>NW_023416285.1:85276504-90781504 GCF_014176215.1 Rousettus aegyptiacus | reverse complement strand
AGCAAAGCTAAAAGTGGTTCGCCCGCCCGAACGACGGCCTCCTGCCAGACTTAGCGAATACAGACGCAGGATGCCCAGTTACGTCTGGGTTTCTGATGAACAGTAAATGAGTTTGATGTAATTCCACCCTGCGCAATATTCAGGCATACTTACGCTAAAAATGTATTCCTCGGAAATGCCACTGAACTGAGTGCCCTGTGTGTTTTATCTTGGCACCTATACCAATATTAGCCCCGAACTAAATCGTCTAGCTTTGTTGCTTTGTTTCAAGAGAACGGGGTGGTGGTAGCACAAGATAAAAATATTTGAAACCTTTTTATTTGTCCCCAACATTGTTTGGTGTTCATTGGCACAAGGTCTACCCAGAATGAGATACAAGCAGAATGTCCCCTTTTTCCCAGTGACTCTTCAAAGAACTGAGTTCTCCGGCTCTGTATAAAAGACACCGCAGAGTGAAACTTTTGTTGTTGGCTGCAGCTGAGCAAACGCATCATCCCACAAAGGAAGCATTCGGCTCACACCCGACACCGCACGCGCACACCGCAACGGCAAGGCGCTGTACGCAGAAGCCAGAAAATGGGATGGGACTGTACCTGGCTAATCTTGCAACGATGACGTTCTACTCCCCGGTTTTGCTCCTGGTGGAGAGGGAGCGGGGAGAAGGCAGACGAGTGGCATAACCGGATGTGTTCTCGGCGAACACTGGCCGGGGACCAGAGGAGCGGGAGGCAGCTCTGGCCCCGAGGCGAGGAGGACCATGCGCACAGTACCTCTTCATACAGGGCACCAGGGCGGCAGGTGTGCCCGCAAAGGTTCCTGCTGGACCCTCAGTGACTAGAACAGTGCCCAGAGCCCTGAAGCGCTCAATAAATATTTGTCGACTAAAGAGCGAAGGGATGCACACAGACCTGGGAAGACAAAGGGGGAACCAGAGTTGCCTGCCCAGGGCGATGACGCCCTGGTGCTTTAGGAAGAGTCAAAATGAGTGAGGGGCATCAAAGTGCCCCCGGCAGGAGGGGCGGCGTCAAACTCCACGCGCGAAGACAGCCGACAGACAGCTCCAGCACAGGTCGGCGTGCTCGGGAGAGTGGTCTGGGCTGGGGACGGGACCCAGACGTCCAGCGAGAAGACGGCTGGAGGCCCAGTGTAGAGAGGATGCTCTGGCGGTTGGGGGTGGAGCTCAGGTCACACCTTCCTCTCGAGGGAATGGAGGAGACTGAGTCCGAGCAGGAGGAGCCGAGCCAGGGGAGGCCATTGCCACCCAAGCCCGAGAGCCATGTCACAGAGGTGGGGCTTCCGGTGTCAGAGGAGACGGCAGCGGAACGTTGAAGGGTGAACTGGCGGCCGAGCAAGAGAAGAGACAGTGCGTGGACCGCAGCTTCTCCGGCCATGGAATGGAAGAAATGAACAAACAGTCCGAGGGGGCGACGGGCCAAGAGGGTGTCACTGCACAGGTGAGACCTCAGGGTGGGCGAGGCCTCGAGGCCCGTGTGAGATGAAGAGTTGGAGCCACAGGCAGCAGACGCTGAGGACGCGGCTCAGACTGAACGCGGGGACACTCCGCAGCCAGGTCGGGGCGACGCCGTTCCTCAACTCCCTGTCCCTCGCGGTCCCTCCACGAGCCCCCGACGCCCTGCAGGATGAGCCCGCCACAGCCTGGCTGGGACCAGGGCCCCCTCCTGGGCGCCCCGGCTCTTATCCGGGTCGGCGATGCTTCATCCGAAAGAGAGAAAATGAACACTTCAGAGGAAAGGGACCGGGGACTCAACTCCACGTCACTTAAAAACACAGAACAACAACAAAAAAACCTGTGAGCTAGAAAGGCAAGCGCTCTCACCGATCCTCGTTCAATGAGTTCCTCAAAAGTCTTCCAGGGCCCTGGGAGCCGGGAATCTCCAGGGAGAGAAATGACGAGAACGTCACTCAGTGCCTGAGCCTGCCGCTGTGCACACGGGTATGGTGCAGACGCCACGTGTGCGGATAAAGCACCTCGAACATCTAACCATTCTTTACTCCTCCAAAAACAGACAAAGGAAAAAAAATCGGGGAAAGTACATCTCTGAGTAATGACAGTCAACCAGTATCATTTCTTTCAACAGGCCCAACGAGCAGGCAATAAATGATTTACTCAAGACGCCATCTGCACAATACCCAAAACCACACTAACATAAAACTGATAAAAACGTGCAACCTTTACAGTGTGTAACAGTCACACTCTGGGAAAAAAAAAAAAAGAACAACAGTATAAAAAGGTAGTTCAATATCAAGTGCAAACGGGAACCAGGGCAGTAGCGGTATTTCTGCGGCTCCCTGAAACAGTCTTTTTGGGTCAGAAATACGTGCAGTGTGATTGGAGGTGGCCCACAGGCACAATAAAGATAACCGAACCCATAGCCCACCATGAGGGTCACAGAGGGCTATGCGGAGTTTTTATGATGGATACATAAATATTTCAATTGTATGAACGCGTAACCAAGCGAATACTTGGCTAGAAAAGACACCCGACACACCTTCCAAGGGTTATGGCCACCCCAACACTTAAATGCATGAAACCAGCCGCCTCTCTTGAAGCCAGGCTTTGAATAAGGGGAGAATGCATTCCCTAGGCAGGTTTCTGAAGCTGGGAAGTTAAATATCTAAGGAAAAAGCAGCAGCATAACACAGGGTATATATACGCAAGGAGCCAGATAAGGAGGACTGCTTCCTGGGGCTGCCTCATCTCTAACCGTTAGGATCCTATGTGCAGTGGGGGCCTCAGTGTTTCAAGCGTGGTCCACCGACCAAGCGCCACAGTAAGTGATGTGGCATCTGAGATGCAGGATCTCAGGGGCCACCCCAGACCCACTCAAGCAGAATCTGCATTTCACAAGACCTGCAAGTGATTCGTATCCACGCTGACGTTCGAGAAGCAGGAGAGAGAGATGGGCTGGCTCTTCGTGGGGCTGGCTCTTTGTAAACTGCCCCACGGCCAGGGGTAATACAGAAGGTAGCAGGCGCTACTTTCATTACTTTGCATTTTACTATAGAACATCTTCCAGCTTTATTTACCTTTTCTCTAAAGTAGCAGCTGTTTTCCTTTCCTTAATCCCTAAGCCTTAATCTTCAAAGTACTTTGGCTTCATGCTACCATCTACAGTAAACGGCAACTTTAAATTATGTACATAAAAATAAACAGGGTGGGAGGAAACGGAAAATATTTCTCAAGTTCGCTTTTAGATTCGGTTATTTCTTTTTTCTTTTCATTTTGTGACCGCTGTTAATTGGCTCGTCAGCAAACCTGTGTTTTCATAGCAAGCTAGGAAGTTACTTAGTGCATCATCGAGAAGAACGACATGGAATTAGAAGAACCACCGGAAGGGGCCAGAACCACCCGGAAGGGGCCAGGGCGAGTGCTGCAGGCAGCGAGGCCCCAGGCACACAGTGCACGCGCAGACAGGGGTTCCACAGCAGATCTGGGTGCAGTGTGTTTCCACCGCCGACTGGAAAGCTAATGGCACCCACCGCGCCGTAAACTCTGGACCGGTGGGAATCACGGATCCGTTGTATGTATACTGCCTGACCCACGGGAGGGACGGCCGATCGATCCCTGTGAATAAGTGAGCGAATAAACGAATAGCGTGGAAACCCAGATTCACCCTACAACACCCTGCTCCCTCCCTGTCAAATCCTGCAGAAGCAGGAGAAGGAAAGGAGCCTTCTATCCGTTTCTGATGGCCAAGAAGCCACTGCCCACCTGAGAGGTCTCTATAACGTGGCAGCCTCTGGAAGGGCCTTTTTCCTCTGGGAACTAAAGCCACTCCCACACCATCACTGCAATAATTAGCATCGGCTTCCTTATCTAAATACACTTTTAGGACACGGAAAGATAAACGCTGCCCATTCGACGCCCCTTACATATTCTAAGACTTTTGAAAGAGACTTTTCAAAAGTCTCTTTCTTCGACTGCTGAAAAGGACTTCACAGAGGTTGAACTTTCTGTACCCTTTTGGTTGCTGTGATGTAGACACTTTCCATTAACCCAACCGAAAAAGCAAGAACAAGAACGAGGAAAGAAAGCAAAGGAGATCAGTCACAAAGACGACTAATTGTGTTCTAAATACATGACGTGAGATGAGCAGGAGGCGAGGGCTGAGGACGGCTACGCTGGGAAAGCCAGAGCCTTTGATGTGGGAACATCTGGTTGAAGATTAACCAACCCAGCAGAATAAATGGGGAAAGAGGATTTATAGCGATTTGGGAGAGGAAGATAGATCAGACCTGGCGAGCGGTTCACAGACTTAGATGACACCCAGGACTCACTGTGCCCCCGGGGTGTGGTCTGAGACACGAGTTCATTAGCAAGCTCAGCAACTCCACTAATTTTGTCCCGTCCTCCCCCTCCCCCCGCCCCCCTCCAAAAAAAAAGAGTTAATTTTCAAACCCTTTATAAATGAACTCAGGAGGCTGGGTCGTGGCTGGTGTTATCATTCCCTTGCCCGCTCCCCGCAAAGCTACAATTCGCATGGGAGGCGGTATGACACAGGAAGTGGCTTCCTCCCCTTCTCTACATGATTAATTCTTAGCCTTCCAACTCCTGCTCCCCACGAAGCCTCCCTCACTGCCCGCTCCGTCATTCCCTCCTCTGCACCCCTACGGTTTGCCTGACTGCTTGATGGAACTTGTTTATCTATGTTCCCCCCAGAGGCGCTCGAGTTCCTGAAAAGCCGGGGTTCAGTCTGAATTACCTTTGGATCCCCATAACTTTGGAACCCAAAGAAGTGACTGAGAACACCTACTTTCCTCATAAATATGTGATCCACACACGTGGTGGGCAGCATGAGTGTGGCCCAGGAACTGGGTGGCCCAGACTGGAGTGAGTCCCTGTGCAAAAATCACGACTGCAACAGACAGTGTGCCCGCCTGGAGCACCCAGAGACGGGCTGGAAGGAGAGAGGAAGGGGACGTGTGTGGAGTCACCACCCCCACGACACCCCGGCGCACGACCTTAAGCCAGATTTTTTTTTTCACGTATAAAAAGGAATCTCTCCTGAATGGCCTCTCAGGGTTATGAAGAGCAAAAGAGACAGTGAATCTGAAAGCACTTGAAAATCTATAATGAATCATACAATTTAAGATAATGAAATCAACATTTCAGTGATGAAAGGTAAGAAAAGCTGAGGCTCTTCGTTGGATGGATAGGTGGGTGGATGGATGGATGGGTGAACGGGTGGGTGGACGAGTGGGTGGACAGATGGATGGATGGATGGATGGGTGAGTAGGTGGGTGGGTGGGTGGGTGGGTGGATGGATGGATGGATGGATGGATGGAGAATGGCTCATCAGCCGTGAAGCAGCTAACAGAAAGATAAAGCTAGGAGGTGTCAAACATGAGTCTTGGCAGTCCACTCTCTTGTGTAAACATTTCCTTAAGGAATCTGAGTTTAGAAACGGGAAGGTAAGAGCAGGGAGCAGCCAGCCCGACCTAAACAACAAAATGTTACATAAGCAGTGCACAGAAACAATACCCCTGGTCTGAGGGGCAGTAACTCCCTTCTCGTGTTTACTTAGCATTTATGTAGTGTTTTAACGTGTATTGATTTAGAATGCATAAGTTTAATATTTAATGCAATATCTAATAGATTTCCATCAAGACATTGAAAGAAACATCATTATAGGCAATGATTTTATTTTTAAATTTGAAGAGGCCAATGGGGTTCAAGATGGTAAAAAAAAAAAAAAAAGAACTGTTTCAAACAGCAGTGGGGAAAGTACACAACAGACAATAGGAGCTTTTTATCAATTTTAACTCCAACTAAAAACCTAAGTTACAAGAATCAATTCTAAAGAAAACACAAGTTGCATTCAGAGCCAGTTTAACAGTTTGCTCTGCCATGAGATGAGTGAGCTAAAGAGTTTCATTTCACTAGGCTACCCATAAGTTTACAATGAAGCGAGAAAAAATGAATCTGTAAGAGTGTGCACCGAGTACATGGACCGTGTGCCCAGGGCAGTCTCCTAGGAAGGAGACCTCACTTCGCTGCGGCCATCACAGAAGCATCTGGACCATCCCTGGACTGAGGGGGCCTGCGGAGAGCGAAGCCACCTTCTGAAAGGGCTCCCTGTGCGGTGACAGACGGGCTGTAAACTTGACCAGCCTGCAGACGCCCCGTCCTCCACCCTCACCAGTTGAATGCATTACTTTTCGATCCCTCTCCCATATGCTTTATTCTCACACTCAGAAACACGTGCAGCAGATGGTCTGTAACAAAGAGACCGATCAACCGAGCAGAGAGCGGAAAACCTTGCTCTGAAGGAGGCGTCTTAAAACCAGTCACCTCCAACCTGTGATCAGACGGGAACATTGTAAATACTAGAGCGACATGAAACACAAGTAACTTATCCTATGTCATCCGTACGAAGCAGATAAGGCCCTTCCATATTACGATATTTGGAATGAGAGACTTACATTTATCTTACGCTCTTCTGTTTCCTAGCTCGAAATAACCACAGATCTCCTTAATACCAAAAAATACTGATACGATGATAGAGCGATCAGCAGTTCCCAGAGGTTCTGCCTTCAGGAATCAGGCACACGTATCTCATGAGCAGTGAAGCAAGAAACTGTTCTACGTTTGCGAATAAAATCCTCTTCTTTTAGAAAGTCTCTGTTTTAATATAAAGAACAGAAGGGCTATTTATGCCACTACTTCTGTCTGTGTGGAGACCAGAGAAGCCAGATAAAGGGCTTTGGAGAAAGGCTTCCTGTAAGACGGTAACAGTGTATACAGCAGGGAGACCGTGTACTGTCCCCGTTCTGTGCACGGATACTGTTTTTGAAAAGTAGGCGGCTCTGGAACAGAATGAAAGTTAGAAAAAGCCACATGAGAGAAGAAACAAGCACTCAATCAAGGGAGAGGACCTGCCTCAAACGCCCACTTTTTCTCCCATCCCAGATGTGGACTCTGCGAGGGCTCAGTTCCGTGAAACAGGCACATTCATTTGAAACCCCGAATGTGTTTCTTTTACGTGGTCACGTGGTAACTCAGAGTGAGTAAGTCAGCGACCACGGGCATGGCCCTCGTAAAGCCGCATCGGGGGGCAGCACAGGTGTGCATTTTCTGAGCAGGAGAGCAGAGGGGACCTGAGGGGGAGGGAGCCACGCCGGATGGCCTGGGTGCACCTCGGTGCCAGGCTGCCTGTGATCAGGAAACAGCGGCAGGAACAAAACCCCACTCCACGTGTGCTCTGGGTCCCTCCCCACACTCCGAACTGCTCCTAGGCGCTCGGCACAAGAATGAGAGGGCAGTGGCCTTCGGGGACAATGAACCTGACAGCCATCCCCCTACGAGTCTCAGGAAGAGGCCCGAACTAATACGGCAGGTCGTTCTCCACGGGCGCCTCACAGAAAGAGAAACTGAGGCCCCAGCTGAAAGAGCATCACTGGCGCATTGGAAATGCTCTGGTATCATCCACTCTTGTCCTACCGCAGGTTCTGCTACTCAAATCATACTGCTGTCGTAAAACTTGTCCACAGCCAGCAGGCTGATGGCACAAGCAGAGGAGATAAGCGAAGATCATACGCCTCGTCTAAATTTTCAAATAGAAAACCCAGTCCTTAGGGGAGCTGTGAAATCTCAAAAAACTTCCTTTTTTAAAAAAACAAACAAACAAACAAACAAAAAAAAAACAGGAGACCATATCCTGGTATGCTCAATGCAGATTCAAGTCTTTTGACTTCTGTAATCTATATGTTTAGACCTTTATCATCTTAACCTTTTTTTTTTTTTGAAGGTGATTAAAATACTTAGAGGGATGAACTTGATACACTAATGACTCAGAAAGGGTTAGTGAAGTGTCCAAAGTAACTTCCAGAAGCTGCTTAGTAGTGCTTGAGAGATTCCGGCATGTGTTTCAGTGTATAGATTCTTGCCATTTCCAGCTGCCACAGACGTCCTGGCTCCCTTTGAGGCGAGCAGGCATTGACACAGTCCCGTAGAGCCTCTAGCTGGGCGTCAGCGGTATGCAAATATTAGGCTCTGAAAGGGTTATTTTTATTTCCTCTTTCTCTCCCATTCCTTCTCCACCTTGACACACACACACACACACACACGCATCACAGCGTACCGTGGTAAAATGGTCCTACCTGATCAGATAGAGTATTCATTGAAGAGACAGTTTGGCTATGTGATTGACTTTAATAAAATATCAAAGAAAAATAAAAGTCTGCATTAAGATATTGTTGAAAAAAAAAACCCTAATGGTGAAACCTCAATTTTGATTTCTAAAAGTGATGCAACACTCTTCAAAAACTGAAGCCTTTTAGAGCTGAAAAATAAAATGTATGCACAATATTATCTGTCTATCTATATATCTATCTCTAGCTAGCTAGCTATAAATCTGCCCCCTGTCTGTCTATCTATAAAGCTGCCCACCAAAATGGCTAAGTTAAAAAGACTAATTTCACCAAGTGTTGGTGAGAATGTGGAATAATAGAAATTCTCACATATTTTCTGGTGGGAGTATAGAAAGACACAACCAACTTGGGAAAAGGCCTAGCAGTTTCTTACGAAACTGAACATTCACCTACCCTATACCCAGAAATTCTGCCCCTTGGTAATTTCCCAAGAGCAATGACAACATATGTCCACAGAACAACTGCATAAAAATGTTCATAGCAGCTATATTCACAGGAGCCAAAAACCAGAAAAATCTGGGTGTCTATCAACAGGAACATGGATAAACAGACTGTAGAATAGTCATACCATGGAACACGACTCAGAAAGAAGAAGAAACGATCTACTGGTAAAAACAACAAACAGGCTGATCTCAAAAAACATGATGAATAAGAGAAGCCAGAATACATACTGTATGTTTCCATTTATGTGACGTTCTACAAAAGGCAAAAAATAATCTATGGTGGAAAAAATCAGAACAGTGTTTGCCCCTAAGGGAGAAGGCAGAGATTTCCTCAGAAGGGGCCTGAGGGAACTTTCTGGAATGATGGTAATATTCTGTATCATGATGGGGTTTGGGGTTCCACAGATGTATGTGTATGTTGACACAAGATTTATATATATATTCTCCCATGAGAAAAAAAAAATCATAAACAAATATCGAACACTAATTAATGACATGCGTGCTACAGTATTTAGAGGAAAGAGCACTGATATCTGAGATACACTTTAATATGCATCAAAAAATAAAGATGGATTATTGGGTGGATAGAAGGATGAACAAATTATAGATAAAGCAAGTATAGCAAAATGTTAGCTGTAGAATGTAAGAGATATGGGTATTCACTGTAAAATTCTCCCCATTCTTTTGTAGTGATGAAATATTTTCATGAAATAAGTTTTAAAAAAATCTGTTGTTGTCCCATAATAACATCATTTAAAATTTTATTTTTGGGATCACCGTATAAGCAAAGAGAAACCAAGTAGCTCTTTATTTTTTTTAAGAGTGAAAAAAGTAAATGTTTGCAAGTGAGTTCAAACATCAAATAAATACTCTTACTTCACAGACAACAAAGCCAGAAGGAGAACAAGGCCATTGCACTATGCCTTACGAACACACATGAAGGACCATTACGAATCACCGCGCCCTTCCCGAGCCCGGACCCTCCCACCGATGGGCTCTAACTAGTCGCTCTTGTTGTAGAAACAGTTTGCCAAGCACTAACGGACTTAAAACACAAGCCAGAAGAGTCTCCCACTCCCAGCTGGGTGTCGCCCTGAATGCCACGTGCTGCTTGGCTGGACCTCCCTGGAGAGCTCGTCAGGGTCGTTTGCGCGACGTTCTTACTGCTTCTGCACGTCTGGATCGCACACGGCACCGAGCACAGAGCTTTGCTGAGGAGCTGCTCAGTGAACAGCTGTGCAGGGTGGCTTTCCAGGGTGCAAAGGCAAACGGGGACCGCACGAGGGGGTGGTTTGGCCTTTCTGCATAAAAAATAACCAGGCTCCTTAAGAACCCCCGTTTTATATCGGTAAAATGCCGTGCTGATTAATCCTGTGTGGAATTGCAATTAAATCCTTGAAGTCGTGAAGCTGCTTAGTCTGAGGGTGAAGTCCAGGCTGCCTGGTGTCACGGGTGGACTTCACCACTCACTGTGTGACTTCGGGGGAGCGGTGTCATTTCTCTGTGCCTCACAGTCCTCTCCTATGACGTGAGGCTGATATTCACACCTCACGGGACTGACGTGAAGATTACACAAAATAATCCCTCCAGGTGCTTAGCGTTGCGCCCGGCGCGCAAGACGCACCCAAAACTCGTGAGCTAATCGTTATTTTGCATATCTAGCCGAATGGAGCTACAAGTGCCGGCCCGCTCATATTATACTGATCTAATATTGAAGAAAACAGAGACATCATAAATAGTTACCATTCGAAGATTTAGTAAGTCGCAGTTAATTGAAATAAACTTCACCTATTTGTTAAGTCACAGTTAATTGAAATAAACTTCATCTCCAGTTTCTCGGGCTCAAAATACAAAAAGTCAGGACCACTTCGAATACAGCATTTGGTGTCGCATAAGCTGTCTCAGGTCCTCTTTGCATACAGAATTTAGAGTTGAGTCCACAGAGTTTACGATTGTCTCAGGCCGGAAAGGACAGAGAAGTCACTGACTGGTCCAAACTCTCCTCGAGACACACTGAGAGGACGGCCTGGGCAGAGTCTCCTTCCCTGTTCTCCTCGACCTCCCGATGGCAGGGAGGTCTGCCTCCCCCACCCCTCCGTCCCCTGGAGCCTAACTGACCAGCCCTCGGCAGCAACAGGAAACCAATGCAATGGCCCTTAAAATATATGAGGTTCCCTA
Organism: Rousettus aegyptiacus; assembly: GCF_014176215.1. Taxonomy (NCBI): domain Eukaryota; kingdom Metazoa; phylum Chordata; class Mammalia; order Chiroptera; family Pteropodidae; genus Rousettus; species Rousettus aegyptiacus. Next base: position 90,770,711 of record NW_023416285.1, on the reverse strand, counting down.
AACGGTCTCCCCACATCTTTTTTGGGTCTTGACCTCACCTTCTCTGGGATGGACCACTCGCTTTTTACCTAACTAACCTTGTAGTCACCGAAAAGATCTAAGTATTTTCCTCAATGATTAAAAAAAGTAGTTTTTTTTTCCTATTCTGCAATTTTGTTAACTTTAACCCACATTTACTGCCCGCAAAGTCTTCTGTTAATCTAAACTTTGTAACCCCTTGTGATAGACTGAATGTGTGTGTCTCCCCCAAGTTTATGTGTTGAAACTTCATTCTTAATGTTATGCTATTTGAGGGTGGTGCCTTGGGAGGTGATTATATCATGAGGGTGGAGTCCTTCACGAATGAGCTCACTGTCTTTATATAAAGACACCACGGGGAGCTCCCTCGCCCCGCTGTTATGTGAGGACACGGCAGAAAGATGGCTGTCTATGAACCCCGAGGCAGGACCAGACTGGACACCAAATTTGCCAGCACCTTGATCTTGAACGTCTCAGCCTTCAAAACTGTGAGAAACACGTTTCTGTCGTTTATGAGCCGCCCAGTCTCTGGCATTCTGTTACAGCATCCTGAAGGGACTACTCACCCTTTTCTCCTTTATCTCGTTAAAGAATGATCGATTTCCCACCAATATACTCATCCAAATCATTAATAAAATATTACTAACAATAAACTATAAATTATGACTAATAAACAATTAACAGATAAATGCTGTTTAAGAATAATAAGACCCATTACATGTGCTTTAAATACCTCTGTTTAGATAAATTTCCGTTAGAAAATGCTTCTTGTCGACCCTTCTCTCCGGGAGGAGAGACACAAGGAATCACTACGATGCAAAGGAACCAACCCACAATCGCACTCTGACCCTACCAGTATAACGAGGGAGAGAGTGAGCGTTGCCCACTGAGACGCTGCTCATCATTGTTCTGAAATCGCAAGTCTTACTAGTCTGACACACCTTATAAACGGGGGATTTAGCTTTAAGCAGTGGTCAGTGCCTTGTGGTCAGCTCTCTCAAAATGGCATTACAAATTATATTAAAAATCTTCCCCCCGATGTAAATTCAATAATTTTTCTACTCAAATTCTGAGCTCAAAAAGTAAGTCTGAACAAGCGAAATGTTCGTGTGAGTTGGAGAGAGCTGTCTTTCCTCATCAGACTCACATTTCTCTATCCCTGTGGGATACAGTACAAAACAAAACAATAAAACGAACCAACCTTTTATGAACTCGGCGCTCACTTCCAAGGTATCTTTTACTAGGCCAGCTTTTCTTAGGCCATTTGCTACTTCCCACAATTCCAAAAGATATGGCCAGTTCTAATATTTGAGTACGCGTTTATATGTTTTCTATAAAATCAAGAGTTTGAAATATTTGATGAACATATTGAATCCATATTCGATCATCTTAACTCACTATGCAATTTAAGTACTATGAGCTTTACCCAGTTGGTTCTGTAATTATTATTCAGAGCCTCCCATGACATTGGAAATCACTATAAAACCAATATTTTCCAATCCATGAGATCACTGCTTAAATAATCTGATCACTAAAAGGACGTCTCTTACAACTTTTAGGAGCACTGAGTAATGTGCTGAATGCTTATGCTTTATGAAATAAAAGTTCTTGTGTCCCACTATGGATAAATCCTTGGAATATCCAGAAATAACTGATAGCTGGGGTTTTAGACATCCAAGTGTTAGTGGGTTTTATCTCACTCAAGAAACTCTTGCCTAACTATATTAAAAAATACCTTAGTAATGTCCTTCTTTATTTTTCCATTTCTTTCTTTTCCGATTGGCTTGTAAAATATCATAGGGTGTGGACTTCTAAATAATCAAGCTTACACAAAAATATACTGGCCCCCTTTTTGTCTGATGAGTATTGAGCATACTGTCTTCATGTAGCTGATACTCAGTATGTAGGATTTCAAAGCGCAGAAAAGAGGAACGTAGCTGTGCGTGAAGGGAAGGAAGAATGTACAACAGTCATCCAGGGGGTGATGGGTGGAACGTTCTGGCTGGAGAAAACGATTGAAACTGGTGACGTTTGAAAGATAAAAGTTGGAAGAGGCACAGGAGGAAATGCGGAAAGATTGTAGAGGCCAGTCTTAGAGATGTAGACATACTTTGGGCAACACGAAAAAATTAAACGTTTTTCTGCAGGAGCGAAATGTGAATGAAATGGTGCTTAAAGAAGGACATTGTGGAAGAAAGCCTGAGTTGAAAGAACAGACTAAAACAGAAAGAAAGAAGAGAGGGAGGGAGGGGGGAGGGGGAGAGAGAGAGAGAGAGGGAGAGAGAGAGAGAGAGAGAGAGAGAGCGCCTTCAGCAATTACCCATTGAAGGCTCAAGTACGCACGGTGGTGAAAATGAAAAGAATCGAATGAATGAATGTTAAAGAGGTAATGCTGGCAAGGTAAGTATGATACCTTCACATGTGGTACGGTCTTCAGTCTTAAAACAGTGGAGATTCCCTCCTTATTTATTTACCGCTTGGCCAAAGCCCTGAAACAGGTGAGGTTCAAGCGTCTCTCAGTTCTCAGGGTCATGCCCTTGCAAGAGACTCGAGCCAGGACACTTCATTGCCCTTCTGCTTCCCCCAGCCCACGAGGTCTGAACCCCATGCTGGTCCACTACCTTGCCAGTGACCCCATGAGCTGCTATTCTGGGACCTGCCCAAATGCCAAACGCTTTCCCTCTCCGGGATGCCCTGAAGGTCAGTCTTTTGCCCCCAGTGAGACGGAAATTGCACAAGATCCGGCAGTTCCCCTCCTCCCGTGCTCCCTGAGAGGCGCGGTGTCAAGGGCTGCCCAGGTGTTTCTCCGCTGCTGCTGCCCTCCGTCCGCGCCGGGCATCTTCGGTTATCCCTGATCCTTCCTGGCCTCTCACTCGCCTAAGGGAGGCAGAGATGTGTCGGAGAGCCTGTGCTGAGCCTCTGAGATGACACCGGAAAGGCCACTCCAAGTTGGGGCAGGTCCCCCATTGTTTCATGTCAGGAAGGCATCGGGGGCCTACGGTGACATCCAATCACAACCTTCTTTTACCTCATGGATTACCAATAGATACGTGTCAACACAAATTAGAGCAAAGCTCACAAAAAAGCGAGGCTTCTAAAAGTGGCCCTCTGCAGGGCACCCCGTGTTCTCCCTGCAGGTGTGAACGACCCCAGCTCCAGAAGGACACCGAGGGTTCACGCACCTTGCTTATGAATAAAAGTCACAGCTCACTGATCTCGAGAAAAAAACAAACAAACAAACTTATTTTCGTGATTGAGGTGTCCCCCAAGGATGCCTGACATGGCTTTAATCTGGCAGAGCTCTACTAAACAGATGCAAAATTCCACACTCTTCTCCAATTGCTATCTTCAGGGGCTTGGTCCCCAAAGCTAGTCCACACTCTACTGTTACCCTGACCACGTGGGCGCATCTCTTTTCACACACAGGTCTTGGGGGTTAGGGTCGATATTCGTGTCCTGTTGTTACTATACCAAATTCCCACAACTCCATGGCTTACAACAACATGGAAGGACCGTCTCACGGTTCTGGAAGTCGGAAGGCCCGCATCAGGGTCGTGGGGCTGCGGGAGCGGCTGCTGGCCAGGCAGCGCCCCTTCTGGAGGCTCCGGGTGGCGTTCCTTGGCTCGTGGTCCCTCCTCCGCCTTCACAGCCATCCGTGCAACACCTTTAATCTCTCTTCGACTCGGACTTTCTGCTTCTGTTGTCACATGGTCCCCAACTCTGCCTCCCTCTTGCAAAGACCCCTGTGATTGAGTCGGGTCCACCTGAATAATCCAGAACCACCTTTCCAGCTCAGGGCCCTTAGCTTCATCAGTGGTATAAAGTCCCTTTTGCCACGGAAAGTAATATATTCATAGGTGTCGGGAGGGATTAGAGCATGGACACCTTTGGAGGCCATTACTTCACCTCCCACGAAGTCCCTGTGGCTGAAGAGCATCATTATCTCACTCAGGTCAGCTGACTTCTCTCAGCCTGGCTTTCCTCGTCTCCAGAATAAAGAGTATAAACTTGACTTCCGAGATCCTTCTGATACTCTATATCGGCATCTACCTTGATCTAAAGACATCCATATAAATGTGCTATACACATGCACCTGTAAGATTACACCAACGACACTGATTATAAGGTAGAGAAACGGCCGAAGGGGACGCCCAGATGTCGAGTCTCGCTGATAGAGAACTTCAGGTATGCTGAGTTGGAGAAGGAGGCTGGAAGATGAGGAGTTTGAGGTCTCCTCGGTGCACTGAAACAGCTGTCTAGGAGCTTGGTGGATGTAAATAAATAGAGCTGGGACCCAAGGTCAAGGAAAGACTCAGAGAAGGTGGAGTCATCCGCACGAGAGAGTAGAATTAATGCCAGCTGTGAAGATTAATAAATTTATGTAAGGGGTAAATGAAAGAAAAAGAGGAAATATTCTCAGACTGGCTAGAATCCAAGAGGAAGAGGAGGTGGCCGGTCACTTCCAGCAGAGGCTTGATCGGAGGAAGGCGAAATCTTAAATATGCTGATTGGACTGTTTATTTTAAGGGAATTTACTATAAACTACTTTCTTAAGTAGTTGATTGTCTCAAATGTTGCCAATTTACAAGTCCCACTGTATAAAAATAATGCTTTTCTTAGAGTAGGGCATACTATTGGGTCATTATTTCTTTTAAAAAATAATTATTTCATATAATTAATTGGTCTATTAAAGTGCTGAAGCTTAATTTTAAAAATACAGTAAGTTCGATGTTTGGGGGCCCTGAATAATTTAGCTAGGACTGTGGTGTTTAGAAGTTCTTAAATCGTATTTGGTGATATCAACAAATAATGACTTGTTCACAACATTTCTCTATAACTTGATCAAACTATAATAGCATTATTGAAGAATATTATAATTTCCATTAAAAGTGTTTCACAAATGGTACAAAAGGTAGTTGTTATCACAAGACAAATTATCCCATCTAGATTTCTTAAAAACCAATTTTCCTTCTATACACAGAATTCTGCACCTCTGTTGTCGGTCCCATTTATTTCCATGTGCTTTTTTTTTTTTTTTTTTTTTTAGTTAAGCAGTATTTACTAACAATAATAAAGATGTACAGTTAGGTTTACAAAGATATCACTAATTTGTTCAAAATGAAAAGTAGATTAAGACTTAGAAAGTACCTTCATTTGCAAGCTATTAGTTTAGAAAGCCAGACAACAGTTTCTTTTGGTTAGGATTTTAAGCTATTAAAATAAACTTACTTTGCTGTACATCGTATTATAGGACAACACAAACGAGATACAAAAATCATTCATAAAGTCATTTCAAAGACTTTGTCAGAAGTTCCCCGCCTTTGCCATTGCTTCTGCATAGAGTTCTCACACATGGCTTGCCTCTGCTAGTCCACGCCCTACAGTTTCCCAGGACGTGAGCCCGTGAGTTTTATTTAGGCGATGTGTTCTCAACATAATGTCAGCATAAGTCCAGCTTGTTGGCTGATCCTCCTGATAGCGTTCATGGCTTCATGGTCTTTCAACTGATCACGGTGTCCTAATAACTGAAATCTGAGTTTGGCAAAGAATAGACCTCTCAGGGAGAAGAGAGACAGCCAACCATTCACTTCGAATGTTATGGCAGACTGTAGCTTCTCTGAGATGAACAAAAAAGTTAACACATCATTGAAAAATTAGATAGTGAGCAGCAAAGTCAAGATCATACAATGCAAGTCTGAGCATGAAGTCCTTAACCTAGCTCTGACCTTTCTTTTGGCACATAACGAGTGCTGGGCTTCAAAAATACATCCCTATAGAGTACATCTGCACAACTGACCGCTCTCTAGGAGAGACCCTCTCAATCAAGCCAGCCTCGATGTATAGTTTGTAAGAGATGGAGAAAGTAAAAATTAGTCAGTACTTCTGAAGAACAGTTTCTGTAAAATTTCCAGGAAAAAAAAAGATACTATAAACACTGTAGAGCAACTCAGATGAAATGCCATAAAAATATGTAGTCATGTTCTAGAGCTAGCTCAAATTCTAGAGTCATATTCTAGAGCTAGAGCAAAGCCTCACTGTGACTACTACCTGTTGCCTTGGAAATCTCTGTGCTGATTCAAAGTGGCCACGGTAAAAAGAATCAGAAGCAAAACCTTAAATCATATCTTGAATATACAAGGAGCAAAGTAATGCCAAAAGTTTAGCGAAATGTTAGTTTCCTCAGACTAACATGGAAGCACACAGAAATAAATGGTTCAGACAAGAGACATGTATAATACTGTGCACTGAAGGAAAATTTGGATGAACTAAAGATTCATTTAATAAAGAAGGTGTCATTTAGTCCCAAGAATCTAACTGGAATTCTATAATATATGATCTGTGTGTTCCAGGTCTCTAAGTTTTTCTCAAGTAATTTCTAAGTCCTATTGGTACACGGTGTGTGTGTGTGTGTACACAGCATGTTCAAAGTATGATTCAAGCAAGTTTCGACAATAAAAGCAAAACTCTTAAACAAATTAGGTTTCAGAGAAGGTAAACAATGAAGTTTTCTTCGTAAAATGCATGCTAATGACGATGACCTTGCACTACAGTGTATGTACCGGCAATTTTCAACCCCTCACCCATGCAGTACTGACCACGTGCAAAACGATCTACAAACTGCCGTGGGAGCTGCAAACTGAAATCAGACTGTCTTCATTGTGCGTGATCCAGGAGAGTAGAGAAGACATGAATTCAAAAATTGTTAAATATCAAAACCTGTTACAAGTATCGAGATGGTCTGAAGAACTCAGTGGGGTGAAGGCGACCTCAGAATGTCAAAGGAGATACTGTCCATTTCCTTAAAAATGGTACCAGCTCAATATCCAAATGCCAGGTAGAGACCCTGACTTCTGTTAGGGATCCTGGGCTCGACTCCTTAAAAAGTCGTCCTTACCCAATCAAGGAAGTAATCTAGGTGGGCAAATGTTCCAAGATAGGTTTTCCACTCAAATCACCCCATATACTCAGATTCTTTTAGCCATGGCATAAATATTCTCACGGGTTGACCGTTTCTCTCCCACTTCATAGAACATTCCACTTCTGAGAGCTGAGTTACAGCAGCAAGATCTCTGTAAAATGTGGCCTCCAACCTAGGTTTTTTCAAGGCTCTTTTTTCCCAGTAAAGACCATTTTACAAGTGCATGAACTTAATGTTTCTATATATTGCATTTCAAGTGCAAAACAAAAAATCCAACCTGTTCTTGGGAATTAATGGCTTCCTAGAAACGCAAATATCATTCACTAAAATAGCTGATTCAAAGAGCAGTAGGGTCTTAACGAAAGAGGCTACATTTCAACACAGATGATCTAATGTCCTAAACATTCATTTCCCACGCGAAGAGACACATGGGTCTTTTTGTACCTTGCCAATGTCCCCCCCTTCCGTAATATACATTGCTCAATTAATACACAATTCACGACGGTCGTATTATACCATAGCTATAGAAAAAGCAAGGCATGAAAGGAGATGCCAGCAAATGGTCAGCAAGGGATGTATCTGAAAACCCGGAATTCAAAACGCAGGTAACAAACTAAACCCAGCAGAAGGGGGACAGAACCTTCATCCCTGTCACAAGGGTGGAAGGCCATCCAGGTTCTCTGCACGAGAATGGGGGCTAGGGCAGAGTCTGAGCAAGAGCACCCGGGATGGAGAGCTCCTGGACCATTCCGTCTGCAGGGCTGATTCACAGGACACACACCTTTCTGCACGGAAAGGACAAGGATAAGGAGGCCGGGGGCGTCCAGGGCTGCGGGGAGACCCGAGCGGCCCGCGGGAGGCGGCCAGCGGTGTCCTGCGTGGGTGTCCTGCGTGGGTGCCTGCGTGGGTGCCGATGCCGCTCTGCAGTGGCCTCACTCACCCCCTTTGAAAAGGCTGGCAACAGAGAAGCACCCGATTTTGTCCCCACAAACGCGTGCAAAGAAGCTTCGGGGTGCCCCCGAATAAATCCATATTTATAAACAAAAGACAGGCTCACGGCCATTCTCGGAGGCCACCACATTACTCCCAGGGCTGGAAAGCAGATTTGCAGAGGCCAAAGATTAGACAAAAGGCAAGAGCTGGCGACACACAGACCTGGAAATGCATTTTTTTTTTTTTTAAGTGATTAGGGCCTTCTAATTCCAATTCCTTCTCCCCTGCCAGGGGTGATTCCGGGGGCCGCTGAACAAACCCCTTAAGGCCTGGAAAAGACATCGGATGTTGGGGAGGAGGAGACCCCGAAACTTTGCCGAACTGCGGCAGGCCGGTGGTGGGCAGTGGCCGCGGACCTCGGGGTCCCGGGGTGCAGGCTGCACCCAGAAACGGCGGCCACCCCCTCGGCCACCACAACAAAAGGGCCCAGGGCAACCTTCGCGCGGGAGCTCCTTGGACCCGAGCCCGCGGAGGGGGGCGGGCGGCGGGGACCCCAGTCGCCGGGGCGAAGGCGCCGGAGCCGCGTGTCCGGGTCACCGCATAAAGGAAAGGGCCCTCGGATGCGTGCGAACGCGCCGCCCGCAGCGGCGACGCGGTGCCAGCCGCAGCCCCGCCGGCCCGGCCGCCGCCCGCGCCTCTGCGGCAGGCCCGGGGCCCACACAAAAGCCCGCGGGCCGGGCCGGGCCTCGCGCGCCGCCGCCGCGCACCCACCTCGCGCGCCGGCGCCCGGCTCCCGCAGCGTCTTGGTCACCGCCTTCCAGACGTGGCAGCCCAGCAGGCAGAGCAGCAGCGCCGCCGACCTGCTCATGTCCGCGCCGCGGGGGCCCCGGCCGGCTGGGCCTCGCCGACCCCCGGCACGGAGCGGCGCGTCAGGGGCGGCCGGCCGCCGCGCCCGCCTCCATGTCGCCGGGCTCCGCGCGCGCCGGGCCCGCCGCGCGATTGGCCGCGCCCCCGCCCGGCGCGGCGCCGGGCTCCGCAGCCCCCGGCCTCTCCCTCCTCCGCGCGCCCCGGTGGGTTCCCCGAAGCGCCGGCGCCTCGGTCCCGCCCACCCTTTAACCCCTTCGCGCCCCGTCCCGCCCGCGGGCGGCGTCCGCTTCCCGGACCCGGGTGCCACCTGGCGGCCGCCGCGCCGCGGGGGTGACGGGGGAAACCGGGGGGCGCCGCGCCGAGCCCCGCTCCAGTCGCGCAGCGACGCCCCCGGCCTCGGCGCCCCGCGCGCCCGCGAGCCGCTCCCAGAGCTGGGAGCGCGACCTTTGGCACCAGGACAGCCCCGCATCCCCCCATGCCCCGCTGCTTTGCAGAGAAATACACCTGCCTTTCAGGGCTGAGGCCTTCGCAGCTGGTTAACCGAGGGTCCTCCGCAGGCATCTGTGTCTCGGGGGTGCGACCTGCCTCGGTTTCCTCAGCGTGACCCCATCCTCCACCTGCGCTTGGCCCCATCCACCTGTGCTCCCAGGGAAGGTTCGACGCCCGACCTGGAAGCCAGCGGGAACGGAATCCTAAGCTTGTGTAAACCGCCACACGCTCTCGGTGCCTGCGTGTTGACAGAGGGGCATCTCCAGGCTGAATTGTGCATGCATATTTCTAGAAGGTTCTGGTGGGGAGGAAATTTACATTGGTCGAGGCTCGAGGCGCTTTTTCTTCACTTTTGTCGTCACTATATGATCTAAGAGGCAGGTACTGTCTTCCCCGTTTACAGGTGAGGCTAAGGACGGTTAAGGAATGTTAGCACACAGCTGGCGTGTGCTAAAACAATCAGCCCGGGCCCAGGATTGAAGCTCTTCACGAACTTCCGGCTTTCCTTAGCTGAGGTATAGTCATCCCCACCCAAGGCCCTTTACTCAACTCGCTGTGTGTGTGCCCTCCTCCACACGACCCTCGTGCCGCCCGACTCCCTCCACCTCAATTCCAACCAGCATTGCAGTGACTCCGAGACCTCCTTGGGGGACCCAGGCTCTAAGGAAATCCACTCCAGACCCACAGTCTCTCCAGGGCTACCTTCAGGACACAGGGCCAGCAGAGGGTTCTTACTGCAATTTTATTAATTGGGCATAAAAGTATGACAGGCGCTGTACCAAAAAAAGAAAGAAGGACGACACTTGCCCAGTTGGCTTGTGATAGACAAATTATTGTGAAACACCATAAAAACCAGGAGGTGGTGAAGCCCTTATGGGTTTTACCATCACCCTCAGGACCAATGCTACAATTAGTGCACGCTGCACACCTGCCCGGGGTGGCAGGTAGTCAGGAAGGAGGAAAGAAAACCGGTGATTAGGGACTGCCTTATCCCTCCTCCTTCTCATTTCCAGCCTCAAAGTCTTAGGGTGCGTCCAGGGTCCACCTTAGAGCCAGGGGAAGGAAATGATGCTATGGCAGTCCAGCTCAGCCCTCAGCTCCAGCTTGGGTGGCAGCTCACAGGAGAACAGGGTCCAGGCCAGCTCAATTGCTAGGGGGAGGATGGGTTCATGGACCAGGGTGGTCCCAAAGTTTCCCAGTCTCTTCCTTGGGGTGCGCAGCAGCTTATAAGAGAAGTGGCCTTAAGCCCACCCCAGAGTTGAAACTTCTTACTTCAAATATTTAGAAGATGTGCCTTTGTTAAGAATGTTGGTTGTGAAACAAAACAAAACAAAACAAAAATTCTAGAACCAGTTTGAGTTTTAGATCACTTGAGACTCCTTCAAACTCCTGAGAGCCAAAATGTCAGGTCTCATGAATAAAAGGACACTATTATATTTAAGGTTCCTAAAATATACCACTCTCACTAAACTGGAGATATTTTCTCATAACTTACTCTGGTAGTATTATTATTCCTATTTTACAGATAAACCAGCTAAGGCTCAGTGACTATTAATTTGCCCAAAATATCTCGGTCTATGATGAGAGCAAACTCACATTCCCTATACCATGTTAACCCCAAGAATAAACTTCATGCAAACGATTCACGTTACCTTCAGCTGTGTGCAAATGGTTTTAAAAACCTGTTCTAATCCCAGAAAGTTCTGAATCTAGTTAATAGTATCTAGTGAATGATGCCGCCAATGTCGCTTTGCTGGTTTTGATAATGTGCTATATAGTTATATAAGATGTTGCATTTGGGGGAAGCTGAGTGCAGGGTGTTAGGGACTTCCCTCTCTATACTATTTTTTATAACTTTTCATGAGTCCATAATTATTTCAAAATACGAAATTTAAAAACTTTTAGGAGTAGAAGTCTTAGTAAATGCAAAATCAAGGATGAGTGACTTCATGACTGTAGAGGCTCAGGTCTGATGGTTATTGTTATTGTGAGTGTAACGAAATGTTTGCAGATGACAGCCCTGAAGGAGAAAGAAGCTTGTGTACCTTTATAGCAACACTGAAGCTTGTATAGTTTCAAAATCACCACCACCTACCTCGGTTTTGCAGATGCCCATCCTGAAACAGAAAAAAGCTAAATATTTTTGCACAGTGCACCCTGCAAGCCAGTCCAAATGTCAGGCAGAGGGGGCTGGGATGCCCAGGAACTTTCCCTCACCACATGGAGCGTAAGAAAGCACAAATTCTGCTAAATCACACAAACAAGTGCACTTTGCATATCATCTGCCCATAGTTATGTAAGAATGAAATAATCACACTTCTCCTTTACCAGAAAAAAAGAACACGGCTTACCTTCTCTCATGTTCCAATAAGCGGACTCCCACTTGGTAACTGTGGGGGGTGTAAAAAAAAAAAAAATCTCTGGCTGAGAGGGAGTATCTGCAGAACAATGGGAATTAGAAGTGTTCTTTCCTTCTAGAACTTTTCCTGTTGGACTTATAAAACTCTCACATTGTTGGACTAGAGGTGAATTATTTGCACTTACTTGAAATTGCTCAGGAGTTGCCCGGCTGCAGCATTTGATTTCAATTTGCAAGTTTCCTTGCCAAAAGCAGCCCTTTTCCTGTCTGAATTTTCCAGAGACCTTGATTTCACAGGCTCTGCGTCAAGGTTTCTGAGCCCAAGATTATTTATTCTATTGAAATCTTTCCTGAGGTCGGTGCCCATGTGATGGAATCTTAATTGTTCTGAATTTACTTCAATAGGCATTTTCCTTTCTCCCTGTCCCCTTGTCCCCCTGTCCCCCCCGTCCACCCCATCCGCCCCTATGAACAACAAACTTTTTATGAGGTTTGTACAGATCAGGAAGTGTGTCGGGGACATTCCTACCTCTGTTTGCTGCTGCTTTTATTAAAGTTAGATAAAATGTAGCCATAGGTGAAAACCGTAAGGACTTAGCATGTTTTCCGGAACCTGTTTGCCATCCATTTGAAAAACAGAAAAAGAAAGTGGTGAAGAAATGTTTGGAAAGGAATCGCTGTGTTTTGTACGACCCTGACACTCCAGCACTTTCTCCTCTGTTTGTGGCTTGGCGCCCACAGGTCAATGTATGTGACTTTCCAACAAGATCTTTCTTCCAAAGTCATCCTTGATTTACGTATTTTTTCCCTGCAACCTCGTTTATCTCATTTGGGTTCTCAGCCAGGAGAGGCATCTCATTAAGGATTTAGTCAGTGAATGTCTGATGTCGGCTTCTTGGGAGACGTTGCAAGTGTACATTAGCCTGCAAGAGGGACTCCTAGGCCGTGTGGTCTCAGATCCTCGTATGGCTGCGCCCCTCGTATGTGCCACACCTTAGGTCCCGGCTGTGGGAAGGAGCGTTCAGAGGCTCGCCAAGAATCTCGTCACCTGCCCATACATTTTAGGCCTGTTCCATTAGAGCAAAGGGAAATGGGCAGTTCAACCCTTTGCTGGCCATCGAATGGCCGTCAAATAAACAAGGAGACCTCCAGGAGAGTAAGGAAGTCAGCTTCCACATTCTAAAAAAAAATTTATTTGTGACTATTAGACTTCAGAGACAGAAGGGCACCAAGCGAGGCAGAAAACAGAAAATTGTTTTTCTTTCTTTGTTTGTTTTTCAGAGAAAATGATAACAGAGAAAATGGAGATGGTAATTAGCATTAATTGACTCAAGTTTTGTGGCTCCCTCTGTACCTAAGACTAGGTACTTCCTGGTGGCCCTAAACTTTCCCCATCGGTCGCCTGTCAGTTTTCAGAGTGACTCTTTGAGTGGCACTTTCTTGTTCTTTTCCTTTCCCTTCATTTCCTCTGTGTTTATTTTTGAGGCTCTTGACCCAAAGCTACCTGCTGCCAGGATATTTCTTTTAATGCCCGAGTCCTGTTTAATTATTAAGCAAAGGACTCCTTCACAACAGGCCCCATAAACATGGAAATGGGGGTGAGGAGGTGAGTGTCTGGGCAAATAATAGAATAGGTTTAGACAAATTCACTCTGAATGCAAATGGCTTTAGGAGATCATTTCCTGCATAAAAGGGTTGAATACTCCGTAGGCCTCTGAAACTCCCCTCTGATGAGTCTTAACTAAGAGTGCATGGGGCTCCTGGTGTTCTGTGCTCACCGTCTAAAGAAACTGAAAGTTGTGGGCAAAAGGAAATCCACTGGTGTAAATGTTAAAGTGTCATGAAAATTTTTAGTACATATTTTGTAGCTGTATTCTTTCGAAATCTCAGAAAATAAACCAAAAAATAGACACACACACACACACACACACACACACCCGCTCCCAGAAAGGAAAAAAAAAGAAAGAAAGAATAAATAAATAAAATATCTGCTCAAACTTCCAACTTTTCTGTTTGGGAAGTATTGGGTGAAAAAACAATGTTTTTCTTTCAAAAGAGAAGGGGAGAGAAAAATAATTTGTTCATAATCCTTGAAAGGTCTGCTGTTATGTCTAAATATGAATCTTTGGTTTTACAAATGCATTTTGTGTCCCAAATGTTGATTTTTAAGTCAGTGGCATTTCCCATTTAATGTTAAAAATTCTGTTTGTTAGCCCCCTGCGCCCGGTCATGTGTCAGAATGCAGGGCAAATAGATTCAATCTAAATGTGTCTGAACCCTACTTATACTTCCGCTAAAGGAAAATCTGTTCCTGAGAGTGATGAGCTGGGCAGAGGGAGAGAGGTTCTTTGCGTAGGGAGCTCTAGTTCTGACTGTGATGGTTAATTTCATGTGACAACTAGGTTGGGCTAGGGGACGCCCCGATAGCTGTTAAGACATTGTGCCTGGGGGTGTCTGTGAGCGTGCTTCTGGAGGCAGAGATCAGCATTTGAACCGGTGACCCGAGTGAAGCTGATGGCCTGTCCCACTGTGGATGGCCGGATGGCCATCCTCCAACCCACCCAGGGTCCAAACAGAACAAAGAGGAGAGGAAAGGCAGATTCGCTCTCGGCTCTTCTTTAGCTCTCAGTCATGGGTGCTTCTGGTTCCTGGGCCTTGGGACCCTGGACAGTGACTCACACCACCAGCTCCCCTGGGTCTCAGGCCTTGGGTTTGGACCAGGGCTCCACCACCAGCTCTCCTGGGCCTTCAGCTTCGAGATGGAAGATCGTGGGGCTTCTCAGCCTCCATAACCACGTACGCCAATTCCTCACAATAAATCAATCTCAATCTCTCTTTCTCTCCCTGTGCCCACTCCATTACTCTTAAAAATAAATATTCACTCACACACACACACACACACACACACCTTATTGGTTCTATTTCTCTTGGTCACTATAGATCTTCTTGGAAATAACAATGTAATAAGTTAAGGACTTTCATAGCCATGGTCTGAAAGAGCCCTCCCTTTTTTTTTTTTTTTTTTTTTTGGTATTAGGCTCCATCAGTAAGGGCTCACTTAATGGAAACAGAACTCCAGAATTCTATCTAGCCTCTTATGCAGATGTTCTCCGGAGAACTCTGAGTCCACGGTGTCCGTGGAAGGGACCACAGCCTCGGGCAGCCTTCTGGGGCAGCACTGCAGCCTGGGGCGCTGCGGTCAGGAAAGTGGGGGGCACGAAGCTGAGACCTACACTACTGCTGGCTCACGGTGCCAGGAAATGGGGCTGCTCTGTGTCCCCCTGCCAGTGTCCTTCCGAGACACAAGGAAGCTGACCCTGCAGAAGACCCCAGGACATCCAGGCCAGTGCTGACCAATAACAGGGGGCACTTTTGCTCCCAGATCTCTACCAAGAGTACCCAGTGGGCAGAACCCGACTCCCACCCAGAAGCCTGGCTGCGAGGAAGTCTGGAGGAGGCACGGATGCCGACCCCTGGTTCACCACATCGCCACAGAGCCCAGAACCCAGTGGTTGGGTGATCTAGCCCCGCTGTCACCCCCCAGTTCCAGGTTCAAGGATAACTAAAAATAACCAGGAGCCCCTTCACAATGGTGCTGGCATCGTTCCTGCATTTTTGAACATGAGACGCAATGGTAGAAATCACGGAATGCTACAACTCAAAGGAACTTGAAAGAGCTGGTCCATCTTCTGTATTCCACGATTATGAAAGCAGGACAGTATAGCAGGATGAGGGGACAGCCTAAAATCACCCAGCGAGGCGGGGGGAGACCGGCTGTCTTGGCAGGTGTGGCTGGCCAAAAGAACCACACAGAGGAGCGAAGGCACCCAGTGGACCCTTACGCGTAGGAACGATACTGTGTGTGATGTCCCTACAGAGACTAGCTTGGTCATGTCACCTCCTCAAAGATCCTTCTGACCACTCCATGTACAGTAACCTCTTCCTCCAAGTTTTTATCCATCATGTTATTATCCTCTTAACATCTTCGCTATCTGAGATGTTCTTAATGCTGATTCCGTTATCTATTAGTTCTTAATACTAGTAGTTATATATTACTAGCCCCCTCTTGCTAAAATATAAGCTTCGTGAGAACAGGGCTTTTGTCTAACTCACTGCTACATTCCCAGCATCTAGCAAAAAAAAAAGAAAAAAATGTTCGAAGCTCAATAACTATTGGCCAATGTGAAAAATCACATCTGACCTTGAAGAATCATTTCCTTCCAGTTAATCTAAATATATTTCTGCTACATTGGATTGATTTATGAATTAGCGAGTATTTATTGAGTCCTTACCCTGGGCCCCAATTTTAAGGTAACTCAAGACCCTCTCCATTCTGACACTCTCCCACCTCTCGCGACTTCCCTTCAGAAATCCCACTTCAGACCAGCAGGAGGCACTCCCTGGACCTGAGCCTTCTCACTGTGGGATCTTTGCTGATGCTGACCCTCTAATTCCCTCCCATCTTTCAAGTTGCGGGTTAAGCCACACCTCTGCCCTAACCTCCAAGTCCACAGTGCTCCCTGGCAGGTAAGGTTTATTCCTTCCATTAACTACTTTGTAGCATTAGCGATCATTATAATACCTGTTACCACATGTTGGAGAAAACTACGTCATATGCATAGGCGATACCACGTATAGAAAAGAATCTATACAGCCAGATTCTAAAGTGAGCTGGGTCTGCATTGCCCCAAGTGCGTGCAGTCTGTCCACAACAGGCAAAATGGTAACATCTGGTGCTGCTATCTGAGAATGTTTGTGTAAACTTATGACCTCTGAGAGTACACTATCCTTGAGTTCTGACATCAGTATTTAGGGGAAAGGTTTCTGTATGCAATAATTCTCCAGAATCATCCTCTCAAAAGAGGGCAACCTGAATTATTTAAAATTAACTCAAAGTACTGTACCTCGAAATCTTTTCCACAGTGATGATCTTCTCTTTCCGACGTGCGAGCCCTTTTGAAAGAAACTTCTCCCCTACATCTTTGTGGTTCCCTCAAGATCCCAACAATGATTGCTCAGTCCTGACTTTCCACACTGTCTTTGACGTACTCATCGGCTGGTATCAACACATTTCACTGATTGGAAATTTTGCAGATGAAACGTAAGTTGCCAAGTAAGGAATGCCAGATTTTGGCACACGAATGATTCAAAAATTATTCTTTCAACGTATAACACCTAAGGGAGGTGTTATATAAAAACAACATTTCTGTTTATATAAAAATATTTTCTTTTCAGGTAAATATTGCTTGAGTCACCATTCTGCATGACTGAGGCATTGTTCCTCAGCTCCCCCCCAGCCCAATCTGTTCAAAATTCTGCCCTTACCTGGGGTGAAGGTGTTGGCAGACCTCTGAGCAGTGGTTCTGGATGTAGTTCCTTGAGGAGGACGGCTTGTCCTCAAGGATGATGGAAAACAGGGACCTAGAGAAATTTAGTCATCAGGCAGGAGTCCTTGAAAGGCGGAAGGAAGGGGCATAAGCCACACGCACAAAGCCCAGATTCTCGCTCTGCACACACTGATGCTGACCCCCAGGGCCCCTGGTGGGAAAGCATCCAGTAGCAGCATCAAAGGTGACAACTCCTAAGCTTACGAAAAGCCTCAGAGAGGCTGAACAACCTTACGACCTAGAGACGTTCCCTTCACCCAGCCCCAAATCAACGCTTTGCTAAAAATCATTCCATTCCAGGACTTTTTAAAAACCTGAAACTCTCGCGAGTAAGAGAGAGGTGGGTTTTCCGACTGGAATTAATGAGAGGAGAAGGTAAAAGCTGGCAACCCCCTGGCAGCCATTTTGCCACCATGAGGTAAGAACCTAAGCATGGAGCCGAAACCAAGCCAAGCAGGACTAAGAGGTGCAGAGAATGAGACGAGC
The DNA here is from genome assembly GCF_014176215.1 of Rousettus aegyptiacus. Taxonomy (NCBI): domain Eukaryota; kingdom Metazoa; phylum Chordata; class Mammalia; order Chiroptera; family Pteropodidae; genus Rousettus; species Rousettus aegyptiacus. The sequence continues at coordinate 90,753,253 of NW_023416285.1, read as the reverse complement.
CCCAGAATCCAGCCAGTCTCTGTAGCTAGCTCTCCTTGAGACTCTCACCTAGTGAGCCAATTAACTCATTTCTCATTTAGCCATCCTAAATTGGGCTTCCTGTATTTAGAACTGAAAGGATCTGGCCCAAACAGTTTGAGAACCGGGACGGTGGATGCCCAGAGTTCGCTGGTTCTCGCTGCCGCCTGCAGGATGAGATTGCATCTACTTAACTTCCTGATGCCCGAGGACTCTGGTTGTTATCGCAGTGGAGAAAAACATTCTGGAAGGCTAGACTCTCTGGGGAAGGCACATTTAGGATGTTTCCTGTGTGGATAAGCGTGTGAGAGACACACAGCAGCAAAACCAGAAAGTCCCTGTAATCAATCGTGTTAATTCTTTGTGTCTTAGAGCCTACATTTTTAGTACGTTTTTAAACCTAACTTGCCTACCACCGTTTTATTTTTCTGTTTGCCACAGGCACTGTCAGTGACAGATCTGCCTTTTCACTTCCATAGTGGCAACGTAAATGTCTTTGGTGCCCAAGCAGTCACAACTCACCACCACCTGTGAGTGCCTTCGGGTAGCTGAAAAGTCAGAGCAATTTTTTTTTTTTTTTTTGGTGTGGTGTGAATTTAAAAGTCAGACCTAATTTTGGTTTAGAATTCAATCACAGCTGAAAACTCAGCTTTGAATATGAATATTATCCTGGCCAACAAAAATAGAAATCACCATAGAGGAGTTAATTAAACATAATAAACAGTTCGGGCGGAACAGGAAACTGCTATTTTTCCTGTCTCCAAAGCTTCTATTGCAGGAGAAGGAAGAACTGCTCAACAAAGAGCCAGGAGCCTGAGAAGAACGGGAGGCTCAGAGCAAGGACTTGGTGCTTGGCACGGAAGAAAAGCAAAGTCACAGGATTTAATCCCCAGGGGGGCTCTGAGCCCATGCCTGGGGGGAGGGGCGGGGCATGGAACACCGTGCGGAGCAGCTGTCTGCAGAATTTGTCACGTAAAACGACGGTGATGGCGACAAGTGGGATTCGCAGGTGGTGTACCCCGACACTTCCGTGGTGACAAGATCATCCATGTCCATCTCCCCCTGCCCGCCCCCCCCCACTCCCGAATCGCACAAGGTTAACGATGGGGTGAGCTGAGCGTGAAACGAGGCGAGAACCACCTCTTTCCAACAACATTCGCTAGAACTCCGCGTGTCACGTGCCATTCGAGACCGGGCCATTGCGAGAACCAGATCGCCCTTTGCTGGATGTGAGGAGTGTGGGATTCGAAAACGAGTCCCTTCCTGCTTTCCTGGAGCGACGCCGGGTGTCTCTCCCACGCATCCTGAAGATAGCGGTGCACACCTGCTCGGTTCCTCCCCCACCCTGCACGCCGTCTGTCCTGCCAGAGACGGGGGAGGCCTCCCCGCTGAGGGACTGCGGCAGACAGAGCCCCGCGAGGGCCTCGGGAGTCCAGTTTATGGGGAATAAACCCTAGAAAAACTCACGCCCAGTTGGTTCATGTCAGAAGTAGGATTAGCTGAGGAGGAGGGATAAAAACGAAATTCTTTCCTGTGATTTCGACTTGTCCCTAAAATATCCATTTGTGCCCAGGTCTCGAGAGCTGCAAGGGGGACGATGATAAAGAGAAGGAGGTGAAGGAAAATCGGAAGGAGAAAAGGACAAAGCGTGATTTTCCATTTTAATAATTTCTTGCCATACCAGAAATGCAGAAAGGTGTATATAAACCAGAGAGGACCTGGGCATGGGGGCCGTTTGAGAGGAGAAAGAACATCGGTTTTCCATGGCTGACCAAAATGCAGTTAAGTTTATGCATAGGGATGAAGATGAAGATACGAGTTGTGACAAGAGAATGGAAATAATAAAAGAAGAAATGAGAATATTTAGGCGCGTTTTCAAGGTTGCAGTAATTCAAATAACCAAGTAAATAAACCTTAGATGAGAAATTCAGGTTTAAACCTCCCCCAACCAAATCAAAATAGAAGCCAGAGCTCAACTGGTTAGTACACTGGAAATTATTTTTCAAAGAAGTCATTACAGCACTCAACTACTAGGACTCTCTATAAATTCAAGAACGTCTCCCTTCTTGGGAGAACTGGAGTCAGAGACGCTATTTGCCTGACTTTTGCCAAGTTACTTTCTTTTTCAGACTCCCTTATCTCATTTCCGAAAAAACTGGTTGAAAATAACAACTATCTTACAGAGTTTTGGAGGTGCCAAAATGTGACGATGTATGAAAACAAAGCACTTTGCAACCTGAAAGCTCTAAACAAAGAACAACAGTAAATCCCTTAATATTTTGAATTTCCTTGTTCCCCCTGGAGTCATATCCACGAGGGCATGACTTTTACAGTAAAGTCGGGGATTACATACTCAACTTAGATGACCATAAACATTGGCCCCTGGGGAGTTAGAAACAGTGGCACCCTGGAGTAGGCATTGGGAAAATTCTGAAAATAAAGTCACCATGGGCTGTCTGTAGGTGGCTGTCACCAGTCAACCACCATGTCTGATGCCAACTAACAACGGTTATAACATGAGGCAAAAATAAGCATTGAACGGACAGTGTGGTCAAGCCAAAGGGTCTGTCGTCGAAAGCTGAGTGGCAGTGATAAACACAGGAGAAGGGCGGCCGCCACCACCCCTCCAGCTGTTCCGGGCCCAAATCAACAGGGACAGAGTTTTGGTTTTGCAAGAAGAAAAGAATTCTGGGGCTGGATGGGGGGAGGGGGGTTGCACAACGTGAATGTGCTTTATGCCAATGACCTGCACGCTTAAAAATGGCGAAGATGGTAAATTTTGTTATGTGTGTTTCGACCCAATTTGTTTTTTTAATTATGAGAAAATAAACCCCACGAGTCTCCTTTGATCCCCACATTCATTCATCAATACGATGAGATGACCCGAGGGAGATTTTGAGAAGAGGGGAGATGAGGTTCCGAAGCCAACCCCATGTTGACAATGTGAACTCTTCTGGCTCCTCAGCTGGTGACCTGGAGGCAGAGGTGTTTCTGAATCCCGCGTTTTTTTTTGTTTCTCATCCAGGTGATGCTTCTGTCACCAGATCCTCTACACTGCCCTCACCCAGGGCTGGGAGCCTCATTTCTTGTCCCTTGGGTTGGCTCCGGGCGAGAGGAACAGGAACTAGAGGGGAAAGACGTTCCGATATCTAAAACAAAAAACTAACAATCCAGCATTCGTCTCCACAGAAACTGCTGTGACTCGTGGTGATTTCCCGTGCGTTTCCGGACAACAGGAAGACCTGCTGTGATTCTGTAGACTCTGGAGCCTCTGATTTCGGATATCCTGCCCTGGCTGGTGTCACTGTTGAACAGAAGTGAAAAGTAAGCAAAACAAAACAAAAACGAAAACAATAAAACCAAAAGCAAAACAACACCAACCACCAAAAACAAAACAAAACAAAACAAAACAAAACAAACGAAAAGTCAAAACACGAAAACCCAAACAAGGAAGTACTCTGGAGCCAAGATTAAAGATTTTTGGCCAGAAATAATTTCTCAAATCCTGTGGCAATAGGTGATGTATAAAGTGTGACTCTCATCCTGGCAGAGGCAAAGCTAAAAAAGAAAACAAAATAAACCAAAGTAACGGCGGACCAGGAACCCAGTATGAACATCTCCCACACTCTCTCTAGAGAGGAGCTATGTGATGCCTTGGGCAGTGGCTGTGGAGAAACCTTTGCCTTTCCGTGAAGGGGGTGGTACTTCGGATGGAGCCAGCCACCCATCCTGTGAGACATACATCCATGACAAGTCGCGAGGCCAGAAATGCTGCGACTTGCACATGGTTCATCACCTTCAAAGAGGGGTAAATTGAAACAGCGTTTTGAGGATGTTAAAAAGTCGCGTGTGTCTGTGTTTTTTAATTGTTCTCTCTCGGCCCACTAATTCCACTCAGGAATTATTCTTGTGAAAAAAATCAATCAATCAAGTCCAGGATGTGTTTTTGCAGATCGCTTACAATAGCAAAGACGAAAAATTTGCAATGACTTAAATATTATATTGATTTACTAAATTATGATATTCCTATACAATAGAAGACTATGAAGGCATTCATACAATATAATAGAAATCTACAGCTTGGCAACATGTATCAATGATTCGAAGAACGTATATAGATTTTAACTCCCACCTTCGAACAATGACAAAACAAGTACAGAATATTCAGTGCAGCGATGTTTACCATACAGTGTTTACTGTTATAAACATTGCTGTGACATGCAGCTCTATGAATTGAGACTGGGTGAATATATTAGGATGTCATTATATCATAGAATATCATGCGGGCATTAAAATTATGCTGTAACTTATCTTCAATGCACAGAAAGCTAACTGTATATTAAGTGGAAAAACTTACAAAATAATAATTAGTGTGTGATTTCATCTTAGTAAAAGTAAAAATATCAATAGGAAAACTGTGTTTGTTCGTATGTACCTGCACACACACACACACACACGTGTGTTAGGAGTTATCTCTGGGTGATGGGATTATTACACATCCTTTCTCTTTTGTGTGTTTGTTTTTCTAATGGGACTATATTATTTTTGTAAGAAAATGCAACAATGCCACGTTCGTGATTTTTTAAAAAGCACGCAACGACAATATTTAAGAAGTCATTCAAAAGCAGTGTTTTTAGTCATTCTTTCCCTAATGGCCCCACCATGAAATTTTAATAGCTCAGATATGTTATATATCTGTGTCTGTACTGCTTTATACATGAAAAAGATATGATTTTTTGGATCCTCAAGAACCAATCCCCACCCTCCGCCTATTGCCCCTGTTAAGAATTAGGTTCTTAAAGAGAATAATAGTTTACGTGCAGAAACTTACTCAGGTTCTCCATTTCATGTCTTTCTTCGTGTGTATTTTATTCTTCTACACACCAGCCACCTCCTCAATGTATTCATTCTACTGTCCAAATTCTCTTTTAATAACCAAGTTTTCTAAGAGGCGGAGGGATACAACGGGAGTGGGGGGGGGGCGTCTCGTACATTCTGCCACATCTTGCTCCCTCTCCTACTTAGCAGGTGTGATGCCCAAGAAAATCCCCCTCCCTAATCTGATCTCTGCATTCCAGCTCCTCCTGAGCCTGCCTCCTCCTGTCATCCAAGCCTGTGACCAGGCTGAGAGCTAAGAGTGTTCCACCCGGCTGCGCAAAGTGGGGGCCCGTTGGCCACCAATGTATCTCTAGTATTAGCAACAAAGGCATAGTTAATTATTGCCTTCTTTACAATGATCAGCAAAGTAGGGTTAAACTCCATTTTTTTAACTCATAATATAAAAATACGTTTTTAAAATGGATATTCGTTCCCCTTGCCACATCTCCCAGGGAGAAATGGTCACATCCAGAAATTCCCTGGGCATCTGGGGGAGGAGGAGGAAAGTGAGCGAAGAAGGGGGAAGGGACTGAATTATCACCGGGCAGTTTCTTTTGGCCCTGCCAGGAGAAGCCACAGGAAGTTGCCAGAAGACAATCTTCACGAGGGACTCATTCACTGCTCTCTCTTCCGTCATGCTCTCCCTTTTCCTCCATTCATTGTGCAAACATTCTGTTCATAGGCCCTGTGACGCAGGTGTGAGTTATTTCTACGAATGAGGTTGAAGGACCCAATTGACGACACTATGAACTCTGAGGTTAAGAATATCCACAGAAGGAGGACAGGGATCCTCCTGTATGAACTTCAGTGCTACGTGTGGACCTGTGGCCCCGTGGGCTTCTTGCTGTTACTTCCCCGAGTTGAACAAAACACACTGGGCCCAGGCAGAGGGCCAGATGACTCCTGGCTGGGACTACCCAGGTGTGCATCTTGATTCAAGGAGGCGGGACTGAGCGGTGAGAAATGCAGCTTGCAGAAGACAGCCACCTAAGACGATTCTAAGAGATGCGCCCCTTATGAGCGTCCACTTTTACTGAGTTCACCAGTTCTGAAGAAAATAGGGAACATTACCTCAGTTTGCCATCACCTCACCAGACAGAACAAAGAGCCAGGGAGAAGCAGAGGGCAAGCGACAACTTCCTCCTCGCTGGCTTCCTGGCAAGGAGGGGTCTTGGTAGAATTTCCCATTTTGTGGGTCAGCAAGAACTTTGGAAAAGGGACAACTGATTCTTTTTGTAGCATACGAGTGTTTCCATATAAATGTTATCAACTCATTCATTCATTTAATGTTTATTGAAGTTGTACAATGTGCCAAGCATTATGCTAAGTGCAAGTGATCCAAACACAAACAAGATAAAACATAGAGCTTCTTGTTCACCATTTTGTAACGTAATGTCCCACCACCCAGCCATTAACTCCCAGTTCTCTGCAACCTGAAATGCTAAGTCTACAAACATTTTGAAAGGGTGGAGGAAATGGCTGGCTGTCTGAAAGCATGCACATTGACTATGGGACATAACAAAACAAAACAAAACAAAACAAAACAGAAAACAAACAAATGAAAAAACCCAAATAAAAAAAAATCAAACACGCGAAGTGACTGCACAAATATGGTACCCCAGAAATGTTCAGTTCCAGAAAGAATACATAAATATGTATGTATATATATATATATATATGTGTGTGTATATATATATATACATATATATGTATATATATACATATATATACATATATATATGTATATATATATACATATATATACATATATATACACACACATATATATGTATATATATATACATACATATATATGTATATATATATACATACATACATATATATATATATATACACACATACACAGAAGAAAACAGAAGGAGAGCTAGTAACAGAAGGGAGAAGTCGAAGGTGATGATAAAGCAGGAGAAAAAGAAATAAAAACTAGTAAAAACTTACTACTAAGTAGGTAAAGCAGCAGACCGGACTTTGCTGGAGGCTACTCCTATTGTTTCCAAACTTTATTAATCCCACTTTCAACACTATAAATTGTGTGTGTGTGTGTGTGTGTGTGTGTGTGTGTACACACACAATGAGTATGTATAATGTATGTATAATGATTAGCCTAATACCAAGAGGAGGCCATTTATGCAAAGTGTTCTTATTTTCTAAGAAAATATACAATGTTTTAAGAAGTTTTCTAGGAAAACTTTAAAAAAAAAAAAAAAGGAACAGCTTTCAGTTTTGTGGAATACATGCTCATCTAAAGAACTTCCTGATGGGCTGAAAAGTAAAGGTTACTAAACAGGTCCGCCATGAGGCTGGTCTTCTAAAGTTCTCATTATCTGGTGGGAATAAAAAAGGTTAAATTTAAAAATAACTGTAGATGTGCTGGAAGGAAAATGGGTGCGTTTTTCTCGTGGGAGAACACAAGTGGTGGGTGTAGGGAAAAGGCTTTCCCGGGATATGGCACATCTCTAAGTCATGAGGGAAAAGTTTAATCAATGCGATTACATAAATATTCATATTCTGTGAGACTAAAATTCCAGCTAGAGCTGGTTCCTAGATCTTTATCAGCACTGAGTCCCGGACATTTCAGCTATGGAAAAACACTTAGAAAAGAACAGAAGGAAATATAAAAAATAAGATCACATTGCTGCCTCTTGCTGGCGAGTATGGGTGTTCTTTTGTTCGTTTATATTTATACTCAGCAAAAACTACCGAAATGAAAGTGTTAATAGGGTAATAAAGTTTTTACCTCCTGGATGGGTTTGATTGGCATATGCTTAAAAACAGTGTTTCCACAGCTAATAATTCTTTTCACAATCTTAAAGGTGACTTGGCAGCAAAAAAAAAAAAAAAAAAAAGGTGACATAAAGCATGAACCTATAATTAGACCATTATTTCTGACAGACCGTTTCTATACCATTAAAATACTGAGCTGAACAAAGATTTTCATGAAATGTGTTCAAACAAACCAGCACAATGTTTGGGAGGTATACAAATATCCTACTAAAACTGATACTGCTATAAAAGCCAAACTGATGGCTTTTGCTTTATGATTCTTGTTGTTTGGGAGAACTTAAACTTAAAGTCACTTGGAAGCAATGTTTACGTGCTGGTATTAAAGAAATGAAAATTAAAAACAAGGTGAGGCCTTTGCTTATCAACTTGTCAGAGGTTTAAAAGAAAAGATAATTCTTTTGCTGTTGGGAGATGTGTGAATGCGCCCTCTCATCCTCTGATTACAGAGATATCAGTTAGATCTACCTTTTGGGAAAACAACTTGGCATTACAAACCAATATTTATACAATAGAATCCCAACTGTACAAAAAAATTATGTAGCAAGTTCTTCAAAGAACACTGACCAAAATGTTAGCAGTAATCATCTAAGTGGTGGGAATAAATATATTTTAATATATATATTTTTTAATTTTTAAAAATTATTTTCATAGCGAACAACTGTAATCAACCCAAGTGACCGTCAACAGGAAGAAGGATGAGTAATCTATAGAATATTCACAGAGTGGTAGTCAAAATGAACTACTATAAAGACATGTAATAACATGATTAAATAGTCAACGGTACTGTATCACTGTATCGTATGAACTTCAAAGTTGCTAAGAAACTTGATTTGAATTGTCGTCATCAATAAAAAGAAACGATAATTATGTTGCTAAGAGACTTGATCTGAAGTGTCGTCATCAATAAAAAGAAATGATAATTATGCGACATGATCGAGTTAGCTAGCCCTACGGTGGCAATCATGTTGCAATATATAAATGTATCAACTGAATGTGTTGTACACCTTACACTTGCATAATGTTATATGCAATTATATCTCAGTTAAAACAAACAAACAAAACACATGGGCTTTGGGGTCAGACAGACCTGGGTCAAGTTAGTGACTTCCTGGGCCTTGACTTGCTCATCTATAAACCTGGATTAATGATAGTTCCTTCTTTAAGGAATGGTGAGAATTCACAGGGTGATCGCCAAATGGTTAATAACTTTTAAAAAATATTTATTATCTTTGCCAAGTTGACGGAACTTCAGGAGTCAATAATAAAATTGAGAGTCACTGCGGTTAGGGTGGCAGCTACAGCAAGATTATCATCATTTTGATAATGTCCCTTTTGTTGCTGCTTATCTTTACCATTTGCTTTGCACTCAGAATTTAAACACTTTCTCTGATCCGGTTACGAGTTCTCCTACTACTAAAACTCATAGAGCTTGGTTGGACTCCATGTTGACGTGTGTACTTCATTGATTATTAATTTTACTCTTTTCGTCCTTGGTGTGTTTGTTGATCCCAGAATATCTGTTTTAGATTTTAAATTAGTGCTAAGATGTGCATGCTTAATTAATTTTGTTTACTTGTGGTTACCCCATTCCCTGTGCTGGGCTTTATTTTTCAGCGGTCCCGAGTCTTTCTTGAAACAGACTTTCTGCAAGAGTATAGAGTTGTGATCTCTAATAAAATGAAATTGAGAGGATGATTCATTCACTCATTCGTTCCATTAAAAAGTCGCTATTGAACTCTTACTATGTTAGACAGAGAGCAGAAAGACGAACAAGGCAGGTGCCTTTTCCTGAAGATGCTTGGTGCTTGGTAGAAGAAGGACTGTGCAAAAACAGCTTCCCTGATTTGACTGAATGAAAACTACAGGAAGATCATCATGATTAATTTCTGTCCTTTTTCCAAGTGAAATCTTAGCTTTGGTAAACGCTGTTTGATTTGATATAATTTAATTTAAAAAGTGCATCTTGAAGACCTACTAGGGTGAGTCCTTGGGGATGAATAGACAATATTCCAGTCCTGGAGGCATCTGGGAGGCTGTCGATGTGGACTTAGATGTCCCTGTACACCCAGCCCTGCCCCATTGCTAATTGACGGGGTTCTTGAGCAAATCAAATCTGAGGAATTGAGGATAGCATACACAGGATCATTAAATTCTCGAGGTTTATTTTGTCTTTCCATATGTATAAACTTTTTTTCTATTGCCCCAAATTATTCTTGTGATGGCTTAAACCATTTAATTGAACTGCCAGGACCTGTGATTACTGGTCTCTTGGCTAGGCTTCTAAGTGGAATTCCCCTTGTGTGATCCCTGATAAAACAAAATATTCAAGAGTTGCCTGGCTTTGTGTCTTGATGAATAATCATTGCGATAAGATGTATTTCTCCGAAATGGAAAGCATTGTTTATACTTTCTGCTGGACTTGGCTGATAGTTTCGGTAGTTGCTGAAATTCTTGCTGATTTTTCTTGAACGTATCCTTTTGTTTTGATGGCTCTCCTTATGTAAACCATCTTTATTTTCTTTGGAGAGTCTATTATAAGCAAAATTACGCGTTAATATGAGAATAATTTCTTGTTCTAGTTGGAAGGGAAATAATTGCCGATCCCTTTCCTTTCTGCACCTAAGTATTAAGAAGGCCCCAGAACTGCAGACTTCATTTTTGGAAAATTGTAAGACACCAAATATTTCAGCATGCTCCTCAAAACACTATTTTTATTACAGGGAATTTCCTGTTATTTTCTAAATGAAAGCATGGGGTTTCCTCTTACACCAATAACTTGCTTCAATTTTTATTTAATAATTTAATTACGAAATATAGCATTGCTTTAGTTATGTCGTTAGATGATTCAATATTTATTTTATATGAAGTCAAAACAACTCTTTTGATTCATTCGCACAAATGTTTTTTTTTTTGGTTTGTTTGTTTGTTTTTGAATAAGAGCTAGCAAATTAGAAAACACAAACTAAAAGAAAAAAAACACAAGATTGTTGGTTTGGTAGTTTATGCTGTCATCCCCTAAACTTGGCTTCTCGAATTTTCTACTTTCCAAACAGTACTGAGTTTTCCTAGCTGGGACATAAAGAAGCTTCTGCAGCCCATTTCAATGAGGGTATTTTCCCCGTCACCTACAATTCTGGGACACCAATTGCGTATCCTACAAATCACCTCAATTCTGGCACTATCTACCTGAAGACAGCATCAGACCTCGCAGGTTAAGGGCTCAGTTCTACAAATTGCTAGTCGCAACTTCGAGTCGTCACTTGTGCTTCTGATTGGCAATAAAGTAGGGGTTCCAACAATCTCCTCCTTGGGTTCGATTAATTTGCTAGCGTGGCCCACATAACTCAGAGAAACATTTTAGTTACTGGATCACCAATGTATTATAAAGGGGCATAACTCAGGAGCAGCCAGATGGAAGAGATACATATGTAGGACAAGGTATGTGAGAAGGGACACTGAGCCCCCACACTCTCTCCGGGGTGACTCTCTCGGGGGTGACATTCTTCCAGCACCTCCATGTGTTCATCGACCCAGAAGTTCTCTGAACCCCCTCCTAGTTTCATGAGGTTTCAATCGATGTCCCGTTTATTAGTCTGCTAAGGCTTCCATAACGAAATATCACAGACAGGGGGGGTTTAACCAACAGAAATTGATTTTCTCATGTTTCTAGAGGCTGGAAGTCCAAGATCAAGGTGCCAGCAGAGCCGGGTCCACTGAGTCCTCTCTTTTTGGCCTGTAGATGGCCCCCCTCTTGCTGCCTCGTCACATGGTTGTCCCTTGTGCATAGGACTATCTGGTGTCTCACTTATAGTCTAGTCTCTTCTAATGTGGATGCCCATTAGATTAAACTGGGGCTCACCTTAACAAGCCTCATTTTGACTTAGTTACCTCTCGTAAGGCCCTATCTCCAAATACAGTCTCATTTTGAGGTACTGGGGGTTAGAGCTTCAACAAAGAAATGTTGGACTTACGTGAATTTAACAAGGTTACTGGGTACAAGGTCAGAATGTAACTATCAGTTGCATGTCTACACGCTAGAAATAAATAAGAAAATAAAATGTAAAAAACGGAATTCATAATCAAATCACACCAAAAAGATATAGGACTATATCTTAAAACTATAAAGCATTGCTGAGAGACATTAAAGACGACACAAAGAAATAGAGGAATACGTCACATTTATGGCTTGAAGGCTCACTATTATTGTCAAGTCATCCCAAATTGATCCATAGGTACAAGGCAACCCACTTAAAATCTGAGCAGAGTTTGTTCGTTTTTGGTGGAAACAACGGGCTGATTCTGAAATTTACATAGGAATGCAAAAAACCTAGAAGACTCAAGCCGGTCTTTAAAATTAAGTATATAAATGATCATTTATACCACCTGAAACTAATTATTATAAGGTTATGGTTCTGAGATGGGGTAGGATGATACCGGCACAGAAAAAGTCCAATAAACAAATGGGCTTAAGCAGGCACACACACGCGCAAAAAAGGACATCCAAAAATGGTCAATAAACATATGTTCATCTTACTATTAAGCAGATAAAGTAAAATTCAAACCACAATGTGGGATCACTATATATACCGAAAAATGGTCAAAATTAAAAAGATATATGGTGTCAAATGTTGAAGAGGAAGTGGAATAATCTAACTCTGACATGCTGTCGGTTGGGATGTGAATTCCTGTAATCATTCTGGAAACTTCTAAAGTGGAACATCGTCCCTCCCTGTGACTAGGTGGCCATGTCCTGGTTTTCCCTGGCCCGTTTTGGCTTATGCATGTTTTCTCAGAATCCTTTTTAGTTTAGCATTTATCCTAGGCTTTTTCATTTTGAAACAAAATTTAGTCATTAAAATAAGGCCGGAAAGGGCTGGTGGACTTCTCCTTTATTCTTCCTGCGCCTGCCAGGACCTTGTCTAGGCTTATATGCAATAGAGTTCATACTTTAACACATTGTTAAATCTTAAAGGCAACTAGAGATAACACGCTTTTCTTTCTCCATCTCTCTCCCGATGCCATATAACTAAAATTTCTCCTCGATGGAGAGGATGCAGAATGCTTTAAAAATAAATATTCATGGACACAAAAGTCTAGGAAACGCTGTCTTTTTTCAGTCTTGAACAGTAGTGAAAAAAGATCTTGACACTGCTGCCCCCTGCTGGCCATTTGGTATAATACCAACCAATTGTCCCATGGCCCCTATGCATTGGCCTGCAAGATTCATGAAGCCAATAGCTGTCGGCTGGTGTGGTTAGTGGGGGCATTGGTAAACTACACGTTAGATGTATTTGAAATATGTGCAGAAAACAGAGTGAATCGAGAGTAGTCTAAATGCTCTCATTTGGGATGGTTTTGTTATCTATTGCATGGTGTGAATCCATAGTCGTTCACTTATTTATGTCATTATTTGGGAATTTTTTTTTATTTCACCATAAATTCTCTCTGGAGCAAGGAGATCTAATAAATGAAAGCAAATACTTAATAAAAAAAAATAAGTTTTTTTTTCGGTTTCACAAGGAAGGTGAAGATAAATTATTTTCACAAAATATTTGTTGACATTAACTATCCATCATGGGGTGACATCACCGACTACATGAAAACCAGAGGACACACATGGACTGAAGAAATGTTCGCATGTATGTTAAAGTAGGAGCTATTTTAGGAAGGCTGTAAGCATCACAAAACGTGAGTCTTCATATCACTCCAGGAAGCGTGACTTTACATTAAGATGCAGTGACCATTGCAAATTAATTCTGTTCATTGTTAAGTTTCCAGTTTTCTCGGGCAAACACAAAATGTGAATTGATAGCTGCCAGTGTGTTCGCTCCTTTAGCAGAACAAGAATTTTCGAACAGTTAAATGATACCCGTATCATAGCAGTGTCATTGATGCCTCAAATAGAAGCTCATTTTGATAATGGCTGCATCTTTATCTCTAATTCATGGAGTCAAAGTAAAGCTTTTAAAATTTATTCTACAAAGGGAAAATGTACGATGCGATGGTGAATGCTGCTACAGTTTTGCTTAAAACTTTCAACACTAAAGATAATGTTTTTGTGGTGATGCTACAAATACGGATTTTGGTAGAGCATTGCACTGAGGTAAAAACAATATTCTTATTAAATTAAGAAACCTATGGAGTAGCAGTGTGGCTGGAATTGGTTGTGGTTCACCCATAATTTGTTAAGGTGTCAAAAAGATGTACTATTCTTTTGCGCGTCAGAGGACACTATCAAAAGAGTGAAAAGACAACCCACAGAATGGGAAAAAATATTTATAAATCATGTATCTGACGAGGGATTAATATCCAGATTGTATAATGAATCCTTGCAATTTGACAACAAAACAACAACCCAATTCAAAAACGGACATAAGACTTATATAGCTCCTTCTCCAAGAAAGATAGATAAATGGCCGATTAGCAAATGAAAAATGTTCAATATCACCAGTAATTAGAGAAACAATAAATAAAATAAAAACCACAGTAAGATCCATGTCACACCTGCTAGGAAGGCTGTTATAAAAATTGAAATGGGTCTATGGCCATGCCACCCTGAACAAGCCCGATCCCGTCTGATCTCAGAAGCTAAGCAGGGTTAGGCCTGGTTAGTACTTGGATGGGAGACCACCTAGGAAGATCAGGTGCTGTGGACATAAAAAAATAATAAAATAAATAAGGGATTGTAAGCTAGCTGACAAGGTCCTTGCAATCTGTGAGGTCAACCAAAGTTTCCTTGCCTAAAAAAAAAAGAAAACAAAATTGAAATGGAAACTAGTGAGTGTTGGTGGGGAGAGGTAGAACAGTTGGAACTCTGCACTGTTCGTGGGAATGAAAAACAGTGCAGCCATTGTGGGAAACAGAATGGCGTTTCCTTGAAGGTTGAGTGCAGAGTTACCATACGATCCAGCCATTCCACTTTTAGGTATATACCTCGAGGAAGAGAAGGCAAGGACTCAGAGAGACTGCGCACAGATGTTCACAGCGGCATTATTCATAATAGCTAAAAGGTGGAAAGGACCCAAATGTTCATCAGTGGACGAATGAATGAACAAAGTGTGACATATACACACGATGGAATATTATTATTCGGTCTTAAAAAGGAATGAAATTCTGATACTGGCTGCAACATGGATGAACCATTGAAAAAACATCGGTTTGGTATTAAACTAATAAATAAACCAAAGACAAAAGGAAAACTATTATAGGATTCCTCTAATATGAGGTACATATAGTAGGCAGATTCATAACAACGGAAAATAGAATGGAGGTTACCAGGTACAAGGGGGAGGGGAGATCGGTGAGTTATTGTTTAACGGGTACCGAGTTTCTGTTTGGGTTGGTGGAAAAATCCTGAAAAGAGTGTTGACGTTTGCGCAACATCATGACTGTGCCTAATGCCACTGAATTGTGTAGTTAAAATGGTAATCTTTAAGCTATGTGTATTTTACCATAATAAAATATGTGCTATTTTACCAATCTAAGTAGAAGCTACATTTGTCTAAATTATATATATATATGTATATACACATACATGTGTGTATATATTCTCTACTAGCAATCTATTATTAATCAAGTTTTAGAAATATTTGAACATTTAAATATTACTTTGTTAACATATCCTATATCCTGCAATTGGTATTGGAAAAGGAGCCTCTATATTTTGGATAAACTTTGTTCAGAATTTCTTGGCAATCTTAATCAAAATGTGCAAAAATTGAGCACCAAAAAAAAAAAAAGTAACTTTTGGAACTTTTATTGATTCGGATTATTGAAAACCAAGCACATAATCAGAAATGCATAGAGATTTGTCCCTGTGAAAGTAAGCAGGGTTTGGGGATTGAACAAATTAAATGATGAGAACTCAAACGTTGCACCAGATCTAATTTTGAAATTGTACTGCGAACAATATTGATATGCTTAATACAATTCTTAATTTTAATTGGATGTATTTACATTCTGACCAGAAATGAATGCAACTGAGAAGGCTTATCATCTTTGCTGTACATACATCTGACAGAACAGTTTACACACTTTTGGTCAATTTATTTTGTAACTTTTTCTTATTAAAATATTTACTGGAGAAAAGTATTCTGAATAGAGACAAAAAGATAGTATCTGTGGAAAATGCTGGGTATAAATATTTACATATTTCAAAATGTGGAAAACTAGAATTGAGGTGTGGCTAAAACTCTAATTTAGATATGTGACTATGTACCAATAATAGGTATTCTGGTTTTGAAAAAATATATTCAGATTAAAAATGTGAGTATTTTTCAGAATTTTACTTTAACGTCCATGGATATATGCTATTTTAATATTTTAGAAGTTTTATTTTTGAAAATCAATATCGAATCAACATCTTTTTATAAGTCGACCAATTTATTAGCTGATCTGGTGGTCGATAAACAAATTTGAATTATTTTTAATATCATCCTCGACTCTCAAAAGGGTCCCAGCCTGGATGACTACAATCCTTGGTCACTCTACCTGACTCAGCAATTCTAGGCCCAGGCAAAAGGTGTATGTGTGAGCAACAGGGGACACGAGGAAGAATGTGTATAGCAGATCACCTGTAATAACTCCCAACTGGACACAACCAAGTCGTCAAAAGTAGAATGAGTAAGCAGATTATGGTTTCACTTCTAACTCCCTTTGCGAGTGGTGTAGTAGTTTGCAAAAAAACCTAAAACCTCACTGTTTGGAATGCTTGTACGGCACTGCTGTTACCTGTTCCACGTCAGTACTGTAATTAATGGCAAAGAATAAAAATAAATCCGTCAATTATAAAAGTTCTTCTGGGGCATCACGCTTATATTTGACGATTCTCGACAACCTGCTTTTTTCTGTTGTGACATTTTCCAAGTGTTTGTGGGTCAAATGATCGGGGGCTCAGTAGATGGCGCTGTTACACTATTTTTTTCGGCCAGATTTCAGACTCGTTGCTTTCTGAGACATTAACCGGAAACTTGTGATATACTTAGAACAGGAGTTAAGAGAGAAATAACCAGATCTTTTAACCCATTTCTAGGCAGGTACCAACTGAGATTCTGAATGTCCTTTTGTCCAAATCCTTTAAAATTCTGTGCCTTGAGTAACTAGAGATATCGAGAAAACATCCACTCTTTGGGGATTTATCTTTAATATTCTGACGGTGTTCTGCCAATATTTTCTCTCCAGGTCTTACAAGTTAGATGGGTAGGTGAATCCCCTTTAAAAAAATTCTTTACTATTTTTTTTTTTTACACATAAAGCAATGAAGTCCAGAGAAGTCGCGTTACTCTGAAAATTGAATTTTGACCCCCAGAAAACCACTTTTCAATTTTCGCAATATCACTGACACTATATAAAAAAATAACATCAAGTCCACTTGACGCGTGAATGGATGTGTGACAAGCTGCTGGCTGTAGCGTCTTTCCGGCCACCCCCAAGCCCATCACCGTAGCTGTCATCGACCAGTTCAATTTCTTCTTTTGTCTTATTATTCCATTTTCAGGGATATGAAATAGGATAAATAATACCATCACAAACAGACATGCACCTACCACTCAGCTGAAGAAAGAAAAGGTCACAGGTGTCCTTGATCTTATTCCCACTTGCATGCACTGCCCTTCCTTGCTAGTATTTAGAGTTCAATTTTTCAGTCTGTGTCTTTGTGGCTTTGTTCTTCTGGAACTTGCCTTTTCTCACTCAACGTTGTGTTTCTGGGAACTCTCCGCATCTATATCCGGTTTATTTATTTTTACGTTTGCACGTCGAGTGAATCCCCACGCTTTGTTTAAATCATTCTCCCGTCGATGCACGTCATTTCAATTTCCCAGCATTACAGAGGATGCGCATTCCTGTTTATGGCTGAGATATTCCTAGAAACCTATGTATTCTATGTGCCTTCACTATTTCATAAGAACAACAAAACCTAAAAAGTGGCACCTACAATCATTCCAGCCAGTTTATCTTCCCATTACCTCTTTAGATGCAGCTCGTCATTTCTTCCAGGAGTCACTAGTTTTAAAATATTAGAAAGCAATAGACTGGGAGTTAAAAAGCCTTTCAGGGTATAATTTAACCTCTCAAAACGTCAGTTTTTCTAAACACTGAGGAGTGAAATGGTAGGGTCATAGGCGTGTGCATATTCCGCTTGACTTCAAATGCGAAATCTCTGCGTTTGAGAATTTCGGCTGTTTCTTTTTCTCCCAACCCTGTCAGTCAATCCCGCTGGGTTTTTTTATTTTTTTTAACTTTATGTTATTGAAAATTTCAAACATGCACAAAAATAGAGAGACTAAAATAATACACTTTCATGTTATCATTCAATTTTAACGATTACTAATTCATGGCCCATCTTGAATTCTCCATGCCTACGTACCTACACACTCTTCCTCTCTCAGATTCCTTGAAGTGTATCTTGTCATTCCAGGATGTTAATCTGAAAGATACTGATTCTTCCTTTTAGATAATGGCAATACCATGATAACACGTAAAAATAATAGACAGTCATTCCTTAATAACAGAAAATAATCAGGGTTTCACATTTTTGCAATTATAACATTTTTATGATTTATTTGATTCACGCTCCAAAACGAGATGTGCAAATTGCCATAGTTGGTATGTATCTTAAGTGTCTTTCAAAATATGGATTTCTTCCCCCAGTTTTTTCCCTTCCTCTTGGTATGATTTACTAAGAAACTGGATCACTTCTCCAACAGTCTTGATTTTGCTGCCGATCATGTCTCAGGTTGTTTAACTCGCTCCTCTGTCTCTGTATTTTCCGAAAACTGATGTCGGATCTTGATCAGATTTATGCCCAGATTTTTGAGTCCTGTGCTTTGTAAAGTACTCCTGTGGGTCCTTTCAGGAACTCTTTCCGGTCAAAGGCTCCCCTGTGAGGATGAAGGTCATGTTTCAAACAATGAGAGGCAACATTCCCACATACATGTTTGACGCAAACTTTCCCTTCTCTATCAAAATTCAATGATAATCTTGGAGGGGAGTTGTTCAATGGAAGTATTTTCTGCATTGAAGTAATAATTTCTAAGCCAAAAACAAGTCCTCATGTGCTTGGGACCCTGCAAGCCCCCATTCCTTCTGCAATTGGTAATCTAATTTATTTTTCATCCATCAAGTGCATTCAGAATCAGAGTCCAGAAAACTTAAAAATTCTTTTGTATTGTTCTATTTAATTACTCAAAAATAAACCAGATCTCTTTTCATGTTTCCAGACGATCTGGCTGAGTTAGCAGAAGACAGAGTGAAAGCTAATTGCGCCTTCCCCAAAAAAACCCAGAGAAAAGTAAGCGATTGGATACTTTCTCTACCATTCACAGCCTTGATGAACAATATGACATAGGAAAAAAATGAGGTCTATAATATTGTTGAAATGTGACGTCTTATTTATTTCTTTTTCTCATTAAATTCTGGATGAACAAATCTGAGACTCCAAATGAACCATAAAGGAAAAGAGGAGCTCTTGGTTTAATCCCAAAGAAAGATCATAAACCTAGAGTGGATTTCCATGCTTAGTCTAAGTATCTAAGGGATTTCGAATTATCATGGCAAACATAAAGAGAAAACGAGAACAGCTTTCTATTATGTTTCTAAGCCTTGGGATGGAGTTTGGGGAAAAATGATGCACATGTACTGCGAATACCTTTTAAAAGGCAGGAAAGTTTGAATAGGGGAGATGTGTGTTAATACCAGCATTCTTTTTGCTTTTTTACCAGGTTATAGCAAACTTTCGTATACAGGCACATCTTAGAGATATTGCATGTTGAGTCCTGGACCACCACAATAAGAATACTGTGATAAGGGAATCCCATGGATTTGTTGGTTTCCCACTGCATATAAAAGTTATGTTTATACTATAGTGTAGCTTATATTACATGTGTGATGGCATTATGTCAAAAAATAATATATATATATATATATACCTTAATTTAAAAATACTTCATTCTTAAAAACGCTCATCATGATGTGAGCCTATTGAAAAATGTGCCAATAGATTTGGTCGATGCAGAGTTGCTAGTAACCTTTAATTTGTTAGGGAAAAAAAAAAAGTAATATCTATGAAGAAAAAAAAGCGAAGTGTAATAAAAGGAGGCATGCCTGTATATCAATACATTTCAGGGGGCGGGGAGTACTATTTGAGTCATCGCTTCTTATCGTCATTTAAAAAATGATCACCTTTGATTGCCTTTATTGTTCATGTTCAAATTCAGTTCAGTGAAATATCCTTGAAAAAAACAACACCTAAATATTGATCAGTAAATAATTAGATGGCTGATGAAAATAAATGACATTTTACTTTGGGACTGATAACGGCATGTGTGAACCCACAAAGAAAGTGGTTTTGCAAGATGGAGAGGTTAACTGACTTTTTAAGACTAAACCTTGCACTTTCTCGAGCTATAGTTGCAAAATTATCTAAGAGGTTCTTGGATAGTAATTATGAACCATCCTTGAAAACAAAGAGTTCACTAGGGGTGAGGAATCAATCTTACACACAACTGATAGACGCAAGGAAGTGAGCAAAGAGCACACACACATTTTTGCTTTGCCTTCGAACAGGCAAAGCAAAAAAGGCTCCGTGCATGTGCCAGATGGCACATGGCACATTAGACCTGGGAGGGACCCTAGAATCCATTCACTGATAAGAAACGAAGGCCGTAGGGGAGATAACTGAGCGGTTTCACATCTCACATCTCGAGAGAGGCAGAGCAGGAAGTAAAACTAAGAAACCACAATACAGAGATCCCTTTCAATCCATTCTTATGACTCAGTTTGTACCTCAAGAAGACCAATTATCAGTGAGTGCTTCTCAATTTTCTAAACCCAAAAACCAACAAATGACTAAACATTCCCTACAGCGTGCCAAGGCACTGGGAAACCCATGCAATTGAGCAAGGGACAAATTTCTCTGAAGTCTGTACTTTTTGCTTAAAATTGAAGTGAATAGAGTGTGTTATTCCATAGCAACTATATATATATATAGTGCTTTTCATTTAAAAAAGGCTGTGTTTTCCCATATCTTTTAGGGAAGATAGGTCATTCCAAGCAGATACTTTTAAAAGACTCTGCCAAAATTTCTGCATAGCTCTGGCCCAACAGGGCCAAACAGCGGCTGTTGCGAAGCTCAGGCAGTGAATATGTTCTTACTCTGCAAAAGTAAGAGCGTGGTAAACAGGTTATGGAGAAGACACTTGCCCAGGGTCACAGAGTCCATTAGCAACCTGTTTGTCCTTCAGCTGCCGCCCACAAATGACACTTGCTTTAACAGGACTTGCAAGAGGCTCACAGGCATTCTTGAGAAGGCCAGCATATCAGAGCTGACAACGAGGTGTATGAGACACATCTGATCTTTTCATCACTCCACCCAAGTCACCCTCTGGCCTCACACCACCACCCTGGAGAGGCGGGAAGGGGTGTGGGTATTATGGCGTGATCAAATTTAAGACCCTCAGAGCCAATCGAGATCTGTTGCGAGCCTCCCATTAGCAGGCCAGCGACTGACTCTCCCCACTAGAGAATCAGGCCTGATCTTTCAGAGGAGGTAGCTTATAAAGCCTACAATTACATTAAACAAACAAGCAGGTTACAGAAGCAGAAGTTAGCTATTAGCATATCTTTGCATAGGATAGCCACATCCTCTACATTAGCATACCTTTTCACAGGATAGCTCCTAGAACTACACCCTGGTTAAACATTAAACAAGCAAGCAGAAGTTGGCCATTTGAAAATTTTCACCCCCTTAACATTCCCCACTGGTTTTCTAGGAGAAATCAAATCATTGAATCTTCAACCTGGAGTGGCCAGTAGTTTGTTCTGAGGACCCGGAGTTTTACTGCCTGTACACGCTTTTTGACTTAGGCAGTTATCCAATTAATTATACAGAGGCCAAATAATAGCCCTAGAAATGCTTATATTAGGGGCCCTGCAATGGAGGAAAGCAAAGTAGTCAACCACGGGGACCTGTCAAACACACTCATACCAAGATTCTGTCCTCCGGCGTTATTCTTCTCTGTCGCTGAGCCTTGTCTGACTAAAGCCTCTAATAATGCCTCAATGGTTAGCATAAGAACAGCAGATTTTACCTAAAGCTATACAATTAAAGCAAGATCTATCTTTTATGAACGCATTAGTCTTACATGTATGAATTACTATACAAAATTCTTAGTTCATCTTACAGATTCTGAATATTTCAAAACAAACAAGAGGTCTTTCAAACATGATTTCGGAAGGTGTGATCTCTTTTCAGTAGGGGTGCATCGTGCCCTTAACGGGGGCGGGGGGAGGTGGCGGAGGGAAGGAGGCTTACCCAGCTTTTGCCAGTTTCTAATTTGAACTTGGTTAAAGTTTCTTTCAGGGTCTTATTTATCATCTCTACCTGTCCTGAGCTCTGAAGCCTGTAAATGCAATGTAACTTCTAATTCATTCTTAGAACCCTGGCTAAAGATTGACTAGTCTGGGCGATGAACGCTGGACCGTTGCTGGACCCCAGTGTTATGGGCAGGCCAAATCGAGGCACTATTTCTGAGACTAATTTCTTTGCTACTACCTGCGCTGTCTCCTGCTTGGTGGGGAAGGCTTCAGTCCATCCTGACGAGGTGTCAATGAACACAAGTAAATACTTAAACCCGAAAGTTCCAGGGCTTATTTCTGTAAAATCTAATTCCCAATGTTCTCCTGGGGCTTGTCCACGAAGTCTCGTCCCTTGTTGTACTCCCTTGGAGGGCCCTGGATCACTTGTGTGCAGATGCGGCACTGGGCCGATACCTGCTTGGCCCTTCTTTGCAGCCCAGGAATGTAATAATCTCTTTTTAACAGTTTAATTAACTTGGTTCCTCTCAAGTGAGTTCTCTGGTGAGCCTGGGTTATAAGGTCTCAGTTCAAGGCGTCAGGTACTACGATGTGGCCATCTGGGAACCTCACCTACCAGCAGAGTCTTCTTTGCCTCCCAGTTTGTTGCATAGTTTAACTTCTCCTGAAGTGTAAGTAGGGGTGTCCGTTAGCACCCTGGGCGGTAGGGCCGGCAGGATGTCCATTGGCCCCACTGGTTTTCTGGCAGCCTCCTTTGCTGTCTGTGTAAATGTTCACAGTCTTGTTTTCACCCCACCACAGAGCTTGAATCATTGCTATTAGTTCAGCCCACTGAGACGAAGTTCTATGGCTTATGGCCTGTGCCCAAATAACAGCATACCTGATTTCTTCTGTGAGGAAGCTGTTTCCATCTGTGAAGAGTGGCCTCTGGATTTGGCCAGAGGTCGTCTATCAGGTCCGGTAGGGTGGAAGTGACGTTCTCTAGGACCTCGAGGCAGTTGTGAATGGGCTGCTTGGGATCGTCATCTGGTAGCAGGGTGGCCAGGTCGAGATAGCAGTTTTCAGGAACCGAATGTGGGGCTTATTGTTGTTAAGTAGGACTTTAGTCATTTTCTTCATCTGGGTGATATTAACTTAATCCTGGTTGTTGAAGATGTGCAGGGCTACCTCAACTAGCTCAGTTAAATTTGTCCTTAAACCTTCCTATCCTCTGTTGCTTTTTCCCTAATACCTGGGGCCGACTGTTTGACAATAGCAAGGTTTTATCAGAAGCTGGCGATACCTATCGAGAGCCACCTTACCTTGTTCAGTGTTGGGGTCCCAAGGCAGACGGGTGTATGGAAGGACATGTTGAATTCGAGCTGGGTCTGCAGTGGACTGTCCGTTTGGCTCTAACACAGCCTTGGCGCTGTCCCGCAGGATCTGCTCCCTTTCATCTGAAGTCAATAAAACCTGTGAGAGATGCTGGCAGTCATCCCAGGTAGGCCGATGACTGAAGAAAATAGTCTCTAAAGGAAAGATTAGTCCCTGTGGTTTTTTTTTTTTTTTTTTAGAAAGAATGGTTTTTGTGTTTCTAGTTATAAAGATCTTTCCTGTTATCCAAAATTCCAATTTCAATATCAAGACCATGTATTCACTCAAATCATAGCTATCTAATTATTGTCATAGTTTTATTGTCATGGCCCAAATCAGAGCCATGCCCTTTGCTTCTTTATAAGCCCTTTGTTTCTGAATAGTCAGGTCCATTCTTGATATTTATGACATAAACAATTTATAATAACTGAAATTATGTCTGAAAGATATTGACAAATTTCTAGGAACTTTATACAACTTCTAAAACACTTGTATTAGTAACATGTATTTATAAAAATGTAACTTAAAGAAGGTTAAGCATCATTTATTATTTGACAATGCTTCATATATAATTTAATATATTAAATAGACTGAATTAGCTTAACATTTTCCTTTTACAAAGTGACAAAACCAAACTTCCAAGATTTTCCAGGTGCCCTCTGGGAAGTCTTAAAGTTATTTTGAGATAAAACAAAAGATCTCATTTAGGTTTTATGTTGGGAAATTTGTCATCATGTTACAAGATTTGATCACTTGATTAAATAGAATCACAGGTCACTATGAAACAATACTTAGTTATCTATTTAACCAAAGTGATAATAAAAGATTTCAAAGGTAAATATGACTATATAAAAAATCTTAGCGCTCTTAATGTTAAGAAGACTAAGTTTTATAAATAATTAAAGACATAATAAAGACTATAAAGCACAATACATTATTTTGATAGGATATAGAATCTTTGTTTCCTAAGTGTATTGCTCACAGATAAAGAAAAATCTTTTATGATCTCTTATTAGGAACAGACCAATAATCCAAACTCTAGTTTTGTGTCAGTCCACTGTTGATATTAAAGTTCATTTTAAAACCTTATGATAAATACATTTAATTTTGCCAACCTCACTATATAAAATAAGATTTTCTCTTTTTCTTTTCTTTAACAACTTCATATATTTACTTATGTTCTTGTCCTTTATTTTCCTCTCAGGTATTCTCTTCACAAACCTTCTACTACTTTTCTCATTTCTACAGTTGGCCTCTTTGCACTCACTCAGAAATAACTAACTTTAAGACCAACGCCTTTCCTTCAATTTCCTTCAAAATAAATCTCCATACTTTATACCTTCTTTCGTGCCTCAAACAACCTTTAAATAACCTGAAACTATTTTAGGATAAAATTACTCTCCTTTTTTTTTAAAAAACATATCCTTCATATCTCAAAATACATTTTATTTTCCTTGCATACTTTGCATACAGAATTTTTTCTTCACTTGTATTATTCTTAGTAATTTATTTACATATACTAGAATTCATAATTCTTATGGCCTTAATTTTAGAGAAAACAATGAAGTAGGCAATTGTAAACTGTGTTTTATAGGTAAGCATTCAATAGATTAGCACATTTATGAATATACCAATTTTATAATTTTAAAGACATATTTCTTTATAGTACAATTTTAGGAAGACTTAATTTATCTAGAAGTGCTTATTTCTCTCCAAACCAACCAAAGCAGAGCTCTTCTACAAATCTACCTTTTTATGAAAATAAACTCCAACCCAAACAGAAGAACCAGTTAGAAAGGAGACTCTACCATCTAGAATTCTGCCCCACAGACGCCCTGTGAACCTTCTAATCAAATTTACATTCAGTCACTCTCCAGACTCAAACCTCCAACACACATGCACATCCACCTCTCCACCATCCCTCAACGACATCCCCGCTTCCAATCCCCATCTACACGACCATTTTCCTACTGCTCTTCCCTGCTCTAATCTAAAATATAAAGAAGGATTAGCCCAACAGGCCCCTATTAGCTTTTTTTTTTTAACTCTCGTATTTCAATGTTAAAAACAAACTCACTTCCATCACTGGGTAAATTATTGAAACTTCCTGTACCTCAGTCTCTTCCTCTGCAAAACAAGAATAAAAAAAACAGCGAGCACCCTACCACTGTGCATCAGGCACATGACAGGTGCTGAGCCACTGAGCGAAAGAACGTTGTCAAAAGTTCAATGCCGCTGCAACGCAAAGCACCCAGCAGGCTGTTAGGGACACCGAAGGCGCACGTCAGATGGAAGTCACCGCCATCAGAATCTCCGGTGCATCCCCAGTGCCCACAAATGCCAACTTAAACCTTTCCGTACTGTTTTAAAAGAAGCCTGTGGTTACCATAGATAATACTCCGCACCCGAAAGGCTGTCCACAGGTCGAGTGACCCCTCTGATGACCACCCTGTTCTAAATGTGGTTGCCAATCTAACTGGCAAAACCTCTGGAGACCAAAGGGGGTGATGTGGGGCCCATAATCTTGGGCCCGCCTCCTGAAGCTTTTGACATTACTGAGGAGACACTGCAGAGGAGTGGGTCTGGAGGAAGCTTGGCCCGTGGTGGTCGGAACAGCAGTGAAAGAAAATATGACACCTGCAAAGGTTAAAAAGTTAGAGCAAGAGCCATGTGTTGCCCTGGGGACCAGCCCGGAGAGGCAGGGGCAGCTAAACCGAGGGAGAAAAGAAGCATCAATAGACCTATAAGGAAAAGAAGAAGGATAAAAACATGACATTCAGAGAGACCACAAGTTCAAAAACAGACACCAAAGAGACCGAGATGACGGACCAACACGAGACAGGCGCCGGCACAAACAAGACAAAACCAGCCAACCAACCAAGGGCCAGGATCTGACGTCTCAGTCCTGACCAGACTAGGGAAGTTATGCCACGTCCAGCTTTCCACTAGTTCCCAGGGCCAGACCAACCAACCAGCCAGATACCCAGGAACCTGAATATCTGTAGTGCGGTCTGACTCACCGGTGAAGCTGCTCCAAGTGGCTCATGCGCAATTGTTACAGAATTGAACTTTTGTCCACCTGCCCTCCTGGGCAAGTCCGCCTGGCGTCCGGGGCTGAGGAACGTCACTCAGCGGCCGTCCTCTGGACGGAGCAGGTCCTCGCCCAAGGTGGCCGGGATTGTGGGTCTTAAGAGATCTCTCTTACACACATATATGTGCATATATATGGAAATATGGTAGTTAAAAAAAAATGTTTGGCTTACCTTCTAAATCTTTTAGGGAAGACTGGTCCCTTTTGAAAGCATCTTCCAAGAAGTTCTACTTAGCTCTGGCCCGGGGGGCACTTACAGCTTCTGCTGGGGAGCAGAGGGCAGTGCACACGTTGTTACTCTGCGAAGCTAAGAGTGTGGTAACGCGAGTATCGAAAAGACACTTTCCAAGGGTCGCATAGTTTGTTAGCAGCTTTCTTGTTCTTGATCCCCCGCTGCCAAATGGCACTTGCTGTGTTCTGGTCCTCAAGGGGCTCCCTGGGGGACATGAGAAGGCCGGCACATGTGGTCGAGATCCCACGTGTATGAGGCACATCTGATCCTTACTCCCCTCCACCCAAATCGCCCCCTGGTTTCACACAGCCTCCGACGTGTTTGTGTAGGGGGCTCCAGAGCCGCGATCAAACTCGATCCCTTCTCGTCCCAGAGGTCCAGGGGTTCCTTTCTGAGCCCTCAGCCTCCTTCCGCCTTCTTAATCTCAGTCCAGACTTCTGCGCTGGAGCAGCGTGGGCTTGTCGTGGTGGTTCTTTTGTACTCATTTAGAACTGAGAAAACTGAGTCTTAGAGAGGTGTTTAGACAGCTAATGTTTGACAGAGTTAGCATTCAGAATGTAGGAGAGTCCAGAATGATAAAAACCATGACAATTTGAAAAGCACATCTCCCTTTTTTTAGAAATGTGCTCTAGATTTTTTTTTTTTTTCGATAGCCAGATTTCCATTGGCCAACATTTCTTCCCCTCTCTTACTTCTCATGTTTTTCTTTCCGATGAAGGGCTCAGAAGACAGCTGACAGAGAACTGGATTTGAAGTCAGCAGCAGGGGAGATGGGTTCACCCCCTTCTTTCCCTAGGAAGTTGTCTTTCTTTCAACGTAGGACACAAGTCTCCCTGCAGGTAGATTCCACATGGGTTTGTTTGAGGTTTCACAGAATTCAGAGTAAGTCCTTTCCCTTGGAGTTCACACTCATTGTGTCTTGTCCAAATCTCTCGATAGCATTAGACACACTCCCCAAAGTGGGCTGGATGGAACTAACTCCAAAGGACAGATTTTAGTGCCCTCAATTGCAGTGCTGAAAGCACAGGTTGAGTCTAGGAAGGGGGAGTCTGCCAAATGTTAGCAGTCACTTCCACCGGGGTCCACGTGGTAACACAGGATGTCACAGAAGCGGTCCATCCAAGGTGGACTGGACTCTTCCCTCCTCACAGAGAAAGGAGCCGGTCTGAGGAAACCAGCCCAGAATAGGGGGTGAGGAGGACACGAAGTTGGAGGAATTCCGAAAACACTTGCGGGTTTTTTTTTTTGCAGGGGGATTTTGTTTGTTTGTTTGTTTGCTTTTGTTTTTGTTTGTTTGTTCATTTTGCAGAACTTGTAGAAGTAAAGGTAGGAGAAAGAGGTGAGAAGAGAGAGGACTCATGTTTCCATGGCAAAGAGCAGTCCTCGCAGAGGTGAGGCTGAGAAGCTGGTCAATATAATTTTACTTGCCTTTCGATTCATTACTTAATCAAAAAATCTCTCTTCTGTTGCCAGACGATGTTCTAGGAGCTAGGACTACCATAGCAAAACACCAAGTTTCTGCCATTACGGAATACACACACACACACACACACACACACACACACACATACATACACACACACATATATACATAGTTTATATATATAATATTTCAGTAAGAGAGACAGATTATAACCAAGTAACCAATTAAATAAATAGACCATTTAAATACAGCTAGTGATAGGTGTTACTAAATAAAAGAAAGTAAAGTTAGGGAATAAAGATGTAGGGGTGTAGGGGTGTGTGTGTGTGTGTGTGTGTGTGTGTGTATGTGTGTATGTGTATGAACATTTTAGATAAGCAATCAGGGATGGCTCCTAGGAGGAGGTGATATTTGGAACAGAGAACCTGGAAGGAAAGGTAAACAAACCATGGAAATAATTTATCGATAAAACTGAGAAGTGCTTTTCTTTTCCTCCAGCTCAAGGCATGGTTGTCCCCAGAGCTGGGACCACAGGTCCACTTCTGGAAGGGAATTAAGGACCTACTGCAGCCACGTGCGGGTCGGGGGACTGATTTCTGAGCTGTAGCTGGGCGCGGAGCCTGGGTCTGAGCCGGGGTGAAGCCTCCAGCTCCCGTGCAGCTGTGGCCGGGGGTCTAAGGGGCATAGGTGGCTCCGGAAACACAGGGCTTGAATCCCAGCACCGCTACTCATCAGCTGGGTGACCTGGGCAAGTCATTCAACCTCTCTGTGCATCAGCTTTTTTATCTGGGGAATGGTGCTAAGGAAGGTCTCCCTGCCACAGGAAAACTGAGCTAATAGATATGACGGGTCCTTGGACAGTGCCTGGTACATAAGAAATTCTGTATCAGTGTTGGCTGCCATTAACATACGGCTGTCAGTAGGGGCTCAGAGCTCTTCCCACGCCCCGACTCAAAGGCTTGATTAAGGAGCTGTGACGATGAGGTCATTATTTTACCCTGTCGAAGCCAGTGTCTTCAGGCCTGCCTGGGTTCCTGCAGGGTTCCGCGCCGAACCTGAACGTGACAGGCTGATTATTTCCCCTCCCGGCCAAGGCGGCAGACCCCTGGTCTCCTGGCAGGCTTTCCTGCCTCCCGGAGAGGCCTTCTTCCGAGGGGTTGTGTCCAACTTCCTGGCCTCTTTCAACCTAATGCTAAGGAAAAAGAATTTACAAATTGAATCTTTCTTTGGACACCTAGCTACACTAAGCACCTGTGTCTTTAAGTCCATACACGGAGAACTAACTGTATTTAATAATTTATAAAAGGATATGCAAAAGAAACAGAGAAAAATGCCCATCTGGTCATGTGGCCTAAGACATTTTAATAGGAAAATTGGCCCACTGCCTGCTGGACAGAGTGCAGACTCTGGCTTGGCCACTTGCTCGCTCTGCCCTAACTTTCCTGCCCAGCCCCGTTGCCCCACGCCCTGCGGGCCTCCCCTGCCAACTCCAGCCTCATGGAACCTCTTCCAGTTTGCAGAGTCGTCCAAGCGCTTTCTGGCCTCCAGGTTTGCCGGGTGCTGCTCCTCAGCCTGGAGCACTGCACCCACCCCCCCAGTCCCGAGCCCCCACTGTCTTTTACCTGACCAACTCTACTTCATCCTAAAAGTCTCCGCTTACTCGTTCCTTCTTTAAGGAGGCCCTCCTGGGTTCTTCCAAGTCTGAGTTAAAGGCCTCTCTTCGGTGCCGCCTGAGAGGCTGTCTCTTCCTCCATCGTGGACGGTGCCTGATCGTTACTTAGAGAGGTCACATGGTTTTTCCTCGTCCCACTGCACCTCCAGCAGCAGTGAGCAGTACCGGACGAGTGTATCTATTCCCGAAGGCAAGCTTTTTTGCTGTCGAGGGGTTCACAGTCTGTTGGAAGGGAGGGCTGAAGATCACCCTGCACACGCACAGAACTGCGAAGCCGCCATCAGTTCGGCGGGTCCCTTCGGTGAGGGGAATTCTAGGAAGGGTTTTGCCCAGGTTTAGCCAGAGCAGAGGACATGGCAAGGGGTGGCCGAGGGATAAGGCTGGAGAGGAAGTGGAGGCCCTATCAGGAAGGCCTTTGTAAGCGAGACGAAAATATTTAGATGTCATCGGAGCATGATGGGGGGAACCAGGAAGTGTTTTAAGCAAGGGAAACTGGCTATCCTCTAAGCCAACCATGACGAGACAGTTTCACACATCTCATCTGCAGGGGCCAACTGTCACCAACTTCTTTTCCCACAAGGCACGGGGAAGCCTCCATGTTTAGACTCAGATTTCTCTTCTCTGCCCCTTCTCAGTGGCCTTGTGCAAATTAGTTCGGTCTTCCAAATGTCGATATCATCATAGGAATAATAGGAATAACAACAGAATCTGCTTATCCAGAATTATGAGAACCAAAGGAGATAATGTAAGAACGGTACTTGCCACAGTGGCTGGAACAGACTAGGAAAAAGGGTTGTTATGACAGTCATCCTTAGCAGCAGGCAGTAATAAGAGTGGTGCAGACACTATTATTTATAACGTAAAGGAGCTGCCCACAGAAACGACGCTCTGGGAATTGCTGCAAGGCCTCTCATTTTGCAGATGCCGCCTCGGAGGGCAGGCCACTGTGACGTCTCTTTCCCCTTGTCCCTCCTTGACTGGTCCAGAGTCGATGCCCCTTCAGCAGGGAGCTCGTACTGCTGGAAGATTCACTTCGCCAGCTCGAAAAGAATGGGATCTGGAGGAGCAGATGCGAGAAAAGGCCAGAGGGGTCAGGGGAGGGTAAGAAGACACTGGAAGCCCAAAGAGAAAAAAAAAAAGAAAGGCTTTTCTTCTGACGCGTCTCCCCAGCACACAAGCCTGTGGAAAGGGTCACAAAGGTATTCCCTTCCGGTGGGCTATGTAATAGGATGAAATGCACTTGAAACGGGAGTTAAAAGACTGTTTTATGCATTTTTCTGCACCCCGTTTGCAAACGAGCCCTGGGCGAGTGCTACACCTTTCCATCCTTGCTCTTTCCAGCACCGGGGGGTTGGGAGAGTAGTGCCAAGATACATTATTATTACTGGCGTCGTAATTATTTTGACGTGAACGCACGGAGCGCTCCACGGAAGTCTGTGGGGGATCTGGATTTCCTTGGGTGATCAAAGTGTAGATGCGAAGTGTGAAAAATGGAGGTCAATGCAAGGAAGATCCTCCCTGGAAATGCATCTCTCTATTGGAAATCAACCTTATCTAAATGACTATTAGAAAAGGCAGTCATTCTTATATACCAGCTTGTACACCCCCAAAGTTCTATTTCCTGGTAAGCCTCCCTCATCTTCTCTCCACTTGCCTGCAAAGCCATTAATCTCCTGCCTCTGCTACTTAGTCTTACATCCTTTTAAAAAAGAGATTGGCACAGAGACAGATGATTGAAATGATTTCTGCCCCCGCCCCGCCCTGGTTAGGAAGAAGAGAACAAAGTGTTTCGGCTTTTGACCATTTCAGCTTGATGTGATGATGTAGAGTCCTGGCTTGACACCTCCTGGCTTGACACATCCCGTTCAAAACCAGCAGCACGTACTGAGAGCAAATGCGAAGTCACTCGCAGATACCAGAGTGGCAAGTGGCTCCTCGTTTAGCTTTCAGTAAGATTCAGGGCAACTACTTGAGTGTGTGGGAAGGGAATTTCTAGGAAGAAAAGACAGATTGAGTGTTAAGCGAGATTTAAACATCTCTTTCCAAATCTCTTACATTTTGATATCATCACTCAGCTGATTGTGGTATAGTCTCCCAGCAACCAAATTGCTTATCTACTTGTGTCCCAATTGGTTATAGAATAATCAGCGGATTCCTGCCCTTTCTCTACTTCTCTATTAAAATCTATCCCAGCATTCCTCACAGGGAGGCTTCGTGAGTCCTAAAGAGTTACTGGTTTTCCTGTTTAATTCTTTTCTGTTCTGGAAAATATATGAGATTTAAATTTCAGTGATAGAGTTGTGACGGATGTCTGAAGAGGTGACAGAAGCTCGATTTATCAAGGGCGGTGTCCAAGATTTTTGTTATTCTTATTCCAAGCGTTTGACGGTGGAGCTCTGCTTGTCTTACTATCCTAGACCAGCAAACGACAGCTGAAGAGAATTGTCTCGGTATGAATGAAATCTTTTTGCTTGGAGCCATCTGCACGCTGAGGTATGTTGATAAGCACTCCATAAATTGTAACGTTAACAACCCATCCTCCCATTTAAGAGAGAAGCCAGCATACACCAAGTCCACAGATGACAGTCTCAGGTTCTCAAGTCGGAGAGAAAAGGTTATAAACAACGCTCCTTTCTCCCGGAGCTAACTGCTGAGCAAAGGGAATTGGCAAAAAACAAACAAACAAAAAAAAACAAAAAAAAGACAATAGTCACCACCATTGTTTCCAGCTTCTGCTAATCATTCTCCCTAAGAGTGGAAGCCGATCGTGCAAAGCCTTTCTAAGCCACACAGCCGTGTCAAGTTTAGATCATTCATCACCATTCCTAGCACTGGAGGACAGGACGGTTTGGTTAATGGCATTACTTCCTGAGTCAGGCTTCTCACTATCAGCAGGCAGGATTTATGCCTCATTATTCTCTCGGCTAGAGAGTTCCTCAAATTTCATAAGGGTTTCCTCTTCCCACGGGATGAGGAGGAAGAGGACAACTCCCATTCTGGTCATGCTTTGTTTTCCCTTTTGAATTGGGACTGATCTATGTTCGTCTTCCTTTGACCATCTCCATGATTGATGGGCCTCTAGATTTATTGGTTCAATTAAGGGTCTGTCCACATGACACTCGCTGATGAGTTTGGTCTGGTCTTTGACAACAGGAGTGAATCGGATGGTGAAAAACTTGATCCAATTACTGATTGATTGGATAGAACCTGTCAGAGTAGCCCCTGAACTGTGAGTAAATAACCCAGAGAGAGGGAATCTGGAAACTTTTCAAAATGTCTTCTGAGTATGGCGCCTTCTTCGCTGCAGCTCGCGATGGCCTAGCAATTCTAGTCTTCTTTGGGCCAAGTTGCTGTTTCTGTATAGCTGTCTACTATTTTATGCTCACCAGCTATCAGGGGAAGTAAAGCATGCATTTTGAGAGTTCAGTAATAATAATCCCTTTCAATAAATATCTGGTCAGCCAAGTAACTCAGATCCGATGTCCTAGATTATGCGACCTCAGGGAACCATTTAAATGGTCAGGTTAGAAAAGTAATAGATTGAAACCAACACAAATATCATAGCAGACACGGCAGGTAGCCTACTGATTTATCATTTCCCTGGCCTTTCTCACTAACAGAACCCTAGTGTGCGAAGGTGATTGATGGTGATGTGTTTGGAGGGTCCTCCCCAGGCCCAGGAGTAAATGCTGACATGGCAGGTCCACTGTCCTTGCCACTCCAGGTTTAGTTTTGAGCTTGTAGCATGACTTTAGTCAAGGAAGCACAAAATGGAATCTCCTTGGAAGATTTTGAGAAAGTTCTTCTGTCCTAAGAAAAACCAATACAAAAAGAACAACTGTCCTTTTCTATCTCTGGATGAGCATCTGTGGGGGGCGAGGTGACCTTGGAAGATGTTGCTGCCATCTTGCCACCATTGGTGAGAGGAGAAGGGCGGGGTGGAGGTTCCAGAAAGTTGAAGGGAACTCATATACTGAAGAGCTGCATTATTCTGGAACCACTTGCCTTTGGAATTTTTTGTCATGTGGAATAACAAACCC
This sequence comes from Rousettus aegyptiacus, assembly GCF_014176215.1. Taxonomy (NCBI): domain Eukaryota; kingdom Metazoa; phylum Chordata; class Mammalia; order Chiroptera; family Pteropodidae; genus Rousettus; species Rousettus aegyptiacus. The sequence continues at coordinate 90,719,428 of NW_023416285.1, read as the reverse complement.
CTTACTGCTTAATGTATCATTGGTGGAGTCTTCTGCAACTTGCAGCTGAAAAGCCTCATTATATAAACATGAAACCAATGAAATATTACCAGAGGAAGCATAAAGTCACATACTCTGAAACCTTGAGCAAAACCAATATTTATTATGGCTTTGGGATGAGTTGAATGCCACATTAAAAAAGTTTTAATTGCTAGATTAAATATCGGGAATCAGGGGAGAGACTCTCTAATGCATAGAGGAAATCAAATCTAGAATTTTAACGTGAGGGCAAAAATGTTATTGATGTTCATCGTCAAGATTAAAATTGCACATTATGCTAAAGGAAAGAGGCCAGACACAAAAGCCACATTCTTTAGGATTTCATTTACATAAAATGTCCAGAATAGGCAAGTCCACAGAGACAGAAAGCTAACCAAGGTTTGTTAGGATGTGGGGGTGGGGGGCGGGATGGGTAGGAGGATTGGGGGATGACCGCAAAGTGGGTACAGGGTTCCTTTTGAGGTGATGAAATGTTCTAGAAATAGACAGTGGTGATGGTCGCCCAACAGTGTAAATGAACTAACTGTCACTGAACTGTACGCTTAAAATAAATGGATGGCAAATTTTATGGTATGTATTATAACAAAAAAAATTTAAAGAAACATGTAACAAGCATAGTGTGGCAGTGACGTAAGGAGAAGCATTCCCATCACGAACTAAATTCATCATCAAGTCTTTGAAAAAGTTTTAATTTTAAAATCGTTGGTTCTTCCCACATTTTAAGATGAATTAAATGGAAGTTATTTATAAAACATGTTAACTGATCATTTTTAATGAAAAATTGTTGACGTTTTTTTTAAAAAGACAGCAAATTTACCACTTGTTTTTGCAAAATGTCTATCGTGTCTTATGATGCAGTTATGAAACATTTATTAGGTCTCTACGTACACCAGGACTGACCTAGGCACTAAAACTATGAAGCCCTTGAGTTGCTGAAGAAAAACCTTGTCTGAAAACAAAAATTTTGATTCTGTAGGATAAGCCTGTTTCTTGGACATAAGCCATTCCTATACAAATAGAAATCTCGTGATGGAACAGCGTAAAATATTTCGCTCTGATTAGAAATGATAAAAAGCCTACTAATATGCAATTTTGATTGATATGTTCAAGCTCTAGAGAAAGTGGAGATCGATGCTGCCAATATTTTGTGTGGTTTGTTAGGGTAAAGCATTATTTTCATTTCACTTCAATATAGTTGTTCAATATAGAAAAGGTCTGAGCTATTGAGCTGAAAATAAGCTATCTTTTCACATATACAAACAGAAATAGCAGCATTAGCAATATCCCTGATATGGTGAATATTATAATTGTCAAACACTTGAGAAGACTAAGGAAGTTATCATTATTTAACTAAGAAGAATTTACATATTTGAAACAGTTACTGTTCCTTATTTTTCAATGAGGATTAATAATTTTATTTCCTCAAAATGTTTCTTTAGGAACACAGTTGACAGCTGATTGAAGTAAGTGAATGAGGGATGGAAAGATTGCTTGGAGAAGTTGCTCTCACAAAGTGGGCTGGAAGCAGGAATGGGTTTTATTTCATACCCTCAAAGTGTGTTCTTGCTTTTAATATCTCTCCCAGAAGGTACGTGCTATGATTTCCTAAGTGTGAGTCATTTTGCATGGACATGGTCATCTTTGTTCAATTTTTTGGTGTACTGATTCAATCTCCTCTCTCTCTCTCTCTCTCTCTCTCTCTCTCTCTCTCTCTCTCTCTGTGTGTGTGTGTGTGTGTGTGTGTGTGTGTGTGAAGATTCTTAAACCAACGACGCCTGGAGGGAAATCACTGTTTTGGCTTAGATGTAGAGCAGAGAAAACTATTCTGATGTAAATATGCCTGTAGTGGCTTTGGGTCTCCCGGCTCCTAAAATTAAAGTGATTCAGAAGAGACCTCGGGGTGAAGTCCTTTTATAGAGACTGGACTCCTGTCGATAAGCAAACATTTTCTAGTCTTTCCCAAAGCCACTGGAATCTCAGTGGCTTTGGGAAAGACTATTTTGGAGTGGTTTTATTTTTCTTTTGTTTTGCTACAGAGGTGCTATGAGGGGATCCTGAGTGGTTGAATTTCCGAGTTTTTGTTTATCAAAAAGGAACACAGAAATCTCTGAGAGAGAGATTCACACCCAGTCTTCTAGTAATTTTCCAACAGGCTATCTAGACTCTGGTCATAAATCTCAATGGTTTCCTTCCCTCTTTTGGCAGCGAGCCTCATTTACTCAGACCATTAAGAAGTGGGCTGCATCCCCAAACTTTTGCTGCCCTCCCTTTTCTGACTCAAATGGTCCTATCCAGCAGAAGAGAATACAGCTGACAATCTCTGTTTTCTCTTGCGTAGGAGCAAACTTCCTTTGATCCCAACCCTTGACTTTATGGCAGCGAGCCATATCCTGGAAGGAAGGATCAGGACAGAGTTAGGGCAAGTCGTATTTCTTTTAGAGGAACCCGAAGGGGCAGGGAGAACATTCAGACATGAGCAGGTATGCCGCAGAGCAGAGCGGAGCAGAAATCTGGAAAATGTAAGAGAGAGAGAGAGAGCGAGCGAGAGAGAACCCTCTTGAAAGGTTTGAAAACCCCCAAAGTATCAGCTTTCAGAGGGACCAGATACGCTATCAGGAAGGATGCACAACCCAAGATGAATTACTTTTATGAGGTTCTGTGACAGCCAGGGGAAGGGTGGACCGAAATCAAAGGATTCGCCTTGCTCGCTGGCGTGGTTTCCAGTCCCCGATTCTCTGCTTATTGTGATAACTGGACTGGACTGGCGTTCAGGCCTCGCCGCGCCAACACCAACACTGTGCATCGCGGATGGACTTTAAACAGGGCTTTCTCCCCAACAGCTGCCTCGCGTCCTGTTTTGAGTGCATAACCTCATTTAAGTCAACAGGAACATCTCTCTGCCTGTCTCCTGGAGCGCAGGGTAGCCCTATATCCTCCTGGGGACTTGAGACTGAAGTCATCCGCACGTGCACTCGAGGACCCCGCCCCTGGGCCATCTGTTCCCTAGTGAATGGCACTATCTTCTTTGGGGGATGCATATGGGTGGACGTTTTGCTTTTAGTCAAGGTCAGGTGCCCAAGTTTGTTTTCTCTGTGATAGTAATCAAACTACAAATACCTGAATTCTAGTCACAGAAATCTTTATTGGGAAAATACATGCTATCGGGGGCAGATGCTGTGTAGGCTTTATACATACCATCATGCACTTCTGATTTAAAATGTGGAGACCCTTCAAAAATCTTTGAAAGTGTATCCTGCTCCCTTTTGTGATCTAATCTGATTGGACGACCTTTTCCTGTGTCTGGACACTGGAAATATAGCTAAATAATTTTTCCTCTCGTGGTTCTCTGTCTTGGATGAAGAAGATGCAAACTGCTGAATGAGCAGGGTGGCTTGAGTTGGAATTGAAAGAATCCTTTAATTATAAAGTGAATGATTCCCAAGAAGGAAATTTATTTAAGAGTTCTGGAGGACTATCGGTGAAATTTGGTCATGTTGTTAAATAGTTTTAAATACGCGTTATTTAAATTATTCCAACATTGCATTTTTGCTTGAGTAATATATAAAAATAAATCTCTAGAATAACATACTATTTAGTTTAATAAAATACCATTTAGGTGAAGTCACTAGATGGCCCTCTTCCTTTATTCTTGGTAACCGTAAGGAAAAAGTGTTTCCAATCCGGTACTCACTACGAACTCACTGTAGACAATTTCTCTGCGTTAAGTAAAGGTATCTGGACATGAAGCCAAAGTCTCAACTCACTACACGCAAGCACTAGAAAGGTCAGTAGGTTCCACAAAAAAGACTGTTAGCTTTATCAACATATTGATTGTGGGGTTCAATTACATGGCAAGAACCTACGATGATTTTTTTTTCTTTTTTTATAATGTTAATTGCATGTTTTATTATAATAACATGTACTTAGCTGTAGAATGTTTAAAATTTTCAGAAAATGACAAGAAAAGAATAAATATCACCAGTGATTCCAATTTCCAGGGCAAGCGTTACTAAAATTTTGGCATACTCCCTTTCTGTTTTCATATATATGTATACATATGTATGTGCATATATATTTATAAAATTTAGTACACACTTTATATGTAATTTTGTGTCCTATCGTTTTATAACCCTGTAGTGCTTTTAAATTATTATTTAATTCTCAAGGAAACTTTTGAGAATTACCAGTCTATTCACATTCTTTTCCCATTTAAAATCGCGTTATTCATCTTTCTATTGTTGCTTTCATTGTTCTTGACGTATTCGGAATACTAGACTCATATCGGATATATGATTTGCAAATGTTTCGTCACATTTCGTGGGCCGTCTTTTCACTCCTTTGATAATGTCCTTCGATGAACAAATTTTAACATTTTGTCGAAGTCCAGTTTACATATTTTTTTTTTCCTTTGGTTGCCGCGTGCTTGGTGTTATATTTAAGAAGCCGTCGTCTGGTGAAAATGTTCAGGAACTAGACTAGTGGCGGTGGTGGCATAACATGAGAAAGGTACTAAGTGCCACTGAACGTACCCCCTTAAAATACTTAAAATGATAAATTTTATGTTATGTCTATTTTACCGCAATAAAGCAAAAGGAAAACCGTCACCTCATCCAAGGGCGCAAAGATTTACGAGTCCTCTCTTCTAGAGTTTGGGTCTCTTACTCACTTTGCGTTCGTTGGCGTGTGCGGTGTGAGGTGGGGGTGCAGCCTCATTCTTCGGCATGTGCACGTCCAGCTGTGGCAGCTCCGTTCCCTGAGAACCTCGTAGCGTTTGGTCCATGACATTACAGCCATTACGTCACTTATCCCAGGGCTTTGCATCTAAGTTATTTGTGTGTCATTGCCCCCAGTAGAGGGTGGGTTTATCGCTTATCTCTTTATAATTCTCCCCTTCACCACACAACAAACAGCTCCTTTGCATTCAGGATGCTGTATATAGCAGATGGTCAATGAGCTGTTGATCTAAATTTACATTACAAAAAACAAAGATTATCCTTGGTGAGCTTTTACTATGAAGACTTTTGGGGCCTTATCACTGCAAGAACTGCTTTCCTTCTCAACAGCTGTCAATTAATATTTATGTAATAAAAATGTGTGTACGTCCCGTGCATTGGGGACTTTTGGGAGTCCATAATTAGCATTTATCTCTTCTCTGATTTTAGAAGCAATTGTAAGATAGGCTCAAGTGTCAGGTGGGTGTGTAAAAAATTATTTTCCTTTGTTGTGGGGGTGAGTTATTGGGAGAAGGCGGCTTGGATCTGTAGCCAAACGGGTTTGCTAAGGTTTTATCTGGAATGAGGTGTAGTTTTTACAAAGCTGCGAGCACAGCTCCATAACTGTAGACTTCCTGCACAGGGCAGACTACTTCCCCTTAACAGAGAACAGGTCAGGATACTTCATTCAGGGGAGAAGTAAGTGAGGGACAGAGAAGGAAAGAGGTGGAATCCTCTGTGCTGTCATCCTTAGTAGATGAATTCTTCCCATTTGGGAAACGTGAACAAATATCTGTCACATGTAAGGATGCACCATGGAGGAGAATGAAAAAAAGGATGGGCAATAGACCAGGAATGCCCCCTGATGGAGGTTCTTCCATATGGAAACATGTAGCGTAGGGGAGAAAAGTTCCATTTAACAGAGGGCTCAGTTGGTGCCTCATACCAAAATGATGGTTTAGGAGACTCCTCGGATTATAATTCCAGGCTCAGCATCGAGCTACCAGAGGGACATTTTGGGATTAACTGTGAGTCTTTCCTTAGCTACTTTTCACTTCTGCTAAATTGCACGATAAAGTTGGTGACCGACCTCATAAAGGAAAACATTTCTCTTTATTCATTTAGCTAAGAAGGATTTTTGTCATCATTTTTTTAACACACATCTTTTTTATGTCACTTCCTGTGGTAGCGTTTAACGATCCTTCCCTTTGTGAGAGATCCTAAAGTCCACTGAGTGAGTCATGTGAGACCAGATGACAAAGTATGTCTGGAGTCTGCAAGGCTATTCAGTTTACATTTGTGAACGTTAAGGAAGTTCATAATTCTGCATTTTATGAAGGAAGCCTCCCTTACTGTAATTTCCTTAATCAAACAATAGTTATGTGGAGATCCAATGCCTTTTCTGTGATTTTCCAAAAGCCACTTAACATAACTTTTTAACTTGAAGTTTTAAAGGGACACTCACTGGTTTCATATGAACTCGTTGTTTCTGAAAAATGCATTATTCGAAATGGGGTTTATGAAATTAAACTGATGTATGAAGGTTACACACAGTGCCCATGTTGTGGTGCGATCAAATTTAAGACCCACGGAGCCGATTGAGATTAATTATGAGCCTTTATTAGCCAGCAGGCGACTGATTCTCCCCACTAGAGAATCAGCCCCAAGCCTCTAGAAAGAATAGCTTAAAAATCCCCAAAATCCCCTTTAGCAAGCAAGCAGGTTTACAGAAGCAGAGGCTGGTCATTAACATATCTTTACACAGGATAACTACACCCTTGACATTAGCATATCTTTACACAGGGTAACTCCCAGAACTACACCCTGTTTAACATTAAACAATGGAAGCAGAAGTTGGCCATTTGAAAATTTTCCACCCTTAACAGCCAGACTCAAACTCCGGCATCCAGGCCACCTCTTTGCCAGGGGAAGACCTCTCCAAGGGCCCTAGGATCTCATCTGAGCTCTTGGAGCGAAGGCCCAGTTTACTATTTGGTTCATCATAGGAGCAAAAGGAATGCGCGTGGAATGACTGAATAGCTTGTTTGGCTTATGGAAGTTAAAGGAACCCTTTGCTCTGGAGGAAGGGAAGAGGCGGGGACAGGAACAGAAAAATCAGAGAGTAAGGCGTTATGGGAAGCAGAAACTAAATAGAAAGAAGTTGACACAATTCTGAAACACACCTGCGTGTTCTTTTACAGCCCCTCCCATTCAGGAGCTCACAAAGATGCTGTCTTTCTTGCAGGTTCAAGGCTTTTTCTACTTCTTGCTTGATGGCTATTCTCTGATGTCTCTTCATTTTTTCTGCAGAGGTTGCCAGACTAATCTTTCTATAGCTCAGCTCTGATTGTACTATTCTCTGGCTCAAAAACATGTACTGCCTCCCACAACTTCCTGGGTGTCGCGTCAGCCTAAGTTTTTTTTGGCACCCAAAGTCCCCTCCCGCCCCGTCAATGACCAGGATCCTTCTCCACACGGGCTCTGTTCCTGTCTGCATGCCTTCGTTCATGTTGGGCCTTTAGACCGTAGTGGGGGGAGGGGCAACCCTCCCACTTCCCTTCCTGGCAAAGTTGTAGATGTCTTTCAACTTCCAGTGTGATTCCCCTGTAACTACTTCCTGACCTCCTCCAATATGCTCTTTCCTTTTCTCTTGAGCCCTTGAACACTGAAACATGTGTCATTTGTGATACTGTCATATCCTAACTCGTACTTCATTTATTTCGTATACTTCTCACCTTTTTCTGATGATATGTAAGGTCTCTGAGTGCATGAAGAGGGCTTTACTCCTATTTCCATCCCAGGAAAACTCCGGCAGAATGCTTAGCACCCAGAGGTTCTCAAGAAACATTCCTTGAATGAAATGTCTTCTTTCTCATTTGACACTTTATGAAAATGCCGATATTTTTGGAGAGGCTTTATTCCTTCCTTTCCTCACTTGTAAATATGATTTTCACAAAGCATGTTGTTTTATCTTTAAAAACAGGAATTTTAATTTACCATTGGATTTATCATTAATAGATATACTATATGCCTAGTTTGAAAACGAGAACACTCCATGGAAGTAAACACTTTTAGCTCTTTCATATGACTCTTAACATATGCATATCATCCTAAAGAACTGGAACCTTAAGAAATGACTTTAAAAGTAACAAAATCTGATATTAAAAGCAGAAAATTTGAAAAATATTGGAAAGTAACTTGTGAGTTTCAGATGTCAGACGTTTTCGTTGGGACAAGCTGGAGCTTTGCAAAGTAGACTCCAGCAAATGTCGAGGTACAAGGATAGTACGCGACAGACTCTTGCTTCATCTCTCTAGACTGCTTTTCGGAGAATTTACACCAAATAACACCAAAGGAATGACTCTAGTGGTGGAAAATTTTGGCTTCTAGATAGGAAGGTAATTTCGAAGTATGCGTTAGGCACTGTGCATCATTCTCAAATATCCTGAGACTATAGCCAGTGAGCTTTAAGTCGCCCCTGTGTCAGATTTTTAAGTGGATTATTTAATAAACAACTTGTGAATCCTCCCATAAGGAATTACTGTTCACCAGCCTCAGCTGGTCCTCCAGGAATAAGTTGGTCGTGGAGGATGAAATCCACCATATACCTAGGATGGCACCTGTCGCACTAACTTCTTTCAGAGGCGGGGTCTGTGGACTTGAGGCTCGGGAATCACACAGTGCTTTTAGATTTTTAACAAGGTATCTGATGAGATCGCTCATAATGTTCTCATGGGCGACATGGAGTGACATGGCGACATACAACCCGAATAAGAGAGAGACGGTTTCTACACGGTAGAACTCAGTAAGTGAGAATCGTTGGGAAATCGTTCTCCGTTTAACAGTAAGACTCTTTAACCAGAAGTAACTGTCCCAGAGGGAAAAGGACTGCCTGTGACCCTGGAGATATTTGAGCAGAAGTTGAATGGACACTTGCCAGGGATGGTATAGAGGGGACTTGAGTACTGAAGGTGTGCTGGAGTTTGATGTCCTTTAAGGTTTTTATTTATTTATTTATTTCATACTTACGGTCTTCAGTTCTTGCTATGGCTGAAGGCATGGTTGGATGAGATATGTCCGCAGTTTGCAGTCATAGCTTGCGCCATCTAACCCAGCCGGGTTCTCACGGCCAAGTTGTTTTGGGTATCGAACAGAGTGCCAATGGATAAGAGCGAAAGAGTGTCAACCACAGGAAGAGGCTAATGAAACGTGTCCTGCTGACTGTGACTGGATCTCTCGTCATCCTAAGAGACAGGATAGCTTGGGTGTATCAGGCATTTTCCTGGGTGAGTCGCCAGCTGGTCAGCAGGGAGCAATATGGAGGCCATCATGTCCTGCCGCCATCGTGGACTGGTCAAGGTGTCCATACCTGAGGGCGAGGGGTGGACTCAGAGACTTCATAAGGTTCCTGTCTGGCTAGTGAGTCCAAGACACAGTGACTCAGTGACCTGGAAGAAATGAGGATTTCCTGTTAAGTCAGGACTAGGAGCCAAAGCTGGCCACCCACTGTCATCGAACTCCCCTGGGGAGAAAAGCAACGTCAGCTGTGGCCCCTTGGCCTCAGAGCTTCTGCCTGCCGCTGTCAGAATGCTCCGGGAGGACAGAGTTGCCTGAACTCTGACTGTGGCTAATAGCATTCTCATGACTTTCTCACTCGAGGCCTGCCCCGCCACCCCTCTGATTAGGACTGGAAGTTTGGAGTCTGGATGGCTGGCTTCCTGCAGACGAGGCTGGGAGGCTGAGCTGCAGCCAGCAATTCATGGAGGTCACTGGGTCGGAGTGCTCCTCTCTTTTCCTGGCCCCCGAGGCAGCATTTTGAATAAACATCTCTTTCCTCTCACAAAGCGAGAGGTAAAAAACACTTCTGGGGTCCCGCTCACTGCTTCCCAGGTCTTCTCGTTCTCCCCAATTTCCATCCTTTTGGGGGCGTATCATCACGACTAATAGGAAGGGGGCAGACAGGCTCCAACATGAACACTTTTCCATTTGGGGAATGTTCTTATTTACAGGAATTTCTTCTGTGTTTGGAAGGATTCTGTGTTTTCTTAAAGGTCTTTTCCTTGCAGCAATCAAGATTTGAAAAATTCCACAAAGAAATATTTCCATTCCTGGTCATGCATGATATCACGCATCGCTTAGAATTGGATGAACATAATTAAAACAAGCAGGAGGTTCAAATACACGTAGAGATATCAAGATCTCTGAATGTCAGCATAGAAATACAAAGTTGGTGCCTGTCATTAACCACCTCTGCTCTGTTTTCCCAGTTTTATCGACTCCATCAATGGCCACATACCTCTGCACAACCAGGAGACAATTGCTAACTACAGACAGACGCCCAGATTTTTGATGATGATGATTTCCTTAGGACAAACAAACATAAGATGCCTGGAGAAAAAAATGTTCTAAAAATGTAAATAACATTTTGAATACCAGTCTGGCTGCCGCATGATTAGAAATCATTCTGTTTTCTTGTTTACTCTAAGTTCATTACTTAGAAACCACTGAACTTGGAAATTCATGGCAAGACATCTATTCTTTTAAGCTTCTCTTTGGGAGTCATCTCTGTGCCTTTTTCTTTTTACTATATGTCTATGTCCAGAGATGAGAAAATGAGATATTTTTTATCCTCTGGTTTCCTGGTTCATTTACCTGAACTAAATGGTAATGATTCCATTCTTACTTGCCAGAAGTAAGAATCCTTATAACTGATCTCATTGTTTTTACTCTCTCTCGCTTATTGTCCATTCTGCACATCATAGCATGAGAAATTACAAAACAAAGCATGCAACCCCACCCCGCCCCCCCCTTTCCCCACCCCAGGAAATTAGATTATGTGGTTCCTTTTCTTAAAACTGCCCATGGCTCTCCACCACTTAAATGAGAATTTCTTACCATGGCTTACAGGGTCTGACTTGGCCTGGTCCCTGCTTCTCCCTCTGACTTCACTTTGTAAACAAAATTCAACGTTTTGCGTTTTAATAAATGTATTATCTTTGCAACCATCACCACGATCAGTTTTAGAATATTTTTAAACACCTCCAGCCCCAAATTATCATGAGACTATTTGTCGTCAATCTCCATTCCTCCCTCCAGGCACCAGTCAGGTATAGACCTGCTTTCTGTAAGGTCTATAAATTTCCCTTTTCTGAACATTTCTTATAAATGGAGTAATACAATATGCAGTCTTGTGCACCTGGCATATTTTTGAGGTTCATCCACATTGTAACATATACGACCATTTCATTCCTTTTTATTGCTGAATAATATCCCTTTGTGGCTATACCACATAGGTTTACCCATTAACCTCATGGTGGACAGAGATGGATGGGTTCTAGTTTGGGGTTATTTTGAGTTATGCTGCTGTGGACATATGTTTTCGTTTTTTCGGGGTACGTTCCTAAGAGTGGTTCTATAGGGAGCCGACATGAACTTTCTAGGAAACTGCCAAATTGATTTCCAAAGTGGCTGTGCTATTTCACGTTTCCATCAGCAAGGCCTCAGGACTCGTTTCTCCACATCTTTACCAAACTTGGTATTTTCTCTCTGATTATAATCAGTTTTTTTTTCTGCACCTATTGAAATGACTATGTGAATTTTCTTTTACTATTCGTATGATACATTACATTAATTGATTTTGGGATGTTAAAACAACCCCCACATTCCTAGGATATATCTCACTTGGTCGTGGTGTATAATCCTTCTTATGCGTAGCTGAATTCACTTTGCTAATATTTCGTTAAGGATTTTTGTGTGTGTATTCATTAGGGATGTTTGTTTCTTTTTCTTGCTCTGCCTTTTTCTGGCGTGGATATCAGGGTCATGCTGACCTTGTGAAATGAGGTGGTAGTTTTCTCTCTTCCCCTAATTTCTGAAAGAGGTTGTGAAGGATAGACATTATTTTTTTTCCCCCTTAAATATTTGATAGAATTTATGAGCAAAGCCATCTGGTCCTGGTCTTTTCTTTGTGGGAAGATTTAAGATTACTCATTTAAATTCTTTACTTGTTACACACCTATTCAGAGCTTCTATTTTTCTTGAGTCAGTTTGTGTTTTTCTAGGAATTTGTCTATTTTATCTAAATTCTCTAATTTGATGGCATGAAGTTGTTACAATATTCTCTTCTAATCCTCTCATTTTTGTTAGTTGGCAGTGACATCTTCCCTTTCTTCCCTGAGTTTGCTAATTTGTGTCTTCTCTCTTATTTGCTTGGTTAACCTGACTAAGGTCTTGTCAACTTGGTTAATCTTTTTAAACAGCCTACTTTGGGTTTGATTAATTTTGCCTATTCTTTTGATGTTTTTGATTTTATTTCTTTTCTTTAGCTAGGTTTGGATGGTTTGCTCTTCCCTTTCTAGTTTTGTAAAGTAAAAGCTTATGTTATTGATTTTGGATCTTTCTTCTTTTCTGGGATAGGCATTAAAGTTATAAATTTCTTTAAAATTATTTCTTTAGCTGCTTCCTATAAATTTTGAGATATCGTTTTTACTTTCATTCAGTTTAAAATATTTAAAAAGTTTCTTCAGGTTTTCTTTCTGACTTGTGGGTTATTTTGAAGCATGCTGTTTAATTTCCAAATACTTAAGGATTTCTAAAATTTATTTCTATTATGGTTCTCTCATTCTGTTGTGGTTAAAAAGTGTACTTTGTATGATTTCAATATTTTTAATTCTCTTGAGACTTGTTTTACGGCCCAGCATAGGTCTATCCCAGAGAATGTTTCAAGTGCTTTAAATAAAATTGGTGATTTTTGCAATTGTTGGACTGTGGAGTGTTTTATATGCATCAGATTTGTCGATAGTGTTGTTCACTTCTTTTATATTCTTATTCATTTTTTGTCTGGTGGTTCTATCAATTATCAAAAGTGAGGTATCAAAATCTCCAGATATTGTTGAACTGTGTCTCTTTTAATTTATATTAGTTTATGCTTCATGTATTTGGGAGCACTGTTGTTAGGTGCATACATGTCAATAATTGTTATAGCTTTCTGATGAATTGACCCTTTTATTATCATAAAGCTTCTTTGTTTCTGTAAATACATATCTTCTTACAATCAATTTTTCTGTTATTAACATATCCAGTAGCTACTCTAGCTCCCTTCTGATAATTTTTTGCATAGTATATATATATATATATATATATATTTTTTTTTTTTTTTCTATCCTTTTATTTTGAATTTCCTTATGTCAATGAACATAGGTATGTCTCCTGTAGATAGCTCACAGTTTTGTCCTGCTCTTTTATCCAATTTGGCAATTTCTCTTTTGACTTGGGTGGGCATCTAGTCCCTTTACATTTAATGCGATTATCGATACGGGTGCATTTCTAAGTGCATTTTGGTGTTTTTTTTTCTATTTGTCTCATATCTTTTTGTTCTTCTATTCCTCCTTTACTGCTTTTTATTTTTATGTAAGGAAACATTTTTAGCATACCATTTCAAACCACTTGTTGATTTTTTTTTAACCATAGAATTTTTAGTTATGTTCTTAGTGGTTGCTTCAGGGTTTATCATATGCTTCTTAATGTATTGCAATCAACTTCAGAATAATACTAACTTAATTCCAGTAAGATATAGACATTGCTTCAATATAATTTTATTCTCTTTTTTTACCATTATTATCATATTTCTTTGTTATTAGCCCAACAGAAAGTATAATTATTGCTTTATAAAATTTATGCCTTTTAAATGAAGGAAAGTATATTTATAGAGTTTTCGGATTTAAACACATAGTTATCTCAGCACAATTTATTTCTTCTTGTGGATTTAATCTATCATTTTGTGTTACTCCCCTCACCCCATAACCACCCCCCCCCCCCCAAAGTATCTCCTTTAGTATTTCTTGCAAGGCATAACTGCTAACAACGAATTCTTTCCGTCTTTATCTGGGATTTTCTTTATTTCACTTGTATTTTTGAATAGTAGGTTTTACTGTACAGAGAATTTTACATTGACGGTTCTTTTATTTCGACAGTTTGAACACATTATTTCGCTGTCTTCTGGCTGTCAGAAGACAATGCTGCATGGATAATTTCACAGCTCTGCATGATCAGGGCTTTCTAAATAAAGAGTGTTGGAAGTTGAGTTAAAAGATGATTCATGGCGAGCATGCTTTGGAAGTTCAAGATAGAAGCTTCTGGAGAGATTAGGAGACGTCTCCCCTGAAGACAACTATTGTTTAGTCCAAAGGGCAATACAAACCTCTCATCCTCTCGGAGAGGAGTGGTTTACTTTCCAGAGCGAAGGCTACTCCCCCAGTCCTCTCAGGCGCAGATGTGCCAGAGGTCCCTATGTGAGCTCTATTTCATAATTTTAGGGATGGCTATCCTGTGGTATAAATCATATTGCAAGTGCGGGTAATATTTTGTCTCATTGTCGTGTGGGGAATTGGAAAGCTCATGTAAGCTGCTCTGTAAACAACGGCCTTTACCTGAATCTCGAGGTCTCCTGTTTCTCTTTATCTACCTGTACAATGAGAAATCAGCCATTCATAATTGTTCCCCAGGACAAGTTGTTTTTCTCCTTCGTTTCCAAGATTCCCTCTTTGTTTTTGTCTTTCTACAGTTTAACTACGATTGGTACAGATGTGGATCTCTTTCTGTTTGTGCCACTTGGGTTTGTTGAGCTTCTTGGACCTGTAGGTAAATATTTTTTTCACCAAATTTGTGAAGTTTTAGGACATTATTTCTTCAAAACGTTTTCCTGCCCCTTTCTCTCTCGCTCCTTCTTGAACTCTCATTACATGTATGCTGATACACTTGCTGTTGTACTCCAAGTCTCTGGGCCTCTGGATATTTTTCTTCAATCTTTTTTTTCTCTCTGTCCTCAGATGGGATCATTTTTATTGCTCTCTCTTAAAGTTTATTAATTTTTTTTTTTTTTTTTTTTGCCATCTCAAATATGCTGCTGAGACCCTCTGGTGATTTTTTTTTTTCGTTTCAGTTATTCTACTTTTCTTTCTTTCTTTTTTTTTAGGTGAGGCAACCCTTAGTTGACCTCACAGATTGCAAGGACCTTGTCAGTTTACAATCCCTTACGTTTTTATTTTTTACGCCTACAGCACCTTGTCTTCCTAGGTGGTCTCCCATCCAAGTACTAACCAGGCCTGACCCTGCTTAGCTTCCGATCAGACGAGATCAGGCTTGTTCAGGGTGGCATGGCCATAGACTCAGTTATTCTACTTTTCAACTTCACGATTTCCATTCGATTATTTCTTATAACTTCTATATCTTTATTGAGATTCCTATGCACTGAGTCGTTGTCATATTTCTTTTAAATTTGTAATCATAGTTTTCTATAGCTTCATAAGCAAACTTCGTGAGGGCAGGAAGTTTTGTCATGGGCACTTTTGTATCTCCAGCTCCCAGAATAACACCCAGCATCTAATACATCTAAATGAGCATTTGCTGAATGGATGAGTTGACGATGATGTTTAACTTCATCCTCTACATATGTATCTCTTCTCTATGCATGCCCGAAACTCATTTTTATTTTTCTTGCTCTGAAAATGTTTGCTTCGCATGTCTGGTCTTAAAATGGAAGCTCTTTCCGGGGATCGCCAATGTCTTAATAAACAATGGGAGGCTTTTTCTCAAGCAGGAGGCCGCAGCAGATATATGAAGAGACGGGGGACTCCCACTGCGTTAACGATTGATAACAAGATGCAGGAGACCATTAATCCATTTGAACATATTTACGTATACTATTAATTGCAGAAATGGTAGAAAGACCACCCTCCTCTGAGCGGATTGTCCTATTTCTTCCACTTCATCTTTCCCTCCCTTACTCCCCAGCGCTGGCATATAAACAAATCCACATCTCACCAATCTAGATTGCAATGGAGGTTTGCTAAGACAGATAACATGGTGTGGAGACACTATTAGGATGATTAATAGAGCAATCAGAGAGACAAAAGAGAAATTTAAAGGGCACAGTTAAGAAGTAGGGAACGTAGATGATTGTCAAGATTCCTTGCAAAAGGTAGGACCTTATATGTTTTCTGAATGAGGGAGGTAAGGGCAGAATAGGAAAGACCCGGGAAAAGTTGCTATCATGGGAATGGACAGAAAAGTCTATGAAGGGCCACAGGGGAGAGGCCTGATGTGCTTTCCTTGGTGAAGAGAGAGTGGAATGAAAGCAAGAAAAGTGTTTCCAAGGAAGTCAAGCCTGATGTAAATGCTGGAGGATATGCAGGGTTTGCTGCACTTGGCGAACAGTGAGGGGACAGACATTCCAGGCAGAAGGAGCAGAGATGTAGCAAGGAACTAACGGTCCACTATATAATTGCTTTTCAACATTGATCATCACAATTATGTTTATTTAATTCAATCTGATAATTAATTATGTTAGCCTCGAACACAGCAACTGAACATGAGAAAAAGAGGCCCCCAGACAGGCTACAGGGTGAGATAAATCAGACTAAAGCTAGATAGATAACACTCTAAATGAACAATGTACAGAAATAATTGAATAATTGAATGATGCTCGCATTGGCATGCTATTATAAAATCTCTATTAAGCACACCTTTGCAGAGGTGATTTTCCTAACATTTCTACACAAATGCCCTTTATACTGGTTTTGTTTCATTCTGTTTGCATTACGAAATTGCTATATGTCTATCTATTTAGATGAAATTTTTACTGGCCCATTTGACTATTAAAATAAGTAATATAAATGAGGAGTGTGGGAAATGCGTTCAGAACAGTCTGGTGAACTTTGATTAAATGAGAAATTATACTCTAAGACGCCTTCGAAGTCACTGCAAAACCAGCCTGGTCTCACGCAGGGGCTAAGAGTCAGGAAAAATCTATTCTGCCATTGTCTTCCGCTAACTGCTTCTTCTCTGTCTCTATTAGTCACCTGACTGCAGTTAAAATAACATTTACTGCTTTCTGCTTAATGTTCTAGAACAGATGACCAGGAAGCCTTGAAGCAGAGACCGCGGGTAATCTTAAAGCCAGTGGGTTGTCCTAACTAGCCTTCCCTCCCAGCTTGCTGTAATTGATCCCAGGCAGACGAGGTAGAGCATTAAGCTTCTCCCTCTTCACCCTGAATATACAAGTGGAGATGAAGCTTATGATAGAAAGTTAAGACTCTCAAAGGGTCTCCTGTGTAGAAAAGCTTGGGAGTGGTATAGACAGAGACTATGTGGGTGCAGTTGTTGTACATCCCAGAGCCTAACGCTCCAGTGAATTCGGGGGTGGGGGCTGGGCTGGGAAAGGGTAGGATCGTACCAGCCATCTTTCTTCCCTATGAAACATTTTTTCCCCCTTAAGAAAGGGACACTCTCGCTCATTTGTCTCATTGCTTTTTCCTTAGTTACCAGTGGTGTTGCTGACCGGGGGGCCTCAGGGTGCATTTTTGGGGGGTTCTGGCTCATGTGACAAGCTATGTTGCACTGTATTGATTTTCTTTCCAATGTGTGGTCTCCAGGTTTAACCAACAGTTGTTTCCTTCTTTGCAACATAGACCATGGTCTTCGAACACTCAGACATTGCCTTCTGAGTTGACAGAGTATAGATTCTACTCTATGTCTACCCTCTGCAAAGAGTATTTTGGGAAAACGAGTTACACATGGTGTCCTGCTCACACGATCTCAGCTGACTCCTGGTGGCAGGCAGTCAGGGGGCAGCCTCCCCAAAGATTTTGGTTAGATAGTTACCCAATCCTCTGGACCGTGCCTTTGAAACGTCTCTCTCATCTTTTCTTTGGAATGTTTCTCTTCTCTTCCTCTCTCTGTTGCCATAACCACCACTTTTTAATTTGAGATTCATTGCCCATGCTTGGATTTTGGCACTAGACTTACGAGCTAGTTGGCCTGACTTTCTGCTTTGAAACAAAGTGGCTCCTTATTTTCGTATTACGAAGTGCCTCACTCTAATGTCCTTCCTCATCTGACCCCATACTAGCCCTACAAGAATGTGTCACGCCAGCGTTCCCCATCACCGACCCTCTGATCGGGTTAGGCCGGTGTACTCACTATCCCCAGGACAGGCCCCTGAAGCCTTATATTATTTCATTTTATTATTTTATTATTTTTATTTTATTTTATTTTATTTATTTTATTTTATTTTTATTTTATTTTTGTATTTTATTTTATTATTTTATTATATTATATTATTTTTTATTTTATTTTATTTTAATTTTATTGAATGTCATTTTCCCCCCTTTTTCTGCCTAGTCGCATCTTTCTTAGCCTTCAGGGCCCCATCTTCCAGGAAGCCTCTGTGGTCCTTTCCGCTCTCACCCTCCTATGAATTTCTCTTGGGCTTCATGACGATCCCAGTAATTCAGTGCAGTTTTGCACTGACTTCTCTTGCAGTGACTTCTGTTTCCCACTAATTGTTTTCAAATCTTGGTTTCCCAATTTAAAAACAACAACAACAACAACAACAAAAGCTTTTTAATGATGATTAGACTCTATTACACATCCTTTATTGTGTTTAAATATCCCCAACAGTCCTGGATCCATAATAACTATCCATACATACTTTTAGCTTGATTAATTCTGCATCTTCCAGCACTGAAGTGTTGGAAATGTAGCACTGGATTCCTGCTTCACAGTTACTCTGAGACGCTTTTGACATCTGTGGGACTGTCTGTTTTGGTTAAAGGGGCAGGTTAAAATAGAAGTCCATTTTCATAATACAGTTGCTTTTCTGAACAGGGTTCTTTTTTGCTCCCTCCAAAGGCCACTGAAATGTTCTTTCTCACTCGGTCTTCTGTCTTCTAGGTGTATGCTCAGATCTCTCACTGAGAGAATTTCCACCTGGGTCAAAACATGTACATTGAGTTCTGAAAAAAATTTTCATAAGTCATTGTCACTATGCGTGGATTTAAAAAACAAGTAAATGTACAAATAGCATGAACTCTGAAACATAACTACAGCCTGCTGGGATCACATGGGGTATCATTCCCATGGAGAGTGAGAATCTCAGTCCCAATATCCATTATACTAAATACAACCCCAAATGCTATTTTCCTCAGGTCACTGGAATTTATTTTCTTTTATAGAATTGGACGTGAAAATCGATTGACTTGTAGTGAGTAGGCAAATCATCTTTTTTGTCAGAAGCACAGTTTCTTTAATTGCTAAAGAACACAGGTCTTTGGTTTCCCTGTTACTCAGCACGAATTCAATCAATGTTTCTTACGTCTTCCCCAGTTTTCTGCTCTATTCCAGCCTCACCCATACTTTCAGAGCTCTGCGTTTTGGATAATTTTCTGCCGGAAGTAGAATTTTTCCTGGGTTAAAACTTCACACCTCTAATTCCATTTTCTTTCTGTGTTTCCTAATTTTGCTTCCTTTCTCCACTTTTCATCTTCCAGGACATAAACAAAGATGCCCTATGCTCAAGTCTAAACACAACTCAACTGGTTCTCAAGAAAATTACATGATTTATCTTCTCACCCATTTAGCATTTAACTTTAGTTGAGATTTTTTTTTTAAAAAAGATTGAGATATTGATACAATAATGTCACACTAACTGATACCAGTGGACCATCTAATTTCATTGTGTAGTTCAGGTTAAAGAATTTAGCTTACCATTAATTCCTCAGGGATGGGTAATGCTTTTAGTTCACCTGTAAAGCAGTAAAGCATTTCTAAACTATTCTCTGGAGATATATATGGTTGAGGTAAAGGTATGCAAAGAGAGTTCTGTTGGAGGGACTATTCATAGTATAGGATGTATCTAAAATCTCCAAACTTGGTTAGGAGTGTCTTCTTTCTCCTTTATCATTCTTTTGCTAAATTCATAACATAGTCATAGTTCCAAAAGCCTCGGTCTGTGTCATCATCTTTTAAGTTACTAAATCTATTAGTTCTCCTCTCCTGACATCCACCGCTTGATTTCTTCCATTTTAGGAGATTTGCAATAGAGTTTAGATTTAGAAAGAATACTTTGGGAAGGAAGGGAATTGTACCCATACCAGAGGGGATAAAATTCCTTACTTCTTAGCGAGGCTATTTGTAACCTGGGATTAAACTTGACTAACAAACAAGTGTTGAAGTTTCAGTCTAAGTTTACTAAGAAAACCCCAAATCTTGTGTGAATGGTGTGTGAGGAATATGGGTATTAGCAAGAGAATTACGTTTGGAAATTGGAGTTTCTCTGTTGCAAAGGGGTCTCCTCTTGGCAGAAAAGAGAGAGGAAGTCCTGTGAATTGTTAGTGCATTCATGGGTGACTGGAGAAACTCGACAGAGCTCATCAGATTGAAGAGTTGGGCTTCTCTGTTCCCCAGACAGGTACGCTGCTTTCTGCCTGAAATCTGTAAGCTTGTGTCCCTAAGCCTCTCTGTCCAAGACCATATTTTGGTTGTCCGGTTGTTTGTTTTGGAAATGTCACAATAAATAACTGAAGAAAGGATATTAGAGAAAGGCTACGAATTCTTTAGGGACATAATGCCTCATGCATGTGGCCTCTGTTAAAAGGAAATCGCTATAGATAATATTTGCTTTTCTATATTCCCTGAGGACAATAAACTAGAAACGGGAACAAGAGGTGGAAAAAAAAAAAAAAACTTGTTATTTGTTTACTGAGTAAAGCCTCCTATTTCGGTCATTTTGGCCAAAGAAGAGAATGGGGAAACTTGATCCCGAGTGACTCTGTGCCCTGGGACCCAGGAGTTAGATGTTTATATCTTGTGGGGTGAGACGCACTCCATACCTACAAGACTGGACCAGCTGTTTCTCTGGGGAACTTGGCGGGGCTCTCCTTGCAACAACTCGGTCTCCATCCATCTCATCTGATGCAACTGAGGCTTTCCGGGATGGGGCGAGTCCGGAGACAGCTTTGTAGTCTTGGCTAAAGGTGAGGAAGGGTCAAAATCAAAGCACCTTTCCTTGCAGAGGCATGATCTCGGCTGTGCACCTGCAGGGGGTTCTCTCCTCCCTCATCTCTTTGAGCATTACTCTGTGAGAGTTTTGGCACGGGCGCAAGAACCGCCACAAGAATCCGTGAACCAGAGCCAAATCTGACATCACCAGCAAGATGAAACGCTCCATGTGCAAGGCCCGCAGACACAAAACCCACTGCCCAGGGGACAGAAGAGGACCCTGGTTGCTTCCTAGGTGGTGACTCTCCCCAGGACCCACTGCCCCTCACCTAGGGGGCCAATGTCTGCCAAGGAGTTTCTGAATTACTCAAAGCTCATCAAAGAAAGGATTCTACTTCCCTGGGGAGATGCTTATTTTCCCTCTTAATTACCAAAGCATACGAGAAGTCTTCTGAAATGTTGATTTGGAGATGCGGAATTTACATTTGTGAGACCACCTCATTTAGCTTGCAAAGGAGATTCTAAGCTGCCCAGCAGGAAGAACTTTGGATTCCAATATCCTCAGCCTGGGAGAGGTGGGCAGAAAAGTCAGGGAATGCTGAACTGCTGACATTTTCAAAGGAGTTGTTAAGATGAACAAAGACAACCATGAAAGGCGGAAGGAAGCTGCTGTATTAAAAACAGAGGATTTTAGTAAGAAATGCCCCCCTGAGTCATCCGAAGCAGGTCACACTGGGATGAAAGTGATTAACTGCTTTAAATCTCAGAGGAAGATTCCTCCACTGTCGTAGATGACAGAAATGAAGAATGAACTTGAATATCTGGTCTGAAGTAGGGAGTCAGAAGCTGCTGAAGAGATGCATATGGCCGATAAGGAGGAAGAACCAAGAGCAAGTTTAAAATGAGCCCAGGAAAGGCTTATTGGAAAAAAAAAATTTTTTTCTTCCCCAATCTACAAGCAATAAAATACTACTTCTTTGGGGACTGTGATTGACATTTGTTTTAAGAAGGAAGAAATGATAATCACTGGAAACATCCAAGATCACCAAGGGGTTCAAGCAAGGCTCAGCGAGGCCACTGGGGAGTCCTCGAGACAAAGCCAGGTTCCATATCTGAGAAGAGTCACACGGCTCCCAGATGTGCCCTGCGGTGCTCAGTCATTGGCTGGGAGCAGCCTGTGCAAAGTGTGACCTGGATGCAAACGTGACGATGGATTTCAGAGCATGTTGCTGGACCTCTTGATCAAGTATACTTCCTGTAGTTGGAAGTTTGCAGGACAAATTCTCATGGTCACCACTGTTACTCAGTGGACAATCATAACAGCAGTCCTATCTTCTGTGGGATTGAAAGGAACCTTGAAGATTATTGTTCCAGCTCTCTCCTTTTGGACTGAAACTTGGGCACGTGGGGCTGGATGACTTTAGATATTGGGCAGCCCTGGAGCGGTGGAGCTCATTTTCTCCTTAAAAAAATTCGAGTGTCCTAACTCCAGTGCTCTTTAATGAGCTTATAACACTAAATGGTGTGGGGAAATAAGGTTCATATTTCTGATCATGAAAATGTGCAGATTCTAGAAAATTCAGAAAATAAAGAGAAGTACAAGAAGAAAAAGTATTACTCATAACTTGTCTAACTAAACCCTCAAGTTCTTACCCTTTCAGTATGTTTCCTTATAGTTTTTTTCTATGTGCTTTTTTATATATTAAAGTTTACACTGTATAAAATTTTACCCTGTTTTTTCTTTCTTTCTTTTTTTTCTTTTTTAAATATGGTGTCACAATATAGGCATTCTCCATGCTGTAACTATTTTATAAACTTAGTTTAAGTGACTACATAACACATTAGCCTTAGATTCAGTTATTATGAACTACGTAAGAAAACAAAGGAAAATTTAGGTTCTGCATAATCTTTTAAAGTTTCTGAAATTTACTGTTTTAATCTGGGATATAAGACCACGTCTCCTTACCTTCTCATCACTTACTACCCCGTTGCTTTGTGGAAATTCTGATTTCTGAATGGACGGAGAAATTTGGGGGCTATCCGTTAGGGAGAGAATGCATGGGAATGAAGAGGAAGGGAGAATTTATGATGACTCATCCCCCAAAGCAGAATCTACCTGCGTAAAGAATGACTGCCCTGGATGTCACAGACCCCAAATCTCTGTCCGGGGGCAGACAGGATGAGTTGACACTCCTTTCCTTAGTCAGTTCTCAGAGATATGTGTGTTTTCACAGGGAAAACACTGTGAACAGCTCATTCTTTTTCTTGATCCAGCCACGTGTGACTTCTGGTTAGTGTAAATTACTCCTAGTTTTTGGCATTTGGCTGTTCTCTGTCTCAGTTTTTCTCGCTTTCCTTCCTTCCTTCCTTCCCTCTTCCTTCCTTCCTTCCTTCCTTCCTTCCTTCCTTCCTTCCTTCCTTCCTTCCTTCCTTCTTCTCTTTCTCTCTCTCTCCCCTTTTTTTCATTTTCTTTCTTTCTTTCAGAGGCAAGTTGGGAGTGGTATAGCTTGACTCACATTGGTATTGTTGTTTAGCTAATTCATTTATCAAATACTCATTCAACGCTAGAAATATTCATACAACCACGTACTTGCTGGGTTCTGGAGATACAAAGATATAAAGATATAGTCTCTGCCTGTAAGGAGATCAGAGTCTGACAGGGAAGATGTCTATTAAAAACAGATGATTACAAAAACAAGTAGAAACAGAGGATTAGGTATTATAGGATGACCTGGGGAAGAATAGCTGTCTCAACTGTGTGTGTGTGTGTGTGTGTGTGTGTGTGTGTGTATGTGTGCATGCACACATGGGCACAAGCACACCTAACCTTGTTTTAGTCATATTTCCTAGAAAGAGGGCTTAGGTAAGATATTTTATGCTAATGCTTTACTTGGAGTTTAATCCCAGGAAAGCAGGAGTGAGGCACAGGAAGATAAATCATGGAAGAATTGAGAGCATCAAGAGGGGTGTATTGCCAAGCTGGATACTGCTTGGTATTAAGCATGAAGGATTGCTTAATTTCGCAGGCCCATCTTTAGACAGGCCACGTGAAGAACGACACATCAGAGGGGAGACGAATTTATCTACTGTTTCCCATTAATCACAAGTTCTCTACGTGGGGTGACCTCCCCAAATCTGGATGGTGCACATGTGGGCATTCAGGGCATCCTGTGACATCTCATGCCAGAACCAACTGGGAAGTCCCTGGTCAGGAGGTGAGAGGCCCAGGTACAGGAGGGGCTGCTGGGTTGTGCCCATGGGAGCATGGTTGCTGTGGCAGCTGGTATGCATGGAGTTTCCAAGGGACCTTGAGTCAGGCGCCTCAGCGAGGATCTTAGGTGGCGCTGTGCAGGTCAAGGTGTGGCCCCTGCCGCTGATGAAGCAGTGCTTGTGAGTTGTGTCTTCAAGAGTAAGGAGAAAGTTAGATAGTCATGCATTGTCTGACAAGGGGATACATCTGCGAAACGCATTGTTAGGTGAATCCGTCATCGTGGGAACAGCATAGAGTGCACTCATACAAACCAGGTGCTGCACACCTGGGCGCCGGGGTACAGCCTACCGCTCCTCAGCCACACACCTGTAGAGCATGTCGCTGTACTGACTACTGGGGGCAATTTTAACACAATGGCCAATATTTGCACATATCTAAACATATCTAAACATAGAAAAGGTACAGTAAACATACGGTATAAAAGATAAACAATGGTACACCTGTATGGGCACCTACCATGAATGGTGTTTGCAGGACTGGAAGCTGCTGTGAGTCAGTAAGTGATGTGAAGGCCTAGGACGTATTGTCCGCTGCTGTAGACTTAATACGCACTGTACACTCAGGCTACGCTGAATTTATAAAAATGATTTTTCTTTCTTCAGTAATAAATTAACCTTTGCTAACTGTAACATTTTTACCTTATAAACTTTTGATTTTTTATAAAACCTTTTTGACTCTTTCGTAATAACATGTAGCTTAAAACACAAACGCAGCTGCATAAAAATATTTCTTTCTTTATATCCTCAGTCCATGTCGATAACTGTGAGTGATGCATCATGCTATGCATACGCACAGGGCTATGGCTTTACGCCGGCTGCAACTTTACGACGGCTGCAACTTTACGACGGCTGCAACTTTACGACGGCTGCAACTTTACGGCAGCTGCAACTTCAAGACATCGCGAGAGCTACAACCTTACCACAGCTGTGACTTTAAGACATAGCCATGGCTATGACGTCATGGACCACCTCCAGGTTACCACGGCTATGACGTCACTAGGCGATAGGAACTTTTCAGCCCGTTATAATCGTAAGGGACCACCGCTGAAGTTCGGTCTGCGTGACTGAAGACAGCCTCTCAGTGGGAAGGTCATTCCAAGCGAAGGGAACGGAGAGCAGAGGCTCAGCGGTAAGACACGGCCCGCAGCAGGTGTTGGCAAATCAGGGTGAACTTTTCACAGAGAAGTGTTCCCCGTAACAGGCATTCCTTTACGTCCCCTCCGGGCTGCTCTCGCGCCCCGATGGCAGAGGTGGGCCGTAGTGACAGAGTGTGCGTGGACTGCAAAGCTCAAACTATTTACCGTTTGGACCTTTACAGGTGGCGTTTGCTGACCCCTGGCCTAGAGTGTGCAAGGAACTGCGAACGGTTTGCAGTTTCCAGAACGAGGAGAGAGGAGCTGTGAGTACAGGCTGGAGACGGAGGCAGAGCCGGGTCGTCGTGTTTGCCACGTAAGGAGCGCTTGGCTGGCTTCGAACGGCCTCCCCAGGTACGCGACCGTGGTGGAGACCACTTTCCGTGGTGTGTACTCTATCGCTTCTGTGGAATTCTCCAGCATCAAGTATAAATTAGACAATTAGAATCACGTGGCTATGACTTACTCGGGCCCTGCTGTGGGACACATGAGAAGTCATCTTGGGGGGAGTGAGTTTTCTTTTCTGTGGTTCATTTTGCTGGTTGCAGCACCCAGGCCAGGCGCCTGTCCCATCCACGCGTGGCCCCTGGGAGTGCGGACCCGCTGCTTTCTCTCGGGGCACCGAAGGCTGTCAGCCTCCATGGCCCTCAGCGCAGGGAGATTTGGAGCGAGGGGTGCACAGGCCCTTCTTCCCCTGTTGAGGGCCCCTTACATTTGGGGCATGAGATGGGTGGGTCTTTTCAGGCATTTCAGAAGAGAAGGGCTGGTGCTCAGAATTTGGGTAAAAATGCCTCTTAAAGAGGGGCTGGTGGTGTCAGTAGCCGTTAGAGATGGGTGAAGGTTGGAAGGTGAGACTCTCCCATACCTCTCAGACGGTGTCCTTTCCCAAATGCGTCCCTTCCTTTGCCCCTTAGAACCTTGTGCCTCCGAGCGGTAACTGACCCGGGGACAGCAGAGCCAGTCACCGGGTTGGGAGTACGGTGTGGAAGGAGAGCTGGGCCTTAGCAGACCCTGGGTAGCAACCGAGAGTCTGGGGTCCCACCAGCCCCTTCCAGCCCCTTTTACACACTTCACACACGTCAATAGAAAATATTGTGTGTAATGACCTGTGTGAAGTGGCTGAGAAGAGGATGAGGCCCAGTGAGATGGAAGCTGGGGGATCATCCACTTCACAGCGCAGCTGGTCAGCAGATACCGAGGGACCGAGTCTCCTTGACCCCTGTGCTGTTTCCTAGCATGAGTTAATAACACGGCCCCGTGGGAGGTAATGCTCCTGACTCAGAAAATCCCCTGGAGTTTCTAACTGAGCCTGAAAAACACCAGGTATAAGATTTGGAGCATTGCGGGTAGATAGCCCACCTCCACAGAAAGATGCCATACCTGTCCACAGGGTGCTTGAATAATTTCAGATAGATTTAAAAATCAATAAAAAGCAGATGATGATTTTGGGAGAATGCCTTCAATATCTGTGAAACACTGAAAACATTAACAGGAAGTGGCTGTGTGGTTATTAAACTTATTACGAAGAGTACCTTGCAGATTGATGAATTCCCAAGTCTCGATCATTATTAACTGTTTATTCCAAATTACTAACTCAGAGAAGACTGAAAAGCCATTCAAGTGTCTGGGGGAAATTCAGAGTTAAAAATTAAGCCCTCTTCCTGTGGAGGACAGTTGGAGAAGTTGTCAAGGCTTTGAGCCACAATAGCAATGGTGTCTCTAAATTATGTTTGCAGTTGATGATTCCGCTTCGGGTTAAATGCCATTTAGGCTACTGCCCAGGTGATGCGTGAACTATTTAAGTTATCTAGACGTGGCTTCAGTTTCTCGTCAAACCATAGAACATATACAAAGTGGTTCTTTCAACTTTAATAAAGTGGGAAGGGAATCAATGAATTATTGTCACAGTTACACTAAGAACTTGCAATAGTGTTGATTTTCCCTCCGGAGAGTAGTGTCAAATAGCTTCTGCCTGAATGGTTTTCATTATTTAAGACTAAAATTAGAATAAGTCGCTTCTGAAAAGTAAGATCAGATCTGAGAAAAACAAAGTACCCTTAGCTGTTTAACTCATCATCATCACCCCTCTAACTTCGTCGTCTTTAAGTGTGAGAGGTAAAGCCAGTTAAATGCAAATTAGAAGTATTTGCTACAAAATGTGAGACGTTATACTATATCGGAAGACCTTAGATGTGCATGTTCACTTAGTTAGACAACGTACCATGCACCTGTGAGGTGCCTGACATCCAGCACAGGTGTTAGCATTGAGTCAGAGATGCAACAGGAGCACGCGTCTAAGTTTCTGCCCTCCTGAAACTCACATGAAATCTCACTACAAAATACTCATGTAATATTAAATGTCACCAAGGCTGGTATGGGTTGGTGAAGACAGCCTTGGATGGGACATTAAGAAACTCATGCTTTAAAGGAGCTGTGCCGTCACCATGATAGCTATGTGTCCTCAGGAAAGTCACCCATACTTTCTTCCTACTGCTTTACTCTGTAACTTTGGGACTGATTGTCCCAATCTCCCAAATGGTCTAACATTCCTGCGTCTAACAGATGTTCCACAAGTATTTGCTGAATGAACGAACCTCATATTCTTTAATACTTCTAGCATTCTATTCAAAAATTATGGTATTACTTTTGTCACTGAGAGTCAAGTTTGGTGTCTCTTTTAGACAAACCCCTTAAAAAACGTAGGCAGGAGAGATGTCCCCCCTTCCCCACTCTACATGCATGTTAAAGAGGCCAAAGAATCTTTCGCCGTGGCCCAGACACTCCCTGACCAGGCATTCCCCCAGCTCTTCTATTAGTGCCTCTACTTAGATGACCTTGACTGGTTGTACAGCTCCTTTTCTTATTGGTCCGCTGACTAAGGTCAACCATAACCCTAGTCTAATCCCAGCAGCCCTGGGGCAAACGGCCCCTGTAAACAATGAGTGGGTCCACCGCAAAGGTAAAACCCCATATTAGAAGTGAGAATAAATTTTCAAGCATGGCAGTAAGGTGAAAGGTAAGTGATCAGTATGTCTTGAGCCAAGGAGAGATTCCCATTACATGGTACCTGTGTCTCCTCACTGCTGACTCCTCCTCTATTGGCTGAGCTGACCCCCAAGATACAGGGATAGTGTCTGTCTTGCATATCATTGATAATTTTCTTAGCGGTGATAATAATATTGTGATTCTGTAGGAAAATGCCTTTATTTTTAGGAGGTGCATGATTATATATACATATATATGTATTTCTATTTAGGGCATGATATCTGTAATTTACTTTTAAGTGACTTGCAATATCTATTCATTATCTATTTATCTATCTACCCATCTATCTAGATAAAACAAATATGGCAAAATGTTAGCAATTTTGGATTCTAGATGAAGGGTTCATGCTTGATCGTTATCTTGTTCTTTGATATATTGGAAGATTTTTGTCAAAAGCATTGGAAAAAGTGATGTGTGTGTGTGTGTGTGTGTATGCGTATATTGCAGATGTTTGTGATCTTGGAGATAAATGTGACCCCGAACGGTCATCTGTTTCAGGCTCGCCTCCCACCAGAATCACACTTGAATCACGAGTTTTGGAGAATGGTCTTTCCTTCTAGAAAGCCTTCCTCTGCCTTCTTTGGCAGCCTGCCCTGTAACTGTCTTTGCCGTTAAGAAGTTTTTTCTTATGTTCATTTCAAATGGTGAGTGAAATCATCGAGGCTCTTGGCTGTCTTACTGTCTTCGGATTTCCAAACTTAGCTGGAGGTTTAGAGCAGGTGCTAGATTTTTACTTTTCTTCAGGAGTCAAGGCATTCTTGGGCCGGTGAGACCAGAGCCTCTCCGGTGTGGTCTGATATGTATCTGGAAAGTCTGAAGGGAAACAGAATGCAGCACTATGGTGCTGAGCCAGCTCAGCACATGTCCCAGCCGCTCACTCCACTCCCTGCTCAGAAGGGCGGCCTTGCCTTCTCCGACTGCCCTGTCTGAAGCAGCACCCCCTTACTGTCTCCCTGTTTCCTTAATATACCCTAAAAAAAAAAAAAAAGAAAGAAAAAGCATCGATCATTGCCTGACATCGCATCACACATTATATATTTATTTATTGCATTTCTTATTCACAAGAAGAGCGGGGCCTTGGTCTACGCCAGTGGTTCGCTAACTAGAATGTGCATCAGAATTTCCCCGAGGGCTTGTTAAAAAACAGATTTCTGGGGCCCCGCCCCCAGAGTTTGTAGTCCAGTAGGTCTGAGGTGGAGCCCAAGAATTTGCACTTCTAACATGTTCCCAGGTGATATAAATATTCCTGGTTCCAGCACCACATTTTGACAACCACAGGTCTATTATTGTCCAGCCTATTATTCACCTAGCACGTGGAGTAGAAATGCTCTATAAGCATTGGTTGAATGGATGAATAAATGAACGAATGAATGAGTGGAAGCTGGCTTGTTGATATGATCGTTGGACTCTGGAAATGGGAGAACTTTGAAAACCAAATAATAGATAGCCGAAGAAAGTAATGTGGTCTCCATGCCTCTGACGTGGGGCCCGTGTTGAGGCACGCTTTGCTAAGAGCATGGACGCACGAGATCCTTGCTTTAAGTCATTCTTACTCATCAGTTCTCAACAAGGAATTTAGGGATGATGTCATGGAGGATAAAGTCTATCTAATTCCCCTCAGGGCCCTTATCAGAAAGAGAATATAGCTGATCCAGTGTCTGAAATCGTAGGCCCTTTCTTCTTTTTAAGTTGTGGGGTCTTCATAGGATGCTTTGCCTTCATAAGAGAGATCCCTTCTAGTCGGTTCCATTCTAAAGGACGTATCATTATAAGAGATACTTCATTTGGAGTTGCGTGCTTATGGGTACCTGTGTGGCCACCCAGGAGCCATTCTCCAAAGGTATTTGATCTCTAGAATCTCAAACAGAATAGCTTTAGCTAAATATCCCAAATCCTATTCTTCAAGCTACGTTTGATTGTTCTCTACCGATATAAACAAAACATGCTGTCAGCCATGTAGATAGCCTAGTGAGCAAATCGAATGCTGGAGAGTCAGAACAGAACAATCTTAGGAGGTGTTATTATTAGCAATATGTTATATTTGTGTAAAATGATAGTTTCCAAATGACACAAATGATCTCATCTTTCTTGGAATGATTCCACGGTGGACAGTCTGGTGTTTAAGGAACTCTGGGCGAGTGGGGCAATTTGTGTTTCCAGATGTGCATTTGGTGGTCAGGATTGTACACACAGG
This sequence comes from Rousettus aegyptiacus, assembly GCF_014176215.1. Lineage (NCBI taxonomy): Eukaryota > Metazoa > Chordata > Mammalia > Chiroptera > Pteropodidae > Rousettus > Rousettus aegyptiacus. The sequence continues at coordinate 90,689,258 of NW_023416285.1, read as the reverse complement.
CCCTGTCATGAAGATAAGCTCTAGTCTGAAAACGTGTAAGAGCACACGGGCACGTGCATGAGCGTGTGTACACACACGCCCCTACTTTGCACCCTGGAATCTGGACCGAAAGAAGCATACTGTCCTGGGTGAGCTTGGATGGTCGGGGGAGTGGGGGTCTGGTCTGTTTTCAGGGTTCTGTTTTGGTGTCAGATTGAGTGGAGATAGAGCATCCATTAATGGAGCAGAGCATCTGGGATCTTTAAAGCCCGAAAGAGTCATACAATTTATCAACCTTAATTTGCTCATGCTGGAGTTAGACAGAGATGATCTCTGGGAAACTCTGACAGAACCCAGATGTTCCGCATTCAGCTGCGCTCACACACACCAGCAAAGCTGCACAGCTCCACCCCCGACTTCCTCAGCCCCCTGTGAGCCAGTCCCTTGCACTTTGGCCTGCCGCGTTAGTGCCTACACAGTATTTAGTACCAGAAACACACCACTTCAGTCAGGTGTCCTGTGGTGTCCCTTTTTGCAACAGTTAAGTACCCTATCCTCAGCCACTGGCACTGTGGGCCAGGGTGAAACTATGTAACAAACATGGGTGTTCTTAGTCAGATGATCAAGAAAGAATTTGCCAACCCACACAGTGTTCGGGACACTGTCAGGTCTCAGAGATGCTGTCTTGCATCAGCCGTGTCTGAAGCCTAGTGGAACAGTTAGGACTGTCCCTCCGTTATTTTCAGTTCCTTAAAGGTAGGGACCGAATCTTAAATGTCTTTCATTTTCCCGCAGTTCCTTCTGTAATGCCTTATCTAGCTGATGCTCAGTTAACGTGCATGGCCGAATGGGACCATTTGACTCTCACCAACTTAGTCACTTTTTACATTCACCGTCTTTTAAATTTCTTCTTGAAAATGGGGTTATTAGTCCCATAGCAGTAAAAACAAATTCCTCCATTCTTCAGGTTATGGATCTCCTACTAATTGTACCCGGATCTGGGCCTACAGACGTAGAGAAGACAGACAGATTCTGCGTCTCCACATACTGGTGGTGGAGATGGAGAAGCAAGCAGCTGTTGCATACAGTCATAAATGCTACAGGGGCAGGGAAGTGGATGGACTGGGTCTGGGAAAGTGGATTAGCCCATTGTTTATTCTACTCTAGGGGTCAGGGAGGAGGAAGTAATTCTGATTTGGGTTCCTAAAGCGTGAGAGGGAGTGAACCAGGTAAAGGTGAGGGGCGGTGCTTGGCACAGTTTACAAAGGAGCCAAGCATGGTATTTTGTCGTTGCTCCAGTGGCTTCGATGGCAGAGAGAGAAGGAATACTCCCCCTTCACTCTCCTCGTGGTGACCCTACACATGGGAAGAGAAGGTGGCTTTTCTTCTGTGACATCTAGGCATGAGATTCTTGGCATTTGGCATTTTCTTTGAATTTAGCTGTTGTATTGCAGCAAGCCTCAGTAAAAATGTGAATGCTCCTTGGGAGAGATAAAAAAAAAAAATCATCCATTTGCAACTTGAAATGAATTCAATGCTCTCTTCATGTGTTCTAGTCACGTATCTGGGCTCTGAGGAAGTGGGCAACAGAGCTGTTGAATTTCAAAGGGACAAGGTGAGGTTCAGAATAAGGAAGGAGACTCAGAGAGCATAATGTCTTTAGGTTCCCCATAGGGTTTTGGGGAACAGTGTTTCAACACTGTTTCAAAAATAGATCTTACTTTTACTCCACTCAGAGGTCCCATGACCAAATAAGTTGGGGAAAAAAAAATATAATGACGGTAAAAGTTAATTTATAATAGGACGTCTCAGAGCCGTCATGATGCCAAGATGCATTGTGATCCTCTGAGATGTTAGAACATTAAACATTTCTTAAACGTTTCTGACAATAACACCCCCTTGGTAGAAAACTTTCTGGGCTTGATGTTCTAGGCGCTGCACCTTGAGAAATTCTGGGTTGGTGAATGGAGCGGTTGAAAAGAAAGACAACTCCAGGAGCGTCCCCATCATGTCACTGCCATGGCCAAAGCATTATGTGGTAGCGGGTGGTGGGCTGACTCACTTTTACCTAGGATCAGCCTTCTATCTTGCATGAGTATCTGTTTGTACTTGACCTACTACAGAGTTTGGAATAATTCAGCTTCTGTAAACAGTCCTCCCCTTATTTATTTACTTATAATTTGTTTTTTTTTTTGAGATTAGAGTTACGTCTTGTGCTCCCTTTAAATGAGGCAGACCTGTAGAATGCCTGAGCCCTTCTGCTCTTGCTTTCCAGCTAACTGCTATGGGTCCATAGAAGTCCCGTGCAATCCATCTTGTCCACTTGACCTCTTTTATCTGGCGTAGTTTATCAGTTCATCTTGGAAACACACACTTTTACCAAGCTGACCACGACTATTTATATACATTCGGAAGACATTCCACTGGAAATTACTCCCAACATGTTCTGTTCAGTAAAGCAAGAAAGTGGTAATAGGACCCTCCCGTTTCATCCCTGTGTTTTTCTTAAGATGGCTTCCTGCAGTGTTATCAGCCAGTTAAGGATTAAGAAAATCTGCAGGCATTCCAAAACTTCCTTCCAACTCTTTTGGTTTCTTCTGGAGCAAGAAATGTTTGAGCTATTTTTATTTATTTATTTATTTTAATTTTTGCTAAAAGCTGAGAAGGCAAAATCTAATTGAGGAAAGAGGGGGAAAACTATTTGTTTTCTTTATTTCTACTTTTTAAATGTCAGCTGTACCCAAGAGGCTCTGCTGCACGCTGCAAAAAAAAAAAAAAAAATGTGGAAAGGGGTATGATGTGGTCATGTGGCTCTTGGCATCAGGAGGCTGACCGGAGAGGAAAACAAGAGACCTGCATAATTGATTAACTAGCAGGCGGATAAAAGCAAAGTGCCCCGGACTCACACTCTGGTGGGGTGAAGGAAGAGTTTTCTGGGACAACTTCATGACAGAGGTGGCAGTGGAGGACGCTTTGCAGGATGGATGGGGCTTCACCACGGAGACGACGTGCAGCGACGTTTCATGGGAAGGGAAGAGTGAAAGCAAAGGTGTGGACACCAGGTGTGTTCAGGAAGCAGTAGGCACTTGTGTGGAGGTCGGCTCTCGCTCTTCCTGGCATGTCAGCTAGAAATTGAGTCATTCTCCGTCCGTCCTCTGCCTCCCACCACCTTTCACGCAACGCGACCCCGAGTCCTGTGAATTTTATCTTTCAAATCCCCCAGTGCTGCATTCCCATTTCTCTTTTCTTAGGCTTCCTTCTTGTGATCGGTCCCCCTAACTGTTTCCGCCTTTCTTCCCTGGCTGCCTCTCCACATCACCGACTGAGGAAATTTCCAGAAAGGCGAACCTAACTCTGCCACAGGCCTTTCACAGTGGCCTGTGAGCGCCAAGGTCGAGTCCAGATTCCTGGCTGTGGCCTGAGCTCCATAGGCAGAGGGACCCGGGCTCAAAGGCCAGCTCTGTCTTTACAGGTTATGTGACCAGCCGTGGGAAGCTGAGCTGTGCCACAGCTTCCGGTTCCGCGTCCCAAAGCGGTCCTCACCAGCAGCCGTCATTCGCATTGCTGTCACTTTCCCTGCCCTGTTCCCACATGCATCATGGCCGCGTCCTCAGGGCACGGCTCGGGTCCCCAGCTGCACAATGTTCTCTGGGCGGTACCTCTGTCCTCCCATCCTCTTCCGCTCCGCCTTCTGCCTGTCTTCCCAGACTGCACCCCCCAGCCCCTCCTTTCGGAAATCTGCCAGAATCCTCTTTTCTTCCCGCCCCACCCCCCCGCCCCGCCCCACCGGTCCCCAGGGCCTGTTTTCACCCCCTTTCTGTGTCCCCCTCTCACTCCCCAGTAAATACCTCTTGCTGTCATGTGCTTCCCCTTTCCCGTACCTGGCTGGCTGTTTCTCCAGATGGATTCCCAGAAGTGGAATAGCTGGTCAATGATATGCGTATTTGGAATTCAGATGCCCAGTGCCAGATTGCACTTTGGAAAGGGCTATCAATTTCCACTCCCGCAAGCCGCGGATCAAAGGGCCTTATTTCCCGTTGCCTACCTAACCCTGGTTAGGATCCCTCTTTTTAGCCTTTGCCAATCTGATAGGTGAAATATGGTGTATCATTGTTGTTTAATAGGACTTTCTTTGATCTCGAACAGCATTTCATGGTATCTGTATTTCTACCTTTGTGAATTGCCTCTTTGTTTTTTGCTCATTTTTTCTAGTGAAGAATTCCTTTTTCTCTTATTGAGTTATGAAATGACTTTCTATAAGCACCTTTAAAGAGATGCATTGCAAATATTTCCCTTAACTTGTTATTTACCTGTAAACTTGTTGTATGTCTTTTTTTTTTTTTTAAACCGTAGTGAAGTTTAAAATCCTTAACTGTGTACCTTTGCAGTTTCTAAGTTTTTTTTATACTTAGAAAGACATTTCTCATGGTAGGATTATAAAAAATATTCTACCTAATTTTCTTAGAATGTTTTTATAGGATTTTCTTCTTCTTTTTTTTTACATTCACACCCGAATCTGTTTAGAATTTATCTGGATATACAATGTAAGATAAGTATCAGTCTTCGTTCCCTCTCTTCCCCCCAAACTGGTAGTCCATTATTTTAACAATATCGAGTGACAGTCTTTTCTTCATGAACACCAAGTTAAAATATTTGCATCATGTAATAATTCGTGCGTGTGTGTGTGTGTGTGTGTGTGTGTGTGTGTGTCTAGTTCCTGGGCTCTCTTCTTTTCCATTGGTCTTTCTATTGATGTGGCCTGATAGTATGTTTTGATATATGGCAAGTCAATACTCAAGTCTTATTTGCTGTAATTTCCCTATGGCCCTGACCTTGTCACCATGGAATGAGGGAAGGAATCATAAGCATCTTCAGTCCCAGGAGGTGGCTGGAATGCTGGGGACCTGAGCAGATCTGAATGTTCTGGATTGGTGTGTTCTTTTAGAAATCCTCCAGCTTGGGAGATGGCCTTAGATAGGATGCTTGCAGAGCCTGGGGGTGCTGGCCTGAACCCCTAGGAGTGCCTGGGCTATTTCTATAACAGTGGAGGTTCTAGAAATTAGGCATATGGTTTCTAGAGATTAACGATAGCTGAAAACAAAAAGTGTGGTGAGGGAGGCCCAGAAAAGGAATGGTGTGATTTTGAACTCCATTGTCATTCTGATTTATACTCAGTACCATCATGATCCCTGCAAAAGGAAATGTCCACATTTGTGAAATTGGGATACCTAAGCTGATCTATTACTCTTAAAATTAGAATGTGGGAAATGAAGGATAGCAAACATGAACACTGGTGACTAGAACACTGTGAAATGTTGATCTACAGAAGGAATGAGGTATTGTTTATTCATACCATGAAATTCTTTTAATATTTTTAAGGCCAAGAGGAGAAGGATTTTACCCCATACCTTATATGGGCCTCATTCCTATCCTTCATTGAAATGAGAGCACTTGAAGGCACCATGCTTTTATTCATACATTCATGTTTCTGGCCACTGAAACTGTCTAGCTATCTTAACTCAATCCAGTCTCACAAAACAGCATCTGCCAGAAATGGATCAGGAAAAGCAGCAAACAAGGTTTGCATTAGGCCTGTGGAAGAAGCTCTGCTGTGGGACTATTACGGGAGGAAGGGAATTCCTTACACACGTCAAGTTCACTGAAACAAATCCCACTGGGTTCGGCCTTCTGTGGTTCCTGCTTTCCTAGTGATCAATGGATTTCCTTTAAGTAGGTTATCCCCATGGAATGCAAGAATCTTTTGTTATTGGACATTTTTGTGGTGACGCGATTTAACCTATAAATAGAAATTGCATGAATGTGTCCTACTGGGAATTAGGAGCAAATCAACCCCAGACTCTGCTTTTGGAGGTGACTCGTTGGATCATGGATAGTTTTCCTCATTAGAAAATGACGCATTTCTGAGTGGTGGTGTCATCAGGAAATGTGCAAAACGTGGAATTCCTCTAAAATGCCGCTAGAGTATCAGGATGTCTTTAGGCACCTTATTTCTGTTCTGAGTTTACAAAATGAAACCCAGATTTTCCTTCTTGAGATGTAAACAAAATTGCTCCCATGTAGAAACATGGCCAGGGCGAGTAAAAATGAGTACTTCATTAGCTTTCAATTGTGTTTTATTATTTTCTATGTCTAAATTCTTGAATGTAATCAGCCCTCAGGAATGGAAAAAAAAATTATATTTTCAGTTTAACTCTTCTAGTAGCGGAAAATGTCTTGCATATTTTGCAGTGGTTTACAAAAACCAGCCTTCCCAAATTGAAATGAGATTGACTATTCAATGAGCACATCAGTGTATATCTGGTATTTGGTCATTTTTGATGTCATTGTTGTTTTTAATGGCAGCTTGTCTTTGTTACATGTGCCAGAAAGTAATGAGTGCTACCTTTTGGTAGCCACAAGACATCTGTTAACCATCCAGATGTGCCAGACATAGAGATGAGCTCTGGTGACCCAGAAGCAAGGACAGGGTCCCTGATCTAAAGGCTGACAATTGAGTAGATGAAGACGTGGACAGAGAATGACCATCTGTGAGAAAACATAGGAGGGCCAACTGTCTGGATGAGGAGTGAGGATGAGGAGTCACAAAAGGCTTTTAGGAGGTGGCGAGGTACCGATGGACCAGCTGACTCAACAGAGAAGCGGAAGTAGGACAAGTGAACGAGGGGGATGAGAAAGGTGCTCCAGGCGGGAGGAAGAGCATTGCAACGTCATGGAGGCGTGATGAGCAAGCCCGTGTTGGGAGAAAGCTGGGTGCCTGTGGGAGAGGCGATACACAAGAGGAAAACGGTCAGTGTTGGTGTGAAAAACCTCACAGGCTGTCACCTGGAGCTGAGAAGCAGGCAAAGAAGTTGGGGCGGAGGGCAGGCAGCACACGATCACACTGGTCCTTTAGAATGAGCAGTTTGGCAAAAGGCTGGAAAAAGGATAAGAGATTGATGGCAGTGAAGGCGATTAGCAAGTTGTTGTAATCTGAAAAATAAAGTGGGTGTGGACCAGAACTTCGAAACTGAGACAGATAAGTTGCGTCTGATTTAACAGGTGGGATGGAGAGAGAGGAGTCTAGAATGACTCCTTGGATGTTTGGGCCACTGAAGCTGCAACTATTGGCTGAGAAAGAACGGAGAAGGAGGAGCAAGGAAGAGTGGGTTCTGGAGAGGGGAGGCTTCAAATCGGATGTGCGGGGCCTAAGCATGAAAAGTGTGTTTGTATGCATGTCTGTAGCTCGGGAACAAACTCTGGCCTAGAGACGTTCCTCTCCTCCTCAGTCCCCAGTAACTACTATTCCAATTTCTAGCTCTATGAATTCAACTACTGTAGAAATTTCATCTTAGTATACTCTACAGTGTTTGTCCTTTTGTAATGTGGTAGCCTGTATCAGAATGTCCTTCTTTTTGGAGGCAGAATAGTGTTCCATTGTATGAATATACCATATTTTTTTATCCAGTCGTCTGTTGATGGACATTTGGGTTGTTTTCACCTTTTGGCTCTTGCAAATAATGCTGTTATGAAGATTAGCGTGCAAGTATCTGACTTCCTGCTTCCAGTTCCTTTCCATAGTGGCTGCACCATTTTACACGAACACCGGCAATGTACAAAGGTTCCGATTTCTCCACTTCCTCATCAACATTTTTTTACTTTTTTTTTGTTGGTGTGTTTTTTAATAGTAGCTTGTCAACTGTTCTCTTAATTTCTTTCTCTTATGGCAGAGATTGCTGTGTGTTCGCCAAACTCCATTTCCCTTTTTTGGGGAGGTGGGGGTGGCGGGGTGCATGTGTTAAATAGTTAGGCTACATTTCATAGCATTCCTTGTAGTTTGGAAGGATCGCGTCGTTGACTTCTGGCCAGTAGAGCGTATTTGCTGCTCCCAGGCCTGGCCCATAAAAACTTCCTATATGTTTCTTATCTCATCCACTGGCTAAATGGGAAAGGCTCCAGGGACCTGTGGGAGGCAGAGAGGAGCCTGGTGTTGGGCACACACTGACCAAGAATTCCCATGATAGACTGCTACATGAGCAAGAAATAAAATTCTATTGTGTTAAGCCACTGAAATTTGCAGATGTTTGTTACAGCAGTTATTGTACCCTAATGCAAGAGTGCATGGCCTCTCAATCTTATTTTCTCAGGACCATTGCTTTGTTTCCTTAATGGATTAGCTTTGTTTGCTCCTGCATACATGAGGCAGAAGATAGCCACCCCCCTCCTTACAGATAACATTACAGTCATACCTTGGTCCACATGTGTACAGATTCCCCTAGAATAGATGTGGAACAGTGGGCCTTGCAGAGTCTTCTGTTAAGGGGTATTTCATAATTTATTCCATTCTGCCTCAGAAGCTCTACCAGTTTGTATTTAAACCCAGCTTATGAGAATACTGTTTCCTTGTCAATGCATGATAATGATCTTTTAATTTTTGTTAATGTAATGAGTGAAAAAAAGATATTAAAAATTTTATATTTCCTTTATTACCAGTGAAGATTTGTGTTTACCAATCATTTTAATTTCTCTTCTGTGATTGCCTATTAAGAGCCTTTGCCTGTTTTTCTATGGGTTTCTTTCTTTTTTTTTAATTGATCTTGTGATTCCTTTATATATGTTAGATAAAAATTCATTGTTTATGTCAAGTAGCATTAGAAAGAATGAGCTAGGACATGAATTTAGAGCATGAACCCCCAAGCCAGGCTGTCTGGATTCAAACTTGGACGTGTCCCTTACTAGCTCTGTGATCTTGGCCAAGTTCATAACCTCTGTGTACCTCTGTTACCTTGTCTGAAAAATGGAAAGGATAATAATAGTACCTGTCTCACATCATTGTAGGATTCAATGAATTAGGACACAGTATCGGACACCTAAGAAAAAGAACCGTTTGAATCACTCGTTATTACTGTTATTGGCTGCAAATATTTTCCTTCCTGCTGCTCATTTTCAGCTTTGTAATGAGCACATACAACATTTTTGAATAAAATGCATCCATCCTTTCAGAGCTTCTGCATTTCATGTCTTTTCTGAAGGAGGCCTTCCTTGTCCTAAGGTTATTAACAAATTCTGTTTATTTTAATGCTGATGTGTCATTTATTTCTTCTTTAATACATTCAGAGTTTATTTTTGTGTGTAGTGTGGGACAGAAATCTACCCACTGCATGAAAGAGGCAGCTGATGTAAATGACCTACCATCGAGGTGGTTGGTCCCCCTGGGGTATGTTGCTATGTCAGGGACTCAGCTCGGTCTCTGCTATTGGCTGAGTGGGCACCACAAGGGGTGAGGAGGGATGGTTGATTTTGAGGGGCCGCGATGGCATCTACCTTGTGGCCCACAGTCCAGGCACGTACTCTGCCTGTGTCCCCGGAGGCTGGCTGCTAAGACCTGCAATGCCCAGGTCGCCTGCCCTCTGACATTCGTCTGGGGATGGCCGATGACAGATATGGGTGGGAGGTCAGAAGATGAGATGAAAGAGAGGTCGGAGTATCTATTCCTTTTACTCTCTCCCTGTCTAGCCCTAGATATGCCCCTATAAATAATTCTTCTTTTAATGCTCTTCGGTTCAATCCTTTGAATGTTTTGAAAGTGTTCTGCTGGGGCTTTGATTAATGTAGCAATGGAATAAATCAATGGAAATGAAATGAATGAAAATGTAAAACAACAGAGTTTTAGAGGGAGGAAGACATTTCAAGCTGACACGTACGATGAAATTTGTTAGCAATCCAGCAAAAAAAAAAAAATCTGTAGATGATAAGAAAACATATTGAAAAAAGCCTGTAGTTGATGGCCACTCTTATTGTATTGTTCATTTGGGGTGAAAGTTAACTAATTATTTCAGCAATACGAGGTGCTTAGTTGAGATTCAGAGTTTGTGGTCATGTGTCGTAGCATAAAACTATCTTCCGGGGCGAAGGTTTGTGCTGTTTCTTTTTGGGGAGGGAAATGAACTGGAAAGGGAGGGAGTAGACAGCACTGCTGTCAACACATAATTAAAAGGGTTTTTTCGGGGCCATGTTTTTAAGTGACCTGTGATTCTTGTGAGATCACAAGGATAAAATGTGGCTTAACCTCCAGCATTGAAAGAATTTTTAGGGACTGTGTACAAAACCCTTTGACTTATTTGTACTAAGACTTGCCCCATGCTTTAAACTCCTTTAAAAATAACCTTATTATAGCTTTGTGAAGGAGTGCCACATTTTTACCCACCTCCTACGAACAAGAACATTATGGCGTAGATTTGGCCAAGATGATGTAGTGGAAAGATTGAATGACAGACTTAAAAGTTCCTTATGTAATGGTATGTTAATTCTAGACAGGGGATATTTAAAGGCTGCAATCGTTTCTACATAATTGTGATTATCTCCTTACCTCTCATTCAGGTGACTCATAAAAACGGTTCCTTTTCTCTTCTTTGCTTTGTTCTTGGCAGTCTTCTGTTTCCTACTAATTAATTTTAACCACATGGTATCAGACTTGAAGTGATGACAATGTAAATACCCGTGAACTGGTGCTCTGGTAGGGTGAGCAAGCATGGGTCTGGGAGGTGTTGTCATCTAAGATGTATACGGAGAGTCAGGGTCACCCTGTCTCTGTGCTGTGGACAACCGTTTCATCTAGGACCCCCAGCAAAAAAGTGGCATTTCCCGTCCACCGTGTTTTAGGCAAGACCGTTTCCTCTCTTCAGTGTCCTGAACACCTAGAGGGAGTGTAGACACAGTTCAGCTAGAAAAAACAAAGATCAGTGGAATCTCCAAGATGCAGCCAGTATTTTTCAAACCAATCCGGAGAACAATTAGGCCTCTGTAAAAATAGATAGATTATCATTAAGTATTTAAACATTACTTACCGGTCATTTGATTTACGGTCTGTCTGTCCATGAGACTGTAACCCCCATTGTGTATTCAGTGACTATGGTAGCTACTCAAGGGCTATTTGTTAAATGAAATGAGTGAATAAATTTATGAGCACGGACTTAGCAGAAAGGACTCTGAAGAAAGCAGAAATCCCAAGTAGACAGTGTAGAGTTAGATCATCTTGAAATGACAGAAAGATAACTTAATTTGGACTTCATGGCAGATAAAAATAATAGCTTCCCTCCCCTCCCCTGCCAAAATGCCCTTGTTGAATCTAGGGAAGCCGTGAATATGCTACGTTACATGTCAAGGGGAAATTAGGATTCCAGGGAACTAAGGGTGCCAATCACATGAACTTAGAGTAAAGAGATTATCCTGGATTATCTGGATGGGCCTAATGTAATCACAGGGATCCTTTAAAGTGACAGAGCCAGGCAGAAGAGGAGGTCAAAGTCAGAGAGGGCTCTGGAGATGCCGTGCTGCTGGCTTTGAAGACAGAGGAAGAGGTCACCAGCCACGGAATACAGGTGGCCTCTAGAAGCTGGAAAAGGCAAGGTAACAGTCTCCTAAGGAGCTTCCGGGGGAGCAGAGTCCTCTTTACTCTGATTTTAGCCCAGTTAAAACCATTTCAGACTTCTGCTCACGGAACTAGAAGATTCCTTCCTTTACATCAGATGTGAGTGTGGATTTAGACCTGGTCAACTGGACCACCGAATTTGCCTGGTCATAATCATTGGTTAAGAGGTGGATGTATCTGAGTCAATTAAAACTTCCTTCTGGATTTCGAAAGAGGGGCTTATGGGTTTGAACCTTAGAGATATGGGGAACCATCTTACCACCAAGGAGAGCCAAAAACTCAGGGTGACATGAGGAGCTCAGAGCCAAGAGAGGGAGACAGCTTGGGTCCTTGGGTTAAGCTGCTCTTGAATTTGTCTAGCATATGAGCCAATAAATTCCTGTTTTTACAGAAGCCACTTTAAATGGGGTTTTCCAACTCTGTCACCAAGTTTTCAGCGAAGAGGCACAAGAAAGAGGTAGAAACAACTCTGTATTTCTCATAGTTCATATGTATATGAACTATATACAGCTCACTGCATATATTCTCATCACAGTGTGTGTGTGTGTGTATGTGTGTGTGTGTGTGTTCAGCCATTTTTAACCACCCTCTTTTTCATCTTTATAAAGATCTGAGTTAAAGCATCGCCCCCACTCAATGCCACCAGTTACAGCTCTGTGTATGGTCTACCTGAAGCTATCTGAACATTAATGTCAAGATTATATTCAGAAGATAGTACCCAGTTATAGAAATGTGCTGTAACAAGTCTTTTCGCTGTCTTCGTGTGCTCCACATTATGATATTGGCTAGCATAATGAAATTCATCTCTTCATCGTTTGAAAACACTAGCTACTGAAACTTCTAAATATTACTAAGAGGTCATTTTTAAAGTACAATAAAATATAAATGATTTGCCTTCACTAAATGATTTCATTTGGTGTTCTTGTGGTTTATCCATATTTAACTAATCTGTTTCTTAACTCAGCAATCGGATTTTATACACATCACCAGTTTTATTAGTTGAGGCATATTTGTTATTCGCCATAGAAGAGCAAACTTTCTCTCTGTGTGGAAAACTCTCTTAGGAGAGTTTTAGATGTAAGGCTGCCCACTCTCCACATGGGAGGACTCACCCATTCAAGTGCCTGCCAGGGTCAGGTGGGTCATGAGGAAAGTGGGCCATGTGGGGGTCATAGTTGACTAGAGATCCCCCGCTGGCCACTTAGGGCCAGCCACTCACTGCTGCAGAATGTGGACCCAGTGCTGATCATCTAGTTTTTTTAAAGAGGCTATAAATCTGGATTTTTATGTGTAGCTCCAAAGCTTTGCATATAGGAATCCAATTAAAATTTTTAAAAAAGTACTTTATGGGTCAAATAAACCCCACACAAACAACAGAAGTCAGGTCCACAGGCTGTGTTGTGGTCCCCAGTTTTCCTGTCGAGAATACACTGATTTGTCAATAGATGGCATTAGCCTCACTTTGATTATTTGGCCAGTTGTGTGTACTATACTCATTCTTCATTTTCAGGTGTTTGGGGATATTATTAACCCTGACATGGCCAGTAAGTGTAAAAAGTATAACACTGTTGAAAACTCTAGCAAGGAAAGGCATACAGTTATGATGGGAGGATATTAGAGAAGACGAAACACAAGAAAATGTTGAAAAAAAGACAGAGGTTGGACATACATACAGGACGCATTATTTGATAGTAGGGATAATTCTGAAATAGCATCATACATGTGAAAAGTCCATGGTATGCAACCTTTCAAATTAGCAAGAACAGAAGAAAAGTCATCGATAACATAGAGAAAATTCTTAGTGTTGGCTGTAGGATTCAGCATACAGAATAGATGTCTGTTAGCCTAACACTTTTCAGGAGAAGGCCAGCAATTTGTTGAAGAAGTCAAAGATGATACACGGTGAAAGCCCACAGATATAACTTCTGTGGCAAGCCATGTATCTGCCCATTGAATCAAGTTCTGTTTTGTTAATGAGGCGGTGAAAGTGTGGCTGTTGTACCTGTTAAGGGATTTGCTATGAGACTTGTGAGTGTCCCCCATGAAGAGATCTATTTGCCTCCGTTGACTTTCAATATTGATGGATCTGCTCTTTTGTTTTTCACTTTGATAAAACATATGTAACATGAAATTTACCATTTTAACCACTTTTAAGTGTACAGTGCATTCACATTGTGCAAAAACCATCACCAGTAATCACCTTCAGAACTTTCTCATCATCTGCAACCAAAACACTAAACCCCTCCCCTAGCCCCTGGCAACCACCATTCTATATTCCATCAATTTGACTCTTCTAGGTACCTCATGTAGGTGGAATCATTCATTATTTATCCTTTTCAAGCTGTTTTTTTTTTTTTTTTACAAGAGGATTTACTCATTAAGTTAACAAATACTTGTTAATCCCCTAGTATGTGAAAAACATTGATCTATGTGCTGAGGATAACAGCACTGAAAACAACAGACCTAGGCCTTGCCATTGAGTGGGTGGCAGACAATAAAGAAATAAGCATAAAACAAACAAGATAATTTCATAGTAGACTTTGAACACACTAACACTGAGATTCCTGTTAGATGTCCAAGTGGAGATGTTGAGTGATCGATGTTGGATGATCAATGTGAGTCTACTGGGCATGATCAAAGGTTAAGGATTGGCATTGTTGCCATAGAGATGGTGTCTAAATCCACCGGTTGGTGGAGGTAATCTAGAGAAAATGTGAATATGTCAAATTGGAGAGCCTGGGATGGAGGGCTGCGAAGCGCCAAGAGTTAGAAGCTGACCAGTGGAGAAAGAAAGCACCCATGAGATCAAAGAGGAACGAACAGTGAGAAAGAATATGGGTGGTAAGAACATGCAGTAACTCAAAAGCCGGGAGAAGAGAACATGTCCAAAGATCGAAGTGATCAGCTGGGCCGAATACTGCTGAGAGCTCGAGGTGAAGGACAAGAGGGAGCCATTGGGTTTGGCCTCCAGGAGATCAGTGCGGGACCGGGCAACTCCAGGGAAGTGAGAGAAATGGAGGCGGAGCACTCTTTTGGGAGATTATGTCATAAAGGAAAGTCATGGAATGAAAGATAGTTTCTGAGAGAATATTTCTCAGTAGGTGGGAGAAGTATATGCCTGGCTTTCAAGATTCGAAGAGCCTGTTCACTCTCTATTTTAGAAGAAATGTCTCAGGAATTGCCTCCTTTGAACTTATTAAAAACCCCACTTATGAACTGCCTCTTGGAACCTAACTTATTTGTAGATAAAAGAACTTCTGTACATGATTCTCTGTCAGCAAGCCTAAAGAAAAGTTTAAAGCATTTTGGCAAGTTTTTATTTTCCTCTAAGCGACTTGGGCAGCAATTTGATTAGTAGGTCGTGTTTTAGCATATATAAAATACTGTTTTACACTCAGATGGAAATGTTCCGTTTAAGAACGATCTATGTGTCATAGTTTTTCTTTAGCATTAACCAAATGGTGCAGGTGGTCAGATACAAAGAGAAGGGATGAAAATTCTCGGATGATCCCAACAAAGGTATAGTGGTTGAGGGCCATTCTTGCTGGCAACACTCAAGGTCATTAGTCACCAACTCTTGATGACTTCAGCTTAGATTACCAGGTCGCCACTCCAGAAGTAAGTAAAGTAACAGCAGAACAGGCATCAAAGAGAAACAGTAAATGAAGACCCTAAGTTTTCAAACTATTAAAAAAAAGCGCTCCACAAACTCTTAACCAAAAGCTCCCATAGCGCTCAATAATTAACCGCTGTGCAAGGTTTCTTCAAGGAGTCCCAATTTTAATTAACAGTATTCTTCCTGATGAATAAACTTAGGGCTAAATGTGCTTTAAGAACATGAATAAATTTAAATGTCCCTTCTGAAAATATACTGTATTGTTTCCAAATAACACCCGCACCTTTGGAAAACCCACGCATTTTCAAGCTCGAGCAAAACGGCCGCGTGAGGGAAGCTGCCCCCTTTCATCGTCCCAGCGGCTTCTTCAGCCACAGAACTTAACTCTCTCCAGATGTAACCTTTCACTCCTCCTCCCTCCTCATAATTTTTGTCTTGAGTAAAACACAGCTCGAGGAGGGCTCCCTGCTCTCCCCCCCCCACCCATGCGCACTCAAAAGCTGGAGAATCGCAGAGCATTGGAACTTCAGGGATAAATACTTGGTAGAGCGTGGTTTTTGTCCTGCCCATTGGAGAGACATGTAAGAGTATGTCATTATAAGAAGAAAAGAAAAATCTAGTCAAAAGGACTAAGTTGCATCAAAAGAAAATCTTGGTGCTAAACTGAAAAGGACAATTTACTTACAATAACTTTATCGCAGACAGTGGTATTAAGGATGGAGAGGTGTACGTGTATGTGTGTGTTGGAGGGGGCAGATAGAGGTGGGGGACAGTTTCTGGTTAGGCAGCTACAACGATAATTTATGCAAGAGCTCATGCAGGTAGTGATTACTTCAAGAAAGAGAACTCTTGGTAGTACATAAACTGATTAAATGTGAGGAAAAAGAGAAATCTGCAGTGATACAAAAGACTCTGACCCTGGTCAAGTATAGAATAAGGGAGGAAATGATGACAAGGCTCTGAGTCCTTTTCTCTGATATTCAACATCTGATCCTCAGTGTTGATGACTGTAGTGGCTGCCCCCTGGGAGGGGACAAAACTGTGGTGGGCAGCGTCCAGGGCATGACCCAAGAGAAGTAAGTGCCTTGGTCACCACCGATGGGGATGTTGAATTAGACTTCACTCCCTAAATCTGCATGCTTACAAATTACCAAGCACAAAATGGACTCTTAATTTTTACATCGAACTCTATTTGTGGGCACAGTCCCAATAGCAGGACCCTATATTCTACTTAGGGTGAGGAGTCAATAGCATATCTGTGTCCGATCAAGAGAAGGTTATTTTAATTAACTGATATGAGCTTGTATTTAGATGGAAGAAGTAAAAACACAATGTCATGTGCCCGTGAGTGGCATATATCTTATAAGGATATATGTTTACTTGACTGGAGAAAGATCTGAAGGAGGAATTTTTAGCCATTCGTTGAGCAATGTCAGCCGTGTACTATGCTGTTGTTATAGTAACAGTTTTGAAAGAGGACTCCTTTGAAGAGGACAGGAGGACACCTTGCTTCTCAGGATGTGAAGGGTTGCTAGTATATAGTCACCTTGTTTATAGCCCCTTCCATATATACCTATTATACTTTCCCATGCAAATGCTCAAGGCACATATAATATGTATACATACACATATAGTATGTGTCTATTATCACGGATATAATACTTCATTTTACTTAAATCATGACATGTAGTCCAAGAGGTATTTTTCCCTTTTCTGCATGGAGACCGTCCTCTAGTATGTATCAGGGACAATTATCCTGCGATTATCTCCAGACCTGGCATATGACTGAGTAGAGGGGTGGGGAGGAAGATCTTTCCTGCTCTCAGGCCACCACGTGCCCCTCCTACCCTCGGGAACACCTCACTGTGGCCCCCCACCCCCGTGCGATGCTGCTCCCTCCGTACACACTATGCTGGAGGTGAGATTTCAGGGCACGTCACAGGTGTCACCGGTGTCACCGGTGGCGGGAGGGGATTTAACTTCCCTTTGTTTGCCCTGCTCCTTCATCCTCCGCTGTGAACTAGGAGAGACGAACTGCAGAGTGGAGTGCCTGACGTCGGACTCTGGATTCAGGTGTCTGCGAGCTTGTCTTGCTCTCAAGCTACTTATATTAGTATATGTGTTATTTCTGTCTAATGTACGGGTAGGCAGGAGGTCAGCGAATCTGCACTGGGTCTGGGTGGGGTGGTTCTGCTCCGGCCTCCTCCCGGGCCAAGGATTAACCCCAGCATGTTCTTCCGTGCTCATGGTGGAGTTAATGGAGAGTAAGCTTTATTGGGCGTGTGTATTTTTCAGTCTCTGCTAATATCCCACGGCCTAGACTCAGGATCAAGGGTGGGGAAGGACAGGTGGGCTTCAACGGGAGGACCAGCAAAGCCACATGGCAAAGGGCATAGATGGAAGGAAGAGCGAGAATTGGGGTCATTCATGCAGTGGGCCATTAAAGGGTGGGTCAAATTCCGCTGAAACGGGGTCATGAGAGACACTGCAGTGTGGGAGGAGAAGAAGTAATAAACTTCACGCTAAACCTTACTTTCCCGTTGTCCGTGGGACAGGCACCCAGGAAATTAAGATCCTTACAGGGATTCCTGTTTCCTTCCTTGTGTTCCTGTCCTCAGTTCTGTCCCTATACCAACCTTCTCTCTTTCAACCTTCACGTCGCATCCGCCGCCTAGGGCCGGGAGGGTTTAACAGGGTTATCAGTAGCCTGGCGCCCCACCTGCAGCTCCATCCGCAGCGTATCCGCCTGTGGGCGCTGCAGACGCTCCTCTTTGAGCTCACGGGTATTCTCCACCTCCCTCCTTCCCTCCCGGCCCTCTCTCTCTATGTGTACACACACACACACACACACACACACACACACACACACACACACTCTCTCTCTCTCTCTCTCTCTCTCTCTCTCTCTCTCTCTCTCTCTCTCTCTCTCTCTCTCTCCCTCTCTCTCCCCAACTCCTAAATGTTAATTCTTGAAGACAGCATGATCTAAACACTTAAAGAGTGAACCTTCTTCTGTATCTCCCTCTCTGCCTACCCCACCCCAGATGAAATGCTGCCGCCAGCCCAACGACGTGCACATCACAACACGTCGTTCCCAGAGTTCAAGCCAATAAGGACCATGGCCCACCCCCCCCTCTTTCTAACAGGGGAGGGATTCGTTTTTCTTACTGTGCGGAGAGCATCTTGATTAACAAGTCACGTATAGCATGTCAGTGTCACGTAACTTGAGTGACGTGTGAACAGACACTGATGTTAATGCATTTAACAGTCCTCCTAGGGCGAGGACTGAATCAGAATTCTATGTGCCAGGGGTTAATCCCTCACTCCTTCTGGTTTCCCAAAGATGAAAACAAAAGATCAGATTAGCCTCATACGCAATGAGAGCCGTAGACTGCAATTTTTTGAGGCCCTGGCAGGACATCACATGAGGACGCAGTTTCCTAAAGTAAAACTAAAAATGTCTAGATTTATTGATTTGAAAAATTAGGTTTATTCTGCCATTTAGGCTTCTAACCAACTTTTGGTTGCGAGGAAAGCTATTTAAAATACACTGTTCTCAAAATCTGAAATCCCTGTAGCTTTGGGAGTCAGCTTCGACCTTGGCAAATGACCCAAGGAATGAGTTTCTCTAGTCACATATTCTGAAAATTGAAACAGCGTATATCTAACTTTTTAGGTGTTGCAGGGTGCGGAGAATGGTTCATCATGTGTGAATCTAAACAGAGTTTGGAACGTAGACGAGGACAAAAGTTCTAATTCCTGACTTTGTAAACTCTATGAAGGATTCAGCTTTGTATTTCTGTACCTACAGCCTCTGTTATTTTTATTCTCTAGTTCTGGGAGAATTTAAAAGGAATCGGTCATCAAAGTCGTGAAAATGCATTCCGACCCCCTTTTCTTAAATAGGTTCTTCTCTACTTGCAGTATGGAATAGAGTAGATACTTTCAGCTTGTTGAATACGGCGGGTTGTAGGGTCCTGGCCTCCAGAGTCAGGCAGACGTGAGTTTGAGAACTGTGGTGTAAATGTCAAGCTGCTTTCTTTCTCTAGATCTCAGTTCATCTGTGTATAATAGTGATAGTCCTAGAATCAGCCTCATACGGTGGTTGTGAGGATTAAATGAAAAATGCATGTGAGGCACTTAGCAGAGGGCTTGACACGGAGCGAACGCTTAATGCATTTCAGTTTCTATTGTTGCCGTTATGGATTTTATTATTCCATCCTCAGCTCCTTCCTACTCTGCTTCCTCCTCCTCGTAATGTTTCTTCAGCTACTATGGTCAGCTAATATTTTCCCCCCGGACATTCTGTTCTCCAGGTTAACAACCTCAGGTCTCTCAAGCATTCCTGACATGCTTGAGGCTTTTCCTATTGTTGCTTTTCTCTGCAGCTGGTGCCAGGAGCTTGTTGGCTTGGACAAACTCCTGAAGCTGAAGGTGGGGTGTAAGGCTGTCGTTGCACTTCATTTGGAGCAGGAGGCGCCCCCACCTGTAAAAGGAGGCAAACTTCCTGATAAGGGCCGGGAAGATGACAGTGGGAGGAGCGGATGGTGGAGCAGAAGCAAGAGAGGTTTGCTCCGCGGGCTGTGACTCTGGCTTCTTGGCCGACCTGTGAGACCAGAGAGATGTCCGCGCTCAGGCCCGTCTCCCACGGTGGCACTGAGGGACCTGCTGTCCATCTGTATAAATCCCCTCCCACCACCTAGTATGTGGCTCAGTGCCACACGCAACATGTGCCCAGTGAATGTTAATGATTGTTGTTCTGCTTTTGTCATCCATTATGGTAGTGGCTGTTTTTGCAAGCTCTGGCTCATTGCAAGAGTGTAGCAACGCCTTCCCTGTGTTAAATAGTGGGGCTGGGGTTTGAGCCCTATGGCCCCAAGAACCGGACTTCCCTGCAGCTAACTCGGTGACCAGCATGCTTCAGTTCCAACCAGTGAGGAAGCTATTCTATTACAAAACTCACTTTTATTCATTATCATCCCTGAGAATGAGATGATTATTGCAAGGGACAAAGAAGTAGAGAGTGAGAACATGGATGGTGGTGGTAGGAAATTTCAGAGCAGAGCAGATGAGTAAATTATAGGAAGAATGTGATTGTCTTAATTTAATATGTGCCTGAAGGCAGGAAGTAAGGGAAAACATATAAATATTTATAAATCTATCACGTACTGGGCAACAGTGGTATATTACCTGAGTAGAAATCAAAAGATGGATACAAATATACTCTCTTTAAAGCCTCAAGCCTATCCTAATTCATACGTGCTTTGACATCTTTGATTCACTTGTCATATTGTTCTGTATGATAGACACCTTTGAAGGAGGATGTCAGGACTTGAATTGTATCCTCCCAAAAAGGTACATTGAAGTCCTAACCTCCAGTATCTCAGAGTGCGACTGTATTTGAGATAGGTTCTTTAAATCAAGTTGAAACAAGATCCCGAGGATGAACTCTAATCCAATACGCCTGGTGTCCTCTTAGAAAGGGGAAACGTGGGTATAGACACACAGAGGTTAGACAATGTGAGACACACAGGGGGAATGCCGCGTGAAGAGCGAGGATTGGAGCCGTTCGTTTATGAGCTAAGGAACTCCTGAGCCTGCCAGATGCTACGAGAAAGGCACAGAAACAGTTCCTTCCGTAGAGCCTTCAGAGGAAGCCTGCCCTGGCGACATCTTAATTTTGAACTTCTGGCCTTGAGAGCTGTGTGACAATAAGTTCCTGTTGTTTTCAGCCACCCAATCTGTAGTCCTTTGTTATAGTAGCCCCGGGAAGCTAAAGTAGAGAGGAAATATGGAGTTTTTAAAATTTAAAAATTCTTATAGAAATGAAAACCGTTAAGTATACTGGTACCCTACAATCAATTAAATGAATGAAAGTTGAAACATAAAAATTTAAAGTCAGGGAGGTCCACTTTACTGCTTAAAAATAAGTCCCCCATGAAAGTTGGGTAGCAGGGCAATTTGCTGATGACTTGGTTGTTTGTACAACACTGTGCCCAACCAAATAAACAATATTGCAGAGATTTTAAGAACATTCCTACTATGTCATATCATGATGCCGATAGAAGTTAAATTCAGGACTTTGTTGTAAGAGGCACTGGTATCAGGCTACATTTCCATGTGGATTTTGTCCAACAATCATCAATAACAGAGACCTTGCTCATAAACAATTCCAAAAAGCAGTGCGTCAGGCAGATGGTGTTTTGGGGCCCGGGGACAGGAGAGTTTGAGATGGGAAGCAGTGATAACATATATGCTCGCAGGCCATTCTGAAGTCACTGTTGATGGAAGCATCACTGTGGGGGTTAGGGTTTTACTCAGCTGGCAAGTGAGTCCCAAGCTTTAATGCTTTAAACTTCTCATGCTAAAGGAACCAAACTTTTACTGTCAGCAGAGTTCTGAAGGAGAAAACCTGCTATATTTGGGGAAAAGAACTTCAGATCCCAGGGGGATACTGTCTTAACATTCACAATGTCAGCCAGAGTTTTTGTGTTTTAGCTCTTCCTGAGGGTGCCAGGATGATGGGTTTTCAGGGGTAACCTGTGAGTACGTTGCAGAATTTGTTGAGAAGACTGAGCTCTCATTGCACACATTCAATGTCCGAGCATTTTACTACCATAAAGGCATTTATTTCCTCACTATGAGCATGCGCGGGCTTGAACCAGTGGAGCTGTCCCAGTATGGATAGTTCCAGGTGCTTCGTGGAAGTCTTGCATTTTTTCTTCTGGGGTACACAGGCACCCTGGGACCACCATCAACCTCTAGATGTGTGTAGGCTTTAAAGTGTTAGTGATATAGAATATGAAGTGAAAATTCATATTAGGCTATAGAGAAAGCAGGCAGACAGTGGGTTCTCCTCACTGGGACCCATGAATGCTGGCCAGATAAGTGGCAAGTATTTAATTTCCTCTGGAGTATGACCAATAAGTCAGCTTATATTGCATGATTGCTAAATATTAGAACTCAAAATTAAATGTGTGCATTAAATGTACTGAATTCTAGTGGAATACAAATTAGTATAAAGTAATATTTGAAAACACTAAAATATTTCAAAACACTGACAGGATTTTGAAGGATGTAGTATATATAGCTTAGTACAAAATGATTAGCATTCTCAGGAAACAATGTATTATCAAGAACCAGAAGTCTTTACATACTTTCACCAAGCAAGTCACCCTTATGAAATTTACTCATCGAAATAACTGAAAAGAAGCTTCATGTATGTATGTATTTGACTTAGTGTTATATATTTTTTTAATTTTTATTTTTCAATTAGAGTTGACATGCAGTATTATTTTATATTAATTTCAGGGGTACAGCATAGTGATTAGACATTTATATAATTTACACAGTGATCCCCTGATTAGTCTAGTATCCGCCTGGCATTATACATAGTTGTTACAATATTATTGACTATATTCTTTTATTCTGTATTTCATATCCCTTTGTATTTTGTAACTACCAACTCATACTTCTTTATCCCTTCCCCTTTTTTTTACCTCTTTTCACCCAACAATGATCTTAATGTAGGAATATGCGAACAACTATTTTTGATAAGAGGGGAGTAATTAAACAATAGTCTGCAAATTAAACAGGACATCGGGTAATTATTAAAATAACACTGTACTAACACTACAAATAGGAGAACACAAAAATGTGTGCGCTGTGTGGCTTTGTAATAGAAGCAGGTTACAAAAGTTTATGTCATTCATTCATTCATTCATTCTAGAAATGTTTTTGAGCACTGACCCTATACCAGATGTTGGTGCTGTTCTCTGTGAGGGTTAATTCAGCCGGAAGATAGTCATGCAAACAAAAGGAAAGGTGTAGTAATTCACACAATGCTGTTTAAGGATGGGCGGAGTCTCTGAGCTGGTCAGGACCCGAGGAAAGGCTTCATAAAAAGCCTGAAATATAAATAAAATTTGAAAGGCAATGTAGGGAAGAGCAATCAGTTGTATAAGGGTGGGGGTGTTAGAAATGACTTAAAATTTTTTAAAAACATTTTTGTTGAATAATTCACATACCATAAAACTCACCTATTTAAAATACACAACTCAATGTTTTTTTTTTTTTTTTTAGTATATTCACAGAGTTGTACAAACATCACCACAATCTAAGATGAGAATATTTTCATCATCCCAAAGGAGTGTCATATTTTTGCTCTTTCAAGTTTCTTCTAATGTTAAATATTTTTATAGTAAAGAATCAAGGTGTAAAGGCGGAACACCTTTGATGTCTGTCATTGTGGGAACGCTTTATGTTGCTTGCGAAACAAACCACAAGTACGTCATCTTGTCTTTAATTTTTAATTTTATTAGTGACAAGGTAAATAAGTACATGTAAATCTTCACAGATGTCTACAAATGCATTTAAATAAAACAAGAAAAATCAAAGAGTTGAGTCAAAATAGTAGGGTTTCAGTGGCGACTATTCCATGTTGTGCATTTACTGTATAAAAATCTCTAAATTTATAAAACTCGATTTGCCCATTTTTCTACATCTTAAAAACCCAGATACAAGAATTTTCAAAGGGACATTAACGTATAGAGGGACTCTAAGAGAAGCACGGTATATTATGAGTTACAAAAGTGATTGGCATTGCTATGATGAGGATCAGAAACACTCAG
Organism: Rousettus aegyptiacus; assembly: GCF_014176215.1. Classification (NCBI taxonomy): domain Eukaryota; kingdom Metazoa; phylum Chordata; class Mammalia; order Chiroptera; family Pteropodidae; genus Rousettus; species Rousettus aegyptiacus. The sequence goes on along the minus strand of NW_023416285.1, from coordinate 90,665,605 downwards.
TGCATGTTAGAGGATTCTACGTGTAGTTGGGATGCTCAGGAACTGATGACTGAAAGGGTCACGTGACGTCACTGTTCCCCCTTCCCCATTTGCTTCCACATTCGAGGTGGCCGAGAGGGTCACTATGTGTGTGTGACAACCCTCTGTGAAATGCCCGTAGGTCATAGTGCTCATCCCTTTAGAGGGGACCACTCTTGGCTGAGACTGTGTGGAAGGCAGAGCTTGCCTTTGGAGCCCTCGTACTTGCTCTGTTCTGGGTCTCAGTCTTCCTTCCCGACATCTCGGGTTTCTCCAGGTGTCTGTATGACCCCTCCCGCAGGGTCCTACCTTTATCTAGCCCTACGAACCTGGAAGCTCCTTCACAGGTGTTAGCTTACAAGGCAATAGGTGCATTTTATCAGGGACTTTGTATGGCCAAATATCTTGAAGAGCTCATCTCCATTGGCCAAAAGTCAGGCACTACAACAGAGTTAGGGTATTATTGGGGGACAGACAGACCCCCTATGCTATAGATGGCCACCCCCCTGTACCTACTAGCATCTAAGACTGGGGGCTGGCGTGGGACCCTCAAACTCTGTGAGGCACGTGTGATTCTCACCCACAGCCAGCCACACACACAGGGAGCCAGACTTCCTTCCTGGCCACCTTGAAACTGCTACCACGGCAGGTTTTAATTCACAAGTGGGAAGAATGTGAACTGCATCAGTATATTCTTCCATGTGCCTTTCGTTTGGTCTCCAAAGAAGTTTTGCAGCTATAGCCAAATGGCTTGTCTCCAGGTTAAGGCACGACAGAAAATTTAGTGTCTATGAGTTTGGCTCATCTTTCAAACAAAGTGTGATGGTCGAAACTGGGATACTAATTTTTCCAACGGCTTTGTAAACTTAAGGAGTCGAGCCTGCTTGTTCTATCATATTTAATATTCAGGATATTAATTAAAAAATAACTAATGCCAGTGTAAACATGCTGTAGATACATAGGTCTATAAAATATTGCACATAAATATAAAATTTGTTCATTTCTTCATAGTAATTTTTCATTATTATGAAAAGGATACAAAATTGTGCAGATTATATGAATTTGGCTGGTCAGTTTTACTTCAAAACGATAATATTACATGCGAATATGGGTTATTTACAAGAATTTTAAACATCAAGTTTTCGTGGTGGTTAAATTCAAGACGATGGGAAAATATCTTTAATAAAGATTATTTTCCTAAGTCATGTACTCTAAAGATTAGCAGTAAAAATGAGTAGTGAAGCTGACTAGGCAATCCTGAAATCCTTAGGAATCCCTTCTCTAGGTTCATCTCACACCTGCATAACTTTGTATTTCCTTCATATTTGCATTTAGCATGTCTTCTCTCTGTTCATAAGTTTGAGGTATAGTAGAGAAAATAGGTATTTAATCTGAAACTAACTCATTGATTCTGATAGATATTAAAAATAATATGTTTATCCATATTGTTAAATTGATTTTTTTTTTAAATTAATGGACTCTAGAAATGTTAATCGTAACTTTTAAACACCATGCAGTGTTGAGAGTACCTGGAAATTTGTGTATTGCTAATCAAGTCGATGAAACAATTATTTTTTATAAAAGGAACTATAAATGCAACTTTTTACAAAGCTAAATTAAGCAGATGTGACTCACTGGGAAGTGTGAATGACAGTAATTTCAGGTGAAAGGCAGCAAAATATTAAGTGAAACTATCTCCTAGTGCCAATTTGCTTTTCCTTGACACTGTCTAAATCCCAAAGAAGCTCTGTGAAACAACTGATCAACACAAAATGATTATCTTAGAAGGAAATTTAGTGAGTGATTTCAAAAACCAGCTAGCCAAATCTTAATTTCTGAATCCTCTAGATGACCTCTAGAGAGATGGAACATAAATAAATACATTGTGATTCTCACTTCCGAGATCATCTTTGTCATTTCAGAAGTACTTTCACAGTACCAACAACAGATGCTTGTCACCCTGAGCCGTAACATCATTAGAAATGTATCTTTTCCATTGGGGAGGTGTCAAATATTCCATTGGATACAGTAGTGTTGGAAGGCCTGGTCCTAGATCACCTTCTAAATTCTATCGTAACTCAGACGTTTTTGTCTTTGCGACGTAAGTTGGATTTACCCGGAAAGCCACCTCGGTCCCCACACCCATTTCAAAGTGTCTGCCAAACGCAGCATGACTCAAGTAACAGAAATGTCCCACGATGGCTGGTCATTTCCACTGTGCCGATGATGTCGCCTTTGCCAAAAGGGGTCGCTGGGCTCTGTGGCGCAGTTGAGGTGAAGTATTCCTGGGCCCTTTCATTTCCTAGGACACTGGCGGGTACAGGAAAACCGTTTAACCCCTGCGCTCCTCCTCTTCTGGGAATGGGACCAGCGTTGGAGGTCTGGGGTCTTCGGTTTTCCTTTTCACGCACCGGGGGTCTTCTCATTCGTCAGCTGCTCCCTGTCATTCATTTCATCTTGCGGGGGTCTCGCTCTGTCAAAGAATCCGCACTACGACAGAGAAAACCGCGCTGTAAAAATCAAGTCATTCTGGGAATTTGGGAAACGCCTCACTCTAAGAGTTTTCACTTCGAGTAGGTTTTTAAGGAATTTGGAGCTCTGTGAAGGTAATCTTCCCACGTCTCCAAATCAGGAGTTGAAATCAGAGTGCTCTTTACCTGCAGAGGAAGTCACTGCATAGGGCAGCGCTCAGGTCTTCCCTCCTGCTTCGTCCTGTTTTATACAAACCACCTAGGAACCTTGTATACATTCCTGAGGTTATAGCAACGTGGCCCAAGGATTCCCTCTCTGCTTTCCTGCGTGTTTTCTGGAGCCAGCAGCAGTGCTAACTGCTGACCAGAGGAGGGAGATTCTCTCCTGAAGTGTACCACAGGCTTCTGCCGGATGGATTATAGGAGGAAGTGAGGGGGCGCCTGCACACGTGACCCTCTGCACTTGGTGGAACAGATAGTATGTAGAGGAAAATTAGATCGGTTATTTATTTCAATCCCAGAACGTGTTAGGGACTTTGCACAAAGATCAACCAGCAACTCAGGGAAGAGGTGATTCTCGAATGTTCATCCTCTTGAATTTCAAATTAATATTTGGTCTAGGAGAGAATACATCCTTCCCTAGAAACCTGGAATCTCAATTCTTATTTATTGTTTCTTATGCTGGAAGCCCAGTTCACTGGGTATGGTGTTTTAACTATAGTCATCTTTCTTTTTGTAGGACTAGTGCAATGTTCTATCAAGTGGCACAGACCACTGTCACATTCATGGAACTGCAGGTACTATAAATAACAGAATAAGACCAAAGTCTATTTCTAAAGGTGTGTAGTAGACTCTGTGGGCTCAGGATGGCACAAAACAGCCAATAAGGACCAGAAAAGCCATTATTTAACTTGCAAGACAAGGTTTTCTCAGTTTCTAAGTCTATTAAGCATATTGTTTTAAAGTAAAAACACGTTTTGGTTTTTGGACAACTGCGACGGTAGTGGTTAATAAAGATGTGACTGGATTAATTATTCTGACAGTCATGTAATCACAGCGTTGTTTCTATTTTTGAGTGGAAGGCTCTGTGAAACTTGGAGTCGTGTTTGTTTGGGGGCCAGAAATTAATTCCTATTACAGACTTTTAGAACAAGCTTCAGTAGAACACATGAAAGAGTAAGTTAAGGCTTCCTACTGGTGATGAACTAATTGGCAAGATAAAAAAAAAAGTCTAAGAATATTATAACATGCATGATCTGTTTGTCCTACTTGATAGACCAAGTACCAATAAATTGCTATATTAATTGCATCTATGAAGTGCTTATAAAGAAAAATCTCAAAGAATGGCTGATAGGACCATGTCAATAAAAAGCTTTAAGATCTTGGTTAATTAAACAAGAAAAAGAAGATTTCATAATAACATTATCACTCCAAATCATATTGGAAGGATCATGAGTCTTAGTAAAGTATAATTCTCTCTATATTTATTTACAAGAAATATCAAGATAAAAGGAACATTAATCACCCCCAGACTTCTTAAATGTCAACACAAGCATATAGTTTGCCAAGTAAGATACAATTTTCCTTTTATAAAAAACCCTAAATCACGCCTCTAGCATTGTCTCTTAAATTCATATGTATATCCATCTAAACCCCTTCAGCGGCCTCTCCACTCAGAAAGGAGAAGAAAGTAAATAAACTTACCTTCCATAAAGCTAAGGTCAAAATAGCCAGAACCAATAATCCAAGAAGTATTGCTAGTATTATTACCCATAATGGGATTGAGAAGGAAACATTTGGGGTTGCCCAAATAACTGATGTCTTAATCTGAAATGGAAAAAAAAAAAAAAAGCAAATGAGTTCTAATTTAAAAACTATTTGGTGAAATAAAGCAATAGCTACCAATAGAATATTGGAGTAGTTCTAAAAGAATCCATATAATAATTAAAATCATCCTAGGGGAAACTGAAGGGGTCATAGCACTCAAACATAGAATCTTAAAAACTAGCTAGCACATTCCCAGGTCTCCCAGCTTGGGTAAAAATCTAATTATAGACACTTTGTGAGTGTTTTTCTTACAACAGCACTGAAACAAGGTGGACCAAGAACTGACAAGGTAGACAGAAATGACCTTAAATTCGGCTGGGCCTCTTTTGTCAACAATGGCTAAAAGTAGACCCTACAAAAGGCCAAGTCTGTCCATTCATGTTTCTCTACCAAAATGAGCTAACTTCATTGAGAGGTGAGCTTGTGAACAACCACAGATTGTTGGATGAGCAAGAAAATTAGAAATCACCTCATTCGACCACTCCATCTTGCAGATGAGAACACTGAGTCCTAAAGGGGCCAAGTGATTCATATAACTTAGCGAGTCAGTCTCAGCGCCTCTATACCCCTAGATTCTGTGCTCCATCAGTGAGGGAGAGCCCAGAGTGTGGGGCTAGCCATCTCGCCTTTTATGGAAGTAACTACAGCAAGCGAAGGGAACACTACCTGTCCTGATGCTTTGGCGCTGCCTTCAATTCTAAATCCAATTTTCAGATGCAGTTGGAACTCATTTCATTCCCCACTGCTGCAAGTGGACTTGGAGGAGAATGAAGCCTTTCCAGCAGGACTGCAGACTCGGTGTCTGTGAACCACCTTGCCCTCACATGCTCACGGGCTGGGGGCCTGTGCCCCAGGAGACCCAGGCAGCAAAGAAGCTACAGACCCCCAAACATAACCAAGGAGGGATCCAGCCATGCTGCTAACTGCTTTTGTCAAGGAAAAGAGAAAGGAATATCTCTTTGGAGCCAAAATGTTCCTCGCCAAGGCAGGCCTACCTGGCTATAGACAGAAGTAGGCATGCTTCAGTGGAACTGGTCAAAGTGATCCTTGTTTTAACTGCGTTGGTTGGAAGGAACATGAGTCCAGTCTTGACACATGCCCGAGAACCCTCGTCCCCAACTCTCCGACCCATCAGTCAGGAGAGGATGAAACGATGCAGGCCGGAGGCTCTCCAGCTTCCCCCGGCTGGGGAGCCATGGATGTGCGCAGAGCCTGCACGCTGGTATCGGACTCGGACTCCGCTCATTTCTTTGCGTCTGCCGCCTTCACTAGATTCGAACATCCTGTCTATGCTCTTCTCAGCTTGTCAGGGTTTTATTGCTCCTTTCATCTTGCTGCACTTCCTCTATGCAGCGAACATCCTGATGACTTAATTCATTTGGTTTTCCAGATCCAGATATCATTTATATTTAGACCAAACAACAGAATCAACAGTTAGCTGAAAGACTGCTTGTCATTCCACATGGACACCAGTGCCGAGGGCCGGATACACGCCCTCGGCGGCTGTAACCTGCTCACTCTTCGACTTCCTTCCTTTGTCGCCTCTCCTTGCCAGTGCTGTCCCTGTTTCATCCAACACATCATCGGCAGGAAGTGGAATGCTCCACAACAACCATGGCATGATGGTCACCCTGCTTGCCACAGTTTAAGGACAGGACGCATGGTACTGATATTGAAGAAACGCGTCGAAAGGATTCAAACAGTCACAATGCCTCCCAGATTCTGCAGCCCAAGTAATTTATTTAAAACACTATCCTTTCATGAGCAAGTCAGGGACTAGATCACTTCTTAATGCTCTTTATATCCCCTTCCTTTGGTGAATTCTATCTGATGACATACCTTAAATCAGTGTACAGCCCTCGCATTTTAAGGTGTTTGGATAAAGGGCACGAATGGGTATTTTAAAATGACCCCAATATCACCGCATGCAGAATGGCACAGTTTTGGCAATGAGGATTTCAGAATCTGGGACCTGAAAGCGGCGGCAGTGGTCACAAACTCACAGGCCCCAGGAGAATCTGGAATCATGTGAAATGCTGGGGTTTCTCGTCTTTTTCCCCGCTAAGCTTTTAAGTCCACTAAGAAAACAACACGGTTTCAGTCTCTGTTTTGTGCACGCATTAGAGAGCGCTGAAATTTACTCGTGTAATTTACGGTGAGGCAGGCAACGAAGCTCCGCCGTTTTCCCTCTCCTAACTTCTCCGATTAATATCTCAAGCCACCTCCTGCTGTTTCATGTGAAACACGGGGAACGGTTTTAGTTTTGTAAGTAAAAAAAAAAAAAAAATCGAAAAGCTAAAGGAGTCAAAAGAGGGCCACAGGCCGTTCAAATGGTTAGTCTAATGAAAAGAAATGAGATGGAATGAGAGAACAGCATTGAGTACTTCCTTGGGTTCCTCTGCCACTTAGCTATTGCAGATTTTGACGTATTGTCTTTAAAACTGGTCTCTCTGTAGAAAGGAGCAGGGGAGGTCGTTTACAAAGAGCTAATAATGATACCTGAAAGCTATTTTTTTTTTTTTTTTTTTTTTGCAGCAGGAATGGGAAAGTAGGAATAAAACATTAAATTGAGCAGGCTATGTTTACCAGTCTCTCCTGAAGCAGAAAACAGCTTTATAAAAGTAATTTCAAAATCTACTGGTTTTTCGTTTGTATTTGTTTCCTGAGATTCTGACAGCAGCGTCTGAAGCAAGTCAGTTCTTAAATTATGACACACTCATCACCAGTCTGCTCGACGTTCATTTAAAAAATACCACTTCCTACCCTTTCTCTGAATACTTTAAATGGTAGAATTACTCATGTCGTATATATTTTCTGTGTCATCATATGTAATTAAGAGGAGAGGACATAAACAGTTTTCAAAGAAACCAAACTCAGTGATTCCCCGCCGAGCCTACATTCCGCTCTCCTTGTTGGCTGCCCTTGGGGCATCTGGGTGGCACCGAGGCTACCCAGCCTTCTCAGAATAAATGGATGCAGCTTCAGGGGACTTCCTTCTCCCCCGTTGTTTCCCTAGACTCACCCAGGCCTTCTGCTGCACGGTCAAGAAGTTGCTACACTATGGACAGTAGAAATACAGAAAACCAACAGCCATTCCCCAAACACAGAAAACCAACAGCCATTCCCCAGAGCATGTCCCCATATGTCCAACGAGACAAGCTAGATGACTGATGCTCAGAGGAGGTGGATGAAGAGTCAGATTAAGGCGTCGTTGGAAGAGTCTCGGAAAGAGAGGTCTTTCTGAGAACACGTGGATTCAGGAGTCATGTGATATAGTTACGTGTGTAAACGGCAGTGAGGCATTTCACCCGCAGGTAGAAATAGGTGAGGCCAAGCTTTTCCTGAAACTCAGTGCTCTGTGTAAACTGGAAACTTGAACTGCAAGGCAAACTTAAGAGTAAAAGACTTAATAGATCACTTTTATAGGACCAAAATTTATTTAAATTCGAAGCAGTGCTGTGGAAATTGTAGAATGGTTTTGGGAAAGCTTGGCCAAGAAATAAAAAGTGGGGAAATACCCCAAATTTGTTTTTTTTAATATTTATGTTTTTCTTGCTGCTCATTTGGGCAAGCCTACCAGAAGCTTACATTGCCCATTGGATAATAAAGAATGAGAAAAAGAGGTCTCAATTTTTAGAGTTTCTAATGACTAATCACTGATTTAAAGTAAGAATTTTTTATTCATTTCAGATAAGGTTTACTAAATACCCCATGCTCTCTGAAGCTCTGTAGGTATTCTCATCAGCTCCCAGCTGGAACATTCTAGAACCCTGCTCTAGATTGGTGCTGTCCAATAGAAAAATAACGAAAGCTGCACATGTAATTTAAAATGTCCTACTTGCCACATTCTAACAGGAAGATGGAGCATTCATTTTAATAATATATTTAACCCCAAATGTCGAAACTACTACTATTTCAACACGTAATTAATATAAAACTATTCACAATAATTTACATTCTTTTTTTGTTTGTTTTTAACTACATCTTCAAAGCCCAGCGCATATTGTTACACTTGTGGCACATAACAATTGCTAAGATTTCAAGGTTAGAGTGAAATATAGTCTTACCAAAACAATGACGCTGTGTTTAATGGAAAAAAAAAATTTTATATGGCTAGAGTTTGAAGTTTATATTTAAATGAGTTAAAATGAAATAAAATTACTAGTTCAGGTCTTCGGTCACACTAGTCACATGTCAGGTTCTCACTAGCCATGTGTAGCTAGTTGCTACCATACTGGACTGCACAGCTCTAGGCCATTCTGTATAATCTCGCACAATTATGTGATTAACTGAATTGCCCATGTCCCTCTTTATAAGATTCTCTCCCCAAGAAGGGGTCCCAAAGCAGAAGATGGGGTATATTTAGTACTAAGAGTTTATCTTAAGAACATGTGCTTGTGATTGCAGATTTCAAATGCTTTCAAAAAGAAGGGTATTGTTGGGTGACTAAGGTCCTTAAAATTTAGGGAGAAAAATTCGATTGCATGCCAACTAATTAACGAACTGTTTAAATTCATTTTTATGTATCAAGGACCTGTAGCTATTTAAGGAAAGAGTATAAAGTTTTAACAGTTCACTTATTATAATTATCAGGAATTTTAGGAAGTGGGATCCATAAATTGTAAGCAGTTTAGCATCATCTTAAAGACATGTTAAGAAGAGAACATTAATTCTTACTTTTATCATGTCATAAATCTTCTTTATTATGGTTGAAAAACCATAAATAAATCTTTAATATGCCTACATTTTCTCATTGACATTTATGATATGCTTTTGTATATTTTGACAAAATCCCAAGGTAGAAGGAAAAAGCTCCCTTGAATTCGCAACTGTAATTAGTCTTGACATCTGTATTTATGTATCACAAAATCTTGTGTACACATACTTCAGTGAGGTCACAAGGATGTTTTAAATAAATGTACCAAGACGCCCTACCTACAGTGCCATTTAGAACAAAATAGTAACATAAGGTAGACCAGCTGAATGCACATTTTAACAACACTTAAGTAGCCCTTATAAGATATAAATTCAAACTCTAAACAATTGTTTAATGTAAGAATTCCATTGTAACCTGCTGGAGTTTTGCTAACAATTTTGAAAATTGAGTGGATTCACAGTTTATGGGTGAGTTTTTAAATAACATTTTTATAATAGCCACCTTTGGAATTATACTAGACAACAATACTCGCTTCTAGATGTAACTTTTGAAATTCGGCTTTAGTCACGTAGCACAAAAATGTCAAAGTTAATTGGTAAGCAAAAAAAAGTAATAACAAAAATATAACAGTAATTTTTTCCAGTTTAACTGTAGTGAATCAGTGTTCAGTCATGTCCCTCAGCTTTGTGCACCCTTTCCTTCACCTCTGAACATGACAAGCATCACGTCACGTGAGGAGTTCAGTTTTTACCAATATAGACACTATACAAGAAGCAGATGGGGATCTCTGTTTCATCAACAGGTAAAGTGCATAGAGGCCTCAAGAAATGCATGAATCATGAGCATGTTGAAAGTGAGTATAAACAAACGAATCGCCCCACACGAGGGCCTAGGATTACCAAAGAAGGAACTGAGAGATTTATTTTCCCAGTGGCAGAGTCATGGGTTGGAGCTCTGATATTTTCCCAACCACCAATTCCAATGAAGTCTGTCTACAACCTTAAAGCAATTATTCTCTCCCACTGGGCTCTTTTCAAGATAAGAATGACAAGACTTTTGAGAACTCGGTATAAAAACATCTGCCAGCTCTAAGCACCTTTCTCTCAAACTAAGCCACAGAAAGATCATTTTCCTGTAATCCAAAGCTAACTCTGTACTGGCAAGAGTCTCCTGCAGGCAGGTATTGGGAGACCCGGAATGATTTTCCAATTATAATTAAGTAAGTCCTCACTTAACATTCAGGTTCTGCAACTTGAAGCAAACTGACCTATATAACAAAACCAGTTTTACTGTAGGCTAATGGACGTAAATAAGAGTTAATTTCCCAAGGCATCTCATCAACCTTATAACAAAATGAAGGCGGAACCTTTACGTAAATGGTACATCCCATAACAAGACAGTTTCAGAAAATGGGTGGTGGGGGCGGGGGATCACGTGCCTGATTATTTTGCGGATCTTCGGAGATGGGTTGAGAACAGCAGGCTGTCACCTGTGGCCAGCACGGAAAGATGCAATACTGTTGATGGAATCGACGGTAACATGTGTTTCTGTTAGTGAACACATGCTCAGAGACAACAAAAGGGCCCAGATTTATCGCCCTCAGAGCTACAAGCCTTTGAACCTCTCTGGACGAACACTCAGTATTAAAAACCGAAAGCCTCTCTTTTCTAGGTTGAGCATAAATCCAAACGACAGCAGACATCTCGTGAGAGACAGAGGTGGGCTACATGAAGGAAGACGTGGTAGTGTTTGCTTTAAAATGCCACCGAAGTTTACTGATACGAAGTTGGACCGTGCAAATCTGTTGACATTCCCAATATGAGGAGGGTCATCATTATGGAGACTTGAGACTCACCTTGTTCCAGGCACAATGCTAGGGCTTTCTACACATAACTTTAGTCATCATTTCAGTAATTCTTTCAGGCGAACATGGCAACATAGAGAGATCTCCTGAAGCTTTCCTGACTAGAATGGGGTAAAGCCTGGGTGAGGCCAGATAAAGCTGAGGAGAATCTATTTCGAAACTGGATCTTCCTCTGTGCAGCCTGCCTGTGCTAGAGGTTCTCAATCCTAGTTTCATTGCAGAATTAGCACTTGTAGGTCTTGCAATGCCCAGTGTCAAAGTCCCCGCCTCAGACCTGCTTAATCCTGAGGTCAGAGTGAGGATTTAGCCTGTATATGTCTTTAAAGTTGCATGAGTGGTGACTCTTCTCCATACTTAGCATTGAGAATCACTAACCAATGGATTAATTTAATTTAAGGAACTAAAAGTAGATTAGGCTAGAAAGATTAAAGATTGCAATTACATTTGAAGACCTGGGCAATTTATATAGCATCCAAAGCAGTGCTTCTGACACTTTTCTGTGAACACGATGCCTTGACGCTTTTGAAAAAACTCAGGTCTGGAGCGAGGCCTGTTTCTGAATTTCTGACAGTGATGCTATGTGGCCGGTCTGCAAGCTGGACTTTGAGCCAGAAGGACCCGGGGACCAGAGCTCAAGTGGGGGCTGTGAATACCTATGGAACGGCTAAGAGATGAAGGCTTAAGTCTTAATATTGCTTCCTAAGAGCCCGGTGGCGATCACTTTGACTGCAACGGCAGAGTCTTGGTGACTGTCTGCTCAGCCCCTCCCACCCACTCTCCCCTTTTCTCTGTATGGCCTTGTCAGGTTGCTGAGAATAACAGCACTTGTGCTGTGATGGATATTTTGGTGCCAGGCATGTTTGATAGCCTCGATTTTAGAAAAACAACATTTTATTCAAACGAAGGTCAGAGTGTACTCCCCACTGCCCAGGTAAAAAAACAATTATTGCTCTTTACATAGAAAGGAAATATTACTGTCCAAAGTCATGCAGCTGGTCCCTGGCAACTATCCCTAAGGAAGAAATTATTTTTTCTCTACTTACTCACATTAAAATTAAACAATCAGTATGATTTAGTTATAATGATCATTGCTATCTGGACTTCTCTGAAACAAAATGGCTAGTTTAAAAATTATATTGGTCCTGCTTTGTGATTTTTTTTTTTTTGGAGAGTTAGAAATTTATACTGAAAGTTTAAAAATTTGATCAAATGACACTAAGAAATTTCCACACTGAAATAAGAAAACAGTGATTGGAAGAGAAAATCAAGTCAGTGTAATAAGAACTCAGACCTAACACAAGCTGAACAGTGATTTGAAAAATCATTATTTCAGTAAAATTATTGGTGCCTGTGTATTTTTAAGATACTCACTGCTATGCTTCCTTCTGGGAGTTTTTCTGGCTGATCTTTATAAGGCATCTTCTTAACTTCAAAGGACACCAGGGATGCCAGAGAATAGGGATCATTTTTTCTCTGAAATTAAAAATACATATATAAATATATTCTGTATAAAGCTTTTAAAAGTTATAATGGCAGCTACCCAATTGTTTCAGTGTTTTTCATTTCCAAAGCAAAGTTTCCTCCTTCCTTCCTTTATCTCTTTTATCTTCCCCCATCCATCCATTTATCCTATAATCGGTTATCCATTTTCCATCCACCAATCATCCATCCATCCATCTATTATCCATCCAACCATTCACTCATTCATCCACCTGTTCATCCATCAATCTTCCAGACATTTATCTGTCATCCATCATCCAGCCATCATCTACGAAACATCCATCCAACCAACCACTCATTCGTCCTCTTCTTATTTCTAAGGAGAATTTGTCCTATTAACAAAAGACTTGCTGTAATAAAATTAAAATGAAACCCAGCAAATCAGAATCCCAAAAAGGAAGAAGCACAAGGATTAATATAGTTTCTGCTAGGGAAAAACAAAAGGGAGACCTAGTGGGCTACAAAATCCTTGTTATCTTATAGAGGAAAATATTTTAGGAGTGATACTCAGTACTTACTGATTTATAAAGGAATTTATCACATATCTTATATGGACCCAGAGCAGGGTGTCTCATTCTTGGCCTTATCAGGATTTTAGGTTGGACGCGGGGCTGTCTTGTGCAATGTAGGAAGTTTAGCAGGATGCCTGGACTCTTCGCACTAGATGCCAGTATGACATCTACCCCAGCCATGACAGCCCAAAATGTCTCTAGTTATTGCTAGCGTCCTTTTAGGTAGCAAAATCCCCCTTTAAGAAACACAGAGCCATACAGTGTTTTTGATAGAACTTTCAGCAGAAGTTCTTTTTATTTAATTGGTTCTCATATTCACTATTAATTAAAGTCAAAGGAAAATATTTAAGTCAAGAAACGCCACTTTGAGAACTGAAGCTTCTGTGGTTATCCTCTGTTTAACTTGAGACAAAAATTAGATCTATCCACTGGTGAGCTGTAGCTGGCTCATGAATGGCTCCTGAGGAACTGTTAAAGTTTCAGGAATTTTGAGTAGCAGTTGTTAAATGAAGCCATTATTAAAATTTAAATTATATATATGTAAACTTCAGTAGATAGTTTTTTAAAAGGTAATAAACACTCAAGACTCAGTACTTACTAATTATTTTGTTGCATTTTACCATAATCTATGCTCTTGACATTATTTGTATCTAGCGTGCCTGTAAGTAGAAGCACTACTTAGGCTGAGCTACAGTGCGTTTCTTTCTAACTCCATATTCTGCAACACCTTGTTTTGCAGCTTGACATTGGCCATGGGGGCGGGGATGGGGGGAAACATTTACACCATGGGAATCAGCAAACATGCTACATGTCAGAGCTTTTGTTCCTCCCGGAGAGAGCATTTCATTAAACATTTACCAGCCCTTCACCATCTGAAACCCGATGTTGGGTTTCTTGAGACCAGCCCTACAGTTTGAATTGTAATAATTTTGATTAAGTTTCCCCCCCCACCCCTGCCCTGTGGTTTTTTTTTTTTTTTCCTCCCTTCAATAAACTCCATTTCCTCTATATGATAAGGACAGGCCAGAGTATGCAAAACTTTTATATCCTTCAAGGCACTATATCTTTGGCTTCTTCTTTTTTTCTTCTCTGACATTCCAGAATAAGCAATTCTATTTATTTGGAAAAATTCTTTTGGTTGTTGTTATTATGATGTTCTCTAGTCTCCTGTTTTCATTTTAACTTAGAGTTGGAAAACTTTTTGTTGTTTGTGTGAGAAGCATTTTTTACACTGTAAAAATCTTTGTTCACAAAATCTTGCGTGTACTTTGGTGATTTAAATCTATTTTCCTTATCATCCTGGCTGGTAGACATTGAAGAAACTTGACAAATTCTGGTAATGAGGTTCTGTGCCTAAGGGTTATAACTACGTACTCAAATATGCGTCCATGGTCTCAAACCTCCGATGAACAAGTTTTCTTTAGTCTCCAAGTTCAATAAAAAAACTGATAGAAAAGAATTTTCTTGCTCTTGAGGTCACATCTTTGGGTAACAAATCATGGGAGAACTCCATGTCTGCATTGACTCTAGATGGAAAGTTTTTGTCCTACGTGATTCCGCATTTGTGAACATGAAAGTTTCTTAATGAATAAGAGATGGGATTCGGACTGTAGAATGGAGAGAAACATGTTTCTCGGACTTTCTTTCCCCTCCTTCCTTTGCCCACCCTGCTCTTGGCCATCGTTTGATTCCTCTTCACATTTTCATTCATCACCTAGCTTTGCTATCATTTCCCATGGTTCACAAACCAGCTGAGCTTCAGAAACACCCAGGATCACACTCGGATTCTGATTCCGAGCTCTGAGATGAGACGACATCCATCGGATAGTGTTTGGAATTTTCACATTGTTGCTTAACTTTTTATTTTTCTCTGCTACTTTTCTCCCTGGCAAGACCACACAAAAACAGAAGGCATGTAGCATGGATCGTAAGGCTTCATCTTCCACAGCACCTTGAACAGCAGGCACAGGACGGCTTCATCGCTTCTGGGGGACTGGCCACATGGGTGGACGGTGAATGACCGCATCAGACGGTTTGGTTCTTCCACGACCCTCCCACGCCACGTCAAATCCATTCAATAGCACCTTTAAAAAGGTTTCCCGCTTTCAGTTATTAAATTGGACACCCTGTCCTGTCAGTTTCATGAGGAAGTTTGGGATGCTGTAAGACAAGGTCGTGATCTTAAATGAGGGCTGCAGTCATGACGAAGGCTAGTGCCATGCTCTCGGCTCCACCACCTGCTTCCGCTCCGCAAACTGACACAGTCTGGGGCCTGAACAAATGAGGTGGTAGGCAAACAGCCGATGAACAGTACAACACGTAGATCGATCTGATCTTCATTTTAACTTATTCTCCAAAATCAGAAAGATACACTCATCCTGGGACCCTAGGTCCAAGGCATGGCACAGGTTATGTGATTCGTGGCAAACAACTATGAGCAGAATTGTATCATCGATTCCACGCTGAAAGTTGGATGCTTTCCGCCATGCTCCTTACATAACAACTATGTTATGCTTATGTTAAAAAATCTCTCTCCATTTAGCAGTCTCCTCACGTAGTAGCAGGCGATGCCATATTGTAGGCAATTTAGGATGGAAAAAGCAGCTGGAGCTAATATCCCTCGGCAATATCTTGGGCCTTCAACCAGACCCAGCTAGCTATTAATCCTCAGAAAATGCCTTATTCTTCTGTCATTGCTGCATCATTTAAACTGTGGTTTGCAGCCCACCGGCTGCCTCTGTCATGTGCTTTTGCACAAGGATGGCATGGTGCTCATAAAAGTTACAGAGCTGGTAACAAACGGGGCGGAGAGGGATGCTTTTGAATAGATTAAATAACTGGTGCGCTGGTAATGTCATGAGTTTTCCTACTCCTACCTCCCCTCGGCTTAATTCCGTCTCGAGAATTATTTTAAAGCATATATCCATTTTATGTAGCCCATGTTTCAATACTTGACATTTACGAGAAGCGTTCGCTTTGTGAGATGACAAAACCTAAGCAATTACAGGTAAAACTTTCAGCTGTAAAGGAGGATGCCGTTCCATGCAACAATCACAGAACAGCATCTACGATTAACCTAAATAAAATCTTTTCACATGCATGTTCAGCATGTGGACAGAAACAAACATAACTCAGCAAACAATGTCGTCTAAGAACTGTAAACTTTCTGTCCTGAGTTAGGAAGGCAGAAGATGTTTACCGCCTCTGGGTTGCATGACGAAACTATCAAAAACTTCCAATATACAGTATAGTGTGTGTGTGTGTGTGTGTGTGTGTGTGTGTGAGAGAGAGAGAGAGAGAGAGAGAGAGAGAGAGAGAGAGAGAGAGAGAGAGAGAGAGAGAAGAATGGTGGCAGCTAGGGGCTCTGGGATGGGGGGAATGGGGAGATGTTGGTCAAGGGGTACAAACTTCCAGCTATACGATGAGCACATTCCGGGGAGGATCTACTACATGGCATGGCAGTTACAGTTAACAATACTGCACAATATGCTTGAAGGTTGTTAAGAGAGGAGATCTTAAAACGTATCGCCATCCAGGCACAGAAACATCACGTGCGAGGGGATGGAGGTGTCAGCCACTCTTACTGTGGCAGTCGTCTTGCAATGTCTGTGAATCAAATCATCACGTCATACACCTTAAACTTACGTTATACGTCAATAATATTTCAGCAAAGCGAAAACAGAAATTGTGTCCACCTGATGGGAAAGCGGATCAGCTAATCTTGGCTCCGCTCCACAGACATTTCTTTTAAAACGTTTTAAAAATTCATAACAATTTTTAAATTTAAAATATTTTTTAAATAAAAAACTTCATTCTTAGTAAATCTAACAAATTTTTAAAGTAAAATAATGGAAAAATTTTTCTAATTTAAAAATTGTTACAAAGAAAATCTCCCCAGGGAGCTTTTGAGAAGGGGTTCCTCGTGAGTGTCGCGCGTGGGCTTCCGTTTCTCTGTTTTGGTTTTTTTATTACCTGGAGGAATGTCTTGGCCCATAACCGAGACCTGACTTTCAGGACTGCACTTTCTCCTCCTTCTAGTCGTCCCACTGCGCAGGAGATCCGCAGGCACTCGATATTGGTACAATTCTGCAAGAAACGAAGCAGCGATGGCAAATCAGTGACTTTCAGTGGTGGCGGAGCGTCAACATTGAACTCGGCTTATTTATATCTTATTTCCTCAGGAGTCATCGCCTAATCCATAAATGAAGAACAAGTACATTAAAGCAGCTAAGAAAAAAAATAAAACACAATTTGGTGGCAACGATGCATCAACCTCAGCGGTAATGCAGAGATAAGATGGAGCAGAACTGCAACAAAGTTTAAGCTCTTTGCTAAGGACTTGAAACAATCTTCCTGCAGCATCTCTTTCATTTTCTCTAAACTCAGGACGACATTTCCCATAGATACGCACAACATCGGACCCTGGACTAAGCCAAGTCCTGAAAAGGCTTTCGAGGAAGGTCCTTGTGTCTTTATTATCTAAAAGATCCAAAGCTATTAACCCATCGACAGGTATCTCTTCCATAACATTCTTCTCTCTGTCTGTCTGTGTTAAGGACGTCAGATTTTTTTTCAGAAGGCACAGGGAGGCCGCGAAGCTTTTTAAGCAAGGAACATGGTCACGTGTGTATTTCAGGGGACAGGCGGTATGTGAGCGAAGACTGGCAGGAGGGGAGAGGGAGGCAAGGAGGACGGTAAACACTTGTTGCAAAAGTCCGAGTGAGAAAAGCTGAGGCCTCGGACTGGAACGGAGGGAGAGATGCACTTTATCGCAGTTTTGGAAGTAGAATATATACATGGTGACTAATCGAAGCACAGGTAACTATGAGGGTCCCCCCCCCCACCAACCCAGATGGCATGAACTACAGAAATTTGGAGGTACAAGATCCCAAACACCTCCATCCCCAACTAGAGTAGACCACCAGCAGCCCAGGCTCCTGTATTTGGGGACATCACAAAGAAATCTAACCCAGCTGGAATTTATCAATCAAGGACACATGACTGAGCGATTGCTTGGTTTTTAAAGAATTCTGAGGTTTTCAAAAAAGGTGTTCATGGCAACATGTTCCTTGGATTGCTCTGCCGTTTGTCAATTTCATTAAAAGGAAATGTCTCAGTCAACTACTTCTCATAATTTCTGAGAAACTGATTTTTATCGAACATGTACAGGTTAGTTCCCAGTGCCCGAGACATGAAAACTAAAGCTCAGACCACACGATTCACATCAGTGAGGGAGTATAGTTGGAGAGAAGTATCATCCTATACATGAGCGCATGGAAAATGGATGAGATATTTCCACTTATTTCCACACTGGGGTCCACTCAGAAAATACGCATGTCATCATGATGAATACTTTCCAGGAACGTGCATTTCCTATATTAAAAGTTACCCATTATAAGTTGGGCAGCCCTAGAAACTAGTTTAAACACAGCCTAATAGATAAAACCCTCAGAATATCCTGCTTTGTGACCAGGAAGTACGTTAGGGAAGTAAGTAGGCTGGGATGAAGGAGAGGGTGGGTGGAGGGAGCTGCCTTGGCTTGGGGGGCTGGGTGCATGGGTGCTGGCATTACTGAGGCTGGGAATTCTAGAGAAGAAGTGTATTCTGGGGGTCATGGAGACAGAGTTTTGGACATGTGGGGCCAGGGTGTCTCTCAGACATCCAGAAGAACATATCCAGTGAGCCCTTCAAGTCTCAAACACAATAAAGGGGTGCCGAGACGGCAGGAGGCACCTGGGAAAGACTCCCGTTATAATCATGCAAGAGATTTCCCTGAAAGAGCAAAGCCAATGGGAGAGAAGATGAGGGGGCTGGGGATGGCATCCTGAGGTCCAGGATCATTGAAGGACGAGTGGGAGGGAAGTCCATGAAAAGTTAAAAGGTAGGGCTAGAACCGGAGGAGAATGTGCTGGGGGAAGCCAGGCGAGCTGATGGTTTCAGGAAGTGGTCAAGCGTATCCAGTGCTGAAAGGATGAGGCTTCTGAAAACCGAGCAAGGACAGAGGAGGAAAGCAAGGGCAGTCTTACAGGCAGGGGGAAATTATATTCCAGTGTGACAGATACACATTTTTCCTATGCAAACTGGAAATCATGATCCCGACACAGGATGTTGGCATTTTGTACTTTCGAATTCCTAATCAGAAATGGGATCCAGTAAGTTGCTTTTAACTAAACGAAAACTGTGGGAGGTCTTATTTAGCTTTTGATTTTAGAATAAACTTTGCATAATCACTTTCTATCCAGAATTATTTTGGCTCAAGGACACGGGGAGGTGTATCATTTGCAAGTTTTCAACCAATAAGCGAGAAAGGGAGTAAAACATGAGTTAACAAAATCAGAGATAGAGATCAAGGATAGCCTTGCTGTCATCTGCAAGCAATAAGTTTTCTTGATTTCAGAGCTTAGAA
The DNA here is from genome assembly GCF_014176215.1 of Rousettus aegyptiacus. NCBI lineage: Eukaryota > Metazoa > Chordata > Mammalia > Chiroptera > Pteropodidae > Rousettus > Rousettus aegyptiacus. The sequence continues at coordinate 90,646,350 of NW_023416285.1, read as the reverse complement.
ATCATCTGGCATTAAAAAATCCTTAATGAGAAAAAAAAGTGAAAAACATCTTTGTATAACCCAAGATCATATAATTTACAAAAGAGTGTTACTTATTGATGCCGCTGCCCTCCGTACTCATGAGACAGATGCTGAAGTGGAAATTGAAAGATACAGTTGAATCTCGATTTTCCAAACTCTTAGTCCCCAGGGTTTGGACACTGGTTCTCCAGACAGCTTTCCCATTGGTACTGCATATTAGAATTCTATAGATAGCAATAATTTTCTTTTTTAAAAAATTTATTCAAAAGATTTTAATAAGGTATAACTGACATACAACATTATATTAGTTTCAGATGTATAACATAGTGATTTGATATTTGCATATATTGCAAAATGATCACCACAGTAAGTCTAGTTAACATCTGTTGCCACATCTAGTTACATACTTTTTTAACCTTATGATGAGACTTTTAAGATTTACTTGCTTAGCAACTTTCAAATACACAATACAGTGTTATTAATATAGTCTCTGTGCTGCACATAACATCCCTAGGACTTAAATCATTACTTTTCTCTTGTACTTCTTGGAAGCTTTTTAAAAATGAAAACATGCAGAATTTTATAAATTTATGCTAGACTCAGTAATGTATTGATTCCTTACTCTTACATTTTTAAAAAATGTGACAGTATCATCAAATCATAACCTGCCGACTTCCGTCGACGTCACCATGTAATTTCAGGTAGTTCTATTAGAATAAATGCTTCTCTCTTAAGTTTAGCTGATTAAGTTAGACTTGCGTGTACTTTTCTGTCCATTTCCACGTTCGAAACCTTTTATACTGTCAAGATGAAATATAAATGAGTGTCAGAGCATGTTAAAAACACATGTTAAAAAAAAAAAACTATTCTAACCCGCTCTTAAATTAACTTTGTTGGGGTGACAATGGTTAATATCCTAACACTTTTTAAGTGTAGTGTGCACTGTTTTTAACGTTCACACTGAAACGAAGGGGCGGAGAGAGAATGCTCACTTGGGAATGCGGTCTGCGGTTTTGCAAAGTGCTTACTCAGCTCAGGCTAGATCTGCCACAACCCCCACTGTGAAGACTCCAGTTTGGGCCCAGGAAGCCCAGTCCCACCATCCTCATCTCTGCCAGATGCGCAGAGGATGCGGAGATTCAGGGACAGGTGCGACACGCCGGGGACCTATCACGTGGGCACTGCGTCTCCAGGCTCACACCCTAGTGTCTGGGGATGGGCTGACGTTTTTGGGATGCATTCACCGCCACATTTTCCGTTCTCGCTACTTCTCCAGTGTGGCCTCCACAGCAGGTTTAGCAGGGTGAACACGTTACGCTGCAAATACTCACCAGTTCCCACGGAAAAGTCATGTGCACATCTCACGCTGTGCACTGCCAAGAAGGGCCAGGCCTATCTGAGCATCGAAGGAGAGTGTTCGACAGTACTCGAAGCTCAAACCGCCTGCACGTGGCAGTTCTGTGGCAGTTCTGTGGCAGGGTCTCCCCTGCACCCTGAGATGACTCACCAGGATTTTCACGGGGCTCTGTCTGTGGGGCTCCAGCACGGGTACGTCTCTCTTCCTGACAAGGTGAGGGATGGTCGAGTTTCGCAGAAAGGCGCTCAGCTCAGGGGTGTCCACTGCAGGGGCAGCAGGCTGTGGACAGAAAGCAAGAGAGATCACACACAGTCACATTGACTCTCGTTCCCTTTTCGTCAATCAGCCTTGAACTTCTTTTCTCAGCTGAATATGATTCGCGTGAGAATTCAGACACGTTTTGATTTACCGGCCATGCGCTCAACCGCGAAATGAACAGTTTTCTAAAAGGAACCACCTTTCCTTCTCCAAGCACAGGAATTCATGAGGCGTGGGGATGCTCCTGGAAGGTTTCTCTCGCCAGGGTGAAATTTCAAGGAGAAGCGATTTCCCCGTAAGGATGGGAAGCGTGGAGCAACTTTCCAGGCACGAGGCATTATTCTCTCGTCCAGGATGTATCGAGGTTGGTTCAACGGAGGAACTTTTTGTGTGAGGAGATGGATCCTGCGGTGGCAGGAACGTGAGGCGTTGGCCACAGTGTGGTCCAAGGACCCGATTTCGGCACGTCTGAGCCCCGCACTCCTGTGTTTTGTAAGACGTGCTCCCTCAGGCGAGAAGCCCATTTTAATGAAAACGATGTTACCAGAGCATGCCTCATGAATGCTGTGCTGTAATGGAGCTGGTTTTCAGTCCCAATTTGGTTTTGCAAGTATTCCAGAATTTACGATTTTATCTCAGGCTGCAGGCTGGGTACATCTGATGGTTGAACACATATTTTAAGAGTCCTAATAAATCACACATACTATGCTATTAATATTTTTTATTTTAGACTAACAGAATACAGAAGCTAAGTTTCCGCTCCCCGCTCCCCCTGACAAGCATGTCTTCTTTTATACAGTCTTTCTTTGTCATCACAAGAGCAACAACTGTAGGCTCATCTCTGTGGAATGAAAAAAAGGTATTCCCACACTGCAGATGCAGGATGAACCACAAAAAAAACGAAATGATCATGCTCAGTATGTCCTAGGAACCTAGAAACTCTACTGGACAAACAGAACGATCGAGTGCGGACTCCTCAGTATGCCATGCTGGGTGCTGGCCTCCGTCTGCTTCTCCAGCCTTTCTCGCCAAGACCCCCTTACATCCCAATCGCTGGTGGCAGAACTGCTCTCCGCTGCTGACCGACACAAGGCTGATACCCTCAGCCCCTACTTGATGTGCCATCTGATGGCTCTGTCCCCCATCGGCGCCTAGTAAGATGTACGGCAATTGCCTGCTGACAGGTCTGAGTTGCTCAGTGAGGAAGCGAAAAACAGGAAGAATAAAGTCATATATAAGATCTCAGGAGATATCAGAAAACAGGGAGAGGAACAAGATGCAGTGAGGAAAAGTAAGATGTGGGAGGGACATCAGACGTAGTAGACAATCAGGAAAGTTTGCATCAGTGGAAGCCTTAGGACAATAAAGTTGCAAAAAGATGGCAGTGACTAAGAATGCCAAATTCTTACGGAGTAAAAAAGAGTTAGGATTACGTGTATTAATTGAATGGATCGCTTGTGAATATATGGACACATGATCCAGCAATTCTATTTCTGGATGTTTATCTGAAGAAAATGAAAACACTAACTTGAAAGAATGTCTGTACCCCTATGTTCACTGCAGTATTATTTACAAGAGGCAAGACGTGGAAACAACCTAAGTGTCCATGAATGGATGACTTCATAAAGAAAATGTGATATACGTGCATATACACACAATGGAATATTAGCCATAAAAAAAAAATCCTGCCATTTGTGACAACATGGAAGGATCTTGAGAGCATTATGCTAAGTGAACTAAGTCAGACAGAGAAAGACAAATAGTACATGATCCCACTTATATGTGGAAACTGAAAACAAACAAAAACTGAACTCATAGGCACAGAGAAGAGATCGGTGGTTGCCAGAGACGGGGCGTGGTGGGCAGGTAAAACAGGTGAAGTGGGTCAAAGGTACAAGTTGCTCAGAGAGTCGATCTTAAATGTTCTCATCACAAGAACACAAAATCTATAACTGTGTGTGGTGATGGGTGTTAACTAAATTTATTGTGTTGATAATTCGCAATATATACATATATTGAATCATTTATATAGTACACTTGAAACTAATGTAATGTCATATGTCAACTCCATCTCAATTTAAAACAAAAGGAAAAAGAAGAAAAAAATGAATGGATGACCTTTCTTGAGCAGGCAATCGGTATGGGTGAGAATTAAACTACAGAGGCTAAAGAGTGAATGGGTTTGGAAAAATGGATAATCTTTTTTTTTTTTTTTGAAAAAGTATGAAATTAAATCTTTATCTTAATCTCCTTTGGAAGCAATTCCCAATGGCCGAGAGCTGAGAAGCAGCCTTGCCCTCAAAAAGAAAGCACCAAAACGAAACAAAACGGGAATGTTCGTAGCAGCTGTTTATAACGTAGACAAAAGATAGGAATATAAAACTTTATGGGCTTAGATAGGTTACTGGTTAAATAAATTATGACATTTATACAAAGACTACTGGATAGTTATTAAAAAAATGGCGACCTACATAGTAATTTAGAAAGATACAGAATCTTAGGGGAAAAGGCAGGTTAAAAAATCACATATGTAATAAGATTGTGTATTTTAATTAAAAATGAGTATATACTTGCCTCGGATATCTAGAAGTAGAGAAAAATGGGAAGAATAGTCATCTAAGTATTACCAATAGTAGAAATTTGATTCTATCAAGGGGCTTCTACTGATAGCTTTGTAGGTATAATAATGTTGTTATGGATTTTAAAAGAGTACCCTTAATTATTGGCAATGCACTGTGATGCGGAAAAATAAATTAATGCATAAATAAATATGTAATAGTAAATGGGTGGTGACATTACTAGAAATTCAAATTTTTCTTCTTTATGTTTTTACATATTCCCTGATATATTCTTCTGATGGACATTTAGTATTCTTTAATAGAAAACAACAACGAAACCTATCCCATTTTGTAGCTAATCAGAGTAAAAGAGAAGTAAGAAAGGAGGGCTAGCAAGTACAGCTTGGCTAAAAATGGAAGGAAAAGGGGCCCGTTCTTGGAAGAGGATGCAGAGCCAAGTTATTTGCTTACTGTTTGTTTTGAAGATGGAGGAAGTTTAAATACATTTACAGGCTCCAAGGAAGGAACTAGTGGAGAGGAAGAGGTTGGGGATGCAGGAAACAGGGCAGATACTTAAAGTAGCAACGTTAAATTTGGAATGGGAGGAATAGCTCTCCTTCCTCTGAGCATGTCAGGAGGGACCTGGGAGAGAGGACTAGAAGGCGGGTAGGGGAGCGGGGAAATGGATCATTCGAAGATGCTCTCACTTTAAGGTCACCTGCTAAGAGCAGCCCTGGAGAGGCTGTGTGGGAGGTACGAGGGCAGTAGTGAGAGTTTGGAGAAGCCAATAAAGAGAGCAGGAGCGAGGGGGTGGCAGCGGCGACTCCAGATGCTGGCAGCCTGGCAAGCACTTCCCACCATCAGGCGAAGGGGCAGAGAAGCCAAATGTGGGACGGTGCATGCCAGATTTCCAGGGCGGGGACTCGGGAGGGCAGAGAAGGGAGGTTAAGTCAGGGAGCTTGTAAAAGAACGTTTCGACTAAGTCATCGTGGACTCCAGGCTTGGCAGGAAAGAAATTATGGCCCAGGTTTAGTCTTGAGAGTCGGGTGAGTTAACTGACTCAGAAAATTTTCATATCAAGGAGGATAAGTTTTCATGGAGAGAGGAAATGAGAAAAATTATAAAAATAGGAGGAAGTTGAATTGGAGACCTGGATGTTGAATTAAATATGTCAGAGGTGGCATCGTAAGAGGTGACATTCAGAGCACTACGATGATGGCATGGACAGAAGTGACATGAGTGTCAGCCCCACAGATGTGGGAATACTTCAGGACAGGGGTCGGGCCCGGTTTGAGAAGGAGGGTAAGCCCGGAGCAGCTCAAGGAACTCAGTGACGAAGGGACTCGATGATGAAGAGTCTGAAGGACAAGCCTTAACAGCGTATGACTAAAATTTGAGCTTAGGTAGAAAATCACGAGAGTCTCTAAGATTCCCTTACATTTTCCATCACATACTCTGTGTGTGTGGTGGGGGTGGGTTTTGTTTGAGATTTATCGTGTGTAACGTCTGCTGTTTAGAGGGCTGTTACAGAGTTGACTCTGTAGGTAACCGAACTACAGAGAAGAGGTGCTGGAAGAAACTAGGGAGCATTTCCTTATTCCCAAGTTACAGCCTAGGACTAGTAACTAGGACTGGTAGTTAAGTAATAGTAGTAAAATAATAGCCCAAAGAGAAGAAAATGCTTCAACTTCCTGTGTGGTTTCACCGGATGCAGCTGTGTAAGAGTAAAGACCACAGTCTTCTGCGGGGGCCCCGGTATGTCATCATTCACCAGTGTTTATAAGTGGTCTTTCACTGAAACTCGGGGCTTATTCCGACTGACTCCAGGCTAGAGAATGGACGTAGCACACCGCAGAGGTGGCTGAAACAGGGTTCTTTCTTTCAGGAACATCGTTTCACAGCTAGAGGGATGCTGGTCTTAAACTTGAAAGTCAGGAAGGCTTGCAGACCAGTTTTCTCAAATGGTATTCCAAAAGAGATTTCGAAATACAAAAACAAAGCAGAAACAAAACAAAACCCCCAAAACGAAACCAAAAAAAAAAAAAAAAAAAGGAAAAAGTTATTCAAGAAATGTAAACAACAGTTAAAGTCCACTTTCCAGATGAGCTTTTGGAGCCTGTTTCATAACTGACAGTGAACCTGCAGGTCCTGTTTTCCCTCAACCTGAAATCCTTAGAGGTGAGGGGGCTGGCCCCTTAGCACCCACATCAGGCGGACATTCCTGGTAAGATTGCCACGTGCCATGAGGAGCTGGCGGTAAATGCCACAGTACCTGCTTCAGAACACATGTGAAAATTGCTCTTTTCTGCAACGAGGAAACAACTATTGGTAAATGTGGTTCTTTACCCCAAGATGCAACTCGGATTTCCACCCCAACGGGAGTTTTCTCTTTCCATAACTCTTCAGCAAACTGTTCGCTCTGGGATAGGTTTAAATTTATGGGCGGAAGGGTTACTGTGTAGCTGGAGTGTGCAATGCAGTTGCAAATGCAGATAGAAATGCAGCTTGCGGAGAAGAGAGTTGGGGGAGATGCGATCCAAGGCTCTGTGAACCCAAACAAATGCAACACATGCTACAATCCTCTCCTCGTTTGTAATTAGTTTTTGGATTTCAGGGATTCCTACTATGTGAGAGACGGTGGACTCCTCTCCTGGAACTCTTTGCCTGTAATTAAACTGAAGTAGAGACAAGCCCAGGGGGTCAGTCTACCATGTAATTTTCTTTAAGACCTAAATGTTAAAGGTTTGTTGGGAAAGAAAAAAGAAAAACCACATTTTTTTTTTTAACATCCCGAAAAGTTCATGCAAAGCATAACGAAAAGAATCAGTTCATTCCATTGGTGATTTTGAAGCTTTTCTTAGTTGTTGGACATGTGTTTTCCATTTTAAAATATATACGAGAACCTGAAGACCATCTTCCAGAGAAGATAAGGCAAAGAGAAATGGACCCTGGAGAGTGTCTTCTCTTTGGTGGCCAAAAGTTGGACCTCTGGGCACTGTTAAAAAATAAAGGGCGAACAAAATCTCTCTGTCAGAGGGAGTGTGGTGGGGAGGAGGGGCGAGAGAGAAGTTGGGGGTTGTTGATTCAGGAAGTGACAAGTCTCCTTGCATTCTGAATAAAGAAGAAGCAGTAAATAAATGGAGGCAGATATGAAGGAAGAAAATCCTCTTAAGGATAAGACAAAAGCATGCAAGTTCGCCAAGCCAAGCCACTGATTCTGCAAATAAAAAACAAAAAAAAAAAAACAAAAAAAACAAAACCATTCGCAGGGCTATAATCTCTGAGGCAGGGTTTCCGTGTTTTTGCCTCCCTGCTTGTGCTATCTGGTTGTAATCTGGACTTCCTGTGGGAACTGTCTTGTTCAAGGGACAAGGTCTCACTCAGTCATAACCTCCTGCTTTCCATGGCTCCCAAGACAGTTCCCTGGACGGCGTTTTCTGTCGTGCGATGGCTGCCCTCATCTGCTCTCTGTCAGACCGTTTCTACCTCGACACTCTTTCTTGAGCTCGGGCCCAGAATGTTCTGTTGTGATCTCAACGCAGGCCACATCTGAGCATCTCGTTCGTCTTCCTCTCCTGAGAACTGTCTCACATGCCCTCGCCCGCTCTCCCGGCATCTCGCAACTGGCCGCTCGTCATGAAGCCTTGCCAACTTAAAAACTTTATTCTCCGTGCACTTTGGTTCCTTAATAGTGTTTACTTTTTCAGCTTCATCTTATCTAGAAATCATAGCCTGTTTGAAGGACTCTCCAAACCTCAGGAACAGACTCCACCAAAATTAGAAAATTGGTAGTTTGAAATCATTATTTTACTGCCTTTCGAATAGTTGAGAAATACTTCACTCAACTCTAAAATTTTATTCCAAGAAGGATCTGGAACAAATTAGGTTTAATGGATTGGTCTGAATGCTGCAGACAGTTGACTGTTTCAAAATGCTTTAGATGGTAGACTGTAGAGAAACCGCCACATTAAAGTCCTCTGCCCCTGACCTGGACCGTCAAGCCTAGAGGCAGAAACTTCATGGCCATCTGCTCATGCTGCTACGTTTACAGAAGACACAGAAATGGCCTTCATGAGGTGAAACCATCACAGACAACCAAAGACGACAACCTTTTCACTAGGGGGCAAATGTGAAAGCAGCAGTGAATGCGCCCAAAGATGTGCCACACCCTCATGCTGGCTTGATCGGGGGGCACGGCCAGGGGCTAGGCAGCCCACTGAGCTCTTCCTGCACCCCACGATCCACCCCTGATTCCACTGACCCTCATAGGTAAACGTTTGAACAGTGTCAACGAAGCAGGCTAAGCAAATCCCCATGAAACCTGCTGTAAGGCAAGTAGTCAAATAAATGCTCATCGACTTCTAGTGGCATTTGAGTGTGTCCTTGCTGACCTCCCCCACCCCCATCCTAATGTGATCGTTGATGCTCTGTATTTGAGCAACAAGTGAGGAGAACGTGGGTGAGATCGTTCGTCCATCATCTCCTAAAACAGCCACAGGACACAGAGTGTTCGTGGTAGTGATGGTAGTCGCTTTCAGAAGTGGTCAGCGTTGGCTCTTCCAAACTCGCAGACGTGAGGGCAGCTTGCTGGGGTAACTGAATTGCACCAAATAATGTTAGGAAAACTGAACCCTGTTGATGCGTTTCCGGACTTCGAGGCTGTATGAGGAGAGTCACATTTGGAATACATATTTAATTTACAGACGGGTTGTATTTCAGGAGATTTTAGACTAGATGTTTGGCACTCAGCATTTATTTCTCTTTAGAAATGATGTTTTAAATGGTGGTCCAGTTCTTGAGCCAGACCACAGAGAAATCGACTTTATCCACAATATGGCTTTGAGGCATAAAACTATGTATTTACAATTAAAAACTAAGCCAGGATAGTTGCTGTATGAGTAATTTAAAAAAGGAAAAAAATATCATTAAGTACATTATGTTAAATCAAGGAAAATGTGGTGGAGGGTCTGCAGAGGTTATCTGAGGTGTTTCAAAAGTTTTAGAGTTGGTGGCACTGGTCTCTTGGAGTGGGTGCCCTAGAAAATGTGTCTGAGGAAATCTGATGGTTTCTTTTTCATAAGCAACTTTGCATAGAAATTCGTGAGGGTTGGAAAAAGGCAGTGAAGGAGGGAGCTACTTTCAGTAGTAAGTGGGCAAAAATGAGAATATATCCAGGAAGGAAAAGTTGACTAAAAAAGTGTATGTGAACACGAGAGAAAGGAATTCTGCTGAAAGGAAATCAACTGAATGATTAAGAGGAAAACATGGTAGTAGAGGAACTTGGTAAATCCTCCAGAGGAAGCTTCTGAAAATCGGGGCTGTAGTTCCCTCTCTGACAGTCGGGGTGTCTTGGTGCCTAGTTCAGTGGGGACTGGAGCATGCTCAGAAAGGGCCTGTGGAAAATGGACTGCTCACAGAGGCAGATGTTTTAAGAGGCACTCACCACCTATAGCTCAACTTCTAAAGAAATTGTTGAACCAAATAGTAAGAAATTTTACCTTACTCTACTCAGTGGGTAATAGTTAATATTGGGATTTAATTCTTGCCTATACAAATATATTTCTGCATCCTCTGTTCCTTTTACTAAATCTCTCCTCTCTCTACTTCTTAATAATAATAATAAAAAAACTAGTTAAAAGTGAAACCATCTATACTCAATTTAAAAAATCTAGCAATTAGCTTTGATGTAAGAATCTGAAATTGTTATTAAATTTTAAAATGTCCCCAACATATTCTTTTGAAGATAACAAGATATACTAAGCAATTATAGACAGAAAATAGACTTTAGCTCTGAATTATGTAGGAAGAAGAATATTGCCAAGTAAATTAGTAACTTCCCCAGAAATTATTTAATATCTTAAAAGGAAAATAACCTTCAAGTACTCTCAATTGTTTATAGTTACTGACATAAAATATATTGATTAAAAATTTAAAAAATGCATTTATTGATAAAAACTCTTTTAGACTCTCTGGGTCATGCCGATTGAATATAGATAAAAAGTATTTTGAGGACCTGAAAGTAATAACACTTCAAGTGGTCCACGAATTCAGGATTTCAAGAATTCATAAATTTTTATAATTAATTATTTTAAGGAGCTATTACTTCATCTTGTAATCAAGTCTTCTATTGATTCTGCAGGTTGAGAATTTTATAAAAGGAGCCTAATTAAGTTGCTTTAAAAAAATTACCTCAGACAGATTTTTAAAGTCTATATTTTAAAGAATAAGTGGATACTAGGAAATATAGGTACTTTGTATATAACACCAATCATTTTGCATGAATCTGTCAATGTTTAAGGCAAGTTATCTACTCATACTTTTTCAGGCACTATAAAATGATTGTTCGATTGCAACAAAGAAAAAAAAATGCAACCATCATGGTACACGTTAAACAAGTTACATAATATATACAAACATATATAAATAGTGTCAGATATAAACTAAACATTACACTCAAAGAGGGTTAGAGACCTTCTGCACAATCATGAGCTCCAAGAATCTATGACTGAAATACAAGTATATGTTAACGGCAGAACAGGACATGTGAATGTTTTAATTACTTCAGTGTTCCACATTACCATTCGAAGATGTTATTTTATAAAAAGCTACTGTCTATGAAGACCTTAAAATCATTTCAGTGAAAAGCAAAGAGAGAGGAAATGGGGGGGAAATTCCAGGGAGGGAGTATTTTAAATAATTTTGTGGCATACAAGTGGGCTTCTTTATTATTACCCCGTAAGGAAGGAGACTTGTTGCCCCATAAATCTTTCAATACTGAACCCCCCTTTTAGTCTTCCTCTTTTTGAATAGAAGGCATATTGGGCTGAAAAAAGGAAGCCTTTCATAGCAGGCAATTTCCCAGTGCCCGGGATTGAGAGTAGAGACCTGTGTTCTGGGTGGTCGAGTGAGTGTTTCATGAAGCCTGCCCCGTGCACCATTTCTCATAGAGACACTGTGTTCCCACAGCCACTAGAGAACGTTCATTCTTAAATGCGGTTCTCTTGTGAGGACAGCATCTGATTAACAAGGGTTTTTGTTTTTGTTTTTTCCTTCTTCATGCAAACGTGACATTTTCAAGGGCTTATGCTAATTAGTTTCTTTCCTTTCTAGAATGACCCTAATGCCAAATTTGGACCTTAATCTGGATGGGTTCAGTTCCGTGGATGCTCAAGCTTCCTCCTCAGCTGAAGTATGACCAGCAGACCAGCCACGTGGATAATCAGGTGGGTGTTTGCAGAGAGGCCGAATTTCAGACCCCACTCCGAAACCTGTATCCTAGAGTCCCAGGTGATGCTGATACACTTAAGAGTTTGAGAAGCACAGCTCTCAACTTCTCTGTAAACTCAGGTAAAGAACGGGGTCCTAAAATTACAGTTTGTGGGTTCTCAGGGCACTTTGAGATGGCCTTTGGCGAATTGTCACATTTCACCACTCGCTATTGGCAAAAAGCCATTTTGGCCAAGATCCTCTTGACTTTTGGCAATATACCAACAGGGCTTTAAAAATAGCATTCTGTACAAATTTTCCAAAACATGACATATCTATAATTTTGGTCTGGTTGTGCTGCTTGTCAAACCATATATAAAAAGTATGTATTGAAACAGGCTAAATAAATCACAGGTCACCGTGAGCAATGACACTAAGAGAAATTTAAGCTTTCTGGGCATAATATTGTCAGTTAGGTCTGGTATTTGTAACTATAAAACTAAAAAGTTCTATCTATTATCATGCAAATAACTTAGAATCGCTTTGTTTTCTTTTACAAGCCACTTTCCCCCACCCCCCTCCTAACCATAAGAAGTAAACAAAGCAGCTGGTTAAACCAGGCTCCTACCTTTATATCCTGTGGGTTGATATCAGGATTTGTTCGACATTGTAGAGGTCCCAGAGTTTGAATATGAAAAATATAAAGGAGAAATTCATCCCGGGCAGAGAATGGCCAGCCCACCTCCAGAAGAGTGTCACTGATGGCACTCGGTCCAATATTGTGCAGCTACAAGCAAGAGAAACATCACATTATGGCATAGTACAGGCAGCAGGAAGATATCAAACCCCACACACTCCATGTCCATTCTCTAAAGCGTGTACTTTTAGTGTTGAGTCATCTGGACTGTGACTGTGGAAAGTAGGAAAAAGAGTCTCATAAGCAGGAGGAGCCCCGAGAGCAAGATGTGCTTAGAGAAGACTCTTCGATCTCTACGGTTCTAAGGGCAGATCCTCTCCACCTATGGCCACACTAACCATGTCCGGTGAGTGCGAGGCTCACTTTAAATTTATATTAACTTAATCGCAGTGCTAGAAATCCAGTTCGAGTTATATGCTTTCAAAACCTAGTTACTCTTTCTTTGCATTGAAATTGCGCCTTTCCTGACTACTGACTTGCCAATTGCAACCATATGTGATGCACTCTCTTTCACCCTCTGGAAAAATGGCTATCCATCAAACGCCCAAGACCCGGGCTCACCACAGTTCACGTCAACTGTGCATTTCAAAGCTGAGCACCTTCTGTTTCAATCAGCGGATCTCAAGGAAAGAAAGACCACATCTCATAAAGAGATGAACCTTTCAAACACGTGAATCCTGTACTCACAGGACACAAAACGGCTTATGGAAAAAAAAAAAAAACACTAAGGATAGTTAAACTTACTATGAATTTTTAAAATTCAAAGTTAGCAGGGACCGTTTGTATTTTTTCACGGTTCCGACCGTTATCGTGGTCAATAAAACAATTTATAGTTGGTTTTCCTTACTAGGTGGCCCGTTTAATTCACGAAGCAACATAGCATCTATTGATAACAGTATATTTTGAGACGTGAGATTAGCATGTAAGGAGCATCCATTGACGGCTTTTGGCATATTGACTGTGATCCTAATATTTTGTCATCTATTTGTGCTAAGATTAGAAGCAGAGCAGCCCTGAGAATGACTAAACTTGAATATGTTTTCAAATTGTAAAGTTTCACCGTTCTGAAACAGAAACTGATGCACACAGGTTTAATACATTATTCGACAGCCTTCCCCTCCACCCCCCAGTGTAGTTCTTAATCTAGGTGGCCCTGGGGACTGTTATCCTTTTGCTATCAAGAGGGCTTAAGGCAAAGCTTTGATCCAGCTCCGGACAGGGCTCCTGATTTTGAGTGCAGGTTGGGCAGATGACAGAGGTTTCCGCGTTGACGTTGCCCAGGAGGTGATGTTTCTTCCCTATATCCGTAAACAGCTCATCGCTTTTGAAATGGCTTTATTGTTAACTGCAGAGAATGTTATTTAAGATGAAATTTATAGACTCGTTAGGTCAGTGGTCTGAGTTACATAGAAGAGAGACAGAGGGCATCCATCGAGAAGGTATCTCAGATGGAAAATGGCTTCGAATTATATTTTTAACAGAATTCCACCCCTGGTGCCTTGAAAAGGGACAGGAATAACTCTCTCCATGGAGCGTACTGACTTTATTTTAAAAAATAGAAAAAAGAACAAGTACAAAACTAACCCTTTTTCTATATCTTAGTCTCTAACTGTAAAAAACTTAAATGTTACAGATGACATATCAACAAAGCTCTTCCCTATTCACAATTTAACACTCGAAGGGGGAAAAGATCATCGGGTTTTTTTTCATAAGCTCTTGTTTGCTTCCGGAAAGTATTTTACTAATCAATAGACTATTTCAAATCTCGGAATTAGTTATTCACATCTAATTTGAGTCATCTGAATGAACAGTAAGGGTATTCTTATCTATCTACCGTCCACCCACCATATATATTATGTAAGCATTTCTTGGTAAAATAGTGAATAATCTGTAAAATTTTCTCTAATGCTTTTCGGTCGGTAACCCTCAGTTCACAAGGTGGCTGGATTTTAAGGATATCCGAAATTATAGGAAGGAGCAAAATAAAGTCTAGGGAGATAGTCACTTTTATGCTTAGGCTTTTCAACCATTAAAAAGAGAAAAAATAAAGAACATTTAAAAAAAAAAAGAATAACAGTAACAAGGTATAAAGTTTCTCACTGTATAAGGGCTCTCTCCCCACCAAAAAGCAAATGACCATTAGGCGGGTCCTCAACCGGACACCCCACCAGCACAGGACAGCCCAACTCTAAGCACTATATAAAGCTCAGATCTCATACTGGTGTCTTCTATAATGCTATAAAGAAGAGTTTGTTAGTAAAGAGTGCAAGAAGAGACCCCTAACACAACTTCAACGGAGAGGACAGCTACCTCATAAATGTGTTCCACCAAGGGTCCAACTCCCTCCTCCTTGCGGGGCTCCTCTTCCGGTGCCCAGTTGTGGATGGGCAGGACAATCTGCGGAGGGTGGGAGACTCTGAAACATGGAATCATACATTAACTGCTGCCGGCGGCACACGGGAAGCGTGTTTCACTAGTGTGCAGTGTGGCAGCGGCAGGAAAACGTGGATCTCGATTTACTTGAATAGATATTGCCTACAAGGAAACAAGTACTGTAAGGGGTGTTCAGCAGAATGACTGAAGGAATAGTGAAGGGTCTGAGACATGCCCTGTAGACTTTTATAACTCCTGGTCTCTCGCTCAGAGATTGACTGTTTTAGAGCATCTCATCTCTTGGGCACTAGGGGGCAGAGCAGAGTGTTCCTGAGTTGAGATGGATAATTTAACATGTGCATATATGTTAAATATGCATATATGAATAACATATGCATATATGAATGTATGTTTATTTATACATCCTGTTTAAGTGTAAGAGAGAAAGAGTGTGTGTGTGTATGTGTGTGTGTGTGTGTGTGAGTGTGTGTGTGTCTGTGTACAGGATATACAACTCCTACTTTAAGCTATATGAAGAAATGGGACTTTTTTTGTGTGGTGAGTGAAAATCTAGAATTCCGTGTGGTATGGTAAATGTCCACTTGTGAAGAAATACAGTTTCCAGTTAAATACTTCATAGTACAAAAATGGCACCTGTATTTTCTTCTTTCTTGGATTTCTTTGACTTCCCATTAATTCAGCCATACCTCTCACAAGGCCAGGACTGGAGCCAAAACAAAATAAAGCCTGTTTGTGTTCTAGAGCTGTCTTGTAGATAACTCAAGGGCGAGAGAGAGTTAAATGGTACAGTCATGTAAGTAGGATTTTAACTTGACATGTAGGTATTTTTCTGGAACTTACACCTAGAGAGTGAGCATTAGATGAATGCACTATTCTAATATTAAAAGAAGATTGCAAATACAATATTTTTAAAAAATCTTTAAAAACATAATTCTCAAACCCACAATGCTTTCTAGCAGTTTTTGGCTAAAATATATCTTTAAAAGAATTCCTAGACCTTCAGCTAAAAATGACTTCAACAGAAGACATCTCTTTTGGCAATTAGATGTCTTACATGCCCTTTATGAGTATCCAGTAATTAACACAGTTTCCAGCAACTTCGAACATTATCTCTTTCTAAACCAGAAAATAACCTTTACTGGGTTAAATTCTGACCCAAGGGCAAATATTTTAACGTCTGTATGTCTCTATTTCCTCATCTAGAAAATTTTGATAAACTTTTTGGGTTGTATACCACAAATGATTGGAAAATGTCTCAAATGCTTTTGATTAAAGTTGATATGCCTGCATTGTCTTAGAGGGGTGGGGAGGAAAGGTACATTTTTTAAACCCGAAAACTCAAGGAAATGTTATTGCATTCTAAACAATTTACCCATCCTTCACCTCCATCCTTAATGTGTCAGTATTAAAATAAAAATTGCAGGGCTCAGCCTTGCTGGGCAGATACTTCAACATTCTCTACCCATAAAGAGGTTCGTTGTTTGCCACGCACCCCTTTCCTACTTGCTTTGAGTAAATCTGTTTAGAGCGAATGTGGGGGACTTGGTGAGGAGAAGCATTCAGAACCTGGCGTCAGGGTTGCTTTCATCAGATGATGCCCAGAGAGCTTGGAGTCTTGATGCCCTCACCCCCAAAAGCTTCACTTTGCTCTTAGCTCCTTAGCTTGGTGGCAGAAAGCTGACTCCAGTCCTACCTCCATCATGAGGCTCTAGGAAAACCTTTTTTTAGTTGTCGTCGTTGTTGTTATGCTCATCGATCCTGTAGCACTGATCATAAATCCTCTAGGACCATAGAATCATAAATCAAGACCTTGGCTGGTATTGTGGAGACATTGTGCTGAGAATCTCTCATTTTATAAATGAAAGGAAAACTGATGTCCGGGGAAGTAGGAGGTTCGTTACCGGTGAAGACTATAGCTCTGGATTACTCAGTGCCATTTACTCTATTCCAATACACAATGTACCGCAGTGGCCACTAAACTGCAGGGGTTTTCATATAAACTTGATACCTCCTGACCTTCTTCTATGACAAAATCAAGTAAAAATCTATAAAGAAACCCATCACAGGGCATGGAAAAAATCATTCAAATAGTATGACTCTCAAAATTCACTTTATCTACCCTCTGAAGACCTTTTCACATCTGGGGAAACCATGGCAAAGAATGAGTCTCTAAAGATCCCAATTAGATAAATGAAGCATGGTTCATTATTTCCAAAGTGTTCTTTTCTTTTTTTTTTTTAAGAAAGAAGGGAGAAAGAATCTCATTAACTAACTAGCCCCGGTAGCAATAACCTGACAACCCTTACCGAATCGATCTCACCTTCTGAGATAAAGGATAGAACATTAGTCCACAAAGACCCTCGAGTAATAAGAAGATTGGGGGTACTCGATGCTAACACTGGACATTGAGGGAAAGCAATGAATAAGGTTTCCGATAAGTTAAAAGTCTATATGCCATCAGGAAGTTCAGATCTGATCATGTGCTAGTACGGTGTGAACCCTATTTTAACAACCCTGATTTCAAGCCTTTTTAGTCTCAAAAGTAACAACTACCATTAATTGTATGGAACAGTGTTGGCTCTACCTGCCGTTGACAGAATCTATGCAGAAAATGGTTATTCCTGATTGTAGGCTCTTTTAATACAAACCCATGCAATCCTGATTATTTCATAAAAGATAACATTTTATTATTCTTTGAGATCCTAATATATGTGGTGTTGCTTCTTGTGGCCAAGTTTACTTCTTACAGGCCTATGCTAAATTAATCCTTCGTACCAGCAAGTGACATGTAAATCTGTTTAAAGACAGTGATGAATTTACCTGGCTTTGAAACAAATGAAATGATTCTCAATATTTTTTTCCCCATTCAAAGAAATATATCCATTTGAGTTCATTTTTGAAATTAGGTTTTCCTAAAGACCAAACATGAAAGATTTTCAACACAGTAGCTATTTGTTAAGATGTAAACATTAGAACTAATATTTTTGCTCAATATTTGGAGGAAAGAATTTTATTTGGTGAAATGGCTAAAAAGAATTTTAACACTATCTTAGAGAAAAAAATTATGGTCAATTGTGGAACATTAACCTAGCAATTAAAATAATTGCACTCAGAAACTCAATTATAATTATCTGTTTTGATTATTGGCAAAAAGAATAGAAAATTTCCTACTTTTTTACTTAGAAACATTGGTGACTTATGTGATGACAGAAATACTTTAAAATATTAATCTCATAAATGAATATGTGAGAATAAATACAGTTACATTAATCCCTAATTGCCTTGGACTGAATTATGACTTGTGGAATGAAAACAGTTCCCAATTTAAATTTTACTTTGGAATTAAACAGTTTCCATTTATTTGTAGTGAGCAAAATGAAGACAGGCCAAATTTAAAGGATACAAAATTTTATATACACCGGTTGTGATTTTCTGAAAGCTATAAAAATAAGATCGTAAAAATAATGCTTGCATTTTTTCTCTGTTATTTAAAATAGTGTTTTTCTCATAAAGAGAGGGATGAGGAAATTAAATTAGAAATACACAAAAATAAAACATCTAGATTAGCTCCAAATATCTGTAAATCAAACAGGTCACTTCCTGTGAGTCAACTTATGAGTTAAAGAAGAAATCACAAAGGAAATTGGAAAACATTTTGAACTGAGTTACAATGAAAGCCCAGCATATCAGTATTTTGGAATGCAAAAAAATAATTTAAAAAAAGAAAAAATGTACCCCAAAATGTGGTTCTTTGAAAAGATCGCTAAACTCTTGCCAGGCTGATTGGGGGGAAAAAAAGGCAGGTAAAAGATACAAATTGCCAATATTGGGAATGATGTAGGGACCTAATTAGAAGTCCTACAGACGTTAAAAGGAAAATGAAAGAATATTATGAACAGCTTTATACACAAAACAGTAACAACTAAGATGAAATAGAGAAATTCCTTGAAAGGCAAACTACCAAAGCTCACTCAAGTAGAATTAGAAAATATGAATAGCTTTATATCAAAGAATTAAATTGAATTGTTAAAACTCTTCCTAGAAAAACAAAAAGCCAAAAACTAACCAACCAACTGACAAAAAAACCCCTAAAACTCTAGACTCAGATGGCTTCACCAACCTAAAATCTATAACAGATTAGCAAAAATAATGAGAAAAGAATCCAAACATATCACTAACTAAAGTCATTGATGCACAAAAGAAGAGAGAAAGAAAGGAACAAAGACAACAAAAACAATGAGAAAACAATAAAATGGCAATAACTACATATTTATCAACAATTACTTTAAATGTACAAGGACTAGATGATCCAATCAAAAGACATAGGGTGGCTGAATCAATAAAGAAAGAACCATGCTGTCTATAAGAGGCTCACTTCAGATAGAAAGACACATACAGACTAAAGGTGAAAAGATGAAAAAAAAGATATTGTATGCAAATGGAAACAAAAAGAAAGCTGGGGTACCAATACTTATTTCGGATAAAATAGACTTTAAAACAAAGACCATAAGAGGAGACAATGAAGAGTATTACATAATGACAAAGGGATCAATCCAATAAGAGAATATCGCTCTTGTGAATATCTACACACCCAGTATAGGAACACCTAAATACATAGAGCAAATATTAACAGACATAAAGGGAGGGATTGACAGTTATATAATAATAGTAGGGGACTTTAGCACCCCACTTACATCAATGAATAGATCACTCAGACAGAAAATCAAGGAAACATTGGCCTTAACCAACACATTACCACAAAAGACTTAATAGATATTTATAGAACATTCTACTCAGAACAGCAGAATACTCATTCTTTTCAAGTGCCCATGGAGCATTTTCCAGGATAGACCACATGTTAGGCCACAAAACAAGTCTCTAAATTTAAGAAAGTTGAAATCATATCAAATATCTTTTCTGACCACAATGATATGAAACTAGAAAATTAAAAATAGAACTATCATATGACCCACCAATTCCACTCTGGGTGTTTATTTGAAGGAAACAAAAACACTAATTCAAAAAGATATGTGTGTGTGTGTGTGTGTGTGTGTGTGTGTGTGTGTGTCCCTCTGTTCATTGAAGCATTATATACAATAGCCAAGATATGAAAGCAACCTAGGTGTCAATCGATAAATAAATATATAAAGAAGATGTGGTATATAGGTAAATATAGATATATATATGTGTGCATATATGTTTATATATATATATACACACACACACACACACACATGCTCTAAGCATATAGCATTCTGATATTCTTCCACATGTGTGCCAGGAGACATGTACAAAAAATAGTTTGTTAAAAAATAAAACTAAAACAAAGCAAGAACCGCCCCCCTAAATGTTCATTAAAAGTAGAATGGATAAGTTATGGTATGGTTTTACAATGTTATACTCTTCTGCAGTTAAAATGAATGAATCAATGTAGTTAGAATGAACAAAATCACAGAAGCATATATAAAATAAGATTTTCTATAGATAAGGTTCAAAAAACTCTCTCTCATAGGCTGTTGAGCATGACCATTGATAAACACGCGCCTGGAGACAGGCTGCTTGTATTTACAGTCGAGCCCCCCACCTCTTAGCTGTGTCACTTTCAAGTCCCTGTGCCAAACTCCCTCACTGGTGCAGCGAGGACACCACTACGTACTAAGATGTGCTAACCTGTTGGGACAGCGCATGAAAGAATCGGTGAACGTTAGGCAGTTATTCTTCTCTAGTCCACCAGGGGGAGCCTCAGTGGTACCAGGGTAGAGCATCTCCCCACCCCACCCCCTCAGAGAGCAACAGGGTGCAGCAGTGAGAAAACACATGGTGACAATGGCTCTGAGTGCAGAAGGCTATCGTTGCCGTCATGGAGGGGGGTGGACCACTCAGGACCTGCGGAAAAGGAAGAGGGAACTGGGGTTGCTGGAACCCCAGTAACGATTTAGCCCAAAAACGACTCGTTGACATTTTTAGCCAAACTTGATTGTTTAGAAGAAACAAGAATTCAAAGAAAATTAATGAAGGCCTACACTCGTGCAAGATAAGGAGGACATGCAGTCCATTTCTGATTTATTTTCGCCCCCAGGCATGGATTTCCCAGATGGTAGCTATTTCAAGCCTTTTACTTGACCACTTTCCTCCTGTCTCTGCATCGATTGTTTATTGGCACCTTCTTCAAAGAACAGGACAAAAGGAAAAAGAGATAAAATGTAGATTCCCATCAACTCTCACATCTACGAGTCAGCCATTTCTTAAACGCACGATGTGGCATGGTGAGGCTGAGTTTTCATTGTCCCAAAATAATTACTGGAGAAGGGAGACTTTCAGGCAATCACATGGTTGTCTATTTTATCTGGCTTCTTATCACTAGCTTTTATAGTTTGATTACTGAACTGTCAGTTTGGGGAATAAAGTGAGCTCTTGTTTTGATATCCTTGGGGTTAATTACTGTATAGAGTTTACTCTGCTTTCCAATGGAAGGCTAGCAATGGATAGAAAAGAATGAGAATTTATAACCAAAGTGAACTGTCATCTCTAATGCATTAGGAAACTCCCATGTAGTTTTTGCTAGTATTTTATCACTAGTCTCACATACACAAAGCTATTATAACATAACTATGACAACGCCTAGCGTATTACTTACCCTCTTATTTCCACTTGAGCTACAGCAGTGATGTTGATCTGCACGCTCACAAGATTGCTGTCTGGGTTGTCCTTGTTGGAACTGAAAACAATGACATATGATTGAAATATATTTTCTCAGATGCGTTACTCTAATGTATGATCATAAAAAACATTCTATGTATCACAAGAGCAGCACACATGACCAATATGACAATTTGGAAAACAGTGACATATCCATTCTACAAAATCATAACCATTTGTAAATTTTTATTTTGATCATAACGTGTTCAAAAGTAATGCAGTAATTTTCCACAAGGAGACACCCTATCTGAAAATGCAACAGAAATCTAGAAAAGCTAATACTTTTTTGTGTCAGTGGCTGAACCCATAGGGCAGTGAGCTGAGTTCATTTTCCAGCATCTACCCTGGATATATTCCTTAACTGATCTCTGCATCATGTTCATTGCCCATCAGATGGGAAAGGATAGCAACTCAACTCGTGATTTTCCATGCTAATACAGGGGAGGACTGGCAAGAATAATCCAGGAGTGGCATATAAGGGAAAAACATTTGCATGTGGCTCTGGAATGCGTCATCCCATACGTTGTTTTGGCAGCAAATTTACCTCCGTTATGGTTTACTTCTTAAGTAATAGTAAAATAAGCGTACACACCCTGCCCGCTTACTGGCTGGCTGGGGGGCGGGGCTAGCAGAAGCACAGCCAATGGCAAGAAGGAGCGATGTCAGGAAAAGCTGGGCAATTCGTGCAGAGGCAATGGGCAGAGGACATGGATGTTTGTTTGTCTAGTGCATCAAGAATCTCTCTTAATAGTATTTCTTTGAACAGTGGCAAAAATGATTTTCGAGTTTGCTATTTCTTCCTTTCAAGCAAATATAATTAGATATGAAATTTAACTTTTAAAAAACGCGCGTGTTAAGCTGCCAGCACGGTAAGGAAAATGCAGCAGGTGTCATGGCTTCCGCTGTGATCCCCCTTGCGTTTACCGTCTTACTGTGCTTCCACTGAAGTCACCCTAACGTTCTGAAGGACGGTGCAGCTTTCAGCAAACCGAGATGTGGCCATACCTCCGCTAACGGGTCACGTGTACAGTCAGGGCTCATTTAGGAAGAGGAAGCCTCTTCTTATCGAATCTCATGTGGATTCAATGAACAGGCTCTCGTGCTGCGGTGATGGTAATGGGGTGTATGTTCTGAATAGCTTTGGAAGCTTTCCAAATGTGGGAGCTGGATAAAAGTTTGCTTTCAAAGGAGGAGGAGGCAGAACCGTTCCCACATGGCTTTTGAAAAAGCCCTGCTCGATTATATATACTGATAAGGCAAACTTAAACGGCAAACACATATAAAAGATGTAAACAGGCGAATGTCAAACTCGTTTCCTGTAATGGGGCATTGCCTGCTAAGCTTGTGATGAGCCCAGAGGGACTTGTTCACCAACTTTGAACCCCTGTTTCCAGGCCACTTTATCATTATCACATCTGGGGAGGATCAGTCAGCTAAAAAGTTTGTTGTTGTTGTTTTGTTTTAATGGCAGGATTCTGAATTACTAACTACTAAGAAGTCATTAGCTAATTCTGCTTGTCACAGACTTTGTGGTCTCGAATCCATTATGGGGAACTCTTTAGTTTGGAACGTTAAGTTTAATTATTCCACAGACAACACCGACTTTGTTCTATTTTCTAGTTCACCGCTGCTCTGTGGCAGTGGGAATTAGAATTATGGAGGGAAAAAAGTGTCCTTTAAGTTATCCCATAATTCAGTACTTTGTCTGCACATGGTTCAAACAACATGATTTCCTTTACTCACAACACCCTGAAACGGCAAATAGATGTCAAGCATTGAAATCATCTTGGGACAGGAGTCCAACATGAGGTTTATAGAGACCGTTTTAAAGTGTAACAAAAGCAGGCTAGACCTGGTTGGCTGATCAAAATGACCCTCTGTCACACAAGCCTGCATGACACCTGGTACTGCAACCAGTGGTATCAGCAGAATCTCCCACTGAGAAAGCCACCAGGCTTGACATATACTTTAGATGCTTCTTTGACCTCTTTCCGGTAAGGAAACCCCCCTCACTAACACCACTGCTACATACAAACGAGCGCTTCATCACCACCTTGGATGCTGAGCTACTTATACTGTCACTGCCAGCTTCTACGCGAGGCATGATGAATTTCCTCTCCACGACTACACCCTACGTCGTGCCCAAGGAGAAACATGTTTTCCGCTCACTACTCCAATGCAATTTTTTCTTTTTCTCTACTGTTTCCTATTTTCTAGCACTCCTGCTATGCTTTCTGTGGTCTTTGGAATGCCAGCAAACACAACACAATTTCCCCATTACCGAGAAAGCAGCTGCGCTGATGATCACAAAGATGTGTGTGTAACATGGGAATTGCCATTGGAGACCCACTCTACACAGGCAGGAAGATGTTTACGTGTTGCATAGAGCCAGGGCATGGAGACACCACTGAATGCAAATATTTGGTAACATGAAATATGTTACATTTATTAATTTACAAAGCCCATTTTCTTTCGGGGTCTATTTGTGGAAAAGGGCATTAAATGTGTGTCACAGTGGTGAATGTGGTCAAAAGCTTTTGACTTCAGAGCATTTGCTCTAGTTTATTTTTAGTTTAAACACATTTAAACTGGATGCAAACCATCCATTAAATACTTATTTACATCTCTGGAGTCTGCCAGCAGAGCACGCACAAATGCTGACTCTTCAGACACTTCAGTACTCTAGTACTAAAATATTCCCAAATACTTTTATTTCTATTATGTACCTTTTGGGGATTTGATTCTTTTCGTACGTCCCAGTAGCCTCTCCAATTCTTTCTGCACTTCTACATTTTCATATTTTTTCAGGGTCATGTTAAAATAGTCATGAGTTTTATAGCATTTAAGGATGGAATATAATCATGGCCTATACTTTCGGAAGAAGGGGGATGTTAAAAATGTGACCGTTTCTACTTTCCATCAGATTTAGCACTTCATCACCAAATTCATTATTTAAATGATGGTCTTCAGGATGGATCTGGGGTAGGTATTTAGCATCCTAAAACAGAAGAGATACAAATTGCATCTCTTCTGTTATCAGCAACCGCAGCCAGGAGTAAGAAAGAAACGTCAAGGAACTTGCTTGGCACCTTTGTAACGGACTTTCTTTCTCAATAAAGGCTGCATATTTTATGAGATGTATCTTTCTCCAGGTGACAGAAAGTGTCATGCCCCTATGGGATCATTGTCTCAGACAGTAATGGGGAGAAATAGAGACTTCAGCCTGCTGTCAGGAGGTACAGTGATCCTTTTCTTAAAACTTACAAATATTAACAGATTTCCAAATGAAAATAGTTATGATTACCTGAACCTTTGGGGAAATATACATTTATGTAGATTTTTAAAAAAGGATTTAAAAAGCTTTCGGTACAGCGAAGGGATATTACAGAAGAACTCATCCTGTCTGCAACACGTAACTAATTTGGGTAAAAAAGAAAATTCTAAGATTCAGCAGAAAATACTTAGGACACATTCAAAAAAGACCTAACGAAGGTCAGAAAAGGACACCGAAAATAAGTTACAAAACTTTTCTCCGTAGGAATGTGGGACGAAGTTCAGGGGATATGGTTCGTGATACAGGTTGCAGATTTTTGAAACCACCTTCATTCTTACAGAGTTTATATAATTTTTAAAAATTCCTAAACTTTTAATGAAGTAGCTATTAAGAAATAATCCACTGAGCATAACAATTTTTTCTAAAAGTCATCACACTCTAAGGACACCTTCTTCTTCTAGGACAGCAGGTACATTTAGAGATTAGCCACACTGCACACCAGTATTTGAGGCCTGAATTGTAGATACTGATTTCACAGTCATTTTTATATCAGAACATGCTGGGCCAGTTATAAATACCTATGGGATGCCCGCACGTGTTGTCTGCTTCAGGGTTTTTCAACCTCCTAAAATCGCAGACCACGAAATAATACACACATCTCCCTGGGCATCTCACTATACATATTTATGTTAATCTGAGATATTATACTCCATTTAATTTCCTTTTCTTCTGATATGAGTCGAGAGCGATTATATTGATTCCGTTACTGGCTCATGGGTTGCAGTCCAACTACAGTTGAGACTGCCTGCTCCTCATGCACATGGCTCTTCTCGCTCACGAAGCATTCTTTCCAGCCATGAAGGAGTAAACAGAATAAATGGTGAAAGGGTTAAGTCACACTTGAATCCTGAACGGGGTCAGTCTTAGAAAAAGGGGGCAGCCACCCACAGGGCTCAGCTCTAGCTGCGAAAGAAGGCCAAACGAGGAAAAAGGAAAACGAAGGAGCATGGGACAGCGCCCAGGACGAAATTTTGCTCTCATTCCTTGGCCTGGAGAATGCCATCTCTCTTTCAGAACC
The DNA here is from genome assembly GCF_014176215.1 of Rousettus aegyptiacus. Classification (NCBI taxonomy): domain Eukaryota; kingdom Metazoa; phylum Chordata; class Mammalia; order Chiroptera; family Pteropodidae; genus Rousettus; species Rousettus aegyptiacus. The sequence continues at coordinate 90,620,808 of NW_023416285.1, read as the reverse complement.
AAAAATACTGAAAAAAAAACTGAGCTAACTGAGAGAAATAAAGATAAAATGAGCTGTGAAAAGTCTGGGTTCTAATCTCAGATGGACTTTTAAGGGGAAGAAGCTTGACCAATAGCATTCATTTCACTATGGATCTTTAATTCTGAGCGTTAGGCATTGAAAAGGCTAACCTTCTGATTTGAAGATCGAAGTTGATGCTCATGTGTGTTTTCTCAAGACGTGGAACTGTAAACCGGAGTCCCAGAGAATACTAAAAACAAAACAAAACAAAACACATCACACAAGATATTTATATCATTACGTGAGAGGAATCTTATACACGGCATCAAAAGCTTTTCAGGTCATCCTGCAAAACTCTACCCTAGATTGCTGTTTATTTTTCTGCTTCCATCTTTTTTCTGCTTCTACCCTCCATGACTGAGGGCTGAGAGGAAATTGTGCAGTTGAGGCTACAAGGCCCAGACAATTCCAGTTCCTATGTATTTTGGTTCCCACTCTTCATTTAGCCCCATACCAACTTTTCTCCTGACATCTTCTGTTCATGCTAAATTAAAACAACCTAAATATACAAAAGGAGATTGTTTTAGAAAACTGTGATGCTTCCGTTCAATGGACATTAACGTAGACGCTGAAATTCTGGCTGTAAAGCCTATCAACAAGGTGAAAAATGCATTGGATATGATGATGATCAGTAAAGAAAAAAAGGTTACAAAGTTGCATGTGCAATGTGTTTCGAAAGTCTATGGTTTTAAAAGTCTATCCCTGGAAAAATTACCGCGTGACAATAAGAATGGATTCTAAGAAAATATACCAGAATAATATGCTATAGTAATGTCGATGTTACGAGTATTTGGATTACTTTTCTATTTTTATTTTTCAAAGTTTTAAAACTGCTCATATTATCTTTATAATTTGAAAACAGATTTTTTAAGATGGAGAAAAATAAATCCAATGGTAACATAAACAAGGAAGTAAAGATACGAAGACAGGTCACAGTATTACTTACTCTCCCATATACTGCGCTAAGCCTTACACATATTGTCTCATGTAATCATGACAACTGCTCTACGAGGTAGGTACTGTGATTGGTGACATTTTACAATAGAGTGGCAATCTGAGGACTTGCTCCAGGTACAGAGCAAACAAACTGCGTAGTTAGAATTGAAATCCCTCCAGACTGACTCCATACTATGAGCATCAAACCTGCAATTAAAAACTCATGAGCCAGAGATATGAACCAGTAAAATATAAACTAATAATAAATTACCATTTTTATTATAAATCATTTTGCTAGCCCTTATTGATTGTGCTATAAGCCACTAGTTGCTTTATATCATATTATATCATATCATTTCTTTGCCTCAAACATTCCTGCAAATAGAAGTTCTCCCATTTCAGTGGGACTTGCCCAAGGCATCAGAGCTCATAAATGGCAAAGCTGGGATTTAAACCCGGATGTGTCTAATTATTAAGCCTATGCATCCTTATGCCCCAGCCATGGTGAATACCTTCATAATGCCAAATGTGCGATTTCCTGTCAGACCTCTGGGCCTTTGCACGTTCTTTTCTTCTTCTTTAGATACCTCCTAAGCCTTTCCCTGCTCATGCTTCAAAGCTCAGGGCAAGAATACCTCCTGCAACACATCCTCTGATCCTTCAGGCCAGCCCCGGCAGAAATTTTTTCTTTGTCTTCTCTCTCCTTTAATACTCTCCCATCATTCAACCTATGATAGCGCTAAATTGGGAGTTTTTGATGGAATGGGGATTGTATATTTTCATCTTGATATTTTCAGACTCTAGCTTGGTAACAGTTATATAGAAGAGGTAGCAGTAAAAGTGGTTATTTCTCATCAAAAAAGAATGACGAGAAAGAGTGTGCCACTGTTTGTACACTTCCAGTGATGGGGGCTCTTACTGAATTGGGATGAAGCCTGTCTAATGTTGGTTTTCACTATAAAGCAATTCAGCATGGGGCGAGGATACACAGAGGGTGTAAAAACTACATATTAGTAAGAGATGCGTGAGTTCTTAATATTTCCTCGTTTTCCTGCTTGAGATATTTTGCAAGTTTTTAGGAATCTTATTGGCATATAAGTGTTTTATATTACTATGTCTATTCTATGAAAAACATATTACTAACAAATCAGGAGTGACACTTCAGAATACTGCCTGGAATGTTTTGTTAAATTAAAACATAGTCACTTGAAAACTGTTTTTTAAAAATATCGAGACTAGAATAAATATTCCTGGCAATTTATGATGCTTTTAAAATTATTATTATTTAGGACTGCTTTTACTTTTGGAATTTTACTATAATCCACTTAGAGTATTCTTTTTAAGGTACAAAATGAAGAAATAAATCAAAGTGTTTTTGAACAAAACAGAATGCAAAAAAAATTGACGTGTTTAAGGGTATTAAAGGATGAGATAAGAAAGCTATTAGGTTTCTTCCACTATAGACCTCAGAGATAAATGAACACAAACAATTTACTTTCTTGACTTCTAAAGATTATTTGCTAGTAAAATGGATTGACATTGTTTCACATAAACACATTTGTGGTTGAGACCACACTGCCACTTTTACCCTCCACTTTGAATGACACCGGTGGCCAGTTTTCATTCCAGGGCTATTCTTAGTTATTGATGATCTTAGATGTTCTCTGGTCTAGAGTTAACACTTTTAATACTGAAAAAAAAAACAAGTGCCTGGTCATCTATAGATGCTAACACTGTTGCCACCATGTCGAGTCACGTCTCTTTGGCCTTGGGGAGACCTCTTCATATCATATTACGTGGCTGGATTTTTGATGAAAACTAGCAAAAGGACTTATTGGCTTGTAGATAAAAAGATCCTAATGAAAAATCTTCTGATAGCTTAGACATTCCATTTTGTCTTTCATGGCCTCATTTAAATATCTCATCTGTTATTTATTAGTTTTCATCCAAATACTTATCACAGTTTTGCACACAGGATAGAACATGGGCTTTGTCTGTAGGCCTAGTTCGAATCTTGGGTCTGTCCTTCAACCTGTGTGACTTTGGTCAATTCATCCGACTTCTCTGAATCTCACTTTTCTCACCCATAACACAGGAAAAATACCTGACTTACACGATTTTTGGTTGTAAAATTTAAACATTAAAAAAAAGCACGCAGTGATGGGTTGATAACACAGTAGGCTGTCAATACATGTAAGCTCATAAAATATCTGTGATAAAGTTTATCTTTCATTTAAATATTTACTTTTTTGAAATAATAAGTGAGTGAGATTACAGCATGACACCTTTTTTAACTACTCAGGATCAAAGGAATAGGGTTTATTATAGTGTAAAAAAGCAGAAACATTATTGTAGCACCATATCCTAGAGTATAAACTGGGACTAGGTATTACTTGATAGAAAGTTTCAAATGCTCAAATAAATGTGTAAAACACTTGGGCTAAAAGGTTATTAACTGCAAGACTTCTCAGTACCTTTAAAATGCAAGTGTGCACCCGAGTGTCCCAGAGGATGTGATATTCAGCAGTAATCACAGAAATCTTCTCTAAAGGCGTTTCTTAAGGGATTAGCACTCTTTGGAATATAATTTAGGAAGCTATCCTAATAAAAACCTATGCAATTGTAAATTTTCACAATTTTTTTCAAACAAGCCACTTCATCGATAATCATAGACATCTAGTTTAAAATAAAGGAATACGTTTGTTTACTTTATATAATATTTAGTTATGCCGCATTTGTAGATTTCAGGATTTTTTTTTTTCTGCTTTATGACATAAAATAATCACTTCGGTGTTGACATTTATTACAAGAAGTTCCTGTGCATATGCTTGAACTGCATTTCCATAAAATAAATTTGTTGTCTGCAAGTAATCCCGGATGAGAAGTTCCTAGATCTGGAAACAAAGAAAGAAAAAGGAGGAGGAGGAGGAGGTGGAGGAGAGGAAAAACCCGTTTCCTTATTCTTTCCTAAGCACGTTAACAGAACATCATTAACCGTTTCTTTTTCTTGCTATATTTTTCTGTATTATTCTTCAAGTAACATGATAAAGCTGATTCAAAAGCTGAATTATGGTAACATTTTAAGATGAAAATACTGTGGATGTTATTCATTTGGGAGTTATATTAGACATACAAATTTAATCATCTTTGCTAAAAATTTTAATCATATTATTTCTCCAGTCCTTTACTTACATTGTGTTTGTTTTCGAGTACAAAGAAAAAAGTTGTAGTGAAATTCAAAGAAAAAATATTTACAGAAAAAAATCCGTAGTAAAAAACGTCTTCATGGATTTGTTCTGACTTAAAGACACGTGAGAGTAATGTCCAAAGAGAAAGCATATAAAAATATTCGTCTTTTTGTGTTTTTAACCTTAGATTATCCACTCCCTGCTGGTTATAATGCTAAATCCCATTACCTTGGTAATTTCCTGCCTAATTTGTTTTAATTGCTATGTGCTAAATTGCCGAGTGCTAATTGGGGAGCTTTCCATCAGTTCTCTTTAAAATTCAATTAGACAGAAATCAGTGAGGGCTTCTGGTTTTCTCTTACGTTTGTGCCAGCCACCATAGGGTTCCCGAGGTCACACACTACCGTTCTGGTTACATTTTCCATCTTGTACTCACAGCTCAGTGATCGGAACCCCTGCAACAGGAAAGAACACCAGCGTGAGGTTCAGAGGGGCAGAATAAATTACATCCTGTCACAAAAGCAAGGCCGCGGGCGGGAAGGTCCCCTTGATTTCAAACACCTGTGTGGGTAACTGTGCGGAAGAATTTGTGACCATCAGCTCGAAAGAGAAACGCGAGAGAAAAGATGGACGTTCAATATCAGAAAGAAACGCCTTAGATTGGTAACACGTTTACTGTGTTTCCTTGAAGAAGAAAATGCTTTAAGACACTATTCCATATGAACAATTTAGAAATTATTTTCACTGTTGTTAGTGTTAAATTCAGGCCATGAAGATCACAGGTCTTCGACACAACTAAACAAATTTATTCTTGCAAAAGTAATATCTAAGAAGACAGTATCTATAGATTATCATATGACTCAACGGCCATTTGCAGAAGAATTACTTAGTTAGAACACAAATTTCTACACATCAGGGTCTCATTTTGAGATTATACAATCAATCTTAGTTCAAGTCTCTACATACTTAAGAAGGAAAGAGAACACTGTTATGTTTACCCAGTGCTTCCTGTTTCCCTTCTTCCCCCTGTATCCTATTCTGATTAGAATACATAAAATCTCAAGTTTGAAATGGTGCTTAGAACTATGCTGGAGAAGGTCTCAAGGTTACAGCAGACGAGAGCCGGGCGGAAAGGAAGTTTATCTTTGAACTCCTGCCCTGTGCTCACAGCTCCACCTCGTGCCCTCATGTCCCTCCCAGCGAGGTAGAAATCCACACCTTGTTCTCTACCCTGAGCCTTTTCATATTTCAAAGCCTAATGTCCCTGTGGCCCTGCTCTGTTTGCATTCCCCCGGTGTTTCACTCTAACTCATCAAGTGTTACTAACACATCACCTATCACCCTCATTCCCAAAGATAGGTTTGCAATCGGAGGACAAAGGAGCAACTTTTGGGGAGTTTCTGTCCCATGAGACCAGAAGAGAGTGTTCTGAATATGAGGACCACTTATCCATCTATCAGCTCTACTGAAACTTCATTTAAGGAATTAATGTGAAATTCTAAGCAAAAGTTTCAGAAACCATCTTCCATTTCCTTCTTTCTACTTTACTGAGAAAAACCAAGATTCAACACCAAAACAAAGAAAAGCCCAACACAACCCAGATATTTAGCTACAGAATTCTGTCGGTAGATCATACGCTCCGAGAAAATGAGCTTCAGGAGGCAGTGGTTTCTGTCCACTCCCAGGACCTCGAACAGTGTTTGGCACAAAGCGGGAGGAGGTGTGGGGAACTATGGAACAGAAGTAATTTACACGGCTAACTGTAAAGTCCTCTTTCTCAGTCACCCTGGTGGCTGTCCCAACTAACGAGAAAGGAATGAATCGCTAATACCCGGGGGCATCATTTAAGACAGGTTCTTTCCAAATGTGAATGAATGACATGCCAGTCTTCTGATGGAGCTAAGAAATGTATTTTTAAAAAGCTGGTAATCTTCTCTCTTCTCAAAGATAGCTTTAGCATGTATTCAAGTTCTTAAGGATCTATAACTAGCTCTAATTGTACAGAGATATTCTGTGTTGGGATTATTAGCTCAATCCTGAACATAGAAGGAAAAGAAAAAAATAATAACCCAGCAAAAGCTTTAAAAACATGCCCATGTGTCCCCTAAATATAATTCAAGGATTTAGTGTCTATAGTAAACATTTTTATCTTATCTAAAGGTTAAAAGTTATATGTCCTTTTTTTCCAGCTTTCTAGAGGTAGCTTTTCCACATCAAAGATCTTTTCTCTCCTGAGATTCCCCACCCTTTTTTAAAAAATCTTTCTCTCCTCTCTGAGTGACAAAAACAATAATCGTTTTTCTAGATATTTCTTGGTTATTTTCCCCAGCTGTTCCAGGAACACTCCTGCTCTAATTCATTTATAGCTCTTAGGGTATCATTCACTGAAAGTATTTACTGTGCACCTGCTATTTACCAGGCAGTGATAAAAAAGATCCCTCGTCCTCACTGAATTTCCAATTATTATAACAATTGTAATAAGTGATTACAAGCAATTGTAACAAGCAATTGTTCACGAGGAATGGTAACACACAATTAGTAGAGTTTGTTAAGTATTATGGTAGGAGAAATTCATAGTGATAAAGGAGGACACACATATAGATTTCAGCAATTCGAGAGGGCATCGTGAACTAAGTGACATCTAAGCGGATGTGGGCGGGGGGTAGGCAGTAGGGGGGAAGAGGGTGGGAATTGCAAATCAGTGGGTAAGAACAGAGGCCTGGACCTAACCATTGAAATTTCAATCTTGGTTCTGCTACGTAATAGCTGCGTAATTTTGGACATGTTACTGAATTTCTCCTTATCTGTAAAATGGAGATAATGATAGTCTTGACATTTCTCTATAAGGCCGATACAAGGATTAAGTAAATTAAATATATGCACAAGCTCAGAGCAATGCCCAGCCCATAGCAACTGCAAAATAAATGGCTGAGGCCTGCAGGATGAGTAGAAATAAGCAGGATAAAGGGGATGAGGTAGTAGTGTGAATACGTCAGAGAGAAGGAAGTGCAGTACAAGCTCGCTGTGGTGAGAGCATTCACAGGTATTACAGAAACTGAAAAGAAATTCCACCCTGCTGGAATTCAGGATGTGGGGTCAAGGAAAGACTCAGTGAATAGCGAGGAGTCTGCAGGGGCGAGCAGGGCCTCCTTAGTCATCTCAGGGACTTGGACTGTACCCTAAAAGGATGGGGAGCCGATGTGATCAGATTTGCATTTTAGAAAGAGGGCTTTGCCTGCAGGGACGGGACTGGAGACAGGGAGATGGGGAGGTGGATTAGAAGACTGTTAACAGCGATCTCAGAAAAAGATCATGCCGGCCTGGATGAAGGCAGCGACAGTGGCGGTTAGACGGAAAGAGGATAGAAACTGGAGAGATTTAGGACTACCTCAGGCTTCAGACACTGGGTGGATGCTGAGGCCATCCTCGGAGACGGGATACCACGCACGGGGGAAGGCAGAGCGTGAGTGTGGGAAGGTGGAAGGCCTCGCTGTGGACACACTGCGCGTGAGGTGGGTGTGGAAGAGAGGAGTTGGCTGGAGTATAAGGTCCCCAGAACAGACAAATTCACAGAAACAGAAAGTTGAATGGTGGTCACCAGGGGCTGGGGAAAAGGGAATTAGGGAGTTAGCGATTGATGGAGACAGTCTCAGTTTTGCAAGATGCGGACGGATGGTGGTGATGGTTGCACAACAGGGTGACTGTACTTAATGCTACTGAACTGTTCACTTAACAATGGCGAATGCTGTGTATAATTTACTACAACAACAACAGTAATAAAAAGATAAAGCACATAAGCCTTTATTCCTAGAAAAATGTAGAGAAAGAGATGATCAGCATCTACATTTTCGAAGACATAAATGTTTTTCAACAAAAGAATAACGACACTTACAATCAGATAATCCTACCTCGTTTCCCCTTAAGAAAAAATTCTTAAAAGAAAAAACAACTTGAACCCAGTTTAAATAAGATGTAGCCCCAGGGAAATTGATGGAAGAAGAATAGTTAAGGACTCATTTGAGATTGTGGATAATGTCTGTGGATAACATCTGTCTGTCGTAATGCTGACAGCCAAAGATACAAAGGATAAATGCTCTCATGTTTTGGGCAGAGCGAACCAGTCCTTTGCTAAAAGAATGTTTTAGAATAGATGCTTTGTTTAACCAAGTCAGAAGCGGTGTGGCGTGAGGGAAATTGAAATAAAAATGTGAGTGGAGCCCTCGAATGTTTGAAAAAATAACATACTTGGGCTCATTTTTTGGTTTATTTCTGTATTACCTGCATGGAAGTATTTACAGGTGATATTTTTTTCTATAAATTTCTTCAACAGAAACTCATAATGATTCTATGACTGTCAAAGATAACACAATTATTACTAGCCTGGATTTACTTTTCTTTTCTTTCTTTCTTTTTTTTTTTACTAAGGAGATAATTTAACCAAAACAGAAACCATGAAACTAGAGGTATAAATAGAGACTTTTATGTTCTTAATGTTTTTAAATGTCTATAAAATACCAATATTACAACAATTTGTTGACATCTCTGTAGAGGAATTATTTTCCATTAAATTAGTTAATCACCAGAGCGTTCGAACTCCTCAGAGTTTTGGAAACTGGCTGACATTTAATAAATCATAGCTAAATGATCAAATCCACCAGCAAGTCATGCAGGGGTGCCCGCCGTGCCTGGCTCTGTGTGAGGTGCGGTCGGTGACGACTAGGAAAGAATGATCAGCTTGGTTTCCACTCTTAACTGTGAGTCTTTACACTTATGAAAACGAGGCACTGTCTCCAGTATCCTACAATGCATCTGTAATGGCTTTTCAGACCAACCCATGATAAACACAGAAGAACCAGCAGATACTCTGAGTGGGAAAATTCACATTTCTGATACGGAAGGAAGGAGTATAAAAATCATCGGTGTCAGTTTAATAGACAGAGGCATTGAAGGACTGGCAAATGACAAAGACCTGGCTTTCCTTGGTCCCAGTCCCGAAAAGGTGGACCAAGAAGAAAGAAAAATGAACGTGTTTCCTTCCCAGTGCCTGTCTAAGCTGTTATCGGGGCTCAGCTGGGGTTGGCCGGACTTGCCTCCGTGAGCAGTAATGAGAACCAGACCTCCTGGGACCTGCTTGAAACTTAAAGGAACTCAAAACAAAGGCCCCGAAACAGCCAGCGAGGGTGGGAGTTAGCCCGGGAATTTAGCTGATAAATCTATCAGTCGGTAAGCCGCTTCTTGCAGCCAGTTCTGTTCTCGTCCTTGCTTCAGCGCTCACACTTTGGCCAATTTATTTTTGCGCTGTGGCCAAGAAAGATAATACTGCTTGAGTCTGTCCCCCTTCCTGGCTCATCACTATTATGAAAAATAATAGTAAAAATAAAAACTAAAAATATAAGTAAGGTGCCGTTTCATTCTCTTTTATTTAAGAAGAAACTCTGAGCTATGATGGATCTAGTTAACACTGACTCTACTTCAAAAATATGCCTAGGTCTTCACTACTTCAAGTAACTCGTAGGCATTACCTTGATGCTGCGTTCGATCCCCACATAATCTGCCTCTTCCGGTATTATCACGAAGAGTTCAGCTTCATAGGCGCCTTCTCCTTCATTTCTTGCATTGATCATGAGCATAAGGTGATTTTCATCTCCGACGATGACCTGATGCTTATCTCTAGATATGCGGTTTAAAAGGAATCATTAGATACTATACTTCTCTGCATTCACGGGTATCTTATTTAAGGATTTATCTGGGAGGAAAAGAAGAAAGATGGGAAAACGCAAGACAAAAAGCAGATGGATTGTCATGAAGGGGCGGCAAGAAGAATCGTAAGAACCATGTTTGGATGGGAAGGGCAAGGAAATACCCGATGACGTGCTGGTAAATGTTTAGCAACCAGTTCTTAAAAGAAAATAAATAGAAATACTGGTTTGTAGCATTTGCTGATTCTAGTGGTGTAAACCCTTCCAACTGTGGTCAATTTCAAGCTACCGACATATTTAACAACCTACCGGCAAAAATTCTAGAAAATTTAGCAATTGGCTCACAAGCCAGAATGAGGCAACTCTAGCACATTCCTGAAAACATCCGAGAGGAAGAAGATCGACAGCGGGAGAAACGGGAGGGAGAGAGTGTAAAAACCCAGAAGTCGGACGTGTAATGCGAAGTGGACAATAAGAGGGAAGAAAGAGGCAGATAAAAGATCGCAAATAATTGATCGAGGTGTTTTGAGGAAATTTCATTCACTCCAAATTTCTAATTGAACCACCATTGGGAAATGGGTTTCATTTTTGACCCTTAATCGAAGCGATCGCTTTGGACACTGGCTCAATGGTGACGTTTAGAGAAAATCTCTTTGGGAGAGTACCAAGTAGATTCCAATCCCTGGCAGTGGCCAGGTCCCGGGGGTGGGGGTGGAGGAGCCTTTCCGCCTGAGGATGTTTTATATCCTAGTCCCATTTCTTTCCATAGCATAGTGTGGCGTAATTATGGACTGGTCCCTCTCCGTTACAGGCAGCTGGGAAGCCCTTCGATTCTCATTTGATTTGGTGACACCTGCTTTACTCCATGGCGTGCCACCACATTTTTTTTTTTTCAGTAACTTAAATTTGATTTTGTTTTGACAATTTTGAGGATGTCTTTGAGTCATGGGGTGCTTCAAAAACCAGACTGCGAAGGTGTCGAGAGAAGCAGTCTGTTTGAATCCTTTGCCCACAGAACTGAGACAAGTAAATACAACCTGAACCACCTCACGGATGAGTTTACTTTGAACAAAAACATTTTTTCCCCCCACTTTTGCTGAAAGATGAAACAGCCCGGGCAAGATCTTAGGGTGTGTCACTTGACACCAACCAACCCGAACCCGACCCGAACTCGAAGTGTAGCCAAGCTCAAGAATTTCACGCAGTGATTTTTTTCTTTTTCTGGTAGTAGCTGGAAGTGTATAGTTTCTCCAGAGACGCTTTAAATAAACACCTGTATTCCATTAGATAAAATGCACACGTTTGTTTATTGAAACTTACGGTCTAGCTGACAGCTTCAAGTCAGGGATGCATAGATTGTCTTCTCCGCACTCCACCAGGATGTGAGCCTGTGTTGTGCAAACACGCACCAGGAGTGAGACGGGGAAACCTGAATCACACCCTTTTTCTTGAAAATTATAAACGATTCTACGAATTAAACCAAACGCTTTCATTTCAGGAGGCATGATTCTTCTACCCAGCTAGAAACGCTTTATTAGGCGGTAACCCCTCCACGAGTTTGGGCGAGTTTACAGAAGCGCCCAATTCCATTCGTTCTGAAATGTCTGTAAAGTACTACTCCCGCGATGTTTTGAGGATTACAGGCTGTATTGCGCCCGTTACAGCCATAGTTTGAACAACTTAAATCTGGGTTGCATAAGGGGATGGGCTTCCGAAAACACAATGATGCAGTGTTTCAGGAAACAACGTTAGGAAAATCCCCCAAAATGTTACATGTTTGTGCACAGGAACGAAAACAAAAGGGGCCGCATTCCACCCTGAGGCCACAGGAGCAGTGCCCAAGGCCTGACTGAGAATGTGCTGCGGAGGACCATCAAGCACCTACCTGTTCGGTGACGACATTTTCCCTGTAGTGGTTCAATATTGGTTTCACCTCTAGGCCTTGCTTCAAGGTGGACTCGTCCAAACTGTAATTCAGATGAATGTTGATTGGCGATAGTTTATCTCGGAATTCAGTTTCGTCCTAGGGAAAATAATCACAAATTCAAGAAAGCGTCTGTGATAATAGCTGCAAGATGTTGGCCTGTGAAAGGCATTTGACTGCAGTCAGTGAACATGAATGATGAAGTAATCATCACCCCAGCGAGCTTTAGCACACACTAGTGGATGCGGTATGTAGTCGTCAGCTTAATTAATATATATTCAGGGATGAATCATTTAGCACTGTGGCTTCTCTGGAATATATACTTCTAGATATAACCTTCGGGTTCTCCATTTTTTCAAAACTTACACAGATTGGTCAAATTGCAAAGCAAAAAAAAAATCATATTTATATATGCAGTAAATGTCATTGAATTGGGATTCTTATTTTCATGAAGTCGGTAGGATTTGAGTCCTCTTGGGCTCAGAGGAAGAAGACATCTTGATTCTCCTCCTCCCTTCTCTCCTCAAGCCCTGGTTTGCCTGAACTTCAAAACACCTTCGGCACATTTGAAGTTCCCTCAGCGGGGAAAAAAAATGCAGAACTCCTGCCAGGCGAGTGGTCAGCACTGGCAGCAGCGCGCCCTGAGCACCGAGGGCTTACATCCCGAGCCGGCCATGCCTGCTGAGGTTGTGTGCCAGTCACCGTCACGCTGAGACCCAAGGCTCACACGCCCAGCTTTCTGTTCTGGAGTGTCTTGGTACACTCTGCCTCCCCCCGGTGTCCCCTCACTCACCGTGAGAGGGGACAAAATGGGGAAGAGCGCTACCTCGCACCTGCTAGGATGATGGGCTCATCGCATCATGAATGGTTTGGCTTTTTAAATTTCATGGTTGGTTTGCGAGTTATTGTGAAAATCCCTTGCTTTAACGTATCATTATAAATGACTTTTTAAATAAAGGCTTTGAATACCTAAACGTTTTTTTGTTTTATTTTTTTTTCTCCTGAGTTGGCTCTGAAATGCACCTTGGTAAAATCTGGCCAAACATACTCACGTAGCAGAAAAATTTAAATCACTTGTGTTTAAACTTTTTTTTTCTTTTTTTGGTGGGGGAGGCAGAAATGAAAGCCCCCTGAGTTACCGCTATTCTGAAGAAAAATGCACAAAACAAAAAGGAAGCCGTGGGCATCAACGGCAATGCATCATTGGGTTCGCGGACCTTAGGCTCAGAGAGGGGCGTGTACGTCCTGAAAAATAAACCTTCCTCCGGAAAAACCGAAAACGGGGCGTGGACGAGCGCGCTGGGGAAACGGAGGAAAACGGCTGGGATTTGGTTTCGAGGGCGGGAGGCCGCGAGGCGGCGCTGGGACACTGACCCGCAGGTAGACGGTGAAGTCGCGGCACGGGCGGGAGCCCTGCCGCCTCGTCGCCAGCCGGAAGACCAGACGTGACTGATGGTTGTCCAGGAAGAGCGTGCGTTTGATGGCGCCTTTCTGCTTCAGAGAATCTAACTCCACCTCCGCGGTCAGGCCTGCAGGACAGAGAGGAAGCAGGTGTCACCCGCGAAGGAGAAGGGGTCCGTGAAGACAGCACCGGGTCAGGCGTAGGAGTTCCGATTTCAACTCGCTTACGCAGAAAACATTTTTTTTTCTCATAGTTAGGATCAAAAACAACACAGGAGCTGAGAAAAATCATAAAAAATACTCCCCAAGCTAAAAAAAAAAAAACTTGTTTTGCAGTGGTTTTACACAAATCGTCATCACCCCCCAACAATTACATCTGTTTTTATAGATAACATTAATACTCATTATTCAAGTAATATTTATGCAGAAGTTCCCATGTATACGCTAGCAATCTTGGTATTAATAAATACCGTTAAAAGTTTTATGTGGTCTGCAGAGAAATGCTGCTTAGTACAGGACGGGAGCATGAAAATGAAAACGTGCTCACCTATTGTGTCTGAAATGCTCTGGCCCGCTGCAGATGCACATGCTCTTAAGGAAAAGCTGTGGAAAATGGTAGTCAATCATTTATTGGTTAATACAGTTTTGAATCTGAAGTAGAACTCTTTCTCCGCCTCACCCCAGGTAAAATGTATACATCATTTTCCTCTACTCTTATTACATACACAACTAAAAAATGAATAAGCATATATTTATTTATCAATACATATTTACTATATATATACATATTTATATATTCTAGCAGTTGGTCGCAACACTAACATAATTAAGACAGGTGACATTATTACATATGATGGTAATACTTGAAAATATTACTAGCAGGTAGCTGATTTAATCAGTGGATTGAGTAATCAATTACTTGCCGCCTTTATTCAATGAATGAATATCTTCCCTGTGCCAGGAAGTGAAGAACCAGACAGTACACAGGGGAACAGCTAGGGGCCGAGCCTGAAGATAGCTAAGACCCCATTTGAGGAACCTGAGTGGTGGGTGCATTGAAGCAAGAGGGAGAGAGCAGGGCTCTGAAAGTCATGGTCAGTTTGGATTTAATCCTAAGAAGTATGGCGCACCACAGTGTGATTAACCCATGTTAATCACACTGGAAGGGAACGAGACCTGGGCGGTGACTTGCCAGGGGTGTGCTACAATTTGAGGCAGAAACCCTAGAAGGGAGAGGGCAGAAAGAGAAAGGGCATAAGGAGCCTCGTAGAGTGGCTGTCTCAAGCGTGGCAGGCCCAATGATACGTCACAAAAAGACAGTAAAAAGAGGGTAGATGTGCTCAAGAGGCACTTTGTAGTTTTGCTTTGAACATGACCCACACTCAATTCAGAGAGATGCCTGCCATGGCTTGTAAGATGACCTGCACTTGGCCTGTTCCGTGGCCATGGAGGGAGTAAGGAATGGCCGGGGGACAGCGCCTGACTTGGCTGAACGGGCCCTCCTTCCTCCTGAAAAATTTCAAGCCCTAACAGCCAGAATTTGAGAGGAGGCTTTTTCACGTTTCTAAGAAAGTAAAAATATAAGAAAATACTTAAGTATGATTTAATGACGCTCTTTACATTTTTACCAGTAAAATACTATAGTATGATTAGAATATTTCGGCAGAATCCAAAAGGAGTAAATAATTCCTAATCATACTTTAATTATGTGTCAGCTTCCTGTGTCAAACATAATGAAAATGTGTCACATCTGGGATTCATCTATCTACCGTGACCTCAGTCAATGTTTCCCTTCAGGGCAAATAATTTGCCACATGCCATTAAGCAAAAAGTTTCCTGAGATGTCTCTGCTATTACAGCGTTTTTACCGCTTCCCTGGAGGAATCAAAATTCCAGCCCACTCCTGCTTCAATTAGAATTGTTCAAGAAAGACGAATAGTTAATTGCATCTTTAAATTTTTTAGCAGGTCTGGCTAAAAAAATGGAATTTTTTTTTCTATGTCCAGTGATTTTGGAAGTACTTGGTTTCAAAGAAAGCTGTGAGCTATTATTAAAATTGTTCATTGAATTAAAATTTCAAACTAGAAATTATGGTCATATTCAGTATGGTGCATTATAATCTGAATAGGACTGATTAGAAAAACAACAAAAAAGCACATTAAATGGACTCAGTTCCTTCATTACGAAAATTCAAAATGAACCTCTTTGTCTATAGTATTTCCGATATGTCAGAGGCAGAACAATCCACTATAATCCTCTAATATTTGTCCTAACCCAATGCTATAAAGGTTGGAATAATGAATGTGACATGTAACAGTGCTCATAGTCATGAATGATGGAGAAAGATGAGATGAACTAAAACAGGATTTAAAAGTACAAAGCGATGCATTTTTCAATCTCACCAATTCAGTACTATTTCATTGATAGCAAATGTCAGAATTTACATAAAGTTAGGCATATCCGAAGTTTTTTTCAGATTTGAAAAGTGGATAGTTACAGACTTTTACATTTATAAAATGAAAAATTTTTACTGAGTAGTTTTTATTTTTCTGATTTGTTAATAACAGTTGTATCGAGAATTCCTGAGCTGGCTTTATGTTTTCATTTTGAATTTAAAAATTCTAGTAGCAGATACTTTATAAAACTACACAGCTGTTTGAAAGACGCAGAAATTCACATGGGTGGACATGAAGAACTATTTCCCAGTTAGAGTTTACTTAATAGTTTTCAGATGTAGAGTACAAGGCTATATCAAATACAGATCAAAATTACGGAAAAGAAAATCAACGAATGTCTTTCAATCATTTTTGAAAAACTGAGCTAAATTCCTAGAACAAACTAAAAAGCTATCAGAGAAACACATTCTAGAATGAATCAACTATTAACTTTCCTTTTTCAGAAGTTCCGAGCCACTGTTCAAAATTTTTGAATGTGAAAATGAAACATCTTTCAAGGAATGCAACAGAATCAAAAAAATAATCGCAAAGGCGTATACTTTACATCTGCCACCTTAACCGATTGCATTTTATCTTAATATGATTTAATGCAACAAGAAAAGTGGGTCATGAAAAGATATTTTCTTGTTATAAAGTAAGTCTTTTCATAGAACCAGATAATACAATCTGTTAAAATACTTAAATTTTATAAAAATACTCAAATCCTTAGGAAAAAATGATCTAGTTTGAAATAACAACACTTATACCAGAGTGTGTCACATATACTTAAAAGTATTCAGCCTGGAGTCCATTCAGCTGTGAGTGTGCAAACAAGGCTGTCTGGAGAAATACTGAATTTTTGATACTCATGCCCAAGTAGCTCTCACAGCTTGTTTCAAGTTCATTTAATCATGCCAGGGTTAAGGATGGATGCTAGCTCTTTCGCATATTTTCTCAAGTCAGGTTTTCATTATAATATTTTATGGTTTTAAACCATTTAAAAATGCGCTCAGGGCATTTCCCAGCTACTTTCAAAAAAGCTGGTTAAGGAAAAGACAGGCCTCCAGGAAAGGGGAGCTCCCAACAAAGGATTTTTTTTCAAAAAATTCTTCAGGGTCCTTCTCTTCCCTCACCCTCTACCCTCAAAGCCTTGGACTCCAGTATGAACCACTGTCAAAAGGCCATCAACAACACGCCAAAATTGGCTAGAAATACTGTAGCTTCTTTAGGTCAAGACTGGTGTGTTCTGCATTCTGACATTCTCAGGAACCAAACGTACTGCCTGAGTTTGACCACCTTTTCTGAAAAATAAGGGCACTTCTCGAACACTCAAAGAATTTGTTGATTTTCCAGAGGATATACCCTGCTGGCATTACCCAGTAGGGACAGACTTCTGACCTCTGAGGATCTACATACTAGAAACAAAGTGGCTGTGTTCTAATCAGATTCCATTTCATAGTTCCTTCGGAAAGGTTCAAAAGGAACGGTTTAGAAGCTATATAAGCCACACTCTCCTATGGCCCCGACAGAGGAACCAGAATTCTCCTGCTATTCCTGATGACAAGATCGTGGTGACAAAAATGTAGGTTAGGACACAAAACTCTGTATTTTTATAACGTTCACTTTCTCTCTAAGTGTTCATGCTAAGTTAGAAAATTGCCATCTGTTTTCAGCATGGGAAACCAGGTAATTTAACACAAGCTCAACTATTAAAAGAAAAAGATATTCCATGTATCTGAAAATTGGTATTCAAAGCATATACAGATGCAAAAGTCAAGGTATTTTATGTTTTTAGTTTGGTTAATGTTACTTTTAATAAGCCAAGAATCTAAAAGAGATTCCCAAGATTTGCTTCATTGAAAAATTTCCCAACTGTTTTTATACAGTTTACTCTTAAAGAAGGTGGGAGTTAAGGTCGCTGACCCAAGTGGTTGACTCTACACTTGGTCCTTCGTATTTGTGGATTCAACCAACCACTGACCAAAACAGTGTTTTAGATCTGTGGTTGGGAATCTGAGGCTGGGAATGCAAAAGCACTGTTTTCGATCAGTGGATATTTGAATCCAAGAATGGGAAACCTGCAGACAGTAAGGGCTGACTGTATTTATTGGAAAAAAAAGTCTGTGTATAAGCAGACCTGCACGGTTCGAACCCCTGCCATTCGTGAGGTGGCTGTACTTCTCATTTCACCGGAGCCTGTAGTTTGGAGAAGGAGCCTTCATGGGAAGAGTTGACAGCAAAAGATCAGCATCGTGTTATAGATCTTTGCTTTTTTTTTTTTCTTGAAAGACTAATGCTGTGCTACTCAAATTTGGAGCATGCACCTGCAGCATCAACATCTTCTTGGAGCTTTATTTTCAGAAGTACAGAGTGTCAGGTCCCAACCCCGACCTATGAACCCAGAAGCTGTATCTTCACAAGATCACCAGGAGATTCGCATGGATTGACTCACCAGGCCACAGGGGTTGTAGACTCTGGAATCTGGCAAGTTTTATTTTCCAGATTGATGATCACTGGGTGGAGCAGGAGCTGGGCATCCACCGTCACCACTGGCCTTGCTCTGCAGGGAGAAAACACGGGTTTAAATGAGTCGCAGGAGCCACAGGCAGAAGCCCACTCCGTTTCTAGAAGCCACTGCCAACATTTCCAGCCTTCACACCAAGAATCTGCATGAACAAGTGGGCACCAAACTCAGCTAATTGCATTTGGTAGCCCTGAGTACAAATAAAGGATGTCTTTGACTCGTCAAGGAAGGCCACATTCATATACCTACTTTGTTTATGGAGTAAGTAGGCTCATGGTATTTTGGTGATATTGCTGTGAAATATTGCTACTTTATCTATAGCCACATTCAAGGAAAAACATCATCCTACAGTCACTCGTGTCTCTAAGTACTTGACTTTTGCGAATTTTCTCACGGCCTTACTGGTTGATGGCATTTTAGCCTTGTTATTTTCTAGCCGAGCTTCACAGATTTAGCTAAAGATATGAGGGTGGGTCGACAGGATCATTCTGTACTTCACACAGAGCATTGGTTCTCAATCCTAATTGTACCATAACAGCATCTGAGGAGCTTTAAAACAGGTAGTAGTATGCCCAGGCCCCACCACAGGTAAATCAAGTCAGAACCCCAGGGGGTGTCAGGGCCAGGCACTGGAGTGTCAAACAAACCTTCCAGGTGGTTCAAACGTGCAGCCAAGTCGAGGAGAAGAACTAAGACATAGTAAACTCGGTTCTCACCACCCAGGCGAGTGTAAGCAGATGAGAATGTAAGTCATAGGGAAAGGGGACGGGGCAAATTTTAAAACTCAATTCCCGGATATGACAGCTGGGAGCCGAGTCCCCAGATGAGAACATGAAACGGTCCTGAATCGCATGCATTGTCCTCTGACAGGTGGAAGGGTTGTTCCTTGAGGCAGAGTGTTGTCTTAGGACACAATTCGAAACAATTTCTTGGCTACGTAACTTTGTTTTCAGTATTGTGTTAGCTCTAGTCCTCGGAAAAGCAGACGGTAAGACAGGATTAGACCTGCAAGACGTTTAGCGTGGCAGACGTCTATGAAGAACAAAGGGGAGGGCACGGAGGAGGCTGCGAGCCGGTGGTCAGACTGGGGTGCAGGGCTGATCCCTGTGCAGGAGCGAGGGGAGAAAAGGGGATCCAGCAAGGAAGCTCCAGCCAGGGCCGTGGGGGTCCTTGAGCTGAAGATGCTCATGGAGGAGCCACATGCCTCACAGGAATAGGCCTGTATTTATATCCTTGTTGTAATTGGCTGGGCACAGTCCGTGGAGAACATGACCTTGGCGCAAATGTGGTGGTGGATTCAGAGCGTAGCAGCTGGACCAGGAGTCCGTTTCGCCCCATCGGCTCTAAACGAGTGTGTCCTGTCGGTGGCCACAAACACAGCCTCACCCTTCTGGTACTTTGACAGTTTCAATAACCTGGTTCTCTGTAACCTGAAGCGGAGAGTGGCTGGTATAAATCAGCCCTCTGAGTGTGTCTTGGGACAGATGAAGATGCAAATCTTGCCTACTTAAGAAAACCTAACTTTAGAACCTCTGAGAGTTGAGCTGGGTTGTTAGCATGATGTGTCCAGAACACCTGTGTCTGGTCTCTGCCTTTTGCCTCCATATCCTGACCTAGCATCTTGCATTCCTATCAAACTTTACGAGAAAAAAGAATCTGTCTAAAACGTTTGAGCACCAACTGTCTACCAGTTACTATTCTGTGTACTTTACGTGCAGATTCTCACTTAATTCTTTTAACAAAACTAACCTTATAAAG
The DNA here is from genome assembly GCF_014176215.1 of Rousettus aegyptiacus. NCBI lineage: Eukaryota > Metazoa > Chordata > Mammalia > Chiroptera > Pteropodidae > Rousettus > Rousettus aegyptiacus. Next base: position 90,600,883 of record NW_023416285.1, on the reverse strand, counting down.
TAAATGTTGTTTCCCCCATTTTATATATGAAAAATCAGAGGCTCAGAAAGTTATAGGAACTTGCCCAAGACTATAAATTTTGAACGTGTGGAATAACCAGGGTTTTGAAGCCAGACATGTCAAATGTGAACTGTTGTTCATCGTTTGCTCTTGGTGGCTATGAATTCCTGGTACTTTCTAGTCTCTAACTTAATGTCCGCACTTAATTATAGAAACCAGGGTACACAGTAACATTCTCTTACTCCATATTTCCTCTCTATAAGCACATTGTAATGCATTTCCAAAGCAAAGGGAAGCATTCAAATATAGTGACATCTAAAAAGTGCGTCATTTTTTAAGTCCTGCCAAGATTCATATCTTATTTAAAATTGTGTTAGTAGGGGCTGGACGTTATGAGGTATGGGAATAAAAAGACAAGGAGATGAAAGAAAAGAAAAAAAAATCGAGAACAAAAATTTCTCTAAAGTTCAAAAAGAACATCTGAATGTTCTCCAAAATAAATAGTTGGGATATACTCTTTTAGGGAAAACTAGCAATAAAAAGGAAACACATTTGAAACAATTAGAAAAACCTATCCATTGATAGATGAATGGATAAAGCAAATGTGGTGGGTATATGTAAGATAGAATATTATTCGGCCCTAAAAAGGAAATCTTGCCATTGAAACAACATGGAAGGACCTTGAGACCATTATCCTAAGTGAAAAAAGTTCAGACGCAATACCATATGGTCTCATTTACATGTGGAATCTAAGGGAAAAAAAAATCAAAAACCAGAAAACATACGCTAGATACAGAGAATGGATTGGTGGTGGCCACAAGCGGGGGCGGGGGAGGGGCGGAGTGAGGTGGTGTGGGTCAGGGGCTAAATGCCGTTATAAAATAAAAGTCCTGGGACGTAATGTACAGCATGTGACTGTAGTTAACAACACCGTATTACATATTCAAAATTTGCTAAGAAGGTAGATCTTAGAAGTCCTCACCACAAGAAAAAGATTGTAACTGGCGATGGACGGTAACTAGACTTATGGTGGTGATCGTGGCACACTACATACAAATACTGACTCACGTACATCCGAAACTAATGTAATGTTATATCTCAATTATATCGCAATACAACATTTGCATACCGCCAGACACATACCTGTAAACAGCTACTTTTCCTGTTCCAAATGCACCCACAATTAAATCTAGAAAAGACAAAAACACAAAACATACACACAAATTTTATAGAAACGATTCAAGCCCATAATCATAACTAGCACACAGAGCATCCTGAAATGCTGGCTGCAGAGTGAGAGTCATACAAATAAGAATAGCACATTGCTCCTTTGTTCAGACATTCTTGGAAAGATGTTGGAACTTCCCTGTAATCGCTCAATGACAAATAAAGCAGTAGACCTCAAACCCTTCTGGACGTAGGAAGCCCAGCTTTCTAGAAATGCTTTAAGGAACTCATCGTAACACCATTTCTCCCATCCTCAGATTCAAGACACACATCTTAAGGAAAACAAAAGGGGAAAAGCATGTGCTTAGTCCCTACTGTGAATCAGGCTGTTTAAACATAGGGTTTTATTATTCCCCTGCCAATAACAACCCTACTTACTAGGCAATTAGTATTACCAATGAGGAGGTTGGACATTTGCCTGTCATTTTGACCCAACCATTTGCTCTTTACAAATAGTGTGGGTGGTGGGTATACTGTTGGCAAAGTAATCAGTAGTATATGAATTAACTGGCATATCATTATAACGATCTTAAATAACAACGGTAACAACACATAGTGCATCCTGGACACTTACTCTAGGCTAGGAATTCTTCTAAACAGTGTAACTGATTCCGGATTGGGAAGTCTATTATTAGCGCCATTTTGCAGATGAGTAAAATGAGGTTTAGGGAGGCTAACCCATAAATTTACTAAAGGTCACACAACTGGGAGGAGGCAGAGCTGGGTTCCCGCAGTCCTGGGCAGTAGAGCCATCTTAGACTGTTTGACAGGCAATGCTCACTCGCAGTGACCTCAGCAATTGGCTAATGTACAGGCAGAACTCTGTTTTTTCTTAATCTAATTTATGACGGTTATTCTTAGTGGATGCAATAAAAAAAACATAATAAAATAAAAATGATGATGGCTAAATCCGCAGAATAAAATTTAGATGTAGAGGTGAGAAAACCGGACTTGGTAGAAATAAGGGCCGCAGGAGAAAACTCAGAATCCTCAAAACTATAACTGGTTAATTCTAGTGGAACAGAAGTGGAAAGAAAAAAAGAAGAGGAGGGAATACATTCGACTACTGCATATGGAAAGGCCATCAAGGAATTAAACGGGCTTAATGGAGTTTGCACAGAGCAGTGATCTGTAGCCTCATTCCCCCGACACTCACCTTCCCAGAGCATGGGAATGGTGTCAGACGTCCAGCGGCTGTGGCTCTCCTCTGGAGGACTCCTCTTGGCTGGGTGCAGGGCGGCGGAAGTGCCCTTGGCCACAGCCTTCAGCCAGTGATGGATAGCAATTGGACGCTAACTAGGGACAACAGCTATCACAGCTTGTGTACCCCTCGAGTGGGAGAACTCTGAAGCACGATTCCTCAGCCTGACAGAGCCCTAGTTTTCCACAGTGTCAGCCTCTTGATAATAATCTTTTATTACATCCTTCCTTTCCACCTTTAGCAATTTTTGGGGGAGGGGAGGGGAAGGGGAGGGGACAGGGATCCTTCCTCAAATAAACTGCTAGTTTTCCAAATCTTGTCTTAATGTCCGCTCTGGAAGAAGCCAACCTAAGACACACTAATTCTTGTTTAAAAAAGTTTGTTTTAAAAAAAAAATGGATTCAAACATCTTCAGGGGTAAAACCACAGTCAAAATGTCTCTTGTTTTAATTAATACAGAATCTGATTCAGATAATAGGCCAGGAGTGAACTCCAAAGCTCCGTGTTTTCAACAGCGTGCCTGCTGATGTTCAAACAAGCTGGACGAAGGTCACGTCAGGGGCTCTGTGTCCGTAAGAGTGAAGAACACATTCAGGAAAGGGCTACGACTTGGCCAACTACAGTACATGGAATAAAGTATTCTTTTCCAAGGGTTCATATCTTTGAAGCCAAAAACCAACATTTCTAAGTCTACTATTTTAAAAAAAAAAAATCACGCCAGAATTTCCACTTTTTCAACTATATTCACATTTACTTTTTCTGTTCTATTCGTCTTCTGGCGTATCAGTGCCCTTTGGCTAAGGTCAGAGGAAAAAGAGCTACTGATCTGGAGAGACATGAACTCTCTTCTTCCTGTGTAATCACAGGCTCCAGTATTTAGACAAGTGTAACACAGGTGGCCCTTGGCCTGAGCCACGTCTGTTGACGTGACACCACACAGAAGAGTTCCATTATGAAAACTGAGTCGAGAGGAATCACGGGCTTTGTTTTTGGCTCCAAATATTTATATTACCAAGAGGCGGCATTTTATAAATAACAGATGAATTTCAAGAATTGACTCTCTGGAAATGGCACAGAAGACAAGACAGCAAGCCGTTTCAGGGCAGGATTCCTTCTCCAGGTTGGCATGTCACGCAGACTTTATGGAACGGGACAGGCTAAAATAAAGAAATACATGATCTCTGCGCCCACAGTGCCAGGTGTAGTGCCAGATCCAGAGCAGAGATTTAAAAATGGCTGTGAAACAGAGAGATAAGTAATAACAAGATAATATTGTGAAGACAGATGAGAGATGAAGAAAACGAGACAGTTATTAAGACAGGCTAATGTGTAGTGCAGTTAAATTCTGCTGGAGTTTTGCATGTGTACTCGGAGGTATTTGGACTCTCTCTCTCTCTCTCTCTCTCTCTCTCTGAGACACACACACACACACACACACACGCACACACACGCACATTCACACACATGCTCCAGATTCTAGAACATTCTAGAAAGTAACATAGACGCTGCATCATGCCTAAGTGGCCATTCTAGATGAGAAACCGAGACCCACCCTCCTGATAATGGTCATGAGCAGAAGGCCTTTCCTTGAGGAAGGACAATTCCAATGCCTCAGGGTGGGAATTTCCTTACTCTGGGAAAATAAAATCACTGGCAAAATAGGCCACCATTTCCTTCGTGAGACTGTGGCCGCGGTTCAGCGGCCAGGAAAAGTTATCTACCGCAGAAATATGTTGGTCTTTGGAGACATCATGTTGGTAACGCGCCTGCTGGAAAAGGCTGGAAGCGTTTATACTCAGGACCTTAAGATTCTCGGGTCTCCCTAGGGGACCCCAAGACGTGATTTGTTTTGATAAGTCCTATATCATGTTTTACATATCTGTTCCATATACATACATATATATTTATGTTTGTGTGTATGCATACATCTGTATACATACATATATGTGCATGTATACACATACACATATATGTAGAAGGACACACATATATACATAAATATATATATATTTTGGTTCAGATTAATGGTTTTATTATTTCATTTCCATCTTAAACACCAGCAGAGTTGTCCAAAACAGCCTGACGAACATGGATATAGTTTAAATGTAACAAAGAGAGATTTGAACTACGTACATTGAGAAAGGGAAAGGGATTTTTTTCATATCAACTTTTTCCTATTTTGTGGTTTTCGAATAGTAGAAATTAAACAGACAATTTTCTTCAATTAATTGAGTATGAAGTAATACAACTTTTATGATCAACCATTTGTCTTTAAGCAGAAAGACAAACACACACACACACACACCTACACATAATTTTTTTAAATCTTGCATTATTCCATTATGTTTGGGAATTTAAATGATAATCGGAAGAAATTTTGGTGATGATAGACAGATTCATTACTCTGCAAACTTTCTCCCTCGCTTTGACAAAACAGGTCTTATCTAATAATAATTTTCCTTATCTAATGTTTACTTTCCTTTCTTACAGAAATTTCATAAAAGCACATTCTAAAAACAAACAAAATGTGCCTTTCTTTATACAAGGATACTTGGCCATTTTTTTTCTTGAAAGAAAAACTAGCGACTAAAAATTGTTTTTTTCCCCTTGATCAAAACAATTACCAAAATGCTAGGGCCCTTTGTTAGCACCTCACATTGCCTGAGAAACACAGTTTATTTTCCTTTGGCTTTTGATGGGACAACTGCGTATTTCTAAAACGGGACATTAGCATGAATACAGGAATACTTGGCAAGAATAAATAACCCTAAAAAGTGAGGTCATAGGAGATATATTACACCTCCGTTTTGTATTGCATTTCTCCAGAACTGTTATTTTTAAACAAGGAAGAAGACAAGAGCCGAGCTTTTAAAGTGGTACTTGGACTAGCGTCGGATTTCATTAGTCTATGAAGAAAATTTTGGAGTTGGAAGAAGTTCTGTTTGAAAACATCAGCTTTGTTTTGAGTGTGGATTTGATGTTTGGGCTGAGGTGGGCGAGGTGCAGGGAGGGGAGAGTGGAAACTTCCTGAGAGGAGAGGGGGGCAGGTGCAGGGGGAGACAGTGGGAAAGGTGGTGACGGTCTTAGAACAAGGAATCGCCCAGCCTCATTTTCTGGAAGTCTCCATGGTCACCAGAGAGCCCGCACTGCATAAACCGAGCCTTCATATCTGCGGTCGTCTTCCTTCTTCCTTCTTATTCTCTCATCTTGTTGAGAAATCTACTGATGGTAAAGTTTGTTGCTGAAAATGCCATCAGGCAGCACCTTTTTTTTTTATTTTGGAATTCAAAACAATATTTTAAACTAATTCTGGACGATGAAAATCACCGTAAGGAACCTCCAAACAAATGAGACAGATGGGGGTGTAAATCTGACGGTTGCGTGACAAGATTACCGTTATGTAGCCTTTTGGGTCTGGCTTTTCTCACTCAGATTGATGCCTTTACGAGTCATCCATGATGCTGTGTGTTGCAGAAGTTCACTCCTTTTTATTGCTGAGTAGTAGTCCACTGTGTTGAAAGCCACAGCCTATTTATTCATCCCTGCCTAAGGGGCATGAGTCGTTTCCAGTTTTGGGGAAGTCGCTATGAACATTTGTGTATAGGTTTTCATGTAACTACGGGTCAATTTTCATCTCTTGTTGAATCGCTCTGATATCTCCGAAGCCCTCTTTTAAATGCAGTGTTTTAGCTGAAGTGGAAAACTACAAAATGAAGGGCAAAAAATTAGGAATTCTAAATTTCGGTTCCCTTTGCCACTAATGGCTCTGGACAAGTCGCTGTTCGTGGCCAAATCTCTGGTGAAGTCCTCAAGATTCTCCAGACAAGAAAACCAAGATCTCAGCAGAACTGGATGGGGTCCCACAACTGTGCTGTCTCTGCTCCGACTTACAATCCAGGCATCTCCTCTGCCTCTTCAGTCAGCTTTGCGCCCGTAGGGTTTGGATCTTCTCTCGCCTCCGTGATGGGACAGCCAGCCGCTTTCTGACAGTCTCCCTGGCTTCACCAGCACTGGACATCAACCCTGCTCACCTCCGTGACTCAGCTGCCTGAGCGTGTGGTCCACATGGTCTGGGCACTGCTGATGCTCACAGCTCTTAGCGTCTCTCCTGGGCACTTCTCATCACCATCCAGGCTCGATCTCCTCTACGCCACTTCCCGCATAGCACAGTGTTTTAAAGATGGATGAGGGCTGTCCAGCAGAGCTGTTTACCCGGACCCACCCAGGATCTGCTCACTGTCATGCAAGCATGATAGTAAGAGAAATGATGGGATTGAAGATAACGTGTAAAATGATGGGGTTAAAGATGGTGTGTAAATATGGCGATGTTGACTTGCAAGTGGGTTATGAAACTGGCTTAAGTGTTTGGCACTGAATAAAGAATTCCTATCTGTGGGAAGCAGGCATTTACACAAGTCTCCTGAGTTTGGCAAATGTGATCATCTAAAAATAGACCAGGCAGCCTCTCTTCCTTGTGTTTTTATTGCAACATGCAAAATATTACCGAGAGGAGGGTTATGGCTTGAGGAAGAATTGTTTGGGAAAAAAAGCGTGATTTTATCCCCAAAAAGTAATAATCCCAACAATCTGTCTGAAATGCTTCCAAATAAACTCCGAAGAAAAATATTTATGAGTTGGAACATGGTATTAGGTTGCAACATTCTAATTTACTGAGGGTTTATTTTCCTTTAAAAAAAAAATCCCACACCAAAAATAAATAAATGAGTGAAATATCAAACGATCAGTCTGCCTTAAGAAAATGGGTTGCTATGCATTATTAGTATCTGCGGCTGCAAGAATTACCTTTCCCCATCCTTCGGCTTTGTGGTTCACTCTGTCAAAGGCATTCCACTTTATCTCTGTGGTGGCCACACTCACAACGTGTCTGCTATCCAATCAGTCCTGGAGAAAAGTTTGTTTCTTTAAGACCAGTCCCATTTATGAGTGACTCCTTCCGAAGAGCCTGGTAGCTCACAAGATACTCCTCCCACATCCAGCCCAGGAGATAAAATTCCTATGATTAAAACCTCGTGGGACTTGTTTGGTTTGCAAACTCCCCAAAGTTTGTATGCTGAAGTCCTGACTCCCAGTCCTTCAGAATGTGACTCTGTTAGGAGATAAGGTCTCTAAACGGGTAATTAAAATGATGTCATTTGGGTAAGCCACACTCTAATCTGACTGGTGTCCCCTATAAGAAGAGGCGATGACACAGACAGACACAGAAGGAAGACGATGCGAGGGCGAAGGGGGCCATCCGCGAGCCCGGGGGAGAGGCCTCGGGAGAAACCAGTCGAGCCCCCACCTTGATCTTGGGCTTCCAGCCTCCAGAACTGTGAAGAAATAAATGTCTGTAGCCGGAGCCAGCCAGTGTGTGGTGTTCTGCTCCGGCAGCTCCAGCACACTGATACGCTAAGATGCAGATCCTTGAATAATGCCGTTCCGCTCAACGTCATTTCATTATAATTTATGAGATGCCGTAGAACCTGAACTCTTGTTTATATAAATGAGCCTATGGTAAAATTGGTTTTGTTGTACATCCTTTCGCCGCAGTTCCAAGAACCTATCGGCGACATTAAGGACTTATCGTACAAATGTATAGAGTTGCCAGGGAGACAGGAAGGGAAGGGGAGAACATTTCTGCAGTGGTTCCCTATCGCAGGCACCCCCATTCAACAACTCGTTGAACACCCGCCATGAGCCGTGCCCTGTCCTAGCTGCCGCGGATACAGCGGTGAGCAGACAGACACGTTTCCTGCCCTCAAGGCACTTATATTCTAGCTGTCGACTCTCAACTTTGTTGCTGTTTCTGTCATGCCGACTACCTGTTTTCCTGGTCTAACTGTTTGAACAACAGTCGACATTTCAATGCCCAGTGAAGACAGAGCTGGGGTCAAGGGTTCTGTTTGTCAAGAATAAATGCGCCACCGTGAGTGGAGCCTCCCGTGGTCTCAGGGGAGAATGCCGAAGTGTTTCTTAAGGGACATCATCGTCTCTACTTATACGTCCATTCTTATTCCGCACAGGAATAAAATAGTTTCTTAGATTTAAGTAGAGTTGGAAGACAGTGGCCAGGTAAAGAGAGGGGAAAGCAGCGGTTTATGTGCCAAGGCGTGTGGCTGTGAGGAAATTGGTTTACTCATTCACTCCTTCGTTCCCATTCATCCGCTCATTCAGCAAGTATTTACTGGGGGGCTTTAGCATCAGCCACTGCTCTGGGCACACGGGATCCCATGGTGAGCAAAATCAAAGCCAGTGCTTGCCTTCCACCAACCAAGCGTCCAGTCCAATGGCACGAAAGAGATGGTTATCAAAAAAAAATCACACAAATGTATAATTTCAATCTGAGATCATTGTTTTTCGAGAAAGGACAACAGTCAGGAAAAGCTTCCTGAGGAAGTGACATTTGAACTGGGGTCCTAAATGGGAAATGAACTCTGGGAAAATGTCCAGGGTGTGCAAAAAAACCCAGAAGGGATACTTCAGAAGATTATATTAAAATATGGCTTTTAAATTCTGTGTTAATAAATTAAGATGCAGAGGGAGGCCAGAAATAATATGGAGGGTCGAACACAGAAAGACTTAATCTAACTCCTCATCTTCTCCCTCCCTGCCCACCATGGCAAGGCAGCAAGTCCTTACTAACTGTAGCTGAAAAAGATCAAGTATAAATGATATCTTGTCGTATTTACTGGTGCTGTGGGTTTCAGGAAGAAGCCAGCTTCTATGATCGAAAGTGGTACATTTAAACTTAAACTGACGGACTTCCTGGTTTCTGACCCAGCATGTAAGGGGCTCAGACACGGTCACTGTGTCCTGACAACAAGTAAAAGGCTGAACGAACTGCAACAGACACATCTTCGATCTCTAAGAGAAGCGAAGTCATGGAGCAAGCTCCTGCCCTGCAAATCGGAGAGTGACAAAGAGCCACAACTTATTAAAGTGGCAGCGTCCAGGGGAACCAGCGCTGGGGTGGGGAGTCTGGACTGTCATTGGTGAACAACGCCAGAGGCTTGATGTGGTCAGCTTTTTGAGTTAAAAACTCCAGAGGGCTCAAGTCCCTGGGGCTGGGGAGGAGTGCGCTTTGGTGAGTTCGAACTGCTGCATCTCTACCAGGTTCTCACCGTGAACATCAGAGAAAAAAATCTCCTCCTGCTTTTGGCAAGTGGCGCAGAGAAGGAACTATTTTGAAATATGCCAGAGCACTCTGTTCTTCCCAGCAAGGTCTGCCCTCAGGAGAAACGTTTTAACCAGAGCCTAACAGACATGGAGAAGGGAAATATCAAACTCCAGCCATCTGTCCCACGTTAGGTGGTGGTGCTGGCGATGGGGAGGTGAGGACTGAGAAGCACAGGTGAAGTTCACAGTCCAGCGGCACAGGTTCACTGAGAGACTGGGACCTGATCCTAGGACTCCCCCCCCCCCCACCTGCCAACACGCACCACCGCACTACCAAGGGTCTGTCTACAGCAGCTCCTTTTACCTAGTACGTCATGACTAGCTATCAAAGAAAGTACAAGACTTCCACATGCAAAAAAATAAACCTAGACACAGTCTTTACAGTCTTCCCCAAAATTAACTGGATCACAGACATAAATGTAAACTGCAGAACTATTAAATGCTTACAGAATAACAGGAGAAAACCCGGATAACCTTGAATATGGTGATGACTTTTTAGATGCAATGTCAAAGGCATGATCCGTGACAGAATGATCGATAAGCCGAAATTCATTATAATTAAAAACATCTGCTCTGTGAAAGAAACTGTCAAGAGAATGAGAAGACAAGCCACAAGCTGGGAGAAAATATTTGGCAAAGACACATCCGATAAAGGATGTTATCTAAAATATACAAAGAACTCTTAAAAACTCAACAATAAGAAAACAAATAACCCCATTAAAAATGGGCTAAAGACCTTCATAGACACCCCACCAAAGAACATATACAGATGGCAAATAAGCACATGAAAGGATGCTCCACACGATAAGTCATCAGGGAAATTTAAATTGAAACAAGATGAGATAACACCACACACCTACTACGGTGGCCCAAATCTGGTACGCTGATCACACCAGGTGCTGGTGAGGGCATGAAGCAACAGGCACTCTCACTCACTGCTTCTGGGAATGCAAATGGTGCAGCCACTTTGGAAGACGGCTTGATGGTTTTTTGCAAAACTAAAAGTGCTCTTGTACCAACACGCCTCTGAATGTAAATGTACATTTCAAAGTCGAGGAAATAGCCGCTGGGATCTCTTGAGAAGTGTGCAGGACGGCTCCCCAGCTGTCTGCCCGAGCGACGGGGGGGGGCTGGTTAGTTATCCGCCAGCCCTCAGCCCTCCCAGGGAGCTGAAGGCGGCCCGGAGGCCGTTTGTCCTCCAGCACCTTCACCCTGCGGCCCTCACCTGGGTCAGCTCGCTTCTCTCACCTGCGGAACTTTCGGGGCGTTTAACCTCGAGTTCCTTTTTCATAACAGCTCATTCTCCTCGGTGCTGACAACTGAAGTTCTTGAAGTGCCATTTTGAAATATAAAACATGGTCTCGTTTTCCATTATTATCCTAATGAAGCACCAATTATTCGACATGCTTTTCAAGGTCCTTTATTGTCTGCCCCAAATTTAACTTTCATGGACTCTCTTCACTTATGCTCTCATCGGTTTGAACCAAATCGCTTCTAAAATTGCCTTTTCTTATTTCTGAGTCTTTACTCATGCTGTATTCTTCTGAAAAGTCTTCTCTCTAACCACTTTATAATCATACCTATGTCTTAAGACCCCTCTTAACCATTACTTCTCTCATGAAGCTCTCTGAATACCTAAGCTAGAAGAATGTTCTCTTTTAACTCATTCATTATTTTTCAATCTTCTTAAAACTCTTTAATATGCTGTCTTGTGTTACAGTTAACTGTTGGATGCTTTCTCTCCATGATTGCATTGTCTCTTAAGGGCAGGGATGACGTCACATTGTATCAATATGTCATTTGTAACTAACATGAATGACTGCTACTAGGTGTTATTCACAGAGTTGGCTGCTTTGTATGTATTATCTAACTTAACATCCACAACACCCCTTTAAAGGGTGACTATTATTAGGCACTGCTACACCCATTTTACCAATGAGGACTGAGGCTTGAGGAGGTGTTACAGCTAGAACTTGAACTCAGGTCCATGAAGACGGGATCTTTGTTCAATTAATGCTGTAGCCTCAAAACCTAGAAGAATGCCAGGCATATGAAGGGCACTCAATAAATATTTGTCGAATAAATTAATAAATTATATTTCCAAAGCACAACTCTTGAACATTATATGAAATTCTGCTATCATCATCATCATCATCATCTTTAAAAATGAAGAAAATTGGTGGCAGTTCTCAGCATTCGCTGAATAATATTTAAGTTGCCCAAACACCTGTTATTGACAACTAGAATGCAAAAATGCTGACTTACGAAATATAGGTTAAATAATAAAAATGTAATATGTCGATTTCAAGTAACATCAATGGTTTGAAATGTAGCTATAACAAATGAGAACATGGCGATCTGAAGAATTCAGCACATTACAAGTTTTACCTTGACACCCTAGCATCCGTGAGAACACCTAGTATCTAGATCTTGCTTTCTAACTACCATTCTATAATAAAAGGAACTAGAGCTCTTTGGAGAATGGTTGATTCCAGGGTTGGGGCAGGGAAAGTAGAAGATGGGCCTGAATTATCTTGCCATGTCGGAAAGTAAGGAAATGCACAAAAAGGATGGGAATGTTAAAAGACCACAGGAACCAACTGGAGGGAGTTCTCGCTGACCAAATAAAGGACAATTTAAGCAACAAGAATAAATAGATAGAGAAATGGATTATAGCCCATTAAGTAAAATAAATATGCGTGAGTCCATACAAATTGAATAAATAAATGGATAGAAGAGGGATCTTTTTCTTACATTAGAATTGCAATTAATATAAGTAAAAGGAATGATGGAAATAGAAAAATCACAATTAGGCAGTAATAATTGTTGCAGGCAAGAATCATCAATAGATGCTAAGATTAATAGGAAAGGTATGATAATAAACAAGATGTTTGCCTAGTCTCGTAGTATCTCTCCAAAGATACTTATTACAAAGGGAAACACAGTAACTTTACAGCGGGAAACCTGGCCAGGATCCCTGCAAGCAAGTGAGCAAAGTGTGAAAAGGCAGCCGACATCACGTACTTCTGGTGGCGATGCCCTGAGAGGCCGTGGCATCAGTCATGTGGTATTCTCGCCAAAAATACATAACCCCAATCTAAGCGTGAGCAAACATCGCACAAATCTAAATTCAGGGGCATTTATCAACATGTCAAGGCATATCCTTCAAAAGTGTCCAAGTCACGGCAGCAGAGAAAGGTCGAGGGACTGTCACAGAGTGAGGAGTCTATGGAGGCGTGACAAGCAAATGCAGTGTGGGGTCCTGCACTGGATTCCGGACTAGAAGGAAAAACACCAGTACGAGAAGTGGTGAAACCCTATTAGAATTTCTAACTGGTCTATAGATGAACTAGTAGCTAATTGTACTGTGGTTATGTAAGATGTCAATACAAAGAGAAGCCAGGAGAAAGATTTGTGGGACTCTCTACTATCTTTATAATGGTTTTGTCTAAAATTATTTTCAAGAAAAAGTAAAGGAAAAAGTTTTGTCTAGTTTAATTAAATCTTTTTTTTTTTTTTCAAAGATAGAGCCTTCATAATCTACCCAATATTACAGACGGATCTGGGGAGGCAGAGAGTCCAGACCTCAGATTATAGAATCAGAAAAGTTTAGAGCTTCAAAGGGCCCTCGGAGAAGCGTCCCATGCATCCACATCACTTCCGGAGGAGGAAAGCAAGGTCCAGAGAGGCTGAGGTACTAAAGTCACACTGTCTTGTAAGAACTGGTGCTAGAACCATCTTTTATCTCTCTGTTCATTTTTTTACTTCTCTTTATGACACTGCCAGATTCGAGCGTAAAAACTCTTTCAGTTGGCTTAATTTAGTCTAGATTCATAATGTCTTTTTATAAGGATGGTAATATTCTAATTTCCAATGTGTTTATAATGAAATTATGAAAATCTTGCTCAAGAAGAACATCATATTTTGTTTTTCATAAAAAAAACTTGAGAAGTAGAAATAACCTTTGACTATAAAATTTGAACTTAGTTCAACTGAACTTCATATCAATTCAAGGAGCTCAAGTTTTGATTAAAAGACATTATTCTCTTTGGTAAAAACCACCTTCTTATTTCTTCTCATATTTAGCTTCTCATTTGATTGTTTGCATGCTCACACACACACAGAGCACTTATTAAAACAGAAAATGGGTCATTTTAGTTCATTTGGTATAATTGTCAGAGATGGCTTCATGATACAAGCATTTATGAGGGGCCTGAACACAATGATAGTCTTGGCATTTGGCCCATGTTTTCCTCCGGTTTTTATTGCCTGTATGATTTCTGCTCCTCCACAAAACCAGCATGCCCCCTCCTCCACCCTCCGATGTCTGGACCGTGCACTTAGCAGATGGTGTTGTTATACAATCATGTGTAACACGATTAGACCATGTCACTGAATTCTAGAGATTCCTATCACAGCTGTTTCTTCTCTGAAATGCTTTCACTCAATTAATGTGTACAAGATACTCCTCTGGTCAACCCTAGTTTTCCGATGAGCGCCAACGTAGAAACCCGGACACATCTATTTTTTGAGTAGGAAAAAGAATTTCAGTGCCAGCAACGAAAATACTTATGACTCCTATTTATGCATGCCCATGACAATATTTATCGTAAGGAGTCCAAAAAAAGCTAAATGTTAGGAAAATTATTCCAACTATTGTTTCTCTAAGAGAATCTCTATATTTCTATAACTAAATCTCCCCATGTCTGTCCGTTAAACCATACTGTTCTTGGGTACACTGGATCACAATTCCAGAGTCATCTTTAATGTCCCCCCTTCCTTACTCACTCCCACCTCCCCTACCCTTCCATGGTGAAATGGAGGCTTGAGAGCTAGATGGAATTCATTTACAGAAAAATGAGGGATGGTACACGTCTGATTCCTGAATTATGCCTCAAATTTCAAATTGGCTGTACCAGTCAGAATCTAGTTGCCTGCCCATAGGACAGTTTTCCTCTAAATAAGTCCCCGAGTACGTGATGTCAACGTAAAAAGGTTTCTTTGAGTGGCATTCTTTTTGCAATAGAATGAGGATCAGGGAATATGTTATAGGATCATAAATCACATGACATCTATATTCTCATTGAAGAGGAAGAATTGGGACCGGAACCAGTTCTACCACCTAACATGAACTCTGAAACCTTCAAGACTGTCCTCAGGGATAAAATTCGACTAAGTGGCATTAATGGTTCTTCCTACATTAGTGAAGAACATTCCCTTGACAGACAGACAGATATACCCTGTATTAATGTCATTAGTTGCTGTAAATGGAATCGGGCTCAATAGATAAAGTGATTGACTAGCAAATGGCCTCGATGACCTTTTTCTGATTGTTAAAAAGGGATAAAAAAGACATTAGTAAGGGACTAACATCGCACTCACTTTAGCTGCTCTGATCTCCATCCAACTCATGCCCTCCTCCGAAGGGAATGTTCCTTGAGAGAAAAGGTTCCTATTTCTCTCCTTCCTAGTCCATATTTAGAAGAATTCAAAGGAAGGTGATGGACCGGCTACGTGGCTGATTACGGCCTTTATATCTTTTATCTTCTGTAAAGCACAGTCTATCAAGTTCCCTGGTACTACGGGAAGGCAACGGGAAACATAATGAAGAGCAGTAACTTCCTACGTTAAAGAATTCTTTGCCTACAGTTGTAACCCAGGAGTTGCATTTCACTAATCACCCTGGCATATTTTAGGAAGAAATCATATAAGGGAACTAATTTGGGGATGATTTCAAATGGAATATATTATGTATGAGGAACCTCCTCACACCAAAACACACACACACAAACAAACAAACAAACAAAAACTAATGATCATTGATTAGAATAGTATAGTATAACCAAAGAAAACAGTTATCTAAATATTCTTGGAATTGCCTTGGGTATGATGCATTCATTTACAACGCTTTGAGCCCACTGCAATGTCTAGGTGCCCGGAAAGACTCCTGGCAAATTTATAAGAATATGTTGTGGTATGCTTTGTGCCTGATCCCAGAGAGGAAGAGAAAGCTGAAGGATCGAAATAAGTGATATTTATTTAGGCAGCCAGTTGATTGGAATGCTGCCCTAAACCAAAAAAAGCTCTGCATGTGGAAAATACACAATTAGGGGAGGGTTGGTGGAAAGAAACAAGGTTTTAATAAATAGTTGAAGCTGTCAGTTAACTATTAATGATTTCTAAGTATTTATTGAAACCATCTTATCATAACTAAGATAAAAGTGAACATTGAACCGTAAAAAAACATTCTCTGCTAAAAATGCCAATTGCCAAAATATTTCTTTTAAGATCAATCCGTACTTTCATATAGCATGCACAAAAGATGAATTATCTCTCTCTGCTTTACGGGTTTGCATGAGTCCTCAGTGTGAATCAGCTAATCAAGAATGGTTTATGATTTCTATCATGAAATCTTTTTGTTTCACTTTAAAGTATTCAATCTATCTTTGAAAAACCCTAAAATGTGGCCGGAAAAATATCTCTGCTCTAAAAATGGGAGCTTTATGACAGAAACGTTGAGATTCATAAGTTAATTACTAGGACTTATAAGCTCAACAGAGAATTACGGGGTTAAACTAAATTTCTCTAGAAATATATCTGATACAAGCTGTCTTTGTCAATAGAGGGGTTTCAAATAAAAACTTTTGTTGCAGAGCTGACAAGTTTTATGTCCAGTGAAGTTTTTTTTTTAAAAAGCCGTCTTGCTTTTCTTGACAGGAAAGGGAGGGTTTGTTTTGTCTGCCTTCTGTTTCTCCTGAAAGTCACTCTGGACGCACACACAGAGCACCTGTGCGGTGGGGAAGCCTGGCCTTCACCTGTCTGGAGTGAGAGCCGCTGACACTTGACGCGTTTCCCAGAGCATGGGCGCTCCCCAGGAAGTGGCCTCTCTCGTGGGAAAAGAAAGAAAAGCTTACCTGGGTAATCGTTCTTGTCGATGTCCGAGTCGCCTCTTAAAGTAAAGCCAAATCCGGAAGGGACAGCCTGCGAGGCCCACACTCCTTGCAGAATCTGGGAAGGCTTGGTGTTTAAGCCACGTTTGTTGCCGTTGTAAACTAGCACTTTGCCTCTTTGATCCTGGCCAGCAAAGGGTGCGCCGATGGCAATGTCTACAAACAGGGACACAGGGACATACTTTTTTTGAATAAAGAAAAATGTTTTAGGAATAGAATTAAGTACAATAGAAGAGCAGTACCATACAGTCCAAAGGGCTAAGTTTTTTCACGAACATTTGTGGTACTGCAGAAAGTAAACTATTTACTGTCTTTTATCCATATTTTATTGAGTACCTGCTATGTGTTAGATGCAGTAGGTACGACGGTGAAGCAGACACTGCTCGTAGAAAGTTTATATTCTAGTGCAAGTCATAGACAGTTTGAATAAAGAAATAACCAAGAAAAGATTGAATGTGACAAATGCCATGTAGAGACTCTTAAAACTATTGATGTGATGGAGAATGACTATATTGTTATTTTAAATTAGGTAGCCAGATATATATATGCGTGTGTGTGTGTGTATGTATATATGTATAAATGTGTATATGTGTATATATGTATATATATACACGTATGTATATATGCACATATACGTATATATGTACATATATGTATATGTGTACATATATATGTATGTGTACACACACACACACACACACACACATATGGCTGACATTGAGGAGCAGGCAGGCAGAGCATGGTCCACCTGGGAACCTAGTGAGTGACAGGTTGAACTGGATCAGACCATGGGGCTGGATGGACCAGGTGAGGCACCTTTGGGAGCTTCTTATTTAAAAAAAAAAAAAAAAAGATAATATCCTTTAGTGCTTACATCGTCCCATGAGATAGGCAAGACTCATTTTATAGTTGAAGACTCTGAGAAACCCAGAGAGAGCCCTGTTGCCCAACTCCCATTCAAATATAGCATTGAATGAAAAATACCTTCTACATGTATGCTCATCGAGATTCTTCCAAACAATAAACAAAAATACTTAGTTTTATATGAAAAAGAGTTCTGCAACACAATAACCTAATTGTCCACCACAGTAGATGACAGTATGTGTCCTCATTTTCTCATTCTTTCTATTCCTAGGCAAGTCTGATAAGACTGAATAAATCGTGAATCGATTTTTTGATGACCTAATGAGGATTATAAGTCCACTTTCATTTAACAGGTAAAGATAAATGATCTAAAAGCTCAGATTGTTGTAGAAACAGAGATACTGTCATATGGCAGGTATAAAGGAGCCCTGATCTCACTTTTGAATCAGTGACTTTATGTCTGTCCCCTCAATTAATCCCAGTGAGCGTGACATTATTCACCCACTTTATACTTAAAGATGCCAAGGCTCCGAGAGGCCTAACCCCTTATATGTTGTTAAAAATGCTCCTCTTAGCTCTTAAAAATATTATGAAGGGTTTGCGAGAAAAGACAAATAGAAAAAAATATAATGAAAAAGATGACTAAGTGGTAATTTAACATTATTTGTTTTACATGAGGACTCAGGGATAGAGCAATATTTGAAAGCAGCAAATCAGTTAAACACGAACTTGTCTTTTTTTTTTTTCAGTTCCTTGAAACCATGAGCTTTAATATGCATTATTTTTATGGTACTTTAAAAATTATTAACCATACGTTGCTAAGATGTGTTTTCTCAAAGAAATCATAAAAGTAAAATACCAAATACTAAAGACCAATACCTGATCCAATATGAATATTAGAGTAATTTCTATTACTTCCTCAAACATCAGTCAAGAAAGCCACTACACATTGGCTCTTAACTTAAAGGCCCTGAAAATGTATGCAAAATTTTGTGTGAGCTTGTGTGATTTTTCTGAGGAAAGGGTACTTAAAGAACCACAACCCTAAACTAAGAATTTAATACTGCTTTATTGTAAACCCTAAAGCTGACTTTCAGCTGAAGCTTACAGACCAATTAAAATTCAGCATCACCTATCCATAACCATATTAGTTAATCAGAAGGCAATATACTTGCTAACGTATCAACTTGTTTTTATTCGTCTTGACTCTGTACATATAGAAGCTTCTCTAGTTCTCTTCGAGTCACTAAAGCGAAATACCAACATTAAAAATAATTGCTGCCTGTTTTTAGAGCTGTTACATGATGCCTTAAGTGAATATAAGAAAATTTCTATGTAACATCTATATTAATCAAAACATGAGATTTGTTTTATAGTTTATCGAACATCAATAATAATATCTGTAGCACATACAGCACTGCAAGTACTTCAAAATGCCCATCATTTCCCTCAGGCAACAGTAACATTAAGTAATGACACAGAAACAATTTCCACACATCGGCGTAACTTACCATTGTATCCGTCTTGGTTCAGGTCTCCTAAATGTGCCACAGCACTGCCGAATCTCCCGAACACCTCGGTGCCTGCAAGGACCTGAGGGTCTTCGAAGACGAGAGCGCTCACTTGCATGTACAGGTAAACTTGCCCTATTTCTCTAGGGTTACTCTCAAATTCACGTTCCATAAAGAGAGGTGCCCCAATCAATATGTCATCCATTCTGGAGGGAACAAAGAGAGAAGTCAGTGAACCCACAGACATGAGATTCTTCTCGGTACATTTTAAATCAATTGGATTAGTATGTTTCCATTGGTATTTTTCCTTTTGCAAGGGACATTTTATAATCATCATATTTCTTTCATTGTTTTGTTACGCCTACAGAATAGAATGCTGTAAGAAAATAAAAACTGTTAAAATGATCACATTGAACTTTTAAACCATGTTAAAAGTAACTACTTTAAGAAAACCACAGATATTTCAGCTTTTGAGTGCATTTTCAGAAGAAACTAGTTACACAAGTAAAACATATGAAAAGACCTAAATAGATTTTTTTTAAAGCGGGTTAGAGGTTATCCAGAATTTATATGACCATATGTTTAAATGATGTTTTCTCGTAGTAATGATGTTAAAATAAATTGATATCCTCTTTGCTGTTATTACCTTCATTTAAGCAAAACAGAAGCCAGAGAGGGTTATAGTACAAGCTAAAAAGATAAACAATAACATTTTAAATCCAAAAGGGAATTTATAGTTATTTTTTGTAGATGTAGATATTATAGCAGGAGACTAATAGATAATTTTAAAGTTGAAAAAAATTCAAGAAACAGACACCTAACCAGATTATTTAGCTATAAAGATATAACCAATATGAGTGTAAAGAACAAAAAATGGTTAATGTATTTCCTCCACAGAGCCAGATGGTACAAAGAGGAATACAACAGAATCCTCTAAGCTATTTGGTTTTTAGAAAACCTATGCATATATTAGTTTTATTTTAAAAATTTTAAGAAAAGTCAGGTTGACCAAAATTTATAACTTGATCTGTACTAACGACCTGTACTCAAATTTGCCTGAAGGCACCCCTATCCTGGGAGAGGCAATAATCTGAAGAATGACTTCCGACAGAAATACAAATCTGCATTTGACTTTTATGCCTATGTAGATTAGGTAACATGCAGAAGTTTGCCAAGTAACCTAATTACTAAAGTATTATTAATCTGAAAGGCAGGGATGAGGTGCGAACAGTTACTGAGAGCAAGATGCCTCCTTTATAGCGATCCGAGAGACATTCCACCCCTCTCTCCAGCTTCTTGCCTGCCTCATAGTGTTCATCCACTGTCTGGTTCTCAGCATGCTTCAATAGACATCCTGTGTACTGTGTTTAAGATACTGTGATAAATGGTTAAAGAATACAATGACTGTTAGCTCAACCCTGTTCCTAATTAACTTACATGTCAGGTCAAATTGCCACTCATGTGACTATGAACAAGGCAGAGTGGGGAAAAGGATGAGCGATCCCAACTAAAACTAAATGCTGGGGATTCTGGATGGGAAGAGAGCCGATACTTGGAGGGCATTATGGGAGGCTCCAGGAGGAGATGGCATTGGACCTGGGTAAGATTCTGACTGGTAGTTCTAGAGGCAGGCTTTCCAGGTGGTGGTGCTATGAGCCAAATCAAGTGTCCCTGAGTGGACTCAGGGAGCAGTGACTGGTCCATCCAAGTGGTCTCTGTGCTAGAGTGATACCAATGACTTAATTGGAAAAGTGAGATGTTAACGACAGGGACACCAAGGGCAGAGGGGAGAGGGAGTTTGTGTGAACTCTCTGTACTTCCTGCTCAGTTTTCCTATCAACTCAAACCTGCTCTAAAAAAAGATAAAGTTTATTAATTCAACAACAACAACAACAAAGACAATTGGAAAAGCAAGTTGAGTATAGATAACATGGGAATAGCGTGAGTTTTGACATCATCCTGATCTAGATTTAAAACCTGGCTTTTAGTAACTAGCCATATGATATTGAACAAGTTACATTACTTCTAGAATGTGGATAAGATAGAAATAGGCTACTTCATTAGATATGTCACTTAAGATCTCTATCTGTCTGTCTGTTTGTCTGCCTGTCTCTCCCTCCAAAGGCGCACACATACACGTAGGTTATACAGTGGTATTTAATAAATGATCGTTATTAGGAAGGCATCGATGGGAATACACAGTGTTTTGCATTATAACAATGCAAACAGAAAGAATTTCCTATTGAAAAGCAAAATGCATTCCTGTTCTCCCGCGTTGTAGGCTGCCCTTACAGGAACCTGGCTGCCTCGCTCTCTGTTATTATTATTGCCAGCATGAAGGGGCGTTTGCTGAACACCTAATTATGCACATTGCTTCCTCATAGTTCAAAGACATCTGAAGTCACTGGTTCTCTATTGCAGAGACTGAGCGCGACCATTATCTCATCCTCTAAAGAAGGAACAAAGTCATATAATTGGTCCCTGAGGGTATGAACATGACAAGGGACTGACACACTTGGCTGCTACATTTCTTACTGCCAATACCAAGTTCGAAAAATGGAAAATTAGTCGACTAATTATTATGAAAGACTAGCAACTCCAGGGAATCTTTGGATTCTTGGAGTATTATGACAGCACTGATTTATCTTCTTAGAAATAAATTTCCCTAGATATTGAAGTGTAAGTCTTCTAAAATGTTCTAAATGCCAAAAAAAAAAAAAAAAAAAAGAGAGAGAGAAAGACATTTGTTCTTAATTTAAAATTGTGTTCTCTTTAGGCTGAGAGAGAGTAACTGTCTTAGATTCAATTGCTACAATGTGCCTTATGGAATATTTTGCACTTAGTGTCAATATTTTTTTATATTAGCAATACCACGAGAGAGTCACAATATATATTATTATTTAGGCTGGTGTCTTTAAATCTTGGTTTGCAGTTCATTGGTGGATTGCGAAATCAATTTAATGGGTCTTGGCAAGCAATTTAAAAATGAAATAGAATATAATAGAAAATACCGGAGTGAATGCATTACCCACAATAAGGGTAAATATTGTTCCGTAGAACTTTTATTTCAGTTGTGTGTGTGTGTACTGGGTTGCAAGTTCAATTGTGTTTCTTATTCTGAACCACAAGGCAAAAAAATCATTGAAAAACCACTGTAGTCGGCTATGTGTGCTATTAGGTTATTTCAAATCCTTTTTTTGAACATATCTAATTCGAGTGTAAAGTTTTAAAATATTTGTTAGTAAAGATGTTTTTCATTGACTTTCTGATAAACTAGTTATGTAATCGGCTGGGTGCTATCCTAAGAGGATATATATATAGTACCAGGCTGATTGTGTGTGTGTGTGTGTGTGTGTGTACGTACGTACGTACGTATATATAACAATTATGAAGAAATAATATTAATGATCATGTTTTCACTAAAAACTATCTTCTTTGTTTGGATCATGTTGGTGGTTTTGATGAGGTCTAATTATTGTATAAAAAGATTTCATAAAAGTAGTATACATACACTAAATTTCAGTTTATCTGAAATGTCTAATGTTTAAACACAGTTTTGTTAAAAATCTGTGTAGTTTTCACACAGGTTTTATTTGTGTCTTTTATAAATGTCTAAATCTACTCTAATAATGCCAGGCAAGGCTCAATTTCCCATCCTTTACACGTTGTTTGATATAGAAACATTATAAATATGTTCCTGAAAAGCAGAGCATAAGTATAATGATAAAGAGAGAGTGAGAGATTCTACCAATAGGAATATTCAATATGAAGAATCTGAATTCAAGTTTTCTGCAGCTAAATGGTGTCAGTGTGTTTGTTGATTTAACATAGAAACTTTTCTATATTTCTTTTTTTCCCAATAGTTCATATTGTATGCTAATGCCCATGACTAATTTTCAGAATGTAGTTATTTATTAAAAGAATACAGAGTAGGAGACTATACTAGAATCATAGTATCTAATCAACTTAATTGTTTATGATAGGCAAGAACTAATATAACATCAATTGCATTACAGAGATCAGTTTAATTCATAATCTCTTTATGTTTTAGTTTTCTAGATTTTCTACTTATTTCTGTTATAGTGATCTCTGATGTATGAGAGAACACACTTGAACTAAATCTAGCTAGCACCAAAACGTAGTTACCCAAAAGTTGCTTTCTTTCAAATAAATTTTCTCTAAAGCTCAACTCTCAAGTTGACTAACTGCTAAGAATTTTTTAAAATCTAGTTCCTTTTGGCCCTTCAGAGGCTAGAAACAATCCAATGGATTAAATTATAATTCTGCAAATTCCTGAAATAGTATAAATACTATAAATTTCAAAAGCCATTGAAAACAACCTATTTGTTTGCTTAGGCCCAAGATGAAAAATACCATCTCCACTTGTTAAGTTTGTCCAGAAATTCCTAACAGAGTTTATACTGACAGAGTTTGTGGCTCTGGCTGTCTTAAGATAACTAAACGGAAGTTAATTTTGCCAGTTTGGTTTACATTTTCAAAACAGTCACAGGCTTCACAATATCATCCACCATCCAGCATGCACACAACTGTTTGGTCCAAATTTTCAGTGTGGCGGGGTGGGGGAGGGGGGCAGGGGCAAATTTCCATCAGTTTACTTATTTGGTCACATTACTTAATGACACGTCTTTTGCCCCCTGATGTCGGGGTCTTGGAGCGTTTGGACTTTGCTTTTGTTGTATAATGGATAGAGAAGATGACATCTGCTGTCGACGGATGTTCACTAGGGAGCCTCACGCTCAGTAGTTCTTAATTAGCTCTCTGCCAGGGAAAGGGAAGTCCAGTTCAATCCCACAAAACGTGGGGCGTCCTGAATTCTGAACCATGAACCATCAACCAGCCAAGTGATGTTCTTAATCCTGATTCCACTCAGCTCCAGGGCTTAAAAGAAAAGATTCGGGCTACATAAAAAAAAAAAGTGGGGGAGGAGGATGTACTGGAAATTAGGAGTTTGGGATTTGGATAAAAAATAGGAATTATATCTCAATTCCAGTCCTGAACTCTGCTGGATGATTGATGCCCACTGATAAGTCCTAATCACTAATCAATGCTAGGAAAGCTAGAAAGGGCTTTGTAAATTAAAAAAAAAAAATTGTAGGAGTTATAGACTCTGCAAAATTATTTATGAATCATAACTAATGACTCAGTAAAATACAGCAGACTAGTGTGGATGTTTTAATATAATCAAACAGATTTTTCTGATGTGCCATGGCACTAAAAACTGTAAGTGAATGTTTTTTTGTTCGTTTTTTTTTTTAATCACCAGTTGTTTTTAGCATCATAAAGACAATCTCAAACTTCTTTAGGTGAAATAACTTTGAAATTGTGATTTTAGATTTCTATAAAGTAGAAGTAAGACCTTGCTTCTAAAAATAATGGAAATGAAGAAAATTCACCACTTAATAAATAGGAATGTAGATTCTTACCAATAGCCAAAATGGAGTAAAAAACGCATATATGTTATTCTTCTATCACAACCCTTAATTAAAGTTATTAGGATCTATATGTATTCTATGTGGATATTCTATATGTTACTAAATTTCTTCAGTGACAAATATACTAATGTATCCCATTTACTAACCTTTAAAAGTAAGTGAGAGGCATACCAGTCATTTTACTGATTGGATTGAAAATTCCTAATACCTACAGATTATAAACCTTTGAAGACTGAAACAACATATTTTTTTCCTACTAGGTATTTTATAGAACTTAGTAAAGAGTTCACTGTATAGAGTTAAAACAACAATAACAACAACAACAACAACAACAACAAAAAAAAACCTTGTTGGGTAAAAGTCAGCAGAAGGTCTCGGAACTAATCAAAACCTTCCCCTAATTAGTGTGTGATCTTGAGCTTCTGTGCCTCAGTTTCCTCACGGGTGAATTTTCGATAGTTTCACTGGATTGTAGTATGGATCGTCACGTGTTATTAAACATATTACACATGAAGGCACCTTAAAAGGAAAAAAACATCGCTAATCATGTATGATAAAATTTCATTGCTTAATGGCGGTATTACATTCTCCAGTTTCAGTGGAGAATAGAGATTTCTGCATTTGAAACTGCTCACAAATTGGGGACACCAAATATATAATATCCAGGGAAACTGTGTTTGGGATAGGGATTCCTGTTTGCTGCAAATCCCCCGTAGCCTTAAGATCTCTGTTGGAAATGTGGTCAGAAACTGAGAATGACCGAAGCGCTCTTTCTCAAAATGAGGCTACATGTGTCTGACACAGAGCCATCCCGGGAGCTTAGGGAAAGTCACTGACTCACACACAGCCTGTCGCATTGCTTGCCTTGTTCTGCTAAGATTTCTGAGGGCCTGCGGGCTTAGGCCTCTTCCCAGACAGGCTGTTTTGTGCCTTCTCTGAGGGCGAGTGCTCACTCAGGGTGGCGAGGACACTGGCTGTCACTGTTACGTCTGGTCGTCAGGCCCCCATCCCGGGATGAGCTACCTATAAACCCAGAAACACAAGGTGTCGTGTGTCCCCTGTGTGTATCTCTCTGGCAGCCGAACGTACCAAGTGATGCTTCTAGCAACACGGGTGCTTCAAAGACCACAGAAAACTACATCTTCCTTATTGTAATTTCAGTCTTCACGTGAGCCCTCTATCTTTATTTGGGATGAAAGGTCTTCGGTGGCTTCCGTAGCATGCCCCTTTTTAACAGGAACTTTAATTTACATAGGATCTAAGTAATTAAAAACAGCAAATTCTATACACTCTGAGAATCTACAGGCACTTTATTTTTAAAAATAGCAATATTAAGATAATGGACGCATTTTTCAAAGCAGTCAAAAGAATTCAGAATATATGGTCTAATAAAAAAAAGAAATAGTGTGCATAGCAATTTTGAAAAACATCAAAAAAGACCAAATTATCACTAAAAAACTCCTGTTGGTTACCACCATGCTGTTTCAAGCGGCAGGAAACCAATGAGGTCCTTTTCTCATTAAGTTTTTTTTTTTTCTTAACATGGCAAAAAATAAACGTGCTGTAAATGTTGTCACAAAACTCTGCCATAGACCAGAACGCACGTGTCCCCAGGAAGGAGACAGTGCCCTGAGGGGCACACGGTGAAACTGGGGGAAAGTTGAAAGGATTCAGAATGGAGCGAACCACGGAGGAGAACGTGCGGAGTGAGTCCGCGTCCTGTAGCAGGCTGTGTGGCGCCCGGGGGAGGGGCCCATGTGCTTGTCGCGTCACCATCTGGTGAGGGAAATGTGTCCACCCGTATCCCAAAGGCCACCGTGGGATTTTTCGTTTTCACTGAAGAACGGGCTTTCTAAATCTGGACAACATGCCATGTTTGGGACTCAAGTTCTGCTCGAGCTGGTTTTTTTTTTTCTTTCCTAAAAGGCTCTGATAACAAATGCAGTTCATCCAGGTTGGACATTGTGAATAGTGGTCCAAATCGTTCCTTTCTTTTCACAGACTCAGACAGCTGAAGATTAAAGCAATTCGATTTTCAATTACCTGCTTCCGGGGTAAGATTGGCATGCAAACGGGCCTTTAACATCTATCTGGCCAGAGTGAGGCCGCGTCCACTTCCTGCCACTGCTCTTGCTCTGGCTCCAGCTTCCGGGCTGTCTCGCCTGGCTTATGGCCACGGGCTCCCAGAAGGCCTCCGGCCGTCGAGACCCTACAGACGGCATCCCAGCGAAACTGAAGCTGGAGCAAGCCCCTGCCTCACTTAGAACCATCTAGTGGCTCAGTTGTAATTTATTGTCATAACCTTAAAAAAAAAAGTATTATTTCATCTAGCGGTATCCCTCTTGCAAACAGACTCGTTCTATCTGCGACAGAGTGTGGGGGGCCCCGTGTGAAGCAGCTGAGAGAAAATGCAGTGCTCGCAAACCTTCGTGAACCCAGGCCTCATTGCTCTGTCTCCCTCGTGCCTGACATTCCTTGACGACACCAGTCGCTTCTGCCTCTGGGACTCTGAACACCCTGCTCTGCGTATCATCGCGACTTAACCACCTCGCCTCCTTCAGGGCTGTCCTCAGTCGTACCCTTCACACGCTCGAGCCTTCCCGATCTCCCTGATGTCATATCACATCCCTCCTCGTAGTCCCTAGGCCCTTTCTGTTTTGTTTTTAGAAGTTTAATTAATACACTTGATTTTTCAGAGCAGTTTTAGGTTCAAAGCGAAATTGAACAGAAAGCACAGAGATTTGCAACACCCCACACTCACACCCCATGCCCACGTGCACCGCGTCCCCAGTTATCAACGTCCCCACCAGAGCGGTGGACTTGATTAGCAGCACTGACACACCACCATCACCCAGGTTCCAGAGATCCCGTGAGAGCCACTCCCGGCGTGGCACACTCGGCGGGTTTGGACGAATGGATTAGGCCACGGATCCACCATCACAGCGTCGTGCAGAGCGGTTTCACCCTCCTAAAAACCCTCGTGCTCTGCCCCGTTACCCCTCCTTTGCACGCCGACTCCTGGCAACCACTGGTCTTTTTACTCTCTCCTAGTTTTGCCTTTTTCATGAAGTTACACAGTTGGAATCATGCAGCATGTAGCCTTTTCGGATCGGTTTCTTTCACTTAGTGTGTATTTAAGGTTCCTCCATGTCTTTGCATGCTGTGACGACTCATCTCTTTTTAGCACTGAATAATATTACACTGTCGGGATGGGACAGTTTATTAATCCATTCGCCTACTGAAGGACATGTCGGCCGCTTTCAGCCCTTCTATTATCTTCCTTCGAAATGCTCATCACCACGTAACACACTCTTTACCTGACTTGTTTGTATCTGTCTGTAGCTTCTACACGCCCCTCCCCCAACTCTAGTATTCTTTGTGAGCGTGGGGATTTTTGTTTTGGTCTCTGCTGTATCCCAGCATGTAAAATAGGACTAGCGTATAGTTGATGCTCATGAGACAGTCAATGAAAAAATATCAAAAAGATATTTTCCAAAAGGTACAAAAGCGACCGAATGTCTCTCCAATCATATGCCACCACATGACGTATAAAGTACATTTCTAGCTGTACAAAGGTCACAGCTATTGTCTGTCGATGTTGGATCTAAAGTATTTAGTACCCTGGATCCTGAAACATAGTCAGGATTCTTCATATATTTGCTTTCTAGAAAAACGTGAGCTCCATTAGAGCAGAAACCTGTTCTCCCGTATTCATCACTGTATTCTGGGCACTGAGAACAATGCCTGGCACATAGTAATTGTTCCAACAATATTAATTAGATGGATAATTAGTTCATCTCAATTTGTCGGTTTTGTTATTTGGTTATTTGTTTTATCTCTCTGTTAGGTGCTTTTAGTAAATCAAGGAGGTTTCATAATAATTTATTTTTGAAGTAATGACTTAAACACAACCATAACTTGTCATGTTGTTTAGCCCAAGCTCAGTTGTAATTTATTGTCATAACCTTAAAAAAAAAGTATTATTTCATCTCCTCCATGAGTTTTATTAGTATGTTGGTTAAAGCAGTGTCAGGAGAAAAAAAAATATTTATGTGGAAATGTTTTATGAATGTATCACGCGGTAAGGGGCGAAAGAGACAGATGAGCAAATTCTTCAATGGCCATGGATTCTGAATGGTCAAGGACAATTCGACCCATAAAATGAAAGATGAAACTAAGTAACACAGTCCTTTTCTAGAAGTAGCAGATGTGGAAAATCTCAGTAAACACAAACTAGGATGACAGAGAATTCTTTAGTAGATGTATTCTCTTACCCTGAACCAAAACAAAAATAAAAAAAAAAAATGTTCAGACAAGAGAGCCTCTATCTTGTGGAAGAAGTATGGAAGGATGTGTTTCATCAGGGGAAAAGTACAACACTTTCATGGGTGAATCTAGTACATGGTGAGTGAGGAGGGTCTCACTAACTCACCCGTCACTGTTAACGTCCGACACCGCAACCGCATATCCAAAATACGATGCCATCTGCAAAGGAAAGCCGTATGGTGACAAATTTTGTGTTTTAAAACAAAAATCATTGTTATGGTCACATCTCCATTTTTCCTGAAAGACTAATCTCATCGCAGCATATTTTTGCATTTGAATTCATAGGCTCTTGGACGTGAACGGAGCCTTGGCGTCATTTAGTTTTTAGTCCTGGCCCAATGCATAATCTTCCCCTCAGCACTCCTGACATCTGCTTGGACGCCCTCTGGAGATGTTCAACAATCAGCTCATTCAATCTGCGACTCACTGATTAGAACACTCTTTGCTAACACTGGCCCTTCTGTAACTACTAGCCCTTAATCCTAACTAGTTCTGCAATTTTGAACCTCACAGAATAAATCCGATTTCAGCGCATGTGGGAATATTTTCAGTTAGTTCACCATCCCGGCCGCCCTTTCTTAGAGCTACCACATGTGGTACCAAAGAAACTACGATACCCCATGAGCACACTGACTGGAGGAGGTAAGTAGACTCACACTCTCTGCTATGGGTACTTTAGATCACTGAAGCATAAAAAGGGGGTTAATTCTGGGGGGAAAATCACATCTGAATATCAATTCCTATTGAGTTTATCGTCAACTAAGATTCCTAAGTCTTCCCTGAGTATAACCATTGTGTCATACTCTCTCTATATTCTAGCTTTTAAATTTTTGTTTTTAGAATCTTTTCAGATTTGGCCTATAGTTTCAGCTTGCCAAGATTTTTTGTTTCTATATCCTGCCATCCAATGCTTCGGGTGACTCAGCAGCTGCCCGTCATCCACTAATTTAATCAGTCTACAATCCACCAGAAAGTGTGCCCCACTGAAGGCAGAGACTTTGGTCTGTCTGCACTGCGTGACCAGGGTCTGGCTTAAAGTAGGTGCCAGGTACGCTTTGTAGAGGGAACAAATATGAGAATGAACAAATGTGTGGTAATTCAATTCTCCCACCTCTTTATTCCAAACATATACAGTAAAATTCTCATTCCTAGTGTAGTGTCGTGTGGTGGCCTTCACTCAGAGGAATTTCATCTTTGATGTATTAAGTTCAAGATTGCAGAACTAGGTAGTGTTGAAGACAAGAAAGGCCAAATTATTTAACAATCTTTAAGAGTTTCTCATGATCAAAATGTAAAGCGAACCTGGGCAAAGGAGAAGTCTCGCCAAATTTTCATTAAACCATTGATTATCACCACTTGGGAATAGTTGTTCAAAATTCATAAATCCATCCATCTTCACCATCACCCCAGCCTTATTTCTACATGATTACCATGAGAGGATCATGGGAGACATTTTTAAATGCTTCGTTGAAAATTGCAGAGTAATGGCTAGATTAAACATCCCATTTTTTTGGGTGGGGTGGGGTGGGGAGGAAGGTCAGAAATGCTCTATGTTTGTTTAAAAAACTCTATTAATCAAAATTGCTTGAAAAATATATTATTCCAAATTTGTATCTCTCGCTAAGAGTTGAGCATTTTAGTATCTTATGCCATGATCCAGAAGGCCAAGGCGGAACTCGGCCAGGTTCAAACAGCAGGTGCGCTAGCGGCTTGGTAACTTGGGCCGGTGGTTGCGAGAAAATCATTGCTCAGAGAAAGTAAGTCGGCTCACGACTGGCTCCCTTAGATGGCAGGGCCCCATTCCTTGTTTAAAGAAATGTGGCAAATTTCCACAGGTCACGACACCCAGGAACACCGCAGGGTGGGGGATGAAGGGTGCCCCCAGGCTACGCTACAGCGAGAGAATGGCAGAAGCCAGTTTTCAGGCAGTTGGTCCACTCTTAATGAGACGTCAGCCAGTGTCTGGATAAGGAAGGGAGCATAACCAGATAGCTGGTCAACCCCCATATAACATTGGGATCAAGGGAGGACTCCAGTCACAGTGAGGAAGGGAGGCAGAGTGCAGGCCCACTGACTCTGACCCAACACACTGGGACCCAGGAGAAGCCCGTGTCTTCTCAGAGGGAAGGCGGGTACCCAGATCTCATCACTGGTCGCTCGCTGCATACGGGGCCACTATATGACAGGATTACTCTCTGATCCCAGCAGGTAGCGGCATTTGGGCTTTTAAGGATCAGAGTCTGTCTCTGTGTTACTCATCACTGTCTGAAAGTATCATGGGCATTTCTTTGTTTGTTAATGAACTGCCCCCCTCCCAGCGGCCTCCCCTACACCGCTGCACGAGATCTGGGCGTCTGGTTCGTCTCATGCACGTTACAGCCCCAGTGCCCAGAGCAGCTTCCAGAGCATAGTAGGTGCTCAGTAAATATTTGCTTTATGAACAAATAGATGATATGAATATTACTATATGCTACTAATATCCAGAGACATTAATTATTTGATATTAAAACGTCTTTACCTGTTCACCAGTGAAATTCTGAATAAAGGTCATATCTGTAGAGTTAATGATTGAAACCTGAAATCACAGAAATTGGATAGGTTACATCATTTGATATAGAATTAGAGGGAAAAAAATTTAATGACAACTTAAATCACTTTTAAATTTGAGGGAAGATTGATAAATAGTTAGCTATATATAACATAAAAATGTAAATAAGCCCATAAGAATGATCTCTTTACAAAATCCAGTTGAGCTTTTTGTTTATGTTTAAGTCTGGGATTCTTTCAGACAAAATGCATGCTTACTACTCTAAAGTAGAGAAATAAAATTTAAATTCAAGAATGCTGAGAGCAATTAATCAAATGGTCAGTTAATTGATCTAATGAGGAATTTTATATAGATTCGTTTTTGTGCACATGCTATTGTGAGAAACCGGAGATTGTGACTCTGGAAAAATGAAAATTTAAGATGTTATTCACATAGGAAAATTATTCCCTTTAATCCATCTCAACAACCCCAAATCTAAAAACAGTACGATTCACTAGACTTAAAAACAATTATTTAAAATATTTTATTGTTAAAAGTTTTTCTTTCCATACGTCCTATTTTTTTTTTTTCCTATTTTTTGGTAACTTGTTATGAGGGGTTTGAGTAGTGTCCCACCAAAATCCACGTTCCAGTTGGGAAGCAGGGGCTTTGCTGATGAAATAAGTTAGGCATCTCGAAATAAAATCATCCTGGATTTAGGGTGGGCCCTATTATCCAATGACTGGCGTCCTTATATGAAAAGGAGAAGACTCATGTAGATACAGATGGCAAGAGGCCCAGTGGACGCTGAGGGCCACCCGAGGCTGGGAGAGGGAAGAGGAATCCTCCCCTAGATGCATCGCAGGGAGCATGACCCTGCAGCACCTTGATTTCAGACTTTAGGCCTCTCGAGAGGATAAAATTACGTTGTTTTAAGCCATGCGGTTTGTGGTAATTTGCGATGGCAGGCCTAGGAATACTAATGCACTAGTGCAGGGGTCCCCAACCCCCGGGCTGTGGACCGGTACCGGTCCATGGCCTGTTAGGAACCGGGCTGCACAGCCGGAGGTGAGTGGTGGGTGAGCCGGCGAAGCTTCATCTGTATCTGCAGCCGCTCCCCAGCGCCAGCATCACCGCCTTGGCTCCGCCTCAGATCATCAGGCATTAGGTTCTCATAGGAGCTCCGGTCCCTGGTGCCGAAAATTTTAGAGACAGCTGCACTAGTGAGATAACAATTGATTTTATTATTTCTACCATATAAGGCATATTAAAATGTCGATCACATCAATAGTGAGATCCTCTGCAATTATTCCTAGATTACGTACAAAGACTGGGCTGGCTTCATGGGCGCACTACCTGCGCGGTCGCTACCCTTTGTTTAATGCCCAGCCATCATTGTCCTGAAATCCTTAACAGTTTTGCACAATAGGCCCTGAATTTTCATTTTGTGTCGAGACCCACCAGGTATGTAGCTGATGCCTCACATAGATCAGGAAAAAAAAAAAAAAAATCTAACCTCCTTTGTAGCAAATGAATAAGCATGATCAGTAGGCGCTTGCTCTTAAAGGGCATGATATGGTTTAAATGTCGTACAAAACAAAACATTTCTCCGCACACACACACACACACACACACACACACACACACACACACACACACATATATATATATGTGCTGTAATGCATTCTTAGTACTCACATATCCAAAGTTCTGTGCTCCTCTTGGTACGCCGGCAACCAATTCTGGTGATAAAAACAGTCACTTAGAAGGTGAATGACATGTATACCTTTCAGCTACACAACAAATCGGTTAAAGATAGCGCTTTGTAAATGAGAACATCGTGTAGACAGCTGACAGTTTGCAGTCACGGTGTGACATGTGTTGGATTTTGCTTCTGGTGCAGACAACAGTCGTTGAGATTTACCGGTTTTCATCTTCAGTCGCCACGTGTTTCTGCCTCTAGAACTTGAGCCTGGCTTCTCGGGTCCGTGTGTGATTTGTAGGATAAACCTCTTACCCTGATATCTGCAGCTTTCACTGTAGTGACATCTTTTGTCCCAGTGTAATAAGTCACAGATCCTGTCACACTGACATGTTAAACCCGTTTCGGTTGCCTAAGGCAAAGCCACACGTCCTAGGTGACGTGAGTCTGGTCCCCTGGAACTGTTCGTTGGCAGCAGAATCAGGCGGCAACCTGGCAGCCATCCCCCGGGGAAGGGCACTTCGGTTATGGAGATGCAGGACGCAGCTCTGGTGGAGAGGGGCAGCCATCTCTCTGGCTCTGGATTCAGAAAGCAGAGCTTTGGTCCTGAGCTCTGCTGTATACCTGGAGTGAATCACTGGAACCTATTTTTTTTTTCTAGTCGCCTGCGATACGTAGGAGTTGGAAACGCTGTGTATCAAACACGGTTCTAGCTCTCATTTCTATAAACCTAAACTATTATGTAGTTCGTCGGGGTTAAAATTTTAGTTTAACTGAAAGATGAAGGGCCCGGAAGACAGCCTCCTTCCTTTCAAATCTCCCTTCCCCCTAAAGTTAGAACACGAATTCCAGCATTAACTCCATCCCATGGACACTGAAGCTCTTAGCATTAATGATCAGAGAAGATTAATTTGGGGTTAGATGTTAGACTTTTCTGTAGTAAATTAACTCATTTAATGAGCAAATACTTATAGACAAACAAAACAGACAAAATTCCCCATTCTCATAGATCTAATTCTCTAGCTGGAAGAGGTGGTCATATTAAAAATCATAGTCTGTTAGGCGGTGTATTAGAAGCAGATACATATGGTGGAGAAAACCAAGCAGTACGATGGTTCAGGGTGCTGGAGCTGGGATGAGGAAGGATCGTGATTTATTAGGGTCGTCGGGGAAGGATTTAGCAAAGACTTGAGCAAAGACTGAGGAAAGCGAGGAAGTAAATATTATTGGGAGAAGCATCCGAGAGCAGCATGTTCGAGTCGGAACAAGTGCAAAGGTCCTGTGGTACAAGCGTGTCTGGAGGATTCAGAGGGCAGCAGGGAGACCAGGGCGGCTGGAGTACAGGGAGTGGGGGGCAGAGCCATAGGAGATCAGGTCCAAGTAATGAGTGGCTACATGATTAGAGTCGTTTAGGTCATTGCGAAGACTTGGATTAGAGACCGAAGGAGCTGGAGCGTCTTTGGGAGCGAAGAAGTGACGCGGTCTGATTTCTGTTTCTAAAGGGCCACCCCGGCTGCTGGGCTTAGCGCGGACTGCAGGAGGGCAAGGGGGGACGGAGGGAGGCCGGTCAGGAAGCTCTTGCAGCAACGTCTCTGGGGACTCGGGTCAGAGGAGGCGCTGCGCAGGAGGTGAGAGGTGAGACATGGCCAGACGCTGGTCTCACTCCAGGGACTCAGGTAGCAGGATTTGCTCGTGGATAAGACGGGCATGGGGTGTGAGAGACAGAGCACAGTTCAGGGCTGACTTCGAGGTCTGTGGCTCGAGCATCGCCACGTAGTGAGATGACGGAGGGTGGGGCCCGTGTCAGTGGGAAGGTCGGGGCTTTGGTTACGGTCACTTTAAGTTGAGGGTAGCTATTCACATAGAGGTGTGGAGTAGAGAACTGGATACATGAACTTGGAATTCAGTGTAAGCTGGGCAAGTATGCGAGACTGAACGAGACCGCCCACAGAGAATTCAAAGAGGAAAAAAGAGTCCATGTGACATGTGAATGAGGTGAGGCAAATTAAAGAAGAATCAGTAAAAGAGACGGAGAAGCTGCCAGTGTCTAGGATGCCAAAGGAGGAACCGAAGAGGGGGTGATTCACTCTCCAGGTGTCCCTGATAGTCTAGGACAGTGAGCTGCCTGGAGGCCTCTGGCTGGCCTGACAAGAGCAGCCTCAGTCGAGTGACAGGGGCGCAGTCTAACGGGAGGGGCCTTAACAGAAGGGGAGCCGTGGAATTAGCAGAGATGCAGCAGGGAAGAGTGATAGCTCCTTTGAAGCAGAGATATACAGGTGGCAGCTGGAAGGGAAAGTGAGGTAAGAGAGGTTTTGTTTTGTTTTGTTTTGTCTTTAAGATGGGAGAGATAACAGTATGCTTGTATGTGGGCAGGAATGATCCAGTAAGAAGAGAAAACTTGGTGATGTGAGGTAGAGAATCAAGAATCGCTATGGTCACATCTCTGAGTCGTGAGAGGGGATGAGATCGGGGGCAAAGCAGAGGGGTGAACTTTACACAGGAGCGTGGCTAGTTCAAGGACAGCAACAGGCAGGAAGAACGAAATGGAGCTCAGAAAAACTAAGGCGCCTGGATAGATTGCCAGAAAGGCTTTTAAAACTGGAGGCACATTGCTTGGTTTTCAATCTACTTTATGTGGCGTGAATTAAATTCTCCTGGCACCTGAAAACAGATGACATCAGGTATCATGAAGTTGCTTTCGGGATCAGATTTGTCAACCAAAAAAGATTAGGGGGGATTATGCCATCCGAGATACGTGACAACCACTACTTCTCACACCCCGCAAACACTCAGAATTGTGTTTTAAAAATCAACCATCACCACGCTCAGTAACTCTGGAGTCTGTACCTTCATCTCGCCACAACACTATTAAATGTAATATTGTTGTGAAATGTAATATTGATGAAAAGTGTTCATAACTGTTTAAAAACAATCAAGACAGCATATCGTTTGGAACCTGAGGCAAGTTAAGAGAACTGTCACTCGGCTACCTTACAATTCAGTGGGGGCGGGAAATTGGAGGCTTCTCTTAGAACCATTTCAATAGCTCATGGCAAAAAACTCAGAGGTCTCTTAATATCAACACTACGTTCAGTAAAAATTTAGATCTTTGGCTTCCAAATACACGATGCGGACATCAAGTCCACTAGCAAGAAGCAGAAAGGAGGCTAGCATTTAATGAATGTCTTCTATCCATCAGACAATATAGCATGTTCTTTATAACATCTCCTTCATTAACCTCTCAAAAGCAGTCGTTCCAGTCCCTTTTCAGAAGGCTGGGAAATCGAGGCTTTGAAAGGTTCTGTCACCATACACAGCAGGTAAGAAGCAGAACCAAAGAACTGTCAGTCAGCAAAGCCAGCATTCTCTCCATCACATCAGATGACTTTCCTGGGCTGCGTTAGGGCCGGATCACTCTCTTGGGACTTAGCTCATCCCCTCCTTCTTGCCTAACTAAGTAAATAGCGAACATGGGTGACCTTGGACTTAGAGTGGTGTAATAAACAGATCATGAGCTCTGATACCACCTTTACTTTAGATACCTGCAAATTACTTAAAATTTGGATGTATTTTCTAGCTATTTCTGATCTCCGACGGGAAAAATCACTATTATTTCCTACTATCTCTCCCTAGGATGAGCGGTCACACATTATCATTAATTTCCTTGCATCAGAATTGAATACTTCTCTGGAGAACTTTCCAGTGAGAGAGCAAGCACCACATTTAAAAATCATTTGGCACATTTTGCAGTTTCCTTTGCTAAGTAGCTAAGTGATTGTTAAGAAACGACTTTATAAAGGTGATAGTTATTCAATTATATCTCTTATGGCCCCTATCCCAAGGGTTTTTTCCTTATTACGGCTAATATCTAAATGGTACTTTTATGTGTCAGGCATTGTACTGTTTTATGAATATATAGGATTAATTCATTTAATCTTCATAAGAATCTTTTGATGTAGCTGATACTATCATCATCATCTTTTAGAAATAAAGAAATGGAAACGCTGAGATGTTAGGTAACTAGGTCACAGAGCTAGTAAGCGGCAAAGTCAGGGTTTAAACCCCACAGTGGTCTAGCTCCAAAGTCCACGCTTTTAACCACAGCAATAAATTGCCTTTTAATATCTTGGAGAAGAAGATGATGCAAAGAAAGGGCCTTTATGAATTAGCTTGTTTATTAGCTTGTTTTTAAAAGAAAAATATTCTTATAAAGGAAGAAAAGGGTATTGAATGTACAATATATAGATGATGTATTATTGAACTATGCACTTGAAACCTATATAATTTTATTAACCAATGTCACCCCAACAAATCTAATAAAAACTTAAAATAAAAAGAAAGAAAAAGAAACCTGTGTTCAACATCTGTAACAGCAATATGTGTTAACCTAAAAATAAGAGGCCAGAGTGAGAGGCAACAAGCATTTATCTGAGATCCAAAAGAATAGCTATTGGAGAAGCACTGATTCGGGCAAAAACTCAAAGTGTTCTGATTAGGA
Organism: Rousettus aegyptiacus; assembly: GCF_014176215.1. NCBI lineage: Eukaryota > Metazoa > Chordata > Mammalia > Chiroptera > Pteropodidae > Rousettus > Rousettus aegyptiacus. The sequence goes on along the minus strand of NW_023416285.1, from coordinate 90,563,448 downwards.
GGCGAAGGCCAGGGGTATTGATGAGAAAGGAAGGGAAACAGTTACATCAGTAAAAGGAAATAATTTCTAGAGGTGTGGATAAGCCAACACTGTGATGCTAATTTTAAAGAATGTTTTTAATTTTCAGTCCATTAGCTGTCAGTCAGGTAGTCGTAATATCTGATTTCTGGTTATCCTTGCTAACAGTTATTTGGGACACAGCGTTGCCTTAGGCCCAGTCCACAGGTTACTTTGCTCAAAGGTTCGAGGCGTACGATGTGCAAGGTAGTTCCTCTGGGATGGTGGCTCCAACTCCATTTTAAAGTGGCTCCAATTATTATCATTTCTACAGATGTCAGCATGAAACCATGAAAAGATCTGTGACGATTCCTAATAATGGCTATATTTCATTTACTCTTAATTATTTGCGAATTAGTTAAAACACATTGGTGAAAAGCACTTAGGTCCACAGGAAACAAGATGAAAAATGGCAAATACTAAGTGCCGATTAAGTCGTTCAATAAATATTACCAGTAAAGTAAAAGCTCCATTCAGTGCCTCCTAAATGATAGGCATTGCTATGGACCGAATGTATGTTCCCCTTGAAATAAATATGGGGAATCCTAACCCCCAGGGTGATGGTGTTAAGAGCTGGGGGCCTCTGGGAGGTGATTAGGTCATAAGGGTGCAGCCCTCATGAAGGGGATTAATTCTGTGTTTAGAACTTTACCCTAGCACTGACTACAAGGTTTTAATCAGATATTTTGTGTTTATTGTTTAATGTGTGTCAGCCCCAATAGACTGTAAACTCTGAGATTAAGGACCATTTCTTCACCTCGATGTGTTCGACCCTTAACACATAGCCTGGTGTGTAGTAGGTACTCACAAAATACTTGACGAATGAGTGGCCGGTAAATGCCTTAGGAAAGGGAAAAATGAGACGATGTAGGAGTTTTAAAAAGGAAGCGAAGGAAGGATTTCTGGAGGAAATGATCTTTGAGATTGGCCTTAAAACAAAACAAAAAAAGGCAGCATTTGGCCACTGGAAGGCGAAGGTGGGTACAGGGTAGGAGGATGGAAAACAGAGGACGGAAGGTGGGGGCGCACATGAGGAAAGGGACGGGCCTGTCCTGCTGGTTTTGGGTTGGGCGTGTGCAAAAGGAAAAAGGGCACGGCGTGGAGGCGCAGGGTTATTGTCGGGTGGGGAGTCTGATTCGACCACGTTCGCCGTGAGATCCCAGAAATTAAAATAAGGGACCCGGATTCCTCACATTTGACGTGTCGGTGAAAGCATGGCTAAGTCATTTAAACATCTGCATTTTTTTTTCATTCATACACGGGACCACTGGACTAATTTTTTCTTGCTTGACTAGATTTGTCATGTCTGAGATTCAGTCTTCTGAAACGCTTTGAGACTTAAGCATCTGTGCCAAAGTGTTTTTTTCCCCCCTACAAAGTATTATCATGCGCATTCTGGGATTCCATTTATGTACATTTCGTGTAGCAAAGAAAATTGCATTTTTAGATGGTCTTTTTATGTCACTTTACCTTTTCCCCATGTTTTATGAATGACTTACATTCGGCAGTGTCTCTCACCTTGCTGAGAATCTCCTGTAAATTCCCCGGCAGCAACCGAGTATCCTGTTTTAAAGAAAAGAAACAAACCAATTACATGTTTGAAGGCTTTACAAATGAGGTATACATCTAGAAAAATGAAAGAAATACTATAGTCCTGCTTTGTACAGAAACCTCAACAAATATCGTAAAGTAAAAGTTTAGGGTTCTGTAAAAGGAAAAAGTAATCGAACCAATATGAACACTTTTGCACTAAATCCCGGAAGCATCATGGATCCCCTGCTTCTGAGTGTGGTAACACAGTTCGAGTCTGAGGCCACTTTTTGAAGCAGGAATGCTTCATAACCCAGCTTAAAGGATAAATGGCGGCCATTGCATGTAAAGTCTCTGATTCATCGTGATCAGACGTGATACTCTTCAAGTTATCCTTTGTGCTCGGGTTTGCTACTTCTGATCACCGACAAGGCCTGCTTCCTAACTCATTTAATGATGGTTTTCCACAGATGTCACTTAAAGTGAGGTGAGGTGACAAAATGTGACTATAGTTAAAAAAAAAAAATTCTTCGAGCACTCAAAATGCCAGTCGGAGACCCAAGGCGGGAAACAGTTGTAGTGAATCGCCATTGCGTGGTTTGTGCATAATGCATTTTAAGATCATTCTAGCAACTAGAAAGCCTCTTGCTGTTGCTCTAGAAATGGGAAGCTCCACTCTCATATTTCCCCTGTAGTACTGGCCAGCCCCACTAATACGCAGTATCCACGACCAGCAAAATATTTTATGTGCAAGAGACGATTATGGAGCCTATAAAATAGCCGTCAAACCATGTAGGTTCTATGTCATGGCTGAATCAAACGAAAAGAAAGTTAAGAGCCTTCACTAAGCTAATAAAAAAAGAAAAAACTTGCATAAGATGCCAAATAACATCAGGTAACTGAGGAGTAAAATTTCCCTCTACATGTAATATGTTTGTCTTTCGAGAAACCACAGATATCTTGAGTAATGGATCTCACCAAGGTAACTGTCGTCGTAGGAAGCTGGAGCCACGTCTGTCTGTTTCTCTCTAGCCAGTTTCCTTAGAATATCCTTGTATGAGTAATTTGCAATGATGTCTGCGATACTGGCAGTAATCACCTGACCTGTGCTCAAATAAATTAATACATTAACTGAATGAATGCAGACACTGGACGTCTGAACAACACATACTCCCTTAAAAACGATCATGGAATTGCTCGTATTTTCAATGATGAATTTTCTTGCCTGCCACTAGAACATCAAAGTGAGCCTGGGAGTTATAGCTGGAGAGAGATTTCCATTCTGACAGAACCAAAGATGAGCTACACATTTTATCTTCCTGTTGCCTTCACCATACACACTCCCTGTACCTCCAAATGATAAAATACCTAAAGCGAAAACAACTGTAAGTAAAATGTATGTGGTTAAATTTTTATTCTAGAACATTCTAGCTAGAAGAAACATCATCTAACTTTGAGAACATCTATCTAGTCAAATTAGAACTTCGTACAGGTGAGGAAACAGAGGCCCAAAGAGCAGAAAGTACATTCTCTAAGTTTACAAAATCTTTGAGTCATTTACTTTTTATGCTAAAATATACGAATAAAACAAAATTATGACAATGGGAGGTAGCAAGGTCCAGAGAGATCCAGGATTTTAGCAAAAAAAAAAAAAAAAAAAAGAATTCATGGCCACCAACAACAATATGATAATGTGATAAGAACTTTGGTTATTCTCTCCTACATAAAGTCACTACCAGAAGTCTTGAAATATATATTGTATTGGGATGAAAATAAGTCCAAAAAATGGCTGGCAATTTTCTACTACAATTTCTATGCATTCTCATATCTATTATAAACATCTAAAAAAGAGGTGATCTCATACTTTTTGGGAGAAAAATGGAGGAATGCTTTCAAGAGACTAACATTAAATTTCAAAGCCAAATTATTCTTTACAAATTCACACATAATTCCCATAGTCTTGTTTGAAGTCCAAAAAGAATAAAACTGTCAAACTAGACCATAAATACTTCCAAGTAACTCTGCCCGAAATGACTTCTTATATTAAGACAATGGTATTTACACATGAATTTCTGAACAACGTCCATAGAATTTGCCCATTTTCTCCGGGGGTAAAACTCAGTACCCTCTCTCCTCTTACATAACATGCTGCCTCTGCTTGTTTCCTTCAGCTGCTTCTATAAACATTATAATCTTAAGACTGAATAAAATTTTAAGTTATCTGTCTCAGACAAATGCTTCCGTATCCCCTCAATATGGCTAATTTTCAGCAACTCATCTGTATCAGACATTTTTCAATTTAAGGAAAAGAAAGAATTAGAAGGCAGTTTTTTCAAACACATAGTTTTATTTTTTATCCATCTACTGCATAAAATATTTTTCAGTTAGCAAAATAATTTTTGAAGACTAAAATGTTAATTATTTGATATTCATAATTGTTTAAGTTGTATGGATTAAGTTTGAGAATGACTTCATATAAAATTTTATCATGAATCCATCTTTCCTGCATCTTTCCCAATGGTTTTAAAACATAATCAAGTCTCTTCCATTAAAACACACACACAACACACAGACACAAAACAAAACGAAATGAAAAAAAACCCTCACTCAATTATCCATCTCTCTCAGAGTCTACTCTATCTTTATTCTAAACTTTACAGCAAAAATTCAGTCTACTTTCTCTGTGATCTCTCTTTAGGTGGCCTGCCCACACCCATGGCTTCAGTTATCACCAACGGACAAGTAATGAAAGGTTTCTTTTTCAGCCTAGATGTCATCTCTGGGCTTAAACCCATACATCTAAATACTTACGTAGAAACTCTTGGATATCTCAAACAGTTTCATACTCAACATAACCAAAAGCAAACTCATGATCTTGCCTCTAACCCACTCCACAACTGTTCTCTCCCACTGCTCTCCCTCTCAGTGAGCTGGACCCACCTGTAACCATTCAGTAAGTCATAAACACGCCCTTGACATCTCCTTCCCACACCCCATACATCCAGTCCACCATCTAGGCTGGTTATTCTGCCGCCGAAGCATCTCTCACATTACTCCTCTTTTTAAATCTGTACTATCACCACTCTAAGAAGCAAACATCTTCACCCGAATCTTATAGCTTACCTTACAAACTTATAACTAGCCTATACCCTTATAACTAGTTTGCTGGTATTTCACTTGGACCAGCCTCCAGTCCATTCTCCATATTGCAACCGGAGTGATCTTTTCAAAACACACACATGGTCATAGCATCCATCCCATGCTTACAATCCCCCAGTGGTTTCTCATTATTCTCGGGACAAACGACAAATTCTTACTCTAGCTAAGGCCATCCATTTAAAACTCCTACAATCCACATTGTTTATAGGATAAACTAGTCTTGTTGTTTTTAGGATGAAGACAAACTGGCCCACCTTGGCCAGTGAGCCCCGCGTGGTGGTGGGGCCACTCGGTCCCACTCAGAGGCTCTTCCCTCCCTCTCTCACCTCTAGTCACCCTGACGTCCCTCCATCCTCACCTCACTGCGCTCCTTGAGGCCAGAGAACATTTCCGATTAGTGGACATTTAGTCCATGCCAAAAGGTCCTTGACTTTCGGTCCCATCCAAATGTCCCCGCTTAGAAAAGATCCCTAGGTTCAAATAATTCATAATGTTTATTTATGCTTTTGGGTTACAGGATTACTACATTAAAAAATATTGTTATATCTTACTGGTCCAATAATTGTGTCATGGCTGTATCGTGTCGTAGCCTCATTGGCAATGGTGCATAGGGTTGGGTAGATGGATTGACATAGAGCAAATGTCTCCATGAACATTTCGGACAGGACCAAATATCAAGGACCTTTGGTGGGGACCAGATACCTGCGCGGATGTTTCGGACAGGACCAAGAGACCTTCGAGGACATTTTCACACGGCCCCTCCCCTCTTCGCCTAGTTAATTCCTACTCAAGTTTCAGATCCCAGTTTCAGAACTGCCTGCTGCAAAATCATTAGACCTTAGGGCTGCGGCAACACCCCAGGGCCTGCGTGACACCTTTATAAGAATTAGAGGAAGTCATCCCCTTGGGCAGATGTTATCCTGTCCAGGGTTCAGGGTTCCCTAAGCAGAGCACAGGCTGTCTGTGAGCTCCCCGTCTGCCAGAGTGCAGAGAACATACCACACTCTCACGCAGCTGCCCTGGAGAAGCCACCCATGATTTCATGGCCCACCTTGGCCGACCTTGCCTTCACAGCGAGCATCACGCCTGGGCTTTCTCAGGCACCTGTAGGAGTATTCGATTAATGCCTGGTCTTTCCCCAGATACAGTGACCTCTGTGAAGGCAGGAACAGTGTCTCTCTTAGTGCATTATTGTATCCCCCAGCATCTAGCACGCAGCGGGGCACAGCTTCAGTAAATATGTGGTGAATAAATGAATTAAGTTGTAACAGCATTTTTAAAAAAGCATTTATATAACAAAGTATAAACTGTGAATATGAGAAACTATGAATATGGATATAAAATTAATGTCATAAAGAGTCAATATTTCATGTTATTCTGCTGCTCCTCCTGGTGCGTGAAAACAAATGGGCATGTCACCTCTGCTAACGCGACGTACCTTGCCAATAAAAACTTCCAGGACCTCCGACTATAAGGTCTCCGTTCTGCAAAACAGAAACAACAATTGGAAAAGAAAAACTGAGATTTTCTTAAAGGGCGATAAATCATTGTTGATAAGGGTTGCTCTAATGATTCGTTACGTATATATAAAAAGCAACAACTAAAAAGCAATTTCTGAAAGAGGCCTTTCTATCTGAGTTATGCAGGCCATTTTCTTTCCTTTTTGGCTTTCAATTATTTAACGTGATATTAAATACTTTTAATTTGACTCAATTAGTTGAGTTTAATTCTCTCCCTTGAAAATACATAAATTCAGTATTTTTTGGCACTGCCGCAGGTAAGCAAAATATCTACATATTTAATGCTGTGCAATTTCACAGACATGGTCTTTTGAGCCTTGGCAAGAGAATGAAAATTTGGTTCCTATTTATCTCAAGGCCACAGTAATGCCTATTTTTTTCCATGCATCTGCAAACCCACCCTTCCTAGGAGAGAGAGTAAAAACTCCAGACTAGCAAATACAAATTTTCTCTCTTATTTACAACTGCACCTTCTATATTCTGCATCTTTAATTTTCGGTGGAAGGGAAAAAAAGACAAAGAAGAAAACTTCAGATGTTGACAAAATTTATACTATTTCTAAAAGCATGGAGTCTTTGCCTCCTATATTCTCACTAGATAGCTCTGTTTTTAATTTCGTGAAAGGATATGTGAATTTTAACACATGTTAAATCTAATCGCTCAGTCACAGTGAGGAGATAAAGCAATTTAGAAATGCTTGTGATCTTTTCAGAAGCACATTACTGAGTTTTTGAGGTTTTTATTTCTCATTTAAAAATGATTACCACAGCGGTAGGAAGCAAGACTCTTGTTTTTCATCACATGCATTTCTGTATTATTTTAATACATTATCACGTGCATAGATTATTTTAATAAAGAGTAAGCAAACAAATGAAAAACTTAAAGGAGTTGTCAAAAGAGGTTAGATATATACCTAAAGGGGACAGGAGTAGGAGTGAGAGGCAGAAGGAAAAACAACAAAAAAAAAAACAGGTAAGATAAATATTAGAAGCTACGAGACCAAAGGAATTCACCTTATAAAAATCCAGACTAAATCCTGCTTGGCAGTAACCCTGGCCCTCAGGATCAACGTTACCTAGAACGATCAAAATATAGACATGTTATAACGTCGTCATTCCCAAGACGTATTTTAATAACCAATTCAGGATACTCTGTTGTTTGCTTTATAGACTTCTAAATTTAAAATGATCAATATGTGTTTCATATTTACTTTTAAATTTTTGCCGAGTGATTTATTACCCCGATTTCAATCTATTTTCTTGCCCCGAACATCACTGTGATTCTACATGGTAAGATCCATATGAATAATGCCCCCTGGGGTTATTATGTTATATTGGGGTTTTGTAACTGGTGTTTGTTCGAGGAAACAAAGTCTCCATCTCTCAACTGTGTCCCGAGCAGCAGTTCTCCAAGGAGCAGTGATGTGTTTCTGTGTTGTCCGCGCGTCCTGGGGAATGTGGTCACCTGGGTGGGTGCTTTCTGTGGGGGGCACCAGCAAAGATTCCAGCTTTTACAGTCACTAATAGGAAATTAACTTTAAACTGTTCTATGGTCGTGAGTTAGCCCAGTTAAGAAACTGCGTGTCGGGTCACAGTGAATCTCATAGGGACACTTGATGCTCGTGTTTACAAGAGAGAAGGCTCTCAAATAATGGCATATTTTGTACTCTAGCCAATACAGTTTGTGAACCGAATGTCCAGCAGGACCTTATTTGTGTATAGTTATTTAAACTTGTAGGCTGGCCAGCGCGTGGATTCCCACAATATTGTTATTAAAAAGTCTCTGGGATATTAGGATCGGGAATTTACGACTTGTCACTTGTACTCAGACTTTCTACAACTTATAAAGTGCTTAAATGAAAACAATATGGAGTTCAGTGGGGGGGGGGATCTCAAGTCATATTAGATATGAACATGTAAATAATTATTTCTTTCTTATCAAGGATATTTCTGAACGGAAACTAAAAGAAGAGGACAGGAAAGGAAATACACATCATCACAAAAAAAATTTATAGACTAGGCATGTGCCTGTTCCAGAAGCATTTTGAAATAAATCTGGCCTTTCCAGCTTTTCCTAGAATGTTTTCTGTTTCCTCTTTCCCTTGGTTAGTACTTGGCTAATTTTAGGATTGTCATCATTCATTCTTTCCAGATGCTACTTTTATATTTTAAAATGCGTTTCTACCTCATACACTGTGGGTTTGTTTTTGTGTTGTTTTTAATTCAAATATCAATTATTACTTTGTGTATTTTTAAGCTAAGCTCTATTTTTCAGCTTTATTGAGGTATACTTAGTATACAAAAAAGTCGCACACTGTAGTGCGTACGTTTGGTGAGCTTGGACATGTGCGTACACTCATGACGTCACCATGGAAACAGTCATCACTCCTAAAAGATTTCTTCTGTACCTTGCTTTCTTTTTTTGTGATAAAAACCTTTATCATGAGATCTATTCTTAACAAATTAAATGCACAAAACCTCGCAGTGTATTTTAGCAAAATTTTTCCTTATTTAACTATATTTTGTGGTTTATAGTTATAAATGCTATAAAGTTCCTAAAAGCTCATCTCTATAACCTCCAATGTCTAGGTACCATTTTTCTAGAAGTTCCCATGTGTAAATATTTGTATGCATCCAGAGGTATATATGAACACATGATATAAAATTATGTAAACATACATATGGAAACTTGAGTATATTTAAGACATCTATTTTTTTAATGCACAAACCTTTCTAAAAATTCTTTTGAAAATCAACTCTGACTTCTTAATTTTTATCACTGTAAATTATTCAAAAGGGAAGAAATGTGACCGTTCTTTGAAATTCTTTTGCTTCAAAACAGAATAGTGAAAAAAAAAGAGAAGATAGTAATTTTTCATAAAATTCATTGAGAAAATAACCGACTTCAAATGTCCGTGATAAGCAGTGATTATAAGGGACTGTGAGGTCCTTTGTTTTGCAAAAGGATTTTTTTCCCTCTCAGAATTATAGTTCAATGAGAGCTGAAGGAACCGAACCTTTCTTCCCGGAATTTCAGGGCTCCTAGAAACTTTACAGTTATGTCCCAGAGTGAACTCAGGAATCCAGGGACTCATGCTGACTGCTCACTACTCTTTGTTGGCTTCCCAAGTAGAATGGAGGGTGTGTGTAAACCATCCCCACCCATTTATGAATGGCCATGAGAGCTACAGGCGTGTCATTAATATGAATGAGCAGATTAGTGCCTGCATCTCGCCAAGCCTCAGTGGAGGGGTTTGTGGTGGGGGTGAACGTGAGAGTTTTCTTTAACCTCTCTTTTGAAAATAATATTGCTGATGTTCCTGTTCTGTGAGACTGACCATATGCTCATGAACAAGCCGGCTTTGTGTTAATGAACTGTGAACTCCCAAGGAAGACAGGAAGTCTGCTCCTCAGGTGAATTGGAGGAGGAAGAAATGCTCATAGTGAGGGAGAGATCACGAGGATGTGAACACTGTGGATGTGTACTAGAGTTAAAAGAATTCCTGGCAAGTTATTTAGCTCTTCTGCAACTCAGCTCCACTCTTGACTTTGTCAAGCTATTGTTTAGGAAAACAGTAAATAAATTGGCATTCTAGTGTGCCATGTAACTCAAGATACAAGCTTACTATAATTTATGTTTTTAGATAATGGCTCAAGCTCACACTGCAACCCTTACCCCACAAGGTTAGATGTCACGTGCTGTATTTTAATCTGAGCTCTCTCATCACATAGGCAGTCAGTCAAAAAGGCAAAACCAGAAGCAGTGACAAGTTTTATAAACGATTATCCCAGACATTAATTGAAAGAATGTGACATATCATCAGAGCAAGAGAGGCATGTGAAATATGGGCTCGTCCTTTTGGCGACAGTAGTTTACCATTATGGGGAAGTATCTTTAGCAAATCATGAGAACTACAATATAGATAGGGGTAAAAATTGATGAAACAAGTTTGATATTGAACCTCAGCTCTACCATTAATTCTGAGTAAATTCGGGGTTTCACTTATTTCTCCACTGGACTTTAATCATTAGCATAGTAATAATGACTTCTTACTGAACGTAGCTGCACAGCGCCCTCAGTGGAACATGACACAGAATGTGCCTCCCGTCGCGGTAGCCCGTGCCCGGACATCGCCCCACATCCCTGCTCCCACAGTCCTTTGCGGAGAGAAGCCCCGCCCACTGTCCTGTCTAAAACTCCTACTCCCCCCAGGACATGTCACTCCCTTCCCTCCAGCCTTGTTATATTTTTCTTTGTAATACTTTTCATACCCGACATTCTATTAGGAACTTATTTACTCTTTAAGAATTTTTCATAGAGATGTAATTAATATGTAACATTGTCTTAGTCCAAGGTGTACAACATAATTTGATATATGTGTACGTTGTGACATGATCGCCAAGATAAGTTTAGTTATTATCCATTACCCCACATGGTTACCAGTTTTTCTTTTTTCTTGGGATGAGAGCTTGTAAGATCTACTCCCTCAGCAGCTTTCAAATAGTCAATATAGTATTATTAACTATAGTCACTGTGATGCACGTGCTGACTATATTTCTCGGATCTATAACTGGAAATTTTTTCCTTTTCACCAGCCTCATCCAGTTAGTCGAGACCCCCACCACCACCACTGACAACTATCAATCTGTTTTCTGTATCTGTGAGGTCTGCTTGTTTGTTTTTTTTAGATTCTCCATATAAGTGATTCCACACAGAGAACATGTCTTTCTCTGTCTGACTTATTTCACTTAGCGTAATACCCCCAAGGTCCATCCATGTTGTCACAAATGGCAGGATTCTTTCTTATGGCTAAATAATATCCCGTTGTGTATATAACACATCTTTATCCATTCATGTATTGATAGACACTTAGGCTGTTTCCATGCCTTGGCTATTGTGAATAATGTTGTTGTGAACGGGGGTGGTAAGGGAGAAGGTGCAGGTCTTTTCAAGATAATGATTTCATTTCCTTCAGATGTATACCCAGAAGTGGGATTGCTGAATCTCAACCTATTTATTTACACGTCCGTTGTCTGTCTCCCCGGCTAAAATGTAAGCTTCTTGAAGACGGGCTGGTTTTCTCTCATTCTGTGCTTTATTCTCTAAACACAGAATTAGTGCTCAGTGTTTTCAGTGAACACATGTTGAATACATAACAGAGTCTCAGTACCTACAAGAATCCTCTGTTCTAAAACCATTTAAAGTAAAATCCTAATTTCACTGACATGCTGCATTCAGCAGACATTTGCCATAATGTTAGGAAGTGGCTGATTTATTTTAGTATTTTTGAGCGGGAAGTCATTATCTCTTTCATGCCAAAATCCTCACCCCAGACCATCAAAATTGCCTGTTCCATTCCCAGTCCTTTAGAGATGCAAATCTCAGTGGTATCATTATTAACCGTCCGTTCTCAATGGTCTGTTCTTTTTAAAATTATAACACAATATCATCTAAGTGCTTCTTTAAATTATCTTTTCATTTTTCAATTACAGCTGACGTTCAATATTATTTTACATTAGCTTCAGGTGTACAGCATAATGGCTAGATATTTATGTACCTTATGAAGTGATTCCCTCCCCCCCACCAGAAGTCTAGTACCCATCTGGCCCCATATATAGTTATTACAATACTATCGACTACATTCCCGGTGCGGTACTTCACATCCCCACGACTGTTTTGTAACTGACAATTTGTGAATCCCTCCCTTTTCTTACCCAAGCCGCCAACCCCACTCACATCTGGCACCCATCACCACCAAGCCATTGTTTATCTTCATCATTTTATTTCTTATATTTGTTCATTATCCTGTCTAAAGTAATCTTGAATTTTAAAAATAATTACCGGAATGGGGAAAATTTTACTTGTAATTTTGGGAATCTTATTTGGGACTCAATGTTTAAAAATCGATATTCCGAAATCAATCACTAGAATGTTCTTTCTGATGCCATTCCCCTCAATGTGGTCTTAAGGATTATCAAGAAAAAGAATAAAAATCCATTGGTTGCTTCCTGATAAATTCCAGGGACCTACAAGTTACGTAGAAAATGGAAGAGTTCAAAAGGGGACTCTGAGTGTATCAATCAACCGCTCACTCATAATGTCCCAAAGTCCTGGGGAATGCCACCGAGATGAAGGGATTCAACAGCAGCGCCCCAAAGACGGTACTCACAGGCTCGCTTTAAAGGATGCCTCTCGGGATGGCCAGCCGAGACGAGGACTCTACATGCACAGAGTCTTTTTTGAAAATGGGGATTAAACAAACACCCAAAGGAGAAGATCATCGCATGCAGATAACCCGAGTATGCAGCTGCCAGAGGAAGAGACAGCCACCGAGAGCTGTCCCCAGGTCCAAGCGTGCTCACGTCAAGCTAGAAGTACAAAGCCTTTCCAAGTGAGAGGCAACGAGCATTTACTTAAGATAAAAAACAAAAGCCAGTTGGAAATCACTCGTTCAGGCAAAATGATAAATAGCGTTTCCATCAGGAGACAGAGGCAAAGGGTATTCATGAGAAAGGGAAGGGGAACAGTTACATAAACAGAAGGAAGGCATTTCGGCGGGTGCAGGAAAGCTAACACAGTGACGCTAATGCTGAACAATGGTTTTACTTTTCAGTCTGGTAGTCATCAGGTCGGGTAGTCATAGCATCTGCTTTCTTGTTATCTTTGCAAACAGTTCTTTGGGACTCAGTGTTGCTTTAGGCCCAGTCCATAGGTTATTTTGCCCTTTTTAACAATCCAGAGGGTTGAAGCATAAGCTGGACAGGGGAGTTCTGGAATGGCGGTGCCAGCTCCGTTTTAAAGTGGCTCTGCATACATGTCTTTTTTCTTTTTCTTTTGTTTCTGTTTTACACCAACTAACACCATTCTTGCAGTTAACAGGTAAAGTATGTGGTCAACTTTCTCTAGATCGCAATGTGCATTTTGAATACCACCCAAGAGTTTAAGTCCTAAAGTACGGAACCAATCAATTCTATTCCAAAACCCCTAAAACCTAGAAATTTTCTAAAATGCAGAAGAGGATCAGCAGATTTCCATGGCCCTCATGTCACAGAAAGACATCCTCCAAGACTCTCAGTTACCTTTACCCCCCACCTCATTTTCCTTATCAACAGTGTTTGGATACTACCTGCCCCGTCTACAACAGAAAAGCTCTTGAGCTCAGTTTCAGTCTCTAGGAATAAAAACAACTTACTGTTCCGACAAGGAGAGTACTCAGCGTACGCACTGAAATTCTGAATTGCTACATAGCACGTGCCAACTGGGTCCTTTTCAGGTGTGGACTTAAGTGTCCTCCAATGATACAAGGGAGCACACGCCTGTTAAGGGAGATCAAAGACAATGAATACTTTTTTTTATGTAGGTTCTTCCTACTGTGATTTGATTTGACTTGTTGTTTAATGTACCTAAATTCATGACAAACTATGTTAAATTATTAGGTGAATTATTTGACCTCCAGCATGCTAATGAGTACTTTAGTAGTCAGAGTTAATTAAATTTCCAAAGCCAATTTGTTAACATTAATGCACCATAAAATTGGAACAAATTAAATGTACAGAAAGGAATGCATTTTTCCTTAGAGGGTTTAAAATTAAGTAAGAGTAACCTGGCAAAAGTAAATATTTCCACAAAGCAAAGAACTCATATTTCCTTTTTTTTTTTTTTAAACGGGACCCTCATGAAAGTAAATGGCCATTTAAACATTGAACGAATCAGTGTGATGCCTTAAAATGAGACCTAGTTCCTTTCTTGTCTAATTGTTGCTTAAAAAAACAAACAAAAAATTACTTTCTAATCAAAGGATGCAGACAAATTTATAAACGTGTTTTGTGATGTACCCTAGGTTATCACCGAAGGTATATCTTATGACTTTTTAAACACTGACTTTCTTTGGGACACAGTGCCCTTCCCTTATCACACTGTTCTTGGCTTTATTTTTTTACTTCACGGCAAAACAAAAATAACTTAAACAACAGTAAGTAGAATGTGGTTCTCGTACGAAATGTTCTAGCTGCTTCTTCAGAAGCTTAGACTCTAACAGGAGGATGATATTTGAAGGGATATCAGGTGTGAAAGAAGATATAAGAAATCCTCTTTAAGTAAATTACATAGCATTAATTTTGCGAGGAATGAGAGAGGCCATAAAAATAAACGTGTAGGAAACATAGCATTATTTTGACTTGTTTCTTGAGCTTGAATCCTCCATAAGTGTTTTACCTTATTCAAGCATTCATTTCTGAGGACATAGAATTATAGATTCCTGGCATATGGAACCACTAGCTTATCTCCTATTTTGATGACATCACGTTTAAAATAATGCCAGAAAAGTGAAGGCAGTTCCTGATTTTAAAGTCTTGTCATGAGTCCAAACGTGTCTTTGGTGATCGGTCCAAGGTATAACTACTTCTAGTCAAGATGACTTGTATTCTCAAGCAAGCTGCTTCTACAACTTAAGATTTTTTAGTTTTATCTCTGCCAGTACCTCAAAGTATCTCTTACTTTGTAAAAGAGTTTATCTTAGGGCCCTCTTAGTGAACTGACAAATTATGTGGTTACTACATTTAACATAAAGTGTAAATAGTGAAAAGAAACGGGGTTTCAGCAATGGAAGCATTTGCCCGTGGGGCTGAGCATTATGCCAGCTGGCCTCACCATCTCTGTCACCACAGGACATTTAAATGCCATGAATATTCTTCCCGGTGCTTGCCTGCTATCAGCTCTAACATGTGATCCTTTTTATACCTGCTCAGTTTCACGCTGATGTGAAACACACTATGTGATATATTTGGGCTTTGATTCAAACTGAACATACCGGATACCTGGATCTTCAAAACAGTATTTCTGTTCACAGCATTTTGTGGTTCTAATAATTGTAACCTAGGGTAGCATTTAATTCTCAATTCTCTTAAGTTTCAGTGCTCAAAGAAAAAAAATTAACTTAAAATGTATTTTATATTATCCTATTTCCCATGCATTTTCCTTGAAAATGCAAGCATACCCCCAGATTAATCATTTTCATTATGAGTTTGGTGCATTGTTTTTATTTTCATTGACTCTGAAGTCTTCTACAAATATTGAATAAATGCACAACAGTTATGTTGCAGATAAATTTTTAACCCTATACAGTTATTACATGGCATTAGCTTTTCGATGGTAATTCACATAGGTCATATACACCACCAAAAGATAAAAACGTTTCACCAATTAAGGAATGTGAAAAGTATATTAATGCAAATACAGTTCTACAGAGAGCATATCATAAATTCTGGGTTTGTGACTATAGAGGGTTATCTCTAGTTTTATACATTACTTGTTTTATGTAAAAATTTTTGGGGGGGTTAACCATACACCAAATAAAAAAGGCATTTTTTTTAGACATTAAATCACAATTCAAACAGCTTTAAGGAAATCTTAAAAGCCAAAGTACTCGCTTTATTTTTGTAAGAAAATTGAAGCCAACAGTTTGAAAAACTCCTCCAACAGATTAGCTAATACTCTCATTTATTTCTTAGTAACTTGGATATGTATCATCACTCAGTAAAAAGAGAACGGAATCACAGAGTCATAGCATTTTAAAGCTGAAAGATATCTATTTGGGAGTGAGATTTTTTGTTGTTGTTAAAACGTATTAATGTACTCAGAGAATCATGTCGTTAGTAGTTTCAGTTTTAAATAAAGCTTTCCTTTAGTTCTAAAAAGGATCGATGACACCACAGTAGATTAACTTTTAACAAATCTTAGCAGTAGCAGTCTTATTTCTCTGGCCAATTTTTAATCAGCCCTTTAAATCAATCTTAAGCAATAAAATATTTACCGCTTTAAGATGTAACTTTTATTTTTGTCTCTCCATTTTTTTTTTGAAATATTTGAAAATACCTAATCTCCTGTAAAACAAGCTTTATTTTCTAAGAGCTGTTAAACACCAAAGTAGATTGTTTCATCTGAAGCACTCAGGGACTGTTTCGGAATGCTGATAAGCCTATCTTTGAAAGCCCGGCGTGTTCTTACGTGACGAGACGTTTGTGAACACGGGTTTCGAAGCATCTCAGTGTACGTGTCATTCCGGAGCAAGCCGCCGGTGCACGGTTCGTACTCACCACCACTTTCCCCCTGTGAGCTCTCACTGCTGCTCCAAACCACTGGTTGGATTTAAACTCTATGGGCTCCTTGGTTCCATTGACTCTGATCTTTCTGTTGTCTGAGGAGGAGGAGGACATGACTTGTTAGTCACTTGTGAAATGTGGCAGCAAATTAAACTATGTACTAATGACTCTGTCCATGAAAATACTTGAAAAACAATTTTCATAGATGGGGGTGCATTTCTCTTTGACAAAGTCTAAGCTAGACTTCTCACTTCGAACAATGTCAATCAAATAAATAGATGTTTTTGAACATGGCATTTCACCATTTAACGTAAAAGAAGCATTATTTTTTTTAATGATTTTAATTTGCAGAGATCACGGTACTGTAAATCTGATGTGGACTTTGTTATAGCCTCGAATCTATACTTTTGCCATTGATTTGCATTAGATCAAAGACCAAACATTCATAATGTCTCTAAAGAATTCCAAGTCCTTTCCAGGCATGAAAGGCATGGGAATGTCCTTGGTGGGAGGCCCAGGCTTTGTCAGCGTGGGAGAGCAGGGGTCAGCATGAAGGACTCCCAAGGCCTGGCTTTTCCACAGAGGGACATGTGTCCATGCAGCCACAGAAAATAACACCTAACACAGTTTTACATACACTTCGCAGATGTCAGCATGAATGGGGCTGTCTGGGCAGAAACTCAACCCAATTATAGCACACTTCAGGTTTTAACAAAAAGCAGATATCTTGTCTTTCACTCTTGATTCCTGGTCAACGTCTCTCCCTCGTGGTAGAATTCTCACCACATGGTTCTAACTGGAGCTTCCTCAGTAAAAGCTAATGAATTTCGAGACACATTTGTACTCGGGTATGTTATTCGTATGTGTTTCCTTTGGTATGTGTTTAATTTTCCTCCTTGATTCTGTAAGGAATGCATTACAAAGTGAACTTTTAACTCCTATTAAATGAGGCCAAAATATACACATAATTAACCTTCAAATGAGTTTGCATATGATTACAGAGTTTTTAAAAAAGGAATAAATTATATATACTCGATCTTAACCTAAAATTTACGTTTGACATGTTAGTAGAAAATCATGAATTTCTTTCTTAAATATGGTATGCCTTTGATGTTTCTGGGCTTTAGGGAAAAAAAAAACAAGTTCTGGAAATCCTTACCCAAAATGTACACAACTGGCACAGAATGAGAGCATCTTACAGATTACAGCATGAAATTGAAAATATAAACATTTCCACTTGTGTCTAGATACCTTGGAAGATCATGGAACTGAAAGGATCTTGTCACCATTAGCTGGGCGATCTTGGGCCATTTATTTAGTCTTTTAGAGTTTTGATTTCCTCTGTAAAACGAGGCTGAGCACACCTACTCCCTTTCCTCTTTCACAAGTGATCGATCACAGAGTCACAGATCTCGCATGAGATAAAGGAACGAGAAAGAGCTTTATAAGCTGACAAGTCATGTAATTAGAAACCTGTAAACTCAACCTAAGTCCAAGAATTGGGACGGACCTCACGGACACACCGGTAAAATGTGTTATTATCAGTGATTTGTGGTACTCAGCAACAAGATTAGCGACAGCTCACGAGATAGTCTAAGGGGCTTTGATTAAGCCCAGGGAGAAAGTGCTACAGTAGCTTTGAGATTTCCAAACCACGAAAAGGCCACAGAAATAAGATCAGCACCTCAAAAAATTCAAATATACTTACAGGAGATCCCCAGAAGGACTTAAGAAAAGCCGCCTTCCCTGAGGAGGAAAATGGATTACGGGGAAAGACAGAAGCCAGCTCCGAGCTTGGCCTCATTTTGCTGTAGAAAATGATGCGACTCTCCCTTTGTGGTTCCCGAGGTGTCTTTTCTGCTATTGCAAGGTAAGACCGCAATAACTTGGTTAAAAGTATAAATCGTGGGTTATTTTCAGCAACAAATTTCTTCTGGACTAAGAATATAAAAGAATGGCACTGTATAGGCATCGTGGGGAAGGGGAAATCAAGTAGCCTGTAATTTCATGGACGGATCCTGAGCCTCAAATGAAAACAGTGATGATTTAACACTTGTCGCCTGCCGGTTTGGCAAAAAAATAATAATAGCCACTCTGTTTCCGAGATAAAAACTTGATGTGGCATTTTAGAAGAGCCATTCGGCAACATATATCAAAATTTTAAATGTAAATTTTTTCAACCAAGGAATTCTACTTCTAGGATTTTATTCAAAGGAAATAATTATTGGAACAACTTAAATCTTCATAAGTATGGGATTCAAAAAGAAATTTCTATTATCTATAAAATAGACTACTATGCAACTGTTAGACCATGCATAATAGATCTGTATGCATTGATACAGAATAATATCTATAAAAAATATATATATGTGTGTGTGTATAAATATATTAGCTTTTTTGAGGCTTTAAAAAAAGTCCAAAGACTTAATCTAATAAAAACTCGTATTCCGACCAGGCAGGCAGCATTGACAATTTTTAAGTTTTTTTCACCTTTACAAACAATATAGAACCCCTTAATATCTATCTTTAGTTCTACTTCCTTCTTGCCCTCCTGTAGAGATGAGAGATCTCACATATAAGTGATATGACCTTGAATTTGATGGGTATATGTCTGTCCATTTAAAAAATAATGTGCACGAATAATATAGGACAAGGTTTGCAAGTTTTTCTATAAGGATTGGTAATAAGTGTTTTGGGCTTTGCAGCCTCAACAGTCCTTGTCACAACTGTTCATTTTTGCTCTCGTAGCAAAGGCAGCTTGCCTATAAGACAACATGTAAGAGGATGGGCTTCTCTAGCTTCCAGTGAAACTTTACAGACACAGAAATTTGAGTTTCATATAATTTTCATGTGTCATTAAATATCATTCATTAAAAAACGTTTTCTAACCATTTGAAAATGTAAGCACTGCTCAGAGGATAGGCCATACCAAAGCAGGTGGTAGGTCAGATTTAGCTGTAGTTTGCCAACAACTGATTATTTTGTATTCTTTTGTGTTTTCTTTTTACCTAAGAATGTATGTAGCAGTCTGTGCTTGTGCTTGACCTTTGATTTTATGTTTGTTGAGAGATATCCATGTTTCAAGAGATGGATGGATGGATGGATGGATGGATAGATAGATAGATAGATAGATTAGATAGATAGGCAGGCAGGCAGGCAGGCAGGCAGATGGATAGATAGATCACTCAATCTAGCTCATTCTTTTTGACCCCTGTATGGTATTGCATCTTATTGAATAGCCATATACATCTTATTTATCCATTCTATTTACATATGAGCATTTAGGGTTTTTTTTTTTTTTCAGTTTCCTCTCCAACAAACATGCCCCCTGAACATCCTGATATCCATCCCCATCTGCATAAGTACAAGGGTTTCTTTCTGGCACCAGACTAGAAATGACATGATTGGGTCACGGAGAATTATCAAATCCATTCTGTCAGCCATGCGAACTGATCTGCAAAGTAGCTACAAGTTCCATAGGAGAGTGACCGTCAGCCCTTGTTAGTTGAGGGCTTTTAAGTTTTTGCCGGTCCGGATGACTATGAAATGGTACCTCACTTGGTTCGATTTTCATTTGCATGTCCCCGATTATTAGCAAAGTCGATCATCTTTGTTGGTGCACGGACCGTACACTTTTTTCTCCTGCAAATCACTCATTCATATAACCTTCGCTCATCTTCTCGTTTGGTTATTTTATTGGTTAGCAAGAGTTCAACGTAGATTCTGAGTATCGATCCTTTTCCCATATATCTGTTTGCAAATCTCTTCTCCCAGTTTTTGCTCGCCTTTATCTTTGTTTATGGGGCCTGTTGTCCGTCTGGAATTTGCTTTTGTGTGTGATGTGGCATAGACAGCTTATTTTCAGCATGACAGGCCAGCTGTCCCAACAGCACGTACGGAACAGCTCATCTTTTTTATTTTATTTTCCCCCCTCTAAGGGTTGTAATTCCACCTCTGTAACAGTAACTCCTGACGCCACCGACGTAAGCAGGCCCCTCCCCGCCTCTCACGCCTTGTCCCCTCCCACTTTTTCATGCTCCTTACGCTGCAGACAAACCAACCTTCTCAAACACGCCCAGCCTTTTCCGTCTACTCGTTGCGCTTATTCTTCCTGCCGCCTGCAACACTCTTCCCACGGTTTACTGCACGGCTGCCTCCTTCTCGTCACTCAGGTTTCAGTTCAAGTGCCACTTGCTCCGAGACACCTTCCCGCAGCGGCCAGGTCACTCTCCCCTTTGTCATTTATCTCCCATTATGCTCGATCCTTTTCTTCTTAGCACGTACCCTATCTGAGACGATCTTATTTCTTAGTCTGCACGCTTACTGCCTGTCTCTGTCCTTCGGAATATTCATAAATCCCACGGACAGAGATGCCCTCTGCTTCACCATTTCTGCATTTCCCATTTCTAGAATGGTGCCGGCACACAGCAGGCAGGGCTGTTGATATTCCAGCCTCGTAGGCTTCTGTATTGTTTGAATTTTTACAGGGAACGTTATTACATCTATAATCTGAAAAAAAAAAAAAACCCTAAAGATAAAATAAAAACAGTTGGCAGTCAACCCAAGAAATTGAGATGGGTGGTAGCAATAAAATAGATTTGGCTGTCTGCATTTCTGGGTTTCGAAGGCCCTTCTCTCAAACTGGCGGCGTTGGTCTCTGGGCAGTTGTGGTTCATACGAATCGCAGTGTGTGGCAAACCTACTAGCTTTCGGTTCCTTTTTTTCATAGGGATATTCATTTCAGAGCAGGAGTGAGGGGACATAAAATATGGTGCACATATTTTTGTAGGTTGCGAGCAGCTTTTTCTAATCTTTCAGCATAGTGAAATGGGAGAGGCAATGATAGATCACCGTGGGGGAGAGAAGAGAAAAGCGGACTCCAACGCAGGTGTGACCAAACATTTTGGCCAACGGACGATGTTTGAAAACTGTTTATAAAGCCCTCGACCTCACACTGGAAAACAGCGAAGTTTCCCTACACCCTTCCGTCATTGCTTTAAGTGTGTCGCCGGAGGGATTTTCTCAAAGCCTTTGCAGGAGCTGTCCAGACATTTTTAATCAGGAAAAAGGGAAAAGAAATCTTTTAAAGGTTTGTTTATAATCTTTTCCATAGTCAGTGCATGCTGTAAGAGTTTCATTTAAATTGAAACTCTGTATCTGAGAATGTAAAATTCGAAATAAAATAGCGGTGGCCAGAAAACTCTTTGTCGAAAAGAAACAAATCCAAGAAAAGAACCTGGGTTGGTTTTTGTGTCCCAGGAAAATTAAACTTCCAAATACCCTAAAAGCACTTAAAAATCATTCAGTAACACTTCTGCCAGCTTCATATTCTCGATCATCTTACTGTGAATTTTCAAGCATTTTACAAAGTATCACACCAATTCATTTTTCCATATAATGTTCAAGAAATGTGTTAATTTCTTTTCAGTTTTATTGAGATAGCGTTGACACACAGCACTTAATGAGTTTAAGGTGTACAGCAGAATGATCTGACTTATATATAAATCATGAAATGATCACCACAATAAGTTTGGTTAACTCCCATTATTTCATATTGATATTAAAAAAAAAATTCCTGATGATGAAAATTCTTAGGATCTGCTCTCTTAACAACTTTCATATACACCACGCACAGCAGTGTTGACTGTGGCCACATCGCATCCCTGGTCCTCATCGTTCTTAGAGCTGGAACTTGGTAGTTTGGGCCACCTTCATCCACTTCCCCCACTTCCGGCAAGTACAAAGCTGACCTCTTTTTCTGAGTATGGGTTTTGTTTTGTTTTGTTTTTAGATTTCGCATATAAGTGAGAGCATATAATATTCGTCTTTCTCTGAGTTATTTCACTCAGCATAATGTCCGTCCTTAAGATTCATTTCTGTTGTTGCAAATGGCAGGAATTCTTTCTTTTTAATGGCCGAATAACATTCCAGTGTGTGTGTGTGCGGATAACATTTTCTTTATCCATTCATCTGTCAATGGATAGATGTCTGTTATCCTGATAAATGAATATTCCATAACACTGAGATTTATTGTTTATACCACATATTTATTGTTTATACCACAAATGTGTGTTTTCCTCTTTACCTAGTCAATCAAATCTAAATATCCGCCCTTCGCATGTAGGTACAAGGGCCTACACCTGATTTCCAGGTGTGATGTTTCCTTCCATTCAGGTAACTTCCTCTGTGTTTCCTACTGAGTCTCACTCCCAGACTTCGTGTGATGTTACTCTTGCAAAATGCCATTCCTCTGCAATTCCAAAAGTCCATTAGTTATTTGCCAGCTAATCCAAATCACTTCCTTAAAACCTGTTTTCAGGTTATTGTTTTTAAAAATTCAAACAATCTAAAGTGACAGAAGTTGTATAAAGAAGTATACGTGGTAGTAAATGAAGGCCATTGGAATCCTACCCCTGGACACGGTAGCTGTTGCATTTGGTAAAACCATCCAGCCTTTCAGAGTTTCAGAGGCTTCTAGCTCACTCCTCTAGTTTAAGACATTTCTTTTCTGGAAATCATAAAACATTTATTTTAAATTATTTGTTCATATCACTATCTAAATGCTTGGTTCCATACAATAACGAAAGAGCTAAGAAAGCTAAATGAATCGAATGCATGCTTTTGGAAGTCTAATAATGGTGTTCGTAAATATGGGTCTGGGATGGCAATAGTCAATGATGTATTACAGTCTTCCTATTATATAGTTTCCCTGATCTAAATGAGAATATAAGTTTTCTACCCCAGTCATTTCCACATCTGCCTCGTCTTCCCAAGACTGGAGATCATGTTTCCAACTTCCTATTTTAATAACCAATGGTGCCTAGTCAGCGATCTTCAGACTTTCGCTTAGCAATAAATAGGAATGAGTTCTCTACATCATATAATATCCCTTGAAATGCTCTTCATATGTAGGTTGACTTAGATTGTATGTAAGATTTGTTCCAGAAATACACATGGACTTTTGTTGCTACGATGCAAGCCATTTTTTGGGTGACAGTCCTGTTAATTTTTATGATGCAGCTAAAGGAGCAAATGCTACAAAATGAAAGAATCATCTCTCCAAAGGGAAATAATAAGCCATCAGATTAGAAACAAAACCAAACAAAATGCCTCTAGTATGACGCGGAAATCTGAAAGGCGGAGCTGGTTACAGTTCTATAATCTATAGCTGGTTCTATAGACTGAAACATCGGCTTAGGTCTTACCTGTTGCAACTCACTCCACCTCACCTACACAGGCTAAACTAGTTTTCTCTCCCATCTCACCCACCTCTGAAGCAGAGACACACTCAGACACACACATGTGAGCGAGCACACGCACACGCATCACCTTTAACGATGCCACCTATGAAAAGCTTGTCCTGAAACACAGTGAGCCCCGCACCTCCACCTGCAGCCAGGGACAGGAGCCCTTCCTTTGCACACCTGAAGCCTTCTGTTGTTATGGCTCTTATCTCTGGAATAGAACCTCCAGATGCTAACCTTATCATCCACTGGACTTGAATTCCGTGAGGTCAGAGAGGATGTCTGTAAACAAATGTCTGTCTCAGTCACGATTTATAGCGAGCATTACGGCAGTCTTGATAACCAAGCCAGCTCCTTGGACACACATCCTTGACGACCACCAACCCCGTACTCCTGCATTCCACTCAGTAATCAATTCTTGTCGAGTCTTCCGTCTAAATCTCTCAGAGGTCCATCGACGTCTCTCCACCCTTGTGCCACTCTCCTGGTCCTGACCACCATTCCTTCAGCCTCAGTTTCTGTAGCGACTTCCTAAGTGGTTGCCCTCCCTCCAGACTGATCGCCTTCAAATGCCTTCTCTGTCCTGAAGCCAAAGCTCTTTCTGAAACACAAACATTCTTAAAACCAGGCTTGTGTCACCTTGTCCTCGACAGCATCATCTTCTTGTCATTCCCGACCACAGGGATTTCCTCTCAGCTCCTTGATTGTTTCACACTTCCTCTCATCTCTAGGTTTTCTCGCACTTGGCATAATGAGCTGGGATCAAACATCTTGGTTTTCGATACAGCTGGGGAAATAAGAAATCTCAGGATGGCCTTCCGATGGGCAGGAGCACCGCCCACTTCTCTGCTTAGTGCCCAATAATTTATTTGCTCCACGAAGTAATGAAAACCTCTCAGCATGGGAATCTCAGGAGGCAGATTAAATGGCATAAATCTCTTCACTATCACCTCAAAGCGAGGCATTTAAATGATTGGGTTTCAGGATGCAGGTTGTATAAACTTGCCTCTCAATAGTGCTTGAAAATGTATTTACACGAGTTCCCATCATATGCTCCCATTTTACTCGGGATCCTATCCCCGGTCCCCGAAGATGTTGCAGTAAAAAAGGTCCCAATTATCATCTAACAGAATGGTTCTTTTTGTGGTTAAAAAAATAAGACAGGCACTGCAGAATTCAGACCTTCTGAGTCTGCGCTGTATCCTTACGGAAGGTTAACACGGAAGAAGGAGCTGCCCCCTGGGGGATGTTAGATTCCACCCCAATTGGATAGGACCACACCATAGGGTGGGCAGAGGCCAAACTGTATTCCCGCTGCAAACAAATTCACAGTTGTGATCCACGTGGTCCCTGCGCACTGCCTGGCAGTCCCGTTAAGTCGCTGCTCAGTGTACTCTGCATTCTGCTGTTACTGTTTCCATCTCCTTCCGGACCTTCTCTGCCTGCCTCCTCCCTCTCAGCTGACAGTCTTGCTTCTTACTTCACTGAGGAAACTCAAGGAGTGAAAAACAATGTATCCTTCCCTTCCCCCTGTCACCAAACCCACCAACCTACTCTCAGTTGCCGCCTCCCTCTGCCTTTTTTGTCTCTAAGAACCAGCTGCCTCTGTGCCCCCCTCGGGCCGGTCCCTTCGTCTATATAAGAATCCCGCCCCATCCTTTTTCATCTTCTCAGGAATTTGTTCTTGCATATACCCTCTCTCTATCAGCCATCACTGTTTACCTCTCAGCGGAAGCATTCCTGTTAGACTACAAGCATGCTATGATATCTTCTTGACCGTTCACTTTCTGTAGCCCCGTGTTTAGCAAAACTTCTTGAGGAAAAACTGGCTCCCCGGACGCCACGTCTCCTGTGGGTCTCCTCCCGTTCCCTTGACGCACTCTGCTGCAACTGCGTCTTTCAGTCATCAAGAACGCGCCGTTGCTAAAGGAAACGTTCACATTTCGGTCCTCATTTCACTCCACCTCCCAAGACTTTCCTCACTGGCTTCGTGACTTCCTTCACCTAACTGGTCACTCCTTCTTGGTGTCCTTATACACCCCGCCGCCCCTCAATTCTCCACTAGTTCTGTAAGTGTCAGGGTGAGCCAGCACTCCTCCTGAGCCTCGATCTTTGATCTTTCCCCGGCCCTCCCCTTTCTCTTTGCTTCCCTCTCCTCTCCTGCTTCATTCACACTCTGTTCCCTAAGCGATGGTCTGAAGTGTCATCTGCATACTTATGACTTCCAAATTTAAATCTCCGAACCTCTTGCCCGAACTCTGGGTTTATTCATCCAACTGCTCCTCTGACACCACTTGGATCTAATAAGCGTCTCACATTTCACATATCTGGATTCAACTCTTGGTACCTTCTCCAAGACTCGCTCCTTCCCCTCTGCTGCCTGTCTCAGTCCCATTCCTCCAGCCTCTCGGGTCAGAGTTTTCACTTTCTTCTGTACCCTTCGTCTGACCCATAATGAAATCCTACCAGCTGCGCTTGCAAACAAGTCCCAGATCCAACCCTTTCTCAATCCGAACTGCTGTCACTCAACCCAAACCATACTTGTCTGTCACGGAAAAACGGGGATGTCTCCCAACTAGTCTCCTTGCTTCAGCTCTTATTTGCCTATAGTCCGTTAAACTGATCCTTTTAAAAACATGCTTCAAATTATGACATTGCCTATTCAAAAGCACTGTCAGCTGCCCATCACTCAGAATGAAATCCCAAGTCCAGACACAGTCTTTCTTGCCTATGCCTGGCTCTCCAGCCTCATTTTCTATAGCTCTTTCTTACAGAGGAGGTTATCCTGGGTGACTGGGTGGGCCCAATGTAATAACGAAGGTAATTTAAAATGAAAGAGGGAGGCGGAAAAGGAGAACCAGAGACAGAGCAGTGTGAGAAAGACTCAGCCAGACATGGCTGCCTTTGAAAATGGAAATGAGCCACAAACCAAGGAATGTGGGCAGCCTCTGGAAGCCTGAGAACACAGAGACAGACCCTCCCCAAGAGCCTCTAGAAAGGCACACGGCTCTGCCAACACCTCGATTTTAGCCCAGCGAGACTTATTTCAGATTTCAGCCTCCAGAAATGGAATATAATCAGATCGCGTTGCATAAAGCCACTGAGTGTGTGGTAATTTGGCACAGTGGCAACAGGAAGCTAATACCCGACTCGTATTTTGAACCATATGCACCTACGTATAAATAAGTATATTTCTAAACTACTCTGCTCTCATACTCAAGACAAAAAAAGGAGCAGCTAGGACTGCCATTGGCCAACACGGAACCTTATTTATGGTGTTTTACTGTTAATCTTCACAGCACTTCTGTGAACACAACCATTTCATTCAGAACATTTTGCAAGTTTATTCTTGTTATTATTTTTCTTGGTCATCAATAAATTCCTCTTTGTAGTTTTTTTTTGGGGGGGGAAATGCATTAGAAAAAGAAGAAAAAAAATCCAGTTTTCATCATGTTTCCCAAAGATAAGCTCTCATTGTACATCCCTTCTTGCATTCTCCTATGGGGTGTAGATGTAATGGTGAATTTATGTTTTTCACTTAACGTGAAAACAAAAGCATTTTTCTCATATTAATACTGTTGTTGGTAGACTTCATCTTTTGTAGTTATATAATACTTAATTGTGTGATTATGCCATAATTTACTTGACTATTCATACTGAGGATATTTGAATGCAATATTTTTTTAGTGTTATGATCCCCTTTCTTCTAAAAAAGGATTTGTAGCAACTTTAGAATTAATTCCTGAAACATATGTCCTGTTTGGAATCGTGGGAAGAAAGAAATCAGAAGGTCCAGAAAACCATTACTGGAAGATAAGACGTTCTGGATAGTTGAGGAAGAGGTACCAGAACATGGACCGAGAGTGAGTGAGGATATGCGTGTATATAATGCATGTTTGAGAGGTGAGCTGTGCTGTGGTGTATCCTGCTATAGAGATCAGGCGTGTAAGCAGTATGACAATAGGGACATGGCTTGGCTGGAGATACCTGGGCAAATCATAGGGGAGGATGACGGAATCAAATCTGAAATGGAGCCATAACCTGGCCGGGGGAGTTGTCTTGTCACCTGGGGTGAGATGCTGTGTGTAATGTGGGCCGTGTAGGGTCTGTGCACAAACTTATTCTTCTTCTTATAGCGATGGTGTGTGCCCTTCTCTCCCATCTCTGCATGTCCGGGAAACCAGGGTAGATTGATACGGAGGCTTCGGCAATATCATTTACAAATCTGTGTCCACGTGTTAAATATCAGAGCTAAAGAATAAAATTGACCTAATGTGAATAAGTATATGCCCCGAAGCATGATTATATTATTTTTAATAACTATGATAATGTGTTTGAAGCAAAATCCCCTTAGTTTCATGACTATCAACGATGGGCCCCATGCCTAAATTTTAGCAAGGATATGAGAATTACACACGCATGACGGTTCATTGCAAAGATGCATTCTTACTTACCATGCTTTCATGTACAGTTCTCTTACCAACACACTCTGAGCATATCTTGCTTCGTTTAAAGGACAATAAAGAAGGTCCTACAGGATGATCTGACCAAGTATTCGCCCTTCTTTAGGGGCAGCAGCCTCAGCGCTTCAGGGACCATACGTCCTTATGCTTCTAGTTATCATTTCAACGGCCCTTCCCACAGTCCAAGAGCTGACCGCCCACATGGCCACGGCAATGGCCACCAAACCAAATGAACTCATCATATTTAAATCAAATTAACTCATCATATTTAATATATAACTCTCTGGCATTCGCCATGGGTTTTTTCCCCCTCATTTACATCATCTTGATGATGTACGGTTCAATGGGTTTTGACAAATCTATACAATCGTGCACCCATCACTACATTCAAGGCACAGAAATGTCCATCACCTCCCCGAAGTCCTTCGTTCCGCCCCTTGGCTGACAGCCCTCCTTTCCCATGCCCAGTGCCTGGCAGCCATTTCTCTAAAGATTTAATTTTTGTAATCTATGCCTTAATTTTACGAAAACGATTAAAAGAGGGATTACTTCCACCAATGCTTATGGATCTAGAAGACTTTCTCAATTTGGCACAATTAGAATTATTTTTATTCTATTTTAGGATTTCATTATACAGGTACACATTGTCTGATGCACCAAATGTGGTTTTATGAAGAAGTATGAAAATCGAACTTGGAAAATTAAATTTTTCAAGTGAATGCTGGTAATAAGATCAATAATCGGTGTTTTATTCTGTTTTCCTGAAAAGTCCATGTTGGTGTCTCTCGATGGTGTCGATCAGGGCACACCTGACCTGAGCCTTTCAGAAATGTTGGGAACCTCTCTTCGTCAACACAATCCCAAGTACAGGGCTCCTTATACACGACAGGTAACGTTTGGATGCGCTCATCTCAACGGGCCAGCTTAAATGTCAAAGTGCGTTTTCCTGCCTTTAGAACAATTTCAAGCCCATTTCCTAATATTTCCCCCAGAATGCTGCAGCTGCCGCATGGACCATTCCTGCCAGAGCCTGGAAGCCTGTTCCATCACACAGACTTCCAGCTTCTTGAAAGAGTTTTGCAGATTAAGCAACAGGCGCCTGACGCTCATATGACTCAACGAGCTGTAGAGCAGATCTGTTTCCCATTTCCAGCTGGAGTTTCAAGGACTTCCTTTTTCTAATTGCTTCCTCGGTTGCTATGTGATGGAGGGACCACCACCTCCTCCCTCCTCGTATCAGGACTCCACTGTGTTCTGTCACGTGGAAGTCTGAGCCGACCGGGAGAAGTTTAGGGGTGCGGGTTGCATCTGTCAGGCCAGCCTATCAGGCATGGCTGCCATCATGAATTGCTTCTGGAATAAGTCAGCCATCCCTTGATGACTCAGTGGGATCGGTACTTAGCCCTAACATATGACACGATTCATTCTTCAAAGGAGCAGGTTATCTTTAGGCTGCTTTCTCTCCTTTTCTACTTTCAATCGGATTTTCCAGAGCTCAGATTTCTACTCTTGGTGACTTCTGTCACATGCGTGTTATTTCCTCTGTCATTCACTTAGGTAGCTCAGACCTACATTTTTCTTTTCTTTGTTCCCGAACAAAAACTGATTTCTTTCTGGGGGAGTTGGGAGAGCAAGGCTTATGTGACCAATATGTTTCCCAACCCTCACACGAGAAAGAGGGCACACCCGAGACTATCAAAAACCAGTCACTGTGCCAGATGCTTTAAGCTACTGCTTACTGTGGGCTCACTCAAAACGAAATAAAATAGACCTTCTCCTCGCCCCCCCCCCAAAAAAAGTACAAAGGCTTCCGATCTCCAAGCTAAAACACAATTCTGACAAAAATCTTACTATCCCGAAGTTGTCAATATCTTAACCAAATTATCTTCCATTTCGAGGTGGCGATTTTTTACTTTGGGGTGTGTGTGTGTGTGTGTGTGTGTGTGTGTGTGTGTGTGTGTATTTTGTTTGTTTGTTTTACAAAAACTTACTAAATTAAAGGCAGGCAAATGCTGTTAGCCTTCCTCAGACGACTTCCGATTCGCAGAGGCACCACCCACGTCCTCCTGCTCACTCTGTCGTATGTGGGCCCCTCACTGCGAGTGGCTCCCAGGGGTGCTGCGTCTCCATGACTAGTATCATCATTAATGAGCACACGCTATTTACTATCTTTCTCCTCAAAAAGTTCCGGTTGAGCATTTCGACTTTAAAGATAGGTGTCTGTTTCATCGTTCCGACCCCCCGCCCCGCCCCCCGTTCTAGCGGGAGGGCTATAACCTAGCACGTCTTCTTTAATGCACACGTGGGTTTGGAAAACGTGGGGGAAACAAGAAATGGACCTCGGAGTCAGTTTAGAAATGAGAGGCATGAATTTGGCAGACGTGATGGTTCAAGTTAAGACACGGGGTATAGTTGAGGGAGTTCCCGAAGCAAAAGTGAAAGAAATCAGTTCGGCGACGGGGGGAATTTTATTCCAGTGAAGTAAGAGGGAGAGACGGAAGGGAGATGAGAGAAGCGCTTTTTTGGAACCACTTGACTTTGTACAGAGCAGGAAAATTATCTACTCTTTGCACTTTGCACCTCCCCCACTGCCATATGCTTCCCTGAAGTTTCCTTTTACCACACTTGAAAGGACCACAGATTTTAATAGCATTCATGCATTTGAAGTGCTAGGCTATTTCCCAGCTTCCTCTGTTGTTGCATTTATGATGAGAAGTAATAAAAAAAAAAAATCCAAGTTATATGATAATGTAAAAAAAAAAAGTTATTTAATGGAAAGAAATTTCAAACTAAAAGGCAGTTTTAAGAAAAAAAAAAAAAAAAGAAAGGCAGTCGACCTTAAATAAACCGAGGTTCGAGATCACAACCAGATTCAGGGACTAAATTATAGGCCAGTCTCCTTCAGGGTCTAGGCTGACAGAATAGAGTAGGTTACCACAGCAAACACTAAATCTGGACACCCCAGGGGCCTGGACAAGTTGAAACAATGTCATTAAAAGGTCAGATTTACTTACTATGTCTTGAATTCAGATGTAGCAGTAAAAGCAGACGGGGTAAAGACAGGGAAAGGCATGACTGTTTACAGAGGAACATTTACAATATACTATGTCTTCATGTCTGAAACATGGCACTGTCACGTGAACGTCAGTTTGTGGGTGTCCAGCGCCCAGAGCGCCCACTTTGTCAAGCAGAGAACTTTTCTTCCTCTTTGTGGGGTAACTATGTTGTTGCCAAAGGGCAGAGAGGCAGCTGATGGGGACACTGAGGTTGCATAGGGGGGGAGGGGGGACGGGGGGGCGTGGCTAACCAGGGGGCATATGCAACCTATTATTCCCACCAAGACAAAGGCCGTTTCCTCGACCTCTGGTTTCCATAACCCTCTACCCAAATTGCTTTTCCCTTTCAGATCTTCTCTATAGCATCGTTTAAAGTGGTATTTGTGAAGCTAACTCGGGACGAGGGGTGAGAGGTAGAGGAGGGGAAGGGGAAGGGAAGGTGAGCAATGCCTCAGCTCCATAGCTTCTGACCCTGAACTCTTACTCCCTTAGGGACCAGTCCTCTCCCCATTTCTGGAAGGAAGGCGGGGGGAACAGGCAGGCTTTGGAGCAGACAGACTTCCTTCCCAACCCTGCCTCTATTTCTCACTGTTGTGTGGTCTGGGATGTATTTTTTAAACACCTTTGAGGTCAGTTTCCTTATTCATAAAATGAGTTTAACATGGCTGTTTCGTTTTACGGATTAGAAATCATGTGAATAAGCGACCGGTACGTAGTAGGTGATCAATAAACGTAATGCCTCTCGTTACATTGACCGCAAGACCCAGAGTCAGCAACGCCTTTGTTTCTGCCTTTTATCTCGGGTTCCAAGATCACACTCTACCCACAGAACAGATGCTCGGACTGGAAATAGCTCTACTTGCTCCTGCTCGTCCCTTCCTGTTCGCAGCTTCGCGGCAAACGGCAGCTACCGGCAGTTTCACTGTCGTGGGGGTGCGTGGATAAAGTGAAGAAAAGATGCGTGGAGCTGGCAGCCGCTCCGTAGCAAACTCCCCAGCGTGGTCCTCCCTCTCCTCTTCCCCCACCTGTTCTCAGGCCATTCCCAGCAGCAACCAAGGTTCCTGGGCCCACAGTACCCCCTGATGGCTAACGTGCGGAACTTTCTTTTCTCAGCGATTCTTCTCAGTGAAACTCCCCCAGGCTTTGTTCATTCCATCATGGACTACTCACTTCTCACAAATGTTTGGCGGGCTCCTCCGCGTTGCTTTTTTAAATTTTTTTACTTTTTCCTTTCTTGCTCAATTATTTCAGAGACATTTTTTCCCTTCCTGTTTCTTTCCTTTGTTTCTGTTCCACTTACGAATCTTCAGATTACTGCAGTTATGGTTGCTAAGATTAACAGTAAAACGATTGCATCTGTCTATCAAGAATAAAGCCAGATACACTTAGAAGAAAAGTAAGACATCGTGTAGAACCAGCAGGAGGAAAAACCTCTAAAGCTCTTTGAGACTTCCAGACGTCTTTTTCAGAACCGGGACAATGCCATCTAACCCCACTCTTTCTCCGAGTGATACTGATCTTTACTCAATGCTCTTTTTAGTATTTCCTCTTTATGTATTTGCCACGACTGTATTAGTTTGTGCCCTACAGATTCATTATAAATACAATTCATCTACGATAGCGGTCAAGCAAATTCCTGTGGGCTATTCTGGAAACTGAAGTACAATCTTTCAGCATGAGTTCTCTATGGGAAGATGAATTCAAAGCTCCAGACAGTCGTTTTTGAATGAACTTTTGGAAAAGTTACCCTATTGTAATTTAACATTAGAAATTTGGGGTTGGGAGTTGTCAGTTTATAAAAGTCATATTATCTTCTTTGGTTTTCATCTATTAAACCGTGACATTGCCTGGAATTAGTACTTACAAAGGCAATCAGGTATGACTTATCTGGGCAGGCAATGATTCTTCCTTTATAAAGAAAAAATATACTAACCAGATCCTGCTTTGATAGGGTATAGGAATGTTCTAGAAGGTAATTAAATTCATGTTCATAACTCTAGATTGTTTCTTGATAAAAATAAATCAAACATGCCTCAAAATGTAAATGCTTGCTCCCTCCACTTAAATTCAAATAATACCAATGATCTGTGTTTTTATAAAGGCTTAAGTTTAAAACACTTTTTAAAATACAAATGATTTTGACATGGAATTATTAAAATGCCATTAATTTTATGCTTAATTTCTCTGATTTAGGGAATTTATTCTCAAGTGAGAATTTAGGAACTAGAAAGCATCTGACGTCCTGATTAAACATCCAATGAAAGATTTCTTTAGCAAATTAACATCAAGTGGCTTAATTTTTCCAGTTTCTAATAGTAAGACTTAAAAGTAAAAGCTTATAAAAGTTGACATGAAATAACTGATTTATTTAATAAAAGAGTAAATGAGCTATTGTGACCATTTATGGACACATATGAAAAACATAATTTTAAAATCTTTTTATATATTATATAATATTTTCCTAATTTGGTTATAACTCAAGGTAATACTTGTATAGTATTTCTTTCCTTTGAAATTATTTCCATATTCATAGAATTGCAATTATTTTTCCTTTAAAATAAAAAGAAATGCAAATCAAACTAATAGGTAAATGCCACCCACTGAATTTCATTAAAATTTTGTGAAAACAGATTTTCTGCATACATTCTAGACGCACGCTGATATAACAATAACAGAGAGTGATGTCATAAAACAGTTGTGTGGTGCAAAAGGTATGTTCAATGGCTGCTCACCAGAGAATATTATTTGAGTTGACATGTTCGCATTTTTCTGAAATAGAGGTATTTACCTTCTGATAATGTGTACCTTTTGGACTCGTAAAGTTTTGGAGGTACAAATTAAAACCTCCAGCGCTAGCGTTTTTGAAAGCTTTACGTTTAAATTGTTTTCTCAGGACCCAGAGAGAAAACACCAGAGGAAACATAACCAGCCTGAATTGTTTAAAATGTATTTTCCCTTTAATTAAATAGGAAACATCTGTTTAGGGATTTTGGAAATGAATGTGATCCATCCACACTCTGCCTGTACTAGTTTGTATCCAATGCCCAATATTTTGAAAGAAAGCTCTTTCTTTCTGTAAAGAATTAAACAATAACATGGAGCCATGTCTGTGTCTGGAACAGCTGAGTCTTGCCTCCAGAGTTGGGGCACTGGGAATGCTAAGGGTCCATCTTTCCCCCAGCAACCAAATTCTCTCCATAATCGAGGTTAGCGGGTTGACTATTTGTACTTCTCCAAAGCATTCGCTCCTCCCGAAAATGGACAGCAAGGAAACAGGAGTTACTAAGACGCATGTAAATACTGCAGGTCAAAATACTGTTCCCTCTCTGGGCTTCACTCAGCATTTTCCTCGCACTCAGGCTTAAAAAAAAAAAAAAAAAAAAAGCTGATTTCTCTAGGAATCTGCACAGCCCACAACACAGACCCCCCAGACAGGCCAAATGAGTACAAAGAGAACGTGGAGTTGACTCCAGGACGGGTCTGGTCTTTGAAACCGGGGTCCACGGTTGAGAATGACAAATATCACTTACTGGTGTTGTCAAACGGTATCTGCTTGCACTGCGCAGACCCCTCGGCGGGCCAGGGACAGTAATAGACGGCGCCCCCTTCCACGATGTCCGGCTGGCTGGTGTTGGCTCTGGGCGCCCCCACCAACACGCTCGCTCTGCGAAAAAAGGTTGGAGAGAATCCCTGGGTGGGAATCCCCGAAGCGCGCGCCTGCCACGCCGTCTCCAGCCGCTTGCCCAAGCGGGGGGCACGGGCAGAAACGTTGTTTCAGAGGGAGACCCGACCGTGCGACTTTGATTTCCTCTTGGAAACCTAGCGGCGTCTGAAGCCTGGTTTGGAAGAGAGTGCAAACAGTCCTAATTCTTCCCTAGGTGGAGCTGTGTGTATACAGTGAGCTGAGAGAGGAAGAGGAGAAAAAAAGAAAAAGGCACAGGACAGACAGAGCCCAGCTGCCTGCAGCAGACAGCACTTGCGCCCAGACACCTAATTGTTAGAGGCTCTGTATAAACAGACCGTGTCGTGGTCGTTGGTTTAACTGGTTTGAGTCTGCTCAGTCTCGCTCTCCCCTTTGCACGATGCTCGGGAAGCCCCCGGGACTGGCGCGCCCTTCGCCAGTGGCAGGTCTCGAGTTCAAGGCGCGCAGGGCGCATCGCATCGAGCCCGCGAGCGGAGAGAAGAGGCTGGCGGCGGGGACCGGGACGGGACAGGACCCCAAGTGGGCAGCGGGAGGGAATCTCAGGAGTCACCTCCCATCAGGCTGCGGGACAGGCTGGGTGCCCGGGCAGGGGGTCAGGGACCCATCCTGTGGCCGGGTTCGCCCACGCGCGAGCATCCCGGGCGCGGGCGACTTACGTGTGAGCCGCAGGTATGTGGAAGTCCACCGCGTAGCCGAAGTAGCTGCCCTCGGGGCCGCTGTACACGGTGAGCTGGTCCTCATCCAAGTTGAACGCCTGCGAGGCGGGGGACCACAGCATCCCCAGCGCGGCCGAGAGGCAGCAGAAGGGCGCGAGCCGCTGCCCCCGGCTGCCCCTGAGCCCGCGACGGGCCCCGATGAACATCGCCGTCCGCCCTGGCAGCTGCGCACCAGGCAGCGGGACCCCGGGTGGAACAGCGCGAGGGTGGCGGTCCCCAGATGCCTCGGCGCGCGCGGCGCGGCGCGTCTGCGGTGACAGCCCCGGACGCTCAGCCGCGCGTCCCCTGCGGTCTGCTGCGCGCCCGCCGCCTGGCCGGCTCGGGGGCTGGCCGAGGGGACGCGAGCCCTCCTCTGGCAGCGGGCGGGGGCCGGGCGCGCTCGCGGCGCCCCCTAGCGGCGGGTCCGCGCACGGCGACCCGGAGCCGGCGACGTCCCGGCCGCGCTCGCCCCTGCTGGCGGCCGGCGCCAGGCGCCCGCTTCGGTCGCCCTGTGTTCGACTGCAGTCTCGTTCACAGCGCGCAGGGCGCATCGCATCAATTCAAGCCATTGCTTTTGGAAGCAATGACGCCCGCGTGGGGCGGGAGTTTGCTCCAGTTTCTCCCAAATGGAAGGATGCGAAAGGGTACCCCAACGCGAGTCGAGAAGAACCGTCCTCTGCGTCACCTCTGCAGTCCGACGCCTCCTCCCCCCACCCCTCCCCGAGAGTCAATGTGTTTGTTCATCTGGGACTGAGCATCATAGTTTGAAGCTCAACAATCTTCTCCTCCCCCAACTTCACCCCACCTCGCTGCAAAGGAAACTAAGGAACAAAAAAAGCCTCCAGATTTTTAGGACCTTCTCAAAGGCACGTGGGGCCATGTTAAATGTCTTGCTATTACATCTTCGTGATCCTGTGCAACTGTGATGAAGATCCCTAGACCCTCCCCCCCCAAAAAAAAAGTTAAGAAGGTTGGAATTTGCAGTTTACTCTCCGCGGGGGTTCTATCATCATGTCTTTCTGCGTCCTCAGGTTGCGGGCTGGAATGAAGAATAATGAGCAGGTGGAGAAGGGAGAAGAGAAACGTAGTGCGGACATCCGAGCTTCCGGGGAAGCAGGTCGAATGTTAAAATAGAGCAACTGAGCATTAAGCTGGCGAAGCTGGGGGTAGCGGCGGGGAGGTGGCGGGAGGAGGAATTTAAAGACAAAAGAGGTAGTTTTCAGAATATTTTAGGGAGATTTGGTGGTTGATGTAGACTTGGGCAGGAATTTGAACAGGAGGCTTGGATTGGGGCATTATGGGCAGAAAAATTGAGGGTAATAAATGATCAAGGACACAAAGGCTGGGATGAAACGGTTGTGCAAGCGTCTGGAATAAAAGAGTGGGTTAGGGAGTGGTAGGAAATAAGGGTGGATTTTCTTGGACAGGGGATCCTACTGACAAGGACATTTATTGCCGCTAAAGGAGGCTGCTCTAGGGCAGAGGTACGGCATGCCCGGAGGGATTCAAAAAGTTTCGTGGATGTGTGTTGGGGTAAAGGGGAGAGGTTGCTAGAAGGAAGAGAAAGCGAAGCAGGTGTTGCCCAGGTGCACTGGCTGAGGGGGACCTCAGCATGGTGACCAGAAGAAAGGGAGGGAGGGAGGGAAGGCCACAAAGCGAATGACAAGGAAAGGGGTCGGAAGACGGAAGGCAGAATGAAAGCGCGCGAGAGAGTCCAAGCTGATTCTGAGGGCATCTCCTTGGGAGCGAAGACTCGCAAACTAATGATCTGGGCCAGGAGAGCATGATGGGAGGTAAACGGTGAGTTTGGCGCTGCGCTTGGTGAACCTGAGGTGCCAGCGTGGGGCCCCAGAAACCTGGAAGCATAAAAGGCAGTGCCGAGCAGTGGTCAGTCTGGCAGTGCACGCTGGGGAACCTCCACGGAAAATCTCTGAGCCCGCTGAAAAGCCGGACTTTCCCATGACCCCTTACATCCGAACCCACTGGGTAGGCAGATTTGAATTTTATGTCTTTGCCTTTGCTTGTGTCGTCCCTGTAAAAATAATAAATAATAATAATGATAAGCTGTAAGATCACCTTGCAAATCACCAGGTCTGGATAATTTCCTAACTGGATTGCCCTTTCCCAGACAAGGACTTAGGAGTAGATGGTGGAAGACTTTATTCTCAGTCCAAGAGTCCATTTGTGTGGGACACAGACTCTGCTTCTCTGGTCAGGTTACTATTGTTAATAAAAGTGGTATTCCCTGTAGTAAATTTCAGTGAGTAATTCACATGCAACACACACACACACACACACACACACAAACACACACACACGGGTGTGTTCAGAGCTGGGCAGGACATTGAGGCCCAGGAATAATAAACTCAATTATTTCCTGATACTGGCATACTGAAATGGAGACATTTGTCTATTGCAGACAAGCCTTGGGACGGAATGGGACACCCAAATAGGTCGAAGGTAATAGCAGAATCCTTGGCCCATGTGCACTTGGCCCATGTACCAACTTCTGGTAGCTATATGTTACAAAACGCTTTGATTTATATAGGGCAGCACCTCACGAGGGTACCCCCCTCCTTTTGTTACTTATTGCTTTGTGGTTGTTCCGACATAGTACTTATCTTT
The DNA here is from genome assembly GCF_014176215.1 of Rousettus aegyptiacus. Classification (NCBI taxonomy): domain Eukaryota; kingdom Metazoa; phylum Chordata; class Mammalia; order Chiroptera; family Pteropodidae; genus Rousettus; species Rousettus aegyptiacus. Next base: position 90,525,296 of record NW_023416285.1, on the reverse strand, counting down.
TTTTTTTTTTTTTTTTTTTTTAAGGTAGAGTACGTAGGGAAAGAAGATTCTCCCCAGAATTGAGTACATCTACTTGTTCCTTTCTTTTAAATCGCACTTGTCCTTGACTTACACAGCCGGCCTGTCTTCTTAACAGCGTCACTTCCCACTGTATACCCATGAGGGCATCGGGGTGTGGAGAGGTCCGATAATATGCATGTTCACAGAGCAAGTACGCGATGCGATTTGAACCCTGGACTGTCAGATGCCGAAAGCAGTTCCTCATGTGATGAGGTCCATGAGAATTTATTTTTTTAAGTTATAATGATAAGAAACCATCCTAGAATTAGTGGGCTATGCTGGGCTGCCCCTTTTAGGCACGGCTGTGAGCAGTGATTGAGAAGGGGAATTAAATAGCTGTGTACTCTTCCAAGAGGTCTTATAAAAGGATTTGATGGTACAGTGGTCTCTCCTTATTTGCAGTTTCATTTTCTGTGGTTTCTGAAAATATTAAATGAAAAATTCCAGAAATGAACAGCTTATAAGTTTTAAATTACGCGCCGTTCTGAGTCTCGTGATGAAATCCCGTACTGCCTGCTCCGTCCTGCCCCAGATGTGAGTCATCCCTTTGTCCAGCGTTCCCACGCTGTAGATATTTCCTGCCAGTTAGTTGCTTAGTAGCCACCTTGGCTCTCAGATCGACCTTCACACAATTTCATAGTGCCTGTGGTCAGGTCACCCTTATTTTGCTTGATAATGGCTCCCAAGCATAAGAGTAGCGATGCTGGCAACTTGGACATGTCAAAGAGAAGCCATAAAGTGCTTCCTTTAGTTAAAAGGTGTGCATGCATAGGAAAACCCACGGTACCTATAGGGCAGCAGACTAAGTCTCGGGAGGCCAAAAGCCAGGGAGAATAGTTAATCTCCCAAGAAGGCAGGGGCGGGGAGATGATCTACAATAATTGCAGTGACAAGACAGGTCTGAAGAGGTGTCTTGTATGTTTCACTATTTTGACACATGGGAAATATGCCAATCAGTAAAATCTGGAGTGTTGTCAAAGAAACACATGGGCAGTGACAGGTCTCATGCTGAACGAGAAGTTTGACATGTTAAAGACCTACTAGCACTGATTTATTTGTCAGAAAAGCAAGTCTGGGAATTGTTTATCATGTACGCAAGTACGTGTGTATGTTTAATACTGGGAAAGGTATACATGATTGCTTCTCTAAAAAGAAAAGAAAAGAACACTGAAGTCAAAGAGGGAACAGATTTGGCTCAAGCTTTCCCAAAATAAATAAGTAAAGAGCACCACAGGAAAAAAAAATGATCTCTGGGTTGTAGCCATGTACAAAGTACTTAAAAATAGAGATGTTGTAACATTTAACCATTAGCGAATACTTTTTAACAGAAGACCGAATACATTTGTGACAACTAATTGTTATTTCCGACTCTGTTTAAATCTATTTCTTTTGTGATAAAATGTGATCCCACCTTCAAATCAAGAAATATGAGTCCCGACATTATTATTTCTTTAATAAAACCACACTCTCAGTATGTAAATCAAACCATTTACAAAATAAGCCGATATAAAAACAGTACGTTCTTGAAGGTCCCATCAGCCTTAAAAAATGCACCAGAAATGGAAGGTAGTTTTTCAGTCTCTTCTTGTATTTGGTGGAATTGAAGTGATCTCGAGTATTTCTTTTGACCAACTGTACTTAGTTTTTCTGCACTATTAGAAACAACTGATAAGCAGAACCTGGCCAGTCAAACCTATTGATGGGAAGGAACTTTTTTAAACCCATCAAGTGTCTCTGTCAACATATGCTTTTGTCTGCAAATGTTCTTTTCTGGTTCCTGGAGGGTGAATATCATCAAGGTAAAATCATTTATTTTTTTTCTCAATAATTTAGTTTATAATTCTCTTTTATGATTTTCTGTCATGACTTTATTAGTCACTTTTAAGTTAAAAGTGCTACCCAATGGCCCCTGTGTTGGCCGAAGTTCAAGTACAGCCAAGAGCTGGTTTAGCTGAAGGAAAATTCCCACTAGTTGAAACCAGATTCTGACTTGGTCTCTTTTTAGAATGAGCCTTTTAAATACAGCTCTGCTTTCAACAAAAATAAAAATAAATAAAACAATTCTTCCTCTAAAGGGAAGGTAACTGAGGAAAACGATGCCCTTCTAAAGCCTTGACATTTGGGAATAAATCTTTCCAAGAGACAAAGCCCCAGGGGCCCCTGAGCTTATGCTCAGGACCTCAAATGGTTTACAGGCTTCAATTAGTGCTGGTTCTCTCCAGAATCCTAAAAAACCTACACATGTCTGACGCATTGGCAGGATGGACCTTTTAGGTAAACTATTGGCTAAAGTGACTAAAGCAAACTTCGGTGGGGAAAAACTCACAATATCTTGTTGCAGATTTGGAGTATGGCAAACGGGGAGACCAGTCCCCCAAAAGCTCATGTTAGAGTCCAGTGCCAATATTTTTGAGGGGCTTTTAAATGATTACATTTCAATAAGGTGTCGGATTTAGGGCATCGCCACTCACTCTGGTCTTTGGGAAAGAGGCTCACGCAAAACTGGGAGCAAGGAACACCCCCCCCCCTCGCCCGCCACCCATGCACAGGCTAGGGGTCTCAGTGCATTCAGGCTTCCATGACAAAACACCATAGACCGGGTGGCTTATGAAAAATGCAGATTCGTCTCTCACAGTTCTGGAGGCTGGAAGCCCAAGGTCAGGGTGTCAGTATGGTTGGTTGGATGCTGGCGAGGACTTTCTCCTGGGTTGCAGACTGCTGCCTTCTTGTTGTGCCCCCCACATGGCCACATGTGGGGTGAGAGTTCTCTGGGGTCCCTTATTATAAAAGGGCACCAATCCCATTCACGAGGCCTCTCCCTTCAAGACCTAACTATCTCCCCAAAGTCCTCCCTCCTCCATACCATCGGATTGAGGGGTTTAGGGTTTCAACCTATGGTTTCGGGGGATGCAAACCCTCAGGCCATCACACCAGAACCTGAATGCAGAGCCGCCTGTGGATATAATGCTGCAGCTACCTCTGTGGACCCAGGACAGGGCAGCCACAGTGGCTGTGGGCTCCCGGGAGGAGATAGCACCTACGGCCTCCGAAACATCTGGACGCTCTGCCATTTAGCCCTTGGGGAAGACTGGAGGACTCAGGTGAGACACCGAAGGCCCTGCAGTTGTGAAGGCCAGAACATCTGATTTGTCGATCTGAGTGTCTTTTGAACCCGGGGCGAGGTTGCTGAGTTCATTCTGACTTGGGGAGACACCGCCAGGATGTGTCGGACTGTCCTCTAGTGTCTGTGATCCCTAACGAGTATGGCGTTTGCTCATGACCAATGATTTCATTTCCCAGCGAGGTAGATGACTTAGTTTCCATTAAAAAGATTCCACAGATTGAGTTGCTGTCTCCCTGTTTATCACCACTTCACCTCCTTGTAATAACTTTTCAAAAGATTAGGCGAAAAAGGAAAGGAGAGACAAAGAGGATGGAAAGAAGGAATTTGCCCATAAAAAAAAACCAGTATTTCATATTTTCCCGACTAACTGCAAAGGTCAAATCAGATTTCCCTGTCATCCTTGCGAGGACTATGTCCTACTCAGCCTCACTTGCCTACCTGATTCTGTGACTTGTTTGTTCATTTTTTTTAACCATCCAACAAATACGAGCACCAGCTACGTCTTAGGTACTCACCGTCAATGGAGATGCAACTGTGAGCTAAAGAGATACTGTTTCTCCCTTTGTGGAGCCCGTGAGCTAGTGAGAAGATTGGTGGGAACAAGCTGGCAACCTGATAAGAATACAAGTAAATGGATAAACTGGTAAGAGCAAAGCTAATAAGGTGAGGCTAGAAAACCATAGGGGTGGAGGTAAGGTGGAGATGGTTTTCCTCAAAGAAGAATATGGCCACGTGACAAGCCGAAGAATAAAATGAACTATCATTGATCCCACTTTTCAAAAACTATGTGGTTGGAACCCAGGTCTGGAAAACAAGGGACCCTATGGCTCGTTCAGGGCCATCATCTTACAAAAGTTCAATCCTAGCAGGATTCAGCTGTACACACAGAATCAAGGTAGGACGTTTAGTTCCCCTATAAAATGCCATGTCTTCTATGGTATCGCTGTACTTTGCCATCCGTGTGACTTATAGAAAAGGTCTTTTATATAACTCATTGTGACATCAAGTTATCCATGTCCCTGGCCTTCGCCACCTTCATTCTCTCTGCAGGAATGCTCTCGCCTCTTCACAGGGGGAGCGGTCTTCGAGAGAATCATTTGAAGACTGGAAGTGAATTTCTCGTCTTCTACTTAGATTTCCTGAAATGTGACTAATTGACTTAAGTTGACCTTTCTGGTTTTTATTGTTGTGACTTACTAAACAATATGTCCTTTCCCCCAAAGGCCTCTGGGCACATGCGCAAAAAAAAAAAAAAAAAAATAGAAATATGACAAGTTAAATTAAAACCAGCAGGTGAAAAGTAAAAGACTCTCATAAAGGAAAAAGAAAGATGCCAAATAGCAATTATTGCAAAGAGAAAACTAAACCGAATGGATAACGTTTACCCCATTTTTCAACTGTTTACAAGGCAGACTTGTTCAAAGTAGATGTAAGAGCAGCTTCCTGTAAAATTTCTGAAAAACGTTTGCCACTACTTAGTATCATACCAAATCAGGGAACTATGGCAATCCCAGGTAGAGATGGGATCTAACCCATAATTCTGGGTGGGTAGGTGGGCGGGTCTCACTCATTTGCGTGTCATGCTTGGGAGGTGAGAGAACAGCCCTGAGCATCCTTGACATTTCTCTCTGGACCCCCGAATCCTGCTGTCAGCTCAGGCGTAGGCAGCATGCTTCTGCTTAGAAGTGCTGCTCACACGTGGAGAGGAGGTGTAACCAGGCGCTGAGGGCACGGATTCTGGAGCCAGGTATCTGGGTCTATCATTCAGCAGCTTTGCCACTTGCCTGTAGTATCCTGGGCAAGTTACTTACTAGCTCAGTGTCCCCATCTGTAAAATTCAGATATGAACAGTGTGTCCCCATGGCTTAGTGAGGACTGACTATCTAAACCTATAGGAGAGTCCATGTGAAAAGACTTATAGGTGTCAGTCATTATTGCTTATACTCCTGGTTGGTTACAGATTACTAACGGAACGCTGTTATCTTTTCCTTTTGATTGTCCGCGCATCCCTGCCCTTCTCCAGGAGCCCCGGGTACCCACTGTTTACCAGCCCTTAGCCCGGATTGTTGTCGATTATTGTCGTGCTCATGTGCTGAGCCTGGACGTCTTGACTTCTTCATTACTGCGCTTCTGGGCAACAGACAGTGGTAGAGAGGTTACCAAATTATTTTGAGTATTTTTAGGTGACAAACGATGTTTTGGGAATGTTAATATGACAGTCATGTAAATGAGGAAGCGATGGAGACTAGTTCGTACATAATGATATTAATCTATATGTGAAAAAAATAAAGGTCAGAAGTAGAATGGTGCAATGCAGTGAGGATGGGCATTTAAAAGTTTTAGTGCTTTTTTGTATGATGTGTATAGCTGTGATTTTCTTTTTATTTGTACGTCTCGAGGTACATTACTTCTAGTATCAGTGCATTGTTTCTTTGCCATGTCTCGATCTCCTTTTGAGGCTCCAATTAGTATGTTTGACCTTCTCATGATATAGCTGATATTTTATTTTTACATCTTCCATTTGTTTAGCCTACTTCTTTATCTTAATATTTTTCTTCTGATTTATCCCCCAGTTCACTGATAATTTCTCTAATTGTGACTAAGTCAGTCCATCAAGTCTAAATTTTGGTTAGTGTATTCTTAAGTTATAGAATTGCCATCTGTTACTTTATTTTTATTTTTCTAGTTCTCCACCAAAGCTTTCAGTCTTATTTTTTTATTTCATTGAACATTCAGAGTTACTTTAAAGTTTGTGTCTATTAATTCCATTATGTGAATTATGGGGTAGAAATCTGTTTATATTGTTTATTGTTCCTCTTGCATTTTGATCACATTATCTTGGGTCTTTGTATGCCTCTCACATAAGAGCATTTCTTTAAAAATCAAAAACCAGATATCTTATATGAAACAGTACCTGAGTAATTTTATGCCTAGAATGATGCTACCTTCACCCAGATCAAGTTTACACTTACTTTGGCAGGTTTCTATGAGCAGTGATATACTCATTCACTTTAATCCATTTTCAGAAATTGAGTTGACTCAAAGCTGGTCTTCAGTTCCCAGAAGACCAAGTCCCTTTCCAGTTTATCCTTAGTCTTAGAGTCTTGGGGTCTCAACCCTCAGTGTGGGGTGTTTACCATTAAACATCGCCCTTGCTACAAGACCATAGATTACAATTTTAGTTCCCTGAACCCCATCAGCCCTGCCTACCCAACCTCTCTCACTCTTCTCTCTTATTAGAAGAACAGAAGGTCCTTCTAGGGAAAAATAGCTTTGTATACTGGCTACCAACTATAAGTTTTCTTCTTCTCTTAAATATTGGCCCTACAATTTCTTTGTGACTTATAAATGCTACAATGCCTGTAAGACTATTGAAAAATACTTTGTCAATATTTAAAAATTGTACTTAGCAGGAAGGTTAGTCTGAAATATCTAGTCTGGCGTTATCAGAGTTTGAATCTGGATACTTTGAGTGAATCGTGGTGAATTATGGTGCTCCTGTTAGAAACAAATTTCTAGTATGGGACTTGGTATAGGGACAAGACTTTAGCTTCATGTTTTGAATTTATTCACACACCGAGGTAGAATTATCTGATAGTTAGTTTGAAATACCAGACAGAGTCTTGATAAATAGATCAATTGATTCTTGGATTAGATTTTGCCCGTGGAGAAAAATATTTACCAAAGCAATCATCTCTTGCTCAAAAGGTCCAAATTCAGAAAGTATGGGTGACCCCTTTACACTGATATTGATCGGTTATGAGCTTGATGTGTTGCTTTACTTGTTATATAAATAATCTCTTTTAATACGTTTTTAAATATCCCATTTTAAAAAATGAGGAAATCTGAACTTTATGGAGTTAAGTAACTTGCAGGAGGTTATGTCTGGTAAGTGGTGAGTTCTGAGGACAAATCACAGAAAGTCAGTCATCTGATTCCAAAGAACTTACTTTTTTTTTTATTACCACATTTCTGCTTCCTAGGTTTTGGACAAGACACTATCATCAAACTCTTAGAAAAGTCAAAGTAAGGAGCGCCAGAATGAGTGTTGTCTCTGAGAGGAACTACAGACAGCAGCACCCAGGAACCACGTCCTGGTTTCTAATTCCATTTTCCAATAAAGGGAACCAAGGCCCCTTAGAGAAATTGTCGATTGGGGCTGGTGAAGGGAATATACGAGGCTAACCTGGAGCATCTTATACTGCAGAAAATAAGGGAGTGCTCGAAAAACTGATGGGGGCATTTCAAGGGGACACGAGAGTCAACTGAAAGAGCTCCAAATGGCTACTTAAACAACCAAATAAATAATGTGATATTATAGTATAACCCAAAGTGTAAAATGAATAATCAGGAGTCCTGTCATGGACTGACTTGTGTCTCCCCCAGATTCTTATGTTAAAGTCTTAACACCTAATGTGAATATATTTGGAGATTGGGCTTTGAAGGAAATGATTAAGGTTAAATGAGGTCATAGGACTAGTGTTTTAATCGAAAGCAAGACACCACAGATCTCTCTCCCCGCCCACCCTCCCGCCCCCAACCTCCTTCCACATCTGCACAGAGGAAAGGCCAAGTGAGGATATAGTAAGAAGGCAGCCAAACAAAGGAGAGAGTCCTCACCAGAAACCAGTCCCACTGCTACTTTGATCTTAGCTTTCAGCCTCTAGAACTGTGAGAAAATAAATTTCTGTGGTGAAGTCACCCATTCCGTGGTATTTTGTTATGGCAGCCCAAGCAGACGAAGACAAGTCCATACCAATATAAATGATCGAGTAAATAAGTGAGGAGAAAAGACAATTTTCCATGTAGAAGAATTTTTTAAATTGATGTACATACTGCCCCTTTAAGAAGGTGGAGCATAACTCTCTACCCTTTAAATGGGGACTGCACACAGTGACCGCCTCCCAAAGAGTATAGTATGGAAAGGGGGTGTAAGTGTGGAAGATTAGGATCATCAGTGGTTATCATGTTGGTAACATTCCCTTGATGTGACATGATAAGAATGGCACTTTACCTCTGGGGTCTTCCTCCACAAAACTATAGTTCCAGTTGAATTGAGAGAAAAAACATCAAAGCCAAATTGAGGGACACTCCACAAAATATCTAACTCCTCCAAGTGCTAAGGTCATCCAAAAGAAGCAAAGCCTGAAAAACTGTCACAGTTGACAGGAGCCTAAGGAGCCGTGATGACTAAAGGTGACTTGGTGCCCTGGATGGGGTCCTGGGACAAAGGACTAGGTAAAAACCGAAGACATCTCAATGAGGCGTGAGCTTCGGTTAATAATCGTGTACCCTTACTGGCTCCTCGTGACGCATGTGTCATGCTAACTAACATCAGATCTTAATGACACGGGACTCCGGGCACAGGGTGGACGTGGAGACTACCTGTGCAAGTTTTCCATAGATCTAAAACGATTCTAAACTAAAAAAGTCCCCTTAAAACAGAAACGCAAAATTCTGCACTTGTCGTATCTTCCACACGCCTGCCCTTTTCTATTGTTTCCCTGAGTATTCCAAAGTGAATGTTCATTAGCTTTATCTTGGGAGGACAGTTTAGTTTCTTCTCCCTGAGCAGGAAGGACTGTTTCTGCAGTTCATGCTCTGCCACCTCTTGGCAGAAGCCCAGGAGATAAGGAAGGCTTGGGGGTGGGGAGGGCCAGCTCAAAATCGAGCGTGTTTATCTGTCTGAATGAGGAATTCCTGTAGTGTATAGTATATTTTAAAGAATCACGTGCAATCCCTATATTTGAAACATCCCCATGGTTTTATCCTTCTCTGCTTTAGTCATCAATTTCTTTCTCCTTTGGTAGAAAATCTCTGAAAAATCCCCGAAGACAATATTTTTGCTTTTATATGTTTTGGATTAAATCCTCTATTGTCTTTTTCTTTTGAATTCTCTTGTTCTCTCTTTTCCCACAGAGAACCTCCCGGCTTTTTTCATTTTATTTTAAGATTATGTTACTGAACCAGATGATCCAGCTTCATCCTTTGCTTCTCAGGCTCAGAAAGAAAGAAAGAAAAAAAAATTCCCGCGCTGTGGGATTTAACAAACACTTCTACCTCGTCTCTTCCAGCCCCCGTCAGCTGCGCCGTTCCAATAGCACTCAGAGTGGATCAACAACTCCGATGCCCGTTTCTCCCGAGTTTTGGTGCCGGCCTGCAACCAAGAACTTGCTCCAGCTGTACTGGCCTCTACTTTTCTTAACTCTTTCCTCTCTTCTCTAATCTAGTTTTGAGAGTTAGAGACGGAGGAAAAAAGATCCATTCATTCTTCTCACAAGCGTTCGTCAACTTTCTATTCTACGCCAGTCGCTGAGGTTACAGTGGTGAACAAGGCAGGCGAGGTCCCTGCCCACATAGACGTCACAGTCTGATGCCCGGCGGACAGCTCCTGAGCACGTATTACTGCTGCAGGACTTACTTGCACATGTGATTTCATTTAGTGTTAATGATGGGGGTACCGTTGTTCACCTCACTTCCTGAGACACGGGTGCTACCTGGCTTACGGTCGTGCACCTGGTAAATGATGGAGATACAATTGAAATCCAAAGACTCAGATTCCATAACGGTTGGATTCCTAACCAGTATAATACAGGTAAAACTGTTCTTTTGGGTAAATACTGTCCTATTTCTATCTTTCTCTTTCTGCTCTAAAAAAAATCACAACCTGCTTTTAAACAATATTTATACACCTCCTTTTTAAAATTCTGAAAAAGAAAAAGTTTTTTTTTTTTTTTTAAGGAAAATAGTGCAGTTGGCCATTATGTAGCATCCATCACCGCTCGTTTCCATTTCTACAGGAACCTACCCTTGCCCTCTATCCGCCTTCTCCCCATTGCAGAATATCCGCGTGGTTCAGGTGGGAGGGACCCGTCACCAGCTCTGTGGGTGGGCTCTGACTGGCGTAAATATTGGCCTGTGCCATGTTTCTGGCCCATGATTGGTAGGGATGAGGTCCCGGCTTCGCGCATAAACCAATCAGTGACTGGCATTCTAATAGCCCCCCGTGATTGGTTCAGGTTCATATAAGTAGAGATGAGAGGCGAGGCTCTAGCGCCTCAGGGTTAAGGTAGAGCGGGGTGTGCACCTTGACTGCTGGTAGGCATCGCGGAGGATGACTTGCGACAAGAGCGGGTAAGTGGAGCTGAAGCTGCGACTAAAACACCCTGCCGCGTGTCTGGCTTCTTGACTTTTCAGTAATGTGAGTCTGAAATACTTTTTATTGTTTAAGGCACTTTGAATTGGACTTTCTTTTCATTTCATCCTAAATCATATGGTTTGGTACAAATAAATTTTATTATTATTATTATTTTTTTTTGGTGTGTAAACCCTAAATATTTAAGTAGGATTTTTTAGAAAACAAAATTTATAAACAAAACGAAACAAAAATTAAATTATCCAGAGGGCCTCAAACATCCAGAGAGCATTTGCAAACAAGTTTGGGCTCTCTGACTTATATGACGAAAGTAAGGTAAAGTAAAATAAAATTCACTGAGCCCAGCTGATTCCTTTGTTTCACACATGAAGATAATCATGATTGTGAGTTAACGGTTTGGGGCCAGATGTAACAGATGCTTAGTTAATTGGCCCATGAAATGCTGGTTTCAGATGGTGGAGTCTTGGATTTTGTTGCTAAAGACACTCCTGTTTTTGCCAAACAACACTGTTTTGGAGGTTTGCCACCACAAACAGAGCTTGCTGTGATGAAGATTTGTGCTTTGAGTGGGATCGTGAGACACCACTAGATTATAATAATGTGAGAGGCAAGACATCCGCCCGCTCGTGTTCAATTAATCACACGTGACCCACCGCGTTTACAAGCACAGCTTCGCTCCCAGCAGCTAGTAACGAAGAGCGGAGATAATAGTGCTGTGATTGGAACTTGAAAATGCATGAGAAGTCGCCTCCTATCTAAGAGTGTGTGTGCTTCCAAGGACATTCCCTCCATGTCCAATTTAGTGTTACACGGAGATCTTGGCCTCTGAGGACACGAGGCCGAAGCTAATTAGAAGTCAGTTGAGATGTAGCCCAAGGAGGCTTGACGTTTACCAAATTGGGAAGCTGGGTCGGGAGAGAAGTTAGCTCTCCAATCCGAGACAGTCTATTACGGTTTAGCTTCCCTGTCGCTTAGTTGTCCCAGGATGACTCTGTAGAATAACTTAGGGAAAATGGCAGTTTTCCACTTGGCTCTTAGAAAAAATATTAAGGAAACAGAGGTCTGCCCAGCAGTGTTAAAAAAGAGAAGTGGTGAGAAGCTTTTACCTTTCATGTTTATTTCTTTTAACATTAAGAACTATATCTGACCATTGAGACGTGGATAAGCATAAAGCATATATATATTTATTCCCATAGGAATAAAATACAGCTCTATTAAAACTAGTGAGAGAGAAATTCCTGTCAGACACAGGTATAACATCATGTGCAAGCAGCGCCTGGCCTCTGAAGAGGTTGGCCCCAGAAACCGGTTTTTATGAGTTGTATGTAACTTGGAACATATTTTTTTCTGGTAGGAACAAATGTGACTGCCAAAGGCCAGTCCCCCTGGCTTGCTCATAATGGCTTTATAATGGAACAGTTACCAGAAAACCCAGCCCTGACGTTCACGGTGCTTCTGAAGGGACCACACCTGGGTCGCTGTCCCCCTCCCTGCTGCAGTGGGATCGGGGGCCTCCTTGACTGTTCCCTGGGGCGGGGCATAGTGTGGGCACGTCATCGATGGGTGGGGATAGGACTGAGGGGCTCTGAGACGGGGGATGGGCGCATTACTGAGTGGGGGCTGAAGGGGGAGGAGAAGGTTGGCAGTTCCTCCAGGATGGAGTCCTAAGGTGTCTGCTTGTGATTATTTCCTGTTCTTTCCCTTTTAATTGAAAATTATTGGGGTGACATCGATTAATACAATCAAATACGTTTCAAGTGTACAATTCAACAGTAAGTCGTGTGTAGGTCACACTGTGTGTTCACCACCCGAAGTTAGTTTTCCTTCCGTCAGCATATATTTGACGCTGTTTCTCTCTGGTAACCACTCATCCACTGTCCATGTCCATGAGTCTCTGTTTGTTTGTCATGTTTGTTGCTTTCAGTTTTATATCCCACATATGAGCGAAATCATATGGCTTTTAACTTTTTCTTTCTGACATTTCGATTATCTCAAGATCCATCCATGTTGTCGCAAATGGCAGTATTTCACCTTTTCTAATGGTTGATATTCCATTGTGTATATGTACCACATCTTTATCCAGTCATCTATCGTAGGACACTTTGGTCATTTCCATGTCCTGGCCACCGTGAACAATGCGGCTGTGAACATCAGGGTGCATGTATCTTTGCAGATAAATGTTTTCAGGTTTCTGAGAGAGATGCTCAGAAGAGGGATTGCTAGATGTGATTCATTTCCTTTTAAAAAATTCTTATCTTCAAGGACAACATCAAAGGTGCAGATTTTGCCTAAGGACACAACACAGACCTAGGAAATAATGGGGGCATTAATTCAATTCCAAAAATGGGGAGAGGGGGCTTCCAATAAACCGGACGCAAGCCTAGCCTCTTCTGACACAGCCGGCTATAGAATTCAGATTCTGTTGAAAATCTCAGATTTTTGTGTATTGAAATTTTCAGCACTTATGGCCATCAGAAGTGTCAGTCAAAATTGAGTAGATGTCAAACACGACCCAGATACAAACATCACTGTGACAAAGGCCTCAGTGTAATTTTATCTTTCTATTCAAGGCCAACAAAATCCAACTTCCTGTTGAGAATTCTACCAGCGAACCACCAATGCTACGGTCGACTTCTCATTGAAATGTGAGTAAAGTTAAAATGTTTTTCTTTATTTATACATTTTAATTTAGTTCCATTTTACCTCGGGAAGGACACATTAATACTTCCATGAAAAACATAAGCACACATCTTTTGTATAGTTTGTCTATGGGGACAGAAAGCATCTCCAATGAAATCATGTAAACTTCTTTCTTGAGTGAGGGGTCCATACCTTTCATGAGCTCCTGAAAGCATTCAGGTCTGCAAAATGGTCAGGATTCACTGAGCTACAAGAATGAAAGTATGGGCATTAATTATGGGTAAAGTGATGAATGATTTTTGATAACAGCTGGAGATTTTTCAGCAGCATCAGAATGGTGACCTCAGGATGTATTTCACTTGAAAGTACTAAATGCCTTGATTCCTGTTTGAAGATGGCAAATGCAAAATTTAAATATACTTGTGGGGTTTTAATCTATGCCTTAGTCTATTAAAGAGAAGTCTAGTTGTAAATATATTTTATATAAACATGCGTTTATGTATAACATAGTATTTATAGGTATTGTTTAAAGGTAAATATAGATACATTATCTGAGATGATGGTAACTAAATTATTTCTCGCTATGACACTCGGTCCAGGTTGCTGTTAAAGAAAAATCATAATGTGTAAACTCTTTAAGATTGGAGACTCTACTTTCCATGTTCATTGACTCTCCCTAGAAACGCAATCTGTCGCTCTCCTTATTGTGTATGCAGCCTGGTAAGATCTTCCAGGACCTCTTGAATGAATAGTTTGGGAGCTACCTACCCTGCTATGTTTACCTATCAACTGTGTCTGTCCCTGAGCATTGCATGGGTGCGAGGTAAATAAGTCATCTCCCCGTCTCATTTTACAGAGGGGCGAGCGGATGTGCGTAGGTGGTGACTGTCATATAAATACATTCATTTAAAAAATTAATCACTCTGAGAACATCCCAGTTCTTCTAGCCAAAAAAAAAAAAAAAAAAGTTCCATTCCTTTTTGACAAATATGATTATGTGTCAGTACTTTGAGTATCGCTTTGGAATTTCTTTAATCAGCCGATCAGTTGAGTTGAAATGTGCCAGATTCTGGGGACACAGCAGAGAACAAGACCAAGACTCTGCCTTCAGGAGTCTGCAGTCTACCGGAGGGAGAGCAGATGCGGGTCTGACACACTGTCACGTGCCTCATGTCTCTTAGGCCTGGTCTGGTTTCCTCCCTGAGTCCTACAGCTGGTTTGGTTCTCTGTGTGGACCCAAAGTTGGGTCTCCCAACACAAAGCCTCCAGGGCAAGGTCCCTTACGGTGGCTTGCTCAGCAGCAGGTGACAATGACTTCTCTTTGCCACGGTCGCTTTTACTGGCTTCGTGTGGATTGCTTTTCAATAGAGGCGGTGGTAACCCTAAGTCTGCCAGAGTGAGTCACAGTGGTATCGTTCGGCCGCATTCTTCTGCAGGGTAGACTGTGTAATGTGTGTGTCCTCCTGTGAAACTCATAAAGGTGGCCGTGATCCATAACATCTCTAAGAGTTTTTCCAGAGATATTATTTCCATTCGATTTCTGGGAAAACAAATGGTAAGCAAAAGCCTGGGATACAGCCCTCAAAGCGTTTAAAAGCAAATAGCTTAGTAGAGCGGGGTTCGAGCTGTGTACTTTGCTTCAGTGCGTCGAGAACATGACACATCTGTCCTCCTCCAGGACCCTGTGCTAACGAGCGCTGGCAATAAGGGTGTTTTTCAAACGGAACCAGCAGGCTTTCTCTGCCCAACGCTGTGATTTCCAGAGGGAATGAAGCCACCTTGGCCAGACAGGCGCTCTCATTAGTTTAGGGTCTATCTGTACCTACTTCTTTTAGCCACCCAGCTGCCACCTGGGAGAAGGAGGGAACCCCTATTACTGACTGCCAGTACCTGCCACTTGCTGGTGTGTGCGGGGGTTGATGTGGGTGGTCACCTGTCACCGTGATGGTTCATTTCATGTGGTCGACTCGTCTGGGCTGTAGCGCACAGATACTTGGGGGCGGGCATTCTGGGTGTGTCTGTGAGAGGTTTTTTTTTTTTTTTTTTTTTTTGGTGGTGGTGGTGGTTTCTCTGTGTTATTTAAAAAATTTTTTCAATTACAGTTGTCGCACAATATGAGTTTTAGGTGTACAACATGATTAGACATTTATATAGCTCACGAAATGATCACCAGATAAGTCTCGTACCCACATGACACCGTACATAGTTATTGCGATATTATCAACTATATTCCCTATGCTGTCCTTCACATCTCCATGATGATTTTGTCACTGCCGATTTGTACTTCTTAATCCCTTCACCTTTTTCACCCAGCCCCCCAACTCTGCCTTCCATCTGGCAACTGTTAGTTTGTTTCCTGTATCTATGAGTTTGTTTCTGTTTTGTTTGTTCATTTACTTTGTTTTTTAGATTCCACATGTAAGTGAAATCATATGATATTTGCCTTTCTCTATCAGACATATTCCACTTAGTTAATATGTGAGGATTGGGGGGGTGGTGAGATTAACATTTAAGTTGGTGGACTCTGAGTAATTAGATCCCTCCCCATAGTGTGGATGGGGCTCATCTAATCAGTTGAAGGCCTTAATAGAACAAAATATCAACTTCCCCCAAGCAAGAGGGACTTATGCCAGCAGACAGCCTTTGGACTTGTACTGCAATGTCATGTCAACTCTTCCTTGGGTCTCCGGACCGCCAGCCCACCCTGTGTATTTTGGTCTTGCAAGTCTCTGCAATTATGTGAGCCAGTTCCTTAAAATCCGTCTATCTATCACACACACACACACATCCTGTTGTTTCTGTTCTCAGGAGAACTCTGGCCGATAGACTTGGCCAACAGATATGTGGGAGGCCAAGGCACTTCCACAGGGAGTCCTTGGGCCCCCAAACTTTGTGATGCCATGTCCATAACAGAGAGATAGCCCCTCCCCGAAATGAAGAGGCAGTCGTGGAAGTGGGCAGTGGGGGGGGGGGGCGGTGCAGAAGGGAGAATATGGAGAGAGGGTGGCTCTTCATAGCAACCAAGGGAGGCTGACCCGCGTGCTAGAAGCCATGGCAACACCCAGCTGACCACTGGGTCCATCAAAACATTAAATGTGATCCAACAGGACCTTTAGTGGCCTTACATGTGCCATGACACTGCCCTGTGTTGCCAGCTAGTGAGTGGCAATGTCCGTGGATTGATAGACGAATTGAATTAGAAGAATTTGGATCTTTGGAAGCCATTCTCCTTTTGATCAGATTAAGCACTGAGCACCAGGAACTTTACAATGAAATGTGACCTACTTATCAAAGAGGGAAGAGGGGGCAACAGTAAACGACCTACCTCAGCTCTTATGGATGATACTCTCGAGGTGAGAATGCATGTGGCTGGCAAAGGAGATATTGTTGATCAGCTTGTGTCCTGGCTCAACCGCTGCTGGGAAATAATTTTTCCCCTGCTTTCCCGATGGGAATGACCTCCAGAAGGCGTTGACCTTCTCGATGGACGTGCTTCCCGCCGTGGTCCCATTTTCCAAAGGGCTCTCTCTGCTTTCTTACAGGCGTAACCTCTCCTCCGCCTGTCCCTCCCCTCCCATGGTCAGAGTCGAGTCTCGTTTCCACTGATTGTCCTTGTTCTGATGGTGAGTGCGACAAGCCATTGGGCCTGTTAAGTCCAGTGGGAAGAGCAGTGACTCAAGTCCTATTGGCACCACCCTATTTAAGTTAGTGAATGAAGTGCTTAGAAATCAGAGCTCTATTTGGCTAGGTTGAGCTGACCAGAGGCAGGTTATATATTTTTAAACATTTAAAACGTTATCGATTTCTAACCTTAGACATGTCCTTTCATTTCTCTTCCAAGAAAGAAAATCAAAATAATATTCTTTAGGAAATGCTTGAGCACAGACCAAAATTTATTCATTCCTCTTGTCCTTCCTAAAGCGAAATAATTTCAAACAGATTTTGAAGTGATTGGCTCTGAGCCCCGTAGTGAAGGTGCATTTGTGTCGCACTGATCACTAAGTCAACAACTGCATCTTGCTCGTCGACGTCTCCTGCCTTCCCACCGGCTGGCCCTGCGTGTCTCCACAGTTTCACTGACCACGTGACTTCAGAACTCAGTCCACCTTTTGTACCCGGTTCATAGAGCGTTTCTCTAGGACAGTAGTTCCCCACCTTGGCTCTACCTCAGAATCGCCTGTGGAGTTTTAGCAGTGTTTGTGTGCCGGAGTTGCACCTCTGGATTTTCTTGAGTCAGTAGATCTAGGATGAGGCCCCGTGATCTGCCATCTTCACCTCACGGGTGATTCTGTCGTCAGATGAAACAGCCGGCTGTTTAGACCTGCCAAGTCTGGTTCCCACAGCCCGCTGTCCACAGACGATCAGCCGTGTGGATTGTATCCATCGATACCCAAGTGGGAACTCCAGAATAGCACCTCTTACTAAAAGAGACGCATGCTCTGTGTACTCAACACAGAATTCAGTGGCGATGACTCACCACGGCTCCCTGGCCAGAACGCTCCCTTTAGTATCGAGCATTGTTCCGCCCCTGCTGGTCCCCTGCCATCCCTGGCACCACTGCTACCCTAACAGCTGGTCAGGATTAAGGAAGCTGTCACCATATACATATAAGGAGTTCTAGAACTAGTGCTGGGCCCGGGGGAAGGGAGTCAGAGATTTATGAGTCTGGGCTCACCTCCAGACACAATGTACATTCTGCCCAAGTCAGCTGCTGGATCCATGACTTCTGACCCTCCAAGGTAACACGAGATGCCGTCTTCAAGATCTTCACACCCGATGCATCCTATTCGTGCTCATCTAGCACACCAAGACTCAAGACTCACTTCTCGGACCCCTAAGTGTATCGCGAGAGGTTCTGGCATTAAGATCAGCCACTGGGAAGCATCTGGGTCAGAGAGGTGGGTGAGGGAACCCTTGTCCAACCCTCAGAAGTGTTCTAGGGACCTTTAGGGTCTACCCTGTGTAAATCTTTCTAAAGAAGCACATTCCTTTCCTCCTGGTGGGAAACAGTCTGGCCTGGCGGAAGGTAGTGGCTTAGCCCCTTCTGTGACTCGTCCCACTAAAACACAAAGGCACAGGTTGCGAAAGTAAAAGATACTGCAACTGTTTAATTCTTAGGCTTGGGAAATGTTCCCAGACTCTCTCCCCAGCCTCCAGTTCAAACCATTTCACGCACCCCAGCCTCCTGAACTTGTACGGCATGGCCACCCTCACACCTGTATTTCCTCTCCTCTCGCTCTTTCTCCAATCCTAGCTTCTTTGCATTGAATTATTGTTGAGGTGTTCTCCAGGGTTCTGATTTTAATTCCTCTCAAAGAGGCTGGTTCTTGAGTCTCTAATGGTCAAGCGACACTTTTCCCTAACACTCTATCCAGTTCCCAGGTGGAAACTTCACAACTCAGGCCCAGCACCCAAACTCCCATTTTTGGGGTAGGCGAAGGGGCTGCACCCAAGACATCCAGCAAGACTCAGCGAGGAAAATCAGGGCACTTCTTGCACGTAGGAAAGAACCGTAAAAGAATACTTTGTCCCAGTGATATTTTGATACCGTGGCCATTACCACCAATACCGAGCTATTTCTTAATTGCATCGTCATTATTTAATTCATGACTTCCTGTCTTCTTTCTTTCATCTCACTGGATTGTTAGCTCTTAAAAGCAAGAATAATGAGCTGCATCTACTTTGGGTCCCCGTAGTATCTGGTACGATCTTTTACTGGGAAGAGGATGCCAAACAAATACCAGCACGTTTAAGCACTAGGAAGTGGGCAGATATACATAACTAGTGCCATCTCCCTAGGCAAAGACAGAAAGAGGTGGGGTGGGCTCGGTGGCAATTCTGTGATCTTAAATGTACTAGTCGAATAATCAGAGGCCTCTGGAAAGAGTCAGTGAAAAATAAGATTTATTGAGAACGGCTAAACCCATGCCCTGAAACGAGAGCCCTGTGCAATTACAATTAACTCTAGATTTTTCCAGATCTCTGCTCCCAAAGCTCTGCAGAACAGGCAGCGAGTTGTAATGACAGTCTTTAGTTCTTCCTCACGTAGGAACCAGCACTGGCATTAACTAGGGTGCGCTAAAGACGCGTCTGGAGTTTTCTTGTTCCAGGCGCCTTTGTTCTGCACCAGCCGTGCCGGGACAGGGTCGTCCTTCGAAGTGTCTCCAGGCTCAGAACATCACTGCCCTTTGCTTGTGACACTGCTCCCAGTCCAGTCTGTCAGGGATGAATCTTTACGAATTGATCTTTAGGGAAGATTCCGTTCCTCTCAGTGTGTTCTGCGAATGCTGGCTGGACTCTCTAAGCCGACGTCACATCCCTCTGTCCTCTTCGCCCTGCCTGAGGAGTGTGGAGGTGCTCTTTGCGCTTGGAGAACGAGCTCAGGCTTTACCTCTTTGGGTGCTGAGAGTCTCTGTGCGTCGAACGTACTCTGTACAGTTGTTTCAAACAGCTTTGGCGGGTGCGGTCACTTTCTGCTCGGAGTCTGAGCTGAGAATGCCCCGTTGCTCAGAATCAGACAGCTGAGAGGCATTGCCGCCATCTGCTCACCTGGGGCTCAGTGGCCTGCAGGAGCCCTGGTTGGTAGGATGCGCAGCGGGGTGGGTCCTGCTGATGGCTGTCGGTGGTGAAGATTGTGTGTTGATGGGGGAGAAGAGACCATGTCAAGATCCCTGTAATTCACGATCGGTTTTATTCGCTCCAAACAATACATGCCATTTAGAGCCAGCGACAGAAGCAATGGACGAGGGTAGCGTGAATAGTTTTGCGTCCAGGTGTGAGATAAAATAGGAAGAGGCAGAGGTGGGAGGGTCGGTGAGGCGGTTCCGGGGGAACGTGGAACTCTGCGAGAGTTACTGAGCTGCCTCCGTGACGGCCCTTTTCAGAGAGGTCGCTGGCCACACTCCTTGGCTCATGCTCCTCCATCTGGGTCCTTGAGGTAGCGTGAGCCCCAGCACCTCGCTCCAGGTACGGGTTTTACAGGTCGATTGCGCCCCGTGCCTGCGTCATTTCCCCTGACGTCCTGCCACGGGATCCTAGAACTCCGCTGCTGCCGGCCCATGTGCATCTCCTGGGACCCGTGGGACGTTCTCTGAGCTGCTGTGCTGTGAACATCAGTTCGCTCCTTCTCCGGGGGGGCTGGTCCACGCACATCTCCTGTAGGTCCCTGAACATCTTCACAGTGGACAGAAAATAAGTTTCTCGTGAATCCTCTAAAAGAAAACTATCTGGTTGTCCATTTGCACAGGGCAAGGGCTGGGGGTTGGTGAGGCAGCTGGAGGTACAGCTTGGCTTTTGCTTGTGTTTTGTTTTGTTTTTGAGAGCAGTAAAGCCCAAAGCGCAATTTGCTTTTGATTAGCTGTAGTTGCTGAAAAAAGACCCTTTGTCTTACGCGAAGCCAGATAAGAGTTCATATCCCAGTAATGTAATCTCAGATGCTCAATTGGAGCTGGGTAAGCGAGCCAAGACTGATAATAAACACACGTCCTGTAGAACGGGGCTGAGGCCACACGTAGAGAAGGCTGAACACTGTGCTGGATTCAAAAGGCAGGAGTTTGAATGCACCTGGAATCATGGCCAGACTGGCTCTATTGATGGAGGTAAGCCATTTGCATCAGAGGGCACGGGCTCCTGAAAAGGGCTCGTTGCAGGGTGAGGCCTCCGGTTTTCGTGAGGTCCTGGCCTAGGGCTGGTGTGTATTTGCATCTGTGTTTTGAGTTTAGCTCTACGAAGCAGACTTAAGGAATCAGAGACTGTCTTCTGTGCTTCCAGTTCCAAAAAAATTGTTTTTTTTTTCCCCTCTTAACAACTCAGACATTTTAAGTCTCATGTGGAAGCATTCACAAATACTAGAGTAACTGGAAAGACTTTAGTCAAGCCATTAGCAGCTTGCTGGCACTAAATGAGGAAATGCGAGACGACCCCACTGGTGCTGAAGAACCTTTGTGTGAATCGCTGAGCCTTTCCTAGTCACGTTAAGAGGCCGCCCACGCTTTGGCCCTCCCAGAATGCATCTGTCTGCCCTGCTGTTTGCAGCTCCCCGGGTACCAAAAAATAATGAAGATATCTTTTTTTTCCTCATTGAAGTGTTTGAATTTTTCCCTACCCCTCCCCCAAAAAAGATAATTCAGAGTATGTGATTAAGTTAGAAACACTTCAAATTGTAAGGAAATAAGAATAAAATCCCTCAATTTAAGTATAAATCATGAAATTTATGTTATCAAGTTCATCACATAATCACATAGTCCTAGCAACAGTGAGTGGAACAAAGTTTTAACACAGAAGTCATGGTCTTTGAAATGATGGCATCACAAATGTCATTTTGTTAAATGGGACGGAAACATGGACGATCTCTCCATTTTTGACTGAGCCCTAAAAACGTTGCACAGTACTATAACGGCGTAACTTTAGTGCTGGTAAATCGATACCATGTCGTGTGTAGGGCCAGAAGTTTTTCTCATATTGTAAGAACTGCAAATATTTGACTCAGTCTGTATTTTGGAAATTATTCCACAGCTATTCATAGTTCCGGAGGCTGTATTCATGTTTTTAAAAAATGTCAAATTGGAATAAATGTGGGGTTTTTTTCTTATCAAAAAACCAACACATACATTTATGGAAAAGTATTAGCGTGTAGCGCTAAGCAGAGCAAAGGAAAGGACTCTGTAGCGATTCCTTCCCAGAGTCAAGTCCTGTTAAAGCCTTGGTACCCATTCGCCCAGGTCCTTTGCTGTGTATGTGTGTAGTAAGGTGACAAACCATTCCAATTTGCTGACTGAAGAGTGTCTTGGGATAACTGGGCAGACTGGGAGAGCTGGTTTGTGTAGATGCTCTCATGCGTGTATCCATTCATGCAGTGATACATAAAACCATTTTTATTAGAAATTTCAAGTGCAGGGCCAGCACTAAGCTCTTTACCTGTGTTATCATTATTCTCAATTTTCAAGAAGTCAGCTCAAGCTTCCAGAGGCGTTTTTCCATGAGCGAGCTTCCTGTTGTATCTGTCCATTTTCCCATGGAGTCAGGGTGGTGATGTCAGCTCTGTCGGCAACATGGAGTCATGTGCTGCATAGTGATATTTAGGTCAAGATGGACCAGGCATGTGACAGCGTTTGTCCCTTAAGATGATGGAGCTGAAAAATGCCTGTCGCCTAGTGACGTCGTCGCCGCGGTGACATCTTAGCACAATGCGCACTGGTCCTGTGTTCGTGGCGATGCTGCTGTAAACACACCTGCTCTGTCAGTCGTAGAAAACTATAGCACAGTTATGCACAGTACATAATACTTAGAACGGTAAACAACGATGTTACTGGTTTATGTATTTCCTGTACTGTTTATCGTCGTTTTAGAGCATACGCTTTCTACTTTCTAAAAAAAGCGTGCCGTGGAACAGCATACAGGGCCACGCAGGCAGCAGCCTCGCATACCTGGTGTCTGCCTCATTCCTCGATCGCATCATTCTCTCTGGTGCTTGTTTTAATCTCGTGTTTTGGGCAGTGACATGCCGTGCAGGCTGGTGGCCTGGGAGCCACGGGCTGTACCACACAGCCCACGTGTGCGGTGGGCCAGACCATCTAGGGTTGTGTAAGTGCGCTCAACGACGTTTGCCCGGTGACTAAATCGCCTAATGATGCGTTTCTCAGAACGCACTCCCGTCATTAAGAGACATGTGATTGTGTGTGTGTGTGTGTGTATGTGTAACTATGGTCAGCCCTCATTTAACGTGGATGATAGGCTCTGCAACTTTAAGCGAAATGACATGTAATGAAACAAATTTGTACCATAGGCTAATTGATATAAGCAAGAATTAAGTCCCTAGGGCTTCTCATCAACATTTCAATAAAATGACATAGACTAAAAGTGTTATTCGGGGACCTGCTGTGTACGCTCTAGTATTGCTAACTGGAGTCTCCATGTTGTACATTACACCCTGGGACTGACTTTTGACTAGAAGTCTGCACCTTTTGACCACCTTCACCCATTTTGGACATCCCAAACCTCTGCCTTTGGCAAACCAGTCTGTTCTCTGTGTCTGCGTTTAGTCTGTGTTTTTAGATTCCACATGTAAGTGAGATAATACAGTGCTTTTGTCTTGCTCTGGCTGACATATTTCACTTAGCATAATGCCCTCAGGGTCCATCCATGTTGTCGCAGATGGCAAGATTTCATTCCTTTTTATGGCTGAATAATATTCTATTGCGTGCGTGAATGTATATACACATTTTATCTATTCATTCATTGGCGGACACTTAAGTTATTTCCACGTCTTGCCTATCACTAATGCTGGGGGTGTAGATATCTTTTTGAGATAGTGATTTGGTTTCCTTAGGATAAATATTGGAAGTAGAATTGCTAGATCACATGGTAGCTCTATTTTTAATTTATAGTGTTTCCCATAGTGGCTGCATCAATTTTCATTCCAACCAACAAAGCACAAGGGTTTCCTTTGCTCCACGTCTTGCCAGCACTTGTTACCTCTGTGATTTTAATAAGTCAATATAATAGGCATGAAGTAATAGCTTATTGTGGTTTTGATTGACCATGTTTTCACATATTTGTTGGCCATCTCTGTCTTTGAAAAAAAATGTATATTTAGATCCCCTCTATCCATAGTTTAGTCAGATTGGGGTTGTTTTTCTCTTTTCCAGCTATTGAGTTGTATGAGATCTATACATATTTTGGATATTAATCCCTCAACAGACATACAGTTTGCAGATATTTTTTCCTATTCCATAGATTGCCTTTTCATTTTATTGATGGTATATTTTGCCGTATGTAAGCTTTTTAGTTTGATGTAATTCCACTTGTTTATTTTGCTTTTGTGCTTTTGTTTTTGGTGTCAAAAAAAAAAAAACATTATTGCCAAGACCAATGTCAAGGAGCTCATTCCCTAGTTTTTCTCCTAGGTGTTTTATGGTTTCTGGTCTTATGTTCCATTCTTTAATCCATTTGAGTTGATTTTTGTATGTGATATAAGATAGCGGTCCAGTTTCATTCTTTTGTGTGTGGCTGTCCATTTTTTCCAGCACCATTTACTGAAGAGATTATCCTTCCTCCATTGTGTGTTCTTTGATACTTTGTTGAAATTAATTGACCATATATGTGTAGGTTTATTTCTCAGATCTCTGCTTTGTTCTGTCGATCTCTGTTTTTATGCCCAAACCATAATGTTTTGGTTAATAAAACTTTGTAATATAATTAGAAATTAGGAAGTGTGATGCCTCCAGCTTTGTTCTTTCTCAAAATTGCTTTGGCTCTTTGGGGTCTTTTGTGGTTCCTTACAAATTTAAGATTATTTTTGCAAAAAAATGCCATTGAAATTTTGATAGGGATCGCTTGAATCTGTAAGTTGCTTTTGGTAGTAAGAACATTTTAACAGTGTTAATTCTTCCGATTCATGTGTATTTATTTGTCAGCTTTTATTAATGTCTTATAATTTCAGTGTGCAGCTGTTGACCACCTTGGTTGAATTTATTCCTAGATATTTTATTTTTATGCAATTGTAAATGAAATATTTTTCTCAATGTCTTTCTGAGAGTTTATTATTAGTGTACAGAAACCCAACAGATTTTTATAAATTAAGTTTGTATCCTGCAACATTGCTGAAACTGTTTATTACTTCTAACAGTTTTTTGAAAGAGTCTGAGAAGGATTAGTAGTAATTTTCTTTGCATGCTTGGTAGAATTCACTGCTGAAGCTGTCTGATTCTGGACTTTTGTTTGTTGGGAGAGTTTTATTTATTGGTTCAATCTTATTACTACTAGTTATTGGTCTGTTCAGAGTTTCTATGCATGATTTAGTCTTGGTAGGCTGCATATTTCTAAGAATTTTTCGATTTCCTCCAGGTTGTCCAATTACTATAATTATTACTAAGAATAATTATACTACTGTTGCAACAGTCTTTTATGAACCTTTGTATTTCTATGGTACCATTTGTAATGTCTCTTCTTTTCATTATTTGAGGTTTTTTTTAGATGTCTAGCTAAAGGTTTGTCTATTTTGTTTATTTTTTCAAAAAAACAGCTCTTAGTTTCATCCCTTTTATTGTCTTTTTTAGTCTCTATTTCATTTATTTCTGCTCTGATTTTATCATTTTCTTCCATTAACTTTGGACTTAGTTCTTTTTTTTCTAGTTCCTTGGCGTGTGAAGTGAAGTTGTTCGAGATCTATCTTGTTTTATTTTTTTTTAATTACAGTTGACATTCAGTATTATTTTATATTAGTTTCCAGTGAACACCATAGCGGTTAGACATTTATACAATCTACGAAGCGATCTCCCCAATTAGTCTAGTACCCACCTGGCACTCTACATCGTTATTACAATATAATTGACTGAATTCTCTGTGCTGTCCTTCACACCCCCATGATGATTTCGTAACTGCCAATATGTCCCTCTTAATCCCTTCACCTTTTTCACCCAGCTCCCCAATCCCGCTCCCATCTGACACCCATCGGGCTGTTCTCTGTATCTATACGCCTGTTCCTGATTGTTCATTTTGTCCTTTAGATTCCACATATGCGTGAGAGCATATGGTATTTGTCTTTCCCTTTCTGACTTATTTCACTTAGCGTAACACCCTGTCGGTCCATCCACGTCACAGATGCTGAGCTTTCCTTCTTTTTTATACCTGGAAATATACCACTGTCTCTATGCACTATCTCTTCTTTATCCTGTCGTCTATTGATGGGCACTTAGGTTGTCGCCACATCTTGGCTGTTGTAAATGGCACTGCTGTGAACATAAGGATGCATATATCTTTTCAAATTAGTGTTTTAGGTTTCCTCAGATAAAAATACCCAGAAGTGGAATTGCTGGGTCACAAGATAATAGTTCTATTTGTAATTTTCTGAGGAATCTTCAAACTGTTTTCCATAGTGGCTGCATCAATTTGCAATCCCACCAACAGTGCATTAGGGTCTCATTTTTTTCACAACCTCACCCACACTCGTTTGTTGATTTATTGATGGTCATTCTGACAGGTGTGAGGTGATATCTCATTGTGGTTTTAAATGTGATTTCTCTTTTGCATTTCTCTGATGATTTGCCTTTCTTGTTTTTTAATGTTAGCATTTACCACTATATACTTTCTCCTTAGGACTGTAAATTTTGGTATGTTATATATCAATTTTCATTTGTTTCGAGGTATTTTTTTTTTATTTCTCTTTCGACTTCTTCTTTGATCCAAGATTATTCAGTAGCATGTTGTTAATCTCACATATGTGTTATATTTCCATTTTTCTTCTTGTAATCGATTTCTAGTTTCATACGATTGTGGTTGGAAAGATGCTTAATATGATTTGTCTTAAATTTGTTAAGAAGATTGAAATCACATCAAGGTTAGTGGTCTAAGAGATGCTCTGTCCTCGGTTATGCTCCACGTGTTCTTGAGAAGCATGTGTATTCTGATTTTTTGGATGGACTGTTCTATAAATGTCATGTAAGTGCATCTGGTCTAACATGTAGTTTCAGTCTAATATTTCCTTATTAAGTTTTTGGATAATCTGGACGTTGTTAAAATGGGATATTAAAGTCCCCTACTGTTATTGTATTTCTGTCTCTCTTTTAAGGTTAATAGTTGCTTTATCTATTTTTGTGCTCCTACGTTGGGTGCATGAATATTTACAAATGTTATGTCCTCTTGTTGGATTGATCCCTTTGTTATTATGTAATGAACTGTGTTTCTTATTATAGTCTTTGTCTGAAAGTCTGTTTTGTCTAAGTACAGCTTGCTTTTGGTTTTCATTTGTACGCAGGACCCATTTTTCACTCTTCCCTTCCAGGCTGTTGTATCATTAAAGCTGAAGTGAGTCTTTGTAGGCAGCCTAGAGTTGGATTTTTTTTTTTTTTTAAATCCATTCAGGCACTCTGTCTTTTGATGAGAGAACCTAGTCCATTTACATTTAAAGTAATTATTGATAGATATGGACTGACCATTGCCACTTTGTAATTGTTTTCTGACCGTTTCATAATTCTTTTGTTCTTCACTTGCTCTCTTCCTCTGTGATTTGGTGATTTTCTGTGGTGGATGCTTAGATTCCGTATCTGCTATGGGTTCTTGCTCTGTGGTTACCATGAAGCTTATGTAAAGCACCCTATATTTATAGCAGCCTACTTTTAAGACGATAACAACTTAATTTAGAATGTACAGTAAAGCTCTACATTTTTAAACCTCCTTCCCCCATGTTTTACGTTCAGATGTCACAATTTATGGTATGAAATCTTTTTTATCTCTTAACAAATTTCCTAGTTAATAATACTTTTGTCTTTTAACCTTCAAACTAGATTTATATGTGATTTACATATCACGATAACATATTAGAGTATCTTAATTTTATATTTACAAGTGCAATTCATAAATTTTCGCTTTATGAGCCCCCTTTTATTTCGGCTTGAAGAAGCCCCTTTAACATGTCTCGTAAGGCTACTCTAGTGGTGATGAATTTCTTTAATTTTGCTTGTCTGAAAACTTTATCTCCATAATTCTGGAGAATGACTTTTGTAGGTAGCGCATTCTTGGTTGGCTGGGTTTTTTTTTTTTTCTTTTAGCATTTTGAATATATAATACCACTCACACCCTTTGGCCTGCACAGTTTCTGCTGGAAAATCTGTGCTTATAGTCCTATGAAGGTTCCCTTGTACGTAGCAAGCTGGTTTTCTCTTGCTGCTTTAGAGAGTCTCTCCTTGTCTTTAACTTTAGATATTTAATTATAATATATCTCAGTGTGTGTCTCTTTGGATTATTTGTCTTATATGGAACATTCTGGGCTTCTGGTATCTAGAGGGCTGTTTCTTTCCCCAGGTTATGGAAGTTTTCAGCCATTATTTCTTCAAACAAGCTTCCTGCCCACCCCCCCTTCTGTGACCCCTATCATGAAAATATTGGTTTGCTTAGTGTTGTTCTATTGATACTTTAATCTGTCTTTATTATTATTTTTTTCTTCATATGGCTAAATTTCACTGCCTTGTATCTTAATTTGTGGATCCTTTTTTTCCCCACTTTATTCTGCTATTGAACCCCTTTTTTTGCATTTCAGTTCAGTTACTGTATTATTCAGCCTTGTGGTTTCTGTTTGGTACTTTCTTACATTTTCTGTCTCTGTTGAAATTCTCACTGTTTATTATTCTCCTGAGCTCAGTGAGCATTTTTACGACTGTTATTTTGAGCTTTTTATCAAGAAAATCTCTTATCTTCATTTTGTTAAGGTCTGTTTCTTGAGATATAACTTTTGTTTGTTTGTTTGGAACATAGTCCTCCCTTCATTTCATTTTCCTTGACTCTCTGTGGTTTCTGTGCCTTAGAACAGCCACCTCTCTGTCTCAAGGGAGTGGTCCTCTGTAGGAGATAAACCTTATCATTCAGCTCTGTCCTGTCTGAGTTGTACCTCTAACCTTTGTGATTGTCCAAGCCACCTTCTTTGTTCTCAGTGGCTCCCAGTAGTTATGCGGGTGTGCCCAAACTTTTCAGTGTCTCAAAGGGGAGGGTTGCAGTCAGCACCTAGATTCAGGCTGATTGGGAGCCGGACCCCAGGCAGTAGCATTTAAAATATGCAGACAGATGTCTTTGGTCAAAGGACTGAGAGATGAGCATCTGTCTGCGCCCTCTGTACAGACTTTTGAGGGAATAGCCATTTAAAAACAGTTTCCCTGTTTGTTAGAGTTCTGTGGGACTGATGAAAGTCACCTCTGCTGACCACCAGAGCCAGGTGATCAGGGGCCGTGTCCCCTGGGTGGCAGCCGCAAAAGCTGCTTTCGTGGAGATACTGGAGACCTGGACAAGGGCGGAGAGGGAGGGAGGAAGGAGGGAGAGAGCCCGCGAGTGCACAGGCGGTGCCCCCCAGCCTCCCGGCCTCTGGATTTGCGTTATATTAGGAGCCTGACAGGCAAAGGGACCACTTGCGTGAAAAGCGCGGGAGGGGGGTGTTTCTGTCTGCTGCTTCTATGCCGAGACGCAGGGGAAGAGCCACTGCGTATTGTCGTCAGCCCGTTTGCTTGCTGTAGCCTCGTGGGTCTCGTGGGGCCCCGCCGGGTTCAGAGCTAGGTGCTCTGGAGGCCCAGCCCTCAGTCGGAAGTCTTAAAAGGTGGGGTGCTCGATGCTGGGTTTCACCCTTTGCTCCCTGGGAAGAAGCAGGGAGTCTCGAGTCCCCTCGGGTGTCGCCGCGTCCGGAGAGGGATGCGTGGCAAGCTTGCATCTCGCCCACTCCTGACCGTTTCGATGTTGTTATTTTCTTGTTTGCCTGATGTGTGGGACAGCCAGTTTCTGGACTCCTTTCAGAGGGAGTCGTTTCACTGTAGCTGTAGGCACATTGTGTCCGTGGGAGGAGGTGAGTCACATTGTGTCCGTGGGAGGAGGTGAGTTCAGGAGCATTTTGGCACGTCTTGAACCAGAATGTATTTTATTACAGGGTCGCAACATAGGAATCTAACCAGTTTTTTCCCTTGAAATCGATACAAGGTGACACAAAATGAACAGCCCATTTTTTCCCCCTTCGGTTTGAAATACTATGTATTACACACACACAAACACGGCTAATTTCTTCTGCTCCATTCACCCCTCTGTCTGTTCCTGGATCTATATCACACTTTGTTATCGTGGTTCTGTTATGAGGACAGGTGGGCAGAGAAGTGTGATCAATCCTAACCCTGATTCAGGAACGATGAGGGTGACAGGGGCCTGTAGACGACAAATTAGCCACGAAAGACTGATCCCAGCTCAGCTGCGGTTCCTTCTCTTCAGCGGGAGGAACTCGGTGTGTTTCAAAGTCATGTGTTGCTGTTTTGCAGTTTCCATAGAGATGGGCCGTGGATACCTGCAATGAGAACTTCCCTCGTAAAGCTCTTAATGGCAGCAACAGACAACTTTTAGCCTCGGGTCTGCTTTATTGCTACATAGCGAATCACAGGGTCTGAACGCTCAGTGTTCTTGCACACTGAGAGTCCTGAAATGCTCTTTTTTTTGAAAAGTAGGTTCACTGCATGTTCTGGTTAAACTAGGAAGCTTGAAGGGGTGATGAGGGCAGAACAGCAAGAACAGAACTGTGGAAAAGAAATAGCCACGATTGGAAAGGTATCACAAAATGGGGAATTTTTGTCCCATTCTCCAGTGGCTCAGTGGGTCAGTTCCAAGTGTCCCTTTTTATCTTTAACTACGATATTCAAGTAAAGACGAAAGTATCGGCGGCACCGTGCACGTGCAGTGATAAATGTTTTTCCTTGTTCAGCGCTGCCGTCAGGCGCTTGGCGGTATTTTTTTTTTATCTCCTTGCTCAGTAAGTGTAATTTAAGCTATTGCGCAATCGTTTAAAGCACTGGGTAACGGGCGATTTCTCATTCTGCTATGATTTCTGAGGGGCAGCAGACTGACATCTTTCCAGAAACATGCTTAACCTGTTTGTAACTCGCTTTGGCCGTAAACGAACGATCGACGTGGCTCGAAAAGTTGATCAGGGTTTCATAAACGTGCCAGTTGCTCGGTGGCCAGGTCCTTGGGAGTGAGCTGAGCATCGTCTGTCCTCCTCATTGCGGTCTTGCGGTATTTAAGCAGAGGCGTCCAAAAATAGGCAGCCCGAAAGACAAAGACCTCTACAGCTCGGGCTTCGCCGGCGTTTACGATCAACTCCGTGCAACCGGAAAGCTTAGTTCATAAAGATCACCTTAAGCAAATGAGTTTTAAAAGTCAAATCTAAGCGAAAGATGTAAAACCTAGTCAGGACGGTCAGAGTAATCAAAGGGGCAACACTTCCGTGTTCAATAAAATAGTGCCGCATGGCGTTTGTTCTGAAATTATGTGGCGACACTGTACTAGGAGACCGCTATAGAGGGTCCCCCCCCCAAACTCACGTTTAAACCTGTCCCCAGTGTGTTTGTATTTGGAAGTGAGGCCTTTGGGATGTGATTAGGTATGAGTTCAGAGCCACCATGAGTGGGATTAGTTCTCGGATAAAAGAGACCCCCCCCCCCGCCCCCAGAGTCACCTGCCCTTTCCACCATGGAAGGGGAAGAGGCCGTCTGTGACTAGGAAGTGGGCTTACTGAATCTGCAGCCCCTCGATCTTGGACTTCTTAGCCTCCAGACCCGGGAGAAAGGCATTTCCATTGTTTACGAGCCACCCAGTCTGTGGGACTTTGTTCTTAGCCCTGACCACACCCAAACAGGGACATTCCGGGTGCCTCAGTCTTTCATTTCCAAATTTCTTTTTCACATACACTTTTAAAAGATCTGAAAACAGCTGCTATTTGCTCGTTTATTAGTTCATCCAACGGATATTTTTCACGTGCCCGAGGTGTGCCCGACACCGGGTAGACAGACGCAGCCCGCGAAAAGTCCTTGCTCTCTAGTGAGGAAAGACACGCAATAAAATAATCCAGTAAAGACATGGTGTGCCTAATAGTAAGCAGTGCTATGGAGAGAAAGAGCGGGCAGACGGCAGGTGCGTGGCTGGCCATGGGCGGGAGCGTGTTCTCGGCAGAGTGGCCAGTGTTGAGCCTCACCGGGGAGACGACGCTGTGTGGGGATGTGGAGGGATGAGGGGGAGCGCCACGCGGGGGGCCTGGGGGGAGCCCCGCGAGCAGAAACGGCAGGAAGCGCACAGGTGACGCCCGGGGAGTTCGGGAGCACGGGGAGGTGGCGGGGATGGAGTTTCAGGGGTAGAGGGCGAGGAGGTGATGTGAGGCCGATAGGGAGGGGACGGGAGGGGGTGCACAATGTGGCCCTGTAAGGATGCTGGTTTCTCGCTGAGGGAGATGGGAAGGCTTTGGGGATTTGAGGGGAGGCGTCACTCTCGTCTCTGGCTCTCCCCGGATCCCTGGGCTCCCGTACTGAGCATGGATCCTAAGGAGTCAAGGTGGGGGACGCAGAGGTCTAATTAGGAGGCTGCGACAGGAAGTGGATCACGGTGACAGGGAGACGTGAATAGCTGCCGGCTATACTTTGAAGGTACAAACACCAGTATGTGCTTCTGGGTCGGAAGAGGACCTGAGAGAGGCAGGAGAGGAACGAAGACAGCCCCGCGCTTTTCAGCCCGGGCAGCGGGAAGCGTGGAGCTCAGCCGCCAAGGAGCAACGACCCCGCCGGTCCGGGGCCCCTGTCCTTACGCTCCGGGCCACACCACGCTCATGAATCCCTTGTTTTAAATTAACGAGCTAAAGAGAGCAGTTTTAGGTTAACAGCAAAACTGAGCAGAAAGTACAGATTTCCCCGATAGCTTCCGACCCCCTCTCCATACCCAAGCTGTCTCATTATTAATGTCGTTCAGCAGAGTGGGACAGTTCTTGTGGTTCGTAAGCCTATACTGACACGTCACAGTCACCCAAAGTCCATAGTTGCATTTGTGGTGTACGTTCTGTGGGTCTTGACGAATGTATAATGACAAGGCTCTGCCATTACGGTACCGTACAGAGTAGTTTCACTGCCCAAAAGCATCCTCTGTATTCTGCCTGTTCACCCTTCTCTCCCCGCAACCCCTGGCAACCACTGATCTCTTTACTGTTTCTGTAGTTTCTTCTTTTTTCCAGGATGTCCTAGAGTTGAAACCACACAGTGCGTGGACTTTTCAGACGGGCTCCTTTCCCTCGGTGGTATGCATTCACGCCTCCTCCATGTCTTTTTGTGGCCTGACAGCTCGTTCGCCTTTGGTGTTAAATAATAGTCTATTGCCCGGATGATCCACAGTCTATCAGAGGGGCCTCCGGGTTCTGCCAATTACGAGTAAAGCTGCTGGAAACGTCTAGGCGCAGGTGTTCATGTGAACATCGCTTTTCAGCCTCTTGGGCTCACCCCCGAGAAGCTCGAGCGCTGAATCATCACATGGTACGAGGGTGTGTGGTTTCGTAAGAAACCGCGGAATCGTCGTCCACAGTGGCCACGCCATTCGCAGGGGCGTTCCCGTGGCTCCACGCCCCTGCCAGCGTTTGGTGTCGTCAGAGCTTTGGATTCGGGCCATTCTCATAGGTACGCAGTGGCATCACCTGGTTGTGTTAACCGATTCATTTTCAGCGGTCGCCAAGAGCTCCTTTTTAAAAATAAATTGACCTTTGCTGAAACCTTGTTTCTCCTGGAAGGCTGAGGCCTTCGGAACTTCCCCTCGGTTTTCAGAAATACTCTCACTGGCCTCAGATCAGACGAGACGGCAAACAGGACCCTGTCTTGGGCATCGCTGGCCGACAAAGGCATCTGAGACCGGGAGCCTCTCTCTGTGCCGCTTCAGGCCACGTGGCTTTCCCCCTGCTCTGTCATTTGTCTCTGTGAATGGCCCCGTGACTCTCCTTCCTCCTAATTTCTAAATACGAATAGTCTCTTTGGATGGTTTGCTGTTTCTAAATACTTGTTTTCAAATTTTATGCCCCAAGAGGGTGCATTCCTTTTAGGAATTAGAGGCAAGTACAGCTGAAGCTAAGCAGAGGCATCATGAATGTGATTAACTGTTAGAGTAACTACTTGACTGTGATGTGTTATGCATGTATTTTCCCGTCGAAACTGTATCCTTGCACTTCATCCAGAAACCACCACTTTAAATGTAAGCTAGTAGGAGATGGGGCCCTCGGCAATCTGGCGGCATTTAGTTTCGAAATCATAATTGCATTGGTCCATAGTAAGTCCTTCAAGAAGAATTTTAGAGAGCGAGATCTGGCTTCCC
The DNA here is from genome assembly GCF_014176215.1 of Rousettus aegyptiacus. Lineage (NCBI taxonomy): Eukaryota > Metazoa > Chordata > Mammalia > Chiroptera > Pteropodidae > Rousettus > Rousettus aegyptiacus. The sequence goes on along the minus strand of NW_023416285.1, from coordinate 90,491,685 downwards.
TGTGTAGCCTCGTCCAGGGGGCTCGGTCCTGTAATGGCCAGTTCCGAGGGTGGAGCCGGAAACACTTTGACTCGGAGAATGACCACGCGCCGGGTGTTGCTGGCTTGCTGTAAGCGTTCTTTGGACAGAGCGGCAAACAGGACTCTGTTTACTGGTCATTTGCTCACTGAGCGAACTGCAGTTTGTTCTCCTGCTCATCCTGCCCTCTACCCGTGCATGTGGTACCGAGTTTTTCATAGAGGCAAATTTCCCAAGAAAAATGAGCAGCCGGTCGACATTATCCTTTGCAAACCAGGCTCTTGTGTGAAATGATCTCCCAAATTCCTTCGCCCATGGAGAGAGTGATGAACTTGAGGTGCTGGGCGTTCCGTCTCTCGTTGGTCCAGGCAGGGCCCGAGATGGCGTGACAGGCTGCTGCTCCCTTGGGTGCGCACAGGGCCCCGTACTCCCCGGTGCTCAGTCTGGCGTCCTCGTTTGTCTCCCTCGTTGCCTCTGAGCTTAGCCGTGTGTCTAACCTTGGCCGATGGAACATCGACCGGCAAAACACGAGTAGGGGCTTGCTTGGCACGTACACTTTACACGGGGCCTCGTGGGACACTCGCTTCCAGAATCCAGCTTCCGTGCTGTGCGAAAGCCCGAGCAGCTATGTGGAGAGAGAGGAGGTCCCTGAAGCAGCCCCGGCTGGACGCCCAGTCAGCACCAGGCCTCAGCCACAGCGGCAAGGCCACCTGCAAGTTCTCGCCAGTTCAGTGCCCAGAGTCCCAACACCTTTGGAATGTATACCCTCATTTCAGTTACATTTATTCCTCGTTGTGCAAATGACAGTAATAGGCATAACGGCATTTGCCATGCTCCAGGGCACACAGATAACTGCGTTATTGTGCGTGACTGAAACTCTGGGGTCGTGTGAGTCAACAGGTTTTATTCCTGCCACCCGCCCCAATCACTAGCTCAGACCATAATTTGTCAAATCTCCCTTTCCCATGCGTAAATTCTTGGCTGGAGCGATTCGTTGACTTCCCACTGTGTGTTCAACACTGGTGATGTGGTGATGAACAAAACGAGCAAAAGTCCTTCCTCCCACTGAGCCCACATTTTAGTGGAAACTGTGGATAAAATAAGTGCAGCGGGTAGCTTAGTCGTAGGCCGGTAACAACCTGAAACAGAGTGTCCATTACATGGCTTTTGCCCTTTGGCTGCTCCGGGGTTCCCTGTCCCCTTCAAGGTCGAGGAGACACCCCACTCTCTAGGGCTTGCGGGTCTCCTGGAGAGGGGCAGAGGGATGGGGAGCCACGTAATGACCGTCACGGCTGCTTTTGCAGGACTCGCACGCATTACTTCCTCTCACGTGGTGTCGGCCAAAGCAAGTCACGTGAACAATCCTGATTAAGCAGAGAAGCAAAAAAAAGAAAAGAAAAGAAAAAAGGGACGGTTACTTTACCACAGTTAGCAAAATATGTTAGATGTAGATAAAGGTGAAGTCGAAAAATTTTAATAAAAAAATGAGAGTGCTGGTGACCTGGAGGAGGAATTGAATTTTAAATGGCATGTTAAGTGGGGGGGGGGGGGTCTTATTTAGAAGGTGACAGTCAAGCAAAGGTCTGACGGGAATAAAGGGATGAGGTTTAGACTATCCGGGTAAAGAGCGTTTCAGGAAAAGGGGAAGCAAGAGCAGAGGGCCCGAGCCCGGAGCCCGCGCCGCGCTTCGAGAAACAGCCATTGCGGTCGGAACGTACGCGTGTCTTTACACGGTAGTTACGGGGAATGAGATCAGAGAGAAAACGGGGGGCGGGAGGAGGTAAAGACCGTGTATATGACGGTACCCGGCAGTGGAAAGGCTTCAGTTTTATTTCTAAATAAGGTGGACGATCACCAGAGGGTTTTGCACAGGAGACCGGCTCGATCTGAACTGCATTTTAATAGGATCGTTCTGTGTGTCGTGACCCAAGTGGGCTGTGATGGTGTGAGATGGGGGGAGGAGGGGAGGAGGGGGGGGGCTTTTCGCAGGCGTCCAGGCGAGAGGGGACCGGCTTGTACTGCGACGGAAGCAGCTGCTGCGGAGACACACTGCGGTTTTGGATGTTTCGAAAGTAGAGCCAACAGGCTTTTGATTGTGGGATGGGGAGAAAGCCAATTCCTTTAAGATTCCTTGACTGTCTGCTCACAGTTATTAAATCAATTTAGTCTAAAGCTTCAGTGACACACCCAACGTCAACCTCAGCTCCGTCCACCCCCCGCCGGCCCAAACACACACACACACACACACTGAGCCAGTGCGGCCGGAACTGCGATTCTCACTGCTTGGAGCGGGTGTGACTGGAAGATCCCGGGGTCCCCGCGTGGCCGGCTGTCACCCTTGTGACACCACCCTGCCCTTGGTCCTCTCACTCTAGCGCTCTTCTCTTGGGAGGTGCACGTGTGAGTTCTGTGGACTGTGCGCAGCGCCTTCTGCACAGTCTCCGTGTGTGAAATGCTGGGTCCCGGCGGGCGGCTGTCCTAGCTGGGCCATCTGCAGAGAACTCGAGCACGGCTGCCTCCCCTGGGACCCCAACAAGGCAGAGACGCGGCCTGCTCCACCGCCGTGTGGGCCCTCCTCCGGGCCGCCTCCTCCTTGTTCAGAGGACATCGTGACACGTCCCCAAACCCGCCCTCCGAGAAGGGGCCTCTTTCTCTCGAGTGCCCACTGACTCCGGGAGTGTCCCCCGATGCCTTTCTCAGTTGGTTTCAGGCAGGGGAGCCCCCATACCCACGCCCAGCCTTGTGCGAGGAGGGCACGCTCTCGGAATATTGCAGTCCCCACCCAAAAGAGGGACAACCCAAGACGGCCTGTCTGCTCCTCCCTTTTCCCCTCTCATTTTCTCGCAAGAGAAAGGGGGCGGGAGGAGAGAGGACAGTGCCACAGAGGGGAACTAGAGGCTGGGAGCTGCTTGTGGCGGGGCGTGGGGGTCGGGGGAGATGATAACCATGGACTCGTCAGTCTAGCCTTGTTGCCTCAGGCTCAGGGACTTGTCTTCGGGTCCCTGCTCTGTCACTGAACAGAGAATGACCTTGGGCATCGTCCTCTGGGTTTCCCTTTCTCGTCTGCAGAGTGGAGGTGGAATGGGGACCCTGCCGAGTGCCTTCTACCTGGCTTTCTGGACAGCCCCTCCTCTCTGCCATTCGCGAGTTCCCCCGCCTTGAATCCCACCGCCTTCAGAATGTCTGCTTCTGGCTCCTAAATCCCCAGGTCCTGGCCATGACACCTTTTCCTCTTAAAAATATCAATCCATGGGGCCTTCTCTTTCCTCCCTTTCTGCCAGCCCTCACCCACTCTCTAACCAGCCGGACCCCACCCCTCAGCTTCTCGGGGCAGCAGCCCAGCCCCAGGCCGCACGTGCTCCTGCTTAAAGATCATCAAACTCCTCAGCAGCCAGTCGGAAGCTGTGTCCCCTTGAGTGTGGCTCCGTGTTCAGAGAGAGACGGAACCCTTTACACCTACAGCCGGCTTTTCTATCTCATCGCTTAAGTTTTTTAAGCCTAATCTTGGAACCCGCCGTGTTTCAAACGTCAAAATTCATTCGAGTCACCTGATATCCTCCTTTTCGGGAGTATGGGAGCTCTAGTCTGTCGAATCTTCGTGTTATTTTATTCCGTATTCGCGGCTCATCGTAGATGCACTAGGTATTCTATTTACTGGGGGACCCTGATAAACCCAACATGGAATTTTCAGCTTATGAAAATTTCCCTCAGGTGGCCGAAGATTATAATGGATCGTAAATAGGTATTATTTTGAATGACACTTCAACACACCACTATTAGGTCCCAATTTTGTTCCGTAAGCTGTTAGAATTACACATGTAATTAAGATCTGGTTGCTGGCTCAGAAAAGCTCAAAATTTATTGCAATGATTTTTAACATTGTAGGTGAGGTCGCAAAACTACTTTCTGGAATCTGCTAAAACCTGTCACCTGTTCCATAAAAAGTTGGATTGTCTGGAAGCTTGACTGTTTTAACTGTAGTTATAGTTTCCTGTCTATTCCCAGTGGATTTGTACACAATCTCCTTTAGAAAGGTGGGTAGTTTTGACTAGTTAAGATTCTGAGTCCCTGGTTGGCAAGTGAGTAAACATGATGATGATGATGACGACCACGACGACGACGACGATGACTATAATCTCCACCACTAATGGAGAATTTACTTTGAACCAGAAAATTTGTGCAGAATATTTAGGATTCTCACAATAACCCATTTATTCTCACAATGACCTATTTTTAAGGTGGGAAAAAAAAAAAAAGCAAACCCAAGATTGAAACTGAGCAACTTATCCAAGTAGCAGATGAGTGACAGAGGCGTGTCTGTGGTCCACTCAGCGCTCAGTAACATGCACTGTGGTAACTTCCAGCTCCGGCCTCTTGCGAGGGAAAATGCACATTTCAATTAGGATTTTGGAACTCTGCTACATGGGGAAAGATGGCGCTGACTTTCTAAGAATTGTGAAAATGAATACAGAAGTGTGACAGTAACTGAGACTATATAGGAAATGTAGTAAATTAATAAAACAAAACAAAACAAAACATTTTTTTTTCCCCAGTGCAGTGTGATCTTGACACAGCGTATTTCCCCTATAAAATTTCAACATAATCATGTACGTATTAGTAAACAAAATGTTTTGATTTTGTCAGACAGTTGGAAATGGTTCACATTTGTCTTTTCACTCAAAGTAACTGTTTAGAATTAGTCAATTGATTTAATATGGAACGATCATAGTCGTCAGGCGATTTAATATGGAACATCAGTTCGTATGCCCCGGAAGAGTCCTGTCGACGGGGCAGAAAGCGTCACTGCGGACTGTAACCATCGTGTTGATAGAAGGCGTCGGCGTTCTTCGCTGGATGTTCAGCATTAACCCTGACTCGGAACGCACTGGAAACAATACGCACATTCTCAGCCTTGTATGCAGATCAAGATCCCGTCACGGCAACGCTTCCTCTTCATGCCCAGAGAATTGTCGTACGCGATACGCCCTCCCGTGATGAGCGCTGTGTTGTGTGGCCGGGAGCAGACGATGTCTCTTTCTTCAGTCAGGGCTGTGACGGACCCCGGGCCGGGTACATTTGCCGTGCGGCACGGTGGTCGCCCGGGTGCACGTGGCGGCTCCGAGGTCCCCGCGTCCAGCAGTCTTCACGAGGGCGAGGTGGGCGGGGAAGAACACTCACTCACTGATGCTCCATCCTTAATATCTCGTGGAGCATGTACAGCGGTGCTCACTAAGGTCTAGTGAGTGAAGATGCGTCTCGTTTTCAACCTTGTCGTGCGTATGAAATACGTAGGAAGTATTTAAGCGAATCGCCCGAATCCACACTGGGAGCAAGCATTCCGAAGGGAGGAGGGAGGCCAGTCATTTTGTATCTCATCGTACTGAGCTGTGCAGAGTCAGCCCATCTTCGAAGCCATGGGTGGCACTGACCGTGCTCTGGGCTTAGTGCCACTGCGACTCCCCGTTTTCCGTGGGTAGGGTACCAGAGACGGTCAAGGTAACCCTGCCTCCGTCCTGCTGTGTTCTGGTTGTGTGATGATGGGCAGTAGCTTTATCTCTAAACTTCAGATCCTGAGCCTGTGCTTTGGAGGAACTTACGCCACAGGGTTGTCGAAAGGTCTTAGGACAAGCCCAGTGACTGACTCAGACCTGCTGTCAAACTGGTACCTGTCATTATAATGGAGGGACTTCGCTGTAGGAGCTAATGCTGAACTTTACTTCCAGCATGACTCCTTTTTTTTTCTGATCATAATTAAGAATTTTTATTCTGAGGAATTAAGAGATGTTTTCCATCAACTATTAGTATAAATGGCAGTCAGGAACAGTCAGAGTTTGTAACTTACATATGAACCTGGTGACGTAGGGGTAATTATTTTATAGCAGAGGAACCAGGATCTGAAACATTAGGCGGACTAGCCCGCACATTCCCTGGCGGATTGTCAGTGAGCACTTGCTAAAATTAGTAACTAAAATAAGTAATGTAACTGGATATAAAATCAGATTTTATAACCTTTATAAATTGAACACTCTTTCTGTTTTATGGTTCATCTTCTCGAAAGGAACTTGGATGAGTCTGCAAGATCCTGTGTTATTTATTCAACATTAATGTTTGATTTTGAAAGAAGAGAAATATGTTGGTTTCATTAGGCTTTATCTGTTTTCGTTTGTGTAGGTAGCCTATAATTATTTATACGTCCCTGTCCTTACTGAACTTTTTTATTGAGATGCAATTGATGTATAACTGCGTTAGTTTTAGGTGGACAGCCTAGTGATTTGATATATGTATATGTTGCAAATGATCACAATGAGTTTAGTTAATATCCGTCATCACAGTTACACGGTTTTTCCCCGTGATGAGAACTTTGAAGATCTCTCTTAGCAACCTGCAAACATACAAAACAGCCTCATTAACTGTGGTCACCATGCTGTCCATTACATCCCAGGACTTATTTATTTTATAACTGGAGCTTTGTAGCTTTTGATCCCCTTCACCCATTTTCCCCACCCCCCACCTCTGGCAACCGTGAAGCTGCTCCGTGTATCTATGAGTTGGATTTTTTTTAAGATTCCACGTATAAGTAAAAGTGTACAGTATCTATTCTTCCGTCAGACTTATTTCTCTCAGCATAATGCCCACAAGCTGTATCCATGCTGTCACGAATAGCGGGATGTTTTTTCTCGAGGACAAAGACTATCCCAGAGTGTGTGCATGTGTAATATAGTCACTCCACATTTTCTTTCTCCATCCATCGATGCACAGTTACATTGTTTCCATGTCTTGGCTCTTGGAAATAATGTCGTAGTAAACATGGACGTGCAGATACTTTTTTGAGAGAGTGATTTCATTTCTTTCAAATAAATACCCAGAAGTGGGATTGCTGGATTATAAGATAGTGCCTTTTTTTTAATTGAGATATATTTCACATATAACATTGCAAAAGTTTAAAGTGTACATACAACATATCAACTAGATACATTTATATTGTAATATGATCGCCACCGTAGCATTAGCTAATACCTCTATAGCACCACATAATTTTCATTGTCTCTGGTTTTGAGAATGATTAAGATCTAGTCTCAGCTGGTTCTTTGTTTATGATAGTTTTATTGTTTGTAATCACTACCGTGCATTAGGTCTCCGGGCCCATCTACCTGCTAGTGGCGAGTATGTTCACTAAAGGGAACAACGTCTCAGCCCCTCCCAGCCGCCACGGGTAACCACCATTTTACTCTCTGCTTTTACAAGTTTGGTACAAATTCTATTTAAAATTTTTTTAGGAACCTGGATACTGTTTTCTGTATCGGCTGTACCAATTTATTCCCACCAACAGTATAAAAGGGCTCCCTTTTCTCCACATCCTCTCCAACACTTGTTTTTTTTCTTTTTGATAAAAGCCATTCTAACAGGTGCGAAGTGACATCTCATTGTGATTTTGGAAACTATAAATAAGTAACATAAAACCTGAAAAATCTGTAAATATCTGGAAAATACACCAAACACTCCCGAACAGCTAAAGAGAAATCAGATGGTATTTTGAAACAAATGAAAATGACACAACTTACAAAAACCTAAGGGATGCTGCAAAAGTAGTTATGAGAGGGAATTTTCAAGTGATAAATGCACAAATTAGGAAATTAGAAAGATTGCACGTAACCAAATGATAGACCTCAAGGAACTAAAAGAAGAGCAATATGGCCTTTACTGTGTTGAGGTACATTTTGATGTTTTATATATATCTATATCCATATCTATCTATATATACATTTTTTGAGAGTTTTTTTTTTAAACCATGAATGGATGTCAGATTTTGTCAAATGCTTTTTGTATATCTATTTAGATGATCATTTATTTTTTCCCTTAATTTTGTTAATGTGATATGTTACATTTAGTGAATTGCAAATGTTGAACCATCCTTGCATCTCTGGAATAAATCCCACTTGATCACAGTGTATAATTCTTTTAATGTATTGCTGAATTCAGTTTGCTAATCTGTTGAGGATTTTTGCATCATGCTCATCAGGGATATTGGCCTGTAATTTTCTTTTCCTTTGGTGTTTTTGTCTGGTTTTGCTGTTGGGGTAAACCTGGCCTCATGAAGTGAGGTTGGAAGTTCTCTCCTGTTTCATTTTTGGAAGAGTTAGAGAAGGATTGGAATTAATTCTAATTTTAAATGTTGTAGAAGTCACCAGTGAAGGCTTTTTGGTCCTGGAGTATTCCGTGTTGGGAGGTTTTTGTCCAATCTGTTTACTAATAATTGTTCTGTTCTGAATTTAAATTTTTATTCTTTCTTGGCCATATATATCTCAGAATTGATTTCTTCTAGGTTGCCAAATTTGCTGACATGTAATTGTTCTCAGTAGTCTCTTAAGAGCCTTTCTATTTCTGTGGTATCAGTAGTAACTTCTCTTTCATTTCTGATTATATTTATTCAAATATTCTCTTTTTCTTGGTGAGTCTATCTAAAGATTTGTCCATTTTATTTTTTCTGAAAACAGCTAATAGTTTCATTGACCTTTTCTATTTACTCTTATATTTGTTATTTCCCTCTTCCTACTAAATTTGAGCTTTATTTTCTCTCCTTAGTAGTTCTTTGAGGTGTAAAGTCAGCTTGTTTATTTGAGATTTTTCTGTGTCTGGAGGATAGGCATTTATCACTATGACCTTTCCTCTCAAAACAGCCTTAGCTACATGCCGTAAGTTTTGGTAATTTAAATTTCCATTTCAATTGTCGCTAGTAACTTTTTGATTTCTCTTTCGATATCTTCTTTGACTCATTGGTTGTTTAGTAGCATATTATTTAATCAACGCATATTTGAAGTTTTCTTCTTGTAATTGATTTGCAGTTTCATACCATTGTGTTTGGAAAAGATGTGTGGTATAATTTGTCTTCTTAAGTTTATTAAGACTTGTTTTGTGGCCTAACACATGATCAATCCTAGAGAATGTTCCATTTGCACTTGAGAAGAATGTGTATTCTGTTGCTTTAGGATAGAATCTTCTTCACGTGTCTGTTAAGTCAGTCTTGTGTGATGTGTTCTTTAAGGTTGATGTTTCCTTATTGGTTTTGTCTGGATAATCTACCCATTGATTAAAGTAGACCCCGACTATCATGTCTTCATTTAGGGTTGTTAATATTTGCTTTATGTATTTAGGTGCTATGTTGGGTGCATATTTAACAGATGTTACGGTCTCTCGTTTGACCTCTTTATCATTATATAATGAGCAGCTTTGTCTCTCGCTGCACTGTTTTTCTTAAACTCTATTTTGTACAATGTAAGAATAGCTACCTCATATTTCTTTTGGTTTCCTTTTGCGTGGTAATTTTTTCCATTTGTTAGTATCTGTTTATGTTCTCACATCCGAAGTGAATCTCTTGTATGCAACACATAGTCGGGTTATATTACTTTATCCATTAAGCCACTCTATGTTTTTTGGTTGGAGCCTTTAATCCATGTACAAGTAAAGTTATTATTGATAGTTATGTACTTATTGCCAGTTAATTGGTTTGTGGCTGTTTTTTGTTAATTTTTCTGTTCCTTTCTTCTCTTGCTCTCTCCCTTTGTCTTCCAATGTTTTTCTACAGTGCTCTGCTTAGATTCCTTTCATCTTTTGTGAACGTAGTAGAGGTTTTTACTGTTTGGTTGCCATGGAGCTTACGTAACATGTTATGTTATCACAGTTCACGAAGTTAACAACTTAAGTATAAATGCATTTAAAGATGTATGTATTTACTTTCTCCTCTCATGCTTTTGATGTGACAATTTACATTATTTTACCTTGCATATCCATTAACAAATTATTGTAGGTTTATTTTTACTTCTGTCTTTTAGACTACCTATTAGTTTTATAAATGATTAATCCATTGCCATTACTACATTAGGGTGCTCTGAGTTTAAGTACACATTCATTTTTACCAGTAAAACTTATACCTTCACATGTTTTCCTGTTACTAATTAGCACCCTTCGGGGATTTTTATTTTTATTTTTTTTATAATTTATAAAATTTTTCATTTATAGTTGACATGTAATATTATATTGGTTTCAGGAGTAAAACATAGTGATTAGACATTTATGTAACTCACAAAGTGATCACTTCGATAAGTCTAGTACCCCTCTGGCACCATATATAGTTATTATAATATTAACTATATTCCCCGTGCTGTACTTTACATCCCCATGACGATTTTGTAATTGCAAATTTTTACTAATCTTGTCACCTTTTTTATTCATCTCCAAGTTCCCCTCCCATCAATTTGTTCTCTGAATCTGAGTTTGTTTGTTTTTGGTTTTTAGATTCCACATATAAGCAAAATCCTATGGTATTTGTCTTTCTCTCTGACATATTTCACTTAGCATAACACCCTCTAGGTCCATTCACATTGTCACAAATGGCAAGATTTCATCCTTTTTTATGGCTGAGTAATATTCCATCGTCTATATGTACCATGTCTTCTTTATTCATTCATCTATCCATGGATACTTAGGTTGCTTTCATATCTTGATTATTGTAAATAATGGTGCAATGAACATAGACATGCATTTATCTTTTTGAATTTGTGTGTGCATGTGGTTTTTTGGGGATAAATACCCAAAAGTGGAATTGCTGGATCCCATGATAGTTCTATTTTTAATTTTTCTAAGGACCCTCCATACTGCTTTCCATGGCCACTGCTCCAGTTTACACTCTCACCAAAGTGCATGAGGGGTCCCTTTCCCCACATTTTTGACAACACTTGTTTGTTGATTTATTAATGATGGCCATTCTGGCAGGTGTGAGATGATGGCTCATTGTGGTTTTAATTTGCATTTCCCTGATGATTAGTCACTGGAACATCTTTTCAAATGTGTATTGGCCATCTACATGTCCTCTTGGGGGAAATGTCTATTCAGGTCCTCTGCCTGTATTTCAATTGGATTGTTGAGTTTTCGTTTTGTTATTGGTGTTAAGTTGTATGAGTTCCTTATATATTTTGGATATTAACCCCGTATCGGATGTATCAGTGGTGAACATCTTCTCCCATTCAGTGGGTTGAATATAGTTCATTGATGGTTGTGCTGTGCAAAACTTTTTAGTTTGATGAAGTCCTATTTGTTATTTTTCTCGTTTCCCTTACCAGAGGACACATAGTCAAACAAATATTACTAAGAGTGATGTCAAAGAGTTTAGTGTCTGTTTTCTTCTAAGAGTTTTATGGTTTCAGATCTCACATTTTAGTCCTTATTTCATCATTTGATGATATTAATTCTTCCTAATCATGAGCGCTTTATATCTTTCAATCTGTTTATATCTTCAGTTTTTTTCTTTAATAGACTGTAGTTTTACAAGTATAGGTCTTTTACCTCCTTGGTTAAAATTATTCCTAGGTATTTTCCTCTTTTTTGATGCAATGCAAATGGGATTGTTTTCTTAATTTCTCTCTGATGTTTTGTTAGTGATGTATAAAAACTGATTTTTGAATATCAATTTTGTATCCTACTTTACTGAATTCATCTATTAGTTTTCACAGTTTTTGGGTGGTAGGTATCTTTAGGGTTCTTTCTCTATAGTATGTCATTTGCAAATAATGACATTTACTTCTTCCTTTCCAATTTGGATGGCTTTCATTTCATTTTCTCATCTGATTCCTATGGCTGACTTCCAATATTATGTTGAATTAAAGTGGTGAAAGTAGACAACCTTGGCTTGTTCCTGATCTTAAAGTAAAAGGTTTCAGCTTTTCACCATTGACTATGCTAGCTGTGGGTTTGTTATATATGTCCTTTATCATATTTTATTATGTTCCGTCTATTCCCACTTCGTTGAGAGTTTTGTATCTTGAATGGATGTTAGATTTTGTCAAATGCTTTTTCTGCACCCATTAATATGATAATGATTTTTATTCTTCATTTTGTATATGTGGAGGATCATGATAATTGATTTGTGGATATTGAACCTACCTTGTATCCATGGAATAAATCCCGCTTGATCATTTTAAGTATATTGTCAAATTAGGTTTGGTAATTTGGAAGATAGTTTTGCATCTATGTTCATCGAGGATATAGGCCTATAATTTTTTTTTTTTTTTTTTTGTAGTGTCTTTGTCTGGTTTTGGTATCAGGGTCATGCTGGCTTTGTTAAAAGAGTTTGGGAGCCGTCTCTACTCTTCAATTTTTGGAAAGTGACAAAAATAGGTATTAATTTGTGTGATAAAATTCCCCAGTGAAGTCATCTGGCTCAGAACTTTTGTTTGTTAGGAGTTTTTTTGATTATTGATTTGATTTTGTTCGTAGTTATTGGTTTGGTCAGAATTTCTGTTCATTCCTGATTCAGCCTTGGAAGACTGTGTGTGTCTGGGAATTTATCCCCTTCTTCCAGGTTGTCTGATTTGGTGGTTATAAATGTTCACAGCATTTCCTTATAATCCTTTGCATTTCTGTGATGCCCCTTGTCCCTTCCTCTTTCATTTTTGATTGTTTATTTGGGCCCCCTCTCTCTCACTTTTTATTCTTGATAAATCTGCCTAAATGTTTCTGAGTTTTGTTTATCTTTTCATAGAACCAGCTCTTGGTTTCTTTTTTTTTTCTTTTTTTACACTCATTTATTCCCATTCTGATCTTTATTATCTCTTTCTTATACTCACTTTGGCCTTTGGTTTCCTTTTTCTAGTTTCCATACGTGTAATGTTAGATTGTTTTAGATTTTTCTTGTGTCTGCTATTTTGAGTCACCCCCTCCAGGAACGTTTTGGCGTCATTATTTTTTTACTTCTTTTGTGTGCATTTTTGTCTATATCACTTGAATTATTGTTTTAATTGCACATTACCTATTTTTGTCTTTTAACCTTTGTACTAGCTTTATAGTTGGTTGAGCCATTGCTTTAATGAAATGTTTGCTTTTGTCAGAATTTTTTTCTTCGCTTTATTTTCTTATTCATATTTTTATCTTCTTATAGAAATGCCTTTAACATTTATTGTAATACTGTTTTAGTGGGGATGAACTCCTTTAGCTTTTACTTGTTTGGGAAACTACCTTCCCTTCAGTATTAAGTGATCAGCCTTTCTGGGTAGTGCAGTCTTGGTTGTAGGTCTTTGCCTTTACTTTTGATTATTTCATGAGATTCCATTCTGGCCTGCAGAGTTTCCGTTGAGAAATCAATGACAATCTTACGGGACCTCGCATGCTACTACTTTTCTCTTGCTACTTTTAAGACTCTTGGTCTTTTACCTTTGGCATTTTAATTATAGTGTGTCTTGGTGTGGGTCTCTTTGGGTCCATCTTGTTTGAGACTCTGTGCTTCCTGGATTCGTATGCCTATTTTCTTTGTCAAGTTAGGCAAACTTTTAGTCATTATCTTAAATAGGTTTTCAATCTCTTTCTTTCTTCTCCTTCTGTTATCTCTTTGATGAATTCATCTATTCTTAAGTTCATTGAGTATTCTTATAATCAGTATTTTGAATTCTGCGTTTGGTAGATTGCTTACCTTCGTTTCTTTTATTTATTTATTTTTTTCTGGAGTTTTGTCCTGTTTCATTTAGGACACGTTTCTTTGTCTCATTTTGGTTGCCTCCCTGTGCTTTTTTCTCTGTATTAGGGCTGCTGTGTCTCCCTGGTGTTGGGAGTGTGGCCTTACGCAGTAGGTGTCCTGTGGGACCCAGTGGCACAGTTTCCCTGGCCACCTGATCTGGTGGTGCTCCAGGGGTGTCCCGTGTGTGGGTTTTGTGTGCCCTCCTGTCACGTTAAGCCTTGAGTCGTGACATACGAGTGGGCGGGATAAACCCTCATGCTGTCTGGCTGTGACTACAGCGGACAAGTTGTTGTGCATGCGGAAGACCCGACAGAGCGGGAGTCGCTTTAGTAGCCTTTCTACTGCCAACCACGTCTGCCCTTTGAGTGTTTGTGGAGCCGACTGCATGGTTTTCTGGTGTGGTCTGAAGTCAGCCGCCAAGTATGTTGTTCAAGGTCAAGGTCAGCTGCTACTCATGCCAGCCTTAGAGCTGTCTGGTGGCAGCTACAAAGTGATCTGTAGTTGACTGCCGCTTGTGCTGTGCTTGGGACCCTTTGGTGGGCACCACAGTCTGAGCCGAGGCCACTGGCCACTTGTCCTGGGTTTGCAGCTGCATGGTTAAGGCTACATTCCAAGCCGAGCCTGGCCACTGCTAATGCCAAGCTTGGGACCACCTGATGGGAGTTACAATGCCAGCTGAGACCGGTTGCTGCCTGCGCTGGCCTTGGGATGTCTTAACAGGGCCAGCTGCTGCTCGTTTAGGGTTTGTGGATCTTCGAAAGATTTTGGTAAAGCCCACAGAGGGAGCTGGTCGTGTGGAGGAGCTGCTAGAAGAGGGTCAGCTGGGTGCATGAATTGGTTGGGGCGGGGCCTAGGAATCACACCGGACTGGGTGGAATGGTTTTGTCCGGGCGAGTGGAGAGCTCAGATTTGGCGCCTGTGCGGGGCAGGCTGGATGCGGGGAGGGTTCAACAAAGGAACCATGGCACCTGCTATCACTTCCATCCCTGGAAAGAGCTGTCCCTGCTGGTGCCCCTCCATGCCTCTCCCCGAAGCCAGTCAGCTTAGTGCTTCCCAGTGTGTCCCTGGTGCTTTGTGAACGGCTGGCCGCCCCTGTGCTGGAGCGAGTGCGTCTGCGTGCGGGCCCTCGGAGACCTGCAGCCCGTCTGTCTCCAGCAGCCCTCCTCACTCAACGGGATTCCTGCTGGTTTGCTCAGCCAGGTGTTGTGGCGACTGCTCAGTAGTGAGGCTCTGGGCTGGGTGCCCCAGTGTTAGGCTGGGACCCCTTGCTCCGCAGGGGGAGCTCTGCATCCGTGATAACCACTCCCAATTCTTAATGGCCTCACTACGGGTGTGGGGCCTGTCCAGTCCACGTCTCTGTTCCTCCTGCCAGTCTTGCCCGGGCTCCTTCTGAATGTCCTGAGTTATACGACTCTGTTCAGCTAGTCTTCAAGTGGTTCCCAGCGATGGCTGTTCTGTAGTTTAGTTGTAGTTTTGATGTAGTCATGGAAGGAGGTGAGCACAGTATTAAACTCCGGCATCTTGACTGAGTCCTGGAAATACCATTTTCTACCCCTCCACTTTTAGCCTGTGTGTGTTTTTAAGGCTAAAGTGGGTCTCTTGTGGGCAGCATATTGTTGAATATTGTTTTTAATCTATTCAGCCATTCTGTGTCTTTTAATTGGATAATTTAATCCATTTACATTGAAAATAATTATTGTCAATGAGGACTTACTATTATCATTTAATAATTTGTTTCTGGCTGGTTTGTAGATATTGCTCTTTGTTCTTACCCTGCTGTGTGTGTATGTGCACATGTGTGTGCACGTGTATGCATTTTGTCATCTTTTGAGATCATGCTTTGCCTTGTTCATGTTCTCAGGTATAATTACTATAGGGTTTTCTCTTGTGGTTATCATGAGGCTTACCTAAAATATTTTAAAATTACAAATTCCTATTTTAAACTCATAACTAAACTTTGATAGCATTCTTAAACTTTACACTTTTACTTCCCATCCCCCCACATTTTAGGTTTTTGATCTTACAGTGTATATACTTTTTATATTGTGTCCAATAGCAGACTACTGTGGTTAAAGTTACTGTTTTTAAAATTTTAAGCCGGAGTTGCAAGGTACATAGCCCTGTCATCCTACTAGAGAATCTGACTATGTATTTACTATTACTAGTGATTTTTTTTTGCCACTTTATGTATTTCTGATGTTAATTAGCATCTTCTTACTTTCAAAGAAGTTCCTTAGCATATCTTATAAGGAAGGTCTGTTGGTGGTATTTACTCCCTCAGTTTTTGCTTGTATGAAAAAGCATTTTTCCCATTAAATTAAAAAAAAATCAATTGTATTTGACATTCAATATCATATTAGTTCCAGGTGTATAGCATACTGGTTAGATATTTACATAACTTATGAGGTAAAGTCTTTTTGACAGGTATAGAATTCTTTGTTTTCTTATTTCAATATATTGATTATATCATTAATTTTGTTAGGTTTTTTTTTTTTTTTTTGAGAGCTTTTGGCTTTGTTCTCCATTTCATTGATTTCTCCTTTCATCTTTTTTTCTCAGTTTAGTATTTCGTATATTCAGAATGGTGCAAACATCACTATCCTAGAACATTTTTATCACCCCGCCTCGCCGCCAAAGACACTCCATACACCTTGGCAGTCATTCCCCAGCCCTGTTCCCCAACTCCCCCCTACCCCAGCCCCTAGTGACTGCTAATCCCCTATGGCTTGCTGATTGTGGAAAATCCACCTAAATGGAATCATATAATGGTAGGCGTAGGTTTTGTGTGTGTGTGCGTGCACGTGACAGTTTTCTTTAACTTAGTACAATGTTTTCGAGGTTGCTCCATGTTGTAGCATGTCTTAGTAACTAATTCTTTTTTAACGTCAAATGTTTCATACCCTGTATATGATACATTCATTAATCCATCAGTTGATGGGCATTGGGGTTGTTTCTATTTTTAGCGAGTGTGTATAAAACCATGATATTCTCAATAACACTATGAATATTCACGTATGTTTTTGTGTGAATGTTTTCCTAATATTTCTTGTATATATGCCTCGGACTGGAATTGCTGGATCACATGCTAACACTGTATTTAACTTTTGGAGGAACTACACAACTGTTTTTCTTAAGTGACTTCATTTTACACCCCACCAACATGGTAAAGGTCCTAATTTCTCCTCATCTTTGTCAATACTTGCTATTGTCTCTTATTTTGAACATCCTAGCAGGTGCAAAATGGTTATCTCATGGTCTTGATTTGCATTTCCATAATGACTATGTTGAGCATCTTTTTATGTGTTAATTGGCCATTTGTATAGCATCTTGGGAGATATATATCTCTTCAAATCACTTGTCCATTTAAAAAATGTTTTTATATTTGAGTCCCTTATATTAGATACAAAATCTTTGACATATATGCTTTTCAAATATTTTCTCTCATTCCATAATGCTGTCATCTCCCTTTCTTTATGGAGTGTCCTTTGACAAAGTAAGGTTTTAATTTTGAAATCCAATTTATCTTGTGTTTTTGGAATTCTGAGGAACCATTGCCTAAGCCATGGCAATGAAGGTTTACTTCCACGTTTCTTGTAGGAATTTTGTAGTTTTAGCTCTGACAGATTGCTCATCATTTTAAATTAATTTTTGCATATGGTGTGAGGTAGGAGTCCAAATTTGTTCTTTTGCTTGTGAATACCTCTTTATTTCCTTTCTTTAATTTACTCTGGGTCTCTGAGATGAAAGCTTAGCTTTCTGATGTTCAAACTTACTACTTTTCTACTGTGTTTAAAGCTATCCATGTCCCTCCAAGCATTGCTTTAGTTAGAGCCCATAATTTTTGGTATGTCCTGTTTTCCGTATCATTCAGTGAAAAGTGTGTTTTAATTTCCATTTCAAATTTTCTTTGACTGTTGGCTTATTCAGAAGTGTGCTGCTTAATTTCTAACCTTTTGGGCATTTTTCTAGACTTGCTTTATGGTTCAGCATATAGTGTGCCTTGGCAAGGGCCCCACATGGAAGTGAAAAGAAAATATATCTACAGGTGTCTGGCGCGGTGTCTACATCTGCTCGTTAGATCAAGCTCAGGGCCCCGTCACAACATTCGTATGGGTAAAGACGCCTCCACGCGCTCCTGCTGGGAAACTAGCAAGCTGTCCCCACTCTGCTCTACTCAAATGCCTGAGCCCCAGAATTTGGTGGTTTTACGCCATCAGGTTTTGGAATAGGTTGTTATATAGCAAAAGTAAGAAGAACACACTATTTTCCAGGCTCAACGTTTATGAGAAAATCAGTGCTTTTCATAATCCTAATGGAATTTAGGACCTGAGTTAGAGCATGAATTCTAGCACAGTATAGTTTGAATACATTTAAAAGTAGACTAACCCAAAAAACAGACATTTTACAGCTGTAATTCTGGTAGCTAGTATCACATTCCTGAACACATTACCAAAAGTTATACAAGTCTTGTGCCACTATTTCCTGTGTTAAAATCTACTTAATATTTATGAAGACAGATTCAGAGAGGAACTACCTGTTGCAGGACGTTCGGTTCTGCATGTCTGGGAGGTACTGAACGAGCGTCTGCCTCAGAAGCAGAGGACAGAAAGTCTCTCTGGCCCTTCCTGTTTCACAGAGCTGGGCAGCAGACCTCTCAGGATGAAGGGAATCCCTAAACTAAAGGGATGAGGCTCTGTCTCTCTGTTCATTGGTGCACACGGCAGCCACCCAGGTTAGTGCTGCTGGCTGGCTGAGTTACAGAGCTCTTAGGTAAGCATGAGGTTTGGTCTCCTTTTCAAGGTGGTACAGGAATCTATTAGGCTTCTGTCTTATGCTGTGCTCTCAGGGGTCCTGGGCAGGAATGTTTAAAAGTATTTGTTTATTCTGAGCCACTACAGTAAAAAAAAAAAAAAAAAAGCAAAGGTACATGTAAAGAAAAAAGTGTTTATTTAGGCCATCCACTAGGGTCATAATAAATAATGTAATATACTAAGGTAATAACAGATGTTTTCATGCATTTATATTTATAAATTTACAAGAAAGCTGGCTCACAGGGCTATTGGGACAAATTTAGAAGAGTATGTTTGGCAATACAGTGTTAGGACTATCAGATTCTCTTTCCTATCTTTTTTTTTTTTAATACATCCTCTATACATCTCTGAATAAATGGTAATGTTCCTCTATAGTTTCTTTTTATAAACATGCCAGAGCTAGCCAATTATCGAGTTCCAAGTTGATAATTTGTTATATACCAATACTTCTAATGGAAAACAGATTTTAGAAAAGAAATACAAGTGAGCTCTTCTGCATTTCAATGTGGAGGCTGATATATTGCAAGCCAGAATCATTTAAACAATAAAATATGTCTGGATGAAGTAAAACTCCAAAGTGGAAGTTTATAAATAGTAACTTTGATACTCAATATACAAATGCTGTAGTATTATGATGTTTGTAATTTGATAAATGACCAATTATCTGTAAAAGTGGTGAACTTTGATTAAAGCTTAATTTTGCTACTAAATTTCACACATAGAATTAAAATAGGGTAAACTTTAACATAAATAATTTAAACGTATCTTAAACACTGAAAACGTGTTCCTATGTTATTTACAGTTAATCAGTGGTACCAGTGTATAGCCAAGTGCCAGTCCTGCGTTCCTCCTCCATCTGCTGTTTCTCTCCCTTATAAACGCTTGTGCCCATCAGTTTAGTGAAGGAGAGCGATCTGTGGTCCAGAGTAATTCGATGTATGGCCACTTGGTCTGGAGACAGCGTTTAATAGGAGTATCATCTGTCTGTAGCATGGGATCTTCAAAACCCATAATAACTGCGGTCCCTTCCACGTACATGACCTGTTGAACAAAATAAAGCCACCAAGGTCGGTCAATATTCTTAGCAAAATTTTATGAGGGATGTAAAACTTTTCGGAGGCTAGCAAATCAGGCCTGTATATTGTTTCATATGGACAGAAACATTTCATTTTGACAGAAATTATGAGCAAGAATAACTGCTTTCTGGCTGAAATAAATTTGGAAATAAGATGGTAAGACACATTTTAACCGCTAGGTGACCTATTAATTTTTAAAGTTCACAACTGAAAGTTTCTTCATAAAAGAAAAATCATTCTTCACATAACATATACCACTTAGAAGAAATCATATAACAATTTACATACTTCCTACTGTTTTAATATTGAGATACTCGGATGGTCATGCTGCCTCATGAAATGAAAAGAACTTAATTTTCTCATTTAAGCATTGAATTTACAGAGCTGAAAGGAATGTGGATGTTAGTCAATGAAATTTACTATTTATTGTATTAAATACTTTTAAAATGCCGCTCACGAGGGTGCTGTGTACTGCGCGAAAAATCATGGAGCGCTAAAAAGGATGTGGGACTAGAACAGTCATCAAATAGGTTGATGTGTAAAACTAGCCAGGGACTTAATATGCAGTAACAATGATCGTATCATATATAAATTGGCAGGTGGGTATCAGAAAAAAATATCTTGATTAATTTACAATAAAAATGTTTTAGTTGTATCTATGATGTAACATACTTACTTGAACCCTAAATTATAAAGGCCCACTGCGTACATGAAGCCATTCAGTTTCTTTTTGTCCGAGAAATTCTTATTTGATAATTTAAAAGGAACAGATACAGACTGCCTTCTATTTAGTTTTACACATCTAATGGCTGATACACGTGACTGGAATTAAGTTCTTCCAATATAAAAGCCACAAGCTATCTGACTAAGGAGCCCAAAGAAACAAACTTCTTAGTCTTAAATAGGAATTTCCTTAAAAACATTATAGGAATAGAGTATAATATATTAAGTCAAATAATTTGGTTTCAGGAATCTAAAGTGAAATACCTTTTTTTTCATCTCTGTTTTGGTTAATAATTAGTAAATTCATTTCATCAGAACTAGAAACTATTAAAACTACAACAACTCATGCTTTTCAACTCCCCCAGGTAAAACATCCTTTTCTGAAAAACCATCCGCAAAGAATATAGCGCGAGTTACAACTGACAGATAAGTGGAGCTACCGCTGGGCCCGTGTGGGCTGCGGGCTCACACCCCTTCCCCGAGGCCAGTATCCTGTGTTTCCTCATACCTCCAGCAGCACCTTGGGAGGCGGCCTGCCATGTTCCCAGCTCCAGAGCAATTTCAAAATACTGTACCTCTACGGTTTAATGACATACATGCTTTGCCTTTTGTCGTTCTAAACACAGTATTGTCACATGAACATTTCATCCTGGACTTCTGATCTTTCTGTTAGTATGTCAGATGCTTGCCATGAGCATGATTTGAGAACTTACTATATATAGGTGGCATGGCCAAACAGACCAAGGACGGGACAGTCAGGAACTCAGTTCCCGTCCCTGCTCTGCCAGTGACTTCCTTTGTAACCTCGGGTGAGCCACTTAATTTCCCTGTCTCAGATGCCTCGTCTGTAAAATACAGATAATGTTTGACCTACCTTGCATGGATTGTGTAGGGAACAATTAGTGGCTCTAACGTACCTCCTATTACAAGGCAAAAATTTCACCATCTAGATGAAGCTCTCATGAACACATTAGGAAATAACATCTAAGTTTTCTTATTGGCAATTTTTTGTTACATACTAATCTCTATAATCTTGTGAAAATATCTTTAGATCTAATTTAATAAAACTTCCAAATATTGTTATGAAAAGTAAATTTTAGTCTCTTTTAGATTTGCTCTGAAATTATGTATTTAGTGTGTACTATGATCTATTTTCTGTAGCCATCCTCAATTTAGATAATTATGAAACCAGCATGGTTCTTGCAAATGAAAAAGGTATGGTAGGCCTTATTTCTTTTGATATTAGCTATCTCGACTGTCACTGTTATTTGAATACCTGCAAACATACTAGATACAGCGTACGCGTAGACAAGCTAATATTTAATCAGAAATGGTGACTCACTGAGACCTTTTGAATCAAACCAGGCCAGTTACATGGAAGTGAATCACCTTGGCGCCTTTGCCAATGACCCACTCACGAAGGAAGCGGCAAAGCACAGCGGGCCAGAGCGTGGGCCCCGAGGCGCACGGCCTGCTCAGTCCGGCTCCGCGTCCTGCCCGACTGAGCAGGTGGCTTACCTCGCAGTGCTGTTGCGTCTTTCGTCACTGGGGGCAGACACACCATACTTACTTCTGAGGTGGAGTGAAACTTCAGATGAAACAAAGCACTCAGTACAGTTCCAGGTAAATGCTGAACAAATGTTGGCTACTGTGGTTATTACCTGAGTCCTTTAAAATATTTTTCTCAGTCAAAAATCTGTTATTCCCTTCTCCACTTAAACGGATCAGTAACGTGGCTGGATTAAACCCTAGGTTCACTCAGTAATATCTACGTAGCCGAAGGTAACACGTGTACTTATTTCGCCACAGTGAAACTATCCTGCAAAGATCTCAGTGAGTATCGTGTAGTGGAAAAATCAAAATACAGCCGGTTCTAAAATACACTGTCATGGTAAAGAGACTCCCGGAGTAATAGTCTCCTCAGGCAGCAGTGCTGTGGGAACCAGAGGGCATCGTGTTCTCGGCTATTCCTTGGGCCGGGTGGGGCCGGCCTGCGGTGAGCGGGCAGCTTACCTTCTCGCTGTGGTTTGACTGCTTCAGCCCGTTGTAGTGATACACGGTGAACGACTCGGGACCGCTGGAGCCCTGGGGGAAACGAAGCGCAGTTAGAACTTTAGCTTTACGGCGGGCAAGTGCTGCTGAGCGACTACAAGTAAAACGCACGCTCCTTAAATCGTTTTTCTTTGGGGACATCGTTTGATAAAGCAAGAAACTTAGATTTACGCATTTAATTACCAGAAAAGCTGAAATATGGAGTTCCTTCTGAGGAAGAGACAGGGAAGTAGGGGATGTGCTGGTTTTTGATGGCTCTTCGGTACTGCGTTTTTAGCTATGTGCCTGTTTTACTGTAACTTTTTTTGTTTTTTACAGAACAAGGTTCTAAAACACAAAAACATTTCCTAAAATGTGTCTCTGATTTTTTTTCTGGTTATGAATAATTTGTTCTTTTAAATAAGTACAAAAGAGCAGTAATGTTACTTTTACTCAGACCATACTTGTGAACTTTTAGGTAGTAAAAATAGCACTGTGTGAGAAATGAACACACATAATTAGTGCTTAAACTCTAACAACATCCAGTGACGGATATCATATAAATCATTAAACTTTCAGAAAAATGGATGATGTTATTCCTACTGTCTTAACCTTGGTTCTCAGCTGAAGATCAAGTTCAACTCTTAACTTAGCATTCAAAGCCATTAAGTTCTGGCCCGACCGAAGGCACCTGGCTCCATTAAACTCCCTCAGGGCCCATGGCTGACTCTTCCCGTGCCTAGCCCCCTTCCTTGTCTTCCTGACCACCTCCAACTGGAACTGAGGAAGAGCGCTGCTGGCAACTGTGGGTAGCTTTAGGTGCCTGGAGAAAGACAGGCTGAGAAAATGGAGCTACCTTGGCTGCTCTAGCCTGAGGATCCTTCTGACACTGCTTCAAAACCTCTGAGCTATTCCTTGCAGTTCGCAGCTTCCCCTCCCACTTACGTCGGTTCAGGCTGGGGTTCTGTGATTTGCAACCGAGAATCTTAAAACACAGCCCCGAATCTACCTTTTCCGTCTTATCTGCAACTACTCACCTTTCTGAATTCTCTTAGGTGATACTCATAGTCCTCATTTTCCCGTGAAAAGACCTTTTGTTGTTGGCTCTGCACAGTCGTGTTTGCTTTTACCCCTCTCTCAAATGCCTTTCTCTCGCCTTCTCGCATTTTAAAGACCTGGTTCAAATCTTACTTTTTCTGTAAAGTTTTTCTTGAACACACACGCTAGTTGGGTTCTCTGACTTGGGCCGTTATAGTAACAATTGTCTCAAAAATCTGGGAATGACTCATACATACTACTTGGTATCATCCCTTCTGTGATTCGGAAAGACTAAATCTTTAACCTTTTGACAACTTTTTATTCTTGTATTCTCAACTAAAATCCAAGCTCTCTACATCTTACTCAAAATGCTTCACAAAAAAATAGATCAATAATTTGATCATTTCCTTAACTGTATACATGAATCAATGCAATTAGCTAATTTGGCCATTGGTTTTCAGAGTTACTGTGCTTTAGCCTTATATCCTATTGTAATTGAATACAATTCATATTCTTTAGTTCCAGTTATTAACAGTTGGCATAAAATACTAAAATATCAAAAGGCAAGGTAAAGTGCTGGGTCTCTGGGGTGGGGTGACCTACGCGGGACTCTTGACTTTGCCGCTTACTAGTAAATTCTCCAATCCTGTTTCCTCATTGCCAAACTGGGAGAAAACTTTACCTAATTTATAAGGCACATTGTGCGTGCTTGATTCCCGGTGGTACCTGCTTCTCCTATTATTATATATAAATTGCCTTGAAAAGCTTATGAATATGCCAAGTTGTTTTCTCTACCTCTGCCTCATAGCAAAGAAATGCTCTCCTACAGCACCTACTCTAAGCATTTGTGACGATTATTGAAGTGATATATTTCCCTGGCTGTCTTTCTGACTCCAGTTTTCCAACTTTACTTACTGTAGTCCTGCTGAGTAAATGTTTGCTGAGTGTCACTATATTGGTCTGTTAGGTATAAAGCAGTAGACGAATAATGGCCAAAATGAGTCATTTCACATTCCGTGACTGCAGAGAAAGAGGGCACCGGTGGAACAGGCTATGACCAGAGAAGATCGGTGACAGGCGCGGTCTAAGCTCTTGTAGCTGACAACAGGTGGGAACGTGACAGGGCCTCCTCAGAGCAGCGGGTCTCAAACTCGGGCAGCATCAGAATCCCCTGTCCCCCTGAAGCTTCTGCTTCACTAGGTCTGGGGACGGCCTGAGAATCTGCATCTCGAACCAGTCCTTGGAGACCACACTTTGAGCACCCACTGCTCTAAAGGGGACCAAGAGCGGGAGCGCCCGCTTTGTTGAGGAAAGGGCGCAGGAAAGGTGAGCAGTGAGGGGAGCCTGGAGAGACCGGCAACTAAGTGGAAAAGTCTGTCACCTGTAAGAGAAGGGGACTAGAATTCTCTTTAATTATCTCGAGGAATACTAAAATTAAAAAATTTCTCAAGTAAGTTCTTAGAATTCTAAGCAGCATTATGTAATTAAATATTTCCAAAACAGTTGGTAACTATCTCCTTTTGTTTACATTTCCCGCCCGCTTTTCAGAATCTTCCCCAAATTAATAACATTTTTATTTCCTTATATTAATAACAGACAGTATTTCTATAAAATGTTCTGGCAGCAGCCTCAAAATAAATTATTACTGTCTCAAAAAAGTTTAAAATGCTAAAGTTTATTAAACATTTATTAAGATAGCTAATAAAACAAAGTATTAGATTCCAAAACAGAACTTTTCAAAAAACCCTAGTAGATGAAGAATGAATAAATAAATAGATCACCACAACCCAAGAGTCTTGCTAATGACAGTAAAAAAAGAATCTACTTTTTCGTGAAGCATTTACCAAGTCTCATAGCTATCCTGTGATATTTATCCTTGATTACTTGTTGAATTTTCCCTCCCTCACAGTAACTGTAACAGATAGATATAGGCTTAGAAAATATGGGTACGTTTTTTTTCTTAATTCCCAAGAGTAAATATTAATAATATTGTCTATTCTGTTAAATTTAATTCTGAGACATCAAATTAACAATTATATCTTGAAACTTAATAATCTTGATATTTTCTACAATTTTTCTCTTTTATAATAGCGGTGGAATAGAAATTGGTATTTCTATTTATTTATGATGTGCTCACGCTATACCTAGCTAAATATTTTGGTTTATGGCAAATCCTCCACTTTAACACAAAAGCCAGATGGGGGCTGCAGAGTGGGCTTGCCACTGGAAGTCTTCTGGACCGCAGGCTGACCAGTAGGAGCGCCCACTACACAAAGTTCCTTTACCTTCTAGTATTTGGAAAGTTCTAAAAAGACACATAGGCATCTATTAACACTAGCCACCTGAGAGCAGGAAAATGGGTGGGAGAGGATAAAGAGATTCTTTTTCTTTTTACTCCCCATACTTCTGAATTTTATCCTTTCCTTAGAAAACACTATCATTAGGCGTCCATATTGGCGTATATACTGTCTTCTGCCACTCCTTGCCCCCAAAGTCCTGTGTCACTGTACTGGAATTCACATAGCCTTCTGTCTTCTCTGGCAAAGTAATTACATAATACTGCTTTTTAAGTCTCATATCTGCATGCAAAAACATTTTAAATGAGTAGGGAAAAAATGCTGAAACAATCACAGATGATCGTCCCAATAGAACAGAACAAATAATTTCAACTATGTTACCTGATCTGGAAAAAATTCTTGAAGAAATGGACCCAATAATATGATTCCTAATCCTTCTGGATCTAATTTATTCTTCATGAGATTTATACTGTGGGAGGAAAAAAAAAAAAACAGTGGATACCAAAGGGAAAAAAGCTTATTTTTCTTCTTTCACGAGTAAATTACTGGTACTATAACACTTTGGCTGCCAAAGCTTCTAAGAGATCTTTTTAGCTCCTTAATGACAAATACACAGGAATGACATCTAATTTGCCAAAACTTGGTTATTTTTAAACCAGAGTAATCTGTTACTATTTAGAATTTAAATCATGACGCTGACTCTGGAATAGTGCTCCTTATTAGGTAAAGTAATTTAGAAACCGAAGCTTATGAACGCAGGCTGATAGATAACCTCCCAAAGGCAGGCTCTCTGCTTCACAGGTGTGCCTCAATTTCACAATCAAACGAGGCACTTAACTGAGAGAATTTAAGCTTGATCAAGGAGAAAAAGCAGCAGCGCTGAAAGGCCGTCGTACACATCTGATAATCAAAAACATCTAAAAACCTTACTTTCAAGAACCAAATAGGGTGGAGACTTAAAATTCTTAGACAATTTAGCTTAAAGGCTAAAGAGGCGACTTAATTTTCAAACGGCTAAAGCACAGTAATGACAGCAAGTGAGATGTACTCTGTTGCTCCAGTGGCCGCCGAAGGCCCCCAGTGCCTGGCAGGGCCCTTACCATTTAGGTGCTACCAAGGTGGGACGTGTCACTAGAAAGATGGCAGAGGAAGGTAGACTGCAGTTTGGAGAGTTTTAAAAATGAAAACTCTGAAAAGAATGTTCATTTTCCATGCTATCTCCCAAACAATAAATGCCAAGTTAAGTATGCCCTATTAAACATGCAAAGGATATGGCATTTTAATGGGTCTGCATAAGGCCAGGAGATTATGACATGAAACAAAGGCGAGGTCATATTATATTTGATACATCTAATTTATTAACCCTAAATTTGGCCGTTTATGGGCCATCACATAAAACTGTGACCAAAGTACAGAGTGAGTCTAATCTTTCAGCAAATTCTAGAAAAACAATCTAACTCAATTTCACTAACTTTAAATTAAACATATGTATCCTGAGATGATCAAGGAAAATTCAGTAGACAGTGTATATGTATAGCTATCTAAGTAAGAATTTGAAAACTTTCCTTCTTTCCTCCTGCTGAACTTGTCCATAACCAAAATCACCCAAGTTCAATTCTTTTTTGCAAATTAGAGCAATGAAGGTGGCCGGCACTTGGAGGTCAGCATAGAAGAAATTCAGTTATTACTATTCTACCGTTTACTGGACTAGTTCAACACTCGCTGAATTTCTCCTTAAAGGTGGACACGACAATCATGTGTAACTGTTAAGAATGAATAACATCACAGCTCTAGGTAGTAAGACTGAGACATGTCAATTCAGATGTGATTAGTTTGTAAATGCTTTCTATGTATTTCGTACTTACAAAGGAAACCCACCTTAGTAAGTGGTTATTAAGGGAGGTTTTCTCATGCGTAATCAAGACTGATCCCAAATTTAAGGAAGAAGGTATAGATGTAACGGCGTACACAAGGGAACAGCGAGACCGACGATAACGACACGATATGAATCTTAGGCAATACTTCCATACGGAAAAACTATATTCTGTCATATTCTGGGTCACTTACAAATGTTTCACATCAGTTAATTCAGACACTTAGAACTGTTCAATGTCTTTAAGACTGAAAGTCAGAGGGCCCACTGCTTATTTCAGTAGGACTGCTAATATAGACAAACAGACCTGTCGCTACTTTCACGGAAACTAAGGACAGGTACAAAATTAAATATTTTTTTCTTAGAAAAAACATCTTTAGTTTGTTGAAAAAGACATTGTTAGCACTTTTTAAAAGCAGGACAATGTGCAGAGTGGGAAAGCAAACTCATTTGAAGTATGTCAAGACTCTGTTATAATACTGATTGGTCTGATTTCTTCCTAAGTCTTTGCTTTATACAAAGTGCTATGCTCTGTACATGCAGGTTATATTTAAAATATTATATACATTTTTGCCTTTTAAAAAAAATTTAATGGAATTTTTGAGTTGGTTAAGTGGTGCTTCCTGGGTACTTACTATTCAGGATCTGAAACAAGGTCCAAAGCTTTCATCACGTCTTCTAGGAGTGAATCGGGTATGAATCCATTATCTAGAAAAAAGCAGAAACAACTTAGAGTAAGTTTACTTCAAGAAATGCTATTACCGTTGACCAGATTCCAGTGAAAAATCACATAAAAGAGATAAGAGTTAAGGAACAGCATGTTAAGTTTATTTTAGGCACAATGGCTATTATTTTAGACATGCCCTTACATTAGTTTTCTTGGGCACACAGGCAAGGGTTTCTTTTCAAGGTTAGTTTCTCATAAAAGCAACCGCATAACTGAGAACTTCAAGGAAAACAAAGCCAAATTCTTAAACGGGCTTACAAATCTAAAGTTTTTTTTCTACTTAATTATTACAGATATTTAGTAATTAGGTACCTCTGTCAATAAACAATGTGAACCTTTAAATTCCTTTTAAGAAATCGTTAAAACAATTCTTTACCAATAAATTCCTTTTGTGATAATGTTTAACTTTTTGAGGAATGTTAACGATTCAGTTATTTAGATAACTGACAATATGAGAGCAAGAAAATACCTCTCTGTAACAGATCTGAATTAAATAAAAGCTACAGATTTGGGGGGGGGGGGAATTCAAAGTTGAAATGTAGAATCAGTGAAGACCAGTTTATGGAAAATATTCCTTTTCTTGGGCTTGATGAGGAAACAGCATTGGCAAATGGCCCAAACTCTATGATGCAACAACATGACACACAGAAAAAAGCTTGCAGGACAGTTTCAAATCACAGTTTTAAACAAGCAAGTTGTTTATTCCCTTAAATGTACAGTTCCCCTACCCACTTACTCATTCCTGAGAACTGTCTCGGCTTTAAATCAACTTCTAACATAATAGTCTCTACAGGGATTAGATACCTAAAAAAACAAAAACCCCGTCACATTGAACGAGATATCCCAAAGCCCTGCGTCCATAACCAAACTACAGACCAGTGCTGCTCTTCCAGGATATGGCGTGGATTCTGTCTCGCTCAGAAAGGAAATAAAGAAGTTAAGGTTTTACCAAGGGGTCTTCTTAAGCATGTTTGTTTACCCACTTGAAGTCAGATTGGCCTTGACTGAAATGCTAATTAGGCTAA
Source organism: Rousettus aegyptiacus (assembly GCF_014176215.1). Lineage (NCBI taxonomy): Eukaryota > Metazoa > Chordata > Mammalia > Chiroptera > Pteropodidae > Rousettus > Rousettus aegyptiacus. The sequence goes on along the minus strand of NW_023416285.1, from coordinate 90,462,562 downwards.
TTAAAAATGTACTATTTTTAAAAGTGAATAATTTCAATTTGTCAAGTTACCAACAGTTTGAGGTATCAAGGACTTCTTTTAAACTTTGTAAGCCTTACTTTGATCCGTGTGAAAGGTAGAAAAAAGTTGTTTGGCTTAGTTAGGTCATAACCAAAAGTGCCGCATCTCTCAATGTGGAACAGGCTTAATTTGGCCACGAGCAGGCAGGAACGATGACCTGGAAAGGTCTCTGTGAACGAGCCATCCTGTACGGCCGCTTGACAGAAGCACAAGGGTGGGCGGCCTTCTCTCCTTGTAGCTCCCACCCCCAGTAAGAGCAAAGTGGCTGCAAAAAGACGCAGACAGCTAGGAAAACAACGAAGGGACCTCAACACGAACGCGCTCACAAGCTTAACTATTCCAGCAATACCCACATTAAGCCACAGCGACTCTACATTTTGCATATTAGTGTATTTTAAAACTAGAGATCTTAATGTAATTTTCTCAATACTTCGAAGACTTTTAATATACCCCAAATTAAGAGAGATCTGGAAACTGCTTACCTCTTGGAAACATTTATTCTGACGTTACTTTACTCCTTAATTAATCATACCTACTAAGACAAATTCTTGATAACATTCTTGAAAAAGAAGAGAATCATTAAGTCTAAATCAGAGGAAACTTAGGTGATCTAGTATTTTGTCAGGCGATTCCTTAGTGGCGCAATGATGATAGAGACCTCAACACACACCAAAAAAATGGCAGAGGAGATCTGGGCCCAACTGGGTGACTCGCTGGCACAGCTAAGAAGCACTAAATGAAAAAGCAGAACGTGGAAGCATGGGTAGACTAAGCAGTGACTATAAAATGGACTTTTACAGGCCTGAAAGCTCTGTAGAGCTGGGGACAACGAAGGCACAGCCGTCCTGACCGTAAGCAGCTACTGTGTAAATATTTAAATTTGGTTCAAGTGGTTTGAAAACATTGGAAAAAGAAGAAAATAGCTGTAAGTTTAAAAATAAGATGTGTTTTGTGTGTGTGTGTGTGTTTTAACCTGCAAACTATAAAAAGTGCCAAGCTCCTAGAGGCTGAGAGGAGGAATACCTCAGTGCAAAGGATTCAAGATATTAAGAATCAGTTGAATTCGTCATTTTTGGGGTAAGGAAACCATTTCCTAATTGTGAAGAAGTCAGAGTTGGACTTTTAAGGAGAAAGAAATACCAGTCATGGTCTCTGTTCTGAAAGATGAGGAAATACAGGGAGAGCCCGAGGGGGAGCCTGGCAGATCTTACGGGTGATGCTAGCCGGACTGGGTCCTGCGGGAAGAAAGCAAATGTCAGGAGCTGAGAACGAGGCAAGAAAGAGCTTGTGAGGAGGGGCGGGGCAGGACCATTTTCAAACCACAGAAGGCGAGAGTCAAGTTTCTTGGGAATAGAAAAGAAAATTGAGAGCTAGTTAGGGACAATTGAATGCCATTTGTTTTCGTTAAATTAGTTATCTAATTTTTACTAAATATCGTATTACCCCTTACCTATTAAAACTTTAATAACACCTACAATTTAAGATAACTCACTGAAACAGCATGTAACTTGTGCCCCCAGGCGAAGTTAAGATACTTCGTGTTTCCGCTTTCCTTGGCCTTACTGCCTGGTATCGCCACTGGTTTGCTCAGCCAGCCCGGAGGCGACGGGCCCCGTGGCAGGGATTCCAGAAGTCCAGGGCCTACCGCAGTGCCTGCTCAGTAACATGTTACTTATAATTTATCTAACTTTGAATTTCAACAAACTAGTCTCTCTGTTCAGACACCATGATTCAACCAAAAGAGCTTTGTGAACTGAACGCATGACGTTCAGAAAGAAATGAGTAGGAGTTTATGGCCCGACAGAGCCACCTTTATTATGTGATGGAAAAACTGCAAAACCAACCACGGTGGCAGGACACAGAGACATGACGGCCGGGGCAGCATGCCCGGAGCACCGCGGGGACAGGGAAGAGACGGCATTGTTCAGAGGGAACAGAAAGGCCCGAATTAAGCAAAGGCCAATTCCGGGGAATGTCTGAGGATTGGGGTAAACAATCTACAACAAGTGAAATTATTCTTAAGGGTTAAAACAATGTAGCACCTGAACTTCAGACAAACGCTGGCTCTCAATATATTCTAGCCACTTTAAAAATAGTGTTAGTCTCTAAAGGGCTCCTTTTAAACAAAAATATATTTTCCTTGCCCAAATAGGGTTGCTTCCTGAGATGTCATTCTACAGGGGGGAGAGAGAAAAGAACAAAAACCCATTCTAGGTAACGTGAAACCTGCGGCTACCATTTCAAATGTCATCTATGTAGAATCCAGCGTCTTTGGAGATTACTGAATAAGCTCTATGCCCCATATATTTGCATTTTAATAAGATGACAACACTATGGTCACATTAGTACTTGAATAATCATGTAGAATAGACATTAAATCCATTTGACAGATGAGAAAACTGGGGTTAGGAACTTGCCTAACATCACACAGATGATGAGGACCGAAGCTGGGATGTGAATGCAGGCTAATGCCAACTGGAGTGCTTTTAGCTCTTGAGAAGTGACTTCAACTGTCACGACGTTGGTTTCCTTAAGAACAAAATAGTAATGATAATCCCTGCATATTTCTCAGGCGTAAGGTAAGGTTTTAATGAGACCATACAGGTAAAGTGCTATATAAATCATATGTTCCAAGCAAAGCCAGACATTATTTTCACACAGGACCCCACTTATAAACCAGGTTTCTGTTTCAAAAGCTCATTAAGAAGTCACCTGCCGTTTCACAGAGGCAGTGCTACGAATGGCGATCAGCCTGCACGAGACCATTTAACTGATCATGTGCCGAAAGCATGCCGCCAGCAGCGCTGTGACGGGGCCGCCTAACTCAAGGAATCACGTGGGCGGCAGCCGGGCAGGAGCGAGAGACAGGTACAGAAATGCCCGTGGGTACCACAAGTCCAATTCTCTTCAGCTTCTCTCTAGGTCAATTATTCTATACATATTCTCAAGAGAATGACAAAGGACAATCCTCGGCCTCTGCCAAATGGAAAGCATGGAAAGCGGACGTGCCCAGAAGCTTGTAAGAACTGTTAGCATATTAAGTGTTCTGAGAAAGCCTGATTTGTTTAAATCTTGAAATAAGAGGAGGCCCTATGTTTGGGGGGGGGGGGGAACTAGTAGATTAACAGATTATTTTCATAATGACTGAAAAGAAAATGAAAAGTTATTACAGTTTTAATCCTTTTTCTTAGAGTGAACTATATGCAGCTAAACCATAGCAGTGATATTCATATAAAAAAGTGGAGTTCATTTTCTCACTGGTAGGTCATATATAGAAAGAGACAGGTGTTGCCTGCTTGCTTAACTGAGTTTGGAGTTCTGCTAAGCTGTCACGCATAAAACTGTAGAGATGAAAATCATTTTTATTCAGTAATTTATTTTCCCTAGTAAAAACAAATTTACTTTCACATGTATCTAAGTTATTTCAGTATTGGTACTATAAGAAATTCTAACTTTCCTTGTAAATTGGTAAAGAAAATAAATAACAAGGCAATTACCTCTTTGATGATTACGATTTTTTTTTGCAAAAAGCAAACAAATCTATTGTGTATGACAACTGTATCCTACTTTCAGAACCTTAGTTTTAATATCTTTGCATTCCTGATAGTTTTTTTTAAATCAGCCTTCTAACATTGGCTCTTTTGAAGTTCAGGTCTCCTGTGTATGTGAACACTTCCTGTTCTGAAGGCATTTCTTTGTGCCTTTATTCAGTTATTCAGTAACAGTTATCATCTGAGGGCTTCTGGTTATTTCCTTGTATGTTTCTATTCTCAAACTCATTCGCTCATAGTTTCAATTTCAGTCCTAAAACTTTCACCAATGACACAAACTAAGGGGGATCCAAAAAGGCAGATTACAGGAAAACCATGTTTGGTTTTGCAATAGTTTCTGGTAGCTACATTGGGATAAGAGTATGTCTGACATCTTGGACAATTAATTACTTTAAATCAAAATTAAGCAACATTACAACAAACTGACTGGAAATTCTAGAAAGATGCCTAGTTTACCCATCACGGCCTCCTACGTCCTTCATCTTATAATATGCCATTCTGCAAGGATTTTACTGTATCACTGATACTGAAGTTAATATTAGAGCAGGCATTTACATATGGATGTGTAGGATCACAGTGGTATGAGACAAAAGAGGCGAGCATCTAGAATAGGGTTGAAGATGGCAGAAAAAATACAAAACATATACTTAATCCTTAAGAAGGTGTGCCACAGGAAACTGCCCAACTCCTTCTCTGAAACACTTCTTTAAAACAAAAACCCAAGCCTTCGCCACTGACTTCCTTGGTTATTCCAACAACCCCTCACCTCTAGCATCACTTCTCTTCAGTAAATACTCCAAATTATTTTTCTTGTGTTCTGTCTTTCCACTCAAGTCAAACACTCTGGCTACCCGTGTTCACAGATACATAGCACTTTCTCCTCTTGTAGCTTCCATTTGCCAATGTAATCCTTCCATCCTCAGGTCTTCATTACATCTCTAGGACTAATCTAAGTTCACTATGGTAAAACATTTCTTTGAATCTTATACCATTAAGATATTCTACTTTCATATTAACTCGTTATAGTTTAATGTCTAAAAACTGTTCTTTACAAAGTCTGACCCTTAGCTAGGATATATTCAAAACATTTAGGAATAGAATTGATTTGTTTATTTTCTATTTTTTCTACCAAAGAATTCAAAGTGGCAAAGTTAAGTTTGTCACCCTCCATGACATAGTTCAATGTGCTAATTAGTTAAACACAGCAAAGATTCAAACTACAACTGATGATTTACTTTAAGGCTAATTTCTTTCAGTGGTTAGACAGTGCAAAGAGGAAAATTGCTCCCTATCTAAAGATTTAGAATGAAATGTTACCTAGACTTTAAAAGATTTTTTTGTTTCTTAGGTTACAGAAGCAGCACAGTGAAAGCAGCAAACTCAAAGCGAACGCGCCAGTACAAAATGAGGTGGAGTGAAGGGAAGGGACATAAGGACCCACTATGTCCGAAGCTCCAAGGAGGGTGCTTTGCACATTATTCACTTAATCTTCATAATGGCAATAGGCGTGGTTACTGTCATTTCACATATTACAAAACAGATTTATAGACCTAGAGTATGGCCTAAAGTTACACTGCACAATGACCAGCGTGATTGCTGTGAGCCCAAGACGCAGGTCCCAGTTCCATGGGAGGTCTGCACACATGTGTACCCCCAAACACCAGTGCCACAGCAAGTGCACCCGTGCCCCGGGCCTCAGGCGATGTGGCAGTTCTGCATGCACCTGATCCTAGGACCCGGGCTTCGCTCCCTGCCAGCATGTCAGACTAGGAACCAAGGAGTCCCTCAGCTACGACTTCCTCCCAGGGGCACAAAGGAGAATGGGAAGATGCCAGCAGCCTTCACTCCCAAGGAACCCACAGAAGAATCCTGCAGTATGGACAATGTCAACCTCAGCCAGTGAAGCTCCTTAGTAGTCACGTCCCTATGCCATCTCAAGACCAACGACGCTGCAGCCCACCCAGCTGACACTCCTGCAACGACCTCCACAAGGAAAAGTCTTTCCCTACCGAAGCCAGGCCAAAGAAGGTTAAAAGTCAACTGCAACCTCGAGTGTTCAGAAATCAGTGCAAATTCACCAGAACCATCAAAAATGTAAGAGAACACAATAACCAAAAGATTCTCCCCTACCAAATGCAGATTTGTGTTATCTAAAAAAAATTCAAAATGATTATTTTAAGAATGTTTAGTGAGATTCAAGATGGACAACTCAATAACCATAAAAATACATAGTAACAAAATGAAAAGTTTAACAAAGAAATAATAATGAACTAAATATTCTGGTGCTTGAGAATATAATGAATAAATAAAAAATCCAATAGGTAGCTTCAACAGCAGGCTCCATCAGGCAGAAGAAAGAATTTGTGAGCTTGAAGACCTATCTGGATATGCTGAGTCAGAGGAGAATAAAGAAATTAGAATGAAGAAGAGTAAAGAAAGCCTAAATGAATGGTAGGGCACCATAGGAAAAAAACCAAACAAACACATATCCACCTTATGAGAGTCTCAGAAGGAGAAGACAGGGAAAATGGGGTAGAACACTTCATTTAAAGCAATTGTGGTTGAAAATTTCCCATATCTGGGGAAAGAGGTGGTCATCCAGGTACATAAAATGCGAAAATCCCCAAAGAGATTTAAGTAAGAGATCTTCACCAAGACGTTATAATCAAGCTCTCAAAAATCAAAGAGAGAACTTCATAAGCAGAAAACTATTCATCACATGCAAGGGGATCTTGATAAGGCTGCAAGCAGACTTATCAGCAGAAACCTTACAGACCAGGAGAGATTGAGATGATATACACAAAGTGCTGAAAACAGGAACTGTCAACCAAAAAGACTCTGCCCAGGTAAGCTGTTATTTAGAAACAAAGGCAACGTAAAGATTTTCTTAAACAATTTTTTGAGATTCATCAACACGAGACCTGCTCTATAGGAAATACAAAGTAATTTCAGAAGCTGAAAGAAAAGGACACTAATCAGTAACATGAAAACATGAAAGTATAAAATTCACTGGTAAAGTTGAGTATACAGTTAAATTCAAAATCTCCTTTTCAGATGTAAAGTTAGTTTATGTCAAGGAACTAAAAAGAAAAGAACAAATGAAGGCCCAAAGTAGAAAAAGGAAGAAAAATAACAAAAATCAGAACAGAAATAAATGAAATAGAGACCAAATAGATAATAGAAAAAAAAACAATGAAACTAAGAGCTGTTTTTCTGAAAAGATAAACTGACAAACCTTTAGCTAGACTCACAAAGAAAAAGGACTCAAAATCAGAAATGAGACATTCAAAGCGATAGCACAGAAACATAAAGGATAAAACGAGTGCTGTGAACATGCCAATAAAATTGGCAAACTCGAAAAAGAGATAAGTTCCTAGAAACATACAAATTACCAAAACAATCATCAAGAAATAGAAAATCAGCAGTCTGATTGCTAGTAAAGACATTGGATTAGTTGTCAAATACTTGCCTACCAACAAATATCCAGGAACATATGGCTGCCCTGGTATATTCTATCAAACGTTTAAAGAATACCACCAATCCTTCTCAAATTCTTCCAAAAAATAGATGAGAGAGCACTTTCAAACTCATTTTACGAGGCCAGCATTACTCTGATACTAAAACCAGATAAAGACATCACGAGGAAAAAATTATAGACCAATACCCTGATGAACACAGATGCAAAAAACCTCAGCAAAATATTAAACCAAATTCAACAATACATTAAAAAAAAAAAAACCTGTGATCAAGTGGGATTTATTCCGAGCTCCAAGAATGATTCAAAATTCATAATTTTGATATACAACATTAACAGAATGAAGGATTAAAAAAAAAAATCACATGATCATTTTACTAGATGCAGAAAATGAATCTGACAGAATTGAACATCTATTTATGATATAAACTCTCAACGAAGTGGGAATAGAGGTAATGTGCCTCAACATAACAAAGGCCGTATATAACAAATCCACGGCTAATATCACATACTCTGGTGAAAAGCTAAAAGCTTTTCAAAACTCTAAGATTACGAGTAAGACAAGAATACTCGCCCTTGCCACTTTCATTCAACACAGTATTGGCAGTCCTAGCCACAACGGTGAGGGGGGCAGGAGCAATACAAGGCATCCAAATCAGAAAGTAAAAAGTAAAACTGTCACTATTTATAAGACATGATTTTATACATAGAAAACCCTTAAGACTCCACTAAAAACAAACCTGTTAGAACTAAAAAATTCAAAAGTTACAGAATACAAGATCAATGTACAAGTATCTGTTGAACTTCTATACATTGATAATAAACTATCGAAGAGAGAATTAAAAAAAATCTATAATTGCATAAGAAAAGAATAAAATATATAGGAGGTAAAATTAACTAAGGAGGTAAAAGGCTTGTATATTGAAAACTATAAGAGATTAATAGAATAAGGAAAACATAAATAAATGGAAAGATGTTCCATGCTCTTGGATGTAAGAATTAATAGTTAAAATATTCATACTATCCAAAGAGATCTATAGATTCACTGCAATCCTTATCAAAAAGCCAAGGTCATTTTTCACAGAAATAAACAATCTTAACATTTGCATGGTACCACAACAGACCCCAAAAAGCCAAAGTCATCTTAAGGAGAACAAAGCTGGAAGTATAATGTTCCCTAATTTCAGAGTATATCACAAAGCTATAGTAAGCAAAAGAGTGTGGTGCTGGCATAAACAAAGACGCATAGATCAATGGAACAGACTGGAGAAGGCAGACGTAAACCAATGCAAATACGGTCAATTAATTTATGACAAAGGAGCCAAGATATACGACAGGGATAGGACAGACTCTTCAATAAATGGTGTTGGGAATGAAACTGGATCACTATCTTACACCATAGACAAACTTATCTCAAAACAGATTAAAGATTTGAATTTAAGACTGGAGACTCTTAAATTCCTTGAAAGACATAGGGCTATATGCTCCTTGGCATAGGTCTTGACGATGATGTTTTTGGATCTGATACCCAAAGCAAAGGCAACGAAAGCAGAAATAAACAAGTAGGACAACATCGAACTGAAACAAGGTTTCCATACAGAAATGGAAGCCATAAACAAAATGAAAAGGCAGCCTACTGAATGGGAGAAAGACTTGCAAATCGTATATAGGACAAGGGGGTAATCTACAAAATATAGAAAGAACTCATACAATTCAAGAGCAAAAAACTTCTACATAATCCAATGAAAAAATTGGTGGAGGATCTGATAGACACATTTGCCAAAGAATATGGATAGCAAACAGCTATGTGGAAAGTGTTCAACATCACTAATTATCGGGGAAATGCGGATCAAGACGACAATGTGGTATCACCTCACACCTGTTGGAGTGGGTATCATCAAAAAGACAAGAAACAAGTGTTGGTGAGGATGTGGAGAAGGGAACCCTGCACTGTTGATGGAAACGTAAACTGCCGCAGCCACCACAGAAAACAGCATGGAGTCTCCTTAAAAAATTAAAAATAGATCCAGCAACTCCACTTCTGAGTATTTATGTGAAGAAAACAAAAATACTATTTCACCAAGATATATGCACTCCCATGTTCACTGAAGTATCATTTATAATAGCCAAGTTATCAAAACAAAGTATCCATCAGTGGATGAGTGAATTAAGAAAATGTGGTATAAACACACACCAGAATGCTATTCAGCCATAAAAGAGGAGCAGGCCCTGCCATTTGTGACAATGGGGATGGATCCAGAGGGCATTTTGCTAAGAGAAATAAGTCAAAGAAAGACAAATACTGTATCATCTCACTTACACGTGGAGTCTGATAACAAAGTGATTGTTGCCAGGGGCAAGGGGTGGAGGGTAGGCAGAATAGGTGAAGGGGTCAAGAGGTACAACCTTCCAGTTATAATATACGTCAAGGTGATATAATGTACAGCGTGGTGACCATAGTTAATAATACTGTATTGTATATCTGAAAGTTGCTAAGGGACTAGATCTTAAAAGTTCTCATCGCAAGAAGAAAAAAATTTTGCAACTATGTATGGCAATGAATGTTAACCAGACTTACTAGGGAGGTCATTTCACAACGTATGCAAATACAGAATCATTATGTTGTACACCTGAAACTAATATATATTAATTATACCTCAATTAAAACAAAAACAAATATCCTGTAATGGCGGTATGTAAATTACTTTAAACTCTAGCATAGAGGTTAAGAGACAAAAGTGTTAAAAATAACTATAGTTACAATATTATGTTAATGGCACACAATTATAAAGAGATGTATATTGGGATATCAAAATAAGTTATGGGGGAATGGAAATGGGTAGAACTTTCTTATATCAGCTTAAAGTAGACAATTATGAGATGTATAATGGAAGCCATAAGATTACCCAGAGCCAAAACCTATAACATATACACAAGTGATAAAAAAAAAAAATCAAAGCACAGTACTACTAAAAATCAAGTCACAAAGACACAGAATAAAGGAACTACAGAACTACAAATCAATCACAAAGCAATGAATGAAATGGCAACAGTAAGTCCTTACCTATAAATAATTAAATATGAATGGTTTAAGTTCTCCAATTAAAAGACAGTGTGGCTGAATAGATAAAAATACAAAACCCCTCTGTATACCACCTAAAAAAAGACTGACTCAAGTTTTAAGGACATTCACAGGCTGAAAGTGAAATGAACAAAAAGGATATTTCATGCGAATGGAAACCAAGAGTGCAGGAGTAGCTTTGTTACATACAACAGACTTTAAGTCAAAAGCTGTAACAAAAGAGAGACAATGCCATATAATGATAAAGGTATCAATTCTTCAGGAGCACATAACAACCATAAACATATGTGCCATGTGTCAGAGCATCTAAATATAGTAAACAATTATTACTGATCTGAAAGGAGAAAGAGATAGCACTGTAATAATACTAACGGAATTCGATATCCCATTTTCAACAATGAATAAATCATCCGGACAGAAAATCAATGAGGAAATAATGTACCTGAATGATAATTTAAATCAGATGGACCCGACAAATGTATACAGACCATTTCATCCAACAGCAGGAGTATACATATTCTTTTCAAGTACACATGAAACATTCTTCAGGTTTGATCATGATAGGTCACAAAATATGACTTAGCATACCAAGGATCTTTTCTGACTGCAATTGTATAAAACTAGAAATCAACAACAGAAGGAAAGCTGGAAAATTCACAAGTATATGGAGATAAAGCAACATGCTCCTGAGTAACCAATGGGTCAAAAATTATTCAAAAAGAAAATAAATACCTTAAAACAAACTAAAATAGAAACACAGCATATCAAAACCTACTAGATGCGTCAAAAGCAGTTCTGAGATGGAAGTTTGTAACAATAAATGACTATATTAGGAAACAAGAAAGATCTCAAGTAAACAACCACACATACCTCAGAGAACTAGACAATAAACAAAGCCCCAAGTTAGAAGGACCTTAAAGATCAGAACAGAAACTAATGAGAGACCGGAAAAACAATAGAAAAGATCAAAGAAATGAAGAGCTGGTTTTTCAAAAATATTTTTCAAAATGACAAACCTTTAGCTAAACTCACCGAGAAGAGAGGACTGAAATAAAAATGAAAAATTATCATGAAAGATGAGACATTACAACTGATAGTTCACAAACAGAAAGGTCCATGAGCAACTACTATAAACAATTATATACCAGTACTTTAGACAATCTGGAATGGATAAATTCTTACAAATATACCACCTACCAAGACTGAATCGTGAATAGAAAATCTAAACAGACTACTAGTAAAAAAAAGCTGAATTGGTAATCAACAATCTCCCAATTCAGAAAACCCCAGGGCCAGGTGGTTTCTCTGGTGAAGTCTGTCAAACATTTAAAGAATTTATAGCAATCCTTCTCATACTCTTTCAAAAAAATTGAAGAACACTTTCAAACTCATTTTATGAGGCCAGCATTACCTAAATACCAAACAGAGATATGGATATTTTGAGAAAATTACAGATCAATATCCCTGAATATAGATGCCAAATTCCTAAATATCGGCAAACCAAATTCAACAGCACATTCAAAAAATTATATTCCATAATCAAGTGGAATTTATTCCAGGGATTCAAGGGTGGTTTAACAAATGCCAATCAATGTGATATGTCATATTAATAAAAGAAAAAAAATCTTACAATCATCTCATGCAGAGAAAATATCTGACAAAATACAAAACCCTTTCATGATAAAAATGCTCAAAAATTTTGGTATAGTAATACTATTCCTCAGCATAATAGACGCCATATATTATAGACCGATAGCTGACATTATACTCAATAGGGAAAAGTTAAAATCCTTTCTTTTAACGAGACAGAGAGTCCCACTCTCACTATTTCTATTTGACATGGCATTGGCAGTCCTAAACACAGCAATTAGGCAGGATAAAAATAAAAGGCATCCAAACTGGAAAGGAAGAAGTAAAATTATCTCTGTAGTTGACACAATCTTATATTAAAGCTCCAATGACTCCACTAAAAAACTGCAGAATAAATGATTTTGGTAAATTTGCAGGATATAAAATCCACATACATATATCAGTCACATTTCTATACACTAAAAAAAAAACCATCTCAAAGAAAGTAATCTCATTTACAATAGCATGGAAAACAATGAAATACTTACGAATAAATTTAACCAAAGATGTGTAAGACCTATATATTGAAAATTGTAAGATGCTGATGGAGACACAAATAAATGGAAAGATACTCCGTGTTCTTGGATTGGAATACTTACTGTGAAAGCATACTTATCATCCAAAGCAATCTACAGATTCAGTGCAACCCCTATCAAAATCCCATGGGATTTTTCACAGAAATAGAAAAAAAAGATCCTAAAATTTGTCTGGAACCACAAAAGACCCTGCATGGCTAAAGCAATCCTGAGAAAGAACAAAACGGGAGGCGCCTTCCTGCCTGGGTTCAAGCTATATTACAAAGCTACAGTAATCAAATACGCTACCCGCCATAAAACACAGACACACAGACCAGGGTAAAAGATTGGAGAGCCCATATCGGCCCACACGTGTACGGTCAACTCATTTTTGAAATGGGGCCAAGAACACACAATGGGGAAAAGACAGACTCTTCGATAGACTGGAAAAACTGGATAACCACATTCAAGAGAATGAAACTGGATTCCTATCTTATACTATTCACAAACATTAAATGAATCAAAGACTTAAATATAAGACCTGAAACTATAAAACTCCTAGAAGATAACGCTCAGGAAAAGGTACCTGTCATCAGTCTTGGCAACGATTTCTTGGACAAGACACCGAAAGCACAAGCAACAGAAACTAAAATAAGTTGAACTACTAAAGAGCCTCTGCACAGCAAAAGAAATAATAAATTGAAAAGGCAACCTCAAGGATGGGAGAAAATATTCACAAATGGTGTATCTGATAAGGGGCTGATATCTAACTTATAAAGAATTCATAGAAATCAACAGCAAAAAGGCAAATAACTCAGTTAAAAAATGGGCAATGAACCTGAAAAGACATTTTTCTGAAGACAGACAGATGGCCTATAGCTATATGAAAAGATGCTCAATATCACTAGTCTTCAGAAAAATGAAAATCAAAATCACGGTGAGGTATCACTTCACACCTGGCAGGATGGCTTTTATTAAAAAGATGAGATAAATGTTAGTGAGGATGTAGGGAAATGGGAACCCTTATACACTATTGGTGAGGATGTAAAGTGGTATGCCGATGACAGAAAACAGTATGGAGGTTCCTCAGAAAACTGAAACTTGAACTACCATATGGTCCACTCCTAGGTACATATCTAAAGAACTTGAAATCAGTGCACACCCATCGTCACTGCAGCATTATTCATGATAAGCACGATATGAAAACAACCTAAGTGTCCATCAATGGATAAATGGATAAAGAAAGAAATGAACAAGTGTATGTGTGTATGAATGAATATCCGTATAGACATACATATACACATCCCCAATTACACACGATGGAATATTATTCAGTCATGAGAAATAAAGATACGAATGGGATTTGAGGGCATTATGATAATTGAAAGAAGTCAAGCAGAGAGAGAGGGCAAACACTGTCCAGTGCCACTTACATGTAGAATCTGTAACAGCAGGGTTGTAAAAACAGTACAATGGTGGTGGCCAGGGCCCGAGGGATGGGCCAGCTGGGGACATGGTGCCTAATGGTACAAACTCACAGCTAATCAAGGAATGTGTCCTGGGGATCTAATGTACAGCACAGTGATCACGGTCTGCGACACCGAATTATAAACTTCAAAGATACTGAGGTTACATCTTAATTTTTCTCACTATAAAAAAGAAATGTTAATTACGTGATGTGATAGGGGTTTTGTCTAACACTACTGTAGGAATGACTGCAGTATACAGATATGTAAAAGCAAGATGCTGTATGCGTTCAACTTATAGAATGTTATATGTCAATTATATTTCAATTTAAAAATATTCTAGAAGAGTTGCTTAATTAATTAACAAAGAATGAAAAAAGAAGGAAATGACTTACCTTTCCAACGGCTTATTTGGGAGCTGGTATTTTTCCCTGTTTAACACCGACTACCAGAAGTCAAGATTCAGGCTACCATACATCAGTACCCCCAGAAAACACGAAAACCTTACGCCATGTCAGAACCTGATGAGCACTTAAATGTCCTATTTGATTTGTTTCTGTTTTCACCATTTTGCATTTAAAATGTTTAAGAAATGCAGTGTATGTTTTTTATTCTATAATCCAATAACTCTTATGAATAAAACTCCGGTAAGTATTGACATATTTCAAATATATAAAGATGTAAAACAGAGTCAATGTTAATAAAATAATAAAATCTCTTACCTTCTGGATCGTAAGTTTGAAAAACTCTCCTGGCTTGTTCTGAAGGAGCTTCAGGGGCAACTAATGCCATATCCTGAAAAGATAAAAAGCATGCTCTCAGACAGCTGTAATATGACTTAGAAACAAACAAAATGAATAACTAGGCTAGGGTGAAGAAATGGCGACATTTGGAGACTAAGTTATGTTTATATCATAAGTGTGTTACTAAATGAGTCACGAAAACTCTCTGGGCCTTAAAAAACGAGAATACTACAACCATAGAGAACTGTTGTGAGACCGACACGTGAAGCTTTATATAAAAACACTTGAAAAGTCTAATATATAATATAAAAATGCAATCTGCAAAAATTAATGATTTATACATTGCCTTATTGTCTAATCAAGAAAAAATGTAACATAAATTAACTTAAAATACACTCTAAGTTTTCACATATTTAAAAATCAGATCCAGAGCTATATGATAGCATATAATTACATTGCAATGCATTTGAAATTTATTACTTTAGTGAGCATGTTACAGCAAACCTAGCCACAGATCACCAATCAAGCTCTGCATGCCTAGAGTTTTCATTTTTCTTAACTCCAAGGAAATCCCCCGAAGGCAGAATTATTTCTTTTTCCCATAAAACTAATTCTCTATTAGGACTCATTACATTACACAGTAATCAGTATTACAATTTATTAAAGAGAAACATAAAGTTCAGCTCATCTTGGATTCTTCACAAACCTTTACTCCACACATTTAAGCTGCTAGATTCTGCCTGCCTGACGTGCGCCGAGGCTCCAGTGGTGGTACGCTACTGGACTAAGCCCTTGTCTGTCACTGTGTTCATTCAGACCCCATCAGAGAACAAGTTTCCAAGGGTCCCCTTTTACCATTCTGCATCTTTTTAAAGAACTTGTGGGTTATAAGTGTTAAATACAATTTAAAATGCTGTTCTTCTGTGAAAACACATTTTCGTAAGAAATGTACTAATTAACTTTTGTCCTGATCACCCCACCCTTACCTCAAAGATGGAGGAATGGAGTGTAAGACTCCATTAGAGTAGCTCTCACCCAGCCGTGAGGCTAGGTGCCTGAACACCTTAGCAGTATGTTCGGTTTCTGTGGGAATGTACACTGAACGGGAAGCAAAACACGGCAACGTATGCCAGTCCTTACACATTTTTTATGTATTAAAAGATAAAATTTAAAAAAATCTCATATTCTATAATAGTAAAATTCGGTCATGTGTAATTCTTTCCCATTTACCATCCCTGGAAAGCCACTTTTATGGTTTCCTTTTCCTGCATATTCAGTATTACATTGCAGATAATATTCATGTCAAATGATATGTTAATGTCCATGTCTTTCTGATATTATAACCTAGTCCTCCATTGCTGGGTACTTGGGATGTATCTAATTTTCTGCTATTATAGACGATGCTGCGTCAAATAAACCTGAACAAGTCATTTCACACATGTGCCGCTGCCTCTGTGGGATGGAGCGCCACAGCAGGAGTGCTGGGTCAGAGGACGCGCGCCTTTGTCATTTTGGTAGGTATCGCCAGATTTTTGGGCTTTTTAAACAATGTTTCTTAAAACTCTTTCCTTTTTCTAGTATATCCGCTTTACAGCCTAAGCGCTATAATTAACTCTGTATCAAAGCTAGGATTACAGTGTCAGCCCTCATAGTTAGGGAGCAATACTAACATTGGGGCTGTTATTCTTCTTGAGCTTCTTTCATCACTCCCAAACCTTCATTGCAAAAATTTCTACATTTATTCCACTATAAGCTTTAGATTTCTTAACTATTTCCAACCCTACTTCTTTCTGTCTCCCATTTCTCCCTTTAGAATGGCTGTGAGACTTATGTGCAGAACGCGGTGAGTGACGTTCCAGCTGCGAGGGCGCACAGCTGTGCCCGAGGCTCCGGGCGAGGGGGAAGTCACGGCGCCCAGAGATGAGGTACAGCCACTCGCCCCACTCACTTCAGACTGTCTTCGATACCACTAAGTGATAAGGAAAAGTCTGAAATGCGTTTTAAACATTCCTTTGATTTTTCTAAATATTACTTAACAATATGATCTAAATAGAGGGGAAGGGAATATTGTTTTTCTTGACCAATAAAACAAAAAGAAGCTTTTTTGGGGGGAAGAGAATATAACCGAAGCATTACTTTAATATTCCTATAAACCGAAGTTTCGGGAAATTATTAATGTTTATAAAGTGAGGGAACAAGGACGACTCCAGTTTTAGCCACAGAAAAAGGTTTTCATCAAGTTCTCTGACATTAAAGATGTCAGAAAACGCAGGAGCAAAAAAAGAATGCAAAGCCAACTACCTGATGCCTTGCCTCAGAGTTCCGACTGCTATGAATAAAAACATATGCTAATGTAGAAAGGAATTAAAGTAGAATAATGAAAAGTTCACTGCATAGCTCTTGCTTCTAGTTATGAATATGTAAAAAACTTAGGCTTTAGAAAACATGCTATTATTCTTCTTTGAATAGGCTGTATACACTGGCCTGATGCTTGAAATGTGGACAAAATTCTGGTTTAACACATGCTCATTTAGAGCAGAGGTTGGCAAATATTCTTCTGTAATGGGTGGCTTGATTTAGCCTGTGGCCCATGGTTTGCTGATCCGCGATTTAGAAATTATACTATTTTTGCTCTCACACTTATTAAACATGCATTCTTTTTGAAACGTCTTAATCACCTTGAAAGGCTTTACAAGAAGATATTTTGGCTTTCATCAGAAAGAGACAATTCTAGCTGGAAGGAATGGAAAGAGCATGGAGATGTGAATCAGCATAGCATGGGGGTGGGGGGGTGGGGTGTGTGTGTGTGTGTGTGTGTGTGTGTAAGGGAGAGACGGGGTGAGAGGGGGAAAAGGGAGGGGGGAGAGGGGGAGAGAGAAGAAGAAAGAAGGAGAGAGAGAATGAGTTGAAGAGGACTGTGAGAGAAAAGGAGTAGTTAGAAAGAAAAGTCAGCCTTGATAGAAGAACAAATTTGACTTTGAACATTCAGAGTTTGGATGTGACGGTTAAACATCCAAGTAGAGCACGTGGTGTCATCGTAATGCTTGGCACACTGCGAATGCTTGCTGTTTGCCACTCGTAAACGTCTTAGAGGCTAGCAGAAAGAGGATTTGAGCACAAGAGGGGATCAGGGCTGAAGAACCTATCAAATAAGATACTGGAACAGATGAAAGCAAATTACTTCAAAGACGTCAGAGTAGAGTATTGCCAAAAAGGAATTTAGAAAATGTATTAGTCAAAGTTTAGAAGTGTGAAACAAGTATCTCAAAACCCTGCGTATGAGGAAATAACAAAAAACTCATACGTGAACTATCTAAACAGAAATTCCTTCTTTCCTCCTAAAATACAACCCAGTGGTATTGGTCAGGTTCCACAGCATAAAACCATCAACTATAACTGCCATTACTAACAAAGCAAATTGTGTTTTCAATGATTTTTAAAAAGTTTTGTTTTGCTCCTTTGGTCTCAGTGATATACTAATAGCTAATTTGCTAAACTCCTTAGGAATTAACTGTTCTTAATCATACCGGTCATTTTAAGATGGGTTTATACTAGAGGGGGAAAGAGAGAAAAGAAAGTACAGCATTAAGAAAAAAGATGAGAGTAAATTCTAATGAAAACATTCCAGAAGTTTTCACCCACAAATCAGAAGCAGTATGGTCCTCTAAAGTGATTATTGGCTTGCTTATTTTGAATGTTAGAATGCTTTTTAGATTATTGTAGAAAATGATCTCTTAAAGTCTAAATTTATATAACATTTCAATGTTTATAGATGAAATCAAGAAAAGCTACAAAACCATCTTCTATTTCCACTGAAAGAGTTTTGTGCTGAAATCCCTTTCACTTTCCAGTTTGCTTTAAAATGACAAATTCCAACACTTTTACCAATTTATTGAACTTAAAAAGTTCTGAGCAAAGTTCCTGGCTTAAAGATCTGTAGCAGAATAATCCATGTTGCAAATATGGTAATAAATTAATATCAAATGTATGCCATATTTGCATAGTAATATTGAACAATAACTATAGAATTCCTTTCAATTGAGAGACTCCTTTGCAATTTTAAGACAAAATATTTTAGTGAGATATACAATTGCTGTATTTTTTACTCATTGCACATAAAGGAAATTATTATAAAGGATAAACTATAAATAACTGTATAAGTATAAAAAACAACATGAAAAAGATAATTCTAACCCTAAGATTTATCATTTCTAAGATTTAATATAGAAAGAGCTTTTAGAGTATTTAATATATTTTCTCCATATAACTATCCACACACCTGAAATGTTTTGAATATTGTTAAGCTGACTGAGAGAGAAAAATCTAGTCGGTACCTTTAAATAATCTAATCGAAGGAACAAACGATGTGCGACTACATACTTACTGCCATTAATATTAAAATTATCTTAAGAAAATTACCTTCTAAAAGTTATACGTACATTAACCCCCGCACCCTAAAAAAAAACCCTGCTGAGTTATTAATAAAGATTCCAATCATGTAATTCCAAGTTATCTAAGTCAGCAAGGATATCTGCAAGCACTTTTTTCACTCCTAATTGTAGTACTTAGAAGAAAATTTCAATGTGTATTACACCTGACACCCTTTTAGATTCACCCACTGGAAAAGATCCTAAATGTTAAGAGTCAAATATTTAATATTGTTTTAGTTAGCTATTTCAGCTATGATTTATGATCAAAACTATTTTTACTCTAAAAGTAGTTCTCTACATTATTCAAATATAACCAGAAGCTTTTATCAGAGGAATGTGAGAGCAAACAATTTCTATTTCTATTCAGCCAATTTCTGGTCAACAGGGATTGCTACACATTATAGCCTTTAAAATTATCTCGCCTCGCCCAACTTTTCTTAATTGTTAACGTGCTACAGAAGAGAAGGGGGAAAAATAAAACCAAGCTGTTATGGGATTATCTAATAACCTGTAGTCATGAAACAAATATCTCTTTTACATGGGGCTCCGTCTGCACTATCAGTATAATTAGTCACCTTTTAAAATGTTGTAATAGTAGCTATCCTTCTAAACACCTACTGAAATATAATGAAGGCCAGTGTTCAGTTTGTTGGGTAGGTATAAGTTCTTTGTTACTGAAAAGGTCTTTAAAGTTTATCCATTATACTTTTCATCACTATCAAGAGCAATCTGCTGTCATGAGTAATCAAAGAACTTGAGAGCGAGCCTTATGTAACTTAAGGAACAATCACACACATATAAATCACATCTTAGCTTGTAGACATTTTATAGTGCTATTAAGAGCCCTTCCAAAAAAATAAAGTTAACTGGTATGTAACTTACCTTTAAGCTTTAAGTAAAATTTCACTTTGACATTACTTTATGTTTCATATTGACTCTTCATTCACTAACTATGCTTATGAAAATAATTTGGGAACCACTATGAAACGAATTTTAAATCAATTACCAAATGTCCTCAAGTACTTAAGTATCAATGTCAGACACAGAATTCATTTCATACCATCAATTCAAAGTAGGAAGGGCAGTGGTCTTTTTTTAACGCTTCATTATTTCTTAAACAATATGCAAAAGTCCCAGGCTCTCTCCACAACAGAACCCTGCTATGTGGCACTGATCTGTGTTGTATCAACAGAGAAGTCAGGGTAGGAAACATAAAGCCCTTCTAGGTTCTTCTTCCATAAAAACATAAACTCTAACTGTACAACTGGAAATAAGGAACAGAAGGAAAAGTCTCCAACAAAATGATTTACGATTTCGTCATGACAATTATTAATAGATGGAGTTCTTTTTCTCCCTGTTACCATAACCGTACCACTCACTCTAACAATTCTTCCAGCCTTTCTCACCTGGTTTGTGCCAGGGAATTCGCCCCCACGGCCTAAGGTGCCCTCTCTGTGTAACGACTCTCCTGTGTTTCTAGAATCACTGTGTCCTTTCGTTTGTGACAAACTGGACAGAGAAAAGCTGTTAGCCTTTTAACTACTGTATTTCTTTAAGAAAACAACTTACATAAGCCATTACTCTCTAGGCACATGAGTACCTACATAATTCAAGAAAAAGAATTATTTGACTTTTTTTAAATGGCAGATTATATAATCACCTGTGTAAAAACCAATCTGGCAGTCAAAAAGTTCCTCCTTATTTCCAATAAAGATTCTTTATATCATTTAAACTGCTACCTCACCTGGACGCAAAGTAAGCCATGGTGGTAAATAGTATTATTTACCCCAATTCCCTGCACCTCCCTTCTAAGAGGATTCTGTATCACTGCTGGTTGCTATGGGAACGAAGTACCTTCCTGTGGGAGGGTCTACTTCCGAGGCCACCGATGTCACGTTTGGCTACATAACTTCCTTCGGCCAGAAGAAATCTAAGCTCTTGGAAGAACCTTTAAATGCCATCATGGTTTCGCCAGGTGTGTTCTCTCTTCCCTGTGCCAGGAGATCAGGACATGCCTGACAGAGGCTGCTCTTCCAGTCCAGATCGTAGAATGAAGAGGGCACGTGGTGCACACCTGCAGCCACGTGTAAACCGAGAGAAATAAGCTTTGGTGTGTATGTGTGTGTGCGTGCGCGCGTGTGAAGATGGGCTATGTACGGTGGGCACAGTGTGCCCCAGCACAGGCGTGAAAAAGCTGCGCTGTTTGCAGAGAATTAAATATGAAAAAACTGACGCACCGTCATTATATGTAGGCAAATCTAAACAATTTCACTGGTCAAATATCCCTCCTACCTGGGGCGGACTGCTCTCATTGACCCCCTCTTGAATATCACTGTATAAAACGCTACAGTTTTAGGGTCGTTTGTTACTTCGGGAAGCTGGCCAAAGGAAATAAATCAAATATTCTGGTGGGAGTTTTATTTTGCTTGTGTCTTATACTTACTCTTCCTATTCCTGCCTGGCCTACCCTGTCCTCTCCTTTCTTCTCTTACTGACACCGATTTAACAATAGAAGCTGCAATGTCCACATACATGGACTCCACATGTTTCGTATGAGAATGAACGCCTGAAAGGCCTGCTGAACGTGCAGTCCACAGGATATCCAGTCATTTCAGTTTGGTAGGGCTGGACTGGTAGGAATGGAAAGTGAGCGCCACCCCTGCCTCTATCCAACCTCTCCGCCTCAAATCCGACCTCCTTTTCCACTATATTAAACAAAGTTTGACACTGAAAAATACTCGAATTTGAGTATTGTGAGTCACAGCACTCAAATTTCTAATGTTCTTAAATCTTATCACAACTTTACAGAGGAGTTCTTACTGTTCCTTAAGAAGGTTTTCTACTTCCACGAAGATGCTCTGCATGCATGCCTTGGACATCCGCAGCTAGCCTTCACACAGTACAGGGGAGATGGTTCGGGGGCCTACATGGTTATTCCACCTGGTCCTGTTTCTGATCCCAACCTGTGCTTCCGCCTTAATTTCTAGCACGACTAGTATGGTTCAGCCATGCTGAACCAATTACTAGTATCCACATATAGTACAGACGTTCACATCCTATCTCTCTCGTATTTCTGTTTCGTCTCTTTCCTAAGCCTAGAACAAGCCCTCATATTTCATTTAAGTCTTAAACCTCTCATGTCCTTCAATTCGAGAATCATCTCCTTTGCATCCGCCTCTCCCCTCTTCCACTATCTATTGCACTCTAGCATAGTGATTTCTTTTTTTTTTTTTTTCCTAAGGGACAGAAGTAGTTAAACGCTCAGGAGTCAGAAGATTTGAGTTTGAATTTAGGCTTTAGTACTCACTAGTATTTAGCTTTGGAGATACTATTTTTCGCTGGTGCCAGACTACAAAATGTAGCTGAAAACGGAACTCACCTCACGGGGTTGCTTTGAGGATTAAATGTGGAATGAATGTACAATGCTCAGCATAGTGCCTGTCACACAGAAAGCACTAAGAAAATGTAAAAAGACTATGGCAATGTATTTTTAATCTTTGCATTTCAACAGTACTTATCACAATGCCTAATGTTCACAATACTAAGTACTGTGGACAGATAAATCAGGTAGCGCCACTGATCACAAGGGCATAGGATAAAATAAAAATAAACAAAATCGTAAAGTCTTAACATTATCATACATTAAATATATTATGTAAGAGGCTTGCCCTATTCTTCTATGAACTATATTTGTTACAATTATTTTTATCAATTATGGATGGACGGCTGGAAGTGTGAACTTATCGATATTGATTCTAATTAGAACACAAAATTTACTCATGAGAGAACAAATACCTTTAGGCCCTCCATCAACAATATTTTATCTTGTTTAGATAATTATTTGGGTTCTACTGCAACAAAAAATTATAAGAAACAAACTCAATGGGAGAGAGGGACGACTTTCAGTAAGCAGGTCGATATTGCTAACACCACTGAGAAAAATAAGCGAAAGAAGAAAATTCAGAAAAATTATAAAAACCAGACACAGAAACAGCTACATGAGGGCATTCTGAGTAGGAGGAAAGAGTACACAGGAACAACTAACTTTCACTGAGTTTAGGAAGGCAAGAGTATTTATAATACATTTTGAAATAATTCAAAATAAAAAAAGTATAAGATTATCATGATAGAAATCACTGGCATTATCCTAGACAGCTGATGATGGTTAGCCCAAAGTATACTATGCTGTTAGGAAATAATTTGTGGTTAAAAACCCACAGGTTTTTAATAATTCAAATAACTGAACATTGTTAGTCTGTATAGACTTCTGCCCAAACTTTCCAAGTAGTTTAAGAAACGAAAAATTAACTTCAGCATCTGCCGTTTGAAGTTGCTCGTCTTACGTTAGAAGACAAGTGTTAAAAGTCATGTGACGAACTTATGACTTAAGTAGGCTATAACAACAAGTACTTTAGCTTCTTAAATTCATTTCCTTTCTGCCATTGATAAGGCATAACATTTAAACGTGTTCACAAA
The DNA here is from genome assembly GCF_014176215.1 of Rousettus aegyptiacus. Classification (NCBI taxonomy): domain Eukaryota; kingdom Metazoa; phylum Chordata; class Mammalia; order Chiroptera; family Pteropodidae; genus Rousettus; species Rousettus aegyptiacus. Next base: position 90,439,135 of record NW_023416285.1, on the reverse strand, counting down.
CCCCAGATTTACTTAAGTGGACTGGATGACTAAACTGCATTAATATGTAGGAAAACTCTATTACAAAATGCTGAACTGTGAATTTCATTATATTTCAAGTCATATGACTTTTACTCAATTAGGGAATACGTATAGGTGACTTTTCTTTTTCCCCTTAAAATTGTGCTTATTTTTCTTAAACTGTACTCATGCTAAAGTAGAACTGTCTGATTTTTAAAAACCTAAAAAAAAAAAGTCTCTAACGCTTACTGGCAGGAGTCTTCCTAAGGTTACGCCACAGAGTAACACACAAAAGGCGCTCGCTCTGTAGAAAGAATCCTGTCTAGACTCCCAGTAACAGACACCACTGTGAGAAGTCAGCTCATGCAGGAACACTTAAATGTTCTGTTTCTCCTTCGCATTAAATTAGTTCCTTTATATATTTTGCATTTTAAAAGTAATGTGTTTTCATGTGTCCTTACCTGAAAGAAAAGCTGCTTTATCATGGGAAAGGTCAAAGGTGACACTCCACACACTTACAAAGAGTCCTTTTATAACCGTAAAAGAGAACAAAAAGGGATGTAAAACTCATCTCCCCAACTTCAAAAGGAAGTCTGAAATGGATTACCAAGGAAATTAGTCACTAATCTTCTGAAGCTGGAACTACACGCTACATAGGTAGGTTCCAACTATTTCCATATTAGACCAGCAGCTGTCACCCCACACTGAGATACAGTAAAAGCAAAAGTGGCAAATCTGTGTTGTCTGATCGTTTATACATATAATTCTAATACTAATAAAAAAATATCATGTTTTCTAATTTAAAGCCCTCGTCTTGAATTTGCATTGAAAATTAATTTCATAATTAGTTTCGATTTGAAAGGAAACTACAAGTGACCCAAATAATTTATTCTTAAAACCTAACTATAAAAAAAGACAAAAAAGCCAAAGCGAAAACAATTCAAAAAAGAAAAATCTTTAAAAATAGGTTCTAAATTCTTTCAGCATCTACTTCTCAAATGGTTCTCAAAACCATTTTTTTTTTATTTTAACCTATGTAGAAAGTTTGCAAATTTTCAACTAATGTTATCAAAAGCACGATGGACGGATCTCTATAGAGACTGCCCCTGCTCACAGGGCACGCTCCTGCGGTGCACAGGGCCGGAGGTTTTACTCCTCCGCAGCTCAGGTGACCGGCTTGGAAAATTTCCCACTCTACTCAACAGAAACTAAGTCCTCTTCTCTGAAGAGGTTCATTTATGTTCTGCCTTTCACCTCGCCCACATCCTCTTATTAAAGTTTCTGTGGGACCCCTGCTGCCTGATGCCTCTGGAGTCCCTCTAAGGTCCCCGCAGTTAGAGTCTGTGCAAGTCCACCTCCACAGCGAGCATAAAACTCCCATTACGCAGGATGACACGGCTGCCCTTCTTGCAGCCACATACGGTAAGATACGTCAGAGAGTACAACATCAGTTTTGTTGTTTCGCAGATGTTTAATAGGATAAAAAAAGATTACTCTGTCTACGTTGGATGGAGAAAAGGAAGATGATTTATAAAACATGGCAGATAGTTAAATTTAAAAACAAGTAGATGGTTACAGATGACTGATCTGAAGTTTTATAACCAGCTCATAAAATGTAATTAAATTTATTTTTACCACTGATTTTCAAATAAAACTAAATCGTGGAAAAAAATCTCTTCTAATCCTACAAAATGTGTTTGGTGATTCTCTTGAGTCAGGGAGAGCGTTCCAATAAAATTAAAATGTTAAAGTTCTGGGCACTGGATGTCCCAAATTTGGAGTGATAACTTTATGAAATAAATAGTTTGGCAGTCACATTTAAAATCATAAACTGAGACCTCATTAAAAAAATATATAATTACTTAGAGTTCTAAGAGGTAACTGTTCATCTCAGAGGAAAAATGAAAATAGGTAAGAAATTATCATATATTCTCGAACTGAACAGAAATCTTAAATATGGGAGTATATGTACTGTGACAATGCTTATTTAAAAATATTCCTCGAACTTGTTTTGATTCATCAGTCTGGAGAAAATCTGCGCCTGCCTGCATGTTTAAGCTCACTGGGCCGAAGGGCAAAGGCTGGTCCTCCTGGCTGACTCCACACAGGGATCCTGCCGACATCAACTGCTATTCCTTGATCTATAAAGCTTAGGGATCGACTGGCTCCTTAGGGTCGAAGACAGCCTAGCACTGTCAGACCACCTCTCTCCCCTTATCAAGTACCAACATGGTTATACCACAGTTTTGGGTGAGATAAATCTTCAGTCATGGAACATAAATGTTCAACAAAAATTCACTGATACCAACACTGCCCGGCTCTGTTCTAGGTGTTGGGAAACAGTGAGAGACGAAGCAGACAAAAATCCTGCCCTCGTAGCGCTTTCCTACTGAGACGCACAATACGCAAAACGAATGAGTGAAATACACAGTCTGTGCCTCTTGTCCGGAATATATTAGTAACTCTAACGACTCACTAACAAAAAGACAAACATTCAATTCAAAAACAGGCAAAGAACCTGAATAGATATTTCTCCAAAGAAGATACACATGGCCAACAGCACATAAAAAGGTGTTCAACGCCATCGATCATCAGGGAAATGCAAATTAAAAACACAATGACCACTTAACATGCACTAGGATGGTTATAATGATTTAATAAAAGTGTTGGCAAAGATGTGCAAAACTTGGAACCCTGTGCGCTGCAGGTGGGAATGCAAAATGCTGTACGGCTACTGTGGAAACAGGCAGGTGGCTCCCCAAAAAGTTTTACACACAAATGCCACATAACCTAGCAATTCCAATTTCACTTATATGCCCCGAAGGTCTGAACAGAGACTCAGCGAGTGCTTGTGGAGGGAGGCTCACAGCAGCACTGTTCACAACAGCCGAAGGTGCAAACAAATTGTGCCACATGCGTATGATGGGGTATCATTCAGCAGCAAAAGGGAATGAAGTGCAGACACGTGCTACGATGAAGACGAACCTCAAAAACATACTCGGTGAAAGAATCCAGACACAAAGGTCCCATATTTTACGACCTCATTGGTATGAAACATTCAGTGTGCTTAAATCCACAGAGATTAAAAGCCGCCAGGTGGTTGCTGGGGCCTAGGGAGAAGGAATGGAAGGTAACTTAATGGCCAGGAGCTGTTGCATGAGGGATGAGGGAGAGGTTCCGGATGAGACTGGGGTGGGGGAGGGGGAATGGGCTCGTACAAACCTGCCGTGAAATTGTTCGCTTAAAAATGGTTTCTTCTGTTATGTGAATTTTACCTCAACTAAAAAATATATATAGAGAGATGGAGAGAGTTAATGAAAAGAGGGAGGGGAAAGGGGTTGAAATTTTAGGTGGCTGGGAAAGGCCTCACTAAAGAGGTGATATCAGATACTGGGGGTTGGGGGAGGAAGGAAGGAATCTTTTATACAGACATCTGAGGAGATCGTTTTAAGCAAACGAGTGGCAGGTGCAAAGGGCCTACCTCTTTTTTGAGGCAGAGAAAAGGCCGATGTGGCCAAGAAAGATAGGAAGGGAGGAGGAGGAAATGAGATTAGCGAGGCAACAGGGACTCAGGCGAGGCGCGGGACAGCCTCGTGGGTTATTCCAAGGACCCTGGCTTTTACTCCTAGTGAAAGGGGACGGGACCCAATATCAGGTTTTGAGCAGTGGAGAACGTGAACTGACAGGGCCATTTTAGCTGCTGAAATGAGAAGATACTGCAGCCCCACAAGGGGCACCAGTGTAGTCGTCAGGAAGTCACTGCAACAGTCTAGGACAAAGATTTCTCTACTTTGTCTTCCAGTCCTTTCAGTAAGTTTTCAGTTTTCTTTTGTCTTTCGAATGTTCTTTTCTCATAGCCTCCAGGTTCATGGATATATTAACTTCTTTTCGGGTTTTTAAGTTTTCTTTTGATTCCTACACTGTCTTACACTGTCTCCATTCTTCTGAATTCCTTTCTACCTATTTGTTCTGACTTCTGTTTTTCATGTAAGCCTCCTCAAATGTCTGGTGATCCTTGGTGGTCTGCTAATACCTGAGAAACTAAAAAGCACTGTCTTTGCGGCCAGGGCTTGAAAACCTCACCATGGGGTTTATATGGCTGGACTGTGGCCAAACTGTAGTATCTCACTTTTTCCTTTTCACCTGGTAAGCTTGCCCAAAGAACACAAATCTTGGACCCATTCTACAATAGCAAAGCTACTGAGGTCTTTCTGAGGCTCTCAGATCTAATCAGTAAAAACACTCGCCTTTGCAGACCTCGCTAACTCTTATCTATCCAACCAAATCTATCACCGAGTCCTGTCAGATTAACTCAGGAATAAATCTCTCAAATTAATGCACTTCAGATCATCTCTATCAATAATGACCCCGTCCCAAATGATATTCTTCGCTTACCAGGAATACAATAAGTCTTGTTCACCCACTCCCTACGTTATCCTTCGATATGTCTGTTTTCCACATTAGCCACACTGATCTTTTCAGAATGCAAATGCAAATTCTGTTCCCTTCCTTACCATCTCCCTCAAAACTTTTCAAGGCGATTTTTAAGAAGTCTAGGGCTTTCATTGCTCTCAGTCACATGGCCTGCCTACTTTTACAGCCTCGTCTTGCACCTGGCTCCAAAATTCTTAGAGCCCCAGCTCTCTGTCGGTTTGTTCGTATCAGTCGGTCCTTCTGCAGTTTGCTCCGATTATTTCCCATGTAGGAAAGCAACAGACTTTTCTCTTCTCAGTTTAATTTGTTATCTCAGGGCTCATTTTAGACATGTGTTCTTCAAGGAAATGTTCCTAATCTTCCAAAACTAGAACAAATTCTTATAATTTATAGACCTGTGCTTTGTCAGCACTCACTGCAGTCATAATTTTATACATGTGATTCTTAGATTAATGCCTCCCCCACAGGAATGGACGTCTCCATAAGAATAGGAGGCTTATCTACTTTCGCTCACCACTGTGTTCATGGCACTTGGCATATGCGCTACTTCATGTCCAGTAAACATGTGACAAACAAATGTCCACATGAATGAAGACAGTTGCAACTATTATCCCCTCCAGTGTATAAGTCACCTGACAAAGTCTGTTGCTTTTTAAGGTATTTTACAATGTCACAATTACATATTGCCTTGAAAAGTGTAACCTCAAAACATGCATTTTTTTACTTAACCATAATCAGTACAAAGAAGTCAGCACACAGAATACATATCCGGAGAAACAAACATACCAGTTTTATAGAAAAAGACAACATTTACCTTAAGCGGCTGGAAGGAAAAAAATTGGTGTTTGTTTCAGGCCATGGAACATAAAAATGAACAAATCCACCAAGAAGAAATAAACCAAAACCCCAAATACGAAAAAATAAAAAACCGACAGCCAAAATTACCTGCTCGAATATAAAAATATCAAACAAAGACTAACCAAATAATAGCTTTTGTTGTAATGTAAAAAATTGCAAAATTTACAGTATTTTCTATTTGGCTAAGACCACATAAAACTGTATTTAAAAAATTAAAACACTAATGAATGTGATCAAGTACTGTCACTCTCATTTACCATGTATGTGATCTTCTGGCTTTATATTACTTTATTTCAAAGGGAAAAATTCTTGACCTGCAACTCTTTTGTACAGATATGTTCAAGCAATCCAAATCAACAGTCTAAAATACACAGAAAAGGAAGTACCCATGCTTTTAAGAAGATTCGGAATGAGTCACGAAAAAATATATTTAGAAGATATGTTATCGGAACCCAAGTGTGGAAAATCCGTGCAAAGGCCTTATTCAGTAAACTAGAGTCCCCTACACCATGTGCCAGTCTACATACCAGCTCCGGGGAATACAAAGTTAAGTATCAGAATAACAATTAGTATCACTTCAAGAGTTTTAAGAGAGTGATAAGGTACTTGATATATATGCTATAAGATTTATAACAGTTTAAGAACCTGAAGCTTACTGTAAAATTCTCTATAACAACTTTGTGTGTGTGTGCATTTTCTTATGGGGATTAGTAGTAGCTTCAGGGATGCAAACGAATGAAGGCAGATTGAAAAGCCTTGTCTGACACCCATGACATATGCTGAGTGTTTGGTCAGGCCTACAACTGATGTGACAAGAGTGTCTGTGTTTCTATGTACTTCATGTCTCTAATTCAACATTTCATTGCATGGGGTTAAAGTCTAGGGATAAGAAGACACACGAGAGCATCCCTCCCTGCTGACCATGGTACCTAACAAAAACGGTGTGGGAAGTTGGAACTATGTGTTTTGTGATAAATGCAACAGCACAATGGACCATGTTGTGCTATGGGAACAACAAAGAATATCAGGACAGGTAGGTACAAGTGTGTATCGCATAGGAAGATGGGCATCATTCACTCCTGTGACTCTATCAACATATCTAACAGTTAGACGCCTGAAAACTCAACGTCTGCCTATTTACATAGTTCTTTGTATTAACCTTCTGCGCAATCTCTTCTGTTTTGAAAAGGTGGCCGGAATTGTTTCTCAAATATCGATCATAAAATTTAAGCTTTAAAATATTTGTGTCTTATCTTTTACATTTGAAACTTAAAAAGTGTCATGGAATTTGTTAGTTATCCTAATGCTGAAGAATAGGTTTGGAGATAAAAAATAATATTTGCCTTAAAAATACATTTTTATATGCATATTTGAACTGATTTTCTTTTCTGGAAATTTGTAACATATGACCCCAAAATTACTCAAATGATAAAATCCTTACTCAGGAATTAAAAGTCATTCAATTTCTATACTTTGCATTATATTTTTTAACTTCTTCCTCTCTGTTTAGGAGGAAAATGATCAGCTAAAGCGTTCAGACTAAAAGTAACCTATCAGTAAGGCCTGTACTTACAGGGTTGTATTTTACAGCTTTCCCCGTTTAAGAAAAAGGTATGCATCTTGCTGTAAATTCACTAGATGGCCTTTTGCCAGCACAATAAAAGTAAATACAGCAATAAATAATGATGAAGATCCACAAAATTTAGTGTTGTCAGTTCAGTCTGTGCTACAATTTATACAATTCATACTTCTTACCGACATAAATAAACTTACATCATCGAATATAAGCTAAAAACAAAACACATGGAGTAACCAGGAAAGTGCATTAGAGCTAAGAAACCTCAAAAAAATATTATATATTTTCCCCCTTCAGGCCAACATCTAGCAACTCTTACCTAGGAATACCAGCTATGTTTAATAAATATCTATAGGATAATGAAAAAGACAATGATGATGACAATGACAACAGATAAGATTTACTGGGCATTTCAACTTGTAACAGGACTGCTGAATACTTTATATTTCAGCCTGACAATAATTCTAAGAACAAGGTACTATTTTTAATCCCATTTTAAAGATGAGGGAAAGAGGCTGAGTGAAGTTGGGAGGTGCCAAGGCTGGGACTCAAACGGGCGCTGTCTGACTCTAAAGCTCTGAACCACTCAACTGCAGAAAAAATTATAAAGGCTGGTGATTTAGAAAAGGTTGTGTCAGAATTTTAAAATAAACATCCAAATGCACTGATTTCAAGATTGTAACCACGTAAGAAATTGTAAGAAATATTTCATCTTAAAAAGCACTTGACTTCAATACCATCAAACTATTAGTAGCTTAAAATATTTTACTAGATGTTGTAACTTATTTTCTATCATGTGAAATTATCTTTTCTACAAAAGAGCAATCCAAAACTTTTAAATTCGATCATTTTTATAACACAAATGATTTCTTAAAAAAACCCACAAAACCCCAAAAGCTCTAAAGTCAGAAAAGGTAAAGAAATCAGAACTAAGTCATGACGGATTTTACTGAAATAATTCCAAAATTAGAACAGTATATCAATATGTTCTTTAGTATTAATATTTTAGATTTTGGAACAATCCACTTGTTAGTGGAAATACAATGAAGTTTGCACAAAGATCCAAACTAAATATTACTTGTTTGCCTAACGTTGTACTTAAAAAAAGAAAAATCCTGCTGTAAGCATACCTTGGCAAAAAATACGGTGAGGTGAGTTTCACTGCCAACAATCCAAATAGGGAATTTTGGAGATTTCAAGTAAGAACCAACCTAGAACAAATGTAGCAAAATAAACAAATGATGAATTTATATTGCCTGTTAAGATATTTGCCTATGAATATCTGAAACATTACTAAAGAGCCCAATTCATGTTTAAATGGAATAACATATTGTGCAGAATGCCTTACCATAAAGGCCAGATGCTGAATACACAAATGAAGGTTATAAACACTAGCGGGGCTAAGCTTATGTTGCGCCTTTACATTAGAACTATAATGATGCAGAATTAACATAGCTAGACATAATTAGTTTAGCCCAAAGAAACATACTCAGGGTTTTACTAAAGTTCCTATAGAAGGGACGCTTCTAGAATTTCAGTGTGGTACTTCAAAGCCTAAAACTATAAATTCGATAATAATTACTTCACTAGGAAAATAATTATAAATTAACAAATGTGTAGATTTACAAATAAGGGAACAAGCTTTAAGAACATCGTGTCTTCAGATAACCTAGGGCAACATAATAATCTCTTTTAACTCTTCATGGCAGAAAGTTAAAAGTTTTACAATATGAAATTTCTTTAAAACGTATAAAAAGTTACATATTTAATCTCTAAAAACTACAATACCAAACATTTGAAAGTATCATTTTGTATGTGTGTGACTAAGAAAAAGAAAGCTTAAAACTCAACAAACAAAAAATAGACTTGTGAAATCCAATCATGGTCACGTCAATCAATTCCACACTCTAATGAAGACAAAGATTTGGACTGAAAAACAACTAAGTTCACTAATGAATTTGCTGGAGTTTCTTTTCTCACAGACTCCCAAAGACAGGAGGCTCCCAGTGGCTACTTGCAGCAGTCAGGGCGGCTGCTCTCCCTGACTCAGCCAGTGGCCAGCAGCCTGACATGTCGCCAGGGCCCCTGGGGTGTATTCTTGTCACTACAGGGGGGCGTGGGAGATAGGTACTCTTCTGTATTCACGCACAGAAAAACTAGCATCCTTGTCCTATAACGTGAGGGGTGAGAGGATGTGTTACTGGTAATGGTCAAACCGGGAGAGAAGGAAGGGTGGCTGGGGACAACAGAGAGTAACAGCAAAATGACAAAGAAAGAAGAAAAGCTCTGGTTCAGAGTAGAAGGCATTTTAGAGGCGTGGAGTGCACGCACGTCCTTCGACTTTACATGAGGAAACTGGAGCCTCGTCGGAATGCACACAGCCGACTGGTATGAGCTGGAATTAAAACTCAGATTCTCTGACTCCTAATGTGGTGGCTTTCCATGACATCATGCTGCCTCTTGTGAAAAGTTTAGATGTCTAATTTCTTTTTTAGAAAGTGTGTGTGTACACTTAATCAAGGGGAAGTGAAAAATGTGAATAAGATCGTATACAGTAGGATCGAAGGGTAAATAAATGCTGCACTCATGAAAGGTTTTATAATAATAAAAATAAATCGAGAGTGCATAAACAATGCAACCACTTTGGAAAACAGTTTGACAGTTCCTCAAAAAGTTAAGGATGTAATTACCATATGGCCAAGCAATTTCATTCCTGAGTATACAGCCAAAAGAAATGAAAACATGTTCACAAAAACTTACATATGAATGTTCATAGCAGTTTTATTCATAATAGTCAAAAAGTCGAAATGACCTAAATATCCATCAACTGACAAACAGATAAACAAAATTGATATCTCGTAGAACAGAATATTATTTGGTCATAAAAAGTGAAGTATTCCTCCATATTTTGTTAAGTAAACAAAAAGATCGTTACTGAGCGATTGTTTGTATGAAATAATAGTGAAAAGGGTCAAAGAGGGGTGGTCCAAGAAAGGGTGTCTGAGCGCTGTTTGATGGCGGCCCTGAAGGGGCGGGGGCTGACCCAGGCAGAAATGATAGCATGAAGGCTGATCAGGCAGGAAAGGGCTTGGCGCGGTTATGACACGCACGGGCGGCCAGCAAGGCTGGAGCAGCGGCAGAAACGGCAGTGCCGCCCCGCAAGGCCAGAGCGGATCATCGGGCCCTCACAGGCTAAGCAGTGAAAACTTCAAAGTATATCGTCTCCACACCCCATCCTCCTGCAGCGCACACGCGCACTTTTAAAAACACAGCTTTACTGAAATATCGCTCAAAAGTAAAAACTGTACATATTTAAGGTATACAATTTGATGTTTTGATATATGTATTTACTGTGTAAAAATCAGCACGATCAAGCTAATGAACATACTCATCACCTCTAGAGAGTTAACATGTTTTTTTGCGTGTGCGCACACACTTTTAGGAACTATGAATGCTTTCAGGTGTGTGTGCCAGGCGAAGGGGGTGCAGTGGGACTCCTGTTCGCTGGACTGCCTGAGAATAGCCTTCGCTGGGGTCATGAAGTCAATGACAGGAAAGAGCTGCTGCTGTTTACACTTATGATCACTGCTAGCCAACACGGGCAGGATGAAGCCTATCACACCCACATCACCCCTGTCCAAGCGCTGTCACAGAAAAGGAGCGCCGTCCGGTTAATTAAAAGGAAAAAAGAACAGAAAGAAAGTAAAGAAAAAGGAAGGAAGGAAGGAAGGGAGGGAGGGTGGGAGGGAGGAAGGAAGAATGGAAGGAAAAAGGAAGAATAGAAGGAAGGAAAGAAAAGAAAAAGAAGGAAAGAGGAAGAAAGGGAGAAGGGGCTGGAAGGAGGAAGGAGGCGAGATGCTGTTATTGTTACTAAAAATAATCGCCACCCACAGAACCCCTGTCATGGAACCACCATTCTAAAATGGAAAAGAAAATTAGCTCTTCTTTCTGTCTCCAAAATGAGGACATTTTAAGTGCAAGTCATTAATGATTTAAATGCCATTTAAAACCGCTTAGGATATCTAATAGTTATTTCAGATTGTACAGGAAAGTAGTGAAATATATATCAATAAATGAGTTTCATGGTAAGTCCTAAACTCAGCACATGTGTTAAAGAGTTTAATGCTATGAAATGCTTGGTTTTTTTTTTTAACTGTGAAATCTTTTTTAAAATGAATAGACAAGTTAGAATTTCAGGCATTTAAGCAGATTCTTTTTCTTTGCCTGATGAAGTATTACCAATTGTTTCAGTAAAGCATACTGTTATCTGGTGAGGAAGAAATGGTATTCTTTTCCCTCACTTTACTAAAAATATATTTATATTCAATAATAGATGTCTCTCTTTATAAATATTTCATACTGGGTCTGCCCCCACCTTCAAAAATGAGCAAATCTCAAAAATAGGAAACTCGACACGATCAGTCGGCTTAACTCTGCCCTGACAGAGGCCTGCCAGTTCAGGACGGGAGCTGGGGCAGGATGTGAGGAGAGGACGTGGCAATGGCGGTATGTTGTCACTATGTTGTCACTACACTGTGTTGTCACAGGATAAAACACCATCCACAGCAGTGGGCAAGTGCCTCAAAACCATTCAAAGGACTTCAGAACCGACTTACCTTGCAGTATCTTAAAGCTTCCATTAGCGTCAAGAATCCCACAGCTGCTTGCTCGTGTATACCAAGAAGTTCTGCAAAAAAAAAAAAGGGCCAGCATTGCATCGGCATCCGTAAATCTGGAAAGGACTTATATGTCAGTATATATGTAGACTTATATATATATTCTTCACCAAAACTTTTACTTCTACCCAAAACTATCCTTTAAAACCTAGCACATGGTTAGTCAGAGTCCAAATGAAGCCATCATTCTAGTACTGCTCATTATGAAACAGCATTAGATCAGGCTTGTGGTGGGTGATGTGATACTTCGAATGGACATACAATGTATTCATGAAACTTTATATTGGGTGTTAACTTTTTTAATGGAGGCATTTTTGCCCCTGAAACCGAGGCATTATTGGCAAAAAGAAGAAAGAGATACTTAATCATCTCCATGTAAAATAACTAACTTCAACTGACTTCGATTTAGAAACGAAAAGGATATGTTAATCAAAATCTGTAAAATTTATCACTGGGTAGCAGTGAACCTACTCGCACAATGTTTAAAGCATGGACAGTTGATGCCATCCTTCTCTCCTACAAATAAATTTTGCAGTGTGAAAATAAAGATGAACAGAACATGGCATGCATCTTACAAATGCTAACAGTTTATCAAGGGAGACAGAGGAAAAAAGTCCGTGTTCTCTGTTTACACACAACAATCTTAGAGTGGTCAAAGGACATCTGCTGTGTTAGGGGTCACATACAGAACTGGCAATGTTTGAGATGAATCTTCAAGTACGTGTAGGAATTTTCCAGACCAAGAAGAGGGTAAGAAAAAATTCAAGGCAGAAGAAACAGCAGAGACATGAAAAATCAATGTATTTAAAGGGTGAAGAAATTGTCAAAGCCTCTGGAAAGGTTTCTGAACTGGGGAATCTGATAAATGGCGAGTAAAAGAAAGAATAAAGGAGGAGGAGATTCTGGAGCGGTATGATGGGAGAACATGAGTTTGGTTTCACGTAAGCTGGGACTGAGGCATCTTCTACGTAGAGATGGATACACGACAGGCAGCAAGGCTCAGGAACGCAGGGAAGAGGAATCAGGGCTGGATACAGAGTGCTGGGAACTGTGAGCACAGAGAAGAGGTGACGTCATGGATGTGGATCAGAAAGCAGCAGCTCAGAGAATGAAGACAAAGTCTTCACAGACAGTGGCTTTCAGGCTCATGCACATGAAATAGAACTGTAACAGTAATTTGGGTCCGCATGTATTTCTAAAAAGCATTTTTTTTTTTTCTGGTTAAAAATTAGGTCCACAAAAAGACCACATATTATAGGATTCCATTTTTATGAAATGTCCAGAATAGGTAAATCTATAGAATGAACGTAGATTAGGACTGTAGATTATGTCCACTGTAAACATAATACACATATAACTTTGCATCCTTTTTTCCATCAGGTATTCTTTTGTCCTTTTTTCTTGTTAATATAATAATATCAACTCGTAGTCATTTTTATTGTAAATATTTTACTATGTATCCTTAAGTACAACTCCAGACGGTATAACCCAAAAACTGGTAGTTTAACCTTTTGGATTTGTAAATTCAAAATTAATACAAGGCACGTATACACACAGTGTGTATTCACTAGCTTCTCACAGGCACAGAGAAAGTATAGCAGTAGTTCTCAAACTGTGGTTTTGGATTCTTAGCGGTGCACAAGACTCGGAGAGACTATATGAATTAAAATGATTTTCATAAAAAGTCATAAATTGAGTCTTATCTCATGAGTATAGAGTGAAATTTTTAAGAGGCTAAATGATATATTCCAACAGACTGTGTCTATAAACAAATATGAAAGTCCGGCTGACTACTAATAACCTACACATTAAAGGGATTCAAAATATTTAAAACAAACTCACTCTTCTTACTAAGTTTTTGTTTTCTTTTGGAAAGAAGTTGCTTTTTATTAAAATATTTATATTAACAAGTATCGGGTGTATTATCCTAAATTAATTAATCTTTTAAAAATTTCAGTCTTAATTTCTAATAAGAAAACACTGGTCATTATTTGCTTATACCAGCTGTAAGCGAAAGCTCTTTAAGATGCTCGATAATTTTTAAGAGTAAAAGGTATGAGAATCACTGGATTATATAGCATACAAGGAACACGGGTGTGTGTGTGTGGGTGAACAGCCCACATAGGTAGAAACGGCACTCAATAGCCTTGCAAATTTCTCCTCCTTTCCTTCTGAAATGTAATTAAGCAGTACTAAAAAGAACACGTTAGAAACATTTTCTAACTTAAATTTCTAAAAGCAGTTACCACCACCTAGTGTTAAAATTAGATACTACATCAGCTTTTTCCTTGGAATTTTAAAGGAAGGTCTAGAATAGTATATTTACGATGATATCGTCTTACTAGATACAGTAAACTTGCTGCTTAGGTGAGCAATTATTCATATGAGATCAGTAATCACATGTTTCAGCATGTAATTTGGATGGTACATTTCAAAAAAATGTGAGTCCTAGTTCCTTAAACAGTACATACTTTAAATCTTTATCTCCTTTTGACAGCAAAAATACATCAAGAATATTACTGTACAGTTATAAAAAGAGATAATATTCTCACATATTACAACTTATAGAATTTAGTTATATGAGACTTTTCTCAATAAGTCTCAAAGAGGTTTCACATTTGCAGAAAATTCTAATAATTATGTCACTATGTTTTAGAATTTTCTAACTTCATTTTCTTAGCCTAGTACTTAAGATTAATCATGCTTGGTCCCTATCAACCCTTGTTAGCTTCAGTCAATGAGACCACACAGACAGACAGACAGACAGACAGACAGACACACACACACACACACACACACACACACACACACACTTTCATATTCCTGAGTTCGCTTTTTTATATTCTTCCCCACTCTCAACTCTCACTTCTCGCCGCTGTCACATGGTGTCTACAGAACTTCCTCTTGGGTCTTTCAAATTTGATGCTGACTTGGAATCAGAGAGCTGCACTCGATGTATTTAACAAACACACCCTGACCATCAAGTATTGAAAAGAACAACGTTAAGCACAGTGCAAGAATATGAAGGCGAAAACAAGACCCTCTTTGCAAACCATGTATCTGATAAGGGGTTATTATCCAAACTGTATAAGGAACTCCTACAACTCATTGCTAACAAACAACCCAATTAAAAACTCGGCAAAGAATTTAGTCACTTCTCCAAAAAATACACAGAAACGGCCACCAGTATACGAAAAGAGGCTCAATATCACTATCACCAGACACAAATAAAAACCACAATATTACCTCGCACTTGTTATTATCAAAAAAATAATGGCGCAGATGCAGAAATTGAAACTCTTGTGCACTGCCGGTGGGATGTAAAATGGTGCAGCTGCCACAGAAGAGAGTATGGAGGGTCCTCAACAAATTCAAAAGAGAATTACCAGGTGATCCAGCAATTCCACTTGGAGAATTGAAATCAGGATCTCAAAGAGCTATCTGCATGCCCATGCTCACTGCAGCACTATTCACAGGAGCCAAGATGTCAAAAGAACCTAAATGTCCAATAATGAATGAATGGATTAAGAAATTGTGGTACACACAAGGGACGGAATATTATTCTGGCTTAAAAAAGAAGGAAATCCTATAATATGCAGTAACACGGATGAACCTTGAGGACATTATGCTAAGGGAAATACGTCAGGCACAGAAAGAGAAATACTCACGATTCCACTCACATGGAGTGTCTAAAATACACTCCCCGAAGCAGAGGGGAGTGGTGGCTGCCAGGAGCTGCGAGGAGGGAACGGGGAGCTGCTATTCAACAGACTCAGAGTTCCAGTTATGTAGGACTAATAAATTCTAGAGATTAGCTATATGACGTCTTATATGGAGTTATACTATATCTTAACTTAAAAATTCGTTACCACGGTAGACCTTATGTTGAATATCCTTACTACAATTAAAAATCCTCCCCTCCCCTGACCCCCAAATAAAAACAATAGGTTACAATGTAGAATGTGGTGCTCAGTGGTAAGAAAGAGCCCTTTGAGCTGTGAGAATCAGGAAGCTCTCCTAGGAAGGGACAGTGCATGACGTGGGCACTGACGGACTGGGCAGACAGATGGGAGGGGTTTAGGTCCTTAGACTCAAGGAACAGTAGGAACAAAGAAAGTGGTATAATTCTGTTTAAGCATAGGTACGTGATGACTGAAAATTTGAGCTGAGATGAAATTACGTAGGGTCCTTGAGTAATGAAAGAATCTGTACTTGAAAAAAATGAAATAAACACTTTAAGAATATTAGAATAGCTAAAATAAAAAGTAATAAAATACTAAGAAAAGCTTGGTTATCTCACTTATAGGTAAAGGTACAAGCAATCTGAGCCTTGACTTTTATGAAATCTATTTCTGAAAGTGAGGAACTCCCTAAACCCACTTAATGATTGGTTGCTGATTCCTAAGAAGTCAGGTTGCTAGAGAGTCGGCACCTAGCAAGGGATGCCAGATTTAGCACGTAAAAGCACAAGACGCCCAATTCAACTGAAATTTCAGATAAAACTATATTTTCAGTATTTAAGTACACTCCAAATACTATATGAAATATACTGATATTCAAAATTATTCAGTTTATCTGAAATTCAAATTTAACTCGGAGTTCTATATATTTTATCTGGCAACTTAGTTCTAGCTAATTACGTGTATTTTTACAAGTAATAAAATTTCAGAAAATAAGCACTTCTAATCTTCTCTCACATAAATTCTGATAAACCAAATACTTCTCTGGGCTTCTGATTTATAAGCACTGACAATTTCAATCATAGAAAATCAAAACAAAATAAAAACAATCATCAAATGAACATAGAAAATGAAGCATGTATCACATACACAAACAGAGAGTATACAAATACTGAGGCATTCCTTTAAAACAGGAAGAGACCATGGGGGAAAGTGATCTGCAGGAAAAAAAAACAAAGAAAAGCTCAGCTTAAAATTCCTGTGGTAGTATAAAATAAAGACAGATGATATAAAGACAGAGCCTAGGCAAGGAGCTTGGATTTTAAGTACATGGGAAAGCCAGCTAGTGAGTAGATTTAAGAGAGAATCATGGTCTGATTTAGTTTTAAAAATATGACGGCAGGTACTGTGGAGGACGGGGGAGGAGGGAGAGGTGTGGGGGGGTGGGCAAGAAGGAAATCAGGTGATTAGTTCCACTGCGGTTTTATTTATAGTCTATCGCAGAAGCAACAGATAGTGGTTCTAACAGTTAAGGCAGAAAAAAGCCCATGGTTTCAGGAACTATTTCATTATATGATCAACGATATATAATTTCATTAAAAGGAAAAAAAAAATAATCTAGATGTAAAGGCTTCATCTTGGAAAGATGTCACGTCTTTAAAACAATCTATAAATTTAATTAACCTCAATCAAAATCCTAAGAGATTTCTTATAGCTAAAACGTAAAAAGCTGAAAAACAGTTCAGTTGAAATAGATAATGTAGAAATGACTTGACAATTTTGAAAAAGTACAGTTTAGGAAACGTGCTAATAAATATCAAAGTATATTATAAAACGATACGGCAGTGTTGTTTTGATATAAGAACTCACAAAGAGATTAGTGGAATAGAAGAGTCCAAAAAATGACTCACAAATCGGTAAAATTTATTTGATAAAGTAGACGCGTCATATCTGTGAAGAACTGACTGGAGTCAGTATACTATGTAATTCTTTGGGAAAAAGTAATAAAGAGCTATACATCAAAAGATGCCACTGGAAAAGCTGAGAGACCGAATAGAATGAGGGAAAATATCTGCAACACAGATTTAACACATGAAGAACTGAGAGAATTTCTAAAGAGCTCCTAGAAACTGTGACTCAAAGAAAAGAACACCTGAGCCGAAAATGCCAGAATGACAGAGAGAAGCCATTTCCAGAAGAAACACTAAAAGGTGACACACACACATGACGATCAGGTGCAGGCTCACCAGGATTCAGAGAACGTGAATTAAGATAGGCTGCCGCGCGTCCATAGTTTAGCAAAATATTAAAGCCAGATAGTTCTAAGGGCTGGCCGGAAGGCAGAAAAACAGAACTCTCCTAGACTGTTGGAAGGATACATTTATACTCTTCCAGTTGGTAGATTTTAGAAGGTAATATGGCATTATCTGTCAGGGCTTATCGGGCATTCCTCCAAAGCTTAAACGCAGTCACCGTATGACTCGGGATTTCTACTCCTACGTAGACACCAAAGAAAAATGAAAACAAATATCCTCACAAAAATTTGTACATAAATGTTCGTAACCCCATTACTCATGATGGCCAGGTAGAAAGCAGCCAAATGGCCATCAATTGATGAATAAATGTGGTTTACACCATACAATGGAATATTCATCAATAAGAAGAGTGAAGTGTTGCTACATGCTAAAACTTGGATGAACCTTGAAAACATTATGCTAAGTGAAAGAAGCCAGTCACAGGAGACCAGATATTCTATGATTCTATTCATAAGAAAAGTCCAGAATACGCAAATCGATAGAGACAAAAAGTAGATTAACAGTTGTTAGGGGATGAGGGGAGGAGAGGATGGGGAGCGACAGCTGATGGGGAGCGACAGCTAACGGGCACAAAGGCCCTTTGCTCCTGCCCATTAAGGGAGGACACAAGAAATACAAAGTAATTATTTCAAAGTCATCGCTTGCTTTTGATATTTAAACTACTTCTTAAACAAATCCATAGCAAGACAAAAGCTTTGAAAACTAAGATTTCAAGAAACGGAAAAAGATGAGTTTGTATATATCAAGAACCAAAACCTAGATAAATTGACTCGTATCTGTAAAGTTAGTACAGAGCAAGAAAAAAGCCTATGGGAGACTGGGTAAGGAAAAGCCCAAGGAGAGAGAAAGAATATTCTGGTTCTGGAAGCAGATGAGGCCTGGGAGCCTCTGCAGTGTGGAGAAAGGAGGACCGTGATGACTAGTACCAGAGCAGAACAACACATGGCAGTCCAGGGGGAAAGAAGACGAGAGCCGCAGCGCACAGCAACAGCGGAGACAGAGGCCGAGTGGCTGAGACGCCTCTACCAATGTCCAGATATCCCTTCCCTAATCTTCTCAGGTGATATAAGACTCCCCGGGGCCCAGAGAGCATCGGGGGAAGGACAAAGAGGAGGTGTGCGGAAGCCTTCAGGGTGAGTGGCGGGGGAACCCTGGATATGACTCAAGAGACACTGACAACTTGAACTGGCAGGAGGAAACGCCTTCAGCTATCGGCGAGAATAAGGGCTCAGGAAGACAACAGGCTCAGTTACAGAAAATCGGGCAAGACAACGTGTATTTTTTTTGCTTAAATTTTGACTCTTACCAGAAACTAGCAAAAATAGGTTCTCATTGTAAGCTCATCAAGAAGTGAATGATTTCCATATATTATCGAATGCAAGGAGGAAGGGCAGTTCTCAAACTTCATAAACAGTAAAGTGAAAGTGCTTTTTAATTCTGAAATTATAAAACTTTAAACCGATTTCCCTCCTTAATGTTTTATTCTTTTATGTTTTTGTTAATTAACTATATATTTCTAAAATTTGAGAAAAATTCAAATTTAAGATCAAGACTCACTTGTTTAAATTAGAGCAAACATCTGTAGCTATTATTTTCTCAATCATATTTCTTCTGTCATTTGGTGACAGGTTTATCTAATTATAGAAAAAATAGATGTCCCTGTGAACTAGAGGGACTATGGTTTCCTGTCCTACGCTATATACTTCAGTGAGAGGTATACACGAGTTGCTCGATATAAGTTGAATGACTGAAGACATGTATTTAGACTGACTCATTAATAGGCTGAAGGGCACTGTACTCGGAGCTACCTATCAGCTCTCCTTCGCTGGGCGGAGTGGCCAAAGGTGTTTCACTTCGATGTCCCTAGCAACACATGAAGCTATATGGAAGAAACAATTAGGACCAGAAATGGAGGTGGGAGATGGTTTAAAATACTCGGATAACGCTAAATTTGCCCAGCATCTTGGAAGGAAATTATGCACCCTGAAGTAATACAGAACAAACCACTAGATTCTGAAAGCAAGTATTTCAACTCACTATACTTACAATTCTCCTCAATTTTAAACCAAATGTAGTAGTGCTCCAGACTTACAGATACCATTGCATAAATATATAATAAGGTTATATATTAAGAGATCTATCTTTTACTTTTTCTAGAGAAGAGAGTTCTCCAATCCCAATTTTATACTAGAGAAAACTAAAGGCTTGAGAAGTTAAGTAACTGGGAATGTGGGCCGATGCTTGCCTCCAAAGTCCATGCTCTTCATGATACAGCGTCCTGAAAATTGTGAAGGATCCTTCTGTTGTATAATACTTATCTTAACCTCTAAGTAATGCAGAGCCATTAAAAACAGATAATCTACCGTAGTCTAGTGAAATATTAATCATAAAAGATAAGCACACAAATATACTTACTCATTCCTGAGCATTCTCTATCGCCGTCCCACACGTTAGAAACAGCATGTCCCGTCAACAGGAGGTTAATTAAACTTTGGCTGTTAATAAAAATTAAAAAGTAGTTAAAATATGAAAAAACAACTTTAAAATAAAATGAGCCCTATCGTAATGCATAAAGTAATGACTTTTACATTAAATTATGTTGTTTAAGAAGCAAAATTAGGAAAAACCTTACCGCTTTATTTTATACACTCAACTGAATGACAGCCTTGCTAAATGTATCGCTAAATGAATCACCACATGGTATTTATTGTTCTATATATGCACATTGATTTAATAACTTTATCCAAGTACTGTATAAATGAAAAAAAATGATACTGAGAATGATAATATTTATAATCTTTAAAAACACATACTGTTATTTTGTATTTGAGAGAACATATGTGAATTTTAACATCTGAGGCAGAAAGTCTTAAAGAGAAGTACCTATTTTTTAGAATTAACAATCACTGTTTTATTGATTTTAATAGAAATAGCTACAAAAACGCTTAAGAGGGAGGCTAGTCTCAGAAAAATAAGAAAACAATTTTTTTCTCCCAAGCAGAAAGCATGTATAAATAGGTAAGAAAATACTTATTTCTAAGTCAAAATGAATAAATTTTAGCCATTAAAAAGTTTCATAAATGAAACATCGAGCAGAAATTGTTACAATACCCCTGGTGCCATTTTAAAACAAAATATTTGCTACAAAAATGCAAGGCAGACATGAACCTAAAGTGGCAATTAACATTTCACACATAAGGCGAGCAGTGCATAGGCACGTGGCTGCTTAAATTCACACTTCATGCTGTCAACGCTGACAAGAAAAATCATCGGACTTGGTAGTATTTTATTCTAAGTCCTTAAAATTAAATCCATAAGAGGAGATAATAGGTTTTAGTTAATTACCTGCCATGTCCATATACGGGGTCTATCAAAGGTTCAGTTGAATCTTCAATTTCATTTTTTATGTTTTCGATGCCCTAAAGGGATAAAAAAAAAAGGCTTATTTTACAATCTGAAAATGAATTACAGTAGTTTAAACACTGACAAGTTCATTCTATAAATTACTAAAACGCAAGTATTTAAGTAATTTTTCTCCCAAAGAATTGCCCAATTTGAATTAGGGGTACATTTGAGATGACAATGCAAAAAAGTAGTTTATCCCAGAATATTCTTTTATTTTCTTTTGTGGGCTCTATATAAAGAATACAGGTAATAGATCTAATGTTGGGGAAAGGGGTACAGAGAGTGTTTAAGTTTCAAAGAGGAGGAAGGAGAAAATTATTTATTCTAAAAGTTAATATTCATTTAATTTTAGGCTAAATTAAGTTCAAAACTAACATACCTGCAATGATATGATTTATTTTCTTAGGTCATGTAAAAAGCTTATTTGTATTAAATATATACATATGCATGAGTGCTGATAGGTACAAATTTAAATATGCAGTAAACTTAAATTGGTTATACCGATATATAAGAAAATGGAAGGTTTGCTTTTGATTACATGTTCTCACAAATATGGGTAATTCAAATGTGTACTGACAAAAATATAAATTCGGAGGGCAGGAAGCTTCTTATGTTTTTTGAAAACCAACTTTCTGATATTTTTAATCTCTGAAAAGGGCACCCAAATGCCAAAAAGTCTAGATACTGGATAACTGAAGAAGACGGAGGCGTTTTAACTCTATCAACTTCAGAACGACAAAAGATAACCTGCCATTCACTGTGCTGCTCATCTAACCAGATTATAGGCCATTTCTAAGGATTAAAGAGAATATTGAGCAATGACCAAAATATTCAGCGATTGTGTAAATACATGTAGGAGGACACAAGTGTAAGATCCTGTACTTGCCTTCCTTGGAAACAACAATACAAAGTAGGCTATAATAAAGGCAAAATGAATAACATGAACAAGCGTCATAACCGTTGGGGAGGGAGGGGAAATCAAGTCAAAGACCAGCTCAAGGAAGAACTAGACATGATGGTTTACTGGCTGTAAAGGACAAGAGAAAGAGGAAGTATCAAAAGCCTCGAGTATAGAAAACTTGCAGACTACTGAAGAGTCAAGGTGAACTCATAAGAAACCAGTCATCTTGGATCCCTCCGCCACTGGTATTCACCACTTCAAACCAAACACCAAGCAGCTCTGGTTCTTTCTCTTAAACATCCTCCTAAATGTTTGTAAATTGCAAAATTTAAAACATGCGTCTAAATGTGCTCCCTTTATTTTCCATTTCCATGGTCAGTGCTCTAGCTTAGGTTCACCTATTTCAATGACTGCTTTTCTAGGCTTCCCAAACTCTAGACTTATCATTCACATACCAACTCCCTCCAGTACAATGCTCATCTCAACTTAAGGAATCTTTTATTAACAAGATCTTGTTGCTCCTTTGTTGAAAATGTTGTTTTGTTCTAATTTTGGCCATATGAAATCTATTTTTGCATAATATACAAGGAAGGACCTTTATAGTCTAAACCTTGTTTATATAATTCTGGTCTCGTCTTCCACAATTGCCTTTCTGGAGCGTTACGCTGCAGTAATACAGAACTACATATGCTTCCTCAGACATGTGTCATACCCTCAACTGATCATGCGTTTATACTTGCTATTCCCACAGCTTTGCTGTCTAGAAAATGTTTCCTCATCTACTGAATGATCCCTACGATATAAAGTCTGCCCTTGATTCCATGAACTAAACTTAGGCACATCTTTACTATTTTCCTATCATGCTTTGCGCATGCAACAAACAAACACACACCAAAAAACATTGCCAAAATGGAAGTAATCATTTTTTTCTTTTACAATATGGAAGAACCATTAAAAAAAATTGTATCCCACATTATAAATCCAGTGCCTAGCGTAGGGTCAATGCTTAATAAACATTTATCAAGTGAAAGAACTTTGCTTTTAGACATGTTACAGAAGGATAACTTAGTATCATGATTTATCGGATAAGTTAAAAAACAGAGTGGGGGTTAGGAGAGTTTATGGATGCCATTAAGGGTTCAGTTGCCAGACATTGCTAAGAACAAAGAAAATAAAATTCAGAGGAACTGAGTGTGTTTCATTCATTAGAACATTACTGATAACCTCTACAGTCTTTAAGATCAGGGGTGAAAGTTTAAAATGGTTAAGTAACAAGTGAGTGGTGAAGAAGAGCATTATTATCAGCTTAAGAGATTTTTATTTTGAGATTTAGAAACGGCATTAAGAATAATTTTTAGCCTCGTAACAGAAAAAATATACTAAACTCGAACTAATAAAAGCCAGAAGAATCTTAAACAAACCTTTGTCAGTAACACAGAATACAGAAAGAGCAATACTCCAAATTTGCTTCCCCACACTGAATACTGGTCCAAGACAGCATCTTTTAATTCTGACAAACTTCTGAACGATCTTTTTCTGAGGGTGTGGTGGTGGGGGACGGGGGGAGGTGGGGAGAAAGAATTAAGTATTAGTACCATTGTGAGATTTACTACATCCGTAAGTAGGAAAAATCTTAAATTGTCTTATACATTTAAATGTATACAAACAGGAGATTTTTCTACATGTCTCAAATTTTCAAATACAAATTTAGCCATTAAAAACGAAAATTATTGCTGATGACTATCACGATATAGAATACACCCCGTTAAGACAGAACACCCACTTGGTAGGAAGCCACTTCCTCTCTTAGGTGAACTGTCTGGCATAGATAAATTTTTCAATGATTATTCAGTTATTTAAGGAATGAAGTGGTCCTGGCTCTCTTCTGAGATGTTTTTAAGAACAAAATCCTTTAAATTTTTAAAGCCTGAAAATTATTTAACAAATATCTGAACACCGAAAATTGTACATTTGTGGCTCCTTTTAAAGAAACTGATGCTATATTTCACATTAAGTGTAACCTATAGTTCCGTCAACATAGACATCCTTACCTTTGATTTTGGAATGTAAAATTTAAATGCTCTAATGAAAATATGACACTTAATAAAAATTATAAGAAGCACATTTTGGCAAACAATGAAAAATAATCCAAATATTTATTCTAGAAATCTTTATACTCTCTCGGGACAGAAAAACAGTAAGCTTAAATGATTTTTTCATTGTAATGATAAAAAACTTTTAATGTTATAAAAAGTGTATCTTGATAGTTAATTTAGGAATCTAAATAATTTATGTATACATTTACAAATTACTTTTTTTTAATTTGAAAACAAATTAATCCTCAAGCATATAAATCTAAGTACCTTCCCATAGTTTGAACAAACTTAAAATGGCAATGTGTTCACAAGGTAAGTATTTTAAATGTTCCAATGTTACTTACTGAATTAATGCATGAAATCGCTCAAAGCCAAGCTCTTCGACAGCCAAGGCAGCTATACATAAAAGACACTTTTCAGCACTACACATGGCAAATAAATGACACAAGATACACACAGCAGGCTGTAAATACTTTCAAGCAATCTAAGTTTTCCCTCTTTCCTTACTCCCTTAAAATTCTCAGTTTATTTTCAACTTCACTCTAACATATTTATATTTCAACAATCTAGTTACCATGTTTTAACTAAAATGGATATAATACTGAGAATGTAGAAGGGTAATTAATTAACACTTCAATTCAGTTATGCTGGAGTACTTCATAAAATATGAGAAGTTATTGGCGATCACAGTGCTTCACACATCATTGTGATGTGTCCTGCACTTTCAAATAATCTTTCAATCCATAAAGCCAAATGAGATTACTGTAGCTAATCTCCCGCCTTTAAAATATAAAATGTTTAGATCTGATGCTTAATTATTAAACAGGTGTATAAAAAGGCATAGCACTTTGAAACTACACAGGTTCAACAACAGCTTTAAGTTTGTTTCCTCGTTAATTTGCACAACTGTTGAGAAGTTTTCAGTAACTTATTTAGATTGTTTATTAATACAGTATTATAAATTTTTAAAAATCAAAGGAAATCAAAGAAAGCATTTAAATCAAAGGAAGTATTTATTTAGCACTTTTCTAAGTGCCAGGCCCCTTTCCAAATGCTCTACAAGTCTTAAGTCATTTAATCCTCATAACAACCCTACTTTGCTCATTTTACAGAAGAGGAAACCAAGGCACAGAGAAGAATTCTCTCGCATGCGCACTGTAATGAATGGCAGAGCTGAGATTTCAACCCAGAGAGCCTTGGCTCCCCAACGAGAAAGTCTCCAAAGATATCATACATGAATCAAAATACCTACTCTAATTTATAACAATTTCTTATATTTATAAAGCAAATCTTAGTACCTTTGAATACGAATTCTCACTACAGAATTAAAGCAGTTGATTCAGTATGAATTAAAAAATTTTGACTTACAGTTTCAAAAGTCATTATGCTAGCCTTTCAAAGCCTAGTTTTAATATTCGAATGCTTCAAATTACTTCTAAAAATCTTTAGAAGTCCAATGGCTTAAATAATCTTTTGACCTATATGGGAAACAAACTGAAATTGAACCCGAGTATTCACTACTGCAAACAAGTGTGCATTACCAAAAGCCAAAAACTATACACACCACACAAGCCAATGAAAGTAATGTTTGTAAGAAATGTATTATTGACAATGAGGAAAATACTTCACAATTTAAAATTTCAGGATAAAATAAAAATACTACCTATCCTTTTCCAAATTGTACTAATTATTCTGTGTTTGGTTATCTAAGTAATGTTATGGGCGTACACTATGAAAGTTGACATAAAGATAGTAATTTGGAGAAAAGAGGCAAGCAAAATAAAAAGCTCAGCAGGCAAGATGGTAGAAAAATATAAAACACAAGAAAAAGAACATAGCTGGGAATAGAGGAAAGAACAGGTAAAATAGATTGTTATACAGAATAAAAATTTTAATAGAAGTTCATTTCATTTGTCAACATCTAAAGTAAATTCTCAAATTTCCAGTTAACAAAACTTCGAATTTATATGACATTGAAAATAAATTTAAAATACGGTTTTATTCATGCCTACTTTTAGCATGAGGCAAAGCAAATTGGAAAATTACTAAAACATGGTTTTTTGGAGGGGAATTCAATATACTATGCCTACTTAAATTAGTTACTGAAGTGCCAAAATTAATGCATTACGAGGTCTTTTAACCTACCACTGCAGAATTTACCACACAGTCCACTGTAAGCACATAGCATATACTAAGATACTAATGAAAAATGTTACAAAAAAGATCTTACTATTTTCTTACATTTTAACATAGGTACTGGCTTTACGCACAATCTTTAAAAGAACTTTTAATGAGTTCAGCTCTTCCTGTCAAAATGTTAATATCCTTGATGAAACTATTAAACCTGCTTACATGCAACCCAGTAAAACCTGGCAAAGAGTTTAAAACCAGTCTTAATGACATTTTTTATTATCATCCTTGTGAATATTTTCCACTTATTTTCAAGTGTATTATGTATGAACTCTACAAATGTGAAAATTTTTTTGAAAGGTTACATTTGAAAAGTCTGAAAAAGAAATGTCGTTGAACTGTTTAAATTTTAAAATTATTCCTTGCGAATGTACTATTAACATTTGCCATTGTAACTGAGGAGGCAGGAGAGAAAACGCTGACATCACAGACATTTTAGCTCAAGGAAGCAACAGTGCCTCGCTGACAGCCCTATAGGAAGAGCAAGATGTATATCGCAAGCAATCAAAATATACTTTCTAGAAATCAGTTGTCTAATTTCTGTAAGAACAATTTCCACAGAGATGATAGTTCATGGAGTGCATTATATGCAGAATAAGTCACTTATTAAAAATAAGCACTAGAATGATCAATTGTCAAAAGCCACCTACTAGCAAAATAACTCCTGTAAAGAAAAACAGAAAAGCGAATGTATTTATCTAGCTTCTATATATCAGAAGTCTCCATTTTATTAGTTCATTCTGGCAGTTTTTAGGTCAATTACATAAGAATTTTCAAAGGCTAAAGATCACAGAATATATGATTTTTATGAATGCGAATAGTTTTCAAGAAAAATCTTCAAAGTATGAAAAACTTAAATGATAGCCAAATTAAATCTCATAATTAAACTACCTTAAAATGATTCATATTTAGCAACAATGTCCAGAAAGTGGGAGAAAAAATAAAGTGTAATGAAAAAATTGTCCCCATCTTTGCTCTAGGAAGCAACTAAAGATATTTAAGAAATTTTCTAATGTCAAAAAAAAATTCCTTTTTTCCCCAATACCAAAGAAAACCTTAAGGCATTTAAAACTAAAGAGTATGAAAATATGTTCTTTAAACTTTCTAAATAAGAGTTTCAAAGCTTAGAAGAGTCATCAAGCAGAAGATAAGTAGAACTTTTTAAAAAGTTTAGAGATGTATTTTCTTTTTTTGTTTTCCTAAAACGAGGGCAAAAATAAACAAATGTGATATCCTGTAGCAATTAAAATAATCAAATGGGAAATGAAAAATACTCAGGCTCATCAATTAAGCTTAGGCTGAAGAAGAGAACATGTTATAAAAATTTAAAAATCTTTTTTCTCTCCAATTTTCCATAGCTTTCATTCGAACAAAGGCATAACAAATTACTTCAGGAAATGAAAATGTATCTTACAAGAATGCTCCACTTGGCAGCTGGACTCTGCAGGGCTCCCAGAAATGCCAGCCGTTTCCTCAGTGGTCTTTCCTCTGAGCCATGACACCAAGCAGTACGATCCAGAGTTGTCCCCACAGGCACTTTCTAAAATATCACACAAGGTGTGACACAGGAGTTCTTTCCGATCTTCCTCTAAAAATAACCGAAGCATAAGTTATCATAGTTTTCTTTGGGGAAAAAAAAAAAATCCTGTCATGAATAACACTATTAAGGATATATTAATTTAATGATGAAATCAAACATTTTAAGTGAAGGGGAAAATCCACAGACAACTGATCTTAAATTATATTTCGGAAAAACAGTATGCTTGAAGGTTAAAATGTCACCACTGTACTTCCACTAATAGGAAAAAGTATCCTATAAAATACAGAATTAAACCTTAGGAGAAAGGACATGCCATGTGCAGTAACCTGATACTAGCGACACCTTCCTAGCTGCAAAAGGAGCACGTGAGCCATGAGGTTTCCTTTACTGCAGAAGCAGGCACACTGTAAGGGCCTGTTGAAACCTCTATTTTTTCCTCATTTTTGAATTAGTCTAATGTCTCTGATCGCCCTATCCCACAGGGGTAAGGATGATGAGATATCGCACTGTCAGCACACACAATACCACAGTCCATTACGTTAGCAGGAGCCATCGTGGTTCTGCTGCGTAATTCTGAAACTACTCATACTGGACTGCAGTGATTTGAGCTATATAGATTTTACAGAAAATAGTATAAATGCTCAGTTTCTTTCTGAACCTTAGCCACCCTCCCTTTTTCAAGTAGTAGTACTCTCCAAAAGTGGTACTGCCTTCTGAAACTTTCAAACGAAGGGGATAAGATGTATTATATATCCTATGTAAAATTTTATGCAATAGGGAGGTTTCTATCCCTAATAGATTAAAAGTTCTTTAAAGGTACAAACTGTGCCATTCACTTTAAAACCATCACAGTATTTATGACATCTGTGACACTATATAAATTTTTTATCAATGTGAATATGTTTCTGAGCAAGAAATAGTATAAACTGTATTAATAAAACATTCATGTTAATAGTATCTCTTGAGTATTTCTTCTCTACTAAAATCTGTTTTGCATTTCAGCTATTAATAAAAAATACATGACAGGGACACTTTAACTTTTATATTAAAATATCACTAGTAGATTCCATGTATATGATTTGGAATGGAAGCTTTTTGCCCTTATATACAAAACTGGGATTATAATCTACCTCCTTCCAGAAGTTATTGTGCGGTACGCATGAAATTGTGCAAGCAAAGGAATGATCTTTGTAAACTGTCAAGGAGAATGCAAATGTTTGTTATCAGGCAGTACCACACAGCTCTCTGCTCTAATCATATTGCAGACCTATGGCAGCTTCATTTGCAATTTAATTCAGAATTATTTGCAATATTACTTGCAATATCTTTGCAGGAATACAAAGATAATTAATTCTGAGTTCTTGCTCAAAGCTAATTAAGACAAAACAAACATACTTAAATGACAATTCCTTATGATAGGCTATCATTTAGCAGCTTAGGGAAATACGCCCTGTTTTGACAAGAGGCCAAAGGTTTTCCCCTTAGTTATATTATCCTGTCTTATACCTCTTCGAAAAGCCAAGTTTGGAAATATGCATTTAAAAGTTTGGAGTCACTTTTCATGAAATCCTGTGAAATATTAAAAGAAATTTACCTCACCAAAAGTGTCTCATTGACAGTTTATTTTTTAAGACTATTGCAAGGAATGCTGCATGGATCATTTGTGAAACAGAGGAGGAAGTAAAAGCTTATAAAAGATAGCTATCATACCTGGGCAATCCCTCCAGGAAGACTTCTCAGAAGAAAACAGGAGCTTCTTCAAAAGAAATGCCTTTACACAATTAAAATGATAATTATTAGTATGCATTATAAACATCTTTTTTTTTCTTTCAATTTATTTTCATTATGGTGACATTGGTTAATGAAATCCAGTTAAGTTTCAGGTGTACAATTCAACAATATATGCTCTACTGTTAAACATGTATTATTCTTTTATTTTAAAAAGGAAGAAAACTAATTTGTACTACCTCTCTAATTTTTTGAATAGAGCTATCAAAATTTCAAATGGTTCCCCTTCACATTCAACAGTAACTGAGCATAGTTATTTATTTGGAATATATGACTATAAACTTAATTCTAGATCCATAAAATTCTTCTTTCATAATACTTATTTTCTGGTAACTAGAAGAAATGACTCAAAAAGACACAAAACGGCAAAATTTAGAAATGTAAAGTGAAGGCTCTATGGAACAGAAGGAAGCCTGCATGTCTTTTTAATTCCTTGGGAGAAAAGAAATCTAAAAAGTGGTTCTGCCGCATTAGCTCTGATCTGTGATAAAATAACACTGCCAGGGTCATCACCTTCTTAAAAGGAACGCCCAACTTCCTGGTTTAACTCAAAAGCCATAAGGGTTAAAAGAAAAACAAACTGATTTCTAATCTTTCCTTAAGTGTCAACTGTGTTACACTGTGATCCGACAGAAAAGTGGCTCAGTGTAATAGTGTTTCCTTCTCAAAGTGTAGTTCAAAAGCTATTTGCATCCTAGTCACCTGACTTGTTTATCTAAAATGCAGACTCTTATGCTTCCTCTATTGTATCTGAATCTTTAGGGGGTAAATTCAAGAAAAAGAGGTTACTATGGTGATTCTTACTGTGTTTGAAAGCAGTAGGGTACACATGAAGGACTGAATCCTGGTTCTAGTATTTTACTAACTAAAAACAATAATGGCACAAGCTTTAAAAGGTTGCAGTGAGGATTATATGAGGTAATCTAAGTAATGCACTTAGCACAGTACCTGGCAATTAATAGGCAATCATCTCAAAGAATTTTAAAGAGAAGCTAAGTAATATTCTATAATGTTCTTGTAGAAATAACATCTACAAATGGCACAATCAAGTGCTTCTGATTTTTCCCCAAACGAAAATGACCATAAAAATGAGCAGTATGACAGTATTATACAATTTTGGAAAAGGGACGTGGGATACCGATTACTAAACCAGTAATAGAACTACTCAGCAGTCTGACATGCTTTCTTCTAGTCATTTCATACCTGCTTTAAATTTTATTACAAGTGAGAAGCATATGGGTATGTGACTATTTTCCATTTTTCTGTTTTCCCACAGAATTCATAACTATAATTCTTAATCTCTTAATCAAAATTTCCTTAAACACTATTTCGTGTTTAAAGATCATTACTGTACATTAGGTTGTTTGCGATTTTTTACTACTATAAATACAAAGCTTCTTGAAGATAACATTTCTCATATTAAGGATTATTTCTTTACGAAAGATTCATAGAAGTACAATTAATTGTATCAAATAATCCGTATTAGCATGGCTCCAATTATAATGTAAAATTCCTTCCGAAAATCCAAGCACGAATTTGTACTTCATAGTGATAGATACAGTGTGCCAGCATCGTCCCAGCCTTACAGGCCAAGTGGTTATTTTCTATTAGATTAGAAAGAGTCAGCAGCAGAACCTAGTTCCAGCTGTTATTTGTACTTTCTTGGCTTCCTGTTGAGGTTGAACACCTGGATTCTCCAGCTGTCCAGCATCATCCCACTTGTGTGATTGCAGATACGTGTGCATTTCACCTACGGGATCTTAGTGTTTTTCTTATCAATTTGTCCGTTATTGTTAATATTCACTGCAAATATTTTTCTGGCCTTGGAACTCATCCTTTCTCTTAGACTACGGACAACACATTATGTTTAGTTTTTTTCTGTGGTTGAATATCAAGAATAAATTTGGACTATGGTATGAAATTATCTAAATTCATTTTTTCCCTCTCAAACTGCCAATCACATCAGTGACCTTAGTAAACTTACTTGTGGTATTATTCTACCAATAATATTCTACCTTTGATTTGTAGTTCTTTCTTTATCCCAATATGCGATAAATTCTTGGTAAACTGCTTTATGTAATATGGTCTACTATCATATTATCTATTTGGTTCCATAACATGGTTATTCTAGCAATAGTGTCATGTTCTAGTTTTTATAGTTTACAAAGTTTTAATATCTGGACGTGCTTATCTGCCTTCATTACTCTTAATGATTTAGTAGTTCTGACTTTTATATTGAAATAGTAATATAAACAAAATTTCTCTATCATTGAGAAGATTTATGTGACTATGAAACTAAATGACTACCTCAAAGACACATCAGGATTTTGAACATTACAATTATCTGTTGTTACACAACAACCCCACTTGCAAAAATAACTACCATTTTAGAAATATAATGAATTTATAAAAAACGAAACTGCTGTGGTATACCGTGCATTTAATTACATTCAGAGACTTGCAGTAAAGACCCGTGGGTACTATTAATGGCCCAAAAAAGACAGTGTTAATATAATCTAATTTGCATACGGGCAGGATAAGGAATATTTGATTTCAGATTTGAATTTGATTCCCACTAACAACCAAAATCTGCCTCAGTTACTCAACATAATAGCTCTAATAACTAACTTATAATTCAACTTTATTCTTTAGATTCAGTAACTCCCAAAGTTCAAACATTCAAATTTTACTTATTTTT
Source organism: Rousettus aegyptiacus (assembly GCF_014176215.1). Lineage (NCBI taxonomy): Eukaryota > Metazoa > Chordata > Mammalia > Chiroptera > Pteropodidae > Rousettus > Rousettus aegyptiacus. The sequence goes on along the minus strand of NW_023416285.1, from coordinate 90,406,978 downwards.
TATATTTCTACTAATACAAAAAAATTTGTATTAACTCTTTGAAAAACCAAAATAATGACTTTAAAAGGATATATTTTGTAATCAACCATGAAAGGAGATTTTTTCCTCCTTTGCGAACACAGTTTTAATAACGTAAGGGTATGAAGTATAAGGTTTGAGAGAGAAATCTACTTGGCAGCTAACAGTTCAGGAATGTATTCTGTATGTCCGATGAATAATAAATACCACATTAAATATTTATTCTCAAAACCTGATTAAAACATAAACAATAAATTTAGGCTTCTTTTATAACAGTTCTGAAGTTGCACTGCTGTTCAGATACTCTAAGTGTAACAATAAATTGAAAACTCAATTTTTGGCTTTAACAATGTAACGGTTTATAAATCAGCCTTTGAGATTCAAACGATGTAACAATATCGAGATTCAAAATCAAAGACATATATTCAGATTAACTTTATCTTTTGTGCAAAGAAAAAAATCCTATGTTTTGAAATCTACTTGAAATGTGTTGCTACAAATTTTATTTTCAAGGCCAAAGCTATAGCCTAAAATAGTATATACTGTGAACTTATTTTACAAATTTATGAAGTTTTAGGCCATAAAGATATGAACTCATCTTCAACTTTTTAGGAAAATCATTTTTATAAAGAAAATAGTACCATTGCTATAATGTACCTATATGTATATAAAATGTTAGTACTCAATAGGATCGTTGAATTAAAAAGATGTTATGACCATTAATTCTAAATTTTCTGAAAGTTGGAACACCTTTTACATTTTCGTGAAAATAAGGCTAATCAAAGGCTATTGCTGTGTAACTTGTTCATGTTCTGAACTCATTTTCATTTTGGATATTTATAGCAATTTACATAAACAAAGTTAAGAGGTAACTGATCATGCCTTATAATTACTAGAGCATATATATTAGAAACAGAAAGTAAAGTATGAAATGTTTGCACACGTCCCCTAAGGAGTCGGTAAAGTAGTCTATGTTACCTGAACAGGTGCAATAACAGCACAGGGGCCACCTTCAAACTGTTCTAATGCAGATCCCTCTGATTCACTAAACACAAACCCTAAAAACAAAGCAAGCAGCAAAGATTAAAAATGTAATTCAGGTGGCAACTGAAAGAATTTTTAATGTACTTTGCTTAGAGAAAGATCACTTATCATAACAGCAAAATGTCTTTAACTCAGTCAGGGGCAATGATTAACATTTTGGGGGATCAAGGAACTCTTTGAGAAAAATATGGAACACACCCCTCCCAAATGAACATGCACACACACAGACACAATTTTGCACCAAGGGACCCCATTAAGTAGCCTGGGGGAATGAAGTATGAAGTTTAATAAAAAGCACATCAAATCTGACTTTTAAATAATTTACTTGAAGACTAGATAGTCTATTTACTGAATTCAGACATATTTTTTAGTACCCTTTCCATAGAGTATACATTTTTTTCGTTCCAATCTTTTAGTCGCAGTCTATAAGCTAAAAATTAAATGGCATCATACACAGTGAATGTGCTCATGTTGGCGCTAGCTTAACTTACATATTCACCAACTGGTACTGACCGAGAGCAGCCAACAGAAGCTCCTGCGGAGAGCGCCGCCAGCCACACTGCATCGCAGGGACAGACGCCAGGAGAACTGGGCTGCCCGTACGCCCTTCGGGAATCCGCCCACCTCTCCAGGCCTCAGCGAACATACATTCATTCATTCATTCATTCATTCATTCATTTATTTTTAACTGTATTGGGAGTGACATTGGTTAATAAAATTATATGGGTTTCAAGTGTACAATTAGATAATACATCATCTGTATACTGTACTGTGTGTTTAGCGCCCAAAGTCTAATCTCCTGTCACCTTATATTTGACTACCTAAGGGTCGAGGGGGAATCAAATATATGGCAACATCCTCAAAGTGATCACTTCCAATCCCAACAAACTAGGAGTATGCGGTTTCATTAATTCAGTCATTCATCCAACGAACATTTAACAAACATCAGATACTGTACCAAGCACCTAGGATATATGCGTGAATGAGAGAGCCCCTGGTCTGGAGAAGCCAACAGCCCAGGTGAAGACAGATATACAAACAAATAATTACTAACATAAAGTAAATGAACGTTACAACGGAAATATGAAAAGTGTTGTGATACATGAAGGAATGGCTTATTCTGCTCGAGTCGAATCATAACAGGTGACTTTAAGTCTGATCTAGTACAGGAATTTGCCAGAGAGAAAAGGGTGAGAGAGAGACTTTCAGGTAAAGAAAACACTTTTACTAAAGGGAAAAGGGTTGGTAAAACAGCAAGTTTATGGACGGGAGGGAAATTGAATGTAGCTGAATGGCAGTTTGGGGGTAGGACGGGGGAGACGGTAAATGCGAGGTGAAGCTGGTTCATGCTGGGCAGGATCACGCCATGACGAGTACTAATTAAAGCACTGATACAATCATTATTTTTTCTTTTTTAAGGACCAGAGTGGGGATGAGGCTATTTGGACAGCCCTACAGAGACAGAGCCAACATAATAAAAGCAAGATTAGTGTAGAGAGGAGAAACTATATCTGAACAATATTTATGTGGTGTAAAAATTAAGATTTGATGAATATTTGCAAGTGGGGCAAAGGCTTGGCACAAAAGGAATTAGAGCTGATCAGTTTCTAGCTTAAGATGCTAAGTGTCAGCAAGTGAGGTAAGAAAGAGCATAGAGGACCTATCCCATCCCACCTCCTCTCTCTTTATCTTTCAATCTCCTTCTTTCGAGTAGTATTTAAACATGTGTCTTACATACTTAAAAACGAAAACAAAATCTTCCTTAAAGAGTCCACCAAAAACTCCTTGATTTTTGCCCAAAGGAGTTGAAACTTACAGCTACAACAAAAAAATAGACATGGATTTTAATAGCACCTCTATTCATAAATGCTAAAATTTGGAAGCAGCCAAGATGTCTTTTGGCAGGTGAATAGATAAATTACTGTATATCCAGACAATGGAATATTATTTGGCCCTAAAAAAGAAATGAGCTTGCAAGCCATGAAAAGACATAGAGGAATCTTAAATGCATATTACTAAGTAAAATAAACCAACCTACATACTATATGATTCCAACTATATGACATTCTGGAAAAGGCAAAACTATGGAGACAATAAGACCTGTGGCTGCCAGGTGGAGCAGGGAGGATGCCAGGTGGGGGGGGGGGGAGGAATGAGAGATAAACAGGTGGAGCACAAAGGATTTTTAAAGGCAGTGAAAATACAATGACATCATAATGATGAATATGTCATCATACATTTGTCAAGACCCATAGAATGTACCACACCCAGAGGGAACCGTAATGTAAAGTACGAACATTGGGTGATAATAATGTGTCAATAAAGGTTCATCGATTTGAACAATATCCTCTGATGGAAGACACTGATAATGGGAAAGATTATGCATGTGTGGAAGTAGGAGGTACATGGGAAATCTCTGTATGTTCCCTGTAATTCTGCTGTGAACTTGCTCTAAAAAAAGTAAAGTATTAATGAAAACATAATTTCAGCATAAAAAAAAATCCATCAAAAACTCCAACTGCCACTCCAAAGCACACCTAGTTGTCTATAGACACTCTCAATTTCCTTACCTCACAATTCACTCAATCCACAATCAGTTGGTTTTCAACCCGTGACTACACCAAACTCATTTTCACCGCAGTTTCAATGACCAGTAAAAAGGATTTCTCAAGTCTTTTCCAATCTCTCAGAGAATCATATGAAATGCTGACCACTGACTTACCACCTTTGTCCACTGGTTTTAGTGATCCATCTTGCTCCAAATTTTCCTTGATCTCCTTGATCGACTCCTTTTAAACTAAATCAATGTTCCTCAGGTCTTGGCTTTAGAATCTATGTTCTTTTCATTCTACACACTTTCCCTGGGTAACTCATCCACTCCTAGGATTTCTGTTTCTGGTTATAATCAGATAATTCCCAAACTGAGCCCAGATCAGGCCAGACACAGACGAAGCCTGACTGCCTTAACGTGGTCCTGCACGATCGGGCTCCTGCCTGCACCTCCTACCTCACCCTTTGTCATTCTCCCTCTTTAGACTCCGGGCATGCTGAGCTGCTTTTAGCCCTCAAATGTCCATATTTCTCTGGTTTCTTCCACCCTTTGAACATGTTGTTCCCTCAGTTTGAACCATGTGCTAATGTTTTGTCTGAAAACACTCTGACCTATCTTTTGGGCTACACGTTAAGGTAAAGTACTCTTGGTTCAAGGATCCAAAACATGCCTTGTATCTGGCCACTTCTACCACATCTCCAGTCCACCTTCAGGTTCTAACCACCCTCATCTCGCACCTAGAGGGCTGTTAAGTTTCTAAACAGATCCCTCCATCTCGCTATACTCCCATAATCCTCATCTAGTCGCCACAGTTACGAGAGAAATATTTTAGACAAGGAAATGTGATTTTGTCACAGCCTGCTTAAAACACACCAATGGCTTCTCAGTGCAATTACAATAAAACTCAAACTACTTTTTACAACCTGAAATATACTGCATGATCTGTCAATCTCACCTTTACCACGTACAGTTCTAAGACCTCAGGCCCTTAGAACATCCCAAGGTCTTTACCTGGGGCCTTGACGCCCGCTGCTCCTTCCTCATGAAATGCTCTTTTTCTTTCTCTTCATGAAGCTGAATTCTTGTTCTTAAGGGCTCGGTTTAGGCATTAACTCTTCAGAGAGATATTCCTTGACAAACCTATCTAAGTAGATCCTTCCTACCATCCCCAGCGCAACTAGCACTTATCATACTCTGTAATTATATTATCATTTGTTTACTTGCGTATTAAATTTCTTGCCTTACAAGTATCTACCACTGTTTTCCTAGTATGTTATATAGCTAATGCTCAGTAAATACTTGAAGTTTTGGGAGGGAAGATAATGGAAGACTCTGTTTCTGGAAATGCCAAATTCAGTCATAAAAATGTTAGACGACTATCTGGCATCATTTAGACCAAGTGGGAAATATAGGTCTGGAACTTAGGGCAGGGGTTCGGAATAGAGACAGTAACTTGAATCATCCTACACGTGGCAGTTAGAGTGAAAGAGAGCATGTGGAAGGAAGATAATGAAGTTGGGAACATTTAAGAGTGAGCAGAGGCTGAGTCAGCAAAGGAGACTGACAACAATTAACAAAGGTCACAGAAAGATACACTAAATCCTAGAAAGGAAAAACCAGAAAGCAAAGACTAGTTGCTTGTTACATATGCTGCTGAGTAGAGTTAAAAAATAAAGTGTTGGATAAAGCATGTTGCTGGGAATACTTTAAAAAAAATAAATTTAGAGTGCTGGGGAGAGTAGCTGTATTTTCAAGGGTTGAGGTGTGATTCGGAATGCAAGAGCAAATGCAAACTATTAAACAAGTAAAGGCTTTGAAAAAAAACAAAAGAGATTCCATGAAAAAGAAGTCTGGGGACTCCAGTTTCTGCAACAGCTGAGGAAGTACAGTTTGGTGGTACTGGGGCCGGATGAAGTGGGGTCTACAGAACCCCAGAAGTCCTACAGACCCTGTCACTTTCACAGTAATACCAAGACACTGCCCTTCGCACTGTGTGGACGCTCACAGTGATGGCACAAATGCAACACTGGCTTAAACTGCTGGTGCCTGAGCACATGCCAAGACAGTGACATCAAGTTGTACCAGCAGTCACTGCACTAGTCACCACCGTGCGCTCTTAAACACACACACAAAGTCAATTTCATTTAAACAATGTCCTTACTGTTGCAGTAAAAACTACTGATTTTGTTAAATCTTGACCTGAAACACAATGTCCTTTTAAAAAATAATCTGTGACAAAATGAGACTACCCATGAAGCACTTCTGCTACAAAGTATCGTGATTGATAACTGTCTCAAAGAAAAGCACATGAGTAATTTTCTGAATTGAGCTGAACTAACTGCTTTTTTGGTGGAGCACTATTTTTACTTTCAAGAGCTACACTGACAAACTATGATTACTGAGACTTGGGTATTTGTCAGACAATTTTTCAGAAATGAATGAAGTAAGCCTGATGCTTCATGGAAAATGACAGTATTTTTGCCACTGATAAAATTTCAAACTTTCAAGCAATAACTAAAATTTTAGAAAACTTGTGTCTACCACTGTGATGTTGACAGTTTCTCAACGCTTAGATACTTTTCTGATGAGATCAGTGGTTATAAGTAGTAGCAAGACACTGCCCTTTTCACTTGGTATTACTGTGACTTTTGATATTGTATAATGAAATGTATTAACTTTTGAAAGACCTTCATAAACCGATGGACCAGTAACCTCCAAATGACTGATGTGTGCTGTTAGAAATTAATTCATGGGTAAAAGATCCATTCAAAGTACAAGACCAACCAATGGATTTCAATTCAGCAAAGTATGAAAAGTTTATTGACACAGCTTTGGATTCTGTATTGCAGCTAACCTCTAAGAAACCAGCACTTGTCAAGTTTTGGTGTGGTATCAACAAAGAATATCCATAATTAACTGAAAAGGCCATCACAATACCCCTACCTTACCAACTACATATCTGTGTGAGGCTGGATTTCTGAACACGCTTCAATTGAAACAACATATTGCAACAGACTGAATGGAGGAAGAAGGAAGTGTGAGAATCCGGTTATCTTCTGATGAGCTTGACATTACAGAGAAATTTGCAAAAATGTAAAACAGTGCCATGGCTCTCAGTAATTTTTCCCCCTCCATTTTGAAGTCCTTAATAATTTTTAAGAGTCTAATGGGGCCCTGAGTTCAAAAAATTTGAGAACCACTGGCCTAGGAGAAGTAATTCTTAGCAGGCTTCTAAGTGAAATGTTTAGGCAAAGAGAAAGTGAGGTTACTCACTGAGAGTGAGAAGAATGAAGGAGGTAGAGAATTGAGAATTTTAATTTTGAAAAACATAAAAGCTGGCAAAGATAAAGAACTAAGAGAAAACACTGAGGGCTCAGCTAAGGTTTAATGACTACATTTGTATTGATGCTGGTCACAGTGTTCTCCAGCAATATGCTGCAGCCTGGGACAAGAGTAGTAGGTGACAGGCTCAATGGAAGACTGGAAAAAGGCCAGGTGGATGGGACAAATTTAACAAGGACAAATGAGGACTAAAGGCGCTGGTCATCACATTAAGACAACCAAACTGGAGGTCCAACGTAGGAACAAGAGGTGAAGCCAGAAGGCCTCCGCTCTTTGTCTAGCTCTTCCCCTCCTGGGGATAAAGAAAGGGTCCCTGGTGTTGGGGCCATGTGCAGAGGCAAAATTAGGCTCTATCAAACTTTTGGAGTAAGAAATCTAAGTCAGTAATGGGGTCTCGCTTTCCTTAAAATTCCTAATAATGTAATGCAATTTTCACAAACACGAGTGGGGCTTATAGTTTGAAATGCATTATAGTGAGCTGTTGTGTACTTTAGATATAAAAATTCCATGGAGATAATTCTAGACAGTTCTTCTTTAAGCCAAATTCTGTTTAATTACAGTATGTTGGAATGTGTTCACTGATAATGAACAAAGGCTATCAGGAAATAAAGTCAGCTAAATGAAAATTAAGTATTCTATCTTAAAACAGACTACAGTAAGTAAGTTTCTCCTTTTATAACAAGGTTTCACTTGAATTTAAATTTTTAAAGACATAAAGTTACTTTCCTTGTCATATCTTCTCTTATCAAATTATTTCCTAGTTTTAAAAGGAATGAACTTATAAAATGGCTGTTTTTCTCTGATTAGATCTGAATACCATCTAAAGCATCAGATACTAAATATAAGATTTTGTGTCTCTTTCCATAGTACTACAAACACAGAAATCTTTGTTAGTCTTATAACTCATAACTAATTTAAACCTAAGCCATGAGCTTCTTTGAATCTTCCAGTCTTTTATTTTTACATGACTTACTATGCAAAGATACATTATTCAAACCAGTTTGACAACTACTGTCTCTATAATTCTAGTCTTCCACGTAAACAAAAGACAACAGAAAGACTTGGTTTGTCATTGTAAATTAGATGATATTAGTTGAGTCACAGCTGCACTGGGCCTTAGTTTCCTCATCTGCAAAAATGAGGATAACTACATTTATCCTTTGCTATATCTCAGGGTTGTTGCAAGGATTAAGATTTTTGAAAACTGGAAAGTATAATATAAATGTAAGATATTATGATAGATACTTTGAACTAAAAAAAATACTCAAAATACTAAGAAATTAACTTTATCACATAAACTTATGAACTGCGAGTTTAAAAAATTGGATTTTAGGTGAATTATAATTTAGGTATGCTCACTAAAAGAAAATACACTCGAGAGGAATACAAGGTTTCCAACAACAATAAAAACCTCTGAAATGATGATCCACAGTATTAACTTATCCTCACCTTGGAAGAAAAATTAACTGTACTTGTGAGTCATTTTACTACTTTTGTAAAATGCTAAGTCACATTATAATAAACATTCAAATATACTTTTGAACTTTAATGCAAATGTATTAACTCCTAAATACATACATTTTATACTTAAATTTTAACTGATCCTTAACTTTTCTTGTTATATGTTAAATGTCGTTTTTTCATTTTATGTAACAAAAACTGTCCTATACTGAAAGTCCAAAACCCTAATTTTGATCAACTACAGCTCCTACCTCTCCAGCTCCCAAAATTGAATTGTTATAAATAACAAAATTGGTTTTCTCCTTTCCTGGCTAATTTTTATATGAAACCATAAAATAACTTAAAGCTTGGAGAAAAAGGGCTAAAAAAGGAAAAAAAAAATGGCTTCTCAGAGTTTATAATCTAGATCAGGGGTTGGCCCGTTTGTCCAAATGCAGTTTTGGAACATAGCCACACCCACATTATCTAGGGCCGCTTTTGCTGCAGTGGCAGAGACGAGTATTGACACAGAGACTAAATAAAGGTCATGGCCTGTACAGAAAAAGTTTGCCAAACACTGAGCTACATGATCAATACATAAAAGAAAACGAATTCCCAATACGCCAACATGTTTTCATTTATAATATGCTCACTACTTGCTTCTGTTAGACCGGATGACTTTTTTTTTTGGTTCTGTTGGGATGCGGTCCATCTGACCACTTCCTACCATCTCCACTGCTACCAGCTTGGTCCCAACTTCCCGGCTTACTGCAGCTGTCTCTCCTTTGATCTTATTTATCACTCAATTCACTAGTCTAACCTCAAACACAGTAATCAGACTAATCGTTTAGAAATTTCTTTTATATCTCTTCTTTGCTCCAAGCCTTCCAATGACCTCTCACTGCAGTCAAAATAAAAGCATCAGTGTCCTTACAATGGCCTATAAAGCCTTATATAATTAGGGCCATATTAGCTCTTACCTCATTCTTTATTACTCTCCAATTCTGTCATTTCTTTTCCAGCCAAACTAACTTTCTTCCTGTTCCTTGATCAAAAAGCCATCCATGTTCTCTATTCAAGACGGCCATTCTCTCTGCCTGGAACATTCTTTTTTCAGTTATCTGCATGACTAACTCAGTTACTTCAAGTGTGTGCTCAAACCTCATCTTCAAATGAACCTACTGAGACTACCCCATCCCATCTCTCCTTATTTCTTTATCTTCTCATGATCACATATACTTACTTTACGCTACATTATGTTTATTGTCTGTCTTTCCCTTCCACCAAAGCACGTCTAAGCTGCGGAGGCCCGGCACACTGTTGTGTGTGGGAAGGAGGGAGCGGACAATAAATGATGCTTATGAAAAGGAGGGAGAAAATATACGCTTTTCTTTAAAAATCATTATAGGCAGCTGAGCAGGAGGAAAGCAGACCGAGTAGAGAATTTCCAAGTTAAAAAAAAACAAAACACAAAACTTCGAACCTTGAATTTGCACGACTTATTGCATTTTAAATAAAAACAAGGCAAAAAACCACTACTTATTTAAGAAAAAAGATTTTCAAAAGATATTATCTATAACTGCCAAATGAAATTTAAAGAACAACTATGTGTCACTCCTGAGGGATACTATTTAACATAGTATTGAAAACTGACAAATCAATTAGAGAAAAAACCAATTACATGCTGTGGAAACTCATGTAGCTTATTGTTTTAACATATCAAAAGAATTTAACATCATCAATCAATATAGTTTTATAAATGGAATATCCTTAAACATAATTTTATAAATATTTACCCCAAACATTTTATACCTGTAACTTGCTTCCAAAACACTAATAAAATTACAGCTGCCAATTCAAAGCAGTTATAGACTATGAAAGCCAAAGTTAATGTCACATTATGAATGCAGTATGGCAAGTGCAGCAAAGCAATGTCTTCTGCCTAGTCCTATAATCCCAAATGACTTGCCACAGCAATCTTTAGCAATGCTTTCAGCCTGTAAGAATGAATAAATGAATACAGTGGTTAACATAGCAAAACCAACAACATCCTTCTGATTCAGAGGTGATAGCCTAAAATACATATTCGGTTGGCCTCTGAAGAATTACATATCCACAATATAAGTAAACTCCCTGAAAAGAAAAAAACAAAACAAAAAAAACCTTTTCTCTTTTGAAATACTATTGACTGAATCCCATTCAGAAACTTCTGCATGACTAAAGATGGCAGAAATTATGTCATTATAAAATCTATTTTAAATGATGATCCATCAAATAAATGATAATTTCTTATAATTGTCAGGATACTACCAGAGAGGGATCTTGGGTTTAGTCTATAATTAAACACTTTTTACATTAAGCTACCATCTTCAGAGTGTTTACTGCATGACAGATATTGTGCTAAGTGCCTAAGTATATTTACATGTCTTCTAATCCTCACAAGATCCCTATATGGTTGACACTACTATTATCTGCATTTACAGAGAAGGAAACTGAGGCTTAAATAAGTTACATAACCTAAACCTAGAACTGACATATGCCTATTTCAAAGCCTGATCTAGAGCATAACTAGATCTGCCTCTCTGAATTCTCCTTGAATCTGCATCACAGTATAAATCTAAAGGAGGCAGGGTATTACCTTATTCTACACTGTAAATGCTTAATTAATATTGACTACACGGGAAGTCAAGTTTTTCTTAATCCTCCACAGTCTTGTGCGTTTTACGGCTGTTTACTATTATGATAAGTTGAAAGTAAGTTTTAAAATAAACTCTGCAAATGTGGGTGTCTAAGATTTTAGAAAACATTAGTTAAGTGACATAATTAAATGTACAAAAAGAGCCAAATCAATTACACACAATTTACTCCCAGTTCTATCCATTTGTGCAACTTTTGGCCTGGTCATTTAGCTATCCTTCGTGGCTTGTTTTTCTCACATGCAAAATAAGAGTGATGAACTGAATAACCTGACTGTAATACACTACAATTCTAATTTTAGCAGTCCTTAAAGAATACATACTTAGGAGGGAGGAAGGGCTTATTTCTGTTACAAAATACACATCATGAAGAAGGGCCTTAGATTTACCATGCTAAAATTACCCTCAATCCTTAGAAAACAGGTATTCTATAAATGTTTTAACAATAGTAATAAATAGCTATTATTTATTGGCCTTTTTTTTTTTTACACACATACATTACCAATACATTACTGACTCCAAAGACTAAGCACTTAACCACTTAACTTCGCCAGTCTTTCTTAAGTCGCCTTAAGCAATGTGTTTGTGGTGTTTCAATATTAAAACTTAAGAATTTGCGATAATTTCTAGGATAAAGTTTTCAGCACAGAGCCTGTCACAGTGCACTAATTCAACATATGGTAATTTTTATTTCATTATTATTGGTATTATCAATAAAACTTGGATAACTCAAAATCGTGTCTGGGTAATTAGGCACAGGGAGTCCTACGACCGTATTTATTTTAACTGTAACAGATACTAAATCATTTCAAAACCGAGGATACGTTGGGTCGAGAGAATCCTTTGTAGGAAACAATGTATTTATTTATGCACCACGTCCCATGGCTAACCACATAATTAAAACAACAAAAGTGCTTTCTGGAATTAGCCACTCTGTCTTTCCGGTGGACTTCCCTCCCTCCAAATTAGACCAAACACCAACAGCACAGCCTTGTTCGGGGGGGGGGGAAAGATTCAGGTGCCCACGCAACTTCTTGAGAAACTGACCCCACGGCAAAGGGCACACCTTCGGCGTCACACAATGCAGCCCGGCCACCCTCTTCCACTCCGGCCGAAGGGCAGCCCAGGGAGGGGCGAAGGAGCTTCGGGTCTCTAGAGGCCAGCTGAAACCACTCTCCTACTCGCCCTCTCCCTCCCCCCACCCCCACCCCCCAGGGCAGGCGCGGAGTTTCCAGAAAGTCCAGTTCCTGAGCCGGGCACGGGAACTGAGACAGAGTGCGGGGCACGCGAGGGTGCTGGCTGGCGCGAGGGGCGACACAGCCTGACGCTCCCGGGGCAAGGGAAGCGGCGCTGGAAGTGAGAGCCCGGCCAGGTACCTTGCGTCCAGCGGCAGAAGATGGTGTCGGAAAGACCGGGGCTGCTCTTCGTGCCCCACACCAGCTCCACCAGCTCTTTAGTCAGTTCGGACATGATGGGGTAGCGGCGAGAGGGTCTTTGCTGTCAGGACTCCTGCCCTGGAACATGGGGAAGGGGCGGCTCCGGAGACAGGAGCTGCGGGACGGCAGCGGCCAAGGACGTGGAAGGTTTGACGCGAGGACGGGGAGAGGAGGGAGATGTACATGCAGGGACCCCGCCTGTCAAACCCGGTCCGATCGCCAGCTATGAGTTTCCCGTACCGGAAATGCCCCAGCTACTTCCGGCTCCTCTTGCGCTACCGCCCCCGCACCCGGCCGGGGCGTCACCTCCCCGGAAGCGGAAGTGGAGGGGGGGCAGGAAGAGCTGTGGACCGCTGTGGAGGCCGCTGATGGCTCTGAGCTCAGGCCCGGGCCCTTTGGTCGCAGTGGTAGCTTTTGTGGTAGCAGGTGCGCCACATCCCGTGGATGCTGGCATATTTCTGACATCCTGGGATACAGCCTCCCTCTGCGCACTGCTCAGGTCTCAGCTGGAGGCTCTGAGGCCCAAGCCCTAGAGCATAGCCTAGTCCTTAAAATTTACAATATTAATTAGGCTAAACTACGACAGTAAGACGGTGGTTGAGTCTCAATGAGGAAGCATGCATGTCTGTATAGACAGCCCCCAATAAATTGGAGGCTGTCAGCCTCTGGGCCTCGATAAAGCGTATAAAGTTGAATCAGTCATTAAGAACATAACCAAAGGGGTGGCGTAACGGCCTTTAGAAATGTCCACCAGGTGTAATGCAGAATCACAAAGCTATTTATTGGAAAACAGATTCAAAGCGGCCTGTTCGCAAATAGAGCATTTCATCTCCACTGAGAAGTGGAGCTGGTGTGCGGCTCCAAGAGCCGTCCGGGTGTCTCCGACATTTTGAGAAGTTGTATGGGCAACACCTGAACTAAAGTCCAGGTTTTAATCATTGACAAGCATTCAGTTAAATTTAGTTTGTGAAAACTTCTATTTGCACCGCTTAAAAAGAAGAAATCTTAATATTCGCTGCCGTTTGAATTTAAAACAAAATTCTGTTGGGTTACCAATAAGATGGTTTTGCTAATTAGCACTTTATTTCTGACTTCAGCAACCTTTGCTGTAATAAAAGGAATTGTTCAAGGTGTCTAAATCATATCCATAGCTTTCTTCTTGATTTTTACTCCCTTTGGAATACTTTACCCTATTTTGCAAACCAAATCTCACTCATTTTTTCAAGACATAGCATAAATGCCACTTTGTAATAATACTTTCTCCACTCATTAAAATCAAAAGTAACAATTTTAGCTTCTGAAACTTCATAGTACCTACCTTATCTGTAAATTTCTTATGACAATTACTGTCATCCTTGAATTTACAAACAATCATTTACTTTTCGCCTGAGATATAAATTTATGGAAGCCAAGGACCTGTCTTATTCATAGTACTTAATATGGAGGCTTAAACATTGCTGGATCTCAAAAATATTAGCTGAAGGAAAGAAATGTGCCTGAAGAATTCACTCTTACAGCAAGTTAGGGATCAGGGGATATAGTATTGATTAGTTCAGTTAAATATCTAATATCATTATGGTGATTTAAAATTGACATAATTATTTCCCTACCTGAGAGATACAGAAAGGTCTATCTATGTTCATAGAGCCTGTAAATGGCAAACCTCTAAATCCAGAGGTTTGCCACATTTTTTCTTCCCATTAATATATGGAAATATTAATGGTATAGTGTATATAATACTATAGTTGATTTCTTTTCATTAATATACAGATCTTGTTATAGACTTAACTATAGATATGGAGCAAAAAGCTATCCTTTCAAACCATATTTTAAAAAATGGAATATTTCTTGATCTGTGATTTCTTTTAGTATCCAGCTATGGTGAAGCTGGGAAAATCTTAGGTGGATAGTGATGTGGATGTCCTTTCCACTTTCACGTTGTAGCTTTATTGGCGATGTTTAAAAGTTTTTAATTAGCATGACTTTTTAACAAGGAATATTTGATTAATGTAAAATTGTCATTTAATTATTCATTAGTTATAACATTTAAATTGTAAATTGCTTACAGTAGAAATGCAAATCAGAATTTAAAATTTTATCATTCAGTAATTATATATAAAAATAATAAATATTGATAGCAGTCGTTTGTTGAATCTATATCTGGTATAGGACAATATGCCTTTCTCTATTATAATGACTTAAATATTATGTAAATTTTCTTTGAAGTATTTCTATTGCATCGTACTTTAGCACTCTTTACCCCTTAGGGCCATCTATAGTTTTGATTAAACCGATGTTGATCATTAAGATATACATAGATTGCATGAATGATTCTTAGTCCTAAAAGAGAGTCCTAAAAAATCAGAGACTTCTTGTTCATATGTTTTATTAGTAATACTTCTTTGTCTTTCAAATCAGGGCACTTCCGTAAAACTGAGCTGAAATTTCCATCATGATTAATTCTCTACAATGATCTTTACTACTTCATGGCAATAGAATTCCTCTATCAAACTCTGTGTTTAATTATTTGCCTATTTTTCCAAAAACTTCCTTGACAAATAAAAGCACAACAGCTTAATTATCTGATTCCTACAGACTACTATGAAAAGAACAATTCTCCAAATGGAAGTCCTCAACTCCTAATGTTTTGTATTTGTACCACCACTTGTTAAGGAGAAATCAAATCTTTCAAAGCTCCACCCTACAGTAAAATGAATATGTTCTAGGCAGGTTACTAAAAACAATCCCATACTCATTTACCAATAAAACTAGTTCATTTATACGTCCTGTGTCTTCCAAAAAGAGCATAAATCTATTAAATAAACAATACTTGCCTTTGCATCACCTTAACCTCAATTCAGCAGGATAATTTTCCTACTGAGCATACCAAGTGCCTTTTAATCCCACCACTGTCATACTCAAGTATGGGACAGAGCATGAGTTCCCGAAGCATTTCCTACTAGCATTATACTTTATTTCCAACTTCAGCAACCTTTATGGTAGTTAAAAGGAATTGTTCAAAGTGCCTGAATCATATTTGTATGGTGGGAAAGGTGTTCTACCACTAAAAGCTGGGTTAAAGTTAAACAAGTTGTTCATTGCAACTCTCCAAGAGAGGGGTTTATATTCAGAGTTAAAAGATGCATTTGAATTATTCTATTCATGGAGCTTCTCACATAGTTTCTGTTCTGCAAAATAACGTTTTGGAATCACTGGCATAATGAGATAAAGTTTTGCTTAGAATTAGAAAATATGAATGTTACTTCTTATTTGGGTACTGTGACTGTAGAGGAGTTACTTAATTAGCTTTATTGAGCTTTCTTCATCTATTTATGAAGAGAACTAAATTTATACACTCTTAAGATCTCATTCACTTCAGAGCTTGTCCACTTCTATGATACTGAAACTTGGCTGTTTAGAAGTTAAAATATATGAAAAGAGTGGGAAGAAGAATATTGAGTAAGTGTATTAGAGTAAACAAACAATATAGTATTATTATTAACACATAAAATAAGAAGTTACTTGCCACTTATCACTTACTAGTGCTAATGTTATGAAATGAGAAGATCAAGTCACAACTTGTATATTCAGTGGTCCCCAACCTTTTTGGCACCAGGGACTGGTGCTCCTATGAGAATCTAATGCCTGATGATCTGGGGCAGAGCTGAGGCGGTGATGCTGGCGCTGGGGAGCAGCTGCAAATACAGATGAAGCTTAGCTTACTTGCCTGGCGCTCACCTCCTGCTGTGCGGCCCAGTTCCTAACAGGCCACAGACCCAGTACCTGTCCATAGCCCATGAGTGGTAAAGCTCTGTTTTATTAGTCTAAGACTGGCTATGTTAAACAGGTATGTAATATTTGTACATTTGGATATGTCACAGGCACATTAAACACCTTTTCCCATAAAACCTGCTCCTCTTTCAATGTTTCATAATCAGTGATTGATACCATAATCTGAAAAAAGGACATTTCTTAATGTTCCCAATTTCTATAGAATAAACAAACTCTTTGAGGCTCAGGTGCCACATCCATAAAATAAGCGTATTATATGATTATGAGATTTAACAGAGGAAAACTGTATGTAAAAGAAATATGCACATTGAAAAATACTTCTTACATTAGCAGAATTAATGGTTTGAAAAAAGTACCATAGGAGCAAAGATGAAGGATGGGTTACTTCTGAATTTGAAATGGAGAGAGGTTCAGAGAACTTTGAACTAGACGGAATTGTGACTAGAGAAGAAAGACAGGATGTGCCTTTTAGCATGAAATACTGCTGTGGCAGGAGCCTGGCATTTGTGCCACTAGGCAGAGATGAATTAGGAATGTAGAGTTAAGGAGGATGCCATGTACCGAATTGTTTCCCCTTTAAACCTTTATGTTGAAGCCCTAACTGCCAACGTGACTATATTTGGAGACAGAGCCTTTAAAGAGGTAACTAAGGTTAAATGAGGCTATATTTAAATATGGGGCCCTAATTTACGAGAACTGGTGTCCTTTTAAGAAGAGGAAGAGATACCACAGCTCTCTCACTTCACGGGCAAACAAGAAAAGGCCATTTGAGGACACAATAGGAAGGTGGCTATCTATAAGGCAGGAGGAGAGGCCTCACCATTAACCAACCCTGATGGCACACTGGCCCTGTACTTGCAGCCTCCAATGACCACATCGAATTACAACTAGCCTCAAGACTAGCTGAACAAAATTACTATAAGGATATAAAGAAGAAGCCACATGAGGCTGGTAGGAGGGGCAGAGACACAGAGTGGGCAATTCTCACAGCTACAATATGATGAATAAGAATCAGGAGGGATAGCTCAGCTTCATAGTTCCCCCTGAGGAGTGAGAGCTCCCCTTCCTGGCACCCCAACTTGGGGCATCAGTGCTGTGAACCCCAGAGGGAATTGTGTCCCAGAGAGACAAAGGGCTGGCAGAGACCCAAGCACTGCAGGTCTTATGGGGCTCACAAATACACTCACTCTACACTCCAGCATAGGGGAAGCAGCTTGAAAAGCACCAGGGACATACAGCAGGAACTAAAATGACTGACTACAGGGCGAGGGCAGGAGGGGCAGGGATTGGGGAAACTCTCTCCAGGGACAGAAGCACTGGCAGGCACCTTTGCTCTTTTGCTGAACTCTCTTCTAATCCATAAGTGGGTACCAAATCTGGGCTCTACATTAACCTGGCTAAGACCATTTGCTCGCCCTCAGGAATCCCTGAGACCCTGCCCCACTCAACCTGCCTGCCCAGTTGGAGCCTCTTTGTGGCTCATCCACACAAGCAGCATGCCTTGGCTTGCACTGCAGACTTTCTCCAAAATTCTCAAAGGTCCACAAGCCCAGCACATGTGATGGCTGAACTCAGCTTACATTCTGGGGCCCACCAAAGGGTTTCAGACAGTCACAAGTGGCGGCTAGCCTCAGTTTGCAGCTAGCTTCTCCCTGGAGACTCCAAGCCCAGTGTAAGCAGCAACCAACTGCATAACACTTTGCAGCTCCAGCCAAGAGGTCCCAAGCCTGATATGTGGTGGTGACCTTGGCCAGCATGATATACCTCCCTAGAGGTCTCAGACCCAACACACCCAGTGACCAGCTTCAGTCCACACCAGAGCACCACCCAACCAGCTTGACACACAACACACCCGAAGGGTGAACTTGGCTGGCACCAGCACCCGGCTAAAGTGACTCCCTAACGATGGGGTCAGTCCTCCCGCATGACAGCTCGTCTACTGTATTTGTGGTCAGCCATCAAAACTACTCAGCCGGAGGGTCAACCCCAGCCAGAAATCAAGGCCTAACTATATAACGGGGGCGCATACAATCTATACAGATGACTGGATAAAGAACAGGTAGTACATATATGCAATGACTCAGCCATAAAAAGAATGAAATCTTGACATTTTTCCACATGGATGGACATAGAGGGTATTTTGCTAAGTGAAATTAGTCAAATACAAATACCATACGATTTCACTTATATGTGGAATACAAAAACAAAATGAATAAACAAAACAGGAAGAAATTCATAGATACAGAGAACAAATTGGTGGCTGCCAGATGGGAAAAGGGTTAGGAGGATGGGTAGAAAAGGGGAAGGGATTAAGAAGTGCAAATTGGTAGTTATAAAATAGTCATAGGGATGTAAAGTACAGCACAAGGAAAATAGTCAAAAATATTGTAATAACTATGTATGGTGTCAGATGGGTACTAGACTTATTGGGGTGATCACTTCATAAGTTAGATAAGTTTCTAATCACTATGTTGTACACCTGAAACATAATATTATATGTCAATAATATATAACAATATATATAAATTCTCAAACCTGTGTTTTTATTGATCTATCTAGATACCATGTCGAGACAGGCGAGCTTCTTTATCATTTTTCTGAGCTGGTGGGTGTGCTTTTCTTTATTCTGTACGTTTCCTAAAGGTATAGCTATTAGAAAGTCACAGTTTCAACCACTGACATCACACAAGTTCAAGTTACTGCCTTTTGATTCGATGCCTTAAAACCCAGGAAGTGTGACAGCAGCCCTTACCCCCAGCACAGATACGCTTTCCTCCAGGACAGTGTGGGGATATTCACTGGCTTATCATTCCACTTTTGGGATTGTTTTATAGGTTTAGTCTATGGGAATCTCTCTTACTTTCTTGCAAGTATAAGTATGCACCTGAGAGTATGTTTTCCATGTTATGAAAGTTATTTCAAAATATTTACTGGATATTATTCCAATCCAGCATATTTTCAGAAAAAGGACTTTAGATAACCTACACTGTGTTCTGCAGACCACTTAATGCTCAATGCAATGGGACTATGTGTTAGACAAAGAAAACCAATCTTAGAATATTTTTCTTCTAAAATTTACTTTTAAATACATATAAAAAACCTAATCTTAATTATATATTTTCTTATGTTTGAGCAATGATTAATCTTTAAAGAAATGCTGTGCTATTCCATGAAATGCCAGAAAGTCGAAGAAGCAATTGATGTAAGCAAACTAATACCATCTAACCATCTCGCTGATAGGTCATGTAATCAATGATCAATGAACTACGTTCTATACCTTGATTTATAATTCCAATGAATAGTTAATATTGCATTGTTTGTAATTTTAGGATTTCAATTCTGCCATTCCATCAACAGGTGGTGCCATTGTATTACAGTTCAAATTTTGTAAAAGAAGGTCATTTGGAATAGATGTACCTATAAGCATGTCACCTTTTCTAGAGGCTTCCGTCATTGCTTTTGGACCATAAATAACTTTTGTTTTAGGGGTTCTTTTCTTAAAAAAATTATAGTGCTAAAATTATGTTGCAGAACAAAATTGGGTGGATTCTTCTAATGGATATCATACTCCTAGAAACTGCAGGCCGTATGTATGCTATTTTGTTTACAAAGCTGTGAATGACCAAAAATGCAATATAAAATAGGTAGCTATGTATTCTGATATCTGCAGGATAAAGATATGCTTTAATATTTTAGATCATCGCAAGTTCTCATTTTAATTTTATAATTTTCAAAATACTAATCATTTATATTTGTAAAAACACTGCATTTTTTTTTTTTTTTTTAATACTGAGACAAGCAAGACAATACCCAATGCCTATTTGTTTGTTTTCCTTGACAGGTGCTATTGCATTCATTGGTCACAGCTCTGTCAAGAGATGTGTTTGTAGTTCAGTATTCCCAGAAGTAACACCACTGTGGAGAACCTTTTCATGCTGCAGCAAATCGTGCAGGGTCGGCTTAGAATGTGTAACTCCACATGCCCTGGCATATGGAGAGTGGATGGAGCATCATACCAAGCTCCACTGCTTTCCTGGTTCCACCTTTGATTCACTATGTAAACTGGCTAAGCTGTTTCCTCAAGGGTGGCTGTCAGAGTCACAGCATGATCGTAGAGGCTGGTAACGGGAATTTGGAACTCACCCACAGAGAGATTTCGTAGAGGCTTCTGGTGATTCTCCTCAGCAGAGAGATTTCTTAGAGGCTTCTGGAGGTGATTCTCCTCAGCGATTTCTGGAACAGTCAGCTCTTCTAAGCTTATCAGTCCTAATGTGGTTGACATGGATGATCTGTGGGAAAGAAAAAACTGAAAATGATACAGTTTCTGAGCAATAGTAAAAATCGCAAATATCAATACATGAAACAAACATTTAAAATCCTTTGCACCAATTAGATGAGTAGATCAACAGATGTAAAATTCAGTTCAGTTCGGTTCAGACAAAATATAATTCATTTGGGAGCGGGAACCCAAGTCAGGGGCTATATAACATCATTGACGCTCTGGACACTTTTTGTTTCATTTCATTCATAAACTAAGAGATAGTCTTTAATCATTTTTACTATAAGTTTTAATATGTAATTCTCATTTATTAGTATGTATCTATGGTTAAAATACATTTTCAAATTTATTCTCACTGATTCTTATCATACAATTCTGTAACAATCTCCAGTTCACAATCATGATAAATTTTCAAAAACCACTGAAAGAAAAGTATTGGATCCTAGACTAACTTTAGAGGACAAAGGCGGTGTACAGAATAGCACAGATGTCATTTTTATTAAATCGTGAGAATAAAGATATGTGATCGTCCTACCTTATTGTAATTGTCTTCATCAGAGTTTAAACCGGGCAGGCAGGATCTCTTTGATTTTCAGAGCTGGTGTTTATTTCTAGTTGGAATAGTGAGTGAGGCCTGGGGAATATAAGTTTTCCTGGCACAAAAGGGAATTCATGGCGGATGCTGTAAGCGCTGGTGAGGAGGAAGCACTAAGGGTACTGTGACACTTGCATTGTTGTTGCAAGGTCCTTTTACCTGGGGACCCAGTCTTTTAAGTAAATGAATTCCACGTCTAAAACCTACTTGACATCTGTAAGCTGGTTTAGGGATCACTTTTTTTTCCCCTTGACAAGGAAGATTATTGATTAATTAAGCTTTACTCATCCACCTACACCCTCTGCTTTGGCAGCCATCAGTTTGTTCTCTATAGCTATGGGTCTGTTTCTATTTTGTTTCATTTATTCATTTTTTTTGTTTGTTTGCTTCTTTCGTTAGGTTCCACATGTAAGAGAAACCATATGGTATTTGTCTTTCTCTGACTAACTTCACTGAGCATGTGCATTCTAGGTCCATTCATGTTCAAAATGGCAAGATTTCATTTTTTTTTTATATGGCTGACTCATATTATATATGCTACATCTTCTTTACTCATTCATCTACTGATGGATGCTTAGGTTGCTTTCATATCTTAGCTATTATTGTGAATAATGCTGCAATGATCATAGGGGAGTACATATCTTTTCAAATTAGTTTTCATTTTCTTCAGATAAACACACAGAAGTGGTACAGCTGGGTCATATGGGAACTTTATTTCTGATGTTCTGAATAATCTCCATATTGTTTTCCACAAGTGGCTGCACCAATTTACAAACTTACCAAGAGTGTACAAAGGTTCGCTTTTCTGCACATCCTCACCAATATGTTTTATTTGTTGATTTTTTTTTTTTTTATGGCAGTCATTCTGACAGTTATGAAGTGCTACCCCGTCGTGGTTTTGATTTGCATTTCCCTGATGATTGGTGATGTTGAGCATCTTTTAATGTCTGTTGGCCATCAGTATGTCCTCTTGGGATAAATGGCTATTTGGGTCCTCTGCCATATTTAAATTGAATTGTCTGGTGTTTTTTGGTGTTAACATGTATTAGTTCATTATATAGTTTGGATAACCCCTTACTGGAAGTACCATTTGCGAATATCTTCTCCCATTCATTTTCATTGTGTTGATGGTTTCCTTTGCTTTCTTGTCCTTTCTTTTCTCTTTTGTTGCCTTTGACCAAAAGACATATTCAAAAAAATATTGCTAAGAGCAATGTCAAAGAGTTTACTGCCTATGTTTTCTTCTAGGGGTTTTATGGTTTCAGGCCTAACATTTAAGTTGTTAATCCATTTTGAGTTTATTTTTGTATGTGGTGTAAGAAAGTGGCCCAATTTCATTTTTTTGCATGTATCTTTCCAGTTTTCCCAACATTTATTGAAGAGTCTATCTTTACCCCACTCTATATCGTTGCCTCCTTTGTCACAGATTAATTGACCATGTAAGTAAAGATTTATTTCTGGGCTCTCTATTCTGTCCCATTGATCTGTGTGTCTGTTTTTAGGCCAGTCCCACGTCTTGATTGTTGTAGCTCTGTGGTACAGTTTGAAATTGGGGACTGTGATACCTCCCACTTTGATCTTCTCAAGGCTTCTTTGGCTATTCGGAGTCTTTTGCATTTTTTTTTTCAATTGGGGCAACTGCCTTCAACATCTACACTTTCTTTTGATCTTACAAATTGAGTACTAGGATGTAAGCTGCCCACCCATTTTACTCCTAGGGGTGCTATGTTCTTTTAAGCCATCTCCATAACTCTCTGTGGATCAGGCCCACTTAACTGCCCCTCCGCCCTCACTATTCATTATAATTGCACCCACCCAAGTTTCCAGTTGCTAAACATCTTACTTAACAGAAAAACACCAGATGCTTTTCCACTGGAGCCTGGAACAGGACACTTGATACCTACTATCTATATTAACTTTTTTACTATTGTTATGGAAATTCTAGTCATTGCAATGTAATTAGACAAAGACAAAAGGAGCCAGGTAGGCAGGAAGGAAGGAAGAAAAGGGGGAAAAGAAACAACAAAGAAAGTTTAACATAATAGCACAGAGATGATCATATGATTATTTCTCTGAAAAAAACTAAGAGAATCAACTAATGGTTATATAACCTTGAAATGCAGAAGAATTTGTAAGCATAATTCCCCAAGAAACAAAGAATATAAACATTGCTAAATAATAAATTCAGAAAAATATAAAAGAAAATGGCTATAAATCCACCATACAAAAAATTAAGCATTAAATAACAAAGGGAAATGTATGTGTAACTTATATGCTACAGCAAAGATCTAATATTTTTATATTACAAATATTTTACGAATCAATGAGGAAAAACCATATAACCTTATAAAATGAGTTAAGAATACACACATATATAAATAACCAAGGAAAAAATAAAATTACCAACATATAAGTAAATATTTTACTACTCTAGAGATCAAAAAACTACCCTTATTTAAATTTTTTTTTAAATTAAATGTATTGGGGTGACAATGGTTAATAAAATTATATAGGTTTCAAGCATACAATTCAATAATACATCATCTGTATATTGCATTGTGTGTTCATCACCCAAAGTCAAATTTCCGTAACCATATACTTGATCCCATTTATCCTTAAACGAGATACCGGTTTCTCTCCTACTGACAATTTTAAATCTTTATAGAATTTTTCATGAATTTTATATATATTTTGGACATGTCAACAAGTCTCAAAAGTCTTAAAAGTAGTACCTACTCTTCAACTCAGCATGCATGCCAGTATAAACCTATCCTGAGAAAATGATCAAATAAGTATTCAGAGATATATGTGTGAGAATTGTTTTTTGAGAACAAATATTGTGTAAAAATAGGGATTGTTTAAATAAGTTAGGGGCATTTATTAATACAAAACTATGCAGTAATTTATGTAGATGTGGTAAAGCTATATTCATTCATGTGAAAAGTATTTTTGATTACTAAATGAGAAACGGCAGGTTACTGAACGTGTGTATGTGTGCACGCGCATGTGTGCGCATGTGTTTGACTGCAAAAGGAAGAAGCCAACTTGATTTAGCCAACGCGAAAGGAATTTATAACAAAAATAAAAAGATGTCTCAAGGATTTCAAGACTACTTCTTTGGACACACTTCTTAGGAAACAGCATATTAAAAATTTCCCGGCATTCCTTATCGCTCATCTCTTTCTCTCCTGTATGCTTTACTCCATTATCCATGTGATGAATTATGTCTATCCTGGGACTCCCAACTTTATATATTACAGTCCAGCTATATCAGGGAACCACCTGGAATTTTGTAAATTCCAATTCTAAATTCATGGAAAGACTTGGGGCTGAGAATATATGAATATATAATGATAATTAAGTATAGCCAGAGGACTAGAGCTGTGTCAGACAAATGTTGCTGCCAGGAGACCCTAGGTTTGGGGAGGTGACATTATTACTGGGAAAAGGGGAATGAATATGGCTAGGCAGAAATGTCACAGGTATGATATGAAAATATGTAAATATTAGTTGTATGAAGCTGAATCACCTATTGGTCTTCTCCATTCGAATAAATAGCAGTGTGACATGCTCCAAGAATTTGAAAAGCAATTTTATTCTTCATAGTTGCACACTTGGCACACATTTCTTAAAGTCTGTTCTGTTGCCATTTTCTCTCTCTGCACCCGCCCTCCCTCCCTCTCAAATACACACACACCCCACAGCTGACGATCACGGCCTTATCATCCCTCTTTCCAGGTTACCTAAACTCTCTTATTACAATTTTCTTTTCACCTTTCCTTTCATTTCCCATATCTATTTTATTCTTTCAATGCCCTTTCCTAGGTAAATCATTCAAGTGAGTTCTTTAAAAAAAAAAAACAAAAAAAACAAAAAAAACAACACTTAACACGAGATCTGCTCTCTTCACAAATTTTTAAGTGCACAATACAATGCTGCTAACCACAGCAGATCCCTGGAGCTCATTCATCTTGTATCCGTGAAACTTCAAACCCATTGAATCTCAACAGCTTCATTTCCCCCTTCCCCAGCCCCTGGCAACCACCATTCTACTCTCCATTTAGGAGTTTCGCTATTTTAGATATCTCATATAAATGGAATCATTTCGTATTTGTCCTCCTGTCCCTGGCTGATAATGGAAAGCCACTCCATGTTCATGGATTGGAAGACCACAACTGTTAAAGTGTTCACAGCACCCGAAGAGAGCTACAGATTCACGCAACCCCTATCAAAATCAAGGTGGCCTTTTTTTTTTTTTTAAGAAACAGAAAAAACAATTCTAAGATTCATATGGAATTCCACAAGACCTGAAATAACCAAAGCAACCCTGAGAAAGAACAAAGATGGAAGCATCACACTCCCTGATTTCGAAATGTGTTACAAAGCTATAGTAATTAAAACAGAACGGTATCAGAATAAAAACACATATACATCAATGGTCAAGTGATTCTTTACAAGGGTGCCAAGAAAACACGATGGGGAAAGAACAGTCTCAACAACTGTGTTGGGGAAACTGGATATTTACATGTAAAAGACTGAAACTGGACCCTTATCATACACCATACACAAAACCCAACTCAAACGAAATTAAAGACGTACATGTAAGACCTGACTCTACAAAATTCTTAGTGGACAACAGAGAGGTCTCGGCAATGATGTCTTAGATATGATACCAAAAGTACAAGCAACAAAGATGAGAACAGGCTAGTGGGACTACAGTCTCGCTGCCTTTTTATCCGCTTCCATTTCCTGTGACTGCGTTCTGCACTGTAAATACCAAGGGACTCCGGCGACAGACACAGCATCCTTCTGCGCCAACACTGTAACTATGAGGGAAAGACTGAAAGCTGTAAAATGAACTCAGTACTATTTATCACCAGAACGTGAGATTCTGGATAATCTTAAAATGCATTTTATCTATTTTTCTAGATTTTTGAAAAGATAAAAAAAAATCCACTAGTTGGAAAATAAATTAAAATCTATGATATGGAAAACAAACATATAGATGCTTATCTTGTAACAAGGATTCTCAGTAACATTGCTAACATATTTCGATTTTATCTCTAATTTATTCTAAGCAGATCAAAGCCTCCCAAAGACTTCATTTTGTAAAATATTTTAACAAAATACCTATGATGGTGGGGTAATAAATATTTATTTTAAAAAACTAGCAGATACACAAATGCATGAAAGTTAATTCTGTAGTTTACATGAAATCTATAAAACTCCTAGAAGTTAATTTTGTAGTTTACATGGCAACCAAAACAGAAGTACCTACAAAAAATCATGTAACCAAGGCTACTATTATTTCAGATCACAAAAAGACCTAGTGTAACCATTATATGAAATTGATTGCTGCCAAGAAGTAACTCCATCATTTTGCAAAATGTTGACAAAAATTAATATTCTCTATTTAGCTGGAGTTGATTAGAGTTTAACAAAATCCACTATTAGCAATGATAAAATATACCGAGTTAGGAGCTGTCTACTTACTGTGGAGTTTTGCTGTTGTATGTCATTAAAAGCCAATTTTCTCACTTTGTTTTGAGAAACATAAAGGATTCCAGATTTGAGTCTTTTCCCCACTGTGGCATTTGCATGTCTTTGTCCCTGACAGTTCTCCCTCTCCATCTTCTCTTTCCATTTGACTTACCCACTAAGTCTTCCTCTTGATAAAATCAAGTTGCCCAAACAATGACTATCGCAGGCAAGGAGATTCCTCTACTTCCGGCTCTAGCTGCACTAGGTGACTGGGATGCTCTCCTGCTAGAGACTCATGAGACAGCCCCCCTCCTTCCCTAAGGGGTTTCGCGCATCTCGTAGAAGCCTTCTCCTGTCAGGAATAGCTGAATAAAGGCTTATGCTAACAGTGCACTGGTAGAGGTTCTTTCAAAATATGAATAATTATCAATATTTACAGAATTAAGTGAAAAGAGGACATTGATAAAATGTTTGCTGATGCAACAAGGATTCTATCCAAATTCAGGGAGTGGGTGTTAAAATGGTAGAGTGTGGTTCAGAGTGGGAGTTATATTTTTATTTTCAATTGTCTACACCTCATGAGAAATGTAAGATTAAGCACTTACCACCAAGAAAAGCACTCATCTCCCTTAGTACTTGGTAGTAAGAGTAGAAGCTATTTGCCAGACAGCAGACACCCAGACAAAAAGACAGACAGGTGTTCTAGTTTGTACTAAATGTTTGTGAAGTTGGACCCTGTTTGTAGATCGAATGAACTGAATTTTCTTCTTAAAGACTGTTAATTTTCCAATGTTCCAGAAGGTGTCTGTCAATTCTCTCCAATTCTCCTATATAGTCAATATCTTGGCTGATATTTAAATGAAGATTTAAAAATCCTTATATATGTTGAGAAAAATTATCCAATTATTTTATTTTTTTAAGGCAAGGAGAGATAAACTTTTTAAACTTGTAAAACTGTGCAGGGGCCTTATTTCACAGAAATTTGCCTGGCCAGCTTTGTTGATACTACCTGACTGTGGGAATGATTCTTGGAATAAGACAAAACATTCTTGAATTGTAGAAAATCCATTTTCTAATACTGTATTAGAAAATAATCTATCATTTCTTAGTACTATTCAATGGGCTTTAGTTTTTTTTTCCTTTTTTTTTTTTTTTTGACGATTTTGCTAACTCTGGGAAAGGCAAAATAACAGATTCTGTTGGAACTCCACAAAGGCACAGGAACAGGAGCTGCGCAACAACGCAAAACTCCTTCACGGCTCTCGTCCCTCCCATCATGCACTTGGACTCTTCATCAAGTCACTGAAGGTACAGACAATCAAATGTAGTCAACCGAAACATTTCGACAAATAATTTCCTTAACGCCTGTGCTGAGGGCCACAGAGGAAACAGAGTCCCCGCTTCAGGTTTAGCTCATAAAAGGGTATGGAGTGGTGGAGTAGGTACAGTGAACTGTGTCGGCAGGACAGTCGTGATTAAAAGGACAATTACATACACAGTTTGAACATGAAGAAGAATGGGCTAGGGCTCCAAGAAAGCCAAAAACCAACTGGATTCCTCAAAGGTGGAAGACACAGCATCTGGTTGGGAAGTTCATTTTATTCACAATAGTCAAGATATGGAAATGACCTAAGTGTCTGTCAACAGATGAATGGATAAAGAATAATATGTAAATAAAGAGGAAAATGGTATATTAGTCAGAAAGGCAAAAAAAGCCATTTGTAACCACATGGATGGATCTTGTGGGCATTACACTAAGTGAAATAAACCAGAAGGAGAAAGACAAATACTGTATGATCTCACTTACATGTAAAATATATATTTAAAAAAAAACTCATAGAAGCAAAAAGTGGATAATTGCTGGTGTTGAGGGTGGAGAAAATGGGAAGATATTGGTCAAAAGGGTACAAATTTCCAGTTCTGAGATGAGTAAGTTCTAGAGATCTGGATAGCATGGTAATTGTAGTTAATGATACTGTATTATCTACCCAAAAGTTTCTGAATGAGTAGATCTTAAATTTTCTCACCAAATGAAAGAAATGGCCATTATGTGATGTAATGGAGGTGTTAGCTCATGCTATGGTGGGAATCATTTCACAATATACATCAAGTCAATATACTGCACACCTAAACTTACACAATGTTTTCTGTCAATTATATCTAACGAAACTTAAAAAAAATGATGAAAAAGCAAAAAAGAAAAAGTTCGCTGTCACCAATTGGTATCTGAAAATCAGACAGGACTCCCAACACTTGCCCCATAGTTAAAATATAATCGGTTAAGGTGGCTTGCTCACTATTATTATTTCCCACGCCTACTATAATGCCAGTGCACAGCAAATGTTTAGAAAATATATATATTTTTTGTCTGAATAAAATAAAATTCTTTTTGGGAAATTTAGGTATCTCAGAAGTTAATTATTAGAAGCTCTAAAATTTCCCATCACTTTATAGTGATATGAATGTGCTCCTTTAAATTATTCCTCATATTTTGATTCTTTGATCGTCTCTATTTAAAAATGTTGACCTGTCTTCTAGGAGGTCAGGAATCTTGGATGCTCAGGATCCTCAGAATGGACCTTGATGGAAATCTCCGCTCTGGCGGGGAGACTAGTCTAGCTGAAATTTCACGTAGACTCCCATAAGTCAAAGATGTGTCCATTAACATGAGGGAGACGCGGATGGGTGCACAAGTACAGAAGATATTGGGGAGGGAGGTACTTAACTTTTTTCTTCTTATCTTCACCAAGAAATAGACTTTCCTCCCCCACTTTTGCTTTTTTAAACAATGCATTTCATCGACAAGAAGAAGCTTAACGATGAGTCACGTCTAGGAAGCAGGAATTTGATTTTCGACATACTTAGTTCTTTATAGTTAGTACACATCCAACAGTGACATTTAAAAATTATTCCATCTCTGTAAACTTGGCTACTCTTTCAAATAAGAGGACGATGTATGTGCAACAGTATACACCCACGTGGTAATTCATGTCAACCATGCACTTACTACAAAATCTCAAATGCTTCCTGACATAAATCAGTTGAGACCTAAGACTCTAACTCATTAAAATTTACTTGAGGTTCCTGTAACCTTTTCTCAGGAAGCAACAGCAGGTATAGAATGTGCAGGGTTTTTTTTTTTTTCTTTTTTTTAATGCGTGCAAAGCTTTAATTCTAGTCTATAAAAGAAAACCTTTTTTTTTTTTTTTTGTGGGTAGTTGAAAAAGCCTGGCAGAGGGTGGGCGGGAAAGTCATGGAACTTTGGAAGTATGACATAGTAGATTATGGTACATCAGAAATTTGTCACAGAATAGTGATGGAGGGGTTGCCACGCTGAGTCAGATTTTTCCCAGTGCCTAGGCGACGATCTGGTTATAAATTAGTTCCCTCTGAAAGTTGCACTAACATTTTTGGCCACTAGGTCCTTAGAATTCACGTCTTCTAAACGTGCTAACAAAAATAATGCTGTAGCTGGTATTGTACTATTTATTTATTGTTAGTGAGTGATGATTTCATAGTCTGGGTGTCAGGTGTTTGGAGAAATCTGAGGTCATTCTCTTGCTTACTAACTACCAATGGCTCTACCTCAACTACAGAATAAAGGAAAACCTCCTCAGCATGACAGGCAAGGCGCTCAGTGATCTCGTCTGCTGCTAGATATCATCTTAAGCCACGGCCCACCTAAATCCTCCATCGAGATTCAGAACCATCTCTCCCTCCTTTATGCCACACTGTATTTATAGAGTCTCTGTTTACTCATCACAGTAAAGATTTATCCACAAGTCAATCTCCTTGAGGACAGGGGCCACGGTTTATTAATCTTTGTGTGACTAGCACCTAGTACATAGTTGGAGCGCCATAAATGTTTGTTGAATTAATATATGCTCAAGCTTTTCACTGATTGGTAGAAGGAAAAAATGTCAGAGATGCAAAACTTGAGGTACGTTTGATGCGCTGATGTTCATTTTGAAGATGGAGGGGACCACACTGCAAAGATTCCAAGTGACCTCCAGGAGCTAAGAGTGGCTCTCAGCTGACAGCCAGCATGGAAATGGGGATGTCCGTCCTGTCTCTGCAAAGGACTGAATTCTGCCAAAACCTAAGTAAATTTGAAAGCGGATTATTCTAGATTCTTCTGGACCAGTCTGCTAACACCTTGATTTCAGCCCTAAGCAGAGAAACCAGTCACGTCACCCCAGACTTCTGACCTCCCAACTGTGAGAAAACAAATGGGGATTGTCAAAAGCCACTAGGTGCGTGGTCATTTGCTTTGCAGCCACAGACAACTAGTACTACTAATATGCCACCTCCTCGGATAAATTGGGTATGTCTGTTTTGCTCTGTTTTGGTTTGTTTACTTAGTTAATGGCTCATAGGTGCTTCCTTATCAAACTGATGCTTGTGAACTAGGTAAGAGTGCCTAGTTCAAGCCTGATCAGTCATTTCCAATCAAGATGTCAAACTATTATTAGCTATATTCCACATTTCATGCAATGGAATTCAGTGCTGAAGATAACAGACATCATCAGAAGAGCTTGATATTCTAGTTTGATATAGCGGAGACATAATTCTATATAAAAATTATGTTCAAAGAAATGAACACAACGGCCTTAGAGTGTGAATATTCTGGGGGCTTCTGCTGTAGCGAACACATTTATTATTTTAATTACCAAAGTTCTGTTTGGTTGTGTGTCAAATATGCCTGGCATACTAAATTTTTAAAATTTTTGGATAACATCCTATTTCTCTTTTTAAAAATGTTGTCTCTGATGTGTTTAAAAGGACATTTACTACTTTTTACTTGGCGTTTCTAGTGCTTTAGTGTTGACTTTTTTCAGATGAACTAACCACACCTAGAGTGGGCCAAGGATGCCCACACGTACATTGGCCTATGAATCGATCAGAAACCAGTAAATGCTACAGGGCATTTAGGAGCGAGTCTAAAACCACAGTATGCTGTAGAAGTGAGTAGAGCAGATGCTGAGACTTGAGGTCAGACTCAAAAGAAGTGAAGTCACACTGTCCTGCAGGAGTATTCATTCTGCAGGGAGAAGCATGGCGGCCTGAGTGCTGACCAATAAGACAGAAGCCTCGCTGGAACGTGGCCTTGGATAAATGTGAGCAGACACCAGACCAGCTGGTGGAGAGCCTGACTTCCTGCCAGAGAGAGAGTTTTGGAATTGATCTCACAGACAATAGGGAGCGAGTCCCTTTTGTTAAACAGGTGATGCTAATTAACGGAGGATAATTGGGAGTCAGCTGCTCAGCAACAAGTTAGCAGCTGAAGAGTTTTAGTTTATTCAGGAAGGTTAGCATCGAAAAAGTATTTCCCAAAATCGCTTGGGGGCAACTGTTAAAAGTGCAAATTGGCAAGACCCTCTTCTGGAGCTTACGTGTCAGTGGATTTGGGACAGAAACAGTATTTCCACAAGTTCGGGAGAGTCTTATTTATTTATGCATCGCTCTCTCTTAGGTGGTTAGAAAATGTATTAAGTAATATATTTACTGTTCACCCCAATGCTCAGTCACATTATGTGGAGACAGCTGTGGTGCGGAAGAACGAACTTTGGAGCACTTCCTTTAAGCAATTTAATATTTTTTAATTTAGTGACTTCGAACGAATCCTTCAATTTCTGAAATCTTTCCTGTCGCTGATAAGTGTCTGCCTTGTAGTATATAGAAAAAAAATAAAACAATTGTTTAGCTCAAAAGGAGATACTCCAAGAATCTGCCAATATTGCAGGATAGTTTATAACGAAATCTCTGCTCTTTGTCTAAACCATTATCTCTTTGATATCAACTGAGGATTTTTCTACTTTCAGCCAGTAGAGGGAGCTATAACTCTTGAGATCGTCTTTTTTTTTTCCAGGCAGCAATACCACCACCAACCCACAGCATATTATTATTGAACTATTATACCCTAGAATTTATAATTAATATCCTAGAGATCTAATGTGGTACATCTTTTATCATTTATAACTTGAGACTTTCACATACGTTATTTATAGTACTCCTTTTTACACACCTCCTAGTACAAACTTCTTTGCAGGTCAAAACAAACTACAGACCAAGATACTTTTGGCCCTTTCTTTCTCATCCACCTTTACTCAAGCTTTCTCCCTTTTCTGGGACATCAGTGGTCATCATCTATCTAACTTTGACTTGCTTGCTAGAGAACCAGTTCAGAAACAATTTTTAATGAATATTCTGACCTCTCACCTCTCAGCTTGCACAGTTTGCTTAAGTTTCTGTTTTATAGCACGAAAACAACAGTTTATTAGAACAAATAATGGATTTTTCACTCTTCTATTACATCGTAATTGGTTTGCTGGATAAAACACTGGACATTCAGTGAAATTTGAATTTCCGGTGAACAATGATTTTTTTTTTTTTTTTTTGGTATAAGGATGTCCCATGAAATATTTGGGGACATTCATATACTAAAATAATATTTGTTTATCCGGAATTAATATTTAATTGGGCATTTTATTTATCTTTTATTTGCTAAATCTGGTAACCCTAATCATACACTTCGCAGAGTTTTTGTTTTGTTCGTATTCATAACCACAGCTCATAGTGGTTGCTCAATTAATGAAAGGATCAAACGTAGTATGTGGCTAAGTATGAAAGGCTATTCCTTTTGAACACAAAAATGGTTTTGAAATGATCTACATTAGTATTGCACTAATGTAGATCATTTCAAAACCAATGTGTTGACAGCGAATTTTTATGCATTCTAAAAAAAGGAAATAGTTATAAAAAAGAACTTTGGGCTACTGAGAAGCTCCAGGATTTAACAATAAAAATTAGAGGGAACATCTGAAAGATAGTTAAGTGTCTTCAAATATCTGTTTGAGTTGTTAAGAAACATTCGGTGGTTGAGAAAATTCTCTTGCAAAATGATTATGGATCTCTTACAAGGAAAAAAAAAAAGATGCTATTTTTAGAGCTGCATTTTGTATTGAATCAAGACATAAGTTATAAAAAGATGGTACCAGATACTACTCACTGTATATAGAGTAATGAGTTTATTCCCATATTTTGCCTCTGAAAGGGAAAGAAAGGGGCTGTGCAGGTGCAATCTCACCGAATAAATACATTTTGTACACTTAATCAAAAATATTTTAAACTGGTTACTATAGTCTAAACCTAGGGCATTTCTACGCAAATTTCTTAAACTATGACTTACTAACCTAGAAAAGGTAGAGCAAACATTCATAATTTCCCTCTATCAGAATGACATTACTGTATAGTCTCTAAAACCTCTCTCAAACAATTCAAAGTCATTTGTTAGACAACCTTATGACTAAGTTCCATTACACTCAGCATGACGTGACATTCGGATGGAAAGAGATGACATTATACTGATAAAGCCAATTAAAAGAACAGCGGTCTAAAACAACGGACACACTCACACACTCACAAGTGACTATAAATTGAAAACAATTTAAATCTCATTAGACTTACACGGTTTAGAATAACAATGTGACACAATTCTTCGCCTATCAGCTACAATTAAAAATGATACTACTCACAGCTGGCAATACTTCATAGACTGTTGGTGGGAGTGAAATTGGTACATTCTTTCTAAAAAGGATCTTGGTAAGGGTTTATGGATATTATAAGCCTTAGAAAGTTCATACACTTTACCTAGTAAGAGCCCTTTTAGAAATTCTTGCTAAATTATACTGAAACTCATATAAAGGTAAACGTGCGGATAATCTCATTGCATCTTAAGGGAAGTTGGGAGGTTTACAGCTCTTGATGGCAAAGCCAGAAGTGACAGCCAGAGCACCCCTTGCTTCTGCCCTTGGTCATCAGAAGCTACAGGCCTGGGGTTTCCCTTCTCACGTGGGACCCTTCACCCCTGGCCCTCTTGCTGCTTCTTGCTGAGACCTACCCTCCCTTGGCATCTTAATCCCCAGTCCTTCTGGGTGGATGATCTCG
Organism: Rousettus aegyptiacus; assembly: GCF_014176215.1. Lineage (NCBI taxonomy): Eukaryota > Metazoa > Chordata > Mammalia > Chiroptera > Pteropodidae > Rousettus > Rousettus aegyptiacus. Next base: position 90,372,357 of record NW_023416285.1, on the reverse strand, counting down.
GGGGGTCATGGCATATCATAAAAATTTGGGCTGCTATAACAATATCATAGGCTGGGCGGCTTGTAAAGAACAGACATTAATTTCTCACAGTTCTGGATGCTGGGGGTCTGAGATTAAGGCAGTTGCAGATTCAGTGTCTGGTGGGGGCTCACTGCCACGTTCATATATGTCCTTGCACTGTGTCCTCAGATGGTGAAGGGGGCGAGGGAATTCTCTGGGTCTCTTCTTAAAAGGGTGTCTATCCTGTTCACGAGGGTTCCACCCTCATGATGCAATCCCCTCCCAAAGGCCTCGGCTCCAAATGCCATATGGGGATTCGGTTTCGACGTGAGTCTGGGGGGTGACACGAACATCCAGTCTCCATGTGCCCTCTGGGAGAGAGAGAGCAGCAGAGACTGCTTTGCTCCTATTCCTGTGGCCTGGACAGACAGACCCCTCTCCTCCACCCTCTGCAGGTGACGTTAAGACTGGATATGGCGGGTGAATGGAAGACAGTAAGGCGCAGCCATCACTGTTGATTACAAAGGAGATTTAAAGACGGGGAACCCCACGTCCATCTGCACTGACACTTCTGGTGAACTGGGAAGAAGCACTTGCGGCCCATGGATAAGTGTGGACGTTTGGATAGATGCTCCAAGCGTTCCGGGCGGCTGGCAGCAGATTTGGCTTGGTGCTTCTGGTAACTCCTCGCGCTCCTCGTGCCTCGGTCTGAGGGAGGCTATGACTAATTTTTCTGTAATAATATCCCGCTCTCTGGAAGTGGGGGCCAGTCTCTCCCTCTGCCAGCCATATACTGTATGCATATTATCTAACTCACAGACATTCAAATTTAAAGTGCGTTTTCAAGAAAAACTTTAAAATGACTAATCTTTCCGTTTGAACAAAATCAGGGATGACAAATCCTAAGTTGAACGTATTATTTTCCCCCTATCTAGACTGCTGTTTTACAAAGAAACCTTCAAAACTGTATTCTGCAGTTTTGTAGGCCTTTCGGTATTTTAACCACTTTCCGCATTCTTCTGGCTTATTTAATTAATTCTTTCTACTTTATTACGATAGAATAATATATTTCCACATTAGTCCTATAGTCATTAAAATTTAAAATATCAGGTATCTGGTTCTTACCAGTTCATAATGAATCCAGATGTTCACCTACTAAAAAGGTGCCAGTAATTTTTTTTTTTTTTCCTATCGTAGATTTAACTTTAGAGAATAAATTTGGAACAATTCTGTAGGGACTGTTGGTCACAGATGGCTGAGCGATAATAAATCCTGAGGTTGAGATACACTCCTTCTGGATTGCAGCACTTGAACTGATTTCAATAAAGTAGCTCTACCCCTCATCATCCAAGTAAACAAAAAGTATCTCTTAAGTATTTCTTTTTTTTTTTTTTAAGATATGTAATTAGCTTAAACCTTAATTTTTGCTCTTAATCTGGCATCTCTTCTGTGAATTTGTTCCTTTCCTCCAGGGAATAAAAACAGTTCAATTACTTCTAACTGTGGAAGAAAAAAAAAAGCAAAAACCTCTTTACCTACAGGAAACTTTCATGTATCCCCAGACTGAGTTTTTTATAATGTTTCTTCTCTTATTCATCATCATATATGTTACATGGCATTATAATTATCGGCTTATACAACTGAGCTCCTTAGAGGCAGGGGTTGTTTCTTATCCACTGTCCATCTCTGTGGCTCTGACATACAATAGGTGCTCAATAAATAATGAATGATAGCCTTTTAAGTCAGAGGTTCATATCAAGTAATTTATCTTATCCAGTAAAGGATACAGGAAGGATGTACTAAGTTCTTTGGTTATTTTCATTAACATGTTTTAAACCATTTACAAGCAAAAGGGAGGTTATACAGTCTTGCTTGACAGAAGAATTTGAACACAACCTCTAAAAGCTACTTTATTACGTTGGAGAGCTTAAAAGATTTGTTCTTATGTTGTTAATTGTGTAAGTCAGGGCCCCAGGTAGAACATAACGGCACCCTCGAATTGGGGCAATTCCCTGGGATGGAGGTGTAGGTTTCATAAAAGGACTACAGAAAAGGGGGTGATCAGTGTGTACAGAAATTTCAAGAGATACTGCAGTCCCTGGGGGCTAAGATCAAAGGGAAGAGTGGAGACCGGAGTAATGCAAGTCGGAAGGAGAAAATAATGTGGTTTGAGGGAAACTGTGACATTCTGTCGAGGGACGTGACCACCCTGAGGGAACTCACCTGTCTCCCCTCTCTCCTGATTTCCTGCAGGGGCTCTGGACTGGCCGCCCCAACAGCGAGCCACAGAGCAGGCCAACATGTTGCTGTGGTCCTCACAGGCTGACCTCCCATTGCATCCATGGAGAAGATGGAGAGTTTCCATGGATCTGGAGGGTGAATGGAAGATACAGGGTCTGATATAATCTCTGTTTATTATAATGCAGGCACTTTCTGTGTAATCACTCAAAGAAAGCCACACAGTCAGCAAACGAATAATCACTGTAGTAGTGCTTGCCTTGTATTTGGTTTTATTTAAGGGCAATTAAAGCAATCCTGACCTCCGGGAAACTGCACTGGGTGACAAGAAGGGAGGAGTCCACAGAAGCCTTCAATGTACAACATTGCTGGAATGTGGGTGAACTGAGCTCTACAGATTGCACTGCTTCTGACCTCAGGTCCACCTCATAGAGAGTTCGTGGCCACATTTGCGCTAATGGGATATTTCATCCCATAAGGGAACGCATTTCTCAATTCATTAAAATGCTTTCCCCTTGCATCAGTTGTCTTAAAAATGTGGAGAGATTTCTCCAACTGGGTTCACTGTGTATTGCCTGCAAAATGCAACTGTTTCAAAGACTATATTATCTTAGTATACCTCCTTCAGTTTAAATTTGAGTAAATGGTGCTCTAGTTTTGTGAAAATTCTCCTTATGCTCTGTATTGAACTTCAGTAGATAGTAATTTTCACGGATCTGGATAAAAAGAATATTGATGTCTAAATAAATTTAAGAGTAGAAAATTTTCTACATATTGATTTCATCAAACCACAGATACTAAGTGTATATTTGATACTTACCTGAAATTGGCATGCCGACATAGCAAATTAATGTCTTTAAAAATATGCATGTGTAGAATAGAAAATGCAGTTTAGTATTCTGACAAACATGCCAATGGCCTTCAAATAGGAAAGCACCCACTTTAGGCAGTAGATTGAAACCAGTGGTTTAAAAGTCATCACTAGACCATTTGCAAAATGGTAAACTTGTATGTTATCCCAAACATTGTGTCCCATAATTGCAAAATATACCACATTTAAATTAGAAAAATCTGAAGTCCTTTTGAAAAAATTAATATAACTGGCAAGTCAATCAAATATGTTTTAAGTAAAACTTCAAAGAGTGAGAAAGTACTGTCGGTTTCGTCGATTTTTTCTCAGCTGGATAAGATGGAACGGACTCATTTTCACTAAAAAGCTACTCATTTAGGCAATAGCATACTTTGGTTCAGCACATCAATACTTCTGTACGCTTTAAAAAAATAAACATAATGCTTAGCTTTCTAACAAATACAGATATTTAAGATGAGATTTTTGCAAAGAGAAGATTCAGAGTCAAGACGAAGTTCCAACAGAACTGACTGCATTTCAGAAAGGAGAAAAGCGCAGTATAACGAAAGTCATCTAGCAAGAAAAAAAATCTAGTAATGAATCCTTAATACTTTCCCAGTGAACAGGAAGTGGTGATCAATAGCTTGGGGCCTGACTACCTGCATTTGAATAGTCCTGTGATCCCGGGGAAAATTACTTAGCCTTTCTGTGCTTTAGTTTTCTTATTTGTAAAATGAGGATCCTAAAACATATCTAAAAATAGGATTAAAACAGGCCTTAAAAGTTAACATGTGCAGAATTCTTAAAATAGTTCTCAGTATACATAAATGTTATGTAAGTACTGGCTGTTGTTAATTGTATAATTCAACTGAGTACTACTCTATTCATTGATTTGAGTGACTTTGCATAAATTACTTAATCTCAATATAGTTCAGTTTAATTAACATCGGAACATCCTAACAAGAGCCTCTGCTCTCTACTAGGCCTGTGATAAAATGCTGGGAAAAACACAGCAAGAGAGACGTAGTTCCATACATCGTGAAGCTCACAGGCCAGGAGGCAAGGATGATGCTCTGGTGTGTAAAGGTCACAGGGCTCCTGGCAGTTCTGAACATCAGGGCGCGCCCAAACTACTGCCTTCTGATCAGGTCTGGTCCCCAGATCATCTGTAAGTCATGTAATCGTCAAGGATGTCCTGCCCTATTCGAGTCCTGGAGATCCCTTTAAGCTTTGGAGATCTGAGTCAAAGATCTTGAATTATATCCGGAGAAAAGCACTCGACACTTGGGTCCCTGTTTTAGCCACATCACCTACAAGCAGGGTGTGGGCGACGCGGATTCCACACCCCAGTCCTCCCTTCGCTGTTCCCACTGGCGGCATTCGCCCTGCCCCCTCCCAGGGCGGGACCAGGAGCAGGATGGGACGACAAAGCCTCTCTGGAACTTCGCCTCACCCCTCATTTCCCTTAGGATCCCCTTCCCAAGTCGGTCTATGAAGACTGATTTTTATGAACGGAAATACCATTTGTTGGACTGATTCCTTCTTATTTTAATATCTGTTTTGTTGACGTTGCCATCGGGAGCTCCTTCGGGGGTGATGACAGGGTGTGACATTTCCGCTCATTTTCCTTCCCATGTTCATGCCTTTTTACTTTATTTTGGTGCTTACTTAGTCTTTTGTTTCTGCCAGATAATGCTGTTTCTGAATTGTGTACAGAGTAATTTGAGGCCCTGAATGGTGTTATCATCCCTGCAATGAGGGATTTTCATGTGCTCTTGCTGGGCCCTGAAGGCCCAAGCAATCCAGGGTCGTCTGACATGCTCTAAAGGTGGACTTCGCTTCCCGTGAGGGCCTGTGGGTTCCAGTTCACCCTCACTTCGGGTTCCCGCCTGAAAGCAAGCCCCTCTTCCCCCTTGTGAGGGTCCCATACTCCACTGCTCTCCCTTTAGCCTCCTGGGCTGTCAGGAGGGTTTCTCAGCCTCTCAGCCTCTCAGCTACTCCCTCTGGAAGTGGAGTCACTTCTAGAGGAGAAATGCCCTCAAAACCAGGGAGGAGGAGGGACAGGAGAAAGAGAAAGGAGGAGAGAGGAGGAGGGAGAGGAGGAAAGAAGCAAGCAAAGAAGCAAGGAGAAAGGAAAAAGGCGTAGGAGGCAAGGTTCTGTCTTGGGAGTATAAGCCGATGGAAGAAGTGACTGTTCCAGGGCCTCTGGGTCAGAACAACCAGAGCCGCCAACGAGAGGACTTGGGTTCTGTCTGGAAGCTCCTTAAGGGATACTAAAAGCCCCTCCCTTCTCCAGCAGACGCCTTGGCCAAACTGTTAGGAAGACATTTTTCCGACGTGCAGGTGACTGCACACTGAGTCAATTACAGATTCCTCTATAGACATTACGATGAGGTCGAAGCGAGTTGGGGCAGAGGGAATGAAGGGAGTGGGCAGGACAAAGATTCGGAAATATTTCTGGCTCAGATTTAGACTTCTTTCCTGTTGGAATACTTTATTATTACTAGATAGATGAGTTAGAAAGGCGGGGAAATCAAGGGTTCCTCATCATATCGTAATTATTTTTGCATTTTTCTTAAAGAAAATTCTATGAATGAGAAGAGTGGAGCTTCCAGGTTAATGGTGAAGTTTCCTGTGCTCTTACCCTCCAAAATCACCTTCCATTTTGACCACTGGTATCAGTATGGGATGAATTCATGACTACTATATAGAATGTATTTTTTATTATAGTAAAATATGCATAACACAACATTTGTCATTTTTACCATTTGTAGTGTATAAGTCAGTGACATTAAATATATTCACGATGATCCTGTAAAACACAGTTGTATGTATTTTTAATACATTTTTATTTTATGATACTTCAAAGGGTGTAATTTATAAACGCAGATCTTGCATATTCAGTTCAATGACTTTCCATCATCTAAACCCAAACGAAGATCCAGAATATTATTATAACTCAAAAAGTTCCTGCATGCTTTTGAAGCAATGCTACTGCTAAGTTAATTGTAACTGTTCTAGAACTTAATATAAATGAAATCTTAAAATATTCATTCTTCTGTATCTGGCTTTTTTTTTTTTTTTACACATTATTAATTTTTGAGATTCACCTATGTTTTTGCATATTTCAGTCATTTCTTTTCATTGCTGAATAGCATTCCATGGTACTAATATGCTACGATATGTTCTCCATTCTCCTTTGATAGGTTGTCCTCAGATTTTGGCCACTGTGAGTGAGGCTGCTTCGATGACGATGATGTTTTTTTCTGCATAAATATGCAGCAGTAAAATTGCTGGGATACAGAGCAGCTAAATGTTTAACTTTGTAGGAAATTACCAAAGTGTTCACGGCATTTTACAGCCCCAGTGAGGATGCATCAATGCTGGAACTGTTTTTATCTTCGCAGAGTGTTGCTAGTCTTTTAACTCTGCATAATTCTATTGAGTGTGTAGTGGTAGCTCATATAATCTTTTAATTTGAATTTCACTGATTACTGAAGACTTGAAGAATTTTCTCATGCTTATTGATCACTGATTGTGTGTGTGTGTGTGTGTGTGTGTGTGTGTGTATTTGCAAAGTACTGTGCAAATATTTGCCCTCTTAAAAATTTTGGGTTGTTCATATTTTTATTGTTGATTTGCAGGAATCCCCTACATACTGAGTATGAGTTTTTTTCCCCAGGTATATATACTGAGACTATATTTTCCAAGCTTGGGCTTCCCTACTTGTTTTTTTTTTCTTTTTTACTTATTAAATTTATTGAAGTAACACTGGTTAATTAAATTATACGATTTTGATTGTGTAATTCAATAATATGTCTTATGGTGTCTTTTGATGTACACATTTTTAAATTTTAATGAGGTCCAAATAATTTTATTTTTTACAGTTAACATCTGTTATTTTTTTAAAGCATTTGACTCTCCTTGATTGTGAACACACTTTCTTATGTTTTATTTTTAGATTTTTGACTATGATTTATCTCCAATTAACTTTGCAATATGAAGGGACAATTATCCCAGCACCATTTCTTGAAAAGTCTTTACTTTTCCCACTGAAATGACTTGTGCTTTTGTAGAAAAATAATTCACCCTACATGTGTGGATACATTCTGGACTCTCTATACTGGTTCATCAATCTATTCATCTGTTCTTATAACTTATAGCAGGGGTCCCCAGAATCTGGGCTGTGGATGGGTACCAGTCTGTGGCCTGATAGGAACTGGGCTGCACAGCAGGAGGTGAGCAGCCAGTGAGTGAAGCCTCCTCTGTGTTTGCAGCCGCTCCCCAGAGCGAGCATCATCGCCTCAGCTCCACCTCAGATCATCAGGCATTAGGTTCTCATAGGAGCACTGGTCTCTGGTGCCAAAAATTTTAGGATTGCTGGTTTATGGTACAGCCCAGATTAATATACAGAACAATTAATATCTAAAAACCTTTGAAATAAGATAGTGTAATTCCTCTATTCTTGCTTTACTACTTTAAGAGTTTCTTTCCTAGTCCATAGTCTTTGCATTTCCATATAAACTGTAGAATCAGCTTGCTAATTCCCTCAAAAAAGCCTGATGGAATTTTGATCAGAACTGTGTTGAATCCGAATATCAATTAGGGGATAACATACATTTTAATAAGATATAAAATCAACTTGATCTATTTCTCTATTATTTAGAACTTTCTATCAACTATAATTTCACTTTTTTGTTAGAGTAATTCCTAGGTATTTTTTAAAAATTGTATTATAAATGGTATATTTTTATATTTCATGTTTCCAATTATTTGTTGCTATTATATAGAAATACAACTGACTTTATGTATTGATCTTGCATCCTGCAACCTTGCTAAATTCTCCATCTTATCTACATAATCATGTTCTCTGCTAATCTTGATAGTTTCACTCTTTATGTTCCAATATTTATGAAATTTAAAAATCTTTTTCTTACCTTAACAGACTGGCTAAAATCTTTAACTACACTGTTGTACAAAGTGGTAAAAGTGCCTATTTTTGCTTTTTACCCAATCATCAGGGTTCGATATTTCACAATTAGTATGATTGTAAAAATAGTTTTTTGTTTTGTTTTGTTTTGTTTTAATCCAGGAGAGGTGTTGACTTTTGTCAGATACTTTACTACATCTGTTGAAGTGATCAGTTGATTTTTTTCTCTTTCATTCTGTTATGTATTGAGTTAGACTGATCAATTTTTGAATGTGAAATTAATTTGGCATTCCTGGTGGGGGGGCAACTTTGTCATGATATATCATTCTTTTGATATATTGCTGGCTGTGATTTTAAAATATCTTATTGATTTTTGTGCCTATGATCATGAAGGACATTTGTCTGCAATTCTACCTTTGGAATATTTTTATTAGATTTTACATTTTTAGGAATATAGTGGCTGTGTGAAATGAGTTGGGAAGATTTCTATCTTCTCTACTTCCCCAGTTTGTGTAGGATTTTCATTATTTTGTCCCTAAATGTACGAATGAATTCAGTATTGAAGTCATTGTGAGATAGAGATTTGTGTGTTTTGGAAAGTATATGATGACATAAAAATTCTTTCACAGACATTGGCTACTTAATTTAAAAAAAATTCTTCTTGTGTCAACTTGTGTTTTGGACAGGTTGTGTTTTAAAAGGGATTATTCCATTTCATATCATTTTTGGGTTAACTGACAAAACATTACTTATAACATACCATTATTCTATTATCTATAAATTTCTTTAAATATTTGTAGAATCATGGCATATTTCCTGTTATATTCCTGATGTTAATAACTTATGGTTTCTCTCTCTCTTCTTTTTTTTTCCTTGATCAACCTTGCTGGAGGTTTACTAATTGCTTTAACCTTCTCAAGGAACCTTATTTATACTTTGTTGATATTCCCTAACATTAATCCATTTCTTGCTCTATTCGTTTTGACTCTTAAATTATGTTTTTCTTCTTAGGTTTAATTTTATCTTCTTTTCCTCTTAGTCTTTTGGTGAAAAAAGTTGCTCAATTTTATCTCTTGGCCTGCAGACCCTAAAATATTTCGTGACTCCTGTTTTATTTGTTTATCTTTGTTTTAGATTGCCAGGTTTTTTTTTTCTTTTAGCTTTTTAATTCTGTTAATCCATTGCCTTCTGGTTTCCATTCTTTCTGATGAGAAGTCAACCAGAATTTTTCCTTTTTCTAGCTTCTTATTGTGGAAGTGTCAAACACTGATTTAAAATAATTCTTCCTAAGCGGATACATTCCTAGGAACTAAGACTGAATCATGAAAAAGTAGGAAATCTGAAAGTTCAACGACTAATAAGGATATTGAATGAGTAATCAAAAACTTCCCAACAAACAAAAGTCTAGAACCATACAGCTTCACTGGTGCATTCTATCAAAAATTCAAAGAAAAATTAACAATAATCCTTTTCAACTCTTTCAAAAAAAAATAGAAGTAGAGGGAACACTTTCAAATGCATTTTATGAAGCCAGCATTACCTGGGTTCCAAAACCAAACAAGGGCACTACGAGAAAAGAGAATTAAAGGCCAATGTCCCTGATAAACAGAGATGCAAAATTACTTAACAAAATATTCGCAAACCAAACTCAACAATACAGTAAGGAGATCATGTTCCACGATTGAGTGAAATTTATTCCGGGGATGCAAGGATGGTTCAACATCCGCAAATCAATCAATGGGATACACCACGACAACAAAATGAAGGCTACGTCACGTGATCATCTCAGTACATGCTGGTGCTGCTTAGCGATGGGGATACATTCTGAAATTTGTGTCTTCAGGTGATTTTGCCATTGTGCAAACATCATATAATATACTTACACACCTGAGCTATAAGCGATAGCCTATGACTCCTAGGCTACAACTCTGTACAGTGTGTTACTGTACAAAACAACATTAGTTTAAATCAAGCACAAGAGGAAATAAGGCAAGTAAGAGATGCAGTAGATCTGAGATGGATGAGGCTGCCGGCAGAATGACATGGCATACTGTCTTACAGCACACTTTTTAATATAAGGAAACAGAGCACACTCTACTGATATAGAGTACAGTAAATCTATAAACCAGTAACACAGTCATTTATTATCATTATCAAATATTCTGTACTGTACATAATTGTAGGTGCTATACTTTTATACAACTGGCAGCACAGTAGGTTTGTTTACACCAGCATCACCACTGACACATGAATGAAGCATTGTACTATGATGCCGTGATGGCTACAATGTCACACTGACCTTTTCAGCTCTGTTACAATCTTACGAGGCCACAGTCACATACGCAGTGCACCACTGACTAAAATGTCATAGATGCAGAAAAACTGACAAAATTTAATGTCCATTTATGATAAAAACTCTCAACAAAGAGGGTACAGAGGGAACGTGCTTCAACACAATGAAGGCCATATATAACAAGGCCACAGCTAACATCACACTAAATGGTGAAAAGCTGAGAGCTTTTCCTCTAAGATCAGGAACAAGACAAGGAGGCCCACTCTCACCAGTTTTATTCAACATAGTCTTAGAACTCCTAGCCAGAGCAATTAGCTCAGAAAAATAAATAAAAGACATCCATATCAAAAAGGAAGAAGTAAAACGGTTACTATTTACAGGTGACATGATATATAAAGAAAACTTGAAAGACTCCATCAAAAGACTGTTACTAATTAATAAAATTTAGTAAAGTTACAGGATACAAATCAATTTACAAAAATCTGTTGTATTTCTATACACTAATAACAAACGATCAGAAAGAGAAATCATAAAAAACAATCCCATTCATACTTGCATCAATAAGAATAAAATAACCTACAAATAATTTAACTAAGGATGTGGAAGACCGTAGACCGTACAGTGAAGTCTAGAAGATACTGATCAAAGAAAGAGAAGAAAATGTACATAAATGGAAAGATTTTTTATGCTCATGGACTGGAATAATTAATAGTTAAAATGTCCATGCTACCCAAAGCAATCTATACATGCAAAGCAATTCCTATCAAAATTCCATTGCCATTTTTCATAGAAATACAAGGCCCAAAATTTGTATGTAATCACAAAAGGCCACAAATAGCCAAAGCAATTTGAGAAACAGAAATCTGGAGGCACTGTGCCTTAACACTATATTAGAAAGTTATAGTAATAAAACAGTACCGTACGGGCATAAAAATACACAGATCAATGGAACAGAACAGAGCCTCAAAATAAACCCACACATTTATGTTCAAATTAATTCATGACACAGGAGCCAAGAATATACAATGATGAAAAAACAGTCTCTTCAACAGAGGTGCTGGAAAAACTAGACAGCTGCGTGTAAAAAAATGAAACTGAAGCATTTTCTTACACCACATATTAAAATTAACTCAAAATAGATGAACGATTAGAAGGTAAGACCCAAAACCATAAAACTCCTAGAAGAAAACATAGGAAGTAAGCTTGATATTGTTCTCGGTGATGGTGATGGTGATGGTGATGGTGATGGTGTATGTGTATGTGTGTGTGTGTGTGTGTGTGTGTGTGTGTGTGTGTGTGTGTCCCAAAAGCAAAGGCAACAAAAGCAAAAATAAGTGGGACTAAATCAAACTAAAAAGCTTTTGCAAAGTGAAAGATACCACAAAATGAAAAGACAACCTACTGAATGTGAGAAAATATTTGTAAATCATACAAATAATGGAGTTAATATTCAAAGTATGCAAAGAACCCATACAACTCAATGGCAAAGAAACAGTCCTATTTAAAAATGGGCAGAAGATCTGAACAGATATTTTTTCCACAGAAGATCTAGAGATGACCAAAATGTACATGAAAAGTTACATGACATCACTAATCATCAGGGATATGCAAATCAAAACCACAATGAGAGATCACCTCACACCTGTTAGGACAACTGTTGTTAAAAAGAGAAGAGATAACAAGTATTGGTGAGGTCATGGGGAAAGGGAGCCCTTGCCTTGTGCACTACTGACGAGAATGTAAACTGGTCCAGCCACTATGGAGAACAGCATCGAGGTTCCTCAAAAAATAAAAACAGAACCACTGTATGATCCAGCAATTCTACTTCAGTGTATTTATCCAAAGAAAATAAAAACACTAACTCGAAAAGACGTCTGCAACCTCCGGCTCATTGCAGCATTATTTACACTAGCGAAGATATGGAAACAACCTAAATGTCCATCAATATCTGAATGGATAAAGAAAATGTGTGTGTGTGTGTGTGTATACCAGACACAATGGAATACTATTCAGCCATAAATAAGAAAGAAACTTGCCATTTGTGACAACATAGATGGACTGTGAGGGCATTATGCTAAGTTAAATAAGTGAAAGAAAGAGTATGATTTCACTTATACGTAGAAATTAAATCAAAGCAAAATATTTTAAAAATGAAACCAAGCTATAGATATAGAGAGTGAATTGGTGGGTGCTGGGGACAGGAAGTGGAGGGGTGGGACGAATGGGTAAAGGGTTCAAAAGGTACAAACTTTCAGTTATAAAATAAATGTCTTAGGAATATAATGTACAGCATGGCCACTACAGCTGGTAATACTGCATTGCGTACTTGAAAGTTGTTAAGAGAGAGTATCTTAAAAGTGCTTATCAGAAGAAAAAAGGTAATAATGTGTATTGACAGACTTATTGTGATAGTCATTTAGCAATATATACAAATATCAAATCCTTATGTGGTACATCTGAACCTAATATAATGATACATGTCATTCATTTATACATCAATAGAAAAAGAGAAAATAAAAAAAAAATTATTTCCAACATAGGCATGCACTACAAATTTTATTGGCTGTTTTCTCTACCATTTAAATATTTTCTAATTTTCCTATGATTTCTTTTCTGACCCGTGGTTATTTAGAAGTTACTGTTTAATTCCCAAATGTTTGTGGTTTGGAAATTTATTTTTATTTCTCATTTTTACTTCAATACCATTGTTATCAACAAGTTGCTCGGTATGTTTTTTTTCCCTTTGAACATTATTGAGACTTCCTTTTCTAAAAATGTCTTTTTAGTCTTAGTTTTTGATGGATAATTTTTGCTGTTTAGAGCTCTGGACAGAACTGCGACCCAGGAGCCAAATCCGGTCCACAGCCTGTTTCGGCATGACTCATGAAATAAGAATGGTTTTAACACTTTTAAATGTAAAAGGTATAAGAGGCTATTTGCCATACTAGTATACGTGCTACATAGGGATGAACTTATTCAGTCCTGGGAGCTAAGCTGGAAGCCAGGTGATGCTGAAAACCAGAGGGAGCGCTGTTACTGTAGACTTTGCTGTTGTTTTCTGATACTGTTTATCTTGCAAGTCAAGAAAGTTTGTATTCTCAATGGATGAATTCTCTCAAACCTTTTGGCATCCACGTAGATAATTATATTAACATAGCAAATTATATTAAGGCCTTTTTGTATTCCTGGAACAAACCTTACATGATCTTGACATGTTAGTTGCTTATAATTTTACCTTTATATACCTGTGTGTTTTAGGTAGGTGTATGGTATTTTTAAGCTGCTACTTCTGATTAAAATTATACTGAAATCAGTGAGAAGTTTGACGCTGACTTTAATATTTTCATTATGTTTATGTAGTGCCATCAGCTTTGATAAATATCTTCTTTTACACTGCATCATCAATCACCAGGTGATACACGCATTTAACATATTAACTGTCTTTTTGGTCTATTTGGTCGCTATAACAAAATATCACAGACTGGTGGTGTTTTTGGAGGCTGAGAAGCCCAACATCAAGGGGCTTGCACAATCACGCTTGGTGAGGGCTCCCTTCCGGGCCGCAGACTTCTCATCGTATCCTCATGTGCTGGGAGGGGCTAGGGAGCTCTGTGCGATACTTTTTATGACCGTAATCCCATGCACGAGAGCTCCACCCTCATGACCTAATCATCTTCCTGAGGCCACACTCCCTAATATCATCATCACCTTTGTGGGTAGGAATTTCAGCATGTGAATTTCAGGGTGATAGAAACATTCGGAATATAGCATTAAAGATTATTTAACAGATTACCCTGTGCCTTTCAAAAAAAAAGCACTAATATTTAAACCCTGACTTCCGATCTATTTCTGTTTAACTTTAGGACACCTTTTTCCCCACTCATGTAGCTTCTGCCACACTGAGAACAGGGAATTTTCTGTTATAATATGTATCCTCTGAGGACAAGGACCACGTTCCTTCTGTTCTTTGTAGTCTCAGCTCCTAACAGTGTGTGGTGGCAAGTAGTAAAAACTCACTAAATATTTGTGGAATAGATGATATTACTACGGCTTGGGGGTAAAGATAGATTTTTCCTTCTCATTATTGACCAGCTCACTGTCTGTGCATTTCTATACCTTTCCTTATGATCTCTTTCAATGACAACTAACCCTAGAAGAGAAGCAGAATTCTGGTTGTAAGAAATTAATAACTAAGATATGGAAGCAAGCTAAGTGTCCATCAACAGATGACTGGATAAAGAAGAGGCGGTACGTATATACAATGGATTATTACTCAGCCATAAAAAAAGAATGAAATCTTACCATTTGTGACAACATAGACCAAGAGGGTATTACGCTAAGTGAAACAAGTCAGAGAAAGACAAATACCACATGATTTCACTTACATGTAGCATTGAAAGAACAAAATAAACGAACAAACAAAAACAGAAGCAGTCTCGTAGAAACAGAGAACAAATTGATGGCTGCCAGATGGAAGGGGGCGTTGGGGAGCTGGGTGAAAAAGGTAAAGGGATTAAGAAGTACAAATTGGCAGCTACGAAATCATCATGGGGATGTAAAACACTGCATAGGGAATACAGCTGATAATAAAATAAAATAAAAATAAAAATACTTTAATACACCAGGAAAAAAAACCCCAACAAATTGCAACCTGGTAAACACATATTCATGCAACTGTGCGTTTCTGTCACTGTGGCGGTATCAGTAATGCTTGTTTCTAGTTCTCCATGTTTTGATCAGAGTCAGAGATAAAGAATAAGCCATTAGACATGTCACTAGTGGGCTTCTTTGGGTGGTCTTTTTTATTTAAGACAGATTTTTCAATGTCAAGTCATCGAATGATAAGCATATGGTCTTATTATTAGTTTTCTCTCAAATCCTGTCTATATATGACAAAAATCTGTTACTAGTATTTTCCGAGCCAAAGAGTCTCTGTAATTTATAAATTTAAATATGATCTTGAATTTAATATATGCCTCCTGTTGATAGAAAAAAATGTTCTAATTCACACTGGTACAGTTACTTTGGATTATGATTTTCGGTGTCTTATTTTTTTAAATAAAATGTTTTAATTTTCTTTCATCTGAGCTCTGAAAGCTTTATTTTTAGGACTGAAGATTTAATTCCGACAGGATATGTTTAGAACTCTCATGTACTGGCTTTCTGAAAACACTGAGTTTCATCTTATTATGAAAGTGTAAACAGGTTATAGCTCAGAAACAGGTGCTAGAAGCTCTTTGAACTTCACGGGGATGTCTTCCAGCAGCGCGCGGCAGACTGTTCACACATGATTTCAAATAACGCTGAATTAAAATCCCACCTTTTTCCCATCTTTTTACCCTCTTTGTTAGTTAACCGGCAGTACACAACGTAAACTAATTCCATCCGTCAAATAAAAAAAAGCATTATCTTCACATGTTAAATTTAAAAAACCATCTTTTTTTTTTTTTTTGCCAACATATTTCCACAGGAAACCACTTGTTAAATTAACAAAGGAAATCTTCAAAAGGTTTTCACAACTAAAATAAATGTTAGTTGTGATTTAGCACGAGTGTGATTTTTAAAAACATTTACCAATAATTACTGGGCATCTACGAGGTACCATGTAGTTTTTGAGATCTAAGAGTACAATTGTGACTATGACAGACAAGAGCTCACATCTCTTTTCACTCAGGTTCTGGTGGAGGGGGATTGGCAACCAACCAATCATGCCTTTCTAGTTAACAATTGTCGTGGAGAAAACAATACAACATATGCTAGAAAGCCGGCCAGGGATGGGATCATGGGAGAGTGTGGGGCAGTTGGAGTGAGGGTACTTTTTTTTTTTACTAACTTGTTACTCTAAAGCATTTAAAGGCAATTTACTGATGTTACACCATCCTCTCCCACTCAAAAATACATATGCATTCCTAAAGGGAACATGTTACCCCATAAAAAAATAACGTTATCATACATAATAAAATTAGTAAAAATTCCTTAGTGTCATCTAATAGCCAATCCATATTTAAATTTCCCCTATTGTTCCCCAAATGTCCTTCACCGCTGGTTGTATGGTCATTATTGAATCCATGGCCAGATAGTTAATCTCACTGTAATATCTGTGTCTCTTTTAATCAAAAATAATTTCATAACACAGTAACTTGATAATCTGGACACTGACACATTTCTTCCTCATTGTGTCATTTAACGTTATAACTCAAGATCTTGTATTCCCTGGAACGGAAGAATTTAGTTTCAAAGTCTCGATTAGATGCTAAATATTTTTAGGTGGCATCACAGGTGATATATATTACATGCTGCATTATATCTGGAAACACACGATATCTGGTCGTCCCAGCATCTCTGAAATGAAAAATCGACTGCCACGTTAGGGAGAAGACAGCCTGGCCTTTCACCGCATGTTAAAATTTCACTTTACAACCAGGAAATAATCCGTGTGGTATACTTCGGCACCATGTGTGCATCCATTTTTCAATTAACCATTTGTGTGATGGTTTTAAAATCAATTTTTAATCCTTGTCGGAATACATAACCTTTTTGGACATTGCAAAATGATGATTCTTTTCTAATTTCATTCTTCCTTCCTGATTATTAAATGGTATTTTTACGCAGAGCTTTCCCTCATGAACTGGGGTCATATGGTTCCTATCAGAAAGGTAGAGACATACATTTAATCTTTCCTCTTACTTTCTAATTTTCAAAGAAAAGGTTGATTTAATAACCAGTTATAAAAGGTGACAATTATTATTTTTTGTTTATTTTTCCTTTTGGGGGTATTACTATGGATTCGTGAATTTTTATCGATTCAATATTTTATTGAACATTCAACAATCATATCATCTCATTCTTTTCAATGCTCCAAACTGTCACAATTTTGGCCAGTTAAAGACTCTTAAAGCTGGCTCTCGGTTCCCTTTAACATGACTCCATTGTTGCACTGATTAGGAAGTTTTCATAAAAGGACACAGAAATCAAATCCCTAAAATAAAAAATAATTGATAAGATAGGCTTCATTAAATAAAAAATCTTGCTTATGTAGAAAAAAAATCAGTTCATGGTAATAACCTTCAACAGACTGTGTATAGAAAGAACACACCTCAACGTACTAGAGGCCATATACAACAAACCCAGAGCTAACATTATACTCAATGAAGAGAAATTGAAAGCTTTTCCTCTAAGGTCAAGAACAAGACAAAGATGCCTACTCTCAACGCTTATTCACTATAGCACTGGAAGTCCTAGCTAGAGCAATTAGTCATCTAAATCTAAAAGGAAGAAGTAATACTGTCACTATTTGGAAATGATATGATTTTATATATAGAAAATCCCAAAGGCTCAACCAAAAAAAAAAATGTTGGAACTAATCAACAATTTCAGAAAATTTGCAGGATATAAAATCAACATACAGAAATTAGTTGCTTTTCTATACACTAATAATGAAACATCTGAAAAAGAAATAAAGAAAACTATCTTATTCACAATAGCATCGAAACCAATAAAATACCTAGGAATAAATATATCCAAGGAAGTGAAAGATCTGTATGATGAAAACCACAAGACTTGCTAAAATTAAATCAAAGAAGATACACACACATACAAAAATGGCAAGCCATTCCATGTTCATGGATCAGAAGCATATTGTTAAAATGTCCATATTACCTAAAGCTATCTTTATATTTAACTAAATCCCCAGCAAATACCAATGGCATTCTTCACAGAAGAACTCTAAAATTTGTTTGGAACCACTAAAGACCCCAAGGAGCCAAAGCAATCCTGAAGGAAAAAACAAAGCTGGAGATATCACACTTCCTGATTTTAAACTGAACCACAAAGCTATAATAGTAATAATAAAAGCATGGTACTGGCATAAATGTAAGACACAAAGACCAATTGAACAGAACAGAGAGCCCAGAATTCAATCTCCATGTGTAAGACCAACTATATTCAACAAGAAAGCCAAGAACACCCAGTGGGGAAAGGACGGTCTCTTCAACAAATGGTTCTGGGTGAACAGAATAAACACATACGAAATTGAAGCCCTATCTTACACCAAAATTAACATGAGATGAATCAGAGATTTGGATATAAGACCCAAAACCAAAAAACTTCAGTAAGAAAACATAAGGAAGAAGCTCCTTGACACTGATCTTCCAATGAATTCCTGGATATGACACCAAAAGATACAAACAACAAAAGCAAAAATCAACCAACGGGACTACATCAAACTTTTGAATTCTATAGCAAAAAAAAAAAAAAAAATCCAATTTAAAAAATGGGCAGAGGAACTAAACAGACACAGTTCCAAAGAAGACATCCAAATGGCCAACAGGTATATGAAAAGGTGTTCATCATCACTAATCATTGGGGAATTGCAAAGCAAAACCACTATATCACTTCATTCTTGTTGGAATGGGTATCGTCAGGAAGACAGGAGATAAATGTTGGTGAGGATGTGGAGAAAAGGGAACTCTTGTACAATGTTGGAGGAACTATAATTGGTTCATCCACATGGAAAACAATATGGAGATTCATCAAAAAAATTAAAACTAGATCTATCATAGGATCTAGCAATTTCATTTCTGGGTATACACCCAAAGGAAATAAAAATAAGATATTAAGAAGATATATGTTTACTGAAGCATTATTCATCATAGCCAAAATAGGAAAACAACCTGAGTGCCCATCAAACCGATAAATGGATAAAGAAGGTGTCTCTCACACACACACGTGCCACGCACATATATGAATATTATTCAGCCATGAGAAACAAGGACATCCTGCCATTTGTGACAACATGGATGGACCTGGAGCATATTATGCTAAGTGAGATCAGTCAGACAGAAAAAGACATGCACTCTATGACATCATTTATATGTAGGTTCTAAAAAAGCCAAACTCATTAAAACAGAAAGTAAGCTGGTGATTATCATGGGATAAAAAGCAGACGGGATAAATTAGATTTTGTTTAAGGATACAAATGTGCAATAAGTAGTAGATTAGCCCTAGAGACCCAAAATACGGTATAGTAAATACAGACAATGATATTGTACTATAATCATCAAACTTGCTAGGAGACTAGACTTATTCATTCCAACCATTAAAAAAAAAAGGATAATTATGTAATGTGATGGAGGTGTTAATTATTGCCATGATGGTAATCATATTCTGATATATAAATGTATCAAATTAAGACATTGTACACCTTAAATTTATACAGTGTTATATATCAAATATATTTTAATAAAAAATAAAGAGAGAAAAAGTATCTTGCTCTTCTCAAGTCATCATTAACATAAACACATTTATTAAATGGACTTGAGAACAGCAAACTAGCTTGGTGGACCGATTCCAGCCCACCAAGTGTTTTCATAAATAAAGTTTTATTGAAACACAGACACAGTCACCACTTACAATTGTCTCCAGCTGCTTCCTGCTACCAGGGACTTACAGGTATTTTGATAGACTGTATGTCCCCCAAAGCCTAAAATATTTACTATCTGCTTCTTTTGCAGAAAAAGTTTCCTAACCTCTGGTTGGGGTCCAAAAAATTTAGGAGTTCAAATGAAACAACCATTTTTGTTTGTTGTGTCATAGGTTCATCTTGATTTTTCCAACCAAATTATTAGCTGTTGCTTAAGAGTAGGAATTGTGTTTTACATTTTGTCTGTGTCTTTCATAACACTCCGGCACACAGCTGAGCACAGAGCAGATAGTTTGTAAATATTAAACGGGTTTGTCCATGGAAGTGGACATTCACAGAAGTTTTATTTATTTATTTTTTTAACAAAGGTTATCTATTAATCCAAATTAACAAAGTATCTTGATACAGTATATATTCAGTGCACTGGGATAATACGTGAATACACTGGTATTATGTGTTGTGAAATATATTTTTTGTACCTTTCATATTACATTGCAGAGACCACCCTATATTATTACCTATTCCACAAATTTACCTTTCAGAAAAGAATAATTTCATTCACCAACTCACTGAAACAATTCAGGGTTATCTGTAACACAACTAGGTAATACAAGATGACTTTAGTCTTTGAAACTAACTTTCTGTGCTGGAAAAGGCTCTAATTTTGCAGGGAGGAACAAGGACTTTTGCTCAGCTTTAGAGAGATTGAAAATAAAAGCAAATAATTTGTAATGAAAAGAACAATAAAAATTAGTGCTTAAATAAAAAAATAAGGAAGATTCTCACTTGACATAAATTAAGAGACTTTACTGAAAGAAGAGCGGCTACCGTCCACTTTAAACAAAGCATTTTACTTTCACTATGCGCAGAGTGCCCACCAGGTTTATATATTACCAACCTCACTAGATTTCAATACAAGGAAAGGCTGTGCCTCTTTGCAATGGGGACATTTGGAAAGCTTGGATTTTTCTCTCTTGGCCCTTCTGTGTCTAGTAGCTTATGCTTCTTGTCATCTCGCTTGGCAAAAGTGACAGCCTGTTGATGGGCATTTTGGCTGATTCCACTTCTTGGCTACTGTGAACAGCGCTGCAATAAATGTGAGACCAGGGGAGTCGTAACACCTCTTTGAGAGCCTGAATTCGATTCTTTTGGATACATAGCCGGAAGTAAGACTGCTGGCTCATCTGTAATTTTATTCTTAATTTATTTGTGGAACCTCCATACTGTGCTCCATAGTCCACCATTTTGTGTATCTACCACAGTGCACGAAAGTTCCAATTTCTCCACATCTTCGCCAATATTTATTTTTTGCTCTTTTGATGATACTGTACTGTGTATATTTCCAATTTGTTAAGAGAGTAGGTAGATGCCCTGTTAAGTGTTCTTATCACAATAAAATTAAATAAAGGGACAGCCAAAAGTGGGTGTTTTTTACACCGGTTGTTAGTTTTTGTTTTCTATTTGTATTATGATTAATGTTTAACTCTGTGCAAATCGCAGTTTAGGTTCAGTCTCTGAAGTAGGAAAATCTGTATGGGACTAAAATGTATTAAATAAATACAATTTCTGGGCAACAAGCAAGTTATTTCTTGTGCTACTGTTCACAAATAATGGAGCATTGGGAAATGGACACTTAAAGAAATAAGACCTATTAAAATAATGCACCATTTGCCTAAGTTTATATAGTTTGCAGGATTTACTATAACTAAATTATTTCAAAATTGACTGCATGCACTGGTATATATTTTAATGTATACATAATGTGGCAAGCAGCCTATTAACAAAACAAAATAGGAAAAACATTAAGTCATTTCATATAGTTTCCTTAAACTAGAATTATAAACCATTTGTCATGTTAAAGACTTTTGTAGACATTCAAAAAAATTTGGTATTTCTTAACATTTCTGTAAAATTATACCTGAATGCTATACACAACTATATACATATCATAAAAAAGTTCTTAGATTACAAAGAGGCTTTCCTTTCTTTTTTCTTTTTTTTCTTTTCTTTTCTCTTTTTTTTTTTACTGTTAGTTTATAAGTCTTATACCTTAGAAGCCCAAAGTGGATCACAGTTTGTGTGCACTGGGACTAAAGTGTCTGGGTTAGTTCCATTTTGATGAAATCTGTCATTGATAAAAGAGAGTTCAAGCTTCTCTAAACCAATTAAAATGTTTTTGCCTCAGGAGGTAAATAAAAGCACATGACAAAACTAAAGCAGAGTGGAGAGTGGTGATCAGTATAGTAGTTCAGTATTGAACAATATTGAACACCATAACAATAACATCTAATAAATCATTCTGAAAGGTACATTGGATATATTTTTTTCAAGGACAAATAAAGTATACTCACGAGGATCAAAAGGATGCCTGTGCTATTTTTATGGTCTATTTCAGAAAGAATTGATCATTTTTTGTAAAGTAAACTTTAAATTCCTTTAATATATAAAACACACTCCTCAAAATACTTGAAACCTGTCACATTGTTTAGATACATTATGAATCGAGATGCAAATCAATTTAGAGATTCATGTAAATCAACTTGAAACCCTACTTAAAAAATTTTAAAGCCTTTATGTTTTTAAAAAAACCTTGGTTACTTACTACAAAAGGCTTTTTAATGTTTAATGCAAAGCAAAGCCATTATTAATTTCACTTTTAAGAATATATTTTTCATTTAGTTTAAGCAACTGTTAAAATTATTTTTATCATAAAATTAACACTAAAGCCTTTTCTTACTGCTTTTTTTTCTGGTAACTTTCCAATTATCAATGGTTTAATAATTATGAAGCCACATGAGAAGAAAATGACTGCGCGAGGATATGAACATAGCGGTTTTTAAGAAACATGTTTGGTTCCATCTGTCTGTCTGTCCATCCACCCACCCATCTGACCATCCATCCTTCCATCTATCTATCTGTCTATCACCCTTCCAATATTTATCCATCCAATATTTTTGAGCCATTACTAAATCAAGTGCTTTTAGTTTTCTGGAAAATTACTTTGATAACAGGAGGAAACCCTACCTTAATGCCCACAGTACTTTTGGAAGAAAGAAAACACATAGTGCCAATGTTGGTTAATTTATTTTGTGTTTGATGGGAAGTATACCTACTTGAAAGCAATTCTCTTCCTTAAACAGATACTTGGTATTGTTAATTAAGGAAACTGGTTAAAACCTCAGCAGCAGATTTTTTCTAACAGATTTTTATAAATATTTCAATATTAAGAATTTGGTACAGAGCTAGCTTTGTACCTTGGTTTAGTCAGATAATTGTATTAATTAAAACTAGAGATAATAATTTTTTCAGACAGATTAGGCATGATAATGGTTGTGAAAATCTTGAATGTCGTTTTCATACAGTGTATGGGAATGGCTATTCCTTACACACTTGCCAATAGTGGGTACTATTCTTTTTATCCTTGCTAATATAATGGAGAAAATTTTACTGTCTTCCTAACAAAAATTTCTTTGATAATTTATGATGGTAATCTTCAGTGTATACTTAGTTGTCACTTGCATTTCTATTTTAGTAAATTGTATATTTGTGCTCTGATATTTGGTTATTTTTCTATTTGAATATATCTTTTTTATTCTTACTGGTTCATAAAAGCGTGTAGTATGTTAAAGAAACTAACGCTTTGTCATCTATATTACAAATACGTAAAACTTATTTATCGTAATTTCCTATGAATATCAGTTTAATTCTTTATATGGTCAAATTTATTACTATATATAAATTAACATTTTTATTGCTATTTTGGTGTTGCGCGTACAAAATATTTTCCTACAATATAGATAACCATAAATTTCAGTCTAGCGCACAAGACTATTCTTATATTGTAAAAGCTAGGGACGCTTTCCAAATTTTTCTGTTATTGTGAGCTCCTCACTCTCTTGTTCAGGAAGTCTACATTCCCCCAAATCTTACGTTATTTCAAACCTAGAACTTTGCTACTGTTTCATAGTACAGGTGGAACTCGGCCGCCTTACAGTCAATATTGCTCTTCTCACTCACATCTAATCCTTGCGCACTCACATCCTCTGACTCCAGAAGCTGCTCCTGTGAATTTTAAGGCCGGGCTGCAGCAGCCTCCACCATAGGCCTACCTGAGGCTTGCCTGAAGCCCTCCTGGCTGGCATGTGCCTGCAGACCCTATGCAGCTGGTTTGCTTCTTGGTACCCGAGTGTCCAAAATCTTCTGAGGACATACTGTGTCCAGCACCCCGGCTGAGGCCCATGCTGCTTCCAGAGCCTGTGTGTTTGCTAAGGCCTTTGATATTGCTTAAGGAAGGTCACGCCCATGATTGACAGATTTACAGCTTGGCAAATGCAGCCCCGCCTTTATACAATAGCCTCTGTTTGTGGACAAAACCACCATAAGATTCAGTGACCTCAAAATGTAAAAGCTCCATGGTACTGTGCTGGAGACAGGAAAAATACAGAACCAAATGGCCCTCAAAAGTCTTCACCAACTGCCGAGGTTATGCGCTTAACAAAAGTCTGAAGCCGAAGCTCTTCTCCCTAGCCCAAGTTGGCCTCTCCATATTTGAGTCCCTGCACTCAAACCCTTATTTCCCAGGTTTGGTTCTGCCCAAGGTATTAGATTATAATATGACCATGAGATGAATTTACTAGCCTCTGCCCCACATTTCCCATCAAGGGGAGAGCCTGGTTCTCTAGAGCCTGATGGATGGATGAGACAGGGGAACTTAGCCTGAGTCTCTCCTTCCTATCTACTGCATTTTCTTCCCTTATGCTGTTTTTTTTTTTTTTAAACACTGCATTTGGAATAACTGTTCTTTACATCACTGTTTTGATTTTCTGCAATCTGAGTTTTGCTTTTTTATTTTTATTTTATTTTTAGTATCCCGTATTCATTTCTCTTTTTGTTTTACTTTAGCTTGTTTTTCCACATTTTATTATGTTGTATTTCCTGATTATCCTGCCGCCATAGTATTGTTTCTTAATGGATATACCTTCCTGCATTCTATGGGGCTACCAAACACTTTCACATTTTGATACCAGATTTTCTTGTGGGTCGTACAGTTTGCAAGTTTAAAAGGCACATGGGTATTCCTCCCTTCTTGTTTTGCAGTATTTAATTCACGGTTTCCTCTTTCTCCACATTATTTTACCTTCTACTCATGCTCAAATGAAGGAATCTTTCCTGACTCAACATTTGGAGAGAAATCTTATGGGTGAATTGCTGTTATGTTCTTTGCTTCATTGTTTGGTAACTTAATTCTTCCTTAGATCTATAATTGTAGGGCAGGTTGAAACTTGCAAGTTCTGGCTAATTCTCTGGTTTTTACTCAATTTTTTTTTCTGTTCACTGGAGGCAGCTTTGTCCAGCCCCTTGGTTTTTATGGACTGTGATAGGATACACGAAACTTACTTCTTACATTCAATTACACTAGAATTCTTTCTTTAGCTGCCTTCAGAATGCTTTGGCTATACAATTTGAATGTGGTTTGACTACCAAGACATTTGCTACATGCTAAATCATAACATTTTTTTCTGCAAGGATGGGAATAGTTGGTAGAAGGGCAGACGAGTCGAGAGTAAGCTAAGTGTGGAGAAATATAGGTAGGAAGGCACAATTGCTAGATTGCAATGCAGAAGAGTCTCTAAGCATCTTAGTCTTGGGTGGGAAAGACACGAAGCATATTGTTACCATTTTCTAGGTGGTCTCTGTTTCAGTATCAAAGCTGGGCTACGTTCTGATTCCACAATTAATAATCCTTCTCCAGATCCTGACATTAGATTGTCTGTTTTCATTTTCATGTTCTGAATTCTCATCTTCAGTTTTTTTTTATATTCTTTTTCTCTACTCTTATAATAATTTAGTGGGAAGCTAGCTTTCGCTTTGCAACACTGTGGACCTAAAGATTGTTCAGGCTCTTCCCATACTACAATTTTAAACAGATGTATAATATGTTCTACAGAAAACTGTTCTCTAGCATGTTAATAAATTCACCTTTGAAAGTGTTCTGTATACAATAGTTTTTGAAAATACCATGTTAAACAAAATGGCAGAGATTCATGTATTACAGGACTTCTCAACATCTTCAAGATGCTAATGTATATACATTGTGAGTCACCGAGAGGTATCATAAAGCAGCATCCCTAATTTGTCTGCCTGTAGAATCTATTTTATCTGAACAGTGCTCTGCAATTCAGGACTTTGGGAATCAGCATATTCACCATGTACTCTCTATTTAAATGCCGTAGAGTCCTTACTGTTCTCTGTTCATTTTCTCTTGGAGAAAAATAACTGATTCAGACTTCTTGGTTACTATTTTTTTGTGTGGATGGAGAGAGACACTTAGATCTTGAGCCTCTGTTAAACTTATTAGCTACATCCTTTGTTTTAAAATCATCGTTCGATCCAATGACACAGTCTGATTCAGTTTCAAGGTCTCCATGTTAACACAGAAACAAAACATGAGCCAGGCCAATGAGTGTCTTATTCACTTACATTACCCCCTGTAGGCTTTTGACTTTGCTCTGTCAACTATCATGCTTAAGAATAACCACTTTTTTCCCATACAATTAAAAAAAATCACAGATGTTTGTGCCATACAGTGTTGTACCCTGTAGGAACTCGATATCTACTGATGATTTATCAAACCATCACTTTAAGATGGCAGAATTCAATGTTTGGCTTTGGTTATGTTAATGTGATCTTAGGAGTTATGCATACAGTAAAACAAACTGACAAGTACCTTGTTTTATTATTTACCTTAATTAACTAATCTAGGCTTAATATGGATTTTTGTTAAGTATTAGAGGGAGCCAAATGAAATACTTTTAGAAATAAAAGTGCTTTTAAAAAATAAACTAAAAGATTGTTGGGATTTGAAGAACTTCCATAATAATGCAGAACACTTTCAATAAAACTCAGATAGGACTATTTTGCATCGCAAGAGAAGAAAAGGCCATTCGGGTGGTAAAATTCTTTTATGGTCTTGAACTTTTAAAAATTAAGTAAAATAAATAAAACTGAAAATAAAAATTCTCTCGTAGCTCTTCTCCTCTGACCTCTCAAAACGAGCAGCTCTGAAATGTGGGCTACGTGATAACACTGAGAATTCTTCTGATGATCTTTTTGACAGTGAGATCTTGTTAAGAATTTGCTTGCTAAGTCATTTTAATGAGGAAAAGGCAAGTATGGACACCTCACAATTTTAAACCAGCAAAATTACTCCCTGCTTTCTCTCCCATACTACAAAATTTATTTCATTAAGTTTATGTAGCCTGGGGTACTTCCTACTATCACTCAGATGAATGCATGAGCCCAGCCTTTATGGTGTACAGGTGGAAATTATCTTCTTGGCATGAGATGAAGACGTAATTTCATCTCTTCAGAGGAATGGAAGATACGAGTCTGGTTTTGTGAGATGCTCCAGCTGTAGCCAAATGCTGTGCCAACGACTACACACTTGGCATAGGACTGACTCTGGAGCCCCCTGACTGTGACCTGAGCTGAAGCTTCAGCAATAAATTGCAAAGTCAAGTGAACACAGAAGGTATCTGAAGAGCTTCGATTAGCAATTCCAAGAGAAAATATTGTATTAGGTTTTTGTTACTGCATAGCACATTACCACAAACGTAGCAACTTAAAACTGCATGCACTTATCTCAGAGTTTCTATAGATAGATGTCCGGGCCTGGTTTAGCTGGGTCCATTGCCTATGGTCTCATAAAGCTATCGTCAAGAAGTTGGAGGAGCTGCATTCTCACCTGGATGATGGTCTAAGGAGGAACCTTCTTCCAAGGTCACTCGGGTCACTGGCAGAATTCCTTTCCTTTTGGTTGTAGGACGGAGGGCCCTGATTCTATTAGCTGTCAGCTGGTGGCTGTTCTCCACATCCGGAGGCTGCTTACAAATCTTTGCCAAATGGAATTTCCAACATGGCTCCTTAACATCTTCAAATCCAGCTAGGAAGTGAGGGTCTTTAAAGTGAGTCTGCTAGCGGACTGAGTCTTACATAATGTAACATAATCACGGGCGTGATATCTCATCGCGTTAGCCATATTCTGTTGATTAGAAGCAAGTCACAGATCCTGTCCACACTCCGAGGGAAAGGATCAGGAAAAGGCGGGAATACTGAGAGGCAAAGATCATGAGGGCCAAGCTTTTAGTCTGTTGCCACAAATACTATGTTCTTACTTAAGGAAGGACCTCTCAAAGAAAAGCTTTAGCATTCATTCAAGGGGCATGAAGCAGGAATGTGGAGAAAACGATGACTCTTATGATTTTGCAATGATTGTTTTACTTTTCTCCTGCTTATGAAACTACGGTTTCTATATTTCTCAAGTGACTTTTAAAGTCAATGAATGACTTCTTGGGTGAGGTAGTAACGGTGACTGTCCTTCATTCGGACTGTTCTTTGCATGCTGCCTCTTCTGTTACCAATTTGCCAGTTCGTTGATCTTCTTGGATCGAAATACAAATATTTACCCTTGGTAAAAAAATAGAATATCGAATCCAAAACTTAATTCTGTTTGCTTAGAAAACAGTCACAACCTTGCAAAAGTAGTTGAAATATTATAGGGTCTTTGTGAAGGAAATTTTCAAATAATGAATTATTAGAAAATTAAAGTCAAATTTACAGATAGTAAACTACACAGATCTGAAGGGTATAGAATGATGAGTTTTCACAAATGTATACGCCTGCCTAACCAACACCCCAATTAAGAAACAGGCCATGTCCACCACCCAGGAATGCTCCCTCTGGCTCCTCCCAGGTAATCTCTGTCATCCACAGAAAATCGCTGTTCTGATATCTATCAACAGACTAGTTTCACCTAATTTTTAAAATCTGTTACAATGGAACTGAAGTACACTAAACTGTGCATATTTAAAGTGGAAAATTAGATCGGTCTCAATGTATGTCTATACCAATGAAACCATCGCCATAATAAAGATTACAAACATTTCTGTCACTCCTAAAGGCTCTTTGTGCTCCTTTTAAAAGCCAATCCTCCCTTTACTCCATCCTCAGGCAACAACTGATTTGCTTTCCGTCACTATAGATTAGTTTGAATATTATATACTTTGAAAACATGCTCAACATCATCAGGCATCAAGGACACTCAACTTAAAACAATAATGATACACTACAAACCCATGAGGGTGACTAAAAATCTAAACACTAACCATATCAAGTGTTGGTGAGAATGCAACACGGGTGGAACTCCATTTTACCCAAGGGAATCCAAAACTTATGTCCACAGGAAGACTTTTCAACAAGTATTCATAGTTGCTTTATCTGTGTAAAAGGCAAAACCTAAAAAAAACCCAAATGTCCATCAACAGGTGAATGAATAAACGAACTGTTGGATAGTCATGCGGCAATAAAAATCAATAAACTGCTAATACATGTGGTGACAGAATGAATCTCAAAATTCTTATGCTGAGCAGTGATTTGCCTGCTCTTGAACTTCACGTGCAGGGTACGGGTACAGCAGGTGCCCCACTGCGCCTCGCTTCTTTTGCGCCATGACGATTTATCCACGCTGTTGCTTAGCTCAGCGGCACACCGCTATTTATTGCGAAATAACTGACTTTTGAAATATAAATACTCTCCATACCATACAGAGGTTATATGCGCACGTAACACTAGAGTGCAGAACTCGACAAAGGCAAAAATCATTCGAGAGATCAGAGGTTTAGGAATTTTGAATTTGCCTTTCTTTTTAACCCTAGGCACACATTTATAAGTCTAATTGGTTTGTTGCCTTGAACTCAGCCTTAAAAGAAAAAGGTATAAGGTCCAAGTTACGCTCTTTGGGAGTACTATCAAAAACTCTGATCAATTTATTAGTGTCTCTCTTCAGTGTCATTCAAAATCTATTATTTTTTGGTTTCATTCCTTATGAGCTTGGATTATTCTAAACAAGCCTCCAAACATTTTTCACAATTTAAAAATACTCCTAATTATCATAGTGCTACCTCTTTACTATTTAACAAAAACTATACATTTAGTCCTTGTCATTTTTCTTTATAAATCAATAACTTTAGGCTCTCAGTCTTTAGCTGTCACTTCACTCTCAATTTCCTTTGTGAACAGTTTTCTGATATTTCCATATTGACATTTTCGATACATGAAAACAGGTACTACATTAAAGGAATATTAAGATATTGGGGTTACAGGTAACACTTCCATCCGAAGATTCTGGAATCCTCCAATCTACTCAATGTGATACTCCTCCAATAAGTATTTTTTAAAAGTTCTAAAACTTCCAGGTATGAAGTTATTAAGCTACATGTTAGGGGCTATTCTATTAGGTGTCTGTCTGTGGTACGTATTGTTGAATTTTCAAGATTCACTCAAATGGTCATGGGGCTATTATGTTTACGGAAAAAAATATTTCATTGAGAAGTTTATTCTTACCCGAATTTGCCTAGAGGACAGATCAATGTCCTCTACAAAAATAACAAACCCCCTCCCCCCCAAAAACAAACAAAAAAACCCCTTAAAATTCTTAAAAGTATTCTCACAATGAGTCTGTTTCCCAGCATCGTAATATTGAGTTTCTCATGTTAACCAGGGCATCTTAAGACTGTTCTGTGAACAAACAGCTTCATCAGACTGAATAATATATATTTTTTCATCTTAAAGGTGTCTTCGGTTAGACCACGTGTGCTGCACTAACAATGACAGCCTTCAATTAACTGGCTGCTTCGAACATGACACTGGTTCATTTTAAATACCAAGGATGATTTGTTTGAGTGATTTATTTTCACTTGCAACCGATGTTGAGTGAGCTTAACATTATTCTGATGTTTGAGAAACAGACTTATCTTAAATATCTTGTCCAAAAGAAAGATCATAAATATTAGCAGTAACCAGAATAAAATCTTGGTGCTTTAGGGAATTAGAGCAGGTCATGGAAAAATGATGCATTAATCATTTATATCCAGAGTTTGATGCTACAGGACCGTTACAAGATATTTTGGCTGCCACTTGTCCTTTTCAAGTTATTTAGTATTATTTTATTTTTAAAACTTCACTTTGTATTTTTTAATAAACTTCTTATGTTTTGGCCCATTTTTCTATGAGCTTGTTATTATTTTTATCAGATTTTTACAGCTATTTACATATAAAGGAAACTTGCTTTTTGTCATTTGATTTGTCTTTTGACTTTTAAGATTTATTTGCCATACTAATGTTTTCAGTTTTTATGTAATAAACTGTTTCAATCTTTTTTCTTCATGGCTTTTAGTTTCTATGTCCTATTCAAAAAAGACTTTTCTCACTCAGTTTACACAAAATTTTACCTTAACTTTTTTCTACATATGGCTTCATATTTTTATGTCTTAATATTTAGTCAATTTGTTTTTATTTGGTGTAAGAGAGATGTAGGATACTTGCTTAAAATTTTTTTTCAGACATAGATTCTCCCAACACTATCAAAAATCCCACCTCTCCTCACCTACTTGAAATGTCATCCTGATAATATATAAAACATCTATGAGTAGTTAGATACATTTTTAAATTACCTATTCTGTCTTGCTGACCTCTTGTTATTACTGGGAAGTCACAAACTATTTTAATTATTATAGTTTCATAAATAGTTTAAATACCTATCCAGCCCTCAGTACCCTTTCTTCCCCCAGAATTTCTTAGCTATCTCTCATAATTGTCTTTTCAAATGAACTTTAAAATCAGTTTTCCATGTGGAAAGCATCTATTGGCATTTGCTCTGGGATTCGTTTCATTGACTCTTTGGAAGACATGCCATTTTTCTGGTATTGAATTTTATGATCGTTTTAACTGTTTCACAAAAGATTGAGAGGTAGGGGTAAGAAAAGCTCTGAATGCATAATCGTACACTCCGACTTCTTTAAAATTAAGAAGAGACTGGTAGAATTAAAACAGAGCTAACATAGTTAAAGGAGTGAGTTGGTATTTATTGAATGTGAACTATGTGGCAGGCTGCCTGGTCACCCTTTAGGTTAGTGTCCATACTCACCTGTTTATAGATGACTAACCTGGAAGAACACACGGAAGATGACCAATGACCTTCCTGTAGACGTGAGGGGAGGTTTCTGGAGATGGCAGGAGTAGGCGGGGAATGATTTTAAAGGAAGTAGAAGGTTGGAGGAACCTGGGCATAGAAAGAGATCGCAGACAAGCGGAAAGCCAAAAAAGATTCGTAGGAGCAGGGAAAGTTGGGAGGAAAATTTGAAGGCAAGAAGATACTCTCAAGGAGCATTTTGGGGAAGGTGTTATAAAGTGTGACTCATGTTTCATTGTCTCTTCAAGGGCTGTTAGGTAAATATACATTACTTTTCATGACTTTTTGACTCTATCTGTGTTTCAGATTTGATGCTGGGATAAAACTTACTGAGTGACCCAATTTTAAAAAAATCTAGGTTATATTATTAATGTTTACTTTAGGAACTATCTACTGTTCTTGCATTTGCTAGAGGTTCAGTGAATTTTTTGTAATGGAAACGAGTTTTTAATATGCCTCCGACAATGCCTGGCCTTTCATAAAGATACTTTAAAAAATATTAAGCGTGAATATTCAAAGTATCACCAAGAAGGGCAAAAAGTTTATTTATCACAGATTTAAGCTTCCTAATAAATTCAACAGAAACCCATAATTTAATCCAGTATTGAGTGATAAAAATAAGTTTTAAATTTTACACATTAAAAAATAATCTTCCAATTAATATTTTACTATGCCTTTTAAATGATTTTTTTCTCGACAAAGTAATACATTTATTGCAGAAAATCTGGATAATACAAACAAGTACACAGAAGAAAATTAAAATTGCCCATAATCTTGTCACATAGTAAACATTTGGTAGCATATTATTTAAAATATGTTTATATCTGTGTTTTCATGTATGCGTATGCAGTTTTTTAAAAAATCTATTTTCACTAAATGCATTTTTTATATCTCCACATTTAAAAATATACCTTTAAGACATGATTTTAAGTGTTTTCATAGCTGTAGTTTTTAAAAATAATTTTAGGTCATTCATTTTATAGATCATCTATATTTTGGTTAACCAATCTTTACTTTAAAAATAACGATGGGGTGCATAACCTTAAGTATACGAATTTCTTTTTAGCTCGATGAATTTCATCATGGTTGTCTTGTAACTGGGAGTCTGGCAACGCTCCCTTAAATGTTTCCAGTTTTCTCTCTTCCTCATCTTACCTGTCCTACCCACCAACACGAATAAGTGTGTTATTTTGCCTTGATTGTTGTTTCTTGCTTTCTTTCTCAGCTAAGAGACTGTTCTCTGGTGACAAAGGGCTCATTCATGTTAGAAGCACAAAATCTACCTGACTGGCCTCTCTTTGTTTCTCACTGTGCCATGGTGTATGTGTGTATGTGTGTTTGTGTGTACGTGTGAGTGGCTGTGTGTTTGTGTGAGTGCTGCCCTTAATCCTGAGAAAGATGAGAGTAAACTTGCCTTTTTCATTGGGTTAGCATGTAGCTTTTGCTTAGAATTAGAAAAAAGGATTGATAAAATTACAGAAAAAAAATTAAAACTATTTAGAATTGGAGAGGGGTTTAACTTGTTTCCTCATGATTGTGATACAATATTAACTATATACACGGAGAGAAGGTTGGCTGATAAATTATTAGTAGTTATTTGCAAAGTCAGTTCTTCACTTTGAAGGGTTTCAAAAACTAATCCTAGACGTAAAATCCCGAGAGAGAATACAGAACTAAAGAATTAAAGAGTTATACTCTAATATTAAAATTACATTTATATTATGCTAACATGATAGAAAAACTAGGCACTAGAACATTTCAGGTTGTAAAAGGATAGATAATACACTTTGGAAGATTTGAGTTTTAGGATTAGCTATATTCTTCCAATTAATAGTGGAAATATATTGATATATTTTCTATTAACGGAAAGGTAAAAGTATTTCTCTGCTAATAATAATAAATGGTAGTGTTTAGCATATAAATGGTGCAAGCTCTTAAATTACCTTTACTTTTGCGATATGAGTGCAGTTGAAGGGAATTTAATGCATTTTTTCCATGGTGCAATTTTATCTTGCTCATACAATGTGAGAAGAGTAATAATGATATTCTAATATTAATATCGGTACAAAATATACATATTGATGAATAATAGCCATGTTTGTCGGACCTCCTTGCCAAGTCATATTAAAATGACAAATAATTGCAATTGCTTCACAGAGAAATGGTGCAGGATCTATAGTTAAAAGCACATTAGGGACCAACAGCATCCATTTGTTATCCTTTGTCAGGAAAACATGGCTCCTAATGAAAGTGAATGAAAGAACACTGATTGAGGACAGTGACACGAAACCTTTTTTCTCGACAAGAGTCATGACATGGGTATTAATAAGAGGATTGAAAGTTGAAGGCAAAGCTTTGGGTCTTAACATCTCTGTATAATCTTGATTTTCTTTTTGTTTGATTTTTAAAAATAAAGCCTGGTAATTTAGAGGAGGACTGGCGGGGGTGGGGGAGGGGGGATGCAGCTAGCGAGAAAGAGAGTACAGTATAAAACACGGCGGCGACATCCCAAAGACATTCCAGGGTCAGCTTGTTCAGGACAGACTCCCCAGGTAACTTGAGGCCACGTTATTTAAAATCTGAACGGCTCTCAAATCAGAATCTGAATGCCTCCTATAAAAGAACCACCCCCCCCCACCAACTTTTTTCATTAAACCTGTTAACTGTTCTTTTCCTCTTAATTGCCCCGTCTTTGAAAATTATGATCTCTCTACGCAAAATATTGCTGAAAGAAAGAATTTTTGACTGGAGAAATGAGTAGCCTGATCAAAGGAAACAGGAAAATATAATTCCAGTTCAGAAATTTCTCAGCACAGTTTTAAGGAATTACAATGGCTTTGTTATAAAGCCAGGCATATACAGTTTCATTTCATTTTACACCTCCTGAATCTCTTCCTGCAACATTTAAGACCAGCAGTTCCTGTCTGAGATGGTGTAAATATGCATGTACACATCTACGAACATAGAGGGAAAAGCGCCTCATAGTTTCTAGTAATTTATTCAATATTTATGTATAATGTATCATGCGCTACATACTGAGACTATCACTGCCCACAATCAAGCAAATGGATAATACCAACTATCATTAATTGAACACATTACGTAGTAGGCACCTTGCTGAGTTTCACCAAGATGATTCGACTTAATACAGCAGCCCTCTGAAGTACATACTGTCATTATTGCCATTTCACAGATAGGGGCCCAGAGAGGTGTAGTTTATTGCTACAGATCACATAGCTGGTAAGTGCTGAAGCCCCGCTTTCAATCTAGACAGATTGCAGAGCGTTTGCTCCTATCTTTATATTTATAATATTCAAATATTATGTGTGTGTATACATATACCCCCCCCCCCCACACACACACAAATACACACACCAAAAGCTCGCTTACCCTGACTCAGTTACCTGAGTACCTTTGATAGCACTAAGGACCATAAAGCGAGCAAAAACACTTCTGAGCATTCATTCTCAATAAACTGATTCGGTCATTAAATAAGTGAGCCTGTCAGGACTCACACACGGCTGTGATGCAGACCCACTGACTCTGACCCCGGCCCTTGGCACTGAAGCGAGCGCACTTTCCCGATGCAGGATTTCCTTGCCTTCTCACTCAGAGGACCCTACGTCATATTTCCTAGAGAACTTGCATATCACAAGTGACAGGTCTTAAGGATGGGACCATCAGCGAGGAAAAAGATGAAGACGGGAACAGTGACAGGAAAAAGGGAGAAAGAAAGACATAAATAAGACGAAGAAATTAAGATCATTAAAAGCCAGTATCTCTGTACCTTTCATATACTCTAGTTATACTGGAGTATAGCATATTATGACAAGAGATTCCTAATGCTTACTCTGAAGTAAAGACATACGAGATCGTATGGTTATCATTTTTGTAAGATATATTTTAGTAAAAATTTCAACAAAAGGTTGAAATTGTACATAATTTTGACATCTAAAGCTGCTTAAAGGGGTGAACTATAATTTACTTATGAGAATACATCCTTTTGCAATATGAGTAAGATACAATTGAACTTCACATATTAGAGAGATGTAGTGGATGTCTGCGTGGCTATTCTCTAGTCTTCTGACCATGACCTTGATATTTTTGGGGGGGAGGGGGCAGGGCATTCCTTCCCCCATCTCAGATGGTCTGGTTGAGTCTCCACCTCTAGGCTTGGGATAGAACAAGTGACCCAGACCTAAGCCAGTCGAGGCGAGGCATTTTCTCACCACATTGTATTATGTTCAAGGATGCATCCGTTTGATCTAGTAGGAGTGAACCTGAGACTAATGCTGAGAATGTTCAAACAAAGCTCTGTCTCTTTCTTGTTGGCTGCAAGCTGGAAGAAGGCAGCTCCAGGAGTTGCTAGCCACCATGCTGTGACCGGGGTGGGGAGCCAGTCTGAGAATGAGGTCAACAGGGAGCAGGGAACGCTGAGGAAGAGGGAGAAGCCAAGTCTGATAATATTGCATAACTCCGAGCAAATCGATTCTCCTCTTGATTAAGCAATCTGGTGGCTCTTTTAAAATCTGTAATGGATAGAATCCTAACTGATTGAATCGATACTGTACACATAGTAAAAATGAAAAAGGACTGTAACTCCTTTTATAGGCGGGCATGTGGGAAAAGTGTATGCATATACATTGGAGTAGGAATATAAAACATTAGTCTTTCTGGCAACATTCATTAGCATATATGTGTTATATATAAATGTACTCATTTATATAATGGTATATATATATATGTATATATGTAATGGCATATATATATCCATATGTATACTCCATCCACCTTAATCCTGGGAATTTATACCTTAGAAACAATAACATACAAAGAATATATATTTCTAAGCACTGAACTTGTTTATTGCAGCATTTTTCATGGTAGCAAAAAAAAGTGGAAACAAATGAATGTCCCTGAGTGACCTAATGGCTGTGTATGTTACCGCACAGGCACAGCATAGACAGAACTATTTGGGGACCTTAAAAGAATGAATTAGAGCCATAGCGGAGGACTTGGAAGAATTTCCCAGGGTAGTTCAGGATGAAAATCAAGATGTAGAGGAGCAGTGCACCACGACTTTTATTTTTAAAAACCCGAATCATCAGCAGTCTGTGACGATGCGTAACTATATGGTATTATAGGAGTACAGGAAAAAAATATGAACAGTTTTATATTTTTAACATGGATTATTCGGAGTAGGGTATTTGATATCAGTGAAGAGGGATGCAGAAGGAAGAACCAAGCGGAAAAGAAAAATAAGAATTTATATTTTAAGCATGTGCATGCTCATGCTTGTACATTTATGTAAAATTACGTGTATATGCAGTATACGCACATGTGTTAGGTATTCTAAATTACGTGTATGTATACATATTTGTATACATGTAAAGAAATTAAATACAAATAGGTACTTTAGGTAGACTCTAATTTTACTGTTACATGCCCTCCCCACCCACATCCCCCTCACCACACACAAAAAGAATACAATGTATTAGCTGACTGAGTCAGAAGACGTGTTTCCATTTTACTACCGGTAATCTGTCAATCTAGTTGCACTCAGTGGAGGGTAGTCTAAGGCTTATGCTTCTACCCTGCTATGTTTAGCTTAAGACCTGGGCTTTCACAGAAAAATTGCTGGTCGTTCTGAGTATATGTTCATCACAAGGAAGAGGATCAACACAGGGCAGAAGACAGACTAGATAACTGTTCTCACATCTCTGACTCCCAAGACACCTGTCATTAGCTCGATTTCCAAGTGGGGTGGTGTGATCCTTTCCAAGCTACATTTTCGGTGACCACCCAGAGTCAATGTCATGTCATATTCTAGTCTACTCGTCTGTTATAATCTACTCATATCGTGCTAAGTTACGTTATTTAGTGATGCTATATTTTTACTGTATTTCATTATTTTGGGGTGATACATGCCTTTTATTAATATTTTAAATTTCTACCTGCCAAATGTATGTTTTTGTTCTGTTTTCGTTTAGGTCATGGGTCTGGAGTATAGTTTTTTAAGATCTTTTTTTCTTAAAAGCAGCGAGAAATAAAATTCACATATCATAGAAGTATACAATCCAGTCTTCATAGTATATTAGTACACTCACAGAGTTGTACAACTATCACCACCATCTAATTTTAGAACGTTTACATCGCCTCCCTCAAAAAACTCTATAGCCATTAGCAGTCCTTCTCCTTTTCCCTCTCTACCTTTGGCCACCACGAATCTACTTTATTTCTCTATGGATTTGCCTTCTCTATACATTTTACAGAAATGAAATCCTAAATGCCTTTTGTGACTGGCTTCTGTCAATTATACGTGTTCAAAGTTGATCCATGTTGTGGCATCCATTGGGGCTTCATTTGCCTTTATCTTTATTTTGTTTCCATTGCATGCTTATACCACGTGTCCGTCATCAGTTGATGGACAGACACTTAGGTTGTTGTTCTACATTTTGGCTATTAATAATGTTGCTATAAAACATTCGGATACAAGTTTTTGCATGGATGCACTGTTCTTATTTTCCTTAGGTATGTACCTGGGGGTGAAATGCTAGGTCAAATGGTAGTTCAATGTTTAACATTTTAGAAAGTTGTCAAAGTATTTTCCAAAGTGGCTTCACTATTACTGTTTTATAATCCCAATGTCAACGTATAAGTGTTCTGATTTCTCCACATCCTGGCCAACGCTTAATATCTGTCTTGTTCATTGTAGCCATCCTGGTGGGTTTGAAGTCTTGTTTATTGTAGCCATCCTGGTGGGTTTGAAGTGGTATTTCACTGTGGTTTTGATTTGCATACCCTAAATGAATTATGTTTAACATCTTTTCATGTGCTTATTTTCCATTTGTATGCCTTATTTGGAGAAGAAACTATTCAAATCCTTTGCCTATTTGTAAATGGGGTTATTTGTCTTTTAATTATTGAGTCTGTGGGTTATCCTTTCACTTTCTTGATAGTGTCTTTTGAAGCATTAAATGTATTAAATTTTGCAGTTGTCTAATTTACCTATTTTTTTCTTTTGTCTCTTATGCTTGTGTGTCACATATAAGAAGTCATTGCTTAACCCAATATAATGAGGGTTTACATTTAAATTTATTGATTCGTAGTTAACTTCTGTTTCTGATATGAAGAATTCAACTTCATTCTTTTGCTTATGAATATCCAGTTGTGCCGAAACCATCTCTTGAAAAACCTATTCTTTCTCCCTTTATCTTGACATCCTTTTGAAAAGTCAATTGACCATAATTGTATGTAAAAGTTTACTTCTAAACTTTTAATTCTACTCCTTTGAACTATATGTGGATCCTCATGCCAATACCACATTGTTTTGATTCCTGTACCTTTGTAGTAAGTTTTGAAATTGGGAAATGTAATTTCTCCAACTTGTTCGAGAATGTTCTGACCACTGGATCTCCTGAATTTTCCAGTTTTTGGATCACCTTGTCAGTTTTTTAAAAAGAGGTAGTTAAGAGTTTGATAGGAAATGCATTTTATCTGTAGATTAATTTGGGCAGTACTGCCATGTTAATAGTATTATCTTCTTATCCATAAACATGGTATTCCTTTTCATTTACATGTCTTTAATTTTTCAATATTTTGTAATATTCTGTGTACAAGGCTTATACTTTCTTTAAAAATTTATTCATATTTTATTCTTTTTGATGTTATTATAAATGAAATTGCTTATTTCATTTTCAGACTGTTCATTGATGGTATATCGAATTGATCTTATATCTTGCAAACTTGCTAAACTTTATTAGTTCTAATAGCTATATTCCTTAGGATTCTGTATATAAAAATTCATGTCATCTGTAAATAGAGATTATTTTACTTCTTCATTTCCAATCTGGATATCTTTTCTTTCTTTTCTTGCCTAGTTTTCCTGGATAGAACTTGCATTAAAATATTAGATAGATGTTGTAAGAGCAGACATCCTTGTCTTGTTCCTAAGGGGGAAAGTATTCAGTCCTTCACTATTAAATACGATGTTAGTTGTGGGGTTTTTGTTGATGACTATGCCTAATTTAGAGTTGTTTTCATAAAATTGCTGCATGTTTCTATTTCTGCATCTATTGAGGTGATTCTTTTATTATCTTTTATTCTATTAATATAATATAGACCATTAATTGAATTTTGGATATTAAGCCAATTCTACATTCCTGAAAAAAATTCCCCTTGCATAGTGCTAGATTCAGTTTGCTGGTATTTAGTTGGGAGTTGTTTTTATTTTTTTTGTTGTTTGTTTTTTATTTTTATTTTTTATTTTTTTAAATCTGTAATCACAAGGGATAGTGATCTGAAGTCTTCTTGAGATGATTTCTTCTGAAGTTTTCTGTCTGGTTTTAGAGGCTGGATAATATTGGCTTATTTGTTTGTAAATGTTCCCTGTTTTTTATTCTTTGGAAGAGTTTATAAAAAAAAAAAAGTATTAATTCTTTACATATTTTGTAGGATTTGCCAGTAAGGTATATGGTCCTAAATTTTTCTTTGTGGGAAGGTTTTGAATTAATAATTAAATCTCTTTACTTGTTATAGGTCTATATAAAATTTCTATTTCCTTTTGAGTCAGTTTTAATAGTTTGGGTCTTTCTAGAATTCGTTCATTTCGTCAAGTTTATAAGATTATTCCACTTAAAGTTGTTTCCAGTATTTTCTTATAATATTTTGTGTTTCTGTAATGTCAGCTAAAAGTATTTACTTTTTATTGATCTTTTCAAAGAACTAACTTTTGGTTTTATTAATTTTCTCCATTTTTTTCACTATTTCATTTATGTATACTCTAATCATTATCATTTCAAAATTTTAAATTTAATTTGTTCTTATTATTCTAGTTTCTAAAGGTAGTTTAGGTTGTTATTTGAGATATTCCTTAATTTTTAATATAGTTGTTTAAAACTATAAATTTCTCTGTAGTATAGTTTTAGTTATATCCATACATTTTAGTATGCTGTATATTTACTTCGATTTATTAGGAAGTGTTTTCTAATTTTCATTATGATTTCTTCTTTGATCAACTGGACATAAAGGATTGTATTATTTAAGTCCCACGCATATGTGAATTTCCCAAAGTTACTGATTTTTAATTTTATTTAATAGCTCTATAGAACATATATTGTATGGTTTGTTCTTTTAAAATTTAAAATTTATTGAAGTTTGTTTTATGTCCTCATTTATGGTCAATCCTTGAGAAAGTTCCTTGGACACTTGAGAAAAATGTCTGTTCTGTTGGGTAGAGATGTCTGTTAGGTCTATTTGGTATACGGTGCTGTTAAGTTTATATTTCTTTGTTGAGCTTCTGCATAGTTATTTTATCTATTAAAAAAAGTTGAACACTGAAGTCTCCAACTATTTTTTGTTGAACTGCCTATTTTAACCCCTTTAATTATATCCATTTTTGCTTCATATAATTTGGAGCTCTGTTGTTAGGTGAATATATGTTTACAATTGTTATGACTTCCTAATGGATTGAAGTTTTGTTTGTTATAAAATATCTTTCTTTGTTTCTAGCAATAATGTCTCTTAAAGTCAAACTTGTGTGATAGTAATATAGTTACTCAAGTTCTGTGGATATTGTTTTCATGGTATATTTTCTCATCCTTTTACTTTCAACCTATTTGTATCTCTGAGTCTCTTGCAGACAGCATACATTCTCAGTCATTCTGCTAATTTCTGACTTTTGATGGAGTGTTTAACCTGTCTGCATTTAAGGTAATTACTGATAATGTAGGATTTACATCTGCCATTTTAGTATTTGTTTTTAATGTCAGCTGTTTTCCTGTTTCACCATTGTTTTCTTTTGCATTAAAGAAGTATTTTTCCAGAGTACCATTTAAAAGCCTTTGGTTAATTTTAAGAGTCCTCAAAAAGCTGATTTCGACAATTTTTTTTTTGGCCAGTGTTCTCACTGGTTTTATAAAGGAGCAAATTTTCTGAGATCCTTACTCATAAGCATTCCAGAAGTGCTTATCCTGCAGGGTTATTTTATTTTAAATGACCCATTTCATGTCACCCTTAATCTGATCTTCTAATAGAAACAATGAGTCTCTGAAAAGTACCTTTCTTACATAGAGATTAGCAGTGTATGTTTATCAAATGGTTCCTTGGGCATATAAATATAAATCTGGGGCCTAATGTTATATAGAAAGTATACCCTCCTCACATTCCCAAGTTTCTCAATAATACTAAATGAAACACTTCATTTCAGGTTGTGGATTCCTATAAAGTTTGCTCATACACTCGACATTTTTTTTTTTAATTTTTAGGGATAGAGATCACATGATATACATACACATACACACACACACATATTTATGTGTATATATTTATATATTTTCAGATAGTGTCTTAAAAAACATGACTACTGTTTTAACTTCATCATTATGGTCTGCTACTTATATAAGCAAGATTTTCAAATGTGTGGTTATTAATGTTTCACAAAATCAAGTTGCTTTTTTCTCCATATTATGGTTTTCTAGATAAGTGAAACCTTGAAAGGGAGGAATGCCCAATGAAAAGTATCTTTCCATAATTCCAGTTTTAGAAATCAGAAAGCGAATCTCCAAAATGAAGGTAATACTAAGGGTTTATGACATAATTGACTCCTTGAGGATGTTCTAGCTTTACCCACACTGAATTCAATCTCCTACACTTTTTTCCTCTAAATTTACAGGATTTTTTTTATAGTGATATTTGAAGTGCAGATCAAGCTCCTCTAAGACCTTAAATCATCATAAGAGCAAATGAAAAAAACAAATCTACCA
The DNA here is from genome assembly GCF_014176215.1 of Rousettus aegyptiacus. Classification (NCBI taxonomy): domain Eukaryota; kingdom Metazoa; phylum Chordata; class Mammalia; order Chiroptera; family Pteropodidae; genus Rousettus; species Rousettus aegyptiacus. The sequence goes on along the minus strand of NW_023416285.1, from coordinate 90,329,834 downwards.
CTTACTTTGCTAATTAATTCGACAAAACATCTATGTTAGAACCATCTTCAAAGTTAAGGACTGAAATAAGTTCCTCCTTATAATTGTTCTAAAAACTCAATCAATTGAATCATGCTAGTTTTTGAGACTTCAATGCTACTATTTTCTCCCCGGTATCTTCCAAAGTATTTGAGCTAAAGTTGTCAGGCCATCATTACTCCACCTTCTTTTCCCCTTGGGTACTACAATCTTCTTATCTTTCCTGTCATTCGCTATCCCCTGTGCGTCTCTAAAACAACCACTCAAGTACACCTGCCAGTTTCTTAAGTACACACACTTATGCATGTCGTAAAATGAATGCCATCAAGCTCTCGTTTGAGATCGTCATTTATGCATTCTCCCCCTGTGGCACTACCAGCGGGGGAAAATAAAGGGGGGACTCTTCCCAGGATAAGAAAACCTCCAAACCACGAACTTACCCAACAAAACTAAGCAGTACGAAAGAGCATAGAGCAATTAATTTTTGACTCATGACAACCTGATCATTTCTTCGCACACGAGTTATTACCCTTTCTCAGCAACGTTCCTACACGAGTAATTATTGGCCATAAAATCATCCATAAAAGTAGCTGAGACTCTAAATAATTAAAATTGACTTTGGTTATAAGTGGATGAAATACTCAAAGGTGATGTGTTAATATTTTCCAACTCTGAATTTGCCTGAGACTTGAAAACTTAGCCTAAAGTGAACTTGTTGAAAGGGATACAATTAAATGGCACTGGAGTTGTTCTATTTCTAAATGATGGAATGTTTTTTAAAAATCAGTGTAATAGTCTAACGTATATAGACGTTTTTGTATTACTGTTTAACATCCACTGACTTTTACTTAGTTTGCTTACTTAGACTTTTTTCTTTCTGTTCTATTGCAACGTCCCTACTTTAATGTACTAGGAAGAGCATGCAAGGATGCTATGCGGACAAAATGTGCGGCAGACCCGTTAGCATTTAATCTCTTTTTAGATAAATGCAAATATCGCCACTGATGGTATTGGACCCTTGTTCTGTAATCATTTGGGGAGCTTCCTCATCCATTTTTCAAGTTGTGTCTGTTACGATCAGTCACTGAAAATTGTGATCTAAAATATTCGTTCTTGACGGAAACAATAGAATTAAGCTACAGGGCTCTGGAAAATTGCTTTCATTTCAAGCAGGGCTACACATATACAGACACCTTGTTGATGATTTTACTGCCTCGAAGAAAATATATTGCTACTGCCACAAGCCTGTCTTTTGGCACTTTATCACTTACAAGTGATGATAAAATTGCAACAAAGAGACTTCTTTTTAATCTTATAGGTCACTGCTTGCGGTCTGGACTATCCACTCTTTTGTCCTCTCATTTAGGTTAGATAAGGTGGAAAATTCCCTCTAGTTGTCTCTAAATTTCATTTAAACGGTATTAAACACAGACTCTGTCTTCTGATTTTCCAGCCCCCAAATCTTTTAATATATCAATTTTATATCTTCATATTTTAAAATTAATTTTTAAAAAGAGTACTGGATGTGTTTGAAATGGTTTTATGAAACTCAATTACTAGATGTATTCTGAAGAGTTCAAATCATGAATCATAAATATAATCTATTTGACATCATGAAAATCCTGACTATAAAATAATATTTTTACCGAATATCTTTTCACCATTATAATCATCAGTTTTTACAAACTGCTTCTATAAGAATATTTACATAGCTATCTAATCTGGAAACACATAATTGCCAAAAAATAAGTATTTCTGAATAAATTTCTCTAATCGCTGAGTCCTTCTATAAGAAACAGGGACACAAATTAGGAAGACTTACAAAAAATCCTCTATTTTTGAGCTATTTTTCTTGATTTCTGAATTAGTTCTCAGATCTCTGAACTTTCTCACGGGTTTTCTTCTGGGGACCCTTCTACGAAGTCACAAATGCCCCATGGTTCATTTCTCTTCCACAAGTTTCATGTGTTAACAATCTCTCAGCAACAAAGGAAGCCTTTGTGAATACACTGTCTTATAGAGAAAAAATATTTTACATTATATAAATGAGGAGAGACTTCACTCCTCAGGAAGCATTTTATTTCTATTAAAGAACCAAGGATGCCATTCAGAATGTCCTTACCTCAACCGGTTCCAAACAGTTTACAAATGTCATTCTTATCTCTGATTTAAATATGCTCTCTGGCCTGCTAGCCTCATTTTGCCAGTAGATAAACCATCACAAAGGAAAGTTAGCAAGTTTTTATGTCTTTTTCTTTTTTTCTTTTTTAAAAGTCAAAATGTAATGTTTAGAGAGTAAGAAACAGGCGGGGAACGAAGTCTTACTACAATGCAATAGCGACAACTTCTACTTATTGGGAACTTAGTATGGCAGGGACTATGCTGCGTGCATTACGAACATCATCTCTAGAACTGCCTGCGTTTATTACACCCATTTATCAGATGATATAAGTGATGCACAGGAAAGTTATGTGTCTGGCTGTGAAGGACAGAGCCAAGATTCAAGGAATGCTTTCATTAACCACTAAAAATGATCTGAACAAATCATGTTGCACTTTCTCGTGCTAATGGAGGCCTGACAAAGAAGAACTGATAACTCAAAGGGACCCTGACATTGGGCTTCCACCCTTCTGCCATGCTCTCTGGAGGATTGTCACTGACCTTCAGTTTTTAGATCTACAGGTTAACATTTTGTCTATAAGATCCATTTAGACGATCATGAATGGGACCATCTTCTAAACATGTCCTCTGATGAGTAAACACAGTTTTAGGGGGAGGGTTTGCTGGAACTAATTTTTTTTTTTATTAGTTTTTAGTTCATCCTGAGTGCAGGGCTCACATCTTATGTGGCTGTCTCCAAACAGACATGTTTCCTTACATTACGAGTGTGATATATACAGCTGTACCTGTAGAATGACACGCTCTTTGTCTCCTATCACAGGTAGCTGTGCGTAAGCATCTCTGCTGAAGGGCTTATAGACTCTAATATAAAAAAGAAATATGCAGTTTACTTCATGGCCTGTTTCTTTTCTTCTAAACATCACTCTGAAGTCTTGTCTGATAAACTGGGAAAGAGAAGCCCACTTCCCACTGCCCCGACCCCGTCAAAGAATGCAGCTCTCATAATAACACTCAGACATAAATAAGACAAGCAGATCTACGCCTGGCCTCTCTGTAGGTGTGCTTTTAAAACATGATTGCGATTGTAAATGATGTCTAAGGTGATAAGGAGCAACCATGAGCTTTTAATATGACTTTGCACAGTGCCTAGAACTGCACTCCGAATAGAAAACCCCAGATAGGTGTCCACCAATATTTAGCATGCCGGACAATCGCTGGCCGCTCCACCCCACACGCTTTCTGTTCACCCGTGTGGGTTTTAGGCTCACAGTTTTATTCTACAGAGTGTCCGTGATACTAACTCAGAATTTTACCTTCCCCAAACAGACTTAAAATCACATAGGTACTTGTAAATCTGAAATACTATTTTCCCCCCTATGAATCAAGTTTTATTTTTGCTTTGAGCAGCTTTTTTTTTTTTTGAGTTTTCTCCTTAATTATAAAAAATGTGTGTATGTGTGACTAGAAATTCTTTAATGATGAATGTTAAAGATTCTAAAAGAAGAGTTAATTGGGTCATTTGTAAAAATATCCCAGCCTGTGACTTATTAAAGAATGTTTCTGCCTTATGCAAATGGGTAGGTACTCTTAGGATTTCCTTAAGAAAATGAATAGTTCCTCAAGGAAATATAGCAAAAGCTTTTAAATCAGAATCTTCCTGCTGGAACTTTGCTTGAAATCATCATCATGTTGGGAGGATACAGGGGAAGGCTGGTGAGTGGAGGCCTCAGGTGGTGGCGTGGCTTAGTAATTTTCCTAGGTGTGAGGTTCACTTCTTTAGACTTGTAGGTCTAGAAACTGGATTTCATTAGTAAAACCAAAATGATTTGATTCATAATGTACTCATACGATATAAGTCATATATGAAGCAGAATGTCAACTTATTAATTTTAATGTGGGAGCTACAGTCACTGGATGTATATAACTCCTAATAAGGTCGTCTCTTTTCCCAATTTCGAGATTCCTAAGAAGCTAAGTAGAAATCTCCTTGGTGAGCACGGACTAGTGCAAACTTCCAGCAATATTTCATGGTGAAAACATATGGTGAGACACTTTCTCCATGGAAGCTGATCTCTCTCTCTCTCTCATAGGAATATCTGCACACCCGGTCTCAGCCTTTCTCTCATCGATACCATGGCAGACACAAGGGGCATGGATGGCAGAGTAAAGGGCAACAGATCATGATGACTGTGATTACTGTCGTTGTTGCCGGCACCGATGAGTTTTTGAATCTACGCTCTAATTCTTTTCTGTCTTGTCCCTTAAGCTCAGGCTCTACGTTACTGGTTCTTCCTGCTGTCAATATGTTGCCTTCAACATCTCCGCCTTCTAACTGACCACTTCTAATGTACTGTAGATGGGGACAGTGAATTAACAGAAGCAACTCAAATTATACCTGAAGTTTGTGCAAGGTACAGAGAATAAAGGCCTAAAGATTTCTTCGAAGACCATCGAGACACAAAATTTGGTCCATATGTTACCTATTTTGGCTATTCAGTGATCTGTATTACTTTTTGATATTTATTTTCTAGATAACTAAAGTTACTGGATAAATGACTTCTGCGTTTGTGAGGCATTGTCGTACTGCTGTTATATACGGTTAGTTCTGCCTCAAGAGGCCTCAGTAGGATATGTCAAGCTTAGCTATGTAATAAATGGGTCTCTATTAAAAGAAAGGGTACACTATGTTTTCTTTAGGGGTGGCATACAAAAAAGAAATAGTTCCTGGAGATGCCTTAATCTAATACTACTTAGCTTAGTTCAGACTGGAGGCTACAGTCATTTTAAGTTATAGGTTCCGCCGAGAGAAAAATATACTACCCATTTTTAAATATCTCAAAATGTTGCCAAATGTCCATCAGTCAGGGTCCTAAAATATTTATGATTTTTATCCTTTGGAAACCTTTTGCATAATTTTGTGTTACTATTAAAAATGGAGTCGTTTAAGCCGTCGACTTGCTATGGGCTCCTCCTCCCCCAACCGAGGTAGCGGCTTCATATTCATGCCTCTTCATAAAACTTTATCATATAATAAGCATAAGGTCAGGAGGAGTTGAATCCAGTAATGAAACGGTTCTCAGGAGATGACTTATTTCATCCAAATACTTCTTGAAATAGACATTTCTTATTCATGGGACATTTCGGAAAGTTTTCTGTTGAACAATGTTTACGACGCCTATGGAATATTTTTCTGCTACATCTTGTGATGGAAACATAATTTGTTTTTACTTTTCCTAAGAGGCAGTTTTAAAAATCAGAATATAATTTCTAATCAATTCCTTTGCTGATAACATATCTACACGGTACATTTTGATATCAGTGATTTGTAAATAAATGACTTTATCTCATTCCTTAAGTCATTTGAGAAATTCGTTCTTTTAAATTACATTTACTTTCAAACTATATTTTGTAATGCAATTCTTGTACAGAGGCTCTGGATCAATCTAGTGTTTTGTTTTCATGAACAAGGTGATGCTAGGCAATGATTTCAAAAAAGTCACATGAATTATGGTCAAATTAATAGTTCATTTAGCTTTGAAATCCTTTTTATAATATGATTTAAAATAACGTAGAAAAATCTTCCCCACTTTGCTCCAAACCAACATCATACTTTAAAGCCAGTTGTACATTATCTTCAGAATTTTCTTAGCATCACATAATTTTTGATATTAAGTTTTCGAGTAAAAATATTTCCTTAGTTCATTTATATATCTTAATCATATGAGAGTTTTTCTTGTAAAACTAATTGCAAACACTTATAAAATATGCAGGTGGTACAAAGTACACCAAATAAAAAGTTTAATGCCCCGGGTCTCTTAGATCCCCCAATGTGTGACATACATTGATAGTAAAAAAAAAAAAAAAAAAAGCCTTAGTTTAAAACATTTTTGTATTACCTGAGGATAATGAACTTGCTTTTTCACCAAAGAACAAAATGTTAGATTTGTACTTGGATGTCATCTAGCATGAGCAAATATGAGTGAAGTTTGTGCCTTGAAGCCAAAAAAACAAGTACACTTGATTGCTGGAGACTCAGAAATGAGAAAAAAAAAATTAGAGAAATGACCTGGAGGAATGTAATATGATCTGTATCTTACTGAATCTGCCACTGTTTAGGGACATTCATTCTGCCTATCTGTCTTCCTAATCTAGTGTTTTCTTTTTTCCTTTAATAATACTGAATTTTATGTTTTTTTCCCTCACGTTTCATTTATTATTTTTTACTGTTTATACAGATACAGATCAGAGGATCCAAGGAGTCAATTAAAAAAACAAGCAAACAAATATGCTAGAAGATAAAGAAAGCTATGGGGTGTGAAGACCCCAAAGCTCATAATCTGATTTCATTTGCTCTATTGATTTGATGCACAAGATGCACATTTACTCAGATGTGGCTGTTCCAAGAGTTCTTGAAAACCTCCCTGTCCAAAAATACCAAAATGCACTTAAAAGGCAAATAGAAAACCACAAAAAATACCATAACACACTTAAAAGGCAAATAGAAAACCACAAAAACCACATTCATGACAAATAAACCCTCTTACTAATGAAATATCAAATATTCAAACCAATAGGAAAAAACAAACTTTCCCAATAGAAAATATTTACAACAGCTGTGGGTCAAAATGGTGAAAGATTGATACCAATTGAAATGTCTGAAGGTAGGATACTGGCTAATGAATAACAAGATAGAAATAAAATGGAATACGATATGACCATTTAAATAAGGATTTAGAAATAGATTTTTAAATCATATTATGGTCAGTAGGATCGGACCATAAAAGTATTCCAGTTCCTAGCTAAATGGAATACATCCTTTAAGAATAGTAGAGCAGTTGACTCAGAAATGCGAGCTCTTGCTTCTCAAAGAAGTCTTTAGGCTAAATCAGATAATAAAAGCAAGCTCTAGCATGATGGTTATGAATGCTATTCACCATGGAAGACTGTACTTCCTTGACCCCTTGTAGTTGGGATTGGTCATGTGACTTGTTTTGGCCAATTGCATGTGAATGGAAGTGGTTATATCACTTCCAGGAGGAGGCTTTCCAACCCAGTAATATGAAACTGCAATATTCTCTTCTTTCCTTCTACTCTGGTACCTGGTAATATTACAGATATCATGACAGCTCCATCAGCCAAGAGCAGTCTGGAATTAAGGCAGCAGAGTGCAGGCCTGTAGCTGATCCAGGATGGATATGCAACACACATGAGAAAGAAATCTCTGTGATTTTAAAACACTGTGATTTTGGGGAATGCACATTACAGCTGCAGAATCCAGCTCATCCTTGCTGATACAGCCTGCTTTGGAAGTAACAAGCTTAGTGTCTACTGAAATACTTCCACATAGGTCTTTATCCTGGCTCTGTATACCACTAAAGAACTCTGTGACCTTGAGTAAATTATCTAAATGCAATGATATGCCTTAGCTTCCTTAGTATAAAATGAAGATAGTAACACTATTTCATAGGGTTATTACAATGATTAAATTAAAGTGTTTTGCATAGTACTTGGCATGTAGAAAACTGTCATTAGATACCAGTTATTATTATTATTACCATAATGAGGAACAATTAAGGAACATGCCCTCCTTCCGATGGACAGGAGTTGGGGGACATGTGTGTGTAGGGGAGCAAATTCCCTAAGAGGCCACGCCCTAAGGTGCAAATATTTGATGACGAGATGAGACTTCATCACTTTCCCTTTAGAACAGGTAAGTAAAGAGGGCCTAATGCCAGCCAAGTCATGAGCCAAAGGACAAAAGGCTTACTTTCATTTCTAAGCATGCCCACGGAATGGGATCACCCGCCTCTGCCACTTTTGTTTTTATCAGTGTGATGCCAGGAGTGTTCACATCATCTCCCCATGCAGGTGACCTGAGGGACGACGGTGTGAGGTGTCTTCTCTGACGTCTAGCTTGCACAGGGAAAACATGTACAAAAGCACACACACATGCCAGGGATCCCAACGTGCCGCTGACCCTCAGTCTTTGCAGACCTTTGCATCTGTGAATTCTCCTTCTCACTAGAATTCATCTGTAATCCCCCAAATCAAACACGATGCTTTTGCGGTCGGTCGCTCACAAACCACTGCAGAGTGGCGCAAAGTCGGAGTCTTCGGAGGACGTATTGCCAGCCGAGGCTGAAGAGGGCCATGCTCTGCACCTGAGTTCCAGCCCTCATTCTGTTAACATGTTCCCTTTTCACAGTCTGTTTAGTGCTACGTTTTTGGCATTTTTTTTGTGCTTTTTGTTGATGCTTAAAATGGTCTCCAAGCATAGCACCACAGTGCTGACATCTTTGAGCAAAGGAAGACTGCGGTGTGCCTAACAGTGAAAACTATGTGTGCTAGCTAAGCTTCATGGGGACATGAGTTACAGGGTTGTTGGCTGTGAGCTCAATGATAATGAACTGACGATATCCACTAAATAAGGCGTCTGTAGATGGAAACACACATAAACCATGTCATGACATGGGCTCACAGGAACCTAACTTGTATTTCTCCCAGAAGCAACGGTTCCATATTCACTAGTTCAGTATTCACGAGTACAGTATGTAACTAGTTACCACAAGCACTGTATTGAGAATGGACTACAGCTTTCAAGTTTGTTAAATTATTTGAGAAGGCATATAAAAAGACAAAAAAAATGGTAACAGATTATGGAGTTAATTCCACCATGAAACCATTTTTTGGAGACTAGTAGGAATTTCCAAGAACTACAGGGTGGATGGAGACGGATTTCAGAGTCCTCCCTTAACACAGGTCAAATCTTCCCATACCCTGTCAGGATTCTTTCTCTGTCAATGGGCCAAAGAGAGCCCCAAGAACTGGCTGAGTGAGGATGCCTGGAAGGAAGCTTGAGAAGTAAACTGTGGGTAACTCGTTTTTGTTTTTCAGGGTCCTTGAATGTCTGCTCCCATGAGTTTCACTTTGGACTTAACACTGAAATGCTGCTGAGTACACCCAGATGTGAAGCTCAGCAGACAGATAAAGCTTACACTGTCTGGTGCACAGCTCAATCTGCATGAATGCCAGTGTTTCAATTTCTAACACAAGTAAGAGCTGTTTCTCCAAAGGATGCTAGTTATGCATTGAATGAAGAAGTCTTGTTTTATCATCTGAAATCCAGGGGCTCACATTATCCCATTATCCCATTATTGGGGGTCTACCAGACAGTGCACCCTGCTCTTGGACCCATATGGACTGGTATTATGAGAACAAGCACTTTTAAGGTTTCCTGAGCTTAGAGTTGAGGTGGGTGACGGGGACCAGGCAGCAGGTCAGCTAATGACATAGCCAAGATCACCCAGAGAGCCATCCACTGCTCCTGGTCTCCTTGGAGAGGTGACTGAGCCAAAGAAAGTCTCCCAAAAAGGACACTCCATCTTCAAAATCCAAACTCATTCAGCAAGTGGTGAGGAAGAAGTTCGAGATGTCTAACTTGCTCTTCTCCTTGAAAGCAGCACCCCTACATGCCCCACTGGGTCTCCCGAAACTTCACAAAGGTTTAAGCATCCAAATCTATAAATGCTATAGCCAGACATTCGCGATGCTGGCCCTTTATTGGGAGGTAACCAGGGTGAGCCATAAGGTAGTGAACCAGGAAGTTATCCAGTGAGAGCCCCTGGCAAGAGTAAGGCGCACCACAGGGCTCTCTGTGTTCCTGGAAAGGCGACTTCCACTCCTCTGGCACTCCAATCTTTACCAGCTGATACACGGAAAGAACCTTTCCCTCACTCTCCTCATCCATGTACTTCCATCACCACCAGGGACTCCAAGTTCCCACATCTTCCCTTGTTACCTGGACCCTCATCCCCTGTGTGGTCTGTACATCCTCCAATCTGACCTTAGCCCCACACATTCCCCACGTTCAAACCCTTCGGCTGTGCCCCCTGAAATTCAGTCTGTCACCAGTGAAACCCTCTACATCCTAACCCTTGTTTCCAAATGCCCCCTTTACCTTAAATGAAATCTGGCTCCTCTCCGGGACGCTGTTGCTTCGAGGGCCTCAGAGGATGGCTGTGTTCTCTCTCATATTCCTTGCACCCTTGGGCCTCTCTGCTCTCCTCAAGCCATTCCCCTCATCCCTCATAATCACCCACCCTCACCGTTTTCAGACTCATGCTATAATGTGAGTTCATGTCACACGCTAAACGCTCTTTGTTTTAGCCATTTATAGACTTCCAGGTTTCTGTTATCACTCTTTGAGGATTTTAGCATATGGATCCTTGTTTAAGTGGTATCTCTAATACCACTTAAATAACTTATACTGATTTCAGTATATAAATGGATGATTCTTCTAATACCCTGGCCTCTCAGTACCTGGTCTCCCTTCTGTGAACGACCTTACTGTCCCCCCTTGAATTTGTCACTACCAATAACTGCAGAGCCTCCGTAATCACAGTTTCTAGGGACCACCTTTACACCATCACCTTCCATTGTGAAGCTCACTTTCTTCATGACCCTGCCTCCAACCGTCTTTCCATCCTTCTGGGTCCTGAAATTCACTGGCCCTGTTAAATTTTCCATGTCTATCGATCGTCTCTTCCGCTCTCCTTCCTTCTCGGCCAGCGTGGATGCCACGGTCCTTCAGTACAACTTCATTGTCACACCCTTGGCCATCAATCCCCCCCACCCCCTGCCACCCCATCATCCTCCCTGGTAAAACCTCAACACTGGTTACCCTCAAATGCAGCCTATTCAAGACCTATAGATGTGCTGCTCAACCTGGCTGGGGAAAATACCCAACCATGCTAACTGGACCACCAACCCCAAATGACGCGGGAACAGTTTGGAAAAAATATAAATAGAACATGACAGTTTCACGTCCCTCATATTTGCCTCTCTTCCTGATACGCCTTCCTGATGCGTGGGTCCCTTCCTCTCTTCCTCCGTCTCTCTCTCCCTCCCTCTCCTACCTGCTGACAATTTTATACCTAAGTCAACTCTTTGACACTCCCTAAGCAATCCTCACTTTTCAGATGATCTTGCTTCCTAGCTCCTGACAAAACAGACACCTTCAGAAGAGAGCTTCCACAGGCCCCCATCCCACCTTACCCTCTGGTACCATGGATGAACGGGCTGTGCTACCACCTGAAGCCAACACCCCCATTTGCATTTTGCATCCCATGCCCTTTTGCCTACTTAAAGAGAGCACCCTAACGGTGATTTCTTCTCCCTCCTTTAAAAGAAGTGAACCTCCCCTTGCTTCCACACGCTCGTGGCAGAGGCCCATCCCTCTCTTTCCCTTTGCAGCATGGAAGAGTGGGATCTCTTTGCTGCCTTCATTTCCTCTCTTCCTATGTCTTTTGATAGTGGTTGAAAAATCCTCCAAGGCTAGTATTCAATGACGAGGAAACAGAAAGTGGACGAGGAAAGGAAGAAGAGATAAAGACAAAGTATCTGCAAGTCACGCTGTCACCGGGTCCTTGTCTCTTTAAATCCGATCCTAATAAACAGCCATCGACCTCTCTCACCCTCTGCCCACATCTTCCTTTCCCACTTTCTCAGAATCCTTCTGTCAGAGTTCTGCTTGAGTCAGAGTTTTAAGGCCACTGACCTCAACTTTTCTGGACAGGACCAGAAGTTGATGCTTGAAGCAGACAGTAAATCCCACGTAACATATTTCTCAAAGCTTCTGTTTCCTTTTGGTTGTGAAGAAACTTATGAAGTAAGATAAATTCAATTTATTGGGGGAAAAAAATCACCCTACACAATTAAGCAAGCATGGAATAGGGCTGAAAGTACAAATCATTGTTCAGTTTATTTTTGAGACTGTGGGGTTGTAGGGCTTCATAGCTGCAAAGAACTATGAGAATTAACTGGGCTGTTCGGCAGGGTGTGTTTTAAAACGAAAGACTAATAATGCATATTTTGCCAACGCTCTCTTTGTGTGCTTAATGCGTCTCTGTTTAAGTGGCACACACTGCAGGTGACAGTATTCTCCATATGACACATATTTTTTATGTGCAGTTCAGCTATTGCTAAATATCCAGGTAAACACAGGTTCCATGGATTGAAAATACTTTCACACTTATTCCTAAAATTCTACAGGTTTAACTTAATATGGTTTGCAAATTACTTTGGTTAATGAATTATGTATCTTCTCTATCTTTGAATAACAGATTCTCCTTTCAAGGTCCCTTAAAATGACCTTTAAGCCACCCTTGAAAACTTATTTTTAGTCCATCTAATCTTGAACGATGAAATATCTGAAAACATCTAATCATGACATTCAGAAAACTTACTGAGAAGAATTTGCTAAGTCATATATTTTGTTTTCTTTGACCCCCCCCCAAAAGTTCAATTTCTGTGTCCTGGCTTTTCTTTTGAAAAGAAGGAAACCAATTAGTCACATGCTAATCAGAATTTGTGGGTTGAAAGTGTAATAAATCATTTTTTTGAATCAATCATTATTTTTTTTTTTTTTATCAAAGAGCCAACTCTGATACAAATAGGGATGGATCATTTAGGAAGGGATAACAAAAAGTGGGCTCTACTAGAAATGAAAAAAGATCCATATATTTTCCAGAAGCTGCCTAATTTAAGAGGCTGTGATGATGTTGATTCTCATTCTTCCATGTCTAAATTTCTGGGCTCATTCCCAGAGTTTCTGTCCTATCACGGAAGAGACAGTTGTCACCATTAAGTTTCCCAAAATGTCTTTGGATTTTTAAGACAACCTCTGCTCTGGGCAACCATGCGAAGGAAACGTACTGAGGAACTTAATGAGATACCATCGGGCCACCTAAGTCTATTGCCGCTATGAAAGAAGAGGACTTAGTTATATCCATCTGCTCATTTACTCGTTCATTCACTCACTCATTTATTCATTGCTCTGTTTGTCGAGAATGTCACACTCCGTGCCAAGCACTGAAGACACATGTGATTAAGACATAGTCACATGTAGTGGAGGCAAAACAATCTCCTAAGAAGCGACTGTGTCTCTGTATCTGGGTGTCTTGTCGTAGTCCTACCAGAATCCTCTTGGAGCAGATATCTGCCATTCCTTTAATCAACCCAGCATCTGAAGTCCGTTCGTTATGAGTCACGGTAAGGGGGCGGGGGGGTCTATCCCACTGTAGAAGTGAAACATACCAGGCCTTTCCTCTCCCCGCTCCCCCTGCACGCAGGGGGTGAGCACACGACTTAGACTTCTCCCACGGAACGCCTCTGTCATTTATTTTGCGTTGGGAGCCGAGTGGTGGCAGCGGTCGGCAGTGGTGCCAGTGGCAATATGGAGTGTTTCGTGCTCTGGGCACTGGACGTGCAGCAGTGATGCTCTCACCAAACCAGTTCGGCAGTTTTACCGGCCGCACGTCTCGGTCTTCGGTCCTCCTACCTGCTCTGCGGGCCACCTGCTAGCCCTCTAATGAACTGTTCTGCTTATATCAGGCCGACAGACACGTGAATTTTTAAATGCACTGGCAAGCTAAAAATTTTTTTTTTTTTCTTTGAAGGGTCACTTGTTTTGTTTTGGAAGGTAATGACCTAGATACCAACTCAATAGGAGATGTTTACACTGTGACATTATTCAGAGATTGCGTTAACTGGGGATAGTTCATAGACACTCTTGGATCCTTTACTTGAAGGTGGTAGTCCTCATTACCATGACATTTAAAAATTTTAAAGCCATTACATATCTGAAACATTCACAGGCTTTAAACTACTTGTCTTGTTGAACAAAAAAAAATTAATAATCTCCAAAATGTGTTTACTATTAGTTTTAGGCATTTCCTTCAAAGATCAGTTTGATAGCTTTTACTATGAACCTGGTTCATTATTTTGTCTTTTTTGGTCTGTCTTTGGGTACAAAAAAGTGTTTTTTGGTTTATTATTTTTTCAAAGCATATTTTCAACAATTGATTTGTCATTTTATATGTTTTAAAATAATCGCACTGGAACATCGGTGTTGGGCAGAACATAGCACAGATGATGAAGGTGCATTTACAAATTCTTTTAAATTACACAAAGTAATTTTAAAGGAATAAGATTCCAGAGAAACACTGAACATGACTTTTTCAATACATTATTTCTAAAGATCAAAATGACTACCTAAATTGAGCAGTTATGATTTGAATTACGGCTCTGATTACTGCTCTATTGATATTGGTATTTAATTTTATTTCTTACTTGATAAGGCCACATTTTTAGTATATTTAAATGCTAGAACTATTATTTACAGAGATACTAGCCCATTGTCTGAATAGAGCAACTTTTTAAAAACCTTTTCTCTTTATATACTCTCTGAAAAAAATATTTTTTAAAAGATCTTCCGAAAGCATTTTTCCTGTCCTTCAAACTATTCTATTATTTTCTGAGTGTTTTATTTCAGTAGGAATTCGCGAAATCTGTGTTTTATATAACATAAGACTAAGAGTGAGGTGCACTAAAATTATTTTTGCAAGCAGTCCATGGGGAATCACATACTACTCCACGTGGAAACCTCCAGAACGCCAATGGAAGAGTCCTCCCTGAATGATGAACATTTAGAAAACACTCTTATCTCCATTCTGACTAAATTATCTTTCTAGGCCATTTAACAAGGGGGGGGGGGTGGAGGAGTTACAAATATATTTTTATTAGAAGGATAAAAACAAATCATAAGCCTATACTGAAACTTAAAATTGAAATTACAGTGTTTTGACTTGATATATTTCATTTTATAGCTGTATCTCATCTCATATGCTGAACATAATGGTTCTTAATTACATGAACATAATATTCATTATATACTAGAATACACTCTTAAAGTTTCAATATCACACCACTAATATCCCTAGTTATAATAAGATGCTAAATGTACCTTGATACCTTTGTCGTTCTTTAGCTTTTAGCATATATTCCATTAAGAATATAGTCAAAACACTGTTTTAAAACCAATGAAAGAAATTCAATCGCCACTGTGGTTATTCCATCAATTTTATATATTATTTGTATGTACGGAATAATGTTTTTCAGTTTTTTTTTTAATATTTAGGAGTTGTTTTCCTTTCCTTTCAATTGCATATTGTTTTTTAAATGCATTAAGCATTTAAACGATTCCAACGCCAACATTATAAAACAAAGTATTTTCACACAAGTGTCATTTCGATCCCTTTCTGCTCCATCCTGTTCTATTTCTCCCAATATCGGGCATCAATATTATTAATTGCTGCTTTATTTTTCAGCGATTAAAAAAAAATAAATATAACTGAAATACGTCCATACAAAAATATGCATTTCCCCAGTTTCTTAACTATGAACATGATTTTGTGCCTTCCTCTTCCACCGAACAATATAATTTGGAGACTGCCCTGCATCAGTGTTGAGAATCACTTGCTTTTCTCTTTATAGCTGCATAATATTATAATTTGTGAACGTCCCTTAGTTTATTCGAGTCCTCTCTCTTTTGAACATCTGAGTTGTTTCTAGTCTTATTATAAATAAGACCACAATAAATATCCTTGTATATACGGCTTATGCATTTTTGCCTGTGCATCTTTGGGACAGATTTCTTAAAATAGGATCGCTGGGTCAAAGAATAAACGCATAAATGATTGCACTGTAACTTTTTATTTTGTAATATGACCTCCTTGTCCTTGTCCATATACATGTGTATTTTATATAATTTCGCTCACTTGAGAATTTTGTGTTTTGTGTTTAGATTTATTATAACTCTTTATCCATGTCCATACTGCTTCATAATGATTTTTCATCATTCTGTAGTAGTTTATCATTGAAGGATGTTTCAATATCATTTTTATCTTCCATTTCTTTCCTTTCGAGTAACTATTTAATGGATATATGTTAATCTAAAGAGACTCATGAGAAAAGTGTTTGAGTGCATGTGCATACACGTGCATAACGATTTCTGCGTATCTCTCTGAGTATCTAATTACCTATACATTTTTCTATATGTTAATAGAACATGCACAAATTTGCAAACAACTCGATTTTAGAATAGACCACCTTGTCATATTATTTCTATACTAATAGAAGAGACAGACTTGGTCTATGTCACATATTTCTGTATGCTTGGAGAATACGGACTGCTTATAACCATGAATTCGCTTATGAAATTAGAAATTACAAAAGTCACCTCTCCTCACTTAGTTTCCACTATTTCCTTCTTACCCTGGGCTACGGGTTGAGAGGAAGAACTGCTTCTTTGGACCTGATACACTGACCCCTTGTCACTAGAACTTAGGAGCCCAGTACCCCTTCCTATGTGTGTGAGCTTCTCCTAACTCCATTTGTGCCTGGACACCATTTTCTGTCCTCCCAGATTATCACAGAAGTTATATTTAAAATTAAAAAGGAAGTTACTAAAATGTATACGTGAGAAGACCTAGTTGGTTTGGCATCAGAATGTCCGTGCTATTTAGGAATTGAATTTTGCTAAATTCTCTGTTTTTTTTTTCCTACTCATATAGCACAAATTCCAAAATGAAAAAGAAAAGAAAGAAAAGAATTGTGAGAATTAACCATAAATAGGAATATAAAGAATATTTTAGCTATTTAACTATAGCTTTTTTAAAAATTATTTTTTAAATCAAATTATAATCACTTTGGGATATTTAATTTTACATTTCTTAATCCATCTTACAACCATTATGACTTTTCATGAGAAAAACAGAAGCGGAATTTGGTTAAGCCTAATACAAATCACTTAGGAATCTATAGACACATGACTTACACAGTACAGAAAGTCAGATAGCATATTCCCTCAGTTGTTTTTGCATTAGAAACTTAACGTCATGCAAAAATCCATAGTTTTTATCTTAAAATACATACCATGCAAACAGAGAAGAAGAAACATTTTATTATAATTGCCGGCCTCACACTTTAATGGTAAAATGATTCAAAATTATTAACACTGTCACGAAAGCCAAGAGAGATGTATTTGTTATAGATAAAGAGAGCCAAGAAAATTATGTTGAAGTCAATGTGAGAATCAGTGCAGATTATTTATCATACAATTATCTAGGACATTTTAACTGAAAGGAAACAAAAAGGACATAAACGAACAACAAAAAAACAAATGACAAGAGAACTCCTTTTGTTTTCCTTCTAGGGAAGGCAGTAAGAAAGGGAATCAGGAGCATTTAAAACGTAATAGAGCCACGCGATTTTCTTCCAGGACCAAGAGCCACAGTGTTATCTGGTGAAAAATGAATATGAGACATTTATTGCTGCCAAGGGAATCCCTAGGCCCTCCGTGATAGGTTTGGAGGGAGGCTTTGCTTGAAGGTTATGTGAAGACTTTGTCATTCAAAGTCAGCACCACTGACAAGCACTGGCCTCAGCTCGTGGATAAACAAAGGTGGGAGGTACATCGGAAAGTGTGAGGAATCCTTCTGCCCCTTTATGGTTACTGGTTCAGATTTACGCCGTATGATTTTGACTCACTCTGGCCAGGGTCACTGATGATGCCTTAGAGAAGCTCATCATTAATAAATATACACTGATCCCATGTGCTGAAAGACACACAAGCCATCGTACATAACACAAAAGAAAACCAGTCACACCCATTTTTGACTCCAAACAATCATTCTCTACTGTGATCAACCACTGTTTTCAACAGGCCTGGCACTATATAATTTTGGGGCTCTTTTTAAAAAGCAAATTCATCCTTACAGCCCAGAGATTTACTGTCCCACAGGATATTGAGGAAAAAAATATTCTACAGGTTTTGATGGCAATCTTTGTAAAGGAGTCTCAGAACGATTTTGAAATGCCAGCATCACTGGAATAAATGAAAAGATTTCCCAAGATGATTACTTTGAAATAGACAACTCTAATTTGGGATTTATGTGCGTATTTGTATTAGTAAGTTCTGACATCTTCATCAAAATATCACTTCTTTTACCTTATACTGCCTCAACTTGACTCTGTGCTCACGCCATTAAAAAAGAGTATGACTCATCCATTAATCTTGAGCCTTTCAGTAAATGGCTACTTGACTAGTTTGTCAGTCTAAAAACCTTAGGGCTGTCCCTAACTCCTTTCAATTTTTATCAGTCTAAGAGGGAATCTGACCCAGGGCTGTGTAGCAATTTAGAAATTTAGAGAAATCTCTTCGGGTACATTATATATAAATTCTAGCTAAATTATAATTTGTTAATGCACAGTTGAAGTGATGGAAGGTAAAGCAATTCTTTGCAGGCCAACAATAAAAACAATACAAAGATCCTGGGTATTAAGTTTGTCCTGGGATAAGTGCCTATGCCCGCTGGCCCAGAACCTGCATTTTGGGGTCATGACAGCAGTGGAGAGGGGTCAAATGTGAATGGTGGGGGGTCGGCCCGGAGACTTTTTCAATGGCAACTTCCTTAACCACTCTATTTGCATCTATGATCCTTTTTTCCCCCTATGCATTATTCTTTCCATGGCATACATCCTCTTCTACTATATAAATTATTTATTATAATTATCATTTATTGCTTGTTTAGCTATGGTAACAGGTAAGCTCAACAAGAGCAGGGGCTCCACTGTTTTATTTATTGACATTTCCAGAGGAGTGGGACAGTGCTCAACATACAACAGGGACTTGAAAAGATCCAAAGGAATGACATGATGAATAACTAAGATGCCCAAATAAGAAGTGGACAATGTGAGGAAAAAAGCCCAGGTCATCTTTATTCATAAAATAGATCTCAAAATTCCAAAAATATATCACAACTCTAATTCTCCAATGTATAAAATTTGAGTTTAGTGCAATGACACAAAGTTTTTCAATACAAAAAGTTCACTGATTTTAATAATGTGCTGTCTCATTAGACAAGGAAAAGACACTTTATAAAATTCAAAATTAATACGCGTCTTAGCAAACTAGGAATAAAAGATGTTCTTAACCTCTTAAAGGGACTATTTTGCCATGATACCCAAAGGAAAATTTCAAAACCATTTTCCTTGAAACTGAGAAATATAAATAAGCAAATCTGCTGTCACCATTTATATGCAACAACTTACAGAAGGTATTTATTAGTGATCCAAGGCAGGAAGAATAAATTAAAATCATAAAGATCGGAATGGAAAAAGAAAATTGTCATTATTAGCAGTGACATAATTTTTCTATCAAAATGTATATCTGACAAATTATTAGAATAAGAGATTTTAGCAATATCATAGTTCAACTTACTTCTATAGCCGCAAGAAATTAGAAAACGCTCTTTAAGAAGCTACTATTTTTAACAGTAACGACAACATAAAAAATAAAGTATCAGTAGAAACCTAATGAGATGTGCAAGATTTTTTTTATGAAATGTTAATAAAGGGTGAGATATGTTCATGGCTAGAAATACACAATATTGTAAATACGGCAATTCTCTCCAATCGGTGTGATTGAATACATGTACAATGAAAATCTAATTAAAATAGTTCCCTTTTATTGTGGAATGTCACAACTTGATTATAAAATTAAAAGCAAGTACATATTTGAAGAACAAGAGAAAAATCGGCCATATCGGCTAACAAGACTTACTATAATGCTATGGCAATTATGTAACTATATAATTGTAATGTATAGCAATTAGCGTTGAGGCAGAGTGACAAATACACCAATGGAACACAACGGCCTAGAAACAGGCCCACCTATACCTCAAAATCTGACACGTGACAGAACTAGCATTGGAGCACAGTATAGAAATGACAGATAATTCAATACGTCACACTCTGACAATTTCTTATCCCCTTGGGAAAAATGAACTGGATTCTTACCCCGAAACAACATGGGACTCAGTTCTAGATGGCTCAAAAACTTAAGTGCTAAACGCAAAATGTTAAATTTCAGAAGACGATACGAATTTTTATAGTATAGGGAGTAGAAAATGATCCTTAAACAGAATCTCAAAGCAAAAGTAATAAAGAAAAACACTGATAAATTTTACTACATTAAAAGTAAAATTTTCTAATTCTCAAAATACATGATAAAGAGAAGAAAGCAAAAAACTGGGGGAAGATATCTGTATACCACACCATATAACTGATAACGACCTGACTCCAGATGAATAAAGAACTCATAGAAATTAACTAGACAAAGGCAATCAACCCAACAGAAACGGAAACAAAATCATGAACTGGTTTTCCTTAGAAGAAGAAACAATGATAGCATCTATATATTGAGAAACAGTTTAGTTTTGTTAGACCAGTGAATTGCACTTTAAAATTGTGATAAGATGCTTTTCACACCAAACAGGTTGAGAATAGTTTTAAAAAAATGGTATTGGTGAAGATATAGGCTCGAAAACTCTTCCGCATTACTAAGTGAAATATGAATTTTTTTAACCACTTTAAAAAACAACTTGGCATTAAGTAGTGAAGTTAAAACCTAGCTATTCTGCAGCTAGGTACAGCCCCTAAGAAATTCCTGAACAGTGCTCCAAGAGACATGTACAAGAATGTTCGTGTTAACTCATCACGTCATAAACATGATTTCTGCTGGCTTGCTAGCTAACAAGTAGCCAGAGTTTCCCAGATACTGGCAGAAAGACATAAGATGCCAGGGTTAAAGACAAAAGATAGGTTATTATTCACACCAAAAGCAACGGTCAGAGTAATATCGTAGTCCCCAATTCCCTCAGGATGATATAAGGGCCAGGTGTTGCTTGTACAAGCAATGAAAAGGCATTACAGAGTGAAACCCTGAAATCAAGAGAGGCTGATCTTCTGTAAGGGCTGCTGGCAAACCTGCCTACCCTCCCTTCCAGAGAGTGACATTTCCTTCTTAACCTGCAGTGTAAACAATTCGCTCTGGGGAGAGGAAGGAAGCACCTCTATCTTTATGACCCTGGAATACCTTCAGGGAGGGCCGTATCTCCTCCTTTATTTTCTGGGAAGATAAATAAATTAGCTCCAGAGCAAGTCCCTGTCCCCATCTTTCCTGGGGTTTATGTTTATACAAATATTCCTAAAATGATAATACTGGAGCAAATCAGTTGTTAGTGCCTAGATGTTTAGCAACAGACCAGATTAATGGAGAATTGTACCCGAACAATGCACAACAGCCTGGCTTATAATAGTAACACAAAGCAAAACAAAATCGCAGTGCTCAATGACAGAATCCTAGGTAAATACACTGTGGAATACCCAAACAAAAAAAACATTATGCAAGAGCTGAAAATGAACTGCAGCTTTTGTCAACATGCATGAATTCTATGTTAAGAAACAGAGAAATACATGGAAATATATGCGTTTATTCGATTTTAGAAGCAGGTAAAACTAGTAAAATAGTTCGATAAGAGTCATGCATATATAGGAAGTAAAATTATAAAGGGAAATGAGAGTAATTAACATAAAGTAGTATTTAACTCTGAGGGAAAATAAGGATTTGACATAAACACATGGAATATTCTAAAAGTACTGACAGCACTGTATTTCTTGAGCTGGGTGATGGGCATTCTTTTTATTAATACTCTTTCAACTGTACACATACATTATATACAGTATTTTGCAAAATGACAACAACAAAACCCAAATGTGTAAAAATGGACAAAGGACCTGAATAGACATTTCTCCAAAGAAGACATACTAATGACCGACAGTTATATGAAAAGGTGTTCAACATCGCCAATCACCAGAAAAACGCAAATCAAAACACAGTAAGCTACTAACTCAATGTCTTTGAGAATGTCTATCATCTCCCCCCGCCCCCAAAAGCCCACGAACCGCAAGACAACGAGGGTTAGTGAGCGCGTGGATGAAAGGGAACCCGGGTACACTGCGGTGGAAATGGAAATTGGTACAGCTGCTACGGAAAACAGTATGGAGGTTCCTCCAAAAATTAAATAAAAATAAAACTACCATATGATCCCAAAACCCCATTCCGGGGGTTTTATCTAAAGGAACTGAAATCAGGATTTCCATGTTCACTGGAGCATTATTATAATAGCCCGTATGTGAAAACCACCGGAATGTCCATTGACAGATGTATGGATAAAAAAAAAAAAAAAAATTTAGAACAGCGATGTCACCAAGATGGGGACACAGGTCATTCCTAACTTTGCTTCTACTTGCCAGAAGGACAACTAACAACTATTCATGGGAAAGACACTGCTGAGATAATTCTACAGCACGGAGGTGAGATTGGAGCGTCCGCTGCATCGCAGAGACCAAGACAGACCGCATTAGAAGGGCAAGGGGAGCAGATGCTCACAGGTCGCACGTGTCACCTGCTCCCAGGCTGTCTAAGCACCACAGCGAGAGGTCTTCCCTGAGCCTATGGTTTCTCTAGTGGAAAAACAGAGTCCAGGGCTGACATCTACTTCCCAAGCATTATGGGTAGCTTCCAGTCTTGACTCATGGGGAGCATGGGGAATCTGTGGGGCTTGATTAACTGGGAAACTGATTGTGACAAAAAAGAGAGGAGGAGCTTCCAACAACCAGTGGTGGGATCCAGGCATTTCCTAGTAAAGATCATCTAATGTATTGACAAAACAAGTCTTACCAAATTTATGAAGACTGAAATTATAGCATTTCTTCTCTGACCACAATGTTATGAAACTGGAAATCAAAAACAGGTGGAAAACTAGAAACGTCATGAATACATGGAAGTTAAACAACGCTCTCCTGAACAAACCAATGGATCAAAGGAAAAAGAGAAAAGTATCTTGAGCCAAATGGAAATAAAAAGTACCAAAATTTATGGGATGAAGTAAAAGCAGTTCTAAGAGGGAAGTTCCTAGCGATAAATACCTACACTAAAAACAAGGAAGATCTTCAATAAACAACCTAAATACATCTCGAGGAACTAGAAGAAACAAACTAGGCCCAATGTTAATAGAAATAAGGAAATACGATTAGAGTGGAAATAAATGAAGAGAGAACAGAAAACAATAGAAAAAACTAAAAAAACTAAGAGTTGAATGTTTGAAAAGATAAAAGTGATAAACCTTTACTTGACTAACCAAATAAAAAAGAGAAATCCAAATCAACTAAATTATAAATGAAAAAGGAGACATTACAATTGATGCCACAGAAATGTAAAGGATTATAAGAGGCTATTATAAACAGTTATATGCCAACAAACTGGACAATCTAGAAGAAACTTAAAAAAAATCTTAGAAACATACAACCAAACAAGACAATCACAAAGAAAATGTGAATAATCCAATTACTAGTAAGGAGAATGAATCAGTAATAAACAAACAAACAAACAAACAAACAAACAAAAAACCCCTCCCAATGAAGAAATGCCAAATACCATATAGTTTCACTGGTGAATTTTACCAAATATTTAAAAAAGAATTAATACCAATCCTTCTCAAATTATTCTAAAACACAGAAAAAGAGAAGAGGCTCCCATACTCATTTTACAAGGCCAACATCATGCTGATACCAAAGCCAGAAAATGACACTACCAAAGAAAATGCTGGTCAATATTTCTGATAAGTGTAGATACAAAAATTCTCCATAAGATACTAGCAAACCATGAGAAACACACAGAGACTCATGGACATGGACAGTGGATTAGTAATTACCAGAGTGAAGCGGGGTGGGGAGAGGAAAGGCAGACAGGGGTGAACGAGGTGAGATATTTGTGATGGGAGGAAATCTAACTTCGGGCAGTGAACACACAGTGCAGTAGATATTTGACGTACTGCTAAATCATACACTTGAAGTTTGTTCACAATGTCACCCCAATAGTTTTTAATAAAAAAAATAGATACTAGCAAACTGAATTCAGTAGCACAGTAAAAGGATCATTTACCAGGACCAATTGGGATTTATCCCTGGGATGCAGGATGCTTCCGCATATGTAGGTTAACCCATGTGATATATCACATTAATAGAATGAAAGAAAAAACACAGAATCATCTCAATACGAGAAAAAAAAAAAAACCTTTGACAAAACTCAACATCCATTCATGATAAAACCTGAACAAATCATGTATAGGAGTAACAGACCCCAACATAATAAAGGCCATATTTGACAAGCCTATAGCTAACACTATTCAGTGGTAAAAAACTGACAATTTTTCCTCTAACAGTACAAACAATATAAGGATACCACTTTCACCAATCCAATTCAACACAGTACTGGAAGTGCTGGCCAGAGCAATTCGCTAAGAAAAAGAA
Source organism: Rousettus aegyptiacus (assembly GCF_014176215.1). Classification (NCBI taxonomy): domain Eukaryota; kingdom Metazoa; phylum Chordata; class Mammalia; order Chiroptera; family Pteropodidae; genus Rousettus; species Rousettus aegyptiacus. The sequence continues at coordinate 90,305,642 of NW_023416285.1, read as the reverse complement.
ATAAATCATCAATATTAGAAAGAAAGAAGTAAAAATGTGCCTAATTTGCAGATGATATGACTTTTTTGTAGAACATACTAGATCTAATCAATTAATTCAGTGTAGTTGCAGGGAAAAAAATTATACAAAAATCAGTAGTGTTTCTATACACTAACAAATTATCTGAAAAAGAAATAAAAAAAATCCTATTTACACGAGCATCAAAAAGAATACAATACTTAGATGTGAAAAATCTCTACACTGAAAACTCTAAATCACGGATGAAAGAAATTAAGACACTCGGAAAAAGTACTCTCTGTTCATGGATTGGAAGAATTAATGTTATTAAAATATCCAAACTACCCAAAGCCATCTACAGATTCAATGCCGTCCCTATCAGGATTTCAATGGCACTTTTTACTGAAGTAGAAAAATAATCCCCAAATTTATATGGAACTAAAAAGATCCCAAACGGCCAAAGCAAGTCTGAGAAAGAACAAAGTGGGAGATAACACACTCCTTGGTTTAAAACTTTATTACAAACCTATAATAATCAAAACAGTAGAGTCCTGGCATAAACCTGAAAGTTTGACCTATGGAACATAATCGAGAGACCAAAAATAAACCCATGCATAAACAGTCAACTAATATATGACATGGGAATCAACAATACTCAATGGAGAAAAGATGGTCTCTTTGATAAATGATGCCAGGAAAACTGATATTCCCATGTAAGAGAATAAAACTAGATCCCTCTTATACAGCACTTGGAAAAAAATTAGACTTCAGTGTAAGACAAAAACCCACAAAAATCCTAGAAGAAAACAAACAACAAAAGCTCCTTGACATGGGCCTTGGTAATGATTATGACGTATAAAGTACAAGTAACAAAATAAAAAAAAACAAGTGAGACTATATCAAACTAAAAAGCTTCTTCTGCAGAGCAAAAGAAATGAACAAGAAACTAAGACAGACTATGGAATGAGAAAATACTTGTAAATAATTTATTTGATAAGGAGTTAACGTCCAAAATATATAAGAACTCGTATAATTCAACAGTGTAAAAACAAGTAATTCAGTTAAAAATGGGGCAGAGGACCTGAATATAAGTTTTTCTCCAAAGAAGAAACACAAACAGCCAATAGGTACATGAAAAAGTGTTCGCTATTAAGGAAATCAAATCAAAACCAGAATGGATATCATAAAAAAGACCAGATAACAAAATGCAGGCAAGGATATAGAGAAAAGGGAACCCTCGTGCACTGTTGGTGGGAATGTAAATTGTTGCAGCCGCTATGGAAAACGGTATAATGTTCCCTCAAAAAAATTAAAAATAGGACTACCACACGATCCGGCAATTCCACTTCTGAATCTGAAGGAAACAAAGACCCCATGTCACAGAGATATACGCATCCCCATGTTCACTGCAGGCGTATTTATGATAGTCAAGACATGCAAACAAACAGAATGTTCATCGATAGATGAATTGATAAAGAAATTGTGATATTATTCAATCATCAATGAAAAGGAAATCCTATCATTTGCAACAACCTGGATGGACCTTGAGGACATTATGCTAAGCCAGACAGAGTACGACAAATACTGGATAATCTCACTTATATACAGAATCTAAAAAAGAAAAGTAAGTAATAGAAAAAGAGATCGGAGGTGGGTGATGGGGAGTGGGGGAGCTGTAGAAAGGTGGTCAAAAACTACAGACTTCAGGGTAAAATAAGGTAAGTTTTGGGGTGTAACGTATAACGCGATGACTATATTTAACTAATGAAGTAGATCCTAAAATGTCTCATCGCAACATATAAAACATTTTGTCGCATCTATATGAGATGATGGGTATTAACTAATTTCACAATATATGTAAGTGAAGTCATCACGCCGTACACCTTACACTTATGCAGAGCTGTGTGTCAATTATATTTCAACAAAACTGAAAAAAATAAGAATTAAAAAAAATGTAACATATACATTAAAATGGAATATTATTCAGCCTTTAAAAAGAAGGAAGTTTTGCCATTTGCTAGAATGTGAATAGACCTGGAGGATACTGTGCTAAGTGAAATAAGACAAGCACAGAAATACAAATGCTGGATAATTTCACTGTATGTGGAAAACAAAACGGTCGCTCTCACAAAAGCAGAGAGTAGAATTGCCGTCACCAGAGGCTGGGAGTAGAGAGAAGTAGAAAAAGATGGTCAAAGGGTACGAAGTCTTAGTTATGTAAGTCCAGTGCCGACAGCCAACAATATTATATTGTCTGCTTCAGATTTACAGAAGGTAGATCTTGTGTTCTTCACACACACACACACACACACACACACACACACACACACACACGACGGCAGGAATCTCTGGGAGGCGATGGGTATATTTATGGCCTTGATGGTGGTGACAGTTTCACAGGTATATACTTATCCCCAAACCCATCGAGTTGTATACATTAAATGTATGCGTTACGTGTCAACCGTACCTCAATAAAGTGGTTAAAAAAAAAAAAAGACAGAGCTGAGGCTACAGTCACCTAAAGGCTTAATTTGGGATGAGGACACACTTCCAATTTCACACACATGCCTGCTGGCAGGAGGGAGGGAGGGAGGGAGGAACAGAGAGAGAGAGAGAGAGAGGGATGGAGGAGAGAAGGAGGGAGAGAGGGAGAGCAGGAGAGAGGGTCACCCTGGAGGCTTGTCGACACGACAGTTACCGCAGCGCTTAAAGCCAGGAAGACAGACCTCAAGAGAGGGAACTGCGGTGGGGGAAGAAAGTCGAGAACGAACTGGTCAATGTTTAGAACACAGAATTAATGGAACTTGGTGACTGGCAAGGCATGGGAAGACCAAAGAGAGAATTAGAGAATAATTCTTGCGTGCCCGAGTACAAGATGGTACCTCAAAATCAGGAGAAAGGAAAGTGTCGGTGTGTGGGGGGGATGTTTCCCTATTATTCCTCATCAATGCCTTTTCTGAACAATTCTTGCTCTTGTCGACGACACTCATCATCTCCAAAGGCCATCTCGTTGTCAGCTGACAACGCTGTCTCCTTTCACACAGAACATTAAGACAAAACGATGTTTAATTTCATCTACTCTCAATCTCACCACCTCAAAGGTCCTAAGACATATCTTTTCATGTTCAACATATCTGAAATCGGGATATGTGTTCCAATTAAGTATGCTTTAGATTCAATGACATATGGCGTATTGGTAACCTAATCCGTTTTATTTCAGGATTTCTTTTTCCTCAGATACAGACAGTCTTTTTTAAACAAACGAACAAACAAACAAACCGTCTGCCAGCTAGAACCCTTGTGTCTTGGGACAGTCGATTAACTCCTTTATTTCAGTGTGCCTTCTTGACAGGCTCTGAACTGTCCCCAGGTTCACCATCAAGATCCACGCATCAAGTAGACACATCAAGAAGAGAGGTGAACACGAGGGAAGTGAAACTGTCATGTTCTATTTATATTTTTTCCAAAGTATTCCTCAGTCATCAACAATTCCTGCTATGTTTGCGCTCCATGCTTAAGCCGGAGGAGTACGGTCATCAGAAGGCTTCTCCTTTAAGATAGTGATAGATGTGCCCCCACCAAAACACTTTCCAAGTGTTGGGAGTTTGCCTGGCAAAAGACTAGACAGTACAAAGGAAGGACACTTGATCTCTGACAGCCAGGCCAGACAGCCCGGACCTCCAGCTGTGCTCTCAGCTGGCTGTCTTATTCTTGGCAAGAGCACCTTTTGTACCCTGGAAGAAAGGAGAGTCCCAGCAAGGACACCTCATTGTCTAATTAAACCTAACAGAGCAGGACCATGCTCTAAACCTTATGAACCATTTTTGGATGGGTTTTCATCAACTGAAAAGAGAGAAATGACTCTTTTGCAGGTTTTTTTCTAAAAAAAAAAAACCATTAAATATTTCTAGCTGTAAGTATCTTCTTTTTAAAAAGGAGAGATGGGCTCTGTAAAGCTCTGAGGATTCCTATAAACAATAAGATCTCATTAAACAAATCTTGTATGTGATGTGACAGATTTCTGTATGTGACTTTCTGAAAAATATTTTATATTTATCTAATTTCTCCTAAATTAGTATGGATCGGGATAGGCTTTTTCCAGCTTCAGATTTAGGATGTGGGGGGAAATTTCCCACAGCTTCTTATTACATCTTAAGACAGTTCCTGCCTTGCGCCATCTTGAGTTTCTTCGTGTTCCTTTGTGTCTCTTCTTTTCAATCTGTCCTTTGAGCTTCTTCCATTCTTCTGATAAAATCTTCACGTTCCTACTCTCTATGGACAAAAGCAACGCTTTCCTAGGTCCTGCTCCTTCTTTTACAAGTCTTTCCTTTCCCCTTTGGTGGCCCTAACTTAAAAAAACGATAGGAAACCAGCCACCTTCCTTTCTTTTCTCAAACCTTTCGTAACATGGATTTTACCCCAGCGGTTCTTTGAAACAGTTCTCTCAGAAACCCCGCGTTCCTGTGAAACCCTTTGGGTTTTTATAATTTTCTCAACATCATCGACTTTCCTCCTTTCTACCTCTCTCCCTCCATCAAAGAAAAAAATTCTTCCCACTCATATCCTCTTCCTGGTCTCTCTAAAGTGACACCTGGCTCTGCCATTCCCTTGTTCTCCACCTGGGCCTCGGCATCCAGTACAGATGCTCAATGTGGTTTATGGGATCGACTGTTATCTGATCCCTGCTCATCGGGTCTCCAGTCGTACCTTGTTCGATTTGCTGCCTTATACTCCAAGCTTTAGCCAAGCCCAACTGTAGTTCCTTGAACAGACCAGGCTTCTTCCGTCCTACCTTTGAACTTTTCACATGTTGTTCACTATTCTGAAACATTCCTTCATATTTACAATTCTTGTTTTTATTGTGTTGGTGTTTTTATTGTGTGACATACTTATTTATCTCCGTCCCATGATAGACTGCAAGCTCCTAAAAGCAAAGGCTATACAATTTTTCAATGTTTTATGTTCATCACTTAATACAATGCCACTCACTTGGTAGTTGTTGAGTATTTGTTGTCTGCCTACATTACGGGAAAATGAAGGCAGCATTTCTTCTTACTGCTGGAACTGTCAAGGCTCTTTTTTCTTTTTCCTTTTTTTTTTTTTCCTTATTGGCTTTGGTCTTATTTAATCCCCTTATACCTCTTAATGCATCGCAGCAGCTCTGGGCTCATCTACTTCACAGCCTTCCCCTTCTGGTTTGGCACATGGCTGCTGACTGTTGTTCATAACATACATTCCTGACCATGCCACTTCTTTGCGAAATAATTTTCAGTGTCTGTACGATAAAGGTCAAAGTCCTGAATACGTACCTAACAAATTCCTCCAGGCGATGACAATATACTTTCTCAGCTTTCTCTGTCGTCTGTTCTACTAAAGTCCACTGCAGTGAGCAGACTCCTTGCTCCATGATTTTCTGTGCGTGTATTCTCATCCTTTAGTCATTGGAGGGACTTTCTCTCCCGCTAATGAAATTTTAGCCATGCGTCAAGGCTCGGCTCAACTGCCGCTGCTCTATAAATCTTCCCTGACACCCTGAGGGACAATGCAGATTCTTTCCCCTGTGGTCACCAAGCATTTTGTTTTTGCCTCCTTTAGATACTGGTTACATCCTACCTTCTGGTAAGAATTTGTATGTATGTGTATTTGTAATTAATTGATAAGGTGAGAATGGATTTTATTCATTTTTGAATTCCCCAGAGGGCCTTGCCCATATGTGTTCAATAAATGTTTGTTAAATGAAGTGGTAATTAATTAAAGATATTAACACTTAATGTTAAGCTTTAAATCACAGTTAGTTATATATTTTACTTTTTATCCAAAAAGCTGTGGCTGGTGACTACACCCAAAAACCTAGTGGTAGTTATATTAGAATTTCATTAATGCCTTTTTTTTTTTTTTGAGGCATAAGACTTTCCTAATTTATATTAAAAAAGAAAAAAGAGTAGCTTAATCTTAATTAACCAGGGCATGAAACCCACTACCTCTTAAAATATCATAAGAAATGCCATTAATATAAATATGCTTTCCATATGTAAAGACTGATTTCAAAATATAGTGGACAGAGCATTCAAAAATCAAATGAGGCTCCTTTAGTATTTCGGAAATTGTCCTCAGTTATGTCTTCACGCACCTCATATGATACAAAGTTGCCAAAGGTAAAAACTGTTCTTTTTGTCACATTCTGCAATAGTGACCATTCCTTTTGGTTCTGCACTCGAATATTTGTAGCTCAAGCAAACAAGCTCCCATGGTACAGTATAACAATCAGGGGTCCACACTTTTCTTTCCATTTCTTCATTCTGTGTGTGACCTTGGAAAAGTCATTTCACCTCTTTAGAAGGGAGCTGCCTCAGTGATACAGATACTAATACCTTATTTGAACGAGGACAGAGAGCTTGCCTAGTTCAGTGGTCCCCAACCTTTTCGGCACCTGGGACCGGTGCCCCTACGAGAACCTAATGCCTAATGATCTGAGGTGGAGCCCAGGTGGTGATGCTAGCATTGGGGAGCGGCTGCAAATACATATGAAGCTTCGTTTGCTCACTTGCTAGCTCACCTAGCACTTGCCTCCCGATGTGCAGCCCGGTTCCTAATAGGCCATGGACCAGTACCGGTCCACAGGCTGGAGGTCAAGGACCTAGATGACTTACAATATTTTCTTATTCTATTTTATTTTTCACCACTTCTGAAGCGCTCATTTAGTCATGGGTACCCTCATCTCCCTTCATGAATTCCTCCAATATTACCAATGCCATCATGAAAGCAAATGCCTTAATGAAGGCTGACAGTGTACTCGATAGCTCAATACTGCATGGAGCAGACTGGTAGACCATCTTCTGCCTGCCCTCTCTCAATGAGACAGAGAAGTCAGAGGACTTTGCAGAAAAGGTTGCAGACAAGGCCGACATGTCTACGCCCTTCAAATGTCTAGGGATGGTCAAACATCACAAGAGATTAGTCTCTCAAAAGATTGTCTTTCAGATAAAGAAGTTCACTTTTATGAACAACCCTCAAGGACGGACTTGGGCCAGTCTGGCACGTGCCACAGAGCGTGAGCACCCTGTGAACTGCCTCAGACCACTGGTCAGGAAGCATTTCTTCTGTTAGCGTGAACCTCACGCACAAGTCCTCTCTGCAATACAAGCCCCAAACACGCCGAGTGCCGTCTGCCAATGACAAGAATTCTATTTGCTCTTTAGCAGGGTTCATGGGCACCTTCCAACTAGTCGTATTTCAAACTGTACTTTCTCAGGCATGAATGAAGATGCTTTTGAAATGTAATCAGGGACAATGAAGTTCTATGCTCTGTTCATATGATAAGTGTGTCGACCCGATAGAAGCATTACAAAGCAAACCCTGTTTTAGTGACCTTGATGTATTTTCATCGAGATCTGCAGAAAACCACAAATGGACTTTATCAATCAAATAGAAATTTCATGAGTGCCTCCTTTGCTAACTGAAACTATTCCACAGACGGCCACATATTTTGATTCACCTTCTCTTGGGAGTCACTAAGTTTAACAAGATCCATCAAGACGTTCTTCCTTCCGGTGGGACGGGTGGCCACGGTCTTGTGAATGGATGGGAGACTGACCAGTATTGGGGAGGAAACGAAATCTGTGTGAAATATCCAAGTGGAGCTTTCTGTATGATGCTTGGGTGGATGGGTGTTCTAACAAATCACAGACTGACAGAGGAATTTTTCTCTCTTATTCATTCATACAAGTACAGTGGAACAGGACTGGATAAGGTTCTTTGTGTTTCTTTTTTTCACCATGGTAAGGACACAACTTGAGACCGTCCCTCTTAACACATGTTTGAGTACACAGTTTAGTGTTATTCGCTATAGGTACAACGCTGTATGGCAGATCTCCAGAACTTACTCTTTTTGCACAGCTGCAACTTTAAACTTTACACCTGAACAGCAGCTCCCATTTCCTCCTCCCCACAGCCTCTGGAACCCACCATTCTATTCTCTGCTTCTAGGAGTCCCATTATCTATAGCTCACAACAGTGGAAGCATACAACACCTGTCCTTCCATTACTGGTGTGTTTCGCCTAGCATAAGGTCCTCCAGGTTCATCGTGTTATTACGCATAGCAGGGTTTCCTTCCTTTTTCAAGGCTGAATAATATTCCACTGTCTGTGTCTGTGTATTCCATGTTTTCTTTATCCATTCATCTGTAAATGGGCATTTAGGTTGTTTCCATATCTTGACTATTGCGAGTAATGCTGCTAAGAACATGGGAATGCAGATGTCACTTTGAGATCTTGATTTCAATTGGTTTGGACATATACCCAGAGGTACACATTCTGGATCATATGGTAGTTCTATTTCAATTTTGTCGAGGAATCTCCATACTTTTATGCATAGCAGCGGCTCCATTTCATATTTCTAACAGTGTATAAAAGTTCCAAGTTGTCCAAGTCCTTGTTAAGATTTGTTATCTCCTCTCTCTCTTTTTAATAATAGCCATCCTAAAAAGTATGGGGTGATTTCTCACTGTGGTTCTGATTTATATCTGTCGGATGATTAGCGATGTTTGAGCATTTTTTCATATACCTGGTGGCCTTTGTATGTCTTCTCTGGAGAAATACCCATTCGAATCTTTGCCTGTTTTTAAGTCAGGGCTTTTTGTTGTTGCAATGGCGGTGGTTGTTCCGATCCTCCCCTGCCCCCTCCCCCTTCCGCTGACACTGCTGCCATGGACAGGAGGAGCTCCTACATGATTAACCCCTTATCAGATACACGATGTGCAAATATTTTCTTCCATTCTGTAGGTTGTCAACATTTTGCTGATCATTTCCTTTGCTGTGTGGAAGATTTCTGTTCGATGTACCACTTGTTTATATTTCTTTTTGCTGCTTGACCTTTGGGATTACATCCAAGGAATCGTTGCCGAGACCCATGTCATGATGCTTTTCCTCTATGTCTTCTTCTAGGAGTTTTATAGCTTCAGTTGTTAAGTTTGAGTCTTGAATCAATTTTAATTTTTGTGTAGGGTATAAGATAGGGGTTTACTTTCATTCTTTGGTATCTGGGTTTCGTTTTCCCAACGCAGTTTGTGGAACGGGCTACTTTTTCCCATCGTGTATTCGAAGAACAAACTGGCTATACAAGCATGAGCTGATTTCCATTCTATCTATTCTGTTCTACTGCTCTGTGTTTATGTCAGTGTCGTACTGCTTTAATTCCTATAGCTTTATAATGTATTTTGATATCTGGAAATGGGATGCCTCCATCTTTGCTCTCTCTCAAGAATGCATTGGCTGTTTGGGGTATTTTGTGTTTCCATACAAATTTCAGTATTTTTCTATTTCTGTTTTTAAAAAATGTCATTGGGATTTTGATAGGTACTGCAATGTATCTGTAGATCCCTTTGGGAAATATGGACATTTTAAGAATATTAAACCCTCCAATACAGGAGCATGGGATATCTTTCTATTTATTTGTGTCTTCTTTAACTTATTTTGTCAATACTTTATAGTTTTCAGTGTACAAGACTTTCATCACTTTGGTTAAGTTTATTTCTAAATATTTTATTCTTTTTGATGATGCTGTAAATGAGATTGTTTTCTTCATATCTACAACTGTGTTTGCTTTCTTTCTCTTATCAGCAGAACTCACTCTGCTCAATAAGAAAATAAACCAGGTGGCAAGTAGCAAAATAAAAATGCCTATTTTTAATGTATTAATCTTTAATTTTCTTAAGGTGAATGAGTATTTACTGAATACCTAATGAGTGGTAGGCACAGCACTAGACTCTTACATATCTTAATCCATTGGATCCTAGGTCCTCTCTGAAATAGATAATGATGAACTCAAAAGTAAGCAAACTCATATTTAGAGAGGTTAGGAAGCTTGCTCAGATTCACTTACTTTGAGAATGGCAGGGCTAGAATTAAACCCAAGTCTATTTGATTTTAAAGTCCAAGCTCTTTCCACAAATCTACACTATTATAAAATTAAAGTATAAGCCTTGCTTAGCTAATTCTATCTATGTTATATATCAGAAACAGTTTCTAAAATATGCTAAACACTTATCAGATAAAAGGATAACTATAGAGTTAACGTTTCTTGGAATAAAGTTCTGTATTCTGGCAGTCTTGTTAAGCTGCTTATAAAGTAGAAAATCATTCTTTTTTTTTTTTTTTTTTTCTACATTAGGGGGTGTCTGGTGCGTCCATACCCAAAGGATTCTCTGATTATTTTCTATTGGAACTTTCTCTTTAGATTGTGGGGTTAGACATGACCTTGGAGGCAAAAGGTATTCTGCTCATTTTATGGATAAGCATTCCAGAGAAATCTCTAGGAAGGTCGAATGAGTTGGTTAAGATCAGATGGCACGCAGTGGCAGAGCTAGGAATGACATTTAAGTTTCCTGACTAAATCCAATGCCTTCTTTTTAGTGAAATTGCCACTCTCTGAACTAGGGCTCACATTCTTGTTGTATAAAGTCAATTTGGCCACTTTTCTTTCAGGTAAACAACTTCTGTGGATTAAATACTTACCACACAGCCACCAGTTACCCTGTTTTTCTTACTAGTAGATACCCTTTATCACATATTCTAGTCAAAATTCTGACATGAATTGCATACATGAGCCATCTAAACACATACTGTCTCTCTGAATATTTGCCTGGCTAGATGTTCGAAACTAAATTTCTTGAGAAATTGCTCTTTAATTATACTGCAGACACTCAAACACTCATAATATTTATGAATGCTCATTAAACATGAGTTGATTATTCTGTTTTCTTGACATTCTTTATTAGCACTAAGGAACCTCATGAAAATCTTTTTAAAAGCAAACCGAAATGCATTCTGGCAGTCTTGTTAAGCTGCTTATAAAGTGGAAAATCATTCTTTTCTTTCTGCATTAGGGGGTGTCTGGTTAGTCCATACTCAAAGGATTCTCTGATTATTTTCTATTGGTACTTTCTCTTTAGATTGTGGGGTTAGACATGACCTTGGAGGCAATGCATCCAAAGTTAGGTCAATGCATCCAGTACACATGGCCTATTGACACCCTTGGGACATAAGAAAAGATGTAAAGGCATTGGTTTATACAATTATCAAGATCTTGCCTACGTCTTTGCTAATTAGAGAATAAGACTTTTCTACTGAAAGCAAAACAAACAAAATTTCTTACCATCGCAGACAATCATGTTGGCCAAATACATTAAGACTTAGTTGAAGGCAAAAATGCATACACAATGCAGCCAGAATCAGGAGTCTACTAAGTACTAGAGTTATACCATGATGCATGGTCTTTGAATCACACTTCAGACAATCAGTTAAGAAAGGAAATGTAGATGTAGGATTCTATAAGGTGTAAACAATCCTGGACTATTAAATTCCTTTAAAAAATGATCTCAGCACAGCTGAGTTATAGAGTGAAAGCAAGTTGATTTATGTTGAAATCAATTACTGAGTGACAATTCTGAAGACCCTGAGGACTCTGAAGGTTGCATATTAGTGGGTTTTTATCTAATTTTAGGGGCCAGAATGTTTCTGTTCACTTCATCATTTTTTCTCGCCATCCCAAAAGAGATCAAAATAAGTGCCACTTACTGAGAACTAACAGATAGCTTCCCCAGGTGGCAATGTTTTAATTAGAGAGATAAAAAGAAAAGGCCACACTCTGCTGTCCAATGAAAAATTTCCTTTGTAAAAGCCTTAAAAAAGCAAGAGACAGATTTTTATTTGATAATGAGAAACATAATGTGTAAAAAAGAAATTGGAAAAAAAGACTAAGTGATACATTGGTACAAAATGGCTCTTCTTCCTTTCCTTTTTCTTTCTTTTTTTGGTAAATCACTTATGAGGAAATTAGCACATTTTGAAAGCAGATTTACTTTTACAGCATGGGAAAGTATCAGAACCTTCTGGAAACGCCTAGATTGATAGATAGGGTACAAAAACTGTGGTTTGAAACATTTACTACTGTTGCTATTCTTTTCTTTGATTTTCCAATTTTTTTTATTACTGTATTTCTATTGAAAAGAACTCTGCAGAAAAATATTTAAAGCCATGTACTTTATAAGAAGGGGTGCATTATTGTGATATCTGGATTGTTCAAAGATATTAACTTACTATATTTTAGTTGAATTATTTTAATTATGTCAATGAAAGTGACTAGAACTACAAAGGAACATTTTCCTAAGCCAATTTTGTGCCAAATAATTTTTAAATAACATTTATAGCAATTTTTATAAAAATAAAAAAATTACATTTAAGTTCTTAACCCAGTTTTAATCATACAATTGCTAACTTTTAACTACAGATATGACTATCTGAAAAAGATATAAAAAAGAAAAATTTCTCCTGACATGTGTGATGAAAGGTCAGAAAACTTAATTTTTTCCCACTCACTGAAATTGAAGGAAATTAAAAAGAACAATCGACCTTTTCTTTTTCTATTCTCTCTTACAAATATAAAACACTGTCAATCTTATTTCAATAAGTAGCATTAATGCAAAATAACTAAACAGAAAAATGAATTGCATTTATTCAGTTGATTTCTTTAGACTGTAGCCCTGGACTAGGATCTGGATGGTTTCTATCAAGAAGCCAGGTCTGCTCTGTCCTTCTATCTAATTTTACAGAAAACTAGAACAATGGTAGCATGTCATCACTGAGGGCACACTGTGCAAGATTTATCTTCCTATGTTAAAACAAATCATTAGATTTATCTTTTTTGGTATCATAGGTCTTCATTGAGTCAAATAAACCATATTTTGTTTACTTCGCTGGAAAGATATAAATGCTAAATACTGTTTAACTTTATTTTATGAGAGTGAATATTATATTCTTCTTTCCAGTGACCTTTTATTGCCTTGTGAATAAAGAAATAATTTGCTAGACAGAAATAGCAGCAAGAGAGTGATGGGATTTATAAGCAGACCAACTCTCCTAAAACTGAGAGATAAATATGACTGTTTCAGAATAAAAATACAGAATTTTTCTGTACCCCCATTTCCAAAACTTTTACCAACTTTATATTGTATAGCAAATAATACACAAGGCTTAAAAGGTAGACAACTCATCAATCTTTTGTAAGGGAAAAATAAATTCAAAACTAGTGATAGATAGGATACTTTGCCAAACTCTTAAGCATTTGCTCTTTTAAAAATATCAAAAAGGAGGCACAGAAGAACAGGTAAGTCGAGCACCTTTCACAAGAGAAAAAAGTAATAACCCAGTAATGCCGAAAGGAACAAGCATAGCATAGTGGTCAAGACTGTGGGTTCTGAGACTTTATAGAACGCTTTATAGTGGTGTGACACAGGGCAGGTCACTTGCTTTCTGAACCTCGGTTTCCCCTAGCATGAAGTGGAGATCATAATCATATCAGTTCCTGTCTTATAGCAGTGGTAAGATAATTAAATGATATGAGAGATGTAAAACACCTTGCATTGTACCTAGTACATTTTAAGCACTTGATAAATGTTAGCCCTTACTATTAATTTTAGTTGCCTGAACTTTCTTACCGATAAATCGTGGTTGCACATGTTAAAATTATGGCCACCCATCAAAAATGTTCAAAACTCTGCCTATCAATTCATTTTCTAATCTCTCTTAAATGTTATGGACAATCTCTTTCTGAGATTTCCTGGTCTTGATATTGTATCAGAATATTGTAGTCGGAGAGAAACTCGAAAATCAAGTATTCAGAGTTTCTGCTTAAGATGGGGAAAGCTGAAAAGAATATTGCTGAAAAGAATATACCACCTTACAAAAAGAAAAAGATGGTTAGTCTATGAGATCTTAATGTTTCCTGAGTGCATTAGAGAGTTGAGGTCACAGGGAACACCTCATGCAGAAGGCAGAACAGAAACATTAATAAAAAACATTCTAAAACTACAGCCATTATCCTGAGCACGAAATGTCACTAGAGCAATATGAATCCTGGGGTACCCTAAAGATGACCACAGCAAAAACAGAAACCAAATCCAGGTCAAGTCATGGCTACATTGGTTTAATCCCCATACTGATAACCTACCAAATAAAGATCTGTACCAATTTCCAGGCATAAATACTATTTTTTATGACCCTACTGCTCAATACAAGATGCCTAGCACTGAAACAAGGATTATAAAAAACATAAAGAAACAATAAAAAGTAACATCATGTCAAGGAAATCACTAGAACCAGACTCCAATATGACCCAGATGTTGGCACTGTCACATAAGGAATTTAAAATAACTATAATTAAAGTATAAATATGATTAATGATGGAGAAGGTGGACAACATATGTGAAAAGATGGGAAATAACTACAGAGGGAGAAAAATTATAAGAAAAAATTAAATGAAAATGTAAAAATAAGGTATATAATAATAGAAATAAAATAGGCCTTTAATGAGTTCCTCTAAATGAAAGATTTTGACACAGGTTAGGAAATAATTTGTGAACTCAAGACAGATCAATAGAAATTACCCTAACCAACCAACCAACCAACTAACCAACCAAATAAATGAAAACCTAAACAGAGCATCTAATATCTGTGGGTCAATATCAAACAGTCTAACATATATGAAGCTGAAATCTCAAAAAATGGGGAAAAAAATTTAAAGAAATAGTGGCTGATAATTTTTCAGAATTAATGAAAGATACTAAAACATTTCCGAAGTTCTCAGAGGAAATCAACCAGGGCAAAAAAGAATACCCAGATGACCAAAGTGCTAAAAACAAAGACAAAGTCTTGAAAGTATCTGGAAAAAATACATATTACATCCAGAGAAACAAAGTTAAGAATTACATCAGACTTTTAATTAGAAACGATGAAAGATAAGAAACAATTTATTGAGATCTTTAAAGGTGAAATATAAAAATAAAAAGTCAACCTCAATTTTTATAGCCAGTGAAAATATCATTCGGTGATGAAAGGGAAATAAATAAGTTTTTAGACAAATCAAAACTGAAAGTATTAATAACCAGAATGCATGTGCTTCAAGAACTGTTAAAGGAATTTCTTCAAGCAGAGGGAATATGATACTAGACAGAAACTAAGATCTACAGGAAGAAATAAGGAGTGCTGAAAATGGTATGAATATATGTATATAATTTATTATTTTCTTAAATTGCTCTAATATAAAAACTGTCTATCTAAAATAAAAATAGAGGGAATGCTCTGTTAGTATTCTGTGTATTGTATTTAGCAAACTTAAAATCTATAGCATAAAAGATGGAGGTTAATAACTGGGAGTACCCTATTGGAGGATCATTACAATACATGTTGAATTGTATATTACTGAAGGTAGGCTGTGATTAAAGATGTACATATAAACTCTAAGGAAATAATAAATGTCTTTTTAGGAAGCTATTAAGTGATAAGCTAATAGTGGAGATAAAAATGGAAACGTAAAGTACTCTATCCAATAGAAGACAGAAAAACAGGAAAAAAAATATCAAAGGCCAATGAAACACATAGAAATTAATTAGAAAGATGATCTATTTTTATTAATAATATCAATAATTATATTATATATAAATAGTGTATTTATACTTAATAGCCACTAAAAACAGAGCTTGTCCACCTGGATTAAAAATTAAATGACCGAACTACATACCATCAATAAGAAACCCACTATAATTTATACATAATTTATCATTTAAAATAAAGGACTCAGCCGTATACTATCTACAACACACTATAAATACAAATATGTAGATAAGTGAAAAGAAAAAGAATGGTAAGAAATGAACCATTCGAACAAAAACCAAATAAACTAATTACACTGATATTATAAAAAGTTGACTTCATAATAAAGAATATTATGAGGGTTAAAGAGTACAATTATTTAACAATAAAGGAGCAATGTATCAAGGAAATATAATAATCCAACATGTGTATGCACCTAATACTAGTCCTTAAAAATACATAAGGCAGGTATTTAAAAGTGATAAGAGAAATGGACAAGGCCACAATTATAATGGGAGACTGTGTTTCTCTCTCATTAATAAAACAAGAAGGCAGGAAATCTGTAAAGATATGGAAGATGTCAACAACAGTTGAACCAATTTGATTTAACTGGCATTTATAGAACTCGCCACTCGATAACAACAGAATAAATATTCTTTTCAACTGCCCACGGAACTTAACTAACATATTTTAGACCATAAAAGAAAACAGAAAATTTAAAAGAATAGAAATCCTGCTAAGTATTTTCCTTACCCATAAAAATGAAATTAGAAATTGATAACAGGAAGATATTACAAAATCTTCAAATACCTTATTTCAAGACTTTTAAATTATAAACATATAGAAATCAAGACATTGTAATATGGATGAAAGAATAAATACACAGTTCAGCAGCGGAAGAGAACAGAACCGTACACAAATACTCAATTGATTTTCGACGAAAGGGAAATGGCAATTCAATGTAGAAAGAATATTTAGTGTAACGAATGGTACTGAAACAACTGGATATCCATATGAAGAAAAGTAACATATTCTGCACCAAATACAAAAATTAAGTCAAAAACAGATCATGAGTCTGAATGTAAAATATAAAATTATAAAACCCACAGAAGACAAGATAAGAATAAATCTTTGTGACTTTGGGTTTGATGATGGTATGTCTTAGGTGTAAAACCAAAACACAATACATATAATACATAAAAAAAAATGGTAAAATGACTTTCATCAAATTAAGAATAAAGATGAAACTCACAGAGAACAAATTGGTTGGTTACCAGATATTAGGGACATAGGAAAAATGGGTGATGGGGTGTAAAGGTAGAAACTTCCAGCTATAAGTAAATAAGTTATGCGGATATAATGCACAACATGAAAACTTTAGTTAATAATGCAGTAGTGCATATCGAAAGTTGCTAAGAGAATAAATAGTAACAGTTATCATCATAAAAAAAATTCTGTAAATATGTATGGTGATGGATATTAGCTAGACTTATTGTGGTGATAATTTCACAATGTACACAAATATTGAATCATTATATTGCACACCTGAAACTCAACTGTTGTATCTCAATTATATATCAATAATAAAAAAACAAAATTCTTTTCTTTGAAAGCCACTGTTAGAGAAAAAAAAGATAAATCAGAAATTAAGGAAAACTATTTAAAAAACACATTTTTGGTAAAGAACTTTCTAGCATGTCAAAGAACTTCCTAAACTCAAGAATATGAAAACAATCAACCCAATTAAAAACAGTCAGAGGTTCTGGAAAAACCTACTTCATCAAAAATGCATATGAAGAATAAGATTAGTAAGCTGGAAGACAGGTCAGTAGAAAATCTATGAACTGAGACACACACACACACAAAATAAAAATCAAGAAAAAAAAGAACATAAGACACATGTAAGGCATAGAAAAACTTCTTTAAAATTGTGTAATTGAAGTCCTAAAAGAAGAAAAGAGAAAACACGGCTAAGTATTTTTTAAAAATATAATAGCAAATATTTTCCAGTGCTAATTAAAAACCCACAGATTCTAGAAGATCTGTATGCCTTGAGGAGGATAAATATAAAGAATACCACACATAAGAACATTAGTCAAACTGCTGAAAATCAAAGATAGAGAAATCTTAATGTTATAGAAAAATAACACATTAACTTTAGAGAGCAATTATAAGACTTAATTTCGTTTTTCCAAAAAATTATATAGATGCCAGAGAAAAATACAATGTTATCTTTAAAATGATGAGAGAAAAACTGCAAACTTTGAATTTTATGACCAGAGGGAAAAAATCTCCTTAATAATGATCCTATTTTTAAACAAAAGTGAGAAAAACTTTTACCAGTTGACCTGCACTAAAATAATTCTAAGAGATTCAATGGCAGTGAGAGGATACCAGACAGAAATGTAATAATGAATGAAGAACCCTGAAAAGGGAGAAACATATGTAAATATAAATGATTATTGATCATACAAAACAACAGATACTATCTTGGATGTTTAAGGTGTGTGTGGCGCAGCAAGAGAAATCATCAACAAAGTGAAAAGACAACCTATGGAATATGAAAAATACATTTGCCAACCATATATCTGATAAGGGATTAATAGCCAAAATATATAAAGAACTCATACAACTCAACAGAAATAATCATCATCAGCAGCAGCATCCAATTAAAAAATGGACAAGGATCTGACTCGACATTTTTTTTTCCTAAAGAAGACATACAAATGGCCAACAGGTAAATGAAAAAAATGCTCAACATCACTATTCATTAGGGAAATGCAAATTAAAACCACAAATCATACCTGTTAGAATGGCCATCATCGAAAAGACAGGAGACAAATGCTGACATGACTGTGGAAAAAGGGGACCCGTATGCAGTCGGTGAACTGTAAATTGGTACGGCCACTATGGAAAACGGTAGAGAGGGCTCTGAAAAAATTGAATATGGAACTACTATATGATCCGGTAATTCCACTTCTGGGAATATGTCCAAAAAGAAACAAAAACACTAGCTTGAAAAGATCTCCGTATTCTCATATACATTACAGCATTATTTAAAAGAATTAAGACATGGAAATAGCCTACGTGTCCATTGGTGAATGAATGCATAAAGAAATTGTGGTGTATAGAATATACAATGGAATATTATTTGGCCATAAAAAATGCGGAAATCTTACCATCTGCAACAACATGGATGGACCCTGAGAAAATTATGCTAAGCGAAATAAGACGAATACCATATGATCTCACTTATATGTGGAATCTAAAGCAAAACAAAATACCAAACTTGGAGAAAAAGAGATCAGATGTGTAGTTACCAGAAGCTGTAGGGTAAAGGAAAGGAGAAATAGGGAAGTAGTAAAAAGGTACAAACTTCCAGTTATAAGTACTGGATGTAATGCACAACATTGTGACTATAGCTAATAGTGCTGCATGATATACAGAAAAGTTATCAAGGGGATAGATCTTAAGAGCTCTCATCACAAGGAGAAATTTTTTTTTCTTTTTATCATATCTATATGAGATAATAAATGTTACCTAAATCTATGGTGGTAAACATTTCACAATATATGTAAATCAAACCATCATGCTGTATACCTTAAAATTACATAGTGAAATATTTCAATTATTTCTCAATAAAATGGGAAGAAATATGTGTAAAATTAAACTGTTTTATGACAATGATACAAAGATGTAAGAGGGTACATAAGGTCGATATGGTCTAAAACTCAAGAATTATCTTGGCAATTCTTGGTAATAATTTTCATAAGATTTTATTAAGTAAAATATCCATATTGTAAGTTATAAAAATCAAAGAACAAAGACACTTATTAATAAAACAGAAGAGAAAGTAAAACACAGAAGAATGTAAAACAGGAGGGGGCAAAGAGGGAAAATATTTTAGGTTGTAGTCTAAAAACGAATAGAGTTGTAATTCATTAAGTGTACATAGGCTATGTAATCCAATATGGGCACTAAGGTTGACAGATGGTTACAAAATCCAAATTTAATATAAGCTGCTTATTTATGAGAAACATATCCTAAATAAAAGAACACAAAAGTGTTGGGGGAAAAGTAATAATATTAACTATACCAACACTAATCAAAAAATAGTTTCTGTAGCCATAGTAATAACTGTCATAGAAAACTAAGGCAAACCTAGAAATAAATAGGAATCTTTCATAAAAATTACAGGTTTCGATGCGCAGTGAATTTAATACAATTCTAAATCTGTATATACCCATTAGGTAAGTTTAAAAATCAAAACTGTACGGACCTAAAGGAAAGATATTATAAATTCACAATTATAATGTGACATTAATCTATCTTCATCAATAACTGACAGAAAGCAGAAACAAATTTGACAGACCTGGAGCAATGACTGCTTGTTGCTAAGTTTTCTCTACGGAGACGAGAAAAGAGTGTCATTGCATTTTCTGACTGTGGCAGCCAAGATTGAATGGGGGAATGAGTATAGGAATTACCAAAACATCAAAGAGAGAGAGAATAATCTTTGCAACTCAGATATAACGTATAAATGATGAAGAACCTGTTTTTGTCCCAAAAAGCAATCTAAAATTTGAGTTTATGTGAAAATATGAACACCATACACCATATAAAATCATGACAGGGGTTCCAGAAAGGAAGATTTGATAAAATTTTAAATTTGTCACTTGTTCTTTAATCAGAGAATAATTAAGCTAGAAAATAATGTCAAAACAATTAAGAAATATCAAAGGTATTTAGATATCAAACAATACACTTCTAAATAACCCAAGGACAAAAAAAAGTGGAACTTAAAAAATATTTGGAATAAAATGATTTTCAAACCATGGGATATAGGGAAATCAGTGCCTACAGGGAAATTTATAATCTTAAATGTATTTCCTAGAAAGAATTTAGGTTACACACAAGTTAACTCAGCTTCTATCTTAAGAAATTAAAAAAAAGAAAAGAAAAGAAAAAGAAAAAGAAAAAAGAATCCCACAAATCCCCCCCAAAACAGAAAGAGGTAAATAAAAATAACAGCAAAAATCAAAACAATAAAAAACAAATTAAACGAAACCTAAAGTTGATTCTCTGAAATTATCATACCAGGAAAGAAAAACTGGACAGTTCTCCAGACATAAATTTCATTAGAAGGAAAATGGGCAGATACAAGCAACTTCAGGACAATAAATTTAAGAATTCAGATGAAACTGAAAAATTTCTAGGAAAACAGTAGAAATAAAAACTTTGAGTAGTTCTTTTTATACTAAATATACTGAATGATTTAAAACAGTCTCACAAGGGAAACTCCACAACCAGATGGCTTTATTGGTGAGTTATTCCACATATTTAAGGAGAAAACCCACATTGTCATATACAAACTCTTGCATGAAACAGAAAGAAGAAACACTTGCCAATTCTTTTTATGAAACCAGAGTAAACTTGATAGTAAAACCTGACGAAGACATTATGAGAAAGTGAAAGTTAAGGCTAATCCATTCCATGAAATTAGATGCAAAAAAAAAAAGAAATAAAATATTAGTACATTTAATACAGAGATATAGATAACACAACAGTAGCGACTGAGTCTAATTTGAGGAATGCAAGGTGGCTTACCATTTGATAATTTAGTTGATCACCTTAACTGAGGGAAAGAAGAATATGATCAACTTGATAGATGACAAAGCACTTGACAAACTTCAATGTTCATTCATGATAGAAATTCTTGGCAAACCAAGAACAAAAGGAAAACTGCTATATCAATAAAGAGTAACTACAGATAAAACAAATAGAAAACTTCATGTTTAATGATGAATTACGGAAAGCTTTTCTTCCAAAATCAAGAAGAAACAAAGTCTCTTTCAATATTCCAATATTATACTGGACATCTTAAGCCAATAGAGTAAGGCAAGACAAAGATTAAAGTGATTAAAAAAGAAGAGGAAAAAAATCATTATTTGCAGATTACACGTTTGTGCCTGCAGGCAAATTACTGGAATAAACAAATCTATAAAAATCACTATGCCTACGGTTAAAATACAAGAATAAAATGTATTTCTATATATCACTGACAAATTTTGAAAGTGACTTTACAAAATGATAAGAATTTACAATAGCATCCAAAACCTCAAATTGGAATAAATCTAACAAGTGATGTCAAAACATTATACTTTACTATACACTAAAAGCTACAAAACGTTATTATGAGGGTTAAAGAAGACCCAAGAAAATGAAGGCCTATGCCACGCTTGTGGATCTGAAGATTCAGCATTGGAAAGACATTGACTATCTCTGAAATGTTCCATAAATGTCATAAATTAAATGCAGTATCAATAAGAATCTAACCAGTTTGTTTGTGGGAACTGACAAGCTAATTATACAATTTATATTTTATAACCAGAGAAAATGATTTAATCAAAGGTCCAAGAATAGATAGAGAAATCTTAATGAAGAATATGCGACTGTAAGATGTATACTGCCAGCTGTCAAGACCTGTCATACATATATCATATGACACAGGTGTTATTACCAAGTGGTGCTAAAGAATAAAAAAAAAAAATCAAAAATTGTTTAAAAAACAGAAGAGATGTTTAGACAGAGAAATAGTTCTTAAACAAGATTCAAAAAAATGTGCTGAGTGAAATAAGTCAGACAGAGAAAGATAAATACCATATGATTTCACTTATATATGGAATCTAAGGAACAAAAAGAACAAACTAATCAAAAACAATCAAAAACAGACACAAATATAGTAAACAATTTGGTGATGGACAGAGGGGAGGGGGCTGGGGGGCTGGGAGAATGGGGTGAAGGGTTAAAGAAGTATAAATTAGTAGTTGATAGATGGTCACGGGGAAGGAGAGCGCGGCAGAGGGAATGCAGTCAGCATGAATGATGGCGAGGTGGAGGGCCAGGGGAGGGAGGGAGAATTGGGGAGATCGTTTTATTAACTAGATAGATGTCTAACCAATGTACTGTATACTTGAAACTAATTTAAAGCAATAATAAAATGTAAAGTAAAAAAAAATTGTTAAGAAAAGTATAAAAAATCTGGCCTAAATATTTTTTTTAGACAATGAAGGATGTCATAAGCCATTTTTAAAATAAGATAAACTGTAGAAATGTATTTGCATATAAACAAAAGAAGACACACAGAATATTTAATATATCATATAAATGAATAAGAAAACAAAATATCTCAAAAGGAAAATAACCAACTGATAAGCATGAGTCATATATAGAAAATCTAAATGGTAAATTCATGAAAAGATGATTAATCTCATCAGGATCCATGCACGTGTAATTTGACGCAACAATCAGAGTTTCACATTCATCAAATGAGCAAAAATTAAAATCTCCATAGTTTCAAAGGTTGGCCAAAACATGTGGAGTAGATATTGTATTTTTCTCCATTGCTTTAGAGGGCAAATCGGCCAACATTTCCAGGAAAGCTAAGGAGGCTCATGCTCAGTAATTTCACTTCCAGGTGTGTAACCTAAAACATTTTTAACAGGTACACAAAGAGTTGTGTGTTGTTCAATAAATACTGTATTAATGAGAAACTGGGAGCAATATACGTCATCGATACAGCAATGGATACATTGTGGCATAATCATTCCATGAAAGCGATACATTAATTAAGATGAATGAACCATCGAGGACCAGTCTCAAAAGCATAACATTAGGTGATAAAACAAGTTGCGAGAGGGTGAATGCACAGTATACCATTCGTAAGATTTTTTAAAAATCCATAAAATGACACCATATGTTATAAATGTATCCACATTTATCCGCAGTATAGAAATGGCCGGGAACGGTATTTTCCACTTTCAGAGCGGTGAAGAGGGAAATTTATAGCAGGGACGGCAACAGAGGTAAGGGTTCGGTTTTCAATGTTTCACGTTATTAACGTGCAAAACAGTGTTTCCAATATCTGGGTGGTATTCACAGATGTTTCTTACCTGTATCTTTGCAGTCTTCTTTAAGTTTGAAATATTCTGTATACAGAAAGGAAATGTTAAGAGCGTTGACGAACCTTCCCCGGGATAACAGCAGCTCCAGTGGAGAGACTGGGACGGTTAAGGAAACCGAGCTGGTAAAATTGGTAAGTCTTGGTAGCTGATTAGCTAATGAGAGAGAATAGGGGACGGGAGGAGGGGTAGAGAGAGGGATAGATCAGAGATCAAACTGAAGTGTAAATGTCAGTGGTGAGGAAGTGTGGGAGTCGGGGTGGGGGTGGGGGCATAGGGAGGGTAGGGGGCCAGGTGGGCCACGGTGGTGTCATTAACATAAGAGAACGTGGGGCAGGAGGCTCAGGAAGGAGAATGAGCTCAATTTTTAAAGAGTGAGTTGGAAATATTGATGTCATCCGGTTACGGCTGTAGTTGAGACTGGCCACACTAGGAAGAAAAAATAAGGATGGGGCTACAGTGCTTGAGAGGGAAAAAAAAACCCTAACAACTGAACCAGGAGTTAGCGAAGTTTCCAAGGACATGGGGGTTATGAGAAAGGAAGAAAGAAAGAAAAAAAAATCACAACAGCAAAATGCTTGGCACCACCTCTACACTGTGGTGTGGGCCTATAAAGAGCTGCCAGGGCAGAGGGCGTAAGGGACAGCATGACAATCAGGAGAGGGCTGGCCTCAAGGCCAGCGGGAAAAAGCGCCTGACCCAGAAGAAGGAGTGGTTGTCGGCGTAAAATGTCAGGGAGCAGTGACAGAGGCCCCGAATGGAGGTGAAGCTGCTGTGTTTAACAACGAGGCGGTCACTGGGGGCCTTAGGAGGAAGAGAAAGACAGAGATGATGGTGGCTATCGGCGTGACTGGCCACTAAACGCACGCAGAGAGGACCGGGGGCAAAAATGAGTCGCCGCATCCTGGGCTGTGTGCCAGCTGCCGTCACCCTCTCTGCCCATCCTGGTCGCCTCTCCTGAGACCTGCGTTTTTCCCAACTCGGTGAGCGCTCGCCCAGCTGCCGCCGGCCCCTCACCGTGCTCCTGTGGGTCTTTGCGGAAGGGAGCTGGGGAACTGCCTCAAAATGAAACTGTTCACCTCAGCCCTGCATAAATAAATGTCACTTCACCATCCTCTGAGTCTGCATCATTGCTCTCCTATATTGCGTTGATCTTGTTTATCCTTGAAGCTGTCCTCAAACATTTCCCGGTCTCCTGAATTGCTTACAAATGGATGAATATTTGGGAAAAAAAAAATGTAATTGCTGTTGTTTGTTATTTTGTCTTGCCACTGTGCTTCCTTATACCATCTGCACCGGGGGTGGACTTGTTTAAAAAAAAAAAAAAACAAAAAAAACAATAACACCCTGAAAGGACAGTCTCGTGAATGTGAGCCCTAAACAAAGAAGGAAGTCCTCAGTCTCTCCCCAGAAAACAGAGCTTTCCAGTTTCCTGGCCGAATATGCAGCCAACATGTTGCTCAGTCCGGGAAGCTGATCAAGTCAAACCGCGAGTCCCTCACAACTGTGTTCCACGACACATGGTCTGTTTTGTTGCTTTAAGTGAACATCCCAGGAATAATCTCAACAGAGACACCTGTATGGTACCGTGCGTTTTTCACGTGACTTCCACACGCCACGGACAATTTCATCCTCCCGGTAACTTTGCGAAGTTCTGAGGCCCCGGGAGGCCACATGGTGGAGGTGGAAGGCGGGGCAAGCCTCTGACAGGGCCGGGTCTTTTGATTCCCCATCCGGTGCTTGTACCATTCTGGGTCATCTTCGAGAGATGCCACAGCTGAGACCTGACATACGTAGCTTTGCCTCCAGCAGCAATGAGACAGATATATGATTGAGTCACCACTTCTTTGTGTGAAAGGTGGAATCAAGTGTATCCACCAGTGTTCCCTTTGAGGACGGCATTGTGCTTGTTGGAGGAAATTAACAAGTCTATCGTGCAGGATGCTTGGAGCACAATGAAGCTCCGAGAGGCCTGGAGAGCAACATGGTGACTGAGTAAGGCGGGAAGAGCAAGAAAGAAAGAAAGAAAAAAAATCGGAAGGGGCAGAGCCAAAAAGGCAGAAGCATTCGCTTTTCATATTACGACCTCCCCTTGACACCGCCCCCGCCCCCCCCCCCCCCCCAATCTACAGTTAAATTATGAAGTGCATTGAATGGCTAGGGTGCGTGCACGGCTTGGGGACAATGGTGGGTATTGTGTGTCCAGGTTTAGGAAGATGGAGCCACCTGAGGTCAGAGAGAAGAGCGAAAGTTCAATCAGGATGCTAGAAACCTTGTGGGTAGGGCTCCGGACTGTCACAGGTTCTGGGTCTGGGATTAGAGCCAAGTTCAGCCACATTTCTGAAGGGCAGGAGGCCTCAGCAGGCATCTGTCTGGGTTACTTAAGAAACCAGGGAGAACTGCTAAATGCATTTATTTGCATGCCTTTGATCCTGCGGCTAATGAAATACACAAAGAAAAACACATATGTGTGATTTTATGTGCATATAATCAAAATAATTGATTAATCAAGAAACTGTGTCAGTGACAGAAAATTCCAGTTTACGTGAGGAAGAACACTATGCTTTTCATTGCATTCTCTCGTGAAGGCAACTCTGGCTAAGAATGAGTGGATGCTCACCGGAGAATTTTAGGAAGATGTTGGTAATGTCAGTTGAGGATGCTTTTCACTGCTGGAATGTTGGTTCCCATCGACTCCAAAATTTACCCTTTATTATTATTTTTAATTAGAAAAACCAGGGCTATGAAGCCATCAGAGATATCACCTAAGGTAGATTCCCAATCTTAACAACAAAGGACAAGCATAGCAGAGAATTAAAATATAATTTGGCCTTAGGCTTCGATTTCTGACAAGGCTGATTATTTTTGTCCCTGAGTTGCCTAATACTAGCTTGATCCCAAATCTATTTAGTCTGTGACTCATTTGGATTTTGAAAGAAAGGGCTACAGAAGGTTCAACACTCTCACAGGGTCTATTTCAGATCTTTGATTTAACATTAAAGTTAGATCTTTCCTCTTCCTCATTACCATCGAAACAAGAGACATGAGTCAAGATTTCACTGCAAGAGAGATAGTGTACAAAAGTGTTTCTCTTCCTCGAAAACTTTAGGAAAAAAACAAACAAACAAAAAATGCCAACGACAACAAAAACGAGAAAACGCCTCTTCTAGTTTTGTCTGTTAACACTGAGCAGGAAAATTGAGCCCAGAGAAAAGAATTTCAAGGTGAAGAAGGCAAACGGGCAGAAACTGGCAGGACGCAGCCTGCGGAAATTGTGGAGTGTGGGGGAAGAGCCATAGAATTTAAATGTCACGTTGACAAAATCATCAGCTGGAACTATCTGGGACAGGAAGGAAGCGAGCCGTAGGCAGAACTGCCCCCTGCGGCGAAGGAAGTGGGAGAGAAAGGGAAGAAAAACGTCTGGAATATGGAAGGGACTGGGGGAGGGGTAGGTGGGGTGGGGGAATGAAAAATGTATTGGTCCCTTCTGCTGCTGCCACCAACGACCACAAACCTATCGGCTTAAAGTAAATAAATTTATTCTCTTACACTTCTGGAGGACAGAAGTCTGAAGCTGGTTTCAGGGGGCCTCGGTCACGAGTACGGGCAAGGCTGTGCTCCTCGGGGAAGCTCTAGGGGAAAACGCACTTCCTGCTTTCTGCAGCTTCTCCTGGATGTCACTGTTCCTTGGCTCATGCGTTCGCCTCTGCTGTCATGGCCACATTGCCTTCTCTGACACTAACCTTTTCACACCCCACTTAGGAGAAAACTCCCATGACTCACCAGGATAATCTCCTCATCTCAAGATGTTTGATTTAGTCACACTCACAAAGTCCTTTTCACTACATAAGGTACATGTTAACAAATTTCTGGGATTAGAGAGTGGACATCTTGGTGGGGGGGGGGAGGGGAGGGGTGCCAGGGGCTGATTCAGCTTACTACAGAAAGTGCCCACAAAAATATCAGAAATGCTGTGGTCATAGCTAAGTGCGTGAATGACCATTTCAGTGCACAAGGAACGACCAGCCCTATTGTCCTGAAAACCTATAGGGTGATCGGTTGATGTCAATACACTGTGGTCAGTGGTAGAATGCCTGCTTTGTGCAACGGGCAGTGTTGGGGATTTGGAGGGAGACAGACTTTTGATCCGAGCGATGGGGTAAACACCTCATGCTTCCTTTCACCTCTTTGCTACTTGGCCTTCCTTGTTACTCTCCTGAAAACTACTTAGCTCCTGGTTCCTACTTAAATATTTCCTCCCTTCAGCAAGCTCTGCATGAGCTATTATGTTCCCCTGTGAAGCGGGGTATGCTCTGACCTCACTTCTTTCAGGAGGCGGGAAGGGACCGGCTCCGAGATAACCACTGGTAAAGCTGGAGAGTGTCTGAACCACCCCTGTTCCACCTGGTTGGGTCTAATGACTCTCTTACTTGGTTGAAGCAGTGTGGACGGATGGCGCAGACAGAGACGTCGAAGATGACTGCAGGCACGATCACCTTCGAGTGCAAAGCAGCCTGCTTCCCCACCGCCTAGCACGGTAAACCTACGGGATTGCCCCCTTTTCATTTTTTGCTTTATATAGTTTAGGGTGATGTTGTAGAAGGCTTATAAGTTAATGATTATGTAATCACTTTGGTAGATTGTTCCTTTTAGTTTTAATATATGCCTCCTCTATCATTATTAACGATTTTTATTTTAAATTACATTTTGTTACTAATATTTCTATGCTAGCATTCTTTTAAAAGATGTAACTATGGTACAAAAGAAAATGGTGACAAAACACTTTGCCATAAATTGATAAATACTTATGTAAACAATTGCTTCTATAAGAAAACATCAAATGCAGCAGCAATATGAGTGTTAAAAAGGATTAGGCATGAATGATAAAGGAGACAGGAAAAGGGCACTCAAAATTGCAGCCCCTGAAGAGAATCAAAATAATGACCGAAATAACAATAAAAGATTTAAAGTTATACTTTCATAAACTTCAATAAGTAAGACTTAAATCTACATCTTATTTTATTTTTTTATTATTTATTATTGTTATTTATGCCTACAGCACCTGGTCTTCCTAAGTGGTCTCCCATCCAAGTACTAACCAGGCCCAACCCTCCCTGCTTAGCTTCTGAGATCAGACATCGGGCTTGTTCAGGGTGACACGGCAGTAGACCATGGATTGTGCGGCTCCACTGGGGTGTGAACCCAAGACCTTCTGTGGGTAAAGCCAATGTGCTAACTGCTACACGATGGAACCACATCCCTGAATCTACATTTTAGATGTGTGCATTGCCTTGTAAAATTGTCTTAACTTGCTACATCATTACATACCACCAGAAAGCAACTGAACTTCAAAGTTAAAGAAAATCTTTTTAAGTATCCAAAAGAGCAGGTCGATGCGAGGCAGGACGGCCATAGAACTTAACATCCACATTAGGGCACTTTTGACAGTAAACAGGAGCAAGACATGCTAAATGCACTGAGATGCTGAGGTAGGCGAATGGACAAACACTGGGCTGCCGTCAGGTTTCTGGACACCCAACATTTAACTCTTGAAGAAAGTAGAGCAACATTCCAGATTTTTAAAAAGAAAAGGCATTTATTTGATATCTACAAAGTTATTTGAGTGCATAGACGAGGAGCATCAGACGTGCTAGAATTTTTCAAGGAGTACTCATTCTCCAAATGCTTGTTGGATAAACTCTCAGAGGATGACTTCAGCCAAGGAAGAGATAATACACGGAACGTAACTGGCTGACACCGGATGGTGGAAGAGAGAGAAGGGACGGGATGGAAGAAATGTACTGATTTGAATAACGTTTATGGCATAATACTAAAGATAGTATATAAAAGAGCAACTAAATAATAACCTCTAGAATGAAGAAATAACCTTATAAAATAAGAAGGGCTAACCTTCAACAAAGCAAGGAATAAACAATAAAACTTGTTGAAAAATTATGAAAGAACTCTTCAAAATGAGTAAGAAAAATCAAGGACCCCACGGGAAAACGAACAAAGGATATAAATGGGGTTCGCGGGAAAAGACATTCTTTTACACATAAGAGAAATGAAAATTATAACGACCCTGAGATATCATTTTCATCTAGCTTGTGGGCAAAAATTTTAAAGTTTCATCATATATTCTACGGTGAAATTCTAGGGAGACACTTAAAAATAGACTTTATGTTTTAGAGAAGTTTCAGATTCACAGAAAAATGGAGCAAAAAATGACAGAGTTCCCACATTCCCTTCACCCCTACACATGCACAGACACCCCACCTACCATATCCTACACCAGAGAGGTCCCTTTTGTTACAATAAACTCCACTGATACATTATCATCACCAAAGCTGACAGTTTACATGAGAGTTCATTCTTGTACGTTCTATGGGTTTTGAAAAATGTGTAGCGACATGCATCTGCCATTATCAGACAGAATGGTTTCACTGCCCTAAGAATCCTGTGTTCTGCCTATTCATCTTTCCCTCCTCCAAACCCCTGGCGACCACTGATCTTGTCCCTGTCGCTACAGTTTTGCTGTGTCTAGAATGTCATATAATTGGAATCAAACCATATGCAGCCTTTTCGGATCAGCTTTTCCCTTAGTAATATGCTTTTAAAGATCCTCCATGTTTGTTTTTCATGGCTAAATATTTCATTTCTTTTGGGGAGAGAGTTTTTTTTTTTTTTTGTTAGGGGAGTGTGGGAGACAGTTTAGCACGACTAACGAATTTATAAATGCGTAAACCATTTAATTGAGTTTGAACTGTGAGTTCATCCTAGGGAGACTATGCCAGGTTAAGTCATCTAAGTAGTAGGAGGCATGGAGAGTTATCGGTATGGAAGAGATATAATTAAGTTTACATTTTTGGAAGAGCCAGAGTAACTTTATAGGACATGTCTTATTATTTACATAAAACATTGAATGCAAGAAGTACAAGGCTGATAATGAGAACTAAAAAGGTGATTAACAATAAAAATGTTCTAAAGAAAAAACAATGGAATCCGGACGGAAACATCTGGACAGCTCAGGATTTATTCATTTATTTATATTTAACGAACAATCAAAAAATACTGAATATCATGTGCCAACCTATAAAATTAATATTTGCATTCTGGGCATGGAATTAAGTAAAAGAAAAAGCGTACATATGTTGCAACATGTTGGAGATAAAGGTCTAAATCTCAGATGAGAGGTTTACTTATGATAAACTGAAAAATTCTGAGAGTCACCCTTAAGGAGATAATGGCTTAAGCAATGAGGATGGAGTAGTTTATTCTTTTGTACACCTAGGGACAGGATCAAGGGTAGAAGATATCCAAGAACCGAACTGTAGAGATTTTTTTTTACAATTATAGGGTAGAAAAAAAGATATAAATAGGAAGAGACTCAGTAATGTGTATAGCCATGGAAATAAAATGTGGAGAAGATTCAGGAATGAGACGATGATCACGAATATCAAAACCCATAGAGAAGTCACTAAGAAGAGGTCATTTAATTTGACAGGGAATGCATCACTGATGATTTTACAGAGCATGGAAACAGAATTACAAACACCTAGTAAGTAACACATATTGAGGAAATGTGAGTAGTGGATAAAAATTATGAATTTGAGATCTTCTAAAAGAAGAATCATAAGAAAGTTAACAAGAGGAAGAAACTTCAAAATATTTTTAGGATAAGCAGAAAATTGCGCATGTATGCAGACACTGTGAAAGGTATCAGTGAAGAGAGAGAGATTTAAGATTGAAGAGAGGGCAGGGTATAATCACTGCGCCAAGATCCATGGGAGATCAAGTGCATTTTGATCTAAAAATATGTGTGAAATCAAATAACACACTTTTTAGGGAAGGAACTGGCCTTGGAAATAAGGGGAGAGATGAAAAAATTTGATTATAAATCCACAGTGGTGCAGGGCTCATTTATTTAAGAGATTCAGATGAAATGAGAAATAAAAGTTGCAAAACAGAAAGCTTCTACTCGAGGGTCCGTTTCTTGTGTCCAAAGGTTCCAGAACATCAAGCATTTGAACTACAAGGAAACGTACTCATAGAGCTCTACTTGAAATCATGGCGAGATATCCCATCAAACCAGTAACTCCCCTAATGTAGACATGGCTGAGGCAGGCAGTGTTGGGCATTTCGGTGATGAGAATGTGAGAGATCCATCCAATAGGCACCACTCTTTAGATAAACTACGTTATAAGCTATTTCTGCATAGAATGACTGAGCTATCCCATCATCCGGGGAAGCATGAACGCTGCTCTCCTTAATCGCCTTGGTTGCATCACGCCTTGGCATTCCCTGTTTCCATGGGTATGGTAGACAGAGCGTGCACGTCTACCCGTGACATGGTAACTTCCACTTTCAAAGCAGGAGTGAACCCTGTCCGATCATGACTCTGAGGATTAATTATTATTCACGAAGTCCCACGAGTTGATTCGTGATAAGAACGTGGGCAGTTACGTAGCTTGGAGGTATGGTGATCATGTTTCACATTCTAAAGGCAACATGGTTAGGTACGGAAAACTTCATCTATCATTCTTCTACTCTTTCAGTGGGAAAAATGTCCTCCAGCTTGAAATCGCTCTCACAATAAAAGGAGTTCTCTTTGCCAGTCGACAATTCACGTAAACAGAAGGCCTTTCTAGCATGGTGGTATTAAGTGGCCACCTACAGAAATTCATGACATCTGTCCAATAACCCACATAATGTCATATTCCATTATTTTCTTCTTCAGGAATCCCAAAGGCAAAGTTCTATTTTTAATTGGATGCCAGTTTTTTAGCCACCGAGTCTTAGAACCTACAATATTAGAAATTTTTTATGCTTTAGTGCTGAATTAAAGACTTCCTAATTTCAAGGGACCCCAAATCAATATATTTGGTAGGGTAATAGCTGACCTACAGTTGTAGAGTTAGAGTTTGTAGAATCAATTATATTTATAAAGTATCTCATTTTTGAACCCTAATAAATAACTTCAGTAAGCTTTAAAGTATCAATTTTGCTAAAAGCGTGTATTGACTTATAATATGAATGGCAACCTTCATATCTAAGGTAAAAACGAAATCAGAAATCACTGTAAGTTATCTTGATGAAGACTGAGTTAACACACAGACTTTTACTTCATCAATGCTCCTCCAGGCCTATCTCAAACTTATATAAACTTTGTTCTTTATATATATATTTTTTCAATAAACGATTGTCTATTTCTGTGTTGATATAAATAGCTATGACATGTGACATTCTTTCGCATCTAGTTTTAAAGATGCCATATCGAAACCACTGAGACCAGTACAGGGGATAGATATAAGAAAACTTTCTGACTTATCTCATCTGTTGTTCTCACGAGCCTGTTATTAGGGGCACATTCCGCTAGGCACTTTGGCTATGATGAGGTATGAGACTGAGTCCTCGGCCACTAAGTATTTTCTATGAAAAAAGAAAACTTTTAAAAAAAGGGTGAAAACAAAGGGATCGCATATTTTCATATTTTTAATCGATAGTAGGGATATACATAAAAGGCCCCTGAAGAAGGAAAATGAGGAATAGAACCACTTAAACATGTGAAGGTAGAACAGCATGAAGAAATGAATCTGTTCACACTAAATAATTATCACACATGGTGATATGCCAGACTAGTTAATTCAAGATCATTAGCAATACGCAACCAACGGTACACAAAGGGGCGTCATCCCTTAGGATAGCAGGATCGTTTAACTACATGACTCTTCAGGGAGAGTTACATTTACGGAGTGCCTGATGCTGCACGCATCCCGTCTCATTCATTCAGTTGCCCACATAAACCTGTGGAGTGGAACTCAGAGAAGGTCAACACCACCCTCAAGGTCATTCGGCTAGTAAGTGCTTAAGCTAAAATTCAAATCCAGATCTGTTTCATATCAAAGCTAAGGTTTCTTCCACTATTTGCTTTTGTTCCCTTTTCAGCAACGGTTACCCTTTCACTGAATGCAACTAGCCTGTATCAGATCAATGTTTTTTGAATGTCATTAAGTACATTCGGTATAAGCAGATATAAATCACAACTCACAGGTTTTAAAACCATCCGTCTCCAACACCAACCAGCAGGAGTATTTTATGGAGTTCTGGGAGAGGCTATTACCCATCACTGGGGTTTCTGCCTCTCTTCCCTAAAATCAGTCCAGCTTAGTTATACAATGTTCATAGCTCTAATCCATCAATGCTTCCATGAGGAAGCCTCTCACTATCCTCCCGGATTAGTCATATTTCCTTCTTAAACACCGGGCCTTTTAAACAGGACCACGGGGCCATATCCCAATCCCTCACAGCACTTGTCATGCTAAGAGTTCTACATCTTTTTGAGTGTGAGGATTTGATGGATGTTTCTCCTTAAACACCGTGAAGGTAGAGACTACGTTTATTGCTCAATATTGTTTCCTCACATGTTGTACCTGGAAAAAAAGGTTAAAACATATCTGTTGAATAAATACAGATTATTCACAAATAGTCTTGTACCTAAGGGGGTCAATTAGCAAATGATATCCATAGGGACTTTTTCTGTAGGCTGGCGTTTCTACTTTCCAGAAGGTAATATTAAAGTAAACACACATGCTGGTTAGCATTTCACAGCACCATATGAGATCACTCAAATCAGATTATGAAGGAGTCAACCATCTGTGACTACACAAGAGAGGGTCAACATTCTTTACATCTGTGGGTTTAAATGATTTTATTTATATAAAGAGGAAAAATAAAAGAATGAAGATTAGAGAGTTATCGAAGAAGTTAAATTCAACTTTAGACATTGATGGAAAGTACAAACTGTGCGTTATGCACATGTATATTAGTATGTTTATGAAGTTTTTAACACATGGAGCCACACAATAGAGAGTAAATGAATGAATGAGTAAATGAAATCGTCCCTGCCACGTGGAATAAACGAACAAACAAACAAAAGCCAGGCAAACACGAACTTATCAGGATTGTTTTCAAAGTCACGGCTGCTCACAGTACAATGTTTTGATTTTGACAGGAGCTGCTTTCATATGACCTTGTGAATAGAGAGTTGTTTGCACAGGTTTTTATTTAGTTCTGGGAAGTAGAGACCTGATATATTTTATCTGAACCAAGACCCACTGAAAACGATGTTCTTTAAGAAGCCTTTATAGTATCTTCTTCATGTCCTACCAAACTCAGATAAATAAACGTGGGTCAATCTCATTACAACCTTAGCACACAGAATTTATTTGGTTATGGGTAGAGTTTGAAACATCTATGTAATTATGGCTAAGTAAAGGAGTAGAAAAGGGGAAGTAGGGACTGAAAGACAGTAAACAGGTATATACTTATTTTTAGATGGAGCTAAAATCTATAAATAATACTTTTCAAAGATTTCTCCACAGGATATGCAAACAAGATGTTTGTTGTTTAGAAAAAATTCTTACTGAGTTATTTTTATTACCTTACCATTGCAAATGTTTTTTCTTAATAAGATGAAACCTTAAATATTTGTTTATTTAAAATGTTACTGAGCACCTATCGTGTGCACGTGCTAAGGGTACAGAAATAAGTATGAGATCTATATACTGGAGTTTCATATACATACGCAAAATCTAATACAATCTTATCTTTTAAAAACATTAAACTTCTGCACTTTACACATATTGTCTTATCTTCACAGTTCTATGTGGTATATTTTATCACTGTCTTTGAGAAACTGAGGCTCTAAGAGGTTAAATAACTTGCTTAAGTTCCCCCTTTAAATTGTGAGACCATGATTTGAACTAACTCCAAGTTTACCTGACTCCGAAGCCCACTGCCCTTTTCACAAAACCTCATTACTTCCTAATACACATTATGAAGGAAGAACAGGTACTGAGTGGGAGGTAAGTTTCATGCTGTCTAGGGATGGGATTGAGGAACATTTCTGTGTTTGTGAGATAAACAGATTCTCCGAGCAAAACAAACATGAAGGCATATAAATACACAGGGGTGTGGCTGGGAAACAGAGGGGGAAAGCTGGAGGAGAGTTGAGGAAGGTCATTTGGACTCAGATTTTGAGTGTGTTTGAATCTTCATAACCAGCAGGGTGGCAAAGAACGTTTTACACAAGGGAATGACAAGCAGAATTGTGTTTACGTTTGTAATTGTATGAAGGAATATATGGGTATGAGTTGGAGCTAGTGAGAAATCAGAGGCAAGGAAAATAATAGTGTCTCTGAATAACCTAATCCCAGGTGGCAAAACCTTGAAGTAGCAGCAAGGACAATGAAGAAGACAGAGCTAATTCTAGAGCTGTTATCTACTGGACTGGAGATCATGTGCTTATGAGAAGACTTAAAGATGAATTAATTAGGTTTTCTATCTTGTATTACTTGGATGGTTTGTGGTGGTTTTAATTAAAACAGAGATCTTTGGATGACAAGGGTCTGGTGTGTAGAGAGCATGGATCAGATAAATGAGTTTGGCTTGAGACAAGTGCAGGTTGGGCATCTGCAACGTATGCAGGACACACAGCTGACAAGTTGAAACTGAAGTCGGAAGCTTAGAAAAGATCATACAAAGGATATGGACAGGGGCCATTAAAGTCACAAGAATGTGTGGGACTGCGGGTCAGAGGGCGTAATTAGATAAGAAAAGGATCAAAGACTGAGCAGTGTTATATTTAACTGAGCGGTGAGGAACCATGATTATTTTCTTCATTCTTCTGACCCCCAAACCAGGCGTAGTGTCTGGCTCACAGCAGACAATACCTGCCTTAAACGAATAGATGATGAATAAAGAATCGATTAATGGAAGAGATGTCACGAAGAAATCTGAGGAGAAAAAAAGGATGAAAAAAAAATAAGTGGAGATGAAACTGGAGAGTTCAGTGTGGCTGGACCAAGGGGAGAGAAAGTAGAATGGAGGAGTGATCGACACCTCAAAAGCTCATGCTCTGTCATTTTTATTAAATTAGCCACTCTATGCACACAGGCCATATAAACCTTCCCTAAATTTTATTTTTAAAATAAAATGTCATCGTTCTCAAAATCTCAAATATTTTCAAAAAAGGCCAAAATTCAAACTCTCCACGCAACAATTAATATCCTCTCCAGTTTGGCACTGACTCAAGTTTCCGGCCGCAGTCCTCACTGTTCTGAATCCTTCCTTCTATTCGTGCTATTTTCTTCACTCTTTCCTGAACAAGTCAAGGTTTTACCCGATTCCATCTCTCTTTCCTCTGCCTTTGAAAACTTACTTGCCACAGCCCAGCTGAAGCGTCATTTCATTCATGAGAGTCCGCTGACTGAGCACGTACTTGCCTAGGTCATGTCCCGGCATCACTGTTTTGAGGATCTACAAAAGCCAAGAACGACTATGGACTTATCTTGCTATGAGCGACAGCCAGAGCTTGTTTCCCTGGGTTGCAGAAGTTTCTATAGGGATGAGTCCAGTGTGAGCTGCTCATCTGATTTTGAAGCTCCTCCCCCCCTGTGCTCCCAGCTACAGAGACACTCGAAACAGAAATAAATAAGAGATAGCTGCAAGAGGATCATTTTCTTCAAATCTTGTTATATTTCTGCTTGTCACTCTGGGGGGCTAAGAAAACTTGCCCTCTTTCTTTAAAAAACAAATCTTTTGACTGACTTATCAGGGTAGAGCCTGTTGCACTCAATGATGGGAAGACGCAGATAAGGGTCTCTGAACGGTGATGCTCATTGTGGGTGATGTGGATATGCATGCTGTTTGGGGGAGCTCATGGGAGAGAATAAACATAGGTGCTGAATGGTAATACAGCAAAAGCTGATTTGGCTGCAAAAAAAAAAAAAATTTCTCTTCCTATCGCTCATTAGCTAGCAGCCTCTTTACTTTTTTAAAAATTCAATTATCAAGCCCAATGAGAAATCTCTCCCGATCCACGTTATAACACCACCATTTAGGTGTTCCCATCACATATTTTCCTGTTCGTAACACACTAAATTATAACTGTGTGTTTAATTGTTATTTATCCCACAAGACTTTTTGAGGAAAGAGGCCATATAGTTAAAAAAAAAAAATTTCCCCAATGCCTACCACGAAACTTGAATAGTTGGTATTGAATAAATATTTGTTGCATGAATGAAATGCATGAATATGATTTCTAGGTCTTGCATAACTACTGTAGCAATTCATTTAACTAATGAGGTATAAGCCTCTTAGTTTCTGAAGGTGTCATACTTTTGCTTTTAAGTCTCTGGGAATATTTGAGTCCGCTCAGAAGGTTAAAAAAAAAAGGGAAAGGAGAGGAAAAAGCAGCAGTAAGGGTCTGAAAGTGATGTTCAACACTAGTGTTGAGTTTAATAGGAGAGATTTCTGGGTAAGATGCCAAGTAGAAAATAGTAATTCTAATGGCCACCTAGATACCATTGAAACAGCAACCTCAATATAACAGAAGACTACACAGAAGACTAATTTGAAAATCCTTTTATAAGAGAAAGAGAAATCCTACTTAGAAGAAAGTATCCCAAGTAAGAAGATGATATTAGTAAAACCCAATGAACAACACATTAGTCAGATAAATTACAGAGGGGAAAAAGGTGAGTACTGGAGCCTGTAAGGAACCAACCCCAACATTATGTCAGTGAGCACTCTGAGAAGCCACCTACCACTGTGGGTCATTCTCAGATTCGCACTTGGAGGGATGAGCTGTAATAAACTGAATGGCCGTATTGTGGGAGAAAGGGGCGCCATCTTTGTCAGGTCCTGCTGCAGCTCATATGTGGTATTAAGGTAACCAAACAAACTGGTTATTCTGAGACCTGGAACCCAGTATGACGGCTCACCAGACGCGGAGAATACATGACATGGGGACTCATATCTTTGAGGGGACTGCCCAGGGTTTGTTACAGGTGTGACGTGATAATTTATTTTGGTTTTGATATGCATTTCCCTCATAATTGGGAATGCTAAGCATCTTTTCATGTGTCTGTTGGCTCTCTGTAGATCTTATTTGAAAAAACATGTCTATTCGGATCTACCCGTTTTTTAATTGGATTGATTTTTGCTATTGTGCTTATGAATTCTATATATATTTTGGAGATTAACCCTTTAATGAATATATGATGTGAGAATATTTCCTCCTGTTTGACAGAATGCCTTTTTTGTTGATGGTTTCCTTTCCTGTGCAGAAGCTTTTTAGTGTGCCATAGCCCTACTTGCTTATTTTTTGCTTTTGTTGCCTTTGCTTTTAGTGTCAGATAAAAAAAAAAAAATCATCACCAAGACTGATGTCAAGGAGCTTTAGCGCCTACTATGTTTTCTTCTAGGAGTTTTATGGTGTCAAGTCTTATATTCAAGTCTTTAATCCATGCTGAGCTAATTAATGTTTGTGTATACAGTAAGACAGGGGTCTATTTTTGTGTGTGTGTGTGTGTTTTTTTTTTTTGTTTTTTTTTTTTGTTTTTTTTTTTTTGCATGTGGCTATCCAGTTTTCCCAACACATTTACAAAAGAGATTGTCCTTTCCCTATTGTATATTCTTGGCTCCTTTGTTGTAAATTAATTGACCATACATGTGTGGTTTTACTTCTGGGCTCTCTATTCTGTTCTATCAACTAATATGTCTATTTTTATGGCAACAGTTTACAGCTCTGACTACTATATCTGGGTAATATATTGAAATCAGGAAACAGGATCACTTCACATTTGTTCATTCTCAAGGTTGCTTTCACTATTCGGGGTATTTTCTGGTTCCACATCAATTTTAGGGTTGTGTGTACTATTTCCGTGAAAAAACGACAGGGGAATTGTGACAGGGAACGCACTGCATCCATAGATTGCTTTTGGTAGTTGCGGACATTTTAACAAAATTAACTATTCCAATCCATAAGCATGGAGTACTTCTCATTTACCGATGTCTTCTTCAATTTCTTTCACTAATGTTTTATAGTTTTCAGTGTATAGATCTTTCATCTTGGTTAAATTTATTCCTTAGTATTTTATTATATTTGATGAAATTATAAATGGGGTTGTTTTAATTTCTCTCGCTGATGGTGTGTTATTAGCATGTAGAAACACAAAAGATTGTTTATTTTCTATCCTGCAACTTTACTGAATGCTTATTAGTGCTAACAGTTGTTTTGGTGGAGTCTTTAGGGTTTTCTATATATATATATATACACTATGTTATCTACAAATAGTGACAGTTTTACTTCTTCTCTATTAGAATGGTTTTTCTTTCTCTTCCTTGCTTAAATGCTCTGGCTAGGACTTCTAGTTCTATACGGAATATAAGTGGTATCCTTGTCTTGTTCCTGATCTTGGAAGAAAATCTTTCAGTTTTTCACCATGGAGTATGTTAGCTGTGGGCCAGTCATACATGAACTTTATAATCCTGACATATGTTCCCTCTAGATCCACTTGATTATGAGACTTTTTATCATAAATGGATGTTGAAATGTTAAATGGTTTCTCTGCAGCTGTTGAGATGATCATGACTGTAATCCTTCATTTTGTTAATTTGGTATCACATTGATTACCAGGTGTTGAACTATCTTCACAGACCTGGAATACATCCCATTTGCTCATCGTGTATAATTCTTTTAATGTGTTGTTGAATTTAGTTTGCTAATATTTTAATTGAAGATTTTTGCATCTATGCACATCAGGAAGACTGGCTTGTCATTTTCTTTTCTTGTAGTGGCCTTATCTGGTTTTGTATCAGGATAATGCTGGCCATGTCAAATTAATTTGGAAGTGTTTCCTCCTCTTTTATTTTTTGGAAGAGTTTGAATAGATTTGGTATTAATTCTTCCTTAAATGCTGTTAGAATTTGGGCAACCATGAGACAGGCCATTTTTATATTTTCGTTCACACTTTGCTGAATGATTTGTACGAAATCTTTATATATGTCTTTGCCACTTAAATTTTTAGGTGGTCTTTTTAGATTGTTATTGTCAGTTTTTGGGATTATAGTTATTCTAGCTTAATAACATGAAACAAAAAGTAACCTCTTTTCTATACTTACAATTAAAATTAAAATTATTACAATTAAAATTATTTATTTGATGAATGTTTGGTGGAATTTGCCTAAGTGAAGACATCTAGACTTGAACTTTACTTTGTGAAAAAATGTTTGATCATAGTCTTTCTTTCATTTCTTCTTGAGCTTGTTTATATTATATTAAGAACTTTATTATTTCAATTAAATTTTTATAATTTAAAATGTCTGCAGAAACCATAATTATGTTTTCCTTTTTCATATTGTTATGGTTTATCTTTGCCTTCTTTAATTTTCTTGACAAGCATTGCTGGCATCATTTGATTTTTATTAATCTTTTTAATAAACCAGCTTTATATTTGTTAATCTCGATTTTCCCTCTAACATCGATTTCTCTTGATCTTTCCTATTTTTCATCTCTTCATAATTTTGTCAATTCTGGATAACTTCTTCAAATCTAACTTCCAGCCTTCTATTTCTCTTTTGCTATGTTTAATCTGTTGTTAAATCATTCACATTTAAATTTCAATGATTATATTTTATTTTATTTTTTTCAAATTCTACTTGAGCATTCTTTACAGTCTATTTTACTCTGCATTCATTTTCAAGCTTTTATTTTACTTTGTGCATGTATTTAACATTGTATATTTATTACCCGAATGTGATATTACAATATCTAAAATACCTGCAGATTTATTTTTGCTGGTTCTTGTTTCTGCCATTTCTTTTTTAAGAAGGTGTTGTTTTCATTTGTGTTGGTTTTTTATTTATTCATTTAAAAATGAATAAATAAAAGATGCTCAATCTCCTTGGATTTTTTGTTGTTGTTGTTGTTAGAATTCTTTACAGCTAAAGATCAGAGTTGTAGTTAAAGATGTTTAGCAACTGCTATGATATGGGCACTATGAAATCAAAAAAGATGCTAGTTCCAAGAGGGTTATTAAAAATACTTGACAACTGGCATGGCATGGATATCAAACAATCTAAAGAGTTACTGGCTCCATCCAGAAAGAATGCTAACTACAAAAAAAATCATATAACTGTACTAGCATTGTAGATAAGCAATAGCATTTCCTGGAAGAAAGTAAACTTCTCTAGAGAGAATTTGCATTTGGCTTTTTGAGGTGGCTAGGGACACAGCTGCCCAAGATTACTTTAAACTTCGCCTTGAGCATTTCTGGGATCTAAAGTTATGTGAATTTCAGCTATCAACCATCCTAATGGCCAACTTTTAGTTCTATTCAATGGTTACTCTTCCTACCTTTGCTTCGCACCTAGTCTGAGGTACGTTTACTCTCTGTGAGAATTCTTTCAGGAGATGGATTGATTTCTGGTTCGCTCTTACAAAGGGGACATTCAAGAAGACCCAGCTTTCAAGGAGGAATATCTATTAGACTTAGCGCTCTTGGTAGCCCTTGGATTTTGTTTCTTATGCCCTACATCACTAGAGTCCTGAAAAATTGAAGTAACAATTTATCTTAGGCAGAAGAGTAGAGGCAAAAGCCAGCTACATAAAAAGGTCTCAACCATACCACAGAGTTTTTTGGAGGGCCTGAAAACGTCTTACTTTCCTTTTGTTTTCTTGAAAGGAATATAGTTTGCTTGTAAACTAGTAATTTTTGTGTCAATCAGTGTGCAAGTGTGGTTGTAAAATTACTTCACATTTCGAGAAAAGATGAAACATGTATCCTAGATGTAAAGGATTATAGTTAGAATTCATGCACTGATTAACCATTTAAAAAAACTTTCAAACATTGACTTTGATGCTTATTGGTCTGTTTATCATGACATATGGTTAATTTGTAGATAATTAATGAAACTGTCATTAAATCTCCCCCAAAATATAGTAGTATATTCACAAGAGGTATAGAACCAATTCCCAGGGAGATTTATCAGAGGCACAAGGATTGATTACATGCAAACTAATGAAAGAACACTAGGCTAAAAGTGTCCAATAAAGTATGGGCTCAAATATCTTCAAAATGGGAATGTGAAATAATTATTGCTGTATTTCTCTTAGTCAATAGTAAAGTTTGATTCTATAAGTACATTTTACTTGCCCCAAACAACACTGGGAAAACAGAATTAGCTCTCAACACAAAAGAATGTGGATAAAAGATATTCTTTGCTTTATAGTTTAGTGGGCAAATTATAACTCAGGAAAGAATTAGAAGAATGTTGGAACTATTTTAAGGGGAAAAAAAATCAAATTTCCATTCACATTGAGAGGAATTTGAAGAGAGTAAGTAGCAAAATAAGTGCTTTTGTTTTATGTTCTGATTTTTATAAAAGCAAAACTAATCGAATGATTCTGAGCTTTGCAAAATATCTTTATTTGATAGAGAAATCAAATGCCCAGGGTCAGTCATATGTAGATATGACTTTTGATGTATGCATCTAAAGCATATATATGTCCTGATTTGTATTACATATATAAGGCATTTGATTTGTATTATATATATATATGTATATATATAAACTCATATACATATATAAATTGTATTCAAATCAAGTAAAAATACTCAGCTTTCTGACATACCAGTATATAATTCTTCAGTAAATGTGATGCATCCTTTCTGAAATAAAGAACTTTTTATAAAGGTCAATTTGGATGACTTGTATTCGGGAAACAGAAATTTTGATTAATGTATTATGGGTCATTATTGTATTTGCTTTAGTTTATACCTATGACACTTCCTATGGCTAACAAAGACACAGCACATAATATTTTCTTTTTGCATGCCTGCCACGAAATCACACCGAAAGCTGATGATAGTCCACTCGACTCTTTGGAAAATTTTTTCTTAAAGCTCTTCTGTTCCTTAAGTTTGTTCCTGACCATTGGTTCTAGAACAGGATTAAGTTAAACGGCCTAAGACGGTCTTTCTACATTCAGATATAAGTACATGTTTTTAAACACTTGCACTAAACCCATCTTAAAAAGAAAGGAGACACGGTGATTAGTCATGCCTGAAGCGAGAAAGAAAAATCTGTTTATTAAGGATTAGCCTGATATTAGATGTTTTTATATTGGGCTCTAATAAATTTCACCTTTCAGTTGCTTTCCTGTGTGAAATGGGGATTGAGTGGGGCAGTTTCCCGTCATGTTGGACCCCTGGTTCCTCAGTTCTCAACCTGGGCATGGTGGATCCCTTCAAGGAACTATCAGCAAGTTTGATCATAAATCACAAAGTCTTCTGTTTACCC
Organism: Rousettus aegyptiacus; assembly: GCF_014176215.1. Lineage (NCBI taxonomy): Eukaryota > Metazoa > Chordata > Mammalia > Chiroptera > Pteropodidae > Rousettus > Rousettus aegyptiacus. Next base: position 90,262,113 of record NW_023416285.1, on the reverse strand, counting down.
CTATGACTGATCTAAAAACAGGATCAATGCACTTCCGTTCCTGAAAACTGAAAACAAGTATCTAGGAGGGAATGTGTCAAGAAAGGCAATATTTAAAAAGGTCACATCTTAATTCACCTTAGTTCCCAGAAACAGTACTTATAGCTTTTTGATGAAAACAATTTCATAGCCCTTGATGACTGCATTAGAATGTTTCCACAGCCAGGAACATTAAAGCCAGTTATAGGTTCATTTTTACTCTAAAAATTCTTTGCTTTGCTAAAGCAACATCCCCCTTTCAAGCCTAGGAACAAATACAATGACTGACCAATTTCTTGAATATAGTTGCTCATGTACATCCTGATGTGAAAGTGTGCTCAAAAGGTAGCTTCTACCAAAAAGAAGAGTAATACTTTTTTCTGAGATGCATGCGTTGTGCTTAAAATTTACATGGTAAAAGAAACTAAAAGCAACTAAACTTGTATTTCACTGTCTGTCTCTGTGGCTTCGATTAAAATTATATTGCAAACATTCTCTTCCAATTTCATCTGTATAAAATACCAGTAAAATTATATCTTTGACATGAAATCTGAAGGAAAAAAACTTTGCATTTTTCTTTTTCTTACTTTAAAATGTACTTCTTGTTCCAGAGCCCACCATTTTCTAAAATATGCAGTTTGGAGAAACGGCATTGACAACTTCTTACATAAAAAACTTGGATGGATGCAAACTTTGAGTGATTTTCTGATTAATCTAATTTATTTAAATTAGCTTTATTTAATTATACATACAGCTGTTCTGTGCTCTGAGCATAACCCGAGGGACTATTTAAAGTTCTTAAGCCTAAATGTCATGTTTTATCACTATGTAATATGTAGTAAACCAGAAAAAAACTTTCTCTTGCTCACTGGGTAGTACTTCAAGAATGCAGCAGTGTTTTCCTTGTTTTTTACCTCCTCTGACATAATAGTAATAGAGCTAAAAGTAGAACTGACATTCATCTGAACGTTGTTCACGTTGTAACTCAAACCACAGAAATCCTTGTTCAGAGAGGTCTCGTCTCTACAATGGCTTCAATTACCATCTGTAACCAGGGTTTTCAAAATCCTCATCGGCAGCCCAGATTTATCCTTAGTGCTCTAGACTCATACGTACGTTCAATGTCAAGTGAACATCTCCTCTTAAATAGTTCACGTGCCCAAAGTGGAATTTATCATCTTTCCTTCAACCGGCTCATCTTGCTCTATTCTAACATCAGCTAATGGGGCTTCACTTATTTTTTAGGCTACTGGTTATCCAATGACTTTTGAGACAAGATGGTTTAGATCGGATGATGCCTCTTTCTGTATGTAAAACCAACTTCCAGTTTGGCATACTGGAAAAAGGCTGGACTCTGGAATCAGTCGATCAGGGCTTGCATCCCAGCCCTACGACTATTGACCAAGTGATCTGGGAAAAATTATTTCTGGAAACCTTGGTTTACTCACCCATAATAAAAATAACACTAAATGTCTTGATGATAACTAGAGAATTCGAAGAGAAAAATACATGTGAAAGTTTGATGGAAGACAAAAAGCCATGCGTAAATATTAATAATTTCTATTTAGTGTCTTCCTAAGATAATTCCATGAGGAAGAAAGGCTTATAGGCAAAATAAACCATCTTAGTTTATAAAACAATGGTACACTAGCCATCACCAGCACACGGTCACGTAATGCAATTTGAAATGTCATGGGGACTCGCTCATTGCTACTGCCAACAATTATTTGTGAGCTAAGTGAAGACATATGTATCAGAAATACATGATAACATACATATGATATTTAGAATAAGAAGGCTACTTTTCGTGCTAACATATAAATACTTTCAGTTTAGTAAAACTTAATGAAAAATTGACTTGCATTTAAGCAGAAGTCAGAAAAATTACTCGCCTAATTTACAATTAGGACATGGCTTAGGGCTTGAGAAAAACCAGGATCGAGATGTAATTGTCCTCAGAATTTGGCCTTTCTTCCCCACAAGGATATTCCAATACAATTACATTTAAATGCGATTCTGTCTCAGGCTCCTTTATGAAGCCACCAAATCAGTCCAGGAGGTTCACCTCCTTGTGCCCTGAGTTGGCGTGTGAGTGGCTGGAATGACACTGTTCTCTGAGAGTATGATTTCATGTCATGACTGCCTTTAAAGTGGAAGATCTGGCGAGTTCCCTGATGACCTCGTCTCCGCATGCATCAATATTTCTTAAACTGCTCAGAAACCTTTACATCCATAGGATGTTGGTCTGATCAGACGTCTGATCCGCGCATCACTTTAATAAGTATGTAACCCAGGAACATACACAGCCATTGGGCCTTTTCTATTTGAAAAGTAACTAATGGCAGTATTTGAGAGGAAAATTTTAATCTTTTCCTCCCAATAGAGCAATGCAAGGTCGCCTGTGCTATGCATTCAAATGCTTGTATCACACACACATCCAAAACATCCACAATCCAATTTTCATTGTACTGTCATTGAACTTGTTTGTACAGCTAGTTTAATCTCAGGTTCAAATCTTTACCCACCCCACCTCCCCACCCCCCACAACTGAGGGCTGACAGTTTTATCTCCTTACTGCAATATGTCGGTCCTCTGCAAGAAAGATGTAGCGAGTACCTAAACATCTTGGGGACAATTACTCTTCCGATAATTTGCAACACTAATGATTCTTTTCCAGTTTTTTATGATACAAGTGTTTTATGTTTTATTAGTTTGCACTTGGTCTTTTCTCTGATATTTTTCCTCCTGAGATTTTACAGGTCTAACGCTTGTACTGTTCTGATAATGAATATATTCTACTCCAAAAGAAGGAAAATGATTATGGTAATACTGAAAAGGCCAGATGCTGGCCTTTATAAAAAAATATGTTATTATAAAAGTTGGTCTGTGCTTTCCTAGAAAAGAAGCTTAAGTAATAAGTAGAGCGAGGCTAGCTATGGAATATGAGCCTCAAGGGTTTATACAAACTCAGATGACTGCTGGAGGCTAGTGTCTCTTTGAGAGACTGGGTCAGAGCAGATGAAGAGTCCTCAGTAATAAGTTCTGGGACCTGGTCCTACGCGGGATCCATATCTTCTAGGTTGAGAGAATAGGACAAACAGTCCAATATGTCATCATAAGATGAAGCTGTTATGACTTTCCGTCCCTTAAGTTTTGCCATTTCTAGAATGTCATATAAATGGAATTGTACAATGTATTGCCTTTGGAGTCTGGCTTATTTTACTTAGAAAAACGTGCTAAGAGTCACCATGTGGTTGCCTGATTCAGAGTTTTCTTTTCCTTTTTATTGCTAAGTAGTGTTCCACCCTATGAATGTACCACAGTTTGTTTGTTCACTTGCTGAAGGGCACCTGGGCTGTCTCCAGTTTTTTTGTGATTATGAATAATGCTGTTATCAAACTTCACACATAGGTTCTTGTGTGAGCATAAGCTTTCATTTCACTTAGGTAAATACCTAGGAGCAGGACTGCTGGGTCATTGGGTAGATGTATATTGAACCTTACAAGAAACTGTCAAAATGTTTTCCAATGTAGCTGTATTAGTTTCCAATCTAACAGCAACGAAGAAGTATTTTTAGTTCTTTGTATTCTCACTAGCATGTGATATCGTCAATTTCTTTAAAAAAATTTTAGCCGTTCTAGGATAAAGAAACTGTGATATATACATGAACACACACACACACACACACACACACACACACACACACACACACACACGGATATTATTCAGCCTCAGAAAAGAAAGAGGTCCTGTCATTCGCAACAACACGTATGAACTGGGAGGATATGATGCTAAGTGAAATCAGCCCGACACAGAAGAAGGGACCCGCGTGATCTCACTTACGAGAAGGATCTAGCAAAGCTGAATACACAGGAGCAGAGAGCAGAGCGGTGGTCACCAGGGGCGGGAGGCGGGGAAACGGGACGGTGTCAGTCAAAGGGTGCTGAGTGATAGTGATGCAGGGTTAGTAAGGCCGGAGATCTGACGGACAGCGTGGGGACGATAGTCAATCATGCCGCATCGTACCCTGGAAATGTGCTGAGAGTGAATTTTAGTTGCTCTCGCCACACACACACACACACACACACACAAGGATAGCTGTGTAAGGAGAAGGGTATGTCAATTAGATTGACTAGTAATCACAACACTATATGTATTTCAAAACATCATGATGTTTATACACTTTATACATAATTTTTATTAAAAATATTTAGCCAGTGTGATAAGTGTGTAGTAGTATCTTATGGTTTTAATTTATACTTCTTCGAGGGTTAATGATGTAGAGCATCTTTTCATACGCTTATTTGCCATCTGGATATTTTCCTTGGTGATATTTCTGTTCGGATTTGTGCCCTCTACTGATGGGTTGTTTACTCGTTGAGTTTTAAGGGTTCTTTATATATTCTGGATACGAGTCCCTCAAATGTTATCTGATTTGGAAATACAGTTAATTCTTGAACTATGTGGGTTTGAAGTGTATGGGTCCATTTATATGTGGATCTGTGCATTTCAACCCGAGTTGTTCAAGGTCAACTAGTGTCTGGAAACCTGCACATGCGAAGGGCAGACCTAAGTTGTGCGTGGATTTTCCACTGTGCAGGTGAGCTGCCCCTGATCCCCACACTGCTCAAAGGCCAACTACAATGTCTCCCTGTTTGCGGCTTTTCTTTTCATTCTCTTAATAGCATTTTTCAAAGAGTCACAGTTTAAATGCTGACACAGTCCAATTCGTCAATTTTTTTAAGGCTTGTGGTTTGGAGAACCTAAAAGTTCACCAAACCCAAGCCACACAGTCTTTTCTCCTATGAATTTTTCTAGGCGTTTTATAGCTTTATGTTGTATATTTAGGTCTGTAGTCGATTTTGAGTTAATTTTTGCGTGCGTGTGAGAGTTGTCATGGTTTATTTTTCTGCATGTGGACGTCTAACTGCGCCAGCACTGGCTGTTACCAGGATTCTCCTTCCTCCGACGACTTGCTTGTGAACCTTTTTGTCAAAAATCAGTTGACTTTATTTATGTGGGATTATTTCTGGGCTATTTTGTTTCACAGACCTGCTTACCCTTCTGCCAAAACTGCAATTCTGATCACTGTACCTTACAGCAAATCTTAAAATGAGGCGACAACAGCAGGTGTGGCTCCAAGACGTGTGAGTCCCTTCACTTTACTCTTCCCTTGAGAATTATTCTGACTATTCCAGTTCCTTTGTCTTTCCATACAAATTTTAGAATTGACTTATTATTATCTTCAAAGAAGCTTGTTGGTATTTTGATTACAATTGATTTGAGTCTAGAGATTGAACAGGCGAGACCTGACTCCTAACACTACTGAATCTTTCGATCTATGACGATGACATCTGTTACCAATCGTACACATCTTTGATGCCTTACATTAGTGGGCCGTAGTTTTCAGCACACAGGTCTTGCACATATTTGGTCAGGTACTTCACTGTTTTGGGTTTTACTGTAAATGAGATTGTTTTTCAAACGGAGAAATCTAAATATTCATTTCTGGTATGCAAGTATGACAGACTGAGATCCATATATTGTCTTGGTAATCTGTGACCTCTCTAAAGTCACTTTTTCAGGATGTTCTACATAGAAAACAATGTCGTCTGTAAAGACTGTTACTTGGCTCACAAAATCATAAACAAACTTCCGAGTTCTAGTTCGCATAGAGAAAACTAGTTCTTCCAGTCACTCCACCTACAACATCTTCCTTACCCATGGATTATGCATTTATCACAGTGTAACATAATGATTTATTTGTTTTTCTACCTACAGTTGTTGTCTTTTCATTCTGAGCATGTTTGAAAGTATCAGACGCAAGAGGAATGCATTAGGTGTTTATTTTATAAAGGATAGAAAAAAGGAGTCAAGGAAGGAAAGAAGGAAAAGCAAACGAGGCCACGAATTTACAGATTACTAATCAGAGGTGCAAAAAGATATATGGCTTTTTTTTCTAGAACTGACCTATTAATCCTCCTCATGATAGATTAGATCCCGGGGCTTGAAAGAGGGGAGAAAGGCATTAAACCATCTCTTCTAGTTCAAACTATTTCATTCAGGCAACTTAATACGTTTGGGTAAATGTTGAGTCTTCTGGATGTTTCCCTCCATCCCTCTGTCCCCCACGATGTGATTGGGGATGGCAGAGCACCCAGGCCCTCATGCTGGAGAGGTGCCTGGCATTCGAGCACTGGAACCTTAGGCTGTTTCACTGGCCTTTTCCACAGTGGCCCTTGGTTGCCTTGTGGTTACTGCTCTCCTGGCGCCATATACGCAAGTCTTGGCTAAAGTCTGTAGCCGACAGCCTGAAGTCTGTAGTTTCTCTTGTCTTACTTAGCCAGTGCCTTGGGTTCTCCTTTGAATTCCAACCCAAGTCTTCCTGGCTCTGAAGACTTGAACTACATTTTCTTTCTGGCCTCCGGCTTAGGCATTGTGTACCCCACAATTCCTGTGGAGGTCATCCTCTGCCTACCCTGGGCTGCCTTTGCGGAAGGTCTATCACCTCACTCCTCACTTTCCCCTACCCCGTAGGTTAACGGGGAACTTCTGAATTTTTTCCATACCACTTGGGAGCCAAAGCAGACTCAAGAGGTCTCTTCTCTGCCTACCCATGGTACATAGTGTATATATTATAGCCCCATGCCCCATGGTGGATGAGCTCAGGAGAGAACGCGACCTTGGTACAGTTCCATCTGGAGTCTTTTTAAGACATGTTGGAACTAGAGGGCGGATTTCAGAATGGAATGGACGTGCAGCTTTGCAACTGGATTGGTTATTTTTAATTGTTTTTGTTTGTTTGTTTGTTTTTGGTGATACCGACCACCTCTTTACCCCACTCTGGCAGAGAGTGCAATGGTAATACAACTTGACATAATAAGATCTAGTAGGACAAGTGTTCAATTCAATTAAGCAAATGAAAAATGTAGCTCTAATACACCACTGTAATGTAGATGTGGCTGAAGCTATAAACGTGGGAGAATTTATTGAGAAATGTACTTTTCTTTTTTACGTCTGGCACTGGATTCCAAATTGGTCCACTTTAGCTGTTACATAAATGACTCTCCCTTTTCCGTATCTTACTGTAGCTAATGACTCCGCTGTGCGGTATGCCACTTTCCAAAAGTCAGGGGTCCCCATTCTCGGGGTTTAACTCTTAGAATGTTTTCCCTCACAACTATCAAATGGTTAAAAGAATGGCGTTTGAAGTATTTCAGATGTTATTTATATTTATGTGTGTGTGTATAGCTGGGCAGCTCATAGTTATCTCATTTCCTATTATACTGTATGAAGGATAATACTGATTTGTATATTTTCACGGAGTCTCTGGATTCTATTATTACTGTTACTTGAAACTCGAGGACTCATGAAAAATTTCCCCAAACACATTCACCTCAATCTTTCAGTCCGTAAGGTTCAGTTTTCCAGTCCTCAAACCTCAGCTTCCTGCGTGAGGTGGTGGTCCTCCGTGATCAAACATTCTTTCAAACGTTATGCACTGCTCCCTTTAAGTGGAGCACAGCGTATTAAATTTGTGTTTCTGGGACATTAACTTTACTAAACTGTCCGGGTTCTGTTACATTAGGCCATTACCCTGTTCAAGTGGGTGCCACCCGCTTTTCACAAGCCCCCTTCTTTTCCTGCAGTCACACAGAATCCCCGTGTTCCGTGTAAATGTTGCCGAGGGAATTTACAGTCACATTAGGGGAGACGGTGTGATTTCAGAGACTCCCGCCACACAGCTAATTAGATTGAGGACAGAAAGTAATCACCCAACTGGTTCTGGTTGCACTGAAGTCTTAATGTGGTTATTAGGGAAAGATTACTGAGGAGCAGATGGCTGACCTGGCCCCTTTTAGATGACATTTCTAAAACTGAAGAGGACCATACACATTGACTACTGTAGCACTTCCCAAAGGGCAGGTTGTGTGCTGCCTGTAGATTATGGGGTCGTTTTCGGTGGTACAGGATAAAACATCTTCACCTTGACATTTATGTTTGTTACCATTGCATAATCACCCTGAGTGACAGGAAGTCGAAAAAGAAGGGGACGGAAGGAAGAGATGGGAAGGAAGAAGAAAAAAGGCCAGGAAATCCATCTAGAACTAGGGAACAGGTGTCTCACTCCAAGGATATTGGTGGTTGGGAGAGAGGGAGAGAGGGAGAGAAAGAGGGAGGGAGGGAAGGAGGGAAGGAGACATCGTGCAGGGGAGAGAGATGATAGAGAAAGAACCAAAGGGAGGGAGACAGGCTCCACTGAGTCATATTGACATCTTAGTACCTTCATGATTCTGGCTGTAGAAATCGGCTCCCTCTCCGTCCCCCGCCCCCCCCTCTCGCCTCCATACTTCACTGAGAGCAGAAGAATGTTTGGGAAGGCATGTGGAATAGGAAATGAGAAGGTATACAAAATAGGAAATGAGTAATAATGCTTTCAGAGACAGAGAGACAGAGAAATAGGAAACAGGAAATGAAATTAAGAGTGGGGGATTTGGAGTTTCCGGTAAAGAGAGAGGCTCCATGGGGTAGCCAGCGGGCTGATGACCCAATAACAAGAAAAGATGGCCAAGGGTACAGTGAGCAGAGCCCTGGACTGGAAACTGGAACACTGAAATTGCCTTCCCAATGAGTAATGAAACCACTCTAAAAGCCGAAGCAAATCGGTCTGTTTCCTCTGCTATAATTAGAGATTATAATAATTAGAGGTTATAATAATTTCCCGCTTCTGATGATGATATTGGTTTTCCACTTATGACTGGGCCACAGGTTGCCTTTGAAGTGACTTAATGAAAATAAAAAAGGAAAAAGCTTTCTAGGTAGGAAGTGATATTGAAAAGCAGGTTAGATACAGTACATTATGATGGAGTGAATAAGCATATGAATCCTCAAAATGGGCCGTCTGGATTGGCGTCCAGGTTCTGCTACTGACTGACTGTGTAATTCTGGTTCTGCATCAGCTTAAGATCATGGTAGTACCTACATCGGAGTGTTGATGTGAAAACTAAATGAGCTAATCTAGCGAAAATTTTAGAAAAGCCTCTGGCGTATTTGCGTGTCTTATTTTTACATTTGAACATGAATACGACAAAAATGTTTTTGAAGTTACTAGAATAGACAGCTGTCTCCCCATATGTCCTTACTTCATGGAGATTTGGAAGCCATTCAGGTTGCCCAGTTCCTCGGTGCCACGACTTAGATGAGCACCTGATTTTACTGAGTCCCACTCCCGTCTTCTCATGTCACTTATTTGTTTTTCACAATGCCACCGCCACGTGAAAGGCAAAAAAAAGCACTGTGCAATGTGAAGGTCCATGTGCAAGGAGGAGTGTGCCTTGTTAGAATACCGTCGCAAAAAGAAAAACTGCAACAATAGTCATTTTATACAAGAATCTCAGGTTTCTTTTGATCACATAAAACCTGATCATTATCACCGTTCCTGGTGTTCGGAGGACATGGAAAAGTGTCTGGGTGGCTGGCCAGTAAGAGATAAAGACAGCAATGGCGTCTCTTCTCCCAGCTGTGGATAACTTTGCAAGGTGGATAACCTACGATCCACGGCGACCTCACGGATTCATAAAAGATCCCACAATTCTCGACTCTTCATTTGCAATATTAACGAAAAGGCCAAAGAATCTTTCTATAACCATGCATTTTTCAATGATTAGGCCAATTAAAAAGATGCATTCCATTAGTTCATAAATTTTAGTGAGTGCCATTTCAGTTAACACACACACACACACACACACACACACACACACACAGCAGGAAGCCACATGAGAGTGAAAATTAATCTTTCTGTATCTCCCCTAATAATTCACTTTTTAAAAGGGCAATCAGAACATGAAACTCTGTCTTGTGGGGCTAGGTTTTCTTAAATGAGAACAGTAATTGTGCCCTTGTTAGGAGTTTCTTAAAAGCTTTCGAGAAAATACAATTTGAGATAGATCATGCTGATTAGACACCCTTCCATAAAAGAAATAATTGAAAGGGATCAAATGATAAATGAAATGAATGATGTTTTATCAAAGTAAATGGTGATAAACTGAAGACCTGTGCTGTTGCTTACACGGGCACTTCTGTAAACTGGTCAGACTATTTATAATTATATTTGTTTTGCAAACCAGTCATTTATACTAACTGCAACACTAAAGTGATAAATTAGAAAGAAGCAGTTGTTTAATCAGCAGATAAGCAGTGTTGCAGCTCAAATCAAATGGAGAGTCATTCTGTTTCTTTTCCATGCTAATAATCAAGGCACGGATGGATCATTTGGTTTGAAGGGAAATTTGCCAAATACGAACCACTCCTATAATTATTCTTATATCTCCTTTTCTTTCTTTTTAAAGTAAGTTTCTTTTTTTATTTTAGTCCTCCTTCAAATGATCTACCTTTTATTTTAATCACCTCAAGAAAGAACTGCAATAAGACAGTACTATGATTAAAAAAAAAAGCTCATTTCTTGTACCTTAACTCTTAACTGTCTCAAAAATTAAATATTAGCTACATACTATTCTGCTGTGACTTGTAATTTAGCAAGGAAGGCACAGCCAGCAATTCTGGACTGTTAGATTTTGATATACCACCTACTAAGTATATCCTTAATTAAGATTATACGTATCTCATAAGCAATGAAAAATTGTTTTAAAAAATACATTTGTGCATTTTAGTGTTAAAATGTATACTTATTAATAAAAATATTCATTAATAAACTTCCCATTATTGGTACTGATTCCATTTTATGTATTTCTACCGACAGAAGTGCTGGCCCTGTTCCTCTGTTTGGCTCTCCCCGCCCAGGTGTGCGGACCCGGGTGGCTGCCATATCTGAGTGCCCATTAGCGTAGCTCACACTGGTTGCTCTGCCCTGGCGATTCCCTGAGACCCTGCCGTTTCCAACCTGCAGGCCCACACAGCCACTTCGAGTGGATTTTCCTCCTTACAAACGGTCTGTCTTGGCTCATGTTGCAAACTTTCCTAAAATCCCTCAAAGGTTCATAAAATCGAAACAAGCAGCATCGGGCCTCAGTGTGCCCCATATCTCTTGCTGAGCAGCCCCAAGTCCAGTAGTAGTGGCAGCTGGCCTTTGTTTGCAGCTTAGCCTCTTGAGGCACTTCCAAGCCCAGCAGGGGTGACAGCCACCTTCGGATTGCTTGGTGGCTCATGCCAAGTGGCCCTGACTTGCACACCCAATGGCTGGCTTTAGTCTGAGCTGAAGCACCATCTGGGGTCATAGCTGAGGACAACACACCCAAAGGGCAGACAGGGAAGGCACAAGAGCCCTGCTAAAGTGAATCTACTCCGTAGAGTCAGCCCATGCCCAAAAGCTCCTCCACTATAGTCACCGGCCAGTCCTCACAACCAATCAGCTGGAGGATCAAGTCCTCTTATTGACAATCAAACATCAATTAAGGCTCAACTTCAACAGAAGGGTGCATGCAACCCATACAAGAAACATACCTGGAGTACCTGCCTCAGGTGACCAGGTAAGACTGTGCCAATGGGACCGACAGTACACCTGCTTCCTAAAGGCACTCTACTAAAACCAGGAGATATGGCTGCCTTACCTAACACATAGAAACAAACACAGGGAGGCAGCTAAAATAGAAACACAAAAAATATGTCCCAAATGAAATAAGAGGACAAAGCTCCAGAAAAAGAACTAAACAAAATGGAGACAAGCAATCTACCAGAGACAATGAATATAAAACACTTGTAATAAGGGTGCCCAACGAACTCAGGGGAAGTGTAGATGAACTCAATGAGAACTTGAACAGACAGACAGAAAACATAAAAGTAGAAGTAGAAAACATAAAAAAAAAAAACCAGTCAGAAGTGAAGAATACAGTAACTGAAATGAAGAATTCCTTAGGAGAAATCAATAGTAGCCCAGGTGAAGCAGAGGACCACTCAGCGGTTTAGAAGGTAGCAGAAAACACCCAATCAGAATAGAGAAAAGAATATGACAAAAAATGAGGATGGTTTAAGAGGCTTTTGAAACAACATCAAGCATACCAACTTTCACAACATAGGGTTCTCAGAAAGAGGAGAGAGCGCAAGGAATTGAACAGCTATTTGAAGAAATGATGGCTGAAAGCGTCCTTAACCTGGTGAAGAAAATAGACGTACAAGCCCAGGAAGCCCAGAATCCCAAACAAGATGAGCCCAAAGAGGCCCACGGCAACACACATCATCATTAAAACGCCAAAGGTTATTTTTGTAGTGGCACACCTGCTAAATAAAGCCACTCTACTTAAAAGTAGTCAGTTGCCTGCAAGGGAGTTCCCATAAGACTGTGAGCTAATTTCTTAACAGAAACTTGGCAGGCCGGAAGTGATTGGCAGGAAATATTCAAAGAGGTAAAAAGTATGGACCTTCACAATCAAGCTTACTCTACCCAGCAAAGCTATCATTTAGAATCGAAGGATAGGTAAAGGGCTTCCCAGAATAAAAAAAAAAAAAATAAAAAAAAAAAAGCTAAAAGAGTTCATCACCACTAAGCCAGGATTACAGGAAATGTTAGGACTTCTTTAAGAAGAAAAAAGAAAAAAAAGGAAAAAATCTGAATAATAAAATGGTAATATCTGTATATCTATCAACAATTACTTTAAATGGAAATAGATTAAGCGTTTTGCAATCAAAAAATAAGGTGGTCGAATGGATAGGAAAACAAGACCCTTCCATATGCTGCCTAGAAGAAACTCACTTCAGATCGAAAGACACAGGCTGAACGAAGGTGACGAGATGGGAAAAGACATTCCATGGAAATGAAAACACACAACACAAGCTGGGGTCGGGGCAGCGAAACTTATAATAGACAAAACGGATGTGAAAATAAAGGCCATAACAACAGACAAAGACAGACTGAGTTATTCCACTGCTGGGTATTTACCTGAAGAAATTCAAAACACTGCTTTGAAGGGAAATGTGAATCCATATATACATTGCAGCATTATTTATAGTGGCCAAGACATGGAGGCATCCTGGATGTCCATCAGTGGATAAATGGATAAAGTGTATGTACACACATACACACACACACAAACACACACACACACAATGGAATGTTACTGGCTATAAAAAGGAAGGAAATCTTGCCATCTGCAACAACATGAATGGACCTAGAAGGTATTATTTTACGTGAAATAAATCAGACAGAGAAAGACAAATGTCAAATGTGGAATCTAGGAACAGGATAAACAAACAAACGAAAACGAGCTCATAGATAGCATTTTGATAGTTGTCAGTTTGTGGGATGGGGGAATGTGTGAAGGGGAAGGAAATTAAGAGGTACGAATTGGTAGCTACAAAACAATCATGGGGATGTAGAGTATGGCATGGGGAATACAGCCAGCAGTATCGTAATAACTATGCGTGGTGTCAGATGGGTACTGGATTTACTGGAGTGATCACCGCCTAAGTTATATAAATGACTAATCACTGTGTGGTACGCCTGAAACTAATATAATACTATATGTCAACTATAATTGAAAAAAAGAAAAATGTAAAAATTAAAAAGAAGTTCCTCTTCTATCAAAAGAAGAGAAACACACATTATCCTTTCCCACTTATTTGCATTTGTGAACTGCTCTCGGTGACGTGAAGTTGGAAGTGTGAACCAAGGAGGGGAGTTTTACCTGCCTTCTGACCTACAATTAACATTGAACTTATGCACAGCCCAGGACATGGGGGAAGATGCCTAGGGACGACCACGCTGGGGAAGTATTTCTCCTTCTGTGCTCGCTCCTTCAAACAAGCTGAAAAAGAACAGCTTGAACCAACGTTCACGTGAATGAGGGTATTTATTTCATTTGGTTTTCCAATTTTTTTTTTTTTGCCTTAAAGAAATAAGAAAAAATGACTCTAAATTGGATGCAATCTTCCTGTGACGTGAACAATCTACCTACGGGTGACAAGTGAACTTTCCCCTTGTGAATACTCCTAACAAAAACCTTCATAATTACTTGGATTGGCAGCTGCAGTATTGTTGATAGACAATTCGTGATTTTCATAAATTTGTATTTTTTCTACTCTAGTTTTTGAACAAATATTTACTGAATACCTCCTATGGTAAAACACAGTCCCAATCATCAAAGGGACTTACTGTTACGATAATTACTGTGTTACACTTGCTACTAAGATATTTTAAAACGTGAACGGTGTTATAAGAAGATTCTGAGCTGGGTTAGGTCTAAAGAAAACAAAGTTTTAAGTTCTAAATTGAAGAGGCTCAAATTCTGAATTTTAAATTAAGGATATAGTTTTTCTCAAGTCCAAGAGTCAAAAGAAAAGGCTCAGTCTAGGATTCTTTTTAAGATCCTAGTCAAAAACTAAATAATTCTAAAAGGTAATTAAGTCTTGTTTGGAGGTTAACCATGTTCTACACAACCAGATACTGGTTCTTCTTTCTTCTTTATTTGATAAGACTAAACGTACTTCTTTGTTTCATGTTCAAATTTATTTTTCATACATTTTATTAACCATGGCTATCAGTAAGGAATATCGAACTGATTGATATCATCCCTTTCTTTGCTCAGCTTTGGCGTTCTGGAAGCTGAGCGGGTTCCCTGGCTACGGACTGAAAAATGGGAGCTGAAATACAGGCTATGAAATATGACAATAGGACTTTTTCCAAGGGCAACAAGCAGGCTTACCTTAGCATTCAGCATTTGGAAGCACGCTCATTACTTTAGCTGGATTAAAATATATATAGGAACCTAAAAATACAATTAAGCAAAGCCTAGGGCAAAGCATTTATAAATATAATGGGTGAAAAGAATGAAGATGACTTTGAGACACCTGGTCTGGTCGATCTCTCTTTCCAAAGTATTAATTAAAGACAAGACAGACTTCACAGAGCAAACTGCTTAACTTTCTGCAGCATACCTGCAGCTCCAATCCCATTGAGCACTGGGATACTCAGCGTCTGAATAATGAAGCCTTTTATTATAAAAGGTTTCCTTGATAAGTGTCAAAAATTACATTTCAGATTCTGCTCTATCTCTCGCATCTTTGCTGTAAATTGTCCCCAGATTAGTGTCATTAATCATATTTTGTAGACAAAGAAATGAGGTACACAGTAAAAAAGTAATTTTTTGAGATCTTAAAAGTTTGGGAGATAAAAAAAGATTTTACTTTAGCAGCACACAGTTCATACTACTCTTTTAAAAAAGTCCATCCCATAATTTACAAGCAATTTATGTAAAAACAGTAAAAACTGGAAAATGGTATTTCTCCATTAGCTTTTTTTAATGAATGAGATTGCTGAAATAATTTATTAAAATCGCCTACTGCTGTTGCAACTAATACTTTCGTTATAAAGGTATTTTTCTTTTAATGAACGAGTATATAAAGTTTGCTTAAAGAGTCCATTTTACTGTAGAAAAATAATTGTTCCATATTAATATTTACATTCTTTCCTGCAAAGCAAACATTCTCCAATATAGAGAGTTTACTTCAAGTCATATTCTACTCTTCACTTGCTGAAGGTGTGAGCGAAATGCTTTCTGGCCCACAAGTAGTCTACTTCTTTTTCATTCCTAATAATTGGCTATTGAGTAGAACAAGTTCGGGCCCCAATTGTCCATCAACCAGCAATTAATGACAAGTGATATGAATGGAATTACTGGTTTGCAAGGGACAACCTTTCTGTCATGCTATCTAGCAATGTTAGCTTAAAAGATACATAAGAAGGTTCGTAAGATAGAAAGGAAACTCTTTCAAAGAAATGAAGAGAGAATTATAAACTAAAAGAGTAAGCCTGTAAACTAATGCTGAGTAAAGTGTTCCTTGCTTATTTGGAGGCTGAATTTATACTGTCCATACCTTCGGAATTAAAAGATGAAAATAAAATGTAAAAAACTGATCTCAAGTGGGAAAGGAAGAGAACAGCAAACTTAAAGCTAGCAGGAAAAAAGATAATAAATATTAAAGTAAAAATTAATAAAAAAAAAACCCGACAGATAAAATCAATGAACCAAAGGTTATTTGAAAGATCAACAAAACTGAAAAATCTTTTCTTCTTTAAAAAGAAGGAAAAAAGGAGAGAGAAAAATAGCTAAAGTGATGAATGAAAAAGGAGACATTACTACTGTGCTTATAGAAATAAAAAAAGATTACAAGAAAATACTATTAAAAACTGTATGACAAAAAATTTGATAACTTAGATGAAGTGGACAAATTCTTAGAAAAACATAAACTACTGAAAGTGACTCAAGGAGAAATAGAAAATCTGAATAGCTGAGTAACAGGTAAAAAGGTGGAATAGTAATGTAAAAAATTTCCCACCGAGAAAAGTTCAGGTCCGAATGGTTTTGTTTGTGAATTCTACCAAACACTTAAAGAATCAGTACCAATTATGCACAAACTCTTCCAAAAATAGGAAAGTAGGAAGCACTTCTCAACTCACTCTATAAAACCAGTATTACCTTGATGTCAAAACCAAAGACTTCATAACAACAACAACAAATGCCAGACCAATATCTCTTAAGAATATAGATGCAAAAATCCTCAACAAAATACTAGCAAAGAAAATCCGGCAACATATAGCAAGTACCATACACCATTACAAGTTGAGATTTCTCCCAGGAATGCAAGGTTGTCTTGTCGCCAAAAAATTGGTTAATGCAGAAACTCATTAATACAATGAAGGACAAAACCATGTGATGCTCAAAATAGACCCAAGGAAGCATCTGACAAAACACAACATCTTTTATTATAAAAACATTCAACGAAGTGAGAGTACCAGGGAATTTCAACCTGACAAAAGGTATCTATACAAAACCCACAGCTAACATCATACTTAATATTGAAAAACTAAATTATTCCCTATTAAGGTCAGGAATAATAGAAAGATGTCCATTTTTGCAACTTCCAGTCAATATTCTATTAGAGGTACTATCTAGGGCAATTAAGCAATATAGTGAAATAAAAGGCATCCAGATTGAAAAGAAGTAAAACTGTCTCTATTTGTAGATGATATAACCTTGTATATAGAAAATCCTAAGGAATACACTAAAATATTAATAGAAATAATAAATTTGTTCACCAAAGTTTCAAGATTCACATCAATACAAAAATCAATTACATTTCTATACCAGCAATAACAATTAAAAAACAAAATTAAGAAAACAATTCCATTTATAGCAACATCAAGAGAATACTTAGAACAAATTTAACAAAAGAATTACAAAATATACACTCTGAAAAACATAAAACACTGTTGAAATTAAAGAAGATCTAAATAAATGGAAAGGCATCACATGTTCAAAAAATAAGAATTTATACTGTAAATATAGCAATAATCCTCAAACTAATTTACACATTTAACACAAAACTTACCAAAATATCAGCTGGCTTCTTAGCAATTGACAAGTTGATCCTAAAATTCATATGGAAATTCAAGAGACCAGGAATAGCTACAAAAAATCTTGTAAAAGAGGAACAAAGTTGGAAGACTCGCACTTCCTGATTTCAAAGTTATTAGAGAGTTACAGAAATCAAGACAGGGTAGTACTTGAATAAGGATAGACATATAGATTAATGGAATAGAATTGAGAGTACAGAAATAATTAATCACACTTATAGTCAATTGATTTTCCACAAGAGTCCGGATAAAATATAATGGGGAAAGAATAGTCTCTTTAACAGAGGTGCTGGGAAAACTGTATATCCACATACCAAAAAGTAAGGCTGAACCTCTTCCTCACACAATGCACACAAATTAACTTAAATGGATCAAATCTGGAAATATAAGAGCTAAAACTATAAAACTCTTAAAAGAAAATACAGGAGCAAATCTTTGTTACTCTGGAATAGGCAAAGACTTCTTAGATATGACACTAAAAGCACAAGTGACAAAAGAGAAAAAAGGATAAACTGAACGTCTGAATTAAAATCTTTTGTGGAAACTATCACGTAAGTGAAAATGTGATTCCCAGGATGGAGAGAATATTAGCAAATTCTACCTCTCATAAGATGTGATAAAGGAATTGTAACTATAATTTATAAGTAAATCTTGTATTTCAATAATTAAAAGACAAACAATCCAATTTAAAAATAAGCAACGCATCTGAATGGATATATCTGTGAAGAAAATAAACGGCTGATAAGCACATGAAAAGATGCTCAACATCATTAGCCATTAGGAAAATGGGAATCAAAACCACAATGAAATGCTACTTTGCACCCAGTAGGATGGCTAAAACAATAATGAAAAAAAAAAAACACACATGATAAATGCTGGCAAGGATGTGGTGAAACTGAAGCTTCTGCATATTGCTGGTGGGAAAGTAAAATGATGCAGCGACTTTGGGAAACAGACAGTTCTCCAGAGTTACACATATAATATACTATCACCTAGCAGTTTCCCTCCTTGCTCCATACCCTAGAGAAATGAAAACATAGTCCCCACAAAAATTTGTAGATGATTGTTCACAGAAGGGTTATTTGTATTAGCTCCAATGTAGAAACAACCCAACGTCCATTAACCAATAAATGGAGAAAATAATGTGAAATGGCTCTACAATGGAATATTATTCGGCAATAAAAAGTAACGAATTACTAATATGTAATCTCTGACGATGATAAAATTTTTCAACATTATGCTTAATAAAATAAGTCAGTCATAAAAGACCACATACTGAATGATTCCGTTTATACGAAGTATCAGGAGAGGTGAATCTATAGTGACCAAGGTATATTGATAGTTGTCTACAACAGCAAGATGTGATGTTTGAGAAAAATGCGAAGTTACTGATAATGGGTACAGGGTTTCTTTTTAGGGTGATTAAATGGTCTAAAATTGTTTGTGCTAATGGCTAAATAACTCTGTGAATATGCTAAAAAAAAAAAAAGCAATGAACTATACTGTATGAATTGCATCATGTGATCTCTAACCTTCCCTCTCTGTCTATAGTGGAATTTGGAAGAAACAAATGCTAAATGAAAATACCTTGAAAAACCACTTCCACAGCCTAGGGATGCCAGAATTCCCACAGATAAAGCCCCTACGAAAAAAAAACTCACCAACTAGAATTACAAAACATTTGAGGAAAAAACCCACCACAGAAAAAGTCAACTGCACACTCCACACACAGAACAGTATAGCCATCAAGAGTACCGTATAGCTGAATGAAGTTCACTTTGAAAATGAAAAAAGTCATTTAAATATGACATGGAATTTGTTGAGTAACAGATCGAACATAGTTGAATCCATGTTTCATACAATGAGGAAACAAAAATCAGTAAGCGAAGAGACGACTTGACAGACTTGGGCTAATGTGTGTTTAGAGATATTCTGATAAAACAGATATTCTTTTCCAGAACACATGGAACATCTATCGATATTACACATTAGCTATGGCAAAAGCAAGTGTTGATGAACCTGCATCAGACACAGTAGCTAAAGAACTCTTTTTAGGTCCCATGGCCAGTAAACAGTGTATCATGTTTGAACATAGATACTCCAGTTCTTAATCACCAGGTCATACTAAATATATGAAGGTGCCTTAATGTGATCAATGGTGTCTGCCAGCAACCTATACAAATATCCTAATTGATGATTGAATGTTATAAATAATCTTAAAGTCATGTATATGACAAGGTACCTACTTTCACATTTTCTTTTCAAATAATAGTATATGTCAAGTAGGTCAAGATTGGTAGTTGTGTTGATCAGAACTTCTGTGTTTTGATTTTTTCCTGCTTGTTTGTCAGCCCTTGAGAGATGGATTAAAGTTCCCAACTATAATTTGAAAGTGGCTGAGCTACTTTCTTCTTTTTGTTCTACTGACTTTTCTTTCTAGTGATGTCAAACTAAGTTTTTATAGGAATGTCCTCTTTTATCTTTGGTCCACCCAGGCACCTAGATTTTGTTGTTCCAAGAAATAGCTACATCTGCTATTTACATCACTTCCTGTCCCTTCCCTTAATTTGCTCTCAACTGCACTAAATTTGAAAAGATATTCTTTCTGTATGTTGGAGTTATGGCTATGTCCTACTTTCACTGATGATAGTGTGGGATTTCTAATTTTATTTCTGTGGGTTTTAGAGGGCTTCAGTAAATGTCTTAATAATGTGGGCTTTAGAGTTGCACAGATATAAATTTGAGGGCCAAAGAACACTAAAAGTAGACTAGAGCATTATTGGCTACTGCTGAGGTCCTACCTCTTTAAAATACAGAAATTTCCTGCTTTGAGTTGTTTCTTCCATGGCTTTAGACACAAATATGTTACAGGGAGTCTGGGCAGTTGGGAACTGATATTTTATCACTTTAATGAAAGGCAAGAATGGTTTATACAGGGCATCGTTTGGACATTATTCTCATTTTACTCGATTTATAAATTTTAAGTATGAATTCATATTCCTCTGAAAGAATGGCACTAGTGGGTGTATTTTGCTGGTTTGCCCTGCGTGATTCCTTATGGGATGCAGGGAACAGAGTGTTATGGGAGCACACCTGAACGCATTTTATGAGTTCCTGTCCACGTTCTCCAGGAAGAAACTAAAGTTTTCATTATTAGAGTTACAATATGTTCTTCTAAACCAGAAGTATTCTATTTTGCTGAGTTGGGTTATCAGTGGAAGGTATGTAAGTAACATCCATCTTGTAACCAACTCTAGTCAGGCCCTTTAATTAATGGCTGGGGAATCTGCTGTATTTTTTAAAAGGAGAAAATTTAATTGTGGTTTGAATTAAATAGTCTAATGAAAGTGACCACAAAGCAATTGATCAAAACTAATGGGTGAGTAGTTTTGCTTTAGTTAAATAAACCTCTTGTTTGCTTAGCATACATATTTTGAGGGGCTTAATTCATGGTATTGGTGCATCAGAACATGTAGAGGAAAAGTAGCCAATTATTTTTGGGAATATTTTTAAAAAAGAGAGCCTAAAAATTTTTAAGTATGTCTTTTAACTTTCATATTCAACAAACATTTACAACATTTCTAATATATACTGTATGTTAGGGATAAAAATGAATAATACAGCCCATGACAATAGAAGGTAGACCAATGAAAATGAGAACGGCAACTTTTGCCATCTTGAAATCATTATTTTCAATGAATTGTATTCCTCATGCTTTTCTTTCAAAACCTCCTTTCTAAATTTTAAGTTATTAATAATTTTTACTTTTTTATAATATGGTGTGTTGATTATTATTATAGTTACAACCACAGATTATAACAAGCACTATTATTTAGCTTAACCTAATATTTACAGCAAGGAATCATTTGAGAGTCTGGGAGGTTCATCACACTGGGATTTGAAGAACAGGATCATTTTCTTAGCCTCTCTTTCTGATATGTAAGTCCTTATTCTTGATCTCTTATTGTCACTACCTCAATAAAGTAGTTGTGATTCATACATAGTTATAAGCAGAGTCATTCAAAATTCACTCAAGTGCAGGTCCCCAATTTATTTGGGGGGGGAGGACTAAATGACACATTGAGTTATAGAAAACTAACAATTTAATCTTATAATGTCATGCAAACTTCAAAACAGAAAGTCCTAGGAAGTACTATTCATCTTTCTGAAAGAGTTCTATGGAAAATGGGTGACTTCTCAAAAAAAAATTTATTTTAATGACCATGTGTTTCCCTTCCCATCTTGTTTATCCAATCTTCCAAACCAAAAGTATCTAAACTGACTGTTGTAGAATGCGAAAATTACCATGTATAAAAGCTGTATTTTATATAGATGAATTTAATATTGCCATGTTTTTTAATTAAAAGGAATAAAAGATTATAGATTTGGAGGAAAAAAAAGTAACCGAAAATACAAAATGAAATACAAAGAAAATACAAAATTTAAAATGACAGATTGCTTACAACAAATGCATCTTTAGAGAGAATTTATGTTAGCTCTAGGTATTTCTTAATGAAAGAGATGGTCTTTTTAAACATCATCCTACCAAATCTTTGTTTTAAAGTGTCTGCTTTTATGAAAGTTCTCCTGAAAAACATTGAGTATACTTTACAGTAGAAACAAAAATCCACTAAAGATATGGTCATATCAGTTAACCTAGTGTTTGCTTTCCATATTCATGTTTAAGCACTTTTTACAATCCTTGTTGTAATGTTTTCCTATGTTAAAGGTAAAAATAAAAATTTACATTATACTTCCACAAACATAAATGATTGTGACAAATCTTTCTCGACAATTACTTATTGAGCCACCCTACATGCCAGGCATTGTTGCTGTCATTTGGGATTTGTGAGTGAACAGAACAAGAATCCTGGTCCTGTGGAGTCTATATTCTAGAAGGAAAAACATCATATATAACATATGTGATAAGTTAACTTATACAGAACATTAGTTTTATATTTCAAGGAACAAAAGAAAAAGTGAGACATTTAAGGGAAGTCAAGAGGATAAGAGGCAGGACAGGAAGTGAGTATAAACAGGGACGTCCAAGTCGGCCCTATTGAGAGGATGATATTTGGACAAAGACCTGAGGGCGGTAAGGGGATGAGCCATGCAGCAGTCTGGGAGAAGAGCTTTCTAGGCAGAAGGAGCAGTCGAAAAGGTTTTTACTCAAAGGTGACATTTTCCAGGAACATGAAGGATGCCAGTGTACCAAGAGAAGAGCAAACAAGAATTGCAGGAGATGAGTTCAGAGAAGCAAGGGAGAAGAGGCAGATCGTATGAATACAGGATGTACCAGCGGTGCTCAAACCTCAGTGCACACACCACCACCAGGAGGGCTGTTCAAGATACAGATTGCTAAGACCCCGAGAAGATCTAGAATAAAGTGCAGGACTCTGCATTTCACTAACACAACTCACTCAACACTGGGGATTCTGATGCAGGTGCTACTTAGCAAGTACTGTGAGAACTGCTTATAGGCCACTGTAAAAACAGTGATTTCTATTAGGAGTAAATCGAGATTAACTGTAGAGTACTGAGCGGACAAGTGTCATGCCTGACTTACATACTAAACCAATGATTTTGACTTCTGTGTTGAGATTAACTAATAGAGGGTCAATGACAATAGCCACTAGGGATATTCCCTTAAGAGAAATCGAGGTGACATCATATAATGGTGTCACTCGCAGAAGAGAGTGACGGCCAGAGGAGATGGTGAAATTGGATGTTGGGTATTTTAAAAGTAGGGCCAAAATATTCGGTAACGATTTTTTGTGTGTGTGTGGAAAATGAGAGGAGAACAAGAGTCAAGGATGACCCCACATCTTTTTCTCTGAACAGGTAGAAGTTCGCAACCAGCGGACCTGTGGAAGGCTGAGACTATATTTAAAGGGAAAGATAAGAAGTTCCATTTTAGAAATACGGAATTTGAGATGTCTATAAAACATATGTGTGCAGAGTAAAGTTAACAACTGGATGATTTTGGAGTTTGAGAAAAGAGATCTAAACTTGCATAGACATTTGGGACTAATTACCATATAGGTAAATGAGGTAAAACAAGAAAATGAATGGAAAAGGGAAAGTGGAAGTCCAAAGCCTAGTCCAGGGGCTCCCCCAAGTCTGTCGAAAAGGGAAGATTTGAAGTGAAGAAAATAGGAAAACCATAAGAGTATTCTACAAGTCCAGTAAGAAAGGTTTATCAAAGACAAGGGTTCTGCCCGACACGGTGCAGTCTTGGCTTTGTACTTGCAGCAGCCTAGTTTCTGGTTTCCTCCTCTGAACCAGAGGGAACACAGCAGGCCTTATTTGCAAAGTATTCTGTGTCTGTGTTCTGACTTGTCTGGGGAGTATGCGAGCGACTGCTTACCCTTTAAGATCAGGAACGATGCAAGGATCTCCAATTTTGGCCCATTTATTTAATATACTAGAGGAAGTTCTGATCAGAGCAATTAGGAAAATAATCATAATTAAAAAGAAAATAAATAAAGGGAACCCAAATTAGAGAGAAGTAAAATTATTTCTCTTAATAGATGGTATAATCTTACATGTGGAAACACTGAATTCTTTTGCCAATAAACTGTTAGAACTAATAAATTCAGTGAACTTGCAGAACACAAAATAAACTAGCAAAAATAAGATGTGTTTCTATACGCCGACAATGAACGATCCTAGGGGAAATTAAGAAAAAAATTCCATTTAGGATGAAAAGTGTAAAGGGGATCAAATACACAGCGATGGAAAGCGACTAGACTTTAGGAAGTGAACACACCATAGGGTAAATAGATATTGTATTACAAAGTTGTACACCTGAAATTTATATAATGCTATTAACCAACGTTACCCCAATAAATTTAATAAAAATTTAAAAAATAACATACTTAGAAATAAATGTATCCAAAAAGGCAAAAGACTAGTATATTGAAACTACGAAACACCACTAAAGAAATTAAGACACAAATAAAAGTTTAAGACATTCTGTTTCCACAAACGGAAGAGCTTAATATTGCTAAGATGACAGATAACACTACCCGAAGTTATCTAAAGAGTTTTCGTAATACTTATCGAAATCCCTGTGGCGTTTTTTGCAGAAATTGAAAACCTACCCAAAATTCACATGGGATCTTCGAGGGACCCCAAATAACCAAAAACGGTCTTGAAAAAAAAAAACAAAGTTGAAAGACTGACATGTCCTGATGCAGAAGAACCAGGGGTGTGTGTAACAGAGTTCATAAAGGGCAAAAAGTTTGAGGAAGAATGTGAGGAAGGGAGAAAGAACACCGAGTGGGATCGAGAACAGTAAGAGGCTATAGCATCAACGAACTGGTTTTCTCAATGGTTACAAAGGGCTGTTGTTATAATGTAGGGAGGAGGGAGCTGTAGTGACAGGTGGTGGCTGTAGAACGGAAGTGAGATTTTGAAGGGCATCTAGATATTGGCCATGTGAAGGTCTAGAGCTTACGTGTGAGGCTGGGTGAAGTATAAGATGATTGCGCTAGAGAGGTTTGTGGAATTAGAGACCAGGGGGTTGGAAGAATCATCTCTTTGTGTATTAAAATCATTAAACAATATTATCATAATAAAGAAGCTAAAACTGTAAAGAAATAAAGAGGTTCATAGATAACATCGATACTGAGAAGAAGTGATGAAATCTTATGATATGGGATATGATTCCACGTGGGAGAGGTAGGGAGGAGGAAGAATGGTCTGCAAGCTGCATTCTAGAGCAGAACACTTAACTGACCTCTCGGCCTGGTGGTCTTAGGGCTGTGGGAGTAAAGCAGAGCCACCAGTTCAGAACTGATTTGCTTCGGAACAAGGAGAAAAGAAAATGCGAATAAGAAGTTGTGAATAAAGGGAATTTTGCTGACAATGGGCTATGAATGCATGACACATTAGCGGGTTTTCAGGATTTGGATGGTGGTGCCAGAAGAGTTTAGAATAAAAGACGTGAGAAGCCTTAAGGAGGTGAAGTGTGGGAGAAGAATGACCTGGGCATCTGGAGGTTTCCTGGTGACGGTCACGTAAACGTAAAAGGCATAATGAAATAGTCCTGGTGGATTTGAGAAAGATGGTGGTGGTAAAAATGAGGCTGAGAGTATTCGTGGAGTCAGATACTCGTTCGGGGGCTGTCTATTCTCCCCAAACAATGAGAATAAAAGGTTTAAAGAGGCATGACTTTCATCACAGTGTAAGATTTCATGTTTGATTCTCTAATGATAGAAGATATCTGTGCTCAGTGTGACTCAGTGTGAGTGCCTACCCCCATCCCAACTGAAAAAGATGGACCTCTGAAGACCCCAGAAATTACAACAAATACAAGGCCATTCCTTGCCTCTGATTTGTTTTGTCTGTAATCCGGTCAATGTAGGTAAATCTAGGTCTTTCTGTCCCCATCCAACTTTAAATTGTTATGTTCCCATGTTTTCATTAAATCTAGGCCATCAGGTAAGTGCCACATATGACATAAGATTAAAAGGCTCACCCAAGGCCGCTTGTCCTCTTTAGTTATCTTTGTTTATTTTGGGGGTGTTAAGCATGGATTACATGTTCTTTTTAGTGCTATAGATTATTTTAAAAATATGGTCAACGGAGTAGTAAAATATCTTAGAAAACGACAGTAGCAATATATTTTTGGTTTTCACAAATACTATCTTTCCTAACACTATAAACTGCTAGGTTTAAATGCATTTTAGATAGTCTATTAAATGTATTAGGGGAATTTTCACTATCTCCTGTGGGGGTGATGATAATTTCACTGAAGTCCTTGTTTGTATATGCATTGGTATCCAGTCTAAAAATTTTCCTTCCTTCATTCTATTTTTTAAAAGCTCTAGGGTTTTACTGCTGCATCTAATGCTATTTTTCTTAATCTTATGCCTCGGTTTTAATTTTGAAAAGAATCATGCAAGACATACCAAGTAAGCTCTTTAATTTAGCTCTAGCCGTAGATCCATTAGATCCTACATGCTACTTAGCTTTAATCTTATTTTAAAGAGTTTACTGGGAAGCCTAAATAGTTTTACAAACTTGAGTTTGAAAAACTAATCACATATTTCAAGAGGTAGTGAAAATTCATCAAAGATTATGAGAATTTTGTACATATTTCTTTCCCACACAAATCTTAGCAAAAAGCACGAATTTAATGCACATACACCTCTGCCAAGTGACATTCAGGATCTGCTTCCCCAAGTACCTTCCAATTTACCATGTGCTAAAAATATTTCTGTGCGTTCGTCCCAATTATGTGACAACATCTATTCATATTGTTCAACAAGTAGTTCTGTGTGGTAAATGACCACATTAGGTAATGAAATAGGCTGCAGGAACAACTATTTGTGTGAAAACTAACACAGTTAAAATGTGCAGTAACTTTATAAGTCAGGGAACTTTAAAATTTTATTATGGAAATCAGTGCTTTGCAGCAAATCATGTTTCTACGGTTTTAATTTTCAAGGGTCTACATTTCAGAAAGTCATAAATAATAAGAACAAGACGTGGAACAGTATCGATTCACTCCGAGATAGAGAAAAATTAATATCCAAACTATGGGCCTATCTTCACTAATGAGGGACTGGTAGAAAGGATGATATAGATTTTTAAAAAATGTCTATGCCATAAATGCTTTATTTATATATTATTGCATAAAGCTCAGAGAGGCAGTGGAAATCAGAAGGGAATAAATTTTTGTTTTTTTCTGCACACAATTTCAGTCTCTAAATTATGAGACCTAAAAATAAAACCAATGAATCAGCATCACAAGAAATGAAGTGGTAGTGGGCGACAATCTTTTCCTCAGTAAAAGTGGCAAAATTCTGCAGAAGCTCTAAATGGACAAATTGAGCTTTTTTCTGGAAATATATGTCTGTCACAATCATTTCATTTTTAAGGAATTCCTGAAAGTGATACGTATCGGTCTGTCTTGCTGGGCATCTGCTCTTGATGGGAGGATAGCAATTAAGATGCATCATCTTTCGGCGATTTATTTGTAAGCTGGTTCTCAATTTTGAACCTGTCGGGGTATTACCGTGTTGCTCCGCTGGATGTCAAGGACACTTCGGTTAGTCTATCACCTCTGCGCGATAGTCTCACTGCCATCTACTAAATACCATCACCTTACATTATTTCTTCCTCTCATGTACTCACAGCTCTGGTTTTTGAAATTGGATAATCCCTTTTACCATCCAATGCAATATTTTTGTTTCCTTAAATATATTTCCTTTTATGATATGTAACTGCCACATTGTCACATATCACTTGCACGTTTTCATTCTCTTCTTGTATGTGTTTCATGTTCGTGCCAATAATGAACATTTTACTTATTAATTTTCTGGAGAGTACTTTGCCTAATTAATGTGAAAGGGGTTCTTTAAAAAGCTGGATTCAGAATTCGCATTGTTTTGGTGATCCCGATACAAAGAATACTGTGAAGTTTGGGGTGGTGTGAATTTTAAAATGGCTTTTGATATAAAAGCTTAAGACAGGTACTAGTTAAAGAATTTACTACAATAGGGGTTCTACTGTATCAAGGAAAAATTAATTGCATAGATGAGACAATCACTATAATTATCTATCAGTTAGGGTCATGGCTAAATATAACTAAAACCCCAATAAATAGTCATGTAAAGAACAAGAGATACTGTTAATTTTCTCATAGGTCCAGAAGGAGGAAATCAAGACTGATGCTCCCACTCAACAACATCACTGACCCAGGCTCCTTCCATCTTCCTCTTCCTTGATGTGAGGGTCTTCATCTTCAGGATTGTTAGCTATGGGCCTCACTGTAATAACATGGGGGCGAGGGGGAGGGGAACACCAAAGGTATTAAGAGTTTTCTCTTTGAGAGTTGAGGACTTTGGACTACAACTCATGGCCCAGAAATGTATCATTCATCATCCTCAGTAGAATTTGGGCTGGAAAACTGAGTATTTTCACTTCTCAGATTCTGCCATCAATAAAGACAATAAAGAAGTGGTTTGCTCATAGTTTCTAAGTAGCCACAGTTCCCTTCTGATTATGGCAGATTCGCCAAAAATTAATATTCTTCCATTTGTAGGCTTATTGCAGGGGAAATTCCCACCCAGATAGAGACCACATGTTGTTGCTTACCCCACACGGCTCTCTGCACTCGGGAGTGTCCATATGTCTCATTTTTATCAGTGGAATGCAGGCAGAGGTGATGCATGTCACTTCTAGATCAGTGTTATAGGAATGATGATTTTTCTATACCTGTTGATACATTCTGAATATCTGTGTCCCCCTCTGCCCCCTGACAGATTGATATGTTGAAAACTAACCCCTAATGTGATAGTATTTAGATGCAGGAATGCTGGGAGGTGATTAGGTTATAGAAAAGAAATTTAAAAACCACATCATTTACAAATTATTTGGTTTTCAAAAATATAAGATGAGCAAAATTGTATTCAAGAAATTGAAAACATAAATAAACTTAAACATTTTTCAAAGAATGTTTTAAAAAACACAGTCTTTTCAGTGAGGGTAATCAATGATTTCTTTCAACTTAAACTTGTAGTTTTAAGGGACAGACTGCCAAGAATAAGAAGGAACTATTCATAACCCAAACTAGCAAAGAAACTAATCTATGAATGTGGCTGTTAAAATCCTAAAAAACACAAGAAGCTGAAATTCTGCCATAATGTTTATTAAAGAATAATCCAACATGATCAAATAGGGTTTATCCCAGAATTACAAGTAAAACTTTTTTTCTTTCTCTATTTTCTCCCATGTTTCTCAAAATATCTCTGTAGAATATATTAGTGAGAAGAGAACCAGAATTTTTAAAAATCACTCTACAGGCAGGTCTTTCTAGGCCATGAATTCTGGAAGAAAAGATTGCAATTGTAATGGACTGGGATAGGAGGTCTTTGGAGCAGTTCAGCCTAGAGGCAGACCCTAAACAAAAAGCATAGTGGGTATGGATAGGCAGCAGAACAAGTATAGTCATCATATCCTTAAGAATTCTTCAAACTGAAGATATTGCTAATTATAGATAATCACAGGGCCCACAGAAATAAAATTGATAATCAAAAAGGAATTCACTAAGGAGCTACTTAATACTAACACAAAATTTCTCAAAGGTATTTGATCAGAGGCCTGAACTACTTGTCTATAATCATGTTAGCTTAGTCCCAGACCTGGCTCAGCTCACAAATGCAGAGCCCCATGAAAAGCAGGAAGCTTACTGTACCTCATGACTGATTCTGTTATATAATACAAGGGTATATGATAAAAATTCCTCCTAGCTTTTCCTAAAGGAATGTGGAGCTTCATACCAGTACCTTGGAAAAGGAAATAAACGTTGGTGATGAGTGGGGGGAGACTGGTGGATGCTTATACTAACTTAGCCAACACTATTTTGGAGGGATTCATAAATAAATGACAGTTAAGCCCATAACTCTGGACTATTGGAACAGGAATAAATGGAGTTTCATGTAATAAACGGAGTTTTGACTAAGATTGTTTTCAGGAGGCATAATGTATACAAAGGTATTTAATAAATATTATCCAAGTTCTTGTATAAATAGATGGAATAGATGCTCTGAACAACCGAAAGAATTATCTACACTGACCGCCTGACTCATAGAATAAAGGATATTGTAAGACAAAGGATAGTGGACCTATCCTTACCAGGCCCACATTGCTACTTTTAAACAGAGGTTAGTATATTTCAACGGACCAACACTAAGCAATAACTAAAAAAATGGGTATATGTTAAAAATAATATTTGTAAAGATACCATGAAAGTCATTAGAAATCGGTTAATGAAAATTCCACAAAGAGTCCTTCTTGTCTGGGCTGAAAATTGCTAGCCCCTTACTGCCCTGGAGGCATTTAATGATTGCAAGGGCAGGTAAGAAGACACTTGGCCTAGGTAAAAAAAAAAAAGACATTCTGATGGAGCAAAGAGAGACCAGTAGAATTTAAACAAATGTGATGGATTGGAAACTGGAAGATTCCCAAATAAATGACAAGTTTTCATCATGCGATGTTAGCTATAATCTGTGTGCAAGACACTGAGGAGCAGCTAAGAAAGTTATAAATGGCAGAGTTAAATCTCTTGAAGTGAACAAGAAACAAGTCTTGCTAGAAGTAGGAAGCCTGACATAAATACACATTGTTTCTCAAGACATTTGCTAGATGTTGAAGCTGTGTAGGGTTAAGACCTAAAGTGGTAAGGTCAAAATTTTCAAAGAACAAAATTGACTCTTGTGTAAATTTAAGGGCTAAGAAAATCAGCCTAACCACAATTCAATTAAAAGCCAAGGAGGCCTAAATCTGAGGAACAGGGATGAACCAGAATTGGACTAAATTTTACTAAACACAGCAGAAGACAGGATGAGTGAACCTGAAGAATTGAAAATGTCCAAAACACTAAAAAGAAATAAAATGTAGATCAACAGAAAATATCCAAAACAGCAGATTAAAAAAAATAGAAAGAAAAAAACAAAACAGATTAACAAACATATGTAACTAGTGTAGCAGAAAATAAAGAATGAGACAGAGTGATATTGGAAAGAGCACTGTTTTCTAAAAAAAAAAAAAAATCACAAACTGATGAAAAATATCCACTGACAAATTTAAAAGGCTCAGGGAACAGAGAAGGAAACCACACCAAGGTCAAACTACTGAAAATGAAAACCAAAAAGAACAACTTAACCAGGGAATAAAAGACCTATTGTCAAAGGAAGAGCAATAAGATATTGCTGCTTTTACAACAGAAACTATGGAAACCATGGAAGCAAGAAGATAATAAAAAAAAAAATCTTTAAAGTAGAAAAAAGAAAATCCTGACCTAGAATTCTATACCCACTGAAATATGCTTCCAAAATGACAAGGAGGTGAAGACATTCCTAGACAAACAAGAGTGGATAAGCTTTGTTTCTAGTAGACCCTCACTATAAGAAATACTTAGGGAAATTGCTTATGTTAAAAGCAAATAGTCCCAGACGGTAGCATAAACTGCAGAATCCAGAGAGGTGAGCATAACATTTGGCATTCCTTTTTTCATGTAAAACATTTGCTGATTCAAAAGCAACAGCCTAGAGTCTTAGGAAAAAGTGCTTGGATTGGATATAAATGGCCATGAAGAGTAATGACGCTGGTAAAAACCTCAGGCTTTCATCTGGGGCCATAAGAGAAGATAAAACCTATGTGTACAAATAAATTTGAGATAGATCTGCCCCCAGAAAAACTGAAAACCAGCTTTGGGAATCAGAGGACTCTCTACTTGCTTTAAAGTGATTTGCCTATTTCCTAAGTGCCTGCTAGAAACAAAACTAAGTCCTCTCTGAAGACACCATTATCCATAGTCTCAAACCACCTCTTCAAAGTTTCATTAATAATCCCTGGACCCCTAGAAAAAGACAACTGGGCAAATGAGAAGATGAAAACTGATGAAGAACAGAAGAAAAAAAGTGAATTAAAATAGATTCAGAGCTAATCCAAATATTGGAGTAATCTCAAGGACATGTTTTAAAACAGTTATAAATTTTATCAGGATCAAAAACTTTAAAAAAAATCCAATGAAATTGCTGAAACTTGACAATATAGAAAACAATGAACTAAATAGGTGGATTTAGCAGCAGATCAGACATAGCCAAAACAAGCTTGGTAAATTTTATGATAGGTAAAAAAAAAATCCAAACTAAAACAGACAAAAAAATAAAAATTAAAAAAAAACATAGGTGATATATGATATATGGTTAAAAATTTTTAACAAATGTGAAATCCGAGTCCGAGAAAGGAAAAGAGAAAGAACAGGGAAGAATCGACATTTGAAGTGATAATGGCCTAGAATATTACAAAACTGATAAAAAAAATATATATATCCATGGCTTCAAGGATAACCGCAAACCATAAGTGGAATAAAATGGAAAAAATCATTCCTCTGCTTATCACATTAAAATGTTGAAAAGACAGAGAGGAACTTAAAAAATTTCCAGGAGAAAATTACATAATACCTTCAAAAGATAACAAGACACAAAGCTGACTTCTCAAAAGAACCAGAAGAAGATGGTATGAGTTTGCTATGGCTGCCATAACGAAGTATCACGGACCAGGTGGCTTAAACAGAAATTTATTTTCTCAGAGTTTCGAAGGACAGAAGTACTAGATCAAGATGTCAACAGGGTCGATTTCCTCAGAGGCCTCTCTTCCTGGCTTCTAATAGCTGTCTTCTCCCTGTATCTGTCTTCACATGGTTTTCTGCATCTCTGCCCAAATTTCCTCTTCTTATAAGCACACCAGTCATGTTGGATGAGAGCCTTCCCCAATAATCTCATTTAACTTTATCATTTTTTTTAAATACCCTGTCTCTAAATACAGTCACATTCTGAGATAGTTTGGTTTAGAAAGTCAACATAATGCAGCCCATTATAAAGACAGAAGACAAAAGATTGACAGAAAATAACTGCCCATATAGAATTTTAATTCCCTAAAAAACTTTCCCTCAAAAATGGAGGTAAAAATAAAGACATTTTCGGAGAAAAACAGAAAAAAAATTAATCATCATCAGCAGACCCATGATTAAGAAAGTTCTACAGGAGGTCCTCAGGCAGAAGCGAAATACTTTAGATAAAAGCAAAGAGAAGCGCGGAGAAATGAAGAGAAAAAAAGGGTAGACAAATGGAAAATCAAATAAATGTTAACAATTAAAAAACAATAATAAATAATCTTGACTTCCAGCATTCAAAATTTATTATATACAATTAAAATACATGATAACAATAGCTCAAAAAATAAAGTGTAGTGAATAGTTAAAATATTCTAACATCCTTAAAGTATACAAGACACGATAAAGTGCAGTTATTTCTATTATAATTTAATAAATCATGCATGCATTTTGTGTTTAGAGTTACCACAAAATTGACTGGGAGAGAATAGTAGAGGGCATGAATACACACACACACACATGCACACATGCACGCATGTGAATATCAACTGAATTTCTATATTTGAACAATTAAAAATGAAATTTTAAAAGGTACCACTTATAACAGCATCGAACACCATCAAATTCCTAGGAATCAATATAGTAAAAGATATGCTAGAGCCCTGCACAGAAAACTAAACACATCGTTGAGAAAAATTTAAGACCTGACTAAGTGGAAAGATGTATCGTGATCACAGATCAGATTATAAAGATATCCTTTCTCTGCACACTGATCTGCAGATTCAATATAACTCTGTTCAAGAGCCCCACAGGTTTTGTGTTATGAGAATTAACAAGAAGATCCTAAAATGGGCACATAAATGCAAAGAGCCAAGAATAGCTGAGAAAGCTTTGATTGCACAGAATAAAACTTACTCTGTTGCATAACAAGAATGATTATAATACTATGGTAATGGATATAGTTTAGAACTGATGTAAAGATAGGCAAATAATCAGAACAGAATAGAGGGTTCAAAATATACCTTCGTATACCTACACCTCTACTGTCACCTGATTTATAACAAGGTTACACAATAATGCAGTGGGGAAAGAATGACTGTTTCAATGAATCATGCTTCAGCATTACGTTGTTTATGTGGAAGACAATGAACTTTGATCTTTATCTTGTGCCATTATAAAACTCAAGTCCGAATATCCCATAAACCTAAATGCAAAAGATAGGATGATAAAGGTTTTGGAAGATAACATGGGAAGTTATCATCCTGATTTTGGCATAGGAAAAAAAATTTCTTAATATATACATATCCTACCCATAAAGGAAAAGATCTGTAATTGAACTGAATTAAATATAAGAGCTGTAATTGAATTGAATTAAATATAAGAGCTTTTCTTTATCAAAAGACACCATTAAAGAAGGAAAAGAGTACAAGCCGCAGGACTTTAACAGATATTTACAAGATGTATACGTGACGAATGACTTATACTCAGTATTTGTACTTAAAAAACTCCTTGAAATCACTAAAAGAAAAAAAAAGAAAAAAGTTAAAAGGAATTAGCAAAAACCTTAAATAGCCACTTCCCAATAGCAGATATCCAACTGGCTGTTTGACGTATGAAAAGGTGCTCAAACCTGATGAGTAAATGGAGAAAATGCAAAAAAAAACAAAAAAACAAAAAAACAAAAAAACAAAAAAAAACAAAAGCAACAACAACAAAACACACAGAGAAACCTAACCTACAATGTTAGTAGTCAGCATGGTGGGTGATTACCTTGTAGACAGGGGAGGGAGCATACTGATTCTGAGGGCCGTGTAGAGGGCATCCGGGAAGCTGGTGAGCTTCTATTATCTGCATGGTGGCTATCTGGGTATAGTCCCTCTGTGATAATTCACTGAGTGAAAGAAACACTTGTGATTTTTGCGCTTTCATGTTATATTCCCAGGATACGTTTATTTTCAAATTGTGAAAATAAATGAACTACAGCTACATTCAGCAACATCGATAAATCTTAGTAATGTAATTCTAAAGGACAAAAGCAACTCTCAGAAGACTACGTAAAGTATGATACTCTCTTGAAGCATTCAAAAATCAGAAAAATTATATTTTTTAGGCCTACATATATGTGGATAGAAGTAACCAAAAAATTTAGCAAGGGAATGAAAAGTATGAAAATCAGAAAAATGGCTGTCTTTGGAGGCTAAGTGGATAATTGGATATGGGAGTAGAATATAGTTTAGAAGTTACGGGTACTATTCTTGATCCTGAAAGCCTGTGGTGTGTAAATGAATGTTTATTTAAAGTGGATAAATAAAAATAGGTAAGAAATGGATGCAATGACTAGATGACAGTGTGCCATGCAATAAAAATTTTGATTAAATTTTATGCATTTGTGAGCCAAATAATAAAAAGAAAATTAAAAACAGAATACAGGGCAACTGATTCTGAAACTAGTAACTGGATAACAAAACTATGCAAGATCAACATGAGAAAATGATCTTGCTGAACCATACCCAATAATATGTAAAAAAGAAAAGAACATGCTCGAGGTATATCCCAGCGATTCAGTAGCACATTAATGGATTAAAGGAGAAAATTATATAATCATTAAATTCAAAGCAGAAATAGTATTTGATAAAATTCATTATTTTTAAAAGTGCTCACAAACTAGAAATAGAGAAGAAAATTAATAAGTAATATAAGGACTAGAATGAAGCAGCAAGTTCTCTTTACTTGCAGATAATATGATTATCTCAAAAGTAATTTTTATACAAATTAGTAGAACACTCGGGAGATGATTCGACAGCTGAATATAAGATCGGTATTTAGAAATTTTACTTTTATGAACAAGCAACAAATAGAAAGTGCAAATTAAAAACAAAACTGTGACACTTCCAATGACAATAAAAATAAATTAGGAACACATCTACAAAAGAGATTCAGTACCTTTTTGAAGGTACTGAAATTATAAAACTTTATTAACAGCATGTAATAATTTTTCTATTACTGTGTAACAAATTACTGTAATTTTAGCACCTTAAAACATCAATCATTTATTACCTGGCAGTCCTGGAGACAAAAAACACAGGCATGCTCAGCTGTTTTTTGCTTGGCAATTATCTGGAACTCCTAGGAAAAAATCCACTTCCAAGCTTATTTCAAGCTTATGATAGAACTGAGTTCCTTCTGTGAGACTGAACTCCCTGTTTTCTCATGGGCTGTTGCTGTCTGTGGGAACTGCTCTAGCAATTAGAGGCTGCTCTCAGGCCCTTGCCCTGTGGCTCCCTCCATCTCATCAAGGAACCTCCCTCACAATGTCCCTCTCATGCTCTGCATCTCTCTGCATGCCTCTTTTGCTACCAGCCAAAGAAAACCCTTGGCTCTTAAGAGGCTCCTGTAATTAGGTTAGGCACAACCAGATCATTACCCTACGTGGTCAGCTAATTAGCAACCTTAGTCACATCTGCAACATTGCATGGCCATGTAATGAAGCAAAATCTTGGGGATGAAGTCAGTGGGACCATCTTAAATTTCTGTCTCCTTAAAAAAAAAAAAATCAGTGGAGAGATATACCATGTTCATGAAAAGCAAGACTAAATATTGCAGTGATTCTGTATTTGTGATTTGGTTGAGCTAGAAATAATAGAAAATCTCCAAATGTTAAAAACCTTAGAGAAAAATAAGCTTTTTCATTTGTTTCTCGCATTGTCCCATTTTACTAATTTATATCTCAATACCACACTGTAGTAATTGTAGCTTTACAGTGTCTTGAAATTAGAATAGTATGAATCTTCAAACTTTATTTTCAAAATCATTTTGGCTACTCTATAAGAATGCAGGTTTTTAAATTTTTCCTTGTATTTTCCTATTGCACTAGCTAGGACCTCCTGTAATTTCAAATGGAAGTGGTAAGAGTAGACGCTGCTGGTATACCAAAAATCTTAAGTAGAAAATGCTAATATTGCAATTAAGCAGGATGTTAGCTACAGGTTTTTGTACATTTTTATTTCTAGATTGAGTAATTCCCTTCCATTCTAATAGTTTTATCATAAATGGGTGAATTTTATCAAATGCTTTATTTTACAGTTATTGATAAGTGTATTTATTTTAAGTATATATAGTTTTTCTTTATTTTGTTGATGTGGTGAATTACATGGGTTAATTCTTGACTGTTAACCTTAATTTCCGTCACAAACCCAAAGATATATTATCCTTTCTATATACTGTTGTAAAATTTAAATTAATTTGCTAATGTAAAGAATTTTAATATCTAGTATTATAATATATTGGTCTATAATTTTCTTTTTTATAACAACATTGTTAGTTTCCAGCATGTGGGTTATGTAGATCTCAAAAAACAAGCTTAGAGTTATTCCTTTTCTTCTCTAAAAGTGTTTATGTAAAGTGAGTATAATTTCTCATATGTTTGAGAAAATTTATCAGTGAAGTTATCCTTTACATTCCAAACTGTGATGCCAGGCTATGGGTAGCTATTAAAACTCTAGCTGGTTTCTCCATGTCTCAACAAAGTTTTTCTGCCTATGGCGGGCCTACTTCTCCCTCTGCTCATGCCCTGAGATTCTGCAAATGAGGAAATAATGGAAGAAGTCTTTGGTCCCTGCTTACCAACAAAAGACCTGTCTCTCTCCAGAATTTTAATTTAGACTTTTGTCCACTCACAGCCTTTGATGCTTCTATTATTCACACACACACAGTGTATTCCTTTTGTTACAGCAGAAATGTTGGCCTATTGTGACCATATAAAACTTCTCAGAAGCACAACTCCCTATTTAATTTTTTCGTTTTTAATTTCAATAACTTGATTGCTCCCATTTTACAATTTAAAAATTCCTGAACAGGATACTTCCCTTGCTGTTCTAGAACAAATTCTAGGGGAACAGCTATAGGTAGATGAGCACAGTGCTTAGAAGTTGTCTCTACAGTTCAACCACTCGACCACGTAGGTCCAAATTCTGGATCTACCATTTCCTAGCGTTGAGCTTCCTTTTCCCACTTTGTAGGATATGGTTTACAAATAGTCTATTGCATATAATTAAACACAGAGAAAGACTATGAAAAATATGAGGCAAAGAGAAAACAGTCAATGAATACTAGCTCTTTTACAAAAAGACCTAAGATGGAGTCAGTCCAAGGGTAGCCCTAACTACTGATTTCGTATGATTTCTTATCGTTTTTATCTGTGAATCCATTCGATAATTTCTTATTCTTTTCACTGTCATTAAATATACTGGATTCAATCTGAAGGTCATCTCTTCCTAAGCACCAACATTATTTGGTCCTATTAGCACCAGATCTCTCTTAAGCATGAGGTTGAAAGTCAGTCCAGTCATGCTGCATGACGACTGCCAGCTCATTATGCAGTGTGGAGGGAGACGGCAGATTCCGGCCGTCTACACTAATCCAAGCCTCCTACACTAATCCAAGCCTCGTAAGATTTCGAAGTAATGCTCATTGCAGATATCTATTTTGAATTTACCACATGGCTAATAATGGAGATATTACCTTTATTATTATTATTATTATTTTATCTGATAGCTATTCCTTCAAGCAAATGATCAATGTCAAACAAATCACGTAGCTGCCTACAAGGATATTGCTTATATGAAGCTTTCTGCTACCTGAGGCAGAGAGAAAAGAATGGGATTAGGATCTAAGAGAGGGTTGATGGCTGTCATTTCCACGATAGGAATGTTGACAGTGGAGATAAATAACTTCTGGAGAGCGACTTGTTAAACTGGGTTAAAAGAAGATCTGTATGGGCATGGCCGAGTCCAATGCCGCTTGCCGATCTGATTATATTTTATTAGTCAGCTGAACTGTATTCCATGATTCAGTTTGTGGCTATCTAAAGGGGTCACAAGCTGCAGCAGCTCATATTTCCTGAACACATTTTGGCAGAAATTGTGGATTGTTTTAAGAGAATGCCAACTAGTGTAAGAGATAAAGACAAAGGGCTTCTTTGTAGTTGTTTAACATTATCAAACTACCGACCGAGGAAAGGCAAACAGTTTCCTTTGTGAGGTCTCGGCATACACTCCAGCACATCAGAGACAAAGCAAGCTCTCTCCACTAGAAAATCACACTTTAGACACACAGGACTCATGCGTACATGACCACGAAGGTCTCATCTTTACATACAGATTCTCTGAGGAACTCTACACGGCATTGTTTTGAGATCTCCACCCTTACTTAATTGCGAAAGCCTCCCCTGGGTCTTGTCATAGGTCACTTTTTGTATAGTCCTAACATTACTGACTCAGATCTTTTACATTTCTGGTTACCTTCTTTCCATTCTGGTCTGACTGTTTTCCAATTCTCTGACCCCTCTTTTTTTGTCCGTAAGTAACATAAGTGTCCTCCCGTCCTGAGGTATCTACCTACTCCATCTAGATCTCATGGCTAAACAATTTACTTGCCTTCTTGGTAACATTGTCAATCCCTTTTCTTTCTTAGCTTTCAGGAAAAACTGTCCAGTCTTGGGTCAGGCTAACCATTCACCTACTTTTTTGCTTCTCAAAAGACTGGTGATCCTGTGAACACACGACTTTTGGTGCCAACTGCTTGGTATTCCATACTTCCACCTATGTGTCTGCTCACGCATATATACGCTTGCAAAAACTGGTCTTTTTCCCAGCAAAATTAAAGATTATCAGGATTCACTGCTTTCTATTTAGAATTTGCCTATGGACTTATCAACATGAGAAATAACTTAGCAATGGGATTCAGACCTGGGTGTAACGGTGGCAACCGAGTGTGTTCGGCATTGGTTACGTTTGACTTTCAGCAATTACGTATCCCCTCTAATTTTGCTTTCCTTACCCACGAACTGATGAAAATAAATGCATTTACTTTCAAGATTGCTTTCAAATAAGAATTTAAAGAAAAAAATATACAAACATATATATGTATGTACACACACACACATATATCCCTTAGCGTGCATATGTGTGTATTTGTGCATACGTATATATATGTGTATGTATGTATATATATGTGTATGTGTATATAT
The DNA here is from genome assembly GCF_014176215.1 of Rousettus aegyptiacus. Classification (NCBI taxonomy): domain Eukaryota; kingdom Metazoa; phylum Chordata; class Mammalia; order Chiroptera; family Pteropodidae; genus Rousettus; species Rousettus aegyptiacus. Next base: position 90,222,294 of record NW_023416285.1, on the reverse strand, counting down.
ATGTAAATATGTACATATTTACATAGCATAATACTTAGCATAGTACTTCCCAATTAGTGCTACTAAATGTTATAAAGTTAATTTCTATTGTCACATCTACACTCATCCCTGCCTCCTTCCCTCCTGTCGGAAGGATGTGCCTTGTTTTAGCCAAGACTAATTTCTCCATTTTCTCATACTTCACTGACATTGATACCACATTCCATTAATTCTGCCTCTCACAGTCCGTATTTTTCAGTCTCTCAGTACATAAATATTCTCTCTCCATTCAGTTACCCTACCTCTGACCTTCTCTTTTCACAATTATGCTTTCATTAAGTTAACAATTAGTTGATAGCTCATTAAAAATAGTTATAACTATATATACTAATAGTTACATTATTAGTTATGTAATTACGCATATAACTATTATGTAACAGTTATAATAATTACATTATAACTAAAATATTACAACTAACTATTCCCTTCTTCTATTCCACTTCTATTGCTCCATAAAAAAATGACATTTGACAAAATGATGAATAACTTCCAAACTGTTAAGTCCATAAACATTTAAGGCCACTTTCAGGTTGCCATTTATTGAATTTGTGTGTCTAGCATGGTGCGATGCACTTTTGTGTGCATTTAATTCTCACAACCATGCTAAGGGGTAGATCCCATTATTCTCATTTTACAGAGGGGGAAAGAGAAGTGAGGGGTGTCACTCGGTCAGTCACCATCATTCACGGAGAGTACCCTGTTTGACTGTCCTTGCTTTCCACAGAGCTTACAGTTTGGAGACGGAGAGGAATTGGAAATTGGTTGACGAGCAATTCTACCATAGCGTCTGAGATGAAAGCTGTGGTGGGGAGAGTCCCACGTCTGACCCCAGGGAGAGCTCATGTTGGAAAGGTCAACATGAGCTCTCTGAAGAGATACGATTAAGCTGACAGCCGAAGACCGGTACATGTCTGCCATGCAAAGAGACGTGAAAGAGAGGTCCGGGTAAAGAAGACGCCATGTTCAGGTCCAAGGTCATGGCTGGACAAGAGCTTCGGGGCCTGGAGTTTCATTCCGGTTTCCTCAAGTGGTCAAGCAGGGCTCGCCATGGATCTTCCCATCCTATGACACTGTGTGTGCCCATTTTCAAGTAGCGTGACTATAAGCTACCTGAGGACAGGTGTGTAGCCCTTAGTACACACCTAACATACGATAAATAAATAATAAAGAAATGTTTAATGAACTACTAGTAGCATTTTATCCTAATGGGCACTGACCCTCTAATTTAGGGCAGGGGGACTGACAGTTTGGTCATTTCGAGCAGGGTCTTCACATCCTGTGTGGCCACTACCTGCTTGTCAGCGTCCTTTTACCTGGTTGGTCTAATGAGTTATGTGCAGTCAACTGCTGGTGTCCAGGTGATTAATGAGGCTTAGCAACTGAGGTCTGTGTGCTAACAATAGTTTCAGCATTACACTATCATTACCGTTTTATGTCAAATGGCCACCAATTAGCATCAAAGTTTATCTGATGAAAATATTAAGAAAAAGATTTTTCTTGTGAGACTTATGAATATGCATGTTGGAAGTTGTTCTTCCTTCAGTGCGGCCTCCTGGAGAGAATACTAAACTGGAAGGTCAAAGCCCTGAGTTTTATTCTTGGCTTTGCCACTCACTCCCTCGGTGACCTTGGACAAGTTGCTTAGCCACTCTGCAGGCAACTGTTTCTCTGTTGATAAAGATGTGAGTAATGATAGCTTGAGACTGCCTTCCATAGAGGGAAGCTGTGAAGATGAATGAGACACTGTTTATAAAGCACTCTGAACTCTCTGAAAGAAAGGTGCTGTACCAATACAATGTTGCTATTGTTATTCAACTGCATCTTCGCTGCATGTTTTCTGTGCCCTTCTCACAACCTGGGAAGGGTGGTAAAGTCAGAAATGCATGGATCACCTCGCAAGACATGGACCTGTTCCCGCCTCTCGTTAACTTTCCACTGAGTCTGCCTCTATCCTATTTCCTATAACGTTTCTTTGAAATATATATATATTTCAAAGAAACGTTATAGGAAATAGAATTTATAAAAATTCAAATGACTTTAGAGGAAATCATCTTTAGGGGTCATCTGTGGACCATCTGTGGGACCCATTTAAGAGTGAACGCCTGAGACCCGGATTTTCATGGTCAAAGGAAAAGATGTGGGTAATGCTTCCTGATTAATGATGATTTCGATCTAGCCCTTCATCCGCGTCTTCCCAACCAGGAACTGAGCAATAAATTGGGAACCAAAGTGCCTGCTCTTCTTTCATTTCTTCTCCCTGAGCTTGAAGGTCCTTTGGTTGAAGGGGTGACAAGAAAGAAAGGCAGGGGTGTGTGGGGGGGGAGGAGACAAGGCTCATACTGTCATTGATTAGACCCTGAATAACTGAGAGTTGACTCTGCTGTGGGCCCTACATACTAAAAAAGCAAGACAGGCTGCCATTCCTTTCATTTGTATCCATTCTATTTCAAACACTGTATTTTTCAGAACTAGCTCGTCTCTTAAATGTGATATCTTAATATTCAGAATGTGTGGAATGTGGGAAAACTGACGTCCCTCTGAGAATCTCAATCTTGCATTAGCAGATTCTTTTGCATTTAATTTTGTCCCTTGTTTATATTAAAGGCAGAAGGTTTCTTCTGACGTGAGAAATTTTAAAATGTAAAGTCCTTTAGAGAATCCTGCTTTTCATCTGCTTATCAGGACCAGTGGGAATAGCTCTTTCCTCAGGTTTTAAAGTTCCAGAAGATCCACAGTTGTTGTAAGTGTGCTGGCCTTAAGGTTTGTTTGTTTCTAGAAAAGGACTGAAAGAATTATCTGCTAAAGGCATGCAGCTGGAGTTACTGGATCAGGCGTTTGAAACTTACTGATTGTCCCACAAGACGTGTTAAAATTTAGGAAAGAATATGTTCAGCTGTCAAGAAGATTTTTGAGTTTAGAGGAATCCGGCCAGAATTTGATAAAAAGAAATCTAGACAATAATCCCATGTAATAAATCCTTCTGTTTTTAATGAACATAGTTGTCTTTTTTCTTTCCCATTGGAGATTCAGGTCTTGGGGGTACTCTAAATGATATATTATAGAGCATCGTATTTTGAAATTATTGAAATTATCATTCTTAAAATTAAAAAAAAAAGGAGTCATGATCTCTTTACCACTCTTGTGAGATCACAATTTCTCCCTGAAGGAGGGAGAATGGGACTGATGTACATTTCCATGACAATAAAAATGCACCGATCACACTTGTATTTCAGATCTGTCACAGGAAAACAGTCACCAACCCTTCTGATTCTTGGATAGCAATGGAAGAGCTGAAGTAGAACCCAGAGTTTTTAGTTCATCACTCCACTTAAATCTTTTCGACACTGTACAGCTCACTCTTTCTACTAGGGTTAGATCATCTAATGGCAAAAGAGAGGGAGAGGGAGGAGGGATGAAGGGAAGGAGGAAAGGCAGGAAGAATGAAGAAAGGAAGAAAAGAAGGGAGGAAGATAAAGAAAGGAAGGAAGGATAGATCAGGTTATTTTATGTGACCAGTGCTGCTATCAACGCTAGGGAATAGAAACCATTTACTGCAGGCTCAAAGTATTTCCCTGATGATGTCCACGTCCTAATCCTCGGAACTGACTAATGTATTTCTTATGTGGTAGAGGGGACTTATTAAACGTGATTATAGTAAGCATCTTGAGAGGGGAGGTTATTCTGGATTATCCTGATAACCCCAATGACACCACAAGGATCATTAGAAGAAGGTAGAGTTATAAGATCAGAGAAAGAGAGAAGACAAAGGGGCAGAAACACAGGTCAGAAAGGAGAGAATGTGCTACGTTACTGGCTCTGAAGATGAAAGAAAGGGTTATAAGCCAAACAATTCAGGTGGTCTCTTGAGGCTGGAACAGGCATGAAATAGAGTCTTCCCTTGAGTCTGCAGAAGGGACACAGGTCTGACATCTTGACTGTAGCCCAGTGAAAACGATTTTGGACTTCCGACCTCCAGAAACGTAAAATAATAAATCCGTGTTGTTTCAAGGCGCTGACTTTGTGGCAATCGGTCACAGTGGCAATGGGAAACTAGTGCATCGTTCTGAAGGTGATCCAGACGGCGTCATTCCTGACTCCAAGCGAGCGAGCGAGCAGCGTCCCGCGTGAACTCTGGACACGCGCAGTCACCTCTGCTTTGAGTTTTGTGCCGTGGAGGGAAGCAGGGGCCACTGCCCTGGAGCACACTACTCTGTGCATGAGAGTTGGCCGGCTTGCCCTGGGAAGGAGCCTGTCATGCTCGGAGGCACTCAGGAAGTACTAGACCCCCCTTCCCTAACTGCCTCCCACCCCTCAGATACACATAAACCAGATGAGATTATTCTGCGTTGTCTGGTCTCATCTTGAAAATTTAAATATGATTGACATGACAGAAGCATTCTAGAAAATAGCTCGATAGGAAGCAAGAATATTTAACGGAAAGGTATAGTGTAACATGAATGAAACCATGCGGGAGGACACATACCTGGGGTGAGAGGAGCAGATGCTAAGGACAAATGCCTCTAACGAAAACAAAGAGTACACGCAGGAAAAAGCACGAGGACCAATTTTTAAAATATTTACTGATTCGCTGAGATCAGTTTTTGGTTGGTTCCCAAAGTATTTAGGGGTGGCTTATGGTGACACCTCATAATTTTATCAAATTTCCACTAAAAATAATATCCCGAATTGCTGACTTAAAATTTACATTGCTCCCCTGAAAAACTTTGTGAGGCTATCTCATGAATACCACTGACAACCAGAAGGAATTTGGCATGGTGCAGAAGAGAACAAGATTGAGAAGCAGGCAGATTCCAGTTAAAAACATCTTTAAAACGTTCCGCAAAATTGTGGAGCCTTGGCCCTCTGATTTCAGACATACTGTCTGAGCCTCAGTTTTCTCACCTATAAAATGAGAAGAGCAATATATTTCTTTCATAGGAGGCTAAGAGGAGTATAAGAAAAGAATGTCCATTATCCACATTTTAAAGTAACCCAGAGACCACTTAATTTTTCTTTTGAAAGTCAATAGGGAGGATTGCTCTAGATCATAATGAGATAAGACACGTGGGCAGGAGCAGGGATCTGAAATTAGTCTTACTCGTTAAGTCAAGACAGCGGGAACCAGGGAGAAGTGATCCAGATTCAGATGCCTCAGGGCTGCGCCATCTAAGATGCGAAGCTCTGTTGCCAAGGGGTCTTGCCATCGTGCCCCGATTCAGGCCAGGCAGGTGAGCCACGTCACAGAATTTGAGCTGATAGGAGTTTGGTGGTGTCCACAGGCAGGAAGGGAATAATGCAGAACTGCTACTCATTAGGAAAAAGTTCCAGTCGGGACACAAAACGAAACCCAGGCTGCTTCCCAGGAGGAAAACTGAGAAACACAGACTAAGACCAAACCCTACTTACAAAAAATGGGGACATTTCTACAGGAGGGAGGGTCGAGTCAGAACTCAGGCACGAGATGGAAGCTTGTTGATATCAGTCAGGGTCAGAAAAGCAACTAGGAAATCCTAGATCAGGTGAGAACCCTTCTGCCTCTGGCCAGGACTCGTCTAAACAACCGGGAAAAGGGTCCGAGTCTACAGGTGGTATCAAAAAATTGCACTGGACAGAATTAAAGCAGAAAGGAAGATTTGGTTCAAGACTATTGCAATAGGTGAGAGAATGTGAACTCAACTCCACAGAAAGGAAAGGTGGGAGAGTTTTAAGCCCTGGGGTGGGCAGGCAGGGTGATTGGTGTGATTAGGCCACCTGCCTTTGTTAACTGGTGCTCATAGAAATCAGGCTCCTGCCTTCCCAAAGACACTGGACGACAGAGGTGCCGACTTTCTTGATGATGCCATTTCAGAGGGCTGGCCCCCAGGGCCTGGAGCCAGGCTCGGATGATAAAACTGGCAAGAGGCTGGGAGAAGACTTCATTCTCAAAGAGGCAGAGGAAGAACTGAGAATGGCAAGTTTTCTAAAGTGGATGCTCCAAGAAAAGGGGCATCCAGGGCTTATCATCAGGAAGAAAGCTGTCTGAGGTTTGGTCAAACTGAGGGGAAGAGTAAGACCCTGGTAGTCAGTAGAGAAGAAACAGCTACAACTAAGGGGCTTTTAAACGTGGTTCCCAAAAGACCTGGATGATGCTGAGTTCTAATATTTTAACATGGTAGATTAAAAAACAGAGTGGTGGCCTTTCCAGCGTCTGCTAGTCGATGGCATAACAAGGACTAAACACAGAATTGATGGTTCCCTTTGTTTTCTATGAAGGACCACCCTACTACCTTTCCAAGGTTGGTTGGTTATTTATTCATTTAGTCATCCATCCATCCCATTTATCCAACCACCCATCCACCCATCCGTCCTATTTCCATTCACATCATTCCAAGGGTACAACGGGGCCACTAAACAGTATTTCCAGGGCTACTTCCCCCAATCACGAAATCTCTGGAATGCCTTTTCCTCCCTTCAAAGTTTCCACTTTGTTTCCACAAGCTGCTTCTGGAAGCCCCCGGGGATCCGTTATTGTGTCCTCACAAACACATCCTCGGAGCCAGCAGGAGGTGCCTGATGCTCCCTTCCCCGCCTGCTCTGACCTTCCTCTGTGATCTCACGGCTGGGCCCTCGGGCCTGCTCCTGCTGGAAGTCCCAGCCAGGGGAAGTCTGAGCCGGTGTCGCCCTTCGTCCCAGCGTTTGGCACCGCCAGGCTCCGCTGGCTCTGCATCCGGCTGCGGCTGAAGCCATGGGTGACGCTTACTGTCAAAAATAAACAATGCAGACCTCGGCTCTCGCTGCCGCTGGAGTCACGGTGAAAACTTGTGTGCTGGAGCCTGGGGAGTGCCACACACCCAGCGCCCAAGAGGACACGATGCCTGTTTCAACGTCATGCAGGATGCCTCAGATTTCCAATGACTCTAGTGAGCTTGTGAGGAAACAACTTATTTAGTTTATTCCAATAGCGCCCCATTTCTAGGTCTCAAGGACGTGTAGTGGGGTAAACTGGCTTGGGAAAACATGAGAGACAATGTACTATATCAAGATATACCCTGCTTTTAACTGGCTGAGACACTTTATAGAACCAAACAGACTATGCGAGTCTCACTACTCCTGTAAGATGAAATCTTTCTCGTACAAATGCACACTGCTAGGCCCTAACACACAGGTCTTCCTTGTTTACACATGTTAAGTCTAATTTCCAGTGGTATTCCCAGTCTATATCAGCAATAAGCCACCAGAGGCCCAGGGTAAATAGCTTGGAAGGGAAAATAGGAAGAAAGCCCTCTTTTGTCATCATAATTGACTATCTGGTTAATTTTAGTTCTCGGAATTCGGCGTAAAGTTTCATCTTGACATTGTTCTACTCAGTTCAGTAGGTAGTTTTAGTTGGAAAAATATACACTGCTTTTCCATGGCACTCAGTGAATCTGTTATTGTTTTTGAATTCTGGGTGAAAGTGTCCCATTAACAGCCATCTTGTTTCAGAAAGTTATCCTTGTGCCAAAAGTCTGTCTACCGTTCAGTTAGAGCCAAGTGCCCTTTGCCCACACCTTGGCATTTCCTTCGAAGATTCGTTCTGTCCATTTTGGGGGCAAGGAGGACAACTCTGAAAGCAGAACTGATGGGAGGAGCTGGTGACGTTCGGAGACCGGTGTCAAAGAGCTCGCGGGCAGCAAACGCTTCTCCTCGGATCTGCCACAATCTCTTTCCCATACACAGCTGAACTGGGCTCTTATATATATTTTTTTAAAGTACAGATCACCGGCCTGGAGGAAAGAAACACAGAACGGGATTTCTCCCCTTGTGTGGAGGGCAACGTATCCGAAAGGTGATCGGGTTTTATCTTTAATTAACCCCTCTCCAGTGGTTGTCGAGAATGACACAATGGCTTGAGGGCCAAGTTAATTTTCTACAGAAGTTGAAAAGGTTGTTGAAAAATAATCACTGGATGACAGACATGCTAGTTCACCAGGTAACCCCAGTGCCTGTAATGGCCTGGAACACAGTACGTTCTCAAAACATAAGAAAATGATGCTTCAATATGTGAATGGATTTTAGGATTTATAGAGATGAAGCTGTTTTAACAAGATTTGTAGCCTGAGGTCAGTTCCGGCTTCTGTTTTGTTTCTCTACTTTTCCGGTTGGGAGCTGGTTAAATAACATGGACGACCTTTTACGGGTCTTTCAAATTCTTGTGGTTTTTCAGCTTTCTTATCTGTAAAGTAAAAGTTTTGGATAAGAAAAACGCTAAGGTTCTTTCAAATTCTGTAAGGCTGAAATTTTCAGTTGCTGGGCTTATAGGTACTAATGATCCCAAATCAGCAAATCTCCCCTTTAAAAAAAAAAAAAGGAAAAAGGAAAAAGAAAGAAGGCTGCAGATTGCTTCAGGCCCACTAGGAGGCAGACAGGGACTCACGTCTCTGCTGAGGAACACAAAACAATACCACGTGAGTTGCGATGGCATGGAAACGCAGGTTGTGTAACACTTCACACTTGAGTATCACAAAATATTTTGCAAGGAGAAAATATTGACCCAAATTGCCAAAAAAAAAAAAAAAAAAAAAAAAAGAGAAGAAAAGAAAAAAAGCAAAAAGGCGCGGGCTGTGGTGTATTCTGAGCAAATGACTTGCTTGAAAGCACGGAAATTTTGCCCAAAACATGGTCTAAGCTTTTTCCAACATGCTGTCTCTTAGCGTCGAACACTGACCATCACTCGGCTGAACTGCAGGATCATGGGACCCGAGTCTGGAGGGAGCTGCACCCAACGGGGAGGGCAGGATGAGCAGCCGGCACTGTGGGCCACGGAGCAGGCTGCGGACCCGCGCTGGGGGTGCCCTTCGGGGAGACTTCCTTTTGAAGTGCTCAGAAAGAATTTTTAAAACGAAAGAAGGAAACATCTTGAGAAACTTGGCTGCTGGTGCTACCGTCTCTTCCAAGCTGACATCGTCAATCAACCCCGCAGTGGAGGAGGAACTGTCAAATCCCGGCGGCATGAGGGACGAGAGGAGGAGTCGCACCTGAAAAACGGAGGCCTGCTCCACGGCGCAGCTGGAGCCTCACTGCTCTTATTTTGGGGGGGGGGGGGGACAAAACTTAATGGGGTGGGGGCAGGAAAGGAGACGGTGGTGGTGGTGGGGGAAACATCAATTAAAACGTGCCTGATTCATAAATTTCTCTATCTCTCAGCGGAATGACTTTCTGCCCTGCCTTATGCAATGTGCACGGCTACCTCCGAATTCATTTTTCAGCTGTTATTCATGCTTCGGTTTGGAGTTCCTGAATGTATTCTTCCTCACAGTAACTGTTGACAGGTCCAGCCCTGGAACCATCTGGCTCCTGAAGTAATGAGACCAAATGAAATGGAGCTTGAAGAAATTAACATTCTTTCTTTAATCTATTAATAACTGAAAAGTGTTGATTTTGGTGACAGCTAGATACTTTATTATGAGGCACACTGGTTAATTAAGAGCATAATAATGAAGGTTATAGGAACGCATATCTCTCCAGAAATACACATATTTTTAATAAGCATAATTTGATTCTTCTCACAGGCTCAAAAAATGTCAGTGAAAATGTTATGCACAAAGGACGTCTCAACGAAGACTAAACAGACAATTTTGTATGTATGGACCACGGTTCTTGTTGTTCTATTATGTTACGTGGGTCTATGTATAGCAAGCACGGCTGCTGGGTATCTATAGAAGTTGCAAATAATTGCAGGTCTGCCAACACCACCGCCTTACTGCCCCGTGATTCTTCCCCCATCTATTTACTCCCAGGTGAAGTTTGCAGCTTTGCAGGGTCTTTACTAAGACGGTGGGGGTGGGGGTATCATCCACTTTGCCAAAACTGAACATGCAGAGACTCTGATACTTAGATCATATTTGATATTTCCTTGCCCTTTTTTCCCCTGATATTTGCAAATATTTTCCTTTTCCCTGTAGAAATCTTATAAAATCTGCACCTTGCACACAGACCTGTCATGGATAATCTGTTGGCTGCTGTACCCTCTCCTCACCTCTCCCTCACACTGAGCTCAGAGAAGTGCTAGGTGACCCCCTGCCGCACTGTTGACATGCAGCCGCAGTTAGTCCAAGAATCTGCTCCCAGGATCTCATCAAGAAATTTTATTTTTCCTGTGTTTGCAGTCTTCGTTCAATTTTCGGTAACACATGTATGCACTTTTTAAGGAAGCTGAGTATCATTTTTCCTCCTGACTGCCATCTCATTTAAAAATAAAAATAAAAAATAAAAACTGCCACAAGTAAATTCCTAAGGTTTTCTGCAGAGAGCATGAAATGTGTGTGCGTGTGCGTGTGTGCACGCGCACGTGCATTCACTGCAGAAGTCTGCTGCACTATTTCCTTCTCATTCTCCTTTTCATTTTGCCATTGCCCTTCCTCTCGCCGCCCCAGAAATTTCCATGAAAGAGTTGCTTTGTCTCTCTTCTTTCTCACTCACTGGACATACCATGCAAAAGTGAGTGGACAGGTAAAGGTCTAGATAATTAAGGTAAAAACTGGCTAATGACAATCGGGGGTGTGCTTTTCTACTTCTGGCCTCCATTACCCTTTTTGGTCGCCAACCATGAAAAATGACCTGATCTGGACCTGATTTTCAGTATCAATACTGCGTTTCTGAATGGAGGGGATGTATTTCCCTTTGGCTTTCCCATTCTCTTGGTTGTGTTCCGTCTCCGTTTAACTTCTTTCTCATTACACTTTCTGACACCTTCTCTCTCTCTCTTTTTCCATCCTTTGTGCCGTCTGTGCCAGATGTGTGTCATCTTTGCAACACTGGGCCCTCAACACGGGACTCGAGAGGCGAGTGGCAAACACACTTCCTCCTTCTGTGATAAGCATTTCGGTTAGGCTCTGAAGACTACTTATTCCTGTGTGGAGAAATAATTCTGTTTTCCAAAATACAGTTAGATTTCGTTACAAAGCAGATGAGAGTCAACTTTACACCTAGGCTCTAGAGCATGTTGGCTGGCCTTCTAGAATTTCTAGCCAGGGTTCCTCATATCAGGAAGACCAGGCTGAGGAACTGGAAGCAGATTCGAAGCCATTGTGAGGTCTGGCTGTCCTTATCTGCTGTGGCCACGGTGAGGCCTGATTCCAAAGCAAGGGCGGAGAATTCTGGACCTCAGAGTCTGAGCTAGGGGCCAGAAAACTCGTAAGAAAAAGAACCATGATGTCTGGGTGAAGGACATTCTTAGTGTATCTGTCACCAAGAACTGGAATAAGTGTGCTCAACTGTTCTTTTGAAAGACTGGGCTCAATGATTCTTTCAAAAGACTGGGGATGAGAAAAGAGAGAGAGAGAAAGGAAACTTGGCTGGAGAAAGCTCTGTCTAAATCAGTGACTCCTAATTCAACGGCAGAGAGTGGACTTCGGGAAATGATGAACAGCTATCCCTGTTGTTACTTTAGTTATGCTGTTCTAGCTCATAATTTAAGCGCATCTACCCGTGTCGCACACATACTGTTAATTAGAGGGCAGAAAAGTTCAGCATCAGGCACAGCTCCCTATTTCCAAGATTCTTCCAGGCTTTCCTCCCCATTTTTCCATCACCGGCAAATACTTCCTTTAGACATTCTTGGTTCCTCTGTCTCTTCGCCATCATTCCTGACCTCGGCTTCTGCCTTCTTTCTTTAATTCTCTGTTCTGACAATCCACGTGGATAGCCTTCTGAGGCTTGAACCCTCAGTGCTATCTCTCAGTCAATATTTTATACTTTTCTTCTAGCACCATTTGTACTACAGGCAAGGCTAATTCTGTTACTGAATTCAGCTGGCAAAGATGGATACCTACCCCACCGGGCAGCGGAATCAGACGGCATTCTCTATAGATTTACGATAATTCCAGACTTAAAATGTTACTTTACAGTGTGTTTAGAGCTTCGAGAAAAAAAGAGAACATTGTACAGAACATAGGGCTTTTACATGACTTGCGGATGGCGTGGGACACGGTAAAACACTGATGGATCCCCATAAATGTTTTCCTTATTGCCAGAGATGAAGTAGAAAGATGGACCATTCCACTTTGTTACAGGTGAAAAAGGATGAATGAGAGCCTGCTAATGGCAGCGTAGAAAGTTAGGATCTTGTATGATATAAGAATAGGATGATGGTTAAGTTAAGCCTATAAAACTCACCAAATTCAAGCTAAGAAATTCGAGACTAAAGTATTTAGTAACGAATTCCTGACTACAAAAGCACATAGATTATGACAAGCCAAATGATTATGAGAATTAACACACTCCTAAAACATGTAAAATATAGCCAATGCTATCGAAACGAGGCCTAAATATACCATTAGAACTATTTAGGACTTAGACAAATTTCCTGTTCCATACTGTAACTTTCATTTTTCTCAAAGCATTTTAGTCTTATTATTAAACAAAAAATATGTTCTAATATTATAAACATATAATTTGAGTTATGGAAAGAATAACACTGTGTGACTTTTAAGGACTTGTTACAAGTAGAATTACCTCAATAGGCAATGTGAGGGCGAAATTATCCATTTTTCCATGTTAATGTTTTTCTATGCATTGTACATAATGTAAGTGGAGGAAATAATTTCTCCTCTCAATTAGAAGACTCCTCCCTCTAAGATCTTGATTTACTATGAACTTATTTGATATGCCCTTCTTTCGCAAAATTACCCTTTCTAATTACCGCAACTTCAAATAAAGTAGTATTATTGCCAGAATTAGGTTTTGCTGTGCTTAAAACCTTATGATGCACTAGAAGCACTTATTTAATTTTCCAAAGGCATGCCAAAAGTCTGCCATTTAATATCAACGCATACAGGTCACGTGTGTCAAGATGCAAAAAGGGAATCCGGGCTCTTGAGCGTCATGCCATATGAGATTTCTCAGGAGAATGAAGTGGGGTAAACAGCTGAATTGCTAGACAGGCGTTTGAAGCACTGGCATGAGCGAGCCAACGAGAGTTGGCCAGGGACTCTGGGAAGCCCGGCAGGTCCGTATTCTAGGGCGGGACCATGAAGAAGCTTGTGCAAAGGTCCACTCCCCACACAGAGACAGCCTGCTGCCTCCGTCTCTAGAGGAAGATGTCGTGTCCCTGGGTGCTCAGTGACAGGGTGAGGGCAAGCTGGAGTCTCCCGGCAGCTGTGAGTGTCAGTCTTGGGCTGCCTTCTGGCACACTGACCTACAGATCGAGGTAACTGACGCTTTCCTTCCACTGTCTAAATTAAGTGTGAATTCCTCTTTCGCACCACTAACTCGGAAACAACCGGCAAAGAGGATTCTGGGAAATGTAGTTCAGATCAACCCTGTGGCTACGATACAAACCCCCGCAGCTGTGTATGTCCATGTGGTTCACTCGATGATGTGCGAAGGTGTTATGGGGAATGCAAAATGCACAGCGCGCACAGCCCGCATTTATGAGGAGGACCTCATTTCAAAGGAGAGATGCAACGGCCCATTCAACAGCACGAGATGGCATTCCACAAAGGGCCAGAAAAAAATGCTCCAGACAAAAACTGAGAACGCCAAGAAAAAGGCCTTAGAAAGAATGATTTTCGCATCAGTTTTGTTTCCTATTTCCTACTTCCACCATTCTCTTAATAGCTTCAAAAAAAAAAAAAATCCATGTAGGAAAATAAAAGAGAAGGGCTACAACATGCACAGAGAGATCTGAATAGCTTGCTTGATTTCATTCATTAGAACTAAAGAATTCATAAATTTTTATGGTTTCAGAATAACCTTTGCTATTTCACATTTGCAGAACACACGCTCTTTGAGTAAATGTGAACCCATTTTGTTGAAAGAATAATGTCTTTTCTAAGTTTAAAACCCTTTCGTTGGTATCCAAGAGAAACAGACTAAGAACTGTAGAGTTAACTGAATTGAAATCTGGTCTATTTACCAGATGTGTAATTTCCAAGGCTCTCCCTTCTTACAGGCACCTCGAGGGAGAGGCACATCCTTTGAGAGAGAGGCAGGACAGAAAAGATCAGCTAAATGATAATGAAGCTTGCAAAGAGAGACCTTTACCTTTTGCTCACAATGGGACCGGCAGCTTTTTTGATGTCAGTTTAGAACACCCATTAGCTATGATAGGAATTACAGATCCATCAAGAGAAGAATGTACCCTATGGATCAGGTAGCAAAGGTCTCTTCCTTTGAGCTTCATTATTATCACAAAAGGCTCATTCATATCACCCTAATGGGAGGCAGACACATGCTTCATAGAATAGAACTCACGGGATGGAGTCCCACTCAGCTACTTTCTAATTCATGCACATATGGAAAAAGAAAGGCTGTTGCTGTGTTTTCATGTAGATTGGTCCCCTTTCTACTTTCCCTCTTCATCAGCACCACCCTCTCCTCTCCCTTCTCCCATCCAGGGGGAGCACACTGAAGTGGTCCACCTGTGGTCCTGGAAGAGCGCCCCCCTAGACCTGCCGGATACCGCATGTCAGTCTTGGGCTGTATAGGCTGAGCTCTGTCCCTAAGAAAATCAGCCCTGAAGATGGATTTCTAAGTCAGATTTCGGGAGCTGAATGACCTCCTGGATGATTCAATTTCTGGACACCTCTCTGACAGAACCAATCAGTCTTAATATTACGCTTTACTTGGATCGGGGAATTGGTTGGCATCATTTATCACAATGTGGAAATCAGTTTGGAAGCATTTCCAAATGACACTCAGGAGAATCGAAGTCATCTCTTTGGGGGCCTGAAGGGAGAATTCAAAGTTACCACCTCTTAGGAAACCACAGCCCAGGCACCTTGTGTGACGTGAAGGTGGTGACATATTTTGGTACATAGAGAACTTCAGGGTGGGAAGTTCATACATTCTAGAATAGTTCTATCAAATAATACTGTTTCTTTTTTCCCCCTTTAACCTCAAAGTTAATGTTTCTGGGATAAGTGATGTACAGTAACAGCAAAGAGAGATCAGCTGGAGAGAACCTATCAGAGTGACAGCCAGAACTCACAGAATTAATTGGGAGTACACAGGCCTGAAACACCTGCACATAAAAAAGAAACACAAATATATGTTTATTGGTACAAAGATGTTAGCCTACTTGACAGAGGGCTTTACTACCTGGGCTATTAACTGTTGCAACTGGCTGTACATTTTCCTGTGTTCTCACTGGATAACCTTTTTTTTTTTTTTTTTTCCTTCACCTGCTTATATTTTTGAGTCTGTTTTTTTTTTTTGAGGCCATTCAAATAAAAGCATCTGTTCTAAACCAATGACAGCCATGGCTCAGATTTCGGAGAGATCTCCTCGGTTTCCCTCTAAACATGTGCTGGGCATCAAGAAAATTCTCTTTCCAAAGATATGAAAGGAGATGCAAATTTGTGTTGACTGCACCGATGCGTGTTTGTAAATATGTAAATACTATAAATATATTTTATGGAAAAAGGGGGATGATTTTCCATTTAGTATTCTCCATTTTAGCATCTTTCACTTTTATTAGTTGAATACTCATTACGCTTCTTTTAATGGGTTCACAATCAGCTAAAAACACTCCTTAATTATCCTTTGCCGACATGAAGCTAGAAGGGGCCTCAACAGGTCATTGGAAATTTTTCTAAATATTCTTTTCAAATTTTTATCACTCATGCGGTGCCTTAGGTAGACTTCGTTCAGTTCCAATCTCCATAGATATGGGGACAAGTTGTAGGTCATAATTCTAAATAACCTATCTTAAAGTCCATGATTTTGTAAGGTACCCTCTCCTCTTTAATACACCATTTTTTTTTTCATTTTTGTCTTACAAGCCTGATTTACAACCATTTTTCTAATTACCTTTTAGATTTTCCACCTCCCCATTGAGTCAGGAAACAGATTCAAAATCACTGCTCTGAAATGGGTAAGAACAGAAATGAATACAAAAAGGGTCATCCCTATAGGGAACTTAAAGATTCACCCATTTTACTACAGAAAGAATTCTTTTATTAGGTTGGAGAGAAGTCTAGAGTCATTGGTGCAAACCAACAGAGTGCAATACAACGCCAAACTGATTTTTTTTTTTTAGGTTCTACTACTTTTTTATATATAAAAGTTGCATTTTAATGCATTTCGGTAGAGTGTGCATCTCTCAACCACCGTAAGGTTCAACTATTCCTATTTTCTTCTATCTCACCTAATTCACAGATTTGTTAATTGCCTACTCCCAACGTCTGAGTTTGACATCTAATAATATTACTACAACACTGACCCATGTGGTCCTCCATGAATTTTTTTTTTAAACTTTTATCCACCAGCCAGTCATTAGCCTTCTTAAACATTATTCCTCTCTGCATTTGTCTGTTTGGGCTGCCCTAACAAAATACTACAGACTCGGTGATTTCAACAACGGACACTTATATTCCCATAGTTCCAGAGTCTAAAAGCCCGTGACCAACGTGCTGGCAACTTCTGTTTCTGGTAAGAACTCTCCTCTGGCTTGTCGATGGCCTTCCTCCGGTCCTGTGCAGAGGAACGACGAGCCCTGTGGTCTCTCTCCCTGTTCTTATAAGGACAACACTTCCATCAGGCTAGAACTGCACTCTCATGACTCATTTAACCTAAATACCACCCTCAAGTTCCTGTCTCCAAACACTATCACATCGGGGGTTAGCACGTCTCTATGTGAATTTCGAGGGGGGCACAGTTCAGTCCATCACAACCTCTATGCAATTTAAAGACTATTCTTTTGGGTACCACCATCCAGATCATGGATGGGTGCACCACAAATAAAAATTCCTGCTCAGTTTAACATGACCAGACCATGCCCTTGAACTGTAGAGAAAGACGTGACTAGTATTTGTTTAATGACAGAAACACTAAAAGATGTATTAACAGCGAAGTTTTATCTGCGATTTCTATGTTCACTCCATGGTTAGCCTCTAGGATAACTGAATTATTGCTGAGCAAATATACATCCCCACCTCTCCCACCTGTGGGTAGATTATACTTCCCTGCCCATTGTGTTTGCTTTGGCAATAGGATATTAGCAGACATGATGTAAGTAAAGGTTTGAAACCTGTTTGTCCAGAGGGGCTTGCCTCCTCATGTTTCAGCCATTGCCATGAGAAGAACACAAGAAGAACATGTTGGTACTAAAGAGGATGGAGATGTGTAGAAGAGACCTGGGCTCAACCTGTATCTTGGAGCCACGGCCAGCCAAGCCCAGCCCTGGTCAACCAAACCCCAATGGACCCATTCACCCATGAGAATTAAATAAATGATTATGTGACGCTACATTCTGGGAGAGTCTTTTCTTAGGCAGCAGCAATGAACCAATATAGATATCAGTATCAAGTGGCATCCTTCTGTAAAAACAAACAAACAAACAAAAAACCCTAAATATATATGGCATAGGCTAAGGGTGTGTGCAGTGGGGGATGAAGAAACTCTTATAAAAGACTAGACGGATGGTGGGAAAGCCTACAGCAGTCTGAGAAAATGCTGGTCTATATTATATAGCAGCACGATTTTGGTTACAGTCATCTGCAACAACCTAGAAAACAGAAATGATACAGATGAATGTGTCTCTAGCGAGGAGATTTTCAGACGATCTCGGGTTTCGGGCAGTTTGTTAGTAAAAATAGCTAACTAAATACACTGTCTAATCAATATTACAGGGCCCTTCCTTTTCGTTGGCAAAATCACTTTTCTTCAATAGTGTTACAAGGTGATATTTCTTCTCTGTTTGTATATTAATATGTCATACTAAATACAAAAACAAAGGAGAAGTATGGCCTCTCTCTTCCAGTAAGCTACATGTTTACATTTCTTCTGAACTTAAAATATTTTCAAAACCAAACTCAAAACGAGGTGAAGAGGTGTAACTCTGGAACCACACAAAACATGACAAGCATAAAAACATGCAACAGATTTTACACAAAATACTATTGTAATGGCCTTTAAAATAGAAATAAGATTTTAGATTCGGATTGAACTTTTCTCTGGAGAGATCCCCAAAACCATGGATTTACTGTCACGGTGTTAGAGTTGGTGCTTTTGAGGAACAATGAGAAGTTGCCATGAACCTTGAAGGAGCACATTTGAACTGGGAAGAGTAATAAATACTATTAACAGGGAATCTGACGCTTAAGTAGGAGAGAGCTGTCATTCTCTTAAGGGAGTTTTCGTGGCCATAACACATGAAACCCAAGAAACCGATGGGGCCTATAAATATGACTGCAGAATCACTACGCAGTGCCTACCACGCAGAAGATGTCAACATGTTTTTGAGAGAGGGTTCAACAGAACAGAAGAAGGTTACTATACTCCTAAAGGTGGGAGAATGTTAAAAAAAAAAATGGGGAAATAATTCAGAAACTGTAAATCGGAAAGATTAACACTGACTCCTGCAAAACTGCAGAACTTTTAACAGATGGCATGTGAGAAATTAAGAGAGAAAACAATCATTACCAGGGTCAGAAATTTTGGTGAAGGAAATCATTTTATGCTTTTAAAAATACCATTTTCCATAACATTGAAGAAACCTTGATGAGGAGACACATCACGATTTTCTATGACATTCAGAAAGAAAAAAACATTGCCATGTATTCTAAGATTCATGCCAATTTCAAATATGTTTAAATGTGAAATAAATGTGCATCCCCGAGAGGGAGAAATATGGTGCCGCCATCGCTTCTGCAGGTGACCCCTTCTTGGGGGCTGTCAGAGGAACAGGGGAAGGCTGGAGGAGACCAGGGAATTTCTCCCTGTTTTGCTTCTTATTTCTGTTTTGATTCCTATTCTTTTCATCGTCACTCCAGAAATACTACTTCTCCGTACAGGATTAGCATTTTGTCCCCACAGTAGCAACTGTCTACAGTCTGCGAGGTGACAGCATTCCCACGTGCAGCATCGATGCCCTCACGCAGCGACATCAACACCAGCCAGGTGACACTCACTCATCAGAGGGCTTAGTTAGCGTCAGCTCCACGGGGTCCCACCTGTTTATCTGCCCTGTCTCATCTCTTTTTGCCTCCTAGCACTAGGGGTGGTAGCAGATCCTAAAGCTACTACTTGCTGATACCTAAGTGTTCAATGTTTGTCTCTTCCACTCTCCAGTACCTAGTTAAAAACAACTTAAATTGTCTGTTAAAATAATCCATGTGGTCTGTTTCTTGATTAGAACCTGCTTGATATGACATTCGTGTGTGTACATAAATAGGACAGAAAGAAAAAGATGGAGAGGAAAAGAAATAAATGGGTACATTGTTGACCTATACAGAGAATTCTCCCAGGTTGTAGGGAGGGAGCCTTATATAATGAGTTATTTAGACTATATGTCACCACATTGAACAAGATCATAACACTGGACCAGCAGTAAGATAGGGAGAATCTTTTCTTAAAGCAGCATCTACTGGACAAAAACTGGGTGAGAGTCTGAGTAATGTGAATTAATTATTGATGGATAATCAGTTGATTGTTATGTTAAATGTCTACGACAAGGTGGCCATTTGGGGAAAAAAGTCATTAAAGCAAATGCTGTGTGGGTATATGCCTTCTTTATCATTCGCATACACATCTGTGACTAGGAAGTCTAGAATAAGGATCACTATTATTCCTATACAACATGCAATCAAAAATTACTAGTTATGTTAAGAGAGACAATACTAAAAACTAAGAGAAAAAAATAGACAATGAAATAGACTAATAGGTGATAAGAAATACACTTTAAAATACAACTATTATTAATATATTTATGAACATAAAACAAAAGATGAAGAGTTTAATGGAGGAGTAAAATCTGTAAAAAAGAACAACACAATCCTAGAACTGAAAAATATGATTGAAATCAAGAACCATATTCGGTGATTGTATTTAATAGCATACGAAACACTGAAGGGAAGGTCGGTGAACTGGAAGCCAGGTCAGTGAGAAGAATCCAAAGTGTAGCTTCGAGAGAAGGAAGAAAAAGTGAAAAAGAAAAATGCTGCCTAAGTCACATATGAAATTAAAAACAAACAAACAACGATGATGGCAAACAATGTGTGTAGAGTCCTAGGAAGAGAGAAATAAAAAATGGAGCAGAAAAAATACTGGAAGATTCCCAAAGTCATGAAAGCTATCATGCTACATAATCAAGAAGGTCTACGAACCCAAACCAATATAAGTAAAAAAGAAAACTATACCTAGGCACATTAGGTTAAAATCTCACCCACCCTTCCTTGAAAGAAGAAAGAAGACAAAGAAAGAACCTCTTAAAAGGGGTCAAATATGTGGTAACAGAAAAAAAATCTAACTATGGGAGGTGAACGAATAACGTGTATATATATAGACTGTTAAAATGTACAGCTGAAACTTACTGGATTTCACTAACCAATGTCACCATAGGAAATTAATTTTTAAAAATTAAAAAAAAATTAAAAAAAAAAAAGAGGCCAGTATATCTTTGACAAAGGAGCAAAGGCACTACAAATGGATAAAAGTCAGTCTTTCCAACAAGTGGTGCTGGAATAACTGAACACCCATATGCAAAGGGGGAGACGGAGGGGGAGGAACAGGGGGAGAGGGAGGGAGGGAGGGGCCTTACGCACAGATCTCAATGTAAAACACAAAACAGATGAAGGATAACACAAGAGAAAAGCTAGGTAACCGTGGATGTGGAGATGAATTTTCAGATATAACGCCAAAGGCACAGTCCGTGCATGAAATAACGTGGACTTAAGAACTGTGCTCTATAAAAGGTACTGTTAAGAGAGTGAGAAGATAAGGCGCAGACTGAGAGAAAACATCTGTAAAAGACAGCTGAAAAAGAGCTGTTGCCCTAAAAATACTAAGAACCTTATGAACGATAAGAAAACAAACAACCCAAATAAAAAATGTGCCGAACACCTGAACAGATACCTCACAAAAAAAGCCCAAGCAGATATATAGATGGCAAACGAGTATATGAAAAGGTACTCCACATCATCTATCATTAAGGAACTGAAAATTAAAATGAGATCCGATTACACACCTCTTAGAATGGCCCAAATCCAGAAGTCTGAGAACATCGAATCCTGCTGAGGACGTGGAGCAACAGGAACTTTCATTCACGGCTAGTGGGAATGCAAAATGGTATACTCTAGAAGATGGCTTGGCAGTTTCTTACAGAACTGATTATGATAATGAATGGTAACTACCTGCAGGCAACCACATGAATATATCTCAGACATTCATGAAAGAAATCACAGTAGAGTAAGTGCTGCATGATTTCACTTATATCAAATTCAAAGCCAGGGAATATCTACCTGTAATGATGGAAATGATAGTAGTGGTTACTGTGGGTGCAGCCGTGACTGGGAGGGAACAAGTTATAAAATTTTATCAAGCTGCCCTTATGATTCGTATCCTTTTCTGCCCTTATATCCTTCTGAAAACTCCCAGTGCTATTCACATTTGAGGTTTATATTGTTTTGTATTTGCACACATTAAAGTAATTTTAACTTCAGGAAAATGAAAAGATTACACAGGAAAAAAAAATGTGTCAGCTAATACTAATACATGCACAGAAACTTTGATAAATCCTTAGTACTGACTTTAGCAAAAGGGAAGTATTTTTGCGTCTGTTTGAAGCACTTGTGCATGTATGTGTGTGTGTGTGTGTGTGTGTGTGTGTGTGTGTATCTGTCTTTTAATGTAGGATAATCAATAGCTATATATACGACATTTATAAATGTAGCATTAAATACCAAAAGAAACAGTTAAAAGAGTTTTACTTTCGGCTTTGCTGATAGTAGAGAAGGATGAGAGAGAGCAGTGACTGTCAAACGTTACAGAAAAGGTTCACATACTAAATATTTTAGCCTATGTGGACCATCTGGTCTCTCACGCAACTATTCGCCTCTGTCCTTGTACTATGAAAGCCATCGTATAGAAACAAAGAGGCATACACGCTGTGTTCCAATACAACTTTTTTTTTTTTTTTACAAAAATGGCTGACCCTTGGGAGAGGATGACTCACTTTCATAATAATCGCAATATTATTATTTAACTTTTAAGTTATATGTTCCCTTGAAAAAAAATAGTTATTTCAAAGAAAACATATCATATCATTAGCTAGTTCTTTACAGCATTTATAACAGTAGTCTTTAAATATTTTCTCCTGTATCCTTTGAAATTACTTGGAACACCTGTGTACTCTTTGCATATTCTAAAATAGTCATCTAAAAATCTTGGTCCTAAGTTATAGTATAAATATTGCCATTTAAAAATAAAACTGGCATAATAATCTTTTAAATGTAGCCAGGGAAGACATACGAGTTGCCAAAAGGCATATGGAAAGATGCTCAACATCTCTCAGTATCAGGGAAATGCAAATCACAACCACAATGAGGTATCACTTCGTACCAATTAGGATGGCTATTATTAAAATAAACAAAGACAACAAGTGTTGGAGAGGATGTGGAAAAACTGAAACCTCTGTATACTGTTAGTGGGAATGAAAAATGATGCACTTGCTATAAAACATAGTATAAAGGTTCCTCAAAAAAGTAAAAATAGATGTAAAATAGGATCCAGTAATCCCACTTCTGGGTATGCAGACAAAAGAATTTAAGTCAGGATCTCAAAGACAGCTGTATTCTCATGTTCACTGCAGCATTATTTGCAATATCCAAGATAAAGAAATAAATTAAGGGTCTGCTGAATGAATAAAGAAAATGTGATACACACACACACACATACACACACACATATACACATACACACATATAGATATACATACACACACACATACATACATACACACATACATATATATATGTATCTATGTGTATAGATATAGATGTAATGGAATATTATTTAGCCTTAATAAAGAAGGAAATTCTGCCATTTGTGACAATACAGATGAACCTGGAGGATACTATGCCAGGTGAAATAAACCATGCGCACAAAGACAAATACTGTGTGATCGCATTTGCATGCAGAATCTGAAAAAAGCGGAACTCATGAAAGCAGTGAGGAGAATGATGGCTGCAAGGGCTGGGAAGAGGGAGAAATGGGGAGAAATGAGCCAATGAACTATTACAGCGTTCCAGTTATACAAGATGAATAAGCTCTGCTGTACAATTGAGTGCATAGCTAATAATACTGTAGTGTACCCTTGAATATCTATTAAAAGGGTAGATGTCATGTTACGTATTCTTACCATATGCAAATATACATGTATCCCGAATGGACTCCGAATGCCATATTTTAATATACACAATTTCAGTTTAAAAAAATTCCTTTATCAGTAAAATTTTACAATACTCCATTTTAACTTCGACATCCTATTCTATCTCACCTCTCATATATTTTTATCCTCTTATACTACATATTTTTTATTCTTGAGTCTTTTAATTTTATAAAATGTCACAAAAATATGCACGTAAATTAAAATTTTGTTTGTTAAATTCTAACTATAAGGTGCTAAATGCTTAAAAACTGTTTTTCTGGAGTTATTATTAGCTTGATTAGTAATATCTTAATATGATACAATTAGTATAATAAATATACTGCAAACAGAGTGAAGTTTAATTGGAAATCTAAGAATGAGATCACTAGGGCTGATTTTTACTTTGACAAGTTCAAGTATTCCTGGATGAATATTATTTATTTCTAGAATGAGATGGTGTACAACACCAATCTTATATAATTTGCTGTGTTTACTGTAAATGAAAGACCTTGCCCTTCTAAGTAAGTAGAAGGAACAGAAGAAATTTTATAGACATATTATAAATTTATAGAGATCTCTCTATAAGAGATGTAGAGATAGAAATTTTTCTTAAGGTATATGCTGAATATCATACAGTGATATATCTTCCACATTATTTTAAATGATGTATGAGCTGACAATTTGAATAGGGACCAAGCTGCCTTGAAATGTTTTGAAAAGAAAGAATTGGAAATGACCTAATTTGTGAAAGCATTTGTTACTGTCAATAGAATCTTTCAATTCCTCAACTTCTGGGAAGTATACCAACAGGCTTCACTAAGATTTATCAAATGTCTATTAATTATGCCTGCTTAAGGCACTCTGCATGACCCAACAGATTCAGAAAGCGTTGGAAAAATTAAAACACTATTTTAACACACTTTTGCTATAATATTTTTTATTAAATGCTTTTATTTTATCGTACGTTTAAATAATTTTTTCAGTCCAACTCTTGGACCTGTGGATTTGGCTCCTTCGATTTGTGGAAAATGGTCTAGATGTTACTTAACAGACAAACAAAGTTCTCTCTTGTCAACAATCGGTCCAATCCAACTTTCAGAAAAAGTATGAGTTCATTTTTCAATGGAGAGAAATGTCTCAATACTCATACCAAGGAATGAGAACAGAAAGCAGTAAAAGTTAAAATTATCTAATATAACTTATTTAGCTGCATCACATGGATTTCTAAAAATAAGAATTTATTTCTCATTCTAACATTGTCAAAATTCTAATTTACAGTATTGATAATCTAACATTGTCAAAATTCTAATTTACAGTATTTATGAAATAACATATGCCTTCAGTAATTGTGTTTAGCATGTATGTTCAACATGTAAGAATAACAAAAATCAAATTTTAAAGCTCTAAGATAACACCGATATCCTGAAACATCATAATTGTATTTTTCCTATACATTTAATGAAAGAAAAAAATTCTTTCTAAAAACCAATTGGTTGAATAGTAAGGATATAACTCCACTTTTCATAATGAAGTGGATAATATCAAATATTTTGTAAAATGAAATAAGTTGATGATAGAAGGCACGTAAAATAATTGTACTGTAGCACACTTCTTTGTATAGTACAATTCTTTTTATTTGGTTTAGTTTTTTGGTATTGTAAATTCTTTACCTGATTTGATAAAGTAGGTTTTAAATTTTTTTTGGAATAACGGACATAGATTCTAAAGAACGCAAGTAAAATTAAACTATAGGTTTTATTTAAGGTACTTCGAAAATTTGGATATTCCCAGAAAATAATCAAATAGCTTTTAAGTGAATCAGTCTAAGTTGCTTTAGATCTGTAAAGGTCCACTGATCTGCTAACGCCAAGACCTGGAAATGGGAGCTGAAAATAGCTTTTAAAATTTCTAATTTCTAATATTTCTAATATTTAAATTTCTAATATTTCAATATGAGAAAAAAAGTAGTGTTCATTCTCTCTTACTAATGATAGTTTTTCTTTCTTTTCTTTCTCCTTTCTTTCCTTTCTTTTCTTTCTTTCTTGGTCTTTGCCTCTCTCTTAAGCAAAGAGGCAAATACCCCTATGGTAAAGGGGCACTTGCACATAAAGCCTTTCCAAGACCAGGCCTAGGAGAGGCCCACGCGTGTAGTCACATGGTCATTATGCTTTGTAAAACCTGTAACAGTAAGATAGATAACTAACTGCTGTTGCTTTTCGCTTGGACTTCCCTTCCTTCCTCCTTCCCTTTGTGCTAGAGTGGCCTCAAGCTCTTTGAAAAAAGTGATTTTGGAAAAATGGGAGGTGATGATTATTTACTCTGGGTTTAATGGCAATTTTTGTGATTTGCTGCCAGATAATCACGACCAGGCGTACCTATCACTTTAGCTGTCCTATTATATAAACGTCCTTTGGGAATCCTCCTCGCATTATGACATGATGTGAGCTTACGGTGTGCCAGGGTGTGAACCTGTCTGATGCAGTTTGCTGCCAGAAATGGGCGGTTCGTGCAGGAGAAATGAGAAATTTGTCTGGAAAAGTTCCTTCGTATCTTACAGCTCATATAAAAAAGAAACTTCACAGCGATTGTCCCATTGACAATCCTAAATAGTCACCAAATATTACCAATAACTGTAAAGCTAACAAAAAATGTTCTAGGTTATCCAACTAAGACAAATATTTCCATTACTCGTGCTAGATGAAAGATTAATTATCCTCCTATTCCATCTGTAGGAAATGATGCCACCAAACTATTAAATGAAGAAATACTCAAAATACATGCAAGCAAAATATAGAGGAAAAAAATCGACGATTTTTTTTCATTCAGGTAGGTAATAAAACATGTTATTTTTCTGAATTTTGTGATATGTGTGGCATTTGACAGCAATTTCAAATTTGAAACAAATGTAATTTGTTGGATTTTTTTTCTTCGTCCTAAATAGTCCTTTTTGTGCATAATTTTGCAATAGTAATTTTGTATTCTTCCTAATGAGGGCTCCGCAAACTTCATAACCTTCAAGCCCCCAAACCTGGATGGCCCCTGTTCAAAGAGAAGTATGTCCTTGTCCAATAGCCGGGGGATGGATGGAAGAGGAGAGGTCGGAAAACAATCACTGCCATCGTTCTCACTGCTATCACGCCACAAAATATTTCATTTCAGAACGCTCCCAGAATGCTCTACTGCTATTTTTTTTTTTTTAAACAGAAATACGTGTGAGACAAGGGGAGATGAGAAGACTTATCATTTTATGGTGACCTGGTCGACCATTGAAAGTGGATTCTTCAAAACAGTATCTTTCATTTTGTTTTTATTGGCTCCCTAGTGTTTTTGTTTGTTTGTTTGTTATTTTGTTTTTCTTTCCTTCCCCCCCCCCACATACCCAGGAAATACATCATTGAGAACTTTTTTTTTTGTAGACTGAAAAGGACTGTTGTAAAAAATGAATGAATGAATGAATGAATAACATGTAGGAGAGGAGAGCTTATGTGATGCTAGGAAGGAAAACAAATGAAGGCTGAAGGCCTGGAAATGAGTAACTGTAAAATCACCCCAGCCAGTGAATTGCTCAGAAAGTCCATGAACTTTCCGGGCAGGTGTATCCCAGTCTGAATCCTTCCATTTCATAATAAATAGAATGGGGGCTTTAGACCAACGGTGGTTATACTCAAAAAAGCCAGATCCTCGAGTTAAGCGTGACATCTGACTGGCACTGCATCTGTCTCTGGCTCCTTCTCTCTCCCTGCCTCTCTCGAGTTTATTTTTCCTCTTTCACACGACTCCTGCTTTCTCCCTCCCTTGTCCTCTCATTGGCCCAGGTCCACCCCTTCGGAGTGTATGTCTCTTTATCCAGCTGCGCGCCCTGCTTGCCTCTCCCTGTCACCGCCCACCCCCCCGCCAGTCTTCCTTCCTACTCCCCCTTTGCCTTGCATTCTCGTTCTTTTCACAGTTATAAATTAGAGTCGTTAAGTTAGTGCAGTTTTTTTTTTAAGAGCAGTTTTAGGTGTGCAGAAAGATGGCACAGGAAACACAGAGTTCTCAAAAATCCCTCCTCCGAACAGCCACAGTTTCTCCAATTATTCACATCTTGCATGATGGTGGTACATTTGTTATAATTATCAATATTGACACATCGTTATCACTAAAGTCCATCGTTTACATCAGGGTTCACTCTTTAAGCTGCATAGGTCTATGGGTTTTGACAAGTGTCACATATCCACCATTATACTACCATACATAATAGTTTCCCTGTCCTATAAATCCCCTGTACTCCAATTATTCATCGCTCCCTCCCCCTAAAATCACTTTTTCTGAAAAACACTACTACTCGAACCAAAATCTCCCTATGTGGCCATCAACAGAAAAGAATCAATTTGTTCACTGCCAGGCACCCCTATAGACATTTTAACCACAAGTCGTATTCCATTAATTTTTTCATTTGATTATCACAATAAGTATAACTATCTCTACATTAGGGATAAATACATCAAGTCTCAGAAGTCTGAACAACGTGATCACAGCTATATGCCTAGTTGAAGATGGATGTGGATCAAACCAATATCCACATTTATGAATGAAGGACTGACCAATGGTCCCTGTACTCCACCACCTCTTAAATGTTCATGAGCTTTACGACAGGTAGTGTGTGTTTAGAGGGCACTGATTTGGCTGCTAACTTTCAAGAATGCTGTCAGTCCCTATGTGTGACTTATCAGAAGATAGGACTCAAGCTCCCCTATTCGGATTTCGATGATGTGTACAAGTATTTAACCACACATATCTCTAAACATCCACTTTGAGTTAACTCTAAAAGTCTTATTTTATCATCCCTAGACTAGAATATTTTCTCTTATTCCCAACCTTCCTAATATTTAGGACTATTACCCATAATAAATTGCCAGTACCATACATTTTAATATCAAATTCATTTCAGTTAGATACCATCTTAGGATTTTTAATTTCGACTACAATCCTTTGGTTATATATTTCTATTTTGAGTTTTTCAAACATTCATATACTGCTGATTTTCACACAAACAAGTTTTTGACCTGTGTAGAGACAAACTCAGCCACGCTTTTGTTTTAGTTTTTATAAACATTCGCTATGTGAAGCAAAGAGTACAGTTCTGTTTATGCTGACAGCTGTGAGTGAATAATTTTACTATTCTGAGATGTGAACAGGTTGAATTTCGGGGTGTACAGGCAAGTCGGTACATTGTTATTGGCACGGTAGCACTTCCTTAAAGATTAATAATAGATTTTCTCTTTAATTTTAACTTTTTTTTCAGTGATACTACTAGATCACAAAATGTATATTCTGCATAAGTTCCAAAACTTTTCATAAACTGCGATGATGGAAAATCTTTACAAAACTCAGTTGGTTAAGTAATCAGTCATATTGGCAGACGGCAAGAAGGGTGGGATGATGCAGGAAACAATATTTGAGCCAGATTTTTATTTCCAATTTTCGTTTCTGTTGTAAGCCAGACAGCGTCAGGGGCTGCTGTTACTTCCTTCGAGTGACTAGTGTATCAGAATGACAGCTAACATGTAGCTCACTGAATGCTATTAATTGGTTAAATTAATTCCATTTCGAAGTTACACCATCAAAGCAATTCAATTTGTTCTACTAGTCTGAGACCAATTTTCTTTTAATTTACAGACTATCTTTTAGAGTGGCTTTGGGTTATTGAAAAAAATGCACACAAAGTACAAAGAGATGCCAAATACACATTTTACGTACTCATCCCACCTCCAGACTTGGTTTCACCTACAATTAGTATCTTGCCTTAGTGTTGTATATTTGTTACAATTGATAAACCAAATTTGATATCTTATTAATCGAAGGCCGTAGTTTAAATTAGAGTTCACTCTTTGAGTTGTACAGTTCCATAGGTTTTGACAAATGGGTACCACGTATCCATTATCATGGTAACATACAGAATAGTTTCACTCCCCTAAGAATTCCTTGTGGCCCACTTGCCAACCGCTGATCTTTTCACTTGACAGTTTTGCATCTTCTAGAATGTCATATAGTTCCTCACACTCTACGAAGCCTTTTAAGACCAGCTTGTCTCACTTGGCAATTACATCTAAATTTCCTCCGTGATTTTATGTAGCTTAATAGCTCACTGATTTTTATTGCCAAATAATATTCCATTACATGGATGTACCATGGTTTGTGTATCCATTCACCTGCTGAAGGACACTCTGCTCGATTCTATTTTTGTAATTATAAATAAAGCTACTATAAATATTTTCATGCAGATGTTTGTGACAAAGTAAGTTTTCAACTCAAGTGGGTAAATGCCCAGGAATGCAACTGCTGGATTATATAGTGAGACTGTGTTTAGATTTACTAGAAACTACTAAACTGCCTTCCAAAGCGGCTGCATCATTTTACATTTCCACCAGTAATGAATGAGAGTTCCTGGGGCTCAGATCCTGCCAGTCTCTGATGTTGTCAGTTGTTTGGATTTTAGCCATTCTAATGAGCACAGCAGTCTCCCATAGTTGTTTTGATTTTTATGTCTGTAATGATATATGATGTTAAGCATAGTAATATCTTCTTACTTCCCATCTGTATACCTTTTTTCGTGAAGTATCTCTTTTAGCCTTTTGCCTGTTTTTTAATTGGCTTGTTTTCTAATTGTTGAGTTTTATTGAGCGTTCTTTGTATGTTCTGGATAACAGTCTTTTAACAAGTACAAGTTTTACAATTGTTGTTTCCCAGGCTGTGACTTATCTTTTCATTCTCTCAAAAGTGTCCTTCACAGAACAGAAGTTTATAATTCTAATGAAATACAACATCAATTTTTTCTTTCATAGATCACACTTTGGGCATTCATCTAAGAACTCATTGCCATGTGTAAGGTCACCTAGATTTTTTATTATTTTCTAAAAGTTTTATAGTTTTGTATTTTACAAAAAATGGTTGATTTCATTTCGAGAAATACGTATGGTTAGTATTTTGATTCATTTTTTACATGTGAATGTGCAGTCACTGTAGCATCGTTTCTGGAAAAGGCTATTATTTTTCCATGGAGTTGCCTTTGCTCCTTTGTCAAAGATCAGTTGACTATGTTTCTGTGGGTCTGCTTTTGGGCTATTCTATTCCACTGACCTATTAACGCCACTGAGTTTTGATCACCATAGTTTACAGCAATCTTCAAGTTGAATAGTGTCAGCTGCGTTGCCTGGACTCGTTCTTTTGCCAAATCATATTCACTTAAAAAATCAGCTTTCCATTATCTACAAATTGAGATTTTTATTGGAATTGCATTGAATCTACAGATCAAATTAGAAAAAAAATTGAACCCTTAACAATATTGAGACTTCCTACTCATGACCACAGAATCTCTATACTTGTTTAGATTTTTTTTGGAGTCTTTCAACAGTATTTTGTAGTTTCCCAAATTTAGATGTTAGACGTATTTTGTTAGATTTACACCTAAGTATTTATTTTTTGTACTAATGTAAATGGTATTATTTTCAATTTCGAATTCCAATTGTTCATTGCTCTTGTAGAAGAAAGCAATCAATTTTTGTATACTAATCTCGTAATCTGCAACTTTGCTATAATCACTTATTACTTTCAGAGTTTGTTTTATTGTTGATCTGTTGGTATCTTCTAAATAATCAGGTCATCCATACATAAGGCGACTTATCTTTTCCTTCCCAATCTGTTTATTTTCATTTTCTAGCTCTACTGCATTAGCTAAGACTTCCGATATTCCATCAAATAGGATTGGTGAGAGAGATATTCTTGTCTTGTTCCCAATCTTAGGAAAAGCATCTTGTTTCTCATCATTAGCTACAGTGGCAGCTGTTTTTGTTTGTTTGTTTGTTTGTTTGTTTTTTGGTAGGTATTCTTTGTCAAGTTAAGGAAGTTCTTCTCTATTACTAATTTGCTGAGAGTTTTTATCATTAATAGGTGTTTCACTTGTCCAATACTTTTTTTGCATCTTTGGATATAACAATATAATTTTTCTTCCTTAGCCTATTGATAGATGGATTACTAATCATTTTCAAATGTTGTACTGATCTTACACACTTGGTCACAGTGCATAATTCTATTCATACATTGTTGGATTTCATTTGCTAATTTTTTTCCCTGAGGATTCTTCCATATATGTTCATGAGAGATATTGACCTCCAATTTTCATCTTCTGGTTTGGGTATTAGGGTAATACTGGCACCATAAAATGAGTTAGCAAAAATTCCCTCTGCTATTTTCTGGAAGAGAATGTAGAGAATTGCTATCATTTCTTCCTGAAGTGTACAACAGAAGTCACCAGAGAAACCATCTCGGCCTGGTAATTCCTGCTTTGGAAAGTTATTGTTACTTCAACTTCTTTAATACATAAAGACCTAGTCATCATCTATTTTTCTTTGTGTAAGTTTTGACTGTGTCTTTCAAATATTTGTTTCATTTCATCTAAGTTATCAGATTTGTAGAGGTTTTCATTTTTATTCTTTTAATGTCCAGGAAACTAATGGTCATGACCCCTCTTTCATTTTTTTAATTAGTAATTTGTATCTTTACTATTTTTTAAAATTATTCTTGATTATCCCAGTTAGAGGTTTATCAAGTTTACTGAGCTTTTCAAAGAACCAGCTTTTCGTTTCAATGATTTTCTCTATTAATTTGTTTTTAATTTCATTGATTTGTGTACTTTTCCCCTTCTGCTTACATAAGATTTAATTTGATCTCTTTTCCTAGCTTCCTAAGATAGAAACTTAGATTCTTGAGTTATTTCTCTTTTCTAAAATATTCTTTTAACGCTATACATTTTCATCTAAGAACCATTTAGCTTCATCTTACAAATTTTAATAATTTTTTTTTTTGCATTTAATTCAAAATATATCTTTATCTTGAGACTTCTTTGATCTATGTATCTTTACAAGTGTGTTGTTTAATCTCCAAATATTAGTGACTTACAGTCTAATTCCATTGTGGTCTGATGGCATACTATGTATAGTTTCTGTTCTTTCAATTTTGTTAAGATGAGTTTCATAGCCCAAAATATGACCTACGTTGGTGAATGTCCAGGTATGCTTGTAAAGAGTGTGTATTCTGTGCTTGTTGGATAAAATAATCTATAAATGTTGATTAGACCCCATTAATTGATGGAACCATTCAGTTTAATAGTGTCCTTACTGATTTTCTGCCTCTAGATTTGTTAATTACTGATAACAGGGTATTGAAGTTCTACCTACAATAGTGTGGTTTATCTATTTTCCTTTCAGTTCTATAAATTTTTGCCTCATTTATTTTAATTCATTGTCGTTAGGCACAAACACATTTAGGATTGTTATGTCTTCTTAAAGAATTGACTCTTTTAACATTATGTAATGCCCTTTATTATCTCTGATAATTGTCCTTGCTTTAAAGTCTGCTTTGTCCAAAATTAATATAGTTACTTTAGCTTTCTTTTCATTAATGTTAACATGCCATATATTTCCCCATCCAGAGAAATCCAGGCTAGTGAAGTTGTTTTAAACATTTAATATTCAACTCTAGTATTTCTTACTTGCTGGGTTTCTAAACAGAAGTTTGATGTAATTTTTATCCGTGTTCCTCTGTAGATAAGGCTCCCCCCGCCTCTGGTTTAATTCCAGATTTTGTCTTTGACTTTAATTATCTGCATTTTGAATATCATATGCCTATGTGGAGACTGGGTTTTCCTACTTGATGTTTTCTGAGCTTCTTCTATCCGTGGTTTGGTGATGTCTGTCATTAATTGAGAAATTATCCGCCATTGTTACTTAAAATATTTCTTGTTTTTCCTTTTTTTAAAATTTCTTCTGGTAGCCCCCTTACATGTACGTTGTCCTTTATTAATCGTCCCATAGTTCTTGGATATTCTGATCCATTTCTTTTTCTTCTCCCTTTGCTTCTCAGTACGGAAAGTTTCTGCTGATGTTTCTTCAAGCCCACTGATTCTTTTCTCAGCCATGCCCAGCTACTGATGAGCTCATCAAAGATATGCTTCATCTCTGTTACTGTGTATTTGATTTCTAGCACTTCTTTTTGATTCTTTTTTAGAGTTTCCATTTCTCTGCTGACTTTCGTCATCTGTTCCTGTCCATTGTCCACGTTTTCCATCAGTCTTTGGCATATTAATCATAGTTATTTTAAACTCCTGCTCTGCTAATCCCGAAAACTCTGAGTCTAGTTATGATGCTTATTTTGTCTCTACCAACTGTGCTTTTTTTTTTGTCTTTTGTTTTACCCTGTAACTTTTTGTTGAAAGCTTGATGTAATATATGGGGGAAAGGCCTATAGTGTGAGGTTTTATGTTTCATCTGGCCAGGAGTTAGGCTATATTTACTGTTCGCAACAGTTGCAGATTGTAGAGGCTACAATTTCTGTTAGTGTCTTGTTTTGCCCCCTGCCCCCCCCCCCCCCGCGTCTCTGTTTTCCCTAGAGGCTCCTTCTTAAATAGAACCGGAATCTTGCAGTTCTTTTCATTGAAACCCTTTATCATAATACGGGAGCCCTATTGACCTGGTGGTCCAGTGTGGGAGGAGTAGAAGCATGCTCCAATCTTATGATTAGGTCTCAGTCTTTTAATGAACCTGTGCTCCTGTGATCTGCACAAGCGCTTGTCAGCCTCTCTCCCCCAACACACACACTTTAGGTCACACAGGAAGGTAGAGGGATTGAAGTGGGCTATTTCCTGTCCCCATGCCAGTGAAGCTCTGCTGAAACTGATGTTGGTTAGGCTCTGGTGAAAATTCTTTCTGTGAGGGCAGGCCTTTGTGAAGGAAAACAGAATGATCTGGGTATATTTCAAAACAGTTGTGTTTCCTCTGCCTCATGGAAATGGAGGGAATTTTTCTCAAATTTTTTACCCTAAGAGATTAGTGGGGCTAAACTCATGAAAGCGTGGGATCCTTTGCATTTTCACCTCTCGAGCTATTCCACACTCAATATCCAGCAATTAATAATTTAAGTTTTCCCATCATTCACTGGCTCCTGGTACTCTCTGCTACCAGTAAGCTGTGACTCTCTAGTATGGCCCATCTCTTTAAGGCAGCAATCTGCCCTGTGACCTCAATTCTTTGACAGATCTAAGAAGAGTTGTTTATTTTCAGTGTGTTCAGCTTTTTCTCTGTAAGTATAGGAACAATGACATCTACAATGTTTACATATTAGACCAAAAAATGAGTTTTTATTTCTTTTTTCTTTCTTTTTTTTTTTTTTTTACATTACTGATGGTGCTTTTACAGATGAGCACTGATTTAAAAAAAAATAAAAGTACTGTTTCTATGAGTCTCATCAAAGTTTTGGGCCTTGGGGACAAAGGATCCCCAAAACTTTTCCAGGCCTATCGATTTCTACGCTTAGTTCCTCAGAGGATGATCAGTTTTGGAAGAACTGAGTCACATTAACCCAAGACAGGAGATGCTGACATACGAAAGAGAAAGCTGATTTACAAAATAATCATTAGAAATGCAGGTGTCCAAATAGTCGTGTACTTAGAGTGTGTGACCTGGATGAGAAAGTATACGTGGGAAACCCAAACATGCATTAGGGTGATGAGTTAAGAAGTAAAGGAGAAGAAACTGTGTGTTTATTCTGATGGAATATTTCTGTCAAAAACTGCAGCCTTCATGAATTACTCATGCTTCTCCGAGGATATTTCTGTTCAGAGCTGATCTTACCATCTACAGTGGGTAATTTTTTCCAGAGGGCAACTTCCTACTCCCTACCCCCCATTAGTGCTGCTGACACATCACTCTGATATTTTCTAAGCTTGGGCTTTCTTTTTCTATGTTCCCTGAGAACCACTACCCATCTGTTGTGGCCACATCCATTTAGATAAACTTAATTAACTAAACAGCAATTTATCTTAGTCGTGGTTAGAAAGGCCATATGTCTTAAGATAAGATTTGGAATTCCTCTCTTTTGTCTTGACCACATGAATGGATTACTTAGTGACCAGTATTTGTCAAGTGCTGTGCAAGGAGCAAAGAATGAGGTGATAAGATAGACCCATCTCTGTCCTCATAGAGCCTATTAGTTACAAACCATTCCTTTAATACACTTAATACATCCATTTTTGCTGCCTTATTACCTTCCACTTAAAAAATGATATTTTTTTCCACCAGTTATTAAAATTATAGAAATAGGTGCTATGCTTCCTAAGCATGGCCTTATCATTAAGTACCAATCCATAAAGTCATATTCCTGTAGCTGAGAAATGAAATTGTACTGCTCAGATTTAGTAAAATTAGAATAACGCCGAATCAGAATTTGGCTTGTAGGATTCCAAAAGGGCAGAGGCTCTGATTCCCTTAACTCCTCAGGCATTACCTAAAACATCATCTTGAAATCAAGAACACACTAGCCGTGAAGTCCACTAAAACAAAAACACACCGAAGCCTGAATAAATCATTGATCCAGAGCCAGAGAAGTGGGTGCCATCCTCACCTTTGTAATGGGCATGTATAACATATCTGCTAGAATTCATTCCAATATCTTTGCCAGGAATCACGTCGTTAAGAACAATAAGGTAAGGATGTCATGATCTTCACCTGATAGACACTAAGTATTAGAGCTTTTATTAATAGTGCCTTGTCCTGTTAATCAACTTCTTACTTTCTTTAAAACTGAGGTAAATGCTTACTGAAGCAATAGTCTTCCTTTTTCTACGAGGAGTTTTGTAGCATATAGGATTCAGTAAATTTCCATAAATATTATAGTTGGTCTAATAGAAATAAATGCTCAAAGAGGGCTCCCTCTTAGGAGAATATAATTTTCATACACTTTTGTTTAGGCTGTGCTCGAGCTTATTTTTAGACAGTGAGTCATTTTGATTCAACATGTTGTCGTATGCCCCAGAAAGGGAAGGCTGCCAGACTCCAGCTTAGGACAGGGAAGCAGCACCTCGTTCACTCACCCGAAGCACGGGGCGATCGATGTACGATGCACAATCAAATGGAGTCTTTCCCCAGCGTGCAACTGTTGATGTGGTTAAGCGCAGGCTGCAGTGAGCAGAAATGCCTGATGTGGTTTTAGAAGGCAAATGCGAATCAGAAGCAAAGAAAGGCTGTGATGCTGTCCATGATACAGTCCCCCGAATGAAAACATCTAGAATAGTCCAGTAGAACCTTCTGCCACCATATAAATGTTCTATAGCTGTGCTGTTCAGTAGGATGCCCACTAGACATAGGTGGCCAGGAGCATTTGTCAAGTGGCTAGTGCAACTAGGAAAAAGTTATTCAATTTTCATTGATTTGAATTTCAACGGCTTTGTACTGCTAGTGGTTACAGTATAGAACAGATCTAGAGGAAAAATCCATCACACATGCATGGATCAGACTTGTGGACAATAAAGTGACTAAAGAATAATTACATAGAATAAGGATTTAAGTTTGATAAATTCTTAGAGTTAGTAAAAATGAATATGTATTTCATAGCTGCACACCCTGAGTTCGAATCTGTTACACTACTTAGCAATCTTGTGAATTTCATCAGCCCATTGTGTCTCTCTTAGCCTCAGTGCCCTACTTTGTAAAACAAGCTTATAAATATAGTAGTGCTTAATGAACTCCCATTAGGGAAAATATAGAATTGCAAAATATTTTGCTCTTATTAAACAGAGAGAAATGGCTAAATAATCGACGTGCGTGGTTTCTAAAGACACTTTGAAAAAAAGACTTTACAAATTTGTTCAGCCACTACGGAAAACAGTTTGGAGGTGCCTCGAAAAATTAAAAATAAAACCATCTCATGACCCAGGAATCCCGCTTTTGGGCATTTGTCCAAAGAAGTGCAAAACATTCACTTGAAAAGATATACGCATCCCTATGCTCAATGCAGCATTATTTACAATAGCCAACGTGTGGAAACAACCTAAGTGTCCACTGATGGATGACTGGATAAAGAGGAGGTGGTACATAAATACAATAAAATATTGCTCAGCCACAAAAAGAATGAAACCTTGCCATTTGCAGCACCATGGATGGACCTAGAGGCTATTATGCTAAGTGAAATAAGTCCAGGAACAATAAATACCTTATGATTTCACTTATATGTGGAATCTAAAAAACAAAGTAAATAAAACAGAAACAGGCTCATAGACACAGAGAACTGATGGTTATCGGATGGAAGGGAGACTGAGGGAATTAAGTCACGAGGATGTAAAGTACAGCATGGGAAATATAGTCGATAATACTGTTATTACTATGTATGGTATCGGGTAGGCAATAAACTAATCAGGGGATTACTTTCTAAGTTATATAAATGTCTAACCACTACTCTATACACCTGAAACTAATATAATATTGAATGTCAACTGTAATGGAAAAATAAAATAATTTAAAAAAGGAAAAATCATTACTATTAACAATGATATAGTTATACAATTTTTAACCTGAGGATATTCAGACTGAGAGATTAAATAATGTGCTCCAAGTCATACAGTTATTAAGTAGTAGAAAGAGAATCTCAATTCAGATCTCTTCAGTAACTAAGGAAGTGTTCTTTGGCAAACGTGTTCTTTACTGACTTGATACATCAGAAGAGTAGAAATCGCGATATCCATTTTTGAAAATAAGGTGCACTAGATATTCTATTTTTTCCTATCTAGAAATGCTAGGAAAAAAAATACAACAAACTTCTTATTAAATGCATACCTGAGCCTGCACAGGTATAAGAGAAATCTTCGAGAGTCAACTATGAAAAAGGACCTAAAGCCTAACTGACAAATGAAGAAATAGCCCAATGGTTTCTTAGCCATGACACCTAAAGAATGAGTAACCAAAAAAATTGTATTCCATCAAATGAAAACTTTTCTTGTTTCAAAGGACATTCAAGAAAGTGAAAAAGCAACCGACAGAATGGAAAAAAAAATATTTGTAACTTACATATATGACCAGGGGTTGTCTTAAAACTCAACAATAAGAAGACCATTCAATTAAACAATAGATTTTGAATATAATTTGAATCGACATTTCTCCAAAGATGGTATAGAAATGGCCCATGAGCATATGAAAAGGTGCTCGAAATTATCCAGTCATTGGAAAATGCAAAAGAGAATCACAATGAGATACCATTTCATATTCACTAGGATGGCTATCATAAAAAAATAAAATGTGTAGGCAAGAACATTGAAATTTATACTTTCATACATTGTTGGTAGGAATGTCAAATGCTTTGTAAAAGTCTGGACATGAAAGATGAGAGAAATAAAGATGTGTCACAGATCTAATTGGAGTTCAAAAGGGGGAGGAATGGAGAAAAGATTAGTTGATAGTCGAGAATTTTAAAAAATTTGATGAAGTTTAGGAAATGCAATTATTTTTTAAAAAGAACTTAAAATAGTACGGATAAAAGACAGACTGCCTACAGAGAAATGACTACAAGACCATTGTCTCAACAGCAACCATGAAAGACCAAAGTAGTGGACTCATTATCAAAATAGTGGTTGAAAACAACTTGGAATCAAGAATTCTGCTCCAGTTTCAAGGACAGATCATATGACAGAGGACAAAACGAACCAGCAAATTTAAGAAGACTGATATCACACCAAGGGCCTTTTTCCGTGATGGTATGAAACTAGAAATCAATAGCACAAGGAGAGCTCGAAAATCTCCTGATACACGGAAACTAAACAATACAGTCCCAGATAAACAATGGACCAAAGAAGAAGCATAAAAGGTGTTCAAGGGATATCTTGAAACAAATGAAAATGGAAACACAATATGCTAAAATCCGTGGAATGCTGCAAAAGCAGTTCTGAGAAGAAAGTTTATGGTGATAAATGTGTATGTTAAGAAATTAGAAGATCACAAATAAAAAATTTAACTTTACACCTCAGGAAACTAGAAAAAGAAGATTTGGCTATGTCTCCTCGGGCAAGAGAAATGAAAGGAAGAAAGTAACTGCATTAATTTAAAACATATTTGCACAGCAAAAGAAACCATCAATAAAATGAAAAGAGAACCTACTGAATAGGAGATATTCACCAATGATACATCTGATAAGGGGTTATATCCACAATATATAAAGAACTCATATAACACCACCAAAAATGTAAACGAACCAATTAAAAAATGAGCAGAGGACCTGAACAGACATTTCTTCCAAGAGGACATACAGAAGGCCAATTGACATATGAAAAGATGCTCGATGTCACTAAGCATCAAAGAAGTACAAATTAAAACCACAATGAGACATCACCTCAAACCTATCAGAATGGCTTTCATCAATAAATCAACAAACAGCAAGTGTTGGTGATGATGTGAAAAAGAGAGGTCCCTTGTGCACTGTTGGTGGGATTGCAAATTGGTGCAGCCACTACGGAAAACAATTTGGAAGCTCCTCAAAAAAATTAAAAATAGAACTACCATATGACCCAGCAATTCTATTTCTGGGCATATATTCAAAGAAATCCAAAACACTAATTCAAAAAGATCTATGCACCGCCCCCCCCCCCCAAGTTCACTGCAGGGCCATTTACAATAGTTGGGATATAAAAGCAACTTAAGTGTTCATCAGCAGACGATTGGATAAAGAAGGGGTGGTACGTATATACAATGGAACATTACTCAGCCAAAAAAATAATGTAATCTTACCATTTACAACAACATGATAGATGTAGAGGGTATTGTGCTAACTGAAATAAGTTAGAGAGACATACCATATTATTTCACTTATACACGGAATCTAATAAACAAAATAAATGAACAAACAAAAACAGAAACAAACTCATAGATAAAAAGAACAAATTAATGGCTGCCAGATGGGAGGAGGTTTAGTGGGTGAAGTAAAAAAGGTGAAGGGATTAAGAAGTACATATTGGCAGTTACAAAATAGTCATGGAGATACTAAAAAAAAAAAAACATAGAGAATAACACTATAACAAGTATGTATAGTGTTGGGTGGGTACTAGACTTATTGGGGGAATCACTTCCTAAGTTATATAAATATCTAACCACTATTCCATACACCTGAAAATAATATAAAATTGACTATCAACTACAAATAAAAATTAAGAAAAATTTACAATAAATATAAAAACAGAAAGAGAAAATAAATGAAATAGAGACCAGAAACAATAGAAAAGACCAATGAAACTCAGAACTGCTTTTTCAAAAAGATAAACAAAACTGACAAACTTTTTGTGAGGCTGAGAAATAAAGAGGGAAGACGCGAATAAAATCAGAAATTAAAGAGGAGACATTACAACTAACACTGCGGAAATACACAGGATCATAAGAGATCACTATGAACAATATGGGACAAAAAATTAGATAACTAAAAGAAATGGATAAGTTATCAGAAAGAAACAGCAAGTCTGAGCAGACCCACAATCTCCCAAAGCAGAAAGTCCCAGGACTAGATGGCTTCACTGGTGAATTCTACCAGTGTTTAAAAAAAATTACTATTAATTCTTCTGAAACGCTTTCAAAAAATTAAAGAGGAGGAAACACTTCCAAACTCATTCTAAGAAGTCAGTATTACCTTGATATCAAAGCCAGATTAAAACATTTCAAAAAAAAAAAAAAAAGAAAGAAAGAAAACAAACTATAGACCAATATCCCTGATGAATACAGCTGCATAAATTCTCAGCAAAATATAGGCAAACCAGGTTAAAGAACACATTAAAAGGATTATACATTATGATTAAGTGGGATTTACCCCCGGGATGCAAGGATGGTTCAATATATGCAAATCAATAAGTGTGGTACACGTACTAACAGAATAAAAGATAAAAATCAAATAATCATTTTAATAGATGCGGAAAGACATGTGACAAAATATAACACCATATCATAATAAAAACCCTCAACAGATTAGGTATAGAACATACTTCCACACAACAAAGATCATTTACGACAAATTCACAGCTAACATTACATCC
The DNA here is from genome assembly GCF_014176215.1 of Rousettus aegyptiacus. Taxonomy (NCBI): domain Eukaryota; kingdom Metazoa; phylum Chordata; class Mammalia; order Chiroptera; family Pteropodidae; genus Rousettus; species Rousettus aegyptiacus. The sequence continues at coordinate 90,181,276 of NW_023416285.1, read as the reverse complement.
AATGCAGACAAATGGAAAGCTTTCAAGACCAGGAACAAAACAAGGGTACCCACTCTACCTACAGTTATTCAAGAGAGTATTAGAAGTCACGGCTGGAGCAATCAGGCAAAAAAAGAAATAAAAGGCCTCCAAATCGAAAAAGAAGTAAATTTGTGGTTATTTGCAAATTATATGCTCTTATATATTGAAAATCTCAAAGACTCAACTAAAAAACTATATGTGTAAACAATGAATTTGGTAAAGCTCCAGAATATAAAATCGAAACACATAAATCAGCTGCATTTCTATACACTGAAATAAAATTTTTTAAAAATTCCATCTACAAAGCATCAAAAACAATAAAATATCTAAGAATGAATTTAACCAAGGAAGTGAAAGATCTATACAATAAAAACTACAAGACTTTGTTGAAAGAAATCAAAGAAAATCAAATCAAAGGATATCCGTGTTCATAGACTACAAGAATTAATTTTGTTAAAAAGTCCATGCTACCCAAAGCCATCTACAAATTCAATACAATCCCTATAAAAATTCCAACAGCACTTTCAAAGTAATAGAAAAAAAATCCTACAATTTTATGGAACTACAAAAGACACTGACTAGACAAATTGATCCTGATAAAGAAAAAAATTGAAAGCATCACACTTCCTGATTTCAAACTACACTACAGAACTATAGAAATGAAAACAGTATGGTACCAGCATAAAACTAGATACATAGACCAATATAACAACCTCTCACATATATAGGCAGTTAATATTGATAAGAGAGCCAAGAACACAAATGGGGGAAAAGAGAGTGTCTTTTTAAAAATGGTGCTGGAAACACTAGATAACCACATGCAGAACAATAAAATTGGACCGCTCATAAAAATTAACTGGAAATGCATCAAAGACATAAACATAACACCCAATACTATAAAACTCCTAGAGGAAAACCTAAGAAAGAAGTTCCTTGGCAATGCTTTTGGCAATGATTTTCTGGATATGATGCCAAAGGGCAAACAACAAAAGAAAAAAATCAACAAGGACTACATCTAACTTTTAAAAGCTTCGGCGCAGGAAAAGAAATAATCAACAAAATAAAAAGGCGACCTACAGAATTGGAGACAATATCTGCAAGCCATATATCGGATAAGGGGTTAATAGTCAAAAGTAAAAAAACAAAGCTTACACAACTCAACAACGAAAACGAACAATCCAATAATGAAATGGACAAAGGAACTAAATAGACATATTTCCAAAGGTGACATCCAAATGGCCAAAAGGTATATGAGAAGGTATTAACATCACTAAGCATCAAGGAAATGAAAAGTAAGATCACAATGAAATCACCTCACACTGGTTAGAATGGCTGTCATCAAGAAGACAAGAGATAAGTACTGGTGAGGGTGTGGAGAAAAGGGAGCCCTCGGGCACTGTTGTTGGGATTGTCAACAGGTCCTTTCACTATGGAAGACAATATGGAGATTCCTCCAAAAATAAAAAAAATAGAACTACAATCCAGTGATCTCACTGCTGGGTGTATATCCAAAGGAAATGAAAACGGGTTATTGAAGAGAGATGTGTATTCCTATGGTTACTGCGGCACTATTCACAACAGCCAAGATATGGAAACGACCTAAATGTCTAACAATGGATAAATGGATAAAGGAGATGTGGTATATAATGGAATACAATTCATTCGTGAAAATAAAAGAAATCCTGACATTTGCAACAACACACATGGACCCTGAAGATATTCTGCTAAGTGAGACATTTGGAAAAAGACAAACATGGTATATTATCCTTTACGAGTAGAATCGTAAAAAAAAAAAAAAAAAAAAAAAAAAATGAACTCACAAAAACCCAGAGAGTAGAATGGTGGTTATTTGGGGTTGGGCGAACGGGAGAGATATTATTTACGGGTGCATACTTTCTACGAGTACATAAATAAGCTCTGGCAATTTAATACACAGTAAAGTGACAATAGACAACAAAATTATATTATACTAAAAGAAATGACATTTATGTGATGCAATAGAGGTGTCAGCCAATGCTATACTGGCAATCATATTGCAATATAAATGTATCAAGTAAAAAAGAATTCTATTCCAGCTGAGCCACCAATCCAGAACAATTTTGAATAAAGATACTATGGGCAGACAAAAGCAAATTCACCATCAAAAGACCTCATTTAATGTAATTTCTAACATATGTACCTGAAAAATCCCCGGAGCAAGGTCTGAGATGCAAAACAGGAATTCAAAGAAAAAGAAAAAAAAAAAAAACAGTAAATAATTAGGTAAATGAAAACTGAGATCTCTACTTCTGGCTTTGCAGGTAATGTAAACTTGTAGTTACGAATTCAGATTTAGATTTTCTTGACTATCCACGGGACTAAATTCTGCCCTCAATATTGTCACTGGATACACGGAATAGCTCGGGTGTTTCCAGGCACTCCCATGTGTGTATCTGTGTGGGTACACACACATTCCAAGGGCTCACAAATGCCTGCCAATACTATTACTTCACTCGTTTCTCACTGCTCCTTTGCCAGGAACTTGTTGTGAGTTCATCTGGGTGTGAATGGGCAGTCCCTGCTCTGCTTCTTACACAAATTCTATCTCCTGGGTGGTATGACCAGTCGTCACAGGTATTTCCAACCCTCTGAAAATGAACCTAGAATTGCAGATGAGAGAGAATTCACAGTTACTCAAGCTTCAGAGATCACTGGAAACAAAGAATGTATTCAAGTCCACAGGCACTTTCTACCGAGGCATATGCATTTCGTTTTGAACAGTAACTGGTAATTATCACAAACCTCTGGGTGGTAAAACAGTTAAACCTTGTCAGCTGTAATTTAAAATAATTTTAAAAAGTGAATCCAGTCCAGATTTCATGATTTTTTTTCATGGTCAATAACTTGTTGATAAAGTATATGAGCTTAGAGTGGAATTTTGACTGTTGGATGGGAAAAACAATTTTCAGGGCATACAGAGCTCATCATAAGGTAGACCTCATGTGAATTAAGTTTTTTTTTAACTACAGTTACTGCTCCATACAATGGTGATCCATATCCAACCAACTGTTATCTCTGAGGTGATGAACAAAACAGGTAACCGACCAAAGTAGAATTTTTAGCTTCTCAAAAATATAAGCATGTAAGAAAGGGATGTGTTCTAACAGCTGCCCTAGTTCTGTGACATAATTTTAGGTAGAAAAGAAAATCAGAAAGTTCATAAATTTTGCCTTTTGGAACACCACCCCACACCATTTACAATCAGTAAAAACAACAGAGATAAAGCCGACTCTTGCAAATGACCAAGCTCACTGGGAAGAAGGTGCTTTACTGAACTCAGGCTATGTCACTGCCTTCATGCACAGGGCATCCAGAATGCATGCAAAATACTTATTTTTATTAGCTTTCTTCGTTTAATTTCTTTTGGCAGTTGTGGTTTTTACGGCATAGATGGTATGACTAATTTATGTTTTCCTAATTGGACAGCTAACTATTCTTGTATATATTAATTTTGCACAGGGTCTACATGTTTCCAGAGAACTCTAATAAACTAATTAAATAAACCAACACACAATCCAATTTATGAATCATCCATCACTCATCTGCTACTGATTCCAATATCCCTCTGCTTCCCTGGTGTGCACGAGTTAGCAGGATATGCAAGGAGAAAAACAATACCATCGTGATGCTTTGTATTGGATTTCCTATACTGGCTGATAATTAATATTAGCAGGTTGGACTTCTATGAGAAAGAGCTGAGCAATATCCAATACTGGGCTCAATGCTTTCCATTTTGTGGGCTGGGGCAGACTAATAACAACAGAATTAACAACTTATGGTAATGCAGTTCTTCAGTTTCCTCCTTCTCTTCCCAAGTAGGGACAGCTGCTCTTCAGTGGTCAGTGGGGAAAGTACAAGAGACACTATAACCTTCCGATTTTTGCAATTAGAGGGTGACTTTGATGAGAGAGCAGCGTTTAGTCCTCCATGGCTAGAAGCAAAGGCGTTTGCTCCCAGTGAAGCTCCTGTTCAAACAACCCAACTCTTGCAATAACCAGCCATATATTCCTCTAGCAGAATCTTAGTGCAAAATTCTGAAATATTGTCTAAAAATTTAAAAAATATCTGGAAATGTTTCTGGAACTGTTTTAAGAACAGGTAGATTATATAAGCATCAGAGTATGCATGAAATAAATTTGTCTGGAAGTTTAACATTATTGCCCTGCATTTTTGTTATTGTTAATAAAACCCTAAACATAGTCATCTGCTCAAAGTGTTTAAAGATTTCCAGTTTAATTTTCTCATAAATTAAATTTCAAAGCCTGGTGCTAAAAATAGGAAACTGAAAATTATTAATAATGCTGGTGAATATCTAATATATAATTACCAAGGATTAGAGAAAATGTAAAATTACCTGTGAAAAAATATTGGAAACACCAATAGACAGAAATTGCTGGCTCTCCTTTGTTTGGTTTAAATACTTCTTTACCCTTGAACTTCTCTGGCCAAACTAAATTACAACCAAATTTAATAATCTCTTATATAGAATAGACAATCCAAAAGCCTCAGAGAAGTCTATACATTGCCATCTGCTGGTTGGTTTTCTGAGGTTTCATGATCTGCCTTTTTTAAGGTCATGTTCAAAATATAAAATTCTCAACAAACAAACTTAAAATTAGAAGGTGAGAAATGACCCACATTATTTATATCTTATTAATTTAGATTTCCAGATCACGGCTTGAATATTGGAGGTATTTAGCCATGTCACAGTTAAGGTGCCTTTATTAAGTGGTTTGTTAATCTCACCGCATTGATTATGGCTCTTAATTTTCTTTTGAGTTGCTGTGTATTTGAGTAGCCGGACCAACAATGAACAGAGACCAGGGACAGAGGAAGAAAAGAAAAAAGCCGCTGGCTAGCACCTGTAGGGGGTGACCCTGCTTATGAAACACATGTCTTGAGGCATTTCAAATTATTCTTGGCAGGTGTATCATAAACGGACCCTCAGCCTATGCCAGGGTGCTTGGCCGCTGTAATTAAAGTTACATTATAAAAGACTCCTGCTGTTTCCCTTCTGAAAAACGCTGACAGAGACTTCTTCCGAAGACTATGACAGTATTTTCAACACCTCTGCATTTGCTAATCCTGTGGCTGCAAACAACGGTATCCACCTTTACATGAGTTACAGTGCAAATCAGAGAGGGCAGCGAGACCCGACCGGTGTGCCTTTGGGTCGGAGGGCACGGCCTCTTCAGAGAGCCACGAAAAAAGAGAGAGGCCATTCAGTTTTTTAAAACTCAAAAGGAAAACCATTTTTCTGAGCTAGGGATAAACTCAAACTACAATATCACATGTAAGGATAAAACACAAAGAAGGTTGCTAAAGCCGAGAGATAGGCGGATTCAGCGTGAAACCGAAAGAGGTAATACCATTTTATTTCATTTCATGGAAATTTTAAGTATTTGGCAGAGAGCTCAGTGCCTGGGATGGTTATATACCTAGAGATAGAGGAGTCAATTAACTGACTTCTTTAAGATTTGCAGACATGTAATTGTAAGTGATAAATGCATGCCATAATGCTCAGCGCTTTATATCTAAAATTAGTACTTATAAGAACTAAAAATAATGACAAAAAGTAGCAGCTGCTTTATGGATCAAAATACTAGTTTTCCCCATAGCTAAAAGACAGTGTTAAAAAAAAAATAGTGCAGATAAATTACTTATGGAAACATGAAACTAAAATATTATAACTAGGAATAGGAAAGGAATGAACCTAGAGAATATGCTCTTGTAATTCTGTCTAGCTCTGTGTTGACATGCTAGCTTTGCTAACTTGGGGAGGCTGTCTACACACTGGTTTTAACTATGTGCTCGTGAAATCTCACCACGAAGGGAATAGTCCTAAATTGCTAAACATAAGCTAGTTCCCACCAGATTGTTTTAAATAAAAAAAAAGTTTTCATTTTAATAATTTAAATGGTATCTCATTCTTCATCTTTCCACGTACTCATAAAACTCCTTTCAGTGGTCATTCATTCATTCATTGGCTTATTCCCACCAAAATGTTTACTGAGCGCCTACTCTGCGCCAGAGACATCAAGGTACTCGATATAGAGAAGTGAACAGGCAGACACGGTTTATCCCCTTATAAAATGTATTCTAGCGGGGAAGTCGGATAACGAAGAATTAAACAAATAAGTAAATGGATTTAAAGATGAACAAATTTGTGCGAAAGAAATATTAAACAGAGCGCACCTAGGATGTTACCATTTCAGGGGTGCACACACGATCCCATAATACATAACCAATACAGCCTTGGGGAAAAACACTACAGATGAACACGTGTACATGCATGTAAAAGGGATGGTCTTTGCCATCGAGCCTCAGTGTCTAAATTTCCCTTTTTGTCAAGTTAATAATTTTTGCCCACACTTCATGACCAGAGTACCGTGACAGGTATATTCGGTTTCAGGGCAAGAGAATGCGCTCCGCTTCCTGGAGGTCGGCCCACTTCCGCCCTAGAGAGTTTTGGCTTTATCCGATCACCACATCTGGGACCTTCTGTTTTGACGTAGAGCCCCCTGACCACATTGTAGTCATCAAGGACTGGGTGCCCTGACTATGCGTAAGGAAGGGAAGGCTAAAATGCTAGACATGATTGGAGAGATGACACACATAAACAAGACGATATGAAAAAAAGGACAGGAAATGCCAATTGTTTGCAAGGACATAGAGCAGCCTGGACTTTATATTCTACTGGGAGCCGTGCACACCGGCATGACCACTTTGGGAGGCTGGCAGAACCGACCGAAGCTGAATGTGCACATGGCCCCCCATGAACCACTGTTCCTACTTCTAGCAAAACGCCCAACAGAAAGGAGAGTAGATGTTTGACAAAAGACACTTATTAGAATTTTCATAGCAGTGTGATGTGTAACGGCTGAAAACTATAAAGCACCCAAATACCCATCAACGGTTGAATAAACTGTGGCATAGTTACAAGACGCAATACTACACAGCGATGAGAATGAATAAACTACGCGGGATAATATGGATAGGTCTCAGTGCAATACCAAGCAAAAGAAACAAGGCACAAACGAGTAAATGTGATATGATCCCATCTAGAGGAAGCATAAAAGCAAGGAATAATCACTGATGAAAATAGACAAAAAAAAAGGGATCACATTGGGGTTACTGGGACTGGAGGGGAGAAAACGGGGAGTGTCTAGGTGACTAGGACTAGTCTTTACCTAGGTGCCAATTACATTGACATACAACTTCTATGAACTTTCATCCACAGGTTACACTTACACAGAACACATACACAAGTCTGTTGTACTTCAACTATCTTTATTAAAAAATAAATACAAAGACGCATTAGCGTTCCTAGGTCTTCCGATCTAAGAGTTAACACCTGTGAGCCAGGCTCAACCCCACAGTAACCTCTCCAGTCCTCTAGGACAGCCAGCCAATTCTAGAATCATCCGGCACAGTTTCCTTTGTCATTGCCCTTCCTTTACCCTCACCATACTTCATCCATTCACTTTAAAGTCAAACTGTGATAATGATTTGTGACTAAAGATCCATTATTTTAATTGACAAGTTTCCATAGCAGATTGCAGCGAGTTACTATTTCTGTGGCTCGTTCGGCAGACAGGAGTCCTTTGGGGCGGGGGTGGGGGGGGCTCTATTCATAGTAGTTTTAGAAGTAATTGGTGAGCAATGCTACTTCTCATGGGGAATAAATCCTAACTTTTGGACGGAACAGCTTTTGGGAATTGGGGTGTGACAGGGTGAGGTGCCACGCCACCAAAAGGTGTGCCGACAGAAACGGAATAAACCAGCGCCTCAAAGCGTCTGCAACGTTGCTTAAAATGGAACACGTTCTCTCATCTCTCTGTCTCTCCATACGTCCTTTCATGCCTTCCTACGATCCTTGCCCGTCCAATTTTCCTTCTCTCAGTCTTGACTACAAAGTGTGCTCCACGCCGTCTCCCTAGGGTCCAGCATGGCATTCAAGGAATGGTCCTTCCATTTGGTAATACTCCCTTCAGTAGCAGAACGAGTGGTATTTTTTTTTTTTTTTTTATCCTAACGGTTCATACTCTGCATTACAATTTCACCTCTATTTATCAGGATCCCTTTAAGGAGCCTTGTTATTTCATCGATGGAGAAAACTCCCTTTCAGGCCATTTTTCAGGCCGCGGGCGGCCAATGCCTGCCATTGCCTCTGCCCTCACCATCCTTCTTCCTGCTCTCCCCAGAGCCATGAGAACGGAGAGACTGCACTCCAGCTTCGCCTGAGCTGGCATCCCGTGAAGTTCTTCCCTATGAGGCTACACATCTGGCTAGGTATTTCCACGTTCGGTTCTTGCTGTGATGTTATATGGCATAAAATATATATCCCACTACATTTCCTGTGAAAGATAGGGCAGCTTGACAGGTAGGATAAGCAAACAATGAGCGGCCTCGGAGAACCAACGTGTTATTAGCTTTTCTGCTCTTCCACGGAAGGAAATTTAATGAATGGGGCAAACTGAATTAAGACTTACACCTGAACATTAATATGTATTCACCGCTTAACTCCAGGGGCTATTAAAGGTAGTGTTAGTAGGAACAGCCTGATAGAAGGAAAAACGGGTCAAGGTTAAGTACTGATACAACCTATATTAACATAGTTTATCTTTTGGGACTAAGAATTGGGGCCACCTATGTCAGCGTGATTTGACAGTTTATTCCAGGAATATAAAACCCTGAAACGATATATTACTTTACTGTGTGCTTCAAGAAATTCTTGCAAAGCAATTTATCCAGGCTACCAATTTGCTTCTGTGGGCAACAGCTCTTCTACTGGGACAATAGGTTGCTCACTTGAGCAAACAGCTCACTTTCCAGAAAACAGTTTACTTATCAAGTCTTGGGGGAAAAAACTCTTATCTTGCTGTATCCACAAATCTTAACTACTTATGTCATAAATTTGTCCAGTCCCGTTTTCTGCCCACTGTGAAAGACCTGCTTTAATCCACTTGAGCCCAAACTTCCAAACTATGTTCTCTCCTGATTTTCTACATCTGATATACTATTGAGATCCATGCATTCATCCATATGGCTATCTACTAAGTGGTGTTCTTTCTTACTACAGTAAGTCTGACAAACTTAGTTTTGCTTGATCAATATGTTTTTCTGGTGGTCTCATTGGGAGACTATAGTCAACGAGCAATAAAAAGGAATGCGACTATAATATTATTAGGGTTGGGTTATCAATAACGATAAAGGATCGTTGCATTTTAGTCATAATGAATACATTCTTAATGAATTCCTTTCTTTCATAAGTCCTTATCTTACTAGTCACAAATATTTTGAATGTTAAAAGTTGCTAGGTATGTAAGCATCACCCAACTTTTTCAAGAGTTTGACTAAAAAGGAAGGAAATTATTTGATTCCATAGATACTGGCTTAAATCAAAGCATTTTTAAAGAGTGGATCTTAATTAGCATGATTAATCAAAGGGTAATTATAACTTTATTCAATTTCTTTTTACCATGCAATTCGATTACTGAATTTTTAAGAAAATTAAACCTTTCAATAAAAAGAGAAGGCAATCCGACCTAAATCATACTCTTATTTTTGGAATCCCATTCATGATTAAAAATTAAAAAAAAAAAAAAAAGAAAAAAAGCAATTGATTTGTCAGGTAATATGCACTAATGGCTTAATTTTACCTCCAAGAAGGAGTTACAAAAATACATAAAAGGTATTATAATAAAGCACATTCATTATAGAAGTAACAAAACTTCAGTTATGTTTTTCCCCAGGGAATGCCAGGCTCAACTCTGGGCAAAATTTGAAGACAATTTCCTGTCCTCATTGATGTCTATACATTACTCAAGGCAAGAGGGGGTTATTTAACTCCAATTTACTGCAGTGGTCCGGTTGTTCATACATGTAACGAGTCTAGGGTACAATAAAGGCTTTGAATACCTCATACAACTATGACTGAAAAAGGAAATCTTCAAGCCATTAACCCACTCAAGAAATACTTTTGGGAGTCTTACTCCTGATCTAGGATGCTAGGATAGATTATTCTTAGAAAGAGTTACTTTTAAAAATGGTCTTCGTGAATGACCTGATAGTTTGAGCAAACAGCCGAACGGTGCACCTGAGATTATATCACTCAAAACTCAAGAGAAATGTCAACCTAATTTCATGAAATTAGTCCCCATCCAACTTTTCCTTTGAAATGAATGAACTAGACCTTTATGCTCTCAAATATAATGTTCTTCGTGGTGACACCATGAAGTCTTCATCTATATTTCAAAGAGCTAAAAGAATTTAGATTCAAATTGAGTAAGAAAAATTTTGAGGAATCTGGAAATAAAATAATAAAAATAGCAAGAAAATCGATGCAGTCTAATTTATACAAGTAGGCTTACATGCAGAGAATGTAACTTCTCTCTATGCATATAGGGACGTGTGTGCACATCAGTTTCAAATCACTTTTCTTTAGAATTAAGTTGCTGACTTGCCTAGATAAATACATAACTCAGCTCCTTGCTTTGCCTGAGCTATCGAGTTACACTTTAATGGAGTCTACATGTGGGAAACTTCTACAAACACAAATGTTCTTGATATATACATTGTTTCTCCCCTTAGTGGTGGTTCATTAGTTACAAACTGATCTTTAAGGAAAGAAGGCAAGATTTAAGAAACAAATGAGAGGGTGACCAATACACACTCAGAAGCTCTAAGTTTTCCCATATGTATTTCCTCTGATTGCCCTGAAAAGTACACACAATGGAATAGCAAAGATCCTTCAAATACTCTTTTTTTTTTCAAAACAAACCCTATCCCTCACAGAACATCCTGCTGTTTTGATATTTTTGTACATCTCAGCTTACTGTGCTTATTAGCACATGTAAATTTTTAGTGGGTTTTCTAATATTGGTAGACGTCCATAGTGAGTTATGATATGATGGTTGATATGATGGCTGAGTGACAGTCAAAATAATAGATATTACATAGTCAGGGATCATGTCCCTGATCTTGGTATCATTATCTACTTAAGACAAATCCCCAAGTAGAAATAAAGATATAATGTCTGTCCGGGCTTCCTCTTTTATGGGGGAAAACTATTTTCAAAATGAGTTTTGCTCTTTATCACTTTCCTCCACTTTGAAACATCTAAGATAAAAATCATTCTTTCTCAGCTGGACAAATAAAACATGCTGCTTAAAAGAGTCTAAACTAAACACAGACTGTGGTCCTTAGCTGGCGTCTCTCTGATTGTTTCTATTTTTATGTGCCATATTTTTTCTTCTCTCAACTCATACGATTAATCAAGACAAAGAGACTGTATAACACAAGATCAAGTAAGGGTATACGATTCATCTTACAGCTTTGTGTCTTTTAAATTATAATTCAGGTCGCCATCTATATCTTTCTAGATACTGTACAGATGTGCTATCAGTCAGGGGACTTTGATAGGTGTCTCTCCAAAGAAAGGCCATACTTTTTAAACATCTGTCTGTCATTATGACATCTGGTGTTTTTATTGCTTTTAAACTCCATCGTTTTTCTAATTTAAAATAATAAATGCAAATTTTTGGAAATATACAACATTCTTAAATTTAAAAATAAATCACTTATAATCCCATCATTCCAAAATCAGCCACTGTTAGTGCCTTGCTATTTGGTCCTCACGACTCTGTTCCTAGTCACATATACACACCAAGATCGCATTGCAGTGATCTAACTTGCTTTTTTTCACTTAACAATACATCATGAGTGTTTTTGATTTTCACTTGAGCTTCAACACTCATCAACATTTAGCCAATAGCGTTTAATCGACTACTCTACTTACATTGAGAGGGAGTAGGAGAGAAGCACTGGAGTATTTGAAAACGAATCCCACATGTCTTTTCAATTCACCTATAAATGTTTAAGAACATAGCTCTAAGAGATTTTTAAAACCTAACCGCAATCCCCTTATTGCTCTACCAAAATTAATACATAGTGAACACATTATAATCCCTTAATAGGAACTAAAATACAGCCCAATATGAATGTAGCCTGTGGTCTCATAAATGACTTTTATTGATATCAGAATCTAAATGAGGTACACAAACTGTGTTTTGTTGATTAAACCTCTTTAGTGTATGACAATGATTCCTTCTTTGTTTTTCTCTATGACATTTACTTATTGAAAAGAATGAGTCACTCGTTCTGCAGAATTTCTCACATGCTGAATTTTGGTAACTGCTATATAACTTCACAGTGCCACATAGCTTGTTTCTCTGTCCCCGTACTTCCTCTGAAATGGTGACGGGCTCCAGGGCAGTCTTTCCCAATGTTCTATACCTGTGGTACGCAAAACGTTAGCCACGAGCTACATGTAAGTACTGAGTACTCCAAATGTGGCTAGAATGAACTTTCAATATATTTAATTTTTATTAGACATATGTGGCTAGTGATTATCACATTGGAATTTTGAGAAAGGGCTTGATATCTATATCTATATATAGATATATTATAGATATCTATGTCTATATCTATCTACATATATATCTACATATATATATAGATATCTATAATATATCTATATTCTATCTATCATCTATCTATCTATATAGTGTGTGCGTGTATATTTCTTTTATTAAAAGCCATTCTAATGGATGTGAAGTGGTATCACATTGTGGTATTGATGTGCATTTCCCCGAGGACTGATTTGGGTGAGGTTACTGGTGATTATGGGCCACTGTACATCTTCTTTGGAGAAATGTCTGTTCAAGTGCTTTGTCTATTTTTAAACGGGGCTGTTTTTTGTTGTTCAATTTAAGGAGTTCACTCTACGTTCTTGATATTAATCTATTTTGGCTATGTGGTTTACAAATAATTTTTCCCATTCTATGGTTGTCTTTTTTAATTGTTAATACAGTTGATCTTATGCACTAAAGTACTTTATTTTTATGAAGTCGAGTTTGTCTATTTCTTCTTTCACTGCCTGTGATTTTCGGTGCCATATTTATGATATCATTGACAGATCCAATGTCATGAAACTTTCCCTATGTTTTCTTCTAAGCATTTTAGGTTTCGACTCTGATGTTTAGCCCATTTTAAGATAACTTTTAGATATGGTCTTAGGTAAGGGGTCAAATTCATTTTTTGCGTGTGGATACCTAGTTTTCTCAGCAGCATGTGTTGAAAAGACCATCCTTTCCCCACTCACGTATCTAACTAATCGATGAGACATGGATCGTTCTAGCCTCCTTCCCTTAACCACCTGTAAGTGCTCACTCCGGAGGTGTGTTCTTGCCCCGTCGTCCATCCTAGGTTCTGGATGGAGTCGTGCCTGGTCCCCTGGTCTCCTTTCTAATGCTGCTCCCTGCCATGTATCTAAGCGAAATCATAACAACTTTCTACCTGGTGTCGTCACTGCTCAAATCTCGAGCCACTGGTACAGCTGCTCTCAAAAGACACTGATAGTGTTAAGTGGATTTCACGTGGTAAAATCCAGTGGCCCACCCTTGTCTCCAGCACCCAAAAAATGTTGACGGTAATATTCTATTAGGAGGTGCTCTACTGGTTTCCATGACAATAATTTCTTAGGAGATTTTTCAGGAGGAAGGGGCTTTTGGGGTCTCATCTGTGGTTCAACCTGTGGTTGAAGGATCAGACACCAGTGATCACGTTGTTTTTATAACCAGAGGCTACACATATCACACGTGTCCTTAGGCTTACAGCAAAATGGATTCGGGTTAACTTCTTTGTCTTCAAGTACCTAGACACAGGTCCCCTCTGGAATGGGCCACAGTAAGGGAGCAAGGATACAGGAAAAATCTCCTCTGTAATGATCCAGCTTACCATAAACCTAAGTGAAAGGCAAACGTACACTGTGAAACACTTCAATGACTCTGTGAATGAGATAACAAGGTTGGAGACGTTCCCAGATGTATTCTGGGAAGCTACATGCAAATTTCAATTCGGATTTTTATTTAATAAAATGCATGTGGGAAAATGGTTCTCCTTTCAACTTATATTATTGGTTGGATTTCTAGTTCTTGGGGTTTGGGGGGTTTTCATCTTGTTTTTTGGCCTCTTAGCTAATTAATCACAACAGTTACTGGTTTCCTAAATTGCTTCCCGCCCCCTCCCCGCCCTCAGCATATTATTACTTTTCCCAGATTTCTCTCATGCTTCTCTCATGTAGCTCTATCTCTACTTCACCTATGTCTCACTTTCTGGTCTTTCTAAAGAACAGTAACTTTTCCTCAGAATCCATTCTACTTTTTAAGCAAAAGCAGTTCTCACAACCCGAAGGTGCATGAGAGGAAAGCGCTTACTATTCCTAGTGCCTCGCTTAGCGTAGAAAGATGTTTTGCTCCCTAATCCACGGCTTATTTGCAGCAGACCATGTGGCTTTTGCTAATGTTGAAAGTGACAATGTGTTTTTGATCTAATTGACTAATGTGAAACAGTTTCCTTCTGAGTCACAGCGGTGGAACCATTGGCAACCAGGGCCTTGGCTCGTGTTGAGCGTGAGTGTGTAGGATCAGGAAATGAAAATTTCCAGTGTCTCACTAGCCCAATGTTATCTTCATCGATCTTTGTGAATTAATTAGCTATACAGTAAGTGAGGCGGGAGCAGTAAATGTTTGTGGGCAGTTAGTTACGTGGCTGCTTTGAATTTTGTCACCCGAAAGCCATGCTGCTGAGCTCAACTAGGCTTTTATTATTGCTCTCTCTGCTTTACTGGATTATTTTGAAACTCTGAGTACACGGAGCGAGTGGCCGTTCAATCCATGTTTCGTAACCTCCATATCACTCTCATTCTAACAAGTGACGTTACCCTTGACTCACCTGACACTCATTCTTCCCCGCCCCCCCCCCAAATCTACGTTCTTACTCTTCTTTCCAGTAGAGCATCCGCCTTACAGTCCCTCTTTCTGTCATGAGCCCCCACTCTGGGGGCATCGACAGCCTTTCTCTCTCCTCCATATTCTGCTTTGAAATAAGCTCAGATCTCCCTTGGTTTGGGGGGAAAAACCCCAAAAGCACAACCATCACGAACATTCGGGCTACCATCTCATTCCCCCTTTGTTCACTGACCATTTTCTTAACACCCAGGTTCCTAACCCTCACGACCCATTATTAGCATCCTGAAGCGTGGCTTTCCTCCCCATCACTGGGCTGATAATGCTTCGACGGAGGTCCCCAACGGCTCCATCATCAATGTCACGTCCTCTTGACTAGTCATTATCTTTGCCTTGACACTGTCAGCGTGAGCTTCTTCTTCTAAAGCCCACCTCTTAGTTGGTTTCTATGACACCATAATGCGGTGCTCCCTGTCCTTCATTGAGTCTCCCTTTCCAACTTTTTTAATCTCCCTAACTCCCTAACTATGGTGAGTCGCAAAATTAGTCCTCATTAACTCTGCTCTCCTTTATCTATGCTCTCCCTATAGAAAAACTCATCCACACTCAACAATTGAACCATGGAGATCACTTAAGGTCTATATCCGCAGGCGAGTTCCATCACCTGAGTTCCACTCCTGGACTACCTACTAGCCATTTTCAGTTGGTTGTAGCCGTCCAACTCCATGTTTCTTCTCTTAGCCCTGAAATTGGCTCTTCTTCCCATTTCTATATTCTGTTGGTATTTTTATCATTTTGCTAGATGCATGGGCTGCACAACACTTCAGGTATTTGTATGTCTCCATTTCTCTTTCAGTCCATATCAATCAGACCTCTTCCTTTCCAGGCTTAAGGCTTCCACTAGAGTTCAAATTCGTACCCTGTGCCTGAATTACTGCTGTAGACACTTAAGCAAGAGCTCCTATCTCCTGTTTCTCTCTATATTGAAATGCGCTTGCAAACTGAGATGATTCCACTTTTCTTAAAATAACATTTTTATTGCAGAATTAGCTCTTTTCAGAAAGAATGCATGGCTTTCTTTATTGCCTGTGCAGGAGAGACCTAACCATGGAGGACCTTGAATGACCAGATAAAAAATATGGGAAGACTTGTAAAGGTTTTTTTAATTGGGAAGCTATGTCGAAATAATAAAGAAGAATAAAGAAAATTAATTTGCTTTAATTATTTTGTGGTGGACAGGTTAGTGGGGTTGAGCCTGGAGGCAGGAATGCCATTTTGGAGTTTTGCAGTAAGGCTCAATGCGATGATGGAGAATAAATTTAAATGACAATGTGGGAGGACCAACCTGAGGAAGACTGGAAGGAGAAATCATCAAGTGTTGGGGATTGATTGATTGGTGTGGGGGTGAGGAAAAGAGAAAAACTAGAAATAACTGCCAGTTTCGGGGGCTGTGATTTGTAGAATTTGAGCGAAATTAAATTTATAGGAAAGTAGGAAAAAAGAACTGTTTGGGGATGGAGGAAGTTTGTGATTTCCATTTGCAACATAGTGTGTTCATGAAACTCTAAATATGTCAAACAGAGAACTTGAGTTATGTTAGGGAATTTTAAACCTAAGATGCTTCTTTGAATAATTTTCGTGGTCTTCCCTGAAAGAGAACATCACGGAGCCATATAAGGGGACTAATCCTTTATGCCCGCAAGGATAATCACCACTTTAGAGCAAGTAGGGACTAAAGATTTCAATCACATATCAGGTTCAGGAAGAATAATCACAGACATTAATAAATGATCACAATTATGATAAATCTAAAAAAGATTCCTTTGCACAGGACAGTATTCCCACCTCGTTTCTTCTGGAGTAAATCAAGGACGTGAGGAAAACAGAAGAATTGTTCATTCATTTTCATTACGAATGTTCCAAGAAACGTCAGTCAATATACTTTTTATGGTGTTCGCACTCACCACCTTTCCACCCACTAATTCATTGTTTACTCCTACTGTTCACTTTGTCTTTATTTTGGGTACAGAGTGAAGATTTCAGTCATGACTTTTTTAATTGCTAAAGCAATGCTATTGCTAAGGAATCTGCCACCCCCCACATACACACCCCCACCCACACACAGAGATCTCTACCACCTCCTGATACAGAGCTGTCACTCGGCTTTAGGTAGTGGTTTAAAAATCATTGTTTCAAAAGTAAAATTTAAACAATTTTTTTTTAATACCTGCCCACCCCAAGCAGACTGGTTCCTATCTGAGGCATCAGATAATTTCAGCTGAAGTTCTAGACAAAGAAAACTTACATATCTGGTACAAGTACCTGGTAGTAATTTAGGATCGATGGGAAGCGAGTAAGAGCCAGGGCCCAGGGTCTTCTGCCAATATTAACCATTCCACTGTCCAGGAAACTCACAAGCAGAAACCTGTGCTCTCTACCTGGTTCTACTTCCAGCCTCGGACACACTTCCTGGGGTAGGCTGACATTTACGTATAGCTCCTCTGAGGCCCAAACACGTTCGCTTCTATGAAACTCTGATGGGTAGCGAGACTTTGAAGGCTTCCAATTGCCCAAACTACTTCTGTAAGGCTACCATACAACTCACTAACCAGAGCAGGGTTTTCATAAGGGTTGTCTTTTTTTGGTGACTGTCTCATTTGCTCAACTTCAGTGAAACGTCACAGACAGTCATCTGGAAACTTGTCATCTGCACATGCCTAGGTGTGTAGATGTAGATGCAAGTGTGATCCCATGCCTCACACACAATATCATCCAACTGCTCTGAGTAGGAGCCTTACTTCTCTATCGTTCTACAGTTGTTTATGACTATAGAGAGATGGAGCCATTTGCTTCGTATTGTACATTAAGGATGAAGATGAAAGAATTAATATGGCTCAAGAGAAGACACACTTCAATCTACACATATTTATCCAAATGTCCGAAGAGGAGAAAACATTCTAGAAATGTGACCGGTATCATCTTTCAGCATAAAATACAATTCTTCCTATTGCCTTATACCTTTATTCACGAAAAATGGACATTATGTATTCTCTGAACCTCTCAAAACTTTTCCCTTGTCAAAATTACCTGTTCTTGGTCCCATCTCTCAGGCTCCAACAAATCTAGTAATAAAATAGCCCTACGATATTAAGCGTTTGTGATGACTTTATATTTTATTCTTTGAAAACCTTATTTCTCAACTTTACCAGATGAGCTCATGTCTTAATTATTGAGATGAATAATATAGGTGATTGCGAGAAGATATTTGGGTACAAAGTTCTTAAATTACCTTTAAGATTTACTCAGATACTTCTGATAGAAGAGTATGATCAGTATCATTGACCAATATTAAAGAACCATCTTTTGGTTTCATCGATTTTGTTCAATCATGTTTGTTTTCTAATTTATTGATATCTCCTCTGTTCTCTGAATGTAAGTGGCCTACGTGAGACCTCGCATTTGAGATTCGATGACTGCCCTTAAGTCATCTTGCTCTCTGATCCTAGGCTACCATCTGCTGTGAAATCTAAACACGAATATGAATATAAATATGAATACAACTTTACGGAGAAAAGAGCAATGGAGCAACTACGTTCTTCAGCCTTCAGTGCTTTTCAATCCACGTCACTTACCTTTTCCCCTTCATGAACCGGCGAGCTTTCACATACGCCCACAAAGGACAGAATGTCAAAAAGAATGTCATTGTGCTCAATTAAGAAAATGGGTTTCTGCACATTCTTTTCTGAGCCTGAGTTACTGACAGGGTAAAATCTGCGATGGAAACGAAGACAACACGGAATAACCGTGGCCTTACCTCGCCCTTCAGACAGCCACCGGGATTTCAAGCCACAGCAAGGCCTTTTCGGGGTCAAGTCGTCCATCATTTCAAATGTAGCTTCAAGTCTCTTTCCTTTAAAGCTGAATGAACAAGAACAACAAAAAATGTCAACTTCAGGTTACCGCTCAGCAGCTTCTTCTAAACACACACTAATCACACACCTATTGTGTGTCAGGTACCGCCTAACGGCACGCGGTGCTTCCTGAACTGTTCGCATCTCCGGTAGGGAAGGCTGAGTCATCAGGACCCACTACGCATTGTCAAGGCCCTTTGTGATCTCGGCGATGGAAGAGAAACAGGCCAGTGTAACTGGAAATAACTTGGAAGTCTTTGTTTTCTTTGAATAGCCAAAGACCCACATGGGAGGATGTCAGGTTTTAATCAGACAGACACAAACCCCTTCCCGGAGCGGAGTGCTATTCAGGACTTCTGCTCTAAATGTAATTACTGATAGAGTTACATTCATTTTGCGTTTTCTATTTATTGTTATCTCTTTTTTCTCTCATTTGCCACGCTCATGATGAAGTTTTCTGTCTGCCTTGGGGGAGCTGCAACTTCACGAAGATGAGTCTAGATGCAGATTTGTCTTTATTTCTCAGACTCTTTAATCTGATGCTTCATGCCACTTTCTGATTCTAGAAAACTCTCGGCCATTTTCCCTTTGACCTCCTAACTCTATTCTGTCTTTGGGGAACTAGCTTCGCATTCTGGCCTCCATGTCTTTTCATCGTGCTCTGGGGACTATATTCTGTGTGACAAACATGCTCAGTATGTATTCCAGTTCACCAATTTTAAAACTGTCTCTCGTCCACATTTTGAAAGCTTCAATGGCCCTATTAACATCTCACATTTTATATGTTCTTATGTGCAAATCTTGTTTGTCAAAGTCTCCCAATCTATGATTGTAATTGACTTACTTTCTTGACGTCCTAGGCATATCAAAGGCTCCTTAGTCTTTCAGACTCCTCTTTCCCCCAGTTCTTGGGAAGTAATCTGTTTGTTTTCGAGGTGTCTGAGGGAGTCCCTGGTTCCCTGGGTTACAGAAATGTTCCAACAGAATGGTTTTGCCTACGCTTCTGTCAGCTGGCCCAGGACGCTCGCTGGTCCAGGACCCGTTACAGGTTAATTTCTCAGCTTGAAACTCCTGATCCGTGAGTCACTATAAACTAAGACTCCACGCCCGCATATGCCACGTGTTGGAGTTTTGACTCCGAGGGCATGTTTATATTTTTATCCATAATCCTGAGTAAAGGCACACTTTTTGATTCTCTGATTTAAAGCTTTTATATTGTATATGATAGAGCTTTTGTATTAGTCTATAGTACCTTTATATTCTACCCACATTTCTTAAATTCTATGTTATAAAATTTTTATATAGCCATTTTATATTATTCTATGTTACATTTACATCCTATGCACAAAGGGGGACCAGTTCCAAGATGACGAAGGGATATCGCGTTCTGCTCATGGCCTTGGGTGCGCTGACGGCGATACGGCCCATCCTCACACTGCCGTCAACACCTTTAAACCCTCTTCTATGCCCAGAACGTCCACAGGTCATGTCTCCTTCCTCAGTTTGTGGGCCTAGTAACCTGATTTCCATGTCCTCTTAATTTCTAGCACCTGGGCCTTTTCTTTCCTTTTCTTTTTTGAGCTTGGTATGTATAGAAGGTAATTATGGTTACTATATTTTATTCGCCATTTCTGTGTTTTTGAAGTGAGAGGAGAGCCAGTGTTACCTAAGTGTGCCTTGTTTTTAAGTTCTTATTTCTTAACATAGTCACAGGCCAACTGTTTTGTGTCTTATTTTTTTTTGCCCAACAATTAATCTTGCAGTTATTCTATTGCAATAACTATAAGTTGCTTTTTGGCTTTTTAATGACTGCATAATATCGACTTGTAATAAAGCAGAATAACACATATAACCAGACACTGACTGTTTCCAACAACATTTTTAAACTAACGGGACGATGTTTTTACTGCACGAAATGTGAAAAAAATAAAACGTGTTGGTGCATATGTCTCTAGTTCTTTTTCTTTTATATATATATTGAATTTCTATGTAAACTTGTTGTATGATTTGGTAAACTAAACTATCTTTTAAAAATAGTGAGTACATTTAACGTCCTTAAATATTTTTCAATAACTACTATGACTATATAGTAGTGCATTTTAAATAAACGTAAAATGTTTAACCATATCATATATGTATATTTCAGTTGTTCCAAACTATTCACCAATATAAACAATGCTACGACACACATCCTTACCTATAAATATTTTTTATATCTCTTCTATTATTGCACGTTAGAATTATTATAATTTAGAATAATTAGTTCAAGGCATATTTTTATGATTTTTGATACTTATTGTAAAATCATATTCTAAAATTGTATTCCAAAAACCTAAAATTCCCCCCAAAGAGTATAAATGACCATTTCTTCATGTCCTTCTCAATGTTTTCACATTTTAAAATTTTGCAGAAACAGTGGGCCAAAAGTTGGCATTTCATTGTTTTAATTTACATTTCTTTAGGGAAGCTAGGGATGTTTTCTTATGCTTACTTTTATTTCTTTTTGTGAATTACCCATTTATCCTTTTGCCCATGTTCCTGCTGGAGTAATTTTTCTTTTGTCATGCTCATTATTTGGTTGTCTATAATATGCCATATTTTCTGGAAGGGTATATATGGGTTTCATTATGAATGCCTTAAAATATCTATTTTTTTTTTATCATGTATGACTGACGGTTGGCTTGGTATAGAATTCTAAGGTCCTGGAGAGAAGCTGGAAAAGTTTATCAGACTCAGGCCTTCCCACCTGTCAGGCCATGGTACGTTCCCTAAATTCCGTCACGACATAACCGGGGGCAGTTATAACCGTCCTCGAAGGCTTACACGGCAAGGCTGACTAAGGTCATTGTCAGTTCAGTCATCACTCGCTCTGTAACTATGGATAGAGCCAGCAGTGTGGGAGCCCTAAGCAAAGGAATCATATCTATGAGCAGTTTTTTTTTTTTTTTTTTCCCTGTGATCATTACCAAGCAAAGCTCTTGGGCTGGTGCTCGAATTTCTCCCTGGACTTCCAGGGTGTCCCCTCACCGTCTTCACTCACAAGGTGCTTTGTCTACCCATGTGATGATGTCCTCACGCACAGCTGACTTCCTGTGGGCCGTCACTATGGAGACGAAGATTCTCCACATGGGTGCCACAGAATGCAATTTACCCGAAGTGGAAGATGGGACCTCCTGTGTTACACTCTCTGACATCAGCTGTCCCTCATGCCAGTGCGTCTTAGCGGCGGCTCTGCTGGACCTCTGTCTCCTTCCTCCCCCTAACCTTGTACAGCTTTCTCTAGATGCTGAGACATCTCTTTAGCATCTTGCCCAAATGAGTCGCATTTGCACACTATCTCACCACGAAATCATAGGAATTCTGGCATAGGAATGACACCTTTATACTTTTTCCATCTGGGATGTCGGTTTTTTAATTCTTCTTCACTTCTTTGGGTCATTTGCTGAGAAATCTGAGAGGACAGAGTAAAAGTCAGACAGCTGTGAATTTTATTATCTCACTGAGCTCACTCTGACTTTTCGAAGGGAGACGATGCAGTCAGGCAGTGTGACTTTCAAACTTGGATGTGTATGGAAATTAGTGGGGAGAACTGATCATTGTGTACAATGGGGGACACCAGCGTCATACCTCCAGAGATTTAGTAACTCTAAGATGTACCCCAATAATCTATATTTCTAATAAGCAACCCCCACTCCCAGGTGATTCTGATATAGGTCCTACCACACGATGAGAAACCCCAATGTAAAGAAGAAAGGGCTAAACCCAGTGTTTCTCTAAGTGGGGTCCCCAGACTAGGGAGTAGGGATGGGAGATCAGCCTCAACTGGGATCTCATTTGGAAAGCAACATGCGGGGCCCCGACCCAGACCTACTGAATGAGAAACTCTGGGGGTGCTGCCCAGCAATCTGTGTTTTAACAAGCCCTCTAGGAATGTCTGATGCACGCTCAAGTTTGAGAACCACGGGGCTAGTAGGTGAGTCAGAAACCCCACGTTCTAATCGGGGCTCTGTCTCTAGCCAGCTCAGGGACCACAGGAAAGATATCCACCCTCTCAGGACATCCACCTCTCTATTTATAAGGATGCGAGGCCGACTATCTCCAAGGGTTTTAAGGGCTTACTCTCCACTTCTTGTGTAGTATCTTCCATGTTATATTGTGTAGTATTTGTTTGAGAGCCTTGAGTGACATTGTTTGTATTCCATAGGATTGCCCTGGGGTCCGACAGCAAATATTTCCATGAAGCTCACCAAACAGGCCGAAAACAATTGAAAATACATGCGTAAATGCTAACAATAATCCTGAGTGTGTACTGCCTATACATCCTCTGAGGAGTCTATTGGCAAATGGTTTTCCTGTCTGTTTTTAAATATAAAAAAGGCTGAGCTCCATGGGCATGTGGTTCACCCGGCTCACTTTCTTCATCTGGCTCATTTGATCTTAATTACTAGGACTAGTTCTTGAATCGCAGCAGCTTGTTTTAAGGAGCATATGGCAGAAGGTGCTAAGCACAGGCAGCAGACAATGTGTTACTAAAAGGAGAAGAAATTTTTCTTTACATAAGAAGCCATATGCAGCCCAAATTTATCCATACTGTATCACTGAAATGTGTATTTTAAAACTTCGTCCATGATTTCTCACCAGTATTGGTTTCATCCTTTGCATATGCAATGCAGGACCTGCAAAGAACAGGCCAAGAGTTGAAGAGTCCATTTCGAAATACTCCCAGGCTGTTTCTGTCAGTGACATTAGGGGCCAACATGCATCGTCCTTTCTTGGCAGTTTCTGCTGAAAACCTAACTCCCGCTTAGGGCGCCCTTCTCCACACAGCATCCTCAGTTCTCAGGTCTCAAAAGGTCTTGATGTCAGGCCGCTCGTTCCTTGAAAGCAGAGAAACTGTGAAAGCTGCCACGCTCCCGGTTTGTGAGCGAGGAAAGCAGAGTTTGCTGTGTCTCTGTCCTGACACCTCTGTCTCTTTCCGGGACAAACAGTGGGTCCCTGGAGCTTCTCTCTTCCACGGCTTAGGGGACACCTGTGAAGCATCAAGGCCACAGGATATGGCAGACTGCCAGCCGTCTGGCTGCGGCCTCCTGCAAATTGTCTTCATCAACACACTTCTCTGCGATCTTGTCTTGAACCCTGCGTTCCTGCGCCCCTCACCTGACTTCGCGTCCTGTCACCCCTGCTCAGCAGCAGACCTCCGAGAGCACACGTTAGA
Source organism: Rousettus aegyptiacus (assembly GCF_014176215.1). Taxonomy (NCBI): domain Eukaryota; kingdom Metazoa; phylum Chordata; class Mammalia; order Chiroptera; family Pteropodidae; genus Rousettus; species Rousettus aegyptiacus. Next base: position 90,157,280 of record NW_023416285.1, on the reverse strand, counting down.
CACTCGGTCTTTACTGAGACGCTTTTTAGCTGACCCGACCGCCCTGTCTCATCGCCGTCCTCGGAGCTTCGGATTCCCATCGGTGGCACCTCTGACATCTAACTGCTTGGCACCGCATCTCTGACGTCACGGTCTGTTGCCATGGGAAGGGCCACCGATGCAGCATGGTGACTTCCTGCCAGAGGGAGAGGGTGCACCGAGAGGGAGACGACATTTGTTTAAGCATAAATATCTTTGATATTTAGCAAAGAGGCAAGAGACTAGACGGAAGACAACAGAAGCAGCAGAATTTCCAATTTATGTGATGCTTTGCCTGGGTGGGGGCAGGGGGAGGGTTCCTCTTTGGTCCAAGTCAGGTGCTCGACCTTCTTCGGGTCTTCACGTTATACAAGAATCTCAAGGTGATTCTTTCTTTGACTTTTCAGTTCACTGGGAATAATATGGGAGTGTGAAAGCATTTAGAGTTTGAGAAGCAGAATGTCCCTTCGAATGCTACATCTGCTTTTTCATGTTGCTGTTGGTAGAAAGATGAGCAGCAGCCATTCTAAACAGAATTGCTCATCTCGGCACAGTCTTTCCCATGAAGCCAGTTTACAGACAGCTTAAGTGAGCTTCTTCTCCCTTCTGCACTTCCGCTAAGACTCAGGCCCTCATCTCTGCCAGGAATAAACTCTCCTAATAATGTCTGCTGCTGAATTTACAGGGTTTCCATGAACAGTTTTGGCAAGGCCCTTGCCAAAACTCAAAATCTGCTGTTATCGCATGGATGTAACTATTAAATGAAAACTTGAGAACACTGTGTCTGGAAAATTACAAAAGTTATAGTCTAGTTTTTTTACTGTTATGTAACAGAAACTTGTAATATGCTAGTTAGGGTTCTGGGTAAAAGAGGAAATCTGAACGAATGTGTCGAACTCTCCTAGCCTTTTCTCTAAATTCCCATTAATATGCCATTTTTAAAAAGTGAACAAAATTGTGTTCTTTGCTAAAGACTAAATATTCCAGGTCCACACCAGGAACTTTGAGAAGTTCCTGCAAATGGAACTGAATCAAAGGTTAGCACTATCCTGATCATCTGCTACCTGCACAAGAAACAACGGCTTGCTGAGAGGGCCTGCGGTGGACGGAACATCACCGACACCCCTTAAGATCCAACAGGCAAAGACCACACGTAGGTGTGGGCCGTGGGTCAAGTCTAATCGGGCCTGAGAAATGCAAAAGGCACCACAGGACATGCTTCAGGGAAACCCAAATGATGCCTGCTCAATTTTTGTTTGTAGCAGAGGGGCCTGCTGGGAAGTTACGGGGGCCTCAAAGAGCCAAGTGGGTTGGGTGCAGACCACTGACTACCACATCAAATGTGAAGGAGAAAACCTCGAACACAGAAACGGAACCTCTGGTTGCAAATCCCTTCCATTCTCACTCCCCACTTTTCTCCACAAGATGCCGGAGATCTGAACTATGACGCAACTCGACAATAAACCCACAGCTTCTCTCTCTGCGGTTTACTACTAGGTGTGGAGTATTGGTTTGAAGAGAGATTACAAACTCTGAGAGAAAGGACTTCAGTTGGCAATACTAACTACACACACACACACACACACACACACACAATCTTTCTTTCTCAATTAGGATGTGTGTGTGTGTGTGCGTGTGTGTGAGAGAGAGAGAAAGAGAGAGACAGGCAGATAGGCAGAGAGAAAGAGAGAGAGAGTGAGAGAGAGAGGGAGGGAGGGAGGGAGGGAAGGAGAGAGAAAGAGAGGATGAATTAGACATTTTCTAATGCACTGTCTCAAGAAAACTCAAGAAGACTGTTCACCTGCTGTCAGGCCCTGGTGAGGAGTGAAGACTCTGGGCTCGCTCGACAAGCTCATTTCGCAGCCTGGCCACTTACATACTACTCATGACCATTGGCCAGTTACTAAAACTGTCTCGTCTCAGCTTTGCTACCTGTAAAATGGGGTGATAACAGTATTTACCTAATAGGGTTATTGTACATTTTAAATGAAATAAATCACCTATGCCCTGGAAAATATGGGTGGCACATATTAACCATGCGATAAAATTTAATCATTATTAGGGAACTAGAGCAATCATAAATAATGAGCAATCTAAAATCAGCGAAGACAGATTTTAAAAAGCCATGATGGCTGTATTAAAAAATAAACAGAAAGGCAAGAAACAGGAGACTGAATATCACCAAAACAGTTGTTAATTAGAAATCAAAGGGTAGAACACCTCCTGCAAGTCAGAGGAAATGGGCGAAAAAGCATAATGATAAGCATGTTTAAATAATCCTGAAAGAGGTGGCATAAGTCCAAATGTATGATAACCATTCCAATGAAGGGAAACAGCAAATGGAGAAAAAACACTTGTCAAAGTAATTACAAAATAAAAAAAAAATTCCAATCAAGATTGTGCAATGATTTTATGCTATGTGCACTTCCTCTCTGAAGACCAAGAGGAAATAAACTGTAACAAGAGGAAATGCAAACGGTATTAATGGGAAGTAAAAATGTACGTAAACACTTAATGGAACACCCAACAGAACAGAAATAGTAAGTGCCGAATCGGTTCCAGGTTAGAAGCGGGCAGTGGAAGCTGGGAGTTTGGCTCCTGAAGAGCACACGGGAATGAACGCCTGCCACTCACGATGGCGAGCATTCACTGTTCCCACCCCCAGGCACTGCGCTGCCACTGCTGGAGTAACTGGGGATTCGGCAGTGAGCCAAACGAATCCCTCTTAACTGGAGCTTACATCCTGGTGAGGAGACGGGCTCATTCCAGAAAGTCACGGGCAGAGTGAAATCTACCAGCTGCCTTGTGCACGTGGGGACTTTTGTGACTGATGGGAAGAGGAAGGAGGAGCTAACGGGGTTGGCTCAGTACGAGGACGGAAGACAAAAAATAGAGCTGTTGTCTTAATAGAGTGACGGAACGGTCTGCTCCCAACAGGTGTCATCTCAAAGACAATGCCCTTCTGAAAAGAGGAGCACCATCCTCCAGGATGCAGTGTGTCCTCTAAATTAATGATTACTGTTTGATTCTGCAGCCCCAAGAGGTAGGAAATATGGCCCAAGGAACAGAGGAGAAAGGAGTGATCTGTCTTATCATCACTTCCGGTGACCCACTTGAGAATGTGGACTCTCTCCATGCACCTCTGGCCTCGGCAGACACAGAGCACGTGGCTCTCAAAGAGTACACTGCTTCTCACGGGGTGACAGCAAGAACCTTGCTGAGTTTCAAGGAAGGAAAGCTATTGGGTGCTTTGGATTTTGCACTCTGAGACATAATCTGGCAAGAAGAGAAGTCAAAATTTTAGCAGCAATAACTGAGTGAGACTATCAGAAGATACTTGATAAAACGAAATAAAACAAAAAAGGGTGTGTATGTGTATATATGTACACATACATATATAATCCTTCTATATTTTGTTGTTACTGATATTTATATGTCTGTGTGTATGTGTATATACGTACATATATACATACACAAAGACATATAAATATTTATCAGTAACAACAAAATATAAAAGGATTAAATTAACTTGTTTAAAGACAGATTCCCAGGACAGATTTAAAACCCAAAGAGTTATCTACTGTCCTAAAGAGATACCCTAAAAGAAAAATGCAGCCAAAAGTTCGAATAAATAAAAATTAGTAAGACAGGCCAATCGATCCTGACCATTCAATGGTTTAAATCTTCTGAAAAGATATCCAACTTGGAAAAATACCAAAATATCTGACACAATCTAACAAAAAATTATTTTTGTCTGACAAAAATTATTTAAGTCTGACAAAGATTATTTAAAGCTGCACTGGGGCATTCTCAACAATGTAAAAAAAATATCTCTAGCAGTAAAAGAAAAACTGGAAATTTCTGTCTTGGTCTCCTCATTCTAAAACGTGAATAGCAAACAGTACCTACTTCATAGTTATTCTGAGAGGTTAAATGAGTTTATATAAATATTTAGAATACTATCTAGCATATAGTAAGGACCATGTATGTGTGAATCAGCTCCTTAATATTACTATTGAGAGTCATCATGCCTATTATAAGGAACTCTACTTCTTGGTACAAAACCTAAAGAAACTCACATCTGTGCACCAGGAGACTCGTTAATGAATATTCACGGCAGCATTATTTATATTCATAAGCAACTGTCCATCATCAACAACAACAAAAAAGATAAATTAATTGAGAATATATTCACATAATGGAAAGAGACAGCACATTAAATTGAATAAGAGAGAGCTGTAGCTACCCCAGTAGAGATATAATGTAGTCTAGGAAAAGAAAGAACACCATTCCGTAGTATTTAAAGTTAAAACATGCAAATAACAACATATTTTTGAACTCACGTGTATACAGTATACAGAAATATATGATAAAGATGGATGCAAAATCAGGAGAGTGTTTACATTTAGGTGTAAAAGGGGAACGGGATGGTGGAAGGATGCGCGAGACTTTTTACCGATGGCTTGAAAAATATAGTTTATTACAAATTATTTGTGGCATGTGTGACAAACTATTACGATTTACTAAAACTGAGTCGCAGCTACAGGGGTGTGCATTATAAAGATTTTATTACCTTCAATGTGTTTTAAATATTTCATGATAAAAAAAAAAATCTTACTGAAGGGAACACCTGGATATCGGAATTGAAAGAGATCAAGAATTACAGATGAAAATTAATGAGAGACGACAAACATGTAGAAATACCTCGATCAAATTTTTGAATTTTGAGGCTAAAAGTTAATAAAACGATTCAGGCAGAAAAAGGCTACTTACCAAGCCCCCCATCCCCGCCAAAAAAAGTTGGGGGCCACAAATACGTCAGTAACACTAGATGGCAAAAGTCACAGGGAAAAGCCCCCAAAGTTTTGAAGTGAGACTGAATAAAAATCTGGTGATTATGTGTGAAGGCAACGAGAATATTCTTAGTCTTTGAAGGACTCAGAAATTATACCTACCACGAAGTCTTCCTGAAATATCTAGTGAAATACACATCGGCTGACTAAGAGAGCAATCCAAATTAAAAACATATAAGTCACGGTATGAAAGAACCGAAGATGAACAATATAACCTGTAAAATGTTGCGTTAAACCTAAATAATTGTGGATAAGACTTAATTTAATATTGATAATACAATGAGACAGATTCGTATTCCGAAAATTCAATAACATTGTAGATTTAAACGTACAGTTTGAATAAACCAAAAGCATAAAAATAGAAGGAAAGAGAGAAGAAAATGTTTGGAGTCTCTCACATAATAGGAAGAAAAGAGAAGCTTCTGTTTGGGGTCAGTTGTAGTTTTTTATTATTATTATTATTATTATTAAATATTATATTATTTTAATTCTCAGTAAATAGAATGACTTAAAATATAACCTGGCCTGCTGGTTTAAACATGAATATATAAAGATTTTAGACATTTATTACTCCCATCCTTACAAGGTGGGCAAACAAAGTTAATGACTTTGCTTGGACCCATCAGAGAACTGAGTTTGTAGGGCCAACTGATACCTTAAAACCTGGCAAGACAGTGAATCCAGAGCCATGACCCAGACCTGCTTAGCCGGAGAGGAAGCCCATGGAGATATAAACTGAACGAAGCACTTAAATGGTCGTTGGGATGAACTGCTGAAGGCAGAGTGCGGGCTAGCTTGAGTGTGAGACACTCCTGGGAGCGGCGGTCTTAGAGAAACCCCCACATTTCCTGGGCTTTTCCTTTGGGAAGCCCGTCAGATAGTGAAGAAATGAGAAATATACTTTTACGATCCTGGCAAGGGGAAGGACGGAGTAAACTTGATGAAACACGCCCAGAACGTTCTTCAAACAAACAAAAAAAGGCCTACTCTCAGGATAAAAGAACTTAACCAGAGCATCATTCAAGACCTATGAGGGAGTGTGACCCTCTCATTCTGAGCCCTTTGAGTCCTCTTGTCTCGCTCGAGGAGAAGCAGGAGCAATCTGTCTGTTTATGGGCTGAACTGTGTCCCCCACATGTTGAAGTCCTAACCCACAATCCCTCAGAATGTGGCTGCATCTGAAGACAGTCTTCGAAGGGATAATTAAAATGACCTCACTAGGGTGGTCCCTAATTCAACATGACAGGAAGAGGAGATTAGGGCACAAACACACAGAGGGGAGATGCAGGGAGGACCACCATCTACAAGGCAAGCAGAGAGGTCTCACCAAAACCAACCCTGCAGACACCTTGATCTCAGAGTCCCACCCCTCGGGATTATGAGAAAATAAATTTCTTGTCTTTAAGACCCCCAGTCGATAGGACTTTATTGTGGCAGCCCAAGCAAACTGATACACTGTACAAAAATGAACACGTGTGGAATTCACAGCCCAGAGACATTGGCTCACTAGAAGATTGAGATTTAAATAATCCTCCTCCTTCGTAGCTTACCCCCACACCCACATGCTCTGATTTGATACTAGTGGATTACAGCTGAAAGAGCAGTAAGACGAGGTTACCTCTGAGAAGTATAGCTGTGCCTCAGATATAGTGTGGGTTCAATTCCAGACATCCACAATAAAGTGAGTATCTCAATAATGTGAATCATAATCTTTTTGCTGGTGGAAGGCCTTGTCTTCAATTTGTAAAAAAAAAAAAAAAAAAAATCCCCACATATGGAAAGCACAAAAAAGCAAGGTGCAATAAAATGAGGTATGCCTCTACTTAGGAATGCCCAAATTTGAGAAGGGAGGAAAAAAATGATACTAGAGAAATTTGAAACATCTTGTATATAAAGCTACAAAAAACATGAGGCAAAACCAATCTCCCTAGTCGATGAACAGAAATCACACACTGGAGACCTATTTACCTCAATTCCATTAGACAATACATGTCCACCTTTCAAACAAAAATTTAAAATGTGTCAAAGGCAAAGAAAAAAAAAAGGTCTAAAGGAAAAGGCAAGCATCGGAGTCAGAATCAAACATGACACAGATTTTGAAATTATTAGACAGAAAATTTAAGATAGCTGTGATTGATATGTTAAGAACTCCAATAGCAAAAGTATAAAATTGGCAAGAAAACACAGATAATATAAGTAGAGAGATAAATGTTCTAAGAAAGAATTGAAACAAAAGACTAGAAGTGAAAAACAGTGTACCTAAAATGAAGAATGCCTTTCATATGGTCTCTGGTGGACTCAAAAGGCTAAGAAAAAATTAGCAAGCTTTAAGACAAGTCAATATAAACTTCTAAAACTAAACATAAAGGGAAATAAAAATTTAAAAATGGAACACTAGATCCAAGAACAGTGGGACAAATTCAAAAGGTGTCATTATGCATAATTGGAATACCAGAAAAAGACAGAAAAGAACAAACATTTGAAGTAATAATAGCTGAGAACTTTTGAAAATTAATGATGAGCATCAAACCATAAATCCAAAATTAAAAAAAACAACAACCAAAAACCTATACCTAGACATACTACATTCCAACTACAGGAGATCAAAAGCAAATATAAAATCTTGAAAAAAGTGAGACAAAAAAATATACTTTGCCTATAGAAGAATGGGCTAAGATTCATAGAAAATTTCTTATCAGAAACCAGAAGGCATGAAGAAAGAAGAGAAGATTCTAAAGTGTTGAAAGAAAAAACTAAAAACACCAAACTAGAATTCTAGCAAAATCATCCTTCAAAAGTGAAAGAGAGAACTTTCTCAGACATTCAGAACGAGAATTTACCAGCAGCAGGTTTGCCTTGCAAGAAATAGGAAAAGATTTTCTTCATGGAAAAGAAAAGTGAGATATATATATATATATATATATATATATATATATATATATATCACTTTATATATATATATACATAAAATTTGGATGTAGATTTAAAAAAGGAAGAGCATCAGAAAAAAAATATGAGTAAAGTAAAACCTTTCACTTTTCTTGTTATGAATTAATATAAAATTTACAGTAGTCCCCCTTATCCTCAGGGGTTAAGACCTCCAGCAGATGCCTGAAATCTGGATGGGTACTGGACCCTATTTATGCTATGTTTTTTTCCCTACGTATACATCTTTATGGTAAAGTTTAATTTATAAATTATACACAGTAAGAAATTAATAACGATAATAATGAGACCAATTTTAACAATATACTGTAGTCAAAGTCATGTGAACATGGTCTCTTCCTCTCAAAATACCTTCTTGTTCTGCACTCTTCTTCATGGGGTGATCTGAGATGACACACGGTCTACATGACGAGATGATGCGCGGTGAATGTAGGCATTGTGACCGAGCGCTAGGCTACTCCAGGGTGACTTAAACGCAAGCACTAGGACAGTGACAGCTGATCTGATCACCAAGATGGCTTCTAAGCGACTAACAGTGTGGGCAGAGGAAGCATCTACAGTGTGGAGATGCTGGGCAGAGACAATTCAACGTTCCAGGTGGGGCGGAGTAAGACAGCATGAGGGTTCATCACGCTACTCAGAACAGCGTGCAATTTAAAGCTTACTAATTGTTTATTTCTGGAATTTTCTGTTGAATATTTTTGGACCATAGTTGACCATAGGTAATTGAAACTGTGAAAACTGAAACTACAGCTACCGGGTGGTTGGGGGGCTGCTTTAACTGTTTAAAGTAATAATCATCATCATGTACTAGATTATTATAATAGCATATTGCTAAGTAAAATTAATGACGGCAAGGTTGCAATAAACAGGAAAGAGGAATTAGGAATGCTCTTATAAAGTACCTGCACTATATCTGAAGCAGAATAGTGTCATTTGATGATGATCTTACATTAGTTAAAACTAAATACTTTAAACTCCAGAGAAACCATTAAAAACATTTTTAATGTAATTGCTGTGCTCCAAGAGGAGATACAAGAAGATAATAAAAAATGCTCATATAAAGCCAGAGAAGGCAGAAAAGAACCCTCTGGCAATGAATACAAAATGATTAAAAACATGACTGCTCTTAATTCAAATATATCAATAATCACTTTAAATATGAATGGTATAAATAGACTGCATAAAAACAAAGATTGTCAGAGTGGTTAAAAATACAAGGATAAGACACAATTCTAAGATATTTTTAATAAACTCATTTTAAATGAAGACAGGCTAAAAGCAAAAGAGATATATCATGCTATTGGTATTAAAAAAAAAAGCTGGAGTATCTACATTCATTTCACACAAAGTAGATGTGACAATTCTAACTATATATGCATGTTAACAATAGAGCATCAAAATAAATGACCAAAAACTAATAGAACTGAAAGAACAGACATATCCACTATTATAGTTGGAGACATCAACATCTCCTGTCAGTAACTGATAGATTAAAAGGAGAGAAAACCATGAAGCAATAGCTGACCTGAATAAAACTATCAACTTGAACAATTTTAGAATACTCCTTTCAGAAAAAGCAACTAGACTTTTTGTGGTATTCATTTTGCAATATATATACACAAATTTAAAATCATATGTTGTATACCTGAAACTAATACATGTCGATCACATCTCAATAAAAAAAAATAGAGTAAGCAAACTAAAAAAAAAAAGAAGCAGCAGAATAAACATTCTTCTTAAGTTCTCATGAAACAGTCATCAAGACAGACCACGTTCTGGGCCAAAGACACACATTTAAAAATTTTAAAGATATAAATATAAAATATGTTTTCAGATTACAATGGAATTAAACTGAAAATCAATAGCAAAAATATAGCCAGAAACTTTTGAAATATTTGGAAATAAAAGGACATACTTCAAAATTAAACATGAATTTAAGAAGTCTCAAAAGCAATTTTAAACTATTTTAAACAAAATGTAAATTAAAGGTAGATTACTAAAATATGGGATTTTTTTCAAAAGCAAAAGCAGTGCTTGGAAGAAAATACATAGCATTAAATGCATATATTAGGAAAGAACGATCTAAAATCAATAAACTAAACTTCCCTATAGGGAAACTAGAAGAAGAAAAGCAATTTAAACATAAAGCAAATGGAAAAAAAAGTTAGAGCACGCATCAATAAATTTGAAAACAATATATTAACTCAATAAAACTAAAACCTGGTTTATTGTAATGATCGATAAAATTGATAAACTTCTATTTAAACTTACAGAGAAATAGAGAATATATAAATTAGAATTGAAAGAGGGGCCATGACTACTGATTCCATAGACATTAAAAAGATAATAAAGAAAACTATGAAAAATTCTATGCCCACAAATTTGATGAAATGGATGAATTCCTCGAGAGCATGCAAATTATTAAAACATATAAGGAGAAAGAGATAACCTATCTCCATATCTATTAAGGAAATTAAATCGATAACTCATAACCTTCAAAAAGAGAAAGGACTGGGCCCAAATGTATTCAATGGTGAATTCTACCAAATATTTACAGAAGAAATTATACCAATTCTGCATGCTTTTTCAGAACATGAAAGCAGGGGAACCACTTCCTAATTTGTTCTATGAGACCAGCATTTCCCTAATACCAAAACCAGATACAACCATTACAAGATAAGAAAACTACAGACCAATATCTCTCACGGACATAGACACAAAAATTGCCACAAAATATTAGCAAAGAGAATCCAACGATGTATGAAAATAATTCTGCACCATGACCAAGTGTGATTTATTTTAGGTATGCGAGGCTGATTCAACAGACCCAGTGTAATCCACCACCTCAACAAATTAAAGAAAGATCTATGATATCGGCCAACAGAAAAAAAAACATTTGACAAAACCCAACATTCATTCGTGATTAAAAAAAAAAAAAAAACTCCTAGCAAACTAGGAATTATGAAAAGAGGAACTTTTTCTACTTGAGGAGTTAAAAAAAAAATCTAAAAAAAAATCTACAGCTGACGTCAAATTTAGAAGCTGGATGCTTTTCCCCTAAGACTGGTGATGGTACAAAGACACCACTTGTATTCAATGCTGGACTGGAAGTCTTAACTCATACGATAAAAAGTAAAAGATGCACAGATTGTGAAGAAAGAAACAAAATTATCTTTGTTGACAGATGACACAACTGTCTATGTAGAAAAATGCATAGAGTCAACAAAATAATCTCCTGGAACTAAGTGTTCATGGCAAGGTTTCAGGACACAAGGTTAATGCACCAAATTCAATGGCTTTACTGTATACTTGCCACAAAGGAGAAAAATTTGAAATTTAAAACACAATACCATTTATAACAGATACCAAACACATACCACATTAAAACACACACCAAAACAAAATATTTAGGTATGAATCTAACAAAATATTCACAAGCTCAATAAACAGAAAACTATAAAGCTTTGAGGAAAGAGATCAAAGGATAACTAGACATTTTTTTTGTTCTTTGATAGACTTAGTAAAGACATCCCTATCTTCCAACTTGATCTATAAATTCAATTCTATCTCCATCCAAAGTTTCATTAGGCTAATTTGGAGATGTCAACAAACTGATTCTAAAGGGTATTTGTAATGTCAAGAGATTAGAACAGCCAACACAATACTTAACAAAGAATGAAGATGGAAGACTTCTAATACTTGATTTTAAGATTTTTATAAGTCTACATTAATCAAGACAGTGTTGTATTGGTGAAAAAACAGACATAGAGATAAACGCAACAGAAAAGAGAGCCCGTAAGTAGACTCACAAAGAAACGGTCAACTGACTTTTGAGAAAAGAGTGAAGGCAGATTGATGGAGCAATAATAACCTTTTCAACAAAAATACTATAACCACTTGGATGTCTCTATGCAAATAAAAAGGAATCTAGACCCAGACTTTACAATTTACTCATAATTTACTCAAAATGGATCATATACACACATGTAAAATGTCCACCTGTAAAATATCAGGGAGAAAACATGGGAGGAAATCTACCTTAGATTTGGTTATGAATTTTTAACAGCATTTGTAAAAGAAAAAAAAATGGCTAACAGGGATGGGATCTAGGCTTTTCACTGCTGTAGTGGGAGGTTACAAATGAGCAAGGCGAGTAGGCTGGAATGTCCACGTGGTAATGGATTAGAGTTACAGACATATAAACACATGTTTAGCTTAATACAGACACAGGTTACATACGGAAACATTCATAGATATGTGTACAAACATGGGTTAGTGTACACACGTTGATGTGCTCAGTTGACTGAGAGAGCCTTAGGAGAATACCCTAGTAATAAGGAGCACACCAATCAGGCAGAATTTGGTTCCTAAACACTATTCTTCAGTGAAAGAAACCAGGGCCCCCTGGAGAAATGGCTGATTTTAGGACTGAAGCAGGAAATGCACAAGATCACCCTCATGTAAGGAAACACTAAAAAGCCCCACCAAAACAAACAAAAACACACATACTACAGTGTTTTGATGGAGGTGACACAGAGCCAAATGAAAGTGTTCCGAATAGCCAAAGCTGAAACAATTTATAGCCAAAAAAAAAAAAAAAAAGTATTGAATTATAACCCAAAGTATAAAATAAATATCGATGCATCAATACTGGTTTTAAATAAATAAATAATAAGAGATAATGGACACATAGCTTATGCCAAAGAATTAAAAGTAATTTATGCAGCTATTCCGTGCTTAAGGAGATAGAGAATCATTCCCCACTACTTAAGTATGGCCTGTGCATAGTGGCTTCCTTCTGGAGCACAGTATGAAAAGGGGGAAGAAAAGGTAACTTCACAATGGACTCACCAAATACAACTTCAAGCCAGGTGAGCAAGGTTAACCTCCACGGTGATAAGTCATATTGACAGCATGTATCTTTTATGTGATGTCATGAGAATGGCATTTATTTTTGTGACCCCAGCCTAATTGCGAGGAAAACGTCAGCTAAATCCCATCTGAGGGAAATCCTACAAAATACCAGTACCTCTGGAAAACTGTCAAGAGTCATCAAACACAAGGAAACTCATAAAAGCTGTCACAGCCAAGAAGGGCCTCAGGAAATATGACTAATAAATAGAACGTGGTACCCTGAATGAGATTCTGGAACAGAAAATGGACATTAGAGAAAAACTGAGGAAATCTGAATAACGTATGGGTTTTAGTTTAATCGTAACTGTCAACCATGATTCATTAATTGTGGCTGACATACCACACTAATGAAAGACATTAGTAGAGAAAATTGAGTATGGCGTATGTGGGACGTCTCTGTACTATCTAATTTTATAGCTCTTAAATGATTTCAAAATTAAAAATTTATTTAAAATACCTAAAAATATATAACTTTTCTTCCAATAGTACATGTGGGTTTTTTAATGTTATTTTTAAAAAGACCAGTAACTCTCCCTTTTGGTTAAGAACATTTTATACTTTGCTGGTGGAAATGTAATTGGGTACAACCACTTCACCCAGTGACCCTACTCACGTATTTTCCTAGGAGTGCTGAAAACGCAGGACGACAGACAGGCTTACACTAGAATGTTCGTGGCAGCTGTTACTCGTGATAGTCAAAACTTGAAAAGAGTTAAATGTCCCCAACCAGGAGAATCGATTAACAATGGAGAGTATCTTCATAGGACGGGAAATACTTAGCAGAAAAAGAAAGTGAACCATTTACATCCTCAGCAACATGGATGAATCTCAAGACGTGGATACTGTGCAAAAGAAGCCAGACGTGAAGGAGTTCAGGCTGCCGGATTTCATTCATATGGAGTTTTAAAACCGGTGGAAGGATTCAGAAAAGTTTTGTGACTGGGCGAGTGAGGAGAGGTTGACGGAGAAAAATGTCTTGGATGATGATAATTTTCAATATCTAAACAGAAGGAGTATGGGTTAGGTGAATATATACATTTGCCAAAATTCGCTGAATTTGTACACTTAAGATTTGTACATTTTACTGTACGTAAATTTTACCATTAGAAGAAACTATTAAGAAGAGAGAAAAAAAAAGCAACATCGATTCGGTCCTTCAAATAATTACCCTCAAACTATATTTTGATTGTCTCGTTAATGTCATACTTGCCTTCAAATATGATTTCTGATTAAAGTAATTTGTGTATAAAAAAATAATTTAAAATTAGCATTTTTGTGTATTTACTGTGAACGATCACTATAGCAAGACACCTTTGAAATAAGAATTATTACCCTCCTTTACAAATGAGTAAATTAGAGCTCGGAAAGAAAAGTGACTTGTTCCAGATTACTCAGAAAGGAGAGAGCTAGAATTCCCGCCGACGACCAGTATCTTTGGAGCTGGTACTTCACCAGGCGTGAGGTGGAGGAAAGAGGATCCAAGGACAATAAAGGAACTGAACAGTGAATTCGGCTCTGAGCTTTCAGAAATCCAAGGCAAAAAGGGGCACGCAAATGAGATGTGCAGGTTTACTGCCTAAGGAATTATAGCAGCTCGCCAGGAAGAATAGCACTTTTCTCACACTAAATTCAAATTGTAGAACTTCTCTCACAGTCCTTATGTAAGAGCCATGTGACAATGTCCTGCACGGTGCGTTAAGCAGGCAGTAGTTTCACAGAGCATGCAGACACGTTCCTGATCTGACCCATTCTTATCCTAATGTCCCCTGAAAGATGAAACCCTGCTGCAGCTGTTTTGCTCAGCTAACGACCTCGCCGTTGACGTGGCCTTCTCGGGAGCTCAGTTCCAACAAACCCTCCTTCAATCATGGTGGCTTGCATTAATCAGACTATTAGTAATTACGCTAACTGAGCTGTGTGAGTTCAATCTGATCTGCCACTTAGGAAAAATAAACATCTTGGTTTATCCATGACATGTGTTCTCAAGAAATGCTTCGTTTAGCACTCGGCTGTAAATCTGAATAAAATTGAGAAGAGACATTTCCATAGACAAATGTTTTGGCTAACTCTCTCCTTTGGCATTTCAACTGAAATCTTCTCTTTGAAAAATATAGCTGCCACTTGAACCAAGATTTCTTTCGTTTATTCCATTGCCAATTAGTGGCTCAGCTTTGCGTTGGCATTTTTCCTTTAGCGGCTGCAGCGGAATCACCGGGCCAAAGGCTGCCTTCCTCTTTTGTCTACCTGCCACTTTCACTGATGTACACAGGCAGGACGTAAGTACCAAGGGGCAAAAGCTGCCCCGATTATCCGCTGTCCTCACGGAGTCAACGACAGTGGTAGAAATCTGTCCAAAGTTTTCTGAAGAACACAGATAACCCTGCTTATGGCTCAGATGAAGGGTCTTACCAGCAAAAGGGTCCTTAAACACAATCATGCAATTACAACTAGAGGGAAAAGATATTCTTTCTTCCTGACACAGGAAATCATAGTCCGTAATAAAAGCAGTCGCATTATAAGAAAATTTGAAGACTCCCTTTCGGGACATACAGTGAATCTGTTTAGTAAGCATCTCTGAACTAGAGACTTGGCACTGCGCTGGTCCTGTCCATGTTAATCGAAAGCTGAAGCTATTCTTTCTCTTCCTGCAGAGATGCCAGAAATATTTCCAATGACTAGATTTTGAAAAAGAAATGGAGTGAAGACCTAAAGGGTCAGGGGGAATGGTTTTAGCTATTGGTCTGTCTCTCTTTCAGTTGAGGCTTTCATTTTTCATTTCCGAGGGTTCATTGAACGACCATAGAACAATCCTTCTCTAATTCTGGGGTGGGAGGAAGTGACTATATTTTTCTAAGGGTGTGACATTACATAAATACCTACAGTAGATAACTACAATCCCCCAGTGCACTGTCCAGTATGGTAGACACTCACCATGTGCAGCTTAATTAAAATTTAAGAATTAAACAACAATAACAAAAAACTCTTCAGTTGCACTAACCACACTTTAAGAACTTTGACAGCAGAGAACATTTCCATCATCACTTGAAGCCCTGCGGAACAACTCTACTCCACCTAGATGAAAAGACCCCTGGAGACCCAGGAGCAGATGATTCCGGTGTCAAATTCAAGACTCTCCCATCGTAGAAGACCTACTTATGTGATAGAGGCTTTCGATCTGACTGCGAAGTCATTGATGCTCTGTTAGTCACAGTATCAGTGAGACCATACTCACTACACATTCTAAAGCGGCAGCACCTTGACTTCGGGAAGCTTTACAGCTCAAGACATCTGTCTCCCTCCTGCCTTTCTTCTCTACTCCCTTTGTCTGCGTACCTTCCTTTGTCACCTTCCTTCCTTCTCTGATTATGTTTCCCCTTGCCTGCTCATCAATGAAAGGACTCTGTGCTCATTGACGCCTCTGCAAGAAAACGATTCAATAGAAGACTTGTTGCTAGGTTTGAAGAGAAAAGTTCTGACACCAGAAGCCTGCTCTTGAATGACTACTTTGCATATTGTCATAAAAATATTTCTATTACCCTTCCGGGAACTAATGGCACCCACCAAGATACAGCAGAATCTTTGGGTATGCTGCACTGTCCTGCCAGACGGATGAACTGGTACCTGTCCAAGCTCATCAAAATGCTCCTGTGATGTCAAGACAGCTGCGAGACTGTTTCTGGAAAGTCTAATTACGCTGACTGGGAGACGAGCTTAAAATGCTTGTCCCTAAGTGAGATAAGCAAATGGAACTTTACAAACATCTACTGCTGTCCTCCTTTCTCCTCTGTTGCCAACGGGCAGCCAAGAAGCCAGCAGGGTCCTTTCAAAGGCTGTCTTTCCATGAAGACATCCATGGCGCTGGCGATGCAAGGTGAGACCGAAGGGCACGCAGAACAGAGCTGACTGCCACCCTGGAGCCAGGCTGATTATGCTGAGCACATACTTGTTGCTATGCTGATGGGAAAGCATTATATTTCTCTCTTTAAAATTTTCCAGCACGAGCTAGGCAGTGTCGAGGGGCTGTTACATCATATGGCTTTCGGAAAGAGCTGGTGGCTCCTGTCCATTTACACCTCCTCTGCCAGCACATGGCCCCTTTCCTGGGGAGAGGATGCCTTCGCCTCTTACAAAGTGGTCCCATTTGCTTGGCAAACATCATGAGACTCGATTAGGATTTATAAGAGCCAGACTGCGTCGGGATCCATAAAGGTAAAGACGTCTTGGCCATATCCCCAATATGTTCAAGTCCGCACCCCCGCCACCTCCCACTGCTCCATAGCTGTCCCACAGTGCCAGGAGGGGGACACGGAGTCGAAAGATTTGGATTAGGGTTGGAAAGCCCAGTTAAACTGAGTTCCACCGTGTGGAAAGATGCAGCAAATGGAGAGAGAAGATAAAGCTGGAGAACGTGGACAAGGCAGAAAGGCAGAGAAGTTTATCATTTGTGGAGAACAAGGTTAAAAATGAATGGTAAACATAAAGTACCCGAAACGAAGGATAACTCAAAACTAACACATAGACATTTGTGCCTCTCAAATCCATCCACTTGTCTCCATTCCTACCACTACGCTGACTCAAGCAGCATCTTCACACAACTGGATCCCAAAGTCGTCTCCTGACCAACTGGTCGACCGGTCCACCCACCCTTGCACTGCTTCACGTAATTCTTTCTCCTCTCTGCAGGCCGAGTGACGTGGTACCTTCTGTATAAATCTCTCCAATGGCCTACAGGTGCTTTTAAGATAGAAACAACCTTCCTGAACAGTTTACAGGCTCTGTAAATTCCAGCCCCACCCTACCTCTCTGAGAAGCTGCAGCTCACACCCCTGTCCTGGGCTCTCGCAGTCCCGGCCTT
This sequence comes from Rousettus aegyptiacus, assembly GCF_014176215.1. Lineage (NCBI taxonomy): Eukaryota > Metazoa > Chordata > Mammalia > Chiroptera > Pteropodidae > Rousettus > Rousettus aegyptiacus. The sequence continues at coordinate 90,139,691 of NW_023416285.1, read as the reverse complement.
CCTTCAGCCTCTTAAGCATCATTACTCCATTTAATTTCAAGATATTTGTCCACGCCTGTCTCCTCTGCCTGGAACCCCCCTCGTCCTCTCTTCATCTATTTACCTCGAATTCAACCTTTGTATCTCGGCCCAATAGATACTTATTCAAAGAACCTTCCCTAATGTAACCAGGCAAAATCCTCTAAAATATTCTGTTTCTTGATATCCTGACCTCACCTGTCTAATTGTTATCAAGGTTTCATTTTTCACATTCATCGTGTGACTATTTGATCAATGCTGCCCTCCACTTCCAACTAACTTCATCAGGTCAGGAAACGTAATTTTGTGCTTACTGTTCTTAGGGTCTACATAGCACCTGGCACTTAGTAGCACTTCAAAAAATATTTGAGGAAGGAAGAAAGGGAGGGAGTTAGGGAGGAGGAGAGAGTAGGTAGGAGTAGGGATTTACCCAGACAGAACATATTCTTTGAAGGCGTGGCATCCGTCCCATGACTCTGTAGTAACTTCTCGATAACTAATCAAAAGCAGTTAGCAAAGACGGACACAGGAGAGTGGTGAGTACAGCAGGGAAAGGTTTTCTGGGTGCGGTGCAGGGCGCATCTGAGAGAGGATTGTACCCGCGAAGTGCGTTAGTGGAGGTCTAGGCTGGATGTGGCTTTCTTTGATTTGGTAGATTTTGGTGGAGACAAGCCAGGCTGCACGTGTTCTAAGACACATAGCCAAAGGCAAAGTTTGTTAAGATCTTTCCTTTGAAGACACAGACCGTGGTGAACTTGCTTTCATCAGACATGGGAAGCAAAAGGATGAACTATGGCCTCTGCCAAGTCCTCTGATCCCCCAATTAAATCATGCAAATGCTACCAGGGAGCTTACGGAAGGGCCGGTTTGCGAGTGTTAAAAGGCGGACCTTCCGAAATTTAGATAAAATATGATATTCGCTCCTCTATTTTTATTTATCAAAATAAAGGAAATTTTAGCTCACCAAATAAGTAATATATCAAAGAGCCTACCGCACTGTCTGGTGCACTGCTACATGGTAATTATTTAATCAATGTTCAATCTGGCGCATGTTATATAATTGTGGATGGAAAACGGGTTTGGTAACAAATTTGACCACCGCCCAGGGCGATTTGATCTTAAATTCCTAACTGGGCAGGTCATAGCCCATAAAAAGGTTTATCTTTGCCTTAAGCAAGCCCTGTATTGTTCTTGTGGGTCTAGGTTATCACACCTTTGAAATCCCAGAGTAGTCCTCGCCTTTAGACCCCTGAGAGGTGTAACCACCCTTGAGGGACCACATAATCTTGTTAATGACGCCAGACTTTGCTTTCCCTCACCTTAGTGTAATCTCCCTTGTGTGCCTTCCTTTTTCCACAAGTATAAAAAACACTGCAGAACTGTCATTCTCCAGGGCATTTGAGATCTTGCTTCCCAGCAGATCCTCAGTCGGGCTCAAATAAACTCTTAGAAAACTTCTCTAGAGCTTTGGACGTTTCTCACCTTGACATAATAGTATTCTGTTTGGTATTTGCTGAACCTAAACGATAGTGGCTTCCAGAACACTAATGTGAGGTCGGCCCGGATCTCCATCCAAAACACAGTGTCCACTTTGCACCGCTCAGTGGCTGTTTTGGATGGAGGCTCCTGTGTATGGTTCCCCAACACCGCTGGTGACTCTAAGCTCCTAATAAGATGCATGTCAGCTGCCCTACCTACGTACTGTGCTGGACATTACATTCCGCATTGTCAAGTGTTGTTTTGAAAGGGCATGAGCCCTACAAAGATCAATAACATCTAAACACAATAGTAAATCCATTATTAATCTTTCTTCTTGCAGTCTATAGCTAAGGCAAAACAAATGAATATAGAAAAATTTATGTTTAAAAAATCAGTGTCATATATTCTATTTAAGCTCTCGTTTTCAGGTAAATCATGAACATAGATTTAACAAATGATTTTGTAAGTAAACTTGTCTAAGTTAAGAAAGAATCTCGTTTATTATGTTCTTGAAGATTAGGTAGCAATCTTAAAACAATTGTTAAAAAATAAAAAGATGTTCAAATTTATTTATATCATTCTTAAGTGGTTAATTATAGTACAAACACCGTGATTTTTGTATACTGAAAGAGGCAAAAATATCCTGAGAGACATGTTTAATCATTTGAATCTAGTAGTGTAGTGTTTATTCATTCATTTTTAGTCCATTAGAGTGTAAATTAGATTTGATTTGCTTGCTCTGATTGGCTTAATTGCCCCAGTTACAGCTGAAGTACAAATAAAATTGTAATAAATTGAACAGATGTTTAACCTACTCTACCAAGAACTTTAATAGTCAATTCCAATTGCAATTTACATTCAACAATTTAACAAGACCCTTAGGAAACATATTTGATTATTAAAACAAGCTGTTGGTTTCTGTCTGTGATGGAAACAAGACCATTGTGTCATATGCTTTGGCCTGGTGTGATTTTTTTAGTATTTAATTTTGCTTATCCCTTCTTAGAGAAAACTACCCACACGCACAAACACACGCACACAATAAATGCATAGCTATAGAAATTAGTTTGCCATTCTAATTGATGTCATAAGAAAAACTGTCCAGAATTATGAAATATTTGATGAAATAAATCCCATTCCATTTTCCACAAACACCTTTACTAATAGCTTTCTGATAGCCAATGAAATAAACACATTTTAATTAAAGTCCCGATTCGAAAACAAATAGCCAATTCCATTTTTCAGTGCTCATAACCCATGTGGAAATAAAAACATTCTTATAAAACATGCCTGGCATAGCACTGTCTTCTACAATCTTGTCATTTTAATTTGACTGTTAAGATACTGCATCACTTTTGTGTGATCTGTTCTTAAGAACGCTTGGCAGAAACTGACACATGGCATCTCTCATGATTTCCTCAAAAAGGAATTTAGGATAAATTTTGTGTCTACTTCTATATATTTATAATGTGAGCTTCCAAAGCGATTCCCAGTTATTATACACTGAGGTCATGTTTAGGTAACGGGAAAGTTAGTTGACTAAAAAGATAAGCTTGAAGGATGTATACAGAACTGTTGAACTGAAAACCAGATAGATGTTAAGAATCAGCTAATCCTGGAGCCCAAACTCAAATGTATACAGCGATCAGGGAAAGAGCCTAAATGAGTGAGGCGACTACTTCAAAAACATTTAAATATTTTGCATATTAAATACTGACAACAAATATCTGTGAACCAAGTATATCTTCAATTTATAGACTGCTGTTTACTCATTGATCTAGCCAATACCAACATTTTACAAGTCAAGACAGGCCCGAAACAGTTCAAGTGACCTTGATATCTTAATGGGAAAACTATAAACTATAACCCCAGAAGTCTACCTTAAGAACTTCCAGTAATGTAGGATGCCTGAGCCGAACAATACTTCCCATGCCCAACCCTCAATACCTTTGAAATACACTGTAACAAAAAACTAATCCGGGGGAAAATGTTTTTCTTATGAGATGTGTATGTTTACCATTCTGAGGCAAAGTGGAAAATAAAATGAAAAATAAAAAGTGTTTTGCCAGCTATTCACTTAGAAACTATTTCAATTGAATCCTTTTATTCCATAAGAGTCCATGGTAACTTAAAACTTACTGGATCTGGCTTTAGTATGGACGATTGCTTTTAATGTCCGTTATGTAAATATGACACATACTCTCTTGCCATGTATAAGCTGCAGAAAGCGTATAACTAACTTTCCAAGTATACCACTCCAAGCAAAAGAAGGAAAAGACAAAATGCTCAGAATATCATGTATGAGATTTTTGTTATTTTACAAACGATAAAAAAAAGGGGGGGGTGACTTGAGAGACTGTGAATAAAACTTGAAGAATGAGAAAAATAAAGAGGATGATGGAATAATACACAGTGAAATTGCTGAGTGAGAGTCACCGTTAGTTATTTGGCACAGCACAAATCGTGGTATGCCATGGGTAAAATGAATTAAGATTATGTACAAAGTTTAAACTGACAGGAGTTTTTAAAAGAAACTGATGTATTCTCACTTAAAGAAAGAATATTTTTCTAAAAATCGCAGCACTGTTGCAAATAACATCCTATCAACTTTTAGAAAATATTTTCTATGATTTTGCAAGTATTTCCCTGTGTCCGATTTTACTGCATAGTAAAATGAACCAATAAAGATCAGGTAAACGATGACGCTTAAGATAGATTTTGGGGCATTATGTGTAACGGGTAATTTCAAAGAAAGGCTCTGTTGATTTGAATTAATAAGGAAGCGTAGGTTCCCCTAGTAACCTATAAAGAGTAGTCAAAACATAAATCAGTTGAAGAGTTAAATCATACTCTGTGCAAATGAGCTAAAAATTTATGATTTTTTTTTCTAGCCCACCATAAGTATCCCTTTAGGTAAAACTTAAATTTTGACTGCTACAGTGATTTTTATGATATCGAGGGATCAAATTGTGATGAAATAATTGAATTGGCTTCTTTTTGCAAGAATGTGTTGGGGGATCCATCAGACCTAAATTTCATAATAGTGAAAATACTGCCAAACACCATTTAATTGTGTTCTGTGTTTCTGGCACCTTTTGCTTACAGAATGCCCTGCACAGGACAGACCCCGGAAATGCGTTTTCTGTTAAGAAGATCCCGCAAGCACTCTCTGGATTCTGGACAACCCAGTCTGGCACCTCTAGATTTCTCCACTACTTCCTGCCACAGCAGCTGAAGAATCCATGGCAAACAGACCATCTGTTCTTCCCAGGACCCCGTTAACCGTGCACATCGAGAAATCATTAATGAACCCTTTAAAAGGGGCTTATCTGCCTCGCAGTCCCAGAAGAGCTCTCATTCTATTTCCACTCCTCTCCTTTCGACATTTTGTATTCTACTTCAACTCCTGGAGATGTGGGCACTCAGGACTGACAGAAAGTATTTTGCACTTGAAAGTTCCCAGAGAGCCCTACCTTGACCCTGAGGTATTACGTCCCTACTCGTCCAGAGACACACAGGCAGCCACACACAGTTGGACCCTGTGTGGCCCCCTCAGACAAACCCTACGGCCTAGAGCCGATGGAAAAGGTGATGAGGGGCAACTGTGAGGATCTCTGCCCGAATGACGTGAGGGCGTCATTACCCATTTATCAGAAAACGCATCCTAAAAGGTTCCGTTCTTCGTTTAAGGAGCCATTTATACATTCCTCCCATCTTAGGTGAGTTTACAGAAAAATGCGAAGTAACTGCTGGCCGGCACGAATTCCTGAAGCATCTCAGCATGGATCTCTGCGGAGGCCAGTGTGAGTGCGTGTGTGTGTGTGTGTGTGTGTGTGTGTGTGTGTGTGTGTGTACACATGAGCTTTCACACAGTAGTGTGGGCGTGGCGGTTGGGTCCAGCACGTACTCTTTAGTTAATGTAGCTGTGTATCGTGTTAGCATATTAATAAATGAGGAATCTGCCATGTGGAGAGAAAACAGTCTTTCAAACCAGTGAGAATGTTGTATTAATTTCCTACTCTAGCTGTAACAAACGACCTTAACTTTAGTAGCTTAAGCCAACACAAATTCACTATTGTATAATTCTGCAGCCAAAAGTGTCACTCGAAGGAAATCATGGTGTCAGTAGGGCTGTGTTCCTTCTGAGGGGACTGAATTGTGTCCCCTCAAATACACATGTGGCTATATTTGGAAGCAGGGCCTTTAAGGAGGTGATGTAGATGAAATGCGTTCACAAGGGTGGGGCCCTAACCCGACGGAACTGGTGTCCTTCTAGGAGAGGGAACGGTTTTACCAAAGATATTCATCTCTCAGTGCAGAGACAGAGGGAAGCCCAGAGCAACAACGTGGCTGTCTGCAGGCCAGAAAGAGAGGCCTCGCCTGGAACCAACGCTGACTTCTAGCCCCAAGAACTGTGAGAAAATAAATTTCCGTTGCTTAAGCCACCAGCCTGTGGTATTCCGTGACGGCAGCCACAGGAGACCAATACAAGGGGACGATCCCTTTCCCTCCGTTTCCCTCCCTTCTCCAGCTCCTAGAGGCCACCTGCATTGCTCACCTTGTGGCCCTTTGCATCATCTTCAAAGCCAGCAGCACGGCGTCTGCATTCTCTCTCCCTGGCTCTCACACCCCTGCTTCTCTCCGAGAACCCTGGTGATTATGCTGGGCCCACCCGGATAATCGGGAATAACCTATCCGCTTTAAGATCCTTAATCATAACTGCAAAGTTTCCTTTTTCCACACAAGGAAAAAAAGAGCCCCATGTGTAGGAAGGAGAGAAAGATAATCCTGTCTTCCGGGATTTGTGACTCTGCTGACCCTCATCTTGAAACACACATCACAACCAACTCTACGAGCCGGAGTCATCACTGGGGCTGATGCCCAACTAGTGAGAGCGAGCATGGCTCTGAAACCGTTCTACAGAGACCAGACTGGATTAACTTTCGATTCCAATCACTTCGCTTTAAAGTCAGTTCATATTGGGCTAAATGTGGGGTTGGGATCAAGAAAAACTTCTTCGGGACGCAAAATGAAAAGGCCCCGAGCTTTGTAAGCTCTGAAAAGTCTAGGCTGTGTCCATGGTGGGTCCATTCGCCCACAGCCTTGATGAAGTAAAAGGACAGCCTCGCAAAAAAATGGTCCCCTATGTTTGCAGGACCTAAAATATTGAGACTAAGGCAATTTAATAGGTACTGAATCTCTAGGACTTCGAGTGAACTATAACTAACCCAGCCTTAGCACATAAATAGTCAAATGACTATATCCTTCCAAAAGTGTCTTGGGGGTGTTGCTGCTGCTCCAAATTTTTTTTTTTTTCCAGGCACATGAACCAGGGTGTTCACTAATTGGGGAGTTAAATACAGTTCTTCTATATTCCAGGTATTTGTGTTTTAATGTTTTCCCTTAGGTACTATATCCTAACTCAACTACACATCTTTTGATGGTCTCCTTTGAGCTACTGTCTATTTTTCTGCAATTCTTTTTATTATAAACTTCGTAAAATGAGAACCATAATCTGCTTCCTCCTACTGAAATTATTTCACAATGCTTTTTCATTATTTTGTTAGTAGGATGCCTTTGTGATAATAATTCACCACCTCTAGGCCCCTTTTTTCAAATCTATGTATTGTTTACTAGAGATGGAGATGAATTTAATGGTCATGAAATAAAAACATGCAAAGACTAAACCTGCTACACTCACCATCCTAACAAAATGCCCCACCCCTGTGCATCACAGTTGAGTATGGTCAGCTTCCAACTCGCCAAAAAACCAGGGTACAGGTCTTAAGCAATTCCACCAGTAATATAGTATATATATTCAAATGAAGATTGAGGCTCTTGGAGAGGGAGCTAGTTTTGACAGATGAAACACTAAAAAATCACATGAAGAACTTTCCAGAAGGTATTTCTGATGGCTCCATGCAACGGAAAAGGTTTCTAGCACAGGTTTAGAGTGAAACAAGTGCCACAGGCACATGCGCAAGGTAACACGGGGTCCTGCGACAGTTAACAAAAACTTGGAAGAGATTTCTTCTTTGACCTGTTTAAATTATTTGGATTTCCTCCATTCTTAACTTTACTGTATTTCATCTGCTAGCAAAGCTTATGTCTCCGGGGTTTTTTTCCTTAAATAATAATGCTCTGAAATTTAGTTTTTAAAGTATTTCAGATATAGTGACTATTTTCCTCGTGTGTGTGTGTGTGTGTGTGTGCGCGCGTGCGCGCGCATGTGCACATGTCATGGAGAAAACGGAACCCTCGTGCACTGCCGATGGGAACGATTTAACTTGGCGCAGCCACTGTGGAAAAGTGTGGAGGTTCCGCAACAAATGAAAAATAGAACTACCATGTGACCCAGCAATGCCACTGCTGGGTATTTATCCAAAAAAAACCAAAAACAGTAATCTGAAAACATATATGAGCCCCTATGCTCACTGCAGTATTATTAACAGTCAAGCTGTGGAAACCACTTAAATGTCCATCGATGGATAAATGAAGAAATTACCCACACGTACACACACACGAACACTGCTCGGCCACGAAGAGAATAAACTTTTGCCATTTGCAACAACAGGACTAGACCTGGGGAGTATTACGCTAAGTGAAATAAATCAGAGAAAGATAAGTATCACTGTATGATTTCACTCATGTGTGGAATCTGAAAAACAGACGAACGAATAAAACAAAACTCACTGATATGAAGAACAGGTTAGTGTTTGCCAGAGGGGAGGGGGTGGGGGATGGGCGAAATAGGTGAAAGGGATCAAGAGGTACAAACTTCTAATTATAAAATAAGCCATGGGGATGTAATGTACGCAAAGGAAAAAAAAAAACATGGCCTGATCCAAGGTCATGAAGACACATGCCTGTTTTCTTCTAAGATTTTAGATGGTATGAGGTAGGGGTCCGACTTCATTCTTTTACATATGAATATCCAGCTATACCAGCACCATTTATTGGAAAGACTGTTCTTCCTTGCATTAAATTTATATTGGTACCCTCTCTAAATATCAATTGATTATAAACATGACAGTTCCTTTTCTGACATAATTCCCTTCCATCAATCTATATGTCTACCCTTATGCCATAGTCAGTAGTAAAAATTATCTCTTTCACAGATATTGTAATTCATGGGAAGAATTAAGTATTTTAAATTAACAACACGCACAGGCAGAATGATTGTCACAACCTGTACCTTATAGAACAATATATGGTTTGGAAATGTTAAGTGACTGCTAATATATTGAAAACAGTGCAACCAAGACAAGAGGCAGACTCGGTGACTGCGAGCTACACCTGGGCTACAAGGTCTGAAGAAAATGAAGTCACGTCGGCACAAAGGGTATTTTTACCTAATCGCCATAGCCAATTGCTCTTAGTCATTAAATCAGCACTTACAGGGAAATAGGCAGAAATATTAAAACAAATACAAAATCTAAATTCAGAGATGTAGGGAATATTACAAATCCGAGAGGATACTGTACTGCAAGCATCGATCAAAATAACAAGCGTTTATTATGAACCAGACCCCACCTGCGCTGCTGCATTTCATTCTCAGAATAATCTCATGACCCAGGTTAAAAGGAGTAACTCGATTAGCAAGAGATAAAAATGAAGGTAAGAGAAGTTAAACAGACACTCAACACCACAGAGGCAGAGAGCGGACAAGTGGGATTCGAGCCTGGAGTAGCTGAAACTCAAGAGAACCCAAAACCACTAAACTTCTTTCTTCAAGCCTAGCTGTTCGGGAGCTCCAACGCCGTCCATCCTACGGGCTGAAACCTCATATAACAGCTAAAAATGACTTCTTACTGTTATTTTAACCATCTTAGCCTATTTTTCTCTGTCATCTTGATCATTGCTTGTAGCAAATTTGGAAGATTAAAATAAGTATAAAATCTGGGTTCGATAATAATTTATAGAGCTTGTGGGTCAGCAGCTGACAGCTCACATACTCCAGGCCTTGGTCTTGCACGTGCTGGAAGTGAGACCCGGAGTTTTTAAACGACTTGCTCGAGAGTCTCATATGCATCTGAGCCACTGGTGAATCCCGGCCTAGATTTCGAGCATCGCAGTTGTTTCAACCACTGATTCCCCCGTCATAAGCATTTGTGATCAAACACTGCTTAGCATAGCTCTGAGTCCCATGTTTTAGAAACTAAAACCTTTCAGGCTGTGCCCGGCTCTTGACCTTCCCTGACTTCTGGGCGGCCACTCTGGACACCGACAAGAACACTCATGGAGCCCAGCTCTGCTCTGGGTAACGTTTTCCAACCTTCTCAGCCCCGAAGTCCTTCTCCTCACCGCTCGGAGCGGTGCTTCTCATCTCCTGTTCCTTCATCAAATTACCATTCCGACTCAGCCGCTTTCCCGTGGCGCGCATGCTACGTAGGTCTTTGGCCTCTTTGGTTTCACTTGCTTGCCACTTTGGCCAGAAACGCAAAAGGAAACCGCCATCAGAGGGGGCACGCTGAGTTGCCGCCATTCTCCTCACATCCCGATTTTATGTATGTCGTCTCTCCCCGCCTCTAGCTCTGAAGGTCAAAGCTAATTTTTAAGTTTTATTCAGTAAGTGCTGATACTGCCACTTGAGACAAGGTCTCTTTGTATTCTGGAGTCTCTTTTTTTTATTTCCGTTTTGGTGGACAAAAAAAAAAGTTTTGCTTAATGGTCTAGATATCTGTGCCCATGAATGATATAAAGAAATTTAGAACCAAACATAAAGGTTAAAAAAAAGATAGTCCATGGTATTTCTTTATCAGTTTGAAAAGATTCCAGAAAAATCCAAACTCTGCATTACTGCCGCCTCTTGTAACCAAAATAGTGAAGGGTTAAATTATATTTTAATTATTAAGTTTTCTGTCAGAGATTTTTTTAATTCGGTCACTTTTGTATCAGAGTCAAAACACGGGACATGAAACTAGCTAGTGAGTTACATTTTCAGTGGCCTTTTCAAAGTTATACGCGTTACTCTAAACTCTGCATCCAGGTAATATCGCCTTAAAAGAAGCAAGCGCTTTATTAAGGTGAGGTCCCTACACATGGGGAACGACATGGAAAGCTGTAATCTGAGACGACAGTTGGCTTACTCGTACCATTTGATCACAAAATTCCCATGCCATCTGTGGGAAGCCACACAGGCAAATGTGTCATCACATCTAATAATGAAAAGAAAAAACAGACAGAACGTGCTGGAGAAACAGACTGCTTTAATTACCCCCTTGCGATGCTCCCTGGGAATTCGGAAGAAAAGCATTGTGCATGCGAGTTACTTATATAAAGAAGGTAGCCACTGCTACCTTCCAAAAAAAAAAAAAAAGTTAGGATGAATGCCCTTGTAACTCCAGCATGTCCAGTTGGGAGTGAAAACAGATGTATGGGAAAGTTGGAGGGGAAAAAATCTTGTGAAAAACAAACTTGCTTAGGAAATGAATAGCATAATTAATGTCTACAGTCCACTAGATGCTGGAATCTCAAAATTATATTCTTTACATTAGAATGCGACCTATACCATCTGCAGTGGACGTGTAGAAAGAGGCTGGCAGCTGTAAGAAGCTCCAAGACACATGGGTCTGACCTGCCCGAATCTACTGGGGATACAGCTGTTACCCCCCAGCCTCCGAATTACCTTTCCTTCTTTCAAGCCCAGACCAGAGACCCATGTTCAATCTCCCTAACACAGGCATAACTCAGAAAGAGATGAGAGCCCCGAAACCTGTTCTTTTCTTCAAGAACAGTGAGTGAGTTGAGTCTTGGGCACCCAGAGACAGATAAGAAAGATGCAGGGACTTGTGACTGACCCCTGATCACTGGCACTACTGCAACTCAAGACAATTATAATCACTTTCCTCCCATCACTCTGAGATCACTATGAGTTACATTCACTAACCAAAAATAAATAAAACAAAAAACAACACAAAACACACACACACACACATACACACACAGAAAACGATTTCACTTCTGCTCACTTTCCAGTCAACTTCTGTTCATTATCCATTTTACCTCTGTTCCTCATTTCCTTCCCTTGTCTTTCTATGTCCACTCACCGCCCCCTCTGACCTCCTACCAGTCCGATAAAGCCCACTCTCAGCAACAGACAGATCTTCCTGTGACCATCTCTCCGAGCGACATTGGGATGGTAGTACTGAAGTGAACAGGGCAGAAGGAAACAGGTGACCGAGAAGGTGACTAATGAATGCTCTTTAGCCCCAGTGACGCAGAGGTACAGGACTTCAGGCTCATGGCACGGTCTCGTGTCTGTGTGTCACAGTGATTCATTCCCACACTGACTTGTGCTAGCTTCCCTCTGAGACTTTATCATCTATGGATTCAATGACAGTTCTGAGCACCAACTATGAGCTAAGACGCGCAGCTCTAGAGAAACGAAGAAAAAAAATAATCACTGAGGCCCACAAAAATTCAGTCTAGTTGAAGAGAATCAAACACTACAACACAGCATTTTTCCTAGCATTTTCCCATTTGATACACTTTGAAAGTAATATACAACATTGCAACCCCCTATAAGAATATTAAAACATATAAAAACATGTAAAAATAGAATAGTTAAATGGCAAATCATATATAAATAGGTGTGAGTAGAAAATGTTTCCTTCTAGATCGCTACATTTTAAAAATTTTATTATAATGTTATAACTTTTTTTTCAAAAAAATTGCACCTACTAAGTGCCAGGCACCTACTAAGTGCCAGGCATGGTTCTAGGCACCACGGATACAATAGTACACAAGACAGACACAATTCCTGCCTTCCCAAAGCTTACATCTAGTGAGAGAAGTTAAGTAATAAATCTGATTTATCGGAAAGGTAAAATTATAGTAAGAAAGAGAGTGAAAAGTGCTAAGGAGAAACTAGACCAGAGAAGGAAGGTCGGGGAGGACAGGAAACATCTTCTGGTCTAAAACTGAGGGGCCGGGAAAGGGCTCCCTGCGAATGTGACTTTGGGTACAGAGCTGAAGTAAATGAGTCCACGAATCATGCAGCTATTGGAAGAGCATCAGTAACATTCAAAATGAATACGGATCGATTTGGACTTGTTTTCCATTGAACACATGCCACAAGTGTTTCGCTTAATTTTAAACTGCATAAAAAGAAAAGCATAATCTGTCAACACATAAATTTAATTAAATTTAATTATGACACGTTCGGCTTGAGAATTAAATACATATTAAGATGTAATAAAAAATGTATCTACGTGTTAAACACTATTTAAAAAGACAAAATATGCTTTCGGCATATACTGGATAGTGCTGCATTTTGTGCTTCGAAAAATTCAACAGGCTTCAGACTCTTACTTTCAAGTACTTTTTTGTAAATAACATATTGTGAGTGGGGACAGTCTTAACTCCCAATAAGTAAAGAAATCAAATTGGAAATAATCATCTGTATGGCTTCTCCTTTTTAACACTGCATTTTGAAGCATCGGTTTTATCTTAAAGTTCAACACGAGAGACTGGATCATAACGGCTCTTATGAAGTCCCTGGTGAGGTGAATTAGCATCATTTGTATTCCCTATTAATTTATTGAACTTCAAAACCAGATTTCCTTATATTCCACAGAACCGGTCAAGTCTGTTATGGGTTTAAATTAAATAAGACATAGCCTATAATAATAAAAATACATGATTTAGAGCTACAGAGTGGTGACTACAAAATGCGTAGTAGAATTTGGTCAAATCATGAAGCCCTAACTGGGGCAATGACTCTGGGTCATGGTTACTGATCTTCGATAACTACCTCCCATGATCATCAATCTCATCGACTGGTTCTAAAGGGAAGAAAGACTTACGCAATTGGAATGGACACCATTACCCTCCAGCCCTGCGAGCTGCCTACAGTGCTCTGGAAAAACCGAGATCGAGAACTACTGCAGTTTAGCAACCTGACCGCAGAGCAAGGGCCACGGCGGTAAGGAGCCCTGTGCTCGGTAGGGGTGGAGAGGCAGCACCCAGGCTCAGGGATGGCGTTTACGAAGAGTCTGCCTGGAAGGCAAGTAGGACACAGGCAGTGGACGAGGAGGAAGAAGCCTGCACACAGAGGGGCAGAGATGCGAAGGGGCTCAGTGGTCTGCGGAACAGGCTGATGAGTCCGGATGTGAACGAGCAGCAGCAGGAGTTGGGGAAGAAGAGAGCAGAGCGTGAGGGGCCTGGGGCGCCAGGCGAGTCAGTCTGGATTTACCCTGCGGAGGTGGGGAGCCAGCAGAGGGTTTTCACCATGGACATGAAGCACACTGACGGTGTGTTACGAAGATCACTCGGGCCACGGGGAGGCTCAGGACTGATACCTATAGTATCTGGTTTTCATCCTGACAGCCGTGTAATGCCTTCCTCCTTCCCTCCTCACCGCTAGTATATCCCGGTTAGAGGAAGGCATTGTTTTTGTGCATTCTTGGTTAAAAACCACTAAACTCACCCAAATGAAACAATAAGATTTATCTCATTGTTTCCTCTAGAGTAAAGACAAGCCAGCGAGGTGGACGAGAAGGACGGTTTTCAGAGGCTTGGTGGCGAGAAGCCTGTCTTGGTGAATGGTAAGTCTTCTGTAACCGGGTGGAAATCAGTCGCCCAGAATCCCTGGAGGTACCAGACTGGGAAAGGAGATACAGAGGCAGGAAGTCGAGGCCGGTCGCAGTGAAGTGGAAGGAACACGGGCACGAAGTTTAGAACTCTCAGTCCTAGTTCTGACCACCCGTGATTGTCGGGAACTGTGGAGGATTTGAGATTTTACATGACGTGAAAGCTAGTAAGTTAACCGGCCATGGTTCCAAGGATGCTGGCAAAAGACAAGACACTCCCAGGCCACTGACAAAGGACAATGTTCTGCCAACTGCACAGGAAATGGCACAGTATCCTCAAGCTCTTGCCCAGTTCCCTGACCTCTAATTCCTATAGGGCAGTGCAAAAATGGCCAAGTGCTACCTGCAGATGCAGCGGGCTGAGCTATGGGAGAGGAACGCGGAGCCCAGGACACGCCAGTCTTTTATAATCATCAGCAAACAAATGGTTCAACTTTTGCTCTGGAAGGAGGCATTATCTCTGTCTCCCAAGACAGTGCACTATGCGGATAGCTTTGAAAAGATGTTCCAGAAAAGATCTTGCCTGTGACACATGCAGAGTTGCCAGAGATCCATGAATAAATGTCTCCCAATACTGGTTAACCATGGGTCAGGTTATCTGTCTTCGTGTGCTTGCTGCTTTATAATGAAATGGAGGGATCATTACACAACTCATAGCAAAGTCTGAAATACAATACTATTCCAGCTAAAAATAGCCAAAATGATGAGTATACCTAACTTTAATATTATGTTGGAGCCTTTTATGATAGTCTTGTTGAAAATGTACTTTGTTGTTACCATATATTGCAGAATTAACCCATAACTAACAAAATCTCAGGTAATTCTTACCCAGCACTATTAAATGTTAACCTCTGAAATTGATAAGGTGTAGAAAACTAACTAAGAGTGTATCTAATTTAGCAACTGTATGTATACATTCCTTTTCTGTCTTTTCAAATCCGTTTCTAAAATATTCTTTGAGACTACTCTATTGTCTTCTTGTCGGTTGCCTCATCAAAGAATTATTTTTAAATTTTACAGATGCTAAAAAATAAATTTGTTTAAAAAGTCTGATTGTAAGTTTTTTTTTTTTAACAGAATTAAATGAGATAACACATATATAACTGTCTGAGGTACTCAGAGCATACTAGGTAGCCAATAAGCATTAGTTCTTTCCTGTCATAGTTCTAACATTCTATGATTAAAAGGTATGGAGAATAAATCATGCCAATGTATCATTTTTAATTAAAATAAAACTGTATTGTTTCTTTTTTTGCTACTATAAAGTCACTTTAATAATAGCCATTTATATTTTATTTTATTTTTAATTAAATTTATTGGGTGTCATTGGTTAATAAAATTATGTTTCAAGTGTACAATCCACTAATAAGTCATATGTTTATTGTACTGTGTGTTCACCAAAGTTAAATCTTCTATCACCATAAATTTGACCCCCTTGTTAAGAGTGGATAAGAATATTGTTTCCTAAGTTTTTAAATAACAACCATTTTCACTAGTTGCCATGTATTTTCAGAATCGATGTAATTTTGATTGTAAATACTCATGAAAAAACGATATTCAAATACCTCGATTAGTTAAAACACATTTGTAACTGGAGCATTACGTTTAATTAACTCCCTCTCCACGTTTCCTTCTCATTCAGGTGGTTTCTCTCTCCTCCAAGTCAGTCTAGAAGTTTAGTTTCAGGGATGGAGAGAAAGAAGTTGTAATCTTGGAAGGAGAAGTATATGATTTAGAGGACTATCCCGCCCAGGCATAAAGAAGAAGGTAAAAATGTCTCCCTCTATCCCAGTTGCGTGTGGAGAGTAAAAAAAAAAAAAAAAAAAAAAGCAGCCTCGGTAAGAGTGGCAGGCTGGAAACCCCAGCAAGAGCAGGTCCGTTGCACAGGTTGAGGGGGACACAGAAAGCCGAGGGGCTCTTTTCCAGTTAACCTATTTGTGAGAAGCCTTGGTACGATGGCCCCAACATACTCCAGTGGGCGTGGCCAGAAAAAGTAAGCAGTTTGCCAATGGCTGGTTCTTCGCTTCCCGTGTGGACTGGGTCTCAAGGTGAAAGGCGGGGGATCTGTTATGTAGCCCACCACGGTCAGGGTAAAGTAACCCCACAGCGGAGGCATAAACGAAATTGGCGGCCCTGACTCCAAGGACTCTTCAAACCCATGAAAGCCAAGGCGAGGCTAGGTCATCAGAGAGAGTTTTCTAAAGCCCTGAGACCTTGGAAAACCATAAACTAAGAGTACGTCCACCAAAGATGTCAGTAACAGATATCAGCGGATTATCTAGTATCAGAACTGGCTCAGCCAAACCTCGGTAGAGCTGAGTTCACACCATTTATCACACCCACGCCTCCCAACTACACAAAGTCCTGAGCTCCCGGCCCCAGACTCCTGACTGCCATCAAGAAAGGGAACAAGGAGAACATAAGGAAATCTAGAACATTCAACAGCTGTCCAAAGAAGCAAGTTAAACCTAAAGAAACAAATAAAACTATTTTGTCTTGCCTCATTTCATATCAGACTAAGCCAAGCTCTTTTTGTTTGCTTTGGTTGGTTTGTTTTGTTTTTCTGCTCTACCCAACAGGTAGACACTTGATAAAAAAGATCAGATAAATAAAAATATAGAAGTACATTATCTTTGCACATTCAAAGTACAGTGTGAGTAAATTTGTGACCCCACTACATATTTTTGAGCTAGTCAAACACTTTCCATTATTACTGGGAGAAGAAGCAGTTAGAGAGGGCCCCACAGTGACAAAGAAACAATTTTGAATTTTGCTTTTTATAAGATTTCAGACGCCAGTGTTATTTTTTTTAATAAAACATTGGCCATAATCATTTGAGTGCAAATGCAACATTAAACGAAAAGGGTTAGGAGTAGCTGTACAACTTGCTCATTAACGCTGATTATTTTTTTGTATACCAATTACACTTCAGAGGGTAGGGAACAAGCCAGCGAAAAACCTACCTGTGATGTCCTCCACCTGAGGAGATGAGGAAATAAAAAAGCCTTCAGCCTGGCAGCTACTCACATTGGCCTCATCCCAATCAAATAAGTAAAAACCTGGGCCTGACTGATGGGTAATGCAAAGCATGGATCTTGGAAAAAATGCAACGGTTTGTAGTGATTTAGAACCTGGCCACCTGAAAACTTGATTATAAGGTAAGATATGCGGAAGCTCTAGGAAAGGCATCAAAGTGTCATGCAAATAGAGGGCCAGTTGGGGAAGAGCTGAGATCAAATAAAATTTTCTCATAAAAGTTGTGCCACTCGGTTTTCGTGCTCCAGGAGGCTGTATATTGTGACAATTAAGGGCACAAGTCTGGAAGCCAGGCTGCCTGGTCTTGAATCCTGCCCTTCCCCTCGGCAACCTTCAAAAAGCCACCCAACCTCACAATGCCTGGGTTTCCTCATTTATCCGTGGGGGTAACAACAGTTCTGGCTCCACTGGTGGTTGAACATTAAGTGTTAATGTGTGTCAAGTGCTTAGAGTGTTAAGGATGTACCTCAAAGTGTGTAACTCTTACTGCTATAATCACTGTTACTAATGTAACAGCAACACCGCTACCAGTGTGTGCAAGGCACAGGAGATGCCGCGGGGAGCAGGCTTTCCACGACCCCGGCACTCGGCGACAGTCTGATGACTGCTATCAACTAGTGTGAACGGACTTTGATGCATTCCGGTTAACAGAGCAATAGGTTGTTAACGTGTATAAACTGCATTTTAAACGCAAAGTGCAACAAGGGTTGAGGAACTTGAAAACTATTGGGTGGTTTTCAAACTGTCTTCTGAGCAGCGCTGGGGTTTGGCTAATGACTCCACGAAGGGGGACGGGAGAAGATGGTAAAGAAAGGAGGTAAGGGAAGGAGACAGGGGAGGTTTGTCTATCTTTTCAAAGACTGATCAATGTCTTTTCAAAGATTGGCAATCGCCCTATAAGATATTTGGGTAAACAGCTCGCAAATGACACACAAAGTCTCATGTGCTTAGAAAACAGAATCTTAAGCAGGTTTTCACTCTTGCTATTAACGGTTACTTAACAAACCATTTAGATTTTTAGCAAACCATTTAGATTTTTAGCAAACCATTTAGAACCTAAAAAAAAAAAAATAAGAAAAAGTTCAAAGTGACCCTTCTCTAGATTACTACAGACTTTTGTGGACGAATTTACTTATAATTGATTCAGTAGAAATGGCCCCAAAATAAACATTCTGAGAGCCAGATTGTGGTTATCTTTTTTCCCCAGAAAAACAAGTAATGGTGGTCTTCTGATTCACAGAAAGAAAGAAAAAATGTAACAAATTTGTATAAAAATCTCTCATTTAAGTGTTTCTTCCATAAATTTTCTCCTGTGTTTGATGCCTATAACCATCGGTCTGATAACAAACAATAACGAGAATTAAATCAACAAATAGGCAGTGAGTGGAAGTTAACAAAAACCTGGGGACTGACCAGTCCACCTGGGCTATGAGTCCCAGAGCACACATCTTACACTGTTCCATTTTGTCCCCAGTGCACTCGGCCCTATTCCCTATAATCCCGCACCCCGTAACTTTCAGGGCTCAGACATCCAAAGGAGTCTGAAACCACCCCAAAATCTGCTCTGGGAGCTTTAACACGATCTGACAGAGAACCCACGTCGAACCCCAAGAGCGCGCCCGCCGGCCCTACGGGCTGCGGAGTGATAAGCGACCATGCACCTCACTGTGCTATCTGTGATCCCTGCAGCCTCATGCACGGGGACAGGGCTGAGACCTGCTCCCCAGACGCGGCATCCCTGTTCTAGAATGGACAGCACCTGGACTTGACCGCAGAGCACCGTGCGAGACGCCGAGCAGCAGGTCGTGGCTCTAACTCCTGGGCCTGCCCGCCCCCTTCCTTCCTGACACCCTCTTAATCATCAGGAAGGACTTACCGAAGTTGTGGGCGCCATTACACGGCCCATGGCACCTCGAGCCGCAAAGCTTGCCTTCCCCGTCTCCGTTGTGACCTTGGGGGGGAAATTATAAAACATACTGTAAAGGAATTTAGAGAGAAACAAGGAAATGACAGCTAGACGGAAAAGCTCCAGCCTCAGCAGCCTCAGACAACGAAACAGGGTTGGATCATCTAACTTCCAGAAATGCGCCCACCTGGGAGAGGCCCCAGAACTCTCTGGAACAATTCCCGGGATCTTCCTCCCGCGTGCCCAGAAGCCAGCCCCTCACAGCTCCTCCCTCCTGCGGCCTCTTGCTGTTGACTGGCAAGGCGGGGTCCCCACAGCCCACGGCTGCCGGGCACTGGAGACCCAACCGCAGACCGAAAAGCAAGCTGGGCCTTGTCACCAAGGATTTATGACAGTTGGGGAACGGTGAACGTAAAGCGCTTTGAGAACCAGCGACTCGGAGCCCGCCAACCCGCCCCGGCCCGGGGTGCTGCTGGGGTCGCGCTCATTGGTTCCAGCTGCTGCCCTGCTTCCTCTCGGGATTTTCCCTTTCCTGTCCCTCGCTGGGCATTGGTGACGGCCGACCTATCATTTAGTTCTCAGAGTTGCCAGAGACTGGAAACCTTGAATGTACGTACTACGGAAACAAAATCAACGAGATGCATTACCGATAAATGCATTTTGCGGTGTGAAAGAGAGAGAGAATGACAGGCCTGTCCCTACTTCTATAGAGTATCCTACACATAAGACGTTTCGAACAGTCGGGAAACCTAAGAGGTGTCTACTGCCCTGCCCAGGCTTCATTCATATACACTTCTGATTCTAAACAGGCAAAGATCCCAGCTCTGCAAATGTAGACTCCGAGTCTCAAATGCAAGACCTGCGGCCCAAGCTTCGGAGGCCAATCCGGGAATAAGGATGGATTTCTAGCGCGTTGGATTCATTCAGAGCATTTTTGCGTTTTGTAGTCTTTAACATTTTTCTTGTTTGTGATGTGTCTCACTCACGCTGGACTATAAACACCGTGAGGCCAGAAAATACGACGACTTTGCTTATTAGTTTATGTTAATAAGCAACGATTTTGCTTATTATTTTCTTAATAAATATGACTATTTTGCTTATCGTTTATAATTTAGGTTAGACCAGAAATTAGGTCTAACACATAGTTGGCACTTAAAAAAAAATATTAATGAAATCACTGACTGAAGGCTCTGGGGAGAAGTGAACGGAGAGAAAAAATGGGTCCACCTGGTGACTACGAGGGAGGTAAATAAACCAGCTGGTGAACAGGAGAGCCCGGGGCAGGTCCCCATTCTGCAACAAGGCCACTTCTGTAACAAGGTAATGCCCGGAGCGTGGAGGGCAGAGAACTTGGACCTGAGGACCAACTGGGGACTGCAGAATTTTCTAGTTGAAAGGGATGAGATAAGCTTAGTGACTTTTCACCGATCACAAAGCCAGGTCGTGGCCAATTTATGAGAGGGCAATCCAGACTTCCTAACTCCTGGTTCTAAGTGTCACATCCTCTGAAGCATCATCAGCGGCTGCAGAGAGGTGTGAATGTCGGATATTGAACCCCCAGCCTTCCTCTTCCTCCTATAGATAGATACAGTGGCTTTTTAGACCAAGGACTTCATGGTAAAGGACGAGCAGCAGCGGAGTTTGCAGAGTTGATCCCTGAGCTGAACAAAGGCGAGAGAAGAGGGAACACCGTGGCAGGGGCAGGTGAAGGGGGCTGTGGGACAGGATGTGGCGTTGCCATGTCGGCAGGAAGGATGGTGGGGGAGGGTTCTAGGCTTTGGGGAAGAGCAAACACAGAGAGGGAGCACTGTGCCACGTTGTGACAGTGCCAGTGGCAGCTGGGGAGTGTGGGAGACCTGCAAAGAGATCACGAGGCGGGAGCTGTGGGAATCGGTGGCAGTGAGAAGCCTGAATGCCCTTGATCTTCAAGCCCGAGGCTGCTCAGCCGAGTGCTCAGTTATGAGGCCCGAGGGCTCCCAGCCAGTCTCTGGTCAAAAGTTCCTGGCACCTTAGATTCAGAGCCCTCAGGGCCATGTGTCTGCCTTCTCCCCCAGCCGGAAGCCGGCCCTCTGAAGGGCCTTTCACCTGACTGCACCAGAAGTAAAACTCAAGCATCTGTTCAGCATATTTAAATCAAACCTCTAAAGGCTTCAGACCCACTGCTGCTCCAAATCTAAGCACCGCTTCTGAACATGAAGCTGGAAAACCACAACTAGACGTACAGAATTCCCTCTGTGTTTATAAAGATAAAAATCTGAGACAAAGTCTGTAAAACAGAAGGGTGAACGAAGGGGACATGTCCACTGACTTGGCTTATACGTGTCCTATGACAAGATGATCCTGCTCATCTAACCTTTAAGCGACAGTTTCTACCGGCAGAGTGATTTGTGATCACCTTTGCAAACCTGATGGTGACAGTTTGGCAATGTGGCTGAATTTGTGGTTATCCATAAGTTACAAAGAAGCTGTTTTTTTGTGTGTGTGTGTGTGCATGTGGCTAGCTCCTTCTGCATTAATCTATTTTGTAAACTGTACAATCTCTAATAGCATCTTGGATTTTTCTGGCAATATTCTTCAGAAAAAACCTCAGGATGCTTTTCACGAATGCCATTCCTTTGTTCTTTTAGGACTTCCATTGAAAAGGTTCTTAGAGGCAGGCGTAAAATAAGAAACCCATTCCTTCGAGAGAGCTCTATTACGTGTTCTCTGGTTTAATGAGTCTCTTTGCATTAACACATACTTTTTCCTACTTTTTTTGTGATTTTTCTCTCCAGTCTTTCCCCTGCGTCATTTTAAGCTTATTATTTCTTTGGACTGTTTCTTGTTGGCTCCCTGGATCCCACCGTTACAGCCTTACCATGCATGCTCCCATTCTTTCCTTTGCTTAGACAATATTAGCTGAAAAATATTCTTTCCTGTGCTTTTTTTTTTTCTTTCTCCTTCACTTTCTAAAAACCAAAATGTGAAAATGTAATTCCGAAGTGAAATTTTGGACTAATTTTCAAAGGTAGGCACTGAGAGTCAGCTGGTCCAACATTTTAAACATATTACCACCGTATTTCGGAAAAGCAAATATTTTAACCAGCAGGGATGGCACATAGTTGCTTAGCATAATTTTTTAAATTAGACTTAAAACTATTTGATGAATCGAATGTTGTGCTGCATGAATTTGTGGGGTTTCTTTTCTTCTTTTTCATGCTCTCTTCGAACAGTGAGAATCCAAGCTCTGTGTAGTTACAGTGATTACGTGACAGCTTTCTTTGCTACAAAAAGTTTACACTTCCGTCAGCTACATCCAACTTCTATAGAAATCCTATCGCTTTTTTCTTGATAAATCTACTTACATCCATTCTTTGTATTCATTTAACAACAACAAAAAAACCCATTTCTTAGCACATATTGTATTAAAGAGAGTGCCGAAGTCTGGTAATTTGGTGGTGATCGGAGACATTTAGTCTTTCTGTTTCCATGTGGGCATTTACTAGTCACACTTTCGAATCGAAAACTACAACCTGAGAAAAGCGATCAAAAGGCAAGGGACAGGCCTTAGTCTATGAGATCGTGGAACAGTAAGGCAGGACCTCAAATGGGAGCCAGAGGCGATCAGAGAAACAGGAGTCATATTCGTCTCATCAGTTTGCTATGCATCAGGTCTCTACAATTTGTCTTCTAGTTGCAAGTTTATACCTTTCACAACACATCCCCAATCCTCCCCCCCACCACCCCGAATCTCTGATAATCACCTTTCTAGTCTCTTTTTTAGATTCCACATATAAGCGATATCATACAATATTTGTCTTATCCGGCTTATCTCAGTAAACATAATGCCCTCAAGGTCCATCTGTTTGTGACGAATGGCAGGATTTCTCCATTTTTCCTGGATGAATAATATTCCACTGTATACAAATACCACATTTTTATCCAATCATTGGTTGACAGGCATTTGGGTTGTTTCCATATCTTAGCTATTGTGGAATAATGCAGCAATAAATTTGGGAGTGCAGATATCTTTCTGATATCCTGTTTTCATTTCCTTTGGATATATACCAGGAGTGAGATTGCTGAATCATATGGTAATTGCGTTTTTTTTTTTTTTGTTTTATTTTATGTTGAGGAACCTCTATACTGTTTTCCATAGTGGCTGAAGTAATTCACATTCCCACCAACTGTGTACTAGGGCTGCCTTTTCTCCACGCCCTCACCACGGCCTGTTATCTCGTCTTTTTTGATGACAGCCATTCTAACAGGCGTGAGGTGATATCTCACTGTGACTTTGATTTGCATTTCCCTGATGATTAGTGATGTTGAGCACCTTTTCACATACCTGTTGGCCATCTGGACATCGTCTTTGGAAAAATGTCTACTTGAGGTTTCTAAGAGACTAGATCTTAAATGTTCTCACCACTGAAATGAAATGATGATTATGTGACATGAGAGAAGTGGCGGCTAAAGCTACAGTGGGAATCACGTTGCAATACATGAATATATCAAATCGACACATTGTATACCTTAAACTTACACAATGTTACATGTAATTATATCTTAATAAGGAGACTGTGTGCAAATAAATTACTGTCGGTTTCTTTATTATGTACAATATTTATTATTTGGCTTCACCACTAGAAAATAAACTTCATGTGGGAATAGACCTATGTCCACTTCCCTCATTGATATGTTATAAGTACTAATAAGAGTGTCTAACACTTAGCAGTCACATAATAAATGTGTTGATTGAACGAAAAAGCTCTTCTAATTAGCAAGCATTTGTTAAAGTCCCTACCATCAGCACTGTGCCGACACTTTCTGGGGGAAGGTATGCACACTATGAAGAATATTTGAAGAATTACAGAAACAGTAAGGCAATCTACTTGAGTTTCACTCTATGAGAGTATGACACAACAAAACTGACCAGAGGGAGCAGGAAAAATTGGGGGGGAGGGGGGAAATGGATTCCGGAAATCTTTTGCCAAGGAGAGAGAAAATAAAGGCCAGAGAAATAACGGGGCAGGTGCATACAGGTGTAACACATTGTAGACTGCAGCCGTTCCCAGAGCGCCACATTTCAACAGGAAGTCTTATGAGAACCACGGTCAAATGAATCCATGAGAGGATCAGCTATGCAAAATTAAAAGTATTCTTTACCACAGCATTTTTAAACCCTTTGCGAGTTGGTTTTATTTCTAAGAGGGGATTTTGATGATGGACCTCCTGTGTGTGTGTGTGTGTGTGTGTGGTGTGGCGTGTGTAGAATTTCAAGGGACATAAGTTACCTAAAACAGACCCCGGAAAATTATCAATCCGAGCACGTACATTCAAGCAGGTGCTGTGTGGCTAGACCTCAGCTTTCTGAACGGCTGGCAGCTCAGAAGCTAGCGGACACCTCTCGGTCATTTCGCCCTGGACCATCCTATTCAGCTGTTTTCACGATGCCGTCGTCAGTGATGGATCAACCCCCATTGCGTAGAAGGCGGCTGAACCGCCCAGGTTTCAATCGGTTTGCCAAGTTTCGAGATTATTCTGAGAGAGCGCTTATCCACACAGATTATGCGGCTAGTGGCTGTTTCAGATGCCCTTCACGGAAGCCTACAAAGACGTTACAGGGAAGTGGAAATCAAGAAGACATGACACCCAGGACCTTTGGGGAAATAAACAAATAAACGTGCGAGCGGCAGCCTTCCCTGCTGAGAGCGCCAGGCGCCATGTAGTCTCATCTTAGTTCAAAGTTCCCCCATTCGTGATTTTCCTCTGACTTCCTTCTGGTCAGGAATACACTGTCTAATTAAGGAGATACGACATACTTATGCATGACCATTCAAAGTGCCCCATATCCATCTCAAACTTGATTGATATACAGACCTCAAATCACAAAGAAGAAACATTTACCCAAGTTCCACAAGAATGCAGTACACCCTGACAGATGCAGTTTAATAAACACTAAGAAAACTAAATTTTTACGAGTGTTGAGACTAAGATGGTGGAGCGGGGGTTTTCGGCTGTCATCTTCCAGTAAAAACATAGACGAGAGAACCTTGATAGGGTCTTGGGAGTCCAGTGCAGAAGCCCTAACACCCGTCAGAACAAAAATATGAGAACTGACTAAATGAAGAGAGTAAGAATAACAGCCCACTTTACTTACATCACTGCTCCCCTAAGGCAGAGCTCAATGACAAGGGACAGCATGCTCCTCAGCCTCCAGTGTCCCCCACAGAAGAAAGTGAGAGCATGTGAATGAGCACCCAGTCTTCCCAGAGGTGGGAGGCGCAGCCCAAAGAGGTCCACTTGATCCTTGCCTCACCCTAGACACTGAGAAGATGAGTGTGGCTGAACAGTCTGCGGGGAGCAAGGAAGAGGGAAAAGGGGCGAGGGCTCACATCACCCAGGCACGGAACTTGACAGAGGGTCCCAGTTTCTACAAGCACTCAGCGGATGCCACCAGGAGGATTGTCCACAAAGCTCATGAGATAGATCATCCGTGGACCCGTGAGCACTCTGCACATCCCTCTCCTTCTACAGTGTGTGTCCTGCTTGTACCCCCCCCCTCCCCCCGAGATGGCCTGTGAAAGCTCCTGCAGATCATGCATAAGCACATGTGGATTCCTGGCTTCCATCCGCTGGACTGGGAGAGGGCGCACGACCTTGAAAACTATAAGGAAATGCCCTGAGGAAAATCAATGAGAGGAAGGAAGAAGAAAACTTGCCTCTAAAAGATGACATCATCTTACATAGAGAAAATCCGAAAGAGTCCACCAAAAAAAAACTGTTGGAAATAATAAACGATTTCAATAAAGTTTCAGAATACAAAATCGACATAGAAAAAAATCAGTTGTGTTTCTACACACTAACAACAGATGACCTGAAAAATAAATTAAGGAAATAATCTTGTTTACAATAGCCTCAAAAGGAATAAAACATTTAACCACGGAGATGAAAGATCTGTACACTGAAAGGTATAAAATGATGATGAAAAATTGAAGATACAAATAAATGAAAAGATATTCCACATTCATGGATTGGAGGAATTAATGTTGTTAAAATGTTTATACTACTTAAAGTGATCTATACTCTTACAATTCCTATCAAAATGCCAATGGCATTTTTCATAGAAATAGAAACA
Organism: Rousettus aegyptiacus; assembly: GCF_014176215.1. Taxonomy (NCBI): domain Eukaryota; kingdom Metazoa; phylum Chordata; class Mammalia; order Chiroptera; family Pteropodidae; genus Rousettus; species Rousettus aegyptiacus. The sequence goes on along the minus strand of NW_023416285.1, from coordinate 90,113,545 downwards.
ATTCTAAAATTGGTTGGGAACCACAAAAACCTGAAATACTCAAAATAACCTTGAGCAAGAACAAAGCTAGAAGCATCACACTTCCTGATTTCAAAATATATAAAAACTACAGTAATTAAAACAGTATGGTATTGGTATAAAAATAGCCACATCTATAGATAAAACAGAACAGCCAGCCAGAAATAGATCTACACATCTATGGTCAACTGATCTTTAACCAGGTTTCCAAAAATACATAATGTGGAAATGAGAGTCTCTTGAATAAATGGTTTGGGGGAAATACCCACGTGAAGAATAAAATTGGGGCTTTATCTCACACCATATTCAGAAATTAACTCAAAATGGACTTAAACATAAGATGAAACTGTAGAAGACGACAGAGGTAAACAGCTTCTTAACATTGGTCTGGACAATGACTTTGTGGCTATGACCCCAAAAGCACAGGATACAAAAGCAAAAACAGACAAGTGGGATTGCGCCAGACTGAAAGCTTCTGCTCAGCAAGGGAAACAATCAGAAGAGTGAAGAAAAAAAAAAAAAACTACGAAATGGGAGAAGATATTTGCAAGCCATACATCTGATAAAAAAAAAAAAAACAAATAATATGATTTAAAAATGGGCAAATTTGAATAGCTATTTCCCAAAAAAAGACATACGAATGGCCAACAGGCCCATGAAAAGATGCTCAATATCTTTTCAACATCCCTAGTCAGTCACCAGGGAAATGCAAACTGAAACCATAATGAAATTATTGCCTCGCACCTTTCAGAACAGCTATTCTCACAAAGACAAGAGGTAACAAGCGTTGGCGAGGATGTGGAGGACAGGGGCTCTTGCACTCTGCTCATGGGAATGTAAGTAGGTACAGCAAGTAGAAAACATTATGGCCGTGCCTCACCATGCCACAAACAGGAGTACCACACCATCCAGCAATCCTGCTTCTGGGTACATATCCAAAGGAAATGAAATCAGAATCTTGAAGAGATGCTTACACTCCCATGTTCATTGCAGCATCATTCATAACAGCCAAGATATGGAAACAACCTACGTGTCCAGCAGCAGGTGAATGGATGAAGCATATATAGATTGATTGATCGATCGTCCGTCTGTCTGTCTGTCTGTCCGTCCGTCCGTCCGTCCATCCATCCATCCATCCATCCATCCGTCCATCCATCCATCTCAACCAAAAGGAAATACTGCCATTTGCAATAGCATGGATGAACCATGGAGGATATGCTAAGTAGCAAGTGAGACTCAGAAAGATAAATACTGCATAATCTCATTTACATGTGAAACCCAAAATAGTCGAACTCATGAAAGCAGAGATCAGAAGGTGATTGCCAGGGGCACAGGAGGTGGGGAAATGGAGAGATGTTGGTCAAAAGGTACAGAGATTTAGCTATGCAGAATGAATAAATACGGTTAATAATACCGTATTGTATAATTGATATTTTCTAATAGAATTGAACTTCAGTATTCTCACCACAAAAATAAAACACAGTAACTGTGAGTTAATACATATGTTAACTAGCTTGACTGAGGTAACTTGTTTCACAATGTACAAACATTATGTTATGTATCTTAATTACATACAATTTTTATTTGTCAAATTATACGTCAATAAAGCTGGAAGAATATAATCGGTTCTATCTTTCTTGAGCAGGCCTTACATGGAGCAGGCACTCAATATATGATTAAGTGAATAATGCTACTAATGATAATTATGGCTCTATTCATTTAACATTTACATACCACAGTTTAAGATGTTATATATATTAATTCATTTTTTAAAAATCAACAAGTTTTTAAAATAAATCAATTCTTATTCGACAAAAATGTATTTTTATGTGAATCAATTAATCACTGAAAATGGGTGTATATTTTTATTCGCAGAGTAATTTTTCCATATCGAAGGTACATTCATAAAATGTTGTCACCTTATCATCAAAACAGAAACAAAAATATATGTAATATTTTCAAGATCTTGACAACCGCTCAGGTATGCATTCTCAGAGTTAACAGCCTCACTTTAAAAGTGCCGTAAATGCTGATGCCTGCGTTATCTATTGTAGAGTAACAAACCACTCCAAGATTTGTGGCTTAAAATGACAATCATTCATTTGCTCACAATTCTGTGGCTCAGTCTTTTAGATTAAGGTTATCTGGGTGGCTTTTTGCTAGTGTCACCTGAAGTTGCTCATGGGGCTATAGTCACTTGGCAATATATGACTAGACAGGGCTAGGTCTAAGGACCTCATTTACACGACTAGTAGATGGTTTTGGCTGTTGGCTGGAAGCCTCCCTTCTCTTCCATGTGGCCTTTTCCCTTCATTAGGCCAGACCAGACTTCCTTAACTGGTAACAAGCAGGCAATGGTCCAAGAGAATGAGAGTAAGAGCTGCAGAACCTCTTGAAGCCTACGTACTGGAATTCACAGAACGTCACTCCCGCCACACTCCGCTGGCCAAAGCAGGTCACAAGGCCACCCCAGATTCAAGGCGGAGAGACACGGACTGCACCCTTCACAGTATAAGCAGCACAGTCACAGCATAGAGAAGCCCGAGCAGAGAAACAGGAGGAGTTACTGCACCTATCCTCGCAAGCGAGCTGCCAGAGACGTGCTGGCCTTCACTGCCGGACTTTTGGGCTGCTCCTACCCTGTGAGACCGAGGCCTGGCCCCAGCAGGCTCCCCCGGTAACTTTCTCACATTGCCCTGCTCCTTGACTTCTGAGTTGCTTTCTCAGTTTGATGTTACTCATGGGAAAGCGTGATTACCGGATTAATATCTCTCCTCCTTGGACACAGAGAGGGTTTATTTTTATTCTCTGTTACATCACCAGAACTGTGCATGTAACGGCCACTGGATAAAGTCTGTTGAATTATTGAATAAATGAATGTGAAAGTTATGACAGAGGTAACGGGTGAGCTGTATCTTGAAGGACCAGTTTGACTACATTAGGCAGAGAACAGTCAGATGAGGATATTAATTCTTATGAAAGCAGCAACATGCGAAATCCTAAATGGCTAAGATTATAACATGGACTTCATGACGAAGGTCTTTAAAAATGATAATCGAGTACTGTAATTTGAATACACTAATACAGAATGCTAGAACAGAAATTTGGTCAAATAGACTAATTAATCTATTAAAACCAAAAATTATGAAGTATTAATGATAACTGCAATGTAGAAATAGATGTTAATATACTATGTTATACATAAAATGAACAAATTGATATATACATTTTAAAACTATGAGACTATGCCAAAAAGAGAATCTATCATACAAATAAAAAGGAATAAAATTATTTGATTAAAAATGTATCATGTAAAATACTTTTAGGAAATACACAAAGACCAGAACAAATTATGCCATTATACATCACTATATTTTAACAACTGTGTAAAAATTGTGAATGTCAGCAATTAGCCAGGTAGGAACTTTGTTTCATAATTAGTTTTCATGTAAAACAATGAAAATATTCCAGGAAGGGTATATGAAAAAATAACAAATGTATATACTATTTTCCTTTAAAAAAATAGTTTTATAACCATTTTAGAAATTCAAATGGAAAACCTGAATAATATTAAGGATATCTTTAGCCACAAAATATATTGGTATGATGGCCAAGACACAGACTACCTAGAATAGAGCTACACACACACACACACACACACACACGGGAATTTTTTCATTCTGAGGAGGAAAAGAAAATGTTTACTGACATGTAAACATTTTTTTTTTTTTAATTCCTCCCTGCTAGAATTAGGGTCAGGCAAGTTCTGTAAGCAGCATCTTTCCAATAAACACGTACACACCTGTACGTGCTCTTACTCAGAAGAGAAGAACCAGAAGCGGAACCACCTCTAATATTTATGGGACCTGATGAAATACGGAGGCCCACTGTCATACGCGAAAACACCTGAAGTTACAAATCATGAAAACAAACCGTTAAAGAAATTATTTCTACCCACAGTTTCCATTTTGGTTCTGGAACTCCTCAGAACTCCACTCAGAACCCTGGACTTGCCACAGGCACCGCAGGAACCTCATGTCCATGCATGCAAGTGCCCTAACTCAGATGTCAGGGTCATCCACGTCCTCTCCCTTGGCCACCCTTTGGGCCTGGGGTGTGCGCACCAACGGCAGGACAGACCTGGGAAAGAAGCGTAGTTCTCGGAATCAAACAGAGAACTGAACATGGACCAGAAGGGGAACTGTGCAGGCTCAGACCGAACACGCACCCCTGGCTCCGTGGACCGCTCACCTCACTGGAAGGGCATCGCCACGGTAAGGCCAGGGCGGGGCATCATCCCACCCCATCTATGGTGGAACTAAGCACAGAAGAAAAGCTGGGCCATCCAGAAACGCCATGGCACACGGTGTAGGGAATGCAGTCAGAGTTAACGTCACGGGTGGGTGGAAGCCCAGACGGGAGAAAGAGCAATTACGGGGACAGTTTTATAAACTATATAAATGTCTAACCAATGCAATGTACACTTGAAACTAATAAAATTAAAAAAAAGAAAAGAAACACCATGGCATCATGCCTAGAATCTTCACTATGTCCATTAGAGGTGTTTTTGGTTTTTTTATTTGTTTGTTTCTTTTTTACTATTTAAACTTAATTTTTTTGATATTTTAATTTTTTTGTTACATTGGGTGACATTGGTTAAAAAAATTATATAGGTTTCAAGTGTACAATTCAACAACATGTCCTATGTTGACTGCACTGTGTGTGCAAATATATGGTGACGGAAGGAGATTTGACTTTGGGTGGCGAACACACCAATGATAACTTAACTCTTAGAACTTCCGATGTTCAAAGTTTTCTTATCTGATAATCCAATCCAACTGAAAAATATTTACGTCCACAGGGGGCAAAAGACTAAGTTGAAGATATGGAAGTGAGTAAACATGACTCGTGCCTGCAGAGGCATGTAATCTGTCACATGGACTGTCATACCTTTAATGAACTATGATAAAATGTGATAAGGGCGACGGAAGTCATATGAAATAGTGACACCTGGTGACGTCCCACCACTTGAATGGAACCTTTGTTAGACTGGAGAGTCTGTCTCTTCTGTTCGCTGCTTTGAATACCAGCACCTGAACCGATGCCGGCCCGAGGCAGGTGGTCAGTAAAGACCGGCTGAAGGAAGGAAGAAAGGAGAAATAGCAAATACTGGGCACCCGCTATGTATCAGGAACTGACGTAAATCAAAGCGGCTATGAAAGGGTCGCTATTATCCCTATTTTGCGGATGGGGAAAAAATGACGTAAAGAAGTAACTTCCCTAAATTCACAAAACTGGGAACTGGCAGAGACCGATCTAAAGCTGTTATGACCTCCAAGGTCATGCTCTTTCCACCTCATCCCTATGAGACCCAATGCTCTCTCCCTATAACAAAGTTTTAATCTCTCATCGTTCTGAAATGGAATTTACGGAGACTATATATGTGTATACATAAGTTCAGAAAAAAATCAGTGCGGTGCTCTCATTGTAAAAAAGAGAAGACATGTAACTTATACACACACACACACACATGCACACACACATACTCAGGCGTGACTACGTTAGAAGACATGATGAAACAGATACCTGCCCTGATACATAGATTCTCCATGACTGTGAAAACTACAAATGCAGAACGAGAGAGGTGACAGGTACCGGTGGCTCGAATGCCATAAGGGGTACTGCCACTGACGCTCCCAGGGTAATATTTCAAAGAAAACGGTATATGGTCTTCTCTCGACTTACATGGTAGCTGAATCTTGAAAAAGACACCGCAATTAAAATTGTACAAAAATACTGGTCTCGGAATACTTCTTGATTGCCTAGAACTAGCTCCCGCCCACTAAACGCCATGAGTGCCTGCTGTCATTCGACAAGCAGAAACTCCTCACAAATTTCCAAAATGCCACACAGAGAGCAATGTCACCACCCAGGGAACCACTGCCTTACTGGTCCTCAGTGAAAAGCTGGAAGAGCCGGTTCTTGTCAACTGATAACTTCTCCATGCTAAGCCCTTGGGAGCCCTCAGGAAAGAATTCCTGCAGGAGAGGGCTCAGTCCTTTGAATAAATTTTAATGACCTCAGCAGGAACTAGGGAAGCCAGTTTCTTAGGCCAGATCTCTACAAGGATTTAAGCAAGAATATTACATTCAAACTGGGTTTTATTTTGTTTTTAAGTCGTCTTATAAACCAATTCGGTGATACATTTGTCCAGTAACATTGCGAGCACCAAGCATACTAAGCTCTACATTTGGAAGAAGAAATCTGACTATTCATGCGGATGGTGGTTTTTCTCTCTGAGCTAGATTTTGATCTCTTACATTTCTGGAACGCAGTCTCGGCTCTCCGATACCTTGGGCGTATCTTAATCGTGATGCTGTGCTTGATAAATGTCTCTGTTTGAAGTCTCATCTACTGTATTGAATCAACACAGCCCTGCATTTGTGCCTGCGTGTGTTGGAGATGCTGTTCGAGCATCTGTCCACATTAGCGCACTTAGCTTCGCTTCCGTCCTTGGGGGAATCCTGAAATTTTTCTTACTCTAGGGTTTTTGAAGAAGCCCTAATTGTTTATATTCCTAGTTGTGGATGAGTCCCTTGGAGCTGTTAACAAATATTTCATAAGCTGGGCTAGATTACGTCTAAAATTTCCTCCCAGTTCCAACGTTCTGTATGATTTTTTTTAAGTGTTACATTAATTTCCCTAATTTCTAGAGAACTCGAATGTCGCAGGCAGATACTGGGAATAAAATTGGTTCCGGGTGAAGTGCCACATGCTTGCAAACTTTGATTACACAGAACACTGGGAAGGATGTTAAGGGGCGAAGCACTGCTCAGGTGCTCAGAGTTATCAGACTTGGGTGGTGTTTGAAAAGATTTCGGAGTAGGACTATCTTTGAAATGTTTGGAGCAGGGAAGAATATCGTGTATTGGCGGAGAGGCTTAAGGAAGTTCTACTGGAGAAGTGGAATGATCCAAGAGCGAGAACGGGGTGGGGAGCGGGGAGAGACAAAAAACGGAAACACCGAGAAGCGTGAGAGGTAGTTACGAATTTATATAGAGGACTCTGGCAATTCAACTCCAAAAGTAAGTTTTTTAAAATCGGTCCAGGTGATTTTAATCGTAAAAAAAGTTAAATCAACACCAGATCGCCCCTAAGGCCCCCAAAGTAGAGTAGCTGCCACTAACCCCATCAATCACCCTGCAGTTGTTGCTGTAGGAGGACTTGGCACTGCCATAGAAAAGGATGCCATTTTCAATTTTCATGGAATATATACTGACCTAGGTTGCTTTTTCATTCTTGTTATTAGAAAACGGGTCGACTTTCACCTTGTCTTAATACGTATATATTGCAATATATACATTGCCGGTTTCACAGAACTATTTACTTTCATTTCTGAGACCTTTATTTTTACTGGATCTTTCATTCCAGAGCAAATGATTAAAATTCACATCTATTCTTTTAACTGGGGCGTTATCCTCGAGTACCTTTCACCAGTCTTCATTGCATTGTGATACTGTCTTCACTTCTACCTGCATCTCTAACTTCCTTTCTGCTCTGCTCGTCTCCCGTGCTGCGTTATTTCTCGCTGAGATTTCCTCAGACGGACACTGGCTCACTCTGTTTCTTACTCTGCCATCCGCCTACCACGACCTCCTTTCCCGCGCCTCCGTTATTTTCACAAGCGTTCAGTGTGTGGAGGTTTGTGCTGCTGCCTGTCTCACGGGCCCTTGCAGGACCGGCCACCCCTTCTCTGCCCTGTGCCACACGACTTTACTCATGGAGGTTTGCATCCCATGGGGGTTTATTCTGTTGTTGCCTTGTTGATACCCCTTGCTGCGGTTCGTCTTCCACGCTCATTAATTTTCTCTCCTCCATACCACACACGCACACGCACACACACACACACGCCACAACCTCCATGTTCCTCTTTACCATTCCCTTTGTCACTCAGTTCTATTTGCTCCCCTAACATCGAATAGGTAAGTCCTTCATTCTCACTTCCATTCCCCAATTTATCTCATCTTTCCTCCCATCCTGTAACCCAAACCCAGACCATTAAGAACGGATAGCCATTCTCCTCTCTTTTTCCTGGCAAGAGATCCTATCAGCCATGTTTATAGTAACAGATTTTATTTACCACCTCGGTGAAAACCAATCCTCCCCCTGCCCCAAACCAGAATTCAAATTTCAAGACACAGAACTGACTAGAAACTACTGCTTCATTTAACAAATGTGGGTCGAGTGGAGCACGAAGCTCTGGCTTTGGGGAAGAGAATCGTCAGACTTGACAACTACCCTCGAGGATCTCTCCACTTCAGAAATCATAAAATCACAAACTAAACGTGATTGTTCTAAAGTGTCTGAAACTGGGGGGCTCACCAGCCGAGACGTCTGAAATGTCTGTCTAATCTGTCTTATAAACGTTAAAATATTTAAGACAGAGGAGACGTCCCTTGGCAAAGGGGAGTGTTCAGTAAAGGTGCAAATATGTTATGAAGCCCCGAAGGGAGTCACTGAGGACTGAAAAGGAGTCAGGTGAAATGGATGTGGGTAGGGTGCTATGGAGAAATAATGTGGCTTAAAAAAGAGAAGAAAAGAAAAAGATAGAAAAAGAAACTAAAACCTAAACCATACTTGAGTGTTACAGACAACAGCGAAACGTATCAGAAGCTCAATAATGACAGCTGGAGCGGCTTCAAGCAACCCAACTTGCCGACACCAGAGCATCTGGCCACACTCTTCAACGCTGTTCCTCTCGTGTCTGCAGAGGCTTTACCGAGGAGAGGACGTCCACCGTCATCAGCTTCTAGGAGGCCACCGTGGCCCCTAAAACTGCCAACGACTAACCTTCTTCCTACACAACCACAGCCCACACACAACACACATTCAAGTTTTATGAGTGAACTCATTTCTGGAGAAGGAGGCGTCACCATGTTTGAAATTAATAACTTCGGAGTAGTTGCTTGAGAGAGTCTACACCCGATTTCCAAAGTCTGTGGAGGTGGAACCCCGTCACTTGTGAGTGAGAAATCTGCCTCTGATCTGTTCACAGACTAAGAGGGTGGCTGAGAAGACAAAATGCTCCCCGGCCCGGCCACTGGGAGGTTTTATGTGAAGTAAACACTCGGCAGCGGTGCTGGAGAAGAAACGCAGATCCCTGACTAAGAAGGTCAATCAAATGACTTCTTTGGGAATTTGGAGAATTGTCTTCTCACTGAAAATTCAATGTGTTTGTTTTCATAGAATGAACCGAAGTAAGTTAGTACATCCGATTCTCATTCTCTTCTTGAAAACACACTTTGCTTTTCTGTGACGGGAGAGTATAATATTTCTCTTATGGGTTGTTGATGGATTCAACATTCTATAGTTTACATCTCATATCAACTCATGAAGAAGTGCTTACTATGTATTTAGTCATGGTCAATAACTGACTCTGATGTTTGTGTGGCACCGACTTTAACATATCTGAAGTAAAAGATTATTCATGGGACAAAACTTCTCTGTGCCTCAAAAGTATTCTCAATAAAATTCATATGCTGGAACACAGTTACCCTACATACCTGGCATGGAAACCAAATAAAACTCAAAATTGGCTATAAAAAGGGATTTCGAGTAAAACACAGAGCTAGCCCTACAGAGAAAATTTTATTTCCAAGAATTCCCATGGCTCTGGGTCTCTCCCACTTGTTTTTGTTGTCGTTACTGAAAATTTTCCTCAAAAAAATCACCAATCGTAAGATCCTGTAGGAGGCTTAACACGCGAAGAAATCCGTGAGCAGAAGTACTGCTCTGTTGAATTCTCCCGCTGCAATTGAGAAAATGAAAACAAAACCTATGAAAAAAGAATTTGCAATATAAAAATCAGAACATTGCACTGAGATGAAAAGAAAAAATACATGTAAAAGATTTATGATAGAAAACGGGAGCAAACAACCTTTGATGTGTCCCCTCAAAAAAAAAAAATAACGACTATAAGAGGTAAAATATGCAATGATAAGATAATAGTAATGGGTGAGGCGGAAAATGGTTGTGGAGCAGGTAGAAATGAAAAGGAAGCAGAAAGAAATAAGGAAAGAACATGAAGAGAAGGACAAGCTTGAGTCACTAAGCCAGAAAGCAGCAAAAAAAAAAAAAAAAAAACACAAAAACCCAAAACCCAAAAAACATTAAACTCTATGACTGAATCAATATTATACTTTTAATCATTATAACTTTGGAACGACTTCAGTATCTGGGTGAGTTACTCATCTTCCAATATTCTTTTTTTTTAACACTAAACAAAAACCTTTTCGTACTTTCTTCTTTCTGATAAAACGTTTTAAGACCTAGCAAATAAAACCACTGTCATTTTATGCCAGTAAAATACGTATTAATTTGAAGAGAACTCAAAGTTTTACTTGCATATAGTCAACTTGGTATGTGTTTCCATTGATTTTAACCTTTGTTTCTGTCCATCGACTATATTTGATACCTTTTGCATATAGGTATGGCACATTTTTAAATTATATTTATTCCTATGTACTGTAATTGTTTACCTTTATTTAGGACCCTAAATCAAAACTCTCTGAAACGTAAAACACCTTAAGGCTAGTCATGCTAATGTCAGGGTGACCTCACCACCTTTAGAGTGAACACTGTTCTACAAATTTTATCCAATTAACTAAGATTTCTAAAAAAAGCAGTTAAGCATAAATATTTAAAACAAGAAAACAAATGTATAATAATGAGCGGTTTCTTCAAAATCAACGTCAACTTATAATGCAAGAGATTCGTAAAATGGGACGTTGCAATAAGATCAAATACAATTATGGATGCGAAGTACCTGGAACAAATAGCAATGTTCGAGATCTGTTAGTTTTTAATGTTATTTTCTTACCTACTCAATAGTGTACATTTGGGAGAAAGCTTCCTGTGGCTAACGGAGGAAGTGGTGGGCCATGCATATCTCAACGTTACCAGGTATTGCCGAATGGCTTACTGATTTACATTCCTACCAGTAGTTCTTTGTGCACTTTAAACAAATCCATTTACGAGCTCATTTTCAAGGTCATACTACTCTGAAGTGAGAAACACCTTTCTGTGATACTAGCAGTTGAAGAATGCTTTACTAGAAGTCTCTACTTAAACATAATTTTTGAACAGAGAAGGTTATATTAATTGCTTTTCTCCAGAAGAGACGAAGATTTATCAGTATCCGGGATAACTCGAGTCAGCAAGAATAAGTGAAAACTACTAAAACTCATATTTTCCTGTTGGCTCCATCACATACCAAGACTTACTAAGTTACACGTATTAGATACCTACTTCTATATATGTAGATACAAAACTATCTAAAGTCTTTTCTCATTTTTATGCCACTTTGCTCAATTAGGTCAATAAAAATTGAAGATAAAAGCTCAGACTTGTTATAACAATTGTGTGGGGAGAGAAAACATGGAAACAAATAGGAAGGAATTACCTATAAGGTAATCAGGAAGGAAGAATATCCTCCCCACCGATATTTCAGTGCTGAAACCAGAAAGACCATAGAAACAATACATGAATATGACATGTGAAGTCCTTATCTAGCAAGTGATTAAAATGTTGGCTAATAAGTCCAAAACTTTGTATGCAATTTAAGCAAAATCGCCATCTACTCATCTAAAGCAAAGTATATGGGAAGCCGGTCACTTTTCTGAAAATGGAAGAAAGTTTATCTCAGCTTCTTCCGTAAGAACTTCGTGTTTTACGACAAAGCATCTCAGGATTAGAACTGATTAATGTGAGCTTGTACCTGTGACCCAACAGCATTTATGTAAACAGTTTACCTTGGAAAATGCCCAAACTTGAATAGTGTTTCTTTCTCTGAGCACTGGAAGCAAGCAGTGTACTGATCTAACAGGAGGTGGAGCCTGGGAGAAAAGGTCTGAGAATCGTGGTCTGGACAGCGAACCACGTTGGAAAGGCAGCGTGAAGATGAACCTGGGCACGGAAGCGGTCCCCAGTTAATTAGAACCTATGCCCCCATTCCCATCGTGATGCTTTTTCAGATTTGAAGTCAGGCTTAGTGGATGGCTGAATATGGAGTCTGGGAAGACAGAAGACTCAAAGGCCATTGAGATCCGAGACGAGGATGATGGTGTTACGCTCATGATTATGATGTCTGGAGGTCGCACTTGGCACAGTTCCTTGGTGAGAAGGTTGAGCTTTCGCTTGAGAGTGAGCAGGCTCAGAACTTGGAGAAGGGCTTTGTCTGTGCCTGGGGCGAGCTATTCTTAAAAAGCCAAGCTGGCTTAAAAGTGCACAGATCGGAGAGTAGGGACTGCTGGAACGTTGGTGAGCCAAGCCTGTCAGGTAGTGGTAGGTCCAGAGCGGAAAGGATACACAGGGATAATCAGATTGCTTCATAACGAGCAACGTCTGTGAAAGGACAGTGACAAGTGCTGTTGAGAACAGCATCGTGTGTGTACATTTAATAAGAAAGGCCGCATATAATTTCTGGGACATAAAGCAATAACTTAGAAATTTTCGCACTGGCAAGATAAATATATTGGTATTAAAATATGAGGCTGGGTCATTAACAGAAATCGATTATTACCCTGGGACAAGCAGCAGGGTGAGAATGAGTTCAAACTCACAGGCGGCACGTGCTCCCGCGAGGGCAAGCAGGTAAGAACTGAAGTGGTCTGAACACATATGAGGCCCCTTCCTATCGTTACCGCGATGCAGCTACCAAATTACTCAAAACCCTTCAGCAAAAATGGTTCAAGCATAACTGGAAAGGAAAGTGGAGTGGGGGGTATGGGCAGAGGAACGAACTAATTGTAAGGGAGTAAATAAGGGGGTTCTGGGGTGTAGTCATTCCAGGTATATTCACGGTATCTCTGTAAGAGGCGTGTCTTAAACCCAGAATGGGTCCTTGAGATATCTCTGCACAATTCAAGGACTCAGAAAGCGCTAACGTCCCCTGCACTGCAGAAATCCGGGGACACTGTCAGCAGCGAGTTTCTGTGGCTGGTCCGTGCTGGGCTGTCTCAGCACCCACGGACTTGAACAAAATGCCTCTATTGACGTCTGGCCAGTGTCCGGCCCTATTGACTCCTTCATGGAGGAGAAACACAGTGGCATTGAGCAGAAGCGCAAACACACTAAGGAATGTTATCAAGAGCACATATGGAAACTACTTACATCGACTCCTGGAATCTTTAAAATACCAGGACGACTGAAGAGGGTCACGCTTTGTGAGTAATTAAAAATTCCTATTATCTAGTTATCCATGACAAATCCAAAAGCAAAATTAAGTTAAATGACCCTTAACAGTTTGGAAATTAAATTAGACCTCAAAGAAGTGGGAAAAATGAAATCTTGGGCCCCTTGAGGTAGAGTAAACACAATAAAAATGGATTTTTTCCAGGAATTTCATGGGTAATTCATAAATGTGTTAGAAAAAATACCACTCGTCTCAAGAGAAAATAATACGCTCAAGGAAGAGTAAAAACAAATGGACTTTCACTAAATACGTCAATGGATCTTAAAATATGATAATTTTTTAATTCACAAAAGCTGTTGTAACAGATCATAAAACAGATTAAAGGAAGAGATGAGATTAACACTAACTTGCATTTGCAATGAGGAAGAGTTCGCAAAATCAAGCCACGTACTTTGCTTATAGAAGAGAATTCTAGAATATTTCATCCTTGAAATACTGAAGCGCTTAACCAGAAAGCACGAATGTCAAGAATTATTCTATGTCATATTGCTTCAAGATCTCTTTAAATTAATATCACTCAGACATATTTCAGGGACCAGAAAATCTTCACAGCCAGGAAAAGTAATAAAAAGATTTTAGAAATCACTGTATACTTTTCTTTTTCAACCTTCAAAAAAGACATATTCCAATATCTGATTCCAGAGATTGTAATCTGTGACAAAATATGTTATATTAAAATATAATAGTCAACAAACAAAATTTCATAAAGGGTTTTTCTTTGACTTTGAAATTAGCCAGTCCCCAGCTAGGCTGGTGTGCCCTGCAGGTCCTGTGGAAAGGGTGCTGTGACAATATTTTATAATGGCTTTTTCAAGACAGAAACTAGCATAAGCACCTCTATTTAAGGCTAAAAGAAAAAAAATCATGATTTTAACAGTAGGAGAATGTTTCTAAACTACTTTGAACATAATCGTTCACCAACTTACACCACCACGCGGTTTTCTTGAAGAGGTTAATAGGCTGGTCATTTCTGTGCCTTTGCTAATCAGAGGACCACGGGCGAATTCAGCTGATTGGGTCTTTTGAAAGTTACAGTGAAAATGAATATGATTCAAATGAAACAGTTTGATGGACAAGGTCTCTGTGGAAACATCTACTAGGGTGGTAATAACAAGAATCACAATTAAATCGGTTCAATTCGGCGAACATTTACTAGTTTTATATGTAGGGCTGTAGGGGGCTTCTAAATGAGCGGAGAGAGAGCTGAACACATCAGTCTTTCTCACAGCCCGAAGGTGAAGCTGGGGACATCAACTCTGTAACAGAGGCGTCCCAAACCGTCCCTGCAGACACACAACCTTCAGGAGAAAGTCCCTGCTGGCTGGGGCACCCTGAAGACCTCCGGCGGAGGTGGAATGAGAAGTCCCACGATGGTGAGAGATGGGAGAGACAGCGCGGATTGCAGACCACGTGGGTGCGCGCTCGGATGGCAGGGAGCCGAACGGCATGCACCCCGTGGGGAGGAGCGCAGCGACCGGGACGAATTGTGCATGCCCGTCAAGGTCGGGGCCTCAGCCGCGAGGCTGGCGCTCTGTCCTGCAGGCCGAAAGGAGACAGCACAGGCTCCTGGCGGGAAGAAGGGCGATGTGATGAGCTCTGTATTTCGGGCCAAGCGTGCAGGGGGCCGTATGTGGGGTGGCCGGCAGCCCGGAGCGACTGCCTCAGGAGGCCAGCTCCGGAGACCGCCGCGGGATTCTAGGGGAGAGGCTATGGGAGCGGCGGGGACAGTAAGTGGGGGACAGCCAGAGGGCAACGAACTGAGGTGGCGGGTATGAAGCCAGACGACAGACTAGAAGCAGCAGGACTTGAGAGCCTACTGGCCGTGAGGGTTAGAGGAGGGGGTAGGAGTAAAGATGTCTCAAGTTATTCTTTTTAAATCTTATTTAGGAGTGATCTCAGACTTACGCAAAAGTTGTAAAAATTAGCATAAAGACTCCTAAGGCTCCTCACTCACATATCTCAAATGTTACATTTTATTGTTTTCTCTGTCTCTCTCGCTCCCTCATACATATTATTTTTTTCTGATAAAAAATTTTTTTTCCCTGAACCCCTAAATATTGAAGATGACTGAGTTCCGACCTTTGAGTAATCTAGAGCGTGGATGTGAAAAAAGACAGGCAGGCGGGGTGGGAGCCACACAGTGCAAAGGGGTCACAAAGGAGCACAGAAATGTCCCACATGCCCTTTCGTCAGGTTTGCCCCACGAGGGGGTGCTCCTTTGTCCGGCTGGAAGGGTGACCCCTTTCTAGCAAGTCAACAACTCTCAAAGAGCTGCAGTCAGAGCAGTCAGTTCGGCCAAATGCATTCTGGTAATCAGATATCACAGGAAGTCAAATTAGACATTAACTTAGATACCGGTCCTCTCCCTGACTCTGAATCTTTCATTTATTCGCTCGACGAATGGTTAATAAGGGCCTAATATGTCGAGTGCCTTTCTACACACTGGAAATTCAGGCAGTGAACAAAACGAACCCTTGGCTTTAATAAAACACGCACGCCTACTAGAGAGAAAGGCCATAAACACATAAACATGCGCCACGAGGTAAGAGCTACGAAGAACAGTCGAGCTGGGTTAAAAGGTGAAGAGTGACAGACCAGGTTTAGGGAGCTCCTTTGACCAGGAAGTCAAGGAAGGCGTCTCTCGTTCAGTATGTTGGCGGAGACCAAATGAAATGGGGGGATGGGGGGTGCGAGCCGTGTCGATATCTGCACGAGGAGAGCATGTCCAGCGGAAGGAACAGAGACAGAGAGGGTACTAAATGGGGAACACGGTCCAGGCAATATTAAGGGGACTGCCATTAAATTCTACACATGCCTCAGGTGACCACCAAAATAACGAAACGAAGAATTTAGTCAACAAGCCAACAGAGTAGGTTAAAAGAAAGCACAAAAAATACTCCATCCCAAAGAATGCAGAATGAGAGATAAAGGGAAACAAAGAAAACAAATAGCAAAATAAGCTCAAACTTAATCACACCAATAATCGCATTAAACATAAATGGTCTAAACATTTAATTAAAAGGCAGAGATTGTCATATGGGACAAGACTCAACAATGGGCTACCAACAAGAAACATATTTAAAATATAAAGGCACAAATACATTGAAAGCAAAAGAATAAAAAAAAGAATACGGTCTGAAAATTAATGAAAAGAAAGTTGGAGTGGCTACATTAATATCAGACAAAGTAGATTCCAGAACAAAGATGATTTCATTTTGCAGGATAAAGAAAGTCGTTTCATAAATAATCAGTTAATCAAGGACACACAGCAATCTCAAATGTTTAAGTCTCTAATAACAGAGCTTCAAGTCCATGTGGCAAAAACCGACAGGACTTCAGGAAGAAACAGACAAATCCACAGTATAATCGGTTATCTCAATCTCTCTCCCAGTAAGTGTTGGAACAAGTACTATACTGAGAAAGAATACAGTAGACTTAAATGCTATCAACCAACTTGACCTGACATTTAGAAAAATTTGTATACAAAACAGCAGAATACACAAGCTTCCTGAGTACACACAGACCATTTACCAAAATTGAATGTATGTCTCTCACTTGTATCACTCCCGCTAAGAGCATTCAATAATCAGCCTGGGACACGCCCCACCCCAACCCCGCCCCCCGGCCCACCCTGGGGTTCACAGGGAGTCACCTGTCTTCAGACATCTCCTTTTCAGGTTTACAGGTAGAAACAAATACGATCACAAAAAATGTTGTTTGGTTAGCTAACAAAACCAAGCCCATTCTGCCTCTTTAGGGTATCTGTTCACCCTGAAATTATTAACTCCTTCTAAGTTAAAGTTTGAGTCTGCCCCAAACTTTTTTGAGGAATTTCAGTGTTCACTTCTAAGGGGCTGCATTAGACACCAAATAGTTGAAATCATCACACTTAACATGATTAAATTAATGAAATTACCATCTAGCTGCAGGGTTGCCAGCCAGCTTCAGCAAATAAAAATACAGAACAGATGCCTAGTTAAATCTGAATTTCAGATAAACAAGAAGTCATTGTTCAGTTTACGTCCCACGTTTTGCACAGGGCACATGTCTTTTAGATCACCTAGAAATGGCAGCTGAAGAGCACATGGTACGTTCTTATAGTGAAGGATGAGAAGGCCACGGTGCCATTTCATAAGGATGGGGCGTAGAGCAAAACCTAGAGACGGACCCTCAGGACAATGAGAAGCATGGGATCCGTGTGAACAACACCTGGTACAGAAATAACCTCTGTGACTTTCCCCCAGGAGGTGACCACTGGGCTCCCGCACGAATACCAAGAGAAACGGTCGGAGCTCCGGTGCTCTATTTGTCTTGAATCTTTCTTATGCTTCTACGCGCAGTAATTAAAACAATCCCGCTACTGCTCCTTTTATGGCTGTATCTTGCTATGACTCTCAAAATGAAAGCTTTACTCTATAATCACACACCAAGGCTCTTGAGCAAAGGATATGGTCTTTATTCATAAAACTGTTCCCTCAAGTAACCGCTCTGCATGGGTTAGATTAAGGCAGAGAGGGAAAAGGAGGGAGACGAAGGGGGAGGCAGCTGACGAGGAAATGTGAATAAAATTGCTTTTGCTAATAATGAACGTGTGGTTAGAGGAGGCAAGAAAAATAGATATGCTTTAAGAATTCCTCGGGGCTAAGGCGATTGTTATTTTTACATTTTCAACCTCTAATTTGAGATCTTTCTTATAAAAAAAAATAATAAAGTCATACAGTCTTAGAATAGTAGTAGGTTTATATAGCATTGAGCACACTACACTGACTGCAATAACCAACCCTATTGAAAACAGAGACGTCAAAGCATCATTTGGTTTCCTATCTTCAGCTAAGAGTATTCCTCCGTCTCTCAGACCTATGTGATTCTAATTTGGGGGAGGAACAGGAAAAGCTCTTAGGGGAATGAGACTGTACATCTTTGCTAAATTATTTTGGTCTTTCCTGCCAAAAGAGGCAGAAAGTTCTTTCTTAAAACCCACCCCAGTAATTCCTATTGTCGTTCAGGCTGACATCCTTTGAAATCCATTACTATGTTCCACAGAGAGGAAGAACAGCTAGTTACTATCTACCGGACAGTCCTCATTCAGGCATGACGAAATCCTGACTAAAAGAACGCCATCAGCCTTCTCCCGAATTTAATCATTTCGGGACTCGTAACCTTTGTTAGTAAGTCCTCTTTTTCCAGGCTTTTTTTTTTTTTCATTTGTAATCATTAGTTACACTGTTGCATAAAGATCAGTGCATAAAACCCTTTGAAAGAGTGAAAAACTCAAATCGCTCATTCCAACGAATAAGATGCTGCTGCTGTTGCTATGTAGCAGCGCTAGGTTCATTAGAATCCTTTGCTCAGCGCACCATCTGCAGATCCCCTTTTATCCCGCCTGCCTTGGAACCTTTCAGAGGGTGGAATGTGTCATCGCCCATTTATTTTGACTGAAGACCAAATCGCATCTCTGTTTTCTCCAAGACGAAATGAAGCTTGTCACACTTGGACTAATAGTTCTTAATGAGGATTATGTTCTTTACGATTTTTTTTGTTCAAACATTCTCCTAAGAGACACATTTTCAGTGTGAGTAATTGTTTCATTAATGACTGTAAAGCAGTTTGATAAGACACGAATAGCGTTTAGCACAGGTTCTAAACAATCGTGACTGATTTGGGGCCAAAGGGACTGAATTTTCGTTCTATGAGACGTGTCAATAAAATAATTTCTTGTAAATCTTGGCAATACTCTGGGCAAAGCCGTGAAATAAAGTATAAGCAAGTAGACTTGTCTTTCAGACTCTTAACTGCCCACCTGTGTGTACTTTCCTCACCTCCTGACCTGTGCCCTCCAACCCATAAGAGGCACTCGGCCCTTTCCTGCCTCTTCTGGGTGGCAGGACTCCCCTAACTGGACCATCTCTCTGGACCCTACCACCGCCCCATGACTGAGATCATCCCAGCCCGGGACAGTGACCCACATATTTGCCAAAACCTACCCCTTGTAAATATATTCCTTCTTTTAAATTCTTTAAAAGACAACACTGTAATCTGAGAAAGTAATTTTAAAGATCAGGGAAGCATTCTTTGGCCCTTGGAAATGTTTGAGGCTAAGCTTTTTAAAACTCACTCACGAACCCACATATTTATCTGCAGTCTGACCTTCTCCAGGCGTCAGCACACACTGAGGACATTCCCTAAACACATTTGGGGTGGCCTTCCACACAGATGGGAAATGTCCTCCTCCTTTCGCCGAAGGCACTGTACTGCTGACTAGCACCAAATTCATGGTCGACATGGGGTCACTCACGCCTGGACAAAGCTAAGCTAACACTCATTTTCCTTGTAAGGTACATCACAGGCTTCTTAAACTTAGGAACACTAGAGAACCCTGAGGGGCCATTTTGAAGGGCAAAGTCACACACGGAAAAAGTACGAAAATGTCGGAAGACTTGCCACTACAAAGACCAGGAAAGTGACACTTGTTTCTAGCACGAGCTGAAACAGGAAGGCAGAGGATGGCCATTTTTTTGCGGTATGATTGCTTCACCTCGGCTGGAAGAGAAAGGCCACACCAGGCAACTCACAATATTTGCAGCTCTGTAAACTCAAAAGTCTCGCAAGCATTAATTTTGGGGTAATATGAATCAAAAAGAATAAAATGTTTAGGCATAAATTTAACCAGGAAGTGAAACATCTGTACATCAAAAATTATAAAACATTGATCAAAAAAAAAAAAATACGCAGACACAGACAGGTGGAAAGATATCCGAGGTTTACGGACTGAAAGACTTAATATTGTTAAAATGTCCATGCTACCCAGAGCGACCTACACATTCAATGAAATCCCTATTAAGATTCCAATAGTATTTTCCACAGAAATAGGAAAAAACAATCCTAAAGTAATCTTGAGCAAGAGCAAAACCTGATTTCAAATTGTATTACAGAGCTACAGTAGTCAAAACAGTATCGTACTGGCATACAAACAGACATACAGCCAGAAAAGAAAGCCTGGAAATAAACATGTGCATATATGGTCAACTAATTTTTGACAATGGTTCAATAATGCACAATGAAGACAGGAGAGTCTCTTCAATAAATGGTGCTGAGAAAGCTCGAGAGCCACATGCAAAATAATGAAACTGGACCTTTATGCACAAAAATCAACTCAAAATGGATCAAAGACTTGAACTTAAGAGCTGAAATCATAAAATTCTGGGAAGAAAACAGGGACACGTTCCTTGATGATGGTCTCAGCAACGATTCTTGGATATGACACCAAGGCACAGGAAACAAACAAGAAAAGGTGAGAATACGTCAAACTAAAAAGCTTCTGCACAGTAAAGGAAACAGTCAACACAATGAAAAGGCAACCTACAAACTGGGAAGAAATCCTGGCAAACCATACATGCGATGGGGGGTTGATATCCGAAATATACGAGGAACTCATATAATAAACAGCAAAAACAAAAATATAATCCAATTTAAAAAATGGGCAAAGCACGTGCATAGGTATTTCTCCAAAGAGGGCATACAAAGGCCACTAAATATACGAAAAGATGCTCAACGTGAGTAATCATTGGGACACGTAAATCAAAACCACACTGAGATATCACCTCCTACTTCTTTAAATGGCCATAAGTAACAACAACAACAACAACAATAATAATAACGTGTTGGCAAGGATGTGGGGAAAATAAAACTCTTAGAAACAGTTAATTAAAATGTAAATTGGTATAGCCACTATGGAAAATGGTACGGCGTTCCCTCAAAAAAAAAAAAAAAAAAAAAAAAAAGCAAAAGCAGAAGCGCTATATGATTCAACAACCCCAACTCTGGGTGTTTATCCAAAAAAATTGAAGTTGGGATCTCAAAAGGATAACTGAACCCCCATGTTCGCTGCAACATTATTAAAAAATGCCAAGACACAGAAGCAGTCTAAATGTCCACTGACAGACGAATAAAGAAATTGTGGTATATACATAAAATGGAATATCGTTCGGCCTTAAAGAAAGGAAATCCTGCCATCTAAATGACCATGGATGGACCTGGCGAGCACTGTGTTAAGTGAAATGCCAGACACAATCTCACGTATACGTGGATCTGAAACAGACACTCACAGCAGCAGAGAGTCACGGCGGTTGCCAGGGGCTGGGGAGATGAGGCAATGATGGCTGAAAAGTAGAGGTTTTCAGGTATCCATGATACACGGGTTTTGGGGACCCCATTCTGCAGCATTGCGCCTCGGGCAAATGATGCTACATTGGAGACTTAAAGTTGGTAAAAGGGTAGATTTTATGTTAAATATTCTTATGGAAAAATAAGAGTAGGAGGAAGCTCTGCGAGGTGATAGATACATTTATGGTCTTGGTGGTGGTGTTTGCACAGGTGCCTATGTATCTCCAAACTCATCCAGATGTATACAGTGACGACGGACAGCTTTTCACACGTTAATCATGCCTTTAAAATGGTTTAAAAAAATGAATACATTTTAGTGAGTCAACGATCTTGGAAATTCAGAAGCCGCGAATAAGTACGATTGACTGTATTATCCTCACTTACGGAAGAAACAGAGGTGAACGAGGTAAATAATTTGCTTAAGGTAATAGAGCTAAGGGGGAAAAAAAAGCAGAAGTCAACCTCTTGAACTTCCTGGATCCAAGCTATCATGCCACATGCTTCCCACGTCTTTCATCACTATTACATTGTCCTATTGTATGACATACTTTGTCTGGCCTCATTGAAAAGTGAGGATGAGCTTTGGATGCCTCTAAGCTTTATATATCACAGAACACAAATTTCCTCTCTGAGAAAGGTTTGCGATGCCTTTCCTTCTTACTCTCTGACAGAGCAAACCTGCCTTCTGATTAATCTAAAACTCCTGGGAGTGAGTTCAGAATTGGCATTGCAAGGAATTAAGGGTTTTGAAGTCACAAATTTAGTTTTTAAATTTGCCCCTCTCTATACTAGTTTTATGACCCTTAAACTCTCATTATCCGCTGCAAAACAGGAATTGTAATGCTGATTTCATGGGATTATCCTGAGGATTAAATGAGATAACGCACATAAGGAGTCTAAATCATAGCAAGTATTTGAAAATTAGCATATATTACTCTTTAGCATTTGTTCTTCTGGGACCTCCCAGAACCTCTTTAACAAAGGGACTTTATATCACTTGGTTTCTGCATACGGGCTCTTAAAAAGCAAAAGCAAAAACAACTCTCACTTCTACCATGATAATAATAGCCACATTGCCCTGCAAAGCTCCAGCTCGGCTCTAGCTTTGCTCTCCTCTTGCCAAGGGCAATATAGATGTGTGATGCATATATAGTAGCTCAAGGGTGGAGATTCCAATATTCCATCATCAAACATGGCTTGAAAACAAACCCAAACTCACTCAGAATTAAAGCTAAGTCTGCCATGAACAGTTGTTTCTAAACTTCCACCTCTTTAAAAAGCTCTTGTGTTTTGATTTTCAATTCTAGTTCAGAAATCACTCCATCTGGTCTGGCCAATCAGGATGCACAAGCAGCACTGAATTTAGTTTATTTATATATATAATACCAGAGAATGTGTTAGAGTAAAAATGAAACAAGGTTTGAAATAATGCAGAGGGGGAAAAAAAAAATGGAAAAATTTCATGAACACTTCTTTAAACCCAGAGGATTTACATGAGACCCTCAAAAGAAAGGCCACAACAGCCTCTAGCCTCTTTAGGTGACATCGAAGACATTTTTTGTTTCATGGCAGGCAAGGTTAAAAATCAGAACAGTGATGCTGTTTTAAAATATGAACCAGCTAGACGAGGAGAGATCCCTACGGCACCTGCTTTACCCACATCTTCTGCATAATAGAAAGACCAAGAGGAGGAAGACCTGAATTTGAGTCACCATTGCCACTCTCCTGCTTCCTGTGTGACGAAGGCAAGTTTCTTGATGTCGCTGAGCCGAAGGGTTCATCTATAAAAATGCTGGAAATAATATTGGCCTCACAGCATTGTTGCAAGGAGTGAAATTAGAAAACATGAAATTTCCTGTAACGGAGGTCTCAATAAATCTTCGTTTTATTCTAAATGAAGAATTTTGTCTGACAGGATATATTTGAGATGAATTTTTTCATCAAAGCATTTCAATCATTCATTCATCTTTTACTGTCTTTAGTGCCAGGCACTATACCAAACCCTAGAAGTCAGAAGTCCTTGCTCTGTGTGTGGGAATGGGAGAGAGGCTCAGGGGGGTTGGAACATACTAATATCTATGAATGTCTCTTCAGAGATGTGTAACTCTTGTAGTTTCCTATGCCATGAATTTGACATATTAGTGAGGACTCTACTCTTAGAATAGATATTTGATCTCAAAAAGAAATCAAATATTAATTCTTCCATAAAACCTTCCCTTATCATCCTAAGAAGAGGCAATCACTTTATACTCTAAGTTCCTATTACGACTCTCACTTATTCATCTAACGAGAATTAACGTATTCTCTTTTTCATTTGATAAATCCCTTTCGGCATGAAATAGACAACAGGAGAAAGCAGGATACCTGAAATCACTTCCTTCTCTCTAGAAATGTTGCTTCTGAGTAGAGAAAGGAAGCTACACACACACACAAACGTTTTAATTTCATAAAAGCAGCAAAGAGCGCCACGAGACACAAAAGAGAAAAAGATCGCTTCTCAGCAGACGTGAGAACACTCCTCGGAGGATGGGCTTGAAAGGATGGATGGTGTTTCAATCAACAGGACAGAGGATACTTGAAGGTGGGGTCTCGGCTGCTTGTTGAGATCCAGGGAAGGACACCCTGCTACACCCTCAGAGTCGGCGTACCAACACGAGGGTCCCACAGCAACCTCCGAACCCCCAAGGACGTAGTCGCCACTCGCGACCTGTCTGCCCGCCAGAGCCAGAATGCGTTAACATTACAGATGAGACGGAGGCCTGGCCTCGTCTCTTATGCCCTTTGTGGTCTCTTCCTTCTCTTGAATTTGACAAGATGCGCTGGAGGAAGGTCATGCATGCTGACCAGGAGGCGGGGTCCTGAGCTGTGGCACAGGCGGTGCCCCTGACTGCATTAAAATCTGCTCGGAGGGTCAAATTCAAACCCTGTTTCAGGGCTGACTTCATTTCTCGTGGAATATCGAGTCGTGCGGTGACTATGGCACCGAATCGACATATGCTGTTGCAAATTTCTGGCACGAATGCAATTTTATGTAGTTAGTAAAGGTCATTACTATGGTTTTTGGAAGGGAAAAAATAAATGATTGTGGAAATACATCTGATATCATATTTTCTTTTTTTTTGCCCCCCAAAATATGTGTTCCAAAGTCCTAGCAGCTATCTCAGCACCGAATACGAGGCTCCGAATCACAACGTGTTTAGAACAGAGCCTTAGTTCTTTGTGTATCAGCAGCCTTCAAGGCACCCCAACCGATCTACTGGAAAAGACTTCTCACTTCTTCTTGGGATGCTCTGGGATTGTTTTTGTTTTTTTCACACCGTCACGTTGGTTTTGGATCCCCTTGGGGAGGCTGGAGGTGAAAACTGATTTCTATGCCTCAGAAAAATCTCTTTTTTATGACGGAGTATAAACCAGTCAATTCCTATTTCAATAGCATGTTCTGGTCTTAAGCAGAGAGAATGAACTCCCTGAGTAAATACAGGCCAAGTTTCTAGCAAAGTCGCTATGTCAGTAGGTAAGTTTCACAGGTCAGTGCCAATGTCACCATTACTTCTGGTCCTTAAGTCTTGCTTTGAATGTGTTACCAGTAGTGTTGGAAAGACAATGTGTTGCAAAATGCTGGCACACGGTGGTCATGAACTTCAAATCGTTTCCACCGAAGCCGTAAATAAGTAACAGAAATTCCCGCCCTCTTTTGCAGTCCTGGAATTTAAAATGTTTACATATTAAACAGTCACTGTCCGTCAGAGTTAGAAGAAAATTCAGAGTTTGCCTGGTATAACCCCTGCTTCCTCAAGGTCTCATGACTAGTTGGCTACTAGGGCAGCCCTCAGAACCCACGCGCTCGCTCTCACTAAAGTCCCCGAACGCCTAGATAACACTCTTCATCCTGCCTCTGTTTGTGTAGTGGCAGGAACAGAATGGCTGGTTTCACAGAGTTGTACCCCCTTCTACGGAGGGAAGCTCTATGTGGCGGGCAGAACAATGGCTTCCCAAAGATGCCGAGGTCTCAGTCCCCAGAAAACGTGCTCTGTTACATGGCAAGGGTGAACGATGGCTGCTGATGAAATGAAGGTTGCGAATCGAATGATCTTGAGTTGGGGGAGATTATTCTAGATTACCCAGGAGAGCTCAATGTCATCCCAAGTGTCCTTATGAGTGAAAGAGGGAGGGAGGAAGAGTTAGAGTCAGAGCGATGCTATGTGGGAAAGACTCGACCCGCTACTGACAGCTGGGGAGGTGGAAGGGGGCCATGAGCCAAGGGAACGGGGCCGCCTCCGAGGCTGGGACAGTCTGGACAATGGTTGTGGCCCTAGAGCCCCTGAAGGCATTCGGCCAAGCTGGCATGGTCATTTTGGTCCAGTGAGGCTCGTTTTGGATTTTTGACTTCCAGAACTGTAAGATAATAAATTTGTGTCGTTTTAAGTCGTATAAGTTTTTAGTACTTTATTACGGCTTCGATAGAAAACTAATATGCTGTCAACGGGGATGAGCAATTCAATGTCCTCCTTGGCACATAGGGAGGCGCTAAATGTGCTTCCCACGACTAGATACAGGGGAGAAAAATCCCCACCGATTACTCCAACCGATAAATTCTCTGTGGGGCTCAACGAAATCAGTTCTTAGGACGTAAGAGGGGTCCGGCTCCACCAGTCACTCAGCCTCTGCCCATCCACACTAAGCGTCCGGACAAACGGTACAGATCACTCAGTATCAGCCAGAGGCCGAGCAGGGGACAGAGGAAGTTCAAACAGGGCAGCTGAAGGAAGCTGATTAAAGTGCTTGTTTGCACAACAGTAGGCAGTGTTAAGAGTAACACAGAGAGGCTGATGAAGCACTGGGGACGAGCCACAGAGAGAAAGGGAGCCTAGGGCAGAAGGGGCGGACTGTGGGAGCCCTTCCTGACGGCCACTGCCACTGCACTGGGGAGGGCTGTGCGCCACGGGCTGTAGTCTTGGACAGAGACACAGAGCCCGGCGCCCCCCTCAGTGAATGGGGAGAGGGAGCCAGGAGAATAAATACCATGACCTTTCTCTCTTCCTGCACTCTGGTTTCCTGCTAGTGACCCCATCAGCTGACACATAATGCAAGTCAGAGGACAAGCAAGAGCTGCTGACATAGTCTACATCTGCTCTTTATAAAAAAAAATTAACGTGGACCACTCTTTCGTCGAAAGCACCACTGATCTGAAGAGACTCCGCGACTTCTGACCAGCGCGGGCGTCCACATCCACCCTACTGTACGCTGTGCCGCAGTCCGGGGAGGCGGGCGGGCTAACCTTGGAATCATCTTGACCTTGACCCCCATTGCACACCGGGTCCCGTTGGCGTCAGTGATCCACGCGAAGGGAAGCTCAAGGGGTGGGAGCGTGAAGCCAGCATGTAAAACGTGCCCGGGCTGAAAGCGGGAATCGGGAGCGGAGTCCGGGCTTTTGCGGCCCCCGGAGGGAGGCGGGAGGCGGGAGGCGCTGCTGCCCTGTGCCCTCCTAAGACGCCAGAGACGAGCGGCAGCAAGATGAGCCCGAGCCCGCAGGCCCCGGAAGCCTTCGCGCAGCCGTCGGCCGTGGTGGTGAGTGAAGCGGGACCTCACTGCGTGTGCACCGTCCCCTGCGGGGTGCCGCCCGTGCAGAGGGGTCACAGGCGAGGGGCCCTTGCCAAGCTCCCTCGTGCTTCCCAGCAGTGCCCTGCGTCCCTGGGGTCGGAGGGGTGTACCACGAGGTGCATTTCACAGTTACGCGCCGTAACGAAGCACCAGTTCTGGTGGAGGGAACTGCGTGACGGTCGCTGAGGGCAGGGTTTGCCTTCGTATCGGACACACGCGAAGAGCCAAGTCGACTCACATTCGCTGTCTTAATTACTATTAATTTCCAAGTTGGCTAGCTCATCTCCACGCCGCCTCTCCGCGTAGAAGAGCCGACAACACTCACGGTCGTAGAAATGCTGCTTCTAACTTGACTAAATTTTCTTTAAATCTTGATTTGACAATTCCACAAGATATTAAATAATACCCAATGCTCTGTAGTGTAGAATGCCTCGGTCTCCCAATGCCAACTGTTTAGAGAAGGCACTCATTAACCAAATATGCAATTGAGTAAAGGAGTCAGAAAAGAATGTTTCTGTGATGACTACATCAGGTAATATTAACATAAATGTGTTCTGAAGGCGTTTATGGACCTCTGCTTTCTCCCACGCTCACTGGCATAATTTCAGATATGAAAACTTTTCACATTTGATCTACTTAGCAAAAATCTTAATTTCCTACTAAAGTAATGAATGGTATTCGTTAGCGTCCTTTGCTTATATTTACAGTTCTCTTCATCCTGAGCACATGGAAAGCTACACGTCCCTTGGAAGTCAGATGAAGCCATCGGACATGTTTTAGCCAATGAAGATGGACTAGAACGAATGCGGATCGATTCTGGGCAGAAGCCTGTCACGCGTGTGCGTAATCGGCTTCATTCCCGCGTCCTCACCATAGGCCCTAGTGGGAGTCCAGTGGTTGGGGTCCTTGTCGGCCTGAGTCTCAGAGTAAGGACAATGTGAAGCAGGGCTCATGCTGACCCAAGATGAACACACAGAATGAGTGAGGACCCCCCCCCTCCCCCGCCATCTGCACTCAGGATGCTCTCTCTAGAAAATGACTAAACCCATCTCAGAACGACAAAAATATACCCACCTAGGTCTAACTATCCTTTCGTAGCTGTGCTGTATTTTGTAAGTTCGCATTGGCACTTGATCTTCCTGAGATAACTACGGTTGTTACCACAGCACTGCCTGATGGCGTAGAATTCAACTTGAAACTTGTCGCAGGCTACATCTGTGGAACCAGGGGTCAACACAGAGTGAGGCGGAGGCCGTGCAGCTCAGTGAGGGAGCATGAGTTTCGTAGTGACCTCCATCTGGCCGGAAGGTTCTTCCCTTATTGCTTGTGTGACCTGACGAAGCCACTCGCGGCGGGGTGAAGAGGACCCAGGAGCTGAGGCTGTGGGTGATGGCTGGACATGCTGAGTAGGCTTGTCAGAATGGAGATCATTGGGAAGGTAATATCTGAGCAGGCTCGGGAGCAGTGGAGCGGTTTGTCGCGCGGACAGGTGGGAGGTATTCTGGGTGGAGAGAACGGCAGGTACCAAGGCCCGAGGGACAGCAGAAAGCCACCGAGGCAGAGTGGGGTGAACAAGGGTGAGAAAAGCAAGCGATGTGGTCAGAAAGGCAATGGGGACGAGCAGGCTGGGCTGGGCTTTTACCCCGCGTGAAAAGGGGAGTTATGAGCAGAGGGGTGACAACCCTGACGCACGCTGTAAAGGGACCGCTCGGATCGCCGTGCTGAAAACCCCCCGCGGGAGGAAGGCTGGAGCAAGGAACTCCCGTCGGGAGCTGTGTCCCTACCGGGGGACACTGAGCGAAGCGTCTGCACTCTGGATATATTCTGAAGGGGGACTGTGGGCAGAGATGTTTGCCGAACGACAGCTTCCGCTCCTGGGCCACGTGCGGGCGCGTGGGCGCCCCCAGGGCACAGCACAGCGCCCAGCAGAGTCAGCAGCGCACGGAGCTCTAAGTGCAATGTGCACAGGGCGAGTGGGTGCGCTGGGCTCTATGCTGGACACACAGGCTCCTCCTCTCTGCTTTCACATCCCCCCCAGACTCTCTCAGGTTCTTTCAGCCCATCCCCTTCCCCGCCCAGGGATGTTCGGTCCGGCACAGGGGCAGAGAAATGACCCCATTCTCAGACACATGCACCTCGGCTCCTTTGCTTCCACTCCAACTGTCCTTATCCATCCCTTTGTCAAGATGACCTTCACTCCCAGGAGTTAAGAAAAACTGCCTAATTCTACATTCCTCCAAACCAGATGTCATGCTTGCTTTTTGGCTTTTAAAATGCCAGAGCGGAGAACTGTACTCTTGTTCTGAGTTTACAGCAACTGATCCGAATGTGGCAGGATAATATTTTAATTTATTAACCAGTGGTATGTCACTGACTGAATCAAGGAAAGGCAAGAAGTGCGAGGGAAAGCCAGGAATGAAACACACCAGTTAATAAATCAGCTATTAGGTGGCTACCTTCCGAATATTTAGATAACACAGATTTGCCCCTAGGCTAGGCTCCCTCTACACAATCAACTAACTCGCAATTGTTATCAACTTGCCCATTGATCCAGAGTAAATTAGTCTGATGGTATTTAATTAAAACAGATTCTGCCTATAAAATTATGCAAACTTTAACAGTGTTGACACTGGTCACATTGTGCGAGCTAATGATTAGACATTGTCTGTGTCATTTTCTGAACTTTCAGAGAGAACATTAAACAGAAAGGCATTTGTTAATGGTAAAGCATTTCCAGGTGGAAATGGCGGGCAGGAGACTTGAGGGAGAAGGACTAACAGTACAGGGCGAAGGTGATGAACTGTGAAGGAGACTTCTGAGGAAAGCACGAAGAAAGGGGTCCTTCCACAACAGAACAGAACGTCCTCTCCCTTTAGATTCTGCCAGCGTTAATCTCCTAATTAATGCTTTTTTATAGGTGGATCTCCATCGTTTGTTTGTACAGATGCCAACTCTTTGTGAGTTCATCAAATAACAAGAGATTCTTTAACTCACGTGGGAGAGTGCCTGAAACCCTTGAAAATCCCCAAATTCATAAAGGCCGTCGTAATTAACCATTCTCCCTATACAATGTAGTTTCATATCATTATATGTAAATGAGCCAACTCTCACTTGATAAGCAGCTTCTGTCCTGGCTGAGATACTTACTGAATCCATTTCACGAATTTTGCTTTTACTAATTTTCACGAAGAACATATGGTTGGCTTGTTTACATCATAGATTCTAGTCACCAATGAATTTAACACTTCACTCTTTATCCAAAAGGTCTATTTTCTGGCTAAGAACTAATACTTTTTTAGTCTCCTTCACTTACCTCATCATTCTAGAAGCTGTCTTCATTTTAGGCATCATTTATCTATTTTCTGGCAGAAGAAAAAAAATTTCCATACACACATACTATCGTAAGTTGAGCCCCACCTCAGCTCCAAACGCTCATATCCTGGACTGCACACTGGCTTCTGGCCACATTAGCCTCTAAGAGGCTGAGTCCTGTTCACCAGTCCCTAGGATTCAAGTTAATCTCTCAGCAGAACTGCAAATTATTTCATGTCATGAACTTTTGCATCGCCAGCAGAGAGACAACCACAAATGTTACATTCATGAAGACAAAGGCTCCTCTTTTTCCCTTCCTTTGAAAACAGAGCAATTTATTTGAAGTGGGCTCACACAAAACCATATTAGCACAGGCTAAGTATGAAGAACTCTTTCACTCATTGAACGAAACTTCAAGATAATGTCCCTCGGTAGCATGAATCATGCAGAGATGACTCTCTCAGGGCCCCTGTCCCCAAGGAGCATGGGGTCCACTTTCAAGGTTAAGCATTCATTCGATACGTGTGTGTTGAGCAACTGCTATGTGCCGACGGCTCTCACAGGTACTAGATGCAGGGCAGTGAACGAGGTGGGCAATGCTCCTGCTCTACTGTGGAAGACAAACAGCTGAAACGGTAGGGAGTCCTCTCGCTGCATTTAGACAAATGTGCAACACGGTACTGTAATCAAGAATAGCCAGAGAATCTTCCTTAAACCAACTAAGAGATCGGGAGATCTAAGGTCTACGCCAAATCCTGCCTGTCATCTTGTTTTGGCATGGCCCAAGGGTTAAGAATGGTTTCCACATTTTTTAGATGTAAAAAAAAGAAAAGGTCAGTAGCTTACCCTAAGAACAGTTGCTCAAAGCATGGAAGACATTGCCTTTTGTCCTGCCAAGCCTAAATTCTTCACCGGCTGGCTGTTCACCAGAAAAGTCTGCAGACTCCTGGCCTAGGTGGCCGAGCAGGACTTCCTGAGAGAACTGGATGACAAGGAAGAGCTGGCCACGGAGAGATGTGGGAAGGAAAAATGCCGGTACGAAGACCTCATAGTGGAGGCGGGCCTGACGTAGTCTAAGGAGAAGAAGACGGCCAATGTGGCTGGAGGGTGGGCTGTAGAAGAGTTTGGAGTTGAACTTGTGGAGGGAAAAAGGAACTGAGCAGCTGCAGACCAGGCCGCGGGGAGAGGAGGCAATCCCACTCGAAGCACACAAAGGTGGCAAAATGGCTGTCCCCGGCAGCTGCAAGGAACTTCAGCATGCCCACGTCCCCAAAGTTATTTCAACGGTCTTCAAGGGGCGGTATTTTAGCGGTTTCCATATTTTCTAATTTCCAGACAAAGCTTCCATAACATCCCCACGTAAGTCACCTTGACACGCCTCTGGAAGTAAACCTGTGGGGAAAATTCCTGGTAGGGAGTCAATACTACGGACCTTTTTAAATTTGAGAGTGAAGCGGGAGCTACGGAGAAGCCAGAGAAGGGGGAGGGGAGGCCACCGGTGGCAGAAACGAGGTGGGCAAAGGGCACAGGACCGATGCCAAGGCGGCGTGGGCTGGAGCGGAGAAAGCCTGTCATTCAGTGGGGAAAAGAGGCAGCGCGGAGAAAAACGGTTTCCAGAGCACGGAGACGGCCCTGATGGCCGCGGACAGACAGAAGGGCGCACGGCCACCGCGCTTCCAGGTTCCTTGTTTCAATACGACCGACCCGAGATTCAGAGGGGAAGAGGAAAAGTTACTCTCCTTGGATTTCCCGACGCTTTTCTCAAGACGTCAGAAGACGCAGACTGGGATGGAAGTGGGGAGCGATGGGAACCCTTCCGAGCAGGAGACCCAGCGGAAAATGCTCGGACTGGTCACGGCAAGGTCGGCGACGCCCTTCCAGGCCTCCCGCCCTCCTCGGCTTCGCAGTGTAACAGGCATGCGCCGAGCTTCTGCTGTGCGGCAGAGCGGGCCGCTCTGAAGGCAGCGAGAGGACATTAAAGTGACCTGCTGCCCTCCCGGGCTTCCTGCCTGGCTGGTTTCCCCAGGAAGAGTTAGTGGCCTCCTTCCTGGTGGGGTCTCGGCCCACGTGCCCCCCTCTGTTACAGCACTTCTCACGCACATTTCCCAGCTAATTGTTCAGAGCACCCCCGTGGTAAGCATCTAGCAGGTTGTAATTTCATTCTATAGATATCAGCTACCTGGGGCCAAGCCTAGTTGTTGCTACCTGTAAGGCAGAAGGTACACACTGGAGGACTAAACGGGCCGGCACCTGATTAAATATGATCCATGGTCATTCTACAGATGCCACAGAGGAGACACATACCCACTTTTCTCCTATCCATCTCTGGCTTTTTGAGGTGACAATAAAAGAACCTGTCAACTCAGATAACTCTGCGAGGGCCAGGGTGGGGGTGGGGAGGATCGGTTTACCAAACGTGTCAAAGGTGATCAGTCTCTCCATTTAAACTGCTATGCCAGTTTCGCCGGAAGATAAATCTCTGCGCTTCGGTTTCCCACCCCGAGAAGCCACAAGAGCAGTTGAAATGGCAGACGTTTTAACGACAGCGGCTGGAACCCTGAATGCCGGCCCCGCTGTATACCTCAGACACTTTCTGTGTTTCAGTTCTTGAGCAAAATGAGGATAAAAACATCAGCCTCATGTTGTCTGGATTAAATGAGACTCTGATTGACACAGAGCCTACAGCATAGAGGACGCTGAGTACATAGTTAGTGCCTCCCATTTACAGCCTCAATATGCATGTCCTTCTCCATTTCTTAACTAGACTGGAAGCTCCTTGAAGGCAGAACCGTGCACCACAACCTCATATCCTACTGTGATTGCTGGCGGAATAAAAGACGGTAGCTATTCAGTACATATTTGCTGAGTGGTTACGAGAAAGGACTTCGATATGCTAAAGAGTTCGATTTGTTCATTGCTTTTAGAAAATGTAATTTACCATTTTATAAGGACAAAACTAATATATAATCATTATAGATAATCTAAAAAATATGGAGAAGCATACAGAAGAGATTTATAAGCACTCATTATCCCAAATCAAGAAACGGAAATATCTGAAAATGATTCGGTCTATTTATTTCCAATCTTGTTTTTTTTCCTATGCATTTTATTGTATGTATATATTTTTTTCCTTAAAAAAAAATAGTCAATATTCTCCCTATTGGCTTGTAACCTGATATTCCTTCTCTGCTTTGCATTATATTATAAGTACCCTCAAATGGCTCTGTTTTTTGAAAACATGATATTTAATGGTGGAATAATATTCCCTTGTAACATAAATTATTTACCATTTTTCAACTATTGGACATTTGTGCTCTTTCACTAATTTTTCACTATGTATTTTAAATAATGCTATGATGGCTACCCTCATACATAAATATTTAATAACATCTCTGATTATTCTGTGATACTTATGCATTCCTAGGAGACCATCTAAAAGAGTAGTAAAAAAAAAAAAAATTCCAGATTTAGAAGACACCCCCACAAAGTTAAAAGTCGAGCTTTATATCGCTAACTACAGCTGTAAGTCCTTATGCAGTGACTTAACCTTTCTGAGTCTCAGAAATGTATAAAAGGAAAGGACATTTCTACGCATGCCTGTTTGCGAGCATGAGTTTCCCACTGGGTGATATAATTTATTAAAACAATAGAGAGTGACTAGATCACGTCTGTACACGCATACTACACCAGTCCTTGTTGTAAATACCAGGACACACACTCTGACAGCAGCCGAAACATAAATAAATAGGCATTTTAGGGGCTTTCGACATTTTCTTCAATGTGATGACTGCGTGTTCAAATAGATTAGAGGAGCTCAGAAACAAGTGGTATATTTCGCCCAGTGCTGTTTATTGAGTGATTTTGCTAATTAATATACCAGTCTTAACAGGGGATAGATAGAGATGTTAATTGCCGTCTTCATTACAAGATAGAGTAGACGTCAAGGATTTGAGACAAATAGCACTTAACCTGCCGAACTGTGGAAGAGGAGGGAGAAAGATGTTTGCGTTTGATCGTTCCGGATTTCTCATGATCTGAATCAATAAGTACTCCTTATAGCTTTGAGTCACGGTTCTAATTAGTAGTTCTCCTGGCCCTGGTTTACAAAGGAAAATATAAATCAAATTATATTTGTAAATTCCAACAAGCTTGCTGGGCTCATGCCATCTCAATAAAATAGTTTAAATGCCACTGCTTGTTAAGAATGCTTTCCGTATGCCAAAATATTTATACTAGCAAATTCGAATTGCATTTGAAAGGAAAGAATATTTTAAGCTATGAATGTATTATATAATGCTATTATAAATAATGGGGTATGTGATAAGGAACTTCATAACTGAATAGAGAAAACGTATCCGTGTATGTTAAGAACTTCAAAATAAAAATTAATAGGAAAGCGTGTTGATTATGAAAGGACAGCGTAGGTGGTATGTCAAATCCAGAAAAAAAATATTCAGAGGAATCATCACCCACAAAAATCCCTTGCCGTGCCAAGGTACAGAATCAAAACACAGCAAAGTGAACACTGGCCCTGCGTTGTGCCCGAATATCTATAACAACCACTCGGAATTAACAAGAACTTTTTAACCCCAAATCGTCAACTCCTGTATAATCGAGAGAGGCGTCTCCACAAGAGTTAGGGTTAGCGCGGAGCCCTCTCTTTTGTTGGTGAAAGGCGGGTGGGCTACTTGAATCGGAGATTGGCAGGTCAGTTTAAAAAAATCGCCAATCCTCTATCCCGGGTCCAGCCACAGCGCCCATTCGCCACGTGGTCTGAATAAGCCGTGCATGTCTCTGGACTGGTTATTTGCTGTACTGTACTGACTGCCCCATGGATGACCCCGTGGAAACAGGACAGGTCACCCACCTCACCTCTGTGAGGTCAACATCTGGAGCGGAGCAGAGGCTCAGGGCACCCACCCTGCCTGAAGGGAGGACGGAACGGATGTGTGAACGAGCGCTGTGTGCCCCCTTCGCCCTTCCTCTTGCGTACACCAGTGAGAAGATAATGTCTATTTCCTGTCTCCTGAAGGCTGTAAATTCAGATTCTTATTTTCTGCAGTTGCCTCCTGAGAGTGCCCTGGTATTAACCCATTCTGCGATGGGCCTGCAATCTGCTTCAGAACGGCATCGTGGAGGGGATTTAAAAGACTGATCAGCATTTGGTATTTTTGTTAATACCATGGGGTGTTAGTGTTATATACTGTCCGTGTGTAGTCCATAATATAAAGTCACAATATTATAGTATATGTAAATATACACAGATCTTATTGAACACACGAAAGCTAACAACTCATTAATACAAACAATTAGTATCTTACGTCTGTCTGGTATCCGCAGTGAAGGCTCTAGGTTCCTGCGAGACCCTAAAAATTCATGAAATAATGAGTGTTGCCTCCTCCCCGCCAGGTGAGAGATGCTGCCTCCTCCCCAGGTGACAGCGTTCTCCGTAAGCAGGCAGCACCATGCCCGCTCGTGCCTGACTTGTGTGTCCAGAAGCCCATGGGGGCACCGGTCGCACGATGTTTAAGTCAGGAAGATCGAATGGGCTGGCGCCATGGAGGCCCCGAGTTGCCGAAAGCAAAGAGGGGAACCCCAGGCTCCTCTTTAAAAACGTCCGAGTTGCTACCGTTTTAGCAGCAACACGTTCGCTTCCTTCCCGCTCTTCACAGTCTCTAACCTCTTCTTCCGAACAAGCAGAATAATTAACGTGAGCCCCAGCACAACAAAAACCATTACGTAACCCCGGACATTTCGTTTCTCCCATTCTCTCATGCTGCAGAGACTAACTTATTGCTATAAATGATTTCTTTTCTTTCTTTTTTTTTTTTAATGTCTTGTTGACTACACCGGCCAAAACTGCGTAGTTCCTTAATATGCACTGTTTCATTTAATTTTTTTAAAACTTTACCGGAAAACAAAGAAATCATGGCACCAGTTTGAAGTGAGGACCTGTCAGGAGTCCTCGGCTTCAGGATGGTGATGAAGGGGTGGGGCATGACGGTTTCCTGGACTCGGGGTGGTGAAAAGCGGAATCTGGTTTTGTTCTTATTTCCTCCTTTTACTGTCACCATGAATGGCATTATCATAAAATCACTGGCTTCCTGTGTATCTCGGTCTCGTTCTCTCTCATACGAAAACAAGATTATTTCCACTTATTTCACAAGGATAAAAGGGAGTCTAGGAAGATGTACGGCAACAAAACGTTTCTCAATGCAGCCGCATTGTGACTCTGAAAGATGCCGTGTGTCCTCGTGGGCATTGAAGGCGCGTGACCGGACGGCACAGCAAATCGAGCTGGACTTCTGCGAGACTGCCCCACCTCCCGCCCCTCCCCCTCTTCCAACCTTTGGAAATCTCTGGCTGTGTGGTCTCTGCCTGATCCCAACATGTGAGCTCTCGATTTCAGCTTATTGCACAGGGGACTTTACAGCCTAGGTTTTGGAATTAGCCAACGGATGTTCAAATCCTTATTTCTCATCATGTGCTCTGTGACTTCAGACACGTGACCCATCGAAACCTCGGTTTCCTCATCGGTTGAACGAGGCTGCCACAAGACAAGATGGAATACTGCGACAACGTGCATGAATTTTAAGGTTATGACGCAGGGCAAAATAAATCAGGCAGGAGACGTTGAGAACCATGTGATTTCGCTTTGGCATGGGATATAAAACTGGAAGCAACAAACAAGACATACAAAACTCACAGACACAGACAAGTTTAGTGGTCACCGGAGGGAAAGGGGGGAGGGGAAGGTAGATAAGGGAAAAAAGGGGTCACACATATGGTGACGGAAGATTTGACTTTGGGTGGTCAACACACAATGCGATACACAGATGATGTATTATCGAATTGTACACGCGAAACCTATATAATTTTATTAACCAATGTCACCCTGATAAATTTATTTAAAAAAATGAGGCTGCTAATACCCCACAGGAGTGCAGTGATTGCTCCATAATAGATAACTTAATATTCGCGTTCCTTACCTAAGGGGCGCAGGTGTAAATGATCTAAATACTGTTGGGATAATGAAGGGTAAGTCAAGGACACTGTTGTCACTCCCCGTGCACATGTACACACAGGTGTTTCCGGGCGAGTGAAACCAATTCCATGCTACGTCATTCCAGGTTAAAGTCAGCAACGACGGAAAGATTAAAACTGCAACTCATAACTGCAAGTAGGATTCCTTTCAACTCCCTTCTACTTTTCAAATCCTTCGGCCCGCTGCGAGCTACGTGACGAACGTCTTTACTACATTGTGCTGCCAATGGGAACGAGGCCATCGATAATGGTAGAAGAGAGAGTTTTCCAAGAAGAGAAGAGAAGGCTGATACACAAGCTGTTAGAAAAAACAGTACCCACGTGAGGCGGTTAAGATCTTAGAACACATTGTCGGAGTTGGGAAATAATCGTAAACTTGGCGGAAACACCGGCACATCCTGGGACGCCGAGGCGGGGGTCTGGGTGGGGGGGGGGGTTGAAGGCGCTGGCTTCAGGTTGTGGGGACCACGCTCGGTTAGGGAAGTGGGCTGGGGGCGGCGTAGTGGAGAGCACCGAATGCCGCCTGCCTGCGATCCATTTATCAGGACAAGGGAGCCGCCCCAATCCCTTGGGCGCAGCAAGAGAATCATCGAACAATTTAGAGATTCTTTAATACACAGAGTGGGGTCCTGGCAGAAGAGGCGGGAAGTGGGAAGATTTTCCAGTGGAGCTACCATTTTTTAACTCTCATCGGAACTCCTTTAGGCAGAGAAAATGGACTTCTAAATTTGGATTTAACTTAATTTGGCCTTTTTCCTAAACCCAGAGGTTACTGGAGGAAAGAAAAACTAAACACCCCCATCCGGTTTAAACTTAGTCCCGTCCGACCATGTGAACAGCGCTTACGGCTGCTGCTCAGTATCTCCTGGACAATGACACTCGGTCTTCGAGATAGTCCCCCCTCTGCTCTGCTTTTCTAAGATAATGTTGAGGAGCATGAAGGGAGGAGGGTGATCTGTATGTCCCCATGGCACTGGGGAGGTGGGGAAGGGCATTGTCTTGGTCCTTGGGTGGGCACTGGCCATATCCACTGATTTCAGGGCCAAAGTCTTCTGTCTCCCATCTGTCTGTCACCTGTCCAGTTAAATCTGCAGCGGAAGTCTGCCTCTTCTGTGCCCTGTGATCTGACCTCTCTCCGCCTGCTCAGAACGCAGGAAGATACTCCAGCGGACTCCACATCCTTTCTGACCAGCTACAAATTTCTGAATGTCGGGCACAGCAGAGACCAATCGATAAACCTGTCTCGTCACCTGCCACATCCTCTGCTGTCCAGCCTCTCCTCTGTGCCCTGGTGGGCCAAGTGGCAGGCTGTGGCTCTATTATTCGGGTTGGAACAATGCTGAAACTGAGAATGACGAGGAATCGCGAATACCCCGCCATTGTGTGACATGCCACGCCGCCTTGCTACTCTGCTGCAGGGCACTCGGGGTCTACCCAGGGCTGCTCGGCCTGTACGCAGCTGTCGGAAGCTAAACTAGAGAAGAAAGCCTCTGGACCGCGACTAGTTTTTTCATGGGCAAACGTATAAACTGAACTGAGTGACATTAAAGGAAATTAAGGGAATGGCAAACCATACCGTAATCGTGGGTATTAGAAAGCAATATCAAAAGACGTTAGCTGTTGCCAAACCGGTTTATAAACCAGTTTATAAAATATAATTAAAAATCCAAATGCAGCCGTTATTTTGTGAAACTTGACGAGCTAATCTAAGATTAAACCATCAGTGAGATACCGCCACAACTGTTAGAATTAGCTGAAATTAAAACTCCTGGCAATAAGAAATACTGGAGAAAGGCGCAAAGGAACAGGGCCTCCCATAAACCACCGGTGGCAGCGGTAACCAGCACGACCACGAGGGAAATCGTGTCGGTGCCACGAACTAATGCCAGGGGCGAACTGTGTCCCGGAGCAAGATATATTCAAGCCGTAACCCTAAGTTATTCACAAAGAGGGTCTTCGAAGAGGTAATCAAGCTAAAATGAGGTCATACGGGATGAAAGTGGGCCCTAGTCCAGTAGCTGGTCTCTGTAGAAAGCAGGGAGGTTCAGGGACAGAGACGCAGGCACAAGCTACAGGATGCAAGGATGTAATCGCCGAAAGCCAGGAAGAGGCAAGGAAAAGGTCCTCCCCGAGCGCCTTCCGAGGGAGCACAGCCCTGCTGATGCTTCGATTTCAGACGTCAAGCCTTGAGACTGAGAGGAATTTCTGTTGTCCTAAGTCGCCCGGTTTGTGGTGCTCTGCCATGGCAGCCCCAGGAAACTTATACCACACACGCATCCACGCCTTGGACACACTGTATAGCGTAAACGGAGGCCCACGTACGCCGGGATGTAGTTAAAATGATGGTCACAGCACATCCTGCATAATAGCACCAAACCGGAAATCTCCCAAATGTTTGTCAACAGTAAATAGCCAAATTAATTTCATTCGTTTATTCAACACAATGCACGGATATGTCACAATGTACTAAGCACCATTCTTGGTCCTTGCAGAACTTAGATTCCAGTGGAGGAAGGCAAATCAATTTATATAAGTGTGTGTGTGTGTGTGTGTGTGTGTGTGTGTGTGTGTGTGTATGTGAGAGAGAGAGAGAGAGAGAGAGAGAGAGAGAGTCTGAGTGTGTGTGTGTGTGTGTGTTTAACTATATACTATGGTAGTTGACCAGAACTATGAAAATGAAAGTGTAGAACAATATAACAGTGATAGGAAATGCCAAATTGATACAAATTTCAATATTACATTAGGTGGTCAGATTTTACAAACTGAATTCTGTCCAATTTTTGGTCAAAGTTCCTATGTTGAAGTCCTAACCCCTAGTAGCTCAGAATGTGCCTGCACTTGGAGACAGGGCCCTTAAAATGGCAAGTTATGAGTAAGCTATAGTGACTGGCGTCCTTATAAGAAGGGAAGATTAGGATACACCGGGAGGGGCCCCAGGCAGGTGTGCACAGAGACAAGAGGCTATATGAGAACAGAGCAAGAAGGTGACCAAACCTCCTGACACCTTGATCCTAGACTCCGGAACTGTGAGAACGTAACCTTCTGTTGTTAAAAGTACCCAGTCTGTGGTATTTTGTTGTGGTAGCTCGAGAAAACTAACGCATCAGGTTAGGCCTCACTAGGAAGAGGAGATCTGCAGAGATACTTGAAGGACAATCTCGAAGAAGGATGTTTGGAGCATTGGAAATAGCGGCAGCAAAGAACTGAGTCGGGAGCTTGCCACACATGCGTGAGCAGCGGCAAGGAAGCCAGGCGTCCGAAGGTGCGTTAGCGTGTGGAGAGTGGGAAGGCAGAGTTAATAATGCTGAGGAAACGGTAACAGGCAACACTCAAGCAGGGCTTCGAATATGATTGTGAGGACCTTGGCTTCTGCTCTGAACGAGGTCGGGAGCCAGTCCAGGAGGATGTGCAGGAATGAGACGCTTCATCAGCCGGGGATGGCAATGCGAATTGTTTCGACCATTCTGAAATGATCCAGGTTTTTAAAGGATCGTTCCGCGTCTTCGCCTCTTTCCCTTCTCTTCCCGAACAACTCGGCCCAAAAGCCATCAGGTAGCACAAAGCAAAGTAGACATTCATGCTGGCAGAATAGAGAGGTGGAGCCGTGGTGACACAGAATGGATGCTGGAGCCCAAGTGAGCTACAGAGGGCATCCGGGTAGGAAGCCTGTCCACCGCAAGGCGTCAGAGACCAAGCGGGGTGAGGGGGGGCATCTGCACGGAGAGCTGGCCTGACGTGGGGTACTGGACCCCGAACAGGACGAGGAGGATGACCTTGTGAGCGGTGCAGGAGGAGGAATCAGATTCTGAGGGCCTACGGAAGGCACCTCCACAGAAGGATGGTCTGGTGTGGGGAAGCAGCCCGGGCTGAGCATCTGTGTGTGGGAGGCGTGGGGTGCAGCCGGAAAGTGCTATTAGAGCCCACGGTGGGTGAGCAGGGTGTCTGTGCGAGGGAGCGGGTGGTGGTGCAGATGGAAAAGTGGTTGCAAATACTCAAATATATTAGAGATAGCAGGAGCCAAGTTTCTCATGGTTACAGAAGGGAGTTATAAATACATAAAAGGAGAAAGTTAGAACAAACCTTGTGGTGTTGAAAGGTAATTGGTAAAAACTCCTGGTTTTCAATATATATATATATATATATGGTTATGAAAATAATCTAGATGTGGATGTATGTGTGTACACGTACACACACACACAGACACACACACACTCCCTAACTCTGTCCACTGAGGGGACTCGAGACAATGACACCTCAAAAGCAATGAGCACTCCTGGCACCCAGATCGTGGCTTCTAAGTACTGTGTTTCACTACAAGGAACTGGGGCTCCTTGGAGACATGGCTGATTCCAAAGCCTGTGCAAGGAATGCATACCGTGTGTCTGGAACATCTTCTTCCACCGGAAATCGCAGAAGTGTTAAAAAAAAAAAATGGCAAGTTAAAAGGACACGGCAGCTAGCTTGAAGGGTTCCCACTGGCCACATATGGGGCCATTTGTGCACTGGGGCAAATTGTGGCATAAATACAGCAACATACTCTCAAGTAATTCAGAAAGATAAATGGTCTTCATACTGTTCTTCCAGTTTTCCATAAGTTTGTAATTTTTGCAAAATTTAAAAATGATTAAAAATCATTAAAAACCGGGACTCAAACGCTTGTACGCAAATGCTCATAGCAGCACCATTCACGGTTTTCAGGCAAAAGCTGAAAGCAAACCAAATGCCCATCGATGGAAAAATAAAATGTGGTATATAAAACAATGGGGTATTGTTCAGCCATAAACAGGAAGGAGTGATACATACTACAGAATGGATGAACCTTGTAAATATTATAAGTGAAATAGTCACAAAGTTCACAAAGTATGATTCCACTTCTGTGAAATATCCAGAAGAGATAAGTCTACAGAGAAGCAGCAGCTCGTGGTTGCCACGGCTGAATGGAGCAGGGGATATAGAATGATTGCTTAATGGGTATTGGGTTTTCTTCTGGGGCGATAAAATGCTTTGAGACTTAATAGAAGTAACGTTACATAACACTGCGAATGTCTAAATGACACTGAACTGTACATGTGAAAATGGTTAGTTATGTTAATTTACTCCAGTAATTAAAAACAAATAAGTCAGACAGAGAAAGATAAATACCATATGATTTCACTTAGGCTAGGAATCTAAGGAGCACAAGCAGCAAACTAAATGAAAACAGACTCAGATAAAGAGAACGAACTGGTGATTGCCAGAGGGGAGGGAGGCTGAGGAGACTAAGGGGAAAAGGGGAAAAGGATGAAGAAGTACAAGTTAGTAGGTACAGTCACCTGGATTTTGAGTGTAGCATAGGGTATTTAAAAAATCTAAAAAAATATGTGTGTATACACTTACATACATGTGTGTATGTGTGTATATACATACGTGTGTGTGTGTGTGTGTGTGTGTATGCATATGCCTTTCATTATTGGGGGGAAAAGGGGAGGGATAATTCCAGCTGCTATATTAAAAAAGTTTTGTGTGGTAGATGTCATTATAGAATTTCATTAGAATCTACTGCAGAAAGCCATTTTCAGGCTCATGGTACATTGGACCAGGATGCTAGCAGTGAAAGGGATACAAAGTTGTCGACTTCTGAACATATTCTGATGGCAGAGCCTACAGGAGTTCCTTAGAATCTGGATGTAAGGTATGAAAAAAAGGAATCGTTATTAAGTCCAAGGATTTTGACTACAATATGGAAAAGCTGCAGCAGAGGCCGAATAGTTAGAGTTCATTTGACTTCGGTTGGTCAAGTTGAGTTTAAGATGATTCTAAGATAACTGAGTAGGGAAATGGATAGGCATTTGGATATGAGTCTAGGATCGGAGAGAGAAATTTGGGCTGTAGATGTAAGATTTGGAAGTTGTCAGTGCAGGGACAGTTAAAACTCTTCTAGAGGACAAGAGCATCAATGGAGTGAGTGAGACCCAGAAAAGAGGAGGGACAGGGACGGCACCCTGGGACAGGCCCACATGAAGTATAAGAGGAGAGGGATGTGTGCGTTATGGTACTGAACAGTACTGACTGGTGGGAAGCATTAGCCAGTGCAAAATTGTGAGTCTGTCTTTTTGCACTTAAGCGATCACTGATATGGTTTGTTTCAAGTCTATCATCTTGCTATTTGTCTCTACTTGTCTCTTCTGCTTTTTTGTTTGTGTTCGAACTCTGCCCTCTTTTAAACACAAAAGTTATTTTTTCATTTTACTTTTTCTTTTTCTTTTTTTAGCTATACAGTTTCTGTATTTCGTTCAATGGTTATTCTTGGCATTGTTACATGAATCCTTAACAGTTTCAGATTTTCCCTCAGAGACCCCACAAGGAACCAACCCCACCAACACCTTCATTTTGAGCTTCTACCCTCTCAAATTACAAGAGAATAAATTTC
Source organism: Rousettus aegyptiacus (assembly GCF_014176215.1). Classification (NCBI taxonomy): domain Eukaryota; kingdom Metazoa; phylum Chordata; class Mammalia; order Chiroptera; family Pteropodidae; genus Rousettus; species Rousettus aegyptiacus. The sequence continues at coordinate 90,069,746 of NW_023416285.1, read as the reverse complement.
TATTCTTTTAAGCCCTCCCGCCCCCGACCCCAGTTTATGGTAATCCATTAAGGTAGCCCTAGGAAACTAATACGATAGTTAATAAAACAACCCAGTGGGAGAAAAGTAATAAAATTTCTGGTGTTGCTTTTTCTTTCTCTCTGTCTGGTATTGACAATGACCTGTAAGATGGGGAAAGGACTTTTGGTTGGTTGGTTTGTATATCTGTTTATCACAGGTATCCACAAAAGATAATCAAATGTCTAAATGTGAAATCAAAAATAAATAAATATGGAGAGTTAAAGGTAACACCAAATCCCTTCGGCTGAAAGACTGGTGACAATAAGAACATGTTCCAAAGGAGACTGACAAAGAGATTAGCAGGCCGATGAACACATCGAGCTTGCGAGGGCGACGTGAAGTCGAGTGAAGAAACTGTACACGTAATTAGAATTGCGCAAATCCAAACGGCTACTGATCACAACGATACCACTGACCGAGCACTACGTGGCAATCTACTAATCGCTTTACGACCCTGCACAGTACATATCACGATCCCGATGTCTGAAAGAGAAAAAAATGGAAGCCCCGAGTGTTTAACTTCAGGCGTGTCACGTGGGCACGGGGCACAGCGAGGATTTAAATTCCAAGTCCGTAGGTTGCAAAATCTGTGCTCTGAATCCAAGCTTCAAGGCTCCCTATCTCATACCCCATGGGGTGGGGGAGGGGAAGGGGGAAGCAGGAGAGTACAGGTGTAGACAGGTATTTAGGATTCTTCTCATTTGCTTTGGAGAGTATTATAAATGATTTATATGATCCTTCCCTCAATGCTTCCTGAACCAATATTTAACTTAACGTTTGCTTTCGAATGTCTACTTCTCTAAAAAAAAAAAAATAGGAACCTTATTATGGGATATACCCAGAGTGCTTGATGGGTCCCTTTATCGAGGCAGAGCAAAGATTTTTGGGGGAAAGTGAGTAAAGACAAGTTGATATAATTGAGCATGTGTAGCCATATGAGAAAACAAAAGCATTTGCAAGAAAAAACTGTAATACCTGAAAGCAAGAAAAAAACATTAATTAAAACTCAGTCAGTTATAAAGCAGCAATTTTTGAAAACGTGTTAGTCTGAAAATCAGATGTTCTCTGTAATCGATTTTACTTGGCCTGAAAAAGGAAAATGCAGGGCTAGAAAAAGGGCTCAGTGCGGATTCCTTTAAAAATCCTTATCTTTTTCAAGGGAGGACTATCCATTCCGGTTGCAGCAATTACGAAGTGCAAGTTCATGTCCTTCCAACAAGTACAAGACCTCCTTAAGTCGGATGAGGCTTTCCCCGGACTGCTATCATCACTGATTGCCGGCCTCGAGTCCCGCCAGCTCGCTGATTCAGTGCTTCAACTGACCAGACGCTGACACCTGCCATCACCCGGCTCTGACAGAGAGAGAGAAATAGCTGAGTGCAGTCAGCGAGCTGATGATTCCACTGCCAACATCTCATTTCTCGAGTGGGATCACGGCACATTTCATGGGAGAGGGGGCTGGCAACGGATCTGCAAGGCACTATGGGGACAGAGCCCTCGAGACTAGAACTTCTGGCACGTCCTGCAGAGCTGCTACCACCAGGACGCCCGGGTGGTTAAGAGATTCTATTGGCAGAAAGTTCCATGATTCTCCTTGCGTTCAAAGAGATGGTGAAATTGATGATCTGAGCTCACGTGTACAGCCGGCACTCAACAATCACTCCACAAACACGCACGTGGTGTTTGGGATGAGGTCGGGTGAGGAGCAGACTGAGAAGAACACGGGTCTCCGTTGGTCTAGGGCTTTGCTCCGAATTTGGAACAGGCTTCTCTCCAATGCAACCCTCATCCCTGGAAGCTCTGAATGAGAAATACACCTCCAAAGAAAAGTCACTAAATCCACAGTTACATAAAAATTTTAAGAACTGAAAAAGAATCACTTTAAGGCTTTTTGTCAGCACTGGATATGTTGTAATTTTGGTCATTCAAAGTAGCTAGCAAATCAAGATTATTTCTCTTGTTGAATTCTTTCCTGCTCAATGGCTGTTAATTGTTGTTGCTATAAATGATGTTTGAACAATAGTACCTGCTTGGTCTGCTTGATGGTTATTTCTATTTCTAAGAACTTATACTCCAGGAGTAGAGAGTGGTTGTATAAAATAATTTAAAATGACATGGCTGTTTATGAACAGATGATTAATGCTCATTAAGTGAATTTTAATAAGCGCCCATGAATTGGGAAAGGTGCAGGATAAAGAAGAACACATTTAAAAGGCCCTATCTTCCTGTTACTATGGCACCGCTCATTTCCGTTGGGTTTTATTTAGCGTAAGATCCCCAAAATGGGTCATTTAGGACACTCTCAGCTGCATGAAACCAAACACAACTCAGAAGGGCACAAATGACAAGGATGTTTGTTACAGAGGTAGGCCTCCTGTAGAGCTGGATCACTGAGCAGCTACGCGACACTGCCGAAGACCTGGCCTTCTCTTCTCTAGGATGACTAACTTGTCCAAGTTTGCTGGCACTTTCCAGGTTTTGGGCAAGTCTAAAGTCTGGGAAACATCTTCGGTCCTGGACAAACCTGGATAACTGGTCACCCCGTTAACAGTTCCATCCTTACAGTGTTAGCTTTAGTCCTCAGGCTGTGTTTTTGATGCTAAAAAAATGATTACCTGAGCTCTAGTCCTCATCATTCAAATGCACTGAGACTCAAGGGTACTTCTCTTCCTGCGCCTCTGTATAAAAACACATAAAATGCCCTACAACCTGTCCAACATACTTCCCCCACGTCCCTTTGTTCAAAACGACAGGAGAGCCCAGTCCTCGAGCCCTCATTGGCTAAGGAAATGGAACTGGCATGGCAGGCTTAACCAAGATTCAGTCCCCTGTGGCTGGGAAGCCATCTTCAAAAACACAGTAATGAGGAGAATAAGGAAGAAAGGTATGAGGTGCTAAGGGACTTGGGCAGTGTCTGCATAGCACGTACTGTGGGATTCCTATGGGTTTTATTTTTTTAATTGATGACTGACTCCCCACCCCTGGGGAAAGGGGATCTCTTCCCCTACCCACATCTGAGGATACCTAAGGGAGAGGAGAAATGGGACCTTCCCAGGTGACTCAGACTCCTCTCCTCTCTGCATTGTGATTAGAATCCATGGTGATACAAGCTAGACTTCCGAGACTTCAGAGAGTGGTACCATTATTTCTAAAGTTTGACTCTCCTGGAAAATCAGACTCCAGCTTTACAGACCCGAGATTAATTCTCTATAAATAAAGGCCTGTTTCCTTACATGGCTCCCCTCATATTTTCATATTCAGTAGCATCATTTATCCCATCTACCAACGAGGGGTTAAACTATCACCACTTAACAAGGCGTCAGACAGGGAGAAGCCATGTGGAGTGGGCGTGCACCAGGAGTCTCACAGACCTGTTATTTGATAAGCTACTCAAATGATTGTATTCAGAGAAAGCTAGTCAATAAGAGGCGATAAAACCACCAATTTATGTATAAAATATCCCTCAACTGGAGGGAACGTTCTGCCTTGTCTTCCAGAGCCAGAAAGACTCATTTAGAATTCATTTTCAATTTTTTTTTCCCAGATTCTCAGTAGCCAAAACATTGGATTTAAGCCTCGATGCTCTTGAGCTGTGATAGCATTTCAAAGACAGACTGAAGTACTACCTCAGTCACAGGTTGAAAAAAATTTGAAATCGAAGGTGTCAAACATTAAAGCAAGCCATTTTTCTACCTAAACTGGTAGATAGGTTTGTGAGACTTAAAAATGACTGAAGTAACACCTTCGATATTTTCAATGAACTGCAATACAATGACCCTGTTAGTTGCTTTTTCGGGATGTCTTTGCCGAGGATTTTTATCTGCAGTTACGCCCCCTCCACAGAGGACCTTACACGCCACACCTGCCAAATCATCGCAGAGACAGTGGTGAATGTCCTTTGCAAATGCAAATATTTGCAAAATATTCTCAGAGTAGGCGGGGACGCAGTTTGCTGATAGTTTCAAATAATTAAAGGCGCTCCATGTACAAATGTCAAAATAGAAAAAAAAATTAGCAGAAAATGGGGCAAAGTGACAATACAAATGGCTAGATCTACCTATTATCACTTGCTGTACATCTCACAAGACAGCTGACTCCCTGCTCTGTATGGGTTCCAGCAGCCAGTGATTTATTGGGTAATTCAGCATTTGCCAGTATGTCTTGTGCTAATTAAATGCATCGCACTCTATTCAGAAATGTCACAATTGATTTGTCTTCTGCAAGCACTGACTTTATTTCAATCTTCTGAAAAAGATTTTATGAGCCCCAGATAAGTTATCCTGGCACATTCATCTCCCGGGGCAGCATCTGTGCGTGAGGGAGGCGGGAACAGAAACCCTCGGTGAACATTCGATACGAATACCTTTACGGACATCTTATTTATCCGTTACGTGCCATATATCTGAGAAATAGCATAGGTATAACGAAATTACCAACGGCCCCGTTAGCCTGTAAAAGCATTTAAACATGACAGAAGTTAACGTAGAACGATATTGGCAGATCTTATTGGACGATGTTAGCGCAATCCAAAACACATGCACTTCGAAACCGTGGTTTATTACAGGGTTTTTACTTATGCGCAAATTGATTTTGACTGAATTTTGGCTATTAATTAACTGGCATACAGGAGGAAATCACGTAATGTCATTTCAGGGGCAAGGAGAGGAGATAAAGCAGCATGGTATTGCTCTTAGGATTTTAACGCGTCCTGTACTCATGTAGGATAACGAAGGTCACAGACAGACTACTAGCCTGCGCCCTCTGAACCCAGTGACAGCCTCCGTGTTCAGTGTCTTCACCCAGGATGAGCCAAAGGAAAAATATCTAACTTAATCGAAGGACAATAAAAATTCAGACCCAAACAGCCACTGCTTGTGAATTGATTATCTGCACCACATCAAAAGAAAGCAGACAATATACGTCCTATTGGAAAACAGCAATCGTGGCATTTGTACGACAAGGAAAAGATTGCTTAAAGAAAAGGCATTATGCGATCTTCGGCATGGAAATTTTAGAGGGCATTTTTCTGGAAATTAGAAACTCACTGGCTTATGTTATTTCACTTTTCTTCTTGTTTATATTAACATTTGGGTTTGAGTGCAAAAATGCAGGACTGAATAGTAATAATATCGACTTGCAGAGTCCATTTGGTCTTCTTGTAATGACACACTTTTCCTCTGAAACTAAATGTAAGGCTAATCACGAGGGCAGAGCTCTTTATGGGCTCAAGTAGGTATTGCATTGAAATGGCCACTGCCTATTAGCTTCTATCTATTTCAGGGAAAGTCATGTCCATGAGAGACTAATTAATTTATTCCTCAGAACCAGCCACTTCACCCTGCTTCTAGAACAGTGTAATCAAATATTTTTAAAGTCACTCCATGGGATTTGGTTTCTGAATAGCCGAAGTGAATCTGCAAATGACTGTAGAGGATGCTTTAGCGAAAAAACACAAAACGTACAAAGTAACGGTTTACTATCTAATTTCTTATGCCTTTAAACTTTAAGACATACATTTTTTCGTCGAATAGAACCGGAAACTGAGATGCAGATTTGTCAAGTGACCCTATTTGCAAGTACACAAAAAGCTGCAAAATGGCAGAAATGAAACTTAAAAACAGCCACCTCCGAAGTCCTCTATGTCAAGGCACAGTTGAAATTGTGCTGCAGGGCACTACCAAAACAAAATCAAAACATTATCAAGAAAGATGGATTAACCCGATCCTAAATCCTTTGGTGTAACACCGCATCTCCTTAAATCCAGAAGTACAATGCGTGCTGCGGTGTGCCATCTGGATCTCCCCTTCAGATTGAGATCCCCATTCCCTGCCCGCTGGGAACACTGGTGACTAGCTCAGCTTCTCTCCAGGAACTGCCCTTGGTCCAAGTTCACAGGCCCTTCTTGAGAGAAGCCCACATCTAATGGTCGACCCAGGGAGGAGTATAAAGTCGTGACCCCTTGCCTCAAGGTGAGACGGCTCTGAAGACCAGCTCAACTTCAGGAATTCCTGTGAAAATCACTAAAGTCTTTGTCATACCTGCATGCGATTTGACTTCCCCATTGATCCACTCTGGCTTCCCTCACTCCCTAGTAAACCCCCCACAATCTAATTTCCATCTCGCAGTCTGATAACTAGTCATGTGACCTCTACCGATAAGCATCAGATTGACTGCAAAAGTCAAAGAATTTCACATTGTGGGTACATAAGAACTATGTAGATATGTTTTCTAAAGATCAGTTTTACTAATTATTATTTCCCTATTTTTGGTGACATATAGTTCATGCTTATTTTATCTGTTCTAAAATTAGATGCAATTATTTGGGTTGTAGGCTCACAGGTAATGAAACAATACATACAGATTGTAACAGATTGAAAATACACATATATTTAAGAGTTTAAACTTATGTTTTGGGATATCGCCATTAAAAAAAAGCATGAAAAGTTAAAGTGGTTTTAGTCAGTTTATAAAAGTTATAATATGTGAATTGAAAATATATATATATATATATATTTTTTTTTTGGTTTTACTAAAGATTCCAAAAATAGTTTTCTAGAAGTTTAGGGGAAAATATGAAAATAGATATAAGAAAGTATCAAATTAAATTATCCAAGGGATGGTAAAAATAGAAAATAAAAGTAGGTTCTTAAGAAATTGAGTCTACAGATAACAAATCTATAAAAAGTGACTGCAAGACAATCATCGAAATAAGTTCCAAAAGAGATTTGTGAAAATTCAGTACTCATTCATGATAACAAAGAAACACCCAAAAAGAAGAGAAGGGACTATTTTAACATGAAAAGAATGTCTCCCCAAAAGCCAAATTTAATTGTGAATCGTTCAAAACTTTCTCCAAATTGAGAAAAAGACAAGGATACATATTCATAATTCTATTGAAAAGTATCTAGTTCTAAACATTGTGATAAGGTAAGGGGAGGAGGGAAAGCCTGAGAATTAGAGAGCAAGAAATAAGTGTTCATTATTTGCAATTAACATAATTTTCACATATGGAAAACGCGAAAGAAAATAAAACTATTAGAATCGGTACATAAAATCAGCAAGGTTGCTAGTTCCAAAGTCGATAGATAAAAGTCAAGATAGATAAAAGTCAATTGTGTTTTAAGACCAACAACAAATAAAAATGAAATTTTAAAAAATTATGCCATTTACAATAGCATCGACAAGCATAAAATAAGTTGAAGAAAAATCTAAGTAAAGGTATGTGAGATTTCTATTCTAAAGGACACAGGACATTATAGGGAAGAATTATATAATATTCAAATAGATGGATAACTATATCATATTTATAGATTTAAAAATCAATATTATAAAAATGAGCGAAAGCTAATTATAAACCTGCTTTATGATCCAGCAAGTCCACTCTCAGATATTTACTCAAAAGAAATGGAAAACAAATATCCACAAAGATATCCAATAATATTCATACCAGCTGTAATTATAATAGCCAACAAGTGGAAATAACTCAAACATCCATTAAAAGCGGCATCGATAAACAAATTGTGGTATGCTTCCATGCTGAAACACTGCTTAGTAACAAAAGTGATGACTGACAGACAACATGTCCAACTCAAACATCGCGATGAGTGTGCAGACAGATGCAGAGAATACATACTGCGTATTTCCACGTGCGTACAATTCTAGAACTGGCAAAACTGATAAGCAGTGACAGACACCAGGTCTGTTTTTGCCTGAGGTTGGGGCAGAGGAGAGAGAGACTGGAAAGGGACCCAGAACTTTTTGATGTGATTGAAATGTTCTTAAACTTGATTTTGGGGGTGATTACACGGGTATATATGTTTTTCAAAACTGAAACTATATACACTTAAATGGGTGCACTAAATTTTACTTCAGAAGTCAAAACTGTAAAAAGTCACTAGCTACAAATGCAGATGAGAGCTGATTCTAAATAAATTCCGGTATTCATAAAGTACATGGCAATTTGCTAACTCCAGGAAGAGAGATCTTGAAACTTTTAGATGGATATTTGAAACTCCCTAGCAGGATTCTAGCAAAAAAGAGATGACACACTCAAATTAGGTAATTTGAGGAGAATTTATTAAAGAATTTTACTATTAAATAATTTATTTAAAAGATATAGGCAAAATATGTATGATAAAACCATAAGGGGAAGTACAGGACCCCAAGGGTTATCACCTTAAGGCTAAAGGGAGAAGAAGGGAGTGGTGATCAGGATACAAAAGAGAGCCCTATGGACAGACCGGGCGGCCTTGACGGGACCTGCAGGAGGGAGGTCACCAGACAGAAACGACCTACAGGGAGGCGTGAGGGTGGAGGGAATAAAGACCCAAACTCACCCTCCTCCTTCCCTCCTGCCTTCCTCTAGGGCCCGCCTTTGATGAACACGACTGGGAGCCAGGAGCAAGGATGCTCCATAATATTGTTGGTACAAATCAGCCTCTTGGGTACCAAAGCAGAGTGCACTGAAGCGTGGATGTGGAGAGGCAAGCGGAATGTATGGAGCATAACTTCCAACTCTCTCAAATCCTCTCACTGCCCCTCAATTCTTATTTAATTAGTCAACAATGGGCCCAGGAATTTGAATTTATAAAAGCTAGACAGATAATCCTGATGACCAGTAAGTGTGTGGTTCACTGCACAAAACCATAGGCCTGCGGTGATCACTGACATGTAAAATTTATAGTAGAAACAGAGGCATATAAAAATTTCATGAGATTCAACCCGTAATTATACTTATTTGTAGGTTCCATTCACCTAAGAATGTAAAAAGGCACTGAATATTTATAATGCATGTTTTCTGGGGGTCTTCGGGAGCCAATACCACAGCAGAAGTTACTTCAGTGACAGTTAGAAAGTCCAAGTATGGCAAATGGGACACCTAGAAGGGTGGAGGTAGGCTCCTTAGTCTCTGGGAATGAAGAATTTTACTATACAAGTCTTTATCCTTGGAGCTTCCTAGAGAGCGGACCTCAAGGTCACAAGAAATGGAGAAATCAGCACCTTCAAACTACTGAACTATTCAAGAGATATGATGATAGAGTCATCAGATAGTCGGGGGCAGGGACATCTTTCCATAAAAGTAGAAGCTATTGGGTTTAAAGCAAAGGTCCCTAACTCAATCCCCTACCCTCTCACCCCAGCCTGGCTTGTTAGAACAGGGCCGCACAGCAAGAGACGAGTGGCCTGCTAGCAAGTGAAGTTCCATTTGTATTTGCAACGGCTCCCCATCACTAGCATCACTGCCTCAGCTCCACCTCGGGTCATCAGGCATCAGATTCTCACAGGAGCACCCGTCCCTGGTGGAAAAATGTTGGGGACCTCTGGTTTAAAGGATTGGTTTTGCTCAGGATCATTCCTTTATGTTCTTTTGCAGGGGAAAGGGGCGGGATCTTGGGTTCCCTAAGAGGGGTCCACGCACTTCCCAGACGTGTTCAGTGGGTGCCTGCTTCGTGCTGAGTCCTTTCATTGAAGGAGAGGAGGGCACTAGTTCTCAGATGCCAGGCAGAAAACTTCAAGACTTGTCCCTACTGGCAAGTCACATGACACGCCCTTAGGCTTCTCCAGATTAATTTCACTGACAAAGCAGAGTAAGAAGAGAAACATTCAGCAAACTTCAACATCAGCACAGACCAGTCATGGTTTCACCGATGTATTTTTTCAGTAGTACAAAAAAAAAAAAAAAAAAAAAAAAAAAAGCCCTGTTTTTACTTTTAAAGTACTTAAAAGGAAAAAAAAAAATAGAACTGAAATTATAATATGAATTCTGTAAAGAATGCACTTTGAATGTATTTTTATCTTGAATTCACGTAATAACAGTATGATGCATACCTCATATGAGAAGACAGTTATTAACACATCCACAATGCTTCCTTTTTCATTTAAATACCATGGTAAGTAAATGCATAACCTTTTTATAGAGGAATAGGACATAAATATCTTCATCCCCGAAATGATGCGAAACGTAAAGCAAAGTTTTAGGTAACATGACATGTTGTCAATGTTTCTAATTTTTCCCAAATATGACATCAATTCCATGTTTTTTCTTTTTTTTTTTTCAGAATAGTGGCTATTATTCATTCCGCCCTCTAATTCGTTTTTGTTCTCCAGATCAGTATCTGATATGTCTACTAGAAAAGGATCTGTTTCTACAGACAAGGCAGCTACAGAAATTTCTGAGATCAGGGGAATCTGAATACGGGACCACAATTAACTGAGACAGAGAGAGATGCATGGGTTAGTTTCTACGAGGTCAGGATAGGGGAAGCGATTTCTGTCAGGCAGCCATAAGGGACTTTGCTTAGCTCTAGTGCGCAGGAGGGGAATAAAAGTAATCGTTTGCCTGTGGACAGTCCACTTTGCTTCACTCTAGACACACCCTTAGCATTTGGTGCACAAGGGGTTCGGATGACATATAATGCAGACATCAAGTATTATGTTTGGCTAATTATTTACACATTACGAATTAGGCTAAGAAACTATGAAATATGTTCTTCCGCCCTAACAAATATGCATTCAAAATAACAAAATGGAAAACTATATGGCTTCTGTAACACTGGTAATCAGTAAAACAGCAAATGACTAAATTTAATTATTTTTCTTTATGTCAAGATATTTTGGTGATACAGAGTTATAAGATAGACTTATAACTCAAAACAGAAATAATTCCATAAAGTTAGTTTTCTTATTTTCCTTCCTACAAAATCAATAATCATGTTGTTATAATGAAGATATATATGTACATAATTTGTGTTCAACTGTCAGTAATCACCTAAAGAACTGCAGAGATATTAAATATTTGAATATATTTGCATCCAAAATGCAAATGTAAATGCAAAAATATCCAAAATGATTTTCATACTTTAATATTTTCTTCTATGATAGAATTATTAACTAAAATAAAGAGAAAATATTAATTACATTTAATGTGTAGCAAAATTTTAACTTAATCAATTAAATGTAACTAAAGTTTTAAGCAAAAGTTTTAAACATTTATTTTTTGATAATTTAATAAAATTCCATTAAATGTATTTAAAAATAAATCTATGAATTCCAGGGTTCAATGTTCGCTTAATTGCCATGTAAAAAATTAATATCATACTTCACACCTAGACTTACATATACACAAATTCAAGAGTGGGATGAGCTATTGGGTGTGGCAAAATATTCCTCTGCCAACACCTGAAACTATTGTGAATTTTATAAAACTTTGTGAGTACCTTCAAAAACTATGGCTTGGAAAAGGAAGGAAAGCTGAAAACTGGACTGTAGGTTCTACTGAAAATTACACTTGCTATGAAAGAATTTCCTGTATTCATGGCATCTTAGTCGGTAACTTAATTTATCTTCCCCTGAATTAAGAGCTTCCACTATTCAAAGCCCACCCCCGCCTCCCATCCTTTTATTAACCATTAAACCCACAAACCTCTAGGGCATTCAATGAAATTGCCTTTACTTTCAGGGTGAGAGAGCAGGAAATGTAAGTACATCTCCTCTGGGGCCTGAAGGTGTGGCCACCACTGCAGACGTGCAGGATCGTGGATAAGGCTGTGCCTACGCCGAGCACCAGCCTTCATCTAGGGTAGGTATTTGTAATCATATGGGGCACCCTGAAGTCCAGGGCTGGGATTTAGACTAATGGACGCCGCCCCACTGTCTCACCACGACCACCACCAAAACTTAAACTGATGTGTTCCACTAAATCCACAACTTCTTCTTGCGTGAGTGGATCAGAGGTTGGAGACTCAGGGAAACCGGGGGACGGGTGAGACCGCAGGATTGGTGGCGCCTGTGACAAACCGGAATGGTCACGCCTTCCTAGAGGCTTCCCCATTCACAGAGCAATCTGCGAACGCTGACTTAGAGCCAATCTTAAGTGTTCCCACCACACGCACGCACACACACACGAAATGGGAACTATGTGAGATGTAATTAACTTGAGTGTGATATACATTTATTAAATCACCATCCTCTACACCTTTAAAAAAAAAGTCACATCGTACGACCTAAATATGTACAATTGCATGTGTCAATCATACCTCAATAAAGCTAGAAAAACAAATTTCCTGGCCAAATTGAGTGTCTGGAAGCAGGTTTGAAACCACTATGACCCATCCTATGAGACTATTACAAAATTATACAAAATAATTTTTTCCATAATAACAAATATGTCACGTTACAGATGGAGTGCTTATAGACAGTCCCCAGTCTCAAATGAAAAACACAATTTGACCCAACCTCAAAGCTTGGATTTTGAGTCCAGTGTTTTCTTCACTAATTCAATAGGTCTCTTGTGGTACGGGGTAGTGGGGTGGGGGGCAGGGAAGGGGGGGAAGGATACAGACACATATATTTCAATACCAATTTCTGCTTATATTTACAGTGGTGGGTGAAAAATTATTTTCTAATTTACTATAAAACTTCTTTATTCAAGGCTAAATCACGATTTAGCTCAGAGGCACTTAGAGCCAATGAAAATGGCGCCCCCGCGTCACTCAGGACTGAGTTGGCTCTTACGTTCCTTGAGTCGTATCCCTGCTCCTAACAAGCATTCGGAACAAACCGGGGCTTTTATCTAAGCATAAACAATAGCAGAGAGTGAGTATTAAGTAATATACTGCTAAAATAATCGACTCCTGTCTTCCTCATAACCACCCTATAAAGACTATGAAGTATTATCATCACCTCCATGTCATAAAGGAGGACAAGACGGAGTGGTTAACTTTACCTGCCCAAGGTCACACAGCGAGTGTGGCTTAACCATGACCCCAGACCTTGTCCACTAGATTCAGAGCTCACTCTCATCTTTCCTTTTTTTGTTCCTCATACACATATCTACTCCTCCACTAATTCCATTTCTATTTCATCTCCTCACCCATCCAAGTTACTATTTTAAGCTTTAGTTTCAGTACAACGTTGAAGCCTATTTAGTAAAACTAATAAGGGCTCATTTCTGACACAGACTGCTCAAATAAAAAGGATGAACTCTCTTCTCCATCCCAGGGAATTCGAACAGAAATATAAACACATTTCTCTACAGAGAAGCGCACATAACATTAGGTTATATCACCTAAGAAGATCAAGGAATGCCTTGGAAGATTAATGGAATTAACTTAAAAAAAATGACGAAATTTCCATAAAGCAGAGATTCTCATAAGGTACCAAAAAAAAAAAAAAAGAAAAATTAAATGTGATTTATTAATTTTTTTAGAAGTGAAACTTGAAGACTCTCTGAAACGATGCTTAGTACAAGGAATCCTTTGACAAAGAAATAGGAAGTTACATTAAAAAATACACCGAGGAGCACAGAGATCCAGGACCCCTGCTAACTTAATTTTTCCTCCATTGTTGACCCATTTTTGGGACCTGTCCATGCCTTTCTGCAACTTGGCTCAACCAAAGGTTTAACCCCAACCAAAAGACTGACCTTTACTTGAAGAGTAAATTATCACCTACAGAAGTCGGTGATTCAGAGATGACTCACGGGGGGCCGCTGCCCGTGAGCACTGTCTCACGTGGATGGACATCTGCGTCGTGATTAACCTCTGCTATGGGCTCAGCCGACTTGGCAACTGAGTAAATGATTCATGAGTGAGGAATGTGTTTTTTTTTCTCCTCTGCTACTTACGCTGTCTGCGCCGAGGGAGAATGCTATGGCAACGAGAACACAGGGAAGTGAGGGAAGGATGCTGTTAGGTGATGACAAAGGCATTTTTCAGGAGGTGCTAAGGCTACAAGAAATGAGTATGAGACAGAAATTACGTCTTAGCAAGGACAATAATAAAAAGAGAGGAGAGGAAACACTCAAGAAAGCTGGACCTTTAGGAGAAAGAATAAAATTTTATGAACGTAAGACAAAATGAGAGAAACTTCTGGATAACAGAATAAGTAATAGCAACAAAATCCACAATTCCAAGGTTACTAAGGCCATCAACTAAAATTAAGAAGTTTCTCAATCACATTTGCGGTGTGATTTGCTAACCAAATGTCATAAATCACCACCACCATCTTCCACCAGCCTCTAATAAATGTGTTTGACTGGGGGAGTTTCTGTTTGATTTTTGTTTTGTGCGTGTCTGTGTGTGTGTGTATGTGTGACAGAGAGAAAATTTCACATTCTTAGTTTTTACCTAGCACATCACTTTGGTGCGCATTAAGTGCACAAGTTTGCTAGCTGTTCTGTTTGGCTGACAAACATTATCATGTGTAGGCATACAGAGTAAGAAAAAAATACTCAGAAATGGTTCAAAATATGTCACTGGGAAGCTACCTATTCGAATGCATCTTGGCAACACATATTAAGGTGTACATAGTCAAGATGGCTTCAAAAAAAAGCCGCTACGGCTGCGTAGGACATCTGCACGGTGAGGGGAAAAATCTAAGCTCTAGTCCATTCCTGAGAGGCCTGAAGAGAGGAGGGGATTCAAGATCATTCTTAGTGACGGGTTAAAGAGAACCAGACCAATGTCCTGGGGGAGCGGAGGCCTCCGGGCAGGGCCTCGGCACCCTACCTGAGAATGTGTGTGGATGCCTGGCCTTCTGCGTGAGCGCAGGAGGTAAGTGGACCCATGGGCTGCGGTCCAGGGGGCGTCAGGGAAGATGCAGGTAAGATGGCTGCAAAAATCCGCCCTGGGGGGTGGAGGCTTTGGCGCTATGTTTTAGAATATTCCAGAATGTGACGCTCTTGGCTGACGATTTTATTTTCTTTGGGCAGGGAAACATCGGAGGTGGGGAGAAGGAAGCATGGGAATGCAGGAGCAAGCACAGTTCGGACTGTGCGAGACTAGTCCAATCCACGTGGAAGGGGGAAAACCTGAAAAGAATGGTGATGGAGGCCAACGCAATCCCGTGACTGTCAAGGGCTCCTGATTTAAGGGAAAAGACTTTCCGAGCAGCCTCACTGCCCTCCCCTAACCGCCTGCACGGCCACTCAAGGCGAGCCACGGACGACGTTCCCTTCGGGGCTTACAGGTACGGCAACGAGCATCACGCCCCACCCCCCACCCCCCCCCAAAGGCAGAGAAATGGCACCACCAAGCCTGTGGACCCACGGAGCTGTCATGCCCAGCGTAACCATCCGCCCTGGAGTCAGTCAGTCCCAAGACGGCAACGGGAGGTCGCAGAGGGCACTGCCGCTCCAGCCCGCAGCTGACCGTCTGGTGCCAGAACAGGGTTGATGGGGTAACGCCGGCAGAGACGGGGGCGAGATGCCGAGGGGCACAAATGGAGACTCTTCTACGGCAAGAGCTCAGCCGGAATGGACGCGGGAGGCGGTGTGGTCTCCAGCCGGGCTGATGTCTAGTAATTGGTCTCAAAGAAGCAACAATTACTTTTCAGGTGTCCTGTCGATGAAGACCTCGATACATGCTGCACTCAAAAAAAAAGTCCCAACTATTTGTTATCTGCAAATCCATTACTTTACTGCAAGGAGCCTATCTATAGCTTTTTGGCCCTAAAACACTGAGATTCACCTCCTTCCTGTTAAGTATCTTAAAAGGGAAGAAAAGAACAATGGAGCAGAATATGACTAAGCCATCAGTCAGGTCGCCTCTGTGACTATTTCCGCAGACCTTTTGTCCCCTCTTGGTCAGCATTAACTATACCGTCCAATTAAACCTCGTCCACAGGGATTCCTTTCATACGAAAATGCAATTCTCTCCAAGATCCTCAGCATTACCTAATGGCCTGCATAGAGTCAGTTTGATGGTCTCTGGCTGGTTCCCGGGGGACAAATTGATCACCATGGCAATAGTCAGAGGCTCTCGCCCTATAGAGGGGTGAGGGGCAAGGTAAAAATCACAGCGGCGTGGAGGAAGCCTATCTGATTATCTCTGATGCTATTGCCGATTAGGCTGTTCTCACACACACACACACACACGCACGCACACGCACACGCACGGCCCGTGCCAGAATGCAGAATGAGGCATATGGTCGGAAACCCAGTAGAGAAAATACGCCAGTTTCTAATTCGGCCCCACTGCCTCTGCTCAGGTGGCCGGGGTCAGTGCTCTGCAAATAAGACCTGCTGGACCCCAGGAGAGGCTGCTGGGGCCGGATCCCTGCAGACAGAGGAGTGGACTGAAAATGGCCAGCCACTTCACCAGCAAACACAGGGGCAGGACAATCCCGGAAATGCGGTTCTTTGAAAACGCTGGAGAAAGTAATGTGAGCCTAAGCCGAGATGCTCCTGTAATTATAAATTGTTACAGTTTATAATATTTTGCACAGACTATAACAGAATAAACTGATTTAAGTATTTTTCTGCTATACTGCCCCCAAATAGATCTATGAGTTTCGAGACATCTTGGATGAGAATAATTAAAATACGGACAAGGGAGAAATGTAAAAGAATATATATACCTGTATTAGATAATAACGTCTAGAATGTAATTTAAATGCCCAGTGGCCCAAATGAGACCAGAAATCTAGTTTCCTACTCTTGTGTAAAATTGGCGTGTTCGCACTGAACGAAGCCGGGGTCAAACTGTTCCAGGCGGAAGTCAATGTGTTTGCATTGTTTGTCACCAGTTATAAGGCACACACAGACTTTATGACTCTGCGCCTTCAGCGCATGCATTCGCAGCCATTACCTCCCTTGAGTGTCGAGGACAATCCTGGGACAGTTCTCTGCAGATTCAAGGAAGACACACATTTCCTAAGCTCTCAGGGACAGTTCCCACCCTTGTCAGGTCAGAGTCTGACATGCAGCCCCGCATGACAGGAAAGGCGCGGGCTGGCAGTCGGACTGCTTCTCAGGGGGGCCCACTGCATTCGGTTCTGGATAGAGAGCTGGCCCCTGCAGGATTTAATGAGCTGGCTGAAAAATCGCACTGAACCCGACCACAGAACAATTCCACAATTAGAAGTTGGAATTGTCTGTTCTCTTACTTTTCTGTCACATTTTTGTACTGGGTTGTTAATAGGCCCTTCAGACTCTTTTTAACTAACCCCTTAAATAGACTGCAATTAAAGAATTTCAATGGTGCTCTACTGTATAGGATAAATCATATTTCGTATCTGTGAAAATAAAACTTGGGTTTTTTTTTTTCCTATTTCAGAAAACCACTAGCTTGCATTAATTTGTGTTAAAATAAATGTGAAATTGACATGGCATTTTTTCAGGAATTCTCTTTATTTTAAACTGCTACGATTTAAAATAAGTATCAGCCTCTTGGTTACTGCGATAGTAGTGTTGATGTGACCTATTTACTTAATCTCCGATTCACAGTTTCCTCAGTCACTGAAGAAATTTAAATCTGTGCATCTATGCCATGGGTTAGCGGTGAGAATTACATGTTTGGCACGTCATAGTTTCTCAAAAAAGATGAGTTACCTATTTTTCCCTATTCAGTAATAATCTTTCTGTCAATATTTTAAACAAGATTCTCTTTTAGTTCTATTTGTTATTTCGTGAAGACGAAATGCAAAAAAAAAAAAAGAAAGAAAAGTAGTTTTTAAATCCTTGGACCCATAAATGTGTGAATCTTTGGGAAACTGATTATGGGGATTAAAGCACAACACACTCATCTATAAACCTCATCCCAGATCGCGCTCTCTCTCTTCCAGATCAACTAAATGTTCTTTCTCCCTTCAAATGTTTCCATTCTTCTCTTTATTCAGGGTGTGTGGGGACATCCTCAAACAAGATCCCACTGAAATCCGGAGCTGCTGGGAGCCACAGGCTTCCTTCATTTGAAGAGGTCCTGCTGTGACTTGGGGAGGAGCGTAGCCTTTAGAGGGAGGCGGATCTGGGTTCAAACTCCACTGCCCCGATGTTTGACTGTGTCATCCCCAGCGAGATGTTCAGACTTGCTAAGTCTGGTTTTTCAATTGTGTCATGGGTTATACAGCCCTATTCTTAGCGCTGGCAAAGACCTAGTCACAGTGGGGCTAATGAAACTTGATCTCCAGGGCCACTCACTGCCTGGGTCTCTTTGAGACCCTGGACCTAATGCTGTATTTGTACTTTTTATTCCTTTCCTTAAATGGACTTCCCAACTTGAATAAAATCCAGGCCTCACAAATCTACTCTTGCACAATAATTAAACAGGATAAGAAAGATAAGATAACTGGCCCATGGCAATCACTGAATAAATGGCATTACTGCTGCCAGACTTGCAGGCCTTATCTTGGGCCTTGCATTAAGCAATTGCAGAGAATTCTACCACATAATGGTATCGCTTGCAAGCTATACAAAGTTTAACCCGTCCTGAAACGTGTCACCGCAAGCTGCTGAGATGCCTTGACAAACCTCTAGGGACACATTTGGTTTCAGCCTTAATACCCAATGTGTAACTACATTCGGGTATATTAGGGAGTTAGGCTGTGAGTAAGCGAATCACCAGGACAGGTCACCATAAATGTCAAGGAAGAAACGTAAAAGTCAAGGGCAAGGACGCCATCTGCAAGTGTCCCAGGGGAAGGCCGCATCATGGAGGGAGTGCGGAGGGAATAAACAAGAGCCAAGGCTGATGCCTTCCACGTGCGCGGTGTGACACTGTTGGTTCACATGTGTTCTGTTATTCATCCATATCAGAACCACCTAAAGAACCTCAATGACAACACAGCCTCCTTGGCCGGACCCTGGCCTGCTAAACCAGGGCCTCTGGAGGTGGGGTCCAGGATTCTGCTTTGTTTAACATGCTACCCCCCCCTCCAAACACACACACCGACTGATTCTGAATTCCGGTGAGTTTAAGAACCCCCTGCTCACAGGGTGAACCTGAAATAAACTGATGAGACATTTTTCAGTATTCCATATACGTTCTTGCCTGGCTCAGAAGATGACCGATTTTCTACTGACAATAAACCCTTCTCTTCCACAGTAAGAGACAAGTGTCTGGTCTGTCCATTTTCTTTCTTAACGCGTCTACCATGACTGTAGATAAAGAGCATGCCATTCGGACGGGTATCAGAATTTCTGCAAGATCGAGTATCTCTTTATACGCTGTGGATAGGATGGTTTAACGGGAGCTGAAATGTGGATCCACTGAGCGAAGGGAAACAATCCTTCCAAAGAAGGTGGATTACCAGCCATGGAAGCCGGAGACGAGGCTGCCAGTGAAAAGACAAAATGCTCGCTCTCTGATGCTGACACATTCAAACTTGTCAATAATTTGAACAAAGATCTAGATGCATGCTTAGGGGATGCAAAACGTGGAAGGAAGAAATGCCCAGAAGGGGATAATGAAGGAGCTACAAAGTAATTCCAACAGGCAGGAATGAGAGCCGAAAAGAGGCAGCATCATGGAATTGCGTGAAATGAAAACCCGGGTTGCTTCAGGAGATATCATGAAGGTATCAAGTTTTGTTTTGTTTTCTTTTTGAGCTAACACTGTCAATACTGTTACTGCTACTCTTACGTGTGCATTTTTTTTTTTTTTCCATTTCAGTTCTTAGAATAGTTCTACTCTCTTCTATACTGTTCAAACGATATGTTTTGGAGCAGATTCTTTTCTGAATGACATTTTAAGAGAAGACACCATCGAATTACCATGCAATCAAAAAGGGATTGCTAAGGTGGTAGAGTCTAACTAACGTATAATCCATAAGACAGCCTCGTCTTCAAGAACGGATGGTCCGTAGACTTACTCCGTTAGTGCTAGACAAAACCGTGAGCATGTGACAGCTGTAAGACGGTGTATTAACTGGTAAACAACAACGACGAAAGAAATATTGAAATATCTTCAAAAATGCAGTGAATGATTCGGGATGGAAGTGAGCGTCTCGTAGTGAAGGTAACCAAGCACAGTCTAAATATTGAGCCCATCAGAACAGCTACGAAATGGATTTTCTCTACTGATATATATATATATATATATATATATATATATATATATATAACTGATATATATATATATATATAAATATATATATATATATATTTTTTTTGAGAGAAGTGTGGATAAACGAGGTGCTTTACACCCCACAGAGATTTCTACAATTCATCTTAGCTAGCTCAGGGTTTTGGCAGGAAGCTGGAAAGGGATTGCAGAAAGCAACGAAGAGGAGAAGGAAAAAACAAAAGAAGCAGATAGACATTTAGTAAATACGTACGAGGCACATTCTAAGTGCCAGATGCTATTCTAGGCACTGGAGATGCGGCAGGAAAGCAAACCCCGCATCGACCCCTACCCTCACCGGGCTTCTATTCTACTGAGAGATAATCACGCCAGGGGGTTGGTCACTTCCTCCCGCTATGAGAATGCAGAATAACGTAAACGGAAGCATAATTGTGACGAGAAGGACTTATTTGGATGAATAGTTTTCAGTCTAAATATATCCCATATTAAGGTTTTCTCCAAAGCACTGCAGTCTTCTCATTTTGAGGGCGCATTTTTGGGCCCCATCCCCCTTTAAACATCCCTGTATGACTCTCTGCCTCTATCAATATTGGCTTCTTTACAGGAGGCCACGACCTACCAGATGTTACATCCATCACTTTAAACGAGTTCCGCTTGACATATTATTTCGTTTTTCTTGTCGTTTAGCCAGGACCTCCTCATTAACGTATGTCCTTGGTTCTATCAGTGTGTACAGGGCTGACGTTTCCAGGACTGCAAGGTCCCCCTCTCTCGCGCACTGTTTCCTGTCTTCTTGAACCCTGGCTCTGTTTCCCTTGCTTAAGGAGAACTTCCGACACTTCGCCGAACCTCTATTCCAGTCCTGTTTCAATTTGCTTTTGTAACTTCTAAGGGAGACTGTCTTTTCCCAGGTCACGGGCTCCTCTGCCAGTGCAGGGCTCAGGCGCTGAGTCTTACATAATCAGATAAACCCCCTACTTCCTCTCCGCTTTTCTTTCTGGTTTCTGCGTGATTCTGTTCACCTCCGGGAATGGAGCTGTTGGGCTCTGAAGGTCAACTGTGAAGGTGTTTGAGTTAATAAACTCGCCAAGCCACTCTACACTGACCCCTAGCCTTTCAGTGCACTCATATTTCTCCCCTTGGAATTAGGTGCTCAGTCATCTGCCGGGGGACCTCTCCCAGACGGTCTCTGACTTGAACTATCTGAGGGCTCTTTACCAAGCTGTTAGGGGAGACTAACAGCCCACATAGCTCATGCTACATAAGCCACTCTTGGTTCAGGAAGGCTGCTGCATTCTCGCCAACCAATCAAACCAATACCTCAATCACAGAAGATTAATGTCCTTTTGCTTCTATCTTTGAAAGGGAAAAATAGCTAATGTGATTCTCTCCTTCATAAAGGCCTCTATGCAGTAAAGCCTGGGATTAAATTATATAATCATGACATCTATCTGTTTGAAAGCCTGTCACTCTTAGGCTACATTTGCCAACTTGTCCCTTTATCAGAGGGGCTCAATACTGTGAGATGCGGAGAAGGGAGCATTATGATGCTGGGTAATATAATTCTAAATACCATCAAGGCCATAAAATGGGGAGTAAGTGATAAATAATTTATATTTATCAGAATGACAGACTCTTATTACAAGTTCAGCAATATGATATCCTCCCATACAGCACAGACATGGACGGGGAAAGAGATCAGAATTTCAATAGTTTGCTAGGATTGGACTGACTTTCAGTTTAAAGGCCTATGAACCTCATGGTATTTCTCTCACCATTTCCCTAGAAAAGAGAGGGCTGTCCTCTCACAAGACGGTAAGCAAGATAGAACAAAGAAATCCACTTCAACAAGATAATTTGGAAAAAATAAGAAAACGGGGCAATAATATACAGGGCTAACGTGTTATTGTCTTTTCTTCAATCCAACTCTACCAGTATAAAGCAGAGAAATCCATTCATTCCTTTCTTCTTAATTCATTTCTTCACTCATTCACTCACTGCCTTAAACGCCCTGTGTAAGATACTGTATTAGGAATTATGGATGATACAAGGAGATACAACGCTCACCTTCAAGTAGTTTATCCTCCAATACCGCACCCTGGACTAAACTTTGGGAAGCATAACTCTAGCTGAACACAAATTATCTTTTTTTTTTCATCCCCCGTATCAATGGTATCTGGCTAAATCAGAGCTGCTCCCACTTGAAAATGTCTTCCTGGGACCAGGTTCCTGATTTGAAATGCAAACGTTGAAGTACTTTCATTTCTTAAGCAGTAAACTCAGGGCAAAGTCATTTCTCAAATGATCAATTAGACTTTACTACATTTTTTTTAGGACAGACGCAGAAATAGCCCATGATCAGAGAGGCATCTCTCTCTGAAAACAAACTCATCTCTACACACACGGCCCCTCTACAAAGGGGTCCTCCCCCCTTTTTTTTTTATATCTCATATATCAGCACAGTGTAAGATATACTTATTTTTAGTACAGGCATACCTCAAAGATATTGCTGGTTTGGTTCCACACCACCGCAACACGTCAAGTCTCTAATCTTTTCGCTGGTGGAGGGTCCAGCCCTCAATTTGTAAAACACGCAACACCTGTGAAGCACAACGGAGCTGAGGAACACCTGTACCCACCTGCGCACGTGCTTGATTAAAAACACCAACACCTTTTGCCTTTTCTGCCAAAGGGTCAGCTACCCGTTCTGGGCAAAGGAGTGGCAGCAGTTCGGCTGTGCGGGTGACTCTCCTGCCACCAGGCCATCTTTTCTTTTAGGGTGGGCTCTCAGAGTTTATTTTTCGGTCCAAAGCGTTTAGTTACTAAATTAACACTAGGCTCCGAATACACTTTTTGCAACATTTCCCCCCATTGCTGAAGCTGTGCTCGAGAGAGGGCCGAGGTGGGAAGGCTAAAGGACATGGCAGTGGTGGCTAGCTACCAAACTTCAGTGACAGCGAGCAGAGGTGCTGGGTCGGTCCCCTTCCTTCGAGCCGTGACACTGGGGGGCTTTGGGCCACATGAAAGAAGAAAGTAGCGCTTCACCACCATAATAGCTTTCAGAACAACCTCCCCTGTCCCCCCCTCCCACCCCCATACACACACACACATACAGCCTACCTCATTCTCCGCTGGACCATGACCTTGATATTGAATTAGGAAGCGAATTAGCAAATGTCTCAAAAGCGTCCGGCACACCAAGCCCTTCTGCGCCTCCGGGTCTGGGAACGGCCTTCCGCTCCCCGACCCTCTCCTGCCTCCAAAGCACGAACGCATCTTTCAAAACGCAGCGCGGGAACCTCCTCCCGCGCTGTCTGCTGCGTCCCAGGCCACCTCAGCGGAACCGACTCTTGCCCACGGCGAGGTTCCCAGTGCAGCTGCAAGGACGCAAAGCCATCCTCTTGCAGCTCAGGGCAGGGCCTAACTCCCAGGCGCCCTGGCCCGCCTGCCTCGCGGAGGTGGGGCCCTGGGGAGGCCGAGTTTCTTGTTTCTCCGTTTTCCGGGGCGGGGCGTGCATCTCCCGCGCCCGGCCCCGCCCTCATCCCGCGCTGCTCCGTGCTTCCCTCACGTGTCCCTCCGCGTCGCCAACGCGTCTGCCTTCCTCATTCCCTTACCGGGACCCTTCGGATTACACCAGGCCCACCAGGCCGGCTCGGGGTCATCTCCCCATCGCCTGAGCGCCTTCAATTAGTCACCTCTGCGGAGTCCCCTCTGCCTCCCTGGTGGCACACTCGCGGGTTCTGGGGATAAAGATAGACACCTCTTTGAGAAGGGGACATTTTTCTATCACGCCTCCTTCGGAAGCACCACTCTCCTGTTTCAAATGGCCGTGTCAGGTGCACACTTGCGGACATTTCATTTATAAGGGTCACCCTAACGGGTTATTGTCTCCTTGTGTCTTTACATTGTTTCTCCAGTGCCTGGAATTTGCTTGTTACTTAGCAGTTGTTCGATAAATTGAACTGAATGTTTGTGGGAAAGAAACTCAGGAAAAAAAAATATATATATATATATCAAGGACAACTTAACTGTAACGCTATTATTTCGCTATAAAATAGAATAAATGAATTTTTGCACCTCAATGGACAACAAAAAGGAGCTGGAAAAATGAAATTAAATTCAGCATGTTGGCATGTTTCACAGATAATCACAGAATAACAAAACATAACTAGTCTAAACCGAGGATCGGCAAAATCCAGCCCGTGGCCGCCTGTTTGCATACATAAAATTTTATTGGAACGCAGCTGTGTCCATTTGTTTACCTAGTGGCCATTTTCGTGAGTCAATGGCAAAGTGAAACGATTGCGATGGGGACTATTTGCCCTGCAAGCCTACAATACTTACTGTTACTATCTGGCCCTTTGCATGAAACGTTTGCTGACTCCTGGTCTAGAAAATGAAAACGATTAAATCATATTTTTGTTCCAGGCAGGTGGGATTAAATCATTCTGAAAGGCGAATTCACATATTCAACCATCATGGCTGTATGCCAGCTATTCATAGCTGGACTTCCTCTGACCTCCTAGATTCGTAGGCTGATATTCTAATCTAGCCATGAAATTGTGAAGCTGGTCAACTGATTTATTTTGAATATCTTGATGAGAGCTGAGATAAGACAGGGGTATATCTGATTTCTTAAGAAATAACCAGATGCCAAATTTCCTAACTCCTTCCTTAGGAATGTGGACTGAATCATCTTGTCAGTGCTCAGTGGTGGCGGCCTTTGAATGTCACTCCACGATTCAAGATGCACCATTTCTACCTCCTACTTGCCTCTTCTGAATGCATTCATAGACACTGGGGAGACGTCACTCAATTCTCTTTGATAGGAATTAACCTATTTGTAAGAGGAAATAAAATGAGGATAACAACAAAAGTCAGGAAGTAAAAAATAATTTTTTAAAATCTTACCTTTTAACAAAGATGGCTTCGTAATTTAAAGAAAAAAACAAAGCCACTATCTATGGTATTTTCATGAAGTTAAAACTCTCAGTATGTTTCATCTGAGAGAAAATATTTATTGGTCAAGTCATTTGTGCCATATCACTTTAAATGAGAACTCTTTTTAAAAAAAAAAAAAAATAAGCCAGAACATCAGAAATCACTATTATAAAACTACTAACATTTGACCTAGTTTCTAATTCTAGGGAATTGAAATTAAGGATCTTGGGTACCCATTCCAATTTTGCCACTTGTCGTATGAACTGCAAGTCATGTGAATTTCTGTGGCCTCAGTTTCCCCATGTGTAAAATTTTAACAATATCTTCCTCACCTAATTCACAACACTGCTGTTAGGATGAAACGAGGTAATAGTTGTAAATCTGTGCAAACACTATACGAGTGAAAAATATCCTTATCCGATTATCACCTTAACATCCTATCTTTGGTATTAAAAACATTGTGGTCATAAGCATCTATAATAAGGATCCATAGCTGACTATGAAATTCTCCTCGTGACTTTCATAGTTTAGATTCTATTCTGACGTGATAAATGAACATAATTAACTTTTATTGTGTGCATTATTTGTGGGAATGTTTTAACACGTTAAGTATAGCCATCTTTCTCAGCATTACACAAGAATTACCAAACCCAGAAGTGCTATCTTTAAAAATGGGATGATTTCACTTGGAGATTTGAGTTTGGTTTTATTGCTGAGATTAACAAATGTTGCTGTTTAAAACGAAACTGTTTTCTTTCCAGTACTTCATATTTTTGCTTGGTTAAAGAAACAGCAGTAACATGATTAGATGTCAGTAATTAAATATCTTTGCTGAACAGTATCTTAATAGCATATATTTAGAACACAGCCATACCAAAAACATTCAATTACATAGAAACAGCTTTAATATTTAACAGCTTGTTTCTTAACTACCTACCTTCTGGTGAGCTGATGTTGACTATGTATAAAAGAAAGCAAGCAGCTTAGTGTCAAATTAAGAGAAGTGGAATATATTATAATGGAAATTTTTATGCTTTGCTATTCTCACATTCAGCCAAGTATAATGTTTTTATTTAATAAATTTAAATCTCAATTTATCTCTTATTTTTAGTAACAGGAGCCTTCAATTTTCTCTAAGGAAAATAAAAGTTCATCCAAGAACCAAAGAAAGAAAAAAAAAAGTCACTTTGCTTAAGCATCATGGGAAAATAAACATATGTAAAAAGCAATAGACAGCAGCCCAGGCCCCATCCGCCAAATTCCCAGAAAATAAAACGTTCGAACCACTGGAGAGGCATCTCGGGAAGGGGAGAAGGTAGTTTCTGCATCTCGGGAAGGGGAGAAGGTAGTTTCCGTCAGCAGCCTGTTTCTCTCCTACCTGATGGTAAGTGCAAGTCTGTCAACAGATGGAATTACCCCTAATCCATTTCTGTTGCACTTTGTTTTTGAAGATAATTCACTACGTTCCCTAAATTTTGATTTTGAGTCCAGTTTCACGACTCATTACTAGATGTCAGGGTTCAGTTCTTTTTACTAAAAAAATAACGCGTCATCCATTCACTATGGTCAATAGAACGATCTCCGACAATCGGTGAGGGTAGGGACGCAGCTCAGACTATTTCTAGGTCCGCATAGCGATAATGAGCAAGCCGGCCGTCCATCAAGCGCGGACTCGGTTCTCTGGTCGGCTCCAACAAACCAGTTTGTCAGATAGTCTAGATATAGCCCAGTCTGAAGTCAAACAGAGCAGTTCCACAGTTAATGCCACCACTTACTCCCTGTGTGGCCCCGGGCAAGTGACCAGCTTTCCAAATCATAGTCTTTTCCCTAGGAGATGAGAGCTAATGCCAGCACCTACTTTCTGAAACGTCAGAATGTTTAAGCCTAGTATGCAGTTAGTACTCAATAAATATTAGGAGAACAAAGGTGAAAAATCAAGCAAAGGGGATGCATTATAGAGGGAGAGAGAGACAGAGACAGCGCCTGTCTGGATTAGAGCTAATTTTTGGGGGGAGAGGTGAATTTTACAGAAGAGCAAATGAGACAATACCTCACCAGCAGGTTCTGCCGCCCTCATACTGGTTTTAGTTCATGGGGTTACCCCACAATGAGACAGTTTTGACAAGTACAGTGGACTGCCTTCCTCTTGACCTTTGATCCTTAAAACATTGTTTGGGGCTTCTGGCCTTTTGTGCTTAAGTATGACAATGACAATGGGTGTAGGTCTGGAACAGACTACATCTTTTGCATACGAACAACTGGGCGCAATCCTTATCACTCTGGTTCTAAGCGAGTGCTTGGTAAACATTGGTTGCTCCCTGAGAATCTTGTAGCTACTCACCACCATTGTCTGTGGGGCATGCTGGACCTAGTATGGAGATGGAGAAGGCCCGAGGGGCAGCTCTCACTACTTCTGGCGACTGAGGACACTGAGGCCCCCCGCGACATGGGGCTGAGCAACTCTGCTTTGTGAAGCCAGCAGCTTGTCAGCGGGAAAATGCAGCCAGGAGCTGCTCCCCACTCTCCTTCTGCTGTGTTCTCGACCCGAGATCATAATCGATATTCTTTAGCATTGAATGGCCTATCAATGGCTGAAATGGAAAAAGAAATACTTTATTTCTGATATGTCTTTCGAGATCTCCAGAGGAAGAGATTTTGATAAAGAGGATCGTAAACATTCTCCGTGCTGTGGAGCAAACACTGGTCTCGTTCAGTCTGTCAGAAAAGGGAACTAAGACCGCGCTGGAGAAGCAATATTTCCATGAAATCCTCCCTGATTATTTCTGCCAGGGGCTGCCCGGTCGAAAAGCCACACTATTTAAAAAAAAAGGAAAATAGTGCCGGTATTGCTGTGAATAATGTGGATATACACAGGGAAAAGCACGGGAGAATAAGTCAGAGAGATAGCATTAAAACGCCTTTTCATATTCGACATAGAAGAAGCCTTATCTTCCAAAAAAAAAAAAAAAAGGTTTGATGAATATGTGAGCTGCTAAGACGCTGAGATATCTAAGATTCCATCTTGGAGGGAAAAGGAATGATTTCATTATGTTGTTTTGAAAAGAAACCTACAGAGAATGAAGAGGAGGTGTCTCCACTTAAAGACCAGAGACTGTGATATCACATTCTGAAGTGTTTTCTGTCACCAGCCATAAATAGCATCCCAGGTATCTATAGGATTCAACACAAACAGAATGGCAAAGAAAGCACAATTTTTTTTTTTTTTTAACCTCTGGTTTAAAAACAATGGACAGAGTGAGGATGTGCCCTCCATCACAGACAAAGCGGGGGGCCGTTTTTAAGTTAGGAATTATTTCAAAGTCATCTGGGCCAAAGAACCCTGAAAGAAGAGATCGCTGACGACTTCGCATGCGCAGTATAGCTGCGAATCGGCTATCAACCTAGCTGAAGCTCGCTTCATTCATATCGAAGTGATTTCAATCCAACTCATTGGAAATAATTAAGTAAAAACAGTCGCGTGAAATGGGCCCTGTCGAGGAATCTTTTCTCACCCTGATACCTTAAAATCACCCTATTCCAGGGTTTCTCACTATTCATATGTGGGCCAGATAATTGTTAGCTGCGGGGACCTGTTTGGCAGCGTCCCTGGCCTCTAACCACTAGATGCTGGCAGTAACTCCACCCATGTTGTGATAACCAAAAACGTCTGCAGACAGTGCCAAACATTCCCAGGGCAGGAGGCAGGGGGGATGCAAGATCACCCCCAGTTGAGAACCGCTGCCCTAAACCCTGTCTTGCTTTTCATTGATTCGTAGTCTGCTATCTACTCAGATGCCCCGTAAGACTCATGAGACATCATCGCCGACCTCACAAATATCTCAGGCCTCACCTTCAAATGTGCTGATCTGTCCTTACCCTACCGACTCACCCTGCATTTCCCCTTAGACGGTCTTTGCCCTGACTGCTCTGCTTTCTTAGGCACTGGGCTAACGGTTCCATCAGATTGCTGGGAGGCCTCTAGAGAGCACTTCTTGCCAAGTTGGTGAGGCCTGGGTTCAAGTCCTGCCTCTGCCGCTCGGAAGCTGATAGACATTTACGCAAGTCATTTCTCTTTCTCGGTGTTAGCTTCTTTTACACATACATACACAAAATGAGAATGTTGATATCTACTCGATAGCAATGTTGCTGATTAAACGATACTATATGCAAAGCATCTGGAGGTATTATTTCATGACAACTTATAAAGTTGGAAATATACTGCTTAGACACAAAGAAATAATTTGAGTGTAATAACAGAAGGCTGGTTGGAGCCGAGATAGTTTTTGATCAACTAGGGCAAGAGTCAAAATGAGCAGCACTGAGAATGACGGTGTGGGCTGGACAGACAGACAGACAGGAACACAGGTGAGTACAGATCACCTGGGCATTTGCGGGCAGCTTAATGGTTACGAAGACCAAGCAGGGACAGGAAGTAGCAAATATGGGGAACAAAAATGGAAACAAAAATAGCTGGTATTGAGAGAAAACACTCCGTGTGCCTAAAATAGACACACATGAATCAACGGATATAATTGCGATCAATCCTTTTCTTGTTTCTTTGTGTTTTGTAAAAGAACATCCTCTTTCCTTTAGATTAATTTTTACCTGCTCAGTGTTTGTCTCATCGGTTCATCACTTTAAAATCAAAACAAATTCTGAATGAAATATGGCAGTTCTATAGCACCTATTTTTGCAACAGTGCAAAAAAGCACCTGAAAATGCCTTCGTTGCATGTTAAGTCATTCTAGACTATAATTTTAAAGGGAAGTATTAAAAACCCAACCAGGTTAGAGAATTAAGATTTCAGAAAAATAGTACAAAATGCATTGCATTGTTAAACCCGTTTGTAAAGTGGATTTATGTCTAGAATAATACACAAATGATAATTAGGCAAGGATTGAAGATAAACGCCTTTATAATTTTCCTTCTAAGTCTAATATTAGTATAAAACTTCATTGTTGCTTAATTAGGGGCTGAGCTGGCAGGCCAACATGTGCTTTTATGTAACAACGGTCATGCGAGAAATTATTGTATAGCATCAAAATAATAGAGCAGTAGCTGGCAATTGCATTTTTCCATCAGATGCGTTTCTAATAGGTCTATGCAATCACTATTAGACCAAGCCTCGGTGTGGAGTACCAGAAAAATTAAAACGGACAGGCACCTTTTTAAGGCATTTGGTACAATTTAGTTCGACTTAATAGGGTCTTTCTCTGGGAGTCTGAATAGAAATATAAGCAGTTCCAGCAACATTTTCAGATCTCGTGTTAGAAATGGCAGCTCTGTTTGATCATGTTTATGACGGGGGGGGGGGGCCTTCAATAGGACTTGGATGGGAGGTTGGGCTCCTATGAGGTATTCTCTTCTTTCTCTACACACTTAAATGTTCCTCTGCTATCATTTTGGTTTAAACAAATGTGCATCTGGTGATAACTCACCGAATCTGAGGTTCCACGAGCCAGTGTTCTGTGCACGTCTGTTCAGCCATGTCTCTGATTCGGCTGCTACGTATGGCTCTCTCTGCATCCATTTTGACATGTCGTGTGTGTGATCTAGGTTACATCCAGTTTTATCGCTCTGTTTTCAAACAACTACAAAAGAAACCTTGCCTCTATAAAAATTACAAGTGGAGACAAACTTATTTTCTATCTCGATAGAAGAGAAATCCTATAAATGTTATCATCAAATGCCACCTCTGTTTTAAATGTTAAAAAAAAAAATGATGAATTTCACTTTGATTGCAGTATCTGTTCCATTTTTGAAAACAGTTTAGGGTGCATATCCAGACTGTGAAACTTTCCATAGCAACAAGATGTAAGAAAGGATATGGCTTCCTTTTACATTTTCTAGGATAAACGGCTGTGAATGCATTCCTGCAACATCCACAGTTAGGACTGGCCCCCAAATTTACTGTGCATGCCTCGAAACCAAGTGAGTAAATTGTTTCTATTTTCTAACTATATTTTTAATTATGACCAGCAATATATACTGAATATCCGGGAAGTAAAATTCCTGAACTAGGTTCTCATATAAGATATGAGATTAGCTTCTTTTTACATAATCTGGGGGATAAAGAAGGTTAAATAGGTGCTTAAGGGAGCTGATACCACACACACACACACACACACACACACACACACACACACACACACAGCTCCATGACCTCCAGGGTCTGAACTATGGCTGGGCTCTGGTGAAGGCTGCAGTGAGGTCGAGTGTGTTTGTATGTTGGGGAACACGGTGGCCATTTGCTGATGGTGTTTAGACGCGAGGGGAAGTTTACAAGTTTTAAAATCCTAGACCTCATCGCTGTTTTCCCTACCTTGCTAGATATTTTATCTCATAGGAGCTGAGAAGCCTGGCCATCTGCAGTAAAGAGTCACGATGACTCATTTAATACTTTCGGAAACCTCGAAAGTCACCTATCTACTAGTGAGAGTCTCCTGGGTTCAAGCGTATGGCCAAGAAATCCAGACTCAACAGTCACACAACATGGTGTTTCTCAGGGAGAAGAGCAGAGCCTGGACAATGATATTCGAAAAGGAATGCTTCCTCTGTGATGAAGGAGACTAGGAAGAGTGAGCCCTGATCTCTAACAGCTGTGACTAAAAGGAAATCTGTGCTACTTCAACGCGAGCAGCTAATGACGCCTCGGAAATCTGGCTCCTCTTCACTCTGTTTGCAGAGAGGCATGTACCACAGAGCCCGTGTTTACACCGTCCCGGTTTACTGTAGCAAAGGTACCTGTTACATATTTGTTGATGTTCTCTTACCTTGTGTTGTTGATGCTATTTTGTTTTTATATGAAGAACTACCAAAGCACAAGTTTCTGTTTCGTGTTTCTCATAAAACATCTATTTACTTAAACACGGAAGTCTGCAAAGAAATAGAGAAAGAGTGGGGAAATGCACGATATAGTAGAAAAATGTATCCTTATAGTGAGATATGCATGTTCTCGACTTTTGACCATTGTTTTTACCAAAAACTGAAGGGATACAAAAGAATAATTATACTATGTGTATAAGGTATGATGAATTGCAACAAAATTTTGACAATCATGCAGCCACCACCATGGATACAAAACAGAGTGTTTTGGGTACCTTTGAAGACTCGTGTGCCACTCTTATGATGTCATATGGCTTCTTCCTGGAGAAAACCACTATGCTGAATTTTGGCTTATCATTCCCTTGCTTTTCTTTGTAGTTTGGTGCATATGTATACAACTTCAATCTGTAGTTTACTATTAAGTGTTTTGAGCCAATATAAATGGAATCGCTATCTGGATTCTTTTGCAATTTGATTTTTTTCACTCGACATTATTTTCTGAGATACATCTGACTTGATGTGTGTAGCTATATTTTATTCTTTTCCAATGCTATATAATAGTTATATAATAGTGTTACATTATTTTTTAAAAATATAGGAAGAAATTTGGCTGTAAAGTGGCATACCTCTTTCGTATCTGTTGTTTAAGAGAACTTCTAGCTTCATTTCCATTTTAGCCTTTGACTCAACCTTATGCATGCCTGGAATAAAAGAATGATATATTATTTATTAATGTTCAAAGGGAATGTAGAATTGTTTTGCTCAACAATCTCAAATTATGTATGAGGGACCTAAAACCCAGGTAAACGACAGGATAAGATGACACTATGGTCAGGTCTTGCTACATCTATCCCTTGCCTACATTTCGTACCGTCTCAAAAAATAAAAATAAAAACATGTTTTTTTACTAAAAAAGGGGCTTTGTGTAGACTCACTTCAAAGTTACCAGAAGTCTCGATTTTGGGGGGAAAAAATGCATGGACTTGACTATATAATGCATATTTATGCTCTTACCCACAGTCGCCCCCTTTATCCACACTTTTCCTGGTTTCTGTTACTTGCATGCCACCACAGTCTGAAACGATTAAATGGAAAATCCCCAAAATAAACAATTCATAAGTTTTACATTGTGTGACATTCTGAGTAATGAGATGAGATCTCGAGCCATCCCACTCCGAACAGCCCAGGACCAGAATCATCCCTTTGTCCCAAGTCCCCACACTGTAAATGTTCCCGGTGTGTTAGTGGCGTAGTAGCCATCTCGGTTATAAGAGTGTGTGTGTGTGTGTGTGTGTGTGTGTGTGTGTGTGTGAGAGAGAGAGAGATTCACATAACTCTGATTACAGCATATTATCATGAATGAGTATTCTACTTTATTATTGGTTATTGTTGTTAATCTCTTATTGTGTCTATATGTTAAACTTTATCATAGGAATGTATGTACAGGGAAAGCAGTATATATAGGGTTCGGTGCTCTCTGAGGTTTCGAGCATCCAATGGGGGTCTTGGAATGGATCCCCCATGGATAAACGGGGACTGCTATACTCAATTCATTCTCTGCTATCTAGAAAATAGGCTCTTTTTGGGTTGCCAAGTATCTCAAACTTCAATATGCGTAAGAACCTCCTGTAGATTCAGTACTGGAGGCCATACTCCCAGAAACACAGGTATTAGAGAAGTGTGGAAGTGTCCAGAAATCTTCACTTTGACAAGCACCCAAATGACTAACAGAGTCATCCAGTAAACTCCTTAAGAAAATACATAAAGGAAAGAAGCTTGTACAGTGTACTGGGAAACACGATACCGAGAATATTCTTGGTTCCCATGAAGAGAATTAAAAAGAGAGAGACGCAAAAAGGTAATTTAAAATCTAAAAAAATAATAGCAACAATTACAAGCTTAATTTCAGCAAATGTATGAGGTGGGTGGAGAATAGCAACTGTGTAAAAGTTATTATTTTCTTCTTTATTGAGGTTTAATTGACAGGTAACTTTATATCGGTCGTACAATGTTGATATTTGTTCATATTGTGAAATGGTCCCCACAATAAGGCTAGTTAATCTTCCTCACCACACATAGCTACAAATTCTTTTTTCTTGTGATCAGATCTTTTAACATCTACTCTCTTAGTAACTTTCAAATATGTGATACAGTATTATTAACTACAGTACCATGTGCACATTACATTTCTAGGACTTATTTATTTTATAATTAAAAATTTGTACGTTTTGACCTCCTTCACCCATTTTTCCCCACCCCCTTCCCCCACCTCTGGCAACCACAAATCTAGTCTCTGTACATATGAGCTCTGGTTTTGTGGAGTTTTTTGTTTTTCTTTTTGATTTTGGATTCCACATATAAATGAGATCATAGAGTATTTCCTTTTCTCATTTCACTTAGAATAATGCCCTCCAGGTCCATCTATGTTGTTACAAGTAGCAAGACTTCCTTCTTTTTTATGTGAGTAAAATTCCATCTTATATATATGAAATCTCACATTTTCTTCATCCATTCATCCATTAGTGGACACTTAGATTGTTTCTATGTCTTGGCTATTAGAAAACTAAAACTGATCATCTATTAAAATAAAATAGAAAAGAAAATTAACTATTCACCGATCGAGAGCCAGCTAGTCACACGGTGTGACTTTAGAAGTATCGAAATTCCAAAATGCTTACCCAAGGTGCCACCCCCATAATCTGAAATTCGCACCATCGGACAAATCACTACTTTGGATTAAGGAAGTATATCACCAAGTGTTATCCAAGGAGCATTAATAGGTGTTATAGTAAGAAGGAAAAACATACACACAGGCAGATCCATTAACATCCATAAATCTGGGGAACTCTCAGGTTTAAATAGACGCCTTCACTGTAGAACTTAACCTGTGCTTGGGAAAACTACAAAGTGTTATGAGTCTCCAATAATGGACATCAATAGGCAGCATTTTCCACATGTGATTGACCATGGGACACTTTTTTTTTTTAAGTGTACCTTATTAGACTGTTTTTTTCTCAGATTAGAAAACACGCCTTCCCCAGAGGACCCTAATTGGTAAGCAATGTCGCAACTAGATGGATAACTCGTGAGTCCATCACCATTCATGAATATGTGAGCATGGATTTCTTTTCCGTCAATGTAATTAGCTTCAGAGAACAGAAGCTTGCAGGGACGAGGGACTTAGATTTTGGTGTGACTGAAAGCCAGCGGTGGATGTTGACGGTGAGTGAGGAGCACAGTACGCTGGGCAGGTAACCTCAGGTGCAGCCCTACACAGTAAGAATTACTATGGATCCCAGAGCGAGAAGAGAGGCATCATGGCAAGTGCAGAGGGCGTGAGTAACAATCACGAAACAGACTAGAATGGAAGGGAACAGGCAATTTTCATCCAAGGAAATCTTTTGCCTAAGACTACTCTTACTGGTGGGGGGCGGGGGAGAGGAATTCACTATTTCTTATTCCTCGAGGCAGCCGGCCATGACAGCCCTTCTTGCTTCTAAATCCTCTGAACGTAATTCTTTCTGCAGTCGACTATAAGCAAGTATAACCGTAGCTGCAAAACAGTGGAGGCCTTCAGGAACATAACGTTACAGTCGCGCTAACATTCAATCCGCTGTGACTCTCCAGCGCTCTGAAGTTTAACGTCTGCTACGGAAAATGGCTTCATTTCACAATTTTAAATCTCTGACAGTAAGTCTTCACTTAACATCATCGATAGGTTCTTGGAAACCGCGACTTTAAACAAACTGACATATGACAAAACTAATTTTATCCTAGGCTAATAATTGGTAAGAAACAAGAGAGTTAAGTTCCTAGGACATATATCCGGTCATGAAAACAATGCCAAACTTCTAAATAAGGAGCCAAAAACACTTCTGACATTCAACAGTGACATAAATGTGAGCTATACACACATTTAACTGGTTTTCCAAACTACCTATCCTAGTTCGGGGTCACCTCTTAGAGGACGCACCTGTAACAGTTTCCCATGAGATGTTAATTTTTACCGTAAAGTGAAGTTTCAGTCAAGGCTCCGAACTAACATGCAAACACGATTCTAATATTAAAATTAACGTTCTCAAGTATTTTAAATGATTAGGGATTCGCTTGGCCCTCAGAGCGACTTTCGTATGATGCCTCTCACTATAAGCGAATGCAGCTCAAAAGAAAGTAGTGACAAGGTTTTGCTCTCAGAGATGAGCATACTACGGTAGCGCCACGACTCCATGATACATGTGTGGAGCTGTCGCTTTGAACTGCCTCCTTCTCCGACTGAAGGAAAAATGGGTCTTACCGGAGCAAGCATTTCGTTTTTCCCTTCTTCCCACTGAAAGTCACGTTTCCCACCTGAATACTCACATTCAATGAAATATTTTCACGTGACGCTTCTATTTTCTGTCAAAAGGTGCAATCCGCCTGTTATATGATGTGCTGAGATATTTGTTCCCTATCAACTGTTAATTAGCGTGACAGCCTGCAAGTTTTTTTCCCCCTTCAATTTATTGTAGCTCTTGGTTTGCAGGCTTAGGTTAAAGGTGCAGGCTGGTATAACTACCCCCCTTTGACACGTCCCCCATGTTCTCTGGATGCTGACGGAAATATTTTTTGATGCTGGCCCTCTGTCTCAGCCAAAAGCAAAACCAGTGCTTGCCTCCACTGTCTTCCTTCTCCTATCCATTCCCACTCCACCCTCTGACAAAGTAACAGATCTTATTTCAAATTGTCACTGGCCCCAGGCCTCTGGTGACCAGGTTTCCTTCTATTTAAAGACTTAGGGGTGGGATAAGGACAGAGTTCCTATCATCAGCGGTATTCCTGAGGCATCACGGGCTCTGCTGAAGGGCCCAAGGTCTAAGTGACCTGCAGTGGGGCGGATCTGAGGTGTCTCCTGGTTCCTGCCCTAATGCCAGCAGGGAAGCCACGGAGGACAAAACTGTGCCCATCGGCTTATCCTCTCTGTAAAACGACTTCGCCCCACACCACAACTGCAAACAAGAAGTGTTTGTGAGAAGCATCGGGAAAAGCTTGGGATCCCTGATTTAAGGAACAAACCAGTAAGCCAGGAGGTTTTCTCCCTCATTCAAAATCTGCCAAATACGAAACAGTCTTTCCCGCAAATACATATTTTGCAACACTGCAAAGCCTCTGTCCACTCCCATTCTGGATGTCATAAAATTTTGAGTATTAGTGTTAAAATAGTCTTCTCAAAGTGCAAATATTGTAGACATTATCCCTTGGAGAATTATAATCCCTATAAGGCTGAGATCAGGTCAAGTTCATTAACTGGTTATACCATTTAACTAGCATCCTCTGTGCTTAATTCTGTCGCTCGGGAAACTTTCACGAGTCACTTCTGCCTTATTTTCTATGTTTTTAAAAAGTGCCATTATTAGCTCATTTTAAAGACAAGTTAAATCTGAGGAAAGCTGTGTGAGAAACATGTCACTTGCTGTCACTTCGCACCCCGGATTTCTAATGGTAATCCTGTCCCTGCCCTTTAGAATCCCACATCCGGGAGACAATGGTGGTGGAAGTGCCTGAAATACCGGGTGTCTCTACGAAAAGCGACGAAATAATGAGCAAAATTCAGGGAAGCGGCTGCTCCTGGTGGGGGTTTGGTGAGGGAGGCGG
Organism: Rousettus aegyptiacus; assembly: GCF_014176215.1. Classification (NCBI taxonomy): domain Eukaryota; kingdom Metazoa; phylum Chordata; class Mammalia; order Chiroptera; family Pteropodidae; genus Rousettus; species Rousettus aegyptiacus. Next base: position 90,032,490 of record NW_023416285.1, on the reverse strand, counting down.
GTAAAGGGTAACGAGACTAGAGAAGAGTGTTCGAGGGACATCTGTGATGCTGGTCATGCTGCGTGGTGGTGTTCACCGATGTTCATTCCATGACTGGCACTTAGAACTCCATAACGTTCATGGTGTAAGTTCTTCTGTGTCCATTCAAACTACCATGTATCTGATATTCCTATAAGACTGTTAAAGCTCCCGCACATTTATGCTCTTTATGCTACAAAGATAGCTCTTCCTTTAAAAGGACCACACCACCTTCACGTCCTAGTACCATCTAAACACCAGAATAATGAAATGAACGATTTTAGGGAAGTTTAAGGAAAAGAATGTCAAAGCCTAACAGTTTCCCCATTTCGCCTGTTACTACTGACATACCTTCTACCTTTAATCTCACGCATGTGCCATGATTAGAGAGTCTTTTCTGACTCACTCTGTTTCTCTGTTTCTGACTTCTCCAGATATCGAGTTCAAATTTTTCTCTGAGCCCTCGGATTTTTTGAGTTAAAAAGCCCTTTCGAGTTTGCTTATTTCTCAACAGCAGGTGATTTTTAAAAAATCCCCATGAAAGTCCTTTGCCTCCTTCCAAGAGGAGACAGTTAGATACCAGATTGTTTTTGAAGATCGCCTTCTGGCTCTAAAAAATCTCTGCTTCTGTGACAGTCAAGGACTGTGTTAGCTTGGGTCTCCAGAGTCCCTGTTCTCAACGCACCCAGTTTCTTCTTCACATGGCTGAAGAGAAAGAAGAAACCTGGGGTTCGGGATGACTCCGCCCCCTTCTCTCCAGGTCTGTCCTCCCCAACGTGACTCAGCTTCCCCTGCCCACCAGCTGTGTGCTCCCACCTCCCCGAGGCCTCCCCCACCGGCCTCAAACACGGCCCCTAGGAGCCCGGCCTCACGCTGTCTCCAGTGTGGCTCTAATCTTGCTTGTGCCAGACACTCATTCCCTTGTCCAGATGATAAGAGCTAACATTTATCGATCCCTTTGATGTGTACTGTGCTAGAACTTCAATTGCCGTGTGGTTAGTTCTTACCGTTTGGGTTTGGGAGTCAGTTTGTCCTATCTTTGAATCTCAGCTTAGCGCTTTGTTAACTCTACCAGACCTTGAGCAAAAAGATGTCACATCCCCGAGCCTCAGTTTCTGCATCAGAAAAATGGAGATTAGATATGCATGAAATCTTCAAAATCTTTACGAAGGGCTACCAGAATAGAGATAGACCACAGACTGTCAATATCTGATATTATTTTTGTTACTATCATTTGCTTTATTGCCGCCGCATGGGACAATATTCCCAAATGCTTACTCCCAGGCTCCTCCCTGGAGTCTCATACTTGATTTTGCTGCCCCCGCCTGGGTGCCCAAACCCTTCTCCTAACCCTCTGGGTCCTGGGCTTCTGTCTGATGTTCCTCATGTAGATGATCTCTTAAAGCTCCACAGCCGGAGGCCCACCTACCCTCTTATCTAGAAGTACACTATTTACTTCATTCTGTTTGCTGTTTCTGACTTCTCTATATATCAACCCTCATTAGCTCTCCTGTCTGGCCAACCTCTAGTATTGCTCTGAAGATTCCAGATAGGCCACATCACTTAAGTCCTACAAAAAATATAGGGTCTCTGCCATCCTAAACACATAAATTCCATCTCTCATCCCAAGACAGTATCTTCCATTTTCATCATGTCCCGGCGGGATATGGCATGTATCATCAAATCTGCTAAGTTAAATGGCCGAGCCTAGCTGCAAGAGAGTCCGTGAAATATAATCTTTGACTGGGTGGCCATGAATCCTGCTAAATTATTAGTACAAAAGGAAAGGAGAACAGGTCTTAGGGACAACCAGTAAGCTGCCAGAGAGAGGTAACAGCACCGTCATCTTCTGTGAGGACACCGTGGGTAGGGGATACTAACAGGTCCCACGGCAAGAAAGTGGAGGAGCCAGGAACTGAAGTCAGATGTGAGCTACTTCTGAAGGTGCTGGTGGTGCTGCCTGGCTCCCTGTGTTCAGAGAATGTAGACGCTTCAAGCACACTCCGTCAGGCGGTCTGCTCCAACAAAAGACCCTGAATGTCCCCCTTATTCTTGCTAGAAGATTGAAGCAAACTCTTCTCTTCAGTTATTTTAGCTACGACACAATTTTTACATACCCTAGTATATTTTTTATATATTCCCTAGTATACTACTGCTTCTCTTAAACATATTTACTAAGGAAGTAACACGATTTCACCAACTCATCACACAGAAGAGTTCTTCGGCAATGAAGATTGCAAGGGCTACGTTCCTTATGTAGAATGAAATATTTAAAACTAGCATTTAAACAAGGTTTCTGAACAGCAACTTAAACTAATTCCATGGCAAACCCCTACCTCCCCCCGCCCCACACACACAATTTAAAAAGATCCTGAAATGAAAACAAAGAAATTGTCCATATCACGTAAAGAAAAAAAAGTCAAGTTGCTTGAATTACTAATTTGAGTCGCTCTTTTACTGTTTGCTTGGAGTACACATCGGTTTATTTTTCAACACTGAGAAAACTACCTTTTAGTATTCTTCACAGACACACATGCTCAGACTCACAGTCAATGAAGAGCTTCCTTGCTGACTTTTTTTTGGGGTTTAATTTTATTCTGTTTAGCTTGGCTCTCAACACTGTATGTATTAGAGATCAATAAGCACATTATCGCGTGCTAATAGGTGCCTCTGACACTTAAATAATTCTGTGGAGGACTTGGAAGCCATCGTGGAAGCCGTTTAATATTAGCTGTCAATGACTGGCTAAGGGAGGGTTTTCAGTTTGCACACGGACCTCCCAGTTCTCGTACCTGGACGAATACTACAGAGATCAGGGCAGGGGACCTGCCCTGAGGAATAATCCTCACATCTCGGTGGCCTTAGACAGTAACAGTAAATGTTTCACTCGCATTTTCTCATAGTCAGGCTTGGTAGCAGGGCTCTGATCCATGGGCCCATTCGGATACAGCCCCCTGCTCTCCTGTGGCTCCATTTTCTAGGTTATAGGAATTCTCTCCACGATGCCCACGAATGGAGAAAAAGAGTGGAAGGTTTTTGGGTGACCAGTTCTGGAAGGCACATGACACTTCGACCACATCCCACTGGATGGCACTCTGTGGTAGGACCACCCCCAGCTGCAAACAAGGCCAGGAAATGTAATACAGCTCTGCGCCCAGGGAGAGGAAGATATGGGTTTAGGGAGCACCTCACCATCGAATATCTTTGATTCTCTGTCATGAATATCAAAAGAAATTGCTAAGCCAGGAAAAAAAAAAAAAAAGGTCAAGCAATTTAAAGGTTTTTTTTTTTTATATATATATTGATGATGATATAACTTATTTTTACTAGTAAAGCTAGTGAAAGCAATAGCTGTTTCAAAATTCAAGCCAACTTTTTATGAGTTATTTACAAATAGCTGTGTAAAGTCAAAACGTTTTTTACTGTGGTAAAATAGTCATGACATAAAGTTTGCCATTTTACCCATGTTTAAATGCCTAGTTCAATGGCCGTAAGGATCCCCACATCATCGGGCAGCTGTCACCACTATCCAGCTCTATAGTTTTTTTTTCCCATCTTCTCAAAATGAAACTCTGCCCATTAAACACTAACTCTCCATGCCTTTCCCCAGCCCCTGGCAACCACCATTCTACTTTCGGTCTCTACGAATTGGACTACTCTAGATGTCTCGTATTAGTGAATTCGTACACTATGTATCCTTTTGTGTCTGGCTTATTTCAGTCAAAAAAAAAAAAAAATGTCTCCGAGGTTCATCCAAACTGTAGCATTAGCAGAATTTTATTCTTTTTGAAGGCTGATATTCCACTGTATGCATATACCACGTTTGCTCATCCATTTATCCATCAGTGGGCACGTGGGTTATTTCCACCTTGCGACTATTATGAATAAATGCTGATATGAACACGGGGGAACAAACGTCCGTTTGCGTTCCTGCCTTCACTCCTTTTGCACATATACCCGGAAGTGGAGCTGCTGGCTTATATGGCAATCCTGTGTTTCATTTTTTGAGGAACTGCTCTACCGTCGTCCACAGCAGCTATAGAGTCAGAGTGGTTTTAAAGACAAACTTGTAACTGACTTCCACGAAGGATTGCTATGACTCATCCGTAACCATTAAAAAGTTCCCTGAATTGGGGTGGTATGTGTTTTCAATTGGGCCCTTGAAGAAAGAATGGTTTTCATTCCATGTTCCCTTTGCCTCAAAGTGAAGAGTTAAAACATGCCGAGTACTTAGTTGCATTTTCTCAGTGGTATAAAGAATTGGAATTTGATAGAAAAATGTGTGTTGAAAGCCCCGTCCTAGCCCTGTGGCGACACTGGTACCTAATCAATTTCCTAGAAAGAATGAGAATGGCTTATCATACCATGACTAAACATTAAAGCAGGAAAGTCTCTGTAACACTGTAAATTTTTACTTCCAATTAACAATTAAAACCTGACGGCAACACTGTTTATAAAATGATATCATTACTGTGCTTTTTTTGTTGTTCATCTGATAAGTTACCCAAATCAATTTATATTTTGTCCTTTCTAGACTGTGTGTGTGCGTGTGCGTGCGTGCGCGTGTGTGTGTGTGTGTGTGTGTATAAATACTTAAAACAACTAACTAGGCGATGAAAACCCGAGAGCTTTCCAGAAGTTCAACCCAAACAGCGAGGGGTTTTGAATGTTTGGTTTTGATTTCACTCTCTCTGCCAATTTAGTGCTTCTGAGTACAGGTGCCATCAAAACTCAAAGACATGATGAAAATGAAAAGCGGGCGCAGTGGAAATGAGAATGCGTTTGAACTAAATCCTTAACCGAGAGATTCATTGGGAAACCTTTGGTTCCTTAGTAATGTGATTGTTAGCCTGGCTATTTTACCGCAGATGCAAGAAAGTGCATTGATAGTCTAGGGTTCAAAAAAATATCTCCAAGCTAAGCTTTTCTAGAAAGGTGGAAAACGAAGGTGGGCACAAGGTTTGATGACAGATGATCGCTTCTGATAGCAGAGCATCATAAAAGACTCTTGCTGTCCTTTTCCGTCTGCCTATGCTCAGGGCTAGTAGATTTGGGGGTCGGTAATGAAGAATGTTTATTTTTTAAATTAATTTTTAAATAGGATAGCGCTTGATGCTTATCTAACAGGGGTGCCTGAGCCACTAAGGATGTGAAATGGAATTACAGCATATACTCAAATGCTATATGCTACTGAAATTTTTCACTGTTATATGTTGCATTTGCATAAATTTCTCTCCCTTTTTTGGAAAACGCCATTTTCACAATTGTGTGATAAAATTCCTAAAATAAAACTCCTGCATATTAATTCGATATTTCTTTGAGGCTACTTCTTTCAAAGAGAAATAAAATCTAGTTCCTCTTTAACACTCTCTTTTTAAGGAGTAAGGCCACGGAAATTAGAGCCTGCACGCGAAATCATTCCCCATCTCACACAATAGGTATAATGTGGGCAGCAGAGAATTTAGCAACTTCCATAAAGAAAAACCGGAGTCATTTTTTAACATGAATCTTGTGTATAATTTCATGTCTGGCAGCTTGGGCTAGTAAAATACATAACATTATAAATAATGGACTTTTAGGCCTCTCCTTAACAACCATTGTCAGGCACGCATTTATCCGGCTTTGTGGTCGCAGCGCAGGTAATGTAAGTGGTGCCCGGTGCCGAAATCACTCTGGAAGGCTCCCTCGATCCATCTATTCATTATACGACCGCGGTAGGAGCCCCAGTCATTCCTCGTAATATTCGACTCTCTCAATACTCATCCCTCTGGAGTTCTTAACCTCTACATTTATTCTCGTCTCTCCCACCTCTGGGCCCTATTTTTTGCCCCTTCTCTGGACCTGGCATTTAAGCAGCTGCCAGCCTTAAGGACTAACTCCTCTCCCTCAGCATTTTTCTCCCCGCCTAGCCCTTACCAGCCAACTTCTCGATAACTTCTCAATCATTTTTGTTTTTCTTATAAAACAAACAAACAAACAAAAAACAGGACAAAACCTTTGTATTATCCTTTTCTCCTCTTTTTCTGACTGGTAGATATTAATGCATTTCCTCATCTCCCATCAGAGCGCCCACTCTCTATTGAGAAGGCGTGATGGAGTGCATCATGCAACCTGGGGTCTAGGCCAGGCAGGCATGCGCACTTCTCTAAGTCTGCTTTCTCACCTGCAATTGGTTCATCTAAAATTTAGGCAAGATAACACACACAGAGCACCTGTTACAAAGCCTAGTAGATTTGGCCTCAGGAAACACCATCTATCACTACTACTACTACTACTACTACTACTACTACTACTACTACTATTATTATTATTATTATTATTATTATTATTATTATTATTACAGTCCACCTTCCTTTCAAATGACAACTGGAGGTTCTTCCCAGGTGATTAGCCATCCCCTTTTTCTCAGAATGGAGGAGAAAATTAAATGAATACACTGTAACACTTAAAGGCATTACGTTATTGTGGCAACTGATCTTAGCAGAGTGTTTTGCAGACAGACACCCACGCCTACTGCAGCCGCACGAGGTGCTGGGGCCAGTTCAAGCCTTCTCCTACAGACTCTATTTTAAACATGAGAAACCTCAGACTCAGGGACAAGGGAGGAATACACCCCAAGCTGTCTGTATTCGGGATGGCGATCTAAATCCTATTCGTGGCACCAAATTGCCAGTGCAGCCCCTCTGATTTATCATCCTTGGAGAAAACTCAAGGAACTACTGACGCCTCCACCCTCCAGGCTTCCCTGCTTTGGAGAACCGGGATCTGGGGGAAATGCAGCTGCTTCTTTTCCCCTTGGGGACCAGCCCCTAATCTCTTCGACTTGAGCCTAACTAGACAGAGGTGAGAAACCTCTCCTTCCTGGATATTTGGGGACCATCTGCAGCAGACTCTTGCGCAGAGGAAGTGGGTCCCCGACAGCCACAAGCCGGCTGTCGCCCCTCCTGGTAGCCCCTGCACCCAGCGACTGGAGGCCAGACCTGGCCCGGCGGTGGGCGGGGCGGGTGGGGCGGGACTGTGGGCCCCGGGGCGTGGCCTGGGGCTCGGGTGTCCTGTGGCTGGGGCAAGGGTGGCGCTGGGAGAAGACTAGAAGGGAGGGTGAACTGGGAGGGGAGCGGGGAGGCTCTCAGGGTCCGGGAAGTGAGCCCTGCGGTCTCGGGGGAGGAGGCGGCGCGCAGCGAGCAGCAGGAAGGCGCTCGGAACCGGAGCCGGAGCAGGCGCAGCGGCGGTGGGCCCGGTAGGCAGGGCGGGGTCCCACGCTGCGAGTCCCCAGGTCAGGTCTCAGCTGAGCTCTGCTTGTCAGCCCCGCGGGGGCCGGCCGGGGGAAGGAACCTGCACGCAGCCCGCTTCGCCGTGCAGCTGCTCCCCGAAAGCTGGGGGCAGCTGCAACGCCTGGGGGTCTTAGGGCTGCGCGAGGCCTCGGGGGACAGCCTGGACGTGGACGTGGCTGGCTGTCCTGTCCCTAAGTCTAAGGTCCCGCGAAGTCGGGCCTGAAACCCGAGGCCTCGCGTCCCGCGCAGAGCTAGGCCGAGGGCCCCGCGAGGAGGTGAGCACGGCGTTGCTCTACAGAAACGCCCCTGGGTCCAAGGCGGGCAGCTCTTCCAGGGTCAGGGCACCCCCTCCTTGCTCACTCTCCTTTCATAAGCTTTTGAAATCATACCTCTTAAGCCTTGGGCCTCAGCCTCACCCTGTTTTTATCTTCTCAAGGTTCTTGTGTCATAAAAAGATGCTACAAATACACATAGGGGCGCCTCGATGTTGGGATATTTGTGAGGACACTTTAGGTCCAGTGACATTTCTGAGGGGAGCACGTTTGCAGATGAGAACTTCCGCCTGGTGTAGAAACACCGGCTGGGGCCTGCTTAAATCATCGCCACGGCGGAGGAGACTGACAAGCCTTTACTCCTAAGTGATCATCACACTCATTGTCATGCACAATCAACTTCAGTGAGAAAAAGCCCTAAGACACCGTGACACCTACTTGTCCACTTACATTTCACTTTATGGAGACAGGAAGGGTGTATGTACAGCAGTTAACCGCACAGGCCTGATGCAATTTCGGAAATAAGCAGCCCCCTTCGAAAAGAAAACTCGGTGCATACTGCAAAAAAATTTAAAAAAAATTAAAAATAAAAAAAATAAATCAGACGACTTACTGATTGTTGATAGCGAGTCAGCAACTTAATTTGAAAAAGGATAATTTAAATGAAAATTCACAACGTGCTACTTTATAAAATTTTTGTTTTTCATTTGTGGAGACTTAGATGTTGCTTTACCGTCATAAAAGCTACTAAAGTATGCGTAATGAAGATTGATGGAATAACACAGCAAAATGCATTTTAGTGCCATTCTTTGATCTTAAGAGTTATAACAGGAATGGCCAAGCCTGCGTTTGTGGACAGTTAGTAAAAGCTAATCAGCAGGGGTCTTCTCCGACCTGTGTGCTCTAATTTAATCTCTGCAGCGGCCCGATGGGGTATTCTCCCGGTAGAGGAGGCAGGTAAGGCGCAGTGGGGTGAAGCCAGGCTGCTGGAAAGTCTAAGAAAAAAAAAACCTGTGTTTCGAACTCTGAAACCTGTACTGCCTCCCCTTGGCCACCTGTACTTTGTTTTTCACGAGGAGAGGGGGCAGTTAGGGAGGCTGCTGGCTTCAAGGACTTTGGACCGGTGGGCGGAGCCTCATCCCAGCTCGCCTCCAGCCTTCCACTCTGTACAAGTTACTTCTCTTTTCTGGGCACATCAAGGTAACGGATGTCGTTGTCCCTACTAGATCTAAAAAAAAAATCTCTGCATTTGCGAAAATACAATTCTGCGTTTACCAGTTAACGATGTTGGCGGGTCGCGTTTGGAGTTGTAATTCCAGGGTGGTTAGGAAGGGTCGGATGAGTCATTCGGTGCGTGTGGACCGTGCACCTGGATACCACTGGGGCTCCAGTAGAGAACAGGGCTGGTGAGGGTTCCTTTGGGAGTTGACATTCTGGTTGGAGGCAGGGAGGCCTGAAGAAACAAAGAAGGAACCAACAAACGAGTTAATGAAGAAACAGCTACAGATTGTCGACAGAGGACTACGATACAGAGAAATGGAGGGGGGTCTGGGGAGGCGGGGCGCACATTGGACCTGGTGGGTCACTAAGACCTTCCGATGTAGACAGAGGTGGAGCTCGTGGTGTTCACCGCCGCGCCTGGGACCCGCAAGGGCAAAGGAGGCGTGGGAGGACTCGGCACCATGTAGTGATTGCCCCGTCTTCGCAGGTGGAGCTCGGATGCTTCGTCCCAGATGACGGTGGAGACACGGGTTGAGACCAGGTCATGTGGGACTTTTTTGCGGCTTGGTAAAGACTCTCGATTTTCATCTCATAGCAACGGGAAGCCGCTGAAGGGTGGTAGGCAGGCGGTGACATGCAGGCGGCCATGATGAAGCCCAAATGAAAGGTGATGGCTCAGGCCAGGGTGGTGGCAGCAGAGACGGAGAACGTGGAGTTTTCACATCGCACCTTATCGGTAGGGCCTTCCCGACGACCCTACTTAAAATAATGTCCGAGCATCCCTCACGCGCCCTGGCATTCCTCAGCCTCTGCACTGCTTATTCCTTTGTGGCAAACTATGTGTTTTGTCTGTAAATTGTAATTTACTCCCCCCCATGACAATGTCGGCCTACGTGCGGGCAGGGTTCGCAGGTCGCTTACTGCCGTTTCTCCAGCACCTGATACTGCGCCTTGTGCGAAGGGGGCTCCTAATGCATTTTGTCGTATGAGTGGATTTAGTAAACGGCTTGCGTTTGGATTCCGTAGAACCTGCTGATAAAACAGAATAGATGAGGTGGTGAAAGGAAAGGAGAAATCGGGGGTGGTTCCCGGTACGCTGGCCTGGGAGCCCAGGAGAGGTTACGTCGGTTACGAACGGAAAGGCCAGGGAAAGGACAAATCGAGACTCGGGAGGGAGGGGATCAAAAGTTCTGTGTGGTGCATATGACGTCTGGTGTGTGGATTAGTTATCTGTTACTACATTAAAACAATGACCCTACAATTTAGCAGATTAAAGCAACAACCATGTATTGCCCTCTGTTTGTGTGGGTCTGAAATTCCGACGTGGAGTGGTCGGGGGATTTCGGCTTAGGGTCCCTTATGAGGTTACAGTCAAGCTGTTAGCAAAGGCCGCTGTCATCTCAAGGCTTGACTGGGGCTGTGAGCTCTGCTTTGGGCTTTTTCACGGGGCTGTTGACAGACGAGCTGGCTTTCAGCTGGAGACTTCAGTTCCTTGCCGTAGGGATCTTTGTATAGGGCTGCGCATGCGGTGGCTTGTTCCCCCGGAGTAAATGATCCAGCAGAGAGAGAGAACCCGAGATGGAAGCCACCATCTTTTTGGAACCTGGTCTCCGGATGTGGCATAGCATCCCCTCCACAGCAGGTCCCACAGTCCACCCCTGCCGCAGTGTGGGAGGGCGAGAATGCCGGCAGGGGTGGAGGTGACGGCAGCCACTGTCGAGGCTGAAGACCCCAAGGTGTCCGAGATGCTGCAGGGGAAACAGGCCACTGGCTGTTGGGTACATGGTGCCGAGCTCCCTGGAGCGCTGTGGGCTACAGGTAGTTAGTTATGTGGCAGTCGTTCATCGCGATCTGTACAGCTGCTGGAAATGTACAAGAAGACCCAGGGAGAGAATACAGAAACGGAAGGAAGAGGACCCTGGACCCAGTCCAGAAGAGCCCAACTTTTAGAGGTCAGTGGAGGCGGAGTCAGCAGAGGGACGTGGCCGGTGGAGCGGGAGGAGAACCAGGACTGTGTGTATTCCGGGGGTGACTCAGCTTAAAGGTAGGTTTCACTGGACAAATTTCCCTTCCCCATGAAGGGCAGAAAACCCCTTGAATATGGCTGAAGTGAAAAGACTTTCTGAAAGAATGAAGTTCTATACGACTGGAAGTGTGAGTGGTTAAATTTTGACCCGGACAGGAGCAAAGAACAGGAGACACATATACAGATGGAACATTTAGTCTCAAAAAGTCCACGCCCGTGTACCTAGTGCCCTGCGAGTCTGGGGCTGGGCCACGGGTCCCAGGATTGTAGCAGGCAGAGGACCAATATGGCTTTTAGCAGTTGCGCTTAGAGTTAAGCTTGAAGACAAAAATACTTAACTTCATAGCATGGGAGGAGCCGCTGACCTTGGAAAATATCCATCCTTGCTTCCACATGCTTTATAGTGTTAATCCATGAGGAGTCTCTGTCCCCACACGTCTTAAATACCCTAGTGGACGCCACAGGGGCAACAGTGAGCCTTTGTGGTTAAGCCGCATCCTATTCTGTCATCTCGTAAACTTCACTCTTGATAGGAAGACCCGAGACGGTTGTTAAATATGTTTTTCATAAAGGATACCACGTGTGGCATCCTTCCTGTTTTCTGTAGCTGCTCTTTAGAGTATATCTTTGATGGCCCAGGTTTTATAAAAAGCCTTCTCATTCATAGACATCCCAGCCTTGCTTAAAAAAAAAAAAAAAAGAAAAGAACAAGAAAAAGAAAAAAGAGAAGAAAAATAAAATACCTGCTCCCACCTGGCCACCTGGCACAAACTGGCTCTCCGGCTCTGACAACCTGTTTCATGAAACGCGATCTGCCTCTACCTGCTCAGCATGGGAGTCACGAGTGTTCACCATGTCTCAGTCCCTTCCTAATCAGGCATGGCCATGTGACTGGCTTTGGGCAATGAACTGTCGGGGGAGTGACACGTGTTACTTCCAGGTGGAAGCTTTAAACGCCAGTGAGGCAGTTACAAGACAGTCACGGGGACGTAAAGTGCAGCATAGGGGACACAGTCAGTAATACTGCAGTGACTATGTGTGGTGCCAGGCGGGTACCAGGCGACTAGGGGGAGCGCTCTGTAAATTACGTAAATGTCTAACCACTATGCTGCACACCTGAAACTAATATAAAATAATATTGAATGAAAAAAAAAAAAGCCAGTGAGAGATTTGTCACACAGTCTCTTCCTCTGCCAGAGTGAGCACCCAATTTTCTAGATCGTGGCTGTACTGTCAGCTTGGGTCATGGGATGAGGATAGAGAGCAGAGCCTTCCCTGTCACTCTGCATTAGGCACATAGCGTGAGCTGGGAACAAGCTTTTGTGGTGTTTAGGCCCCGAGACTTGGAGATCTGTTTGTTAATGCAGCGCACCCTGACCTGTCCTGACTCATGTACTCAGGTAAGGTCTGAGCCATATGCACACAAGGATCAGCGGTCTCCACCCTACCAGACACCTTGGGAGCTGAAGAGGGAAGGTGCTGTAGAAGGCTTGCTTTTATGACTAAGGGGTCCACTTACTGTTGGTGAGCCTACAGGTGCACCTGTTTCCATAATACCCACGTCAGCTTCCTCATTTTAATTGAAGGTGGCAAAAATGACATTTAGATGCTTAATTACATTCTGTAAGTGCAGCTAGTGTGAAAATGAAAATACATAAAGCTTCAATGCCCGGAGGGGGAGGAATTAAGGCTCTCGTTTTTATTGTTGGAAAACACTATATATATATATATATACACATACATATATACATATATATATATAAGTATGTATACATATATACATACACATATATATACATAAAATATATTTTTTCCCAGCATCCTTCCAAGTTTTCCAATATAGAGCAATGTTCACAGGAAGAGACAATTCTTTCCAGATGTGGTTATCAATGGATGCATTTCGGAAATCATTTTGTCACCAAAGGGCATCTGAAATGAACCGTCCACACTTGACCATTTAATAATTTTTTCAGAGCAGCTCAAAGAGCGTTTTAAAGGGGATTTCCTGGCCGCCGTGTTTTGGATCTGGGAGGATCAGACCTAGGTGTTGCTCTCGGCATCCTGGAGGCCACGGGCTCACCCTTGTACTCCGACTGAAACAGACGTGGAGCAGAGAGCGTTTAGCTGGGGCAGAGCCACGCTGCCCTCGTAGTGAGGGTGGCTAGAAATCCACTCTCCCTGGGGGTTAGCACGCAAAGTCCCCTCCCCCCCCCCCCCCCCCCCGTCTCGCTCACATGAGTGGTACGATGATGACAAATTGCTGGGACCTGACTTCCCTAAGCGCTGGTGTGATGAATGATGTTGTTCAGGGCGCGGCCAAAGTTTCTGCACTGTCAGTCTGCAGCATGGATATTGGCAGTACTCGTAAACAGCCTTCTGCCAGTTGTGGGCTCCGTGGTGCATATTAAATTCTCTGTTTCCACTCGTCATGGCTCTTAGTTCTTCACCGGCCTCTGTCTTCCCTCGAATTCACTCAGCTAACCACCCTTTTGTTTTCTCTGTTCCCTGCTCCCTAAAAAGGTGGGGTATTCCCACAGTCGTGTTAAGTAAACATTGAGTCTTCACGGAAACTGTTAAAATAGTAATTATTAGTCCTTTTCACTAAATCCAGAGTAATAACAGCTTATCCTGCAGTAGCTTAATTGGGTAATTATTTAGTGTTTGGAAAGCACTTTGAAGAGAATATTGGTAAATATTGCTGCTATTTTAATGCTCTTTTGTGTAATTGAAAGTCCACTGCAACCACAAAATCCTCAGTGTTATTGTGTGCCAACAACGATTTCTTTCTTAATATAGCTTACTGTTTCCAAAATTATATATATATATGTATATAGATTTCTGAAATATTTAAAATATTTTCATAAACTCTCAAAGTCATCATGTATATACCATCACACTTCTGTGTCTCACTAGTACCTTCTTTATACAAAAAAGTTACACATTATCAGTCTTGGTTTCTAAAAGATCAGAGGAAATGTAAAGCAGGACCCCCGGCTCAGGGGTATTTCACATCACACGGCTTCCTCATGTATCCTGTGTGGTATCCGCTTAACTTTCCAGCCAGCTTTCCTATTTGGATCTGACAAATCACTGCAATAATGATTTATTTACTCTGAGTCCATACAGTGAACTATCACCTCATTGTCATCAAAAATCTGTCAAAAAGGTTAGATTATATTGCATATGCCCGGCCAGCCCTTTCAACAAATATTTTCCCCATGCAACGAACCCGCAGCCTCCAAGTATAATTAAAGGCCACGTTTGCAGCTCGGATTACGTGACCTCCATTACTAACTGTACTAGTTTGCTATGGCTGCCTTAACAAAATATCACAGGCTGGGTGACTTAAAATACAGACATCAATGTTTTTCACACTTCTGGAGGCTTGAAGCCCGAGATCAAGGTGTTGGCAGGTCTGGATTTTCATGACGCCTCTCTGCTTGGCCTGCAGGTGGCCTCTGTCTCCCTGTGTCTTCACATGCTCTTTCTGTGTTGGCTGTGTCTGATTCTCTTCTTCCTATAGTCATAGCGGATGAGGATCTACCTTAACAAACCCATTTTAATGGAATTACCTCTTTAAAGACCTCCATCTCCAAATACAGTCACCTTCTGAGGTACTGGGGGTTAAGGCTTCCACACACGCGTTTTGGAAAGGACGCAATTCAGCCGCTAATACTGACCCACGATAATAAAACTATTGTTTTGGGAGTTACTCTCTTCGATGATCAGATTTGAGCAACCAAGCAATGGCGACAAATCTTTGCAGGGTCTACTCAGTTTAGGAACTTCTCCTTAACAGTGTTTGGAGGAGAGCTTTATGCTTGTGACTTCAAACACTGAAGTAAGTCGATAAAAACTAAGAAACTTGATCCATTCAATGTACATCACCAGGTACACCTTGCTCTCTGAAGGGCTCCCCAAATATTTGCTACAACAAACTTGCAAGTTTGTTATAACACACTTCCTCTCTGCATCAAAAACTCGCTGTGACTAGTCCACATGCTGTGCCATCAGCGAGGGCAGCAGGTTCGAGAGGATGCTGTGGTCCCGTCCCAGGACGACATCTTGTGCTCGCACTGTTTAAAATGTGTTGTGCAGCATTTGCTTCCATGTTAGCAGCTGAAAACGTCTAAGGAAGCAGAAGGATCTCTCAAGAGAGAGGATGAGCCTCAGAAGCTAGAAAATCTCTTACAATTGGAACAAGTACTGGAAATGTGAAAACATGAAAGGCCTCAGTTTGACTGTTGCCTGTCTACGTCTACCAGGCAGACTGTGGTTGATTCTGGAGAGTTTTACGAGCTTCCAGAAAGATTTCCGTGTTTTGGAAGGCTTTATGACGTACCTTCAGATTTTGCATAACGATGTCTTTGCAATTGTAAAAATACGTATTTCGTAGTAAATGAATAGCCAGAAATCCTTAGAGGATTGTTTTGTGGGTATATAAGAGTTGGTTAGTAATATTTGGGATAACTGGTTGACAGTTTTGAATGGGCTGCAAAACATTATTTGTCCCTTGAAAAACTGTTTTTTAATTGGAATTTATTGTTGAAGCTAGGTGATGGAGAACTAGGGGTTCACTCTCCTCGTATCTCTGCATTTGTGAAGTTTGGAAAATGTCCATATTAAAAAGTTCGATAAATTAACGAAAGAAGAAATGAATGAAATATGTAGTCTCCTTTGACGCGAAATTTGATGCCATCGCATTTTCAGGGCCATGTGCTTGCTTTGGCAGCCCGCATACATTTTCAGGGACAGATTAAATTTGAATAATGAGGCATCATGCATATGTAAGACACGTGTGAGTAAAATGTGTGTGTGTGTGTGTGTGTGTGTGCGTGTGTGTGTTTACCATCAACTGCTCCATGGAAAAGTGTTGCTGAAACTCTTATCGAGAAAAGACTGTGAGAGCATCTTTGCTGGTTTTGACCTAGATGATCTGACACATGTTTTTATTTATCGCTCCCCGGTGTGTGACATGTCTATTACTTCATGAGTCAGTGCCTGTCTACCAGTTAAAGAGCTTCCCAGGCTGCATCGTTTCCAAGTTCAGCCTCTAACTTCAGAGACTTCCCATTGGTGACTGCACAGATCCCCTTAACGCAGAGATTCAAGGAGAAGCCGCTTGCTTCCAACACACCATGCCTCGCTCATGCTTTCTGCGCGGTACTTTCTACCCAAATGTTCTCCACTGTTTCAAGAGGATCTTTTCAGGTTGACACTTGGCAAGAAAAGTTCTCCGCTGAGTGTACTTTGGAGGAACATTGCTCCAACGCTTTGTCCCTGCCTGTCCTGGCGCCAGTACCTATCCAGGTCCTTCCAGCTTCCACGTGTAGGATTAGCACCTGCCCTGGGCCTCACTGGAGAGTCTCACTCACGTTTCTGCATAAGTCTAAGGCCTGACGTTCATTCCCTCTTGCTCCCGCGTTGCTCTGAACTTGCCCCATTATCATTCAGTAAAGTCCATCTTCAAGGCGTTCCTTTTTCTCCCGTGTAAATATTTTGGAGCAACTCCGTGCATAAGTAGTGGGTAATCTGCCATTTTGAGTACTGACATTACTGAACCGTTGACTCGGAGCCAGTTTTGATCGGGTGGGTGTAGAGGGAGGGAGAATGTTCTTGCAAATCACGTTGCCGTGCCCCTTCCGACCGATTCATCCTCCCAGTCGTCATTGTCTTTCCCTTTTTGTCTATGGGTGTATTTCAGGAGAAAGATCAAAATATGTCAAGCTAAGAGATCCAAGTTTAATATGATCTCCGTGGAGATTCTATATAGTTCTATAGAGTCTTGTCTATTGGGTTTCATTTAATTGTTAGATTTAAAAAGGACATGCATAGTTTCTAGCATTCAGGATATGTCTGCTACTCCACTGCTTTCCTTGCTACGGTGAGGTCAAAAGGATTAATTTTCACATTCTTTTGCTTTTTCATGGACCAAGTCAGGATTGTAAAAGATTTTTATGTGGAATTTTCAGATCGCATCATACAAGGATACTGTGGCTTGTTTGTTTATTTGTTTTTTGTGAACTTGTTTCCACGTCTTTAGTTTTATTTTTGTGTTAGCGAGACCTTGGCTAAAATATGTCTTCAGTAATTATTTGTGTATTATGTAGTGATTTTACAATGTTAGCATTATAGGAGAGTCTTTATATGTTGTTTCTATACAAAGAATGATGTATCAAATTTTAGATGTATCAAGTTTTATTCTATAACCACTGGAAAGTTTACTAAGCTGTACTATGTCTGAACATATGTCTCTATCCATATTCTTTACAGCATATAATATCATATTTATATTTTAAATCAACATTATTTAAAATGTCAGCAATTGATCAATAAAAAGGTCTGAGAGTTAAAATTGGATAATGGCTTTCTCTGCCTAATTTGAAGTCAAGATTATATTTCTGATGAGTTGGGGGAATGTTACCCCCAGATCAAGAGTTCTTTAATAAGCTGGAAAACATATATATGTTTCAGAACATTATAGAGATGTTACATGTCCTTTAATTTTAATAAACTAGTATAATATTCATCAGAATAAATGGATTAATTCATCATTCATTAATATGCATCCAGCTGGTCAAATTTGATTCATTTTCGTATCACCTTTAGGAATGTTTGTTATACCTAGCTACTGCCTTTATTACTGATTACTTAATATTTTTCTTTAAACCAGCCCATTATTTCACTCAGCCTCATCCTAAGCAATAATAGCCATGAAATGACAGGCTTGCAACACTTATTGCTTTTTTCCTAAAACACATTAGAATAAATACTTGCTTCAAACATTTTTAAATGCACATATATTTCCTGCATCGGCTTGAACCACCAGTGGGATGTTTATCCTACCTTCTTGAAAACACTGACAAAAGCCAAGCTGATTATTGACTTTTTTACTTGTCTCACCATCCACAGAAGAATAAGGTAATTCTTGGTTGTAAAGTTGGCACAGGACAACTTTCCGAATGGTTTCTGTACCTGCACTGTGATGACTAGGACATGTGAAAACTGTGTATGTGTGTACATATGCATACACATATGTACATGCCAGAGTTAATGGATTGTTTTAGCTGTTATTTGGCAAACGACCAAGAGTTTTCGTTTGTTTACACAGTTAACATTATTTATTTATTTGAGGGCTAATGAAGCCCCCTAATTGTACACTATTGTGCTCTGATTCATAATAGTATAAAGAGTGATAATATATAAGTTGTAATCTGGAACTTCCGGGTATTCTTTACTTTGTTCATCTATTAGTAATAATCTGAAGTTGAGAATGAGGTATGTACTGTAATATGGTTTGCCAAGAGTACGGTTTGCTTGTGGTGAGGCCAGAAAAAGAATTAGTGTAGAGGAAGAGAGCCATAGGTTTTACAATCCTTGTGTAGAAATGTTCTGCCTGACTTTCTAGGACACATATGTGCCCATTCATTTAACACCTGAGCCAGGTGAACCGATGGAGGAATGATGCTGAGGGCATTTAGAGGTCATTCAAGGCCCCTTCACATGGAACCATAGAACTTGCATCTAGAAGGGACTTTAGAGATCTGCTTTTTAACTCCTTTGTTTTATTAATGAGAAGACGGGCTCGCGGGGTGAGTTGCCTAAAGACGCACTTTTAGCATATCAACTTTTGGGTAATATTTATATGAAGTTCTGGCTTTTCCTCCTCTTAGGAAAATAATATGTTCGGAAGAGCATTATGTCGTCTCCTCTGTGTGCATTCTTCCCTTTGTGAAATATAGTGAGTTCACATTTATTTTTGGTGGCACTTGAGATATTTTATAGCTATTGTTTGTATCAAGGAAAGATTAACCTATAGTATCAGGAATGATGCCTGTAGCCTTTAATACATTTGAAAAAGAGAGAACTATGGTATTTTTCTAAGCAGTCTCAAGATATATTTTACATACTAAATAAAATTTCTGTTCTTATGGTTACTACACTTGGATGCAAACATTCCATATTCTTGGGTTTTAACCTGTGAGTATGTCTGATAACAGAGCAAATAATAAAAGCTGATAATCAAGGGTAATCAGAGTCAGTTTCGATATGAATTCATAGTGAAACATGTATGAAATGAGTTGCTGTGACGAATGGGCCCCGAACAGGGCCAGAAAGTGTGAGTCCAACTTCAGGGAATGCCCTAAACCAGAACTCAGAGAAGACTAGGGTAGCAAGTGCTGCAGCCTTTACCTTTGAAATTAAAAGTAACTTCTAAAGGAAGGACAGCTCATTTTGTTTATGCAATAAGTTTATATTGCTCTGCCGCTCGTTGGGAAAAGTAGCTGTGAGCACTGAGAGGGCATATCGTTATCCTCTTTGTGTTCCAATTTAAAACGTGTTATTACTTCTTTTCGGGATTCAAGCCGCAGAGCAGCCCTGAGATCTCCCAGCCCAGACCCCTCACAGTGCGCAGACCTGCCATCAAGAAGGCGAGCCGGGCTTTAATAGTCCCAGAGACACGGCCAGTGCTCTATTCTTCTGCTGTTAATGCCTTGAGAGTTAGGATAATCCCTTTGCAATTCTCTTGTGGCGTCCCCAGAGAGAACCGGAGGATTAGAAGCCCCTCAAATAAACACAGTGCCCTGCCAGTCTCTGTCTGCAGTGTGTGCCATTTGTCATGGACAAAGCGCAGTCATTTTACGCTGTGGCCTCACATGGGGGTAGGGTAGGGGGGCGGGGAGGGGAGTGGTGGCTGGGCAGTGCCTTTCTGAGCTGGAGTTTCCTCTTTCCGGTTCTGGATCCGATGCTTCCAGAGCAGCAGCTCTCTGCTCGGTCTTCTCTGGTGGTCATGAGCCAGGCTGGCTTCCGCTCTGCACTGGGCGGGGCTGTGGCCATGTCCTCCGCGAGCGTCTGCGGTGGCCTTCCTTCTTCCCAGAGTTAGTGAACGAACCCAATGACACGCGGTTTAACCCTTCAGGGATTCACCAAACAGTCCATCCGCGGGAAAACCTCACTCGGTTGCTCTCACACCTAGGTGATGCCAGTTACTTCACGGGACTTGGCCGATCCTAAGAGTCTCCATTGCATTTATACCTACGCGCTGCATATCATTCACTGTGAACCTGATTGCACTGTAAACTCCTTGAAGACAGTGACCATGTCTGCTTTCTCTTTTGATACCTAATTTATTACTGTGCCCCGAGACCTGAGCCAACAAACAGAAAAACAAGCCAAAACGAAAACCTTATGCCTATTCAGTGAACAGACTGTGTTGCGAACTCCACTGCAAACCGCACTGACCTTTTGAGACGCGAAATGCTTTGCCGCCGAGCACCATATTTTTCAAGCTTTCATACAACAACGCGGCTCCATCACAATTAATCTTATATGGTAATGCAGTGACAATGAGATGATTTCTCTGGAGAATCTATGCTAATACTATTAAAATGCTCTTACAATGTCAAAATGATTGCGCGGGAAGCATGTGGGTACTGTGCGATGTGATTATGATATTACGGTGATGGGCGATTACCATAGGAAACTACTAATTCGACTCCGCAGGGACTTGCATTATGAAGCCATTATAACATGAGATTATAATGACACAATAACTTGGATGCACTTTCGTGATGTGGAAACTAAAAGCTAATTGGAATGCAAGTAGTATTTCCATTAGATTGTAATTAAACACTGAAGGCGATGCTTGTTTAAATTTAAGGCGGAGACATGCAACCCAGAAATGAAAACTGGGGGGCGGGGGGGGGGGCGGGGAATGCATGCCAAGTGTAAGCTGAGGGTTGTGTAAAACCAGCAACAGCTCTGCCAGCTCTGCCGTTCAGTCCTCCTTGGGTGTGAAAGCTCACATCTCGGTGCGCCGCACCCCCCTGGGGATTTTCTCCCTCCCCGCTGCCCCTCTAAGGAACCAGAGCCCACATCCCCACATCGGGATGGGACGCGAGAACCCTGGCTCTAACTCCCGCTTCCGGTGCTTCAGGGTTCAGGCCTTCTTTCCTCTTCAAAGTGGACGTGAAGGTGGTACCTTACCTCCCTCAAGCCGAGAGACTAAAATTATTTTTTTTTCTCTGTCCATGAAAAGTAACCTTTTTCAAAAAGACAACCAAATGAATCCACGTCCAAAGTCAGACGAAACAGATAAGCAAGCACAAGGGAGAAAAAGGAAAGATAAAATAAATTTCCCCCTCTAGAAATGACCTGTATGAGTATCTCTGGCTATTTTCTTTTAGACGCTTCTCTGTGGACAGTATGTATTTTTTTTTGCTTCAAAAATGTGTATTATATGATACTTTTAAAACATACTTATTCATTCTTCCCATCCCTCCCCGCTGTAAGATCTACTTCTTATTCAGGAGAATCCAGTCGATAAGTTTTTATTTGTTTTTTAAAGGTCAGCTCAAGCTGGAAAGTTTTATACGTCACCCAGGACCCTGTGTTTTACTATTAGGGAATAGTACTGGGCAGGGTTTATGCACAGAATGGGTCCTCGGTACAATTTTCCGTTTCTGTTAGCAATGCCGTGGGTAGCGCATGAACACTTCTGTTTGGGAATGAATGGTACACTTGAGAAGTCACGGAGTTCCAGTTTGTTCTCGACTGATAATTACTGTATGGCTTAGGTAGACGTAAAGACAGGTTATGAAAACTGGGACGATTTAGGAGTGACTACGCTTGTTAGATATACCCCTGCATTAGCTTGTTCAGATTTTATAGGGACACACAATAAC
This sequence comes from Rousettus aegyptiacus, assembly GCF_014176215.1. Classification (NCBI taxonomy): domain Eukaryota; kingdom Metazoa; phylum Chordata; class Mammalia; order Chiroptera; family Pteropodidae; genus Rousettus; species Rousettus aegyptiacus. The sequence continues at coordinate 90,010,997 of NW_023416285.1, read as the reverse complement.
TAATAGATACTCTTTCTTAATTATGATTCAAAGTGGTTATTGCTCCTTGGTTTACATATAGTGAAGATGAGTTTTTTTTTTTTTTTCGTTATTAGGTATTTAGTTCTCACTTAGATATGCTGTATGCTTTAGAGTTATTTTTATTACCACTTCTTGCAACAACCAATTTAAGGAGGGAAGTCTAAATTACTCAAGTAATTTTTTGTAATTAGAAAAGGAAAGCACGGTGCAATTAAATTGCTTGCTTCATGTCGCCCAGTGCATAGTGGAGGTGGCGTTAGCTTTTCTGGTCCCAGATAATCGTAGCCTCTTCCTTAGGCCAATGAGTGATGCCGCCTGGTGTCACATGAATGGACACCAGGATGACTTACATGATGTTTATAGTAAATATCTCCATGGTTAAATAATAATAATAATAATAATAATAAATTAGAAAACAAACGTTTGCCTGATGAGTTGGGAGACTGGGTTCTAATCTGGGCTATGTGGCCTTCAAATGTTCAGGGGCTCAGTGTCTGCATGTAAAAATGAAGTCGCTAAATTAAATGATCTATCTCCATAGTCCCTTTCAGTTCAAAAATTCCGAGATCAAATAGCATTTAACATGAATCAAGGCTTACCTATTTTAATTATAAGTACAATATTATTTAATAAATATATTTATTTTACTACTTGAAAACCATTCATCTAAATTCAAAACCATACTTTATGTAGATGTACTGTAATCTGACATGTTTTACCAGATTTATGATGTGACTTAAAAATGTTCTTTTTTAATTTAGGAAATTTATTAGCATTATTAAAGTTGCAGATATAAACTAATCCAAAGAAGAGATTAAAATTATTGTCTTCTGGTATACCTGTAATATTGTTGAAGTACAGTTAGAATTACAATGAAAGGAAGCGTTTGTATAATTGTACAAGAATAGAGATAGTTATGTTGAATAATATTTAAAATATGTGCTTTGTGTGAATTCTTAGGAAGCAGGTGATAGAAATGATTAAGGTATCAAATTAAAATACAGTGCCAGACAAATCTTTCTAAATCTTTTAGGACAACTTATTTTTCACGAAAAAAATATACAGGAAATTATATCCTCTTTATATAGAAATGCATCTACATGACTAGTACTTAGTTAAAAATATATTTGGCTGTAGGGAATTTTCCTAATTTTGCAAGGGTATTTAATCTGGAGAATTTAGAATTCTGTTAGACCGTGGGTTGGTTTGTTTGTTTGTTTTTGTCATCTGAGCCTGGGAAAGAGTGATTATTGCCACATGCAGTTATTACAACTTTGCCCATGACCTCATTGTAGTAAATCGGTTTTCAGGAGTGAAAATAAGCTGCTCGTTATTTTTAGTACATTAAATACTTATCTCTCTCAAAAAGAGGTTTCTGTGTCAGGACTCAGCAACATTTGTTATCTTGCCTTCTTTTCTAACTCCGTTAACAGACGTTATTTTAAAACAATTTTTCTCAAGCTGGAGGATCCACAGATTCGCAACAAAATTTTCAATTTTGTGTTTTCATTTTTGTGATCATCTGAACAATTCTAAGCATATTCTGGGTCGACTTAATCATCTGACAACTGCATATTGCCACAGGATTTCATTATTTGTATCTCCGTCAGTTTTTCGGATGTCGGTGATACAAAATTATTACTTAAAACAACAGCATTAATTTTTTCAATGATTTTTTTTTCACACGGGAGTCTCTGCTTCCCTGGGTGCCGTGACCATGTCACTAGGCTGTCGGGTGGTGGTTACGTTGAGAGAAAAGTCTTGTATAGTGGTTTGGGCCCTTCCATTTCCTTTATAAGAAGTGGAGCTGGTTTATGAACCAGGCCATGTAACGGCCGTACGTTTGTTTTTTTCAGGGGCTAGCTTCAGAGTCTACTATCCTAATGGTAGAACCAAGGGGCAGGGGCTGTTCAGTTTTCTACTCTTCAGTTCGGTCCAGCCCTGCAATTTGCACTATGTCTTCAGCAGAACCAGCTCCACTCCCAATACAACCTCCTTAAGACCCGTGCCCACTCACCTCTCATGACCTGAAGCTCGGGGGTGTGGGGAAGGAAACTGTGTGGAGACCCCAGCCGAGCTCCTGAGGAACCAGTCAATCAAAGAAAGCTAAGGGGTTATACATTATGACAAATGGGGATGTTTGTCCTGTGTCCTTTTGCAAGAATAGGGTGACATATTTTCTTTGGTGCACATTTAAGGCGCTCCCTAATAAGGGTTGGTTGACTCTCAAAGGAGAAAACCTCAGAGATCACAGTTTTTATACTATTTTTAAGGCCTCCCAAGAGAAGCCTGCAGAGCCTACGGCAGTGTGTTCTGCCTTCAGCGAAAATGGAAGCCCACCACGCTTGCCTGAATAATAACCCTATTTTCTCAGTGGTGAAACAGAAACGATAATAATAAAAGTGGATTTCGTCCTATGTCCTATGGTTCAGTCTCCTACTTGGTTACTTTTTGGTGACTCACCTTCTGCTGATCCCCCGCCTACTTCACAGGATATTAGGAAATTTAATTAAAGTGTATAGAGGATCTTATGCTCTTCTGAGAAACACATAGCATTCTTATTGTAGATAATACTTTAAAATTCCATAATCTCTTGAAGGTAATGAAACCAGCAATATAGGAAGCTGGGGCTTCAGTACAGTTAGAGTTTTATGAAGACACAATCTTACAATGTGATATTAACCATGGTCATAGTTGTGAGTTTGAGAGTTCAGAGTCCAATTACTGTGAACTTTCTAATTGTCATAAATATTTTGATTTCGTTTTCTCCCATGCATAAATAACACATTTAAGAGGGCAATATGTATTCAAGTTGTGCTGATTTTCGTTAATTTTTGAGACCTTCCAATTTTGTTTTCAGACATGATTATGAAAAGTACTTTATACAGCAATCATTGTAGCAGTTTTGTAAGTTAGAGGCCGTGGGAAGAAAGGAGAGTATTCTTCCAGGCTTCCTATGCCCTAGAACAATCCCTGAGGAACCACGAAAAGCACTTTAGTTTCCTAACTCATCTCCTGGTCTCCTGTCCCCAGGATCCGGCCTGTACTCAAACCACCCATATAACTACCATCCGAATTCAGGTCTCACCTTCTGGGGCCAGCCCATGAGTCAGTGTTGTCTACCACGGACCTGCCCCACAACCCGTGTTTGAGCCTCTGCAGACCGCTTACACACCCTCGGACATGCCCTTCCTTGTTCACGCCACCAGAATGCCTTCTTGTGAAATCCCCTTAACGTTCCGTGGCCTCTAACGCCGCCTCCTCCAGGAAGCCTTCCCAGTCCCTCTAGTATTGGTGAATGTCCAGACACAACACACCTGAGCATTCTCTTTGGACCTCTTTTCTAACGTTTACTGCACTGTTTTATCTATAGGTGTCCTGGTAATATATAAAAAATATCGATCCTGCATTGAAAGCTCATCGTGTACCAGGGAGTACGGGGCTGGGTGGGGGAGGGGGATCTTCAGCTTCCTGTGGCAAGATTGTTTCTCTTTCATCTTTGTTTCCCATAATAACCTCCTTTGGACATAGTGGGTCTTCGACAGGTACTTGTCACACTGAACTGAAATGTATTCAGGTGAAATACGTTCAGGTGAAATCTATAAGTGCCTGCAAAGCAGACTTCTTTATGCTGCCTGACTTATGCTCGGAGAATGTAAAGCCCTTACACTCATAAATCACGGCAGCTTTTCTTAATATGTCAAGGAGAATAACAATAGCTGGTCACAAGCCTATGAAGAGGCCAAGATGCTCGTGAAAACATCAGATTGCTTTTGGCTGAGAGGATGTTCCGTCAGGGTGGATGTGAAGGGCGGGCAGAAGGAAAACCGCTCACTAGAAAACTGTTCATTGGTCGAACAGACACCTACTCAACACCTGCTTCTTGCCCATCGCTGACATAGCTCGGACTTGGTGCTCCTCTGTGTGCAGATGGAATTAACGTGGTTATCAGAACGAAAGCTAGTTATCCGTGAGACTCATCTTCATTGAGCACGGCCAGCGTTTCTCACAGAGGCATCCAGGTAGGCAGCAGAGCCTGTGTGGCAGTCCGTAGAACGAGACAAAGAGGACCAGATGCAGGATGGAAGAGGTTCTGGATTTCTCTGCAGTGACTCTCGGCCGTTTTTCTGCATGACCACCATGTTTTACACGAAACAGGGTAGGCCTGACGATCTGGAAGCAGGTACACGGCACTGATTCTTTTAAACTCTGAGTTAGTTAAGCAAGGGAGTGAAAGTCAAGACTTTTCAAAGAGGGTCTACTGTGTGGTCTTCAAAATAGAGAACCTGAGATGATTTTGTGGGAAATAACTTTTAGATATATAGTGATTCGGGCAACTGAAATGCTCTCCGTGATTCAAGGAAGAGAGTTTAAAATTTTAACTGCCTTAAGAAGAAATTCGTGGGGATGGTCTCTGTACAGTTAAAAAATTAACCTAAGAGCCATTATCCAGCGTTACTCCAGTAAATGAATGGCTCCTGCTAAGTAGTAATTTTACTAAGTATTTTTAGTTTCTGATTTACAATTGGCTCCTATCAATTCAGATAGAAAATAACTTTGAAGATAAAGCCATTTGCTGTTGTTTTTATATGTTCAGGAGTCTTACTCTTATATAATAAGTAAATATGAAATAAGTATACAAGATAATAAGTAAATTAAAAAATAATAAAAAAAATTTTAAAGTATTTGTATTCCTATATAGTACTGTGTTGGGCGCAGAAGAATAATCTAAAATGAGAACTTGGAGAGGATGAACATACCGGAGAGTTGTAAAATCAAACATGCTTAGAAATCCATAGACCAGTAACTGTTGGGAAAATATTTTCCAGGGTTTTTAATAATTTTCAGCTGTTTTGACTTAGAGAAACAATGTGATATGCCATAAAAGTGGTGTGTTATGATCCCGGAATTATCTATGGTCAGAAATACATTAATACATATGGCAGGACAATTTTTTAGCCCTTTGCTAATAACTGCTAACCTGTTCTTCCCTCCTGGTCCTGATTCTTCTTCCAATTCTCATTTCCTGGCTCCTGCTTTTTAGTATTTGTTTTCTTCCCTGTATGTGTCTTTTGTGCGAGTGACCTCACATTCTTTGTGGCATAAAGCTGGATGAGAACAAGCAGGGACACGAGTGTTAATTGAGCACCCATGATGTGCCGGGCACTGCACGGGGCTGGGGGCCGAGAGGCCAGACAGTGCCTCTGCCCTCAAGGAGCTCAAAATCTAATGGAGAAAGACAATAGTGAACGAGGTGAGTGTTAAGGTTAAACTTGAAGTGCTGGGAGGAAACCTAGAACCAGCCTCTTACCCAGAGTGCTTAAGCGAAAGGGTTGCGGGGGCAGAGTGGGCGTGAGCTGGGTTTGTAAGCTCTGAATGAAAGAGGCAGAAACACATTCAAAGACCTGAGACCAGTGCGGACATTTTGAGTCCAGAGATGGACAAGAAGTTCAGGGGGTTCAGCAGGCTTCAAGGGCAGATCGGTTTCTCAAGGTTGGGAGGAGGACCAGGCAGGAGACATGTCCGGATCTGTGTTTTAGAAAGAGCACTGTGCGCTCACGATGAGAAAGGCAGGGGTCTGGGTTGGAAGGCCTCACTCTGATCCATCTGACGGATGATGGTGGTTCCAACCCAGTGGCTATGACGATGAAGAGGGGAAGACGATGTAAATGCTCTGACAGTGTTGGGATGTGTCACACTTAGAAACCAAGTACGTGTGAGTGAGGCAGGAGTCTTGGATGAAACTTGGCTTATTTTTTGGGTAGAGGTAGCGTTGGAGAAGAGGCAGAGCCTGCAGACCACTAAATTTTGTCCAAGGACTAAATATGGTGACCTCTGCGTGTCGCCACGGACTGTGCTTGGCACACAGTAACCACCCAACAAGGTGGCTACCGTCGTAATCGCAGACTAAACTGGTCTGATTTAATCACAACAGAAGTCCCTGTGAAGTGCTGCTCATCATCGAAATTGGGCATGCTCTCAGCAGACCCAGGCTCAAACTGCGGCCTTCCAGCGCTGTGACTCTAGACAAGTTTCTTCACTTTTCTTGGCCTCAGTTTCCTAGCGGCGTGTAAGATAAATATAAAACGCTTTGCGTGGCACCTGACACATGGTTGGAGCTTGGTAAATGATAGTTTAGTGACTGAAAGGCACCATTATTGGCTCCCGGCCTCCAAATGAGGGTGGGGGTTCTCTCTCATTTATCTTTGTATCTCCCATAGGCCCTCGCTGCCTAGCGGCGGGTCTTAGACTGAAGGGATGCCCAATAAATATTTACTGAATCTATGATAACTGTTTTTATTTTATCATTTTACTGTTTTCCTGCTAACTTGTCAGAGGCTGTTAACACTTGTGGAAAAAAAAGTTCTTATGGTTTTGTCCTTATGTGGTCTATCCGTACTTAAAATTTATTTTGCTTGATACTTTTTTTTTTCACCTCCAAATAAATGATGACCCATACTTTATAATTTCTGACATCTTCCTCTGAAACGTCTTCTTGACAACTCCTGTCCACATGCCTAACCCCACACAGGAGTGTATTCAATAGGGGGACCTTGCTCCTTGTGTGGTTTGACTGGTAAAAATTACTGAGGCTGCTGAACCTTTGCTAGAATTCTCACTGCCCCGGGACTTCCACTCGAGTCTGGATCAGTCCTTGAAGGGCTCCGTCAAACAGCTTGAATTTAATCAGAGAGAACCACGGCCACTACAAAGACGCGTAGTTTGATCAGAAATATTTGCACATGAACAATATCAAATCTTGGGCACAACTGGCAAATTAGCAATTCTGTGATGAAAAAGAAGGATTTGAAATAACTCTGGAGTTCATAAATCTTTGCCTGTCTGTGTATTTTAGTTGGAGGGTTCAAAATCTATTTTACATGTGACATTGGTAAAAGCATCAAATAGGTTTACGCTGGTTACGCTGAGCTTTTCCCATTTTATTCCCCTTTACTAATTATAAATGAAATAGATAAACATAAAAAAGTGAAAATACATTAAATTGCACTGAAAGAAAAAAGTATTTATCTTTGTTTCTTTGACTACCCAAAGACACACAGTTTAAATTTTAAAATTTAAAATTTAGAAATTTTAAAATTTCTACTTAACCTCTACATATATGTAGATACATACACTCTCCATAAATTGATAATCATTGATTTTCTCATGTTATAATAAGGGCATTTTCCTCTGTCATTAAATAGTTTTTGAAAATATCAGCTGAATGTTTGCATAATGCTCCATCATACATGTAAACAGTCACATATTTTAGGCTGTTCTGGTCTCTATTCTAAATAATGCCATAATGAAACTTTGTGTGTTAATATTTCTTACACATGTCTAAGTATTTCCTTAAGACAGACTGGGAAAGTAACGTTTCAGGACTCTAGCTGCAGGCCGCTAAACTGCTTTTTGGAAAAGTTGGGCAAATGTGCATTTTTGCCAGTGTTGAAGGCGGGTCACCGCCTTCACGGTGGCCTTGCTTATCTTTACAAACTGATCAGTGAACTGGCTGGATTTTTTTTTTTTAATTCATAATCGACAATATTATATGAGTCTTAAGTGTTCCCCACGTGATGCTTTCTGTTGGGTCCCCACAATGTGACCACTTCTGTTAACTTTGAGACTAAGTTGTCATTTAAATAGCTTTTTTCCAGAAGCGTGAACCTAGATTTCTATTCATGAAAAATTCCAGATGGTTATTTGATGCTTCCTGTGTTGCAAGTTCCTTAAATGTGTTGTACATTTTAAATGTTTTTATTTCTTAGCACTGTTCACACAAAACTGAAATCGAGCTGGGGTTTATCTGGCAGCATTAATTCCAAATAAAATCTTCGTTACTTGATATTTGGACATTCGGACAGTTATGTGGAATTTGGACAGTATCTCATTACAGTATAGCCTCTGGAAATTATTTTTTAAAAAATACATCATGCTTCAGGTTTTGTTTGTAGGCATGAGAATTTTATGTCTGTAGCCACTACCCTCTTCATTAATCACTAAGAACATGTAATTTAAACTAGACTGTGACATTTGTTTGTATATAAAAGAAAAAGTAATTATTTGTAGGATATTTTAATCCAATGGCATTTGGAGTCTGGTTCTACACGTTACATACCCATTTCACTAGCAAACTTCAATAGCAAAGAAAAAAAAAGGAAAATTTTAATCTTATTGGAACTTCAGATTTATAGTAAATCTTACTTTATTCATTTTACAATGAAACTTTTGGCTCTTTGACTAATTGTTGTAAGATTTATTTTATTTTTCTAACTTGAAACCTCAATCAAGTCCTTTAAGTGTGGCTGATTATTCAATGCTGGTCTCTACACATTCTGGTCATCTCTTGCTGTGTAACAAACCATCCCCAAAACGCCAGTTTTAAACAACCATTTATTGGCCCCCATAATTCTGCAGATGGGCCAGACTCTGCTGGATTGGCTATAGCTGGGCCTGCAGTTATGTGGGATCTAGAACTCACTTTTCTGATCCTTTCACAAGGCTGAGTTCGGTGAGCATGCTAGGGTAACTGGGAGACTCTCTCTTCTTCCATGTGGTTTCATGGCCTCTCCTTCTCCAGACTTCCTCCACTGCATCCCGAGATTTCCCAAAGCGCAAAAGCAGAAGCTATTTACAAAGACTTGAGTCCCAGACTGAGTACCACTTCTGCCACAGTTGATTGGTTAAAGTGAGCCAGAGGCCCGCTCAGGTTCAGCGAGGAATGGGGCTGCCCAAGGATGTAGATGTTGGAAGGCGTGGTTCACTCAAAACCATCCAGGGAGACCAGCTAGCATGCTGTATGAAGGGCATTCGTTTAAAAAGGCATCTCCAGTCCCAGTTATCCGCAGATAACAAGGGCCCCCTATAGCTATGATCACTTCCGTGGGTCATTTCCAAAAGCCTAATGAGTTGCGATGTCAATCCCAACGGTCAATCTGGTTTTAACAATTGCAGGCCTCATATGAAAGAATTAATTTATAAGCAAAATTAGAGCCTCTGTTCGATTCAGAAACTTCATCCGCTTATCGGTGGTTTTTCTTCTAAAGAACAAGTTTAGGTTCATTTTGCCTAAGGGTACTCGGCAAATATTTGGAAAATGATTCAAAGTTTGGTGTGTAGTAATTCTGAACTTTATAATTTAGGCACTGCTTTTACGTATCATTTCGCTTGGCTTCTCATGCCAAATCTTATGCAGTAGATATTATACCAGTTTTCAAGTGAGGAAATTAACTCATTGTAAGTTTTGAAAGTTTCTACAATCACACAGCTGGGAAACATTGGAGCTAGGGACTCCCAAGTTCAGGGTTACTCGCCCACCTAGAGTTCTCATTTAAACTTAGAAGAATCTAAAACTAAATTCACATGATCTCTGTTTGCCCCTCTCTCTCTCTCTCTCTCTCTCTCTCTCTCTCTCTCTCTCTCTCTCTCTCCCCTTCCTGCCCTCCCCACAATGCACATGTAGGTGTGTATCCACATGTATATAGAATATACATTTTAAAAGGCATTCTTTTAGTACAGCCTTCATGAGAGTTAATGAATGAAATTCATTCTCTCGTTACCTCGATATGTACATATGTACATGTATATGAAATACACATTTTAAAAGCTGTTTACTTAAAGTATAGCCTTTGTTGATAGTCAATGATCAGCAGAAAGTCAATACTATCCATTTCAAGTTAAAAAGCATCACAGGAGCATGGCTGTCATCTGGAAGTCATCCGGTCCAATCCCTTCATTTACAAAATGATAAAAACAGGCTCAGAGTGGTTAAGTGACTTGCCCAAAGTCACACGGCTATTTAGCAGAAGAACCAAACCTGACTACAAACCTACTGTTCTTCCAACTAAACCAAGCACCCTCAAGAACAGCCTTCCAAGTGAAATTGTGTAAGGAATATAGATATTTTATATGTTTAAAACATTAATTTATGATTTTACAGGAATTAAAAGTAATAAGCTTTTGATGACTAAGGACGGTTAAGGGCCAGCTATGCAATTTGCTCAAAATAGGAGACAGCCTACTGCTCAGAATCCATGGAAAAGAAAATTCTTTCTAGTTAAAGCTGAGAAATAACTTCAGGGCGGAGAAAAAGAGGTTGTAACTGCTGTACTGAGTAACTTGGTATGCATTTCACTCCCAGGATGAGATGAAATGTATGTTAAACATGCTCACAGCACCGAGTGTGGAACTTTCTTCTCAGAGTGAGCAGGGTTAGATCTCAGTTTTCCAAGTGAAGAAAAACATGAAGGTCAGTCCTGCAGACAGTGTTCTGACGATACTGCGCTTGTCCCCGCTCAGATGTTACTGCGACAAGCCGTGAGCAGTGCTGAGTAGAGACAGTGGGTTTCTCCTCCCCCGCCCCACTCTCCTTCCTTCCCCTCCTCCTCCTTCTCGCCGTTTCTTCTTATTAAGGAGAAAGTATTTTCAGTCTGTTGACTAAACGGATATGTTCAAGAAGCCAGTACGGTCGTGTACCACTTAGCGACAGGGATACCTTCTGACGAAGGCGACGTGAGGACAATTTCGGTGTGACGTGAGCGTCGTCGGGTGCACTTGCACGAGCCTCGCCGGTCCGGCCCAGTGCGCACGTCGGCCGCGAGGCACACGGCCTGTCACTCCCGGGCCACCGGCCTGCACGGCACGTCGCTGCGCGAAACAATGCGGGATGAAATCAAGCACGAGGGAAATGATGCGATCGAGAAACGGGGCCGACTGGGACGTGTGAGGCCGCTGTTTCACCGCACGCTTAAAAAAAAAAAAAAAAATGAAGCAGAAAGAGCACACGCTACAAGAACGATGAAGAGTACGGTGAACAGATAAGTCGGTATCGCGGTCACTTACTATCAAGTATTCTTGCTCCACGTGGCTCGGTGTGCCGCGCTTCCGTGCGACGGGCAAGGAGGCTGGTCGGCACCAGCACTGCCTCACGCCCGAGGGATGTGTTGCACCGACACGCGAGGGCAGCGGTCACGTCACCAGGTGGCAGGGACCTTCCGGTTCCATTACGGTCGTAGGGGCCCGCTGTCGTGTATGGGGCCCGCTGTTGACCGAAACGCAGTCACGTGGTGCGTGGCTAGTACTATCGATCGCAGTGTGTGTGTGACCTGAAGGGCCGGCCAGTTAGCACAGGGTTTGACTGAAGAGTCACTTGAGCCACAATAAGCCCAGCGTCTTCAATTGAACAGCCCGATTTAATGTTAGTGATTTGTGACATTAAAAATGACTTAAGCGACTTATCAGTTCAGGTGAACTGGTGTCGTCAAGGAGTGCAGGACAGGGAGGCTCGAGCTGGCCCGGGAGAGGGCACCCCCACCAGGCAGACCCCTCTGCGAAAGCCTTGTTCCAGGAGAGCCACTTCCCGGGTGGTCTCTGCCACCACCTTTATAGTTGTTATCTGGAATTCGGAAATATCTCCAGGCTGTTCTCTCTCACTTCCTTAGTCAAATAGGAAAAAAAAAAAAAAAAAGCTTGGGGATGAAACCTGCCAGTTTCCTCTGAATACACGATACAAGCTGCTCATTTATAGCTCTGAACGGTTTTGTTTTATTTACGTCACAGTTGGAAGAACTAGCCGGGTCCTGTCGTTGCTCAGTGCGCCGAAGTGACTGGATTTCTTTCTCTTTATTCGGGCACGGTTAATGACTTTTTTTGACAACGTTTAATAGGAAAAGTTATAAATCTCCACGCAGCAGAGCCCTTTAACCACAAGCATCCGGGCAGGTGCACACGTGGTCATGTGTCACCGTCATCTGGCCCTCGAGCCAATGCTGTTTGAGAGAAGACATGCCACAGGTTTGAACCTGCACATGGGGAGAGTATTCGAATGAGGTCTAAAAAAATATTACGTGGCTTTTAAAATATTTGGGTTATAAATCCGATGTTGGGTTTAAGGGCAGTGTTCATAGAATACCACCACTCTGTGATGTAACCCGTAAAAAAAAACAAAAAAACAAAAACAGAAGTGCGCACACATTTGCACCGACTGGCACTTTTTTCTCAGGAGTCTCCTTACCGGGGAGAAACTTTATGTTATGGCACCAGCAGGTCCAGGTAGAAAGTGCCATCGGCTGTTCCTCTTACCACTTCGGTTTCCTCACCGTCTCCACCGGTGTCGTCTCAGACCAGGCTGCCACACGCCAGCCGAGCAACGCCCGCCGGACCCTGCTCTGTCCCTTCTCCACAGGGCTGTCCAGGTCATGGCTCCCCCTGCGTAATTCTCCGAACGTCTTCCCATTGTTTATAAGTCAGGGTTTGATCAGGGAAAGCAGAAACCGTGAGCGAAGTGGCCTGAGGGCTGCGTCATGAGGATGACAGCTAACGCAGTCGTTAGGGACGTGAACGGGAAACGAGCTCGCCAAACATCGACTTGCCCGTTCGACCACTGCATCTGACGTTGTGAAGAGGGACCTTCGGCCAGGTCCGAGACTGAGCGCGGCAGGGGCAGGAAAGGCACATTAAGTCCGTGACACAGGGAGGACAGTATTCCGCACTGAAGAGACATCGCGCTCATTCACGTGTAAACTATCCAGGGAGCCCCACCCTCAGAGACGTCCGGTGTAACCGAGATGGATAGCCATCCTCGGTAGACTAAAGTCTTCAGCATGATGGCCAGGATGAAACGGCTGTGGCGGCATCTCGGTGAAGCTAAAGCTGCCCCCAGTCTGCATGCCCACCGCCAAATCTCCAATGATTTGGCAGATTTGCTCTATATTTTATAAAAACTGAATTCGTGCACTCATTTTCAAAAAAGACTCTGGTTTCTAGCTCTGTGCTGTGGTACTGTTCTCGGATTTTCTTCTTTTGTTTTTCTCTTCCCCTTCAAAGTTCTATGTTCTTCTCTTGATTCTGCACCCATGGGAATTCCAATGGCTTTCCCTTTGACCGGGCTGTAGCTTGCAGACCGTCCTCAGTCTCTCGTCCTCTGAAGTGCGACAAGCTTTTGACGGGCGTGTTCACAGTGCCCGCAGTGACCCCTTTCCACGCCGCCTTCTGTGCGCGCGAACGCTGAGAAGCTTCTCGTGGATTTCCTGCAAAATGCTCGGGACCTGCTTTTTTTCCCGGGGGTTCTGCAGGGCGGCGCTCGCTGTCCGTCACTGTCCTCCACGTTCTGGGAATCCTCATCCCTACGGGGTGGGGGACGGCCATTTATAGGCCCTGGCTGCAGAGTGAGTGCAACTTCCAGACTAAGTGTGCACCGTATGCCCCCCAAGCCGCGCAGAAGCCAACATATTTCATTGCACTACCAGACGCGTTCCCGGTTCGACCCGTGTTGCCTACAGTGTGTTCGTCAGCCTTTTCTTACCCTTTAAGTAGGGTGTGCATTGCGTGTGATCACAGGGAGCACCCACTAATTCTGCCCAAGAGCGTTCAGAGGGATTTTCCACAAGACATGACATTTCTTAAATGGTTTTTTTTTTTTCGCATGAAAACTCACAGCTTGTGAGCTTGAAACAGCGACACTGCTCTTTCAAATGTATGTCAATGAAATAGGCAGTTGGGTACTTTTCTAGTAAAAGAGATAGTGTTTTACCAGTTTGTCCAAGTTTCCGGCCCCCGGTGACTCTCCAGAAACACATCTGTAAGACCATCACCCAGAAGGAAGGAAAGAGCAGAGGAGGCCCCATGAAAGACGCACTGTGAGTGCATCGACTGAAGAAGGAGCTGGCTATGCGGTCCTTGCTCAGTCACAGCCCAGAGTCCGTTCCTGGACACCACCGCCCCATGTGTACAGTGACTGGCAGCCACACAGTGATTCTCTAAACGGAGACCGTCTTCCTCCGTCACGGCCACCATGTGAATTATTTAGATGTTGGACGCTTGGCTTGCCAAAGAGTGCTATTGACCAAAAACAAACGGCCATGCTAGCTACTAGTCCAAAAATTCTCCGTTCAGCAGTCTAAATCGATCATTTATACATTGTAACCCAATCGGCATCACACACCTGAGTTCCAGATGACACCAGAGGCTTGATGTAAACTGGCCTTTAACTCAATGCTCCCTTTTCTCCAACCCCGACTTGCCTTCACTTTGTCTTAGGTACGCACTTTGCTCACTACGAATTTGTCCTATACCCACGGCTCCCTCAAATGATCTCTCTAATCAATCACTCCCTTTGAAAAGAAATAACCTGGGAGATATGTAGTCGTTCCCACAACTAGCATAAAAACAACACAACAACAAAAACAAAAACGAAACAAAAAAAAAAACAACAAAAAAACTCTACTGTTTGTGGAACGTCTGCTATGTGCCAAGCACTTTAACAGGTCTAACTGAACTGTTATGAAAGCCTAGAAAACGTAAATTGTTACTCTGACGACATACGGATGGGAAAACTGATGCTTAGAAAAGTCAGGGAAGCCCTTCGAAGGGATGCGGGGAAAAGTGATTTCAGACTGTCTTTTCGAGGACCAGTCTGAGAGCTTCCAAAGGCCCTTTCCCTGCAAGTTTTCTTCACTGTCCTCTGAGTGCGTCTGGCTGGAGTGCGGTGTGGGAGGAAGCATCCTTTCTGGTGCGAGTTCTGCTCCTGGCCACCTTTGGTAGTGTCTTTTTTCTTTCCAGGTGAGATCCCTTTATCTCGGAAAGGTACTTTCCAATGCAAGTGCTGGAATCGGGGGTTCTTGCTGTTACTGATGGAAACTTGGTGAAAACTTAATTGATGTTACAAATGAAAGTAAATAGAGGATAAATAGAGAAATATCTTCATAGATAGAAGATTCAATTTCAATAAATCGTAGTTGCTTTCATAACTAAGAATTTTTGCTTTTATTTTTGAAGTGTGCCCTAGACAAAATAAAACATCTATAGCGGAGAGGTTTGTTTTTTTTGGCTTTTCTTTTTTTCATTATTAAAACCAGGTGTGCTCCCCCAAGTTGTTCTGTAGGGAATAATCTGTGAAATCATCAAGGTCAGAGATTTTGTCTTATTCTTCTTCCTATCACCAATTTCTGGCATGTGGTGGACCTTCTTGAAAGTTTGTTCAGTTGGATGGTAAATGAAGAATGGAATCATCAAAAGCCCCGGTATATTTAATTTAGCTGAAAAATAATAAATGACACAGTTCTGATACATGGCTAGTTGTGATATAAGTTGTTGATTATGCAGAATATTTTTAATAGAGATTATTGTTGGATTATCCAAGGAAGCATAGCTATGACTAATGAGATAAAATTAAGCAAAAGAAAAATGTGAACCGAGTATCAAGAAATATTTCCAGTAGATGAGGCCGGGATTTAATCAGGCAGAGGAGTCCCAGTGGAAGTGGTTGGGGACATTTAACACCATGCATGTCACTTAGAGCTGCAGTGAACTTAACACGATTAACAAGGGACCGACTCCAACTTTGGCAGAATGATAAGTGAGATCGTACCTCTAGCTCCATTGATTCTTTCTTACGCAGGCCTGCATTCACAGCCTCCCACCCCCCTATGGAAAGAATTTGTGTGTGTGTGTGTGTGTGTGTGTGTGTGTGTGTGTGTGTGAAATTTTCTGATTATTGTTTTCTTTCTTCCAGAAAACACTCTTTCTAAAGAATCTTCTGGGCGCCATCAGAAATGTCTCCCTTAAGCGGCAAAGTCCAGACCGTCTTGGGGCTGGTGGAGCCGAATGAACTGGGCCGCACCCTGACCCACGAACATCTGACAATGACCTTTGACTGCTCTTACCACCCACCGCCTCCCTCTCACGAAGCTCTCTCTCGGGAGCCTATCGTAATGAAAAATTTGTTTTGGATTCAGAAGAACCCTTACTCCCATAAGGAGAACCTTTGGCTGAACCAGGAGACGGAAGCCGTCAAGGAAGAGCTGTTGTATTTTAAAGCCAGAGGCGGAGGGGCCGTGGTGGAGAACACGACCACGGGGATCGGCCGCGATGTGCAGACGCTGCGGCGGCTGGCGGAGGAGACGGGTGTCCACGTCATCTCGGGAGCTGGGTTTTACGTGGATGCGACTCACTCCTCGGAGACCAGAGCCATGTCGGTGGAGCAGGTAAAACGCCCGACGACCCTCGACTGTGTGTGTGTGTGTGCGTTTCAAAATAGCCAGAACTTCAGAGGCCGGATTATCCCCGCGTGTCCTCTGCCTTTGGCGATGTCGCTGGCTCAGAGGTGGCTGAGCATACTACAGAAATTCGCTGGCTAGCAAAGACATCTCTGCCCACTGAGATCCAAATTAGGAACGTTTCATTTCGTAAAGAAAGAGTGTCAAGGAACGAGAGCTTGAGGCACTGGTCACTGCAAAACTCAGCATCTTAATACTTAGATTCATATAGGTCACGTCTGTGCTCAGGGGCGGGGCCTCGATCTGTTTGTAAACCTTCGTTTTCCACGATAAGCTGCAGTTATGCAACGTCGAATTTTCTTTCTGGATTTCATAAGAACCAGCAATAAAAATTCACTGTAGGGTGAAACTTGGCAGGCAGAGACTTGGCACATTTGCAAATATGTTTCCTTTGCCTTTAACAAAACAGGAGAGGTGGAAGAAAATCCAGTCTCCTGTTTTTGTCATAATATCTTCAGCGAGAATGGGCACAGGGAATAAATCTTACAGGAACAAAAAAGAACAACTAAGCAGCAAGCATCTTTTGCACGTGTATGTGCTCTCTTTCTATACGTACACGGCTGTGTTTAGATGTGTTTAGACGTGTTTATATTCATACCTATCTTCCGTAGTGTGTCAAGCTGCAGAATCAGTTCATCTTTAAATACTTTGTGTTTCAGAATTTTAAGTGCATTATTTTTTAATCAGGTCCTTCCCTTTTTATATGTTTATTTGTTTTGAGGACTATCACGATGTCAGCAATTGCACGTTCTCCCAGCCACTCTTAGCAGTAACTATACATATGACAAAAAAATGTAAAATTAGTATCACGTGCTGTGAATTTTCTACGCTGCATAGGATAAAGGACCTCATAAATAAGGGAGAATTAAAGAATTACTTGACATAGTTCGCATGGGTTCAGCAGCAATCTTTTTATGTTCTAGATGCTCCTCAGGTTAAATTATAGTTTTTCTTTTTTTCTCATCTAAAAGTACTTTCATTAAGTCACATTTTTTCCCCCTATAGTTTCCTAAAGCCATGACTTTCTTGTTAAATGATTGCAGTAAGACATTACTGAATCTTTGATTTAGAATAATTCGTTGAGTTTGAGATTTGTCCAACAAAACGCCTTTCTCCTTGATCAATATTAGCTGAATAAATGATGAATACATTTTTAAAATAATCAATGAGTAAATGAATAAATTCATTCGCACACCGTGCTAACTCTACGTTGATAAATTCCACAGTCTATCATATATTTTCATTCCCACCCTTCCTTAGCTGACTGATGTCCTTGTTAATGAAATTCTCCACGGAGCTGATGGGACCAGTATCAAGTGTGGCGTTATTGGAGAAATCGGTTGCTCCTGGCCTCTGACTGACAGTGAAAGGAAGGTTCTCCAGGCGACGGCTCATGCCCAGGCCCAGCTCGGCTGTCCTGTTATCATTCACCCTGGAAGGAAGGCGAGCGCACCCTTTCAGATCATCCGCGTACTGCAAGAAGCAGGTGCAGACATCTCCAAAACAGTTATGTCGCACATAGATAGGTAAGCGGAATGTACGAATTAGTGCGAACCACCCGACAATTAGGGATGAAGAGATGTGTAGGGGCCAGCAACGCAGTTGACTCTATAAATATGTTGGCTGCTTTTAATTTTATGAACAAGCCTAACGATCTTGTAAAGGCTACACATTAGCCTTTAGAGTGAATTGATTAAGGAATTAACACAATACCGATATGACCAATAATATGTGGCAGTTACTTCTAAATTCGGATTCCGGGATATGACGTAGCTTTCTTTGTTTCTGGAAGACTTCTGCCATTGTTGGAATGTTGCTTCATCTGCATTTTTTCTTATATTGGCATCATAAACTCCAATTTGATATAGATGTAGGATCTGATTACCAGTCCTCCATGTCTCTTAACATTTCCTTCATATTTCCTTCCGTTTGCATCTTTGAGCTACAATTTCTTCAATTCTGTTTTCCCATTTACTACTTCTCTCTCCAATGGCATCAATCTGTTGCTTGGCCTATCAATATGGTTTATAAGACTAAGAACTACAGCTTTTTCTATAAGTTCTATTTGTTATTTTTTAGATCCGCTTGGTTAATTTTGATAAATTTTTTCCCTTCAACACGTTTTCAATTCAATTGTTAAAAATATTAAGCATACGATGTTTACCTTATAATTAATAAATCTAATTTCTATTGCCTTTTTACTCTGGTTTTATACTTTGTTGACTCTTCTGGCTCTCATTAATGTGAGCTGTTTTCTTTGTATTAAATTTTTTAATATTATGATCTTAGATTCCTTAGACATTATTATGAGACCTGGGTTGGGAATTTTTTTTTTTTTCTTGTAGGCAGTTAGGGGGCATTACCAACCTGGTACTACTCTAAGCTAAATTAAAAAAAAAATTAATTGCGGTAAACGCACTTAACATAAAATTTACCATCTAAGCCATTTTTAATTGTACAGTTCAGAAGTAAATATATTCGCATTGTTGTGTAACTAGTCTCCAGAACTCTTTTCATCTTGCAAAACCGAAACTCTATACCCATTAAACAACACCTTCTTATTCTCCCTACCCCTGGCCCATGGCGGCCAGCACCCTACCATCTCCCTTTATTAATCTGACAGCTCTAGGTACCCCGTACGAGTAGAATGAGGAAGTATTTGTCTTTTTGTGACTTTTTGAACTAAACTTTTGACTCGAGGGGCTCAGGACTACACAGGTGCTATGACTTCTGGTCCCTGAACTCAGTGAGTGCAGGCTATGCTTACGGGATCTCAGGGGGTACTTTTTTCAACCTGCTTCCCTTTCACTAAAAGACGAGACTGAGAAAAGACAGAAAACCTCCAAAGACTCCCTCTGTGGGACAGTTTTTACCTAGTTCATCCACATGGATGTCATCTTTTGGGGGGAGGAGTAGCCCCTTTATGTACCTGCAGAGGCTGAGTCTCCAGGTTTCCTCCCACCCGACTCCAGCCCTGGCTGTCTGTCGCTGGACCCATAATGCCCCCCCCCACCTCCTAGGAAAATAATACCTCTGGGTTTCCCCTTACTCCCTGTTTTCTTTGCTTTCCTGTTGTTTCTGCATCTCGAGCAAGCCCTTTACTTTCCCACCAGCTCAGCCAAGTATTTAAAACTATGATTTTTCCCCCCCTTTCATATATATTTTACATACCCTATGCTTTAAAAGCTTTCTGCGAATGTTTAGTCTGCCATGCTGCTTGAAACTGGCTCATAATGCTTCTTAAAGAAGAGTCTTTCTAGCCCTATCTGTTTACAGTGAGACATTTAGGTAAGTTAGAAAACTATGCTTGGCTCTAATAGGAAATGCACTTTCATTGGAAACTGTAAAATAAGCCTTAACTTTCAGCACAGTAGAATTTTTTTGCTCATAAAAACAAACTATATGTGTATAAATATATACATATACATATGCACACACATATGTACATATATTATGTAATATAATATATATTATATATTTATTCCTTGCTCTTAAAATCAATATAAAATAAATATATGTATTCCTTGCTCATAAAATCTAACAATATATAGATGTACACATATACATATATATGTATATACACACACACACACACACATACGTACATGTATTTTCTTTTAAACAATAAATCTACATTATCTGATTTTCATTGGCTGCCATGTCAACGCCTTCCTCTAGGACGGCTCAGGGTGCAATGGGGAGGTTGACCTGACATCAGACACACTCTGAGCATCCTAGAAAATCCTGAGGCCATTTCTGGAACAGCCACCCACTCTGTATCTATAATAGGGATATTTCAGGGTTCCAGTACCTGGCAAAGAAATACACAGAAGCATGAACATTTCGGTGGAGAGGCAACTGGGGAAAACGGCTTTAGAAAAAGTAGTGCATTTGGAAAAACAAACTGAATAAAGTAACAAAAAAAAACCGTGGAGGCAGATGCAGGCAACTTTAGCTTTTTGATGCGACTGTTCACAGCAAGACAGTCGCCAGCCTGAGTCTGACTAGGTCAGCCTTTCACAGGCTCTCTGAGGTCTGCTGGGCCGCACACGCACAGTCTGATCTGCACTGAAAGGGCAAGGACTTCTGCTTTTAAAATGGGGACAAATCACAAAAGGGCATGTATTTCATGCAACAAAGTGCACAGGCGATGGACAAAAGGGAAAGGCACCCTGAAAACCAGGCCTCCAAACAAAACAAAACAAAACCAAAAAGGGAACCAGAAAGTAATTTTGTTTCTCCTACTACGTTTTTCACGCATAAAAAGAGGTTTTGAGCCCACTGGCCGCTGTGATTGCAAGGGGACACGTCAACGATGCTCTGCAGCCCGTTAGACGCTGGGCTTCCTAGCAGGACTGACGCTCAGCCCTGACCGCCTGTAAAACTGTTCATTTGTCCCCTCGAAGGTGGGATTTCTATCAGTTGAGAATACAAAATAAAATATTCCAAGATGTCTGTCCATCATCACAATGAAATAATTAAATGTTTTTGAAAGTATATAAATCTTCACCATCATTCATGCATAAGGCACCTTAAAATACATGCAAGTAGACACACACACACACACACACACACACACACACACACACAACCAGCAACAACAACAACACTGCTTTACGGCTGTCCAAAAGGACCAGCTGGGCCCCTGAGAGGGAAGAGTTAACAAAGGGCCATCACCTTAGGACACCTCTGAACCATACTGCTGTCATGTGACCATTTGTGACCTGCTTAAGGTCATTTACCTGGAGATAACAGCCTGACAAGATAAATCTGCTTCTGCGTCCAGGCCCTCTCCTCACCATCTGTTCTCTGGAAGACATACAGGCCTGTGGAAGTGCCCAGGGACAGCTGTGACTTTAACCCTAGGGGACCTCGTAGGGGGCTGCCCTTGACAGCCACAGTCACCCAAAGTCAACATTTATTGGAAAATAACACCAGCATTTATATGTCCTTTTTGGGCTTTTAATCCACAAAGGCTTTATGCTTTTTAATCATTTATTTATCATTTTACTACCTGTTAAAACTAGCCACATTTCCAGGTGGCATATAATCACAGCACTGCCTCTGCCCTCGGTCTAATACGGCCTATACGCGATTGAAGAAGACACCCCACGGACAGTCTTCTGAGACCCATTTCCAAGGACATTTTATCCTTAATGTGCTATAGAGTAGCTGTAGGTATTTTTATGACAACATAATTCTTTCATTACCGAGGACAGCTGGGTAAAACAACATGGCCGGAAGGGATCTGGGTACTAGTTAGCGGTTACATCGTGGGTGCTCGGGAAAGCACCAGATAGGCCTCGATCTTTTTTCTATCTGGTTATCCATTTAACAAACCAAAGGGCTCTGATGGAAATCCGGGACTTGGATAAGTTCGAGGAGGCACACGGTCATAATGAAGTGCAGGGAAAGAGCACATCTCTCTTTGAAAACTGGTCCCTGTAGAATGTTAACGTATTTGACCCAAGTGTTTCTGAGAGAGGAAAGGAACGGCGCAGAGGATGGACTAACAGCACATTTCCTTCTCTTTATCTCTGATTGTTCATGCCAAATCCACCCAACTCTTAAAAGGGTACAATTTTGATATATTTTTTCATGCTCCTACTTAGATGAATCTGGCTCTCTCCCTTCCTCCCTCCCTCCCTCCTTTCCTTCCTTCCTTCCTTCCTTCCTTCCTTCCTTCCTTCCTTCCTTCCTTCCTTCCTTCCTCCCTCCCTTCCTTCCTTCCTTCCTTCTCCATATATTTATTCTGTGCCTAATTACTGTAAACCAGACACTGGGAGGTAACAGGAAGCAAGACCCATTCCCTGCCTTCAAAATGATTATTTAATAATAATTATGGTGACTTTTAACCTTCAAGTTGTCTTTGAAAAGCCACTAGAAAATGATTATCTGGTATTTTGGGAATGAACAGTTTTAATTCTTATGAATATCAGTGAATTAATATGAAAGCACTCAAAAACAATTCCAGGCAAATGTTTGGCAAACCTAAATTCAGCAAAATATCTCTTTCTATTTAAATAGTAGCACTTTTAAAAAGAAAAACTGGAATGTTAGCCACGCGAAATGGCTTAAACACTTAAAATTCTGTGCATATGGTGCTATATTTCTTAAAAGTTCGTTATCAGGATTACGTATATGCACACGTTACGTACATAATATACAGTATGCAGTGAAAGGACTGAGTGTGTATTGTCTGGTATATGCGCTGTGCGGAGTATGGATAGTAAAGGCAACTTATCTAGTCATACTGGCTTAGTTCCAACCACGGGATGACAAATGAAGAAATTAACGCAGGCAACAAAGCAGGGGCCTGGTAAGCAAGCGAACATTTTTCAAAGAAAACATTAACTCATACCACTTCCTTTTTTCCCATTTACGAACGTCCACTGACCGTTCTTCTGTTATCACTACGGCAGACGATAGGAAAATATTTTTAAAACGCGGATGCCTTTAAATGCCATCGTGGCTACTGTGTATATCCTTGGGTATGACTGTGGCTAAATTTTACCTGAAAATCTACATTGGTTTGCAGAGCATACGCAGCGGACAGAGAAACCCAAACCTTGAATACCGTTCGGGTTGAAACTGTGTGATAATGGCAGCAGAGATGCTTTCATTAATGTGACATCTAGTCTAAACCTGCGTGGGAGAAGGGCTGCTGGAGTCACGGTGCCTCATTCTGGTCCCGACACCGGCACTTACTTGCCGCATGACCTTGCATGACCTTGAGTCCTTTGCCCAGCTGTCACAAGGGGTCAAGGCGAATTATTTTTAACTCTTAAGGCGCTATGCAAATTTCTCCCCTTATCGTTTAAGGCGGACTTTCTTTCATAGGAAGGACTCTTTTAAAAAGAAAATCCAGACGGATGTTTGATGAATTAAAATGTTGTGAAGCTTTGTAATATATAGGAAAGTGCTAACTGGAATGCAATTAAATTGTGCTGATAATTGATATTTGTCGACTATCCCAAATTGCATCCTTTAACGGAGACAATGAGGCAGACCCAGCCAGCGTCTGTCCAGGGGCCAGTGCAGGCACTGGGCATGCATTCTCTTAAGTACATTATACCCACCAAAACTTTCCGCTAGCAATTTTTTTTCTTCTGAAGCAATTTTTCATGACTCTGACACCATTCCCATGAAATGTGACATTTTAACAAATAGGATTGCCATGTCTATGAGATTTATCTTCACTCTCCTCAATACCATCGCTCCTTGAACTGTGTATCGCCTTACATGAAAAACGCAGCATCTTTTGTACGATGTGGCAGCTGGAAAGTTCATGTGATAAAAAGCCCTTCCTAAGGTATATAAACCACAGCGTGTATTTTAATCTAACGTTTTAATTATATTTCGCCATTCAGAGCCAACTTCTGGCTTTGGTCTAATTTGAACCAGGGTTTTTCTCTCTTGCAGCCATCTGTTCCTTTTGCTTAAGCCTACACTTAAGTCATAATATTGAAAGTGTGACATCATTCCTTCCTATGATGTCATTAAACATCTCTGTACTATGGAGCCAAGCAGTCACAGAACGGAGCAAAGCAGAGGGAAGACGCTTGCTCAAACACAGGTCACGAGGAATAGAATAAATACCTGGCCACCTAAAGTATTTTTCTGTTGCTTTTCAGAGATTCTCAGTTCTTCTCTCACATCGAAAAGAGTGTTCCATAAAAGTAATCCCTCAACACAGAAAGAAGGCTATAAAAAAAGATAAACGAATCTTTAAAATGCCTACGTAAATGACGATATATTTGTGTATTAACGTGAATGTACCATTTTAATTTCTGGTTTTGCGTTTGTGTGAAACCAAAGTTTCTGGTAAATATTTTATTGAAGTAACAGATTTACTTTCTAACCAGAGACAATGTTTTGGCCACACATTACAAAAATTACATGATTCTATTTAGTATCCATTTTGACATGAAAATAAATTTATTAAAATTTATCGATTAATTTTTCAGATTTTATAATTAAGGTCAAACTGCCCTTAGCAGTATAATGTACATGAATAATGTTTTAGAATTATGTTAACGTTTATTAGATTATAGTAATTTATATATTAGTTTCTTTTAAACATTACATTATAAATATTTTAAAATTCACTTTCGGTTATTACATTAATAGTCTAGGTGAGTTTAAGAAATCTTCTAAGGAGTTGCTGAAAAACTCCCATAAAATAATGAAGACGCTCACATTATACCATCTGTACAAATACCTATTGGTTTTACATGGAGGAATTCGACAGTGTAAATAATTTTTTATAATTATAAGTCACGAAGTTCAACATTGCTTTGACTAAATCGCTTGTATTTAAGCATCCATTTATTATTGTATTTGTATGTCAATTAAAAAAAAATCATTTTGTTAAGTTCGTATGTTTTAGCCTTGAAAGTATTCTGCGCTTCTGTGTGTTTCAGCCCTGAGCTAGTCTGGCCTCAAATAAGAGCGCCCACATAGTGCTCACCCACTGGGCCCGGGACGTCACAGGCGCAGATGGCTGATGAAACACATCAAAGTCACAGCGCACGCACTGAGAAGTGCACGAGGCTAGGAGTAGAAACGGCTGGGTCCTTGATCACTTGAAAGATCCAAGCTTTAGTTTCTTCCTTTACTCAGGACCTTACTGTGCAGCCTAACCGTCTCGCCAGCTCATTCTGGGTTTCAGAACCTGCTCCTTCCATGTTCTTCGTATCATTTAATGAGACCAGTATCTAATCAACTGCTCGAGATGGGCCCTGGATTCTCCTCCTCCAGCCCTCTCAGGATGGGGACAGTGCTTCACGGCGTACTCTGCCGGCTGCTTGCCCTACTCTGGTCAATGACAGCATCATACACCCAGATGTTAGCTCAGAGTCCTCCCTCCCCTGCACCCCACATGACAAGACCTGCCTACTTCACTGAGATCTCGGTATATAACCCCTCCTACCCATGCCGCTGTTGTGAACTTAATTCAGGCCCTTATCAGTCACCTGAACTACTGTAATAGTCCCCAAACAGGAGTCAGTCCCTTAGCCTTGCTCCCTGATCTAACCTCCACATTGCCAAGACTCTCATCTTTCCAAATGCGAACCTGACTACATTCCTCTCTTTGTACTATATACACTCTTTGATGGTTCCCCGTCGAGTTCAGCACAAAACCCAAATGTCTTGGTCATCTGATCCCCACCCATCCCTCCAACTCATCTCCCACTGTGTTAATAATACACACCCGAAATTTGGGCTGAAGCCACACTGACCATGACTTTGAGTGCCTCTGCCGACTGTTCTTACATGCTTCTCACACACACTGGTCCCTTGGCTGTGAATACCCCATCCTCCTTTATCTACCTGACAGCGTCTTTCTTCAAAATGCAGCTCATCAGAGGTTGTCTTCTGTACAAAGCTTTTCCTGAATGAGCCAAGCACTGTTTGCTCTCTCCTTTTTCTTCACGGTAGCCTAGTTCCTAGAAGTACTTTAATTCTTACACACAGTAAAATCTGTACAGCGATTGTTCCCATGTGTCTTTTCCTTAATAGACATTGAACTTCTTGAAGGATAGGGCTGTGTGATTTTTGTCTTTGTTTTCTTAGGTTATATCTCAGAATAAGCAGATGATAAACAATGTCTTACTGGATGGATGAATGGGTGAGTGGGTGGATAAATGGATGGATGGATAGATGGATGGATGGGTAGGTGTGTGGATGGGTGGGTGGGTAGGTAGGTGGATAGATGGATGGATGAATGGATGGATGGATGGATGGGTAGGTGTGTGGATGGGTGGGTGGATGTTTCTTCCCTCATGAATGTTAGTTCTCATAATTATAAACTCATCCTCAGGAACAACAAGCTCTTTTTTTTTTTTGTCTCTCAACAAGTGATCTCCTGTATTATCCATCTCTCACCGAATACCCTCACCTAACCAACAATTATCTGAATAGTTTTCTTCAAGACTCAACTCAAATGAGTCACTCCTTTCGTTATTCTTTCACAATACTTTGTATCCATTTGCACTATAAAAAACTTTCACCACACTTATTTGTAATTATTAGTTCAAATATGTATCTCCTTTTCTAGACTTTAAGTTCCTTGAGATACCAGCTTCAATTTCTAACTCATAACTGTATTCCCAGCACAGAAGCATGCATAAGGTAGGTGATAGTACAAGACAGTAAATGTTTGCTATATTAATTCATGAAAGTGTGCTTGAATATATGAAATGAAATAATGTATTTGAGAGTTATTTGAAACTGCAAAGCCCAAGACAAATGTAAAGTACTGCTATCATCTTTGATCACACCCACGAATCACATCCTCTCCTCTGCTCCTGAGTTCTTTCTACCTAGATAGCCCACAAACCCTTGTCTCGATTATCACTTCACACAGACCTCCTAGTTCCCATTCAGAGCGCATTTCTGACATTAAACTAACCCCCTCAGCACCTGGATAAGATCTAGACTAGAAAGAGGTATGAAAAAGAGAATCAACCGTCCTGCTATACCGCCGGCCTTAAAACACGAGTAAATGACAACCATATTCTGAAAACGAAGACAGCCAAATCACTTCAGACACTATTTTTTTTTTTTAGCCGATGTCAATATAGCTGTTGTAAATTTTTATCTGTTCTTTATATTAAGAGAATATATAGTCTCTTCATATATAGAAATTTGCTTGTTACTTGAGGAGCAAAAGTGCAAAACATGTGACGGAAGAAATAACATAATATGAATGACAAGAACAAATACTTGATACCAAAATCTCATCTTCACCTTGGGAAGTCCCGTGATATTTTAAAAATGACATTGCAACCACTTTCTCCACCTTGAAGAAGGAAGTTCCTCCAGTGTGAAATGCAGTGGCTCTTCTGCATCTCACAGTCACCTCAATGATTGGTTAGGGCAAGAGGTGAAAAGTACTTACCTTAAAGGCTGGAGAAGATCGGAATAAGAAGAAATATCATTATTACAGATAGAGAATATGGAATGAGTAGCACCGGCCGAGGCTGACACCTCCACTTGTTTGAGAAGTGCTGCGAGGTCACTGATCCCGGCTTAATCCTGATCCCAAAGACGTCAAGTGCTGTACCTTTTCCCATGGTACCATGGTGACATCTGGGGTCAATCCTTTCTCCAAGGGAAAAAAAGTCACTTGCATAAATGCAATCTCAATAGCACCTTGACAGTCCCTGGAAGTCATCCAACTGAATGTCAGTTTAATGTGCTTAAGTCACCTTGTTAGACATTCACAGTGCGGGGCACCCTAGGATGTCTGTGGCGGGTGGATTTCTCTATAGGTAAGTGCTGGTGAGAAGGAAGGGAGCTGCTGGGGGGTAGGGGGTACTCCCATCACAGAAGGGGCAGCACGGGCTAAGAGCATGGCTTCTGAGGACAGACACAACCTGGATTTATCATACCTCCTCATTTCGGAACTTGAGTTACTCATCTTTTCTGAGACTTAGTCTCCTCGTCTGTAAAATGGGAACGATCATAGCTCACTCATATGGTGTTTGTGAGGATTGAATGAGAGAGGGCAACTTTAAACACCTGATGATGATCAAGTGTTTATTATTCTTGCTTCACCTGCTTTTCCCATCCTACCCCTCGTGAACATCTAATACCAAATTCTGTGTTTTTCAGGAGCTATGAAAAATATGCATGATCACTGACACTATTTTCTCCACATGGATTTTGCACTTTAGTAAAGAGATTTAAGTGAATTCATTTCTTAATTTCCTACACACTAATATTCAGTTATCCAGAGGGTGTCATATCACTAAATGTCAGTAAAAAATAATATATTTATCTATACCTCTATGTATGATAGGCGTATATATATTTATACATCCTGGATTTTTAATGACAACAAATTCATCTGCTTCCTTTTTTAATTCCATTTTCTATACTATCCAAAATATCAGTATAATTGCTTCTGTTCTGAAGAAACCTTCTCCCTTACATGTGGCTACAAAAATTTTAAGTGTTTTACAGAGGGGCCACTTCCCCCAGAGTCACTCTCCTTTCTATATTGCTGTTCTACAGGATAAGAATTCCCAGGTGTTACTACCAAAACTTACATGTGTAGATGAATATTATGGAACATGTTAGTCTTCCTCTAGAAAGGTCTCTCTACCTATGAAGATATCTTTCAGATAACATTGATAAGATAGGTCGCATTTATATATAATTGATATCTAGAGATGTGGATCCTTACATTCCCCCTTCCTCTCTTGGATGAGGCTGAGTAAGACCACCTCCTAAGAGATCATGCAGGGCCTTGCGGGCCACCGTAAGGCCTTGACGTTATCACCGAGGAAAATGGGAAGCTATTGGTTGGTTCCAAGCAGAGGAGGGACCTGACATGACTTAGGCATGAAGACGGACTTAGACTGCTGCATTTGAATAGACTGTAGCAGAACAAAGGTAGAAGCAAGGAAAGTAGCTGGGAATCTATTACAGAGATCCTGCAAGAGATGGTGGTGATTTGGACCAGGAGAGCTGCAGGCAGGTGGATTCTGGTTGTAATTCGAAAGTCAAGCCTGGAGTCTCTCCTGATGGGCTAGATGTGGAGTATGAAAGAAAGCAAGCAGTCAGGGACGATGACAGGGTTTGGGCCTGAGCAACTGGATGGATAGAAAAGCTATCGGCTGAGATGGTGGAGGGTGTCAAAGCAGGTGGCTTAGGGTGGCCGATGAAGGGCTTGGTTAGGGAAGTGTTTAACTCGAGCTATCTGTTAGACAGCCAAGTGGAGGTGACAAGCAGGCAATGAGACGTGCGGGTCTGGGCTTCAGGAGAGAGGTCTGGCCTGATGGTAGAAGATCCTTAACACACGCCCATCAGTGTGTATGAGGCTTAGAGCAATGTCGAGCTCCTAGTCAGGACGTGAGCAACGGCTATGCTTAGTACAGTCCCTTCTCCTCCTGTGACCATGTCATTCAAATTATAATGGTCAAATCTTCTTTATTACATGTACTTGCTCTTGAAGTAGCAATTAAAGACCTCCACAAAGTAATCCCTTCTTACTCTGGGGGTTTATCACCCCCTTTGATGGTAAAGTCTCCATTTTTCAAGTGTTAAACTAGGGAGGGTACTATGGGGAGGGAATTAAATTGCAAAATAAATTTTTTTTAAAAAAACCTGATGTGTACAAACAGTCCATGCAATTCTCAAAAATGTCATTTGAGTACAAAATATTTAGCGAGAGGTGAGGTCACACAGTATGTCAGTTAAAAGGGTAGATTCTAGCCTTGAAATGAATCTTTACTTCAGCATATCACCTTGATGAGTATCTAATCTCTCAAGTCCCAATGTTGCCATCTGTAAAAGTGCTACCGGATGGGACTGCGGAGGGTATTACGTGAGATGAGAAATACAGTGCACGTCAGAAACTCAGGAAGTTTGCGTAATTTGTTAACCATGATTATGTCGATGACGTTGAGCAACTTCGCGTATTGTTTTCAGCCGGATCCAAGACGAAAGATTTTCCTACGGTTTTTCACTTACTGTGGAATTTTTATGGAACGTATTCTTCCATAGATCACTTACAATTTAGAAAACCTAGTCTCAAGGCATCGGACCCAAAGAAGGAAACAGACATTAGGAGAGCAGAAAGAAGTATCTGACCCAACCTGTTACTGGCACCTCCATTTCCCCTGACTCCCCCCAACCGCAGTGCCTTGCTTCTCTGGGTAATGAACAAACTGAACGAATTGACTTAAAAGGAAAAACACAAAACTTATCTCTTCCCCCATATGCTATTTTACTTGTATATTTTGTTTTTAAGCATGGTTCATTGGGGGAAAACAGAATATGTTTACTATGGAAAAACACATACTCTTTAAAGCCTAGTGATTTTGGAAGCAAAAGATGGTCTCCATGGTAAGAAGATGGAAAAGGAGTAGTTATTAATAGAAGTCAGCACAGAACTAATGCACATTTCATAGTATAAAGATATTTTAGCCTCCCTGCCTAAAACAACATTGTGAACCCTAAGTTATGCTGAACTGTGGTGAACGGGATAAAAAGGAGCCAGCTACACCGCGATTGCTCTGAGTGAAAGTCAATAATGAACTCCCAGAAAGCGTCTCAGGACAGCACAGACCTCTCGCGCTCATGACACTCGGAGGTTTAATTGGTCCTCCTACGGTTTGGAAGAAAGGCTGCGAAAACACTTCTGACCTCTTAGAAGCAGACGTATAGACTTATAAAAGTGCTTTAATCCTTGCATCATGGAGCTGCCAAAGTCATAGTGTATTGGAGCAGATTAAAGCCAAATAAGACGATGACCGGCTCACATTCCAACTCTTCTTCCGGGCCAGTCTGGGATCCGAAACGATCACTCCTTTTATCCAGGTCCTTAATTCCCTGTACACAATGTCTAATGGGGTGCATTTTTCCATCTCATTTTCCCATATTTATTGTCTTTTTGCAGAATGCTTTTATTTTTTTTCTTTTGTTCTTCTTTCTCTATGTGTTTGAATTTCTACCATGGTTTTTTTTGGGGGGGCTAACTTAATTCATCACTTTTCTGCTTGCTATAATCTAAATTTCTTGAGGTCACCTACTCTTGCTCCAGACTCTACTCCTCTGTTTGTTTACTGTGCTTATTTACGTTTCTCTGCATTCCCATTCATTTACGTAGTCTTACATCATAAAATACTGATATTCTTATAGGCTTCGCTACTCAGACGAGAAGATATCCACAGAAATCATCATAAATAAATTAAAAATAAGCACACTGGGACATAAATATCTGTAGGAGTATGGCCTCTTTTTAAAAAGCTGCAATGATAGCTACGTAGGCTTCGAAATTAATTCTAGAACCACATCGTGATCATCGCAAGAAAGTGACCCTCTTACCTTACCTTAGCTTCAGGTTTTACCCAGGTGTCACTCACCTCATTCACCATGACCGATGCCAAACTTCCTTTGCTGCTTTCCACAGTTCACAGCTGTCCTGCTAAGGATTTTCAAACGTTTACGAACCATATCCTGAAGAATTCTGTAGGAGAATTACAAAGGTATTTTTGAATAATGGTAGCATAAGTAAAATGTCTATAGTTTCTTAATACTTTAGATGGGAAAAATTCCCTTTTGGATGGATAAATTCTTTTATTTCTGGTGACAACGTGGACCTACTATTTTATAGTCACGACGTCTGAGCCAATTCAAAAGTTGTCACTAAAGCTATGTTTCAGGACATGATTAAAACTTTTAATCCGTGTACATGGGAAACAGGCTGTCAGTAATAACAATATGTCTGTCTTATTGTCTCTAGGACTATACATGATAAGAAGGAACTACTGGAGTTTGCTCAACTTGGCTGTTACTTGGAATATGATCTCTTTGGTACCGAACTCCTTCATTACCAATTCAACCCAGATATTGACATGCCTGATGATAATAAAAGAATTAGAAGGTAAATATGATTAAATCCCTCACAGTGTCTCCTTTTGCCAGCCCATTTGATTTTCATATCTGGGTGGGTATTAGCAAAGACTCCGAAAACAGTAAGCAGATGGAACCAGAGACTTGTAGAGAAAAATATATTAGTGCTGTTTCAGGGAGAAAATCTCTATATATTATTTCAAAAAGAAAATGAGCCATCCAAAGTAGGCAAAGGCTTAGCAGAGCCTTAGAAGTTCAGTGCTCATGGGCAGCTGACAGAGAACACAGATAACACTCAACCCCTGCCACAAAATAAGAGAACAAAAGACATTTTCCTCCTCTTCTCTCTAATAAAGTACGATGTTTCTTCTCTAGGTTGATCATGCTAAAGTCGTAACTTCATGCAATGAATTTTTGAAGTGTTTTATTAAAAATATTCACTAAAGAGTTGTTGCCGACTTAAATGCTATAAGCATAATGTCTTAAAGACCAAACTTCATATGAAATCCTACCTTTCACAGCTGCCTGACGTGTAGTGAAAGCAAACAATGTATAAGTCTGTGACCAAGCGGGGAAATCAGGGGAGTCAGAGATGGACTGCGACCTGGTTTGTCTTGGTTACATGGTTGGTTACATGGTTGGTTACATGGTTGGTTACATGGTTGGTTACTTGGTTGGTTACATGGTTGGTTACTTGGTTGGTTACTTGGTTGGTGATACGAACAGTGAACGCATCACGTTAGGGAACCTCGGAGGAGAAATAAATTTGAGAACGGCAAGGATAACGAGCCTGGGATAGCCAGGTGTTGCTACCCAGCGGGGCCCTTGGATGAGTGTGAAGCCCGGAGGAGAGACTTGGACAGAGACATAAGTCTAGACACTGTTGGTTTCTACGTGATGGTTGGAAGCGTGGCAATGAATGAGGTCACCCAGAGAAGAGCACGAGGACAGAGCCCTGGGGAACAGACACATGTAAGGGATGGACTCGGAAACAGTCACTCGAGGACAAGCTCGGAAGTCACAGAGTGAAAAGAATATCAGGACGTACGTTAAGGAAGTTGGTGGAGAAGCGGGCAGAAAGCAGAAGGGCCGCGACACTCGTAATCGGTGGGAGATGTCAAGTGAGATGAAGACCGAAAAGTAGCCCCTGGATTTCACGACCAGGAGGTTCTCA
This sequence comes from Rousettus aegyptiacus, assembly GCF_014176215.1. Taxonomy (NCBI): domain Eukaryota; kingdom Metazoa; phylum Chordata; class Mammalia; order Chiroptera; family Pteropodidae; genus Rousettus; species Rousettus aegyptiacus. Next base: position 89,978,381 of record NW_023416285.1, on the reverse strand, counting down.
TTTCACAATGAGAAAGTACAGTTTTTGGTAGAGAAGGCCTGAGGAACAAATAAATGAGGAAGAGAGAGAATGGGGAGGTCATCCTTTCAAGAAGCTTGAAAGGGAAGGGAACCAGGGGTGTCGGGCTAAAGCTAGAAGACAAGACAGGACCAAGGGAAGGCTTTGTTAGGAGATGAGCAATGTGTATGTGGCTGAGAGCAAGAACAGAGAGGAAGTAGGTAGCGCCCATCCTGCAGGCTTGTCACAGAATTTATACGAAATACAGCATGCTACGTTTTTAGCTGAGTGGCTGGTGCAGAATATGGTAGTGGTCAATAAATGTTAACTTTCAAAAAAAATCTGGATAAGAGATACAAAGCAAAGCTCCTAAATAGACAGATGGAATCTGGGAGGCAAATAGAAATTTAGTTAAAAGAAGGTTCCCGTTATCCACTGAACTGAGAGGAGACGAGGCAAGCAAAGGGGTGAATGCAGATAAATGTCTTGGTTGGAGAAACAGGAAACTGAGAACACGTGCCCTCTATGTTCTCTAGAGTGCCGTGAAGTAGGCACGGTTACCCCCTGAGAAAGAAGGAGTGGATCCAGGGCCGGACCTTGCAGAGGAGGATGCCGGCTGGGAATGGATGCTGAGTGAATGACACACAGAGAGAGAGAGATGACATGTCGTGCGTAAGACCCAGTGGGGGCTGGAGATCATGACTGAATGACTGCGTACGGGCACCAATGCTCACGATCTGCTGATTATTTTCCCCAAAATGTCTTGTATCTTGGTAGTTGGACCAAAGAAGCTCTGTGAGTAGAACTAAACAAATAAATAAATAAATAAAATAAGGTGAATAATAGTTGCAGAGATCAGAGGTTGGGATTCTGTCTGAAAAAATGAGGCTGCTCGCCAAGGGGACAAGGCAAGGGCTGAGATGAGGGTCGTGAGGAGCTGGAGGGAAGGAAGCCCAGGGGGTGGCAGGAAGGTCTGCAGCAGGACCAAACCACTGGGAGCTTTAATGAAGTGGGGAGATAGATACGGATAGTAGAAGAGGGTGAGTGAACGGGGGGGAAAGACGTCACTGGTGGTCAGGGTAGGAACGTGAAGACTGAGAACTCAGAGAGGAAGAAGTAGTTAGCGCTCCATGATGACAAGGACCAGAACATGGTTACGCGTGCGGAAAAGTGGCCGAAATGAGAATAAGCAAAACCGGGGGAGAGAATCGATGTCCAGAAACGCCGAGGCTCCAGCAGCGATGGCTGGACACACGCATGCTGGGGTCGAGGGGACGGTCTGGAGCCCGTGGCCACCCGGGCCATCGCCCGTCACGTCCGTATGCCTCGTGCTGTCCCTGTGCACTGGGCTTCCTCCCTGATGACCTCGTTCACAGTAAGACACGCTTCAAGTTTAGTGTCATTAAGAGAGAGCTAGTGATCAGTGTTCAACACTAGTTACATAAAGTTGGAGACACTCGGCTCTTCGCGAGCAAACTGCTTTGACAGTCCTGACCAATGAAGCTGGGTCTTTCTTTCTCCTTCCTTTTTTTTTTTTTTTTTAAACTACTCAAACCAATGATCTGATAAACAGATATATTGTTTCTTTTTGTTTTATGATTTCGAATTACTGTCCAGGAACCTCATTCAAAACAGACAAATAGGTGCCCCTAGTGCCCTACCAGTTTAGCCCATACTCAGAGGTGAGGATTGTCTGGAATTTAAAATGGGGTGGTAATGGTAGCTTTTGATTATCTTCCATGATCTCAAAACCGTGATTTCCTGATGAATATCCTCAACGCGTGTGTTACGATTCACCTTGGAGATAAGACGTTAGCTGCCAGGACCTTCGTAGCAGTGAGGTGTGTCTCTGGCATCCCTGTGCCTTCCATGAGGCTCCCAGACCTTCTGGGATAAGAGAGAGGGGTTCCGCAGAAGGAAATATGCAGGATGGTTGGCCAATAGCGACCCCAGGATTCCTTCTCAGCTCCTTTTGGTTATTAATTCGAGAATTAGAGCTTAATAAGGTCAGCGTTCGCTGTACCAAATAGAAGCATCCCCGATGTAGAGAAATAACATCAAAAAATTATATTTAATATATGTGTGTTCACGTGTACTTATGTGGATGTGGATGTACACATACTTAATCTTCCTTAAATTAAAACCATGCGTTAGGTCGCTTGACTGGAGTATAGCTCTCGGTAATTACTCAGCGACATTTCGGGCTGTGTGTGACCCGGGACCCTGGTCCCCCACCTCTGGGGCGCTTGCCTTTCCATCACCCGCTGACAGTCCTTCCCCGAGCTCCAGTCGTCTTAAAGCTTGAAGTGTGAGAACAGAGAAGCACGCTTCTGCCTACCTCTGGTTTCCAGCACCAGAAATCTGTGTCTAACACCTGTTTTCAATCTTATGCTCCATTTCTCAAATCTTATTATATCTCTGCCTTTTCACACTTTGTAGTCTCTCTCTAATATTTGTTTGCAAAACACTAACTCATTTGTATTTCTATAATTACTGTGATTTTTTGTCTTCTCATCTGTAGTGGTTCCTCCCTTATGGCGGCATCTCTGGAACTACTGTTCTCTCTCATAAAATGGCCCAGCGAGAGAGATGATCTCATTTCAGGAGTGACCGGGCAGTTTTCTTGATAGTCAGGATGTAATTATGTTTCTAGAGCCATAACATTATCTTTCTCCTAAGATAACTAATCTCCAGATACTTGACTTAATAAGTTCTAAGGATTCCCATTTTCAAACGAGTGTCTTACTCATTTTATTCTTTCCTTAATACTTACTTCACAATTCAGTAACTCTGGGGTCTGACATGAGGCCTCCTGCAGGAATTTTTTTATCCGTAAGATACGCCTCTGTAGTAATAAGATACCATTTTATTTTCTCAAAGAGACAAAAACTTGGGGAAATGCTAAGAAGATATAAGGCGGAATGTGTACCCTAAAATTTCCTGTAACAGGATACCCATTTTTTAGTTGTGGATCGAGGTCTGTCACACTGTTTCAGCGTCCTGTCTGCATTCTGTCAAATCTTTCTCTCCTTCATTAATCGTCACAGAACTCTCTCAGACCATTCCCTTAAAGAGGGTTTGCTCTGAAAGTAATTGAAGATCACAACTTTCAGACATTACACACATTTTAAAGAGGCAAAGAACCATGGTGGCCCAAGAAGCCCTCCAAGAAGCCATCCCTACACGAATGTAGGGATCTAGAGAAAAGGCCCAGGTTGGCTCTTCTTCTCTCTCACTTGTATCTCTTTGACCGGCAAACACAAGATCTAATCTTTGACTGTAATTTTTTTAAAGCGTATGTTCCCAGAGGGCGGGGCTTTGTGCCTGAGTCTTTTGAGTGGCGGCCCACATTTTGCTCACTCTAGTAGTTATTAGAGGACTCATGCACTCGAATGCCGAGAAATGCTATCGAAACGAACACGACACCCAGATGCACTTGAGAATCTGGAGACTAACGAGACCTTGTAACAGATGCCAGCGGAGAGCCACTGTCTCCGAGAGTTGCCTCCTGCCATAGGAGACCCATGGAAGTCAACACAGACACTGCCCGGAGCCAAGACACATACAGATGGTGGCTGTCCGGAGGTGACTCACGATGGATTACAGCATTTAACAAAGCAAAGAGGATTAGATGTTTAGACCACAGTGAAGCCCTTCTTTAGCCGACTGACTATAAATTTAAAGAAATGGCTCATTATTTATAGCAGTCTTGTTGAAATGGAAGGAAGGTAAATTTTTATTGGTCAATTTATCCCAGTGCATTTAAGAGTAAGTTGAGATTCCCGTAAACTTCAGAGAGACCAATGCTCAAAATACAGAGGAGCCACTGCTGACCTTTTCAAACGACTATATTGACTATCACGTGCCCGTCACTGTCAAACCAACTGATTTTACTCGCAGAGTGATTTACTTGCACGAAGATTCCTTTTGTTTCCCTATTTTAATCACGAAGAGTCATTGATGTTATGTGCTAGGGAAAAAAAAAAAAAAGGAGAGAAAATGAGATCTGAAAAGTGGGCCTACTAGGTGAGGCATTTTAGAGTACAGGGCTGGCTGCACAGGCAGGACAAAGTTATTTAGTGAAACGCTAAAGTGGCCATTCATTCGAACCGGCACCTCCTGTTAGAAGCTATCTTTCAGGCGGCATTGCCAGGCATTGTCATAAATATCACAGGCTCGACATCTCTGTGTGCACGGAATAAGGATCACGCTCCTATTACAATGAAGCAGTATCTTTCTCATCACCACACAATATTTATTAAGGGTCCCCCAGTCCCCTGTGCCACAGGGGAAGGCGGCATCTTTACGACAGGCACATCAGATTTATGAGGGAAAAGTTCGAAGCACCCTGAAAATTGTAAATGTGAGACGCATGCCATATAACGAGCTGACGTGTTTCCACAGGGTGCGCCTTCTGGTGGACGAGGGCTATGAAGATCGGGTTCTGATGGCTCACGACATACACACAAAGCACCGGCTGATGAAATACGGAGGTCACGGCTATTCCCACATACTCACCAACGTTGTCCCTAAAATGCTGCTCAGAGGTATAACCGAGAACGCGCTTGAGAAGATACTGATAGAGAACCCTAAGCAATGGCTGACTTTCAAATAGGATGGTTAGGAATTCACACCTTGAGCATAAAGCTTACAGAGAACATCCAGTGATTTCAAACCCACAGTGAGAGATTAATCAGAGCTACATAGGACTAATGACGGATCATTTCCATTTTATGGGAATTAGAAGAGTTTTCCCTTCTCAGAAACTGGCTATTACATCTGAACCTGCAAGGAGCCTCACTCAGCCCACGGCCTTAACAAAATAAATACACAAAATACCTATTTCCAAAGCATGATTTACAGTCTATATCCCCTCGGTGGAGTTTTGTTTTGTTTTGTTTTCTTAATCTATCAGCTGTACTACTTGAGAAAATTTAAAGTGTTTCTAGTTAAATTACCCCCTTCTGGAGCAATCTAATATTTCTTGTAGTATTGATGATCCTACTAATTATCCTGCTGTTCTTTAATTAATGCTTAATGAATAATATGGCACTTTAAAACAGTTTCTGCAGCAAGGGAAGTTAAATTCTGAGATTTCTTTTCAACGACTACTGTAAGACAAGTACCAATTCAACAATGGTAAAAATATCGTGGAAGGGCAATTATATGCTGTCCACCTGTCTGTACATAATTACAATAAATCCTCAGTGTTGCCTGTGGTGGTCTGGTATCCATTTTTGCTAAAAATTTTGTTGTGCTTTGAAAAATTTATATACGGGGCCGCAAACACATAACATAGCATTGAATTATAAGAATTCAATCATAAAAAGTCAAAATATATTACATAATATAGTTTAATGAATCATTACATTTATAATAACAAAGGCCACAATTTAATTAATAATGTATAATGCAAAAAAAAAAGAGAGAGAGAGAGAGAAACGTTTGCCTTATATATATTCCCTTTATTTCCTTTACCTTTCGCTTGTTTCTCCTTGGGCCTAAACAGAGAAAATAATGCTCATTTATCCGAAGAAAAGGTCAGATCCATTAGAAATGACAGTCTGATTCTAGAACCTACTCCTTAAAAGGCACCCAGCCCTGATGTTTTGTGTAAATAAAGGCTTTTTAAAAAACTCTTAGTTAAAACTCTTAGTTGATGTGCACTGCTTTTTTTAAGTTAATCTTTTGATTGCATCTTCACTATGCTATCTGCTACCTAAAAAAAAACAGAAACAAAAAAACCCAAAAAACAAAAACACAATTCTTCAAACCCTTGTTGCCAATTCCTCTTTAATAAGTATATATTGTTAAATAGAAATAAAATCCATTGCAGCTCCTTTATGAGTTATCTTAGATATTAGAAAGGCCAAACAGAATGAGTTATTATTCTTGGTGAATGGCCTAAGTGTTTTTAATCGTATAAATCAGGGCAGTTACTCAGACCAATGCATTTAAAACCAAGCAAACAGCACCTTCACACGGGCACACCACGCATAACTCTTTTGGAAAGGTGAGGTTTGCTAAATAAAAGATGTTTCTGCAGATCAAAGACGATCAAGCTTTCTGTGTATTAGAAAGTACCCAAGAAGAATGAGCCAGGAGAACAAACTAATTCCTTTAAATAAAAAAATGCAAATGTCCTTCACCAATAAAGTAAGCAGATTTTTAAACTTTTTTTTTTTTTTTTTTAATCTACATGTCAAAGATTCTTCAAAGGCAGCTGAGAGGGGAACAGATTTTTCATTGTAAGAGTGGAAGTCGTCTGATAGTTAGGACCTATCAACGTGCATTTAAAATTTTTGTCTTAGATTTAAAGAGATGGCTTTTGGCAGTATCTATCACCAGAGAGAAAGGATTAGTACTCCTCTCAAAATCTACTTCACTGTCAGCTTCAATCCACTCGAGGAAAAAAGAGAAAAAAATTAATGATTTAAATGCATATAGTTCATAAACACTGGAAAGGAGAGCCACTTCGTTTCGGCAGTCTTAATATTAACAGTCTGCCACAGAATGCAGTTTAAAGTATCAGTTGGCAGAGGGTAATAGAGAAGCCATAGGCTTAATTTACAGATATGTGATGCATAGGGCATTTTAAACTAATAATTAATTTTCTAGATAACTCTTAAAAGAGGTGTCATTTAAGTTATTTTGCTATCCCATATATTTTTTGCCATCCAAAATATATTTCGATCCAAAATACGTCAAATAATTTGTGTCTTTGTGTGTATGCATACACATACATTTTTTAAAATTAAATTTTTGAGGCTCTACTAGCCACTATGCCTACAGTCTGAAGCCATATATATACTATATTTCATCTAACATATACGTGTGTATATATACAGATACACACATACACACACATACATGTAGCAGGTATTTGTATAAAATATATACACTTCGTTGTCATGTCGGTTACATGTGAAATTGTTCATTTTGGAATAGCCTCAGGCCATGACTTACAGTAAGTAACTATTTGAAGGCCTAACTTACTGTGCCCCCTTGGTGATTCATGCTGTAGCTCAAATTAAACCTTTGTGCATTGGGTGATGAATAATCTTTTGTTCCAAAGAAGGCGAAAGCCTCGGTCTGACTTAACACCAAAGAATAAATTCGTCTGACTTTCCGAGTAAATCTAAATGCATTCTACTGACAAAATGGACACATAGAGGATTTTCTAAATACCATACATAATTACACATTTTTTCACACTTATAGAGAGATCCTATGATACAATTTCAATCTCTATTTTTAAAGACTATCACCAGAAAAGAAAGAAAAGAAAATGTGGAAGAAAAAGAAAACGGGAAAATGATCATAGGCTTTGGGAATTCCCTCAAATCCAGAAAATTCCAGGTTAAGGCTTGAAGTTGAATCATTCCCAGGTCTAGCTCTAAAGTTAACACAGGTACAAGGCAAAACAATTTCTTTGGGGACAAGCAGCATGATTTCAATTAGAACTCCTCCTGCAGGGGAAAACCGTTCCTCCACACGCTATGAATGGACTCCGAGTATCATAAGAAGCAGGTACACTCACAAGAACCAAAGCTGACATGGATAAGAGCAGCGGGGTCACGGTACACCAAAGTATCATATATATCGAAGAAATAATTCAGTCTTAGATTTTTCTATAAAAATTTGTGATCTATATAGGACTTCATTCACGGGACACTAACAATAAGGAATATTTGCTTTGGCGGTAGTGGGTCACACATCTGCTTATCTTGCTTTTAATTTTTTTTTTTTTTTTTTTTTTTTTTACATAACGTTTCTGAGTATACAGATGTGAGTCAGGTAGCATTTGCATTCCCCACATCTACACGACTGAGGTGCCCCACAACTGGCATTCCCCTGGGATCCTTGATTCACTGACGTCAGCCGCACGAATCCAGCGTCCGAACTCGGGATGCTAAGCTTGGTTGCTGCATTATCAGTCGGCGTAAATAATAAATCCGGAAAATGTGCTGTATTTGTTGTTGTTGCCTCCGTGGGCTTTCCCACCATCTAACTTGATGTAGACTTCATCTCCTGGCTCCAAATGAAGGACCACACTGTTGCTGGCGTAGTCGTAATTCTGGTCGGCGTCCTGGGCAATTGCGCTCGCACGCACCTACGTGGAACAGACAAGCGTTAGGACTCGTCAAAGAGAATCCTCAAGTTTTCTTTTTTTTTCTTTTGCTATTCATGTAGCGTCGTAAGCCAACGCGCTGCCCCTGGCATAGGATTTAGCCCAGAAAAGCCCATCTTGGCCTTGGAGCTTTCTGAGGACATCTTTGTAACCATTTAAACCACGTTACTGGAAAGGGAGGATGGGAAGGAGAAACCGGTGCTTTCGAGAGGGTCATTCCAGCGGTCTTCTCTTACTGTATGTTATAAACAATGCATGTCAATTTATTCACTTCCTAAATCACCACCTTTTCTAATTCCTTCACTCTCCACGCCCGATCACTTCTTTAAGTGAAAATGTAACTTTTTTGGCACTTTGATTTCAGCCAAATAGCAATATTATAACGAGGTGCTGATGAGTATATAAATTTAATCCAAACTTCAGTTGGTCCTCAGAATTTTTAGAAGATTGAGACCCAGAGGAGGTAAAGACTCAGAGAAATGCCACTATCTATCTCCACTATACAGCAAAAAAAAAAAAAAAAAAAAAAAAAAAAGGAAGAAAGCCTTTTGATTTAGGGTTTCGAAATCTCATTCAATTAAAGCCCTTTTTACCAGGAGTTTAACTCCTTTAAACATCTTTGGCTATATCACTCAACTTTTCAATGTTTTTTTTTTTCCCCCCATCTGTGCCTTTTTAGTATTTAATTGTGATGTGTGCATTTAAATAAATTATTTAATTGCAACATATCTAAGAATTATAGATGGAACTAAATTTCCATAATTTCACTTCTCTCAAATTGCTAGAATTTTTAAATGATCTCATGGAATACTCTTTCATATTTCAGTGATTTTAAACATGTGGTTTTGCTCTGGAGATGGCGCTTCCTCATAAACCCACTCATGTTAAGCTTGTGATCTCATTAGTGAGGTGACAGACATTTGCAAACAGTCAAGTTGCCTAGCGTGTCAAGTATCGTGGATATTCTGTCACATGCGCAACTCAAATTAGGCTTCATGTCCATTTAGCTATATTTTGATTCTGCCTTGGAAAAAAAAATGTGCCAACAGGCAGACTTATTTTGATTTGATTTATTTCAGTAAGACATCCTCTACTTTGTGGCTTGTTTCTATTCCAATTTAATGATATTTCCCTGAATAACACAGTAAGCGATTTAGTGGGACTGGTAAACCTGCACTATATAATAATGCATGACTTGGGGTACGCTATGCCAGATCCTACCACTTAGCAAAATAAGGAAAATGAGACCCAAGTCAAGAATTTCTATTCATTTCTTTCAAAATGTAAATGATAGATTTTCAAATTATATTCTTTTTTTTCTTATTTTAAATTAATTTTTTAAAATTAAATTTATTGGTTAATAAAATTATACAGGTTTCAAGTGTACAGTTCAGAACAGCATCATCTGTATGTTGTGTGACATGCTCACTACCCAAAGTCAAATCTCCTTCTGTGACCTTCTATTCGGCCCACTCTACCCTTACCTACTTCCCTGTCCCTTTCCCTCGGGTGACCACTAACCTGGTGTCTATGTCTGAGTTTTTGTTTGTTTGTCTTGCTTGTTTGTTGCTTTCAGTTTTACATGCCACAGATGAGTGAAATCATATGGTTCTTTACGTTTTCTGTCTGATTTATTTCGCTTATTAAATTTTCACGTGGTATGTTCTCACATTAATGCTGAAATGTTAAAAAAGGAGAAGGCTCTTTTGACACTGCTGAACTTGTCAAGTAATTTGAGTAGTATTTAAAAATTTTCTTCCTGGGTATCATATAGTAAAAGGGAGAAAAGAGCTTACAGGATTTAGCCTTGCTTAGCACTGTGCTAATTAACACTAATATAAGGAAAGCGATACATCATTCAATTATGCTAAGAAGCAGACTCAAATGTATACACCGGCTTAGTGAGGTGGTCTCTTTTCACCACTAAGTAATAATACAATTTAATGTCACAAAATTTCCTAGGAATTAATCATAAGTTTGTAGGAGTTGAATGCTCTGATTCATTAATTTCATTGAGTCATTAACTCCCAGGGAGGAAAAAATCTACAAGGAAGATTATGTTATCATGACCTAATATATATATATATATATATATATATATATATATATATATATATATATATCTGTGAATTTTTAATGGAGAAAAATTAAAATACAAAATAGCAATTAGCCTTAGTAGTAATTTATTATCAATCCATAATATACTTCTGAACTGTTATTAATAACCAGACCCATTTTATTTAGTGCTTTAGGCATTTAGTAAATGTGCTATGGGTATGTGTTTTAAAACTGTTTTCTATATGAAGGCCTTCTGAAAACAGGACACATTCAAGCTATTTGATTTAGAGGTAATAATCTTAAAAGTAGGTAATAATACAGTTTTTATTCCATTGGGTATAACCATAAACCCATGCACATTTTAATTTTTTATTTCCATTTTTATTCAGTAGGGGTAACCACAAAAACCTGTAAATACATCAGTGTGATCCCACAGACTGGGAGTTGCCCTTACGACTCTCACTTCCTTTGTTGGATAAAGCCAGTGCAGCTGCTTTTTAATAACAGTGATTCTCTAAGATTTTCACCTATACTGTACCGCAAGACTTTCTTAATTAATGAACTGCCAGACTCCAGTTTACTTAGCATGATTTTCGTATGCCTGCTCGGCTCACCTGATCACACTCTAAAGGAATAATAGGAATTGAAATTTCAAGCTCTAGTCTCCAGCTCAGTGACTTCTAATGATTCTTCCTTTAAGCCATCAAACTATTGAGGAAGGTAATGCATCCATCCTAAAGGCTATTTTCAGGTCCCTAAATGTACACTATTTCAGCATTTTTTCTCTGGGAATATGATGCATCCTTTTCTTAGCTCGATGTACCCATTTCTACCTAACTGTACTCTAATATCTTCTCATATTATTAGTTAAGTATCTAGAATCTGCTTGTTCTTTAGTGTATGTTTCAGGGCCCCTAAAAAGTCAATTAATTTAACATTTTATTAATCTAATAAATGAATAGCAACCTACAAACTATTCTCTGTGTCTAATATATCTCTCATATCTGGTGCCATAACTAATAAATTCTCAGAGTAAAAACTGGTCTTTATTTTATAGTTCTAATCTTGAGCCTAAAGCTATAGTTTTTGGTATAGTGGCTTAGTAATAGTAGTCTTATAGTGATTGTCTTCAAATAGCAACATTTTTCATTTGAGTTTTCTGCTACAAACGTACAAATATATTTAAAATATTTCCTGTTTCCAGGTACAGCTCTTTGAGTCCAGTTTTTACTTCTAATATGCACTGTCATGGGCTCTCAACAAAGGGTAAGATTAAATTTTAGGTCGATGGTTTCGTAGGGAATATGAGACCCACGGTGCTTTCAGTGCCATGTTTGTGAGAATGTAATAGGTCGTGCAGCTTTAGCATTATCATATTAGTGAGGGTTTATCATTAGAGACAATATTTATGGTAACATTTGCTAATTTAATTAATTGCTACTGATGTTCTCATAATTTCATTTTCATTGTACTTCTGTGGAATCATAAACAAAAGGTTAAGTGGCACATCAGGTTAATTTACTGGCCTTTGACGTTTCCATCTGTGATCCTGCATTAAACACAACGCATAAATCAAATGGTTCTCATTCGGTAACAGTCCAGAGGCATTCCTCCATTCTAGAGTGAACTGCATTTTTAGTTTAATTTTTGTGCTCCTCAAATCCACTTAATCCATAGAACGTTACACTGACATGGATCTCTGAGTTCCTGTTTTGTGAAAACAAATCAGGTCAGCTTAGAGAGGGAAAACTGCCATTCTAAGTGATCAGACAAGAGCATAACTGAACATCAAGGATAAACTATTTAATATTAATTAAAAAAAAAAAAAGATTTTATGTGCTTTCTCCTTTGCCACTGCCTGCAGACCAGGATTTGCAAAAACAGTTCTACTCTGGAGATAAAATTCCTTAACAGCAATATTGTAATGGCTGTTTTCCAAAACAGTCCACGCTGAACTCGAAAATATATTGTTTGCTACTACATTTATTTTTTGAATTACTTGTTGCACACTTTTGCAGAGCAGCAGCTTAAGAATGCCGGTGGAAAGCATTACGAATGTAAGAGCTGCTATTCTGCCTTGTTCTTTTTTCCTGATCCTCCAAGAATGTGCATGCTAGCATGATACAAAGGAGCATTCTACGCTCCAAACAATGAAATAATTTTAAAACAAAATGCACGGAGAACACGTATGTGGAATGGTTTTCTTGGAACCCGTGTACCATACCTGGACTTAGCTATTTAGGCATCGACACTTACACTAATGTATGTGTATTATTCTCCGGTTTTTGTGCCATTGCAATTTTCAGGTATTTAAAGATGTGAGCACTTTTATACATTTGGCCGATTAAACTTGAATCTTATGCCATTATAATGAATACCTCTACAAACAACCTCTTCAGCTTGACAAGTAATTTCCAGAGCTAACCTTTGAGTCAAAAGAGAACCAATTTGTAAATAAATGGGTGCCTCATGGCTGCCTGCTGAGGGGCCGTGCATAAGCCACTTTGTAAGGGTGACACAGTGGCTCTATATTGGTACAGTGAGTCATGCCCTTTTTAGCCATTTACCTATAACTGTGCCACTGCGCTGTGAATAATTTTTATTTATCTTAATATTATTTTCGTGCATAATAACTATAATAAACAACCCTATCAGTGCCTCCTGGTGGCCATTTTTCCTCTTTTTGTTCTACTCGTTCTGAGGGTCCCTTATATAAGTGAGGGGTGGGAGGAAGGGGGAGGAACAAGATTTTTTGTCCTTTCTACCTTGTGTACATTCAGGTACTTGTCTTTCACCTTTGAAAGAATTCTGACACTGAGTTTGGGGGGAAAAAATTAGCTTTAATTTTGTTTAACAGAAACCTGGGTTGTAGCTGAAAAGGTCTGAATTCAAGGGGCGAGAGAGCCGAAGCCTCAGAGCCCTTGTTAAAGCACAGTTGGCAGTGAATGGCAGGGTGGAGGGCCACTCCCTGTGCCACCCAATAAGCACAGAGAGGCCCAATAACTGAGCCCTGACCACAGGTTGCCGGCTGCAGGGCCTCTGCCCCCATCTGCTGCTGATTCAGCATGTGCAGAGGGGTCGATTACACTTACAGGCAGTTACAAATGTCATTTTCCTCTTCTGACTAAGAGATCACACTCTTTGGTTTTGCAGTGACCACAAATTTCTCTAGCAAAGGGAAAAGTGGCTCCACCACAGAGCTATAGCCCGGTGGCCCTGTGACAATGCCGACTGGCTCTGGAGAGCAAGTACTTGCGTTGAGGAATAATCTGAGGTTATTTCCACAGTCAAGGCCAAGGCCACTGCCCTGTGTGAGCGGGAGCAAGAAGGCTGGGACTGGGACAACCCTGGGGCAGGCGCCCGGGGGGTCGTCCCAGGGCTGGGCTCTGTGCTGGCCCTCCTTGCCGCTCGCCTGTGCGTCCTAGGACGTGCTCCAGCAAGAGGCGTTTGGGCTCTGTGGTGGGTGGGGAGCCTGTTTTACCATGTCAGCCATGAGTCTCAACTTTTCCTTCTGTTTTCTGTACTCAATACTTCTCCCCCTTTCTCTTCCGCGGAAAACTAAACCAGATTTTGCGACTTGCATTTGACTGCAAGTGGGCTGAGACCGCAGGTCCCAAGGTCCCGCTCGGATTCGCTCCTTCGGGCCCCTTCTTTTTCCCTCGGGTCCCTGTCTTTCTCCCCCGAGTTTGGGTCTGTCGCCCTGGCACGCCCATTCCCGGCTCCCCCAGCCCTCCCATTCCCGCCAAAGCCTGAGAGCGACCCGCAGCCCGTGGAGGATGCCGCCGCGGGGTCGCTTCCTGCCGCTCGGGGCTCCGCAGCGCGCGAGCTGTTCAGGGGCCGCAGCGACCGGCCTCCGGCCCCTCGGGGGTCCCGCTCTCACGCAAACGGCGAGTGCGGGCGGGACGCTCGGCACCACGCTCTTGGGGCGCCGGAGCCCCCTTTGGCTCCCGACCCCGCAGCTCCAGGGCGGCACAGCCCGGCTGCCGCGCCCGCCCCTCTGCGGGCGCCCACCCCATTTCCGGGGTCTCCTCCCTCTCGCCCGCACCTTCCCGCGCTCCCTCCCCGCCCTCCCCGCCGCTCGCCCGCGCTCACCTGGTTGTTTTTGCAGAGATCAGCCCACATGCTGGTGCCGTCCCCTCCGCGCATCAGGACGTGGTAGGTGAAGAAGTAGATGCCCGGGATGGAGCAGGTAAACTTGCCGGTGGTGGGGTCGTAGTGGTTGCCGAGGTTGGTGACCACGTCGTCGAACTTGAGCACCTCGTAGCCTTCGTGCTGCCGCTTGAGGCCGGCGTAGAAGGCGATCTTGGGCACCGTGCTGTAGGTGGCGGCGCTGATGGCCCCCGCGGCGTTGAGGCCCGGCGCCCCCGGCGGGCCCGGCAGGCCTTGGCGGCCCGGCTCGCCCTTCTCGCCCGGCGGGCCCACGGGGCCCGGCGGCCCCGGCTCCCCGGGCGGCCCTCGCGGGCCCGCCTTCCCGGGCCTGCCGGCCTCGCCTTTGGGGCCCTGGATGAAGGTGGGCAGGGACTGCATGAGGCCGCGGTCAGGAGTGGCGGCCGTGCTGGGCGCCTTGGTGCCCCCGTAGGGGTCGCAGACCATGCGGCAGGTCCCCAGCATCTCGTAGTGCGCCGACGTGCCGGCCGAGCTCACCAGCACCGGGATGAGGATGACCAGCAGCAGCACCATGACCACCCCCAGCGCCCCGGCGGCGATCAGGCGCCTCCTGCTGCCCACCAGCCGGCTCAGCGCGGGGCGATCCTCTTGTCTGCTTTTGGACAAAATTTTGAAGGTTGGGCGGGGACCTCTTCAGAGCCGAAAACAACCCCCTGCGAACCCCAACTCCCCTGGGCGCGCGCGCCGGCCGCTCCTCGGCTGCTCCCGCTCCCCCCGCTGAGGCTGCGGCTGGGGAGGGCGCTCGGACGCCGGGTGACTTGATCTGAAGTCCCGAGCTGGGGGTGGGGCTGGGGGAGGGGTGCGCAGGGCCCCCTCTCGCCTCCCGCGAGCCCCCTCGCACCTGTGGCTGCCTCGGCCCCCGGCGGCCACCCGCCCGCAGGAGGGCAGAGCCAGCGGCCGCCTGTCGCGCTCGCCGGGGCCGCTCACACTTTTATGCCGCCGCCCGCGATCGACTTTTCCGTTTTTGCAGACTGCGCCAGTTCGCACCAACTTTCCGTCTGAAGTTGCCTGCTTCCGCTGCTCCCTTCTTGTCCTCTTTCGCTAGCGATCTGTTTGCCCTTCCCCTGCCGTTTTGGTTTTTTTTCTTTTCTTTTCTTTTCTTCTTCTTCTTCCTCCTTGACAACCACCACAACTCTCTAACAGATGCGCACCCCCCGGAGACCCGCGCGGGGCGCGCGAGCTGGGGCCCGCCGCCCCCGGGTGCGCGGAGCCGGGGCCGCGGGCGAGGTCGCTCTCTCCGCGGGGCTCGGGGCTGGAGCAGACGAGCTAGCGAGCAGCGGCGAGCGCCTCACGGCCGGGAGCCGAGCGAGAGAGAGACTGAACGCAGAATTCTGCCTGGGTACCACCTTCCAGGAGAAGAGGAGGCTGAAAACGCGCGCCGGAGCAATTTATAGGCACCCAAGGCACAGAGGAAGGGGAGCCGCTTTGGCATCTCATTGCAGCATCTGCTCTGCTCATCCCACTCAGGGAGAGTTTGGCATTACTCTGACAATGTGGGATTTTTTTTTTTTTTCGGTCGGTCTCTCTCTCTCTCTCTCTCTCTCTCTCTCTCTCTCTCTCTCTCCCCCCCCCCCCGCCCCTCCCTCTCTCCTCTCTTCTCGCCTCTCTCCACACAAGGATGAACAGCGAGATCCTGAATACTCCCGTGCTGAACCCAGGCCATGGCAGCGCTGGCCCTGGACATACGTGGTGGGGGCGGGGAGACAAATGTGCGGCAGACTTCAGGACTCAAGGGTCACACCTATGTCCCCACCGCCAGCAGCGCCGGTTGGGAGGTGGAGGAGAAGGTTGAAAGGAGGGTGTTTTGGCTAACGACATTTCTCGACAGGCTCGCTCACAATCCCTGCTTCAGGTGTCTTCCAAAATGCCACTTTTAACATAAGGAGGGCCCTTTAGAATTTCCCAGATGGTAGATGTGATTGTTTTTAACCTTATGGTTTTCCTTGCCAGGCTTCTAAAACGAAATAAGATGTTCCTCAGAGAACAGTAAGGTGTGTTGAAAAGTCAAAGGGCATTCATTTCTCAACGATTTTAAATGAACATGCCCACCGCAAAAAGCAGGGAGAGTTTAGTTCTTTTTACAAATGCTGTGAAGGGTGAGGGCATACATAAGTACTCTACTTACAGGCTTACAATTATAGCAGCTTTCAGGAGATACAGCCATTGGACCTGGAGTTGCATTTACTTAAAGGTACCACATGCACGAGAAATTATCACTTGTCAAGATGCCTTCAAAAGTCTTAAGATAAAGCAAGCAGTATTTACCAAAGTACTGGGCAAGATCTTTTCCTAAGCTGTGTAAAGAGTCCTATAAACTCCATAGCACATTTCCTGCCTGTGTGCTGGGGGAAAATAGAAAAAAAAAAAAAAGAGAGAGAGAGAGAGAGAGAAAGAAAGAAGAGCCCCATTTGCAGTGGGAGAACAGAAGACGGAACAGCCCGGGTGTATAACATTACTGCAAAGCCCCCAGAGTAGACATCAGGCAAGTTACCCCACCAACACATACATAAGACACACAAGAACGGCTTGAAATAATAAACAAGCAGAATTGATTCGTAAATCATACTTTTGCATTCAGGAGCAATGGATGTCAATCAAACATGGGTGACATTTGCTTGTCAATAAGGGGATGATGGCTGGGAAGACGGCAACTTATTACATCAGGGCGAGAATGTGAAATGAGCAGCAGGAACAAATAAGACGACAGCCAGCAAACGGTAACATCCTGGGTGACAGTCTTGCCTGTGGGTTCCACAGCTCGGACGCCCCCTTCTCTGTTCTTTCTGCCTACCCCCATCCTACCCACTGGTTTCATTCTGTCTTTCCTTCGCCTCTGTGTCAAAACTAAATAAGGTCAAATGAGCAGGCTGGAAGAAACAAAGATTCATTGATTCTTTTATGAGAAATGTCAGCAGCTCCTTCAGACCCTTGCTGGGAGAATTGGCTCAGGAAAGATTCTGGGCAGTGGGACGAAGCCTGGCCCAGGTCTCCACGTCACCTCTGCTTTCTGGGAAATGGTCCATCCCGCTTCTCAAGTCTTCTCTTGCATTCTTTATACATGTATATCTATCTCTTGGGCATAATTATATTGCAGAATATTTCTGTTCACATGAGCTACCTTATTTACATACCCTTAAGCCGCAGACACGTCATAAGTTCTCCCCTGGCCACAGTACCTATTTTCCCAACGTACCTGCGTTGCTTCTCAAAAGTCACCTCTCTTTTGGGGAAAGAAATAGTAAAGCGCGGTGCCAGCAATGGAGAGTACTGTTTTAATGAACTGAACTCTCATACACCAAATTATCACACTTCATAAGATCTCATTATTACTGAAGAGAGTTCAGTGAGGGGTAAAAAGGGACTTTTTTAAAAGGTAGAATTGCGTCAATAAGTTCTCATCGATAAAACTTCAAGATACATGGAGTTTCCCCAATGAAGGACACTCATCTCAGAGTGAAACCTCTCAAAGGGAGCATGAACTGGTAGAGCTGGAATGGACCCTAGAAAGCTAGTCTCTGCCTGGCTACTTCGCAGATGATGAGACTGGGACATGGAGCTGGGGGCAGAGTCGGGGCCATCGATGCCAGTACAGCATACCTGGTTTTACTGCACTTCGCAGAAAAATCACGTTTTGTACAAATTGAAGGCCCGTGGCAACCACCAGCGAGGAAATTATGATTTGCTGCGGGTCAGATGATGCTTAGCATGTTTTAGCAGTGAAGTATTTTTCATTAAGGTATGTACATTGCTTTTTTAGACACAATGCCATTGAACACTTCATAGACAACATTATAGCGCAAACGTAACTGTTAGATGCACTGGGAAACCAAGAAATCTGTGTGACTCGCTCTATTGCAATATTCACTTTATTGCCGGGTCTGCAACCGAGCCCACGATATCCCTCAGGTCTGCCTGTCCCAGCCCAGGACCTGTGGCACTGGGTACCAGCAATTGAGGCTTTCCTCTTTTCATTTTCTCTGATGCCAAAGCAAAGTGTGATGATACAAGTGAGGCCCCTAATACAAAGTTCTGCAGAGACGTGGGGAGGTGCTCAGTAGCCATTGCTCACACTGAGGCATCGTCTCCCGGGGCCCACGGCTGACCCCAGTCTTTCTGGTGAGTGCACAAATCTGGGCAGTGCACGGACATTTGATTTTTTAAGTGAAGTTTAAATTTTCGGTCTCCTTCTTTTTCTCTAGATATGTCCCACCATGTATCTTGGGAAGACATTTTTTTTGTTGTTGTTCCCCCAAGATGTTCAGGACTGTCTGGACAGTGGATCCATTTATGGCTGATTACTGCCACGTTCTGCTGCTCGAATTTCTCAGATGGTTCTCTGGAAAGTTACTCACGCTTCAGCCCTGATTCTGACAGTTTGAATAGACCATCTGATATGGCATATTACTCATCATCTTTATATGTATATAATAATAGAAAATGTGTCGATTAAAAAAAAATATTTGATTCTCTTCAGTCTCTCTCATACTTGATATTAATTTTGGAAGTAGACCCCGAAATCGAATTTTCACAGCCCTTCTCAACCATTCCTCAGGAAAACGTCATTCCATTTGCACCTGGGCCTTTGGGACCCTTGAATGATAAAGTCAAATACAGAAAGCCGGCTGGGTGACGGTCCTGTGGTTTTCACCTTCCCTACATCAGATCTGTTTCTTTGGAGAAGTGAGCAGATCCTGAGCACACGACTCCCACACAGACATGCATGGACATCCATTATTTGTCACTGAGCACTTGTTGGCAGCATAGCCCTACACTGGGCTCTTCCTAGGCAAACAAATATTTAGTCATGAGGATGATTTCCAAATCCTGCAGCACTTAAACAGAAATAGCATTGCTTATAACAAGAAAAAAAAATTAACCAACTCAAGGGCTACCTAGAGAAACAGTCCAAGAAAAAAAAAAAAAAGAAAGAAAGAAATGGGAGTGGATCAGCCATTTTTCTTTAATTTCTGGGTCTACAAAATGTATTTCAGAATCAGCACTCCCTCTGACTGAAGGATTTCAGATTCCCAGCCAGAAGCGATCTGTTTTAGAGTTATGGAATCATAACCTGAAGCTTTGGAATCAGATAGGTCTTCATTTGAGTCCTACCTTCCCTGTTTAGTTGCTATGGAAGTTACTTTATCTCCTTGAGACTTAATTTCCCTCTTTAGAAAATGAGAATCAAACCAATAACTAAATCACAGGGTTGTTGTGAAGAGTGAGTTAAGGCATATCATTCCAGTGACACTCGACGCATAAGGAGAGCCCAGGAAATGTCAACATTCATCCTAGCATATTGTGTACTGAGTAGCGTCCATGTTTATAAGCTGGATGGCAGAACACAGGCTTAGTAAGGGAAGTTAACGCTAAAGGGTCAAACTTAAGACAAACGGCACCAAATGGACAATATTGTAGAGGTAGACAAAACTAGAGAGAATATAAAAGTTCTCCACAAGAGTTGCCTACATACACTCTTCTATAATATAAAACAGCCAGACAAAACTCAAAACAAGGATCACTTTACCCTTCTCCGGAGAAAAAAAGAGTGTTTCATAGTGAGGTCATTTCAATTCACTGCAGTTTGACAGACACAGTTTTCGGAGTTAGAACCTAATAAGAAGCATCAGAACTTGCTTTCTGTCCTCTGGAAAGTCCCCCAAGTCAACAGGTTGCACGCATATTTAAAAAAATCTCTGAAGTGGTTATTCAAGAACTGTTCCCGGGGACAACAACTTCCAAAGAACCAAACACAGCAGAGAGGGCTCCTCGTACAGGTGGCCAGAGAAGCAGTCGCTCCGAAGGGGACTAAGTCACGGCCACACTCGTGGGGGCGTTTTTAACACGAGGTTCTCCGCAGAAGACAGCGAGCTGGAAAACTCGCTTGGCAGGTCTGTTGTCAGAAAAACATCAAAGAGCCAGATGGGGATGGTGACTAGTATAGCACGCAAGACTCTTACAGTACATGGCTTCAAGTCGGTCTCGAGTTCTTGCGATGCTAATCCATAGTATGGAGATGACATGGGCCCCCTCAACTGGGGTTTCCCTTTCTGTAGTTTGTTATCTGAGGTCAGCCATGGTCTGAAAATATTAAAGGGAAGATTCCAGAAATAAACACTTCATTAAATTTTAAATTGCTTGCCATTCTGGGCAGCACAACGAAATCTCACGCCGACCTGCTCTGTCCCACCCGACATGTGAATCATATCCTTGTCCATCACGTCCACGCTGCACACTCTCCTGCCCATTGGCCACTTTACGGCCATCTTGGTTATCGGATGCACTGTCTAGGAGTTGCAGTACTTGTGTTCAAGTAACGCGTACAGCGGCCGAGCGCTATGTCCCAGTGCCTCGGTTGTTAATCTCTTACTGGGCCGACCTTATAAATTAAATTTTATCATAGGCATGTGCGTACAGGAAAAAACATAGGATATAGAGGGCTCGGTACCATCCACGATTTCAGGAATACACCGGGGGTCTCGGCACACATCCCCTGCGGAAAACGGGGGTGGGGGAGGAACCGCTGTATGCTCACGATAACTGAGACAGATGAAGGAGATGAGTGAATCCACGAAAATAAAAACAGTTGCCATTACATGAAAGGGAACTTTCAAGCAAAAGATATATCGTGGGGACCCAGCTGAGAAGCTGTACAGATGGAGGGGCTGGGAAGGGATGGGTAAGAATCGTGGCGGTCTTATCGTTTTGCCTGAGGGTTTGTCTTAAAAATCTGAAGCATCGTGCATTCTGAGAGGAGATGTTACAGAGAGCCAGACTGTGCCGGCTAAAATGCTAGACCCTGGCTCTAAGAGCAACTAGGCTGGAGGAGGCCTGGTCGCTAAGTGAAGGCGCTCGCAGACCCACTCCTCCGGGGGCGTAACTCCCGGAAACGCATCTTCAAATATGAGCAATGTGCCCTGTGAATAAATCTTGTTTCCCTTGGGATTCTGTAGGTGAACAGACACATGGCTTTTCCCCAGTGTAGGCGTACTCTTAGGAATAGTCTTAAACTATGTACAATTAGATATAATTGGAAACCATAATCCTAAAAATAAATTGTAGAGGTAGTTAGATTGGTCATAAGGTGGGGGCAAAAAAAATAAATAAATAACCAGCTGTAGGTAGATGTGTGTTCAGTATAAGTAATTGTACACTTACTTCAGTGTTTCTCATTGAAAATAGTTGTAACCATTCACAATTTAATTGTCTTTGGCCTTGGGAAGTGGAAAAAGTCAGCAAGGTTGGTCCCACTTAGATGAGGGTTTTGTGGCCCAAGGTATAAGTGGTCACCCTTCCCCTTGTCACTATCCGCCACGGCTCTATGGCTTCACTTAGGTGTTTCTAATGCTCACGAGCAGACGGGAAGATGCCGAGTGTGACCCGCTCCACATACGCTAATCATTCGGGGTGTTTTAGCCTGTTATCTATCGCCTGCTGCTGTCTTGTTTGGACCATTCCGGCAAGCCAGCAACTTCACAGGCACAGGAATAAAAAAAAACCAAATTGTTCATTTTATTACCAGTGGCTGCTCTTGTGACTGTTTGGTAAGTTTTCATGAAAGAAAATTTAAAATGATTGGCTAAGTTAGAAGAGTACCTGAACCTTTCCATTGTCCAACAGTTGCCGTCTTGTATTTATATTTGTGTGTATATTCCCAAATGTGGATCTATTCCCGAGTCTAGCTATTTATAGATACATATGAGATGTCTTTTACGTTTCCTCTTAAGGATTTATTTGTTTATGGGTGTGGGCAGAAGGGTTTAATAGCCAGATAATGAGAGCCAGAGATGGGCTACTCGTGATGGTTTCTCTTTGTCTAAAGCCCCAGAACAGGATTTTGGCATCCCTGAACATATGAACATTTGTTCTAAAATTACACAGACCACTGATTGGCCCTCTTTGCTCATTTCACCCAGGACTGAGGGTGGCATCCATATGGTCTTTTTTTTTCTTTTTTCTTTTTTTTTAAATGGCCTTGAACAGAAAAGAGAGAGGAAAAAAGGAGCTAATTAGAAGGAATTTGAGGAGAAGTGTGGTTCTCAGAGAAAAGCTTGCATTAGGTCTAAACTACATAATTAATGTCTCCTCTAAAATTCAGAACAACCTGAGAAGTCCCTAATCTGAGTTATCTCCTGTTTGACCGCACTAGTTAGAATGAATTCTCTGGATAAGTCGCTTCTCTTATCTTCTCATTAATGTGTTCAATTCAGTTCGGTTTGATTTAAAACACGCAAGAAGAGAACCGGACTTTGCCGTCCATTTCCTCTTCCTCCAGGCCCTTCCGTCTCCAAACCGTCTCATTCACGGCACGTAAGTCCTCCCCCCTCAGCCCCTGCTCAGAGTGTGCCAGAGATGGTAACTTCCTCATTGGCCGTATGACCAGGAAGTGCAATTACGTAGGCGTGGAATGCCAGGCTCCCCATAAGCTGCCACGAGTCCTCTTTAACCTCCCAGCCTTAATCTCGATAAATGATCACCTATTTACTCCGTTCTCCTGCTATCAATTAGTCGTGCCTGAAACTGCATTGTGACATTTTGGTCCTGCCTCCCCTCTACCCTTTCGACCCACCTCCTTCCTCTCTGCTCTCCTATTCCCATTCTTGACGCTTATCTCTCTTTCAAGGCCCCACTCCAAAGCCACCTGCTTCCACCCTCCGTCCCAGAGCTCCCTGCCACCGGCGTCCCCTCCCCCTCCCACTGCATCTTCTCTGTGCTTCTCAAACATGGCGTGTTCCATTCCTCATGAGCACCTGTCTTCTTCTGCCTTGTCAGAGGCCCTCGGCCTGTCTCCTGTCCTAGAGGGACACCTGGTCTTTTCATCTTTGGCCCTCCACCCCACCCTCATTCCCACCCGCAGGCACCAAAGACATATTTACTAGGAGCTAAATACATGTTTGTTGATTTGAAATGCTGAACTTGGAATAAACGACATTGTTTTCAAAAGAACTTTCTAAGATGTAAGCGATCTAAATGTAGTAAACAAGCCTGGACTGAAAACTCCTTAAACTGCCAAAAATGTTAGCCTAAGAATCAGATGGGCATTAATTCCTCATAAAGTAGTAAAGATGAGAACTGAGAAATAACCTGTACGAGAGATGGAGTTCAAAATGAATTAGGGCCTTGGATGTCACACCTCACATAAGTTCACAGGAAAGGATGCTTGCAGACTCATTGATACTTAGCAGTTCCAACAGTTTAAAGATACTACTAGATTTGTTTAGCCGCTGCATTTTCAAAACGTCTTACACCACATGTATGGTGGGGCGCAGAGATTTGCCAGTGATTACCGAGGGGGGCATGAATTCCCCCAGGGACTTTTGCCCGAGAGGATGGCCATATGAACCACCTAAACCACATGCCCCAGTGGATCGCTTGTGATGTCTGCCCCTCATTTCTTCAAGATTTGTGGTAAAGTATTCTGCCTATACCCTATTTGCTATCAAGAAACGAAAACAAAAACAAAACAAAACAATTTTTTCCCTAAAATACAGAATGATCATATATATTAATTCTTTTACACTTCACCAATTTCCGAAGAAGGAGTTGAAGTTTCTGACCAAAAAACAACAAAAAAAAAGACATTTGGGTAGTTCCTGTAAAAGAACTAGAGACGCGTGACTGAAAGCTAAGGACAGGCGAGAAAGATTTGCAGCAGAAGCACTATGTCGAGGATTGCAGCTATCACATAGAAAATAAAATACATCTGTGTTCCCCAACAGCCAAGGCAAAAAGGGAAACACTATGAATTACATTTATGTCACGACGTACTAAAAGAAAACCTATCAGTCTTTCAGGCAAAAGAGAAGTTCTTCTATCACAAAATTCCAAGAACAGTTTATCAAGTCAAGGCTATGAAACAATATCATGGCTAATAGTCAAAGACAGCCAGCCAGCTTTACGGAAAATGAAGAAAGTTTCCGCAAGGAGGAACTGAAGTAGCCCGAATCTAATTCAGCTTACCAACCCTCGTAGGTCCTAAAATTCCTTCAGAGAAAGCCAACATGTGAATAAGAAACAAATACCACTCCGAGAAAATACACGATCAGCAAGGGCAGAATGAATGAAATAAAAAAGCAGAGAGTAGAGTTTAAACCGGAAGAGGCGAAACTCATTTTCAGATAAAAATCAAAGTGCAGTAAATGGTCTCATTGGAGGGACAAAGCTCAGTAAAAACAAATGTAAATAAATTTCACATTTCTGCTGCCTTTTAGAATCTAATTTGAATAGATCTGCCAAATGTGACTGGAAACAAAAAAAAGTTAAACCATTTGGCAGATTTGTTCTCAAGTTATGTCTACAATATTTTGACCCATGAATAGTTAGATATAAAACTATCAATACTCCATTATAAAAACACAACCCTGAGCGAGTAGAAAGTGAACCGAGTCACACTTAAATCTCCAAATTTGAAAACGGAAAGTGATTACACACCTATTTGATAACAATAAAAACCATAAACTACCCATATAAAAAAAAAGAATGAACAATTACGTGCATCCCTGTGAATTGCAAGCACTGTTCTACTTACCGTAAATGTAAAAATCACTTTCCTCCTTTCATTTACTTACAATAAGAGTCTTTATTTCGACTCTCGTAACTCTAGTTTAGCCTGTAGTGTGTCGTTGGATGTTTACACACAATCTCTAAAATACAGACAAGCACATGCATGGAGAAAGCACCCAGAACTTCTGAGACAGCCCATGGATTTTCTGAAGATTTCGGAGCCTGTGGTACAGGACAAGCTTTAATGATTTTCGGCTCCTCATAGATCTGCATGCAAATATAGCAATAAGTATTGTGCAAAGCAAATGAACTCGAAATGGGTTCCGTGGGGGGCAATGCTATCCCTATATTGGGTACATTAACACCTGGACCAGGAACCATTCAAAAGGTAATGCTTTTTCTACCAAAAAAAAAAAAAAAAAAAAAAGAGAAAAAGCAAATTGCTCTCACAAAGCGATCAATGGTACAGAATACAAAAGGGGAAGAAGAAATTCCCCTTCAGGAGACAAAGGGGAATGGAGCCAGGGAGATAAAAATGCAAGAATAAACGTAGGTGGTTTAAGCCAGTAAAGGGGTGTCTGAAGGAGAAAGAAGATCGACTTGCTGATTTTCTCTCCTTGCGGGTTTTCCAAACCAGCTTCCTTAGACTAACTCAAGTTTTAGATGTGGAGCGAACGCATCGAAGCTTCGTGTTTAAATCTCGTCACGGTCAGGGGAAGATTTTGAAGCGACGTGAGCCTATCTAAAGACCTGGAATCCCTTTGAAAGGACAATTACGGTATTTATCAGTGCCGTTGGAAATAAGGAACAGGGAGGAATGAGAGGAAGGGCAAAGATTCTCCATACGGGTGCCAGCCACGTCCTTTGACCAACTCAAAATCTAGTGATACCCTTAGTCGGTGATGAACCGTGGGTCTTCCCTTTCATCATGAGCTTGATGGATGTGTGCCGTGAACCGAGAGCTGTGAGAGGGGCAAGTCCAAATTAAAACCTTCCCTGTTTTGTTGGCCCGGAGATTCATTTTTGCTGTCATCCACTTAACACACTCCCCCTTTTGTTTCCTGATCATTAATTTTGGAATCATTAGGGATTTAATTTTTTAACTGCAAATGCAATTATTTTAACGATCCATTTGTATAACTTTTTTTTTTTTTTTTTTTAAATTTAAAGTAGGAGAGAGTTCCATCTAAACTGCGTTCTCAGCACTGAAGTGGCCTCTTTAGGCAGAGGGCATATTTTAAAGGGATTTGAAGTCTTTGTGTGCAATTTAGCTGCAATCAAGAGCTCAGTGTCATGGGATGATTGGAGTGTCTGTACACTGACGTAAATAAAATGTACAAGACTGAAGTTGGCAAACTCTTTTGGGGGTAACTATTCGTGAAAATGGAGAATCACAGGATTTTTCTCACTGACAAAAAATCGTGGGCTTCGGCGAGATGGCAGCAAAGCTGATCTCGGCTATGAGAACTGGATAAAGTGTATGAGATGGTCGCTTGGGAAGGAAGGGCCTTCGGTTTGAGGGCTGTTTGCTTGTTTGCTTTGCATAATTTTTCCTAGTGATGAAGGAGCAAAGGAAGTAAGGGGCAAGGAACCCAGTGAAAACAGCTTCCTTTCAATTTCCACCTCAGAAGGGGACCATATTTAGAGATAGGACCTTTAAAGAGGTAACTAAGAGCAAATGAAGCCACATGGGTGGGTCCTGATCCAATGTGACCGGTGTCCTCAGAGGAGGAGATGAGGACTCGGACATGCACAGAGGGAAGACCCAGGGAAAAAGACCCAGGGAGAAGACGATCGTCTACAAGCCAAGGAGGGGGGTTTGAAACGAACCCTTCCCCGGCTGTCCTCAGAAGGAACCGACCCCGCTGACATCCCAATTGCCGACGCCAGTCCCCGGAGCTGCAAGACGGCAGGTTTCTGTGGTGAGGCCACCCGATCCACAGTACTTGCAATGGCCGCGCTGGCAAACTCATACACATGTATATATCACGACCTTTTTTTTTTTTTTTGGTCTATTTCCCCCACTAGAAAGTCGAGTTCATAAGGGCAGGAATTTCATTTTGTTCACTGCGATATCTCCATATCTAGAGTAGTGCCTGGCATGTAGTTGGTGTTCAATAAATGGAATTTGGAAAACCATTTTAGATGCTGGCCCCAGCAGCCTCTGCCTAACTCTGGGCTTTGGCAAAGGAAGCCGATTTGCCTGCAGGTAAAAACCACGGGCCCTAACCGAGCCTTTATGTAACGAAGGTGGCACTTTGGCCTCCGTTTGCTTCATATTATTTCTCAATTGATTTAGAACTTGGGCTAATACCTAGCACCCTCACTCCCTAGCATTGGGCAGTATCTTGCAAATGGAAGGTACTCAATGACTATTTTATATGAAAACGCACATTTTCTGACAGTTTCCACACATGCCTATTTTGATTCCCGGCTTCTAGAGGGCAGGGATTATTCTCAGTGCCCCCCAGTCTGCCCTTCTGCAGTGGCGGCTCATTAAACCTTCAATGACTGAATGACCAGTACCCGGACTCCGTTGGAGACCTGGGGAGTATTAGTCCAGCCCCCAAGGGGTTTCCCCTTCTCTGAGGATTTCCTCCCTTCCCCATCCCTCACTCTCCTCCGCGATGTACAGAGCACGGGGGAGGAACAGGTGAGTTTGTACCGTGAGTCTCTGTCCCCTTTCCCTTTGGTGACAGACATTGGACCAGAGACGGATGCTGTGCCGCTCGGGTGACTTCTCCCCAGAACCTGGATTGGGACCAAGAGGCCACGATGGCCTCCCCTGGCTGCAGGACATAACTTTCACATGCTCTGGCAATGGACGGAGGGTGATGGATGCTCGCCTCGAGGCACAGGGAAGGAAAGGCAGGTGGCTCACAGAGCGTGCAGCTGGCCGGGGACAGTGACCCTGGACACACTGCTCTTTCTGCCCATTGTTTCCACAAGACACCCCTCTGACCCTGTCATCAATCCCCCCTTCTTTGCTCTTTAATTGGTTTGAGTTTGTTTCTGTTGTTTGCAAAAAACGAAACAAAATACACACACAAAGATAAAATAAAACGGTAAGAAACAAAATGAAACCATTAACTCACTCACCCCAGTGATAGTTTTTGAGAAATAGGAGTCATTTGCTCCCAAAAAGGAGGCATAAAATCCCTGCCCCTCCCTCTCGTATCTGTTAAAACACCCATTAAAGCCCATTTCCTTTGAGGTAATTGAGGAGCAGTTGGCCTGCATCAGCTAATGTCAGGGTTGGACAGTCTCTTTGCAGTTCTTTCCAAACAGAAGAAAGTACACCTGCGCTCCAAAATCTACCAGGAGCACTCAATGTTTTTAAATCTATATTTTTCTAAATTGCTTCGTAAATTTTCACTGTTCTCAGGCTCACCTATCTCGAATATACCAGCTGAGATCGACTCAGGTGGTGACCCAATCACTTCCAAGACGTGAAACCTGAACCGCTAAACAAAGATCCTTATGGGAAAAAGGGCGTTCATCTCTTTTCCTAGTGTTTACAGCTATGCTGTTCAAGAGAAAAAAGTGGGGGTGGGGAAATCCTCACGTATGAAATTAAATCCAGACTGGACTGAGAGGACCAAATTGTTGGAATCATCTTCAAGGACTGCCACCCGTCTTCATTTGTATCATATTGATAACCGGTTAGGAGGCTGCTGCAGGAGCTCAGGGCAGATGGCGGCTGAGACCAGGAGGTCTCCGAGGAAATGGTGATGAATGGTCGGGGAGGACTCAGGAAGAACAAGAACCAGGGAGCAGAAAAGGAAGAAGCAGATACAGGCACAGAGACAAAACATGCCAAGCAACGAGGAATTCTGTGAAGAAATGAAAGCAGGGGTGGGGGTGGGGGGGTGGCACAGGATCCTGTGGGCTACCTGCAGTGCCGTAATCAGGGAGGACTTCTCTGAGGAAGTGATACGCAAGCTGAGACAGGGAAACTCTGGGGGGAGATAAAAAGAATCCGGGCTATGGATTCTAGCAAAAGACCCCACAAGGTCACAAGACCGCCATGCTCGAGAACCAGAAGGAAGGTCAGTGTGGCCGGAACAGAGCGGCACTAGGGGCGGCAGAGGTCAGGGAGGCAGAGAGGGGACCTCTTCCCGAGGTCTCTGGTAACGTAATGTCTCCGGTAATTGAAGGGTCTCTTTTTGTGGTTTATATAAAATTTGTCCTTTTAAAAGAACCAAGAGACTTTTTTTTTCCCTAAGAGCAGTTTTAGGAGTACAGGAAAACAGAGCAGAAAATACAGAGTTCCTCCTATACACCTCAATGCCCGCCGCACGGTTCCACCTGTTATTAGCACCTTGCATTATTGTGGCGCGTTGCTTACAACTGATGAACCAATATCGATATGTTATTATTAACTGAACTCCATAGTTTACGTCGGGTACGTTGGGGTTCGGGGTTCGCTCTTTCATTAAAGGGGCCTTAGCACAGGCTGTGAAATGGAACAGACATGGTCTGATTTACAATTTTGGAAGACCGAGGTTCACAAAGCTATTGTTATTGAATCGTTTCTCCACCCCATCCCCGCCCTCCCCCTCACGATTTTTTTTTTATATTTTAAATCCTAACTCCCAGTACATCAGAATGTGACTTAGTTTGGAGATCGGACCTTCACAGAGGTAATTAAGGTAACATGAGGTCACTGGGGGTGAGCTCTAATCCAACATAACTAGTAGTCGTATAAAGAGAGATTCGGACGCAGACGCTCACATGAAGACACCGGGAGAGACGGCCGTCTACAAGCCAAAGAGGGAGTCCTCAGAGGAACCAATCCTGCCAACACCTTGATCTTGGACTTCTGGACTCCAGACAACAAATTTCGGTGGTACCAGATCTAGCAAACTAATGCGGCTGTGAAGACCTGCTATTAGCAAAGCTACTTACTTTCATTCGACCAGGTGTTTTCCAAGATTTAAAATTAAAGGACTCTTTCTTTTTTGTCTACTATGGACCCTCTGTGGACTAGAACTTCGTAGGTCACACTTTGGGACACTCTGGCAGGGACTTTGCCCTCATCACTGCTCTATCCTCAGCACCTGAAAGTAGCCTGGACTTCCATAAATGTTTGATAAGTAAATGAGCGAAGCATGTGACTTGACGCCGTTCCATACACATGTATTTCTTGTCCCTGTTCCACTCCAAGTTCCCCTGACACATCTCGGTACCAGTTGACCTCAGGATAAAGGTGAGAACTGCCTCGTAACTTTCCCTTATTTTCTATAAACAACTCATAGGGATTGGGGATCAACATCGTCCAAAACCAGTCCCATTTTCAATCATGCCCGTTTATTCTACATGACTGAAACACATCACATGCTCCCTGATGGTTCTTTTTCATATAACCTTTATAATCTATTTGTATTTTCTCCAACGATATAGATATAGATATAGATATATATATATATATATATATATATATATACACATATAGATAGATATAGATATATAGATATACCCACCTAAATTAAAGGAACGGACTCAAACAAACAGATATCAGCTGTTTCTCACCAGTCTAACCAGAGATACCGCCGGGTCACCTGGTTCTCTAGGTGGCATGTACGACATTCTCTGGAGAACCACTTAATCGTTTGAGAATGCTGGTCTGGCAGAAATACTCTATTCTTAGAAATGAAGTCTACACGGCACCGAGTGGAAATGAAAAGTGGGCATCTTTGTTCTAGAAAAGTTTAAGAGTACATTTCTGAGAAATTTAAGAATAATCAGAATAGACACGTAAGTATAACGATATTTGTTGCAAGGACTAAATGAGGCTATTTATGGGAGTCTATAGTAGTGGTATCTATAAGTACCGGGATTATTCCGCAAGAAGGAATAGAGGCTCACTTCACGACTGAAGCGAAAGGGTGTGTGTCCTGAAAACATGCATGGGGCAGGGCAAAACCATCAGCAAGTAAGATGCCCTCAAGGACTGTCTTGATTTTCCAGTGTCGACGGCCTCTCTTGAGCATCCCTTCTTATTCTTGTGACTCCGTGAGTGTGTGGGCTCAGTGTTCTGGGTCTTAACCGACCATTCCTTCATATGCTCTCTGATTCTGGAGAGACCTAGTTATCTTTGCTTAATTCATTACTAGAGTAATTTTGGGCAGAGTCCTCCATATGAGGCCATCTCATGTCATTGGACAGCTTACGGCCCAGAGGCATCTCATAGGGCTAAAGAGGTTGGGCACAGCGACTCGGAGGCTGCTCACAGGCCATGTGCATGCCACTGGTCCAGAGTCCACTCTTTTGAGTGAGTAATTGGAGTGTCTATGACAAAACAGGCATGTCCAGGACACACTTTTGAATCCCATTCACTTGAGTCTTAGTTGCCACTAAAATCTCACTTTAAGGCTCATGGTCCAAAGTGATATATAAGGGCTGGGCATAAACTTAAGATAACAATGATGACCTCTCTATTGGTTATTTTTGTATCTAGCAACATGATTTAATTTACTTTGCAAATTATATTTCATTTGCACGTAAGCTGGTATGCGTGAAACTCAATCTTGTGTAAAATCTGCAAATATCTCTTGACTTGAATGCAACATCTTGATAGCCGTTTTCAAATATATATCTTCACTTGTAAACAAGAGCCTGATAACAAATACAAAGTGTGACAATAAATAGATGGTCAAAACGTTGTCAGGTAAATAATGTTTTAGGAAGCTGACAAGGAAAAGTGATCTCTATTTCCCCTGCCAGATGAGCGAGAGCATGATGCCACTTCATGTGACTTGAGAAAAATGGGAAGTTTCCAGCACCTGTAAGTGTAACTCTCACCCCTCCATAGCCCTTTCGACTATGAAGGAGACACTGTCCTTGCGTCTCAGACATATGTCCTCGTCCCAGTCCCTTGGCTTCATCTGAAGGTAGGAAAGGAGGAGAGAGTCTGTCTCCTACAAAACGAATGCTGAAGGTTCCAGAGGTCAAAGAAACTAAGTTTTGTTTTGTTTTGTTTTGTTTTCCCAGCAATCACTCATAAACCCAAGGGCTGCGAGAGTCTTCATAAAACAGAGTTATTGTATAAGCCAAAGCATTGGGATCAGAAAAATACAGAAACATTTAGCCATTAAAAACACATGTAGATAGTACTTTACACGTGTACGAGTATCTTATAGAACAATTTCTTGGTTATTGGAAAGAAAAGAGGTGCCAGATCTGAGAAATGGCAGCTTCCACCAAACGTGTGAAGGGAGGAAAGCCGGTTTGCTTCGCACTGTCTTTGTGAATCCTGTGTTCGCTGGGAAAAGGCTGTCCTGTTTCTCTCTCCGCTACACGCTTAGCAGCCATGCAGCCAGATTTCTTTCAGAGCAAAGAGGGAGACTGGTGAGAAGCAAAGCATGAGTTTTCCAGCCATTTGGTTGGCACCACGCTTCCCAGTTCCCAAGAAACCTAAATCATCTATTTAAAAAGAGAAGAAGATGAAGACAGAAATCAGGTGTTTTTTATTTTTTCTTCCAAAGGGACAACAATAACAAGTAGTTGTTTTACATTTTAACTTGTTTAGCTACCTTTGATAGCTAAACTTTGATCTTAGACGTTGACTTTTATTTTATGTTTTAAAAAACACCTGATGTAAACCAGGAGGCATGTTTCTGACGCCTCCTTTCTTTCCTGTTCAGCCTGGATCCCTCTGGCAAGCATTCTTCTATTTCCCTTGGCTTGGGTGACAGCATATGCCAACTAGGGTGTTTTTCCCCACATTTCCTGGTTGTGGAGAGCGATGTTGGTAGACTGCATCTTCAGGCATCAGTGTTGTGTTAATGGGAAGGGTTGTTGGGGGTGGGGGTGGGTGAGCTCCCTCTGCAGGCTGTGGGCTCCCTCTGCAGAAACAACTGTCTGAAAATGCTTTCAGAGGCTTGATTCTTCCAGCCCCTTGCCCGGACACACGAGGCTTTTTCACAATGGAGGTGACAAGGGTCAGTGAACCTGAGACCTCCGACAGCCCAATGAGTGTATGATGGAGTGGATCCCTCTGAGGATGCTGTCTGCGGTTTTATCTGCAAAACCTGGAATTCTGGACAGAGTTAAATGATTAGGTTTCTAACTCTGAAAGGGAGAGCTGGCAGACCTATCCTGAAATAGCTTTTCTGGAAGAGTAACATATGGTATATTGCATTAATTGTAATAATTGTTTTTTTACGCTTTGATAAAAACTGGCAAAGACCTTCAAAGATCTTCTAATTATGACAAATTAGCACAGGTCCCCTTAGCAGTGACAGAGCTAGAGTGCTGTGGCTTCGGTTTCTGCTTTAGAGGCTGCGGGATTGAAAAGAGCCTAGGAAGACTCTGGCTCACGAAAGAGATGGCTAGTTGAGGCTCCGGATAAACACGAACCAGAGGATCTAGCCCCACTCGGGGCCAGGATGAACATATTTCTTCTGGGTACATGTTCAGTTAACTTAAGTCATGGTACATAAAGACTTACAGAGGCTCCCCTCTTAGCATGTGCAACAGGCGAAGGTCATGTCGCAGGTTCCTTCCTGTCAAACACACCGGGACGGGAGAGGGTGATGGAGGACAAGCTTCCCCGCAACATCTCCTTACACGCTTTTTGAACTAACCTTGTAACTTGAGGAGAATTTCCATTATTTCACAAAAGTTTCTAGATTTTCCTTCTTCTTTCTTTTATGAAGACTTTGTCTTTGCTTTATTGCTCCTCTTTCAAGTACGCTGCGTTAAACTTCTGCTTTGTGCGTGGAATTTGTCTACGACTTTGGGTGTTTTCCACTACTTTAATCTTCCAGGAATATTGAAGTCTTTTTCTCTTCATTTACTCCTTTGACAAATTACAAGAAACCTTACGGAGAGTGCACGAGACTTCAGGCACTCTGGTGGCGTGGGGCCCTGGAATGGCGTAGGGGACACTAAGATTCCTCACGGCTAACATTTCCGGCGCTATCCGAAGCACTTGCGCAATGTCTCATTCAATCCTCACAGTAAGCGTGTGAGGATATCATCGTCATCCCTGTTGGTCTGTACCTTGAAGGGCTAAGACTACGATGATGTGGGCGGGCAGACTGGTAACTAAGCAAACAATTTCAGTCCAAGAGGGGCCCTATTATACATATGTAAGTGTCTCAGGCCGGAGGTCAGCAAACTTTTCCCCATCAAGGGTCAGATAATAAATGTTTAGGCTTTGTAGGCCATATGGTCTCTGTTGCAACTACTCAACTCTACCATAGTAGCAGGAAAGCAGCCATAGATAATACCTAAACAAATGAGGGGGCTGTGTTCCAATAAAACTTTATTGATAAAAACAGGTGACAGGTTGGATTTGAGCCACAAGACTAGAGCCTGCCAACCTCTGTGCTCTGTGTTAGGGGATTACAAGGAATCGAGCACCGGCTCTTCCTACAGATAAGAGGCGGATGTCGGAATGAGGCCTTGGCTATCCGGCAACAAAGGAGAGAGACATGTTTGAGAATTTGGGCCATCTGACATAAAATGGATATTTGGGGAAAATCTGAAACTGTGTGTGACAAGAGATGTATAAGACAATGGCAGAAAACCAGTTTGGAAAGAAGGATGTGTGCCTATGTTAAGAAACAGTTTATCGTCAG
Organism: Rousettus aegyptiacus; assembly: GCF_014176215.1. Lineage (NCBI taxonomy): Eukaryota > Metazoa > Chordata > Mammalia > Chiroptera > Pteropodidae > Rousettus > Rousettus aegyptiacus. The sequence continues at coordinate 89,943,941 of NW_023416285.1, read as the reverse complement.
ACACACGCTTTCGAAGTATGGTTTACTGTATATTTTGGTGTGCTTTTTGTTTCGTCTGTGAACAACTTGTTTGTCTTCCCCAAAACGAATCTGGTATTTTCTTCATAATCTAGAGCATGGACAATGTCTCTCTATGCCGTTTTATCAGCAAAACAGGAAGAAGGGAAATCATAAAGGGACTACCGTCTATACACGGATAAACAACGTCAAAGAAAAACAGCATTCCAGAAGACACTGCACGGAAACATTCTCGGACATACTCAGAAGATAAGGACAAATTTGTGTCTTTTGAAAAACCCCCTGGGTGTGACTTTGCCATTAGTCAAGATGGATGTTTCAAGGCTGCGACACGAGAAATTTTCGAAACACCAGCGGCATCATAAGAACGCTACAGGGACGAGGCGCGGATTCCACTTCCTCCTGGGCTGTAAGTCAGCTGAAGTGGCTTATGACAGCTTGCTGATGCGACATGATTTATAATGCTCGCAGACACTTGTCCAAGTTATTAAGTTTATTGGAATGACTGCATAGGTCTGAAAGCTATCGAGTGTGGTGTTGGATTCTAGTCTAAAAATCAGAGGATCTTCCCAGGAGCGTATCTGGGACAGCTTCTCACAACAGTTGAGTCTCAATATGGGAGAAAAAAAAATGGAGGCTGGAAAATCAGTTTCTTTAGAAACATGGGTATGTCTAATCTATACAATCAGGGAATACTTTTGATTTTAAGATTCTCTATCGGGAAAAAAATAAAGTTTCCACTGAAGCATCAAGTTAATTAGGTAATATTCCTAAGTCAGGTTCCCGGCCAAGATGCAAGTTTTCTCAAAGGAGAACATCAAAAAAAAAAAAAAAAAAAAAAAAAAGTATTACATGATTCTTAAGCCTCTACTCACATCTAAGGAATAAAAAGGTGTGAAAGGAAGTTATGAAGGTGCTTTGAGCCCCACTTCACCACCAGGATACGGAGAGACTGTATCCTGCACTTCGAGCCTCAGGAGGCCTGATCGGGACCCCACAGTCCCCACGAAGTGGTGGGCTCCGTGGACTGGCATCTAACTCCTAAAGTGTGGAAAGCCAGCTAGGAAGGAAGGCTGAGCCGGGCGTCACCCTGCCTGTGGGATCCCGTCTGTCAGAGCAAAAGGACCCACCGGCGCCTCTTGCGGACTAGAAGAGGGACATGGGGGTGGGGGGGAGCTGACAACCGACCGTCTTCATCTGGCCTCGGATGACCACAGAGCAGATGAAGCGATTTCAGTGGAAAGGGACGGGAGGTGAAGTCAGACGGACAGAGGGTAAGGAGAGAGCCGTCAGAGCCCAGAGGGAAGAGAGATTCAGTCTCCTGCATTAGGGGGCCTGCAGGTGAGACAGCGCTGAAGACTCCGGCAAAGAACCTCCAGAAGGCGCCCCACCCCCGCCTGCCACCCAGGAAAGCGTGAAGCCAACCTCCAATGGCCCGGCCAAACAACAACTTCCTGCCTGCCTCCGCCCGGACTTTGAGCTCCCTCCTCCCTCCTGCTCCAATGGGGAGGGTGTTAGAACCTGCACTTGGCAGAATGGGAAGAGCAAAGTAAGGACTCAGAGGAGAAAGTAACCACGCCACCTCCCCTGACGACAGCGTCTGGACGCCACGGGGCCCGAACTGGGAGGGAAAGAAGCATCGACTTCGATCAACTTTTTTAAAGTATAGATTCTTCCAAGCAAGGAGACATTCTCACCACCAAATTGACTTGGTGTGTTATGACCTACGAATGATTGGAGAAGTCACAGGGTCTGCTATCACTGCCATCAAAAGCAAGCAATTAAGGAGCCTTGCTAAGGATATGCAAGCCGAAGGGAAAGAGAGTTGCTTTGATTTTGCATTTGTACTGGCCCCGGGTCTAGCGGCCCCCATCAATTTTCCCCCCTCCTCTCCTCCGCTGTCTTCAGTACTTCGAGGCTGTGGTAACAGAATTCTAGGATGTCCCCCAAATCTCCACTTATTGGTATATACTGTGCATAATCTCTTCCCCCTGAATGCAGGAAGGATTTATGAAAATAATGAGATACTCACGCTCCTGAGTAGCTCATGTCGTATAAGACTCCGCCTTAGCGAACCGAAGGAGAATCTCCTGCTGGCATAAGAAGAAAGCCACCCTGCTGTGAGAGGGCTGGGTGTCTGGGACCTGAGTGTCATCTCTAGGAGCCTCTCAAACCTCCACAGCCAGCAAGAAAACTCAGTCCCACAGCCACAAGGAAGCCACTTCTGCCAACAGCCTGAACCGATGTGGAAGGCGACCACAGCCTCGCATAAGACCACAGCCCTGCTAACGCCTTGATTTCAACATGTGCAGCCCTGAGGAGAGGCCCCTCCTGACCCATGCCTGGACTCTGGCCCAGGAAGGGTCTGAAATAATAAACAGGTGTTGCTTTCAGCCTCTAAGCCTGTGGTAACCTGTTACGCCAGCATAGAAAATTCATACAGGAGAGCTCCTTCTGGGAGGCTGCCCTCCTAGGTTCCCGTGTCCGCTGGGCTCTAGCTGGGCTCAGTCGATGGGAGACGGAGATGCTATGCAGAGATGGAGGCACTACGGAGGGATTGAGGTGCTGGCGAAAGAAACCAGGGAATTTTCCCTGCCTCACTACTGCAGATGGCCTCGGGGAAACTCACCGCGTTGCACGAGGGTGCCAGCTGCCATGCAGTAAGAACTCTCCTCCCCCGCCCCCACCTTCTTTCTTTTCCCTTCTAATGGTTAGAGACACCGGAGAAGGGAAGTAGGCAGATTGGGGAGGGGGACAGCTCATCGCGCCTCTACCTGAGCTTCGGCAAGGCCACCTCTTCTCACTGTCCTCGCTCCTTGATGCCGCCACACGTAGGCTCACCTCACGGCCCCATGCTTAGCTTCCCAGCCATTCCGCGCTTGGGAAACCCACCCCCTGCATTAAAGCTCAAATGGTCTCCGATTCTTGGTTAGGCTCTGACTGATAGAACATCTTATGGGTCGTATGTGTCCTTCCATCTACCTATCTAACTATATGCATGTGCGTGTAAATACACACACACATGTGCACATACGTACACGGACACGTACGCGTGCATGTGTATATGTGTATGCAAACATACATACACAAAATTCGTTTAGTATTTTAGAATGAGCCAAAGCAGACTTAACGGGCTGCCATACCATTTCAGAACGCTTCTGGGTTGGTAAAAACTGCTAAAAGGATACAGTTGCTGTCATCTGTTAGAACAACACGTTGAAGGCTTTCATAGACAGAGCTTTGGGGGGACTGGGAAACCCAAGTCCAGCCTTGCCATCTGCCCTATGACGTCACCTCTCTCCGGGCATCTTAGTCTCCTGTACTAGAAGCTGAGCCGGGTACAGAGACTCAGGAAAAACCTGCCCACTCCTCCTCCCATTCCTCAAATGTTGACTCGCGTGCCTCGCCAAAGTCCACACAGCCCCAAGTTAGCAAGCAGCAGGATAAAGGTGTCCAGGGTCTCTTGGTCATTCGACAACCTAATTTATTCGTAATAAGACATTTTGGAAACCCACTCATTTGATCACGTCGGCGAATTCTGCTATAAAGAGGAGACACGCCCTCGAAGGGTTTAAAATGTCAACTTTCTTGCCCTTTTTATGGCATGTCACGTGTGGCTTAAACTTACAAGAAAAGCGTGATGAGGGAAGGACGCTCAGATGCAAAGGCTCCGCGACCCGACCCTTCGTGCAACATTCGTCCGTGTAGTAAGAGCCCGCCAGAGGCCTGCACGGAGGAGGAGTGGCCCTCCAGGCTCCTGGATGCTCACAGCGGGCAAGCCGTCCTGTGGACGCTGACTCGATCGCTACGCCTGCCAGATGTCCTACCCGCCGGCAGCCCAGGGACGGCACTACACAGACGGAAGGAAAGAGCAAGTCAACAGGGTCAACGCGGAGTGGACGATCGGTGCGGCCAACTCCTCACGCGCAAGGTTTCTGTGATCCTAGCTGGCCTACCCAGGGCTGCCGGCGAGAATCGCAGGCACGGCTGTGTCGATCGGCCTCTGCCACCACCCAGCCTGGGCTATGACACACTGGCCCGCAGGAGAGGAAGTCTGCTTACACAACAGGCAACGCAGAGCATTCTCCTTTCTGACCTTGGAATCTGACCTCACTGTGATGCTGTGCACAGAAAAAAAAAAAATGACAACAGTGGATTCGAACGTGAGCTGATTGATTCTACAGAGTGCTTTTCTTAGCTTCTGATGAATTCCTGTATCTACAGCCAAGCTATGGCCGCAAATGATAAATGAGCTTAGTTCCGACATGAATGTGGGTTGGTATTTTCGTTTACGTTAATGAGTGAGAGGAAAGTGAAACGACATGAAAACACACGTTGAAATTTCATTCATTTGTCACTGACGGGAGTGACTGCTGAATCAGGTCGTAACTCTGAATACTGGAATACTGCCTCGATTTTGTGTGCTGTTCACCATGTAGTAGCTACAAATACGACAGGTCTCTAAGTGCAATCTATATCACATTGTTAACATTTTTCCCATTACTCAGTTTTCAAGTCTGGACAATCAGCAAAACAGCAAATCAAGCTCATATGTGCAGTGTTTGCCAATTTCCCTGGTGTAAATCTCAGTCTGAAACCCTCGAGAGTCAATCGCCGGCTGGAATGTAAGGCAGATGAGGGTATGGCAGGACCCCGTCTGCTGGGCAGGATGCTACATGCCCAGGACTCGGTACAGCTCACGACTCGTGGCAGATGATCTGATAGATGACATTTATCGAAAAGATGAATTAGTCCTCTCCATCAACCCTATTCTGAAATCAAGAGAAAACAGGAGTTCCTCACCTTCTGGAAGTTACTTCATTAAAATTCCTCATTGTAGTGTTGTTACTTTTTCTTCCCACTTTTGTGACTGAGATCTGCTAGTCCCGACAGAGGCTTTAGACCACCTTCCCATACCTTTCCCTTCCTTGTTCAAGCACAGAGATGGTTGAAGGAAAGAAGTAAATCAGAAAATCCAAATTACATTTCTGTGACTTAGCTCAGTATAAATTCCTGGTTGAACGTGGACTTGGGTGACAAAGGAGAGATTAGGACTCCATTTACACTTGCCTCTTCCTCCTCACCTCTGTATCAGTTAGAGTCCCCCCAACACCGCCCCCCCGCCAAACACACACCATCTTCATTGTGGTTCTAAGTGAATTCTGCCCCCTTCTGGTCTTTTCTTAAATGTCACTTTGCTAGTAAGGTCTTCCTTGGCTACCGTATTTAAACAGCTCTTATCTTGAATCACCATAATCTCAACCCATTATTTTTCTCTAAAACTCTCTGTGTACTATTTATTTTCATATATAAAGTATCTATATAAAAACGTATACTTTCTCTGAAATACTCCAAATACTGTCTATCTCTCTCTATATAGACATACATACATATATACTTGTTCATTTTCTACCTTCCCTACCAATCAGAATGTTAAGTTCTATGAGGGTAGGGCGGGCTTTCTTTCTTTTCTTTGTCTTCCTTCCTTCCTTCCTTCCTTCCTTCCTTCCTTCCTTCCTTCCTTCCTTCCTTCCTTCCTGCCTATTTAAGCTACTGTTATTTCTCCAACTCCGCAAACAATAAATATTTATTAAATAAATAAACAAATATACCAAGCACCCATTCTGAACCATAAAGTGTGCTAAGAGACATGTCTCCACTATCATCAGACAAACAAAATTCTTACCCTTAAAATTTATATTGCCTAGGAAGGCTATTAAACAAAAAACACACAACTAATTAATTAATTATATTTTAATGTAACCTGAAGGAAAAATACAGGAGCATTAACTTAATCCTAAAGCCATAGGAGGCCTCACTTAAAAGACACTGATTTTTTTAGGTGAGAGCATAGAGCAGGCAGGCAGATATACTTGTTCCTACAACAAAAAAATAGCAACGGACAATTAGAATCAAGCACACAAGCATTAGGGGGCACGGTGAGTCCTTCTGGAAGAAAGCTGCTCACTGACGAGGCCCAGTCGGTTGTGAATTAATAAAAATTAAACCTTTAGAAATAAAGAAAATATGGTGGAAGAACTAGCCACGAACAATGATCTTCTTAGATAAAGAACTAAGAATAAATAATGATGGCAATTATGGTCATGGGTCACAGTGAAAATGTCATAAACCTGAGCAATATAAAAACAGTAATATAACTCCGAAAATAGAAAGAGGCAGAAATTGTAGGAAGAAGTGTAAGTGCTAATTTCCTCATTTTTTTTGTAGTATAAAGGAGTTTGCAGATTATATTAAAATGAAAATACGTAGTTTTAAAAATTTATAATGGGTTATTTATTTTCTTGAGCTTGGAGTTTTCAAAAGTCTTTCTATATCCTATACACAAATCCTTTGTCAGAAATGCGCTTTGCAAATATCTAATCCTATTCTGTGGCTTGTCTTTTCATCCTTTTAACAATGTCTTTTGAAGAACAGAAATCTTACATTTTTGATGAAGTCTAATTTATCACTGTAATAGCCCCAAGTTGGAAACAACCCAAAGACCCATCAATAGACAAATAAGTTGTTTTAGAGTTTTTTGTTACCTTTTGTTCCCAATTTGGGACTGAGTCTCAGCAATCTCAACGGAGGCCTAAAAGTGTCTTCTAACATAGTATATACGTTCAATGAAATACTACGCAGCAATAAAAAGGAATAAATGACTGATGCACACAGCGGCACAGCTAAATCTCAAAATAATCTTTGCTGACTGAAAAAAGCCAGACAAAAAAGAGTACACACTATATAATTCCATTTATAAAACTTTAGAACATTCAAACTAATACACATGACAGAAAATACATCCCTTTGATGGGCCAAGGGAGGGAGGGAGGGGTGAAAGGAAGGGATTTGCAAAGGGGCATGAAGAGACTTTCGGGGGTGAAGGGTAAGTTTGCTATCCTGAGAGTATAGTCATAATTTCACGGGTGTGTTCACGTGCAAAACTTATTCAGTTGCACATTTTAATTGTATAGTTTGTACATCTTATACCTGACGGTACATTTTATGTGTAGTTTATCGCATGCTGATTATATTTCAGTAAAGCTGTTATAAAACAGAATGATTTTATTAATATTTTGTGTTTTTATTAACTGTACAGGAGTTCTCTAGGAAGTAACCGTACTATGGTGAAGAAACTTTTATGTGAAGTTCAGCCCTTCTCTGTTTCTCTTCAGTTTCTTTTGATTTTTTAAAATAAATTCAAATAAATGTAAAACTTTCACCTTAAAATACTATGGTAATATAATCCTATTTTAATAAATTTTAAGAAATTTATCCTGTCATCTTTGTAAAAATATACATGAAATACATCTTATTTGTGTATATATCTGTATGTGTTATATTATATGTTTTATGTGTATGTATATATACATATATGTAAAATACGCATATTTGTGTATATACACACATATACACACACAAACAAAATTTGAAGTAATGTTAAATGTGAATGATAGTTATTTGTTATGGGTGGGTCAATTTTTAAAAATTATATTTTGAACTCCATATTGCTTGGGTGTATTTCAAGTATGTATGTTTTTTTATAAACAAACACGGTTATGTTATTATGAAGAAGGGGCTAAGAAGAGCGGTAGGAGAAAGGAGACTGGATGGGAGGACATGTGTTTTACACAATGGGAGGACTCCGGGGGACAGCCTGCAGTCGGAGGGGCGTGGTGTGAAAACAGCCACACACACACACACACACACACACACACACACGCACACACACACACACAGATGAGGCCAGAGAGATCCTAATTATGAAGGACCTTGCAGGCTGCTTTGAGGATTGAGGAGGAATTCAAGCTTGAAACAGGGAAATATAATGAGATTTGCAAAATCAAAAGATCACTCCTTTAACATCTACGCAGATGGCTGCAGTTTTGCAAAGGCTTAATAACAAGAGAATGGCTAGTAAAGTTAATTTTTCAAAAAAAAAAAAAAGAGAACACATCAGGGCTTTCACCTGAAACGCGGTGACTCGTTTCGGTCCCGCTCCGCGCACCTGCGCGGCGGGCACTCCCGCCCCGGCTGACCCTGCGGACGGGATTCTGGTCTTTGCTTTCGGCTCCACCGCCATCCGGAGATGGTACAGACAAACGTGTGTTTTCCTGCACCACGTGAAAGCTAGGCTTTGACTAGTGATAGGAGGTGAGTTCGTCATTCATGACAGGCAGAGGGGGGAAGGGAGGGTGAAAAAAAAAAGAAAAAGAAAGAAAGGGAGACGGAAAGAACCACAAAAGTAAGCACACCTGCATGAAGCCCACGATGGGGCTGAGGGTAGAAACGGAGGAAAGGAAAGAAGAAAGGAAGAAGGGAGGGCGGGCGGAAGAAGAACAGAAAACAAAACAAAACAGAGTGAAAAGAATTAATACCAGCAGACATGGGTCGATCCCTTCAGGCTCCGGCCTTTTTGTAATTATTTAGCTCAGTGGGTTTGGGAACCAAGAGGTGGGCCCTGCAGGGCCTGGATGAGACCCGGCCCGTGACCAATTAGTTCCGCTGTGTTCCCTGCCTCGCCTCCAACGCTTCTCAACTCCTCGAGGCACACACTCCCGTTTTCCAGTTTTTCAGACCTCAGATTATTTTCCTATAAAATGGGAGCAGAGATATTTTTTTCTACCTCACCGGAGTGCTCTTAAAAATCTGCCTAATTTACTTGAAGGAAGCCAGAATGTCAGTATTTAAAACGGAATTCTCAATTCGAAGCTAGCGTTTTGGCCTTCCGCAGCTTGTCAATAAACACAGATCCACTAAGAGTCTACTTTTGTGTTCAAAAAGCTCTATTCGAAGGTCACAGCTGCGGAGGAGACAAGAAGTGGGTATTTTCATCAAAATGCATAACTTTTGATCTTCAAACGACAGTGTAAGAAAATCGAAAGGCCAGCCACAGAAAGGAGGAAATATTATACGGCGGGTCCTCAAATGACATCATTTTATTCAATTATCATTTTGTCACAGCATTGATGACATGCAGCAGGAATCTAACTCTTGTTTATATCAATTAGCTTATGGTAAAGTTAGTTTTATATGTTCTTTTGCTTAAAGTCATAGAGCCTATCGATGATGTTAAGTGAGAACTGACCACACGTACACACACACGCACACGCGCACACACAGTCATGCACAGCTTAACACAGACTCTGAGAAACGTGTCATTGGGTGATTTTGTCGCTGTGCAAACGTCATCAGGTGCACTTACACAGCCCCGGGCGGTACAGCCCACTACACACCTCGGCTGTCTGGTTTGGCCTATGTTCCCAGGCTACCAGCCTGTACAGCACGTTACTGTACCAAATGGCATAAGAGAAATGATGCAAACAAGAAACGAGATGAACGTGAGATGTGCGCGGCCTCTGCCAGTGCACCACGGCAGGTCGTTTTACAGCACATTTTAAAAAAATGTACGTAAACAGAAAGAGCACACTCTAAAGTAAAGCTAAATAGTATACTAAACACATAAACCAGTGACAGTCGTTTATTATGACGTCATGACAGCTGTCCTGTCATTGGATGACAGGAATTTTTCAGCTCCCTGACGACCTTAGGGCCAGCACAGTGTGCGGTCTTTAGCTGGCTGAAACACTGTTATGCGGCACGAGGCTGTACACACCTATGTCTATCTGGCTAAGGACGATACCTACAAAACATAAAGCGCTTTTGTAGTGCCATAATATGAACAACACAATTTTTTTTTTAATGAGCTAAAGATATGAAACGACACGTCACAAGAGGAGATGTCTGGAAGGCCAATAAGCACATGAAATGATGCTCAACATCACTAGTCATCATCATCGTTAGTCATCACTGTTAGTATCACCACACGCCCGCCAGAATGACCAAAATTAAAAAGATGTGGCAATACCAAGGGTTGGCAAATACATGGAAGCTGGTGGTGGGGAGAAAAAATTGTTCAGCCCTTTCTGAAAACAGTGACAGTTTCTTATACACTTACCATGTGCCCTACCATATCACGACTGCGTATTTACCCGAGAAATAAAACCATATGTTCACACACAGACTTATTCATGAATGTATAAAGGCAGCACAATGGCTAGAAAGTAGAAATGACCTAAGTGTCCATCATCAAGTGAATGGATAAACATATACGCTATCTTCATATAATAGAATACTAATAAGGCTAAAAAAAAAAAAGGAATAAACTATTGCTACATGTAACAGTGTGGATGAATTTAAAAAGCATTATGCGGAGTGAAAGAAGTCAGATGCAAAATGCTACACTCTGTAAGATGTGATTTATATAAAACTCTAGAAAAGACAAATCCAATTAATATGATAAAATAGTTTAGCACTTGCCTATAGCTAAGGCGGAGGGGGAGTGGACTAGGGACAAAAAAAGAGAACTTCTGGGGTAATGAAAAGGTCCTAAACTTTGATTGTGGTGGCCATTACATGGGTGTATAAATCTGTCAAAACATATTAAAATGTATGGTTAAAATGAGTATATTTTATTGATACAAAGTATACCTCAATAAAATTAATTTAACTTTAAAAAAAAAAAAATCCTTACATCAAAGCCCTGCTGACTAAGAAGTATTTTCTCCTTAGGGCACTTTATTCCAAGTTTGAGGAGGGGGAGAATTTTCTAGTTAGCGGATCTTAAAGCCTGTTCTAATATTAACATACTTTCTATATTAATGTTGCCATCAATCACATCTCAATCTATAAAGTGACACAGATGCTAAGTAAATCAAGTAGCATACCAACTCCCTCACCTGATGTCTCAACTATCCTTTATAATGTCATCTGCCTTCAAACAAATCAAATTTTGTCCTAAGAGGTACCATTCATAATATTTGTGCCATAAGTTCTATACTTACTGTGCCTACTGGCTAATGGCAAGGGTTTTTTTTTTTTTTTTTTAAGCTTATGAGACTTAAGTGACATTTGAAAAATATCTGAGATAAAAAATACAGTAGATGAATAGTTTCCTTAATCAGTATGATCTCACAGCAATTGATTATTACAGTTTATAACTGATTCATGGGAGTGTTTTTAAAGTCTTGGACTGCTGTCAAAATAAATGTATTACAAATGATCATATATATTATTTAAAAAAGAATAATAAAAAGCTACTTTTTTATATATCCCTTCTACTCAAATTATTTCCAATTAGCATCATTCATTATTTTAATGGAATTTCTTGCCATTACTTTTATGACAAGTTTGAGCTCAGGGGTGTCTACGTACTGGGAGCAAGAATTGTTGCACTATTACAGAGTGCTGGTTATAGCAAAAGAATCGACTTCAGTTACCCAAGAAAGATCCTTCCTTGCTGCCTTAATCAAGGCAGAATGTTCCTGTCTGGTTCTCCTCCAGATGCTGATCATGACCCTGTCCATAAATACGGGGGGCAAAGGTCCCCTTTGGTCTCAGGTTGCAGTGCTGAGGGATGCAGGTTCTTCCCTTTCTCCTTTGTTTTTATTTTCAGCTATTAGGGGAAACAAATGCCAAGAATGACTTGAAAGTCTCCTCGAGTTACCCGACACCCAAACCCCGCCTGATGTGGAAAACAGGAGTTTCGGTCAGGCATCGACCGCTGACATATTTTTTTGTAGGCTTCGTTCTTGCTTAAGTCAGATCCACCACTTCCTTAAAATGAACTACCAAGTGCCTATTGTCTGCTAGGCACTGGAGGGTTATAAATTAATCCTCCGAACCTCTCTACAAAGTAGTCTTCACTGTTATTTTCTCGATTTGGCATAAAATAAAACTGAGACTTAGAGTGGTTCTGTAATTTCCCCAAGGACACACAGCTAATAATTAGAAGTTGCAGGAGTCAAACGTAATCTTTCTGACTCCAAAGTCGCCAAGGCATGCTCCTTCTGTTACTGGGAAATTTGGTGCCTACGTATCCAGACATCAAGGACAATCCAACCATGTTCAATGGGAGAGAGGTTTTGCACAGAGAATATACAATGACTCATACCAAATCTAAAAGTCAACTTGGGATATAATTTTGATCTAGCAACATGCTGCAAAAAAAATTAAAATAAGAATAGTAGTTATGTATGTTCATTCTCTACTAAAATTCTACTAATTTTCAACAAAGCTGATCTAAAGAAATGCATTTTTTAAGAGCTAATGAGCAAATATTTTGGAGGGAAGATTGGCAGCATCTAAAAAAGTTTAGATTGTGCGTTTTTTGACTCGGCATTTCCACTTCTAGGATCTTATAGTAAAACTTGCACAAGTATCGAAATACACACACACACACACACACACACATTCTTTGCAAATGTTTTGTGCTTACAGGAGCAAAAATGGAAATAATCCAAGGAGCCAAGATGGGGGATTGGTTAAAAAACTTTTGCTACATTTCTTCAATGACATTACTATGTAGGCTTAAAAAAAAAAGGTAGATTTTCATGATGTAGGAAGTTATCTAAAATATATTAAGTGTAAATCTGTTACATAATAATATGCATACTATTTTTTAAAAAAATAAAAAGATATGTATTTGTACATGAAAAGAAAAATCTGGAAGGATACGTGTAAATTATTAACACTGGTTATCTCTGTGGGAAAATACTGATGCTGTAAGAAAGAAGGGAAAGTCTTTGTTATCTTGGGTACTTCCTGATGTCTGCAATAAGAATGTGTGTTTAAATGAAAGCAAAGTACTTGAATTGGCATTGCTCATTGCTTTTTACAGTATGTGTGTATATATGTATAATAAATATACATATTTATTAAAACTAAATGAATAGGTCAAAATGTGGTCTTCTCTAGATGATGGAGCTAATAATTATTTTTAGTTTTATCCTATATATATTTTTATATTTTGAAATTTTCTTTAATGAAATTTTCTCATTCAATGTATTGCTTTTATAATCACACTAAATTATGTGAATCCCTAGAAAAAACATCCTTCTTTCTGGGATTTGGCTCCACCGGCCATCCCAATGGGTTAGCCTGAAGGAGAATGATGTTCTTTACCTCATCAGGCCCATGACACATTCTCAACATCTGGCCTGATCACACAAAATAGAATGTTTTGGTTTTCTGACCATATATAAATTAAGTACACTCTTAAATCTCCGATGGCTTGGGGATATTTGTCTGGGTATATGATTAACCAATCGATCAACACAGACTTCTCAAGCATATTTGTTTGCTCGGTAGGCAAGGTGCCATGGAGGAGTACAAGAATGAGATGTGGTACCCAGCTGCAGGGAGAAGAAGGTCAGCAGCTAAGTGAGCAGAGAAACGCGCATCCAAGGAAAGGCAGGCAACATCCCCCACAACACCTGAAGGCTTAAAGGGAGGACGACGGATGAGCAAGTATAACAGGCAGTGAGGACAGTTAGAAGAAATGAAAGGGGTGGACAGGGTTCATGGCAGGGTGGCCCACTTGCTTCATTTGACACAGGAGAGATGCATCAGCCTCAAGGCAGTTATGAAGATGCTCAGCAGAGCTCAGATTTATCCATTATTGTACCCAACCTACTAGGCTAGCTTTTCTCAGTCTCGGCATCTCGACATTTGGGGCCGGGTAACTCTTTGTGGAGACGCAAACATTCTCCTGTGCACTGCAGAGTGTTGAGCAGCATCCCTGGCCTGTACCTGTTACATGCCGGTAACAACCCTCACCCAGGTGTACCGACCAAAAATGTCATTGCCAAAAATCGCTTCTGCCCAGCTGAGAACACTGTGCTAGACCAGGCTGAGTTCTGATCGATTATGAGGGAAGAAAGAAATTAGGATAGGGAATGAGAAGGTAAAATACGCTATCCTTTTTGGGAGGACGAGCAGGAGGAGATCAGCCAGTCTGAGGGAACCAATACGTATTAGTGAATAGTGGAAAATATGGTTACACAGGCCAAATGGGATAAGGCTCTGCAAATACAGACACACTTGGACGAAAAAGGAAATTTGAGGTCACTGTGAAGTTTGCAGAGGAAACTCTCATCATGGGATAGCTTTTAAGGGAGACTGGCTTGCATGCAACACGGGATAGGTTTTATTGCTTGTATGCAATATGGGATAGATTCTAGCTTGGATTCAGGGAAACCAGATGGAAAGAAGTAAGAGTGTCCCTGTCAGCTAACGGGGTGGAATGGAGTGATGGCAATGGGGAGAGAAAGGAGTGGCGATGGATGAGACACACTTTATAGGAAACGTGGACAGGGTTCGATATAAACGGTGAGGGAAAGGAATGAATCGGAGATGGCACAGTGTCTGATCCTAGGTGATCAGAAGGACGCAGGCGAAAGGAACAGGAGTCAGAAAGTCAAGACAGGAAGCCAGTTTTGGGTCACAGGCGATGATGAGTTTCTTCAGAAACATGTTGAATTTGAGATCGTGATGAGACATCCAAACAGGAATGAGCGCTAAGCCGCTGGAGATGCAGACCAGAGGGTTCAGATAATCCCTCCGCCTTTACCAGTCCCAAATGCAGAGACATGATCTCAGAAGGGTGAGACCAGTCTTGTAGACAGCTTATAGGTTTGGGAATGTCTTCTTTACAGATACAACTTGTATAAAGCACAAAGACCTTGAACTGAGAAACTTAAAACGAACGAACGAACGAACGAACGAACAGAAAAGCACACCACTATGTGGCCCAGATCACGAGTACCGAAAAAGTTTCTGATTCTATTAATTTCCCAGTCAGCCATTCCTTCCTGAGAAGCACATAGGATGCAGGCTAAGAACAGAAGATTATTTCTCTAAAGAGTTCAGTTTTTGTTTCTAGATATCATCATCATCCAAGAAGAATTTATTTATTGCCAAAATAAGCTCAAGCTATATCAGGTACTACACAAAGATAACAGCACAGATGTGGTCCCTGACTTACAGACTCTTGCTTATACAAATAGATAAAGTATTTACAGACAGAATAAGAAATTCTAAACAATGCAGAGAGAGAGAAAATATGCAATTGTGCACTGGCTGAAGCATTGAGAGGACAGTAGTATTGGGAAGAGGATTCCATAACCACGCGAAAGGCGCCAAAGGCGATACGATTTGAAAATGAGGTGGTCAGTGGACCCCCACAACCCCTACAATCATGGAAACGCTTCATGGTCTTCAGCCACTCGGCTCAGTTCATGGAGTGTTCATCTCTTCATCTGTTACAAGCCACTGATATTATCTGTTGGAGGACACTTACATCTATTTGCTTATTCGATAAATACTCCATATGCTAGTACCCATACATCTCGAAATATATAAATGGAAGCAACAGAACTCTTACCTTTACAGGAAGTTGGTAAAATAACACACAATCTGAGAAAACTGTTATCAGTTAGGAGGCTCTTGACTACAAGTAACAGAAGATCCAGTACAATGCAACTTAAGTAATAATACTATCTCATACTAAAAAAAGGTCTCAGGACATACTGAGCATAGGTCTTGGCACACAGAAATTGCTCAGTGGGTGTTAGCTTTTATTATTGTTGATATTATCCGATACTGTTTCGCTGCAGACAAACTGCTATGTATTAGTGCGCTGCCATTACAAAGTATCACAAACTGGGTGGCTTAAGGAAACAAAAATTTATCGGATCCCACTTCTGGAGGCTGCAAGTTTGAAATCGAGGTGTCGGAAGGATTGTGTCCTTGAGAAAGAAAGATCTGTCCCAACCTCTCTCCCTGGCTTTTAGATGTCCACCTTCTCCTTGTGTCTCTTCTCATCATCTTCTCTCTCAGTGTGTCTGTCCCTTCGATGACGTACGTTCTTTCTATAAGGACACCTGCCATATTGGATTGGGGCTCCTCCTACTCCAGTTTGACCTCATCTTAATGAATCACATGTGCAATGATCCTGTTTCTCAAGAAGTTTACATGTGGGGTACTGGAAGTTAGGACTCCAACAGAAGAGTTTTGGGCGGGGCAGTGTGTGTGTGGGGGGGGGGAATTCAACCCACGAGATTGCTCAGCAGTTTGCTTTCACTCTGGTGGCTTTATTTACTAACACTTTTAAAAGGCACTTTCCTTTTAAGAGAGTGGAAGTAAGTGGGACAGTAAGAAGTTGGCCAAGTGTTCCTCGTACTGGATCTCGCTTCTGAGCAGCAAACTCCCTCTCTCTGACTATGGGTGGATTTATGACCCACTTGGAGGCAAAGCCATTGTGGGGAATTTTGCATTTTTTTTTTTTTATGAAGAATTATGTTGTCTTTCCCTGGTTTTATTTCCGTCACTCTGTTCCCCTCCAGCAGCATCTCACTTAGTTCCTTGTTCTTTTTAAGAAAAACAAAAAACACAAAACAAAACAAAACAAAAAATGCATTCATTTGCATTTCTTTGCAACATGGGAGAGAAAACCAGTGGCCAAGAGTCTGAGCGTGTGCTTGTCTGTCGCCATCCTCTTCTTGTGTTGGAGACCGTGTGCTGGGGACTCGGCCATGCCTGCTGTCGACCGGAGGTGGAACGAAGCACGTTACTGGTTATGGGCTCGCACGGCCCCCGGGGTGCAGGAAGAGTTTAGTGCGAAGGTCTTGAATGTTGCGTGAGTGCCCTCGGCGGCTGGAGGCAAACGGCAAGGCAGGCCGTCTGCACAGCCTCCTCTTTCACCTCAGGCCCCGGGTTTCATTTCTGGAAAAAGGCGGGAGCTGAGAGGGGACCTAGGAGGGGCCCTTCCTGCTGCTCCTCGGCTGGACCTCAGGCATCCTCATCATGCGATGCCGACACACAGTCTGGCCTCGGCGGCCTCACTTCCCCAGCCCGTTGACCTCCCTCATCCTTCGTCTTTCTTTCCCATCCGACTTACTAGTGTTCGGGGGCCAGAGTTTTGCAATTTTGTGCATCTGAACCACTCGACATGGGGCTGCTTCGCTGGTACGCCCCGACATGCTCTCTGCAGCCGCTCGGTGGGACGGACGGTTTGGCACGTCTCCCGACCTCCATTTAAAATGATCGGGTTTCCTAAGCGCAACGACTCACAGATGCTTTGTTTACAGTGAGATGTACAATTTTTAATTTCAAACAAAACCGAACTGAACACTTCTCCTTTCTTTTTGAATGCTTACCATTAATATATTTTTTTTAAAGGAGAAATGAAAGAAGTTTTAGCATCCCCAACAGTGTGTTCCATGAAGTTTCCTGGTGGGAGGTGATAAAGGCATTTTTTTAAACTGACTAAAAATGGTTAGCCACAACACCATGGAAATATCTCAGAATGTTTTAAAATGAAAAAAAGAAAGAAAGAAAGAAAGAAAAACATCTCTGGGACATGTAAGTAGCAATTTAGAGGGGGTCCCAGGGGTTGCTGGCAGCTGCGATGGCTGATTTTAGCCTTCCCCGAACCTCCCTCATGATTCCTATACCAATTTCCATGTACTTCAAAAAAAAAAAAAAAAAAAAAAAAGCGAACCTCCTGAGGTACAGAGGGAAAAAGTATGGAACCATTTGTTATTTTGGACACAGATGCTTCCAACTGAGGGAGGACATTAAAATGTTTTAAGAAACACAGCCTTTGAAATCCAGCAATAGATTCACATCTGTAACAGACTCTCCCGTAATGTGAACCCCCTCCATCAACGCGGAACCCTTTTGTGACTCTGTAGGCTTCAGATCCCACCCCCCCACCCCCGGGCACCTTTTTAAATAGTAGAATTTAGCTACAGCCTCTACTTGCACCGCACACAGATCCAAACACAAAATTTTGGTCGACGACAGCATTCTATAAACGTCTGCCATTTCAAACCTTTCTGTCGAGAAGAGGGTGAACGTACACACTTGCTTTGCTCTACATTCCCAGAAGAGGTTTGACACCAAACTCGCGAAGTGCTTTGTGCCCCTAACAGGAGGGTTTCGGCTGATACGGCTGGAAATCCAATACGACTTAACCTCACTGGCCTGTCCAAAAAGGAGTTGCGATGGAGGAGGCTTAATGACCATGTACCGTTCCTTCGACTAATCCTGGATGAAAACGTGACTCCACCATCCCTGCTGTTCATGCCCGGAATTATTTTATTGACATGCAGATTCTTAATGACCATCTTTCTGCTTGCTATGCTGGTCTTTCTCCTCAGTGTTATTCTGGTAGTTCTAGGCTTCTGACGCCCACGGTCCAGTCTACTCAAGGGTTTTCACTCCAACACCTTCGGAGACACTTATTTTTTCCAGCCGCCCCTGATTTTTCACTTATTCGCGTTCCCCCTTACTCAGGGAGAGCTGCTGAGGGCTTGCAGCCTTCTCTTGGAGCAGATGGAGGGTGAGAAGGGCCGGAAGAGAGAGCGAAGCTATAATTTGATATTCTGTGCATTTCAACCAGGCTGAATGTTTAACCCCCCCTGGAGCCAGGAGAAAGAGCGAGGAACTGAGACATGCAAACCTGTTGTTTAACACTATCGTACGATGCTGGGACTTGTGAAATTCAGGTGAAACAACGTCCACAAATCCAGGTACATATTAGGGGCCAGGTAAAATGGGAGACTGTACGCTTTGTCTTTCTACCTCTTTGTTACTTTGGGAGGGACACCTGGTCTCGACATAAACACACTGGCCGAGAGAGCTTGCTCACAGCACATGTGACTGTCAAGCTGGGTGAGGTGGATTTTTACTCAAATGCAGTTCTCCACTTCAGGCACTCTTCAAAATGCGTAAGAAACTACCAGGTCCATTTCAACAGTCTCTGACTGTACCTGAACTTTCTCTAGGTTTTTCCAATAAACGATGTCCATCTTTAGAAGGGTTTTAGCTTTATGTTGCTCTGATTACTAATAAAGGGGGTTTGTTTTTGCTTTGGGGGTTGTGTTTCCCTGCACCTCACAAATCTCTGGGGTTATCCGAATAAATATCCTGCTATGTCCCGTTCCGGGGATGGATGGGGCCTTCGAGTCGGCTGTGATTGGCTCCCGGCGGTTCAGCTCCCCTGGCGGTGACGGGGCTGAGGGCTCAGCGTCACGGCAGAATGACCAGCACGCCACGTTCTCAGGCCGCTGACGCTGCCCCTTTGGCGACTCTGAGCGCTCCCCGCATGCCGGCTCACCTGCCACCTGACTCCTCAGAGACGAGACGGGAGGGACGGGTGTCGTCATTCTGGCTTCTCAGGTGAGGGGAGCGAGGGGCAGCCCCGTGTGGTGAATACCTGAGCTCTGAGGTGGAGCGCCTCGGCGTACCTCTGTGGATGTGTTTCTCTTCTTCTTCTGTGTTTTACTAAATGATCCCCGAATTATGTCTGGACACCCTGATTCTTGTCCTGTTTTGCCACTAGCTGACCATGAAATTCTCGAATCTCTGGTATCTCCTGCCTTCTCCATCTCGTTGCCGGCCCGGTGCAGGGGGTAGATGAGATGGTCTCTGAAAACTGCCCGAATGAATTCTCCAAGCTCCTCTGAAATTCTGTTTTCACACTATAATCTTTTTTTTTTTTTTAAGAAGGCAGGAGGATGTGGGTAAGATGGTAATCCTTGATTTCCCAAAGCTTTGATTAAACTAAATTGGCTGAGTAGGGAACCGATATCTTTCTGCTTGTCTCCATATATAACGAACAGCATAAGTTGCTAACTATATGCAAGGAATCACTTCTTAGGAAAAATATGAAAAATGTAAATGTGGTAAGCATTCTTTTATAATGCATACAGATGATCTCTACAAAGTCGGTGATCTCTCTTCTCTTGCAGTCAGAAATCATAAAGGAAAAAAAAAATAATCAATGTGCTGTCGGAAGGGTTAGTGCCCTCGAAGAGTAAAATGGCAAAAAAAAAGTTCTGAGGGATATCGCCGATCGACTCAGTGTGATGATTTGGTGTGTAGTCTTACTCTGCTGTCTGTAAGTGGCCCTGCGTTTATGACAGTTTGTTGTTAAATGATGTCGCAATGGGGAACTTAATTTGTACTAACTGATCTTCCTGGTAAAACAAATTTTACTTTTTTTTTAAAGTTACTGGCCAAAACCACCAGATGAAACATCACCCGGTCAGTTTTCAGTTTCCTAGAAAGACTTTTTCCGGATGGACACACCAAGCTGTGGGGCAGAACGGCTGCCACGTTGCCGAGGCCGGTAGAAGAATTACTGGCAACAATGACCTTGGCTCCCACCCAGCAAAGTGGCCTGACAAAGCCCGCGGTCCAGGTGCTGCTGAGCCAAGGCAGCTGGGACATCTGTTCTCCGCTTCTCCAAAGTGGCCTTCGACGTCCACATCAGGTCGCATGAAATGTCTATTTCGGATCCTTCGGTGGACTCTGTCTGGGCTCTTAAGGAAGGCCAAGCTCCATGCGATGGCGGAGAAAGCCCTGTTTGCTTACTGCTTATGGTTCTAGCCCCGGGACAGAACGAGGCACGCGGTGAGCCTTCCACGAACATCTGCTGGACGAACGATCAAAAACCCCCTGCGAGCTGGTCCCTGCTCGCCTCGCCCGCCTCTCCACTCCTCCCGTCTGAGAAATGCCCCAATTCTTCTGCTTGAGGCTCCAGCCTGAGCTCTCTTCCCCTCTTCTCGTCTGGCGGGCTTTTACTTCCCTTCGGACAAAACCACTCTCCCGGGTCTTCATCTGTGATGGTCTCATCTGATTTGGTCCCTCGAATTAGTCTTCTTACAGCGAAGAGTTCTTCTCTTTCATTGGATTATCAAATTGGTAGTTATACAATTTATACAATTCTTTGTGTGCATATTAGTTTACAGATGGTGTTTCCAGTTTGACTAGACTATTAAATTCCACGAGGGCAGGGATGGTTTCTGCTTTGTATAAAACTGCGTACTCCATAACTAGCACAGTGTTTATGACGTAATGCATGCTCAATAAATATTTTGTTATGTTAGAGAAACCATCAGCACGGTAAAATTAAATGTATATGTTTTTAAGTATTTAGTGCGTGTAAATAATTTTTTAAAAGGGTGGGCAGTGAAAAGTCAGTCCCCAGTTTCTATCCAAAGAGTCGACCTCTGCTGTGGTAAACGCACATCCTCCCGGAGATAATCTGAGGATGAGTATGTATTCTACATATATCCACTAACGGTTCTTTGATCAATGAGTTAATGATTCACTTCTATTATCACTAACCACTGTGGAAGTTTTTCAGGGGGGCAGCTGGATGAGAGCTTTTCAATCTGTGTGAAACTATATAAAGTTAGCCTTACCTAGGCAACAAGAAAAATATAATTTGTCAGTGCAGAAAAAAAAATAGAATTTTTCATATTGATTCTTCTTGTCTTTGTTTATAGCGCTGGATCAGAAAATACGTATGAACACAGAATGTCATCTAACACCTATAATAGAACAAGGTTTCTTTAATGAGGTAACCGAAAAGGTTTTCTTTCCTCAGAATTCCATTTTTAGTCTTTTCTGCTGCAAAAGCAGCTACCCGATGAAACCGGAATCACTGGGGTTCTTGACTGGGGACCTGGGGCACGGGTAGGAACGGGGTAAGGCATCTCCCTAAGCATGTGTGGGACTCAGTGTCCAGGCCGGCGCACTGGACCCCGGGGCGCTGACCACACACTTTCTGGGTCGGCCAACGACAGGACGAAACCGCAGGCGGCCTCGCTCTGCTCTGGCATCTCCCTGCAGACCAGAGGGGCAGCGGCAGCCGGCCTCACCGTGCAGCAGAGCGCACGTCCCGGGCTGCTTCTCGGGGCCCGTGTTCCTTGCCTGCGGCTGCTGGGACCACCTCGATGGCTGACACCCACAGAAATGCGTTCTCTCACAGCTCTGGAGGTGGGAAGCCCAAAACCCGGGTGCCAGCAGCGGCTGCTCCCTGGGACTCTGGGGGAGCGCCCCCTCCCCTCGCCTTTTCCAGCTTCTGATGCTGCTGGAAATCCTGGCGGGGGGCGGGGCGGGGAGGGTCATTCCACTGTCCCCTGGCCTGCTTTCTCTCGTATCCCCTGTCCCCATGTCATCACATGGCCTTTTTATAAGGAAACCAGTCATTGGACTTGGGGGCAGTATGACTTCATTTTAACTTAATTAATGACCTATGCAAAGACTACTTCCAAATAAGTCGCACTGTGAGGTTCCGGGGGACATGAAGCTTTAGGGGGACCCTATTCGACCCAGCCTGGCACCCAGGGCGGACGACGTATGTCCAAGGAAAGCCCATGCCAAAGCCTCCACACACGTGGGCAGTCAGACCCGCAGCAGCCTCTTCCCGGCCCGCGGGCACCCAGGCGTCTCCCAGTGTGTCCTCCGCACGCCTGCAATTTAAACCGCCCCGTCCCACGCCGCCTGCTTTCAGATCCTGCGTGGTTCCTGCTGCCCTCGGCCAAATCCTTTCCATCGCGAACCCTGCCAAGACAGCAGCGAAGCTCGAGCCCGCGCCGGGGTCTTCGATGGTTGGACACTCTCAAGTTCAGACCACGTCTCAGGCAGGGTCTTCCCTGACGGATGCTGTGGTCTCGCAGCTGGTCTCTCTGCTAAAATCCCAGATGCACGGCGACGAATCCGGCAGCCCACCCGGGCAGCGAGACCGTCTGCCCGACGTGGCAGGGATGCTCTGGGAGGCGCCCCGGCGGGGATCCGAATGGACCGGGCTGCTCCGCCCGCCTCCCGCAGCTTGCCAGCCAGCGGAAGCTGCCTTCCTCCCGACCAGCCAGCCAGCCCTGCTGACAACACCTGCTCAGAAAACACGTCGGCTTCCAGGCGCACTGGGAGGTAGAGGCATCAAGACGGCGCCTCCAGGGGCAGAGACGGCGAGGCCGGTGGACGTGGGAACGGAGATGCTCTCTGGGGCCAGACAGCACGCGGCTGAGCAGTGTGCACTGTCAGCTGTGTGACCGGTGGCCAGGGGCTGACACACTCCCTAAACAGCAGGTGCTGAGCAGTTTTCCTAATCCGAGGTCTTTTCTGATAGCACTGCGTTCTAACCCAACCCTGAAAACTGATTACGTGTACCGCCCGATTCTTCAGACAGATAAGCCTCTCCATTAATAAAATGAGTGTAAATGCTTAGGTAACATAGCAACAAGACATCAGAAGTACTCAGTGGAGACGGCGTTCATTCTCCCGACAATACCTGTGTCTAATATGCTCCAGGTACTCTGCCAGGTATGAGGGCCCGGGGTGAGTACCATGGGGTCTCTCCTCGGTCTCTGAGCCTCTGAAAACAAAGACACAGGGGTGCCCGCCATGCCAGCCAAAATGGCCTGGAAACAAAGCCCAGAGCCACTTACGACCTATTTCAGGGGGGACTGCTCTTTGGCCGTGTCAGGTGAGAGAATCCCCTTTAGAATAAAATCTTTCCTTGATGGGACAGTGTGTGAAGTGATGCGTTTCCGGATGAGACAGGAAAAGGGCAGAGCAATTCTCAGGAGTGAGGCGTATCTGTTTGGGTCAATACATCACGCGGCCATCAGAGAGATGCTGTCACCCTACCAAGCACGGGAATGGAGGCGGTAGAAACCAAAGGGCCAGCACGTACGGAACGGGACGATGCTTCACTAACCTGGCTGTCATCATGGGCTGACTTTAATGTGTTAATAAAATGGACATTTTAAGAACTCGAATGCAGAAATTGCAATTTAAGAGGCAACGGGAAGAGAACCTGTTGTCTTTTGGAGGCACGAAGGGATTCTTGCTTAGCAGCAGAGTGACAATGTGGGATTGAGGAAAGGATGATCAATCGCTCTAGAGTCAAAAGCAACTTCTTTCCCATCCTTGCTCTACAACTTACAAGCTTTTGACCCTTAAGGAGGTTCCGTAACTGCTCTGAGGCAAAATTTCCCATAAAATGAAGAGGGCACTGAGTGAGAACAAAAGAAAACGTGAAGGACCGATACGTGGAAGTCCCTCAAAATATAAGAGCTACAGTAACACGAAGCAAATTAAGGAAAAAATTAAGCAATGGCAAGTTATCCAATTCTATTATGTATAAGAATGAAGAGATAATATCACAAAATATTCATATGCAATAATAGAAAACAGACATTTTTAAAGAGTACAGGGGTCTCTGAAGATAAATGACAGACAGACATACACACATACGTGTGATTTTATGACTAATTACATATGTGTAGTAGGATACTGTGATCATATTCTAGATGGAGAGAGATGCATATGAATGGCTAATGCCTAATGTGAGGTCACAAAGTGTCCAGGTAGAAGAGAAACCAGTAATACTTTGGCTGCCAGTCCCGCCATCTTTAACCATCTCCCAGAGAAGTATATTTTGGTGAAGATCTACAGATTCTTTTGAAATTGACTCACGTGGACCAGAGCCTTTTGGACGCAACACTGGACTCAAGACAGGTAAGTTTGGGCGCAGGGCCATTCCAGTTCAAGCTCCGACACAAGAAATCCATAATTATTTAAGGAAGGTTTTTAAGTAATTAAGTATGCAACAAATGTCATTATAAGAGAAGCCAGAAGTCAGGTAAATGTTCGTTTGAACTTTTACAGGGTTAAATCTCAGTGATAATACTCAGAGGTTATTTTTCCCTCATGGAAATCTGGTTCGGGTAAAGTGGCCTCATGTCATGAAGTAGAAAACCCTAAAGGACCATATAAGATTTTCCCCTTCCTTCTTCCTTAATGCCATTTGGCCTTATACGATCCACATGACGATAGTACTGAATTTCATTAAACAAATATTTATGGCGCTGCCACCGTTCTAAGTGCTGGGGGGGTGCATAACAGTTAATTATCAGTGAACCTTCTCTGCAAAGTGCCAGATAGTGAATATTTCCAGCTGTGTGGGCCAAAACGTGTGACAGTCTCTGTGACGACGAGCCAGCCCGGCTGCGGCAACACAGACAAGGAGCCAGAGACGACACGTCAGCGATGGACGTGACTTTCTTTACGGAAACAGGCACGGGGCCCAGTTTGCAGCTCGCCTTCCGCAGGCAGACGTCATTCTACGACGACGGAACCTGCACTCTGGGGGCGGGAGACAGGCGGCGATCAAAACGAGCTGCCTTGTAAAACGGGGTGGTCACGCAGGCCTTACTGCGAAAGCGACTTTTTCTTTATTTATTTAAATTAGTTTCAAGTATACGGTACCTTGGCTAGCCATCTATATAGTTCATAAAATGATCCCCCCAATTGCTCCCTCCCTCCCCTGGCCCTCCACCTAGCCATCGTGTTAATGCTGACTGCATTCCCTCTGCCGTGCTCCCCATTCCCGTGACCATCTATCATCTACTAATTTGTACTTCTTTAACCCTTCACCCCATTCTCCCAGCACCCCCAATCCTCTCCCCTCTATTGTCAAATTATCCACTATACTTGGGAGTCTGTTTTTGATTAGTTTGTTCTTTTCGTTCCTTAGATTGAGTGAAATAAGTCAGAGAAAGATAGATACCATACGATTTCACTTATATGTGAAATCTAGGAAAGTGACTTTTTAACGAAGATCTGAGGTGGGTGAGGGAGTTGTCCTCGGGAGGAGCACCCTCTGGGGACAAAAGCCCTGAAGTGGGGAGACCCCGGAGGCCAGCGCGGTGGGAAGGGGGTGAGCATGGAACGCAGGAGGAGGACGGGGAAGGCGGATCACGCGCGGCTGTGCAGACCGGGGTGGCCGGGGCCTAAGGAAAACCCCGACGGGAGATGCTGAGCAGAGGTGTGTTCCGGGGTCTGTGTTCAAAGGATCGCTGTTAAACACAGACGGCAAGAGAGCAGGAGTGACAGCCGGCGGCCGCTGCGGCACCCTACAATACTCCGGGGGGGGAGCGAGGGCGCCCTGGACCAGGGGGGAGGGAGATGGTGTGTGAAGGCCACACTCTGGTCACCGCTGGAAGGTAGAGCCCAGAGATTCTGTAAAAAGTACGTGTGGGATCTTATGATTATGAAGCTTTGCTACAAACTTAACTGCCAGAGACTTAGCTTTGCAATTCAATGTAACAAATAAGCATTGAGAACTTATTGGGATGTGACTGTTAGTGAGGGTGCAAACAGAAAGTTAGGGTCAGCTTCTGTACAGTATCTCAGCAGTTAATTACTGGCACAGTGATTGAGACAACCCGATTCCTTCTGGAGTATGATTTTCCTTCTACGTCTATTCCAACTCATCGTAGGGAGGATTTACCAATGCAAAGTGGTTTCCAACTCGATTTTATTCCACAGAGTCAATCTGATGTGACTCCAGGCCAGTTGCTTACTTCCTACAGAAAACATACCCCAGTGTGGGTTCCACAGGTGACAGGTGTGCGGTAATAGTCAGTGAAAACGTGATCCTGCGGTCAAATGGTCCTGCGCACCACCGCCCCTTCTCGGAGGTTCAAAATAAAGTCTCTGCGACCTTGCAGGAAAAAAACCAAAACTCTACTATGACCCTCTCTCTCCAACCCTAACC
Source organism: Rousettus aegyptiacus (assembly GCF_014176215.1). Taxonomy (NCBI): domain Eukaryota; kingdom Metazoa; phylum Chordata; class Mammalia; order Chiroptera; family Pteropodidae; genus Rousettus; species Rousettus aegyptiacus. The sequence continues at coordinate 89,917,726 of NW_023416285.1, read as the reverse complement.
TTTTCCACTCGCTTCCACCTTGTCTACTTGTTCCTAGATAACTGAAAAATAATCAAGGCCCATGATACACAGAATATTTATCTTGTAGCAAAGAGAAACACTTCTCTTCCAGATCTCAGAACCACTGCGCAATCCCCGAACGATGCGCCCCGCCCGCCTCTCACAAGGTCTGATGTGGCTACGCGCATGGGAGTATTTCACGCGCCACCTCTAAGGTGTCCGGGTCCTGGGCACGGCCACTGTGTCACATAAAGAGAAGCCCGAGGAAAAAGATTTCGAACAAGGAATAAAAAAGGCACAAGGGTTCCCACAGAGGCTAAGTGCACTGGAGGAGAGGTTCCCTTGGGAAACTGAAAGGCATGGCCCACGGCCACCAATCTCATCGTTGTGCTGAAAAGGTCAGGTTATTTCTGTTAAAAAGCTACCTTTTGGAGAGCATGATGTCACCAGGATGGCAATATGGGTCATTTCTGACTTTGTGTCCCCTCACAAGAATAACATCTACAAGTTATTAATGGATGAGACTCCACTGAGAAAATCCCAGGACACGGGGTGAGGCTGAAGCATCCCCTGCGCCTCAGAGACCGAGACAGACGATACTAGAAAGGTAGGCTGCCTTGTCCCTCCCCCTGGCAGGCACAGCGCCACGCTGAACTTGAAGTCAGCAGAAGGAGGGAAATAATGAAGATCAGAGGAGAAATACATGAAATAGAGAACAGGCAAACAATAGGAAAGATTAACCAAACTGGGAGCTGGTTCATTGAAAGCATAAATAAAATTGACAAACCTTTAGTTACACGAACCAAGAAAAGACAGAGAGGACCAAAATCAACGCAATGACAAATGAAAGAGGAGATATTGTAACTGACACCACAGAAAAATGAACATTAGAAGCTACTAGGCACAACTATACTCCAGTGAGCCGGACAACCGAGAATAGAAAAATTCTTAGAAACACACAACCTACCAAGAATAAATTAGGACAAAATAGGAAATAGGAACAGACCTGTTACTAGTAAAGAGAATGAATCAGTAAAAATAATTTTTGAAAAATCAACAAAGGAAAGCCCGAGACCAGATGGCTTCACTTGTGAATTTTACCGAACATCGAAATAAGAATTAACATCAATCTTTAAACTCTTCCAAAAACTCAGGGGAAAGAACACTCCCAAACTCATTTTATGAGGAAACCATTACCTTGAAAAGGACACAAGAAAACTACAGGTCGACATCTCTGATGAATACACGTGAAAAAGTCTCAATAAAATACTAGCAAACTGAATTGAGCAGCACATTAAAAGGATCTTCACCAACATCGAGTGGCCTTCATCCCTTAATGCAAGGATGGTTCAACAGACACAAGTCAATAAATGTACACATCACATTAATAAAACAAAGGGGAAAATCCACATGATCATTTTAATAGATGCAAAAAAGCGTTTTACAAAACAACATCCATTCGTGGTAAAACCTCTTAACAAATTAGGTATAAAAGGAACAGATCTCAACATAATGAATATCATATATGATAAGGTCATAGCTAAAATCATACTTACAGATAAAAAGCTTTTCTTCTAAGATCAAGAAAAAGATAAGAGTGCTCACTCCCACCACTCCTATGTAAAATACTACTAGAAGTCCTAGTCAGAGCAATCGGGCAAGAAAAAGAAATGTGTCAGAATTGGAAAGAAAAAAGTAAAATTGTCTCTATTTGCAGACAATCTTTACATAAAAAGAATCTTAAACACTCTACTCAAAACTGATAGTTAATCAATAGATTCAGTACAGCTGTAGGATACAAAATTAACATGTAAAGTCAGTGACATATCTGTACAGTAACAAGGAATAATCTGAATAAGAAGTTAAAAAAATCTCATTTAAAACAACATCAAAAACAGTAAGATACTTAAGCATAAATTTAATCAAGAGTTAAAGATCTCTATACTAAAAACTGTAAGACATTGATGAAAGAAATTGAAATAGACATAAATAAATGAAAAGGTATCCTGTGTTCATGGGTTGGAAGAATTAACATTGTTAAAATGTTGACACTACCCAAAGCAGTATACAAATTTAATGCAATCCATATTAAGATTCCAATGGCATTTTTTATACAAGTAGAAAAAAATCATCCTAAACTTTATATTAAACCACAAAGGACCCTGGATAGCCAAATACATCTCAAGAAATAAGAACAAAACAGGAGGCATTGTACTTCCTGATTTCAAGCTATATTATAAAGCCACAGTAATCAAAACAGAATAGAAAAAGAAAAAAAAAGATCAATGGAACAGAACTGAGAGCTCAGAAATAAACCCCTGCACATATGGCCGACTAACATTTGACAAGGACGCTGAGAATATGCAATGGAGAAAACACTGTCTCTTCAAAAAAATGGTGCTGGTAAAATTTGATATTTGCATGTAAAAAAATAAAACCAGACCTCTATCTCACTCACAAAAATTAACTAAAAATGGATCAAGACTTATAAAGACCAGAAACCATAAACTTGGCTTCCTGACATGGTCCTTGGCAATGATTTCTTTAGATATGACATCTAAAGCAACAAAGCAAAAAATAAACAAGTGGGACTGTGCCATCTTAAAAATTTCTGCACAGCAAAAGAAACAATCGACAAAAATGAAAAGACAACCTAGCGAATGGGAAAAAGACATTCGCAAGCCATAAGGGGTTAAAGCCAAATTACATAAAGAACTCATACAACCCAACACCGATAACACAAATAATCCAAATAAAGAAGTGGCAAAGTACCTGAATAAATATTTTTCCAAAGAAAGATTAAAAAATGGCCATCAGGTACATGAAAAAGTGCTCAACATCACTAATCATCAGGGAAATGCAAATTAAAACCACAATAGGATCTTAAAATTAGAAGGCGAGTTCCAAGTTTTAATACAAAGAACTTTTTTCCCCTTGGGGTGGGGGGGAATACAATGTCACCTCATGCCTGTAAATGATTATCATAAAAAAAGATCAGAGATAACAGAATGCCGGTGAGGATGTGGAGGAAAGGGACTCCTCATGCACTGTTGGCGGGAATGTAAACTGGTACGGCCACTATGGAAAACAGTATGGAGATTCTTCAAAAAATTAAAGATAGAATTAACATATGATCCAGCAATTCTGCTTGTGGAAATATAGCTGAAGGAGATGAAAAAACTATGTCCCAGAGATATTTGCACCCCCGTCATTAAGGCAGTAGTATTTACAATTATCAAGACATGAAAACCACCTCAGTGTCCACTGAGGCATGAACGGTAAAAGAAGTTGTGGTACATAAATACAATAGAATATTACTCAGCTACACGAAAATGAGGAAACCCTCCCATTTACAAACACAGTGATTGACTTTGAAGACATTACGCCATGGGAAACAAGTCATACAGAAAAAGACAAATCTAGTACGACCTCACGTACTTGCGGAATCTTAAAAAAAAAAAAATCATAAAAAGGAAATATTTGTGGTTGCCAGAAGCAGAGGATGAGGAGGAGAACTGAATACTGGTGATCAAATTATATAAGGAATTCATACAACACCAAAAAAGCAATCTGAGTAAAAATGGGAGGAGGACTTGAATAGAAATTTCCCCCAATGTGACATATAGATGGCCAATAGACACACGACATGACTAATAATCAGGGAAATGCAAACTAAAACCACAATGAGACATCACCTCACGGCTGTCAGAATGGTTTTCATCAATAAATGAATAATAAGTGCCGATGAGGATGTGGAGAAAAGGGGACCATCATCGTTCACTGTTGGTGGGATGGTCAATTGATGCAGCCACTATGGAAAACAGCAAGGAGGATCCTCAAAAATTAAAAATACAGGTGCCATACAATCCAGAAATTCTACTTTTGGGTATTTAACCGAAGAAAACAAAAGCATTAATTCAAAAAAAATACAGGCACCTGTATGTTCACGGCAGCATTATTTACAAGAGCCAAGAGTTCGAAGCAACATAGACGTCCATCAACAGATAAATGGATAAAGATGGTGGTGTGTGTGTGTATGAATATAGAAATATTACTCAGCCATAAAAAAAGAATAAAATCTTATCATTTGCAACAACATGGATGGACCTAGAGGGTATTATGCCAAGTGAAAGTCAGACAGAAAGAGAAATACCATGATTTCACTTATACGTGGTATCTGAAAAAAAAAAAAAAAAAAAAAAAGAATAAATGGAAGGAACTAAACACACCCACAGATAAAAGTTAAGTTGACGGTTGCCAAAGGAAAATGGATGAAGGATGGGAATTTAAAAACAGAATTAACATGGTAAAAATTGAATCAGAGACACCAAAAAAACAAAATTCTTTAAAAAAAAGTTCATAATCTTTTATTCCATTCTTTTACTCTCCCCAGTTATCAAAACTAGTACCTTCAAATAGAAATATCTTTTTGCATAAAAAGTATTGCTACTTTCAAATTGCTGTCACTTATATAGAAATTTATATCCCCAATGGCAGTGCATAAGAATGATTATCTCCTGTTACTCCTCTAGCCCTTAATACTATCTTGAAATATTTGCACACTTTTCATTGTTACACATTTCTTATTTTTGCTTTTTTTTTTTTATTACTAACGAGTCTGGATTTTTCCCCACATTTATGTATATTACACATCTCTCTAGAGTGTTCATCTTTTAAAAATTATTCACGATCGTATACTCCTACATTTTTACTAAATATCACATATATTCTATTTCGCTTTGTTGCTAGTTTAATTTTAGATGACGTCTTTACAGTTAACAATAAGAAAAGCATAGTTCTTTCTCCCGCAATTTCACAAGCTAAAAAAAAAAAATCAATTTAAAATTTTAGGCTGAAGCAAAGGTTGCGCCTAGAAAAATTATATCGACCCCACCCCCAACCAGGTGCAGCAAATGTCCTATCGGCAAGTGATCCAGAAATGAGAAGTGCAGATCTTGATCGGCAGCCTCTCTGATTCAAACATTTCCTAAGCAGCTCAGGAATTTTTGTGTTTTGATGCTGGCTTTTTTACAGAGTCCTGTGGTCCTGGTCTACAGCGTTCACACGTGGACCCGCCGCCATCCGTCTGAGAGTACGTCACATCTCCACACACCGTTTGTTTCCGGGCATTTTGGCGCCGGCAGCCCTCTTAGTTAGCACAAAAATTCTGCTGGGATGTTTTCACTTACATGCATGTTACTGCTGCTAAGAACAAAACTGTCTATCACAGCTGCTAAACAATCGGTCGCTGAATGACTCTGCAAATGCAGTTTCCACACGGGTGTGGTGTACAGTGTGCAGATTTACACAACTTCTCTGGTATCACTGAAATCCCTTAGAAGAATGCTTTGCTAGGAGCCAGTTTCCTGCAGACAAGAAACACGAGTGTTTTTTTCTCTCTCCCGTTTCACAGCTCTTGACTACCAGCCATGGGCAGAAGTCATCATTTCTTCAGCTGAGAAACGCTGCTTTCCAAAAACCTTTGGCAGAAGCTCCCGGAGATTTGTTTTTCTCCTCCTTCCTAATTTAGCAAGTCTTCAAAGAAAAAAAAAAAAAAAAACTGACAAATCGATCTGAAAAGAAACTAACTTTAATTTTGCATTTTTTTCATGGAAAGTTTCAGGGTTTATCACCTACAACCAATAAAAGTGGACAAGGTTAATTTTGGAAAAAAGTGTAAACAAAAATGTGCATACACTCCAAGGTCAAATTGTTCTTTATTCAAGACGCGACACGTTGTGCAAATTCAAGATTTTATTAAAATCATATGTGACGAAAGTTAACATAATATCTCAGTGGTGAAGGAAAATTTTTAATAAGGCAAAAGAACGAGTTACGTGAATAAACAGAAGCGTGAACAGTGCTGTGACATTTAAACGATTACGTGATTTTAATTATGCTTTTGATAAGCAGCAGCTTTACAAGCATCTATTCAAGGAGCTGAAATCAGGGCCTACTACGGAATTAGCAGTTGAATCAGAGCTTTGTTTCCTGCCTTTGGTAATTTTTAAGGTAAGAAAGGGTTTTTAAAACTTATAAAAATCTACTACCAACCAAAAGGAATTAAAAGATAAAAACTGGTAAGCAGTAGGAAGAAAAAATGAAAAGAAACACACACGCGCACTCACACACACTCAGAGACGCACACTGTACAGCTGACCCTTGAACAATGTGAGGGTTGGGGTGTTGCCCCTTACACAGTTGAAAATCCACATCTAACCTGACGCCCCAAAAACTTTACTGCTAATAGCCTCCTGTCTATTAATGTGAACAGTCCGTTAACACCTATTTTGTATGTTATATGTATTAGTTGCTGTATTCTTACGCCAAAGTTAGAGAAAAGAGAATCTTAAGAGAAACATTAGGAATATACGTTCGCAGTATTTATTGAAAAAAATCTGCATCTAAGTGGACCCACTCCGTCCAAACCCACACTGCTCAAGGGCCAACCGTAACTGATGGTGGGGCAGAGCAAGAGAACAGAAGCGAGAATGAGTGAAGTGACCGCAAGTCCAGCCCACGCCAACCCCTTATTTGTTCTTGGCCGCCAGGGGCTTCCGGCTGATCTTTTTCGTTTTGTCATTATTTTTCTTCGGCGGTTCTGGATTTGCCTGCATGTGTCTGCCGTAGAGACTGAAAAGAGAGAGGGAGAAACCGTGAGATGTACCTTACTAACACAGGACTAGCTTCATCGGTAGAGATTTAAACAACAGATTCATGTCCAGGGATATTCGGCAAGCCACAGAAGACCAAGACGTCACTTCTGCTTTCTCTGGGTCATACACTGTGTTTTAGAATTCAAAATTGTCTTACAAGCACACACAGAATGCTCCATGAGGTCCAAGTCTGGACAAGTCTCTTGGAATTTCACACTCCTTGGGCAGGCTGTGCAAACAGCAGAGCGAGGCTCGGGACTGTGAGGACGGACCGTGCGCAGCCCAGCCACTCCAGACGGAAGCTCCAACGGCCGTGTGTGTTTAAGTCGACAGTGACAAAAACTGGGTCGAACTGAAGAGATCGAGTGTCCACTTAGTGAAAAGTGAGCATCATGCCTGGCCCAAAAGCCCAGGGGCTGGATAACGCGACAGAGAGCAATGGCGTCCAAGCTCATGCTGGCATCTCACCCATGATTGATAGTGCTGGGGTAGCGGCCACACATCAACGTCATGTTAATAAGCACCGCTGATTAAATGTTGACAAAGTGCCCTATGATTAAGGCCGATGGCATTCATCGCACAGCAAACTAGCTCCGTGGCGGAGAGGACTGAACTGAACAGCACATAGTAATTAATTGGTAATTTATGAGTAATTCTGATTAAACTAAATTAAAAGCCACCCTAAAATAAAGACGGCTCAACCTCAACTCCCCTTATTGATATAATCGTGTCCCCAAGAGAGCCTGGCAGGTGTCTCAGGTTCCAGAGGAAAGGCACTGTCCGACTCCGCCTGCGGCAACCGCGCTGTGCTAAACGAACGAGGGTCGCCGTGAGGACCGACGCCCCTGCAGGAGGCGCCCCTTGCCCCACGGTCCGCTCAGCAGTCAACGCCCTCTCCTGCTGTCTGCATTCGGCCAGGTGCACGGTGCGGCACCGCGTGGCATGTACCGGTGCTCCCGCCGACCCTGGGGTGGCCGGGCTGAGGGCTGGACCTGGCTCACAGAGTTGGCCAACCGACAGAGAGCTTAGGGAAAGCTGGACACTAGGGTTCTGACAGGTGCTCCAGAGGCTTCCAGGCGTCTCCGCAGAAGGGCCTGGGCAGGTTCCACCAGCAGTGACCGTAAAGATGGGTGTCTGTGCCCCAGGAGTTTGAAACACAGAGTCTGACTCGCAGCAGACAACCTGCGAGCTGGAGAACGCACGTCCAGCCAGATACTGGGCCTGCTTGGTGGGCAATGGGGAGGGCCACTTCCTGGGTCAAGAAAGTACCATGTGCCCCAGACAGGTTACAACAGAGCCTGCAGGTTAGCCTTCGGTTCTGTAGCTGGCTGACACTTTCTGCTAATCTAATGGAGAGAGAGGTGCAGGCCCACCCAGCCTGACTGTGGGCCACCCTGCGCCCCCACAGGAACAACGCCTCCTCCCTCGAGAGTCTTTAAACCCACAGAGCCTCCTCCCTCCACATTTCAAAAAGTGCCAAATTTCCCTGAAGTCCCTGCCATGGACACCGGGGCCCTGGATCCGAGGTTCTTTACCAGGAAAGAACACAGGAAAGTCCAGCCAGTCCTGCCTCACTGCTGTGGGGACGTCCCTGTCCCAATCGCCAAAACCTGTGGTCGCCACCTCACATGGCGAGAGGGAGTCTGCAGCGGTGACTACGTTAGGGATCCTGAGATGGGAAGCCTACGCTGCGTGATCTGGGGAGAGGATCTCGCCTGTGTGTCCCCTTCCTTCTCCCATCCCCACTCATCGTCTCTCCCAGGCATGTCCCTCAGCCGGGGATGGGGGTGGGGGTAAACTTGGCAGACTCGCAGACTCCGAGGCTGGATTCCTCACTACATTCGCACTCTCTGAAACATCCGCCCTCCCCAGCCCTGCCCTTTTCCTCCCAGGGTGCCCCTCCCCAAGCCTGGGGCTTAGTGGGACTGGGGGACCTGGCCCCGAGGGAAGGCCCTGGTCTCCAGGCTCCTCCCACCTGGCAGTAAGACAGCGCTAGTTCACAGGGCCCTAGGGTCTTCAGTTACACAGCTTCCTAAAAGCTTCCCGCTCCTCTCTTGTCTGCAAGCCCTTATCCCCCAAAGGGAACAAACATACATGTTCTGTCTCACAGACATCGTCGACCTGCGAAGACTACGAAATATGCAGAAATACAACACTGTGGTTCACGCACTTGGAACCCCAAGGTGGTATCACCAAAAACGAGGTCGGAGGGAGGAGAAGGGCCGTCTGCGCACCCCGTCCGGAGCGGGCAGGCATGGAAGGCTCCCCTGCGAGGGGTAGAGGTCACCTGGGCCCTGACGGTGATGATCTAGCAAGGTCCTTTCAGAAGGGGCGCAAAAGCCAGCAAGGCTCCTCTTTTGAGGAAGGAAACAAAATGTTCCAATGTTTCCATTCCTGCCTTTTTAGATGCAGACCCCACTGTGTGCCTGAACTTCCCGGGGCCACACAGCAGGTCACTGGCAGGGGCCGGAGGGACAGCAGTCCTGGACTTGCTATTTATATCCTGGCTTTTCCACTTACTAGTTGTTGACTCCGGGCAAATGATTAGCATCCCTCACCCCCACCGTGCCTCAGTTTCTCCATCTGTAAGAAACAATGTGGTTTTCCTCGTAGGGTGGCAGCAGTAGTTAAATAAGCCGGCACCATGGTGAACCTATTCCAAGTGGCCAGCAATTAATCGGAGTGATTACAGATAATTATACGATGATTCCTTTACTTCTTTAGAGCTTTCTCCTCTTAAAAAAAAAAAAAAATGACATGGTATTTTCTATCAATGCCAACCCCCCAAGCATCTCTGGAAGAAAGGTTTTCGTCCCCTTTGAAGAAAGAACTAAGGCCGAGCTAAACGCAGCACTTCCGTGGTGAGTCACCGCGGAGCCGGGGTGACGCTGCCCTTCTTTCTGCGCCTGATCCTCTCGCCCCTGCAGCTGTGTGGGCAGATGCAAGTCGGCACTCCGCTGAGCAGCTGTTCCCACGCGGAGACGCCGCTGTGGCAGGGAGGGAAGGACCAGCGTCTCCATTCCTGGCTCTCGCAGGGATGAGCCCCGAGGCCTCCACTCTAAGAGGGGCACGCACAGCACTGGCCCCCCAAATGTCCACACCCTAACCCTTGAAACCTGTGAATATGCTACACTGCAGAAGGGACTCTGCAGAGGTGATAAAGTGAAGGATCTTGAGCTGGAAAGATGAACCTGGACTGGCCAGGCGGGCGCAGTGGAATCGCATGGGTCCTTAGCAGAGGGAGACAGGGGAGTCTGAGTCAGAGGGAGATGTGAACCTGGTACCCTGCTGGCTTCAAAGACGGAGGACGGGGCTGCCAGACAAGGAAGGCAGGCAGCTTCCAGAAGCTAGAAAGGCGAGGAGATGCACTTCCCCCTAGAGCCTCCAGGGGCAGCAAGCCTGTGGACACCGTGACCTCAAGGCTGTAAGATAACACATTTGTTTTGTTTCAGCCGCCAAGTTCATGGTAATTTGTTACAGCAACAATAGGAAACTCATGCTGTACCTGAACCTCTCTGGTCTGTACACATGGCAGTCTGTCAGGAAGATTCTGCTTCATTTCGACAGAACAAAAAAAAGAAAGAAAGAAAGAAAGAAATTTCTGGGGTAGCAGCTCACTAAAAAGAAGGAAAAAGTAAAAACTACGTTTCAGAAATGGCACAAAGCTTTGTCCAAATGAACAAACTGAACCATTTCTACCAGAAGAACGGAAGTCATTGGGACACCTGCCCCCTGTCCACAGAGGTGAAGACTAGACGACCCCGGCCCCTTCCACTCTCTGAGGCCAACACTCACGGGCCATGTGCTGAACGTATCTGGGATTAACTTACAGAGGGCCGTAGAGGGTCACTGAGTGATGACGTGGAGAGGTCAACGGCACGGACAGAAGTTTCATCACGTGCAGTTCCTGAGGGGGGCGGGGGGGGACACGCCACACCACGTGGGGCGGAACCAGGGCCGCTCAGGAGGCAGACGAAGCGGCGAGCCCGCAGGTCGGCTTCACGGGAAGGACTGGGCGAGGCGGAGCAGGCGGTTCACGCGAGTTCAGGTCGGGGCGGCGTGAGTGATTTCGGGGGGCTCAGGGCAACAGGGTTGGTCTCTAGCTGCCCGTAACTGGGAACAGCGGAAACACTGTCTTGGTGAGAGTGAGCTGGGTGAGGACGTGGCTGAGGGCTGAGGCTTTGCCGTGGGTGGTGTGCGCTGAGGGGCACACTCGCAGCAGGCTGCCCGCTATCCCGGGGGGTAGCTAGCCCTCGGCGGGGCAGTCTCTCCCCACCCAGCACGACCGCCCGCCGTCTTTGGAGTTCTGCCCTCCTGACAAGCCCGCATCCTCCCGTGATGGACTTCCCCCTCAGGACCTGGTGACACAGCTTCCCTCGCTGGGCCCGTCCCTTCTACCTCGTCCACCTGGGAAAATCCCAGCCATCCTCGAGAACCTGGCACAAGGCACGTCCCACACTAGCGCGTCCCCTCAGCCCTCTGTTCAGGTGGCACTTGTCCTGCCCTGCCCTGAGCACCAGGATTAACCCCCTCTGCACCCCCACACCCTGCCTGCTCCGAACAACGAGACTTCGGGAGAGAGGCCTGGTGTGCCGCAGCCTGACGTCCTCATCTGTAAGATGAGGATCCCAACCCCCGGCCACCTTGCAGGGCTTTGGTGACGACGCAGCCAGACGTGGGGACGGTCTCGTCTGGGCGGGCAGGCAGCAGGCGCCGCAGGATGACCACTGTCGCCGTGCGCTCTCTCGGAAGTCCGCGACGCGGGCTGAGTGAGGTGGCCAGTCCTTCCCCGTCTCAGACGCTGCCTCCGCGCACAGGGCAGTCCGATCCCTTCTAGAAAGGTTTCTGGCGGGCACGGAAATCCGGCCACGCCAGCTTGAAAGTGACAAAGGGAGCCTGGCTCAAGGTCACAAACGGGGCAGTCGCCGCTCACAGACAATCTGCTCGACCCAGAAAATGAAGGAAGCATATGGCGCAGAGTCACAGAAAACCTTCTCTACCCTGAAACCTGAGGTTTATAGATGCCATTTGGGAGGTGACTGAGAGCGGGGCAAACCGACGAGGAACAACCTAACGTGACAGGAGGGGATCAGCCTCGCTCGGGCGTCTGAGAGACAGGCTCTGTCGCTGCAGAGACTGCCCCAGGCGGGAGACGTCTGTGCATGCTCCCGCGAGCGGGCACTGCGGGGCCGCAAGGGCTCTCTCTCTGCTGCCCTTGTGAAACGGGCCCCGCCCTGCGCAGCCACCTGAAGAATCCCCGCCAATCGGCAGCCCCGGAGCAATCATGGGATGGCTCTGCGGACTGCTGGGGTCACCTGGCTGGGCCCTCCGAGGCGTCCTGTGCAAGCAGCCGGCCATCTGGTCACTGCGAGCGCCACGCAGCTGAACACTCTGGCCTGCTGACATCTAAGATCGCGCGGCACGAATTCCGGCCCGCCAAAATCGGCATGTATTTTTGTGACAAATATTATTATATTAAGCACAATGATGTGCTTAATTAACCTACTGTTGACAGGTTAATTTTATTTACTATGTGCGCCTTCGTTTTTTAGGAAAAGGATCTATGACTCTTACCGTTCCTGTTGGATCCGAGGGTCTCCTGAGGACCCGCGACGCCCTACATGGCTACAGTGCTGAAGACCGCGGTGGGCCACCCCATTCCTCCTTGAACATTTCCTCCCTTGGTTGCACTGCCCTACCTTGGCTCTTATTCTCTCTCCAGACACTTCTTTGGTCCTTGTATTTCTGCTGGCGTCTCTTCGCCTTCTCTCCCTAGAACGACCACCTGACTTCACAGCGTCAGTGATGATCTCTAAACAGTAGCTTTTCAAGTCACAGCCATCATCGACCCCTGCTGTGCCTTACTCCGACTGGGACACTCAGCTCGTAAACCCAGCCAAACCGCATAAGCGCTCCCTGCCCCAACGTCCACAGGGCTGAGCCTCTCCGTCTCCAGACCGTCGGGATCAAGGCTGAAGTTATTTTGACATCTGCATCCTTTTTGTGGCCACCACATGAATCGAGTGTGATTGGCACTTCCTCTACAATAGACATTCTTAGCCAGGGACCAGGGAAGGATCTGAACCTCTAAGTAAAACTGTATGCGTCCTTGTCAGCAAAAGAGAACACAGCTTTCGTCAGTTTCTCAAAGGATTCATAACTGAGCGGATTAGTCTGTCGCTTTATGGCGTGTGTTCTTACTTCCATCATCCTATGATTTTACCCATTCTCACTTTCTCCTACGGTATCGCATGGACACCAGATGATTAAAGTGGGCCCCTCTTTGCTCTCCCTGATGCTAAGCCACTCCCTCTTCTCGCAAGTCCTACGTGTGAGTGACAGAATACTTTCTCCTTGTCTTACGCACGGTGCCCACTGGATCAGGCACCCGGCCTGGTGCGTGGCACAGAACACTTAACGTGTCCAGCCCCATCTCTCTGTTCACTAACAGCCCCGACTACAAGTAACGCTGATCTGGAGGGTGGGTCGAGTGTGAATCCTGCCACCTATTAGCTGATTAACCTCAGAGCCCATCTCTTCCTAGAGTATCTTAACTGGAAAGTGGGAATATCTGCACATGTCTGCCTCGCAGCTGCTTCTGACAATCAGACTGGCTTCGGTTCACTCGAGTGCTGTGAAAAATACAGGCCCTGAATCAGTCCGAGGCCACCACTCCCTGTGGTCTGTTTCTTGCCGATCTGCGGCACTACTGCCTGGAATGCCTGCCTGGGTCCTTTCTGAAATTCGGATCCTATCTGTATTTTTATGGTCTTCACAGCACCCCTTACTCCCAATTCCTGCCTTCACAGAATCCTGTGGGATTTATCAGGATTTCGCCATTAGGTCCTTGATGACACACACAGTGATTCCGGCTCCTGGCTTGTTGTTTTGAAATACCAGTGCAGTGCCTTGATAGAGACACATCACGATTGCGGCTACCATTCCCTCAACATTCACTGTTACAACAATCCAACCAAGCAGAGGCTTTCATTACCTTCATTTTTCAAATGAGGACACAGAGGCTTAGAAAGTTTAGGCCTGGATCAAACTCAGGCAATCACTCCCAAAGTTCACACTCTTAGTGGGCCAAGTTGTTCTGTCTCCCATCTTTTTGGACTTCTCAGTTTTGTCTTCTTAATAATAAGCCCGCCATTTTCTTAAGGTTGGGGACTGCAGACTTCACTTCTTTTGTGTTCCATACACTCGAGGCACTGCTAGAAGCACATTGTGTGCTATGTAAATATTGTGTTCCGGAATGCCAGGTATGAGAGGTACAATATGCTGTTCTTAAGTCATTTGCTCATGTCATCTGCCTCCCTCCTGTTGTTTTGGGTGTTTCCATGGAAAGTCCTTATACAGACCAAGAAAAGAACCAATTTTAAAATGTAAGTATATGGCCAGTGACAATAACGGAGAGAAATTATTTTGTTTATAATCTGTAATCTTATGGCGCGATGCTAAATTTAAAATCTCTGCAAATAAATCCGTGGACAAAGTGTGAAGCCGAGATTATTAATAAGCATTTGTAATATCTTTATTTATCCTATCTAGCAGCTATGAGGGGCTGGTGACAGAATCTTAGCACAGAAATTGCTGAATCTTAAAGGGGGAAAAAAATAACAGTTACCGGATCCCCATAAGAAGCCTCATTGATTCCAAAGGCAATGATTTTTGGAGATCAAACCTCCAAGCAATGGTTCCTTATAATTCACTGATGTCAGAACGTATCTTTCACGTTCACATTTCACATTATAACCCTCACTGCTCTGTCACCAACCCACAGCATTAAAACAAAAATACGAACAAATATGTACCAACGGCATCCATATAAATAGCCAAGAAAAATTCGTGGCTGACTTAGGACTGATGTTACGCTATACAAAAATCTAAAATATAAGGCAGATTTAAAAATACCCCTTATACTCTAGACTCGCTATCCGCCCTACTGAAGGGGAGAAATGAGGATTCTCTCAGAGCAAAACTCACACTCTCATGCACAAAAGAGGCTCATTAAACTTCATCATCCTGTCTACTCTAATGATGCTTTTACTTAATAAAAATTCCCCGAGCAGTTGCAAGGATATTAGGCAAGGTCTTTGGTTATGTATCAGAGGTCCGAGCTGTCACCAGCAAGCATGCGGTTCAGGGGTGTGGTCCCTGGGGAAGGAGCGAATACGGCTCTCACGGAATACGTGCAGAGAAAAATCAATAACTGCGACTTGCTTCCCTGGTTAAGCATTTAAGAAAAGAGGTAATCCTTTTAAATTAACTACGAAGTGCTAAATGGTGCAATTTCGAGAATAAACTAAAAAGCAAAAGAAAACAAGGCTAAGGGCTTTTTTTTTAGGTTTCCCAAACAAGCTATTTCCTTAATAGATCCCCTACCTGGAGTACTGGAGCATATATAATTTATAAAAAGAATTATTTAATGATCTAGTCCTTGAATTTGTAGAGATTAAAAAACAGAGACGACCAACCGTATATACTTGTACGTGTTTGTAATACATAGATATACGAACCTCTTCATAAATACGAGGGAGAAACTACTTTTATGTTTGCATTCACCCCCTTCAAAAATTATTCCTAAAAATATGACTTTAACGTTCACTAATTTAAATCTGGCTCTCAAAAGCAGAGAAAGTGAACACGACGCCAGCCCGGCCATTCGCACGCTGACCCGCGCCTGCACGGTCCCGTGGCCAGCTCGCCCCCCACTCCCACCGCCACCCGCCACATTCCCGATCCTCTGCCCACTCTGCCTGGAACGTTCCCCTCCAGGTCTCCCCGGGAGCGGCACCGTTACCACCCTCGTTTTACAGGTGGAGGAAACAGACGCACGGAGAGGTTGAGACCGTTCGTCCGGTCTCAGTCTGGCTTTCCTGTCCCAGTTTTAGTGTCAAAACACGACTCGGCCTCAAACCCTTCCCTTCACTCTGGGCACAGTAACTGGTTCGTACCTGAGCCCGTGGCCAATTTAAGCCAAGTACATAAAGACCTGCGACCTAAGCCTCGACTATTGGGAAGAAGAGTCTTGTCTCCTCTGTTTGAGCTGAATCAGGAGCCCAGTTCTACTGCCGACCGTGTTGACATCTGGGGAGAGAGCCTGCCCGGGAGAGAAACCAGCACCAAGCACAACTCAAAGATGGAGAGGGATGGGGTCCCTGGCACTGAGACCCTGTACCGTGCCATGCCCGAAGGCTACTGCAGCCCTGCATTATTTTTAATATAAAAGAACCACCTAATCCCCATCCCTCTTAAGCTTTGTGTTCCCTGCAATCAAAGGAATGGTGAACCCTGAGTGACCCATCACTCTGGCCTACTTCGAATATAAATTCCTAAGAGAGGTCTCTCTTTGTCCACGTTATCTTAGTCACGGAACATTTCCTGATGTCTTCGATGCTGGCTCATCAGCCGACGATGCCTCCGGCCCCCTTTAGGGCTGTCTGTCTACTGCAGAACACACGTGCTGTGCCGGCCCAGGGCCTGCCCAGTGTTTGGGGGAAGTTATCCTCCGGGGCAGGATTCTCGTTCCTACTTCAGGTTCCTGTGTATTTTCCGCAGTTTCTGCTGGGTGTCTCGAGGCTGGAAGGCTGAGGGTGAGACTGGGGGCATGATAAATGCATCCCCGTGCCACTTTGTGAGGCCGCTTGGGAGCCCAGTCCGCCACCCTCTCATGGAGATCTCTTCCATTCAATTCCTTTAAGGTACAACGGGCTTTTATGGAATTTTAGTCAGCTCTTACATCAGTAAGAATGAGCTGAAGACTGCAAGCGCTTATAAAAGAGAATTAAGTTAAAATGAACATTATAGAAGCAGTGTTTCTTTTTTCTTTTCTTTTGAAAGAAAATAAGAATAAACTTTTATTATCATGGAAAAATGAGCCTTTCTGGCCACACGTGGTTCCTTCACAGACAGCTCAAGGTTGTTCATGACCTGTAAAGTCATTAAGCTAGTGACAATTATAGCAAAACTCATGTTGCACTGACTAAACATTACCATTTCCACATGGAGCATCTGTGGAATTTTCCACGTCTTAACACATTTAAACCTTACACAGTATCACATGAACAAAAGAAATCCTGTGGGGTGCACATTTCTCCTACGGCTCTAGACGTGAAACGATGTCCCAAGTACAGAGTTACTGTCACCGAACTAGGAAGACTAGTCTAAACAGAGAAGGCTTTGCGTGCGTGCTCTCTCTCTCTCTCTCTCTCTCTCTCTCTCTCGTTTTTCAGACAAGGACAAGTGGTAAAATGCAGAGGTATTACTCCACCTCGTCCTTCTCTCTGTAGCTGGCTATTTAGACTCTGCTCCTGGGACCATCCTCCCTCAGTTTCTCTCAGCCCAGTGGACCTGATGACTGGAGCCTGGCAGGGGACTCATGGGCGGGTCAATGGAAAGCTGGACATCTCTTTAAACTTAAACACGGTGAACCTGTAGGCTCCAGAGTGCAGGGTGAACAACACTGACCTGGGACTCTGAAGGCTTGGCAATTCACCTATGATCCGTGTTTTCCTAGACGGAAACGGGGCCTTTGGGTTTGAGCAGAGGTGCGGCCATCCGGCATGCGAGCTGCCGCGGCCCTCCCCCCTGGTGGGGCGCCGTGTCAGACCACACCCTGGTCAGAGGCGGGCATCTGAATGGAACGGGTACACTTTACACGTGAAACGTGCACAGCACTTTGCTTATACCAGCTCATTTACCCTTAAGAAAAATTATGTTAAATAAAACATTACGGGGCTTGTTTCTCTCATGTTCCTTCCCTGTTCTGGTCAGATTACGGCACAATCTCTGAGATTTTAGACAGCCCTGTAGCCTTCGCCCCTCCTCCTTGTCCACAGATTTTCTGTGAAGTGAGTCACATTTAACATACAGGTGCAGCAAAGAGATAAAATAATAATAACCACCACCACCACCACCACCACAACCATAGGACTCAAAACCAGAAAGCGTCCATCTACCTACACAAGCAGACGCGCACAGTGCTCTAGCCATGAGCCAGACTCACCAGGTGGGTGTCAGGAAGAAGCAGCTACAGGTAAACGCTGCCTCCTGCCATTTCCCCAGCAAAGCTGAACTCCCTCGTGTAAGCTGGGCTCTCTCGCGCCAAACCCTATTCCTGAAACACAGCAGACTGTGTTGATTTGTGCCTTCCCTCCATGCTGATCTCAAGCTTTGAACAAGTGGCCCATGGTAAGAAGAAGCTGGCCGTAGGGAAGGAGCCAGGCTTTTGTGAGCCAAGGAACAGAGTGGCATTTGGGAATAAGCCAACAACTGTCAAAAGGCCGGAGAGGACCTCCGTGAGAGCCGACGGTGGTCGAGTCTTTGGGTCCCACCCTCCCTTCGGTTTCACGTTCATGTTTCTGAATTTTGTGGAAAAACATATTCCAAAAAGGAATAAAGGTTTTAAAAAATACTTTTAGCCCTGATATATTCGGCAGATTTAATATATGTCATCCATTCCCCCCTAGTTTTTCTTTTAAATCAAGAGATTAGAAAGTCTCAGAGAAACTTATGGTCTCCAAGCACAAAACATTTAAAAACGAAGACGTGTGTGGTTTATGCTTGATTTTAAAAACGATCTACTAGAGGGTTTTCTGCACATCAGCACTAAATCTGGCTGGGGACCCTGGGAATGCATCACGAGGGGGTGTGACTCTCGCGCGGGGCTCCAGCCTCAGTTATGAGATGCCCCCAGCAGCCTCGTCGACGCAGAGCGGAACTGTGGCTGTGGGCGGGGAGAGCAGAGCTGACGCGTGTCACAACAGACCTTTTCGTCCAAGAATCTCAAGTGTTTCGTCTAGGAATCTCACCCGCAGCACACTCCTGGAAAGTGTCGGAGCACTCGCAATGCAGATGGTGAAAGCAAGGTGAAAGCAGAAGCATGCGGCCGAGGGGCCGGAGGGCCGGGCGGGCTGCCCGCGGGGCGTGCCTGGCCGGGCTGCCCGTGGGGCGCGCCTGGCCCGGGTGCCCGCGGCGCGCGCCTGGCCGGCTCTTCTGTTACGGTTTCCACTCTCCAGTGGTTGTGGTTCTGACGTGGCCGACACGATGACACGTTGGGTGAAAAATCACAGAAGAAACGCGTGCGTTACCGTTATCTCAAATATGAACAAGCTGAGTTCTGGAATAATTGACTCGAAGTGACTTATGTTCTCATGGAAAAATAATTCTCCCCTGCATAGCTATTAATAATCACGATGACTTCTGCCCAACATATTTTCCAATAGTAAGCAGTGCTTGCTAGACTGAAATTCTACAGTGAGTTCACTGCCCCCTCAGAGTATTTCCCAGGAAGCTATTTTTTAAATCTCATTTTTAAACACATATTAGTACTTCCAATGTATAGACATATTTCACACTTTCACACATCCATATCTCTAAGATATGAGGTCCACAAATGTAACTTTAAATTTTATAGTAGTCACATTTAAAAGGTAAAAACACACAGATAAAATAAATTTTAATTTATTTAACCCTATGTATCCAAAATATAGTCATTTCAACACGTAATCAATATAAACATGATTAATGATCAAATTTATCCTTAAAGATAAATGATTCAGCAAATATGTCGTATAAATTTAATGATTTTTTTTTTTTTTTTGTACTAAGTGCCCTTGAAGTCTGGTAATTGACTTTTGTAGCACATCCCAACGAGCCCACCTAGAGTTCAAGTCTGAGCGCCACATTTCGTTAGAGGTTACCGTTCCGCACAGTCCTGAGAGAGGCCATCTGAACATGGGACAATCAGACTATTTTCCTGTACTGGGATGAAAGGCATTCTGAAAGCTGACAGACCCTTTCCTGGCACTTGGCAACTTCTAGTGCTTTACGAAAGTAGAGAAGAATGTGTGTTCCATATCATTTTTTTTTAAAAAGTAATCTCACTTCCCTAGAGGTTCTTCCACTATTTTTAATCAGTTATTAAAGAGCCCATGGGGCTTGGTTTGAAGTGGCCGGGGTGCCCCAGCCGTGAGGCTTTCGCTAGGAGCAGCTCAAGAAGCAGCTGCTACAGGCCACGTGCATTCGTGAGTTTTGCCATTTCCCAGGCAAGCCGGACTTCCCCACTCAGGGGCAAACACCAAAACTAGACTCTGGCCCTCCACCCTGCTCTGTTCCCCATCCATCTGTGACCGCTGGGCCAGAGAGTCTGGGGGGCGGGCTGCCAGGAGGTCTACAGGATCTCGCTGCAGGTGGCTACAAGGTGGGACATCACGATCGAGCTTTCATAAAGGAGCACGCAGATGCTTAGGAGAGAGAATGGATGAATATTAAATCTGCTGGTTATATCAGGGCTGACAGTATTTATGAATTCTCCAATTCCTGTCGAGGTATTTTTTCTATAAAACTCAGAAATATGAAATTAAAAACTAAAGGAAGGGTGAGATGCAAAGACCCATCTACTGCTGAGCTCCCACAGATGTCTTCATCCTTTTTGTGACAAATGTTGACTTGTTCCCGAATGCCACTGCTTCTCTCCTTGCAAAGACACAGCCCCTCAGCCATCAGTCCCATTGGGTGTTCCCTTGTTCTGCTTGCATCTCCCACATCACTGATGGCTGTCACCTACGCCTCCAGCTAACATCGCCGAGGAGCCTCTCTCATGGTGGATACTCTATAGAGCCGACCTAGAAAGTACGCACGACGAGCAAGGCTGGGATGATGTGAATACTGGCCATGCAGCCTGGGCTCCGCTGAACCTCAGTTTTACAATATATAAACCTGGAATTATAGTCAGGCCCACACTGCTTACGGTTGTGAGGGGTGAATAAGGAGGTCATGTGACGAGCTGATCACTGTGTCTGGCCACCACTGTTAAGATAGGTTAGGTTACTTTTGCAGGATCTTAGAGCAAGTAGAAAAGTAAAGGTTCAAGGCCTAATTTGTCAGGTTTCAAAATCCAGCAGAGAGAGCCGGCGAGAGAGCATAAGCAAAAATGAATACGAATCTCTCACTCTGCTCAATGTGGAAGTTAAAATGTCTGGTGGGCTGCAGGAAAGACCTGGTTTTGAATCTGTCTATAGTAAGCTGCAACTGGGGGCCCTTGGAGAGCTTACCCTCTTTGAGCATACCTTCTCATCTCATCTGGAAAATGGGACTGTCAATAACAGCGCAAGCTCCCTAGGGCTGTTAGGCGGTGCCGACCAGCTGCTCAGTCGACCAAGGCTACTGCACACCACGCTCGGAACTGGGGTTGTCCATTCTGAACTGGTTGAAGCCAGTTGTGTGACGGAAGTTTAACACGAGCAGTTTCTTTCCAAAGACAGGCAGCCAGACAGACAGCTTAGATAGAAAGATTAGATAGACAGACAGACAGATAGATAGATATATAGACAGACAGACAGACAGACAGATTAGACAGACAGATAGATAAGATAGATAGATAGATGACGGATAAGATAGACGGTAGGTAGACAGATAGACATACAGACAGACAGATTTTTTAATGTTGGGACAGATATGCTAGAGGAAAACAGCAAAGGACAGAGAACACAAGGTGGGAGCCTTGGATATAAAACCATCAACAAGTTTAGCCACTTTCCTTATCCAGGTGACCACTCCGTCAGGTATGTAAATGTCTAATCACTATGTCGTACACTTGAAACTAATATCATATTGCATGTCAACTGTCATTAGAAAAGAAACTAACACTTTCTGAGCCTGGCAGCCACTGAAAATAACACAAAAATGTGCTAGTCAATGCCAGGTAATCTTGGCCTTCCCGGAAGAAGGGCCCATCTCTTTGCTCTGTCCAGGGTTCTGAATGGGCGGCTCACTCGTACTACCTGAAGAAATGAATAAGGTCGTGAGTACAGACATCCTCCATCCTCTTGCTTCAGCTCTCCCATTCACATGCTAAGCTGTTCTCGAACCTATTCAGATGGGAACCACATTACGTAAGAGTCAATAATCTTTATGGTAACTCTGCAGTGAAAGTGTCATTTGTTGTAATGAACACTGATCGTAAGTTAAGCCCCTAGCTACTCTCCGTGTTATTTTTCATTATACTGTTCCTTGCTCTGTTATATTTCAGGAGTACTGAGGGAATTCAACCGACTATGTTTGCGAGTCAGCTCTTCGTTATTCAGATTAGATTCTGCTAAGATGCAATGCAGCAATTTGCAAACACACTGAATCTTAAGGAAATGCATCAGACGCTGGGTATATGTTCTCCTCCGCCAATGCCAGCGGGCACCCCCTTCCCCCTGGTTATCTGTCCTCTTAATTTGGTATTTTTCTCTCTATTTGTCTTTCACTCAATTCACAGTATGGTTCTCCAGGCCCAAATCTGAGAGAGTATTAACAACGTGATTCTGATTACTTTTTCCTTCAGTAATGACTCTTTGTTCAATTCGACAACCAGAATAATGTTTCCGAAGTCATCGTCGCCCTCACACAGCGCTCACTTGCAAACACCACTCTGCTTACATTACGGCCGCACCCCCTCCAGTTGCTCTGAAGGGCGCTAACTCCACAAGGCACACCAGTGAGAGAAAGCTGGAATTTTTCCATTTTTAAAAATCCCAATATGAAAAATTCATTTTGTATGTTGTACACTAAGCGTGAGAGTAGAATTTTCATGTGTCTCTGTGCTTCGCACACTTGGAATTGCTTCTAAGTAGGTTGTGAGTCCTTGGAGAGGCCACGTCACCGCCACGCCTCGGGCCACCAGCACAGAGGCTCGGAGACCACGTGGCCTGGGTGTTTGGCCATGAGCACTTGCAGGCTTTACCACTCCCTCCTACTGGGTCTGAGGCTTCGGTCCATCTCCATTTTACACTGGACATTGTTACTTTTAATTAAGGCCATTAGCTCCAATCTTGTTTGCCACAGTACCAGAGAATAATTTCAAATATTAAAGATAAGAAAATGGCACCTGAAGGCACCAAAGATCTGTTCTGTTCTTGCCAGCCTGGGTGAGTTTTTAGGGCACACTTGGCTGGGAATGCTCCCTTTTCGGGGAAATCTAGCCCGATGAACTGATATGTATTCAGACAGGCGTGCTGCAGTAATGCCATATTCTCTGTTACTGTATTTTTCTCCTGATACACATCAGAGAAAAGCTGAGAAGAAACTTATATTAAAATGTCTGCAGCTCTTTAAAAACATTAAATTTTTTTTTTCCAGACATGACACAGAGCTTCTGGTGTGTGGAAAAGACTCTATTGATAGATGTGAAGCTCACATGTATGTAAACATGTATAAACAATCTCACGCCGGGTCATATTTCTTGGGAATTTTGTAATTGTGGGGAGGATGCCAGAATCAAGTCCAGAACAAAAGATGAGCTGTATGGACCCTGCCACCTCAAACAGGAAAGACAAAATTAGGAAACCAAGTCCTTCTGTACTGAAGGGAAATAATCATTCTGAGTAGTTCATTAACCAAAATCTCAATTTCAAATTAGATGTAACACATGAAAACAGTCAACAAGCCAAAAGCATCGGAAACTTTTAGGAGATATTAAAGAAACAGTCAGCTTCTGACAAGAACTATACACACCAGAAGCCAAAAAAGGAAGCTCCCTAAAATAGTACAATACATTCACTGCGTATCAAAGAAGAATCACTTTGGAGTATGTCACCATACGGAACCAGAGGCAGAAGTTGCTAACCTGTCTGGGCCTCATTCTACTCACACAGAAAATGGGTGTTCTCCCCGGCTCTGTGGATTCAACGCCAAGTGCTCACTTAGCTAACCTTGAGCACAAGGTTTACAACTGTTGCCCAAATACTCCACTCGAAGCGTATCTATTAGGAAGTACTAAGAAATTACAAATGAACGGAAAGACATAGATGGAAAGATGTTTGAATTGTAAGTTAAATCTTTACTGAAACATCGTTCTGTCTATGGTAAGGACTTTCCGTCTTTCCGTCTATGTGTGGCAACACTCAGGCAGGACGAGAAGGTTCTGTGCACACGTGCTGTGGGCAGACGTATCCACTTGGCTCAGGTAACGGCACGCCGCGTGTTCACTTGCGTCTTGTCAATTTGGTTCCAGTTATGAGTCTTCGATAGTGAAAAAGCTGATGGTGACGTGGTCCACTATCAATTACTCCTTTGCGACAGCAACGTGAATAACCGTCACTAAGAGCAAACCAATCTGGGCGCACAGCAAGTTCTTTGCCCTTTCTTGTGGTCGGTAAGGCTCACTCTCACCCCAGGGGCATCTATACTAAAAACAAGCAAAACCAGAGGGAGCCAACCCACTGCATGCTCCCATCGGTACATGCTATTCTGGCGGGTACCCTAAGGGGGCAGCCTGTGTGCTCCAATCCTCCAACAAGAGGCGGCAGGCCAGCCGTCCACCCACAGGTGCAGCAGAAATCAACTCGACTTGGAAAGACCGCACACATACGAACGCATGAACATTTATACGGGTACAGAATATGGACATTTCTTAGCTGGAACTATAAAAAGAAACTTGGGTAGTGATCTGAATGGCTCTTCATTTCTTAATTTATAAATTTTATTTTTAAAAGAAAGGGAAATATATTTCAATCCGTTTAAAAATTCAGATATTTCCTACTTAAACATAACGTCTACTAGCATTTTGGTAAATTTCTTTCAAGCTTATATCCAAAGTTTTTTTTTTTTTACACAGTAATGATATTAGTTCATAATTTTATCATTAGGGATAGAGCTATTTACCACATAATTATAAACGAAGTTACTGACAGGCCGCCTATGAATCTACACTGCATTTTGCAATAAATGCACACATTCCTGTGGGGACGGACTGCGTCTAACACTCTGCTTGAACAGAAAAGCAGTTTCAGCACTGTGGCTTCGGGCAAGTCACTAAACCTATCCGAGCTTCAGTTCTTCTCATTGGAGAGGAAAACAAAACAAAACAAAACAAAAAAACCCCCAAAAAACAGGGATAAATGATATTAACCAGCATCATTAGACTTTTATGAAAGGTAAAAAAGATAAAAGTAGTATCTCACAAAAATGTAGGCCTCTTCTGACGAAAAGAGTAGCTAATACATAAAGTCATTTCTCACTGGATTTTCTTAAAATGACGCATACAAGCCAGAAGTATAGGTGAAGATCCAGTCTTGCATTCACCAAGGAGAGGTCCTTGGGATCTGACCACTAGTAGGGAATGCTAACTCGCCCCTGTGGAAAAAGGACTAGCTGGGACCCAAGAAGGCCCCAGGAGAGGCCAGGGCCATTTCTATTTTTCTGTAACGGGAGTTAAATGCATAGTCGCAAAAAAAAACTAAGATGGTCTCAAAACTTGCAGGAGACAGTTGACCACTGAGCAACATGGGGGTTAGAGGAGCGGATCCCCACCCCACCCGAAAGTCAAAAACCCATGTGTAACTTATAACTCCCCAAAGTCTGAATTACTAATAAATAGGCTCCTACTGACCAGCAGGCTTACTGATTATACAATTAACACGTAGTGTGTGTGTTATACACACGTACTACATATACTGTAATCTTACAATAAAGAAAATGTTATCAAAATCATAAGGAAAATGTTTACAGTATTTATTGAAAAAAAAAAAAAAGTCCATATATGAGTGGACCAACACAGTTCAAACCTGTGTTGTTCAAGGGTCAATTGAATTCTAAATGCGGATACTTAACAAAGTAACGATTTAAGACAACGGTCAAAGCGACAGAATGACTGTTTCACACAGTGGCTCTCAACCAGGCACATTCTGTCCTCCACAAGGGGCCACTTTGGCAGTGTCTAGACACATCTTTGGTTGTCACACCCGGGAGTGCTACCGGCATCTAGTGGCTACAGGACAGGGATGCAGCTAAACATCCCGGGACACACAGGACAGTCTCCAACCGCCAGTAATTATCTGGCCGAAAAGGTCAATAGCACTGAGGTTGAAAAATCCTGGTGTAAACAAAACTCACAAGTAAAATTAAACTTGAGGTCCACACTGAACATTACAGCCAGGGAGAAATGGGTCTGTTTCCCTTATCCCACCCAAACGCCCCCCCCCCCATCCCGATACAACTTCTCCCCCAAGCGACGTCTCCCAGCGGTGTTCTGTGAAGTGACAACACGTGCCCAGATGTAAGCTTTAAATATTAATTCCAGTGTATGTATTTTTCCTAATTGTGGATGACACCAATTTATTGTTTGAAATACTGATATACAGTTTCTTTTAAAAATAAATTTAAATATATGAATTGATTTCAAGAAATATATTAAATCTTAAATATTTAATATTCAAGGGAGAGAGAGAGAGAGAGAGAGAGAGATCGACTGATTGATTGATTCCACTCATACATAGCTACTTAACAGCTCAGTCTGAGGCTGACGATGATATTAGGTGAGTAAAATTCTACAAGTTACAAGATGAAAAGAGAAGCATGGGCCCACGAGTTCCAAGGTTTCTTTTTCTCCGAAGGGAACTCTGTTCATAATAGTATCCAAGGATTTTAGAGCTACAATGTTAGGGCAACATTCCAAGGATGGCAGCTGATCAGGGCTTTGGAGCAGCAGGCAGGGCTCCAGGAAACACTGAGTGAAAAGGTTTCTTACTTGGGAATAAAGATTGTTCCGGATACCAGGGCTACAGAGGGTTTACGCACATACACACACACACACGAGCAACCGGAAAGGAAATCAGCACTCAAGTAGAAGAGGTGTGAGAAGAGAGTTCAGGGGCAGGGTTTGAGAAGCGTGAATCACGGAGATGAGTCTAAACCTGCGGACTGTAAGCCCCTGTGAATTTCCCCGGCTCGGGCTCAACGCCACCGATTCTCGGCCCAGAGCTCTCCTTGGGGTGCCTGAAGAAAACGCTGCCCCGGAGCACAGAGAGCTGCAGATTTCTGGGTTCGCGACCCCTTTGGGATGAGAGCTACAGGCCTGCATCAGGCGACTCCACACAACTGCCAATCCAAAGAGACGACTAGGCAATGTGTGTTTCTAGGGATAAAACTAAGAGAGAATTGCACATGGAACTGCAATTTGAGCTTTAAAAAATAATTACAAAAACGAACACTACATCAGACGAAGTCGAAAGAAAAGTACGTGACAACTTCGTCTTCCTATAAGCAAGCCGTCCTCGGTCGTTAGTGATCCAACACATCGGCGTCAGGAGACCAGGGGCAGGCGCTAGCAGTCTGAGGCGCTTCACTGCAAGGGCCTCGTCCTGGGCGTAGCTGTACTGAGGGGCTGAGCACGCCGAGGCCCTGCTGCGGTCACCGCCGTCACCGCCGCCCTCCAGCTCGGCGAGCCGCGTTTCGGCAGAGGGCCACATCTGAGGGCCTGTGCTGATTTTTTACATTTTAAGTACGTGCGGTTTGTTTTGTGATGATTACACCTGCAGCAACTTATTTAAAAAGCGAACAGAAATGTCTCACTTATCATCACGTATTTTATTACTTTCTATGTTCTTGAGGTTATCCGCAGCTACTGGATCAGCGTGCCAAACACAGAACAGACTGGCGTGTGCATCACCGGCAACCATCCTGACTTCGTGTGCAAGGCCAAGGTCCCGGCGGTTTCATGCTGAAACTGGCCACGGCGGGACTAGTGTTTACACCAGGGAAATTGGAAAACACTACAAATCATTGGCTGATAGATCTAGACTTAAGAGAATGATGGAAAATATGTGAATAATGCAGATTAAATTTAAAAATATGTTCGGTGTGTGGCCACGGCATTGTGGCCAGCACGAGGACATTTTGGAAATGCTCCCACATTCTACACGAACACGCGTGGAGGTACGAGCAGCACTAACAGGATCCCTCGTGCGGCAGCTGGCGGCGGGGCTCAGCGCGGAGGTGAGCGAGCCGGTGCGGGGCCGCGACCTCCCCGCCCCCACCTCTGTGGGCCGGGCATGGCGCTCGGCCACTAGAAGTCTTGGCCCTCCTCTACAGAGCCCGGCTCTAGCCGTCTCCACGTTCCTGCCCACCATGACTGTTCCTGGCTCTGAACTCGAACTCTCCAGTCTGCAGAGCGGTCCTCGGCCTGTTCGGCCCCGTCGCCCGAGACCTGAGGACACTCTACCCGCCCCATGGCGTACCCTGGCTGGCTCCGGCGTACTGTTGGGAAGGCCCCCTCCCGCCCACCGCCACAGGCTTCTTACACCACCGACACCCTCCCGGGCCTGCTTTCACTTCCTGTCCTGACTCTCCGTGCTGGTGACCGCTCCTCAATTAGGTGGAGACCCTGAAGGCAGACAGTATCTTATAAATCTCTGTCTGCACAGCCTGGCCCTGTACACACAAATATACTTAACAGATAATTGCTCATGGGCTGATTGATTAAAAGAGGCGCAGACTTACTCCCTTCACAGGTTTGTAAGAAGACATATACCACAAAACTGAAGGATATAGCTGGCTTCCTAATTAATATTAGTCACCTGGCAGTTCTTAATTAAGAACTCTGAAATAAAGACCCGCCTTTCTACCATGCCAAGTAGCTATCGCCTTCATTAGTATTTCAGAGCTGTAGCCACGACTTCATGTTTATGCCCTTTCCTCTGCCCTGCCAGATGGGCACATTAGTTGCGCAGTATTTATTAATACAACAAACAAAGACGCGGGCAGGAGTGTGGGGAAACTCACCTGCGCCCCTTCGGCATCGGCCTTACACGGAAGCTGGAGGAAGCCTTTTCCTGCCTGGCATCCGAGAGGAGGTGAAAAGGTTGGATGCAGGAAGCAGACTCTCTCTCTCTCAGGCCCCACATACGAAGCGGTTCTGTCCCCTGGGAGTCTAGTGTGTCCCCACCAGGCCTGCTACCTGCCTCGCATGGTGCCACAAGATGTGATACCGAAAGCTCGCCTGTCCGGGCCTCATGTGCTTCTGGTGGGGTGTGGAATTGTTAAACTGAAAAAACTCTCAGAAGAGAAAAGTTCCTGTCCCCTTCGGGGACGGCAGCGTGCCCGTGGGAGCAGAGTGCCCAGTGTGTCTCAATGGAAAGCGCATGGCACTTTGCCAGCGCCGTGCATGAGCGTCACTGATGACCTGGAGAGCGTTCTCCAAATCCTCACTGAGCGATCCACATCGTGTCCTGGTCTAAGGGCGTCGCTCTCATGCTCGGAGGTCTCCTTGTTTGGTCAATAAGTTACGGGGTCACCTTGCTGGTCAGGTCGTGAGAAAGCAGCAGGACACCAAGAAGAGGCAGGTGAGTGGCATCGGCGGGCTGCGCGCACGCGCTCCTCCCGAGGGCACCGTCTGGCTCTCGGGAGTGGGAACAGGGGCTTCGTCTTCGGCGTCAAAATGAATCTGAGACCCAGTTCTGCTTTTCGCAGGCCAGGCCGGTGACCCTGGGGAAGGGGCCCACACTCGAGTGTCCTGATTGTATGTAAAGGGAATAAAAACCACATCGCAGGGTTGTGGACATCAGATCACGTACGCAAAGCATCTGGACACAGTAGACAGTGAGAAATAAATATCAATAAATCCTCTTCCTCTTAACATCACACGTGGAAGAAATGCTCCATAAAGCCTGCACGTATTTTCACGGAGCAATGCTGGCCAGTCTCAATGCACGAGGGAGGATGGGGCGGCGGATTAACCGCAGAAGGAACGGTCTGCAGCTCAATCCTGGCTATGTGCTTTTGGCAAAACCACTGCACTTTGCCTCAAAGGGTCACGTGCTTCTCTGCAGACTTTCTGGAAATCTGGGGGGCCGTTCGTGGTTGTCCTAACGACTAGAAAGGAGAGTTTCTACTGGCGTTTCCTGAATAAAGGGTTGGGGTACCATGTCTTTCAATAGGCAGGCCAGACCTGCGGCATGGGACGTCTCCTAAGCTCCGCTTCTCAGTGTCCCCCTGGGCACGCGTGCAGGTGACAACCCTCGCGCCTCACTCTGCTTCATGTACGAAGTATTTTCTGCCCAGTATCAACGTATACTGGGTATTCCAGCGACGCGATTTCTGTGCAGATCGAGGTGGGACTCTGTTTTGTTTTGTTTTGTTTTTGGAGTTGTACTAAGAACTGTTCCCCATTTCAGGAGATCATACCACGGACACCGAAACCATTCACAGATTTTGAGTAGCTAGTATATCGCATCCCTGTCAGTCCGCAGCTAGAGCGGACAGATTCACAGACAGAATTTCTAGCACGGATACAAATGTCTGACTCCTACCTCCCATTCTCTAGTGCAGCTAGGAGAAAGCAATTATATACTGAACGTATTAGACAATAAACTGTATTCCTTTAATCTCCCCATTATGTTATGGTTGGAGAATCGGAATGACTTTTAAAAAAATCACCCATGGAGCAGCTCATGTTACCCATGCAATCCATTTCAGGATTGCAGTGGCGTGACAAAAACAATGGTTACATTAAGGACGACGGAGGAGGTTTGAGAAACAGCGCCCTTTCTCACAGGGTCGCTGTGAGCGCTGACTGAGGTAACCGAAATTAAGAGGACTGAACACAGAGCTCGCACGCAGGAACTGCCCGAGAAACAGTTACTGTTAGGATCGTTCGTGGCACCAGCGGCCACCTTTTCCGCCTCACACTGCTCGACTACCGGCCAGTATAAAACGAAGTTCACTTTCCGGTTCTCCGGATAACTCCATTCAGAGGTGAGACGGGCAATCGTGAAGGGCGTTCGTCTCGGCATCACAGGGAGACTAATAACACATGGCAAGACGCCCAGAGACGAGAGAGATTTTTCCCAATAGGTCTGACACTCGCAGAGGGTACTTCATTAGCCTGTCTATTACAAACCACTTAAGACACATATTTATTGACAGCAATCTGCCAATTGATTAAACATCTCAATATATGAGGCTGACTCTACATTAATTAGCGGTTTGGAGAACACGATCCTACAAGTCAGAATGGAGAGCTTCGGAAATCCTTGCAAGACTGCCATTTGCTTTAACCTTTGGTACAGTATCAACGCACGACGAAATATTCCTCCATGTCACAATCCATTATGTACACACACACAGTAACACAATTCTCACATTTCATAATAGACTCGATTTATGTTATAATCCCTTTTCTGTACATATTTTTTTCAATGTAAACCTTAAAAACTTCACTGAACACATAACTTAACATCCTCTAAATGGGCTAGGCTTCACTTTTTCACTTATTAGAATAAACTAATTGCAAGAAATTTTATATTTCTTTACTGTTATATAAAATTTTGCACATTTAAAAATTAGCTGCATGAGATGGGTAAGAAAGAAATTTATTGCTGCATGCCATGCATTTCTTCTTAACAAGAAATACGAGTAAGTACTTTATACAACACATATATAACTTTTCAATTTGGAGTTGTTGTACAGGAAATGCGAATTTTTAGGAGGAATGAGGAGGTAGGGAGTCCTGCAGTTAGCTGAAAATGAGAGTGTAAGAAGTCTGGTTTATAACTAAGTTTTCATCTCTCTTTTTATTAGTTCTAATTTTTTTTTTAACTAATTGAACTTTGTTTCAACTTTCCAACAATCTGGAATGACTTTTTTTCCAAAGAACTAAAAACCGTATCTTCCTCACCCCTTCCAACAGAGCCACATTCCCTCTCTCTACCTGTGCCAGGTGGAGCTCTACCACAGTACAGGTTCCTGTAAGCAGAGCTGGGACAGACTAGAGGCTCTGAATCTCTTTAAACACAGAGGTGCGTCCTCTCCGGTTCATGAGAGAGAATTAAGGTCACTCAATTGCTGCATGGTAAGAATTAAAATTATCAAGAAGTTGAAAAACGAGAAAGAGAAATGAAATTTAATGAGTATATTCTCTAAACTTGCCAGGCACCTCATCTCGCATTCATACCTTGGAAGCAAGAAAAAGTATCGGGAAATTCAGGCAAAGTGTAACTTGGAGAACAATTTCAGGGACTTTAACATAGCCCCTCAGAGCAGAAGTGTGTCCTTGGCCACGGCCCATGCTGCCGCAGAGCGGTGCCCTGTGTCTCTTTGCACCTGCCTTGGCCTCTGCTAATTTCCCCCGAGAGATGATTCTGCACGGAGAGGTTCACAGGTGGGTGACGTGCAACGCTGCTGCGTCCCCAAGTAAAACCTCGAGGGGCGTTTATGTTTCTGCCAGACGGTCTGATGTGATGAGTAATGTTTGAGATGCAGCATTAATTAGATACGTTTACTGTTCATCTTTTTACTTTACATCAGCCACCAGATTTAACAAGAAACGATGAATCACTGAACTTACTTTGAGAAAAAAACCTATTTTTAAAAATCCATGGAATCCCCAAAAAGTATTTATGGCTGTCTTTTGTTTACTTAGTCATTTAAGATTTTTCCAGAAGGCTTGGACCATTGCCTGTATCATATCATGAGCCAGCCCATGTGCATACCTACATGAAATGCACAGGAATTGTCCCGTTCTTACGTTCTCTACTTTTCTGCTTTGGCCATTAATACTTAGTCCCCTTCCTACTATTCTGACAATATCCTGATAAATTATCACCCCTTTCAATGATCAAGGGTCTGTCAGCCCTCCTGTTTTCCTCCAGTGAGAGCCAGTGACAACATCCACCTTCTCGAGTCACAGAGCCCTAGGGTGTACCCACCTGCCTTGTGCTCTCCACCCCATTACCGTAACTATTCATGGGAAGAATGAAATGACGCGCGGAGCCAGCCTCAGGCCAGGCCGACGCCCACACCGCCGCTCTGTGCGCTGGGCAGCTTTGTTCACGCCACGATCCCACACTGCAGACGCGTCTCATGATTCTTTCTCCAGCAGCCATGATTCATTTAATTGAAAATAAGTCTGCCCTGGTAGCACAGGCTAGAAAGATTTCACAAACCTGGGGCACAGCATGAAGTCAAACGGAATCATCAAACTTAGAAATTCTGAAAACACCTCCCCAAATGTCATCTCAAATTCAAACGCCAGTTTTTTGTTTTCTTTTGTTTTGTTTTTTTGCTTTGCATTGAGGTATCTAAACTCAATCCCTTCTTTACCAGAGAGTAACAATTAATTACCTACTTATTCAATCCCTTTCTCCACAACTAAAGACTGAGTAGCTTTAACCCAGATCGGTTTGATGCAATCAAAGTTTCCAGGCCGACTCGGCACTGCTCCAGCTATGCAAGACAAACAAAAACATTCCTTTCATATTTTATGTTTTTTTTTTTTCATTTTTACCACCAACATCAAACATCGACAGATTTGGGCATAAGGGCCCCAAAGGTTCCAATCATAATTAGCATCCAGCTGTCTGCCAGCAAACCGTTTCTGATCATTAATTCGGGCATCAGAGAGAAAACTGCCATGTTCCATGGGAGAGGATCAAAGGGGGCTTCTGCTGAGAGCTGCAATGCCACGGACCAACCGTGCGGAGCATGTCCCCAGAGGGAAGAATTCAGAGCACTGAGGTGACTCAAGCCCGGACAAACCCAGGGCGCACAGGGGCTGGTCCGGTTCGCAGGCAGGGAGCACGGTCACTCCTCAGAGAGCACACGCCCAGTGGCACCCACCGTCAGGACCTTGGCTGCCGGTGCTCCGCAGCCTCACAAAAAAGGAAGTGGGGGGAGGAGGGGTCACCATGAATGAATAAACAGCACCTGCCAAAGCAGGATTTCCAGAACAACTTCAAACTCCTTTGGACCCACCCTACTTAACAACAGTCGCTACCTTTAGCTTTGCCACTTTCATTTAAAGGTGAAAACAAGGCCAGAAGAGAAAGAGGGAGAGAGGGAGGGAGGGAGGGGAACTTACCTGGGCAATTCAGTCCTTTGTCTATACTGTGGGGTTACTGTCACTGCATTACTTCATGTGGTTACTTTTAGTGGGGGCCAGGGGCCCCCTCCTTGACCCTGTTTTTATGCCCCTAAAGAATGTGCTTCTTGTTTGCATTCTAATACCCCGCACCCAGCACGGAGAGTCTAGCACAGGGCGAGTCCCCCAGAAATGTCCCAGAAATGTTCATTCCACCCATTTTCAAGTGTGGACTGGTCGGAGGCAGAGGAATGGGGGAAGAAGGGACCTGACTGGCACTCATGGCGAATGTGACAGGGTGAGTGTCTGGAAGCACTGGAGCTAATCTAATTAGTTGCTGCCTTGGCTGACAAGCTCTTCTGTGTCCTGTCTCAGTGCGGGTTCTACCCCAAACGGGGTGATGGGCGGGGGGCGGGAATTATTCACTGTATTCAATGCTTATGTCTGTTACACTATTACATATCAAACTGACATCGACAGTCTTTCGGCCTTCCCAAGACAAAGTGAAAAAGAAAACACGTCACAGGAATTTCTTTCAAAAATGTTTTTCTTGTCTCCCCCACAAATGAAAGCAATGAAACAAATTTCGTATTAACACATGATACACCAGATTTAGAATTCTATGTAAACTGTGGAAAACAAATGACTTATGAAACCTTATAAATGAACTATCGAAAAAGCAAAGCCTTTTAAAACTCCTGACCCTGGCTGCTCACTCTTCTCTCTTAACTGGAGGCGGCCTGGATGAGATGGACCGACTCCGTAACGGGGGCCACAGGCAGGTGCCCGCGGCAGCCAAGCCGGGCAGCGGAGGACAGGACATAATGGACGTCACACACCCACGGGGTCGCCAGGAGTCGGGGGCCACTCAAAGGCAGGTAACGGCAAACAACCTATATCTCCTTGGTCTGTTAGCTGTAAGTTG
The DNA here is from genome assembly GCF_014176215.1 of Rousettus aegyptiacus. Classification (NCBI taxonomy): domain Eukaryota; kingdom Metazoa; phylum Chordata; class Mammalia; order Chiroptera; family Pteropodidae; genus Rousettus; species Rousettus aegyptiacus. The sequence goes on along the minus strand of NW_023416285.1, from coordinate 89,883,522 downwards.
GACATATTAAAAAACCTGAGAGGCCTTTAAAAAAATCAGTCCCTGTGTAGGGCGTGAAGCCGTCCGGTGCCCCACGAGGACGGCCACGGAGCAAAGCACGCGGACGGCAACGCCACCTGCGTCACGTTCCGGCCGCGCCCGCGACCGAGTCGGAGCCACCGCTCGCTCTCCTCTCTCCCCCGTGTGAACCGTGGCGGCAGACGCGAAGGCAGAAGCTCTCCTGCTCACGAAATTAAAACTCTTCACTCTTCCGAAGGAAGACACCAATAAAACTTGGTGCCACAGCAAAACGCCGTCATCTGTGCCGGCCGCCGTCAGACATGCTACCTACCAGCTGCCTGGAACCACTGGCTTCTTAGACCAGAGCGTCTCAACCCCAGTGCGAAGACGTCTGGGACCAGATCATCCCTCGCGGGGGTCCGGTGCACTGTGGGACGTGGGGCGGCACGCCTGGTCTTGACCTATTAGATACCGGCAGCACCCCGACACCAGCGGTGCCAACGGAAACGTCTCCAGACCGCCAGGAAACCAACTGCTTGGCTGAGAATCTCAAACGTACAAGCCTGATGCGAGACAGGAGTCATCTTTCTAGAGCAATACAAAGATGTATCAGGGCCACTTAAGATACGATGGTGCCTGGCTGGGGAAGAAATGCTCATCTGTACTTCTTCGGGCCCCCAAGAAAGAGCAGAAATAAAACATCGTGGTGCCCGTGATGCGGTCCCACCTGGGGAGAGAAACAAAACCAGCCGGCGCGGCCACCCCACGGAGCTTTTATTTTTAGATGCTTACCTCATGCCACAGAAGAAAGGTTACAAGGCACTGCTTGGTGGGGTTGTATCCTGAGGGAATGTGTGGAAGCACATGTAGGATACCTACAGTGAATGTGTGATGGAATGAGTCCCAGGCCACTGCGGGAAGTCAAGAGGAAGCCCGATGACGACCGGGCCAGAGATGCTGTGGAAGGGACTCCACGTGTGACCAGAGATTGGCCTAAATGACTTCTAATGCTCAAATCCGACATTCCTGGGGCCTATGTCTGCTTTTCAACGCCCTTCGGAGTCCCGTCTCAGAAGGCAGTGACGAGTGGAGGGCATTCGTCCTGACCTGGGCAGCAGGATCGCACAGCCCCAGGACCCCAGGGGGTGATGGGCACCGACTGTACATCTGTCCCCCCGGCCCCCCCATGACAGAGCCGTCCGCCCGGCTCAGCTATGTCCCCCTGGTTTTCCCCTCCTCGCTCCTACTTCTCATTAACCCGAAAGACAAATTACAGAAGCACGTGACCCCACACCGCTGTTCAGTCTGTCTCTTCCAGCACCCCCCACTTATCGGACTGCTTCAGCGCAGTGAATCACGACTCCTCAGCCTCCGCGGAAGCGCCCCCTTCACCGTGCAGTGCTGAAGTATGGGGACGGGCAGCCAAGAAGGCACAGCTGACGATCTGCACCAACGTGCACTTAAATCTGCTCCGAGGCAAGGCCCAGCGCAAGACGGCGGTGGGGCCATCGCCTCTGTTGCGGAAGGAAAGAGGAATGTTCTTTTCTGTTGGCTGGCGAGAGCCCAGAGAAATAGAACATGTGCCCACTCATTCTGCAACACTTAGGAGAGGCCGCCGTCTCGCCTCTCTGGTTTCAGAGCAAGCCACAGCAACCCGAACGGCGGATGTGTGAGCGGTTTTTTCCTAAACCGTCCAATTGCATCTCCCGGTACAGGTTCTAATGAAAACAGAACGGGAGCTATTCATAGGTACGCAACTCTTTATATTAAATTTCGAGTTGAATCCTCTATTACCTTACAATGTTTTCCTTTAAAGAATGTGATTTTCACAGGCAACTGTGTGCTTCATATAAGCTTAATCATTTTGCCTCTGCACCTTATGTTCTAAGATTTTCTTCCTGTGTCCAGTACATTAAATGCTGCCCAACTCCCACAGAATAAAAATGTGCAGATGTGGCTCTCTGTCTGCTTACTACCATGGAACTGAATTTCACTGAAACTCACAGAATGTGGGATCGGAGAACGGCCTTGTAGATTATCTCGTTTATTTCCTCTGTGTACTTTGGGGAAATTGAGTCCATAGAAGTTCAGTGATATCCCTAAGATTAACTAACGATGAGGCCGAGACTCTGGATTTCTACCACCCTGCTCTCCATGTACTGTAGCTTATTTTCCACCCCAAAAGATGAAACATTTGCCTGGTTAGTTTTGCAGAACCACCTGAGGAAACTGGCAGTTTCGTATGGAGTTAAATATGCAGATGTTTTACGACCCAGTGAGTTCGTTCCTAGGACTCTACGCAGGGGAAATGAAAACGTGTCGTAAAAAGGCCGCATGAGCACGTCGAGAGCCTGATGGCCCCCGGCTGGGAACACGGACGCCCCCGGGAAGGCGAGTGGATACATGGACGGCGGCCCCGCGCGCGCAGGGAGCCCGGACCGGTTCTCCGGACGCAGGGAGAAGGAAGGGGACGTCTCTATCTCGTGGATTCCCACCGGGGCCTGCCGTACCCCGGGCCGTCCAATCTCGCTTCTTCGGGCTACTCTTCCTCTTTCTCCTAGCCAGCTATTCTATACTGTCCTCTCTCTCCGACCTCTGATACAATACTTCCTCCTCCAGGCCCCCTCTCAGCGGATAACCTTGCTCTCTATTTCGCTGAGAAAACTGAAACACTCGGAAGAGAAGCTCAGCGTAGTCCCAACACCAGGTTCCCAATCTCCCTGAGCTTGTGCCGGACACTCGGCCAGGTCCCCGGCCCGAGGCCAACCGCTCCTCAGCGCTCTAGGTCCCAATCCCTTTTATCCACACGGTGACATTGTTCCACCAACTGTCCCCTTTCTCGCACGTCACCTGTGTCCCCGCCACTCTGCCGGCCACTCACGTTAACATAAAACACACCATACCATCACCCAGCTTAAAGACAGCCTCCCTGAACCCCACACCCTCCTCCAGCTGTGGCCGATCCCCCACCTTCACCTGGAGCAAATTCTCTAAAGATTCGTCCTCGTTGAACCCATTCTAAGCTAATTAAACTTCCACCTCTGACTGCGCTTGTCACCAGAACAAGGTTGGTCTTGATAAGACCCCTGCAACGTTAACTCCAAATGCCGATCTCAACCGTATCCTGCTCCGGCTACCATGGCGATGAGCAAAGCTGATAACGCCTCCTTTCCTGAGACCCTTTAATTCACGTGGCTCTAGGGACACTAAGCTCCCTCGGCTCCCTTCACGACTGGCGGCTCCTTCTCAGTGTCCCCAGATGGTGTCCTGCGGACTCCCGACTGCCCCGTCGTTCTGTACACCGCCGACTCTCGCGCTTGCATCTGTGGCCAAGATCCCAACCCCCGCCCTGGGCTCAGAGCGCCACCCGCCAGGTGCGAGTCTCCCCTTGGCTCCCTGAGGGCGCCTCCCCGTCGCCCGCGTCCTGGCCCCCCTCTCGCGCCCGCTCCACTCCCAGGATCCGCATCTGCGCGCTGCCACCTCAGGCTTCCAGCGGCTCAGCCACACGGTAAATCACATCTGACCCCTTCCTTCCTTTCCCGTCCCACAGCCAGGTCGGCAGCACATTCCGTCGGCCTTCTCCCCTTGCAGTGACTGACCAGCACTGTACGGCTTCTTGTCATTTCCACCGCTGCCACCTGGGCCGGGCCGCCACCACCCACTATCTAGGTCACTGCGATGGCCTCCGAACTGTTTTCTCTGTTCTCCTTTTTGCCCCTTAGTAACAGCGACCCTTCTAAAAGGTGCATCTTGTCGCTCTTCTGCTCAAAACACAGCAAGGGCTTCCTGTCTCACTGAGCACAAAACCCAGCTCTGGTCCCTGCTCTGTCTTGGACCTCGCAACAGCTTCAGGGTTGTGCCGCAAGGCTGCTTCCCCCTGTCTGGGTGCATCTGCCAAGCCCACTTCTGGAGTATTCTTCCCCTAAATTTCTGCACATCCTTCAGGTCTCGGAGGCCTCCTGACACTTCCCTCTCTTTCTCCCTTATCGCCTCCTAACATGATACCCATCCAATGTTCACTGAATGTCTCCCCACTAGAATCCAAACTTCGAGCTTTGCAAAACCTAAGCTAAAACACAGGGATGGGGCCGTGCTTTAGTCCCTGTTGTATCTGGGGCCAGTAACAGGCACTACAAATACTGAATGAGGGAACACATGAATAACAAAGGAATACTACACTTTGAATTGAGTGCAACGTGTCCTTTTTACTTCTTGCAACCAAAGCATCATAAATAAATCGCATTATCAACAAATTAGCTCGCCGAGACCACCGCCGTAGAGCTGTAGGTTCTCCAAATCACTGTGAGAGAACCAACTGCTTTGATTTAAACTATAAAGAAATTCAACTTTGCCTCCGCACGAAGTCAAAATAGCATTTATGGTACACGAAGTTACTTATTAATTCAATAAACATTTACAAATACGCGACTGTGAGCATAAACGGGTTAAAGAGGAAAAACCAGGCGGTGAGAGCCAAAAGGGGGTTTCTTGTAGGGAAGGCTGTCTACGTATCTGAAAAACTGATAATATACAGATAATCACAGGGCTGCATTAATATAAAGAAAAGCCATTTTCGGCATTAAGAAGTGACGGCGAACATGTGGACAGCAGCACAAACACAACTAGGAAAGCCACTTAAACACTTACATCGACCACAGACTAATGATCATTTTCTGCAATTAGTGAAATGGACCCTCAAACAAAGAAGTGATCTGCCCGACAGAGAGGAGAGAGGGACAGGAAGAAGGGAGGACGCAAAAAGCAGTCTCCAGGTCACTGGAATCTGAACAGCCAAAGGATGTGACACGTCGTTTCTTGGACATCCTATTTCCAAAAAGATCAAAGAAGAAAAATAACTATAATCTGTTACATTTTTATGGGACTTCACAGCTTGAAAATCACATGAACGTACATTATTTCCTCAACCCTGACAAAATTTGTGTTGTGGAAGAAATAGCGTAACTATGTACTTTTTATGTTTTATGTATTTATATTTATATAGCCGCATCGCATGGATTTTACAGGAAAAGAAACCGAGGATAAGGTACCCTTCCGAAAAGGGTGTCTATAAAGTTTGGAAAACGCTGCACCCCAGTGTGCCCTGGCTGGACAGCAAAGATGAACATTTGCATATGAGAAAACAGTTTCCCTGAGGTTTCTCAAGCTTATTTGAACCTAACACCCTTTTTTGGCTTCCGAACTATTAATATCCTAGCATGTTATGCTGATCACCCTAGCCTGAAGATTCTCCAACAGCAGTTCATGGCCTTGACAGACTCTCCAGAACTGAAGCCCTAGTGCGCTAACGATTTAAAATCAAACCTTTATGAAAATGACAAGTATAAACCAGCCCCGCGCCTGCTGTGCAGCCGTCAATCACCAGGGGCGCGTTTCCTCGCTTCCGAGTGAGGACGGGGCCCCCGAGGTGTTCTCACGGGGCTCGTAAAGAGGTTAGTTCGGGGTAAGACGAGACTGGGCTTTCCCTGAGATGGCAGTGGACACCCAGAGGCGAGGATCCGCGGAGGCTTCACAGACCCTAAGCTAAAGTAAGACACGCATGCCATTAAAATACAGACGGCTCAATCCAGCCCGCAGAACAGCTTCTGACATGCGCCGAAGCCTGGCGGGGTTTGGGGGCGGGGGCGGTGGCAGACCAGAAAACTCCACGATACAGCACGAATCCACGACCCTTACAGCTTCCGCACCCGAAAGAATGGACGTAGACCTCACCGGGTAATTCCTGCTTATTAAATGTGTGTGGAATGACTGTGATCCGTCTTCCCTTCCTTTTTTTAAAATGACTTCATGAAACCCAGCCTTGGCGTCCACAGAGATAATGCAATGCAGGTGTAAAATGACCTTATTATTAAAAGCATCCTTTAATGCAAAATCACCTCGGACCATTATTCAGTCGCGATCGTGCACGACTGTGTTCCTGTTGATGAGTGGTAACGTCCAGGGTAAATTCTTTCTCCGTATCATGCAAATGGAACATCCGAACCCATTATGTATAAATTATTAAGTTATAAAACACCACAGCTAATCAAACTGTGGCTACAATAAGAAGTGTGATTAAAATCACACGTAGCTGTGACCTATTAAACAATAATGTATTAATTTGTAAAGCTGTATACAGCTTATCCAGTTACTATAATTAAAATATGCTTCATTCCCTAATTGCCTTACCAACCCTTAAATTTCCCTGAAATTATTTGCGAGTGATGGCAAAACAGCAGCTCTTGCTATTAGTAAGTCTTCTAGCGCTGTTAACTAAGAAAATTCCTGTAATAAAAAGCTTCCCACCTCTGTTCTAATGCAATCCTATTGATTAGTCAGAGATTTATAGCTGGCAAATATTTTGGTAAAATTAATGTATGTTTAAAGGCAGAAAAAAAATCCATGCACAGAAATTAAGGGGAGTAACAATGGTCCACATATTTCTGCCAACATATTAACTAATACCGCAAAAAAAAAAAAAAAAAAATCCTTGATGTGTCGTTTGCTGACTGATGAGTGCACAGAGCAGAGACTCAAGCATGGGATTTTATTGCTGAAGACATTTTCATCTGCAGCCAAATCGCCGGGGAAACACTTTGTCAAACAACTTCATTCTGCATGGGGACTCTGTGACAATATTGGCATCCTAAGAATTTGTCCCGGTTTTTCCTACTGCATCTACCTGTCTGTGCCCAGAAATATTTACAGCAACACTGCAATTCAGGCAGACAGTCGGTTTACCACCTGGAAACCACCTAGCCAGGCTCATGTTTTATCTCACCAGCGAGTTTAAAATACTCAGGAGTTGTATGCTTTTAATATGAATGAGACAATATATTTTAGAAAGGTTCCATATCAAAACCCCCTTCTCATATTAATAGGAACTGATGTAGCATGGGGCATCTTGCAAAGTTGTGGACTGAAGTTTCTTTCTTCTTTCTGCCTGAGTTGAGCCAGAAAGCTAAGAAAATTGTGAGAGATGGAAAGAGGGAGAGAGGAGGAGGGAGAGGAAGATGGAAGGGAGGGAGGGGAGAAGGAAGCGAGTGGAAGGGGACAGGAGGGGGAGGACAGAAAGCAGGGCGGGGGGAGAGACGAGCTGAAGAAAAGGGGGCAGGAGGAGGGGACTAAACAGCTGTCTTGTTGGATTGTGGTTATTTAGAATTTTAGACTCGAGTTATTTTGCCTGCAGTGGGAACACAATTCCTCAAAACAACCTGACACTTTATCCTTCCTCCTATCCAATCATCGCTTAAATTCCCAGCCCTAATGTTCCCTCCCCTTCATCACCCCCTAATCCAAGCTACCACGTCTCTCATCTAGAACCCCGAGACGGCTCAGCAAAGGGTACCCCCACTTCTGCTGCCTTCCTTAGCTCTGTTCTATACATGTAGTCTAAAGAAAGCTCCACAAAAAGCGATCTGATCACACCCCAGCCCTTCTGCACTTGCCTTTTCCCTTTGCTCTGGAATAAAAATCTTTAACACGGGCTACTAGTCGGCATGAGGGATTCCCTGTCCAGCATTCTGACCTCACCTGGGACCCCGCTCCTTGCTCCAGCACCAGAGATCCTTCTAGCGAACCTGCCTTCTGCTGCATGTGCTGTCTTTCTCTACCAGGAATGCCCGTCCAGGCTTGGTGCTGGTATCCACTCGCCCTCCTCATTCCTCCATCTGGTTGGCTCCTGCCACACTTGGCAGCTTTGTTCAGCTGCCAAGTCCCCTGGTACAACCTCTTCCAGCAGTGTACCTTTTCTTTGGCATACTTTGCCATACTCTTTACAATCTACATCTATTTATGAGATATTCGATTCGGGTGTGTCTCCCGACTGCACTGTACAGTTCATATGTGCAAAGTGACATCTATCTTAACCCGTGAACCCCTTAGCAGAGGGCCCATCCTGAACGCGAAATAACTGTTCATTCAACCCAGCCAACTGAAGGAATGGGGCTGAATAATGGGTCTCCTCACCGCATTATTATTGGGCAGGAAGAAGGCTCTGCATAACCACACGGCATCACCAGACAAGTCGAATTTCTACTATTTATGTTACCAAGTTTTTTTTTTTTTCCTCGAAGAATTAAAAAAGGTTAAACACATGCAGCAGTGGTTAGTGTAAACACATCTCTTTTAGGACGGTCAGAGTAAGGACTTGAGGTTTGTTCAAGGACGTGGCTCTCTGGGCGTGGTCAGAAACCTGCCCCACACGGCAGAGGAGCAGGTGTCCAGGGCCTGGCACAGGGGTAGCTACCTATAAGCGGCTGCTCACGTTTAAAAACTGCACCAGGTATTCCTTTCAGCTCTAACGTTTAAGAAACAGCTCACTTTTGTAAACTTGGCATTACATGTTTACAAAAACAAACCGTTCTTGATGGTTCAAGAACATAAAAACAGGGACGGAAATGATCATGGATGTCAATCTGACTTTTGATTTCCTCTGACACCTGACACATACCCCTAGTGATACAGAAGAAGACTGATATTCACTTCCTCTTTAATACAGTTACTAAAAAGCCATCGGATATGCAAAGGCGGGCAGGCGGGGGGAGAGGGAAAGCAGCGCCGGACACGGTAACACACGGTCTGGAACACCAAGCCGGGCACGACAGAAGAGCTGTAGGAATGTAGGTGTCGCTCTGTGCAGATGCGCAGAGGGCACCTGAAAGGCAGAAACTGCTCAGCCTTCGACCTCGGACGCTGGTCAGCAATAAAATCTACTGCCAGCAGTAGAACTGGGTCTCTAACTTTTTCCATCAGTGATTTTCCACAGAGTGTCTGCTGTGTGCTAAGGAAGAGCCGTTTTCTTCTGTCTAAAATTTTCTGGCCATTAATTATATCCAGGATGGCATGTTTTCATATGGCAAGTAAACAAAGAAACATCATTCTTGGCTTTGGAGGAATATCAGTGTTGTGTAAAATGAGGCCATCATTCTTGAAACCCAATCTATAACACTCTTCTGCTCATACAGATATTCTCTAAAGGATCCTGAAATAATTTATTATGTAAAAGCACTAGTCTCAAACCTACTTCCAAAGAACCAACCACCATAGAGAACAAAATCTTTGTGAACTTTTTTTGAATTTACATTGGATTCTTTGCTGCTATTCTCAAGATTTCAAATATTCATGCTTTACTTCTCAAAAGTCAGGTTTACTGGGATATAATTTATGTACAGTAAAATCTCATGCTTGTTCTTTAAGTAACAAGCCAAAACAAAAATGTATCGCTGTTTCGAGATTAAAATGTTAATTCTAAGAGGTGACAATGTAAAAAAACCCTTTCTGATCAGTGCATGGGTTTATTGCTTAATTTATATAGGAGACAAAAAAAAAGTGTGATCAAAATTTTCATAACGAAGGGATTTATAAAATAGGATGGCTATTTGGAGACACTACCAAGAATGACAGTTAAGCATCTGTACAGAACTACTTTAAGAATCAGAATCCAGTAAGAGAAGTCCATCCAATAATTCCTGGTCACGTGGATCATATAGATTTTTCTGGATGTCAAACACACAACGACAATTTATAGAAAAGGATAACAGATGTGATCCGTTACTGAGAAGAGCAATAATACCATAATTGCCTGAAAAATGATGGCTACCCTTCACTTCAGAGTGAATTTCCAGTGGACACTTAAAAGATGTAAACATGATTTTAAGCATAAAAATAATGTTCATACACTAAAGAATTCATGAGATAAGTTAGCTTAGCGCTTTATGAACCAAAGTTTAATTTATTATAATGAACTTAAAATATATTATTTCATGAATTACTTATTATATAAAAAATTAGGCTAGAAACAAGTATGTGGTGAACTCTTGTAACCTTACTCTACTTCCAAGAATTACAAAACAACTTCTGTATCATAATTCACACCCATTCACATAGCATAAAAGTGAACAATATGTAAAATGATCTGTACAGTTATCATATCAATCTGGTGCCGCCAGTATTATGATGTAACTTTCGTAAAGTTACCTAATTTCTCTGTGCCTCAGTTCCCAAATCTGCACAATGAAGATAATAAGACCACCTGCCTTATAGGGCCACCGCTAAGCTAGATTACATACAGTACAGTACAGTACAGTACAGTCCTCCACCCCCTCCCCCCGACCCTGAAGCTGTACCTAACACAGCCCAGTCCTCAATAAATATAAGCTGTGGTGATTATTATCAACTACTTATCTACTACACGCCCAGATGGAGATGACTTACAAATTATATAAGAAGCTCATGTTTTCAAACTGAGTTACCACCACAAAAATGTGTCTTGATAGTAAGGGATCGAATTTAAACACTCCCCTTCCCAACTAAGGAGATTTAAAGCCACAAAGACAGCGATTACAGGTTACATGGCTGATGCGTGCCTGTGGTTTTCATGCACTGCCATGTTTACTCCTCACGGCAGCCCGAGGAGGTATGTACCGTCACTGATTCTACATGCTGCAAGAGAGAAAACTGGGGTGTACGAGAAGTTAAAGGACTAGCTCAAGATCATGTAGCTAAACAGTGCTGACGCCAGGATCGGAACGAGACTCTGAAGGTCTTCAAGGCGTGTGGAACCAACCGCCATGCAGAGGGCAGAGCTCTGGGTCCTGACTGTGTGGGCCCAACGGAAACGAGGAAGGAGAAAAGCGTGAGGGATATTTACGGCGGGCTGCAGAGTAATATCCACGGCAAAGGGGGCTGGGAATGAAAGTTGTCTTATTATTAATAAAAGTAATCTCTTAAGCAAAAATATATATCTTAAATAGCTATATTTAAGTACAAATGACTGAGCTTTAATCATTTCATGGCATTTCTGCAATAGCCTATTTTTTCATGAAAGCATTCCAGAAAACCCTTTGTCCCTGATCTAATTTTATCTACAGGAAAATTAAATCAAAAGAATTATGTGACAATATTTAATACTTGATTTCTCAGCACCTTTTTTCTTTTTTTTTTTTTTTAGGAGGAAAAAAGCAGTAATGCTGGAAAGGTTCCAGAAGTTTCAAGATACAAATCTGTTTTTCCTTAAGCCATCATATGTCATGACCAATGAGTGAAATCATTTCATATGGCTTTCTAAAATTTGTCAGAGTTGTAAATTTAGTAAACATAAATAAGGATTTCAGCTGAATGTCAGTTCTCCTATATACCTTTAAAAGACCATTCTAGAGAGTCTTTAAGAGGCAGAAGAGTTCTAGCTGAGATTTAATACACTAGGTGGTTTTTTATCTGCATGCTTCACAAAAGCTGATCTTTGTCTTCGGAACCATAATAAAATCTATCAAATAGAGAAAGACTAATGACAACAGGTGAAAATCAAAACATTTCGTCATAAGCAAGTAGTAACACATTTTCAAAAAGAACAAAAAATCACGTATACAAAAGACCTAGGGAGGTCATTTCATATTTCATAAATTGGAGATTATGAATCACATTTTTATCCAAAAGGAATTTTTTTTTCCTGATATAAACCAGCACTAAAAGGGATTCTCATGTACATTCAAAAACAGAAACAGCAACAACAAAAGCAGTTTGTGGACCAAATGGACACAGCTCTTGTTAGCTGCTCTGTGGTACCTTGCCCCCCGAACCCCATCGTACTGGATATGAGAAAGCTCTTTCCCTAATCAGGAGGGCGAAGGAGAAAAACACCAGGTGAGATGTGCTGTTAAATGTTACTCTGTTTTCTAAAACACCTTGCCAGTGAAGAATCAAGACCCACAATGGCCACTGATGGCTCTTCATAGAGTCAGGAGCCGTGTCTTCTCATCCTTAGATCTCCTTCTTGGTTCAATGCCTGAGACATAATTGTCCGCAGATAAACCAATATCACTTCTTTTTTTTTTTATCTTGATCAATCCCCTTCTTTTCCTCTAGCAGAATTGAACCTTTCCGCCCATACATTCCTCCTGTTCCTGCCCACACTTCCTTCCATTACTGCTCCCCCAAAGACTTTATTTCATATATTTGTTAACATGTTTTCTCCTTCCTTCTACCCTGTATGTCACCGAGGAAGAACCCAAAGCTCTTTCCAGCTTCTGGGGTTAGTACAGACATGACACATGTGCGCAGACACTTCTGAGTAGTGGTTTCATCAGGTACTATGGCAGTAAGCGTCAGTTTGTGAGATATTGTAACTGACAATACTAAAACGTGAATACACACAGGGAAAGCTGCTCAACATCACAGCCATTAGAGAAGTTCCAATTAAAACCATGAGGCATCACTTCACATCCACCAGGATGGGTATAATCAAAAAGACTAATAACATTGGATGGCCAGGATGTAGAGATGTTAGAACCCTCATACACTGTTGATGGGGATGCAAGATGGTGCCCGTGCTTTGGAACACAGTCTGGCAGTTCCTCGAATGGTTAAAACACAGACTTACCACAGGACACAGCAATCCCACTCCTAGGTATACACCCAAGAGAAATGAAAACACACATCCCCTCAAAAACTTGTACACAAATGCTCATAGCAGAATTATTTACAACAGCCAAAAAGTGGGAACAACCTAATACCAATTAACCGATGAATGGATAAATGAAATGTGGTATAACCATACAATGGGATACTTTTTGGCCATAAAAAGGAATGAAGTACTAATATGTGGATGAACTTTGAAAACGCTATACTGAAGCAACAGAATCCGGTCACAAAGGACCATATATTTTATGATTCTGCTTATATAAAATGTCCAGAAGAGGTTAACTGTCTGGGACAGAAAGTCGGTTAGTGTTTACAGGGACTGAGGAAAGGGTTGAGGATAATGGTTGAGGATTCTCTTTTTGGGGTGATGAAAATGTTCTATAATTAATTATGATGATGGATGCCAGCCAACCGGATGAAATTACTGAAGTCACTGAATTGTACGCTCTGGATGAACCGTATGGGTTTTCAACTATATCTCAATAAAACCATTAAAAAACCAACAACAAGTGAGCACTTTGGCATTTGATTATTCTTTCATTGGCACATAAGCAGAAACTGGGTCCTTAATGCAGAATAAATCTCTGAATCTTTTGTTCTTCAGTCTCTCGAAGACTGGTTATTTTTGGGAAACTAAAGCAGTTAAAACTATCAAGGTCAACTAATCTGATTTCTCAGATGCTCACTAATTTGCTGACTCTGGATATACTGCTGATTGCTTTTCTCCCTCATATTGCCTGTGAAGATATGTCAAAGCCTGTTGAAACTGGAGACGTTTCAGGAGTAGGAGCTGCATTCTCCAATTAGTCAAGTTTATAACTTGTTTGAGGAAGCAGAAAGGAGACAAAGTGAGAGAGGGAGGTATACATATGGCTAAAACAAACAACAAACATTCGTTTTTCCTGAAATTAAACAGAAAATTCGGTGAGTCACTTTCTATTTGAAAGCAATGGCTTACAGAGAATTCAATGTACCTGGAATATATACAGAAGATTTCAATCAAATGCGTTTCCATAATCACTGGTGAAAGCAAGATATGTTTTTTGTTTGTTTGTTTTTTATTACTAGCTTTACCCTAACTACTAAAAACAGGGAGACAGTGGGGGGAAAAAATGTTAAATTTGCCCAAGTCGCAAACTGTAAGAACATTAGATGTGACAGATGACTTTTAGATTTCATTTATTTAAATAGAAAGTTTTCTGTATTATACTCATCTTTCTCTTTCTACTAAGTGTCCTATAAAATGAGGTTCTGTTCTGAGACTTTTTTTTAATAAATAAAGGAAATCCATGTAAATATTTCTTTTAAAAATAGCATGAGAACCTTACGAACTCGCTTAATCAGAGATTTAAACAACCTCATCTTTATTTTTAATTTATTTCTGAACCATCAATGCAGCTTTAACTTCAAAAGGTTTCCATTCAAATTTATTCATAGGCAAGCCAAACACCCTAACAAAACGCAGATTAGAAGTCGCCCTTGTGAATCACCAAGACACAATATTTAGCATGTGCAAAAACTGAGGATTAAATTACTCTTCTTTGAGATACACATCTTATTTCTTCAATATCCAAACAACTGGGATAACTTATTTATCCAAACCAATTAACAAAATTAAAATGAAAAAACACAGTCAAAGGGAAGAATCTTATCACTGTTTAAAAAGAAATACTGTACCTGAAAGAATCCAAGACACAGCTCTATAAATCCTAAGAGATACTTAAAATCAGAGCTAATAAAAGACAAAAACAAACAAGAACTTAACTTTCCTATACTGGAGAGGCACAAAAAAGAAAGAAAATGAAATCAAAGGCCTTGTTACCAGTATCCTGCAAATCTGGGTAAGAAGAATGCCAAAGAATAGGATTATCATCTCCTATCTTCCCTGTTAAATTCTGTATACAAGTGTTTTTTGCCTGTAGTGGGGTAAACAACACATTGAATTCTTCTCTGAATTCAGTATGAAAATTCTCTGCAGGAAAAAATACAGCTATCTTCACAAATCATTAATGTTTGACTCATATCCCAATTTTACTGGAAACTATTCCTTAATCTTGGCTGAAGTGAAATTTTATGAGACATAAGGGTGTTTACTGAAAAAGCAAACAAATGCAAGCATGGTGATAAATTCTCAACTTGCCATTATCAAAAAAAAAAAAAATGTTTTAGTGTTTAACTCTATTTTAGGACTTTAGCTTAAAATACAAACCAAAAACACTTCCTGCCATTGAAAACTCTTTTCAAATCCCTCTCCCTCCAAAAGATAAATCAGGACTAGGCATTTCTCATCAGGAAGAAACACACTTGTAGAGTGATTTGTAAAATTACAATATGCAATTACCTCATTAATTTTGACAATAATTAATTCATTCTTTCCCTCAGGCTCAATCTGTAATAATGGAATAACGCTAATACGAAACTAAATATGCAGGCATGTCCGTTCTGTAAAAGCAGAAACCATCTCTTTAGCTCACTGAGGTTATTTTTTAAATGTCCTATATTTGCAGACACCCCAGAAGATTAAAGAAATAAGCAGGTTCATACAATCTTATTAATCACCCTTCTGTTAGAATAGAGGTTTAAATGAAGACTATACAGTAGCACATATAAGCACAATTTTAATAATTTTCCTCCCACTCGAAATACTGTGGCTTGATTGTCAATGTTTATCAACCATGACACAGAGTAGGTGCTTCGTAAATGCTGTCACTGATAAAGATGATGATAAAAGTGTCTTTTGGGAAGACACACATTTATAAGTAGACAGATACAGAAAAGAAAGAGGTACAATAATAAAAACTGAATTTAAATTAACTTGAAATCAGCAAAAATAAGGAGTCCTGGAAAACTTATGTTTTTATCTAAAAGAAAGCAGTGAATTTTTCATAATATATATTTCATTCATGTTTTAAATATTTATAACTGACACATAGAATTTACAAACAAAAATGTAGACTATGGAATTTATTTAAATTTGATTTACTCAAATCATCTTTATTAGATTAGATTAATTTTTTATTGTCACATATCCAAGATGATCTTCTGTGCATAAATTTTACTATGAAATAGTTTAAAAATTTAAATGCTATATGCATCAAAGTTTTTACTACCGAGCCATCATGTTTCTTTTTATGTAGTTATAAAACCTGTTTTTCAAGCTTATGTCAAACAAGGCATATATGATTGAATCAATGATGCGACATAACCTCTTTATTCCCTTCAGGTTAAAAGGTGTTCTGTTTTTCCCAGGTTACAAAGTGTTCTATGTTTAATGATGAAACACTCATTTATTTTGCCAACTCCCCATCTAAAATTTATTCGAGGTTCAGTTCTAACTTACATTATTTGAAGGAAAAAATGCCAAATGCTCACCCTTCGAGACTATATTTTTTACCTTCCTTTAGTATAAGCAGATAAATTCTCAGTGTCACTGCTGCTGAATTTCCCTGCTATTTTTATATTCTACTGACAGAATATTCAAAGCTGACAAATGTTGTAGAACAGACATAGTTATTAAAAGCTTCAATTTACAGCAAATAATGACAGTTTGCTTTTGCTGCTCATAAAGCAGAATCGAAGAGGTGTAAATACACAGGGAAGGTGGAACACACTCACTGTACTTTCAAAGCAGCCGCAGTAAGCAGTGCTCATCTGAAATACTACTCCGAAGGTATCGGCACAGCTATTAGTTCGAAGAATAAAAGCAGAATGATGGCTGGCAACTTTTAATGGTACTTTAAAAATTTTACTGATGGATATCTTTTTCATCTAAGGGAGGCTCTTTAAAAACCATAAATTGACTTAGAATACAAGCTGGAGAGTTTTCGGCTTATCGAGAATCACATATTTGTAAGAGGAAAAAAGAAAATGAAGTAAATATGCAAAATATTTGTTTATGCTGCACAGGAATGGCTGGTGTGCTGTGAGCTGAATTTCCTAAATTTGACGATAACCCAAACTTTTACTACATTTGACTAATTTTTTTAGGGGGAAAAGCATTTACATACAACAAAAAAAAACTATATAAATTTAGAGTAATGGCGAGGACCAGATAATGTAAGATACATTTCACAGATGACACTTAAACAGTTCTTACGCGGAACCCTTCATGACCCGTCAATGACCTCGCTGGAGGCCGACTCACTCACGGTGCTGCTAAGCTATAAACTGTATTGCCCACAGCAGTTAGAAATGGAAAGAAAGACATTAGGTAGAAAGATAGCAAAATTTATGTAGAAAAAACCAGCGAAGTTTCTCCCCTTCGAAAAGCGTGGCATCAGCAAAAAGGGCCGATTCAGAAAGTCCGCTCTGAAGCTTACAGAGCGGGTGCTGACAAAGGCAGGATGTGATTCTCCTGCCCCCGGGCAAGAAAATTAAGAATCTGTAAATAAACCATACGAAAACATAAACAATACTTTGCCAAACTTTCTAGGGTGATGAAAACATTTTACATGGGCATCCCCCACTGTCTGTGAGGGATGCACTCCAAGGTCGCCAGTGGATGCCGGAAACCGTGGACAGTTCTGAACCCTATGTGAACCGTGATTTTCCCTGTGCGCATCTTTTCACTTACAGGAAGCACGTTACGACTTTCCTTTGTAGTATCCACGTTGTCGGCATCACTATTCTTGGGCTTTGCGGCCATTATTAAGTGAAATAAGGGTTTATTTATTAACACGAGTACTGTGATACCTCGGCAGCCCATCTGACCACCAATGAATGGCCGCTGCGGTGTACAGACGCTGGACAAAGGGGTGGTTCACGTCCCAGGTGGGGCTGAGTGAGATTTCATCACGATACGCGGAAGAGCATGAAATTTAAAACTTATGAATTGTGTATTTCTGGAATTTTCCATTTCATATTTTTGTACCATAGCTGACCATAGCTAATGGAAACTGCATAAAGCAAAACTAGGGACAAGGGACAGTCTTCTGTGGCTGGGCGTGCGTTACACAGACATCTGTCAAAACTCAGGGAGCTCTGCACTCAGTTTGTGCGTTTTATGTACATATACGTGTGTGTGTGAGTGTGTGTGTGTGTATAAATTACACCTCAATTTTTAAAAACTCAAATATATGCTTATTTTAATGTAAAACTAAGAATCTTCTGTTAATAAGTTTTTTAAATGTCTTCTTAAAGAACAGAGAAATTTATAAAGGAGAGCTTAGCACATCCAGGGTAAAAAAATAAATAAATAAATAACAGAGTAAAGAGAGAAACCATTATACTCTGAGTCACCAATGAAAAAAAATATCTTTCCGAAGGCTTAAATAGTGCTCATGGGGGCAAGTAAGAAAAGGAAAGGAGTAACGCCTCGTATTTGCACAATTCTGATTACGCTACCTACTTTTAATGAGCAAGCTTTTGTGTAATAGTAGGCTATCCATTGTATCTTTATTTTAAAGCTGATGAAACATATGAAATAGTTCAATGACGTGCCTAAGGATACATAATTAGGAAAGAGCGAAGACGCAAATAGATCTCTCAGACGCCTACTCATAATTGTTCTCACAAAACAATACTCCGTGTGCATTGTGTATGTGTGTGTGTGACGTATAAAATAAAAACGACTGTCAGCTTCTCACAGTGGTGAGGAAGCTTCTCTGCGTCGCCTCCACACAGGCTGGGGTGTGCTGGAAACTGAGCACGTGGACCAGAACAGTCGAGAATTTGTTTTTCCAAAATATTCATCTAGTCAGTGGTTTAAAAATCTGCTACAAGTTTTACTTGAGTATGCAAATATGTAATCAGCTAAACTTTTGCAGCCTAAAGGGCTCTTCGTTTAGAAACATCAAGTATAATTTTATTATTTCAGTGCAATTTCTATTATGATTTAGTTGCACTTGATTTCAGAAGAGCAGGACGAAGATTATGCCAGACAAGACTGTGGATTAATTACTGGGACGTGCTTTCTGAAAGTGTAAGAAAAAGCGAGGGAGAATGGGACAACCAAAGGGATTTCACAAAGTTCACGGGGACCCGAGGCTAATGGATGCCTTGGCTGCTCCTGGAAGCCATATTCTCGCTTAGACCCCTCAGATTCCTAAACACATAAGTAAGATTCTACATTAATAAGGCCCTTCTCTCCAGACAGCCTCCAGGAACTCCAACTGCCTAGCCTAAGAGGGTCAGCATGACCTCAATGCACAAATGGTTTGCATATTTAGCTGAGCTAACTTCTAACTTAACACATGCACACACATTCCAAAATAAAGGCAATCAGTTGACGGGGATTTCATGATCAAGATCACTGATGTAACCTATGTGCACCTTTTCTTTCCTCAATAAAAAAGGAATTTTGTATTATTCAATAAAATGTGCAAAATGCAATCTAATGCTTAGGCAATGGATATTTGAGGATATAATATAGGTGCGAACAACCTGTTTCAACTCAATTGTGACAATCCTGAAATTTCCTCTCAAATAAAATTTGTGTCTCTTTTCTACAATGAGAAATGTAAGACAAGAAATGGGATGACAAAGGCAAAACCACGGCTAATATGTAGTAACAACCAAAAACGTACAAGAAAAGAGTGGAGATTGAAAGCATGGACGCGACTCGAACAGACTGGTTCACAGCCGGGCTCTGTCCCTCACGAGCTGCATGACTGAGGGCAACAAACTTAGCCAAAGCCTCGATTTGCTGATGTATAAAGTCCGGATGACAATGTTTTCTGTCAACCTCATAAATTATTCTGAGGAATCCACGAGGAAGCTTACATGAAAGGCTGAGCACGGTACGTGGCTTACGTGTTCAATAGTTGTATTACATATAATTTTGCATATATGTATACATAATGCATATATAATTAAGAATTCTACATTATTTTGAATACTACTGTGCAAATAAAAATAAAAGTGTGAGGTTCCTTTTTTCCTTAGTATTTTTAATTATGAAATTTTATTAGAACATTTACACGTTGCTAGTGAAAATAATTAAGTTGCATGAAATTAGAGAAAAATTAGAAAGTAATAAAAAATATAAAAAGAGCAAAAACTATGCCCAATTTCCCCATTTGAGAAAGCTTCTATTAATATTTAAGATGTGTCCTTTAAAAATTTTTTTAAATACAAATTTGCACGTAGGTACAGATATAGTCTGCTTTTAGAATTTATAATGTCATGAAAGTTCTCCAAATCATGAGTCTTTTACAACACAACTTTAAACGGCAGCATCACATTTGATCATATTGTTGCATAGTTATTCAATCATATATTGTGGGGCACTGTTATTTCCAATTGTTTATATTATAAATGAGGTTAAGTTTTTGATTGCTGGTTTATTATCTGTTAATATGATTATTACTTCATGTACAAAATAAACATCAGCCAAAGAACTCCACTTCTCTCAAGGTTTTAGCCAGTGGCTGTTGGGGGTTGTTACAAAATCAGTGAAGTTACACATGTGATTTTAGGCAGTTTCCGAATTCCTTTTCCATCCTGTATCCCGATCACATATTTGAGGTAAAACTGGAGTCACTTAACCCTTCTAAGAGAATCGGCTCACAGGGTACTTCCATACACACATCATGTAATACAAAGGGAAAAGTGGCTTAACAAAAGTCAGAAATTTTACTCAGGGTTTTTTAAGAAAACTTTTTAGAAATATGTCATATAATAATGATAATTCCTTATTTGCTGTACTATTTAATCAACAAAATTAGCAAACAGCAGAAACAGGAGACAGATGTTTTAGCAGCTGTCAATATTATGTTTTTCACTACCACACAAACAAAAGAACCGAATAGGTAATGTTTCAAGGAAAAACACCCTTCCCTTTCAATCCTGAAAATATGCAAATACGATATAGCTTCATATACTCGGAAAACTGGTTCTTTATTCCGCAGAGATTTTTCTGTCAGTATAACAAGCTAAAAACAAAATATGAATGACAAGTGCACATATTTAGCTGATGGAGAACACAGAGTCCAACAGAAACCACATTAATCTCTCATAGAGGTTATGTGACTTCCAGGCAGAAATATTGATTCGGAACTAGTCTACTGCCACAGAGTTAGACAAGAATTCATATCCAAGTTGGGAAATTTAATGCTAACTTCTAGTACTTCCTCTAACTTATCTTGCAAATTAGGTAGCTAACGTGATTATTTATTTTAATTCAAACGTTAAGAATTTTTAATAAACAAGCTGTTGAATAATAACAGTGTGTACCCATATACCTTACTAGATACCAAAAGTTACTGAAACTTAAGAATCTAAAAAACTAGGCAATATTGTCAATGTCATTATTCTAGGTTAGATTTTTAGCTTTGTGAGAGAGCGCTTTGCGTCATTTATAAATATTACCATAAAATCTTGATCATGTCCAACAAAAAGAACAATTCCAGGTTAGATTTTATTCTTGTAATTACAACTATGTGTTTGCGCAAACTGAGAGTTCCAAAAATTCTCCTTACTTCCCCTCTCCCACAATCATCTTCATCTGCTCCAGAGACAACAGTAGTACCCATGATCATTGGGTTTGATAATAATCCCTCATTGTTCCATGACAAGATACACCCTGGTCCTCTGCTGCAGAGACCCTCAACCCCCGGGCTGTGTACTGCTACAGGTCTGTGGCCTGTTAGGATCCGAGCCGCACGACGGGAGGTGAGTGGTGGTGGGTGAGCGAGTGAAGCTTCGTCTGCATTTGCAGACGCTCCCCAGCGCCAGCATCACCGCCTCAGCTCCACCTCAGATCATCAGCCATTAGATTCTCAGAGGAGCACCGGTCCCTGGTGCCAAAAAGGTTGGGGACCGCTGCTCTACTGGGTTCTTCTAGTGAATAGTCAGGTTTTGTGCTCTGATTTCTCATCTCGAACACAAGGAAATTTAGTGGTTTATGTCTTTTATTTTCTAATCGCTATATGTATATCTTAAGTTTTCATTTTGTATGCCAACTTATCAACTTTAATCACCACAGAAATAGAAGCACAATATATTTTAGAAGTCTATTCCTTAAAGTTCTCTTTTGAATCAGCTAACTTTGGGGTTTGGGCTTAAAAACGAAAGCAAACTGGTATCATCTGGTGTGTTATGGATCTTTCTCTGCAGATATTTCTTGACCTTTGAAAATATAAACCATGTCTGTCCTAATGGTCACGGTTTGACAAGAGAACATATTGGCTTAAATGATACCTAGGTGCTAATTAAGAAAATCAGAGTAATGTTTTTGTCAATTTACTATTCTCCTTATTTCTGACATAACAAAAGAAGGATAAAGTCTCTAAGTCTGCCTGGGCTTCTGAACGAATGAGATTACGAGAATGTGAGAATTCCTGCGGGCCCCACATCTCTGCCCACAAACAGTAATGTTCCAAATTTTAATTTTACCAAACTGTTAGTTATAAAATGACATTACTGTGGTTTTAATTTGTAGCCTTTGATTAATAAAGTTGATCATTTTCATGTACATTAACCATTCATGTTTTCTTTGAAATGTCTGTTCACAACTTTTTACCTAACTTCATTTTATTCCTATAATTTACCTAACTTCATTTTATTCCTATAATTTATCTATTTTTAGATATTAATCCGTTGTCAGTAATATGGGTTGCAGATAACTTCTCCTACCTGTGGCTTGTCTTTTCAATTTGTTAATGGCATCCTTTCATAAAGTCAAAATTTTACTTTAATGTAGTTGAATTTATCAATTTTCTTTACCTTTACAGTTTGTGTTTTTTGTGTTTAGGGTAAGAAATTCTAACCCGTCCATTTTTTTTTTTCATTCTGTGTTGCTTTTATATGATGAAAAACCTCATTTCAAATCTGCATTAAACTAAGCTGACTACAAAGTCACAGTGAAGCAGTCCTGGTGGTCGTGTCTACAGAAACACGTGACCGCCGTCGCTGGCCATCACATTCCAGGAAGGACCCTTCGAGGGCTTTGTATTTGCATGTTTCAGTGCCAAAGCCTAGGAACAGACTCCTGTGTCCACTGCCATCCTTTGATAAAGCTATTACTTCCACAAATTCTCCATTCCGTGGCTTTGGTTTAGGTCTTTAATTTTCAGTCTCATCTTGAATAACAGTTTGGACAAACCGAGATCCATACGTACAGCTGGAGACTGCTCAGCAACATCATCTTTATGGCCAGTTCTTCCTCGAGCTCCTGATGAGCCTGGGGTCATAAAGATACTGTCTTATCTCCTCCTCCTCCTTTCCTCCTTCCCCCCTCCCCCTCCTTCTTTTTTTTTTGGGGGGGGGGTTCACTGAAAGTTCTATTGTTTTGCTTTTCTTTTAAAACTTTCGGTTGGTGACAAAGATTAGAATATTTAATCTACTTGGAATTGATTTTCTGTATATGTCCCAATTTGCTTTCATTTGTTTTTTGCACATGGACCATCTCATAACTGCGTTATTTATTAAATAGCTTATCCTCTCCTCGTTAATCGGCACCACTCATCTCGTCATCAATCAAGTTTGCACATATGCGTGAGATCACAAATGAGCTTTTGGTCTATCCCACTGGCTCTTCCTCTAAACCTACACTAATACCCTCACACCACGTTTTCTTAACTACCATACCTTTATACTAGGCCTTGCTCTCTTTAACACAAGACAGCTCTTTCTTTCCTGCTCTTGCTCTTCCTAGAACAGTCTTGGTAATTCTGACTCTTCACTCCACCAAAAAAACTTTAAGAACTAGCTTGTCAGTTTGAACTGTCTTTTCTCTGTGGCTGCTTTCGATGTCTCCTCCTTTGTCATTGCATAGGCATCCTATAGTTCCACCATGTCTAAACAAGCATTTATTTATGCTGCTTGGTGTACGGTGTGTTCCTTCTATAGAGGATTCCAATCTTCCAACATTTCTGGAAAATTCTGCCTTAAACAAACTGCCTCTCCACTACCTGGAAATAATTGCCCATGGGGCTCTCCTGCTTTTTCTGCATGTTTCCTGAGCAGAGGCCCTGATAGCCTTGAAACTCCTATTTTCACAAGCTTAAGACAAGGCATTTTCACTGACGATTTTACTCCATGTGTTCATGGAATCTACAGGTAACAATTCTCTCTGAAAAACATCAGTGAATTTTTTTGAATGAATTTCTGTCCTTCGTGTACTTCATGTACACATTCCAGCCCATCTTAACTCTAAATAGTCTCTTATGTGTCTTAATTGCAGCAAATTTTAGTCACGGCTTGAGAAGTATATTTGTGGGTGACTTGAAATACATTTTTTTTTAATCTCAATATAGGAAATAAGAATCAATGAATGAAAGTGCGAAGGGTTAAATTTCTGTGTGCGTTTAAATAAAAGCGGCTTCCAAATTTTCATTTTGTTAGACATTCTCTGATAGTGCATGTTAACTCATAAGGACTTATTTTAATTAAAGAAAAAACTGAAAACAATTTCTTCCTGCCATTTTAAAACTATAAGACAAAATAATCAAAGTCAAGCAAAAAATAACTATTCTGTGAAGTGTGAGATAACATTAAATTTGACTATAATCTATGACTAAGACGTTGGCTGTGGTAATGACAATAATTTTGGGGACATCGCTCAGCAACCCTTCAAAAGCACCCTCTAAGTTTGAAAGGATGAAAGCTTATTTTGCTCAGTACAAAAGCAGAAGGGAGCCAGAAATAATAATGCAAAGAAAAGCCCATTCATGTTCCTCAGACTGTTGCTTTCACTTCACGTGGTCTGTACGCCTTTAAATACCTTCCACCCGGATCCGTCTGAGTCACGGCCAGCCTGTCAGACATGTTCACTACCGTTCTGAAAAGTGATTCAGGATGGCCCAGTCAAAACCACCCTGTTCTAAACGAGGAGAGCTACATGTCCACGTATGCCCGGAGGAAGAATCATTTGTAAATGTCTAGCTTGTTCTGCTCCTTCCGTGCCCCAGAGAGAAGATTCTTTATCCTGGGAAGATGGACAAATTGAAAATAAAGATGGATCACCGTTTAAGGTTATCATTTGCTTATTTGGGCATATCTACTTTCTTAAATGGAACAAGATGCATCGAGACTCTCTGAACAGTTCCTCTTAATGCTCTTGATAATGGGTTAAAAATATTCTCCAATTAAGCCTCAACACTGCTCTGTGGAACAAGCCAGGACCAGTAGCTCTGCCATTGTGTGGGGCAGGAGGCCGTGCTGACAACGCGAAGGTACAAAAATCGCCACTCGCTGAGCAGAACAAGTACCTGTGTCGTCAGCAGGGGAAGGTCGGCCACTGGTCTTTCTTAGTTTCACACGTGGTCTCCATGAAAACATAGAAGAACCCCACTCAGCACACCCCACAAAGTGGGGCGACGACAGTCTTTTCACTTCAACCACACATATGAAAGTGAAGCTGAGCCCGAAGGGAAGCTGACGAGCCCATGCCGTTCACGAAGTGACATCACCTCTTCTCATTTTCCCCTTTGGTGAAAGGTTGGCCCAGAGCTGGGGAGGGAGTGGTGGCGGCAGGGTCAGTACCTCTATGAACGAGGGCATCCAGGGGCACGGGGATCGTTCTGGGGAAGTGATGAGTCACGGGCCACTTTCAAAGAAGAGCAGTCCAGCTACTAGACACTCTGGAAATCACAGAGACGGGGTTAATGAAGCCTCCACGAACACTGCTTATGGTGCAAACACTGACCTTTCCTTTACTGAGAATTGCACAGAATCCATTAAAATATCGCTCAGGAGCATCTAATGTGTCTCCTTTACCACGTGACTGTGTTTGATAAGGAAGAAGCGCTTCATTTTAATTTTAGAAGTTTATGAGATCTTGCAGGAAATTCTAGAGAACTTCAAGAACGTTCCCTGTCCTGGACCCCTGTCAGAGTGGAGGCCATTGTCCCCCAAGGCATTCGGATGGAGCAGCTCACACTCACTGACGTGACCATTTGCTGCATAACACTTGGGTATGAGAGAAGATTTTTCTAGAGAACTAATAATCACTAAAACACTGAACCAAGAGGAGCGAAGAAGTGTTATATCCTGAAAAAGGCGTCACATACTTAGTTCCTAAAGCAATGGCGTCTGAGAAGGTTCAATCAGCGTTCCCTGCTGTTAAGCCCGTGCTTTGAAACAGATGGAGCACTAGACCCTCAACCAGGAGACGTGACGTAGAGCCCGCTGTCCTGGCTGGACGCGCCTGGCAGGTCGCGGCGTCTCTGGCACTGTGCTTTCCACCCATGAAAAGAGAGAAGACACAGTTCTCCGAGATTTCTCTGAATTCTAACAATTATGATCAGTATTCTAGTTTTAAAAGTTACATCTACTCTTTCCTAACGTCTTCTAGGTTTGTACCCGTTTAGAGGCATGTTACTGGAGAGAAACATCTCTTTACTGCATATTCTTGCTGAAACCCCAGCCCACACGTCCCGTGGCATCCCATGACGCACCATTATTAGTATGAGCACTTACGGCACCTGATCCGGACTATGCTTACTATGTGCCTGACCCGGGTTCTAAGTGTCCAATGTGCTTTATCTCATGGAATTTGCCCTCACGACCCTCAAAGGTAGACGATATCACTCCACTTTACGGATGAGATCATCGATGCTCAAAAAGTTTAGTAAAATCAATAATAAGTGGTGAATTTACAGTATGAACTTAAGGCCGTCTGTCTGGCTCCAGAACTCAGCAGGTCAACCACACTGTGGCGCTGACAGACCGACCACAGCAACACGTTACATATGCAACAAGTAATACCGAAAGCAAACACGGTCCCCCATAAAATCCTCACGAAGGTCATGACCTTCCACTACTTTTCTAC
Organism: Rousettus aegyptiacus; assembly: GCF_014176215.1. Classification (NCBI taxonomy): domain Eukaryota; kingdom Metazoa; phylum Chordata; class Mammalia; order Chiroptera; family Pteropodidae; genus Rousettus; species Rousettus aegyptiacus. The sequence continues at coordinate 89,857,394 of NW_023416285.1, read as the reverse complement.
TATTCCAAAGTAGTCACATCTTGTCTAAATTTGTAGGTAACAAAAATATTTTGATACCCATTGAATAAAGATTTTTGTCCAAAATTTATTCCCTAAAGAAAAAAAAAAAACCTCGTTTTTCTACAGATAGGTGATTTCTTATAAATCCATGTAAAGATTATGTTAGGCAAAATGAAGATGATAAAATACGTATTTAGGAGATACTGATACTAAAAATATTCTATGGATTATTCTAAAATTTAGACAAATTTCTATTACAGAGGCATGATAAAATGAACAAAATTTAGACAAATTTCTATTACAGAGGCATGATAAAATGAACTATATATTGGATCAAGGAATAAGGACTCAACAGTTCATCTAGGAAGCTATGAAGTTATGAATAATTTTAATAAATATGCAAAGCCAGTATTCTGCCACATAAAATAGCTAGTCAATTGTAAACCTGATGTATATTTTTAGACTACAATGTCTCTGTCCTTGGATTTAAATAATTAATCGTCAATTCCATGAATACTACCATTTTTAATTCTAGGATATCTGCATTTTGTCTTGTGCTTTAAGATTAATCTTGATCTCTTTATCATGTATCTGTTACTACTGCGTAAATTAATTTTATAGCTCAATTTTTATTCTACAATTAGGTTCCACATACCAAAATATATTGCCAATCAATGGTCAAATGCATCTCTATATCCTGAAGATAACACTGCTGAACTAACTTCAAGGATATCATTTGAAATAATAAATTCTATCCAAGCCACACAAAATATATACAGGAAGACATGAATATACGTAGAAACAAGCACACCTAAAAAATCAAAGAATGGCTGAGGAAGCGAGCACTCATCTGCTGTAATTAAATGAGGACCTAACAACCACTTTCAAATAGCATGTTGATTTGACATCCTTACTTTAGCCTTTCTTCATGGTCCATACTCGGGAGACTGGGTCAGAAAGTTGCTCATTAACCCCAACTGGATCATAAAGACTCTGGATCTGTGTTGGTCTCAAAGATGAAACCAACATTTGCTAAGGATGATATTTTTACTTTAGCTGACTATTTAGTTAAGAAATCAGCTCTGGAAAGCAATACTTTGAAAGATTCTAGTTTGAAAAGGTGATTTTCAAACTATGTTCATTGTAGATACACAAAGAAGTAGGGAATAAAAGTTAAGAGCAATGAACACCTGAGTTCAGATCCTGTTTTGTGGTCTAGAGCTAAGTTATCTCTAAGCCTGTTCATTATAATTACAGGCCAGCAGTTACTAAGCACCTGCTGAGCACTTTGTGTGAATTTTCGCACTTAGTCTTACAACAATACAATTGTAGTATAGTACTCTACGCAGTGGAGCTACAGTACAGTGCATTCAGAATAATAACTTAAAATGAACTATTATTTACACACAAAAATACATGCACTTAGGAACTAAGCAAAAATGATGTTAAAAGATACGTGATCTGAGCCCTCCTGAAGGTTACAATCTAGTAAGAAAAAAATGCATTACATAATCACACAAATAAATACCGCGTAAGGAGCAGTGAGTACTGAGAGAGACACATGGTATCCTGATAACAGATAAATGGTATAAAAGTGTGGTGAGCTGAGCTCAGATTCTGCAGCAAGAGTGTGTGGGTTTGAATTCTGGCTCCAATGCATACTGTAACCCTGGACAAGTTTCTCCTTCTGTAAGATGGGGAGAAACAGTACCTGTCTCATAGACTTGTTATGATTAAATAATGAGTGTCGAAGAAAACAGCTGTGGCTGTTTTATACTGTGATAATTATTTGATCTTTATTTACAAGGAGTGGGGGCAGTGGTCAAGGTAGACTTCTCAGAAGGCGACAAGTGACCTAAAATCTGCAGAATAGGGAATTAACCAAGCAATGGGAGAGGACAGGTTTTGGGTCTGACAAGCATCTCAGATAGAAGTAAAAGCATTTGAAATGTTCTGTGAGTAAAATATATTAACTAGCTAGGTTATCTTAGATCATTTAACCATTTGGGGATTCAATTTCATCATTTCAAAAGTAAGGAGGGAAATCAGGTTATTTCTATGGTTTCATGATCTTTATAATTCTATAAAATTTGGACTCAGTAAAACAAAGCTTTTGAAATAGACTTTAACCGAACAGGTTTCACTCCTTCCTCTGGTTCTAAATGTAGCCGGAGGTCGTTAGAGGGAACTTTTAAGAACATTCCCATTTCCTCTCTTCTCTCCTCCCCTTGCTCCGATCCCCCTCATTACTAACTTTCCTGTATCTGTAAATAAAAGGAATCACGCAGCAGTGACCTCATTTTGTCTTGGAAGGTGGTTTACATCTCCCCAGCTGTAATGTCAAATTCCTGTTTCAGGAGCATGGTCCATCGACATGATTCCGGGTATCTGTGTTCTATTGAAGGGCCCATAGTACACAAAGATGGCTCGACACACATGTAAACTAAGCAAACTGCTGCTATAACATTACATGTATTTCTGGCCGTAAGATCTTAGCAACTCACTGAGAAGCACGGCCTTTTCCTTTCACACTGTTGTGTTTTGCTTTCTATAGGAGTTCGAACCTCACTACTTCAACCTCTTGTCAACTAGAAGTATTTGGAAATTTCTACTGTTTAAGATGCATGCTGACGCAAATTTCAGAATTGTGAGGTGCTGGTGCTGCCAGAGCTTATTTTCACTAACCAAAGTTAGACCAGGGTTACTCAGCGTGTGGCCCTTCGGATATCACAGAAAGGAAAACAGACACGGAGCGTTTAAGTGACGCGGCCGCCCAGCCCCTGGGGCTGGGATGCACACGCGGGCCTGCCCGGCGCTCGGACACCGCTGCAAGTTCTCCTGCACTGCCCGTTCGAAACTCACGCTGTTTTTCATTGTTTTCTTCAAAGCACCACGCTGCTTTTTAACTATTTTTCATTAACTTCCCCTTTATGGAATTTCCACAAGCTACTGATCTTGCAGTGTTTGGCTACTTGGCCCACCTAGGGAAAGCCAATGTCTTCTTCCCAGCTGATCAAAGAGAAGACTCCTTCTTTCTAACAGTGACACTGTATTCACAAAAGCCGACATTTCTTTATTTCTCTTCTTCACTCTTGTTATACACCAGCTATCAGAACAAGGCAAAAAAGTGCTACTGTTTAATAGCACCCAGTGCATGTTAGCTTATAGTCTGAGAAAGGTCCCAAAAAACTATAGCTTAAGCACAAATAGCTTCTCGGTCAAATTTTAAATTATAAAACCAAGTTATGGATAAAGCAGTTTCTATTCAGGCCCGTATAATGTGAACCAACACGTTGTATACATTGTTTTCTAAAGCTGACCAGGTAAATATCTGCGTCCTATTACTTATGCTGGAGACCAATTAAGTAGTATATTTGTGATATATTTTAAAGAGTAGAGCACAGAAGCTAGTAGCTTTTGCTTGGTACCTTAAAGGAGAAACAGAGTCCGTCCAACATTCCCCATGCTTGATATATAATTGGGCTCCTTTTCATTCCAAGACTCAAAATAAAGGCACTTCAACCTCTGACAAATTTCACAAATCAGCTAGCAATGCATACGCACAGACATAAACTGAGAAACTGAAATCCTACTTCTTCAAAGCACAATGCCCAAAAGAAGAATAGTCCATTGCTGCACCCCAGTGAGAGCTAGTCCCTGAAAGGACTTAGCCAAAAGGAAGATGAACTCTACCTTCGGCCTAAATGGGCTTCCTCAATTCTAGGTTCATAAAACCTCTTCTCTATTAGCAATCTCTCCATCTAGGGGTATTCTGAAACCTCGAGTTCAGTGTATATAAGACCAAACTTATCTGTCATGCCCGCTGCCCTGCCCCCTCTCCTTTATTCCAGCGTGGACTCGGTCAGCACCGGGAGGCATCGGTCAGCACCATGGATAGCTCTGCAGGGACTTTTAGCTCCATGCTGGCTTGAAATGACAGAATCTTTTATAAGCTTAGGGGGAAAAACTGGGGTAGAATGCATGGGATCTGAGCTATTTTTATTTACTTTTTAAAGGTCAGGTAATGTGATAACTTTAAAGGCCCTTTCCTCACAATTCTATGATAGAAGCACTATTAATTTTTGCATTATATTTAAAATATTTTCACTTTGGGGGTAAACTTTTACTCATATACAAAAAAGAATATAAGTCTCCATGTACCCATCATCAGCTTTAAAAATTACCTATTCAGTGTATGTCTTTATTTTCATTTCTTTCTGTCTCTCCATCCCCACTGCACTAGCTTATTCTGAAATGAATCTCAGAAACTGTATCAGTTCATCCATAAACATTTAAGTATATAGCCAGGAACTATGATCACACACAAAATAATTTCTCTAAAAAAATCAGTAATTCCTTAACATCATCAATTATCTAGTATTCAAATTTTCTGAATATATAAAAATAACTATTTTTTACACCTTGTTTGTTTGAATGGTATTTTCTAAATGAATATTTGAAGTGTTTTAAAAAGGGCTTCTCCAGGGTCCCCACGTTTGGCTGGTGGAAGTGTGTGCCTCCAGCCCTCGGCAAGGTCTGAGACCAGAAGCTGGGTGATGCCGGCTGCTGCTCTGGTGGCCGCTTTACCGTCTCCGGTTCTCTTTTGTAAGGAAGGCAACTATTCTTATTTTTAAAAGCAGGAGTTTTAGCATAATATAAACAAAGCAGCCACAACTCTTTCTAAATTTTTTTTGTTTTTTTTTGTGGCACACATAATTAAAACCAATCCACACTATTTCCACATCTTAGGAAAAATACATAAAATGCCATCTTTTTGTCCTCAATACAGTTAACAAAAATTTGACTAGGAGAATTTTGTTTGAAGGACAAAAAACTAATGCAACCTGTGAAAAAATTTAGCATCAAATTTGGAAACGGTGTTGCTGACAGGATGCTTCTCTGTGTAGATAAGGCAAATATTTTTTGTTTTTTGTTTTTGAGCACACCATCACTTCTCACCTTTGTTGGGCATCTCCTGAGTCCAACAGGCCAGATACAGGTGAAGGAGATCAGTAATGACACACACCTGCTGCAGGTTTACATCTCCTTTTCAAGGTGGAATCCCCTGATTCACCAAGACAGAGTGACCTCCGAGGGGTGCCTTACCCTTTGGCATCTAGCTTTGTTGGCTCAGAGATCAGGCTCTCAATGGTTTTTCTGACTTGTCAAAAAAACACATTTTGAGGGTGCAGAGGGAGAGCTGCCTCTCCCTTCCCTCTTCTCTCCATTGCTGTTTATTGCTAAACAATGACTACAGTTCAAAGCCTGCCAATTCGCCTTTTATAGGCTCCTTCACACCATCATGATGGAGGACAAAGGCCACACATGTTTCCTAAAGTGCTCGGCAGCCAGTGTACAGGCTCCACCCACAGAGGTAGCTGTTAGAGGATGGAGGCCTGGCTGATCCGAAATCTAAGCCCAAAACAGGCTGTTGGGCTGAGTCCAGGTCAAATATCCTCCAACAGCACTGGTCCTTTTTTCCATATTACCCTCCAAAATTCCACGTGTGGAGTTTGCTTCGAAGCCTAGCTAAAAGGAGCTCCTAGATTTGAAGAGAAATAGCAACGGCTGAAGCCTTGGAAACCTCACAGAAGCAGTCATGGTGATGGAATCCTGAAGTCTTAGCAACTCAAGACACAAGAAGAAAGAGGAAAGTACTAAACACATGTAACGAATGTGTGATGGAAGGTTTTTAAAATTTTTTTCTTCTAGCACGAATATCTAAACTGCAGGATACAACATGTTGCTGAAAGAACAACTCTATTCATCAAATACGTGGAGAGCCGTCTACTACTGCCGGGCACTGTCTGAGGCTCCTGGAGACACAGCAGTGCATGCGCCGAAGTCCCTGCTCCCGGGGGAGCCTCCACTCTAGTTACAGTTAAGGGCGGGGTGGGCAGGGGCTGGGGGCGGGGAGCAGAGGCTCTTGCAGACAGAGTGGCCTGGAAATGTTTTCAGATGACATCTGATCAGAAACTTGGGTGAGATGACGGAGCAACCAAAAAGAAACTGAACGTGACAGTAAAGCTATTTGCATTAAAAGACAAACACTAGTGCCTGAGAAAATGAAGAGGCAACAGACAAAGGCTCCCAGGGCTGTACCGACATGTTTTCCCTGCTTCCCTGTTAGTGTCTCTTAAGCAATGGGAAGCCGCCCAGATACCGGGGGGTCTTATACCTCTGTACAACTGACTGGTCCACACCTTTGGTTTCTTTAGTATATAATCTGGAAAGAAGTTATTATTTTTTTCTTTTCAAGTACTCGGGGATGGTGACAGATTTGGGAACTTATACACTTAGCAGCCAATTCTAGAACACTTGAGTCCAGGGTCAGGAAGAGAAGACAATGCAGACGTGCAAATGTGGGATCGCTAGTCACGGAAACACATGAATGATTCCATACGCACAGCTTTGGCGGAAGGGTAGCTGGATCAATGCTCCAGAAACAGAGCAAGGCCAAAACAAAGATACAAGGAAGTGGCAAGCATCGACAGGCATGCACGCTCTTTCGAATATAGGCCATTTTTCTGCTTTTGTCACTCAAGTGCTGGCTGACTTCATGTCACTCTACCCTTGATGCTTATTTGGAAAACTTCTGGACCTCAGATTTGGGATTCTAGTGTGAATCCGCCACTTAACAGAACTAAGGCTTCTTGGGAGGAGTATTTCTTTGTTATGTCGAATGCATTAAAACCTCAGCCCGGTGCTACTAAGAAAACAAAAACACAAAGAGGAGGCCACGGAGGAAGCTTGGGAGGGACTGTACTACCCCATTTGATACTGGTCACTAAGTACAAGATGTGCTGAGAAAGGTCCACAGAGATAAACAACACAAAGCAGGGTAAAAAATATTCATGCCCTTAAACACGCATAACTGCTTAAACCCAATGACAAAACAATATAAACATGTAGCCCTTGGTGAAGAAATGAATGACCATGGAACCAGAGGGCATAACTGGCAGCAAAATTAATTTGCACTGGTTAGACCAAACCACTGGCTGTTAAATCGGCATCAGGAAGGATGCAGGAAGACAGGCTTGCAAGGACTGAAAAGGTAGCAACGGTATTGTTTGGGGACCCCTGAATGCTGCCTGTGCCTTCAATTCTAGGATGAGGATGTGGCCTTGCAGGAAGTTGAGTCTGATTCAAGAATCAGACAAGTTAAAGGATCGTATGGGTAGCCTTCAGTACCATTTACTGACTTCTCATTGAGGACATCATCATAAACAGCGTTCCTTCGTTTTCCTCCTAGATCCTACTTAAAAGCAACAAAGAAGATAAGAGAAAGTGTTCTTTGGAATAGGACAGACGGAGTTTGATTTCTGGCTCCATCACTAGGCTAAGCCACTGGTCATTTTACTTGATCTGCGATTCTCATTTTCTCAACCAGAAATGTGGGTGAACGCCTACATATCAGGGAGTCATAAGACCACGGGATTTAAGGCCTTTAAGGAACCCACCGGGGCCTGGACCACAGCAGGAAGTCAAGGGCTGTCAATTCTCTCTCCTGAGCATGAGTGAGGAAACCTGTGTCACACATCAATCCACCTGGATGTCAGTTCATGACCAGAAGAATGCTGAGGAAAGGAGGCTACGGGGAGTGGCTGACTTGACTCATTATGCATGTTCTGAACTTTTCTAATAGGACCTGCTCAAGATTCTCGGTAAGTTAACCACAGTGAAAACAGACCTTGCAAGATACAGTCACATGGTGGTCTTGAAGAAGCATTTTCCCCATCTGCCAGTATTGCTTTTCTAACCATGTTCCACAATAGAATTAGTAAAGATTATTTTTACTCCATCAGCTTGATGGTCAGTATTTTTCTTGTTGTCCTGTCTTGTTAAATTTATAAAAATAAAACAGAAGCCATCTTCAGAAAACTTTAAAATTTTTAGTTCCAAGATTTTAAGTATTTCAAAACAAAAAAACTTATTGATAAAATTTACATTTCTTAGGAATCATCATCTAGAATTTGGTACCAACATGAATTTGCTACTTGCAAGACACGTTCTATTAAAATATCACCACTCACCACTCACACGGCTTCTTTTGAGAATGCACAAAAACAGATAAAAAAGGCTCATAATCTCACATAAACAGCCTGAAACATGCACATCATCTTAGATTACTGTCAAAACATTAAACAAGAAAAATAAAAAAATAAAAAAATCCATGTCTTGTATATGGGAACCTGAAGCCCAGTCTTAACCTCTAACACACAATCAACTCTTAAGATCCATTCTTCCTAATTTCAAACAGTTATGACCTTTCAAATATGGAAAAGCTTACCTTTCAATCACGTAAAATCTTAGGTGGGAAAATACCCGTATATAAAGAAACTCAATGAAGAAGTGAAGTACGTTTTCTTGTTTTGTTTTTTGTTTTTATTTTTGTTAGGTCTTCGTGAACGACCACCTTTTTCTATTTCACGTTGGTTCTGAAGGAAAAACAATTACTACAGACTCATCCAAGGATACAGGAAAGCCTAGTGTTATCTGAGAGGCGTTACAAACAATGTGAGGCTTCACAACGCTTAAGCCAAGGATAGGCGAGATCCACACGTTCAGAGAGAAACTTTCTCTCAAGCTCTCATTCCGGAGAGTTCTTTACCAAGATTCGGGACATGTTTTAAGAGGCGATATCACCTGGAAGGTTTGGGGGGTACCTGGTTAAAGAGAGACTGATAAGGACCTAGGCAAACAGAAAGGGCACATCGCAGGAGACAAAACCAATTGCAGAGCTACAGCCTTTATGGTTTCTTCCTTAACTTTATGGATCCTACTGGTTCCTAGTTTTTTTGTTTTGTTTTTTGTTTGTTTGTTTTTGTTTTTTTTTTTTTTACTAATAAGTGGAGAATATATGTGCAAAGTAAAACATTCAATAGGTCCAAAAAGTAAGAAGCGAATGTGCCCTCCCCTTCACGCATCTAGCCTCCCAGTTCCCTTCCACAGCCAAACACCAAACACCAGTGCCGACGTACTGCCGCCCTCCCTCAGAACCATTCCAAAGATCAGCGAACACAGCTGCACGCTCCACACGCCCTGCGGACCACTCCGCGATGGGGCAAAAGGCGCGAAAAACGCCTGCCGAGCCCGCAGAGCCGTGCAGACGGAGGTCTCACCTTCCAATGTAGTTTCCTTTATCTGTGAAGTTTAGGAACTGTTTCATTTCTAATCTGAGAGTGGTGTGGTCAAAAGAGATCTACACTAACAATGTAAAGACATAATCTTCACTTAATATTATATATTGAGAATGCGCTTTCATGTTTCGAGTATTGTTTACCACGTCCCGGCAAAAACGAAGAACCATAACACGGTCCATTCTGGGTGGCAGAATGGTTTTTCCTTCTAGAAGTCAGGACGACCTGTCGGAGGCTCCTCTGCATGAGACAGGCCATTTATATACAACACTGAAGGCATGCCACACGCAGAGCCCGGGCATGAAGGCATCACGAGTCCTGGCTTTAAAAAGATTCTCGTCACTTAAAGAAGAAAAAAACATGTACTTAACTACCCACTGCCCTCCTCTAAATATAAAATGTCTGTCGCATGGCAAGTACTCAGTAACTGACGGCCATTCTCATTACGATCACAGCTATGGAAAGATGAAGGCTCTGAAGAAAGAAGCCTATATAGATGAGTGGTAGGGAAACATTGAGAAAATAAGTCTCTGAGGATTTAATATTTAACTTCATTCCTAAAGAAAGACTGGGTATTGAACAGACAAATGTGGCAGGAAGGAACACACCAGGAAGAGAACACAGCTCTTACGGAGATCTTAGGCTGGGAGTCGATTCTGTCATTAATGGGAAGTAACCGAGCCCAGCCCTGCCGGGTCCGCTCCCAGTGGATCTGTATCGAGGCTCTTACAGAGCCAGCTCAGCTCTTACTTGGCTCAACAGCACAATCCTTCTGTCCTAGAGGCAGTGAGACTCCGGTACACTCAGGACAGGGCCAGGGTGATGGGAAAGCTCCCCAAGTAGCTCTCTCATGTGATAAAGATCCAAGTCTCTTGCCATAGCTTCAGAGCGATGTCAAAAACAGTGCCAGGTACACCGTAGACAGAGCCTGTGCCTCACACCTGCAAGAAGGTACACAGAGCCCATCCACGAGAAAGGCCATTTGCATACTGCTACTGCCCATGCCACGCCAGAGTTCAAGCTTAGCAATCCTGTGCCAAAGGAAAGGACTGAGCTTGATAATTCTTAACTTTGGATGACAACTGGAATAAAATTTTGAAGAAAATGTAGATACTGTTTTAAAATAAATGCTGTAATCGTAGCATTAGAACGCGATGTTTCCTGCCGTCTGTATATTTAGCATCCTCACTCTCAGCGCAACGCAATATTCTACTGGAGAAAACAGAGGAGGTTTTACGTAAGAAGATAACTATCGCCTCCTGACTCTTTGCATGAAATTATGAGTGTAAATTCTCTGATACTGGTTGTAAATATAACACACAAACAACAAAAAAGCACAGTCTTAAATGATCCTTTACATGCCACTCTCTCTACCCTATTAAGATGCTTGTTGTTTCTTTGATTTATCTGATAATAAATTTTTGATGACTGGTAAGTCTCATAAAATTGCTCTGGTGCTGACTACACTGATTAATAAGGCTGAAGAATCGAAAGTGTCAGGAATTCATGTGTACGAATAAGTTACTGCCAAACATATATTAGGTATTCCATAAAATATAGAATAAAAAGGTTGATCTGGTAATTTTATCTTGTATCTATTTTCTTGTAACAATTTATATTCAGGGTCATCATCATCTTCCGTTCCCTTAAAAAAAAAATCAATAAAGAAAATCCAGGTTGGGTGGGGGGTGGGGGGCAAATTCAAGAATCAGACTAAATTTTAAAAATAATGAATTGATACATAACATAAAACATATTGCCCAGAAAAACAAAGAACTCGATTAGAAATCATTGCTAGGGCGACTCTCACAGATGACCTAGTTTGAACCCCTGGCTTTCAAGATGAGGAGGCTGAGAGTGGGCGTGATGAGGTCATCCGCCACCCACAGAGCTGGGACTGGAAGCCACCGCGAAGACCGGCACTCGAAGAACCGGCTTCAGTTTCCCTTGTCCTTCCTCGCAGCTGCACAGCAGAGGACATCCTCGCGTCTCTACGCCACGGCGCCCCGTGTGGAAACATGCATCCGCCTCTGATGCCCCTCTCTCCACTGGGGAAGCAAACATGCCTTAACTACACGAAGAGAGAATGCTGTGCCCTGTTATTAGCAGCCACTTTCTTGCCCATTACGCCTCTAGAGATCTTCTGAGACAAGGGAGGAAAATGGAACAAGTGGAGTAGGGGCTCCAGATGTGGTTACCGGAACCTCGAGATGAGACAGGAAATCGCTGACTCCCCATCTTACAGCACAAAATGCCGTCAGCGACCACTGAGGACAGCAAAGTCACGGGGAGAAGATCCCACGCCTACTAGTGGGGTGCCCGCTAGAAGGAGGCACAGAGCCCTCCACGCAGGTTCTTGTGCAAGAAGCAAGGGTCCACGGTCGGCGCTCCATGTGACCCGCCCACCTTGATTCTCTAGCCGAATATGACAAAGCAGGAGATTTTGTTAGATGCTTTCCATTCCCAAAGGATCTTCAATTTCTAGCCAGCTTCTGTGTTAACACGGTCCATATTTAAAAGAAGATTAGACATAAAATCACTGACCCCTCTGCTGGGAACAAGAGCCTCTCCTGTGCGTCCCTAAAATGAAATAGTGGTGAATTTGCATGTTTGGGGAGAACACAGGACCCTGAAAGGCGATCTTACGAGAGGCATGGGGGATGGGGTAGGGGTGGATCAAGCCTAACGAAGTCACTTAAACACATCTGCTAATAAACAGCATTCGCCTCCCCAGCAAGCCGTGGAGGCTACGGAAGGAGGCGGTAAGGGGAATGTGGTGCGCCAAACTGCTCACGAAGCGAGGGTCACTTCTGGGCATCTGAGTAACGGGCAGTGCCGTCCTCCCCCCAAAATCCATCGGTAAGTCCAAACGACACTCGGTATTTCCAAAGGTGACATTTTTGGAAACAGGATCTTTAAAAGAGTAATCAAGTTAAAAACAGGTCATTACGGTGACCTTTATAAGAAGGGGAAATTTAGATACAGAGATAGATACCTAGGGAAGACAATGGCAAGACACAGGCAGAGAGGTCTAGAAGAGACCCTCCTCGCCTCGCTCAGGGAAAAAAAAAAAAACGAACCTAACGGCATCTTGACTCAGACCTCCAGCCTCTGGGACTGAGAGAATTTCTGCTGGGTGGCTTAAGCAATCAAAATCCTATATCAGCATGGGAAAAAAAAAAAGCCACAGTGCTTGTTCAGTCAACCTGCCCTGTTAAAGAAGCAAAACCTCAACAATAACTTATTTACTCTCTAAAGAAACACTGTCTAACCGGGTAGAGAATAAAAAGTCCATACACTTCGAAGGTAATGGAATTGTGTTTGTTACTTGTGTTTGTTACAAGTGAGATTATTTAAAAATTAACTACTATAGTGGAAAACAATATTTTCTTCACAATATACCATGAGTCTTAAAAACACATATAATAATGCACAATAAGCACAACAGAATAAAATATGAAAAGTTATTACCTTAATGCTGGATGAATAAAATAGGGCACCAGCAAATGCCTGCACACATAACTCGTTTTTAAGCTTTTTTATCTGATAAAGTTGATTAAAATTCCTTTCATAATGTTATGCATTCTAAACCAAAATATCTGACAATACAGAAGAACCCTTAAACTGCCGAAAAATTACAAGAAAAAAGCAAAAAACAAAAAAAAATTCCCCTCCAACAATGCCTGACCAGAGCTCAATAAAAAGCCAGCATGTTCTAACACAAGCTATGACTGTGTAGAGAACAGAAATTACAGACAATTTTGTTTGATTATAAAAGCACCAGTTATTAATTTATCTCTCAAATAAAAACTGCAAATGTAGCAATAACTCATCTTAGCTGGATAGAAAGCATCAAGCATTGAACTTTAAGATTACTAGGATTTAATAAAGGTTATCAATAGGTAGGTCTGACCAATTTCATTTCATTGAGTAGGTCAATATTTAATAGCTCAATATTAACAGCATCTAAAACTGGAACTCAGAATAGCTTCTCTGGAAGAGGAAGTAACTTGACAGTTTTCCTTTCTGGCATGTGCGCTAAGTCTAGCCTATGCTTAGTTTCCTTCTGTCACGTGGGACAACTTATCTATAGTTTATTTACCTTAAGTTGATACTGTAATGTACCGTGCTGCACGAGACACGCGGAATGCACACTTCAGAGTCCACACCCAAGTGAGGAGGAGATAAAGAGACAGGGAGAGGCACGCCATGCTTTTTAAAGTCCTGTGTGAAGGCCTTTCACACTGCAGGGTTCAGAATAAACACCACTCTTCTCCCTTTGCTGTAGCCATGTGCCAGTTTCCCTTTTCCCCTCTAAATTAATTCACAGCTCTTTAATGATACATGCACCGGTCACCGGAGTGAAATGCAGCGAGACTGACAGAGCTCCCGCTCACTGGTCCAGCCGGACCCCACCGGGCCCCTGCAGAGCCTGGCAGCCAGCACGGCGAGCCTGAGGCGTGACCACGTTAGAAGGCCAGAGAACGAACATGGATACGTGAGGGAAACTCTTCCAAATCTGGACTTGTACCTACGGCACATCAGAGTGAAAAACGAACGGTCTAGAGTATGTATAAGATCGGGTTTCCTAGATGCCTCCAAGAATACCAGGCTAGCCTCCCGAAGCTGGTTTTTAAACCCTATTCGGGTTCACCTTTGACCTTCCTAAGTTTGGGGAATAAAGCAGTGGAGGTTTCCGACTGTAGCTCTCCCAGAATCCAAGTGCGTGGAAATGTCAGATGGGAAGCACCATCCATGTTAAAAGCTAGAACCATTTTGCATGAGCTATAAAAGTATAGAAAAGTAAAGCTTCACAGGCTTGTAAAAACATTATGTACTGAAAAATTGTGAAAATGCATACAGAAAAATGAAAAATACTAATTACCTGAGAAGTATATCTGAATAATAGTGCTAAACAATTTAAATAGCAGGAAAGCAAAAATTCTTTTAAATGTAAATTACATTCAGCAATCTGTCAAAAAACCTAGGAGAGAGAAAACTGTTATGTGCTCTCCCTCAAATTGTCATTTTTCCTCCTATTACCTTAAGCGGGGGGGTATTATTTTACCAGGCGATTAATAACTCATGGCCACATCGAGAAAGAGTTGAGTGACTAAGTCAAAGATCAATAGCTGATACTACGCCCTAACTTACATTTATTCAATAGTGAGATGAACATCCTTCGATTCTGCGCACTGAGAACATACTACCTGGAGAAAAAGGAATGCTATGTAACTGTACCATTTAAAGTGAGATAAGAAATCATATGACAGAATACTACCCCAAATATAACGCATTTTATGGGTTTACATTTTCTCCTAGATATTTCTTAGCAATGTTAGTCAAATATAACATATTTGCATGCAAATAGGTTCAGAGATGTCAAAAGTTTGAATCATATTTTGTATTATGGAGGAAATGTGATAATACATTTATGAACTTAAAAAAGAACCAAAATATTCACATGCAGTATCTATAAAGGAAATGTAAATTATTGGGAGCACAATATTTAATCAACTTTTTAAAATAAAAACAATGTGTCACAACCTTTAGGGAAAAAACCGATTCTTCATTTTCAAGGCTACTATAAAGAAATGTTGTTTTTCTCTGGTTTAATTTGAGCTATTTTCAGATACAGTAAAGACAAAGGAAAGTCTACACGGTTCTGCACACTGACTGTCACTATGTAAAATTCGCAAACTGCTGGCAAGGTCATGGCAGTTTAACCCTCTCCTCCGTCCTCCTGTGATATTTACAAAACCATCTGCTAGTTCTGGGCATTCATTTATACTTCAGAAGGAAATAACAAGGTTTGTACAGTTTTTGTTAGACATAAATTCCTCCTTCAAAGGGCTGTCTTAAAATGAATGAGATCAAAAAATAAAAATAAAAAATCAAAAGGAACCATGGACTAGGCAAAAAAAAAAAAAAAAAAGAAATGAATGGGATCACCGATTCAGTTTTAAATGCTCTAGCCTTTTGGTAGACCAGATATATCTGTTATTTAAGGACCTTCAAGTCACTGACTCAGCAGCCATTAGAGGATATAGCAGTTGTTTAATAAAGCGCATTTATGTCCATAATAACCTCTAACAGGTTTACACACAGTATAGAAAAAAGAAAACCCTTAGTTTTAATTCTACGAGTAAGACAAATTGAGAAACAATAACCAGCAGATAAAAATGTCCTTCCTTATACATCGAACAGGATGATTTAGTTTGCTAGATTTCTCCTAGAGTAGAGAAACTGCCAGCATTTTCCTCATTGCTCACCATTCACCGAGCAGTGCTTTGTTAAAATGTTTCTATTAACTAACATGAATAACGGTATGACCAATCTTCATTTAAGACCAAAAATGAAAATAAAACAAAACGAAAGTGGCACCTTTCTCTGGAGAGAAAAGAAAGTCGCAAGACAGGAAGAATGACAGAGAGGCATCCGCTGAGTCATGCCGCCCTGGAAATAAGGCCTTAGGACTGCCGTGCTTCGCAAATTGCAGGCTTCGTGAGGATGCCTGTTTTCCAGATGCCTCTTTCAACTGACACGTTTTCAGCCTAACATTTGTCAAACCTCTTCTTTTGTTAAGAGTTAACTTGTCAGCTTTTAAAATGGCTTGCAGTTTCTATGCACCTTCTTTGATGGAAATGTGAAAAGTGCGAGTTACTCCCTTTCACAAAGAATCTTGTCAAGGATCTTGACTCCAACCTGACTTCTCCTCCTGGGGGGGGAGGGGGGTTGGGGGGGGGACAACTTCTGGAACTTAACAAACGGTGACTCTTCCATCATAATTCTGCTTCAAAGGAATGAGAGGTCATCAAGGAGACAAGGGCCATCGAACGATGAGTTAAAAAGCGACTATAACTCAACAACAACCTAAAAATACTCATGCGCTGATAGAGTTTGATCCACAACCACAAAACAGAGCAAATTATTTTAACAGAGGGAGTAACTTTTAATGAATGGGCAATGCTATGACACCAGCAAGTCTGTTCCCTTTGCCGATAGTACGATAAACGAGCAAAGAGTAATCTCCATGTGAGAGAGGATGAGGAAGACATGATAAACGTCCAAAATGTACTCAAAAGAACCATCTCCTGAAAAACTACATGCCTCGACATCCTTCCCGCCACGCCTACCCACATCTCCTCTGCCTTAACTGCAAAAGCTCACATGTTCATGAAGTTAAATCATCTTGGAGTCTTTTAATTCTTCCTAAACACTGACTTCCTGTTTTGTTTCAAACATCCATGTCTCCTCTTGAAGCCCATTAAAGCCTGGAAATCAGATAATCCATCTTCTTGGCCTGTCACTGCTCTAGACTCAGAGGCCTCTGAGGGTATGCTTAGAACACGAAGGTCACCGTGAAAGTGAATGAAAATGAAAACATGCTGGTAAGTTCTTTACTGTTTCGTTTAGGTAACAGGTCAATTGGTTAGGGAAAAAAAAAAAGGAAGGAGATTCACTAGTATTTTCAGCACTGAAACAAAATTAAAATACGCTATCGTGATAGTCTAAAGATCTACATAGAAAAAAAGGATTTTTTTTATCGTAGGGGATGAATGTGGTTTACATAAAAAAGATGAAAAAATGAAGATCGGAAATCATAGGTTTTAGAATGGAGAATAAGGTACTTATTTGTGAAATTTGTATTTTTTTAAAATATGAGCATAATGAATACATTATCTTCTTGAACAATATTCAAAAAGCAGCCAAGTACCTTCTAATTGGGTAATTAAGTAATATTTTTTTCAGATAGTCTTCTAATTATGTAGTTGCTTAAGAATATTAAAGAATTAAGCTGGGTTCCAGTTACATGAGGATACACTAATAATATCTATTCATATAAAAAAGAAATCTAAATCTTAAAAATAGTGTATATTAATTAAAATAATATATATTAATAGGTGTATATATTCATATAAAAGAGGAACCTCAGTTTTGAGAATTAGTGAAGCAATAACGATGGCATTTTTGTACAAGTATATATATTTTTTAACATGCCTAAGAGTCTGCCTCAGTGTCTGGTTTAGATAATAGTCCATGTTTTGGGCCGGGATGTTTGATGAAAGAGTGAAGCTCCCTCGAGAAGCTCCCGTTAAGTGAATTCTCCCAGCAGAGGCTCACCCAGACTCCTCTAAAGACAGTGACCGGGTGACAGACGGGTCCTCTCGGAAAGGGGACAATGGCTCTCCTATGCTTACTTAAGCTTTTTTAACATTGGTTTAACTGTATAAAGTATAATTTTCATGAGGAAACTGAACACAAAAAGGTAAACTAGGAGGCAAAATGCTTAGATTACTCTGATCCCCAAATAAAGGGTGCCAGCAACAGAGAGGAATATATACGTCGACTATGTCACTGATTAAAATGCTGTTGTCATATCTCTGCTTTCAATAACCTACTAATTAACTCCATCAAAGCAATGAACCTCTCTTTCACCCAGAATCCTAACCACATTCAAACAGAAATCGTTCGTAGTAGCATATAATGGTGATTAATTGCCTAATAATGACTCTGAGGTAATACAAAATTCATAAATTCACAACTTAATCTTTTAAAATGAAATTAAAATTAGAAGCACTTTTATATGTGATATATTGTAATTCTCTGTAAATTATAAATTAATGTATAAAGAAAAAAATGATTAACCAGAATAATAAACAGAGTATTTCCCCCAATTCTGGATTAACAGAACCTTGGCTGCATATTTTCTGTATGTTAAAATATACACAGTATTTTCTAAAACGATTCCCTACACACCAAGCTTTAAGTAGCCTCCCATTTACTAACAAAAAGTTAGACCTCTATCTACAACCAATGATAGCAATGGTTAACAATTTAAGAGGAACAAAATGAACAACAATCTAAATTTGCAACTGTATGTTCACATATTTTCATTAATTAAACCAGTTTCCGAGGATGAGCTATATTCATATTTAACAAAACTACAGACCAATAATAATGGCACACAACTATGTGGCGCATGAACAATAACGCACATCCTATACGTCTCTCATTTTACTCTTAAGTCTTAAGATTGTCACGGTGCTACCTTCAAAGATTTAAGCTGCTTTCGTAACGAGGATGTGCCATCATTTCGGCAATTTTAGTCTATCTGGATCTGATGTCTTTCACAGTTCATCTCTGTGATTCTGTCAGATGGAAATATGAGCACAACACGCCCCAGACGTGTGACCAGGAGCATGAGGTGTGGCGAGGAGGCTGCAGGACCAGACAGCGGTCCCGCCCTGTCCGTCAGCACTGCCCAGTGAGGGCCCTACTGAGTGTTGGGCGTTTTTCTGATACCAAAAAAAAGAGAAACTCTCACCCACCCAAACACGACCTTTGATCATCCTCTACCTTTTCTCTAATAGTTGGGATATTAAATTTTCAATGTTGGTAATGAACACAAAAACATTAAATTTAACTACAAATTTTTTCAAGTCCTTTGCATTTGCTTAAAACGAGAGGTGACTAGATTTCAGCATCAGGGGTCATTGAAGCATGAGATAACTGATCATCTCGATAGGGGGGTGGGGACAGGATGAGGGGAAAATAATGACAAAGAGGTGACGGCAGAGCAGGCGGGGGTGGCAGAGTCCTTCCACACCATGAACACTGAGGAAGACAGAGGCAGACGCAGCCGGGTGTCGGGCCAGCTCCCCAGTCGCCTGGTCCGACGTGAACGGCTGAGGGATTCTGACTCTGTGCCTTAAGCTAGCTCATTCCTCCTCCTCTCTTTCTGCCTTTCCTTCTCCTCTTAGAGAGATTATTTCACTAGAGTAGACGCTTTTAAAGAATAGAATGATGTGTTCCTAGTATTCTCTTCTCATTTTATGAACAAACTGCTTAACAATTTTGTTCGTAACAGCTGTTATTCTTTGCATTCAAAAGAGAAAAAAGTATGTTCTGATCTTAATGTGTCTGGCGAATTTCCTCAGTGTCATGAATACTCAGCTAATACAATACCTTAAAACTTTCTAAACAAAATTGGCATAAATTCCCTTTGACAATGTCAATTAAAATCATCTGTAAATAAGAAGGCAAATATTATATGTGGTTATTAATAAAACATCTAAAAATGCAATGAGCTAACTGCCACAGATACAATGATGTCACATGATAGTTTTTAAAATGACATAATTACAAATACTATATAACCACAATCTACTACTTTTAGAAAATTATAATCTACTTACTACTTGTACGTCTCGGAACGGATGTACTCAAACACATGGGACACGCCAAGCTGGAACTGATCAGCGATCGGGGTGACCCAGGGGTTGTTCTCTGCTTTGAACACCTGCTTCTGACCAGTCAGATCCAAGTTTCCTGAAAAAACAGAGGGGAGAAAAAAAAATGAAGCTCATTTCATCCAACACAGATCAGGACTACGAAGTCCCACCCTGTAACCACAGCACGATTTGATTTTTTTTTTTTAATTTCTTACCCCAAGTCATTACTTGTACACAAGGAATTAGTGATAGTACACTAATCCAAGAAATGAAGAGCCAAAGAAGGAGGGAAAGAGGCAGAAGAGAAAAGGATGTAGGAAAAAAGTAAACCTAGGAGAAATTCTTACAACGATGTAGCATATGCTTTATTTTTCTAGGTATTTGATACAAAGACCAAAATGACTCCGTCCAAGAATGAGAGAAGTGATATTAGAACCTTCTGAAATTCTACCCTGACAATATGCTGTCCAATCTAATCTAGACCCATCCATTCAACATGACTTCATGAGCCAAACAATATAAGTGAAGGAAGAGAAAAACATTGTCCAAATAAAACTACTGTGTTACTCAAGAACCATAAGCACATCTGAGCATCAGCACTAAATGAATCTCCTTAACATGGCAATGACAGAAACTCACATCTGTCCAGTCCTCATCAGTTTACAAATTACTTTTTAAAGCATTCCCTCGATTTGATTCTCCAGCAATCCTTAAGATCAGTTATTAACATAATTTTATAGGTAAATAAATGGAAACTTGGGGAAATTAAGTAACATGTCCAAGATCAGAAAATGTCAGTGTGGGGATATAAACCTAAGGCTTCTGGCTCAAATAGCTTCCTACATCATGCCTGCCTATAAAAGGGTCGGGAATAGAGAAGTTAAGCAGCAGAGACATATATGTGGTTTTCCTTGGCACCACACTCACTGAAGACCTTTTTCTAAAAGTCCCACTAAAAAAGACCACTTCAAACTCCTGGTCAACAGTCCGAGGCTTTTGGAACATAGACGTCCAGCAATTGTTCATCCCAGGACTCGGCCAAAGTAACGTCTGTCCTATTCTGAGGTTCTACTGCCAATTTTGTCATAACTGATAACTCGGGATAATGAAAACACATTCTGGAATGCAAGTACACCACGAAGTACAACATTTCCCAGCTGATCTGAGCTGTAGAAATGAAAAGATAAATAAAAATTTTTATTAGGATACCATAATTTCTTCTTAAAACAAACAAAAAAAATGGATACTTCAAATCCATCTTGTTTTTGTTATACGAACTTGTAACTATTCGGAAAAATGGAGAAAGAAAAGACCAATATAAAAGTGATTACGATTTCATAAAATGCTTTTAAAGAAAACAGATATTACCAAATATAAACAGGGAGTAATTCATCATAATCTTTCCAAAGCTATTCAGAATCTGTTGGTGTTAAGTACAAAAATAAGCAGATACATTTCTGTCCAAGATTATCAATATTGTCGATTTCCTCATCTCAGTGGTTAAACACCATTAGTCAGATATTAAATCATTTGAGAAATTAATGGGTTTTATTTTGTAATCCATGAGTCAGAAAGCTGCCTAGGGCACATGAAAAGCCGAGGGTTGCACATATTCTGCTGAGCTGGGTACCTTACCTGGTGGGACCCTGGCAATGGGCTACCATTTCCCTTTTTTGTTTTTATCTTTACTTGCGGAGGGTTTTTTTTTTTAGCCTCCCAAGAATGAAACTGATCTGTTTCTATTTCTCTATAATTTTTATTTCCTCTTAGGATCTTGTTTGCTACACTCTATGCCCTCTCTTCCATATCATTCATTCTCTTACAGTATTTTTTGTCATATCTACTTTTCCTAAAAATGAATATAACAGAAACTTTTAGAAAAGTCTTCTGTTTAAAAACAAGTCTATTTCCGAAGTGTGCTGTTTTAAAGGCAGTGGATATGTTGTCTACTCTTCTCAGGAAGCTTGGTCATTGAGGGAAGGGCCCATGTACCAGGTGACAGTGATCATGCTGTGGTACTCCACTGATAAGCTGGGGGTAGAGGTGCTAGAGATGAGCACATCTCTCTTTGAACGCTCGCCTAATAAACAAGCTTACACATTATCATCTTTCTGCCTGTAAACCGTGCCCATTGACATCAGCATGGAACCAACTGTGAAAAAAATAACTAAGATCTTTGGAAAAATATGTGTAATGAAAATGAATGAGGAAAAAAAAGCCACGAAAAGCACAAATTGCATAGGGAAATGGATCAATTTTTAAGCAAAGAGGATCTCCCTGTTAGTGGCTACTATTCCCTAAATACCTTTCCTCTCTGTCCACCAAAATTGGTCATCCTAATGAGGAACGCAGTTTAAATTTCTAATGGGTAGAGTTTTATCTGTCGTACATGCGTCTGCAACTTCCCGTCATTCACACCGTGAATAAACTCAACTGAAATGCTGTCCTCTTAGCACCTGGAGGAGGCCCACGAGAATGTGACTTTTTCCTCTGGGGAAAAGAAGGACGGGGAGGGAGGTCAGCTAAACGTGGAGCGCAGAGCATTTCTCGCCATGCTGCCTATTCAGGACCCTGGGTCAGTTAGAGCACCTTGGACCAGGAAAGGGCTCCAGGAAGGACACCACAGGCAAGTCTCAGTCCAAATATGCCCAGAGGTGGCTTCCATGGACAGTGAGAGAAAGAAGACTGTCTTCTTTCCCAGGCTGTATCACGGCTCCCTTCCACCCAGGTCCGAGGCCTCCCCCACTAAGCCAAAAGTACAGGTATGTAATGAGCAATGCAGATTTTAATGGGTTCAGCTCCCCTTGAACTTAAAGTACAGGTGCATTCTACTACTAACGACCTACGTATCCACTCTGTTCACTTATTAACAGCCTCTTACTAAGCCTGCAGCCTTCTGAGTAATAATCCCCGGAAAGGGATGTACTAAATTCTGTGCTCCCTGATTGCAACACACGGAAGACAGACCCAGGGGAATAATGCCGAGAAAGGTCAGCCATGTTCTTTGGGCCCTTTTGTCTGACGCTTCTAACCCCCGAGATCTGTCAATCCCCAGCAACGTCTCTATTAAAGTGCTGTCAATGGAGACAGAAGAGACGTAGGGGGTTGCTAATGACGTCTGCTAACCAGAGCACGCCGGGAACGCTGGATGCCAGCTGGACCCCCCCCCCCCCTTGGGGAAAAGGAGTCGCTCCACAGAAAGGCCCATGGGCTCCTCAGGAGCGTTTTCATTTACATCTCTTCAGACTCCTGTGTGCATTCCAGTTGTTGATTTTCATCGCAAACAATGCTACTCAATCACATTCACGGGGGCTTCACAGAGCTACCAGAACTAGGGAGCCTAATGGAAAAGAATGAATCAGGTCCACTGCAAGGAAAAAACAAAACCCAAACAATAGCTTTGTCGTTGACAATGTGTTTTCTTTTTAACGAAGAACCATGAAAACCATGTTCAATGTCCGTCACAAACCTTAAAGCGGGCGACTATTACAGATGACAGAGATGGAAACCCCATGAGCCGACCCGAGCACTGCCTCTTCGGAGTTATCGCCAGGCGTGGCGTAATAGGATGTGCTTATTTTGTTTTTCAACTTAATGTCACTGGCGGAGAACACAATACCTGCCTCTGCACAGCCCTAATCCTCCCGGCCGGCTATTTGTCTCTGCCTCTCTTCCCTCGCTCGGCGCCAGCCTGGAATGTAGCCATTTCAGAAGAGGGTTAATATAATTAGAGTAAAGCTAAGCCATTACACCGTGTGAAAAGATGACGCCCGCCTCATCCTGGCCTAGCAACAAGTTAGCCGTGCCTCGGCGAAGCTCATCTGTCAGCCGTCTGAGGGAGGGTCCCCCTTCCAGGAACGGCATGCAGGAAGCGGCTCACCCCGCCGTCAGTCAGTCAGGCGGCAAGCGGCCTGGGCGCCGCACGCCTCAGTGCGTCTCGTTAGGGGCCCTTGCCTGGCTCCGTTAGCGGAAGCCTGCGCGGCACGCTGCCGCTGTTCTAACAAGGACCAGGCTGCAGGATTAAGCACTGTGACAAAGAGGATCTAATAAGCTAGAAAGTGGTGCATCTACAGACACGCGGGCTGGCTCCCGGAGAGTCCCTCCGCTCACTCTTCAGTGGGATGGCCCGGGCCACAGGGGAAGCCAGCCAGCGTCGTAATTAGCAATGACCCTCTGACAGATGCTGCTATGAAGATCATATATCACTCAGAGGCTTAGTCTGCAATTGCAAATTGGATTTTCCAATTTATTACCTGCAAAAGGACCACATGCTTCTATCCAAAGCCTCTAGTACAGTAAGCTTTGCCAAGACTGTAATTGTGTAAATACTAAATCATGCAAAACCACCATTCTCCTTGCTAGTTATAAAAGTAACTGAATGCAATAGGCGACTGCAGCTCCATTAATAAGCATGCTCATTTTCACTTATGAAATTGGTCCTCTTCATGATCACACGATAACGAATTCTGAGTATTCGAAATCCTGAAACACGTAGCAAGGAACATTAGTTACCGCATATCGCTTACTGAGGGGATGTGGGCAAATTTTTACATCATCCAAGGATTCCCTCCCTTCTTAATTCCAAAATACCACAGAGTGCTTTTAAAATGAATGCACTGTAAAACCAGGCTCTCTCACTAATAAAAACCTAAGGCTTTGGTCGAACAAGTTAAACTAGCAAAACCTGGCTGACCGGGGAGTCTATCATCCGTTTACTAGATTTTCCCAAAGCCACGTAGTTATTCACTCTTGAAGGGGTCTAGATGGGGTATTAAGACAGCTGACAGATCACCTATGCTCTGCAGTGAATCCACACAGAGACGCGAACCACAAAAGACTCAAGAACATAATAAAAGGTCCATTTAGGGCTTCTCCAAGTATAGAGGTATTCTATACATAAGTTTCTATAATTCTTATTACTATGCAATAGGCTACTAAGTATAGAAGTATGTGATTAGGGATAACAGCTGAAGATAAAAGGTTCCCATTTTTCTATTTCCTTAGCAACATACTTTACTGCATAGAAAATGACCATAAGGCTTATAAAATGATGCTTAGATTGCAATAGTAAATGTTTGCAATAAAGAAACACTAGAAGCAACCAGAATGTTCAACAACAGGTGAGAAGCTGAATAATATATGGTACGGCCTTACGATAAAATGCTATTCAGTAATTAAAATGAATGGATGGCTTGTCTATACTAACTTAAAAAAACAAAAAACAAAAAAAAACTTTACCTTAAAAAAAAAAAAACACAAAAACCATAAAGGCATACTAAGTGTGCTATGATTTAATTTTTGGAAAAAAGTACCAAAGAAATCCATATATGTGTATGAAGAAATGTGTATGTGGGAACGAGAAAAATACATATCAAATCATAAATGCTGGTTTCCTCAAAGAGTGAAGATTAAGGTGAGGCTGGATTTGAACCAACAGAACAAAGGGTAAATAAACTGTTTATTTTAAAGAATTCCACGTAATTACAAGTAGAAGTTTTTATAATTAAAAAACAAAGTACATTGAAAGGAAATCATCAAAAACAAATTCGAAATGCATGGCGTGCACTAATTAGTACCAAGGAGCGCATCTTATTTAAATCAGCGTCATTTTACTGCAGTGAACACCGAGCTTTCCAGACGATGGTCCACGAAGCCCTAACTGGGCTGAGAATCTAGGTCTGGGCTGTCTCTGTCTGTGCATCATCGGTGCAATCACAGTGAGCTGGGATGTCTCATGACAGCTCTCAGATTTATTCTGGGGGGAATTTGAGGCCACACTTCATTCTGGCAACTGTCTGCTTAGCCTTTCTAGCATCACATTTTTAAAATGGGCATTTTGTTCATTTAATACATACAATGCATTGCTGCCTTATGAAACATACTTAAACTGTTACTCTTCTGATTTAGGCAGGGGAAGAGTACAAGTTCAAAAAGATTTTTAAAAACACCCTGCCAAATGACTCCAACAAAAGCAGCATCTGATTTAAGTGCATGCCAGTGTGAATTGGTCCAGAAACCCTTTCACCAATGGGGAAAAAAACAGCATTTTACATAGTTTCCCTCTGATGCTCCTCTTGACCATTTGGTAGCTGTGTTCCGGGGTCACCGAGAAGGGGCTCACAGCCACTTGTACATATGATCACCCAGCAACAGAGCAGCTGGCACCCCCAACACATGGCACCACATTGCTTTATCTTGCAGGTCTCCCTTTTGGATGTTGAACAATTCCTGTCTTAAACATGATATTCATGTAGGATTTCCAAATCACTCTTCTGAATGTGGAGTGGATGGTCATTTTATTTTTGCTTGCCAGATTGCCTCTGATTTTTTTTTAATGTAATGCTATCAGGTATAGAAAATCCCCAGTGGATCTAGCCAGAGGACCTGGTTCCTGATCCCGAGTACTGTTCATCTACTCTGTGACAAGGATTTGGGAAAATCCATGTGCTTTTCTGAGCTTCAGCTTCCTCATCTGCTCAAGTAGGAATGACAGTACTAACTGATATGATTGTGGACGGAAGCCAAAGGCATATACAATGGTTCTATATACAGGAAATTATTATTGAAATATAAAATACTCCTTATTCGTGATTATTTGAAGTGAAAAATACAAAGGAGAGAAAATATGTATTTGAAAACAAGTTGCCTAAAACAAGGGTTCACTCAAGGAACTCAGAACTTCCTGAACCTGAACGAGCGTCCCGTGAATACCTGCACGGCGGCAGTCTTCTGCGGAAAGGGCCCCTGCCCAGAAGCGTCTCAGAGGTCTGTGATCGGAAGCAGGGTCAAGATGAAATTTAGGTACACTGATTTTATCTCCTAAAGACTGGAAGATTTCTCAGCAGCAGCAGTCTGCAGCACCCCCTGGCGTTGGTCCCCGGAGAGCACGTCCTCACCTCGACACTCACTCCATTCAAGTTCCCCAGTTCATGGGGGCTGAGCTCGGCACAGCCTCTGATCGCCTGGGACGCTGGGAATGTCAGCACCAAGGGAGCCCCTGTTACCCTGGAGAGCCCAGGGGGACGTCACCGATGAATGCACCACAAATGAAAATAAATATACGTTCAAAGGGTAAGTTTCAGGAATCGCTCTCTTAAATAGGATCAATGAAAGTATCACAAACCAACCTTTGCCATAGCTGTTTAAGTTCGGCATATACAGGCAGACCCGGTTTCAGTGCGCTTTGATTGCACTGCACAGATGCTGCATTTTTTAACAAATGGGAGGCAAGACACTCCATCATCAAAAATATTATGACTCGCTTTATCATGATACTCACTTTATTGTGGTGGTCTGGAACCAAAGCTGCAAAATCGCCTTGGTTTCCCTGTATAAGATGACTGCCTTAATGAGAAAACATTCTTTCAGCTAATTTAGCATTTCCTTAACATTCTAATCCAGATTTCTTCAACAAGTCCTGCCCTAGAAAAATTTGATATTAACAGTGTTACTCGACTTGTGATACTACAGGCAGGAACGATTTGCTAGTCTCTCCCTAGAAGGGCCTGTAGTCTTCGGTTAATCCTAAAGCCCAAGGCACACGAGCTCACCACATCCATACTGCCCAGTTATTTCTGTTCCCTGACACACCGTTAGAAGGCTGCAATGCCCTTACAACAAAACCTGGAGCGTCTCTGCGAGGCGAGGGGCAGGCAGTACTGGAAGTCAATAGACTACAGGAATTAACAACCTTAACATCTATAATTAAGACAGCATCAGAGGCAGCATCTGCCAGTCACATCTGCGAGCGCAAAAGCCAGGCCAGTAGGAAAACCAGAAAAGGTGAGGTCGCCTCCTATTCGTTTACAATTCAGAACAACCTCCTATCAAACTGTTCCATACTCAAAAGGACTGTAACTCCTGGGGTGGGCCACGGTTCCAGGGATGGACACTTTGTCTACACTGCCTGTCCAAGTACAAATTGGTACTTTTCTGAAAAATAATTTGGCAATGTATATTAAGGGCTATAAAAACGTTCATACCAGTTGACCCTCTCCTCCCACCCTAATAATAAATTTACACTAAAGAAATAATCAGAGATATTCACAATGACTCATGAATACAAATTTTCAGTTCAGCGTTGCTTACGTTCCTCTTAAACATCTGGAAACAACTCAAATGTGTAAGGGGCTGGTGAATAAATTATGAGACACATGACGGTACATTACGCAGCTATTTGATTAAAAGTGTCTTCAAATAAAATTTAATGACATGGGGTAATGGTCATGACATAATACTGAGTTGAACAATAGGCTATAAGACTCACAGAGTACGACCATATTTCTTTAATAAGTAAATACACGTACTAATAGGGAAAAGACTAAAAGGAAATACGTTCATAATATTAACTGGTAATTTCTGGATGATAGGAACATAAAAATTACTCTTTTCTGTGTTTCCCAGATTTTCTAAAGCAGTGGTTCTTTTGTGTGTGCATCTAAATTTCCTGGATGCCTTCTTAAAACCTCCGGAGTTTTCAATTTAGTAGGACCTGGGTGAGGCCTAAGAGTTTACACTTCTAACAAGTTCTTAGGGGATGATGAAGTTTCTGGTTCAGGGAACATACTTGGCAAAGTCACTGTTTATCCATAACAATAATCTTGGTAATCATTCTACAACGCATGTGCATATCAAATCATCTCACTGTACACTTTAAATATATACAATTATATTTGTCAACTATGCCTCAATGAAGTCAAAATATTTGAAAAAGCAGACTATTTTTTTTAAATAGAGCAGCAAAAAGAGTTAAATCTATTTAGAGTACTGAAAAACAAATCTGAATTTTTAGATACTATTACCAGTTCTATTAGAGGTATCAAAAAATGAGCTCACAAACGAATGAACGCTTATTATCATCTTCATAATTATAATTGCTGTTATTGGTTAAGTGTGTACTACACACCAGATTTTCTTCAGGAGTTTTCCATACATTATTCCAAGAAGCCACATCCACCTTGCATTAGAAGTATTATTATTATTTCGTTTAAAAAAAAAGAAGAAACGACCAACCATCAGAGAGGTGAAAGCTCACACCCAAGGTCACAGAAGTGGTAGGCGGCAGAGCTGAGACGCAAAGGCCAATGTATTCATCTGGCTCATTCGAAGCCCTTGGTCCTCCCAGCGTATAACACACACTCTCCTTCTAGTGCAAAAAGGTCCTGCGACAGTGTTGAAACGGTCAATAAAGTACACGTCCCCCTCCCTAGCTCAGCCCAGAATTCTAGCGTCAGAACCGATTTCTTAAGGCTGGAAAGCCTTGTTGCCTCCAGGAATTTTCTTTCTAAATTAAAATACCCTGGCAGAGAGAAGCTAGCTAAGGTGACAACACTTTCATTAACATGACAGAATGAATATTTCTAACAGGCTGCGTTAAAATAGACATGTACTTCCTTATTCAGGAATCAAAACACCACCGAGTCAAGACATTTTTGTTTGTTTAAATTAAAACTAATTAAATTAAAAATATGCAAATTACCTTTTATATAGTTTTTAAAAAGGATAGACTCCCATGTAATTGTGTGTTGAACAAATTGTTATTTTTTAAAAGAATAAAATTTCATTAAGTCAGAATGGTTTCAGAAAATCACTACATGACTATGGAAATTGAAATTACCCGGGGGGAATTTTTAATCACAGGAAAAAGCAGCCTAGGTTTGAGTCTAGGTAGAGCATCAGAGACATTATGCGCCCGGGCCAGTGTGCGAACGTTGGGGAAGGGGATGGTATATTTTAATCTGCATTTTCAAAAAAGAAACTTTTAAACTATTGCAGAGAAAGAGCCATTAACTCATGTTTCGCAATGTCCAAGGCCGATTCTAAGCACTCTTGAGAGGCCTCACGTGCTTCCAATATTTAAAAAAGCTGTTTTTTGGAGACGCTGGGGGTGGGAGGCAACAGGATCCTGCCCGCCCCCCCCCGCCCCCCGACCCCATCATTCCCACCCCCTGTCGCCTGCCCCCACAGGACATCACTGCCACAGGAAAACACAGGCTGCACATGGCCAAGCAGGTCTGAGACTGCTCTCTCTCCACCCAAATCTGTAACTGTACTTTGGGATTCCAAGTGCACAAACACAGGTATCTCCCACTTTTCAAAGTTCACTTTACACCACTCCACTTACACAGAAGACCTCCATCAGTACCTGGTTTCGCTAACTGAAAAATCTGAATAGAAGTTTCGCTTTTACAAGAAAAGTGAAAATAGTGTTCAGTGTTTGATTTGCACGAGCCTTACAGGGGCAGCGCACACCACACTCAGCATCTCAGCATCCGGCCGCCGGAGCTTTGAACTTGTGAGCATCCGTGCTTTATCTCCATTGATTCTGTGCATTTCTCAGCAAGATGGGTCCCAAGGTATCAGGGGAGCTCAAGAGAGCACATGAGAGCGTTATGCTTACTGTAAAACTGGACGTAATTAAGCATATTTGGTATGATTTGGTACATTATTTAGAGGTTCGGGGAACACTCAAAATTTTTTCTGTGTTAAATTAATTACCATTAATGCTTCTTCTTTGCTCTATGCCATGACAGGTTACTGAAGTTTCACGGGAACACTCTGCTTTCGGATGGCGGGGGAAGCCTACACACTGACTAACGATCTGGGAATGTGCACAGCTCGAGAGCCCGCTGAGGGAAGTCCGGACGCGTGAGAAGTTAGTGGCGCTGGAGTCTTAAACGCCTCCAGATACATCTTATCGATTTTTAATTTCCAAATTATCTTTAAAAAGGAAATGACTTCTTAGATAACTTCACAGGAGATAAAACGTCACAAAAATACAGACTGGTTCAATCAATGTGACTATGAGTAGATAAACTTAATAATCATCATCTTAACAACCTTCCCAAATGGCAACAACGCACATTTTTAATGCCTAACCTCCTTAAAAAAAAAAAAAGCAGGCTGATTTTCAGCCTGTAAGAATAATACTGAAGTTTAAATGTCATTGTAATACATTATGAGGCACTTGCTCATATGGAAGTATGAAGCAAAATTAATTTTATTTTTTTATTTATATATAAATACCTTTGAATCCAATTTTATTAAAGGTTAAGTAAGGGATCAACCTACTACTCAGAACCTAAACTTAAGTTATATGTAAAAATGGCTTGTTTCGGCTTTGCTTCTCACTCTAGAGCTTACATTTTTATTACTTTGGTGCCATGCGTTACACTCTGCAGGGGCTGTGGATGATAAGAGCGCAGATATTATGTCATATAAAATACGTATTAAGATAATTAGAATCGTGAGTGACACAAATGCTAAGTCTTCATGAAAAACAGCAACAACTGTAACTTAATTTCCAGTGAATTCAAAATTATTCACGTTAAAAAAAAAGAAAAGCAAACGTTTTTAGGCTATATATTACCAATCTATTTTAATACATTTTGATGAAACTTATTTTCACTTATTTTCAAGTTTAACAATAAGAGCTCAGAAGTAAGAGACAATGGAAAGAAAACACGACCTTCCGGAAGCAGTATTTCCACGTATGTAACGACACATACACGTGCACGCCCATGCACACAAACCCTTCTCCAGAAATCAAGAAGCAAAACAAAAGCAAAAACTACACATGGCACCAGAGAGAACGTAGCAGAGGAAAAAGTAGGAAAAAAATGATGCTTCTACTTTTATAGAAAACTGTATACTTTTTTTTCAGTATCAGTGATAAAAAGCAAATAAGCATCCCAAACTAATATTAACGAGGGTACCTTATTGTCTAATGCTAATCCAGAGTCAAGAACTGGCTACAGACAAACTATTAGTGCGCTTAAAAATATTAACAATATAGCTCAAGAAAAATCAAAGGAAAATAGCTCTATAACTCAAGGGAAAAAAGCCTACCCCATTCCATGAGGATCTACTTAGACAATTTACTGGTCCTAACACATGAAAAAGCATTAACTATAAATAACAGAGAAAACGGAGATTTATCACAATTTGGGATTTGGGTGAAGACGGTTACATCATGAACTCGTTTCCAGTATTTTTGGAAAGCCAACTGTCTTGGGTTAAAAATATGAAGTACTGTCACAGTTAAACAATAAAAGGAAAGTACTATGATACTCTACTCAAGGGAAAAACAATCAACAAATACAAAATCATTCTCAATGTGTAAAGGTGCTTTGGAGGCTCAATTTATTTACAAAACAATAGAGCTTGAATTCGCACAGCCCTGGCTTGGCTCCAGGCATTAGCACTTCTAAACAACTCCTCTCTCCCCTACCCATTTGCAGCGTTGTGGGCCTGGAATCTCAGCTTGCGACTGCCACTTCCCAAAAGTCAGACTACCCCATACTCCTTATCATTACCGTCATAAAAACTGTTATCAGAATTCACATATTTTCAATGGCAAGTGTTTTAAACATAAAATTAAAAGCGTATGTAGTAAATAATTTTTGTGACATTTTATACATTATTCACACGTGTCATTTTGTCTAACCTTCATGATCTGGAGACCTAAGGAGATGTTCAAACAGGAAAAATGGGGGGAGTAGTAATTTGACATCAACAAACAGGAATGAATGGGTGCTCTCTGGTTTAATCAAGAGCCAGGGGTGCCTCGCCGATAATACAAATTTAAAATAATAAAAGGTGAAGTCTAGGGCAAACAAACTAGGCTCTCTACACAGTGGTCAGAATCATGGCTTCAATTTTTAAACAATCATACTTTAAACACAGTATCACATAAAATCATGCACAAGACGTCCAGACTCACTTTCCATCAGACAATGTGACTTACTGGAGACAACTCTAATTCACCATGGCCTTTCCTGCTTCTGAACCTACCCAAATGCCCTCTCCCCTGCAATTCCCGGCAACAGGTAACTTCGTTCCATGTCCCCTCCTCAGAGAAGCCTGCCTGGACTTCCCCCACTGACGGCTGCCCTCTATGATCTTCGTCCAGATCAGCACTTACTTCTTTGCTTCGGAGGTCTGACTGCATTTCATAATTATTTTGTTGGCTCTCTTTCTTTGCTCTAACTTCACTGCAGGCTCCATGGACACAGAGCCATGACGGTCTTGCCCCGCGTGGCGCCTGACACCAGTCCAAACGCCCCTTCTCCGGTCCTCTCCAAGCCCCTTGCAGCACTGCCCGCTGCGTCTGGCCCCCCGTCACATAACCGCACTGAAGTACAACCGAGCTGGTTCCACTTCGGCTCCCTGGACGGCACGGGGCTTCGTCTCACTCGCTCCTCTCTCCCTGGTGTCCTGCACAGGACAGGGATGCGCTTCTCAATGGGATGAGATCCGACCCCTCGAAAGGTGTCTTCCACGTGATCTAAAGGGAAAGGGTTCTGTTTATCTACACTCACCCAGCCCCCCACCAGCGGTTCTGATATGGCCCCCTCTGCCACCCGGACTCGACAGTAATGACAGGTGAGCGACGCGAGTGAGCTGAGCGCGGAAGGGCCCGGGAACGGGGCCGAGAGCACTGTGGCAAGCACTAAGGTGCATGGAACCGGGAGCCGAGGAGCGTTCGTTCATAATGAGTGTGATTCGACTTCCCCCAAACATAAAAAGCGAACAAAACTGTTTGGTTTAAGTGATAATCCAATAATTCAAAAATGGGGAAAATTCCTGTTTTTGCATTTATGTACCAGAGATTGGCCTAGATGATCTATGTAAATCATCTCGGGGCTCAAAGGAACCTGCAAACCGGGGGCAT
This sequence comes from Rousettus aegyptiacus, assembly GCF_014176215.1. Classification (NCBI taxonomy): domain Eukaryota; kingdom Metazoa; phylum Chordata; class Mammalia; order Chiroptera; family Pteropodidae; genus Rousettus; species Rousettus aegyptiacus. Next base: position 89,824,347 of record NW_023416285.1, on the reverse strand, counting down.
ACCCCACAGTTAAGGAAAAAGAGGTCTGGAGAGGATTCCATCACTTCCTGAAGGCCACGGAACCAGCGCATGGCAGTGACATTCACACTACGGCCTGCCCCTCCCCACGGGCCTCAGTCTGCTCACTCTCCTTCCTTCTTTCGACTCCAGCCCGTTTTCCCTCCTTTCTCCAGTCTCCCCCCATCGGAGTAAAACGACAGTGACAACGGCAAGCACACTGTGATGTGTGCTGGGGCCAGGACTGCTGGCTGACTGTGCCTGAAGCAGTACGTAGCCATGTTATAATATCAGACACAGGGCGGAACAGCCTGGACTGCAAATAAACATGTTTCGGAAACATATACAAATATAAATATCAAACAAATGCAGAGAATCACTAAATCACTACAGATAACAGCCAAGTTACATAGATAATCTCTGACTATTTTACAATACAAAACAACGCACACCTATAATACCAACAAGAATGAAAGAAATTCTATTACTTTTATAGTTAACTCAGGTTAGGCAGAAAGTCTTCTATTCTTGTTCAACATTTTCTCATGTAGTGGAGTTTCTCATGTTGGGCCTTCTACACAGAAAATAAATTACGCTAAGGGCTGCAACTCTCTCCTGTGTGTAAATGTGCACACCCATGTGTGTGTGCAAACACATACACACATGCACCCCCAGATACCACTACTGTTTTTAGAAGGCATTGTATGGGCTGCCATAATAAAATATCACAGACAAGGTGGCTTAGACACCAGAAATTTATTTTTCTCACAGTTCTGGAGGCGGGAAGTCCAAGATCAAGGTGTCAGCAGATCTGGTTTCTCCTGAGGCCTCTCTCCTTGGTCTGGCAGATGGCCACCTTGTCCCTGCGTCCTCATCACAGGCTGTCCTCTGTGGGAGAGCAGCCCTGGTCTGTCCAAATCTGCTCTTCTTATAAGGACACCCGCTGAATTGAATCAGGGCCCACCCTGAGGGCCTCGTTTTAACTTAATCACTTCTTTAAACACAGTCACATTCTAAGGAGCTGGGGTTTAAATTTCAATATATCGATTTAAGGGAGGACCCAACTCAGCCCATAAAGCCCCAATCTTTATTTCCTTAAAAGCTGGGCGGCTGGAGGAGCAGAAAGTCTGCCCTGCATGTCCAGTTCTGATGCATCAAGGTACCGAGCCATGCACCAACGTTTGCTCAGCAGTTTGCTCCACAGAGAGAACTGGGTGCACGCATCCAGCGGTTCACATGGACACGCAGGAGAGATAAGGTCAAACAAGAAGCGTCGACCCGGAGCGGAGGTGACGGCAGAGGTCAGGGACGATTCTCTCGGGGAGGTGATACTTAACCGGGTCTCAGTAAAGTCTCCAGAACGAGGGAGAAATCACCACAGGCAACAAGCGAACACCACCGTGAGACCCGGGACGCTGGCCCAGGAGCCCAGACTGGCCGGCAGGGCGAGACCACCAGGACCTCGTCGGCCACGCCAAGGCACACGGGCTTCACCAGCCCGTGCCGTGAACGAGGGGAGGGCTGAAGCCCGGAGGCCACAGGGCAGACCTCCCTCCATTTCCGTAGAGAAGGAAAGTCTCTGCTACACAAGCGCGCAGTGTGCGGCCCCGAGCTGCTTCTCAATGACAGGCGAATGGTTTATAAAATGTGCTTTATAACTCAGGCCGAATCCAAGACTCACTCTTAATGGCAACATCCTCATACACTTGGGCGGCAAATGGGTAGTAGAAAACAGCTAGTGTAGCAATAATTGAAATGGAAAAACAATGCTCTTGTTTTCTTTAACCATTTCTACGCATTTTCATTCACACCCCAGGAGCAACATCTACTAAGTTAAGACTTTGCACTAGTCAAGTGTCCGCGCTGTGTGTCAGCTGCCTTGTTTGCAAGGTGAGGACTGTTTACCTCACAGCACTAAGGGATACGAATGCTTAATAAATGTGAAGGCTTTCAGAACGGCGCCCGGCACACGGCAAGAACAACGGACACACGTTCCGTTACTGCCATGGCGACCGCTACCATTACTTTCCTATTGTGACAAAAAAAATAAAAGACGAGAACTTTAGACCTAAAAAATGCATTTGAAAAAGTATAAGGACTGATACTCAGGCTTTTCCTTGGCAAACCCCTGGTGGGGTCGCCAACTTCAACACAGGTTTCAGGAAGACACAATTTCAGGCACGTTCAGGGTAATGTCCCTATGAGACCTTGAAGTGGAAAGAGCCACCAAGCGAATGAGGAACAAAGTCTGAAATATCCGTCCAGAGGACTACTTAGGTTGAAGATGAGGAGTTAGAACTCACTAGTAAAACAATGCACAATTAAAGTTAAGCACCTTCCAAGAAACGGGCCCATGAAACATTTACATAATTAAAGTTAAGCATCTTCAAGAAACGGGCCCATGAAACATTTACATAAGAGCAAAACACAATGTTCTGGACAATCGAGATTAGAGAAAAATCAAGCTTTCCAAAGAGCCCACTATTTGGATATAACTCAACTACTACATATCTATGTGTAATATGAATATATATATATAATTTATATTAATTGATATAATTTGAGTGGGAGAGTAAAGGCCATGGCAATCTGACTTTATTCTTATTGGCATTTTCAACTATGGGTACTGTTTCAATAGATCAGAGAGAGAGGAATACAAACAGATATAAAGGTTCAATTTCTCTTTAACTATACGATATTCAGTATTTTATTTTCATCCTTTAAATAAAATATTTCCTCAAAAATGTTGCTATCACTTTAAATCTTTACACTGTGAATATTCTTTAAAGAAGTCCTGCTTCTTTATAAAAGTTACGGCTCCATCTTCAGGGGGCTGGCTATGTTGGCACCAAATTACACACAACAGAACAAAAAAAGAAGAAGGAAAAAAAAACACCTCAACACAGTCCAAGGAAGCAAAAGAGCAGGAGCTCCGATGGCAGTTCTCAGATGCTTTTTGATGATGAATGATAATATTAAGCTCCCCACTCAAAGGCAGCATACAATAATTCTCCATTCCCTGATATTAAAAACCTATAAAGGAGCATAAAGCTAGACTCCGACGATAATTTACCCCCTCTGGTTAAAGCAGTCTTCTGAGATCGCCAGCCTCAAAGAAGAATGGGAAGCTTCAGACAGGATGGCAGGCGGCAAGCCAGGAGATGGGCCTGGAGAGAAGGGGGCACAGGGGGCCAGGCACAGTGCGGGGTGGGCGAGGCGTAGGGCGCAGGCCGAAACGGCACCAAAAGGGGCCTGAATGCTGACCCGCTATTCTTCCATAATGGTCAACCTGTCTACCGGCCTTAGATTTTAAAACTAGCTATTCCTAAAGTAACTTACGAGACATACAGTTAAATAGGATGGAATAAAAAGCCTTTTTCTATATTCTCTCTTCCTTAAAAGTCACTGGGAGAAGGCAGAGAATGATTTCTTAAATGAAACAAGTAAAAAGTTACCATCTTATATAACCTATGATGAACAATAGCTGAATTCGGAGAGATTTTGACCACAAATAAGAACACTAGTAGTTGGCACATATCCAAACAAGGTAGAGCTTTTTAAGAGTCCTTAAAGCCTGATCCCCATCAGGGAAGGCAAATCAAAACAACAATGAGATATCACCTCACACCTGTTAGAACCCAAAAGACAAGAAATAAGTGTTGGTGAGGCTGTTGAGAAATGGGAACCGTTGTGCACTGTCAGTTGGAATGTAAACTGGTGCAGGCACCATGGACAACAGTATGGAGGCTCCTCTAAAATTAAAAACAGAACTACCACATGATCCAGCCATTCTACTTCTGGGTATTTCTCCAAAGAGAACAAAAACATGAATTCAAAAAGATATCTGCAACCCCAAGTTCACTAAAGCGTTGTTCACAATAGCCGAGTTATGGAAACAATCTGTCCACTGACGGATGAATGGATTTTTTAAAAATGTGGTAAATATATACAATGGAATATTATTCAACCATTAAAAAGTAAATCTTCCCATTTGTGACAACATGAATAAACCTTAAGGGCATCATGCTAAATGAAATAAATCAGAAAGCAAAAGACAAATAACTGTATGATTTCACTTACACATGAATGCTAAAAAACAAACAAACAAATAAGAAAAAAAGCTCACAGAACAGACTGGTGGGTGCCAAAGGCAGGGTCAAGGGGTGGGTAAAATGGGTGAAGGGAGTCTAAAGGTACAAACTTTCAATTATAAAATAAATGAGTCCTGGGGATGTACGTACAGCATGGTGACTATAGTTAACACCACTACACTTGAAACCTGCTAGGAGAGTAGATCTTACAAGTCCTCATCACAGGAAAAATTTTTTTCTAACTCTATGTGGTGATAGATATTAGTTAGACTTATTATGATGATCATTTCACAATACATACAAATGTCGATTCATTATGTTGTACACCTGACACTAATACGTTATATGTCAATCAAACCTCAATAAAAAGCAAAACCTGGATGAGCCTTTGCTGAAGCTCTAATATCTAAGGGTGAGGGGCTTCCTAGAAGAAAAGGAAGAGCACAGAATATCCCCAGAGAAACCCTGCTCCACAGCACACAGCAGAGGAGAAGCTGCAGGGTGAGCTCCAAGCAGCTTCTGTGCCGTCTGAGAGGGGACATTCGGAAATGAGGAACAGGATGCCATCTTGTCACATCTGCATCCCACCGCTGGCCCCAAGTGGGGAAGGTCTGAAAAGGGAGAGGGATATTGTTCGACTCAAATTCATAGCTGAAATGAGAAATGGGGTTGACATATAGATAATTTATGTCATGGGAGCAATTAAAATGAATGAAATATACAGCTATGTGCAACAACGCAGATAAATCTCAAAATGTAACATCAAGTGAAAGAAGCCCGAATACATAGTGAATGGTTCCATTCGTATGTAAAACTCAAAGAAAGAGCTGAACTAAATAATAATATTAGAAGTTAAGAGAATGGTTTTCTTAGGGCACAAAAACCTCCTGACTGCCGGGAACGACCTTGGGGCACAAAGCAAGGCCTCCTGACTGCCCAGAACGAGCCTGAGGGGGCTTCTGGGACTAAGTGTTCTTCTTGGCCTGCAGTTGTTGCCTGAGTTTTTGCAGGTTGGTAATTCACTGAGATATTAGCTTATGCTGTATGAACTTTCATGTGTGTGTGTGTGTTATGCTTTAAAAATATAGTGGGAAGAGAGAAAGGAAGAGGGAAAATAAATAAGTAATCCTATAAGCATTCTAGTAGAAAAAGCAAGTCACCCATGTAAGTGGAAAAATTAGGCTGTCTCTCTAGCAGTGTTCAAAGACAATCTCTACAATATTCTAGGAAAAGAAAAGGTTATTCAAGATTTTTATACCCAAATTATATATAGAACAAAAAAGGGCAAGTATTCTCAAGTATGTTAGAACTCAAGCCATAAAATAATCTCTGTGAAAAACAATTAAATCCACGCAATCAAGCAACAAATCAAAAAGCCATGTAACTGTTGTGAAAAATGTAGTTTAAAAAGTTACACATATTTATGTATAAAACATGTATAGTAAAAATATAATGCATATCTATGTATAAAACACCTCAACGTTCATAATTTTTATTTTTATTTAGAGTGATCTTTTAGTGAATATTAAATATTCATATATTAATTTATACATTAAATACTAAATGTTTTACTAAATATTAAGAAATTAATACCTTAATACTCTGAAGCAGTAAAACTTTAGTAATTTCTTCACTTGATTTTCTTCTTAAATTTAAATAAAATTTAGTATTTTTTAAGAAATGTCTTTTACTTAACAATATAGTTGCATTTCTACCTCCTTGACTCACCCTTATGTCCATGTTAGAGAGATACCATGAATTAATGGTCATCGAAATATATTGTTACTTCAAGTAGGAGACTTTTGAATTTTCTGAGCTTTCTAAATTTTTTAGTTCTTTAAAATAATGAATATAAATTATTGTACAATAGCAATACAATTTTCCAAACTGTATTTGTTGATACCAAAATATGGTGTCCCTTTTCCTTTTAACCATCACCCACCCTGTCGTATCAAAAAAAAAAAAAAGGCACAAAATTTAAGGTATATCAAACTTAGACCTTGTTCTTTATAATCTGTACCCACTGGATGAAGTGAGCCATGGAGTTAAAGAAAGACCAGTACCTTAACAACAAAACAGAAACCCCACCCCCTAGAAGGAAAGGGACTGTGTATGATTTGACTGATTTACAAAAAAGACGACATGCTCTGATGACTAAACTTGTTTTCCTGTGATCAAAGTCAACACTCTGAACTCCAGAATATTTTCTCTAACAATTTACCTGGAGTTAATGAGGGAGAGTTTCAAGCAACTAATTAATGCACGTCCCTCCCAGCAAGGGCTGCCATTGGTGGTTCCCACCGAGATGCCCACCAGTGAGGGAGCAGGTTGTTACCCTCTCTCCTGCAGTGACAGCAGCTCGTCACCTCAAAGTCACCTCACCTGGATGAGAAGAGTGAAGACGTTCCACCTGGCTGCATCTTTTATAATAATTACATGGAGCAGGTAACTAGATTGGAGACAAATTCTCCCAAAGCACCCAATTCAATTTTTATATTAAACAAAACAAGTGTTACTTTTCTGAGATAAATACGTGTTTCACAATCACAATGAAGTCCAATCAAAGTTCAAACGGAAGTAAGGAAGATTTCAGAAATAATTTTTTAATAGAAGACTGTTTAGTTGTGGATTACAGCAACAAACATCTAAGCATTCCTGATCACGCCGGGTAATAATGGAGCTGGAATTTCAAAGTCTGCCTCTCTCAAAACACACAAAATGTCTGACACAGGCCACTGTTTTTGGCACAAGTTTCAGGAGACTCTAAAGGGGAACTTTTTGCATTTTTCACTCCAGATCCATACCATGAACTGGGCCCTGAAATTTCCAGCCGTGAGATGAGTAAACATTAACAGTAAAGTGATAAAATAAGAAAAAACTTGAAACACTATTCAAGACACCACTAGCCAAACGATGTCGTGCTAATGACTTCTACTTTTAGATGACAAGTCGTGCTATTTAAACAACCGAATTTCACTGCAGACAGCCTTCAGGAACAGGTACCAAGGCAACCACGCTGCTGCCAGGCTGTGGGAAGCCGTGGGGGACCGGAGGAGGGAGAGCTTGATATGCCTCTACACTGATAACGATCCAAACACCACCTCACGCTTAAAAAATTATCTGAAGGAAAACTAAAAACTGGACTTAATTCAACATCCATCTGGCATCTCTGAAGAAGAAATAACTTAGGGCTCCCTGTCTTTAAAACATTTGATATTTCAAAAATGCAAGTAAGGAAGATTCGAGTCCTCAGAATGAGATTATTTTAAAAGAGCTTTTGTGGTTGACATTTTAGTGATATTTCTGGACATGCCATCTATGGTTGATTACTCAGGTACAGAATATTAAGCTACGAGTCCCTGTAACGTACTCCTGTTAGAACAGCTAAAAGCATGGCATTGCTGCTGTGAACGTACGTCATAAAAAGACTATTTTTAAATAGTTTTGTGTCAAAAACTATTAATCATAATATCAATATATAGAATGAAGGAGGCAAGTAATATAAACTTCGTTTCTCCTCAACACGAATAATGAAAATCAGTCATACATACGCCTACATCCTTTAGCAAACCCGGACCCAAATCCCAGTATGATTAGGGTCCAAAGTCAAGAGGTACCATGAAACCAGCCAGCTTACACGATTCTGGAGGATGAGAAGTGGGCCCACCAAGAAGTGGAAAAAGAAACGATTTTCACAAATGTGACTGCATTATACAGCTTTATGTGTGCATCATTACATGGAATAGGCTGAATAATGCCGCCCACCCCGACACACACACAAAATATATTAATGTCCCAATCTCCGGAACCTGTGCATGTCAAATTACACAGCAAAAGGAACTCTGTAGATGTGAAGGAGTTAAGGATCCTGAGATGGGAGATTATCCAGGTGGCCTTGATGTCATTGAAGAGGAGTCTCTATGAGGGATGGGGCCGGAATCAACGTGAGAGAAGACAGTGTGATGATGGAAGCAGAGATAAGGGGATGCATTCAGAAGACGGAGGACCACAGCCCAAGGCGCACAGTCACCAGAGCTGAGGAGGGCAAGGAAACGGATCCTCCCCTCCAGCCTTCTGAAGGAACCAGCTCTGCCAACACCATGATTTTGACGCAGTGACTTCTGAGCTCCAGGACAGGAAGAGAACCAACCGGTGCTGTTTTAAGCCACTGGGCTGGGGCGGCCTGTTGCAGAGGCAATGGTGAACTACTGCGTGCACAACACCATTCTGGGTGCTTTGCTACATCCGCTCTTTAACTAATCGCGGTGTGACTTTCTTCAACTTCGGAACCTTTTCAAGTTCTCGATGTAATGTTCGTAAATGTCTATGAGAATTGTTGCCTCCTATTACACGAAATGAGAGGAACGTAATACATTTTTATCTCGGCACAGCAAATTTGCATATTAAATGTTTTGATTCTTACGGAAGGCTATAAAACCGTATTAGCAGTATTTCAAAAACAAAAAAATGTACTTCCATATCAGATCCATAAAATGGGCATTCTTCTGTTAAACCTCTATTAACCTCACATCACTCTCATTCTACTAGTTTTCTTCCACGCACAGTAAAGTTTCGATAAAGGAGAAAGAAGAAGTAACGGATAAGCCCAAGCTCCTTGCTACCGAGGCTGGGGAGAGAAGTGGCAGAGGACGGCAGCAAGAAAGCCAGAGGAAAACTAACTGTATGCCAGTTATTTGTTCACTACTGTCTTCCTTACTCCTCATAACCACAGGAAAGACAGACAGTCGATGTCTTCAAATCATAAAGGCTCTCAACGGCTGGAGAATCAGGATTTCAGGTTAGTTAGGGGTTCTTTTGAATTTATTTCACTGCTTACGTCAGAGATTGCTTGCAAAAATGGCTTCCATCCTCCCTTCTCGCTGTACCCATGCCCTGACTCCCTTCCGCACGGAGTATGGGCTTTGTCACGCAACTTGCTTTGGCCAAAGGGACCTTAGCAAATGTGACCATGCATAGACTTAAAAGTGTTTGTGCACCTGGTTCATAGTATGTGAGTTACCCCAAATTTGCCTTCCAAAAGATGAAGGTCACATGGAAGGGCATTGCTGAGCGTTGGCCAACAGCCGGCCAGCCTCCAGGCACTGACTGAGACCACCCCGAATCATCCTGCCATCAGCCGACCCCCCGCTGACCCCAGGGCCATGACGGTCAGTAAATATCGCCTGAGAAAGTTCTGACCAACAGCAAAAATGGCTGTTGTAGCTCAGCAGGTGTTAGGATAGTATGTTGTACAGTAAAAGCTAACTTGATATAGCTTATAAAGCTAACACAAACTCATGAAAAACAAGAAGAAAAATATCACCTGGAATCCCAACATTGAAAACACTACTCAATAACTTTTTAATTCATTCTCTGTAGCTATGTAAATAGTCTCTATTAGAATCACATTGCAAATCCGACCTTATAATGTGCTATTCTAAGCATTTCCACGTCCTTTTATATTCCACAACCTACCACGGCTTATTTAACTAGTCTCATATCACTGGCCTTTAAGGTGGCTTTAAAACTACACTACTAAAAATGCTGCTGCAAAAAACATATTTGTACGACCTTTTGCCTGAGTTCTTGATTACGGAACTGTTCTTGAGGACGAACTCCCAGAGAGGAACGTACTGTCGCAAAAGGCGAGAAGCCGTCACAGCACCGGATACGTATGGTCCCAACACGGTCAAGCGCGCTGGCTTACAACTCAACAGTGCTGTAGGAAGTGTCCGTTTCACCAAACAGCAGCTTATATAATTGTTTTCTAAAATTCTAGTTAACGGATACAGTAAGAAATGGCAACTTGTTTTAATCTGCATCTTCTGGTTACCGACAAGGGTGACCAGTTTTTCACACGCTGGGCCATCGATCCTCGCTTGGGGAACATCTGCTCTTGCTATTTCTCCCTACTAGGTATGTAAAACAGCTCTGCCATTGACTTCCAACGCCTTTAAAGGCAGCTAAGAGAAGCTAGTACGTAGAGCCGGTGCAGAGATTTTTAACCCCAGTTCCTGTGCTTATGTATCTACATTTTTTTTCAGGAGAGAATCCGTAGCTTTCATTGGCTTCCGTAAGTGGTGGTGACATCATACTCTAAGAACCAAGCGGGCTAAATAGGGCAGAGCAGCATTAGCAGGTCTCAGCATGCAGATGCTCAAAGCTGCCCAACTGGCCACAGAATACTTAACTGAATGAAAGGCGGAAGTTTGGATCAGTGCTGAAGGGAGGTATGAGGAGACGAGAATGTGGCGTAACAACAGAGTAAACTGTATTTAAGTCATGAAACAAATGCCGTTGCTTTCCTTTTTCTTCTTCTTGTGGCTTCTGCTACAGGCCAGCCCAAGTCTCATCTCTGCTTGACTGTCCTATTATGATGGAAGCCCAAACCACTAACGTCATGGAGTGAGGAGGTAAGGAAAAGCCACGAAGGTAGAGCCCTCACGCGTGGGATTAGCGCCCTTATGAAAATAGCCTGGAGAGAGATGACCTTCCTCTCTATCGCGTGAGGACACAGCCAGAAAGCGGCTGCCTGCAAGCCAGGAAGAGCCCTCACCAGGAACTGGAGCAGCCAGCACCTCGATCTCGGACTTCCCAACATCTAGAACCGTGAGAAATAAATGTGTGCTGTGTACGCCCCCCAGCCTGCGGTACTGTCATGAGGGCAGCCCAAGCCGAAGCCGTTTTAGACCATCTGAAGCCATGGCATTCTTTGCCCAGCCTGCGAGTCTATGCGACTACATTTGGTGACCCAACTTAACAATTCCCTCAGTGTTCTTTAGGTTTTATTTAATTAATAACCCCATTACGAGAGAACTTTGTGCCCTTCACAAGACCTGGAAAGACAGTAGATAATATGCATTTGATAAATATTCGAATATTCAACAGATGCCCAACCACTGCCACAGAACATGAGTCACAGTTAAAAGCACAGATTCTACCTGTGTGACTCTGGCGAGTTACCTTCTCTAAGCTTCGGTTTCCTCACCTGTAAGATGGGTAAAACAGTAACTCCATTTCACAGGAATACCTTATTTAGGAATAAATGTGTTATTTAAAAGAGACAGACACTCATAAATAGAAGCTACTAGTTATCATCATTATTATTATTGACACATTTTCAAATGCATTCATTTATAAACACTGGCCAATTTAAGACAATGAAATGTAAAGTTATAAAAATCTTAGTAACAGAAAATTCCTTGTTATTCAAAGTGGTGTTTGATTGCTACAGTTTATGGAGTCATTCTGAGGCTATGATTTGACACTGCAAAAAATGCTAGTCTGAAGAGAAAGTTATGCTAAATCGGGGTTCGAAAATCTATTATGAAAGTGAAACGCAGACCAGAAGGCTTCTGTTGAAGAACTAGGTGAACAGCTACAGTAAAAAATAAAAAAATTAAAAATGTATACTGAGTGAGCAACGTTCTGGAATGAATATCAATTAAAAGCATGAATGTAAAGGCCAAGCTCGATCTTTCGGTCACTGTCCTAGGAACACAGTGAGCTGAGAAATAACATTCTCCAAGATGTTGTTAAGTTGGGCGACTCACTTTTCTGCATTCTTTTACAGCGAATTACAGCTAGTCAAGTCTTTTGGCCAGCAATTGCTTTCACTTGGGTCACCTGAAATGACCAAACGGACCTTTAACGTCAACCATTGATCTTACTAATTATATCTGCCACTGTATTTGCTGCTATGGTTTCCAGTCAGCTCTCCTTCCCGGCACTATTCCAATTGTTAAATGGTCAGAACACACGCAAGTGACAGATTTAGTGTTTCACTGGCAATTTATATAGGTGACTGCAACATTGCTGTTGTACTGAATCATGATTTATTTGTCTCACATTGCAGCACGTAACCTTTTAAATGCACAGAGGGGAGGAAGCCGACACCTCTCTAAAGTTTATATATGACCGTCTACCACTATATCCTATGAACTAGATTCAAAATAGAAACAATCAAGCGAGTGGTAGGTTTCTTTTCTCTTTAGGTAGCGATCACTTAACGCACAATCTCCCTTCGTGTTTCCTGGGCTCGGTCATTATTCTTTATTTGCACGTGACTCAGAGGGACATCTGGGAGGCATACATAAAAGATGTCCATGAGCCAGCTAAAAGGACCCAATAAAGGGTTAAAGTTAAGAGCATTTGGGGTAGGAATTCTACATTGAAGGGTCCATGGATGGACTTGGAGGCATCTTAAAATTCCACAAATTCTGTGCAAAACTTTATATGTGAAAAATGGGTATTTTGGGGAGAGTAGGTTTAGAGGTTCCACTGGTTTCTCAAAGGGGTTAGTGATTCTTCAAAAGATTGAAAATAACGGCTTATGGAAATGTGACCTACTGTTGCTGAGTAAAATGGGTTACAGGTATAAATGAGCAAGTGAACAATGAGACAGAATCAAGGGACATCGAGCTTTACATCATGGTTTGCAAATAAAAAGAGATGAGAAAAATGGTTATAGGCTGACTTTGTATCCTTTCCCAAAATATTCATGGTCTGGAACTTTTTAGCTTCCACAACTGTGAGAAAATACATTTCTGTAGTTTAAGCCATTTAGTATGAGGTACTTTGTGACCGTGGCTTTAACAAACTTACAGTTAGTCTTAGCTGTAACAGCGGATTAAGAGAAAATTCAAAGAGCAATAAAGATCAAGAGATTATTCTGGGGTTAAAAATGTTGTAATACCAAGAAAGAAATGTAGTAATACCAAGAAATCAGAGCTAAATAAGTGGGAAAGGTCTTAATGAACATTTTTAAGTGGCATGCAGGATGACATGCATGATAATACCCCCGTGTCCGCTACGGCACCCAACTGGTGAGTGTCACTGAGGGCGAAAACTAAGAAAAAATGACTTCTTGAAGCTGTGGAAATGGGGAGGAAAGAGGCAGAAAAATAATTATATTACACCTGTCCACAATGAAAGTTATCCAAAATTAATCCAGACTCCTGCCTCCAGCCATAATGGAGAAACTGGACAGAATGGATAACTGCTTCTAGATATCCGGCCACAGGCAGTGCTGGACTGTGATCTCTGGGAGAAGAGAAATAAATGAGCAGAAACCCTCGATTGCACTAATGTTCTCCTGGAAGCATTTTCGAACAGTCGTGCAGGAAGTGGGAGATCAAACTGTATGACGATGTGGCTGAGCTGAAAGGAGAGAGATCAGAATTCGAGGATGCTGCGGGCGTGCGGATTTGTGCGCCGGGTAATAGAAAGGAGTGAGAATGACAGGCAGACCCAGAAAACTGCGCGAGGGTTCTCATGAGTCTTTGGCTGAATAATAACTGCAATGTCCAGGGCGCGAGTCCTCAAGTCTGTCAATTCAGTCAAATTCTAATTAAAATCCCAGCAGGCTGATTCTAAAATTTATATGCATGTGCAAAGGACACAGAACAGTCAAAATAATTTTGAAGAAGTTAGAAGACTTAACACTATGTGATCTCAAGACTTCTTACGAAGCTACAGTCATCACGGCAATGTGTAACAACAAAACACGGTCTAGAAATATATCCACATGTAGTATATTGGTTTTTGACTTAGCTCCAAAGCAATTCAATAGCGAAAAGAAACGCTTTCCTACAAGTGGCGCTGGAGTAATTATTTGTATGGAAACGGCTGATCTCACATCATACACGAAATGTAACTTGAGCTGGGTATAGATCAAGTCCTCCATGAGGGCGGGGCTTTTCCTTTCCTTCCCCTCTCATCACACACACGGACATCTCCCAAGGGACTCAGAATGGTGCACGACATATAACCAGAGCTAAATAAATATCTGCTGAACAGAAGAGCAATGCGTGAAAAGAAGACATGCCACGCAGCAAACAATAACAGGAAGAAGAGCTGGAAGAGAGAACGGTCAGGAACAGGCTCACTGAGGAAAAAAATCATGGGAGCTGGCAGCTGACCAGCTCTGCAAATATCGGGAAACGAAAAATCCAAGTGGAGAGCAAAGATCGTGAGGAACTCACTGGCCACTGAGAGTGGCCTGTGAGTGGGGGAGTGCAAGAGAGAGAGAAAGAGAAAGAGAGAGAGAGAGAGAGAGAGAGAGAGAGAGAGAGAGAGAGAGAGAGAGAGACAGACACAACAGCGCAAAACATAGACGCCTGGTCATATGGGGCCAGGACATGTGCTGGTCCCAGAAGTGACATAATTCAACTTGTGATTTTACAAAATCACCTTGACTGCTGTGTGAAGAATGGATCGGAAAGAGCCGAGTGGGAAGCAGGGAGGCCAGTCACAGGGCTTTCGCAGCCGCCCAGATGAGAGGGTGGCGTGCTCGTCTCTCCCCAGGATGGACGCTCGAGGGTAATGCTGGAGCTGACCTTCTAGCAGATTTGGGTGGTGTTAGCTGTGACTTTCATTTTGTCGTTTTCAACTCTTCATTTAGTTGTTCCTTTCTCTTTATGATTAGGTCTGTTTCATTTACCCCTGGTCCCCAAATTCAAGAGAATATAGGAACATACTGTATATGGGGCCGGAGGTCAGAATCTGGCGTAGCAACTCAGGTAGGGGCTGTCCAAGCAGAAGAGCCATTCTTTTTAAAATAGCAGATATAAAAGGCGACAGAGAGAGTACTGAAGCCCATTAAAATCACCACATGTATGTTGGGAATGAGCATGGGCTTTTTTACTAACATCAGAATGTGGCTACTGCCGAAAATTTTACAGAAGTACAGTGGCACCATGAGATGCTTTCATGCAGTAGGTGATCAACCTATAGAATTAATACGCGCTGGAAACGTGAACAATTCTGGCAAGGTCCAAATGAACGTGAATAAAAAAGGCTGACCCATGATGAGTTATTATAAGGCATAACTATTATGCGTCTCACACTAAATTCTGCTATTGACAACATGAAGGACATCATCCTCCACTTCACCCCTTCCCTGGCACCAGGCCCCCAAAAGAAACCCAGACTTGCGCATGCAATACCATTCGTGTCTGGCTCAGTACAATGGTACTTATTTTTTATATAGGCATAATATAATATATAGGAGATGCTTAGAGGGAGATGCTACATAAATGTAAGGTATTATATGTGTATGCGGGTGATAGGAATTGTGTTTACAGATATGCCTCTGGAATAAAATAAAAATTAAATCTGGAATCTCGGTACTGCTGACATTTCTCCCAGGGCAAGAATACATTTAGTGCCCTATTAAATCAAAGGATGGCCCACCGCAAACGGTGGCACGCTTTACCAGCTGGTGTTAACCCAGATGGATGCACGTGTTCAATCACACTTAACCTGACACTGGGCTTCCCGAAATTCATCATTCGGAATGGAAACATTTTATGTGCTGTGACTTCCCACCCCCTTTAAGGCAATAACTCACCAGGTGGAAATATAATTCACTTAACATTTTTAAAATCCACACTTAAAGCATTTTCTGGGGCTAAAGATTCACTGACACAGATGGAATATGGGAAATGGAACCTGTTAAAAAAGATCATGTAGGAGATCGGACGGGAGTCGCTTTTTGATATCGACTAAGAGCAAGGGGATCAAAGGACATGATGTGTGGTGTTTTGTGAAGTATGGCAAAAGGAATATTAACACAGAAATAAAAGGTAAGAGCATGTCACTTAATTCAAGCCAAAAATTAAAGCTGGGCAAAGACTTTCTAGTCCTCGCATTTTCTTTATTTTTCAAAGGCAAAAAAAAAAAAAAAAAACGAGGCATATGTCTGGAATCAGTGCAATCTGTCACCTAATGATAAATGATGCCTTTTTTTATTGGCTCAGTATTGACATGTTTGTGGATATACTATTGAGAGGAATACTTATTTTGGAAATCAAAAGCTCTAAACTAAAACTCTGACTCCAGCGGGAACCAGCCATGTCAATAACGTAGCTTTGGGCACTTCACCCTCTCCCTACGCTCTGGTTTCACCATCTTTAAAACTTTTGGTTTCACCAAAAAAACTCTCTGTCCCCAAATTCTAGAACAAAGGTAAAGTCTGTAAAACTGTTTCAGGAATTATAATACTTTGCATAAACACTGAGGTATTTATAATTCGATCAAGCTTAAAAGTAACTTCAAAAATGTTTATGACCAATTGACAAATTCGCTTTTGTACACATGGCAGAGTTTATAACTTCATAAAGAAAGTACTTACCACTTACCGCTCTCTTACGCTAACATGTCATGACGGCACTTGGCAACCATTTCGCAGACTAACAGTGATGTCTTTTGGGGTATGTGTCTTCATTACCCAATATCCAACCCAGAGAGCCTTTTTCATAAAATGTTGTTATCTTTATGTATAGACTAGTTTATATTGTACTAACAATATATTGTTATTGGATATGGTTATATTGGATAATCTGGCAGAGTTACCCCAGAATTTGGCATAGTGATACGCTCCAGGTTTGATTCTAATTGGCGCTGGGCTCTCTCTCTGCAGGTCACGGAACCTTTTGGGTACTCATGTTCCCCACCCACAAAATGGGGAGAAAGTCCCCACCTTCCCACAGCCATGGTGAGATTTAAATGAGAAGATGAAATGCCTAATGTAACGATTTATGTGCTCAATAAATATTAGTCTTCTCCCCTTACATCCTTTTGGCTTCTTCAGATCAACACAAGAAAAATTAAGCAACAAAAACAAAACCATAAAACACTTAACTCATAACCAATGCAGACAAACTGGCGCTCGGGCGCCTTCTGGCTCCCAGAGCAGGAACCGCTGCGTCTGTCCCCCCCCCCCCCTTCTCCCTGGCTCCTCTCAGCCCTCCTGCACCCACTTCTCCCTGTCCACAAGCCCTTGTGCCAGATGCCTCAGTCACACCCAACTGCCCAGGAAGGCGTCTGGCAGGTGCACCTCAGCGGGAGCCAGTCCCTAGTTCTAAAGGGTAGAGGCAGAGGCCAGAGCACCACTGAAAACGACGAAGCGAGCGACCGCAAAAGCGCCAAGTGCTGCCGGCCGTCGACTCCCGCGGGAGAACGGGGTCCAGAAGCCAAATCCGGGTTTGCAAACTCAAGTGGACCCGGGGGACAGTGAAATGAACGCAGGAGGAGGAGCAGAGGAAACGATGATGGCGATAACGGCGAGGGAAGGGACAGGATAACGACGCTTCCAACGACGTCTCCAATGGACGTCCCGACGTTTTCTACGCTAAGTCTGAAGCAATTGTTATCATGCAGTTTTAAACTGTGGATCACTATCCAGACCATAAACTACACTTAACTGTGCTGTCCCATGTCCTGAACTTCATTCGCGAGTCCCAGATGGACACGTCAACAAAACTAAGGAGAAGAAAAGAGGACAAATTCAGTAGTACCACTTCACGAGTAACAGGATTTAGGCAGAAACGACTAATTCTGATGACAATATGAAGATGCCTTGGGCTAGGGCAGATAATCGTCCAACATGGAGAATGGGGGGGAGGGCGGACTTTTTTCCACTTCCTATTCTGTCCCTGCTGCCTGATTATTCTGGAGGTTAATAACCGCCATTACTTCTTTTCTTAAGAAAAAAGTTAACAGATTTCACATGATAGCTAAACTAGTTTGCCCAACTCCAGAACAGTCAGACTTTACACTCTGGGTATTTAACGGTTTTAATTTATAACAAAATAAGGAAGGTGTAGAAAGATGGATTTATATAGTATGTTTTAAACGTGAAATAAATTACTAATATATAGATAAATGACAAAAGGATTACAGTGTATACACACATTAGTAATACCAAAAAACGAAAACAATTAGTTCAGAACAGTGATTATCATGGGAAATCATTCTGGGAGAAGAAAAAAATCGCCAACGAAATGAGCACTGTCACAAAAGGTAACATAAGACAGTGAAAAATTAAACAACTGGAAAACAAAGTTGCCACTTGCAGAGAGATCTGGACATGGATTAACAAGTGAGTCTTCATTAGTTAGTGAAAGCACTACAAAGTATTTAATACTGAGGGACACGTTCACAGCCACCCAAAAGACGTTGAACAGCAAAGCAGTGACTACATGAATGAGTAAATGAAGAAATGAATCAGCGAAGCAAGCAACCGAGCCGCCAACGGTTGGATCAAAAAGCTAACCACGCAGCTTTCCAGGGAGAAGAACCAGGTGATCTGTTCCCAGTCTCAATATAAAATTCACAAAAACGCATTTGTGAAATTCAGATTATTTAGCTTATGACGACGGGACTGAAAGGGCGGTAGTGACAGCCTCTCCTCTGGGACCACGGGTCGGTGCCGAGCGCCACGCCCCGTCCGGCCCTCGCTCTCTCCTCACCCTCCCCTGCGAGCCTCCTCCGCCATCTCCCATGCTTCCCCTCAGCTTTCTCACAGGATCAAATCCACGGCCTTTCTGCTCTCCGCGTGATAACCAACCAATGACAGTGAGCCTGGCTTCTGGGCTTTCTTGGTCATTCTTTCTCACCAGATGCTTGGCCACTAACTGCTTCTTCCCTGTCGAAAGGGTGAGACTTGGGGCAACCTCTATGCTTAGACTATTTTAGAAGAGCCCAGTTTCAGAAAACCAGTCTCTCAATAGCTAAAGTTTAATAGGATAAAAATCCCTGTGTGTGTGTGTGTGTGTATGTGTGTGCATACATCCATGTATGCACACACACAAATCTGTGTGCATGTTCCTTTACCTGATATTTAATGCACATTTGTACTTAATTCTGGCATGAGGCTAATTTCTTTATGTAGATTATTCTTTTAACCCTCACAACACTGTGAGAAGGGGTTATAAGTACCCTCATTCTACACAAGGCGTGGAAGGTAAAGTAACAACATCCACAGTCACAGAGCAAGGGATTGGGGTTTTGAGTGAGATGGTGAGATGTGAGCCCAAGCCTACTGATGAGGAGACACACCTCTACAATCTACTATACATATAAAAACGTTTTTAACATCTGCGTAAAACAATTGAGACTAAACTGACAAAGTGACAGTAACACAACAGATAAGACGTTTTCAATCAGGAACTTGATGACCAAAAAAAAAAAAAAAAAAGCGCATTTCCTTCTTGCCTGTCCCAGTAGAGAAAGTATTTTTCATTAGCCTCTCAGTACTCATAAAGAAAAGGATTAAGAGGTGTAACAGGAAGGATTCTGGTCTGGCATATCCACTCTTTCTTAATTCTGTTCATTCTGGGAATACGACTGGAGAGAAAGTCTCAATTTGTGACACCACTTACTCTCTGAATGCAACCAATATTTGTTCGTACCCCTCACAAGCGAGCTGGAAAGAATATATACGCTCCTCATGTTTCTGGATTAAAAGCTGCCACTGGCTCCTGGGACACTGCAGGTCACTCGGCCAGCTGGCCCTGGGTGCATGCGGCAGCGCACACACCCCTCCGCTGGACTGCTCAAACCGGCGGGGATGAGGTGCTCACATCCAAAGCCCTTTGCTTCGCGGCACGTCTACCTGACCCATGCAGGTTCGTTCTCCAAAGGCAGATGCCCGGGTGACAGCCGCAGGAATAGAGGTCCCATGACTGTCTCAAAGCCATGAAACCAGCAATGATTCCACCAAGATCAAATGACTGAATCCTGGAAAACTTAGGAAAAGCAAAAAACTTATATTTCACATCTTAAGCTAATAAGACAACAAATGTCTGCGTGAGTGAGAAAATGCAAAAATAAACAGCAGCCACCAGCTCCAAAGTCAGCGCGAGGCTGATACTCCGGGACTTTTTATTTCGAGGCCTGGTCAGGAGGTCTGCCGTTCATTCCTCCCCTTCCAGCGCCTTTTCTCCACTCCACTAATTAATTCTTCAACTAATTAAGAGTGGTGGGCCTTCAGTTAGTCATGTTGCTACTCTTTTTAGAAGAGATTGGCTGTGGGCCGAAAATACTGGTCCAAAAGAGACTCTGGAGCCAGGCCGACTCGGGAGAAGAGGTCAGCTGTGTGATTTCCCTCCTTCGCTGGCAGTTAACTGCACGCCAGGCAAGAGTTTGCCTGCGCGGCACAAGTACATCCCTGCACAAGCGCTGGGACCAAGGCGGGCTGCCCAGAGGAAGCCGCAGTCCCTGGCCTGGGAGCCGGCCCCACCCATAGGGGTCACCGAGCCGTGCGGCTTCAGTGTGGAGACCCATGGGATCTCACCCGATCTGTGGCATTACACATATACAGACGATGCCCAAAGTCACATGTGCAGCCCAGACCTCTCCACTCCAGATTCTAATTTCTAGTTGCCTTCTCAAGTAGACATCCGAAAGGCATCTCAAACTTGACACCTGAACTCGGCTCATGACGAGCTCCTCGCCCCACCTCGTCTCCTAAGCCAGCCCTCCCGTTACCTTCCCTACCCCTGTAGTTCCCCAGGGCCAGTACCTCGCAGTCAGTCCTCACTCTGAGCCCGTCGCCTAAATCCTCATCAATCCCTGTCAGTTCCCGCTTTTGAGAGAGACTCAGAATCTAACCATTACCACCAGCTGGATGAACACAGAGGCGCCGCGTTCCTTCTGGAGGCTTAAGGCGCAATCAGTTCCCTGCCATCTTCGGAATCTGGACACTGCCCTCCCCACTTGGCGCGCGGCCCCTTCCACCCAGGACTAACCTCGTGATTCTGTCAGCATACCTTCAAGCCCTTACTGCCTCTGACCTTCCTGCTTCACCCTTCGATGGGCCCTTAGGATTGCCCTGGGCTCACCTGGGTAGTGCTGGATAATCTCCCCATCTCGAGATTCTAAATTATCCCTGCAAAGTCCTTTTACCACGTTCCCAGGTTCCAGTGATTAGAATGGGGGCTTCTTTGGGGGGCCACTATTCACTGCATTACATCATCTCACCCTGAGCCAAAGTCCGTAGAGCGCCCCACAAATTCCTATGTGACCCAGTCCCTACTTCCTGTCTAAACTCATCCCTTCCGACGCTCTCCCGTGTTCGCCCTCTTCCGGCTCACTCGTCTTGCTATTTATTCCTCAGCACACGAGCCCACCTCAGGACCTCCGTACTTACCAGCCCCTCTGCCAGGGACGCTCCCTCCCCGCTTTAAGGTGTCTGCTTAAATGACACCACCTCATGAGTGAGGGTTTCCCTTCCAACTCTGAATGATGGGGTGACACCCCTCCCTCATTTGGCCTCTCCCTTCCATGCTTATTTGTCTTCCTAGAGCACTTAGTCATCTGATACGCTATCCATCCATCCATCCACCCACTCACGGCCCCCCACTAAAGGTGTTTTGCCTCTTGTTGTATCTCTAGGAAATAAAAACGTGAAGCTGGGGCTCAATAAATAACTGTTTATTTTTGGAAAAGTTCCTTGGAGGCAAGACTCAGCCTAAAGTAGGAACTCTGTAAATGTCTGAAAGAATAAATAAATGAATTGGTGAATGATAGATCCAATTTCTATCTAATTTTCTGTGGATGTGGAGACTAACATTAAATCAAGTGTGTTGCTATTTAGGAATCAGACATAACAGTTAAAGTAACTTATTCAGGGAAGCACAACAAAGGAAAGTAATGCAATTATATGTGAAAACTCCACCCCAGCCCCTGACTTTATTTTGCTGTGGCCCTGCACATGCTAATTTCCAACAGGTCAGAACTCAGCCGATTCTCTTGCTTGGCTCAAATGCTCTTACCAACAAGGTTTCAAGTTAATAAACTCTGAATATATTTTTAAAGAAAGTTGCACAGGAATCTTAAAAACATTTGCCTTGCTTAATCGGGTATATGAAAAATGGATATACAGGGACGAGATCATTACCCACACTTTCAAATGCACCCAAGAAGCCAACCTGCAGCCGGTGCATGGTGGTGGGGCAGGTGTAATAAGCTTCGAGTACATCGGTCTCGCTCTGCTCATCAGCCAGCCGGAGCTGATCCAGTGAGCACCTTCGATGTTCAGCACAGACAAAAGACACTCCTGCTGCGGCTGGACATGCACTGGGAGGAACAGCCATGGGGACGATGCGACTGGCTGGCAACGGGACAGCACTCCCGGGATTTGTTTCACAGAGGCCGTCGCATCTGCATCTTGCAAAGTGTGTTCTGGCCCTGCTGGCTCACACACCGGCCCACGCAGCTGGCCACATCAGGTCACCTGCCATCATTGTTTTGGGGGAGGCGGGTCGGGGGGAACTGGAGTTTAGTTCACACCTGGAAACCGCTCTGTAGGAATCCTCTTACTGGCACAGAGATGGGAAGACATGCACCACGGGTCAGGAACGTGGACCCCCGTGACTCACGCTGTCCCTGTGAACGTTTCACCAACCCTCTCTAAGTCCCAGTTTCCTCACCTCTAAAATGTCCCCTCACTATGTTTATGACAACTATAAGAGAGAGTACAGGAAATGCATTTGCCATAGTGCCTTGGCACACAGGCCTTAATATATACTGGCTATTATTATTAATAGCTATTATTATATACCTATTATACTTAAAAAAAAAACTGTTCAAAAATAAATAATATATGTCTTCATCTTGAATTTAGAGTTGTAATAAACTCCCAGGGGTTTATCATTTATTTCCAGTGAAGTGTTGACCTGCAATTAGGAAAAACTGCTACCAGGCAGATTAAGCTTTTCTAGATATGGCTCACAAAAAATAGTCACGTAAAGACCCTCCTTAATTCTACTGCTGAATAAAAAACACATAATTTGTTATTGGAGAGCTTACCAGAAACATTAGATGAATATGATAACATGCAGTATTTAAATAAGATAAGCAATACGAGTACGATTTTAAAAGATACAAATACTTAGGTATGTGTATGTTCAACTATATATTTTTCTAAGAAATTGTCTGATAGAAATTATTAACCTAATGCTCTACATTGCCTCATTTCCTAAAAAAATGAAATAAAGCAACAGAACACACTTTTTTCATTTCTCCTAATCACACTAACCAAGGACACATGCCAAAGCACTGCCTGAGCGTCGCCAAATCAGACGAGACTCAGGCTCCTGCACAGGGATGCGGATGGGTGCCGCGGGCCGGGAGGGAGGGGTCCGTCCTCCACAGATGCTCCCCGGTGTTACCAACGCTAACGCCGATGGCCTGGAACAGTCACTCTACAGAATCTCCTTGACAAGAAGTATTCTGCCTCAAACGCTTTTGCAAAGAACTTTTCTTGATCCTGTAGCCTGCTCCTAAGGCGAGACCTGACTGCTCGTAACTCAGAGAAGGTGCTACACTACTCAGCCTTTTCGATCAGTACAAATTCCTCGGACCTTTACACTGATGACGGCGCTAATGGAGAAGGAAAAAGTGGGGCTGAAACTTTCCACTCGTTCCATGAAATCATGTGAACGCTTTTCGTTTAGACCAGCACCGCCTTTTAGACCAACAGAACTTCCTGTGCTGACAGAAATGTTCTCTGCGTTTTCCACACGTGGCCGCTGGGGCTCGTGGCTTCCATGCTGGATGGCGCAGCTCTGGACAGAAGTCAGACTCTGCCTGCTCGTAGCCTTCCCAGCGCTGTGCTATCTGAGGGCCAAGTTTCCTTAACTCGTCGGTACATACTCCTTGAGCACCCACCTCATGCCCAGCACATGGTAGCACATGGCTGGAAACAAATATAAAGCCCCCTGCCCTCAGGGTGCTTAGCACCTACATGCTAATTTATAATATCTGACCTCTTTAAACCACCAGACTCACTTGAAGTACTTCCCCAGAGAAGTTTGGGTTAAATGTACTTTTTAAAACTATGGTATTTTGGAGCAGAAAGTCATCTGAGAAACAGCGAAGTTCAGTGTAACGAGGAGGATAATGAGAGAGGGCACAAGAGAAGTGAACTCATGAAACTTTTCCAGAAAGGCAGCATAATCTCAGTGAACGAACAGGTTTGGATGTTATTTTGTTATTTCCAAGGGCGGTCCTAAGCCCGCCCTGGGCCGTCTGAATGGCCAGACAAGGCAGGAGGATGCGGCTGCCACGGGAGCGGGACCGAGGCATTCCCAGCTGGGGCGCGTCTAACGACTGCCACGGGAGGTGGAACCTGGACGGAACCAAATCTACGACTGGAGAAGGTATTTCCAAGCAGCTGTGACAAACACTTTAACTATTTGGTAATATCAAGGGATTGAGATAAAAACTATGGGATTAAAAAAAGTACGCGTGATGGTTTGATTTAAAGAAAAACAAGAACAAAAACCACACCGCCAGCTCGCAGAAGAGGAGCCACTGACAGGGCGGCCACCGCCCATCTCGCTCCTGTCGCTGTGGCTACTGAACACGGCACCGGGGCTGGTCAGACCCGCAGCGGCTGAAATCCGGTCAGTGACAAATGCTGGTGGAAATGATCAGAGCTGGGCGCCTCGGCGGAGGGCATTCGCCGCGAAGAGGAGAGGGGATCGTTTGGAATCGCTGCATTTGGATAATCGCTCTTAATTAAAGCCGGTACTAAGCTCATTCATCAGCAACCTTACCTAGTTCTGGGGGCAGAACGGTCAGGCGGTTCCCCTGAATGTGGAGCTCCTTAAGCTGAGTAAGCTCCCCGATTTCCTTAGGCAGCGAGATCAGGTCGTTATCCCTAAGGCTGAGCTAAATACAAGAAAATAAGGAGGTGTCAAAACAATTTCATGCAGATTCCCGTAGAAAGGCGCCCACAGAAACCCGTCCTCTTTCATGCCCTCCCTTCTTTGAGGCTCAACCCTTTCAATTTATTTACAAGTGTGTGCAGATGAACAAGAAACAGGACCGAGAGCAGAGGTTCATTCCTGCAAAACAAACCCTACCCCTGCTCAAATTGACTTGATTCTACTACAGGGGCTGCAGAAGTGAATTGATTTTCTCAGAATTTAGATAAATTACTTACTATCTGCAACTTTGTGAGCTTCCCAATATCTGGCGGCAGGATTTCAAAATCGTTGTCACTTAGATAGAGTGCACGCAGGGTGGCTGCAAATTAAACAGCAATATATAAACGAGGTGGCATGGAACCCAACCATTTGAGGTCTGATCAATACAAGGGAGTCAGCTTTGATTAATAACCGTGGCCTGGTGAAAAGCCGGTGACATACCTAGGTCTCACAATAATAACAAGCAGGTCAAACTTAGATTTACTGGCTTACGGTGGGGCTCGTGTGTTCAGGAAAACATCTATATCCAAGAGAACTGACATAATTAACAATCTGGGCACCAGCAGTTTGGGGCACGAAGTTCCAATATGCTTTCAGAAAAGACACCTATTTTTCTTCTATTACTTCCGATTCACATTTCTTACTCTGTTTGCATCCAAAGTAAACCAAAGAAAACCACTGTGTCATTTATATCAATACTTAGGGCAATAGGGCTTTTTCATGTAAGTAGAGTTAAGTTAAAAATAACTAAAAGGATTTCAGGAAACAGAGGGGCCATAATTCACTGTTTCTATAATCAGACTAATTACAGTGTACCTTGAACGATGTGTGGGTTTGGGGCGATGACTACCTGCATAGTCAAAACTCCACGTATAACTTTTGATTTCCCAAACACTTAACTACTAACAGCCTACCGTTGACCGGAAGCCTTAATGAAATCATAAACAATTAATACATATTTCATGTTATATGTATTATATACTGTATTCTTACAAAGAAGTAAGCTAGAGACAAGGAAATGTTAAGAAAATAAAAGATATGTACTGTATTTATTGAAAACTATCTGTGCATAAGTGGACCCGTACAGTGCCAACCTGTGTTGTTCAAGGGTCAACTGTATGATTACTTGCTTCTAAAGCCTTAATGACAAAAATAAATGAAGATGATGGGCCGAAAATAATAACATGGAGTTTAAAAAGAGAGAAAACCCTAACAGGCAGAGCACCAGTTGTCAGAAATTTGTTCACAGTATTACACAATGACCACATGACCCCAAACTACTGAAGGCTAAAATCCTAAACCATTTTTTTTAACCTCGACCAAAAAGGAAGAGTCTAATCAGATGTATGCTTTGTTTACAGGTAATCGATTATATTCTAATGTTTTAAAATTCAACAGAACTGTAAGTTAACGTACATAACAAAAAACAATTTCCTCCAATGCCCAAGAAAATATTTTAGAGTTGGTTTCAAGTGCTTGAAAAAGTCTGGGACACGGGGTATGTATAATGTAAAACTAAAATTTTAGAAATACAGAAAACTCAGTATTTCTGGGCGCCGTGTATGTCACTATTTGGAGAAGCAGAACACTCACTGAAGGAAAGCAACTCTCCTAAATATTTCACGAGTTCTTGGAAAGATCAGTTGCTCTTCATTTTTATGAGCATCTGCAAGAATTTGTCTGCATATGAGGATAAAGCATGTTCATCTGTGACTAACAATTTCATAATGTTCGATTGCATACTACCAACGAAACAGATTACATCAATAAGAGCACTTTTCAAAAGGCTTTTAAAATCAGAATCCTGGCTGAAAATTTTTAAAATTCTGTTATTTTATTGATGGATATGTTTATAAATAAGTAACTGGAATATATTTGAACAAAGAGCCTACAAAGGGTTAACAGTAATATAGGGGCACATATACTATTTTTTTGCATGCTCTTAAAAAGTGAAATTCTTTAGCTAAATGTGAGATTTGATCTCACTTAGGTACAGAAACTCTATCAAAAAGTTAATACATTATGAAGTCCACTTTAGCACAAAGGTGTCTGATAACTATCTATCAAATATACATACTGCCGAGCTATGAAGGAATACTCAAAAGGAATCTGTGAGAAAAAAAAAAATACATGTCCAATAATTTCTCTTGGAGTTTTGAGCCCTGGAAAATAAATTTCACTTTTAGAACACCGAGTACCATTTTAAGAAGATTTATAGAATTAAAAGTTTCTTACTCAGGTAGAAGAAATTTCCAGGAAGAGAATTTTCACTCAAGTTGTTGTAAGTCAAATCAAGGACCTCAAGAGCTGGGAGGGAGCCAAATCCTCGAGGCAAAGTGTTTAGTCTGTTCATGCTGTTGGTGGGAAAAAAATCCAAGACGTCACACTCAAACTTATGCTTAGACAGAATACCCAGATCGCCTCTGTCATGGGCCTAAGAGCCACGTGTGAGAGGCCATAATTCTATAATCACTTTATTTTAACCAGCCTAGTCATTTTAGTCACAGAACCTGTATGTTCATGAAACATTTGAAAATGCCTTAGTTGTCATTTGCTGCAATGGTGACGCTCAATCACTGTTTTATAAAGAAAATTAAATTGTCACAAAATACCTGTCCTTCTAGAGAAAAACTTCTTAATGAATGTAGTGATAATAATGGTTCAAAAGATAGAGTAAGCTTTGTAGTTTTCAGATTTTTGTTTTATTTCACTTATTCCTCCCAATGGAAGGAGGAAAAAAAATCTCTTTTTTGTTTTGCACCTTCTAACATATAAAACAATCTCTGATGAGAATGGTGATTTCAAAGGGCTGAAGGAGGGGATGTGGGGAGGGGCTGATGCATGGGGACAGACTTTTGCCTGATGAGAAACTTCTGGAAACTTCTGCACAATATGAATATACTTATCACACACTTAAAATTTAAGACATTGTACTTTGCATTATATGCATTTTACCACAATTATATATACATGTAAATCTGCAATAAAACATATATACCTGTAATAAAATATATATATTGCAATAAAAACTAAGGGAAATTATTTTTCTATTACGACCTTTTGTTACTTTCTTCGAGACCCTTATTTTTCTTAACACGGTTGCCTCTGAGAATACTTAGAAGCTGATTTAAACATTTTTAAAATCTAATACAGACTGACAAATATTGAAAGGTGGGAGGGACTGTGACACAACAAACAATTCTAGACATTGATCCTTCTCTTGTGAGATGCGTCCTGTCCACACCCACCAACCAGGCCTCGCGAGAAAGAGCTGGCAGCAGGAGGGGAAGCCGAGAGCAAAGTGATCTCACTGCCAGACGGGCGGAAAAGTCCCAGGTTAACTGCACGGTCAACGATGTAACCTCCAGGACAATCTGCTGTAATGATAACTGATACAGTCTGTGAACTCACAATCTGTGAAGCACGTTCGCGTCAAGTATTTCATCTGAATCGCTAAAACTACTGAGTCGTACAAGCAGGAGAGGGCTCATAATTATCTCTGCAGTGCTGAGATGAAGAATGGCCAAGAGAGGTCCAGTACCGAGGACTTCTGACTCAAATGAAGAGGGTGACAGAGTAGGAGAGCACCCAGGCCCTCGCGGAGGCCCAACGCGAGGATCCGTGAAGGGAGGCACAGAAGGACGCCTTCCCTCAGGGCTTCTTTCTTTAAATATTGCCGAGTTACTAGTTCTTGAAAATCACAAATAAAGTTTTCCTCCCCAAATACAAAAGCACACTTTGAAACAGAAATGCAGGAAATCCATGATGAGACTTCTTCTGAGAGGAGAGCCACCTCACTGAAGAGAGAGCTGCCACCCCATCTCCAGCCCAGAGCGAGCCTGAATCTACTCGACTGCACATCTTCCTTCTCCTTGAGCGGTAACCGACGCCCGCGACCTGTTAGGAGCACAGCAGAGGCCCCGTGCAGCTGACAGCAGCAGGTGACAGACGCAGGCCCGCTGACTAACCTGGTGGGCAGGACGGAACCGACCGGGAATGCCTGGGAAGGCTGGAAGCAGTGCGGACAACAGGCCCAGTGACAATGCGAGCAGCTGCGGGGACTCCCGGCTGTTCCTCTGGACACCAGGACACTCGCAGTGACCGGACAGCCTCTCTCTCAGCAGGATGACAGGGGGCTTGCGCTGGCTCCCCCCACAGTGGGCACTAACACCTACCTCCGCCTGTGCGGGTGGGACACGTGTCTTCAGGACCACCTCCAAGAGCGCGGACACGCCACATGTCCGTGAGGGATTATGGCAGGGACAGTAGACGAGCGGGTAGGCCCAGGTTCAAAGTCAGCTCCAGCACGGGCTACCCGAGTGACCTTGGGGAAGTTAGCCTTTCTGAGGCTCAATTCCCTCAACTGTAAAATAAGACTAGTGAACTTTAAACTTGCCTGGCAGAGTCACCAGGAGGATGATAGATAAAACACGTGAAGCACCTAACATGATCTGTGGCTCGTAAGCAGGTTCTCAAGAAATGACTGCTATAACTACAGTATTCTTGAGAGAAATTGACTCCTCCCCAAACAGGCTCCTCACCTTAGCAGACCTTTGTGGATGTCTCAACTATAAAGTGTGGGTTTTCTATTTGCACCACACCAGCTCACCCTCAAGTCACTCCAGGTGTTCAAAGATAATGCTGGCTCTACCGTGCCAAATGGCATAAGTTCTTTTGTTTGCATGGGACGTCTTCCAAATGCGTAAAATGGAGAAACGCCTGCAGATGATGGAGAAACCTACAAAACCAGAGAGTCGGAGGCTGTTCCGCATCTTTTTTTCTTCTCTCCCTCAAAAGCTACAGGAAGGCCTACACTACGGCTTCCTTGTGGGACACGTGGAGTCTTCCTGGGCTCCTCTTGCTTCAACAAAACCCCTTAGCTAAAGGCAAGACTTGTTCTCACCTCCACAATGACCTGCACACAAACTTAGCAAGAAAAAAAAAATCAATGAACGCTCAGCACTGTGCTTAGTGAAAACTTCTAACTGTTCACAAGATGAGCTCCAGCATCTTGCTAGGTCGAAAATTATTCCAGGATAGTTGGCCAAGGTTCTCTCGCGGTGAGATTATCCCTGAAATAATTACCAAAACTTATTGTGGCTTTACATTTTGGGGGAATGGGTTGAGATGGGAATAACTCTCTAAAATGAGCCACACTTAAGAGAATTAAGAACATAATTCAACTTCTCTTTACTCGGATGACTTAAAAATCCTCTCAGGTCTTGTGATCATCAGAATAAACACCAAATACTATTTAAAACTTTAAAAGCAACTTCTGGTCGACCATGCCACTCGGATTACGCATACACGTGGCCTAACAGCTCTGCCGTAGGGTCTCCTGTGTGTACATTTTTATTCTGGCTGCTTATTCTGAGGAGTGCGTTCTCCATAACTTGCTCTAAACAGGACTGTGCAGGTATGATTCTACATGCCGCTGAGGACAGAAGTATCCTTTCTTGAAATCCATCTTAATTCCTTTCCCGGAGGACAAAGAATTTTGTTCAAACTTTGACAACACCACCTATGTAGCTACATAACTAAATACAGAAAACCTGACATAATCAATAAAGCACCGAGAGCCAAAAACATGCCAACAGCCACAGACAGCCCAAGGAAACAAAGAGGCAACCAAGACGTGTTCAATAAAAAAGGAAAGTGTACAACTCCGTCGCAAGCGCCTGGAACCTGCCGGCCAAGCCCTGAGCTCACGGTCTTCCCACACCGGCGTCCGCCGATGCTCCTCTCTCAGCCGCTCACAGCAGACATCTGGGCGTCCCTCCATCGTGTCCATCGCTGTCCCATCCGATTTACCTTCTCCGTATTTTTCACATACTGTCCCTCCACTGTCACTGCCCGAGCTCACCAGGAAGGCTAATGCACGGCATTTTTACCGGGCTCCTGGTGTCCAGCGGTTCCCGCCTCCGGCCTCTCCTCCACACGCCCGTTCGTACGGAAACCTGACCTCCTCTCATACCCGCCCTCCGCTGTGCAGGCCCCTCAGCGGTCGGCAGGGCAGGTCGCGGGGTAAATCAGAGCTCCCTCACACGCATGAGGTGCTTCCTTAGCATGTCCGCTCCCTGCCATTATGGAGATGATTTGTTTGTTTACAGTCTGTTCACCCGACTGTTTGCTCCATAAGGGCTAGATGGCCACCACCTACAAGGCAGCCTGGCACGCAGCGGGGGCTCAGAGTCTACTCGGCAAATGAGGAGCGGACAGGCACACTTCCCTTCTCCCCTCTTACCTCGTGGCTTCCTACCTTGCACTCGACACCCAGCGACACCAAACGACTTGCCATTCCCAGAACATGCGGTGCTCTGAGCTTCTACGCACGTCATCCTCGCACCTGATATGTCTTCCCTTCGCTTGGAGTCTGACAGACCCCCCACTGTGCGCTGCGACTCGGCACGAATACTACCCCTGTGGGGACGCTCCCCGACACTGACCTAGAGACTGACGTGCCCCTGGCCCCTCTCCCCCCGCTGCCTCGCTGCCCTTCGAGAGCCTCCCACACGTGTGCCTGGCTGTACCGTGTCATGCTCATGACAGCCCGCTCTGCCCCCATAAGTAAGGCCAGGGACAGTGACTGTCACCAATGACCCCCAGAACTGGTGAGGTTCCTGACAGACACAGTCACAAAATGAATGAATTAATGAAACGATGATGATAATGATAGCTAACACGTACTCCTCACTACATGCCCGGGACTGTTCCTAGAACCTTATGTGTAAATAACAACTTATTTACCAAATGAAGAAACTAACACTAAGAATAGATCTGGTTTTACATATCCAGTATATGTATCTAGTTTTCGCTTCTTTCTTACATGCAAATTCAATGTTAGGACTTAATAATTTTCAAAACAAATATATAAATATAAGATCTTTTCTGATTTGCCAGATGTGCATACAGTCTCCATATTTGTAGGGGAAAAAAGCCGTCTGATCCAAAGTGGTATTTCCCCTCCTTTACACAATACTTTCCCTCAGACGTTAGGAAAAAGAACGCTTGTGGAGGTTACAAAGGCTCTCTCTGCAGCAGAGTGAACGTCAAAACAAGAGTGTCTAACCAAACTCCCCGTGGAGAGACTGAACTAGACTAAAACTCATTCCATGAATGAAATTTTTTCCCCCTGACTGCTGCATATTAAATTGATAAATACCTGGCCAGCTTCTATTACCACTCCATGTAAATCACTAACTAGAGCTTTTGATGGCTGTAATTTCATGAATATATTACTTCGCACATGGATGAAGCATGAGTGGGCAATTTCATCCAACGGCTACAAAGACGAAGCTGGAATTCAGGAGCCCAAGTTCTGGGTGGCGTCTATGGTGCCCGGATGGAGAGGGCACAGACTCCAAACAGAAGGGTTTTCTGCCAAGCTCAGCCACTAACCTCAGGGGCAAGTCACTTAACCTCTCCAGGCAACAAAAGCAGAGACACCTGCCCATCCGCCCGCCCTCGTAATAGCTGAGAGGGTCAAGTTCTGGCGTGAGGACTTTGAAAACTACAAAGCAGTACTGGACTATGAGGTATCATTATCCACTGCTACCCGCTTCTGCGACCTAAACTGAATCAAAACACCTCTCTTCACCTCTGTATAAAGACAGACCTAGGATGAGAACCTCTTAACTATATAAAAGAATTGTAAGAACCAATGAAGCCGTGTTGAGAAATGTACCCTCCCCTTCACAGAAAGGAGGCGCTTTGTCGACGATCCCTACTTAACACAGAGAAAAATCCCCCACATTACAACTGGTCTGAACAGTTGCTGCTATCCACATCGGTCCCTTCTCCGTCAGCATAACTGAAATAAAGTTTTAGTGGAAACAAAATAGAGTAAAAAAAATCATTATCATGCCAACAATTAGCTTCTCAATTATCTCTCAAATCGATACGCACTAATGCAGGCCATGGAAAGGATGTATTTTAAAAAAACACTAAACCATAAAATAAGTTAGAAACCAGCCTCTCGTCTGCCGGGGTATCGGGGCGCCCCGGCCCTGCCCCCACTCCCTCCCCTCTCCTTTCCCAGACACTCACCCCAGGTTCAGGTGCTTGAGCTTCTGAAGGCTGCTGATCTGTGTGGGCAGCTCCTCAATCTGGTTGTTAAAAAAGTTGAGCACTTCCAGATTCTT
Source organism: Rousettus aegyptiacus (assembly GCF_014176215.1). Lineage (NCBI taxonomy): Eukaryota > Metazoa > Chordata > Mammalia > Chiroptera > Pteropodidae > Rousettus > Rousettus aegyptiacus. Next base: position 89,791,620 of record NW_023416285.1, on the reverse strand, counting down.
CAGTTCCGCCACGTTAGGTGGTACGGCTACGGAAACAGAGACGTGAGTGTGAACACGGGCCCTCGCTCCTCACGGGGAAGCCAGCGCCACACACACCGGCTTCTTCCTTCCCATGACGGAGAGACGCAACTCCTGCGTGGCCACCTGACTCACGGACGCTTGTTTTCTGTAGGTTTTTCTTAGGTGGTCACTCGCCACTGAGTAGAAATGGTAAATGTTTTTTCAGAGGGCAAGAGAGAATTTCTGTGCCATTAGCAGCCTGTAAGTGCATACTGTGAAGCATACGTACCTCAATAATTGTCACATCATGCCTAATACATGCAACTGTCTCCTTCTGCTTTGTGTCCTTCCAGGTCCACCAACAGAAAGACAGTGAACTGCGGATCCCCTCCTGTGGGATACGTTCATCAGGCTCTTCCGATAGTCTGGCATCTGAAGAGCTATTCTAAATTACATAGCACTGAACCACAGCAATGTATGTTCAGCCTTAAAGGATGCAATAGCCAATCTACCTGGCTTCTGATTTTGACCTCCAACCTTTGCACCTTGATCAACGTGCACACGTGCACGCGCACACACTCGCGTGAGTTATATCAGATTAGCAGCAGATCAATGCACTGTTGTTTCGTAAAAGTATTTTATAGAAGAGCATGACATGAATACTTGTGAGCAGATCAAAGGTTAACATAAACCACTGGGGTCATAAAACAGTCTTCCTTTCTTACTCGCATATATGAATGTGGAAGCCAAAGGCATCTTTACCTCAAGAGCACTCTCGATCAGTAGCAGAAATGCTTTCTATAGACTGTAGTTCACCCATCTCATTTGCTGATTTAGTCTTTCTACAAGCATTTGTTGTTGGCTATGAGCCGGTCCGTGGTCCATGTAAACGCCAACACCAAGACTGTCCAAGTGACTGAAGCCCCTGACGTGGCCTTGGGTGCTTTGTCTCACACCTGCACATATACTTACTGTCCAACGAGTTCCTCCAGGGGAAGCTCCAGAAAGCTGGGAAAACCTGAGAGCACCTCTGCTTACACTACAAAGGTGTGTGTAAAACTCCAAATAGATAGCTAAATATTTAAGGAGAGAGCCAGTCCCAAAACTCCAGTGTGTAACTCCAGGGGAGTAAGTAACAAGGGCAGGCACACTGCTCATCGCAGCTCTGAGTCATCGTTTTTGGCTTTATAAAATGTCTAAGGTACTGATGACCTGATTTCTTTGAGAGGGAAGAAGGCCTGGTAAGAAGGAAAACGCTTTCACTGGAGGAAGGGATTGTGAAAAATACCAATCGTTCCAAACTCAGGTCCTTGGGACAAAGCAGTAATCCAGATGGAAAACGAGCGAGGCATGGATTCGTTACTGAACTGAAGTGCCCAGGGGTGGGGATGGAGACGCAAGGGCAGATCTTAGTGGGATAACGGGGGCCGCTGGGACTCACTCCCAGAAGCCACACTCTTACGCATCCGTGTGAAGGCATGTGAGCCCTACCTGTACGACTCGGCTGAGAAAACACATTTCAGATGCGTAGTCAATAACACACTCTTGTGTAAATGGATGGGATTCACTTTGTGTAAATGATCGTAATGATCATAAAGAAAACCAGGCTGTGCCTGCTGCGTCACCAGGTGCTGACTTACCTGTTCTCAACCTGGACCTCGGGGTGTGTGAGTGCCACAGATGATAACAGTGCTGCTCAGAGACCCACCCTTTCTCCCTGGTTCACCCTCCAGCTACCAGAAAGTTTCTCTCCCTGCAGTCATCTGATTAGTTTGAGGAGCAATAAAGAAAGTTACTGCAACCGGGAGAAAATGATGATCTCAATTTAACCACAAACCAAGAATAATGCAGCCAGAATTACTGCTGCCTTCCCAAACTTACTCTGCCAATGCAATTAAATGCTGGTCTGAAGGTATCGCCTTTTTGACAGGATGAGAGATTATTTCACTCTCGCTGCTAAATCAGTCCAATTTAAAACCACAAATTATGCGTAATGTGATTTAGGGCTTTGTTTTGTGGACACAAACAATAACCCCACATTCAATTTACTGAACCTCTCCGAGCCTTTCGGTGCACATGTGAATGTTGTGTTTAAGACTGCATTCGAGCTAGAGAGGGAAAAAATTACACAGCTAATATTCTCTCTAAACTAGGGAATTTTCCCCCTAGCTATAGTAAAAAGCAAAAGACACTAACATTCAGACCTGTCTGGATGGAGTAACATTCGCTCTTTCGACCGCTATTTAGCGAGGGCTTATTACGCACACAGCGCCACACTTCTGGAGCCCAGAATTCTCACTACTTTGGGGATAAAAAGTAAGAGAGGCAAATTTTTTAATGAAAGTTACAAAAGAAGGGGCAGCAGAATCGATAAATGGAAACAAGTTTAGTGCTTGGAAAGCAAACTAATTCCATAAACAATAACTAACAATATGAGACGGGCAATAACTAAACCATATACATACACGGCAGGGATAATATATGAAAAGCTATCATGAAAAGGTGACAGCAGTATGTCAGAATACTCTGGTAGAATTTTTCAAGGTATCTATGTGACACGTTAGCAAGAAGAAGTATTTTAAAACATAACAGGGGCATCAAGATATTTCTTATCATGTATCTGAAATGTTCTTTTTTCATTCGTCTGTCCAGATTCTGACCACGATCCCGGTGGTACATACACAACCTACAGACAACGAGGAGCTCAGCACACAAAAGAAACGGAAGACAGTGTGCTATAGGGACACAGGAGTCCTGGCCTGGTCATCTTTAGCTGGCTGTGGCCTCCCCTGACCAGCCCTTACCTCCTGTGTGTCCTCACTTCAACTCACAACCTCTCTGGGTCTCTGCTTCCTCCAGCCTAAAATGAGAAGCTGAATTATGACCATTTCTAAATTCTCTTCTGCCTGGCTTTGACATTCTGTGATTCTAAGAAGAGCTGGATTATGAAAATCAATGATATGGATTTAAATAATGCAACAAACGGGGCCCTCATTAGAAAGCTCAGTCATGTAGAACTTTGCTCATGACAGAGAATTTAGTATCATTTTCTATCTAGCAACAACGGCTGCTTTAATTTTGAGACTTCAGTTGCTAGTTTTGGGAATAAGGTCCCTAACTACCTACTCTCAGGTGTTCCTGGCTCCTAGATGCCACATTCTGCTCTGGTCACAGGATCGGGTGACTGCTGGGAATATTCTCAGGCCAGAGCTTCCACTATGTTTTGAAAAAGGTGACAAAGATGTAGTCATATCACCCCAGAAACTATGCTCAGAGACTGGTCCCAGAGCATCTTCTGGCAATCTAAGAACCCAAATGCTATTTTAGAGTTTCACATTTCTGAGAGCCGTTTGCTGATACAGCTCAGCAATCAGCCCCTGGTTTCTGGATGGTTCCACAAGGAGAAGCCCAAAGTTCTTACGGAGCTCAGAAGTAGGGGGGCCCCAAGGGGAACCACCTAATCTGCTCCAGTAAGTTCTCTTTACAAAGCTCCAGTGGGCAGGAAGCCTCAGAAAGCCCTGCCTGGATGCCCTTGATAGGACCAGACCTTCAACTCTAAGAAATCGCTCACCCAGCTCCACTCCTAACAGACCGACTTCTTCCAGAAGGACAGGTCTCCGTCCCATGAGTTACAGTTACGAAACCAGCAGGCGCGGCACAGCTCAAGTGTATTTACAAGATCAATGTCACGCTCAAGCACATGCTCCCCCACTAACTGGCGACAGCTAGTCGCCTCCCCCAACAGAAGAACCTTAATAACTACTGTTGTAACACTTTGTTCTGGGATATAAAATTAATTCCATAACCAAGAGCTTCTTTCCAAAAGCCTTTTAGGAGTTTATCTACACAGTAATAAGGAGCAGGGTCCGCTCCGGGGTGGCGCTGTCCAACACGCGGCCACTGGTTACCTGCGGTGATTTAAGTTTCAATCTGGACTGGGAATGTAAACTGGTCCACCACAAAAAACAGTATGGCAGGTCCTCAAAGTATTAAAAAGAGAACAACCATACAATCCAGAAAATCCACTTCTGGGTATTTATCCGAACAGCCTAAGTGTCCACTGACAGATTAAAAAAAAAAATGTGATGATATATATGACAAAAAAGAAAAAAGAATAAGTAAATTTAGATTAGTTTAAATTAAATAACATTAATAATTCAGGTGCCACATTTCGAGAGCTTGATAGCTACACGTGACTAGCGGCTCCTGCACCGGGCAGCACGGGTATGAGACGCGGCCTTCATGCGGAAAGCTCCACCGGACAGCGCCGCTCTAAGGCAGTGGACATCAGTCTACGGCCACGCCACCCTGAACACGCCCGATCCCGTCTGATCGCGGAAGCTAAGCAGGACCGGGCCTCGTTAGTACTTGGATGGGAGACCACCTAGGAAGACCAGGTCCTGTAGGTATATATTAAAAAAAAAAAAATTAAAGCAATCCATCAATTAATTAATTAATTAAAGCGGTGTCCATCAGAGCCATCGGAGGGCTTGTTAAAACACTGACGAGGCACAGGGTTTGGGGCGAACTACGGAGTTTCTGATTCAGTAGGTTTGGGATGAGGCCTGAGAATCTGCATTTCCAACAAGTCCCCAGGGGACACTGAGGCTGTTGGTCTGGGGACCATGTTTTTGTGCAGAAAACTTTTAACTCATTGGTGACATCAAAATCATTAATTCAATACACACGTCTTTTAGTGCATACAATAAGGCTGAATAGGATTATAGTAATTAATCTCATCAAAACTCAGACTCCTCCGTCACCCTGATGTGCTACTACTGACCCTGGAGGTGGATGAAAAGTGAAACAAGCCAACGAACGAAAGCACCCTCTAGGTGGCCCATGCACCCAACCCGGGGGCCGGACTTAAGCCAGTTCCGCGGACTTCCGCTGCCCCACACAGACCTTTACGGTGAATCAGTATGGACGCCATTCAAGGGGAAAGAAAAAAGCACTGACTCCCCGAGACCATGGAATTACGGCACTCAGCAGCGACTTCGACATGCCCCACTGTGGCCACACGGACAGACGCCACTTGCTGTGCTACCGGCCTTCGAAACGCAGAGGCCTAAATGGAGAACGCTGGGTGGCGGCGACAGCAGACAGCCCAGCGGGGTGCAGCGGACCCCGGGGCTTTTGGAGCAAAAGCATCTTGTGGCCCCTGAGGCAAAGACACGGAACTGTGAAGAGTGACAGGCTCGGGAAGCAGCAGGCACCACGCGAAACATAAGGACGGGAGCTCGCCGGCATGCAGCCCACGGGAGGGCCGGAGGGGCAGGCCTGGTCTCCAGAGCCATATGGTCAGCACCGGCAGCCGGGGCCTCCTCAGCTACAGAAGGGCGGTAACAGACCAGGCACCAGGTTACCACCCACGGCCGCCGAAAAGCCAGAAGCTGCTCAGAACACATGCAGGCTTCCGTCACACGCACGGGCATGAAATCCGGAGGTGAACTCCATCCACCACCTCCAGCAAACTTCTGAGTAGTGAGAAGTACGCTCTGTCCAACTATTTCTGCAGAAGCTCCCAGACTGTTTTTAGCTCTGCTGATGCCTGCGAAGGAGAGGTGCGAGGCTGGAGCATGAAAACCAGGGCACCCTGCCCACACGCCTCTTTGAAAAACCGAATGCATGGTTCAGCCTCTGCCTCCTGTACAGGAAACGGAGGACGGACTTCGAACCACCCAGAGTGCAGGAAGGGGGAACGTAATGGGAACCGAGCAGGGGAGGAGTGCGCGGCCCAGCGGCGGGCTGCTCCCTACGCTGCGGGGGGTCAAACACTGCCATCTGGTGCCCATTCCCAGTGACAGCGACGCATCACAGACCCATGGGCCGGACGAGGCCCAAAGACACCAAGAGATAAGGCAAAGCGAAACACAGCGAACAGCACCTGAATCTGACACATTTATTAAAAATGGGAGACTTTTTTCTGTTGCCACATAACAAATAAAAATGGCCAGATTTTTTACATGCTTCTGCTGCTTTAAAAAAAAAATTATTTAAAGTGCTTTAAAATTTTTCTTTAACTCGTAGAACATTTCGTCCCCAAACTGAAGAATACACTTCTCTTTATCAGAGAAGGATAAAGTAAGAGAGGGATGGGAGAAGAAATCAAAACGAGGCCGGCCATTTAGACTCCTAAGTTACGTCGCTACAACGAAGCTACTGGGAACATTACAAAGAAACCATGAGGATACATGAAAATTAGCTGGGTTATTAAGTACACATATTATACATAAACTGGGGGGAGAAAGGCCATTTAAGAGGAAATGATGAAAGCGAACACTGCTTTGCCCCAATATTTGATGAATACGATCCTGGCTAACGACCGCCTTTGTCCTGAATGAGGCAAGGTGAAAAGCAACCAAATTAACAGAAGCTATGTGAAATGCGACTTGGGACGTTGTTGGCCAGAGTGAAAGGACAGTCTCTTTAATCCTTTGATAGAATAGCTGGAAGTCACCGCGCCACAGAGGTGATGTCTAGACTAATTACATGGATGCCAATTCTTTCAGCCAATTAGGAATCACGGTCGTGAAAGTCATTTTAATGATTACATGTAAAGACGACTCTCTTCACTCTCACATACAAATGATTACGCTCTTCAGAATTTTATGTACGAAAAAAAGTTTCATTATACTTACAGTGCTTAATGACTTCTGTTTTCTGACCCCCCAAAAAAACACGGTAAATAATAAACTAATTATATCTTCGCTTAAGAATTTGAAGTTCAAAAAGTACACCAATGGTAACTAATTGAAGATTTTTATGAGATTTCCCCTAAAGCAGCTAATAAAACAGTGAATTACAGTAGTTATGAGTTATTTAAAAATATAAAGTTTATGAAACAGTAAAGAAAATTCTCATTTCAAAGGATCTGCATGGTCCTCAAGGTAAAAATAAGACAGTAAAACATCTAAATTATCCACCCAATAAGGGTCAGCATCCTCCAAATAGTATTAGCTTTGTTAATAACAATAATCATGCTTTCAGTTAATCAAAGTATGAACTGAGCATCCACACCTACAAGTACAAACTTATTATATCCCACCATGGGACTGTCTAAGATTCTGTAGCTTATGTAATTTTAACCAAAAATATCCCTGGCTTAATTTCCTGGAAAAGAAAAAAAAAATGTCCTATTCTTTTAGCAACAATGAAAATAATCAATTATACAAAAATTAGGGTAAAAAGTTACAAGTGAGCAGTGGGCAGATTTTATAGCATAAAGTCAAATATGCAAAAATATATGTCCCTGAGCTATATAAAAAGTGTGAGCACGGAGCCAAACAAATCTCCTGAAAAGCTGGCTTTCTGCTCTTCTGAGGATGCAAAAATTAGTTAATGTCTGACTCTTGTATGAACTTCCCAGAGAGAATTAGGGAATGGTCCATGCAAACCCCAGGAAGACTCCCAAGCCCTGAGTTCATTTAGGAACGAACATTCCGAAATTACACTCGAACACTCCGAAATTACACTCCGGGGCTGAGGCGCTGAACTGCCAGCAAGGAGAAACGTCAATGAACTGCTCTAATTCAGGGGCCGGGTCGGAAAAGCAGCACTAAGAGGAAAAGCAATGGCGTCCAGTGGCTGGGGAGGAAGCGACTTCTAGTGAAGGGGAAGAAACAGCCAGAGGCTCCCTTAGAAACAATGCCTAAGAAGTTCTGAAACATGGGAAAGATCGAGAAGGAAGAAGGCAATGTGGAAAACTCCAATCGACCAAAGGGAAATGCAAGTTCAGGGTCATAAAAGGAGTTGTCTAGGCTCTTAAATAAATATCATTGTAATACAGTCTTTTACACACAACTCGATTCTCAATTATTAACATTCAGAGACAGCTGACAATTCTCTCTCTCTCTCTCTCTTACGCGCGCGCGCGCACACACGCACGCGCACACACACACACACACAAAATGCCAATAGTTCACATCTTCTTTTATAATTAAGAACAATTTCAGCAAGAGGCCACGCTGGGTTGCTTAGCTTCCTTCCTCGCCTTATGTTTCGATGCTGAGGAGGGGAGTGATTACAAGAGTTCCGAGAGACTGGGGATGGTGGGGGTGGGGGGTTGGGGGGGAAGAGTGCTAGAAAAATCCACAAAGTAGTTTTGTTCACCGCCCTCCACCGAGAACTACTCCTTTGAGCTATAGGAATTCTCCTGGCTCTCCTACTCTAACAAGGAAAGATCCGGGGCCATTGCTTCCTCCATGAGCTCTTAGATGCGCCTCGTGGGCCATGTGAGCCACACACATGTGTCACCGGCACAGGCGGCAGGGGCGTGGCCACAGAGCCCCCCCCCCCACGAGCCAGTCTCCTTGTTTAACCACTGTAAGCCCTTTGCTTCCATCAGATACGGAGTGGGCTGTATCACTAGCTCTTCTCACCCCTTCCTTTCACATTGAAGTCATGATCTATGCGGCGTGTGGTCCTTCAGACTCTAGAAGCTCATGGGGGGTGCATTAAACACCCTTTTTTAAAAGTTTTGTTCCAGGAACTCTCTCCTCTAAGAAACAGCACTGGTGCATCCACGCGGCCAACATGCTCATGTCATCGCCCCCTATTCTAGGGCTTCTAAATCTGGGCTACGTGCAACCCTGATTCATGGATACTTTTAACAGGACCCACAAACTTGTTGAAATTGTACCTGTCATGCACACATTCACAGAGAGCGTGGACACAGCTTTCACCCTATTTTTTAAAAAGGTCAGTGAGTTATAAAAGGCAAAACAAACAAAAAAACCCTGCTCTAAAAGGATGCATATACTTAAATATTGCACCTCTTAAAATACCCTCTCCCGTCCTCCTCTGCACTCTACACTTGTCTGCACACACATTATCAAGGAGAGATAGTCGACGGATGATTTAGATATAAATTTTTGCTATGAAGTCAGCTCTGTTTGAGAGTTCTAGTATAAATAGTAATACAAAGTAAAAGAAATCCTTTCCAAGATCGGCTCCCCCAAATGAGCCTGTTATGATTTGGAAAGAAAGCAGTTCGACCTGCCTCCTGACACAGCCCACCACCATTCTGAAATTCTCACCACTGAAGTCTCCCATTGACAAATGCACTGTGGAGGAATTAATAGGCCACACTTAGCTGGCTTCCTCTTAGCACAGAGCAGGACTCTGAGAAAAGGGACTCTAGGAAAGGTCCACAGTGGTTGGCAAGAAAGGGATCAGGAGACCACAGTCTCTAATCTGAGCACCCAATGCCATCAGGAACCAGTTTCTCCAACTTCACTCACTGACCCTGGATCATGCTGGTTCCAGATTAGGGGCCAAAGGACTTCTTTATCTCACATGCTTGCTTACTAAAACCAAAAATAACAACAAACTCCCAACCGCAGGCAATTTTTTTATGGTAGCCTAACAACTGGTACTATCCGATAGGTATTATTTAATTCATAGCTATGAGACTCAAAAATGCTAGGTATATATTTTTTTCAAATCCAATCTTTCAAATGATGGCATGGCAGCAAACTGATAAATGTGCACTAATTAAAAATATAAGCTATTGATCAAAGCCTCGGTATTATAAATACATTTACACTTTGTTAAAATGCAAACAGCAAGTTGTTTTGACATTGTCACAAGATAAATTCATGACACAGGGACAATTTATTTTGCATATTCCCTCTCATAGTTTAATTTCATACAAGCCATCCACAAGAACTTTTGCATAAGGCATGACAAATAATCTAGGGAAAAGGAAATAACTAGAGACTTCAGAACAGGAAGGGGCTGGAAGACTAGTGAAGGTCACTCTTATGAGTTGGGAGAGTTAAGTTTTCTCATTCATCTCAACAATCTTTCATGTCTGTAGGAAAGCGGTTCAATTTATTACGCTTTTTAAAAGCTGCTTAATTTCCCTCATTATAATGGGATCTGCATATTTGGAGAATGCATTATTTTTCTGTGGAACATGGTGCTAAACTCATTTACAATAACACTTATGGCAGATAGCCTATCAATACATACATCTGAATAAAACTTTAAAACATCACTTTAACTCCTATGTATTTAGAAAATTACCTTTGATAAAGCAATTACCGAACTTAAAAAAAAAAAAAAAAAACTAATATTTCTTGTTCACTACAATTTGAAATTCACACATAAGCTATAAGCAATAGGAAACAGTCTGTTTAAAAACACACACACACACACACACACACACATTTTGCCATAAAACTAAGGTTTACTGCATGTCTAGCCATTTCTGATACATTAAATGACAAGATATGGTCACAGTAAGGCCTGAAACTGCAGGCAAAACTGCTAATACCTCAAGAAAAGGTTTTACGTGGCAGCTAAAAGTTCAAAGTATAAAAACTAAACAATTACAATCTGAGACTCACTTAAAAAGGTTTACATAGTTGGCTGCTCAGTGTTTGCACAAAACAAAAAGATATCATAACCTTTGTATTTCTTGCACGAAATGATGGGTACTTAATCTTAAAATATGTGGGTCGCAAAATGAAAAATACTGTCGTATTCAAGGTGCTAGCATAAAACTTGTGTATGGGTTCTGCTGTAAGAATAAAATTATTTTTTAAATTTAAGAATAGCTTCACATTAAAAATGCCCAGAGACTGTTTTATCACTGATGCATAATGTAATTCATTTCACAATACATAGTTTTCTTCCCTATACAATGACATTTGGTAGAAGAATCAGTACAAATATGTGCAAAATGCATACTCTCCTGAGTTTTACAGTTATTTCTGAATTAGAATCTGATTACATACATACATTCATATTTTAAAATTTCTCCCAAAGTGGAAAAAAAAAAATCTTATGTTTACTTAATACTAAATACTACAAAGGCAATAAAATTCTTCCAGTTTAATGATACTGGAAGAAAAGTTTCTAATTTGAGAAAGTAACCATAATAAACACGAAAAAATGATGTGTGAAAGTGAATGCATAATTTTAGGAGCCAAACAAAACAATAACTTATCTCCTTATAGAATAATCTACCTTAATTATTGTAAAATTAAACTACGTAAATGGCAACAGCAACATGCCCTGTTGGACAGAGACAAAGAGCTTGCAAAAAATTTCATTTGATAACACAAATTTGGTTTCTAATCTTTTGGCACAAGACCCAGGGAAATAAATACCTGTCTCAACAGTGACCTCTAGTGGACAAGTCTTAAAATGACTGTCTCAAAAAGAAATTCTGCTTTTAAAACAAAAGTAGAAAAACCTTTACAAAACACTTGCCAACGGCGCAAGAAGCAAGGATTATATCAAAGAGCAGACCGGAAAGGACTCAGTTAGCAGTGGTGCGTGAGAGGAGGTGGTCGCAAAGCGGGCGCAGCAGGGGGCAGAGACAGGAAGCCAGCCCTTGGGATAACTGCTAAGTCCCTTCCTCTCCAACACAGAGCAAGCATCTCAGCGTGCCGGGACTTGGCACAACTTGTCACCTACCAGCCTTTTAACCCACCGGTATTAACTGAGTGGCTGTTTCATGTTCACCGTACTTTGAGCATTTCTGCAGGGGTAGGATACAAAAGAGCATTGGACAAGAAACATGAAATACAGTTAATTGTATGAAGAAATTAATAAATAATTTGAGATCTTAAATCTATGAAACTAATTTTAAGTGAAAGAGTAACAGGCCCAGAAGCCATAAGACTCAGAGTGGTAAAAAGAGGCTTAACGGGGAAGTGATGCTCAGCTGCGCCCAGGAGGTCGCTGGGTAGAAGCGGCACCTGTGGCTGGACATGGCACCAGCCTCCCCTACCTGCAATTCTCAGGGGCACCTGGGAGTGCCGGCCCACACATCACTCAGCTCTGAAAGGGCCCCATGAATACAAAGATGATAAGACACCAACTCCCCGGGCATTAGGTGATGTTTCCTTAGCGCTCCCACAGTCCAGCACAGTGCAAACGAACCCATGAGACCAGAGTCTGTGGTGGCCACATCTACTTAAGTCCCTACACTGGTTGGTTAGTCCCGAAGAGAGAGACCTTCCGGCTCCTACGCGGACCACTTCGCCTCAGGCCAGTTCTTCCTCTCGGGCTCTCCAGCCATCGACTGCTTCCTCCATCAACTGCCCCATGTAACTGCTGGGAGGCCACTGTGCTCGGCAACAGGGCATCAAAGAATAGGTCGTGGTCCCCGCTTTCGAGAACGCCTAAGATCTACCTAGGGAGAGAAGAACCGCGAAGCAGCGGCAGGACTAAGAAGTGCCTCTGGGGGAGGACGGGGGCGAGGCCGCGGCAGACTAGGAGGGGCCAGGGGACCTGGAACAGAGCGGGGCAGGCACGGGGGGCGGGGCTGCGGCACATGGGGAGGACGGCCTGGCGTGGGAGTTGCGGCCTGGCGTGGGAGTTGCGGCCGCGGCAGGGCGGGTCCAGAGAAGCAGACGCACAGGGCGCCCTCCCTCAGATGTGCGCGGTACCGCGGGGCAAGCGCTGTTTCCGAAGGGCTGGCCTAGTGGCAGAACCTCCGCGTTACCCACTGGGCCAGAAAGAACCTCGGTTGGGTTCCCAGACCGAACCTGCCCAGTTGCAGTTAGAGGCAGAAGGGGAAGCTCCACCTGCTACTGGGCCTCCGGCCTCCTTACGTGCGTCCTGGAAACCCGCAGATCTAGGGAAGTGGCTGCGGGCAGAACAGTCTTCCACTGACTTCGATTCCCCAAACCCATCCGTACCGCCCGACCCCCAGGTTTAAACTTCAACAGCGTCACTGTAACCATGACGAACGTCTAACGGCGAGCGGCTTGACCGTGCTGGAATATTTTTTTATGAACTGTAACCTAGATAACTTTGTTTCTGCTCACAAATTTTTGGAATTTATGGATCATCGGCCCACTTTCAGGTTCCCCGTGGCTGCTTTCATACTGCGTTGAGAGGACCTGTCAATGTCAAAACTACCAACAGGGAAAGAAAGTCACCTGGGTGCCATTCTGCTCCGGTGGCCCTGCAGATGGTGACTCAAGTGCGTGGAGTCAGATGGTGTCCCCAGATCGGGGTCCCAGTTTGAGTAAAGCCAGGTATTCATTCCGCAAGGCCAAGAGTGGAAATGTCAGAGAACAGTGTAACTGGCAAGCTGAGAGGAAAACACAAGTATTTTGCAAGATAAAAGCAAGGCTGAGGCGTTTGTTTTTGTTGAGTCCCTGCGGTTTTAATGCAGCACTGTCAGCGAGTCCCTATTAAAAACCACAGAAAGTGAAAGACACTGATTACAATAAAAAGTGACAGCAGGGTGTTCTTAGCCACTTACATGTAATGCATATTTATATTGCCATCAAATGGACATATTTACTATAAACACTTGAAAAACCATAGCAAAGTCATTCATTTAAATGCCAGAAAAATAGTAAAAGATGCTAATTTGACCTTAGCGAAACGGCGCGGATGTCACCGACACTACCCACAACGGCTTGAAACAGAATTTACCAAGACGTTTAATTAGTTCACCGGATTAGGTCAACAGTGTCTCGGATGCGGGAAAAAGAAAAAAAAAAAAAAAAAAAGGAAAGAGGATATACGAAGTTTGGATTCATTCCGTCGACCACTTTAACAGCAGACACAATTTAACTCCAAATTATACCTAAATTAATCTCACATTATATGCCTGGAGAAAGAAACTGATCCATCGATCCCTGAGATTTCTCTTTGTGGATACGTAAGAAGAAAAAAATTACAACTATCTGGAAGATTTTTTAAAAAACAGATCAATTAATGATGTAATAGAAATAAAACATATTTTGCTTTCTTGTTTAAATGTAAACTGTTTCGCTCTAATGGTGACGCGGATCTAACAACGGTAAGCTTGGCAATTAAACATTTTTATGAACTTCGTGATGGAGAGCTTCCGGAATTTCTGCTGGCAACATCTCGGGGAATTTAGAGGTCATGCCATCCACCCTTCAAAACAAACAGCAAATCCCCTGTGACTGGGGTTACGGTCTCAATGGACAGCGAGACCATTTGCTACAAAAACAATTAAAGTGGCAGCATATCGCCTGTTACAAAAATGATCACATGTGACCTGTAGCCCTCACTTTCAACTTCTGTGGCCCCCACTACCGAAACATGACAAATGTGCCACTCTGCCTTTGCCTTACAAATATGCACTTTTTGCTAAGAATGAACTAATCTGCCTGTCTCAGCTACACGAGGGGCTCTGCCACTCTGAAGTCTAGATTATCAACAGCTCTGTGACATTGCTTCGAGCTGTATATAATGTACATACACACATAAATTCACGACACAGACCCCTCAAGATGACATTGTGCTCAATTTCATTGCATTCGGAAAGCTCCCGAACAAATTCTTGCCACGTGATTAGAAAACCATTCAAGTCTGCAAGAAATATGGGAAGCGCACAGAAGCGACAGTCAATTAGGAAAGAGAAAGGAGAGCAGGACCCTGTCATTAAAACCTTTAAGGCCACAGCTCTCACAACAAAATGGTCCGTGCTATTCATACGAAATAATCTTATAAAAGCAGATATTAAATCTACTGCATGTACACCACACAGTCATACTACCAATGCCCAAGAAAATTTTTCTTAGAAACCTGACTCAAGAATTTGAAAAATAGCCATGTAAATTTATATAAGTTATGCAACTTTGTGGTTTTTTTCTTCCCCATTGAGCAGGGAAGGAAGATATATCAACAGTTAAATTTTCCCCTTTGAGATGAAAGCAAAAACTCTTACTCTAATATTTCTTGATAATTTTTTTTCCATGAAATACTAATGAATGGCCCAGCAGCAATTCGGGTCCCTGTAGCATTTACCAGTCATGAATGGAACCTTTGCAGAGAAGCAAGGCCATTTGTTTCCCTTCGGTTTAATCACACAATAGCAAAGAGTCCTTAGAATAAAGCAAAGTCCAAAATACGGGAAGACACATGCTCATGTATCTTAGTGTCACCAAAATAAATTTACGTGTCCCCAAATAAACAGTTGTCATTAGTGTCTTCACAGGAACCCAAAAATCAGCAGTATCACCACATTACCTAAAAGTCAGAAACTGTGAAATAAATGATAACGTCAACTCACTTGTTAGCTTGTTGTGGCTGAGGACCAGCTGCGTGATGTGGGATAAGGAGACTGTAAAAGAATAAAAAAAAATGTCAGTCAGTTAATGTACCCAAATTACAGCAACACTCCTACGAGGTGAAGTGCTAAATTATTTTCACAGGTTGAAGTGTTACCGCTCACAGAGAAGCAAGGATTCATTTAACACTCCGATAAATGTTAACCCGAATTAAAAGAAGTCATATAATGAGTGGTACAATTAGCATAGCAAGTTAGACCTAATGAGATTAATGTCACAGGATCGGACATTAAAAGGGTCAGTTAGCTTTGCTTGGAGACCTGGTTTCTGCTGGCCTGGCCTTAGTGACCCATCTCAACAAACTGTGCCAGTCTGAGAACTGGCCGACTGTGTGGACAGGCACTGAGCCCTCGCCCCCGTGGAAAAGTCACAACATCCACGGAAAGATCACGTGGCAGAAGGCCGGCCAGTACTCTACTTCATCCACACCCACTGTGAACCCAGAAATTCTTTTACACACTTCAATGATCCAAAAAACAAACAAAATTCTCCTTTAAAAAAAAATTTGGTTGATGTTTTAATGTACCTACAGATTGCACATCAGTTTTCAAACTTCACCATGGAGGTTTAATTTGCTGAACAGATTTACTTAAAAGATGGTTTTTCCAACTATAAACAAAAACATATACACATAGATCCACCAAAAAAAAAAAAAACCAACAAAACAGGGATCTGCCTTCCATTTTATTTTGGTTCTAAAACGTCACTGGATGATCAGCATCACACACACACACACACACACACACACACACACACACACAGAGTCTACACTGATGCGGCTAAAAAAAAAAAAATGCAGTGGAGTTTTTTTCCTTACGGGAATAAAGCAGAAAGTCTTCTCAGGGGGAGTCTCAGTGTTGGACCCCAGCAGGCTTATAAGAAGATGAGTTATCACTCCTGACCACTACTACTGTTTTTCTTTTTTCAACCATCGCAAAGCCATAGAAAAGTTCAAAACACAGTACACAGACCTTGGTTTCCCGCCCTGAACCATTCGAGATTAAGATAATGGCCTGATGCCCCACAAACTTTAGGGTAGTGGTCCCCAATCTTTTTGGCACCAGGGATCAGTGGTCCTATGAGAACCTGATGCCTGATGATCTGAGGCGGAGCTGAGGCGGTGATGCTGGCGCTGGGGAGCGGCTGCAGATACAGATGAAGATTTGCTCGCTTGCTTGCCCAACACTAACCTGCTGCGCGGTCCGGTTCCTAATGGGCCACAAACTGGTACACGTCTGCGACTCAGGGGTGGGATCCCTGCTTTAGGACATTGCCACAAAGACATCTGCTACCTGACCACAAAACAGCCATCCAGTCATCACCATCTAAGCCCCAGCCCTCATCCAAGGTTCTCCAAAGGTCGAAATCCTCTAAGGAAAAAAAGATTCATTTAGAACCCACACTGTCTGTAGCTGCCAGGTCTCTTTAAGGCACCTTTAGTCTGAATTTCTCTTTCCTTAACTTTCATGACCTTGGCAATTTTGAAGCTCACAGGCCACATTATTTTGTATTAAGTCCTCCATGTGGATGTCATGTGTTTATTCTTGTTTAGATTTAGGTTATGCATCTTTGACAGGAATGTGGAAGAAATGCTGTGTTCGTCTCAAACCATCCTGTCAGGGAGCACAAGATTTCCAATTGTCCCATCACTAATGACCTTCCCTTGATCATTCATGTCTGCCAGGCTTCTCCACAATTTATTCTGTTCCTCTTTGGAATCTGTGCTTTTTAGGCGAAGGAAGGACTTTGAGGCTATATCGATATCCTGTTCCACGTGTAGTTCATGGCCCCCAACTAGGGCAACTTTGACTCTCATGGGATATTGGGCAAGTGCCTGGAGACATTTTTGATCCTAACAACTACGGTCACTAAAACATCTAAACTTTCATATGTGGCTCACATGCCATTTTAATTGTGTAGGACTGGCCCAAAGCAGTGGCGTCTAGCAGGCAGGGGCCAGGGATGGTGCGAAACACCCTGCAATGCACAAGGCAGCCCCACAGCAGACCCATCGGTCCAAACGTCAGTAGTGTTGCTACCAAGAAATCATGACTGACTTGTCTTGGTGTGGCTTTGTGGTTTCCTACCTTAGTCAATGGGTTATGACCTGTCACTATTTTTTATGTTGATGTTCGAATTGTCCCATTAGGCCAG
Source organism: Rousettus aegyptiacus (assembly GCF_014176215.1). Lineage (NCBI taxonomy): Eukaryota > Metazoa > Chordata > Mammalia > Chiroptera > Pteropodidae > Rousettus > Rousettus aegyptiacus. The sequence goes on along the minus strand of NW_023416285.1, from coordinate 89,774,392 downwards.
TGGGAGCTCATCCGTGATGGCTGCTAAGTCCCTCGGGCACGTCTCTGGCTCTGTGAGCACTTTCTTACTTTCCGACACGAGATATTCAAGCGCATCTTGTGCTGCTTCTGCCACAGCCCTGGAATCGGCCACTTCTGCAATGAGCTCTGCTTCCTTCTGGTGGAAGATGGTATTTTAAGCCAAAACCCGGGCAGCAGATGTAGTCACTGCTATCTGGGGGGCTCGATGTTCTAAGTCACTCTCAGTGGACAGAGCTGGAGCACGCACACGCACACACGCACACACCTACACTGACTTCACTATTTACACTGAAAACCGAGTTCACGCCACCAGAGCCAACTGCAGCACAGCATGACACGGTTCGTTTTAGTTGCTCCCTGTCGGTATTTGCAGTTTCCTTCTCTAACTCCAAGAAGCCTGGCTTGCATTACCTTTAACCTGCCTCCTTGTTTAATCAATGCTTCTATATATAACTGCACAGAGTTATCCTACAGCTACGCTGGGACAGCTTTATGTTTTATCTACAGGGACACTGGGAGTCTGAAACTGAGTCTTGGTTAAAATCAGGATGAACAGGCTAGCTAAAGAGGTGTAATGTTCTGTTTTAAAGCTGCAAACTCCCCCAAAGACACCCAGGGCCAGCATGTTTACACATTTAGGGTTGTGCAAATTGATGGCTTACACCTGGCTACAGGTGCACGGCCAGTCAGGCATAAAAGACACTGCTGGACACTTCTGCCTGTGTCTCCTGGAACTCTGATTCCTCCACATGTCTTGATGGTTCATGGAGATGAAATAGGTCCTGAGCAGCAGCTAAGAAACCACCCTGGGGAGTCACCAGTGACCGTCTTGGGGCTCTGAGGCTCGCCTGTGCTTTCCTGCTCTTGCTAAACCACACACGACTCAGCTCTATGGATTCTTCCGAGTCCTTTCAACCACCCAGTGCAGTAATGCAGGAACCGATCCCCTCCCCGCCCCTCCCTCCCACCTGGACACCTTCACGCTCTGCTCCGACTCACCCTCCTCGTCTGTCTCCACGCTCCTCGCCCTGCCGGGCCTTGGACCTCCCGAGCCCAGCCCCCCACCCTGCACAGTGCTCTCCTCAACACACTCAGGTTCCCACACCCTGCTCTAGGCCACCACGGCCCCCAAACACTGGACACCCCACTTTTTCTGTCCCACTTACGGGCTTTAAGACTGAACTAGGGAAGGGGGAAGGGAAAGGCAAAACAGAAGATGAACATTTTATGGTTTCCGGAAGAGTCATGAAGGTGCCTTCCCATAGGACATTTAAGATCTTAGACACTGCAAAACATCTCATACATTTGTACTTATTAAAGAGTTTCTTGTCTACCAAATAAAGCATTCCTTTACTTCTGAGGTATACGGTCTGTCATTTAAAAAAAAATAAATCTCAAAGAGCTGCCCTCATTCCAAACAAGATGAAATGGATTCACAGATCTTCCTCTTAAGACAAACAGCTTCATGTGAAAGCAAACCACAAATACCATGAGTTACACAAAACAGGAGTTTCTCACGCATGTAAATACGGGCAATCCAAAGGTTCCTGGTATCTTGTTCAAATATCCTCAAAGCACGGCTCCTACCTCATGGTCCACAATGGCTGCCTGAGCTAAGCCACCATGCCTGTATTCCCTTCAGGAAGAGGGAAAGGGCAAAAATAAATAAACAAAAGACTCTCTCCTTTAGGAAACTTCCAAGTTGTACATGACACTTCCACTAATAAGCAATTAATCAAAATTTTGTAATGTAGTGATGCCTAGCTGCAAGGGAGGCAGGGAAAACGCAGTCTGTATTGCAGGTGACCACGTGCCAGCTAAAACGGAGGGTTTTATTAACATGAAAGATGGAGCAAACGGAAACCGGCAGACAACTAGCAGCCTCGCACTCGAGGAGACCACTCCACCTGAGCGCCACAGCAATGAATTCCGATTACAAAGGAAAACTAATTATCCCATATCATCCTGCTTTAATTTTTCCTAAAATACCAGAAATAACTAATTAAAAGAAAAAAAATTGTTCTTCTCTCAGATCACACTCAGTGAAAGATTTAATTAGGGAAAGCTGGTTCTTGTTAATTATTTCATTGTGTCATTTCAACAAGCATTTAACAAGAAAGTGATAAAATTTTAAAGTTTTTTTTTTTTTAATAGAGAAAGGAAATTCAGTTGTTACTTCAACTGATCACTCACTACGATATATTTTCCTTTCTCACGATCATTACCAGGCTACATGCTAAAGCAGGTGAGCGGGAGAAAAGAGGTGAGAGGCAGAAAAGGAAAAGGCAAGAAAAGACTGTGGGCCGGGTCTAGGGGAGGGCGGCTGGGCTGGACAGAGCCAGAACCACGGAATCCATCACAAAGCCTGGTCCAGGCCGAGCCCGAGCGGCAGCAGACGCGCTTACACCACCCGCCGCTCCCTTCCACTCGGCAATGGTGCGTTCAGGGTGAGTCTTGTACGGAACTGCACCGTGGAAGCAGAAGGGAGAGGCCTACCAAGTAGATTTAAAAGCACAAAAGCCGCTCTAGTCAAACATACCGGGAAAACGGAAGCGGGCTGTACCCACTGACCCCTGAATCGCTCACTGTGAGACCTTCCGCTGGGTTAATAACCTGCTCCAACGGTCCTGCCAGCCATAGTGTCAAGAATGGGCACCGGGAGAACAGGGAGAATGGTTACTGCAATTCCCAGAGCAATACTAAACTATGCTTTGTCCAAAAACTCTGCGTTTTCGAAGCAGAATATATTACGAGAGTCAACTAGATAAGAAGTATATTGACAAACACGGTTAAACGTTAGTGTTTTGTCTATGAGTCTCTCCAGCCTTTAGAAATGGTACTTGGGTGAACGCCGTGTTAGGCTCAAACGAACGGTGGGAAACAACCATTGGGAAGGAGGTGTCTGTGAGGAAAGGGGGTGGACTGAGGTTGCTGGCACTCATATAAGATTTGTGATCATTTATTCTGTTGTCAAAAAGGGAGCCCGCGGGAAAATGCTCAAAGAGAAACTGGTTGGTTCAAAATTTTCACAAGAAAATCACAAACTCATTGACTGGATAGTTACTGAGCATGCTCGGAGTGCCAAGTCTCTACCTTGAAGATCCTCAGAGAAGTAATGTCAACCATACATCCCGGTTAGCCTGGGACAGTCTTAGATTACGCCTGTTGCTTCTCTCAAAACCATCCTCGTTTGGATAACAAATTATATAGTCACTCAACTTCGGGAACATAAAACATGCACCGAAATCCTAAAATGAGAGTTATAAAAAGAGCATGGACACAAGAGAAGCCTATCGGCAAGGAGAATGGCAGTTCAGGAGGAAATGTTACTTGCTGTGGGATGAATGACACGTCCACACATGTTACAGGGCAGAGGGTACGCCCGGCACTGAGGCTGGACCTGGAAGCCATATGGAACCTGAGGATGACGGGAGAAATCGCAGCTTCCACACCTGAACAAATGGATGGAAAACAGGGATGGTACAGGACTGGAAGGGGCAGCCAGTATCTTAATGAAATGAATTCAGAAAGATCAAAGAACTAAATAAACCCTTCTCAAAAAAAAAAGAATCATCATTTCTAAGTAACACATGGAAACAGACATTATTAAACTGATAAGAACAGATAACACACTAGATCTTAGCCAAAAGGCTGAAAAGCAATGGAACCAGACATTATTATTTAAAATAGGTTCAGAGTTTTTTCTTTCTTCTTCTACACAAAGTAGGTAGCATGAGAAAAAAAAAAAAAAAAGCATGATAAAATTCACAGTAACATAAGATGAAATTATAGACTTGTTTTCAAAATAATCTAACATATCATAAAGATGTGGTGCACTGGAAATTGTCTCCATAATTTTCAATTTGGCAAATTATTCCTTCGGCAGCACTTGAGAGAGGGTGGAAAGTTCTAGCTTCACAGCATGACATTTACATCCCAAGAAGAAAATCACGGCCCAGATGACAAGGGGAATGAGACTTGAAAGCACGCAAAGCGACACGAGACTTGAAAGTGTCTGCAATCGTGTCGCGGGCTGGAACTGGCCACTCTGGGGTTCCAGGTGAAGGGCTCTGTGACACTGGCCACAAAAACTGGACTGCAACCCCCGGGTCACCTCGTGAACTGCATTCTGAATGGAGGCAATCAGAAAGAAAACCGCTATCATCAGAATGCAAATGGCCGGCCCTCCTTGACGCTCTCGCGGTGTCAAACACTGCCACGTTGTAAAAACCACCATAGCTCCTGGGATATTCAAAGAGGGCCGCCTTGTTTTGTCGACCTCCAGGGGTCACCATCCAAACTCTGTGCAACTCTGTGCAAATAGCAACCTCTGTTATGCCTGTCCTTCCTAAGTTGTAGATAAAAACAATTAATTCTAACTTAAAATGCAGGATGGTCCAACTGGCTTTTCCATTTTGGCTCCCCAGTAGGCTAGACCCAGCCACAGGCCTAAACGACGCTGATTCACAGACTCCACAGGGATGTGCAAGCAGGCTGGCTGTCAACACCTGGCCATGATGCATGATTAAAATGTCTGCCTGTGGTGCATGGCTGAAGTTATTTCACCCTTGACAGTACGATATAGATTCAGACTTTCTTAAAGACGCAGCTTCTGACAACATATTAAAGTGAAGACGATAAAATGTTTGCTACCGAGATATACAAATATCATATTCATCAACATACTCAGCATCATAAAACACTTCTTCCGAATTCTGCTCATAATTTAAAACTTCCAAAAAAAGTCACCATGGTATGAAAGCTTTCCTTTACTTCACGACTAATTATTTTGGAGAGTTGGAAACTCTTCAGTAGCAAGTTTTTGAAATTAATTACTTGATGCAATTCTGTTTAAAGGGTCTATCAACTGTAATTAATTGCTCTCTCATTCAACGGAAAGTAATTTATCATATGTGACCATTAAAAAAAGGTGATATTTCTTTCTATACCTAAATAAGAGCAGAGAATTCACATGTGTGGAGAACCCCGCCATGAGCTGGTCATTGACGGGGGGCTTTGAATCAATGGGGACAGTAAGCCAAAAGATACTAGACTCAAGGCACTGTATTAAAATCGTGGTGCCCACATCATTCCCATCCAAACACATCACTTTATAATCCCTCCTTCAGAAAAGAAGACAAAGGCAATTAATTATCCTTCTGAAGATGCCTGTGAGAATTGAAAAGAGAAATACAGTAAGCACCCTAAGACACTTAATCATTAATTGCTCTTGAGATTTAAGCAGAAAAGTATTAACAAATATCAGCAAATCACGACCCTTCGGCAAGACTGCACTCACGTGGTGAGTCGCAGAGCATGAGCGAGACGTGGTCCCTGCCCTCGACGAGCTCTGCACACAGCCATCTCCCCTCACCTACAGTATCACTTTTCGGCTTCAGTGACGCGTGGTCAACCGCGGCCTGAAAAACTACACGGAACGTTCCAGAAATAAATAGCTCATAAGCTTTAACCTGAGCTTCTTTGAGGGGCATGGATGAAATCTTGCGCGTCCCACTCCGTCCCACCCCGGATGTGGATCGCCCCTTCACCCCCCGTCTGCACATGCATGTGCTCCCCGCCCGCTCATCACTCAGAAGCTGACGCGGTTATCAGGCTAGCTGTGCTATCACAGTGACTGCTTTGCCAAGTCACCCGTATTTTAATGGTCCCAAAGCACGAGAGGAGTGATGCTGGCAGTTCAGAATGTCAGAGAGAAGCCTAAGGTGCTTCCTTTAAGAGAAAAGGCGAGTACAGTACAGTACGATGTTTTGAAGGACCACAGTCATAACTTTCATCACAGTATATTATAACTGTTCTATTATTGTTGTTTACCTCTCATTGCACCTCGCTGATAAACTGAACTTTGCCACGGGTAGGTGTGTGCAGGGAAACGCACGGTACGGATAGGGTTTGGTACGACCTGCAGTTCAGGCATCCACTGCGGTCTGGGAACAGGGAAGGGGGCGCCACTGCACGTGACATGCAAAGGACTAACATTCTCCACACATAATGACTTTTCCCATTGGTAAAGTGGAAAAACTATGCTGCTCCTCAAATAAAGGATGACGTCTGCAGCATCTGGCACAGAGTGGGCGCTGAGGCCCAGCCTGCTGCCTTGAGGGTATTGTCGTGGGACCTCTGGTGGGGCGAGAGGCTGGGGGTGAAGCGTCTAACGGTCCTTGGGGTGAGGCGTGGAGGCGAGGGTGCGTGGGTGCCCTCTGGAACACATCTGTTTGCTGGACCTGTGCGTGTGGGAGGAGAGAGGCAGGAACAGGATTGTGGGGAGAGGCATCATGCCGGGAGGAGACCGAGGGAGACCTGGAAGCCGATCAGAAAACACAGGCCAGGTCTGCGCTGGAGGAGGCTGACAAGTGTGCGTCCAGGAGGCCAGCGATGTGGGACTGGAGAAGGCAGCAGCGGAGGTCAGCATACGGAATGACGCGGGGACAGAAGCTGACAGCCAAGGGTAAAGGCGACGGTGAACCAACCATGAGACCAAATCCCGTCATGGGTGCGGTGACAAGAGGTGGCACAGAGGTCAAGCGTTTAGTGGCTGTTGAAGGACTTCCGGTTCTTGGAGCTCCGAGAATCGCCTCTCACGTAGGCAGCAGGACTAAGGTTCCGCTCTCCCTGCTTCTAGAGGGGGCTTGCCTTTACCTGGGCTCCTGGGCTGAGGTAACAGGTGTGGAGGACAGTGCAGGTGGTGTGGTCGAGCAGAGAAATGAGGCATCAGAGAGAAATGCGCATCAGACCCTGGGAAGAAGAAAGTGCCTGTGCCCCAGCTGCCTTGTTCATCTCCAGGGACACATGGAAGCTGAGAATACACTACATTACATGCACACTGGAAACTGTCCATGTCTTCTTTTTGAGTGGAAAAATGAACCCATGAACTAAGACTCCGTGTTTATCTTCAGGACATCTTATAATGACATACAATTGGCCATTGGTGGATATTTGTTTGTTCTGTATGTTTGGTCAGCAAAAAACAGGGTCAGAGGGAACCAGTTTCTTGGGTGAACACAACTTTTACAGGGTTCTCTGCTCACTAGCTCTGCAACCATGGGCCAGTTACTTAACCTCTCTGTCCTTTTTCTCATCTAAAACTGCAAGGAAGGTGGTTAATAACAGTACTATCACACAGGGTTATTGTAAGGAAGAGACAAGGTAACAAAGTTCAAACGACAATACCAGCCACATTGTAAACATTTGGTAAACATTAGCTGCTGTTGTTACTACCTTAATTAACATTTTTGATTCTAGTGAGTGGCTATAAATGTGCCCAGCATAGCACACTGATGTAGTAGGCATTACATAAATACGAGCTATCTTTTTTTTTTTTGGTTTCAAAGAATCAAATAATCTAATTCAGACTTTCATTTTCAAAATGCTCCAGAGAAATCCAGTGATTTTTATCATGGTCTCAAGGGATTACAACCTGGATCTAACGCAGCTTGAAACTGCGTCTTCCTTGCTTTGCTCTGAGTCACTTTATGTAACTGTCATATTTTATTCAAGACAGACAGGAATTTTCCCATTCAGGCTTATACTCTTTCTATAATGATACGAATTTCCACCATCTTGAAAAGGACACTTCATCCAGGAGTAAATATTATTTTCCCATTTTGGAAAGAAGCTTAAGATCTGCGATCCGGAAACTTCGGCTGTAGTCTCAGTTCTGATCTGGTATCTGTGAAACCCGAGAAAAATCACTTTACCCCTTTGGGCCACAGTTCTTTTATCTATAAATTGAGGAGCTTAAGCCTTTTCATTTCCAGGGTTCCATAACTGCTTTCTAAAATTACAGCTATTTATGCTACGCAAATTAAGAAAAATTAGTCAATATGGACAAGGCAAAAAAAAAAAAAAAAGATGGAGGAGGTAGCTACAGAATAAAAATGACTCTGGACCTTGAAGATCTTTCTAAGGCTGAAAAAACTTTCAAGCATTTTCTTTCTAATGGGAGTTTCAAATCGGCTTACTTCCTTTATGGCACTTATGTTCTGGAATGTGGCATGATGTTTTATTGGCTCATTAAAGCAGTCCCCCCTTATCTGCGGGGACTACATTCCAAAGCCCCCACTGGATGCCTGAAATCACAGATAGTACCAAATCCCAATACTATGTCTCTTCCTATACATATATGCATACGACAAAGCTTAATTTGTAAATTAGGCACAGGAAGAAATTAACAACAACAACAAATAATAGGACAACTATAATATTATATTATAATAAAAGTTACATGAACTGTGGCCTCTCAGAATATCTTACTGGACTGTATTCACCTTTTCATGTAAAGAAAGCACCTTATGGCTTCTTTCTGGCATATCCGAATTGCCAGCATCACCGTTCTTTTGCTTTGGAGCCATCGGTAAGTGAAATGCCGTTATCTGACCACAAGCACTAGGATACTGCAGCAGATCTGAAAACAACGGCTACTCGGTGACTAAGAGACCGGAAGGGTATACAAGGTGCAGCCGCTGGACAAAAGGATGATTCACGTCCCAGCTGGGAGGGAGCCGACGGCATGAGGTTTCATCACGCTGCTTAGAACAGCGCGCAATTTAAAACGTATGAACGGCTTCCTTCTGAAATTTTTCACTTAATATTTTTAAACCAAGGACGACCGTGGGTAACTGAAACTGCGCAAAGTGAAACTGCAGATAAGGGAGGGATGACCGTAAGTTTCAAATATTTCTCCCATCGCGGTGACGCTTCCTTTCTATGTTCATAAGTGTGCACGACCATCCTCCACGACCCGACTCCACTCCTAGGTCTATGACCAACAGCAATGAACATGTGTGCTCACTGAAAGGCACGTTCTCGTAGATTCAGGGCAGCGACACCCATGACGGCCCAGCCTGGAAATGGCCCACATGTCCGTCAGCAGCGGAAGGATCAACAAACTGTGGTCCGGTCACGCCTGGGTCTGCAACGACCTCGCAACGGGCATGCACCTCTGGGACGTGATGCTGAGCCAGAGGATCAAACACTCAGGAGCGCACACGATGGAATCCTCTTTCTTTCTTTTTAGTGATGCACGAAACCAGGCCAAACCCATCTCTGTTTTTGGAATCAGGACAGTCACTGAGAGGACAGTGACCGGGAGGTGCTGATCATGTTCTGCTTCCTGGTTTGAAAATATGTCAAGCTGCACTGTTTGTTACATATGCACTTATCTATATACATCTGTCAATAATGTGGCTTTGAAGTGGAATTTTAAAAAAGTATTTGTGTTTTGGAAAAAGGAAGGATCCTGTTTCTTCAGCCCATCAGCATGACCACGGGCAGGTTGGCACCTGCGGACATCCGAGAACACATTCCTAAGTCGACACAGCATCATCGGCCCATACAGGCAGGTACAAAGCTTCCAGAAGGGAATGGGTCTGCCAGAAGGCACCCGGAGTACACCTGCTGACCTCACTGTTTTATCTTTATGTGTGCACACACCCGTCAACAACGCTGGTGACGTGAGTAAGGCAAGGCAGCACAAGCTGAGAGCACAGCTTCTAACGTCCAACTGTCTGGGTTCCAAGCCTGCCTCTGCTACTTATTAGCTGTGTGAGCTGGAGCATGTTACTTAAGTTCTACAAAGCTGCTTCCTGAGCTATAAACTAGATGAGGAGGAGGAAGAAAACAGTAATGAAATGGTGAGGTTTAAAAGAAATAATCCATGTAGAGAGCTTAGTATAATGCCCGGCACATGGGAAGCATATGTGTTTGTGGTTGTATTAATCTATGTGCATGTATGTATTAATATACTCTATGTGTATATGGCAGTTTAATTATACTATTATTTTTTATCCCCCTAATAAATAGTATACGACTTGTAGATCAGAAATACATAATAGGTTAAACAGGTATCTTTCACATAGCCTGAAGACTTAAGTATTTCCAGCTCTAAAAAAACCACATAAGCATTTGATGTTGCAAACCTTGTCACCAATCTCTGTTCTGTGCTGTGTCCTAAATAACTCAGAGGTCACAACCCCTTCCAATTAACTGCCCAGTCTGATGTATGCCTTCCATTTGGCTCCGTTTACCCTTAAATTGGCAAACTATGCTGAGTCCAGAGGAATATATAACAGATGTGCAGAAAAGATATTAAGTAAAAAGGCTTTTTATGACGTATAGGCAAATTACAATTAAAATAACCATTTCATGTAATTCTGCTTTATTAATAGGTAAACCGTTATTTCCCAAATACAATTTTCTCCAGCACCACAATTCATAGAGAGTGTTTTAAGCTATGTTCTAAGTTTGAAGACAGAAAAAGATCTCACATCAGATCACTAAATTCAGTTAGGATAACAGTTTAAGGAAAATGAGAGGGTTCCACAGTTAACACTGACAGATATGGATAAGTTGTTTCTAGTGTTTTCTTCAACGGTTAAAACCCTGTAATGCTACGCTAAACCTAAGTCTGCAGGCTGGCCAAAAGATGCATTTTATTTGCTCAGGAAAGTGTTTCCAAGAATTCTGAAAGTGAATACCTTGAGGTAAGGCCGGCCGCCCCAGTCAGCCCCAGAAATCTCGCTCCTTAACGTCAGAGCCAGGCCCCTGCTGCACATCGGGGATGGCAAACGACACAGGACAAAGGTGTCAGACACGATTAAACGTGAACTCCGCTTCTGCCCCTAACTGTGTGATGCTGGGACTCAACAGACTATAGATAACCTTCTGCTTGCTCATCTGCAAAACGCTGACGTTATAAGTGCGAGAAGCACTTGTCCCATGTAAACACTCGAGCAAGAACCACTCAGACCCGCAGTGTAGATGTGATGGGGTGAACTGTGGCCCCTTAGGATTTCGGTGTCGAAGCCCTCACCCCCGCACCTCAGAACGTGGCTGTATTTGGAGACAGCGTCTCTAAAGAGGTTACAGTTAAAATGAGTCCGTTAAGGTGAGCCGTAATCCAAGGTGACTGGTGTCCGTATAAGGGGAAAGGGGACACACAGAGGGACACCAGGGGCATGTACGCACGGAAGGCCATGTGGGGACACAGCGAGAGGGCAGCCATTTGCAAGCCAAGGAGAGAGGCCTCAGGAGAAGGCAACCCTGCGGACACTGTGATCGCAGACTCCGCGCCTTTCGAACTCTGAGAACACACGTCTGTTATTCAAGTTCCCCAGTCTGGGGCATTCTGCACAGCGGCCCTACTAAACCAATAAGATAGGTAATGTTATGCTATCGTTAGTCTTTTTGTCTTTATCATCATCTCAAATCCAAGATACTCTCTCACACTGTCAAACATCACACACTGATGCAATCTGCCCAAAGGGGACTCTGCAAATTCCATTTCGCCCCCATCCTTCCTTTGGAAACAGGCTGACTGATCAGCACCTCTCCGTTCAGAAACCCCCGTGCCTCGAGCTGAGGCGTCAGGCTGCACCGCAGTTATGGCACTCCAACATTAAAGATGCTTTGGATCAGAAAGATTGTAACAGGGGCGGTTTCTTTGACTGTGAGCTTCATAAAGCACCACAGAGAGTGGACCGAGGAGAGTGTGGGCTGAGGAACCCTGAGCGAACCACAGAGGCTCAACACTGACCCCTGCTGACGAGACACTTGATCTACATGGACTGTTCCCTGGCCACATTTTTATGCTCTTTTTGCTTTAAAAAAGAAAGAATAAATCAACCTGCACAAACTTGCTACTCAGTGAAGCAACAAGCCTTTATGTCATGGAAAAAAATCAATACTATTTTTTCTCTGTAGTAGTGAATCTCCTACATCTAGATCGAATTTCTTTAAGCCAGGTTCACGTAAATTTATGAAATGAGGATCTGGTTTTCAACTATTATCCCTCTCGATTTTAGCACTGATTAGCACAACTACGAGCTGGCTATAATGGCAAGGCAGTGGGTGTTATGGTTTCTTATGATAAAATATAACTAGTTTGGATCCATTTAACAGCTTACAGTTTTCTCAACATTGCAAATGTTAATTTATCACTGGGTAATTTAAAGACTCAACATGAAGGAAACCCCCAGAGACTCAGCTTAGACAGTACCCATCACAGAAAAAAAGAAAAAATACATTCAATATACAGCTACAGGATAACATATGGTATTTTAATTATTAGTTGAAAAATTGCCAAGTTTTTATGCCTGTCATTCTCAACAGACACACACATGCCACAACTAAAATCCTGCGAAACGCTCTGCTATCGCCCCAGCCACCTCCCACACTGTCTGCGGCTCTGAACTTGTCGTGTGAGGCAACTGTTTTTCCTCCCGACCCTGTCACGCTCAGCATGCCCCTCTCACTTCTCCCAGGAAATCCCAAAACAGGTGAGGAATGCGGCGCTGGGTGCTCAGACATGATGCAACATGGAGATACACAGGCAAAGGCGCCTGGGTGAGCGCCATCACTGAGAATTCCAAAAACTAGAGACGCTGTTTTGCATTTTTTATATAATCGGATATAACAATTGAATGAACTAATAATAATGAATATTATGTGCCATGCTACAGGCCGAATGTCTGTGTTCCCCCCAAATTCATACGTTGAACCCTAACCCCCACTCTGTGATGGGGTTAGGAGGCGGGCCCTTTGGGAGGTGCTGAGGTCAGGAGAGTGGAGCCCGCATGAGTGGGATCAGGGCCCTTATTCAGAGACTCCAGAGATCCCTGTCCCTTTTACTATGTGAGGACACAGTGAGGAGACAGCTGTCTGTGAGCCAGAAGGTCCTCACCAGACACTGAATCTGCCCATGCCGTGCCCTTGAACTTGCAGCCTCCAGACCGTGAGAAATAATTCCTGTTGTGTACTGGCCACCCAACCCGTGGAATACTGTCAGGGCAGCCTGAATGGACCGAGACGGGCCAGACACTGAGCCAGGCACCTTTACTATAATGACAGCAATTCTATGAGGTGGCTATTCTTATTATTGCCATTTTATATGTGAGAAACCTGAGGCACAGAGAGGTTAAGTGACCTGCCCAAGGTTGCACAGCTAGTAACCAAAAAACTGTTCACAAAAAAAGAGCCCGTGGCTGACAGGAACTGAAATGTCAAATAATTTTCTGAAAAATGGTAAAAGGTCATTATTAGTTCAATTACACCAAAGAGGGTCACAATTTTTCTTTATTTTTATTTCCTATCTGGATGAAATGTTTTGTTTTTACCCTGTCCCAAAATCAAATTTGAACACTAAACAGTTCTGTCATGTTCCTGATGGTTGTAAACGGTTTCCCCCTCCCCAGGAAAGTAGGGGAGAAGCATGTGGCAGGGACACAGAGGCCACTTCCCTCTCCCTAGGGTGCTATGCTTTCCACCCCAGCTCACATGAATGCTTAACTAAAAGCAATAGCGCCCTTCTTCGATCGACTTTCCCCAAGCACCATGCCAAGAACAAGGTTAACAGAAGCATGCACACCAGGCCCAGAAAAGCCACTTCAACCAGGCTGGATGGGGTGATGGGGAGCTCCTCAGAGGAAGTGGCACACAAATGGAGTCATGTGGCTATATACATCAGTCATTCCTTCTTTTACGAGCATTAAGTGACGAGGGAGGGAGGAGTTAGCGGGAGAGAGCAAGGGGCTTCCCAGGCCAGAGGCTGCAGGTTTCAGAACACTGAGGTGGGCAGATACAGGCGACTTGGAGGAGCACAAGAATAAAACGTCTTCATAAAGATAACGGCTCAAGGATGTGGCCTTCCCAACTCTGTTCTCTTTCTCCCAAAGACCACCCACAGGCAAACTCGGAGAGATCTCAACTCGGTTCCAGACCACCACAACAAGCCAGTAAGGCAATAAAAAGAGACATTCTCTTTTTGCTGGTGGAGGGTCTTGACTTCAATTTGTACACACAAAACAAAACAAAACAAAAAACCACAACCTCTGTTAGGAGCAATAAAACAAGGTGTGTCTATAACTGACAACTCCTAAGGAAGGTGACCTCTTGCAGGTTTAACAGGGCTTTTGAAACGGCCCTTCCATCAGTACTTTTGTGGATTATTTTGCAGGGTTCTTTAGAAAAGCCACTTCTTCCAAGGCAGGTACTTTTCTTTTTAAAGACTGATCTGACAGTTATTTTAGTCTAACCTGAAAAAAAAAAAAAAAAAAAAAAAAACCTGATAAAGGTCTGTCCACCAACAAGGCAATAAACTTGGAAAGATTAAAAAGTCACCAAAGACTTAACCAAAAGAAATGAGCAAAGTCTCCCAGGCTACTGGTGGGATTCTCAGCTCCCTGCAAGCTGATTACAGGACCCTTCAAAGGCAGCTTTCTCACTCAGGTGGAGACCGCTGCTGCGAAGGGGAGAGGTTCTGCAGTGAAATTTCTTTAACAAAAAGAATAAAAGCAGTATTATTACTCTTGGAATCTTTAAGGAGAACATGTGTGCAGTTACATGTGTAAAAAAAAAAAAAAGAAGGAAAATAAAATGAGGGTTAATTAAAAAAATATATAGCAATCTAAATCTATAAGAACCCTAAGCAAAAGTGCCAAACTCTCCAAGTCCTAAGAAGCCTCATGGAAAACATCAACACAGGACCCGGTATACTCAGCCATGCTATTCTTGGTTCAAGCCACTGAGGACACTGGAATCGGCACCAACTGAAGCAAACAGGTTCCACCTGCAGAGTCACAGAGATAATATTTCCCGAGCACTTAAACTAAATCAGTCCTACCAAATGGGTACTTACATCTCCATTTGACAGCGAGGGCCCTGAGGCTCAGAAAGGTTAAGTAGCTTCCCTAGAGTTTCACAGCAGTAGCAGAAGATGGATAAGTTGAAGCCAATCTATTCAGCCCAAAGCCTCACTCGAAAGCACTGTAATCTTCTGCTTCTCAGGGCAGGATCTGGCCATATCCAGAATCTGACAGAAAACTCTAGAACCTGTCTGCTGGCTGTCTCCAGCCTACCAAGTTTTCCCCATCAGAAAGTTTTTTGTACCTAAGCTCCTGAACACATTTTTTAAAGGTAATTTACTATCTCAGAAGCAGCGTTATGCTTATAAAACTCTCCCAAGCAGAAAGATGGACATTTCATATGCTTAGAATAAGTACAAAACCTCCATGTTTATGTTCTAAACTTAATTCTTGCTTATCTTCTGAGAAACTGAAAAAAGTAAGGACAATGAAGGAAAAGTCTGAGACACAGTAACTATTCCCTGTCCACCCAAATGACTTGCTCCCTATGTTTAATCTTGATGTTCAGCCATAAAACCCCAATGTTACCGTTATAATTTTATAAGGAATATGGGAATTCTTATACTAGTTAATGTAACCATGTCAAATATTTTAATATGTAGAATATTTAAATACACATAGTAAGCATTATGTGCACTGCTGATAATGGAGTTCCAGTTGAGGAATAGGCTTCTTAAGGCTCCAAGATTCCAGAAGTCGGGTAGTTATAGCAGAAAGCAGCCACTCCTTGGGTCTATGCACACTACAGAGGCCGAATTCACTTCCAATGAACTTCCCAGTAAGTACTATTGTTCTTCCTTAAGCTACTTCTCTAGGAAAATTTAAGAATGATTTACTTTACCCCGCCTCATATTACACAGGAAACATCCTTCCCAGGAAGCAAGTGTCTATCTTTTCTTCTTCAGTAAAGACCAAAGCCTCAAAAAGATAATGCAACTGAACCAAAATAGCTATGCCATTTGTCCCTACTTATAAATATTACATAAAGAATGCTCTTCGAAGCTGAGAAGTGTAACATTCTTCTGAAAGCAACCTCGTTCTTCAAGCCAGTGAGAAAAAGTGTGCCAAGGAGCAGAAAGCCATAAGGCGAAGACAGCAGCCGAGCCGGGCCTCCTGCTTGCTGCTCACCATCTCCTCCATCCAATGAAGCACTGCCCCAGGAATCATCGGGATCACAGCAGGGCCAGGCAGGGGCAGCGTGGGGACACAGCCAGATCCACAACTGCCATGTCAGTGCTGGAGACATCTACTCTGTTGCTACCACCAAAAAGCCATCACTATGGAGAGAGGCCAACACATAACAAGAGGCTGAGATGCTAAGTAGTACAAAAGCTAAGCTTAATGGCAGGTATCTTCCTAAGAGCCACCAACTGCAAATCGTCTACAGCTTTTCATCCCCTTTCCTTTTCTGAGACGTATCACTCTGTCCTCAGCACAAACCATGAATTCACAGTCAATGTGAAATTTGACTCTGCTCCCTCCATGCCTAACAAGCGGCCCATCATCTTTTAGGGTCTCTCAGACCTCTACCCTTCTTCTCCAGTGTCATATCCTGGTCTGGATCTCAAAAACTCACAGGTCTAATCCATCAATTCTTTCCTTCATCCATCGAACATTTCTGAGCACCTGCTCTGTTCCAGGCACTTTTATAAAGAAGGCCAATACGACTATTGCACAGCTTCAGCCCCTCCAGTCTCCCGGTGGAGACGAGAGTTGTCTAGATTAAAAATACAGTACAATCCTGTTATGAAACAAGGCATAATCAACTTCACAGACGAGAGAGTGACTATTTCAGCCTGATACAGAGAAAACTTCACCTAGGCTGATATCTGCGCTGACTCTTGATAAAAAGGGAAGGATTTCAGGTGAAGAGTGGAGAGGGAGGAAACACTTGCAAAGACACACAGAGAAGAAAGCGTGTGCCATGGTTCAGGAAGGGCAACGAAGTGGCATGGCGGGGACAAAGTATTAGGAGATGGGAGCCAAAGTACGTGACCAGATTCAGGAAGGCCTTGCATGTTGCACCAAGGCACCTGGAGCATTACTGCTGGTAATGAACAACCAGGAGCTGTGTTTAAGGGAGAAGGTCCAAACTGAGGCCACATTTAGCCAGAAGAGTGTTTTGTTTCATCTTTATAAAGTATTTTTCAAATACTGGAATTCCTTGCCAACTTCTAAAAATAAGGAAATTTCATCTGGATTCTCAGCTTCTAAAAAAAAAAATATATATATATATATATATATATATAGAGAGAGAGAGAGAGAGAGAGAGAGAGAGAGAGAGAGAGAGAGAGCGCGCGCGCGCGCGCGCGCAACGCTGAGCCAACGTTCCCAGGTGGTAACAATTGTTAGGATCTGAGCACCAGGTGTAGCAGCTGCCCCCTTCCCATGAAATACTAAAGAGTTCATGACCATCCTCATCTGACCCTGCAGACATTTGAATCTTCAACCAACTACTCCTTTAGAGAGTCACACAACAGTCTGTGTTATGGGAAAACAGCACTGTAAGTCACAATACTAACCACAGGCGCAATGAAACTAGAGGCAAGAAGGAACTTTAGGAAGACATTACAGCAGCAGAAGCAAAGATAACAAAAGTCTGAACTATAAGTTAGGAGAAAGAAGACCCAGAAAAACGTACTGAGTCAAGAAATGCTGAACATACTCCAAGCGAAATTACTTATCATGTAACTTTTCTGTGGCATTTGTTCATGGGCCAAAGACTGTATTAGGAGAAAGGAAAAATTCAAAAATGATTTTCAAATAAAAACTAAAGTGGCTATTAAGTACGCTGTGTGAGAAACCCACCCAAATGCTGTAAATGGACACAGACAAGAGCTGAGGTCCGGCAGCAGCCCTGTGTGTGACTCCTGCCTCGGTCTCATGGTCGCTTTCAGTCAAAACAGAACAAATTCTGACTGCAAACTTTCTACGGTCTCGACAAGTGATGTTTACAAGCTGGCGGTGGGATGTAAAGCATGGCAACCTCTCACACCACGACCGGCAGTCACCTGGAAAACTTAAAAGCCCTTCCTGCCGAGAACTCACACAGGCCGTTGACATCCAGCATGTTGGAGATGCCGCGGTCACTCATGTCCACTTCCGGCTGGTTCTTCTCCCGGCTCTCCTCCACCAACTTTTTCAGAGACTTGGACATGATCTGTACCAAACGACAACAACGAAGCACGTGGGCGACGGCCGGGAGGGTGCAGGGACGGAAAGGAGTGAACCTCAGATGGCACTCTCCGCTTCTCCCCGGCCCTGGAGGGTGGGCGTGAGCGGGCAGGGTCGGGGCGCACCGAGGAGGATGGGGCGGGGAGGGGAGCGGGGATGGTCCGGCACCTCTCCGGCCGCGCGAAGACACGCAAACCCAAGTGCAATGCCACGCACACTCACCACAGAGGGCGGCACGTATCAGGCTGGGCGTGGAAATGACAGGCTCTCGCAGAGCGCACGACTGCGGGGAAGGAGAACCGCACCCGGCCTGAGGGAAACGCGCACCCGAACGAGGAACACGCCCTGTCCCGGCGCTCCGCGCAGGCGCACTCGGGGCCACGCGCAGCTCCACAGCCGGCGCGCGCCCGGCCCTTCCCAAATTAGGAGAACAGTTTACTAGACGTGGCCGCAGGCGAGGCTCCGCCCATGAAAGAACGAGTACCCGAGGCCGGCCAATCACGTGCGTTCTCCGGCTCCGTGATTCCGCCCCACCCCGAGGTTAGTCCGCCCACCTGGAATCCGGGTTTGGGATTCCGATTGGACAAGTGGTGGCGCGTGCCCACTAGTGTTGGCGCAGGCTCAGTTCCTAGGTCGAAGCATAGAGTGCTGTGGGCGGAACTGGAGACGTTTAGGAAGCGGCTGCGGAGGTCCCGTGGTAACCGAGGTTGGGTTCTGGGGAAGCTAGAAGTGAACTTTCTCTAAGTATCCTGCTTCTATATCTGCGAATCCACTTATTAGAAGTTGCTACCGTGAGTTCCTGATCCACCGTTGTGCCTTCCGCTATATTAAGACTTCGTCAAAGACAAAAACTCCATGATCTGTGTCCCCAGCGCCCAGCTCTCAACCTCTGTGTCACATGAAGGGGAAAATACCAGGACACGTAAATGACGTCTCTTTTCTTCTAATACACTCAAAATTGTGCCATGTTTTAATTTGCTTTATGCTGAATGATGATTTTATTACACGTTTTCGCTGTTTTCTTACTAGGGCTTCTGCTTTTCTTTTTCTTCTTGTAATCATCTTTACCGTATCTCTACGATCTTGCAGCTAGCTTTTCATTCCTCTCCATTGCTTGAAATCCGGTAAATTATTTTTGAAGACTTCAGGAACCCACCAACTTACTGCTCTAACTTAAACTGATCCTCTCTGTCCTCCCACCTGACTGATTATGTGTGATTTCCCTTGGTTCCTTGGTTTTGACAGACATTTATTTGTATATGTCTTGCTGGAATACCTCTGTTTACTAAATTGTTTCCTTAAGTATCTCTTTATGTTTGTTTACCTAGTTTTTTTCCATTCTTGCTACTGTAATTCTCCGTCTGGTGATTCTTGGTTGTCCTTTCATATTCAAGCATGAAGTTCTGAGTGGGTTTTTCTATACAGCTGATGTGGTAGCTCTTTGTTGATGTGTATTTGTTTGCCTCCTAGGTCAGCATTAATTTTCCCTGGGTGATTTGTTAAATTTCTTCAGAGGTAAAAGCTAAGTTTTATGCCTGCGTGTAATCTCTAAACTGCCTTTTTTTTTTAAATTCTCTAAACAGCCTTCGCTAGTGTAGGGAAATGATGAATTGTGAGCACCAATTAATACCGTTTTATTACTTCTGGTCTCACCATCTCACACTGCACCTGCCAGCCCCACATCCAGATAACACCTGGAAAGTCAATTCCCAATTCTGCTGCATTTCCCGCTAGAAATTATTTCGGGCTATAATTTCTGCTTCATTTGGCTGCATGCTTCCATTCACATCCTGTTTTCCAGAAATTGTTATCACTCCCTTGTAATTCTCTTCTCATTCTCGTCACTTTACCAATGCAATTCTTAATGAAATGTGTCCCTAAGTTCCAGATTTTTATAACACAGAAACAGGGCCAGCTTCCTGAGCATACGACCTGTGCAGTCACACAAAGCTCCATGCCTATGTGGGCCCCACATTTGGTTTAATGCTCTGCTGTCACTATCTTGAAATGTTTAATAATTTTTAAACAAGGGACCCTGCATTTTCCTTTTACACTCTGCCTTGCAAATTATGTAGCTGGTCCTGCATGGAAAAATCAGTATGTATCAGAGCTTAAATAATTTTTGTAGCATCACCGCCAAGTGCTCTATGCTTAACAGTCTATGCTTCAGTACTTCCCATTAGAAATGCACTACCCCCACCCCGGCCCAATCAAAGATAGAGTACGGAAGATGCCTTGTCCAAATAAAGCATTATAACGACTGGTAAATTCACAGAAATTATTCCATAAATCATCAAATTTTAAAATGCCTTTTTTTCTCTAAACTGAATTTAAAATAAACGCAAGTTACATAGTTACCGAATTAGAATTTGAAAAGCACATTTTTCATCAAATATTCAACAATTACCATTTTTCTTCCAATAACTTCCCCCATTAAATGAATAGCCATGCGTTGACTTGTGGTCTGAGTAAAAACATTTTCTTTTATTAACAATAATTTTGATGCTCTATAATCTCTACGTTTTTACAAAACTTAACAAATTACATTAAAATTTTTTCTAGGTCATATAACAGTGTCAGGGATCAAGACAGCAGAGCTCCACCCAGCAGGATGTCCGGCGGCCGCTCGGAAGAGCCCAGGCAAACACACACCCTGCGTGTTCAGCTGTCCCAAGTCAGGCGTACCGCTGACGGGCGTGCTGCGTACTCCGCGTGAAATTCTATGAAGACCCGATTGGAGGAGGCCACAAAGGGAGCTATATTAGTGTCCTGAGATGGAGAGAACACAGAAGTAATTAATAAGTTATATTTTTCACAAATTTGAACATTTTTCTAGAAATGTTAGCATAGTAAAAATGTACTACATAAAGCAGCAAAAAGTTTACAGTAAACTTTCATAATATGTCTAGAAGTAATCTTGCAAAGAATATAAATATTTTATAAAAAATAATATTCCTGGGGTTGGGCATTGAGGGGTCATGGGGAGTGACTACTGATGGATACGAAGTTTCTTTGAGGGGGTAATGAAAATGTTTTAAAACTGATTGATTGTCGTGGTGATAGCTACACAACTCTGAATCTACAAAAAGCTACTGAATCGCACACTTTAAGTAGATGGTAGATGGATCGTATGGTATGTGAATTATATCAGTAAAATTGTCATTAAAAACTGAATTTCCAAATTTCCGATTTCAGTTCTTACTGAAATTTTCATTTTTTGGTAAAAATACATACTTATATTTACAACTACAATGATCATATGAGTAAAGTATACCACTGTCTCCCCCTAATACTTATAGTTTCCCTTGGCGATTTATTTTCATATTCTTTCTGTGGAATAGTCTTATGTTTGGGGTGAGGGGGTAATGGGTCTCAGCTTTTTCTCATTTCCTAATCACTTATTTAACAAATATTTATCAAGACACTTCTATGTTGCAGGCATTATTTTTAGCACTGGGGAATGTAAAAAAAAAAAAAAATGAGCCAAATAGACTAAAGGCTTTGCTCTCCTGAAGCTACATTGTAAAAAGAGGAGGCAAACTATGAACCAAGTAAGTCAGTAAACTATACATTCCGTTGAGATTGTCCTGAAGCCAGGAATGTCCACACAGGGTCACAGTTGTAGTTTGGGGCCTGCTCTCCTCCATTCTGCGCGACCCCACTGCCTGGGTCCTCCCCAAGAGCCATCAAAACACACACATTTCCAAGAGAATAAATTATTCAGCTGAGTACAGCACAGAGAATTTTTTTCCAAAAAGAAATATCAAAAGTATGTACAATATTGTATATTTCTTTCCATTTTAATCTGCTCCCGATTTCCAATTATTATTCTACGTTGACAAACGGGTGAACAGTTAGCGAAAGTTTTAAACTCTTTGATTCTCCTAATTTTTCCTGTTTCTAGATGTCCAGTTTTGTAACTGAGAGTATTATAGGATTTCCCTGTGAACAATGACATTTATTTCATCATAAAAGAGGACATCTTCAAACCAGCATGTGATTAGTAATCTAAGGAGAGACTTCCACCATCACACTGGAAGTAGACTTCATTGGACCTTAAATGCTAAAGAAATCAGTGTTATCTTTAATTTTAAAAGGAACAATTACATTTGAAATTGTGTCCACATTTATCAAAATGTAAAACTGGGAAAATACCGTAAACAGTTTTTAAAAACTAACATCTAGTTATAGACACTTTAATGTGACATTGGTTGAAATGGCAGTGAGCCCTGGTTGTCTTTCATCTGCAAAGTCCAGGTTATCCTCATTCTCCCCACCTCGTGGGGTTGTCACTGTGGGGATCAAACGAGGTTGTGTGTTTGAAAGTCACTGAAAACCGAAACCAAAACAGAACAAATAAATGAAACCACGATGCAGATAGAAAGTTGTGGTGTTGTTAAAATGGACTCTTTCACTCTCTCTGGGAATGTTTATAAAGAACTAACCAACTTCTGAATCTTAAATGTGACACATTTACCGGGTTGTCTTTCTGTGAGTCTCCTGTGAATAACGATGACCCAGTATTAACTAGCCAAGTGACCAAAACTTCTCCCCTAGTAATTAATTCTGTATATAAGGAGATAGCTACCAGAGAGTTTATCCAAGTGTTGTCTATAAACAAGAGGGGCTTCGTTAAATAAATTAGGCTGTACCCATTCCAATAGAATACCATCCAGTGATTAAATATGATACACCAGTGCTTTTACTGATACTTTAAGAAGTTAACGATATATCAATAAGTAAAAAGAACACACCATAAAACTATAATATATGTGTGTATGCAAATAGAGTCCAAGAAATGTGCTTTGAAGAATATGTGGCAGAATTCCCAGGGCTTTGGAAATTTTGATCAGTTTTCTGATATTTCTGAAAATAACATCAATTTTACAAACTGCCATATTTTTTAAAAACTCTCTAAATTTCCGGATAATTTCATTCTCTGTTCTGTTTGATCAGAAGGCCTCAGTGGGTAAAGAGCAGAACAGTAAGAAGCACACATCCTGCCATCAGGAGTCACATTCCCCTTCTTGACATCTCTGGGAGTGTCCACTTTCAATAAAATGAGAGGGCCGTGAGGGCAGATGGAAGCAACGTTGAGTCGATGTCGGAATCCTAACGATATTTAGGGAAGATTTAGGCCATCGACACTTTACAGAAACAACCATACTAGTCGCCCAGCCAATCTTCACTGTCTCTGTGGACTTCTGCAAAGAATTCACACAATTTTCAACAAGAAAAAAGTAATTGAAACGGAGCCAGGCATCCAAATTTTCTCAAGTTCTACTCCTACAGAAACAAACATGGGTATTCACCTCTGAGCGGTGCACCGAAGTCACATATGGAGCCTTTTAAAAACAACGTGCCAGGACTCCTCCGGAGCAAGTAGGACAGGAAGTCTGTAAAACTAACTGCACAGGTACTTCTGATGCATAGGTGTTTGGTATTAATTTCAAACAATGCCCACGAGGTGGCACTCGTGCTCTTAAAATAGAAAAGTCACGAACCGGTACCAAAATTGTAAAAGTGCATTGTGCTTTCTATTTTGTCTGTGTCTGCCTTTAAAAATATATACTGTTACTTTCACTATTTAAACATAATATGTGGAAATTCAAAAAAATCTGTGTTACTCACTGCTCCACAATATGGTCCAGAGGATGGAGAATTCACATCTGGTCCATCGAAGAGTATGAGATAGTTCTGGACACAGTCTCCAGGATCGTCAATGCTGATAAAGTAAAAGCTGACGGTGACAAGCCTTCCAGATGGAGCAATGATGGCCCATTCGCAGTGAGTGTGGTTGGGGTAAGTGCCCGGGTAGCCAGGGCTGGTGAAGGAGCCGCTGTCTCCGTACAGAGTTCCACCACAGCCTGCGAGAAATAATCACAGGAAGTTTCGTTCAACGAAGTAGAAACCAGCCTGAGTGCTTTAGTGTGCTTGTAAGGCAATAAGAAGGTGGTTGTTCTCTTAAGGTGCTGAGACCTACAAGAATTCTGGAGGCAAGAGCCCCTTTCCTGTTCCTTCTTCGGGGTTAAATCCCTCCCACTCCCTCGCCCCCTCACCGCTACCCCTCCTCCACCACGTATTCCTTTCCCTGCATGTCATGGCTTAGGGACAACTTCCTCAAGGTCTGTTCTGTGAAAATGGTGGGCGGAAAACACCATGGGAAAAACCAAGAACTGGGTAGAGTAACTGCAGGAGAGTAAAGTTGTTACACACTTCTGATGGTGCAGAGCTATAAGCAGTGAGTCGATGATGATGTGGGTAAAGCAAAATGAAAAGTGAAATTCCAGGGCTGAGCAAACAGAAGCGTGTTATTGGAGGTTTCAACAGTAAGCCTTATTATCATACTGACTTTCCCAGGCTTATAATGGACAGGTTCAGGACTGACATACTTCAGGCCCAAGCTCTTTAAGTGTTGGTGTCAACTTGCTCAATTTGTTCATTTGTATGTGACAACTGTCATTATTTAGACCATACAGCCCTGGGGTTCCAGACATGCTACTGCACAGAAAGAAAGTACAAGGGAAAAAAAAAGAAGAAACTCTGGGCTGGCTGTCTGACCACTGGTGTCTAGTCCAGCCTCTGCCACAATCTAGCTGTACATTTTGGGCAACACATTAATTTGGTGTCTTATTTCTTCATCTGTAAAATGAGGGCATTGGAGATCATCGTTAAAGCATCTTTAGGTGCCAAGATTTCATTATCTATGATTGTCTTGATAGGACCCTTTTGTTTCTCAGCCCATTTTAAATGAATCATTTTTATCTTATTTTGAAACTTTTTAGGTATTTTTGAGGATGTTTCATCAAGATATTCTCCCACTCTTGAGTTAAAGGTATTGACATGACTTAACCTGCCTTGAGTTAGTTGATAAACAACCGACCAAAATTGCAGGAAGAAACTCATTGCCCTAAAAAAAAAAAAGCAATTCAACTCCAGGACTGCCGAGAAACGACAGGGGTCACCAAGAGCTCCGCTGCTCACACACGCACGAGAACGTGTTGGTAACACGCCTTCCGCCAACACTTTTTTGTTTTTTAATTCTCTACCTTGATGGTCAAACCCAAAGGTAAAAAGGTGACAAAATCAGAATTCGTAAATGACTTTTAAGGTGTTATAGTCCCTTATCTGTATTTACATGTAAATGTGTATTCTTTAAAAATACTTACAGAAACAGTGATTAAAAGTAGAATTAAAAAGAATCTCTGTATTTTCATTGTTAAAAAAAAAAAAAATCTCTGTTTTAATCAGAAAAGAATCGAGTAGACAGATGGCTAAAAAGATCAGGTCACTTTGAATGGCCTTTTTTTATTAGACGCCTTATGTTCTTCTCACTTACATTGCTTTGCCTTTCAAAGGGCACATGTCTTACCGGAGGGCGATGAGGTCCAGATAATCTCGTACCCACGACGGGAAGTTGCACCATCGCTCTTAAATCGTAGGTAGAGCTCGTTATTTTGAGAGAAGATCGGATTCGGCAGCAGAGCTCCACAATATGTGCCCAGTAACGGCGAACCGCTGTCCCTTCCACTTCTCACCTGCAACAACGAGTCACGAATGATTATACTTCACCGTGTTATCCCTTCTCCTCTGATTTATCACTCATCGCTCTCCATTAGCATATAATAAAATATCGTCAGGTCCAAACAAGGAATTTCCGTACGGATACAGCTCGATAAATCTATAAAACTTCTGACTTTCAGAGATATTTTAAAAACATTCTGTAACTGAATAGGGTTTTTTTTTTCATTCACTGTACAGAACAGACACATCTAAAAACAGGAAATGAGTCGGTGCGTGTGTGCGCGGGTGACCATGCTGTGAACTTGGCTGCGATCTGTGCTCCGACCACGCTGTCCTGACCAGTCTGACCCCAACGTACACTCCTGACGTGTTACAGAAACGCTGTCCAGGGAGTAATGCCTTTCCGATGCTGTTCGGAGTCCTCTGCTGGGTGTTTATACGAAGTGGCCTTGCATGGAAGGAGTAGCCAGTTATCTACACTCTTTGCTTCCGGTCTCTTTCCTATAGATTTTCTTTTAGAAAGCCGATGCTCTGAGAAGAAAAGTGAGATATTAATTCCCACGACTTGTTCTATTCATTTTTTTCTCTTCACAGGAACCAAGAGAGCGGTAGATATCTCTGGGATGTCAGAGGATCCTGACTGGGTTCTGAGGTTCTGAAGACAAATGCAGATTCCAAATGTGTTCTGGGGCTTGGCCTTTGCGTGATATAATGACAGTCAGAATCCTCCATTAGAAATTTCCATTCCTGCCACAGTTAACGTGGATGAAACACTGAGTCTTGCTGGTGTGGCTGCCACATAAACCATGCCACGATCTTCCCAGCGAGAACCAGACGCAGTGCACGTTACGGGCCTGAGTTGTAGTTTCCTGTATTTGCTGAGTGGACAGGAAGTTTTTGACCCATTTCTACGGGATAAGGAAGAACAGCTAGGGGAAGTTCTCACTCTTCGATTCTGGAGAGCCGGCCTTCACTCCCAGCGTGCAGAGGTAAATGGCAAATGTTAACTCCTGTCTCTCAGGCTTGAGACAAGCTAGGAGTAGCTGCAGTGGAACTCTGAACTGGTGGGGTAATTCTGCTTCTCCATAACCCACTCCTTCCCTGTATCCGCTTAGCACTGCGCAAACATTTTTAGACTCCGTGGTGGGTGAGGTACATAGGTCTGAGTTTCATACCCATCTCCTTTCTGCTACATCCATCTCCTCCCAGTTTCTTACCATGACGATGTTTCCCATGAGAGGCATGAGCTTTCTCCCAGTACTTGTTGCACTATAAGTTAAGAATATCCATCAACAAAGACCTTCGATGAATTCTTTCAGGGAGCGCTTTCCCAGAAGATTAAACTGCGTAACAGGTGGAGAGGAGCAATCGGCTTTCTGGAAACCTCACCAAAGATGTGGGGGTACACGAAACAACGCCCGCTCAGCGGGCTTCAGGTAAGGTTTAGATTCATATTCGTCCACAGAGGAATTCAGCATTCTCTGCCTATAGCAGTGTTATGTTGCACCTGTGTTTCCGAAGAATGAATTAATTTCACCAGAGTTTGCAAAGGGCTCTGGATCTTGATGGCCAAACAGAGGCGCTGAGCTCCACACGCCATCTGTGTTGGTCATGGGCTCATTCAGAGCACCTGCTGTCAACAACAATGCAACAGTCCTTCTCACTTGAATAGCAGATGCCAAGTCGGGCAGGAAGGATGTACAGGGAGCTTTGCTGGTGGCCCAGGGGGTCACAAAGGTGCAAGCCCTCTGGGGGCACGGCCCTGCTGGCTCTGGGCGCAGCCGGTTTCTCTCCTGGTGTGTTTGCAGACAGAGCGGAGGGTGGGTGAGAGGACAGGATGGCAAACTGCAAGGGCACCTCCTGGTCCTGTCTAGAGCTCTCCGTGGTGCTGAGGAGGAAGGAACAGCACATCCTGCTTCCGCTGAGCGCTTCGCCAAGGAAACACTCTCCCCGCGACAGCGTCAGGGAAATCAGCCGAACGATTTGGTATCATTTGGTGTCATGCTTATCTCCTTGCAAAGCACACTTCTTAAAGTCCACTTCCAAAATCAGCGCTTTGCCCTAGGACATCCCTCTGGCTCTTCCAGGCTGACCTCGCACCGCACTTCCTTCAGGAAGCCGTCTCTGTACCCAGAATGACTCTGTTAGTCCCTCCCACACTGCGTGGGAGCTGGCTATGTCCCGTCTGTCTTTCTCGCTGGATGATCAACCTCCTAGGGGCCCTGAATATGTCTTGCTCCCTTTGGATTTCTGGTGCCCGGACCTAGAAGATGCTTGGTAAGTATTTATGGACTGAAAGAATAATGGATAAATTAATGAAATGAGTAAGGGATATATGATTAACAGTAGCAGAGCGAAAGGCGAGAAATCTGAAGCGATCCAGCATCACCTTTTAAATAGCTCATACACATGATATCCAAACATATATTACCTCCAAGAAATCATGTCTACATTCACTTGAGTCCTCAATGTCAAATGAATGGAAGAAGAGGGAAATGGTGTGGTTCCGCGGGGCCGTGAGAGTAACAGCGCAGTCCAAGTTATCGTTGTAATTATCCGGCCACCCCGGACTCTTCAGGTTGCCAAACGCCTTGTTATATGCCCTGTTGCAATCTTAGAGGGGGGAAAAACATGCAGAATCAATGTACGTGTCCCAATATTCAGTGTTCTTCCAACCTGACAGGAATAATTCAAAGAGATGAGTAACTCCGAACGAACTTTAGAAAAAGAACTAACCCAGCCTCTCCGTTTGCCTTTGAGATCACCGGGATTCCAGGAGGTGGGGTGGCCGGCCCGTGGGCAAATGCGTGGCAACGCCTGCCTGGCTAACATGAATCACCCCTATGGGAAAAGGGGAGCAGGAGCACTCCGCTTTGAAGGCGAACATTCTGGCATTCTCTGTACTTTTCTGACTGCAATGAGGTGGAGTTGGCTGATAATTAGACTCTTTTTTAAGGCATAAAGTCTCTACCTCCAACACAGAATTTGTCTGAGGATTTCCCTTTAACTCTTTCGATGAATTATCTGTTCTGATAGAACTGGCAAATTGTTCTTTACCATTTCTGGCAAAATAAAAAATTAAAAAAAAACACCTAGCATGTTTTTATTTGTTTTAATCAAAGGCAGCGTTAGTTTCAATCAAGCTTGAAAAGACCATCACATAAAGTGGTCTCTGGAAATAAACATCTCAGTTTCAGTAATCAAATAATGTTTTCAAAGCTTTTTGGTTTTAACAAAATAATTTCCTAAGATATAGTAGTTTCTTTATGTGGTCAAGTGGATATTGATAAAATAACTTGCCTATTTTTAAATTAACTTTAAAGAAGACACATGAACTTTGAAGGATATGCTAACATTCTAAACATTTTAGTTAGTATGATATTCACGTTAGCTCTTCAGAACCCAGCTGTGGGCTAACAAACCCTAATTTACTCAGCGGAGTTCATTCTAGCAATAACTGTAACAACGGCAGATTTCCTGAACAAACATAAAGCTCAGGACTCACCTGCAATCTGATAGGTAAAACCCACTCTAGAGTTTTCATTAAAAACTTCGGATTTGAAAAAGGCAATTGCAGTGCTCGTAGAAGAATAAAATGTGGGTAGGGCTGAAGTGTTTCTGCCACAGAAGCGGGTTCCTGGGTTTCCATTATTCTGAAATGAGATGGAAGCCACATCACATCAAATTTCATTTCAAAAGAGAACAGGCCATAGCAGAAATTAAACTGCATGTAACAGTATGCTTAAATATTCAGCCATGGAAACTACTTATAGTGTTTGAAGCGCTTGGCAACGAGACTCACCTTGGCCTTGGGATATACAAATGTTTCGCATTCAATGAAACAGGAGGCAGAGAGGCCAAGCTTCTGCTCAAACCATGAGACAGACGCTTGCCTCCTGAAGACAAGACCCTTCTCCTCCTTCACAGCCAAAGCCTAAGCCCTCGCTCTGAGCACATCCGACTGTTGGAGTGGCAGCCCTGCGACTGTGGTTCTCCAGAATCCAGAAGGCCAGACGGCGACCTGGCACTGCTCCAGCTTTCGCTAACCATCACAGACCTGGCCAGAGCCGTCAGCACCAAGGTGAACCCCATGGGGGAGCTCGTGCCTGTGATGAGGTCCCTGTCTCCCCTTGTGAAACTTGGCAGCCCAAGAGGATAGAATAAATGCAGCCCAACCCCTCCGTCCTTGCATAAAGACAACTCGTGCCAAAGTCAGGACACCTGCTGCCTCTCGCGCACACACTCGCCTCTAACACCGAGCACCTCCCGAGAGGCCCACTCCCCGCTCCCTGGTGCTCGTCTGTGCTTCTTTCTCCCGCTATCCCCTGCTGTTGGTCCTCCCTCACCCACGCCTGGGTTGGTTCTTTGGTCCTCAAGGAGCAGAGAGACACCCAGGTGTCCCCCCAGGATGCCGTCCTCGGTTCATGGCTCCCCGGATACTCTCATTACTCTCATTTTTTACCTACTGACTCATATGATGGTGACGACCGAATCTTCAGGCCGCCGCCTATCAGTATATGCCCGACCGTCTCCTTAATATCTTATCCCATGGGCAATTTGGACTCATCTTTTTTTTTTTTTTAACCGAAACAGCTTTTTTTTTTCTCTTATATTACCATGGATATAGCCCCACTGGACTAGGGCCAAATGGCCTAATTAATTTCTGTGTGTTCTGCATTGACCCCTTCAACCCACCCTATACGTAGATGCCACTAACGATAGAAGTGTTTCTCCAAGCGTGGCCCATGAAGCGCCAGAGATGCCCACTGAAAATGCAGAGTAATGGGTGCCATGTGGAGGGCGCAGCCTTCGAAGGCGGGGCCCAGCGTACGCACGTGCATCAAGACGCTCAGGTGTTTCTGACGCACGTGCGAGTCTGAGAGCTCCCGACCTAAGGAATGAGTTCAAGTTTTTTAACACCCAAAGAGAGGCTCTGCATATTGCTGAAAAAGACATTAAGCTAGAAGTCGTTCTGACAATTCATTTCATTACGTCGAGTGTTTTTCAAGTTCTGGTAAAAACGGTCACTAGCTGCGACGGTCATTTGTCGTGTCATTGTTACCTCTGGCGAGTCCCGGAACTCTAAGTAGTTCTGGCGGCAGTCTTGCGAGGGCAGCTGTAACGTCCACACGGTTAGCTCGACCTGATGATGTGGAAGGGCTTCAAAAACCCAAGAACAGGTAGAAACCGGGACATCTGGGTGGGATGAATTGGGCGACGAAATGTTTTGTGGGGTCCAAGTGGCATTATATGTTCCACCACAAGTCACTGAGATGGGGAAAGAGAATCACACGTCTCATCGTACATCCACAATATTTAAAATTCTGCCTTCCCTGCCCTTCCAGCCCAAAGGAGCTATACTGACGTCATTGTGTGGAGGTTTTAGGGTATATATTCTTGACTAAGAATTGTACTAAATTTGTATCATGGATTAAACAGAATAATTAACATGGTGCTTAGTAATTGACACTGAGCTTAGATGGTAATTAATGTTGACTTTAGTAATTAACATTGAGTTGAGATATAAACATGGCATTATTTTTAGTGCATTAATATACGTTTCGTAATATATAAAAATGTCTCGGTTTACTCACTGTCGATGATGGTATAGGTAGCATTAAATCCTTCCCTTTCTAAAGTTACGTCACTGACAAATTGAACCGTCAGGAAGTTACCAGAAGAGAGAAAGGGAGCAGGCACAGTGGAACCACAAAACGTTCCAGCCAAGTTGGCATTTTCACTGTCCCCGTCATATAACTGCAAAGGAAAATAGGTCATTAGTTCTCCATCATGCACAAGGAAGCTGCAGAGTTTACACTAAAACAGACCCGAAGTCACAATCTTCCATTGATATTCCTGAGCTAGTTTTAACTTAGGAACAGAATTGCTATGGAATCGATTGTCTTATAATGATTTTCAGTAAAAACCTGGTGTGCTGCCTCATTCTTTTTCTCAATGTGAAAGTCATATATGATTTTTAAAATAACGCATCGTTACAGTTAGCGAGCCTATCGCTATCTTCACCTCCATGCCCACTGCCATGCTGGTCCAAGCCACGGTCATCGCGGCCTGGGTTGTCACTGCAGCCTCCCCGCGGGGCTCTCCAGTTGCATGCACTCTTGTCCCTCTTTAGCTTGTCCTCAACATGCGAGCCAGTTAGAGTGTAAGTCGGCCCAGGTCACCACTCCGCTAAGAAGCCTCCTAACTGCCTCCCGCCCACTCAGTGTGAACGCCAGGCCAGGAGTCTACTCTCCGCTCCCACTACCGACCTCGCCTGGGCTGACGTCTGTCTCCCCTTTGTTCTCTCTGCTCCGTGACCAAATCGGGCACACGCTCCTGCTTCGCGGCCATTGCGTTTCCTGTTTCCTGTGCCTGGAATGTTCTTCTCCCACGTGGCTCCTTCCCCTTCAATCCCCTTCATTCCCATGATACTCAGATATCATTGACTCGGGAGCCCTTCCCTGACCACCCTACTTATAACGTAACTTCTCCCATCGTTCCCTTTCTCCTTTCCTGCCTTGCACTTCCTTTAGCGCATGCATTACCTCTACATACCACACATATTGCTGATGTTATTGTCTTCTGAAGGGAATGCAGAGTCTATGAAAGGACAGAGCTGTGTCTGCTCTGTTAACTGCTATGTCCCATGCTTAGAAGAGTCTCATAAGAGGCACTTAATAAACATCTCATAAACGGATAAACACCGTGATTCCTCTCTCCCACAACCCAAACCTGTTCTCCCCAAGTCTTCTTTGTATCCATAAGCGGCTCGAGCCTAAAACTTCAGTCAGCCTTGATTCCTCTTTCTCTCTTCTTTTACCCCACATCTCTTCCACTCTTATTTCAAAATCTACCCCCGAGGGTTCCGTCTCCACTGCTACCACCGTCGTCCTTCACCTTTATTGCTATAACATCTTCCTAATAGCTTCGTTTCCACAGAGCAGCCACAGGATTCTCCACCGAGCGGCCTGAGTGTTTGCAAACTTAAATCAGATTATGCTCCTGCTCTGTCTAAAATGCTCCCGTGGGTTCCCACTGCACCTTAAGTTAAACTCAAACGGTTTATGGTGGCCTGCAAACCCCTAGCTGGTCTGATCTGGGCCTGCCCCCGGCTCCTCTCCCACTCCCCTGCTTCCAGGATGAGCCCCTGTCCAGGCCTGTGCTCACAGCGCCTCCTGCTGGAAGCGCTCTCTCCTCAGCTCTGAGACAACATTTCTCCTGCCACAGGATCTCAGCTCAAAAGCCACTTCCTGAGAGCCCAACCCTATCTAAGGAGGCCCTCCTCCGACATCTTCCTGTTGTATTTTTGTATTCTAATCAAAATGTTTCTTATTTGTTGCTTATTTACTTATTCTGGTCTCTCTCCCAACAAGAGCGTAGGTGCTATGGGTGGGAAGCCTGATTGTTTGCCATGGTATTGCCAGCACCCAGAATAAGTCCTGGCCATCGGAGCCTCTGACGAATGCCTGTTCAAATAGTGGGCACTTGGATTTCTCTCAAACACATTACTAGAAAACGAGAGCTTTCTCCAGTTGTGTAATCTGCATGGTATTTCAAGAACAAGCATATGTGTGTAGATCCAGGTATTGAATTTATAACAGGACCATGGTATGTATACACTTCCAAATAGTCATGACCGCTGATGTTATTTTAAAATGTTAGAAATATGTAAAATAGAAATAATTTCATAATAAACAGAAAAAATAAATTTACCACTAGATGGCGCTGTCTCTCCAGTTTAAATATGATATCGGTAAAGTTAGAGCCAGAAGAGACTCAAGAGTTGGGTAATCTATCCCCTCATTTGGCAAAAGACTAGATTGGCCAAGTTTTAGGCAAAGTACTTTTTCTGGTAAATAAGTTAAAGTTTTATTATAATCATTGCTGCTTTTATCAGCACATTCATATTAGCAAGCCTTTTTATTCTATGTACTGTGTGCCAGGCCTCTGTGCTAGGTCCTATGTATATATACAAGGATGTATAAAGCACTTTCCAAACATTCAAAAGACTAATTTGACACTCACAAACCAGCGAGAAAAGAATCTATAAACATACATATATATGTGTAAATTATATATAAAATAAAGAAAAACAATCAAAAAATTAAATGTAGCAGGGGGACCCAGATGATGGATTTTTGAACCGGTATTTAAAAGTCAGGGGAGACCTTCCAGCCCCACAGAAGATGAACAGCACCCCAACCAGACAGAGCAAGACGTGAAAAGCCAAGGGGTGTAAAAGGCTGGCACAGCCTCCACAGCGCCCCCACCCCTGAGGTCCCTGGAGATCGAGGCGAAAGAACAGGAGAAGCGGAGTTGGGAAAGTACATTGGGGCAAGACCGTGAAGCGCCACGCGTTTCACGTAAAGCTGTTTGCATCCTCCGCTGTGGGAGTCATCGGACCGGATTTGGGCAGCGGACAGATGGCCGCCGAAGGCGAAGGAAGGGAATTACTTGGCGCCCGGCCTCGAGCTGGCGTTCGCATTAGCTCATTCACTGCCGCCACATGATTTCCCTTGACTGAGTTGACACAGACTAGCTGAGGCCTCTGGACGACTGACATGGGCTCCTGGACCCCCGAGTGGCCAAAGCCAAGGTTTTCTGTCTGCTCGCCCACCCGCTAATAATGTCAACTCTCAACCCCGGACTTCTGCAGGGGGGCCCAGTGTGGGCGGCAGGGGCGCCGCCAGCGAGGCTGGAGATGGGGATCACGTGGACAAGACATAAACGGCGCCCCTAGGACTGTGCCCCGACAGCCCCGCACCATCACTTGCTGCTACATTTTGCGTCCCGCCAGCACGTGCTGTAGGGCATGACTGCTTCAGACCCGGAGCTTGAATTATGGTCTAAGTTTTCCCAACACAGATAAATACTGAGAATTTTGTGTTTTCTCAGTTTTTAAAATTCTTTGGTGGTGGTGCATGATAGAATCTACTTAAGATCCTAAAGAAATTGTACACGTAATTTAGTAGAAGACAGCCTCCGATTACAACTACTGCAAAACCCTGTACTTTCTCCAATGAGAGTGGAAAATGGGGAAGGAAATGTTTGGATTTTAATTTCTAAGAACTTTTACTGCAAAAGGGCACCATACTTTGGCATTGAACTTTAAAGATAAAGTCTCAAGGAAATTAATGTCTAAAATTATTAAGTTAAATTTGAAAAGAATTAATTTCCTTAAGACTTTATCTTTAAATATTTCCCTGGAGATTTGACAACAGGGGAGTTTTATATTCTTTTTGGAAGCTCTCCACATTGCATCTTAAAATATCTTCATGAAGTCTTTGGTTTTATTGAGGAGCCTCTGTTAGAGTCTGCTGGACAACATGCCTGGGCATAATTTGGGATGGAAAAGAGAATAGAGAATGGTTTTCCAGGTCTGGGGTTGATCCATTTCAGAATCTTCTGGGAAAAAAGGTTTTACTGGTGTCAGTAGTTTTAAGAAGAGCAATAAGAAGCAATGATTAGAATCAACTCAGATGCAGGAATTTATTATTATTATTATTATTATTATTATTATTATTATTAATTTTATCTCTATGTTCTTTTCCAGTACTTGGAGTGGTGCCTGGAGGGTAATGAGTGCTCAGATGAACATTTATTGGAATGAATGAATAGTAGGTCAATACCTCATAAGAAAATGAACCTAGAGTCTTAATAAATTGCCTATTTCCTCCCCAGAGATGGACAGCCCCTGGTCCTAGAGGCTGACCACAGACTGAATACCTGAGCTCAGAGGTCAAGATCGATGTTCTTGATGAGGACAGTGCTATTGTCTAAGGAGTGTTTTTGCAAAAGTGTGATATTTTTTGGTCATTACAATAATATGAGGCTATAAGTGGCATTGAGTTTTTAGAAGCCATATGGCAGAATCCATCCTACAAGTCACAGGACAGTTCTGCAAATGGAAGGTTTACTCTATGTCCTCAGGCATTGATCACGCTGAGGAGGAGCTGAAAAACATTAAGAAGGGGCCGTCTCTCTTGTGGTAGCTCCATGCTTCCTGGCAGAGAAACGTCAGTCAGTTGGGGTCCCAGTTCTCAGCCCTCTCTGCCGTTCACTCACTGCTCACCACGGAGGAGTGACTTAACCTATCACGAACTGGCGTCAAGAAGCTGGGCGCGCTCTCTGTAGCTTGCAGCCCCCACACCTCCCTCTCGGTGGTAGCCGGCCTCCCACGGGGAGCATGCTCTGTGGTGCCCCTCCAAAGCCCCACTCAGCAGTCACCTCTAGGGGGCCTTTTTCTGACCCCGAAATGAGGTCAACCATTCTCTTGTGTTCTACTATTCTATGTTGTTCATATTTATCATTTTTGTCAAGTTGTAAAACCATTTGTAAGCTTACATGTCGATCTTCTCACTCTATAACTTCTTGAGGAACTGCATGTTAGCTCCAAATCTCTAGTTCGAGGTACAATGTGCAGCATGAAATCATGCCACATGACTCTTTATGGGATGAATGGGATGTTAATTGCCACAGCAACCAGTCAGTGAACTACACAATTCACTATGTACCTTAATAACTTTCCAAATCAACCCTTTCAAAAACAAGAGTGATATAATTATGATTGAAAAATGGAATTGGCTAGTTTTCACTTGTATATCTACCAACAAAATTAAATTAAATTAGCTTTTCTAAAAAGTGATTTGATTATAATATCTAAGAAACAATCTAAAAGGAATCAAATGTCCCATTTATCACAGAGAATCTCTTTAATAACGATACCTCCAGGCTTCCCACTCCAAGGACTGTTCTTTGATCTGCCAATTTGGTATAAGTTGAAAAGGTTGGCAAATGAGGGAAATTGCTTTCCCAAGAAAGAAAAATAAGGGTAGATATGAATAGAATTTTTTTTAAAAGAAGGAAAGTTTATTTTGAAGCTAGAAAATAACTCCTTCTTTTTGATATTGCTAAATATTGAGAAAATTCAGAAAATCACTACGTGTTTTAATGACATCATCAAATCATGCTCACAGAAATGGATCTTGAGAATAAATCTTATCGATCCTCCAGCAGCACCCCACATGAATTTTTATAATAATGTATACATAAATCAATTATTTTTAATATTTTAAGAAAAGATTGCACAGACTTCATACCCATCTGTAATTACACAAAGGGGAAACGTAAAGAAATTTGTTTACAAATCATACTCCAGGCACATGCTGAGTACGAGCATATATTATCTTTATCCTCAAAACAGCCTTGCAAGGTAGGTATGATTCTGGGATCATTTGTTTGTTAATAGATGCAGCAGTGAGGTGTCAGGTGCACATGGAAATTTGTGAGGTAAAAAAATTGGGTTTGAGTCCATCTTATCTGTCTCTGAAGCTCATTATCTTTCTGTAATATCAGTAACTCTCAAAGGGTCTGAAACCTCAGCTTTACTGCTGCTCCAGCCATTTTTTGGTCTAATTTTAGGAAAGAAGAGTTCAACCTGCCCAAACATTTTCGTTATCTCTAGTTTTTCATGAACTCCCTCTTATCCAGCTTCTGTGTCAATGTTTTATTTAAATGGTTGCCACCCAATCTGTGAGTTTTTCTTCACCTTAACCTTTCCTGGCCTCTAATTTACAATTTAATAGTATTGACCCCCCATCACTGGTCAAAGACTCTCTTTCTTGACTTCAGTGACACTGCCTTATTTCTGTGTGTGTGTGTGTGTGTGTGTGTGTGTGTGTGTGTGTGTGTGTTTTCCTTCATGACTCATGCTTCTTTTGTTCTCCAGCTCCCTCACTGCGAACCTTTCCTGGGGTTGAGTGGGGCCCTGGCTTTCCAGCTCCAGGCTGCCGCCATCAAAGAAAGCACCATTTCTCCGACAGGTGTGCGGGCCCTTTTGCTGTCTCCTTTCTATCCGTGCTGTCTTCCTGCTGGAGCGCCGCTCCATCCTCTGCCCACGGACAATGCCCTTTGTCTGCCCCGCTCTCACCCAGCCTGGACCAATCCCTCGCAAAGGCAGGGTCTCCTGCTAATAGCACTGACATTCTCCTGCCCGCCTAGGCGTGGTGCTCATCGCAGTGAAAATAAAAGACAAGTATATAATCAAGTGTGCATTCCATGACTTTTCCTCCCCTGCCTTAAAAACAAAACAAACAATAAAACAAAACAAAACAAAACAAAAAAACATTTCTTTAAAAGTTAACACAATTTTTGGACTTCAAAGTTGCTCTTGCTCCAGGTTTGTCTTCCCCACCATCTCTGCGCCCTCCTTATATAACGGTAGCCTCCCCCAGGGGTCCGAACTCCAGACCCTCCCCTGACGGACGATCCACCCCGACTGCTGATTCCAGCCAGGCCGTCCTTCAGCTCTGCTCTCGGCATATCACTCCTTAGAAATCCCACGATCGCTCCTCGTTTTCAACTGAATCAAACCTAAGTCATTAGTTTGTTTCAAGAGCCTCTGTGCTCTGGATATTTTTCACTCAGACATTCTCACTTCTTGCTACTCTTGAGTTATGTTCTGCTTGAATAAGGCCAGTCCCTTCACCCTGTAAGGAACATGCACAGCAACGTCCAAGCCTCCTCTTATGCTCACCGAGCCTAGAACGCCTTCTCTCCTGGCTTGAATAAGCTTTCTCTCACTCTCTGAAGGCTTTCTTGTTCACGCTAGACTATGGGGAACTTTCCTCCCTTTTCAACTCGCACATTGCTTCAAGCCTCTATCCAATGCATTAGTTGGCACTTAAATAGTGACTGTCCTGAATTGCTTATCATTGATTTGCCATCTCTTAATGTTGTATTCAGATTTAACCTCCTCATGGTCAGAAACCTTGCCATACTCATTGTCTCCCTCCCCCACCCCCAAGAATGTAGTAATATATATTGCTTGATACTCTAAAACTTTAAATTCATACAATAATTTAATATTAAAGTCATTAAAAATTGAGCAGCAAAGCCTCTTGATTTATTTTTAATGAGACCTTAGAACTAAGATATTCCCACATCTAAAGGTAATATGAAAAATAAATATATAAACTTTAAAAATAGATAAATTAAGGGGTAATTATTTATATACAGGATTTGCCAAAAGCCCTGTGAGTATCTCTTTCCATACAATCCATCTTCCCACAAACTATCTCTTGACAAGGCATGGATGAACAGTGAATCCTAAAGCTAATGTTAGAAGCCATGCAGAGTTTTTGAGTCATCCATAAAAAAGATTACCTTGATATGAAGATAGAGCATCTGTAATATTATACATTACATCATTGAAGAATGGATCATTTTAAATATCAGTAATACTCACAATTTTCACGACTTTCTGTATGGTATAAAGTATCCTATGCCACATAAAAGTCTGGATTAGAAAACTCGGTTAAGAAATATAACAGCCTTACCTTTACATAATCATAAATGCATCTTTGAAAAAGAGATACTGACTCCAGAGCAAACGTATTGAAGGTGAGTTTAATTTGTTTGTTTACTGGTGCAATTATGAACCATATGCAGTTTAAGTTCTTGTCATATCTTCCATCTGAATCAGAATCCGGAGAGGCGAAGGTATCATTTGAACCTGTCAGATAGCCTCCACAACCTTGCTGAGGTCCTGTGTTAAAACAAAGACACATACACCTGAAACTAACACAATACTGTATGTCAACTGTAATTGCAAAAAAAATTTTTCACAAGAGTAACTTAGGAGATACTCTCAGTAGACTTGTTAGGGAAGGAAAAAAAGACAAAAAATAATAAGACAAACAAACAAATGACACATCACTAGGCACACCGAAGAGAACAGATCTTAAGTTTTACATGGAGGCTTTCTATTTTCTCCCACACGTTTGTAAACAGCATGAGACTGTTCACTGAGCTTCAGCGGGCGTAGGCAGTCCACTCCTCTCACTAACCCCTCGGTCCCCTTCCTCTCGCTCACATGTAGTTATCTAGAAAAATGAGTAACTGGATTTGTTCTATGTGCATTTAGAACCGCTGATGTGATTTATTGAAGCTTTTTCTATCCTTGAGAAATCCAATTTTATAGAAAGAAAATATTTTGCATAATAAAACTGGTGAAAACTGTGTACATGTTTTACTTTTATGTTCTGCTTTTATGAACACTATCCTATTGAAAATAAATTTATGAAGAATTTACCCAACACACCAAGAAAACTGTCTTCCAACAAACCTTCAATTAAATAATCTATTAGAAAGAGGCTGAGAGGCATTTAACACTGCAGTCCAGTTTGTATTACACTATGCTCTCTATCTGATTTTTTCTTTTCTGAAAAGAAAGGAAAGCTAAAGAAGACCTTTATTGAAGAAAAAAAAAATCTACTTTGCAATAAAATCTTTGAAATTCAGAACAAAAAGAGAGAAATAAAAAAGAGAGCTAAAAAATACTCACACGATGACTAAATTGTCTACTATGAAAAAAAATATATACGGAAAATCCTCAGAACATTAGATCTCATTTTGTCCACTCCATAGCCTAAGCTGATACCTCAGAAATGATGTAAGGAGGGCATAAAAGGAAGAAAAATTTACTAACAATTTCAAAAACAACAGCGAAGATGAGTTAAGCTCAAAACTAGGTGCTCCAAGTAATGTTCATAAAGCTTACGTTCTATACAGATAAATATCATTACAAATTCCAGAGTTAAGTTTCACTGTCAAAAGCCTTTGCCTATTTTTCTCATCCCATTTAATTAGCTGTTAACAGTGAAGGTTAACTTCAACATTAGGGGGCACTAAGATTTTGAACTTGGAGCTTGGCAGGCAATGTGAAGGACAGCAGCCCTCAGATGCAAAGGGTATCAAGACGCAGAGTAATTTTCAGGGTAGATGCATTATTTAGTAGGTCAGACTGCCCTGTTCATAGCTTCCAAGTCAGGTCAAACTATAGATTATTTGCACAGTCAGACATTTCCTGGAGCTGAAATGCTTTCAAAGGCCCAGTGCCTGAGAGAGCCACAGATGGTATATAAGACAAAATAATTCCGAAACCAAAGTAATGCAGAGGACTGCACTACATATCACTAATAATTTATCTTCATATTAAACAGGACTGAAAACTAAAAAAAGAATTGGAGTTCGCACAGCTTTTATTTGAGTGTCAACTGATTTTTAGTTAAGGAAACCACTTGAGTTTACTGACATGCATAGCAGGAAAGGTCAATTACTTTGGGTATGAACAAATTGGTAAATTTATTTATGTAATAAATATTATTTAAATATTCAAGGAAACATATTTAGTATCGAGGTGGGAAAAAGATGAATAGTAGTTCAATAGCAATGATAGGACCTCGATAAATAATGATGGCACAATTTAGAAACTGATATAGGGGCCATAAAAGAGAAGTCTTGTGAGTTTTGCTAGAAGGGAAAATTACTTTGGGCTTTAGGAATCTAGAATGTTCAAGGAGGAGGTGACATTTGATCTGAGTTTTGAAGGACAAATAAGACCAGATCATGTAGAGATGGGGTTGGTATTGGCAATTCCAGGCTGAAAGAACCTCATACCCAAAGGTTAAGGGGACAAGAATTTAAGTACATGCATAGGAAAGCGCAATTCTGGTAGCAAAAACAATAGAGTGCATAAAGGAGAATAATGAGAAGTAAGACTGGGAAACTGGATGGACTATTCTACAGAGGGCAGATTATGTTATTGGACCATTAGGCTTTATTCTTTGGATAATAGGGATCCACTTGAAAGGTTTTTCATCAGAGGAGTGGTAGGGTCTGAAGGTACTTTTTAGTCAAGTCTGATCTAAAATGGATCTGGTAGTAGCATTTACGTGTAAAGAAATGGGACTGGAGGAGATGAGACCAAGTGAGAGCACGCTGCCATTGTTTGGGCGGGAAGTAGCAAGGGGCAAGGAAGAGTCAGAGGTCTGGACACGGGAAAACGGTGTTGCTGAGCCTATTCCGTCACTACGTCAGCTCCAAAACTTCAATGCTATTTTTAAGAATTCAAGCTATATATTTTGTCACTACTCATCTATCGTTACTAATAAGTTAATAAGGGCAGAATGATAACGGTACATGGTCATAGTGAGTGCCATTATACACCCTTATGTACACTACTACTACTACTACTACTACTACTACTACTACTACTACTACTGTGACTACTACCACCTTCATAAGACAGAGACACCCTTCCTCCAGGGAACCCCAGAGCAAGAATCCGTAAATCACTGGTGTGTATTGGCACAGAGTGGTATGTTGGATGACTCTTAATTATTCAGTCCCTCTCTTCGCAGTGCACTAGAATGAACAGATGACATTATTCTATCCACTTGATGTTAAGCTTGGCCATATGACTCTGTTTAGACAATGGCATATTTGTGGTCTTGGAGTGGAAAGAGGCCTTATAAGGGCTTGTGTTTTTCACTCAGCCTTTTATATTCCTGTGACCCACCAAGAGCTCGTGCTGGGTAACAGCTTGTGAAAGAGAGAGTGGATCCAAGTAGAACAGACCTGAAACCAACCAGAACTCAAGAGCCAAGCATAGTTAACCTGCAGCCTGGAAATGAGGCAGGTAAACCAGTCTGCAGACCCATAGGTGATAAAAAATAAATGCTCTAGCTATAGAGCATTTATTTTGGAT
Organism: Rousettus aegyptiacus; assembly: GCF_014176215.1. Classification (NCBI taxonomy): domain Eukaryota; kingdom Metazoa; phylum Chordata; class Mammalia; order Chiroptera; family Pteropodidae; genus Rousettus; species Rousettus aegyptiacus. Next base: position 89,732,468 of record NW_023416285.1, on the reverse strand, counting down.
GGTTTGTTATGCAGCATTATTGTGGCAATGGTCAACTAATACACAAATAGCTTATTTGAGTCAGCGAACTATAATAGAGCACATTGCTCAATTCTTAAAATATACACATGGAATAAAGAAAATGGAGAACTAACATTGTCATCAGATAATCCTGTCCCAGAGTCAAATAATTAAAGTAAATATAAAATTATGAGTGAATTATATAACTAATATTGTATATCACTCTGAGTAAATATAACATTATATGAGTTATTAGTCAAATGACTGAAGTAAATGTAGTATTATATGAATAAACATCTTTGGGTGTTTGTATGGTGCAGGAAACTGTTATAACTGTTCTAATTCCCCCATTTTTATATTTAAACACAGTACAAGTGCTCTGTGCTTCTGCTCCTCCTATGGCAAGTTAGAAATGTAAACGCATGTCTTTGAGGAAATAAGAGGAATGTTAACAAGAAGGTTCTTTACCCAAAGTACTATTGCCACATTCCTGTGTTTATATCCCAACATAGCTAAGTGTATGCGAAGAACAAGGGAGAATCTGTGACTATGAAACAGTGTCATACATAAGAAAATATTTATTGACTATATTGATATTTTAAAATTCCTTTTTAAAAAAAACTAGTATAAGACCTTGACCTTGATGTGTTGTTCGGCATCATAAATCCATTAACTCCTTGTTACTACACATTTTTCTACCATCCAGAAAACTCCCATCTATCAGCACCTCCTTCATCAGTCAGTTATCGGAAGCATTCTGTAATGACACTTCCTGTGCCCAAGAACAAATGTCACTCTACACTTCTTCCCCAAATGGAAACACTTCCTACAGAAGAGCCATTTCTTTAGAGAAAGAAAATGTTTGACTAAAAAAATATTGGAAATACAAACCCATAGTAAGCAGTGAGATCTGGGTTAAGATCTACTTAAGTAAAAATCAGTAACTGAACCCTAAGTTATTTTTCTCGATTATTAAACTTCAAAGTGAAATGAATCTCAAGCCAGGATATAGATCTGATAAGTAAGAAACAGCTATATTATCTAAGAGAAAACATCTCAAAGGCTTTAGTGGAGTCAGATACATTTCTAAATACTTATCTTGAGAATTGACATTTTTGTGGCTGGCATTACATGCGGCTGGCATTTTATTGAGGTCTTCTGGATAGGCTCTCTATCTACCTCTGGATAATCACTACTTGGACAAGTGGTGGAGGGCTGGTGTACTTATGACAAAGACTGGCCTAACTGTAGGCATTTTCTTTTTCCTTGAGTAAGCCAGAAATTCAGAAAGAAAAAAAAAAAAAAACAATGGTAATTATAAGTAATTACTTAGTGCATAAAACAAAGAAAAAGTTTTATGTGCTTAAAATGCACATAGAATTAACATAATTAACCTTAATAGAATAAAAGGCAGAAAGTAGATAAATGGATTTAAAAGATTGAAAGGTCTTTGCACTTATAAAGACCAATTCTAAATTAGATTCAAATGAGTTAAGGATGACTACTGTAATCTTTAAGGTAACTACTAAAAGAAGAGTTAAAGAATGTCTAAGGACTGATTTTTAAAAGAGTGATAAATTCAAAAAGGCCACAAAGGATGGTTAAAGGAACATGGCAGGTGGAACTGTGACCAAGCAATACAATCGTCTATTTAAATCCAATAATGTTAGTAATTTTATTTGATGTAAACACATTAAATTTTCCAATCGAAAGACAAAGCGAAACAAAACCCAAATACATTCTTTGGAATAGAGAAAGGTTGAAAGTGGAGAGCTGAAAAATAGACTCTGCAAACAGGAATTGAAAGAAAGCAAGAGAAAGAAGTTACGTCATATCAGAAAAGGTAGACATTGGGTAAACAGAATTTAAAAACGCTATGCAAAATGATACGCCTGAACTCACTGGGAAGATGTGATAATTTTAAATGTGTCTGTGCCACATGACATTTCCTCAAAGTAAAAAAAAAACAAAACGAAACTGTAGCCCAGACCTTTGAACTGACCTTCTAATTCTCACGTCTGACTACCTGCTGCACAGTAGCTACATGGCGCCCAAATTCTCCATAGTAAGACTAAAAATTATTATTTCTCCTCCAGAACCCAGTCCTCTTCCGGTAGTTTTATATTTGGATAGCGGTCACAAAATATGGTCCAGAGACCCTAGGATCATCTTTTTTTTTTTTCCTGTTCCCTCCCTACCTCGTTCAAATACTGCTGTGTCCTAGAAATGGTACATCTTAAGTATTTCTCCTTTCAATCCCCTTCTTTATTTTCACATTGCTACTGCTCTCATCATCCCCTGTCTAAACTATTGCAATACGTTCCTGCTTGTTTCCTGCCTAACATGCTGCCTCTACTTCAAAACATCATCCTCACAGGTGCAAGAATGTGCTTTCTAAGACAACTTTAATTAGGTCATAGCACTCTCTAGCTCACAACAATCAGTGGTTCCCCTTTGCAGATGCGACAGAGCCCTTGACATCTAGCCCATGGTTATCTCTCCTGCCTCTGCTCCTATTGTTCTCCACCTAATACCCCAAAGCGTTACCAAGCAATGTGCAGGCCAGTCTGTAGCCTCAGAAATGGGATGCATCTGTGTCTCTGTACGAGCTTTATCTTCCTCATAGAATGACCATTTCCCAGTGAATGCCTTCTCACTCTTTCAAGTTAATACTATTTATAGCTCAAGTTAGTACTATTTATTGCATGCTAAATGAGTTCCAGGGAATGTTTTAGCTTAATCTTCACCACAGCCCTATGAGATAGTTACTAGCACTGTGTCCATTTTACAGATGAGAAAATCAAGGCATTAAAAAACCCAAAAACTTTGTCCACAGTCAAACTTGTTGGGACATACAAGAACTGGGTTTAAATCTCGGAAGTCTGGCTCCAGAGCGTCCACTCTGCATTTTAGGTTCACGTTATGGTGCTGTCCTCTAATATCTTGTATCCTCTTTACTCAACACCAAAGTACCACAGATCCCTTCTTTTCTGTCCCCACTGTTTTTTTGCAAATGTGTCTGTCAAAAAGCATTTATCATACCGAATTTACAACTATTTGCCAAGTCTTCCTCCTGAGTGAACTTTTCAAGAATAGGGACTTTGTCGAATTCATCTTCGTACCCCCAAAGGAAAGCTCAATGCCTGCATAGTAAGTAGCTGAACAATGAACAACGAAGGAATGAATAGAAAATCTAAGTGGTTCTTATTAGATGGACTTTTGCTTTCTAGTCTTTATTTGGGGAATTCTTGAAATTAAACATATTTCTTGATTTACAAAGTTGTTACTATATTATAAAAACAAAACAAAACGACAGCTTGGTCTACGTATTAACCTGTTTTTATAGCTAATTTAGTTGACTTCTGTGGAATATTTAATTGTGAAAAAACAATTAGCAGAACAACAATAAAAACATCACTAAAAGATTTAAAATGCTGCCTAGGAAGTAGTTTTCAGTAAGAAGATGCTTCTTTAGCTAAAAACTTGTCATGATACATATTAGGTCTATTCCTTCAGAAAATCTAATCTCTGAGTATTAGGTTTCAGCAGGTAGAGCAAATTTAATAATTCGTAAACTGCAGGAAACATTAATGTATAGCAGCAGTATTTAAAAGAAGTAAAACTTGAGAGCACCTTGCTGTTGACTAGATGGGATGCTACCTGATTCATGAGTCATTGAATAAAACCAATTAAATCTTAAGGAAAAAAAAGTGAAACTTTACTCAACATTGACAATTACAAAATCAAAAGTTATCAAAATTTGAAAACGTTCTGTTTAGAGAAAACAAGATTAATTGCAGTGTGCTACTTAGACATAAAATGAGTTGCAACATAAAAGATAAGAAATCCAAAAATCAAGGCCAAGTATCCAGTAGCTTTTTAATAATTATTTAAACAAGGCCACAGAATTGCTTTGTTGTTCTTGTTGATATATTAGGTTGTGAACAGTGCTATTGATATTTCAACTTTTACTACTCTGGTGGCAGTATTATTTAGTGGACACAAGAGTTACTTTCCCAATTCTGCTCAAGACTTGCTACGTGACCTTGGCAAGTCACTTAATTTCTTTATGGCTTAGTTTGCCAACTTGTAAACTACACTATATGATAAAAATAACAATCAGGGTTACATCATAAAAATAAATGTCCCAATTCCTTCATTTTGTTAGAATCCTGTGGTAAGGAATTTTACTAAATTGGAGGCCATAATTTGGGGCTAGAGTCATTTTTATTATATTCAGATTTATTACCCTCATATTCCAGTGCAATTATTCTCCACATAACTGTGCTAATTCTTCACCATTATGCCATGCAAAGCCAATAAGACACATATAATATTTGTCTGTCGACATCAGAAAGATAATGGGCTTTTACTGCATATATATATATGTAAAAATAATATGTAATATATTATGTTAATATGTTATATAGAATGCATATACTATACATATATGTACATAATATGTGCATATATATTACTATATAAATATAATACTATGTGTAAATATAAATATTTATAATATAAATACTATATAGTTCATATATTTTAAATTATACTATATACTTACATAAATATATAATGTCCACATTATAAATCTAATATCTAAATTATATAATAAATTTATAAACTATATAACTATTTTGTAATATAAAATTATAATATAGATAGGTAATATATGTATTATAAATATAGTATAAATGTATAATTATATTATACTATTTATAAATAGTATATATTATTAAAATTTTTTTTTTCCTTTTCTTACGGAAAGGCAAAAACAATGACTGCTAAAACTTTGTGCAATATTTACATAGTAACAGGATATTACCAAATATACTATTTAGGACCAGGTACAAATTGGAAATAATAGAAAGCAGGCAGTGTCAAATAAAAACATGCAAGTGGAGAAAAGTAACTCTACCTGCCTTGAAGAGTAAGAAAAACAATGGCTGGCTTCTCAGAAAACTCCCTCAGAATCTCTCTTGGTCCCTGGGTAAGTTTATTGATGGCCAGAGAGGCGTTGTGGGTTGATTAAGAAAATCATGAATTTGGGAGACAGTCTTTTTTGGTTCAAAGCTCTTAGGAACCCTCTCACCTAATCTCTTTACTTCTTATCTCCTGCTTTGTAAAATGGGATAATCTCTGTCTTTTGGGTAGTTGTGAGGATTAGATGAGATAAACTACATGCAGTTGCTCAGTGACAGGTAACAGTTTCATTATCCCTGGAATTTTGTGGCAAGTCTTCACTTGGGAGTGAGCAGAAAGCTACCACACAAAGTTAACAGACTTTTTTTATATATCAGAACAAAGAGGATACAGTCCTAGAGTCCTGATGCTTTGTTTTTTAAGCAATTGATTTATAGCCAAATAATTTTTTTAAATGTGTCCTGCTGACCAGATGTAGTTTGCCTGGACGCTCCTTGGAACACTCTGCCAAGCCGATGTGAGTAATGATAATTATTATTATAGGAAAACTATGGTTATAAGTAATTTAACCCAAAATGTCCAGTTATCTAAGACAAAACTGGGCTACATTTTGGGGAGATCTGGTGTGGCTTAAGTTATAAAGAATAATTGCTTCCCAACTTATGCTTACTTGAATGGCTTCCAAAGTGTTATCTTATAATTTACCATTAATTCACTTTCATCCCTTAGCTTGGTCTCCACAGTACCATCTGGTTTTATTTTCCAACAGCTTCTCCTTTAAGACCAGGGGCAGCAATCTGGTCATGCTGCGGGACAGACTCTGATGCTAGAATACATTTTAATAAAAACCTTTCCTTTCTTTTTGCTGATCTGGATTTTTACTCCTGTCTTCTTGCTTTTGTAAGGTTTTGGTGAACTAAGCATTTGTTGGTTTCTTTATCATATTCCCACATTCCCAGCTCAGCAAAAACCCCTTTTCAGTAAAACCCACAAAGGATAAACTGCAGATAACCTTGTCTTTGGCATCAGCTCCCAAGGGTAGTCCAACGACCAGTGAAAGCTACAAGGCTTTTTAAAAAGGGCGGAAATAAGCTTAGTCTAGTTTTCTGCAAATGGGTTTACAATTTCAGCTCATCTCATTCTCAGACTTCATCAGAGGGAGCAAATGACATTAAAAGAACAGACAAACAACAGTGCTTTCGAGTAATACCTCATTATTGCTAAACTAAGAGCTATTTGAGCAGTGGCTTATAAAATTATTCAAGCTATAATTCAACTATCTTATTGCACTTGTACTTTTAAAAGTAATGTGCTTTGGCAGCTTATATCATGCATAGAGACATATATACATCGACATTATGTCATTGAATATTTTTAGGTTTATTCTTTTACTCTTTAGCTACAGAATTTTAGAGGCCTCTCAAGATCCAAACTTAACTCAACCAAAACTCTGAGACTTAAAAATAATTGGAAGCCAAGTGGAATTTGATATGTGGTTCTATTTTCCTCCATTTCTTGTGGCCATATTTTCCAATATTCCGATCCCATCGGCTTTCTCTGTCTCCCTTTTCCTCTCTTCTTACCCCCTAAGTAAATCCTTGTTGAACTCCCTCAACTTCTCCCCTCCACTCCCATTTGTCTTCCTTTGGTACATTTGAGAGGTATTATTCAGATGTTAAGGCAGCAGGTAAAAATCGCTTGGGTCTGATCCTGTATTCCTGATTCTCTAAAAATGAAAGTGATCTAATTTACTACCCTTAGAAATCGTTGAACTATATGAACCAAGTCTGCATTTTGAGAATGAGGGAAATCTAGATAAAATATAGTGTATAACATATTGTATACATTACATACAATTATGAAGCAGGCATAATTTATCCACTTATTCTTGAATTCATTCATACATCAATATTGATGGAGAAACAGTTAAGTGCTAGGCCTGTGCAAGGACTTAGACTATAACTGAAATTTAGCTTTGATTTTAGATTTAAATTATAAAGTGTACTTTAGGGTTTGCTGGTTAGATTTCAGTGAAAAGTGAATAAGAAATCAGTGTTCCATAAAGTGGTCCTGTTAATAATGACCCCTGTCACCTCTCCCTCACTTTGGAGATAGGATGGAGTGGGTCACGGAGCCCCAGAGAAATTCAGGACTTCAAAACTAGTTTCTAATGCAAACAATCTTTCTCTTTGACATCTATAATACTTTACAGGAATTATCTACTTCATTCCCATCACATTCTTAAAAAATAGAAAGCGGTAATACTTCAAACTGATCTTCTTTTTAGTGGATAAAATTGAGCTCGAAACTGTGATAGGACTTTTCTGAAGCATCTCACTGGGCAACGACGTGACGCGAGCCACCGGCTTTCTGGTCCACCGCTCTTCCGATGTGGGCGCGTTTCCAGCTTGGGGACTGTGATTCACTTTGCCCTTGTTAAGCATGTGCTTTGGTATTTTCGCCTTTGTCTCCCAGCAAAGGTCCATGACTCTGACCTTAATGCCACCTGACTCATTCTCCGCATGGCAAAGACCCCCGGTGGAGGAAGACAGAGAGTGGTCCGCATCCTCAGCATGTGGGCTGTGGCAACAAGGGGCCGGGACCGTCAGCCATGTGCCCAGGATCTACAGCCTCAGGTGCAGTGGGCCCCGAGTCACTGACGTTCCCTTGTCCCTGGTATTGCCATCGTCTCCAGGGTGACAGCATTGTCCTTCTAGGCCATGCCATCCTGACGGTATCTCTCTTTACTCTCTCCTTGGCAACTAACTCACTGATGCAAATGCCTACAAACCTCATACCTAATTGGGCCAAATTCAGTTTTGGCCGACAGTTTGTTAAAGTATTCTAGAATATCTCACTTAAGAAAACAAATGAAATACGGTACCACGCAGTCAGTAAATGTGCTGCAACCCCCTATCTAATTCTACATCTACATGCTCGGTGTCTGACGTGACGAGCATGTCTGGAGCAGACTGAGCAGCTTTCTGTCCCGAGACCAGCCGAGGAGGAGGATAAAGGGGGTAGTGCTGGTTTAAATACACGCCGGCAAGTGCGAAATGCTTCACGAATGATGCAGGGAAGCTCAGTCCCGGCCAAAGCACAACCCGTTGGTGAAGCAGGGCAGAAGCTCAACTCGTGGCCATTAGCAGAACAAAGACCACTCGTGAGTGTCACTTCTGCACCGTGGAACATGCCCACTTCAGCCAAATCCGCAGGACCGACGGCTTTTCCAACCGTGTGGGATCACAGAGACCACAGACAATCAGATGAACGCTTTCTCTGGAGGAAAGTGCTCATATTCGCAGATAATTCCAGGGCCCAGCACAGCCGCTTTGTGGGTTATCAGTCATTCGGGATTAATTATTCATGCAGTAGCAGCGTGCACGCGGAAAGAGTGACTGCAGAGTCCCACTACAGCTCGATGGCAGCAGTAGTGCCATGAGAGGAGACCCCATTTCACTACATATGTAGTAATTAGCAACACACCGGGGATATGTTCCCCAAAGTGTTCTGACCCATTAGCAATACAAATATAACAAATGCTCGAGGAGCAGTTTACCTAATAATCCCATAGTTATGTGAACAAGCTCTTCGGTAACTTCTGAAAAGTTAAAGCAGATGTTTATAAAGTATTGCCAAGTGCGTAATCTAAATAGCAAAATGGCAAAACTCTAGTGTTTTAATCAAGATGAACTAAACTGCGATGTTGCAGGCTTAAACGGTCTCCTCTTCACATTAATTTTTTGCTCTGTGATAAGACTGTTTTCTGGGCAGAACTGACAGATCTGAAACAAAAAGTCACTGTTCAGTCCACTAAGATGCTTTCCTTCTCCTTCCGGGAAATACAGAGTAGTTGTAAACGAATGAGATGGATTCGAAAGGTGCATCCTAACAGCCAAACCTAATTTTTTTTATCCAGATCTGTAACTAAAAGATAATATGAACACTAAAATTCAATCTACTCCCCTTTTCCTTATCACAAACAAGAAAAACAAAACAAAATGAGAGTTATGCATAATGATCTGCTAATTTATACGTGTGACATTAAGAGCTTTGTAACACCATACGAGATTCTAATCCTTAGACTTTGAGTAAAAAAATTGTCATTAAAAATTACTTAAAATTACTTAAATACTTCCAGTGGCTGACAGTATTTATACAGATGAAAAAGAGGTAAAAGTCACCATCGCGAAATGCAGTGGTAGCACAATGCTGGCAAGTAATGAAATTCCATTTCTGCTCTTTGCGCTTAAACTTTTCTCTGTGACCAGAAAATAACAGTAATTGACTGAAAGCATTCAATGTTCATAGATGAACAATGCTTCTGACTGTAAGATTTTTTTCTTCTGTGCTAGTTCAGTTCAATAAAAATCACAAAAAGTCCAAAAGTATCTTCTCTGTAGCCCAGAAAAACATAGTAATTTAACGAGGCTAGAGAATGCCAGCTAACTTGGCAAGCCTCATGCAGAAGACAGCCCTGCGGAGTGCTTTAAGGTTATTTTAATGGTCATGTGAGACTATTACATTAGGGAAAAGAAAAACAACTTGAAGCCGGGTAACAAGAGCACATGCAAATATATGCCATTTGATCCTAAAGACTGCGCTGACAGCAAGAATACATGAGTTCTTTTGCACAAAAACAATCTCCGAGGGAAAATTAATTTTTCTTTCAAGATAGCCTCCCCTGTTTTGGACCCCACTTCACTTAGGCAGTTCCATGAAGATGGCACTCTCTGTCTGCAGCGAGACTTGCTTTCAGGTTGCTGCTGACACAACCAAGCAGGGCAGGGGGCAACGTGACTTTCTCGTACACTCTGCCATGATGGCAGTTGTTTACTGTGGAGTCTTCGAAATGCCATGTTTTCCCTCAGGAAATGCACACACACCTAACGATGCCAAATGCAGAGGTTTAAGGGAAACTCTGCTTTGAATCAGGGGGATGAAGGTTATCCACAGCACGAGGTAAGGAGAAGGAGAGAGTCTGAACAGTAAGTTGGGATTTTTACTGTAGCAAACTTCCCAGATCTCTCTGAAACTTCAGAGTACGTGATTTGTTTGGTGAGCTCTTTGCTATCGGGACATGAATCACATCTATATTCAAACAGAAGAATCAAAACACTTTACAAAGTCAAATACAAATTATCTTAGACTGAACCACTGATGATATGAGTATAGATAAATGGAGGGCTGATTAACTACCTTATATTTAAATGATTCAAAGTTCTGAGTTAATTTTATAGAGGTAATTATTTCTCACATACAGTGGGAGTAAACTGAGGTGCTGTTTTTGATTTATCCTCACACCTAGCTTTTCCTTTCACCTCTAGATGGCTCCCAGATCACTATCTCCACCCCAAATTGCTTGTGAAGCTTCAACGTCCTCCTATATTTCTCCATTTTGATATCTCATAGGCTCTCCAAGCCCAAATGGTCCAAACTGAATATAATATTTCTTCCTTAAATCTTAGCCTCCTAAGGCAACACTCTCCAACAACTTACTCATAAGAAGTCATCCTCAACACATCCTTATAAACAAATCAAGTTCCAAACGCTGTATCCCTAACGTAGTCTACCCTCTGAATACCTCTGAGAGTCCCACCCTCCCTTATATTGCCACTCCTGCTGTGTTCGTTTGAACCTTCGACATGTCCCACCTGGAATTCTGTGATAAGCTTCTTCCTTCTCAGGTCCGGGGTTCCCTAAGCCTTCCTCCAACCTGGCGTCACTATGATCTTTCCAGAAGTCAAGTCTGGTCACACAGTCTTTACTTAAAATTCTTCGAGGCCTTTAACCATTTTAAGGACAAAGTCAATGCGGGTTCTGGGGCCTCCTTTCTGCACCTGGCCCTTGCCTGCCTTTAGGCTCAACTTCTGCCATTTCCATGGGTGGTAAAACAAGGCTTGGGTCACATTTGAGATGGGTGTGTAGGCAGACTTTATCTTTGTATAGTAGAGAAGTACAATTGTTGCGTGATTTTTAAAAATTAGGATACATTATATGTAATTTTTAAAACCCAAACTTTATGTGACATATTCCTCTAAACTTCAATGAAAACGAACTTTTAGTCAAGCAAAAAAAAAAAAAAGAAAATTAAAAATTAAAAAATAAAGCAGAGAAGTAACAACAATGAAGAATAGATTTACATGTACACAACTCTTACCCAAGGTCTGCTGAAAAGATATCTTCCAACCTCTTGCCGCTTGAAATGAATCCGTCTTGAACACTAGGTGCATATTGTTACTGCTGCTCTTGACAATGGGTGGCAGCTTGGAACCACAGAACTTGCCAAGAAGGGGGTCACTGATGCTGGAACCATCGTAAACTGCCAGGTAGTCTTGGGAGCAGAAGCTGGAGGGAACCACATCAAAATCGATGAACCTGTGAAATAAACCTTGTTACTACTGATATTCTCCATTTGAATTTGCATTAAGTCGTAACCTTTAGCTCTTGTCTAAAAAAATAGACAAGACAAAGGCTAAAAGCAGAATATCCAAGCTTTGTTTGACGAGAAATGTAAGAAACAACATACTATTTTACTAATCAGTGCAAAAGTTTAGCCAACATTTTTCGAGTGACTTTAATATGTCAAAAGGTATGATAAGTAGTGGGGATAAAATGAATAAGATATGGTCCTGGACATCCAGGAGTTTACAGTCAAGGACATAGTAAGCCTATCTGAGATTAAGTTTCAATAGGATGAACTGAAATTTATTTACCATTTTAGCAACACTTTAGTTTTGTAATCTCCTTTAAAGTATGGCATTTACTCTATTCTTCTGTTATTTTGTGCCATCAAGTAGTGCTATCATTCTATTTTTTTACCAATGGGAAGAATGCTAATAGAGTGGAAGAAACGCTGATTTTAGCATCGTAGCTCCATTCTCATTCTCACAGTCTGTTACTCTCTTTTAAAATGAAGTTTACAGTAAGGTTAACTGCAGACATCAACCTATGGAATCTGCCATATAATAGATGTCTTTAAAAAAGATGAGACAAGTAATCGTTAATATCATTTTGAAAACCAGGAATATGAAATAAAAAATATAAAAATCAGTGGTAGAAAAGACTGAATACATTCTCTTGGGTCTCGTCTGATTGCCGTAAGCAGACGCTCGCTCCAGCTCGCCGTGCTAGTGCTGGGAAGCTCGCCACACCGCCCATCGCTCTGCCTTCCGGACACTCACCAGGACGGCCCTCTGGTGCACACTGTGAGGCTTGACATGGCCCCAAGACTTGCTTTGGCCATGGAAATGGAAGCAGGAGTGGAAGCTATTACTTTTGGGAAAAATTTTGTAGAACTACTACTCAGCTTGACACATTGCCTTCCCATGGCAATGATGGTCGTGGAGGCAAATGTAGAAATAAAGCGTCCATCAACCTGAGCCACCGAGTGGCCATGATGAGCAAAGCCTCTGGCTAGGCCACACTGGACATACTCATATGGGAAATAATAAACTCATCAGGTTAAGCTACTGTGCCTTAGGGTTGTTTGTTACCACTCATAGCCTGTCCTGACAGATACATCCCTAACTCTCTTTTATGGTCTTACACACTATTTAAATCTAGACCTTATGCTTTGTCATTTCAAGTAACTATTCCCAGAGTTCTCAAACAAACAAAGTTTCCTACATGGTTTTTCTTCAGGATTTTATAGTGGGTTTATTATGGCTTATTTTTTTTAAAACTCGCTCAAATTATTTGATAGCCTATCCTAATTTTTGTAGGTTCTTCGGCATTCTCAGTTTTTTTTTTATAGCAGCTGTAATAAATAACACAGAATATAGAATAACTTGAAAATATCTAATTAAAATACTTCCTTTTAATACCCGTAAGACAAAAATCAGTTAACTTTTTGATTAGCTGAATTTTTCAAACTGATGATGAAGAACGGCATAAAAAAATTCTTTACCACATGTAACATTTGACACTTTTGTAAAAGAAGGGGGCAGAACAAAAGCTAAATAATAATAATTTCCTGAAACACTGCATCCATTTTTATTCTCTATCAATGCCACTTTTTTCCATAGCATCAATCTACAAGAAAAGATAAAGATCTGAGTTTCCAAGAGGACTCAAAGCTATTTTGGTGTTTTATTTTGCATCATTTCCCCAGGCGAGCAGAGGAGATACCTGGAAAACCCACTGACAGAAAATCTTACGCAACCAGCATATTTCGAGAGCGTTGGTAGAAGGCTTTATATTTTACTAATGCCTACAACTTCTGCAGCACCTAGAGTAGTACGTTTCATAGAAAGTAGATTCTTAGAAAGAATATAATAAATAATTTTCTAAACATGCTGATGTGAACTTTGATGATAGTAAGCCTCAGGGCCCCAGCAGGAAACAGAAAGAAACACACACACACACACACACACACACACACACACACACACACACAGTATAATCCTACACATGTAAGAAACGAGTATTGTACCGTAACGGCGAATGACAAGAACCATCCCTTGCGCTCCATTCTGGGCAGGTGATCCCTTCACAGGCCTCGTGTTCCTGGCCACCTGGCAATTTTTTGTTTATTTTTTGTTCCTAGAATCTAGAGAACTTTTTGGCCCTGGGGCGCAGCTTCCTTAGACATAGTTCCGGGTGAGATCTGTGGTTTCCTTCAGGGACCAGTCTACAGACCACCTACTATCTGCTATATGAACCAAACTCAGCTGGATGAGACCTGTCTTATAGTCCATGGGCCCATTTTACATACAGCGCCCAGGAGGTAAAATGCAGAGGCTTTCTGATTTTTAGGGAGAGGTCGGTAGGAGTAGTCCTAGCCCACCAAACTTCTATTAAAAAACTCATGTTGTTGTGAACTATGCCAACTTTCAGAGTTTTTCATCACATGCTGTATACCACTGAAACACAAGAGTTAGAAATACGTCATCTTAGACAAAAGTAATTTTGAACTTTATTACTCTGAAGAACTAACTGAAGGTTGTGTTTCCTTAATCAGACTTAAGAGTAAGTAGCATTATGGGAGAGTCTTAGTGATGATGTAAGTAAGATATCTCCTATAGCACCCATTTAGAAGTGTTCTGATACACAAATAAAAATAAATTTCTTAAGTCATTAGAAAATTTATCCTTTAAGAGGTAGTATAGGGAAATACCAGAGACATGGTTTTGGGGAGGAAATCTGATATAGACTCAGATATCGACTCTTCATTTAATAGTGTATCACTTTGGGAATATAATTTCAGCCTTCTGAGTCTCAGTTTTCTCATCGATCAAATGAGACTGAGAACATATACCTCACATGACTGTTTCAAGAATTAAATAAAAGAGTTATAGAAAGTGTTAATTAAGTGTGTGTGTGTGTGTGTGTGTGTGTGTGTGTGTGTGTGTTTAAGTGCCAAACAAATGGAAACTGCTTTCTCTCGCCCTCCCCATATCCTTTGATTTCAAGACAGGCTTATAACTTTACACCCTGTTACATCAAACTCCTTTGAAACTGCCGGGAAATTATAGCAAGCGTTTTAAGAGGTGGAGAGTCCCTGTTTCTCCCGCTTTGCCCTGTGCAGTTGGCTTGTGCAGAGGGCGGGAGGCCCACTCCCCAGGCTGATACTATGCAAGGACCTCCCTCTCCCTTCAGATTCTCATCGTTAACTGAGTACATTTTCTATAGAGCTGAGGCGATTATCTTAAGAAGGCAGATTCGTCTCACATACTTGAGCAGAATCACTTTGTCGTCGCTGACCGTGACGTTGTACAGACAGTGCATATCGTTGGGGTAGTCTGAATAGGAATAGGCGGGGCTCCGGATGATCCCAGTGGAGAAGTTGAACAGACCCCCACAGGCTGCAACGGAAGAGCGGAACATGCAGAAAGCAATTAGTATTGAGATATTCTTTACTATTGTACCTTTTCCCTAAGAGAGGTAATAGTTATTTGTCTTAAAGCAACTTAAACTTCTCTTTACTCTGTTTACAAGTAATTCTGATTCTTCCACTGAGGTGGGGGTGGGGGAAGGAGACAGTAAGGGGTAGAAACTGAAAAGAAATTTTTCAGGCATACCTTGGAACGGAACAAGTCTGAGTAAAACTAATGGTCAGAGTGAAAACAATGAGAAAGAACACTTCATGTGAAGGGGTGTAACTGCCCTTTCCCTACATTTAATTTCCAGATTCAGAAGGATTATGGGGATAACTGGAAGTTTAGAAAAGGTACAGAATCCAAGGTACGTTGTGGGCATGTGGACTCGGGAAGGTCTGTGACCCAGAAATCTTAAATAATACAGATTAGAGTCTCCTCTGTCAAAGCCAGACTATCAAAAGGTGAAGTATGGGAAATCATTTTTGGAACATTTGGGTTTAGTTACCTCTGTGGGCTCAAATGCATAGCTCTGTGTATTTCTTTTTAGTTGTGAGACTTGCTACATTTGTATTACTGGTACCCAGCAAGCGTGAGGACAGGCCCACTCCCCACCCTGACTCCAACAATCGACTGCCCAGAGCCTTTAGTTACTCCCATCAGTCAATAAAACAACAGCCATAAAAATTTAATAAGTCCATTAAAAATAAGATAATTATTATTTTTGCTTGGACATACACAGGAGGATCAGGTTGTACAAACTAATGATAGAACACGACCTATTCTCATCGCAGTTTATATTTACTTTATCTTGTGACTCTATAATTAGAACAGGGCTAGTATATTTTAATGATAGTTTTACAGTTCATATACTACCAATGAATATATTCCACTGATATCCCTTAGAAATGGAAACAAATTGTGGATGCCATTTAAGGCTATTTATTTATTTATATATTTGGCCTCAGCTGAGCCCACTTTGTGGGAAAAGCTATTCTCTACACGCCCACAAGTATTCACGTGCTAAGACCCCCGAGGACATTTGTAGTGAACTCAATGTCAGATTCGTGTACGCATTGCTCCATTTCATCTTCTACACAATTATGTGGTCTCTGAAAGCTTATCAAAGCCTAAATTACTCCCAAATTCGTACACCGTTGGGATCTGAAATCTTAATAGCAACAACATTCTTCATTTAAAGTGAGACTCTCGTAGCGGGGTATGTGAAACCTTGTACGGTGTTTTAGGAAAATGAGGGATTAGAGTAAAAGAATATAAAACAGGGATGTAACTCTCCAAAGCACCAGTTGTACCAAGAGAAAAAAAGAAATCAACTTTTTTCTTTATGCAACAAGGTGTCATAAAGGGTGGGGGGTTGGGGGGGGGTGAGGGAGGAGTGTTCACTGCTCAGTTCTGCTCCGTGCCAGCAGACCCGCACAGCCAGACCACTGGACTTCACAAATGGGGCTCGGGGCTCAGGTAGCAGCTCACGTGAACGAACTGTGAAGGCCTTTTTCATGAGTAAGTAAACATGTTCAGTCTTCTCTGTAGATGGAAACAGTTATTTATAGAAAGATAATTATTTAAGTTTCTACTTTTAGCAGTGGGTTTGGTCATGATAAAACAAAACAAAGACGTTGCATGATTTGTGCGCTCATTTCGCAGAGGCTGGGAAGGGCGATGCAGGAAAAACGCTGCGAGCAAACAAACCCCCCAGGTTTGTGATAGGGCAGGAGGGGAAAAGGCTATCAAAATAGGATGGTTTTCAAATAAACGGAGATCGCATTGTCTATAAAGAATGAAAAGATCCTGGTAGCTACAAAGTCCTTGGCCAGTCTGTGAGTGGTCTTCCCATTTGCCTTTGATACAGAAAAGTTACAAATTATAACAGAGTTGAATACATCGATCTTTCCTTTTCCTTTAAGGCTTATACTTTTCGTATATTGTTAAAGAAAATCCTTTTCTACCAGAAGATCATAAAGATAATCTCTTACATTTATCCTAAATTTATACAATGTTGCTTTTCACATTAGCAAAGTGACGTGGGAAAATGAAATGGGTACCTGGATAGTCCAGGCCAAAAAGCCACCTTTATGCAATATATACACAACTAAAGATACCTGGGACATTCATTTTAACTTAAATTGTCAAAATAAACCTCAGTCTTCCATTTGATTTTCAAAGAGCGATTCTAGCCAAAAAAGAGCCTCCTCATATTTAAAAATAAAAGAAAATTTTGTAAGTACATCAAGTTGGTGATGTACGAATCGCAATTAAAACTCTTTATGGAAATTACTCGAGAAGAAGGTAAAATTCCATATTACATTGTTGTAATTACTCACAGGTCATCCTGTAGGAAAACTTGAATCCCAAGTCAGTGGTGTGGGAATTCGAGTAGAAGTTAAGCAGCGCTGGGCCAGAGATGGTGACAGGAGACAGGATCTCATCACCACACACGGTGGCAAGGGGTGTGGAAGCCACGCTGCGACCCCTGATAATGTGCACACCGTCACTGTCACAGCCTCCCGTCACCGGAGAACGAGCTGTGCAAAGTGTGGAACAACCAGCATTTTAATCAGAAGCACCATACACAATCAATGGAATGAAGATTCATGCAATTTACAGAGAAATCAAAATGAGAGTCACGAGCTATTTCGGTACGTCATCATTTTAACTTGGTTTCCTGATGAAACGATGTTTGCCCTAGTCACAAAACGAGAACACAGGGAGAACTTCACGACAGAAAAATCCCACTTTGAAACAATCCAGACTCTTCTTCCTTTATCCAATGGTTCTTTAAATCAATGATGATACACTGGAGACAATCTTGCCGCCCAGGGACATTTGGCAATATCCAGAGGCATTTTCTACTGCTGTGCTGGGGTGCGCTCCTGGCCTGGAGCGGGCACAGCCCAGGGATACTGCTCAAAACGCTGCAAACAAACGCAGAGCAGCCCCACAGCCCTTCCTCCCCAGCCACAACAAAAGTCGCCTGGCCCCAAGTGTCAACGGCGCTGCCAGTGAGCAACCCTGCTGTAACTCAAAGCTTACGACAGATAAGGAATGCCCATCATGGGGAGATATTTAGAAATGTCTAAATGTTTATTGAACACCCATTGTAAATGTTCACACAAGCGATATGCGCTTACGAGTTCAGTGGTTGTCAAACATATACTGTCATTTTGTTTTCTAATTCTAAAACAAATGCATATTACAACCATCCCAAAGAGAAATAAAAAAAAACAGGATAAACAAAAAATTAAAAAGGTTTTTATTACCATAATTTATCCAGTCATTTTATAGTTGAATTGTGTTGTTAAAACATGAATTGGAATCATACTGGGCATGACCTTTCATAACCTAATTTTTACTAATGTAAAATAAGATGAAATCATGCCACTTTATGTGATTAAATATTCTTCTAAAATGTTAACTGTAATGCATATGTTAAGTTATAACATATAGATGTGCCATTCCATGTTCAATTATTCCCCATGCTTGATAAATCTATCTTTTCCACTTTTTTTGTGATTAAGAATGTTGTCAAACATTCTGCACATAAACATTTGTGGAGGTTTCTCACTATTTCACTGGTATAAATTTTAAGAAGCTGAGTTACCGGTACTGAGGTAAGTTTTCCTTTCCCTGATTCGTCAGACGGCCTTTGGATGAGGTATCACTCACGCCCAGTGCCACGGCACTTCAGACGGCCGACGACTTCCCCAGTTCTACGTTTTCTTCACCTTGCAGAGAAGCTCTGTACCCATTAAAAATCACCCCCCCCCCCCATTTCTCTGTCCCTCTTCATGGCTCTCCCAGCCCTGCGTAACCAACCACTAACCTATTTACTGTCTCTCTGGATTTGTCTCTTCTGGCCATTTCCCACAAACACAATCGTATAATCCACAGCCTTTTGTGACTGGCTGCTTTCACTTAACATCACGTTTTTGAGGCTCGTCTGGGTTGTAGCCTGTGTCAGCATTGAATTCCCTCCAAGGCTGAACAGTACTCCACTGTATGGACAGACCACCTTCTGTTTATCATTCAGCAGCTGCTGGACATTTGGTTTGTTTCTACCTTTAGGCTATCACGAATAATATGGCTACGAACATTCATGTACAAGGCTTTGAGTGTATATATGTTTTCATTTCTCTTGGGTATACAATAAGAGCGGAATTGCTGGCTCGCATGGTAACTCCCTACTTCATATTTTGAGGACCTATCAGACTGTTTGCCAAAGAGGCTGCGCTATTTTTTCACTCGCCAGAAATGCATGAGGGTCCCAATTTCCCACATGATTGCCTTTTGATTGTATGTACTTTTTATTATTATTACAGTCATCATCGTGAACATAAAACAGTAGCTCGCCACAGTTCGAATTTGCAAATCCCTATAGCTAATGATGCTGAGTGTCTATTTATGTCTCAATTGAAGAAATGGTTACTTAGACCCTTTGCCATTTTAAAATTGAGTTATATGCCTTTTATTGTTTTGTTTAAGAGTTATTTTACATTCTGGATGTTAGCACAATCATGTGTTTTTACTTCTCTTGGGTAAATACCTAGATAGGGAATCACTGGGTCATAGATTATGTGTGTATTTAATTCTATAAGAACTGCCAATCAATTCTTCCAAGTGGTTAAATCTGTATACAGTCTCATCAGGAATGTACGAGACTTCCAGTTGCTCTGCATGCTTGCCAATCTTTGGTATTGTCAGTCTTTTTAATTTTAGTCATTTTGGTGCATGTAAAATGGCACCTCAGTGTGATATTTAATTTATATTGCTCTGATGACTAATGATATGGAATACTTTTCATGTTCACTTATAAACAACAGAAAAACACTTTTATTTCATATAGATGTAAAACTGAACACACACACGCACGCATGTACACACACATACACACATGCACACAAACTTTATTACTTATAAATTCCCCATTGGAATTGAACAAAACTACATGACAGTATTTTATACGGTTGCATATTATGACATGGTGGACTCTGAAATCAAACTGTTTGCTGTTATAACACTCTTATAAATTTTAAAAAATTATGATATACATTTACTTTATAATTTCAAGTCTGCTGGTCATAGACTTTGCTTTAAGGGTGGGTATGTGACTTAAGCCAATTAGGGTAAATTTTAAGACCCTTGTTTGGACATCTGGAATAGACAGTAGTATGCTGGTAAATATAACAAGCAATTCTCTGAGGGGCGGGGAGGAAATAAAGCCCTGATTTGTAGCCCTGGCCAATTTTCATGATATAAATACTCCCCCTATAGCCAATTTCGAGCTGCCAACATGAGGTTGTTAAATGCAGAATGTGGAATAGAGGAGCATGTTTGACTCTGTCAAGGTGGTCTCAGCCAACTCCTGTGTGCCACGGGTTAGCTGTCATCTCTCTTCCTGATGTGCACGAGGAGCACACAATCCAACTGCTGCTACCCTACAGCCAGGAGAGGAAACGGCCTTAGGGGGAGGGTCACAGTACCTGGGGAGCACAGGTGAGAACAGAAAAGGTAGAATACCTGATGACAAAATTAAAATGCTAGAATAAGCAGTTTGGAGGCACACCTAACTTTGAGGTCTTCCAGAAGTAATGCTAATTAATTATCCTTTTATGTTTAAACCAGGTGAAATTAAGTTTTCTATTAATGGTACCATAAAAATCCATAATCAATATAGTATGGATTAGTATAATCATAATTATCATAGCTATTATTTTTTTTACAGAACCCTACCATCCTGAGCACTGCTGATAGATTGATCGATAGCTCCAAGGTAGAACATCACACCTGGTCCAGGCCAATCAGGTGTGTTCAAATGGTAACTGAGTAAGAGAGAGTCAACAGTAGGAGCCAAAGGTGTTCAACCTGGTACACATCAGCAGTTGTCTCCCGACGAGGAAAGGGAGCCAGACTGTCCTAAGGGAATATGAGGCTGTCATGCAGACAGCAGCATAAAGGGGTGGGCAGGAGCAGCATTCTGAAGGATGCCTGTTTCTGCCTGCATTTGATCTGGAAGCTTATCACTCCTCTTCTGGGTTTAGACCTCCCTTTGAGGAGATGAGATAACCCGGTGACCTTCCTTTAGCCCCTCATTTATACCTACACTAACTTGAAGGTAATCTGCCACTTTAAACTGAAAGAGTCTTGAATGTATTTTTTAAAATATATATATATATATGCATACATTTTTAAATATATATATTTTAAATACACACACACACACACACACACACACATATATATATATCTTTACATTAAAAAGTTCCCTTCCCTTTTTAGATATGAGTATCATCTTAGGTAAAATTGATATTTTTATCAGAAAATACCTAGTAAATTTAAGTCTCAAGTCATTTTAGGAAAATATTTGGGTCCTCAGCTAAATTTCTATCTAGCTTTCAGAAATCTTGAGGTACCAATTCAAGATATGTTTATTGAATTAACCTCAAAGAATTCCTTCATTTTGAAAATCCTGGAATAGAAAGGCTTCTAATTGGGTATAAATCTACAATTAAAAAATGTGAAATACTTAATTTCAATAACCTCATATAATTAGAAGCAATATGATGTTGGAAAAACAGGACAAAGAATAAATAGACTAAACTCAGATACATGGTTTAAATATTGCCAGAATTTGTCTTCAAGACACCAACAGCTCCACTGGAATTTTAAAAATTTAAAGTATGTGAATTTGAGAAAAAAAAATGTTGTGCATTAATTATAAAAATACCTTTAGGCAGTAAAAATATATAAAATTGTAAAACCAAAATGACAAAATGAAAAGAAATATTGCTAATGCTAGATTAAAATCCTGGTGTTACTTTGGTTAAATGGCTTGCTATGCAGGTGTTCTTTTTAGTTTTTAAGTTGTTGGGTTAATAATATAGACGATCACAGTAATAGTCGTTTTATAAAATCATGGAAAGACTGTAAAAAATAAAGTGTGCCATATGCTTGATTATTCTTCCAAATAATTAAAAGAACTAGTTTAATTATAGAAAGGTCATTCATGAAGTAGACATGTTATATCTATGTTGAGACATAACCAGACTCATTCACTATTTATAAAAGGTTTGTGTACAATAGTAAGGAATTTGGCAGGGAAGAGGCAGAGGAAGTTGACAGGAAATTTTTAAAAATTTTTATTTATTAAAAAATTTTTTTTCTTATTTAAAAATTATTGGGGTGACATTGACTAATAAAATCAAGTAAGTTTCAAATATATGTCATATATATATTGTTAGATTTTCTTCCTTCACCAAATATTTGACCTCTTTTAACCCAATTCACCTTCTCCCCTTTCTCCAGAGGGAATTTTAATTTTTTCGTAGATAGCAACAGACTATCAATTAACTAAACAAACCACTGAAGATAACCACCTCATTCTCAAAGCTTGACTTAATAAATTATGAAAGTTATGATATCTGGCAAGTTGCTTGATGGATTAAAACATTCTTATAGTTTTTCTGGTAGTCATTTCTTTAAGGTGATTGTCCTTCAAAATTTTTCCACAAGAAATCAAACATTACATAATATCAGATTTTGTAAAGTTACCTAAAATCTAAGAGCATATCAAGGATTCGCAAAAGCCAGGTAATATACAAGAAAAGAGATACATACGTCATTAAGTACCAACTAATTCACACACATACACCCTTTGCTCTAGCTCTACATATCACATCACTGCAGCAGATCAAATATATCAGCCTGATTCTTCAATGAGAAGACACTTGATGACAAAGACTACAGGCATCAGAAAATAATGATATTAAACACTTCAAGAATCACAGGGGAATCAATTGAATATATAATCAAAACACATACAGAACTCTTAAGTAGAATATGTATAATCAAACACAACTAGGATGATTGACTTCTAGGGAGAGAAAAGAACTCAGTCAAGGTTTGGAAAAAGTTCTTCAAGAAGCAAGATGGACATCAACATTGAGTTTATGGTGAAGGGGCAGCATTCAATCAGACACATGAGAACTTGTAGGAAGAGAAGTACCTGTAATTTGAACACTTCTTTCTCCTTGGACTACAGCCCATGTCATGGGACAAGGAGCTACAGTCATTCTTAATTCTATCTTTAGTAAAGGATTTCATGTATATTTACAACTAAAATCTCTGAGGGGCAAAATGATCCTCTATAATTTATTTTTATGAATATCTTCCATCCTTCTAAAAATCTTTAAAACACATTTATTGTTTGAAATGAGTAAGGCTCTAGTCAATGTATTGAAATATCATTTTTAACATATTGGACTTTATGACAGAGCAGTGTTCAATGCCATCATGACTCCAAGAATTTGGAGAGAACTGAAAGAACCCCAAGGATGAGTAATTCAGCAAATGGTATAAACTTGTGGAACTTAGGCTGGGACTGCGATTTTTTCCTGAAAGTCATAGGCAGAGAGGCAGAGCTGCCAGAGAAGAAAAGATAAGGAAAATTCTTTTGGTCGTAATATTTTAATATTGTAGATAAGATAAAGTCTTTTTCAGTAAAGTAGCAAAAGGCTCTAGGGAGAGGAAGGTGAACTAGGCGGCAGCCACCAGTGAGATCTGTTGTCAGTCTAATTAACTTTGCTCCAAGGGGCTTGGAGTCTTGTCCTCAATGGGGGACATGATTGAGTGGGACAGAGAAGCATGTGCTAGTACGAAACTCAGCTCCATGCAGTGTGCAGGCCAGAGTCTCATAACACAGGCAAGTGAAGAATCTCACGTAACCAAAATCTCTCCTCTAGTGCTCAGCCAATTTGAATAAAATAGCAATAGGAGCTATTTTATAAGAACCATTGCCCAACATTTTCTAAAATAATGAATTGCGAAACACGCCTACATTCTGATTTCCTTAGAAATGACTGAGAAAACAAAGAGAAGCAATGGTAAGAAATTGAGTAATGCTGCTTTTTTTTTTTTTTTAACAGATTAAATTGGAGGAAATGTGAACTAAGACAACTGACAAAACTCATTTTTTCTGCTTCTTGGTGAAAAAAACAGCAAAAGGAAAAAAAAAACCTAAAATTTCTTTCCTTTTTCCTGTTAGTTTTATAAAAGCTGTAGCCTATAAACCAGACTGCTAAGTTAATAAAAGAAAATTCAGGCAAATATTATGGACTTTCTATCTGGCTGTTCTGAAAACCCAGCCCTATTCCTCTTAGGGCTTTTGAGGCCTTCCCTAGGGGACACTGAGCAAAAGCATTTGCTCTTCCAGTTCTCTGCTTCTTCCAATACTCTACTATCCAATTTTTATTAAGAGATACTCTGGTTCTGAGAAAGACTGAGTTTAGAATTTGCCTAGATGTAAGATCTTTTAGTTAAGATTTTCTAAACCTCTCATTATCGGCAAGGTGAATCAATGTTATTATTCAATTTTAATGAAAGAAAAATCAAGGTATAGAAGGCGTTCACTTGCCTTAGGTTACTTCATCTATTAAGTGCTTTATCTATGAAGTAAAAACAACCAAGCAACCACCCAAACAAAAAAAAAAAAAGGCCCATAATCTTTCCAGCAACTGAGAGGTATCTACTTGGCCACCGAAATAATAAAAATACAACAAAAATATACTTTTAGACTGTTCAATATTTGGGAAAATAAAATAAGTATTTATCTAATGGCATCCAAATCCAAAATAAGTACAAACATTGATAGTTTTTCATCCTTTGCTGTAAATTTTTGCCTATTTCTCATGTTTAATTTTTGACCAAGGGAAACATTTTGAATTTGTCAATTCCCCATTTTGCTTAAAAAAATTTGTAGACACTGTTAAGAATACCAAAAGCTATTTTAGTCATTCAGGGAAAAAAAAAAAAGTTGTCTTATAAATGCTCAAATGAAAATCTATTCCATCACTTTTAACTGATTTCTGATTTCACTGGAATTTTTATACTAAAGCAGTGATTGTATGGAAAATATGAGTCTTTAGTTTCTAGAATGACGAGTATTAGAAATGTAATAATAATGAGAGAGAGAAACTCAGGCCAACATAAGATATCATGACGTACTTTTAGAGCAACTTACTGTAGTGGAAAGTAGGTCACCGAACCTTTGTCACCATCCTGTAGGGAAAGCACCAGCGTGTAGGTGAATAATCAACCTGTGAGCCTGAAGAGTGAGCCTCTCCAAGACACCTTCTGTGCTCATGGCCCATCAAAAAAAAAACAAAAAAAAAAAAACCTAGAACCTTCATTTCTGCCTAGGTCAACGCTAGCTAGCTCTGTTGGTATGTTGGGCTCAGAAATACTTAGTCATTTGGACATAGTCTCTCAGAAATCGTTCCTATGGCCTCTAGCAGCAAGGAAGGCCAATGCTCCAGCAAAAAAAGCTGTGATTTTTCCCGAGAGCAATTCTCAGTTTTATTACACTATACTCTGCACACAAATCCCTCAGGCTCACTTCAGAAGGAATAGAAGGTCATTTTCACTGTAGCTAACGAATCTCAGCTTATTGGTGGTATTCAATGAATGTCAGCATTGATATGATTAGTGATATGAATCTAATTATAAAATAAATTTGATTAATGTTGCCCTTTTTTGGGAAATGTTATAATTCTATTAATCTATAACCAGAAATTAAATTACTCACTTAGCAGTTGGAAAACGCTGAGTACTTGTAAAACTGGAATTATCACAGAGCATTATTATAAGGATATTATCTTATTAAAAAATCAGCCTTTTCAACTGGGTGATGATTAGCAAATCTATTAGTAGAAGTAGAAATCACTTAATCTGCAAAACCAAATATCTGTTCTCAGGGGAGTCGTATCAAGGCACGTCTGGAGATCCTGACTTGTAGCAGCAAAATAAAAAAACAATGACTGCTTTGATGAATTATAGTTTACAAAATATGTTTCTACAGGCATTCTCTGACTTTTGTAAATATTTTAAATTTTTTAAAAAATGAAAGTGACGATCAGAAACAAAGATTAAGTAATTTGTGCAAAGTCACGTGACTAGTCCCTGGCATTGGGACTCCCCCTAAAGTGCCGTGCTCTCTCTCCACACCCCGTGAAAGGTATTCCAGGGTGTGCTTGCTCGTCCACCCCACCTAGTCAAAGAAACTCAGGGAGCCACTGTTTGGTTCAGCACGGGTTCCCTTATAAATAATACAATACCACTGGTATGGGCAGAGCTTTTCGTGGCTGTATTATATAGTGTATCTCCCAGAGTCTTCTTTTCAACTCTAAATGATATTGCCATATGAAATTTTCATGTTTACATAATTTAATGAGAAAAAAATGCCCATACAAATGCACAGTCCAAGCCACAGGTTTTCTCCTGTTATTAAAACTACTTTCCCCTGGATATAAAGGTAACAGAAAAGGTCTAAAGAAGAACACGAGTGTCATAACCTATGGCACTGTGTGACAGCTCTTCCAGGACTGCTTAAGAGCCTCATGAATTTTATTCATGCACATGGTATTTTAAAGAGAAAACCGAATCATTTTAACATAAACTTTTTCCTTCTCCTGATACTATGTATATCATGAACATCTTTTTATATTACTGGGATTTTGTGCTGGCAAATGCTGAAACGGTTTTATTTTACTTCATATTCCATTTTTACAGTGACATATATCAATTCGTGCTTGGCATTTTCTAGCAAACATATGTGTCCAAAACCACAAACTTGTAGCAATGTAGGAAAAGGAGGTCATAGAAAAACTATAAAGTGAGAGAGGTTTTGTATAATTTATCAGTATATGAGTACTACATGTCATTTTTATTTTTATGTAACAAATTTCCTGGATACCGAATACTGTAGAACATTTTGCTAAATGTAACTTTTCACTGCTGTGGTAGACTAACTCAAACAGAAAGAAATTTTGCTTGTGCAGAGGTAACTTGACCAATTTTCAGATTAATTATAATGTAGAAATGAGAAATTAATCTGTAAACAACATTGATATAACTGAGTGGTTGAAAATACTCAACTGTTTGAAGGTTAACGTTTTTTCCTGAGGCATCATAGCATCCAGCCATCCGACACACACTAAGTTGCATCTACCATAGTCACAGCCCAGCCCAAATCAGAAGCCTCACTGTCCCCTTAGCCAACGGCCCATTCCCGAGAGCTGGAATGAACCCAAAGGGGCATTCATGGCTAGGGATTTCACAATCCCTACAGAACTGATGTAGATAAAAAAGAGAAAAGAGATGAAGGCCTGTCCCATGGTAATACTTAATAAAAGTAGAGTACAGATATTTATTAATTTTATTCATTCATTCACTTATTCAACACTTATTGAGCACCTGCTTCGACTCAGCAAGAGTTTCTCATTAATTGACAGTGTGTGCACGCATGTGGGTGTGTGTATACACATGCAGGTGTATAGAGTATAAATACAAAGGAATAAATTATAAACTATTATAAACATATAATACGTTTCACACTTATTTTCCTTAAGCTATTTACGTGATGCTGGTGTTCTTAAAATTCTGGAGTTTTTTTTCACCCCTGAATGAAATATATAGAATGGTACATGTGTTCTTAAAACTTTGAATGGAATTTTAATCAAATTTACATCAAATATACTCTGCAACATTTTAAATATTTTCTTCAAATGGTAATTCTGGACAATCTCTGCCTCTACTTATCCGTCAGGAATTTATTAAGAATCGACTGCAATTTACGTGAGAATAAACTTACCTTCCAAATGGAAAGACACAAAAGTCAGAAGGATGAGCGCCAGAGAATTAGCCTCTATGACATAGGTGCAGTTCATGTCGTTGTCATATTGCTTCGGGTAGTTTGGGGAAACGATGTAACCTGAAGGTTTAGTGAAAGTACTTCCACACCCTGAGTGGGGAGAAAAAGGCATTATCAGGACATTTGCTCTCACATTCAGTACCTTTTTTATCGGTGAGGGAAAGACTGAAATTTCTTAAATTCTATAGGCATATTTCCTGAGGAACTCTGAATAAAAGAAACAATGACTAAGAACAAATTCTCACTTAAAAATAAATGGCTGATAACATTACATATATATTTTTTAGAAATTTTACCACAAATCCACTGCAAATCACTTAATTTTAAGATATTAAAGAAAGGAGAACCTAGCCAAAGTTTAACATGGTTCATGTAAAGAACAACAAAAAAAAACTGATGAAAAGTGATTTGTACCAGATTGGCACACCTAATGATCTTAAAATATTTTATTGTATTATTAGAAAACTATATTATTTTCATTACTATTATACTCTGACCATAAAAAAAAAATACCTGCTTTTTTAAAAAAAATGGCTGAATATACTAATTCCAACTCCTACGAGATTCTCACATGAATCCCTTGCGTCATAAATACAACTACCTCTTTACCACTTAAATGATACTTGTTTTCATGGAACCACTAGTTAATCCATATCACTCGCTGATCTATCACATATGAAAATATCAGTATTGTTTTGCCACTGATGTTAAAGCACACAGAGTTCCACACACACACATGTGCACGAATCCAAGTGAAGACTCAAGGTTCGGCCTTGTGCGGGCTTTCATTCCTTCCTCTACACCACCCTCATTCTTTTACGTGTGTCTGGAATACCTGTTCACTGCATTTTTTCCTCTACTTCCTTTCATCAAACTTTCTCCTCAACAGTGGATTGCTGTTAGTAGCTATTCAATTAGTTTCAGCACCACCACTGCTTCTGAGACTGAAAAACTGCTGTTTCCCACTAACCAAATTTGTAAGTAGTAATAAGAGAAGGAGGGAAATTCTGAAGAAAGAGGCTCTCAAGGTTTACTGACCACGAGCACCATCTGGGTGAGAGCTAAAGCATGCCAGTCCCCGCCCATGGGAATTCTGAATCCAGATGGGTTAGGCGAGGCCCAAGGATTGGTGTGTTTTCAAAGCCCCAGACCATTTTGGATCAGGTGGTCAATGTGCCACGTGCCAGGAACCTGGCTGTCTACTGCCCACCGGTCTCCCAGCTCCTGCTGAATTCCTGCCCACTCTGGATTTGGAGGCTGTTTTTAGACATCACAGTGGCACGCAGGCCTTTTACACCACTTCTCAGCTAACTCATTGTTTGATCCAGTTCCATCCTCACTGAGTTTTAAAGGAAGGTCATACTCTCAGGATCGGGTGACCTGCCCATGTGCTTTCCCTTGGATCCCCAGTTCTAGTCAACCCTGGCGCAGCCCCCACTCCTCCCCGAGCCTGCCTGAGACAGACGCCCTAGTCAAGGGCCTCTCGGTTTCACTTTCAGTGCTACTTACGGCTTACGAAGGATGCAGAGAAGCCCTGCGCCGGGGCCTCCTGGGACTGGAACACGGCCGTGAAGGCGTTTCTTGGCGTGACGATGGCAGCAGGAGCCACGTTTCCACAGCTCGTGGCTAACAGGGCTCGGTCCACTTCCTCGGTTCCAGCCCACACCTAGCAGAGCCACAGACATGATTTAACGCTCACAGCTTGTCCCTGTCAATATTTTAAAGCGCTTAGACTGGAGAATAATGGGACGTGAGTGTGTACAGACCTAAACATAATAGTAAACAAAATACCTGCAAATCTGCAATATTATCTTTCGAGAATCATCTTTTGAAGCTGCATTTATATAGCCTATCTCATTCTCGAGTCTTCCCAGGAGACTGTGTTTATTTTTGTGCAGCTCGGTAATAACTTCGAGAAACCAATCACTACCCAGTTTCCTCTTACCTTCTCCTAGTTGACCTGATCCAGCTGAGAGGACAGCCATGTGCACTACAGTACTGTGGGCCTTCTCACTCGTCCTGGGTGGATGGCACATTGTGGGTTACGAGGATAAAACAGTACCAAGCAAGGAACCCATGGAAATTAAGACTTTGTGGAGCATCAAGAGAGTGACATGAATTCCAAGCATACATGTGATTATCATCCATTGGAATAAATCACAGAAGACTTCCTGGCAGCGATGGATTTTAAGGGTCATGTTGAAGAAAGGGTGAGTCTCGGTCACTACGTGCTATTACTCACTGCAGATGGGCTGGCGACTCCCAGGCAGAACTGGGCTGTCATTTCATCAGTTCGGCCACTTTAAATAAAATAACTGATGTAGTCATTTAAAAAAATAGCTGCTGAGGGATAAATTGTGAGCAACAAAATTCCAAATCAAGTCAATCCTAACCAGCCTGGTGAAGGAAAATAATCATAGAATCGCAAATTTAAATGCGGAATTCCAACTGTGAAAGGGGCCTTGAGAGTATGTCATGAGGAGCTTTACCTGCTTTGGGGAGTGGTGAGCCTGCCCAAAGGGGCCGCGTGGCAGGAAGGAGTGTGTCTAGTTCCAAGAACAGAGAGCAACCAAGGCGTGAGGCGAGACTGCAGACCCCATGTAGGCCCTGAGGCATGTGCGAGATCTGGGCCACTGTCCCGAGAACAGCAAGGAGCCACTGGAAAGCTTAAGGCTCCGTGATGCCTGGCTTTTGGAGAACATTACAATGTGGGGAATAGGAAAAAGGGGAGAGGGTGCTGGGAGATCAGCCAGGAGGGTTTTGCAGTAGTTTAAATGAGAGATTGTGGTAGCTAAAATGTTGAGTCACTCAAGGAAATTACTGATATTAGGTCATAAATACACATTATTGGGGAAAAAAACTATAAAATGTGTTTAACCAGGGAAGACCCCCCGAGTTGACTGAGTCTCAAAAGAGAGCAATTTTGCCCTCTCCGGGGACTATGTAGCAACATCTGGAGGCATTTTTGATTGTCACACTTGGTTTACGAGTGGCAGGTAGTAGGTAGGGGCCAGGGATGCAGCTGAAGCTCCTACAATGCACAGGACAAGACCTCCCGACCACCCACACACACACACACACACATACACACAACTAATCATTATCTAGCCCAAGAGGGCAAGAAAGTAATTGAGTTTAGATTAGTCTTCCTTGACTATTGAATATTTTCTTTTTCACATCAAATTATATAAAATTACTCATTTGAACATATCACTTTCAGGAATATTTCTCAAACAAAGCAATAAAACATCAAGCCATTAAAAATATTTCTTTTGGCAGTCAGTCCATAGGAAGAGATGAGAAATCACTGATTCACAGCACTGATTTAATATTTCTCGGTTCTGTAAAGCCATATAATTTGAATTGATTTTCAAACACTGGGATCCAGCTGTTAGTCATCTTGTTAAAGGCAAATTATATTTCCATTTATTAGATATAGGAGGTGACTGGCACTGGAGCTACTGAGATCAAAAACACAGATATTCTGCCAAATACTTAAGATCAAAAATGTATCAGGAAAGAAATACATACTACCAATTTTCCCTAATATCCCTTTTAATTTTTCCCCTCTTAACTATGCAGGGAAATGGTACACAGAAGTTTTCAATCCATATTTTGTAAAAGTATAAACATAACTTACTGATATCTGCATATACTATTTTTATAAATATTACTAAAAGGCAAGGCGATAAAAGCTAAAACTTTTAATAAGGAATCTCAAGTTCTTTGATGAGGAACTTCAAGAATACTCTAGTACTTATACCTTTCCGAAGTCATTAATTATGGATCTGACAACTGTACCTTTCGGCCTAAGAATCTAAGTGTTGTAATGATAATAATAAGAAAGAGTTATTAAGTTTTCACCGCTGCCTCGTCAGTCAAGAACTCATGCCACTGGCTATATGACCCAGGACTCATCGAACTACGTCGTATCTACAAAATGTTATAAAATTGTCAGCAGGTTAAAAACTTTCTGACTTTTCTTAAGGTTTAGTCTACTTCAGCCTGGCTTCGCATGATATTTTATCACTTAAGTAATAAAACAAACAAACAAACAAAAACAAAAAACAGGTGTTTGTGATAACTGCAGGTTCATTTGCAGTTGTAAGATATGATATCGATGAGTCTCCTGAACACATTTCCCAGTTTCTCCCTACACTGATATCTTGCAAAGCCATAGTATAATATTATAACTATGATACTGAGATCGACCTTGTAGGAATCTTGCTCAGTTTCCCACTTCTACTTGTACTCGGGGGTGTGTGTATTCAGTAGATATAAGTTATATGCCACCACGCTCAGCACCCTGAACCACCCAGCACCACAAGGGTCCCGAGAGTTGCCCTTTATCACCACACAATTGCCTGCTGCTCTTTCTGACTCTCTGACTTCTGGCTGTCTGTCCTCCACTTCTAAAATACTGTCATTTCAGAAACATTTTATAAATGGAACAATAGGTTATGTAATCTTTTGGGGTTGGCTTTTTCCACTTGGCAAAACTCTCTGGTGATTTGTCCTAATCGTTGGTTGGTCTGTCAATTGTTTTTATCGAGGAGTTGTATTCTGCGGTTTGCACATACTAGAGTTTGTTTAACCATTCACCTGTTGAAGGACATTTGCACTGATTCCAGTTTTGGAGACATTACAAATAAAGCTGCTATGATCATTTATATACAGGTTTTTGTGTACACATAATCTGCATTTCTCTGGGGTAAATGCCTAGGAGTGTAATTACTGGATCTTATGCTAAGTGCGTGCTTAATTGTATAAGAAGCTGCCAAACTATTTTTCAGTGCTGTTTTACATTCCCGCTAGCCATGGATAAGTGATTCATTCAGCTTTCCTCATCCTTGCCAGGATTTGGAATTTATCACTGTTCTTAATTTTAGCATTCTGATAGGTGTATAGCAACATCTGATTGTGATTTTAATTCACATTTCCCCAAACAACTAATGATGTTGAACATCTTTTCACATTTATTTACCATTTGACTACCCTCTTTGGTGAAATATGCTTTCACATCTTTTGTCCATATTCTGAGTAGATTCTCTGTGTTTTTACTGCTAGGTTTGAGAGTTCTGTATATATTCTAGACAGTAGTCTGTAGTCAGACATGTGCTTTGTAAATCTTTCCTCCCAGTCTGTAGCTTGTCTTTTCATCCCCTTCACAGAGGCTTTCACAGAGTAAAAGATTTTTAATTCTGATGAGATGAAATTTATTAATTTTTCCTTTTATTAATCATTCTTTTGATACTGAATCTAAGAATTCTTCCCCCATCCCTTAGTCCTGAAGATTTTAAGTATGGGATTTTTATTTAAACAGAAAGCACAGATCAATTAGTTATAAAACATAATGTGGGAGATGATACAAAATAATAACATTAACAATAAAAGCCACTTTTATTCATTAGGTGGTTTTATATTTTAAGTACTGAACTCTATATTATTGCATCATATTACCTCGATGCTTCAAACAGCTCCACTAAAGTAGGAAATGTTTTCTTTATTTTACAGTTGAGTAATTTAAAGTCCAAATGTTTAATTAGCTCACAGAGGAACATGCCGGTGGTGAATACAAGAGACAGGAATGGAGCCTAGGCTACTGTGAACTTAGGGCCAATGTTCTTTCCTCTAAAAGGTGTAGTCTCTCAGAGATAAAACATATAAGATGAAAAAGGGCACAGATGGGATGAATCTATAACATAGTTGTCATGGTCACAAGACAAGGAAAAGCGAGGTCAGTGCCATGTGAGCAGTATTGTGACTTTCTAGAAATACAGCATAACTGCCTCCCTGCCATTATTTTCCTGGTCTCTCAGGGTCTTTTCAGCTTACGGGCTCTTAAGGGCACGGTGGAGGCTGCACCAGCCCCTTCTCTAGCCTCTGGTAATTTTATAGCATATTTAAATGTTGCCTGTAATGGTGCCTGACATTCATTTTGTCTCAGGGGATCTATGAAGGAGAGAAAGAGAGGTGGCAGGGAAAGAATAAACAAACAGACAGAAATCCGGCCCCTCTTTAGTTTTTACAGAAAGGAAGAACCATCAATGTTCATGAGAATTCAGTAAGGCCAGAAAACACGCTCCCTAATTAGGTCACTTTTCCTATGCATTAGCAAATGGAAAGTCATGTGGCAACGTGTGTGTCGTGGTTCAAACATTGATCCCTAATAGTTTAAGTTTCTCATTTTTCTCATTCAAGGCATCCAGGCAGCACAGCTGTCCTTTTCCTACACTGAGAGGCAATGAATCATTTCTCGTCTAAACATTTATGTTCATGAAACCTGTTTGGCCCCAATTAAATAAACGAGCCCACTAACCTTCACGAAGCTGTTCTGACACTGTCCGTCGCCACTGGGGATTAGGAAGTTGTTGTCAAAGGTGACCTCCAAGTGATTGCTTTCATGAGTGATGACTGTCCAGGAGCATCTGCTGTTCTCGGGGAAATTCTGAGGCCAGTGAGGGGATCTGATTGTGCCATTATCTGAGTGAAGTATTCCACCACAACCTTAAATATTGTCATGGAAAGTGTCATTAATTTGAGAGGAAAATAACAATTTTGGTAGCCCAAGACTTTTAGAGAACACACATTTCTAAATGTGAGATTTCAATTCATCTTTTCTAACATAAGAATCACTGGCCCTTGGGGCAGATATACAATATGAACGTAATAAATGTAAAGTGAACTGAATCCATAAAAGCTTCAGCTGTTACGGTTTTGTTACATCTCCATGAACTCAAGTGAGACACCAATCTCTGTGATAAAGAGGCTAGACTTCTATCTTGTCTTCAAACGGTACCAATATATTTATCTCCCCTTAAGGCTACATAATATTTGTGGCCCAGCAATCCCAAATTCTGTATTTCCTTACCACTAACAAAGAATGAAAGTCTATACTCATTTGTAAATGTATTCTAAGATACAGGGCTACAGAAAATAATTTTGAGGTGAGGGGAATTCTTCCATTAAGCATCCTGATTCATTCTCATTGAAACATGGATGAAGGAAAACAAATTACACGGACAGAGAGAAAAATCCAGAAGTATGTTAATACTATTGAAATATATAGCTAAGACATAACAAAAGAAAAGATTATAAACTGAAGACAAAATGAAGTCAAATTAAAGAGCATCCCTGTAACTCTTGCTTTTAAACCCTTGGAAAACCAATGGCTCACCTAAAACTCCCCTCTGACTTTAAAGGCAACCAGTGGTTTAATGAGGGAAAGTTGGACTCATTCCATAAAGACCTTAGTAATGATTCTGCCTCTCCTAGAAAAAACCTCCCTGCGTGTGTGTGACATTGCAAGGCTTTAAAGAAATCCTGACTAAAGTCACCACTTCAAGTTCTTATATTTTCTGGGAATTTCCATGACGTTTATACTTCAAATGTACAAAAGCTATGTCTTTTGAAATCAAATCTATGATATTTTGCCACCTACTAGAGGAAGAGCATTCAGTCTAAATCGCACATCTTATCTTGTCATTTGGCTGCTCAACACCCTCCAGTGGCCCCATTGCTTAAGTGACAGCATGGAAGCCAGGCTCTTCGTGATGGGGACTGCTTCTCTTCCTGCTCTCAGTTCATCACTCCTCAGCCAGCCTCCAGGCTCCAAATATGTTAAGTTACCTGTGATTCCAACACATCTTTTCTTCTCCTCATTGTTCCCTGGGTGTGCCTTGCCTTTCTGCCTATGGAGGCAGCAGACTGAAGCATTAAGATCAAAGTCTCTGGGCTCCACTGTCTTCAGTCAAATCCTGACTCTACTGATGATCAGCTACACAATTATCAGCTACACGATCTAGGAAAATTATCAGTCCATGTAACCTAAGTTTCTGCCCAGGCAAAATGGAGAAAATATGCATCAATGTTATATGTTTATTATAGGGTTGCTATATGAGATGAGACATATGGACATTTAGAGTTGAGTCTGATAGAGAGTAGGTATAAAATGTATACCTGTTGAATTAGCTAACAAATTTTTTAAATGAAAAAAGATAGTAAGTGCAGAGAATATATATATATGTGTGTATATGTGTGTGTGTATATATATTATTTTTTTACCTAAAGTATGCGTGCTCCATGAAGCATAAAATCCACCTTTTTGCACCGAATGGTCCGAGTTGAAAATCACTACCAGCTGGTGAGAACCAGACATAATAGGCCTGGGGTTTGAATTCCCACAGTACTGTCCTATTATGGGCGATCCCGGAGATCCACCATTCCTGACAGTGACAGAGTCCCAAGCACAAGTTGAATGGGATTCGATATCAAAGGTGCTAAATGTAAGCTGCAGGAGAAAAAGAGAAATAGTCAGGCACTGCGAGCCGCAAGTGAACTTATTTACTTGGAATTCGGCAAGGCCCCCACAAATCCTTTTATTTTGTTTTAATCGATACAATTTTTTATGTATTTCTCTTATTTAATTTTCCCCTGCCCTCCTCTCTTTGTCCTTATTGAGGTTTCTCTAGGAACTTGTGAAAGGAGATGTTTGTCTCCAAACTAAAGTCTTTATGGGACACTCCTCAGTCTCCTGGGCTGGGCTGGCAACTCACATTGAAAACCAAAAACACCTCTCTCCTGGAGGAAGTATCTTCTGCATATAGCTTCTCAAATGCTTGAAAAATAGAGCTTGTTCTTCATTGACTGTAAACTCATAGATGTCAATGTATCTATTCTAATGGGAACATTTTAGGGAGAGAATGATCTGCTTGCAAGATCAAAATCTAATAATTGCTTATTTAAAAAACTCTGTTCCCACACAGGACATGATAGTGCAAGCCTGCAGTCTCAGAAGCATTTTACTCAGTCATCAGAACTCACAGTGATGGTGTGGCCTTGTGGGACTTCCAACAACCAAGAACAGTGGGTGAAGCTGTCGTAAGAGGCTGGATAATTAGGGCTTGAGATCACGCCACTCTCGCCCATCTGTATTCCGCCACAATCTGGAATGAGATTTGCGAACTTCTAAATAAGACGGTGGGGGGTGGGAACCCTGCAAGGCCAAAGTAAGTAGTACTAATCGCTGTCATGTATTATGATTTAAAAACTACAATAAATGAACAAGTAGATGAGACAGGATAAAAGCAAGGTAAAACTGATGGAAGATTAGAAGTAAACAGAATCCCATACAGAGAATCACATGGTGAAAGTAGGCTCAAGTTGAGTAAAAATAAGAAAGAAGATAATCTGTACCATAAATAAAGAATAATTAGATGTGTGTATAACTGAGAGTAAATGCACTGGGGGCAAAGAAAATAACACCGCCTTTCTTGAAAAAATCTAGGCCAGTGAAAATAAGAAGAATAGGATCAGTACCATAACTAAAGCCTTTGTCATTTGATCCTAAGTCTATATGTCTGTGACTATCTGTCAAGGTTTACATTAACATAACATTGAAAAACAGACAAATTTCTAAAGCAAGTATGGTATGATGTTTCACACAAATTATACTTCTTTCTGGAGCCTGACTCTTTTTTGTCAGTCTAATAAAGAAAAATCAACTGGCAAGATGGTTGATTAAGTTGATAATCAATCTCACTCCTTTTCCCAGTCAACCATTTGATTATAACACAAAAACCACTGGATATGACTATAATCAAAACATATTTTGATTTATAGCCAAACTTAATGAAAAGAAAGGCAATCTCAAAAATCAATGAATGATAAGAATACGCAGATTCTGAGGGGTAATCTCAAGCCAAGAGCATGTCAGTCTGTGGGGATACAGAACCAAGATGCCGGTCCCAGGGATTGGGGTCTAAGAGTTTGCTGACCAGACAGAAAGTGAACATATGGCCTTGGACTCACCACAAAAGGAAGGGCTGGAGTCGAGACTCTTACAGGACGCTGGGAACCTAAAAGGACTGCCATGCTATTGAAAAGGGACTAGAAAAACTTCAGTGGCCCAGAAAAGCAGCATGAAGTGCTGCCTGTCTTAGGCTAAATTTTCAGGTACAAACTGAATGTCACAGATACAAATTCGACACGAGACATTAGCAAAAACTATCCAGCAATAAATTCAAAACATACATCATGACCAAGTAGAGTTTATCCTGGAAATGAAAGAATGGTTCAAAGAGAAAAATATTTCAATATAAATTCATCACATTAATGTAGTAAAGGAGCAAAAAAAAAAAAAAAATCATCTCAATGGATGCAAAAAAGTTATTTGATAAAATCTTACATAACTACTCACAGGAAAAAAAAGTTTTGTGCACTAAGAATTTAAGGTACTTTATTTAATCTAATAAGGAGTATTTGTTGGAAATCTAAGGACAATTGATATATTTAACAACGAAATGTCATAGGCATTCACATTAAAGCCAGAAACAAAATACCACCCTCCCTCCACTCAACATTATGATGGTGGCTTGGCTAGTGAAAAAGAAAACAAGAAAAAGAAATAAAGTATATGGGCTAAAATAAAAAGGCACTATCATTTGCAGAAGATTTGATTGTTTACACAAAAAAAACAAAGATAATCTATAGAGAAAATATTAAAGCTAATGAGAGTATAGCAAGATCTCCGGGCTAAATATCAATGCAAAAAAATTTAAAAATTCCCAGATATCCACAACAACAAACCATAAAATCTATTTAGAATGTCTTATTGACATTAACAATACAACCAATAGCTACCTAGAAATAAATCCAGCAAAATTTATGTGAAATTTTACAGCAAATATTATAAAAATTTTACCTATTATTTTATTGCCAAAGTCTAAAAGCTTAATCATGTCTTACCTGTAAAGGAATACTCTGCATGGAATCCGGTATGTTCTACACGTTCGTTGGTGACAAAATGTATCCATACCTGAGGATAAGGGATGACCAACGGCATAGAAGGTGTTGAGGGTCCACAAAACCTCCATATCAGGGGTCCATCCGCATTATCTGAAAACAACAACACACAAAGTGCCATCATTTACATAGCTTTTGAGAGACAGTCAATGAATTTAATAAGAACCAATAAAAAACATTTCAAGGTATTCCCTGACACATAGATTCTGCTTTAAGAGCAGACATCCGCCTCCTCTCCATCTTTGTCAACGTGTTGCTTCCTGCTGCTTCAGAACGTTACCACCAGCAAACCAACTCACCTTCTGCTGCTTTCAGCCTCTTTTTCTTTAAATTTTGTGATAGCATGAAACTTGGAGAATCTCTGGCAGCATAGAATCTACACTGTTACTTTCTGCCTCTATTATTTTATTAGTTTCAAATATGCAGTACACTGGTTGGACATTTATATAGTTTATAAAACGATCCCCCTAATTGCTTCTTCTGTCCTCTGGTTTCCCACCTCGCCCATATAGTAATGCTCACTGCATTCCCTATGCCGTGCTCCCCATCCCCATGAACCGCTATCAACTACTAACTTGTACTTCTTTAACCCTTTGCCCCATTTCTGTATCGTTCCAATTTTAGTATATGTGCTGCCGAAGCGAGCACTATTTTTATTATTTTTTTAACCACGAAAAGAGTGTCAATGTAATGATGGGGCAATTTGATGGATAACCTATGTGTGGACTATAGGAAAAAACTAAAATGGATTCATCTTCCATGAAGGAAGATATTTAAAAATTCTTAAAGGAATGATGGTTTACTAAGTACACCTTAATTTTTGTCTATCATGAAAACAAAGACAAACTTGACCGCTCTTGGAAAGATTCCTCAAACAGATTCCATGTGCTTCTCTATCTGGTGCATTCCAAAGCTGCTTTTGGTTTCTCGGGCCTAAGGAGTGATCTGTAGCCTGCTCTGTGAATCCTGAAAGTTTGGTACAGCACCGACAGTCTGACCACTGTATGTTCCAGGCTCCGAGGGAAGGAATCTTGAGCAGTAGCCAATAATTGAAAGGGGAATCTGAACTCATTAAGAGAGCAAAGACAGAGCAGAGTCTCTCCTGGGCAAATCTCACCGGTGAGACAGGGTCTAGTTATAAATGCTGACCCATCTCCCTCACTATCCACAGGGCATGCTTTCCTCGGCTGCACACAAACAGAATTATGGCTTCGTCTGAACAACATTTTTTTTTGGATCTTATGTAAATACATTATAATAATTTGACTCCTTTCATTGTTGGTGGTCTCTAGGCATAAGAAAAATACCGTAGATAAATAAATAAGGGAAATGGTCCTTGATTGAACTCACCGACTCGGAACTCTAGGACATCAAACTGACAGTCTTGGTGACTTTCAAGGTAAAAATGCTCAAAATAAATGAAAATGGATGAATTTCCCTGACTTGGATTGCTGAGAGTCCATTCGCAGTTTAGGTTTCTTGAGTAATTACTGACTCCATCATAGCCAGGAGAAGTAAAGTTTCCTTCAGGGGAATTTATAAGGGACCCGCCACACACTAAGGAAAAACAAAGGCAATAGGAAAAGTAGCAGTGAGATTCGTGTCACAACAGAACACACAAACAACACAGGAACAACCACTGAAATAACAGCCGCAACATTTTTACTGCTCTGATTTGTTTTTCTAGTGAAGTAAAAGTTGTGGGAAGGGCTGTCTCCTGCACATAAACTGTGGAAGGAGTTTCTGTGGGTTTAGAATAAAAGATGTGCAAAGATAAGCACTTCATTTTTTTGTAGTTGTAGACTAGGTGGGTGAGGTTTGGCTGTGCATTGATATCTCCTAATTTGGGCCTGCTATTCATTAACATTTAATTTAGAGGAATATCAAAATATAAGGGTGGTCCCAATGACTTCTGATTAGCAATTCTCCACTTGACCCCAAAATTTAACTGGATCAAATATGTCGCATAACATCAGTGTGGCAATGAATTTTCTCCTTTTGATAGGGAATGAATCTCTCCTTGTATCAACAAAATAACATAGAGGGTTTTTTTTTTTTTAATATTCAATTCCATTCTTCCTAAATTAAAAAACTCTTAGATAATAATACCAATACAGAAAGTAGGAGGACATTTAGACTAGAAAGGCCACATTTTGTTTAATTTTTAAATACTCTATGTCAAATGCAAACCCCTCATTTATTTACAATGGAAATGTGTATATAGATGGATTAAGAAACAACAAAATATGTCTGTCTTCAATTAACATAGTTATGCTCTGGAAGCGAGTTACCTTCTAAGAGGCAGACGGTCTCTCATCACGAAATAATTGATGGAGGACTGTGGGACTGGAAACCAACTGTAATGGCATCATTGCATGGAACTGGGATAGAAGCTCTTCTTGCAGCACTTTTAAAAGTTTTAATTCACAATGAAACTTTTCTCGCCAAAACCAAACGTTTTGCGTGTGTGCGTGTGCGTGTGTGTGTGTGCGCGCGCGTGTGTGTTTTCTGTACTGCATAGATTTTCTATCTAGTTATATATGTCTGTCTCACATAGAAGATCCTAGGTATAATTTTGATCACTAAAGTGAAAACACATGGCTCTGCTATGGGCAGCAGCTGTGGAGATACCTGCAACGCATTTATGGATTTATAACATCCTATGTTACCTGCATCTTCACTGGATGTGTAGGAAGCAGTGAAGCCTCCATACGGCCTGGATCCATCAGTGAAATAAATGACTCTCATTGTGTTTCCTGAGGACTTGATCTCGTTGCTTACGTTCACACTGCTACACAGCTTCTCGAGCTGGGGTGAGTTACTTCTGATGCCATTGAGTATCTGATGGAAACAGAGTTTAACGTTTAGACATGCAGTCCATCTTACTAAACATTTCCTAAGAGGTTACAGTCCCAGCCCAGACACACTTCCTTCTAAGGAAATCTTGTGCCAAAATGAATTACGTAACAATACGGCCTCCAAGCCCAGTGCCACGAACCTCTCCGTGTTACCCGGAGCATATTTTGTGGCCTCAAGGTCATTTCACTAAATGAAAATGCTGCAGTAATGCCATCCTGCCATGTGGTGACAAATGAAAAACTGTCGTACTCATTGCAAGCTGGAAACCGTGCTCTAAATGTAAAGCAGATAGGGCAATATGCTTACATCTTACTTCACAGAGTTCACCAATGGGCAGTTTTTCTTAATAATGCATTAGGGCCTTTGATATTTGTAACAAGGGCTTAAATGTTAGTCTCTGATGATGTGAAGTATATAATGACTCTAATATTTTTAAAAGTAATTTTAAAAAATCAATTTCAATATCAATAGTTCTTTCCTAACTGCTAATGGACTCAAGCTTCAATATTCTGACTAATTTGAATTTTTTAAAATGGATTATTGGTGATTCCAAAATATTAAACAATAACTCTAGTTGTGCACATAGTTATAATAACTGGCAAAGCATTATTTCACTTCTGTACAAAACCGAATGAATGTTTCAGCATGCCTGGTCTTCACAATTGAAAAAAAAAGTCCAGAAGTAACTAAACAATAGTTGATCGATTGACTGATTGGTTACTATTCCTGTTCTTAAAAAGGATTTGAATGGCTCACAATCAGGAACAATGGTTCAGAATATGACATGAAGAGCTATGGGGAAGGAGAAAGTATTCCACAACAAAAGATGTAAGCTTTTTTATTTACTGTAATTGGTGGTTAAATTTAGCTCTGTGGAGGCTTCTAATTTAAAGCATCTTCTAGCTCACAAGACCAGACACAACATTTCCTACGATTTTCTGAGCAGATTCTGCTAATAACTCAGATGGACTACCTTATCCAATTATCACAACACCCTCTCAGACACATAATATTATCCTTGTTTTCCAGATTAAGATGGTAGAATTCAGAAAGATTATGAAATTTTCTGAAGTCTAAAGAGCTAGTAATGGTAGAATTGGTATTTGAACTATCCCTCTGATTCTAAACCGAGAAGTAACATATAAGGAAACAGAAGATGATAAATATTTCAATAATACTGAAAACAGGAATGGGTAACCCTTGCCAGAATCAAAAGGGATTGCTAGCAGCTACAGGCTAATGGGACATGTTGGAAACCATGATCAATGACCTTTATCCTTGCCCCACTGTCTGCCCTGAACTTAGAATTATGATGACTGAAAACTGTGCAGGCATTCATCTATCACATGAACTCCTGCCTTTGGAAGCCACCAGTGCGCTGTTTCCACTTTGCTCCTCCACTTCTGTTTGTCCTCAGTAACTACAACTCCCAGAAAACAATGGGGTAGGAAGCAGGCATACGAGATTAGGACAAATTCTAAAATTGCTATAAGTAGGAATAAAATCAGGCACCCATCTCACTGTAGTGCACACTACATGGTGTAGCTTTTCCTCACTCCATCTGGACAGAGTCTAAGATGAGTTTAGGGGAATCATTTGCTTAAAGCTGCTCTTGCTCAACATGTAGATCTTAGGAAGTCCTCTTTCCTCCCTTCTCTCTCTCTCTCTCTCTCTCTCTCTCTCACACACACACACACATACACACACACACACACACACACACACGCACAAGTTCTCAAGTAAACAAACGGTGAGTAAATCCCTTTGTTTGGAGCAGAGTGAAAAAGAAACGAAACAAACATTAAACCTACAAAATATAGTTCAAAGAAAAATAATCGTGTTAAAGATTCAAAAAACAAATTAATTCTGAAAGTGTTTCTTTGTTGAAAAATTAATCTCCCCAGGAGAAAAGACCTCCAGATATGACATTTGTAGTTTCTGCTAATTAAATGGGCAAGTCGCAAACTCTGTCACCTCCCATGAAGCTCACGAGTTGACAGCTCCAGTCATGCACACAGAGCTTCCAATCTGCCATTTAGTACTTCATCCTTAAATGTAAATGAACAGCCAAGGATCATCAGACATTTAGAGAAATGTCTAATGTCAAAGGCAGAGACGAATACACATAAACAGGAAACAGGAACTTGAAGGAAACTTACCCCCAGGGAAGTGGCGTGATAGTTCAAAATTATGATTAATATAGTCTTATGCGTATGCGAATATTGAATATATGATATGTAAAGTGTATCACATATTCAAAGAAAAGGGTAAAATAAGGATAATTTTAGGTATATACATTCTCAAAAACTTTATTGTCCATGTCTACTTCTTTCGAGAGCTACGAGTGCATATGCTTCACCGAAAAGAGGAAATTAACCGTGAAAAGGAAATGCTCATATCATGAAATCAGGTTTCCAGCTCAGAAGAGGAATGGAGGGACTTGGAAATTTGGTGATGAAGGGAAATTCCAACATGACGGCTGGCATCAGGCTCACAGCTAATGGACGAAGGCTCAAGGAAGAACATTGCTAAGGAAAGCGAATGAACATGACAGATGTGCTTTATTACATAAGGTAGGACTGTACACCTGGACCGGAAAGTGTGTGGAAGAATTAGTGATGCGGAGAAAACCAAGAAAACATAAAAAGGACACTATTATTATTACTTGGAAAAATAAAAGCAAATGCTACTGTAGAACACGACCTGGCTTTGCTGGGAATGGTGTCTACATAACCTCAACAAGTTCAGAGTGTCTGTGACATAGCATTTTGGGAGGACGCTGGATAGTGCGTGAAGGGTGCACATCTCCGTGTGCATTTGTGGGGGGGGGGGGGCTGGTTTGTGAAGAGAGCTAAATCCTCATCTTCTGTAGTTGGATGTAGATAAATAATGTCTAACACCGAAAAGTAAAGAAGTAGCAGGAGAGGAATATTATTTTAAAATAATGACAGACACTCCGCAAGAAGTAGCCAAAAGGTGAAAATGGATGCCTTGGACATCTATGATTCAGAAATAGGGAAATGACAAGTAAGACTCGATTTAGAATTTGTGGTAATTACTGTAATTTTAATTATTTGAGTTCTAAAACTATGACTCTATATACTACCTTTCCTGTTGGGAATGTAAATATTCTGCTGGTAAGATTCTTAATAATCATTATATTCAATGTGACATCAACTATGGAAACAATTTCAAAGGAAAAAAAAACAGCACATACTTCAAAATTTTAATAATGAATGCATGAGGTCGCAAATAGTTTTATATTTTGCATTTTCTGAACTCTCCTAATTTCGATCAATAAAGATCCTTTATATTTATAATCAATCAGAAAAATAGATTAAAATCAGTATACAAGTGAATTTATGTCCCGTGGTTACAAGTAATATTATTAATTGCCTAGAAAAGAAAATGCATCAAAATATAGTGCTGTGGGAGTAGTTAATTTTTTTTCTACTTCGTCCTTGTCTCTATACGTTCATTCAATAATGGGGAAAATGCTCCTATAAAACAAGCAAGTGAAATCCCAAATTTTCTAGCATCAGATAAAATATTCTG
The DNA here is from genome assembly GCF_014176215.1 of Rousettus aegyptiacus. Taxonomy (NCBI): domain Eukaryota; kingdom Metazoa; phylum Chordata; class Mammalia; order Chiroptera; family Pteropodidae; genus Rousettus; species Rousettus aegyptiacus. Next base: position 89,687,786 of record NW_023416285.1, on the reverse strand, counting down.
TTTCCATATTTTTAATATCTAATAAAAAATTTCAATTCTTCAGACACTGTAACTTGGCAAAATTTGAAGCTTGAGTATAGTTATTTTAGGGCAATATAAAACAGTAGTAACACAGAAAGATGTTTCACATTTTTTTCTTGAAATTCACTACCCAACAGGAGACAATTAAATGGAAAGCAAGAAGGGTTTGTTAGTTAAAGGTTAATGATAATCCTTCCACTATTCAGTCATTAAGCTACTATGCCAGGCACTAAGGAGGATTCAGCAGTGAACAAAAATAGGTGTGTGTCCTGATGGAGCTCACATCTTAGTAGGGGGAGCAGACAATAAACAGGCAAAGAAAGAAATAGGTGAAATGTCAGCTGGTGTGAAACGCTGTGAAAACAAAATGCAGGGAAAGGGAGAGGCCATGCCGGGGTCTGTTTAACGTGGGGTGCTTAGGGAAGGCCTGGGATCGAGTCATTCGCAGGGACCTGAATGACGTGAACCCCGCAGCCATCCAGACAGAGATGATGCGTGTGCGAAGTGGCCTGTAGCAGTATCTCAGCATGTTCAGGGAACCTAAAGGAGTCCAGCGTGAGCGAAAGAGGAGATGAGTTTGAGTCAGGAAAACAGAAATAGGAGAAGGAAGGGATAACAAATCATGTAGGGCCAGCGGGCCACCGTGAAGATCTGGGATTGTCCTCTGAGGGAGACGAAAGGCCGTTGGATGACTTGCAAGTGGAGCAACGTGATCTGATTGACAGGAAATGCTGGCTGCTGTGTGGAGAACGCAGCGAGGCCAGGGCGGAGGAAGGAAGGCCGACGACAGAGATCTCCGTGAGTGGTGACGGTGGGAGTAGTAGATGTGATAGGGAGTTAGATTCTGGACATTTTTTAAAGGTACAGCCAATGAGACTTGCTTATGGATGTCACATAATATGTGAGAGAAAGGACTCCAACATGGACATCAAGGATTTTTGACCTGAGCAACCACAAGTTTGGAATTGTTATTTACTGAGATAAGAAAGGGCAAAGAAAGGACAGGTTGGGTCTCTATCAATAGAGTATGTATGCATATAGATCTGTCATTTTACAGTTAATCTTTCACACACAGACCTCGTCCGCTTGCTTTTGCGAAGGGCTGCTGAGAATGCTAAGTGTACACCTGAGAGCGTGCGAGCTCGGCAGCCCGGGGGGCAGGCAGCCCCATCCTGCAGGGGTGTCGTCAGCGCTCTGGCAGAGAACGGGAGTCGAGCAGGCCCACTCATCTGCCTGACACTTTCAGGGGCAGCTTTTCTGTGACTCTGGTCTCACTCAGCCACGTGCTACCCATAGGCTTAACTTTTCTCTGTTGACTCAGTCTTGTCATGTATAATGGTTATTTGCTCTTAAAATTTATCCTATTTATGACCCTGATGTATGCGGTGACAACTAACAGTCTCTTAAAACAGCTTTTACAAATGTCATGGAAGTTTACTGTGATTTTTCTCTATCTAAAATACTAGAATTGGTCTGAGATATAGTTGCGTGATGGGAATACTCCCAACCTAGTTTTCTAACTATGATTTATGAGTCAATAAACTTCTTGAACAACGGAACGTGACATCCCCGACTGCACAAGACGCTTACTGTCACACGCTCACTGGTGCAGGACGGATGAGCTTCCAGCCTCAGGACGTTAAAAGTCAGCGTGATCCGCCTTCCTTCCTGCCCGGTGATGCTCCACTCGCAGATCCGGCTGTGAGGATTGGGGTTCGGGTAGCTGGGAGACGTAAACGTTCCCGTGGGGCCCCACAGATCCCCGCCGCATTCTGAAGGGGAAAAGGCCCAAGAAAACTTCCCGTCAAACCCACCGACCCCTTCTATAAAGGAATGTGCCCCAAGTTAAAGCATTTTAGTATGCCACTAGACAAACGTCATTGCTCTTATTTATATCTATGTGAGGACTTATCCACAACATTTGTAATTCTTTCCGATCTTTAATATTTAATCTTTGTTTCCATGGATGACTGTTCACTGACAGCATGAAAGACTAATAAGTGTAGTAATCGTATAGTCCAGATAATCAGAGGGCTAGAGCAATTATCCTTCCCCACCCCCAGACCTCCCCCCACAAGAGAAAATCTTTATTTCACTTGAGTTCGTCAGGGAATTTGGAATGCAAACCTTGCGTAAGCAACAGCCTGGCTCTCTGCAGCTGAGTGATGCGGTCAGCTCCCACCCCTCACGTCTCTCACAGCACGAGCTCCCTCCCTCTGTAGCACTGACCTCAGTTTTAATGTTTTACTTATTGGTGTGATTATTTGATTAATATCTGCCTCTCCACTAAACCATAAGGTCCAAGAAGACAGGGGTCATGCATCCCCCCCCCAACTATTATAACACTGGAGCCTAGCATGGTGTCTATCTAGTATAGATGCTCAATAATATATACATTTTTAAATGAATCAATGAACTTACTTTCCAAGCTCGATTCAAACCGTAGTCTGAATCCTGGGGCAGTAAGAGAGCCATCTGTGACAAACCTGACCAAAGCAACATTGCTGGAAGTGTCTACACTCTCAGGAATGGTGTTTCCACAGTATCTGCCCAATAAATTTCCTGTGAGGGTCAAATAATTGTGAAAATTTAACCTCTGCTTGAGTCATTCTGCACGTATGAAGAAAATAATAAAAGACAAGACACTGCCCACAAAGAAATGATATCCTCTGTCAAGAGGACAAACATGCATAAAAATCAATGTATTCAAATATGTGAAGAAGTGTAACAAAAACTACAACCCTTAGGGTGAGGGCATCTCAGCACAGTGAGAAAGGCTAGCTCACTTGGTTAAAGAAGTGGTCTGAGGAAACAGAGTGACAAGTCTCCATCTCATATTATTTCCAGGCTATACTGCCCCTCCTCTCCTTGCCTAAAGGGTGCCCCTCAGATAACTGCGTATGGCATGGAAGTTCTCAGCAGGAAGAGGGTGCCTTCCCAACACAATGCTCTCTCCAGGGAGAGCTATAGAGTGACACCTGGGTCTTTGCGAACCCAGGGAGGGAGAAGCTGGTGACTCCCAGAGCTGACCGATCTGCGCTTCTTTGCAAAGAACGGACACCGTTTCACCCTTCTGGGAAGTGCGGACACTTCGGAGGCTGAATGAGCACGTGTGAAAATGCACAGCCCCGAGGACGGCAGACATGTTCCACTCACCAGAGGTATGGTTTTCCCAGATCTCCACGAAGTCTTTTTCACAGCCAGAGGAATTCTGAAGGTTCAGGTTTTCAAAATGGATGCTGAGATAGTGTCCTGAGGGTCCCTGGAGACGCCACTCGCACAGTAAATTGTCTGTGTACGGAAGTGTTGGGTACCCGATGCTTTCAATGACACCACTTTGGCCTGTCACTCTCCCCCCACACGGGGCTGCAAGGAAAGAAAAAAAAAGAGCAATATTCTATTATAGGTTTTTGTTGTTGTTGTTTTAAATCTCACCAGCACATTTGAAAACTCTTAGGTGCCAAGTGAATATGAATTGAAGTTTTCAGAATTCTGGAAGTGTTTGGTTAGTGCTTATTATTCGAAATAACACCACAAATTGAATCCAATAATGGGAAATGAAAGACTGGAACACCGTGGAATGACACATTTTGCAACGTCTGATTCTCTTGGGACTCCATGTAAAAGCTAGTCATTGCATGCAGGCTTCATTTCAAGAACCAACTGACGGATAGTTAGGGCCTGCCTTGTGCCCTGTGTTGGTGATCCTGAAGACTGAGTCCAAACTCAGCAGAAAGGGTGCTGTGGGTCACTAGTGATGCCAGCCTTTCTAGTTGAACGGTCAAATACAGTTACCGCAGTAACCAGTATCTCAGGGCCTTGAAAGTTACTGCCCAGTCACTTCTCATTAGCTGGATTTCATAGATCGAATTATATACAATTTGCCTCGGGCTATGAAACAAACTATGGTGTAGGGTAAATGGTGTTACAACTAGGCTTTCTGAGTTCGAGCTCTATTTAAAATGCTTAGTTATGTCCAGACCCGCTTTCAACCTATGTCATTGTGACCATGTTATAGTGAATCTCATTTTTTAAGTAAGTAAATCAAAACACTGAAGGACATTCACTTTTTGTCTACTTACTGATTTGGCACTAGACTTAGTGGAGAAAAATCCCAATTATCTATTAATGACGAGGAGGTCACAGTCACTGTTCTAAACTGAGTTATTAATTACTGAAAAGCTTTACTATTTAAAGTAACATTATACATATTTCAAAAGAGGAAGAAACAGAAATTTGATTTAACTGAGTATATTTTTCGCAAATTAAGAAAAAATACAAAATAGTCATGTTTACTAAAATGTGCTTTAAAATGGAAATTAGAGTAAAATTTTAATTGATAAATTAAAATGATCAATTGGTAACTATTTATATTCCTTACCTATTTTTATCATTTAAATAATTATTAAAATTAGGCAGATAGACAGACTTCTTTTAAAATGCTGTGCTTTTTTAAAAAAAAAAAGTTTTAATGCATTGATTCTATGACTACTTTCTCATTGCATACAAAACGTGCCGTTACCTATAGAATACGTGGCCTTGAATCCCACACTAGTGGCGCTGCTGTCAGTCCGGAACCTCAGATACATCACCTCTCCTGAAGACAGCCGACTGCTGGGCAAAGATGTCCCACAGAACTTGGAAATTATTGGTGCATCTGAATCAGCTCCGTCTCGCAACTCAAGATAATTGGATGTACAGCTGAAGTGGAAGAAGATTCCGTTTCATGTATAAAGATCATTGCTTTGACACATTTTGATAAAGAAGACTTCCAATCAAATCATCATTTCTGGAGCACAAGACACTATGGCAGTCAATTTAAGAGATGTATCACTTCAGAATATTGTATATTTTTTCCTAATCGTAACACATCCATTAGTAGCTCAAAAAGACAGGTTTTACATGTACTACACTAAAGAATATTTACTTGCCTTCCACATTCTGTATTAGTTTTACAAATATAAAACTCATTCTCAAATTTACCCCTAGGAATATCAGAAAACCAAATCTTTTGTATCACATGATGGTGCAACACACTGAAACCGAGGGTCCCTACAACTTTGATTAAATTTAGTTTTAAGTCCTAGCTCTATAAATCATATCCCACCCCTCTCTATACCCTTCAGAGACCTAGCCTTTCCCCTGATCAACTGCGACCCCCGAGGCAGTGGAAAAACAGCAGCCCTGACCTGACAATAGTCAAACACACTCCAGACCTCTGGCAGGCTAAAGATAACATCTCGACCTAAATGTGCTGCAGCTCCTGAGCCCTAGGGTGGAATGATCCCTTGGCTACTTTCCCATGAGATTAGACAGAGGGACTCTCAGAAAAAGACCTCAGAACTGTCCTCAAGACTGGAAGAAATGATTCATTACCCTTACCTTACCTCCCATCGGTTCCCTACAGGACCCCAAACCCCTAAGCCACAGAGTCTTGTGATTTGCCCTAGAGAATCTGTAACCTACACAGCATCAAGGAGTCCTGGGCTTTTGAACACTAGCTTCCGGTTCTCCCAGATGGCACCATGCATGACAAAAGAGCCACTATTTCTCTCCTGCAGTTCTTGATGTCTAAGTGTTCGGCTCTGCCTGAGCCAGGTGGGCAAACTCTTTCTGTTCTATACCATTTCACATGACAAAGATGAACTGTCCTTGAAAGCTTTGTGACCTGAGGTAATTGAGAGTCTCTGTGAAAATTTTCTATGTCCATAAAAGGAGGCAAGTATTAGCCCAATGTTTCTTGAGAAAGTCAATCAGCCAATTAACGCTCAGTGAGCCGGAGAGTGGCATCGTATCATGTGTCCAGAAATGGTGAGCAAAAAACTCTCACATCTAAGTTTTGTACCACACACTTACTCATGCAAATGTGTACACACTTTTGTTAAATGAAGAAAAAGACGGATGGTTTTTTTCAGTCTACGTAATTATTCCCTTTGTGTTCAGCATAGTAAGACTTATTTTCTGGTGTGTAATCTTTCGGAATTCTTATTAAATAGAGAGTAGGAATTGTACTGTACTGGCTTTAGTCCTGTTTCTGACACCGGTGACCACTGGTGTCATATAACACAAATTTCCATTTATTAAACAGATATTTTATCATTTATGACACTGAGTATGAGTCTGGGCAAATAAATACTCATCTACCAGAAACACTATATTTTTCCTGTGGGAGGAAGAACAGGTCACATAAATCTCAAAAAGCTATTCTCAGGGTCTCTTGGAGGATGTGCATAGGGTCACGAGGGACAATATCTGTGGACATAATCTGCTCAGCTGACAGGACAGTGGCTGGCAGACAATGTTTTCAGGCTGGAGGCGTTAAGCATTTTCTTTCTCCATCCCTAGATTTCCTACGCAGTCTATGTTGCTGAGAAAAGAAGCAGGAAATTGTTTTGTGACATGACAGCTAAAGAATACTAACTCTGGGTAGGAAAGAAATTAAATGGAGGTGACTTACTTGGGTGTGCTTGTAATACCGAACTGGTCCTCAAACTGCAGTCTTACAAGCTTTCCAGGGGGGACAGAGATAAGCCAAATGCAATCAGCGTGCTGGGGGTAATTGTCAGGGTGGTTGGGGGAGGTCACGTATCCAGCAGAATCCGCACCATGGATGTAGATATTGCCCCCACAGGCTGTCAGGAAACACAGTTAAATCAATCTACAGTCTGAGGAAATAGGATGCAGTCAACTGCCATGATCATTTTTCATAGTCTCTTTAGCTGTATTTCCAAACTCAATTTCCTATCACCTGAGATTGTCCTCATTTACTTTTTAAGCAAATAAATTCTGAATTTGCTCTCAAGGGAGCTACGATAGGGGTGCTTTTTTAATTTGCCAAACCATATATTCTCTTCAGAAATTTCAAGCTTCTTTAAAGCCAACAAAAGGATTATGTTGCACAGTGCATGCAACAAAACGGCATGAAAGCACTAACTACAGTATGCCCACCCCGTGGATAAATCAACGCACTGGTACTTATAACTGCCCACTGACTGTTCAGTTCAGCAGAATGATGCAGAGCTGTGATCTTCACATGTTTATAAAAGACTAAGCAAATACATATTTGTACAACTCTGGGCTTTCATTCTTCATGTATCTTCAGGATATAGATGCATTTGAAGAGCAAGAGATGAATAGCATGAGAGAATTTATTAGCCAGCTTTTTTTTTTTGCAAGAAGATAAATGAGCTTTTAATACTTTTTTAAAACACCAGAGTACTAGGTAAAAATACTTTCCTTTTCTAAATGAACATTATTTTGGCAATCTCTGCAAACAAGCCAAGCAATGAACTAGGTAAACTGCGTACTTAACAATTCCAATGAAATTAACCTGTCCCATAACTTAGCTTCACAGATACCAGATCTGCTACATTCTATTAACATTCGTTTCTGCTATCATTCAGTCACTTGTCATATCCTGAATTCTGTCATTACCCAGAACTCCTTCATCTTCGAAACGCTGAACTGTAAATTCTTTTGAATGCCTTTAACTCCCTCACTCCCGGTCTTTCCTTCCGACTCTCCCTGCAAAATCCCAGTTCTGTGGTTATATTTAATTCAAACCACTCATGGAAATTGATGTTCACCATGCTCATCACTGCCAAGCAATCCTCCCATTTTTTAATATAAATCACGACATCTATTTGAAACTTGACTACACTTCTCAAACCCTTCCTTCTTATTATTCCTTTTCTAGTCTCAGCATAGGACTTGGAATTCTCTTTTAGAAAGGAGAAGTCAGATGAGAACTCCCGCAATTTGTTAACACCTCCTGTAAATTGCTCTGTATCTCCAGGCTCTTTTGTTCTTTGCCTATGCACTGCCTTCCTGCGCCTCCGGGCTGGCCGCCCGCCGCCAGTTTCATTCTGTCTTCTGAGGGCCCCTGCCTTATTTAACCCCTCCACTTATCTACTTATCCTATGATTTGAATCTCTGTCCCTGTCTCTCTCTCTCTTTCTCTCTTCCCCACCTGCTCCTTCAATCTTTCTTACATCACAAGCTCAAGTAATTTACAGTCTCTTTCTTCACTTCCCACCACCCTCTTTCTGCATATCCTCCTTTCACTTTTCGACCTACGAAAGCCTGTTTGTCCAGGTCTCCAATCGCCTCACAGTGTTGTGCCTGGAGATACTTTAAAATCTTTATTCTATATCCACAACATTTAACACGGTTGGCCACATATTCCTTCTTTACACTTCTGTCCCCTAGTTTCTTGGACACTAAGCTCTTCTCCTTCTTCTTTTATCCCTCTTGCCAATCCCTCCTTTGGTCTTTGTTTGCTCCTCTCCAGGCCTTTCCAGAGCGAGGTCCCAGGAATCGCTCTGTAGGTCCGACTTCTCCATCTAAATAATTTTCTGATTAATGTCATCCATCCTTACGACTTAAACTGCACGCAGACTGCCACCGATCCCCATATCTCTAGATTTAATGCCAACGATCCCCATATCTCTAGATTTAATCCAGATCCTTCTTCTGACCTTCCCACTCCCATTCCAACAGCCCACGTGGACGTAATTCCGAGAGTTCAACGTGAACATGCCCCAAGCTGCGCTAATTCTGCTCACCACTCAGAGGCCTACGTACGAGTGAATGAGCGTCACCTTCCCCTCTTACTGACCCCCTACCCATCTCCACCACCTCATTTTTCTCCCTAATACTTTTTACTATATGACATACTATATATCTTATTTATTATTTGTATTTTAACACAAAATTAAGCTCCATGAGTTCATGAATTTTATTTGTTTACTGCTATATCCCCAGAACCTACTATAGTGTCTGTCCCATGGCAAACTCTTGACAATGTGGGATAAAAGGGTCCACACAGTCAGACACCTCTGGGCCATCCGCGCTGCCTCCCATGCCTTCCCCCCGTCTCCACGTCTAATTGACCTCCAGAGCCACTCGATTCCACATTTATAATATCTCTCAATATGCCCTCCCTCCTACATTCTTATTGACATTGCCTCAATTCAGGAACTAATAATTATTTCCTGAATTACTCTTTCATCTGGTCTCTCTACCTTAGTCTTTCTCCCTGCAATGTGTTATAGTCACACTGAAGTTTCTAATGTGATCACACCACTCAGCCTTTGTATTAAAATCTTTCAAGGGGTCTGCATTGCCTTTCTGTTAAGATCCTAACTCCTTATGGTGGCATCTGCAGCCCTTAGCATTCTGATTCCTGCCTGCTTTATCACCATTAGATTCACCTCCTGTGGACTCTATTCTCTAGGAGCGGTGAATTCTTTCAAACCCTTGGATATGACTTATTATCACACCACCATTCGGACTTCATATGCGGTCACATCTTTTCCTCACTGACTGGCAAATCTCCACTCATCTCTTTCCTCTGAGAGTCTTCTCTTATCCTCTAGGCCAGGCTAGGCGTTTCTCTAACATGTTCACAGAGCTCATGATACGTTCCTCTGTCTAGCACTCATCATGCCATGTTCTAACTGTGCCTTTGTTTGTCCATCCGCTGCACTGTAAACTCCTTGACAAAACCGGGTAGTTTGCAAGGTGTGAAACACTAAATAAATGTTTGGTTAACTAATTAATAAGCCAATATCATGTGAAAATAAAAAGCATTGAGCACAGGGACATGGAAAAATCTCAATTGACCATACTAAAGGAGTGTCTCTAGGGAAAGATGGCTTAGAGCTAGGTGGATTTTTGGTGTCAAAGCTGTTCCCCAAATACCCCATGTTAAAGCCCGAGAAATGGCAATGAAATAGAAGTAGGTGTGGCAGATAGATGGGCAAGTAGGGGCTGACTGTAGGCAGGGGAAATGGCCAAATTAGAAAGTTGGGAGAAACGAGAGTGATCGTGTTACTGGGGTTGCCCAGCAACAGGTTTTGCAATCGAAAGACTTTCCAGTCCAATATTAAGGGCAGAAGGTGGGAAGAAGGCATTGGCCATGCCATTCCTGCATGAATAGAGGGTCCACAAAGGAATAAATGAGCAATACTGTTTGCAAATAGATGCTTAGTGTGCTAGAATTGCCCTAAATGTTGACTTTAAAAACATAATCAAGACTGGGTCCAGCCTGGGAAAAGATGGGAGTGTAGAGCTGGCTGGGGGTGGCGTCTGATACTCGCTGTGGAGACAGGGAGGAGCAGGAAACCCCTGGCCTGTGCTGGCATGGCGCCAGTGTCCCTGAGCTGTATCTCTAGAGGCCCCTTTCAATAGCCAGAGCCGCGTGTCCTGGGGAGTGATGGTAGTTCACTCCCCGTGGTCACGGAGCCCACTCGAGCTATTAAATGATTTTCCATGTCAGTCAATGGAGACTTATTTCTTCTCCTTTCCCAAAATGAAGATATTGTGCTACTTAAAAATCTCATATTTTGGAGAATGTGCAATAAAACATATGGGTTCATAGATTAATGCGTATTTTGAAACATATTCAGGATCAAGAGATCGAGATTATAGGATCATCCTGAAAACCACTGGCAGGTCAAGCAAAGACAAGCTCTCTACCAATACCACCCCCTTGTTTGAAGCTCTGCTTATGTACTTACTTATTCAATTAAACATATAAAATTAAATGTCACAAAAATCAAATCATTACAGTAGTATTAAATATAATTATAATCAAGTATAATTAAATAAAGGTACTTAAGTAAAGATCATTACTGCAATATATAATTAAATGGGTAATAATAGAATCAGAGGATTATGTGCTCATTTAAAAGGAAACATACAAATGATTACAAAACAATGTAATTATCATTCTTACAATGTTTCCATAACTGAATGTAACTTATAATTGGACATCTTATAATCTAAGGAATTTCAGGGAATCACTTAAGATCATCACTTCAACTTATATAACATGGAGAATTTTACTTTGTTCATTCTCTTGCTATATGACCTTGGAAAAATCTAGACCTCATTTTATCTTTCTATAGAATGGAAACAATGATGCTTTCCTTAAAAAAGTAACCATAAGGAGATATTGAATGTGTCAAGCATGAACTAAGTACTTGCTAATAGGTAGCATTGTTATTAATATTAAAATTATTACTCTTGGTTCAGAAAAGAAAACTTTACATACTTTTTTCTCACATCTCTTTAAATAAGACCAAGCAATTTTAGGAAAAGTACAGATATTTTTCTCAGCAAAAATACTTACCTAAGCTCTTTGCCTCATATCTGATCTTAAATCCTTGTCCTCCATTGCTATCATCAGAAATAAACTGAACGAGCATTTGATTATCTGAGGTGAAGAGCGTGGATGAAGGACGACTGCCACAGAAGTGACCATTGCCCCCATGGGGTCCCAAGGGTGGGGAATAGATATCAGGTCCGTTTTTTAGCTGTAAACGCAAATTAAAATAGAACAGATTCCTTCATACTGATAAAGATGGAGTACGACTGTTCTATCGTTTTATGACCCAGGAGAGAAAAATCATCATTTTGTTTTCTGAATGAATTTCAAAGAGGAAGCAATTAGAAAAAACAGCAAATGAGACTTACCATTACGTAATCCCCCTGGTTACAAGAGGGGTCTGAATTCGGAACCTGGAAGGGCTGTTCAAAATGGACAGCAATGACCAGACCTGTCTGAACCAGGACGTGCCAAGAGCAGTTGAGGTTGGGAGGGTAGGTCTCTGGATAGCTGGGTGATGTGATAATTCCTCTGTCTGCATGCAAGTATCCACCACAACCTTCCCAAGAAGAAACAGAAAAAAAATTAACATTTACAATGAGATAGGGATAGAGAAGTCAACAGTAGAGACAAGTTACGAACACGGAGATTACGTCATAGATGTAAGACATATAATAAACACATATATCGTATGTGACATGGTGATAAGTTCTAGCAAGTAAAATGAATGAGGAGAGGCACCGTGGTGCGATGCTGTGTGGGGAAGTTAGGGAAGGTCATGTTGTTGGGGTAACATCTGAGCAAGAGCTGAATGAAACGAAGGATCGAGCCGCAAAGCTTCGTGAGAGAGGAGCATTCCAGTCTAGAAAACGGCTGCTGAAGGGGCTCGCTGTGTTGGTGGTCGATCACAGAAGTCAGAACGGATGAGCGGAATAAGAGGTCCAAGAGGCAGCAGGGCAGATCACGCAGGAAACCGAAAGGACTTACGTTTAAGGAGAGGAAGACAATGAAGGGTTGTGAGCGACAGAAAGGCATGATCTGGCTGACATTTTAAAAGAATCACTCTAGCTGCAATTGTTAGACTGTAAGTAGTGGGCAGAACAGAGGAGGAAAAGCAGAACCAGGTGCCCAAGAGAGATGACAGATGCTTGGACTAGGATGGGAGAGTAGAAATGGTGAGAACTGGTTGGAATCTATACACACTGTGAGGGTAGAACCATTTTGATTTGTCAATGATTAGGATTTATGGAGTGAGGAAAGAAGAATCGGGAAGGATGCCAAGCTTTTTGGCTTAACTAGAAGACTGTACTTTCCACTTACTAAAATCGGGAAGAGTGTGGCCTGGGAAAGTTGGTGAGGGAGTGAGAAATGGTGGGAGTCAAGAGTTCAGCCTCCCGCATGGTGACTTTATATGTCCCGAGCTGTCAGACATACGTACATACATGAGAACGGATCACGACAAGGAGAGAGAGGTTGGGAGTTGAGGAGAGACTGTGGGCAGAGCAGCCATCAATTTGCCAGCTGTCAGGGACCAAACAGCTTCTCAGTGAGTGAGTGTAGAGAATGCACACAACTAGTTAAATCGCAGAGGCAGAAATTCATCTTAGGTCTAACTCCAAAAGCCCATTCTCTTAAACCACTCTGCAGCCTGCTTCCCTTGACTGTGAGGAACACAATTTATCTTCAGTTGCTCCCTACTCTATAAAAGGCAGACAAAATAGTGGAGAAATTATTAGTTTTTAAAGTCTATATTGATAAGCTACTTTAAAATTATGTTTTTCGGTTAAAAACATGAAATCTTCTGATACTTCATATTCCATGGACTACTTCTTGATCTTTAATCCAGTTCGGATTGAAAATTATTATTGGACTTCACGTTTTGTCAAATTTTGTCTCAATAAGAGTACACATGATAGCCTGCCATACACTGTGCACATTCTCTGCCTCATCGAATTCATATTTCTAGAGCAGCAAACTCTACCTGCCACCCTTCAAATGAATTATTTCAACCAAGGGATTTATGAAGGTATCTCCTGTATTAATTTGACTGGTTATTTCTTAGACCAATAATAACTCTGACTTATTGCTCCTTTGATATATTGTGGCTTTGTGCTATCTCTTAGCTCCAGCCTGCAGCGAGGCTGAAAAATGGTTTTAAAGATTTTACTCTTGTGCCTCTATGGAGGGGAGATACGCCCCAGAGACCTGCAGGCAAGGGATCCTTTTGTACAACTCAGCCACAGTTTTTTGGCTCAGGACGCAGTATCTGATGGATAAAAGGCTAGCTATCCAGAGGCCGGGCAGAGACCCCTGTGCTGTGACATAATAAACCTGTGCCCTCACATGGAAGAATGAGTAGGGTTTACTAGGGAGTGAGTAAGAGTTATATGAGATGAAATGAGATGAGACAAAATGGATTAAAACAAACTCTTAGGACACATTACCCTTGTGAAAGGATGCATTAAAGCCCGCCCTGGTTATGCTGAAGTCCGAGGTGAACCGGATCCACATGTACTCTCCAGTGGACCGGATGGGTCCCGGGAGCTCTCTGCCACAGAGAACGGCCAGCTGCTGGGCCACGTTATTGTCTCCTAGGACCAAAGAAAGGAAAAACATCAGTGTGAAAATACGAGGTCTTCAGACTCTCTGCCGCCATTGTCTGTAACCCAGCCAAAGCAGATCACATATTTGTCTCAAAACGACACCATCCTTAGGTCATAATGGGGTTCTCAAATGCAAGGACACTCGAGGGGCTACATCATTCTACCTCCAGTTTGCATTGGTACTTTCTGCCTTCTTCTCTACCTGTGCTGATAAAGACTTCTTTGACAATTTCTGGTGTCTTTCTAAAAGCTAGCTGATAGTCCTTTCTGGCACTAAAACTCAAAATCAGAGTCCATTGGATTCAGAAGTGTTTGTGGAGCAGTGCTGCTGCTGTGTGTGAGAATAATCTAAATTATTCTGACTGCTGATGTCAAGTATCAGAAAGAGAAAAAAGGGTGGTTCTTCAGCCTCAGATTCTATACTAACGTTATTGGCCGAGATGTGTGCCTTCAGCTCTAGAGGTGGCTTTTGGATTCCTTGTTTTCACTTTCATTTGTTTGTTGTTGTTTATTTGTTTTGCTATTAAAAGAACACATTTATGTCCACATGTGGAAGATGAGAAACAAATAGATTTAGCAGGTATGCTCTTCCAGGATCACAAAGGACAGCTCGGGCACCTCATGGCCCTTTTCCCCTTAGGTTCTCTTGGACATAAGTTTCAGTCAAAGCACGTATCCCAGCCAAAGCCAGAAGGAGGTGAAGGAGACGATAACCGATTTACATTTCTTGGAAGGGAAAACACATTATTTTTTTCCTACGGCAGAGAGGTAATAAATTTCAAGTTTATTAAAAAAAAAAAAAGAAGAAGATGAAACATGAGGAAATTTATAATTTCAATAAGCAGAATGAATTCTTTTTGAGACCAACTCAGTCAATATTAACTACTGCAGAAAACAAGTGATTTTCTGTAATTACATATGTAAAGGTGTATGCGCCTACAAATACAAATGCTTGAAAAGGCATTCTTTAGCGGCTTTTTGACCTCTGAAAACTTTCATATTTTTTACAGTTCAAAATTTTATCCCTAACACCTTTTGCATTTTTCTTCAGTAAGCTATTTTGCTACACATTTCACCCCAAATTGTTTTCATTGACATATTCTTCATTTATCTGCATCACCGAAGTTATTCTATCTTGTTTATTTCACGTGTGTATGTTTTATCTCTCATTGAGACTGGGGAGGGTTTACTGATTTTGATTTCTAAACTCTACCCCGACTGATGAAACAGTGCTTATCTCTAAATAATTACTCACCGATTAACTAACTGATTTGGTAAATAACTCAATAACCACAATGTCCCTTCCCCAGTATCCATAATAAATGCTACACTATTTCTAGAGCTTTCCATAACCTCGGCATGTGAATTGAAGCAGGGATGAACCTGATTTTTAAAGAGAAGGGAGTGGCATGTCAAAGAACAGTGCAGGAGTGGGGCTAGAAGGGAATTCGGTGATTCTCTCTCTAGTCCATCCTCACTTGAGAGATGTGGATGCTGCAGCACCGAGATTGCTGGGAGCTGATGTTTACTGAGCAGTTACTATCACCACTGGGAGTGCTTTAACTGCAATACCTGATTTTATCTTGACAATAACATTTCTGGTAGGTACCACTATTATTCCCATTCTAGAACAGAAAACAGTCTTTGAGGGGATATATAATTTGCCTAATGCCACAGAGCACAGAAGTCAATAGGGGTTTGAAACCTTGGACGAAGAGCTCCAGAAGCCCAAACTATGCTATTAAATAATATATTTAAGATCTTAAAGTCAGATCTAAAAATAAAAGGATCACTGATTTTTAATACATTTTTTTTCTCTTCTCTTTTTCTTTGCCCTTCCTTCCTCCCTCCCTTCCTTCTGTCCTTCTTTTTTTTAGGCCCAGAGTAATTTCATAGGATCTCAAGTTTCTGGAAATCTTTGGTATGCAAAATTTGTTGGAACATTGTGTGGAAAAAACTCAATTTTGAAACAGGACAACTCTACAAAATTAATAAGCAGGTGGGAGAATGATTTCAGCTCCCCTAGGAAAGCCGCCGGGGTGGCTCTGGGATGTCCACAGGCACCCAGGGGCCAAAAGGCTATGACAACTAGCCAAGTATCATTGCTTATGGCCAATTGGCTCCAGATATTTGCTTCAGAATATTATATGACCCTGCCACTCTGAAACAAACAAAAAAAAATGGTCGGACAAAGAATGAATAAAATTTAATTCTAAAAGTATATTACCACTAAAAGTGCAAATGCAAAAAAAAAAAAACACCAAAATTAAAACAGAATAGGCATTCAATAACTATTTCTTGAATGATAAAACAGGCAAATGAGGGAAGAATGAATCTATTGGGCACATACTCAAATTGTTAATGAATAGAAAGAAATTTATATGGATAGGTTGCGCAACAAATTCAAAATTGTGTCATTGTTTGGCTTATACTCCAATTTGTTGAGCTCTCTGAAGTAGCTCTAAGTCTCAGCAAGAACATTTTATTCTATAAAGAGCATATGATAAAATCTCTCTTAGAGAAATATTCCTATCAAAGTAAATTGAAATCTAAATTAAACTATGTCAAATTTCCCATCTGCCAAAGGCCAGGACTTTTGCTAAAAAATCTGTATTTATTATTTTCCCCGATCCTCATAACAGTCCCATGAGGTGGATGTTTCTTTCTCTCTCACAGATGATAAAACAGACTTGGAGCCATTTAGTAATCTCTGAAAGATCACACAGAAGAAGGAAAGGACAGCTCACTAGGTTTGAGGCTTCCAAGAAAAGTTACTGGTGGAACAAAAAGCAACTCAATAAAAGTGATTTTTTAAAAAAATAACTATAATTTACCCATTTTTGCAGTTACCTACCAAAGATATTTTTAAAGTTTCTACTGGGTTCTGAACCTTCAGAATATGTGTGAGAACACATGAATTTTATTGAATGTTAAATATAAAATTTTATTATCCACAGGAACGCCCTGATGTGAGGAAAGATGACAGTCCCTCTGGGCAATGTGCTGAACGCTGATTGTTGGGAAAAGGGGGGAAAGTTATGGTTTATCATCTCATCATACTTGTATGATTGACTTGAGTCTTTACTTTGGGTCCATCCTCCACAGAAAGAAAATAAGGCTCCTCTGACATTTGATTTTTCTCAGCATACTTAGTTTGGGGTTGGGGGGATAAGGGGACCAAGAGCTTGCACATTAGCAACAGGTGGGCCAAAAGCAAACACATGTTTGTTTGATCCAAAAAATAAAAATAAAAAATTCTCTGACGCATTTTTCATTGATTGTCAAAATTTAACCTTTGAGAAATTCATAGAAAATTCTACATTTCTCACATCTCTTGAAAAATGAGATCTATAATACTGAGACTGCTTGTCTAATGGCTGCCCTGTTAATCGTGTTCTGCAGTTTGACACTGCACTAGTTATGTGACCTGCTGTCTAGGTGGGCATGTGAGGTTGTGATGTATCTATGGCGCAGAGTAGAGGGCTGGTTCTCAAAGAGACCAAGGGAACGACCTGGAGTCAGGGACCAGAGTCCAGCAAGAGAAGCACCTCACATCAGGGCGAACTCTAAGGAGGTGCCTGAGCTCTCTAGAATCAAGGTAAGTAACATTTCAGAGCAGCATCTCAAAAACTGAATTTAATGTAACGTGAACACAATAGAGATGGGTTCTCACTCGGCTCTTTGCCTGATTCTGCCCTAATCTTGGCCCTGCCTGGAGGCCTTTTTAAATCACAGATCTGGGACTCAGCCTGAGAGTTATTAGTTTAGTAGGTCTGGGTTGGGGCTGAAAATCTGCATTTCTAACATGTTCCCAGGTGATGCCGATGCTACTGGTCTGGAGACCACACTGTGAGAAACACTGATCACAGGCTATGGCCTCCCTATTCTTCTCGGTCTCATGCAAATCGTGAAACGCACTTTTGTATATGTTGCATATTAGCATTATTCATATCCCTCACTCAATGCATAGCAATACCACAACTGTGTGTAGAGGAAAAGACGAAAAAACATTAGCCCTTAATTCTACCCATCTACCCAGAGATTTGGTAGACAAAGGGATACATTGCAATTATAAATACTTTTCCCACTTGAATCTTAAAGTCGTAGGTATAAAATGCCAAGATTCACTTCCAAAGCCTTTCAACAAGAAAGCAGCACCACCTGGGAACTCAGACTATTATTTCTGCCAAAGGTAGTGTCTCCGCTTAAGAATCAATGCTGTTCCTGACAGTATCTGGATGATTTTGCTACAGGTAATTACATAGTTTACTTATGCTCTTCAGGCATTGTAGGCAGTTCTAGTATTTGATGCCTTCGTTGACCACGATTTCTGTGAAATTCCATGCAAAATAGATGAAGACAGTAAATAAGTATGATTACAACCAAATGCCACTAAATGTGTGTCAAGGTGGAAACTTGGTAGTTTTTTTGTTTCATTTTGTTTTGTTTATAAATGTTTCTCACCGTCCCGTATCACCAGTTGGTCATAGTTGCATGTTCTGTGGGCTTCGATGTCCATGGAGAGGATGTTGAGTTCCACAGTAGAGTCAGGAGCCTGGATAAGCCACGTACAGTCAACCCTGTTACCATAGCTTTCGGGCCAGCCTGGGGAGAAGAGGAAGGCTGGCACCTCTCCTGTCCTCAGGAAGCCACCACAAGCACCTGCAGAATGAAGGGCAACATCTTTGAAATACCTCTGACAGAGAAGAAACTAGTGCTTTCCCTTAAAGTGGCAGACTTAAGCCGAAATGAAACAATCGATTAAAATAATTTTCTCAAAGGAATCTGTAAATATTTTATTAAACCCACTGATTCAGCTGTGATTGATGTCATTTATTTTTAGTAAAGAAAAATACATTATATTCTACTTTTTGACCACAATTTTGCCACACAACCCATTCATTAATGAGTGCCTATTATTTGTTCATCATGAAGTTCGTCTACGTGGAAGACCCTATTATTATTACTATGATTATCATCTAGGTAGAACTCTGTTCATCTTTCCTATGTATTTTAATCTTTACCTTGGTAGCACAGCTAGTCATCATATAGTTTCTATCTAGGCAATTTTGAAATAATTTTCAATTTCGTAAACTGAAATATTCAAAAAAGCACATGAGCTTATAATAACAACAGCCTTTTATTACTTTTTATTCAGTTTTAAAAAAAATAACAGCTTTATTAAGCTATTATTCACACACCATAAAATTTACCCTTTTAAATTGCACAATTCAGTGGTTTTTAGTATATTCTAAAGTTCTGCAGCCATCACTGCTATCTAATTTTAGAACATTTTCACCAGTCCAAAAAGAAACTCCAGGCCCATTACCGCTGGTTCTCTATTTCCCACTCCATCAGTCCGTGGAAATCACAAATCTACTTTCCATCTCTACACATTTCCCTATTCGGGACATTTCATGTAAATAGAATCATGTAACATGTGGTCTTTTGCAACTGGCTTCATTCACTTAGCAACAATGTTTTAAGGTTCATCAATATTCTAGCCCGTATCAGCACTTCCTTAATCCTTCATTTTAAGGCTAAACGGCAGTGCACAGCATGAATATGCCACATTTAGTTTTTCCATCCGTCAGCTACTTGACATTTAGGTTGTGACTCCCTTTGATATTAGTATGATTAATGTTTCTATAAATATCCATGTAAAATTTTTTATATGTTTCTATCGGCAACACATAAGGGTCCCTATTTGACATGTTTAGCATCCTTTGGGTGACTAGTCACATTACGCTCATTGTCCTCTAATCTTTTGGGGTCTGTTTACTTATAGAACGAGTTCACAGTTTGAATATTCCAGTGAGATCCAATGATAATGTGTCCCAATCAAATATTTCAAGAATGAAAATATCCTCCAAGAAATATTTGCTGAATTTTTTCTATGTCAACCCTCAAATCCATACAAACCTTCCAAAGTGGCTTAAACAATATTTCAAGGAAAAAGCACAGTTCCCCCAAAACACTGCTTATTGAGGTAACTAAGGATGTCTTTAAAAAAGTAATATAAAATCTTAAAGTTAATGCTAATTTTACCTTGAAACCTGAAGGTTAACAACCAGCTAAGGAAAAATTGAAGCATTTCTGAAGGCAAATTTAAAATAAAATATAGAGGGAAAGTAGTTACTTTTATTAGTGAATCCCTAACAAGTGTGTGTGTGTGGGGGGGGGGGCGGGGTATTTGCCAAATTTTCAGACAGATCTCTAAAGTGATCTCTAGAAATTATAAGTAGAATATCTTATAGACATCAAACCCCTAATTAATATGAAAAATATAATGAGAAACTAGAATTGTTTAGAAATATACAATTTTTTGAACCTGCATTTATGAAAGTAAAAGAACACCTGAACATACAGAGGAAGTTATTCTTACTCATTTGTATATTTGGCTCCTATTATGGTAGGACCATTTGAAATATTGATCTACACATATCAGCCCCACAAAAAAATCTCCTCTATTACCAAACATACCTGTAGCAATGGTGGGTGAAGGTCCAACAGAGGCATCCATTGCAAACCACTCCAGAAGGAATCCTTTCCCTGAGACCGAAGAGTCAGAAGAAAACTGAAACGTCAAAGAATTTCTAGTGGAGCTAAAAGATTCAGTCTGGGTACCACAGTAAGTCCCAATCAGGCGGGAATTAATGCCAAGCCCATCATAAACCTGCATGTAAAAAAAAAGATAAAAGAGCATTGGATTTAGGCAATTACCTCTATTTTCCTTCATTAAAAAAAAAAAATAAAAAGTCTTATGTTACCATAATTTTATCATAATGAATAGATAGTAAATGAGTAAACATATATCGGTGATAATAAAAATTGTCATTAAATATATAATAGGATTGCAACAATTTAACGTGTTTTAAAATTATTTCTATCTTTGCTGCAGAATTATATTAATACGCACTCTATGAAATATAGCTCATTATATGATTTATAATAAAATTTGGGCATGGAAAAGTAGGAACCAGGATAGTTACACAAAAACAGCAGTCATCGAATGTGCTTTGGGGCCTCAAAAGGAGGAATCAGAAAGAAAGGGAAAAAACAAGAGGAAAGGTTTGATGAGAGGAAGCAGACAGGTGTCCTAAAGGAGTTCGCACGCCTCGGAAGTACAGAAGGATAGTTTGCAACAGCTCAGCGCCCCTTGAGAGCACTCAATAAATCTTTCTCGTTTGGTTTAAAATATTAAATTACCTAGTTAGAGATATATTTTATGATAGTTCCCCAACACGTAGCATGGGGCGCATTGTTTTTCTGCACATGTGGATGGATGCTATCCAACCACATCTCTTATTTTCCCCATCGTCTTCTCCTAAAATAATTGGGAACAAAGTCATTATAATTGTGATTATAAATTTCTCTACTGATGCTACTATATAAGCTCAGTTTTTCAAATGACGTAGTAGCTATTTTCACTTGTACTGGGCATCTGTCAGGTACCAAGTTCTATGCAAGGCATCGTGAACCTATCATGAATAAGATGGAATCACTGCCTTCAAGAATCCTGTGGTATGCCAGATAATCAAGGTAATAATAAAATAATAACAATAACCTGATAGTAAAACAGTCAGTCTTATAGAAACTGAGAGTAGAATGGTGGTTGCCAGAGGATATGGGGAGAGGAGAACAGGTGGATGTCGGACAAAGGGTACAAACTTCCATTTATGCAAGATGAATAATTCTAGAGATCTAATCTATGGCAGTGTGACTTTCGTGAACAACACTGTATTATATTATATACTTGAAATTTGCTAAGAGGGTAGATCTTAAGTATTCTCACCATGCCAAACACATACACACACGCGCATGCACACACATAAAATGATAACCATGTGAGGTGATGGATATGTTAATTAGCTTGATTACTGTGCTTATTTCATACTGTATATGTATACCAAAACATCAAGTTGTACATCTTCAGTATATACAACATTTATTTGTCAAATAAACCTCAATAAAGCTGGAGGAAAATTCCAATAGTGTTTCTGAAATTAATACGGTAATCAATGTCTAAATAGCGATGATCACCACTATTTTATATTTTTATTTATTTTTTAAAAAATCTTCAAATTTTAATACTCTAACATGAGAATAAAGAGAATAGTGGGATATAAAATAGAA
Source organism: Rousettus aegyptiacus (assembly GCF_014176215.1). Classification (NCBI taxonomy): domain Eukaryota; kingdom Metazoa; phylum Chordata; class Mammalia; order Chiroptera; family Pteropodidae; genus Rousettus; species Rousettus aegyptiacus. The sequence goes on along the minus strand of NW_023416285.1, from coordinate 89,665,916 downwards.
TAAATCATTAAGATATATATATATATATATATATACATGCTTAGACAAAGCCCAAGAGGCAAATTACGATAGTGTTAAAAATATCCAAAACTTTAGATACAAATAAAAATAATATCAGAATTATCTTTGTGCAGGTAATCTATAGGGGATAATCATGATTTAAGGCAGACCATCCCGTGTGATTTGCAAATACCTACATAGACATTAACTTGAATTTATTTTTGTCAATAGCAATTCACCAAAAGTTAAAAACAGCGATTGCACTTGGAAACTCACCCTTAATTTGTCATAATAGCAGTTTTGCACTGATTCGATGTCAATCTCCAAGATTCTACCATGGATAACTTGAGAGTCATTCACGTTTACTATCCATTGGTAATCTGAGTTGTGGGGGTAATTTCCAGGCCATAAGGGAGAGGCAATTTTCCCATGAGTTCCCACAATATTGTCATTGCCAAATACTAGGAGGAAAAACAGAGTAGTAAATCAGACCAACTGAGCACAGCTCTTTAATCAAATGAAAGACACAAAGGCAAGGAGCGATGAAAAGGATGGACTTTTAATTGACTATGATTTCTCTTCTGAGCACGGAAAGAAATACTGCTTCCCTTTCGGTTTCTGTGCTATCTATTAATTCATGGAGAAGGGTGATTTTGTGAATGAAATTCCATCTCCTTAGAAGGCTGCATGGAGTGAAAAGAGACAATAACTTCCCATTTGAAAAAAGGTTGTTTCCCAGACCCTACGGGACTTGGGGACATGGGCTGGGGGAGAGGAAGAGTTACCAGCTCCATTTTCTAATTTTGGCTTACCTATTTTACTTTGTCTTACAAAAGAACAAAACATGTTTTTGAAAATTGTATCAGATAAGAGAAACTGACATTTGGGAGCCACATACACAATAGCTAACTATGGAAAAGTTGAGTTAGAAAATAAAAATATTTAACATTTTATACTATTGGAACACCCTGTTGTTAAAATATCTGAGCACTTAAGTCAATCCCAAAGTAACACCGAAATGTTTTTAATTCAAAGAATATAGAGTTTATGGGAGCAAATTAAACACATTCCACAGAAATATACCAAACCTGAACTATAATACCTTCAAAGACACTTTAAGACAACATCACACTCACACAAAGTTTAATTTAACAATTAGCTAGAACTAGAGCTTAAGACAAATAGTAGAACCCTTGAGCCTTCTCACTGGCTCTTGAGGGGCCATTCGTATACAATTTAGTTTTTCAAACATATAATAAAATGACTCCACAAAGACCATAAATACAGAACAGTGTAGAGTTCAGGGTTGTTCTTAGGGCATTCCTGAAAACAGTGTTATTCTTTCTAGTTTGTCAGGCTCATTCCGCAAACCATCGCTAAAACAGAACCAACTTACTGCTAATAAATGTGGCCTGGAAGCCAACGCCGCTGCCTGAGCCATCGGAGACGAATCTGATCCACAGGGTATGCCCAGCGATGGATGAATAATTGAGGGGAAGGACGTTTCCACAGTATCGTCCCACTAGGTGACCCGTTGTGTTTCCTTCCCGGATCTCCACAAAGTCTCTGCTACAGTCCTGAGAATCCTCCAACTGGAAAGTTCTGGTTTGAAACAAAATAAATATATAAAAAGAAAATTTTAGGGGAATTAAATGGGCAGAATAAAGTTTGAGATTATCCTGAATCACATGCAGGGGTAATCTGTTCTTTTTTTATTTTTTTTTTTAACTTTCTTTAAATTTAATCGAAATATTTTTAGCTGACTAAACTAATTTCCATCACTCAGATTTGTTAAAATACATAGTCAAGAGATATAAAGATAATTAATACATTCCTTTCAAGTTTTATTTCTAGGGAAAAAAAATTGGTCAAGAATATAAAAAATATATATATTACGAGGCAGACTATCCTAAGTGCCATTAGAGCCATCAAGAATTTTGGTGTAGGAATTTTGAGGCAGAGGTAGCATATTTGATAGTGGGGCTCAGTAAGAGTATGGTGGACGGGTCTTTTTGAGATGGAAGCATTAGCTGAACTTAGGTACAGAAATGGTGGGCAGAGAATGTGTGCCAGCAACAGCATGCATGAAGAAACAGGTGGGGTATATTTTGAAATCTGCAAGAAGTCTAGTTCGGCTAGAACTTTGAATACTTTTAAAGAAGAGGTTAGGAGACACAGCTGGAGCGGTACGACGGGCTAATTTTGGCAGAGCCGAAATGCCAGTCAAAAGTACATGCACTTAATTTCTGGAGAAGTAGAAAAAATATGGCTCCTCTAATAACACGGACTAGTGTTCAAGCATGTCCTATTCAATTCGTATTATATTCTGCAATTATGATGAAATTAGGGAATGGAGGGTAGGAAATAATATCTACCTCATATAATGGTCATTAGTATTGCATAGAAAGAGTCTGTAACACATAGGTGCTAAATGAATGCTTTCAGAACTTGGCTTTAATGCTTAAAAAACTTGGATATAGTCAAGACAGTGTGGTACTAGTGTAAGGGTAGACAGATGAATGACAGAAGAGAAAGTCCAGAGAAAAATCAACAAATATAGAGCCAATGCCACCCAATCCACAGTGTCAAGACAATTTAATGGGGAAAAGAAAATTATTTTAATAAGTAGAACTGCAGCAACTGGATATCCTCATGAAGAGAAGAAAAAGGACCTCGACCCCTGGCTCTCTCCATGCACAGACACTAATATTTCTCATAGATAAAAACATAAAACCTAGAACCATATATTTTCCTAGAAGAAAATACAGAAGAATTTCTTTAAAAGCTTGGGATAGGAAAATAGTTCTTAGAATGCAAAAAGCACTAAATATAATTAAGAAATTAATAAATCTGACTTCATTAAAAATGAAAAATAAAAATTTCTTCTCATAACTATATGAATAAAAAATGAATAGACAAGTCACAGACTTTGGGGTAGGGGAAGGAGAAATCATGACAAAACATATAAGGACTCAAATCTTGACTATAAAGGGGGACTTCTACAAATAAACAACGAAAAAACGAACAGCTTGAAAGTACACTTCAAAAAAAAGATTAGAGTGTGAAAAGCACATTACATTGTTAGTCATCAGAGTAATGTAAATTAATATTGTAATATTAACTCTAATATCACAATAATTAATACTATCACAATAAGCTGCTATTTCATCAGAATAGCTAAAAAAAAAAAAGAGAGAGAGACTGACAAGATCAAACATTGCTAAGTATTCAGAGCAACTACAAGTTTCATATATTTCTGGTAGGAATGTATATTAATACAACCACTTGGAACAATTATTTGGCAGTTTCTTATAAAAACAGCCAATTAATGCTCCAGAAATTCCACTGCTAGATATTTGCTCAATAGAAATTAAAACGTATGCTATGCTAGTATCCTGAATATAACAGAACTCTTGCTACTCAAAAATAAGAAGACAAATAATTTAAAAATTACAAAGGAACCGAATAGACATTTCCCCAAAGAAGATATAGGAGTGGCCAGTAAGAACATGACAAGATACTCATCATCATTAGTTATGAAAGAAATGCAAATCAAAATCACAAGATAACACTCCCATTAGGATGGCTATTATTAAAATTCGAACAATAACAAGTATTGACAATAACGTGAAGAAATTGGGACTCTTGAGCATCGCTGGTGAAAATACAAAATGGAACAGCCATTGTGGAAAATAATTTGGCAGTTCCTCAAAAAGTTGAACATAGTCCACTTCTAAGTATATACACAAAGGGTATAAAACTAAATATACCCAAAGGATATATTTTAAAAATATATAAAGGTATATAACTATATATAAACAAATAAAACTATGTATAACTATATACAACGTAAACAAAATTATATATGTAGTTATTTATGTATAACTTGTTTGATAAATAAAACATACATAAATACGTATACAACTGTATATATAATACCACATTTTTATACATACGCACATTCTCTAGAATATTATTCGGCCTTAAAAAAGAATGAAATTCTGATGTTTGTTACTACACAGATGAAATTATGCTAAGTGAAATAAGCCAAGCACAAAAGAGCACATATCATGTGCTTCTGCTTACATGAGAAATGGGACAGGGAAATTCCTAAGGACAGAAAGTAGAATAGAGGCCGCCAGAGGCTAGGAGCGGAGGGGCAGGGAGTTGCTATTTCATGGGTGCAGAGTTCTGATCAGTATGATGGAAAAGGACTAGGAATGGATAGTACTGACGGCTACAGAAAATTGTGAACGCATGTAATGCCACTGAATTGTACACATAAAAATGGGTAAGATGCTGATTTTTATGTTATGTATATTTCATTATATTAAAAAATTGAGGAATTTTGAGTGGTAAAATTTGATGATCAGAACTCCTCTTGAGAATATTATCTTGCAGTAATTTGTAATAGTAATGACTGTGGGCAGCAGAAAATTTTTTTTTTTGTTTTTTGCTATATTAAATCTAATAGAATGGTGTATCACTCATGTGGAGCTATCTACTGGAGATCATATGCAGGTTTGGACTCAGAAGAGACTCTGGGGTTGTACTTGGAAATAAACTGTATGCATACAATAATAGCGGAAAGCATGACTAGATTGGGCATTTAGAAATGAAAAATTGGGGATTAATAAGTAGAGAGAAAGAGAGGTAAGGAATGAGAGCAGAAGCTTAGGGAACACCCATATTTTGAGTATAGTGAGAGGAAGAGGAAACAGTAGACACAGGAGTGGTCTGAAAAGTAGGATAAAAGCGAATTCAATGCCATGTCACAGAAGTCAAGGGAAAATGAGATGAAGAATGAGAAGGTCAAACAAGGCAAAGATCCAAGAGTATGAACAGGCTGTAAGATTTGGTTCCTAAAAATAAATCGGTAACCTTTAAGGACACAGTTTCATAGAATCAACTATAGAACTCTTCTTCACATATATTAAAGAGAGTGATTTCCATAAGATAGTGGATTACAACAGCAACAAAACAATAACAAGATTTCTATAACATTCAACAATTAGGATTTATAAATTCGCTTCAATTATTCTTTTTTTGTGCCCATTAACATGCATAAAAATGTATTGAAAAAGTTAACCACAAATCACAAGTGTCAGAATATATTAAAACTATTAAAAATCATGTTCTCTGACCAGTAGAGAATCAAATTAGAACATAGCACTAACAAAGAGATAACCAAAAGTTTCCATAATTTGGAAACATAAAACATCTTTCTATATAAACCATGTGTTAAACAAGAAATAATGATGGAAATAAAAATATATTTAGGGCTGAATGACAGTGAAAACATTATATATTAAAACTTATGGAATGTAGTCAAAGCTATATTTAGAGGAAATTTATAGCCTTAGTGCCTATAGTAGAAAAGAACAAATAAGAAAAATGAACTAAGGGGTCTCATCTCAGAAGTGGTAAAAACAAAACAGAAAAAAAAAATGACAAATAGAAGAAACAAGACAATGAATGAAATAGAAATGCAGAAAATACTGTAAAGATAAAAAAATCAAAAGCTATATTTTGACAAGACTAATACAGTATAAACCTCTAGTAAGACTGATGGAAAATAAAAGAAAGTTTAAATGAGAAACGTTACTAATAACAAAAGGACACATTAAAGACACTAGAAATTCTTAAAATTATAATGAAGGTTATTAACATTATGTCAATAAATCTGAAATCTTAAATAATTTTTTACAAAAATACAATATAATCAGTCAAACAACAATGAAAACAAAAACAAAAACAAAAGACACCTAAGAAGACCATTTAATCAATAAAAGTCAGTATTAAAAATTGCCTAGAGACAAAACAAATACTTGAGTCCAGATTATTTTATAGAGAAACTCTACCAAACCTTCAATAAATCAATACCTTCTCAACCCTACTCTCATACAAACTGTAACAAAGAATAGAAAAGAATAGCCTCCAACTTATTTAATGATGCTAGTATAACCTTGAGAGCAAAATCAGTAAAGGAAGTTCAAAATAAGAAAAAGTTTAGGTCAAATATCCATAAGACTTTTATGGAAAAAAATACAAAATTTTAGTGAAGGATGTAAAAGAAGACAAATAAATGGAGATATATTCCAAGTTTAAGAATATAAGAGTCAATAAAAAATTCTCCCAAAATGAATCTATAAATTCAATGTAATTCCAGTAAAATAAATATGATTCCATTTATGCAAAGTGTAAAGCAGAAAGCAATACCAGCTAATGTGAATGGATATACATACTACACATATAGATGTATATATATGTGTGTGTATATATATATAGTAAAAATATAAAAACATGTATGGAAGGGACATAAAAATTCAAAATATGGGTAACTTCTGTGACAAGTAAGTAAAGCGAAGTATATGGGAGACTTTTGCTGCCCTATGATATTTTATTTAATTAAAATTAATTTTTAAAGAAAAAAAGTAATGTAATAATTTTAAAAAGCTAAAGGAAGTGAGTGCAAACCATTCTTTTTTCAGAGGTAATTAGAGGGAGTTTTTGCTGAGAAGACCAGATAAAGAGAAGAAAGAACAGCCTAGTGAGACTATAAAAAAATAAACTGTTGGGATGGGGAAAAAAATGTCTCGAGAATGGAAAATGTGCTTCTCTCCTGTGTGTACCTTTCAGTCAAAGCTCAGCATCATGGGTGGCGATATTTCCCACGATGTTCAGCTCTCCTGGGGCTCTATCTCAGGCAACGGATTAAGACGCTTTGGGTAGGGACAACCAGCCTGGAGGCTCTGGCCACCTCAGGCCCCACTGCGGAATCAGTGTATCAGGCACGCACACCTCTGAGCATTCACTGCCCACCATAGCACTGGAGCAAACTGGTCAGCTCTGCCCTACCGCCGGCTTCTCAAGCTAGATACTAGCATCAGCGGGTCTCTAGCCAGACAAACAATAAGTGGCTCTCACAATCCTAACAAGGTGGGTTACTACAGTTTGGATCTACTTTCTGGACATAGTTTTAGCAGCAAGCTCTGACTGATAAGTGAGTAGCAGAATAAATCAGGAGATAACGAACTATCCATTTATCTTTAGGCCCTCTGTCTCCTTTGACAATTTGATTTTTTGTTACACAAAATTTATACCTATAATCATTTTGGGCCAAGAATTGTTCTGAATCCATCTTTAGGATGGTTGCCAAAGTTGGCACTAAATTCAGGCTCAGTTTTATTGCCCATAATAGTATCAGCACTGTGAAATATGCTAAAATTGTCTTCCTCTGCTTCTCAGAAGAAAAAGAGAAAGGGGGATCATTTTCATCAGTGGCTGATTTACATAAAGTCACTTCTAAAACCTTTCTACTCAAAGCACAGCATCACCGAGAGCCTGTGTGAAATGGAGAGTCAGGCCCCACCGACCGGCTGACCCCGACTGTGGATTTTGGCAAGATCTCAGGTTATCAGTCTGCACACTAAAGTTTGGTCCAATAGTCCAGAAGATTACTAAGCGCAGGTCTTTTCTGTTTTAGGACCAGATTGGTATGATCTAGTAGTGCTAAATGGCAGAAAAGATGTTTTATTAATGATGTTAGGATGATACTATAAGAATCAAATTAAACTTTTTTAAAAGCTTACTGTTCCTGGAAGTCTTTGTCTTAGGTTGATACATTTTGGAAGCAAATCTCCCCTCTTTCCAAACACTTTGGCTAAGATCTGTTAGTAAAAATACGACATGGAACAAGAATAGTACAATCTCTGTTTCTCATTATCTCATTTTGATTCTTGAACGAAGATCAAGCGCTTCGTAAAAGCGCTCTGCAAGCATAAAATATAGTATTTGCTAATTCCTTAACAAAAAACTCCTTTTTAGTGTTTGCTTCCCCCCCCCCTCCTTTTCGTTGCAGATTCAACCACAATCTCTCCCATTTCTCTCCCTACTCAATTTCACCACTGTGTCCACGACTTAAAACCCGCGTTTTAGAACTTGACGTGTTCCATATGCTTCCAATCTGCTTCTCACATACCCTAGAGGAGTGTTTCCAAGTACCCATCTGGATGCAGTTTAGACTGGGGCAGAAATAACTCGCAGGCTTTGCCATAGAGCCCTTCTCATCGTCCACATAAAGAAGAACATCTTGCATTCGGCAAAATTTGTTTTGAAAATAAAACTCAAGCAAATAACAAAATAATCAAAAAATTAACTTCGTATGGCTGAGAAAGGAAAAAGTTGAGTCACTAACATTTGTCTTTACAAAAATGAGGATTTTAGTGTCCCTAAAACAGTAAAATGGATGAAACTTGCTTTCATGTTTATCTCCCATCTTCCAGAAGGAGAGACAATGCTGTCCAACCGAACTGCCACACAGGATACTTTAGAAATGGTAAGATGAGAGAATATAACACTCTCTGAACAACTGGGATGCATCAGTCTTGTGCTACACATTTTAAATTTGACGTCTTTAATCGCAACGGTGGCCCTATATGTATATGATTATCCACTATAGATGAAATTAATCTCTTTAGGTTTTAAATAAATAGCTTCTTGACATTAATTTATTAGCAACTAATTAAGAAATGGGATCATTTCTGTCTTAAATGTTCCCAGTGCCTGGCCCAGTTCCTGGTAACCGCTGAATGTCGGATTGATCAGCAATACGAATGTGGTAGAGAACAAAAGGAAAAAGACCAAAAAAAAAAAAGCCCTTTGATTTCGTAATCAAGAGGCTTAGTAAGCCATGTGAAGGACTTTGGACTTTACTAAAAGGATAATGCCCGTGCTGTAGTCATCATTATATTGATCATTATAAAGCGTCTAGCATGGCAGTAACATGAACTGACTATGTGCCTGGCACATAGTAGGGGCTTGATAAATATATGTCATATAAAGGAATACGTACGTGTATATCAGGTAAAAATTGTGTGTGTGCGTGTGTGTGTGTGTGTGTGTGTGTGTGTGTGTGTATTTCTTCCCATACGGAACTTTGTGCTTTTAGTAGAGACAAAAGCAAACAAAAACCTCTTTCGGATGCAGCAGCTTAAACTTGCACTGCCTTTCAGGCACTCAGACGGTGCTTTCCTTTGAACACAATGCCGCTTGTACCCTGGAGAGGCCCTTTCTGATTGATGCACTGAAAGAAAGCAACTTGAGATGCTTGAATGCAGTGCACAAAAAGGACTGTTCTCTCATTTTTTAACCCAGTCTTGATGCACTGAGTGACACGTCAAGGAGAAGGAGGAGGCTTTTTGGATATACAGGCCGAGTGTCCTCAAAACAACCCTCTTCTCTCAACAATAAGTAACTTATTCTAGTCCCTTCAGAAGCAGAACAGGTAATCCCAACCAAAGCCCCAACATATGTAATAGAGTGTAGTAAATTGCTTCTATTATAAAAGTCTTATCGTTCAACTTTTACGAAGCGCCCAGTACCAGCACGTGGTGTGCCACAGGTACCTCTCTATTGATTCAAAAGTCCCGTTTCACTCACCTTGTGCTTTTACCATCTATTTCTGGAAAATACATATTGTTGTTTAACTTAATCTAAGACGACTCAGAATGTGTGGAGCCCTATAGTTAATATCGCACTCAAAATTCATATTCAAAAAAATCTTATAGTTCATTAAGGAATGTGAAAGTGATTTTACAAATCAACCACTGTGTTCCAAAAACAAAAAAAACAAAAAAATCTTACCAAATCATCTTTCTGGTAGGAATGGAAGGAAAGGGTGCCCAGGAAGATATGGTATGTGGGCAAGAACACTTAAGTGAGATGGGATCTCTGCTGGAAGAAAGTTACTGTTCTCTGGAAGGATCTAAATGTTTCTATTTTTTTTAAAAAAAAAGACAAAATTATTGTTCTCTAAAAATGAGCAGTCCATGAGTTAATGCTCAGGCAAGCACTTCTGGTAATACCAGGCAGGATTCTAGAACCATTCTCAAGAGAATTTTAATGCTATTCATAGCCCAAACTATGACTAAGATAGAGGAAATTTGGGAACAGACTTCCTCACGTTCCCACCGTATTCTCTAACAGTTGCTTGGACACATATGTTGTCCTTCCTATTAGTAACAGTGCTTCCTTCCTGCAGATTCACTGAAACAATACACCATAAAAAAGGGTTTACATAAAAGACAGCTGGAGCCGGTTGCCAGGGGAACTGACGATGTTCCAGACACATTCCACATTAGGGGGATAAATTTCCGGGTAGCCGGGGCTGTTGAAGATGCCTTCGGCCATGTGGAAGCTTCCACCACAAGCTGGAAGAAAGGAGAAACAAAGCGAGTGCCAGAGCAGAGATTAAATACAAGACGCCGTAAGGTAAAGGAGAAAGGGCAGTACAGGGGCTGCAACAGCATCAACGAAACACCCTATTTCCATTTCACATTAAAAAAAAAAAATCTATGTCATATAAAATAAGAAAAGGATTTTGAAAACTGAAAAATAAAAGCCACTGAGTATGTGCATTAGACAGAATCTCCGTCGATTCTTTTCCAAGAGCCTTTCCTCCCTGTGAACTCTAACTTCACGTATAAAAGACTTGTTTAATCCTCTCTGTGTTTCTGACCAGGATGATTTGCAATCCTGGCCTAGAAGGGAAGGCAGCATTCAAGCCTCTCCCTCTCAGGAGAGCACGAACCCACACGCACATCTTCTAGGTTCTTCTAGGCGTTCTCAGGCTTTTCAGTGCTGATAACAAGGAAGCGGGCAGCTGACAAACAGCACTCCTCTGGCTAAGAGGCCCAGGGCCAGGCGGCTCCTCTTTCTGCTTCTACCCATGTGCCGCCATCCCTCCAGACCCTGCCTGAGCCCAATTTCGAGGCCAGGGAGACAAGAGCAGAGGTCGTCTATCCACAACAGCTGTCACTGAACTTTGTCAATCAGGGGCTGCTTTAATGAGCCTGTCATGGAGGAGAACACCAGCACACTGCAAGCAAGTCCTCCAAGACCCTTCCAACCAATTCTTTCCACTTCCAGAGTTCACTGTTAGCAGCATTAGTCAACAACAGCCAAGGTAGGGACACACGCTAAGCGTCCATAGGCGGATGGATGGACAGAGACAACGTGACTCAGAGTTCACTAGTGCTGCAATTTACATGTACGTGAACCTAATTTGGAAGAACGTGAGGTTAGTCACAGAGGTGACCTCAGGAAACTAACTGCCGGCTCTAAAAGATTCCCAAACAACAAACCAAGGATTCCGACTGCGTCCCCCTTACCCCAGCAGTGCCATTTGCTGACGCGGCTTACCTGATGACGATGCGGCATACGTAGCGTGGAAACCATCGGAATTCACTCCAGAATCAGAGACGAACCTCAGCGCCAGAGCATTGCTAAAGGAAGTGATGGGGTGGGGCATGGTGGTGCCACAGTAGCGGCCTGAAGAGTGAAAATAATGACAAAGAGGATGAGCGATGACATGGCATCAGCCACTACCTCTGGTCAACACGCGCCACAAGCGATCCGAGCAAACAGAAGTCGCTATTAGGAGAAACATTTAAATCAGGGTCAGTGTTTGAAACCATGCCTGAGAATTTAAAATAAACTACAAATACGAGCACAGGAGAGATGATTTGTAAACGGGATGAAGAACATTGGGAGGAGATGAGAAAAATGTAGATGACCTGGGTCCAAATATGACTAATGCTAAAATCTCCAGCACAGTAGGAACCTGAACATACAAAGGTACTAATACTTAAAAGCAAAATTTTACAGCAGAGAAAGGTGTGAATGCTAAAACCAGATACCTGGATTCAACTCCTAGCTCTTCCTTTTATTAGCTACGTGACCTGGGTCAGTTACCTAAGTGCTCCGTGCCTCAGTTTCCCCACTTGAGAAAAGAGAATATTGTTAATAAAGGAACATATCATAAGGGTATGAGGATTAACTGAGTTACCATAAGTTCTTACACTAGGATTCAGTTTAAGGTGAGCTCGATTTACATGGCTGCTAAATAACACGCCCTCATCCTTGGTCAAGCGCTTACAGGTGAAAGTCACAAGCAATACAGCCAGAAGTGCGGGCAGGGCAGAGTGTTCACTGAGCGCCCACTACTGTCGCAGGCGCTGACCCGAGAATAAAGCGGCGAGCAAGACGAAGCCCCTCCTCTGAGGAAGTTCGTCTTCCAGAGCAGGAAGAGATGCCCAAATATGAGCCTCTCACAGAGAAAGTTTAAATAACCTGAGATTATTTTGCTTGAGGACTATTCAGAAACTAGATAGCAGCAATGTTTAGACTTTCTAGGATATCTTACAAACCAAAAATCCAGAGTATTTACACACACACACACACACACACACACACACACACACACACATACATATATATTTTTTGCTTTCACTGAGGACAAAACCAGAAAAAAAATGCTCAATTTGAATAGAAGAACTGTGGTCAAACAGTAACAAGAAATTTCTTACAGAATGCTATCGAATGCTGGGGTAGATTTTATTTCACTGCTATCTAAAGCAGTTGCAACTTTTAAATTAAAAACAAACTACTCACGCCCTTGCACATGAACAAACTGAGGGTCTTGAATCTCGCATGACATCCTGCCTTCTTACCCCCTAATCTTTATTTGGCTTACGCTGCGCTCCGTGATTATCGGAAGCATTCTAGCCTTGTATGACTATAAATGAGACACAGCCAAGGCCACAGACGGGACCGAGTGAATGGCGCGGTACCTCGGAGGGGCGCGTCGTCGTAGCGGCCATCCAAAATTTCTAGGAAGTCTTGCGTGCACGCTGTGCTCCTTTCAAGCCCAAAGCGGGTAAAGGAGAGGGTTATGTGATTGACTGTAAGAAAAGAGAGAAAGCTATTTGACAAAATACTGGCAAGTAAAACACGCCGGGAGAGACATTTTACCTCTGCTGACTTCATCCGTGGGTTCTCTAGCATGGGAGAAATGGATTTGGTAGATTTGCACAGGGGTTGAGTGGCTGAGGAGGGAAAGAGACGACCGCTCTGCTAAAAGGTTTCCTTTGAAGAGTAACGGGATTGAAGGCTTTGAAAATGCCAGTAGAATCTGCATGCCAGTAAAGAAGAGGACTCCTGCAGAGGTTTGCTATGTGGCGTACAGGGAATGGCTTGTTGGAATACAGAGTTCTCACAAATTTTTTATCGGCCATTGCTGGGTTCTTCTAAGTGTTTCTCCCAACAGAATAGTTTCCTTAAATCCTGATTCTTCATGCGTGCTTGTAAATAAGATACTCTCTTTCTCCCTGGCACACACATCCTAGCCCTGTCGGTCTTACTCTAAGGCCAGAGCGAGGGCCCTGAAGGTTCAAGGTCATTTATAAAGAAAGCTTTGAATTACTCGCAGAACAGCAAGTGCTTGGGTACGTTTTCCGTTTGTTATTCTTCCTGGTGCTGTCTTTGAACCAGTGAGATCTTTCATCTAAAAGCGTTACAACTCATTATAAATTATCCTTAGGTGCAGAACTGCTCAGCTCAAAGCAGGAGGCCTCTTTATCTAAGGCTCGGTTTCCGGCGGGCTGGCAGCTTTCTTTAGGGTTCCGTGCTCCCCAGCTGCCATGGGCTAAGGATTATATCGCCAACCTCCAAACTGTAGGCCTGTCAGTAAAGGCACCCATTTGTTAACTCTTAACATTGCTAGGAAGAGTGTTAGAGAATAGTTAAGCCAAACTCTTCATTTTTCAGATTAGTTAATGGGGTTTCATTAGCTTAAGTGACTTGACTATTATCACACAGGTCATTAGTTATAGAGTGGAGTCAAGAACTTAATGCCTTTCCCACATTATGTCTGAAATCATAAATTTTTCCTGAAAACTTCAGGGAAGGGTAGGACTCATCTGAAACAAGATTCACGATGGCCCCAGGATCATCCTCTTTGAGGTCACTTTGCTTGAGCCTTTAAAGGTCTCCTTATTTTCTTTGTCTGTAAAATGTGGACAGTAATCTTTACCATCAGACTGTTACTGGGTCAGAAAATAAGACTCTAGGATTCCAAAAAAAAAAATAACATAAGCACTAAATGTTTCTTCTAGGCCTGTGTCGAAATTATTTTTTTCAATACATGCATTGCAGAAGAGATCAGGTTTTATAATTAGCTTCCACTTTGATTAAAGAGCAATACGCTCACAGTACTATAGTCCCCAACTATGACTTATTAATTTTCCAATCTATGGTCTTTATTCTTTATTCGTTTAGCAACTGTCTTGCACATCTACTACACTCAAGGCGCACATGTCAAAACTATTTTTAAGTACCCCCAACCTCACATGCCTGTCAATATAGCAAGGTTATAGGGTTGTTGTTGTTTTTTCCTATGCTACGCCTTGACACTGAAAACAAATTTTTATTTAAGAATAAAAAGTAAAAATTACTTTCCTATCAGATTAGGAAATGCTTGTTCTCGTGTACATCAGGAGTTAGGGCTTTTGAGAAAGAAAGAGGAAGGCCGTCGATTGTTAGGAGCGAGGAGATAAGGCCATTAGTCACAGGCGGGCTTTCCCACAGACACCATCCACCCTGGATTCTTTTTCATTTTTCGTTACTTACAAGGACGTTGAGCTTGAATAATCCAGCTGCAGTTCTGATTGTTTGGATACTTGGCAGGAAACAATGGAGAGGATATTGTATCAAACGAGTTGGTGAGGATGTAGCCTCCGCAGGCTGAGGACACACAAGCACATGCACATGTCATATATTTTTGATTTCCACTGATTGTGCAAGACAATTATTTGATGAATGAAAACATAGCTGATTTTTTCCCTTGTTTTTGAAATTCATACCAAGGAAGTACCCTGCTAAGGAAGCTGCACACAAACCATAAGAAAATGGAACACACTGTACATTTATAACAATATTTTTTAATTATAGGAAGTGGGGAGTGACACAGAACAACAGATTAAATGGCTATGAATTGCTTGCATCACTCAAACAAAACCATGGCATTGATTCACTCACTCTGCCTACTCATTAATTATAGGTCTAAAAATAACCTCTTTATAGACTTCTTTTTCTAGGAAAATCAATATGCAATTGAACGAGATTTCACAAGCAAAGCTATGGATGATCGGAGACGTGCAAAGCTCTACGAGAGTGCAGGAGAGGAAGAGTTTGTTGCCAGTGAGAGGGTGAGAAGCGCCTCACAGAGGAGTCAGTGGCTGCGGAAGGACTTGAGCGTGCAGAAGAGTAGTGCAGGGGGGAAGGAAGCCTAAGCAGAAACACAGAGGAGGCGAAGAACTGCATCTACACAGACTTGGCTGAAGCACAGAACACTTCGGGGTTAGTTATCAGAGGTGATGCTGGAGGAAAGATCAGTGCAGGTTCCTGGGCCCTTGCGTGACATCTAGAGGAGCTCGGGATCCATTCCCGAGGCAGTGCGGTGCCAGGACAGGTGCTGGTGCTCTCTGTGCCATGATCAGAGCAGGGCTTTTGTGAGTTGACCTTGAAGGAAGACGAAGAAAGCGTGAGTTCAAGAGAAGATCTATGGGGACTTATTTTTTTTTACTCTGAAGCAAAGCATAAGTGATAAATTAAATGGAAAAAAAAATGTGTTCAGAAACTATTCTTTCTTTGAAATCGCAGAGTGACTTATGCAGCCTGTCTTGCTCCGAAGTGTACAGTGCATCTTTGAGAGACCTTGATCCAGAAGCTATCTTTAGCCAGGGCTCTTTACTGTAGAATACAAGCAAGGGTCCTAAAACAGACCAAATAATTAAACAGACTAAACTAATTTGAAATGACAAGGGTCATCTGACTAAAAATCAGAGGCATATTGAAGCCAACCAACAATCACTCCAGTTCAGGGCTCCATCTCTGATAGTAGGGTAAAAGTTAATCAGATAAAAGGCAATGGGGGAAAAGGTCTAGTAACAAGAACTGAAAAGTGGTGGTTTAAGAAAATAATGGAAAACAACATTAATTCTTCAGGTAGACAATGGCAGGATCCATAAATGAGGGCAATCACTAGCTCGAGGGTTAGAATCTGACCCTACATCACAAGCAAGCCTTCTTATTTCTAGTGGTGTATCTCCTTCTAGCATAAAACCTTGGATAAATGCTAGGTAATTTATCTATGGATAATGAGGCTGGATAAACACCTCTTTATCATATCTCTAGTATTAAAGCTACTTTAAGTATTATTCTGAAAGCGTGTTTGAGAGCTACAGAGATCCGAAGGAAGTCAGCACCATCTGAGTTAGACAACGGTAAGTTGAAAGGTTCAACAGTTGGAGTAATTGCAAATCATAGTTCCTTGGTTCTACCTAAATTGTTACATGTTAAGTACAAAGCTGGGATTAATATCTAGTGGCTGGTCTCATTTTATTACAGCTCCAAGAGGGGCAACTATGAGCAGGTAGACGACCTGGGCCTCGGAGAGACCACATGGTACCTGCCTTGCCTGAAGTGAGCACGGAAGCCCCTGCTCTGCCCGGAAGGGCCAGACCGGAATCGCACAAAGAGGCTGTTTCCTGAGGAGGTGGTGGGGTTAGTCAGCTGCTGCCTTCCACACACACTGGCCAGCAGGGTAGCTGAAGAGCTTAAGCCATCAAACACCTACAAACAAAGACAACAGGGAAGATAATGGTTCAGGACTTCATACTTACGTCTATAAGGCCCATGTTCCATGGACCATCTGAACATCGGTGAAGTCGTGGAAAACAATTCATATGCTGGATCTAGTGCTTAGTTCTGTTGTCATGTCACACAGTTCCATGGGAGCATCTGAGTCTCTGGCCGTTTCTAGGGACACTCCAGAGATTTCAATAGGAGTGTCTCGGCCAGAACCACTGTGAGCTCTCCGGAAGTCCTTATACCCTGGCTGTCACAGCCCCTCCTCCTCCCCTGCCATGACTCCAGTGCAGTCACGTCATGGGCCATACCCACAATAGTTGCTGAAAATGTTTGATGCAAGGATGAATACAGGAGCAAATCGATGAAAAATAGTGAAACCCAGTTTCGGAAACCCAACATTTGCCAGCACTGTTTGCTCTTCACAGGGTCATGGTCAAGAAGAAAGAGAAATAGTATGATTCATTCAAATGATACAATGATGTGAGTCCAGTGTAGAAAATTACCCATAAATTAAGAAAATATACTAGACTTTTTGCCTGTCCAGCACTATGTCCCATACTTGACAAGAGAACAGAGCTTACGTTACTTGCACCCGAAATTGTTGTATTGGTTTGTGAAATTGAAGCTCGTTCATTTCCTTGGAATGCTGTGTGTCTCCTGTGAGTTTTTTAATGCTCTTGTGTGTCAACCAGAGGCAAATGAGTTCTTTTTCTTCGGGCGATAACAATAAAAGCAACCATTCGTTAAGTGCTTACAAAGTGCCAGGAACTTGACTCGGGCCTTCACGTTCACTATCTCATTTTCTCCTTACAAGAATTCCTCCATTTTTAACAAGAGGATAACCGATGCATAAAGAGCCTAAGGAATGTGGCCGAGTTATACAATTCCTGAGAGCAAGCAGATGGTGTTGAACCAGACAGCTAGACCTAGAGTACAGAATCGAAACTCTCATTTTGTCCAATGCAAAATATCAGTTCAGCAGAGTAGATGACTCCATTGGCCAACCATAAGAGTGGGATTAAAATGTGAAATTAAAATATGGCTGTTTCATTCAAAATAAATTGTCATTTATATATAATAAGAAAATCTTGGGAAAAAATGAAAGGTTTAGGGATTTCATACAAAGAAGATACATACCAATGACTTTAAATATCTGGTGATGACTATAATCAGTGTTCATTTTAGCACATAAGTATAATCAGGAGGCTATTCTCAGTTAAATTTACACAAGTACATAAATCAAACATCAATAGAATTATAGAATTTTTAACTCTTATGATGGAGCTAAACATTTTACGATAATTAATTTTAAATAAATGTAGTTCTGAAGCAGCAATTATTTTGTTTCTTTTTCTTTTTTCTCACTTAATGTTCAAATCTTAAGCCTACATATCCAATAAATAAAAACATTAAAACCGATTTTTATTTAATCTTTAAATATGGATTAAAAACTAAATTACATTTTCTTAACCAATTCAGAATATAGTTCCCAATCTACATCTACACATTAACCTGTGTCTCAAATAGTAGCATAGTTGGTTTTATTCACGACTTTAACATCTCTATATTTGGTTTTCAACTTTCCTAAGGTTAAACCCATAACAACTGAGGATATCAGTAATGTTATGTTAATACTATCTTGTTTTAGAGAATACCTTCTAGAACATCTGGGGTTACAAGGTCTGGGCATTATATCAATCGATTCTTGGTCAAGACTACTTGCACAAGACTATTGGCTTCTCTTAAGATGATTTGTTTGTTTACAGGAGCATCTTAAACTCTAGTGGAATACTGGGGTTCTATGAAGTTACACACTCCTGCCAGCAGCAGCAACAACAACAACAACAACAACAACAACAACAACAACGGCGCCCTGTTTCAAAGGATTTTTACAAGTCCATGAACGTACAAAGGCAAGGCTCTTCTAAGTCTCCTTTATTTCTCCCCAATTCAGTGGTCTAGTGAATAAATAGATAACATTGTCCCTTGCTTTTCTAAGTCCTCCTTTTCTCTTGTAATGGTTGCAATGCTTGGAAGGGAAAAAAAATTAAGGTAGAAAGTTAAGGTTAGAAACTTCATAAAGTCACATGAATGAGCCACTACCCTGGGCATTCTTGGAGAGGAACACATTTGCCAGGGGGTCTACACGTTTCCCAGCTCTCAAGCCCCCAAAGAGGAATTACAGGACCTCGTCTGAAATTCATATGGCTGGAACATTGCTCTACAAGGAATGGACCCATGGTTGAAGGTTTCCAAATGTTCCTGAATCACAAGGGCATCCCAATGGCACCTTAAATTTAAATAACAATTGTACAAGCTCTACCGCAAACATCTTAACCTTGTTCTCCTTGTCCTCCTCCACACCATGTGATTTTTTTTTTTTAATGAAGAAAGCAAGACAAGTGTGCTAGTATTTAAAGTATTATCTCTTCCAATGGAAGCTAATAATCCAAGATCATACAGCTAGCTAGTGAGTAGCAGAGTCAAGAACGTAATTATTCTCTCTCCAAATTCTACATTATACATGTATTTTTCTTTAAAACGCTTGTGAGAGTTATTAAGTTATATACCTAATTGTCATTGTATGAAAGTATAACACCTCAGGTTATCAAAGAGACAGCTGACTTTTTTTTTAGTAGTTCAGAACAGCAATTCTTTTATTTGAGAGTATTCTTAACACTCTCAATTTTAAGTTTTAATTTTAAAAGTATATGAAAAATATTGTAAGTTAAACTTAATAAACCTTGCTCCCATTTATTTAAAATTCTAAAGTCATGAAAATCATCAATATGCATTTTCCTTTACTTCTATTAAGCACCCAAGGCAGAGCTAGCGAATTATATTAGTATTGGCTATACATATAACATCTTTATATAACGTATAGATATATAATTTTTATTTAAATCCATTGCTGAGAGTTTTCTAGGCCTGGGAATTAATTTTCTGATCTGATGCTAAAATAAAATTTTGAAGTTGAATCCACAAAAGAAAAAGTGGCTACCATCCTGGGGAGTTAGAGCTACAGGGATTGCCAAGACAGGCAGATCAGTTAAGTGGCCATCTAATTTCTACAAAAAGTTAGTCTCCTTAGAAAGTATCCAGAGTTTTGTAAAATTTCCAGATGCTAGCATACACAAAATACCAAACGTTAATTTTATCATATAAAAATAGTTTTTTTTTTTTTTAAAAAAAAGAACAGAACTTGCCACATAACAGATGATAAATGTTTGATATACAAAATAAATGAAGAACATATAAGAGTATATGGCCTCTCAGAACAGAGGACTAGGATTGGGGAGAATCAAGAGTTACGAAAAAACTGTCCTCTCTCTCATGGATTGCCACACGTAAGTGCAAGCAGTCACAACAGTGGGTAAAAGAGGTTATTCATAGCAGGAAAAGGTCAACTAGGGCTGCTTTCTGGGCAAGCTTTCTACATCTGGGCCCAAAGGGCAATGCAGGAGGGTCCAATCACAGGACACAGGCCAGGCCACACACACGACTCCCAGGTGCCTTCTCTCTGGCTGTACTAGCCTTTTGACAGCTGTGAGAGGCCATGGAAGGCAGGAGGTGGGTAGAGGACATCAGAGCCATCCCCAAAGCCCGGAGTGTTCAGAACACATGACATGTTACTGTGCTCTCAGGGGCTCTCCATATCCTAAGCTCTAGCCAGAAGTGAGGACTGAGCCAAACCTTTATGAATTTTAATACATGATGTGTTAATATCTTAAAGAGATGTGGGTAAACGTCAACCCTTTTTCAAAGTCCACACGTGTCATCTCCACATGACGTAAGGAGGAAAATCATTTGGGAGAGAGACTAGCATCTCTTTCTGATGATATTTAAAGAGGCCTGGTGCCGGAATTCCCTTTGGAGAGAAAAACAGTCTTTATTTAGCAAAACACCTTCACAGGTTCTCAGAGAATGACTGAAAGGAGAGATGTTATTTTATGTTATCGTGGACAAGTTTCTCTCTTCCCTATCCTTTTGGCTTACTAATTTGTAAAATGGGATTGGCATGAGTACATAGCTCATAGCGTTCATCAGAATTAAACATGTTAAAAGAAGTAAAGTACTTGGGATATTTCCTGGCACATAGTAAGCACTTACTAGGTATTAGCCTCTCGTATTAAAGTGAGACAGAGGGATAGTAAATCAATGTTTAAGAAATGAATAAAGTTTTTTGGGGGGGCGGAACTAGAGAGCTACAGAGGCAAAAACAAAAAGATGTCCAAAGGATGATGTTTTACAGTAATATAAGAAGAGGCAGGAACCTGAGTAGAACACATGATCCCTGAAAATTACCCAGCTGGGACTGTGGGGGCGGCGGCTTCTGCCCTGGCTCCAGCGATTTTTGTCCTTGTGGAATCTCCTCCTCTGCAGTGTGGAATGGACCTAACGACTTGCTTCCGATGAACGGATTACAGCCGAAGTGGTAAGATGTCCCTTCCGCGGTCAGGTCGTGGCAGATGGCCTCCTCCGTCCTGCTGGCACTCCCCCTTGCGCTCTGTGTTGCTCACTCCGTGTTACGAGACACTCCGTGGAGAGGCCTGCGTGGCAAGGAACTAAGCGAGGCCTCTAGCCACCAGTCTGCAAGGAACGAAATCCTTCCACCAGCCACGTGAGTGAGCTGGGACAGACCCAGTCGAGCCACGCCTGGATTCCTGACACGGAAACTATAAACGCTGTTGTTTTAAGGCATTAGGTTTGGGGATAATTCGTTATGCAGCAATAGGTAACGAAGACAGGGGAGTGAAATAAGAGGCTGAATTAAAAATGAACAATGGATTTTTAAAGACAAGGAAGTCTAATATCACATTTTAATTCAATTGCTATGGTGCTATTTGCAGTAATCACCTGACAGTGCCTAAATTATTTAGTCAAAGTTTACTACACAAAAGAGCCTCAAGTGTGTGGTATTTTGGAGAAATAAAGAAAAGAAGTCTAAATTCCAACTTTCTCTTAACAAGAGAGTAACCTAGGCTCCCTTCAGTAGAGTCTGACACAGCTGATCACTGCAGGTGAGGACAAGGACACACAGAGGTCTGGGAAGCCCATCACCCTTGATGAGATTTTCAGGAATTCTTGTGTGGAGAAGTGAGGACAGAGAATGGAGGTGGTCACCCAGATGTCCATTACTTGCCACTGTTAAAATTTCATGGATATGGAGAACCAATTGATGGCTACCAGAGGGGAGGAGGGTAAAGGGGTGGGTGAAAAAGGTGAAGGAGAATGAGAGATACAAATCTTCAGTTATAAAATAAATAAGTCACAGTGATGTATGTAATGGACATCACAAGGAATAAAGTCGACAATATCATAATAACTTTGTATGGTGACAGATGGTTACTAGACTTACCACAGTTATCATATGATAAGGTACAAAAGGCAAAATCACTATGTTGTATAACCCAAACTAATGTAATATTGTATGTCAACTATACCTTAATAAGAAATTAGCCATGGAGGAAACCCAAGCAGTTTCCTCTGGGACAGGAGCAGACAGTTTAAGAGCCCGTCTCTTTAGCAATTCATTTCTTTTGGCGGGGGGCGGGGGGTGGGGGGGTGGGGGTGGGGGCAGGGAGAGAAAAGAACTTGAGGCCAATGTGGCAAAATATTAAGATTTGGCAAGTCTGGACAGTAGTTCATATGTACTTTATACATACGATGTAGGTTATACTGAAAATATTTTATAATAGAGTTTTCAATAACGAAGAATCTATATAAAGGAAGTTTTAGAAAATGCAGAAGATTCACATATAAATATGCTCTTCATAGCATTATTAGAATGAGAAAAAAATACAGAGTTATCTAGGTGGTCAATAATAAACTAATGGTTAACTGAACTCTGGTATGTCCATATGGTTGATTATAAAGCCATAAAGAAAATATTTTTAAGAAGAAATATATTAAATAATGCTAAGCATAAAATGCAGGATACAAAATGATATGCAGTATTACCTTAACTATCTACGTTTATGTGTGAATAAGTATGCACGTGTGTGTTTGCATATATGTTTGTGTAGGAAATAAGCCAAACTTTTAATAGTTTGTCTCTGTATTCCAACATTATAGATGGCATTAATTTCTCTTTTTTTTTCTGTACTTTAAAATTTTAATATGAGGAACACATAAAATTTTTAAATGACATATATATTTAAAATGTTTAAGCATTTAACCAGTCAAACATGCAAGTGATCACGTACAGAGACATGACGATACACTAGTCATATAACAGTACCACAGCAGCTAAACCAGATGGATATTAATGCCACTTAATCCAGCCTTTTGCTGCCAGGAATGCATCAAATTAAATGAATACGCATCTGTTTTATGATCTGCAAGATGTTTATTAGCTGGTCAGTACCTACAAGTGTACTAGCTGTCCCCGGAAGTTCCAGGCCCATCTATCCAATGGCATTCCAGACCTCATGGCTTGTACTATCGCATAAACCTTGAAAGCGAACATCTTAAACCAAAGTCATCTCCCCTCGCCCTCACCCCTCCTTCACCTTCATTTCTTGCCTCAGTAGATGCCAGGAGCATATGCCCAGTTGTTAAGCCATTTTGGATCTCTCCCTCGTCCCCTCGCTCCAATGGATCTTTGTGTTCCGTCAATTCTCTCTCCGATGTGTTTCTTGGATCCCTTCCCACCCCCCCCCCACAGGGCCGCCTCCTGGTGTCTTGATGTGGGACCCTGTCACGTTTTGCCCAAATCCCTGCCTAAATTCGTGCCCCTTCAATTCGATCTCCAAGCAACCGCCGGCGTGCAGTGTGCTCCCTCTAAAACGTAAAAGCCGGTACAAAAGGAAAGCTGAGTGCCCCAATACTTCTAAAAATTGCACTAAATCAGGATGAGCAATCGCTGACGCTTTGCTTGAGGACTAAAGAGCAGGGCCTGACACGATGCAGTAGTGCACAGCGCTCCTGCCCGCAGCCGCCTCCTCTACGATCAAGGCCTGGTGACGGAGTGACTCGTGATGACCTTACCAAAGCAGTCGTTGCCTGCAGCCTGAAGTACATGACTGAGGGGTAAAAATGAACCTCAGCTTCCTCACTAAGGTTTGCATTTTCACTTCTAGAAGCTGAAATATATTCCCTCAGGTTGTTGGAGAGGAGGTGGGCGGGGGGATATTTCTTCTGAATCTATCTTCTTGTTTTACTGACTTTCATCTTGCTCGGGGAAAAAATAAACAAAGTGTGTGGGTTAAAATTTTTACAAACTGGAGTAGGAAAAACTATTTTAATTCAAAAGCAAAACACACAATGTATTTTACAGTCCCCAAAGTACGACAATGCTTGCCCTTAGCTTCAGTCAACGTTTCCACGTGAACAACTTATGATATATACAAATATGCTTTCATTTTCATTTTCTGCACTATTACTTTTTCCTTAATTCATTTAGGAATCTTCTGGAAGGTATTAAAATAACACACTTATAAAGTGATAAAATTCACTGAGATGATATATTGAAGAATGTGGGGAAAATTGCTAATACATATTTTAAGGTTTAAAAAATACGATAAAATAAAATGAATGTTTATGAACTAATGAGGATAGATAGAAATGAAGGGGGATTATGAATCCAGTTCTGTGGACCTCGGGGCCACAGATTCTGAAAAGATCAGTGAAGAACTTTAACATAGTATGAGTAGTAACAGAAGTAGTAGAAGTAATAGAAAAATTAGAAGTAGCAGCTAACACTTATCTGCACCAGACATTCTGAAAAATGCTTTAAAAACATTTTTTAAATTCAATCTTTCTTATAATTCCATTTTGCAATGGTAAGATTGAGGCTCAGAAAATAGGTAACTTGCTTGCAGTCACATACCAAGTACTATAGAGCCATCCATGTGACATCCGATTATCATTAAACAGGCCAAAAAGATAAAACTGAATGTAATTCATTGAGAACAGAGTATTCTATGAAGCTATGTGAGGTGCCTACGGTCCCCTAGAAAGGTAATTGTGGAAGCCACGGGAATAAAAGGGAAGCCTCCTCTCACCTATCCAGCCCTGCCACAAAGCATCTTCAGCGGCATGTCAGAAAGTCTTATCTGTGGCCCCCTGGATTTCAGAGTGCCTGGCACCTGTCGTGCATGCCACTCAGCCAAACACGCATGGGGCTCCCAGCCTGGCTAACCTGGCAGACGGTGCAGCAAAGCGCCCTGGGCTCATACATCAACTTAGAGTTTACATCCTTGATCCCTAAACTCGGTCCTGCTCTTAGATTCAGATAGAAACTCTCCTGTGCTTTCTGGTCTAACCATGACCCAACTGCCTGGTCCAGCACGGCCTCTTTCTCACCTCACCTGGGCCTACTGTAGCTTTCAAATGGGTCTTTACTCTTTACTTCATTTTTAACGCCCCACAACACATATCTACTGCTTCTGATTGCCTTAAAGCTTATCAGGGTAAGAAAAAAAAAATGTGGTGAAAGATAAAATATTTAGGATACTGAGAGATCATTTCCATCAGAGTGCAAAGTCAATTTCGAGGATGAGAATCTATGAAATATTTGCACGTATTACATATGGTGGTGTAGCTGCTGATGGAATTACCATTTTGGAATTCAAACTGCTCTAAGAGAGAGGAAATATTCAGTGATAGGGAGGGGAATCCTTCAGGAAATTATCCAAGCTGTTAAAATCATAAATGTGAGGACAGAAATGAAAATATGACTCATTATCGCAGCTTTTCCTCAGGGCGGGACGTAGGAAGCATCGGTTTCCTCAGTCGGTGATATTTTCCAGCTACACTCCTCTGAAATGAAACGCCAAGATAAATTCTCATGTCAGGACACTGTCACTCCTTTTCCTTTGTTCTACATTATTGCACTCAGTCTTCAACTTGTACGGACTATAAACTCTAATAATCTGCAGTGGTTCCAAGCAGTGTTAATATGAAAAAATCCAAGAAGCTCATTTCATGTTCACAAATAAACATGAATTTGAGGAGCTTCTGAGCTGACATATAAACAAAACAAAGCCTGTGTCCACAGATTGAGAGCTGTGAGTTTCAAGTCCATTATTTTTTGCTTTAGGGGTATAAAGTATTGGGACAGCTTGGGGTGACTATTTGGCACTGGGATGCAAAGAGGCTAAGCAGGTATCGAAAGCAAGACACAAAATAAACATTTTACAGAGATCCTCGGAGATCAGCCTAACGTATCAAAAGGAAACTAAATTTTCTGTGGTGAGGAGTGAAGTAGAGAGGGTGGAATGAGAGAGAGACGGGAGGAAGAGATTAATTTTTGTCTTGGATTTATTTGTAAGACAATAAATATTTGAAGAAGAATTCTGTCCATTATCTCTTTGAAACACTGAGTTCTATTATTCCTGTGTCTGTTTGCTCTGTTTTGGAAACAATCACTGTTTTAAAAGGAAACACAGCATGGGTAGTATCTTAACAAAATAAAACAAAGTGTGGAAACTGCATTCTGTCTGCCCCGTCCCACCCTGGGCCTTGCTGTCAACTAACGTGAACGACAACAGAAATCGCGGCTTTGGCATGGGGGTGGGGCATCTGATTTTCTTCGGTTTACATCGGACACTTCGCTTTTTCTCCTAGACCGGTACAAAAGGCTTCAGAAAAGAAAACAGCTGCTCATCACACGCCCTTTCTGTGCCCTGGGCTCGGCGAGCCCTGGTGTATGTTTTCCCCAAATGAGGATTGGATCTGGGCCGCTTCTGCTTGCTTTTATCTGTTTCTTACTGATTCTCACAAGGCAGACATTCCATTGTGCTGAGCCAAGAGGATGCTGAATCCAGAGGTCGGAGCATCCGGGGCCCGTTGTGCTGAACTGACTTGTCTCTCGCTCTCACTCTGAGCTACAACCAGCATTTCCCAGAGATCAATAAGAGCTTGCAGGGCTCCATGAATCTGAGGCTCAGAAGAGAGACTCTGATTAAGCAATTAAACTGTCAGTCGGAGGTCACTTTAAAAGTCAGCCTTTTTGAAAGGAAACATAATGGAGCCATTTTCATGCTGACCACACAGAGTCATGCCTGGCCAGCCAGTGGGTCCCACCGCTGCCTGAGTAAGAATGGCTCACATTGCACCGTCATTCGGGAGAGCCCGAGGTTAACTACACTGGCCAGTCCAAAGGGACTGAGCAACGTATTACCAAACCAGTTGAAACCTGAATGCAAGTCGGGCTTTCTGATTGCCACCCCACGATGCCATCGCCATTTCAATGAAGTCAGAAAATTCTCTTTTTCCATTATAATAACATGTAATTCTAGAAAACACACTTAGGAGATGTCATCTAATTCTCATGTGACTCAAAATAGTGAGATTGTCTATCGATGACTATGCCGGCAGTGAACTCTGCACAGCACATTCCCAAATGTGTCATCTGCAATCTTCCATTGACCCTGGTGGGAGTAGAGACAGCAAAACTTCATTTTTTCAGCCCTGCATCTATTAGTAATTCCTGCATCAAACAGATTCGTGCCTTTGAAACACAAAGACTGCTGCTGCGGATTATATGAGAGGCTGTGTATTGCTGTTCCGTTTTTAAATTTTCATTTGTTTCTTCCACTTGCTGATTTTTGCATTTAGTTCCAGGACACCAAAAGCGATGTGTTGGAGCTGCTGCGGGCTTACACTGCCTCCCTTGGGACCACTGGGGACCAGGCCAACCACAGGAAAGCTGTCCTCTGCACAGCAAGTGGGCAGTGAAATTACCCTCGGACCCACGCCTGGTGGACTTGTGGCCTAGAGAGTGACCAGCACCTTAATGCTGTGCGAGTCTGACCATGCTCCCCTGAATAAACCCCCGCCGACGTCGCCTGGCCCTTCGTATCCATTTCTTCAGCTCCCACCTTGTTCTCCTCCTCCTCCCCATAAACACAGCTCCAAAAAGGACCCTCCTCCCTAGTTCCTCTCTTTCCTTGGGTTCCCCAGACACTCGATTTCATACATGAGCACCCTGAGGCCCCCAGGTTTCTGGCACCACACCCAGAAACCAGGGCCGCCAGGGCCTGGCCCTTGGCGGCACCAAAGAGCGGGTGAGTGAGTGGAAAGCACGCTGCCCGACTTCAGAGCAGAGGCGCCCTCCACTTCGTAAGCGGAATCCTAGCACTTTTCCTTATTGCAGGTTCATCTGAGAGTTCACAATGGTGCCAATGTAACCCTAATTTTATTTTCTCCCTCTTTTCCTGGTTGTCCTTTATTCTGTCATTCAGTTCCCTGTACACAGGCTATAATTTTTACATTTTACCAGAATATGTATTCTTACTTTAGGCTTGCTTGCGTTTTAGTGCTGATCCTGCTATTAATTTCTACCTGGTGTTGATGCTGAACCATCCGGACATCGATTTTCTTGTTTTTAAAATAAGTTTCTGACAGTAATTATCTCTATAATCTCTCCTCATCCAACCTTAACATTCTAGGTATCTATGTGTTCATGACCATTAATCATAACGACGGCTAAAATTAGTATTTCCACTCTGACAATCCAAACTGTAATAGGCGTTTATAAAAGATGATGGCTGGTCCCATGCAAGCATAATTTACCTTGGTATTAAGTAGTACACTTGAGCTCTATTAAAAACCCCATGAACACAAACATCATTCGGCAGCTTCATTGGAGCTGACTGTTTTTCTCTTTGCTAATGACTCTGTCGAAGCAACAGAACCAAGACATTAACTTGCGTGTCTCCAGAATGAATAATTGGCTTTGTATGAACCGAAACTGCAGAGATATTGTGTAAAGTATTGGACTTTCGGGTACTTTTCACATCCAGTGTCCATCTAGCTATGAAAAGTAGATGGCTGCTGCCTCAATGCCCGCTTTCACGAAGCCCTGGACAACGAACCATAACTCGGAGCCAACCTTCCTGCCTGGCCAGGATGTTGCCCGCCCGGTTCCAAACCTCTGCTGACCTCCCATCCCCGTAACTGAGCCCACCTGGCAACCGTACGCAGCAGATCTCCATCTCAATTTATCTGAACAGTCCTTTTTCACATTTCTTTATCTTTTTGTAAGGGTGATTTATAAATTGGAAAAACAAAACATGATTCTGTTTATATATGGTTTATGTAATTTTTCAATATAGATAAATTTGCAACTCAAAATAAAATATGGTTGGGCATCTGTTGTACTTTCTCATTCTGAAAATATAAAATGTACAGTGTCAATCTCTCCAGGTCTCTCTGCCCTGATACCACGACTTCATCAATTACCCCATTTCTCTCTTACATTACCCCATTTCTCTCTTTTCCAACCAGCATCTTGTCCTCTTGACATGTTTAAGCTTCTTCATCATTAACAAAATAACTTTCCGTTGATCTTGCCTTGCTCAGAGGTTGTAACCTTTATCCCCCTATGCCGTTCGCTTCCATAATTCTGGAGAAAAAGCTACGCTTCTGCACCTCTTCACCCACTGTGAGCTGGAGTCCCCCACTACTGCCCACACTAACCCTGCTCCTTACGAGGTCATCGAAGGCTGAATGCAGCTGCTCTGTTTCAGTCTAAGCCGCTCTGTCCTGGTTCTCCACCTCCCTCTCTGAGTTTCCCTTCCGTCTCCTTTTTCTCTGTTCCTCCGTCTGCCCCTTAAGTGGGGGGTGTTTCTCAAAGAGTTTCCTTGGCCCTTTTCTCTTTACAAAATACTATTATAAGTGACCACACCTAATTCTGCGATATTAACAACCAACCAAATACACAGAAATGATCCTCAAATGGATATGTCCAGCTCACGCCCCACATGGAGCCTTAATGCATGTGTTGAACGCTATAAGGGACATAGTGTAGACCTTCAAACTTGTTTCCAAGCTCAGTAGTCGACCCCTTTACTCACTTAGTTAATGGCATCATTGTCCACCCAATGTGCCTCACACTGTGTGTGAGTTCACTGTGTGCATCCATGTGTTGCTCGAGTGCTCAGCGACATCTGCTTCTGAATGCCCCACCTGCCCACCAGCGGGGACGCTCCAACTGCTTCGTATGGGAGCCCCTGATTCTGACGACTTGTTTGTACTATTACTTTTTGTTTTTTACCTTATCTGCCAGCCTGAACTACTCCCAGCACCTGTCTTTGCGTTAATTTTCCTATCTCCACGCCTATGGCCAGGCCATAACCGATGTCTCACTTCCTCCTATTTATTCCCTCTTGCTACAGTCTAAGTCAGGCCCAGTTGCAGGCCGAGATATGGCAGTGGTTCAGAGAACACCCAGGCTGTGTATTTATATCTCAGGTAGGTGGAAAATCCTACTCATGACAACAGGAGGGAAATAATGCAGTCGTGCTGGGTGTGCCTTGGACCCAGGCTTTGTTTTGTTCACACATCTTTGAATGCCGAAGTCTACAGATTATGGACTTTACCAAGGAGGAGAAACTGTACTGGCACCATACCGGGGAAGGCAGCGAGCGGTGAAGAAACGCCCACCACAGGCAAAGCATGAGGTAGACAGTCTGTCCCCGGCCCATCCAAACTTCTCTTGAAGGCCCCTCTTCTGCTTCAATGCTTTACTTCGCCTGTGTTTTTAAAGCCTTTTTAAGAGAGTACAGAGTTCCTAGCTGGTAGTTATTTTCTTTCTTCAAACTGAAAATATCACCCCATTGTCTTTTCTTGCTTCCAATTATCACTACTGAAAAGTCAGCATTCAGTCTGCCACTTCCTGAAAGGGAATCTATTCTTCTGCCCATCCACTCTCTTGGCCAATTACAACTTTTTGTTTTCATTGTCATAAGTTATTTGGATAAGTATGTTTTTCAATTTATCCTGCTTGGGATCTTATTTTTGTAAACCAATGTCTTTAAAAAAGTCTAAGTCATTAGCTCTTCAAATATTGCTTCTGCTCCATTTACCTCTTTCCCTCTGGGATTACAACTAAATGCATGTTATATCTTTTTAGTGTTTATATTTCCCTTCTATGTGTCTTGGCCTCTCGTTTGTATTTTTTATTCTTTTGCTTATCCATGCTTTTTTCCAGATAGATTCTTCCGACTTATCTTCCAGTTTACTATATCTCTCTTCATCTCTGTCCAATTTGTCAAATATGCCAAAAAAAATTTTCCACTGAGAATTTAATTTCAGCTATCGTATTTATCCAGTTTTAAAATTTTCAGTTAGTTATTTTTCATATTTGCAATATCGCTTTTTGTAGTTTGCTGACAGTTTTAAGTTTTACTTTTACCTCCATAAGCTTAGTAACCACAGCTGATCACCAACTCGTGCCTGGTAAAGTTAGCATGTGGCATATTAGTATGTTTGTTTCCATTGTTGTTACTAATGTTGTCTCCCTGTGTACATGAATATCTTCAATAGTGTGCTGGTTATCGCATATGAAAATCTTTTGGTAGAAACGAGGTGTATGATGATTTCATATCCCTTGGAAGATTTCAGATCGCGTCTGCTGCACGTCCAATAGTAATACAGAGTTGCTCTCGTGATTCCGTGGCTTGAGATCTGGGGGTGACTGGAAGCCAGGATGCAGCCTTTGTGAAGGCTGTTTTATTTTACCTAGGGTTTAGGCTGGTTTACCAGGACCTAACCCTACTTGGGCCTCAGACTCAAACTTCGCTCCTCTTTGCCCCAAGAGGCTCTCGGAAGTGCTGCTATCTAACTTCTGCATCAGCAAATGCCCTGTGGGCAAAGCAGCACTAAATATTAGGCTCATGTTTCTCTCTGATATTAAGTCAGAAACGTCAACTATCTCATGAGTTCTTTATCGCACCTAGGAAGATGTTTTTAAATATCATCCAAAATTTTTAAATTGTCTTTGTCAGAAGAGTTGGCCAGAGTTATCACTACAGAAAATAGATAACCTACACCTTATGTTTGTATAAAGTTTTGCTAATTTTGACTCCAAAGACTCATGTAGAAGGTTAATTACATAGTCATAATTCAACTGAGTTTTTAAGTACATTAATGATTAATAATATTTGAAATTATACCATTAGTGGACTACTTTGAGAAATGTGAACAATTTTTGAGTTTTCTTAAGTTAAATCTGAAAGCTAGCCAGTTGAGGGTTGTGTAAGAATCTGTCAGAAAACTAAACTAGAAAGATTCATTAGCTAAGAGACTCCGGGTTATATTTGAATGAAATGTTTCGAAATACAAATGAACGATGGAAAACCTTTTTGATTAAAAAAAAAAAAAAGTCAGATAACCAGAAAAATGAAATTAAACCCCCCAAAATTATATATATATAAATATATATATATACACACACGCACACACAATGCAACCGTATTCACTCTGACATTAAAAACATGTGGGAATGTATTAAAGCTGTTGACAGCAACAGAACCTTTCTGTCATCTAATCAACTAATAGCCACATCCCTTCTCATTCACCCGCATCACCCAATATATTCCCTCCTACCAGACACTGCCTTGTTCAAA
The DNA here is from genome assembly GCF_014176215.1 of Rousettus aegyptiacus. Classification (NCBI taxonomy): domain Eukaryota; kingdom Metazoa; phylum Chordata; class Mammalia; order Chiroptera; family Pteropodidae; genus Rousettus; species Rousettus aegyptiacus. The sequence goes on along the minus strand of NW_023416285.1, from coordinate 89,634,069 downwards.
TAACAGATTGAGATATTCCGATCTCAAAAAAGCAGAACCCTATGAGAACCTCCGGAGGCTTAATAATAATTGAGTTAAAGGAGTTATGATAAATCCATTCCACTATACTTTCTTAATCTCTCTTATAGCCGATTCTGGCTAATGATATGTAAGGGGGCTCCTGTGAAAATTCTTTCTTGATTAAAATAAAAAATAGAAACAATTAACACTATTCCTCTTCTCTTCATCAGACTCATACAGCATGTTCAGAGCTGCTGCAGCCATTTTCTGACCATGAGTTAATAAACACAATGAAAAGCCAACATCCTAACAACAGTAGAGTGGAAACTGAGTTGTTTAATAAACCCTGAGATTATCTACCTCTTGATTTGTATTTGGGTAAAAAAGAAATGTCTTTATATTTTAAGTTGCCAATAGGTGGCTTTCCTATAATTTTATGTTGAAAACATCCATAACTACTATATTCATTAAATATGCTCATATGGCAATGTTTTGAACCAGGTTTGACTCTAGACAATGCTTGAAATTTATGTCACTTACCATAATACAAGAGTCCTCAGGTTCAAGGTCAAAGTCAGTGAAGTTCAAGAAAACACGGTGATTTCTTTCCACTTGAATGACCCAAGAACAGTCAGTGTTACTCCTATAAGGCCTAGGGTAATTTGGAGAATGAATCTCCCCACTGGGAGCCTGGAAAGTTCCACCGCAACCTGTAGGTAGGAAACCGAATTCAGTAATGAGAGGAATCTCCGATGCATAAAACTTTCCCCCACAACCTGGTAGAAGAGGACCATATGCTACTATGTTAGACTGCCAGTTTTATGTAGTGTGGGCTAACCATTTTGAAGACCTGACTATCCACCATTAATTCATTCATCCCAACAAAATCAACAAGGGCAACTAGGAAAATACTTCAAATACTGATGCCAAAAGTCATTTTAAAGATATTGAAAAATAAGTGCAAACGAGATCATGTTATCATTAAGCCATGAAATGCCTTTTCACGGGTCTCTAAAAATATAGTATTAATGCAGTAGTGTATGCTTTTACAAATAATTTAATATCTGCCTTTTAAAATTGAATACTTTAGACCTGATACAGTTATTTTTTTTTATTCCCATGATGTTATCAAATACCTATCAATATCTACCTCTATGACCCATCATTTCTTAGATCGATGATATAAACCAGTAATGCAAAAATTCAATATTATTTTTTAATGACTGAAAATCATTTGGGGATAGTCTAAATAATACACATTTGTAATTCTCATTAAATTTATACATCACTGACATTAGGAAAGATGTAATATACTTACTCTATCACCTTAGAGTTGCAGAAGAAAGGCTGTAAGGCAGCTTAGAGTTACATCTCTGCTTTGGCATTTTCTTGAAGTGGCTAACTTCTCTAAGCTTTGATTTCCTCCTTAGTATAATGGGTATGTCAAGTGAATTTCCCTTGAAGAATGGTTGTGAGCACGAAATAAGATAATTCTTATAGAATAGTTAGGAAAGTTCCTGGCACACGGTAAGTATTCAACAAATGTGGCTATTATGAGTAGGTGCACAGGTTAACGTCTGCTAAAACATTTTGTGCATTATTTCTTTTATTTAAAGGATCTGCAAGTAGTTTCCTTAAACTGCTTAAGTTCTTGGGCAGTATATCACACACTGCGATTCCTTGGAATTCACAAATTTAACATTCATGGCTTTGGTGTCTGCCAAGAACACCGAGGTCTATACCGTGGCACGAAGCAACCTATCATTTGGCTGATGTCCCAGCAGTGCGAGGCTGGGGAACAGGTGCAAGTCCGTGGGGGGAAAGTGAGTTCGACCGGTCACCTCGCTTCTCCTCTCACCACAGACTCGCATACTGTCCTGGTTACGGCATATGCGGCGGACTTGGGAAGTGAAGCTTTATCACATGCTTTCGGGAAAGGTACGTGCCAAAGCCATGTTCAGCCCTTGGGAACCACAAAGTTGTCAGGATGTAGAATTCACACCTCTCTCCAGTCACTTCATGAAATTTACAAGGGCGGGGCTTCAGTGCTTTGTGACTCCACCTTGGTTCACTCACCTCCCGGGACTGCCTGCCATGAGGCATGGAAGCCTCTCCCATTTATGAAGCTGTCGGTCTTAAACCGGATGGCTAGCTCATTTCCAGTGCTGGACACTTCCATGGGATTCTCAGATGATCTTCGGGCACACAACTGGGCTATTCTGGGAGAGTGAAAATCAGGGCCTCCATAGATCTAAGATGGGATGTAGAAAACAGGACTTAAATTAAGAAATAATTTACAGCCCTCCCCTGGCTCAACTTTACCACTAGCCCTTGGGCTTTATTATCATTAGAGACTGAAATCTCAGCCTCCCTGGGTGGGGAGGAACTTTAAACTGGAGCTGGATTATTCATAGGCACACCCTTTGCCCTGGGAATACACAAGTTCGACCACCCAAGAAATGCCTTCTTGTTCCATCAGCTAGAATTGTAGAGCTGAACTGAATAGATTATTCCAGAATCTTCCCTATATTCATCCCTTTTTCATGTCTTCATAGGGTTTCCTGATTTCTTTGGCCGAGGCACTGGAGATAACACAGGGTCGAGTCTGATTTTCTACCTCTTCTAGGCACGTAGGAATAGACTTAGTATGAAGCTGTGCTATTTGTGAAAATCAAGTTCATTGAAGGTTACTGATCTCCTACTTATATTTTTAGGATTTTCCACTTTGCAATCTGAATATTTTATAAGATTAGGCATTTAATATAATATTTTTGCTGCTTCAGAAAGAGTGGAAATATAACCTCTGCCCACGTGTTCTGTGGCATCTCCGAGAAGGGACTCCTACAACTCCTGTGTCCCTGCTCCCAGCACGCCCGCTCACAGGAACGTGACACAGAGGGCCCAACGTCTGCCCAGGAATTGTTCTGCACTCTGTGCCAGATCTGGATGGTCCCCTCTAAGTCCATCACACTCGTCCTCAGATTGACCTCCGAGGTTCCTCCAACTTGCAACTGTCTGTGAGACTGGGATCCAACACCCTAGTGACACACACGTTCCTGCTGGCAAGTGGCCTCTTGGTCTCCCATCCGGCACCTTGCAGGCTAGGCCAGCCCAGCCAGGCTGGGCCTCCAGGACACTTCGCGCACAGGTTTCTCAGTTGCCGGTGGGCCCTGCTTATCCAGTATTTGTGTTTGGGGTACGTGTGTGGGGCGGGGGGTGGAATCCGTGAGGAAAATAAGAATCGAACAGAAGATACTGACCCCCTATCTTCAGGTCTTGAATTCGTAGAAGAAAGACCATTCGGGGCAACAGTTTTCAGGCATAGTAGTATCGGGGTCCTTCCCTCCCCCACACACATATGCCTGTAATCCCATACTTGGGATGGGAACCAGGAACGCAGCCCTCGGTGAGACTCGGTGCCGCGCCCCGCCTCTCCTCGCCTCCGCCATCTGTACAGTGGCTTCCCGCCCCGTTGCTTCCCCCCCACTCCCTGGGCCCCCGGCTCTGCCCACCCTTGGGGCAGCTGCTGACCGATCTGGAAAACACTCAGAGTTCTTTGGGGAGAGAGCGCGAAAACAAGAAGCCTGCTTTTGGGGAGGAGTGTGTGATTTGAATCTATAATGATTTCTTTGTCTGATTAATTCCCCCAGCCACGCGGGAAAGGCCAAAATGAATGAAACTGCTGTTCGAGGCAGGGCCGGGCACAAGGACGGTAATTGCAAAGGAATGAAGCAGGCCGGCAGCCGCATGCTCGTTTTCATTAGGAGGAGTGAAGCCTGCGCGGTCGGTCCCCTGAGCCCCAGCCGAAGCAGGACTTCAGGCAGAGAGAGAGAGAGAGCCCTGTGTGGCCCTTCACACGTACACATATGCAAATGCAAGAGATGGGATGGCTTCTGGTTTAGAGTGTCCTTCCCATTCTGAAGGTCTCCCCGCTCCAGGCTCAGGGCACAGTGCTCAGAGGGCGACACCGGCAGCACGTGCTCTTAATTACCTGAGCCCGAGCAGCACTTATCCAGAGAGAACCTAGGGCTCAAGGGTTTAGTTCTAACAGGGAAAACCTGCACGTCGGCAAGATAGCCTTTGTTTTCCCTGCTCACGGGCCCCCTTGAGATCACAAACATCCTGGGTACGAGCCAGCTGGCCTGGAAGCCTCAAGAATAAACACTGACACTTCTGCTTCCCCTCATACTGGGCTGGGCTCACAGACGCCCATGGCCATGGGAGCAGAGGGAGCGAGCTGCCCATGCCAAGCACCTGGTTCACTGCATGGAGTGCGTTTCCTTTTCTGCTTTGCACCAGTTTAGAGACTGAAGTAAAATCAGCCAGGGTTTCCAGGACCAAAACAACAGAATGGCACTTTGGGCTTCCACAAATAAAGCCAGTAATGAGCATATGACTCTTCAAAAGAGGAAAAAGATGGAAAGAATTTCAGGGTGTGGTTCATTCGACTACAGCATATGACTAAACTTTGGGGGGAAGAGAACTGGGCTGATGATCAGAGATTAAAAAATGTGTTTTTAGCAAATTCTTAGGATATAGAACATTTCAAAGCCTATGGTTTTAATCTGTTTTGAACATTGCTTTCTGCTCTGTTAGCTCCATTTATTGTTACAATCAAGTCAGCATTCCAGGGTTATGAGTAACCAAACGGCTGTGGCTTTACACCACTGGCCACTTTCTGGACACGCAGTTTTGAGGGAGAAAAATTGGTGACATTTTTGGTTAAAAAACTTGTGAAAAATAAATCCGTTGAAACCCAGGAAGACCCAATACCCGGTGACACCGAGGTCCTATTTGGCTGTGCTCGGCAGAGCAGGAAAGGACAGCGAGCAGGCCGAGAACGGATGGGTCCAGAGAGCCAGCAGTGTTTCTAGGCCACACACCCACCAGGAGCAACGGATTTCGAAACCTCTTGCTAACACGTTATCAGCGTCTACAGTATGAAGGATGGAAAAGTCATTTTATCACCATTAATGCAAATTTATTACAGCACTCTCTCCCTTACTTCAGCTTTTGCAGAGAGTTCGTTATCTGAACAAAATGTTTTTGAACAAAAAGTAAGAAGGTTACTTTTTCAGCCTTAAGGAAAAAAACTCTTCCAAAATATTTAATGGCCTAAAACTATTCCTCCAAACCCTGATTTTGATGGAACATGAGAGATCATCTTGAACTAATAAAAACGAGCCCGAGCAGACCGCAGCCTCTTCTCACAGCCCCTGCTTGAGCGTTGCTGCCTGCAGACCCTGCCCTGTCCCTGTCCCCAAGGCTGCGTGCAGGGGACAGCCCCAGTCTTTGCTCTCTCACGGAATGGGTGTGACAAAACCCAAAGCACAATGAACTCATTTACATTTGCTGAGTGGGCAACAATCACATGCCCTTTGGAATATGAAAACGAAGGGTAAGTGTCAAGGGGTCGTATGCCCCTGAGAAACAGCCTCGCTAGCCTGAGAGGCCAAGTGCACATTCCGCTGTGGGGTGTTCATCTTCCTTTACACAGTGAGTGTGAATCTCGGTTGCCACCCTGTTCTCTTCTCCCAAAAAAAATGTTCCTCCTCGGAGATGGAGTCATGACTTGGCAATGGCACTTAGGTGAAGAAGAGGCTACGGGTTTTCCCTCTCCGATTTCACTCAGGGCAGCATTACCCTCTGTGAGGGAGATCTGAGCTGCTGGATGCAGTCCCCGGCGACTGCGCCCATGCAGCGAAGGCATGTTTTGAGAACCCCATTCCTTTTCAAGGAAACATGTTTTGTAATTAAATAAAGTTTGTACTTCCTGTGAAGCACACGCCACTCATTTCAATATCTGGCACGCTGCCCGCCTCCATCTTTTTATACTGTCCCACATGGAGTGTTTTGTGGTGGATGAATTCGGTTCACAGCTCTTCTATTCATGGAAAAACCCACCAATCTTTTAGAGCTTCTGTTTTGACAACAATAAAATGGAGACAAAATTCCCCCTACCCCTTACAGCATAAGATTATTGAACAGTCGAACAGGAAAATGGATGTCAAAACCCTTTGTAAACCACCATAAATGTGTGTTATGAGTGTGTCAGTCAGAGATTTGGGTGCTTCCATCCGTTCCACAAGTGCATGGTGTTTACCAAGGACTCTGTGGCCCTAGGGGTATAGCAGGAAAACGAAACAAATCAAAACAAAACAAAACAAAAACAAACATCCGTCCATCATGGAGTTTAAGTTCTACTAGATATACAACCCTTGTCATGATGTGTTATAGCAATTCCTATTGGTGAGGTGATATGAGTTTGGCGTGTACTTGGAAGCCATTAAATTTCGCAGATAGGTCAAGTGTGTGTGTGTGTGTCTGCGTGTGTGTAATCTCCTGATAATTGGATTCCTGCAATTAAAAGCAGATTATAATAGATTCTCCAAGGCCATCCTAACCATCTGAGATACACCCTTTGCAGCAGTGTTGGAAAAGTTCTTATCTTCAAATGCCTCACACTGTCTAAGTGGCCGTCTTGTTAAAAGCTCTCTGCGGTAGATGCGTCTTGTGCCCTGCACCACGTCGACCCCCTAGGTCGCAGCTGCAGCTGCGCTGGGCAGTCCCTCTGCTTACTGCCACGTCCCACCCCAGCGCCGGCCTCTGTACACTCTGCTTCCCCACTGCCCTTCCCGAGGGAGCTTCCTCAGGCCAGAAGTGTGGGGCATGAAGCGTGCCCAGCACGGTCCTTCATCAGCTGGGATGAGAGTTGGGAACCAGTGCCTCAGCCTGGAGTCCTCGGAGAGATGGTTCTCAAGAGCAGTCCCCATGGGACCTCGGAGGGTCCCAGCGGGATTAAGCCCAAGTAGCCCACAGGGGTCTCTTCGCCGGCTCTTCCTCCCACACGCTCTCACACAGCTGCTCCCTCATTCCTGCTTCCGGCATCACCTCCCGGTTAAAGTGCCTGCCACGGAATCCTTCGGGTACTTGCTTTCTGAGAAACCTAAACTGAGATATTAATCCCATTCGTCTACAAGTGTCATTCACGAAGGGCTGATACTTATCAAAATGTCTAAGAATGGAACACTGCTCTAAACACTGGAAAGAATTTAGGGTTTCTTGCAGTGATCTCCAGGTCTACTCCAAATTTTGGAGTATGGACTGTGCTGAAAGCAATCTAAATTCCTACCTCGAGGACGTCAAATATGCAGTTTGTGTGGTACTCCACATCGAAGTCGCTGATGGTGAGCTGAATGCTACTCCCAGGATCCGTGTGAACGTACCAGATACACTCCTTGTTGGCGGGATACGAGTCTGGGTACCCAGGACTGCTGAAGGAGCCTGTGGCTCCTGACAACTCCGCACCACAGCCTGTTAAAACAGCAAGGCTCGGTCAGTACCAAGTGGGCACCGGCCATGGGGTAAAATTCAAAACTCCAACTAACCAAAAGATAATTGAAAATGCGCATGCCTAATTTAGGAGAAAAACCATAAAGTTGCAATGAAATTTCAATGAAGTAGTTACAAAACAATTAGGAAAAAATCGCAGCTACAACTTATTAAATTTATTCTTTAAAAAATATCATCATTATATCATTTGGTGCAATAATTCTCAGTCTTTATTCTCACCACATCAGTAATAAACCTCCAGTAATATTTTCAAAATATTTTACATTTTGTCATTTAGATAAAAATCTCATAACGGAAGGTGCAATGGACTGCGCAAGCAGGGGAAGACAGTGAACACGATGTCGCTCAGTCTTTGGTTTCCCATATTAAACACATTATTTGTAAATCCTTTCAGACCTAAGATCTAGAATTGAGGTGCTCAAAACCCTCGCCTCTGTACAAGAGACTGTAGGCAATGAAAACTGCATGATGTGTCCGAGCAACAACCTGTACACAGAGGTTCACAGCAGCTTTATTCTTCATTTCCAGAACCCGGGAGCAACCGAGATGCCCTTCAGTTGGCGAATGGATAAACAAACCGTGGTCCATCCGGACCAAGGGATATTATTCAGCACTGAAAACAAATGAGCTATCAGGCCACAAAGGACACAGAGGAGATGTATATGCATGTTAATAAGTGGGAGAAACCAGCCCGAAAAGGTTACATACTGTGTGACTCCAACGATTCGGCGTACTGGAAGAGCCAAAGCTGTGGAGACAGTGGAAAGGTCTGTGGTCGCCAAGGGACTGACAGAGGGAGGGGTGAAGAGACAGAGCACAGGTTTTTAGGGCAGTGAAAATACTCTGTATGGTACTGTACTGGTGAACACATATCATCACAAATCTGTCAAAACCCACAGAATACACACCACGAAGAGGGAGCCCCAATGTAAACTATGGACGCTAGGTGGTCATGATGTGCCCGTGCAGGTTCATCAGTTGTAACAAATGTCCCACTCGGGCGGGACATTACCCAGTGGGGGAGGCAGTGCGTGTGGGGAGAGTATACGCGAATTCTACTCTTCACCCGATTTTGCTGTGCGATCTTCTAAAAAGTGAAATCTATTAAAAAGAGAAAATGTAAATGATGTAGGTCCTGACCCAGGGAACTTAAAATAAGCAAACAAACAAGAACCAGATACGCAAACCACAGGCATAGAAAAATGCCACGCCATGTGTTTTATGAACGTTTATATATCATGCCTTAGAAGGTGATTAAGGCAAACAACTAAGAGCTACATGTGGCTCACAGTAAAAACTACTGCCAATAACTGAGTGCTCACAAGTACCTGCCATTCTAACACTTAGAATACCCACTTGAAGGAGGGACTATTATTATCCGCGTTTCCCGGATGCATGCGCAGAGGTCAGCGGCCTTGCCCAAGGCCCCCTGGCGGCGAGCGGTAGAGGCAGGACACCAGGCCGCGTGGCTGCAAGGCTTTTCCTACATGCTGCAGACTCGGTTCCTACACTCTGCACACTCATGTAGTTTGCAGGAATTCAATCGGAGTGCAGAGGGAGACGAAATTTTATGAAAGAAGTAAAATTTGAGGAAAGCTTGAATTTCAAAAACAAAATTAGAAAAAAAAGAAAGAAAATTAGAAGAAAAGAGCGATTATCTTGTTTTCTAATAGCAATTTTTGGTGATTAAAAAAACATTGTTTTCTCTATTAATGTATGGGGGCCTCCTTTTCTATTTTTTCAGAATATTTTTTATTGGTTGGGAAATTTTTCCAAGTATCATCTCTTATGCCACATCGAGGCTTTTTATGTTTAAAAATGGTGGCACCTCCTCACTCTGCTATGAATCCATGTGCATTTTCACATGAATGAAATTAAACTGCCGTGACTTAAAACATAAGACACTAAAGTTGAGGTCATGTCTACTATCCACCTTATGCAAATTCAACCTATATAGTGAGTCAGGACAAAGTGTTTTAAAAGTTCAAAATAAATATATTCTCTATACAGAATTTCCACTCAACTAAAAAGAGCTGAGGAGAATTCTAAGAATCCTGATGCAGTAAAGAAATCTGATTCCAGTAACAAATTTCCTGCTTCTATTCGAAAACTTCTGTGTTTTCAGACTTTAAATTTGTTGCACAGGTCAGTATCTTTTCTGTGGCCTATAACGTTTCTACTTTTATTTTTGATTAAAGCCCTGTGAAAAGGTTGTTTAAAATTAGACACACAAACATTGTTTATAGACTGCGGTGAATGTTGAAAAAACATAAGTGCCACGAAAGATTAGAAAATATTTTTCCTAGTACAACACATGGAAAATATTCCTGGAGCCAAAATCAGCACAGACTGCATATATCCTCAACGCCACTGCACAATTACAGGGGGCACCAGTCAGACGATTCCACGCAACGATGCTCTCTAAGGCTGTGCGATGCAGCAGCCCATATAAATTATCTTAACATGCAGAATTTTAATAAAATAGATGATAAGTAAATAGAGCCATTTGTTACCCCAAATTTTAACCTACTTTTTCAGCTCCTATAGTTCTTGATAGCGATTGTATCAAATTAAATAATCCAATGAAAAAATCTTTAGAGAAAAATAACTCTGTGGCAAATAATATAAAAGAGAACAAGGAAATGAAAGCTTGGATAGCTCATCTCTGCATTTTTATTTAACTTGAGTTAACAGTCTAATTCATTTTTTTTTTAATCAGAGTTGATTCTTCTAAAAATCTGTACAACATTTTTCCACTGTCTTTTCCAATTGTTTTAGGTTTCCTTGTAAATTCTTTTGCGAATAACAGGATGCCAATGCCCTTTAACTAGTCACTGTAAACTGAAATGATAATATCAGATTTTCGGCATTTGGCAATGCTTTGAAAAATTACAGTTCCTATTTTATTACCCACTTACAGCTCTCAAGACCCACAGTGTGCTTTCCCTAAGATTTTAAACAAACATAAACAAGGTTTATGAAAACACAGCAAAATTTTACTTGTAGGTATGTCATGTTCTCTTCTCAGCAAGAGCACTTACGTGTGCGTCTTCTAAGGAGAAATTCCAATATTATTAAAAGTGATACCCTATTAGTGATACCCTATTGTGTGGTTGTGAGAATGAGAGAAAAACTGTTGGAGCTTGAAACTTTTGAATCTTTCTTTTCCTCCTTCATACTCTAACTACCTCTGAGGTTTAACATATCAGAAAGTAACAACTTTGATTTAAAAGTTCACATTAAATGCAAAATACTACAAATTAATTCAGTGATATTGTATGGTAAAGGCCTATGAAGTATTGGAAAGTAAAGTTAATTCCAATAATTATGGTAGAAATTTAATTCCATTGTTGTATTTCTAAATTTTGAAAGAGATAAAAATAAATTTCTAAGTTCCATTCATTCATTTAATAAATATCTATTGAGCATGTGTCATACACAGTACGAGCCATGTTGCAGAAGCCAGGAGTATTTAATTCTACTGGAAAAAACCACATGGCCTCCTGCAAGTCACTAAATTCTTTTTGCTTTTCTTCAGTTTGCAAAAAGTAATTTCCATAAGTTTTGATTTTCAAAAAATCAGTGAATTCTTTTTATCCTTTACATGCTAATTGGTGGTAGGTAACAAATAAGAATAAATAAATCCCCATGTTGAGTTGCTAAAAGATACTGTTACATTTGTTATGGTGGTACAAAGTAAACACAATTCCCTCCTGGTATCATCAACTTCCAGCCCATGGATGAGAGATCTTGAACAGCATCGAGCCAGTTATGCTTCACTCTCTTGGGTACAGTCACTTTTTCCTAGGTTTTGGGACTTTTAGCAAATGTGTACTTGGTATCAGGCAAAAGAAAATATGTCAAAATGCATATTTTAAAAACTGAAAAAAATGATGTCTGTTTCTCTTATGCTCTCCTTTAGTGAAAAGGGAAACATTCACAACAGAATTAGGAAAATTTATATTAACCAAAAAAAAATAAATATGTAATGAATAATTTGATACTGTTTTATAAATTCAAGCTATCATGCTAACATTGAAACATTAGACCATAAATTTTGAATTGTACAACCATAGATAAAAATAAAAAATTATAAGTCCACACCGAGTTGAACTTTACAAATTAGAAATGAAAGCAAACAACAATTGTAATTCACAATAAATAGTAGAATGTTTTTAAATGTATAATGCGAGTCTTTTGAATTGTTTTCCACTTAATTAGTTGCAGAAAAGGGGGTCAATTACAGTATAAGAAATATGATTTAGAACCTATATTAATACATACTATCCTATTGTTGGTCAAAAGAAATACCAAGATAAGCCAAAAATCCTCGTTTGTATTTATGAAGAAGAGATATGTGCTCTAAATGCTCAAATAAATTAAAAGCTAAAAGATTTAGTTCTGCCTCATCAATAATTTCTTGTTCATATTAGGGAGCAGAGCTATTCACTTTATTTGATTTACTGTTTCTGTGCCTACTGTGGTAGTGACAACATTTTTTTGGTTGTTCTATTTTTAATAAAGATTGTAGAATTCGGTCTTATTTGGTAAGCTTTTATACCTATGTAGCAGTTGTTATCAGTGCTGCTGATGTCTAATACTAAAAGTTGTCTATATAAACAAGTATCCTAATTTTGCTTTCCTATTAAATTTAAATTTATTTGGGGCCAAGAAGGGGAAAAAGTGTTTTGTGCATGGCATTATGTCCCTTTGTGTGGAGTCTAGGATTTGACAATCTCTTATGAAAAGAGTTTCTCCTGAATAAGTTACAGAAAAAAATCTGTTTCTAAATCCATCTGCCCATTTTGAAGATAGAAACAACAAGGCCTCTGGAAAATCTCTGCTGTCTGCATTTCATTTAAAGTAAAAATGATACAGACCCATCTGCAGATACTAAAACAAATGAAACCAGTGAGAAACACATGGTTTGGTAGGCTATGCAATAATTTTTAAAAACCATGTCCTTGTCAGTCGTGTCTGTAACTTCGGGTGGGTGACCAAGGAGTCAGAGGAGCAGGAAAGAGAGATGGAAGATAGACAAGCCTGCAGATGAAAGACGTTACGTCAACCAATAGTTATCAGGACATAAGATAGAGGGGATGTTTAAACTCCCAATATCCTCTTCATCATCATGCTACCTGTCTAGTCGAATGAATAATAAAATATAAGAGAAATAGAGACATATCCTATAACCGGCCTTCGGTGATGTAAAATAGAGGACAACGACTGAGAAAAGCATTTCAGGGGTCGACACGTAGGCAATGACTACGCGATGAAAACACTCACCGAGGAGTGGGTAACGGAGTGATGGAAAACGAGCTGTGAGAGACACAGGCTGAGAAGAAATAGAATTAGAGACAGTGGCTCTTTGCATCCGACTGGTAAAAGATCTTCATGGGGGAGATGACATAGTTTCAGAGTTGAAGAATTTGTGTGTTAGGTTACCAAACTTTTGGAAATAACATATCGAATAAGCGTAGACATAAGATAAAACGGGTCCCTACCCTGACTGGGTTACTCCTTGGATACCTAATTTATAATCTTTCTAATCCCAAATTTCTTCATCTGTAACAGAAATTATTATTTAACCTCATAGGGTTGCTACATGGATTAAATGAAATAACCAAAGTAAAGTTTTTAGCTAAGTGTCTTGCATATAATAATCACTTCATACATTCTAAGTGTAATTTAACAAGAGTTTATCCAGACACGAGATGAAATTAGAGAAAGATTTGGAGCTGGAAGAGGAATTACCACACCAGCTGAAGAGCCAGCTTGAAGAGCTGATGAGAGGTAAAAAATTAGCTGTTCATTGAACTACAATAAAGATATTTCACATTTGTATGGTAGTTCATAGTTTTTCATAGAGTTTTTAAGTACATTATCTTCTTTGAAATTCATAATTACTCCATGAGGTAGGCAAGAATGATCATGAGCAAAGTGAGGCTCAAGAAGGCTGTTGGACTCACAGCTCACATAATAAAACAACGGATCTGGGGTCACCACCCCCTGCCTTATCCTGTCCCCCAAGCCCCCTACTCCCAATTCTAGGCTCTCTCCACTATGCCTTGATGGGCACTTTCGCTCGAAGGCACTAGAATGGCAGTGTTGAACACTGCCTTCGGTACTGTTCTATCCACTGATAAAAAAAAGCAAATCACCATAGCAACCTGAAAAAAATAATAAAGTAAAAATCTTTTTCATTTAACTTGAGGCAAATCTGAAAAAATCTAATATATTAACATCGTTAGCCATCAGTTGAACTGAAATAATGTCCTGAAGAGAATCATATGTTTTTCATTTTGAATTAGTTAATCTTTATAAAAATTTAAGTACTGGTGACTGATAATCTATTTGATTCCATTTTCTCCCAAACTCCCAGTCATGCGCTGAGAGGAAGAGCTTGCCTTATCAGCAGGAAGCAGGTTGATCTACTGACTCATAACAAGGGAGAGTTCAAAGCTGCTGCTAACCCTGTTTACTTGTGAAGATATTTTAAATCTTTTCCATACAAAGATTTAGCTAACACTTCTTTCTGGTCTAAAACAACTAATGAGTTATACGATTTTGTTTTAATTAAGCATAACCTACGTATGTTCTATCTTCAAGGTTTTGGAGTTGTTTTTAAATGAAAGAGCTTTAACAAAAGCAAACTGGCACTGGAACAGCGAACGAGAATCGGAGGCACAAAGTTTTAAAGGTACATTTTGTATCTCTCTACAATCGCGCAAATGCAGTCACCTCTTTACGGCTGGCATTTTCCAAAACTGTGTTCTGTACACCAACAGCACCAGGAGGCTGCCAGCTTGGAACTGACGTGGCCGACCGGGGCTGGAAGCAAAGGCACAGAGAACAGTCCCAAAGAGGGCATCGTCACATCCTCGCCCTCTAATTTTTGAGCAAAATACCTGAGAAATTAGCTGCTGATGTTAAAAAGAAGTTGTAAAGCCAAAGTATAGTAAAGAATAAATTTTAAACACTAAAAATGATGATACTCACAATCTTATTAAAATGATTCACTTATATTTTAGTAGTTTTTCTGTAATTTAAAAAAAACCTTTCTCTGCTGCAATACATTGAGAGGTGCCTCGGTGTTTGGACCAGTTTCTCTCAGAAACGCAAAAGGGACCTACTTGGAAGGCATGGGGTCACAAGCAGAAGTTACCAATAAGGACTCTCCCAGAAAGGCAGGTATGATGTGAAATGGCAACTAAGAGCTCAGAATCTGGGGAAGATCCAACCAAAGGCAAAGTTGAAATAGTTCCTGGAGTACACAGGCCTCACTTCTGATACATCTATGAGATATGCCAATAATATTATGAGGATTTTGAACAGAAACTTCCAGGTTGGGGGTAGGGAGTAGAGAGGAATGTGATCTCCTGAAAATGGCTGAAGTCGTCCAAAGGTGACTGTGGCATGCATAAGAACCACTGAAAGTTAACAATTCCTGGTTTGATTTTACCAGTTAATTCCTCAATAGTCTAAAAGTATACGTCACTCTTCTGGGATGCAGGAGAAGGGCAAATGATAGGTATCTGTCCTATGAAGACAGGAGACTTAAATCAGATCGCTAGTCTTCTCTGAAGACAAGGCCAAGGGTGGAAACCCAGAATTCACCTGACTGTAAGGATTTGCAGATTAATTTTCTGAGGGATTCTGTGGGTTAGCAATTATTCCATGGGAATAGAGACAAAAGCCGGAGCAGCCATGAGATGAAATCAGAGGAGAAAATTGAGTAATACAAAGACCAAGAAATGTGAAGTTCTCCTGAAAGAAAAGGAAGACAAAGTATGGTGACTCCAAGAGAGGAGAAAGCTGTCAAAAGTTGAAGAACCTCATGTATTCGGTTGAAATCATGTCCACCTGGTACCTGTGACTGTGACTTTATTCTGAAATAGGGTCTTTGCAGATGTAATCAAGTTAAGAGGAGGTCATACTGGATTAGAGTGGGACTGAAATTCAATATAATTGGTGTCCTTATTAGAAGAAGAAAATTTGGACACAGACACACAGAAGGAAGAAAGCCATAATGAAGGAGACGAGGATGGGAGTCATGCATGTACAAGCCAAGGAAAGCCAGGCACTGCCAGCAGCCGGCAGAAGCTAGGAGAGGTTAAGGAAGGGTTCTTCCCTAGAGCCCTCCACGGGATGTCTCTGCTCACACCTCGATGGATGGAATTCTAGCCTCCAATCTGTGAAAGAATAAATTTCTGCTGTTTTAAACAACCCGTTGTGCAGTATTTTGTTATGTCAGCCCTAGGAAGCTTTTGTATCCCCATTCTCTCCCTGATAAAGAAGGTGCGCAAACTCGGGTAAAAAATAATAGCAACTATGAGTATAACATCTCTCTCGTATTGATTACCTTGAGGTTTAGATGATGGTTAGTCAAGGATAAGGGTAGAAGATAGTTTGTTTTAGTCTGTTAGGGCTGTTATAACAAAATACCACAAATTGGGTGGCTTAAAACAACAGAAATTTATTCTTTATTTGCTTGTTTATGGCCTTCCTCTGGTTCTCAGACCTCACGCAGTACGAGAGGTCGAGGGAGCTCTCTGGGCCTCTTTCATAAGGGTGCTGGTCCCGATGCTAAGGGCTCTGCCCCCATGACCTCATCGCCTCCTGAAGGCCCCACCTCCTCACACCATCACCTTAGGGGTTAGGCTTCAACACATACATTTTCAGCAGACATAAATGTTCAGACTCGACAAAGTCTATTGTTGAGAAAACGCAAGACGAACTTCAGGTTAGGTGTTGCATTGGGAGGAAACATGCAAACTCAAGAACTAGGTATGACTTTTAGCACTGAGGAGCCAGTAAGAGTTTAGAAAGTTTTGTCTTCCACAAGGATTTCATCCCAGTCCTAGACTTTGTGATAAACATGTTCTCTAACTGATTTCCATATAGCCACGGATATGGAGTAGAGTTATCTGTTTTCAGTGATGGGGATAGAAGAAAAATAGAGAGAGAAAGAATAAGGCATAACATGAAGTTAATGAGTTGGAAAATAGATACGAGGAGCTCAGAAATCAATGATGTCCATAGTTATAAAATGGCTTTTAAATTACTATATGGCATTGTATGAATATTCAATGTTAAGATTATCAGAGCTATCTGATGCTCTGCGATGTCCCAAATGTCGAATATTGGTGTTTCGCCTTAGTGCACCCTTAAAGAGAAGTGAAACCAATGTAGCCAGATTTTAGGACTTTTTCACATAACATAAATTTTAATTTCCTGTATAGGAAAAGCTAAAGATCTTTCATTAAGTATAGTCAATCTCATCATCTTTTCATTTTGATTTAGCTATATCCTTTTCCTTCTAATCTACTCATTCTAACCAAGTTACAAAATGGTTTCCCAGTAGAAACTCTTTGCTTATAATTCAGGAGAAATCAATCAACCTCACGCATTTTAAAAATTATTTAAGATTTCTGAGAAAAATATATAAAAATAATATAAAAATATCTTCTAAGGAAATGAAATGAAACCAAGGCCACTGGAATAAATTCCCCTAAAATACATAGTTATGCCGAAGGCTACTTTGTGAAATCCCCCAAACATTCGCAAGGACAGAGGAAATGTGTTCCCTTT
This sequence comes from Rousettus aegyptiacus, assembly GCF_014176215.1. NCBI lineage: Eukaryota > Metazoa > Chordata > Mammalia > Chiroptera > Pteropodidae > Rousettus > Rousettus aegyptiacus. The sequence continues at coordinate 89,617,125 of NW_023416285.1, read as the reverse complement.
ATGTGATTTCCAAGTTCAACACTCACATTTCCATGTAAAAGTATTCATTCGAATCCTGCTTTCTTTCAATTTAACTGTGCTGTGCTGGTACACAATGACACCCTCACAGGGAAAAGCGCCCCGGCCTCCCGCTCAGGGCTCTGCATCACTTGCCCAGCCCCAGAGTCCTTCTTCGCCAGCTCCCAACCTTTCCTCCACGGTGAGGATGCTCCACATCGACAAATGCACAAACGCAGGGAGTGCCCCGCCGATGGTCGTGATGTCCCGTGACCCTCCAAGCCTGAGCCGTAAGATTGTTTTCTGTGATCACAGCACCAGAAGGGGCTGGTCCCTCGCAGGGCATCCAGCCAGCCAAAGTCCTTAGCTTAGAGGAGGCAAAACTCTCTGGCTGGGCCCCACATTAATCAGATGCTCAAGTGCTCTACCCCATCCCTCGTTGTTCACCTCCAGTCAAGCCGATCTATTGTGGGGGCAGCTAGCCTTTCCCTCTTTGCTTTGTTATAACTCCTCTTGTAAACTAGTTTGTGTAACTAAACCGCGATGACAGATTAGATGATCCCTGTGGTCTATCCCAGCTCAGAAGCCTATGATTCTATCAACCATATGCAGCAACTCTAAACGAAGAGCACTTATAACAAAGTACTGTGCAGGCGGTGTGCCAGAGGTCAAGCGTCAGCTATTTTGAACTAGTCATTTGCTAAGTAATGTGTTTCCCCCTATTATTGCTCCTTGAACTGAAGAAAGAATGAATTGTGTAATTTAGTGGGGAGACTTTGGAACCAGAACATTATTTACTCAGGAAAAACTGCATACATTCATTTAAAAACATTCATTTTCTTCAGTGGGACTTTAGTTACAAAAATTACTTACTATAAGCTCTAATCTCTTCTGTGTTACGATATCATTTAATCTTTTTGCAATGAAAAGTTGTAGGGAAAAATTATTCATTTTTAAACAGAGTATTAAAACATAGGCTTTGGAGTTCAACCACAAGCATGGTTTTGTGTCCTGATTCCATCACTTACTGGATTTGTAAATTTGAGAAAATTATTTAAATTATTAAAGACTCCCTCAGTTTTCTTATTTCAGAGAATTATTGGGAAGAGACATGAGATAATAATATTTTTAAAGCACTAACCAAAGGGCCCAGCACATAACTGTCATTGTTTTAAATGATAACATTAAGTATTATTTTTTAAAATGATGACATCAACATTTTAAACATCATATCATCATTTAAAAATATTAACATCAATATTTTTAAAATAATTATTTGGTCCAGTAATAACAGATGAGATGTCAATTAAATCAACGCAATAAGTCTTTAAACCATATTTTCATTCACTCCTTACATGGTAACATGGTTTATTTTTATCACAACTAATGTCTTAAAATAAATTTAAAATTAGATTTAGGTAGAAAATTAATATTTTTTAGCCTGTGAGAAATCTGTAAGTATAACTAGAAGGAGGAAATATCAGGGCTGAGTAAATTAATGCCATTACTTATACAGAGAACATAAAATTCTAAATCTTCTAGAATGTCACCACTTTCATTCTTTGTTTTGTGAGTCGATGCCACTGAAGGATGGTGTTAGTTCCTCTGGGTACAGAGTGACACACACGTGAAGCCAGTACTGGGATATGTAATGTTAGAGACCAACACTGTAATATTTAAGTAAATGCTCAAACAGAGAAACCTTTGGGGACAAAATTTAACATTTTACACTGAACATCATGTTCATTCAGTGTGAATTTAGTCATTTTGGTCTGCTACAGAATTCGAAACTGATGAAAAAAAAAGGTGTGGTCTCTTTTTTCACGTTGTATGAAAAAGTATGGGATCCCCTGGTCAGGATGCAAGATGACTATCGGGGTGTTGTTGCTAGGGAATGAGAACACAAATAGAAGACTGAAGAGAGTCCTTGCTTTGGCCCAAATCTCAAGGATGATTACAAATTGTGCAATATGCGATTTGGGAAAGTCACAGCTTTTTGAGGTTTTTTTTTTTTTTCTTTTCTTTTTATAACTGTTCCAAAGAGGAGCAGTAGAAATAGAACTCTGACTTTTTCAAACAGTAGCGACATGGGAATTGGGATGCAAGACTCCTAAAAGGCCCTTACTGGTTACAAGGCTCAGAGCCAACATTAAGTGAAGGTCAACTGTGTGTATGTAGATTTTCTGCTGTTGTCAAGGAGGCAAATAATGCCAGGATTTAGCTTTTCCACTTATTCTGAAATGTCTTCATGTGTTTAAAGCTGCCTCTGATTACTAGGTCCACGCTGGAGAAGTTCCGGAACCAAGGCAAAAAGAGCTGCATGGTTTTCATAGTAAGTTATTATCCCAATTTTACAAACATGAATTAATTTATAAACAGATTTTTAAATATTAGCATCATCCATTAAGAACTTTGCAGAAAAAAACATGTGGGAATTTGCCATAAATAAAAATCAGACACAGTATCATAACGTAGAAATCCATGCTTTGGTTCTACACTAAGACTGTATTCATTTTCAGTCTCTATGCTTAAAAACTTACTAAGAGTATTATAAAGACAAAAGTTCAAAATATAAATAGGCTGAAGGGGCTAGAATGAGCAGGACAGGACCCGGCATGCATGAATGGGAAAGAAAAGTCAGCATTTAGAGAAATAAATTCTAACTTAAATGCAACTGTGTCTTTAAAGTTTCCATTTTACTTAAATTTCTGTCCAAAACTGAATGGGATTTATTTACCTTTTATCACACTATATAATAAAAACAATCCCAGGAGTCTACGTCCATGTGTATATACCAGACTTATTGAAAAATACCAAGACTTCACAGACATATTAAACAAAGGAGGCATTCTCCATCCTAAGTGAGGTTACTGCGGAGGCCGACCGGACAGGTGTTTTACCACTTCTCTCTCTGTGACATTATATCTATCACCATCTGGCAGGAAGTGACACTACTACGAAAGCAATTCATCACCAGCAGAGAGAGAAAGGTCTCTGCCTGAGATTAGGACCAGACAGTGTGATTAACATCCCGACCTTGTGAGTGAGCCCTGGAATCTTTGCAAACCACAATTCATAAAATCGCTCTCACTGCAAACATCGTACCTTCTGAGAGGTGAGAATTTTCGCACCGTGCAGAAGCAAGGCTTAGGACAGACAATGGCTCTTGTCAACTGGTCTCTGACACCTGTCCTGCCTCAACTTCTATCACTCCCTTGAGCTCAATATTGCTTAGTCATTTTTGGCTCATTATTGCCCTTCTAAGGAACCTTTTTAGATATTTTTCCCCCAATTCTCCTCCATTAAATTTTATTATATATGCATAGATACATATCTGTTACATATTATATATATGTGTGTGTGTATACATATTCATACATAATATGTGTGCGTGTGTGTGTGTGTGTGTGTGTATACACTTTATACGTAAAGCATAAGATTTATTTGCCCTCCCAAAAATCAATTTTCACCCCGCTTGGAGCCTATATTGACGCCGTGTGCTCTAGCTGACCTGCTTGCCAGTTGTAAACTTTGGCATTATCCTAAGCCTCTCAGCTTCCCCTTAGAAATGTCTTCCTCTCTCCGATATTTGTCTGACTGATCGATTCTCCTTTATTCTTTAAAGGTCTCTAGCATTACATATCCCAGTACTGGCTTCATGTGTGTGTCACTGTGTACCCAGAGGAACTAACACCGGCTCTAGTATTAAAGCTGCCTGGAGGGCCTCTGGAACTCTCTCAGGCCATCCTAGACCTCCTCAGCATCATGGATTATGGACTTATTTCTGCACTTGGTTTATCTGTCTCCCCTACTAAATGACTTAACTCCCTGAAGTCAAGGATACTACTGTCTCCTTCTCTGCTATGGGCTCAATTATGTCTTCCCCAAATTTCATATACTGAAGCCCTAATCCCCAGTACCTCAGAGTCACTGTACTTGGACATAGGGCTATTATAGAAGTGATTAAGTCGAAATGAGACAGCACCCCCCCCTCGCCCCCACAAGAGAGGCCTCACAAGAAACCAACCCTGCCAAAACCGTGATCTTTGGACTTACAGGCCTCCAGAACTGTGAGAAATAAATCTCCGCTGTTTAAACCACCCAATCTGAGGCATTTTGTTATAGCTGCCTGAGCAAACCAATAAACTCTCTGTATTCTAAATACCAAGCCCAGAACCTGCTAGTGAATCAGTATATGCTGGTTGGTTAATTGAATGAATGAATGAATGAAAAATTTTTTCTCAATAAATACCTGGTGGCAGTTCTATGTATAATTGCTGTAACATGCTGCACAGTTGCAAACTGTCTCTTCTTTGGAAAGTAAGCTCAGGAGATCACCTCTTAGAGCCCAGTTTACCTGCCCTCACATCTAAGGGTGATTTCCCAGCATTCACACATAAGGCAAGTGGATAATGAATTACAAAGATAAAACCTTTGTCCTGAGGGTAAACCTCCCAGAAATCCCAGCACACATACTCAAAGTCACAAAAGGAATAAAAATGACAAATTAGAAGGATTTCCCCTCAAAGACCAATGATAAACAAAGACAATGGAAAAGCTCCAGCGAGGGAAAAAAAGCTAGAAGGAAGGTTTAAAAGAAACATGGCTGACTTCACGGAGGTCCTTTGCCAGGGCTCTGAAAGTATATTTTTAAAAAGACCTTGATCCAGCGCTGCGTGTCCCCAGGTAGTCAAGAAGGCACGGGCTCGTGTTCAAACCGAGCCAGCCTTGGAGGATCTCGATAAAGTTTTTAAAAAGTTCTCCCCGAGCCAATTTCTGAAAACCCTCAAGCCTTGAGAAATCTCATTAATAGCTAAAAAGAAAATAAAATGAAACCAGCCCCCATTCGAGAGGCTGATGTCATCTAGCTCTCTGGAGAAAAGGCCACACTTTTCCTTTGTGAAAATCCAGGGTGACATCACCTCCTGATCACATGCCACTCAGCCCTTCCCCTGCTATTCCCAGCTGAGGGGTTCTCTCCCTTTGCAAATGTCACTCTTTCACTCACAAGGCTGCTTGACCTTGTTTGTATGCTGGATTCCATCGCCCAGTGCAAGGCGCCTCTGGGAGAGCGGGGCAGAAGAGGCGAAGGGGGTGCACAGCTGGCCGGGGGCCCCTATTTACACAGCTTGCAGCAAGCTCTGCACTCCCTTCAGCAACCCAGACGGAGGCCTCGGAGACCGAATCCAGCCTTTGTGCAACGCTGTCAGCACTGAATACTGGGAGCGGTTGAGCCAGGCAGGCCGAGGGGACTATTTCTTTCTTTCCAGGATGGGACTCTCTTTGATGGCTCACATAAAGGCAAGGCAGTGTGGCTTAATCTCATGTCTACCGCGCCACTTTAAAAATGGGCCCATAAATAAAGCCTGATTGTAGATCCCATTTTCTCAAAGCAGATAGAAGATTTGGGCTCTCAACAAAGAAGTACATTTTGTAAACGGGTTTATTTATTAATTGACAAAATGAAGGAAGTGTGCAGGGATTCTTCCACAGCAGCAATGCTCAGGAAGTCATGTGTCAGGCTGGGAGTCCTGGGCCTTGCACTTGAACCTGATTCTGAGATCGAGATTTAGGGAGCTTGTACAGAAACAATCGTTTTCAGTCACATACACATACACAAATTCACGTGCACACACAAATGCACATTCAAGAATATTACCACTGCACTTGAAAATTGAGACTAATTTTGACATTTACTTTGTATTTATTTGTTTGGTATTTATTCATTTGTATTTCCCATTTTATCTTAATCTTCTGAGTCCCACAACATGCCATGTTGCTTCAGTCCTTCAAGATCCTACTCAAAATTCATTTCTCTGAAGTTTAACAAATATACATGGAAGAGAAAGCATGACCCCTGTTCCTGCCCGAGCCCCTAACGCTGTGTGACCTGAACGCTCTGCCCACTGCTTAGCTCAGCATTGCTCCCCTGGACCCTGGACTGCGGCCGCTCACTCGGCCTGCACGCTCACCCACGGGGGCTTTCTCTACTGGGAAACTTCTCCCATCTGCCCACGAAACTCCTGCTTGCTCTTCGATTTTCGGTCAAGGGCCCACATTCATGCAGGACTGCTCTGACTTCCTGTCACGGTCAATTCCCCTTTTGTGTGCTCCCTGGCACTTATCATTTATATTTCTTTGTGTGCATTTTGCTTGTCTGCTGCTTCTCCCAATCGCCCGTAAGCAGTATGAGAGTTGGAGCCAGCTCTTGCACAGTACCTGGCCCCAAACGGTTCCTTAATATCTGTGGAATGAACCATGGATAACTGAGAAATGAGATTATGTTTTCGGTTTACCTCCGATGGGTAAGAAATGGGGGAACCTGTCTCACCAGAACCTCTTTCCTGAACCCTGTCTATCCTGCTGACCCCTCTTCTCAGGCTGCCATCTCAAGTTAAAGACCTAGTTCAGACGCACAGTATATAAACTCTGCGAACTTCTGGTGCTGCATAACTATAGCATATGATAATTATTTTTTCATGGATCTAGAAGATTCTTTCCATGTATAATTTATATACAGTGGGCATCACAGAGTTAATTTTATTTTTCAGTTCTGGTCTCAGCTGGAAAAATGTTGTTGCATTACTCTAGTTCCAAGCTTAGCAAATTTTCAGCAAATGAGAGAAAGTTTTGAAATAGTAAACAGGAAAAGAGAATAGACAGAGGGTGTCTTTGACTCCCCCAAATAAAGAGAGATTTCAAATGGAACACACAGAAAAAAGTTAAAGTACGGTCTACAGTGTGGCACCATCGGCATTATCTGGGACGTCTTAGAAATGCAGATTCATGGGCCTCCCTCGGCCTCCTTGCATCAGAATCTGCATTTAAACAAGTGCCCCAGCGATTCTAATGCACATGAGGCTCTGAGAAACACTGCTCTAGAACATACTCCCCGGCCCTTGAAAATCTAGGTCATTTCTCAAGATTTTCCTTTTTCTTCTGGTCTTTTCACACTGTCTCTAGTGTCCTTTAAATCACACCACTCCTGAATCACAGAATACTAGAGATGGACTGTATTATAGAGATGAATCAATCCACTCCCTTCATTTAATAAGTCAATAAATTGACACGCCAAGGTTAAATCTACCTACTTGATGAAAAGGATGGTGGAGAATTCCCACAAACTTAATTATCATAGCTCATTCACTTTGGGAATTCATAATCTGTATTTCAAGCTATAAGTAGCTCTGTGGATAACCACTAAATAGTTTCAAACACTGAAAAACCGCATTCTTATATTTTTAACAGAAATACAGTCTCTAGTCTATAATCTCAGAACACTCAACCCTCCTAACTATATAATAGGACTATTCAGTTATGTGTAGCACTGGATTCATAGAATAAATGTGCTAAGACGTTAGCGGCCTTCAGGAGACAACCAGGGCACACATTCATGCCTTTACCTGTGCTCACCCCTGATTTTGACAGTAGGGCCACAGCTTAGATGTCTGTGTGTGGTTCCTGGTGTAACATCACAAGTCTTCTTCTCTTTCAAACTGACTGAAGCAGACCAGTGAGCACTCAGACCTCGGCTGAGAGCTGTTACTATAATATTCATAAGGACTATATTTTTCAGGTCTGGGTCACTGTAGGAGAGTGATTCTCAAACTTTAATTACCAGGGAAACCAGTTAAGACAGATTTGGGGCCTCCTTGGGAGTTTGCGATTCTGCTGATCTAGGATGGGGCCCCAAGAATCTGCAGCTCTAACACGGTCCAGGTGACTCTGATGCAGCATTTGGGGGAGCACATGTAGAGAACCACTGCTTTGGGGCCGTTTCCCTCCACCGTGGGCCATAAGAGGTCAGTCCAGAAGTTTCAGAGCTCGTGTTGAAAATGAGTTTTCATTTTCAGGGAAATGATTATCCTACCTGCTTTCTGAAGCACCAGTTCAGAGGTGGGTCTGATGTGTCCCTACCCGTGTGGCAGGCACGACACAGGCCACTAGCTTCAGGTTTTTGCTCCTGCTCCCTTTTTAGCCCAATCCTTGCCCTTTCCCTTCTCTCCCTGATTGACTCTCACTCATTCCCTTCCACTCCTTATATTCTTTCTCTCCTAATGTCAGGGCGAGCCTTAAATCTCCTTCTACTCCACGCCCCTTGAAAGACCCCCATCCCACCTTGCAATCTGCTCGCCATACCCAAGTACGGGTCTTCACCTCGGAGACGTCATTCTGCTCCCTCCTTTCTCTTAGGCCATTAATCGCTGCACTTACTTGAGCAGTTACCCAAATCCCGTCCACTTTAACATCGATTTCTCTCTTAAACCTAACTGGACCTAACTCTGTAGGAGTCATCGATGTCTGAATTGACTTTCTAAGACCCAGAACCCGATTACTCCCCAGGTTCCATTTGCTGATGGCATCGTTCCCAAATATAGAACTGGAAAGGAGGCCATTCTTGGCCAAATAGCAAGTACAAAATGTATGACAAAGACTGGCGTGGGGCTTACCGTGGACGAACCACTGCATCTGGAATCCTTTATCGTGGTTATTGATCTTATCTGTGTAGAACAGCACTTGAAGAATTGAGCCTGTGGTACTCCCCGAAGGTGGGATATCTGTGCCACAGTAGCGTCCAATCCGCTGTGGACCATCGTAGAGCTGGAACCAGAGAGAAAATGCCTAATGTAAAAAGACTTCACGTGGTTTGTCAGATGAAAGAAGCAAAGTCTACTCATGTAGCCAACGCTGTTCCTTGGTTTAAAACTTAAGGCGAAATCTCTTGAGGCGGGCTGAGTACAGAACCCTGAACATAAGAATTCAAAACAGAAGGTTACATAGAGAGAATTTTAGGAATGATTCCTAAACTCAATAATCTGGAAATCCAAATATTGTTTGGTTTTATGTCAACCTAGCAAATTCCCTCCAAAGTCTAATCCCGGCTCAGAATAGGAAATAATAGGCCAAATGACATGTGTTCATATATCAACATATAAGAGATACTCAGTAAGTAGCAGTATTATAATATACATTTTTAAATAAATATCATTTAAAAACCACATTTGAGAAAGCTATGAAAAAAGAAAATATAAAATTAATCCCACTGAAGATAATCACTGTTCATAATTTGTTAATACCTGTTTATCTCACCAATATTTTTTTTTCATTTGTGCACGTGTATGTACATATGTGTGTAGGTATATATATGTGTATAAATTTGGGCCATACATTTCATACTAAGCATGTCACTAAATAGTCTATGTAAACATTTTTAATGGTGGCATAAGATGCTACCAATATACTATTTACAATTCTGTTGTTCACTAAGAATATTTACAATTTTTTTGCCAACATAAATCTTTGTTTGATACTTTAAATAGTCCCCAGGAAAGATTCCTATAAGGGACATAAATTAAAGAGTATAATCCTTTTTTGCTCTTTATGTGTATTAATTTCTTACCAGAAAATTACACCAATTTATCTTCTCATCAGCAGTTTACAAAAGTTTTTGTGCAGCAGAACTTTAGCAGATATGACTCTTATTTTTTAAAGCTGGTTCTGACAGTGAAAACGTGTGCATTTTCATAATTATATTCATTCGTGTTACTTTGAGGTTGAACTTTTTTCATATTTATTGGCCATTTCTAATTCTTCTCTTGGAAACTTTTTTGCTAAAGTCTTTGCTGGCTTTCCCACTGAGGTACTTTTACATCCCGTCATGCATACTTTATCTGCCTCTTTTAATAATTTGATCAGATACTCACCTCTAAACTAAAAACAAAAAGAACAAAAAACAAAACCCCCCACCTCTCTGCCATGTCTCTTCAACAAGGAAAGATAATCCAAAAAGACTGACTTCCTCATGACTCAGCCCATTATATTTTCTTTTAATCTCCTCGTGTCCACTTTAAATGTTTTGCTCCAGATACCCCTGGGATGAACTGCCTATAACAACAAAGTGGAAGATATCTGATCATAGACTCATGGACTTCCTCGATTAGTCCCTTGGAGAGTACACACATGCGACAGTATGAGTGCATGTGCGTGCGTGTGTGTGCAGAAAAATGTGTAATCGAGATTCAACAAATTCCAGATTGACCAAATTATTTTTATTTACTAAAATGTTATGATATAAAATACTGTTTCAAACATACTAATTTGAACATAAAACGTTTTATAATCAAATTCTGCAAAGCACCTTCATGGCTCCTAAAGGCAGTCATGATGCTTGCCTTTGAAAACCTTTAGCTCTCTATTTGTGCTTCTATGTGGGAATGGTCACATTTCCTTATATCCTAGTTATAGGCATGCATGTCTTATCTCTTCTACAGACTCTGAGCTTCTTTAGAGCCCAGACCACTTCTGCATTTCCCTCACTGCCCAGCGCAAGGCAGGTTCCCGGCATGGCCCCTGCAAACGGACACAGTGATTTCCCCACGACCACATTTATTTTAATCAGGCTTCATCTGCACTCCTGTTTGAACCCTGCAGAGTTAGATACATCTTAGGGTCTTACAGTCCTAAATTTCAGCGTGTTACTTTTAGGCAGCAAAGTGTCTGTATCCTTTGTGGCCATTCTGTGAAGGAGAGACCAGGCAGGGGGCTGTTCAAGGTCAAAAGAAATCTGATTTGTAAATCTTGGCCTGTCTCATTCTGATTTCTAAGAATTGGCTATTTAATATATCTACATGCTTGTGAGATTCAGGGGGAGGTGAGCAGGGATTTTTGAAGGAAGTCCATTATATCATCACTCTTAAATATATTAAATCTAAGCATTTTAAATAAACGAATAAAGATGAGATTTATTTTTTAAGCTTATCACTTCAGCTTCCTTTTTATATTCTTTAAAAACTGATGCTTCGAATGTGTATATTTACAATCAAGCTTCCATTATCCTAGATATTTAACAGACGCCATGATGAGGGACTGAGCATGAGAGAAAGAATGAAGCAACATAAAAAGAAGAGGGAACAACAACAGAAGGCCCTGTCCTCAGCCCCTGGGTCCCACACCCAGTGCAGGAGGTGGAGGTCAGAGGTTGGGGAGGAGGCTGACGCTGTAATCTGTTTACTGCTAAATTACTGCTTTACCGTACGGTATTTATCTCGGCTTCACTTTTATTAAGTCCAGTGTTTGAGTTCCAATTCTAAACTAATGAATACGAAAATAAACACACCGTTCCCAAGAACTGGCATAATAAGCAAGAAAACACTCTGTTCCACTCCAAAAGGCTCATCTTAACTTTGGCTTGTAGTCCAGTGACCACCCCTTTAATCATTTCATTTTTACACAACGAAACCCAAGGTTATGTTTCTTTATAACCATAATGGCTCTAAGCAAGATGGATCTTCTCAAATACTAGCTAATGACATCTGGAGGAACTACATTTTAGATTCTATTTGATGTCATAAGCAGTATAGTATTTTTGCCTCCTAGCTCAGCAAGGTTAAGAAACCTGACATTTTCGCATGACTGGGAAGGGATTTTTTTTTTTTCCTTCCTTCCGGATGGGATTACCTCATTGAAGAAGAGCCCTTGAATCCTTCTTCTTAAATAACCATTGTGAATGGCATGGGGGCAGGGGCAAAGGGAGCAGTGTGGGGGAGCCCTGATGAATGACAATTAGTTTCGGCCTTTGGAAGGGAGAGAACGATGCTTTAAAATAAACATCAAATAAAAATTGATGAAAATGCTTAAATATGTCAAATAAACTAATGAATTAATTAGTGTAGAACAATACTGCTGTACCAAAAAAAAAAAAAATCCCATACCCCCTAAAGTTTACACCTAATTAAATCAGTTTTTTTTTTGTTTGTATTCACACAGATGGCTAACTTCACCTCTACAATTCATTCTTGCGTAAATTTACCACACAAAACAGGAACAGTCATTTTTCAAAGTACACAAATACCGGTTACCATGGCAATCAGTTGGAACCCTCTGATTCTGTTTTCAGAGAAAATGTTAACCACAGGACATTCCAGCTGTGACTCACTGCAACTACTGGCAAGCACCAGTCCTGCTAAGGGTAGACTTCCCCTGCTTTTGGAAAGCCTAGCGATCTACTGGGTCTGAACAAATACTTGAGGTTAGAGTTAAGTCTATATAAAAGAAACTAGTAGAAATTAAGAAGAGCAGGATTGAGATTCTCAATTGAATATGCACATCAATTTGCATAACTGTGTTTCAAGGTATTTTTTAAAATACTCTAAGTGGTGCTTATATTTTCAAGTTAGCTATCAAATGTATCTTAAAATGTGGATATGTATAGATATACTAAACCTCTTGTGTAGAATGTTTTCAGTTATTCCTTTAAGGAGACTTCATTTAGGATTTTTGTGGTTTAGGTCCCTCCCTGACCAGAAATATCTCAACTACTCTTAGAACATTCAGAGAGGAAGGAAATCTCTTGCCTGGCCACATTTACCAACTCTATCTTCTTCCTTTGCATGGTTTTGACAATTTGGCACACACATTGGTTATCAGACCATGAGTGACTTCAGACTCCATTTGCAATATGCAATGATTCGTGGACTTCTTCCAATCCTTTTAAATATTAAGGACCCACACTCATATTAAGGTAGAAGGCACACCACTGAGAGAAAACATATCTTAAAATTTTTGTAAGAGTAGGGTTTTGTAAAAGTCCCTGAAACTCAAGTCTGGAGAAACCCAGAGTCAGCTGATATGCACCCAACCTGTTCCTTCAGTGGAAATCAACTTGATGGAATGTAAGGACTCCCAGAACAGAAATGCACTTTTCAAGTGCCTCCTTGTTGCTAAATTGTTTTTGATTTAAAAAATTTATGACTGTAATGAATGAAACTATAATCGATTGTCTCATATGTATGAGCTTGGGATGTGTAGCTTGACATTCTAAACCCATTTCAGAAACACAGTGAGTAACAGCTAAAACGCAGCCTTTTCCACTTTAGAGTGGCATCTAATTCACCCTTTTAAAAGCACTGTTTTTCTTCTTTACTTGAATTTTTCTGGAAGAAAATTATTTATGTAGTTGAATATTAATTTTTAAGAACCAACTAAACGTAGTCTATATAGATAAATTAAATCAAGAGTATCTTTGGGATGATGTCATTAAAATATGGAGAAACTTTGGGGGAAAAAATTCTGGCCCATTTCCCATTACAAATCTTTAAAAACTCCAAAAAATTTTTCCTTTGGAGTTTAATATATACTTGAAATAATTCATGTGCCATGAGAGAGAATTCTCTGATATTTATAGAGAACAAAAATTCTAGTCAATGTAAAGAAGACAGTTAAATTTCTGAGAACTATATGTAATGAGTTCATAGAATGGGTTTTTGGAAGTTAATGTCACTAAGAGAAGATTAGGATTCAGTTGGAAGCAGGAAAGTAATTTTACAGTAGGAACATTCTAGAGTGTATTCAGTGTGGCAGGCCCTGAGTTCACAGTCTAGTCCAGCTCTAAAGTTTGCTTACAGAATAACATTGTGAAAATCACTTAACTTCTCTAATTAAAATTTCTTTATAGGTCTGGCATCATCTTGGAAGCTAAGCAGAGTCAGGCATGGTTAGCACTTGGATGGAAGACCACCTAAGAAGACCAGGTGTTGTAGAAGTAAAAAAAAAAAAAAAAATCTGGCATCATGATGGTTCTTATTTTACAAAGTTGTTGTAAACAGAAAATAAGACAAATCATGTAATAGGTTGAATATGAGGCCTGTCATGTGGAATGTGCTCAAAATGTTATTCTAACTCTTGTTCCAAGGCAAAGGGAACCAACATTTTCCCCAAAGAAACCATTCCAGAAATAACTTTGAGAAAAAAAAAAATAATATATGATGGGTGTAGAGAACTTGAGCTGACTTATGTACAACATTTCACAGGAATCATCCCTGGCCAACCAGACAGGAAAGGAGTGCATCGATGAATCACTTGTAAGGAGTTGGAAGGCCGTCGCTATGATGACCTGGTGATGTGTGAACGCTGTGTGGGGCGGGGTGTGGGGCGCACAGCCCGCCGTGAATCACACTGCGGAGGAGACCACGGAGGGAGATGGCGGGCCGTGACGGGGACGGTGGAGAAGAGAACAGCAGAAACTGTCCTGGTGAGGTGGACAGGGGAGGGACCCCAGGTGAGGAGAGTGGCTCTGCAGGTGCCTTCCTGCTGCAGCCTCCTGACCCCTCTTTCCGTCCAACCGGCCTGCAGCTCTAGCGGCTTAGCCACTAGCGCTCCAAAGGGGTGAGGGCTGGTGCATTAGGGCACCTCTTCAGATTCCCCCTCTCTGAAAAACAACTGCGACAGGATCTACGGACGCCGCCTCATCAGAGTGGGTATTAAGCACATCGTTGCTGAAGTTTACGCAGGTATCTCCAGGATCAATTTGGAACTGTCAGAGTTTACTTCAAATCTGAGAGGCTTTGAACTGTTTCTGTAATAACTATAGAAAATGCCAAATAAGAATCAAAGAGTAGGGTAAAAGAGGCCCATCGTGGATGAGGAAAGCCCAGAGGGTAGAAATGAATCAAACTGTAGCGTATAAATGAGACAAATGTTGAAGAGGAAAGCTGATAAGCAGAGCACGGAGATGGCTCTGTGATGGCCCCAGGAGGCAAAGTGTCCTCCATCAGACACATGGCCATGCATTGCGCACTCAGATACACAGACACAGGAAAAGCCACACAGCCATGTGCTCACAGGGTGGGGCAGGAAGTGTGAAATACCCATCTAAAATTGAACAATTACTCATAATGCTGGGCTCTGCATGAGAGCGTGAAACCCATCAAGAGACCACATTCTGGGTTATTCTGTGTCACTCAGAATTCGAGGTCTGTTTCAAACACAGACCATAAAGTCCCCTTTCCATGTGGTGGCTGGTTGCCGTCCGCTCTTAATAGTGCATTTACATTTTTACTTCTGCTTTCTCCGTATTACTCATCTTAAAAGCCACAGAGGCTGATTTGGGTGGTTTTTTTTTTTTTTTTTTTTCGGTCATTGTCTAATCATGGATGTGTGCAAGGATTTAACTATAAAGATATTTATTCCAGCTTTGTTTATAACAGTGGAAATTTGAAACGATTCTAAATGCTCCACAGGAACTGGCTGCTTTGTGATGATGGACTATGCAGTGTTGTAAGTGATGTGGTATAACAGATAACAGAGACAAAAGTTCACGAGCTATTGTTATATGGAAAAAAGTCATTATAGGATAGTGTGTACAGAATGATCTCCTTTGAATAGTAAAATAAAGTGAATATACAGGGAGAGACTGTAGGAAATAAATACCACTGAATATTATTAGTAGTGATGTAATTCAGATTACTTTGTGTTATCTAGGTTTTTCTACATTTTCTGAAGTTTCTGCAGTGACTATATATTCTTGTGTCATCAGATAAGCTAATTTTTAAAGCATTATCTTTGGGGACCAATCGACACAGCAATGTAGGTACGCCCTAGTAATGTTTTTCCAGTCCCCAGACTCCATTCCCTTGTAGGCCCTCAGTTACCCAGCTGGTGTACTATAAATATTACACTATCATCAGAGTCTTTTACATGTATCTCAAGACCATGCATGGAAATTAGTCCATTAAAATGTTATTATCTAATCTCCAGCATTAACTTAAAACTATATTTTGTCCCTAATGCTCCCTTTTTATAGTAACTAACTTTTTATTATTAATTAGACTAATTCTTTATTTAAAAAGAATTCCTTCAGACAATCAGAGACTAGACGTCTCACGAACATAAGCTGCGATAGTCACCAATGGAGCAGTTAACGCCAAATTCCCTCCCTAGAGTTAAACGAAGTGCTTTGAAAGCCAGGCGCACTCCCCGTGTGCACTTGAACACTGCATTCCATGAAATGCAGCCTTCCCTCTGTCAACTGTACTGTGACAGTGAAACACTAAATATTAGAAAAAATACATATTCTGCCTCCTAAAAGCCATCTGCTACAGACAGATTCGGAAACTGGGAAGAATTCGGTTCATAGAACAACATGAAATTATAGAACCTTGAGATGGAAGGAACTAAACCCTAAGTCCAGGCAGACTCTTCCCATCCAGGGAGACCAGGAAAATAAATCCTGTTAAATAAAGAGTAAATGCTATAACTGCAAAGACGGCATTTTAAAAAATTCTGAAATACTGCTATTGGAAATCTTTCCTATTTTAAAAAGTAGACAATTAATAAGAATTAACCAAAATCTGTAATGACGATTCTTAGTTTTAGAATTCAGCATTCGGACCTACGCGTTCTAGTCCATACTGCACGTCTGTCAGATGGAAGAGCCCCCACCTGCCCCCTCCTGTGACCTAGCTGAGGAGCAGAGCTAGGCCAGGGCCACCAGGGAAGGAAGAATGGATACCAGAATTCTGAGTTTTGAGCATCTAATGTGATTTTTGGTGGCTTCTAGGTAGTATGGAAATTATTGGTAGGTCTGATTGTTATTCATTCTGATAATGTCCTTCCTGTTCGAGAGAATATTGGGAGGGGAAACACACAGCATCTCTTTTGAATCTGAGAGCAAAGGCTCTCTTTAGATGCCTGGTATGTTTGCCTCATTAACTGCAGCAAATTAACGCAATCACATGAAAATTCTTCATTATGAAGTATGGTCAGGAAAGATCAGCTTTTCCTTTTGAGGAGAGGGATTTTAATCACAGTGAGATGAACATTTAAAAAATCACATTCTACTTGGGCAACTTTAGAGTCTCAACTTTCTTTTTTATAAAATGCTTCTCGTTATACTTCACTCCAAAGTATTTGGCTTAATTAGCCAATAGATCCACCTCATTCTTAATTCCTTTTAAATGCAAATCATACTTAGTGCAACACTAGATTTATTTCTGGTATAGCAACATAAATTGAATTGTTCGACGTACTGTTATCCTTTTTCATGCATGTTTTTGAATCGCAGCTGTTCTCAGAATTAAAATAACTTATCTCTACATTCTAAGCAGAATGCCAGGCATCCTAGAAGCAAACTTTCTCTGACAGTTCCAGGAAGCATGACTCATCTGCCCAGAAGTGTTTAAGGAGGTGCCATGATAATGAAAGCCCGCTCAGACCCTTTGCAGCTAAGACATAAAACATGATCTGCTCCTCTAGATTTTTCCCAACTGGCAAAGAGGATTTTAACTACCCTATATCTTAGTTTTAGGTCTAGATTTCTTGGGGCTTTTGAAACTGAGAGGCCAAGGAATGGAAGCCCTGCTTTCAGCATATGCTAATTACAACTGGGAGGGCTGTTTTAGAAACCATAGCTCTTCACTTATGGAAAATGTTTCGGAGAGCCAAAATTAATATAAAAAAAAATTCTGTTTACGTTGAGATCATGATAAACAATATTCACTAGCATTTAACAAGTAATATTCATTAGCCGAGTATTATTCTAATCCCCTCGTTTGTTTTCGCCTAATTTAAAACTCCTTGCAGCTCTGTAATGCGGGTAGTACTGTTATCCCCATTTTAGAGTTCTGGAAGCTGAGGTATATAGAAGTTCAGGAATTCAACACTTTGAAAGGCATCGACTCCTCAAGATTTTCTTGTTTCCTTCAATAAGAGTGCCAAAACGCATTACGAAGCAGGCTACACACAGAAAGAAAGAAGCAAGCCTGGGCGCCTGTAAGACATTCTCTTCTGAGTAACCAAAAGATGAGTAATTAAATCTGTGCTTATCACTAGCGTCCCACAGTAGTTAGCAGATATAAGAAAGCTTTCAAGTGAAACCCCAGAAAGAGAGAAAGAACCACAACAGAAAGAGCAGTGTCTGGCGTTACTTCCTACAGTGGTTTATCTTTACAGCAAGAAATCTGGAAGCGAAGGTTGCTGTTCCTGAGACCTGTGCAGAACCTGCACGTCTTCATGGGACCAGCTATGACGCGTGCTGCAAACACAAACATCTGTTCGCATTCCGTTTATTAGAGAGGATGCAGTCTTTAAAAGGATAAGAGAAGTCAAAGTTCTAGCAAGAGCTGTATGCATGGAGTAAAGGAACTTGGAAGAGAAAGAGAACTCTGAAAAACTAAGGCTGCACCTGGGAGAAGTCGGACCTCAAGAGAGAGGAGCAGCCACTCATCGTAAGTGACAGACAGGTCACGAGGAATGAAGGTGGCATTTCCAGGACAGGGAGGCTGTTATAAGGGTAACATCCTGTACGTTTGGAAGAAGAATCTGAATGGCCACGTGGGAGGATGCTCTCTCCATAAGGCGTGTGAGGAAAAAATAAGCATTTCTTGAGTACGCAATATTTGCCAGATATGTGGATTATTTAATAACAACTTTATGAATAAGTATAATCATTCCCTCCATGTTACACACGAGGAAACTGAGGCAGCAAGAGGGTAAATTCTGTGCCCTAGGCCACGGCTAGTTTGGAGGAGCCAAGTTTTGAATGCAGGAGGGCTCCAGAGCTCACTATCTGGTGAGACAGACCTGAGCACAGCCCTGGGCTCTGTCACCTCCTGACGGTGTGACCCTGAGTACTGTTACTTATGCAAGTCCTGGTTCCATCTTTTCAATGAGCATAAAAATACACAATTCTTGGATTATCGTGAGGATAAGTGACAATATCTATCAAAGTGTCTAGCAGAGTGCCTGACAACAGCAGACATTTATTATTGCAATTCTCAAAACATCTGAGATGTCAAGTTTCACTTACTTGTATGAGGATAAAAATGGGAAAAACTTGGAAAACATCTCTAAGACAATGTTTCCCTGAGAACGTTCTATGGAATACGAACGTCCAATAGATGTTAACGAGTTAGAAAGCTGGGAAGAGACTCGCACACCCGGAACGTTGCCCTTGGCGGCCCCCTCCCTCGGGGTGGCCCTGCTCTCTCTCCCGCTCGTTGCCCTTGTCTGCGGTTCTACTAGGCTGTGCCCTGATGTCTTCCTTTCCTTCAGTGTCCCGCCCTCCTCCTGTGCGATCCTTCACCCAGTTCTGTTGACTTTAGCTCCTGATGCTCTCAGATGCTTCCGTGGCATCCTCCTCCACAGCAACGTGGAGAGCTGCCGCCACCTCCCTCACCTGGGCTGCAGCGGTGCATCTCCACCTCTACCTTTCCCCTCCCTTCAGCCGATTCCCGAGACGAGAGTTTTTACAAGTGTCCTTCTGAGTAATCTCAGCTACTTCCCTGCTCACACTCTTGAAAGGCCTCTTGCGGCTCTTTGGGAGTCACCGAAACTCTACACATGCCCACAATGCCCTCCACTTGCAGGTCCCTGCCCACCTGGAAGCCTCATGCTCCGCCTCGGCCACACTGTTTTTTCTCAGTTCTGACAAAGATTCTCTCCTTGGTCCAGCCCTAATCAGGCTCCTCTGAGCCTTCTTCTCGACTAGGTCTCAAACTTGAACTACTGAACTACAGATTCTCAGCACAAATGATTTCATCCACTCATCCCTCCACATTATAAGACTTAAACAGTGATATAGTTTCTTAGAGCTCAAGGCCACAACCCAAGGATGACCCCAGCACCCTTCAAGTGCCTGCCTGAGAAAGCTCAAGGCTGCCAATAGCAGTCACCCCTGAGAAAGTCCCTGTCCACCCTCTGTTAGAGCGCTTAATAAAAAGGACTTAGAATCGCAAGTCTTCGTCCTTCTGAGATGTAGAAATATCTCCTACAATTCAGGAGTGTCCTTTCTCAAGGATCTGAAAACCATTCCTTTGGAATGTCATCATCGGGGAGGATAAGGCCCCTGTCTGCCAGTCTCTGCGGGAGGAGGAACCCTAACTCCCCTTGTTGCCAGCTAACAGACTCAGCTGGCCTAATCACACCCTCACACTGACTAAGCCCGTACGATTTTTCACTTCCCTGACTCTATCCCCTCCGAGTTCCCTCTTTCTCCCTTTAAAATGCCCAATCACATCTGTACAAATTGAAGCTGAGTTCGGTTCATACCAGACCCTCTTCCTTATTGCAGTAGTATATTACTGATTAAAATCTGTCCTTACCACTCTAACTAGCGTCTGGTTTGATCTCTGTCAGCTCTTCAAACACCACTTCCCTTAGTGAACCTCCAGCTTCCTTCACACCTTCACAGGATGCATTCTCTGACCCACAGATGAGCTCGGTTCTCCCATTTCCTGTCTTCAGGGTGCCCAATAATATTTCCTGATAGCACTTAACCCAGCTGGTAATTAAATTTTACTGTGATAAATCAATTAACACATCTCCTCTGTGAAGACATGGAAAACTGATACTAAAACAGTTGTATTTCCTCAGCTTACGTGTCTGAAATATATCTGAATGATTGAATGAATGGATACATGAATGAACAATGCATGTTTATGATAGTAACAGCTTGAGGAGGTACAATAGCAAAAACAGAACAAAAAAACAAACCCTGTTTGTGTTTAATTCAGCATTTCCTAGATTTACTAGAATTCAGGTCTCTTTATTTGTGAAACATCCACCGACATTTGTGGCAGAAACAGCTATGTGGTTTCCTCAAACTGGCTTCCTCTTTGGGTTCCTGAATCACCACGTGCAAAGCAAGGAACACCTGCACTGAACTCTGATGTGACTGAGAGATAAATCAGTATTTTATTAAGTGTCTGAGAATTTATGAGTTCTCTGCAACAACAGCTGGGATCACCTTAATTAATTGAAATATCACAGGGGCCTGATGTTTCACAGTCAGTATGGAAAATGTTGCTTAGGCTGCAGACTAAGAAAACAAGAGTGGGTGTAAAACTGAAAGATTCAGGAACATGAGTGATGTTTTTGTCCATTCTTTACTTTGAAATGTGTTATTTTGTAATTGAAAGAGGGCATGAGAGTGTGACAAAAATAAACAATGATATAAACATCTGGTGAACATGATGACATCAGCAAGTGGATTTGGCAAGAGATGAATGAATCTTCTTATAAAGAGTAATGGGAAATTCATTTGACAGAAGTCACTGACATAATCAAGAGCACTCGAAACTTCCATAAGTAGAAAAGGAAAAAGCATAAAAAGGTATAAAAGGGTGTAATGGAAGACGATAGTGGCAAAGGAGACAATAAGGGGAAGGAGTGGCGGAGTTTAGAATTAAAGTTCAAAACTTGCAGAGTAAATCCGACTTTTTTAATGAGATAAACACAATAACAGTATCGCCAAGCCTTGATGAGACAAAGCATATAATTCAGCTATAGCAATGGGAAAATAAGACCTATTGAAAAATAAACATTTAGTAGCAGTCAAAGGTATATGTTAAGAGGATACTGATTAAATATTTATAACTTCCCAGGAGAGAGCCTTGAAGTGAGGGTGCAATGTGCTGTCACAATAGAAATGGGCCACAGACGGCAGGGACCTGTGGGGACCTCACTCTACCGGAATCCCCAGAGATTTGATTGGGGAAGTCTAGTGAAGTCTAGGAATGTGTTTTTCTAACAAGAGCCCAGCTGACTCTGAAATGTAGCCAAATTTCGTAGCTGGTTAGAGATGCTTTGTACTCAAGTATGGGCTTCTTCTTCAGTAGAGACTACAAATTTTTTTTAAAGGAAATATGTCAAGACAAGTGCAGCAAAAAGAGGCACCCAGGGGCGGCAATGGGAGATCGTTTCAACCACCTGGATTTTTCTCAGATGTCTTTTTCTGGAAAAACCATGGCACCCAATGAATTCTTTATATACTCCCGTCTCTCAGAATGTAAATACTGAAGAGAAGTGCTGCTCAGGACTAATTCTGGCCAGCAAAGAAGTGGTTGACCGGAACACTAGGCGAGAGGGACCGCTTTCCCTAGAGCCTGTGATGACGGTACATGTCAGTCACAGGCCTCCAGGTTTAGGGAGCCAGACTTCAAAAGGAGATTACAATTAAAAATAAAAAAGAGAAGCAGCAGAGAAAAAAAAATTAGATGCTTAAAAAATTAAATTTTGTCATCAAAGTCAGGAATAACTTTTGCAACAGTAAGAGAAAACCTCTGAAGGAATCAACGGACCCATAGGGCTACAGAGAAGTTTTCTGACCATGTTATGAGTGCACATGCAAATTAGCTAAACTTTGAGAAATGGCACAGTTAGGAGAAAATGTCTGTTTTTAAAAAACTATCATTAGTGCAAAAGAAAGAAAGACAAAAATGTGGATTGGACCAACACCTGCAGAAGATAGCACATTCTAGAAACATTCCTAGAATATTTTGAAACTGGAAGAAGAGACATCGAAATCCAATTTAAAAGACAAGACAGTCGATCCTTTAAATGAATTTTGTCAAGTTTAAGTGAATTCTACATTCAGTACATTCCACAGTACTGAAAGGTACGGTAACTACAGAATGAATTTTGTAATCTTGCTGAATTCACGAGTGTTCAAGAAATGTTTTAGCACGCCAGCAGAACTCATGTCCCGACTCAAAGAGTCTGTCTCTGCCCACACACATGATCTGTAAGCAGCTCTGTCTGGAGGGCTGGACCTCACTGCCCCAGAGCTGGTCATACCGCCCGGAGGGGTGTCCATCCATAAAGCAGGCTAGATCCATGCCATTGTCATCAAGCTGACGAAGATGAGCCACCTGTGCTAGTAATTTGTAGACAGGGGCGGTCCAGCTGGTTATAAGCATTTGAGGCAAATGATCAGGTAAAGATACAAAGTCATGGCTGGGTGGCTCCATTAAAACTAAAATTGTGAGGTCGCAGAAACTCAGAGGAAGCTTCCGCGGAGAGAGATGGGAACGGAGTGAGCAGTGCAGGGAGAAGCAACAAAGCAGTGAGAAAGAGGGCCGAACCCACGAAGCCGCCGTTGCTCCCGGCCTCTCCCCGCGTCTCAGTTTATCCCGCGTGTCACGAGCTTTCTTACTTTCCTCAGAGTAACGGACCTTTCACAAACACTCATCTTTTTCCCATAGTTTAGTTTGAGTGTGTACCTGCATCTAAGAATATGAAGCAGAACAATAAAAAATAGGAGGACTGCCAGAGATCCGAAGAAAAAATATCATTCAACTTCCAAAATGTAGGAAAGATATACTCTGGAATCTTTTAGAATTTTTGAAAAAATTCTAAATTGGACACTAAAAACAATTTGTCAGTATGTAGCAAAGAAAGTGGTGATAATAAATGACCACTGATAATCTATGAAGAAGTCATACTAAAATTCCATAAATTTCTCTTTGTGACAGTGTCACTAGAGTGGTAGATCCAAGGGCTCCATGGACACTCCCTCATGTCACCTCTGAGGGGGAGAGAAAGTTGTGAAAGAGCATATAGATAGAGGGTGTGTGGTGTCATGGCTAAGAGCATCGACCTGGAGCCACAGTGCCGGGTAGAAAGCCTGGTTTTGCTGTCACCTGTAATGTTTGTGACTGTGGACAACCTGTATCTGCCTCAACTGTCTCACCTGTCAAATGGGGACAATATTTCCCCCACTACAGGGTTGTTGTCATAAGTGCTTGATGAAGATCAGCTATTATTATTACCAAGTTGTTCGGTGCTATCGCAAAAGTGTTCAACAACGGATCATTTTAACCAAAGAAATCTATCATTTCCAAGTATTCAAAACAGGCACCATCCTGTTTGACATTTTTATCAATTATTTTTGAAGATGCTCTAGGCCAATGGTCAATGAATCTTTATGCAAATGAATAATTTGCAAATGAATAATTCTCTACAGACCAGAGAACCAGGATTTAGAGGGACCATGATGTGAGGGAACCCTTAGGCAAAACAGTCAAATAGGACTTACTAGGGATATTATCCTATCTATGGCTATGAAACCTTTATAATTCATGTTAAAGTGACCTAGAGATGAGCGGTCTTAATAGAGTCCAGCATTATGACACGACTAACAATAAACTCACTTACCCTCAGCTTACAATACCAGAAGTATATAAACAGATAATATAGTCCCAGCATGCTAGGTCCTGGCCAGGTTAGCTGGAGAGCTGCATCCAGTCCTGGGCCACATTTTAAGAGAAATGATGTATAAGAGAACATGCAAAGGGAGGTGTCCCATGCGAGCTTGTCATATGAGGACCAGTTAGGGAAATGAAGGATGAGGATGGGAGAAAAGAGGCCAGGACTTGATGATGACCTGTCAGGAGAACTCAGACACTGAACTCACGGACTTAGACTTTGGTCTGCGTTCACTCTCTCCCCTTCATGCCTTTTCACACTACAGTCATGTTCCTGCTCCCGCCACCCCTCAAACACTGCTCAGCCCAGAGTCACGCTGATCTCCACGGGACACGCCTCGACCTTGACCTTTCTTGATTCCTTGGCAATATCACCTTCTGGACCACTGTCACCTGCTATTCTACTCGCTTCCATGACACAATAACCTCCTGGTCTTCCTCTCGTTCTTCTCCACACTCATCCTCCCTATTGACCTAAAACACGCCCTGGCCTCCCTGTACATGTCTGTGCTGATTTCTCACAGATCCATCACTTCTGTTTGTATATTCGATCACCTGTAAGAAATCTCCTTCCACATGGAAACTCAGACTCAAAATAAAAAGTGAATAAGTGAAATCAAGATGTAAAATACAGAAAGAATCCTTAAAGTTGGCTTATCATAACTGTATGAACAATACGGTCTTACTCCTTTGAGCAACCAACACTTCCTCCCAATGAATATTTTATTTCCAAATCTGAATCATTTTATTTTGCCCAGAGGATGGACTAGATAGATTCCCAATGGGATCTTTACCAACCCACACCTCTCAGCAAAGCTGGGCACAATACCCGACCAGCACCTAATCAAGTCCTGTCTCAGCTGCAGTTTTATTAATACAAAATAATTCTGGCTGCAGTAACAGTCACTCAATTGGAACTTGGCTAGAACACTTGAAAAAGAAACCTTTAACCAGAAGTTATTAAAATAATGAAAACTAGATTTTTGTGTTTGTGGTTTTTCCCTCCTTAAATGGTTATTTGCGCTTTTAAAATTTCCATCACAGACCAGCCTTTGTGGCGCTCGCTCTGGCCTTGCCCCCTGGCTTACAGAAATGGAAAACATCTGGCAACAGCACCGTCCCCTGGAAGCCTCTGCTGAACTTCTGGTTCTCATCGGGTATTTTTGCTGCTTTCACCATCAATGTTGCACAAGATGGATGGCCTGCCTGTAACGGCATCTATGAAGGGCCTCCATGAGCTGCTGCAGTTATGGGAACAAGTAATTTGTTTTACCTCACAGTTTTCAAACACCTCCAAAAACTATCTGATGGGCCGTGTTACCGTTCCACCCTTGAGTAAGTACAAAGATGGAGTTCGGTCCCTGAAAAGGTCTCATCTCATTTCCTCCCCAGTCCTTCTGCCAAAGCCTCTTCTGAAGTCATTTGAAAGCCTCGTCCCCACTGCAGCTTGCTCCATTGCGCTTTGCCGGATCACTGCGCGGTCCTAGCGTACTGCGACGCGTGCAACACTCGGCAAGGCCACGAGCTCTATTCTGGCTTGTACTCAGAGGGGTAGAAGGACAGGCAGTGTGCAGGCTTACGCCACAAGGCCGGTTTGGAATTCAGTTCTTTGTCATGAACTAATAGCTATCATTAGGCTGATGCTACAGTATGGCTGTGAAATTCAATTCAACCTGACCGAACTCGTATAGGGTTTCAACTCTACCATCAATGCCTCGGTTATAAAGTTATTAAATAAAGCCCTCATACCCAAATATTCTCTGATCTCTTGTTTATAGAGAATAAACATTACAAGAAATAGAAGTTATTCTCCTTTCTGTATTATTTAAATAATATGAAGTCATACTGAAACCTAAAAACACAGATAATTCTTTGTGTATATATTTTAGTAGAATAAGTACCTTAATATTAAAATGAGGCAGTGAAAGAGACGTAAAATATCCCTGTTCAAATACCACGGGCAGCTGGTATATTATAGAAGTTTAGAGCACGATTAGGAATTTACTTCTGCAAAGTCTGACGACTGCTGGCTTGGCTTGCCTAATTGATTTGAAAATGCAGTGATTTATTTAGCTTCAGAATACATACCTCTAAATAGTCTAAGGAGCAGTTTATGTGATATTCCAATTCGAATCCTAAAAACGTGTAATTCACAGTGTTGCCAGTTGTAACTTGGATGGTCCAGTTGCAACGCTGATTATCAGAATAGGGATTTGGGTAATGTATACTCTCTAAGAGGCCATGGGTTTGATTCACAATCATCACGTTCTCACATGCTGGAAAAAATAACCATGACTGTTAGGAACCACAACCAAATAATATCATAACTGTGTGAGATTTTAAGTAAGCACCAGACTACACACACACACACACACACACACACACACATACATATGTGTGTATACATATATATATATATATATACACACACACAGAGAGAGAGAGAGAGAGAGAGAAAAAGAGAGCAGCATTTTTATAGTGAAAGCATCTCCATTTAAAACAAATGTAAAATAATACTTAATTGAATTCGACTTTAAGGTGTCATGAAAATTGCCTGTTAAAGTGGGATCAAAATCCTGAGAATTGGTGGACAGCGTAACAGACAGCTTACCACTACCCGGAGATTAGTCTAATTTGCTTAGAGGAGCGTATTAAATATGTTATGCTTCTGTTTTTCTAACTTTAACATTTGGAAGGAACAAAAATCTTGACCTTTAAATTCAACGGTTTAAAAACACCAAGTTCTATGCGAATGCTAAAAACAAATAACAACACGGCTTTGTTTATTCAAAAGTCAGCATGCAATTCACAATAAAGGCTCCTGTTCATCTACTTAGTCATCAGGAAGTACCAAATGATTAGAAGGAATGCAAAGGATTTGAAGAAGAAATGAAAATCTTAAATTTTGAAAATGTCTTCAAGCCAAGGTTGGCATTTTTTCCAGCTGAGTTTTCAGTGAAACTACACTATGCACCTCTAAATTAGGTATGGCTAAATCAATGCTGAATTCAGCCAAACCAAATGACTTGAACGAGGTGCCTTTTTTCAAGTCTTTTTCATATGGTCTGATGTGCAATAAAAGAGAATGGGAAAATACACATTATATTGAAAAAGTTTTCTCTGAAGAATGTTGTTCATAGGTGCATTTCTTCTACAATATTACTTCACAGCAGGTGGCTGGAACACCATTTATAAACTTTGCTTTGGAAAAGGATACATTTGTGGACCTTCAAAGTCTTCCATTGCTGGAGCAGAAGAAGACTCAAAGTATTTCTCCTTGAAAATTTTTAGGTCACATTTTGTTCCACATAGGATTTCTAAAGAATAATTTTGTTGTTTTAGATGTCTGCGAGAGGTTACACATACTAGGTAGATAGGTACTGTGTGCCTCAGTGATGACAAAACAGGGCAGAGGAAAATATTTTTCGTTAAACCACTATATTCCATTAAATATGTTCTAGGCTGCTGTCACTGCTCAGAAATTATATCACCTGCAGACTCTCAATTTCAAATGGCAAATTATACAGAAAATCTCACAGGTTAACTTAGATTTTACCTTTAAGAACTTATACCCCGTGTGCACTACTCTTTCAGTGCTATGAAATTATGAGAGAAAAATAAAATGTCACAAGAATAAAAAGGGATTTTTCATAAGCTATCTGACTGCAACCAAAAAAAAATTATCACGGCAATAACAAAATTAGAGAAATGATTACATGTTCAACTAAACGGATAGATCCCTGATAGAATTTGAGATAGCTTTTCATATACTAAAGCTATATATCATTAAAACTCAGCATTCAAAACTATTTAGAATTCAGCCTAAACCCCAGATGTAAGTGAAAATAAATTTTCAAATTTACACATAAAACAAGGTTAAATCTAAATACTCTCAACTAATCCAAATGTATATTCAGATTATGATTTTGTGACTTTGAATTCCATTTTTAGGCAATTGTGTAAAAATTATGCATAAATTTATATTTAATGGGCCCGTACTTTCAAAATCACAAGTAAAGCGTTACTTAAATAACATAAATTCAAGGGAACCTTGTTTTCTTGAACATCCATTTTGAAACTTTTAGAAAGTGTTTATTCTAGAAGGGAACTTTTGCAATCGTCTAATTTAATCTCCTTTTTTTAAGAGACAAAATTATGGAACCCAAGAGAAGAAAGTGACCTTCCCAGGGGTTGGGAGGAAGAACAAACCCCTGGATCCCCGTACTTTCTGCTCAATACTTCTTTAATTCCACCAGGCCACCTCATGGGGAAGCAGATTTTAAAATGGCCTCTCTACAAAGACCAGATTTTCCACAGTAAAGAATGTGGCTATTCAACATACGATTCATAAGGACCACAGTTTCCATTAATAAAATTAGGGTACCTTTTGAGGTACAAGACCAAAAAAAATAGTTTGAGAGGTACTATGTACAAGGGAATAATGTCTAATAGATTACAATGTTTGATACAAATGAAAACCCACCAGCTGTTAACCTGTTAAACTGATCTTTAGCTGAATTGTGATTCATATTAGCATATTAAACACACTTCCAAGTTTCTATGGTTCACCACATGCTTTAGTTACATGATAAATGTAATGTATAAGCATTTCTCATTCAAATAGAGTTAAATTTTTCTCATGAGGAGATAAGATTTATTTTAATGGCTTACTCATATTTCCATTTGTTTACTCATTTTCCATTTGTTTTATTCATTGAGAGATTGAAGACCCACTACAGGTTCTGAGCAGCCAGTATATATACTTACTCTGCTGGTATTTGGCCAGGAAGCCACCTCCTTGTTGACCTTCATCTGTCCTCAGTTTTAAAAGCATGCTGTCTCCACTAGAACGAATGAGAGGTGGTTTCTCATTCCCACAAAGCTGAGCTAGCAAATGAGAGCTGGTGCTTGGGCCATCATATACCTTTAATAAAACATTTTAAAGGTCAGATGATTATGGTTATAAACATTATATAAAGGACCCTGTAATCTTTTAGAAGTAGGGAAGAAATGCATATAGGACATAACAAAAGAATAGCTCTGAACCAAAATACCTTTTAAATTTATATTTAAATGTCTCTAAACTTGGGCCATGAACTCGGGCCACTTAGCCGTGGCTATGTATGAAAGTAAGGATGTAAACCCAGGTTGAAATCTAAAGATTGAAAATGAAAGACTAATACATATTTTTGAGACCATAGCTGTTATCAGAAGTCCTTCTTGCTTTTTCATTTCATAGTTTACAATTTATGACACTTTAATACATTTCTTACTGAAATTTTTTTTAATGGACAAGGCTGAATTGCTAGTACTATAAAAAAAGCCCTATTTGGATGACTTCAATTATCTTCTCCAATTCATCAATACAAGCCTCTAAATTGTTATTTTTCATTTCATATATTGAAAGTAAATAGATAATAATAATTATGGTAAGTCTCATAACCCCTTTCAAGAGGCTTTTAACCATATCTTAATTGTCCATATTCAATATATTTTAAATACTTAGTGTACCGAGTCATTCAGTAATACATGCTGTACTTAGAAGGCTGTCATTTTCAATTAATTTCTTTTAGTTGTGACTTTTGTTGAAAATGTTTATGTGGACATTTAAACAAAATGGTCTCCTTTCCTGAACCTCAAAAATAAAAATGAATGCATTTACACATGTTGGGCAAGGTGGGAACAGTGCATGATACATCTGAAACTTTATACATACAGCCAGATAATCTGAAGTGCAGTTTGGATGATGCTCCAAGTGAAAGTCTTCGAATTCCAGTTCAAATGGGCTGCCGTGGCTGGACTTCAACCCCCAGGAGCATTCGGAGCTGTGGTAGTAGGGCATCGGGTAGTTGGGGGACGTGAACGTGCCGGTGGGAGTGGTGAGATTGCCCCCGCAACCTACAGGAGAGAGAGTCGGAAGGATGCGCATCCTTTCTTTTCTGGTAAAATGAAATCTTCTTCTCCATTTCAAACTGATTACTGTTTGTCCCCTTTAAACCGAGTTGCAAAACAACTACGTCACCAAAGAACAGCTGGCCTGTAATCCTGATTCATGTCAATGTACTTTTCATTTCCTACCCAAGATGACCAGCTTGAAGAAATCTACCAGGGAGCCAGAACGTCTTCCCTTACTTTGTCCTTAAAAATCAAAAGGCTGCTATTAATTCAGAAACATTTATAATGTTGAAGTTTATTAGGAATAATCACAAAATGAACTGGAAAAAATGGATGAGTACAGTGATTCAAGAAACAAGAAACCAATCCAAATGGACTCTACAATCAAAGACAGCTCTTGGCTGTTTACCTGTTAATGATCCATCCCAGGAAGCTGAGAATCCAGACTTCGAGTCATAGGCGTCGGTCTTAAATTGTAACCATAGTTTGTTACTGTGAGAGATGATTCTTGGAGGTATGTTTGAACCACAGTACTTTCCCAGTGATGGTGAAGTTTCATAGCCTCCATCTCTGTGACAAAATACAGATGTAAACTTTCATTAGGTTATGGATATAACCTACTGTATAAACATTTAACATTATTTGAACTTTGAGATCACAAACGGATTAGTTTACATCAATCAACGTCTCTTGAAAACACTCTAAAAACCTTAATTTCAAGTTTTAATTTATTAAATAGTATTCAAATAACTTAATAAAAGAATAATTATCGTTTATTGTTGGCATGATATTTTTTATAACCAATTACAAACTGAGAGAAAGTGTTTAATGTTCTCCTTCTCAAATAAAGTGCCTGACAAATGTATCAAAGGACACAGAACAAAAAAAGCCCTAATTCTTAACAGTGCAAACAAATGTTGCTTTATTTTATGGAGAAATCTTAAATGTTTTCCTTCTAATTTGAAAATTTTCAAAATTAAATATATCATTTATGATGTATTTAGCAAAATTTTAAAATACTTCTTTCTCCGAGAACTTTTGGGGTCTTAAATCTAGTTTATACTCTGTAGCTTTTAAAAGCCTACGGAAAAAACAAACAAAAAAAAGAATTCACTCAACATTAAAGTCAGATGATTAATTGCTGTAACTTGAGAAAATTATGTTATTTTAGCATAATATGGTGCAATTGTGATTTATTATTTTATCTCATAGAATAAAATTTGCTATAAAATAATATAAAATTCCAAATGAAAAACAGATGCACACCAAAGCGATTAACCAAATTTAATTCAATAAAATAATCTCAGTAGATATCAATAAATAAGTTAACTTACCTTTAGTGCAAATATAACTTTTTAAATACATTCTGTCAAACTAGCAAAAAATTAAAGAAAAAAAGCTTTGTACTGAAATTCACAAGCCTAGACTTTTGTTTCCTCCACGTAAAAACTTTGTGAAAATCCTAAGATAAGGTTGCTATCTTAGCATCATTTTGTGTTATAATTAGACTAAATGGACAGTAAATTGCCTAAAATTTAAACTGTTTTTACATAAAGAAGGGAAATATTCAACAATAGCCAGTATCTAATTTCAGAGTGGCACTACCTTTGTTTACGCCACCCAAATTAAACTTGGAAATTATTTTCAAATATTCCCAATAAAAGAATCACTTCAAAATAACCACTGACCCTCATGCAATTGTATGTTTTTCTTCTCTTCAGTCAGGCTCCAAATGACAAACTTTATCTCTTAAGAGAAAGAGCACAAAAGGAAGCTTTCCAGAGATTTTCCATATTTCTTCCTTAACTTTTCCAAGAAAGATTATGAATGAAAACACGAAATGAAAAAGATTATGGTGAAATAACAGTGCTTACTTGATTTCCACAAAATCTGTTAAACATTGTCTGCCAATGGCCTCCTCTAAGGAGAAGTTCGTGAAGTGTAGTGCAATCTGTTGGCTGGTTTTCACTGAGATCCTATAAACACATTTCCAGTTGTTGGGGTAATTATTGGGGAAGTTTGGAGAAGTAAACATCCCAGAGTCTTCTGTGTAGTCTTCCAAACATACTGTGAAAATAAACAGACCACAAGAGGGAAAATAGAAAATATTATGCTACATGAATAAGCCATTCAGCAATAAAGATTTGGTTACTTTGTGTCGATGTACTTGATTTTCAATAGGCCATTCTGAGATGGTTAAAGAATGATTTCTTTTCAAAACAAAGTTTTTGAAATCTCAAAGGTAAAAACAATTATTAACAGTAAATCTAAGCTAAGAAGTGGAAGTTTGTTATACATATTGTGAGTAAACAACTTTTTATGTTCTTGGAAATGTTATATTTTTCCTAATTCATGGAAATTACCACAAACATGAAAAACAAGCCTCAACAAAAGAAACATAGAAGGGGCTTAGAAATAACTCAGTTCTGTTCTCCTTTTCATAACCTTCCTTTAAAATGGTTTTCACCAAAGCACATGTTTATGAGACATGGCAAAGCAGGTACCTCCACCATTCAGTGACAATAGAAGATGAGATTCAGGGAGCAGAGTGACCTTGCATCAATGCCCAGCTCAAACACTGACAAGTGATGCGACCTTGGACAAGTGACTTCACCTCTCTGAGCCTCATCTCTAAAATGGAGATGGTAGGTCTCTGTGAGTATACAAGTCAGTCTTAGAGACAGTGCAGTTAAAGAGTTTGGCACATAGTATGTGCTCAAAAAATGGTAGTAATCACCATTATGTTTCAAAATAAAACAGAAAAGTATAAAAGAAAAGCAGAGCATAAATAATGGGAAATAAATAAATTAATAAACAAATAAATTATGAGACTCATTCACACAAAACATTTAGATAATCCTTGGACAATTTTATGTCCTAAATAAATATTTTCTACTTTTAAGAATTTTAACTTTATCTATCCAGTCATTCAGACTCTATATTTACTAACCAACCCAATCATTCCCCTCCAAATCGGAGACATCTTCCAAAGAAAAACTGGTTTCAATGTATTTTAAATTCACCTTCAATTATATCCAGTAATAACATAAATCTAGTGTCCAGAGTAGACACAGGTCCTTGGCTAAAAGTTTTTGGGGAGAATAAACTATTCTACTTAATCGTAAGTTAAAAAAAAAAAAAAAAAAGTAAGGATGTTTAGGTGCGCTATTTCCTCAATTGTTACTGTATAGTCTTACCCAGGAAAGAACAGAGGAACCACTGGTATCGAGAGCAGAGAGACGCATAGAAAATATTACAGGTTCTACTGCTTATGTACAGCCCTCAGAGTGATAGGCATTCACCAAATATTTGGTTTACTTTATTTTACGCATTAAGTGATTAAGGCTTTACTGTATTAAAGGAATCAATGTTTAACTTCGAAGATGAATGTCATATGTTTCTATGTTTTTTTTAGTCTGCCAAGATATTTTTTCAAGAGAGAAGGGAGGGAGGGAAGGAAGAGAAGGGAGGGAGAGAAGGAAGAGAAGGGAGGGAGGGAAGGAAGGAAGGAAAAAAGGAAGGAAGGAAGGAAAGGAAGGAAGGAAGGAAGGAGGGAGGGAGGGAGGGAGGGAGGGAGGGAGGGAGGGAAGTAGGGAGGGAGGGAGGGAAAAGACAGGGAGAAGGCAGGGGAGGGAGGGAGAGGGCCAGAGAGAGAGAAATGGGGATAGAAGTGGTAGATTAAGTATTTCAGACCCAGTAATGAGTATTACTAAGATAAAAATTCATGGATCACCTGGGCATCCAATGAAAGCTATGACCCAGTCCCCCTGAGCTGATAGAACTGAGACTCACTGACCAACCCCACATTCAGATAGCTTTTGCCAGTAAAGCAAATATCTAGAGCAAATTATCTGTTCACATCACTTGTTCTTTAAGAGATAATGTTCCTTGCTTACCCATTCTGCTTCCAGAGGGGAAATACAATTGCATTCAATATTTCGAATGCAATTTGCAATTAGTCTGCAGAAGTGTTATGTATAATCAGGTTCCCATGTAAAGAAACCTATTTAGTGAAATTTTTGAGAAGGAATGATGAATCGGTAATTTCCCTGCACCTTGTTCATATACAAGTCATTATTGCAGCATGACTATCAGTTGTTAATTTCTACTGAAATGTTGATTTACATATAAAGCTTCTTTTCTGTTGCTGGCACAAAGGGGAACAAAGTCCCTGAAGAATTCAAATGATCTCACCGTTCACTTTGTCTGACAACCTCCCTTCATCTCCCTAACATACTCTTTAACAAATAAACTCTTACTCATCATTTAAGGTCAAATTTAAATACCATTTCCTCTGTGAAACCTTTCTCAACCAAGTAGAATTAATTCTTTTGTGCTCAATAAAAACTTTATGTAAACAGAAGTCTGAGCCCCAAACATATTTTATGATGATGATTTTTATGAGTACCTTTCTTCTAATAGACCTCGAAATATGAATATGACATTATTAACCTTTATTAACTTTTATTTACCATAGTACTTGCCCAGATCACAATGTATCGCAAATTGAGAGGAGCGGGGCAAGTACCTAATTTCCTCCCACTGTCTCTCCCCCATTCGATTACCCCCTCCACTTTTCTCACTCCGCTTCTCCTCTCTGTCCCATCCTCTCTCCTCAGTAGAACGAGATTCTTTAATATTTTACATTTATTAAAGCTAAATTATAAAAATTTCTTCCAGTCATGCTTCCAGCCATGACAAGTAACTAGGACTGCACTCCATAACAACTGGAATCATAGTATAATTCTGTCTACCTGCCTGCTTCTTGATGCAATTTTAGTTATATCTTTTAATTGTATTTATATTATAAATTCTACCTTACTGTTAAAAACAAGAAATAAGAAGAAAGAGCAATTTTTATATTTATCCAGTTATTTATCATTTCTGGTCTTCTTCATAGATATATATATATTTCTGGTCTCCTTCTTATAGATATATATTTCTCTTTGGTATCCTTTGCCTTTGGCGATTATAACAGACATCGTGGTATTTCATGTAGTATAAGTATTCTAGTGATAATTTCTCTCAGCTTTCCTTTGTCTAAAAATGTCTTTTTTGTGCTCTCATTTTGAAAATATTTTTTGCTGAATATTTAAATCTATTTCTCCCTCTCAACCTTTTAACGATGCATCCTATTTCCTTCTTGCCTCTGATTGTTTCTCATTAGAATCCAGCCGTCGCTTATATCATGGTAACCCTATATGCGGTCTGTCCTTTTTCTCTTTATTTTCTATGTATTTGTGAAGTAGGAAGAGAAGCATGTGAAATACAAAGTGTCAGGTATAAAATAGAAGGTGTGAAGTCATAGCATATTAACTCTAAGCAGACTAACTGGTAAGTTAAGAATGCATATTGTAAGCCTTTGAGCAAACACACCGAAAACTGAGGTATCATTAAAAAGCTAACGGAGGAAATGGAATGGAATACTAAAAATATTCTGTAAACCAAAAATAAGACAGGAAAGTGGCAACAGAAGAAAAAAGACACATGTGGAAACCCCGAAGCTAATATCATTCTTAAGTAGTAAAAGACTCAATGCTTTCCTCCTGAGACCGAGAACAAGGCCGGTACATCCAATCCCATCCTTTCTACTTAGCATGGTACAGATGGTACTTGTCACTGCAGTAAGATAAAAAGAGACAGACAGAGAGAGAGAAGGAGCTTGAAAAGGAAAAAAAAAAACTGTCTTTATTTACGGATATGATTGTCTATATAGAATATACTAAGGAATCCACTAAGAAGTTACTAGAACTAATAAGTGAGTTTAACAAAAAACAGGATACGAGATAAGAATCTTTCCAACAAATAGTGCTTGAAAAGTTAAATATCATTTGCTAAGCAAACAAACTTGGAAACATAACTCACATGATATGAAAAAGTTAACTCAAAATGGATCATAAATACAAATGTAAAACTATAAAACTTGTAGAAGAATGTACAGGGTGTACAGGGGACACTGTCATCACTTTAGCAGGCACAGATTTCTTAGCTGAAATACAAAAAATAGTAACCATTAAAAAAAAAAAAGGACATATAAAACTCTCAGTTCTTCAAATGATACCATAACAAAAAAAGCTAACCATATGCAGTGAGAGAAAATATTTGCACATTTATCTGACAAAGGACATACACGTATCCAGAATATATAACATTCAACAATGAGAAGATAACACAGGTGAAGATCAAAAAAACAAGCTGTATAAATTGTCAATAAGCATGTGAGAAGGTGCTCAGTACTATTAGTCACCAGTAACATGCAAATTAAAACAACAGCGAGGCACAGAGACACAACTACCAGGGGCTAAAAATGAAAAGATTGACGGTACCGAGTGTTGGCAAAGATGTGGAGAAAGTAGAATTCTCATTCATTACAGGTGGGAGTATAGAATGGTATAACCGCTTTGGGGGAAAAAACAGTCTGGCAGTTTCTCATAAAATTAAACATTACTACTATATGACCCAGAAATTCTACCCTTAGGTATTTACCCGAGAGAATGGACAACATAAGTCCACAGAAAAATTTGTATACCAATGTTCATAGCAGCTCTTTTCATGATAGCTAAAAACTAAAAACAACCCATGATTCAAAAACAAGAGAATACATAATCAAATAATGACATATTCATACAATGGAAGGCTTTTCATCAATAGAAAGAAAAGAACTATTTATATAGAGAACGAATTTCAGAAGCATTATGCTAAGTGAAAAGAGCCAGCCATAAAAGGGTGTTCCCACTCATACTTGCCTTTTGAACGGGCAGAACTAATGGAGAGTGGCAAGAATCAAGCCTGTAGTTGTTGAGATGGAGGATGTGGAGGGACCGAGCAAAAGAATCCTGGGATACTTTTTGGGATGATAAAACTGTTTTATATCTTGAATGGAGTGGCGATAACATGGGTGTACGCATTTGTCAAAACTAAGAATGAATTTTACTTAATGAAATTAAAAAATAAAAAATATTTTGTTATATCAAAAGTTTGAAAGTTCCATGCAAAAATGGTTGAGTTCTCTAAGAAAATCCAATAAATAATTCAGATATCCAATATATAATAAAATTAAAATAGAAAAATTAAAAATATTTTGAAGGTATACCTGCTCTAATTAATAATAAGTAATTAATATTAAAACTTGATCATTGCTTTGTGAGATTCACATATCTTATTTTATGGAGAGAAAAACAATGGTTCTCTGAGCTTACTGTGGCTATTCCCTGAAAGGCTAGTAATTCCTCTTACCTAACAATGAAATCTGTATAATATTTATGTTTTCTTCCCTTTACATTATAAATGGCTCTTTCTAGAACAATATTAATATGGAGAAATAGTAAGAGTAGGCTCTGGTTTCCTCTGTGCTTTTCAATAAAGCATAAATAATTAAAATTGAATACATTCCCATAAAAGGATGTTCATGTGTTGCCATAATTCTTACTACATCAAAACTAAATGCAAACATAAAAATGTCTTTTGTTCATATCTTTGTTGATGAAGGAAAATTCATATCCAGTGGCAGTTTGCTTTTTATGGTGGTCTAATGACATTTACAAATTGACAAAGAAGAAAATTACAGTTTTTTCCATTCATATATTCAACTGAACTACCAATGGAAAAGCACATCTCTGAAGAGCAAAGACAGCTTTTGACATATATCTTTCTTTCTGACCAATCTTGGAAAAATTAAAAAGTTAAGAAAGAAAAGAGAAAATATACAAATGTCCTCTATAGATCACTACAAAATCACAAAGCTATATCTTTCTAAAAATCCTGATGTATCTTTGCCCCCACTAAGCATTTTCAAATAAGTTTTAGTAACAGAGCATTCAGCTTATCATCAAAGGGGGAAATTTGAAACACACAGCAATGGTTTTACTTCAGGAATAGGATACAGAGATCCTGTGGATTTGAACATGCGTCTCTTAGGGAGGCCCTAGCTTATAGGTAACTGCTCCACCACACTGTCCTGCTTTGCTTTATGTGATAACGTATGTGATTTTCCAATAACATTAGAGATCGATCCACAGGCGATGCTTTCTAAAATCATCTATGAGATGTTTTGTGTCAGCATGAATCCGTGTGACCTCAGATCTAGATATTTTCTAAATAATAGTCAAACCAGGAACCGTCCTCAGCCTCTATTGGCATACTTGGTTTAACCATCTTCAAAATGAAGACTTGAGGGAAGACAAAATTACAGGTTCAGTTTCTCCTTTAGGAAAGACAAATACTCCCTAACTGAAATCTAACATTTTGTTCTACAATCCTCTGCTAGGTGGTCAGTCATGCTTTTTATTTATCCTCACGGATGACCAATTCAAATGACTATAAATATAAGCTAATTCATTAAAGAGGCTATTGTAAAATTGTGCTTGGACATCAGTCATTATGTTTTAAACGAGACACAGTCATCGTGCTTTACAGCTATTATGTAATTTTCACAAAGAATGTTTTGTTTTCTCTTCCCCAATTATGTGAAATGGCCAGGCTTCATAACCTCTACTTTTTAGAGAGGTACAATTGAAGGATCTGAGACTTCTGGAGGTTAAGTTCTAAAATCGCCTAGTTCACACAAGCTGAAGATAAAATTCGAAGCCAAGTCCTTCCTTTTCAAATCCAATGCTCTTTAATAATCCCTGTTTTCTTGGTGCAGAAAATATCAATTTAGAAATGAAGGTGAGTAGACTACTAAGAACATCACAATTAGATGTTTTCTTTAGCATTTTCAGTCTCAGTACTAAAAATGTAATAAATTAAATAAATCTGAGCTGGGAAATACTGTGATACCTAAACACACAAAAATATGAGAAATACTGACCAATAAGAAAGTAAATCTTTAAAAGATCAATAGACTCACTAAAAACCCTTTCCAGAGGGAAAATATGTAAATATCTCACAGCGGAGAATACAGAATTCAAGGTGGGTAGGAAGAACCAGAGAGGCTTCTCACTTGCCCACAGCACCCCAGCTGGTATCAAAGCTGGAGTCAGAATCAAGCTTTGCCTTCAGCCTGCCTTTCATCCGGCCAGGAAAGGACTTTCTGCCATGATAATCGACCATCACATCTCAATTGTAATTATATAGTCATTTATGTGCTAAGACCTGACTTTGAGAGCCTCCGGGGAACTGCGGTTTCATTAGAATCACTTGAATTGCTTGGCACAAACCCACCATTGACCTGTTTGAATCAGAATTTCTTGGTGGGACCTTGATACCTGAATTTGTAACAAGAAAATCCACCCAGGTTCCTTATGAAAGACAGATTTTGGGAACTCTGCTCTACAGATGTACGTTTTAAAACAGACACAGAACTCTCCCTTTTCATTTCTTCTAAAGAAACCCTCTTGCACTCTTCCTGTAATCATTTATTGACCTCTGACCCTCAAATACCTCTCCTAGGCTCATTCCAAGATGACTGAGGAGAAACAGCGGTAAACGGCCAGAGGGCTGGGGCAGCTGGGAATGAGGAGGCTGGGAAGGCCGGCTCGGGCCCACTTTACCCCTGCATCAATGTGGTCCTGATACTTCATAAAGCTCTTCTCTTTACAGAAGATGTGAAAGGTCCACCACAGTCCTACCGCAGCCCTGAGCAGAACACTAGCAGCTAGATCAGCTACAGTGTTCCCCAGAGCTAATGCAGACATGGCGAAGCAAATGGATAGGGCGTAAAGGCTGGGTTTTTCGGTTTGGCTCCTATACCAACTAGCTGTGTGTTCCTAGGAAGATACATTTAATTCTGGACTTCAATTTCCCTCATTCAGAAAATAAGGTAATTAGACTAGATCAGTGTTTTGAACTTTCTGTCACACCATAAAAAATACATTTACCTCAATCACACATATACACAGATATTGCAAACAGGTTTCATGAAATAATACTGAACTTTGTGTGATAAACTCTAATAATTTCTCTTCTATTCTATACTTTTAACAAATGCATGTAGTAACCTAATAAGATAATTCCATGACCCACTAATGAGCCATGAATGTTTCAATGTTTAAAAAAACACTAACCTTGCTGTCATATAGGCTTTCTCCTAATGTTAAAGTAGAAAATGCATCATATACACTTGCCTATTCTTTCTTATGCTTTTAAAGTTTCCTCTCGGTTGGATTACATTAATGTGCATGTGGCAGATATTAATAGAATATAAAAATTACAGTCTAAATTAATAAAGTTAACTAGTCAATTAAATTAGTAACAAGAAAATCCCACTGATATACGGGACTTAATTCACAAATTAAATGAGTCAAATTAACTAATCCCTCAAAATTCAAATATTTCATACTTTAAATTAGCAAACATTTAAAAGCTAGTCTCATGATCAGTTACCAAGAAAATCTTAAGAGTTCCTACCCACAAACATTTTATTTGTTAGTTTTTTGTTTCTTTTTCTCAGGCACATCTGTAAGAAGATAGAACGGGTGATGAGGGAGGAAGTCACAGTAATGACCAGAAGCCAACCTCTTTCCTCCCAAACACATACTTAGAAGCTGACATCATAGCTCCGTGGCATGCACTACAGATGGAAAAGTAACTGGATTTAAGTCAGGAAATTTAACCTCTATCAGATGAAGACAGAAAAGACTTCAGCAAAGAAACCCACACCTGTCGTGCCAAGTAACCAGAAATCAAGAACCAAATACTGTCATTATTGCTCTGAAAATAACTTCTGCTAAAACAATAAAATAAAATGGGGGCCAATGATTGAGCTTCCATTGATCCTTTTCCCTGATACTGTTTTATTCTGCAGGAAGTATAAAAAATAAGACAACTGGGAAAAAAAAAAAAAAAAAGAGTCCTAACACCTCTCTGTTTCCAGGTGGACGCTCATGTGGACTCAGACCGCCTTGACAGCTTGCACATGGCCTAGCTGTCACTGGCCCAACCCCCACAGCAGCCCACTGAGCCCCGCCTTTCCTGAGCCATTCTGCAAAAGGAGGCCATGCTCAGCAATTCCTGAGAGCCAGTCACTCACATCCTGATCTACAGGAAACCGAGACAGGCTCCAAAATGGTAAGTTGAGGGTTCCCTGTGGCTTCCTGCATTCAACCATCTGGTTGCTATTCAGAATATTTGACTGTGTTAGTCAGACAGATGAGTTCATCCAGCAAAAAAGCAGGTGCACACTGACCAGCCAGGCTTGGCCAAGGGGCGGAAAAAGCAAACACTCCCTGGTCTGTGATTTCAGCCTTGTCTGGACCAAACAGAGGCCAAAGCCATGATCATCACCCAGGGAAGCAGATCGGAGAGTCCTTCGAGCCTGTCACTTTGGGATTTCCTTCTCTTTCACCATTCATCTTTTCTCATGTTCTCCTGTTTTATCAACTTCCTTTCTGTCCAGCTTGCTTCTTTCCTTTTTCTTAACTTACTTTTATCTTACCTATATCTTATCTTCCTGAAAAAAAAATTTTAATTAAAATTTAACTTTCACATCCTCCCTGCCATATTATTTCAATCGACTGCTCTTGGTTCGACCTGCACTAGATACTACCTTACAGGCCAGTGTGGTATTAGCAGAGTTGTTTTAGTCATTACGGAGCTATGTCTTACTTTGCACATTGTTAT
Organism: Rousettus aegyptiacus; assembly: GCF_014176215.1. Lineage (NCBI taxonomy): Eukaryota > Metazoa > Chordata > Mammalia > Chiroptera > Pteropodidae > Rousettus > Rousettus aegyptiacus. The sequence continues at coordinate 89,575,915 of NW_023416285.1, read as the reverse complement.
GAAGGTTTCCATAACACTTTCAGGAGGTCTCGCCTGCATCGTATGTTATCTAAGATACAGCTAGTTTATTCAAGCAGCAAATTAAACTTGTGTTCATACAATTGATTAGAGCCGGAAGACATCTCAGAGATCATCGGATCCAATCCTTTAATTTTACAGATGAGAACACTGGCCCAGAGAGTTCAAGTGACTTGTTCCAAACCCTAATCTAATATTCGGTGTGCTTCAGGTCAAATATATGAGGCAGATAAAACTACGGAAGTATGGAAAATTGCGTGCACACTATGATTTCTTGAAAAGCCAGTTTTGTTCTTTGGATGGTAAACACCTGAATGAAGTCCAGCAACTTTGTCAATTGCATAATATAACCTATTGTAATTGCTGAGGATTCAATTCCCTGTGTGCTTGAGCTGGATAACAAACTGTCTCATAGAGAAGGTCCCACAGTGGGGAAAGCTGTCTGATTCTCTCATACTCAGGATTCTGCAGAAACCTAAAGGCATGCTACCAAAACACAGAACTTGATCTGCTGCAGACAAAGCAGTTTTGCCTGAAATAAAAAGCACCAGCTAGCCACTCTGAGGAGAAATACCTGAGAAACTGGGCAGGGATTCTGAGTGGGAGATTTTTAAGTTGTTTGTTTGTTTGCTTGCTTGCTTGCTTGCTTGCTGGCTTGTTTATTTATGGGAGTGGAGCTTTCAAAGATGAGCACACAGTGATCTCTGGACACAAGACACTGTCAAGGGAAGCACATGCAGGCACAGGAAAAGCTCCCGGCACTTCCTGAAGGCAGCATCAGTGAACCACACCATGTCTGTGAGCAGTCCAGAGGCTGTGACATGCCTTGGAAGCTCAGTCACCATACGTCTACTGTAGATCTACGCTGGAGAGTTTTGGTGCATCCAATGTCTTTCTAAATATGATGCAAAAGGAAAACCCAGACTCTCTGAAATGATACACTTCGCAGGTGGAAACAGAAGCCAAAAGAAACACGATGCTCTCAGAAATCCCACAGGCTTTGGGACTGGGTCACCTCTGGTTTACATATTACCTCAAACACCTTCCTCACAAAGGATATTTGTTTCCTATGCTGCATTTGCAAAGAGCAAAGTAATGGTGAAAATTAAATAATAGGAAAAATACAATAAAAGGAATAAATGCTGAATGATTTCAATTTCATTAAGTCAAATTTAGAAATGTATATTTTGCCAAGCAATCTGACATTTCCTGCCATAGAATTCCATCTGGTAGCCTCTTATTCTTACCTGCCATTGTCCTTTTTCAAACTTCTTAAAATAAATATTCGATTTCTTTGTTAGAAGAGATGGAATGTTATTTTGTGGTAGAATTTTAAACTCACAGCAAAGTTGTAAGAACTAGCTCTTGACTTCCTTTTACCTGGACTGACTGCATTTCTGTCTATTGCCCCCATTGCTTTCTTCCTCCTTCCCTCTCGGACTTGCTCACCCCCTCACTCTCTGAACCACTGGAGAGTAATCTGAAGATATCACATGTTTTCCCCCTCAAAACATCAATGTATAATTCCTAAGAACATTCTCTTTCAAAACCACCATACAATTAACAAAGTTAGAAAATTTAACATCGACACAATACTTTTGTCTAATCATTCATTAGTCTATTTTTAATACAGAAGGCACTAAAGTCACTATACTTTTTCTAAACACAGCTTTCATTGGGTACCACAGATTTGAGGATGAAGTACTCCCACAGTACTACTTTGTAACAGAGTAAAGGAAATCAAGTATACAGATGCTGTTTTGTTACCTGTTGATGCATTACTTGCTTCGTAGTTTATTAAAAAGCCTTCATAAGCTAGGTCAGAGTCAGCCACAAACACAAGCGTTAATGAGTTGCTACTGCTGGTTAGAGAGGGCGGGATCGATTTTCCACAATATCTATTTGAAACGAAGAAAGAATGCAAGTTCAAAAACTTTTAGTACACTTGAAATGATGTACGAAAAATTAGAACATAACAACAACAACAACAACATTCTCTATTAACCTTAAAAACATATATTTCAGGTACGAACATTTGCAAAGTTGCTGAACATCATCCTATTCAGGAATACTTTCCTGAAATGATTTTTCGTGTGTGTCTATATGTAAGACTTGTCATATATAAGAAGTTTAATGAAATTAGAAATTATAATATATACTACATTTTCATATAGCATATTAATAAACTTATTAATAGAAATATAGTGAACTTAAACAACAAAAGGAAACCATATTTCATAAACTCATAGACCACAGACTCTACAGTTAGCGCTGACACTTTGAGGCATCATAACTTTGAGCAGAGCATGCTACATCTATGACTCAGTTTTTCCATCTCTAAAATGGGACTAGTGATAGTACCTACTTCGGAGAGTTTTTCTGAAAATTTTATCAGTTAATATACTGTATTATATAAAGAACTTAGGACACTGCCTAGAATAGTAAGCCCTATGTAGGTAAAATCTATTATCTTTAAACAGCTGGCCTATACAGAGGTAAGAGTTTTACTATGAAGCTATGTCGAGATTTTGCTGAATAAAAGCAACTTTACTCAGCAATGATAAATGTTGAGTTGTGATAAAAGACATTATGCCACAAGCTTTTTCCTAGAGAAACATCTGTAAGGAACGACTAGAAAATAGAAATGTCAAATCAAAGCACATTTGGTAAGGTTAACCAAATGGAACGATAAGAGAAAAAAACATAAACCAAAATAAGAGAAAATATCAAATATAGGAACTGGATAAGCTAATTTCTGAAGAAGAAAAAGAAAAAAATTTGTGTATAATATCCTTTCAGTGTTAAAATAGATTTGATATCTTGATCAAAATAAAGGTAGGTGAATTAATTAATACTTTAAATGTCTATATATGCCCGTGTCTGTCAATTTAGGCAAGATCATTATAGGAGTTCATGCCATTCAGTAAAAAACTACCTATTTTTCAGTGATCATGAATCAAATACCGTAAAAAAGAACAATAAAAGAAGAAAGTTTTAACAATGAAAGATTAAGATAAATAAGAGCAAAAATGAATGGGGAGAATGAAAGAAAAAAATTAGCTTAAGACAATAATGAATTAATGGAAAATGTTTAAAAATGGATAAGAAAAAATAAAATGCAAGAAACAGTAATTTAAAAAAGATCAGATTTTCATTTCCAATAAAGATGTAATAACAGGGGCTTGATGTAAACTTGCACCGGAAACAACTAAAAACATGGGAAAATATATAAAATGACAGCTTTCAAGACACTGTGTATCTAGCAGTGAAGGACAATGACTCTTCAGAGATGGAAAACAAGTGACTTTAAAAGCAAAACTGAAAATGATCAAACTGTTTCCAAATGACTTAACTGCATTGCAAAACAAATCTCAAGAATACTTAAATCTCTAGAATACTTATAGGAAAACAATAATGTCCAGTGCATGAAAACACAAAATTGAAAATGTCTGGTATTCTATCAAATACTGTCAACATGAAAAGAAGGAGGAAAGTATAATCCACAATGAGAAGAAAAACTTATCAACCAAAATGTTGCAAGAAATGCCACAGGTGACTGAATTAGCAGTCAAAGACATTAAAATACTGTCGCCTACAGATTTAGGAAGCTAGAGGAAAATATTAATGTGTAAAGTAGAGCTATGGAAGATATAAAAGATGACCCAAATTTAAAAAGTTCTAGACATGAAAACTACCATGTCTAAGATGAAAAATACAGTTGGTAGGATTAAAGGCAGAACGGACATTACAGAATAGATAAGGTTACTTGAATACACAGCAATAGAAAGCAAAAGAAACTCTCCAAAATAAAACACACAGAGAACAAAGACTCAAAATCAAAAGAACAGAGTATCAGTGAATTGTGGGACAATATCAAATGGCCTAAGACACAAGTAATTAGAGTCTCCAAAGAGAAGACAAGACAGAATTTCAAGTATTTCAAGAATGAATGGCTAAAAATGTTTCAAATTTGATAAAATTATAACCCCTTAGAGCTAAGAAGCTCAACGAAAACCTTATACTGACTGATAAAAGCCAGTCCAAAAAAAAAAAAAAAAAGACCATACATAGTATGATTCCATTTTTACACAATTCTAGAATATGCAAATTTGTGGCGACAGAACACAGGTTAGTGGTTTCATAGGGATGGGGAAGAGGGGCAGAAGTGAGGAATTAGCATGGGTAGGAAGAAGGTTTTAGGGGTAATGGACGTGTGCAGCATCTTGATTTTGGTGATGCCTTCATGATGTACACACATGTCAAAACTTAATTATGAAAGGCCAGTGCCTCAGACTAGCCAAGTAGAAATAGTCACTGAGAAGTATGTTGACCTCACCTGGTTTTTAAAACACAACATGTGGATTTTAACATCCTTCCTTTACTAAAGCAAGAAAACTTTTGTATTTAAAAAAAAAAAAAAAAAAAAAACTAAATAATTTCACCTCCCAAGAGATGTCCCAGAACCAGTGTCATAAACATCCAGATAGTCTTTTGTGCAATTGTAATGAAACTCCAGATGAAATTGCCTGAATACCAAATTAATCAGGTAGCCAGGTAGGACGGATATACGCCAGGTACACTTGATGCCATGAGGGTAGATATTTGGATGGCCAGGACTTTGAATGGTTCCTGATAGATCTGTAAGAATTTCTCCACATGCTGTGGAAATAAAAATAAAATTATCAGAACAAGTAACCAAGAAGCTATCTGAAATACAAAATAAAATAATCTGATCATAGACTCCTAAAAGCTCAAAAAGAAAAAAGTCTCTTATATGTCACTTCGGATAATCTGGTTTTTCTCTTATTGATAGATATCAATTAATTATTGCTATGTGCTGATTAAGAAATATATATTTTGCCTTTGAATATACCTTAAAATTTTTATAGAGTAGGTGACTACACATCTACAGTGTAAATAAATTTTTCATAATAATTTCTTTCCATTGTTCACTTATTCTGATACAAACCCAAGAGACAAAACTGAAGTGTCAATCACTTACCCAAATCTGCAGTACTAAAGTGAGCCATGAAACCATGATTTTCAGTAGAAGAACTTTTCACAAATATAACATAAAGGAAATTGTACACGGATGTTATAAATGTAGGTATCTCTGTGCCACAATATTTTTTATTTTCGGTAGAACCCAAAATGGAACTGCTACCAATCTAAGTAAAAAAGATATATTCAAATTTATTTTGTTAGATATTTATTTTGGAAGATTGCTTCAAGAATAATTATTTCTGAAATGTTTTTGTATTAATATAGTAAAATTCAAATTCAGTACATTTTAATTATCCCAAAAGAAACTTCATGCCTGTTAGCAGTCACTCCTTATTCTCCAAAAATTTCAGCCCCAGGCAGCCACTAATTTACTTTCTGTCTCTAAGATTGCCTATTCTGCATTCCAAATAGATGTAATCATATAACACGCGGTATGTTATGACTGGCTTCTTTCATTAAATACAATGTTTTCAAAGTTTGACCATGTTATAGTATATGTCATTACTTTACTCTTTTGTAATGTCACATAATATTCCATTGTATAGACACACCACATTTATTAATTCATTTGTCAGTTGATGGACACATACTTTTGGGCTATTATGAAAAATGATTGTACTGACTTATGTACAGATTTTTGTACAGATATATCTTTTTATTTCCCTTGGGTATGTAGCAAGGGTGGGATTGCTGGATCAAATGATAATTCCATGTTTAAATATTTGAGGAACTGCTAACTCTTTTCCAAAGCAGCTGCACCATTTTACATGCTCACCAGTAGTGTACAAGTATAAAAGCACTCAGTTCTCACATCCTTGGCAATACTTGTTATTATCTGACTTCTTGATTACAGCCATTCTAGTGGGCGTGAAGCACTACCACATTGTAGTTTGATTTGTATTTCCCTGATGATTTATGGTGAGCATCTTTTCATGTGCTTATTGGCCATTTGTATACCTCTTTTAAAATATATATATTCATATTATCTGACCAGTTTTGAAATTAGGTTATTTTAAATTGTGATGAAGTCCAGTTATTCTATTTTTCCTTCTGTTGTTTTGTTTTTATGTGTGTGTGTCATATCTAAGAAGGCTTTGCCTAACCCAAGGTTACAAGTACTCACTCTTATGTTTTCTTCTGCAAGTTCATGGTTTCAGCCGCATTTAAGTCTATAATCCATTTTAAGTTAATTTTTGTGTATAGTATAAGACAGGGGTCCAGTTTCATAATTCCGCGTGTAGATATTCAGCATCACTTGTTGACAAAACTATTTTGTTTCCATTGAAATGTCTTGGCACTCTCTTCAAAAATCAGTTGGCCATAAAGGTATGGATTTATTTCTGGATTTTCAATTCTGTTCCATATTTTATCTTTACTTAAATAACACACTTATCCATTATCATAGCTTTGTTCTAAATTTTGAAATCAGTACATGTGAGCCCTCTAATTTTGTTCTTTTTCAAGAATACTTTGGTGATTCTGGTTCTCTGCATTTGCATATGAATTTTACAACCAGCTCGTGAATTTCTGCAAAAGTGACAGCTGGGATTTTGCTAGGGATTGAACTGACTCTTTAGATAAATTTGGGAGTATTGCCATCTTAACAACATTAAGGCTTCTAATCCATGAACATGAGATGTCTTTCCATTTGTTTAGGTCTTTAATATCCTTCAACAATGTTTTGCAGTTTTCAGAATACAAGTATTAAAGATTATCCCTCAATGTCTATTCTTTTCATGCTGCTATAAGTAGAATTGTTTCCTTGATTTCATTTTCCAATTCTTCATTGCCCAAGGAATAGAAAAAGAAATGACTTTTCTATTTTGATCTCATATCCTGCAACTTGCTGAATTTGTTTATTACTTCTAATATTGTGTGTGTATGTTTCTTATGATTTTTCTATATACAAGATCATATTATCTGTGAATAAATAGTTTAACTCCTTCTTTTTCATTCTGGGTGCATTTTATTACCTTTCCTTGCTTAATTGCACTAGCTAGAATTTCCAGCATAACATCGAATAGAATATTGTCTTTTTACTGACCATTTAATGTTTCAGCATTTAAAATAATGTTAGCTGTGAGGTGTTTGTTTGTTTGTTTGTTTGTTTGTTTGTTTTACAGATGCTCTTTAGCAGATTAGAAAAGTTCCCTTCTATTCTTAGTTTGTTGAATGTTTTTATCATAAAAAGGTATTAGGCTTTGTCAAGTGCTTTTTCAGTATCTATTGAGGTAATCATGTGGCTTTATTCTTTATTTCATTTACATTAACCGATTTTTGGATGTATACCAACCTTGCATTTTATGAGCTAAATTCCACTTGGTTATGATGTATAATTCTCTTTATATCCTGCAGATTTTAGTTAGTTAGTAGTTGAGGATTTTTATATCTATATTCACAAGTGATAGTGGTCTGTACAAACTAGTTTTGCTTCATGTAACTGATCTGAAGACAGCATGACACAGTATTTTTTATAATATACGATCAAATACAAATAGTCAAATTTATTTTACGCTTACCTCAACATAGTCTGTATCACAGAGGGTAGGACCTCCAGTTTCAAAGCCAGTGAAGTTCAGAAGAACTACCTGGCTTTGGGGCTGGTGGATGGTCCACCTACAGATCCTTTCTCCTGGATACACATTTGGATAGAGGGGCGAGCGAATGACCCCTTCTCCAGTTAATTCACCTCCACAGGCTGTAAATATAAAAATGATAGCAGTGTTCATTCGGAAAGAAATAATCCTTGTCCTTAATGTTATTGCTAAATCTAATTACGCACAAGGATGTAATGAAATGTGACATTGCTATTAGAATTTTTTTCCTTGCCACTTATGGGTACAAAATGACTAAATTATTTCCAGAAATTAAAGTGTTACAATCAGGGAATTTTAGACATTTAAAAATTAAGACATGTGTTTCTTACCAACTTGATAAACAGCTCTGAAACTAGCTCTTGCAACAGAAGCATCCAATCTAAGCCTGATCCAGATATTATTAGTAATGGATGTGATGGGAGAGAGCATCTCATTGCCACTGACTTTTCCAAGTAAGGTTACACCATCTCTAACCTAAAGAGAAAAATAAAATGGATCTACTATAGTCTCAATCAACAAAATTACCTTGGCAGCGGTGGCATTATTTGGAGAGGAGAAAATGGCAGATTCAAAATGAGTTAGAATCTAATTTGGGTTACATACTTACATTATATTTGAAAGTAGTCAATGGGTCATTTTCTACACAATGAGATAACACTAAATATTGATAACAAAATCTTAAGTTAAAAAATCCGAAAGTATAAGAATTTTAAAAATGTTTTCCTAGTAATTTCCATAATATCAAAGAGGAAATAAATGAACAATTTTGGACTATTTAGAAAATAAAAAATGTGAGAAGACAACATATCAAAATATGCAAGTTTTAGTCACATCTGTAATCAAAAGAAGTCATAGACTAAACTGCTTTCATTATTGAAAGAAAAACAGAAAAGTACATAAAAAAAAAGAGAGACCAGGAGACTCTGAGAGTCAACTTAAAAATTAAAAGAAAGTATTAAGATGAGAAATAACAAAGTAAAAATAAAAGTAAAACCAGAAATAAAATACAAAAGATAGTAGAATTGATAAATATATTCAAGAACTGTTTTTCATGGCAGGTTAGGGAATGGGGATGTAAAAGACATATCTTTGGCAATAAAGGTAAAAGAAAATAAAGAGAAAAGAAAATAAGCACAAATATATGACATTTAAAATGACAAAGGTGGCACGAAGGTGACACTGAGGGATCTGTGCAATATGATAATTCTATGCAGAACTTCATGGTGATATTGTTAAATGTTTTAAATGATTATTTCCACAAAACATATAAATTACTGAAATTCTCTTAAGAACAATAAAATTTGAATAGACAATCAGCCATAGATAAAATTGAAAATATTATCTAATAATTACCTCCTCTACAAAAAATCCCAGATGTTGTACCTGATAAGTTACTTTAAACTTTTAAGGAACAGATAATTTCCATATACAGTTTGTTCTAAAGCACTCAAAAATAGGGAACAATTCCCAACTGATTTTTCTCAGAATCATCTTACCAAATCCTAACATAGATAATGCAAATGAAAACTATAGATTGATCTCACCTATTAATATAGATATAAAAATCCTAAACACAGTTCTAGAAAAATAAATTCTTTCCATTTTTAGGCATTTAGTGGCTAGGGACTAAAGATACTAAAGATACACTGAAATGTGAGATTGCCACACACAACGGGAATTCTCCAATATCCTGTGTGACATCCACATTACTGACACTTCTGTTACTAAATGTGAAATCTAGCTCTATTTTTCATACTAAATACAAAATATATTTGCTCAATTATGATATATCCTGAATTTTCCAGGATTACAAGTAGAGAGTAAATTGCAAGTTCTTTTTTTTCCTCCTGGAAATCTGCCAAGAGTTAGTCGCCATTTCAGAAAATCTGTCACCCACCTGCACAGCCATGTCAGCCAGTGTTTGTAGCGTGGCATTCCTAATAATTCAGGGAGCAAACGGCTTACTATTTCACTTTATCTAAAAGTGCAGCTTGCCCAGGCTTTTAACATACTAAAATAAATATATTTTTTGAATTGTTTTCTTCTAAATCTTATATGTATACTTCATATATTTTTATATAATGTGGGTAGTGATGTTATATCATCTATGAATTTCATTTCAGAAAAGTGAAAGGGTTACATAGAAAGGTCTTAAAGTGTGGAGAACCCTTGGCTTAACTCAAAACTCTGAACCCATACAGAAGGCTATAGAATATTTTTTAGCAAAAATAACCTTTCAGCTGAGATTTAAAGGATTATCCAAGGCAAAGGGAATGTGTAGAAAAGGGAAAGTTTTGAAAATATGATACTCAAAGCTGGGAGGCAGGAGGGGGCGGGGAGGCTGGGAGGATATAGTAACAGTTATTCCCATTCTTAACTTGTATAAATTTCTAGAAAAAAATTTGCCAGTATGTATCAAGAGTCTTCAAAATGTTTATAGTTTCAGACCATATAACTCCACTTCTAACTCTATTGTAAGGAAATCATTCTAGATACAGGCGAAGGATTCACATCAAAGTATGCTCTATGACAACAAGAATTGAAAACATTTCCAATGGCTAATAATACAAGGGTGATTAAATAAATCATGGTACAGCCATATGATAGTCTTACACAGACATTAAAAGCACATGCTTCTCCAATGACTCACCAAACAAGTTCCCTTCTATAAGCTTAAGACAAATTTTTTGCATACTGTCATAAAGGTATGCTCAATGTCACGCTTGACAAATAGAAAATCTCTGAAGAAATAGGAAATTTTGTGTTCTTTTTAGCACTTAAACACAGACGCATACTTATTGATCCGTTCATTTTTAAGGCAGGGTATGATGGTTGAATTTTTGTTACAGATGCAGACATACAACAGTCCTTAGAAACCAGAAAGCATGAAGCACAGAGCAAGTTATCTTCCTGCTCTCTAATCCTCCAGGGTATCATTCCCTTCTCCTAAGATAGTAGTCTCTCTTTTCTATTTTGCCCATTAGAAGATGACAAGGAGGAAGAAAAACAGCCAAATAGCATCAGAGCTGGCTAAATTGGGCCATTCCCCTGGGCCTCACTAATGAAATTCAAGGGCATTAGCAAGGAGAAAGGCAGCTGCAGTCCAAATGTTTGCAGAGGAACTTAGAGTGCTCCAGGGCCCTAAACCTAGAGGTACAATTGATTTTGGCTGGTTTCTCTCTCTCTGTGAAAATGAAGCCTTATTAATTCTGAAAGCCTGTATTCTCCCTGGATCTTAGACATGGCAATACCTTAACTGCAACCTCTTTGAAAAAGACATTCAAATAAAATTCATTAAATGCTCTAAAGTGACCCCAAATACTTTTGTGGCACATCTCACATTCAATATTCTAGGGCTTATGAATTTGCAACACCCTCCCCCACACCCCCACACTGACCAAAGAAAACAAACCCTCTTTGCTTTGCGCTTGTGCAGTGGGATAGACTGTTTTACTCCCTTGCTCATTGCTGAGCAACTTGCGAGTCCTCGCCACAGAGAATTAATACTTATCCTTCCCGCTGACTGTGGGCTTGAGTTGCTCTGCCCAACAGAATGTGAGCAGAAGTAACATACCAATAATCTCCAAGAAGAAGCTTTGGGAGTCATTGCATGATTCAATCACCTCTTACCTGCTCCACTCACAAGACCAGGAGCCAGGGGGCCAGGGACTGACTAAACAGGGGACAGATCAGCAGAGCTACTACTGACTCTGAAGCAACACATTAACATGGGCAAGGAATAAATGTACATTGTTGTAAGCCACAGATATTCTTTTTGAGACTTTTTAAAATGTTTTATTGTTATTGACTATTATTGCAACATAATCCAGAGGAGGATGACTCATATTTGAATCCGGTTTGTATTAACAAGGGTTTTTTCCTCAAGAAAGCAGGCGAAGCCATGTTATGGTCACTGGCAGAGGCATCACGCCAATTTCATTCTTTATAGTGGATCATATATGCAAAGAAATGAGAAAAAAAAAATTCGATATTCTAGTGTTCTGCGAACCAGGCCCAGATTTCTCATTGGTTGCCTTATTCGTCTAACAAACACTAGTTGTTGCAGGCCCAAAGACTCAATATGTAATCTGTGACCCATGATTTTTAGCCCGCGACAAGAGCTAAAATTAACTGGGCCAAAAACCACAGTTTATCTGAAATTTTAAATGTGAGATCTAGAGCCCAGTCAGTAGTGAGCTTTAACATCTGTCATGGACCAGGTTCCAAAGCCACATCTTAATGCATGTGTTCATCTGTTTGTATCTGCTAGGTATCCGGATTTGTTTTTATATAACGATATAAAAAAATCTATTTGAGCATTAAATTTTAATTCACAGCAAACCAAGCATACTGGTACTTGGGCTTGACTCAATCAAGAGCTGAAAACAGTAGTCTTTAGCATGTGGCTTCTTGTGAAGCGAGCTTCAGGTCGAAACGCCCCTTGATCCTGGAAACCAGCCGTGGGTTTATCTGGCTGCACAGGAAAGTGGATGTGGCCCCCCTCCAAAGGAGAGAATACAGGGTGAGGGCATAAGAGATGACAGAGCTACATGGGGACTAAAAATTATTTTCCTAGGTTATTATCCTTTATTATTCGTCACTATGGTTCATGACTTTATTGTTAAAATTTTAAAGAATTTTTTATGCCTCATGAAATTTTAAAGCTTTTTAGTGCCCCTTCTAATATCTCTATCAATAAACTTACTTTTTATGATTTCTTTTTAAAGTCTGCTTTTTTATGATCAGGAATATTTGTTTAGTTTTACTTAGAAGTATGTTCTTATGCGACTGCGAACTCCAGGATGTCGCCTTCTCCTGCCCATCATCGTCATCAGAAGAATCACATGTGAACGTCAAGTAACGGCTCACTGGTGTGCCGGGCACTGTCCTAAGCATGCCCTCACCGTTGCTCGATCTAGCTTCTGCCTAACTCTTGCTTCTAGCTTCCTCTCCTTTGTGATTCCAGTGTAATTCTTTGAGTTTGCCAAGTTCATTTTTGTTTATTTTCTCAGTTCAGTCTCTAAGGCTATGTTGGCACCTCTGACCTAGAATCCTCCTCTTGGCTCTTTGCATTGCTAGCTCCTTCTCATCTTCAGACTCAAAATGTGACATCCTCCGGGGAGCTACCTCTGACTATTCAATTAAGGTCAGTAGTCTTATTACTCTTAGTCATGTTTCTTCTCTTCATGATACTTTTCCCACCTTGAAATTATGGAGCCTTGTGCTCGCTTGTTCACTGTCTGTCTATCTTACATGCCCATCCCCTAGTGCAGTGCCTGCCAGCTAAGTTGTTTGATGCATAATTAAGAAGGAGTAGATTAATGAATGAATGACCTCTTTTAATTCTCCTGAGACGAGTATTATTACTGAGACTAGAACCGTATTATTACTGAGAAGTAAGATTACTATCCCTATCACAGACAAGGAAACTGAGCCTGACCGATGTTAAATATCTGGCCCTCAGTGAAAGAGAGAGCTGAAGCTCTTTATCATGTATCCACGCAATATTGTTTTCGTTTACGTGAGAGAGTACCAGCCCTCCTCTCGGCTTGTCCTAAGAGACCGCAGCATCGTTGACTGAGTGATGCCCTTTCCCTGGCCTCTTCCTCTCGCTCACTGCTCTCCATCTCCCATGTTCCACCAGGTTCGTGGTCTCCACGTGAGCACACGACTCCTTTCACACAGGAAGGATCTATCGTACAGAACAGAATCAAAACTGGGTGGTTCTCTCATCTCAGTCTTCTTCTTGGCCCCCACTATGTCAACATTTTGCCTTATAGGAAATCTTCATTAATTGTGCGTGGTTCACAGATGACCTCTTAAAAATCACAACTTTCTGAAGAAGCACGATCCTTATGAGTGGCTTCAGCTTCGCATCATGAGTCTTGTATTCAAAGAAAATCAAAGTGCTACAATTTGTCTACACTTTCTAAACAAACTCCTGTTTTAAGTCTGGTCTTTTCTTAAATATTACAGCAAAATAGATAAAAATAGACAATAAATTTCACCTGAGCAATGGCATCCTTTATCACTTTATAAAACAGTACCAGGATGGCTGGGCAATTGCGGGAAAACTGTGTTGACAACAACAGGGCTAAGAAACTAATCAAATGTTTCCAGCCTCTACCAGAAACTCAAATCCAGGATGCTACAGAATGCAAACGATAGAATATCGTATTTCACTAGAAAACAATACTCCTCGGCCGCTCTGGTGTGTTTGCTGCAGCTACATTCCAGCTTCAGTTGTCAAAGGCCTTATTCTTTCCCTGCCATTTGGATTTTTACCCTTAATAACTATTCCGTGACTCACAGCCATGAGACTGACCAGCACGGGCCCCTTGAGGGTAAAGAGTACCTTCAGGCAGACCAAGTCCAGCCCTCCCTCCTAAGGCTGGAGCTGAATAGCTTCGATGCCTAACAAAGCTTGAAAGGAAGTCCTTTGTAAATCTGAATTCTTCTCTAGACCACTGGAGAAGGGAATGCTGTGTGGGGCCCCTGGGAGTGGTGGAGGAGGGGAGGAGAGGGAAGGAGAGAGGGGGAGGAGATGATAAAGGTTCAGAGAGATCAGTCTTCAGTGTTGCAGCTTGTACTCTTGTCTTTCTCAATTTTGTGTCTCTTTCCTTAAAATCTTAAAGATTTTACCTGCAAGTTGCATTTCATCATGTCTCACAGGTTTCAATATATAGCATTTTCTCTTTATTTTTTACATTGTCTTTCATTTCATTTTCTACTTCCTTCTTTAATCCAGTAATTAATTAGGAGAGCGTTTATAGCTTTCCAAGTAGTTGGACATTTTAGATTTTTTTTATCAATAATTTTTCATTGTATCGCATTATAAAGAGATGTGTGTACAATTGCTTCTTTGTGAACTTTCTGGGATTGGCAAGAGGTCTAAAATATGATTAATCTGTCACTTAATGACATTTATAGAATAGGTAGGCACTCTCTATTTTTCAGAAACCAAATTTAGTGATACTTACTTCTGCTTATCTTATTAATTACAGTTTTCAAATTTCTACGCTATTTATTTCTGTTTGCTTTCCACCTCTCAGAAAGAACTTCTCCAGCAGCTCTCCTGTTGCCTCAGGAAGTACTACTCCTTCTCCTCCTCTCATCGGTCTTCCTCCTGGTGTTTCCTTTTTACTCCCCCAAAGTCTTGGCAGGGTGGGAGACGGATGATATTAGTCAAGGAGATTTGGTGGAGTGAACGACTCTATTCATTTCCTTCCTCATCTCGTTTCAAGCCCATCCTTAGCATTATATAGGCTTCTGAAATTACTATTCAACCCACTACTTGGATTCTCTGGAATTAAAAATTAAACTTTCATTACTACCTTATGTGCCTTTCACTCAGAGGTCTCCACTCAGTGATGGCTTCAATCACTTATGAAATATTAATGAGGGGTCCTGCTTTTTATTCTAGAAGGATGCTTCTGTCACATTCATTGAACTGCTCTATACAATTTAAAAGCTCTCTTAGACAAAAATAGATGAACTAACAGTTGATCTGTTCCTGCTGCACTCACTCTTCCGTTACCAGCCACATCGCACCACCCATGGGCAATGAATGTGCTTCTAGCAGTAGAAAATCCAGTCGAGAGAAATATATACATTCAAGAATTAATACATAAATGTGTGCTTCTTGTTGAAAGAAAATGAAAATGAAAGATATGCTACACTGGGTCTGAGCAATACCACATTTATTATCTTTTTACGTTAAATTTGATTCTCAAATAAATTATTATGGAGCTCTCTTACTGAGCAGAAGTCTTTCAAAACCACACTACACATAAAAGAGATGCACTAGGCAATGCTATCTTAATCTTCATTTAAAGGATATAGTCACGTGGTAACAAGACCAGAACCACAGAATGAGATCTGAGATTCTTAGAAGTGCATCTAGTCACACTCAAAAGAAAATTCCTTATTATCATTCTTTCACATGTCTATAGAAATCCCTCTCTGTTCTACATTCTTTCTTTTTTGGTGGTCTCTCTTGTAAACAGAGTTAGTAAATGGCAAAGTCTCTCTTTTAAACCACCAATCTATCTGAAATACCATTTTTTTAAATCCCTTTGCTTAAACAATTTGCTTTTGGGGTATATCTTTTAAAAATGAAACTATTGTTGTGGAGGACGATATACTGAGTCATATAAAATGCTGTCTGCATTTGGTTCCAGTACCACTTCTGTCCATGCTCACTGACTAAAGGACTTGAAAAAAAGGTGGATGTACATTTTTAAAAATGAGCTTAGTTCATAAATTTCCTCAATCGATAAGATCTGATTTAATGGCAAAGAACTTTTATCTAACTCAATATATGTCTACCTAGAATCCAATGTAGGTTCATCTAAATCCTGTGTGACAACAACTAGAATCTGACATTTGTGACCTCAATCTCCTCATTTGCAAAATTAAGGATTTAGATTAGATGACCTCTGAGGTCCTTGATGGTGTTAAAATTCTACAAATCAATTGGTTGTATTCCTTTAAGATGGCTAAGGATATAATAGAAAAGTCCATTCAATTATTCAACTTACTATATATGACCTGTCTTTCTAATAATAAAGTTATTTCATTTTTTCATCAACAACCCTTGAGGGAAATTTGATGAATACTTCGAGCGTCTGTATGGGAACATCAGAATATTGACACTTTGATGGCCAACCATGAAAGAAGGGTCTCATTGGCTGTTTCTGAACCGATAAGCTCAAGGCAAGAGTTGGAACTACTGAATTTGATGCTCGGCTCCACGGCTCCTCAGACGTGCAACCATGAGCATGTAACGACTTCTCTGGGCCTCAGTTTCCTACTATCAAAATAGGAATAATAATGGTTATTGTGAAAATTCAATGAATTAACTTATGTAAAGCATGTACCGTATCTAAGAGGCAGTAAGAAGACAGCAATTGTTGTCTATCTTAATATATTACAGTATTTTGAAGCCTTAGAGGAGCACCTGGTGCATAGTAAACATTCTCTAAATGTGAGCTAATTTTACTGTTCTCAAAGTAAAAAAAAAAAAAAAAAAAAAAAGAATGTTGGAAATTTAATTTTTATTTCCATAAAAATGTCTAAAATTGCTCTATAGTATAAAACTTTAATGTACTTTATGAGAGACGCTAGAAAACATAAATTGAATGAAGATGCACATTCACCTCACTTCTGAGATAAAAATCTCTGAATTCCAAAAAATGTATTGCTGTGGTATCATTCTTTAGCTAAGTCCAGATCTTGTGCTAAAATTCTGTTTCCTTTCTCTACATACATGTCAAGGAGGGAAGAGGGCAAGAGGTTATATAAGTTTTTCCTGGGAAAATGAAGTATCATCAGCAAACAAAATTGTCACTGCCTCTCTGAATTTATATAAAATGACTGCGCTCAACAAAAACTGTTTTGTTTCTCTTGTTCAGCACTTTAATTTGTGGCTTCACCAATAATTAAGCAAAAAGAAATACTAGGCCAGGCAAACAAAAACTGCCTTTTTCTTTCAGATATTCTTGTTAAAACCATTACGCACACTTAAATCAGAATTGAAGTTTTCTGAATGAGAGTAAGCAGAACCAAAGAAGAAGAAAAAAAATCTAAACAAGAGTTAGCTTTTAAACAAGAATTATTCAATGCTTTAACTTAACTCTCTGCCACTGACTAGCTGGCTCGCCCTGGCAAATCCTTTTACTTCTCCAGTTGAGTTCTCTCACCTATAATATTGTCCTGAACAATCTCAGAAATCTGTATCCTATTAGTCTTACCTACTGGCAGTCACCTTAGTTATCAGGGCTCAGTTTAATAGCTTTAATTTAGCATTATCATGAGTTTCTAGTGCCTTTTTTCATTTTTGTCCTTCACTATTCCATTACCAATCTCCCATCTCACCACCCATAGATCTTTTTTTGGCAAATTCTTCCATACTCTTGTGTGGAAGTTGTTTTCAGATGCTAGCCTGCTACAGAATTATCTGGAGGGCCTGTTAAAACAGATTGCTGAGCCTACCCATAGAGGTCCTGGTTCGGTTAGTTGAGAATAAGGTACAGAATTACATTTCTAACACTCAGATCATCCAACTGACCTGGATGCTGCTGGCTCAACAACCAAATGAAGACCACTGCTTTCCAGAACAGAAAAACTCTGAAAACCACCTAAGGGCCACCAAATAGTAAAAGTTACCTCAATGTGAGTGTGAAGATAGCTGCTCTGGCCTTCCAGCTCCACGCTAGTGAAGTTGACCTGTATTTGTTCTCCCAAGGGCTGCTGTACAATGTAGACACACTGAATGATGCGAGAGAAAGGTCCAGACAAGTCAAGGGAGAAAAGACCCTCTGGGTCTGTGTAGTTTCCTCCACAACGCGGGTTCACTGAAGAGAACAGGAGGAGAAGGGAAAGGTCACATGGATGGCTAGTCCTCTGGCTCCCAGGCATTAGATAAAATTTTTAAAACCATACACATACACATGCAAACATATATCCACTTTATTCACCTTGTACAGCCTTATATATTTATATTTCTTATCTAATTATAAGATTTCCAGTTTGGTGTGTGTTTGTGGGACACCCATGGAGTGCCTAAAGAAACAGGTGTAGAGATGTGTGACTAACTTCCAATCTAACATCCTTCTCTATGAATTGCTTTTAAAATGCTTTTATAATCTCCTTCATTCCAAAAAGAAAAAAAAAAATCTGAGGCACTTTATGAAATAAATGTAACAACATAAAATATATAACTATAAAAATGAATCAGATTAAAGGAATAATAAATACAGAACAGTAAGATGTGGTGAGGGGAAAGTCAATATGCGCACAATATGGACAACACAAATTACAAAAGATCTGCGGCAGATTCAGCCCGAAGCCAAAGGAAATGGAGAAAGAGGACCAGTGAAAAGATGTTCATTGTTATTTTCCCTGATCTTGAGACCTAAACGGTATTTTTCCTGTGAATTCTCACCAATGCACAGTGATGTCTGTTTAGAATAAAATAAAATAAACCCCTAAAATAAAAATCATAGAGCGTTTCATTGTTTTTTGTTGGCTTGTTGGTTTGTTTTAAGATATAAATGCAAATTAAAGGAATAATAGCTATAAAACCTGACAAATTTTAAGAAAGACTGCATTTCTCTCATGACTAACCTCTCTCATAACAAAACACTGAGTAACAGGTAGAGAACAGATGTCTGAATTATTGAATTTTAGGTGCCTCACACTTATCCACCATAATGTGGATCTGCTAATTTAGGGATCGAGGGGTACTATAACATTAATAGTAGAGCATTGGGAAGATAAAGAAAAAATCTGTAATTATAAGAGAAATGTTTCGAAATACATGTTAAGAAAGATACAAGTCTAAGAAAGTAAAAAATAACCCAGATATAAGCATAACACTGAACTTCACATTCATATTAAGCTTACAATGATCAGTTTACTTACAAGGGGTTGTTAAGTAGGTGATATGGAAGCCTTGGTCATTCATCTGGTTGTCGGAGTGGAAATGAATCCTGGCAAAGGGACCTGAGGTCTGAAATGGTGGTGCAGAGATAGTGCTGCAGAATTCCACAAGAACGGGGTCCTGGTACAAAGGACCATCTCGAATCTTAAACAGAAAAATGACTCATTAAACTCTAACGGGCAGATATTAGCAAACCAAATCATCTCGTACCTTGATTTCAGAAAACCAGTCATTTGAAAGTAATGGCTCTGAGAGATTTTCATTTACATATGCATCTGACACAAGATTGGGGTTCCACAAAGGGTGGGCTCCGTCTCCCAGCACTCCTGATGCCTTATTGGTGTCTGCATGTCAGTTCGGAGACTAAAGAAACATACTTTGAATTTTTCTCATGATGTAACGAATTTCAACGTTTTCTTTCCTAGGCTTCCCCACCCCAGATATTTGTTTTGCAATTATGAATTCCCAATAATCCAGAAAAAGAAAAGATTGAATGCCAGCAATGTCTATTGATTTACATCTTGGTCTAGGTATTTGGGAGAATCAGAGGTGGAAAAGGTAAGTCAGATTAGACACAATAGAAACATAGCTTAATAAATTTTAAAAGTGCAACTTTAATAGTAATTAAGTACCACAACAATAAAAATGTGACCTTAGAAATTCTTTTTTAATTGTTTTAATCTATTAAATAATCATGTTAACCATTCAATAATTTTATTATAATTACAAATTCTGTACTACATAAAACATTGAGGGATCAATGGACTAAATAATCTTTTAATGTGACCAACTGTATCCAATTGTATTCAAATTACTTTTTTATTGGCAGCAGAGTTATAGGGCAGCAATACTTGATTCCTAAATTTAACTCATTCCTTGCAATATTGTAGCTTGCAGAGAAATGAGAGGCATTTCACTATTGTCGGAGTGAGTGATACTTTCTAATATATGTGTACCCAAATTAATATGTAGGACTGGAAAAAAAAATGCTTGTAATTTTAATTTCATGGGATTTATTGAAAACTAATTCCAAGAAAATTCACTTTAATGTCAATATTTAAAAGATTATGTAGATGAAATTGTCCAGGAAGAGGCAGATCGTGCAGTCATTCCCAAAAGTTTCAAATCCATTACAACTGCTAAATTATTAATGACTTTAACATGTGGACATCCCTGTTTGACGGCCATACCCTTCTCTCCTTTATGAATACTTCCATAGCATTTCATTCTTTTCTAAGGAACTTGGAAAAGTAGATTGTCTTTTATCACTACTATGAGAGGTACTGAGATTTACAGTGATAAGATTAAAAAAAAAAAACATAAAAACTCAACCGTCTCAATGATCTTTTTAGTCTACAAATGGAGAGCAAAATATTTTCTATACCTATATGCATATGGCATTTGAATATAACAGCCTTTTTCCTTCTTCTATATTTTAATCATTTACTGAAGGTAAGAAGGAGGAACACAGGCTGACTCCTCTCCTCCCAATGACAATTATCAATATATTTCAGTAAGGTGGTCTCATTCCCAGATTCAAATGGAACCCAGAAGAAGTAACAAGCGGGCACATTTATTAAGAATAAGGACTTAGTAAGATTTAGACATTGGCTGTCTACTAAAAAATACATCCAACTATTGCTAATTAATCGTGGTCATCCATGAGCATCACCAAACCATAGTTCCCTGAGTTCTAATCACATCATGATAAGTTCTATCTAAACACAATTGTTTACCTCGAGATAATCTTTACTGCAGTCATCGTGGTGCTCTAGATTCAGGGTCCCAAAACTAAATGTTATCAGAAGGCCAGGACGGGTAATGACTTTCCACACACAATCTCTTCCAGGGGGATAGTTTCCCGGATATCCCGGAGACTTGATAGAACCATAAGTACCAGTCAGGACACCTCCACACTCTAAAATAGGAAGAAAAAATAACTTTACATTTGTAAACAAGCAATAATTTATGAAGAATGATCACAGCCTTTGCTCTGAGAGGCCGAGCTTCATTTAAATAACTATGTATAGTTTTGGACGCCCTCATAAATTAAACAAGACCTTCGGTTTTCCAGCTTGATAACGTTATAAATCTAGAAGTAGCAATTGACAAATAAATGAATCACCCATATGTTGAGCTCTATGCTTATCAGCTATCTTAATGTGAGATATGATTTAAAGGACAGTGCTGAACTGCCTGAGAAATGAATAATGGGACAATAGATTTTTTTTTTCACTTTGAGGGAGATTCATTCTGTACATTAATTATTTCAAAATTTTGAAACTTCAATCGGCTTCTATGTCTTTCTACAAATCAGATCATTTTATACATTAAAATAGTTACACATAATAGCACTACATAATTTTCATTTCAGAAGGTTTCTTAACACTATGATATAGTCAAAACATTCATTTTATAAGTGAATAAATTCAAATTTCTTCTATGATGGTTGAGCCACTTGCCCAGGAATGAAGCAAGTGAGGGACTAGGCCAGGCCTTCAGACACATACTCCACCACCTTCTCCATTACGCCCCACCAGCCCTTAAAGCTGCATATCAATGACTGTAAGAATCTTTTCTTTATTAATGTCCACATTTATTTAACAAAAAAACCTGTGGTGGCTTATGAGAAGTGCTACCG
This sequence comes from Rousettus aegyptiacus, assembly GCF_014176215.1. Taxonomy (NCBI): domain Eukaryota; kingdom Metazoa; phylum Chordata; class Mammalia; order Chiroptera; family Pteropodidae; genus Rousettus; species Rousettus aegyptiacus. The sequence goes on along the minus strand of NW_023416285.1, from coordinate 89,554,212 downwards.
CAAAATGGAAAAATAAAAATGCTAAATAAAAATCTAGACCGCAGTAAATATAAATTAGAAAAAAAATAAATGGCATTTCAGACATGCAAATTATGAGATTTGCATAGCTATGCAGGTTATTCAAACAAAAATTCTGCTGCCAAGGCAAAAAGTGACACAACTTAGTTTATGATTCTAACTGTTCCTAATGAAAAAACATCTCAGTTGCTCAGATAAAGACTTTATCAAAACTTAGTACTCAAAACATTATCCTATGGGTAAAAAAATTAAACACCATAAGAAAAGTGAAATGTTAATGGCGAACTAGGAAAAATGTTTAATATAAAATACAAAGTTAATAACATTCCTACTATATGAAGAGCTTCTAAAAGAAATGGAGACATAAACAGAGTTCACTGAAAAAAATTCAAATGCCCTTTATACATATGAAAAGATGTTCAACCTCATTCATATAAGACACAAATATACTAATAAATGGAAAATGAAATCTTAGAAACAGAATGTCATTTAACATAACACAAAACATCAAATATCTAGGAAAAGAACTAGCAAATGATATGGAATAAGTAAACTCCACAATCTATAAACCATTGCTAAGATAAATTAAAAGAGAACTAAATAAATACAGAGAGAGTCCATGTTCGTGGGTTGGCAGGGTCAATATTTTTAAGAAGTCATTTCTTCTCAAGTTGATTACAGATTCGATGCAATGCCAACAAAATCCCAGCAGATTCAGCGGGTGGGATTAACAAATTGATTCTAATGTGAAGGCGCTAGCATTTTTTAAAAGAACAAAATTAGAGGATGTACACCACCAGATTTCAAGCGTCAGTAATTAAGCCAATATGGCACGAGAACGGTAAACTGGACCAATATTAAAAATAAATTCCAGAAATAGATTCACAGATTTATCAGTAAACAGATTAGAGGTTTGGTATACTGTTCTTTCTACATTTAAAAATTTTCACAGTAAAAAAAAAAAAAAAAAAAAAAAATTTAATAGATCTCCAAAAACAAAAAACAGCCACAAAAAAAAAATTATCGAATGGTCCTTAAGATGAGGAGCACCGAGTGAAGGCGTGGACAGTGTCTTCGATGACATTCCTGCAGCAATTCACTAGTGGGGTTTATAAATATGGTGTTCGGCAATTTCATATGGGACCTATGAAGGCTCACGTTTTTTAATCTCTTCCATTTCATCCACATTTTGTTATTTCTGAGCACAAAATCAAGCACAAATTCATTATAGATTTACTTGATTCAAAAATAATTATAAAGATATATAAATGTAGTAAATCTCCAAACATTAACCAAAAGTTGGCTAAAAAACGAAAAGGTGTTTTTTTTAATAACTTCGAGATTTTCTTTACTTTTCTGTCCGTTCGCACTCACCCGGTTGCTGTGTTTCCCATCTTATCATGAAGCCTCTCCCTCTCCTCAAAACTTCAGAGTGGAAATGGAAGTAGAGCGCGTTGTCACTGCTGAGGAGCTGGCCCGGGGCGCTAGAGCCACAGAACCTCCCGAGCGAAAGCGCTGCAGAGGAATCTCCGTCGTGAATCTGCAGAAACTCGTCTGGGCAACTGTTCGCTGACTGCAGGTCCAAGAACGGGAAAGTGATTCGCAGCACCTAAAAGCATAAAGGCCGCAATACGTTATTTTTCATTTCCGTGTTAATTCTAAAGGACTTCTCCCACTCATTAGGAGGCATATGTAGTGAGTCACTTTCAAGAGATATACCTATAATTTCCTAATTATCCACAAACACATATGGAAATTCTACTTATTAAATGACTTGCATTAAAAACTGCTGAGACTGAACTTCAACTAATATCAAATATATTGACAGTCTGGTTTTTTTTTTGGATATGAGATAAAATTCCACCTTTCCCTCCCAGAAATCAACTGTACCAAAATCTTAATTATATTTTTTAATAGACCTCCAAAAACAAAAAACAGCCACAAAAAATCTAATGTTAGTTAGATTTTTAACAGCTTTATTAAGGTATAATTGATATACAAAGAACTGCACATATTTAATGTGTACAATTTGATGAGCTTGGACATACGCAAACACATGTAATACCATCACCACAATCAATGTAATGGATATATCTAATACCGCCTAGAGGTTTTTTTGGGATGTGTGTGTATGTGTGTTAGTCTATTTTGTGTATGTGTATGTCTGTATGTGTGTGCGCACTAAAACATAGTCTACGGTTCTTAATAAGTTTTGAAGGGCACAGATCTGTAGAACTATTCAACTAGGATAACAGAAACTGTATATCCTTTGTGCTGTATTCAAAGGGCTAATGAACTAGATTTACTTAGCTGCCATTATATCATTAAGTCCGTTAAACAAAGTTACTTCAAATGTATAGTTGACAATTCTTTCAAATCAGTAAAATACACTGGACATTTGAAAAATCTACCTTGAATTAAATTTAACTAATTTACCACTCACAAGAATTTATACCTTGATCCCCCAAATAACCTGTAGCAGAAACAGAGATGTTCAACACTGACCCCAGAGAGGCTGATTCCTTAGGGGTCTCTGAACCTCTCAGCAAGCTACTGATGCGCAGCCCAGACTGGCAGCCTCAGGTGTGGACTGAGTAGGCAGAGTGTAGGCATGTGTGAATTTTGCGAGTCTTTAGTGGTTGCATATCATTAACAGATGAGTAATAAGAGTGAAGAATGGGGAAAGGTGGTATGAAGAGTTCTGAGCATATGAGGAGAGAATAAAGACAAAAATGTGTCTCCAAGTTAAAATGTTAGAATGTACAGACAAATAGAGTAAGATAGTTAATTATACATAAAAGATTTTGTAGCGTCAACCTCATTTAAAACAGCCAAATAACCAAAAGAAGGCTGTGGAATTTAATTTTCATTATGATCCAAAGCCTCAAAGCATTCAACTAATGAAAAAGGATATTGGGACATTTTTAAAATTCTATGCTAGGGTATTTTTACATCATGTTTGCCCTTGAAGCAATTTCAATGAAAATCAAATAAATTGTTCATGAATTGAACTATCCCAATTTGTACATAATCTCCTTTATTTTATATAAGCTGTGTTGGGGATAAAAAGATAGAAAATCACAATAATCAAGAAAAACAGAATGAATTTTCTTACAAATTGATAATGAAAGCACAAAATTTTTCACAAAATAATTTTTTCTTGAAAAAAATGTTTTCAATGTCAGGAAACAGAATTCATGAAGACTAAATGGAAGGAAGGAAATTAACATACCCAGTAGGAAATTAATTTTGAAGTTTTTTCTATTGTGGGGTTACCGGGCCCCAAAGAGCCCTCCTTTCTCAAGGGAAAAATGTTTTCCGACCTGGTACATTAGCTTGCTGGAAAACATTAATATGGACTGCAAGGGAAAACCTTATCTATTCAGATATGCGACTTTATTTCAAGGAGTCCACAAGTTGGTTGAGAAATAAGTATTTGGAAAAGGTGAATGATTAATATTGGGGATAAAAGCACTAAAAGCCTTAGGCTCAGATCCTAATTTGAAGATTGTTCATAAAGAGGTTCATAGTCACTGGTTTTGAACGGCCCGGGATCCAGTCACTGCAGCCACTTACAAACCACATGCCCTGGACAAATTTCTCAGCTGCCGTAGGCTCCATGTCCTGATATGTAAAATGAGGATGATAATTCTTATGTTTTAGAGTTATGAGAGTTAAAATATAATGATATAATCTATGAGGAGCAATTAGCACAGCACATTGACACATGCAGTAGCCCAGAGAAGACACTGATAAGAAATAATCTTAATAGCGGTTCCCATTTTTGCACAATAGTCAACATAATCAAGTGGTCATTATCAAACACTACTGTCTCAGTAAAAACATGACTTTACAAATCATTGGCTTATAGTTGTCCAACCCATGTAGAGAATCATCTATACTAGACAAACCATGGACTTTAGAACCAAACTTGACTAAAATTCGACTGGTCCAATTACCTGCTAAGAAGTGTGTGTGTGTGTGTGTGTGTGTGTGTGTGTGTGTGTGTGTGTGTGTGTGTGTGTTTTAATTACTTAGCTTCTCTTCGTTTCCATTATCTCATCTATAAAATGATGATACTCTTAATTATTTCAAAGAGTTAATGTAAGGTTAGAGAAAAGTATGTAAAATATCTAGCCCAGAGCCTGACACTTACTAAGTCCTCACTCTGTGACATGAATTATCGCTCTGTATACTTCATGCAATATATACACAAATTGCATATTCGTGTGCATAAATGCAACACACGTGGCACAGGAGACACCACTCACCTTTCCTTCTTCAGTGCGGATAACCCAGAAGCAGTTCACGTTCTGAACATAACCAACATCAGGGCCCTGGTAGCTAAAGCTCCCATTCGACCCCGAGAGGGACCCTCCACACACTGCAGAGGAAGAGAAGGTCAGCTATGCTTCTCAGAAACCCCCAAAAGGAAGAGCCTAGGCAACTCTAACCCTGCGGCTGAAGTATTTAGAAAGTCTAAATAAATAATGTTGGAGACAAAAGCCCTGCCGTTGTGTCTTCTTCCTGTTCCCCTTTGTCTTTGACACCCACCCAAATCCCACCTCTCGTTCAAAGTTCAGTTGATGTCTCCTCACCTCTGCCATAAGCTTCCCTGCCTCTTTGTGTTCTCTCTGGCTCCCATTCTCTCCGCCCCTGTGATACCTGACTTGACCCAACACAGTTTAGTTCTTATCTTTAGTCCTTGTCTCTTCTCTCCCATGTTGTATTCGTCTTGTCTCCTCAGTCAGAAGCTAAGCAGATAATATGTGGAGACTGTATTTTATGTTTTCTTATTTCTCCACAGGATCTCCCACAGTGCTAAACACATAGTAAAGTCTCAGTAAATGTGCTGATTCAGAGTCAGGAGTAATAAGCGAGGGGTAGAGTGGTCAGAAGAGGTTTTATGGAGGAGGCTGAATGTGAAGTACTCCTAAGGGTCCATACATTTGGATGGGAAGCAAAGAAGGAATTTGGAGAGCTTTAGGGGAAGAAATATCTGGGATAAAGGAACACAGGAGAAATATTCACGGAGGCACATGGGGTCAGGCGGTAAGGAAGGATTCTGGCTTGTAGGGATTATTTTTAAAGAACTAGTGAAAAATAAGTTTAGCTGGATAAGGTGAGGCCTGATTATAGAATATAATTGAAAAACAGTTCCAATCTTTATTCAACCGGCAATAGTGAAACACTATATTCTAGAGCAGGAGAGTGACATAATTAAATGAAATATTCTAGGGAAATTCACTGGGTGCTTTAGGAAAAAACTCTCTCCTAGAAAACTACCTTAGCATATTTTGCTTTCTGAGTGGATGTAATGAAAACGGCAAATACGATTTCAATTTTTTCTCTTGAAGAAAAGGTTCTTTTGGCTCAAATTGAGATTTTATATATATATTTTATATATATATATATATATATATATATATATATATATATTTACCTTGTGAATTCTATACAATTTCTGTAAAGAAAGACTTAATTCTAAGCATTGAGCAAGTGGACAAAAAAAAAGTAGGCTCAGTAGAGAATCGGCAATAGGACTCATTAAAGGACGACACTTTTAAGCTGTGAGCATCTGTGGTATAAGAAATGCTGAGTGTACCTTGCTGGGCAGTCTGACAAAGAAGTCCAGTCCAGAAACGTGTGCATTCACAACTGAAGGCATTGATGCCATCGACACAAGTTCCCCCATTCAAACAGGGGTTGCTCAGGCACTCGTCGATGTTTTCTGTGCAGTTGACACCAGCCCAACCTGGCTCGCACTTACAAAGATAACCAGAGACTGTTTCCTAGGAAAGAAAAAACATAATGCCATAAAACAAATGGATACACAATAAACACAAATCAACCCAAATAGTAAAGAGCAGTGGTGCTATGTGATGTATGTAGCAGGAGGTGGGCCACAAGCATCCTCCAGGAGCCTACGTTGTGTTAATTCATTTAAATGGTGATTGCTAAGTATTAGTTGGATTTATTTAGATCAAACTTTAGTCTTTGTTTTACTGCTTTGTAAATCACTGAGAGAAAAAATAAATACATTGGTTTTTCCTGGGAACTAAAGTTACTACTTACTTGTCATTTGAAAGTAATAGACAATTCCTTATCCTAAGCTTAAGCATTACCTTAAAATTCATGAATCATAGAAAACATACTGCATAGATGTGAAACTAAAATTATGATTCTCAAGTACCCTATCGCCTCAGAAAAATGAAAAACTCACAACACATTGTCCATTTGAACAGGGGTTACTCGGGCACATATTACTGAGTTGCATGCATCCATTTGGGCCATAACCATTTCCAGTATATCCCGGGAGACAAGTGCAGAGAGGTAAGGAACCTGCCCAGAAATAAAAATAAAAGTGTAAATACAGCTCTCCTCAATTCAGACCCAGTAACAAAAATGCGGCTCTGTTAGCAACACAAGAAATTGCCAGATTCAAGTCCGCATGTGCCTAGGGGCAGACAAGGTGTAAGAAGAAAATACTAGAATCTTTATTTTTCTATTTTTAATCTTAAAAATAAGAAGGGCATTACAGGTCTCCAATACTTCACGTATGAATTGACTGGTACATACTGGTGTTGAGCCGTGCACAGAAGTGAGGTACACCAAGGGAAAAGAGGTGTTTCTCACCTTGGCAGGGTTGATAGCAGAAAAAAGTATTCTTATGATGATGGCATGTGTTGCAAGCACTGTACACATGTCGACTAACTTAATCCTCTCAAGAGCCGTATGAGTAAGTATTATCATCATCTCCATTTACAGATGGAGACATACTATACAGCTGCAATGTGGTAGGGCAAGAGGAAAATCAGGATCCAAACAGTCTTTTTCTAGTATCCATGCTCCTAACCACTTCAGTATGCTGTTTATCATTTAATACACATTTAAACAGTCACAGCTCACACTCTCTCTCTCTCTCGCTCTCTCTTTCTCTCTCATATATATATATATGTATACACACACACATATATACATGTATATATGTGTGTGTGTATACATATATATATATATTTACATGCATATACATGACATGTTCGTAGGAATAACAGCAGTATTTCAAAATAGCAAGAGATATCATACATTATTCAATAAATGGAGTTGGGGCAAGCCACCTATTTGGACAAAAATATTAAGCTAGATCTCTATTTGCTATTATAAACAAAAATACATTCTAAAAAGGTCAAAGATCATAATGTTTAAAATAAATGAAAATATAAAAGAAAATATACTTGACTATTTTTAAATAGTTCGGTAGGGAGGGCCTAACTCTAAAGGGAGAAATCCTAAAAGATTTACCTTTTTGACTACGTAAAAATTTCAACTTCTAAATAGAAAATACCACCACAAAATTAAAAATAAAAACAACATGTCAGGAAAAATACATGAGAAATATAAGAGAGATAATGAAATAATGTCCTCAGTACATAATAAAATTTTACAAATCAATAAGAAAGCAGATGAACAAAAGATATGAACGAATAGAAAAAAATGGCCAATAAATACGTGAAAAGTGTTAATTGCTAATTATTAGTAATCAAACTCTTAATATTGGATTAGTCACAATTAAAATAATGGGAAGGCAATTTTTGCTAATAATATTAGCTAAAATGAAAAACACTAACAGTATATATTATTGTCAATGGAATGGGGTAAATGTATATTTTCATACACTGTTGATGAGTGTATATAAATTGATACATTTCTGAAAGAAAATTTAGCAATATGTATTTTTAAAATTATAGGGGAAGCTACTTTTACACAGCATTGCAGACACTGTTGGTTATCACCCTAGATGCATTTTCCCTTCCTTCTTATTTTAATTAGGGGTATGTGCACCTGAAATAAAGACTATATTTATTTGTCTCCCTTGAAGCCAGGGTTAGCCACCAAAGTCAGTCCTGGCCAATAGCACAGAAATAAAAGTGTCCTTAAAAGAAGTGCGTCTATCCTCCCTTGTTTTCGCCTTCATGTTTTCTGAAATATAATTATGAATTAATTAGCTGCTTAATTATCTTGGGGAGTTATTTCTAAATTAGAGCAGATCATAAGAGAGCATAGTCTATTGCGTTAAAAAATAATTCCAGTGTACGGTTTTATAACATTAATTAATTTTTGGTTTCAATATCAAAATGAGAATTTTGAGGATAGAGGATTTTGTTTCTAAAAACTCAATTTGTTGTCGGAGGTCATATTAAACTACCCACACCCAGAGGGAGAGAGGAGCCATTACCTAGCGCTGAGGAGCATGACGCGTGCAGGTGGCAGCCTCCGTTATCGACGGAGCAGATGTCTGTAAGTGTGCACACTCTTCCATCACCCTGGTACCCTAGTCACAGCAAGAGCAGGAGCATGACAAACGATGTTACGAACACACAAGAAGAATCTCCATCTGAGAATCAAATATCATGAACCAGACCAACCAGAGATTATCTATCATCAAACAGAAAACGTAAATGTATACAGCACCATACACAAAATTCCATAATTAAGAAAAAGGATCACGAGAATCAGGAACCTGATTTCAGAAACAATGTTCTGAGTTGTTTTTGATGACAAAATTAAAAAATGAAAATAAAAAGATATACAAAACTACTGGTAACTTAGAAAGTGCTGACGCTAAAAGAGTTGACTTTTTTTTTTAATCACATGACATGATGATCTTAGAGCCAAATTATTGTAGAAGTCCAAAGTACTGTTGTTTTATGTTAATAAAACAAATAGGGTTTCAGTTTATCACTTAGAACTCCCTGAACTTCTTGGGAAGCGACTGAATTTAGATTAGAGAATAGCAGTAATGATTAGTAATGATTTTTTTTCCAGAAGAGAAGGAAAACTAACATGTATTATAAGTTTACTATCATGCCTGTTATTTAGTAAACTTTATATGTAAAATATCTCATGAGTGCATCATATTAATAAATTACTTGTGGAAACAATGGAGCTGTAGGTATGATCCACAGCTCCAAAATTTTCCAGAGAAAATTTCCAAATTCTACATTATCTTGACAGGCTCTTTGACAATTTATAAAAGCTAGTTGTATTCCATTGATTATCAAAATTTTAAAAATTTATTTCTTAAGCTGTACTAATGTGCCCTGAATCCATAAGTTAAGTAAAACTTTCTGCACTATTAGGTTTATCTCCTTATATAGAAGTCATATTTAAAGTGGAGCACAAGATCCTGTTTTGAATGTATGTTTTGGCCTGTAATGGAATCAGGAAATTAGTGTAGCACCTGGTGGACAGGACTGGCAGTAGTAAGATCCAGGTGTATTCACACACTCAACAGGTGGGGCCACAGAACAACTGCCATTATTTATCTTACATTCATCGATATCTTGGCAATCGTATCCATTTCCTTGCCAGCCTAGAAAAATAAGAAATGAAAAGTTAGCTCTCTAGACAAGTCAACAAAGATGTGCAAATAGTCAAAAACATATAAAAACCTGCTTAACTATAAGGAATAATAGATTAAAATAAGATATATCCTACCAATTGGATTGGCAAAAATCATTTTAAATTCTTTGAATCAAATTCTGGCAAAGAGGTGGACATATGGGGTACTTTTCTGTGTGGTTAGTCAGAAGTTAAATAAACAAAACCTATTTGGAAAGAAATCTAGCAGTATTCATTAAATTTCTTAAAATATTTACCTTCTGACTAAAAATCCCACTTCTTAAAACTAATTCTATAGAGATAAAACTGCCAGTATTTAAAGATGTAGGTGAGCAGATGTCCACTGCAGCATTGCTTAGTGGAGGGAAAAAAATCTCAATGGTCAGTAGGGGCAGAGCCGAATGTATGATGACTCATCTATAAAACTGAAAGCAAAAAACTAGTTCTAATAACATGCACACACATGTTGATTTCAGAATAATATGCAGAATATGATCCCAATTGGGAAAGGATTTTTTTTTAAATCCTTTCTGTGTGTTTGTATCCACAGAGGAAAAGGTAGAAGAGAGAGAACAGGTTAACGGCAGTCTCATTGGGAGAAGGAGATTAAAGATGAAGAAAGAGACAGTCATTTTATTTAAACATTTGTTTTATTCAATTATTACAAGTTTTATTACTGATCATTCAAATAATAAAATTATAAGAATGTTTAAAACTTCGTAAATCCTTTAAGATACTTATTCTCTTTTATGTAAGTAGAGTACCCTTCTAAAAATCTAAAGAAAAGTGTCCTATTTGTGGTTGAAGAAATAAGTTTACAGAAAAAAGCTGGAAGGAAATATTCTCAAATATTAATGGTAGTCCTTTGAGTGATAAAACTATGGGTATTTTTTTTCATATTTTTGTAGTTCTTTTAAATTTTACAAGCAGCATATATTACTTTGATATTCAGGAAAAAAATAAGATAATTAACAGGAAAACAAAAAGCTTTTGTTCCTCTTTTTCTCTCTAACAATATAAAAAGAAATGTAAGAACACATGGCTCATTCTATAATTTAAATAATTTTTTTGTAATTTCTAGTTTTTGAAGATGGTCACTGGAAAATAACTTTCAAGAACGCGATTATTTGCAAAGTTTGCTTGCTCCTGAGAACTAAAGGAGAAAAAGTCTACATGTCTTTCAATTTCCTCCTAGTTGTATAAGAGCTAAACGTATAACATGAATTTACTAAAACAAAAGTCACTAAATGCAGCAGTCGGTGGGGCGGGGGGGGGGCTCTTTGGTGATCCTGAGCGAGTCTTCAGCAGCTCAGCTCAGAGCCAGACAGTCCTGGGTTGGAATCCCGACTGCTGAAAAGCCTGGGCGAGTCAGTTACCTTCTCTGAGTCTCAAGATCTTGTATTTTAAAATGGGACTAATACTAATTCCTATCACTTCCTGTTTTTGTTGTAGTTGCATGAATTAAAATTGCCTAGCACAATGTCTTAATGATGTTTTCATAAGAAAACAGATGCTGTGCTCCACTTTCTGAGAACACCCAGCAAGGGCAAAGAGGCCTGGTAAACTTTCCAAGGTCTGGTTAATTCTTACCAGTGCACCCAGCACAGCGCTTGGCTCATAGTAGGTGCTATACAAATACACATGAATAGATGATGACAATGTCATATGGTAAGAAATGAAGCTTAGACTCGAACCTAGGCGGTCTCTGAGTCCACAGTCCATGTTTTCAGCAACTCAACATGTGCCCCTGGAGGTTTGGTCTGTGTGGGTCTGTGATGGCGTGGGACATCCCTCCGTATAGCAAAATCACAGGATCTTCTAATGATACACGCCGGTGAGAACTATTAGACTCTAGTGGAGACACTACGAGGCAAATGATTTGTCCAAGTTTAGAAACACCTGGCTGGTGTGAAAGGTAGGATTAGAGCATGTGTGTTTTGATCTCAAGTCTGGTCAGTTGGTGGCCATAGAAATAAAATATTTGACCTCACAAACTATGGATAACCCTGCCTCCAATGTTTGACTCTAGCAGTTTGGGACAAAGTTCCCATTTCTGCTGTTGAATTGTCACAGCAGTAAGATGGTCAGGGGTGGGAGTCCGTGAGACAGGACATGACGCTGAACTGGAATGTCTCCTAAGAACGGTCTTCTTATCCCTCAGCAGAGGAAAGAAATCGGTTCTGGCACCCGGGCTGGCTGGTATGCAGAACCCAGCACGGCGCCTCTGGCTGGGCGTGGACATGCCCACGTACCTGTAGGACAGGCCCCACAATAGAAAGAGCCTGGAGTGTTGAAACACTGTGCAAGTGGTGAACAAGGTGCAGGCTGGAGGCTACACTCGTCTATGTCCAGCGTACAGGCCGAGCTGTTCTGCGGGGACGTCCACCCAGGATGGCAGACGCAGCGGTACTTGGGCTGGCAGGATGAGAAGAGTGGGAATGAAAATGATCGAGGAAATGAGTATGAAAAGCCTTGGAAAATCTCACCAAGCCCCCAATCGCTTATCCCCTGATGTTCATTTCCATAAGGCCAATTGAGTGGCTTCTCTTTTTGCTCACATATGATTAAGCATTTAGACCAGACCATGCAAAAAGAGAAACATCTTTATTTCAGAGTAAAAGAAACCTATAATTTGCCCCAAAGATGCCAGGGAAAGAGCAACAACAATCAAGAACTGTAAGTCAATATAATTAAAGTCAATCAACTCAGCCTGCTATGTTTTTAGAGGGAAAAACACCCATGTAGGCACAGACTCTAGAAAATCAATTCTGTTTGTTTCCTTTTTGAAAGTCTCTCCTCCCACCCCACCCCCCACCCCCTCACCCTCCACCATCATTGGAAGGGGAACCATTTTCCATCATGTGGGTAGAAAAAAAATAGAACTAAAAATAAAGACCTGAAGGCCTCATGCAAGGCCAAGCAGCAGGAGCTGGGCAACCCCTGAGTGGCAAGAGTCAAGGCCGTCGGAACCCAGAGCACAAGGGGCACTCAGGGAGGTGGGTTCACAAGTCTGCAGCAGCCACAGGGGCTCGGGAGCCAGAGAAAGACTCAGACTCCTTAAAACAGCATGTTGCTGACAAGAGCACATCTTTTGTGTTTTCATGTCTTGTCGCTTTTAACATTCACAAAGCCAAGAGAAGACCACAGCTCAGAGAGGTTCATGAAGGGGTAATAAAAATACTAGTAATTTATATAATGATATCGTATCTTCTGGGTCTAGTTTTCTGCTTATTTGCAGACAACCCTCATCTCCCTCCTTGCCCGCGCCCTGCTTAAGGGCAGGAAGCAGTATGCTGTCTGCAGTCTCACAGAGCTGTGCTTGCACGTAGTCACAAGGGATGCGACTCCAGTGACGCTGACTCCCTCCAAGGAGTCATGTTCCGAAAAGAACCCACCTCTCCGGCCTGCACGCGGACCAGGTCCTCGCAGATGCCATGGACGCAGAGCGCCTGGGAGCCCGCTTCACAGTCATCATATTTGGAGGTGCACTGGGGGCCATGTGTCTCGGGTGAGCAGTGACAACTGTTGGTTACACAAGGGAACAATATCAGGGCTCGTGTCAGGGTGAGTATCTGTTTCTTAGCATCAATAAAAAAAAAAAAGTCCAATTTCAGATCAATGGCATTCACGTGGAATCATAAACCAGCAAACTAGGCTTACTGGCTAAAGTCTCAGAAGAAAATCACTCTGTTTTATTTCAAGAAATGGACTGAGTAAATGTGTGATCTTCTCAAATACAGTATGAGTGGGGCACACCTTACTATCTGAGCAAGATGATCACTGTAAATTCTTCTGGTGTCATGACATCGAAGAGTACTTTCAAAGGTCAGACAGCTATAAACTTAGAGTTTGTTCAAGATGGGCAAGGGAGAGATTAATGAGTTCACTCATTGTCTGTCTAACTGGACCCACTGGTAAGCACAGGTGACCTTGACTGAACTGATAAATTCCTGACTGTTCTCTAGGATTGATTATATAACCCAATGAGCAATGAGATATCCGCATCTATGATAATTATTATTATATTACAAAGGGCAATACTTCTATCCATAAGAGATGTAGTTAACATAGCAACATTTCTTTCATAGTCACATTTTAACTCACAAAATGTAATGATTATATAAGACCTAAGCTAGCAGCAGGTGATTTGTTACAAGATTTCAGTTCAACAATAATCAAATAAGCAAAGTTGTTTTAAACTTTCTTTAAACGTTATATAATTCTTAAAATTGCTGTGTTAGCTTTATATCTGTACTGCATCTTCAAAGGGGATGCGGAAGCTATGAGAACAGCACTTGGGGAAGCAGGAAGGGGTAGAGAGGGGTCACAGAGCCCAATCTTATTTATACACATCAAAACATGGTTGATACTGTGGAGAGCCAGGCCCAGAGGTCATTATTTGCCTGACGTGGCAACGTCGGACCTCATGGGAGAAGCTCACCATTGGGGCTAAGAGGTGGAGACAAGGAGGGACCTGTATGACCATGAACCATGAACTAGTTTCTGAGTGTTCTGGAAAGGGGGTAATCCTACGAGGTAAAGAAGTTCTTTTAAAAACACACATTGAGGCACAATGAACTCAGCTGATGTCCATGGCTGAAAGTGAACATGTGATTGATAGTGTCAAAAATGAAAATTTGGGGAAGCATCAATAATCACTGCACTCAGAAGAGAACTTGGTGTACCCAGGGAGAATCCCAGGAAAAACTTCTGGGGTGGCACCTTTGGGTGGGTCCTATGAAAGAAGAGATCAATAAATGTGGCCTGAGACAAAGAATAAGAACATGGTAAGTACCATTCAGGCATTCACACGGAGAGTTGCCAGGCCTAGCCGATAAAGGTAAAGAATACCCAATTAAATTTGAATTTCAGATAAATGAATACTTTTTTGGTACGCGTATGTCCCATGCAATTTGCGACGTGAATATATAATTGTGTAAAAGCTGTTCCATTAAGAATCACATTCCTGAGCATTCCAAGGTTGCCTGTCTCAAGTAAGGTCATAGATTAATAGCAGTAGAGGATTAAACTTAAAAAGAATTTCAATTATTCATTTCCTACTGAAAGCTATTTATCTCTCTCTCCTCTCTTTCTTTCCCTATTCCCCCTCTCATATTCTTTTCCCTTTTCCTCTGCATTCTCCCATTCTTACAAAGACTATTCTTTCAAAGAATTTAATTAGATGCTTGGAGATTATAGAACTTTAGACTATTTCATAGGTACATTTGAGCAACTGATCCAGGTGGCTCCTTGCTCAAAGTATATTTTACCACTTGCCAATTGCCAATTTTTTAAAAAGTCTTTAAACCAACTATTACTAACGTTCTGAGTCTATCATGTATGAGAGAAGTGGGTATTCTGAACCTCATGGGACAAGACTATCCAGGTTTAAATCCTGACCATACCGACCAACTGTTCATCTCACACAATGTAACGACTCCTTCTGCCTTTGATTCTTGCCAATGTATAAACACTATTTTCATCTTGGGATCTAAAAGCATTTTCCTGTAGGAAGTACTCAGAAAACTGTATTTATCTTATCACTAAAAGCGCTTTACCATTGGAAAATAACTTAAGATTTGAGAGGAGATTCTAGTTCATAGACCTACAGTTAAACCCTCTCGTTTATCTCTCTTTTGCTTCTCCCTTGCTATTGTCACTTGGAGATGAGTGAATTTTAATCCTATACTCTTCTCTAAACAGCTACACAGTACACTTCCTTCATTTAAGTTTAGATAATGGGATAAGAAGAAAGAGGTGGGGAGGAAGAAGTCAAGTACACTATGGCTTCTTTTCCATGATCCTCGAAGCCCAGTATTCTCCATCTCATATTTACTGGCAAGGCTCACAGTCCCCAGGGCTGCAGAATTAGTGATTTGCAAATGAATTAAAACCTATGTCTGTGTTACTCCCCCCTGCACCACTGTTTTTCCATATCATATCCCTGGATTGAAAAAGGTGAAAACTTTCCCTTTTTATGTGTCTTTTTATAACATGGTAGTGTTTGTACGTGAAAGGTATTCTTCTAGTATCTGAATATGCCCTTAAAGAAAAAGAATAATGAATTATATACTTCCCTGAAGAAGTCACTTTTGAAAATCTATTGTTGATTTGATTCCTGAGGAACAAAACTGTGCTTTTCAGTCTTCAAAATCACTGCAAGTGCACTTGACAATTGAGAAGAGGTCAAATACACTTTCATAGTTATAGTTTAACTTACTTTCGAGTCCATGGTTCAAAGAGGTAATAAGTTTAATACCTAACTACCATCTGAGCTAAAACCAGATCATCCTCATCCTTTAAGCTCTTTATGATTTAAAAGCCACCAGTGAAAAGAATGGAGATAAAGAAAATGGAACATGCTTATCATAGTGTTTCTAGGGGAAGAAAAAAATAAAAAGAAACAAACAGAAACAGAAACAGAAACCGAAAACAAACTCAATATTTTTCTCCAGAAAGCCTTTTTGATCTCAGCCTGAAGTACACAGCGTATAACATCCATGCCTGGCAAGTTTGGATCACCAAGGGCTATCTTAATGCAAAGGAAGCAGGGGAACAATAAGACTCACTTATTCAGAAGAAAGAGGCAAAAACAGCACTGAAAAGTGGCAAAATATTATCCATGAGCTGTCTGAAGCAGCTGAGGGCAAGACCTCCAGCCGTAAGACCTCCTGGTGAAAACACACAAAGGTTTTCCTTGTTCTACTTTCAATGCTCTAAAACATAATTTTAACCAGAAATTTTTCCATGAAATAGGACTTCCAATTAATTAGCATTTACATAGTGCCTTATCTTTCAAAGGTCTTTATAAGTATGAATTGTTTATCCCTTTAAATAAAGACTCCTTTTTTCTTTGGAGTAAATGGGCTCCCAGGGTCAGAGACCCCAAAAAGAGGCCCCAAAGCCAGAGCAAACTCTGCCCCACCCCATGGCCCTGTTTATGCAGCTCCAGATTAGTCAACAGGAGCTCAAGTTTTTGTGTTTTTTTTCCCTCAAGTTTAACTTTAACAAATGTCTATCGAAGTTCCCCAGAGTTACTAGCCACAGAGAAGCTACTGATGAACAAGGATGTAATGTCATGTAGTTAATAGAAGAACACAAGAAAGCATCTGATTGCTGTTTCACTGTACGCAGACTTGCACGAAACAAGAATTTAGTCTTATACTCATGCACATTTTTCTATGTACTTTTTTCCTTCAAAAGTCTCTATCACAAGCCTGAATTAGAGCATTTACATTGTAGATAATCAAGTGGACTTCACAAGGCTTCCTAAACCATCCCCATATCAAGAGGAAGAAACCAGATTAAATGCTCTGCTCTCTAATGTCCTCCAGCAAATAAATCTAAAAAGGACAGAGATTAGAAAACAAAACCATCTCCAGTCAGCACAATGGGTTTTTGGGCTTTCTTTTATAGGTGGGTACAAGAGAGAATTCAGCATTGCTCTTAAAAGCTGAATCCACTGTTTAGGAGGCCCCCAAGAGAAAATAAATAAATATTCTCCCTCCACCCCGTCAATTTGTATCCGGACAAAGAACTCTCACCCCTGACATGAAATAATTATGTTAAGGTTTTTGTTGTTGTTGTTGTTGTTTTGTTTTGTTTTGAATCACGGGACTTAATGGGAAAATACAATGTGCTGGGGGGGGAAAGATTTTGCCTCAGTCTATAGTTCTCATCCCACTTGCACATCTTTGACAACTCTGTTGGTTTGCAAGAGCCCGGAAGACAGTGATGATAAAGAAAGACCAGAGTGAGATCTAATTTGCGGGACATTTCTGGATATCAGGAAGGCAATAAAGTATTAGCGCTGGGAATTCGGACATTTGCTACCGATATCTCTAAGCAACAATTCTCCGTGATAAATGCTCACGAACAGAAACCAGAGCTAATGCTTTCAAGAGAATGAAAGATGAGGTGCACATTCTAGACCTAGCCCACGCATGAATGTTTATAAAAGCAGAAATGGGGTGGAGGGGTCATTTCAGTGAGAAACAAAGTCCTGAGAGCAAAGGCTCTTTAATAACATAATACTTAAGTCAGGGGAGGTTAATTTTGGTTTTGCACAATGATGAACTCATGGATATATTTACCAGAAGTTTCAATGAGTTAAGCTTATAACTTAGAATGAGCAAAAAACGTTTTAAGATGAGATCAAAAGAACAATTAAATGAAAAAGAGAAGGATAGCGACTGCTTTTGGAGAAAACAGTGTGTTAACAGATGACAAGAAAATAAGAAACAAAATTACTGCACGTATTATTGCTGGAAAGAACAGAATGAATATTGTTACAAGGAAATGGAAGGACAAGATAACAGAGACAGCACTAAGAGAACAAATAACTGCCCTTTACTCCACGAGATTACACCTCAGAGGGCTGGAAGACTGTTCACACCATAATAAACCAATTTCTTTATCTTTCAATAATCACAGACTACAAGAGACCAACTGAAATACGGGCAAAGATAATGTCTGGAGATTTTTAGGAAGTGATTTTAAGAAACTTTACAGAAGTAAGTCTGACATCTACCTGTCATAAAATTTTAGACTTGATTATTTAAAAAGATAATATGTCGAGCGTCATAACTTTAACGACCAGTATTTCTAGAGTCTGATGGGAACCTGGATGTGTCATGATGCCTGACGATGCTTGGTGAGGGGAGGGCAGTTTTCCTGGAGAGGGCGGTGCCTGAGCTGAGCAGGAGGATGCTGTAGACAAGCCATCCGGCAGAGACAGTCACAGGAGAAGAAGGGGCAGCGTGACGACTGTGGTCAGGGGCCTTGTATCTAATCGAAGGCAGTGCAAGTTAAGTAGTTGAAAAAAATATATCCTCGGTTTAATTTCTGATCTTTTTATGGTCAACATTTTACTGAGCACCTGAATGGAAATATCCTTGTTAAGTCAGTTAGCTCACTCATGTGTTAAATGAGTACAGCAGTGGCTCACTAAGGTGGTGAGGGGCCCTTGTCAACAGAAGAATGACCAAACCTCTAGAGAATTGTTATAATAATTTATTTGAACCAAACAGAGGCTATGCCTGGAAGAGAGATGTCAACAGACTGAGAAAAATGGTCTTGAAAATAGTAGTTTACGGTTTCTTCTAAACCCTAGAAATTAAGGAGGAAAGACAAGGAAGGTTACCCGAAGGCGGGGAGAAAGCAAGGCAGAGATCAGATCACAGGATAGTGAGGATTATGTGCTCCTTTAGGGTATGGGTATTAGGAAGGGTACGAAAGGGGGCTATTTCAAAAGTATGTTAACCTAGATGCACAGGCAACAATGGATGGGGCTTGCTTAAGGCAAAGACAAGCCCTGCCCTGAAGAAGTCACATGTCTGGGGCGTTTCTGCCTACTTGGGAATTTATGATCAGATCACCCTGTGAGGTCGTTTTCCATAGAACCCCTGTTTGTCTACATTCTCTTCTGTTTAAAGCAGTGGCTTCTGTGCTCTGACTCTTAGGAACCCTTTGGCCTTATCTTGCACCAGGCCATCCTTATGCTCTATGCCAGCCAGTGGCCTTATCCAGTTCCCCAGGGCCTCTACAGAAAGGATTTTTCATGGAGGATGCACAGCTTTTCTTAATCTAAGTAAGTAGTTATGTATACTTTAAAGCAGAGCCACATTTTTCCCCACAGAGTACCTAATTTTGCTGCAGATACAGATGGTTAATCTTAGATGTTCTTAACTGTGGGACATTTTAGTCCTTCAAAAACATGCATGTATGTGTACACACACACACACACACATATATGCATACACACACATGCACACACATATATATGTATATATACAAAATATATTTAAAATATATACTTTTAAAATATATATTTAAAAATAGGCAAAAGTGACCATCAATTTTGAATTAAAGCTTTCAGAGACTTTACATGTTTTTGCTCAACCCTCTGGCAGCTCCTGACCTTGACCATGGGAAGAACTTTCCTGCTGTTCCTCCAGCCACAGCCCAAGAATGAGACATGCAGACCCAACCTGAACAGAAGCAGAGCCACCGTAGCCAATCCACAGACCCATGAGTATGAAAAATAAATGCTTGTTGTTTAAAAAAAGAGAGAGAGAGAGAAAGAAAAAGTTACCTGTAACTCCCCGCTGTATTTATACACGAGGCTCCATTCGGGCAGCCGAAGGGTGTTCCTGCGTAAATCTCACATTCATTAACATCAACCGAGCACAGAGGACCCTGTGTTCGCATAAAGGACAAAGTCAGGTGCCACAGATCACAGAGGCGTCAGGGGCCAATGTTCATATGAGATGTTTAAGGATTCAAACACGACAGTAACAAAGTCCTTGGTCAAGGCAAAGATAACAATACTAACACTAACATCAGTCTCCAGTTACCCTTCTTCTGGAACTCAGACTTTGCCTAATGCAGCCGAAAGGCTCTTCGTGAGAAAACACCAGCCACACAAGAAGAATCCTTCTGCCAATTCTCATTTTATATTGGTGCTGTGCCTGAGAATATTCGACAATTTTTTTTTTTAATGCAATGTCCAGAACATTTTCTCCATGAATAGAAAAAAGCAAAAAAATTTACGTGGCTATGTCAAGATCCACTTAGTACTTCCGATGGTGAACAATTTAAATTAACGCTAACTGAAATATCAGGCATGCTCTTCCGTATAGTTATCCAATGACGTGAGCCCCTCCTGAAGATGGCTTAGCATTTAGTGGGTTAGATGATCATGCCTGTCATTGTTCGGGTTTCGGTATACGTGGTATAATTCATTCTGATTCAGATGGCCACATACTCCTGGAAACTTTGGCTGGACAATTTAAAATGTCTGAATGATTCCAAGGAAACCACAGATGCTGACTCACCATCATTTTTAACCAAAAACCAAGTGACTCACCTTCCACTGTGAGGGACAGACACAAAAAAAGGAGTCATAGAGATTGAGGCAGGTTCCACCATTTTGGCAGGGATTGCTGCCGCAAACCTTCTTGCCCACCGTCTGAAACAAACACAGGACAGTTGGCAAGGTAATCGGGCTGGAGGCACCCAGCAGTGAAAGATGTGTTCCAGCTCGGGTGTGTATGAAACACTGCATTTTACTCCCACTCAACTCAGGGTCTTCCTCTAGAGTTTAAACCAATTACTTAAAATTCTTCTTCAAATCCACTCTCTTGCAGAAAAATACAGTGTTTCATACTATTAGTCCTGTTCATATTCCTTCACTATTTACATGTGTTTAACCATGGACGGGATGAAGTATGAGGAGAGAAGATCCTCGCTCTATTCTTTGGAAAAATATCATTCACCAGAGAATTATACATTGGTTGACAAGAGTAAAGATTTCAGGTATGGGAACAATAACGGATATCCCTATTGTACTAAGAAAATAAAACGGAAATTCCAGTTCTTTTGCTGCTTTTATCGTCTTTGGTACCTACAGATAAGCATTTGAAATCTGATCATCTTTTGCTGTCGCCCTTCCTCCGCGGGTTAAGATGACTGAACTCTTTTCATCCAAGTCTCTTTGTCTGAAATGGAACCGGCTTAGATACGCCCTCCACTCCCGTGTTCACGTGACTGCTTTCAGACCAGATTCACAGACAGACTTGCTTTTGTCTATACAACCTAGAGAATCTTACGTCAGCTACCAGTTCCAATCTTGTAAGATTTGTAATGGGAGCAGAGAAAACTTCTTTAGAGAGGACAAGTGATTGGGCAAGGAAAGCTATTCTATTAATTTCACATGATCATCGTCTAATTGTCCGTTTTCAAAATTAAAATAGGAGCCAATTATTCTTTTTTTTTTTTAACATTCAGCAAATCACAAAGAAAATCAGGTCTGTTCCTTTCATTTTACAGATGAAACTGAGAACCAGAGGATAGCTAACTGTCTTAGCACTATTTATTGCAAAGCACATTCTCTCTTTACCTTTGCCATAAGTCAGGAAACCCTACATGTGGGGGTCTCTTCTGGACTCTGTTTTCTCTCATTATTCTATTTGTCTATCTTTGTCCCAATACTATAGTTAGCCCTGTTCATCAAATAACACTCTGAAGAAAGTTAACCACAATCTCATTAAAAGTTTTTCTGGTGTACAAAAGCAACTCTATCTGGGGATTAAAAACACAAAAGTCTTGGGGTGGGGAGGAGGGGAAGGTCAACAGGAAATGGAACCAGTAAGCTAGTCAGGAGGAAGACAATAAAGAACAGTGGAGCCTGTAATGCCCAGAGAGCACTTGCCCTATCCAAAGGCATCAAGGCACTTAGTACAAACATCATTAAAAATTCTCCCTGGGGGATGGTGGGAGGGAGGACAGTCTGAGCTGATCTTGACCACAGCCCCCAGTTCCTGGCATTTGGTAGGAATAACGAAGAATTCTAGAAGCACGAAAACTCCAGTGCTGTGTCTTGCCCCACAGGTGGATAGATGCCTTGCTCATTTTCATTGACTCAATAACGCCCTTAAAAAGCCAGGACTAAGAGAGCAATGAATGGTTATCAAGGTCGGGAAAAAGAATACATGAACTAGTTTGCCAAATTTAAAACACCAAAGGTAGAAAACAGATCAAGAATATTAGAGCAGAGATTCTTAACCTGGAATTCCCTATGTTGTGTTCAAAATTGTAGGTATAGGGACAGTCTATGCATTTCTGTGGATAGAGGTTATGGCTTCCATGAAAGTCTTAAAAATGCCAGCTATCTACAAAAAGGGTAAGACATCTAAAATTATAAGGACTAGTTTATAATCATGGAGTAAAATTATAAAAGATATGCTCTAAGAAACTGTTCAAATTTAATTACCAGCAAATGTACTTTTAAAGAAATTTGAAATATTTTGTGATAACTCAGACTTCTGAATTTAATGTTAGAGATAATGCGTGGCCTTTCAAAGTCCTTGATGCCAGAGTCAGCAAGCTGGGTGGTGACAAGCTGACCGGGCATAGCACTCTTAAGCCCACCGTAACACCACACATGGGTGACGGTGCCAGAAGAAGGACACGTGGACTGTTGAACTCAGAGTCAAAGGCGTCACACGCCCCACGACTCACACACTCAGTGACCTTGGGCCAGTCACTTCACCACTCTGAGACTCAGGCTCTTCATCAGCATCCTGGGATGCATAAACTATGATGAGCAGTAAACTATGGGGAAAATCAAAGTCCTCGATAGTGATCAGCCATCCACCCTAAAATAAGAATACCAGTTCCACCAATAATTCTCATGTGCTTTCAGTAAAAGATGTTAGCTATCCAGCAGTTATGGGACTTACCTGCTGTAAGCTCTGAAATTGTCTTTCAAGATCAACAAACTAGAAATGGGGAGGAAAAAGCATAAAAATTAGCTGGTTGGAAGGCATTTTATATATATTATCCCCTCACAGGCTTCCCTAATACCCTCTGCTGGGGACTCACTTTACCCGTTTGTGCTGCACCCCTCTTCATCCCTCTCCTTCAAGATTTTTTTTAAAGCATTTTTCAAAAGTACAACCTAACGATGAGTTGATTTATTGCTTCTCTGCATGCATTGATTCTGGGAATTTTTATTAATGACAAACATTCACCCATTTCACCAATAAGAAGGCTGTTATCAGAACATGAGCAAGGCCTACTTATGCAACAAGTTCTTGCCACAGCATTTCCAGTCTCCTGCCCATCGCCACTTCCACGTCCTCTATTAGAGCTGTGTCATTTAGCCAAAAAGTTTATAATTACAGCGCTAAATTTCTACAGAGCGCACAAAGTTGGTCTGTCTCCTACAAAATGATTACTCAAGGAGCTGAATTAAGGAGAACTTGTTTGCACTAATGCTGAGGATGTCAGACTTACCTTGGAATGGAGCTGATGGATTTGACTAGAAATATTTTGAGACAGACTAGTTGTGTTCCTTTTTAAGTCTGTAATATCATCTTCGTTTTTCTGGATCTAATTTTAAGAAGAAGAAGAAGAAGAAAGAAGAAGAGAAAAAGAAAGAGGGGGAGAATGCTAGTGAAAAAATTATGTTATCATAAAATTTTAAAATGTGAATAGTTTTCTATTTTAAGCACTAAGATCTTGCCTATTATTATAAAAACCAAAACAGTGCCATGTATAATGAACATCAGACTAAAAAAAGCCATGGTATAAATAATTCCATTTACCTTTTTCAGTGACAATTTACCAAGGTACTTTCCATTTGCTTTTTTTCCCCTATGATAACAGTTTTGAGTGCTTGTTAAAGGCCTGGCTGGGAGTCAGACTGTTCTGGTTTTAAATCTTGGCTCAGCCCCTCCTCGTGTGTCCTTGGGCAGATTCCGGAAGTGCTACAGTGTTTCTTCACCTCCCTTGCACGCAGGAGGGTAATCAAGCCAACCTCGTGCGGTAGCAGTGAGGGTTAGATGAGATAACGCATGCCACGCGCTGAGCGCCGTGGACGGCCCACGCAGGAAGCCCTAAATAAAGACAGCTTCCACGCTACGGCTTCTATACCAGCGCGAGGCAGCAGACAATGAGCACTGAAAACTCAGCAAGGCAGGAGAATTGGACAATTCGCTCTGTAGCAAAAGTGAACAGGTCACATCTATTCCTTTCTCTGGTCCCCTCCTTTCCTGATCCTCCTGGGGAAGAGTCCCTGTGCCACCCTCTGTACCTTCTAACTAAAGCACATGAGCCTGCACAATGAGCCACTTCCTACGAGCGGCACTCCCTCTGCGCAGCGTTAACCCTAGAGCATTGTTCTTTACAACGGCTTGGTCACCTCCGATTATGTTTCCTGGGCTAAAGATTTACAGACTTATACGGACCTGTTCAATTAAGCAATCATATATCGATATACAAAATTACTTCAATATATTTTCAATGTATTACCTGATGTAAACATTCACCAACGTCTTCATCATTTAATTTAATTTTTCCCAGGGATCCAGTTCTAAATTCAATGTTTTGAGCAGACCCAGTAAGAAACACTAAATTTCCTCTCTCTGTAGCCATTTGAGGTCTATAAAATTGAAACCAGAGAATGTATCAATAATTAGCACACATGATTTTTAAATCCAAAGAATGAAGTTTCTCACTGAATAACTACAGACTTCATACACCTCCACCTTGGGTCAGCTCAACCAAATTCCCCCTGTTCATCTGCCATTCCTTTCTCCGCAAACTCCTAGAGATAGTAACTGCATACTTGTCTTATTTGTAAAATGATAAATAATTTGTGTATAAGAAGATAATTCCACATGCCAGTCCAAATGTCTTCCCTATTTGTTTTTAACATCATTATTTCCCTCAAGAACCACTGCACCTTTGCTTATCTGGCTATTTCCGAAAATGGACAAGGAGCTACCAGAGCCCGTCAGCGGAACCAGTCCACTGTCTACTTACTGCTGGAGGTCACTATTTCTTTTTTGTCTCTGCAGCTCCAGTCTTCCAGCTTCGCTATCTGATTCAGCAAATGTCAATAAAATAACCAGACTCCAAAGAAAAGGTAAAGACATCTTCCTCACCAGCCCTTCTGGGCTGTCAGGTGAGAAGCCACCACTTCGACCAACTGAGTGTAGGAGTCTGGAGAAAGTAAACCAGACAAATGTACTTTGACCTGTGGAATGCCTGCAAGTTTTTTGTTCTTTCTTGCCCTAGAAGGCTGTTATTTTTTCTTCCTAAGAGATGTAAATGATCTTAGATCTTCAATACTCTTCAACTTGTGAGAGGTCAAAATCTACCTTTAAGTAATGTACAACTTAATCATTATCCGTTTGACCTTTGAGATGGTAACAAACTGCTTTGGAAATACCCACGAAAACAAAACGATCCTTGCTTAAGAAGTAAACACTTTTCAACAGATGGTACTGGGAAGACTGGACAGCCACATGCAAAAGAATGAAGTTGGACCCTTACTCTGCACCATGCATAAAAATTAACTCAAAATGAATCAAATAACTAAATATAGGAGCTAAAACTATTAACACTCTTAGAAGGAAACATAGGGGGAGAGCTTCATGACATTGTATTTCCCAATGGGTTCTCAGATATGACATCAAAAGCACAGGCAAAAAAAGAAGAAAATAAAAAAGTAAATTGGACTACTTTGCATATGAAAAGGTATTATCAACAGAGTGGGAAAAATATTTGCAAATCATATATGGTAAGAGATTAATACCCAGAATACATAGAGAACTCCTGTAACTGAACAACAAAAAACCCGATTAAGAAACTGACTAAAGAAAAAAAACAAACATTTATCCAATTAAGATATATAAATGTCCAAAAAGCTGATGAAAAGACAATGAACAACATAATTATTAGGCAACCACAAATCAAAACCACAATGAGATACCACTTCACACTTATTGGAGGGCCGCTACCAAAGAAGCAAACAAAAACCAGGAGGATCAAGTTGTTGGTGAGGACATAAAGAAATTGGAATCCTTGTGTACATGAGAATGTAAAATGGCGCAGTTACTATAAAATAGGATGCCAGTTCTTCACAAAAAATTAAACACAGAATTGCCATATAGTACAGCTATTCCAATGCTGGGTATATACCCAAAAAGTTGAAAACAGGAACTCAAAAAGATAGTCGTACAACCAGTTCATAGCTTCATTATTCACAATAGCTGAAAGTTGGAAGCAACCCAACTGTCCATCGATAGATATAAATGGCTAAGCAAAATGTATTGCATACATACAATGAGTATTGTTCAGCCTTAAAAAGGAAGGAAATTTTGACATATGCTACAACATAGACAAACCATGCAGACATTATCGCTAAGTGAAATAAGTCAGACACAAAAGAACAAAAACTCAATGATTCTGCTCATATAAAGAACTTATAGTCGTCAAAATCTTAGAGACAGAAAATAGAATGGTGGTTTTGATGGCTGGGGGAAGGGAGGATGGGGAATTATTGTTTAATGGGTACAGAATTCTACTTTGAAAAGATGGAAAAAAGTTCTAGAGATGGATAGTTACGATGGTTGCACGACAATGTGAATGTATGCAATGCCACTAAACTTTAAATGTTAAAAGTGGAAATTTTTATGTACGTTTCATAATTTTTGAAAAATTAACACCAGAGCTAAAAAGATGGGATGGAAATGGGTTGCTATAGAAACTGTCTTGAAAAATAAAAGGATGCTTTTACATGTCAATTCATTGGTTTCAAAAATAGGAAAATAGTCTGTGAAAAACTTTGAAGTGCTATTTAAAATTTTAGACAGTATCTATATAAAATTAACCCCTCAAATAAGGTGATACAATGTGATATTATAGAGAAATGTAACACTGTTTTATACATGTTTTCTTCAGCCACAACAACAAAAATAGCAAAAATAGCTGGCAAGTTGCTGATTACATGAGGTTATACTGGAGGTCAAGTGGCGAGTTTTATGCTTTTTTATTGTTTGTTTAAGAAATACTGTAATGACAACAAGTATATTTTGAGTTGAATACATTTCTTTACATTTACATTGGCACAAGTTTTATTTAAAAGCTTAACAACTTAGAGTACACATGAAGGGGGAAAGCTTGACACTGAACTATTTGTCAACTTTAGAATAGGATAAAATCAGATGGGATAGAATCTCCCAACACAGGACAATTCTAACTCTCTAAGCTCTGTACAGAACTGTTTTCAGGATTCTATTTTCCTAACGATCACTGTGCGCAGAAAATATTTTAGTGCGATAGAAAAGATCTCCAGCATGCTCTCAACAACAACTTCCTCTTTTACAGTATTTTCCCATTTTACTAATGTGTTTATTATTAAACAAAGAAAAGATAATTGATCTACTCCCACTCGAGCCATACAATTCCTAACTGTCCCTCATGTAAGAAAGAAAAGAAAAATATGTTCTTTCAAGGTCTGATTGACTTTTGGAGTTAGGGAATTTTACATCCAGCTCACCTAATCAACTCTAGCTGACATCCATAGGTAAGTCAGACCATCTGCATATGATGACTTGGTGGAAACAATATAAAAATCAGTTGCTCTTTCTGCAGCATTATTACTCATTCTGTTTACCTGTCTTATTCGGAATTTCTGCAGCAGACAGATTGAAATAGTTTTAGAATCCATGGTCTCAGACTTAGAAGGTAAATAATCTCTTCTTCCCTCCCCCAAGGTCAACATTCAATAGACCTAAAAACCTAATGCGTCCCTAATCCAGAATGCATTCCACAAATACTCTGTATGTGACCTTTATGTATTAGACATGATACAAAATGACATGAATACAAAGTGGAATACATTGCAGATTTTTCCCTCCGAAGTCACATCTAGGAAAGACTATAGGGTTAAAGGATTAAGAAATGTTCTCTGATGCTTCAAAATCAGCTCCATCATTTCCTGACCATGTGACCCTGTTTCTTCATCAGCAGAAATATAATAACAGCACTGAAGGTATGTTAAATGTTTAGCACATTTGGTCTCTGGAACATAGCAAGTGTCTACTAAATATAAACTATTATTAGCATGCATATAAATATAATACCTCTCCATCCTCTTCCACCATTTGGGTTTGGATTCCTTAAAGCAAGAAATAATAGAACTCACAGTGGACTTTAAAATCTCAGGTACAAGAAAAATCAGAGATGTCTAACCTCTCTTATAGAAAAAGATTTCTGAACAAAGACATTTATTAGGGACTGTGAGAGATGAAGACAACATCTGACCTGTAGCTAGGAATATGAAGCTTAGGTAAACGGATATATGAGATCTAGGCAAGGTGGCTCCAGGAAGCAAAGAAGAACTCCACATGGGTGGGTGGAAAACAATATTAGATTTAAATCCAAGAGTCTTCAAGAGCAGGCAACTCAAATGCAACGATCTCTGCCTTGAGGTGGAGCTGAAGAAACAGGACGGGGAGCATTAGATCTGCAGCTACTGAGTATTGGGACAGAGTATGACAATACACCCAAGAAAGTCTATATATATATATATATATATATATATATATATATATATATATATATATATATATATTGCATTTATTAAAATAGTTAATTCAGAACACTAATATCAATGACATTTACACATCTTAAGTTTGTAATGAGATCCGCTGTATTTTTGATTTCTACTTACCAGCTTTTACTCTCTCTCACATCTTCAACAGAGTGCATATGAGTATGTTTTGCTTTGCTGCAGATGTTACATGTTGTCTGTTTCTCCATCTGTATGTTCGGTGTATTGCTAACCAGTAATTCATGACCTACTGACTTCTCCCAATCCTGACCCATGATCTCACCTTCCTGCCTCTTCTTCCTCCTAGCTCTACATCTCTTCTTACAACAGTCTCAGCTCCCTCTTCTTCCTCCTTCCCTCCTTATGAAACTACCAGAATGCAATTACAAGAATTAGGATTATCTTCTTTCTTCTTCCTTTAACTTTTCCAAGACCCCTTTGTATAACCTTTGCTCCTTCTGCACCACCAACTTCACCTCCTTTTTCTATTCAGAATCCTGAGTCCTCACTATTTTTAATAATCTCCAACACAAGACACGAATGAACTTCATAAATGACTGAAAATTCACAAATGAAAATTCTGTGGTCCTCAAAAACATCCATGGAAGTAAATCCCAATATACTAGAATTTCACATGAGGAGAATTGCTGCTTAAGAAGGGATCACTGTAATCAGAACACTGATAAGGACCAAAAAGAAAGAAAAATCAATAGAGAACAGAATTAACTCTGCCTGGGAAAGGCAATGCAGGTTTCCCGGGAGATCAGTTGAGACTTACAAAATGAATGGGAGTTCTCTAGGAAATGTAGCAGGATCCAGAGTTTCCAACAGAGAAAATGGCACCTAGAGCTTTCCAGTTAGAAAGGAGCTCAGCATAGCTAGAGCAGTATGTATTTGTGGGAGATTAAATTTTTTAAATGCAGAGGAAGTCAGGTCAAGAAAGGCCTTCACATGTCATTTTCATACGCTTAGATTTTATTTTTAAATAGTGGAGAATTATGAGAGCATTTTAAGCAGGAGATTAACATGGTCATGTTTGAATTTTACAAGCATCCCTGTGGATCCAACTCTCAAACCCAGAGTTAGTGAAGAGGTTGGAATGAGTTAGAGCTATGATCTGGGGATGCCCCAGCTAGAACAGTGGGCAGAAAGAGCAGAAGACAGTGAGAGAGATATTTAGGATACAAGATCTACCAAAAAAATATTGGGGCAGTTGAGAGATGGGGGAGTTGATGGTCAGGTTTCTTGCTTGAAAAATTAGAAGGACAGGGGTGTCAATAATTGAGTAAAAGAGAATAATCAGAGAAAGGAGATTTTGGAGAAAATACAGAGTTTGGATTTGGATGCACAGATTATCTGAGGAACATCCACCACCATTTGCTGCCTCACGACCTCACTTTGCAAGTGGTGTAGTCATCGATGGTGGGTGTAGGAAGATCCAGAGATGACCTAAACTACAGCCTATTGTTCAAAGTGTGGTCCATGCACCCAAGACAGGCATCACCTAGGAGTTTGTCAGAAATGCAAAATCTGTTTCAACCTCATACATGTTGAATCCAAAACTGCATTTTACAGAGATCCTCTTTCAAGGGGTGAAGGCATCTTCATGCAAAAAGAGAGTGCATCTGTATCTCTATTTCTGTTTTTCTTAGGTTGATCTTCTAATTTCCCATACCTACTCTTGTATTTTCTATCTCCGAATGTTCTTTTGTTCTACAATCTGAGAAATTCTTTGTACATATCTTTTACAATTTAAATTGATTTAAGTTTTTAAATTTTACTTTTAATTTCAAAAACTCAGAAAAAAATCCTCTCTCATGATCTTTTTTTATGATTGTAACAAATTCTCCTTACATCTTACTCTAAAAGTATTACAGTTGCTTTTTGAAGTCTTCTTCTGTTTACTGCATGCTCTCTAATTTCTCTAAGTTCTTTTTCTTCTATTTGCTTGTTTAGGTCTTTCTATGCCATGCTAGAGGCTTTCTTCAAATAACTATTGATCCTACATGTTCATTTAAATTTAAGAACGAGAAGCTAAAGAGTAAATGATAAGTTTTGTGTGTGCAGAGGGCTTTATCACAGAGTGACTGAATAGCAAGCTGGCAATTTTGTTGGGGAACCCCAAATATCAATTATTTTTATTTTTTAATTATGGTTGACCTTCAATATTATTTTGTATTAGTTTCAGGTGAACAGCGCAGTGGTTAGACATTTATACAATTTACAAAGTGATCTTCCTGGTTAGTCAAGTACCCACCTGGAACCATACATAGTTATTAAAATATTATTGACTATATTCCCTATGCTGTACTTAAAATAATGAACAGAATACTTGAATAGACATTTCTCCAAAAAGGACATACAGATGGCCAACAAACATATGAAAAGATACTTGAAGTCACTAATCAGAGAAATGCAAATTAAAACCACAATGAGGTATGACCTCACACCTGTCAGAATGGCCATCATCTATAATAAACAGCAAGTGTTGGAGAGGATGTGGAGAAAAGGGAACCCTTGTGCACTGTTGGTGGGACTGCAAATTGCTGCAGCCACTATAAAAAAAAAAAATTGGAGTTTTCTCAAAAAATTAAAACCAGAACTTAGAGAGCATGGTCACTATAATATTAATATAATTCCTATAACTGTTATTTTATATGCCGAAGTTTATTTTTCATTCTCACTAGCTTTATCCAAATTCCATTGTTTCATGGTCTTAATGAGCACTTATTGTAGACACAGAAAATCTTCAACAATGAGGGAAATTCAAGAGAAGTAAAGGTCCTGATCTTCTCTGTTACAATAAAGGCATCTCTACAAATCTAGAGAACTGTAACAAAGCAAGAATATAAAGATGGGTGTGACAACATGGGACAAAATATTTACCAACACGCTGTTAGAAAAACAGCATGTACCAAACTGAGGCAGACTATAAAACACGGTGACACTGTAAGTCGAGGAGGTTCACTTTGGAGAAAGGCGATTTGGTAAAGATGGGGGCATTGATGAAGGGCCTTAAGTGGCACGATGCAGAATTTTGATTTAATCTTTTTTATGTGATAGGGAATGGCTCTGTATCTGAAGTGAAATAATCCTATGTGATATTGCAAGTAGGCTCCTGAACTTTACCTGCAGGGCTGGCTCAGTGCGGGAGGCATGAGAATGAGGACGGAGGGATGAAATGGAGAAATGCATAGAAGGAAGAATGGCAAGATTCTCATAGCCCATATTCTAGCTCCCATCTCATTTTGCAGCTTCAGTCTTGCTTTTATGCTTTTTTTTAGTTCCTTTTCATTTTTCACATTGGTTTAAAACAACACGGTAGAATCAATTTGCGTTATTAGTCATTAATGAAAACACTTGTGAGTACAATAATCTCTTTTAACCTTTATAGTACTTAACTCATTCTCTTTTCCAAGGACATATTGTCTAAATGGTACACGTGCCAATTTTGTGATTTTCTACACAATTTCTGGGCAACACAATATTTTTCCAATTGTCTATTCATTTTCCATGAAGCATTACATTAAATAATTATGGAAATTCATGTAAGTTCAAAACTATTCATTTGCTCGTTTCATGGGAAGTTCATTACCTCCTAGGAAATTACCAAATCCACTACTGCAATGCACTGATCTTTTTGAATGTAGTGTGGTCTTGATTCAGGGAACATAATCCGGGCGTTTGTTCTTTGTGCTCATTACCACAATGATTGTAATTATCTTTGCGCATAATGAAAAAGAGTTATGAGTTAATCATTACCATTTGAATAATTCAAGCCTGGCAGAGATTTTCCTGAGGAGGTAGATTGTTACAAATTATTGAGAGTTTGAAGAACTTTTCTGCTTTCTTCAGATTTTTCCCCTATGGTTTAATAACCTCTACATAAACAAAGAGAATATAATCAGAAAATTCACATCCAGAGGAAGATATATAATAGAGGAATAAGGCTTCAGATAAGGACCACGGGGGCACTAACGGCACACATTTCTCTCTCTCTCACTCTCTCTCTCTCTCTCTCACACACACACACACACACACACACACACACACACACTCCTACCCCCATACACACACACAATCTACATATACTCGATTTTTAGAAAACATAAAATACATATTGATAGGTCTCATGTCACTGTGCGAAAGGGACTAGCGAAGGCTAGGGCCCAGAGTAAAGAAACAGATTGCTAGGATCAATGGCTCCAAAAGCCAGTGAGGAATTACAACACAGCTTGCTCTACCTCCGACACCTCTTGGCACCGGGCCGTTAGAACTTCCGCTGGATTAATCCCCGCTTGAGTTCCGTGAAGGAGTGAAGCAGGGAAGTGGAGGTTATCTTTGGTGGTGCCATAGGTAAACCCTCATGACATTCCTTTCCAAGGTAACCTAAAAAGAACACAATAAGTTTTCTACTTGGTGACTCCTAAAATTCCCTGAACAGGGAAGCAAAGTCACAAATTTAGACACCATTCATACTATAATGAAAGGAAAATGCCAAATTGCACTCACGCTTTAAGGCGGGTGACTGTAGAAGTATAGGTGATAAACAATTGCAATTTATATTGGATCCGAAAAAAGGGAAATGCGTTTTTTACAACAATGCTTTTTATGTTCGATGAGAGGAAGAGAGCAAGTGAGGTAAGCGTGTCACCACTGAGGGGAAGGAAGAAATAAGAGTTTAGGGATACTTGGCACACTTCAGAACTCTGCCTCTTGGACCTTTAATTGGAGAGATACAAATAGAAACAGTACACGGAGGCACCTTTATCTGGGGATAGGAGAGTTTGCACCGCTGACGTGATTTATGATGGGAGGGGTATTTTAACAAGGCCGATGCCTTACAAAGGGCCACCATTCCCAGGAGATTCATTAATTGAAGTGCCACACAGATCTGTGGGAAGATAGAAAGTGTTGTCATCAAGGGCAGGAAGGATGAGATGACCTCATCTCTCAGCTTTTTCAGTGCCAGCATTATTCTAAGATCTATAAAACCCAAAGCCTTTGTTCCTTCTAAGTTGTGTGTGTGTGTGTGTGTGTGTGGCTTGAGCTATATTTATTACAGAAGTACTGCTAAATCAAGCCGTGCAAACATTCCTAGACTATGTTTAGAGCAGGCATAAACAATCCCCAAGCCATCATAATGCAAATAAAGTAGTGACCTGAAAGCCAGTTTACAACAATCAGAATCTATGATAAAGACTTGAAGGAGAGTATTAGTTTTAAATGAAATATTATAAATTAGAAAACAAATATATTACATTCAATTTGCAAAGTAGGAACAAGAAAATTTAGAATTATTCTAACATAAATTTTATCTATTATTTTATTCCAATCTATTTTCAGATGAATAATTTCAGTTATAACCATATGATATATACATATGAAATTGTGTCTCTTTCTCTTGTCTTTTACATGAGCCTAACTGAATGTCATTTACTACCTGGTCTCTCTAACAATAACTGTAAAAAATTGTACATGGATTTGTATAGAGAGCTACACATAGACACAGAGACACACTCAGAGATAAAGTTGATACCATAAAATTCATCGTAAGTGTATAATAAAGTGTATAATTAATTTTTTTAGCATATTCAGAGTTGTACCAACATCACCAAAATCTAATTCTAGAACATTTTCATCACCCCAAAAAGAAATCCTATATCTCTCTTATCTCTCTTCCTTTCTCTTCCCCTGGAAATATACCTTACCTATTCTGGACATTTCATATAAAATGAAATTGTATAATGCATTCTTTTGTGTCTGGCTTCTTTCACTTAGTATAATGTTTTCAAGTTTCGTCCATGCTGTAGCATGAATCAGTACTTCATTCCTTTTTATAATAAACTCATTGTATGGATGTGTACATTTTGTTTATTCATTCATCAACTGATAATCACTTCCACTTTTTGGCTATTATAAATAATGATGCTATAATCATTCATGTACAAATTAATGTGTCAACACATGTTTTAAATCCTCTTCAGTATATATCTAGGAGTCAAATTGTTGGGCCATCTGGTAACTCAAATTTTGAGGAACTGTGAAGCTCTTTTTCAAACTGACTACATCACTGTACAGTGTTTTATTGATTGATTTTACCATTGCCTTATTGTAGGACATTTTCTGCTCCCAGTTTTGCTGTTTAGTATCTTCATTCCTATAACTTTTTGGCATTTTGATTTATATCATTAAGGCAGATTCCCTGTGAGTCATTTTTACCATGCTTTTACTTTCGGCCTACCTACATCATTGTATTTGAAGTGAGTTTCTTGTAAATGGCATATGATTAAATCACGCCAATCTCTGTATTTTGTTTAGTATATTTTGACCAATTATATTTCAGATAATTATGGATATGGTAGAGCTTGTGTGCTATTTAATCCTTTGTTTTCGTTTGTTTCCTGTTTCTTTTTTCTTGCCTTCCCATGGGTTATGTAAACAGTTTTAGGATTCCATTTTGATTTATTTATAGCAGGTTTAAGTGCATTTTTTTTTTTTGCAGTGGTTGCTCTGAGTATTACTCTAACTACCTATCATCAATTTATCTATATCTATCTATCATCTATCTATCTATATGACTTTTTACAGTCCGCTGGTATCAGCATTTTACTACTTTAAGTGAAATGAAATCTCACTTCCGCATAGGTCCTTTTACCTTCCTTTTAAACACTATTGTCTTAAGTATCAGATGATATTATAATTTTTGTTTCAACTATCAAATGTGATATACAAAATTCATGAGAAGCATAGTTTATTGTATATATACGCATTTCTGCTCTTTCCATTGTTCTTTCTTCCTTCCTGATACTCCAAGATGCCTTCTCTTATCGTTTCATTTCTGTCTGAAGAACTTTCATTAGCCATTCCTTATGGGTAGTTTTGCTAACAACAAATGGTTTTAGTGTTGCTTCAAGTTAGGAATATCATTATTTCCCCTTCATTCTCATTCTTGGAAAGATAGTTTGGACAATATAGAATTTGCAGTGAACAGTTCTTTTCTTTCAGCACTTAAAAAATATCATACCACCTGCTTCTGACCCCCGTAGTTTATGATGAAAAATCTGTTGTCATTCAAATTGTGTTTACATCTAGTTATATGTCACTTCTCTCTGGATACTTTTGGGGTTTTTTTTGTTTTGTTTTTTGTTTTTTTTTAGTTTCCCCATGTTTAATTATGATGTGTCTTGCTGTGAATTTCTTTCAGGTTATTGTTTTTGGAGTTCATTCAGCTTCTTTAACCTGCATATTTGTATCTTTTGCTAAATTTGAAATGTGTATACCCATGATTTCTTTGCATGGTCTTTCAGCTCTGTTCCTTTTTCTTCTCTACTTTTGGGATTCCAAATATATGAGTGCTGGCTCCTTTATTATTGTCCCACAGGTTACTGAGGTTCATTTTTTCTCTTTTTTCTATTACTCAGATTGGGTGGATTCTATTGATTCATTTTCTCAAGTTCACTGATTCTATCTTGTCATTTCTACTCTACTATTGGAACCATCCAATGAGGTTTTTGTTGTTGTTGTTGTTGTTATTGTATTTTTCAGATATATAATTGCATTATTTTTTAAAATAAATAGGATATAATGCACATACCATAGTTAATTCTTTTAACTTTTTTAAAAAACTCTTTCTGTTAACTATTTCTCACTCAGCCTATTTTTTTGTTTCAAGAGAATTTAAAATTGCTTGTTGAGGCATTTTTATCATAGCTGCTTTTGAAAAAAAAAATATTTTCAATTATAGTTGATATGCAATATTATTTTATATCAGTTTCAGGTACACAGTATAGTGGTTAGACACTTATATATTTTATGAAGAACACACCCACACACCCCAGTTAGTCTAGTTCCCACCTGGTACCTCACACAGATTTTACAATATTATTCCCTATGCTGTATTTTACATCCCCTAAGATGGCTGCTTTTAAATTCTTGCCAGATATTTCCAACATCTGATTCATCTTGGTAGTGTCATCTTTGACTGTTTTCCTTATTCAAGTCGTGATTTTCTTGGTTCTTGGTGCAAAAGGTGATTTTAGATTGTATCCTAGACATTTCGTCTATTATGTTAGGAGGCTCTGGGTCCTATTTCAATCTTTTATTTTAGTAGGCAGTCACTCTGTTTATGTTTACTATGCAGGTTCAGGCCTAATTTTTGGTGTGTGATTCCAGTGACAATTAACTTTCAGAGCCTTTGCAATGTTATTTTGGTCTACTTGGTTTGTTTGATGCTCCCAACAGTCCTTGATGGTGCTGCTTGAGGGGTTTTCCTTAGGCGGGGTCTCCTGGTGCTTCTAGGTGGGGGGAAGGAGTCTCCTGTCCATGGTGATGAAAGGCTTCCTGGATCTGGCACTTTTGTGGTGGGATCCTCCTCGCTGGTGCCCTCCGGCTGCCCAGTATCTCCCGGAAAGTGAGAAAAGTCTCAGGCCTGGCAGGGAGGCAGAATGCTTTCCCTGGATACTTGTCAGTGGAGATTCCTATACATTGTCCTTGCTGGTGGTATCAGACTCTCCTGGTTTTGTCAACAGGACTCCAGTTCCACCTGGGGTAGACACGAGCCATTCTGGACTCCCTTATGTTGCTAAGTTGGGGGTGGGGAAACACTAAGCCTGGGTTCCTTTCTTCTGTTGGGTGGGAGGTCATATGATCTACAACTATGTTCCCCTTCCAGTCTTGGGAGTCCTTAGCCGGTTTGTTTTCCTCTTTCTACCTGTCAGAGTTCTCTTTCTGATGCCTCTTACATTATTTTATAATCATACTTACCCAAAATTGATCATTATACATATCAGGGAGGAACAAGGAGAAATGAATCTGCCTTCTTGTCCAGACAAAAAATCACAATACAATATATTTTTTAAAATTCTCTCTGCATGAATTCACCAAAAGCCAAAAGCGCAAGCCCTATCCTAGAATTATTTTTTAAATCATGTGTTTCAAACTGGAGTAAATTTGGCTATTCCTGTGTATGAAGAAGTAGCAATAAGACAAATAGTTCTCAGGAGAATGACTTAATGACACCATTTTTACTCCACCGTGTGATGATTTTTATGCAACTTATATATCAATTCAGTGTAGTGATTATATTCACTCATTTGACAAATATTTATTGAGCATGTACTATGTGCCAGGTACTGTTTTAATCACTGGAAAAGTAGCAATTAAAAAAAAAAAAACTTAAATCTCCGCCCTCCTGGAAGTTTACATTCTCTAACACATGAAATATTTTTTCATTTAAAACCTATTCAAATTATAGCAACTATTCAATTTGTTTATTCATCCATATGATGTTTCAAATAGTCCACTCAGCTTATATCTATCTACTACACAAGGAATATTACATTCCACTAGGTATTTTCAGTCGTGTGTGTGTGTGAAATTTAACTGTACTTATATAAACAACTAAGTGAGCAAAATAACTATTTTACTAAAAATGATACTATGCTAGATTAAATTTAAAAGGCTGAAATCTGTCAAATGTCTATATGTTTAGCTAAGCATACAAATCTGACGGCAAATATGCAGGTATGTTTTAAGACTTTAACTAGACTTTTTCTGTTTTCCTAAAATAAATCATGGCTCAGAGAAGGCATTCTTGGGAAGATCACTTTATTAACAGAAGCCGATAAGTGAAAATAGAGTGAGAAGGTGAAGAAGATCTTGGCTGATGGGGTCTGAAGTTGGAAGACTGGGAGAGAAGCAGTACCATAAAGAGAAATACTGAAGCTGGTCATGAGTGGAACTGATTTTAGAATGGAGGATGATTTGTTTTCAAATATGTTAAATTTGATGCGACAGAAAGATATTTCAGTTAAAAATATTCCAGCATAAAAATTCTAGGACTCAGGAAAACGATCAGATCTGGAGTCATCTGGGTGTTATTGGCAAAAAGATAGAAGTTGTAGGAAAGGGTGAGATCTCTGAGAAAAAATGGTTTGGACAATGAAGAGTAGAGAGACCTAAGGACTGAACCTTCAGAAACAGATAAGAGTTCGGCTCCAAACCTCTGTGCTCCTCCCTCTCTTTATATTCTTTAGATTGTGATCTCATCTGATTATAGACCCAACTTGGCTAAACAAACATCTTCTCTATTTTTACTCATAATTTGAATCTACCCTGATATGAACAGATACAAAGATGCAAACAAAATATAGAGCGAATGCTTAAAGTAAACAAGGAAATCATAGTGCACACAAGCAAAGAAATGAGAACCTAGGGCTACAATAAAGAGTTCTATGGGAAAATTAATTTCTATCTAGATTCGTATTGTAAGAAAAATAAGATTTCAGAAGCTTTGAAAATCAAGTATAGTGTACTTGAGGGAGAGTTGTAAATGTTGGATGTAGTTGAATATGACTCAGAACCTATATTTACTTCCAGTAAATATAAAACCAATTTATTTGAGAACTTAGGGATTAGGAAGCCAAAAAAGTTCTCTGTGCATGCTCATATTTACTGAACAAATAAATTATAAAATGAATAAACTTACAAATCAAGACAAAAACAGTAATATACTTTGGGTCATGGCTGCATGATTTTGAAGAGCATGAGTACCTTAGTGTAAGAAGTTCTCAGAAGTCCTAAAGAGAGAAACAAGAGACAGAGAGACCACAGAAATAAGTTTTTTAAAAACTAAAGTTTCTTGGAAGTTTAATTTAAAATATACTGATTGACTAATACAAAAAAATTGAAGTTTTAAAATTTTAGTGGCCAAATGGAGGAATGACAGGAGAGGGAAAAGGGTGCAGATAGATTGACTGGTGTAAACTCAAGTTGAAGAACATGTTTAGAATTCTTACTACCTATTAATAAAATATGCAAAAAGACATTCCCACATGAAATATTACAGGCAAAACTAGACATCTCGGAGAGTTAGATAATGAAGAAGGAAGAGACTAGATTAGAGGTGGATCAAAAAAAAATGCATGTTAAGAAGTGGATATGACAGTTGTACGCAGCTTACTCTGACATTAGAATTTGAGAGGAAGAGAGTTCTAGTACAGAGAGATTCAAAGGCTGCCTTGAAAAAGTATATAATGAGTTCAATGACAGGCTCTGAAAAAAGTGCTGAGACAATATGACCCTCATTCAATTTCAAAGTCCAAAGCTATCAGTAAGTCAGTTTGTAACTAGTACCCTAAAACAGCTGCAGTTCAAAGCTGAAGACTAAATTATGAAAAGTTAACCTTTTCAAATAACATAAGCAACTCAGGAAAACACATTTTAAATACTTTGTCTATATAAGCTTAAAACTAGATCCTTATTTCGTTATCTTGATTTATTTGGAAACCACTTGGCTCTAAATTTTGATTTTAAATTATAAAATTATGAAAACAGAAAGAGCGACCAGAGCTGTTTTAGTTTGGATGTGGACACGACAGCTGGCCTGGAGCCTGCAACCTGCCGTATGGGTGGGAGGGTGGCTGACACGGTAGGTACTTCTTTATTCTGTACTGCGATAATTATGATTAAACCATTTTCACTCATCTTCAGCTTCATTTCTCGATCCTCAGAAGCCCCCAATCTAATAACTTCTTCCCTGAACTAGGTTGATATTAGAACAAAAGATAGTGTGATTTTTGTTAAGAAACCCTACCTATTACCCTCAAATTTTTTTAAAGTGCTGGGTAGTCCCTCAACTTTCACAATTTCAACTACTGGTTTCATCCTTTTAAAAGGCTCTATCTGTGAGAGGGAGCAAGTTGGCTGAGTAACAGGTGACTCACCACTCTCCCCCACATCATTTGGCTCTATGTCCTAGCACTAAGGATTAAGATACATAAATGTTGAATTACTATGTTGTGCACTTGAAACTAATCTAATATTGTATGTCAACTACACTTCAATTAGAAAAAAATATGAGTGTAATGCCATGGATGCCAAGGGAAGAAAAGGACTGAGAACCTCAGGTGCACAGAGATCTCTGATCACGAGAGTAAATGCTCTTTTTGGTAGCTTGACCAAGGCCAAAGATATATTGGAGCAGTGGAAGAGTTAGACAAGAGATGCATAAGTGGGGATAATTACAGATAACTTAAGAGATTTCGTTGGCTATGAAAGGGAAGAGATAAAAGAGGAACATAGGAACCACATTATACTTGTGGTTGTCAT
The DNA here is from genome assembly GCF_014176215.1 of Rousettus aegyptiacus. Lineage (NCBI taxonomy): Eukaryota > Metazoa > Chordata > Mammalia > Chiroptera > Pteropodidae > Rousettus > Rousettus aegyptiacus. The sequence goes on along the minus strand of NW_023416285.1, from coordinate 89,513,777 downwards.
TGTTGTTTTTAATATAAAAGAGATTTGAACATAGAAAACACTGGAATGATTGAGATGGTGTTTAAATATTTAAAAGAAAGAACAATAATGTAAGTTTCCTGAGAAAGTGAGAGGAATATTGATCTAAAACAAATTAATAAAAACCTATATGAGATCCTCTCATAAAAGATTATCAAGCTCTGGCACTTTCTCCTATGATAACTACTCATCTCCTCTTCAAACCATTTTCTAATATGATTTATTTTGTTTGTATTAACTCATTTGACTATCACTTATCCATTATTTTTGGGTCCAAAAATATCTACTAAAAATGTGAGGCAAGTTAATAAATAACTTAAAGTTATTTGGCAAGCCATTTAAAGGAGCAAAAGTGATGCAAATAGGAGAATAAAAAATTAGTTTACTGTTAGAAATGGCATAGATTTAATAATATATACTTTTTTTTAAAAAAAGGAGAGGCTATATTTTCCAAAATACTAAATAAATATATTAAGCCCAAATATCGGAAATTTCCAGGGCAAATTTTATGCATATTTATTACAAATAACATATGGTGGGCATTCAATAAAATGAATTTCTAAATTAACTATGCATGTGTATATGCTAATTAAATGACACTAGCAAATTATAAAGTGTGAGTTTATGCTTGCTACTGTATATTTTCAATTATGAGTTAAGGGCAAGAATCACCATCTGTCCATAAATATACTTCAATTATCTAAAATATTTCACAAACCTATATTCTAGCTTCTAGTTTGTAAATGAATGTCTCCATAGAGCTTTCATGTGTTTATAGTTACTGCACTGTAACTCAACACTTATTTTATGCAACATTGCTCAAGGGGTAAAGGATACTATAACTATAGCATAATCATAGTGAAACTCTGAGCATTTTTATTGGTAAAAATCTTTCAGCAGTGAAGAGAACCTCGTAAAATATACTGAAGTAATTTCAGATTGTTGTATACTAAAATTTATGAGACTTGTAATAAGGTATGTCTTTAAACACATACACAAGATGTAGATGTTGATAGTTAATACATATATGCACTGGCCTACAGCTGCCCTATATCCATATTTATCAGAGTTCTTCTGAAAAAAAAATGGCAGTGGGGAAGACTGTGTGTGTGTGCGCATACACATAGGTAGAATGAACATGACATACAATTTGCCATTTCAGTGATTTTTATGTGTGCAGTTCGGAGGCATTAAGTACATTCACACTGTTGTGCAACTGTCACCACCATCCACCTCCAAACAGAAACTCTGCAGCCATTAAACACTAACTCCCACCCTCAAGGCCCCCCAGGCCTTGGTGACCACTAGTCTATCTTCTGTCTTTATGAACTGGATTCTTTTACATACCTCATGTAAGTGGAATTATACAAAATCTGTCCTGTGTCTGGCTTATTTCACTGAGCATAATGGCTTCAAAGTTCATCCATGATGCAGCAGATGTCAGAATTTCCTCTTAATGGCTGAATAATATTCCACTTAGGTATATACCATATTTTGTGTATCCATTTATCTCCCGATGGGCACTTTGGATGTTTCCACTTTTTGGCTATTGTTGATAATACTGTTATGAAAATTGGTGTACAAATATCTGTTTAAGTCTCCACTTTCAGTTGTCTTGGATAATATCCAGAAGTGGAATTAATGTATTATAAGGTAATTCTGTTTCTTTTCATTTGTTTGCAATGCAGAGGGTCCCAATTTCTCTGCATCAAATGATTCTCTTTAAGAGACCATGAATTAAAATTTTTGATATAATTTCTTGTCTTATTTATTTTCATTTCTCCTCCACGTCACTTGCTTTTATCACTGAAATCAAAACCATGGGATTTCTGATCCAAGACTTAGTCCGATTAGAAACCCTAATTCCAAGAAGCCTACTGAAAGGGAGACAGAGAAGGTTAAAAGTTATAAAATTCACAGATCAGTCATAAGGAATGGGGTCAGAGGGCAGAGTTTTCTCCCTAAAATCTTAATGCCATGCTACTTTCCTTAGAATGTGATGGCAAATTCAATTTACAAGAAGCTGAGAAGACAAAAGTTAGCTCTGATAAAAGCAAACTAAAAGGAAGTATGCACAAATGAAGAAGGGATAATGCGTTTTGCCTTTCAATGGAGGTAGAATTAAAGGTAATATGTAACCTATATAGTCCAGGTAATCAAGGATTTAGAATGATTTTTTCTGACATTTTCTGCAGACTATTGTATGTGAATAGTGCTACTTTGGTTTAAAGTTGTATAAGCATTTGTTTCGATAAGATAAAGGAATGTTTAAAGAAGTGAAATTAAGTGAAACATTCAATAGTTTAAACAGGCTAGAATTAGAATCATCATTTTAGAATTCAGAATAATCATCTAACAAAAAGTAAAATGATATGATTCATAGAGCGACTTCTTTAATTAACGTAAAAATATATAATTTCTCAGGTTCATTATACTATGCCTGTTATGATGCTTTATAAAATATTTATGCAGACACTAAACTCTAATATTCCTCAATTTGTTTATATCATATTATAAAGAAAATATTTTACATAGATATTTAACAATTTCATATGAAAATATAGTCACCTAAAGAATAACAAGAATTTACAAAACAGAGTAATATAAATTTAAGGAAACAAACTGGCATTTTGTAATAAATCCAACTTTCTTACTAAAGAGAGATTAAAGTAATTTAGTTGAATTTCATCAAAATCAATTTAAAATAGAATTTCGGAATGACCACCTGGATGTGAAGAAACACTGTGACCATCGTTCAGAGTTACTTTTACGTTATTCACATAGGATTTTGATTAGCTTAGCTACTACATGCACGTTGAGACTATTTCCCAGTAGACGATAACGCTGTTTCATTGTTACATTCTCAGGAAAGCCTAGAAAAGAGAGAGAATAATTTATAATACAATCATTTGTAATAACAACTTGTAGAGATAAAAGGATGTAAGAGCATAGTGGTCATTTACATTTATAAGTCCCTAAGGTTTCCATGAAGTTCATTAACAAATGAGAATTTGGAGCCAAAAATATTATATAACAATACATCGTGACAAAACGTGATATTACTACATATTACATATATTATATGCAGTACACACATGTATACATATACCATACAAAGAACTCTGAAATCTGTTCATTAGTGCACTTTAGGAAAAGCAGTGGCTACCATTACTTCACAGTTGTTTTAATAACAGATTTATGAAAATAGAATTCACATATTATAAAATTCACCTTTATAAAGTATACAATGGATTTTAGTGTAGTCACAGAGTTTTGCACACATCTCCACTATTTAGTTCCAGAACATTTTCATCATCACCTCGAAAAGAAAGCTAGCCCACAGCTAACATTATACTCAATGGTATAAAGCTGGAAAATTTCCTCTAAGATCAGGAACAAGAATGCCCACTCTTCCTACTTTCAGTCAACATAATATTGGAAGTCCTAACCAGAGTAATTAGGCAAAAAAAAAAAAAAAAAAAGTATCCAAATTGGAAAGGAAGAAGCAAAACTATCACTATTTGTAGATGACATGATACTGTATACAAGAACTCCAATGACTTAACCAAAAAACTGTTAGAACTAATAAATTAATTCAGTAAAGTTGCAGATACAAAATCAATATACAAAAGTCTGTTGTGTTTCTATCCACTAATAATGAACTATCAGAAAGAGAAATTAAGAAAACAATCCCATTTACAAGTAAAATTGAAAAGAATGAAATACCTAGGAATAAATTTAAGCAAGTTGGTGAAAGACCTATACACTGAGAAACTATGAGACACTGATTAAAGAAACTGAAGAAGACACAAATAAATATAAATACATTCTGTGTTCATGGATTGGAAGAATTAATATTGGTAAAATATCCATATTATGCAAAGCAATCTACAGATTCAATGCAATATCTAACAAAATTCCAATGGTTATTTTCACAGAAATAGAGCATTCAATCTTAAAATGCATTAGAAACTACAAAAGACCCCAAAACATAGCAAAAACAATCTTGAGAAAGAAGATCAAAGATGGGGGCATCATACTCTCTGATTTCAAACTATATTACAAAGCTAGAGTGATCAAAATGGTATGGTACAAGCATAAAAATAGACTCATTGATCAACAGAACATAACAGAGTGCCCAGAAATAAATTCAAGCATATAAAGCCAATTAATTAATTTATGACAAAGGAGACAAGAATATAAAATGGACAAAAGACAGTTTCTTTAATTAATGGTATTAGAAAATCTGACAGACATATGCAAAAGAATGAAACTAGACTACTATCTTAGGTCATATACAAACATTAACTCAAAATGGATTAAAGAATTGAATACAAGACATGAAACCATGAAACACCTAGAAGAAAACATAGGTGGTAAGATCGCTGACAGAGGTCTTATGGATAATTTTTTGTATCCAACTCCAAAAGGAAAGGCAACAAAAGTAAAATAAACAATAGAAATATATCAAACTAAAAAGCTTCTGCATGGCAAAGAAAATCATCAACAAAACGAAAAAGCAAGCTACCAAATGGGAGAAAATATCTGCAAATCCGATAAAGAGCTAATATCCAAAATATAAAAGAACTCAATAGTAAAAACAACAACAAAAAACAAGCAATTCAATGAAAAATGGCAGAGGTTCTGCATAGACATTTTCCCAAAGAAGGCATACAGATGGCCAACAGATTCATGAAAAGATGCTCAGCATCACTAACCATCAGAGAAGTGCTAAGCCACAGTGAGATATCACCTCACACCTGTTAGAGCGGCCATTAACAAAAAGACAAGAAATAAGTGTTGGTGAGGACATGGAAAAAGGGAACCTCTGTTTATTACTGATGTGAATGCAAATTGGTTCAGCCATTATGGAAAAAGTACAAAGATTCTTCAAAAAATTAAAAAATCAAAATACCATATGATCCAGTAATTTTATTCCTGGGTATTTATTAAGTAAAAACAAAAAGACTAATTAAAAAAGATATATGCACTCCCATGTTTGCTATAGCATTATTTACAGTGGCCAAGACATGGAAACAACAATCTATGTATCCATCGATGGATGAATACATGGATAAAAAAAAATGTGAGATACACACACATGCACACACACACACAACAGACTATGATTCATTCATAATAAAGAACGGAATCTTACTATTTGCAACAACATGGATGGAGAATGAGGACATGATGCTAAATGAATTAAGTCAGACAGAGAAAGACAAATACCATACGATCTTACCAAATGTGGGATCTAAAAAAAATAAATAAATAAAGCAAGCAAACAAAAAAAAAAGAGAGAGAATAAGCTCATAGATATAGAGAACAGATTGGTGTGGAATGGGCAAAATGGGTAAAGGGGATCCAAAGGTACAAAATTCTAGCTATAAAATAAATAAGTCATGAGGATATAATGAACAGTATGGTGACTAAGGTTAATAACACTGTGTTCCATATTTGAAAGTTGCTAAGAGAGTAGATCTTGAAAGCCCTCATCACAAGAAAAAAAATTTTTTTGTAATGTACGGTGACAAATGTTAACTAGACTTATCGTGGTGATCATTTTATAATATATTATGTTACACACCTGAAACCAACACAATCTTATATGTCAATTATACGTCAATAAAAAAAAGCTAGTACCCATTAACAGTCACTCCCTATCTCCCCTCCCTGTCCCTCAACCAGTAATCTACTTTCTGTTTCTATGGATTTGCCAATTGTAAATATTTCATATAAATGTAACCACATAATTTGCTTCTTTCGTTTCTGGCTTCTTTCACTTAGCATGTTTTCAAGGCTCATTTGTTATAGCAAGTACCAATTCTTCATTCCTCTAATGGCCAAAGAATATTCTACTGTATGGATATACCACATTTTACTGATCCATTCATCCACTGATAGAAGTCTGGGTTGTTTCTACTTTTTGATTATTATGAATAATGCTGCTATGAACATTATTATAAGTTTTTGCATGGACATTTGCTTTTTATTCTCTTGAATCCACACCTAGGGATGAAATTACTGGGTCATCCGGGAACTCTACGTCTAACAGTCGAGGAATTGCCAGACTGGTTTCCAAAGCAGCTGCACCATCTGATATTCTCACCAGCAGTATAAAGGAATCCGACTTCTCCACAGCTTTGTCAACAGTGTTATCATCTTCTTTGTGAAATGGTATCTACTGTGGTTTTAATTTACATTTCCCTCATAACTAATAAGGCTGAACATCTTTTCATGTGCTCATTGGCCATTTGGCTTATCTTATTTGGAGAAATGTTTATTCAAGTCTTTTGCTCATTTTTAAATTGGATTATTTTTCTTTTTTATTGTTGAGTTGTAAGACTTCTTTATATATTCTGGATACAAGTTCCTCACAGTTGTTTTTAATATTCTGATTTCACAAACTGACTTTCTCACAGTGGACTTCTATTTGCTACGTTCTCTATCAAAACAAAATGGCCTACATTAGCCTGAAAGAAGTCTTATAAGTATCAATATAAAAGACTGTCTATGCCTAAGAGTGTACATCATAATGTTAGTTACAATGTTAGAACTTCACATTCAGTATCCTTTGGCATAGCAATTAAATAAAGGTAAAAAAAGTTAGATAATAAAATAAACGAAATAATTGAAGAGCATTAAGAACTGCAAAATTTCATATACTTCTGAGGATCAGAAGGTAGAGTTGATTATGATAAAGTTGCTTCATCAACACTTGATTTATAATAATAAAATAACACTTGATTTCCTATAATAAAATAACAGTAATTACCATAATAAAACTAAATTTGCAATTGAGCATGATCATAAAACTGCTATTATAAAGATAATATGTCTCGGGCAAGCTTATTAGTTCTCAAAAATAAATTCAAAGCAGCCAGAGGTACAAATATATCTATAGACTTTTAGAATATTGCAGGAATAATCTTGTGCAATATTAACAATAGATCACAGAAGAAAGGTTTGAAAACAAAGCAGATTTGTAAAAATTATATATGTGTGTGTGCATATTTTATATAGATATTAGTTTCTAAACTAGCTTATGGAAAAAAATTACATAATTTTTTAAAACATGACTTTTTAAAAATTTAGGTACATTTGAAAAAATAATAATCCTCAATAACAAAGAAACATAGAATTAATGAAATCGAGATAGCAGCTTTTTCATTAAGTGCAGGTTAGCAGTCCTCCTTTCCGAAGTCTGCTGTCTCACGAATGCATGCAACTAGTCACAAAGGGAATCAGGACAAAATGAAAGGAAGATGTCAATGCAAATCCATCACTGCCAGTGCTCAGGCAGCTCAAACAACGCCCAGAGTCGAGAATGTCAAAAGCATATGTGAAGGGCAGTTCTGGCAGAGTGCTACTCCACAGTGACACTGGGGCAGGCCTGACTATACAAATGTCACATATTTTAAAAGAAGGTTAAGCAACGAAAAAGGCTTTCTTATATGTAGCATGCATATATTTTCAGAGACCTTTGAAAATCCTATTTTACCCATGTACAAATGATAAATAATGAGAAAAGTAATTATGAAGTAAAGGTGAGAAAAGCAAATAAACACTTACGATTTAAAAAAAAAAGCTGACACTTAAATTTTACATTATATGTCAGATATTTTATAAATATTTTACATATACTTATATAACTGTCACAATAACCCTATGACTTTGATGCTGCAATTATCCTCATTTTACAAATGCATAAACTAAGGCAGAGAGTGGTCAGGGTAGAGCTAGGATTCAAACTCAAGTCAGTCTGACTCTGGGGTCCATGCTAAGTATTACGAAGTGCTGACTAGTACTTGAAAAACAAGCACTTGAATAAAACTGAGGAATTAGTTGCTATTAGAGAGTAAATCTCTTTTTTCTCTTTAGTACTATGGAAAGTACCTTTGATTCATTCTGAAAAAGAAGAGAAACTAATCAGGAAAGCAGACTGGGGGTTAAATTCTTGAGTTTAACTCCCAGCTCTTTGTTTTATTATGTTCTCACTCACTGTTTGACATAAGACAAGGAAAGTCTGTGTTTTTCTTAAATAACACTCCCCAGGATATTTGTGACTGAATGAGATCATCAAGAAAAAGGCAGAGAGTGCAAAATAAATCTGGTTGCTGTGACTACGCTCAAAGAATCAATTACCAAGAGGGTAGTCAAATTATATTGGCAGTTGTGTTCCCAACATACAAAAGGATATGTTGAAATCTAAAACTTCACCCGTAAATCTGTTATTTAGAATTTAAAACATGGTCTATTTAGCACATTACGTGCTTTAAGAATAGTGCTGTATTACTATCACAACAATGCTAGATGTAGTGAAGTTTGGCTTTTCTGCATTCATACTCCAGAGTTACCAAAAACACATTTCCTCCTCATGTAGCCCTTGAAAGCACATTAAGAAGGTCTGTGTTTCCCATTCCCACAAGCCAGGTATGGGAAACATACCCACGCCAGCCTAAGACACTCATGGCATCCATACGGGGAGACCACAGGCACCAAGGAAGTGGGGTCAGGAAGGGGGTGGGCTGCTCTAAGAAGCAGAGCCAACGTGTCTCATCTTCTAATAGCAATGATCCCTGGATTCCGGGACTGCAAAGAGTTAGGGCTTTGTCTTTCTTACTCTACCACGGTATCTTCATTTTTGTTCTTGAGATTCCCTGCCTCAGGTCCCCTAATCTTTTGTCAGTTCTGGTATCTATGTCCCTGAGTCACCCTTTCTTTCCACTAGGAAAGCTCCTTCCTAGACTACTTCTCCGTTTTTCTTTTTCTCTACGTAAACCCTGTAAGAAAGGACAAAGGCGTGTAATGGATACTTTGAAGAGAATAAACCCCTCTCACACAAATAATAATTAAATTCCTCAGCCTACATAAGTGAAAGACAATCCATGGCATGCTTTCACATGATGGAGTGTTAGGTTATCAGACGGGGTCCTCTGGAAGCAAGAAAATACACTGGAGAAAGAGATGCTACTAATGCGGGGAGAGGCGAGGAAGTGCAGATTTGTTCCCTGTCCCTGAGGTCACTCTGGACCATTACTGGAGTAAGGGGAGAGAGAGAATTGAGTCTGACAGGAATGGACTGAGGCAGGTTATAAACAAATGTCAAAAATTGCACAATAGAGAAAGGCAAACGGTTTCTTACATCATCTGTCTGAACAAGGGTTTCTTCATAAAATACACATGAGTCCCTAATGAATTTTGGGACATTTAATAAATGAAAGCTGAGGTCCGCATGTATCCCACATACCAAACTCTGGAGGAAATCCATGGAGATTTGCTATTTCTTTAGGAGTGAAATATCGAAGTTTAAGCATTAACAATTTTTTTATCTTTTCTTCTTGTGATAGACTGGTAAGGGATTTGTAGATATTCTCAATCTGTAATAAAACATCCAAGAAAACTGATGAAGTGGAATGCAGCTAGATTTGTTAAGATAAGATCATCTATATTGTGACACAGTTTAAAAACGATGTATATATAGTCTGCTGTGACACATGACAGCAAAGGCACAGAGCAAAATGTCTGTGCCACAAACTGTCCCATTGGCTCATGAGGGGCAATGTAAACTTTGAGAATGAATAAAACCTTAATGTGGAAAAAGATCAGGACACTTGCAGTGTATCTATCATTTTTGATCCCTCGAAAATTAAATCATAAGAACATAAGCAATAAATGACAATATAACATAAAAGAAATGTAGGAAAATACACAACAAAAAAACCTGATGGACTAATGAAGTCAATTTTACAAAGTTAACAAGTAGATAATTAAAATGTTTACTATTTATGATCAATTTCATTAAACTGTTTTCTTAAAATGATAAAATATATTCAGTAAATACGATTTCTCAAATACAGACATTCACTTGCCTCTGACAAGATATGTACCATGGGTATCTTTTATTAATAATGAGTTACAATCAGTATAAAAGATAATGGGAGTTCACTTCAAACTTATTCAAAAGCATAAAACTTGCAATGTATCAAGCTGACTGACACCATGAAGAGTTTATGACTAAAGTATTACTAAAAAGCCTTCCTAAAACATAGATTTCTTTACCTAAAAGGCGGTTTTAGAGTATGTGCTCCAAAGAAAGGCTCCAATATTAAGATATCTGTGTGTAATTTTAGAGAAATCAACCATCTTACACTGCATGTCAAGTTACTCTTTATGGAAGAAAAAATACAAAAGGTAAGAATAAAAAGAAAATAAAACATAGAACATTCTTTGTATGTGGATTCATGTAACAAGAAAAAAATATTCTATAGTAAAGAATTGCTATATACATATATGCGAATAAATAATACATCTATTCATTCCCAGTAGAACATGTAAAATTATTTTAACATTCTCAAATTCTACATATTAAAGATAATTTTATGCAAAATAATTTTCAAATGATTTAGTTCTAAGGCATGCATAGTACCTGCACATCCTCTGCAGTCTGTAACACAGATCCTGTCCCTTCTATGTACCTTCCATAACTGAAAAATTAACACAAATATTATACAGCATATAATGTATTTGTTAATACTAAATGTCTTAAACATTTCCTGAATAAATTAATCTACACAATTGTATCCTTCTGAAATATTCTAGATAATATCACATAAATGTTTTGTAATAAGAGCATTCTATTTAAACTTCTCAGACACTAAACTTGGCATAGTTTTTGAGTTGTATAAATACTATTTTGAATTATGCATTATTGTAATTTCTTTGTATTAACTGTCATTTTTTAAAATGTTCATCACTAGTTAGTATGCACTTGTTACAACTTTATATCCAAGTACTATTCAGTATTTGCATCCCTGCCACTTTAAATCAAATGTTATGCAGGTGAAAACAAATTGCTGCTCTTTTTATAATGCCAGACAGACCATTTCTTCTCATGGACACAAAACCCCGCTCCCCAGCACCCATGACAAACACAGGCCCACTGAATGTGCATCTGCCTCTTACTGTAACACGGTATGTTTCTACTCTTTTCATACAACAATGAAACCATTGTATAAAAAACTGTATTAAAAGTATAAAACACTACAGAAATGCAAGGCATTAGTAATATTTCTTCCCCTAAGATTGTTGAGGCTATTCAACATACTAGCATTATTTTTTTTCCTAAAAGGTCAATTTAAAATATAAGAGAAAGTCACACCAGCGAAAAACTTTTTTCAAATTGTTTTCGTATATATACATATATATTTCATATAATATGTTTATATTATTTACACTAAAATATACATTTACCGTACAGCTTCTTTTATGCCCTCTTTTTAATTACAAAAGAATTTCAAAGTTGCTTTTTACTACAAAATTGATGTCTTGTTTTATTAGAATCCTAAAAAGAACCTATTGGACTTGGAAATAGATAACAGCTGAATGAAATCTTTTAAGGTCATGGAAAGCAATAAACTCATTCCCCTGGAAGTACAAGGGCAAGTATGTTAAAATCAGAATGCGTCTGGCATGAGTGTATCAGAGACATAGTGTCTTGTGCAAGACGGTGAGCTCATAGGTAAAAAGAAAACGCTGGAAGTTTCAACTCATACAACTACTTATCGACTGAGTTTGAGTGGCACTAACAAAACAGATTCAGGGATTTCTACAAAATTTTTAAGAAAGGCCTAATTTTCCCTTTCCTTATAGGTTTTAAAAAAATTTATCAAACACATATTAACATCCAAGAAATAATCCAAAGGTAATCAGTAAAAAAAATTATGATATAACTATGTCAAGAGACTAGAAGAGTTCTTCATGTATTCATATGCAACAATATCCAATTTATATCATGTAATTAAAAAAGGGCACATAATAATGGACAGGGAATGTTACCACTTATTTAAAGGAAGGGGTATAAATAATATATATATGTATATCTAAATACACCCTCATACATAATACCTCTGGGAGATTAGTCAGAAACTGAAATGACTGATTGTATGTAGAGAGGGAAACTGAATGGCTAAGAGACAGAAGAGGAAATTTTACAATCTTAGTATCTTTTGCATTTTGAGTCATGAGAATATATTATATATTTTAAAAACCAAATCAAATTTAATTGTTCTCTAATGTATGCCAAGTGTTTCAATTTTATATACTGATAATAAAATTTCATTTCTTATACATTGATCATGAAAGTGGACATAAATTTTTGAGGTCAGATGTACCATAAAAAGAACGGTGCTAAAATGTTAGCAATTCACCAGCTATAGAAACCATGCTTCCAACATGGGTAATTAAGCTCCTATGAAGGTCACCAAACAAATGGCATTGTCTTTTTTGAGCACTTTTGTGGGTTGTGCACATGATGTTCTGCCAGGAGGAATTATCACTTGCACATGCTATTGGAACACGAATGCAGACAAATAAGGGCGAAAAAAATCATTCTAGCAGAAACATCTTATAAAATGCTCCTTGTGTTAAGAAGAACTAAAGGAAGAACAGGTATAAAAACTATGTTATTCTGGATATTAATGACTGTGAACGGAGTCTCTTTAAAACCTACCCTTTGGTAAAGCACATGGATCTTCTGCAAGTGGGCTTGACGATGTCTAACAAGAGGGCATATCGCAGCAGTGGCTTTGGTGGCAAAAAGTACTGACTCGTGTCAGCATCGTCCTCAAGAAAATCTTTTAGCATCTGCACAGAGAGGTCACTGTCCTGTTGGTGTTTCCGCTCAATTTCGCCTGCAGTTTCGAGCTTAAAAAGAATGGCTTCTTTCTCAGAACACTGTTTGCTGCTATCAAAGGAAACATTTGGTTCAATTTTCTTTCCTTCAATTGTATTTTCTGCATCTATTGCACGCTTTTGTGTATGTTCATATTCATTTTTGGGGAACTCCATCAGTACCTGGCATTAAGTAAAAATATACAAACTATCAAAAGCTTTTAAAAATAAAAGACAAATTAATAATGTCCAGTCAACATCATACAAAAAAATCTCTTTAGCCTTTATAAAACTGTCATTAAAAGATAAAAACTGTCATTTACTTGTATTCATATGAGTTATTACAAGTTCTTCATCATTCATGTACAGTGTCATCTGACTGCAGATGATTTATTTCATGGAGTTACTGCTTTCTATATTTATTAATAAAAACATTCAACAAAGTAATATGAACTATGTTGAGTTTATGCAAAGCATCGTATTTGGAATACAAGTTTAGAAGGCAAAAGTAACATTTATAGAAAATGTGTTTTAGATCAAAATTTGCCATACCCCTTCCGAAAAAAGAAAAGCTGGAACATACCCATGATCTATAGAAAAACTAGTAATTAAAGAAAGGCACTTTTTCCCCTGAAAGGTTCTTTCTATTCTTGAGTCCCATAGGAAAAATTTGTTCCTGCAAAACATGTAACCATGTATGAAGTCCTATCTTGTTAAAAAAAAAAATTTTTTTAGGAATTTTTAGGTGACATCTTTGTTAATATACTTTATACACTGGTTTTGCCAGCCATGGAAAGGGAGACGTGCTGGAATGGCACTGCAGGGGATTCTAGTGACACTACTGACCCCGTTAGTAGGACATGACTGAGTTTTAACCACAGAAACTCCCGTTATTCAGACCAATTTTGTCAGAAGCATGTACAACATCTGCATAGAGATCCTATTTGTAGCAACTGAGCATTTTATTCTAGTTTGTACTAATCATTACTGTATTTTAATTGACTAAGGTTAAATAGCATCGACTTCACAGAAAATGCAACCAATGTGTTAAAATATTCTTAAGCCATTTTTAAGAGAGTATAATTAAATTTTATCAAAAGTAGTCAATGGATTCTGTTGGAGAGAAAATGATGGATGTAAAATAGTCAATAGTCAGAAGGTAAATTTAAGGAGAAAAAAGGACTAACAACACTAATGGCAAATTTTTTACTTTTAACTTAGTTTTTTTTCTAATTGAAGAAAAGTTTTTGTTTTCTGTTGTTTTCGTTTTGTTTAAAGCAAAAAAAAAGGCCTAGGGGGTACGCCCAAGGCATGGTCTATTCTACACTGTAGGCTCAGTAAGATGCACATAAACCTCCACAAAGTAGCTCTCCAAATAAATTAGCAGACTGAGATATACTTACAATAGGTAAGTAATAATATCAGTGATAACAACAACAATACCTGACCAGGGGCTTGAAAAGGTAATGGCTCTGACTGAAGCTTCGCAATAAGGAAATACCGTAGCCTTGAATTTGGAATGCCGAGCTATGTAAGCAAACAAGAGCAGTTAGTTAGAAAAGAAAATAAGATCAGTTCAATTGTTAGCTCCAGTAAAGAAACTCACACAGGTATACTTTTAGCTTCCGCCAGAAAAACATGCTGTTACTGATTTATGGAAGAATACTTCATAGCAAATTTTTAAACCTGTGAAACTGCTGCTTTGTACCTTTATTTGAATGAAATAAAGGTTGAATCTGGTGAATCATATGTCTATGAGTCACTTGCATTCCAGGTAAGAAGTTATAAAGACATTTTTACACTCATTATTGATAACATAATCATAAAATAAATCGAATATAACTATTCTTGGTTATTTATTATCTCATTTTATTAAAAAAGGAGTCATTAAATTTTAAAAGTTAAATGGCAATAAATATGAAATAAACTTAGACATCAGACATATTGCTAACTTCCACAGTTGTACATCTAATTTTTGAAATGTTTTTAATTTCAGGGCAAAGAACTGTATAATAGATGAACGACAAGAAGAGATTAACAAACATGAAGATGAAAGAAAAAAAAGACAGTGATCCTTGTAATATCAAAGACCTACCACATATCTCATCAAACCAATTACTTCAACTTCTTATATGTGAAATAAAAGCAATGTTTGCATTCTAATGGTATGTCCCAGAAAAAGTAATTAGAAATTTACCATATGTTCATTTTGTTTGCTATTTTGGATTATTTTGAAGCATTACTAAACTACAGAACGCCTAGTTTAGAAAAGCCAAATGTCACAGATTTTCAAAAGACACCATCCTATATTTTCTGTGTGGAAAGAAAAATATGTTCGCCATGAGCCTTGAGCTATATATTTTTTATAAAATATGTATAAGTGAATTTATATGTCTGTACTACAGTCTTTAGAAAGTAAAGTCGGAACTAATTTTAAGATTAACCTATAATATTATCCCAAAAAGACCCAGTCTTCTTACTGATTCAAATTCCCTTTGGGAAAATTTATATAAGAGTTTATAATCGTGGTACCTACAGAGGTTGGAGATAATAGAAATTCTTGGTACTGAAAGCCGCAACTTTCTATCGTTTGTATTAACAGGTCTCTGAAAAAAAAAATGAAAGAGAAATAAGAGCTTTCGCCCTATAGTTGGAAATGGTGTTCTTATATAAAATACACATAAAACTGCATCTAAGTGAAAACTGTGCCTCCATTCAGGTTGTTTAGAAAGAGAATGATCCTAGGTCTTTAAGTCCAGTACTTGAGAAATTACATTAGAAAGTAACATTTTTTTCCTCTGAAAAGGACAGAGGTAACTTCTATTATAAATAAATAAAGCTGTCAGATAATTTATCCAAACTGGTGTGAGTCAGAATTGCTAATCTCCTGATGATAAGTTTGCTATGGGAACTGGAACTATCTTCAGCAAATCCGATGGGGGAACATGGTTAGAGATACAGCAGCTGAATCAAGAACTTAGATCAACACTTTCTCTCCAGCTGGGCTACGATCTGAAAGGGCTTTGGCACAAGGCTTGCTTCTTCCATCTATCTGTAGGACAGAAAATTGATCCACAGGATCAATTCTTACTGAAAACATTCTAACTCTTAAAGAAATAGGCAGCATTATAAGCAGCTAAAATTGAGAAATACCCTTCTCATTAAAACAGGTGTTCGTTCGGTAAAAATTCAAACATATCTAAATGGGAGAGAATGAGTTGAACCTAATTTTGTGATAGTTTACATTATTAATTAGTTAAAATCAATACTAATGAATAAAATAGATAACATATATAAACATCAGAATGCGTTTAATTTTTTTGATATGCCCATTTTTAAAATTGTTATTTCATAACCGTTCCTACTATAAAATACACTAAGTCTAAGATGAACACAAGACAAATGCATTTTTTACCTTGTTGAAGATATTTCAAAACCTTTAACATTTTCTAAAAGAATATACTTCGGTAATTTTTGTAATCTAAAAAAAGAAACAGAAACAAAAACAAATGGAATCCCAAACACTTCATTACCAAGAAGTAAGAAGTAAAGAAAACTCTTACTTGTGGGAAATATGAAGTAAGAAATTTTCTGAATTCTTTTTATAAAAGAACTTTATAAGGGATGGCGACAACTCATATTTTATTCATTTTTCCCTATAAACATGTCACACCTGATAAAATTAACATTTAAAATGTTAATTTCCATTGAAGTTTATCTCAAAACATGGGGTTCACACGGAGCCTCTGAACTGTACAACTCAAAGGGCTGCCATTTACACAGATCGGTGGCTTCCAGGGTTAGCACAGGTTCCCAGGCCATGGGCAATAACAGTCACTGACATAAGCTTCACGTGAGGCAGCGGAATTTAGCTATTAGGCTGTAATTTCCTGTCACTCACTGTAGTAGTGAGCGTGTAGTCAGCAAATATTTGCATTATTCTATTCGTCATGGCAGAAGAAGATAAATGCCTGCGCAGTATCTGCAGGCAGTATGTACAAACTGCTAATCTCTAAAAAAATGGCCAGCATCACATTCTTCCAGATTCGAGCTTTTAAATTTAAGATAAGCTTGTACAGGAATGTAAGGTGTTACCTTGGGAGAATATCTAGAATATACATGAAGCTATTCGTCCTTGGATCAGTCACATCGCCTTGCAGACCAATTCTAAAGAAATAGAGAAACCACAAATACATTTGTCAAGAATTTTACATAAAGCTATCAAATCACTTTTAAAAAATCAAAACTGAATTAAAATTAGTTCCTCCTCACAAAAATATACAATCGTTTTTGCTGCTACAGAAAACAAAATGCATTTATTCACTTAATTTAAAACTCTCGCCTAATAAATACATTTAAAATTTTTACAAAAGAATATGCCAAATAAATTATAAATGAGGCAAAGAAGAATAAGAAATCAATAAAGAATAAAATCAATTACCCTCTTAATATCACACACACACACACACACACACACAGAGTTGGCTGATGACACCTTTTGCTCTGCCCCAGAGGAGACAACAAAAGCTCTGATGAATGCGTTGGCTGTGTAGGGTGGCAACACAGAGAGCATGGCATCAATGACTAATCCCCATCTAAGCAGATCAAAGTAAGTAAAATAAGAGAATCTTGTCAAATGTAAATGAGAGAGACTTAAGCTGAAAGCTTGATTCAAGCAGGAGCTGCAACTTGGTTAGAGTAGCGAGGTCAGAACAGGTCTTCTAAACAGGCAGTATTTGGAATAGCAATTAGATCTAACAAATAAGATTCAGTATGACCAATTATCAAGCAGAAAGTAAGACGGATTGGGTCCGAGGAGTAGAAACAGAGGACCTTGCTACTTATTAGCTTCACAGTCTTAGATAAGTTGCTTGATAACATTTGTCAGTTTCTTTTTACCTGACAGCAGGGCCAAAATCATCAGTGGACCTGAGGCTCAGATGGGAGATGACAGTGAACTTGAACAGACTCCGCAGAAATCTTGTTTTTTTTCCTCATTCTGGCCTCCTTTTCCTTTCAGCATTCCAAATGGTGATGGTACGGCAGAATCAGTTACTGCTGCCATCAGTGTAGCATTATAATGGAGCTGAAAAATTCCTACTGCTTAGTGGCACCACAGTGCAATGCATTATTCACCTACCTGTTCGTGGTGATACTACATAAACAAACCTACTGTACTGCTGGTCGTATAAAAGCATAGCACTTATAATTATGTACAGTGCAGAATACTTGAAAACTGTAGTAATTGACTATGTTGGTTAAACACTGGTTTATATATTTACTACACTGTATTTTTTATCATTATTTTAGAGTGTACTCTTTCTACTTAATATCTTGGCTGTACAACAGTGTGCAAGGTTACACTGGCAGCAGCCTCATACATCTCTTATCTACCACATCTAATGATTGCTTCATTTCTGTTCTTTGATTCCTCTCTCATTTTATAAACTCAGCATAGCCTAAGTGTACAGTGCGTATCAAGTCTATGGCAGTGGACAGTATGTCCTAGGCCTTCACATCACTCACGCTCGCTCACTGACTCACCTACAGCAGCTTCCAGTCCTGCAAGCGCCATTCATGGAAAGTGTCCTATACAGGCATACCATTTTATATCTTTTGTACCGCATTTTATGTATCTTTAGATACATAAATACTTACCACTGTATTGTAACCATGTACAGTATTCAGTACAGTAGCATGCTATACAGGCTTGTGGCCTAGGTGTGAAGTAGGCTAGACCATCTAGGGTTGTGTATGTGTGCTCGATAATGTTTGTAAGATGACAAAATCACCATACATTTCCGATCGTTAAGCACCACATGCTTGTATCTTGGAAGGATATAAAAGAGATTCTGCACAGTCTCTACGTATCTACTACTGACCAAATTACTTTGTTCATGTGCTATTTCCTTCATGATTAATGCTGAATAATAATTATCAGTAGATAAAAGGAATTACTTATGAAAAATTTCAAAACGATGAAAATGCAGCTGATGAACTTCAAAGTGTCCACGCTCAAAACTATGATATGATTTAAATTAATTGAGTCCTTCAAAAGTACTCTTTCTCAAAAGAGAAATACTTATACATACCTTGTGAATGGCTGACAGGGAGGGCTCATTAAAATCATATCAAAAGATAACCTCTCAAACTCTTCTAGCGTAATGCCCTAAGGAATGAACATTTGGGAGGGGGAAAAAAAATGTAAAAATATGCAAAGAATTGAAAAGAAGGAGAAATGCTAACTAATTATAACTAAATATATCAGAAATTATAACACTTAATAGTTTTATTTACTCACACTTAAGAGTTTACATAACAATACTTTCCAAATCAACTTTAGTTAAACTAACTTTTCAGAGCCATCTTATGAAGAAAGTGGACCAGTAAATCGAAGCTATAAAAAATTAAGTGACTTTCCCCAACTCCCAGAGCCAGCCAAAGCAGAGCTAGAATACTAGTTTCCTAGATCCTCGGCATTTCATGCCTCTATGATACCTCAAGTCTAATGTTACTGTGTTTTCTGGAGTCGAAGATGAAGAACTTTATCTTATTTAGGAAATGGGATGCACTGACCACTCACCCATCCCTTTCATGTCAATCTCTGTTAATAATCACCAAATGCAAAAAGGTCCTGTTTTCAGATGTCCACAATAATTATACTGTTTTATAGTTGTGTATAATCAAATAATTTTAAAAGATTATAGATCAGTTTAATCAAAATAATCCCTACTGGGCTAAGCAGATGAAAAATATGCTATTCTCCTCCTGTTTCATCTATCAAAAGACAAATAAAGAGAAACACAAGTCTTGGGTTTGGCAGTTCTCATGAAGCACTCATACTGTGCATTCTTAGCCAGAAATTTAAAGTGACAAGCTCAGAATCACAACATTCCTAATTATGACACATTTTTAAGTTGTTCAAGTATATGAATAAAACAGGAAAAGCTTTTTTCTGAGTTCTCTAAATTAACCAGGGGAACACTTCAATGGTCTCTATTTTATTAAAAATTTGAATGTACCTATCATTTTTAAATCACAGGCTTTTACATAGTTTAAGATATATATGTAAACAGAAATTGGGTCGGTGCCGCTGAGTCAACTGTGATCTGACATTTAAGAGCTAATGGAAATCTATTCTTTTCCTATAATGTGGCCATATAAGTTAATAAAAACTTCTTTGCTTACATAGAAGATTAGATCCACTCAGTGTGACAACAGTGTTTATCACATGTCGATGAGCAGTTTTATTTTTCCCTCTACATGCTTTATTCTTCTTTTCTCAGAAAGTTTCCTGGCTATTCTTACACTTAATTTTTATTTAAACTTTCAGAAGAACTTCATAGATTAGAAAACAAGTTTTGACAATTTTAGTGAATTTATAGTTAATCTAAAGAGAATTAAAATTTGTACAATATTTAGTCATCCTATCCAATACCAATATGCTTCCATTTTTCAAACCTCTTATTCCCATGTGCGTCATGCAGATTTCTTGTTGTTTCTTTCTCCGAGTTAATAACTTTCGTGTTGCTGCTATAAATAGGAACTTCCTTCTATTACATTTTCTAAACATGTTTTTGTTTGCATGTAGTATGATAAGCTACTGGTTATTATACTTTTGTAATCAGTCTCCTTATTAAAATGCACTAATTGTCTCTCATACTATTTTCATTTATTTTAATTTCTGTTTGTTCCTCATACTACATTCATGTTTTAATTTTACTGAGAGTTAAAAAACAATCGGAAAGATACTGCACTTTATCAAATGTTTTCTAACATATAGTTCTGCTCTTTCTAATTAATAACATATTAAATAATATTAATAGAATTCCTAAATACTAAACTATTTTTGCATTTCCAAAATGAAATCCATTTTGGTTATGCTATATTATTCTTTTAATGTACTTCTGATCTATTTGGTCGTATTTTACTCAGAATTCCTGAGTTTAAAATTCATAAGACAATGGCTTTCCTGTTTTGTGACATCTAGTAGATGTTTAATGAAAACTTATTGAGTGGGTCTTTCCTACCATTTCTTGCCCTTGAACTCTGATGTTATTTTGTACATGGATGGTCATGACAATTAAATCTTTCTTGAGAACTGTACTAATCAACATTATAAAGTAACTTCCTATGATTCTTAAATACTTTTTGTCTTGAAGTCCATCTTATCTAATATTAATTCTGAAGCGACTGTTACCCTCTGTTGCCATTGGCCTGAATTTGTCCATTTTTAGGCACAATATCTTGTTCATTAGATAATGTTCATAAATTAATCCATCAGTATTTCACAGTATCTATTATACATCAGGCATTGTGCTAAGTGTGGAAATACAACAATGAACAAACCAGGCAAGGTGTTTGCTAACACAAATTTTATATAACAGTGACTCGTAATTTCCCATTTCTACCTAAAGAAATTACAGATTTTAGTTTTATTACTAGTTACCTTTACATCTGAGTCCTGCTCCTGGTTAAAAACCTCTGTGTGATTTTTCAGGCCTGACTCTAGGCAGTCACAAAGGCTTCGCCTGGCAGGGTAGGCCAAGGTCTTCGGCCCCCTGGCCAGTCATGCCCTTCGCATATTTGCATTTGGGCAGAGGTCCTCTTTTGGCACCATCTATTTCTGCCAAGGTCTCCTTACAGGAAGAGGGGGAAACCTTGTGGGCACTTCTCCCCATTCTGACTAGTCTCCAGTACTTTTTACTCCTCGCCTTCCCCTAACTCTAGGGGCTCTCTCAACAGGAAGCTGTCCCCCATATCTGTGCTGATCCACGCAACTCTCCGTCGGTCTGCTGTCTGACATAGAAATAAAACAGGGCATCTATATTTTCTATGCTTTTTAGAGACTTGCTTTTACCACCCCAGTAAGTGATTGAGGCTTTACTTTTTCATTTTTGCCTTGTTGCTTTACTCAGCTAGTCTAACTTTAACAGCTCAGTTGTCTTTCCCAGCTCAGCTCCTAACAATAACATTATAAATAAAGTAAAAAATCTGTAATTTCATTTACCTTTCAAAGAATAGACATATTTTTCGAGTCTCGCTTTCTTTTCCTCCTCCAATTACATTATTATTTCTACACTGCAAACATTTTCACCCTGTTTTCTAACCATAATTTCTTTCCTAACTAGGCAGCTTCATTCCTGAATTCTCTACTTTAATTCCTCTCTTGCTAGTTAAAGAGCCATTTTCAGTAAGGGCTCATGGGTATTACAGCTCATGAGTTGTTGTAGGGTTTATTTTAGGAGTTTTTTTCATCTATTTCTTTTATTTTGTTCCTTTGCTTTCTCATCATCTTCAGAGTCACTATGTTTATTATGGATCACCTTTGTCTTCAGTAGTTATCATTTATTCTGCAACATTTTGATCTGTATTCTTTTTTACTTTATTTTGCTTATTTTTCTCGAGCTCCACCCTTCATGACCTTGTTTTCTGCACTATCCATTTTACTTTTTGTTCCTCTAACATGACTTTTCTTTCTATAGTGGTCTCATCTTTCTCCTTGGTTTTGCTTTTTCCAGACTATTGATACTTTTCGAGTCCTATTATAGTCTTATTATTGCTTTTTGACCTGTTGTATATATTTGAGTTCTTGTTTTGAAGATGTTTTATTTTAAATGCTTCAATCTCCTGGAGCCATGTTTGTCTGAATTTTTCTTTTGTTTCTTAATATAATTTCTGTTGTATGTTCTACTTTTTCATGTTTCTAAACTCCTTTAAAAAATATTATCTTAGCATAGCCTCTAACTGGTTCCTTTCTAATTATTATTCTTTTTTTTTTTCTTTTAATGGAGGCTACTTGAATCTAGGAGTTTGCTAAAAGACAAAGGGAAGCATTGGCATCTCTATTCATGTACTTTGTGGCCACACAGTGTCTAGGAAATACCCGCATTGCTTCTGTCCCTAATCCATGTTCTCGAATTCAGGGTG
This sequence comes from Rousettus aegyptiacus, assembly GCF_014176215.1. Classification (NCBI taxonomy): domain Eukaryota; kingdom Metazoa; phylum Chordata; class Mammalia; order Chiroptera; family Pteropodidae; genus Rousettus; species Rousettus aegyptiacus. The sequence continues at coordinate 89,491,154 of NW_023416285.1, read as the reverse complement.
GTGAGAAAGTCTGCAGAGGTAATAATGATCCTTTTGGTCTAGAGATTTGAATTTTTAAATGTCTCTTCTCCTGGCTTTGAACAAGTAATTGCTGGGTATATTTTGTCTTCTCCTTTGCCTTTCTTTCCTTCTTGATTCTATACAAGATACGCAGAGGTTTGCATGCAATTTTGCCATTCACATTCCATCTTGACACTATTCTTCATATTTTTTGTTTTGCTTATGGTTAAATCCTATTTTAACTAATAATAGTTTTCCATCCCTTATTTTCCTTTCTTTTCTTGTTTCTATTAGGAAAATGAGTATAAAGTTTTGAAATAGAAATAGCTATTTTATGTCACATTCGATCAGAAGTCCCAAAGAAAATGGTTTATAAGTCCATGTTCTGTGCTAAATAATAAGTTCTTGAAGGCAAAGACTGTCTTAGTCACATCTGACTGACTTCCCTCCAAAAGCTCAATGCCTTACATAAAATAAATGTTCAAACGATCAGTATGTGCTGTTTTATAAAACTTAAAGTCCTTAAAGGCTCTCATTACTCCTAAGTTCTCCATTAAATTTCTATCTTTTTTTAAACATGAGGTTGTATTCTTCAATAGATACAGACTCAGAAATGAGAGAGACGATAGAATTAGCAAAGATTTTAAAAGTCATTATATGATCACTCTGCTCAAAGACCTAAAGGAAAACAAAAACATAATGAAGAGACAAATTGAAAACATAAAAAATAATTAACTGAAACTTCAGAAATGAAAAAGAAAATATCTGAAATAAAATCAGAAGTAGGTGAAGACAGAACAGAGAAAACACCTGAGGCTGTAATGAACGGCTCGAACTTTCCTAAATTCAATAAAAATCATAAGCAAGAAAAACACATTACGTTCTAAGCAGTATGAATAAAGAAAAGCATCAAAAACACATCAAAATAAAATTCATGAAAACCTTATATACAAAATCTTAATTGTAGCCAGAAAAATATATTAGGAAAAATGAAAATAATTATTATAGACTTCTAGTCAGAAATCAAGCAAACTAGATCATAAAAAATACTGAAAGAAAAAAATGTTAATTCATAGAATGCTATGAAAATTTCAAAAATAAATACAACCAAGGACTCAATGAAAATTATATTTTACAAGAGACAAATAAAATACTTTTTTTACTCAAAAGGAGCTCAGATAATTTGTCACCTGCCACGTATATGATAAGAGATGCTAAAGGAGGATTTTCATGAAAAAGAAAGCATACCTTTGATTAAAAAAAAAAATGAAGAGTGCAGAAAATAGTAGATACGCAGGTAAATATAAAATATTTCCTGTTCCTTTAAAACTCTTTAGTAAATATTTGACTACTTAAACCATAAAAACAATAACAGCATATTTGGGGGTTTATAACACCTATAGCAGTAAAATGCATGACAATAATAGCAAAATAGAAGTGTAAAATGAAAGTATACTGAATTTATACAATAAGTGTTATAATGATATTTCAAGGTAGGCTCCCATAAATTAAAGATGCATATTGTAAAACCTAGAAGAGCTACTAAGAAAATGAAACAGATACACACACACATATTATATATATATATATATACACATATATAAAATATATATATAAATATATATATAAGATATATCTGATAAGCCTAGAGGGGAGAATAATGAAATATTTAAAAATCAAAAGGAAGACAGGAAAAGAGGATAAAATAATCAAAAAACAGATTGAAAAAAATAGAAAACAAATAACGAGGTGGTAGAATTAGCCCAACAATATTAATAACAAGACAAAGAGCAAATGGTACAAACACTGCAATTGTGAGATTCTTTGAATAAGTAATAAATCTACACCTAACTATATGCTGTCTATAAGAAATCTAATGTAAATGTAAGGACAGAGGATAAAATTAAAGGCATGGAAAAATATATACACACAGTCAGTATTCACAAGAGCAGAAGTGGCTATATTAATATCAGGAAAAGCAGACTTCAGCAGAAAACAAAAAAATGGGTAAACAAAGATTTCTTAGGACTCACAAAAAATGTCCTATAAAAGAAAAAATACGAATAACTTCTGCACTTTGATGATCACAGTAAAGGAAATGAAAACAAGTTACAGAAGAGGAGAAAATATTTGTTTTGCATATTTCTGACAATTTGAATCCAGAAAACTTAAACAACTCTTACGACTAAATGACATAACACGAACATACCAAATAATAAAAATTGAGCAAGAAATTTCATCACAAAAGAAAGCATAGAAATGGCCACTAAGCATATGATAACATACTTACCATCATTAGTCATCAGAAAAATACAAATGAAAATCACAATGTCACATACACGAAAAGTCACAATACTACTTACTGCTCAATAGAGTGGCTAACATTTAAAAGATTGACAATAGCGAGTGTTGGTAAAATGTGAAACAACTGGAACACTTAAACACTGATTGTGAGACTGTAACATGATACAAACACTATGAAAAACAATTCGCATTTTCTCATAAAGTTAAGAAACTTACCTTATAACCCAGCGATTCTACTCCTAGGCATTTATCCACAGGAAATGAAAACAAAGACCCATACAAAGACTTGTACATGGATGCTTATGGGAACGTTTCTGTAATAGTCAAAAGCTGGAAGCAACTTAAATGTCCACATCATGTGAACAGATACACATACTGCAGTACATAATATTCCACTGTACAGAATATTACTTAGCAAATATAAAAGAGAGTAGACTACTGATCTACACAAAACATGGATGAATTCCAAAAATATTACTCTACATAAAAGAAACTACACACACAAAAAAATCACACTTATAATTTCATTTATGATATACTAGAAATTGCAAATGTAATCTGTAATATAAGCATATGCATGGCTGCCAGAGGCTGAGGTCAGAAAATGACTAAGGCAGGGCACTAAGAAACGTTTCTGGGAGATGGATGTTCTAAGTCTGATTGTGATGGTGGTGGTTACACTGTTGTATATATTGTTCAAGGCCCAAATTGCACTCTTAAAATGGGTGCAGTTTATTATATGTAAATTATGGCTTCATGACAAACGTCTGTGTAAAAATTTTCACAACAAGAAACAAGGAGAAAAACAGTTTCATATTATTTCTTAAATAGCATACGGCAGTGTTAAATACTTCTGCTGAGTTCATCACAGGTGAAATAGTACCTTTAATTTTCACAGGTTGGCTAATGTAAGCACTCAATAAGTAACAGCCAATGAATGTGTCTCTTCACTCCTGCTATATATATTGTAGATGAGTATTGTTTTAAAAGAAAGAATTAAGCAGTTATTATCATTACTGAATCAACCATTTAGAAGTCAGTCATACTCTTATATTTTAGTCTTCTCTCTCAGAGGCTGAAATACTGATCTCTTCCTCCCTCTAAAGCTGGAAATTTAAAAAAAAAAAAGGGGGGGGGCAAAAAATAGCATTTATATCCTGATAGAATATAAAACATTAATTCTTCCCCTAAACTTGTTCATTTACATATAACTTGTCCATTTAAGACACTAGAAACCATTATCTTGCAGTGTTTTTCAATCACATTTTTCTTGCTATGTATTTATTAAAACAATAATAATAGTTACTCACTTCAATTGTCTTGGCCAGCAACTGTGTATGAGGAAAATTATAATTGTATACTTCATTGGCGATATTATTTACATCAACGGCAGCCACCACTTGGGCAGGTATACAGCTTTCTGTAATGATAAATGAAATATTTTTAAATGTGAAGTCTTTAATGTCAATTTGCTCATTATAGAGAAGAAACAAAATAATGAATTTCATTTCATAGTACATTTCCTCACTTCCTCAATTATCTACTCAGAGCTCAGATTATCAACCGACCACCAGGCCAGGAGGAGCCAGGCATGAAGTAGAATATTTATATACTTCTGGTTTATCTCTCTAACAGCATTCCAACAGCATTCCAGCTAAAAATAAAATTTAAATGCTTTAATCATTATCTCTTATATTTGCTTCCCTCCTTCCATTAAGATATACACTTCTGAATTAAATAGAAAGTTTTCTTAAGTTAAAACAAACCAAAAATAGGAAAGAGAAATATATTCTTAAAAGCCATATCACTTGGAACTTTATATAAATAACTATTCTTTGTTCTTTGCCTTCTAATATTAATACAAAGTTGCTTCCCAATACCACTTAAAATGCTTTTAGTTAAGTTTTGGTAAGTTCTAGGTAAGATTTGTTTTTTTTTTCAATAAAGCTTTATTGACATATAATTCACATACCATAAAATTTAGCCATTTAGGGTTTAGGCAAGTTTTTAAATGACATAAACAATTCACTGGTATCCAAATGTAAAAAGTTCACTGACTAAAAATTAAAAATCTTGACTGTGAGAGAAAGTGAGAAGAGTAAGGAAAATAATTCCAAGGGCATACCTTCGCTGCCCTTCTATCTTTTGGTTAAAGAAAAGCATTTTCGAAATGCTTTCAGATACAGAAAATTCTGCCATAGTCTTTAGTAGTCAAAATTTGAACTATGTAAACATTGCTGCCGTTATATTTTGCAATTACCACTCTCTTTGTACTTCTTCCACAAAACACGTATAAAATCATTATGTCTACACCCTGTCCCAAAACAGGAGAAAATGTGAAGTTTAAAAAATAAAAGTATTTGAGATTTCTTAGGAAAAATATCAGAGAAAATGTTATAAAAGTACACCTTAGCTCCAAGTAGCTATTTCTTTAATAACCATTTGCTGATAATAATCTTAGGTAGCCCCACCCTCCAGAAAAAAAAGAAGCAGGTAGAGAAAGGATGTGCGGAGCTAGGACTCATGCAACAGGCCCCTGCAAATAAAACCCAGATCAGAGAACCATACACTGAAGCCTAGAGGAGATGATGCCAGAGAGAAAACAAGGGCATGAATGTCTCCAAAGTGTCCATTAGACTCAAGACACGTGGCTAGGACCAGTTATCTCCTAGGTACCCTGCTGCCTTGTCTACAGGAGACCGGAAGCTTCTTAGTCCAGTTAGTAATTCTTAGGTAACTGCCTCCAACTGAGTTTAAATTCAATAACTAGTTACTTAACTTAGTATAAAATAAAGTCATAAACTGTATATTTGTCAAAGGTATCAGAGAGATCTTGAAATATAAATCAAGTAGGCTTTTAAACAAACAAACAAAAAAATAGTATATAAAGATCACTTTGCAAAATTACACATCTGTTATAAATCAGGTCAAGAACTAAGCTACTACTAATCAATGTAAAAGCTTAGAATAAACTTCATTGAACTATTTTATTGTTTTGCTAAATAAAATACATTATAATTTACACAATGTAGCCTGCTTGCATTTCCACTGTGTATGCAATAAACTGGAACCACCTGGAGTTGCTTAACATGACTTTCCTCTTTTTTCAGGATGGTTGAAAATCCAGCGATATGCTGGATCTGTACTATAATCAATAATTAATTTTATGCTCCTGTATTATGTGCCTGGAAGACATAAAAACTGACAAAAAGCAATTGCCAGATGATTGTTTCATGTAGTGACCCAAGAAGTGATGAACTGAAAATTCTTTCCCCGGAAACAATGGATTTTTAAAGCCAACAGACGAATGCACTGCATGCGTTGACTGATGCACACATCTCAGACTGTTATTATGTCAGGACCTGTGCATAACCTGAAGAGTTATGTCCATGATGAGAAATGGATGTACTAAGACGTTATTGGTGCTAATTTAACTTGCCTTCAAAACAGAATTGTTTGGAGGTAATGGGTGTGTTTCTAAGGAAAATGTTAATCTTATTAACAACAATTTTAAAAAGCGTGGCTGTCGATTCTGTCAAAATCTTCAATGGAGCTCCAAAAATAAGTTGTCTTGATACTTTCTACCATACGATTTAAATCTTTAGCCTCCAAAAATCTTTGTTAAGCTGCACGTATTTTGAAAATGTTTAACTGAAAATATCAAGGTGAATATAATTCAGTAGCATTTTTCCTGAGTGAACGCCATCACTTAATGACCTGGGAGCAGCGATTTGCAAAGGGGAGGGAGAAGCGGGGAAAGGAGACCCATCAGGTGGGGGTGGGGGGAGGGGTGTGGTTTCAGGGTTTTGATCTATTGCTTTACCTGAATTTTATTTATGATAGTTCAGTTATTCCAGATTTCACATTTATCAACAGGAAGCATGTGTATAAAGATGAGACTCTAGTTAGACAAATGTAATATAAATGGCTTTAAAAGTTTGTCATATAGGATCTGCAAGAAAAGGATAAGGGGCATCATGCTCCCATTTATATGAGGACTGAACTGAAAAGCGCAGATTTAGTTACATCAAGAGAGAATTCTAAGTGAGATGTTCAAAATGTCACTGACAATACATGCAAAATTCCTGCTCTCGAATATGTTTATTAAAGTAGGCAAGAACCACGCCCTGTGCACACGCACGTGTATGTACACGTACGTATGTACACATGCCCATCTGAATAGCGACGATGCTCCTTTTTCTGATCACACTTTCTGGGAAAGTTGTAGGGAAAAACCTCTGGTTGGTAATAGTGAAAAGGTACAAGTTCACATTCTACCTGCCTTTCCTAACCAAACAAATCAAAAAGTTTAATTGTTCATGCATAGTATTAAGGTGGGGAAAAACCAATATTTAAAAAAATGTAAATACAGAATTAAAAATCCCACTCTAAAGTAAGGAAAGTAGCTTATTTCTTTTCTTCTTTTCCTTCTTTATCATTTATTTTCTGCTCTTCATCTCATGTAGGTGAGTAATTATGTGAATTATCTCATTAGAATCACACCCAAGACACCTAATCAGGTATGTTAACACTGACATCTAGTTGTGGAACAGAAGTTCAGTTGCATACATCCTACGTCAACTCCCTTTCATTTAAAGCGATAGCTTAATTAGGAATAAAAGTGCTAAGCAAAAACAGACCTGCAGGGATTCTAAACTTAAAATCATTGCCAAATATTTTATCACTATTTGCAAAGTACATTTCTTGTTTCATTTTAAAAATTCTTGCATTTCAAAAATCACCAATAAATTAATTATGAATTAAATAAAATAAAAAATACATTTGAAAAAGATTTAATACTTGTAAGGTTAGCTAACAGTCAACCAAAACCAGTTTACTTTGGGTTAAGACTTACTTCAGAATAAGATCACTGTTACTAAGATCTGACTAAATACAAGAGCCCATCAATCAGAAAGTAGATGGAACTGTTTGAGATGTATGCACAGACCACAGCTAGGGAAGCAGGATGCCAAATTAATGTTTTTTGTTTTTTAAAAAAGGCACACTGAGGGACTTTACACAGAAAGGAAAATAAAGATATTATGCCAGATAATACGAGGAGGCAATGAGTTTTAAGGAGGACCTTGAGAAAAGAAATTGAGGTGTGAGAAATCTTTTCAATAAGTGTCTAGGAACATCCATTTAATAATAGGATGTTGGCACAGTGAGATAGCTCATACAAATACTGCTCTCTTCCTCTCCCTCCCCCATTCCTCCCCCTCCTCGGATTTCTTACCATATCTGAAGTTTTCCCAGGCAGAAGAAAAGCAAGAGAGAAAGCATTTTGGGCAAAGGCCACACAACCCTACACAGCCCTGCATTGCCATTAACCCTGGGGATGCAGGGAGTGTCAATTTCTAGGGACAAAAATGGACCCCTAAAAGGAAGTTTAACTGTAAATACAGGTAGTTGAATTAGTACTTTTTAAAAAACAGTATAACTAGTGGATAGCAAACATCATCAACTGTAAATTACAAAATTCAAAAAAGTGTCAATTCTCATTAGTGCCCCGTCTCTCTGAAGTAAATTTTACTTCATTCCATGATTTCTAGTCATACTACCTCTGCAGAAATTACTTGCCTATCCCAACATTTACTTTTCTCTTCTCTTCAATAACCAAACATCAGATGTTCACTGTGGCAATGCACCCAGCTAAAAGGACCATACCTGCATCCCCCTGCAGCTGGAGATGGTCACGAGTAAAGTGCTGACCCCTGAGATACAGATCGCACTCTCAGAAATCTCCGAAAAAGGGAAAAGGTGATAATAGATGCTCGTGCTTCCTGGTCTTCCAACAATTGGTTTGGAAAATAAATGGCATGGCTAGAGCTCCAGTCACCATATTGGACCGGAAAAGGAAGACCACTCTTCAGGACTAACGAAGCAAAGACTGAAAGGAGCGGAGGTGCCGAATGACTTCATGGAGTCACCACAGCAGCCCTCGGCTGTCAGACTTATCATACATGAGAAAGAAACAAATTTCGACCTTCTTTCAGTCACTATTATTTTGGATGTTTCTATTATTGACAGTCGAACATAATCCTAACATACCTCAGTTATTTAGATGGTGTGTGTATAATGAGAAGAGAATTTCAAGTTCATTTCCTGTTTAGACCAGATCTATTTAATTCAATAAGCATTTATTGAGTATCACATGCAAAGTATTTTGCTAAAGGGGTGAATACACAAAGTTTGTATTTAGGGAGATCAGGGGAGTTTTAAATGTAAAACAACACTGTTTTCCCCTAAAGTACAGGAATCCTTTCGTTTATATGAAAAGTCATTTTCTCTCAAACTGTCCTTATGAAGTCAATTTCTACCAAGCAAATACTATTTCATTTTTTTAAAAGTCACACCTGTGTTTTCCTGCGGAGATAAACTTTGAACACTTAATGTAAGAAAATATAAAGAATGTAGAAAACTTTACCAAAATCTTATATCCAATAAACAACTCACTGTGAACAATATTATCCAATACGATCAATATTCATAGCAATACCAATAACAATACTGTGTTATACTTAAAATCTCAAAAGCAAAACTGCTAAAATTTTGGCACAGTAATAATCAACACCACAAATTTTCTCCCCTCAATAACCTCTTGCTAAATGACTTTTATCATAACCTTGGTTATGAGAAAAAGATAGAGCAGCGATCACTAAGGAAGCTCTGTTTTCCCTTTAGAATGATGCTTCTTTGACTGTTACCTAACAACTGAAGCAATCAAAGGATAAGCAGCAGCAGCAAATTGCTGTGATCCTTGAAATGAAACAAAAGTCAAACTATAGATGTTGACAATGATTACTAAGGAGCGAATATAGACCTTAATTTCTTTATCAAGTTTTCTTTCAATAACTCTTTAAATGGTTACTAGTTTATAAATCCTTTTTACAAAAGGTGTTTGATGTTTAAAATAATTTGTCCTGAAATTAAGAAATACCTTCCATCAAGTTTTGATAATGTTTAAGATAAAATCATTTGGGAACTGATATGAGATTGTTTATTTTGAAATTATACTCTGTTTAAAGAGAAAATAAACATTCGTTTCTGCTTCTTCTAGAAAGTCTGTATTTTAAAAACCTTACAAAGGGAGATGGTCAGTGTTCAACAGACATGTTTATAAAATACATGTATCAATAAACATAACACTTAATATCAATTTTTTTAAATATGAAAGTATCAAATGTTCTTGCTTCTGAACTTGCATCAGTAAATTTTTACTTATGAGGTTTACCAGGGTCTTTCTAGGTTCTAATCAAATCATACAGTGCTTACAAGTCTAGTAATTCACCACTGCCTTCCTGATAACATCCAAACTTCTTAGCATGATCTGGAGCCTGTGTACCCATACAGCCTCCTCTCTTAATGTTGTCCCTTAACCAAGTCCCCTCTCTTTCAATTCATACTCACCACACTCATACACATGCACTTTTCCCTCAGGTGATAGCAATCTACTTCACGTGCTACCAAGGGGCCACATTTTCTTAATTCTAGGGCCTCTACACATAGTTAAAAGACCTCTCCTCCCCTGCCCAACCTCGGACACAGTCTCTCTCGACCTAGATCTTTCTGATCGGTCCCTCAGAATGCACTCAGCTCACACAATTCCTCCAGAAAGCTTTCAGGGCTTCCATCGCACTCTGTAGTTCATGCGACCCTCACATTCCTCCCAGGACACAGCCTCTCTCATTAGACTATGTGATCTGACAGAGCCCAGGCCGTGTCTCATGCATCTGGGTACTCAGAGTACCCACACAACTGCAGTAACTGGCACCCACAGGCCCTCAATAAATACCTCTTGACTAAATAAGTGCATGAGAATGAATGAACTTGATTTCTAAAATCAACTCCTGATTAATGTTGATTTCCCTCTTCACTGTTCTGTTCACAGGACTAGCTTAAAAAGTCTTAAAAAGCTCACACTTATGTGACTATAGATATCTATCTCAAAGCTTATTTTTAAGGAAATTGTTTGATATTTATTCAATTTTTTACCTTGGAAATACAATCAAGATCCTAGAATGGGTTAAAAAATCCCATTTATCTTACAAATTTCTTAAATATAGAACCAACATTGCAACTATCAGGCAGTTAACAAGTATTTATTACAGTACCTAGCACGTACTGGGCACTCTGCTAGGTACTGAGAATACAAGATGAGTGGACATTTGTGTTCTGTTTGCCAGCAACCAATCCCCCATTCCTGGCACTAGTCCCACATTTTCTTTGCGGGACCTCACCTCACTCACTCTCTGTCAAAGTGGTTCAGATGGCCTCAAACAACCACCCCTAGTTTCTACGCAAGTATGTGTCAAGTGCCTGAGCCAATGAGACTTGCCAGAGTGGTTTCAGCATGAGCACACAACTTGAAATAAGCTAATTATGCACAAGAGCAACTAGGAAGAGACACTTGGTCTTTCTTTGAGTTTACCCATGGAAAAATATAAGTTCAAAGGCTACTATAGCCATCTTCATGCAATAAAGGAAGAATGTATATAAAAAGAAGAAGTTGTAAATACTCATGTAATGATCAAAGTCAAATGTAGGCTTGGTTTAGGGTAGAGCTTGAAAAGGGGCTCAAAATCATGTCACCAGGGGCTCAAAATCATGTCACCAGGTACCTGTTTTTTTTCTGTGTATCTATTTTGTTCCTTATGAATTTTCTGTAACTGAAAATAACAGTCCTAATAGACATTCAGAAGCACACACTTAAATATCATTTGCCACTATGAAGAAATGTATTTTGCATTCCAACTTGGCAAGCAGAGCAACATCAATGCCAAAAGTTTTCCGAATGAGTATTTAATTAACTGTATACCTACAAAACAGAAGCACGTCTCTTGATCGAACACTCACCAAGTGTCCTAAATTGAGGCAATAATTGCAGGCGTCCCAATTCTGGGAGCAAGGGCTTTATTACAAGGCTACCCAATTACCTAATCCTAAATGTGTATTCTAAATACTACAGCTACGTACAGAGCCATTTGTAGAACCTGTCTCTCTCATGTCTTTTAAGAAGCGCATAATATTTTCACCATCTTACTAATACTTTGTACATTCTTATTCTTATAAATTTCAAGTTCTGAAAGTAAAAACAATTAAAACAGAAAGTTCAATTACAGGCAACTGAAAAATAATTTTAGGCAAAAAATTAACATATAAAAGAATTCTGAACCTCACCATTAGTGAGAGAAATCCACCTTAATCAGTTTTACCTACTGGACCAGCAAAGATTTTGTAAGATGAACACTGTCTAGGACCAGTAAGTGTTTGATGAAGGTACCCATCCTCGTGTTGGCTATCGTATACACTGATTCAACCCTTCTATTATTAGACCTAGCTATTCCACTTTCAGTGGCAATTTATGCTAAGGGAATATTAAGACAAGTAAGTAAAGATATAAGTGTAAGACCACATACATACATGAGAACAGACGTGTTAAAAATGATGCCCATGTATACTGACATGAAATGATACACATATTTTTAAATACAAAAAGCAAGTTACTAAATATCCTATCGAGCAATGATCCAAGTTTTGTATAGTACATGTACATTTATACACATTAAGAAAAGAAAGCAAATGTCAACATGGGCTATTTCTTGGTGGTAAAGGAAGAATTTGGAGGTAATTCTTACTTCTTCTCATATACTTCTGGATTATATAAGGTTTTTTTTTTCCTTTACAATAAGAATATAGTACATTTATAAGCAGTAGAAAACAAACAAAAGAAAATTTATTTTTATCTTGGAACAAAAGGAGTCAATACTTCTGTTGGCTGGGACCCTAAGAAATCACAAAGGAAATAAGTATCAAGGACACATGAAAGATTTGGAAATATTCTCAAAATAAGCCGACTGGACTGTGACACCACACACGTGCACACGCACACACACCAGTGAGCAGCTGTACCTCAGTGCATTACTTTATCCCACCAACTCAACAGTAGTCAAAAGAATAAAGAACAATAAGAATTAAACTACATTGATGTAGTTTTTAAAAAATCAACAAGTAACTAGCATATGGCCAAAAATGTAATGAGTTGAAAGCTACCTCTTTACATACTTACAGAATTCAAAGGATACAAATCTGTCTTCCCAATTTTTCCCATGACATTTAAGACCTTCCTCTTAAGCTCTTAAGACTATCAGTGCTTAAAACACATTATTTAAATAGTTAAGAAATTAAAATAAATGCATGTGCTCCAGCCTATTATAGGTTTAAACAACAAAGACTTCATTTTACACAAAAGTGCTTTGTGAATGAGCACCTATAAATAGTTCATTATAAAATGTTGAAATGTTTTTTGCTGATGTTTGCTCATAATTTAAAAAATGACAATTTCTGATATATTCATGGAAGTCAATGACAAAATGCCTTAAGCATTAGTAGTCTGTAATCTAGTTAACTGCGAATGAAAAAAGACTTGTAAAAATATAATTATGCTATCAATCATAAAGATCCCCAAGATCAAACTAAAAACTCCACTCTAAATTTGTCCTGCCATACTGGGCCCCTCTTTGCTTTATACTAAACCTTGAAAGCTTATATATTTTTTATCATTATTGACTTGATAGAGTTTTAAACTCGATTCTCAATTTCTGCTACAGGCACCTCGAAAAGAAAAATTAAGTTTTGCAATTTTGGACTAGGTCAGAAAGTATTAGTCATAAGACCTCAGAGGAAAACATACTCAATTACTTCATTCCTCATTTTCCTCTTCCACATGTCCTGCTGACTATATATTTCTCTGCAAACCTTTTTCTGTTAAGCCTCATAGAACTCAACAAATATTAGCTATCATTATTTTTATCAGGAGTGTCACAGGCATACCCTATGGAGATCATTCATTCAGAGAAAGAGAGAGAGAAGAGAGAGAAAATTAATTCATATATTCTGAAAAGAAAGATTAAGGATATGAATATCTAGATACCTAGCCCTTCTCTGCCTGTTTGAATTTTAGCTCTGCCATTTCCACATGTATGATTTATCCAAGGTACTTGACCTCACTATGCCTCAGTGTCTTTACTTGTAAAATAGAGATAAAAAAGTAACTATGTCATAGGGTTTTTTGAGGACTAAATTGCTTAAAACCTTCAAAGCTCTTACATTTGTGCTGGCCATAAAGTAATCACTCAAAAAAATGTTTGCTATTATTATCAAAAGTACAAAGATGTTTTAAAGTATCACTTGCTAGAAAGGACTGGGTGTGACAGGACCTCTCATTGCAGATAGAAGTGTCAATGGAGGATTTGGTGTTTTAAAGAACATTTTGTCAGTATCGAAAAAACCTTAAAATTACTTTGGACTTATCGGTTTTTTATTTGGACACATATTCTAAGGTATGGTAGGCAAAATAATGATCCTCCACCAAAGATGTCCATATCCTATTCCCCGAAATCTGTGAAAATGTTGCTTTACATGGCAACAGAGAGTTTGCAGATATGATTAAGGATCTTAAGAGATTATCCTGGGTGATGCAGATAGGCCCAGTGTAATCACAAGGAGGATGGAGGATGGTTAGAATCAGAGATGTTTTCAGAGGAAGGAGACTGGAAGATGCTACCTTTCTGGCATTGAAGATGGAGAAAGGGGTCACAAATCAAGAATGCAGGTGACCTCTAGATGATGGAAAAGGCAAGGAAACAGATCCTGCCCTAGAGCCTCCCGAAAGGAATGCAGTCCTGGCAACGCCTCAGTTTTAAGACCTCTGACCTCCCGAAGTGTTACATACAAATCTGTGTTGCTATAAGCCATCGAGTTTGTAGTAATTTGTTACAGCAGCAATAGGAAACTAATACATAAGGCAGTAATAGAGATGTGGAGAAAAAGACTAATAAAAAAATGTTATATTATTTATAATAGTGAAAAATTTATAAGCCATCTAAATGTCCCAAAATACATAATTGCTTTGAACAAGTATGGAACATCCATAAAATAGAATATCACCCAACCATTAAAAACAAAGTTTACAAATATATTTAATGGCAAGGAAAAATTCAAGATTTTCTATGTGAAAATAGAAAGCTATAATTTTAATGCTCACAGACACATGTAAAGATTGAAAAGGCACAATCTAAATCCTCAACAGCTTTTTCCCTACATGAGCATGTATGATTTTTATTTTTAAATTTACTTCTTCATTTGTGTAGCATCAGTTTTTCCCAATAGACCATAATCTCTGGAAGAAAAGAACATGGTGTCTTGCGAATGCTGTATCCCCATCACACAGCACAGTAACTGACACAGAAACTACTCAATAATTACCTGCTGAATGAATCAATGTATACGTTTCCAGTATTTCTCAATTTTGAAACAAATGTATCAGATGCAGTTAAAAATAAAAAGAATGTAAAGATGGTATTTTTAAAATATTCAACTTTACTGAAAATTAAAAATTAAAATAATTTCACCTGGTAAATTAGTTTTAAATATCATATTAGCATTTTTATAGTAATAGAGTTTATTGGATGTGTCCCTTTAAAATGTAACTTGACAATATCATCAACTTTTCAAATGTTCATACTCTGTAACTTATTCACTCATTTAACAAATATTTATAGAGCATCCACTATGCGACAGGCACTATTCTAGATGAACAAAATAGAAAAAATAAAACAAATCCCCACACAAACGAAACAAACAAATTCACAGTATTAAGTGCTAAGAGGAAAATCAAGCAGGAAGGGGGACAGGGAGGCTGAGCAGAGGCTGCAATTTTCAGTAGTGGTCAGGGAAGCCCTGAAAAGATGACATTAAAATAAGGGACTATCGTGTGGCTATCTGGGGGACAGCATTC
Source organism: Rousettus aegyptiacus (assembly GCF_014176215.1). Taxonomy (NCBI): domain Eukaryota; kingdom Metazoa; phylum Chordata; class Mammalia; order Chiroptera; family Pteropodidae; genus Rousettus; species Rousettus aegyptiacus. Next base: position 89,476,051 of record NW_023416285.1, on the reverse strand, counting down.
CAGGCAGAGCGAGCAGCAAGTGCAATGGCAGGACAGGACAATGTGCATCCTTCCCAACATTTTTCAAAGTCCAAATTCACTTTCATTTTATACACACACACACACACACACACACACACACACGATTAATGTGCCCACATAAAGGACAACTAGTTACATGGCCATTTCCATTATACAGATGATGAAAGGATAAAGCTACACTATTAAAATAACTTCATATAACTTATTAATCCAATTATATAAACATTTTTAAAAATGCTATCTTATTATGTTGATTTAGAAATACTGCTTTTTTCAGTCAAATTTCATTAAACAATTTTATTCTACTTTCTCATGTACATCTTTAAAATCAGGTCTTTATCACCACTAGAACCAATTTTTTAAGTCATTTAACACAGTTTTCAAGGGTACATCAACTTCTCTTCATTCAAAGTTACTTGAAGTCTAGCATTTTTTGAATTCCTGCATGATAATGTAACTGGAAATTTTATGCTGACAAGTACTCATTAGCTATCTGTGATCTCCACAAAGTATCCCCCTACTGTATTGTGTGGTAAAGTAATTTCCAGAAGGTTTGTTTACAATGATATTTAACACCTGTAATTGTTAAGGTCATCCCCTAAAAATTATTTCTAAATCTCTAAATTCACCCATATGATTTTTCATCTATTCCATCAAGTGACCTCAATAAGCATCCAAAACTGGTATTAAGTTTTTTCACGATAATATAATTTATCCGAGCAGCATTTTATTACTTTGCTATTCAAAATAAAGTACAGTAATTGAGAAATACGAAGATCTTTCTTGAGGACTAAAATGTAAGGCCATACCCTCTTTCTGAAGTAGAACTTTGGGGGGAAGGGACATGAATATACTTACTATATTGCAGAATTTATGACAAATATGTCTATAGGGCATACATATATGTTTAAGTTTTATTTGGTGTTTATTTTCAATCATGGAATCACAAGCCCTTTGATTTTACAATCATGGGAAAGAGTCAAAAGACAATTTCTTCATAGACACAGACCTCTGGATTTTAAGTACGTTTCCATTGCCAAATATTGAAATGCCAACCCATAATACAATCTATAAAAATGATAGATTGACATCTTTTCCGTCAAGCTATAGTCACCAATATTGTGACAGTTCAAAACTCAAAGAAATCTCTAGTAGTCAATGAAAGAACTCCATTGGATGGAGAGCAGTGTAGAGAAAAAGGATCAATATTAAATCAAAATTAACAAAGAGCGTTGTTAGGTTTAATTTTCAAGGAGTATAATTTTAAAAAGTGACTCAGCAAATAACCACAAAAGTAAACCAAGGCCACAAAAATAAAATGCCTTCTGAAGAAACACAGAAATTACTCTGGTACTTTATTATCATCTAAATCTCAGGGTTTTTAGGATAACATTTAAACAAGGCAAAACTGCTTATTGAGTATCTTTCATTTCAGCTATTAAAGTTCAAAAAACTTTTAACTAGAATTATGTAATAATAAATCTTTCAAATTATAGGTTTTTTGGATCAAAAATCACCTATAATTAAGGAACATGCCAAAGCCCCTAAGGGTCTGGCATTTGTTTTAAAATTACACCTTATTCATCAAGTGCTAAGTAATTACTAAATTCACTACTGAGCTTGAACAAAAATCGCTAATGGATGCTGAAAATGTATCATGATTAACTTTCTTATGGTGTTGTTTACTTTAGTCCAAGGGTTTTTTTTTTTTTTTTCCCCCTTAGGTTTAGGTGATTTGAAGTCCTAGAATAAAAAGAAATAGTGGCTAAGAATAAAAGCAATTATCGATCCGGGTGAAAGGGTATTTATGATATATTTTTTAAGTCCCAACACAAGCTTTACCTAGTTCCCAAAAATTAGATGCAATTTTTTTGATTTTAGATAGGATGAGAGCTGATTGGCACTATTTCTGAAGAGCAGTTTTTAGGAATATTCCTGACAATCTTCCATGGGCAAAACAAAAGACCAACAGAGCCCTAAGAAGGCTCTAGCCACCAACAAATACCAAATTCTACATATGACCTTAACCTTTATGATAGTAATCAGTCTGTAATTACATACAGATTTGATCTCAAATAGCAACCTCTTCAATTTTCCAAGAAAAGGGTAATATTTCTTGACAGGAATAAAAGAATAAAAAATAACACATTCAAACTTCATTGTTTTTACTACAGGCCATTATTAACATAGGATCTAAATTCTATACTGAGTTACAACCAACTATTCTCAACAGACTTGATTATTTTGAGAACATTTTAAATATTTTATCTTGTGGCACAGAAAAATCTCTATTATCTATTAAACTTTCACATACAATCATGCATACATGCTTATCAAACCACATACTTACATACACACACATTCGTCTCCTACATAACACCTATTAACATCCCTCAAAACTCTATCGATGGACCATACTTTGAGAAATGCTGATTTAGTACATCCAGGAAAAAAAAAAAGATGACCTTCAGGAATCAGAATTTAATAGCTAAGCTTAAACTTTACACAGTGGTATTTACTTCAAGCTATACATATTTCATAGCAAACATGACCTTAGTTCATTTACACACTTGCTCATTCATTCAACAAACATGTATAAGCGATTTTCTAAACAAAAGCTATCCTATTACAGAACTTATATTCTAGTGGGGGTTGGGGAGGACAAAGAGTAAATAAATAAATAAGTGTATAATATGTCCGACAATGAAAAATACCATGGGCAAAGAAAGAAGAAAAGAAAAGAAAAGAAAAGAAAAGAAAAGAAAAGAAAAGAAAAGAAAAGAAAAGAAAAGAAAAGAAAAGAAAAGAAAAGAAAAGAAACGAAAAGAAAAGAAAAGAAAAGAAAAAGAAAAAAAAACAGTATAAACCAAGCAGTGCAGGAGAAGTTCTCTTTTTACATGAGTTGGTTAAAGAATGTCTCAGCAGCAGCAACCTAAAAGAAATGAGGGAGCAGGCCCGGGAAAAGAACGAAACAGAACAGAGGGAAGAGATACTGCAGAGGCTCAGGCATGGAAGCACGCTTGTTTTGTAGAAGGAACAGCAAGGACAACCATATTACGGGCTGAATGTTTATGTCCCCCACCCCCAAATTCATATGTGATGATAGTACTAAGAAGTGGGGACCTCGGGAGGTAATGAGGATGAGAAGAGGTTATGAGAGTGCAGCCCTCATGAATGGGGATAGTGCCCTCGTAAGAGTCCTGGGGACCTTGCTTCTCTGTGCTCTCCACCATGTGAGGGTACGAGAAGGTGGCACCCTACACCCTAGAAGAGACCGCACCAGAACTCAACCGTGCTGCCGCCCTGATTTTGAAATCCTCAGCCCCCAGGGCTGTGTGACACAAACCTCTGTTGTTTATAAGCCACTCAGTCTACAGTCCTTTGTTTTACAGCAGCTCAAACTTACTAAGAGTGCGGGTGAGCCCGGAGTGGAGCGAGCAAGGGGAGAGGCAGGAGACGTGGTCAGAGAGGGAAAAGGGCTGGCTCTAGGCCAAGGAGACCCGTGGGGCTTGTTGAGGACTTCGGCTTTTGCTGAGTGATAGGAGATAGCGCTCAGAAGTTTTCATCAGAGGCGTGGCTTACCTGACATATCCCTCAAGGATCCCACTGACCACTGTGTTGAAAATAAACTAAGGGTGATAGAGCAGAAGCAAGGACACCAGCAAAAAGGCTATTACGATAATACTAAAAAAAGAACCCAAGGCAAAGCTTAGCTGCAAATTCTTTTTCTGGAAGGTAAAACCCCAAAGTAGCAAGAATGAGCATAGTGAGGCAAGGAAGGCAGAAAAGCAAATAAAAGGCAATGTGTAGTAACCTGGTCCCAAGAACACCCAGTTTCACAAGAAAACAAGCCAGCCGCTGTCAGAAAGGGCAGGCTGTGTAGACCCATCACTCCTAACAGCTATCAAAAGGAGGAGGGCTCTATCAAAGGTGACAGACACTCTGCAGGAAAGATGGCATTTGGTGTGAAGCAGCACTCCTATATTCCCGTGTGTATTTGAGCAAGGCCCACTGGTAGGGGGAAGAGGGAGGGAGATGTAATTGCCGGCTCCTTCCTCATCCTGTCTCTAAGTCACACCATGAGACATATTATGGAAACACTCCTGGGTTGCTCCTTTACTCACACACTACTATCACACTCACAATATTTCTGCCACCAGATGTGTGGGGTTTTTTTTTTTTTTTCACCCAAAACTAATCAAATCTCTTAGATACCAGCCGGATACGTAGAATTCAATTCAATCGACACTAACTGGAGTTAGTACAGACCCCACAGGTTAAGGGCTCAGTCCCATGAGACTGCCCCCACTTCAGACATCGATTGCAAGTAGCTGGTCCCCAGGTTACCCAAAACTTCTGTCTGACTTGGCTACAAATCAAAGGTTCCCACAACTCTACTTGGATTACTTGCTAGAACCTCTCACAGAACTCGAGGAAACACTTACGGTTACCAGTTTATTACACAATAAAGGACATGATAAAGAATATGGATGAGCATCCAGAATAAGAGGTGACATCAGGTGAGATCTGGAAGGGTCCCAAGCATGGGAGCTTCTGTTCCCATGGAGTTGGGGTGAGCCACATTCTCGGCATGTGGGTAAATGTTTACCAACCTAGAAGCTCTCTGAACCCCTTACTTTTAGGACTACTATGAAGGATTCATCATGTTTATTGAAAATAAACTAAAGGCACAATCAATTATTAACTTCATCCCCAGCCCCTTTCTCCTTCCCAGAGGATGGGGGTGGGACTGAAAATTCCAAGCTTCTAATCATGGCTTAGTCTTTCTAGTGACCAGCCCCCAACCAGAAGCCCCCCAAGAGTCTCCTCACTACAAGAAAAGACATTCCTATCACCCAGAAAACTCAAAGGGATTTAGAAGCTCTGTGTCAGGAACCTGGGGTCAAAGACCAAATATCAGAATAAATATCACTTAGAAAATTACCAGGGTTTTAGGAGCTCTGTGCCAGGAACTGGGCATGGAGAGCAATATATGTATTTTTTCTATTATTTCACAAGCAAAACTCTCCCCCTCCTTCCCACTTAGGGTCATGTTATCCAACCCCTCCAGACAGCTGCTGGAGTTGCTAGATCCATGTCCACAGCCAGGCTCTTCATCTGAGTCCAGACATGGGGGCAGACTGCGCGCTCTGAGCCAGGCCCCCCGCCCCCCTCCCCCCGCAGTGTTATGGTAAGAGGCGACAGCGGCAGAGTGAGGGGCCACGCTGAACAAGCAGCCCAGGGCCCAGGAGGCAGGTGTGGCCAAGTGAACCTGGAGTGGCACGTAAATTAAGCTGACAACACAGAAGAGACATGTGGACCAGGTTAAGACAGAGAGAAATGATAGAATTATAAATATAGTTGGAAGGAAGAGCTGGAATTTGCTGATGAGAATGAAAGAGAAGAAAGAAAGATGACTCCGAGGCTTAGATCTGGGCCACTGTAGAAATGGAGACACCTGTTACTGGTACGAAAGCCTGCCAGGGCAGCGAGTTTTAGAGAAATAAGGGGAACCAGGAGTTCGATTTTGCATATTTTTAGGAAAAAAAAACACAGATAATCAGAACATTAACAAATCCTGCTTAATAGAAAATTACAAAGAAGCTTACTTAGTCAAAGTCGACGACATAATCACACGTCATGCTAATTAGCCAGTATGCGTAGCCCTGGCACGTCTCTCTTTCCAACTCACTGCCTTCCAGCAAGTCCTGCCACGGCTCCATCGGCTCCATCGGTGCCCTAAGTGCCTCCCCACCACCACTAAAAAAGTGCTGATTTAAACCAAATAGCATCTTTTTTTGCAGGGCTTCTCAAGACCTTTGATATGTTAGTATGTCCTAAGAATGTCTCAAGGGACAATACCATGTGAAGACTTTCCTAAATTTGTTTGACCATCAAGGCACACTAATAACTCTCAGAAACCTGCTACATAGGATACCAGCCTGCATGTCTCCACATGGACCATGCTATTCACATCCGTATGTCTATTTAGGATGTACCCTTTCTCTTCCTGACTATATAGAAAATGCCCAATCAGCTTTCAAAATCCTGCTTGGAAGAAATACCATAACGAAATTGAAAAGAAAATCACCAGTTATAAAAAAGAACATACAAATGGCAACATGTACGTGTCACAAAATAAATACAAATAGTAAGCACAAGAAAATGTCCAACTTCCAAGGTAACGTCCACAGTATTATATACTATGCACCACGAACTACACTAGCTCTGTGTATATACTGTATCCTTAAATCTTTCTAACAGGCCTGTAGGTTAGCATTATTATCCCAATTTCATCAATGGAGAAATCCAATAGAATTAAGTGGGGAAAGCTACTTACAAAACAAAGTGGGAAAAAAGAAAGGAACTAAGATTGACCGAGTACCTGCATTATTTTTCATACATCGGCTGTTTCATTTAACATTTACAATACCCTTGGAGACTGCCCTTTTCTTCTCCCTCTCCATATTCATTTGATGGATCATCTTTTGCGGCTATAAATAATACTTTCTTTCTCTGATTTATTCCTGTGTAATTCAAATGAAGTCTGAAAGATATTTGACAACCTCAAATACCAAAACAATAGAATAACAACTGAAGGATATAAAGATGGAGAGATTGGAACACTCAGACATTGCTGGTGGGACTGTAAAATTTCATAGCCACTGTGGAACAGGTTGGTGGTTCCTCAAAAAGTTAAACACAGAATTGCCATATAATCCAGCAATTCCATTCCTGGTGTATACTCAGAAGAATTGAAGGCATGGACACAAACACACATATATACCAAATTCATAGCAGTATTATTCACAATAACCAACAGGTAGACACAACCTAAGTCCATCAACAGATGACTGGACAAACAAAATGTGGTATATGCACATAACAGATTATTCAGCCATAAAAGGGAATGAAGTACTGATATTGGCTAAAAAAAACCTTAAAAACATTATACTAAGGAAAATAAGCCATACACAAAAAGACAAATATTGTATGATTGCACTTAAATGAGGTACCTCATATCAACAATTTAGTAGAGACAAAGTAGAATAATAGTACCAGGGTCTGAAAAAAGAGAGGTGGGAGGTATTATTTAATGGTACAAAGTTTCTGTTTGGGAAGATGAAGAAATTCTAAAAGTAGACAGTGGTGATGGTTGTACAACACTGACATAACACCATTGAATTACTCTCTTAAAAATAGTTGAAATGGTACATTCTATGTATATGTTACCACAATAAAAATAAATCAGTCATAAACCTCATCTAGAAATCCATAAAAAATTTGTTAGTATTATTTCTCCTGTACTTCTTACTATTATTGAAGGTGTGTATTCAAGTAGTGGATCTATTCAGAAAAATGGCAGCGCAGCAAGCATAAGGTCAGGTGGAGAAACCTAGGTTACAAAACTGGCTCTACCACTGAGTAACATGTTACATACTTCAAGGCCTAATATGTAAAAAAGGTCCTTAATAAATGCTGCAGTTAGCTACCATTGCTATGTCTTTATTATTATATAAAACTACATGGAAAACTGTTATGAAAAAATTTTAAACTTTGGTACATCAAATAAATGAACACTAGAGAACAAACGCATGGGGAAAACTGCATCAGGTATGATTAAAAGTCAATACCCTTAATACATAGAACTCACACCAAAAGATGAGATAGCATCAAGACAGAGAGGCAGCAGGAAGGCTACTTTAGATCACAATATCGGCCAAGGAAGGCTACTATGAAGAGGCCACATATTAACCAAGACATAAAAGATGAGATACAACTACAGTGGAAAAGTCTGGGATTTGAGCACTCTGGATAGAGAGAATAGCAAATGCCAGAACAAAGTAGGAACACAAAGGGTTTAAGGAATACAGAGAAAGAAGACGGGTGAGCCTGGAAAAAAGAACCAGGGGGAGAGTAGCAGATAAGGTGGAACAGGCAGACAGAAGCCAGATCTCACAGGCCTAGTAAGAAGATAGCACTGTGATTCTAACCTCAAATGAAAGCCAGCTAAGCAAAGAAGTGAGTATCCAGTCTACTGTGCAAAAGATCATTCTGTTTCTATGTGGGGAAAGGATGAGTAGGAAAGCAGAGTGGAAGGAGGGGGGGCAGGGAGCACTTGGGAAACTTTTAATATTTTAAGTAAGAGATGCTATAGCTTCATTTCAGGATGATGGTACTGGTAATAGAAAAAAAAATGTGTACAAATTCCCATTGGATTGGTTAATAGGAGAAAAAATACGTAATTGTTTCATGAACTAAAAAATGCAAATTTAAATTATACAATCTCCCCTACCAACTTAACAAAAGTTAAAAATGGGTAAGACAAATCCTGATGAATACATAATTGAGGGAACTACTCATTATCCCCTAAAAAGCAATTCGCTATATTATCAAAAGTCGTAAAAGTCTCATAATTTCTCACTTAGTAATGAGCACACAGCCAGTCTTCTACTGTTGAATAAACTGAGACTTTTAGAAAACAGGCTTAGAGAAAATCAGGATTTATGCTTAAGGATGTAACCGTAGCACATTTCTACTTGCAAAAAATATTTCGAGTGGTTACAACGTACCAGGCATTATTAACACTTTATGTGCCTTATCTTTAATCCTCACAATAATCCTTCAATAGAAGAATTACTTTTCCCATTTCAAAATCAGGAAACAGGTTCAAAAATGTTAGGGAACTAGCCCAAGGTCTGAACTCAGCTCTTCTGGCTCCTAAATATATCTAGACACGATGTATGAAGACAGGATGTTTCTTTTCGATGATCAGAATTGACCAGAGTTTCCCTCTATGCTTCCCCTACAGTTCTACTTAATTGTTCACTAACTTCTACCTTGAATTGTAGCTACCCCTTTGAAGAGTCATCTGTCCCCGGCCTAGGCTTGCCTAGCGACCTCCCCTCCCCCACTGTGACTTCCTTGAGAGCAAAAGACCGCGTCTCCACGCCTCTAGGTAGATTACTGCCACACTAGGAATTGGGGACTGGCACCAGTCAGGGGGCTCGCCCCTCCCGCTCTGTGGGTACCATTTTAGTTTCACTTTATACACAGCCTGGCCTCGCAGAGCTGGACTCAACGACTTGAGTCCTCTAAGGCGCCGCACCCGTCCTTCGGACAAGGCTCGGGGCGGGATGAAAGGAGTCTCCGCCCGGAGCGGAGGGAGGAGGTGGCCCGCTGGGGCGGTTTCCAGGACAACGAGTCCCCCATCCCCCGGTCTCCGCCCCTGGCTTGTCGCGGCTCCGCCGCTCCCTAGCGCGCGAGCTATGACCCGCGCCAACGCGGGAATCAAGAGAGAGGTGCTCTGTGCACGCTCACCTCTGAGCGCTTGGTGCATGCCCCCAATGCCGCTATACAGCTCCAGGACCCGCAGGGGCTCCATCCCCACTCTGTCGCTGCTGCCGCCTCGGAACTAGGCCTGCCGGTCCCCCGGCTTCTCCTCCCTCCACCCGCGCCGCTTCCTGGCCTCCGGTTCCGCGGCGTTTTAGTTCCGCCCTCTCCCGCCGCTCAAGACTCTGAGCCTCACCGGGTAGCGCTGGGCCTGGGGGCTGGCAGAGGTCAGCGAAGGGACAAAAGGCAGAAAGCAGGGCTCCCAGGTGAAGACCAACCACTCCGTGGCGACATTTACGGTTCATCACCCTTCTAAGGTGTAGTCAGAGGCTTTGGGAGGAAAAAAAACCTGGAGCTCAGTAGAGAGGCAAAAGTTAGAATCCAGAAAAACTCCCTTACAGACATGCTGCTTTTCCGTCCCTTGGAAGTCTGAATTGTTCCAACTTTTCTGCCATTAGCCTTGAGCATATGCCACGTGCTTGGGGTTCTGGAGATACATCAGATCAGCCTCTTCTCCAGAGAAAGTCCCAGAGTTACAAGTATGGAAACAATACACGTGCTGCGGAGCAGAGCCCCTGGTGCACGCTGATACAGAGGATGCTTGCCGTAATTGTTAGTGGGATTGATTATATTTTTTAGCTTGGGGAATATTCCCAACATAGCATCTGCCGTTGATATAATGCTAAACTATGTTTGAGCCTCCAAGTTCTAGGGCCTTGCTTCTCCAAAATGATCCAGTGCCCAAATGGTTAGAAGCCGGATTAAAAACTAAGCAAAAAAAATGGCCTTATGCCAGAGATGAAATGTTTTTACTGTAAAGTGTCCTATTGTTCCCGTTATCACCATACATTAACTTTAGTTAGAAAAAAATAGGGAGTACCACTAATAAAAAGTTAACTGATCTGTCAGAAACTCTCACGTGTGCTAATATCACAACTAAAAGTATGAGTACTATTATCTGAACTATAGAATTGACTGATCCACTTTGATGTATTCTGTGAAATATTTGAATTGTAAGTGTGTGTTGACCTTTAAATGTTTTGCTTTCATTGGTTATTTCAGAGAAGAAGGGTTATATGGTAGAAAGATAGCAGATAACTTAGTCTTAGCCCTGGTATTGCCAAAAACTGGTCATGTAACTGCACTGAGCCTAGTTCCTCAACTATAAAATAAAGCGGAAGGAAGAAAGGGAAATGATTGCTGAGGCTGACTTAATATTTGGAAAAGTGAGTCCTGATGTGGTCACATGTTAATTATCTGCTCAAACTGAAATGATCTAGAAAGGAGACATTTTTTAAAATCTGCTTGAAGCAAATGTACTCTTAAACCAACTCAACTTATAGAAATCATATACATACTAACATCATATATAATGCATAATATTGGTACTATAAATATATATCAGTACATATAAAGAGACCGAGATATATAGTCGCAGTGATGGACAGACAGTCAACGACCGATATGTTAAATAAATCTAGAATCTGTTTAGCCATTAGCAACATAAATCAGTACAAATATGACCAAACCTCTTACCCTGTAGGGAGAGATAGGACCGAAATATGTGGAAGAGTTCATAAAAAAATACCAATCTCCTGCGAGGACAGGAGGTAAAACCTCATACTCACACAGGCCCACTACAAACTGTTTACTCTGGTATGTAAAGGCCTTCACAACAGAAACTCACAATTACCTTTCTTTAACTTCGCATTCTTTGTCTTAAACTCTGCTGCAAACTAAACTGCTGGGGACTCCCCCAGCACCCTTTCTCTGTTTGTTCTTTACCCCGCCTGGAAATCCTAGCCTTCTTCAAGGCCTCTACTTCAAGTGAAAACTTCCTTCCAGACTCCCACGCTAGAAACCCCAGCTTGTTTCAATTCCTCAATCCACCCCCATCCCAGTCTTCTGAAATACAGATCCCACCTGCTGCTGCCACTAATTCTTTTCAGTTCTTTCTAGCCCACATCTCTTTATGTAGTATTTCTTCTCTAAAGCTGATCAAGTGTGATATCATTTCAAGAATGAAAACTTTCTACATAATCATAAATTACAACTATCTCCATGGAAACATCTGCAGGTGCTAGGTCCCCTCAGATTACGAATACAGTTTCTTCCAACCCCTGGCACAAGCTGTGAGAGTTGGGGGTGGGGGTACCACAGTTGGGAGTAGCTGAGGAGGAATGTAAGATGGGCAGATAAATTAAAAAAGATGATATATACTGATGACTCTTTCCCAAAACCAATCCTAAATGTTCCTACAAGATTAAAAAAAAAAAAATGTTTTTTATCCCCCAAAGCTTTCTAATCCTATAGTTTCCCATAGTGTTATCCTCAGTGATATATCCAATAGAGCTTATGCTCTCATCAGAGAAATTCAACGTACTTTTTGAAAATACAAATATTAAAACTTGGACTTTAGGATATTGAATGCATTTTCCGTCAAAATAGAGAAAATACACTTGTAAACAAACAAACAAACAAATAACCCAAAAGGCTACTTAACACCTGGCACATATGAAGCATATCAGAAATAATTAAGGGGCGCGATATAATTCTAAGGGGTATATTAAAATAATAATACCATACTCTCAATTATTTAAGGGATCACTGTATAACTTAAAATCTAATGATATTTTATTCTTCTTCTCTTGCCTGTCATTAATATCTAACAGAATTAAACAAAGTCTGCCAAATGCTTAAAATATTGTTTGCAATCATTTTTGAGTTTCCATGATCCAGGCCATCCTTTATTTCCCAGTGAAACGTGATATGAATTCCTATACAAGCTTGCCTACGGGGAGAGCATACCCTGATTTTGCCAATTTGAGCAATCAATAAATTACATTCTGGTTTTACACGGAAAAAAGAACTGTCTTTATGAAATGCATGGAAAATAAAAAAAAGGAGTCATACGAGGAGGAATTGACAATAAATGTCGAGAGAGGAAATGATATTCAGAAGAAGTTTGAATTGGAAAGGCCCCTAGAGCTCATCTATCACTTGTAAGCACCCAATTATTCAAGAACACCAATTGCAGAGTTTCTGATCAGCTAGCATTAGGCCTCAGCTTGTGAACTGTTAATGAGGGGAGCAGCCTACCGCAGAGTAAGGTATTTGGTGATGAAGAACCTGAATTATTAGAAAACTCTTTTTTATAGTCACCTGAAATCTAGTTCCTTTGAGAGGCTCTCGGCACTGATTTTGAAGAACTCTCCCTCTTCTGTAATGAGTTATGTTGTGGTTACACCTTCAAGCTTGAGAACCAAAGAGTATAAATAGGAATCATAGATCTGCCGCTTCCTAAATAAGTGACTTTCGAAATGTCACTTAACCTCTGATGCTGGCAAACATCTAAAATGTGTTAAAATAGGACATATGGTTGCTATATGAGGACTGAATGAGAACTAACAGCACTTAGCCCAGTGCCTAGCCCAATATACATGTATGTTTTATAAATAGTAAATATTCTCAAAGCGATGCGTTCTCAACCCCCTCTACTATGTCATGTGGCATGACTGATCCCTGGATTCAATCACACTTCCGTTTGGTGATGTCTGTTGTAGGAGCCATAACCGAACACTGGGCCCTCAGGAACATCAGATCAGCATGCTACAGAGTGGTCCGGACGGCCGCAGACATGTAAGGCTCCAGCTGAGCTTGTGGGAGGCATCCAGGAGGAGCCCACCTGGGCTTGGAGCAGAGTGAAGAAATGCTGGAAGTCTGCAAGCCATAGCCATGACTGATGGGGTGCACAGCAGAGGAGCACAGGAAGTCAGAAGACAACAGTACCCGTAGTAAGAAAGACACCCCCTACTTCTTAACTCCCAAAAAGACTGCAAGGGGAAAACTGTTAAAGTGACCGTATGCAGAAGTGTGAGTTGGAGAGACCTGGGGTAGAGGTGAGAGGGAACCTATTAATACCATCCAATCATTTATTGACTCTTTTATGTGCCAGGCACTGAAGAAATTTTAAATTAAAACAACATTAAAAGTGTAAAGATTTGTATTCTATTTCTGATCATAAAGGTGCCAATATTAAAAAAAATTAATATCTTCTACTCCATAGGCATAGGGCTATTATCCAATTTCATTGATTCTCCAGAGCTACGCTGTTCAGTAGGGTGACCACCAGCCACGAATGGTGATTCGAGTTTAATCAACTTAATTAACATTCAAAATTTAGCTCATCAGTCACACTAGGCACATTTCAAGTGTTCAATGGCCATGGGTGGCTGGTGGCTACAGTACTTCTTAGCAAAGATAGAAAACATTTCTATCATCACAGAAAGTTCTGTCGGATAGAGTGGCTAGAGAGTGAAGTCTCTTGAAGTTATATCCTTTCTGAGTGCTTATCAATACATAAAGAGCATTAAAATTGCTTAATTATTGTATATTGAAAGCTGATTTGAAATAAGGGCCCCAAAAATATAAAGGGAACTTAAGTAAAAGCAGACCTTGTAGCTAAGCATTTCTCTTTTTTCTCTGATGTCCGGTCACCTTACTCACAGACTGTCACAAAGGAAAAGAGACAGGAAATAGCAGAGGTGTTTGCTCAATGACATGATAAACTTCCAAGAGAAAAAGAACAGATGGAAAATGAAGAACTTCACGGTGTCTTAAAGAAGTGATACTTTCCCATTTGGAGGTATATTCTAACGACGTCTGGTTGTGAATATTAGACTCACCTCAAAAGAAGAAAAAGAACACATTTTTCAAAAGTGGATTCAAGAGGACTATAATTATAGATTTTCTGCTGGAAAGCACATAAACCATGACTCAAAGATTTTGACATTGATGCTTGTCTTTGAGGTTATTTCTGAAAAAAAAAAAATCGTATTTAAAATGGTTTGCAACACATTTTAAAGAAGATATCTTAGGTATTAAAGATAGTGAGATTCTCTATTTTTAAAACTGCTTTCATAGGCTCATGGAAAGTTAGAGCTGGAAGGAACTTCTTTTCCTTAGTTCTAGCTGAAAAGACTATTTTTCACTGTTTTCCCAACTATTTTTAGATATAGAAACTTTTGTTCAAACAAAATCTCTTCAAGAATCTGGGCACAGAAGGTAGAGTGAGCATGTGCGTGCACACACACACACACACACACACACACACACAGAAGCTGGTACATTGCCGAAGCATGAATGGGGGGCCCAAAACATTGCCAGATCACCTCCCCACCCCCATCTGTACCCACATCTGCCTTTGAGTGACCCTGTGGGATGTGGATTGTATAGCACTGATTTCATTCAACCTCTGTATTAGAGATAAGACACTGAGATCCAGAAGGTTTAGGTCATTTGGCCCAGCCCACGACTAGGTGGAGAACAGGGAATTCCAACTCAGTTTTCTGCGAGAGGTCTTTCCAGAACTGGCGACACCATAACTTCACACAAAAGATACTTAGTAGGCTCAGCTGCCTCGTACTTGCTGAGACCCTATGTCCAGAAGTACAGCCGAGCGTCCAGACTAAAGCGACCCTAGTCGGCAGAACGCATTGCTTCCTAGGAGTGAACAGGTTGGCCTGAGGAACCAAGGCAACTTATGAGATCGATGAAGGAACCCTCAAGCGCTGTGGCAAAGTGTGTTAGAAAGGTCAGACAAAAAGGTCAATCCTGCTTCACAAAAGAGGAGCAGTGTCAAAGCCTAATTACTAACATTTATAATAGATTCTCTGCCCTGTCACCCCTACAAAGACAACTTGGTACAGCCCAAGAAACAGGGTCCTTAGAATAGATGGATTAATATGAATCCTACCTCTAATACTATCTTCTTCTATGAAACAGGGATAATATTTGCTAACAATATAGCTGTCTGTATTCATTTATTCATTGAATATATATAGATATACAGATATATATCAGGATTATGCCTATACTGCAATAAATGCTGCTTTCCTCCCATTTTCTTAACAACTTTGTTATAACACGGACAAACCCATTTTTTCTAACAATTACATGGAGAAAATTATTTTCCGAGTATGTTTTCAAAAAGGGTGTAATGCCAAGAAACTAATTTGAATATTACCTAACAAGATGTATTTCCTTACTGTTTTCTGTTATAGCTTTCATTATTATTTCAGGTGGAAAAATAAGCCCCACGATGGGACTAGAGGAGATACAAATGTAATAACTTTGAGAGCTGTTATTTACTTTGCTGCTTTTCTCTAATAATTCACCCAAATGTTCAGAACAATCCCAGGTAACCGAATCCCAAAAAACAGATCCAGCGAGACCAGGAAAAGCAAAACATATACAATCCACACACACATACGTCACACACTACACACACCCACACGCACAAACACAAACTCCATAAAAGCCTTTATTCTTCCTTAGTCTTTTTTTTTTTTTAACTGCTACAGTTGTCACTAAAGGCAAACCAAAATCTAGAGAAAAATCATATGTAAGGGTTTTTCATTTTACCTGTGCTGGTTAGGTACTAGTTTAAACAAAACAATTTTCACTTAGTATTATTTTCATTTAATCCGGTAGTGATCAAAATAACTGAAATGCAATAATGGTTCCATAGTACTGCCCTTACTATATCTATTTACCATATAATAAAAAAAACTAACTTCATATTTACTTAAAATTGTTAAAATTTACCTTATCAGCTTTCAAAGCCACTGAGGTAAATATCATACAACACGAGTACAACACTCGGAAAGCACCAGAGGCCAATAACACTCATATTAGAGAGTTAAACTTATTTCTGCAAATATAGACTATCAGTGTTTCATTTCCATCTAAGGTAATGACTGCGAAGTTAAAATACTGTACAAATTCCACAGGGATTTGTTCTATGTTTAGTCACTCAGAGAATACATGGTAACTAAAATTGACTATATTTCAGTAGATGGCGAAAGTACGTTTTAATAATAGGATTATATCAAAATAAATGATAGCCCTCTAATAACTTCATGAATGTTTAAAATGCTTATTAATTCATTTTAGACTTATTAGCTTTCCTTTTTTTATAAAGAATAAATAGGAAACTTCATGATTTGCTCAGTGTCACATAAATCAATATTCTCCATGTTAACAGATTTATTTACAAATCACAGAATCATATTTTAAAAAGAGAAAGTGGAAGAAAGTACTTGTTTTTGTTTGTCTGTTTGTTTAATGTCTGGAAGGCAGCAAATACCATACGAAGGAAGAGAGCTGGTACACATTCTGAAGGAAAAATTCACATTAGAAGTTAAAAATCATTCTGGTTAGGAAAGAATGTCAGGAATTGGCATGTCATTTCTTTTTTTACTCCTCTCATTTTAGAACTAAATCCTCAAATAGGGTGGGAAAGAATGCAACAAAGAGCATTATATATATATATATATATATATATATATATATATATATATATAAAAATATATATATAAAATATACATATATATCCTTATAGAGTTCGCAGTTTTAAAATCCAAAAGCTTCAAAGGTAGTTCCATCATATTATTTATTCCCTTTAAAGATGAGACATCATTATTTGAAAAACAGATTTTTCATTGTCACCAAAAGTGAAACAGACCTAATAAACATACATCAGACATGCCCGGAGTATTAAAAGCCCAATCCAACTTAAAAAGCCTCTCTTTTGACCATCCTTTCTCTTTTTTACTAATAATTTGGAACATTATATATATATAAATTTAAAACCACAAGAGAGAACTATGGTCATCATTCTGATATTTCTCCCTCTAGTCTTTGCACAAATTATATTTTGCCCAAATCATAATTTTATTGCATATATATTTTATTCCCTTTTTTTTCACCTCACAGTTTATCATTACTACTTGTGAATTTCATTCACTATGTCAAAGAGGTGTACAGTTTTTAAGTGTGACCTTTATTTTTTTTCCTGAATTTTAGAAATAATACTTGCTCATTGGAGAGATAAAACAAATCGCAAAAGTATAAAAAAAGAAAAAGAACATCCTTCTATAAAACTTTAATTCCATCCTTACCCTTATAAAAACAGCCACTTTTAACAGTTTACTGAGTATCTTCCCTGCCTTGCTTCTGCAGTACATGAACAACAATTTGTTTTTCTATTCTCTCAGTAATAAATATTTAAGAGGTTTCAGTTTTACACTACATGAACAGTGTAATGAAAATTTTGCATATTAATATTCAAAGTAACAAAATAGAAAGTATTTCAAGATTTAAAAATGAAAACTTTCATTTTAAATACTTAGTAACCAAAATACAGACCTTTATTTGTTAATTCAAACTTGTGCCCATGTTTTTATTATTGTTATTATTTATTTTTAATTATGGGCAATTTCAGTCCTAAATTCTAATACTTAGGAAGTCTCTTGGGTGGATGGATGCATAGATGGGTATTTAGTCATTATCTCAGGGTTTTACTACCCTAAATCCATCATGCCAATCAAGCATATTTAAAAAATAAATCTATATCAAGAATTATCAGAGAAATGAACCTAACATATGAAATAATCAGATTCCCAGGAAGCTGTGAAAGGTCTGTATAATTTTCACAATAGCATCTGGGCTCTACAAGAACAAACACATCAACACAGGAAGCTTATATGACATTCCAATTATAAGTCCATGTTTATCTTTTACTTAGATACTCATTTTTGAAACTATCACAAGGCCATAAGGAACATTTTTGGCAAAAGCTCAGAGTTGCATATATGTGTACACATATATCTGCAGCTGAATTCTCACATTAAAAAGTTATGCCTGAAATACAAAAAAAGTAATAATTTAAACACAATACATAATAAATTTTAATTGATCTCGAGACTAGTTTATTTGAATACTAACTCATAATCTTCTTACAACTGAAAAAGTTAAGAGTTTTTAAAATAATTTTTAAAATTAAATTTATCAGGGTGACATTGGTTGGTAAAATTATATAGGTTACAAGTGTACAATTCAATAATACATCATCTGTATATTGCCGTGTGCGTTCACCAACCAAAGTCAAATCTCCTTCTGTCACCATGCACCAAAATTCACTCAAAATGGATCAAAGACCTAAATATAAGATTTGAAATGATAAATTTCATAAAAGAAAACATAGGTGCTAAACTCATGGACCTCGCACTTAGAGAGGATTTTATGAGTTTGACCTCAAAAGGGAAGTAAAAGCAAAAATAAATGAATGAGACTATATCAAACTAAAAAGCTACTGCACGGCAAAAGAAATCACTAACAAAACAAAGAAGCAACCCACTGAATGGAAGTTAACAGTTTTTAACTTCATGTGAACCCAATTCCTAAACACATTTTAGCTTCTAAAACAATAACATAAATGAGTCCCAAGTGATATAATTCAGCCACATTAAAAATAATAATAAAAATAAAAATAATAATAAAGCTGAGGAAAAGATTAAATATAAACATCTAAAAAAACACTCACACTTTTAAAGCATTACTTTGTGATTAACGTAGTCACCCAGAAGAGTCCCAGCGACAACTTGCGTATACAAACCGCCCTCTCTGCAGGACCAGCAACTTTGGGGCGATGGTCTATGAAGGCAGAGCATCCCCAAAACAATCCTCTCCACTTTTACCTTTAATGAGAGTTAAGGTCCAAGTTTTCACTAAAGTACCAAACACTAGGCACCATATTCCAAAGTGGAATACAACAGTATAATGTAACATTTTAAAGGAAGGGTTCCAGAAAGAGTTTCATGACTCTTACGACCATTTACCCATGTGGAAGGGAAAAAGAGATTATTGAAGGTGAAGAATTTTGGAGACAGTTGCCAACACGCTGTGCGGATTGACCTTTTTCTCAGGAAGATCTATGGGCCCTTTGTTATTCACCTCAAGCCTGAGGCTAAATGCTTCAAAGGACCACTGGGGAAATTTGAAATTGTTGCCTCATCACCCTCTGAGTTTTAGAAGGTAAGTAATTCCTTTGGACAAGAGCTAAGCCTTGAGTAAGAGAGAGGGAGGAGAAGGAGAGCGGGGAGGGGGAGAGGGATCTAGCACTCCCATTCTCTACAGCTCCTTGCCCAGGGCACACTCCAGCTTGGAGAGGGAATACAAGTAACTTTAAAGCAAGATTGAAATTACACGGACATGCAGGTTATAAGTCACCATGATTCATTTTCTCAATTAGAAATGATCCAAGAATTGTTTGATTTTAATAAGAACGACCTAGAAAAGTCATGGGAACGCCTTGAATTTTTATTTGCAAAATGATCAGACCATTTTACTAGCTACCCCCTCGTCTTACTCTCTCCTGCACGTGACTTTCAGGCACACGTTTTTATCCTTTCCATGCTGGAGTTTAATAATGACAACAATCCACATTATTGAATGCCAGGCACTCCACTATGTATTTTACATACATCGCTCATTTCATCTTCATACAACTCTATAGTATTATCAACCCCCATTTTACATATGAGGAAACTGAGGCTTATCCATGGCCACACCGTTAGTAAGTAGAGGACCTGAGAATGGACCCAGGTGGCCTGACTCCAGAGCCTGTCATCTTTCCCTGAAAGATGAGTGAAGTGGAGCCTCTTAGTTCTGAGGATGAAAAGATCAGGCTTGCTTTCTTTACTAAAACATATGTAGATCTTCAACATTTCATGGAAAAAAAAAAAAACTGGAAACATTCCACCGAAGTAGTAGAAAAGTAAACATAGTTATTTTTCGTAATCATACAATCTGCTGATGTACACACTTATTCCAAACTCCTGGACGATGTCACCGGGTCAACAAAGCTTCCTCCATCAGACATAAAATAACAACAATCACATCAACAATATCTAAAATTCATAACGTTAGACCTTTAACAACGACGTTTTCACATTTTAATCTAATTTTACTCTTACAACGATCCTCTCAGTGGGTATTGTTAATGATATGTTTTCGATGAGGGCACTAAGATTAAAAGCTTTTTAAAAAAATTGTGATTTGCTCAACATCAAAAGCTAATACATGATAGAGCTAGCACTAAAGGAAGCGGATGTCAAAGGGAAGTTGAAATATCAACCCATTTTTGTATCAACTTCTAAACCCCATCAACATTTATACTAATCATTCTTTATTCTCATGCTTTGCATTTTTCCTTAATACGCCTACCAGTCCTCTAACATACATTGAATCCTTCACTTTAGTCCGATGAGGTAATTCATGGCAAGTAACAATGCATATGGTTTTCAGATGTAGAAATCGGGGCTTCGAGAGGCGAACAACTTGGCCAAGTCAATGAAATAAAGAATCTTACAGAATTTTTCAAACCTGAGTTAGATTTCTGTTTTAATATGGAAAGACATGCCTTTCCTCATGAGAGCATTCTAGAATTTCAGAACTATGCCGAGCTATTTCACAGTAGGCATGTCATCCACATCACCCTTCTCTGAGAAAGCAAAGGGTCATAAAATCAATTAGTGCTGCTAGTTAAATTCCAGGCTTCTTCTCTTTCCTTTCCCAAAAGTAAAAACATTCTTTTCTATTCAGTCTTCATTTCCTCATAAGCAAAGACCCATAAACATCCCCACTCTCTGATCACTATATTTTTCATACTCTCCAGGGCCACAAGTGCTAACAATTCACTAGTACTCAGATTTTAGCATTCCTCAGAATCATCTGGAAGTCCTGGTAAAACACAGATTGCTGGGCACCACCCCCAGAGTTTCTGATTCAGTCAGAACGGAGTGGGGACGGGTAGCTGGCATTTCTAACAAATTTCCAGGTGATGCTGGTGCTGGCAGTCTGGGTACCACACCACTGACTAGTACTTCTCCCACATGTTCCCTTAAAGGGTCCCCACAGAAAAGCATTCGGCCGCTAACGTTCATGAATTTCACAAATGGGCGTTCAGTGCTTTGGCCTCACATTGCAGGCTTCTATCTGGAGGGGGAAAAAAATGGTTGTCATGACTCACTGTCTTTTCAAGCTTTGCCAGCCACAAAATTAAAAGCAGAAAGGGGCTAAATTGAAAGCAAAATGACAACAGTTAAAGTAACACTGTCTAAATTTTGAGGCTTATGGCATGATTTCTAGAATTCAGACAAAAGATGTAAAAATGATTCAGGTATATCCTAGGCTGAGCACAGTAAGGCTGGCACCACTAAGGCTGTTAGAAACACCTATAGCTCCTGTTCTAAGTTCAGAAGCCAGTCAGATGCTTGGCTCCCAGCTTTCCTTAGCTGTCAGCAATAAGTTTTTCCACAGAGTTCTCCAAACATTATCAACCAATAACTCTTCGAATAAATGAATGTCTTCTGCAACTTCTCTATTACTTTTTAACACAGAAAAAAAAATATCAATTGTCAATAAGCAGATACCGTTGGAATATCAAGTGGATAGACTGCAAATCTGAAGAGAGAAACTGACAGAGGTTTCTTTAGGATTCCTTTATTTTTGTAATTATCTCCAGACAATTCTCAGTGGAGATTTAAATTCCATTCTTCATCTGTTTGAAGAAAAATAAGGCATTTCATATTATGCTACAAAGTACTTCAGTATTCTAGTTTAAGTGTGACTAGTATTTTAAAAAGCACTGTTACATTTAATACTAAATATAACTGACAAGAAGTATTATTATAAGATATAACATTTCTACTTAGGAAGTAAACTGTTAGTTCTACCTTTAATATAGGAATATTTTATCAAAACTACTGACCTTTTACTCTGATCACCACGTTTCCATTAAATTTCAAAATACGGACCAGCCAGTGAATAATATGCTATTAAGTAATAAACCTACGCCATCCAAATGTAATTTTTCTGTCCCATTCCAAAGAAAAAGAAAACAGAATCATAATGGTAAGGTCGCTGGATACACTGATTTTGAAAGAAGACATTCTGTGTGAGCATGAGTCACCAAAAGTACTTCCTTAGTGATAAAAGTTGCCTAAGTAACCTCGATGCTTACCATGCTAAGGAGGCCACGGGTACTGAGCTGAGTTTCAAACCCACTAGTCATTTCCGTTACTTAATTGCTAACTGCTCTTCCCAGCTGCAGTTTGGGGCCTGTGTTTTATGTAGTAACCCCAGCAACTAGTTATTATGCCATATTTTATCAAGGACAACAAAACAGTAAACTTTACATTTCCATGGGTTTCAGAGGAAGTGTCGATGTTATTTCACTCTGACTTTAAGGGGGGCATCATGGCAAACTTGGCCTCTGTTTGGCAAAATGATAATGCAAGATGTAGTGACAAAATGATATTACAGAGAAGTAGATCAGGTGCCCTCTGGGTGCAAGGAAGGTGCTAGATCCATCTCTGGCTCCTTAACAGAGAGCCTGGCACACAGTAGGACTCAAAATACATTGACCGGAAGAGGGATCACTGGTTCTCTCCCGACTAATCCAGTCCATTAGGTAATTGTGCCAGTACTGAGTTAGGGTTTCATCAGGCCGTTTAACACTTTCATGCATTTTTTTTACTCTTAGATCTATAATGGGACCATGACATTTGTTGCTCCCGCCTTGGACACACGCGAAATACTTAAAAATAGATCTGATGTTGATGAGAATCACTTGGAAAAATCTTATGTGCCACACTGATTAGTACTATGCAAGACATTTTAAAAGGTGAGCAGTAAGCTCTTATGTGTTACCAGTAATTTTGCTTTAGTGTGGCCTTGAAAATCTTGGTTGTCCTAAAATTCACTGAACCTCTCATGTCCTACAGCTCTCTCATGATTCTTGGACTGTGCCATCTAAATACCCCAAATATTAATACATCTTGCTAAAATTCAATCTATTAGAGAGTAAGTGTGGGAAGAAGTTGTTCTTACTTATCGAGATAAGATGCTACAAAAAAGTCGTCACTTTATTTCTTTTCCACTTGCAAATGTGGGGAAGATTTTTATTCATTTAATTGTATGCAGGAGTCATATACCGTAGCTACCGAATCATTCTGGTGGGTTGAGTCAGAATTAAGAAATGAGATCTCCACAGGAAACTCCTAAAAATGTCCACAAATGGCTTAATGATTCGTTAAGGGCATCACGTTCTCCGAATCAAAAGGGTCCTACTGCTGCAACAGACGGAAAAAAACGTCCACAAAGAAAGATGGACACAGTGATAAGAACTCCAAGGAGACTTGGATATGCCACCAACCATAGTACAAAAATACCACAGCACGTGAGGTACCATAGTATAATGAAATTTAGAGTGTGGAGGCTGGGGCCAAAAGTCCTGGGTTCAAATCCCAGGTTTGCCTCTTTCTGGCTGTGTGAACTTAAAAGCAAGTTACTTAACGTCTCAGTGCCTAAGTTTCTTCATATGTTTAATAGGGCTGTTGTAAGGATTAACTAAGTTAACACTTGGCATAGCGTAGGCAGTCGGTACATGCAAGTTATCATTATGATTACCATTTGCTTTCCTATCTGGGCCAGACTCCGATTCTAGTAATGATATCACAGTATGCCTGGTTATCATGATCACTGTTCAGAGTTTACTAATCAGGGACTATGGAAACCAACGCAGAGGTAGCCAAAGAAAAACCCTGATCCAGACATGCAAATATCTCTGCATTGTATTCTGTTCACACGTCTAACTTCCTGCAGTTCTAGAGATGACAGATGAATAAATCACAATATTGTATCAGAACATTTTTTCATAATTTATGCTATGAAGAAAATGTATCTCTATTAAGCTCAAGTTCCATAATATTTTTTGCAGTCATTCCACATATCCATATGAGTCACATTACAGTAGAGGGCATATTTCTAGTCCTTAGCTAATTAGAAATACAATATTTCACTCAATATTTTAGAACCACTGCAGCAGAATTATGGACGCTGCTGTCAATCCCTTTATTCTGCCATGGTTCACTCAGAATGGTCTTTCTTTAATTGTTTCTTGCCATGTTAATACATTTTAATTACCTTTTGCCTTGTATAGTTTTTTCATTGTATCCACTATTTCCTTCCATTTGCTACATGAAATCACACAGTGTCGCTTTGATTTATGTGTTTATTGTTTTTTTAATACTTTCTTTTTGATTTTCACTTTTAAGTTCTACAAATCTTCATGATCTCTGCCAGGACACAAGAAGTCTGATGGGGCATATTTTAAACTCTGAGCTTGTCAAACATATTCAAAAGCAAGCTGAATATTCAGGATTCTGAAGAAAATCAGTTCACTGGCTAAGTGAATGTGATATGTCAGAGGTAACGCATCCCCAAATTTCTGGAAAGAGTGGTCAACTCATTAACCAGTTTTGAGATAAGTGGGATAGACTTCTCCTCCCGCTCCCCCCCCCCCCGCCCCCCCAAAAAAATACAGGAAAGAGATTTTGGCTATGTAGATAATGATAGTTCCTTTCCAACTTCACAGGTTACCTTAAAGACAAATCAGTAATTTCTTTTCAAATTTGTTCAATTCTTTAAAAGAAAACTAAGCTGTTGAATAGTTATTATCTTTAGACCCATTACCTAAATATCTCTTGAAAAAACTTCCACCACTTGAGAACCGGATGACCTCCTTAAAATAGGCAGAGTAAATTTTTAGGATGTCAAAGCACTTCAGAAATTTTCTAGCAGCGTCATGACCTTCATCTCTACCTTGAAAAATGGTAAAAGCAACATTATAAACCAAGCGTCAGATACCTGCATGTTTTTTGTGGTTTTCTTGATAAACTGTTAAAGTATCAGTCAGCTCTATTTCAAATAAGGTCTGATTTTTATAACCGGACTGGTTTGGTTTTGTTTTCTGGATCAAGTGAACCAAGACTAAAAATCAAGCTTCACGTCTTTGTCTAACATCCACTTAATTTTTCTTTTTTGCACTAGGTTTTCCCTCTGTATGTTAATTAACATCTTTTGTCCCTTCCACATACTGACCACCTTCTCTTTCCTTGGTCTGAGATTGTGCATTAGACTTTGATAAAATTATAAATTACACATAGTCCTATGGGAAACTATAATCTGCTTCCCCCTCGCCAAACTCAGAGATTTCAAGGAGTTTGTCTTTAAGCTCCTTTTCTCTGAAATTTTAAAAACCATTTTAGAGGCAACTGAAATGTCCCTGATTTTCCAACGAGTGTGAAAGACTGACCAACACACTCACAGCAGATAAGGAACAATATAAGGTGATCGATATTATGTGAACAGACTAGAAGTGCTGTAAAGGGTAAAACTGCCTCATTCAGCTTATACGCCACCTTCGCCATGAGGTTTTACTTTATACAGACTAGAGAAGGGAAGATATTTCCAGGGAAGGAAATCTTAGTGAATTATCCTTGACCTCAAATTAATTTTCCACCGACATGTGTATATATTTTTTCCTGTGTCTAACACAGCCGTTCTCACTGTTACTCTGCCTGGGAAGCTCAGAGCGCCATGACTTTATCCTCTAGCTTCACAGCCTCTAACAATCACCCCCTTTCATCATCGCGGTACCCTGCAAGATCCGGCTCCTTTTACAATTCACCTGGTCCACTGCAAACAGCCCTCACTCATATCGATCTTCCCAATTCTTCCTCCGCAATGTGCCCGAACAATCTTCCTAAAACGCAGCTACAAGCATGTCTTTCTCCTACCCAAGAACACAGTGAGTTCCCACTGCCCACCACATTAATTATAAACTCCTCTCTCTGACATTTCGTCATCTGAGGCGTGGTCCCATATTGGCTCCAGATTCCTTTCCTTCCCTACGACTGCTCCATCGCCCAGCCACTCTGGGGTTCTTGCTATTCCTTAAATGTCCCCAGAACTCTGTCATGTGTACTATCTTTGCTTATACTCTCTCACCAATTTTGAACATCCTTTCTCTACCATGATAAGTTGTAAAAAATTATCCATGCCCCAAATATCACCTTTTTTTTTTCTTCTAAATACATTTTCTGATCTCTACCAAATGGATATGAGCACATGTCCATTGAAACCTTTTGGCATTTCATTCAGATCTCCATCAGCTCACTCACCCTGTTCTGCTGTGTATGACAGCTCTTTATGTGGTTCCTAACCCTTCTTTAAGGCTAGGAGCTCCCTAAAGGCATGAGTTCTTACTGATCTAAACACACTAAGAAGCATTGGAGGCAGCACAGAAAATGGGTAACACCTATCCGTTAAGTGGAATGTGACGAAAGACCTGAACTTGGGGGAAATGTGGTGTTTTCATGGAACAGAGAGAAGCTTAGGGTACCACTAAAATTGCTGTCTGGTGGGGAACAGTGGAACCAAGGATGGATGTGCATACTTAGCATGGCTTTCAAAGGCCACAGTTTGCGCCTTAACTTCCTCTGCAGCAAAACTTCTGGTTCTCTCATCATCTTTATTACAAATTGCAATTACTTTGTTCCTTTGAGCATTGTCCCTCTGTATCACACATACGCGCCCATGAAATCAACTGTACATTCCAACAGTGCATGCATTAAACCTGCCTTGCTGACTTTCCCCAGTGCCTGGCACATGGTAAATATTCAATAAACATGTATTGAGAAAGTGAATGAAAGCTGTGGATCACAGCAACCTATAAAGGCTAAATGCAATCACATGTAAAGTCACTAGCACAATGCTTGAACATAATAAGCACTAGTCAATAAATATTTTTTCCTGGCTTCCTCCCATCCTCTCCTCCCTCCCTTCCTCTGTCTTTCTCTCCTTCCTTCCTTCTTTCCTTCCTTCCTTCCTTCCTTCCTTCCTTCCTTCCTTCCTTCCTTCCTCCCTCCCTCCCTTCCTTCCTGAACTACTGATGCATTAATTCATATATTCAACAAATGTGTCAGGCTTTTCTCTAGGTGGCGGAGATAGAATAAAAGAGAACAAAAACAAAAACTAAACCCTGCCCTCTTGGAGCTTACATTCTAACGAGGAAGTGGCTGGTTCACTCTGAATTTTCAGGGAGTCTTACAAAGACCGTTATTAATGAAAGGGGTTGTGGCTTGGAGACAGACACTAGCGGGGGTGAGGAGAGGCTGGAGGGAGGGAAGCCAGTTTCTGCACTGCAGGAATGAAATATAAAACGGCTCGGATGAGAGACAGCAACGCAGAAAGGAACGGATATGGGAGGCAGCGAGACGGGACACCCGCTGGATCTGTGTGATTCAAGGGTAAGGAAGTGTCGACGACGAAAGTTTCCAACCCAGATCGTTTGCTGTGCTGCCCTGAACAGACAGGGAAGTTAGGAGGGGAAGCTGCTGCGGTCGGTGGGTTTTAGGGTGTGGAGTGAGCTACGTCCAATTTTGGATATGATGCCTCTGAAGAGAGAGGAGAGAGGAAGAAGTCTAGGTGAACATGTTTAACACTCAAAGGAAGGATTTTTTTCAGTGCAGGTGAAAACCAAACTCCTTTCCTATCTGTTAGGAATCATGGGTACATCATCTGAGTAACATAAAACATGATGTTCTAAGTATCAGCCCAACTCCTCTAGGAATCTGCTCCTCCACAACATAAGCTGAAAAGTATCCTGACTTTTCAGTTCCTGGAACACGGTAGGGCCCTAAAGAATATACGTAAGTTGAACTGGCTTATAGCAAGCAAAATCGCATCATCAGGACAAAGAGAAAATAAAAACGCACAGAGTCAGAAAGACCTCGATTCAAATTCTTGCCCCCTTCCTCCCTCTCCTACTAGTTACAAAACCGTGAGCAAATTGTTAACCTGCATCTTAGGCTCCTCATCTGTAAAACGATCGACTCTATCCTGCAGGATGCAAGGAGAGCATTACACTAAATTCAATGCACGCAAAGTTCCTGTCATCCAGGCGGTAGAAAGAATAAAGCATTGATCACAATAGCATTATCTTTATTACTGCGCCCTTTAGGTTTTGCTGTGCTTTTCACCATCTCCCTTAATGCGCCTTCTCGTCGCTCGCATTCCATCCCGGCGATCCTGACAGAAGCTGTCTCCTTGGCACAGCCTCCGTCCAGCCAGCTCTCCTAAAGCTCCCACAAGCCACTAAGCTCCTCTCCGCATGGCTGGCTGGGCCATCAGTTCAAATCGCCCAATTCAACTGACATCGCCACAGCTTGCAAATTCCAAAATCGCTGCTGTTACTTTAGACTTGGTCATGTTTATGCCTGGCCTACAAATTGTGCTCAGTGTGTCCTCGTTTATACACGACTTGCATCATGCAGTGCTCGGAGTAGCTTCCCAGTCCAGCATTTAAAAATTATCTGAGGCGGGTGTTCACAGTAATCAAGAGGTGAAATATGAAAACCGAGAAAGGTTTTCGACATCCTGTTCGCTTCCAAAAAGTCAGTAAGAACATGGGGTGCACACTTAGCAGGATGAGTTATACTCGAGGATGTTAGTTTGGACATAGTGATTCCCCTGGGCGACACCTATCATCCACTGGGTGAGGCATTGTGCTAGAAATTGCATAATTTACCTCAGCATCAACTTAATTCTTTTCAAAATCTCATGCACTCTACGTGAATGAGTAAAAGTTTTTTCTTAATCTTCACTTTTCTACACTCTACGGTCCACCCCAAGCTATGGCAATTTCTAATAGGAAGCACACGCCAGATACTGTGTATGTGTATGTGTGAGCGTGTGTGTGTGTGAGTGTGTGTATGCACACTCACTGTATGGCCAGTGCCATGGACTGAATGTTTGTAACCCCTCCCCCACCTTCCAAATTCCTATTTTAGAGCCTTAATCTCCAAGGTGGTGGTATTTGGAGGTGGGCCTTTGGGAGGTAATTAGATTTCGATGAGGTCATGAGGGTGTGACCCCATGCTGGGATTAATGTCTTATAAGAAAAGGGAGAGACTGGAGTTTGCTCTCTCTCCTCCACCTGAAGACACACGCCAAGAAGGCGGCCATCTGCAAACCAGGAGGCAGGTCCTCACCAGACACCAAATCTGCCAGCACCTTGTTCTTGGACTTCCTGCCTTCAGAACTGCGAGAAATGAATGTCTGTTATTTAAGCCATCCAGTCTTAGGTATTTTGTCATAAGCAGCCTGAGCTACAGCAGCAAGAGAACGGATCACCATTCTGAGCACACGGATTGGGGACAGGTTAGAAAGGAGAAAGGGTACCCCTGAGATGGTGGGGAGGGTCAGAGTCCACCACAGAGGAAGTCACCACAGCCCTGAGGGATTTGCTGTGGTCACCAACGGGGCGCACTGTCACACCAGAGCCTTGCCCTCATTTTCCGTGGTGAGTCACTCAGCAAGCGTCCCCTGACAGCGCCACTGCATTGCCCTGGGGTCAGCGTTTTAGGTGGGAGTAGTGTCCACCCTCTCTTGCCCTACACCGAGATGGCTCTTTTTCATCCTGAGGGTTCCAGGCAAACTCACAATGGTGACATTTGCTGAGCAGGGGCTCGAATAAAGGGCTCTCAGAGAGCTAGCTGGTAACGTGGAGCATAAGCTAGTCTGCCAGGGCACCGGGCCCCAGGAATGCTCCTTGGGAGGGACCCACAGCCTTCCCAGTGACCAAGAGAACAAAGGAGACTCAGTAGGGGAGCTGTGCGGTGAGGGGTCCCCCAGCTCAACCCCGGCAGCGCCCTCAGCCTAAACTAACTGAGATGAAGTAAACAAAATATTGCCTAAAAGAGCCTTGTATAACGAAGCTAGAAAAAACAAAACAAAACAAAACCCTTCATTTGGTCCTAAACTATTTTTATTAAATGCCAGGTAACCTCCAGTACCCCTTTTCCCCCACCCCCAAAAAGGAGGCCGGGAACCAGAGGGAAGAATTTTACTTTTTTTCCTCTATCGATCTAATAGAATCAAGATGTTTCTGTTTTTGCAGAGGTTTTGGAGTTAATCCTCTCAGTATTCCTTGTCTTCTAAATACTGGGGAGGGGAAAAAAAAGCCTGTAATTTTTAAATTGCTACCTAAATCACAAAAAGGCTGGCTGGCCTTTGCTCTCTTCGTCTCTTTTCAGGGGGTTCCCATTCTCTTCTGCAGGGTACTAACACTGCAATAATAGCCCTTGAGTGATTTACCTAGAAAAGGGTTTGGTCGTGGAATCTGAACACTTCCTTGGTGCCAGAAATTTTCCGCTCTGTAGAGTCTTCTCTGCACGAATTCCCCTGGAAAACAGGCCAAAAGGACTTGTGACATTTCCCAGACAAGTAACCAGAATCCTGCAGTGTGCGCTGCTTAACGAAAATGAACACATACCTCTACTTCCCCCCAAACATTATGACATTCGAGTTATACAATCGTCTTTCATTAATCAAACCGGAGTTTTAAAGCAACACCTAATTAATTCCATAATTGGCGCAGATTGTACCTTTAATGACTTCCACTGTAGCACAAACACCAGTGATCACCGAATTTGATGGTGAAACTACGGAAGCCGAGTTCCTCTTTCACCCAGAACTTTCAGATTGTGTTCAAAGTCGGGTGCGGTTTCAAGGGCGGGGAGCTGGGGCTGAGAGGAGACCAGAGGAAAAGGGGGGAGGAGGCAATTTGGCAAGAAAACCCCGGTGTTGGGTGACTATCAAGGGTCTGCAGAAATTTCTGGCCAAGGAGAAATAGGCACGTTGGAGCAAAATCTGGCTTTGGCAAGTTCTTAAGAACTTCGGGGCGCTCTCTAATCTCCCCTACAGGCTAACCACACACAAGAGGTCCAGCTCGAAGTTGGGTAAAACTTGGGGAAAAAAAAAAAAAACTGCGCGCGAGCCGCGCGGAGACGTGACTCAATCCCATCTAACGGTTCGGTGGACCGCTAGGAGCCCTCAATCTCTGCGCGCAGAGGGCGCGGTGACTCACAGTCAGGGACTGACTCAGCGACCCACCCTGCTCCCCCGGGCTTTCCTCGGCCGCCGCCCCGCCGCGCGTCGTCCAAAGACGCACGAAGCCCTTTAGGTCCCTGCACAGGAACCCCCCAGCCAAGAGCGTGAAAAGAGGTGCGGGCCCAAGCGGTCCCCAGCGGTCCCCGCTTCCAAGCGCAGTGCACAAGGCTGCGCGGGGCGGGCCCTGCGTCCCGCGATGAGCGACCCCCACCATTAGCTCCAATCTCAGGCGCTCTTTGTTTCCTCCTCGGCGCCTTCCAAGCTGCTGGGTCCCTCACTCCCCCTCTTCCTGCTCCTTCGCCCGCGGGTCTCCCCTCCCGCCCGCTCCCTGCCGCGCGCCCCTCCCACCCGCGCCCCTCCTCCCACGCCGCCTTGGCGCGGGCGCAGGACCCCTTTGATCCAGTCCCAGGCGCGTTCCCCCCACCACTGTGCGACCTCGCCTTCTTCAACACCTAGGGGTGAGCAGAGCTTGGGCCATCATCAGGAAAGCCCCTGAAAGTCCCACCCCAGCCAAGAAGTAAGGAACAGGACTCTGTCCAGTCCCGGGAGCCCAGCGGCGAGGAGGAGGAAGGCTCCAAGGCGCCCCCGCCCCTCCGGTCCGCTCCGTGCCGGGTCCCCATTGGCTGGCGCGCTCTGCGCCTGAACCAGCCGTGGGAGGGGAATTCTCGTTTATAAAAACTGCGCCCTTGGCAGGGTCCCGTCCTCTGCAACTCTTGCTCCGGGGTCCCCGCGCCAGAGACGCAGCAGCGCTTCCCACCGCCCACAGCCGCCGCGCCCTCGTTCGCCTCTCCGCCGGGAGCCAGTCCAGCCCGCGCCGCCGCAGCCGCCCAGCCCGCCGCCGCCCTCCGCAGTCATGTCCACCAGGTCCGTATCCTCGTCCTCCTACCGTAGGATGTTCGGCGGCCCCGGCACCGCCAGCCGGCCGAGCTCCAGCCGGAGCTTCGTGACCACGTCCACCCGCAGCTACAGCCTGGGCAGCGCGCTGCGCCCCAGCACCAGCCGCAGCTTGTACGCCTCGTCGCCCGGCGGCGTGTACGCCACGCGCTCCTCGGCCGTGCGCCTGCGGAGCAGTGTCCCCGGCGTGCGGCTGCTGCAGGACTCGGTGGACTTCTCGCTGGCCGACGCCATCAACACCGAGTTCAAGAACACCCGTACCAACGAGAAGGTGGAGCTGCAGGAGCTGAACGACCGCTTCGCCAACTACATCGACAAGGTGCGCTTCCTGGAGCAGCAGAACAAGATCCTGCTGGCCGAGCTCGAGCAGCTCAAGGGCCAGGGCAAGTCGCGCCTGGGGGACCTGTACGAGGAGGAGATGCGGGAGCTGCGCCGGCAGGTGGACCAGCTCACCAACGACAAGGCCCGCGTGGAGGTGGAGCGCGACAACCTGGCCGAGGACATCATGAGGCTCCGGGAGAAGTAAGGCGACGCCCACCCCCGCTTAGAAGTAGGGACCGGGGGCCCCAGTGAGGAGCTGCCACGCCCTTGGGTGTGGCCGGGACGGGGCTGCTGTGAGGGGACCGCAGGGGAGCGGGAGGCTGCGGCTGCGGTAACACAGCCCCGCCCGGAACCCAGACCTTGCAGGTTGCATTTCCCCTCTACCCCTACTCATTGCCTAAACAGCTCCCGTTTCAAGTTACAGATTTCTTTCAAGTACTGCTCTGCAGTCAAAGGCCCTTGCAAACGACGAGCGCAGTTTTTTCCAACTTAGAAAGTTTCCTGGCCCCTCCTGGCGGGCCGCCAGCCCTGGGGTGGAGCAAGGAGGAAGGGATGGCTGTGCAGAAAGCGAGACAAAGGGGCTGCAGAGGCATCCGGGGGCGGGGTGGCGGCCACGGTGATTGCTTTTCCACGCTGCGGCGCAGGTCGCGCGAAAACTTGCGGAGGGTAGCAGCTCTGAAAGCCGCATTCGCGGGATGCCCGCGGAGGTGGCGCAGCGGCTATTGTCTGGGGCGCGCGCACCGGGTGGTTGGGTGTGGCCGCCCCGCCCCTCGCGGTTTCCCGGTTCCCATTTGATTAATGTGCAACTGTTTCAGGTTGCAGGAGGAGATGCTTCAGAGAGAGGAAGCCGAGGGCACCCTGCAGTCCTTCAGACAGGTTTGTAGATCCTCTTTCCAACCTGCCACCGGACCCCACCCAATCGACCCGCGGCCAGGGACAATTCTAAAAGTTAACTACCCCAAGGCTCATAGTGCAAAAACTTCACGTCTGTGCTCAAAGCCCCCTAGTGGCAGAAAGACCCCAGATTGGAGCTTCTCGGGATAAAAAACCTTGGATGATTTTTAAACCGTCCCTTAGGACACAAAGAGTCTTTAAGTTTTTACTTTGTTTCCAGATTTTTTCCAAAGAAATTTTTTCCCATTAATTTTTTTTTTTTTTGCAACACATTGCTAATCTGATTCCAACAGTTACAGTCTGAGTTAGACCGCGGTTTCCTAAGTCAAGTTTGCTGACTTTTTACAAGGCCGGCAAAAGCGCAATTCCGCCCTGTAGTTAAAAATGTAAAACATGCTGGAGGATAAGAAACTTAGTTTCACTGGAATTAAGCCAGCAAGTTTCTCCTCCGCAAATTCTATTGTGGCTCTAAAGTTAGATGGAAGTATCGCTATGCACAACTATTTTGTGATCTAATAAAGGTGAAAAGGAGCCATCTGTCCCCTCGCGGAAAGGTATTAATGGTTTCTCTGGGCTTCACTATGGAATGCAGATACACACGGTCCCGCTAGTGTGGTCTCCGAGGACGGAAATAAAAGGAGTCTTTGTGCTCCCAGGGAAGCTTTGCAACAGGCTACATTCTTATTGAATATGTAATGATGTAAGCACAGTTCTAATTGGACACAAGTATTTGCTAACATCCGTTATCTAATATCTGGCCCAGATTTGTGAAGTTATGTGATGTGAAAAGTTCTTAAAGCTACAGTCATGCCTCATGTTTGGAAAAGCCTTTATTTGGTCATTATACTCTTCAGCATTCTCTCCATAAATAAAGAATAACCCTCAGGCTGAAGAATGGAATTTTAATTTAAGAGTTTTTTTTTTTTTTTTGGCTCCAAAGTTAGATAGACTTAAAGGATTTTTTTAAACTTAAAATTAGAATTAAAAAGCAGGAAGTGTTTTCAGGATAGATTTATTATCTTGAATATTTATTGGGATTGGCTGTAAAAGTACTCTCAGATGTATAGTGTAGAATAACATTTTGAAACAGATATATTTGCCCAATTAATTTAAACAGCAATGTGTGGTTCATTTTAGTCATTGAGCATTTATAATGATCATATTTGTAATATTTTTTGTGGTGGAGTAGTGAGTAAATATAGAACAATCTTAGTATAAAAGATCTCAATAAATCATAATCGTAGGAAAACTAAAAAAAATCTGTTTAGTGATTAGATGACATCTCTCATATTCTCTTCAATGAAGTAGAATGTCACATTGCACTTTTTTTTATAGAGGCAAAAATGAATTTTTTTCCCCAAGCCTGATTTTTTTTTTTGAAATCGCCCATTCCTCATTCACTTTCCCATGAAGGCAACATAAGTATCTCAATATTTTAAGGCTGTAAAGCTATAAACTGATCTTATTGCTTATAAGATCAGAGGTACCAAAATCCTTATGAGCTGCAAAATTGCACATTCCGATTTGGAATGTAGTCGTTTACAGATGGTAGAAACTTGGAAGGAGAGCCAGAGCGGCAAGAATTCTACATATACAGTAGTTTCATTATATGCAAATGTCTTGACCAGTCATTCTGAAACTGAGCAGACACAGTGCTTGATGACAAGGATGGAAACACTCTTGTAGGATGAGATAGAGTTTCAGAAGAAAACACAAAGTCCACCAGAGAAAGCAAAGCAAATACAGTCACAGTTACATTTCTTTCCCGGATTTGCCTGACCCGCATCTTTGCCCACGCCTGTCCTGAATTAGAATGTAAATCTAGCCTGGTAACCCGAATGCCAGATGACTCCATATTTGCTTTGGAGCATAAGGACATGATCCAGAAGATTGGAATAAAGAGTAAGAAAGAGCTTAAGCACACACTGAAACTTTCGAAGTGCACAATTTTGTTCTACACATACTCATGTATTTATGAAGTTGCGAGATTTGATCAATTCCTATCGACATTATTTCATGACATCACACAAAAAAAAATCTTTAAAATACTGTGGCATTGATTTTCCAGATTAAAAAAAAACTTTACTGATATAATACAGATTCAGTAATAATTCATTGAGTGCAATTTAGTGTGTTGGCATACATTTACTTATTTTTAAACTGTGTATTAGTCACCTTGAGAAAAACATTTTGAAGCAGAAATGCATTTGCCACATTAATTTAAACACAGCAAAGTCTGGTTCATCTTAGTCATTGAGCATTATAATCATCATACAACACAAGGGGTCACAATTCAAGTTTGCTAATGAAGAGAAGGAACAGTATATTAAGCACTGGGTGATTTAGAAACATATTCAAAGGTCATAAAGTCCGTCAACACCCTTAATAGCAAATACATTCAGCTTGCGTGGTTAATTTAAAATGAATAAATGAGGTAAGCCATAGCCTGTAGCATCTTCCACATCCTGTCTTTTCTCTTTTCAAAATAAGGATGTTGACAATGCTTCTTTGGCACGTCTTGACCTTGAGCGTAAAGTGGAATCCTTGCAGGAAGAGATTGCCTTTTTGAAGAAACTCCATGACGAGGTGAGTAGAGTCACTTTCCGTGAATGAACGTGGTTGAAGCTGCTCCCATACTCGGCATGGCCGACCTTCGGTCTGTTCTTTCTTCAGGAAATTCAGGAGCTGCAGGCCCAGATTCAGGAACAGCACGTCCAAATCGATGTGGATGTTTCTAAACCTGACCTCACGGCTGCCCTGCGTGACGTACGTCAGCAGTATGAAAGTGTGGCTGCCAAGAACCTTCAGGAGGCTGAGGAATGGTACAAGTCCAAGGTATGAACCAAGTCAGTGTGGCTAGAACAACAGAAAAGCATTTTGTTCTGCAAATGCTATACCCGTCTCTGATTCCTAAATACCCTTTAAATCCAGTGAGAAAGGTGGCTTTAACTTCAAGTCCAAGTTTTGTTTGTTGCTATAGCCTCCCCACTACTCACACTCCCTACCCGCCCCCGTAATAGCAGACCCCCTTCCCATTACCTTATTTTGATTCTCCTTCAAAGTAAACTCCAACACCATGACCTTGACCTCCACCCTTTTTAAATGGGAGTAACAAAGTGAGTCTCTACTTGAAAATAGCAGCGTCAGCATTCCACTGCACTTTCTCCAGTTTTCAAAACAAATTCAGACACATTTTGGCAGACATTGAGCTATGAACTTAAAATATAAAATCTGGTTTGTATTGTGACTTGTTTGTTTGCAGTCTTTAAGCTTTCTCATTTGTCCAGGTAAGGTAGCATCTTAGAATCGAGTTACTTAGACGCACTACATTTCTGATTTCTTTCTGACAGTTTGCTGACCTCTCCGAGGCTGCTAACCGGAACAATGATGCCTTGCGCCAGGCTAAGCAGGAGTCAAATGAGTACCGGAGACAGGTGCAGTCCCTCACCTGTGAAGTGGATGCGCTCAAAGGAACTGTGAGTATCACGCCACCATAAATGAGGGAAAAAGTTACCTATGGCATCTGTTCAGTTGACCAAGCTCCTGGTGACATCTGAGCAAAACTTCAAATGAATATTTTCATCCAAAGACAATAAATCGTCAAGCCACATTCAAAAGCCCTTGAGATCTGAGGGTCGTTAGCTTGCATGTATTATGCTTCCAATAAGAAATACTTGTACTCTCCACCTAAAATTGGAGTGCTTGCCATTTGCCACTAAGGGAAATGGTTGCAAATGATTATCCTGGGAATAGCTGGGCTTTTTTTTTTTTGGCACTTAACCTGAGAAGCCTTTCTCACCTCCTGCAGAACGAGTCTCTGGAACGCCAGATGCGCGAAATGGAAGAGAACTTTGCTGTGGAAGCTGCTAACTACCAAGACACTATTGGCCGCCTGCAGGATGAGATTCAGAACATGAAGGAAGAAATGGCTCGTCACCTTCGTGAATACCAAGACCTGCTGAATGTTAAGATGGCCCTTGACATTGAGATCGCCACCTACCGGAAGCTGCTGGAAGGCGAGGAGAGCAGGTATGGAACCAGGACTTGCGTGCGTCGATTAACAGCTGGCATTCGCTAGGTGTTATGCCACTCACTTTACAAAATACCTTCTCTTACTTCATCTTCGGAACCTTTCTTCAAGGTAGCTGCTTACCACTTTTTATAAATAAGGAACCTTAGATTCGGAGAGATCGAGTGACTTCCCCTAGTCAGTTAATAGCAGAGCTGGGATTTGAACCTACGATTCTGTGAAAGCCAATGCTCCTCCCACTCTATGATGCCTCCAGCTAAAGCCCCTGTGGAGAAAAGTCTTGGACTAAAAAATTTAAATGTACTAACGAGACCAAATCAGGGTAAACGCTTCTGAAGCAAATCCCTCACTCATGAATTACAAGAGTAAATTTTCATACGTGATGAGAACGAGAAGTGTACAGATGTGTTCCTTGTTCTTCGACTGGTTTTCTCACAACCTTTCTGTTTTTCTTTATCTTTTTTTAGGATTGCTCTGCCTCTTCCAACCTTTTCTTCTCTGAACCTGAGGGGTAAGTATTTGTTTGCTCTTTATGAAAAATGTTAGGAGCTTGTAACTATTCTGTTTCTAAAGCACTCATTTTTAAATGACACTTGAAAAATGCCAAGGGAAAATTCGATAAAACATTTCTAGTTTTGAAACCCAAGTACTGTCTTGCCTTCTCTGCAAACTCGCATTTTACTTCCTTCTGATGGAGTATACACTCCAGGAGTCCGTCTCACACTGATTGATGCTACAGTGGCATCAGACCCTGAGTCTTAAAATAGGTGACAGTCTTTAGAATTATTTTGAAAGTAGTGCTTTAAACAGTCGTGAACAAAAATCAAAATCACGTGAGCAAAATAGTTGTCTTTTTAAAATTTCGTTTTTATGCATTTGGGGCCTTTGCTTTCTTCATTCAGAAACCAATCTGGATTCGCTCCCTCTGGTTGACACCCACTCAAAAAGGACACTTCTGATTAAGACAGTTGAAACTAGAGATGGACAGGTTGGTATCTTTCAATCAAAACTGGAGTAATCTCAGATGGGCATTGATGTCCTTTTAAATCAATAAGTCTAGCTCAGATACAGCCAGCTACTTTGGGAGGTTATAGTTTCGCTCGTGCCTACTGGAAAAAATAGGTCTGCTCTCCCTGTACCACACAGAGCCAACTAAGTATTTGGCTCCTTGATGCAAAGGTAGGATAGCAATCTTCCTACAGTCCAAAATTAGTGATTCTCCTAGCGTCCTTAATTTAAAATGAGAGTACAGCTTCGTTAAGTTACTTCCTAGGCCAGCTTGATGAATGATGTCATTAGACTACTTCAATATCAGGAATGTTTTGATCCTGGACATATGGTCCTCCCTACTGACCATCATCTAAACTCTCCTAGGTCCAGTTACGTAGTACAAACACATGCCACGTGATAAAGTAGTTTCTTGTTACCTCTCTATGCCAGGAAAGACGTGGCCAAAATTTATAGTAATCTTAATGTAATCTTCCCTTGCATGCAAACTTAAAAAGTACTTGGTGTACATTTTGAACTTTCGCATAGAATTATTAGAGTGTTCTTCATAAACAGTTTTAAGAAAAAGGTTTTTTTTTTACGTCACAGCATTCCATTGGATACTTATTTTGCCCATAGGTGAAGAGTATCCTACACATAATCTGCCCCCGAGCTGTAACCCTTGTCATGCAGAACCAACATAACCTTCCAAGTTTCCCAGTAAATTACATATAATTAGTAGGGTTTTCCTTTGTCGTGCTTACTGGGGTAATTTCATCTTTAGCATGTAGCATTATATCTGATGTGAATTTTACCTTTTTTAACAGGTCATCAATGAAACTCAACATCACGATGATCTGGAGTGAACGTGGCACAGAGTTGGTGCAGCAACATATTACCAGCAACAATAAAAAAGAAATTCATTTCTTAAAGAGAAACAGCTTTTAAGTGCCTTTCTGCAGTTTTTCAGGAGCGCAAGATAGATTTGGAATAGAAATAAGCTCTAGTTCTTAAGAACCAACACTCCTAAAAGATTTAGAAAAAAAGTTTACAACATAATCTAGTTTACGAAGTCTTGTGCTAGAATACTTTTTAAAAAGTATTTTTGAATACCATTCAAACTGCTTTTTTCCAACGAGTATCTGACCAATGTGTCTCTGCTTCAATAAATCTTTGAAAACTGTTTTTGTGTCTTATTTGATTATATATATATATATATACGATTCTCTAAATTTTATGAGGCTGTGTTTTAGTTAAATCTTTTTTATCCTATTGGTTAGTTTGCCACAAAAATTAAGTTTAGGTCAACTTATAAAGTAAACTTGTATAGTTCTTAGTTTGGTCATTTTAGATACTCCAATTTTTCAATTAATTTACAAATAAATGATATAAAAATAATTTGTGCAAAAATGATTGATCTTCTCATGAAATGAGTTCAGATGGGTAATTTCAGTTCTAACAGACTTGCTAAAATTAAAACTTTGATTAAAATGAAAAATTTTTTTCCATCTGACTTGTTTTGCTTACCATATACCATGCCAGACAGAAAAAGTCAAGAACCATATGAATTCACTCATGCGGGATATAAAACCGAAAGGAACAAATAAGACAATTACTCAGACAACAGTACCAAAGGGATGGGGTTGAGGGAGGTTGAGGAAAGTAAAGGGGTCAAATACTTAGAGACAGATGGAGACTTGACTGGGCGGTAAATACAATGCAATATACAGATAGTATGTTATAGAATCATACACTCGGAAACTATATAACTTTGTTAACCAATGTCACCCTAACAAAATTTTAAAAAATGAAAACTATTTTCTTGTTATATAAATATGAATGGCACAAACTCCACTATGAGAATTAAAGCATAGGACAACGGCCAGGATATAAAGACCGTATCTTCCTTCAGCAACGTGCAGAGAAAAGGAACAAGTTCGTTAAGTGTCAGTGTGAAACTAGCCTGCTTTTCTTTGTGTACATCTATATATGTGATATCTAAATATGTCTACTTATAGGTGAAGATATTTTTAAAGACCTTCGTATTTGAGGAATGTTAGACACACAAGGAAATCCTTACTTTTTCCCCTAGACATGTGGTGAAATGGTGCTAATTCTAATAAGCTATCAAAAGCTGGAGCAATGAGAATGAAGTATAGTCACGAAAAGCTTCTGACTGAACAGGTTCTACGAGGACAGAGTGCAGGTAAATTACAAGAGAGAAGGTTATTACCTAAAGACGAAGCTGTGATGGTCAATTGTGCATCCTGGAGTAAAACTGGTAAATTCCTGAGCTTCTTAAAGTCCCAATTTCCTATAGAGCTATTAATCCCCTCTCCTGGGATGACGTGGTTGGCATTTGTTGTAATTTTTAGGTGTTTGCGTCTCCTCTCCAGAGTTCCTGAGGGGAATAGAGAGACAGTTCATGCAAAGCCTGCCCACGTGCCAGGTACTGTGCGACGTGGCTTTATAACGTTAGCTGTGATTTTCATCGTTTTCATTACTGCAGGCACCACATGAAGAAAGAGAGGATTGGCTAGGGAGGGATGTGACCCCAAGCTAGGGTGACGTTCCACCCTACTTTCCTTAGGGTTAGGCTTACTTATTAATAGTGGCCCCTTTCAGACTCCTGAGTGTACTAGTGTGGACGGAAGATTCTGTCTGGTCATCATCCTACTCTTAGCAGAATCTTATAGGAAAGGGTATTCTTCCTGAGATTCCTTGAGCATGTCTGCCTTCTTCACCCTCCCCTCCCCTCCATATCTGAATAACTGACATGTTAAATGGCATCATCAGCATTACCAGAGCAAATATCCAAGTCTTTGGGGCCTTAAGACACTTTTTCTACTTGATTCTTGGTTTGTGTTCTGTTCTTTAGCTATTCTTGCCCCATGATCCTCAGCCTCCTAACCTTATTTCTTCTCTTTCATTTCTACCTACCTTTGGCCTTTTAGAATCACCCAGGGAAGACACCAGCCCCATGTCGGGTTTCTTCAAGCATAGGATCCTTTACTCAAAAGTAAAATCAAAGCCATAGCTTAGTTCAGCAGAAAAGGAACTTCTGCCTATATACTTTGAGACTAGTGCGCTCAACACTCTTACAAATTCCTCACAACTCTTTCTAAAACCACTTCCCTGAAATGGAAAAGATGAGCTGGCCTGCCTTATCTGTGACCGTCAGAAATTAGCCCTTAATGAAAACCCTGGCAGGGCCCACCTCATAGGAATTCAAATCTATTTAAGTCTTTTTAAAATTTTTATCTTTAATTATACAGTTAGCATTTTCCTTATCTTCCATTTTGAAAAAAGTAATAAAAGGAAATGATGTTTTCAGCACCTATGGTGAGGCAAAGATTAATGCTTGGTTCTTTTATGTGCGACATTAATCCAAGATTAAAGGAGATTAAAAAATAGTAGGGGGACGGGGAGAAGGAAATGATGACATAAAGTGCAAGTCTGAAAAGCGTTCCCGAGGGGATTGCGAAGTCCATGGAAAGAATGTGAAAATTAAGTCCTGCGAAGTTTGCTCACAGTACTGACAGAGGGAAGAGGTGGTTTGTGAAGGAGACAAGTGTCTGATTTAGTTATAGCATGCCTAATGTAGAATCCACCTTCCCATGACCGGCCTCTAACGAAGGCACTGGGAAACTAAATCTCTCTTCTGAGGGTGCAAGACCAAGGGTGTGGGGGTGTGAGCAGTGATGGGGGCGGGAGGGGGGAGCTGGGAGGACACCAGGGTCAGCTCTCGTTTTCCTGAAAACAAGGGTAAAGCAGAAGCTATGCCTGCAGGAAGGCTCGCTCTCAGAACCCGCTCTCCGAACCTGCCAGACGTCAGCTGAATAAAGGGTCTGTATTAATCCTCTCGGGCTGCCTTAACAAAATACCACATACTGGGAGGTGTAAACAACAAAAATTTATTTTCTCACCATTCTGGAAGCTAGAAGTCCGAGATCAAGGTGTTGGCAGAGTTAGTTCCTTCTGAGGCCTCTCTCCTTAGCGAATCTCTTCTTATAAAGAAACCAGTTACAGTAAATTGTCACTTAACAATGTAGCCTAGTGCTCCCAGGCCACACACCTATACAGCATGTTGTTGTACTGAATAACATGATAATAAGCCCACTGGGGGGGGGGCGCTTTGCAGACAATTACAACACAATGGTATCTGCGTATCTAAGCATAGAAAAGCTACAGTAAAAATGCAGTATAAAAGATTTTTAAAAATGATACACCTGTCAAGGGCACTTACCACGAATGGCACTTGCAGGACTGGAAGCTGCTCTGGGGGAGCCATCGAGCGAGTGGTGAGTGATGTGAAGGCCTAGGACATACTGTCCACTATGCACTGTCCCACAAGCCACCCCCCTGCTTCTTTTCGGCAGGTTCAGAAATAAAACACTGAAGCTGTCAATGCTGGTCCCCGGACAGGGATGTAGGCTGGATTGATTGGAAATATTGAAGAGAAATGGGCCAGGTGATGCATAGATCACCATAATACTGATGGTCAGGAAGGAGTGAAAGGTGGCTGGAGGCTCAGCAGGAATAAGACATCAAGATGGAGAGATGAAGGAACATCGGGGATTGCCATGGCAACGTGGTTTTGGCGACTGCATATTGGAGCACTGGTCTCATTAAGGAACTTCGTGGTATTTATTAAAACAGAGAGGGTTTTAGCAAAAAGAGGGTACAGAACTGAGAACAAAATATTTTGACTTGGGACATTTATTTTTGGTTCCGCTGACCCTATCTGGCACAAAGAGCTCTCTCTGACTTTGAATGGCTGGAAGAAATAAAACTTACCTGTGTTTTCCATCATTACAACCTAAAACTATTTCCAAAGCACCGGGACATGCTGGCTCCACGCCGCCACAGGGAGCTTTCACCACAGTGGCGGTGGCCTCTGGTCCACTTGACAAAGTCACTCGTCTGGGCCTGTTGTCCTCGCACAAGGTCTCGCGT
Organism: Rousettus aegyptiacus; assembly: GCF_014176215.1. NCBI lineage: Eukaryota > Metazoa > Chordata > Mammalia > Chiroptera > Pteropodidae > Rousettus > Rousettus aegyptiacus. Next base: position 89,432,976 of record NW_023416285.1, on the reverse strand, counting down.
CCTCAGACAAGCATCCTCAGAGATGCCCTGTGAAGACCAGTGAGCAAGACCTGGGTGGGCCGTGACGCCCTCCCCACCCCGAAAGGTAGAGCTAGGAGAACACGTTTCTCTGCGGCTGACTGAGTGGGGTGTAACCTGGGCCTCCGGAATGGGGGTGCTGCGCCACCCCCCACAGACACGGCTCCTGCCAGCTGGGAATGACACTTCGTTATGCTCCCGGAGGTGGAAGCCATATGTTTCCTTCCAGCACGACACAAAGCTAGCAATATATTTTTAAAACATACATATGTATTACAAACATATAAAAGAATGATACATGTCAGGTATCTGTAGCTCAGGGGTACGAGATTATTTTAATATTAACATTAATTAACATAATTTAACATTTTACCACCTTCAAGGAGAAAAGCATAAGGTCTGCTAAATAGATACAGAAAAAACACTTTATAAAAGTCAACACGTTATTACGAAAACTTTTTGAAAAGTGGGAATATAAAGGACCTTTCTTAAATTGATATGAAGTAGATATGAGAAACCAATAGCGAACATGAAAAACAATGGTGAAATCATACAACTATTCTTTTTAAGATCAAGAAGAACAAGGATATCCAACGTCTCCATTCGTAGTCAATATTGTAATATAGAAAAAAATAGGGAATTAAAAAGTATAGTAATTGAGAAGAGAAAACTGTCATTAATTGCAATGATACTATTGCTTATTTGGATAACCCGAAACTACCTCCAGACAGATTAGGTACAAAGAAGAGCAAAAGAAGAGATAAAACACTCTTTTAGATAAGATAAAATAAGATAAACATCAAGACAGGAAGATATGTCTTACCAGATAGGGCTTTCGTAAAATATAATAGTGTAGTATTGGTGCCGAGATAAACAAGAGACTAGAATGAAGTGTCCCAAATAAACTCATGTACCCTAGTCAGCTTGGACTATTATTATAGCGAAGGCCATAGACCAGGTGGCTTAAACCACAAACATTTATTTCTCACAGTTCTGGAGGCCAGAGGTCCAAGATCAAGGTGCTGGCAGATTCGGTGTTGCAAGAGCTCACTCCTTGGTTTGCAGACAGACACCTTGCTCTGTCCTCACATGGCAGAGAAAGGGGTCTCTGGTTTCTTCTTACACAGGCACTAATTCCATCATGAGGACCTGCTCTTATGACCTCATCTAACCCCAATTACCTCCAAAGGCCACATGAGAGCAAAGACTTCTCCAAGGGGGTTAGGGCTTTCAACTTATAAATTCTGAGGGGCCACAGACATTCATTCAGTCCATAATGCCAACCATACGGAAACTGGCTGTATGATAGAGTGAGCATTGTTCTAACACACATTAATTGGAAAATCATTTTGAGAAGGACCCTTACCAGGGGAGTGTCACCATTGCATACTCAAAGCTTTTTCTGAAGGATTTCCGTAATATGGACCCAGTACGTTCTTACTGGCCACTTCCATCCTGATCCGGAAGCAACGTGCGCCTCCTTGAGGAAAAGTGATGATAACTGTATATTTTAATGTCCCTCAAGAGTTGCCAAAGACTTATCCCATACCTGTTTGTTCACCTCCAGGAACAAAATTAATTTAAAATCTATAGTCTAAAGCTAGCCCTACGAAGCTTTTCTCTTCCCATTCATGACCTATTTCAACACACCACAATATATCTCGTGTTTCAATTTCAATTAAATATGTATAATATAAAATGCTATCGTATACTCTAATATGTATATTATGGGTATAGCCAGATAATCGAATGTTCTACTTATCACCTCCAGGTAAACTCTTCCTCTCAGTGATTCACTGATCATAAATTGTTCACTGCAAAGAAAAAGAAAAAAAGGATAGTTTGGAAACTGTCCCCAGGTGGTAGACAGGACGATATGCGGATGAAACGGCTCCAGGCAGAACACCTTTCAAAACGTTTCTCCCGTTGGCCAGAAAAACAGGCAATTTTTGTTCCCGTTGCCATGTGCTTCAGCAGATCATTCTGGCTGTTTCGAGTGGTCACCTTGTGAGCCCATGAGTTACGGTTTGAATTCTTTCCCTTCAAACTGACAGTGCCAAGCCGAAGCAGAAGGGTGCCCATGCAGTGCCAAGCTGTTCTGGCCAGTAATCGGACAGACTCAGGCTGAGGCCTGGCTCTCAGCACCATGGGGTGATGGCCTTTCCTGGCTTGATCACAAAGGTTTCCTGACAATATTGCGTTGATGAGATTTTATGGTTTTCGATAAAATCAAAACGAGTGAGATTTTGGGAAGGGAACCAACTTCGCAAAACGGTCAATCAGAAAAATTACCAGGTGGCCCATTCCACAGCAGCTCTGCGGTCACATAATTTGGCTAAGGGACTTTCTTTTTAATAGATCTCTGTAGATAAAGTCTGAGTTCATAGAATTTGAGCTCACCAGAATCACACGGAGTCGAATTTCAAATACTGCGTGTGCATTCCACAAATATGTCGTAAACATATCCCCGCCAAGAATGGACAACTGTTCTTTAGGCCAAAGCTTGAGAAGATGAAACATAGCATCCAACCAGCTCCCCAGGAGAGAGAGAGGCATGTATTTTAAGGGCAGGGGACCCCCGAAACTGTAACACGGCCAGACAGTGGGCAGGCTTTCTCAAACTGATCAGAGTCGGAAGCAGCGAGGTTGCCTTGGGAAGTGGGCGCCCAGGTGTCTGCCGCTGGACGCAGGTGCAGCCTCTGACTCCGCCCCTGTGGCCACTCCATTCATCTGCCCAACGTTCCACTTCCTGGCCAACATTAATTGGTCACTCATCTGCTTCATTCTTCGGTGTCTCTTCCATGGAAGGATGCTTTAATATGTGATTTTAAAATCTCAGAAGTTTGTGCATCTCCCAGGTGCCCACCCACATGCCTCCGCTCCAGCCCTCCTGTGTCTAACAGTCCAGTGCTTTTCTTTCTCACCCTTGGCCAGCCAGCCACACTACTGGTCTCAGCCCCCAAATCTCTACATAGTTTCACCTTGGGCTACTTCTCCTTTTATGCCAGGTGCACACTTGCCTCCCTGTCCATTAGGGAGATGCTTTTTTCCCCTCTGCACTAGCTTTCAAGGCCCTCCTTGAACATGGCTGCAGTAGAGCCACCCAGCAGTCCAGCTTATACGCACCAACGACCAACCCATCTGTAAAACAAGTGCAGGTTTGGGCTGCTTGTATGGTACCTCTTCCTCCGATAGCCATAGGCCTGGGCTGGGGAGGAGGTGCTTATGTAACCATAGAGTGACACAGGCATCTGGGCTCCCTGCTCCTACAGCTTACCTGTGTTCTCTGGTCCTGCTCAGCCTCGATTTGGGACGTACCATTTCCATCTTTACTAAGTCCTACCAAGGGAACTGCTCCTCAAAAGACAGATAATGCCTCACTGCAGACGATCGGGACTTCTTTAACGCCCGGGGTCTGTGTTCTGTTTCTCCCGCTAGGGTTTCCATGACCCACACATGGCATCTTGGCTCATCAGGGACCCCTCCCACACTGCAGACCTGCGGCGGGGGCTTTTCCCGCTCTGGACTCCACAAAGCAGGCAGCCTTCAGTGCGACCTGGCGTTTGGACCAGAGCAGCACCCCGTGTGGAATCTATTGCTTCCGTAACCCAGAGATATCTTCTTTGGAGAAAGGGATGCGAGACGCAGTAACCATTTTTCACTTTGCAGGGAACATCCGGGCACGCTCTTGACCACTGTACCCCAACACTTAACTTAAGGGGCGGGTCCTTGACTCTCACAGAGTTGACGTCCCACCCTCCAGAGAGCATGGTTTGTTTTGTTTTGTTTTGTTTTGTTGTTTTTAAGAAGGCCTCCAATGTAATCGCCGCCTCTCGTATGCATGGCAGCATAGACGTGGTGGACCCACGTGCTGGCCTGTGGGCTCTTTAGATCTGTTTGGATGACACTGTGACAGAGTGGGAAAGTTAACAGAAGCCTGGAGCAAAACTGTAAATGATTGTTCCTGTTCATTCCGTGTGAATGCAAACTGTTTCTGAAAAGACTAGAAAATCTCCCCTGCCCCACATTTGCCAAATCGCTGGCTGCCTACCATTTACCTGAGGCATTATTAATATGCTCTTCATAACAATAATGGCACTTCCTGCATGGCAGCTGAAATTGAGACTCCTGCTCGGCTGAGCATGCAGTAGTCAGTCCGTAGTCACTTCCCTGGATCCAGCTGGTTTATGCGAGGCTCAGACCGGTGAAGCAAACCAAGCTGTGAGCCAGACTATCGTCCTTGCATCTCTGCTTTCTCATGGTGGCATGTCTTTGGGCTGTCCTCGAATGTGAAATTGTTTGCAATTCTCTGTCTTGACTGGGAGGACGGAGAGGGAGCGTTTCAGAGACTTCTGCTTGGCCTCTCCGCACGATGAGAGCTCGTAGCTCGTAGGCTGCGTGATCTTGTGTAGGGACACTCCAACCATCAAGTATGTCCATCTCAATTACGTACTCAAGGGCTCGGAAAATGACCAGCAGTGAGTATGTGGACCCAGTGGACTCAGTGTGAACTGGATTTTATTCAGGATTCAGTTTGTTTCCTGGCCCCCATAATCCTCCTTTCCAGCAGGAGGTGGGGGGGCGTGGTACCGCTTTGGATTTCTGAATATTGTTGTCGAACCAGACCCTGTGTCCAAAAGTCCTCAAAAGGTCTGGGTATTCCTCTTTCCTCAGTGTACAGTCACTCAAGTAAGTGACTGCAGGTCCCTTTGGAGGAAGGACTTGGGCATATTACGGGAACTATTGCTGTGGCATTTCAGGGTTCTTTCTCTGAGGCCCCCAGTCACCTCTTCAGTCCATGTGTTCTAGATCTACATTTGAAAATTGGCTCAAGCCTGAGAACAGAGAAAGGGATCAAAACTTTCTTACTGGGTGAGTGCTGTTAGCCTTCTGCTCCTGTATTTTTGCCTTCTCTGGTTTGTAGAAATGAAGAAGGATCCTTGTTGGCTAGCTGTCTATCCTGTCCTTAAGGGAGCCAGGGTCTATTAACCATCTCCACTACTTACTGTGGTCAAGCCCTTTGACTGCTCTTTCAACCTTGCTGGTTGTTATGATAATTGAGGCTTCCTGGCTTCTCACGGTTAAGGGACCCTGCATGGCCCCATCCTTAGTCCCACTGATGAGCCCAGCCGAGTGTCCACTTCACTTACATCGGTCTCGGCCTGCAGATCTCATCTTATCACTTGTTTCCTCTGACCACTCTCGGTCCCAGCTGTGTCTGTTCAGATCTTCCAAGAAAGAGAAGTCAAGACAGAATTAGATGCAAAAGAGATTGATTGGATAAAGTGCCTGTGACAGATGACAGAGAGGGATGGAGAAGGAGGAAGGGAGAACCTTCAGATCACAATGCAGGTCTGACCTCCATGAAAGAACGGAGGGAAGAAAGACTTGGTTAAGAAGAGCCTCAGATTACAGTACTGCTCTAAAAAAATGTCTTGGCTAGACCAATGAGAAGTCTTGAGCAAATCGTCCATTAGAGGAATCTTGCATCCAGCAAATGGTCCTATTTTAGCACACATCATGCTCAGTCATCAGCTGAGAATAGCCTAGTGGTAGCATTGGCTGAGAGCAAATGCAGAGGCAGATCCCACAGTGTGACAATTATTAGCTACGTTGCATAGCGGGTTCTCTTGAAGGGGGTTCTGAACCTCTGTGGTCATCCCTTCCCAGGACCACACAATAATTCTCATTAGAAAGGTTAATTCCCCTGTGCAGCATAATCCTCAAAGATTTCTCTGGTCCACCATGAGGGAATATATTACATTATTAGGAAGAGCAGTGCGTACCCCTTTCTTATTTTCTATTTCTTTACACTGGATCCTAGCTCTGTGTTTGAGGAAAGAAACCCATTACTTACCCATTCATCTCTTGATGGCCCTGCTCAAGTTTTGAAATGATCATTTTCCTTCAATAGCACCTCAAAGAGAAGTTCCTTGACTTCCTTCTTCACTTCCTATTCCCTTACTCTACCTGATTTTTCTCCAACACACTTATGGGTGTCTATAATGTTATTACATATGTGTGTGTTTACTTGATCATTTTCCTGTGCCCTCAATTAGAACATAAATTCCATGACAGAAGGGACCTCTTTGCCTTTTCACAGCCATATCTTCAGCACAGTATGTGCTTAATATACCATTATTAAATGCATAAATCAAAATTTAGGCATGTAGCCTCCCCTACACATACTAAAACCAGACTCTGATATAGGGAATGAGGATAGAGAAAAGAGGTTATTTGGTTATACCTCACAATAATCCTATAAATCAAGTATTATAGTCCTCATTTTGCAGATGAGGAAACAGGTTTACAGAAGTTAAGTAATATTCAAAGTCGCACAGCTTGCAAATTATAAAATTGAGATTTGACTCCAAACCCAAAGCATATGCTCTCAAGCATTATAGAATACTAACCACAACAAAACTTAGCTTGTAAGTAGACCAGCTCTGAGAAATGCTAGCTCCACATCCAAAAATTTTAACACAATGACTCTCACCATCAATCAACATAATTGCTAAATTACAAAACAGGCATTGTGAATAACCCTAAAGCACTTTGAAATTTTCCAGCTAACAATTGATTGCATCCTCTTTTGCAAAGCGAAGTAAAACTGTTTGCTAATCAGGCCTCAGAAGGGCTTAAATGTTCCGTACAGAATATCTGAAATCTAGAGAACCATTAAGTCATTACCTAGTGCCAAATTGAATGCTACAGTGTATTTTTCTGGTATTTTAACTTGTCTAGCGTCTAATGACTCAGAAAGTGTTTCTCTTATTTAATCCCTTTCAGGATTTTTTTTTTTTTTTTTTTTTTTTACTCACCAAGATGCCGCTAATAATCTCCCTTGGTGGGGAAGTTAGTCTCTTCAGATACCTGTCAAATGATTTTATGTGGTTAATCTAAAGGGAAGGTTTTTTTTTTTTTTTTTTTTTAAAAGTAGCAAAATCATTCTGAAAAGCAAACAAGAAAAAGCACTCAGCTGGAAAGAGTGTCATTGTTATTACACATCCGCTTTTTCATGGCAGTGCCATGAATGAGCCACACGAATCAAGTACCGGTGTCTAAAAATCAAATGCCTGTCAACTTAAATCCTAGACTTCTGTTATACTGATAAATTATTCAGCCTTCTTACACATTTAATAATGCTTTGAAACAGGTCCCAGAAAATATTTGCATATGAAATGCAATTTGAGAAATAAATAACTTCTTGGTAGGAGGCTACTCAGGCTAACTCTGATAAAAGCAGTCAAAGCAAGCTGCCTGTCCTACTGATTCCTTCCTGAGTCATTCTTTTCAAAGGGACATTCTTTTGGGGTTGGCCATCACTAGGTCAGGAGTCGCCTTAATTCCTGGAGAGTGAGCTAGGCTTGATTTATCAGCCAGAGAGCTTGACGAAATCTGCCTTTAGTATCCTTAACTGTTTCCTCCCAACCTTTGCACAGAAAGATCTCCTTGGGAGAAAATCTTTTATTTTGAAACTATCCCCTAGAAAGTGAAAAGTGTGTGTGTGTGTGTGTGTGTGTGTGTGTGTGAGAGAGAGAGAGAGAGAGAGAGAGAAAGAGAGAGAGAGACAGAGACAGAGACAGAGAGAGAGAAGAGAGACAGAGAGACAGAGAATTGATTGCATTTGGATCATTAACACTCTTGAAGATATTTCAGAAGATTGCACCAACCAAATGAAAACAGAAGAAACCACTGCCCATTCTTCAAAGACAGTTTACAATTGACAGAGTTTGACAGAGGAAAAAAAACCTGAGGCTATGTGGTGTTCAAAGAAATACTGCCATCTACTGGTGGGTCTAGAAGCCACTGGACTCTTCCAGGGGCCACCTTTAGTTGTTTGGGAGCGGAGTATGGGATTAAGACACAACAGATACAACTCAGAACGATTCCTAGTAAAAATAAATGCATTATGACATTAAGACTACTTCTGAATTTTTTCTATGATTTATTATTGTCTTTTAATCTACTAGATAGATAAGTATTGACTAAATCCCTACGCTGGAAATATTTAGCCAGTGACATCCAAAGTCAAGGGAAGCGCAAAATGAACCAGATTCCTTTCTAACGTTTTATGATCCCAAAAAGTACCTCTTCAAAAACAGTGCTTCAAAAAGGCAGCAAGAACAATGGTAAAAGATACGGCTTAGGCAGAAGGTAGACCTGTGTTCAAATCCAGGAACCTCCACTTGGCTTTGTCATTTCTATCACTGAATCTCTCTGAATCATTAAAAAAGGACAGTAAGAATACCTACCCTGAATGACCATTAAAGACACAAAATGCCTCCTCCCATTACTCAATAGCAGAATTGTTATATTTGAAGGACAGGAACTATCCTGGGACCATTTTGCTCTTGACCGACCAAGCCTTGATTTAGGAGAGCGCTTCTCAAACCTTAGGAATCGCCGGGGAATCTCATTAAAATGAAGGTTTCGATTCAGCCAATCAGGGGCAGATACTGATGTGCCAAGTTTCTACCAGGCTCCCAGGTGCTGCTGCTGCTGCTGCTGCTGATGGATACAATACTGAGTAGCAAAGATCTATGGGGTCCGACGCCCTCTGGTGGTCAGGAGTGTTGAAATGGCCTCTATCAATTGTCTTCCTCTGAAAAATTTTTAAAATGAGGGTTAACGGTTCTGAAAACTCCAGTCTTTCCATTACATGCGTGAAGAGTGCATAAAGAAGCTCTGGGAAAAGATGAATTTGGCCGATGTAGAAAAACTGAAAACTTCATTCCCATCCCTTCCCAACTTATGGATTCCACTTCTCACGTTTGGGTTATGAATCGAAATGGCCCCCATAAGATGGTTTTGGTGAATTAAAAGCCCAGCACCTAATTGTAACTCTAGGCTTTCTGGAAATGGTGAGCTATTAAGATCATGAAGCTTGGAGTCACAGGCGAGTTTGTGTCCTGGCTTTGCCACTGGACACCTACAAGGTCTTGGGCGAGTTTTCAAAGTTGTGTAGGCCTTAGATTTCTCAGTGTATATCGTGAAAGTTAAACAAGGTAATATAGACCATTCCACGCATACTGCTCAATAGATGGTGGTATTTTTATTGTTTTCATGATGAAACAGCACAGCTTCCATTTCATTCACATTTATTAAATACAGTGCTGCAACTTGGGGAATTGACTGTGATTTGATCAGCGTGGCCGATCGATAAGGTGCTATTAAGGGCTCAGAAGATGTGGGTTCAAGTCCTGACACTACTACTTTCCGGGGCTGATGCGGGGCAAGCCACCATCTCTCAGAAGCTCCCTTTAACTGTCAAAGGAAGACTGTGAACTAGATAATAGTCAAGATTCTTCTTTTCTTTTTAATTAGAGCAGGCAGTGAAACATCACGGAATGAGGTTTTGAAGGAAGCAAGATGCAAATTTACATCCCAGTTTCTACCACCAGCTGGGATAACTTCAGGCAAAGTTATATAATATCTCTGGGCCTCGGCGTCCAACTGCACAACAGAGAAATTATAACTTGCGAGGATCAGAAATGTTAGTTGAGCTTCTGATGGATAATAAGCCCTCATAATCAGACGCTGCTGCTATTGATGGGAAAAACATTATTCTCTAAATCTGGAGACCTGATCCCTAAAGCTCCTTCTTCTTCTGACTTCTCTATGTAAATACGTGACATTTTAGGTAAATCAATTAATATCCTTGAACTGGCAAACTACAAAATGGAGCCAGGAGGCGTGGCCCTACCTCTCGGTCACTGTGTGAATCAAGTTTTTAAAAATCATTATTATTGTAACCAGTTAAATTGTATTATAAAGTATTTTTACATGTGTGTGGTTTTTTTTAAAGTACAAAGAATGCTTTCCTTATGTATTATCACAATTATTTTGTGCCACAATGTTATAAGGTAGGGAGAATGGGTATTTTTGCCTTTTTAATTTTTATTTATTTATTTTTTTATGGAACAGAGGTTTAGAGAGATTAAGTAATTTAAGAGCATGGAATTAGCAAAAAATAAAAAAAAAATGAACTCGGGTATGCTCATTCTCTCAGAACTTTGTGGAGCAAAAAGTACTATTTAAGTGAGAAAGTGAAAATGTTCCATGGTTTCACCCCAAAAGCTACACCCTAACATTGAATGACTGTGACTTGATCAGCCTGACCGATTGATAAGGGCGCTGTTTGTGGGCTTGGAAGACATGATTTTGAGTCCTGCCACTATTACTTTCCGGGGGTGATGTTGGGCAAGCCAGTCTCTCATTTTAACTGTCAAAGGAAGACTGTGACCTAAATAATAGCCAAGATTCTTCTTTTCTTTTTAACTAGTTTTACAATTGGTGGTCATGGCTAGAGGAAGGGACAGAAGATGAGATGTAAGAATATAATATACTCTCAATCTTAGATAAGCTCGTCCTTGAGTGCTGGGGACCTATGCCATTCAAAGGGTTGTCCAACATCCAAACTACCCTCTGATTAGCACCCTATTCTCCCCTTTCTGGAAATCGGTTTCTATGGAAATCTTTCTACTTGACCAGATCTTTTGTCTCTAGATCACAGAGCAGTCAGCGAGCCAAGAACCAACTTGGACTTCAGAGCCTTGAGGAGTGTCAGGGAAGCCGAGGGAGATGGCTGGAGTTCACCGTCATGGCCTCATCCCTGTCTGTGACTAGACTACAGCGTGACCTCTTGTGTAGTTCCTGTCGTCTAGCGTTCGCATGCTTCTGTGTTTCTGATTCCCCAGCCCCCGATCATGCCAATAAGCTCCATTTATGTTTAAGAGAGTCATATTTGGGTTCTGCTGCTTGCCACTAAGACCTCGACTAACTGCACAAGAGATGAGCATGCCCTTTGCATTTTTTCCTTTGCTAAACCTGCTGCCAACGTTCTTGCGAAGAGCTGAGCCAATGCAATTCAAACCATCGTCACAACTGCAATGTACATGAGGCGCTAAGAAAGGCAAAGCAAGTAATTAAAAAGTAGTTATCCTTCTTCTGAAAATTGTAATTTGAATGTCATTTTATTCTCTGTAAATTAAGTATTCATGCCCCTTTCTAAAAATGCAGCACCACACCGATAAGTGACAATCTGTTCAATAAGATACATTTACGTACATGACTGGTACCTTACGACACCATGAATATAGCTGAAAAGTGCTATCTGCTTCATAAATTTAGAACTTCCTTTCCTAAATGTCAAGTGTTTATTACCTGGAAAAAGGAAAGGAAAGGAAAGGAAAGGAAAGGAAAGGAAAGGAAAGGAAAGGAAAGGAAAGGAAAGGAAAGGAAAGGAAAAACAACTCTATGTTTTAAATGTGCTCTGTGGCTTCTTTGATGAGATGTTTTAAGGACGATTAGTTGTCCAAATAGAAACTGTATTTTAGAGAGGGGAAGAATGTGAAAGATTGTTCTTTAGTTTAAGATTACATCCTTTACCTTCCAATAAAGCTGTAAACTCAAGCAGGCATTTTGCACTTAGGTTATTCTAAGCTACAGTCTCTTACGCCCTCTCTCCAAAGTTCCTTCTTAGCTTTAAAGATAAATATGCATATGAAAGCACCAAGCCCAGTGCCAGGCTCCAGTGAGGGCTTAATAGATGGGATTCCTTCCCTCTCTTCTTTTACTTCACAGAGTAAATTCTATGTGTGTAATCTGAAGGTTAAGAAGGTATCTTATACCATGGTTCCTGGAAATGGAATTTGTCAGAGGGGAATAATCATTTTGAAAAAAAAAAAAAATTCTGCTCATGATTTTCAGAGGGGATAATAAAATAAAAGATGTATTTGTCTTATCTCTGGCAAACTAGCAAACTATTCCTCATTTGATTTCTTTTTCATCCTCTCCGCTTTAGTTTAAGACTCCAGGGAATAGAAATATCTAATTGTCTAGAGGTCAGCTCCAGAGCTTTCAGGCCTCAGAGAAGTTCAGTTGATTTTTGCACGATGGTTTATGAAGTGGATTGTTCAGGGAACTCTTTCCTCAATTGCCTCCTTTGTTTTTATTTTTGTTTGGCTCTGCAGGGTGTCGGGTGTAACCAGGCTCGGAGCTGATATTTCCTTGAAATTAATGTCAAGACATTGACTCTGTGAGATGTGCTTTCACAAGTTAAAATATCAAGGAGAGTCCTCTCCAGGGGCTGCAGTCTTTGTAGTAAGAGCTCTCACGGGTAAATAAAACAAAATTCCCTCTTAAGAAGACAGTAGTTTGAATTGGCTTCTCTTGACCTCTCTTTGGTGGACTGCAGAGTTGATTTCAGAGGGATCCCTCCAAATCTCCGAAACTTTTCTTAAGCTGGTGCTGGAAAACCTCAGATAACTGCCACTCTATCAGTCGCCATTTATTATTCATACCATATATGAAGAACAACTGCGTAGGGTGGGAACCTTTACAATGGCAAGACAGCTCTTCAAAAAACGTGCTGTTCTACGTAGGCAAAGTGCATGTGTAGCAGGACGATCTAGGTATTAAATACCCCTTACGAAAAGAGACGGTTTGGTGGCAGGAGACAGGGGTCTCTTAGGAGACTATCGAGCGCAAAAGGGCACAGCATGAGGGTCCGTGGCAAGCAGCCAGCTGTGTTCTCAGAGAGAAAACATCCAAGCAGCATTGGGAGAAATGCGAACTCTTAAACAGGAGAATGAAAATCAGATGAGTGGTGGAGAGCCTCAGGCTCCCGTATTGCTCCGAGGTGCTGGGGGCTTAATTAACCTAGCATCTGGCTTGCAAATGCGGTAGTTTAAAAGTCAGCAAGTTGTGCCTTATCTTCTCCATCAAACTAATCTCTCAGGTGGCTGATGGGCTCTCCTTAAGACAGCTTTTCTGTGGTTTAAAGAATTTAGGGTCTTCTGAAGAATCTCTAGTAGGGGAGACCTGAGGAACTGAAGACTTCTAGTTTCCAGACGACACTGAAAGATGAACTAGAACCCTCGTCCCCTATAGGACGTGCTTCTGGAAAGTTGAAGCTTTCGTCCCACATCCACAATGATGAACATAAATTTTCGTCGCTGGCTTTTTATAGTGGGCATCTGAAAACCTCAATATATGGAATGAGACAGTTCTATGAGCCCCAAGTCCGGAAGCCCGACACTGGACCTGGCTCTGCTTTCTGCAGAATGGAGGAGGGAACCCCAATAGGCTGCAAAAGGTGACGATTTATATAAAATCACTATGAAAACAAAGCTACACTCACCTAGCAATGTCTCATTATTACTGATGACCAATAACTTGTAAAGAAAAAAAATCAGATTTATGATCCACTGAAGAGTGAAAACTCACAGAAGGAAGTTAATGAGGAAGAGAGATTTAAATAATCAGGGATGGAGAGATTTGCAGCCCAGGCAAACTTTTGTGTCCCTTTCAAGTTCCATGTCGTCGTGGTATATAAAGAAATGAGATACAACCTATTTAGCTTGGGTGACATGCAGGAAGGGCCAGCATGTCCTATCTGACTACACGTGACAAAGCTAGGCAGCCTCCTTTCCAATTAGAACACACTGCCGCTCCATTAGCTAGACAATGAAAGGCACTTTCTATCAAAGCACTCCTAATATGAAGAATGAAGCAAGCATTTTTGCTATGGTTGTGAGGCTTCTGGCATGAGAAAAGGAATACCGTGACACATTTTTCTTCCTTTGAGAACAAAAGAGCTTCGTTTTAACCCAAGAAATAAAAACCGTGTTACCATGATATAATCTATAGTTAGCGCATCGAGAACTCCATAAAAATATTTAATATTTTGAGAAAGCCTTAAAGCATGCTGCATGACAAACCACGTTGCAGGAAGATTAAGTCCAAATTATAGCATTATTCAGAAAGAAGCAGGTCCAGTCAAAAAAGCTATTTTCTCACTCTCCTCCAAATCCTCTAATTGTTTCCTTAACCTTGAAATACACTGATTTACAATGATAGTTTTTTTCTGTTTACATGAAACAAATTTCAAAGTTTGAATACAATGATAGTTTTTTTCTGTTTACATGAAATGAATTTCAAAGTTTGAATGAGATTCCTTCACAAGTCCTTCACATTTTTCATTTTGCTGGATAGAGAAACCACAATGTCTTGATAAGACTTTAGCTCCCACCTTATTTTGATATCCCTAGAAGAGCTGAATTGGAGGTGAACAAACAGAAAAACTCAAATAAAATAACAATGTAACCTTCTTTTATTTAGAAGTATAGGCTTTTTACAATGTGCTCTATTAAAGGAAATGAGATTTGTAGTCTGCTCTTTATGTCCTGTGGTCTCCAATTTAATGTTAAAACCCTATTTTCAAATCTGAGGTCATACCCACTCGCTGGTCTAAAAATAATACGCAATCATCCCGTATTTATCTTCATCTTTTTATTGATTCTTGTTTCTTCCAGCTATCTTGAACTGTAAATATAAAAATCTCAGGTTGGTGAGCATCTCAAATTTGGAGGTAAACTAACATTACAAGTGACTGTGGCTTCTGTCTGCTTAGTTACGGTACATATCGTTCCTTTTACAGAATCCTAAAAATATCTATGACTGTCACAGATCAAATTATAAAGTTCATTTATATTCTTGCACTTCAAATCTTTAAAAAAATTAAAAAAAAATTTTTTTCAATTACAGTTGGCATTCAATGTTATTTTGTATTAGTTTCAGGTGTATAGTATAGTGTTTAGGCATTTATAGAATTTACAAAGTGACCACCCCAATAATTCTAGTATCCACCTGACATCACAGTTATTATAATATTATTAACTATATTCCCTGTGCTGTACTTTACATCCCCACGACTATTTTGTAGGTACCAATCTGTACTTAATCCCTTCATCTTTTCACCCAGCCCCGCAACCCCTCTCCCATCTGACAACCATCAGTTTGTTCTCTGTATCTATGAGCCTGTTTCTTGTTCTGTTTGTTCCTTCAGAAGAACTTTAAAAATGTGAAGCATTGTTCTATTTCCCTCTTTACCAAAGAGACGGACTGTAATACTCCTAAAATACTAGCCTCATTATAGATTCCACTTTTATACATTTATTTCCTGTTAAAGAGAAAAGAATGAGGCACAGTGAAGATCCCATGAAAGGCTGAGGAAATTACTTTTTAGGATCTCCTCCCTAAGACTTATATAACTGCCCTCGGGTGTGTGACTTATTCTCTTTACAAATTAGATCTTTGCTACGTAAATTAAGAAATATGTTATATGTTATAGTGGTTGTTGCTTATTTTTCCTTAAATAAATAATAACCACCCGAACCTCATAGGCTTTCCTGTGAAAATGAACACTGGAAATGACATATTTGAATTGATAAAACAAAATGAATACAAATTAGATGAAACATAATAAAGACAGGGAAGTAAATGAAAACTATATGAAAAATCAAAAATATACAGTTTCCTCCAGTTTTGTTTTTATTAGCATCTGAAGTTTGATATGCATATTAATATCCAGTAAGGAATTCTCTGTGGTTGCAGGAAGACATAGGAAAACCAAAACATTTGACTCAAAACGTTGAAGGAACAGCAGGAAAATCACAATGAAAAAAAAAAAAACCATGAGTATAATTCAAAAAATACTCAGTTCCCACTGTGTGCCAGACAATATTTTATGTGTGGGCAATACACAGTACACAAAGACCCTGCCCTCCAGTGTCCCTTAAAACGTTGCTAACATAAATTTTAAAAAAATATTTGAATTCTTACTTTTTTCCTTTCTTAGACAATAAGTCTAAAGGAAAACGAAACAATACTTTCATGGAGGTGAACATCAAAAAATATTTCAGTTTTCACAAATAAAGTATTAATCTCTGCTCTCTCCAAGATGAAATCTCTTCTCTGTATTAACCACCTAGACCTGCATTACTCACTTAGGTTAAATGATCATTTGTGAAACTCCTGTGATTAATTGCAATTAACTAATTAATTGAATGCCACATGAAAGATGCTTTCAGGCACTAAAACAGTCACATTTAACATGAGATAGGATAGAATACCTAACATTTAAGGCACCTGGATTTACATCTATTACAAACAAACACACAAGGATAAAGTAGATAAAGATACAAACTCAAAAGTCACATAAAGCAGAGAATCTGCTTTGTAGATGGATGATGTATTTTGACTTAACGCTTCTCTTTGCCGTTGTCCCGCTGAAGGTAAATCAGCCAGCACTTTATAAAATTATTATATCTCCAAAATTTCTCTCCCTGGACCCTGCCTATGCATTCAGCACCTTTGCATTTCTGCTTGAGAAAGCTTTGTGATATCCTTCTTTTCAGGCGACCAGGAAATATACTGTTGTTCTTCTCATTCCCTCCCTACTATCCAAATCGGGACAGCTCTAAAATAAAGTCAGCTAGAGACTCTAACAGGAAAAAATTTACTCTAAAATGTTTGCTCAAGCCGATACTGCATTTTCCTCAAATCTCTCATCTTATTCCTCCCCCCACCAACCCCAATTTCCCTACCACCTCCCAACCGCAAACTTCCAACAAAAAATGTTAGAACATTATCAGGATGCAGGGGACCCCTGAGATGACACTAGGCCTTTTCAACTGGTCTACAGGAAAACCTGATGTTGAACTTTGGATGGATGACCAGGGCAGAGAGAATTCAAACAGGCAATCCCGGATGAGCTCGCGTCAGAGCTGAAGGAGTCTGGGATGCTGGGAGCGCCTTGTTCCAGGTTACGCTGCTAACGAGGAAGGTGCTGGGTCTCTTCATCACTGGCGTCCTTAAAACATTCTTTAAAAATTCCTAAACACTTAGCATGGGTTTCTCTCGATGAGCAGCTTTCAATTTTGTCTTTTCTAGTGATACTCGTCGTAGATGTGAGTCTCATCTAGCAGCGAAAAACTCTCAGGGATGCCCAGGAAACAGGACATCCTGCTTAGTAGCTGTAACTATCTCTTTCTTTCCCAAAGAAATTGCCCCAGAGCTGTTTATGGAGATAACCTTAAATCCACTCTACCTAATTTATCTATCTATCTATCTATCTATCTATCTATCTATCTATCTATCTATCATCTATCTATCTATCTATCAATCATCTATCTGTCTGCCTATTTATTTATCTTTTTAATTTTTCTGTCCATTTTATTTTTTAAAAAGTGAATCATTTGAGGACTTGGGTGATTCAACTGTTATTAATTACATACAGCTTACTCAGAATGTACCTCACAGCTCATCCTGATATTTCTACTAATAGCTACTGCTAGATACCTTCCTATCTAAAAGGCCAGCAAACTTTTTCAGTAAAGGGCCAGATCACAAACTTTTTCCCCTTTGTGGGCCATCTGGTCTTTGTGGCAACTCTTCAACTCTGCCATTGCAGCACGAAAGCACTCACAGAAGATGCTCAAATGAATGAGCACGCTGTGTCCCAATAAAACTTTATTTACAACAACAAGCAGGCCGCACTGGGCCAATGGGCCACAGTTCGCTGACCCCACTCTAACCAGATCTCGCCTCCTTCTCAGATTCAGACAGGACCCCTCCCAGCTCATCTAGTCTTGTTGCATTTCTAGTGGCCTTCTCTCCTTCTATGCAATGCAACATCCTCTCCCCTCCAAACGAAACCTCCCAAAACGTATTTTATTCTTTCCTGAACATAGATGTTATTTTACTCACATTTCTGAAACTGCTGTTTTCCTTTAGTCTGATATCCTGAAACATATTCCTATGCTATCTTATTTCTGCCTATGGTAATATACATATTTTGGATAGAGAAGCACGTCTCCTTCATTAAGTGGGAGTGCATTTTCTCCATGAAAAAGAATAGCCACCACATTTATGAATTTCCCAGTCAGCAGCAATTATTGCCAAAGAGAGCAAGACTTCCGATTACCAAGCAAATTCCCAATTCTAAAAGGTGTGCCAGACTACTTAATTTGACCTGTTGCTTTTTAATTCCCCTCCCCAGAGTCTCAGGCTTGATTTTTTCCCTATGCAGTCAGTTATTTTCTCTAGCTTAATCTAGGTCGTACTTTAGGTCACGTTAATCATTCTCACTAATGCGCTTGTTTACTGCAGGCGGAGGGCCTCTTAGCCCACAGAGTTCAGGGAACGTGAGCATCTCTCTGACTCTCAGTTCTAGCTTCGCCTCAGACAACGAGAGCAACTGCTGTCTACGGCTCTGTTTGTTTTTCAGGCCTATTTCTTTTTTCCTCTCCCTTTCTCTTTTGCCAGCAACTTTGACCTTTGGACACTAAGAGAGCATTACAATTCAAACAAATGACACAAAGGAATAACAAGTGGCCCGGTTTTACCAGAGAAATAAAGTCCAGAGATAAGACGAAGGTGCTGTGCTCGAGAATTTGAGAATGGCAGGTACAATGTCGAAAAGGTGAGTGATGAGGCGTTTAGCAAGATGGCGCCCTGAAAGCTTTCTTGCTGTCCTCTTCTCTTGATTCCAATTTCCAGCAGTTTCTACACAGCCTGGATCTGCTGGCTGTGAGCAGACTTGGGCATGAGGAAAGCCTCTGGCCAGGCCAATAGGAGGAAACATAGGCAGGATTTTTCCTCTCTTGTTGCTGCTGTAATTAATTATCACAAACTGAGTGGCCTGAACCAACATGAATCTGTTATCTTACAGTTCCAGAAGTCAGCAGTCTAGAATGGATCTCACAGGGTTAAAATCAAGCGGTCAGAGCAGTGTTGAGTTCCTTTGGGGAAAATCTATTTCCTCACCTTTTCTAGTTTCTGGAGGCTGCAAAGATTCCCTAACTCAAGGCTCCTTCTTTCATCTTCAAAGGAGCACAGTTCAATCTTCAATCTTTGCCTGACTTTGATCTTCTTGTCTCCTTCATTCGCTTATGAGAACCCTGTGACACATTGGACCTGCCCAGGTAATCCAGGGTAATCTCCCCATTTCAAGGTCAGCTGATTAGCAACTTTAATTCTATCCATAAACTTAATTCCCCCTTGTGATATGAGATAACGTATTCACAAGTTCTGGGGATTAAGAATTCTTTGAGGGGCCATTATTCTGTCTACCATATTAACTGAGTCTAGATTTTAACTATTGAGAGTTCCAGAGGCATCCTTATGCATATTTTGTCAAATTCCTGAACTCTAAAACTCTAGACTCTAATATCTTTTTATAAGATATTAGATAGAAAATATAGTAACTTATACACACACAAACACACACACACACACACACATGCACACACACCCAATTGGCATTAATTTTATCTGCAGAATGAACATGGAGGATGATACACATCATAGATTATTGGGGGGACAAGAACACCCTTGAAATTCAAGAAATACATATCTGTCTAAAGTATCATTCATCCATCAAAAAGAATAAAGATATTCATTTATGAGTATGTAAGACTTCTAAAAATATGTTCCATGAATCTCATCCAAAGACATTATTCAAGGAAAAATGTTTACTCAAACAACAAAATATACAGAACAGAGATCAGGAGATAAAAATGAAAAGAGGAAACAGTGGTTAGTAATGAACTTCAAAATTTATAAATCATTAAACCAAAATAAAGAATGGTAGGATATGAAGATTAGAAATTAGGGACTTATTTTATTTGACTGACTTTAGTTGTAGAAATCTAATTTATAATTTTAATTGAGAAGCCATCTGAAGAAATGAGTCTTGATGACACAGTCTTCAAGGGATGTGTTGATAATGTTTTTCTTCACAAAACAAGAAAGAAAATGATGAGAAATATTTACATTCTGGTGACTACTAGATCACTCTAAAGCAACAAACAGTGCTGAAAACTATTCAGAAGGGCCCACGGTCTTTGAGATTAAATTAACTCAGAGATGCTGCCCTTAAACTTATTGATAGTTATGAGAAAAAACAAGACTTCTTGAGAAATATAAGTATCTGACAATCAGTTTTGTAAATATAATGGTTTAACTACAAAGCTTGAAAATATTGTTATAGGAAATTGATTTTCTTCACTTCTAGTATAAATTAACTCGTCAGCCTGATGAGAAATAACCTACCATTCAGGATGTAAATGTCCTGGTCTTATGATAATGAATCTGCCAACATTATATGATTTTCTGTTTTTCAGAAAGCTTTTTACTTATTCCAGCAGTTCTCTTCCCAAGAGCGACAGAAGTAATTCATGATGCCTCTGGTAGATCAGATCCATATACTTACTGCATGACGTTTCTTCCTTACACTGTGAGTGAAATGCTAATAATAGTCATGAACTAGGAGGTAAGGGAATGGGAGAGGGTTAAGCAAAATTAAAAGTACTCTAAGTGTATTTTATGGGGGAAAACAGTGAAGAAACAGAATACCTTAAGTGTAAAGAAGTAGTATCTTTTTTCCATAGAATAGTAAAGAAATGATGGTTGATTAGGAATGTACTTATTCACATTTAGCCCATTAACATGTTTTCAAAGCTGAAATTTTAAAGACTATACTTTCTGATCATAATTTAATAAAATTAAATACAAAAAAAATGTGCCTCTATGACTCAAAATGAGAAATTCACTTCTAAATATATCTTGCATAGAAGAGAATAATCAAAATGAAATCATGAACTACAGATAAAGACCACTGCATTTGAAAACCACTGGAACACAGTGAAACCTCACTTAGTATAAAATTATAACCTTGAATGCTGTGTTGAGGATGGGGTCCCCCAAACCACCCTCAGGCTCCATGATTCACCAGAAGGATTCACAGGACTCAGAAAAGCTATTATACTCACAGTTAAGATTTACTGCAGTTAAAAGATATGATTAAAATCAGTGAAGGGAAAAGGTGCGTGAGATTATTAATGTCCAGGAGAAATCAGATGCCAGCTTTCACATATCCTCTCCCAGGTGCACTAGTACACATGTGCCTAATTCTCCCAGCAATGAGGTGTGACGACAAATGCTAAGCTCACCTGAGCTTTAGTGTCCAGGGGTCTTACAGAGTGGGGCGGGGTCAAAAACATAAGAAACAGTGTCCGCATGACCTCAGCTGCTCAGACTCCAGCTCTACAGAGCAAAAAATAGACATTCATGATACAATCCCATTGTTAGCATAAACTAGCTGATTAAACTGGTACCATGTGGCCCCAGGCCTCAAGTATGCGAAAACATTCTGATCAGGCAGAGTCTTCAAAGGGCTCAGAGTTGATCTTCCAGGAGCCAGACAAAAACCAGTCCTGAAGACAGGTCTTTCTTAGGAACATGCAGAGTTCTAGTGGCCAGACCTGCTCTTTTAGTACTTTCCTGTGCAAATACCTTCATGATTATAGAAAAGCAAATAAAGAATTGTAATGCTAGCTTTAAGAAACTGGAAATAAAAGCAGAGACAAAACAGGAGAAAAGAGAATTAAGATAAAAAGAAACAGAAGAAATATAGGTTGAATGTATCTCAAGGTCAGTTCTTCCAAAATACCAATAAAATAAACTCATGAGCTTAATCAAGAAAGAGAGAAAACAGGCATTATGACTGATTCCATGAAAATAAAAAGGATTCTAAGAGATTATTATAAACAATTATGTGCCAAAGAATTGGATATATAGAACAAGTGGATAAAGTCCTACAAACATACAACCTATCGAGGCTGAATCGTGAAGAAACAGAAAACTTGAACAGACCAGTAATCAATAATAAGGAGATCAAATCAATAATCAAAAAACTCTCAACAAAGAAAAGTCCAGGACCAGACGACTTCGCTGGTGAGTTCTAACAAACATTTAGAAAAAATAACACTGACCAACTTCTTAAGCTCTTCCGAAAAACTGAAGAAAAGGAAATACTCTCATACTCATTTTATAAGGCCAGCATTATTCTGATACTAGATCCAAAGACACTACGAAAAAAGAAAACTATGGACCAATATCCCTGATGAATAAAGATGCAAAAATCCTTGACAAAGTACTAACTGAATTCAATTGCACATTAAAAGGATCATATACCATGAATAAGTGGGGTTTATCCCTGAGATTCAAAAATGTACAACTCAATCAATGTGATACACTACATTAACGGATTGAAAGATAAAAATCAGATGATCATATAATTAGACGCAGAAAAAAACATTTGACAAAATGCAACATTCTCCCATGATAAAAACTCTCAACCAACTAGGTATAGAAGGAATGTATCGCAACACACTAAATGTCGTATGTGACAAGTCCTCAGCTAGCATCATACTCAACAGTAAAAACCTGGGAGCTTTCTCTCCAAGATCGGGAACAAGACAAAGACGCCCTGTCTTGCCACTTGACAGAACAAAGCTGGATGCATCACAATTCCTGATTTCAAAATATATTACAAAGTTACAGTAATTAAAATAGTATAGTACTGGCATAAAAACAAACATATAGATCAATGGAAGAGAATATAGAGCCCAGAAAAAAAAACACACACACACACATATACTAATCTCCAATAAAAGTGCTAAGAATACACAATGGGGAAAGGACAGCCTCTTCAACAAAAGGTGCTGGGAAATTTGGATGCCCACATGTGCCATCATACACAAAAATCATCACGAAATGGATTGAAGATCTAAGTGTAAGACCTAAAACTATGAAACTCAGAAAAAAAACGCAGGTGAAAGACTTCATGACATTGACTTTGGCAATGATTTCCTGGCTATGACTAAAAGCACGAGCAACAAAAAGCAAAATTAGACAAGTTGGATTACACGAAATCAAAAAGTTTCTGCACAAGAAAGGAAACAAACAAGAGTGAAAAGGTAACCTACAAAATGGAAGAAAATATTTGCAAGCTATATATCTGATATGAGATTAATATCCAAGAAACTCCTATATCTTAATAGCAAAAAACCCCCAATAACCTGATTAAAAATGGGCACAGGATGTGAATAGAAGACATACGAATGGCTAACGGGCATGTGAAAAGAAGCTCAATATCATTAATCGCCAGGAAAATGCAAATCGAAAGTATAATGAGATATCACTGCACATCGGTTAGGATGGCTATTACATATTTAAAAAGAGAGCAAAGGGTGGTGAGCATGTAGAGAAACTGGAATCCTCTACAGTGGCTGTGAGAATGTAAAATGGTATATAGCTGCTATGGCAAATAGAATGGAGGTTCCTCAAAAAATTAAAAACAGAACTACCATATGATTCAGCGATCTCAGTTCTGGATATTTATCCAACAGAACCGAAATCAGTATCTCGAAGAGATATTAACATTCTCATGTTCATTGCAGCATTACTCGCAATAGCCATGATATGGTGGTAGGGGGCGGGGGGAAGCTAAAGGTCCATGATGGACGAATGAATAAAGAAAATGTGGCACATACATAAGATGGAATATTATTCAGTCTAAAAAAGAAGGAAATTCTGCCATATGCGACAACATGGATGAAGCTAGACAGTATGCTAAATGAAATAACCCAGTCATGGAAAGACAGATACTGCACGATCCTACTTACATGAGGTATCTAAAGTAGTTAAACTCATAGAAAGAGGGCTGATTGGTGGTTCCCAGGGGCTGGAGGTGGGGGAAATGGAGTTGCTGTTCAAGGGATGCAAAGCTTGTTATCCCAGATGAGTAAGTTCTAGAGATCTGCTATACAGACAGTGCCTGTAATGAACAATACTGTGTTGCACACTTAAGAGCTTGTTAACAGAGGAGAGCTCATGTTAAGTGTTTTTACCACAAAAAGGGATGGAGATAGAAGAAAACTTGGAGGTGATGGATATGTTTATTACCTTGGCTGTGGCAATGGTTTCACAAGTGACTGTATATGTTCAAACTCATCAGAGGAATGTATTAAATAGTGCAGTTTTTGTTTGTTTGTTTGTTTATCAATTACACCTTAATAAAGCTGTTAAAATAAAGAGCTTCCAAAAATAAAATAACAAAAATCGCTAGGATTAGGACTGAGAGAGAAAACATGAAAAACAGATAAGAAAGACATTAAAATCATTTAAAGAAAATTCTAGATATAACATAACAATAAAGCTCAAAACCTAATTATATATATTTTTTGAGCAAAATGCAAATTTCCAAAATTAATCTGAGATCAAAGAAATTGTGATAGGAGGGATTGGAAAGATGATTAAAGATTTACCACAAAAAAAAGACAGCAGTACTAGGTATTGTCGAAGCTGAATTCTAACAATAAAAAGTCTAATTTTGCTGTTATTAATGCAATTTTAGACCCTAAAAATATTAAAAGCATCAAATTTTCTTTTATAAAGCCATCAAAACTGATAAAAGTGGAATAAAAAGAAAAAGAAATATAGACTAATGTCACATAAATATAAATGCAAAACATACTATTAGCAGGTAGAATCCTGGAACATATAAAATAATGCATTATGATCGAATAAGACTGATTTCATAAGTTCATGGATGTTTTAATATTATAAAATCTATCAACATAATTCATTATATTAATAAATTAAAAAGCATATATCCTGACAACAGATGATGAAAAATCAGTTGATAAAATTAAACAACTTCGTCTAATAAAATTCTAAACAATAAGAATAGACGAGAGCCACATAAGTAAGATAAATTCTGTTTATAAAAATCAATATCAAACATCGACCTAAATGGGGTAGTGCTAAATCTTTTTTCATTAAAACCAGAAAGAAGGCAAGGATACTTGCTATTTACATTAAGATACGATGCTGTTTTCAAAAGTTTGGTCGATACAATAATACCAGGGGAAAAGATTGATAATATATTTGAAAAAAGAGAGAAAACTTTTTCTAGACAGTATGCTAAATGAAATAACGCAGTCATAATTGTATACCTAGGAAACCTAAAAGCCCTAGTAAAAAGAAAAACAATGGAATTAACACAGGAATTGGTTAAGGTATGTAGATACAAGAAAAATATACAAACATCCCTATAGTAATAATTGTCTCTACAGCCTAATAACCAGCTAGAAATCAAGATGGGAAAATTGCATTCTTAACTGCATCAATAATCAAAAATATGTAGAATAAATTTATTCTAGCAAAGGACCTAAAATAAAAACTATAGTTTTATTGAAAAAACATACAGGTAAATGCAACAAACGGAAAGGTATACTGAGAAGACATAAAGATGTAATTTCTCGAATAATTTATACGTGCAGTTCCTATATGAATATAATGTTTCTATACTTAATTTAGATAATCTGAAGTTCTTATGAAAGAACAAGTGTTTGAACAAGTGTTTGAGACTAGTCAAAAGATTATAAAAAGATTAATAAGAGGAAACTTACCAAGTGTTTTTAAAATCACTGCAATCAGAACAGTACGTTATTTGTATTTGATTAGACAAAGAAACTTGTGAAGCAGAATAGATTTCCCAGATATATATCTTATTAGGTAGGACAGACATATGGGAGTTCTTCAGTATAAGATAACATTCCTTTCACTGGTGGGAAAAGGTGATTTATTTATTAAATGGTGTTGACATAACTGGCTATTCATTATTTTGGCCGTGTGTGCATTCTGGGTCTATTTGGTCTCAGATTCATTTCTTGTCCTGCTACTTTGCTCTGAGTACAGGAGCTGAGCCCAGCAAGCTGCATTTTCCTGTCTCCCTTGACAAATGGTCTGGCTGGGTTCCTGTCAGTGGGAGGCTATGAAGTATGTCCAGATAGCAAGAGGAAAGGAAAAGACAAGGTGCTTCTCTGCCTCGCATCCCCAGCAGTTACTGCATCTTTCCATCTTTATACTTCAGCTCCTGTACAACAGTCTGGGGAATCCAGTTTCAATCAAGAAAAATCTATCGACAGGCAATTCCTAGAAGAAAATACAAATGACTATTCTTTTAGGCTAGGTTCCCCATGCCACAGACTCTGAGACAAGGGTTCAAGTGGTATATTTGGGAGTGGGAAGGTAAGATGGGAAGATTAAGGAGCCAATAGAAGGTCTACCATTAAGGAAAACAGTCTTGTTACGAATGGTGCTGGGGAACTCTGGGAAACAGGGTAGCCATGCAATGCTGCATTATGCCACTCAAGGGCTGAGAGAGCTCCCATCAAGCACTGACGGAAGATTGCTCCTAGTGCGTATTAACTCCCCACCATTGTGGTTCATCATGTGTATGGTAGAGTGGATTCCAGCAGCCAAAGAAAGCCCTCTCAAAAAGAAATGCAAGCGAAGTCCAGTTGGCATTCACAGAAAAGGTTAAGAGTGAAGAGAGATGGCCGGATGCTAATATCATCTGCCACAACTATCAAACATAAAAACATGCTCAGTTGCCCTAGTAGATAGGAAAATGCAAGTTAAAATAACAGATGGCAGTTATGAAGAGCAGTAACGGACACCTACTGCTGGTGGTCCGCAGGGAAAAATGTTACCTCATACTTGGTGGGAGAAACAGAAGTTGTTACAATATCTCGGAAAGTAATCTGATAACATCCATTAAAATTCAAAGTAAGCATACACATACTTTGAATTATATATATATAGTTTTAGCGATCCCAATCCTGGAACCCATCTCACAGAAAGAAGCGCAACAGTCTACTGGGATACATGTGCAGGATGATTTTAAAGCAACATTGTAAGGTTTTCTGAAAAACATAAATGCCCATCAATAGAAAAACGGTTAGAGAAATACTGATACTTTCATGCCATATACAATTTTGCAGTCATTTAAAACCAACCAACTCAGAAGGATTTTCTCAATGTATTAAGTGAAATAACTAATATATGATTAAGTGTACATAACGTGATTCTCCAAATAGTAAATAATTTTTAAACATTACATTTGTGTGTATACAAAAGCATGAGAAAGGTGCAGAAGGTTACACAGCAGTTTTTAACACTCGTCACCCTGCTGCTGGTGAGGAGAGATGGGAGCAATGCCAGTATTTGGGTGGAAGAGAGAGAGAGAGAGAGAGAGGAGTGGGGTGGGGGGTGGTGAGGAAGGAAGTGAGGGGGGGGAGGGGGAGCAGGAGATGCCCAGGTGCCCGTGATTAAATAACATGTATGATATTTCTGTATCGTTTTCCATATGTGTGGTTATAAAGAGATGTATAAAAGGAAGGTCTCCAGAATTAAATTGTGTAGGGTGATGGAATGTTAGATGACTTATTGCAGTACATCTATATTTATACCTATATACATACATAGACTCATACACACACACACACACACACACACACATACATGCAGTAAATTTTACTTTCTTCTCTAAGCCAGATGTTCTCAAAAAGATGAATGGCGTGAGATGTTTATTAGGTGCAGCTGTATCAAGAACTCCATAATCAGTTTAGCTTAGGAAACGCTGAAATAAATGAAGTCGAATGACTTTCTGGCTTCGGATTTTTCGGAGCCTTTCCTGTGCTGATGTGCGTGGTCAGTCCCCTGGATATGATACGAAATGTTTCTTGATCTTATTTAACCAGAGAACTCTCTACACCCTTTTTGGGGGTGAGGTGCACTTTGAGACTCTAGCATTTCCTGGAACTCCTGGGCGAGGGGAAGCCACCGAAAGTTTTTGAGCAAGAGAGTAAATGTTTCAGGAAGATAATGTAGAATGATGTGCTAGATACTAATGGGGTCCCTTCTCGAAGACATAAATCCCAGCCTGGCAACTGAGTGCTTCACAGGCTGAGATCATCCATGGAACATTTTTTTCTTCACTTGTCACTTGGCTGCCCCTAGTGATTTATGTAACCTCACAGCTCTGTAGTTTCCTTACTTATGGAATAGGGAGAGGAAAAGAAAAAGAAGTAAATATAAACTATCTTCTAGAACATGAGAGGGGAAAGAGGCCTAGAATGTCACCGATGAATTTTGCTAGAAATGGTGTTGGAAAAAAATGGGTCTTAATGAATGATATTTAGCATTCGTTATTTAAACTATTTCATACTTACTTTTAAATATGCCAAAAACTTTATTTTATTTTTACTCATATCCACCTCACAGAGAGGCCTGGATCAAATGGTCCCTTATCTCTGTAGTCTTTTTTAATCCCTAACTAATCCCTAACTGTTAGGTTCTTGAGCATAAGACTCATATCTGATTTATTCTTGGAAACGGGCAAAGCTAGGGACCTACAAATGCATGAAACAAAACAAATTGTCAGGAATTTATTTCTGCAGTAATAGTTACTTCTTTAGTACATAATGCCTCATGATGTAAGGTCAAGATGTTCTCAGCTACTGAAATTATTCATTTGGTTGTTTTTAGCATCTTTGTGAGTAGTATATAACAGTTTACTGTCCAGACAGTGATCTCTTATTTACTAGGGAGTTAGAGATTTTACTTACTACTTTTTCTTCTTTGACAGTGGCGTGAGGTTAAGCTCATCCAGTAATCCATAGTAGTGGGTACTTAATCTACATCCCCACTCAGAGCAACATTCCATCTATGCTATGCAGGTATAACATTAACTTAGGACATTTATCAAAATTTTACCATGTATCTGGTAAGAGTTCAAGTTGGGTATTATAGTTGGCATAGACCATAGAAGGAACTCAAGAAATATTTCTAGTTTGAATAAACCCAATTCACCTCTTCTTTCTCCTGACATGGTAGGCGCATAATTCAAATAAGCAAAAGTGGACAGCTGTTATGCACACTAGGACAAGTCCAAATGACCTGTGTTCTCACCAATCCTTTTAAAAAAATATTAGGTCAGCATTGTTGGGTGTATAGTTTTCCCTTTTAAATCAAAATATAAAAGTTATTCTTTTAACTATTGATTAAAAGCTGCTAACCTGGAGGCTTCATAGAAAGAATCAAAGGACAAGAAGTCATTTCTCTTTTCTTATAACCTGGTGTCAATATGAATTCTCTGGTGAATAGATCTCTGTGGCATTTATTATTACTATTTTACTAGTAACAGAATCAGTTAAAAACACAGATGGTGGCTTACATACATTCAAATGTACAGAGATGCACAGAAAAATATTTCCTTTGAACTACTGTATTTCAGAATTACAGTTGTACCAAGTTTAGCTTGAGAAAGGAATAGAGGAAAACTAACTCTTTCTTAAGTGCTTTTTAATTTAAAAACGAACTCTTATTCCTTCATTTCCGCCACCAGGCACTTGTATCACATTATAAAATTATGGACCAATAAATATTTTTTAGGTCCCATTAAATCATTTACAACACAGAAGATTCACTTTGTCAAGGAGATCTAGGCTAGAGTTTTTCAAACTGTCTACAAGAAAGATCCCAGGAACTGAAATTTATGAATTCTGGAGGCTTCACAAGTAAGCTGAAGCCAGAGAAAGTGAATCAAAGAATCTCCTCTACTGCACATTTCTTTGAGGGTGTAAAACTGACCCATATCGAGAAGGTGAGAATTTTATTTTCGCATGAAACAGAAAGAAGTGTGGAGCGCTGAGCAAACCCAAATATCTTCAGAAACCTTTGAAAGACAGATGCTGCAGATTCTTACACCCCGAGACACCACTGAGCCATTTGGGGAGCTTGTTTAATTCTTAACGTGTCCCATTATGGGGATCGAAGAAGCGGCAGTGCCAATTTTAAAACTAGCCAGAGTTTAGAGCTTGTTAGGAGCATTCTGTGTCCAAGCAAGGAAGAACCATCTACTAGAGCAGATCGACTTCCACATGGCTGTCGGCCTTCCGCATTCTGCCGGATACCTTCTTGCTCCACAAAATCCAACTACTCTCCACAGAATCCAACTACTCTCGCCTCTCTTAAATTGCAGAAAGTAGAAGCTTGCATCAAAGTGCCATTCCAGCACCTTCGAATCCTCTAATCTCTCATTTCAGTAGACGCGCAAATCCGATTTAGCCATAGCTCAACTTATTAAGAGATAGTGCTGATTATAAAACTTCTGTTCCCTGATAGCTACGCTCAGCTAAAAAAAAATAATAATCCTGTTAGAAAATACGACTGTGCTCCCTTCTTTCATCCTTCAAATATTTATTTTGCACCTAGTGAATAAAGTCAAATAACACACCGAAGAAAATCTCTTGATGGCAAGATGGAGCTGAAGACCTGCGTGGCCTGAAACATTATGATTTCACCTCTCGTTCTGGGGTCTGATTGAAATAAGCTTTGCCGATTGTGGTGCAGTCCCTAGAGGGCCCTACAGGACAGTAAATCCATATCAAAAAGCCACGGGATGTATGAATCTGTGCTAATTTTATGGGGCAGCTTGTTTCCATTTAGACAGGTTCACGCAGCACAGCAGAATCGCTTTTCCCTTCCTTGGAGGACTAAAAGTGGAAACATTTTTGAGCAGAATCCTCTACCTGGTGCTCCTTCTATTCCTTCTGTTTTCCCAGAATCACAAAATCTTTGTCGACCGATGACAGCAAACATTTTCCCCTCTATTTACCTCCAGTCCCCCTGGCAGAATGGATGTACCGAAACCAGTTTAAAGTGCATGCCTTATTTTGGTTATAAAGGAAAATTACGAGGCTCCAGAAACCACCAATAACCAGGCACCAGAATTAAAAATGTCACTTCATGGGGAACCATATCCACTCAACGGGTCTCACATTTCTTTCTATTAAACACTTTTTAAAGTATTTCATTTCTGGGAAAAACAAATGGATTTATAGGGAAGAAGACATTAATAGAAAGGCTTTTAAGTCTTACTTATTTTCAGTGTTAGAGAAATCCTAAGGGAGAAGAGCAGTCCCATGAAAATTTATTAAAATCTCTAATAACAATTATTATCATCATAATGGGCTATCTATTCATTTAGGATTTATACACACCTGAATTCTAGTAGTGAAAGTGGAAGACGGTGATTCAAAGAACTGCTGATCAATATTCTACTCAATAAGCTGAGTAGCAAAATTCAGTGACATGAGCATTAGAGTCACACAGACCCAAGTGAAAATCCTGCTGGTTTCTCCTCAATTAGCAGCTTTGGCTAAATTATTTACTATCATAATGCGTCAGATATAGTACATTCCTTTAGGATGTCTGCTTACCTCACACTAGAAAGCATCCTTTGTCTGAGTGTGGCCCCTGCTCATATGATCCTCCTCTGACTGGGACATCAGTGGCCATGTTTTGGGCTGTGTGGCTATTGCCCGGAGTGGACACTTGACCTAAACCAGGACCATCAGATTTCCTCCCTGGAAGTGATCGCTGAGATGGAGTGGCTGTCGCCGAGTCTCTGCTTATGGCTGAAACCAGAGGACGGCCTGGGTGCCATGTACAAGGAGAAGCAGAGAAAGACGGCGAAGGGAAAAGGAACTAGGAGCCAGATGTGGGAATGAAAGTCAAAGCAGTTCAGAAACGGGGGGCAATGACTGAAGAAGCGGCTGTCTTGGCATCGTCAACGGCTTTGCATTTCTTGGCTTAACTCACACGGGAGGCCAAACGGCCCTCGAGTGAGATGGTAAATTTGAATAGAGTTCCTTTTTTTGTTTGAGATAGTTTAAAGTGAATTTCCTGCTGACAGAAATCAAAATAATCGTGCATGCCATGAGGGCTACTGTGGAAGCTATATGATGTAAGCGGGAGGCTAGCTCAATTATATTCGATGAATGGCGGCTATCGTTATGATGTCATTTTTCTTGGAGTAAAATGGGACTAGAAATAAAGAAATATTAGAGATTTGAAGATATGTTCAGTTAACAGAGGAAAATAGTAAATTTGTAGAAAACATAATTGTTATAATTTATCCCAACATATTTTCCCAGTCACCCAGATGTGAAGTTTCTATAATCTGGCTTTCTCAGCAGCACTGCCAATGGGCCATAGGAATCTTATTTGGATGTTTCTACGTGTGTGTGTGTGTGTAGTTGCTTGTGAATGTGCAAGTGTGTATCTGTGTGTGTGTGTTTATAGATGAAGATAATACATTTTCATCGCTTACTGAATTCAGATGACTTATTATAATAAAGGCAGCTCAATATCATCTAATGAAGATTATATTCGATTTCATTACATGCTTATTTCACTTACACAATCACTAAATAAGCTGGGAATTACACATCATATTTATGAAAGCTAAAAGTTTCAACTAAAGCCAAGTAGTTAGCAGCAGCATCGCATGCTTTAAAATCATTATGTTTGGCCCTTGGCAATCTTAGGGGAAAAAATGAGTCCTATCTCTTGTTGCGTGGGGTTCAAAAGCAAGGCTTCCCCATCTCTCCAGTCACCGGCCCCCCTATTCTCGTCCATCTGTGTCTCAAACCAGCCATTCCTTTCTTGTGATACTCGACTCAATTTAAGTGATAACAACGAACTCACATTCCAAATGCCCTGTTTTCCAAGTTGTTGCCTTAGAGCTAGAGTTGCAGTAAACACTTGGTCTGCTTTCCCAGTTTTTGCAGTGTCAGCTTGGCCAAATGTTTGGTTCAGGCTAACAAGCCTTTCCAGTCTTCCAGGATGCTAGATCTGTTCGTCTAGCCTCAAGATAACCAAAAAGAATGTGAGAGAAAAAAGTAGAAGAGGAAACAAAAGAAAAACAAAACGAAACATAACCTTGCTGATTATATCTAGCAAAAAACTTGGGTTTCATTACTAGCATACATATATAATATACATATGTGTGTATATATATGTACATATCTGTATATATATATGTATATATAATATATGCACATATATGTATATATGTGTGTATATATAATATATATTATATATAATATAATACATATGTATGTGTGTGTATGTGTGTGTGTGTGTGTATACATATAATCTCTTGACTGGAAGTAAAAAATCAGATGTGTCTAAGTTTTTGAAGAAATCACATTGCCAGAGAAATCATGAACCTGTAATAAAAAAAGACCTTTGACTACTCACTCCTTAAAACATTACCAAGTCTCCCAAATTTACGCAAATAGGAAGTGGACTACATGAGTAATATATCCCCTAAAGAGAGAGTCCTCAATACTATATATATGCAAAGTGTGGTATATACTATATGATATATACACACACACACACACACACACACACACACACACACACACACACATACACACACATTGGGGAAGGAAAGCGGACCATGAAAAACCACCTAAAAGGCTGAATTAGACGTCATTACGTCATTAACAGGGGCATTCTTCGACAAGACGCAATGGGGACTAACATAAAAGTTCACATCTTCCTAAGACATGGACCTCACTCCGCCTGCCCAGGCCCCACAGGACTTCATCCTTGAGTTGGAACATGACCGTTCCGTGCATTTCATTTTTCTCTATTCTCTAACAGAGAGTCTATTGTGGTTACCCTGACCCCAAGGCTTAGAGGTGCAGATGACTCAACCTTTGATTCACAGATCCCCAAAATGACAAGAGCCACCTCTGAGTCTTATGGATAAGATCGCTCACCACCTAGAGACTCTGGTTTCCACGGTCTGTTCAGGGACTGGATGATATTTTACATAGTTCTCTGTTGGAGAGAGAGTATGTTCGATCTGTGGAGAAAAAGTGAGCAAAAAAATGCATCTGATTTCTAGAACTTTCCAGCTGCTTCCCCAAACCTGTTCCTAATTCTTCCCATACACAGAGATGACATTTCTTCCCCTTCGGTGCAGTAGGTAAGGTCGTTTGACTCTGGCAATGGCATGTGAGTTGAAGTGTTAGTGCCATACCCAGATATGGGTCATAAAAAGCACTCAGATCTGTTTCCTCCATGTTAATGCCTTTCTGTTGGACGTGGGTGGGAAAATTTAGAAATCAGACGCCGAAGGCCACAGAACACAAAATGCAGAGTCAGTTTCAGAATTTATGCTGAGAAGTGAGTTGCTTACCAATTAGAAACATCTATTATTTACTTTACAAAAATTAGAAATAAACATCGATGTTGGAACCACTATACATCTTGACGTTTCTTCGTTATACTTGCTCGACTTACCCTACATCACACACCTGATACTTTCAATTCATTTAACTTTTCTGATATAATTTTCTGATCAAAGCGATTGTGGTGCATGTCAGAAATTTCTTGAAATGCAAATAGCAAGAGAGTAAGTATATTCTACTTAGCAATAGTCCATGAAATTAAACACCTGGAGAAACTCATTAGACAAATGCTCTGCTTTAGAATTTATATCGGTGAAAGAACAAAAATAAGTTCAGCACACACCTTTATTATTATGAAACATAAATGCTAAAAATATCAATAAATAGATATAGAGTCCTAAAGAAAGGACTGATAATGAACAAAATCTTCAAAGATTTAAGTGCAAAGCACAATTACTGAAATATCTCAATACAAGGTTTATACTTTAAAAGTAAAGTACAAATGCCTCAATTTCGCCTTTTTCAAATATTAATATTTTTGAAACCCAGCCATCTTAATGTATCTTTGAAGTCAGTTACTATTGATTTATTTTGAAAAATAACTCAAGTATAGACTTCTAAACCCCATAAGAAGCTGCTATTACAGCATTTATTATGCTGCAACAAGAATAATGTAGGACATGCTAAAGACAGCTCGGCTTCTGATGAGAAATGCAGGGTACCTCCTAAAATTCTTCCACTCGAAAATAAAACATAGAAGACAATCATTTGTATACTACAAAAAAAAAGCATAAGACAATTCACAGTGCGTTGTCTTGATTAATTGCGATATAAATATACTTGTAGAGAAGTCTCTTTAAATATATAATATTGATTTTATTTTGTTAGAAGTTATATTCGCATATCGTTATCTTTTAGAATTTTCTCGACATATCTCTGTTTTAGAAGATACAAAAAAAATGTATGTGAGATAATAATAATACCAATGACTGCAGTGTTGAATCCTATGTACCACTGTGTTTTCCACTTTACATGGATCATTTACTCTTCCCCAAATCCCTATGGGTAGATATTGTTAATAACAGCTGCGCGATTCCAGGGGGCGCCACTAATGTATTAATGTATGTAAATGGTGTCTTTTGGAGTTATGCAGTGCCACAAAACCATATGTGGCAGTCTTGAGTGTTATTACTCTCAGGTTAGAGATGAGAAATCTGAGGGTCAAAAAGAGAGAAGAGAAAAAAAAAATGTAAAGAAAGTGAAACCTATCCCAGAACCTCCCTTTTCTTGAGGAGGAGGATTTAAATTAGTTCATCTGAAAAGACCAATAACACTGGTTACTGCTAATAAGTATTAAAGTAATGAAATGAGGTTTGGCAAGTGTCTAGAACTCCTGCCTAGTCCTGGGCATCTGCATGTACATGGATGGTAAAACCTTCATCTACCCAGCAGCAACTAGGCATAGTTACAGCACCTTTTCTGTATTCTTACAGCAATCTGGGCTTTTCTCTCTCATTAGATCACTGCATCATACTGTAATTCTTTGCCATGTAGTCCTCTCCTTGGAATCTCAGTTCCTTAAGGGCAAAACTGTTCCATATTTGACTCTCATGAAACTAGCATGTAATAGACATTCTATTCATTCTTGGAGAATTAATGAAAGGGACATTTGTGTTCATATAAAAAATGCTAGATTATAAAATTGGTTTTCTATTAATCACAGTCAAGAATCAAAACCTTAACACACTTCACAAGTCAAGCTGAAAGGAAATGGAGGAAAATGTTACAACAGTCAAAGGTAGCTTTCAAGAAGAATTTCCTCATCATGAAATCCCATGAGTTGCAATATATATGGTTATTTGGTAAAAACCAATATTTTATACCTCATTAAGAAAAAATTAACAGTAAAAAACAGTATGTTCTCTTATTATAGTTCCAATTTGAGCTCTTAGATTATTTAATGTTGAAAAATAATATTTGTTTACAGTTTAAAGCCAATTCCTTCCAAAGTTTTTAAGGAAACTTGAAAAAAAATAATTAGCGGTATCTAAAATTATTTCAAGTGCTATTTTGCTTCTAAAATGTCCTCTTTTTTTGGTTTATATGTTTGTTCTTATCCTTGACAAAAATATTCTCCACTGATTTGATCATTTTTTTTTGGAATAAAGGACTTCAGAGATGAAGATGACAAATCCCCAAGAACAGGTGTCCCTGAGACCCCCTCTGGGACTCAGCAGATTGCTCTGCAGGTGAAGGAGTCCTGCTCATAAACTCAGCTAATCTGCTACAGACTGAAATCATTGGAAACTGAAGCAACATGACAGAATAATGCTGTAAAACCTTGGCTATATGGAAAATAAAATTAGAATATCATTATTTCTTCAGGAACCTACCTTACGTGAAGAGTCTTAGGCAAGACTGATGTTATATTTAGGGTCAGAAATGCCATTTCATATGCTCACTATTAAACAAAAGTGCTTTGCAATCCCATGTCTCAGAAGGTGACAAGTCATACCTCCAAGTGTCTAACTGTACACATAGTTTTAGTGTATACATCTACTGAGGGAGGGATTTGAACTGAAAGTCAAATTTGTCACTTGTGATAAAATAATTGTGGAGGGTCGGAAGGTTTTTGTGCCTTGTCTTGCCATGGTGCCCATATTGAGAGACCACAAAGTACAGGTAGGTGTGTGGCTCGACTCAGGAAATTTAATGAAGTCAAAAAAGCCAGAATCTATTGGTTCAAACATGTTACGGAGAGGAAAGGAAAACATCCTTAGAATACTCGCCATAGGACGCGTTGGAGCTCTCTGCTCAAGGAAACATTCAAAGCAGGCTCACCACGCTGCTGGTAGGGGAGTGAAGATGGCGGATGTCTTCAGGCACAAGCCTCAGAAAGCCTGGGACAAAACAAACGACTTCAACGTTTTCTTAAAATGTACGTAAGTCAGAAACTTTTGAAGGCCCAAACGTTCTATTTTGCTTGATTCACTGCAGTAACTTTATTGAACGACACTGTGGAAGAAGCAACCTGCTGACTCCCCTATCTTACTCAGTATCCTAATTTGTATCCCGAGGCCATATAGGCTGTTAAAAAAGCTGGTTTGAAGTGAGTTATAATAAAAAGAATTTTGCAGTTTTCAGACTGCACTCTCTGCTCAACTACGAGTATGTCAAAGTACAGAGAAAACTAGAAAACATTATTCTTAGAAACAAAGTCCATGCACTAACTCAAGGCTCATATACACAAGTCACAGCCTTGTTCTTCATGTAGATGAGGGAGACAATTTAGCATATTGGTTAAGAAGGAAATTGGTTTCCTGAAATCCATTACTGATTGTGTTGTGCTTATATAAGAGAATAACCTTATTCTTAGAAAATACATGTTGATTCAGGGTAAAGGATCATGATATCTTCACTTTACCCTCAAATCAATAGTTGATTCCACATGTAGTGGTATATGAGGTACTTATACTTTCCTGTTAATGTTCTGTAAGTTTGAAATATTTAAAAATAAAAAGTTTAAGGAAAGAATGCAGCTATAAAATCTAGTTCAAGTCACTGGTGTTTGGAAACCTCAAAGTTCTCATCTATAAAATGAGAATAACGCTGGTGACAATCTCAAGGAATTCAATGAAATAATAACTCCAAAAAATTAGTGTTACTTTAACACAAATATTAAAATTTATTTTCTGTTTACGCTTGATTGTAATCTAGGTTTTGGCCAACTAGAAATAGTTTGGTACCTGCATGATATACTGTTGAAAATTGATTCTATAATATACTATTATAACAAAATATGCTGATATTATCTTCATTAAATAACAATCAGTGCTCAATGATATTCGATATTTGTACAAGCAAACATTACAAAATTGGCTATTATTGAAGTGCTCTGTTTAATTATAAAACAACTACATCATCCAAAGATATTTATTAAACAACTTGTTTAATAAATAAAGGTATTTATTTATCTTTATTTATCAGATGTGAATAAAGATATTTATTCACATCCGATGTGAATTTATCAGATGCTAAAATTTACTTAGAAACGGAGTGGGATTTTTAGCAGTTTCTCAAAAAACAGACAAGACAGACAAAAAACAGAAGTAAAGAAACATTTCCCTAAGTTTTCCTAGATGTAGTCAAATGTTAATAGTTTTTGGCATTTACAGACAATAAAGCCATTGACTGTTAGCACTGTCATGGTGGTGGGAGAAATATCTTATCAAGAGAGAATAACTATCAACATCTCCTCTTGAGTAAGAAGATACCAACCTTATAATAAAGACCAATGCTACTGTTTACACAATGGACTTTTTTTCTGATCTTTGGGAACTTTAATGTCTAACCTTAGTTCTACTTAGAATTATTTTGACCAACTGGCAATAGTTAAATATGTTAAAACAGTAAAAAAAAAAAAATGGTAGTGTGCTTCTACCTTTAAAACACTGAACATATTAATCTACGAAGATATTCCGTGGGCAGGTACAGCTAGCCACATGTCTCAGCATAGGAAAGGAAGGAGATTAAATATATTCACGGCTCTCAAAAAAAGCTGGTGTTAGAATAGACTGGGGAATACTGGAACCAACCACACAGCTTTCTCATTAAGTGCTTTTTCTAGAAAACTCCACATTCAGAAAACAAAATCCATCCACTGTAGAGACAAAATGTATTCAAAATCCAAGCAATTCTCATGAATTTTACACTCTAGTGAGACCACTTACCACTGTCCTCTTGAGTCTCAGAGAGGCGAAAATATTATATCTCTGGCAGACTTTTTAAAACCCTAACTTGAAACTTTTGACTAAGTTATATGGTACAATCCCACTGAATTCTGTTTATGAATTCTAATTTCAAAGAACCTGTGTGGACCACATATGTTACCACTCAAACTGAACACTTCTGAGAATGAAATGAGACAAACGAGGGCTGTCTGGGAAAATCAGGACATATTATTATTAAGAATCAATTTTCAATAAGCTATTGCCCCTTTTAGGGATACAAAACAGAAGAACACATTCTCTTCAGAGGTATTTATTACTAAAAAACCAACCATTCCTCTACGACTATATATATATGCTGCTGCTAATATATAAGGAACTGTATGATTCTTAGAATAGCAACTTAAGTAAAGACATAATTAGAAAGCCACCATTCTGGAAAGCCATCAGCATTAAGTTCTTTAGATAAAGTTGTTAAAACATCACTATATTCACTCGAAGATCAGTAAACCCAGAAAGTCTGCTCTAAGGTAAAAAGTCTTAATAGTTATTTCTACGACTTCACAAATGAGCAAACATTTCATTTCACATATTTGATGAAAATTAATTAAGGGACTGTCTTACAAGTAAAATGATAGAGAGAGTATTCTCACTATTACATTTTGATTAATACAGAAGAGAGATCAGTGTCCAAAATGAAAATTCAAAAGGCATCATTCACAAAAGAATTGCTTCTGGAATGAACGTGTTTAATGTCTAGTAACTAATTTTACGGAAAAAGAAATTTAAATGCCACAAAGCACATTTTCTCCACGAGCAGCAGGAGGGTACACTAGAAAGCTGCAGGGTTTGAGAGAAAGACCGTGAAATTTGGAGTCAGGACTACTTGGGTGGAAAGTTCAGTTCAATCATTTGGTAGATGAGTGACACAAATATCTAGTAAATATGGTTAGATGCTTATTTGATATCTATTTCTCTCTTCCTCCCTCCCCACAGAATCTTGAATTTGTTCAGGAAGACACCTGCTCCCCTTGATGCCCAGATATCCCAGGGACAGAAATGAATGTAAAGGTTAACTCCATGTTCCTTTTATTCCCTTTGCCAATGATGGGTTCAGGATTGCCCACGTGACCAGTTTGAACCAATGAGAAACAAGGCAAGGTTTGCTGGGGCTTTGGGCCAAGTTCCTCCTCCTTATTCCAAGTTAGTGCCCAAAGTGACCCTCTCCTCTTCTCTGGATACGTACGGATGTACAAAGGTGAGGCCTGTCTGTGTTCAACAGCCAGTGTCAGGAGGAGGTCAGTACAGACTTACTTACAGAGGTAAGCTGGATTAAGACCCACGAAGATAAATGGAGCCAGAACTAGAGTTCTTAGGTTACTCTGTCTCTGGGCTTCTAGATCTATGGGCAAAGAATTCTAAAGACTTTAAAGCCAGTTTAATGGTGCTTTTGGATAGTTTCAGCTAAAGGCCCACTGATCTTCCCGAGTCAGTTTCTCATCATTGAAAATCAGACTGAGAGCTAGCTATACTGCAATTTTGCAAGAATTCATGATAATACGTGTGAAATATTATACACAGTGCTTTGTGCAATACAAGCTTTTGATAAATGGTATCAGGCTTGAGGTGCTTGTTGCTGGAACACTGAGTCCTTGCTATTAACTATGGCAAATCTTAAACAGCCTTAATTTTTTGATTGCTCACTTTTTCATATCAGATGAGACTGGTGATATTAGCCTCCAAAGACCACATTGTAATAGGTGAGGTAAGGGTTTTAAACCTCTTCGAGATACTCAAAGGACAGGGAATAGAGTAATAATGCGTTGGTATTTTACTGGAGATTCTCTCTCTCTCTCTCTCTCTCTCTCTCTCTCTCTCTTTCTCTCTTTTTCTCTCATCTACACACACACACACACCTTAAAGCAAATAAAAGAAAATCAGGCCAAGAAGAGAAATTAATCACATTAAATATTCATTTAAAAAAGAACTCAAGAGAATTCAACATACTGGATATTTCCAAAATTAAACTTTAAATGAATATAATAAAATACATAAAAATTTATAGTGTAAGCTTGAATCATAATTCCATAATTTAGGAAAATTAAAAATTGTAACTTATCAAGAAGAATAAGGCAATTAAAAAAAAAGCAATGAAGATAAATTTCTAAAATTTTAAAATTTGGGGTAGTGTTATTTTTCCAAACAAAACAGTATCAACAACAATAAAACTACAGAGAGGATAAAATATTGAGTAAGCTAAGCACACAGGCTTTGGGTATACAACCTGAATTTGAAACTTGCCTCTGACACTTGTATGCTATGTAACTTCGGTCGAATTTCTTAGCCTCTCTTATAAATAAGAAAATGGAAGCCAAGTTCTTGTATAGTTGCCAAGTATACAGTAAGCACTCAATAGAAGATTATTTCAAATGGGCAAGGGGAAAGCCTGGAAGACATACCTAGCAACTGAAGGAAAAGACAGGCATCAAACACAATAAAGATAAAATCATATGGGAATTTCTCTTTCTGGATAAGACAGAGTAATGGAGGCTGGATTTAACCTCCTTTCTGAAACAACAAAAAAATTCAGACAAAATCTATGAAATGATGGTTTTCAAACACTGGACAGTAGGCAACTCAGAATGGTGATCCCCGAGAAAAGGGAAACAAATGAGGTGAACCCTATAATTGCCCCAGCTTATTGCCTAGAGGGTCTCCACAAGGAAGGGAAACTGAGGCAGAGTCCAGGGTCCTCTGTGGGTGGAGGTCATACATAGATCTACCTTGGCTGAGGAGGCCAAGGTAGACACAGAGCGAAAAAGGCTTCACAGAGAGAAAGTTCCACAGACAATTCTCCTCTGATCTTCAGCTGAGCACTGACCAGCACATGTAAGGAAACCATCTGAATCTGGGAAAATAATCACCCAAAAGGAACAGAAGGAACAAGTTCTGATACTTAAAGAGCAAGGAAGAATTCATGTTCCCACGGGACATAAAGGAAAACCCAGTAATTTATGGGGGCCCGAGTAGGGGACTCATAAGTGCAGGGGGAAAAAATTTCCCCACTCACTATGGGGAAAAAAATTGCCCTTGAATAAATGCTGCTGTGGTTTTAACTGGCAAAGACTGAAAGTAAATCTCCGAAAGGAAAGAACTGTTCATAAGTACTTTAATTTCTTCTCAGAATAAATATTAAGATATTTATCAAAATACCAAAATATTTAATACCTACCAAGGTAAAATTCACAATATATGGCATTCAATAAAAAATTATACCCACCAAGGTAAAAGTCACAATATCTGGCATTCGATAAAAAATTACCAGGAAAATACAACTCATATTGAGGAGGAAAATCAGTAGAAACAGATCCAGGAATTATACAGATTAACAGAATTAGAAAAAAAGACATTAAAAAATTATAAGTATATTCCATATGTTCCAGAAAACAGAGGAATGATCAAGCGTATTAAATATACACATGGAAGATATAAAAACACACAAATCGAAATTCAACATTTAAAACAAACGAACAAAAATACTGGAAAAGATCAATACCATATTAAACATTTCGGAAAAAGTATTAGTAAAGTTGAAAATACAGGAATAGAAGCTACCCAAAAATGAAAAACAGATTTTAAAAAAAGAATAAAGAGAATCAGTGAGCCTCAGAACAAATTCAAGTGGCTTATGTTATATAAGCCACATATACATATATCTCATATTAAAAAGGTAATAATTTGAACAACCTTAAGACAATAAATTCCACAGCTTCAATGAAGAGGATAAATCCTCTAAAAGACACAAGTTACCAAATCTCAAAAAGAAATAGATAATTTGAACAGCTCTACATCTTAAAGAAACTGTTCATAATTTAAAATCTTCCTTCAAGAGAAATTGTAGAGCCAGATGGCTTCACTGTTGAATTTTACCAAACACATAAAGAAGAAATAACAACAATTTTACCTAAACTCTTTTTGAGCAGCTCTCTCCCCGCCATAATGAAAAAAAAAAATAAAAAAAAAAAACTGTAAAAGAATAAAATTGGAGGATTCACACTGTCTTATTTCAAGTCTTAATGTAAAGTTACATTAATAAAGATGGCATGGCATTGGCATAAAGATAGAAGAATAAATCAATGGACTTGAATAAAGAGTACACAAATAAGTAAACCCAAATAAAAAGCAATTGATTTTCAACACAAGTGCCAAAGCAATACAATGGGGGAAAGTCTCTTCAACAAATTCTACTTGAATAACTGGATAGATGTATATAAAATGTGAATATTGACCCTTAACTCACACTATAAACACACACACAAAATTAACTCAAAATGGCTCATAGGACTTAATGACCCAAACTACAAACCTTCTAGAAGAAAGCAGAGGAGAAAATCTTAGTGCCTGTGGGTTTGGCAAAGATTTCTTAAATTCAACACAAAAAGCACAAACTATAAATTTTTTTAAAATCGATGAACTAGTTTTTAGTAAAGTTTAAATCTTTGCTATTCAAAAGACACATAAAAAACCAAAAAGACAAACCACAGACTGAGAGGAAATTGTTGTAAAACACATATTTGACGAAAGCCTACATCTAGATTATATAAATGTCTCATAACTCAATCATGAGAAGATAATTCAATTAAAGTGGTCAAAATATTTGAAAGGACACTTCATCAAGGAAGATACATGGACAGCAAATAAACACATAAAATATAACCATAATGGAAATTCAAATTAAAATCATGAGACACCCAAATATCCAATGACATGTCTAAAATTTAAAAGCCTGAGTGTACCAAATTTTATCAAGGATACAAGCCAACTGCATATGGTATACAATGCTGATATAACCACTTTCAAAAATTATTTAGTAGTTTTTAAAAATGTTGGACATATGCTGACCATGTGACCCAGGCATTTCAATCCTAACTGTTTCCCCCAAAGAAATGAAAATATATGTCTACAGAAAGACTTGCATGTGAATGTCCATGATAGCTGTGCCTGTAATAGCCAAAATCTGGAAACAACTAAATGTGCATCAACAGGTGCATAGATGTAAACAAATTGTGGTACATGCATGTGATAGAATTCTACTCAGCAAATAAAAGAATAACTTGGTACACACAGAACACGAATGAATCTTATTATGATGCTGAGTGAAAGGACCACGGGAAAACATTTTGGAGTAATGGATACATACATTACCTCAATTGTGAAGATGGTTTCCTGACTGTACACATGGCTTTAGAGTCAGACAGATGTGAGTTAGAATGCTAACTCTGCTCTTATCATGTAATTTAATTTACTTACTGAGTAATTTACTTATTTTACTTATCTGAGTCTCAGCTTCTATATTGTTATGTAGTAGTAAGATATTTTATGTAAGGATAAGAACATAAGTGTCAAAGCCTTTCTGTATTAAACATAATGACATACATAAAGTGCCCAGCATAGTAATGGCATTATATAAATGTTTATTTCCACACGGTATGCATTTTCTTCTGCTGCTCATTTGTACTATACCTCCCCACTTCTGTATCAATACCTCCTTAGCAATACTATTTTTCTACCAAAGGATATCTGTTCTTTTCTCTTGGAACAAAAAAAAATTAATTTTGATGTTGTTTTAGAACTTTTACTCTTTTTAAAATGAACATATATTATTCCTTCTGACTTTGTTGTATTTTATCTTCGCCTTGAATTGAGAATTGAGTTAATCATTAGGCTCTTTGTTCATGGTATACTCAGGAGCCACTCTCTGCAAGGCCCTTTTCTTGTAATACTCGTTTTCTTCTTTATCCATAAATCTACGCCCATTACCCTCTCTGAAATTGGCACCCTACTAGTATTTAATAAATGCCCTTGACTATGTTTATGTGTGTGTGTGTGTGTGTACATGTATGCATAGGCTTTACTGTATTAAAATGGCATTGTGCTACAGCTTTTTTTTCTTTTTAAGCTCTATTTTAAGGATGTATCTTAGTTGCTCTATATACATTTAGCAAGTTGCTTCTAACTGCTGTCATGTATTCTAGACAATGTACCTGTCAAAGTTAACTCATTAACTCCTTTACAGACACCCGTGTGACCAATTTCCTGCTACCACAAATTATGAAATACATATCTTAGTAGTAGCCTCCTTATGGACCTTTACAAGAAGCTATCTGGGACACAGATTCAA
The DNA here is from genome assembly GCF_014176215.1 of Rousettus aegyptiacus. Classification (NCBI taxonomy): domain Eukaryota; kingdom Metazoa; phylum Chordata; class Mammalia; order Chiroptera; family Pteropodidae; genus Rousettus; species Rousettus aegyptiacus. Next base: position 89,388,520 of record NW_023416285.1, on the reverse strand, counting down.
CAGGTGGGATCGCTGGGCTACAGGACAGACAAATAATTAACTTTACTAACTCAGGACATTCAGAGTACTTTCCAAAATGGCTGAATCAGTTTAAACTTCCACCAGAATTTGGAATTAATGACCTTATGAATTCTTGCCAAGATAATACAATATCTCCCTTTAATTTTCATTTCTCAGCTACAAGTAAGCTTGATCATCACTCTGTTCTTATTAGCTAATTGGGGTTTCCCTTTGTAGATCTTACCTTTTGCTCATTTTCATATTGAGATTCCTGAATTTTACCTCCTGATTTGCAATCCCTAGGAATGTTTCTATATCAATGTCATCAATTTTACATATTGCTAAAAGCTATTCTATTCTGTCACTGGTCCATTAAGTTGTTTAAGGTGCTGTTCGTTGACTAGAAATCCTTTATTTTAATACAGCCACCGTCATTATTTCTTAACCGAATTTTTTAAAAATTATTTTGGGGTTATATTTAAGAAGCACAGTCCCTCACCTACATTTTATTCTATTAGCTTGACAGTTTACCTTTTAATCCATCTTCAGCTTACATGGAGTCCAATTTTTCTATTGTGCCGTGTAGGAATTTGTTTCTCTCCATACTGTGAGCCAGTGTTTCAATATTATTCACCAAGTCTTTTCTCCATTTTGTGAATGAGGCATTTTTATCATACATCACTCATTTCTTTTTTAATAAAAAGCAGAATAGTCTTGGAAGAGTGATGACCCAGATAAGATACAATGGACAAGAGAAATTTTCCTGCTCACTCATCTTCAGAAGGGTAGTGGTGACTCTTCACTATAAAACCAACCTTTTGAAGCCACATGCAAATAGGAAGCCATGAACTCACCCAGTAGCTCCACATGACTTTTTTTTTTTGATCATGAATAAAGGTAAAAACAGTCTTATTAGGTCGAACGCTTCAGCTATTTCATGTGAATTCCTGCAATTCCTTCAATGTTTTATAGCATAACGATATGTTTTTATGTCATGTTACATAAATAAAATTTCGTTTTGATTGTTGGAACTGTGCTTCTGCAGTAGCTATTTAGGATGTGAACAAACCCGTGATCCACAGAATTTTCCAATGTTCCCAAAGCTTCCTGAGATTCATGGAATGATTCAGGGTACTTGACATGAAATAGTATTTAACCGGTAAATTTTTTGTAAGTAAGGAAAAATCTAGCCTCAAACAGGTCTGATTTATGGCCTCATTCGGTATTCTATACATAGAAAGTCCTCAAAAAAAAAAAAAAAAAGTCCTTGGCTGATTACCTGGCTGAGAGCCCACATATTTACTGGGTTGGAATTTACATGCAGAAAGAAATCTTTCAAGAAAGTTGCAATCTGTCTGCCTTTGCCTTTTGTTAGAAGGGAAAACCACCAGGGACTTCAAGGTCAATTCTATTGGGTAAAACCTTAATCTATACGATTGTTCATGGAGCCCTTACCAGGGAGCACACAGCTCTACGGACTGCATGCCTCAGTGAGTATTTCTGCCTTGCCCTTGGATTTGGCTGAAAACTCTTTTGGAATCTTATTATTCAGTTGCACTGCCCAGCAAGGCTGCACAACAAGCAGAGAAACAGAATCAAGCGAGCCAGTATTTCACTTCGAAATTGGTGGTGTGTGGCGTTATGAGCTGGAGTCCTAACTAAAGAGTTAGCACTATTTTCAACACCCAGGGATGTGCCTGAAGTTTAAGAGCAGAAGGATAAAACCAGTCCATCTAAAAACATTTAAAAGCGATGCTCATCACACCCAGAGATCTTGAGTGCCATGGTCAGATCTGGTAGCGGCTCATCTATCTATACATCTCCAAGACGAAGTGCATAGTTTTCCTGGTTTTGTTTTGATCTTAGTTAAAAACTTGTATTAATTCATCATTACAGAACAAAAAGAACACAACTTATGATTTATGATTCACATAGCTTGACAGGTTGGTTACGTTACTAAAATTTGTTCTTCAGAAAAAAAATTTTAATGCCGTTTTGGAACAAAAGGACATTATTGGCACGTCACAATGGAATATGAGGAAGGTCACTCTCTGCCAGGGAGGAAATGGCATGGTGTGAATGAGACCTCCCACTCTCTTATTTCTTCATGACACATGAGAGGGTGAAGGAGAGTTTCAAGTCATGGCTGATAATTGCAAGGTATCCTGATTTCACAGCTACAGATTCATGTAAGAAAGAAAGGCAAAGAATGCACATATTCTTTTTGACCAGAGACTTTCGATCAAAGAGTCTAGCTAGAATTGTAAAATTTTGGCATGCTTTTAGGATGGCAATACAAATGTATTAAACAAGAAACCAACTTCAGTTGGAAAGTCTACAGTTTTCTCCACAACTTAAAAATTTGTTTTCTATTGAACTTTTACTGGAACATGTGTATAATCAGGATATTCTCCTTGATCTCATATCATTTTGAGTATTTCTGAAATCCTTATCAGTGACATTGAAGATCTAGTTTCGATATTTTAGAGAAAATTTCCAAAGTTAAAATACAAAGCTATATGGGAAAAACTTACATAAGCTCTAAATGTCCTAAAGATATGTAATTTTTATTAAAATAACTTATAAAGTCTCCATATTGATATTTAATAATTTATTTCAATATATTCTATTAGTTTTACTCATTAATCATATATTTCCAATATTATCAAAAAGAAAAGTATAAATTTATACTCACCAGAAAACATTTTGAAGAAAACATTTTATTAACTAGAAAATATTGGAATGCTCTGATTTATTTTTAATAATCCATTGCTAATAACATGATAGAGACATGACCAATACTGTTAGCAAATTTTTAAAAGCTAACTAAACACATGAAAAGCAGTAAAAATCAGTCACTTATTTGCCACCACCAAAAGAAAGATAAATGAATTAGGCTTTCTGCAACTAAAAGCATGTTTCTTTTGGAAAATAATTATATATGCTAATAGGTTTCATTTGCTATAGGACAAATGAAAACGTGAACTAAAAATGGTATCACAAACGTCAACTACAATCAAATTAAAGATGTATTTTATCGAAATAAGTGATTTACATCAGAGTGTTCTTACAAGTGAACATTTAGTAAAACAATAATCTGGCTAAGGTAAGAATTCAGAATTAGAGCTGTAGTTCATTCAGCGTACTGTCCCGTCTCTTCCACAACTATTTCCTCTCTCCTTGCAATGGTATAAAGACCAGCAGGAAAGTATGCACGTAATGACTTATTTAAGTCAAATAACCGAAATAAGTAATTTAATCTAACTTCAGTAGACGCAGAGATGACCTGTATTAACAGGTATCATAACAACAGAACGGAGTGGTGTGAAAATGCTGATATTCAATATCTACTAAAGCTTCATTTCAGATTGATGTTTACTTTATTATTTCTCATGTGAAGATACACTTTTCCTTATGAGAATTAAGTTTTTGTGTGTTTTAATCCCTCTCGCTCTCCTATGAAATCTGTCATGTTGGTATTATGCACGTTTCACAGATACGGGCTCAAGGCAGCACCCCCACACGCTACCCTACCCTCGTGTGTCAGTTCTTGGGGCGAAGACCATGCTCTACCTTCAAATATCCTCATTCTGATGAATCAGAATCAAGGGGACAGCTTTTACCTTTATCATATTCCATCCACTGAAAATCTTCATTGAGTAAAATCTTACTCATATTCTAGGTTTAATTCAGAAATCACCTCTTCTCTGAAACAGATGCCATCAAAATAGATTCAATTATTCCTGCCTCCATTCCTCATAGTACTTTATGGGTAACTGCTGTTAATAACATTTATCATACAATGTCACAGTTGATGACACACATATCCATTTCCTCCTGCAGGACTTAGTCATCTCCGAACCTCTCTCACAGAGCTTGTTACAGGGTCAGCATGAAGTAGCTGTTCTATGATTTTAAAAAATAACATGAGTGAGCCCACAAGCCAGGCAACAGGTAAGAAAAATTAGATATTGGAATCCAATGAGTGAGCCCACAGACCAGGCAACAGGTAAGAAAAATTAGATATTGGAATCATTCACATCCTTGAAGTAGATCCTGTTAGTGGGAGATGAAAAGGCTTAAGAATAAGGCAGGAAGTTAATACAAAGAGTGATTTTAAAATGTAGATAAAGGTGGGAAAGAATTGGCCTAAAATCCAATCAACACAAGGCATCACAGCTCATGACACAAGTGAATGTAATCAGAAGCAGGCACATTACCATACTAACAGAAGAATTTCATTCCTGAATAGTCAAGGGTTTCTCATTGAAATATATGATTTTCTTACATGTGTTCTTTAAGACAGGAGGAAAGATGAGAAAGATATTATTGAAAATAGAGAAGTCTGCCAGAGAAAGAACCCCAATGAATGCTGGCAATTCCAGAAAGGGTTTCCAAGACAGCATGCCTTCCATTATCACTCTGGGGAGGGTGGAAATATTGTTATGTCAATAAGGAAACATTCATTGAGTCCCTGCCTCATGCAAATACTTGGCCAAGAGTTTTCATAGACTGTCACATTTTCCTAACACGAGTTGGACATCCTGGTCCCTATTTTACAGGAAGGGAAATTGAAGATCAGAACGACTGAATGAGCTGCCAAGGTTGCACACTTAGTGGGAAGCTTTGATCAAACTGAGTTTCAAGGCTCCTCCTATTGTACCCTACAGAAACATCATTACCCACCTACAGCATTCCATTAAAACTATCCCCATTTAATGACACTATGTTTAGGCTATTTGACATTTGCTAAATTGTAATTTGAGGATTCCCTTCATATGAAGTTGGAGAATTTGTCTATATTCTTTGGGCATTTCGTGGAACCCGCGTTTAGGTAAGTTGTTGTCATAGTAGTGATGGCTGACAGGTATGTCATGTACCGTTTTAGAGAAGGGCCAAAATCCATACAGTTTCACGTTCTCGCACAGTTCAACTGCCACACTTGTGATCATCAAACCAGAAGACAACCGATACTCTGTCACACCTTTAGTTCTCCAGAAAAGGGCAAGGTTTCTCAGGTACTTGGGATGGAAATATATAACCTTTTGTCTGGCTTTAGACTCTTTCAGTGTGTGGTACACTTTAAAAGAGGTGCCGGTGTTAGCCCTGAAGGAAAATGCTGGCAGAAGAAGGAATGCGTCTCCATAGGTTGCAATGTCCTCCAGAAATATTGCTTTCTTTTCCTTTAAGTTCCCATATCTGTCAAATTGTAAAAAAAAAAAAAAAAAAAAAAAAAAAAAAAAAAATCATAACAACAACAATAATACCACTGGCCAAAAAACTGACCTATGTATCTTATTGTATATAAAAAGACAAACCAGAGACTCAGAGAAAACTCATGCACGTGAACATCATGGATACCACTGAGCACCAAGCCTTCATCTCTCTTTCCTGGTTCTCTTATGGTTTCATTTCTGCTTTCTTACCAGGCTCTACCCTTACTGGACACACATTTCTTATACTCTTTTATCTTTGAACTCAGTAATTTTTTTTTTTTGTAAGGTGGCGTTTTGATAACTGAAAACAGCTTCCAAATTTATAATAATGAAACATTTTCTCAAACATAGCACACCCTTGAAATACATTAAAAATTCACTGAGCTGCACAAGCGATTTGTGTGCCTCTTTACATATGTGATTATAAAATTTTCCTTGGTAAACCTAAATTATCTTTTTGCATACAGATATATGCACATGTACACATATATTTTATATTTCTTCCATGTATTGTGATAGCTCCATATGTTTGATTTAAACAATACCTTAGAAAATGTACTTGTAAGCACAATTGTGTGTGTTTTGAAAGTGCGTTTTTGAGAGACAAAAGAGATACTAGAACTACTTGAGGGATGAATTCTATTAACGATTATGAGTCACTTTTGATGAAAATAATGGACTAAAACTATATATGAGATTTTTGTTAACCAACTAACATTTTGCAGTAATGACATTGCAGAAAATAAAACATGGGAATTATTCTTCAGTAACATACAACCCAAAGTAAAAATCAAATTTTGCCAGGTTCTCCTAAAGCTTATTCTCTGAAGTTTCCAAATGCACTACGTTTTATCAAGAGCTACCAAGATAGAGTAATGCTAAAATTCTGAAAGAAAATGAAAAGAAAGTAATTTCACTACTATTAATGTTCAACTTACAACATTAGCTTATAATCTCTCACGAGCCATAACCTTGATAGAAAGTCGAAAATTACCAATGTATTTCTATGTATTTTCTCCAAAAGCCATTCCAGCTGTTTTGCAAGTCAGCCACAACAAGAGTAGTGCTCAGACTAAGAAACATGTTAAACTATGAACAAACTTTCTTGGACAGTTATATAAGTTGGAGGTACTTACTTTAGTTTTATGATACTGGGATTTACAGTCACAAGATTGGTTTTGCTGCCAACATCCTTGCTAGCATCTCCTGTGGTTGGGGGGAGGTTACACCTGAAATTTGTAAGGAGAACTATTATCAAAATATAATTTGGAAAAAAAGTGGATACACACACATACATACATATACACAAATACATGTGACCGCTGTCATTTTATTGGATAAAATCATTGCTATTAAGAGATCCTTAGATTTCACTTGATTTGCATAAAACTATTTAATAAGTAAGTACTGAACTCAGTTGGTTCAGAATTACATAAAATATACAAATGTGATAGATGACTTCTATATTGATTAAGACCTTTATAAGTAAAAAAACTGGAAATGATAATTACACTTTGCCTAGCTTTTGAAGTGTTCACAATCCTCTTACTAAAATTATTATTTATATTGATTATATTCAGAGTGGTATGACCACCAATTTAAGATTTTAAAACATTGAGTGAGGCATTATGAACAAGTTTATAGAGTCTGCCAGAAACAAACAAATCGAAATCTTCTGAATCCCATATGGATAGTTTTTCCACCAAATTATGTTGTTAATAAATAAAACCCTAATGTTCTTATAATGATATTTTTGTATTGATGTTTTTCATCCTCTTTTGAGTACTAATTTGTTTTTAAATTGGAAAACAAATTAAGAATTGCAGTTTTGAGTAATTATATTCCTGTCAGAAAAAAAAAGGAAAGTTGGTTATGACTCCCTAAGTATCATCTACAGAATTTCAAGTAGACCATTTCTGAGTATTTTCTCAAGGAAGGCTGCTTGATGTATTCTGAAGTATGGCTGAGGTTAAAATATTCTGCTCCACGCTCTATGATACATACAAACAAATAAAGCATGCACTTCCAACCTTGCTAAAAAAGAAAAATAAATATAGTACCTTGGGAAAAATCAATACTAATCATAGATAACAGGCCAGAAATGACCTCATTAGTAGGCTTCCTGTAACAAATCTACTTTCTAGAATAGTCCCATATTATTCTGAAGAATCAAAGGTGATTCCCAATATATTACAGTATCAAAAGAGACTATAAGAAAAATACTGGGTCCTGCATATGCACAGTCATATAGTAAAGCCACTCAGTGCCTATTTTTGTACCTTACACTCAATTGATAGTTTCCAGTTTTCTGACATGAAAAAAACGGTCATAATAGGCACTTTCTAGATTGTTTTTATAAAATATCAACCTGTACAGGAGAAATAAGGACAGGCTTACAAATTAAATAAATTTTAATGACACCAACCACGTCTAGCCTTCATTTCACCTCTTAATTTGGAAGGCTAACTTTAAAGTGAATTCTGCGTGCAGAAAAATATCTGGCATCAGCAAATGTAGAATCCAGAAAAAGATGCATTTATTTTAGAGTCATTAAGTAGCTATTGAGATTTAAAAAAAAAAATTTAAATGAAACTTGTTGTATTTACTGTATTTGCATTAAATAAAATGGATGTTTAGGCATGATATTACAGAATTTGGGGGAATTTTAAGTTTCTAAAAAGTCTATGACAAGAAGAATTATTTATCTTCATCTTGTGGCTTTTTCATACTGAGTACTTTAACCAAATGGCTAAATTATTCCGGTATGGGCCATTTTAACTCTAATCATAAAGAACAATCCAATAATTGTTGGACTGTTGGGTCTGTTGTTCTGTCATTACCTTCAACATAAAAGATTTAATTGAGACTAAAGTCGAGGGGAAGCTACTAATTCAAAATAGTGTTTTTTTTTCTTTTATTTCCTAAAAGAGGACATTAAATCACAGTAAGAATCAAAGGGTCTCCTCTGATGTATGAAATCACTGTTTCTGAAATAGGGGGAAAGATTTTGACTTACTTTTTAAAAAGATTCGTTTCCAATGAAAACCCATCCTCCCAGGGATGGATCACCCTTCCTTCATATTTTGAAAGTGGAGGTGCCCTGAGATACGGCTTACTAGTACAGGCACACATGCAAACCACCTTCGTTTCTGTTTTTGCAAGCTAGCTAGTATTGAGATATAAACATTAAAAATATATATATAATTTAGAAGGTGCACAATTTTTTTTTTAAATTTCAAGCCAAAACTCTAAGTAAATAATGAGGTTGCCTGGCTCTACAATGTCAAGGTCAGCATTTTCCCAAGTATTACCTGAGAACAAAACTTCCTTGAAATGCTCTTAAATAACAACGACAACAACAGCAGCAACAACTGTTTTCAAGGTCAGATGAACCTGGAAATGTTGCTCCCCTAGAGTCCTCTCAGGGAGCCATGGTAGCCTTAACGCACTGAAGGCTCTGACAAGTCCTGCAGTGCAGAATCTCTTTCACCACAATCTCATCTAGAACTTCCGAAAAATGAATGATCCTAGCGTGTTTCTATGCTTCTGGTATCCACATCTGGAGGAACTCATGACTCATTTAACATTTCAGGAAAGCCTACCAAGGTAATTTGTAGACTTAACACAGCTCAAAGGTCAAAATTTACATGAAGTATCTTTTACAGCATCCCTTGAAAATATCCCACTGACCTTTGGTTCGAAGAAACCAGCTTGACAGGTCTTACCTAAAAACGAAGTCGGATTTGTCTATTTCGGCTCCGCAGAGAGACTTATTCAAAATTCCTCCATTTCCTACCACTGCGCACTGATTGTAAGGGTGCTCCACAAAAGGCTGAGACTAGCAGGAGAAAGCGAAAAGCTCCCATGAAACACCTTTAGTTTTAGGACCATAAACATCATCGGCTTAATTCAAGTAGCTTAATTTTTACACACGCTAAGGAAAGAAAAAGAACAAGAACAAGAAACAGAAGTAGCAAGACCATAGCATATTGGTCAACTTATGATTTATAATAAAAAAAAAAAATCCTCTAAACCTGTTTTATTTGGAGAGAAATATATTAGCATACCATATACAACATAACGTGATAATTCAAAATATAATATACTTGCATATAAAATGTGATAGAATATAGTTTATATCACATCATTAAATAAATAAAATGAGAAAGGCAAAACCCCACATTGTGCCTTACGAATCCACGGAAATGTTTTCAGCAAAAAAAGAGAAAATGAAGCAGTTGCAAAGTAGTGTGAAGTCCTCTATTCTTGGGCATAAAATTAACAGCTGATTTAGCAAAAGTTTCCCATGCTTCTTAAATATTCAGACCTTTAGACTTGGTGACGATATGACATTTAATGTCTGCCGTCTCCCCCAAATGACCAGCCGCAGTACTTCAGGGAGGCCTGCTCAAACTGCGCTGACGTATTTTAAATTAATTTTCCAGCCTGAAGCTTTTTAGTTCCCCGCCCCCTCCCAGGATCTAACTTGCCTACCCCAAAAGATTTCCCACTTTCACCCAATCCTCCCCAGTCTGAAACATAAATTTTCAGTTCAACAGTGCACATTTCCTTTTGGCCACTTTCCTGAAGGAAGGATGTGATGTCACAAGCAGCAAGGGTATCAACTCACATTCTACAGCGGTGAGGTTCCTGATTCACTTATTTTGTCTCTCGAATTTGACTGCATGTCCTCAAGGGCAGAGAATATGTTTATTACATTTAATAGTTCCTCATCTTTCGCTGCAGACCTAGCTCAGTGAAAGATACACAGTGACTCAGTGACTTTTAAATAAGTGCTTGGTGGCCCAATGGCCCACGCAGCTGCAACCCCCCCAGTGTTGGGCTGAGTCCTGCATGAGTGAGTTTGTGACAGCCAGCTGGTAAAATATGCAAGAATTTTGTGAGTGGGTTGTTAAACTATTAGTAAATTAAAATTGGCTGTAGTGGGGGTTTACCAGCGGCATTAGCAACACTCCAGGGCCAGTGTGGTTCTGAGCAGCCCAGCCGACCCCTGAATCGCTATGACTGTCATGTGTTTCTGATGCTGCATCTGGGAGATGCCCAACAAGCAGAGAACGAACACTGCTTCAACGCTTCTAGATTTGTCTTTAAAAATTAAAAATCATACAGTGCTTATTATGTAAGAAGCAACCAAGTACATAACTCACTAAGGCATTTAATCCATACAACAACCTTATATGCATTTTATGGGTGGGAAAATGGAGGCGCGAGTTAGCAGCCATAAAGTGGCAGAGCTGGGATTCCAACCCAGGCCATTTGCTAGAGTCCACGCTCTTAGTCACTACCCATTACACAGCTCCTCACATTCAGCAAATAAAACGTTAACTTAAGTACGTGCATTATTTCTCTTTATATCTGCAATGCCTAGCAGATTGTCTGGCTCTGAAATGAATAGTTTCCAGATACCCCAGGGAATTACAAGTCACTAAACTTCTAGCTCAAGATGCCTTCAGACAGTGTGTACTAACCGGTACCACAATAAATTCTGAATTTTATAGATAGAGTTGAATGCAAATAGGCTCTTTATGGTACAATAGAAAAGATTACTGAGGGAAGCATATCTCCGATTAAGCAGTTAAAATAATGTATGTTTTTCTTTGGCTTTTTGGTCAACTACGGGGAAATATCCATATGCTTTGGGATCTCAACGTTCAGAAAGAGTTTAAATAAGCTACAAACTTCAACATTCCCTAAAATAAACCTAAGAAATGCAAATTTGCATGACTCAAGTGTTTGCACATTGCTCCCTGTGGTCGAAAACCAACTTTGTTGTTTTCCTTTGCAAATGGCTTAGCAAAGTTTTTAGAGAAGGTGATTTCGCCACATTTAATCTATTGAGATCTCTTGCTGTGTGCCCCACGGTTCTTTGGAGCGCAGTGTGGCAGAGCAGAACTGAGCAGTGTGAGCGTGCAGGAATCGAGATGGGAAGGAGGTCAGCCTCCCCTAGGAGCCACATCCGTGGAAAGGAGATGTTTAGCTGCGGTCCCCAATCTTTCGAGCGCCAGGGACTGGTGCTCCTGTGAGAATCTAATGCCTGATGAGCTGAGGTGGAGCTGAGGCGGTGATGCTGGCGCTGGGGAGCGGCTTCAAGTACAGATGAAGCTTCGCTCACTCACCTGTCACCCACCTCCAGTTAAGCGGCCCGGTTCTTAACAGGCCACAGACTGGTACCAGTCCGCTGCCCAGGGCTTGGGGACCCCTGATTTAAGGAACACAAAAAAGTTACCTAGCTTTGTAACTGCTACTGGACTATCTTCAGAATTTTCTACCCCCAGTTTTTTTAAAAATCAGCATAAATTTGGATAATGGATGCTGTTATTAATTGCATACAGAATTATCAAGACCATTCTCTTCCAGGTGCTAATTCGAAGAAAAAAGAAAGAAAACAAAGAAAAAGAAAATACCTGCTGTTTCTCTGTTGTGGTCAATTTAAAGCAAGGAAAACACTAGCAAAAATCACATGGGTGACAAAGTTGCTCACTGTGACACTCTCCACAGCCTTCTCTGTTGGGACTATAAATATTCTTTACTTATTATCTTTTCAAATATTGGTAATTCCAATGCACCATGAGGGCATTGTTAGAATGCTTTATGAGTTATTTTTTGCCCCCCTTTCTTTTAGAAAATATGCAATATTTTTTCTATTATTTATTTTTATTTTTTCATTAATTCCCAGCAAACTATTCTTCCTTTGAATTGTAATCTTTAAAAAAAAAATTAGCAGAAAGAAGTCAGATGTCCAAAAAAAAAATCATTAAGAATTTAATATTCTACAATTGGTAAACTACATATAACAAAATTACTCAATTTTTGACCATACTGACTTGGCCTAATTGTTTTTAAAGAAATCATGGAAAGATTCCTGAGAGTGAATTTTTCAAGCAATGAGATATTCTTCAGGACAAAAATTTCCCCCAAGTTTGGATTTATATTAAGGGACAGGTTGCTTCTTGTAATAGTACTGTATCATACTCATTATTTAACAAATATGTGATGAGTGCATGTATGTACTGGAGAATGTTCTAGTGTCTTGAGACACATCGGTAAACACACCAGGCAAAAATCCCTGTCTCACGGGGGTTAGGTTTATTGACCACAAATTCCTACATATTTACTTCCTAAAGATTAGCCACACACACCTATCATTCTTTGTGAAGGAAATGATTCCAATGCCAACACTGACAACTGGAAGAACCTTATTTCAGGTGAAAATTGGTCATCTTCCCAAACCCCAGTAATTCTTATGAAGAAAGCCCAAGTACCTCTGTATCATTCAAGGATGAGTCATGAAGACTCAAGAACTGGGAGAGCTTATCACTTACGATATAAATACCATCACTTGCAGAGCCACCTTGCATTTGAAATTGCCTTTTTAAAATGGACACTATACTTATCTCATACAACAAACGCTATGGTATTTTAAGAAAACTCCTCCATTATTATAAGTTATAACTAAAAGCGAGAGGAAATTTACCTGGAATGGTGACATAAATAAACCACAACCAATCTTTACTCACCACTGGAAACATATTAAAAATGTTCTCTCTAATTAGGATTTCATTTTTACTTTCCACCTCGTAAGTCATGTTAGTCCCGACTGGAGTGTTATTTTGAGAAACAATAAAGTTTTGAGCAGCATCACAACAGGAAGCAAGTTTTGCTCTGCAAAAAAAAAAAAAAAAAAAAAATAAAAGTGAGCCAAGGATTAAACTTAAGAAATCAAAAATAGAGACTACGATGGGAAATGCGAAAGAGGATTTTGCCATACTGACTTTCTGAAGGAAGAGAAATCATTCACAAAGATGGCGTTTTTATCTCATTTCATTCTAACTGGCTCTGGAAGGTGAAATGGTATCTTCATAGGATAAACGAGCAAAGAATGTTAAATATACTTATACTTATATAGGGACGCTCTTACCAATAGAAAATACTCATTAACATAATGGTTTAAATATAAAAACTTTCTTCTAATGAAAATGTTATAACATTAATGAGAAAAATGACAGGACACATTATAATTCTTTGACAATAATTATAAAGTACAGAAACTAAATTAAGCACAGTGTTACAAAATTTCACCAAAGCCATATGTCATCATTTATTATGAGATAAGTCCAATGAAAGGAAGAATCATTAAATACAAGTCATTTTTTGAGCTCCAATGGAGCATAATTCACAAATATAAATTGTTTATATCTAAAGTGTACGACTTAATGGTTTGACGTGCATATACACTGTGAAATAATCACCACGCTCAAGCTAATTAATATAGCCATCACCTCACAGTTATCATTTTTTTGTGCAAATACTGAAGATCTATCCTCTTAGCAAATTTCAAGTATACAATGCAGTATTGCTAATTATAGTGACATTGCTGTGCATGAACACAGTGAATTTTTAAGTTAAGCAAAGTTAAAGTTACCATTCCTTACGAAAAGGCCAGAAAAATATAACTCAGTACCAAGATGTTATTTCAAAACTCTTGCTATGGAGTGAAACGTTATCATTAGAACAGGCGTCCCCAATCATTTTGAGACTCTAATGCCTGATGATCTGAGGTGGAGCTGAGGCGGTGATGCTAGCGCTGGGGAGCAGCTGCAAACACAGTTGTATCTTTGGTTGTTGCCTCCTGCTGTGCGGGCTGGTTTCTAACAGGCCACAGACTGTACCACGGCCTGGGGGCCTGGGCGCTGGGGATCCTTGCATTAGAATGCAGACCCAGGAAGGTCCTGGTGGTGCTCATCTGAGTTTGCTCCCACCGTCTGGCAGATGAATATAGAACCACGTAGGCTTTATATATATATTTTAACATAATTCTTCAGGGATGCAGATTCCACAGCATCTCCTGATAATTATTATTCCAGAGTTTAATCAGCCTTGAAGTCAAGAGATTCTTCCATTTGCACAACCGAAGCAGCTTAACTTAAATCCATTTCCCTTGTTAGCTTTTCAGAGAACCTTCTGATAAAAACACTTCAGGAAATTGAAAATGGCAAGCAAGCAAACTTGAACCTTTTCAATCTTGAAAAGTTTTAGAGAATTCTTTCTTCTTTCAGATTTTCCTCATAGGACTGACTGGTTTTTCATTATTTTAGTCATCTGGCTCCTCTATAAATCTGTATCTATTTCTTCATATTACTTAAAAGTATATATCAAAGCTGGGTCTGATCATAGCACAAGGAACAGTGACTATTCGGTGAGCAGAGCTGCCTGTGGGCAGTGCTGACCCTAGATTCATAACTAGACTTTCTCCACTGTACATTTTTTATAGGGTTTTGGTCCTGAAGGGTATGCTTTTGTATATGTTCCTACTGAATTCTGTCTCTTTGAAAAAATACAGTGCTTTAATCTGTCATGGTCATTTTGAATTGTAATCCAGGCTTCCTGAATTCTGGTAGTTCTCAGGGTATGAAAAGTCAAGGCTGTCATATTGTTTGTGCCCTAAAATGAAGATTTTCAATAATACTTCTTATCAGTCAACTCATCGAAATAGCACATTCTTCTTAACTGAATTCAATCACCTGCTTATTATCTCTCTTTGTGTTTCAGAACCCACCATTTCTAAAAGATAGTTCATAGATTAGCAAAAGAAAAAAACCACTGAAAATGATGTGTAGTCAAAAACATAATACTACATAGTTTTTAATTATAAATTTCATAAGAATTCATGCGATACATTGTAAGCTCAGAAATCCTTATGTATTTATAATTGTAAAAGTCTCTTTTATGCAGGATTTTGAGAGAAGGCAATGGAATATATTCTCATTTACCTTTGACAAGTAATTTAATTTCTCTAAGGATAGTCGGTGCTTAAAAGAATATTACACCACCAAAAACACTAACCAGTGTCCCCTGTGTAGTTTTTTAAATATTAATAGGTTTTTTTCTGAAATTATATTTTTAACATTATAAAATTTTCAAACCTATGGGACAGTTGAAAGAATTGAACAATGAGGACTTGAATAACCACCAGCTAGCTATACTCTACGATTAGCTTTTTACTCATTTGTTTTACTGTGTAGTGATCCATCAATCCATTGTTGTTTATTCACCCCTCAGCACTTCAGCAAGCATATCATTATTTTGTGTATATTTTAGGGAAATATTCACACATGGTAAAATCATAAGCACATTCGACGAATTCTAAGAAATGCATACACCCCTATCACCTGATGCCCTCGCAATATTGAGGTAAAGAATATTACGAATCCCTAGATAACTCCCTCATCACCCTTCCCCCACCTCGAGGCAGTCACTCTTGTGATTAATTTTTACCAAAGGTTAGTTTTGCGTATTCTAGACTCTGTATAAACTGAATCACACAGTACGTGTCCTTTTGTGTAAGACGTCTTTCTCTCAGCATAGATATTTTTGCAATGCATGCGTGTTACTGCACTTAACAGTTTGTTCCTTTTTATTGCTGGAGTCAGTATTTTTATGTCTGAGTCAGGTTAACCACCCCTCTGCACTTTTAAAGAAATCGCTATCAAAAAAAAAATCAATGTTAAAGACCTAATCGTTCATAATAACCTTGCAGGAAGAATATCAGAATAATTATCCAAAATGTCTTTTCTGAAGACTACCTTGGGTGATGAATGGGACTTTATTTTAATAGGCATAGCAATATTCCCCTTCCTGTGTTAAAAAAAAAAAAAAACAGGAGACACTAAGAAATGGAGGACATTAACTAGACGTGATGGTTAATTTTATGTGTCAACTTGACCTGGCCAAGTCAATGCCCGGATAGCAGTATAACGTTGTTCTGGGAGTGTCTGTGAGGGTGTTTCTGGAAGAGGTAAGCATGTGAATCAGACAGCCCCTCCTCCCCCCGCCCGGTATGAGGGGCATCATCCAATCCACTGTGGGCCCAGACAGAACAAAAGGCAGAGCGAGGCAGATTTGCTCTCCGTGCGAGCTGAGACGTCTATCTTCTCCTGTCCTTGGAGACATCACTGCTCCCTGTTCTCAGGTGTTCAGACTCAGACCAGGACTTACACCACTGGCATGCCAGTTCTTGGGCCTTCAAATTCAGACTGACGCTTACGCCGCCAGCAGCTTTTCTGTCTCCAGCTTGCAGATGGCAGATGACGGGACTTCTTGGCCTCCACAACTGCATGAGACAATCCCCCATTATAAATCTTTCTGTGGATCGATACACATCCTCTTGGTTCTGCTTCCCTAGAAAACTCTAACTAAGACAGATATTGGTACCAATAAGTGGAGTTGCTGCCGTACAAATACCTAAAAAGGTGGAAGTGGCTTTAGAACTGGGTAATGAGTAGAGATTGGAAGAGTTTTATGTGCAGCTAGAAAAGGCTTAGACTGCCATGAACAGAATTTTAAAGGTGATTCTGGTGAGAGCGCAGAAAGCAAAGCAGAGAACTGTAGACGAAGCTTCTGTCTTTGTAACGAAAACCTACATAATCCTGAGCAAATTATTGGTAGGTATAAAGATGGTAAAGGCCATTCTGAAGCGATCTCAGAAGGAAAGGAGGAACAAGTTATTGAACAATGGAGAACGGGCGACCCTTTTACCAAGTAGCAAAGAACCTGGCTGAAGCTTGTTCTAATTCTAGTGTTTTGAGGAAGGCGGAACTTGTGACCAATAAAATTGGATACTTAATTGAGGAGATTTTCAAGCAAAATGCTGAAGGAGCAGCTTGGTTCCTCTCGGCTGCTTACAGTATAATGCAGGAGCAGAGAAATGACTTGAAGACGGAACTATGGGTAAAAAGGGAAGCAGAATTTAAATAAAGACTTGGAAATTCTCAGCCTATCCACGTGATAAAAGAAATAAGAAAGTGTGCAGGAGGGAACATGACAGGTGCGGGCATGCTTCTGTTTGGAGAGGAGATCAGTGTGAGCGTGCACCATGGATTTAATCAGCCTATTGGAAAAATGCCTGTTTGAAGGAAGGAGAGACAGGAAGGAATCAAGGACGGCTGTTGGACTTCCTGCATTTTACAAGGATGGGATCTTAGAGCTATTTGGCCACAAATATGCACCGTTTTTCAAGACGAGGGAAGAAGAACTCCGAAGGTGATTCAGATTTCATCGGGATTGTCTCCTCGGTTTCAACGGGCCAGATGGCATCTGCCCTAAGCCATGAGGACAGAGTCACCCAAAGCTGTGAGGATGGGGGCGTCAGGTATCGCTATAAGGGCATGGTCATCACCACAGTGGGTCTGGAAGGTGGGACTGTCCTCACAGTGGTCCCGGCAGGCAGAGCATTGAGCCACGGAGTTCCCTGGAGCCTCGAGATCCCGTGAAGTCTGTCTTGCCAGATTTTGGACTTGCTTGGGGACTGTCACCTCCCCCCTTCTTTCCTATGTCTCCCTTTAGGAATGGAAACGTCTACCCCATGTCTGTCCCACCGCTGCACTGTGAAGACGCATAACTTGTTTGGTGTCGCAGGTTCACGGCGGGTGAGGACTTCGACTCAGGATGAGTGGTCTTCAAGTCTCACTCACACCTGATTTAGGTGATATTTACATGACACTTTGGATTTTAGAAATGATGCTAGAACGAGTTAAAACTGTGGGGCTTACTGGGATCGACGAATGTATTTTGCAGGTGAGAAGAACATGAATTTCATGGGGGCGCAGGGGACGAACAGTAAGGACTAAACATTTGTGTCTTCCAAACATTTGTATGTTGACACCCTATGTCCCACATGATGGTATTAAGAGACAGGGCCTATGGGAGGTGATTAGGATTAAATGAGGGTATGAGAGTGGAGCCCTCATGAACGGAATTGGTGCCTTTATAAGAGTCATAAAGACTTCCTTCCGCTTTCTGCTTTCTGCCACGTAAAGATACAATGAGAAGGCTTCCGACCATAACCTGGAAGAAGGCTGTCACCAGCCCCAACCATGCTGCCGCCCTGATCTCACACTTCCAGCCTCCAGAACTGTGAGAAAGAAATTTCCGTTGTTTATTAGCCCCCTAGTCTCTAGGACTTTGTTACAGTAGCTCACACTAAGACACTAGAAGACATGCTGTGACCACAATCCCTAGATTGCCTTTAACGTGTAGTTTTCCATTCCGCAGTAGTAAATGTCCGACCAGCATGCACAAACCTTACACTCTCAGGCACTGCGAACTTTCCACTGCATTTTCACACCCACCACATCATTGGATCCCCACAACAAGCAGGGAGGTAGAATATACTATTATTCCCATTTTAGAGGTGAGATAAGACAACCGAGGTTGAGAGGAGTTAAGTGATAGGACCGAGGCTCACAGAATCTAAACGACCTGTGTCTTTTGACATTCGATTCTTTGCAGTTTACACGAGAAGGTGTGGCAGTGGGTGGTTTGGGGGGTGGGGCACGGGTGATGGTTAACGCCCTCATCGAGCTTATTCCTTTAGGATGCTTTCTATAATGACGGCAACGACACAGTGGTGCCAACAATAATGCATGCAGCAGATCACTGAAAACGTGTCCAGACGCAACGCAAAAGCTGCAAACAAAACCATAACAACAAAAGAAACGCTCCCAACCCTACAAATAGCTGAGACGTTTGAGGCTCTCATTTTAAGGGTCCCCCAGGGGGTGAAGGTTATTAAATGGAAAAACACAAAATCCACTATTAAAAGGAAAAGAACCCCCTAGCTGGATGATCTAACCCTTGCTGTGCTGTACCTTCGTCAACTTCCTCCGCACAATCCAGTTTCAAAAAGCAAACACTGTCTCCTCGCCTGTGCCCCCAGGATAGAATAGGGACCCCCTACACTGCACTGAGATCTGGAATTGAAAAGAGTTCACGTACTTTCCAAAGGGTTTAATTCTCAGAAGTAGGCTGGTCCTGGGAGCATCTGGCTTAATACTTTTAGCCTTGATCTATAAAGACAGAATCTGAAAATATGCCGAATCATCTTCGCATCACACTTGGTCTAAGAAACCTACTTTTGAGAAAGGGATTTTTTGTTAAAATTGTGGAAATGCCTTTTTCTTTTACATCATAGTTCCTCCCTGCCCCTGACCCCTTTGTTTTTCTTTTTTCTTTTTTGTTTTGTTTTCTCGAGTCCTTTCAAGTGTCTGGTCAAAATTCTTCTCCAGTTCTAAACGAGATGCTTCCTGGATTTCCATGAAATATTAATGACCACGTAAGGCGTACGGTACACAACACGCCATATAGGTCACGCTGAATAGTAACAACCTAACTGCCTCAGCCCAGAGTGCACAGGAGTCTCTCCTGTTTGTCAGACTGTAAGACTCTCTAATGAGATGTGGGGCAGTTAGGGCGAGGCGGATGTTACAGGAACGTTCTATGTATTAATAATGAGCTACCTTTTGGGGGATCCATTCTCTAAGACTATGGTAAGGGTCCTAGGAAACGGGGTTGTGAGATATAAGCATCTTCAGAAATTCATGGGACTTATTTATCACCCTAATCCTTTCAAAAACAGTCAAAAATATTTTTTCTTCACTAAAACCGCAATGCGTAGGGCAAGCAATAAATACACCAACTGCCTCTCTCCTGTTGACGCCCCCTTTTTTCCTTTCTTCTGTCCCTACCTCACATTATATAATTCACTGACTGACCAATAATAACAATATCAAACATAAAGTGTGCTGTCCCTATGTGCTAAATATTTTACATGTATTATCTCACTTAAGCCCCACGATAATCCTACAAAATAGGTACGATTGACACTCATTTTCCAGTTGAGAACAACTCAAGCTTATAAAAGGTAAGTAGGTCACATATTACATATTCCTTCCTTCATTCATTCATTCATTCATGCTTATTTAGCATGTAGGTAGGCACTGAACATTGTAAGATGTGCTGTCTACACATTGGTGAAAAAAAAATAAGCAATCTCTGCCTTTATTGTATTTACGATGTATTAAGGAAGAAAAGAAAAAGGTATATAAAGATGAATTCGAAGGGTAGCAGAATACACCACCCTCCAAACATGCTGCTTTGATATAGTGATTATTTTGAGCTGTAGGCACTTGAAAAACAGCAAATTCGGGGAAAGCTTTTCTCTGAACTCACCTTATCTGCTTAATGACAGACTGTCCAAAGGAGCTCAGTTGTCATAAATCTCCTGCCGGACAGTTTCATCAACCAGGGAAGATGAATTCTTCTTTCAGGAGAGGAGACTAGAAGCAGACACCACTCCCGGAGAGGCTCACAAACTGTCATCCCTCCTCTCTGTTCTCCGAAGGGCCCTCATCCTTCCTGAAAATCATTCCCTCTCCCCTAAGACGCCTCTGCCTCCCCCCGCTCCTTTCCCTGTTAAGATGGCATTCACATCTGAATTCCAAGCCACCTCAGGGAGCGCCTCATCTTTGCCGGGATCGCTCACATACGCATGAGGTCTACGTGTTAATAAACTTCTTTGTTTTTCTCTTGTTAATCTTTTAGTACAGGGGTTTCTGTCAAGAACTTGGAAGGGGAGAGGGAAACTTATTTTCCCTCCTCTACAAATTGCAAGATAGTTAAGAAGTAAAGCCAAGATTCAACCTAGGATTTAAACCCTGACACTAAAGTGCCTTTTCAATTAATGCCCTGTAAGGCACCATGGTGTGCAGTGCTCCCTACAGGGGAATGTGGGGGACATTAAATGAGTAGATTTCCTTGTTTGAACCACATATTACTGCCCAATAGATTTTTCTAGAATCCTCAAGTTCATAATTGGAAGCATATTTAAACAACAACAACAACAACAACAACAACAACACATCTCAAAGGGCCTCTTGTACCATGTAGATGCTGATGTCACACCATGTAGCCCATCCCCGGCCTAGCCTCCATGCATAGTCATTACACCCCAGTGCTGGCCTCTGGGTGGGCCGAGGTGTGCCGCCCTGCAGTGCGAGGGCACGGGGAAGGTCAGACGGAAAGAGTCATGTGGTACTGGAGGTTGAGAATAAGTCATCCTTTGTCAGAGGCCATTTAAGGAGTGAATAAGATTTGCTACAACTCGGCAGAGTGCACCAGCTTACTAAAATTCGAACGTGGTCTGAGACAAGATAATTGAAAGTGGCTAGAAGGAGAGCTGCATTCTATTCCGTGACTGAGGCCCTAACGACAGTTGGTGTGCTTGCGTCTGGTGTGGAAACTTTGCTCTGAAAGGTTTATTGAGAAACCAGGCTCTGTCAGGAGGAAACATCTACGCTGGAAGAGGAATTTATCCATGACGGATACAGAACTAATAATGATGTCCAGAGCGGAGAACAGATTCAGGGGCGTTCGACAGCTGTCTTCAGATATTGTACAGACTGGAAAAATTAGATTTAACTCGTGTAACTCCAAGATACAGAACACGGACAGACGCAGAGAACCATTCGGAACATGTTTATTGGTGGCCACGGTTCAAGGTCATGAGGATCACAACTTACGAATTATTAAATACGAATACGAGTTCGTATTTAATAATATTCCATAATTTAATAGAGGAGAGTACCTCTATCTGTAGATACAGACACAAGTTGCAACTGGTATTTCGATGCAGTTTCCATATCACGTGTTTTATGGTCCAGAGTGATTATGATAGAAGCGTGGGGAAGGGCACGCCAGCTCGCGGGGAGGTAAGGGGAAGCCTTCGTGAAGGTGCTAGTACAGTGCCCAGCACAGAGGAAGCATGGGATGAATATTTGGTCAATGAAAGAATAAACCCATGTTTGGGAATGAGCACTCAGGCAACAGAGGATGGATAATAATGGAAGAAGATCACGGAGAAGAAGGGCGAGGGGGGTAACTGGGTGTCTAGTATTGGAGTTCACCTAATTAAAAATTAAAAGGGCTCACGCCAAGCAAGTGATTTTAGGGTAGAAAGGGCATAGGTGGGGTTGGGGGGTGGGGATTTGAGATCTGTCTAGCAAGAAGTGAAAGAACAAGAATACGGGATAAACAAAGGCTGCCAGGAGACAGGACAAGAGCTCCATGACATGAAGCCCTTCTCCGTCTCCCCCTAACCCTCAACACTCCCCAGGGGAATTCATTCATTTCACCAACGTACATCCACAGCATCCTGCATTTCGGGCACTGTGCCAGACCCTGGGACTATGTCAAGGGATAAGAGACCTTGCCCCTGCTCTCGTCTTGTACCTAGGGAGGCAGCACTATTTAGAAAAAGAAGCAGAAAATGGAAGAAGGCTTCAGGGCAAAGCAATGATGGGAGTCAACAGTTTGTTAACCACGTATGAGAAGAAAAACTCAGCAAAGCAGGGGAATCGTTTTTTGTATAAAGACTCACTGAATCAGAAGGAAAGAAAAACAACAAAAGGTAGTATAAGCAAAGAAAAACAAAATATTGTATACACGATATTCTCGATTATTAAAAAAGAATAAGAAACTAATGAATTCAGGAAATATTTTAATTTTCAATTTTTTTTTTTATTATGGGTAACTTCCGAAGAGAAGGAGAAAGAGGACAGAGAAAAAACTAACTAAAACTGTAGAGAAATCCAGAGAAAAATAAACAGATGGACATAGCATGAGCCAAAGGAGAAAAAGAAGAGAGACACACACATAAAAGAGAAACCCGGAGGAAGAAAATCCTGAGGAAAGCAGAGGAGATGAAGACAGGAGATAAAAGAGAGTCACGTACAAACTACCGGGATGTAGAGACCCAGGAAGGGCCCGGAGAGAAATACACACGCACGCATGGTCACACGCAAACAAAGGTTTGCGCAGACGGAGTATTCCACACATAGGGGGCAGAAACAGGGTCGTGAAACGAAGGCCCAGATAGGAATATACAAAGCACAGCACGTGCATCGGAGGCTCAAGTACATTCGTGCATCAATAATAATAGCAAACACGTCCATGGCTCTTATTACGTCCCAGATGGTCTTCTAAGCACTTTACGTAGTAGCTTCTTTAATCTTCATCACAGCCTATGGGGAAATACTATTATCATCACTATTTTAATTCTCATTTTCCAGGTGTGGATGTTGAACACAGAGTGGCTGAGTTACTTGATGAGGTCACATGGCTAGTGAATGACATGACTGAGATTTGAACCCAGGTCCTAATCTAATCTCTCTGTGCTCTTAACTAGTTCCTTATATTCCTTTATGTTGCCTCCAATACACAAATAAACCATAAGAAAGACACACAGAGGGAATAGAGCCATTGGCACAACCCACATTGCCACCGTCACAAGGCGTACAAACTCCCTGGCCTTCGTGAGAAAATATCTACATCTTGAGACAGTTTGTAAATTATAGCAAAACATTTTCTAACTGTGCTAAATTTTTATGACTATACTTGTAAGAGAGTGAAAGGGTCCAAATCCTTCCCTTGGGGGGACCAGGGAAGGCCCAGCTGGGTACAAGTTAAAAGGCTGAGGGTCGGGACATGGGGTTCATGGAGTCAGGGCCAAAGCCGACGATTCCTGCCTTGGCAACAGATTGCTTGGGGCTGGGAACCGAGACAGAGCTCCTAAGAAAGAGACAGGGTCCGACACTAAAGAGAACACATGTGACCGGCAAGCACCAAAAAGGTACAGTCGGGAATTAAGCTTAATGACATGGAACAGAGTTCGGGGTGAAATGAAGATTTCATTCATTCACTCATTCATTCACGTGGAGAGTCATTCAGCAAATCCAGCTCTCACTGCTGCTCTCAGTACGGGGGTTAGAACAGAACAAAGACAGAGTCGATGCCCATGGAGAGCTTGTCATCTAGAGGGAAAGGACAACTGCGAACGATGACGACATCATGGCATCAGTCCTGCACTGCGACAGGGACGAGCAGAGTGGCGAGTTGGGCTAGGTCAGGCCGGCCCCGCTGTATACCACCGATGCACGAGGAGAAGACCTGCGAGGGTGACGCCGTAGCCCGTCGGGAGTCTTCTTTTGGGACAAAAGAGTGGACCTTTGATGTGACATGCCTGCTGGTGTCAGGTGGGAGCCCACAAGTTGGAGTCTGAGCCTTTCTCACTGTCCAAGCGCTTCATAAACTACAGAACCTTGGGTACTGCTCTGAGTGGAAAAGTTCACTCGCTTGAGCCCTTAACCTTGTGTTCATGTTTGGCTGGTTCAGTAATAATGCAACATGAAAGCGAGTTTAACGGAGTCTGCTTCCTCATCCATGTAACCCAAGGACCAGGGCTAGCTCTACAGGCAGGAGCACATGGGAAAGCATCTAATCCACACTTGGGGTATCAGGGCTCAGCTCCCCAGAAGAAGCAAAGCTTAATCTGATAACTAAAAGATGGGTAGAAGTTAGCCAGGCAAGGCAAGGGAAAAAGGTGGAGGGGTGAAGACTTTTTGAGAAACAATGAACAGTGAAAAGTGAAAGCTAGGAGGAGAAAGGGAGTGAGCGTGGAACAATCAAAAAGCTGAAAGAAATTCTATCTGGCTGGGGAAATAGCGCACTTGGTGGGACATGCTGCAGAACTATATCGTGAGAAGTCTAACCAGCAAGACAAAGTAAACGATTTGAGTTTCTTCTATGGAAAAGGGCAAATCATTGAAGGTCTTAGTCATGTTAGTGACAGGAGCTATGCATTTTAGGATACGCACCCTAGGTTCAGTAAAAAGGACTGATTGGGGGATCTCAATGAAGGTGGTGTGATCAGCTAGGAGGTCGTGGCAGTGACCCAGTGCTGTAGATGGTCCCTAAAGATGGCCTCCACCAATTCCTTCTCTGCCTACACACACGCCTTGCTCCTCATGCTGGGTAGTGAAATCTAAACTCCTCCCCTTGAATCTTGGCTGGCTCTTGTGACCAAGAGAATGCTGTAGAAGTGGCATTCTGGGACTTTTATGACCAAAACTGGGTCATTAAAAGTCTGTGGCTTCTGCCTGGGTCTCTTGGAATGGTCACTGTTTGGAAACTGCCTCAGAGAATCCTGTCACCTTACTGTGTGATGCTCGTCACAGGCAGAGGCTCTAGCCCAACTCCAACCGAAGCCAGTGTCAGTTGCCAGCTATGTGAGTGAGCCATCTTGGATGTCCAGCCCAAGCAAGCTTTTAGATGACCCCAGCACTTGTCACCTCTGGACTGTACCTGTATGAAAGCCTCAATTAACAGTTCCCCAGCTAAGCCCAGTCGGCCCATGGAACTGTGAAAGAATACAAAATCACTGCTTTAAGCTATAAAGCTTTGGGGCAGTTGATTATGCAGTAATAGATAACCGCTGGTTAAGAGATAACTAGATGATAGTTGAGAAAAAGAATCAATAGTCCATCTGTCTGTCTATCTAGCTATCCGTCGTCGTCGTCGTCGTCATCATCATCATCATCATCATCATCTCTATCTCTATCTATCTGTCTGTCTATCTATCATCTGTCTATCTATCTATCTGTCTATCTATCTATCATCTATCTATCTACCATTTATCTATCTAGTCTATCTAAAGAGATGTATTTTAAGGAACTGGCCTACACAACCGTGGAGCTGGCAAGTCTAAAATCTGTAGGACAGGCGGTGGGCTGGCAAGTCAGGCAGAAGTTGATGTGTAGTCTTAAAGCATAACTGCTTCATTTCTGGGCCACCTCAGTTTTTGCTCTTAAGGATATCAGCTGACTGGATGAGTCTCCCCCACATGATCAGGGGTAATCTCCTTTGCTTAAAATCAGTCGACTACAGCTATTAACCCCATCTACAATTATACCTTCATGGCAATGAGCATCTGATGAATAACCGGGTACTCTAGCCTAGTCAAATGGACAATAAAATGAACCATCCTAGTAACCTAGACCAGAGTAGACTTGGGGGATAGAAAAAAGCGGATAGATTTGAAAGACGTTTAGGATGTGACTCTACTGAGGCTTGGTGACTGACTGGAAATGGGCAGCGTGGAGAAGGTGTCAAGGGTGATACGCAAGTTTCTGATTCAGGCCACTGGGAGAGCGCGGAGCCTTCCCTGATCCAGGGAGAGAAATGGCCTTTTCATAATGAAGTGGTGACTTATTGTTTTAATTCATACCGAGACTCACAAAGGGAAAATGGGATCACACTGCAGCAGTAGAACTGGTAGAACTCATCTAGAAGTCAGACTGTGAAAAGGCAGGGTTGTGATTTGAAAACGGGAGAGCTATGCGACCATCTGGCTGGCTTCGGTGCCATTCTGAATGAGCACAAAACTGTAACCAGACTCTCAAGGTCTCTCCTACTGCCCTAGACGCATGATCAGGCCCTGCCTTTTTAAAACTGTTAAGTTAGTCCATTGTGAATTACTTAAGTGTAGAAAACACAAGTTCTAAAAATACAAAATCAACTATTGAGATGAATGCTAAGGTTTCTGAATATATTTTACTCTGTAGACCAAAAACAAAACAAAACAGGTCACTGCCATTATTGTTCAATGTGTGAAGAGAATGTAAAGAAGTCATTTTTACCAAACCTTTACTGACAGATTTTACACTTCTATTTTGTCAGAGATTTTAAATCGGAGGAAAAGAGAAGTAATAAAAAAAATTTTTCCCCCCAGGCATTGGGTGGCAACATATTTAAGATCTTGAATCAATACCGAGTCCTATGAAAACAGTTTTATCTTTATAAGGTAAAATCAATCTTACGTTTAACTACCCCAACATGCTACAGTGTGAAGCATTTCCTAAGGAAAATGTTTTCAATATATTTCGTTTCTACCACCTTCATTCGTAAAAGCTCTCATTATCTCGTGATCTGTAACTTACCCAGTCAAACGCTCACGGTATTTTTCAGCGACAAGCAACACATATGCACGTGAAGGGCTCCATCCGTCCTAAAGATGCTTCTCCGTGCCGCACAGACGGAAAGACAGGTAGAAGGCCGGTTCTGCTCACTGTCGTTTAATGAGCCTGGTTCACGTGCACGAACGGGCCCTGCGTGCTCCTAGAACGCCACTGCCCACTGCAGGCCGCCCCCGTCACGGGCACCTTCCCAGGACAGCTCTCACTCACTCTGGGATGCTTCTTCCCCTTTTGGGCTTCAACCCCCACACTCGGCTTCTGTTTTTTCCTGGCCCCTAGGCACTGTGCAGTTATTTTCCTGCCTTTGGCCTCTGGCTTCCCACCACATCCCGACTTTTCATTTCTGCCCTCAGGTTAAAATGATCCAGGCCTATCCTGAGCAGCCAGTCCTTAGTTTGCCCCAACTGGGGCCTAAATCTGGAGGAAGTGCAGGATGTGTACCTCTTTGCTCTGTCTGTGATCAGGCTGATTAATTTTCTGGCAACTCCGAGTCATTCCTCATTGGACCTCAGAGCATGTTGCCAGATCTAATTTGACCAATCATCTTGAAAGGTGGGGACAAGCCACAGGTTGTTCAGATCAAGGTAAGTCCTTTTCTACTGCAAATAAGACACTGAAAGATTGTAATCTAGAAAGTTGAAGCTTAATATTTGCTGTTCTCTGTGACCTATTTTCCATGAAGAAAAGACCAAAGAAAGTTCAAACAGAACAAACTGAATAAGCAGCATTGTTCCTTATCAAACTCATGGACAATCCACACAAAATAATACACCAAAAAGCCAAACTGTGCACAGACATGTTCACATGCCATCTCAGGCAGAGGGTCAGAACTGAGATGGTTATAGCCTCATTGTTACTCAGGAACTTGCTATATTTCTTATAGATGCCAAGAGTTTAACTATTTTTAGTAAAATATTAATCATAAGTTAGGAAAATGATATTGCGCTGAACATCATAATGATAGCAATAGTTGATGGACATTTTAACAGATAATCGACTCTGCACTGAACAATCTACATATTAGATAGTCATAAAAATTCATGGAGAAAGTATCAACTCTATTTTACTGATAAAGAGACTGGCTTAGCCTAATAATGAAGATGATGTTACAAATAACCAACTTCCCAAATGCCTCTTGTCAAAGGCAAACGACGTCTTTAACTTGTTCTAGTGGGGATGCAGCCACTCATGGGGGAGATCAAATTTAAAATAAAATCAAAGACCGTGGACAACAAACAAGAAAGGTCAGTAGTAAGACTCATAGAGCCGAACAGAAGCTGAGCCTATGCTTTGGGGTCCAGGAACCTGACTATGCTTCCCACTCTCTCGTTCCTGTACTGATCCTTGACCCAGTTTTAGAAACCATTTAGAAAGATTCTTGGTTCCTCCTGACGAAAATATTTTCCCATCGTTATTTTGCACTCTATAAAAACACATGGATCACAGATCATTCAGGCCTGTAAGCTGGTCAGTCGTACACACAAAATAGAAATTCAGACTTGTGATCAGTGTTATGAAAGAGAACATCCTTCTAGGACAGCAGTGATGACTGATCGGGTTGTTCACGGGAGGTCTCCCTGGAGAAGGGAGGGCCAATTTGGGAACCGAAAGCTTAGGGCACGTTAACTAGGGGAGATGGTGGAGGCAGAAGGGACAGCGTTGTCAAGACTCTGTGGCTGAAGCAAGCACAGCACATTCGATGACGTACAACACCAACCTACGTAGAGCACAGAGAATCAGGGGGAGTGTGGTGAGCTATGGGGCCGGAGACGGCCCTGGCAGCAGAGAGACTTGAGGGAGTTCGGTTTGAGTTTTGAATGCGAAACAAAAACAAATAAACAAAAACCAAAACCAAACCCAAACAAACAAAACGAAACAAAAAAAATACATTTCTAATTGTTTGGGGTGAACGTCACAATGGTGGGAGCAAGACTGTACTCCAATTTCTATTAAAAAACATCCACCTGCTGTCATGTAGAGAATGGATAAGAATGATACCAACACGGAGCTTGAAGACAGAGGGCAGGTCCAAAGGAGAGATGATGAAGCAAATTCTAGCAACCATAGTCAGTCACAGAATGCCACCTACGTGCCAGCAGAGATTCCCATTCTCGGGAGAGACTAAAAAAAATAATAATAATAATAACCAAGCAGGACTTGAAGATGGAGACATGTAGGGATGAGGAGGAAGGAGCTAAAAAGACAGATGGAGTGACACAGAAATCTAGTATAAGAATCTTTCGAAGAATGAGGAATGATCTATAATTTCAAAATACTGATTAAGAGGTGAGAGGTCAAGCAGATAGGAATGAAAAATGTCTCTCAGATTTAGCAGTTTGGGGTCACTGCTGACCATATGTGAAATGCTCTAGTTAGAGATGTGGGTAGAAGATGGAGTGAGTACAGACAACTCTTTCCAGGGTTGGAAGAGAAAGAGTCATTGTGCAAGAAATGAAATGAAAAATAAAATCGAGATGGCATGCTAAGATACTGAGATTTGAGAATCGACTGGCTCGCAATGTATGTATGTTTCAAACTAAAGGAATAGTTTGTTAGTAAGAAGACAATGATCTAAGAATTGCAGTGATTAACAAGGTTCAGTCCCAACAGATTAGAAGAACTAAGAGGTTCGAACAGAGACTATCTCTTTTCAGCAACATGCCTGTTCCTAAATTAAAATAGAGCCATCAACAAGATTGAACGAGTCACCCAGAACAGTGGGAGAAATTTCAGGAACCCAGAGGGGACCTGTGTGTGAGTATCATGCCGGCATCACAGTGAAAGGTAGAGTAAGGCACTGATATTTCTACCTGGTTCAGGTTAATTCATGATGCTAATCACGCAGAGGATTTTCACCTTCAAATTCCTGGCTCTCTCACAAAATCAGGAAGATAGGATGGCCTATGCACCTAGGATTTAAAAGTTAGATTTTGGTGATTGTCCTTAATGAATCCTATTAGATACAGAATAGAAGGTATGGCATTCGGAAAAGCCATTGGTCATTCACATGTTAAGATGAATTAGTACATCACATGGCAGGGGAGGTCTGGCATAGATAAACTGGTGTTTTGAGGAAGAATAAGGGAGAAACATTTGGGAACATGTAGTGTCCCTAGACCCATGAGGCATTGCTTTGAAAAGAAAGACAGAGGTGAAGGATCTGGGACAATTTGCAGAAGATCAAAAATGTAATGTGTCAGGAAATGCAGGCACTTGACACAGAGTGGATGGTCAAGACGTCTTGAAATATATATGAAATATAAAATAAATGAATGAACGTTCACACGCTTTACAACTTTTGCTGAGGGTTCATCCTAGCTGTATCTCGACCCACTCCAAATTCTGCTTCATAACTGGTAGCCACAGAAAAGCCCAAGAGACATGTGACCCAGTGTTCCATATACAATCAACACGAGTTATGGGCTAAGGAAGAAAATGAATAAAGACTGGATTCAGTCAGCAACTCAGATAACTGAGATTTCCCCTTGTTAACTAACGTGAACACTGCTCTTTTTCAGTCTATAAAAGATCAGCTCATGTATCTGAGTAGAATATAAGAACTAAGCCAAGGTAAAGTAAAATGTAGGAGAATAGGATTATCAAAGCAAAAAAAAAAAAAAAGGGGGGGGTTGGGGGGTGGGGTGGGGGAGGCATCTAAGAGGTAAACTCCGAAGTGAAGGAGCAATGTTGAAATGCTGGGGAAAGGTCTGTAGGCTCAGACCTTGCAATGGAACAAACCGATGAAGGTACTACAGCAAGCAGTGCAATAAGGAACAGAGCGCTTGCAAGGCAGGGCAGTCTAGAAAGAGGCTCACTCAACGCAGGAGCATAAGGCAATATAGTTATTGTCGAGTACGACCTGTGAGATAAGTTTCGAAATAAAATTTAGAAGATTAGTGAATCCCGTGTGGGTCTGATGCATTTTGACGGCAAAGTTTATATTCTGAAGACTAAGAGAGGAACCCGTCCTTAAATGGGCGAGAGTTTCGGTTATTAAATACGGCAGACATAATGACACGGTGTGGCTTTTGTTGCTTCTCTGAATGCACAGACATGCTGTGTAGAATGACAAATAGATGATGTGACAGGATATTAAGGGTGAAAATGGTCTCGATGCAGAGGAAATGAGCAAAAGAAGCTTTTTCAATCTGACAACTGACCCAAAACACCTATCATAAGGTACACACATCTTCTTAAATTAAAAAAAAAAAAAATGATGTATTGCTCTGAGCCATCATCATAGTCACCCTGTATGAATCATAAGCAGCAAACATTTAAAGGGTATGAGGAGGAGGGAAACAGAGGTTCAGAAAAATAAACATGGTCTTGGAAAAATCAAAACAACCCCTAATCCAGATGATTTTTGCTTCTCTCCAAAAAATCAGTGCTACGAAATAAAATGCTTCAGACATAATAGTACTCGGTCGGTGTTGACCAAATGAAAAAAAAAAAAAAGTTGTAATCTCACAAAATGCTAACCCAAATCAAACCATAACTACTGCTTTTGGAGAAATATTTCAGAAAATAGCTGAAAACAGTTCAACAGAGTTTGCTTGTTCAGTTCTGACTTTTTTGAAAGATATTAACTTTTTCATCTATTTATTTGCAGAATTTATATCCTTTCACAAAGGTAAATCATGAAATGGCACAGTTTTCATCACATCGATATCATGTAATGAAAACTGAACATATGTGATACTGTCTGTAAATATTTTTGTTTAACATCGTATTTTTCCAAGGAGCACAAATAAAAATGAAAGCAACACGCTTGCTCTTATTTTAGAAATATCGATGAATCTACTGATACAGAATTGTAGCCTTTTCTTATATACCCAATACAAAGCGAGCAAAGAAATAACTTTTAAGAAATTTTAATCTAATTGAATTTGAGGGGATAATTCGAGATTTAGTAAAATTGTTGTCACATAATAGTTATCTGTGCCAAAGTAATTAGACACAAAATATCCGTCTCAGTAATTTGAAAGGCATCTCATGCATGAGTCTTAAAATAAACATGTGCATTTACATGATAGCATTGTCTTCCACCACTAAGTGTTCAGTAAATATGTGATTGATAATATTCAGTCATTTTGGATTCAAACTCATGTGTATAAAACACGGGGACATCTAAAGAAATCAAATGATATTAGTCCAAAAAGAACTGAAAAATAATAGTATGAGCACTTCTGGGGGAAAAAAAGTGAAAATAAAATGAAAATTAAGCACTTATGCTTGTGTGCCTATCTGTTTTTCATAACTGATCACACATATGAATGCATCTGTTTTAAGTTAGAAAACGGTTCATGAAAGCTAATCTATTAATTACCTCAGACGTTACCTAAAGAATCTAAGACTAATTATTGAAGCTCAGAGACTCTGCTGGGATAACACCTGCTTCCCAGGAGTTCCCAGAGCTTCCTAAGAAGCTTTGAAGGTGAAGTAGAGGAAGTGAAGAAAGGAGAGTGAGGAGTATTTCACATTATGTTTAATTTAAATTAAAGCATCTCGATGTTAGTCTCAAATATCTAAGTTCGAGCAAATGATCATTCATCAGTTTCCAAAAAATGAGAGGGAGAGAATGTGAAGAGTAATAATTTCTTTAACTGAAGGGGGTCAAAAGGTAAAAATAAAATAAAAAGAACTACAAATCAATAAGAAAACACAGATAACTCAATAAAATGTGGGTAAACTACTTGAGCAGATATATTGCAAAAATATAGAAATATGAATGGCTAATAAACACATGTAAAGAGCTAAACATTATCAGTTATCAGGGATATGTAAGTTGAAAATGAGATAGCGCTCAGGCTAAAATTAAAAGGTCTGCCAACACCAAGTGTTGGTGAGGATGTGGGGCAAAAGGAAAACATTGTTTCCAGGAATGTTAAATGGTACAGCTATTTTAGAAAATAATTTGGTGGTTTCTTATCAAGTAAAATATGTATATCAGCTCATGTTTGGGGAAAAAAACAATGACGATTTTAAAAGCAGAAGGCAGATGGCTAGACCTTCTTAATACTACTATATGTAAATGAAATTAGATGCCAAGGGAAAAATAGAGCGGGGTGGGCCATCTTTAACTCTTACTTAAATTCCTTGTTAACTCGGTCCACCTAGCATCTCACAGAAATCCCAATTCATAACTGAAACTTAGAATGTCTGTAAGACAGGGAGGGGTAAATCTGAGGTTGGCCACACCTACGCTTGTGATAACCATGCCCACGGAGAAGGTGAAACAAGCAACACACTCCTGGAGTGAACAGGACTCAGGTTCGGAAGATTCTTAGAAATATTTAAGTCCATTCGGGGGTCCTAGACTCCTTGAAAATCTGATGAAAGTTAGGGATCTTTTTCCAAGAAATATACACAATTTCACACACAATTTCAAGGGCTTCATGGAGCCACTGACATAGACTTCAGCTGTTTCCAGGTGAAGGTTGTGAGCAGTTATGGGCACAAACCCCAGCCACAAGCTCTCAGACTCACAATTAAATGTCGAATCAGTAAAAGCTTAATAATCTGTAAAAAGAGGATAAACACTGTTAAGTAGGGGGTAGAAAAGGCTCCTGAGAAGATAAGCTCTTAAAAGGCCATACTTCTTACATAAATTAAACAGCAGTTGCTTTTCTTTTTCAGAAAATTTCATTTTCTCTTAACATTTATTTTTATCCGAGGGAACGTTTCTGCATCTGGTTGCCCCAATGTCAACTCAAACGCAGCCTGTCTAGCTCCTCTTCATAAAAGCAATTTCTCTTTAAAACCTTTCTACTTATTAGTAGCACCACTAATTAGTAAAGCCAATCAACCAGACCTAACATTTCTCATTTGTCTCCTACTCTCTTTTTCTTCCCCTTCAATTAGAGAAGTAGGAATCAATAAGCAACCGAGCCCTGCCAATTCTTCACTCATGTATACAACAACTATTTATTGGGTACCATCTATGTGATGGGCACTGGAGATACAAAGATAAATAGACCGGGGAGCCCACAGTAAGTTCCCTTCCTCGATATTTGTATAATCACTATTGATGTTTTAGATCTTCATCATTCCACAGTTACTTTTCTACGACCAGTTCCTGACTCCTTCAACTTTCTTCAGTGTATTCATTCCCTTGTAAGACTCCAATTCGTCTAATATTTTGCTGAGCAAGACATTCTCTAAAATAATAAATTCATTATGGGATTTCCTTGATACAAATATCTCTACTGGGTTCTGGGTATCTACAGAAAGCCAGTGAACTTTACTTCGATCATCGGAGCTCTGCATTGTTAGGGGCACCTCAACTGACCTACAAGTTTCCCCTTTATCCCAAGCACCCTCTAGTGTAAGTTCACTGATCCGCTGCTTCTGGTCTTGAAACTTACTCATGTTTATTCCTGGTCCCGCCACTACCATATTGGTCTCCCCCTCCCTTTCCACCCATCCTCAGAGTTGTAGCTCAAGTCCTGTCTCTTTTCACACAATGGTTCAAGAAATTATATCCCATGGTGATTATGCATTGACATATTACCGTATTTGTGTAAATCACTCATTTGGACACTAAATCATAAATAGTCATAGTTTTATTTGTTGTCTCTCCAAACTGACTGTAATTTCCTTGAGGTCAGTAAAACCTTGCATACTTTCTGTTTACTGTCATGCATCCATTCATTTAACATATATTTATTGAAAGTCCTAACTTTGTGGCCCACACTGTACCAGGATGAAGAGGTCTCCTGTGTATTGACATAATAAACCCAAAAACAAAAATTTGTTGATAACCAAAATGCATCCTCTCTGCTAGCAAGTGGCATATTTATTTAAGGAAAATAACTCTTAAACTCTCTTTTATTTTTAGATCATGTGACCACAGGAGTCCCATAATTTTCAAATAGCTCCTAGGGATTGGCCATTGAGAATTTCAGCAATCAGGCTACAGATGGATTTAGAAAATATTCACTTACTTATATTCTTCAGAATTTAATGTAACTTTTGTAATTCCTGATAAAAGAACATTACAACCTTTTTAAGGCTCACATTTTGCTTTTCTTCAGCTTTGGTATAAAATGCTGTGCATAAATAAAATAAAAAACTATTTAGCTACTTGATGTCTATAATAATAGGGAACATTTTCACAATACCGGCTTTATAAATAAGCCAGAAAATTCCCAGATTTGGCCAGCTTTATTGGTAAAAATTTAGGAAAGTGGGCCGTTTATTATGATTTAATTGCACAGACTTTTGTTGAAGTTTAGATAGTTTGGTTTGCTAATATGCCCATAAAAAGAACATTACAATAAACTAAATATTCAAGTAAATAAATAAATATCGCTGTGACTATTATCTCGAATGACAATAAGCAATAAGTATTACAGTCCCAGATGTTTACTTAAATTGTCCCTGAAGGGATAGACAGGCCCTTGGGTAATCATCTTGTTTACCAAGGCACTTTTTCTAATGAGATGGTAATAAAGGCAAAATGGCCATTCGGTCTGCATACCATCCATCTATACAGCTTTATCCATCATGATTTGCCACACTGACTCTCATGCAGAGTTAGATTTGAAGAGACTCCTACGTTTTATTTATGAAGAAAAAAAAAAGGAAAGAAAGAAAAGCCTTTTTGAGAGAATTCTTTCTTCTCATTGAACCAGACTCTGTGTGCGAAAACTTGCAAAGATAATTTAAGGCTCTGAATGAGGTTACTTTCTTCCAGGGAGGATGGGCTTTGGGCTCTATCCCGTAGCTAGGCTAAGGGCAGATCTAAATCCGATTGAGGGTGGAAATGATTCAAGTTTGGGCTGCAGTCTTTGAGAGAACTGGCCTTTTCTATGGATGGATGGCTGCTCTGCTCAGCCTCTCTGCCTCTCAGCCATGCTTTTGCTTGTGCAGTTGGATAGTTCCCTGTGGGAAAAAAAAAAACAGCTCCAGATGGTAGGCTCACCTCCCTCAGTTTCCCCTTCTTCTGGATCTTAGTCCTTTAACTACTCCCTGCCTTGGTAGCTCGCCAGTGTCCTCAAACAGGTATTGAGTATACTTTGTTTTGCTTGTATAGCTCTCAAAGGCTTGATCTGAGCCAATCTACACCAAGAAGGAGGAGGTCCTTTACCCTTACTTTGATTATTGATGTCATTACTCATTGAGTCTTTCTAGCTAATTATTTTGGATGGATCCTTGATAGCCCAATACCTCAATATACCCTTCTTCTTCTTTTTGCCTATTCTGCAAGTGGAGAAAGGTCTCTCAAAACCCAGCTCTTCTGCTACTCTTTGACTCTGTGAACATTAGGTTATAGTTGCCTGTGCAACTTTCTATCTGGTCTCCCTGTCACTTCGCTCTCTCAAATCCTAGTCTTGAGTAGGACTGTGTCAGTCCATTTGACTTGCTATAGCAGAACCTATGACTGGGTGGCTTAAAAAATCACAGACATTTATTTTCATATTTCTAGAGGCTGAGAAGTCCAAGATCAAGGTGCTGGCAGATTCAGTGTCTGGTGAGAAGCCACTTCCCGGTTCACAGACGGAGTCTCTTGCTGTGTCCTCACGTGGCAGAAGGCGTGAGCAAGCAGTCTGGGGTCTCTTTTGTAAAATCACTAATCCTATTCATGAGGGCTCTACTTTCATGACTTAATCACTTCCCAAAGGCCCCGCTAATTAATACCATCTCCTCGGGTTTTCAATTTATGACTTTTTAGATGACACGATCAGTTTATAGCAGACTGCATAACATAAAATATCCTAGAACTGACATAGCTAAATACGAATACCCTTTTATAGTCGTCACCCTGAAGTGACAGGAAGTGATATCATCCATGTATCCACCCAGTGGAGGGAAGAAATTCACTTTTAACTTTCACCCAATCAGAAAGTTACTCATTCGCTCAATGGGAGTGGACCGGGATGCTTCGTTCAATGGCAGCGGACTCACTCAAAGGCATTTGACCCAGTGACTCCAGTATATACTGACCGAAGGCGGCACAGGCGGAGCCACGGATCATGCAAGGAAGAACTTCC
The DNA here is from genome assembly GCF_014176215.1 of Rousettus aegyptiacus. Lineage (NCBI taxonomy): Eukaryota > Metazoa > Chordata > Mammalia > Chiroptera > Pteropodidae > Rousettus > Rousettus aegyptiacus. Next base: position 89,351,647 of record NW_023416285.1, on the reverse strand, counting down.
TTCCCTTAGTAACGAAAGTCAAGACGCCGATACTTCTTAGAGAATCTCGGGGGAAAGCAATACCTCTTGAATAAGGTTTTTAAAAGACTTGATACTTCAAGTAAACTTTGAAAATATAAACCACTAAAGACGAAAACATATTTGTGGATTATCGTAGAACAAAATAACTCAGCACAGGACAGACAAAGCCTGTGTTGACACACAGCAAAAAATCAGAATGTGCGCAAAGAAAAGCAAAGCGACGTAGATGGACAAACACAGACACAACTGGTGCAGCTTCGCCCTAAGAGCAGGTATTCAGGGGAAGGGGTGCAGGTAAGGATCCATACACAAATCCTCCCCACCCCCAAGCCTACTGTTTTAACATAATTTATTTCTGTCTGGGTGAGCTCTGAGTTATCCAAGCACAGGACAGCCCTGTAATCATCAATTGATGACTTTGTCTTGTCAGGTGAATGGCTCCTCCCCAGGTTATTACCTAGAACAAATCACACTCCTGAATGTTGCTGGTTTTAGGAAGGTAATGAGAAAAACTGTAAGAGAATGTGCAGAAACGAACGCAGTTTTTGCTCTAAAGAGATGGGCCTATGGATGGCTTTTTTCCTTCTATGTTTTCCAAACATTCCTTAATGCTATTACATTTTATTTACAAAATAAATAAATGGCAAATGCGAATGGTGCAGAGAAGCAACATTCTCTAAAACATAATAAAAAAATTATTATAACAAATACTTTCTTTCTGAATTTGGGATTTTTGTAATTAATTCCAGTAACATAATTACAAATTTCCACATAAGAGATAAGAATGGAGCACCACAAACCTCATGAGAGGGTCTTAGAATGAAATCATATTGCTTAGTTCCCCAACAAAGCAAATGTGCAAAACTTTTTTTAACTCATATTATTTATGAAACTAAAATTTTTACCTAAAATTCTCATGTTCTTCTACTTGTCGTTTCCATGGACATCTCTGTACATGTGTGACGATCTGAAGATAGTCATCCTCTGAATATCTAAAAGTCAAATGTTCATGAGGTTAGAAAATAAAGCTCTCACGTGTAGCTAAACAAATATATGTGTTCAAAAGGACACTTTTAAAAATTGACTCATTTCAGCCCTCTAAATTTTTCCTGAAATACGGTGAAGGATAAATTGGTAAATATCATAACCATTTCAGAACTTGGAGCAATGTACAATTTGTGAAGAATTATCGTTGATTTAGAAATGTGTAATTTGTACAGATTATAAGTCCAGTCTAGTATTACAAACAAACCGTGACAGAATACCAACTCACATTCATATGTTATGGTCATTTCACCTTTAACTCACTCACAAATAATTTTTTTATATTTTTAGAGCTGTTTACCATAAGTATATAGTTTATGATTTTTTTAAGAGACTCAGTTGATAAATTGACCTTGGCATAGATAGATAAAATTTCCCCAAAATGAGCATCTTAAATTTTAATTCTGAACAGCGCATTAAAGAAAACAGATTGGGCTAAATTAAGAGGGATGTACAGTGGCATAAAAATCTGTAGGCACAGAGGGACAGTTTGCCAGGACCTGAATCTGCAAGAGATCTCCTTCTACCTGAAATTCTATCATCGAGTATTAATTCCTTGAACCACAGAACAGCCATTAGTCTTTAAAGGTTATTGTTTAAAATGCAGATGTCTTTGTAAGTGAAAAAAAAAAAAAAACCCTTAGATTTTCTTTCGATTGGCATCTTAGTCATTCGTCGCCAGCTACTTAAAAGCAAGGATCTGCAACAAGAAGACAGAGTGTATGCTGGTGAAGGACTGGCAAGGGACAGGTCAGTAACAGTCTTGTCAGGAAAAGCGCTCCCCCATATGTCCATCCAAGAAAATGCAGGTCCTCCAAAGTTACCTCGGGAAGCAGGTATTTGTTACAGGTGGGGAAGGTAGTCAATTGAGCAACTCCTTTGTCCCTGAAATGTACCTACCTTTTGGGATTCTCATCCATCATGTTGGGGCCAAAATCAATCAAAAATATTTTCCCTTGGTTCCCACTGTCATAGCTAAGAAAAGCTAAAAATCTTGAAGGACTTTAGCTAAATATAAATACTAAAGGAGAAGTAAAGCAAAGAGCTATCACAGGAAAGATTGAAAATAGTGTTACTTGCACAAAAGCTTCCAACTTTAACAGATTTAGCTCACTCCCATGGGCCCTAAGACTGGTCTCAATATACCAAGTGTCTTAAGAGATCAGTACTGTAGCCCAAAGCTTTGTTTAAATGTGACACTTCCCAGCTCGAGCAAAGACTGTTTGTCTCCATGTGGTGAGAGACACTCAGAAACCCTCTGCAAAACAGGATTAAGCTCAAAATGAAGAAATACACATTCAGCAGCCTACTAAAGGCTTTCTCAATCTCTGACTCTTTAGAGAGACATGGCATTGTGACCAGTCTCTCCTCTCCAGAAGTCTTGTCTATGACCAAGGCATGGTTTTAAGTCGCCTGATCATATTGAAAACTGGACAACAACCAAAACATGTTGTATATCAGGGTCCATTAGATAAAGTAACCAAAAAAACCACATATTTATCATAAAGCTCAACTAAAAAGAAATGGAGAGAGGCCAAATACAAATATCTAATTAACCAATTAATCAATGGGAATTGCAATTGTATTTTAATTCATCAAGATAAAACATATCATAAAAAGTACAGTAAGGAAAAAATTACCATCTTATAATGAAAACTAAATGCAACTGAGTTTAATTTTTTTAATGTCATTTATTAGATGAAAAAGACATTAAGTTTAGATAAGATTAGTGAAGTTGAAGACATAGCAACAGAAACTATTAAAAATGAAGCATAAAAAGTGAATGAAAAATTTACAGAGAATCATTCAGCTGTGAGACAACCTTGGGTGGCCTAATAAATGTAAAATTGTGGTCCTGGCAAGAAAAAAGAGATAAAAACATTTTCTGAAAAAATTATGGTGGAAAATTTTCCAAATTTAATGAAAACTATAAACCCTTTATAGATCCAAGATGCTCAACAAACACAAAGCACAAAAACCATGAAGAAAACTATACCAAGACACATAATAAAAATTGTCTTTAAACCAGCAATAAAGAGAAAATCTTAAAAGTAGTTGAAAAAAAAGATACACCATTATGTACATAGAAACAAAGATAAGAATTACAGCAGACTTTCTGTGAGAAATTGTACAAGTTAGAGGCAGTGAAACAATATTGTTAAAATACAGACTAGGATTTGGGGGAACTGCCAATCAGGAAGTCTATACTCAGCAAACCTTCAAAAAATAAAGGCAAAATAAGAACTTTTTAAGACATACAAAACGTGAAATAATTCAAATCAACAAACCCGAAATATAAGGAATGCTAATGGCAGCCTGTCAGGTAGAAGGAAAAATAAAACCTGATTGAAAACTGGATTGACATAAAGTAATGAAGAGCACTGGCAATAGCAAATATGTAAATATATACAAAATACGATTTCTTATTTTTCTAGGTCCTTTAACAGAGAATTGACAGCTTAAAGTAAATATGACAATGATATATTGGGGAGTTTATAACATGTATAGAAATAAATGCAGGAAAACTATAGAACCAAGGCCAGAAATGGGAGGAAGACAGAAGTGGTGTAAATCACTCAAAAGTGGATAAGAAAAGGATATATACTGTTCACCTAAAGCAACCACTAAAATCAAATGAAATTATAAAAAGCAATAAAATGTAATCATAAAAGCACCCGATCCAAAAGAAGGCAGAGAAAGAGAGAAAGGAAACAAAGAGCAGGCAAATAGGAAACAAATAGCAAGATGATAGATTTAACCCCAACCATGTGAATAGTTACATTAATTGTAAATAATTTAAACATACCAATTAAAAGGCAGAGAATGTCAGATAAGATTTTTAAAAAGCAGGAAGCAATCATATATCATTTATAAGAAATTCATTTCACATAAACTAAAAGTAAAAAGATGGGAAAAGATGTAACATAGCAGAACTAATAAAAATGAAGCCACAAAATGGCTATATTCATATCAAAGTAGATTTCTGAGTAAGAAATAGTGCCATAAATATAATAGTTGGTAAGAGCAGAAATTAATGCAATATAAAAAAAATCAATAAAATTGAAAGTTGTCTCACTGAAAAAAAAGCACTGATCAGATACAAGAGAAAGAATATACAAATGACCAATATGTGACCACTGAGGGAAGATGCTGAACTAAGAGTCCTACAGATATTAAAAGTATAACGACAACTTTATGCCAAAAATATAACTTAGATGCAATGGACATAGTCCTTGAAAGATACAACTAAACAACTAAAGCTCGTTCAAGAAGAAATCAATAACCTGATTAGTCCTATAGCTATTAATTAAATTGAATGTGTGATTAAAATCCGTCCTACAGACATCAGGCCCCGATGGCTTCACTGGAGAATTTTATCAAACATTTAAGAAACAGTAATACCAATTCTACACAAATTCTTCTATAAAATTGAAGCAAGAGGATACCTCTCAATTCATTTCATAAGAACAATATTACCCTGATACTCAAGCCAGAAAAGATATTAAAAGAAAGAAGAAATACAGTATCCCTCGTAAATACAGATGTAAAAATCCTCAACAAAGTATCAGCCCATTGAATCCAGCGATATATAAAAAATATAAGGCATTCTGACCAAGTGGGGTGTACCTCAGAAGTGGAAGTTGATTTATTTGAAAATCAATTGATGCCTACTCACTGTAATAGAATAAAAAAGAAAAACCCAATAATAATCTCAATACATGAAAGAAGGAAAAACATTCAACCTAATTCAACATTTAACCATGTCAAAAACTCTCAATAAACTCAGTGTAGAAGGGAATTTAAACAGGTCAATAAACAAACCTGCAGCTAGGATCATACTTAGTGGTGAAACTGAATACTTCCCCACTAAGATCAGAATCCAGGCAAGGATGTCCACTCCCACCATCTCTAATTCACCAAAGGTACCAGAGGTCTAACCAGTGTAATAAGCCAAGGGAACAAAAACAAAAAACAAAACAAAAAACAAAACAAAACAAAAAATACGACACCATCTGGATTAAAAAGAAAAAATAAACTGTTGTTATTCAGAGATAATACGATCATCTGAGGAATCTAGAAAAAAAGCTACTTGAACTAATAATTTAGCAAATTTTCAGAATACAAGTACTGAATCAATTATACTTCAATACACTAGCAAGAAATAGCTTGAATCAAAAATTTTAACAAGTCCACTTAAAATAACATGAAAAATATAAAATACTTAGGAAGAAATTTGACCAAAGATGTGCAAGACTTACACACTTTGAAACACAAAATATTGCTAAGAGAAATTAAAGACCTAAATCTTTGAAGCAATATTCCACGTCCCTAGGTTAAAAGACTCAAGATTTATTTTACTTAATGTTACTTGATGTCAATTTTCCTCAAACTGATCTATATATCTGGTACCATTTTAATTAAAATTCCAGAAGTTTTTTTTTTTATATATAGAAATTGAGAAGCTGATTCTAAAATTCATCTGGAAATGTAAAAATATGGAATCGCCAAAAAAATTTGAAAATTAACAACAAATTCAGAAGACCTGCATTACTTGATTCGGGACTTACGACAGTGCTAAAATAATCTGAGCAGGGTCTTAGTTATATCAAGATGATAGAAAAATAATTTAATGGAAGATTAGAAAATCCAGAAATAAAGATTTTCAACAAGGTAATTTAACAGAAAAAGAATAATCTTTTCAACAAATGTTGCTGAATGATTGGATAGGTATCTCTTTTTTTTTTTTAATTTTCAACTCTTACCACACTCCATCTAAAAATATTAATACTAAATGTATCATTAATCTAAATGTAAGAACTAAAATTGGAAAACTTCTCGAAGAAAATGTAGGATAAAACATCTTAGTGATCTTGGACTTTGTACGTACTATGCGCAAAAAACATTGTAAAGGAAATGAAAATACAAGGAACGGACTGGAAAAAAATATTTCTACAATACATATTTGATAAAGAACTTAAATCCAGGAAATATAAATAAGTCTTACAATTCAATGATAAGACAAACAACCCAATCAAAAATTGGAAAAAGATGTGAATAGATTCTTCACCAAAGATGACAGATGGGTAGCAAATCAACAAGTGAAAAGATGCTCAACAACATTAATTACTAGGGAAATGTAAATTAAAATCACAATGAGATACCACCACATATTTACCAGAATGGCTAAAATTGAACACAGACCATAGTGAGTCTGGTGAGGAGTAACTGGAACTCTCATATACTACTGGTGGGAATTTAAATACACAACTAATTTGAAAAGCCATTCGGTAGTTTCCTCAAAGGTAAACATACACTTCCCTTGCAAGTCAGCTACTCCTAGGTATTTATTAAAGAAAAATGAAAACTTACATTCACACAAAGACTTGTACACTCATGTTCATAGCAGCTTTATTGATAAAAGCCACAAACTGAAAATAACTTAGATGTCCATCAAGAGGTGAATGAATAAATAAATTGTGGCATACGCAAATGATGGAATAGTGTTACTTTTATTTGATGCTAAAAAGAAATGAACAATTGATATGCACAAAAACATAGGTCAATCTCAAAATAATTATGCTGGTTGAAAAGAAGCCAGATGGAAAAAAGAGTCCCCAACGTAGATTCCATTCCAGAAAATGGAAACTGATCTATAGTGACAGAAAGCGTATGAAAAGTTACCTGGAAATTAAGGCTGGCATGTGGGTGGGCAGTGATGGAAAGGATGGATGAAAAAAGCTCATAAACCTTCGGAGGGTGGTGGATATGTTCAGATTTGATTGGAGTGATGTCATATACATATGCCGAGACTCTTCCTATCGTACACTTAAGTTACAGTTTATTAAACATCATTTATACTTCCAAAAACTTTCAACATGTTGAATGTTGAACTAAAAAATTACATTTTCTATGGTGCAATAACTAATAAGCAATATACATCAGCCATTGTCAAGGACCGAGTACCTAAAATTCAAAATTCTAGTTACTATGAACCTATAGTATATTTAAATGAATATGCTTTAAAAAAGTTTATCTTTCAATTACAGTTGACATACAATGTTATATCAGTTTCAAGAGCACAATATAGTGATTGGACACATATGCCTTACAAAATGGTCCCCCCAACAAATCTAGTGTACACCTGGCACCATACATAGTTATTACGGTGTTACTGACTCTTTTCCTTGTACTGAACTTGTATGCCTGTGACTGTTTTAATAACTCACATCTTGTGCTTGTTAATCCCTTTCACCTTTCTCATGCATGCACTTTTTAAAGAGTTCCCTGGGTAGCTAATAAGCTGCTGCTTCCTATGTGCTTTCAGAGTGCCTTGGCCAATACTCCTATAATAGCCTCACATTGAATTTCATTCTGTTTACATATTGGCTTCCCCTTCTAGACTGTCTGAGTCCCTCCAGGACCCTAAAGAACTAAGCTTTGCAAGCCTAATGCAATCCCCAGCTGATTGTTCTTCTTGAGGAAATACACGCTTAAATATAAATGCGAAATGCGATGAGGTCAGAAACTGCTCTGAATAAGTTCAAAGCAACATTTCCTTATTCCATGGATTATGGTTTCTACTTAAGAGCTTTCCCCAGTGTCGACTTCCACCCATTCTTCCTATTCACAACTATATTAGAGCTTCTTCCTCCTTTACTGTAGCAGCTGAGAGCTCTCAGGCTCCAGCTCAGTAGCCAGTCAGTCACTTTACTCAATCCATGACCCCAACTTGTCCTTCCTACTTTCCCAGTTTCTTAGCATGAAATAAAAGGGGTGCGTATGCATGTGTATTTATCCCATCAAACTTTTGCTCTTTTTTTCCCCAAATGTGTAGCCCATTAGTCGACTGCCCCATTTTCATCTCTGAGCTCCTTCAACAGTGGTCAATGTCAAATTTGCAAAAAATACAATAATTCCCTATCTCATTTTAGCCAGCTCTTGAGCTTGAGTACAATCTCTTCTCTCAACCCTCTTGGTTGACACAGGATGGGTGTTGGAACCCTCTCTTCCCTGCTTCCATACTTTATGTCTCATTCTTACATACCAGCGAGCTTATAGAAGCTTGTGAGACCTGCTTGTTAAATTTTGTGAAAAGGTTGTTAAACTATTGGTAGCTTGAGGTTGGCGAAGGTAGAAATACTTACACTACAAGAATTGGCAAATGTGACAAATCAGGGCTCCCTCTTCCCCAAGATAGTTGTTAAATATGAATGAATACGCCTCTGATCCTACACCCCTCCGCCCCAACTGGGCAACCTGTTGGCCTGGCTCAAAAGTTTTTACTCTCCCCCAGGTTTGAGCTGTATGAAGACCTTCCAAGAAGGCCAGGTGAGACTCTGCTGCCACACCTGACTCATCAAGCAACGATGACCCAGAGTGGCCCTAAGCCTCAGTCAAGCAAAACTACCAGATTAGCTTCAAATAGCAATTACCATCTTGGGAAATTAAAGGTGACTTTATTGCTATCAAGATTCTGAGCAAACGCTCTTCAAGTATATTATACTTTTACTGTGGCTTCCTTGAAAAGCAGGGTTTGTGTCACTTTGAAATTATTCTTACATTTATATCAAGCTTAGCTTAGAACATCCAAATTGCCACCCATTGCCAGTTACAATAAAGATGCACTGTAAAATATGTATAGTCTTTAAAACGCTTTGTTTCAGTGATATATAGTTCCCAGTTAATCGTAGCTGGCTCCAAGTTTACTTAATATTGAAAGATGTCAATCATAACGTATCTAATTTTACCAGTAAGATAGCTGCACAAAGGAGCTTTTGATTTTACCGTTAGTGATGTTTAAAACCAAGTCAACACACAGCAGCCTATCCATTATAAAATAAGAAATACGCCAGGCCCTTTTATAATCAGAAGACAGTACTCAAGCTACTCACTTTCTAAGGTTGCTGTGTTCAAAGAACTTCTTTAATGTCCAGTCCAGAAATGAAGCATTGTCCCCTGATATAATAAAGGGGAAGACTAAAGGGAAAGGAATGGCAAAGGGAGGTTATTCTCCTACGTGCCTGCCCTTTTCTGCTTAAAAACACAGTAGCAATCAGCTTTTTTTTAGAAAACTGAGACCGCCATAGTACCATTATGATTTGTACGGTGGGACATGGCTGGGGTGGAAAGCCATCTGCGAAGGAAAAAATCTCAAGTACGCTACAAGTACGGGCTAATTTGTGGGATAAATGTGTCTCTGAAGGAGCTTCCTGTTATGTAAAATGCTCTAAAATCACGTCATACTTTCTGCAAATGTGTATTAATAGCTGGTTTTTGGTTCCAAAGTATAGGCCCCGCCCCACTATCCTGAGAATCAGCTCTCCCTATGATATTATCCCCATTTTTTTATGGCTGACAGAACTAAAAGTTCTGAGATGAACAGCTTCTCAATATTGTATTGTAAGTAATTGAGCTAAGAATTAAACTCATGTCTTTTGATTCACAGTCTGGCTCTCTTGCCAATATATCATGCTGCATCTCATCTATTTTCATAACGAAACTGAAAATTAATGCTATCGGAAATATTTTCTAGTCCTAAGACATACAATAAATCATACTAAATAATGCAGCAAGTTATTTCCAAAAGAATAAATAATGTCTATTTAAATCATTATTAATAATAATCAAAATACAAATTATAAACGATATACTAAATGACACTAAGCAAGCATTATATTAAAATTTAAAATATTTTTCTAGAAACTTCTCTTTGGAGATGAAGATTCACATACTGTGACTAGTTTTATCTCAATTAAGATATAGACAGGCTTTTTAAAAAGCTATAGTATGTGGTTAATTGATTCGATCATTAAATATTTATTGAGTACTTATTAGATGCCTACAAGTTATCTTGAGGATATTCATTTATTAGCCTCGTTTAAGGAACTGAGATACTCATTTAGTTTCCTATAATATTTCTTCATGGTGAAAGCCATCTCTTTGTCTACTGAAATGGGTAGGGATACCACAAACAGTATTAAGTCAGTAGATTTCTAAGCGGTGTTCTGTGTAGATCAGATAGTCTTTTGTAGCTAGTTCTTACAAAACCCCTGAAGAACTGAGGTCTACATGAAAAGAAATTCTTCAGATCAATACAACACTGTAAGATTTTCAATCAATACAGCCAATCACTTGCACTGGGCAATAGTTTTTAAAGGAATAGCTGTTGAGGGTAAAACAACCAACAAAGAAAACTACAGAGCACGTAGACTGGGTTGAACTACAAATAGTGCTGACGTACTGACATTTCATCTACTGAGGGCAAAAAAATTCAATTTACATTGTTTTCAACTCTGCAGGAGGGTAACCTCTAATTAGAATGCTGTGCTTATTGTCAATTGGCAGAGGAGAAAGAATTCTCAAACTTTTATTCCCGCCATACCTATTACTGTCCCCCAGACAAGCTAAATATTCCAAAACAGCTTTGGGAATTAACTTTGAAAGATGCCAGCGCTCCTTCTTTGGAACCCCAGTGGAATCTCTAAATTGCCATATTTGAAAAAGTCAGATAATAATTTTAAAAAATAAATAAATAAAGGAACACTACCTCTGTCCTCAACAATGAACTTTTGGGGTTTCGATATTCATTATATGTTTAAGACATGTGCTATGAGATGCTATAAGCAGTGACTAGCCTTAGCCAACCAAGAAGGAATGGGGCGTCTGCCTACAGAGGGGTGGGACGTGGTGGAGCAAAGGCCACGCAGACTGGTGAAGCACAGTGGGTCAGCGGCGGGGACAGAGTGGGAGAGCTGTTCCTGCCTAAGTCTACAGGTCACCCAGAAAGAGCCATAGCTGTAGGTGTGGAAGAGGGTCACTGGCAGGAATGGTGGCCTTTGGCAGAGGATGCAGTCATCCCTCAGCCAAGCCCACGCACAGGGATCCAGGGGAATGAACACCCCCAAACTCTCCCTCTTCCCATTTCCTACCCCTTGCCAATGACTCCCATGGGCTGACTTTAGCCGGAAACTAACGGTTATGAATCTAACTAATTTAGCTCCAGGAAGACTGCCTTTTGGAGCATGTAACAAGAACAGAAAGGCAAGAGAGAAGATCTGGAAGGTTAAAAAGGAATGAATAAATAGCACCAATGGAAATCTATTCATATGCTACTTACCGGGATTATTTGGGGGTAACCGAATTTACTTCGCTGGACTAGTTTGATGAAATGCCCAAATCGAGCAGTCCCTCATGGCGAAACAAAAAAGTATAATTTTAAGTATCTCCTTCGCAACTATCTGCCACATGTAAATACATCACCAGGATAGAAAGAATGAATAAACGGTGAATAACGCTGCCGCTTAAGATTTTTACATTTCCTTTCATAACACAATCATTATAAGATTTCCGAAGATGGGAAAATGAAGACCCACTTTTCAAGTTTATAGAAATAAATCTCTGGACATATAAGAGGAAATTCAGAGATGAAAATACTGACAATTCAGTGATCTCTACTATCAATTTTTAGAACTAGGATCTTTTATATTGAAAGGAATCAGACAGGACCAACAAATTTAGGGTTTCTCCATCTTTTGAAGAGTAACATATTATAGTCAGAGCAGTTACAATTGTGAAGGAGCTAATACAGGCAGTACACCCGGTAAGATTTTCAAGCCATATATGAGTGGCTATTAACTCCTGCCTTTTAAATTCTTCTGACTCATCTAAGCAGAGTTGCTCTCTCCCTCTTCCTAGTCCTTTGCACCACCCTATATATCTCTACAGCATTTATCTTTTAGTTTTCATGTACTCAATAAATAACTTATTGGGCACCCACTATGTGTGAGGTACCGTCTTGGGTACCAATAATGCAATAGTAAAAATAGATCTTTTTTTTTTTTTTAACAATCCATGTTCTCATAACAATTACATGGCAATAGGAGATGATCGATAATAAATCGAATGTATGGACTCCCCAAAATCCCTATGTTGAAACCCTAAGACCAAGGCATGTGACTGTATTTGAAGATACGAAGAGGAAATTGTGTCAAAATGAAGCCATTAAGAAGGACTTAATCCAGTCCAATTGATGTTCTTATAAGAAAAGGAAATTTGTATATACAGAGAGAACCGAGAGCGTGGCACATATAAAGACCACAGCAAGAAGGTAGCCACCCACCAGCCAAGGACAGAGACCTCAGGAGAAATCAATCCTACTGACACCAAGATCTCGGACTTTTAAGCTCTGGAACTGTGAAAAGTAAATTTCTGTGGTTTAAGCCATCTGGTCTGTAGTAATTTGTTATAACAGTCCTGGCAAAGTTATATACAAAATGATAGGTAAACTAATAGCATGTTGAAGTACTGTGCACTAAGTTCTGCCAAGAAAAACAAAGCAGGAAAAGAGAGAAAGACAGCCTGTGAACTAGAGTTGCCATTCAGGTGGAGCGGTCAGAGGAGACCTCATTAGGAAGTCACAGTCGGACAAAGACTTGAAGGCGATTCAGCAAGCAATGCACAAACAGGGGTGTGAGAACAGGAAGCGCCTTCCAGGCAAAGGGAATGACAAGTGCAAAGGCCTGAGGTAGAGGCAGACACGGTATGTTCGAGGAACAACAAGACGGTTAAGGTGGCTGGAAACCACCCGTGAATCATTCACGAATCCACTCGTGAAGGCGGCAGGAGATGAGGTCAGAAAGGTATCGAGAAAGTGGATGGTGTGAGTCCTGCTACTCAAAGTGTGGACCTCATACCAGCACTACTGGCATCACGTAATAAGTTTGTTAGTGAAACAGGATCTCAGGCCCTGCTGCAGACCTACGGAATCAGAATCTGTTCCAAAATAAAATCCCCAAGTGATGAGTAGGCACATTAAAGTTCCCAACATCTTTATTGGGGTATAATTCATCTATCTACAATTCATGCATTTCAAAAGTATACGAATCAATGATTTCTGAAATATTCACAGATGTGTACAACCACCACTATAGTCAATTTTGGAACATTCTTGTCACCTCAAAAAGACATCCTGTACACTTTAGCTATCATTCCCTGCATTCCATAAATTTTGGTATGTGTGTCTTCATTTTCATTCATCTCTAAGTATTTTTTGTTTTCCCCTTTTATTGCTTCTTGGACCCACTGTAGAGTTAGGAGTGTGTCCACATGTTTTGAGTTTCTCAAAAATTTTTTTCTAAATATTGATTTCAAATTTTATTACAATATGGTCAGATAACATAGATAACAAAGTCTGAATTATTTCCATCCTTTAAAAATTATTGGGGTTTGTTTTATAGCCTAGCAAATGAATTATCCTGGAGAATTTTTGTGTGCATTTGAGAAGAATGTATGTTGTGTTGGTGTTGGGTGGTGGTATATCCTAGAGGTGTCTGTTATGTCTAGTTGGTTTATAGTGTCGTTCAGGTCTTTTACATCCATGCTGATCTTCTGCTGGTTCTATCCACTACTGAAAACAGGATATTGAAGTCTCCAATTATTTCTAAATTGTTTCTCTCTCCCTTTATTTCTGTCAGTTTTTGCTTTGTGTATTTTGATACTCTGTTATTAGGTGCATGTGTGTTTATAATTGTTGTATCTTTCTGCTGGATTGTTACATCTTTCTTCTGTAAAGAGCATATAGTCAGATCATATTTTAAATCCAGTCTAACAATCCCTGCCTTTTGATTACATGATGATTTAATCTATTCATATTTAATATTAGTATTACTATAGTTAGATTCGCCTCTGCCATTTTACTTATTTTACATGTAGCATATATTTTTGTTCCTCTGTCCTTCCTTTACAACTTTCTTTTGCCTTAAGTGAATGTTTTCTAATGTAGCATTTTAATGACTTTAATAATTTTAACTACACTTTTTAGTGATTGTTCTAAGATTTACCATATACATCTAAATTTATCAGAATCAACCTCCAATTTATACTATTTTAATTGCATTGACATATAGAAATATTATCTTATATAGATCTATCCCGTCTCCTCCTTTTCATGGAATTTTTGTTACACAATATTATACTTATTAATGAGATAAACCCAACTACATATCGTCATATTACTTTACCATCTGTCATGTCTTTAGCCTGATACAGCTTTGCTGAAACCTACCTCCTTTGTGCTGTTATTGGCAACATATTACATGTATATTTAAGAAGTGCCTATAATGGCCGTATAGGCTATTCAAAGGAATTTTGTCTTTTATTTTGAGCGAAGTGAGAAGATATTGGACCAGAGAACTGACCTGATTTGACTTACATTTAAAAGAGGTTCCCTCTGTCTGCTTTGTTGAGAATAGTTTCTAAGAGAGAAGGGCGGAAGCCAAGAGACCAATTAAAGATGTCTGCCACAATCTAGAAGTGGAAAAAGATGGCTTGGACCAGGATGGAAGTGGTAGAGTTTGTAACAAATGATCAGCTTCTAGATATGATTTGAAGGTAGCCAGTGAGCTTTCATGATAGATAATGAGATGGCTAAAAAGAGATGAGTCAAGGATAACTCTAAGTATTTAGGCCTGATCATGGGAAGGACAAACTGGCCATTAACTGGGCAGAGAAGAAGCACTAGAGGACAAAGTTTAGGGGGAAGTCCAGGAGATCTTGGGACACGTGTTAGGTTGGAGATTTCTCACAGATATTCTGGGAAGTGCTGGCTGGGCCGAGGTGCATACAAATCTGGGAAGAGGTTCAGGGAGGAAATATAAATTTGGGAATCATGTATGTAGGGGTATTTAAATTCATGAGACTAAACGAGGTCCTTGAGGACTGAGAATGAAGAGAAATGAGGCCCAAGGACTGGGTTCTAGGACAGCCCGGTATCGAAGGCAGGGGAAGATGAAGAGCCTGCAAAGAGGAGTGAGAAGGAGAAGTGGATATGTTGTGAACATTTGGCTACACGCTGCAAACTGCTGAAAGGCAGAAATAATTTTTTTTTTTTTATCACTGTGTTCCTTGTGCAAGAGTTCTCAATCTGTTCCCAACCACACGTACTTTGAAAATCCTCTCAGTGAGTCTGAGGCACACCTCCAGGATGAGAGTAACTGTCCCTGTGACTGTCATAGAGCTGGGCACATAAAGTTACTGTGTGTTTCTGAAGCTAAAATTTAACATGCAAATAGCACATAAAAACATCCAATATGACTTTTGAACTATGACAATAATTAGCCATCAGCCATGAACTTACCAAGAGAAGCCAACTGATCCCCAAATTGCAAGCAGGGTAATGGCAGTGCAGGCCAACGCTACCTAGGTATACTTACAATACCAAAACTTAACTGAAATAAATAACAAAAAGCGAAGAAAGTATATAGTGTTTTAGAGGTGGATCACTTTTGAGTGGCTTCACATTATAAAGTCAAATGCCTTTCTCTTCTTATATCTGTGACTTGTAATTCTGCTCCTGTTAAGAACGGTACCACAGAGTGAAAAGAAAACAGTCGGAATTTCGTCCAAATCCTGGCTCTGCCATTTGTAACTGTCTGGTGCGCTGCAAGCCATTTAAACCCTCTGAGCTCATTTCTTTCACTTGTGGAATTAGAATAATGAAACCTACTCTGAAAAAATATTGTGAGGATTATAGTTGCATCTAAATGATCTCAGATACGCTAGGCTCACAAAAATGGTTGTTGTTGTTGTTATTATCACTATTGATACTTTTGGTAATAATTATTATAATGTAAAGGATTAGGAATTGAATAGTTAATTAGTTATCTATGTCTATATAATAAATTTACTGCAAAATTTAGTGGCTTAAAAACAACAAAAAACATTTACTATTATACAATTTCTGTTGGTCAGGAATTCACAAACAGCTTAGCTGGGTGGTTTTTATCTAGCAGCTCTCATTAGAATGCAAAATCGAGATGTTGGTCGAGGCCGAGAAATCTACCTCCAAGAAAGAGTCACTTACGTGGCTGACAGGTTGGTGCTACCTACTCAAGGGAGACCTTAGATCCTTGCCATGTGGAACTCTCCATGTCCTCACGGCACGGTAACCAGCTTACCCCAGAGCGAGAAATCCAAGCTACAGCAAGGCAGAACTATCAAATGCTTTTACGCCCTGGCCTTTGAAGTCACACTTGGTTATTTCTGCACTATTGTACTGGTTACACAGAGCAGGCCCCTTCAGTGAGGTAGGGGGCAGCGTGTGGATAACAGGAGAGATTCACTGGGTACCATCTTGGAAGTCCGGCTACAACGAGTAGTAATTAAACTAGACCTTTAACATTACCTGTTATATTTGGAAATGTCGAACGAAAGTAACAGATCTACTTTCTTTCTCCATACCACTTCTAAAATAGCAAATAATTCCAATTATTTCTTAATGACCTTAACTATGTGTGATTATTTATATTGTCATTGTCTTTCTCTTAAAGGTTTCTTTCATATAACTAGTTATTTGAGCAAGTGCGAGAACGCCTTCTGACGTGAATGCATAATCGACATTGTAGCCTAACTAGAAAGTCAGTGTTTCGGTTTTCCTGAGGGAAGATGCAGTTTTGTTTCCACTGACAAACAGTGACAGTCTAATATACTACCTCAGCCTCGCAGCATAATAAGAAATGATACTAAGCAACTCTTACCAAGTATTAATTAAGAAATTCAGATTAGGATTATGCTGGTTATTCTGCAACATCAACAATTATACGCACCAAAATATTATTTCTCACATTCCCACTAACTGGTTGCCTGACTTTGAACAAGTCATAATCCCTTTTTTTAATCTTTCAACTGAGGAAATTAAATTTTTTTAAGAAAAATAAAAGTCATACATGTTCATGGAAAGAACAGAAAAAAGGATATGGATTAAAAGAATTTAAGAGACTATTCCTTCAAGTTCTTAGATTCTATGATTATGTTTTAAACATATTCTTTGACATACAGAATGATGGTTAAACCGCCTTTTAATAGATTTGGGCTTATTTTTGTTTAGTATAAATGCAGAGAGAGAGAGAGGGAGGAGGGAATATTCAGTCACAGCCTTGATATTAACTCATCTGCCCCAACTTAAAATTTTATGTCAGCAAACACAGCCAACTGATCTGGGTACCAGGAGAAATTTCCCAGGATATTAAGAACGTACCTTGTTGGTATGAGTGGCTGTTTTGTGTTAACTTCTTTCTGAGCTCTATACCAAGGAAAGGAAGGAAAGCCAGATTTTGGAGCCCTCAAAAGCTGATTGGGAAAGGCAAGTTTAGAAGTCTGAGGCGAGAAGACAGACAAAAATATGGATATCACTCTCAGAAGCAATAAAAGCACTATAGATATAGAGCTGAGTAGAAACAAGTCATATATCATTAGATGTCAAGAAAATCTTATATATGACCAAAAATTGTTTTTCCTGACAGACAAGTTGAAACTTAGGAATACCTGCTTAGTTAGCAGGCTGTCAAGTGATATGCTCACATTGGGGTTTTTTGAAGTTTGATCTAATTTTTACCTTTTCTTTTCAAGCTGCAATTCAGGACATGTTGTACTCTCCAAGATAATAAGTAGCGAAGAACACATAGGGCCAGTTTTCAATTCCCTTTGCCTTTTAACCTGAAAAAGGGTGCCTTCTAACTAGCATCTTTATGGTACCCCATTAAGATATTACCTTTCAAAAAAAAAGTCTATTATGGCATTACATAAAACAGCTCATTAAACATACACACTCACCAAGTAGGTAATTTTCCAAATCTTAATTATGAGAATTCGAATCTTGCCAAAAAAAGTTATCTCGAGGCAAGTGACTGTTTGACGTCATAGTGGTTGCACAGGAAGTTTATATACTACAATGGCTTACACTCCGTTCTTGAGAAGATCTCTAAATAATTTCCTTCCACTAGAGACACTATTGTAATTACTCTAGTGTTTAAAGGATGCGAGACTGCCGCCGTTTAAAAAACAAAAAACAAAAACGTTTTTTTCCCGCCTTTAAGAAACACCTGAGGGGCCTACAGTCAACGGAAAGATGAGAATGGCAGAGTTCCTCGATATACCCGTGGCAGAAGTGCCTGGCCGATCACCGCTGATCGATGCTTCCGTTCAGAGCATGTAATTGCTGCTGCGAGCGGCCTCCCAGCCACACACCACATTCCCCAGTGCCAATCGCATGGCGGCGTTCGGTTCGCCAAAACCAGTCACACGGCCCTAAACATCTAGATGGGCCAGTCCCAGACAACGCAGGTGGGGTGCGTCCCCTTCGAGCTCTATATACTTTCTCCACAGCATCTTCGCCTTCAGCAGCATCTGTTGAACGTGGCTCCACAGGAAGATGGAAGGAGCCAGAATCCGTAAAAGTCAATACCCAGGGGAGAGTTGCCTAATCAAGAATGAATATCTGTATCGAATGCTGTATGAGAGAGAGTCAAATTTTGTGCTATAACAGTGCATTCTGGGAGATCGTGCTAGAGCAGTTCATCTACCCTGACCAAATGGCAGAAACTGAACAAGTATAAATGTAAGTTTTGGCAGGATCCGGGAGCATCTGGGAAAAACGAAAGAGAAATACAAGGAAGAGAAAGGCACAGCCACAGAGGCAGAAAAAAACAGGAGGGGGAGAGATGAGTTTATTCCCTAGGTCAGCCCCCAGGAAGTATCTGCTCTTAGAAAAATCAGTTCGTTGGTCAAAAGCAATGTGGACTAAGGTGGACAGCTTGGTTATCTATACGACTATCATTTTCCTAAAAATATAAGCAGAAAAGATTACAAAGGATCTTTGTGATACTGAAAAATAAGCAAACTAGTAGTACTAAGGTGGCTATGTAGCATTTTAAGTGCAGTATAATATGTTAACTGGGAGATAACCTGGTAAAAAGAGTTGGCCTGAAGAAATCCAGAAGAACATGCAGGGAGAAAGCATAAGGTAGGGAAAAAACCCTGAAGATTCAAAAGAAGAAAAAGAGTCAGAGAAGTCAAAAATTAGTTTCAAAAAGGAGTTGACGTTTACGGACTTCGAGATAATTTTTTAAGAGTTAGAAATTAGAGATGGTAGAAGAAATGCTTCGAAGACGTAAGAAGTATATTTATCCATGCATAAGTTTATTCGACAAATATTTACTGAGCAGCTACTATTCACTGAGCCTGTTTTTGGCACCAGGGATAAAACCCTGAGTAAGCTCTTGGGAGTTCATGGTTTTAAACAGAGAATAAAGACTTGTGATGGACAGTATCTTCTCCCACCCATTCTTAGAATGGCAACTGTTTAATTGTCCTTTCTTCAAAAATATAGTCAAGACCAGTGGAGAAAAAGAGCACTGGTCACCCACTACAATTTCGTCTTCCTAAATTCGATTTATAGAAACCTGAAAGGGACAAATTGGCTGAAGAAAGAGAAGTTTCTGTGACTGCAGCAGACCATGACAAAAATAGAGCAAAACAATTATTTCTAAGAAAATGAAATTACTTTTTATCACCACACACTGAATAGCTTTCCTGATTGTCCTCTGTAAGTCTGCAATGGCGCTAGTTGCAGAACACACAATTCCTGACAACAGACAAGACGGCTGAAAAAATCAGTCTCCCGTGTGCAAAAGAACATTTTCACAATGGTGGGCAATTCCTGCCTGCTCTCTCTGGACCTTTGCAGAGAACTGAATAGCAGCGCAGGCTAATTACATAAGCCGGCTGAAAATTGTGCACGTAATGGAAAGGCATCCCCCTAAAGAATAGCTGAGAAAAGGTCTCAGCCCCAAATACAAAACAACAGGGAAAAAAGTGAGAGCTCGAACACGTGGGCATGCGCTCGTGGGCCTTCTCATTAGCATACCGCAGTTAACCGTTCTGCTGATGCCCATAAAAGAGTTGTGAAATTCTCTGCCTTGAAAAAGAATGCCTTCCATCATGAAAGAATTCCACCCCTCCACCCCGCCCGCCCACCCCCGAGCTGACTGAAGTGCTTTGCTCCGATGCACAGCCACGATGATCCTTCTGTTGAGGACTTTTGTCACTT
This sequence comes from Rousettus aegyptiacus, assembly GCF_014176215.1. Taxonomy (NCBI): domain Eukaryota; kingdom Metazoa; phylum Chordata; class Mammalia; order Chiroptera; family Pteropodidae; genus Rousettus; species Rousettus aegyptiacus. Next base: position 89,331,699 of record NW_023416285.1, on the reverse strand, counting down.
TGGGGAGCAAAACTAGTTCATGTCAGGAAGAGCGCGGAGGAGAGTCGAAAGCAACTTCTGCACACCGATTCACAAGTTGGGCAAGGAATACAGCTATCTTGTCACAGGGGACGGTGAAGCAAAGACCAATCTTCCCAAGTTCTACTTTTTGCGAGATGTAGCGCCATTTATCTGAGGCATGGAGGGGCATGCAAGAGGTTTGGAACTCGAGTCTCTTGAGACGAGTTTCAGAAAGAATTCAGCAAATGTACCAAATGATGGCTCCAACGCCATCAAAGCGTACATGTGGTGCCATCTATAATGCTTGAGCTGCCTCAGGTTTACCCACAAATTCAATGGATTTCTCGCTCAAGAAGAGAAGCATTTGCAGGTGTTCATTATAGCCAGTCTGTGGTGTGTGAAGGGCCTGGCAGGAATGATGGCCCTCCCAAACTGTGCCATTTACGAAAAGCTTAAAGAAGGGACTTGTCCCAAAGTCACCAAATGTAAGGACATCCAAGTACAATATCAGGGGACTAATGACAGCTTATCTCTAAGCTGAAGAGTCCACGGGAGGGGAGGGAAGGGGAGGGGAAAAACAGGGAGGGGAAAGGAAGAGTCATAACAAAAGTCAAGGCCTTCATTCAGGACGTAATGCTTTTCTGCAGTCAAGGACGCAATTATCCTGCAGCAATACCATGAGAAGTTTCTCTCCCTTCCTCCCTTTCTGATCAATATCTAGTGCTCTCCTCTGGGTCAAGTCCAAAGGAAACCAGATGACAAAGGAGCAAGCAGCCTATAGATGAAGTCCTCATAGTTTGGCATCCCAGAGCAAAGAAAGACAGACTAAACTATAGTGAAGAGACATGTGGATCAGGTGTGGCAAATGGAAGGTCCTCGGCACAGTAGATTTCTCTAGGGAGCCAAGGACTGTCGGTTGGAATTTAAAGAAATGAAAACAAAAATTATGTTAGGACTATCCTTTTGGAATAAACTGAGCAGACATACAGGACTGGACCATCACCCCAGATTAACTCAAATCAGAGATCTCACCCGGTATCAGGCTTTCCTAATAATTTCAAGGACCCAGTCGGTCAGGGGCTCGGACAAAGCAGTACCTGGGACATTAACTGTGGCCTCTCTGGTCCTATCTTCCTGCACTGGACATGCACCTGTGGCCCAGAAGAGTAGGAGAGGTCTTGAAGTGAGTGAGGTCCATGGGGTTCTTTCCACAGCAGGAGCATTTTTATACCCAAGAGTTGGATGGCTTGGGTGCCACTCTCCAGGGACACCTGTCCCACACAGCCATGGTTGCATTTACTGTTAGTAATACCTGAGCCAGGAAGAGCCTGCAAGGGGCTTTCAGTGGATAAGCTCTCTTCCTCCTGGCAAATGTCATCAGTCTATGACCCAGAGGTGCAGTTACAAAGAGATGAGACCAGGTTGCCAGCCTTGGCTCCCCCCACCCCAACACCCGCAGTATAACCTTCCACACCCCCAGGGAAGGAAATGAATGCATTTTAGGCAGGCTCTTTAACCCCTTCCTCTCCCAAACACTATATTTAAAATTAAAAGATGATGTGTGTGTGTGTGTGTGTGTGTGTGTGTGTGTGTGTGTGTGTGTGAGTGAGAGAGAGAGAGAGAATTTTCAGGAAGAGAAAGAAAAAATATAAAAATACAGAGGAGGGGAGGTCATTGGGCATCCCTTGCTTGACACGGGCATGAGAAAATCTGCTATATGCCTCTTACCCTGAACGATGTTCCAACTTTGTCAAGCAAGTCCATGGCAAAACGCAACTCAGATCAGTTCCCTTGAGGGAGGTTACAGGAGGAACCACAGACATGTCCTTGGCCAGCACAGACTCTCCTCCTTTCACATCCAAGCGAGGCAGAGCAGCTGCCATCAAACTCGGGCCGCCAGTGCCTCTTCTACGTCTGAAGCCTTGGGAGCTTTGAGATGCCCTTTTCCCCCATCTGGAGAAGATGGTGTCATGAACTCTCTAAAATCCAGGGTTATAAGCAGGCGTGGGGAAGTTGGGACTGAGCCACGGCTGGGACTAGGGGTAAATATATCACCCCTTCTGTGACTATGAGCAAGTCCACACAAGTGTGAGTTTTCCTATAATCAGGTCCAGAACGCTTGTAGGATTCTCAAAAAGACTGACGGCCTATAAAAGTTAAGCCAGCAGCACCACATAGAGTTTTTAGTGAACATGGACCAGGCACAGATGAGCATGTCCCCACGGCCAGCATCCCGCCCTGGTCTGCCCTGTTCTGTCCCTTGTCCATCCTCCTCACCCATGGGAGCGTCTCCCGGCCCAAGGTCAAGCCTGAGCACGAACACAGTCTCATATCCCAAGTGTTTTTGAAGATGCTGTGAAACATTTTGAATACAATACACTTATTTTAAAATGAAATCGAATGTAAAGAGCAGAACTCACCGTCTCGTTTTGTTAGATAATGTCTTGAAGCCATCTTGCAGATTTGTGCATCTCTCTGTCAGCTGAAGGGACTTCTCACTCGGATAGGTGCTGCTCCATGAAAGAGATTTAAAGAAATGATTGATTTAAAATGAGTTTATTGTTAAAAAAAAAAAATCAGATTTAATTGATAACGTGTGCCCAACTGAAGTCTGATTTTTCTTCCGTTATTGGATTTCTCGGTGGAAAAGGAAATTGATATTTTCACTTCTGACGGGTCTAAGTAAACAAAGAAACAAGGAAAAAACATACTATAAAGCCAAAGAGAAAAGAACTCTCTATAGAAGACTTTATATTTTCATAATTTGAGGTTAGTATGTACAACGAACAACTTATTTAATATTTTTAATCATTGTGTATGTAAGCAGGCTTTATTTTTTTCTAAATGTCGTCTCTGGTAGGAAGCATGCGGACACAGTTCTCTCCAAAAATAGCACAAGGTAAGTCTGGCCTTTGATTATTACCTAGCTGTGATAGAGCGTCTGTTGCCATTGTTTATGAACTTAGAAAATTAGAGTCGGAACAAAACCAAATCAGAAAGCAGGTGAAGGAAATGGGTTATGGCGTCAGGCTGCCCACTCGCTAACCACTCTAGGTTTCCCTTTCCACATCTCTAGTTTTTCCTTCGTAGTGTTATTGTCATGATTTATACGCGACATAGAAAATAATGTAAAAGCACGCGGTACCATCCCTAACATAATAAATGCTCAAAAAATATCAGCTATCACTGTCCTTGGACTTCAAAGCGACGCGTACAACTCTGATTTACTGTTATTGCATTTATTTAATCATGCTGAAGGCATTTGCCGAAGAGAACCTAATATGGGCTGGGTGTCGTCACAGGATGTCTTAGGATATGGAGCACCCTGGGGAAGAAACAGACATGGTCCCTTTCCCTAACGGAGCTTGCGGTCTGGTTAGGAAAAAAGATATTTATCAAATAAACAAACAAACAAAACTCATGGAAATGAATATGGAATTATGAACTGTGATTAGAGTCATTGAAAAAGCAGTGGGTGCCATGGAGGAGCGTAGCGGGAGACTCTTACATGCTGAGGGGGCCCCTGAGACAGCGTCATTTAGGTGGTGATCTCCAGGGTAATGCGCGTGAGCTAGATGAACTTAGGGGAGTGGGGGGAGGGAACGTTCCAGGCAGAAGGAAAAGGGTAGGCAAAGTCCTAGGATGGGGAGCAGCCCAGAATGTTTGAGGAACTGAAGGAAGGCACGCAGAGCCCAAGGCTAAAGGCTAAAAGGTGTTTGGAGTAGTGAGCAGGGGGCGGAGCACACAAGTCTGGTCAACCACGTTTGGAATTTATCCAAATAAGAAGGGAAGCAGCAGAAAGTCGGGGCAGGAGGGCGATGTGACCCGACGTACGTTTCAAGAAGTTCGCTATGCAGAGAAATGAAATGAGGAGAAGGAGGACTACAGACAAGACAGGAAAGCGAGGAGGTTTCTGCAGAGTTCCAGGAGAGAGAGAGGCTGGCACCTTGCTTTACTCACCAGGATAGAATGGCCTGTGATGTCATAGTAAAAAAAAAAAGCAACGCATAGTTGCTCTGCATAACAAAGCTTCGTTTCCTGCTCCTGACGTGCCCACTGCACGTCTGGGTGGCTTTACTGCACTCACTTTAGGGATCCAGACTGCTTTGTTCTTGGGGTCCCTTCACGGCAACAACCTGCTTCCACGACTGCTGTAGCAGAAGAACGTACTGGATGGCCTTACCTTGTATCCGAACGCTCTAGCCCGGCCAGAACCGGTCAGTCGCATGCCTGACCTGATCGCGAAGTGGCAATCGGAAAACGGCCACCATCCTGAGCGCCCAGAAAGAAGGGAGGTCGGGACGCAGAAGCGCACCGAAGACGGCACCACGCACACTATCAGCCGGAAGCGAAGCTGACAGATTCGAGATCTGTCCTGGAGATAAGACTGACAGGGCTTCAAAATAAATTGGATATGGGAGGCGAGGGAGCGGGAGGTGCACAGGTAAAGGTGTAAACAAGAAAGATTCATAATTAATCCTCCCATATTTCTCAGAAAAGCACTGTGCACGGAGTGCATGTGGGCTCATAAAATCCCTCTTTATCCTGATATAATTCCCCCTCCCCCACCGCCCTCCTTCTCCGGCCTCCTCCTGTCTCCACACCTCACCTTCTGTGCCTCCTGAATGGATTATCGTCCTTTCCACGGATTTGTTTATTTCTAATTGGCTGTGTATTTTATTCAGGAAAGCACCACTAATGAAGCGAATTACCCAGCCAGCAGTGCTTTGAATTATGATGGCTCTGCAATATTGAATGGTAAAACTGTGATAAGCAGGTACCCATAGGATTTGGTGTCATAAAACTTCCCTTAAATCGGAGAGTATCTCTGTTAATAAAAAGTCAAAACAGTTTTGCCCAACCGAAAAGCACGGAAGGTCCATGGAAAGCAAACTAGCGCGTCGGGAGTGAGGCGGAAATGAGAAAATAAAGTCATAGAAGAAACGGGTCTTAGGTGTCAGAAGGACCAGCCTTTGCATCTGGGCTCCACTCCCTGACCTTGGCCTTTGACCCTAAGGGATTAATTTCCCTTTTTAAATTTTAACTCCATGAAGTAGTTTTAGGGATGTTACAGACTGAATGTTTACGTTCCCTTAAATTCATTTACTAAAACCGTAACCCCCAAGGTGATGGTTTTAGGAGGTGGGGCCTTTGGGAGGTGATGAGCCCTCAAGAATGGGATGGGTGTCCTTATAAAATCAGCCTGAGAGAGTACTCGGTCCCCTTCTGCCTTGTGACATTACAGTGAAAAGGTGGCCATCTATGAGGAATGAGGACCTCACCAGACACCAGATCTGTAGGTGCCATGATCTTGGACTTCCCAGCCTCCAGAACTGGGAGAAATAAGCGTCTGTTGTTTACAAGCCGGCCGGTCTGTTACAGCACCCAAAGGGACTGCGACGTGGGGTTACATGGAAATTGTATAAAAACGCCTGGCATGCAGAAGTCGCTAAATAAAGGCTGTGCTATTCTTCTTATAAACACAACCTTGGAGTCTTTCCTCAAACCAGTCATCGTTGTAACCACGGGGGTGAGAAAACTCTCTCACCGCGGAAAGTCACTTCACAGTGCAAGGAACGGAAAGGGACGTCCCTCGAGTTCCCTTTGCTTTCTCTCCTGTCCTCTTCTCATTCAAAGCATCTTCGTAGTTTTCTTTCTTTTATGCCAATGTCACTAAAACCTTCCTAGAAAAACGTTAAAATATTCACACGCAGAAGCCATAATCTTCAAACATTTGTTTGTGTTAGACATCTGACCTAACATCACTGCCCTTTAGACAAACCTCCCGGTCCATGTTGTTTTCAACAATGTTGGTTATTCAGTGAGAAATACGAGTTGACACTATCACTGCCATGTTTTAAAATGCTTAGGGGCCTGACAGGGAAGAGACGCCAGGAGCTCCTGGAGAACCACAGGGGGGTCATCTGCTCTTAAAAGAGGAAAAGAAGAAACCTCCTCCGTTCTGAGTTGAGAGAAGACACGACCAGTGGACAGATCCGGTTCAAGAGGTGGGCACTCACTGCAGAGGAGGACATTAACTTGAACCCTCCTTCATTTCCGCTTCGGGAATACCTCTCAGACCCGCTGAAGAGGACAGAGAGAAATCGACTGAGATGAAAGTAGGAATTTCGAACGCCTGAAGTCAGAGGCGACCTGGCGGAAAGAAGAGATGGCTCCATGACCAAGTGTGGGCAGACTTGTAACCCCAGAAAAGATTACTGGGGATCAGCTTGAAAGGCCCAACCAAAAAGACTGGATGTCGGGGAGAACTTGAAATGGTACGGGAAGCTACAGAGGTGACGTACACCTGAGCCTGGAGCTCACATTCAGGTAGATGAAGTGCAGGATATGAATTGTGAGGGGATCCCCCCTCTCATTCCTTCCCTTCCCCCCAAAAAAACTAACACAAGTGGGTGGTCTGAACACTTGGGTCTTTACGGAGAAAAGACACAGGTTTAGGGAAGACTGTCAGATAAGCTATAGGAGCCACAATCCCTGGGGCCAGACTCTCGCAGGTTCAAATTGAGAATTCTGCATCTGTCAAGTCTGATACATTTTTTGAGAACTTCTTACCAGGATCAGCTTACAAAGAGAAAAGGTACAGTCCATACATGTGATCTGCCAAACCATACAGTTGAGAGCGATCCCAAGACGGGTCATGGGAGGGACAGCAGCCACTCTTTTAAAGAGCTACTGGGACTCGGTGGACCAAGCGAGCGCTTGGTGTCCCAGACCAGATCACCGGGATGACTGACTGCCCTGCCCACGCCTCTTTCACTGCCGTATTACAAGACGGCAACCGCTCGTCCCTGCGTGAGGCGGCTTGTCGGCTCATCTGTGGCGCTTGCTGCGTTGCGCCGATGCCCTAAGTTGCCAGTGCCCTTGACATTTTGTTATGCCGACCTGGCAAATCCACAATAACGGAGCAATAGAGTGCCTGGAAAAGTACATCCCTACAGCTAACCACCTCCCCCACCCCCACCAGGAGTGCTGGGCGCAAACTCACTCAGTAGGTGGTGGGCTGGCGGCCAATTCCTTCTGCCTCTTGTCCACTTCGACAGTTCTATTAAACGACGCCGGCTACCTGCCTCTCCCGCTTCCGTCTAGAGCTGCTTTACGCATTCACGGTTCTGCTTTCCTCGCCATGCTGTGCTTTCCTAACTTATCCGATCGTGTTTCCTAGATCGGGAAACGCGACGCTGCCCTATGTGACCTGATGCTTAGCTACAAACCATCCTCACCTTCCGTCTCAGAGGAAGAAGCGTCTCTGCGCTTACGAAAGGGTGAGCCACCTGCCTGCCGCCTGCCATCCCATCCGTCCCCATCTCCTCTAAGACCCAGGCCCGTCCCTTCGTTTTTCTCTTTACTGAATCTTTACCTTTTCCCTTCCAGTCTCCTCCTTTTCATGCTCAATTCTCTACCATTTCGAAGTCAAAAACAAACCAATCGACTCCCTCGGCTATTCTCCTCTGTCTAATGCCTTGCTCCTCCTTCGAATTGCAACCCCCTACTGTCCCTTACCTTGACCTACAAACGCACTAAACCATTCTTAGAAAGCATCTCCAAGAGCAGAGGATGTGTCAGTCGCTTCCTTGACCCCACCAGACGTATCTGAACCTCTGACCACTCACTCCACACCTGTTCCAATCATAGTCCTCTCTCTGTTCTTCCACCTCTGACTGCCGATTAAGGTCCTTCTACAGGACCTTTCTTGGATCGGTCCATAAGCATTGGCATCTCCCATGGTTCTTCTTTTTCTGTGTGTTACTTTAAAGCAATTATTCGCTGTTCCCTTACAGTATTCCCCAGGGCTTTTCCCAGGCCTCTTGTCTTCTCAGCCAGCCTGTTTTCTCTAAACATCTCAACCAACCTTTTTTCCTTCTGCTCCATCCTCACTGCTCCCAAGGTAAGTGGCCTCACGTGCACATTTGATCATGTCATTTCCCTGTTCTAAGACCTTCTCGATCTCTGGCAGCCTCAGGACACACTCCGCGCTCCTTAGCTGGACACACAGAGCCCCTGACCATGACTCATCTTTTACTGACAGTTTGCTAACCATTAAATGGTAAATTCCTCTTTCTCCATTTCTTGCAAGTCATGTTATGGATTCTGACTGCTTTCATTATTTAATTATAGAATTTGATTGTTTGGTTCTGGCAACCAAGCCTTCAGGCATATTTTCATCACTTCAGTATGTTAGAGGGAGGGAAAAAAAAATCTTTAATAAGATTAGGGGAAAAACATACACAAAAACAAGCACTTCTGCTATCATTATTATCTACAGGGCTGATCTGCTTTTTAGAAATTCTGCCTTTACAGTCTTGAGTTGAAAGTGATCGCTATACAAAAGCAACTGGCAAGACTTCACAGGATAGCAAGAAGCTTACAGACTACAATGGCTCCTGAGAAATAATAAAAATTAAGACACTGAAAATGGGAAAAAAAAGAAAAAAAAGCAAGGGATTCAATCCCTACAAAATAATGTCATCAGTAATTAGTGGGTATATCCACAAGGACCTCTTAAACACAGAGTATAAGTCACCTTCTGAGCATGACGTTTAATTAGTGCAATCATGCAATCAGGCCCCTAGACAAGCAAAACATCCCCCCAAAGAATCTGCCTGTAGGTGACTAAGGTGTTTCAAGAACATCCAAATTCTATTTACAGTGGCCAGAAAGGGGGCAGAACTAGATTGTGAATCTCAATGAAAAGCTTAAAACTAATCAATTTTACTCCCTCTGAAGAAAGCAGATGGGAATGCAGCCTAAAAATGGAAAGCCCAGAGAATCGGAATGCTTTCACATACTTCTCACGCTCCTTTCCCGTTCCTGGCAGGAGGAGCTGATGAGCCGGGAGCACAGGCCGGTCACCAGCAGAACACCCCTCCCCTTCGCCCCCCGAGAGAGGTGTAATAGGCTGGCCTGTCTCTAGCACAGAGCTGTAGCAGACACCTGCGCTCAGACTGCAAGCTCATCAAGCAAACGTCTAATTATAATTTGCTACCCCTCTCCGCCATGTAGTTTCCCTGAGGAAGGTGGGCATCCAGCCCACCGCCTAGTTTGATGACTCTCTTTAACTGACAAATGAATATTCTGGCTTTATAAATCACCTTCCTATCAGTGTGGTTCACCCAAGTCTACCCTTTGACAAACCAATCATACACAGGAACTGGCAAAGCCAAGTCTTGGTGCCGACAGACGTGAGGGGCAGACCCTGGCCTGCCTCCTTGTTCCGCCATTTCTGAGGTACCAGGGGAGCCCCTGCCGTGTGAGAATGGCGGCTGCGGGAGATAGGATGGCAAATAAAACCATGCCCTTGTTGACTGGGAACAAAGAGTCTGGTGAGGAGGACAGACAAACACACGCTTGCCATGCTGAGATCACAGAATAGATGCTGGCTATTTTCTGTAATCATATCAACTTCAAGAAACCATGAGTCTGTGTTTTGGTGGATGTCACTTAGTTCAAAATACAGAAACTGCTTTTAAAATGACTCTATAGAACTTCACCCTGCATAAGTGAAAATTGCAGCCAACTGAAGCACAAAAAGTTCTGCAAATAACCTCTTCTAACTTGGCTTTCCCTTAACTTTTACCTGCCTGTGGTTATCCTTGACAAAGAATAATTAGCTAGTTCTCTACTACTAAATTATTATCGTAATGTATTCCAGCCCCCTACCATTGTTGATAGTTTCCAAAAATGTAATATCATAAATCTCTTATAGATATAAAATGAACACACATTAAAGATTTTATTTCGTTCATAAGGAGGGAACCAGGAGAAAGCAAAGCACAGAGGTATTTATAGATCGGGAATATTGAGATGAATGTGCAAATGGAAGCAAAATTGGTGTAGGGTGGTGGAGGGTGGGGGCAGGGAAGTCAATTAGACCTCTGCCAGATAGGATATAGTTTGCATATTTATAGATAAGAATTATTGCGTGTTGCTTTGAGTTAACTACAACTTACAGAACTGTAACATAGCTCCCAAAGGATCAGAACCAGATAACTGAGAGGCATGTGATCTAAACAATGCAAATTTATCTACCGAAGCACAACATTTTTCCTAAACTTAACAGTATCACTGTCCCTCATGATAAGGTTGAAGGAAGGATCCATAGCAATGAACCTAACAGATTCTCACACTTTCTGAGTTTCAGTCCTCAAGGTGACTGCTTGCCCCAAGAGGAACAAGTGGGCCAGGCTTTGGTGCGAGTTCTTCCGGGGCAAACAGGAAGCACTGACCTTCAGAAGGATGAAGGGAAGGTTACCAAAAGGACAAGTCTGACGGGGAGATGCAGTAAAACTTTAAACCCAGGTGGGCAAGAGTAGGATCCTAAATAGAAAAATGGAGCCTCTAGCAGAGTAGAGATAAAATTTTAACAAGGAGCAGACTGGGAATAAATGGAAGGAAACAAGGGACAATCATTGGGGCATCCATGTCTCGTCTCACTGGTCCCTAAGTGTGACATCCTTGGGGGCTCTGAGGGAAGTTCAGAAGTGGAGGGTCAGGGCGGAATTCATCTCAGCATTTCCGAGTCTCTTCTTTAACCTGCTTCCAACCATACTTTCTTACTTCACACAGCTAAGATTCTTCGAGTTCTCTTTAAGGTGCTTTGAATTTGAAAACCTTGGCTACACTTAGTATATTTTTAAGACTCATCTCCACCTTCTTTGATGCAACAATTCTGATATAAAGCATAAAGGTGATAACTCCCTCTGTTGGATGGTCACTAGGTGCCAGGCACTGTTTTAAACACCTTATACAGGTGTCATCTGATTTACTCTTCGCAATGAATACACAAGGTAGGCGCTGTGTCCATTTTGTAGATGAGGAAAATAAGGCACTGTAGGATTAAAAAACAAACCGAAAGTCACTCTGTCTGTTAGAACTGGAGTGGAGCTTGACTCCAACACGACGGTCTGTGTTCTTACTCAGGATGCTATTTCACATTCCCTCACAGGGAAAAATTTGTCTGCCAAAGGTGGGCTATTCGCTGTCTATAACCCCTGTCCCATCTACGTTACCTGATTCTGAGTCTACAGGAGCTGACAAAGATTCTCTCCTTGGCCGAACTCTAGTCAGGCTCCTCTGTGCTCTTTGTGAGCTAGGCCCAATCCTTGGCCATGGACTTAATAGCCCACTTTTAGCAAGAAGCTTGCTAAGTTAGTTTAGCCCTAATTTCTCCTCCACCACCTGTGATCACCCTCAATATCGACCAAATTCCTCATCCCTCACCAATCCCCGGATGATATCCGATCACCCTGGCCTTCCTTCAATGAAAACCTTGTCAGACCAGATTAGCTGAAATCCCTTCTTAACTCTGATGCTTCCTCTTAGTAATTTTCAATTTGTTAAAAAGGAAGCAGCAGGCCCAAAATGGAGTCACTTGTGCTAAGCCCCACATCAGCAAACCAAGACTTAATGCCTAACCTAACTGTGGTTTCAGCCTCTAACCTTTAGCCCAGTCAATCTTGAATTACCTGGTCAGTACCATGAGGTAGTAGGCTTGTCAGACCCCTTCTTCCCCCATAGGAAAGTGACCTAAGCCTGAAATAATCTACTTTTTGCACTCTTTATTAGAAAACACCCTTGCCCTCCTCACTTTCTGCCTTTAAAAGCCTTTTCGTTTCCACGGCTCTTTGAAGCTCCTCTCTATCTGTGAGATAGGGTTCTGCCTTATTCATGAATCATCGAATCAAAACAATTAAGATCTTTAAAATTCACTTCGTTGAATCTTGTCTTTTTTTTTTTTTTTTTGACACCATCCACTGACGCCCACCTGCTCCTTAGCCATACACATGTCCGTATTTTCTTCTTGCGTTGAGCCCAGTCTGTCTACCCTACTGCACCATGGCAGTGGTCCCTGTGCCTATCAGGATAGAACTAAGTCAAGTCCACCCTACCATTCTAATAAGTGTCGTGAATAATTTTGTTTCTTCGACAGAGCTATTTTGCAATTCTATAAATTGCAGCTAGCTGACAGCAATGCAAAATAATGTCTATAGGCGCGCAAATGAATTACGGCCAGTGGAAAGACAACTCTTCCCCACAGAGGGAGAACTCGTTTGCCTCCATTTCACATTCATCTCAATATTCCTGATCTATAAATGTGTGTGTTCCTTTGAACTGGCTGTAACACCTTACCGGTTTCCTCACTGATGAGTTAAAAGTAAAATCTTCAAAAAGCATTCATTTTCATATCTGTATGAGAGACGTGACTTGACCTTTTTATTAAAATTAATACCCTGAATGAGAGTGCTGAGAACATTTCTGAATTGAATAAATGAATCACCCTGATCAAGAGGATAAACTTTGGTGGCAAACTGACCACAGTTCAGATCCCTACTCTGTTACATGCTAAATGTTTAGCTCCGAGAAAGTTAGTTAACCTCTCCATGATTTCAGCTACGTGCGCAAAATGGGGATAATACCTTTTGTTTAAAAGATTTGGTACAAAGTTGGTAATACATGAAAAGGCTCAGTACAAGCCATTGAAACAGAGAGCCCACTTACGCAGTACTCGGCAGTCCTCACAGTGGCTGTCATGGTCATAGCATGCCCCTTAAAGCAACGCTTCTCAAACCATAATGCACCTGGGAAAGTTACTGAAATACAGCCTCTGGCTCAGGAGACCTAGGGTGTGGGAGGGCTGGGACCTTCTGCACTTCTAACAAGCTCCCAGACGATGCCAACCTTGCTGAACTGAGGACTGCGGTTTGGGCAACGAAGTCTTAAAAGCGTCATGGATCAAGTTCTTCCACCCCAATGATGTTTTTCATCATAGTCTAGAATAAGACTTTCAAGGCATGTGGGACTCTCTTATGACCAGAAACATCAATGGAGGAAAAGCAAGAAAACCATTTGAAAAAATACAAGAGTAAAATGAGCTAAGTTACCATGTTGCTAATAAGAGTTTGTAGTTGTTCTTCTTGCTTTTTAATTTTCAGATGAAAAGCTCAACAAAAGAAATAATGTAAGAGATGTATGGTACTGAGAACATTCAACGAAACTGCTTTTCTGAGTCACAGACAAGCTCATCCTCCCCCGAGCTCTGCCACAGAGAACACACACATGGCCTCCACTGCTGCTAACACCTCCACTTGCTCCGTCCAACACAGCCCTCCAACGGGATTACCGCTGAAGGACGCCAGCCTCTTCCACAGAAAGGTCAATGAACATAAGTTGGAAATGTCTCTAAAATGTCAGTTAAAATCCATGTTTGTCCATATTAGCTACGTGACCTCAGTCGAAGATCTCTGCCCCAACCAATAACTAAATAAATTTCTCTGTCAACTAAATTTCTCTTCAATACGACATGGAGAAGTGAGTTCTGAGATAACAATTTTAATGACAAGATAACTTTTATCTGTATTCCATGTAGACTCCGTGGTGGTATTTGAGACAGCCATACGATCACTAGATAACATGTAAGGATTTAAAAATACTTAAATATTTTGAACAATAACAATAGTTATAAAGTAAGTTTAGTCATCGGAGAGTGAAAAGTCTTTTATAACCTGTAGGTTCAATAGCTTGTTTTTACAAATTCATATTTCAGAGTCATTTTCAAGAAACCATTAGGCTCAAAACTAGGGGCCTCATGTAGAGAATTTTATGGAATCTCCTGTAAAAAAAAAAAAGAAGAAATGAACAAACTAAGTTTAAAAGGGTGGCACAATGGTTTCTGAGCATCAGAGCAAGGAAAAAATTGAAGCAATGAATACTGATGCTGAGACGGAGTGCCAACGAGGAGGAGCTACTTTCAATGCGGAGGCTCCAGGGAAATTATAAACTGTGAAAACATAAACATTGTGAAAGCTCATCACTGAATGCATGTGAGCGATGAGCAAAATCCATTTGCTGCCTTCAAAACTGGTGGATGTCTGCCTATCTTATAAAGGCTATATGGGTACATGTGGAATTCAGGTTAGCTTCTTCAGAATAAATAATCGGTACAAAGAAATGTTTCAGAAATCAGGTCCAAACATTTGGGGGCCCCCTGGATATGAAATAAAAATGCAAGAAGAGTAAGTCATAATAAAATAGAAATAGCAGGTAGAACTTCTCATCTTACTGTGGCAATTTTATAAATGTGAAATGAGGCAAGAAGCCCTGTCACGGGATAATGGTGATTTTCAAAATTCTGAAAGGCAAAGATGGAAACTATATTATTCTATTAACGGGAAGCACATCGGAATCTCCCTAGCGATCAAGACTTTTTTCTATGACCCCTGTTCTTTAAGACAATAATGAAAAAAAAACTATAAACTAGAATTTGTTCAAAAGCGACTTCTAGAATTTGTCCTTGATTCACTGTCACACTGATTCTATGTCTGTCTCTGATGGGATTGCATCTCTCTTACCTATTACTGGTCCCCTAACAAATCCGAAAAATTAGAAGAATAGATAAATGATAACTGTACCTGAGGTACTTCAAGATTATAACTCATCCCTGGAAATATAGATTTTGGAGCTGATCAGACTGAAAAGGAAAACAAAATTTTAGGAAAAAAAAAACAAAAACAAAAACAAAAAGAAGAAGAATTAGAATCAAAAAGATCTCCCAATAGACCCCTAGCTAATTATAAGATTCAATTAACCAGGAGAACCAAGTCTCTGTTATTCTATTTCATTGAGATTTTACTGTATTTAAAATGGTGTTGTCCAAATGTTATTAATGGTGAATGAAAGTATAAGAGAGTTGGCTAACGAAATTTACCATTTACCGTGCTTAGGTAAACTGTAATTAGGAAGGGTTATGAGAGTGCCGTAGAGACCGATCCATCACAAAATGGAGCGATATAATTACACATGAAATCCAACAAGGAAACAGCACAACATAATAATCTCTAAAAAGAAGAAATACAATTACTCGCAGGTGGTGTTGGGTTCTGAATAGTGCAGTCAATCAAGTCTCATTTCATGCAACTCAGGAGCAATAAACCTACTCAACAAAATTGAACTCTTGATTACATGAAAGCATATTAATCTCATATCTGCGTATCCACAATTTCCCAACCGATAAAACAGACTGTTGTTACATAATCTGAATCTAGTTAGATCAGAGCTACTTTGTCTAGTTTGGGATTTTTTTTTTTGGTTTGGATATTTTCTTTTTGCTTTTCTGTGTTCCATTCATAGGTGCCAGAGCCAAGGTACTCTGTCCCCATTCGCAAGAGGACCTCTTTCTCAGGACATTTCAGGTTCTCTTTTAAAGCATCTTCCCCCTTGGAGGATATTCTTTCCTGCTCTTTAATTCCTGTTCATCTGGAAAACAAGTCTTTGTGCACGGGATCACACATGGTAATGAGTTCTAATGAGTTTTTAATGCATCACAATTCACAACAAACGTATTTGCATTTTTTAAATGCTTTTAAGGAATGTTTGTTCTGCCTTCACACTCAACCCTGTTGCCTTTAAGCAGAACCGAAGAGAGCCCCCCTCTGGTCTAGTTTGAGGATTGCAATCCTTTTGAACCTCAGGCCCCTTTGCCTCTCCAGTCTGTGCCTGTACCTACCCCGATTCTCAACTTCCCACTCCATTCCCACTGGATAGATTTGCCTTTCTTGGGTTTCGCCTTGGGGATCTCTCCTGGCCACGGTCAGCAATCACTGTGACCGGCCTCACATCACCGACGTTTGGCTCTTACTGCTCTGGATAACACCTCCACTCCCCAGCACTAGCCTCCTACAGACTCACCCCATCCCATCCACCTACCACCAGCCAAGCCAGTCTCAGCCCATTTTGACTGGGGCTCAGAAAAATTAGTAATCTAACCCAAGGCCCTAAGGGTAGAGATTCCAACTCTAAAGCAGGCCCCACCTTTTACACTGAAATCGACTCCTGGAACGAACCCATGGGTGCCAAGATTCTTGCATTAAGTATCAGACAACAAGCAAGGGCTAAAGTATGACCTAACGAGGTCCCTCAGATGAACCTGAGTAAGGACCAATCTGCTACGAGTCTTTAATTTGTGCCTAGGAAATCTGGCCACTGCTACATCAAAATGGCTGTATCTGAGTTTCCTCCTTCGGCTTGAACCTGCATTTTTCCAACACACAGGCGTTTTAGGCACTTCATCTACAACAACTTTTCCAGAATGGTCTGTCATCAACGTAAGTGCATATTAACATAAGAGAAGCAAGGAGAAGCTGAGATAAAGGCACTCACGCTGCAAGCATTTTGTTATCTAACACACTTTTTTTTCAATTCTATCCAAAGTTGAATGCATTTTTTAATTTAAATATAATATTCAGAATGATAATTTTTGTTACAGTTGTAGGTTTTTCCTTAGGCAATGAATGCTTCCATCTAATTCAACTACTTATTATATTTTCCTTCCCTCCACTCTTTTATTTCTTTCCCAGTAATAATACACATTTTCTTAACTTTGTAAATCTCTTTATTAGATACAATTGAATGTAATTTGGAATTTACAAGTCTTATCTCATTCTCTTTCTGCCTGAGCAATTCCAGATATACAAAGTACAGACCAAATATATTCTTCAGAGTTCCTGTAACTTTTTGCTTAAGATTCCTGAAATCAAAATTATGGTTCTTTGATATCTTTTCCATCTAGCCATTATAGGCATCTGTGGGGGGCGGGGGGAAGCCTTACTTATCCAGTGTTCCACTCTGAAACTTCTCACTTAAGGGCTGTCTGACATAAAAGTACTGACCGTTTTGCCAAGGGAGTTGGCAGAGAGCTAAAAATAAGCAGAATCAACCATTTTTGATGCAATTATTCAGCCATTCATAAATCCAGCTTATGAATGACAGCTCTAATGGAATGCTTTAAGGAAATCAAGACATACCAACTACATTACTTTGGTTTACCAGGCTGATTGCTCTCCTTACAGTTTACCATCTATTTTATGGAATAATCCCGTGAAGTATTTTTATCACCGGTTTCAGATAATAAATATAATTTATTACTGTTAATTCAGTGCATTCTTTCTGTCCAGATCACTTACTCTAGTATTTTCTTCGCGACTATGCCTTGATCTCATTGAGCCTCCCTTCCGACGCACGCCTCGTGCCTTCCATTTCTCTTCTTCGCCAGCTCAGGCCTGCGAAAACATTCTTAATCCTCTTGCCTCTGTCTGTTGCCCTTGCCTGGCAAATACAGAGGCCCGGATCCATCCAACTGTCTGCCATCTGGGCCTGCCTCCGAACAGCCAAATACTGCTGGAGAAAAATCACATCACCCTGCTGCATGATCTTACTACACACTTCCAATGGGCATTCACCGATACCTGGCAACCCCATGTTATATTGGGGAAAACTACGTTTCCTTAATCTCATCTTCCTCTCTCAAAATCGTTCCTCGATTTATTATTCTCTTCTCTGCTCCAACCTCCACACTCCCCATCTCTACGTTCACTTTCAAATGATGGCCTAACCTCAAATGTGATGGAGAAAACAGGCCTGCAGAGGGCAACGCTTTTATATGTCTTCTACCATATCTAACACCTCCCAGCTTCTGGGCCTCTAGTCGGCTCCGGCCGCCATAACAAAATACCACAGACCAGATGGCTCGAACGAGTGTTTATTTTCCCACAGTTCTGGAGGCTAGAAGTCCAAGATCAGGGCTGGTTTCTGGCGAAGCCTTTCTCCCTGGCTTCCTCCCTGTGTCCTCACATGGCCTTCATTCTGCGTGCACACAGGTGGGGAGAGAGCTCCTTGGCTTCTCTTCCTTTTTATATAAGGACCTTGTTTGTTTGTTTGTTTGTTTTGTTTGTTTGTTTTACAAGGACCAATCCTATTGCATCAGCCGCCCATCCCAACACTTCATTTAACCTCAATTACCTCCATAAAGACCCTGTCTCTAAATACAGTCGCAATGGGGTTAGGCCTTCGGCATACGAATTTTGGTGAAGATACGAATTGGTCCCTAAACAGTGCCCACCTTGTGCATCTTACCACATGTTAGGACAGAAGAAATGTCCCTGCCCCCATCAAAAAAATAACAATCCCCAACATGCCCTGGATCCCAGCCCTTATCACCTTCTTCAGAATGTCACTGACCCGCTCATCTCCTATTACATTTGCAGAACCAGAGTCTCCCTCTCTTTCCCCTCTCACCGTTCTTGAAAGCGTTCAAACATGTTCTTCCCTTGACTCCACCATCCTTCTTCCTCTCCCAACTCATTTTTCTACGTCCCTTTGAAACGGCAGTCCTCTAAAGAGTTTTCTAACATCACTGCCTCCCCTCCCTCAACAATTTATTTAAATCATCGGACCACTCAAATCTGGCTGACACTGCTTGCCTCTAGTTCCACCCCCCACCCCATGCTTCAAAGTCAATAGATGCTTCTCTCTTCTCATCTGACTCAATTTTTCAGCAACGTCTGACCCAGCTGACCACTCTCTTCCCTGAAAACTCCCCTCTTATTGGAACCATGATGTCATAGTTTCCTGGTTTCCTTCCACTGGCTTCTACTCCTCTGCCAAACTTCGAAATACTAGAATGCTCTAGAACTTGCTTCTGGATCATCTTCCTTCTCTGGTTATTTCTGATGCTGAGTGATCTCATCCCCTTTCCTGGCTTTAAGCACTGTCTCTCTCGTGATGACTTTCAAAATTATATGGGCAGCTCTGACCTCTCCCTTGAGCTCCAGACTCATTTATACAGACCAAATGCTGATCTGACAGTCCCACTTGGATGTCTAATAGTTTTGTCAAATGCAGCACACCCAACACATAACCCTTGACTTCCTTCTCCTTTCTCTCGTCTGCCCCTCTTCAGTGGATGGCAACGAACTGCTCGAACCCAAAATATATCATTCTGGCTTTCTCACCTTCTCTTATCTCCTGCATCCAGCCTTTTGGCAATGCTGCCTCAAATCCATCTACTTCTCTTTATCTCTCCTTCCATCACTCCAGTCCAAGGTACATCATCTCTTGTCTGGACTGGAGCCATGGCCTCCAAACTCGTCTTTCTGCTTCCGTTCTTACCCCGCTGCCATTTATCCTCTACACAGCTACTGGAGTAATCTTTTTAAAAACTTAAGTCCCGTGTCTTTCGTTCCCTTGCTCAAAATCCTTCGGCGAGTTCGTTTATTACTAGACTCAAACTTGAAGTCATCACCAAGGCTCTCGGCCCATGGCGTTATCTGACTTCCCAGATGTCTCTGGGCATTCTCCTTGTTCTCTGTGCTCCACTGTTTCTGCTTCTCCAGCGTGCCAAGCTCCCTCTGCCTTTAACACTGCTTCTTGTCCTTCATTTCTTAACTCAGATGTCGAAGTGACTTTTCCCCCAGTCTCAGGTCTGTGACCCACACCCATCCTTGGCACTGACTTTCTCTTTCCTTCATACTACTTATCACTGTTTAGCTGTCCAAGAGGGCAGAGCTTTTGACTGTGATGCTCCCTGCTGTATCTCCAGGACCGAGTGTGTAGCTGGCACACAATGAAAGCTCCCTGAAAGAAGGAAATTGATCACAGACTCCACCCCCCGCCTTCCAGGATGACAAAAGAAGCCCACAATTGCCTTCCCTAATTCTCCATTTGTCCCCAGCCCATCTATCTCTTAAGGAGAGCTGTCTCAGCCAGACCCATCCTGGGCCCTTCAAACATCAGTCAGAGACTTGACAGAGTATTAATAGGAGAAGATAAAACCTAAAAGGCTTTGGAAGAGAAAGACTTGGATAAATCGGTTGTCAGTCAAAAATAATAAAGAATGGAGGTCTGGATGAGTAGATGGGAGGAGGGCGCACAGGGAAGGGGAGGAAAATCCATCGGTCTCCACGGACGTGAGAGAGCTTTCAGCATTCGTACACCTGAGTCTCTCGAGGGGGTGGGCGGGGAAAAACGGAGAAGAGTAAATGGGATGTGAACAGCACAGATGAGGATCCTGAATTGGGCTTTTTTATGGATGTTAGGAGAAAGGAAAATAAGTATGTAACTTTTTTTTTCACATGTTGAGTCGTGCTTCCTTAGATATCAGCCTAGGGTCGAACGACATGGGCCCATGATTCTAATAAAGTTACATGCTATGAAGAAACTGAAATTCTGAAAGATGATATGACATAACCACGCTCAATCACTTCACAGTGGCACACCCAGGGCTTTTGCCTACCGGGCATAGGCTTTTATTCCTACATTGCCCACTTCCCGTGAAAACAAGATATGAGGTTAACCGGACGTGTCTTCTTTCTAATAAACCACATTCCCTCCTGTGACATTTTCCCTTCTAATTGCTCACAGTCCTTTAAGTCGAAGTTCACCAATTTACGGTTTCCCAAATATATCTTTATCCTCCCTCCAAATATCCAAACAACGTGTGTTCCATTCTTAGTTTCCTATCACCTCTCCTCTTCTCTGTGAGTCCTTCGAGATTACCGGTGGGTGTGCAATTATACGTGTAGAGAACACTTAGCTCCTGGCAGATATGTCTACATCTGGAGACCTAAATTTACTTAAAGTGACAAGGTGAGCTCTAACTAGCTCTTCGCCTGTTCCGGCCTTCCTTCCTCTCTCTACTGTGTGCTCTGTTTCCTATTTGAAGGTCATTGATCTTGAAAGGGAAGTTGGAAAGCAAAGAGGAATGAAGCAGTTCTGAGGTCTGCACCTTTGAGAACAAAATCCGATCTGCCCCAAGCAATGAGCATATCTCTTTCTTGTTTTTTTTTTTTTCTTCTTAAAACACAGCTATTGAAAAACATCAGCAGTTCATTGCATTTTTTTAAGCCTTTTCCATAACCTTCTTACATTTCCCGGGCACTCTTTTGCATATATCTTTATAATATACTCTCACTCCACCTTTCCAAGCACCGTCTTGGAATCTGAGATCACCCAGTCATACAACTTTATAAAATGCTTCCCAATTTCTTTCATTTGCATTTATATCAGAATTTTATTTTTACCAAGTTTTTCTACCTGGCAAGGCTTAAATAGACACATACGTTTTCCAAGCAGATAAGAATGGGTTTCAAAATGATAACTATGATATAGTTAATTTTTTTTTAAATTCATCATCTCAAAGACAGAGGATGTTGATGCTTTGTAAAGAAGATAGAGCATCTTTCTATTATATAAACACTTGCATCACCGTGATCAACCCCAATACTCTCTCTGAGGGTCATCCTGGGAACAGATACTGAAAAACACCTCCTGGAGCCAAATCAGGTCCTTAAATATTCAAGCGTTTATTTCCCCAGGGAACCCAGCTTCCGGCAAACCCTAATACAATATAAATTGTACATAGTTTAATTCATCTTTGCTTTCGGTATGCAAAAAAAAAAAAAATCATGTATATAAACTATCAAATTAACTAGATCTGAATGAGCAAGATCCAAGAATTAAAAGGATGCATACAAAGTTGGAACAAGTCTTAAATTGAATTTTATTTCTTTTGGGATATTTTTCATAGGTATATAATCCCTGAAGTATAAAGAAAGCAAGCAGAGAAATATAAAGGCTCTGCAGATATTTCCTTTGTACCTTTTGCAGAATCTATTATAGATTACATTACAGATTTTATTAATTGTAATATTATGAATTTATAATTTCATGGATAGAGATCATTTCAATGTTGAATCTATTTATATAAAGTAAGAGCATGTAGGGGAGCAAAGTTTGTCACCCCAAAATGTGTCTCTTTGGCATGTGGATGATTTTAGGCTGATTATTTTCAAGTTTCAGAAGACTTGGGAAGTTTTTCTTTTTACCTCCTCCTTAACTGTCTAAAAGAATTTTGATAGGGCGCCTATACCAGGAAGAGAACTATGACCAAAGATAACTTCTTTTCACATCAAAAAGACTTCTCTGCATGGCATGCAAACATTCGTTTATCAAACATTTGCCCTTCCCATTTCCCTGTGAATTGAAGTTCCAGACCCCTGTGTGTCCTTCTCCTTAGCTCAGGGAGGCATGTAAACCTCAATAACCTCTTGGTGAGCAGCTCAATATCCTTGTACAGCAACTAAATTAAAACAAAAAGACAACTGACTGATTGGGAGAAGATATTCGCTGATGATACATATGATAATAAGTTAATATCCAAAAATATATAAAGAACTCATACAACTCGACAACAAAGAACAAATAATTCAATTTAAAAACTGGCAGCAGACTTAAACAGATATTTCTCCAAAGAGGAGATTCAGATGGACAACAGGCATACAAAAAGATGCTCAAGGTCACGAATCATCAGAGAAATATAAATTAAAATCACAATGAACTATCTCCTCACACCCGTCAGAACGGCTATCATTAATAAATCAAAGAACAACAAGTATTGGACAAGATGTAGAGAAAAGGGAACCCTCATACACTCTTGGTGGGACTGCAAATTGGTACAGCCACTATGATTAACAGTCTGGAGGTTTCTCAAAAAATTAACAATGGATATACCTTTTAACCTGGCAATTGCACTTCTGGATGTTTATCCAAAGAAAATCAAAACAATAATTCATAAAGATCTATGTATTCCAATATTCATGGCAGCACAATTTATAATAGCTAAGATGTGGAAGCAACCTAAATGCCCATCAACAGATGATTAAAGAAGTTATGGTTCATATATACAATGGAATATTACTCACCCATTAAAAAAATGAAATCCTACCATTTGCAACAACATGGATAGACCTAGAGATTATTATGCTGAGTGAAATAAGTCAGACAGAGAAAGATAAACACCATATTATTTCACTTATATAAAGAATCTAAGGAATGAAAAGAACAAACTGATCGGAAACAGATTCACAAATATAGAGGACAATCTGGTGACAGCCAGAGGGGGCTGATTTGGGGGGGCTGAGAGAATGGGGTGAAGGGTTAAAGGAGTACAAATTGGTAGTTGACAGATGGTCATGGGAATGGGGAGCGTGGCATAGGGAATGCAGTTGTACACTGCATTAATACACTGGCCAGGTGGAGAACCAGAGGAGAGAAAGAGCAATTAGGGGGATCGTTTCATTAACTATATAAATGTCTAACCAATGTACTGTATGCTTGAAACTAATAAAATTAAATTTAAAAAAAATTGATTCTCTTATGTTTAACCTAATTATTAGGCCAGCCCAAGAACCCAGAAGGGTAGAATAACACTTTTTCCTCCCTAACAAGCACCTAACAACGATATTAGCTCTCTCATTTCACTTTTCATCAAGAGAACGACAATCTTTAAGCCAACAGAAACAGTTTCAAACCATGCCACAGGAGGGAAAAAACTTGATATTTACAAAGGAAACAAATTTCAATCGAAAACTTTGGGAGGAAGTCGCATCTGAAAGAGTCAAGTATTTTAAAACCTCTGCGAAATAGCATTTTTAATATCTGAAATATCGAATTTATGCTCTTGTGTTTTCCCTAACGCAGAAGCTGTTCCGTCGCCCTGACTCTAACCAGTCAGAGGCAATTACGGCGAGTCAGAAAGACAAAATGGAGACATCTCTGTCCTCCCACAATACTGGTCAACCGCAGCCAACGGCTGCTTCCTTCATCAACAGCGGATAATGCGCTACTCCACGGCAGACAGGGCCTTGAATAATTCCGCTCCCCCCTGACCGCCATCCCCGAACTGAGCGGGGAAAATGCATTGGTGCTGTTAGGGCTGGCGACACATTGATTAATCAGGTAATACACGTTCTAAACACTTAGTGAAATGGACTGTAAGAAAACTATTTTACTGACTCTCGGGGGCAACCATTTATCTTCTACTACTGTAATGATACCGCTGTATCTAAGTCTTTCCAGTCAATAGTACTTCAAAAATTATCTAAAATGCCTGAGTTTTATGGATTCAACACCATTTAAAGTCCACTAAATGTAGCTAAAATTTTCAAAAAAAAAAATATTGAACAATAGTAAGCATGCTAAAGAGACAGAAAACGATAGAGAATATAGAAATTATCTATCACTATGGACTAGGCAAGATGAGGGACAGTGGTAATTTCATTTTGAATAGAGCTGACTGGAAAATGATAAAAGAAAAAAAATCCCTTTCGACGCAACAGGAAAAAAATGTGCATGGGAGCAATGCTTAATAAAACGCTGTTGCTATTCGTTTGGCAGTCCCGGAGCCGACGACACTAGAGAGAGTTTGGTTACAAAAATTATGTGCCTGGTATGTTATGCAGCCAAATTAGCGAGTAATTAGACAGAAATGTTGACACTCCGCCAGAAGCGGCAGCCACCCCACAAATTCCAATCATATAAAGCAAATGAGTGGAAGCCTATGAAACTGACTGTACTTAAGACTGCTCATTCCTTTTCTCTATATTGTAATAATCTCGGAGAAACCGTCTCCAATCCTCCAGAGGGAGCCCCTTTGTCATTTGTTTTGATGGCACCTCTATTTTCTTTTCCTTCACATAACTGGGGTTCTGTGATTGTTTCCCTTCCCCGACTAAACTGTCAGACCCTCCCCCCTCACCCCCTCCAAAGACAGAGACCCCATGACTGGCTCCCAGCATGCCTAGCGTGGTGTGCTCCAAATATACTTTAAAAATGAATGAATCACCTTCTCAACACATCAAAGGTTTTCTCCATTTTCTGGTCTCTTTTTGGTTGTTACTTGCATTATCCTCCTACTTTCCCTTCTGCTACTATTCCGCTGAGAATACAATAGCAGACAGAATCCCTAGAATGAGGTGACATTTACAGGAAAGGGACATCTTCTTCCCACCCCTTTGTACTATGAGCACCAAAGCAGACCACTTGATCGAGAGCATTCATGCCCCCATACGGATCCTGAAATACGAAAGCAATAATCTTAAAAAGAATCTCACATCTTTGTCTGAAATCATCTTCGGAATAACACAATATATAGTCTTCTAGGCCCTTTAGAAATCGATAAATCGATGCAGAAATCACGGGTATAAATGGAGTACCTATTCTGTGCCAGTTATCACAAGATTCTCCAAAATCTGGAAGACAGCTATAACAGGTTTCACTGGACCCTTTTGTCCAGCCATAGTCATTCTCATACCTTACAACTTCTTGCTTTAAAGCAGAGGGCATTCTTTCCATCATCTCCGCCTCATGCCTTACACCGATACCTTATTCTTAAAAACTTTTACAGCATCATTTCCAAGTTCTGCTTTTGCCCGATTGTCACTGTAACAGGAACTGTATTTCAGTCCTGCCTGTACCCCCCAAATGCTGTGTGCATGTGTATGTCTGTCTGTATGTCATCTATTAATGTACTCATGTTAAGATTTTGCCCTTATTGTCAATTATAGAAGAAGAAAAATTAGATTTTCCTTACACAGACATTTTGACAGGTCTAACATGGGAGTTCTTCTCATTCCATTTATTCATTGTTATTTCAACAGCTCCATTTTTTACTTGCCGCTTGTATCCACCAAATATTAATTTTGTCTGTGTCTTTTAGAAAGATATAATATACAACCTCATCAGCGTTACCACGAGTAAGTGGTGATTTAAAGAGCCGCCTCACCTTGCCACAAGTTATTTGAGAGTCAAAACTTGAGTAATAACCTAGGAATATTTC
Organism: Rousettus aegyptiacus; assembly: GCF_014176215.1. Lineage (NCBI taxonomy): Eukaryota > Metazoa > Chordata > Mammalia > Chiroptera > Pteropodidae > Rousettus > Rousettus aegyptiacus. Next base: position 89,306,234 of record NW_023416285.1, on the reverse strand, counting down.
AGAAAACAAAAGGACTTTCAGAAATTACAAACAGCACTAACCAATAAATAAGTGTCCCCATAGTGGGAAATGCTTGATGTCTACGCGGAAGCAGACTATGAGACAGGGAATCAAATGTGAGTAGACAGTTTGAGGGGTGAGTCCTGGTAAGATGCGAGGGGCGTGAGATACTGTATACTAAGGCCTAAAATCAGGCCCAATATTATGTGTGCCTTGACACATAGGAAAAACTAGGGGTGGGGGGGGGGCCAAATAGCCTAACTGAAAGCTCTCCTCCCCACTCTGCTCCCACAGGTAGGGTCGCCTAGCCGAAGAGTCCTTGTCAAAGGACCAGGCACAGTCCCTGTCTATTTCAGAGTAGGGGCTTTAGTTCCCTGCCAGCTCATGGAATTATTCAGACAAGGTAATCACATCCTCTCTGGAGAATCAGTGGGTACCCCACCCTCTTAACGCTGCAAAGCCTGCCTCCCACGCACAGGCCCTGCTTGTTCACAGCATTCCCGAGTATCATCTCTGTGCGGCCCTGTGTGACATGCAGTGACTTCCTCCCGGGCTGTGAGTGTCTGTGACAAATTGCTGTCCATCTCATCTATCCTATGTTAGGTGTTTTGCATCTGGTCATCTCCATAACCTTAGGGCAGGAACCCCTCCCTCACCAATGGCCTGAAGAAGGATAAATGAAAACAGACACAGAAGGAAATGCATCTAATAAAATGTGTATCACCAAGCAAGTTACTACTGTGGCCACTTGGTGAATGGACTGAAAACCCTCTGGACAGTTCTGCAAGCTGGTGAAGAACCTGCCTCAGAGACATCGGGCCCCCCTCCCCCATGTGTTAAGAGAAGTGGGGATTTTAAAGTCAACTCCGGTCAGTCACTAGTGCCCCCAGGGCCATTCTTTCTCCCACACTTGCAGGGAGCTTTAAATGAGCAAAGTGGCCCAGCCAGACAGAGAACGCCCTCAGGCGAGAGGTGCAGAGGCCTGTGGGTGGCACCTGGCCTGCCAGGACTACAGGTGTAAGGCGTGAGGAGGGACCTGTGAAAGAGAATGGTCTATTACGCCCGAATCCTGTCGACTGCCAATTTCTTCCGCGAAATTCACTAATCCTCACACAAAAGACTCTATCTTGTAGTACAGATAAAGGTCTATGCCTGAAAAGAGGATTTTAAAAAGAAAAAGGGAGAGATGTTGAATGCCATAGTTTGATAAAGTATAGTGCCAATTCATTCCTGGGACCTGGAGCATTTAGGAACTGGGGGCTCCAGGCTGGCGGTTCCCATCCCAGTGGGTATCAGGGTCACGCGGAGGGCTTGGGTCTCTACTCCAGAGTCTCTAGTGAAGTAGTCTAGGGCGAGGCCTGAGACTCTGCATTTCTAACGGGCTCCCTGGCAATGCCGATGCCACCAGTCCAGGGACCACACCGGGCTCTAGGCCAAGGCCATGCCACCAAAGGTCTTCACACACGGAGCTATGGAGACTTGTGTGGAGCGACAAGGATATGATAGAGTCAAATGGTGTCTTCAACAGAGGGATGGACCATCAAAGCAGGAGGTTAAATCACAGAAGAAGAGCCAGAAGCTTTGTCTTTACGGTATTGTAATTAGAGGAAGAGATGAAATTTCCTTTATATAAACCAAGGTCAAGGAGACAGCCCAGGTAAAAGCACGTACGGATGGCAGCTGAGCCTGCATTTATCCAAGGTCCTGGTGTACATGGTCCTTTTCTCCACGGACAGAGCGAAGAGGGGATTTCAAAGGAGAGGAGATGGGAGTCAAGGTCACTCCTACCCAGACAACAACGGGGCACTTAGCGTGTTGATAAAGGGGTGCCTTGCACTTGGCTTTATCCCTTTATCCCTTCAGTCCAACAAAATTCTGTTTTGCCTTTGGAAATAGACTGGTATCTTGGTCTCATGGAAATATCCACTCACTCATGACAGGACAACCCTGCCTTGCGCTTTATCTCTCTGCCTCTGAATTCAAGCGCTCAAGAAGCTATTACAACATCAATTATTGCTTGGGAAAAAAAGAAGAAAACTCTCAAATCTTACCACGAGGTGACTTCTGAAAGCCAGTCATGCCAGTCTCCCCGAGGTGTGACAGAGCATAATGATGCAAGGCAGAAAGAAGGAAGTCTCTCCTCCCCAAAACCTCTACTGAAACTCAGAATTCAGCCTTGAAAGGAGTTTGGCCTGAGAAACTCCAGCTTCCATACCATTCATCGCAAAAGTCGGCTTCATCATTCAAGCATTTTTCAAATGCTTATGAGCGCCTCTCGTGTGACAGGCAAGGTGCCTCCTACAGGAGAATGTTTAGAATATGCAGTCTGATAAGTTCAAGAGGCCCTTGCCAATTCTACAATTTCAGATTCGTTCCTTCCCAGGAAGGCACGGGTCTCGTGGCAAAGACCCCAACACTGAGCCGAAATCCTCGGTGGCAACTGACGTGGGATACTGTTGGCCAAGAGATGGATGGCTTAGCGCAGCGCCACCTGGGTATGATACGGAAAAGAAAATGTTGGTCGTGGGGAACGTGGGGCACGAAACACAAGGAGACGCGGTGAGAAGTCAGGGACAGGTCAGGTGTCGATGCACGAGCTGGAAAACTGGCAGGAAACAGTACGGCCCAGGGGCGGTGGCGGCCCAGGGAGCACGGGGCCCACGCCGCGAGGAAGGGATGTTCTGGGTGAACTACTTCACGATCGTGCCTATACATCAAGGGTGAGGCCGTCGGTGCGTGGGGGCATCTTCCTGCTGCCTGCCCCCATGGAGGCAAAGCCAGATACCCTCTAGGAGGTCAGTCTGAACGCAAGGCAGGCCCCAAAGAGGAACGGTGACAGTAGGAAGGTCTTCTCGATGCCTGTGAAACGTCTTTCTCCTCGTACGAAGAAAAGAAACGAGCTCATTTTGTTTATTGTCGGAGTTTTCAAGGCATTGTTTTGACTTCGTTTTAAGCTCTATTAACTTTAGTATGATCCCTTCCTCACTTATTAGCCTAGTGACTAAATATGTCTATCCGTGTCTTTAAATACAACAACACAAGGTATCCCAGAGGCTGATGTGACGATAAAGTAAATGATACGTTTTAAGTGTCTAGCTGGACCTGTCTCGCTGTGGATGAGTGTGAGCTGCCCTCCCACGCCCTGTCCCTGTCATTAGCTGTTGTGATGATCCATCCGTCTTCTCTGAGGAGTTAGAGTGCATTACAAAACCTAATACTCTCATTCATTCATTCATTCATTCGACAAATATGTCCTTATTTGTGATACGACACTCAGTAAATGCAGGAGACACAGAAATAATAGGCAGTCCCTGGCCCCACAGACCTCTCCGTCTCCCCCAGGAGATGGGCAAATAAAGACTGGACTATGATGACGAGCGATGCTGGAGAAATACGGAGGGGGGATTAGAAAGTGGAAGGAAGGCAGTCGGGAGAGCTTCCCAGGGGAGGGAGCAGCTGCTCTAGGCTCCAGGGAAGAGCTGAGGACCCGGCCAGGTGGACGAGTCCGCGAAAGGGAGAGAAAGGAAGTGTGAAGGCACTGAGGACAGAGAGCAGGACGTCTCTCGATGCCAGAAAAGGGGCTGGGCGGGCAACGAGGCAGGACCGGAAGGCAGTAATGAATGAGAAAAGCAGCAGAACAGTGACAATACTGGCGTCACAGGAGTCAAGGGAAGAAAACCATCTGGGGGAGAAAGGGGTGGTCAAATCCGGGGAAGCGAGCCACGCAGGGATCACGAAGTGCTCGTTCGCCAGGCTGTGGATACTCCCAGCAAAAAGAGCGTCAGGGGCGAAAGTTAGTCCCCGAGGACTTGGAACTTGGGAGGTGAACTGAGTTGAGCGTAAACATACTACGCGGCTTCTGCGGCCTGAGGGGCAACTGCTGTCCCCACCACCTCGCTGTGTCGGGGAGCCGCTCGTGGTCACCCCGATACCTCGAACGAAGAGCACAGAGGCGCGCTGCTGCTCATTCACGGGTAGTACTCGCGGATGTGTTTCTTTACATCCACACTTCGTATTTCGGATCACGTCTATTTCCCTTGTGACGGGCGACCCCTGCCACATTCATACGGCCACTCCTTCCTTCCAGAGACACACCAGCACCACCGCTCACCGCGCTGCCGAGGCCCCACATACTGCTGCGTCCTTACTCCACTTTGATCTGTACCTCACGTTTTACAGTTTGGGGCTTCGCCTGGCATCTTGTACTTCGTTCTGTGGTTCCCCTACATTAACAGGGTTATGCAAAATATTTGCTCCATGTGACCAGGGGCGCCCTCTTGTGGCACACAGTGGAGCGACAGCCCCAAAGCCATGAACAAAGCCCTTCCCTTTGCGTTCCTCTAGCCAAAAAGCTCAAACAAACATTTCTCTTTCTAGACCTCCTTGCAGCCCGACTAAGCATGTGACAATTATGGTGCGAAAGATTCGGGCAGAAGTCTTTGGGTAGGGATTTCCATTCCAACGACAAAACAAAGCCTCATTAGAAAAAAAGCCCTTTGCTCTCATCCCTCTTTTCTTCCCAAGTGCAATGCAGACCACGCCAGGGGACAGCCACTATTTGCAGACTCAAGGGTGAGAACCACATGCTGAGGATGGTGGAGAGGAGGAGTGAAGGGACCCGGGCCTCTGATGACACTGGGGAGCTGGTGCACCTGTCTGGATGGCTACCCGAGGACCTCCTGCTCGGTGAGAAGCATAAATCCCTGTTACTTATCGGTTAAGACGATTTTACTGCTGGAAGCATCCGCAGCAGGCACTTGGGTGGTGCTCGTTGTTCCGGGAGGCCCCTGGAGATGTGAGAGCTCTACCACCTCTATGCTACTCCCGAATGATGCATCCGCTCCAAGGCATATGAATGAAACTGCCCCTTGATGCACTGTGGCCTCAAGTGCACTCACAGCTTCTGCTGAGACCTCCTCTCAGATGACCCTGAAGTCCGATTGGTGGGTTTTTGGATGCTCCTGACTCCTGGACAAAAACCACAGAAGGTTCCAGAAACTTGCTTTGGTAAGAAAGTACAAAGATGCATGGGTCGCACCTACGAAAGTGAGAGTATCTCTCTCCTGCCTCCGGTAACACAGAATTACTGAAGGTGGGGAGAAGCGGGGGAAGAGAAAGGGAAGAGGAGGGAAAAAGGAGGTCCAGCAGTAGACAGGGACAAGCTTCAGGGTCCTGAGACCCTGGCACCAGGGGGCAGCCTGTGAGTGCCACAAGGGATGTGTATGAGGTGCGATAATGGTTCGTTTAAGAATGCAGATTCTTGGGACCCAGCCCAGAGATTCTGAGGCCATCGCTCTGAAGTGGGGTCCAGGAATTTTCATTTGCAATAAGTTGCTCAGGTGACAATTATGCATTGCATAATTAAATCTCCGCTAAAGGCTATAAGACCATGAGTTAGTGCAGCCTGGACTGAGAGACGGAGAAACGTGTTGAGTGAGTAGCTTCTCTGGAACTCAGCTGCAAAATGATTAAACGAATGGTCCTCAAACGTTTTTACTGTGGAACCCTCATTTTTTTTTTTTTTTTAGGATTTAATATGCATGCTTAATGTAGGAAATTGATGGAAGAGACACATCTCTAACTAAAGCAGGGTGGGAAACGAAAGGGTTACCTGGTTTCCCTCACCCTGTCGCCTTCCTCTAAAGAAGCCTAAGGCTCTTGGCATCACCAGGACAAGTGGCCTCCTGAGTCCATTCCATTGAAGCCATGTGACTTTAACAGAATGACACAAATTAGGGAGGATCTTCACGGTCCTTGTGCTGAAGGGCGGATTCCCTCCTGAGATGGAAGATAAAGGAGAGAAAGCCGGGGTGTGTATTTTAAAGTGCATTTATAACCTTTGTCTAAAAGGGATTTCTTCGCAGTGCTGTTTTAAAGGTATTTTAAACGCATCGCTCAAGGTATGACCGGAATAATTATACACCAGTTTGAAAGTGGTCGTTTTGGTCAACAATGAAAGTTCAGTTTAATGGAGGGATGGGGAATCATAATTTAGATTTATTTGGATTTTTGAAATATATAGGCTACCCAGGCTACAATGAAGAAAGCATAAACTAAAAGAAGGGCAAAGCCTGCTGTGAAAACAAACTAGGAATTCGGAATCCAGTGTTGAGACCCTTTCTGTCATGAAAATGTCCCTAGGGGCAAGATTCCCTGCCCAAGCCCCAAACCTTACACCAGCTACCTGTGTCCTGTTTGGCAGATCATTTCAATTCTCTGTGCCTCGTTTCCTTTGCTGGTTACAACAGGCATTAACTCAACGAACATGTATTCGGTTTCTACGATGTGCCAGGTATTATTCCGGGAAGCAGGCAGGGATCTTGGCCTGCGTGGAGCTTACTGTGGAACAAGAGGAGAAAGACGACGCGCCTGAAGCAAAATCTATGTTAGGGTGGAGGGCGTAGGGTGGAGAGAGGTATGGAGACGAGTAAGTCAGGGAAAGAGGAACCAGAGTGAGATGAGGGAGTGGGGGCTGTAGGGGCAATGGGTGAAGTGACGCCAAGGCGACACCTCGCTGAGCTGGCAACTCGGGAAAAGCCTAAACGGAGGGAAGGAAGAGGCTCGGTGGATATTTGGGGCGCGGGTTAGGGAGCAGTGGTCCACGCGCAGGCTACGTTTCCAGCAAAGGCGCCAGAGCGTAGCGTGTTCTAGAAACATGCAGGGGCTCTCTGTGGCGGGAGCACAGGTAGCGAGAAGGAAACTTGAAAGACGTGAGGTCCGAGAGGCAGTGGGGCGGGATTTTATCACCAGCCTCATAAGCCACTGAAAGGACGTGGGCTTCAGCTCTGAGAGGGATGGGGAGTGACTAAGACAGTGACGTGATGGGGTTTACATTTAAAAGGACCACTCAGCTCACTGCCTTGAGAATCTGAGCATCCATTCTCCAGGGGCCGCCCGTTAGTTCACAGCGACTCGTTATGATGTAATGCACATGAATTTAAGCTCCAAAATACTGCTTGCGTTCAAAGCTTGTTATTATTGTCACTTTCTGACCTTTATACTAAAAACATACAAGCAGGAAAAAATACAGCCAACAACTACAGTTTTGTATTATGAGCTCACAGATGATAAAATTGCACTTTTCTGCTTGTCAAAAAGTGGACACCGGATTGGTTGTCATATTTCAAGCCTGTTTAATGGTCCAAGGGAGGCAGACGTTTGAGACTAGGGACAGATCATATTCTGACTTTCCAGCTTCTCCTTATGATTCAAGACACTAACAAACATTCTATATCTGGAAAAAAAATAGTAACTCTACTTTTCCTCAACATGACAACAACATATTTCCACATCAACTTGTCTCACACACACACACACACACACACACGCGCGCGCGCACGCAAAATCTTGCTTTAATAATTGTGGAACTCAAATGGCATAAAGAGTCACAGGGCATCATTAACTTATTTGTAAGGTTGAAGCTCTAAGATATAGCTTACGTTCAATGATTAATAATTGAAGAAATTTAAATTAAAACAAAGAGATGCCATTTCACCAAAAGAACTAACAAAAAGCATAAGAATACTTAATTTATTAAAAGGTATGATGAAAAATAAGAATTCTTACAGCAGTGGGAGTCTAAATTGACATAATCTGTCCAGAATTGATGAAATATCAACATAGATAAAAGCTTTAAGATTGTTAATATCTGTTGACAGTAATTATTCTTCCAAATTTAACCCTAGAGAAAAGAATCTATAAAGTCAAAAAGGTATGAGTGCAAAAAATTTTTTTTTTAATTTTATTAAGAAAAAAATAATGGGTGCATATATGTTCACTCAACTGTTCATTCAATCACTTATTCACTCAACAAACACTGAAAATCTACCATTTACAAGGCACTGTTCTGGGTGCCGAGTACAAGGCAGTTGGGGTGGGGATGGGGAACATAAAACTTCAACTTCTGCCCTTCTGGAGCTTGCATTTTGTAGGGTGAAACAGACAACTGATGAGTCAATAAGCAAATACACATTGCACGTTGATAAGTATTATAGAAGCAGAGTGGGGAAGGTAGAGGTCTGTATTATAGTAACGACAAAACAGAAATAGAAGTGTCAGCTATGGAAGTCTCAGACGAAAGAAGAACAGTCATTTAAAGCATACTTATAACAAATGTTTAGATTCTTAACAATATTAAATTTAAAAAAGAAGCAAAATTGTGTTCGTGTGTGTGTTGATACATGATCTCAACTATATTAAGTGGGTACACACATACATGTATTCTGGAAGAAAATGCAGACATATGAGAAAAGTAATAAGTTATCTTTCAATGGTGTGATAATAGGTAATTCTCATTTTTTTTAACAATTTTTGTTTTTTTCTAAGTTTTTAAATAATGGTTTCATAATACTTTTATGATCAGAAGAAAATCACAATTTTTAGAAAGGCTATAAAAATCATTTGAGTGGCATATAACAGTATGTTAAAGAGGGGGAAATGCCATGAAAAGAAATTGTTTTGCTCAAGAAAGCGATGTGGGATCACTCAGTCATATAGCTCTGAGATGTCCAAACTCTTGGCTGAACTCATATTTGGCTGAACGGCCATGTGAAATCTGAAGATGAAGTAGAATTGTTTAAGCCATGCTGTCACAATGTCTCAAAGTCTCATGGGCCCTTCAGACCTGAGGTTCTCAAAGGATCATCTTAGGACCATCTGATCAGAATTCTCTGGTGGACTTGCTACACGCAGATACCCGAGTCCCACCCGCTGAGTCACAGCCTCTGAGGGTGGGGGGTCCCACAATCTGCATACTTAATAAGCTCCCACAAAGTGAGACCCCAGGGCCAGCCCAGCTGACAACAGAATGGTATACTCTAATTCCATGTTTGGTTTTATTTGTAATTACGAAGTCCCCAGTTTGTCCTGTGTGGGCCCCATCCTTTGTTTGAAATGACATATACGAGAATAAGATGACAATTTTGACTGTAGAAGCTAGTGCCGGCTTTGACATCTTCTGTGACAACAGAAGAGACTAGTAGTACTGTGTTTATCGACATAATAAAAACATCATTTTAGTCTCAGATGTTATATCAATATAAAACATCTATTTTACTGTAGCAAGAATGTTACTTTGAACAATAAATTTTGAGAATATTTAATTTTGTGTAAAAAATCTATTTTAAAATTAATAGAGAACATATAATGCAATAAAAGAGATCAACCTTGAGCACAAATTCTAACATGATACATAATTCTCTGGATTTTGGACAGTCTTTATAGAAGGGGAAGGTATGCCTTAGGTTAAAAATATATATCTTATCTCATCCCCATCAGGAAAACCATAATAATGAAATGAGGGCTGCTGTTTTGAGATGATTTCACATATATACTTAGCAGGTAATTTGTTATTTAATATATAAAATGTTACTCTTTAAAAACTTGGAATAGCCCAACAATCCCTTTTGGAATTAAAACTATATATATCTTAACATGAAAAGGGCATATCCATTTAGTTTAAAAATGTGGAAAGATATGGAACAGTTTCTGATTAAACATAGTAGAATAAATGCATATATTTGCATCTGCTTCCTTTTAAATTCCCATCAAAATTATTTTTAAAAGGAATAACATAGATCCAAATTCATAAGAACAAAGAGATGAGGAGGAAAGACAGAAAATGAGAGATTTAACTATTTTTTTTGGAAGATAAAGAATAGACGGATGAATTGTGACTGACTTCACAAAGCAAAAAAGGTCAAAGCTACATGCCCACATGGTAGAGTGCCAATAACAAACATGCTGGTTTGAACCACGGAATCTCAGAAAGGCACAGGAACTAGAAAGCATAAGGAACCCAAAAAACAGGGGGCTGTATGCTAGAGGGTCAGTTAACACAGAAGGACTCACCTCCTCTCTAGCCGTCCCTTCTGCCCACCAGCAAGAGACAGGACATATTGCCGCTCTTGAGAAACTGAACCAGAGAAACTAAAAACCTGAAAACATCACTGACAAAGGGGGGAATGAGGTACTTTAGTAATACATAGAAATGATTAAGTGAAAGTCTATGTATATGGGACACCCTAAGCTCTCCTCCCAGTGATGCTCAGAATGCTGACAGCCAGGATTATACCCTCAAGCAAGAGACTGGAGTATCACCTAAAGAGAGGAGAAAACAAAAACAACAAAAAAAAAACAGGTCACATACAAAAGATCGGAAAGCAAGCTCTGCGAAGTCAGAACTATTATCTGTTTTGTTTTGAACACCCAGACCTAAAAGTGCACCTGGCACATGGTAGGTGAAGAAATACTTCCATAGACAGTTTTTGAATGAATAAATTCATGAATGTATGAATCAATGTATAAATCATCAATCAGGATGACACCAGATTTAACAACAAGGGAAGCTAGAAGACAGCTGAGCAAGTCTTGAAAAGTCTGAGGAAAAGTGATTTTCCACCTAGAATTCCAGTCCTAGATTAACTATCATAAAGTGGGAAGAATTAATGTTTTCAGACATGTGAAGTCTCAAAGAGTTTTTTCTTCCAAGAACCCTTTCCAAGGAAGCTATTGGATCATGTGTTCACGAAAACAAGGGTAGCATACACAAAGGGAGTTGGAGATTCAGGAAACAGGGACCCCAGTTTGAGGGAGTGACTAAGAGAATTCCCAGAATGATCCTGAAATGAAACTCTGTATGACATCAAGGCAGCAGGCTGAGAAAGGGATCGCTCCTGACTGGAGTAAAACAGCAGACAGGATCCAAGAGGCGTGTCTGCTAGAAAAATAAATTGAATAGAGATCATATGATTGTTGGACTGTGTTGAGTGCGATTTTACAGCTCCTTGGAAGAATGTTGAGTACAATTTACAACAGCCTTCCACAAAACTAAGCAAACAAAAATTAAGCAAGGAAGAGAAAAAAACAAGAACACCCCAAACTTGCACACAGATGTTTATAGTAGCTTTACTCATAATTGCCAAAATTGGAAACCACCAAGTTGCCATCCAGTAGATGGACGGATTAGTAAACTGTGGTACATCCAGCAGTGGAATATTATTCACTGCTGAAAAGCAATGAGCTATCGATCCATAGAAGATGTGGAGGAACCTTAAAGGCATGTTACTAAGTGAAAGAAGTCAATCTGGAAAGGCTACACGCTGTACGATTTCAACTCTATGACAGTCTGGAAAAGGCAAAACCGTGGAGACAGCAGGAGGCTCAGTGGTGGCCGGAGGTCAGTAGGGCTGGAGGGGTGAAGAGCCAGAGCAAGGAGGATTTTTAGGACAGTGAAAATACTCCATAATGACGAGCACGTTTCATTGCACCTTTGTCCAAACCCAGGGAGTGTACAATGCCAAGAGTGACCTCTAACGTAAAGGAGGGGCTTCGGGTGATTATGACGTGTCAAGTGAGGTTTGTCCACTGTAACCGATGTCCCACTCCGACGCAGAACGTCAGCACTGGGGGAGGCTCTGAATGAGGGGAGCAAGAGGAATATGAGAAGTCTCTGTACCTTTCTCTCGATTTTGCCGTGAATCCAAAACTGCTCTAAAAATAAAAATAAAAATAATAATAATAACAATAATAATAATAATAATAACAACAAACAACACAAGGAGAGAAACAAGATAAAATCACAGTCCAATAATAAAAAAAAACCCGGTTGTAAACAGTACATACAAACTCATGATAACGTAAACTGAATACAGAATTCAAAAATTAATAAAACTATAATAAGAAAGTGGGAAAAATATGGTGTGAAGAGGTACACACCTGCATTTTGGTGAGGGGGCTGGGGAATAAGAGGACTAAATCAACTTCTGTCATAACTAGGCTTCCACACATAAGGAGTTAAAAATTTTGATAATAAAACAATTAAATAAACTTTACAAATTAATGAAATTCTAAAAATCAAGCATCATTAAGAAATCTGGAGGGGAACATCGGATTGGAAGTCATCGCTGCAGGGGCGGTGACTAAAAGGGCAGAGAATTGCTATTTTTCTTAAGTCTTTCAGCACTGAGAGATGACACACACAGATAGCACTTACTTGGGTGACAGGCACTAACACTAGTCTAAACCACATAAAAATTTTTTTAGAAAAAATTGTCGAATACAGACATGCACCATTCTATTGTGCTCAGCTTTACTGCGTTTCACAGATACCAGGTTTTTTTTTTTTTTTTTACACCAACTGAAGGTTTGTGGCAACCGTGCATGGAGCAAGCCTATCCGGTGACATTTTTTCTAACAACATTGGCTCACTTCGTGTCCCTGTGTCACAGTTTGGTGATCCTGGCAATATTTCAAACTTGTTCATTATTATTCCACTTGTTACGGTGATCTGCGATCAGCGATCTTTGATGTTACCGTCGTGACAGTTTTGGGGAACCACACACCGTGGAGAACTTAACTGAGAAATGATGTGCGTGTTCTGACTGATCCGCCAACTGGTCGTTCCCCCCGGTTCTCTCCCTCTCCTCAGGCCTCCCTATACCCTGAGACACAACAATACTGAAATTGGGCCGACTGATAACCCAACAATGGTATCTAAGTGTCACACGTTTCTCACTTTAAATCAAAAGGTAGAAAGGATCAAGCTTAGTGGGGAAGACATGTGGGAAGCTGAAACGGACTGAAAGCTTGGTCTCTCGCACTGGTTGGTCAAGCTGTGAATGCAAAGGAAAAGTTCCCGAAGGAAGTTAAAAGTGCTACTCCAGTGAACACATGAATGATAAGAGAGCAAAACAGCCTAGTGCAGATATGCAGGAAGTTTTAGTGGTCTCGACGGAAGATCAAAACAGCCACACCTCCCTTAAACCAAAGCTTAATTCAGAATAAGGCCGTAACCCTCCTCAGGTCTATGAAGGCTGAAGGAAATGAGGAAGATGCAGAAGAAAAGTGGGAAACTTGCAGAGCTTGGTTCATGAGATTTAAGGAAGGACGCCATCTCCACAACATAAAAGTCCACAGTGAAGCGGCAAGTGGTGATATAGAAGCTTCAGCTAGTTATCCAGAAGATTTAGCTAAGAGGATTAATGAAGGGGGCTACGCTAAACAACAGATTCTCAGTGTAGACGAAATAGCCTTAGATTGGAAAAAGATGCCATCTAGGACTTTCATAGCCAGAAAGAGGTCAACGCCTGCCTTCAGAGCTTCAAAGGACAGGCGGACTCTCATCAAGGGCTAAAGTAGTTGGTGACTTTAAGTTGAAGCCAGTGCTCATTTGCCAATTCAGAAATCCTTGGGCCTTTCAGAATTGTGCTCAATCTATTCTGCCCGTGCTCTATAAATGGAACAACGAAGCCCGGATGACAGCACAGCTGTTTACAACATGGTTTACTGAATATTTTAAGCCACCTATGCTCAGAAAAAAAGACTCCTTTCAAAATATTATACCTGGCCACCCGAGAGCTCTGATGGAGATGAACAACCAGATAAATGCTGCTTCCATGCCCGCTAAAACAACATGCATTCTGCGGTCCATGGATCAAGGAGTTATTTTGACGTTGAAGTCTTATTATTGAAGAGAAATATTTCATAAGGCTAGAGCTGCCATAGACAGTCATTTCTCCGATGGATCTGGACAAGGTAGAATGGCAAATCTTCTGGACAGGATTCACCATTTTAGATGCCATTAAGAAAATTCATGATTCATGGGATGAGATCAACTTATCAACATGAATAAGAGTTTCGCACAAATTGAATCCAGCCTTCATGGATAACGTGGAGGGGTTCAAAACTTCAGGCAAGGAAGTAACAGCAGGTGTGACGGAGATGGCCAGAGAACTAGCGGTCAAAGTGGCCTGAATATGTGATTGGACGGCTGCAATCATATGATAAAGCTTTCGCCGATGAGGACCCGCATCTTATGGATGAGCAAAGAGAGTGGTTTCTTGAGATGGAATCTACTCCTGATGGAGATGCTGTGAAGACTGTGGAAGTTACCAAAAGGGTTTAGAATAGTACATAGGCTTAGTTGATAAAGAAGTGGCAGAGTTTCAGAGGACTAACTCTGATTTTGTAAGAAGTTATACCATGGGTGAAGCTGTCTTATTTTAAGAAACAGCCACTTCAACTTTCGGCGGCCATCACCTCTGTGATCAGTCAGCAGCCATCAATGTCAAGACAAGACCCTCCACCAGCAAAAAGATTACCACTCACCGAAGGCTCAGATGATGGTTAGCATTTTTTTAGCAATAAAGTATTTTTTAATTAAGGTATATGCATTTTTTAGACATCATACAATTGCACACTTAAAGGACTACAGTGTAGTGTGCATAACTTTGACATGCACCATATAACAAAAAAAAAAATTCCTATGACTTGTTTTATTGCTCTGTTCACTTCATTACAGTGGTCTGAACCCGAACCAGCAATATCTCCAAGGTATGCCTGCGGTGTTCTTTGGCTAAATTTTTTAACTATTTAATACACTACTTTGCGAACAATAAAAATTGACTTAAAAATAGTGAATAGTAGTTCTCAAACTAGATACTTGAATTGTACACAGGATTTAAGTGTTTATAAATTATAATATAAAGTTCAATTATTAGAGCACATAACATTGATAATCAAGAACACTACGGACAGACAATAATGAGGCAGAATTTGCTTTAGAGTTCTACTGAGACAAACTGAAACTCGATGATCAAATACTTCCTCTATGCTGGGCTCTGAATGCATTACGGTATCTCCTTTGACCCTCTCACCATCTTGAGAGAGAGACAGAGTGGGAAGATAGTAAATATTCTGAAGCCACACAGTTAGAATGCTATTATGGACTGAACATTTGTGTCTCCCCAAAATCCACGTGCTGAAACCCTAAACTCCAATGCGATAGTCTTGGAGATAGGGCCTTTGGGAGATAATTAGGGTTAGATGAGGTCAAGAGGGTGGGCCTTGATCCGATGGGATTACTGCCCTTATAAGAAGAGAGTTCTCTTGCTCTATTTTTGTATCTGTATCTGTACCCGTATCTGTATCTGTACCTGCATCTGTATCATCTCTCTCTCTCCCATTTGGGGACACAGTGAGAAGGCTGCCATCTGTAAGCCAGGAAGAGAGTCCTCACCAGAACCCAGTCATGCTGATACCCTGATCTTCGACTTCAAGCCTTCAGAACTACGAGAAATAAACACCCATAGTTTAAGCCCTCCCATCTGTGGTATTTTGTTAAGGTAGCCTCAGGTGATCAACACAGAGGGGCTGAGAAAAGAGGGGAATTCAGGTTCATCTAACTCCACACTGACTCTTAAGGAATTTTATTTCTCCTGGCTCAAAATAATGCATCCTATGCAGACATACACACACAGACATGCACCATCCAGAGCTACAAGCACTAGACCATGACCACTCCAGAAATATCCTATATAAACCCACTGACACTCAGTTAGTCTCCCCCAGACATCAGCCATGAGAAGCCAAGGAAACTGTACTCACCTTGAAAACATCGGAATTTCCAAAACTATATTAAGATCGGCCACCTCGACTTAGGTCACAGGATTCCTTCTATGAAAGTCACCCAACTACTTTACAAGTAACATACAACCAATGCAGGTCATCGGAAATACAGGTAAACCTCATCATATGCGTCCTCAGAATGAAGACACTGGATTGCTCACTGAGTTGGTTTATGTCCCCATGTTATGGGCTGCGCTGTGTCCTCCTACCCCCGAAATTCGCATGTTGGAGTCCTAACCCCCGGTACCTCAGACCGTTACTTCTTTGGAGACAGGACCTTTACTGGGGCACTTCAGTTACAATGAGGTCATTAGGGAGGGTTCCCATCCCGTATGACTAGTGTCCTCTTATGAAGAGAAACCTGGAACACAGACGTGCGCAGAGGGAAGGCCCCGCGACGACACAGGGAGAGGACCGCCGTCTACGAGCCAGGGAGGGAGGTCCGCAGCGGGCCCTTCACGCTTAGCCGTGAGCGGGAGCCAGCTCTGCTGACACTTCGATCTCAGGTTTCTAGCCTCGAGCACTAAATAAAATTAATAATAATAAAAAAAATTCTATTGTTTAAGCCACCCAGCTTTTGTGTGGTTCTTTGTTACAGCAGCCATAGCAGACTAATACAGTCCTTAACTGAATGTGCCCCTGACCTTGGCCGGGCTCCTCTATATCCTCTCAGTTTTATTCAATTACCAAGACAAGGGTACAAACTCCCCATTTTTCTTAACGTCCCATCTGCTCCTAGCATGTGGGTTTTAACTCAGGCCCGTCCTGAGTTCTGGCCATGACGGTCTCCTGACTGGTTTCTTAGCTCCTTCCCCTTTCAATCCCTGCTGTCCCTGGGAGGAGAGTGGGTGGCTGGGGTCACAGCCGTCCCACTACGTGAATAACCGGTACGGCCGTCCCGGCTGAACCTTAGCCTGCCTTACACTAGCCCCAGAGTCCACTGTCCGAATTACAAAGCTCATCGTGTTACCCCTCCTGAAAGCCCTTCAGCGGGTTTCCCCATCCTGCGAGATGACACCAGAATTATTTAGCTGGGAGCCTCCCTTGTTTTCTAGCACTTGTACGCTTTTTCGGTCACGTGTCCACCACTCCTCCATTCACACCCCGGGGTCCAGCCACCCCAAAAGTGCTTCACCGTCACAAACACATCTTGTTTGTGTGTCCCCAAGCCTTCGCACGTGTCACGAATGTCTACTTACTTCCCTCCTTGCCTGCTTGTGGAATCTCTGCTTACGCCTCGAGACTCGACACCAGTGCCCTTACCTGTCCAGCCTCCTCTGGCTCTCATCCCCTGGGCTGTCACTCTGCCTGGGCGTTTCCATGACAGCGGTTACACTAGATGGTCATCACGGGTGCCTGTCACTCTCTAGGCTGGGGACGCCTCGAGCGCAGTGAGTGATGCTTATTCAGACTGTCACAGATACGGGACCTCTGGCTGACCAGAGTGGGGGCCTGAGAAAACGTCTGGAGAGTACAGGCTTGGTATGCTTCGTCACAAATGCTGAGCCGAACTTAGCGATGGCCTCGCTAAGGAAAGAAGGCTGTTTTTTACCCAAATCAAATTAGGTGCCTCCTGCGTATCCCCTCTCCTGGCACCCAGCTCTAAGATAAGAGCACAGGTTTCCTGCAGCGTAAATATCCGCTGAATGGATGAATGAAGCCATTAATAACCTTTGACTGTGCTGGAATCAGTACTGCTGGGAAGAACATTTTCAAAAGAAAAGAAAATCACCTTTCTGAGTGAGTCAGGATAGAATCGTTTGGACACAAAATTCATTCTTTTCTTAGGAAACAGGCTCTTAATGAAATTCATGGTGAGTATGGTAGATGTGTGGGTTCCCTGGACCTTCCTCAATGCACAGAGCCATCTCAGGAGCATGGCTTGTGGGTGGCAACAGGGAGCCTGTGCCTATGACTGCGGGGGGCAGGGGGCGGGGAGGGACACACACAGTAATTAAATCCGCCTGGGGCGAGGTAAGCTGTGTGAGTGGGCTACTTCTTTTCAACTTGGGAAAGTGCATAACGGGGTCTCAGTGCATCTTCTCCGACACGGTTGGTGGTTTCCTTTGATACCTGAGATGGCTCCTGTCTGAAGATGAGCCCTGAAGGACAGCACCAGCCCCCGGGGGTCTGGCACAGACTCTCTGCATACCCACGCAGCCCAGGGTGGCTCTCATCTCCCATCTAGCCAGACAGGAAGGACCCCACACTGAGGCAAGCTGTCTGAGAGCTTCTTTCCAACAATGGCCTGGGGCCTGGACTGGTGCCTTGGAGTGCGGGGCTGTGGACCCCTGCAGCCCCTTCCAGGCTTGGTTTGTTCCGTATCCTGGGAGCTGCTGCACATCTGACTTCGCTAAGGACTCATAGTCTGAAAGAGTTCACAGATCCCCTCTGGGCTGGCCCGCTGCCTCCCAAGATGACGCATGGCTTCTGGGCTCACCCCCACACATCCCTGAGGCCCTCTGTCCCTGCAAGTCTCCGTCATTTGCGAACACTCCCTGCTGTCATTTTCCACAGGCCCCTAAATGTCCAGAAAGATCATCTGCTTTGAACATGGGATGCAATGTGACTTACCCCTGTTTCTCCATCTGGAGCACCGTGTGGGAAGTAAGTCGGCTGCCCCTTTCGGCTATGCACCCTGGGACAAGTGGCGAAACCCTCTAGGTCTTGATTTCTCCTTCTGTAAGGTGGGAATACTAGTAGCCCTACGGAACAGTGCTCTGCGCAGTGAGAATTAAACGGAGTCTCACGCATCAAGCGGCTAAACCTGGCACGTGGTGACAGCTCAATAATTGCTAAACCGTATTGATTTCGTCGAGCTTGACACAACGCCCGACACATCGCAGGTCCTCGCGTCTGAGAGATTGTTCTCTATCTTAAATAAACGGCATTTCAAACCTGACTTGAACTGCTTAGAAAACATTTTTTTAAAATGTAAGAATCTGAATGTTAATGAGGAACATGGCCTGTGTTATCTATTTCTCACCTAAGGTTATCATTGACAGCTATGTAGATTACCTAGGCAGATGTTTTAAATGTTTGATGCTCTTCAAAACTACTTCGATCCTCTGTGTATCCCAACAACGCATGACTCCGTACTCATCAGCTTCCTGTATTTGAAACCCACCCACATACGTGCACATACACTGCATAAGGCTTGCACGCAGAGCCAAACCAGGAACGCCAGCCAACACGTATCTTCTCACAAGACTTCCTACACATAAATAGTTTACGAGCCCAATTCAAGGATATTTCGTAATTTCGTAGATTTGCACAACCATAGCCACAATCCAGTGTTAGATTTCCATCACAGTGAAAAGGTCCCTTGTACTCAATTTCTACCGTACTCCCAACCACAGCCTTATGCAACTCCTGATCTGCTTTTTATTTCTGTCTCACACAACATTTCTTTTGTATTTTGATAAACGCCGAAGAAGCTGGAGCTGTTCAACTTTATCTTGGGGAAAATCTCAGAACTGGTTTATCTGGTGTCATGGAACCACTTAACTGCTTTCAGTACATGAGTAGTAATCAAAAACAAAAAACAAAAACAAAAAACAAAAACAAAACAAACAAACAAACAAAACAAAAAACTCCAGCAGCACCAATCCAGTGTGTCAGCAGGGCCCCACAGGAACTGCAAAGCAGAACTATCACTCTGTGGCCTACTGAGGCTCACCCCCCGCCCCCCCGCACCAGGGGAAAGGGTTAATTAGAATGCCAAGAGGAACAAATATCCTTGCAGCCATGACTGCCCTTGATTCTGCTATAAAAATCCAGATCTTCACAGTACAGAGGGGCTCACCCTTGGTGCCCAAGAGCTAAAACTCAAATGTTAACCATCCCAACATGCTTTACCCCCTCCCCACCTAAGGATCCCAAAATCCCAAGGAAACTAACGTACTCTTGAGCCAGTTTAAAGGTCATCAACAAAGAGTATGGGTCCTCCTTAGTGTTCCAGCATTTCAGCAAATGGCTAAAGGAGGTAACTCAAACCCCAACAACTGAGATTGAGACTCCTTAGATAAGGAGGCTCATAAATACAGATGCTGTTCAATTTATAATGGAGTTATGTCCCAATAAACCCATACTAAGTTATAAATATTATAACTCAAAAATACATTTAATACACCTAACCTACCAAACATCATAGCTTAGCCTATATAGCCAGTTTCTACTGAATGTATATTGCTTTCACACCACTGCAGAGTTGAAAGATTGTAAGTCCAACCATCATAAGATTGGGGACCATCTGTATCATCATGGGAATGATAAATAACCCTGAGGTAGATCCTCAGAGTTATTGATCTAGCTATTATGTTTTATTCTGCCCCATTTATCCAGCATCACAGCCACGATCTGCACTCACCTCTCAGGTACTGCAGTATACCTTGACTAAATTACCTGTAGTGTATAGCTATAGCCTCACGACTTATGCAGACACAACCTTCTGGCCTTGCTCTGTTCTCAAGCATCCATCTATGGCAGAATATTATACTGACAATATTCTACTGAGGGGAGAAACTCATGAAACTACTGCATATGACAGGCGAACTGTAATGTGGTCCGGACTCTGACTAACTCCAATTGGGTCACTGAACACCCAAAAGATCTACTACCTCAGTTTGATTTGGAAGCATCATTTGGGCCCCAGAAAGCTGATCTATACCATCTCCAGTCAATAACCTTCCTCCTAGTATTCTCAAACAAGCCCAACATCTACTTGCCTATTTGGCTTCTAGAAGCAACATATGCCCCATCTACACATTTCATTAAAATCTATTTGGGCAATCACAAGAAAACCACCACATATGAATGGAGGCCCTTGAGACTACTCAAAAAGCCATCTGGGTAATGGTGCCACTAGTCCTATCTGGTGATTCCTTTACCGTGGAAACCTTATCCACTCATTCTCATGCTTTTTGGAGTCTCCTTGCCCATGTCCATACTTCCAAGAAAGATCACCCCTGGACTGGCCCTGTTGGCCATTTGCACGGAGGAAAAGGAATCCATTGATTTTACTGACAACGGCTTCAGCACCACATGTGATAGAACCCGGTAGAAAGCCACTTCTTTCCATCTAATTCCCAGGGCATCCTTGATAAAGGATGGGATCAAAGGGCCAGTCACTTTGGCACTGGAGGATTCCCACAATAAAGATATGTTCGTTGTCCATATTTTTACAGACTCCAGGTTGGTAGCTCATGGCCCCACTGTTTGGTCTGATCCACGGGTACAAAATAGATTTCACATTCAGGATCGTTCCCTATAGGGCCTTCCACATTGGGGAATACATTGCTGCTCAGACTTCATATATTATATATCATTAAAGTCTCTCATGTTTCAGCTTCTATTATAAGTCCCATGGAGGAAGCTCATTTTAAAGCCATAACTGACCAACTTGCTCACAAATTTTTAAGTAAACTCATATAGTGCCCTCATTCCCTTGGTTCCAAGGGCCTGGTCATTATGGTCTTTGGAACTTTAAACATGGGGCGGGACACCAGGGCATCCCAATGCCATAGGCTCTAGCCCAAACCCTCGCCTCCCAAGGGGATTTTTGTGCTCTGTTCTGGCCCAACATCGTGGCCCAGAAGGGTCATACCAAGGGTCAAATGCCCCTTCTCTAACTAGCAGATTGGTTTTATTGGGCTGTTGCCCCGATCTGCAGGCAGAAATCATTATGCTTTCACAATGATTAATATTCACATGGTTTCTCCTTCCCAGTTTGTGACTGCTTACATCACCGAGGCAGTCTCAGCGAAACCGTGTTCGTTCTTTTTGGACCCCCACTCCAATCTTTACACACACGGCTCATTCAGTGGAGGCATGGGTCTTACAACAAGGCATCATCTGGAATTCCATTTTTCATACTGTCCACAGGCAGCAGTCTTAATAAAGAATCTTAACACACAGACAAAATGGCCTGCCGAAAGACACTCTCTTGAAATTACAAAATGGACAATGGTTTCTCAAATGGATCTCTCCCTTGCCCTCTGCCTTAGGCACCTTGAACTCTTGACTTTTGGGTCTTATGACATTCTACCACAGTGTAACTAGGGTACCTCTTCTCCTCTTTCTAGACTATTCACCGACAGATCTACAAAACCCAAGCAGAATTCCCCTTCCTACTAAATAACAACTCCCCATTCCGCCACTCCTTCTCAAACCTGGAGCCCACATTGAGTCATATAATACAATGGGACCCATTGAAACTGAGGGCCCTAACCCCCCAGTCTATTCTATATGCCATAAGAAAGCTGTCTGCCAAAGCCTGCTATCCCCAAAATGATGGTTTTAAAGGTTGCCTAATTGGAGGTCCCTCTCTGTAGGAAGAAGATATGGTGGCTTCTTTTAAAATACAACTGTTGGTCTCATCACAATCTGACACGTGTTCAGGTATTTTCAGTTATATAACACAGACTCGACACTCTGTATAGCTGCGAGGATATTTCAACAAGGAAAGGAAGATATTAAATTAGTTCTTAGAGTCAACATTTTTTTAAAAGTAGAATTGTACACTTGAAACTTGTATTATTAACCAGTGTCACCCCAATAAATTTAATAAAGTTTAAAAATGAAATTTAGGACCGAAAAACAAAAAAAAGAAGGCATGTATTTGAGCAAAAAAAAAGGGTTGCAATCCAGGAGGCACAGATTCAGGTAGCAACCTAAATCGTGCTCCAAAGAGAAGAAAGAAAGGCAAGGTTTTACAGAGGTGCCATGCACAGGTGTGGTTCCTAATTTGGTCCTCCATGCAGATGAAGGAGTCTGGCTAGGTAAACAGGGATTGGTTACTTCCAACATGCAAACAGGAGAAAGTAAAGTCCACATACGTCCATGCAGCCATTGTTGTCCCAGGATCTTTATGCCTCCGCCTTGAGCTGCATTTTCTAACAGGTTAGCGACTTAAGAGTTAGCCCTGAGAACTGAGGCACAGGCCTCACTTCCTCGACGGCTTCCTGATTCTATTTTAAGTGACTCTTAGCAACGCTTTATTCCACTTTATTTTCTCCATTATCATAAGCATAGGAAAAATTTGTTGGCAGCACAAGCTTGAAATCGTACACAGGTCACATACTGCTTCCGTTTCAGTGTCAACATTTTTAAAAAGGATGCCAGCTCCACTCCATTACAGGGACTTGAACGGGGGATTCCTACAGGGTTCGGGATAGCAATGCCCGCGGTCCTCGCCATAATGAGAAATAAGAAATTACAATCCTTGGAGCCAAAGCAATACTGATTTTTAGTTACTTTTAAGAATAATTTCTCAAATGTAAAACTTTGCTTCAAGATCTCAGGGCTACCCGTGGATTCATAAGGAGTCTACAAAACTCTTGTGCTCACTACTCTCTCTCTCTGTCTCTCTGTCTCTCAGTCTCTCTCTCTCTCTCTCTCTCTCTCTCTCTCTCTCTCTCTCTCTCTTTGTTCTGGAACTTTCTCTGGAGAGCCATCCTCCCCTCCCCCACCACTGGCCTTTCCTACCTGTGTGAATAATAAACCTTTTTTTGGTTATACCAAAAACCTGTCACAAGCTGCAGTAGTAGAACGTAACCTCGGGAGGGAGCTGCCCTATGACATCGTGGAGTCACCAGAAATTCCATCATAGAAGGTATGAAGTGGCTATCTCAATGGGTTTTTTATCCTAATGATCGGGGATGTTAAACGTTTTTTTCATATGCTTATTAGTCACCTATATCATCTGTATATTTTCTCTGGTAAAATGTCCATTCGACAATTCTGTCCACTTTTAAATTGGATTGTTTGTCTTCTTGTTATTGAGTTGTAAGAGTTCTTTATGTATTCTGTATACAGTTCTTTTATTGTTATACGATTTTCAAATATTTTCTTCCCATCTGTGGTTTATCTTTTTAAATTCTTAGTGGTGTATGTAGAAGCACAAAAGTTTTTAATTTTGATAAAATATAATTTATGAATTTTTTTCTTATATTAATTATACTTTTAGTGTTATAGTCTTATCTGGTCCAAGGTCATAAAAAATTTCTATCTTTTCTTCTAGGAGGTTTATGGTTTTAGGTCTTAGTCTATGATCCATGTTGAGATAATTTCTTGCCCATGGAGTGAGATAAGGGTCTAACGTTATCTTTTTGCATATATAGATCCATTTGCATGTAGAAACTAACCTCACTCCACAATTTAGAAGTCTCCCCTCTGAATCTGTTAACTTATTTAAATAAGTTTTATTTTAAATAATTTGTCACAGGAAATAAAATTACATTTATTTAAAAAAAAAAACTTATCTGAAAGTTCTACCTTTGAAACTATCTCTAAACAGCAGCTCTTACCTGATTTTTATTGTTTTCATAGTACAGATGAGATAAACCAATCCTTTAAATGTAATACATGTCTTACTATTACCACTCTTAAGGAAAATGAAGGAAAAATTCAAAATTTTGTAATATCAAGATTTTTTTTTCAGATTGTTAGAGCTTCTTCTATGAAACCAGCCTGAGGTTTGAATATGTGAGTAGTTAATATGCCATATAATCACATTTTTTATTTGGAGAAAGACCTCTTAGCTTAGAATATGCCTCCTTGGTTAAAATGTATCTTCCAGCAAAAGCCCAGCAGAAGTTCAAGGAAGACTGAATTTTTGCTTTGGACATGCATATGCTTTCTTGGTATTTATCTAAAGTTATTTCTATAAAGTTTCCAATGCTCTGGGGTTCTAAGATGGACCACAGAGATATGTGGTCACTAATCTCTAAGTTTTTTTGTTTAAAAATTCTCCTAAGTACAAATATCACAAGACTTTAAGTCTGTTTATTCACATTATTTATTAATGTATATTCTTGTTTTAAGAAATGATTATAGATAAGAATTTTCAACCCTCCAGGTTTAAGTCACCCTCCAATTACAAAATTTTATATACTCACATAAGCTATAACATCAAGTTTTGTTCTCAGTGGTATTTTACAATCTACAAGTCACTGTGTGTCTATCTTGCAATGTGACATGATAAATCGTATCCCCCAAAACCTAGTACGATTGTCGAGATAGGTAACAGGACTCAAATCCCAACCTGGTGAGGTTCCAGATTACAGTGGAAATACAGAGAAGGCACAGGCCTCACCGAACTATAATCGATTGCATGAATAATATTCCTCAGACAGAAAACATGAATGCTTTTGGTATCCCCAAAATAAATGGGGAGTGTTGGATGAATTCCCAAATCAAAAACATAAAAACTTGCCCACAAAGTTAATGTGCAAATAGTAAAGCTATGTTGACAAATATAAACACATAGGATATCTGTGTTCCCCTGAAATAGCAAAGTATCAAATATATTATAAAATATATACTATGGCATTAAAGGAAACATTCCCAACACAAAGCTTGGGGATCACACATTTAAACCCATAGAGAAAGAAAATATTGTGACAGAATCTCAAAAAGGATATATGGAATAGTGAATATATCCTCCAAGGCAGCCTGTGGGCCACTTGTATCCCATCTGAGATTCTGGCCATCAGTGAGAGATTTTAATCATTTGCAAAATGAATAGTCTTTATAACCTACAACTTCAGTGTTTTAGAATACCACACCTTAAAAATTATATGTTAGAGAATTCTAGTGTTTTTACAATAACTAACAAGATAATGGAAAGTATTTTACAATAATTTTGAAAGCACAGGTTATGCCCTATAGAATTACCTTTAGAAATAATTATGCCCATGAAAATGAATGTTCTCAAGAATTACTGACTGATTGTCTACGGCATGTACCAAGAATTCTTAGTACTTCATGGAACAAGATAAAGTTTCAAAACATGAAAGTATAGACAAGATAGGTTTAACTGCCCTGGATAACCTAACTTCTTAAATGTATACAGATAAAGATATGATAGCAATAGCCATCTCCTTAATGGGAAAAGAAGCTATAAAATAAGACATCAAGACACAAGAACCTTTCTCAAGTTTACTCTTGGCACCAGTGGCTCTTTAAAGAGCTTCTTTTTCTGTCACCAAATGACAGGTTCTAGACCCTTTGAACCTTTAAACCACAGAGCAGCTAATACTAGTGGCTCTAAAAAGAATCACTGCGCTCGGCAGATGAAAAGATATATTTATTCTCTTTTCTTCTCTTCATATCCCTTCCACTGTGCCCAAGTCTCTTTTCTCATCATTTCCTGTTAGCACCTAATCTCTCAAAATGTTTGCGCTTCTCTATAACTCCTGGGGGGAAAAAAAATCAGTCCTCCCACCAGGCAGTCAGGCTTTTCTTTGTTGTTTCGAATTCATCCAAATGCCTGTTGGCTCAATCAATGTGTCTACTAAGGGCACAGCGAATGAACACAGAAGGCCAGAAGACGCTAAGGCAACCTTGATTTATGTTTCGATGGACCCATCTTCACTTTGACATTCACGTGTGAACAGCATTGTCTGCCAAATGTCACCTCTCAGGTCATAAAAAGAAACACCCGGCCTCTTGTGGAGGGAGGCTCTGTCAGGGAAGCTGTAGCTTTAGAGGAGCGAAACAGAAAATAAAATTCCACCTCCAATAACCTCCGAAGCGAGAGTTGGGACAATCAGACACCACTTCTTCATGAACTCCTGGTCCCCTCAGCAGCCTATGCCATGAAGCAAAGGAAAGAGCAGAATATTTCTTCCTGTGCTTCAAGCTCATCCTGGCTCTCCTGTCCACGTGGCAATGTGCCCAGAGCCCAGCAGTGACTGAGGCCTACGTTCTGAAGCCCTCTCTCCGGTCAGCTCCTGGGACAATTGTGTCCGGCAGCTTTCGCCAGAGCAGAGCAGGTGAAGATGTGCTACAGACACCAGAGAACAAACGGCTAGGGAAATGCCAATTTGGAAAGCTCATTTCCAAACAGGGAACACGGGGAGACAGGTGAGGGACATCAGAGAAGAAACAGAGGCAAATTCCCTCTCAACCTTAAAAGAGAAGGGCTGTAATTAAGGCCCAAGATCCAAAAGTATGAGAAGAGGCAGAGCGCAAGATTTAAAGCCTCATTTCAAATTATTTCAGAAACAAGTTGCAAGGCAACTTTAAAATGTACTAAATTTTTAAAATCAGGACACGTAGAGTATCATTACTTGTAAAAGCAAAGATGTAAAGACACGAAAGTGAATTTTATTGTTTTTGAAAGTAAAATTCAATAGCCTTCATCAATTTTGAGGGTGGAATGGAAAAGAAAGGGTAAAAATCAGAGGGTGAAAATCAGCTATTTCAGAGTTTTGTTGAGCTATGTGGCCCTTTTTTCATTTCCAATTCGCGCTCATTCTGAATTTTCTGAAGCTCATAGTTATGATCCCAGTGTGAACACAGACAACAGAAAAGTGTCAAATAAAATATTATTACAACTTTTGGTATAAGACAGTACAGAGGAAACAGTGCCTGATCCTCCCTCTTCCAGACTATTTACATTCTTAGGAAAGTACACAAGACTACATGAAATGACAACCACACACGGCCACGTCAGAAATTTTCCAGATTTGGGGAAGAAATCCTATTAACAAGAGAGCATATGAAAAACCACATGGAGAAATTACCAGCAGCCGATGTAAAATTTCACCTCTGAAACAGAGCAGGTCAAGGGAGAAAAAAAAAAAAAATAGAGGCGTTTGATCTTCCTCTCCATGTCTACCTTCTTTACCCTCAGGTGAAAAGAGGGCCTGCCCCAACCAGAAAATCAGGTAGCTACTCCCACACAAGAAGGACCTGTTTCCTGAGGTCATGGGGACTGTCTAGACTGCTTTCTTTCTATGTCCTCTAGAGAGTGGACTCCTATTATAAGAGATTATAAAGCAACAGAAGAGAACGAGAAAGGAAGTCAGTCATCACACCTCAGGACACAAAGTAGGCGGCAGAGACAGGGACAGTCCCAGGACCACAGCCCTCTGGGGTTCAGGTGGCATTGGTCATGTACCATTCCTAGCAGCAGCAGAAATCCAGGTGGTTTCGGATCACCCAGGGATATACGCATTTTCTGATGGTCATGAGGTCAAAACATGGGAGCAGGAGATAGCTGTGAGGTCCAGGATTTAATAACTTAAATGAGTAAATATTTTATTACCCATATTTAGCACAGTTTATTTTAAGAACTCCAATTGGTACGTTTTATGTTATGTGTATTTTACCACAGTGCTTTTAAAATTAAAATTAAAAAAAAAAACAACAATATTTGTTTAAAGGCTATATAGTTAAGGCTCTCATGTGCTATATCCTTTAAGAAAGGAAACTGCTGCCTAGTGGGGAACATGAGGAATTCTAAAGTTGTCCTGTCTGATGAGCACAAGGACGAAGAGAGGCCTCCTCATTTGGAAATATCTAAATTAAAAATAAGCCCCCCAAATCATAAAACTTATGAAAAGATTTTATAACTTATGGGGAGAAAAGATATAGAGAAAAATACTACTCTTAAAAATTATTTACAATAAGAAACAGAATAAATTTTTAGAAAGCATTTGCTTCTCAAGAAAATGTGAAGTAAGAAATGGAAGGTAAGATTTTAAAAATTCCTTAGATGCTCTAAGATGCAAACTAAGATGCAGGCTGAAAAAAGGGAAAAAACATAAAGAATAAAAATGTAACAGACTTATTGTTTTAGATAGGGCCAAATGGAGAGTAGAAACTACAGAAAAATAGTTGAGTAATGGAGAGGACAAACTTGAGGAGCTATCCCAGAAGGCAAAGGGAAAGGACAAAAAAAGGAAATTATAATTTCTTTACACAACCAAGTCATATATATTATAATTTGTACCCTTGCTACATAAATTATCCAAATCATAAATGATAAAGGAGATATAAAATAGATCGAAAGAGGTTTTAAAGCACACAACAGAATGATATAAATAAAACAATCTTAATAAAATGTACCACATTCAGAAAAAAATATGAATCACCTATATTAGCTCAAGAAGTATGCCAAGTATAAAAGAATTATGCCAAAAGAAGCTGGAAAATTCATCAAAGAATTACCTCAGAAAAGACCTAGGACCAGATAATTTAATTAGCACATTCTTCAAAACTTTCCCCAAGGGGGAACCCCAGAAAGTGTAACAAACAGTACCAGGACTTGGAAAAAGATGGAAAGTTCCCAGTTCATTGGAAAGCTAGACTATACAATCATGCATAAAATAAAGGTATAGGCCAATATTATTTTCAAAAGCTTTGCTGTGCCAGGAGTTTTTAGTGCCTCCAGAAGGAGGGTTTTGAGAGGCAGTGCTGTTCCTGCACTTTAAGATTTCTTCCAGGCTCCCCGACCCTTCTTCTGGCCACGCAGTAGCCACACAGGAGCCTTCAGTCACGTAATCAGAAGATTAAGATGGCCCAAGAGCCTAGAATATACAGAAGAACACATAGAGGAAAGGGAATTCACAAAAGATGGAGGAAAGAAAAGGAAACTATAGTGCAATATACAAAATTCCAATACTAATAGCAATGCTGAGGTATGAAGCAGTACTTTCTGCTGGTGAAATGTAATTTTACCCAATTCTCTTAGGAAGCAATTGATCAAATGTACTTAGATTCTAAAATGTATTTACTCCTTGACTTCTGTCAGTCCATCCTGAAGAATTTAAAATGAAGATTTACATACAAGAATGTACTCAATAGAATTATCACTAGGAAACCAACCAAAACAAAAAAGCAAAACAGGAAACGGTCTACATGTCTAACACTGGAAACAGTTAAATGCATAGTGGTACATCCATATGACAAATTTAGCAACAATCAAAAGCAATATTTTGGAGAATAAAATTTAATATGTGTAAATCTATTTTCTTTTAGAAAAAAGACAGAACACAACCTACAAGGTATAATCTTAAGTATATTTTAAAAATATATATGTATGAAAAACTAAAAATATAGACCAAAACCTTAATATTATCTCTAGGTGGTAGAACTCTGAGTGAATATTACTTTTAAACATTTCTCATATTATCTAACTTTCTGCACCAAGCATATATTACTTTTATAATCAGAACACAAGATAAAAACCAAATAATTATTGCACATGGATAACTACTCATGTGTGTGAAAAAGAACAATTTTAAGTCTCCATTCACTAAAGATAAAAACCTTCTCAGCATCGTGCACAGAATTGCATTCTCCCGAAGGTGAGTCTTACACCGGAGCTCTTGAAAGCTTAAAGGTGGAAGGAAAACCAGCCAAATCCCTCAATAAAGACAGGCTGAGCTGCTTCTCCCGGGAGGTTTCAACATACCGTGATCGAGAGGGGAACTCGGCACCCATTTTTTTTTTTTTTTTTTTTCATTGCAGATGTTTCGGATGCCCCTTGGTTCTAAGAACCTCCACACGGAGGAACAGGCTTTACGATGGGGATGGAGGGAGTGAGGAGTTACACGCTCCCGTGTACACACACACACATCCCCTCTCCCTGTCTCACTCTCACACACACACACACACACACACACACACGCACGCGCGCGCACTCACGCACACGCACACACAATCCACTCAACCTTCCCTCAGCCAGACAACTCGGAGCAGAGTCCTGCAGGTGCAGCCGCGCCCATCCCCGCCTGGAGCCGTGGGTACCTGTTCATGGCGCGCGGCGGCAGGGTCGCGGGGCTCCTGAGCATCCTCAGCGCAGCGTGGGTGCCATGCGTGGCCTCTCTGTTTTCCTCCATCAAGAGCCTGCACAGCCAAGAAGAAAACTAAGTTGTCACTACTCACGGGAGGAGTTGGCTGGCAAGCTGGGCGCCGTGCTCGCTGCCTGGCGGGGACTGGCCCGCGTGCCCGGCTCCCAAACCCCGGCGCCTGATGGAGCTGAGGGCGGGAAGGAAGGGGAAGCACCGGGGAAAGCCCGGGACGCTGAGGCGGAACCCGACGGCGGGGACCGCTCAGCAGCTCCCTCACCCACGGCGACGCACGCCGCGCCCCTCGACCCCGGCGGGTCCTTCTCCGCCCCAGATGGTGCCCACAAACAGTCCAAGTGTGGCCCCTCTGTCACCTCCCACTCATCCAGTGGGGTCTGCTGGACGTCCCCATCCCACCCCACCCTCAAGCTTCCTCCGCTGCTTGTCCCAGCGTTCTTGCAGCGGCCAAAAGTCTGTGTGCCCGAATCGAGCAAATTGGCGGCTGGGGCCCCTGGGGCGCACGGCGGGGCGCACAGTGGGGGTGCACGGAACCCGCAGTCACCCCGAGCTCAGCCGGCAGGTTACCTGGGGCGAGGGGGTGCCTCGGTCGAGCCCCAGAACAGGCGCAGCAGCAGCAGCAGGCTCGCGAGCAGGGCGAGCAGCGCGCCCCCCGGCCGCATCCTGAGCCACAGGCGCAGCCGCCGCCGCCGCTGCTGCCCCGGCGACGCGCAGCCCGGGCGGCCCCGACTCGCGGCTCCTGCCGCGGCCGCGGCCGCCGCAGCCACGCACACCTCCAGTGTTCCCCGGCAGGCAGCGGGAGGGGCGACGACAGCGCGCGGCGCGGCCCGGCCTGCGCCGTCTCTGGGGGCCGAGGAAGACGCGGCGTCCCGGCTCTCCAGCTTCCCCCACCCAGCCCTGCGCCGCCGAGTTGGGCGCTCGGATGGCAGTGACGATTTGTCGAGCTCGCCTCCTGTCCTCCCGGAGGCGCTCCGAGCTGCTGCGGGCTCTGTTTGCCGCCGCCGCCGCCGCCGCCGCCGCCGCCGCGCGGGGTCACCTGAAGGTTGGGGCGCAGGAGCTCGACTCCGTGCTGATTGGGCTCCAACTTTTCTGCGCCCTCACCTACTCTCGAGTGCCCGCGTGCTCTTCCGCGAAGCCCACGCAGCCCGCCCAGGCTCGCCACAACAGGGAAGCCTCCAGAGGAGGCAAGAGGAGGGAAGGGCCCATTTCAAAAACTTTTGAAAACTGTCTTAGTCGCTCTGCTGGGTCGTCCCACGAGTGAAGAGTACGGGGAACTTGGCCGTTGTTGGGTAGATTCCGGTACCGGTTAAAAGGAGTCACTTCCACTGGCTTAAACGCAGATTCAAAGGCACAGAGAAAATCGATTTCCAGGGCCAGGCAATTTTAGGGGTCCGCAAACTACTGCCCATGGGCCAAATTCGGCCCCTGCCCGTTTCTGTAGTTTTACAGGAACACCACCAAACCCATTCTTTTTATTGCCAATGGTTGTGTGTGGCTGTATTATCTATGGCTGCTTTGTGACATGGGTCACAAAGATCATATGGCCCACGAAGCCCAAAATATTTACTATCTGCCCCTTTTCAAAAAAAAGTTGGTAGATCCTGTCTATATGGTATCGGGCTAGAGCCTCTGGGTTAGAATCTCATAAATTATTATTTCATCTATTTCAGGACAGTGATCCGATGACAGTATGATATAGTCTGGCTCCCCAATTATTTGGGACTGAGTCTCTCCTCTCTCAGCCCTAAGCCGTCCTGTCCACATGTGTGGCCCACCAACTGCCCAAGCAGTTGTGCGACCTCCCCAGATTTTGTCCCTGACCTTGAATCCCTAAGGAACAGCAATAAACCATAAACCTGGTAATGTTTCTATGGAGGTTCTTTAGAGTATTCAACCTACTTTCATGTAGATTTGAGATTTTTCCAAAAACAACCTCTGGATTCTACCATCTTGTGAGTACCTTGATAAAGATTTTCATGAGTTAACTTTCCCAGGTTACAACGATATTTATGTTTCAACTGAAATCTCCTAAAGGCATATGGTTTCAACCTGGAAGACCAATGTGAGTGCCTTTGGGGGAGCAAGTAGGCCAGACTGATCAGTAAAGCTGTTGCCAGAAATTTCGTCACTGAAAGAACAACACATATCAAGAACAGGAAAAAAAAAATAAAAAGACTGCCTAGCTCCTTTTTGCTAATTCTGCATTTGCTCTAATTAAAAATAATTAATTGAAAACAAACCATAACCGTGCACATAGTAGTTGATCAATAAATGTTTAGTCAATGAATAAAACACCTCAAAACTAATACTATTCATAAAGAGAAAGGAGCAAAAAAGTGAAAATAAATGTGATGGAAATAAGATTTCCTTCCATAATTCATTATTGCTAAAATGTGTACTAATCGATAAAGAAAAAAGTTGCTTTTACATAAGACTGACATTTTTAGGGATCCAGCTGCTTATCTGAGTACAGTTTCATAAATTAATGCTATATCGAGTGCTAAAATAATATAGTAATCCAATTCTACATGTTTGAAAGTTTGAGCATTCTTTTAGATAAGTAGGATATGGCACAATTATCTTGAAAATGAAAAAGTTGGCTGGATTTGGAAGATAGTTTGAATTTTATTTCTCTTAGAGGCAGAGAATTGTGCAGACAACTCACACAGAAGACTGTTTGCAGAAAAAGAAAAGGGCATTAGTGTATCAGCTAGGAAGCTGCAATTTCACCTAATTTACTAAAGTTTAATATTTCAGCACAGCTGGGCTCAAGGCAACAGCAGAAGAGCCAGCCTTGCACTGGGCTCCCTAAACACCCTTGCTGAAAATGAAGTAACTTTTTATCAAGCCAATGGCTATCAGCAGGGGACTCACAAAAGCCCATTTTAATTGGAAAACCAAGTATAAATTTGCAGTGTGAACACTGAAGCTAGTGTTAAAATTTGGCAGTAGGGAACTTCATCACAAGCTTTGTAATTGAAGACTTGGGCTGATAAAATATGAATTATCTTGCTTATCCTTGAGCGATAAAAGAACTCAACAAAAACATGATTCCTTAAACATTGCTGGCCAGCGAACCAATACTGGAAAACTGCACATTTGGTAACAACATTTGCAGCTATAATCAGAACCCTAAAGGTCTATGCCACATAGTAATGTGAGAAATTACTGAGACTCAGAGTTGAAACAGAAACTCAGGCGGATGTGTAGACTGTACCTCATTCATCCACTCAGCCCAGCATTTGCCTCTCATATTGTCTATTATTCTTTATTCATCATCATGAACGCCCTTACTTTCATAAAAAAAAACTTTTAAAAAAATGATTAGGAAGTTTTCATATATAAAAAATGTCCAAGTAATTAAAAATCTTCCTGGAAGTTGGAGTTTCTCATTTTTGGTGTAAGGTTTTAAACATTTCCATATGCACGATTTGGGAATTCATGAAGAAGAATCCCAAATATCACACAAGTGGGAATTCTCAATATAAGGAAAGGAAGGAGGGCTGTGAGAAACAGAGAATTGATGCACTAAAGAATCTTTTCCTTCATTTGGGTGAAATTTTTATCTCCCTGTCTTTAAAAAAAAAAAAAAGAAAAGAAAATGGTTTCTGATATCTTCAGGCTGCTTGACTGGTTTTAGTAATATTAGACATTGGTGAGGGCTGAAAGACAATAGCACATTTATAAATATTAGCTATTCCTTAGGGAGAAAATTCATAAGGATAGTATAACCAGGGCTCCATATTTTCAATAAATCACAGGATATAAATAGAATTAGAAATAACTTCAAGAAATCAATAACCTTCTTTGGGGGGGGAGGGTATGTGTTCAAATATGTTTTATTCAAATTAGGTTTTGCCTACTACTAATTGAATATAAAAATTTAAACCAATTCCAGGTACAAAGTAGTTTTACCTTTAAATATTGAATACTTAGGATGATATCCAAATTCCATTTGGATATATATATATACACATATATGTGTATATATACATATGAAATCCAATTTGTAGTATAACTGAAATTACAGAATAAAAAATAAGAGTTACCATTCACATTATAAAATAGATTTTTTAATGTGTAAGACAATCAAACTTCTAAAACTCCTCTTCCTGCAGTTCATTCGAAAGATCAAGGACCAAAAAGAGAAATAAAAACTAAAACTATAAAAATGGCCACAATCCCATTCTACAAACTGCCTGCTGAAGGTGAACCAATTAGACAAGAATGCCAAGTTCAAGACTCATCTCCCCTATTTATTATGACCTTAGATTTACAGTAATGGTGGTCGGGGGTGGGAGGGAGGAGAATGGAAATGTTTTTGAAGGCCCTGCCCGTATTCAGTTTGAAAGAGCAAAGGCTGGAAGTACGTCACAACACAAATGAAAAGCAGTCAGTATATATGGCCACAGCCATAAAGAGTTAAAGGACAAATGATGACCAAAAGTTTTCTGTTTTCAGTGAATTCAGTTTCTAAGCAAAGGAATGATGACCTAGAGATAATGTGACTCTTGAAGAAGAACACTACAAACAATTTTTGTAGCTACTCATTAAAGTCAATTTACCAAAGAAAAATGAGTACCTGGTTTACATATTTCATAAATAAAATACCCCTGAGCCATTGGTTTTTATACTGAATTGGCTTCTCCACAGCATCTCCTGCCTAATTCCAGGTTTTGCAAGACTGAGCAGAACTCCAGTTGTTGCGACAGACTGGAGACTGAGGACTGTGTGTGCAGAGGTAATATGCCTGAACCGCCATATTTCTCTCCTGAGCGTCTCTTCCTCGCCCTTTCTTGCCATATAACCTAAACTATAAGCAGATAAATAACTAAACATAAAATTTCTTCTAGCAAGCCCTTAATGCAAAACTGAGTTTCAACTAGTGTGCCAGAAAAGGGAAAGGACTGCCAAAGATTTTTCATTCACAATATCCCTGGCAAGTAGCGGAAACAGGCATGACTTCTTTCAAAGATGAGTAAGCAGGAGAAGAAAAAAATTATGCAAAGGTTCTGTAAAATATAAGATAAAATGAAAGGAACATAATCAATAAAAAGGCAAATGAAGACTATATGTCGGAACAAGACTTACTCCAGGAAACAGGAGAAAATTTAAGCAAGAATCACTTTCTGCTCCTCAGGAAATGAAATATAATACATGATAAAAGAAAATCCAAAGAAGAAATAAGAATTGTTAAGAAGAAATGACAAAGCAATAGGATGAAAAGTAAACTGACGACAGTATAAAACAAAACAAAAACAAAAACAGTGCAGAACTAAGAAGCCTGAGGATCAGAATTTAGTATCATAGAGATTAGGCTGAAGAAAATTGCAGAAAGCAAAAGGAAAGAGATGCATAAAATACACTGATTCAGAAAACAACGATATTAGATATATATTATGTAGGTATTGGGTGCTCTTTTTTAAAAGCATAAAAATGAAATATTGAAAACATTTAAGGATATAATAGGAGAAAACTTTCCTGAAATAAATAAATATGTGAATTTGCAGTTTGTTCTTCTCATTGTCTGAACTCATTATATAAACTCATGGTGCTCCAGAGAAATTTAATAAAGAACAACTTGATGATTTATCCTCTTGCAGAGATTATTCAAAGACAAAGAAAGAATCCTAAAAGCATCCGAACAGAAGAAACAGATAAAAATTAATCTTCCTTCTGACTTCACCTCAGCAATATTAGACTTAGAGAAACGAAAACAAAACTTCATATTTACAGAGTTTTAAGCAAAAACGATGTGGCCCTAAAATTCTGCCTGAGCTCTAGGTGAGAGAATTTTACTATAAAATCTTCACATCCTTTGCCTAGGTGGTCTTGAAATTAATATAAACCTTGGTCCCTGGCTAAGGACACCCTGAGGTGCACGGCACAAAGGTACTAACTATTCTAGTTTCAGAAAATTCTCAAAGAAAAGGAATCCACTAAAAATGAGCATAAAACAAAATATTACGAAATACTTAAGGAATTCACCACGACTATTCCTCAGTAGGATTATTAAGCAATAATCAGGAAGAGAACATAAAATAAGTTTATGTTTATTAAGAACATTAAAGGTTGAAACACCACACTGGGAAAAAGCTATGATAAAAGCAGATTTTTTTCTGAAGAACCAATAGAACTATGAGAAATAAAGTATAGCCTTTGGTATAAAAATAATCAGTGGATGCAGTTAAGTCACAAGATCATACATAACTAAAGAGAAAATCAATGACATGGAAAACCAATTTGAGAAAAATATACATTGAAAGACGAAGAGGTGGAAAGTATGAGAAAGAGGCTAAAAGACCTGTAGAGAGTAGTTTATATATAAACCATTAGGTGTTGAGGGGCTACATAACAAAGCGCCCCAGCACCTAGTGGTTTAAAACAATAACATTTTACAACACCTGAAGATTTTGTGGGTCAGGAATTCAGACAGTACTCAGCTGGGCGATACTGATGTTTCACACCCGGTCGAATGTGGTATGGAGGGTTCAATGTGGTTTCACTCACATGTGTTGAACTTTGATGGGAATAATTGAAAGCATGAGGTCAGCTAGGACTGTCAACCGGAGTGTCTACCCTTGCACTCTCCAGCACAGTGATCTCAGGGTAGCCAGCCTTCTAACTCGCAGCTCCTCCTGAAAATGTTCTAAGAGGCTTGGACAGAAACTGCAAGTTTCTTCTGATTTAGTCTCTAAAGTGCCAGAACATTACTTCTGCTAGATCCTATTAGTCATACAAGTTCCTAAGTCTATCACATATTCAGGGAGAGAGGATTTAGACTCTGACGTCAGCATCAACTGCAATATGTGTGTATGTTTTCTTCCACACCAGCAATCAATGAACTCAGTTGTGACACTATCTACTTGGAGATAGTAGCATCAGATTCCACAGGGTAAGCGATCAGTTCCGCAAGCCTGTGCTCCCCCTCCCCACCGCCCCGTGACAACAAACACATTTCAGACACCAACCAACCACAAGCCTAGGGTGTCGCCTGTGTTCCTGGCCAACTAGCTATAGATTGGAGGTTCCAACACCCCCCTCTTGGGGTTTATTAACTTGCTCCAACGGGAAACAGAACTCAGAGAAACGTTTTATTCATTAGATTACCAGCTTATTATAAAATGATATAACTCAGGAACAGCCAGATGGAAGAGATACCCAGAGCAAGGCGTATGAGAAGGAGGCACAGAGCTTCCAAGCCCTTTGAGTGTGCCACTGTTCCTCAAATCTCCCCGTGCTCACTAAGCTGGAAGCTCTCCAAACCCCGCCCTTTGGGATTTTTATGGAAGCTTCCATAACAATGATCGATTAAATCATTTGCCATTGGTGACTGAGTCAACCTCTAGTCCCTTTCCTTTCCCTCAAGGTTGGGGTGGGGGCTGGAGGTGAGACTAAAAGTACCAGCCTTCGAATCACATGGTTGGTTCCCCTGGCAACCAGCCCCATCCTTAAGTGAATTGCCCAAGTCTCCTAAATTCAGGAGTAGTTGAAGGGATTTTTTTATGAATAACAATATACATTTATTGCTCTTATCACTGAGGAAATTTCAAGGGTTTTAGGAACTCTGTGGCAGAAATGGGATTGATGACCAAATCTATATTTCTTATTGTAAATCACAATATCATACTCCACCTCTAAGATAAATAACAAATAATTTGTGGTTATCTTAATTTACCACAGTCCAATACTTCTCTAACAGGAATTCCAGAAGGAGAGACTAGAGAGAATGAGGAAGAGGTAATATTTGAAGAGCTAATGTCTTCAAACTTTCCAGAATTAATTAATGATTTGAAACATCTATTTAAAAATGACAGCAACTCCTGCTCTGAATGAATAAAAATACATCCAAATCTAGATACGCTATAATAAAACTTCAGAACTCCAAAGACAAAAAGAAAGTCTTTGAGGTAATCAAAGGGGGAAAAAATGTAACTTACAAAGAATCAGTAATTTGATTACAGAATATTTCTCATCAGCAGACATAGATGCCTAAAGTTTACTGAATCTTCAAAGTGCCAGGGGATATATTGGCATTCTTAAATTTTATATCTAGCTCAACAATTATGCAAAGGTGAGGGTAAAATAAAAAGTGTTTCAAAAGACTGAAAAAATTTACTAGCCACAGACTCTTGTTGGAAAGAAAACTATAAATTGTACATTCCGGGAGAAAAGAAATTGACCCCAGAAGAAAAGAAAGAGATGCAGAAATAAAGGTGAAGAGGGAAAATGGCCAACCAACTTTGAGTATATGAAACAAAATAATGGTGAATAATCTGTGAAGGAAACTGCAAAACGAAACTTAACTAAAATAATAGACGACAATAACATGAAAGACAATAGGAGCTGTAAGGGAGCACAGAAATGTCCACTTCTTATTCAGGAGGTCAGCAGAAATAGTAATTACCTTTATACATTATTAAATAAAATATGCACTTGAAAATATTAAGACATGCACTATCATATGTGAGGTTCTAGGGGTGTTAATTGACTCGATGGTGGGAATCCTTTTATAATGTACATGTATATCAAATCATCGCATTGTACACTTTAAATATATTACACTTTTATTTCCGATTATACCTCAATGAAGCTGGGGGGAGGGGTGGGAAAGACATCTACTGTAAATTAAAAATATAATAACTCTTAAACCAGTGGAGGAGAAAAGAGATTTTTAAAAATCAACCATTTAATAGAAGACGGAAAAGGAGGGGAGGGAAAAGTAAACAGAAGTCACAAACAAACCATAAAATAAGATGATATAGATAAATGTAAAGATAATAGTTATCATAGTGATACCAGTTAAAAGACAGAAACTCACAGGCTAGATAAAAACAAACAAAATGACACATAGGAGCTGAAAATAACACTATGTAAAATGACATGCAAAGAAACACAAATTAAAAAAAAGGTAAAATAATTTCAGAAAAAAACAGACATGGAAGTGGAAAGTATTATTATAAATAAATATTGTCACTTCATAATAATAAAAGGTACAACTCCCTAAGTAGAGATAAAAATTCCAAATCTATATTGAACAACAAACAACATTCTCTCAAATTATACAAAACAAACAAGAGATTCAACACATCTTTCTCTCAAGGAGACAAAAAAAAGTTTTTTTAAACATAAATGGAACAATGTAATTCAAAAGAACACATTTTTCTCAAGGTGACCTGGCCACATTCTACTCCACAAAACAAGTCCCAACAAATTCTGCAAAATGGATATTATAGAGGTCGTCTTTCTGATCACAAAGCAGGAAATTAGAAACCAATAACAAAAAGATTAATAAAATCGTCTCTATACTTAAACACACTTCCAAATAATTTGTAGGTCAAAGAGGTCATCTTTAATTTTAGAAAATGTTTCGACAAAACCAATAATGAAAAGACAACATACCGAATCGTGTACTATAATGAAAGTAGAAAAATATAAATGTAGATACTAGAAATAAGCAAATTAAAAATCCATGAACTGAGTATCTGCCTTAACATGCTGGGAAATCATAGCGGCATAAACCCAAAGACTAGGAAGCACACTAAACGATGGCATTATAAAGGTAAGGAAATTGGACGATCAATCCGAGGACTCAATTATCCAAATAATTGGCTATCTTAGCCCAGGTTATCCTGCTCAATCTCGAAAAGCACAGGTGAGACAGGAGCTTTTGTGCAGGTAGTTTATTTTCAAAATAAATCCCTGGGAGCAGGAGTGAGAAACTGGGAACAGGAAAGCAGAGGAGAGAGAGCTAGTGTAAAAGTGCATCACTGAACTGGGCACTCCTGTGCAAGGATGCTCTGATGAACCTCACAACTATGCCTCAGAAGTGTCTGCCTGAAGGTAAGCTGGCATTTCCCCATCAGCTCCTATCACATGGTATACTCTCAGGTTGCACAAGGATGATTAGTGGGTGTCCTGCAGTGGTACCATGACCCCACATCAGACTTCAGTCCAGCAGAGAGCGCTCCCTTATGAATAAATTCTCCCCTCTGCAGTTGTACATTCTGCCTTGTCTGCTCCAGCATCTCCAAGGTCCTCCCCCAGATGTGTTCCTTGCCTTCTCCCAGGAGATGCTAGAATCCATTCGATGTGTATGTTTGCCTCCTAAGTACAGACTGTAGTTTCTTGTTTAAGCTGCGCTGTGACCTGGTCTTTGTTATGAGTCTGGAGGCAATGAGGGAGGTGGGGGCAGATCTTAAGAAGGAAAAACATTATAATAAGAAGCATCTCCTTCCACTGAGGTCTTTGCTGGTATCTAAGCAAAGTAAAGCTTATTGTTGGGGGTCAGGGGGAGACTGCTTCTGCCAGCCCAGCCCAGATGGCTTAGAGAAACCTGAGGGTTCAAGATTCTCAGGCTTATCCATCCAAATGTCCCCAAGAAATGTCTCAAAGTCCTACTCCTTTCCTATCATGACCTCGGCATTTGCAGAGGGGACCTCTCAAAGCCTATAGATTTCATCCTCTTTGTAGTTCTGCCACCCACTCATAAAATTTAATTCTGGGCCAGAATGTCCTGAAGCTGTCAGGGACGACACCTTTCTTAAATGCTACTCTAGAAGCCTGCTTTGAGTTGATAGTTAGTAGAACTAAAGCCTATGATTTCTTTAACGTTTATAAAGTATTAACCCAAACCAGCCAGTCTATGATCCTTTTCATTATCATACATGGGGCATATGCTATTCAAAGGCCTTCCCTATCTCTTAACTGAGCATTTCATCTTTGCCTACACCTCACCCCAATGCACTGCGGTGAGAGTCTCATAATGGCAATGTCAAGAGATCTCACTAGTTCACCTACTATCTGCAGTTGGGTCCTTGCCACTGCCACGCTGGTAAGTGATTTGGTTCCTGAACCCTACCTTGAGGCTCTGCTTTCTAGGGCCATTCCTGATCCCAGCTCTTCACCTGCCCACCACTTACGCACCCTCAAGCAAAGCCTGAGGCAAAGGCTTGCATGAAAGAAGCTTCCTTGAAAAGTGACCCCCAGAAGCAGGACTGAGGGATGCGAAAAGAGACATCATGACTGGTTTGTCCATTCTAGGGGACATGGGAGCTCAGTCCCACTAGGCACCCCTAACAAATCGTATGACATGCACCTCGGAATTGTTCAGGTGGCGGCCAGGCACAGCATTTATCCATTAGCTTGTGTCCCCTCTGTCACGGGTCGTCTCCTCAGCTGCAAACTCTCTCACACGTTCAGGATGCACGTGAGTGAGGACCAGGGAAGTTTCTGTAGGAAACTTCATCTCACCATGGGAGTAGAGATGCCCAAGGAAGAAAGCAAGAGATACATGAAAACTGAAGGTTCTACCTGCACTGGTATGGAAATTTCAGCAGCGGACAGACACCAGATTGAAAAATAAATTATAGATAAAGGATCAGGAATTAAACTGTCATGAGAAGTCACAGACGATCTAACCGTTGAGAAGGAACTTTCAAGGTTGGGTCTATATGCAATCTTTCCACTTACCAGGTACGGAATTTGGAGTAAGAAAGCCTTTCTGTGCCTCAATTTCTATATAAAGAGGTTAGAACAACGCCAGGCACATCATAAACATTGTATGTGTTAACTATTACGTTACTGACAGCAGCAATGGGAGCTAGAGGACAATGGAAGAACAGCTTCGAAATTTAGAAGCAGAATTATTTCCAACCTAGAATTTTATACCAAGAAAGCAGAAACTACCTAATTGCCCTTCAGTAGGGGAATGATAAATATTTTGTCACTTACTCATTCAGCAATTAAAATGAATGAACGAGGCTACATATCGTGAATCTCAAAAAAAAACTACATTAAAAGAACCATTAGCACTGTATGATTCCAACTCTATGACATTCTGGAAAAGGCAAAACTATGGAGATGTAGCGGCTGCCAGGGGTCGGAGGGAGGGAGGGATGAATAGGCAAGAACACAGAGGATTTGTAGGGCAGTGGAAATACTCTGCATGGTACCGTAATGATAATACATATCATTATACATTCATCCAAACCCATAGGATGTACAACAGCAGGAGGAAACTCTAATAGACTAGTGATCATTATGTGCCAGTGTAGGTTCATCAGTCGTAACGAATGTCACACAGGATGCTGAAAATGGGGGAACCTGTGCATGTTTTGGAGACAGAGGTTTATGGGTACTTTCTGCTCAATTTTGCTGTGAACCTAAAACTGCTCTTAAAAAAAGATAAGCTTTTTAAAAATAAATACTTTTTTAAAAAAACACTAGCATTTATTGTCATGATGCAAACATGGTTCCATATGAGAAACCTAATTTTATTTATCATATTACTTGATCATTGGAGATCCACAATCATCTTAGCAAAAAAAAAAAAAAAGGAGGCGTTTAATAAAATTTAGTGACATTTCCTAGATTAAAAAAAAAAATCCTTAGCAAAAGAATTTCACAGCAGCTCCAAAAAAATATAGAAAAAATAAAAAAGCATCTCAAATCAAAAGGGAACCTCACGCATAATTAATTGTTTAATAAAAACAATTGTTTGCTACCAGGAATAAGACCAGCTCTCAATAAACACTCATTGAATGAAGTGTACCCATGGCCCTAAGCTGGCTCTTGATGTGCCATTTAACTATCTAACATGCTAAAAATAAGCTTAAAAACTTTAAACCCAAATGGACCATGTAAAATGCTCAACACTTTCTTCCATAGTTTAAGAGCCATTTATGAGTATAATTGCAACTTATTAATTGTTCTATTTCTATATTTAACACTCCAAATCAGGAGTGAATTTACGGCTTTCTCTAAAACTAGAGAAGAGAAAATTAGAAAACAAGTCTGATTTTACAGTCAGTAGCAACTAGCCCAAATGATATTCCTCACTACCTATTTATATGACCAGTCTGATGCACACAGATTTTAGATTTAATAGAGAGTCTGCAGCTCTATTGGTATAAGTGGTTCAACTTCTGTTGCCACTGGCAATTCAGATCATTAAAGGCATCTTTCTCCCAGATATGTCTCTAGAACATATCTGGGAGAAAGATGCCTTTAATGATCTTACAATTCAAAGCCGAGGGAAGATATTTAGAAGTATTTTGGAATCAGGCATCAGCCTCAGGTCATTGTCTTCTTGCCTCTTGCAAGCACTCTTCACCTACACTGTGAAGAAGGGAAACGTGACACACTTGTGAAGCGTGAGGTCAGAGTGATTGTGTGGAGTGAGGCCGACATTCCACTGTATATTCCTCTGTCTTTTTTTGACTTAAACACCGGTACACGCTTGCACCATTCTCATTAATTGATTGCATAAAGATAGCTATCTCACGAAGTTGTTGCGAAGAAACCCATCATATCGTAGGTTTCCAATAAATACCAGTTAAAGGGGTTCCCTAGTCTTTTGCATCAAACCACCCATCTGGAGCATCACATGAAGGGCAGACTTTCTAGTGCAAACCCAACTAGCCAAAGAGAAGAAGACCACACATGTGTGTAAGTGAGAGAGAATGGAGGGGAGAGAGAGGGAAAGAGAGGGAGAAAGAGACAGAGACAGAGACAGGGACAGAGACAGAGACAGAGACAGAGACAGAGACAGAGACAGAGAGAGAGAGAGATTGAGTCTTGTGTATTTATAGCAAATGAGAGTCAGATAACTTGAACCTCTCTCCTGTTGAGACTTCTGTACCATTAAATCACCTTCAAGGAAAAGTTATGGAGTATGAAGGTGCTTAGGTTTATACTTCAATATTAATTTTTAATACAAAAATAAACATTAAACAGTGAACAAGCAACTTTTACCCCTTCCGTTTCTAAACATTTACATACAAGGTGTAGGTGCTCTACTCTGAGCTAATCATTCTGAAAATCGGAAATTTCTAGTGCTTCTAGAATAGCCCCTTTTTTACACTGCCTATGACAGGTTTTCTAACTCAATAACCATCACCTGCTTAAGGCCCACCCATTTATAACGGACACTTAGTTCCCACAAGCCATTTCACCAACCCTGTCTCTAAATCAAGAGCTTGTCTGTTCACCTGTTCATTTTTCCAAGGAAAAGCTGTGCACAGGGTGGAAAGCAAGGGCCTTTTGACAAGAAAAGTCTATTAACCTAGAATAACTAGTAAAATACG
Source organism: Rousettus aegyptiacus (assembly GCF_014176215.1). Taxonomy (NCBI): domain Eukaryota; kingdom Metazoa; phylum Chordata; class Mammalia; order Chiroptera; family Pteropodidae; genus Rousettus; species Rousettus aegyptiacus. The sequence goes on along the minus strand of NW_023416285.1, from coordinate 89,262,145 downwards.
GAAGCCACTGTGAAGTTATAAACCACTCTGGGTTAGATATTCATAAGAAGAAACACGAGAAACGTATTGTGTATCTAAATATATAACTTATACTGTGCAAAGGTATTATAAAGTAACAGAGGCCCAGGAACCTATCAAGTATTTATGTTGTTCTTCTAAATACATGTTTTATTTACCATACAATATATAAAATATTTAGTTTTTTTTCCTAAAAAGATACTGTAAATTATCCAGTCCATTTCACCATTCTTTCCACAGGTAGAATAGGTTTTTTAGATTGCTAGTAACATTTTACAAAGCAAGCCTGAGATTTCAGAAAAGTATAATTCAGTGAAGTCAAAAACCCACAGGAGAAACATAATTGTTCCCAAAGCTAAATATGAAAAATTTGGATGTTCCTATGGGAAATCTAAGATAGTCATTAAGGATTAACAAATAGCACTAGTAAGATTAAAAAATAGCACAGAAATTAAATATCTATTTCTCTATACCCTATTAGAGCAGGAGATGAAAAGTTAAGATCTTGGAGGCATTTTTGATCCGTGGTCACAAGAATAGCACTGAAATTTCTATTTAAATCAAAACCATTCTGATAATTAAGAAAGTCCTTGATAAATAAATTATTTCATTTCAGACCCCTTATGTTTTATTCATTGTCTTTTCTATTTTATTACACACAGACATGTAAATGCTATTCCCCTAGAACTATTGGTAAGAAAATGCTCTTGTTCAGGATTTCACCTCTGAGTCATCATTCTTTAAGAGAATGTTTTCTTACACTCTTCCCTTCATTGAATTACTTAGCATGGCTCCGTAGCAAACACATTGATCACTATACCACTCCAAGTGACAGAGGTGATAAACTAAAATTTTTACTCTTGGAGTCTACGTGATGTGTCAATGGTAATTTCACTTTTAAGTTAAGAGATAACCATATGTTTACCCATCTTAATTAATTTTCCCTTGGAAAATGTTCCTTTAATTATGTTTTGCATATATGAATGAGTCCCCATTTTCCAGCTGTGTTCCAAGGCACCTGACTCTTATGGTTTGATTATGTTAGAGGAAGAATACCTTTATATTTCATGGATCTTACACGTTTGACCTGGCTGACATTTTGTAACCTAATTTATCCCCTCCTGAACTTTATTGAGTTTTCCAATGATATTTAACATCTCATGGATATATAATTAAAATACAAATCTAATCAAATCTATATTGTAACTGAAATTATAGTGACTTGGCCTTCTCTTCATGGCTTCTCTGAGAAACTTGTATTACATAAATGCTGACCCTCTCTCATCCAATTATTTTCACCGTTTTTCTTCCATGGTCACTTTTATTTGTTTCCTCTTTAACAGTTTCCCTTTGACTATCACTGTCTGTTTCAATTAAGTTTCCTGCAAACACACAAAATAAAAATTTGAAGGATCACATGAGCCAATATCATGTTTTGTGTTTGGATTAGTGAAGTAAAACCAGCAGAGCCAGAATTTTCTTTCCTGTCTTATCCAAATAACAGCCTAATTATCCTTTCTATTCCAGCTGTGAAGGCCCAGCCAGTAGGAAGTGCAAAGACTTTCTTCTAATCCTAACGCAAGTTATTAGCAGCTGTGGACCCAGGCATTTCTCCCGTCTCATCAAATGTTACCCCATGTGCCACTGAGTTGAAAGAAGATATTTTTCTTTGGACCTTCTTGAGAACGGCTGCACGCTGTCGTAGTTACTAATCACATTCTACCTCGGAATTACTGATTTTGTCCTAATTATTTTAAATCTGTTCCAGAAAAATAGTGTTAATATGTACAATAACATTAGCACTATGATTGGGGCTTACATTTTCAGTAAAAATACCTTAAAATTAAAAGATTTTCACTTGGAGTTTTATTTTTTTTCTTAAGTAGGCATAAATTATAGGAATTTTGCAATACAGGCCAGTGTCACTAAAAAATATATATATATTTTTTTAATTTAAAGCAAGGACAGATAGAGAATTAAAATGTAATACAAAAGACTGCAAAGTCTAAGATTACAGAGTAAGGATGAGTTGCCATTTTAAGAACATGTCTTTTTAGAGAGGCAGTCATCAAAATTAAGCAGAGCCGAACAGATGGATATCATTCACAGGTAAGAGATTCCTTCATTGAGAAATGCCACACAACAGACAGCCAACGGAAGCAAAATCCCTCTTGCCTCTTTCTCATCAGCCAATTTTTTAAAAAGCTCACTTTTAGGATTTAGAATGTTTCATTACAGACACTGGAATTATGTGACTTAATTGGCTCACCATAAATAACTGAGGGCTCTCATACATTCCCCCCTACCCTTACCACCCCCCTGAAGAAATGACCAATTTATCTTACATTTCTAGGTATTTACAATGTTTTTAGATTTCTTGTTTTTCTTATTTCCTTTTTAATAGTTTTTTTAATTATTATTTAAGGAAATACATAAAACTCATAGTTTTTCTATTTGTCAGTCCAAGCTCACAAGGACAGGAGTTCTGTCCATACTCAATTTTCGTCACTCAGAACCACACTGTTGCTTGAATAGCTGGTAGCAAACATTTGCAGGATGAGTGAATGAATAAACAACACACAATGATATGTAAAACACAGATTAAGAGTTCTCTTGCAAAAACACATTTTTATGACATCTTACAAGTATACATAAATTTCATACTATCTTGAGCTTCTGAAAAATATGACTTCTTGAATTTTAAAATAGTAAATCTGTGCAATTCACTAGAGTGGCAAACACTCAGAGCAAAATATTTTCTTCTGAGACCACTGGCAACCCAGATTGAAACGTTTTTACTGCGGAAAAGAGACAAGTTTGATTTTGGAAGTATGGCACCAACACCAGAAGCATTCTCTCGGGAAAAAGGAAGCCAGAAAATTTTAAATAAAAATTTGTTGATGAAGACTCGCAGCTCTAAGAAGTGGAGCCACTGCGCCTACCCACACCTTATTCAGAAACAAGAGAGCTTCATTGTCAATATTCCACAGTGGCCTTCACAATAGCTCTGGTTATGCTACCTTATTCTAAGACCCAAGCCATGTGATAGTCAATGAAAGGTTCTCTTAGTGCCGTGCATATACTATGTGTCTCAAGTTTGGTGGGGGAGAAGAAAGGTTGAAAACCTTTGAAAAAATGTGGGCAGTTTTTCCCTACCATGTAACCCTCAATCCCTTTCCCTCTAATGGGATCCCCTGGGAATGTATCCTCATACATGAGAGCAATATTGTTCCTTAATTGGGTGACTCTTAAGTAGACCTCCAGCTTCATTCTCTTTAGTGAATAGAAAATTCATATTTCTGGAAGCCTGCTAGATATCTCCATCTTGACGTTCCACCAGTTTTACCTGTTCCCCTTCCCAAACCAAGCCTTCCCCATGGTTCCCCCATTTCCCATGAGGACAGAGTCAAACCACTGTCAAGCTCCTCAGGCTAGATTTCACAGATTCGTCTATAATTTTTCTTCCTCCTCCCTTCTTACCTCTTCAATCCACTCCCACCGTCACCTCTGGCCCCTGTCATTTATCAGAACTGGTCCCTTGACTTCGCATTTCTTATTCTTATCTATCCTACACACCACTATCAAAATATTTTCCCTTGAATATTATACCTAGGTCATGCCATTCTGCTGTTCCAGAATTTAATCTTCAATGTGTCCCCATTGCCTCTCAATTGAGATGAAACTCTATGATTGACACACAAACTACACTCTCTTGTTTTTATCAGGACCCAGACACCAGGGTTCAATACCCTGGATTTGCTTCTTACTATCTGTACAGTCTCAGATCTCATCAATCCACACGATGGTTTCTTCCTCTGAAAAGTTTCCTCTTAGGGTTGCATAAAGATTAAATGTGCATTAATACATCAAGCATGTAAAACAGTGCTGAGCACTTAGTATTTTATTGGTGTTTCCTCTTATGAATGATCTTATAACCTAACATGGGACCACTCACCATTTCCCAAACATCTCTTCCCTTTTATCATTCCTGATCTTTTTTTCAAATTGTTCCCTCTGCCTCACTTGACCTTTTTTCCATCGAAAATCTACCCATTTTTCAAAAGCTACTTGAAATACCAACTCTTCCCTTGAAACTTTCACTTAAAAGATTTGTCTTTTTCTGAACTCATGATAATGTATCTACCCTGACTAGCTTTAGTCATAATAAATGAAGTAATATAGATTTTAGTATTTTAAAATCTCTATAAAAGATGCTATTCTACAGAGCCATTATGTTCTTAAATGACCTTCTTATTGCAGCCATACTCCAAATATTTTTTATTATGCTATTTTATTCCATTTCTTTGTAAGTGACTTTGAATTTGAAATCGTTTTCAATAGCAAAACCCGAAGCAAAAACACAGCTTAAGGAAGAAATAAATGGGAGCATTCTGAAAACATGACATTTTAGGCCGTAGGAAGATTTTAAAAGATTTTAAATATTTTTGAGGTATAAATACAAAGCATTTCTGAAGAATCTGAAGAAACAGATAAAGCATTGTTCCGGTATGGCACTATCTACTATTATTACTGTTACTATGATTTTAAAATTTGGATGGCTCTTCTTTTCCCTGCGACTTCACTTATTCTGCTGTATTTGATGCATGGTGAGATTTTAAAGGTTGGCTTCTCATGGAGACAAATTACACCCAAAGAAATTAGTCTAGGTGCGGCCAACTAATTGTGGAGTCAGAATGTCCCCTCTGACGTGAGACTGTGCGTTCCCATCCCGTACACCGCGGTAGGCATCTTCTCACATGATGGATCTTCACTTTCAATGAGGGAAAAGTGCCCCCATGTGGTTCGTACTTGGCCTTGGGTTTTATTATATCTAGAGACGATGTGTTTCCCTAAGGAAAGAAGACGACGGATGCCTTCCTGGCTTCCAGGACTCTCTGGGATCTGTACCCGTAGCAGATCTCCCTCCGGGTGGTCCCTTCACCCAAGCATCTGTCTCCAATCAACGGCCGCCCACCAACTTCCACCCAACCTTGCTGAAATGTTATGTCCTGTTCCTTCGGGGCCAGGATTGCTTCATGGACCAATCTATTCTAATGCTTTTCACGAAGAGAGACAAAAGACACATTCCAGCAGTGGTCTGTGCTGGACCTCTCTCTCCTTTCTTCCACTGATTTCCTCCAACTCTCCTCCTCTGCCCACCAACCTTTCTAATACCCTTGATGAATGTTCTCTTATGTGCGTTGATTCTTATAAAACGTGTATGTTGGTTTTGTATGCCTTTTTTAAGCCCTATATCAATGGCACTGGGCTACAGATATTATTCTTCCTTTCTTTAGGTAGTCAGCATTGTATCTTTAAGACAACCACATTGATGTGTGTACATTCAGTGCACAGCTTCTGGCTGGATTCCATAAAATGGTCCAAACAGAATACTATGTCCTCTATTGTGGTGATAGACAAACATGTGCCTCCAACTCCCACAAGTAATGCTATGATGAACATCTATGTACATGTTCCATTGTGGGCCTAAGCATGAATTCTTGAGAGAAATACCAAGGAAGAAGATTCCTGGATCCTAGGACATACTCATACTTAATTTGATCATTTCCTGTGAGAGTACGCCCTCCACAATGTCTATTACTAATCTATACTCCCACAGCCATGCATGAGGGTGCCTATAACTCCACATCCCTCCCACTCTGTCAGGCTAATGTATGTGAAGTGATATTTCATTGTAATTTCAACATACATTTCTGGTGAATAATGTATTTGAGGAACTCTTTGGTGCTTGTTAACCTTCTGGAAATGACTATTCATATACAATCCATTTTTTTTTTTATGTTGGCATTCCTATTTCTTCTGGTTAATTTGTAGAGATGCCCAATTCTTTATGTATTAGATTTTAATCTCTTGTCAATTTTAGGCACTGTCAAATTTCTCCATATCCGTCACTTCTAACCTTGTTTATGGTATCTTTCACTGAATGAAAATCCTAGTCTTGCTTTATGGTATTTGCTTGTGTAGGTGTCAAAAGTCCTTTCAACCTCCATATGAGAAGATACCCTCCTACATTATCTTCTATTAAATTTTAATGCAAACTTTCACATTCGGGCCTTTAAACCATCTGGAGTTTGCATTTTCGCATGGTGTTGGGTAAGTAGCACTTTCGTTTTCTTCACATGGGGAGTCAGTTTCCCAACATCATCTACTATAGTGCCATCTTTATCATATGTTAAGTCCCTGGACTGTTTATTCTATTGCTGTGGCCTAGTTCCTTGTTCTTATGCCAACAGCACTTTTTAAAAATTACTGTGGCTTTGTAGCATGTCAGAGTATGTGGCAGGTCAAGAACCCCTTCTCGTCTTTTGTTCCTAAAGATTGATTCAGCTATTCATAGACCTTTATTCTTTCACCTAAATTTATAGTAAATTCAACCAAAAATTTAATTGAGATTTCTCGTGAACATATAGATTAGTTGGAGAAGAATTGACATTTTTATAATATTAACATCCATCCAGAGGCACTAAACATTATTTAGATTCATTTCTGCATCTTTTGTTGAGTTTCAAACTTTTCAAAATGGTTTCGTGTTCTTTGTTAGTAACTACTTTTCAATTTTACTGGACTTACAAATCACATTTTTTAAATCATATTTTCTAAACAATTAGCATAATTATATTTCTAAATCATTGATTTTTGAAAATCGATATATCTGGCGACCTTCCCTAAATCCCCCATTTGTTCAAGTAGCTTGTTTCTTTCTAGGTAAGTTATCATCTACGACATTGACAGTTTCATTTCGTTCTTAACCAAGCATTATACTCATCATTGACATTGTCTTTCCCCTATCTTAAGGGAAATATTTTTGGTTCAGGATATATAGTAATGGCAAAAAAAAAAAAAAAAAAATTTTGCTTTTTTCCATTTTGTTATAGAACCTCTGAGTTTTTGGCTGGACTCACATCCACCCAGAATTAAGATTACTTTCCTATCTTGTCTTGCAGCTAGATTTTGTCTCATAACTATGTACTGGTCAATAGGATGTTTGTTAGTAGAAGTGGATTTCCCATCCTCATTTCTGATGGCTGAAATATGGATAGTAGCTAGAGTAGCCACCATGGATCCCACAGATAAGGACAGCACCCTAGGGATACCACACCAACACAACAGAAAGAGCCTGGGTCCCCCAAAACATGAAATTATCCTATCACCCCTAAACTGCTATTATACAAACAATACACTAGAGGAAGTATTTACATTGTTATTTTTACTCTCCTGTTTAAATGCTAGTATGGCTGGATATAATGGCTTGGATCGAAGTTCATTTCTTTTCAATACTTTAAAAATATTAAACTATTATCTTCTTGTCTCTAGTGTTGCTGTGGAAAAATTTTATTTTTGTTCCTTTGTGGGTGATCTGCTGTTTACCTCTAGAAACTTTTATAAGCCTTTCCTAGTCTTCGATGTTCTGAAATTGTACTATATAGTATCTGAGTGTGATGGGTTTTGTTGTGGTTTGCGTTTTAATATAGATACCATACTTGACACTTAATGAGGCACCTGTTGTGATCAGGGATTCATCTTTACTCCTTTAAAAGAACAGGCATTGTGAGTAGGTAGTCTCCCTCAGTCGCAATCTATCAGCCCTGCAGGCTTAGAGAAACAGAAATAAAGACAATGCCAGAGTGTAGCTGGCACTCCTCCTCTATTTTTATAAACTCCTCACTCTTCTAAAGCATTTGGTCTGCCCTGATATTAGTCCAAAGGCCTTGGCACCAGAGACCTGGGCCATAACATCTGATTTCTGTGGTGAACGATCTGTCAATCATGGACCCAGGGCCATATAAGGAGGAAGCAAGAGCAGAATGCAAAAGCTCTTCCCCAACCTGTTCTTTCACTGCGCCTCCTCGGGCTACCCCTCTTCTCTCTAATCCACCCTCCACCCCAATCCCCCCCCACACGCAGGGTTTTCCCCACACAGGTATTCTCCCCAGGAGGTTCACGCCATTTTTGTTGGTTTCTCGACTCCATACTTTCTTTTCACTTCTAGTTACTCTAAGGTTGATTTGAAAAGAGAAAGCCAGCAACCTACCCTACTTTCCATTCTAACAGGAAGCCAAAATCAGATATAGGAATTTTTTTGAATGGCCGTATAAAGATATCGGTATATTAATAGCAAAACTTTTAAACCTGGAGGGAAGTGAAGATACCTCCACTACATCTGCACAGGAAGATAAACTGAGCCAAATGGAACCTTGTTGGACTGCTGTATTCACACCCTGCAGATGGCTACAAGTTACTCAAACCATCAATGAGGCCATTTTTGAGAAAATACATGACCTAAATAAAGTAAAGCAACATTTCGTGATTCCCCATAGAGCTACCTAATAAGGCATCACCGTGACTGGTTCTGATGGTGACTAGGACTCAGGTAGGAAGAGAGGTTAAAGAAAACTTTCCTTCCCATCACCCTTCACTGTAAGCACAACTGAAATAAGACTGTCTGGGTACGCTCTGTGTGCTTTTTTTTTTTTTTTCTGAAATATGCACAGATTGTTACCTAAATAGTGACTTGTGTTAGAGATTTTTAAGGAGGTCATCATTTAGGCTGCTTTTAACATGTAAAAGTGCCGGATGAAATGGTCGAAGAATTATTATTGCCTGCATAGCTCAGTGCTGCTGAGTTAACATGATTTTAATTGAGTCTAAGGATCATTTAGAAATCACAGCCTCTGGGCATTCTCTTAGTCCAGTTCCCAAAAGAAACCACCTGGGACTATGATTAAACTGATGGATGTCAGGAATGAGAGCAAAAGGTCTAAAATCTTGTATGAGAAATTTGATGGGTCTGACCTCTGTGCTCCTACCTTTTCTGAAGAAAAAAGGAGAGGTGTTTAGCCTTTTAAAATAAGCATTGGAGAATCCCAAATCCGAACCACAGAAGGGCCATTCTAAAGAGCAAAACGTGGAAAATATTGGCAGGATAATACTATCGGCAATCAAACTGGATTGATCCAGAAATCATACGTCCACACTCTCAGACTTCATACTCTATCGCATAATCCACCCCCGGGGACAGCTCTGCCCATTGGTATTAATTAAACGTGAATGTTAACATATGGAAAGATTTATAACTTCCTTGGCCTGACAGCTGTGCTGTAGCTGAAACGCATCACAGAGGATGAATGACCCAGTCTACCACGCATGAATTATGATCCACTTCTCCAAATTGGCCAGAGCGTTTTAAAACTATTTTGGGGAACTTGCCAAAGAAGCCTTCTCCATCCCTTCTCACCCCCCTTCTAACCACTGCCACCCCCATAAAAGAACCACATCTGCATAAAGCAGCGTAGAAAATTGGGGGCCAGATTTTAAAAGGGGGAAAGAGTGAGAAGTAAAGACCTTGTGATCCAGTGCCAAATTACGAAGTTGCGAAGAAATATGGTTTGACTTAGAATCCCCCCGATTTCAACCACAGCCACTGTAGGCAAATAGAATGATGGATTTTCATATAATCTACCTGTGCGGACTTAAGATAGGTCGAAAACAAATGTCTTACCCTATTTCAGACTGGGGCAAGATGAAGAAGAGAATGGATGTCAAAATACCTCTGAAATTTCAGAACAGAAGAGAGAAAACATATCTGAAACTGATGATCATGTCTAATCATGACGGTTCACATAGTTTTCAAACCCAACCTTTCAAAAATTTTTAAATGTATCGATATTATGATTTATAGAAATCACATGAAGACGTTTAGCCCTGATTTTATGCATTGAACTTACTTAGATAATCAGAGTACATACATTGACATGACTTTTCTATCCTATTGTCTTTATAAATTTATTAGCATAACTTAATTATTCCAAGACACTCTTGCCTGGGAATGACTTGATTGATCATTACGGGAAATTCCCAAAAGATCCATCGAGGCTTCACTAAGAAGCATCAGGTTGGTTACTACTTCTCTGAGACTTTTTGAATACCTTGCCTCAAATTTTCTTGCTTCGCTCTTTCCATGGATCTTAAAACTAGACTGTTATATCATGATCCTTACTCAGTCCTAATCAAGCCTCTACTTTGAAAGCCCCACCTTAAACCAAGCTTCAAATTCCCATCACGACCTATAAAAACTGTGCTGAGGTGGCGTTCCCCCTTGCTGTGGGGTAGACAGTAACTTGTGTTATCAACAGGTTGTGTTGGTGATATTTCGGGAGTATTCAACAGAAGACAGCATATTATTGCTATATATCCACTAAAAGCACTTAGAACTCACAGTGAAAAAAATAATATATATGACAAATTATTTTTCACTTTAGTAAAGATTTGTCTGAAAGAGAAACTGATGGCGCGTGTGGGTCCTGAGCTGTCTATACCTGTAAGTTCCTGATACAAAGTAGCAACTTTCTGGCAGGGCACCCCAGTCCCCGTATTCTGCTGCCTTTCTTTTTTAGGAAGAGTAGCAAGGGGTGAAGTTCACGCTTAACATCATCTGACATATTAAACACACGTACATAGACAAATTTTCTTATCTGTTTATTGTCTGTCTCTACGCACAACCCTAACTCAAAACACAAGCTTCATGAGGGCAGGAACCTGCTATCTTCCCAGAACTGAGGAAAGTGCCAGACTTAGACTAAATGGGGAAGGAAGGGAGGGAGGAAGGGAGGGAGGGAGGAAGAAAGAAAAGGGAGGCAGAGAGGAAAGAAAGGTAAAGGCCAAGTTAAATAAGGCAATTTAGTCCAAATGTCACGTGCCCAGATATGGAAGTTGGAAATGAATTCAAATTTTCTCACCAACTTACTAGTTATACGACCTTGGACAAACACTACAATTCTTTGAGGCTTCGATTTCTCATCTATGAAATGGAGATGATAATACTTCATTGCAGAGTTGAGAAAATAGGAAACAGAAAAAAAGTCTGAAATGTGTCTAGTAGAGTGACTTGCAAATCGTTAGTAAATATAAGATCCATTTGTAAAGAAAAAAATAGTAGTTTTTTAGGAAAGAATGATGTATTCTAAGGGAGGGGGAACATTTGCCCATTTATTTTAGTGGGAAATGGAATTTCAGTTGGAAAAAAAAACACCTGAATGAACCTTTTTGGTTTAGAAATTAAGGAACTTCTGGCAAGTCAAAGAGTAGAGAATTTAGTATAAAAGTGTCCAAATCGTTTGGTGTAATTAAGTCTTGGGGATGTAATATGCAGCAGAGGCTAGAGTTACCCCTTAGCGTTGTACATCTGAAAGATGCTAAGAGATCTTAAAAGTTATCACGAGAAAATAAAGTGCGTAACGACATGTGGTGATGAATGTTAACTAGACTTACTACGACGTTCATTTTGCAATATATACCTATAATGGCATATGTCAATTATTATGCCTCAATAAAAAAAAAAAAAAAACATTGGGCAAAAGTTGTAAAGATAGCAGGGGAGAGAGGGTGGAGGACTTTGAAACTCACATTAAGGGTCCTGGACTTTAACCATAAACCAGTGAGAAGACTATTAAGAGTTTTAAGTAAAGAAGAGACGGGATGAGATTTGTGCTTTGAAAAATCAAAATCCGGAGCTAGTACAGGAGGAAGGAGAACATGCGTGTTACAAAGGTCAAGGCAAGAGAGAGGGCGACCAGCCTCGAGGTAGTGGCAAGGGTTAACAAGAAGGAAAAAAAAAAATCCTAGAGACATTTATAGATGGAATAATCAGCATCTTATGACTCATTTAAAGGAGTGATGCTATAGAAGAAGGAATTAAATACGAGACCTCATTTTCAGGCTTGGGCAGCGGAGAAGTCGATGGAGTCATTTTCCGGAGATTGGGCATATTAGTTAAGGTGGCACTTGCTGTATACACAGTAGAAGGTGACTGAAATTATTTTGTCTGCTGCACATGGTACTTATTTACTCCCTAAAAGGAATCGAGATCCTTTTTAGACAAAGAAAGTTAAAAAAAAAAAAGAAATCAATTACATAAGTTGATTGATACACCACATGACAAGAAATTATACATCGTCGATGATCATTTTGACTAGAAAATAAGTGACGCAAGATTTTGGCAGTCGCACATTACACAGTAACAGAATAATAATAGGCGGGTCTCGAAAATGTGAACGTTCCTTTTATTTCATTCAGTTTGTGTTTCTGGGCTGATTATTCATACACTCTCTCTAAGCCTGAATTTCTGAGAGGCTTATCACAGGGAAAGAAATTCTCAGTGCTTATTTCGAAGAGTATTGGAATGATTTATTCCATAATACTACAAACTTAGACAAACCAGCATTTTTCTCTCAAGATTCTCGATATTTTCCAAATCCCGTTCAACTTTTTTCATTGTATTTTCAGCCGGTATCATGCTTATTATCTGATATATTTAAATGCTCGTGGCGGGAGGTGGGGGTGAGAACGAGGTCATTAAAAAGAAAAACAAATGAAATCTCACCTTGGGTTTCACATGTTTAAAAATATCGACAGCAGCACCTTTGCTCCTGAATTATCCACAGGCAGGAAGATAAAAGCAGCGGCAATAACGGATTTTCAATCTCCCTAAATCGCCCCCAACAAACACAGAACAACTGAGACAGCAAAACGACAACATCAATGACAACGGTGACAAGACATTCCCACAAGCTGGAGGGGACGAAGTACTGGCAGCAACAAGACATGTGGTGACAGCTACAGGAGGAAGCAGAAAGACAAGGGCATTGCGACAAACGGGCCCAGCAACTGAACGGCGGAGAGGTGCCTGCTGTCAAAGGAAAGAGTCCACTCTCAGGGTGGGAGGCTCTTCAGGTCAATCCAACAACAGCAGCCAAAACCAGAATGGAGCTTTGCAGGCTCCACATGCCCTGGAAACTCTCAGCTGGCTCAGACCACAATGCATCTGAAAGATAAAGAAGCCTTCACGATTCTAAAAGCTACCATTCACAATGAGGAGACAACAGGTGTCTCAAATACTCAACACCATTGTTAAAACACAGAGAGGATACAGGAGAAATCCCCAGACAGAAGAGAAACTGCTGGGTATTGGATGTAAATGGAACAGATCAGGGACCCAAAAGTGAAGAAAGTAGCCAGACCAAGGTGGGAGGGTAGGCAAGGCAACTATGTCAGACAGCGAGAGTCCCCAGGGCCAAACAAACCATAATAATAGAAAATGGAGCCCTGGAGCATCAAAGCTAGTGTAAAAAAAAATAATATAGATGAATGAGACAAATTTGAATACTAATTGAACAGTTGATATTAAGAAATCATTGTTAATGTTTTTTTAGGTTTAATAATGATATTTTGGTTGTACTTTAAAAGGGTCCTTGTTTTAGGGATGCATATTAACATATCTGGGGATCAAAAAATACAAGACTTGCTTCAGTAAAGAAGGATCTTGCTTCAAAATAATCTAGTAAGGGAGATTATACATGAGTCAGGTTTGGCTTTCAGTCGATAAGCGTTCAAATAAAATGTTGAAATTTGGGGTTTCTTGTATTATTCTCTATACTTTCATGTATGTTTGAAATTTTCCATCATGAAGAGTTTTAAAAATACGCACGGTCATATTTTGTTGTGTTTTTATTTCAACTTTACCTCAACCGGTCCATCTAAAAATGAGCATATTGGATTAGCTTTCTGTTAAATCATACTATAAGTGGGATACGTTTCCCTTGATGTTAGTGTATTCGTCAACGAATTTTAATAAACACTAGATGGCACAGTGATTGCTTTCTACTAAACAGGCAAAAAAAAAAAAAATGAATTCTCCCACTGAAATGAATAATGCCATCTATCAACACAATGGCACAATGATGACACTTTTTGAAATCATCCTATTTCTTAATAGATTAAAATGTCTTTTTTTCATTTGAACATTGTAAGTCTGCCTATGCATTATAAGTTCATCTAAACATCATTTATTAAAACTTCTATTTACATGGTCATTTTCATTCTTGCTTTTTTTTTTTTTTTTTACCTTTCAGTTTATCGTAATATGGCTGTGCCCTGCCAGGAAGAAGCTGAAATTGAACTTTTTTTCATGGTTAAGTAGGTGGAAGAATTTTATATTCTTCAAACCGAACTGATGTGAAAGTATTCCACGGGCTACAAAAATTAATAGAAGGTAGCCTTGAGCCTTTTCTCTAATATCCATCCGCCTATTGCTTCTCATGTCATTAATTGGTTCCAAATCTTGTTTTAGCTATCTCAATGTTCCTGTCAGCTGATTTTTTTTCTTAACCTAAATAATATATCATTCTATTTTTTGCAGTGCATGACTAATTTAAAGAATCACTGAAGCTTTAATTAATGGATTAGGATTTAAGTATTCAGCTTCAAAAACCCTTATTTTGAACGGGAAATAAACTTCGCATCCAGTTAGTTGGACAGTAGAGAGAAAGTGAGATTTGGATGACTGGAGATGTACTGTGCACTTGGCAGTGGTCCACCCTATCCATCCCTCTACATCCCGGTTTCCTTCGTTCAATCTTTTATTGAGTGAGTATTCATTTACTACTAAGTGACCAGCTTGTGCTGAAGCTAGGAATACAGTGGTAGATGCAGTATCACATCCCCATGGTGGTGTTCTAATCGAGACAGGAAAAATGTTTAAGGGTTATCAGAGTGAAGAGTTGGGGGGAAGGAAGGCGCACCTCCTAAATAGTGAAATTGAACAAAATAAGCCATTAGATCTTTCCAGTTTTCAATGCTGTTATAATTGTGTAGCAGTTGAATCAGAGAATCTTGGCTTTACCATTTATTATCACCATGATCATATGCAGCTTCTTAGCATCTCTAAACCTCAGGGTCCTGATCTATAGACTAGTGAGTATATCTACCTCAGGATTATCTGGGGCTTAAAGCCTATGTCTGGTATACCTGGACCATTCTGTATATGAATGCCTATGCTTATTATTAGCCTATACTTTAACCTTCTTGAAGAAGCTTCTGAGTCTTGTATCTGATTTTATTCCAACAAAAGTTCCAGGAGAGATTTATGACAGTATATTATTTCTGTTTTACAAAGAAGAAAACTTGAACTCAAGAGGTGGCGTAGGAAATGAACGGAAGAACCTAGCGATCTGGCTTCCTGTTTGGCATTCTTTTTCCCATCAGACAATACCTTTCTGACTATTTTAGCTTTCCTTTGAACAAATAAGGAGTCTTAACAAAGACTGGGGACTTGTACAGATTTGTTTATCTTAGAGTTCAAGATTTCAAGTTTTCCTTTGGGTCTTTTTCTATTATTCCAACAGATCGATCCTGTACAGAAGCTATTTCTCTCATGCTAAGCCTTCTTTTCAAAGTGCTAAGGTTATGAATGTCCTGCCAGTCAATGACCTGTCAGAATGAAGACCAGCGAGTGTTTTTAATGATTTTTATGTGCACCACGGTCTCTTCTCTGTCATTCTTCCATTACTTTGGATTTGTGAGCTAAAGCTTTCTTTACAAGCTATTTCTCGAGAAACCAGTAAAGCTTCCACTAGAAATTGCCTTGATTGAATGACATACCTCAAATAAAAAGTCATTCTCTTAGATTGTGACCTTGTCTTCCCTTGAAAGTTCAGCAGAAGGAGGGCCATTCCTAGCCTAGTTTTTTACTTTAATTGCAGATAATCAAAAAAGCTACTATTACTGTATGTTTTGGGAAGTGAAAAAAAAAAAAGACATTGGACGGTAAGCACACATATTGCAACAGGGTTTCCAACTTTTAAACACTTTTAGAGCTGACCTCTCTACTATTTAAAAATTACTAAAAAAAGGTCCCCCTTATTAATTGCTGTGCTGTTCAGTATTCAGGTATCCAAATTAGTTCTCTTCCAGGCGAAGTGTTAGGTGATCCGGGAAGAGGAACAAGACATTTTCTTCCAGACAGCAACCTGAAGGAGGATATATACAATGTACTGGTTTCCGTAACTCTGTTAGGAAACCATTTCTTCTGCAAGGCACCAAAAATTTGCTTGGGCATTAAATCTGTAGTATAGCTGACGATGTTTCTGATATAAGTGTTAGATATCTGTTTTGAGTGCTCTGACAAGTGTGACAAGGTAATTTTACTGATCTTGTCGCTCCATATATTAAAATTCTCAACACTTTTACAAAACTTTTCCTGATTCTCCCGAACCCAATCAGATGGGAACTTGCCTAGAACCCGAGCAATAACTCCCGCGACCCAGGGCTACCTTGAGTGATGGCTGTTTGGGTTCTTGTCACAGCCCTTGTCAGACTACACACTTCCTGAGCTAAGCCTTTGTTATCTCGCCTCCTTGCGTTACTTACCCTGGCTCCCTCCCTACCTCCCTAGGGAGACATCTAGGAAATGCATACAGAATCGAATTCTCCTATCTCCAAACAAAAGTATTTTATGCACCAAAAAAAATGATGCGTATGGGGAGAAAATGCATTCCTTTGAAGCCTTTGAAAAAAGAGAGATTTATGATGACACAGCACACTTCCGATTATGGATCTCGGACGCCTAAGTTTTTAATACGAGCCACAAATCTGGGCTGAAAATTGCTACAAAAGGAAAGAGTAGATGAAGTTTTTGGATGTGTGTTGATGATTAGGGTTGTTAATGTGATGGGAGAATCTGTCTATCAAGACACTGAGAGGCTGCCTGCTGCGTAATCCTCGCCACTCAGTACGAAGGTGTCGAAGGTCTTATTTTCAGCGTGTTTCCCTGAAAATTATCCCTGCCCATTTGCCTTGAAAGGCTGTATTTCAAAAACAAGGTCTTTCTTGAAAGGAGAAGACAAAAGCAAGAAGGAATGAATACTGATGAAAGATACCTCACTGGCACAAGTCACACACCTGGTTCTGGAGGACTCTTGTCTGTTTCCACGGAACTTGGTGTGGTTTCTATAATGAAGTCAAATTTGTAGCTGGCATGCTATCATCAGTAGGGTTCCGTGCTACAAGTCAATCGATAAACCAGCCTGTCCTTCAATGTCGTAGTCAATATAAGTGAAATATGCAAAGTCACACATGTGCCTAATAAAAGACTCACAAACTCACTTGAAATACTAAACGTTTAAAAACTGGCGATTCACATATTATATATATATATAGTCTTTCTGTGAGGTACAGAATGAGAATGAGACCACTCCTTGTCGTTCTTGACCTCTCACTACACCCTGAAAAAGACCAGCCATGACGAGGCAGATGCTCTCTCCTCTCCCTGACGCTGTACTTCGTTCGCCTCATTCTCCTTTCCGCATCCGAAGCACTGTGTTGTCTCCACTATCCTCGGTGGAGAATTTCTCAACGAAACCCACACAAACGTGCTCCTGCTATTACTAAAACCAGAATCAAGTGACTTATTTCATTTGGCTTGTGTGTGACAACTGCCTTCAAATTCGTATGACAGCCAGCTGCCTCGTATCTCTTTTTTAGAAAGGACATGGGGGTTACGGATCGTATCTCATGGACGATATGAATTTTGTAGCTGTTTGTGTTTCCCTTTTTGCTTTGGCTTCATGGATGCTCAGAGTCAAACTTGCAGCCTGGTTTAGTAGCCTCCAAGGGCCTTATGCCTTGCGTTGTTCAACAATATTTTCTAATGCATCTTACCTTGCTGTGTTCTCTGGCCTTGATCTTTTTTTTTTTTTAAATTACGCTATCATTTTTTTTTATCACATTCTCATTTTATATTGTTTTTATACTGTAGCAAAACCTTTACAGAATAAATGAGAATATAGACATATAAATAATTACTTCAGTTATAGAATGTGGTTTACAAAGCCCGTCTTTTTTTTAGGAGGCGCTAATGAGGACAAAAGATTAATTAGAAAATTATATTAGAAGTAAAATACCATGATGCCTAATATTTATCCTCTAGCTCTAGTCATTTGCCTCCAGTCTCACCATATTCTAATGCATCTGTCATCTTGAAATTTTCTTTCTTAAACACAGATCAGATTGTATTACTTTCCTGCTCAGACACCTTAGATGGCACTATCTAGAATAAAGTTCAAGTCCTTCACCTGATACTATCATCTTACCTGTCTAGCCTTATCTCCTTGAGCACCTCCAGTGTATCCTGTACTCAAGCAAATCTGTACAATGTATTTCTGGACAAGCCCTGGCTTTCCTTCCCCACCTTCAAGCCTTTTCTCCTTCCCCCCTTTCCAAAATAGACAGAAAATAACTCTTGTTGCCCTTCTTTCTGATCTAACATACTACCCTCTAGGTTAACTTGAAGAAATCTTGTTCTAACAACATGGATAAACCTGGAGGGCATTACACTAGGTGAAATAAGTCAGGCAGAGAAAGAAAAAATACCATATGATTTCACATATATGTGGAATCTAAAAAACAAAATGAACAAACAAATGGAACAGGAACAAACTCCTAGATACAGAAAACAAATTGATGATTGCCAGATGAGAGGAGCTTTGGAGGGCTGGGTGAAAAAGGTGGAAGGGATTAAGAAGCACTCATTGACAGTTACAAAATAGTCATGGGGATGTAAAGAACAGCATAGAGAATATAGTCGATAACGTTGTAATAATTCTGTATGGTGCCAAGTGGGTACTAGACTAGTCGGGGGGATCACTTTGTAAATTATATAAATGTCTAACCACTACGCTGTATACCCAAAACTAATATAATATTGAATGTCCCCTATAATTGAAAATTTGAAAGTGAACTTGTTAATGATCATCTTTATGGATATTTTATTTTAGAATAAAAAACCTGTTTTCTTGCTTTTAATTAACATTGACAATTGTTTCAACACTTCTTCCCAAGTTCAGTTCAAGAACTGTATTTTTTTTAGCTCAAAATCATTTCCCATCAGTGATTAATGTTTACTCTATAGCATATTTGGAAGCAATATACCATAATGATGATGAGATGTGCCTTTGGAGTTAATTGAATTTGGGTTCAGCCACCTACTTAACCTTCTCTGTAAAATAAGATAATAATATTCATTGATGTTTAAAAATATGTCCGCAAATTCTTTGACAACCCTCCAATAAAGAGGTCGAATCTATGCACTCTCCTCTTGAAACTAGGTGCATTTGTGACTTTCTTGGAACCAACGACAGCAACAACAAAAAGCACAGGAAAAATGATACTGGGTAACTTCTAAGATTAGGTCAATAAAATCTATGCAGCTTCTGCTTTTTTCACTGAGACACTCACCTTCGGAGCCTCGAGTTATCATTTAGAAAGACCAACTACTCTGAGGCCAGCATGCTGTGAGGAAGTCCAGGTCTCAGGTAGAAGCCGTATGTTAGGTATTTCAGTAGGGAGCCCCCACCTGAGGTCTCAATCAAGAGCCAGCATCAATTGCTAGACATGTGAGTGAAGACACCTCCAGATTATTCCAGCCCTCAACTGTCAAGTCATTTGCCTGCTCATTGAGTTTTCCCCATTGAGGACCCAGCCATCGTGAGACAAGCCATTTCTGAGTTATAGAATATATGAACCTAATAGAATGGTTGTTTTAAGATGCTCATTTTAGAAGCAATTCATTATACAGGATAACTAGAACAGAAATTTGGTACCCAGGAGTAGAGTGCTACTAAAAGATGGGACATTAGCTTTGAAACCACTGTCTGACAGTGGCTGATTAGATCTTAAGGGGACAGTTAATGGAAGCCTGACAAGGCTAGAGGAGGTTGTAGCTGAGGATTTGAAGGCAAGGAAGCTAGAGGAAAGCAAAATCCTATTACTTAGTGGTATAAAGTTTGCCCAAACTGTCATATGTGGAAATATGAAAAGTTGAAAATATACCTAAGGAATTTGGTGATGTAGCTAAGCAGATTTCCCTGCACATATTTTGGTTTTTTGTTTTTTGGTTTTTTTACTAAAATTATTGGGGTGACATGTTACAAAAATCAAATAGTTTTCAAGTGTACAATAATACATCACATGTGTATTCCATTGGGACTTTACCAACCCCCTCCCCCACCCTTCCCTCTGGTAACCACTAATCCACTGTCTGTGTCCATCAGACAGAAAAAGTTGAGAATCATATGATTTCACTCATATGCAGGATATAAAACCAAAAGTAACAAACAAACCCTGCACATTTTTTTAAAATCCACCTGGCTCCTTCTTGCTGCCTATAATAAAATGCAAGTGGAGAGAGGCAAGCTAAAAAGCAAACTGTTAGGTTTCCAAGCAAAATTTTGAGGAACCCTCCAGGAGGTAGAAGTTGCCGGGCTCAAAAGTAAAACTGTTTCACATTTCTGGCATCCTCGAAGGGTAAAAAAAAATTCCAAAGTAAGAAGTATTTCTAGGGCAAAGATCAAATCTAAAAGAGAATCTATAAGATCACTTGTTAAATCCTCAGGAAGATCTAAGACTGTGCCTCATAGAACCCTTCAGACATATAAAAAGACCCCTAAGGATCTTAAAAGCACGTCTCATACACCCTCCCTCTTAAAGAGCTTTCAGAACCCTTAAGGGCCTTGTTTGTCACTCAGAAACCTCTCGGGACCCCAAGATAAAGAAGGGCTTGTTTTAAAGACATTTGTGTTTGTGGCTTTATGTCTAATGAAGTAAACCCCAATAAGATTTAAAGAAAACCCATAAAGTTTTAAGGAAATTGTAATGATGGAAATATGTCAGGTTTTACTAAGAAGGGCAGAAACAGTACGAAATGAAGGGAGGCCTTTGTACTGAACCCCCAAACTACTATGGGCAGGAAGCAACATGAGGAGTTTACTCAGTTACAAATGTGGGCCAAATATTATGGAAAAGGAAAAATGACTCAAAAGATGGAACCAATAGCTCAGAGGGAAGATTCAAGAACCACAGAGAATAACTCCTAAGAAATAGAACTGAGCTCTAATGCAGGGTCAGGCAGGCAGCCTGTGGCTGACTGGATTTCAGAATTGCTATGGACCAGTGACTGTCGTAGGCTTCCCATTCTCTGCTCTTTTGAACCAGAATGTATTAGCAGTTATCCCATGCCTGTCCCACCTTTGAGTGGTGATAATTTGGTCGGGGAGTTGGGTAAATAATTTGTTTCTTTAGTCCTCAGGGCTTCAGATAAAGAGAAACCTTACTTAAAGAGTCAAACCTGAGAAGTGATACCCGAGGAGTCTTATCCACACATGGACTTGATTTTGACGATGAGATACTGGACCTCAGGCCTAGGCCTGATGACATCACACGTGTCGCTTTTATAGGATCTTGGGAGGAAACCAGTGTGTTTCATATGAGAATAAACTCTGGCTGTTTTAAAATGTGTCTGCCAATTATTTAACCCCTTCTCTTCGAGAGATAGGGGTCTATATTCCCTCTCTCTGAGTATGTAGAGTAGACTTACAATTCACTCGTAATCAAGAGGATGCACTGGAAATATGCTCAATGACATTCAAGGCTATTTATAAAAGTCAATGCAGTTTCCTCTTTTTTTAGCGAGGACACTCCCTTTTGGAGGTCCTGAGACCACCATGCTAGGAGGAAGACCAGGCTACATGGAACAGCCGAGTGTAGGTGCCTCGATCAACAACCCCTGCCAACAGCCGGCATCAACAGCCAAGTGAGTAAAGACAATCTACTCCCAGCTCTTGTCATTGCTGAGACCCGAGACTTTATGAATTAGTGACAAGCCGTTTCCTCTGTGCTCTGTCTAAATTCTTGACTCAGAAATGTGTCAGTATAATAAAATGGTCATTTTAAGCTGCCAAGTTTTGGGGTTACTTGTTGTATAGAAATAGTACTGGATCAGTACCTCAAAAGATTATTATAAAGATTGAATGAGACATGTACATATAGCAACAAGCATGATGTTTGCCAAAATAAACACTCAATGAATAGAACTTATCGAGGGCTAACTATCCTTTTTAGTTGGCTTTGTTTAAAATATTAAGCATGGTACTGGGGTATATGAGAGATGCCTAATGTACACTTGTTGATTTCAAGTGATAACAGACTTGAGGACAGAAAAGATGAGCTTGCAGAGATAGGATAACCTCATTTGTTGACCTAAGAGGGATTTTTTTAATGCTATTAAAAGAAACTGAATTTTTCCTGTTGCAGTCTATCAAATTCTAAAATTCATGTCAGCAAGAAATCAGTTAGTGCAATTCAATTAATACCTGACTTCACAGCTAAGTCTAAGGTAGCAAAATTGTGAGTACTTGGATTTAGCGAATAATAGTTAATTTGGGAAATGAGGGATCTTGACTAGCGAATGTAGGGTCTGGATGTTGCAGTGGTCCACACCTGTTCTAACCTTCACTGCAACTCTGAAGTCAGTCAGGTTTATTTCCACCGTCTACTCTTCCTCACTCTCAAACCCTTTCCACACTCTAGCCTTGTCACTGTCACCCTCTAGGCACCACTGTAACTACATCTCACCGTGTAGAGTCAAACACCAGAAAGAACTTTTGTACCTAGATAATTTTTAAAGTTTTCCGTAGACGAAACCCCACTTAGAATTTTGGGATATCTATATCACAGGTAAGAAATACTTTGAATCATAAAATCACACTGAACTTAAAACAGCCCCTAATTTCTCACCTTCGTTTTCACAGTCGGTGCTAGGGAATTCAAAGTGACAGGTGAACTTTGCTTGGCTCTATCTGCCGGGCCTTTATCTCCCTGTGGATGAGGCCGTTACCACTGCAGGCACCTTTCTTAGCAGGAATCTAAAGAGCGCTGGCTCAACCAGTAACAGCATTCTGATGTCTGTATCCCACGTATGATAAGTGATCTTCACAGTTGGAAAATCTGCCTGGAATCGTAGCTCCTCTCGGACTAAAGTTCTGCCTTGCTATTGCTAATCGACTGCTGGAAAATTCTAATCTTCTTCTTAACTCCAACTGGGTGGCGGCTGGAGGCCTTTAGACTTCCCTGACTCTCAGGGTCCACATTTAGGGCTCCAAAAAATAGTTTGTGAAGGTGTTCCCCCTCGCCAAGCCAGGCCAGTCTTTTGGAACACTCTAACCCTTTTTCTACCCTGCACCCCCTTTCCTAACTAGTAGCTTGCCTGCCCCTTGGCCTATATGCCCTCTGACTACTGTATTCTGCCTCTACCTGGAATTTTCCTAGCATCCGCCCCATCTGGTGGAAGAGACTAGTTTTGCTCTGGTTAAGCAAGTCATATGGAATGAAATAATAACATGAGAATGAAAACTTTCTGCTTTTTTAGACGGTTCTATCTCACAGTTATAACATGACAAATTAAATATGCAAATTCCTTTGCTTCTTGAACTGCTCCTTAGAGAAGCAGAAAAAGGTTTCAAAATATCTGTAAAGCGAGGTGAAAGGACATAGCTTTCAGTCATCTGAGTAATGAGTTCCCTGCTGAGAAAAGGGCAAACAGTAAATAATTTCATTTTATTCAATACTAAAGACACAGAAAATGTGTCTTTTTAATTAATCTCTAAAGTACTGTCCAAAGATTCTCTTGACTCCAGGGCAAATCTTTTAATAGAACCAAAAAAATAACAGAAAAGGAGAACAGGAAAGAATAAGAAATACTTTTCACCCAAAGGCTGATTTCATGCTTGTTTTTAATTCAAGGAGGAGAGGGGGAGGGGAAGAAAGGGAGGCTGTAAAGGTCCATCGTCTTTCTCCATTGGGAGAAACTCTGGGAGATAATGAGACAGAAATGCTTGACAGGTCTCCCCAAGGACAAGGTTCTTCAAGTGGCAGCTTCTAAAAGTACAACTGTAAGTTTCTTAGATTTCTCACCCATTAAAATTCTAGAAAAAGGAAGAGAATTTTGCGAGTAGCCAACTTTAACTTCCTGATACATGTGCTTCTTACAAAATGACGAGAAGAGGATTAGACGGCAAGAATACTTGAACAGCGGTGTTTCCGGGTACTCACAGAGATTTGGTAGCTAGATTAGGATGAGACGCGGGAGCAGGAGGGGCAGATAACGCTTCGCAATTAGTCAGCTACTGAAATTAGTCACCGTTTAGAATGACCTGTATCGTGGTTCCTCCCTCATAAGAGGTTGTATTAGTCAGGGTTCTCCCGAGAAACAGAACCAATAGGCTGTGTGTGTGGACGGATGGATGGATGGATGGATGGATGGATGGATGGATGGATGGATAGATAGATAGACAGACAGACAGACAGACAGATAAGATAGTAAGTAGAGAAATACGTACATACATATGTAGATTTGTGCATATTGATTTTAAGGAACTGGCTCGCATGACTGTGGGTGCTGGGAAGTCCAAGGTCTGTAGATAGGCCAGCACACTAAAGACCCAGGGTAAAGATGATTTTGTAGCTAATTCCACAGCCATTCTGGAGGAAGAATTCCCTCTTCCTCAGTCTTTTTCCTTTTTCCTCAGTCTTTGCTCTCTTAAAGCCTTCAACTGATTAGAAGAGGCCCACTGACACTATGGAGGGTAATCTGTTCCACTCAAAGTCTACTGATTTAATGTTAATCACATCTAAAAATACCTTCACAGCAACAGCTAGACTGGTATTTACCAAATATCCAGGTACTGTGGTCTAGTCATGTTGATGTATAAAACTAAACATCACAGAGGCACAATCACAATCGATTTTTTTTGACTTGGAAATACAGTCACAGACAAATGCTACATTTTGCTCCTTGGGGTCAAAATCCATCTTCACCTCAAACTAGCCACAGAGGAGAACAGAGCAGTCTACTGTGAAGGCTATCAATTCTGATAATACAGACATTGCCTCAAAGAGCACACCAAAATGTCCGTGTTTTAACAGTCACCTCAGGGCCATGGAAAGTTTCCAGCCTTGAATTCAAAGCTGCTGAAAATTCTGCTCTCTCTTCTCTTTGCTGGCATTCTCCGAGAACAGAAATCATGGACGCAACCACAAACCAGGGAGCCGCGACAATGCTGGCTGCCGTTGCCACACGGCGCATCCATGCCAACATAATTTAACTGGAAGAAATTGTGCAGACAAGGCCAGGGTGGAATCCTCCCCACTTATTCACACTTGTATTTTTCTCTCCCAATGAATCACATCTTTTTTTTTGGGGGGGGGGGGGCGGTAATCTGACAACTATTCTACTGCATGGTCACTTGGGGTAGGGGATTTGTCACTTGTAAAGAAATCTCAGCCTCTTCTTCTGCTGGGCGATAGGGACCTAGGCCAAGGTCCAATTTTCAGAGCCAAACAATAGGACTGAAATAATTATAACGGTACTTCAGCAAGTAATATTTAATTTTTGGCAAGTGAACCTATGTGATGGTCACAGAGAAGGTGGTCAGATCTCCTTCAAGAGAATCTGATGCAGGGAGCCTCTAGCTTCTGCCCGTTGGGGCCCAGCAAGGTGCTCACGCTGAGGCCAAGCTCCCAGGTGTCATTTCCACAGCAAAGATGCCGGAGCTAGCCCATTCCTGCCCCAGGTGGGACTCCTCCAGCAAGCAACCTTTGACTGGGGATCTCATTTGCCTGGTGCAGTCTTTCTCAGAATCATGCTGCAATCTGAGGCTTTTCTTACCCACTCCTCACCTGTTCATCTGTCCGTCTGTCCGTCTCTCCATCTGCTTCTCTTCCCTCCCTCCCTTCTCTCCTTTCACAGATATCAGATCAGCATCTCAGTCTGAAGCTCTCCTAATCTTCTCTTGCTCCCTCTTCATTTTTACTGCACAGGAGGTTTGGCCAATAAATATCTGACATATTGGAGCTCATCTTGGGGCCTGCTTCTCAGAGGATTTGATCAAACCTATTTATGTCCTGTTACGTTTATTGACATCCAGAGCATAATAACTGCTGTCGCAACATCCTTTATTATCCATAACTAGGAGGATCATATAACTCGGTTTGCCCAAGACAATCCCAGTTTACACTTGTCAAACCTAAGTATTAATAGCTCTGCATATTCTCAAAGACTCCCACTTTGGATAGTGAATTATATGGTTACCCCAACTGCAGCTTATTCTCAAAGATTAGCCCAACAGAATGTTGTCCAAAGTGTATGTAGAAGGAGCTCCAGGAAAAAATGTTCACTGGGCGAATAAACTTGTGAAATATTCTCCTAAGTAAGTACACAATTCACACTAATGCGTTAATTTCTTAAAGAGGTCCCACGGCAAAAAGCCTGTTTAACTCTTTTTCACTCAGTGTTTCCTCAGTTTGTTTGGCCAAACCACATTTTTACCTGGAATCCATAACCAATATGAGATCCTCTCCCCTCACAGCTACCCTGGAAAACAGCCCAACGTGTTAGGGGGTTCCGAGTTCAGCAGCTGGTTCACTTAGAGATACTGGCTCAGTTCAGGAAACAACTGGGCCCCAGTCTGTTCTGGCTCCTGACTCACCTCAGAGTGCATTTTACATTAGCAACTGTGAGCCACAAAGGCATTTGGCCTTTGGTTAAGTGAAGTCATTTGGATCTAAATGTTGGTCTTAATGGCTTCTAATTTTGCTCATAAAATTTTTCAATCATAAAACTCCTCAGTTTTAGTACCACATTGGGAATTTTGTTAGCAAATCACTTGATCCAGTCACTAAGGTGATTTCAAAATGCCCTTTCCATCTGGCCAGCTCTCCCGCTCCCGATCCTGCCAAAACCACGCCATAAACGCAGCTTTTCAAGTCAGAATATAGGGGCTGGCTACGTCCAGAGTTAGTGCACATTCAGCTCACTCCGTCTCTTCCTTCGCCCTCTTGTATTACATACATTCATATCTGTCCTTTAATGTCAGACGTAGGTCTTTTAAGGGGCAACGTTATGCCGTAGACATCTCCGTACTTTAGCAAAATGCTTTGACTGGTGCTTAGTTGAAAGAAAAAGAAATAGAGAAAGGGAGGGAAGAAGGGAAGGAAGGAAGGAAGGGAAGAAGGAAGGAAAGAAAGAAGGAAGGAAGGAAGGAAGGAAGGAAGGAAGGAAGGAAGGAAGGAAGGAAGGAAAGAGAGAGAAGAAAGAAGGGAGGAAGGGAGAGATTTTATCAATGCAAATGAATAGTGTAAAAGATGGCTTTGTGTTTGTACTAAAAGACTAATTTGACAGTTGGTCAAAATAGTGCTTATGTTTCGTTGATGCCCCCAAAGGTTTTACAGACTATAACTAAAAAATATTGTTTCAAGAGTTCAAGGGAAACAAAAGAAAAATAAATGAATGAGACTACATCGAACTAAAAAGTTTTTGTACAGCAAAGGAAACCATCATCTGTTTGGAAGAAGATAATCGCTAGTGATACATCTGATAAGGAGTTAATAGCCAAAATTTATGAAGAACTTATACAACTCAAAAACGAAAAAACAATCCAATTAAAAAATGGGCAGAAGATCTGAACAGAGTCTTCTCCAAAGAAGAAATACAGATGGCTAACAGACATATGAAAAGATGTTCAAGGTCGCTAATCATCAAAGAAACACAAATTAAAACCACAATAAGATATCACCTCAAACCTGTCAGAATGGCTATCATCAACAAATCAAAAAACAAGTGTTGGTGAGGATGTGGAGAAAAGGGAACCCTCATACATTGTTGGTGGGATTGCGAATTGGTATAGACACTATGGAAAACAGTAGGAGGTTCCTCAAAAAATTAAAAATGGATATACCTTTTGACCCAGCAATTACACTTCTGGGTATTTATTCAAAGAAAACCAAAACAATAATTCATAAAGATCTATGTACTCCAATATTCATGGCAGCATGATTTATAATAGCCACAACATGGAAGCAACCTAAACACCCATCAACAGATGATTGGATAAAGAAATTATGGTTCATATATATAATGGAATATTACTCATACATTAAAATAAATGAAATCCTACCATTTGCAATGACATGGATGGACCTAGAGGTTATTATGCCTAGTGAAGTAAGTCAGACAAAGCTAAATAGTGCATGATTTCACTTAACGTGCGGTTTCCAAGGAACCAAAGAAACAAACTAATCAAAAACAGACTCACAAATATAGTGGACAATTTGGTGACGGGCATAGGGGAGGGGGTTTGGGAGGCTGGGAGAATGGGGTGAAGAGTTAAAGAAGTACAAATTGGTAGTTGGTAGATGGTCACGGGGATGGGGTGCACGGCAGAGGGGATGCAGTTAGCATTAATATGATGGCGAGGTGGAGGGCCGGGGGAGGGAGGGAGCAATTGGGGAGCATCGTTTTATGAACTAGATAGATGTCTAGCCAATGTACTGTATACTTGAAACTAATTTAAATAAATAAATTTATAAATAATAATAATAAAAAGAGTTCATAAAACAAGCAATAAAAAAAAACAAAGAAAATGAATAAAGTGTATCTGCTGTGTTTTTGTTAAAGAAACCTTGATTAAAGTCCCTTAGCCTTTTGTGCCTTTTGCAATCTCCCAACCAACTGAATTAAGCACTAATTAGGAATTAGACTGGAAGATATATTGAGTGCTCTTCATATGCAAGAAAGAAAAAATACCTAAATAATAAATATATCAAAATCATTAGGTAAAGATATTGTTCTATTGTTGCTCTATAAATACCAAGACCTTTTGTTTTTTAAAATATGATACCAAATTCCCTGGTTTGAAGAAAATATATAGTTCATTATATTAATATTACATTTTTTATTTTTGGTTCTAAGTTTTCTAATGGGATAAAATAAATCCCATTTATGCTAAATATCGATTCATTAAAATATAAATCTTAAAGACCAAAGAACTTGTTGAATTAATTTTTGTTTTTGTAGAGTTCTTAATTTTACTTTTTTGTTGTTACATTCTTAATTGTTTGTCTTTAGAATTTTGGCGACCTTATTTAAAACATAGAGTCGTTTTTCATATACTCCTGATTAGATTTTTAAAGCAAGTACTCTAAACAAGATAGTGCTGATACATTTATGCAGGATTAACTAAATTTAAAAACTGGGTTTTTTTTTTTAATCAGAAAGAAAACTGACTAGTCCTTTAAATTGATGTCTGTCCGGCAACCTCTGAGCCAGCTTTGCAACAACAGAAGAAAACAAAACCCAACATCGCCATGAAAACTAGTATTAAAGATCAAACAAAATGGCAAACGAAATGGCCTGACCTACTGAATAGGATACAAAAAGACTATTCCTCGGGACCATTTCCTAGGTCTGAAATACGGGACCTGAACCATCTGGAAGAGTGGGCAGCTGCTACTAGTCTGCTTGAATATCCTTTTGAGACACTCAGAATGTTTTCGGTCTTTCCTCACCTCGATTTGCACCTCCCGCCTCCAGTGTCGTCAGTTCCTCTCCTCTAAAGTCCATTTGAGACTGAAATCACCACAAACTCAACTGGGCAGAAAAGCGGGCGGAGTTCCAAAAGTGGCGTCTCTCATTCTAGAAAATGAGTCTGCCCAGATTGGGTCACAATGAAAGCGTCTTACACCAATAGCCTGAACCGTTCCCCTCACTCCGAACGGTCTAGTTGATATTGCTGCACATGGAAGTCTCGCCAACATCCGGAGTCCAGAGTGAGCCCACAGTCTTCCCCCTCAGGGTTGTTAGCCCCACCGTGTAATCTCTCCCAAGGAAAGGCAACACCATTTACCCAGTTGCTTATCCTAGAAAGTTTGCAGTGAGTTCTGATTTCTCCCTTTCTCTCACCCACATCCGTCTGTCAATTCTGTCTCACTATTTTTTAAAAGTATCCACTGCTGTCCATCACCACCTCCACCCCAGGTCCAGCCATCATCCTCTCTTCCCTCCCTCAGCAGCCTCTGACCCATCTCCTCACTTCCACGCCCACCCCTCCCTATTCCTATTTCCGGGGAGCATTCAGAGGGACCTTCTCAACCGCACATCCAATCACAGCGCTGCTGTGCCCGAAACCCTTTAGAAGCTTCCTATTTACATTAGGAAAACATCCCGAATCCTTGACAAAGTCTACTTGATCTGCATGGGATCCTGCCCCTCGCTTTAGCCCCTACGACTTCTTTTAGCCCAAACGCTCCGAGCTCTTTCTTGCTTCAGAAGCTTTGCATTCTGCTTCCTCTGCCTGAAATTGTTTTATTTCTACCTCATCCGAAGCTAACTCTAAATCACCCTTTCTTGCCTCAGCTGGAGGAAATTTCCACAACTTCCCAAGCCCTCAATTCTTGGACAGAGCCTTTGTTATACATCAACTTTACATTTTTCTTTCAGAACACAAATGGTTCTAGAAGTTACTTATCTGATGATCTGTTCAGCATCATTTCACAGCTGGTCTGCAATTCTGTGCCTGTCATAGGAGCATCTCTAGTACTTGGAATGACAGCAAATAGGAAGCCATCAGTAAATATTTAACAAAAATAAATGAATATGCTATTTTCAAAAAAAATCATATAAATAAAATACCACAGGTACAAAATAATAGAAGAGGTGAAGACAGTACTTCTTGTTAAAAAAACAAAAAAAAAAATTATTTAAGTATCCTTTCATATTAGACTTATTGGATTTAAATTTAGCTTGAGACAGTGAAATGTTGTTTTAAAAACCTAAGTTAGCATTTTAATATATAATCTCTAATAATTAGGCCATAATATAAAAAATTTTTAATTAATTATATAATACTATGTGTGCCATCTAGGTTGAATAAGGGAGGTACAATGTGACAGTTAATTTTATTAGTCAACATTACTGGGCCATATGCTGCCCAGATATTTGGCCAAACATTATTCTGGGTGTTTCTGTGAGGGTGTTTTTGATGAGATTAACATTTAAATTGGTACTCTAAGTAAAGAAGATTGTTCTCCCTAATGGGGGTGGGCCTCATCCAATCAATTGAAGGGCTAAATAGAACAAAAATACTGACCCTTCTGGAAAAAAGGGGACTTCCTCCTGCCTGACGGCCTTCAAACTAGGCCATCAGCTTGTTTCTGCCTTCAGGCGGGAACTACACCATCAGCTCTCCTGGGTCTCCAGGGCTTGCCATCTTGCATGGCAGATCTCGGGACTTGCCAGCCTCCATCATCACATGAGCCGATAAACCTCTTTTTATATATACAGCCTTTCGGTTCTGTTTTTCTAGAGAATCCTAACATGTGCAGGTACCAATGAAACTAGAAAGGCAAGAAAAGTAATATATAAGGGCAAATATTAGTAAATATTAGTAAAACTAGTGCTTCCAGGGGGCACGGAGAAGACACCACCACAGGGAAGGTGTGCAGGGCCCGGGCTGCCTCACGCAGTTGACACGTCACGTAAAATCAGTGAAATGAGATCTTTAATGTGACCATTTTACTCACTGTCCTGGGGAAATTTAGGTTGCACATGTAAAACATCCATCACATCATAGCTCAGGACGTTTTAGTTTTCTCGCCTTGAAATATCACCTAAGCGGTTCGATTAATTTAATTAGAACATGCTAGAGCGAGAGAGAGAGAGAGAGAGAGAACGAGCGATCTCTGTACGTAAGTTCCTCTTTGTGTCTTCCTCCTAGATCATATTTTCACACTTCGCTGTAAAAAAAAAAAAAAAAAAAAAAAAAAAAAAAAAAAAACAGCTGCGGAGGTTGCAAATCGCTAATTCCTGGGCTAACCCCGTGGAGATCCTAATAAAACAAGCCTGGGTAAGAGCCCAAGATTCAGCATTTTGACAAGGTCACAGGAGTTCTGGATGCAGATGGTCCCCCGACCGTAATTTGAGGAACACAAACAAGCCTATGAAAACCGTGCTTTAAAACTGCCACATACAGGATATTGTGACAGTCAACTGTAAATTAACTTTCCGGAAAATACATAAAACTGGATGATAGAGCTCTCAGCACTCTTAATTTCCATTTGTGTTCTTCTAGACAGCCTGACTTTTCTGTTGAGATGCAGATTCGTAAAATCAGAAAGCAACGTTTTAAAAATAATTAGAATATGCCACATTGTTTTGAGTTTTCGGTCCACTCACATTAAAAATGAAACACAGAAAATATCCTAAGGAAAAAAAAAAAAACACTAAAATATTAGAGGTGGTTCAAGCCCTGGATGAATGAGTATTTTTTTTTTCTTCCTTTACTTGTCAGCATTTCACTCACTCTTTTGGTGGGAACACACTAACTTTATCTTTAAAATAAAATAAGGATGTTCTCTATTCAAAAAGTTATCTTCCCTTCCCACATCATTTTATAAAGTACCCGACAGTTTTGACAGAAATAATACCAAGTCCCTATCACCATCCTTGTCACTGAAAATAAAGTGAGACAAAACTGTGAGGCTGCGAAATCCTTTTCATTTATGTGTCCCCAGCCTCCCTTTTTGTCACTTCTTCCCTCTTGCTCTGGCATAAGTCCTTCCACCACCCCATACATTCAGGCCCAGCCTCATCCTACTTTTAAATCTCCCACTCCGATCCATACAGACGTAATAATGAGTATCGCCGCATCATTTTCCTGAATTTATTCCCACTCAAGTTATTAACTCTCTCAGGGAGCCGTGTGCGTCTAGAGAGAAATCCATCTGCCCTGATCCCCTCGCTTTCTCACTTCTTTGCTTCCTTTGGCAGAAATAACGAGAAGCCTGAGAGGCCCAGGACTTGGCCCCTCCCGGCCGCACCCCTCACAGCCCTGCCACCACTGTCGGCCTGGAGACCGCAAAATTGATTCCATTCTACCCTTTGTCTCTCGTTTAATCCACAAGCAGCTCCAGACTCCCGGCTCGCACTGTGTACCCTGCATTCTAATAATCCTATAGTTCTGTATATTCCATTGCTGACCTTCTATCCTGCTCCTCTGATCTCCTGAAACCCTTTCCACTGTGCTCTTAAAAATGTATGGCCCATTCATCAGCAAAATCCACTAAACTGCAGCCAATCTCTAAATATAGTCAGTTTCTGCTATAATGCAACGAAAATTGCTGTGCTATTTAAAATCACCCTATAAAAACCACAGGGCTTACGGAGAAAATAGCGTGGGGCTATAACATTCAAAAACTTCATCAGTGACATATTAGGGGGAAAAAATATAAGCCTAATGAAAACAATGCACATTTGTACACATGTTAAATGGTTAAAAAAGACATAAATATTGTAATAAATATGGGACTCTACCTTGAAAAAGACCTAAATGTGGTCTATGGAAGTGGGTGTCGGAAGGCTTGCAGCTTGTGAGTTATCCTGAAGGGTGGAGGGAGCGCCAGCTGAAAACACAGGGAAATTTGTAAGACCAGGTGCGGGTGGGCGTGGCTTAGAAGGCAATCTGTAAACTGAGGCAGCTGGGAGAGTTTGAGGTTCTGCCTAAAGGGCTCCAGTCAGTCCAGCACGGTCTTCTGTTTCGCTCGGTATTTCTCACCGATGAAATCATATATAAGTAAACGCAAAAATAGCCTCATGATCAAATCGTTCCCTAATATGTCAATTTGTTGAAACAAATTCAGATTTCCAAACCATTGTTACAGCAGAAGTGGCCGTAGTCCATTCACATTCCTGCTCAGAACCCAAAACCTGACTTCACCTTGAAGACGCTGTGTTTTCTCCAGCCCTTCCAAGCGCTGGCCGGTTTCACTCGACCTCTAGCTCTCATGCTGGGCCTAAAGATGGGTTAAGTCCTCTTTGCTCCACGTTGCTACACTTATTTTTTTCTCCTCTCATTTTTCTTGAACACTTCTACTCCATTGATCTTTTCACGCATCTCATCTCTATCACATCCACTATTGTACTTACTCTAGGACTTTCTCATTACCAATAATTGAACAACCCATGTATTAGCCAGGATTCTCCAGAGAAACAGAACCGGTCAGAGATGACAGATAGATAGATGATATATAGATGATAGATGACAGATAGACTGATAGATAGATGATAGATAGATGAATAGATAGATGATAGAGAGCTAGAGAAATATGTATATATAGATGGATAGATATTGGCTTACATGATCATGGAGGCTGACAAGTACCACAATATGCTGTCTGCAAGCCGAAGACCCAGGAGAGCTGGTAATATAGTTCAGTCCTAGTTCAACGACCTGAGAACCAGGGGAGTTGATGATCTAAGTCCCAGCCCTAGGCAGAGGAAGACCAGCTTAGGCAGTCAGGCAGAGAGATGCTGAGTCCAACCTCCTTCTGTCTTTTGTTCTGCTCAGGCCCTCAGTGGATGGCATGATGTTCACCTGTACTGGGGAGGGCCATCTGCTTTACCAAATCCACCTACTCAAATGCTAATCTCATCCAGATACATCCTCACAGACACATCCAGAAATAATGGTTAGACATGATTTTAATATCACTTAAAAATCTGATTTAGAAAGTAGCCAGGTAAGCTCTGTGTTTTTATAATTATGCCTTCAATAGCACATCTGGTAGTGTGAGCATTTTTTAAATGTCCTCATTATGCAAGTATTCTTATACAAACTGACTATAAATCAGAAGAAAAAGGTGAAATGCAAAGAGTGTGATTTATAAACTTGTAAACACTATATTATTTTTTAAAAATTGAAGAAATGCTCATCCTCAGAGTCTCAGCAGAAATAGAGGAGAATTATGCACATGGGCTTGCGTATGGATCAGAATTTAGAGGATCTCCAGACACAGAATGCGTTGTCCCTGCTTGTCCCACCAATAAAGCTGAGCACACAGCACCTTGGGGAAGATGGAGATAAGACTAGAAGGCAGAGAGCAATCTCTTACTAGTTAGACTCTAAAGTCTTGATCTCATTCTCAAGACGACTGGAACCAGAAGTAAACTGAAAGCAAGTAAAGCAACAAAGCAATCCTGACTCTGAGCACTTACTGCTGAGAAGAGAGAGCAATGTCAATCCCTAAAGGGTAAAAATTTTCTAGAAAAATTATTATCTATGTCCATCTCTATTGCTCTTTTCTCACATAATGGTATTCAGTCAAAAGTTACAGATATGAAGAGAAGCTTGAGAAGGTGACTTTAAATCGATAGAAAGAAAAAGATTACTAGAAGCAGACCCACAGGTAACCCAGATATTGGAATTATGAAACAAGGATTTTAAGGGAACACATAAATATGTTACAGAACTTTAAAAAATTGTGCACGAAATGAGGGGAGAGATTGAAAATTTGGAGGAATTTCTATTCTAAGATGGAAAGACTCAAATGAGAATCTAATAGGAACTCTATAATGAAAACATAACACCTAAAACGAAAAGTTCATTGGAAAGCTCAGTAACACACTTGACACAGCATAAGTAAAGTGTTCTTGAACAGGTCAATAGAAACTATCTAAAGTACAATGAAAAAAATACAAAACCAGAGCAGATTATCAGACTTCTGGGACAATATCACCCAGATTAGCATATATGTAATTGGAGAAAGAGGAGAGAGAAAACTTTGGTGCAGAACCGATGCGTGAAGAGATAATGGCAGAAAATCTTTCAAAAGTGGAGGAAGACATCAAACGGCAGATTCGAGAATTTCTGTGAACCCTGAACTAAAACCATTTGAAATGGAAAAAAGAAAGAACATTACACCTAGGAATAGCATACTGAAACGGCTGAAAACCGTAACAGAAAGACAACCAAACTGAAGGAGAAAAACCGAAGAGCAGCGAGAGAAAAGGGATGCTCTGCATTTCAGGAAACGGCTTCCGCTCAGAAACAATGAAAACTAGAAGACAATGGAATAAAATTTTAACGTGCCGAAAGAAAAAAAAAATTATCAAATTTCTATACTCAGTAAAAAGATCCTTCGAGATTGTCAGCAAAATAAGCACACTTCCAGGCAAACTAAATCTGAGGGAATTTATCACCTGCACTATATGAAATGCTGAAGAAGGTCCTTCAGGTTGAAGAGAAATGATCCTGAATACAAACGAGCCTAGAAGAACTGACGAGCATCAGATGGTAAATATGTACGTAAAGATGTAAAGTTGTTTTTAACGCGTTAAAATTTTCTTTAAAGTCTCTTTAAAGCAAACATAACTTTAAGGAATTGTGGGATTTATTACACGTGAAGAGTAAAATATATGACAACAATTCCACAAACGTCGGGAAAGGGAGTAAGTTAAATTACAGTTCTTGAAAGGTTCTTACATTTTCTAGCAAATGGTATTCCTGTGGATTTTGATATATTAAGTTTGCCCAGTTTGTATTTTATAACCTCTGTGAAAATAATTTAGGGGTATAGCTAAAAACCCAACAGATGAGTTAAAATGTAATAGTTGTAACTATTTGATCAATCTCAAAGAAGAAAAAAAATAAAAGGAAGAAAAGGCAAGTGAGAAAAGCAGAAAACAAGGAAGAGGATGGTATAAGGAGACGTCCGTAGTTAAACATAAGTGAACAAAATGTTTCAGTTGAAACAAACTGGATAAAAAAGCAAGGCCCAGATATTGCTGATTGCGAAAAGTACAATTTAAATATAGGTTCTCAGTCAAAGGGTGGAAAAAAATGCCTTGCGTACACCAATGATAAGAAAGCTAGTGTGCCTATTTTAACATCAGATAAAGCAGACTTCAAGACAGAGCTGAAGAGGATACTTCCTGATAATAAACGGGTCGATTCATCAGGAAGAGAAAACAATCATAAATCTACACGCACATTACACAGCAAAAGATGACAGAAATAAAAAAGGAAACAGAGAAATTTACGAACTTACAGTCGACCCTTGAACAGCACGGGTTTGAACCGTCCAGGTCCACTGAGGCTCGCTTTCTTTTCAACAAACACGGTCGGCCCTTCCTGTCGGTGGGTTTTGCACCGGTACGTTTCACATCCGCAGATTCAACCAGCTGCGAGTCGAAAACAGTATTTTCACATTCCTAGCCGCAGATTCCCAACCGTGGATCGAAAATAATGATTTCCGTCTGCGATTGGTTTGCATCAGCTGATACGAAGGACTGACTGTAGAGTCAAAAGTTTTACACACAGGTTTTCAACTATGTAGTCCTAACCCACTCATTGTTCAAAAGTCAATTGTATTTGGGTTTTTTAACACACCTGTCTGATAGAACAAACAGATGAAAAAAACAAGTAAGAGTATAGAAATTTGAACAATTACCTATTACCTAACTCAACCTGGTCTATATTCATAGGACATCACATGCAACAACTAGAGAATACATAGTTTTCCAAGTGCATAAAGAACAGTTACCAAAATATACCAAGTGTTTTCCATAAAGAAATTTCTTGATAAATTTCAAAGGATTGAAATCATACAGAGTATTCTTTCTGGTCCCAAGAAAATTAAATCAGAACTCAATAATAATAATAATAATAATAATAATAATAATGTAACTAGAAAATCCCCCAAATTCTTGCAAATGATGCAGTGCATTTTTTAAATACGCCATGCATGGATCAAAGAAGAAATCACAGTGGAACTTAGAAAATATTTTGAGCCAAATGATAATAAAAATACATCAAAATCCATGGTATGCAACTAAAGCAATGATCCAGGAGAAAATCATATAGCTTTAACTGTATATACTAGAATTGAAATATTCAAAGCCAATGATCTAAACTTTTAATTCAAGAAGCTGGAATCAGAACAGCAAAATAAGCTCACAGAAACCATAGACGGAAAACAATAGGTAAAAGAAGAAACTCGTGAAATAGAAAAAAAGACAAATGATAGACAAAATCAACAAAGCAAAGTTTGGTCTTTCAAAAGATTAGTAAAATGCATGAACTCTAAAAAGCAGAGAGAAAGAGAAAGAGAGAAGACCTCATAATCGATATGAGGCAGGACTGAATAAAAGGACATACTAAGAGGACTTTACGAAAATTTTCTTAGTAAATTTGAGAAATTCCCTAGAAATGGACAAATTTCTTATGAAATAAAACTTTGTAGGTAGCACAAAAAGAAATATAAACTCTTAAGAGTAATATATCTGTTAAAGAAATTGGAATGGCTAATTAAAAGCTTTCTCACAGAGAAACTTCTAGGCTCAGAAATCACTGATGAATTCTACCAAACTTTTAGGAAGAAATTACAGAAATACACAAATTATTTCGGTGTATAAAAGAAGAGAGAATATGTCTCAAATCATTTTATATGGCCAATACAACACTGATAGTAAAACCTAAGGACATTACCAGAATAGAAAACTACAGGCTAATATACTCATAAACATAAACACGAAAATCTTTAATAAAATAAAATACAAGCAAATGAAATTTAGCAATACATAAAAAGGATAGTATTTCTCTAAAAAAAAAAAAAAGCGAGGTTTTTTTTTTTCTGGAATGCGAAATTGTTTTAACATTCAAAAAGCAAGCAAATATGTGATTCTCCACATTCTCAGAATAAAGGAGCAAAATATGGGATTAGCTCAGTAGATGAATAAAAAGCTCTTGATAAAAGTCAATACTGGATCACATGTAAGAAACTATCAGCAAACCAGTAAAACATATCAGCAGATTCAAACCAGTAATTTTCACTTGATAAAATGTCTTTAAAAAACTACTAAAATTCTTAATGAAGGACAATCGAATGCTCTCTTCCTAAGTTGAGAACACAAAAATAATGTCCATTCTCACCACTGCTAATCAATATCATACTAGTGGTTCTAGCCAGCATTATAAGGGACAAAAAGAGATGTAGAATGCTTAATAATTGGGGATAAAAGAATTAAAGCTGTTATTTACAAATAACATGGTTTTGTACACAGAAACTCAAAAGAATCAACAAATTGCTAGAACTAATTGAGTTTAACATGATTGTGGAATACAAGATCAACACACAAAATTAAACATATCTCTTTACATACCAGCAACAAACAATTGAAAAGTTCACTTTTTAAAGTCATCGTTTATAACAGCATCAAATAACATTACTTTTGAATAAATTTGATAAAAGATGTGTAAGACCTCAAAACCGAAAACTACAAAACATTGCCAAAATAAGAGATTTAATAAATAAAGAGCTATACAATTTTCATGGAATGGAACTTCAACATCATTAAGATGTCAGTTGTCCCTAAATTAATCTCCAGAATCGATGCAATTCCAGCAGATTTTGGGGGGTTAGGGGTGGCATTATATGGCTGCTGAGGGTTTATAATGGCACAATCTCTTTGAAAATCTGTTTGGCAATTTCTAATAAAGTGAATCATACTTAGAAAGACACACCCCATGGCCCAGGAATTATACTTGGAAAAAAACCTAGCAGCTTTAAAACGTGTCTACAGCCAAGAAATTTTAAACAGAATTACATTTCCCAGTGAGTGGCATAGAATGGCAGATTGAAGCAATTCAATTTCTGTGTCTTTGTCCTTACAATGAGTGTACTATCGTTCTTTATTTTTAACTCGCTGGTTAAACACAAGAATATGAAGTATCACAATATTACAGGGAACATGCATCCAAAATGGGACCCAGCAGTTCTGAAGGATATCGAACTTACTCTCAAAATAAGTCTGTGTGGCTGAGCCCACATGTGATTGGGGCGATTATATAATTGGACGTCCTCCAAGCTAACTTTCGTGTAGAATCCAATTTATATTTTAAAAAGAAGTTAAATTTTTCTTATTTAAAGCATACATATACAGCATTAAAACTCAACAGTAAACCACGGCAATTGTTTAAACCCAGACCAATAAAAGATTTTGGGGGGAAGGAATATTTTATCAGTGAATCAGTGACATCGTTTAGAATTGCTCTTCCGTGCTGAAAATAAAAAGCCAAAACTTTTTTGGTCTATTTCATTTTTGTTTTCTACCTCTCTAAGGACAATGAGTCCTCTTATTGCCTGTTCTTGGGGCTGGCTGCTCTCACCGCTCTGCCCTTGACGTGCTATTGAACTTTAAAGAACATTTTTACAGGGTCCTCCCCTGTCTTTTAGCCTTGGGCACTTCCATCCACCTGGGCATGTGGAGAGCAAATCAAAACCCCTTAGCACAAAGTTTTTCTGCCCAGAATGTTCGGTGCAGTGAACGGAAGAAACCTGGGAGAGAACAGGACCACAAAGACGAAGCGTCAGGAACCTCAGCTTTTGTGCGACAGATAGTGCAGGACAAACGTTGGAAGAACTCAGGACCTTTGCCGGGCCTAGTGGCACGTGTGATAATTCGAACAGAAAATGGAGCATGAAATGAGAGGACATAGTGATTCAGATTCTGATTCCAGACGCTGGAGAACTCAGAATATGAAGAGGAAAACAAGTGTTTAAAAATGGTTCTTTGTGCAAATGAAACTAATTACAGTCATTCATGTGAACTAATTGCCCTTTTCCCTAGTCACCACGCAGCGTATTGACAATAAGCTGTGCCACCACCTATGTGTCAGATTAACTGAGTTTAACTGGACAGTGTGTCCCCTGTCATCACAGTTTATAGCTCCTATAGCTTTACTTAGCCCATCTGCCCAGAGGCTTAAAGAATTTAATGAAACATTTCTCCCATGGAATGTTTTGCCCCAGAAAAGCCGAATTCTAGGAAGCTCTGGGCCTTCTTCCTCCACACTCAGGAATTGAATCATGCTCTCTGCTTTCGTTTACATCTCCCTCCATGGCCATCCACTGAGACTGCTGCTGTGCGTCCATCTGCTGGAAACTCGAGCTAACTTCGAAAGACAAAACAGAAACTTCCAGTTTTTCAGCAGGAACCTGCGCCCTTGTTCCACGGGCATTATCCAAGGAGGCAGAAACAGAAAGCTCTGCCCTCTGCAACACTTGTGTTATTATCCACTAACTTCGGAGATTATAAATTTTCACTCAGCGAGCTGTATGTATAACAACCTTGAATTCCTGATTTCCCGAAAGTCCAGGTTTCAAATCTGCTGTCTTCCAATTTGATTTCTGTATTCAGGGCTCATGACTGTCCCAGCTGCACATTACCTGAGCGATGACACCTGAGAGAGCAATGAAGGGTCTCTGTGTGGTAGTACTGTTTGGTGTTAAGCCTCCCTGGGAGAGAACGGAATGACAGTGACAGTGAACATGCCACTAGGTCCCCCTGATGACTGACCTCATGGAAGCCAGTCAGTCCCTGAAGCCATAGACCAAACCTCCACGTACAAATCTGGCTCCATTGACTCAATTTCTGGTTCAGAATATTTGCTATTTTGAAGCAAGGAAATGATTTGGGACACGATGGATGGTTCATTACGACAACATGTAATAATTTTAAATGGTGATTGTGTTCGTTCTCCATCACTACTGAAACAAATGACCACAGACTGAGTGGGTTAAAGTAACACATCTTTCTTTTCAATTCTGAAGGTCAGACATCCAAAATGTATCGGGAGGAGGCTCTAGGAGAGAATCCATTTCCTGGCCTTTTCCAGGTTTTAAAGGCCACCCACATCCCTCAGTCCTTACTCCCTCGTCTCACTCTGACCTCTGCTTCCCTGGTCATGTTTTCTTCTCAGATTCTCCCACCTCCTTCTTTCCTTTATCAGAACTGTTGTAATTATATACACCCAGGTCATCTAGGATATTACTGGATAATTTCCCCATCTCAAGATGCCTAACCTAACCATATCTGCAAAGTCCCTTTTGCCTCATATGGTAACACATTCACGAGTTCTAGGCTTGGGACATAGACATCTTGGAGGAAAGGGAAATGATTGTTTTGCCTATCGCAATGATGAGGAAATTTATGCCAGAACAAGGAAAGCATTCTTGACGCAATGCTACTTGAAGCAAGATGCACAATTGAAACTGTGTGGCATATGAAAATGTACACAGGGAATTGAAAATCAGGGTCCAATGTACAAAAAGTTCTGTAAAACTAGTAGGATTATGTAGATGCTTTTCTTCCCCCAGCACTTCACCTCTGACTAATCATTTCTTTTAATGATATATTCTGGGGTCAGAGGAGGTTTTACATTTATCAGGGCACACAAAGACAGTAATTAAAATTTAAAAATAGTATATATGTTTTCTTTACATCAACAAATAACTAAATTAAAAGCCTCATTTTCCTTTCTAATTGGTAATAAAATAGGAGATAAATTAATGAACACAAAACCAAGATTAGTATGGTCAAATGGTAGAGTAATTATCACCTCAATTTCACTTTCATGATTCAATCAAGTAAACAAAGGTGGTATAGTTATTTATAATATTAAAAGAGAGAGAAGAGGTGTTAAATGAATCTAGAAACAACTCTGCACCAATTCTTTAGAAATTCTGTTTTTATAGCCTAAATTTTTATCAATTTTTATAGGAGCTTTCTTAAGACATATTTCACATACCAAAAATTCACACTTACAAGGTATACAATTTGTGGGTTTTAATATATTCACAAAGTTGTGTAAGTATCACCACTATCTTAACTCTGGAACATTTTCATCTCCCCAAAAAGAATCTCCATACCCATGAATAGTTGCTCCTTATTCCCCCTTCTCTCAGCCCCTGCCAACCACTAATTTACTTTCTGTCTCCATGAATTTACCTAGTCTGGACATTTCACCTAAAATATACAATATGTGGTCTTTCGTGAGTGGCCTCTTGTACTTACCATAATGGTTTCAGGGTTCCTCCATATTGTACACGGATCAGTACTTCATTCTATTTTGCATTCCAGTAAAATTTCATTGTATAAATATACCTCCTCTTATTTATCCTCTTAGTCAGAAATTTAGGGCGATTCCATTTGGGGGCTATTATGCATAACGATGTTACAAATATTTGAGTGCCAGTTTTTGCACAAAGTTTTCATTTCTCTTGTGTACATATTTAGGAGTCAAATTGCTGGGTCATATGGTAACTTTATATTTAACATTTTTGAGGAACTGCCAAACTGTTTTCCAAAGTCGTCTCATCATTTTACCATCCCACCAGCAACACGTGAAGGGTCTAATTTCTAGACATCCTCGTTAACACTTGTTATTGTCCATTTAAAAACTTACAGCAATCTTGGTGGATGTGAACTGGTATCTCATTGTGGTTTTGATTTCCATTTCCGTAATCACAGTGATGTTGAGACATCTATTCATGTAGCTCTTGACCATTTGCATATC
The DNA here is from genome assembly GCF_014176215.1 of Rousettus aegyptiacus. NCBI lineage: Eukaryota > Metazoa > Chordata > Mammalia > Chiroptera > Pteropodidae > Rousettus > Rousettus aegyptiacus. The sequence goes on along the minus strand of NW_023416285.1, from coordinate 89,219,474 downwards.
CTCTTTGGAGAAATATCTATTCACATCCTTTTTAAAATTGAATTCTTAATATTTTATTGTTGAGTTCTAAGAGTAGTTTTTATATTCTGGACACCAGCCCCTTATCAGATGTATGACTTGCAAACACTTTTCCCATTCTGTGGGTGTGTTACTAATTTTTCAAAACCAAACACTCTCTAGGCACACTTAATTCAAGATTATAACAGTACCAGAAAACATACTCTGGATAGTATTCCTTTCACACTTGTATTTTTCTCTCCATTTCTTTATTTCCTGTTTAAAGTCTGATGTTACCATAATAAAATTATTTAGCAAGTGATTGTCAAAGACGAATATGATCTTGACATTAAATTCATAATGGAACTCGTCTCTGTAAATCACTTATTCTTTTTATTCAGCACTGCATATTTTATTTTATTTTATTTTTTGGATCTATAACCGAGAGAGAGAGAGAGAGAAAGAAAGAGAGAGAGAAAGAGAGGGCGCTTTTTCTAATAAATGCTCTCATCTCTTATCTCTTACTCATAAATCGAAAATTACACCCCATCTTGTAGCTCTAGAGAGTCCCTATGGGTTGCTTCTGTCAAATTCAGTACAACTAGGAATGAACTTCCCGCTCTATTTGTTCGGGCTGCTTTTTTCTTTCCTGCTGTCAGGACTTGCTGCTCTGCTTTTCAAACATGAAAATCTTTTTAGGAGCCATAATCCTTTATTGTGCAAGTGATGATAATCACTGTCTAGGCTGTCTCCAAGTTTTAATAACCCAGAAGTTTGTATTAAAAAGGACATCAAATAGTTGCGCTGGAATAGAATGATTCTAGGTACTACCTTTACCTTTTCTCTTTTTTTTCTTTTTTTCTTTTTTTGGCTTTGCCCATTATTCTTCTATCTTTAGCAAGCTATCGACATGCTATCAAATCATGTCACTTACTTCTTTCACTAGCTTTTCCTATGACAAGAAAACCGTAATCTGAGCTGAGATCTTCATTCTGCTTCTAATGCTTTCTCTCTCTTTGGGTCTTTCTTCAGACCGAAATGTTAGCATTTAAGGTCCTCTCTCAATACTCTTAAGAGGCATTCTGATAAAATGGTTTCCATAGCGAAATACATTCTCACTATGAAATGAGAGTTATGTGCAGCCTTTGGTGATCAAGCAGCGTGAAGGAGTCATATCTGATAAGGCCAAGTAAGCATCTTCTCTGTTGTAAACTTGCGACTAGCTTAAGTTAAATTTCTAATTGTTATTGGGAATTTTAAGGATTTTTTTAAAGAAAAAATGTACCCAAAAGCCTAGTAGTTGATTCCATCTTCATTTCTGTATATGTGATTCGCAACCATATAAAATTATCAGGAAGTCCCATTGTGGCTCGTGAATTTGCCTTGCTAAAGTGTCGATGGATTATTGGACTTCCAAATGAAACATTGCATAGTAAATATTTATAAAAACTAATAATAACATGAAATTATGCCCAAATTAAGTGAGAAAGCAAGATAAACAATTGTAGGTTCAATGTAATTGCAACTAGATAAATGAAAATGCTTTTAAAAGACTGAAAGGAAATAAATGCAAATGTTAATATAATTCTCCTGGCCTCGGACATCAGAGCTCCTTGTTCCCAAGCCTTCAGACTCGTACTGACTTGTATTATCGCTTTCCTGGGTCTCCAGCTTGTAGACAGGGGACTTCTCATCCTTCATAATCCTTTGAGCCAACTTCTATAATGAGTGATAGATGATAGATGATGATAGATAGATAAGAGAGAGAGAGAGAGTGAGAGAGAGAGAGAGAGAGAATCGATCTTCATCCTATTGGTTCTGTTTCTCTGGAGAACCCTGAGTAATACACACTTAACGATATGAAAACCGTTCTTAGCTTATAGGCCATACAAAAACAGACAATGGGCTGGACTTGGACCATAGACCATAATTTGTCAGATCCTGTTCTAGATGGGCATATCCATAGCTACAAATCCAGGGTTCCATTACTATGGAAGATTGGGGGTCAGGGTGGGGGTTAGAAATACATCGAGGAACCACTTATTATCTCTGTCATAGCATATATTACGAGGTTTGTAAAAATTTAAGACTACCATTTATTTGAAATAATAGGAAAAATGCTCATGACGTAAGTTTAAAAGGCAAATATAAAGTTTATTGTATATTTTTAAAGCCCCAAATAAACAATTAGATGTGAAAAGAAACCTGGAAGAAAATTAAAACATCGAATCTCTGTGGTTGATTGGCTTCTGGGTTATTTTATATCATTTACCTTCCTATTTGTCTGAATTGTAACAATTTTATTGTAATAAGCACATATGATCACTGATTTATTTTCAATAAATGGTCTTTTTAATTAAATTTATTGCGGTGATATTGGTTAATAAAATTATATAGGCTTCAAGTGTACAATTTGATATTATGTCATATATATTTTACATTGTGTGTTCACCACCCAAAGTGAAATCTTCTGTCACCATATATTTGACCCCCTTTCCCCTTATTTACCTCCTCCCTTCCCCTTTTCCCTCTGGTAACCACTAAACTGTTGTCTGTGTCTCTGAGTTTTTGTTTTTTTGTCTTGTTCACTTGTTGCGTTACGTTTTATATTGCACATCTGGTTCTTGATTTTTCCATTCAACTTATTTTGCTTAGCATGGTATTCACAAGATACATCCATGTTGCATACATGACCATTTATATGCAAATTTTTTGAGTAAAAATGTCACTAGTAATTTAGACTATTCCTTTATTCATGTATAAGAATAAACCCACATTTAATGTGATTTATGGCATAGTGATATATTAAAAATGAACCACTTGTTAAATGAACCATCTGTTAACATTTCAGAGCTGAAAAGCACCTTATAATCATCAATTTTAACCCTTATATAAAATTTTAAGTTTACAACACTTTAATACTAGAAAAAGATGACTTTTGTTCTTTATTTGTGTGCAGAAATTAGATGTCATGTCTCAACACTGGTTTGAAGGCAAAGAGCTCAATAATGAAGAAGAGAATTTTCTAATCAGTGATTTTCAACAACAAATCCGTTCTCAGCTTTGTAGGGGAAATCAAAGCAGGAGAGTTCAAATTGTCACAGCAATTATCACAGCACTACCGATGTTTAGTAGGCAGGAATCAAAAATGCTAGAACTCCTCCCATTCAGGGAAAATCCTGCCTAACCAAGAGTGGTCCCATGACTTTCATGTAGATGAAAATGCACTGATAATTATATAAGCTTAGAAATTAAGTTGGATTTACATTTTTAAAAAAACTATTAATTGCACATATTTATACTTGACCCTTGAACAACTTGGATTTGAACTGCATGGGTAATCTTATATATGAATTTTTTTTTTTTCAGCAAGAACATACAGTACTATAAATGTATTTTCTCTTCCTTAAGATTTTTTCCCTCTAGCTTACTTTATTGTAATAATACAGTATATAAAACATACAACATACAAAATATGTGCATTAATCAACTGTTTATGTTGTTGATACAGCTTCCAGGTCTACAGTAGGCTTTTAGTTATTAAGTTCTGGAGGCGGTCCAAAGTTATATGCGGATTTTCAAATGTGTAGAAGGTCAGTGCTCCTAACCGCTGTATTGTTCAAGGGTCAGTTCATACACTAAATTTTCCAGGACAGCAATTACTATATTTTAAGGAAATTAAAACTGTATTGTTTTGGAGTTTTGCCCAGAGATGTTCACCATTTTAGAAAACCATATCACGGATAGCAACATTATGCATATTATTTGAGTCACAAATGCAACACACCTGAATCCTACTCTATTTGTAGCCATCATATTCATGGTGAACTTGCATGGAGGGGTAAGCATTGGATCTCATTATCTCTTCTCATACCATCATGCCCAAACATTTACATATGAAATACATATTATTTAAATTATCATATTTATTTATTTTGATCTTCTGATCTAAGGTAGGAAAACTATGTATAAACTGAGAGTGGTTTTAGCTACAACTATGAGTCCTGAATTGAAACGCTCAAAAAATTAGAAGATAATTTAGGAAGATGAGTCTCAAGTTAATTGATTTTTACTTCTGTGGAATTTCATTTCTACCGTTTTGCCCCTGGGCCCAATTATGTTATTGCTTTAAAATGAAGAACTGTCTAAGCTGGAAGATCCTGAATGGATCGCTCACCTGACCAGCAGGTGGTGCTGCCTGTGAGCTAGAGGCCTTTGATCCTCTACCATGAAACTAACCTCTCATCCTCCTCTACAGTAAACCAACTTCATTACATGCCTCAGGTAGAGTTCCAAAAGAATGAAAGCAGAAAGTGCGGGGTCCCTTGAAACCTAAGATCCAGAACTCATACAACATCACTTCTGACACCTTATTTTTTATTTTTGATCTAAGCTAACAGGCTACCCCTGATGCAAAGTGGGGAAGAAAAAGACTCCACTTCTGAAAAGGAGGAATGGCAATGTTGCATTGCACAGAGACACACATACTAGGATGGGTGAAATGTGTAGCTGTTAAACAATCCATTCAAAGAAATTTTCCTGCTTCTAACTCTTCCTCTTGGGCTTTGGCCTTTAAGCAAACCCATATAAAATAAGGCAAATTGTTTTTTTTCAAATAACAGCTTTTCAACTGTTTGAAGAGAGCTACATTATGACTCATAGGTCTTCTCTTCCTTTGTTCTTGTTGCCTTTTCTCAACTTGACTTTTTGACTTTACTCTGGAATTACAGAATAAATCAGAGCAAATACTTCCACTTTTCATCGAGGTAGGAATACATTCAGCAAAGTAAAGAATGTTAAGCATACATTTCAATGAAGGCTTACTTCTATTTACATTGACTTAGTCATGACCCAAGTCAAGAGATGAAACATTTCCAGAACACCAGAGGCTCTTCTATGCTCTTCCCAGTCAATTCTCCACTCTCGGCAGTGGCAACCACTATCCTGATGCCTTTCATCACTGAGTAGTTTTGTTTGTTCTCGGACTTCATACAAATGGAATCAGATTGCATTTGCTTTTATGTCTGACTCATTTAACTCAACATAATGTCTACAAGTATCATCCATGTCCTCGTGGGTAGCTGTAGTTCATTCTTTGATATTGCTGGCTGCAAATTTTATATGGTATGACTATATTTCTTTATTCGTCCATTTTCTGTTAATGGACATTGTGTTGTTTCCAATTTGAGACTTGTTATAATAAAGCTGCTGGAAACATTCACATATATGTCTCTTGGTGGGCATATACCTTCACTTCTCTTGAGTACGTAGCCAAGAGACTTTAGGAAACACTGCCAGTTTAACAGAAGTTACCAACTTAAACTCCCAGGCACTTTTCATCTTCATCTACTCTTGGTATTGACCATCTTTCACGTTTTAGTCATTCTGGAGGTAGCAAATGTTGTATTTATTCTGTATTTATTGAGATGGTTGTATAATTTCCCCCTTTATTCTGCTAATGTGGGGAATTACAATGATTACTTTTCAAGTATCAAGTCAACCTTGGTATTTCTGGGATAAATTTCATTTTGTCATAGTGTATTATGCAGATTCGACCTGCTAAAATCGTTTAGGATTTATCAGTATGTGTTCGTTAGAACTATTAATCTATAATTTTCTTTTATCAAAATGTCCTTGTCAGGTTCAGATGATAAAAGTCGTGCTGGCAGATGTCAACAGGATGATGGAATAGGAATCTTCTGACTTTGGTTATCAACAATCCGACTTTCGTGTACCTAGACATTTTAGTTTGTTTCTCTTGTTTGTATTATTTTTGGATTTGGTGAACTTCTCGAATCTGTAGGTTAATGTTAGTCCCTAGTTTTAAGATAATCCTTGATCGTTATCTCTTTAGATATTGCTTTTGACCCGTTCTCTCCTCTTTCTCAATTACACATTTTACTATTTTTTTGGTTTCCCAATTATCTCTTTTTTAAATATTCTTTTATTTTTTTCTCTCTGTTCCAGGTTGGATATTTTCTATTCATCTGCCTTCAGGGAACTAATTGCATCTCCTGCTGTGCCAAGCCTTCTCTTATATCCATGCAATGAGTTCTTAATTTCAGGGTTTTTAAAATTCCTCGTATATAGTTGATCCATTTTCTGATATCATTTCCTTGTTGAAATCCTCATTTTTTATTCCATTTTTTATCAACTTTGTCTCTATTTTCTTCAACAGTTTTCTTAAAGTTCCCAAGTGATACTTCTAATATCTTTATCATCCATGAGTTTTCTTCTATTGTCTTCTTTTTCTCTTATTAGTCATATTTTCCCATTACTTTGAATGACTTTCTTTAAAAAAAAAATTATGCTACATATAGTCTATAAAAGAACCATAGAGACTAAAATTAATGTTACTATCTTCTAGGGAATTTCTCTGGTTACACTTTCCTCTGTATAAAAAACTGATCACCTAGACTCAATAAAAAATGAAGTGATTTAGAGTTTGGTTGAACCTTTACATTGAGTCACTTCACTTGGTTTTCAGTGTGTTTGATTTCTTTTTGCAGGCAGGCACCTCTTTCCACCAGGACTCTGCATTCTAAGCATTGTGAGAATGAAGGAAATTTTACTCTGTCTTTCCAGCCCTGCTTCTTGTCCTTCCATGCAAATATCCACTAGGTAAAACTGGCTGTGTGTTTGGGGTGCCTCTATGTTCCATTCTGTCATGCAAGCCTGTGCCGCCATCAAAACTATCACAGGTTTTTCTTTCCAGCAGTAGATTTTCTCTGCCTAGTACAGCCAAATCTTCGGCCTATGGCCAGACTCAGCAGACATTCCCTCAGGAAGGAACTGGCGAGCAATCTCTGCTTATTAGGAAGTGCTCTCTCCTCTCTGAAATTTTATTTCCTCTAATCTAATGTGGTCCCTGGACCAGTGGCTACAGCACCATTTGAGAACTTGTTAAAAATGAAAATTCCCTGACCCCAACTCACGCTATTGAATCAGAAACTCTGCAGACGATTCTGATACATTAAAGTTCGGGAACCACTTGTCTAGCCCTCTTTGTTAGATTAGCTTTATAGTCTTTAAAACTGCTATTTTTGTAATTTATCTACTGTTCTAATTGTTGCAGCAGGAATCATGAACAGGTACTACTGATTCCATCCCACCCAGAAACATAACTTCTCTATACTTGTTCTTGTTGCCTTGTTAGCAAAGTAAAGACTGGAATATTGCTTTTTGATAGCCAATATTATTTCCCTTCTCTTTGAGGACTTCAGAGATTTTTTTAGGAAGTTGTTGTTATCATTAATCACATAGTTGGATGTAAACTTCATCTCAGATCCAGAAATGAACCTGATTGGTATAACCAATCAGATTATTCTATCCACTCGTCCACGATTATTGACTCAAGAGTGGACACGTAAGCCTGCCAAAGTCAGTGATGCCTGAATTTCTCTACCTCCACTGGTTTTTATGGAACGAGGATATAAAGTTTGAAGCTTGACCTCTTTTGATGAAAGCTTGACTAACAATGAGGTACCTGAAACTATCACTGGCCACTTTGTAAAGCCTGAGAATGCAGCCTACCCTAAGGTAAATCTGAGAGGTGGGATCCAGATGACATTATTTGAACCCCGAAGCAAGCCACTCCTGAACCGCCTCACTACCTATGAAATTTTCATATGCAAGCAGGATGACCAATCATCCTAATCTGCCTGGGGCTGAGGGCTTTCCCAGGAAGAAATGTTGCAAGTTTCAGTACTAAACTGTGCCAAGTACCTGGCAAATTGGGGTGACTTAGTCCCCACAGAGGCAAAACATATTTAGAATTAATATATCTTTATATGTTATCATTGGGAATAAGATGCAAATCGTTACAACAAAAGAATAACAGAGATTTTTTGGCGATGTAGTTTTTCTCACTAGATTTTTGTTTCATTTTGTTTCATACAAGCCTTTGGAAAGATGATGCATTTTCAACAAAAGTACAGGGCTCTTAAAGAGACTATGTCATATATTAATTTAAATCCATTTATCAAAATGATGAATGAATAGGAATGCATTTAAAACACATCATTAACAGTTTTCTGGGAAAGTATTGGGCATGTTTGTTTCTCTAGAAAGTCATAAAAAAGAATGATCAAAAGCCAAGTTAATACTGATAATTTTAATTTGCATAATGTCTCATAAAAAGAGCTTTTAAAATGCCTGAAGAAATGTTTGTGAAGTATATAGAGGTAATAGCAGCTTTACCCCTCATCAAATTAAAAAGTAGGGATATAACATATAGCATACGGAAAATAGTAAATATTATCATAATAATTGCGCGGTGACAGATGGTTACTAGACTTATTGTGGTGGTCACATCAGAAGGAATAAAAATATTGAATCACTATGTTGTATACCTGGAACTATAATAATATTGTACATTTACTATATTTTAATAATAAAAAAGTTTAAGGGAATATAATTTCAGTTTTTATTCTGTTGGTCCACATGACTTAACCTTTATCTGCATTTATAGACTTAGATGATCAATAGGAATAATATTAATGACCTACTGCATTTGGCTACTGCAGAGAAAAACCTAAGACCAATAACTCAACATCACAAAATGAATATAAATTACTATCTGATGAATAATGAATGACTTTCGGCCAGGTTGCCTTCCCTATCCTAACCTCTGAGGTTTCCAAAACTACCTTGCAAGAGGCTTTTGGTTCTTAAAAAAAAAAAAAAATAGCAATCTAACTAAAAAGGGTGAAGTTGCAAAACCATTATGTTAAGAACATGATCCTGATACAGTAGCACCAAACAAACCCTTACCTTTGCTTTTCTGTGACACAGCTGTCATCTTTGCTTTGACCACGGCTGTTAATTTAGTCTGAATACTTTAAGTCCAGCTGAGCAAAAGAAACTGTAGTTCATTAAAATCCATTTCTCAGTTCAAACAACTGCCAACCACACAAGCTGCCCCTGCAATTAAGGAAATCTAAAGAGATCTCCCACAGAGAAAAGTGAAATCAAGTCAAAAGCCAGGCCAACAAATCATTTTCTCTTTACAGCTTCCCAGAAAAGCTTTGGCAGGGGACCTGACCAGACCATGAACTAGAATAAGTAGATGAAGGTTTGTTTGTATCATGCCTCTTTATATTCACCACATGAAATATTTTTTTCCCCTCCTGGACTGCACTAGATTCTAGATTCTGTCCAGATTCTATATACTTACAATAATTCAGCTGCTTTCAAGATTTACATTATGGAGAAATGTGGAGAGTCTCAGAAATGATCACAGCATTGGGTAAACCAAGTCTACACTGCCTTCCTTCTGAATTCCCTTCATTATAAATTCAGATAAGCCTCAGGGAGCTATAATTCTACTTTTCAATGCATTCTCATAACTGAGCTATAAATTCCTTTGCACTTGAGGTAATTCTTTTTTGTCTTTCAGCATAAGAAAATATGAATTCTGCACGCAATTAAGGCAGTGTTCATTCAAAATGTCATTTATCCCATGTCTTCCTAAAAAACAAAATTATTTTACTAAGCACCATTTACTAAGCATTTTCGCATGTCCTTAATTTCAATGTCTCTCTCTAGGTTGTTTGCTTGATTAATTTTAGGGAAAATAGGAGAATCTGAATTTAGTTCATTGCCATGAATGACTCATTTTGAAACTTTGTTTAAATCAGATATTAATAATCAAATACAAAGCTATGCTCTATCAAGTCTGATGATTCAGAAGCTGCTTCGAATCCATTCTGTATTGACTAATATAGAAATAATTATAACACAATACAGAATAATTATTGCATGAACCCATATTTATCGGCTCACTGGATCTATCCCAACCCTCTCCCCCAATTTCTCACCACCTCCCTTGTCCTCCATCCCTCTCTTCCTGCCACAGACACACAGACACCCCCACACAGGCCCCCCCCCGTACACATAAATACTCATCAGTTATGAGACATTTAAATCAGCCTAAGAAAAAAATCATATGCTGAAAATTAAGTGGCTGATTTTCCTTTCATCATACATATCATCTCCCATCTCTGTAACACCTTTCAATTCTCTACTGTGCAGAATTGATAAAAGGATAAACACATAGACCAATGAAATAAAACACAAAGCCCCAAATAGATCCTACTGTATATGAATTTCTATGTTTACAAATAATAGAAACATCACAAAGGAAATTATAAACAGCTTGTGTACACCGAACCACTTGTGTTCACTAGGAAGAGCGTGTGGAAAGCCTACAATTATAAGAGACATTAGGGAGGAAAAGAAATCGCAGCAAAACCAATAAGTGAAAGATAAATATCTTTACCAGATAAACAGCTATTTCAAATTTATAAGGATCACATCAAGAATTCCAGAGATTCAAACAGTGAAAAAATGTTCATCTTGGTAATCAATATTAAGACAACTCTGAAGAATCATTTTACTTCTACTAATTAGTTTCAGAAAATGTTTTATAAATGCTGGCGAGGCTGGAATAAAAGTTAACAGCACTGTAAACTAGTATAAACTTCCGGAAAAGCAACAAGATGAAAAAAAATGCATCCAGAATTATTAAAACATTTGTACTATTGAACCCAGTAATGCCATTGATTGACATTTATTTTAAGGAAATAATTCAAAAGAAGAAAAAAAACCTATCTGCTGAAATATGTTCACCAGAATTATTTATACAATAATGCGACTGCATAATTATAAGAAAACAATTCGACATATGAAAAAATTATCTGCCATAATTTGCTCACTGTATCCTTAATTATAGAAGAGGGGCGGGAAACCTATAATCAAATTAAAGTCTAAAAAAGAGAAATTATGTAAATAATAACAGTTCCGTAAAATATGCTATAAAAATTTAAATAATTACAATTGTTATACATAAATCTGAATATGGTAGAAGTAAAAAAATTATGATTACAAATATATGAAATTATAGGCTTTTTTTCCCTTCAAATTTTCTTTGATTTTTAAAATGTACTTTAAAAAATAAAAATAGGGGCTCTTTTGTAGATAGATGCTGGTCTATAGGCACCTTATAGTGAAAGCAAATTTGTAGTACGTCGATTTTCTTTGAGAAATAAGAAAGTTCTTTATCAGCTTGTCTCCTCTTCCTCCTGGGCACCAGCGTCCTTCACAATTTGCTTTGGCCCTGTGACTAAGTTTTTGCCAGTGGCACACCCCTGAATGCTATTCCCACATCGGGCCCATAAAAACTTTCCACATGAAAATCCATGTGTCTCTCCTGCTCTGCTACCTTGATATAGACAGGCATGTTGACCTTCGAAGCCATCTATGAAACATGGCACGGGATAGGAGGAGCCTGGATCTGTTTAAGTGAGCTGCACACCAATCTATTTTTGACTTTACAGTGAGCTGCTGAGACTTTCAGATATATTGATATTGATTAGTGTTATCTTTCTTTACTGCCTTTCTCACTTGCAGTTTGATGATTTCTAATTAGCTTTAGCAAGGAATTGAAGGAGACGAGCTGGAGCCCAGTCAGGCAAAACTCCCAGTTAGAACCCCGTATCTCCCATGTACATAACCCTGATTCTCTCTTTCAACAAAAACTGTTCATTCTCTCATCTGTCGCCCCCCTTCTTCCTGCTTAGACTTTTTCTTCTAAGCAAAAACTCATATTTTTGGTGTCAAATTATCCTATTGATAAGCATTTGAAAACACCCCGGTTGAAAATATCACTGGTTGACTACAACCAGTTACGCCAGGCGCGTGCTGGGAAGACATGGTCAGCCGTCTGGCGGCTGAAGATCAAGCCAAGGAAAAGGGAGTCTGCGAGCCTATGGCCACGGGGTGCAGTCACGTGCCAAAATTCAGTCCCTGTGTCTGTTATGGTTTGAAGGGTTTAAGTCAGTGTGGTCACCGCAGCATTGGTTGGGAGGATTTCTAGGGTTCAAAGTCTCTGCGGAGAAGGCGAAGGAGAGTTATTGAATGAATTTCTCGCCACTACCACCAGTTTGGATTGTCGGAGTATATTCACGGGTGGCAATACTTAGAGATGCATGCCAACCCTGGCTAGCTCATCCCCATGCAGCTATCAATAATGATCTTAGCATTCTGTCCGACCGATTCCGAATCCTGGGCACATCACCCTAGCAGCTGCTAACAATCGATCTGTTGGTAGGCGACATCCCGCTCCAAAAGCTGGGAATTCCTCTAAAGATCTTGCAATTGTAGTTCAAGACTGCTTGACCTCAGACAGTGAACAAGACATATGGAGCTGATAAAAAGATTTAAGTGCCTTGAAACAGGAGTAAAGAATGAGAAATATCAAGTTTTCAACAGAAAAATATATATATTTAGATTTTAAAAATCAAAAATTGTACCTTTAACTTCACCCGATACAAATAAAACAGAAGTGTGTACCTTTCAGCCTATAATTCACTTATCGATCCAATTAATCAAAATTGATGTGTGATCAGAAACAAAATACTGTTTATTCTTAAACTTAGCCTGTATTTCTTGAGAGCTTTCCTAGAAAAACTACTATTAAATGACACCTGGAATTAAAAGTAAACTTTACCATGGCAACACATATGCATGGTCTGATCCTCTCTCTAAAGGTCCTCGTTCTATCATCAGAATAACCATCATCCATTAGTTTTCTATCTCCTTCGATTTTATCATCTGGGCTCTGCCTGCACCTCCATCCTCACCTTTCATCACTTCTGAGATGATGCCACGTGTACCGTACATAACTACCCAGAGTTTCCTGCTCCAAACTTTAGGACTACCTGCCCCTGCTCAGACTCTAGTCACCTCTGCCTTGCACACCCTGCCCTACCTTTTCCATGACATGGAATCTACGTAAACCTTCAAGACTCAGCTCCAGCCTTGCCTCCTCGGCAGACCCCTTGCTGGTCAGCTGGCCATCTTATGTGCTCCCATAGCACAGTCGCCAAGCACTTGGCACACACATTTTTTATTATTTTTTAAGTGCATTTTCTTTTATAGGATACTATTATCACAGTCTGCTCAGAACAATAGCACCGAAACAATGTACTTTAAAGGTCATATTCAGACACCCTCTATAAACATAACCCTCTCTGAACTAATATTTGGAGAACATTGTAAAATAAATTAGATGTTTTGTTCCTCTGAGGCCAAGTATATTTTCATTTTTGTGTGCAAATAAAACAAATATTGATTTTTCTTTTTCTTTACTGAAGAAAAAAATATCCTTTGAAACACAGTAGGCAAACTGCTTATGTGCTGCAGAAAATCAGATGTCTGAGGGCACCGAAATAGAAAAATTAGGACTGTGTCTCATGATTTAAGGGTATCTTAAGGGAAAACTGATGGATGCTGTGATTTGGAAACTTGAGGCCAGCTGGACAGTCTCACTCCACATCAGGAGTGCCTCCAGCACCCACTTCACTGCTGTATATTAACCTTATTGGTATAAATGTTTTTTCCCACTAGCCTGCTGCCTTCAGAACCACACTTGTCCTGTGTATTAAAATTATTGGTATATTTTTCTTCACTGGTTATAAATTCCTTGAAGGTCATATTCCCTCAAGTTATTGGAATTTAGAAATGTGTTTTCCCCCACTAGACTTTAAGTTCCTGGAGGGCAGAACTGTCCTTTAATTATATGCCACCAGCTCTTACCACGGACCTTTGCACAGCGCATTCACTCAACAAATGTGAAATCCATCTTGCCTCTTGACAACGACTCCGCGTGACTTCCTTTCTTCGCTGAAGGACACGACAGCCCATCCCTGATTTAGGATCTTGCATTACGTGTAATATGGGTTCAGATGCTGTGACCGAGATCCAAAGTACCAGTAGCTGAAACTGGGATACTGGGTGTGGTTGTGCAGGATGTGTGCTGGACCACTCTTTGGGGTCCCCTCGTGGTCCCCGGGAACAGTGCCCACTGTGCTAGTGCGGTGTGCGGCTGTCGTCAGCAGCCCTGCGGCTGCCCCATGGTGGTGGAGAACCATGCTCCTTTTCCCTAGTGCTCCGCTATTCCCGGGGAATTCCAAGACCCATCACGTCCCAAGAAGGATCTCTGTCACCGCACCCACGTTCCAGTAAGAGCATGCTGACTGGACGTACATGTGTCACCTCCACTCACATTCCATTTTCTAGAACTTAGTCACACAGCCACGCCTAGCTGTAAGCGACACTAGAAAATATTGTTCTTCTTGGTGCCAAGTTGTAACTCAAGGGGTCAATTACTATTAAAGTGAAGAACAGATTTGGAAGACAGTAGACGTCTCTATTACAAACCGGAATGCCGCGCCTTTCAATTTGCCACTTAATTTCTATTTCTGCGACCTTTATTACAACTCTCCCATCTCCTTTATTCCTGATAACCAGGAACACTTTGTTGTCTGAATGTCTGCAATATCATCTGTGAATTATGAGTTTTGTGTCTTTCCTCCTCACCCTCATGCTCCCCTCACCTCAAAATCTATGCCACTAGCAGGGACCTCCAGAATGAGGTCCAACTGAAAATGTAATAGTGAACACAAGTGTCATGTTATGACAAGGAAACCATGCACCCTTCAGTATGACGACCGCTATAGACTCTTCGTAGATACCAGTTATTGGATTAAACCCTTTTATTCTCTATTTGAAGGACAGGGTATGTATGAGCAATAGTTTTTGAGAGGCTATTATCTTTTGGGCCTCCACACCCCACCCCCTCTTTATAACCCATTACACAGAGCAGAGCAAAAAAAAAAGAAAAAAAGGAAGTGCCTATCTGAGCCCAGTCAACTAAAGAGGATGGTGACAGAGTAAAAAGGCCGTTGTTGCAAAGCCACTAACTTTCAGAGCGGTTTCTTAACTCATAAATACATGCTCCTCATTCACATTACAATTCATGGCATGCAGTCTGTCTTCCACCAAGAAATGCCAGTCTGTTCTACGAAAGCTCATAATTTAATCATTGGGAAACATAATATGCCTTTTCCCATTCTTGCCTCACTGAAATTTCTGCCACATTTGATTACTGACCACTCCCTCGTTATCAAAAAAAAAAAATGAATGATACTTAAAAATGGTGCAAAAACTAGAAAGTTTAAAACTGTCAGTGTGAGAAGTCTTTCTTCCATTTTTTTTCCCCATCTGTGGCTAGTTCTATTCCCACCTACGCCCTCAGTGAGTGAAACTATCCTTACTTTCCTAGATCTCTTTTTGAGAGTTTCTACACATACATACAAATATATGTTGTTTCTTCTCTTCCTACTTTTTAAACAAAACATGCATCTTATACACACTGTTCTGTTCCTTAGTTTTGCTTTGTTTTTTCCTCCCAATAACATCTTGGGAATTTTTACATGTAAAGAACTCAATTTAACAATCAGATTCCTTAAAAATAAAAACTTCTACCAGTTCTAAATTAAAATGCTGTTTGTCCCACTATTTATAGATAGCCCACTGAAGGGTAAAAAAATTTAAAATATATATGGCTCCTTTTCCTCTCTGGATTCAGAAATGTCCAACTATGCCATTTTTCACTGAGGCCTACCCTTTTAAGATAATCAATAAGTAGATCATAAATGGATTTTTCCTGTTTTACCTTGTAGTATCAGTACATGATAATTAATTTTGATTGTCATGTAACTGCTTGACATTAAATTTTGGTTACTGAGGCATCAATTTCAAAGACACCATTTTGAATAAACTGAATAAAAAGCCAGGCTGCCCAAGCCATGAAGTTCCCCTTAGAAAGCCCCGGGTGACCGAGTTTATGGACCGTTTGACCACTTGCTTTCCCCTTCCTGGCCTTTAGTTACTGCTCTTGTTTTAAATTCAAATCCTAGGCTCCTCAATATCAACCCTGATAAAGGCAGAACCCCTGGTCCACATATTCTCTCTCTACCCATGATTTTACTGTGTGGACGCCAAGACCTATGAGTAATAAACCTCGTTCTTCCAAAGTTCCCTGACACTTGGTGCTGAGGTGCGTCCCGCAACCATAATAAGAATTGCGAGGGCCAGTCCCGCCGTAACAGTGGCTCTGGGCAGCAAAATGTCTGCGGGGGCTGCCACAGGTGGTAAGTAGGGGCCCAGGTGAGTGCCCCAGGCATTCTCAGCCGATAGCATCACTCTCTGTAGGCTGACACACAAAACACACATCCACCAAACAAACATGTCAGTTTCAAGCGAAAATAGATTCATGCTTACATTTGGAGAGGCCTGGAGACAAAAATGGAGGGGGAAAAAAATGGAAAATGAAGTATGCATATCTCTTAGACTTGGACAAATCCAAGAATCTTTTCCTTTGTCTCATAATAGTAATTGTGTAACCTTGAAAAGAAAAATTTCCCTGACAAACCCCATGGATAGCCCTTTACTTTGGTAAGAGAAAGGAAGCATTCAATCAATGTTGTTAGAATAATTTTGCAATCACGTAGGTAAAAATAAAATTAGATTCCTACCCTATACCGTAACATTCGAAAGTTCAAATGAAAAGAAAGTTATGCGAGCCATAACAAAAATAAATACAAGAAAATGTACTTGAGATTTTGAAGTATCGGTGCCTTTTTAAGCAAAATAGAAGATCAGGGAAAAGGTTGGCAAATTTTATACATAAAAATTTAAATCTCCTATAGGACAAAAAAATTCATAAATGAAGCTAAACATAAGCAGTCAATGGAAAGAAATCTACATGACAAAGCATGTATATACATGAATATAACATATATGCAGTTACAAATCAATAGAAAATATTAACAATTCCACAGGAATAGTGGGAAGACAATATGAAAAGTCAATT
Organism: Rousettus aegyptiacus; assembly: GCF_014176215.1. Classification (NCBI taxonomy): domain Eukaryota; kingdom Metazoa; phylum Chordata; class Mammalia; order Chiroptera; family Pteropodidae; genus Rousettus; species Rousettus aegyptiacus. The sequence continues at coordinate 89,202,760 of NW_023416285.1, read as the reverse complement.
TAGAAGGAAAAGTACAGATAACCAATAAATGTAAGAAAATACGTTCAGTTTTAATAATCAGGTAAATACAAATTGGGGAAAAAATAAGATTTACACCATTTAATGTAAGAATATAAGAAAACAGGTGTTCCCACGCCTTGCTATTAGGATTGAACAGATATATTTTTTGGAGCACAATTTAACAGCATCTATCAGAACTTAAAATGGGTGTTTCCTTTCACCTGACAAGTCAACACCTAGGAATCTCTCTTATATGCATGCATCTGTAGAAAGGTATGATATACTAACCTCTCTGAAACTGATCCTTCACTGGTGAAATGTTTAACAGTGTATACTTCATTTCGTTGTTAATTCTAATTGAGGTAAATTTAGCACATGGCCTGGCACATAATAAGTTTAAATAAATGTTACCTACTGTTATTACTATTATCATTACCACTTTATTATGAGTTATTTTTGTGTACCTATAATTTATAAACAAAAATGGTCATCAACAGAGAAATACATGACAACATACACATAAATGTACATACATACATCTCCAGGACACTGTGTGGAGAAAATCACATAAATATGTATAGATTATTTCCATTTGTTTAACCATCTTTGTGTGTGTGTGTATGTGCGTGCGCGCGCGTACATAAAAGGAAAGAGAAAATAATGTGTGTTTTATAACAGTCTAAGGACACCAAGCTGTTTTTAATGCCTGATTGGAACAAAGGGAACAAGTGAAGAGAAACTTACATTTTTTTACCCCATGTCATTCTAAATTTCTTGAATTGTGACCTTTCTTTTAAATAGCCAAATGAAGCTGCAATGTTCCTTCTAAAACCAGTGAACTTGCCTCATCTGAAACCATAATAGCTGGAATGTATGACTTTGGTCAATTCTAGCCAATTTGGTCATCTAGTTTTTCAGATGAAAAATGATAGAAGATCACTTATGATCTATATTTTGCAAACCATTTAGGAAAACAGAGATTTACAACTAATTTTTTTTTTTTTAAACAGGGACTTAACATGAGCTTCAGTCGTGCGAAAAAAAGTGTGATTGTTAATAATGGCAGATGCGTGAGGCATTTCTGAACAAAATTATTCCATCATATTCTGATTCAGGAACTCTTCAATTGAGAAACCTATAAAATGTTTATATTCTTCAATTAATACCACACATAGAAATTTTAATATCGTGCTGCCACAAGGGAATTCGCTAAGAAGGCCTCCTGTTGTAACGATGGTGGTCATATTCTCCCATTGCTGAAGCTCTTGTCATTGGATCTAAGCCCCATCTTCCTTCCCCACAAGCAGTGATAGGGAGCCAGGCTGGCTGGCGAGTACCTCACCGCGGCTCCTGCCTTATTCGAAACACTATCAAAAGACACAGTCATCGAGAGACCACACATAGGCTAAAGAAGACCAATGCATAGGTAGCTCCTTTTCACTGTTCTACTTTAAATGAAACTACCGCCTATTTGTAATTCAAGAAAAGAAAAATAGTTCAATAGAAGCAATCTCAGAAGAGGAAATCACACCGAAACAACTCTCTATAGATCATATTAAATTCTACCCAAGAAATAAGTGGGGTTGGTTTAACTCTAGAAATTTCATCTGGTACAATACAGTTGTTATAAAACCATTAAAAGCAAAAACATTTATTGAGTACTTATATTTGTCATCTCTGCGCTACGTAGTAATAGGTGTTATCTCATTTGCAACTCAGACTCTTACCCCATCTTACAGATGAGAACTGAAGTTTATAGGTACTTTTCCACAAATCTAGCTCAAGTATCACTCCCTGGTCCCAGTTCTTAACCATTACATGGGTCACCATTCTACCACTGAATGTGGCTGATGAGATAGAATTTCAAAGTATCTGTCATCGGTCTAATAATAACAATATCCTAAGGTATTGTTCATATTTTGTCAGTGTTTGTCAATAAATAAATCCACACGCTCTTTACCACTAAAGACATATTTATAGCTTTAATCTACTTCGTTCACTACCAACTAGAATTCGTTCACTACCAACTACTAAAACAGCTCAGCCTTAATTACACAAAACTTTTAAATAAATGTGGTAATGATTTAGTTTCTACTCATAATGTTTACCCATTATTTTAGAGTAAGGAAACTCAATGAGTGTTTAAAAAGTATATATGTATCTAATGTTAACTCACAGAAAACATTTTTAAAATACTTTTTCAAAAACCGTCTGAGCGTATGTGTACATAAAGCAGTTAAACCCATAAGCATAATAATTAAGAATTTTTGAGGGCCAAAAACGCTTCATAACTATGAGCATGTACAACCTGTAAAGCAACCAAAGTTTCCGCAATGTAGTTTTTGAAAGTCTTTTTAGCTAGCCATGCTCGTATCTAACCACACTGGTAGTTCGCACTACTTACTACAGACAGTATCAACTCTTCCGCAAAAAATTCTGAACTTTCCGAAATTTTATTTTTCATAAAAATATGTAATATACTTTGAATGCTACAAATTCAGTTTCTACATAAATTATTTTATACATGTTGATTTGAGAACTGGAAAAAAAAGTAACGATTTGGAGCAAATGCTTATACGTACAAGCTACAAATGAAGGGGTAGCTTTGAAAAAAAAAAATTCGATCCTCAAAAATCTACATTCTCCCAGCCGAAAACTATTTAAAAGACAGTTTTTATTTCTTGAGTACACTTAATGCAAATTAATCTTCCATTTCTTCAGTTCTTAAAATTAATTTCTGTTGCAAGGGTTTTAATAAAGTTCAGTTAAAGTTTAATGCAATAAAACAGCTTCTGAACATAATAATTTAGCCACAAATGTATTTTAGTCAACTTATGATTCAATAAAAAAATCATTCAGGCAAATTATAATTAGTTTCTGTCGTGCAGCTCTCTCAAAAACAGGAATATATACATTTTCCACAGTAGTAAATATACCTAAGATGTGTGTGTTTCATTAAAAAAAAAAAAAAAGACTAGAGGTTCTAGTCAATTAATATTAAGAAAAATCTTTTAACATAGTTTCTAACTGTAATAATGTCCATGTATTTCATGCCATTAAATTCAATGCAACAACAACAAAAAACACTTACTATCCTGGATTTTGCTAATGTTATATCTTATGTTCTACTTGCCTAAGTGAATAGACAGATCGATTGTACGGCTAGAAAATAATATAAAACACATATTAAGATGTCTTACTACTTCGTATTATGTAAAGTTTTTCATTTGTATAAGCTTAAACTATGTTTATTTTATTAAAAACAATAAAGAATGATGTAAGAATGCTGATTTTTTTCAGTTCCATAAATACATTGAATGTAGTAGCATTTGTAAGAAATCATCTCCCTCCTTCCCTGATATTTTTCTATTGCAGTGAACAGCTAAACTGCCTGCCTCAGAACTGCTTAGCATCTAGCTAAAAATGCAGAGTTCTCAGTACCACAGCCACTGAGGCAAAATCTCTGAGGGAAGGACTCTGGGGTCCTTCCCAGATGACTCTTGTAAAATCTGGTGTCTGAAAACTGCTTTTCTACAGTTGTTATCCTTGCAGTAAAACCACAAAGTATTAAGTGGATTTAAGAATAATTTTTAATTTTCAAATGGTACATACTGCATTTTAAAGTACAGGGGTAAGGCACTATTGTAAATGAAGAAATAAAATGTATTTTTATAGCAATTCCAATCTTGCATTTATATATCATCTTAGCAAAGTGGAATACCATGGTTAAGAGCATATAATAACATAGAACAGAATGCTATATTTAATAGTTTTAAAGCTAAACCAAAGTATGTTAATTATGGAGTTTTACAGTCTAGCGGCATAAAAGTCAATATAAAAGTGAGTTAATAACATGCCTGGAAATTGCATATATAAAAGAATTTACTCCTTTTCAAGCACTTACAAAGACATCAATCTTCGCATATCAGAGCATGGGCATATTAATCAGGTAACAAAAAAATCCCAGTGCCTCGTTTCAAAGCCAAACTCCAATGAATTAGACCAAAAGGCCTTCTATTAGCAAAATATCTATGCGTTAGCTCTGTAACCAAAATACTAAAACACAAAAATCCTAAAACATCAAAGTCAGGATCACCAGTAGATGGAGCAAATCAATATTCCTGCCCAAGAGTGAATAAATTAAATCTGATGAGGAAACATCAAACAAACTCAAACTGAGGGACTTTTTACAAAATAACCATCCTATACTACTGAAAGTGTCGGTCACAAAATATGAAGAAAAACCAAGGAACTATTCCAGGCTGAGAGCGATAACAACTAAATGTGCTCCCTGAACCTGGATTGGATCTAGAGCCAGAACATACACGTGTTCAGAACATCAGGCTGATGAGATTTGAATAAAGGCTGTGGTTTAGGTAAAAGTGTTCGATCAACATTAATTTCCTGATTTTGATCATTGTACTACGGCTATGTCAGAGAATGTCCTTGTTCTTAGGAAATACACACTGAAGGAATGAATGTTTTTCAACTTCTCTCAAATGGTTCACAAAACATTGTAAGTGTGTATGGAGAGAAAGTTATGGCAAATGAAACGGAATGTTAACAGGCAGGGAATTCATGTGAAAGTTTTCTAGGTTTTTGCTACTTTCCGGGAAGTTTGAAATTATTTCAAATCGAAAGCGGTAAAACATTTTTAAAAGCTATATCAGAAACACTAAAAAAAAAATCTAAAATTTTTAGAATATATTTTAAGCTGCATATCTAGAAGTACTTATGTCTATTTAAGATGTTTTGTAAATTTAGCCCCAAAATATAAAATTTAATGCTTTCATACTAGAAATTACAAAACCATATTGTTCTTATTTTTTATTCTATTATACATATATTTCAGATCTGTGTATATATTAAAAGAAAATACTTCTACATTTACATTTGAAAAATATTTTAAATGTTGCTTTTTATAGTTAATTTTTCCTTAAATGCTACCTTAGTGATTTATCAGTTTCATACCAAAAATTGTAAGTTGAAAGTAGATTTAAACCAGAATGTTATTTAGTGGTTCTCTGATTATTTAAACATGTATAAGTTACAAAGAACCCTGCCACATCAGATTACCAAATATAAATGCACTATATTTTGTTAAAGTACAAATAATTATTATGCAATTTGACTTCCTAAGCAACTTAACCTAGTAACAGTGTCAAAGTTTAGGGTGCAGAGAGGTGTGACAGGAGGAAACAGTACTTAGCACACAGTAGGCACAAAATAAATATTTGTGGCAGGGAAAAAAAAACGATTATTACATAATTCTCTATCACTTTCAATATATTATCAGAAACCATTAGACAGTGACATAATCATCAGATGCTTAAAGATCTAAAGGTGCAAAAAATAAAGCTTCTAAGAATCTACAGAAATTACAATAGCTTTGGTGAAAATGACTTTTTTAATAATTATTTGGCATGCCATTTTTATTAGGCTATACCTACCAGGGATGTTGCTATATTAACATCACATTAAGGCCATGAAAAGGAAAAGGTGTGCATTATACATATTGTATAACATATCAAGGTAGAAAGCTATGAAAAATCTAAAACCAGAATATGAAGGAATGTTACTAAATCCCATTGAAAGTTGCTAGTGTTAGCATTTCTTGATGTATATTTTCAAAAGCTAAAGTCTACAGGATTGAATTCAAGTTCTATTTGATTCGAGGGCTGACTAGGCTATTGGAAGGCACGGTACGGTGACAGTCACAGGAAACAAGCACAAAAGACTTACAAATACTTTCTTTTTTTAAAACCAAAGTACTGTTTAAGCATTCTTTTCTACACAAAGAATAGTTTGGAATTAGTTGAAATGGAAGATACTGAACATAAACTGAACTGAAAGTTATACATACTTTGAGTATATTAATATAAGTCACTGAATAGTTTGATGCATTTTCATTTTTATTAAAGGTAATCACAATTCCTACTTCAAGATATTCCACAACTTAAGTTGGGGGTGGGGAGGGGAGTATTACCACTGCTTGAAGGAAGTACAAGTTGAATTAATACAAATTTCAGGAAAAGGATTTGAAATATTTTTCATAAGATAGGCATCTAAAGAGATAAATATGTGAACTATTTATACTATTGTTACCAAAGATAAAAACTCCCTGAAAATGTCTTCCATATAAAAATTCCAGATGAAAACAGATCAAGCCATGTAAGCAGAGAATGAACATTAGCATTTTGGGAATTAGTGACTTAATACGTATTGCTTATTACAACACTCAGCTGCAGAGGAAATATTAAAATGTAATGTAATAAAAGAAATAGCACCTTTTAAAAATCAAGTTACTGAAAACGAAAGTTTGCAAAACTGTTCTGAACTACAAACTTCCACATGAAATAATTTGAAAAGGGGATGGTAATACAAAATTTTGAAGACTAATGTAATACGTTGATGGAAATGCAAACAATACAGATCGCACAAAGCCAAAATCACACCTATGGATCTATAGTGGGTAAAAGTTACTTTTCTTATAAAGTCACGTATTTAGTATTCTCTCTAGACTGAGTCAGTAAAGCAGCATACCTTTACATAAAAAGGAACACTTTTAAAGGACGTGCTTAAGAATTAAAGCAGTATTAAAGTATATCTTTCAGAGTATTATTCTATTAAACACAGAGACAGGAGTTTGACTATGACTTTTTGATATTCAATGGCATTCAGAATAAAACAAGTCTGCTTCAGATCATAGCCCAAAACTTCTCATTACCTAAGTACTTCAAAGGGATTATCATAACATGATTTTCATTTGATGATTCCATGATAGACAGCAGCCTTTCTCGGCCAGAGTTCTGAGTATAACATCATGATAAGACCCAATGTTAATTATGATTTTCTGAGTGAAGCAAAGTATATACTTATATTCTTTCTAATCCCTTAAAGCCCTTAGGGTTGAAAAGGTTCTCCTTGAGTGGTTAATTCAAATAAAAATAAATTTGCTCAGTGTAATTTCAATGGTCTACACATATTTTCAAAGAATATTTTTCAATTGTGACATCTACTTGAATATTTTTTAATACAGCTATTTTATCTATATCAAAAACCATATCATGGTAAATTATATATTTGTGCTTCCAAAAGTTGGTATTAATAAAAAATGCTGCCTTATAACTTGAAATAAAGAAATCTTGGGTGCAAAAAACATTAACACATTATAAACAAGTTATAATTCTGTATTTACTTTCATTTATAAATATCACATCGATATCACTAGCAGGTATCATAACATGGCTAAATCATTAAACTAATTTCTAAATATTGACTAAAAAAGCTTTGAGCATATATTGCAAAAAAATATCTTGCTCAAACTAAAAAGAAAAAAATAAATGAAAGGTTTTTTGCAGGTAACACACCGATTATTTTTTTAATGATCATCCCCAACCCAGGAGTTGGTAAATACTTGCATAGTTCTTGTAGAAAAAATGGACCTGGTACAATGTGAAGACGAATGCTGGCAAATACCATGTGTCTCAAGTTATATTTGAAGAAATGATAAAATCTGTAATAATATTTCGTGAAGTCGTTTATTCTTGTTATTAAAACTTGGACTCAAGCCATCCTGGTTATTCTGGAAAAAGCACCTTGTTTGTAGGGATCATTTAATCATCCTTTTCTACAATCACCTCTCCGTGAAGCACCCTTCTTCTTTGACGTAACATGTGAAAATAGAGTTGTGGAAACACTTAATTGAAAAAAGAGAACAAAGAAAGATTAAACTATCGTTGAAATAATGTACACTTGAAACCTCTTACACATGGCAAACTTTAAGAGCAAGCACATCAGATACCACTGTTACCCCTTAATATTTACAGAGTTCAGGGTAAGAGTACAAACAGAAGCCCACATACCATCTGCCTAAATATCCTAATGCCACAAACTGTGGGGTATTTCTAGCAAACTTAAATATCTTGATATATATACCTGCATGATGACCTGGAAGGCTATGTTTGAAAGCAGAATCCTGTAACACTTTGGAATACTGTGCCAGAACATTCCAGCACATTCTATTGGCTGTTTGATACCATGAGGGGGTTTGTGAATATATGTGTGTATACCCAAGCCCATACAACCCTTATCCCAATCTATGCACCTCACAAACGGCTATCCCTAGTGACCCCTTGATTTTGGGACTATGTACATGGGTAACATGGTTCCCTCTCAGGAGAACAGACTGGGGCAGAGGCCTGTGCAGTCCCTAGATGTATGCTCAGAGCCTTCTGAGTAGCAAATTCCATAGTCCCATGTTTCTGGAGTGTGATCTAGGGGGTGCGGAGTAGGGGTGCTGTGTGAAGGGTCAGAACAGGGCCCAGAGCAGAAGCCCTTCTTGGCTAGGTATAAGGGTGGTCTGTTATATACAAGCTCATAAACGTATATGCATTAGGTGACTTAGACAGATGGTCATCTGCCCTATCAAATCTTGAAAATTATTTTGAGCCCATTTGAACCAGTGCTTTAAATTATAGTGTAAGTATTGGCGGATGGGCAAGTTAACAACAGTTCTAAAGAAAATACAGGTAAAAACATTTCTGAAAATGATGAGCAGAATAACCAAATGAATGAATTTAATTACAAAATGAGTATCTTGCTTAGACAACTTTGGATAATTACTTTTAGAACTGTGCTCAAATGGGGCAAAAATGCACAACAGATTTTACTGTTTTTTCAATTTAGTTACTACTTATAGATATAACCATCATATTATACCTAGAGGCCTAAACATATTCATGTCACATAAACTTAACTGATTATTGCAAATGCTTCTTTAACATTCTAAGTAGTTTAGTAGCAGTATGGGCTGGATTTCAAATCCTGATCTTATATACTAGCTGGATGATTTTTAAGCCATTCACTTTACCTATCTCATCATTTGTAATATCCTCGTTAATAAACGAGAACTGATAGTACTTCTTTGGAGTACTACAATAAGTACTCAAAAAGTACTTTTAATACTTTTAAATAGCAAAGGATTTAATAAGCAAAGCAAAATTAATTGTTATTACTACTTATATTAATAATCAAGTGGAAAACACGCCTCTGGCTAGCTGGTCAGCATGGGAAACTGAGAAGCTGCTACTGGCTTAGAGCAGAGTCTACAACCCCCAGGACACCTGAAAACACACAGTTAAAAGTTAATGGTTTGATGGTGGCAAACCATGATGTGTGGGCCCTGGGTTTCCATGGAGATGTTTCAGTGATGCTGAGCAAGAGGGGAACCCCATACCTGAGCCTGCAACTATGATATGACAGACACGTTCCCCGGTGTCAGTAACAACAGGGGTTATACATCAGAGTTGTAGGTTTACCACTCCTTCGCCCTCCTGAACTGGCTCTGGGGGATAATCTAATGAGAGTCAGGCTGAAATGGTACAAAAATAGAGGAATGAAAACATTACCTGACCATCAAGTCAATTTGAATTTTAGAAAAGCTTAGAAGTTAGAGACTTGAAGGGGCTGGCCAAGTTTGATGCTCAGCCGCTTTAGATGAAATATTTTTTCTTATGACAATGTAGATTTTAGATTCTATAAACTTTTCTCATTTCTCTTTTCCCCCCACTGACATCATCAGTCTTTAATTTTATTGAGAAGGGTAAAAGACAGCCTTGCTTTACCTTCGTATTACCTACTACTATGAACATCTGAGCTAAAAGCAAGCGCTATTAGTACTAAATTAAGCAAGTAAAGCCTCACCAATTCATTGCAACTACTGAAAAGTGATAAATTAGTGAAGAGGCTGAATTATTCAAAATATTTTAACAAAAGTGGCTTCATTATTTTCTAGTATATAGAGCAACACACGTAACGCCATAAAACACTCCTAGATGATTTTTCCAATATATACTTAATGAATAGATAGAAATTATCTGAAATTTTCTTGGATAAAATGTTTCTTTTCAGATGCCTAATTTTAAATGCTTTAAAATAGTTCATTAACGCATGCTTTATCTTTTCTTTAAAAGATAAATCATAATAAGCTTATTTTTAAGTAATTTGGGGAAAGCAATCGTTTGTGTATTTATTTACTGACCTTTTTTCTCTTAGCTAGGAAAATGTCTTCTGATTCATTCGCTCTTCAATTATTTCAAATTATAAATATATGTGGAATGGAACAGAGGTTTCGATGTTATCTGTAAGCCATTATTTCTTTCTCCTTGTTTATTAAGCCACAGATAACTTTTTTAGAACTTTCATAGCATATGCTAAATCAAAATACTAATAAATTCATACTTACATGGTATATATGAGGCCATCGTTATAAGAAGAAAATAATAGTAGTCAAAAGAGACATTGTATTTATTAGGAAGTCTTATAGAAAACATTCCTGTTTTCTTCACATATGGTAAGGCAGCATATATCGTGAGAAGTTCGCCAGCAACTCCAACAGGATATAAGATGATAAAAAAATTATATCTGGAGAAAGAAAAACCTCAGAGAATTATTTTTCTAGAATAAGTGTCGAATCTTATATCACGGTTCTTGGGCTACTCTATTTCAACTTAAAAATTCTCCTTCCTATACATACGTATAACAACCTCACATAAAAAGGTTACTTTTTTCTGTTTTAATCATTTGCTTAATTTATCATGTTTGTTTCTCATTGCAGTTGCCATTTTAAATGTTAAGATCATAATAAGACATCAACTTACTTTATAGTACTGAAATAAGTATAAATTTAAATGTATATGCAGTTTTTATATGAGTATTATGAGTATTATATGAGTATTTATGAGTATTATATCATAAAACATAGGTAAGTATTGTAAGATATTGTAAAAGCACTTCTTTGACACCTGAATCTTAAGTGATTGAGTTTTCCCCTGTAGCTAGTCATCGATTGTTCATATACTGTGCTTTAAAAGACCAGTTATGATCTAATTTTATACCTAAATCTTGAAATTACCAAAGCAGTGCTTTGGAGGCCCTTAGAAAACTCTATGTGACTACTAACTGAAAGAGAATTACTATTTCAGAAAACAGGCAATACTACCTAAAGCATTAGTAACTACTAGTGAATATATTATCTAAAACTGCTTTTGTGACAAAACAAGTTAAGACAAGTTTCCTGAACCCTTCCTCCACCCCACCCCTCATTAACTAGGGATAGTTTAGTTTGCTTAAACTAGAGCTGAGAAAGTTCTATTTGAAACCCAAAGCCACAATCTGTTCATTTGGACCGTGGCAAGTTCTCTGACACACAGTAGGCCAGGTATCATGTATGCTCCGGCTAGGGATCAGTCAGGGACCCAAAGAAATGACATTTTTTCCATTTAAAAAAAAAAAATTCTCTAAGTCAGTCACTACGTAACAGAAAATTAAGGTCAAAATTTTGCTGGAAAAAGAATCCATATTTTATTTAATCATTTTGTTGTTGCCACTAAGAAATATTTATAAAGAAAAGTCAAATTTGTCAGTATGACAAAAGGCTTGGAGATGAATTAAAAATCGCCTTACACCTATATGCCAAGGGTAAGAAATGGTGGACAGGGAAGAGAATTACCAGCCAAAATAGATTTACTGGTAAAGAAAGAAAAATGATTCTTTTTACTGTCCCCATTTATCCTCTCCTTTGCTTCAGTATATCATGTGCTTTCTTACCAGTCTTCTGTAGTGATATGTAAGTCTTTGAAATCAGTCTTTTCCTATCTCAATTTAAAATCACATAACTGAACCTATTATATTCCCTTTTCAAGTAAAACATTCACACTTTTGTAAATGTTTTTTTTTTTTAACTTTATGTGACTCTGATTTTTTTTTTTTGGTGGGGGGGGGAGTAGTATTGTTCTTTAGTAGGAAAAAAAAATCACTCCTAGAATAAACTAGTTTAAAGCCTTAAAGACAGAGGTTATTTTTAATGAAATGGAAACAAATCACAAAATTTATTTGACCTCATTTGAATTTTAAAAAGACTGCATGTCACCAACTCTCTAAATTCTGATGGCAGCATGCAAGATTTACCTACTCAGAAAAAGATATAATGCGTCTTTGAAGATTTCTAATTGTCATATAAAATTGTTCTGAAGGGAATGCATTTTTGAAATTAAAATGGAAATCAATATAAAAACATAACAATATTCAATTATCTACTTAGTAGACTTTTCCAGGGACACCTCTAACACATAAATAGAATCAAATTATATTCAAACTGTCACAGTAGGCCAACTATTTATAAATAAAAAGGCATTTCTAAAGTGAGTTTTATTTGAGAACAATAGTTTCAATATTGTCAACATAACTACAAATATAATTTTAGGTTATTTAATGGGGTTGGCAAATATATAGAGATGGTTGGGATCTTTAAGATTTGTGACACAAAATATAATTATTTATGATTCTGAACTGACATGATGTATTATGTTAACATGTGCATTTCAAAGTTGAAAGCTTTTATCCTACATTTTTTTTTAACATTTATGCAATTGACAAAGGATATCTAAACAGCAAATTTAAACATGCAATGGCAGAGTTGTGAATTCTTCCAGAAATTCAAGACATGCAAATTAATTCCAAAAGGCAGACAGAGAGAGCATTAAAGGCCATTATCTTCCACAAACAAATTTTACAAATAGAGCAAATGAAAAGAAGCCATTCCATGAATTAGTATTTTATAGGCACTAGAAGAAGTCCAGAAGACTGAGGTCATGCAAAATGGCACAGACACACCTTCCAGGAACAAAGCCCAGCTACCTCCCAAACTGCCAATCTTGTGAAAGGCCCAATCACAAAAAGTAAGTTTTCAGACACACAAAAAATAAAACCAACTAAACATATACAAATAAATGGTGGTGCAACCTTAAGACAAAAATACGTTTAAGCTCAAATTTTAATTTTAAAGCATTTTATTATATACAAAGTGGTAAGCCACAAATGTCTAAAAAGGAGCTAGAGAATATTAAAAAGTCTGGAAAAATACAAACGGCTGCTCCAGGGATTTAAACTTTATTAAGAATAAAACACCTTTTGCTTTAAAAATTGTTTCAGGATAGATATATTTAGAATCTTTGAAATATAAATTTTGTTTCTATTGTAAATAATACAATTTCAAATAAGCGAGACTTAAAAATGTCATCTCTGCTACTTAAAACACACAAAAAAGTTAGCATTGTATATGAGATATTAAAAATTGTGGATACCAGATTGAATATTAAAATAATTTAAATCAATGAGACAAAATGTCATATTTTTGGCACAGTTTAATTCCAAAAATATATATTTGCCTTCAAAAAAAAATGAAAGTCCAATTAAGAGGTTATTTAAGGATAGTAATACGGTTTGTTTTGTATCGATTTCACCCAAAATAAATATTACTATGACACCTCTTTGATCATTAAATTAAGCCTTTACAATCAAGTTATAACAGCGCTGATACCCAAAACAACGCAACGCTGACATCAAAGGACTAAGACACAAATGTTAATTCACTGGCATTAGCTCTGCAACAAAATACGCATGCACAGGACTGTGAGAAACTAAGCTGCATGACATCGCCACCTGGCCCATTTAATGAAGTATGGCAAGTGGTCGAGAAGACTGAATGTGTAGAAGGAATAGCGAGTGATCTCAGTCACAGTCCACGCGACCAGAAAAAGCACCACACTCTCTTCATTCTGGATCTGCAGAATGACAGAGAAATCCACAGTGTTGTTCAGTGTTAGGCTTTTTTCTCCATGAAGGTATTTTACCTCAATTATTTACTACATGTCTTTTCTTATAATAGAATGGTAGGGTTAGACAGATGCAATACAGAAAACGTAATACAGTCACCACTATGTAATTCATTACAAATGCACAACTAAAATATATCCTAAGCACAGGAATGTCATTTTTCTATTGGTTTCTCTCTCTCACCCTTCACTCCAGCTAGTAATTTAACCATCTCAGGTCAATAACACCCCCTCAAAACCAGCTTGGGAACATTCTGACCCTCTGACTTTCTGTTGGTCGTTAAATCAGACCCTTTCTCCTGAATCTGCCCATTTGTTTTTGGCCCTGCAACCACCAATTTAATCCAGGGCTTCATCATCTCTTATCCAAACTATTATAACAGCCTCCTAAAAAGTCTCTCTTCTCTTTATGATCTTCGTGGATGGAAGTTTTCTCTTAAATGTGAAACAAAGACACAAACAAGGAAAAAAAAACTGGAAGTAGCTCATTCTGTGACTTGAAAAGGTCACTGGTTCCCCACTGCTTAATGGGAGAAAAGGGTACAGTCCGACCTCCTGAGCATGATGCTCAAGGTTTTTGACAATCCGAGCTCAGAAATCTCTCTGGTTTGATCCGCAATCACTCGACACCCCCACTGCACCCTCATCACCTCTCTCTCTGGTGACACTAAACTTTGTATTATTTTCAGAACATTCTCTGAACATCTGCACCTTAATACATGCTCTTTGCTCTAACCAGAATGCTACTCCCTTATTCCTTCCCATAGAAAACCCTTTCTTGTCTCATCTTTTAAGATCCAGCTAAGACATCACACCTGCTGGAAAACTTTTCCCAAACCCCTCCTCTCACCGTGAGCAGTTATTTGCTCACCTTCCTGTTCTTACAGAACTTTGTTCATACTTATAACACCTGCCAATTGCATCAAAATTTGGCCGCCTAACTTTTGTAGATTTGTCAGTGCTCAACTTATACATTCTTTTCTCAGGGAGCTTTCTTTCCCTCCATAGGTCAGGCTAAGTCCGCAGGTACATTGCAATATGTATCGGTCTCTTATTTCAAGGTACTAACGCTAATATCATGAAATGATTATTTGTGCAACTACTTGTTTAGCATCTCTCCCAATTATAGGCCCCATAAGGTGGGAACCATATTTGTAGTATTAATAGCCAGATTCCAGCACGGTGTCAGGCACAGAATGGGTGTGGAACTGGTATTTGCTGAATGATTCGGCATCTGTATGACTACCCCTCACTCCCCAGAAGTCCGTACACGTGACAGCTGGGACTGCCTTATTCGTTTTTGTACACCTAGAAATTAGCACAGTGCCGGGTATACAGAATGCACTCAATAAATGTTGGTTGAATTAATTAAAGAGTGGTAGGGAGATGACAATGGGAAACCATTGGCGAAGAAAATTAAATAGCAATTATTAAGGTAGAGACCCTCTGGAAGATTTTTAAAAAAAAAAATAGCAGAGGGATCTTTTTCCTCTTGGTGACTAGCCACCCTTCCGATTCTCTTTAACTGCTTTTCGCCAGGTGATGTTGGCCACCCTGCTTGTCTTTCTTCTTCCACATTCTTCACTCTTTGCGGTCCAGCTGTTATATTCATTCACTATCTGGAATGGTCTCTCTTTTATTCTGTTAATGCTGGAGTCCTGCTTTTAAACTACAGGGCAATCTGAATAAAAGCTCTGGCTCTCCGTGTGCCGTGTGCTCATTGCCAGCTGCATGGCAGTCACTGGTTAGGGACCAGGCAGACCGAGCAAGCTGAGAGAAACAGAGGGTTGAAATGCAGAGTCATAAAAGGGCAAGAAGGTCAGCGATCTGTCCCCATGCAGACAGGAGACACAGGAGCTCAAAGGGAACTTAGGTATCCTCCCAAGCAGAGGAGACAAGAAAGGCATCTGAAGAATGGAAAGGAGGCCAGAGATCTGTCTTCAGGCAAACAGGAGACTCCAGAGACCATCAGGCAGGTCAGAGGGGCCCATCTGGGAAGTGTTTCTGCCTTGGGTTTAAAAGGCCTGATGTCCTAACATAGTAAACATGGGGTCTGTCTGTCTGTCTGTCTCGAAGGGTTTAAGCCATTAATTGGATTCAAGTCTGTCTCCTGTCATGCCTCAATAAATGACGTGGTTATTTTTCCCTAAGTTTCTCAACTCTTCTGGTTTTCAGTCTTTGCCATTTGTTCAGATCTCTAGGCCTACATTTAGTTTTCTGGTCTGTGGCTACAACACTCAATGCTAAATGAGGAAAAATAAGCTGTTTACACTGACTTCAATTACATAATCAAAGAAAATGTACATAACGTCAATAGAAAAGAAAATTATCTTTTTAACCATTTGACAGAACAAGAGTATTAATTTTTAAAACACCAGAGGAGAGTACATTATGAATATAGAATGCCAATATTTGGTTTTGCTTGTGTTTCAAAGTTATTCTACTAGTTAACAGAGTCTGTGGACAGTCACACTTAAATCCAAACCCAATCCTTTTCTGTCCAACAGTCTGCTTCCTGAAATATAGCAATGTTAATATTTTAGATTACTATCCATAAAAACTCTGTCCCCCTCCAGGTTCAAGTAAAGAACATGGCCATGCCACTTACTGGTTTTATACTGTGAGTAATGAGCCACACCATAAAGATTCTTGAACTCACTTGGACCCCAGCCACAAGCACAGAAGTAGGTACGATTCCTTAAATAGAAAAACAAGTCAACCACTGTCCTCAAGGCAATTTACGTCCAAAATAAAAATTAAACAAATCACTCACCAATTAAACAGTGGACTATCTGTAAGTAAATAAAAAAATCACAAGTCAGTAACATGCAACATGAAATAAATCCCTGTCAACATCAGTTTTAAACAAATCCACAGGTGTTGTGTAATCAGCAAAATAGGATTAATTTTGCTCAACAAATAAATTTTCAAATAAACATGACAACAATAGAAAAACGGCTTCATTGAAAACTTACCTCAAGCACAGCAAATGTCTGGAAAAATTTAAGTGTCTTCTGAATACTTTTATATAAACCCTTGTGTGTTCCTTTTTCCATATAGAAACGTGCCATGGCAATAGCTAGAACCAACCACCTAGAGAAAATAAAGTATTTTATAAAATTCTAGCAAAATAATTACCACTGATCTTCCTGAAAACAAATGCCACGATTTATATAGCAATAACGTGTATGTTTCATTATTTTCTCAGTTTGTTACTCTATTTAAAAAACCCACAGAGAGAAATGACAAACGTTATTTTTACATCGACTCTACAAGGAATGAATGGAACATATTCATCCCCTTGTAGGCTTCATATAAATGTCAATCAACGTCCATTGTATTTTTGGTTTCAGCAGATAAACTGACAGACTGAAAAAACCAAGTTCATTTCCAAAAATAGGGTTATTATGAAGTATTTAATAATTATATAAAGATTTCTTAAAGTAAAAAGCTGTGTTGTATAAATGTGTGCTTTATACAAATACATAGTATATAATTACATGTAATTATAAGTAAAAATCTTTATTCAGAATATTTTTATAATTTTCATTAACTATTTCTGTGCCATAGAAAGGATATACATAGAAAGTCAGACATGGGCCTTCTTTCAAAAGTTTATCTTTAAAAAAGAAAAAATACCTGTGTCTTCCCTTATCAATTTATAGTTGCACATTAAATATAGTTTCTATACTGTGAAATAATAGTACTTAAAATACAAGCCACACTTGGGGAGACCAGCTTTCTGACCCTTCCACTCAACCTCCTGGAGTCACGGAGGAGAGGTAATTTTTTTTTTCTCTAGTAAAGGCTTCACAATTACTAAAAGCATAATTAAGTTATTAAAAGTTGCACCATCTGTAACTTTTAAAAATCTTTAATAAAATACCCATGGAAATGAGTAGCTACCCAAGGCTTTTACATTTTAAATCAGTCTCCGATGTGTCTAATTAAAAGGATTTATGAATGATAAAATTATTATACAGTTTTAACTTTTTAATTAAAGAACAGTCATAAAATGGACAAATGGCTTAAAGACTCCTGCAAAGAAACTACTGATTGAATAAGATAAAAATGCAAGCCTTATAGGACAGTAAGAAAACGGCAGAATGACACTTCTACCCCTCCTCAGCACAGAATGACGTAAAAGCCATGACTTTCTTATGAGATGTGACAAATCAGGTAAATGTCTGAAACTGTCACAAAGACCTCTGAAATGGAGAAATAATAACAGCAAGTATACTTTCAGAGTGCTTTCGGTGTACTTGACACCATTCTAAATACACATTTAACATATTCCATCCTCGCAATAACCCTAGAAGGTAGCGACTGCGACTATCCTATTTTACTGCTGTGGAAACAGGCAGAAAGGCTGATTTAGCCAACCAGCTGGGACCGAACCCTGCTACCGAGCTCAGAGTCTTACTTATACTGTACTGGTCTGGCTCTAGGTTTACACTGTGCCTTGAGATGTTCACTAATCATAGTGACTCGTGTATTTAATTTAAAGTAAAATTTAAAAGTTACATGGCGACTTATGCTCAAATATTTTCACCGATAGGAGTGTGCCAGCGAAACGTGTGGACGCCACTGTTTTCTATGAGACAATCGCCATGCAGAGACATCAAGTGACTTACTGATGTAGAGTCTCCAATTAAGTTAATGGTCGAGTGTGAAACACAACTCTTGAGGTCTCCAAACCCCAGTGTCGCATCCTTTCCACTACACCACAGCTTTACTGAGCTCAGCTGATCGTGTTGCCCCACGTGACAGCCCACACCGAATTCTGTGCTGGGCTAACCCAAGGCCAGTAATCTGGACAGCATTTTAGGTGTCTTCCAGGTTTAAGATGTTATGACTGGACCGTCCTCAACTCCCAGTCCCTAGAACTACTTCGAACAAGGAAACGAAAAGTTTAATAAGATGTGTTCATTCACATTTTCCATATGATTGTCTTTTAACTTTTAAGGCAAATCTAAAATCAGATTTTTCAAAAGATCGATTTGAGTGGTAATTATTATGGATTACTAAGGTAACTATTACGATAATAATAAGGATTCATTTTAATAGCGATTATATAAAAATAACATTATATAAAAATCCATTCATTTTAACATTATGACAAATTTTACTATTGTTCCATAGGTGGCAGTATTGTACCAACTCGTACAGTAATATAGTGTCAATCATCAACCTGTTCGAAATAAAAGCAATTAACTCTCTGGGGTTAGAAAGGATCATCAAACCACCTATGCTACGCTCTCATCAATAAATACGGCCAGGAGCTACTGTGAACTGCTCAGGGCTCACTTCCTAAACCCATCACAAGGGGTGACAATCAGAGTCTCTCGTAAGGGTTCTACGTTTGCCTAACTTTGGACTTCCTACATCCATCGGTTTAGTAATTGTAATAAAACCAAAAGCAATTCCAAAAAAAAAAAGACTAGAACTTTTGCAATTAGGAATTCTTTTCTGGAAAAGTTCTGTTTTGTTTTAAATACGCAGAGCTATTGATGACCAATATGAACCCAAATAGATACCACTTAGTCCTTGATCAAATTCTCTTATTTGGAACATACAAACGTGTGTTCCACATGTAGAAGGTTTCCTGTTTGCTTGCTTATGAATTCACTTGCTTACTCATTCACCTTCAGGTTCAGTATCTATTGCTAAGCCAGGTAGTGTGCTAGAAGCTGGGGAATTAGAGATAAATAGGACATAGCTCTGGCCTCAAGGAACTAAATTAGTGAGAGGAGACAAGAGGGCAGTGCTGGAGCAGGAGACATACGCCATCACTTAATAAACACAGGGCCTTCCTCTCATGTTGCTATAGCTACAATGATCCCAAAAAACCTTGCAGAAAAAGCAGCTTTCTTCTCGCTGCCTTCTTGTGCTTCTTTTTCTCCTGACATTTCCCGGAAACCACCTGCATCCTCGAAGAGCTTGGTTACCTACAACTTCGTCTCCTTTTGCTTTTCCTTTTTTTTTTTTTTTTTTAATTTCACCATTGCTTTCTAAATTCGTGTTACAAACAACCCAAACATATACAAAGCTGCAGAGAATGTTATAACGTGCCCGTTACTCACCTTCGACCATTATCATCTTATGGACAATCTTGTTTCATCCAAACGTCTATTCACGTTTCTCCCCAGCATCCCTTCCCCTCATTGTTCTGAATTAAAACATATATTCTATGATATGATTCATAAGTGCATGATTATGTATCTGTACAGGATTATTTTTAATAAACATAACCATAATACTACCATCCCATTTTTAAAAATTAACAATAACTTCTTAAATCACGAAACAGAATACGAATTTCCTCAACTGTCTCATAATGTTTTTTACATCATAACTGAAATAAACATCACGCCTTGTAATGGTTGCTATGTCTTTTATGACTCTTAATCCACAGGTTTCCCCTCACTCTCTCCCTCCATCCATTCACTTCTCCTCCTCTGTCTTCTCTTGCAATTTGTCTCTTGAGACAGAGTGGTTTGTCCTGTAGCTACCCTCAATCTGGGTTTTGCTAATCGGATATCCACGTGTCATTTATTATGTTCTTCTATCCCCTGTAATTCCTGTAAATTGATAGTTCTAGAGGCCTGATCAGATAGGTTCACATTCTAGGCCATTTCACAGGCTGTGGTGTATACTTCTCTACGGAGCACATAATTTCTGACTGTCCCTCTTATTTGTGACGTTAGCATTCAATGATGATTATTGCCCAGATCCATTATTTCAGCAGTTACTGAAAAATGGTATTCTAATTTTATCATTTTTTTCATACTGTACTTCCTTTAAAGAAACCATTTGGAGGCTTGTACCAAAAATGGTCTTTGCTATACATACCATTCATACTTTCATATGCTGTTCATTGACACCTCTAAATTTCCTTTCCCAGACTAAAGTGAGACTTTTCTTTAGCAGCCAATGCATGTTTCAACTTACTGCACATAGACACTCTTGCCAATAGAGTTAAGCTGAAAGGTTCATAAGAGAAAAAGTCAACAGATAATTGGAATTTATTAAGACCATCTTCTCTTCGAGAGACATTGTGAAAAGAATGAAAAGCCAAGCCACAACTTGGAGAAGATACTGACCAGACACATACCTGAGAAAGGACTTGTATCCAGACTACATAAAGAACTCTCAAAACTTAATTACAGAAAATTAGACAACTCCACAAAAAATGGTGAAAGATTTGAACAGACACTATACTAAAGAAGATGCATAGTTGCCAAGTAACCATAAAAGATGCTCAATGTCATTAGTCACCAGGGAAATAGAAATTAAAATCACAATGAAATAACACAACACACCTATTAGAATGTCTAAAATTACAACTGACTGTACAAAGCTGGTGAGGATGTGCAGCAACTGGGACTCTCATTCATTGTCCGTGGAAGCGGAAAACAGTACAGCCACATTGGAAAACAGTTTGGCAGTTTCTTAAGAAGTCAAGAATGTGACTACCCTATGAGCCGGCCACTCCACTCGTTGGTATTGACCCAAGGAAAATGAAAGCATGTGTGCATTCAAAGAGCTGTACTTGAGAGTTCATAGCTTTCATGGTCATAGACAAAAACTGGAAAGAATCCAAATGTCCATCAACAGATGAATGGATAAACAAATTGTGGTAGATACATACATGGCGCTGTTCTCCTCCAGAATAAAATACATGTTTATAAGTTAATGTTTTTGGAAACATATGCCTGAACCTCAGGTTTGGGTTTGGTGTTCTAATAACTCACACTATGTATCCACTATGAAAATATTTTAAATAACTGTTTTTTTCTGTGGGAAGTACATTTTTAAATTAACCAGAAGAATGGAGAGTATCAATTCCAAACAGCCACTGTGTGTCAAGCACCCTGCAGGACACTTCATAGCCACGATCTCTTTATTCCTTGTAATAGTCTAGTGAAGTCATGTTGTTCCAATTTTACAGTTGAGAAAACTCAGGGTCGCAAAGGTTAAGTAACTTATCTGAGGTTACCAAGCTTAAAAGGAGTGAAGCATAACCTTTAATCAACACCTTCCTGTACTGTTTACAGATTAAATCCAAACAGGTTAGCAAGGCATTGCAAGCCCTTGCAGTGACCCTCTCTCTTCATTTCCCTCCCTACACTTAGCCCATTTATTGTTGCCTCAACAACATGTCTAGACCTGTGTACCCTAACTCATGCTGTTTCCTCAACGATGCCTTTTAGATTCTACTCATCCTTCAAAACTCAATCAAAATGCTATGGTCTCCCCAACAAAGCTTTCCCTGATTCTCCCTACCTGTCTGACCTGGCACCTCTGTAGAGACTTATTTCACCTGTCTCTCACAGCAATATACAAATATCCCAAGTTATACTTCTTCAAGGACAGGATCTAAAATATTTATATTACGTCTCTCACTTGACCTGGGACAATGCACTTAACATTGCCTCAAAAGTATTTGTTAAAAAGAAAAAAAAAAAATGCTCACTTCCTCAGTCAAGCACCTATTATGAACAAGTACCCTAAAAATCCTTCCATCCTTTAAATGTGTAATTCTGCTTCTGAGAATTCAACCAAAGCAACTAATTTAACAGAAACTAATAAAAGCAAAACATCATTAGGGGCATGATTTGATCTATTATTGTACATTAATTCTATACACTTACGTAACCATGAAGGAGTGTACTTATAAAAATAATATAGACATTTTTTGATGGACCAGTAAATGAAAACAGAACCTACTATAGAGCATATACTATAGCTAAATTGCTCTATTACATGTATTCATTCACAATAATCGTTTATGGAGTGCCTCACAGAGCTTATACTCTAATGGGGGGATGACAGACAAGAAGCAACAAGACAAATTATTAAAATACACTGTTCAGTTATATGACAATCAGTGAGATGAAGGAAAGCCAGCAAGGAAAATAACCAGTCTCGTGAGATTGCTATGTGAATGAGGATAGCCAAAGTAGGCCTTCCTGAGAACAGATGCTTGAATAAAAACATGACGGTTAGATCCTCTTACAAAAGATAATAAAGAAAAATGAAAGGTTATGCTAAGCTTATAGAATCAGGTGAGTCCTTTTTTACATTTGTGTAAAGAAATTTTTCTTAACTATTACATCATTGTTTTTGAAACTATTACCAAAAAAAAAAAACCACTTCAAAGTTCTGCTAAGGGAATGACAAAGCAAGCAAGTTCAACAAACAAGACCCTCAGCTCACCCTCTGCTTTCCACCCTATTAAATGTAGACCTTTGTGTCCCACTTTCAACATCACAGCTTCTCCAACCTTATTTGCCACTATTCTCCAACCCTCCAATTAAGTCGAGAATACACCAAGCTTTCTTACAATGCATACTTATTTCCAGAATTTATCTCACTTGAAATACCTACCTTCTACATATACAAATCCCATTCCTTTTACAATTCCTTTTTCAAATCTCAACACATCTAGAAAACCTTCCAAGAATAAGTTATGTGCATTATTCCATTTCGGTTACTCTTGCCTTTAAAGAGGGGTGAAAATAACAAGGAACCTTCTCGCAAGTTTCAGACAAGCAGTAAATTGCTGGGGCAGGAAAGAAGGATAAGAATGAAGCCCGAGAACACGAAAGAAGAGCGTCTAATTCTGCTCCGGGTTGGGTAAGAGACCCAGAAAACTTCTAAGAGGGTGGTCTGGGTAGAAGTCACAGGGGGAATATGGAGGATATCACAAGAAGAGTGAACAGCCTGAGCAAAGAGGGAGAGAGGCGAGAAAATGAAAACACGTGGTGCTTGGAGGGCATCATGAATCAGAGGAGATTTCAAAGGCAGTTAAACTGGAAAAGGGGCCTATTGCAAAGGGCCTTGAATGGCAGACAAATCCCTTCAGTTACAGCCGGGATAATGGGAATCACTGAATGGGGAGTCACTAAACTGGAGCTAGGCATCGATTTTCATTTTTTTAAAAGGCAACTTGGCCTACAAACGGGAGAGTGGACTGGAAAGAGGAGGGACAACAGACCAGTTAATAAATGGCAGGTGCTCCAAAAACGTTTAGTAACTGGCTGAGACTATCAGAGAGAGAATTCTTTTAGCCTTCATTCTAGGGGTATATAGTGAGCACTTCATTGTTCTCCAGTTGCTTTGAATATGTTCCTTTGCTCTTTCAAGATCATAAAGTTTAGTAAAGCGGAAAGGCAGAGAAGAAGCAGGGCTCTGGAGTCACACGGTCTGGGCTGAAGTCCAAATCCAACACTTGCTGGTTCTGTGATCTTGCCTAACCTCTTTGTTCCTCGGATTCCTAATCTATCAAATATATCGTGTACCCCTCACAGGACTGCAGAGGACTAAAAATGAGACGGGATATCTAAAGTAACCAACACGGTGCCTGGCACATAGTAAATCCTCAATAAATATTATATTTCTTGTGAACGTATTTGGTATTTAGGACCAAACGCAAAGCACATAACAGGTACTCAGTTCTGTGTCAAATCATTTATTAAATCTTTGTCAATCACGTTTTCCTATAAACTTCCTATAACAGTTTCTCAAACTTTTCCCGACGTTTATACAGGTTAGTGAGGGTCATTCGATAACGGAAAAGAACTTCTTTTTTAAAGGCAATGCAGTTTAGCAACGGAAGAGCATGTTCTTCACAGGTTTTGAAACGCGGTCAACACAGAAGTCACTTTGACAGCTCTTTGAAGAGCGATAGTCATTGTGTAACCTTAACACGTAAGTCAAACTCAAAGCCAAAAATAAAAGTACAGGGTATCAGTAATGGAGCATGGGGCCATAAAGATGCTGGACACGAGTGCCACGCTCCAATAAGGCAGGGTTTTTAAAAAATGGTCCCGAGAAGAAACTCTAGGGAGTACTATAGCTTAAGAAAAAATAAAGAAAAAAGAAAAAGAAAAAAAAAACAAGCATAGTGACATTAACAACTAAGAAAACTTTGACCTGGGACACGAGGAAACGCACGCGAGCGGCCGGCGGCCGGGGAAGCGGGGGCGGCTGCACCCGGCGTTTCTGCACCAGCGGCCGCAGCAGCGGCGCCCGGGGCTGCCGGGCCGGAGCCGCCTCCCCCGCGGGTCGGCCCCGCATTCCTGCCCGGGTCTATACTTAACCTCCGGCCCGCGCCCCGCCGTGCACCGTATTAGGCAATGCCAGGCGAGCAGCGCCCGTCCCCCCGCCCCGCTCCATTCAACCCGCGCCCCTCCCCCACGGCCACCCCCCGCGCGCCCCCAGCGGCCCGACCCCCCGGACGCCCCGCTCGGCACGCGGCCCTGTGCGCCCCCCGAGCCGGGCGCGCCCCGCCGCCCAGCCGCTGCCCCGGGCTGGGAAGATCGGGGGACGGCAGCGCGGGGAGGGCCCGAGGGAGCGCGGCGCCCTTCGGGGCGCACGTACCCCGCGGTCATGGCGATGTTGTAGAAGGTGAGCCAGGCGGTGGCCACCCAGCCGAGGCGCCTCCTCTTGCCAGTGGCCTCCCTCTCCTCGCCGGCCTCGGACGCGCCGCCGTTGGTGCCGTCCTCCTCGCTGGACGCCATGGTGGCCGCGCAGCCGGGGGAGGTGGCCGAGATGGGAAGGGGAGTGGGAGGGGGCCCGGCCGAGCGCGCCGCCGCCGCCGCCTCCGTCAGGCGCCCCATGTGCCGCGCGTAGGGGGCTCGGCGCCGCCAGCCCCGCCGCCGCCCCGCGCGCCCCGCCCCCGGCCCTCGGGAGCGCGCGCCCCGCGGGGACCCGGCCAACCCGCCCCGGGCGCCGGAGCTCGGGGTCGCGCGAGTCCCTGGGTACGATTCCGAGACTCCCACCGAAAACGTGTCCGCCTCGCGGGCTGAGGGAACCTCCTTTCAAAAAGATGCCCCAGACGTCATGTGCTCTGGCGACGTGCGCCTTGCTAAAGTACACTGGGTCGGGAGAGAGGGAACACACCTGGACTTAGTGTGACCCTGCCCCGCCCAGCCTTTCATTGGGTAGTTTCTGGATGCGGAGACAGGTAGCGGGATCTTCTCACCAAAGACTCATTCTTGGGAGCTTCTTCACCTCGGTTCACTTTTACTGGCCGGTGGGGCATGTATGGCGGGAATACAACAGGATTGGCCCACTTGTGTGGAGTCCATGGAGCCAGGTTTGCGAAGGGCACTGATTTCAATGCCGCATAGAGTGGTAGGTGTTAGAGGGAAGCTGGAGGAAAGAGGAAATGACAAGATACCTGAGGAGAAAAGTTTGAACACATGCAGGCAATCCACAGATGTAGGGCTAACAAGAACTCTTTAGGCCAGGAAAGATAGGATCCATCCCACTGTTCTTCGCTCTGTATCTCTTCCCTTTTTGGAATCTTCCTCCAGATACTCACCTTTCTCCTAATAGCTCTTCTTTCTCCTTCAAGCACAGTTAACAAGGCAGGCTCTGGAGTCAGATTACTGAAATTCAAACCCCAAATTCCTCGGTTCGCCTGTTTTATTAGCTCTGTGAGCTTGGGCAACCAAACTTCTCTATGCCTCAGTTTCCTGAATGGGGGGAAAAAAATTAAACCTAATGCATGCGGTTGTTGTGAGATTTAAGTGAAATCATCCATGTAAACCACTTACAGGCCTGAAAGTGGTTTCAATCACCCCAAATCAAAGCGTTAGCACTTTGCCAGCGTCTCTGGAACTCAGCTGATTCAGCAAAAGGAATTCTACACTTGCCAACAGAAACGATGGCCTTGTTAGGCCTTCCTCCTGGAATTTGAGCCTTGCCCCAGTCAGGGGACAACCACCTGACAACCACATAGACTGAGTCAGGGAGTTCCCCAGGGTATGGAGTCATCCTCATGCAGAGCAGGGGATGGAAAGGGCATCAAAGGAGAAAAGAGAAGACCCGGTTCAGGCAGATCAAACCAGCCTCTGGACCCCACACAGGCAGCACTACCAGCCTGCTCCAGAGAATTGAGATAATTTTGAGGAAGACATTCCAATGGGGGAGGGAGAAGGGAGTTGGGGGTTTGAGGCGTGCCTGGGGAAAAAATAATAGCTCAAAATTGTTCAAATTTAATGAAAACCACGAACTACTATTTTTAAAAGGCATTTAAATTGGAAAGGAAGAATTACAACTATTTGCAAATGACAACCTTGTATGATTAGAAAATCCAAAAGAATCCACAAGAAAAGCTACAGGAGTTGGTTGCAGGTAGGATACAAGGTCAATGTCACAAAAATCAATCTTTTTCTACATACTGAAAAGCATAACAGGAAATTGAAATTGAAAACAAAACCTTATAATGTTCATCAGCTTCTTAAAACATGAAATGTATAGGGGGTAAATTTAACAAAACATGTGCAAGACCTATGCACTGAAAACTATGTCTGCGGAGAAAAATGAAAGACAGCTAAGCCATGTTCATGCATTGGAAGATTTGGTACTGTTAAAATTGTCAGTTCTTCCAGAATCCCAGCACTATATATATATATATATATATATATATATATATATATATATATTTTTTTTTTTTTTTAATTTGAGAAGGTAATTCTAAAATGTATGCAGAAATGCATAGGAAGAACAAAGTTGGAGCACAGATTTACCTGTTTTCAAGCCTTGGTATAAAGCTACAGTTTGCAGGATGGTGTGGTAGGCATAAAGATACTCATATAGATCAAGGAAGTAGAATAGAGTTCAGACCCCAACTGATTTTCAACAAAGATGCCAAGGCATGTCTTCTCAACAGATGGTACTGAAACAGCTGGATGTCCACAGGGCAAGAAAATAAACCTTGATCCTTACCTTATACCATAGCCAAGTATTAATTCAATATGGGTCATAAACCTTAACATAAAAGCTAAAACTGTAATACTTCTAGAAGAAAACATTAGAATCTTTGTGACCTTGGGAAAGGCAGATTTCTTAGATCCAATGACCTAAGAAAAGTGTTAATTATAAAAGAAAAGACAAAACTTGTTATTCCAAAACACAATTTAAAAAGTGAAAATATTCACTCCAAGAATCTAACCAGTAACTTATATCCAGAATACCATACATAAAGGATCCTTACAACTCAGTAATATAACAACGTAATTTTTAAAAATGAGTACAAGGTATGCATAGACACCATACAAAGAAGATATAGAAATAACAATAGCACATGCAAAGATGCTCAGTCTTATTAGTCATTAGGGAAATGCAAATTAAACCCACAGTGAGCTATCACTACATCTAATATCTTGAAATGTTGGCCAGAATATAAAGTAGTTAGCATTCTCATACATGGTTAAAGAGAATATCACTTTGGAAAACAATTTGGAAATTTCTTAAAATGGTCAACATACACTTACCATATAACCTAGCAATTTCATTTCTAGGTATTTACTCAAGAGGAGAAAGACAGATCCACACAAAGACTTGAACACAAATGTTCATGGCAATTTTATTGATAGTAAACTCCAAACTGGAAATACTCCACATCTTCATCAATATGTGAATGCATAAACAAATTGTGGTATATTCATACGATGGAACATTACTCAGCAATGAAAAGGAATAAACTACTGTACATACAACATGAATGAATCTCCTAAACTTTATGCTGAGTAAAAGGAGATAAATATAAAAGATTACATATTGTATAATTACATTTACGTGAAACTCTAGAAAAGGAAAATCTATAGCAAAAAAAAAAAAAACAGAAAAATTGTTGCTTGGGGCTAAGAATGTGTGTGTGGAGGGAATAGTCTGAGAACAGATACAGGAATCCTATTGGAGGAATGTAAATATTCTATTCATCGTTGTATTACACAGGTATGTATGCATTTGTCAAAACGCGTACTAAACACAAAATGAATGCATTTCTTTGTTTATAAATTATTACTTAGAGTTGATTGTAAAGTGTCAGGAATGATAAATATTTTAAAGTGTAAAATTCACAATATTATTGATACGTTTAGCATAAAACCCAACTATTGTGGCCAAATGGGTTTGTATGTTACAGTTAATAGTTTCTCTTCCAATTATTTCTTTAATACATTGAATATGACATGAAATGTAACTCATTTTCACAATGGCTATGTTTTTTTTACAAAGTTGAATATAAGATTTTGAAAAAGACTTTTAAATCTAAGAATAAATAGCATGCTAACAGACTTGTAAAACCGCCACTTTAAAAAGTAAATAATTTGCTATGTACTATGTACAAATAGGTGATACCAAAATGGATGAAAAAGGGGGCTTATCTTCATGAAGCTAAAGGTACTTCATAGCAAATAAGAAAATCATACAAATACATGTATTCTAAAATATTTTAGTATCATACTATTTCTCAGATGCCAAGCACTTCAGCCGATTTAATCTACACAACAATCTTCACAGGTTTGTACTAGTACTCACATTTTACAAATGGGGTAATTGATGTCTGGAGAGATTAAGAAACTTGCCCAAGGTCACAAACTAATTAGTGATTTTGAAGTTCTACCTGACTCCAAAATTCATCTTCTATTATCAAATGCAGCGTAAAATATGTTGGAAAACTGAATGGCAAAGTGCCATGGAAGTTAAAGAGCTAAAAGAAAGTTTAACTTGTTTGGGGACTCAGAAAAGGCTTCACGGGAGAAGTCCCTTGAATACTTGAAGAATGGGTGTAATTCCAACAGCGAGATTGCAAGAGGTTATTGAAAGCTAAGGGCTCGCCATGAACATGAGAGCATTTGGGAAAGACAAACGAGGTGGAGGAAGAGTGATTGTGCAGTTTAACTACATCTTAAAAGTATTAGGAAAAAGAATCACTCTCAAAAAGCAGTGGTCAACTTCTGAAGACTTGTGAGGAGGAAAGTCACATGAAAGAAATGTCTTTTCAACAGTTAATTTGGCAGCAGTGTTTTGAATAGATTGGCAGGAGGCGACATAGGAAGTGAGATTAATAGTAGTAGTTTAGGAGAGAAGTAACAAAGGCCAGAACTAGGTTGGCGATCAGTTTCAGCATGAAAAAGGGAATGAACAAAGAGATATCTTGAGATACAACAGAGTAAAAAAAAAAAAGGCTTTTGTTTATTTGCTGATGTGAAGATGTTATAAGATAGGAAGAGGTTGTTTATGCAAGATAGGCTATTTTATGAAGAAAGATCCCTCTGATTGTGGGAGAGTAAGGGATTAAGAAGAAAGGTTGGTGGAATCAGATTTCAAAGAGAAAAGATGCTTCTTTTTTAGAGGGGAATAAAGAAAATGGAGATAGAGTTATTTTGAAATAGAGAAAACAAAGTTGATATATCTAGCCTAATTGAAAGCAAGAAGGTTTGGAATAGCATTTTACATATAACCTTGTTTGACTTCTTGAAAAATCTTTTAACAAACTACGGATTAGCCTTTCTATTTAGAATAAAAACTGATTACTCAGCTTGCCTTCAGAGCTCTCAACTGTAACTCGAGCCTAGGGGAGCCAATAAAACATTATTTCTTAATGATCTAAGGTTAATTCATTGTCCAAAAACAAATCCAACTCTCCATTCTTTTAATCCTACCCAAAGTGTTATTTTCTCTTCCTTCTTGTTTATATAAATCTGATTCACTCTTCAAGGCTGCATTCAATACCAGTTCTTGCCAGTGTCTTTCCCTGGGCAATTCAACTTATACTGGATGCTTATCTTTCCCCAGCTAAAATAGTACTGATAATGTGTCTTTCATTTTTACCAGTTAATTTATAGATCGTATTTTACTTTTATTTAGACTTAAGTATTTTTTGTCTGTGGGGAAGAATTGCATATCAGAGATCATGAGCTATATTATTAAAAAATCCTTCTCAATGGTTAGTGAATGTTTTGCAATTTCAAGAGCTTTATCGAGGTATAGTTAACATTCAGTGAACTGCATGTATTTTAAGTTTACAATTTAATAAGTTTTGACATATATAGCATCCCCGAAACCTTCACACAATCAAAATAGTGAACATGTCCATCATCTCCCAAAGTTTCCCTGCGTTCCTTTATAATCCTTCCTTCTTACCCCATCCCATCATTCCCCATGCCCTGGGCAACCACTGATCAGTTTTACATCATTACAGATTAGCTCACATTTTCAATAATTTTATATAAAATTGTACATTATGTATTCTTTTCTGTCTGGCTTATTTCACTCTGAATAATTATTTGAGAAGGTCTAGCTTCATGGGCATGGGACCTGTATGATCCCACCGGATACTGTGCTTAAAGGGGCCTGGCACTTGGTTTAATGCTCTATTGTCACTATTTTGAAATCTTAATAATTTATGAGCAAATGGACCCATATTTTCACTTTGCACGATGTCCCACAAATTATGTAGCTGTTCCTGAATCAGAGATTCATCCGTGTTATGGTGCGTATCAGTAATTCACTCTCCTTTATTGCTGAGCAGTATTCCATTGTATGGCTGGCTATACTGAAAATGTTATTCATTCTTGTTTAGAAGTTTGGAATTTCTTCCAGTTATAATAGAGCATCTCTGAAAATTTGTTGGCAACTGTTTTTATAAAGATATACTTTCATTCTTCTTAGATAAATACTTAGGAGCAGAATTATTGGGTCACATGGTAGATGTATGTCTAATATTGTAAGGAACTGCCAGTGTTTTCCAAATTGGCTGTGTCATTTTATATCTCTACTAGCTATTTATGAGAGTTTCAGTTGTTCCACATCCTGGCCAGTCTTTGAAATTTTTACATGTTCTACTAGGTGTATGGTGCTATCTCATTGTGGTTTCAATTTCCATTTTCCTAAGGACTAATGATGCTGAGCTTCTTTTCATGTGCTTACTTACCATTTGTATTTTTTCTTTGCTTCAGAGACTGTTCAAATCTCTTGTCCATTTTCTTGGTGGTACAATTGTGTTATTATTAAGTTTTGAGAGTACTTTATTCTGGGTACCAGTCTTTTATCAGATATGTGATGAGCTAATATTTTCTCCTAGTTCGTGGTTTGTTTTTCATTCTTTTAATGGTGTTTATCAAAGAGTAGAAGGTCTTAATTTTGATGAAATTCTATTTACCATTTTTTTTTCTTTCATGGATTGTGTTTTGGTATCATATCTAAGAAACTTTGCTTAACCTAAGGTTACCAAATACTTTGTCTAATTTTTAGGTGGAAGATTAATTTTTAGGTGGAAGATTAAGGTTCTACATTTAGGCCCGTGATCCATTTTGATTTAATTTTGTTTCTTGTGTGAGATATAGGTTGAAGTTCATATTTTTGCATATAGATATCCATGTTCCAGCATCCTTTGTTGAAGAGCTATCCTTTCTCCACTGAATTGCTTTTGTACCTTTGTCAACAATCAGTGTCCATACAGGTATAGATTTATTTCTGAAATGTCTATTCTGTTCCATTTATCTATTTGTATCTTTATACCAGTACCATACTATTTTGATTATCACAGCCTTATGATAACTCTTGAAATCAGATAGGATTAGTGACTTGTGTAGTGATGTTAATGGTCTGTAATGCATATTTTTAGCATATTGTGATAAAACTGGAGGAAGGTTGGTGTAGTTATTTCAATAGGATAAGAGTAATGAGCTCATTAACAGGAAGCAATGTCATTAAGAGAAAAAAATTTAATTTTAACCAGTTTTTCTATTTGTAGGTATCACAGTAAGAATACAAGAGAGAAGAAAGCTGGTAGATTCAGGAGGTTACTTGGGAAAAGCATCAGAAGTAATGAAAGTACGATTACAAGTAAATACAAAGAAAGAATAAGAACTGAAATGTGAAGAGTGATAAACCTCTAAACACGGAGGTATTAATCTAGAAATTGACAAATTGAGCACAGTGGTTTGGAAGAAATATTGGAATTAATTTCTTATTGATGAGAAAACAGAGGCAGAGTGATGTCCTTATCTAGAGCTTATTCAGAATCTCCTCTTAAACAGAATCAATCATACAAATTTGGTTCTAGGCTAACAGTTGAAAGTCAAATCTTTATAAGTAAAGCCTTCTGATGTGTAGATGTATTATTATAAATATGGACTTTGTTCCCGAAGAACCATTTCAAACCTTACAAAAATGATAATGAAAATGAAACAAAATATACACAAACATAATTATAAACATTAATTATGTTAGAGTAAACACAACACAAGAAGAAATATTTTAAATGCGCCTCTTGGGAATATTTTCTATATAGACACAGATATGGTATAGGGCACTTGAGAATGAAGATGGCTTTTTTCTTCATGTGAATTTTCCTACAGTAAGTACACATATTTTTCACTGGGCCCAGAAACTTTGAACCACCTTCAAAATTGGAGTCATCTATTTTGAAAATATGTGGTCTATTTTAATATTCATGAAAGCCTCTTAAGAGTCTTTGAATGGTAAATGCTTGTGAGGAGCAGATTCTTCGGTGAGGTCTTCATTTTCAAAAAGAGCCTATACCAGCTGCAAACTGTGTCAGAGGAATCACCATAAACACCGACCAGCTGGTGAGTGTTGCTAATCCAATTACCCAGTCTTTGGCAGTTATTAGGTTAAAGAAAATATGTGATCATTATAATAGGAAAGAGGCAAATGTAGAAGTCAGAGTTGAGCTATAATAAATCAAAGGAATTTTCGTTTATTATAAAACTATCATTTGTTGTGAAAAGGTCTTTTTATAAACCCTGGCATTATACAGATTGGTCCAACTTGTTCAAAAAAAGATGTTAAACAAGTTAGTCAGAAGAAGCAGCTGTTCCAGAATTATCTCTTTAGAGAGGCTTGGGTAGTGAGACAATCTGGTTGTTGTAGAATGGGCTGAGGCTGTGGTTTTCAAACATTTTTACCTTCGCTCAGATTTTTAAGTGATCGTTTAAGATTTTTCATCAAAATTATAAATTGTTGCAAATATAATTTCCGGTGAAAATTTTAACAGCTTTATTGAGGTATAATTAATACATAATAATCTGTACATATTTAAATTGTACAATTTGATAAGTATTGACACATATATGTATAGCTAGATATATCCTTGAAACCATCACCACTATCAGAATAATGAAAATAGCCCATCGACTGCCCCTACCCCCAATTTTTTCATACCCCTTTATAATCCCAGAGTAACCCATTTGGTCTGAAGTTGAATTTGTTGAAGGTTTTTAACAAGAAATTACATTTCTTTAATAGAAATAGAGCTATTTAGGTCAACCCTTTCTTTTGTGAACTTTAATAGTTTGTGCCTTTGAAGGAATTTGCCATTTACATTGTCATCCAAATTATAGATACAAAGTAATGATAATATTTCCATATTATCCTTTAAATATCTGTAGCATCTGTAGTGATATCACTTCTCTCATTCTTGAAATTGGTTATTTGTATCTCATTTTTTTCTCATCAGTTTATGGTTTTATCGATTTTATCTCCTCAAAAAGTAGCTTTCTTTTAGTTTTATTTTCCATATTGTTTTTGCTATTTTCTTTTTCATCACTTTCCTCGCCGACATTTATTATTTCCTATCTTCAGTTTACTATGGGTTTCATTTGCTATTTTTACTAGGTTCTTAAAATGAAAGCTGAGATAATGGAAGTGAGAACTTCTTTTCTGGTATATATGCTATATCATATTATAAATATTCCTCTAAATACTGTTTTAACTGCTTCCCCAAAATTTTGATTTGTTGTGTTTTTTTCATCCCATGCAAATACCTTCTAATTTCCATTTTTATTTTTCCTTTAACCAATGGGTTATTTAGAAGTATGTTATTTGTTTCAAAACATTTGGGGACTTTTAAATATCCTGCATTTATTTTTAACATAATTTCCGTGTAGTCAGAGAATATACTTTGTGTGACTTGAACCCTTTCAAATTTCTTGAGATTTGTTTTATGACCTGGAATATTCTCTATCTTCTCAAATATATCATGTGCACTTAAAAAGAATATATATTCAACTTTCATTGGATGTAGTGTTCTATCCATTTCAATTAAATCAAGCTGGTTGATAGTATTGTTCAAATCTTCTACGGCCTTACTGATTTTCTGTCACCATTGAGACAGGGGAGTTGAAATAATCATGGAGTTGTTGATTTGTCCTTAAAGTTTTATCCGTTTTTGTTCCATTTTCTTTAAAGTTCTGTTATTCTATGCAAAACCATATAGGTTGTCATGTTCTCTAGATTATTTGACTCCTTTTTCATTAGAAAGTGGCATTCTGTACCTCCGGTAATACTCTTTGAGCCTACTTTGATATTAACATAGCTATTCCAGATTTATTTTGATTACTGATAGCATATTAGATCTTTATATACCATGATATAGTCTTATATTTAAAGTAGGTTTCTTGTAGATAGCCTGGTAATTTTGATTGAGTGTCAGACACCGTGTCAGGCATTTTTGTGTTCCAGCATGTCTCCAGTACTTTGCCTACAGACCCTAACATCCTTGGCTCCTCTAGCCTCCCAGCTCTGTTTCCTCATTTCAAAGAGACTTGACATTCTATGTCATGGCCTGGAAAATCTATCCAGGCAGTAAGCTAGGGCAATCATAAGGCTCACTTTATTTGCATCTCATCTTTAAGGGATCGCTGTCCTTCATTGACTGATTTCCAGTATCATGAGAACTGTTGTTTATATATCTTGTCCAGTTTTTCAGTTGTTTAAGGCAGGAGGATAAATTCAGTCTCTGTTACTCCACTTTGAACAAAGGCAAAGTCCAATGCCTATTTAAAAATTTTTATTTTCTTGACTAGCCCTAAGACTGCCATTATAATATTGAATAGGAGTGTGAAAATGGGCTTTCTTGTGTTGCTGTTTATCATAAAGAAAAACACTATTTTCTTTCACCATTGAATATGATGTTAGCTCTAAATGTTTTGAAGATGTCCTTTGTCAGGTCGAGAAATATTTATTCTTAGTTTGATAAGAGTTTTTATCACAAAGACTTTTGAATTTTGTTAAGTATTTTCTTGCACTTATTGAGATTGTGATATGGTTTTTCCCCTACATTCTTTTAATTTGCTGAACTGTATTGATTGAATTTTAAACACTAAAGTAACTTTGAATTCCTGGGATACAGTCTACTTGGTTATGATGTATTATTCTTTATATATTGCCGTAAATTTCTATTTTTAAAGGATTATTATATTTATGTTAACGAGGGATATCGTTTAAAGTTTTCCTATAATGTCTTTGTTTGATTTTGTTATCAGGGTAACTGATCTCATAAAATAAGTAGGAAACTTTTCCCTTCTGGTCTATTTTCTAAAAGATTTTGTATAGGTTTGATATTTTCCCTACCTTACAAATTTGATAGAATTAATTATTGAACTCATGGGCCTGGAAATTTTTGCGGAGTGTTTTAAACTAAGAATTTAATTCGTTATTGACTTTGTTTTAGGTTTTCTGTTTTTTTTTTTGACTGAGTCGTAGTCATTTGTATCTTTCAAGGATTTTTTTTTCCCATTTCATCTATGTTCTCATAAAGTCTTTAAAAATATTCTCTTATGAATGTTTTAATTTAATATCATTTAGTTCCTTTAATATTTTAATTACAAGATCTATACTCACATTGCTTCTTTCATTCCTGATGTGTGTTGTTTCTTTATCTTTTGATCTAGGTAGAGTTTTATCAATTTTATTGATCTTTTAAAAGGATTAAATTTTGATTTTATTTTCTCTATTTGTGTTTTATTTCATTGATTTCTGATATTATTTTTATTATTTTTTTCTACTTATTTGAATTTTTTTCCTATCTTCTTAAAGTAGAAGCTTAGTTCATTGATGTCAGATCTTACTTTTCTAATGCTTGAAGTATTCTTCTAAGTATCACTTTAATTGCATCTCACAAATTTTGATGTTTTCACTTTCATCCAATTCAAAATATTTTGACTTTTCTTTGACACAGAGTATTTAGAACTTAATTGTTTAATCTTTACATAAGTTGGAATTTTCCACATACATTTTTTGTCTTTCTGTGTTAATTCTGTTTTAGTCAAGGAACAAAATTTATATGATTTTATACTTTAAATTTATTAAGAGTCGCCTAAAGGCCCAGTCTGTTTATCTTTGTTAATATTCTGTGTCCACTTGATAAGAATGTTTATCTGTGGTATTAGGGTAGGCAGTCATGTCAGTTAGATCAAGTTGGTTGATAGTATTCGGATTGAGCCTTCTATGTAATTAATGATTTTCTATTTGTACTATTTTCCTGAGAGAGGAGTATTAAAATAACCAACAAAACTATGGATATATCGATTTCTCCTTTCAGTTCCATAAGTTTTGCTTTTTTTGTTTTAAGTTGTGTCATTACATTGATACACATTTAATATTATTATCTCTTCTTAGTGAATCAATCCTTTTATCCTATGAAATGTCATTTATTGTCCCTGGAAAGTTTCTTGTTTTTTAGTTTATTTGTCTGATAACTAATATAGCCAGAGCCTTGTCTAGTGCTTTCAAAGTATATCTTTTTTCCATCCATTTACTTTTAACCTATCTTTGTCTTTATTTTTTTAAAACAAGTTTCCAATACATATAATATGGTTGGCTCGTTTTTTTAAAAATCCAGTTTGGTAATCTATTTTCGTTGTAATGTTTAGACGCTTCATCTTCAATGTAGTCAGTAATATGGTTGAATTTAAACTTATCATCTGTTTGTTTCTATTTGTCCCATTAATTCTTTTTTATTCTTTTTATCCTCTTTTACTGCCTTCTTTTGAATTATTGGAATTTTTAAAATTTTCATTTACTTCCACCTTTGTCTACTTATACTCCTTTCTTTTTCTTTTGAGGGGGTATCGTTCTAGGGCTTACAGTATCCATTTTTAAGTTATCAGTCTACTTTCAAATAATATTTATACTACTTTACATATAATGTAAGAACTCTTCCAATGCTACATTTCTATTTTCTTCCTTCTGTTTTTTGTGCAATTGTTTTCTTATATTTTACTTCTACTTATGTTATCGGTCTTCTAATATACAGTTAATGCTTTTGTTTTTAAAGAAATTTAAAAATGAGTAGAAATACATGAGTATTCTGATGCTCTTTATGACTATGTGAAGATTCATATCTTAGATACCATATGTCTTTTGCCTGAAGGATTTACTTTTGTTTGTATGTTTTAACATTTCTCAATATGCAGGTCTCTGGTAATTTCTTTTTTATGTGCAGTTCTTTAATCCACCTTCATTTTCCAAAGATATTTTTGCTAGTAGAATGTTCTAAATTGACAATTTTTTAAGTTCAGGACCTTAAAAGGACTGATCTACTGCCTTTTTTTTTTTAAATCTTGCATAGTTTGATTAGTTTACTCCAATTCTTATTTTTATTCCTGTTTATAACGTCTATTTGTTTTTTGAACACTTTTAAGATTTTGAATTGATTGGTGATTTTCAGCATTTTGATCATGCTGTGCCTTGACATCAGTTTTTATTGTTGTTGTTAATTATAGTTAGGGCTCACTTATAGTCAGTCTCAAATCTGTGGTAATATAGTTTTCATCAAATTTGGGAAAATTTGGGCATTTAAAAATATTTTTGCTCTTTTTTCACTTCCTACAAAACTCTACACGTATGTTGCACTGCTTTACATTTTCCTATAGGTCACTGAGGTTAATTTCAATTTTTTTTTTCTATGTGCTTCAGTTCGTATACATCACATTGTTATATCTTTAGGTTTATTCATCTTCCGCAGTATCTAACCCTTTTAATCCTATTTAGTGGAAACTTCATTTTAGATATTATATTTTTATCTCTAGAATTTCCATTTGCTTCTTTTTGATATCTTTTATTTCTCTCCTAATTATGCCTGTTAAAGTCCTTGAACAGATTGACCCTAGTTACAATAGTTCTTATGTGTTAGTTGAAATATCTCTTTTATTTCTGGATCTGTTTCTATGGCCTGATTGCCCTGCTGGTTATCGGTCAGATTTTCCCGGCCCTTCATGTGTCCAATAACTTTTCATTGGAGTCTAGCCATTGTAGAATTTTACATTTTCAAGTGCTGTGTTTTTTTGTTTTTTGTTTTTGTTTTTTAAAGTGGGGAAAGGAATATTCCTTTTGATTTTCATACTTTGGCCCTTTGTATAAGTTATATGTTATCCATCTTGATCCTTTCAAGAGTAACTTTTTAATTTTTTTTTTTTAGCAGATCTAGAGTAGCTTTCTCAGGTTATTTCTCACTATTAAGACATTATCCTTTGGGGCCTATTTACTAAATACCTGATGTTTTTAATTAGGTATTTTTCCTCTGGCTATGAATCCTTGGGATTTTTTCAGAGTTTGGTTCCATGGTAATAGCCCCTTCTCTGAAAGTTCTTTACCCAGACTTGTAGAGCTTTACCATACTCATGACTTGATGAGCATTTAGCCATAGTCTAAAGAGGACTCTTGTTTAGATTTCCAGAGCTCCTCCAAATTCTAGTCCCTTGGTTTCCAAAAATTCTGAATTTTATCTGTATATGTAGTAAGACCTGCTGGTTCTTTTTGGGTTTCACCTTCCTGTGGTACATACAGTTCAGAAAATGATTCTAGACAGATAGATTCAGCAATCATGGGGCTCATTGCACGTTTCCTTTCTTCTCAGGATCATAATCTGTTGTTCCATGTTTAAGATCGTTTCATATATTTTGTCCAATATTCTATTTTGGTTATGGGCCAAGGATAAGTCCAGATACTATTACTCCCTTGTGGCTGGTAATGAAAGTATGACATTTTAATCATGACACATTTTATTTATTTACTATATTTAACAAATACTTATGAAATATAAAGATAAATTACTCACAGACTAAGAGTCACAATATTATAATAGCTTTCAGATAGGGCCCCCAAATTCTTTAATATTCCTTCCATCGAGAGGTGGATTTTACTTTTTCTCCTCTTGAGTGTAGACACTGTGACCACTTGTCCAATAGACTATGACCGAAATGATACTGTGCCCATTTACTAGCTCAGGTCTTTAGAAAGAGAGTTTCCTCTTTCTATGTCTTGAAATTCCAGTACAATATGCTGCTGTGAGGAACCAAGCAGACACATGGGAGGTCCCATGCCGTTGTCTGGCTGACATCCCAAATGATCTAGCCAACTGCTAGTATCAATTGCCAGACACGTAAGTGTGTAAGCTTTCAGAAGACTGCAGACCCCTGCCAACACTGTGTGGAAGAGAGGCAAGCCGTGCCTGGGGAGCTCTGACTGCATTTCCATTTGTAAGCAAAGAAATTATTATTGTTGCCCTAAGACACAAAATTCAGGTGGTCTTTATGTAGTAAAATATAATACTACATGATATGACAAATATAATACCATTAAGTGCTATGATAGAGGTGACCAAAAATCAATAATTAACAAATATTTATTATTTGACTATTACAGGTCAGTACCAAATCAGAAAAAGCTTTTGAAAAATGAAATGAGTGGAGATTTAGAGAGGTATAGGATCAGAGCAGGAAAGGCAAAAAAAAGTAGCTTGTTTGAAGGCATCAGAAAAACTAAATTAGAGAGTATGAAGAAAGACAGAGGAGATGAGGTACCCAGAGGCCAGTTCAGTAAGGATGTAATACTAAAGAATTAGGATTTGATCCTGAAGGCAGGAGACTAATCTGCACACTCATAATCATCCAATTAATTATTTATTTAATGACTGTATTTCCCATAGGCTATACCTCCCCTCCCCAAAGGCTATCTCATTTAGAGCTTTTATTATTATGATGTTTCCAGCATATAGAATGGTACTTGGCACATATAAGGAGTTAATAAATATGTATTGAATTAATGAGTGACTGAAGGACCATGTGAACATTTTGAGAAATGATATACCAGAGGAAAGGGGAGGAGAAAAAAGTGAAGAGGGAGAGAAGAGGAAAGAAGAGTTAGTTCCCTGATGTTTCTTCTTATAAGGGCACTAATCCTATTATGAGGACCCCACCCTCATGATCTCATCCAAACCTAATTACTTACCTATCTGCCAAAGGGCCCCCTCCAAACACCATCATATTGAGGGTTAGGGCTTCAATATATGAAGTTGGCGGGGTGGGGGGTGGAGGGGGGGTGGAAGAAGGACACAATTTAGTCCATAACAGTAGGAAAGGAGAAAAACAGTAGGAGGTAAACGTAATAATTCATCTAAGAGATGATAAGGGTGTGAACCAAAGTAGTGGTAATAATCTTCCTAGCATATTTTTTCCCTAAACCTTAAAATTATAGATTTTTCTTGGAGTAACTCCATTTGCATGTTGCTATCATTTTTCTAATGTAGGAGAGTTTTCAAAATCAAACCAAAAGAATGGATTTAACATTTTAAAATTAACCATAGAATTTAGTAAACACATATTCCTGAAACATTTTGATGTGAAATTGATATACAGGGTCTACAATGTTTTAAAAACTATGGGAATACTAAATTGCAGTGTTTTTAGGGAAGATAGTGAAAAGCTAACCTCAAAATACAAACCCAGTTCACTTTTTATATTCAGCTTTTATGTTAAACATAACAATAATGTTAAATACATAGGTTAGAATACATAATGTTATCAGGACTAATAGTTGTTATTCCTTCAATATTCCTAATGCTTATGTTATTGAATATCAAGGGTTAGACAGTTAGATCAATAGCTATTGATGGCAACAGAATAATTCAGTCTCATTACTGGACCACAAAGCACATTCGAATGCATTTTTATAAACATTTGGCTCTCATACAGGGTGATTATGATAATTTGCCACAGACTCTGCTCAGAAACTTGAAGTGGACAAGTCATCACCTGATCTTGTCAGCCCAGTAATCAAGAACAGGTTTTTAAGGGAGATTGCTCTTGTTCACATATCAGTAGTGATGTTCTGGAAGAATTTTATACTTGCCATAATGAAACACAAGCAAGCTTTTTGTACTGGCTTCTCAAAATGTTAAGAAACAGAAGGAAATATAAGTTCATCGTTAAAATACTTGGAAAACATAAAACACATGAAGAACAAAAAACTACCCGAAATCTTATCACTCAGAGAAGCAAGTCATAATAGTCTTACGTATTTCCTTTCAGACTTTAAAAATCTGGGATATTTTGTAATTCTACATGGTTTTGTACCTTGCTTTTAACAACTTATGTATTTAGATGTCTTTCTATGTAAATATAGATCTATATTTCTTTAATAACTGTGGATTTTATACATCGTATGTATTGTAATTTACTTGACCGATATTAATTATAACGATTGCGTACACTTATTTAGTGCTTACTATATGCTAGACACCTAAGGGTTTTGCTTGTGTTACTCCATTTGATCCTCATAACTCTATAATTATTTTTACAGATGAGGACATTGAGGCACCAAACGGGGGAGTAATTTGTCCAATCTCTTAATGTTGGACATTTTTAATAGTTAACAATGTTTTGAATGTTTTGATATGATAAACAATGTTACCATGAATAGCTTTGTTCAAGTTTGTTCTTGAAGAATGTCTTTAAGATAAACTCCAAAAAGTAGAATTAGGGGGGTTCAAAGGTGTTCACATTTTAAAAGCTTTTGTTACACACTTGCAAATATTTCCTTTAGGAAGACTATATTAATGTACACTTCTGAAGCATGAGTGTACCATTCACCACATTCCCCATTCTTTCTTTGTCTAAATGGCAAAAATGCATTTAAATGCTACTCTAATTTGCATTTTTCACTGTTAGAAAAAGTACTTCGTCTTTAATAGATTTTTGTATTTTTTGTATACCAGGATACTACCTGTTATTGACATGTTGTAAATACTTGTTTACGTGCTACTTTTGGTAGTACTCTAATTTGGATATAATTTACGTAATTTCAGTTCACCTTCAAGATGTTCCAGGTTTGTTTCAAGTGGTACGCAAAATCTAGTAAATGCTCCTGAAAATTTATTTCCACATGATATAGAGGAAAAAATTTAATGTGTTAAATACACTTAGAAAATTACTGAAG
Organism: Rousettus aegyptiacus; assembly: GCF_014176215.1. NCBI lineage: Eukaryota > Metazoa > Chordata > Mammalia > Chiroptera > Pteropodidae > Rousettus > Rousettus aegyptiacus. Next base: position 89,160,260 of record NW_023416285.1, on the reverse strand, counting down.
AAACATTTTAATTGGCTGGGAAGCGCTAATCAATTTCTAGTTCCATCTTTTTCAGTTTTCCTTTTTTTGCTAGGTTTAAGGGGACATTCTTGGGCTGTGAAACTTATTTTCCAGTCAGCACAACTGCTTAGTGACTGCACAGTTAGTCAGCACTAACCAACGCCCAACTAGTAGGAGCGCTTTCGACAAGAGTCTGAAGCCGGGCGTTCAGGGACTTTCGGGAAGGTGCCAGCGTTACCTCAGCCCTCTCCGAAGGAGCCGCGGGCCCTGACACTCCCCTCTGTGGGGATCCGAGCCAATCGCTCAGCTCACATGACTTCATCCAAGCAAGTTTCTTGTGGCCCCGAACAGCAAATGAAATGCATGGTCTTTTTACTTAAATGCCCCCAAATGAAGGCGTTTCCATTCTCTTTCCATAGGGACTACAAAATTAAGACAGCCAGCGGAAGGGTACAAGGGGGGGGGGGGGTCTTGCTCTTCCCAAACGCGACCCTTTTTCTTTCTCCTCAGTCTCTGATTCACAACTGGGGTTCTAGTCGGCTTCGGTGCGCCTGGAGGACCCCGTCCTCCGGAGACGGCTGGCCAAAGCAAATGCAGAAGACGCAGTTATTACTGCCACTTTCCGGTATGGCTAATCAAAAGATGGGTCGGACGGAGGGGGCCCTTTGGTTGGACCTATTTTGGTGGGTCAAGTTTTGGGCAGATTCTGGTCAGGCAGAGCCGAGGTCGCCCAGATTCCCGACAGGCTCCACGCGGAGGGGCCTTTTCGACTTCTTCGCTGTTGCTGCCGCCGTCGCAGCCGCTGCCGCGGTTGCAGGGGGTCTGTGAGACGAGGGACTGTTGCGTACCCTGCAGAGTTCGTGTCTGTTACTGTTTTTGCCCGAGGAGTCTTCTTTCTTTCGTCGCATCCTGACTCCCGTGGTGTCGAGGGGGAGTCCCTGCGGACACCTCGGCACGCAGTGGAGATGCCTCTCTTTGCCACCAATCCCTTCGATCAGGATGTTGGTAAGTGCTCTTGCCGCTCGCTGCCCACCGGCCTCCGGACAGCAAGCACGCTCTGCTCACTTTCTGCGTACGTTCTGGACCCCCGAGCCAGGGCCAAGCTCTTCCCCTTTCCTGGGGCTCCTTCCTTGAGAATTTGGAGGAGGTTGCGGGCTTGTTGCATCCTCAGAAAGAAATAGGTTTCAGAGAGCCTGCGAAATGGGCCTTGAGCTGGGTTTGGCAAAAACTGCTTAAAGGGTTGCTGTGGAGAGTCTCGGAGGAACAGCTGGTGGAGCATCTGGTGCTGGGACAGTGCGTCTGGAAGCACCGAGCAGAGGGCTGAGGAGCGTCTCAGCCAGGGTAGGATTATAAGCACTATCATAAGCGTTTCCGGGGACAGAAGTCCAGGACTAATATTAAGCGTCTGGAACTACAAGTATGTTTTAAATTAGGTTCTTTTGAAAGGATTTGAGAACATTTTTTTTTTTTTGTAACCGTAATGGGAGGAGAGAGCTTCTCTTTAAGGGTAGACGTTCAAAAATGTTGGGAGAGATGAAAATGGAATACTTGGCAACAACCGAAACCGAATTGAGGACCTCCTGAGCCACTACTAGGCTGCCTTCTTTAGGTCTCCGTACTTTCCGAAGTGTGGACGCTGACCTTAAATCGGAAAATGCTAGTTTGAAATGCCTTCTGTTTTTTTTTTTTTTTTCCCCCTGAATCATTGGTATCAGGTACTAATCAGACCAATTCAACAAGTTAGCTTTTGTTTATCTTTTTCTGGCCTAAGGCTAATAATTACAAGAGTTTGAGTTTCTGAGGAGAGAATTTAGGGGTAATTCGAATGCAGTTAGGAACGACCTTGGTACACAGGTGTGGAATGTAAACAAGCCAAATACCAGATCCAAATCCCTTAAGGCAGAGTTTACTAATTACTCTAGTAATGAAATAAAATAAAATAATTGGGTGAGGTGCGAATTGGATTTTGCATTTTTTGTTTTTTTAAACTCTTCTTTACAGCTTATCCCTGACGCTTGGATGTTTGGGTTAAGACTAGGAAAGAGTTTAATCCTATGTCTGCCCCTTCCTCGCTGAGTAAAACTATGGGCATGTTATTTACGCTCTTTGCGTCCCTGTATCCAGTCTTTAAAGAGTGGAAAACACATTCCGTACGTGGTTAAATTAAATAATATGTGTAGAGGACCTACTACAGTGCCTTTATATATAGTAGGCACCTACTAAATGGTAGCCTTTTTGTATTTAAATTTAAATGTCCTGAATGCTAACAGTGGATGGAATTTTAGGGTCACCAAAAATACTTGAAAATTATCAGAAAATTGCGTTTAACTTAATAAGCACTTAGCACACACTATTTACAGGACACGGCTAAATAATGTAAAGGATACAGTTACGAATAAGGCAAGATTGCTGCTCTCGAGTAATTTTACAACTTACTAATTTCTAGGGCAAATGCTTAAAATAACACAATTTCTTAATACCTGCTTCTTCTGTTTCCATGGCTACATATAATCTAGCTTCTAACTCCCCAGTCACCTTTATATCCTACTGACTTTTTGAATGCACATTTCCATTGGATTCAGATAATTTTTTGATGTCATAACCTTTCTCAGTACCCACAACACCCAGTTTAAAGCAGGCTCATTCTGGCCTTTATGCTTTTGCTTCTATTTCTTTTACCTTTCTACATGTCCTCATGATTAAAGACCAACTCAGAATCCAACTTGTAATACCTGAATCATTTCCTGATTATTCTACCCTAGGGTTTTTCTGTAGCAATACTATTGTTGGTTTGGATTAGAAAAATGTATTTGTTGTTGGGGGGAGAGGGTCTATCCTGTGCAATGTAAGACATTTAGCTGCATCCCTGACATCTACCCACTAGATGCCAGTGGTACCCCTAACCCCCAGTCATTAGGTAAAATTTTCTAGACATTGCTAAATGTCCTCTGGGGCACAAAATAGCTCCCAGTTGAGAATCACTGCTCTAGCTCACCCTGATCTCCACTCTTCAAAATTCCTGCAGTACCTTTTGTCTTTACCAAATGATTTAGCATTAAAGATAGTTATGTTCTGTGCTTTGCTTCTTATTTTACTGGTTACTTCATAGTTGGTGCTTTATAAATATTTGTTAAATTGAGAATGTGTCAGTTGAACCTGCTAGATAGTAAGTTTCTTGAGTGTAGGTACATTGTTTTGCTCCAGAAAAGTTTACTTTTTAAAGTTAGTCAAGTTTTGGTATTTGGGTCAGTTCTCTTATGATCCATGTGTCAAAATATCCTGAAAGATTATCTAAGAAGACCCCCTCAGAGACTTCCAGAAAATAATTTGTGGCAGAGTCCAGTAGACTCCCATGTTAATTTTTTAAATTAATATAGCATGTAGAATATAGTATGTAGAATACATTTAACAATATTTCTTCTTACTTTGTCCATCAGTATGTTAATGATATTAAAATACTCCCACTAACTCACTTGACATTATTATACATTTGTACTTCAAAATTATCTTCAGCTTCATTCATAAACCGAAATGGTGAATTAGAAATTCATGAAGTGATTTATGTAATATAATATTTCATATGAGGAAGCAAAATTCTGGTAATAGCTTTCTCTTTAAGAAATGCCTAAACACGTTATTAGAATGTGAGCTCCATGAGGTCAGGGATTTTTGTTTGGTTTTTCCCTAGCATGTAGAGCAGTGTCTGGCACTAATAAACATTCAGTAAGTATTTATTGAATAAATGAATCTCATTTTGGATGTTATATTTCTTTCTGAGTTCTACTCTTGAATTATGAAGAGAACTCATTCCATCAAGCTTTTATTTCAAAGTCCCTAGTGACTTCCATCTTGCCAAATCCATCAGTCAATTCCTAGTCCATTTCTTTGTTGCTCTCTTAGCATTCCTCTTTGATATACTTTATTCACTTGGTTTCTAGTTCACCAAACTTTCTGACATTCTGTTTAGCTCTTTTTAGTATTTTTTTCCTTCTTTTCGTGACTTCTAAATTTTGAACTGAGCCTGGGATTCAGATCTAGAACTTCTTTGAGATTTTTTTTTCCTTGGAGTCTTAGGAGGCAATTTAGCTTAGTGTTAAGAATTCAGACTCTGAAGCTACCCTTCCTAGATTCATTTTCCAGGTTTGCTACTTACCAGCATTGTGACTTTGGTCTAGTTGCTTAGATACTCTGTGCCTCAGTTTTATTATCTTTAATATGGAATATAGAAATAATAATAGTTCTTAGTTTTTTTCACCAAAATTTCACATTCTTTTATCATTACCTGTTTCAGTATTCCTGTCATCTCTAATGTCTAGGAGTCGTCATTGATTCTTCTTCACACTCCACACCTATTCAGTCAGGAAGATCTTTCGGCTCTACTTTAAAAATAAATCCAGAATCTCATCACTTCCCCTTACCTCACCTTACCATAGACTATGGCAAGAGCCTTCTAGTAGGTTCTTTGCTACCACTCTTGCTCCCCCTGTAATCATTTCTCATCTACAAAGGTGAGTGATCTTTGAAAAAAATGTCAGATAATGCCACTTACCTGCTTAGCACCCTCCAGTAACTTCTCATCCCACATACAGGGAAATGCAGATTCTTTGTTGTGGTGCACAGTCTCGCCCCTTTTTGTGTCTCTGATGTGATTATGATCTCCAAACACTCTCTTTGATTTGAACACTCCGAGGTCATTCCTCCCTCCGTATCTATATTGTGTTGTTATCTTTGCCTGGGATATTCTCTCTTAGGTGTTTAAAGGTCTTGCTGTCCATTACATCATTCAGTACTATTCACATCAGTTTCTAAGAGTCTTAACCTAATTACCTTTAGTAAAAAAAGTCCATCTTTACCTTCTCACTGTTTTCTTTTCCGTTTTGTTTTTCTCTGTACTATTCAGCTACCTGACATTGATTGATGATGTGACTCTTCTGTGGTATATGAACTCCAAAGGATGAGAACTTTTCATTTCTATCCCTAGTACCTTGGGAATAGTGCCTGGTACATTGTATGCACTCAATAAGTATTTATCAAATAATGAATTATTGATATTGTTCTAGATCTCCAGGCTTGTATTTCTATTTGGTATTCTGTTATCACGTAAAAGTCAATCTATCAAAAAAACAGAACTCATTTTTCCCAATCTGGTTCTTCTTTAATTTTGCAATGTTTTAGGTATCTTGATGTGAAACCCAAGAGGCATTTTTGAATCATTACCCTGTCTCTGCTAAGTCATCAAGTCTTTGTTTTTATAATAGTACATTTGCATTCTTGGTCAGTTATTCTGAACCAGTTTTAATCCTTAAGACTTGGACATGGTTTCTTTTGTGTTGCTTAGTCCAGTCAGTATCATAAACCACAGCAAGATTAATCTTTGTAAATGTTAATGTCTCATTCTGCAATATGGTGTGATGGAAAGACCTTGAGCTTTGAGTTCAAATTGGAGCTACAGCATTTGCTGTTCAGTACGTGGGCAGAATATGGACTTGGGCAATTATAGAACCCCTGTGAGTTCGCTTTCCACCTTTGTAAACAGGAATAAAAATATTTACCTCATCGAGTTGCTATGAGGAATACTTATAAAAACACATGACATTCTAATTCTTTACTAGAGTTGAATGTGCTTCAGATATCTTAAATTTAGCATGTTCAAAGTCATATTTAAATTTTTCTTTAGTATGCTTTTCCTCTGTTCTAATGACTAGTTCCTCAGTTTACTTAGTCACATACATACATGCAGAACTTGGGGGTCATTCTTGACTTCTGTAGTTGTAATTCTCTACATTCTAAACAGCAATATGTACTGTCTTCTGTGTGCTAGGCACACTGAATATGCCCTCAAGGATTCTGGTGTTACTGTATTCTGTATGCTTTATCTTCCTTGAACTCGTTTATCTATCCCTCCATTCATGCCTCTCCTCCTTTCTATTCTTGCCCCTGCTCTCTTAGATTAGTACAGCAGCCTCTAACTGTTCCTGCTTCCAGTCTGTCCCCAGTCATTTTCCAGGTGGCTGGTAATAATATTTCTAAAATGTAAATGTAATCATACGGCTCCTTTGATTATAATATTTCAGTGAATCTACAGCTTTCACAGAAATTTGAACTTTTAGCATTTGGCTTATTTTTACCTTGTCAATCTCACCTTCCACTACTTTCCTTAAGGCATATTTCACTCCTGTTAGTTTTACACTACTGCTTTTTCAGGGGTGGGTCCTCTGGCGTGACATCCTCTTCTCTTATCAGTTATTGTAAGGGTTGTTTTAAGGAGCTGTTATATGTAAAGTACTTAGAACAGTACATACATTTTAGCTCCTCTTATAAAAAAAAATTAGAAATAGTTGTATTGCCTTTGGAGACTTCAGATTCTAAAGGGTGGAATCAGTTACTATCAAAACATACTCAGGAGAGAAATGTGAAAATTCAGAATACAGCTATGTTAAAGGTCAGCTGTCTACTGGGTTGAGAAATTGTATTTATTCTTTCTTCTGTTTTTATTTTACCTTTCCTGTAAGTTATTCTTTTCTATTGCCTTTAGGTTTTCATTTCTATTTTGTACTCTTTTCTAAGATGCTTCCATGCTGTTCCTCTGACATCTACTTCCCTTTCTGGTTAGTAGAACCTTAGATTGCCTTTTTTTTTTTTTTTTTTTTTGGTAGCTAGACTTTCCAATGGTCAGGAGGGACAGGAAATTAGATGAAACATTTTGAAAAACTGATTCCCATAATCTTCAAAAGCAGGTAATTTAAGACTTGCTTTTCTCCATGGGTCATTTTTGATGAACATCTCCAAGCTGATGGATTTACAATCTTTTTCCTGTGGCCAGAACATGGTAGGTAATCACCCTTCAGCATTTCTCACCTTCCCAAATCTTTGACAGCCATAAGTTTTGAGAAAAATCAAAAGAAGCTGCATATTAAAAGAAAAAGTTCTCCAGTATATTGAGACTATTGAAATTCAAATGAAGCTGTATGTGTTAGTTTCTGGATATTGCTAGGCAAATGTATTAGTGTAAGGATTATCTGAGGATAAAATGAGATAATGAAGCTTTGAATTCTTTAGAAGCAAGTTTGTGTTATTTTTATTGTGACTTTCCCTTTGCCCACAAACCCAATTTTTTTCTTTATTTAGAATAAATTTTATTTTATTTTTTTAATTTACTTTTTTAATTGAAGAAATGATTTAAATTTGACTTTCCCTTTGCCCACAAACCCAATTTTTTTCTTTATTTAGAATAAATTTTATTTTATTTTTTTAATTTACTTTTTTAATTGAAGAAATGATTTAAATTTTTTGTTTTAGAAAATAGTTTTGACTTCATTTGCTGGTCATGAAACCATGTTGAATTGCTACTGGTAGTTAATATTCTTCTGGTTTAAAAAAATATTTGTTATTTTATAACTGAGAAGAATTGTGCTACTGCTGTTGATCTTGAGGCAACATCAGTAAATGATGTGAACAGTTTTAGAGTTCTGAAACAGGTTGCATTTCTGATCTGTATATGTATGTTTGAGTCTGATAGTGATTCTGTTTATGTATTGGAAAATAACAAGGTAGTTCATGAGTGTCCAGCATAATATCTGCTAATGACTGTATCATCCTTGGTGTGACTTAGTTCAGGAACTGTAAGATCATCTTTAAATAAGATAATAGGCAATTTATATTTGATCAGACTCCTGTCATTTCTTGTTAACTACTGACTTTTTAATGTTAAGTTTTAATAAGCATAGCTATTATGTTTTTAAATAAGGTGATAGGTTTTAAGATTTAAATGTGTTCTTTTCAAAAAAAACACTGCTTTGAAAAAAGGCTGCTTGACTACCAGTCAGTTGGATAATAAATTAATTATTTAAATGTACTATCAGATCAAAGCAATAACTTGCTTTTCTTTTCTAAGAAGTAAATGTTAAACTGAAGGATATCGTCCAGGGTGACTCAGTCTTCTTGGGCTTCAGAGGGATTGGGGTCAATGATGTAGGGCTATGTGACTCCTCAGAGCAATTCCACTTGGATTTGCTTTGCATACTGTTTTTTTTTTTTTTTTTTTAAAGATAAGATTTTTCCATTAAAAGAGGGTATTGAATAATAAAGAATTTGACTAGTCTTTGCCCCTGTTTCCTGGGAGGGGGCCTCTAAATCCTTGGAATTTCCGGAGTGATAGGAACATCTTTATAATTCATGGTGAGCGCCTGGGACTATACCTCAGTTTCAGTATAATCAGCATGGGAACTGGCCATTCCTGAAAGAACAGCCCTTTGGTTATATAGTTGGGACTTTGAGTCACATGGTATCAGCTTCTCCAGGAAGTAGGAATGGGACTGGAGATTGAATTTCAGGAGATGGTCAATCATCCAATCAATCATAAACCTTATAAGGAAATTCCAGTAAAAACTCTGAACACTGAAGCTCAGGTGAGCTTTCCGGTTGGTGATACACATTGATGTGCCAGGCGGGTGATGCTTCCTGAGGGCACAGAAGCTTCAGGTTTGGGACCCTTCCAGACCTAGCCCTTTGCATCTCTTCATTGGCTGGTTTGGATTTGTATCTTTTCTAATAAGACTAATTATATGTGCTTTTCTGAATACTCTGAGTTACAGTGGGATGGCCTACCTGAGGGAGGGGAAACCTGAGGGGATAGTGGGAACCCCTGAATTTGTAGCTACTTGGTCACAAGTGCATGTGGCTTTGGAACCCCAGAGCTGCTTGTTGGTGTCTGAAGCGAGGGAGACTTGTGGAGTTTTGTGCTCTCAACTGTGAAGTCTGCATTAACTCTGGATAGTTAGCATCAGAATTACATTGAAGAGAATTTCTTCAATAAAAAGTGAAAAGTGAAAGCCACTGAATTACTTGCATCTAAAAGTCTGTGTGTTTCTATGACTTTTATAGATTTATGTTGCAGTTATGTCATTGGATTTAGTATTTATTGAGAACAGAGGCTGAGAGCATAGATATTGAAATAATTACCCAAAGTAGAAATTGTCATTTTCAAGGGACTTACAATATACTATGGAAGCTTACACAGCAACGGGTAAATTTGACTGTTATCTTCTTGACATACCCTCAGCCAGAACAAAATTAAACACTACTTCAACAATTGCTTTCTAAGTGGCCCATTTAGCTTTCAGAGTAGAGCTAGTTTCTCATGTTTTCTTTTCCCTATTCCAAACCATTTTTACATATTGATAGTAGATTTGCATTTTCTAAAAGTCTGGTTCTTATGAAGCAGATTTTTTCCTTGCTCAAAGCTCTTTCTTGGCTCTTTGATGTTTCTTGAATTAATACAAACACCTCAACTGGTATGTTATGTCTTAGAGTTGTTCCAACCTTTCAAAAGTAGTCTATTTCAGCCATCCAAGATTTTTCATTATACTTCTTTTCAGTTTTCTTAACTTTACTGTATTCACTTAAATAGAAACAGTTTATTCATAATCCTGTTCTCTTCTGTCTTAGTTTCTAAATATATCAAGAAACCTTTCAGGATACTCCTTTTCTTTCCTTCCAGGTCTTTACCTTTTTTCTCAACTTGCTTCAGGCTTTTCTTTTCGTTTTTTTTTTCTGTGACTTTTCTATTTTATATTTAGATCTGCTGGTTTCATTTTCTTTTTTAGAGTGTAAGTTACCTCAGATCGGGCCTGACATAGACTAGAATCTTAATTCCATTTTCTTGTACATATGTCCAGATTTTATAACTTCTTGCAAATAAGTCACTTTACCAAGATCTCAAATGTTTTGGACATTTGTATTAATTCTTACATAAGAAATTCGTCTATGTAAATAGGTACCTTGTCTAGCACTACCCATTGGCTGTCACAGTCTGCCATCTTAATACATACTTATTTTAGTTCTCCAGTGACAGGGGCTAGTTGGTAGGTATTTGCTATATCCCTAGGGGCTGTCATATGGATCAGGTATTATAAACCTGCAAAAAATCTGTCAGAGTTGTCTGCTTTCTATTTTGCTTTTAAGCTGGATATAGCCTGCCTCTAGCTCTCAGTAGTAGGTCAGAATGGGGACGTGAACGTTCTCTGTTGAACCAGGCAGCAGGGCACTGAGGGAAGGAGGGGAGCAGGAGTTTCTCCATCACATCACGAGACCAGCCACTGCAGATAAGAATCTTGGTATGGGTCAGACCTCTGGCCCCCAAGCCATTTCAGTTTAAAGAAAGGAGAATGTTAGTGAACATCTTTGTGATGTTATCGTTCAACATGTCTGTTCTTTGAATTACAGTGCTCCATTCAAGACAAGTTAACTTCTACTTCTGTATAGCTTTTGTTTCAGAAGATTTCTTTTTGAAGTATTTTCCTTCTTCATAGACTCTTGTTTTTTCTAAGTTGCTTTCTTATTTTATTTTTTCCCCTCTGTATTTGTTTTGTGTTTTCCTTTATCTTCCATGTTAGATTTTCTAAGATAGCTGATAGTCCTTGGTTGTTTGCTCATAATTGTTATGAGAGAAATAAATAGCACATTGGAAGCTCTGATCACGTGGTTGGCCTTTATTGACTTTGGACTTCATTATAGGTTGATCTGGTGTGCCATTTGCTGTGGAACCTCTCTCCATCCCTTCTTATCAACTCTACTATTTTTAAGTGTTTCATCTTGGGCTGATCTGGAGTTCCCAGAGAAGAGTCTTGTAATCTCTCCGAGGTAGAGGTATGAGTGAGGGTAAGGGATGGAATAGAATAATTTCTAGGAAGTCAGGTCTTTGGACGAGGGACCCCAAGACCACTTCCCATTCTAGGGTTCATCAGGACTTACAGAACTCAGCACATAGTCATACTCAATAGCTATGATTTATTATAGTGAAAGAGTGCAGTGAGCAAAGTGAAAAGGCACATGAGGTGAAGTCCAGGGAAATCAGACACAGGCTACCAAAGGGTCCTCTTTCGGCACAGTCACACAGGACATGCTGAATTTCCCCAGCAGTGAATTGTGATGACGTGTGAAATGTTGTCTTCTAGGGACATTCACTGCAGACTTAGTGTTGGGGGTTTTTATTGGGACCTGATGACTACAGGCATTCTCTCCCTGGCATGTACCCAAACTCCAGACTCTCAGAAAGAGAGCAGATATTTAACATAAATCATATTGTTTGTACAACCAGTTAAGACATGAGCCACTCTTCTCAGTTCTGAGAATGGTGGGAACCCTCCCAAAATATGAATTCCCATACACCAGCTGCAAGCAGGCCTTTTAAAGGATACTAGTCAGGCCTGTATGTTAACTCTTTGCTGCATAGCAGGTATCAGCATTCATGTAGTTACTTAATTCCTTTATTAATTTTTAAAATTCAACTTTATATTTTAGAGCAGTTTTAGATTCACAGGAAATCACAGGAAAATTGAGCAAAAATTGCGGCGATTTCCCATATACCTCCTGCCCCCACACATGCATGTAGCCTCCCCCGCTGTAGGCATCCTGCACCAGAGAGGTACGTTTGTTACAATCCATGAACCTACTACACCGATCATCACCCAAAGTCCATAGCTTGCACGTATGTTCACTCTTGGTGTTATGCATTTTGAGGGTTTTGAGCAATGTATAATGACATGTATCTAGCATTATAATATACAGAATAGTTTCACTGTCTTACAGATCCTCTGTGCTTCACCTCTTCAACTCACTCTCCCCTAAACCACTAGCAACCAATGATCCTTTTACTGTCTATATAGTTTTGCCTTTTCTAGAATGTCATATAGTTAGAAACATGCGCTATGTAACTTTTTCATATTGGCTTCTTTCATTTAATAGTATGCATTTAAAGTTTGTCCATGGCTTTTTATGGCTTGATAGCTCATTTCTTTTTAGCACTGAATAATATTTCATTGTTCTGATGTTAACAACAGTTTATCCATTTACCTACTGAAGAACATCTTAGTTGCTCCCAAGTTTTGGCAATTATGAATAAAGTTGCTGTAAACATCCACATGTAGGCTTGTGTATGGCCACGTTTTCAACTTCTTTGAGTAAATTTCGCAAAAGCGTGATTGCTGGATTGTATGCTAAGGGTATGTTTGGTTTTGTAAGAAACTTGTCAAACTGGCTTCCAAAGTGTCTGTACTATTTTGCTTTCTCACCAGTCATGAATGAAAGTTTCCATTCCTCAGCACATCCTTACCAGCATGTGCTGCTGTCAGTGTTTGGGATTTTGGCTATTCTAATAGGTGTGTAATGATATCTTATTGTTTTAAGTCCCTAATGACATATGACATAGAGCATTTTTTCATATATTTATTTGCTATCTGAAGATCTTTGATGAGTTGCCTGTGCAAGTCTTTTGCCCAGTTTTTAATTGGATTTTCTTATAATTGAGTTTCTAGAGTCCTTGTAGTTTTTGGATAACAGTCCTTTATCAGATATGTGTTTTGGGAATATTTTTTCTTAGTCTGTGGCTTGCTATCTCATTTACAGAGCCTTTCAGATAACAGAAGTTTTTAATTTTAATGAATTCCAGATTATCAGTTATTTTTTTTATTGATCATGTCTTTGTGTTATGTTTAAAAAGTCATTGCCATACTCAGGTCATCTAGAATTTATTCTGTTATCTTCTAGTTTTATAGATTGTGTTTTACATTTAGATCTGTGATTCATTTCAAGTTAGTTTTTGTGATGTTTGTAAGAGCTGTGTCCAGATTCATATTTTGCACACGGATGTCCAGTTGTTTCAGCACCATTTGTGGAAAAGACTGTCTTTGTTCCACTGTCTCGCTTTTGTTCAGTTGACTATGTTTGTGTGGGTCTGTTCTGTTCTACTGATCTGTCTGTTTTCTGTTCTACTGATCTGTCTGTTTTCTCACCAATATCAGACTCTCTTGATTACTGTAGCTTTATAGTAAGCCTTGAAGTCGAGAAGTGTCAGGCCTCCAATTTATTCTCCTTCAATATTGTGTTGACTATTCTGGGTCTTTTGACTTTCTATAAACTTTAGAGTCCATTTGTGTAGTGTATTAACCTTGAGTTCTGCAACCTTGCTATAATATAATCACTCATTAGTTCCAGTTGTGTGGGGGTTTTTTTTTTAGATAATTCTTTTGGATTTTCTACATAGATGATTATGTTATCTGTGAATAAAGACAGTTTTATTTCTTTATTCTTTATGTCCCTTTTATATCCCCCTTTTGCCTTTTTGCATTAGCTAGGACTTCCCCTATGATGGCAGAAAGGTGCAGTGCGAGGGGACATCCTTGCCCTGTTTCTGATCTTAGTGGTGAATCTCCCTCCTAGTTTCTTACTATTAAATATGTCAGATATATATATATGAATAGATTTTTTATATAGATTTTTTGTAGATGTTTTTTATTTTGTTGAGGAAGTTCCCTTTTATTTCTAGTTTGCTGCGTTTTTAGTTTCCTTGCTGCCATTCATTTCACTTACACACCAGCATACATACACACATCTCTACATTTTCCTCTCTCTCTGAAGAACTTTTAACATTTATTGCAAGGCCAGTCTACTGGCAACAGATTTCCTCAATATTTCTTCGTTTGAGAAAGTATTTCTCATTTCCTTTTGGAGAATGATTTCGCAGGGTACATGATCCTAGGTTGGTGGTTATTTTCCCTTAACACTAGCTGTGTCTCTTTATTTACATCTTGTATGAATGCTTTCTGAGACATCAGATGTAATTCTTATGTTGACTCCTACATAGGTAATGTGTTTTTTTCCTACTGGCTTTTTCTGTTTTTTCTTTATTTTTGATATTCTGCAATTTGAATATGTTATGCCTGGGTGTCGTTTTTTTGACATTCATTCTGCTTGGTGTTCCCAGAACTTCCAAGGCCCGTGGTTTGGTGTCTGATATTACTTTGGGAAGATTCTCAGTCATTACTGTTTCAAAAATTTCTTCTCTTTCTTTGTCTCTATTCTTTGGTATTTCAGTTATGTCTCTGTTACTCCTTTTTAGTTTCCCACAGTTTTTGGATAATCTGTTCCAATATTTTTTTCAGTCATTTTTTCACTTTGCTTTTCAGTTTTGTAAATTTCTGTTCATATATCCCAAGCTAAGAGATTCTTTTCTCAGGCATGTCCAGTCTACTGTAGAGCCCATCATATTTTTGCATAATTTTTGATTTCTAGTATTTCTTTTTGATTATTTATAGAATTTCCATTTCTGTTTACATTGACCATTCGTTCTTGCATATTGTCTTATTTTTCCATTAGAACTCTTAGCATATTAATCATAGTTTAAAAAATTCCTGGCCTGATAATTCCATCATCAGTGCCATGTCTGGGTCTGGTTCTTATGCTTGATCTTCAGACTGGTTTTTTTTTTCCTTGTAGTAGTGCCTTGCTGAAAGCTAGACACAATGTACTAGATAGAAGGAACACCATCCTTTAGTGGTCTGATGGTAAGGTGTCTCAGTGGAGGCGAAGCATTCTGAAGACCTCTGATCAGGTCTCAATCTTGTAGTGAGACTCTACCACTGGAGTGTGAATTTCTCTTGCGCTTAGTCTTCTCTGCCTGCCTCTCTCAGGTGCAACAGGTGGCGAGAGTGGGCTAGGGTTGGGTATTTCCCTTACCTAGCAAGGTTATTCCCTGGTAAAACCCTAGTTGGTTAAGTGCTCATAGTTTTCCTTGAGAACAGGCCTTATTAAGAAGAGAGTACTCTGGTGTCTTTCAAAATGATTACTGTTCCCCTTCCCCTGCTGGAAAAATAAGGAAACTTTTTTCCTATAAGACTCACACAAGTGTGGGGGCTCTCCTGTGAATGGGCCCCTCTGGAGTTTTAACTTGTACATACTTAGCCTCCAATAACTTGTCATTACAGTTTAAATTTTCATATCCTGGTACTGATATCTGGTGAGATTTCTGCTCATGGGTTTCTGCTCTGTTAAATTGTGATTCTGTTTACCCACCTGCCTGTGTTTTGAAATTTGGGGGGCAGTGGTTTGCCCTGTGACCTCACTTCAGGGAGCTCTCAGAATAGTTGTTGATTTTTCACTTTTTCAGTATTTCACTTGTGAGAGTGGAGCAATGACTTCTAAACTCCTTATGTGCTAGACTGGAACCCAGCAGTTATTCCTTATTTTTGATGCTTATGTCTCAACTATGTCTGGTGTCTTCTTTCTAGAAAATCTTTACCTCCAGAAAACAAACCTTCACTCATTTGGGAAATAGACAGTTGCTAGAGCTCCTGAATAAGGAAGGCAAAGTGGGGACCGACCTGCATTTCAAACACCATTAATCCATTCCTTCTAACTTTAAGCCCTCTATTCTTCACTCACACTTGCAGACTTCCTTTTGCTACCAGTACTTGAATTTTCTGAGAATACAGTGATGCAAAATAGGTTGGTTCTTATGCTTTTTTTCTTACTGCCAATATATGATTCACTTATCTTGGGTTTTCTGAGTAGGTTACCATATATCAGTATTGTTATGTAGCTTTTAGCTATTGTTGATGATTGTTATTGCTTCTCATGTTTTCCCTCTATTGATATCTTTAATTTGTCAAGTTTTTATTTAAGGGAAATGTTCAGGTAAATCTTGGTTTTCTTTCATTCATTCAGTTTCCCTTTCTCAGAAACCAAAGTCGACAAAACTAGATAATTAGTTAATTTAATCACCTGAAATATTTCGTAGAGGTCTATGTCTAGTCATCTTCTAGTCACGGGCAAATAACGCTAAGAATTATTTGATGATAGAAATATTTCTTATTTTTGTTTTTCTGTATGTAGAAAGGGGGTAGATTTGTGTGTGTATATATATATATTTTAATAAAGAAAAATCAGTGGCTTATTTTTTATACTAAGTAGGAGCAACTGAAGTGTGAATGGAGAAAATAGTGATAAATAATAAAGGTACCCCTTCCCTCTTTAAAAATTGACTTGAATATTTCATTACACAGACTGCTGGCAGTTATTCTGACTTGTTGATATTTGATTATGCTACGTTTTGATAATTTGAGTCTGATGATTTACCTCTTAAAAAGATTTTTAAGATAATGTTTCTGCAATTTATTTTTATAATATACAGAGAAAGCAACCAGTGAGATGAATACTGCTGAAGATTGGGGCCTCATCTTGGATATTTGTGATAAAGTTGGTCAGTCACGCACTGGGTAAGTGTTGCAAAGTTTTGAAGGATTTTTATTCATTCTTCCATTTTATTAATATGAATAAAATAGGTAAGAAGGTAGAGCATATTAAAATTATAATTTGTTTTAAAAGAAAATGTTTTTCCTAGAAAGATTTGAAAAATCATCCTGCTTAAGTTACCTCTTTTAACCAATTAGGGTAGCATACTGATAAAAATGTTACTACTTTTCTTAATTACTCTTTTCCTCCTGAAATGTAATTTTTTCCACTGATTTTTAAAGTCATAAGTGATTTTTCAGTTATGAAGATTCATGGTTACTTGGGAGTTCTTTTTTTCTTTATCATATCTGCAACATTCTACCCAACTGATCAGTGACTATTGAAAGAGAGTTTAAGGAGGTGAAATCTTAAAACTTTTGGACTTTTGGGTAATACAGAGCTTTCTAAACAGTGTAGTGAGTGGTTTAACTGGTGTATGGATTATTGATTTCCTTAATTCCTGGGCTGATAACATCCAGATATTAATAGCCTCATTTACCCCTTTGTGCCACACAAATATTGTCTTATTTATGTACTTTGATGTGAAAAATGTTAAGGAACCCTCCTGCTTTATACTTGATTCTTCTGGTAGTGATTTTAACCCTCCCATGTGCCTTCTTCGGCTTTTCTTCCTTCCCTTTGCAATATAGACAGTTCCTTAAGCTTTTTTTTTTTTTTGATCCATTTTTTTTCCCCTAATACTTTTTTCTTTTCTAATAATTTTTCTTTTGAAATTTTACAACTTCCAGATATCTTTATGTGAGTGACATGTATTTTCAGCTCTGATTTTTCTTATCCTTTTCTAGTCCTGTGGCCCAAGCTTTGTTTTTGGATATCACACTGTTTAAGCCTTAATCTTACCACTTGTAAACCCGAACTCATTTGTGTGCTTTAAACCTGCTTTCCCTCCTTGTTTCCTGTTTCTGTTAATGAAAAAATTATTCTTTCATTTTCACTTAAAACCTCAGAGAAACCTCTGCTACATTTGTTATGAAATTCTGCCAGTCTGCCTCCATAATCTCTCAGGTATTGATGCTATAAAGTCTCCTTAGTTAAATTCTTTAACATGGGCACACCAGGCTGGAGCATTTTGTCTTCAGGGCCTTTGTACCTCTTCACTTTAGCCAATAAGGTCCTAATATGTTCCCTCTGTCAGGTTCCTAAAAATGTGGTCTCCAAATATGGCCTCATCCATTTCCTTTGTTGTCTTTATATTTTAGTTTCCTAAGTCTTGTTCTTTCTGACCTTTTTTGAGTCCTTAATTTAATTGAAATTTGAGTAACTACTATGTGCTACATGTCTATTCCGTTTTCTCTGTTTCTTTTGCCTCTCCCTCCGCCCCTAACTTGAGACATGCCTTACGATACCTAGACTAGTGAGTTAACCTACTGGCGTTTCTTTCCATTTTCATCTCTTATATCCAGTTGTCATATAAAAACTGACCATGTGATTCTTCTTCCTTCTGTACTGACTTGTCTAACCTCCTTCTCCTTAGACCTCTGAATCATTTATTTTCCATTTACTTCTCTCATATGTACCGTTCTTTTCAACTGAAGCATTTGAGGCATCAGTGCTTTTCTACCTCAATTCAGTGCTTTTGGTCATTCTATTCCTTCAATGTAGAGTATTTTCTTCTTGCGTTTCCTATCTCTGCATCTCATATCCTTCCAGTTCCAGTATAAATATTTCTTCCACAAAGCCTTTACTGAAAATCATTTTATGATCCTCTGAATCCTTCAAGCACTATATCAAAATTATTCTTCTTGTTTTTCTTTATAATAGTAATTTATATCTATGTAATAGACTTAGATTTGTAGAACGTAAGGTCCATGAATTTTTGTTGTACAGGAGAAAGAAACTCATAACTTAGTGGTTGAGAGCATGGACTCTGGAGTGAAACTGTCTAGGTTCAAATCCTAGCTATTACCGCTTTGCTACGTACATTGGATAAGTAACTTAATTTTGTAGTTTGCTACTTAAGGATAAAAATCATTTCTTCTTCATAGGGTGCTTGTTGTGAGTATAAGATCTACCTATCTATCTATCTAAATGTACATATGTATTATGCATACACACACAAAGTGTTTATTATAATAGGTGGCAAACAGTTAAGTTGGTACACCCCTGCCTTTTGATTAAAATCATATTTTGTGACAGTTAGTCTGTTGAGGACTGGCTATCATTCTTGCTAGATAAAACTTTTATCTAGCATTCCAGTTACACAGCTCCTGCTCTCTTTTTTTTTTTTTTTTTTTTTTACTTTATTGTTTTTTTTACCTTTACTTTGGTATGCTTCATTTTGTAGATAGATACTTTCTATAAATTAGTTGCTTGATGTGAAAAGACAAACTCCCTTTCGTTACTAGAAATATTCCCTATATTTCTAGTTAAAAAATAAATTTGTAATCCATATGAAATACTATATGATATTTATTGAAAATGAGGTCAACTTGTTTTTCTTCATGTTAATATTATTATACTATAAACATTCGTTTGTTATTCTTTTCCTTATTTTTGTGGTAACTTTTAAGATATACTCTCAGCAACTTTCAAATATACAGTAAAGTATTGTAACAGTAGTCACCAATTCTGTGCATTACATTCTCAGAACTTATTTATCTTATAACTGGAAATTGTACCTCCTGACCACATACACCCATTTTGCCCCCTCAGATGCCTCTGGCAACTGCCAATCTGTGTTGCTTTTCTTACACTTCACGTATCAGTGAGACCATACCATAGTTTCTTTGTTGACTCATTTCACTTAGCATTAATGCCTTCAAGGTCCATCCATGTTGTTCTCATATATTTAATATGTGTACTAATTGGTAGCTTTAAAAAACTATTTTTCAGTGTCTGTTTTTTAAATCCAGTATCAATACGTTTAGATAATACTTATTTTTATTTGAATTTATTTTTAGACAACATGCTCTCTCTCAGTATATTCCTTAATATTTCAGTTATCCTTTGGAGATTTTAATTGATATTACACTAAATCTATAAATTTACTAAGGAAGGATTTTCAACTTTGTTAATTTAAATAATGAGTAGTTTTATTTGTCTAGTTAATCAATAAAAATCTATAATTTTATAAAAACATACAAATATATTTAAGAGGGCTAATTTAGAGATAATAAAGGGAACTTTGAGAAAAACACTTCTTTCAGGGACATATTTTTTTTTTTATCAAAGTGATTTGTAACCAGCAATATATTGTAGAATTATTTAATGCTTAAATAAAACAATTTATATCAATTTAAGTCTTTCTTTCCTAAGAAAATAATTTAAAAAAATTCTTTACCCTTCTCTTTTTTTTTGTAAGAGTCCTCTGTTTTAGAGTTCTTGTAGTTTGGAAAATATCCTCAAGTTTTAAGGGGGAAAAAAAGAACCATGGTTGTGAAATTTTGTTTAGTCAGAACTGTGACCCAGAAACATGGCTCCCAGTGGTGTTTTGAAAATCCTTCCTTTAATTGTTCTTTTAAAAATTCTTATTGTTCTGTTCTTTAAATCACACATATGTATGTGTGTGTGTTTGTTGATTAAAGAAATACTTATGCTTATATAAAACTGTACTTTTTTGTTTTAAAAATAGATATACACAGGGCTCAAAAGTTAAACCAATTTAAAAAGGTGAACATTGACAAATCTAACTCCTATCCCTGTTTCTCTCCCCCATCCTCTATAGGTAACTGCTTTTGTATCTTTTGTACTTTTACACTGTTTATTTATACAAATGGGAATATATTTCCCCTATTCATAGACAGTATGCATATTGTAAACACTGTCTACATTTATAATTAATTCTTTAATACATTCTGTCAGCCTTAGAAATGTATTTATTTTAATGTCCATTAGTATTACAATAGTTGTAAAAATTGACAAATTTAGAAATAATTTTCCAGTTTAGCATCAGTTTTGATTCGTAGCATGTAGACTATTTAACATACTTTACTAATAATTAAAATTAATAATTTTAAATAATTATATCAATTTCAGGAAACCTAGTAGATGTAATTTCGTTTCACATAGGATTTTTTTTTTTTTTCTGTTAAGCCTGATATGTTTGAATATGCTGGACTTAAAACTTTAAAAACATTCTGAAAATGTTTTCTGACTTCCTGAGATATTCACATGATGTTTAGTGTGCAGTTCCAGTGTATGAGTAAGTACTGAAAAATGCCTAGCCAGTGAGGTCATATGATGGACTGAAAAGTCTATTTGTTTAGAATCAAGAGAACTTTCAGAATGAGTAGCAGTTTTCTTTAACACGTCTCCACATAATAAATAGCTTTTGTCTGTTAGTTTTGATTGATTTGTTCCTATTCTCATATATAAAAACTGTGAGCATAGGTACTGATTATCCACTGAACAAGTTAAAGTTAAAATTAAAGTTCTGTAATTGACAGTCATATTAATTTGTGGTATTACATCTTAACTTTCTATATAGCATTAGACAAAGATATAGTTGACCGAAGATGGCAAAGGTGATATAACTTTCTTTACTTGGCTAAGGAATCTATTTAGATAGTAAATCTTTAATTTATTCAAACAGAATTAGAAAGATAAAGTCATAGTCATTATTAATATTTTATGAAAAATATAAATATAAGCTTTGAAAAGAGTTTGTTAAAAGTGTTTTTTATTGGCCTTCTTCTTGTCCTGTCCTGGACCTGAGCTGTAACTATTTTTGACATTGAACTGGAGCTTGATAGAATACTGTATTCCTGATTTTTAGGGGAAAAGTCATCTTTGACTTAGACATCTTCCAATTGGAAGAGCAGCATCAGTGAGAGAAAGTTTTCTTGCTGTATATTTTATTATAATCATGTCCTCAATTTACAGGCCTTAATTTTCAGTCTCTTACGTGTACTTTAAAAAATAATATTCAACATTTACTGAGTGCTTATTTTTTTCCAGGTCTTGTTTAAATGTCTTATAAACTTTTTTTTTAAATCATCACAGTAACTCTAGACACTGTAAATTCTCCTAGTTCACAAACGAGAATCTGATTCATATTTAGGATTCTTTAATGTAATTTAAATTAGAGGAGGAGTTCCCCCAGGAGTAAAATTATAAAGGCTGATCTTGGTTTCCATGTCTCTTTCACTTACCATCACAGAATTACCATAGTTGGTTTCATTCTCTTTTGCATCAGTTACTTTTTCCTTTTATTTGACACACGCTTAGTACTGGCTGGGCATCTTGCTTTTCATATACAGTGATGAATAAAGCATGCACAGCCTTTGCCAGCAATCAACTGTGGTGACAGTCTACTAGTGGAAGATGGAACTAAACAAGTAAACAGATAATGGTCTAAGAAGATAGTGAACCGAGTGCTTTAGTGGAGAATAGAAGGGAACGCCTACTTAGATTTTTCAGGGAAGGACTAGTATGATTTTAAAGTTGAGGAGAAGCAGAGCTGAAAGCAGAGGTCCCAGGCAGAGGGAATAGCATCTACTTGAATGCTGCAAGGTAGAGAACACTTGGTGCTTTCTAAGAACTTGCAAGATACAGAGTAGCTGGAGCAGAGTTGCCCTAAATGAGCACGGAGTTGGATATGAGAGTGACTTAGAAAAATGGTAGGTAATAGTTGGAATGGCTGAGATTGAGATTATAGAGGATTTTCAGTTGTTCGTCATGACATGGTCTAGGATGTGACCATGACAGTTAATAATAATCAGGTGGACTAGAAGTCAAAAAGCTAGGATAGGGGAAGCATCACTTATATTGTTATTAACATCTCTAAGAATTAAGACGAGTTATTTTGGAAAGAGTGGCAGTGAGCCAAGAGTTAAAATTATTGGGAGACGATGGGGTTGTTGAGGTTTTTTGAACAAACTGTAACAAGTAGGTAGTTTAACATGATCAGAACTGGACTGTTTTAGGAAAGAGGGAGGGAGAATAATTAAAAATACCAAAGGAGCAAAGAGGACTCTTAGCTTGTTTAGTAGGCAAAAGAGCTATAAGAGGACAAAAAACTACCACTTGAGATGGCTGCAGAAATAGTATCCTGTGTGGAGAATCAGGTTTCTGTACAGCATAAGGACCAAGGATAGGGCTTTTGTTGATAGCGTGCTCTGAGTTCTAGGGGATACAACAAAAAAGTTTCTGAAGGTTGGGGAGCAATGGATATGTAAAGCTGTTTAATGATAGAAAATCTAGTGTGGAACTTCTTGCGGGGACTGGTAAAAACAATAATAACAGGCATATGTTCTTATGTTCTTAATTACTGAGTAGTAGAGAAAGTCGGGTGCCCAAGACTGCCTCTTAACCTCTGTAGACGGAACCTTGGAGGCCTGGGAAGGAGTGGTTGGAGTTCTCTTTTGACTCCTGTCCATAAAGGTGAAGAGGCTTGAAGTGAGATAGTCTCACATTTAGTGAAAAGCTCACCTTTTTCCTTTGGGGATTGAATATCTTTTTCTGTGTTTAAGAGCTGTTTGTATTTACTTTTCTGTGAACTATCTGTACATATTCTTTCCTCATTTCTACAAGTCCTTGATATATTAAGAACATATCTGTAATATAAATTGCATATATATCTTTTTTCTGTGTATATGTACACACACACACACACACACACTTATTTATTTTTTAAGGCAAGGCAACCCTTGGTTGACTTCACAGATTGCAAGGACTTTGTCATCTTAAAATCCCTTATTTTTTTTATTTTTTACACCTACAGCACCTGGTCTTCTTAGGTGGTCTCCCATCCAAGTACTAACCAGGCCTGACCCTGCTTAGCTTCCAAGATCAGACAGGGCTTGTTCAGGGTCACATGGCCATAGACATACATATATATTTACATTAGTCTTTTGACTTTGTTTTCTTTTTAGAAGTTTTTGGTTTTCATGTAGTTGAATTTATCAGTCTTATGTTTTTTACAATTTTGAGTTACACAGGACTTTTCTAAGGTTTTAGAGGAATTATCTCATATTTTCTTTATGGTTTCATTTTTTCGTTTATAATTAACAGACTTTATTTTTAAATATAATTTTAGATTTACAGAAAAGTTGAAGATAGTACAAAGAATTCCACATACCAATCCCACCTCTTGCATATAGTTTCCCATATTATTAACATCTTGTATTAGTGTGATACATGTTACAAGTAATGAATCAATATTAACACATTATTATTAACTAAAATTCATGGTTTACATTAAGGTTCACTCTATTGTACAATTTAATGACCTTTCACAAACCCATAAATGATGTATATCATTAAAATATCACAGAATAGTTTCACCATATAAAAGTGTTCTGTGCTCTGCCTCTTCATCCCTTTTTTACCCCTTCCCTGTGAACCTCAGACAACCACTAATTTTTTTTATTGTTGTCGTTTATTTATTTTTTCAAAATGTTGTATAATTGGGAGTGCTTCTTTTACTTAACAGAATGCATTTAAGTTTCATCTATGTCTTTTTTTTATGGCTCGATAGTTCATTTATTTTTATTTCTGAATAATATTCTATCATATGAATATACCATAGTTTATCTGTTTACCTATTGAAGAACGTCTCAATTGCCTCCAGTTTTTGGTGATTGAAAATAAAGCTGCTATAAATACCTTTATGTGGAGAGAGAGAGAAAGAGAGAGAGAGAGAGAGAGTGAGAGTGTGTGTGTGCACGCGCGTGCACGCGTGTGCACGCGTACGCGTACATACATAGTGTTCAACTCAATTGGGTAAGTAACTGGGAGCGTGATTGCTGAATCATATGGTAAGACTATGTTTAGCTTTGTAAGAAACCACCAAACTGTCTTTGAGTCTGTACCTGTTTTTTTAATTTTACATTTAAGTCTTAGATATATTTAGAATTTATCCTGTTACATAGTATGGGGTATGGTTTTGACTTTATTTTTTTCTTTTTGGTTGCCCCAAAATTCTAACATCATTTTATGAATAGTCCATCCTCTTACTTTCCTATTTGAATTATTGCTTTTATATTTTACATTCCC
This sequence comes from Rousettus aegyptiacus, assembly GCF_014176215.1. Taxonomy (NCBI): domain Eukaryota; kingdom Metazoa; phylum Chordata; class Mammalia; order Chiroptera; family Pteropodidae; genus Rousettus; species Rousettus aegyptiacus. The sequence continues at coordinate 89,136,236 of NW_023416285.1, read as the reverse complement.
ATATGTATTTGGATCTATTTTTTGAGCTTTCTCTTTTGTCCCATTGGTATGCATCTATTTATGTGCCGCTGCCATACAGTTTTAATTATTAAAGCCTTATGCTACAATTTAATATTTGACAGGGCTAGTTTTCCTCATTGTATTCCCCCCCCCCCATATTTTTTCTAGATAATTCTTTTGCTTCCCTACTGTCCCCAGATAAACTTTCATATTGGTTCTTTTTTAGTTGGCTTAGTGTTAAATTAATAAAATTTCTTTATGATACTAATTTTTGTCTCCAAAAACATAATTTATGTGTATATCCTTTATTAGGATTTCAAAGTTTTTCTCTGTCTTGTACATTTTTGTAAAGTTTCTTATAAGGTATTTTGTCCTTTTTGCCTGTTTATGTGGAGTCTTTAATTGGCTGTTTGATGGGAATTTTATTTTTTCAAAGGTAGACTGTATTATGACAATCTGTGTATGCTGAAGAGAATGATCCATTGTATGGGGGAAATTGAGATGACAGTTCAGGAGAAAGTGGGGATAGTAGCGGGAGCCACATCCTTCACCAGACAATAGCGTATAGAATCCAATTAGATTTAATTTTTCCATCTTTACTCGCCCTAGACACTGATTTTACTCTTATATCGTACTGTGATTTTTGAAGTACCATGTATTTTCGAGAATGGGATTTACAGAATTCTAATGACTAGGGATTGTTTCATGCACGAGGAAACTAAAGCTCTGAGATTGTAATTTGTCTTGTACAGAAGTAGTAGCAGAGGCAAAATTGAAGTCAGGATTTTTACTCCCAGTTTTATGTTTTTTCTCACTTCTTTGTGCTTTATCCTTAATTACCTATATGTACAGTTATGTGAAAGTTAAAATCATGAAGAAAGACATACAGATTTTATATCAAAGATTTTAGTGATTCTTCTCTTTTTCATACATTATATTGCATTGTGTTTCATTTTCCTGAAATATACCTCAGTGTTAAATAGTCTGGGAAATTCAAAATATCATACTGATGTGGTGACTTTTATAAACCCTTTCATTAATCCTCAATATTTAGTATATAAAAATTTAGTTCATCTTGTTTTCTCATGAAGTCCTTTGGAATCATGAACTTCATTAAATAGCCAAATAACATTATTTGTCTACTATATTCATATTCCATCAATCAGTCATCTCATAAGAAATACCTGCTTAACAAGCTCAAAATTGAGAATTTGATATTTGTATTCTTTCCTTCTTCTCCTTGTGTTGTGTAGACTATGTTTTATGTAATGCGTACTGCAAATCAAGTATGCATTTTGAATGTGCCGTTGAATATTACATCTGTTATTCATTCCAGTTCTGATTTCTTTCATATTTTATGAGTTTTCTTATAGTTAGTGTAATGCCTTTGTACATTGAAAAGGCTTCCTCTAAATTAGACTCCCCTCAGTATTCAAGGAAGATTTATGTTATTTGTTGACTTAAAAAAAACACACATGTACACACACATATGTGTATATTTTCTTCATTCAGCAGAGATTTGAGTTCTCATATCATTTAGTGTGTGCCCGATAGGTACTATATACTAAGACCTATAAAAGCTATGCATTCTCATATACCCTTCCTCCACAGTACAGATACACATATATCCTTGAATGGTTACTTATAGTAAAGCGCCTTTTATAGCATGTCAAACAAAAACGTAAAGTTTAAATCGCTCTAAAATAACTTTGAAAGCTAAAGTTGTAAAAGTAACTTGATATGTGTGCTCTCTAGAATTAACATTGCTGAGTGTATCTTAAGTCCATGGCATGATTCTAGTATTGTAATAACATACCGATAAGGAAACTTTAGAATTACAGATGAGGCCTGTCAAGCTTTTTCTGTTGTATCACAGTGCTGCCTTTGTCTAGCAGTGGTTCTCGGCCTGGGTGGTATTGCTCTATTATGGATGGTTTTGGATGTCACAATGACATAGGGTTACTGCTGACATCTATTAGGTGGAGATCAGGGATGTGATAGATCAGATAGTCTTACTCTACAAATAAATTTTCTGCCCTGAACAGCCAGGTGTACTGCTATTTAGAAACATACTGCTAGTAGTTTTGTACTTTTCCAGTTCTGCTTCATAGGTGATGTACTATGCAAGCACATTAACTGAGATTAATAGTATTATTACTCTTAACATGTATGCGTGTGTATGTATATATATAGTTACTGTTTTACTTTTCTATTTGCAATACTTTAAGGAAAGTGTCCTATTAGTCTTCTTAAAGGCCCCATAAAGGAAATAATGAGGAGGTGGAACCCTCATTTTGAAAAGTGGATGAATTTGAAATTAATTGATTTCATAATAAACATAATAATTATAACTCTAATTTACTGTTTTTTTCAGTGGTAATAATTTCCTTAAGACTATAAGGTAAACTTCTTGTCACAGCTTAACCTATTATTTTTGTGATACAAAAGTACTTTTCAAATGTGAGGTAGAGATGAGACATTTGAAATAAGAGTTTTACTCATTTCCCTTGCGAATACTCGCCAGCGGCACTTGTGGCTGCAGTGTTACTCCAAGATAAGTCACAGATTACTGTCCAAACCTTACCCCCAAAGTTTGCCATGAAACATCGTGCTTTTATTATTATTTTCGCATTGCTATAGTATATTGATAGTCTTTGGAAACAAATGACATCATTCTACTTATTGCATTCTGTTTTTAGTAGTGGCATTTCAGTAATTCTTAATCGCTAAAAATGTCAAATACTAGCAAATGTACGTGTGATATTAAGGCTATTCTTGAACAGTTGTTAGCTGAAGATTTATTTGATGAAAATGATATATGTATATATTTTGGTTACATTAGGATTAGAGACACGTTCTGTTTAGAAATAACTCCAAGAACAGTTTTTATATTTATTTTCACATTGAAAACCAGTCAGATTTGCTCCAGCCTCAAAGAGCATGTTTATGTTAAACGAAATTAATTTTGGCAGTGAGCTGCACTTTTTTTTAAGATGGGAAATGGATTAAGAAGTTTTATAAAGTATAAGATATCACAAATCTTGACTTTCTTATCCAACAAAATCATTAAATATTTTGGCTTTCTCCTTATATACTAATGGAAAGACATTTTCGTGTAATCTCACTAACTGGTTGCTATAGTCTAATGTTGAGCTGTTTATCTGCCATAAATATACAACAACATAGCTATAAACAGGTAGATATAAATGTGACAGTTCTGGAAATTTACTTGGGGTTATTCAAAGAGATTTGAAATTTCGTTAGTTTTTGAAAGAGAATTGTAGAAATGTAAAATTAGTTTTAATTTTTTTTTTTTTGATCCTCTGGCAATAGATTTGAGCTTCATTATATACATGTTTAACTTACTGAATTTAACTATATTCTTTTTCAGTCCCCTTAAATTTTATTTTTCCTAAAAACTTGCCCATTTGGTGAGCTTATATGTACTGTCTCACAATTACAGTTCCCATTTCTCACTGCACCAAGTGTAATTCTTGCTCAGAGTATGCATATTTTAAACAATATGGCCCTATATGCAGTCCAACTTCTTCAACTGGTGTTCAAAGTAATGTTTTAATACTTGAGGAAAAATTACCTGTATTGAGCATATTTGAGAGATGGCAGAATATGTCCTCCAATTATTACCTTCACGATTCTTTGGGTCTCTCATGGAGTTGCAGTCAGATAGTGACTGGGACTGGAGTCACCTGAATGCCTGATAGGGATGGATGCTCAGTATGGCTGGCAATTGATGGCTGGTCATCAGGTAGAACCTTAGCTGGGGCTATCAATTTGAAATGCTTACCGAGGCCTCTGGATGTGGCTTAAGTTTCTCATGGAGAGGTGGGTGGAGCATCATAAGAGCAAATATTCTAAGAGAACTGGGTATACTCTACGGGGCTTCTATTAACTTATGTTTCAGAACGTCACTTTACGACATTCTACTAGTCAAGCAGGTCACTGAGTTCAGCCCAGAATCAATGGGAGGGTTATTAGATATTACTTCTTGATGGAATGTGGCACGGTCACATCATAGAATGTGTGGGAAGGGAGTTGTTATTGTGATTTTAAAAAATAAGTAATTTGCCAGAGACCCATTAATTTCTATGAAGGTTGAATCAGAACTTTAAGTAACAAAATAGTAAATTCTAGTTTTGATATTTGAGGTACACAGCCCTTAAGAACACGAATGACAAAATGTGATGTAAGGGTACTTTTTTTTTTTTTTTACCTAATATTTATTTATGATTTTTTACGTATAAAAAAATTATTCTATGTTGAGAGAGATCTACCCATTTGTACATATTTATAAATACGAACAACTAACATAGGAAGTCTTAACTGATTTGGTAGTCATACAGAGTTTTCATCATCACCTTTCATGGTTTTGTTTTATGTACATGACTTGATATCACTTATTTTTTTAAAATTCATAAAAGCCAAAGTGAAGATGATTGCTTAAACATCAGTTAATGAAAGTGTTATCAACAGAGTTATTTGCTGCCTGTTGAATATTTTTTCATGGCATCATTGTAATTTGTACGGAGGTGATTCATCCTGATAGGTCTGACTGAATTGGGTTATTCATAAGAATTTCCTTAGCAGTGATTTAAACATTCAGTGCTATATGTGGAGGAATCTTACTTTTGGGGTATTTTTTCGATAAAATGAATGAGCAAGAATGAGAAATTTTCTTAATTGCTACATCAAAGGAGTGACTGATGATAAAATTTATTTAAAGAAAATTACCTTTCCAGATTTCCCTTCAGAGCTTCAAGTTTTGTAGATCTGGGTTTTGTATGGGAGACCGGAAGAGTCTGAATTGCAAAAGAAAGCACAATAGCATGGCTATGTGATATATGTATGTGTCTGAAGATTAATTTTCACTTAACCATCAAGCAATAGGTAGCTTATATTTAGTAATTATGACTTTAGATAGAAACCGAATGACTAAGAGTGGTATGATAGGAGAGGAGTATGAGGAGAGAGGATCTAATAGAGAAGGGCCCTCTCTTAAAGTTCTGTTTTCTTTGAAGCTGACCATACAGTTTGTTGAAGTGGAATAGAGTAATAACTGGTAAATAATGAATACCTGAAACCGACTTTGATTATTGACTTTTTTGTAATTGTTTATAGCAGGGGTGCAAGTCTGGTGCCAGGTATTCCATCGTGACCACCGTGGAAGTCTCTGCCTGTCATTTTACTTTCGAAACTTTTTTTACCCAATATTAGCCAGAAGTGCCTAGTCAATCTGTGATTGCTAAGGAAGAGAACCTGTTAATTTTGTTTGAAACATTTAAAGGAACTTTAAGTTAGTGTACATGTTTTCAGCTGTATCACTAATAAAAATTAAACTTCTTTTCTCCACCCTATTCTCTCCTTTGTATAATAGTTCATTACTTGTCAGGAAGCAGAAATTGAATATACTACTAACTTGATTGTTACATTTCTCATTTTTTAGACCTAAAGATTGTCTTCGTTCTATTATGAGGAGGGTGAACCATAAAGATCCTCATGTTGCTATGCAGGCTCTGACTGTGAGTGATTTTGTTTTAAGTTCTACTTCAAAACTACCTGCTGAAATTGAACCCTTTTACTTTCTGATTTTATGCTTTTAGCTTCTAGGAGCATGTGTTTCAAACTGTGGCAAAATTTTTCATTTGGAAGTATGTTCAAGAGATTTTGCTAGTGAAGTAAGCAATGTATTAAACAAGGTAAGGAACATTATTTCAAGAAATGAACTAAGACAGTTTTCTTTCTTGTATTTTATTGTTTAGTCCTCCACTTTTTAAATCACAAAGGACTAGTCTGTGCTTTTTCTTAAGAAAACTCTTTCTGGGCTATATCTATCCAATATGTAAGTAAATGTTATGTTTTGCCAAAGAGACTACAAATTTATATAACTTCAGGAGTTTGTTTTTTCAAGCCAAATTAGAGTGTATTTAACTTCTATATCACTCCTTTCATCTGATAAGTAAATATGTGTATTTCTCTGATTAAATAATACCATCTTAAGGCATTTTTTGTAACCATTTTTGTACCCATAGAGATATTTTCTGAGTGTGGAAGTATTCAGAAATACTGCCAAAAGCATGGCACTGTTGACATGAATAAGTGCACTACCTGACTGTCACAGGATTTTAATACTATACTATCTACTGAACATAGAATAACTGAATGTAGAATAAGGAAATCAAATTCTGCAATTCAGGACTTAAAAATTTGTTACTAAGTAATATGCGAGTTTTCTAACATTCTACTTTATTCAATTATATTTAGGTATTTTCTATTAATTAATAATCATTCTTTTAATCTGAATATTATAAAAATGTACCATTGTTTACGAAGATTCTATTATAATGTTTTCTATAATTTAATTGAAGATGAGATACTCAAAGGTGTACTCAGTAGCATGAATAACTATTTTGAAAAGCAAACAGCTACATATAGGAGAAAGTACTTCTTATTTTCCAAATGTTTTACAATGGACATACAGGTTTTATACTTATGGGGTGATGTTATTTTGAAAGGTAAAGTTTTCAGGGATATTAACATGCAGTAGACTTCAAACTGGCCTCAAATAATAAAGCAGATTGGAAAAAACACACAGTCATGCACATTAAAAGTCAGGAATTAGAAATAAAGGAACTACAACATTTATTCCGTTTCTAGCTTATTTTTTGTTGGTCTACAAAAAAACAAAACCTATTTTCTTTGTCTTTCTGATGTAAAAAGCTTACTTAATTGTAAAATACTCTTCAAAATTCTGCCTTTCTGACCTCCAAAAATAAGTTATTACATATTTAATCTGTTTTAATTTAATATGAGGTATGTATAATGGTATCTTTTTTTTATAGTGTGAAAATTAATTTATTTCTAATAGACAAGCATATTTTCTTATGGATTGTCTATTGCTAGAGAAAATTTGTGATTCAAAAAGAGATATATGTTAATCAGTGTCACCATTATAAATAAAAAGAGACGTTCAACATTTTATACTTTTTATATTTAAGATATGTTACATCATTAGTCAGGAAATTAATACTTTTTAATTAATTTTTTTCTCTATTTTTAGGGTCATCCTAAAGTGTGTGAAAAATTAAAGGCTCTTATGGTTGAATGGACAGATGAATTTAAGAATGATCCACAGCTTAGTCTAATATCAGCAATGATTAAAAATCTTAAGGAACAAGGAGTTACGTTTCCAGCTATTGGCTCTCAGGTATTTTATAATATTCTGTGTGTGCTACAGTTTGTTTCTCTATAGTAGCCATGTTTATTTGAAATTTTTTTTTCCCCCCTCCAAACCCAGGTAGTGTTTACTACTCTGGAAGAATTTTTGTTAATAATCTTGCATTTGAAGATGCCGGAGAAATATAGTGGCATGTTAATTTGCTACAACCTCCACTTTCCCTGTTTTTTTTTTTTTTTCTTTATAAGTGAATTGGTTTAACATTTTATAGTTTTTAAAAATTTTAATTTAGTTTTTTTAATAATATAGACAAAATTGCTTTATTATATCAGATAATTCTTATAATCTTGTTAAATGCTATTAATGCTATAATTTTATCTATAAACAATGACAGTTCAAAAATCAGGATACCCTTAATATTTACGTATGAATTTAGAGGCTCTTTTGATTATGAAAGTTTTGATGCCTGTATTATAAATGGGAAGAAGATAAAAGGAGGTCAGTGGGAAGAGAAGCACACGAAACATCTATTCCTTTAACAAAAGCTGATCAGTATCTTCTTCCTTTATCCTAATAATTGTGGTTGATTGAAAGCCTTAATTTTCCTTTAAAAAAAAGTTATATAATGAGACCAATCCCTAGTTTATGTCATATAAGAAAATGAAAGAGTATCTCCTTTATTCTTTTTTGTTCAGTGTAACCATCCTTTAGGATGGCAACTAATCAAGGGAGATTAAATATGTGATAATTTACTGTACTGTCTTTACTCACTGTATGGGTTGGGGTGCAATATAACGAGTGGCCTGAAAGCATGAGCAGAAAACTCAAGTTTGGGGTTTTGACCACTTCAAGGAATCATGAAGTGATTCATCCAGACTCACCTAGACTTTCTTCCAAAGCACTTCTAGTTTATCTGTGTACTCTTGAGCTGTAAAGACCCAGAAATATACTTGGAGATGAAGGAAAGGATATTTTTCTTCTTTAAAATTTGGCTCATGAGTAGTTTTACAATGATACATCATTGAGAAGTATTCATTCATAATTGAAAGCTGGCTTTTATTACTCAATAATTTCTAAAGTCTGTGTAATTTAGGGATAATTTTATGCAGGATAATTCAAGATATCTTTTAATAATTTGCTTGACAACAGAAACAATGTTCAGTGTTTAATTATCAGAGTAAATTCACTACAGAGAACTGAAGAGTGTAGCTGTGTAGTGGAATTGCAGTTTCTATACCCTGGGAACCTATTCTAGAGCTTGTTACTCAAAGAGTGGTTCATTGACCATCACCATTATCACTGGGACACTTGTTAGAAATGCATAGTCTTAGATACCACTCCAGACCCATGGATTCATTATTGTCATTTTAACAAGATCCCTGGATGAATTTGCATGCATGTTAAGGTTTGAGAAACACTATTCTAGAGTACAGTTTCCAGTGCAAGTGAAAACTGCATTTCCATCCCCAAAGGGACTTATTCCTTTTGGAGAAGGAAAAAGAATTAATGATGTTTGCTATGTAGCATCATTTGGTTAATCTATAATCTCAGATAGTTGTGGGAACAGCTCTAGGGATTTTCTAATCTAATCCCCTCATTTTACAGATGAGGAGACTGAGACCCAGAATGGTTAAGTGACTTGCCCAGGGCCACAGCTAGTAGTTGACAGAGCTGGAACTAGAACAAAGGCCTCCTGACTCTCAGTCCAGTGTTCTTTCCACTACACGATCCTGCCTTCCATTTGATATAGAGGTTAGTGGATATGTGTCTGTCCAGATTAGGCTTTGAAGGACAAGAAGTGGAGGGAACACTGGCAAGAGCATTTATTTATTGATTGGCATAGTGCTACTTCCATGTTCATAACAGAACATAAATCAGGAAAAGTTCCTTCTTTTCATGCAGATGTTATAAAATATTTAAAAGCAAATTTTGTTGTAGTTGCATTCAGCCATAAGAAATATGTAAAATGCATATAAGGTAAAAGATGAAGTAGAATGTTGTTGATTTTTTTATAATAGTTTCTGAAAAATGTGTATTGAACTCTGCTTGTAAAGAGCTTCATGTTTAATGAAAAAATGTTATCACCTGGGATCAATTGTAAAAGTCTCTCTAGATTGTAAAGTCACTTAGTTGCTTAAGACATTCCTATATTTATATATAATATATTTTGTTAAATATATTAGCAAAGCCTCTGAAACTATAAGGATTTTTAAGTGTATTTTTTATCTAGGTGCAGAAAAAATAATATAAAAATATTAAGAAAAGCCCTACTTGAAACAGACAGAGACTCAGGGACACAGCCAGTGGATTAGTGGTTACCAGATGGAAGGGAGGAAAAGAGGGATGGGGGTACATAAAGGTAAAGGAGGTCAAATCTTTAGGGACGGAAGGAAATTTAACTTTGAGTGGTGAACACACAGTGCAGTATACGTAGTACATATTATTGACTTGAACACTTGAAACCTATTTGATTTTATTAATCAGTATCACCCCAATAATTCCAATACAAAAGTAAAAAGAAAAATCATACTTTAGTCACCTAACTTAGGCTGCTGTGATTCCTTGGCACTAAATTTTGACATAGAGATAAAAGTAGTGCTACACTGCTACTGTATTTGACTAGTTAATAAGACAAGTGTCATTACTACACTTAGTACCTGATGATAGAAAGGAACTTTGAAAGGCATTTAGTTCAGGAATGTAGGACTTCTATTCATGTAGCTTGTTTTGCACTTTGGACAAATATAATTCTTCACAGACCACAACACAAAAGATCAATATATCTGTTTTGTGAAATTCACCAAATTGTATGAAAAAATTCACATATAATGAAAAAGATTGCCTCTGATCTTTTTCATTATATGTGAATGTTTTATTACACATCTTCTGTTTTCAGAGCTGTGTAATGATTAAAACATTACAAGAGATGGACCAGAATCGAAAGTTCTGTTTAGTAAACTATAAAAAGCTTTTTCTAATCAGCTTTTCTAAAAATAAGTGCCTTGTGCATTGTTTGACATAAAATATACTAAGTGATGAAGGTAGAACTGTATTTTACTGTAATGTTAAATATTTTGCCTTTCATTGACATCCCAGGAGACAGTGTTATACTTTTTTTTAAATCCCTGAATGGCCCCCATCCTATCTGATTTTGGAAGCTATATGTGTTAATTCAATCCTCTTAAAAGCCTGTGATGTTTAGATGCTATTGCTATCCTCGTTTTATAGATACGGAACTTGAGGCACAAAGAAGTCAGTGTATCCAAGGTCATACATAAGAAGGTTGTAGGTCTGGCATTTGATCGTATGTTTGCCTGACTCCACAACTTACATTCTTAGCTACCCATATCATAGTACCTTGTTTAAAAGTGGTATCAGAGGAACACAAAGGTGAGAGTGTGTAATTAAGGGGTTTAGAGATATTTTAATTAGAACTTAGTATTTTAGCTGTTTAGTGACTGGTGAGTTGAAACTCAACAAGGAAAAATGGGAGTGGAGTAAAAGGAGAGGAAGACAAGATGAGTAGAAGCAAATGTGTGTCAGAGGTGTAAAAGCAGGTGTGTATGTTCATGCATGTGCATGCGCTCGTGCTAGCAGTTTCTGGTAACTGATAGAATGTTTGAAATTAAGCTGGTAAAATAGGCTGGAGTCTGGTTTGCTTTGATTGCCATGGGAAACTGAGAGGCCATTGAGGCTTAGAAGCTTATAATTCCTTAAGTGTGAATCAGCTTATGTATTTATTTCTTTGCACACTACCTGATTTACAAAATATGTTTAAGATGTACAATAATATATTCCTAGAATTAACTACTTGTATTTTGGCTTACAAAGTAGTATAATTTTGTGAGCAGTTGTATTATATATATATCTGGGTTCCTAAAGATAGCATCCTAATTTTATCTGGAAGGAAGCAATAAAATATAACTCCTAGGATTTTTAAATTTAAAAAAATACCTGTTTTCAAAATAGCCGTCTTCTTCCCCCTCTTAACCACCTTTCTGATTTTAGAACTTTTATAAAAATTTTAAAATCTCTAGTTTTTCTACTCTGGTTTGCTTTTAGTTTAACCTCTTGATATAAATCTGTATTATTAGGCTCTTGGCCTTAAGTATCTAATTGCTCTCTTTCCTCCAGTTCTAACTCTTCTTCCCAGGCTGCTCCAGTTTAGATTTCTTTCTTCTTCAGAAGTCTGTGGTAAATTGATGAGAAGGGTCTTGCAAGTTTGTAGATTAGATGGGGTAGAAAAATTGGAGAACAACCCTCAAATATTGTGTTCTTTTTTTGTGTGTTAGGCTGCAGAACAAGCAAAAGCAAGCCCAGCTCTGGTAGCCAAGGATCCTGGTACTGTGGCTAACAAAAAAGAAGAAGAAGATTTAGCAAAAGGTATGTTTTAATTCCCTGGTGATGGGAAGAACATAGGTCTTTTACTTAATATTTTTTCCCCTGTGTTATTTTAAAACAAAAGAAATAGGACTTGTTAGCTAAAAGTGAAATCTGCTTTGTTCCCCTCCTCAGTATCATTCCTTCCTTCTCCTCTTCCAAGGCAGCTACTATCATGTGTGTCCTTTCACGCTATATGTTTATAATACTCTAACTACACTACGTATCCACAAACAGTAGGTACTATCTACAACTTGTTTTTTTGTGCAAGTATATGTTTGAGATTGAATTATGATGAGACATACAAATCAAGCTTATTTGTTTTAACTGCTGTGCATTATTCCACTGTACTAATAAATATATACTGTAATTTATCCTCTTACTGGTGGACATTTGGGTTTTCCATGTGTGTGTTTTACTATAACAAGTATACTACATCTGGTATCCTTGTACATGTTCTTTTGGACATATATATATGTATATGTATGACTATTTTGTGTGACTAAATGTGGTATTGTTTTCTTATGGGGTAGGTACAGCTTAAACTTTGCTGAATAGTTGTATTATTTCCTCTTCCATCAGCCATATATGAAAGTTGTTATTGTTTTTAATACCTTGATATGTGGTATTGTCAGAGTTTAATTTTTGTGAGTCTAATTAATTTGAAATAATATCTAATTATATTTTCATTTCCTTGCTTAATAGTAAGGTCAAGTTCTTTGTATATTCTTATTGTATTTTTCTATTGAGTCTTTTTTTTTTTAATTATATGTAGAAAGTTTTGTTTTTTAAATTGTATTAAATTTATTCGGGGCGATATTGGTTAATGAAATTATATAGGTTTCAAGTGTACGTTTCTATAATACATCATCTGTATATTGCAGTATGTTCACCACCCAAAGTCAGGTCTCCTGTCACCATATTTTGACCCCCTTGACCCTTAAAAAGTTTTATTTTAGATGCTAATCTTTAGCCTATTATATCTATTATAGATCTTTGCTCTTGGTTTTTGATTTATACTTTAACTTTTATAATGGCGTGTTTTATCAAACATAAGTTTTAAATTTTGATATAGTCAAAAATTTTGCTTTTCTTTTATTTTTGCTTTTTTATGTCTTAAGATATTTTTTCTTACCCCAAAATCCTAAAAGATATTTTTCTGTATTTTCTTATGATATTTTAAAAGTTATGGGTTGAGTCAAAAGTAAGGTAGTCAATCTGTTAAGATTACATTACAGAACATAAGTGACACATGGTGATGGCCTCCACTGGGGGAGGTAGAAGAGACAAATTTGAAATCTATTTGCCAGGACTTGTTAAGTAAGACTTTACTGTAGTTGTTTCTAAGAATTCCAATTCTTAGATGGTTCATGTAAGAATTACTTTAGGAAGAATAAACTGTAGATTCTTAGATACGACCTTTGAGGCTCTAATTCAATAAGAGGCTTGAGACTCTTGATTTCTCAAGTGATTTTGATTCTCATTTGGGGAAGATAAGCTATAGAAATACATTGTGAAGATAAAATATATCTACAGCTAAATTTTTAAAAATGGATCTAAGAGTTTATATTTTTTTATTACCTAGAATAAATTAAATTGTATCAGTTCAGTAAAAGTAGTCATCATGCTATTCGATTATTTTGTTTATTTTTAAACTTTCAGTTGTGAATCAGTGTATAAAATTGATGAAATGATTTTTATTCAGTGTATTATATCAGGATATATTCTAGTTTCCAGCTATACTGTTGAAAGAAGAAAACTTTTTACCTTAAGATACTTTTTTACTTCTTTGGATTTTTGGATATATTAACATTTCGGGTCCTCTTAAACCCATTATTTTCCAGCCATCGAATTGTCCCTGAAGGAACAAAGGCAGCAGTCAACCACCCTTTCCACTTTGTATCCAAGCACATCTAACCTCCTAACTAACCACCAACATGAAGGCCGAAAAGTTCGTGCTATATATGACTTTGAAGCTGCTGAAGATAATGAACTTACTTTTAAAGCTGGAGAAATTATTACAGTTCTTGATGACAGGTGATGGTTAATATTAAATTGAACATTCACATGAGCATATATAACATTTTGCCTCTGTGTTTCATATTATTCCTGTTGGATGCCATCGCCAAATGTAAGAGACATTGACATAGATATTTTCTTTGATGATTGCTTTGCTTATGTCAGACTGGCTGGAATTTTATTTTGTAGTTCAATTTTTTTCACATCTATTATTTGAATAGGTTTTTTTGTATGTGGAGGCCTAGTTTAATCTATTCATTTTTGGTTCTATCTACTAATATAGATTGTTTAATTAGTAAAATAAATTAAGATTTTAGAAAGTACACTGAATATGTGTCTTTATAGAATTTATAAGAAATACATATTATATTGAATATCATTTAGTATATTCATGTGAAACAAATTTTACATGGAATTATACATTTACATTATAATAGGGGTGATAAAAGGCATGTCTTTAATTACAGCTTTATGTTTACTTGAAAATTGTTACAGATAGTGAAGAACTAAACTTTACACGTGTTTTTAAAAATAAAATTCAAATAGATTAGTTTATTATAGTATCACACTTACATTCTAACACATTTTCTTGAATAGAAGAAAATGAAGTTAAGTTTGTACTAATTCACTGGATATTGCACAAAACCGTGATCATTCATTCATTCAGAAAATACTTATTGAGAGCTCGCTAGCTTTCCTTATACGAAGCACTGGGGATATAGTGGAGAACATGGGTATGTACCTGGGGGTTTGTTCCTTGTGAATGTTTTGTGTTATAAATAGTGTCATGTGTCATATGTGTCCTCTTGTGGGGAAAATCTGCAATACGTACTAGACTGAGCACTGATTTAGGAACGAAGAGCCTAACATGTATCTTATTACAAAGAATTCTTGATCTGAAGCTCATGAACCACATGCAGTTGACAGTTTTTAAGTATAGGGACCTCTTTTGGGAGGAAGAGAGTTAAGAGGCTTATAGTAGATCAAAGCTTTCACCAGCCTTTCAAAAGATAAAGGACTGTGTATTTAATAGCTTCTTATTTTCTCAGAGGCCTTAGCTCTTATTTGTAATAACTACACATTTAATTCCTTTTTCACTGGATTGTTGTGTGGGTTTCATATCTGATAATGATGTTAAGTTAAATACTATAAAAGGTAAATATTTATAGAAGTAAAAATCTTTATTATACTAATCATTGTTTTTTATTCTTCATAGTGATCCCAACTGGTGGAAAGGTGAAACCCATCAAGGCATGGGGTTATTTCCCTCTAACTTTGTGACTGCAGATCTCACTGCTGAACCAGAAATGAGTGAGTATTTTCAGTCTATCAATGGATAATAATCCATAATCCTCTTCTTAATGAAAGTTAACTAAGTTCAGCTTTCTGGAGCAGGGACTCTCAAATGTTAGTGTCTCTGAAGTGTTTATCAGAAATGTAGCTTCCTGGTCAGTAGGTTATTTACCAGAAATCATCTAAGAATTGTAGTCATCTGTCTACCATGATTGTATTTAGACAGACTATAGACTTTCTTAAAAAGAAAAGGATATGCGTATACACACACACACACACACCCTTTGTAAAAATGCACATTAGGAAGTGTTAATGGAATTTATGCATTATGTATTTTCATTAACAGTTGATAAAAGTTTGACAAATGCAGTTTAACCTCATAGAGAATTCTTTCTATTCAGAGGCTGAGCTCATTTCTCTAGGATTCTAGCCTCAAACTTGGAAGCTGTGGCCTCTAAGTTTGGCTTTTCTAGGCCCCATGGGCCATGACCAATCATATAAATATAAAGAGCCATAATCAATCATATAAATATTTTCTGTTTGATTTCTAAATCTTTACTGACTAGAAGAAATAAACCAGAAAGTGGGGCCAAGAAGAAAAAGTGACATGACCGATAGTCATAAGAGTTGCAGAAGATATAACTGCTGGTAGCCTCTCAAAATACTAGTAGACAGTAGACTATTTTTCTTCATAATATTGTACTTTAATGAATTTTCATAATGATGAGTCTGAGTCATCAAGATTTAGTCATAACTTCCCTTTAAGGAAACAGAAATATGTTCTAGTCTAGAAAGATTTCTATTCGTGATTAATGTTAGAATTTTAAGAGCTTTTGTATAAAAGTGAGTAAGCTACAGTTACCTAGCAGAATATCTCAGCTTATCTTGTCTTTCTATAATGCCACATATAAGTAATCAGTGTTATAAACCGCAAGACGCTTAGGTCTCTTTCAGTTTACAAGAATTTTAAGAAAGGATCTGTCTTAGTCATCTTTTTATTTCCAATAGCACCTACTACTAAATCTTATCTAGAATATAGACTATATATATAAACATTTATATAATAAATGATACATAAATGTATACATAGATAATATATGTTAACAATATAGAGATACTTTTCTTTAAAAACATGAGAATACTTCTCTTTCAAGAGCAGGCTTAACAACAAACCAGGCATTCACTTTCATATAGACAGGTTCCTGATATCCATTCCTTTAATGGAGTTCTTTTTTGTTAAAAGTAAAAAAATTTAAAAAAAAACAAAAAACAAAAAAAAACATGTTGTAGAATCACGTTTAAATGGCAGTACATACTGTGCTAACTTTTTTAACTTGGGCTGATGGTGGTGGGGTTTGTTTGTTTTGGGGATTTGTTTTTTTGTTTTTTGTTTTTGTCTTGAATCAGCTGCTGGAAAGGGTAGAATATATCTTGGATTTATTCTATGCAAGATGAGATCCAGAATGTAGATCATGTAGCCAACTCATCTTTTTTCCCATCATATAGTATTGTAGCTTTAAAATGAGTCTTCTAGCTCATATGTTTCACTCTGGACCACCTAAAACAGGAACACCAGAGCTTACATAATGGAGTTAATAGTTCTCAAGCTTGGAAAACAAGTACTACCATGATCCTCGTAGTGTTATTCTTTATGAGGAAACAGAAGGCCACTTCACTTAATGTGTCAAGTAGAGACACCTGCCCTACTTAGCTTCATTTTGTTTTGGAGATGCAGTAAGATACTGTGAAAACACTTTATCTTTTAAATATATAAATATAATATTTTATCTATATGTAGATATATACACACAATATACATACACCCATGTGTATATAGTAATAGTTCCTATGAGAAAAAGCACTGCAAACTTGTACACAGTCAGCTGTTAGGATGTGAAGTCTACCATATGTCTCTTATGGGTAGCAGCCTATATAGTGCTGTCCCAGCTTCTACTTGTTAATAGCTCAAGATACATAAAGTAAAAATATGTATAGCAGATGTCTGTTTTTCTCCCATGGGAAAATGAAATCAGCTGAAACTTTTTTCTGTATGTAGAATTTTGCTTTATGGTGACTTGAATAGGATGAATATATTTCTTATGTGGAAATTAAACTATTTCCATTTTATATGGACTTACACAGCACAGAATATGTACACGATGTGACTTCTTTTCTCACTGTAAAATCCGAGGCCAGATTCCAGTAGTGTGGGCTAGTAGAACCACATATATTGGCCTTCAAATCCAGGCTTTGCCATTTGTTAACCCTCACCTGTGCAAGAGTTTATAATCTTTCTAAGCCACTGTTAACCTCATTTATGAAATGGATGTATCTCATAAGATTGGATTGTAGATTCATTGGAGGAAATGTAATATGTATCTCCTTAAGCACATTTAGTAGTTTAATAGATATTTCCCTTCCTTAATTTTGCCTCTTTCCCCACCTTCCCTTTCATCCTGATTCTTAATATTTTTATGAACACTGATTGAGCACATTGATATATAAGGATGAACAATTCAGAAAAGTTCATTTCTTTAAAGCTATATGTGCTTCTCAGTGTTATTTTGGAGAATGCTAATTGCTATGTTAATCATATCCTCATATGTACTTGTACATATTATGTTGACTGGATTTTTAAAGATTGCTTTGTTGAGTAAGAGAAGTAGGTGTTTCTGGACAATACTTTGCACATCCCTTAGTAATCTTTTTTTTTTCCTCCTCTTTGCAAAGAATAGTGTAACTAAAGAATATAGGCTGATTTAGTGGGAAATTCAGATTCCTGCCAAGGCCACTTTTTAAATTCTCTACTGACTTGGATGTCTTTCTCTTTGTAAAAACTTTGAGTGGAATGCTGGAGAATATACAGCTAACTTTCCAGTTTATTACATTGAAATAGCATGGTCTATCAAATGAATTTTCTTTGAACGGATGGGTAATTTAAAAAGAGGATTTATTTTGAATTGCAGAGTTCATTTATGCCATTGTAAATCTTTGCTTTTTGTTCACCAATTTACTAAACTCTCTTGTGTAGTTGGCGATTAATCTGTTTCAGAAATATACCTCTTATTTTTAGCAAAGTATCTTTTATGGAAAATGTAAAATCTTTAGAAGAGAAAATTAAGAAATCTTGACATAAAGTAATATTCTTTCATTATTGCCTAAATCTGCAACCTAATTATTTCTTAAATCGTGTGTCTCAGTTTGAAAGGAATATGAGAAAACCCAAATTCTCTCTTGGAACTTAAATTGCTTTCAAATGAAAATTTAAATTTATTAGAAGGAAACGATAAATGTTATGTGTTTTACAGTTAAAACAGAGAAGAAGACGGTACAATTTAGTGATGATGTTCAGGTAGAAACAATAGAGCCAGAGCCGGAACAAGCCTTTATTGATGAAGTAAGTGTTTCTTTTGTAAGGGGGGCGTTCATACTTGGTATTGAAGTTGAAATGTTTTTCTTATCTTCTTTGAAAAAATTGATTACTGGATTAATGCGTGTATTTTGTTCTTATAGAAATTCAAACAATATAGACAAAGCAAAGATTACATTTGAATCTTCCTCTGTAGTCCCATGTCAGTACATATAGTTGTACCTCCTTTTAAAAATCTTGCTTAATATTTCTTAGAGTGGCTACATCATTTTTAATTATTCTGTTGGACACTAATGTTGTTTATAGTCTTTGTGGGATTTTTGTTGTTACAGACACTATTGTGAGATTTTGGGGGGATGTATTTCAAAGAATAACTATTTTAAAATATCGGTATTTAATGCTCTGGAAATTATATTCCTTGTAACATTTTAAACTTATGATGAAAAATGAGGTGTCATCTCCAAAATATTTGAATGGGATTTATAGATTTTTAGCCTTCTTTTAGAGAGCCAGAGCAGAAAGTTACAGTGTTCTTTTAGAAAAATAAGTGGTAGAATGTGCTGGGAGCCAAGGAATCCAACTGGGTCAGGTAGAGTTATGTTTGGCCTATTGCATTACATAAGAAAGTGTGTGTAGGGTCAGACTAGTGGGCTGTCTTGTTAATTGACTTTCATTTTACCATCCCCTCTTTTTCTATTTTTTCGCTGTAAGCAAACTTTTCTGACTTGCGCCTTTTCTTTTAGACTACTTGAAATTTTGAATTTTTTACCTCGAAAAAATATCTATTTCAAAATACAAAACTTTTGAGTTTAGAAGAGGTTTTTATATACTTATATCACTTTCATTCTCTAGTAAATTAATTCATCTTTCAAACTGTTCCTCTACAGAATACACAGGGTTGTTTTGTTTTTGTGCTTTTGGTTAAAATAACATCTGTACTTAAAATCGGTAATCTTTACATTATTTACCTAATATACCTATATTTAATAACATAACCATGTAAAAACCATGCATGGAGAAGAGTTTGTAATTATTACAGTAATCTTTGGTACATGAGATCTATAATTTGATTTTTAAAAAATCTACATATAAATAGATATATACTTGCATAATGTGTAAGTATATTTGGGTAGCGATAGTTTCATTAGTTTCATTGGTTCTTACAACAAAAGATTCTGAAAGATCTAAATTATTGCTTTGAGATGTCTTCCAGCTTTTCCCACATCGGAGAATAGAGAAACCACAAACTGAAACATTGGTGGAAAGAAAATGTAGGCTAAGTCCTTACGCCCTACTTAGAACAAGAACAGCTGTGATAAAGCTGAGCTATGCCTTACTAAAACAGTTGCTACATTCACCATAGCAGAGAAGTAGTACTGAGTTATTAGTCATAAGTAATGCCATCTTGAGAGAGAGAGGTTACACCTGTCAACATGGCAGGGCTACAGCTGCTTCAAAACAGTGAAATCCACTGGCATGACATAAGAGATTGAAGAACTCACACATCGTAAGTTTAAATGTGGCTCTGTTTCTTCTCATTTAAGAGAATCTCTTAGCAATTTCAAAAATAAGTAGAGCTTTCAAGGCTCTGATTTCACATGATACTAAAGAGTACACAGGTACTAAATACATAAAAGCAAAATTGAAGTCTCTCTATCTTTGAATTCCAAAAGTTCTCCATCCATTATCTTATTGACAAAGTGAGAACATGTTCTTGAGTAGTGATTTGTTACTTTTTATTTAAACTGTTTCCTGTAGGATAAAATGGACCAATTGCTACAGATGTTGCAAAGTACAGATCCCAGTGATGATCAGCCAGATCTTCCAGAGTTACTTCATCTTGAAGGTAAACCTTGTTTTCCATTTACCTGCAAATAAAAATTAATTAGAGGTTATATCTAGTGTTCTGTTAACAGAATGGCTTATATTTAAATAAAATGGAAAATGTTGTAAAAGTATATTTCTCATTCTTCTGTGACCCAGTTTATATGCGGTTTAAACCTTTGGTAGAATTCAAATTCTTACACTTTTCTATCCAAATTAAATATTTTATTCAAAATATCCAAATCTTTTACGCAACATTTTAGAATGTTGTGAAATAAAAATTGGATTTTAATGTTATTGAGATTAAGAAAATCAATCTTGGGTTCTGTGGGCTAAGGTTAATTAATATAATTTTTATTACTCCAAGTTAGATCTTGTATTTTTTCAAATTATATGAATATCCATTAGAGGTTTGTTGTCTTTCATTATATTTTCTTATATCTTTTCAAATCTTGTCTTCTTAGCAATGTGTCACCAGATGGGACCTCTCATTGATGAAAAGCTGGAAGATATCGATAGGTAAAAGAATATATGCTGTCTCTGCATTGTGTACCTTCTTTCCCAGAGTTGTCTGTAAACTACATACTGGACTAGAGCTGCCACTTTTTATTTCGTTTATTGTTTTATTTTTTTATTTGTTAATCTTTTTTTATTTTCTATTTTATTTTTAAATGTTTTATTCTATTTTATTTATCTTGTTTTTTATTTTTAAAATGTATTTTATTTTTGTTTTTGTTTTAATTACATTTGCCACAGGAACCAGTTCTCATTCACTTATTTTCGACTAGTGTAAAAATTCAAATTAGACTTATCTCTCCCTTTTTTTTAAGTGAGGATTTATTTGATTTTAATTATATTAGTCTTTTTTAAAAAATAAAAGTTAAGTATTATAATCATATTTCCCACATGTAACATTACCAGAGCCCAAATAACCCATCTATTATTAACTAAGAAGACCTATTTTTTTCTAAATAAAGTCTAGTATGATAAGTAAGCTAGAGTTCTCCCAGCATAGTACGTAAGCCTTAAATAGTTATAGTTGCCTTGGAGCTAAAATTCAAGATATTATCTCTTAGAAGATTAAATTTTTAATGTCTACGTATGCCACTTTTTGCTATTTTTGCTATTTTGATGTCTTATTTAAAATACTGTATCATTTAAATAGCAGTTATGTTTCAAATTATTGTATAATATTTCAGAAAACATTCAGAACTCTCAGAACTTAATGTTAAAGTGATGGAGGCACTTTCACTGTATACCAAGTTAATGAATGAAGACCCAATGTATTCCATGTACGCAAAATTACAGAATCAGCAGTATTATATGCAGTCATCTGGTGTTTCTGCTGCTCAGGTAAACTTTTAAAAACACAAGTATGCAAGTTTATCATTTTAGACTCTCATAGTTATTTGGAGTAACTATTTTTATAAAATGTGAAACTTTCTAGAAGTAGTGTTTAGAACAAAAATAAAGTGTAAAATAATTTTTTACTTGACAAACTCAATTTATAATATACCAATGGGTTTTTTTTTTTTAATTGTTTTTCTGCAGGAGTGTCATCAGAATCCCCTGTCAAGCTTTTAAAAAAATATAGATACTTTTTTCCCCACCCCATACCTATTGAATCAGAATCTTCAGAAGTGAGGCCCAAACACCTGTATATTTTAAAGCTTCATATGAAATCTGTGGTTAAAAACTGCAGTTTTTTGTCTGAGTAAAATTTCTAATTGTTAGTAAATTCTTCAGAGTATGTGTAGTTTTCAGTTTTACAGTGAGCTGCTGTAATCTGGATTTCCCCACTTCCTTTACATGAAATCACATGTGCAACACAGAGTCCATTCCTAATGCTCACCCCAAGCAACTATTTCAGAGCCCCTTTCCCACACACTCACTCTAAGTGTGTAAGTGCGGGCTATAGGCAGTTATTGCCAAGGACTCCATTTTATCCATGCAGAATTTGCACAAACTTTGTGCAGATTAAATTTTTTTTAGCATGGTCCATTTCCCCTGAAATAAGGGCCCAGAACTCTGGAAATGAGCATCCAGGCCTGAGTAATGTGAGGCTAGATGACACTTACTCACTTGAACCAAAAAACAAACAAAAACCTTTCATGTTCAGTTTGCACAGTACAAAAAAAAAAAAAAAAAAAAACCAACAAAGAAAAACACTTATGAGGATTGGAATAGCTGTGTTTATAATGAAGACATTTTAGATTCTGATGCCAGCTGAGTCTCTTAGGGCTTAACAGAAGTGCTGAGATGATTGTTGTTTTGTTGTCTCCTGATGATTGTGTTACCAAGTTAACAGCTGGTAAGAGTCTTAATGCATAGCCAGTGGAGTTCTCTTCTCAAACATGTGACATGGAAGAATCTAATGAATAATAAAGAAAATTAGAATATTATGTATGTTTAAGATTTGGGGGCATTTAAGCCTTCAGTCTCTTTAGATTAAAACAAGTACAGTTTTTAGATGCAGGGGCAGGCAAACAATGGCCTAGGAGCCAAATCTAGCTTCCCATCTTTTTAAATAAACTTCCTGGAAACCATCTGTTCTTATTAGTTTATACATTGTTTCCGGCCACTTTCTGTATCAGTTGAGTTCAGTAGTTGTGACAAAGATCATATGGCCCACAATGCCTGAAATATTTACTACCTGGACCTCTACAAAAAAGTTTGCTGACACCTGCTTTAAAAGTCAACTTGCTCTATGTTCAATAAACTAATTTAGGAAATATAAATTGTATCTATAAGCAAATACAGTCTATTGATATAAAACAGTTCGAAAACACATCCTAAACATCTTTTGGAATTCCTTTTAGGGAAGTACTTAAAATAGCAATGTGGAAAAAGAGATTATATTAGTATTAAGTTTTAAGATAAATTCCTTTACTGCTTCTGTATAGAAACACAAGTTTAGCTGATGTTTACCTAAGAAAAATCTTCAGAAGCCAACTTTATTGAAAAGTGTTTTTTTTCAATGTCTGTCAACAGAAGTAACTTAAAAAAAAAGATTTCAGAGATGTGATCCTTGTTCTTTTTGTAACTGAATGTCTCTACAAAGAAAGTTTGGCATGCCTGTTAAAATCTTAGAACATCTAATTGTGTTATTATGAACTGTTCTAGGTGTATCCAGGGCCTCCTCAAGCTGGCACCTACATGGTTGCAGGGACCGCCCAAATGAGCCATCTCCAGAGCTACAGTCTTCCCCCGGAGCAACTGTCTTCTCTCAGCCAAGGAGCTGTTCTGCCATCTGCAAACCCAGCCCTTCCTAGCCAGACTCAGGCTTCCTACCCTAAGTAATTTGACCATTGACTATTGTTTGGAGTTAATGTTATTAAAACTCTTCAAAATCCCTTGATCATGTGTAGTCATAAGAACTGGATAAGAAAAATCCAGAGTAGACATCATCGCTGATACCAGATGGTTAGCTCTCTTTGTGGTAATGAGTGGATGCTACAAGGAACCCCTGCAATGTTGCAGTACTAGCTGGCAAGCCAGTCTTCTCTTGTACTGACTCGTTGAACTGCTGTATTTTGTTTTTAACTCTTGTCATAATTTGTTTTCATTTTCATTCAAGTCTATGATGATATTTACGGAGGACTTTAATGAAACTTAGGTTTGATAATTATTATTTATTGTTTTCCATAAATTTTATATATAGCCTAAATGTTTTTATCATTATTATTTCAGGATTTATGTTTCTGGGCTGTTTATTAAAAAAAATATATATTTTTTGCCCTGTATTGCAATTTAGTTTATATCACAGCAGAGTAAACTATTTTGAAAAGAGACAGTGCAAGTAGCTATTTACTCCTGTGGTTCTCGGGCTAGTATTTGAATATAAAATGACAGGCTCATTGTTTTGGTTATTTACTTAAACAATACCCTTTCTCACATCATAAAATGATTATATGTTATGTAATTTATAATTATATAAATGCCTTTCTGCTAAGCGATGTCTTCCCCTTGAAACAAATAAAAGATAGGCTTCAAGGGTTCACCAGTGTGTAATTCTGAAGTCATGAAATTCCACTTCACAACAGGAGCTTATTGGTGGCACAGGCTCAATTTTGAGAAACTCTTCCTTCAGTAGTGGAGTTACCCAGGAATGCTCCTGCACTGCCCTTACTGTTGTGTTCATTCTCAAAAGAGTCATCCTCTGGGGATGCGTGGGGATTTGCAAACATTATTTTATGGTCACATCTAGTACCCTGAAGTGACCTGAAGAAGGAGGGTAATGGTGTGTATGGAGTGCCTATTATAGTATCAAAGAACAGAGTGCTTCCTGCTGGGTTATATAGCCCAGGCAAAAAAATTTTAGATGTAGCTTTTTTTCCCCCACAACTTCTTTCTTTTAAGTTGAAATTTGATGAAAATGAATACCTTTACATAGAAAATAAGCAAACAAGTAGGGAGCAGCTATTGTTAGAAGAATAGCACACTGCCTTAAAACCAGATACGGAGTAGAGGTAGGCATTGTCGAGAAATCAGCCGGTGTGCATGAATTATGTAGGAACCCCTTAGATATTTTAGTGTTATCCAGAAATGCTACCTCTTCCTTCCTCAGCAAGTCCCCTGTTATTGTGTCACATGCTGCCCTACCTGCCTTGTTCCTGGAGATTACTTAGTTCAGGCCTGTGAGGAATTTCCTTGTGAATGAGAGAATCCTTTGGTAGATGCTTTAAGCATGCCATGCTATAGAGCTGTAACACCTTGATGCTATTCTCCTCTTCAGTTCTGCCACTTTATCTTGTGCTACTTTACTCTTTGCTCACTCTGCTTCAGCCGTCATGGCCTCCTTTCTGTTCCTTGAACATGCCTGGCATTTCTATTCTCAAAGGCTTCTGTGCTTGCCATTCATTCTCTTTGCATGGTAAGCTTTTTCCCTGCTAGGTAATTGATGTGACTCCCGCTCTCAATTTTTTCAGGTCTCTGCTTAAATGTTGCCTTATCTGAGACTTCTTCCCCTGCCACCCTAGATAAGCCAGGATCTCTCATTTCAGGAACTGACAGCCTCCTACTCTGTTTTGTTTTTCTGTGTACCAGTTATTACCGCTTGACATGTTATAAATTAGTTTATTATATTTTTTCTTTTACTAGAATATAAGTTCCATAATGAGAGAGACTTTTCCCCCTTCTTTATAATATCCCAATGGTTAAAATAAGTATTTGGCACATTATAGGTATTTAATAAATATTTGTTGACTGTTTAATGAATAGCTTTCATTTTTATCTCTAAATTAGTATGTAAGTCAAAATTGATCTAATTGAGTGTTTTTTTTTTTCCCCCTTCACAGCACGATGGTCAGTTCTGTTCAAGGAAATACATATCCCAACCAGGCTTCAGTATACAGTCCTCCTCCTCCTGCTGCTGCTGCTGCTGCTGCTACTGCTGATGCCAGTATATACCAGAATGCCGGAACTAATATGTCCCATGTGCCAAACTATACTTTAACATCATCAACGCTGCCTCAACCAGGAGGCAGCCAACAACCACCTCAACCACAGCAACCATATTCTCAGAAGGCTCTGCTATAGGATTTGGGATACCTCTTTGTGGCAAATATCTGCTAAATGCCACTGACAATGTTATGAGATTCTTTGATATTTTAAAGTTTATCCTCAGCTTATAGGAATCTGTCTTGGTCAACAAGTTCAAATATTCAGGAAGGTAGAACTCTCTTCAATTTGCACTGACTTTTTAGAGGTTCTCCCCTCCCCCTCCCCCAAAGGAATGAAACTCCTTACAACATTTAATTCTTTCATAATATGAAAGAATTGTCTCATAGAATTACCCGATCTGCAAAAAGTCAAACTTACGAAAACTGTTGTGGCAAACGTTATGTACATATATTGCTATGTAACTTCATTAGTGGCCATTCAGAATCACAGTGGTGATCATGTGAATATATTTAACACTGTTAAATTAATTTACATTGTTATTTTAATCATGAACAACTACCATGTTTCATAATGTTTTGTGTGAATTTAAGATAATTACACTATCCTTTTAAACTGTAAGAACAAAGGTGTAACATATTTACATGAGGAATTATGTTGTCAATATTTCAGTTTCACATTAAACTGAACCTTCCTTTGACTAATTGTGAGCTAAACATATGTATATTATGTCCTTCTATAGCCTCTGCATACTACTAGCTGTCATCACACCAGCATACAGTAGCTAAATTTTTGGTGCAGTAACAGCAGATGATGTTCCCTTTTAAATTTTTTACATTTCGGCATGATATTTCAGAGTATTGTGGGTCCATGAGACAAAATTAAGTAGGATCACGTTCTTTATATCTTATTTGTAAAGAAATGACGTTGATTTACTTTTTCCTAGTTGAAGATAGTAATTAGGTTTATAAGCTGTATACTGTGTTTATTGGTGGCAGTGACACCAAAGATAGAGGCAATGGATAGAAATTTTTGAACTGGAACGAAACCATGAATAACACTACATTTCAGTCTCTTGTAGTTATTTAGGACATTAAAAAAAATTGATTCATTTGTCTTATCCCACTACTAGTCTTTTAAATATGTCTTTAACACATTGTATCCTTTAATTCTTCATTAAAATGGATATAAGTAGATATTTCAAAGTCATCAATATTCTTGGCTTTGCTTAACAGTTTGTATATTTATGCTTATCTTTCAAACTCGATTATGGGGCTGCTCTCTCAAAGTTCTAATGGAATTATGTTGGCTTCCTATTCAGGAACATTTTTGACTGAATGTTTTTCTTTTGATCCATATGAAATGTGTTTTCCACTGACATTTTAATCCTAAATATTTATAATTTTCCTGGTTGTGCTATACTGTTATTTAACACTATTATTTAAACAACTGAAAAATTGAGTTGGCTATTGTATTAAAGGAATTGGTTTAACAGGTTTCATACCATAAATGAAAATTTAATATGTATTTTCTGGCTGTTGTAATCTGATAACTTGTTTCTTTTTCTTTTGACAAATAATTCCATCTTTGGCAAAGAATCTTAATGGTGACCAATTTTATAGGTTCAAATTTAAAGCACCGTCTTCAGCATAAATGTTTTACCCTGATGTTGCGGCTTTTGGACTTTATGTTGCCCTCAAATAGTAGTTTTTAAATTTGAATTCAGACTTTACATTAAAAAATTTTAATGTTTTTTTGATAGACTTTGTCAGATTGTAATCTTCATTCAAATTTGAATATTCTAGTTTCCTTTTTCCCAAGTCATATTGTATTTTTCTCTTTGTCTTTTGATAAATTCCTATTTACTAATAGCACATGTATCATTTCCCCATTTTATTTTGAGATCTTTCATGCTATAAAATCAATTACATGTTCTCTTACTCACTTTTTGCCCTGTAAAAGTCAAAGAATGGTAAAATGAAAAAAAAGCTACTGTTATTACAGTGCATATACATTTTTTTAACCTATTACTATATATGCTTATAAAAGTTTATGATGAATACTTAAAACCGATATTACATCAGTGTGTGCTTTTCATTTGTTAGATGTAAAAATACCAGATGAGAAAATGCCAATGAAAATGAAGCACTGGATTTTCTGTCTTTTAGATGATGTGGCAAGGACAGAAAGAGGAAAAGAGCGTTTAGGAGCACAATGATTTTGTTCTTTATGTGTTGTACTTTCAAAAATACCTTTCTTTAAACTGTAACTATCTTTTTTAAAAAAGGAATAGAATTATGTGTAAAATGCACTAATAATGTGAATTTCTGCGAAGCAAGTTTTACTTCTCAGTTTATTTCCTTAAAAAGTTTGCGTATCCATAAACCAGTGACATCTGAATGGAAAAATTCAGTTCAGTTACTGTCTAGCATAAATAGCCAGCAAACTCCATGGCCAGTTCGATGTGATAATGTATCAATGCCCTAAACGTACTAGGAACAATATATGGTATGTATTTACTGTGATTTTACAGTCTCTTTTAACTCTGTGATCCTATCCCCCCTGTTACCTATCCCCCCTACTCAGCGAAGGACCTTATGTGCCTATAGATGCCCTTCTTTACATTAGAAACTTCTGAAGCTTTGTTTCCACATCTCTTAATTTATAGACCACTGATATTCTTTTCTGATAGATACAGTTTTTTTATATATGACATGTATAATTCAAATTGGAAAAATCTTTAGTCCAAAGCTTCAAGTTTATATAAGACAAATTAGTACCCTCTATGATAAACTATGCAGCTATAAAACCTATATAAATTGTTTTCTAAAATGAAGTGCGTTGGTATATTTGGTTAGGGTCGTATCTGTTTAATGCACGAAAATCAGTTTTCTTATATATTTCCTTGGTTTACTTACCAATTGTACTAATAATTATAGCTTCACTTTTTAAATATTTAAGAATATAGTTTAAATTTTTCACTCGTATCATTTTCCATTTTTTTTTTGTTTTTAATTAACTGTATCACTTAGAATAAAATATATAGAAGAAACTTACTTAAATATTTTCCGAAAGGCCTTATGTTTAGTTATCTTTTATTTAGAATCATCGTTCAATTAAGTGTTCTTGTCAGGTGTTTATAGTCTTTTCTATACTATTTATAATGACATGTGCCCCCTGGTTTTTAAGCAAACTGAGTTTTATGTATTTTTTTTTAGTATGATCTTCCTTTGAAGTTATAAAACATAGTTTATTCTGGAGTTTTCCTAGTTTTCCTTATGTTGTTACAGAGCATTTTAAATACAGTATTTAAAATCTTAGATTTCATTGCTAACAAAATTTAACCCATTATTGGTGATAACTTGTGATGATACTGAACTTTGATGATTTGCTGACCCTGGTTTGTGCTAATACTTCCCACTGCTATCATTGTCTGTTTGCTGCTTCTCATAGACACAGAATTTCTGTTTAAGATTACTTATTAGATTATTAAGAGTCAGCAAGCCCCTGGACAAAAGCAAAAGGTACTGGTTTAATGATCTTTTGGTGATCAGAGACTTAAGAAAAAATAATTTTATTTTTTAAAAAGTAAAATCCTAACTTTTTGATCTGATACCCTCATCAGCAACATATTTTTGAGTATATAGCCCCAGAATGTATGTACTTCAAAATTGTGCAAGTTCTACTGTATAAACATATTTTACATTATAAAACACACCAAAAGTTAGAAATCTTAAGAGAGTGAGAAAATTATTAATAGAAAATTATTAATATTTTCTTCTCATATCTTTGGTTTTTTAGTCTATGCCTAGGATGTGTGTACCCGATTTGGAGACTACTGTTTTAGAGGTTAAGATTAAACAGAGAGAGGGAATGAGATATTACTAACTTGGCCCCTTGAAGTAAGTATCTGATATCGTATGTGGTGCTTTTCCCAGCAACTTTTTATGTTGAGAATTTTCAGACCTACAGAAAGATTAAAATAATAATACATTAAACACCCAAATATTCTTCATCTGGATTCACTAATCTTTAACATTTTATTACATTTTTTATTTCTTCATGTATGTTTTTATATGTCTGTATATATGCATGTGTGTAGATATGTCTGTGTATTCATATGTTTTATTGTGTGAATAGACAAGTTATTGTAAGCTACTAACTATTTCATCATGTATCTTGTTAAGAAAAGTGCATTCTCCTAAGGGTAGATACAGACATCTAAGAAAATTAACTAATTCTATAATATGTGTTACCAGATGTCCCAGAAACTGTCTTTTATACATTAAAAAAAAATCTAGGAACATATAACACACTTTTTTATGTCCCTTTATTCTCTTCATCTAAATTAATTTCCTTGTATTTTTTTTCCTTCATAATACTTGTCTCATAAAATGTCCCACATTCTGGATTTATCTCTTCTTTCTTTATGGTGTTATTTAACTTAATGCTGTATTCTCAAAATCTATTATTAATCCTAAAAGAATTATAATCAGAACCATATGATTTATGGTTAAGAAAGATGAATCTAAGTTTTTCAGGCTCATGTCAGAAAACTATACTTATAAATGAAAATCGTTAACCTTAAAGTGTAGTTGCCCTGTATAATAGACTATCCACTCAGGCCGTTGGTCTTCGTTTTGAATTGCATTCAGAGTCATGGAAGAAAATTTTTGCTTTAAAAACATATATATAGCCTCCCTTTTCCCCCATTCAAACCAAAATCATCTTTTCTCAACCTTAGTCATCTACCTGATTTACTCTAGATGGCTTTTAGGTGTTTTTAAAAAATGTAAACAACTATAGGACTTTGTTTTTTGATGCATAAATTTGGGCAGGTTTGTTTTCAAAGACTTCTCATTACCTTATAGTCATCTAGTAAAATATTGCAATCACTAAAGAGGAAGGAAAGCCCTTTCTTTTTAAAAGTTCTAATTGTTATTTATTTTCCTCAAAGTTAGTTACAAAATTAGAATCCAGCCGAGTAAAATTTATAACGACAGTCAAGTTAGAAACACATTCAAGTTATAGTAATGTACAGTCAGGTTATTAAATAGCTGGTTTAGGGTCTTGCGTTATTTCAGTTGGTTAATGGCTTTAAACAAAATAGAATAAATGTAATTCATTGTTTTTGTGGTAGGATATATGAAATTTCTTAAATGTAGGACCATTACTTTAAAAAGATATGGTATATTAACAGTTGAGAATGTTTTCAATTATGTGTAATATCTGTTATCCAGTTAAAATGCCAAGTATTATGACACATCCATATGTTATGGTTATTTTCCTCAGAACCAGAGTCAGAAAGAAAAACCTACGTACTGTTTTGGAATTTGTATTTCTTCCCTCAGAGAAAAGAACTTTTCAATATAAGTATCTTTGATATTCTGTGATTTAAAAATATAATGATAACATGTTCTAAAGGAATTGCTAAAAATGACCGAAGAAGTTGCATTCAAGAATACAGGTAAATGCACATCATATTTACCAAATAGACTTCATTATAACAAGTCCATTTCTATAAATGGTAGCTGGCACATGATGAAAGGGTTTCATTAATTTGCGTTGTATATTTTATCACTTTGTGACCACACGGGTTTCTTGTAAAGGAAGTAGTGATACTTTTGGTTGAAGAGTAAAGAACTAAACTACATTGTAGGGGTTTACTGGGGTTCTCTTCCTCAGTTCCTCTCCCTCTGGTTATCTTAAATATCCCTGCCATTCATCTTGAATAACTCACTGATGCCACTGAAATTACCCTCTTATAGCTTCCAGGAGGAAAAGGAATGGGAATGGGGTTAAAGACCGTGGTACTGAAACTTGGGAATGTGATTTGTAGCACAAGGTCATAACAGTATACTTCCTGAAACCAATCTGGGAGATATTTTATTACTATTAGTAAACTTGAGCCTTTTGTTTATGTTTGAGCGACCCCACCAGGAACATCTGCACTCCGGGTAGAAGTGTGTTCATTTGATAGTACTTTACCTTCTTGGTGCCGATTTGGGAGAAAAAGTTAAATACAGCTCTGAAGCATATGTACTGTTTTGGTATATTCAGACTAAAGGAGGTAGGTAGCATCCGACTTTATGAAGTTTTATTCTTGATGTTCTATAGGCAAAGTGGTAGCCTTGGTCTTACCGACCTTCAACTGTTTTGTTTACTAGGAAAGCAGATTGCATTAGATGTTAGAAAACTAGGGAAAGTAGCAGTTTCTGTCTTTGGTGCTGGCTGAGAGGCTTTTTCTTCCAAGTAAGATACAACATCAGCATTGGCATTTTTTTTCCATCACAAATATGGAAAAAATGGCCTAGAAAAATGCCATTATATGTCATTCAGTTACATATTACTAATATAAACATTAGCTAGCTAAAAAAAGGTTAGTTATTTTCTAATCAACTTTTTTCTTTGTGTATCAGTTATATGTATCTATTTTACATAGTTATATAAAACAATTTCCAGAATAAAGTGTATTTTTAATTTTCTTGCTTACACTTCAGAAAATTAGACACTTCGCTGACACTGAAAAAAAAATTCTAAATTTGTTATGTAATGGAATCTTATAAAAGAAGGCTTCTATCAGGTATTGAGTGAAGTAGGTAAGTTTTTTATCAAGAGGAAAAGAAATTGTCCCATTATTTTTCACTGGTTGTTAGATTTTCCCTTTATAAGCAGAATAGTCACTGCCTTTTTAGAATCTTTTTTGCTGTCTCATAATCTTTTCAAGAATAACTCTAGGGTTGGATTTTATCAAAAAAAAAAAAAAGGTTCTGATGACATAGTAATGACTAATTTTTGCTTCTACAGTTAAGGTTTTTAAAATTCTATATAAAAGATTACTTAGATTCCGATTAGTCTTAGTAAAATGTTTTAATATCAAAACATCAGGACAGTTTCATTTATGTGGTTGCCAAATATTATTTTACTTGAGAGGGGAGGTAGGCTAGTGGCTTCTCTTCCAGTTAAGTAGATAATTTGGAATAGGAAGACTTCTGGTATCTGGGATGAAATTAGTTTAACTGCTCTTGTTTTGGTTTTATGCTCACAGAACAACTTGTTGGCTATTATTTGCCACCCATTTACTTCAGGGAGAGGCAGTTCAGGTCCATCTGACTTTGGAAGATGAACTCTGATGATTTGTGGAATTTGTTTAGCTGGCTGAGTCCAGGCTCCTGGACATGGTTGAAATTGGCATCATCCTAGGGTCCTGTTGGCTGTGATTTTAATTAAATACTATGTGAGACATTAAACAGACTGATCTCAGCCTCTGGCAGACGGATTAATCAGAGTGATTGATAGAGTGATATATTAATGAAAATTTGCCTCAAACTAAGGTGGTGTAGAAGGGAAGAGTAGAAATTATTGAGAGAGAATTCTCCATAGTTCTTTTGTGTGTCTGCATTTCTAGCAAGCAGAGGCACTCACTGCTTTTTCTAGACTATATTTTGAAGGATGTTTATATAGTGAACAGTCTTGGAAAATAGAGATGGTGTCTCCCTTCGGGGCAAAAGGCAAGCAGGCTTACCAATATCAAACACTGGAGTTCCCTAAACTCAGGGTTCCTCTTGTTTTTGCGATTCACTGCATGTGCAGATATCACCTGACCTTCTTATCTACCTGTGTTCAGGGAACATGAGAAAATGCTGATATTATAGCTACTGTGAATGCTGTAAATAATGCAGTTCTTTGGGACCTAACCATCTTGTGTCTTCTGTCAGCATTCACGAATGGTGCAGGCTAACTTGCTAGCTTGCAAGTAAGGCAAAATCTCAGCCTTCATAGAGCTGACAGTTGTTTTAGATGATAATAAAGTCAAGATGTTTCTTGCAGAATAGAAATTAATTTATTCATGATTAAACCTTTTTCCAAAATGGTTAGTCCCCAGAAACAAAGATTTTTATTTGTTTGCTTATATAAAATTACTCCATTTCTTTCTAAAGCCTGCTGTATCAGTGAGCGAATCTTCTTAGGAGTGAGGTTATCTGGGGGCAGTCACATCTTCTGCACTAGCTCATTGCGTTAACTTCTCCTGGGCTTCATCTATAAAATGAGAGAATTATATCTCTTAAGATCCATTCAAGTTACAGTATCTCCTGGTGATATACAAAACAGCATCACTTTATTTAACAAGTACTTACATTGCTCTTACTATGGGACACATACTGGCCTGAGTATTTTCCAAATAACTCATTTAACCAGGATGATCAGGGTGATTTTTTTTTAGGTGAAAAAACTGAGGCAGAGATTTTAGTAATTTGCTCCAGGTCATTCAGCTAGAAAGTAGCATAGCTGCTTTTTGTTTCAACTCTAGGTAAAGTTTGTACTCTCATCCACCATGCTGTGCTGCCCATAGCTTGTCATTGAAAAACTGATTCCCTCTCTACTGCGTGAGAACTCTGGAAGCCACATGGGAGAAAGAGGCAGATCCTTACTCTCCAAAATCCTCACACTGAGGGAGAATTTCGTACTTGCGTGTGTGTGTGTGTGTGTGTGTGTGTGTGTGTGTGTGTATCTCCCTCAGGAGGACGCCAAGGTAAACATTCGTCTGTGAGAATACCTGGTTAGAATGTAAAAATACACATTTTCAGGTTAAGTAATTGGTTCTAGGTTTTTAACTAGCTTATTTATGATTGTTTAAAGAAACCTTAGAGTTTTAATCTAGTGGTGGTGAACTAGAGGAGACTCCTTCAGGGAAATGGAGACATTGGCAAGAAGGCTTTTACCTCTTTGACACCTGAGATTAATAAAAGTATGTATAGAAATTAAAATAGTTATACCAAATCATTTTCCTTAAAAATTTTTAGTTAACCCAAATCTTCTTTATGCTAGTAGAGCTTCTTGAAGATAATAAATGGAATCTTTTTTTATCTTATATCTGTATTGTCCCCTAGAACAATATTTTTTTTTCACTGTATTCACTTACTAAGTGTTGAGTGATCAATTCAATTTTAGTGTATGCACGATGATTCTCCAGAGAGCTCTGTGTCTGTCAGGGCCGTGGCAGGAAGCAGAGTTACACTCAAGAGGTTCAACTGAACAGGGTTTCATGAAAGAACTACTTACTGAGGACTAAGGAGACAGACATAGGATGTTGAAGCATCCTCTGCGCTCACGACTGCTAGGCCCAAAGGGGCAACTGGAGTGACAGCAAGTGTGTGGGGTCCAGTGGGAGCTGGACTTTATGGAGGAGGGACAGACCAACAGAGCTGTGACTGGTAGCAGGCAGGCAAAAGGGACAGAAGGATAAATATCCCTGTCTGCTGCCTCCCTCTGACCTCCTGCCAGTCCTATTATTGGATGAACTAAGTAATGGGGAATGTCTCTAAGGGTAGGGGGACAAATGGAAAATAGCCAGTGTGCTAGAGCCATATGTGGACCTGTCTTGGTTCGTTCAGGCTGCCATAACAGAACACCATAGACTGGTTGCCTTATAGACAGCAAAGTTATTTTTCAAAGCTCTGGAGGCTGGGAAGTCCAAGATCAAGGTGCTGGCAGATCCAGTGTCTGGTGAGAACCCACTTTCTGGTTTGTAGAAGGCCATCTTCTCGGTATAACCTCATATAGCAGAAGGAAAAGGTTAGGCAACTCTTTAGGGTCTCTTTTATAGGGACACCGATCCCATTTCTGAGGACTCTGCTCTCATAATCTAATCACCTCTTAAAGGCCCTGGCACTTAATACCATCACATTAGGGATTCAACATAAATTTTGAGGGGACACAAACATTTATTTTATAGCAGGATTGAAGCATGTATTGTCATTTAATGCAATTTGATTCACCATTTGAAAAATATTAAACTTTTCCTCTATCCTATTATACATATTTTATGAAAAACCAATGTGTTCTAGATGTTTTCCAGTTAATTATTTAATATTAATGCTAAGAATTTATGTAAAGTACTGAATTTAAATTATCAGTAGGTGGTGCTGCTGAGATTAAATCCTGAAAAATCTAAAACAGACGTTTGATCATATAGGATTTAGACAGGTTATTTGGGAAAAGAACAGTCAATTTCTGATTCATTTTTTTTTCATGACAGCCATAAAGCATCGCTCTTTAAAATTTTGATTTACTTAATAAGTGAAATAGTCTAAATTTGCCCAACAATCAAAGGAGCAGCAACTGATATATCTCCATAGCATCTGAAGGATGGGCATGTTATAGAACATTTTATTGACAATTTCCTGACATGCTGTACTGGGAAGGTAACTATTGCCTTCTTGTTCTAATTTACTTTTAGAGATATAAGCAATAAATCACGTGTATGAAGATTTTACAAACAATTCTCTTTCTGGGAGAACTACATGCAAGGAACTTCACAGCTTTCCCTCCTGAGAGCATCATCTCATGAGAAAGATGAGCCGTGATTTGGTGATTCCCTGAGGTGCCATTTTCCTGTCATCCCTCAGGAAACTGAGAGTACTACAGGCTTCACCAATTGGAATAGGCTCATAAAAATGGAAGTTTAAAAGTGTCTAACTGGCATGGATTCTCATGATGGTAGTCCTCTATTCCCCAAACTACATCAGGGATGCTTGGTTATATACAGATTTCCAGGCCATTTGCCTGGAGCAGGACTGGAAATCTGTGATTTTTAACAGGTGCCCCAAGTGATCCAAGCAGTCACAATAGCTTGGGAACACGGATACTATGCAATTTCCTTTTGACCTGTTTTCTTACACAGTTGGCCCAAAGCTTCAAAAAAATTCTGGGGTGACAGTCATCTTAGTAAAGCTGAAGAAAGCTATGGGCCCTCTCCCCAGAAAAATGCTTTTACCTGGAGTTTCACATGTAATTTCAGAGGTCCCTTAGAATCCCATTTGATGAACTCCTGTCAGTTTAAAACGCCCCAGGCTGGATTTCAAGGCTTCCCATAATCTTGGTCCACCCTGTTGACTGAGCCTTTGCCCCATTATTCCCATCATAGGAGCTATGAAAATGAACAGATTTTGCAGGTGTATTCCTGGACACGTGGAAAAGGTAAAATCAAAGAACCTGTATGGTTTCCTTAAAGCCTATGTGAGTTCTTAAAAACAAGGAATACAGTCTATTAAGGAAATGCTCTAGGCAGGATTTTTTGGTTTGCAGTCATTGGCATCTTTCAGGAAAAAAAATAAAATTACAGTAGACTGTTGATCTGTCAAGGTATTTAATCGATTTCTTGTGTTCGCAAAGACAAGCCTCTTGTTTAGAGCATCATTCTGTGGCCATGTCATACTTTAGTAACAGTCATTCTGGTAGCACAGTGGTGAAGCACAGGAACCCATCAGATTTCTCCAGATTTTTTTTTTCTTTATTTTTCTTTTTACCAAAACATCCTTCAGCATCAGGAGGCCTGGATTCTACCAGGAGTTATAGTAAAGTCACTCAGAGGTTTTTAATTATTGAGATGAACAACTTTGTTAGTAGTCTGAATCAATTTATCAGCAGTCTGACACTAAGTTCAAATTATTATAATTACAGAGGAAGGTCATATAGTTTCATTTAAATACGTTGGGGCAAATCCTAAATAGATGTTAAAAATAGAAATTATTTGAGCCATTACCTCTGTGGGGGTGATTTTTGTCTACTTCTGTATTATGATAATGACTAGCTATTGGTTTGTCCAAGCTTCAGTAATAAAGGGAAAACAACTCACTAACTGGCAAGATACAGTTTTTAAAAACATGCAGTTTAAGATGTAAACATAATTCTTTATATGCATGAAGTTTTCATTTCTTTTAACTCCCATTGTCTCATTTTAGAAATAGCAAAAAGTTGAAAACGAGATTCAGCAGATGGGATTTACTGGTGACTAAGTGGATAGGAAGGAGTGAGCACGGTAGGCCTGACTGCGGTCCTTTGAGAGTCCTGTTCATAAGGTTGGCCCTTGGCTGGCATTTGGGAGCTTGGATTTTGGAAGGGTTCCCACCATTCCCAGAACTACTAAGAGTAGCTCACTGCGCCCAAACTATATGTACAAACGATGTGGTTTATGCCGAACACCTGCTTTCCTTCTGGGAGTCTGGAATTTGCCTACATGCCAGGCAGCGTACCTACACGATCAGCCCCCAGGAAAAGCCCCCGGCATTAAGTCGAATGAGCTTCCCTGGTTGGCAATATCTTCCACATGGTGTCACAGTTTATTGCTAGGGGAATTGTTCAATTCATCCTGTGTTTCCACGCTGGTTTCTTCTGGACTTGACCCCACGTGCCTTCTTCCTTTGCTGATTTTGTGTTGAGTCGTTTTGGTGTAATAAGTCATAGCCCTGTGAGTCTTCCTAGTGAATCATTAAAACTGGACATGATGTTAGGGTCCCTGCAGCACAGGAAGATACTGTCACTGCTTTCAAGGATGTCATACTGTGTGAGAAAATAAAACATGTACATTTAAAAGTATAGCACAAGGTAGATTTTAATACTAAGTACTATAAGAAGAGATAGGGACTAATATTGCTTGCAACTGGGATATACATAGAGTGTAGTCATTTCACTGTTTGGAACAAAAGGTTTTCCTTAGTTTTATTGAAATAATAATTGGTATGTAGGAATTGCACACAATGTATATAATTTTGTAAGTTTGGACATGTGTATACACTCATGTTAACATCACCACAATCAAAATGATAAACGTATCAGTCATTTCCAAAGTATTCTTGATGTAAGAACACCTAACATGAGATCTAGCCTCTTAACATGTTAAGTGTACAATACTTTATTGTTAACTGTTGGCAAACTGCTGGGCCATACATACTATAGCAGCTCTCTGGAACTTGCTCATCTTGTATAACTGTAACTTTATACCCACTCCTGTAAGAAGAATATGCAGTATTTGTCCTTCTGTGACTGATTTATTTCACTTAGCATGTCTTCTAGGTCCATCCATGTTGTTGCAAGGGGTAGGATTTCCTTTTTTTTTTTTTTAAAGATTAATATTCTATTGTATGTATATGCCACAATTTCTATTAATGGACATGGGTTATTTTCACATCTTGGCTGTTGTGAATAGTGTTGCAGTGAACGTGGAAGTATCTCTTTAAGATCCTGATTTCAATCTATTTGGGTGTATAACCAGAAGTGGGATAGCTAGATCATATGATAGTTCTATTTTTAATATTTTGAGGAACCTCAATACAGTTTTTCTTAGCAGCTGTACCATTTTACATTCCCAGAAACAGTGTACAGATGTTCTACTTTCTCCATATCCACCCTAACCAACATATATACACATATATATACATACATACATATATGTATGTATATATACACATACACACACAAATAAATAAATAGATGTGTGTGTGTGTGTGTGTGTGTGTGTGTGTGTGTGTGTATATATATATATATAAAATAGCCATTCTAACACGTGTTGTCCGGTTCCAGATTTTAAGAGAAAAGGTTTCATTTTTTCACAATTAAGTATGATGTTAGTTATGGTTTTTATTGAGCTGAGCTAAGTTCCTTCTATGCTTTTTTGGCGTTTTAGGGGAATATCATGAAAAGGTGCTGAATTTCATCAAATGCTTTTTTTTCTGTGTTGAAATAATCATGTGATTTTTGTTTTCCATTCTTTATTATGAGGTGCCACATTGAATGATTTGTGTATGTTGAACCATGCTTACATCCCAGAGATAAATCTCACTTGTTCATGGTATATGATCCTTTCAGTGTGCTGTTGAATTAAGTTTGCTAATGTTTTGTTGAGGATTTTTACATCCAAGGTCATCAGAGATATTGGCCTGTAGTTTTCTTTTCTTATGTTTTTGTCTGGTGTTGGTAGGGCGATGCTGGCTTCAAAAAATGAATTTGAAAGTGTTCCCTCTTCTGTCTTTTGAAAGAGTTTAAGAAGAATTGGTATTAATCTTTATATGTTTGATAGAATTCAGCTGTGAGACTATCTGATCCTGGGCTTTTCTTTGTTGAGAGGTTTTTGATTATTGATTCAATCTCATTATCTGTTATCGATCTGTTCAGTCTATTTTTGATTCAATCTTGGTAG
The DNA here is from genome assembly GCF_014176215.1 of Rousettus aegyptiacus. Taxonomy (NCBI): domain Eukaryota; kingdom Metazoa; phylum Chordata; class Mammalia; order Chiroptera; family Pteropodidae; genus Rousettus; species Rousettus aegyptiacus. Next base: position 89,096,780 of record NW_023416285.1, on the reverse strand, counting down.
GTTTTATGTTTCTGGGAATTTACCTGTTTCTTCTAAGTTGTCCAATTTTTTGATGTATAATTGTTCATAATAATCCCTTATGATCTTCCTTTATTTCTGTAGCATCAGTCAGAATATTTCCTTTCTCATTTCTAAATTTATTTGAGTCTTCTTTTTTTTATAGTAAATCCGGCTAAGGGTTTGTCAACTTTGTCTTTTTTAAAAAAAATAACTTATTTTTATCAGTTTTTAATATTCTTCTATTCTTTATTTCATATGTTTCTTCTCTTATCTTTATTATGTCTTCTACTAACTTTGGGCTTTTTTTTTTCTAGTTACTCGAGGTATAAAGTTAAGTTATATTTGAGATCTTTTTTTTTTAATGTAGTTGTTTATCACTATCACTATAAATTCACCTCTTACTGTTTTTTTTTTTTTTGCTGTATCCCATAAACTTTGGTATATTGTGTTTTTGTTTTTAGTTGTCTTAAGATATTTTTAATATCTCTTTTGATTCTTGTACTTGAGTATTATATTTTTTATCTAGACTAGATTCCTGAGCACAGAGAATGAGCCTTTTTTTTCTTCCAGAAACTTTACCTGAACCTGTAGGTTGGCCATATGCCTCTCCTTTTTTGCTCCCATAATGACTTGTGCATCCATCTCTCATTGTGTTTCTATTGAAATTGCTAATTGAAATATGTGTCACTTCAACTAGACTGTAAGCTCGTAAGGACAGAGAGCATATCTTGGACATCTTTTTTTTTTTTACCCCAGCATTAGCATAATAGCTAGCGTAGAGAGTCCAGTCAGTTCATTTGTGAACTCATTCTTTCAGCCAGCAAATATTTATTGCTATCTTACTATATGCCAAGCAGTAGTCTAGGTATGAATATATAACAGAAATCAAATTTGGTAAAAAAATTCCTGCCCTAAAGAAACTTATATTCTAGTTGGGGGAGCAGACAATAAATATAATAAGTCAAATAAACATTATATTATTAAGTAATAAGTGGGAAAATAAAGCAGAGAGGATAGGAAATTGAGGAGAGGGGTGTGTTGAAGGTTTGGATAAGCAGTCTCACTGAGCAAGTATCATTACATAAAGACCTAAAGAAAGTCAGGTAGTCAGATGCTGGGGGACCTGGAGGACAGAATGGCAAGGGCAAAGGCTAGGCTGAAGCATGTGTGTTGGAAGGTGTTTCTGAAGAATATTGAGGATGACAATGAGAGTGAGAGTATTAGGACATTTATTTGGAGAGAGAGGTGGGGGTGGGGAATTGTGTAGGGTTTGGAAATTCTGGTAAAGCCTTGGGCTTTTACTCTAAAGGAAATGGGAAGCCACCGGGGGTCTTTTAGCAAAGAAGAGATAAGTTCACCTACTCCTGAAATGTTTGTGGAACTGAATGGGCCAAACATAATACATCTTTTAAAATACCCACTTAAAAACCGTAATTAAAGCAAAACCTGCACCACCCAGTGGAGTTAGGAAGTACTGCATTTAGGTAAACGACTTGGAAATTTAATTTTATCCAAAATAACTGGATAGTTGTCATTTTTATGCTTTGTTAGGATATGGGCATGACTAATAACATTGTTTTCAAGTTATTTTATCTTAGGGAAAATCGAAGAGCTGCAAACATACTATGTTAACAGTGAAGATTTGGGCAATTTAGGTTAAATCATATTTTGTGAACTTTGAGATGAATATGTGCTAATTAATTAAGAGTGCATCTACATTTAAATTGATTTTATTTCTTTGGTTAGGTTTGTTACTTTGGAATATTTAAAGGCCAATTCAAATCGTTGTAATTTCTTAAAAGTAAAATCTGAGAATCATTGCAAAGAATGAAGCGACTTCCTCTTTTCTTTAATATTCTATTTTTTATAAGATTTTTTTTTTTTTTGAGCCAAATCGATGACATTGCCGGGAAGCGAGATCTTAAATGCTTCCTTTAATAATCCATTTCTAATTCTTAACTCTCATTCATAAATCACTGTACACAATTTGTGTGATGGCTATGTGGTAGGGTGGGAAGCCTTTGTTTTTCTTTTTTTTTTTTTTTTTTTCCTTTCTTTCATTTTGAGATCTGGACAATGATAATAGGAGAACATATTACAAGGGAGCATCATTATTTTAAAAAAGTAGGACATTCTCTACATTTTGTTAATTTCAAGAACAGAAAGGCAAAATTATATTTTTACCCATAATACAAATTTAGTGTAGTCCGGATTATGAACATAACATTGGTAAAAGGGGCACATATCAGATGGTGGCATAATCTTATGAATTCATTTTAAATGATTTATTTGGTGAAACCTGCTTATGAGAATTGGTAATATATTTTGGACATACATACATATTAAATATTATAAATATTCAGGAAATTAGGCCCGGGGGCATGCTTTCACCTCTTTTCGAGGCCCTCCGTAGATCCAGCTTGATCTGCAGAGCAGTTTCACTGTCACCGGCTCCTGCCTTTTCATGCATCAACCCCATATGATCACAGGAAACAAACCAGATATGTCAGAACTTTCCTGGCAGTTTGTACATTTTGTTTCACAGACTGCACCGAAAACAATGAACAAACCTTGAGATTACAAATGATCTTACTAACAATATAAGAGACTTTCAATTTCAACTTCCTGCCTCCAGGAAGGAAATGACAGTTGGAAGTGTGGAGAACAGGTGTTACCCTGGACAGCATGATATCTTCTGCTTACTAAAATAAAAAACATTGCATCAACACTGCTGCATGGAAGTGATTCTAACCACAAGACCCAGTCTTTCCACTACAGACCCAGCTTCAGAAAACCAAATCTGTTTCCTGCTAGGAAGTTGTTAAACCCGGCATTAAAGACAGACTAAGGGACACAGTTCTTCGAAGCAGTCTTGGATGAATCCAAGTAAAGAATTTGGGTGGTTTGAACATGTCCTCCTCCATGTCTTTCCAATAAATGGCAGTAGAATTGTGTGGCAAATGTGACAGGGGACTTAGAAGGGAAGGAATCAGGATGACATAAACTGGTTTTAGCCGAAGGGTAGGTCATTTTAAATTCTCATTTCCCTTTGTCTTTTTCTCCAAGTCCAGGGTCTGGTGTTGTTTCTTCCCAGTAGCTTAATGACATTCCTTTCTTTGTCAAACTGGCTAATTCCTCTATCCCTTGAGAAGGATCCTTCCCTGCCTCCCAATCTTTTATGGGAAAATGTAGACAAATGACACTCTAGAAGGGCTGAGGACTCTGAAATAATTGAAGGCTATGCCTGGGACCCAACAACTACCAGACAGGCTTCCCCAGCCTCTTTTATTAGTGATTTGATTTATTATGCAATATGCCTTTTTGAGGGCACATGGATTAGAAAAGGTTGGGAAAGATATTGTAACACTAGGACCTCTGAAGCCTTTGTGAGTGCTTGCAAAGGAGCTGTAGTCTTTTCCTGATATGCATGATGAGATGAAGAAACTGCAATCCCAGGGCCTTCGTTTTTTCTGGCTGTGGAGGAGGGAGACGTGATGTCTGTAAGTGGGACGGACCGTGCAAGGATGTTGAAGCTTGCAGGCTGGGTGGACAGATCGTATTGGGACAGGTAGTATGTGAGTTCTCCTGAAAGGCCAGCATGAGGGACAACATTCCTTTGAATAAAAGATGAGTTGGCCATTATCAAAGCCTAGCACATTTCCCCTGCTGCCCACCACTTCTCTTACCTTTCATCTGTTTATTCACTCCTCCTACAGATGTGTATCATGTGGCAGGCACTGTGCTGAGACATGATACAAAGATGGAAGCAGATGTTCTCTGCCTTCGAGGAGCTTCCGGTTTTGTAGGGGACCCAATGCACCAGCACCATAGGGTGGGAAGTGCTGCAGTAGAAGTCTGAATGAATACAGAAGAATTCAAAAGGTGTTTTGATGCAACAGAGGAACTGCTCACTTTTGCTGGGGTCGGGGAGGAGAGTAAGAAAAGGATTCACACAGGGCTTAACTGAGGGCAGAAGGATAAAGGCTATACTTTTTCATGTTCTCCTGTAAGATCAAATTCAAATTTGAAGGCAAATTCAACCCAAAATGCCCAGCCAGGAAGCAGTTAACCAAGGCTCGTCCCTGTCTTCTGCTTGCCTCTTTTACGCTGTTCTTTCATATCCCATTAAAGGGATAAGTGGAAGAGGAATTTGTTTATTTTGCTTCTGCTGAGAAGTGAGGAAAAACAAATTAGTGGAGGAAAGAAAAAAGAGCACAAAATTTTATTAAGCTGGAATTGCTTTGTTTGATTTTTTTAGTCTAAAATTATTTTCTAATTCTTTAGCTTGTGAAAGTTTTACAAGTGCAAATACTAATAAATAAAAGTATTGTATCTAGTATATAATTTGTATCTTTTTTTGAGAAGTGTTAAATATTCTCTATTTGATATTATACATAAATCACACTAAAATGCCATTCATTACATAAAAGACAACAGTATAGATAAAGGGAATTTTAATTAAATTGGCATAGTTCGGACCAAAAAGATAAAGTGGACATTACCACCTTACCTTCAGCCCTTGACTTTTAACAGGCAAATGAACACAACTTGAAACATAAGCAAGCCTTGCTGTTCTATGAGACAGTGAGGGGATTTCCTCAGAATTTAAACATGTTACTATGACCAGTTATAGAAATCTGAATATAAATATAAAACTGATCTACGGGTTTTGAGATGGCATTCACCACTTCCGTGAAAAGTTAAACATTACTAATCACGTCCAGTCCTATCTTTGGAAGAGGAAAACAATGATGGCACTTGGTGAACTAAAATTACCATCAAAGTACAAAAAGCTGATTATATATATTCATTTAACCATAAGCCCATCATTTTAAAATCAGGACTGTTCAAAGGAGATGTTCTATCAGCCATTCATGATCTGAATTCTGGTGTATGAGATCAATTTAAATATGGTACACATAAAAAAAATGTCATGAGACATTTCTGTTTTGTGATAAATAAGACAGTGGCCAACTATTACTCCTTAATAGCTTTTTGGAGATAAGCCATCAAGTCTGCCCCTTTCTCCTGTCTTCTTAATGCTGGTGAAGATCCTTTTTGTTTCAGAGATGTATTTCTTGGGATTCTCCAAATACTCTGGGGCCAGCAATGTCTCCTCTTCGCAAGTGATGTCTTTGTTCTTATTGCCATTTCTGCAGGAAATCTGGGGCCTGACGTGTCTTTCATGGAAATTTGGCCCAGTCTTGTGCTTGTCTCTCTTCTTCTACAGTATGGCACTGAACACACTTCTGAACAAAAATCTTGCCCTTCTCAACATCCCCCATTCTAAAATCACTCTTTTGTTGTGCATGATACGGAGACTCACCTCTAGTATCTTTGAAAAAGAAATTTGTATTAGGGATGACATGGAGAATTCATGTCAATTATGTGATATTTCGTATTCTTGCAACCATTTTTCCAAGTGTCTTTCATTTGAGAGGACTTCTGCTAAACTTCTGCTAACTTCAAGTTCAAATAAAATACTAGATAGCCTGAGGAACTGTCTGACTCATTATTCTGCGGGGGGAGGACAGAGGGTGTTACTCCTCAGAGCTACCACCTAAAGAATCCTAGGTGCATCTGGAGTGGAGTGCCAGGCGGCGCAGGTCCCCTTCTGCAAAGGGCCTTGGGACTGAGGGGACCTAGAGAAATGTTGACTTGCACTGATCTGCCAGCAGGCACAGAGGAAGCCATGTAAGAGCAAGCATGTAGAAGGGACTCCAGTGTCTTTGCATGCGGTGCTTCCGTTATCACTTCCGTTGTCTTAGTCAAGGCCCTTATCTCTTGCCCAGACGCCTCAAGGTCCTTGTCTCTGGCCCAGACACCTCTGCTGCTCCCAGCTGGTTTACGGCCTCCAAGTTAAAGCTGCTCCTCCTGTCCATCCTTCACACCTGTACTTGCTGTCCTTTCCGGATGATCAAGTGACTCCTTTGCTCAGAAAAAGTTGCTTTTTCACTTACACACATACACCCTAATTCTTTTGTGGGACATTCACATTCTGACCCCAAATGACTCCTATCGTTGCCTTTCCCTATGCCCTTCATGCCTCATCAGACTTACTCATTCCAGCTTCCTTGCTTCTTTTTACTGCCTGAAATGTCACACTCCAACACCCCCTGTCCGTCCTTGTCCTTATTTTCCTTCCCCTTCCCTCAGCCCAAAAAGAAAGTTCTCTTCCGTGTTACCATAGCATTAATGTTGTAATTCTGACCTCTATTACTTTTTGTTATTCATAAGTTTGTTTTCTCCAGTGGACTGTGAGCATTTTCAGAGCTGGAACCTTTCATCACTCATTTTGACACCCCAGCCTTTAGCAAAGAGCTCACAGGTGCTAAGGAAAGATGTTCATGGAGACAGTTGTTATCTTTTAATATTTGATATGCTTTTGGACAAGATGTAGGTAGCTCTTAATTTAGTGCTAAATCCTGATAACAGGTTTCTAATAGGCCATGTTAGTTTCCTGACCAACAAAATTAAAATAACATTAATCTTTCTTACATAGCAATTAGTTTTTAAGAACAAATAAATACGTGAAGTACCTTAAAGAAGTCTGGTTAGAAAGTTGGCAAGGTAAATCCAAATTCCCTTTTCAAGCACTTGGAAGAAAAATAAAGGGTCATTTTCCAAGATGAAGACTCAAGTTTTGGATATTTCGTTTCATCTGAATGTGCTGAGATATAAAAATAGGGGATTGGATTCCCCTTTAACTGTAAAATTATTCTCTTCCAATGGTTCCACTTAACCAGTGTTAAATATTACATAAATTTTTTTTTGTGTGTGTGTGCTCAAATAAGCAATAAAAGCTACATCAAAAGGCCTCTTTTTAAACAATGCTTCAAAGCATGCTCTGAAGTCCATTTGACAATGATGTGCAAATGCATTAGGTGATCATTTTCACAACTGCTGTTTCTTTAAGAGACCTCGGTTGTTAAGTTAGAAGATCATTGAACCATACGAGGGTCAATAAAAGAATAAAAAGTCACTGGTTAGTGATTCGAGTACAAGGAACTTGATCCTAGTTCAGGATCTGTGTCCATATGCTGCTCCTAGTCAGAGAGGGAGTGTCTGGCCCTCAGCAGCCCTCACAGCCTCAGGATGACTTCTGGAAGAATAATCAAGCTTGTGGTGTTTGAGCTTCTTGAGTTTGCTGCTTTCTCCATCCCCACTATTGTGATTGTGGAGCAGTTTGCCACTGCCTATGAAAAAAAGACGGCTGAGGAAACTTATTATTGGCTGATTGTTTCCTGTTCGATTGCCTATGTGGCTTCAGTGAGTCTGCTGATTTGGGTTCCCATAAAAGTTCTCTTATTCAAGAAACGGCATCTTTCCAAAAAGATTAAAGGATGGTAAGTAAAAGAATTCTTTAGCAGGGAATCCTTTGGATGCTTTCGAAGATATTTTCTTATTACTGTGTGTAAGGTTGTTAGCATAGCAGAGATGGACGTAATGTAAGATTAATGAGATGTAACAATCAGTTTCTGTTTATGGTATTTTCCATTTTTTTCCCCTATATTCTCAAGTTTGTGTTTTATTTTTTTAAATTAATTTACATTTTTAATTGAAAAAATGCTTTTTAATATTTTTCTTTATTTTTTTCCTTTTTTCTCCTCGTCTACTTCTTTCCTCTCTCCTCCCCCTTCCATATTTTTGTAGGGTCAGTTTTACTGACCTAAAATAACAAATTACATGTGTTCAGAAGATAGGAATTAGCATGAGTCTATGAAATCCTGAGTAGTAAATGTTGGACCTAATCATAAGTGTCCTCAGTCTCATAAAGTTATCACATTTAATGTACAAAAGTCATAACTGCAAGATTATAATATAGAATTTTGATTTGTATAAAACTGAAAGTAATGTCTATTTTAAATGTTATCATTGCCTATTTTACAGGTCTAAGGTCCTTTAACCATTAACCGACTGAGAATTTTAAGCAGCTAGTTCCTTTAATTAGATTAAAAAATACTTTACTCTGTTGGCAAATTTTATTACCTTGATGGTGTTGATTTAATTAACAGTTTAGCTAATGACTATTGACCCTCTAGAGGTTTTGAGAACAAATAATCTGGTACTAATATATTTTTCTTTTTAGATCTTCAGATCTGATCGTTACTCATCTGGGATTTCTTTGTTTTCTTTGATAACTTAAATTTTCTTTCACCCTGATCTTTTATTTTAAAATTGAATAATATGGAGTGTATTTGAAAAGCTAGGAGCTGAGAATTTTAGTATAAGCAAGGATAGAAAAGTAAAAATAATAAATATAGTAATATAGCTTGAAATACTGGTACAGAAAGGAAGAGCTAAAGTGTGGACTTAATGAAGCATATCTAATAACTGATACCAACACTGGATGTGGCCTCAAGAACCTTATTGGGGGACTTTCTGTGGGCAGAGCTCCTAAGGGGTTTCCGGACATAAATTATTTGGTTGGCACTGCTTTTATCAGTGGGATTTAGGGGTTTTCCAAACCTTGACCCAAAGCCTCAGGATCACCTAAGGGCGGGGAGGGTGTTGGATCTGAGCTGGGCTTTCCACTCCTCACACCCCCTGGGAGTGGCTTTGACTGTCTAAGATCACTGGCTGGGCCAGGAGATTGGAAGGTCCAAATGGTCACAGGAGGAAACCAGTAGGAAACTGCCCCATGCTAGCCCAGAAAGGAGCTCTTTTACCTTTTTCTTTTCCATTCGCTCAAATTCCTAGGACCCTAAGTTCTTAATATCATTCAGGCAGCAAATCTTCCCATATCATGTATCATCATCATCAAGCTATAATTGCTTTACTGAACATTTATGTACTAAGAGATTTATATATGAATTTCATTTCAGTCTGTACCACCTCATGAAGCAGATACTTTCATAAGTTTATCATTATTATTCACCAGAGGAAATTGACGATTAGTTATGCAACTTTCCCAGTCAGTTAACTAGTGAGTGGAAAGACCCCACTTTGGACCTAGGCCCCTCTGACTCCATAGTTGGTACTTCTAACCATTGCCTCTCTGAAGGTCTCAATCTCCTGGGGCAGCTGAGATTAAGAAAGAGACTTGTCTTTCGTTTTTACTTCCCAATGCACATTTCCTTTTGTGCATTTGCGTCACGTAGCCACCTTGTGCTAACGTGTTGGGCTGTCACAACAATGACATCTTTCGGTGATTTCTTTTGGGAAATGCTCTTGTAAGCTTTCGTTTCTATCTGCGGGTGTGGCTGGTCACAAGTATTCCAGACAGTTTTAGAGATATGACAGGTATCTATAATTTCAGCGAAACTATGAAACTACTTCCTCATGGCTTCATTCATAAGCACTATCATGTTGTTCTCTTCCTGGCACAGAAGAAGAGAAATAGCTACTGAGCACTATGCTAGGAGCTTCACGCCTTCTGTACTTTATGACAACTCAGTGAGGTATGTGCCAGTGTTCTCATCTTATAGATGAAGAAGCAAAACCTCAAAGAAATGATTAACTTTGTCAAGTGATAAAGTTCGTAAGTGAGGGAGCTGGGATTTGTGAGCCGAGATCACTCTGATTCTGTGCTATTTCCTCTATCTCATGCAGCTTTTTATTCTTTCCAATTTTAACTGCCAAATGCATTTCAAGAAAAAAATCAACTCGTTTAGCATCATTAAGATACATTTCCCCCAAAGATGCATATTTGGATATTATATATGATTCCCAAAAGATGTGTATTTGGATATTTTAATATATGTGGTAGTAATAGAGTGTGCCATATCTTAATTGCTGGATGAAGATTTAAAAATAATTGCTACTCTAGAAAGTAGGTATTAAAAGTATGAATTATTTTTGAAGAATACTTAACTAGTTGTTTATGTGACATTTCATAGATCCTTAGCTTTCACAGATACATTGTTGAGGAGCCTATTTGAAAACCTCTGTGTAGGTCACATTGGCATCCTGAGCCTGTGAGGCTGGTATTCAGGAGAGGGTGAGTCATCCAGCTAGTAAAGGGTGTGCCCTGGCAATACCACTGAGAGATGCAGACCTGAGTTCAAATCCCAGCTTGGACATTGACTGTGACCCTTATTGTGAATTATTTCAACTCTTTCAATTTTAGTGTTTTCATTAGCAAAACAGGGACAACCTAGTTTCTTCACTGGGGTGACTAAGACTGCACATAAAGTTCTGAGCACAGTGCCTGGCATCTCAGCGAATACTGGTGTCACTACCTCAAGCTGAATTTAGTATTTTCATTTAAAACATGAACTCATTTAATCCTCACAATGATTATGAGAAGTGGTAGTAGTGATGATAAAACTGATGAAATGGAAGAAAAGTATATGCTATTTAACTGACACTCTTTTAAGTTTAGATAATCTCATAGGTCTCTTTTATCCTTTGAGAATAATGAGGGCCAACATGGTGATATCATGACTATTTTCTAAAGTATTTTGCATGTACGCAGTACTTTTATGTTTCGTTTTTTTTTTTCACTTGATCTGCATGCCAGTGTTGTGAAATTGACCAGATGGATGTCATTCCCATTTTATAAGGGAGGAGTCAGTGTCAGAGAGTGAAGATATACAACTAAGTCAACAGTAGAGTCTGAACTTTAATCGAGTGCTCTTTCCTTTACTCTTTTTAAACACTCTTATTCTTTTCGAATAGTTGTTTCTTTTCAGGGATGCCTGTCATAATTTATAATAGACTAGGGAGATGGTTTGAGGAATGAAGAAATGCTATATACATACTAAATTGTGTATCCCAGTAAATTAGAGTAATTTTTTTTTCCAGGAGTAACAGTGAATGTTTGGAACCATTGAGCAAGGCTAGCCAGGAAGTGGAGCACACCTTCATGGAGAGGGTGCCTTGGGGCAGGATGATTCTGGAGGACCCTTGGGGATTCCCACACTGTCTTGGGATCCAGGGCTATATTTCACTGCCTTTGGACCCAGGCCTATATTTCAGGAATCCTCTCAAGTTTTCAAGACTTTAATTGCTTTAGACATAACCTGTCAGGAAACTTGGGTAGTTCCAAGTTTTAAAGACTCTAATATTTTGGATTATATTTTACTTTGCTTAAGTCCTTAACATATTCAATGAGATTTTGCTGTTGATTTGTTTAAGGTAGAGTAGTAATATTAATTGTAGTTGCAGTCATAGTAAAAAAAAAAAAAGAAGAAGAACAAATATGTATTGAACAGTCACTGTGTACCAAGCATACTTGTAAACACTTTGCCTATATTATTTTAGTTCTGTAAGATTTATGTAAGAACTTATAACTCCCATTTTACAAATAAGGAAATTAGGGCACAGAGATTAAAAAACCACATAGCCCGTGGGTTCTGGAGCCAACACTAACCCCAGGGTGTCTGTCTCCAGAGCACCTTACTACTCCACAGCAGCACACACAAGTGATGGGCACAGTGCCAGTAACATCTGGGTACTGCTGGGCAGACACGCTATGCCAAAGGAAATAGAGCTTGCTCTTTTCAGCACCTCTGAGGTCATCAGTAAATTACCGTGAACTTAACAGTGGTGCTTGACAGTTACTTCTTAGAACACTCCCATTTCTCTCACTGGGTCCATCATCATCTTAAATACCCAGTACTAATAATTGTATGATACTTGACTACAGGCTTTTCTTCCTTGTCCCCCCCACCCCCGGCATATTCAACAAATCTTTCCTGGCATATGCAGTGAGTCACCAGATTCCATTAATCCTTCCTCTTTCACCTCTTCCCTCAGCTCCTGGTTTTCCAAGACTGATTCATTCACCCCAACTAGGCCCCTATTTCCAGGACCTCCCTACAATGGCAAGGTTCCCCAGATTTTCACATGTTAAGATGCAGTGGCAGATCATGGGTCCTGGAAGCGTGAAGAGCATTTTGTTAACTGCTCCTGGGGCAGCCTCAGCTGGCGTCCCGTCCTTTGTTTCTTCTCTGCTCACTGTTTCCCTCGCAGTTCTTGTTGACAGAGTAATATCTTGAAAAATGTTTTCTGCATGTCAGTTGCACCCCCCTCCCCCCAAAAAAATCTGTTCTGCTCCTTACCTGTACAGTTCAGTGTTGACATTATACTGCAGAATCCTGAAGCTGGAAGGCACTTAGATTTCTTCTACTACATTGTTGCTCACAGTATAGCAGTCTACCTCTGATCTTCTAGTGAATTCACTACTTTTTGTGCCTCTTGAGTATATTCTTCCTTGTTTCTTATATTGAAATAAAATCTGCCACCATGTGACTTTCTTTCCATCTTCTTTGTAGACTTCATGTCCTCTGCCCTCCCTTTGTATGCCAGTGAATTTGGGCTGTACCCACGAACCCCTGATTTTCCCCTTTCATTGCTTTGCAAGCACTCTCATTGGCTCTGATAGAAACTGCCACTTGCATGATGACGAGTCTCAAAATTGTGTCTTCATTGGGTGACTTCTCTTCACTCACTGTATATGTATATGTAAGCTTTTCAAATATTCGAAGATTGCCACATCACTCTGCTGGCTCAGCCACATCTCTTCTCACTAAGTCTTTTCTCCAGTGTCTAGATGTCATCAGTTAATTCTCACCCTGCGATTTCTGGATCCTTTACCCTTTGGATGTCTCCTTGGGATGCTGGCTGACTTGTTAATGTCGGGATGTGATCTTATTGATACCCGATGTCCTAATGATGCAGCCAGTGACTTCAGCTCTTGATACTATGTATTGACTTTAATTGCAACTGTGCCACTTGTTATATAATTTGTGATTAACTAAAATTCCCTGAAAAACTTACTCTCAAGGCACAGTTTCTCATCTTGCACTTAGGCAACTCCCACGACCCTGTAAGTGCCTTAAGGCCGGATTGAGTCTTACATGTCTCCTATCCTTCAAACAGGCCGTGGGACACACATTTAACAACGTTTTAGGTGAATGGGTGAATGGATGAATGAATACTCAAACTGTTTTTTTTAAACCTGAATCCAATAATTTACCCTCATCTCTATTAAATTTCATCATGTTGGTGTTAGCCTTATTTTAAATCAATTGCAATCTTCTGAATCCTGATCGTGCCACTCAGGATGCTAGCTTGATTTTGTGTCATCTGCAGAGTTACTAGTAAATGTGTTAGATGGCACAGTTTTACTAGAACTTCTCCAAGTCAACAGGAATCCACTAGTCTGCTCTTGGGTTTTGTTAGATAAGCTATGAATTTACCTATCTGAACTTCCTTCCTGTTCTCAGTTCCTCTTTTAGTAAACATTTACTGAGTAGTCGCTGATTGCCTGGCAGATCTATCCAGTGAGGACATCAGATAATCTAGTCTCATCACTTCTCGGACACACCCTGGCATCCTAGGCCATCGATTCTCTGACTTCTGTCTACTTTTCCAAACTACCTCCCTACACAGATTCTTCATTCTAACCAGCATTATTCCCAGAATATTGTAGGGGAGTATCTGGCTCCACAATAGGTATTGTCTTTTTCCTCAGGGATCTTGCAGTCTACTGTGGAGAGTGCACAGTTCCACATGAAAAAAATTAGGAAGTAATGTAAAACAATATGCACTAAATCACTAAATGGTATGTGACGTACCACAAGTCCTTGCTGAGCTCAGAGAAGGGAGTCATCAAGACTTAGTACTGGTAGTAGGGAAGGTTCCCTTTTTGATTCATTTTCCCTGCCCCCTCCCATCCCATCGCCCGCCACCATGCCCTGCACGTAGCAGTATTCAGTAGATGGATTTGTGGACTCAGGTTTTTCTAAGAGAGCACTGTGGTTTGGAGTAGTCAGAGAGAGTCTCACACGGAAAGCTGGATTTGAGCCAAGCTGAGAGAGGCATGACATTCCAGAGGGGTGATGAGTCTGAATAACAGGCCGACACAGGAATAAGCACGACCTCTTTAAGAGGAGCGGGGTGAGAGAGGAAGGCTAGCTTGCTGGGAAAGGAGGGAACAGGGAGAAATCAGCCGGACAGTATTCCAGAGGGGGTACGAGCATGAGTTTGAGTCAGAAAGAGCTGGGTTGCAACTCCTCTTTCACCTAGCTTGGGCAAATTAAAATCGTCGCTTTCTTCATTTGTAAACCAGGGATGATACCCCTTTTCAGAGTTGTTGTGGGATCTGAGTGATGTCTGTAAAATGCTTTTCTACAGACTTGGCATGGAGTGAGAGCTCCCTGGGATTAGTGTACAGTGGGAGTGTTATTTTATGTTGGATTGTTAAGGCCAGGTTGCGGGAGACCTTGAATGACAGGGGAGCAAACTTTGACTTAATGATGTAGGTAAAGGGGAACCTCTGTGAATTTCTGACCAGAGTGGTTTCTTGTTATTATCTGACCTTTCCACTCACCGTGCTTCCTCTGTGAGAAATTTCGGGGCCAGAATTCTTGCTGCACAAACGGGAATCTTTAACTGACCATGACTGAGCTCAGACCTGTCTTCACAGGCCTGCTCCTGAGAAAGGCCTTTGTTTTGACAATTTGCTGCAGATGCACACAGAGCTCTGCTGGTAATACCCGAACTCAGCCACGTCCACAAGTCCTTCCCTTCAGCCGGTCTGTACTGTAGTTTCAGCCTTGCATTAGTTTCAGCTTGAGTACAGCTCCAAAGAAGTGTCTATGATATTTCTAACATAAATTTCATTACTCATTGGATTAGTTTCCTAGGACTGCTGTTATAAAGTACCACAGACTCGGTGGCTTGAACAACAGAAATTTGTTTTCTCCCAGTCCCGGAGGCCGGACATCCGACATCCGAGTGTAGCCGGAGCTGGTTCCTCCTGTTCCAGGCCTCTCTCCTGGATTCTGTTGTCTCGATGGCACTCTGGCATTCCTTGGCTTATAGCTGCATCACCCTGATCTGTGCCTTCATCTACACGTGTCATTTTCTATGCATCTCCTCACATAGTCTTCTTTTTTGCGTATCAATCTCCAAATGTTTCCTTTTTATAAGGAAACCAGTCATGTTGGATTAGGGCCCACCCTAGGCCCTCATTTAACTTATTACCTCTGGAATGATACTATTTCCAAATACAGTCATATTCTGAGATACTTGGGGTTGGGGCTTCAATTATGTCTCTTTTTGGAGACATAATTCAATCCATAACTGCCTGCCTCTGCCCTCTGCCTCACTGCAAAATAGATTCACTCCATCCTGCCTGATATCTCCAAAGTTTTAATCATTCCAGCATCAGCTCTTAAGTCCAAAACCTCATCTAAACATCATGAAGTCAAAGTCCCAAAATTCACCTTCTAAACAAACTATCTAGATCAGTTAGGAGTGAGATTCTGGATAGGAGTTATCTTGGGGCAAAAATTCCGCTCTATCTGTAAACCTGTGAAACCAGGCAACAAGTTATGTGCTTCCCCGGTACATTGTGGGGCTGGCATAGGGTAGACATTCCCATTCCAAAACAGAGATATTGGGGGGGGGGGGAAGGAATCTTGGATCCCAAGCAAATCTGAAAGCCAGCAGGGCAAATTTTATTCAATTTGAAGGCTTGCTCATCCACTGTGGCTAGATGCTTCATCCTCTGGGTTTATCAGGATGGGAGCTTAGCCTTAAGCAGTAGCCTTGGCCTCTGGATCTGAGGAGGGAACTTCAGGGGCAGTGGAACCTCCCTAACGGCCTCTGAAGTACTGTTATAGTCCTTCCCTTTTCTAGACGGATATGATATATTTGCAGCCAGATAGTTCTTTCAGCCATTTCCTGCTTATTGAATCCCAGAAGTCTGACAGCCTTCCTTAATTGTGCCCCATCTCTGACCCCCTTCAATGCAAGCTGTTGGTGTTTCTGCTGAGGTAGTCGAGTGGATTCACAGGCTGCCTCCACAGTGTTTCTTCGGGAACATGCTCTCATGTTTTGCTGTATGGATAGGCTGAAATTTTTCCAGACCTTCAAGTTCTGCCTCTTTTTTACTTAATCATCCTCTCTTTAATTTATCTCTCTCCTCTCCCATTTTGTTATAATCAGCAAGGAGGAGCCAGGCCACGCCTTCAGTGCTTCGCTTAGGAATCTCCTCAGCTAAATATCTGAGTTGATCATTTACAAGTTCTACTTTCTACCCCACAGAAGAACATAATTCAGCCAAGTTCTCTGCACCTTTATGAAAAGGATCACCTTTTCCCCAGTTTCCAATAGCACTGTTTTTATTTCTATATGACACCTCACCAGAAGCGCCTTTGACATTCTTTATCAACCTTCTGCCCTTGACAATATATGTATTCCCTAGGGAGAGAGAGAGAGTTGTTTCTCTACAGCCCTCCTCTCTGCTTTCTGAGGTCTCACCAGGATTTCTTTTAATGTCCATATTTCCACTAATGGTCTCTTGTAGGCAATCTAGTCTTTGGCTATCACATGCCTTCCCCCTCTTCCAGACTCTACCCATTACCCAATTCCAAACCCACTTCCACATTCTTAGGTATTTGTTACAGCAGTACCCCCTCTTTCCCTTAGCATACTCTGTATTAGTTTCCTAGGGCAGACTTAACAAAGTACTTCTAACTAAGTGGCTTAAAAAACAGAAGTCATTCAGGCTAGAAATCTGAAATCAAGGTGTTAGTTCCTTCTGGGGTCTGTCAGGGAGAATCTGCTCCAGACCTCTCTCCTAGAGTCTGTCGTTTTGCTGGCACTCTGTAGCATTCACTGGCCTGTAGATATATCACCCTGATTGATTTCTGCCTTCATCTCTTCATCTCCACATGGCGTCTTTCTGTGTTTCTTCACATAATCATCCCTCTGTATGTATGTATGTGTGTGTGTGTGTATATATATATATATATCTTTCTGTAAATTTTCCCTTTTTATAAGGACGCCAGTCAAGTTAGATTAGGCCCACCCTAATGATCTTATTTTGACTTATTACCTCTATAAAGACTCTGTTTCCAAATTAAGTTATGAAGTCTTAAGGGTTTGGATTTCCAACATCTCTTTTTGGGGAACATAATTCAACCCATAACACTCATTAATGAATTATAAACATGTGCTAGCAATAAGTCAAGATTTCTAAATATAGGTTTTCATTATTTCTGGGTAAATAAAACAGAGACTTGGATTGATATTTAGTTATTAACTGTTCTATCTGTTCATTTAGTGTTTATTGAATATCTGCTATGTGCCAGACATTCTCTGGCATGATGAGGTTCCTGAACTTGGATGAGAAACAAGTTACATTTTTATTTTCACTAAACTCTAATTGAAAACTAGCATTTCCTTTCATTGTGGTTGTTGGTAACAAAGCATAGTAGTATTATCAAGACCTGTATCTTTATTTCATAGATTTTTCCATATCACCATATAATTGTTGTGGATACTTCAGAATATGCTTTATGATCTTCACTGCCTTGAAATTATGAGTGATTATAGTTTCTGCTAGATCTTGAGTACTCCAAGGAAAATAAGAAGACATTGTGTTCGTAGATAGGCATATTTATTAAAAGATCAAAAATTTTTAAGATTTTGGATAACTTTTTTTAACATAATTGCTTTGTTTTATAAGTCTATATATTTTATTTTATGCATTAAAAATTTCTGTTTTGAGAAGTGTTCACAGGATTTACCAGAAGTTTCATTGCTCAAAAAACTTTGAAAAACATTGTTCTAGATGGTAGAGATAGAGTATTGAACAATTTAGATGAGGCCCCTGTTCCCATTGAACTTACTTTGGGTATGAGCAAATAAAGAAAGGATCCGCAGAATTTCAGGTAGTCCTGTATATGTATTTTTGATGCCAACAGGGAGCCAGACATAGAAGGTACAGGAGTAGAGGCCCCTGGCAAAAGCAATAGCCAGCATATGACTTGGAAGTGGGGCAAGCTTGATACAATCACAGAATAACCAGAGGGCCAACATGACCAGAGTTAAGTAGGTGTTGGAGATTTAGGTCATTCTAAGTGAGGAGGAGCAGAGGAGGAATAAGAGGAACCACATCATGGAGAGCAGTGTAGCTAGGGAATTAGTTTCAATTTTATTCTAATTGGTCACTGTGCTGCTATCACCATCATCCGGCTGCAGAATTCTTTTCATCTTGCAAAATTAAAGTCGTACTCATTAAGCAGTAACCCTCCTTCCTCCCATACTCTAGCATTCAGAATTTTTGATCAAGACAGCGATGTGTTTTACATTTTAAAAATATGGCTGTTGACTCTGTGGAGAAAATTTTGCTAGGTAAGAACAGAGGCACTAGCAGGAAACTGGTTAGAAAATACTGCAGACAAGAGATGATAGTAGGTGAACCACGATATTAGCAGAGGATGGATTCGAAATGGATTTCGGCAGTAAATCAGACAGGATTTGATGGTGATCAGAACAGTATGGAGAAGGATGTGGATTCTTCTTCAGCCATGTTAAGTTTGAGTTGCCTATTTCGACATCCATGTGGAGATGCCAAGTAGACAGTTGAGTGTACAAAATCAGGGCTCAGGATGGAGGCCGGTATATGTAGACTGTAATATGTTTGGGAGCCATGAGCAAGTGGAGAGTATTCAAGCCATGGGATCGGCTGAGATAATCAGGGAAGATAACATAGATACAGAAGAGGGACACTAGTAGTTCCTGGAGCACTCTCCATCTTTTAGAAGTCAAGCCGAGAAGAGGACTCTGGATGCTCTAGCTAGCCTCAGAGAGCTGAGTGCTGCAGGAACCTGGATCTGGGCTCAGAAAAGGAGGCAAAGCTAACAATTTAAAATCCCCTCAATCCCATCATACCTCTGGTTTTAACAGGTCATACCAGTCTGGTTGTGAGAGACGGGCTATCCCACCCCATAACTTATGTCTGTACTTAGAATACCGGAGATCAGGCTGGAATAGAGGGATGCCTGTCAAGACCAAGGAGAAATTTTTAGTCATTCGAAACACTCCAGTGCTTTCTGTGCTTAGACACATACCATCCTATAAATATGATGACTATAATAAATATTTAATTAAGGGAAGAAGAGGTAAATATTTCATTATAGAAAAGCTTTAAATATATTTATTTTGTTTTCCCATAAATTAACGATGCTAAGCATATATTTAAATTTTCTCTGTCATAATATAAAATATTAAATACATGTTATATCTGAGTAACTATTGATTGATTTTGTAAGGTTTAAGACGTGATCCAAACACAAGTTTAAAAATTAGGTGATTTTTATGTATATGTGATTTTTTTTTTTTTTTGGTTCAAGTAAAAAATATCCAAATGCTTTCAATTTAAGACATCCTTAAGTATCTACATATCATCTCTAAATGTAATTTTTGAAAAATCAATTTTACAACATGGGGTATATTATAACTTACGGAAGCCGTGCTGTTCTTTTTTTCCCATTGGTCACCAGAGCTGGAGTCCTGGGCCAGGATTCTAATGAATAAAATATGAAAATGTTGCATGTCATGTGTCTTGCATTGTGATACTTACAGTTATCTATGATGTGTTATTTATTTGGAAATCTCTCACCCCTTTGTTCTAGACAAGCGTTTTTTTTAAAATTTAATTTTTTTTTTTTTTTTTTTGCGTGTGTTCCCCTTTGCCATACTCAAGCATTTGGGAAATGGAAATAGGGAAGCAGTAGCTTCTAAGAAAAATGATAGATGAATGGCACAAGAACTGCAAAGTTAGCAAAAAGTAACAGGAACTGTTGATCTTGTACATTATTGCTTTTGCTTATTTTTTTCTCCTTTGCTAGGAGACCTATTATGATGATGTGTGTACTACTCACTACATTCCCCAGCTTCAGCTTTTCCATAGCAACGATCGAGGTATGGAATTTTGATTTCTTAAAGTCTATTTTATCCAATCTTCTTCCAAATTACAGTTAAAGTACTAAGATCATTGTTACCTCTGAGGTGGTGGAGGAAGGTCTAACAGCTGATGAGGGAAAAATTACTTTTGTATTTGTGTGCAAAAGACAGGAATGTTATTTCAAAGTAATTTTTTAAAAGTAAGGAATTTGAAAGTAGATCCACATTTGTTTCTTCCACCCTGGTGTTTTTCATGTTTGTCCTCAGTTCTAAATGGAATGGAACAATATTCCGGCGAATAACCACTTACACTCTAAAACCCTGAAATCTATCTATTGACAAATACTTTGCACGTGATACTTACTTGAAAATAATTTTACGTTTTGACTAAGCGCAGCTTCAAAAGGACTGTAATGGACAGGTGTCTGCAGGACAGAAATATCATAGGCAGACAGACCTTTCCGTCTGTAAGAATTTATTCAAGAAATTCAAAGAAGTATGCCCTGCAAATCTTATTTATTTGTAAGGTGCTGTGAAAGATATGATTTTCACTTCCCCAAAATGAAAACTTAAATTAGTTTGTGATGTTTCCTTCATATGTTGAGCAGATATCATTAAGTACATATTACATGCCAGGTACTGTGTTAGGTACTGGCGATAGAGCACTTAGGAAACTTCACAGTCTCTGGTCTTTAGTAATTATTTCCTGAGAGTAAAGTTAAGAATAAATAGGCAGTGAGAATTAGTATAATTGTTGTGAGAGAGGCGAGTACTGGGGTAATTCCTCACCGAAGTGTAACACACAAACAAAAAAGTGCACCAGCCATAAATATATAATATTAATGGGACGCCACAAAGCAAATGTCTGTGTAAACACTAAGGTCAAAAAATAAAACTGCCGGCTGTCTAAAAGCCACCCCATGTTTCCTTCAATAACTACCTTTCTCTCCTCCCCAGAGGTGTCTACCTTAACTTCTAATATCACGGATTACTTTGTTTTTTTTTTTTTTTAACTTTTTATAAAGGGAAATCAAATTATTATCTCTCTATCCATCATCTATCTATCTATCTATCTATCTATCTATCTATCTATCTACCTACCTATCATGTATCTATCTATCTATCTATCTATCTATCTATCTATCTATCATTTTCTATCTATCTGTCTATCTATCCATCCATCATCTGTCTAATTTGTATTTGGCTTCTTTATTCAAAAGTGTGGTTCATTCATGCTTTTGTGTGTAACTGTAGCCCATTCATTTTCATTCCTGTGTAGTCATTTTATGAACATAGCACAATTCATTTATCAAGCCTACATTTGATGGCCATTCAGTTGTTTCCAGTTTGGGCTATTATAAATAATGTTGCTTTGAACATCCTTGCATTTGTCACATGGTGCATATGTGCAAGCATTTCAGTTGGTTAAATATGTAGGAGTAGAATCGATGGGTCAGAAGATGTTCAAATGTTTAATTGCAACAGATGATGCCAGTTTTCCAAAGAGCTTATACCAATTTAGACTTGTACTAGCAGAGAATGAGCATTTCTGTTATTTTCCATCCTTACCAGTAATTGCTTATAAGTCTTTTTATTGTAGTCATTCCAATGGGTATATTCTTGAGTCTCCTTGTAGTTTTTAGTTGCATTTTCCCAGTAATGAATGAAATTGAGCACTTTTTCTTGACGATTTTTTTTCTATTGTGTTGCTTATATTTTTAAAATCAATTTGGAAGGATTGTTTATATATTCAGATTTCAAGCCCTTTGTTGATTATATGTATTGTGAATATCTTTACATTCTGTGACAATACTCTTATTGGTATCTTTTGATGAAGAGAGGTTCTTAATTGAAAAATATTTCAATTTATTGATTTCCTTTATGAATAGTGTTTTTGGTAACTTGTTTGAGAAGATTTCGTCATAATCTCAAGTCCTGAAGATATTGTTCTATATTACATTTTGGGTCCTATATTGTTTTACCATTCTCTTTAGATTCACAATCCATCTAGAGCTAATTTTTGTACTTGTTGTACAGTAGGATGGCATGTTCCACTTATTTTTTCCAAGTAATATTAATTTATTATTTGGGAAGAGCACTATTTATTTTGGACTGAGCACCATTTATTAAAAAGTCTGTTTTCCTACATTCCTCTGCAGTGCTGCCTTTATTATAAATCACATATATACATATATATACATGGTTTATGTCTGAATTTTCTGTTCTGTCCCATTACCTACTTTTCTGTTTCTGTGCCAACACCTCACTGTCTTAATTCTTGTAGCTTTACAATAGCTCTTTATATCCAGAAGAGTAAATCTTTATATCTTTTACTTTTTCTTCTAGTGTCTTGTCCTTTGTATTTTCATATAAATTTTAGAGTCAGCTTGTCATTTTCCACAAAAACTTGGAATTTTGATGGAGGTTGCATTGAATGGTAGCACTCTTAAATCTCATTTTCTCTTTGTTATTGGCATGCAGAAATAGTTTATCCATCTTGGGGATTTTCTTCATATGTAATCATGTAGTCTATGGATAATGATACTTTATTTTTCTTTATTACCAATGCTTATACTGTTTATTTCTTTCTCTTGCTTTACTACACTGGCTAGGACCTCTAGTGCAGTGTTGAATAGAAATGGTCAAAGTAAACCTTTGTCTTGTTCCTGACCTCATAGGGAAAACTCTCAACATATCACCATTAATATGATGTTTGCCATAGGATTTTTGTAGGTACCTACAAAAGGTATCTATCTACAGGAAGGAAATGCCTCAAAGCCTAGCTGGGTTTGCCTAGTCTCTCCCTTCTTGGAAGACCCTAAACTGTAATAATTGCCCCTGTAGCTCCTTGAATTAGGACTTTCAGGCTCTGCTTAGAAGCAGAGTTGGAAGGAATTGCCTATTCTACCACTACCAGGGGCCTGCTGTTATATTTTCACGTGCATTTACTAAGCTCTGTCTTGAACTGCAAGCTCTTCCATTGATATGAATCCTTATTACATCTTTAGAAATGGTTGAAAATTTGTGGGGTCAAATACATGAGAAGCTGAAAACCAAGTTTCTAGTCTTTTAGTAAATGTATCTATAATTAATTTAGCACTGCTTTCAGGTAATTACTATAATTATGAACTATGAAAGCACAAATATTTAATGCTTGTAAATGGTTTTCTGAAAACAGATTCGAAAGAATAATAGTGGTTCCACAGATGCCTTACCTGACACCTTGCCTGACCTGCCAGTCTCTCTGGTTCTGACTTCCTTGATCGTGGTTGATATTATTGAAAAACTCAGGATCTATCCTCTTAGAGGGAAGCAAATGAGTAAGTATTCTTTTAAATATACATTTTTAACAAGTTTGACATATAATTCACCTTTCTGCACCCTGTTACCATGTTTAATGGTAACTTTTCTTAGAGAGATAACATTACAGATAGAAGATTACAAATGAAGCTATCTAAATATAATTATTTTAAAACCTATTTTGATAGCTAGACAGTTATTCTTATTTCTTATTTGCATTCTCATAGTACTGATACATGAATACAACTTACCAAATATTTAATGCCAAAAATTTAATGTTTACTTTAGTAAGAAAATTATCTAAGTAGATTATTATAGAATTATATTTTGGGGAACTCTCTTAAAACCTTAAATTTAGCTGAATATTTAAAGAGTTTAGTTTAGCTACCTTTGATGCTGAAATTGTGTCATAGAGAACTGTTCTTAATGGTAGGTTGTCAAAAGCTGAAGACCATACTAACAAAACCAATATATGTCACGTTCCTCTAAGGAGATCAATCAAAACTAAATTTTTTTTTTAAAGTATTTTATTAATCAAATATTTTGTTTGGTCCTAAATTTCTTCAACTTTCACTTAATTTCATGTGACGGTATCTGTGTTTAATTCATAGTGTTTATACACGGCAGTTATTGCGTAGCTAAGATTTTGTATTTGAAATGGGTGGTTTTCGTCTAATCACTTCCTGATGGGCTGGATGGGGTAGATTGAGTGAATCACAGGAGAATGGTTTGGAGTAAGAGGCATGACTGCTACAGCCAGGAAGGAAAAGACCACAGGATCATCTTATGAGTGATGAGCTAACTCCCTTCCAGTCACTCTTGCTTCTTAAATTGGGCAATAAAACTAAATTGGAGGCCACCTGGAAATCTGAGACTTTAAGCTTCATATTTTGCACTTTGTCCTTGGGTGGGAGGTGATGAACTGTTCTGTTTAAACATAACACTGGTGGCAAAGTAGATAAAGATGGAAGCCAGTGGCCATCGGTTGAGGAAAAGGAATTCCCAAGTGACATCTGCCTTCCAGAGTCCAGTGTATTTGTCTGAACATGAGGAGATTTGGGACTCGCCAAACCCTTTGCTACTTCTCTAGATTCCTTAACATGTAAACCTATGTTGAAATGGAACTATTTTTAATGATTCTGTGTTTCCCATGTGAATGAACTTTTCTGTCCAAGTTTTTAATGACAGTTGTCTTTTAAAAAAATGCAGATGTGTATTTTGGGGAATAAGTTATTGACATTTTTTATTTTAAGTGGTGAGTCGGATTTTCAAATGGGGGAATTTTCCCTGTATCCAGAAGTGATGATGACACTGCAAATCGAAATCAGAGAACCACAAAGAAGAAGTGAGTCTTGAGGAGAAGACTCCAGGACGGCTTGTACAGCTGCTGCTTCTTAGTTGAACAGCCTCCTCCTGGAACCCCTCTCTGTTCAGACTTAGGAGGGTTAATGTCTGATTTAAAATCACACTTTAAAAAACTAGAATTCACTCGAAATATCTTTGCAGCAATTATAGGTACCTTTAACTTTTGCGCAAACTTTTAACTCAAATAGTCTCCAATACTTATTGTCCGACATGCATACTAATAAAATAAGTTATGTGAATTTTGAATCCACGAGGAATTCTCTTCCTCTGGAACTTAAATCATTGCCTAAATTCATAAGCATATAAATTGTAATTCATAGATCTGAACATAAGTATGCTGTCAATATGGTTTTGCTGCATGTGGTACTTCAGAATCAAAGCAATAGGGAAGGGTGGATGACAAACAAGGTTTAGAATAATTTGGCTCCTTGTAGAAAATGTTGGAAAAGGGGATATATTCTCTTCTCTGCTTTCTCCAGATAGTTTGAAATGCATACATGTCTGTCGGCTTGTAGCAGTTTTGACTTACTAGGTCAAAAAATAAGTTATTCTGTAGATGAAATATGCTTATTTTTAAAGCAGGGTTCACTGAACAAGGGAATCCTTGCTGCTGATTTCCTAATACCAGTTGAAATACCTGAGTATCCAGTGATTACTGTGCCATAATGTCTCAATGCATCGCTGCTCATAGCCTGAGCCTCACATGGGAGTGGTTTCAGGTTCATAGATCTCTGAAGCATGACAATGCCACAGATGTACTTTGTACCTAATACAGCAGGCCCGCAAATAACATCGTGTCATTCAACACTGTAAAAATAGTTTTGTTACATGTTTTTCACTTAAAGTCACAGAACGATGATGCTGAGTGAGGAATCACTGTAATGTCAAACCCCCGTCATGTGAACAAATAACAAGAACACAATGCACAGACTGTATGTCCCCAGCTCTTGCTACTAAGTGTGTACAAATGAATGTACCTTAACATTCCCATCTGAATTTTCCTAGTTCGCTCTGAATCTGTTAATGACAAGACTTCCATCTCTCTTCTCCCATATCGTTCCCGCTCCTGGTGGTCTCATTTGTTGTCCAGACTGTTGACTCTCCCATTGCTCCTGCTTTCCTCTCGGTCCTCATTCTCATGAAGAAACAATTTAATATGCTATTTTCCTACTACTCCTGCTAGACTCTGCTCTAAACACTCTTAGGACTGCTGCTATTTGCCTCTGGGCTGTTGTTTGATGTTTTGCTGGTACTTTACACTGATTACCTTCCTCTGCCAGTTGGAATACTGACTTCCTTCCACCAAGTTCTGTTTTTCTGGAGAGACCCCCGAACAGAGTAATGGAATAGCTATTTCCATTAGGAAACATAGCCTTTTATACCCAGAATGCATATGTGCCAAAAGATTGACTAAGCTTTAATGATTTCAAGTAATGGCCATTCTACTCACCTGGAAACCGCCATTTTCCCTCCTGTCAGTAGATGTTGTGGCTCCTTTTGAGGAAGCTTTTCTCCCATGGAGTCTCATAATTTCTTTTTGCATCAGGCTTACCTCTTTCGTCTGAATCCCAAATCCTAGTCCCCGTTAGATTTCCTTCCCAGCTCCCACTTAGATTCCTTAACCCTCATGTAAACTAGTGAATGCAAACACACATAAAGAAGTTCATTGAGGATGCAAATTTTCAGTCCTACCTGCAGGACCCATTGGCATAGCATGAACTCTGCTATAATAGTTAAAGTGCTTTGGGGACACAGATAAAGGAAAACTTCACTTTAGCTAAGGTATTTGGTGTACATGTAATAAATGGGTGTGGTTTTGGTAGTAAAAATAACTTTGGTTGGATTTCACACCCTGAACTGACAAACCTGTTCCTGGAATGGAAGTTGCCTTCTTAACACCAATTACTGTTTATTTTCAAATTGTCAATTTGGAAACCTGTAAAGCTACTGTTAGAACTACTCTAAAAACTAGGATGCCTAGGTTCCTACTGGAACCAGATCAACTTTTGTTTAGGAGTTGATATTTTATGTAAGATTTCATTTGGAAAAAAAAAAGTTCTGCAAATGTCTGAAAACCATTCATGTAAGACCTCATTTAGAGTCATAGGCTGTACCCATTTCTAAGGCAGTACTATAATTCAGGTGGCCAATTCTCAACCTCTCCCACCCCTGTCTCCCTGAGAATTATGACGCTGCACCATTGAGAGACAAAGTGTGCCTCCATCCAAAATCTTGTGACTGCTGCCGCTATGGGATTTAAGACAACACAACACAATAAACGCAACACAACACAACATATTACAGTGTAATGCAATGCAGTACAGTACAGTACAGTACAATACAATACAATACAATACAACACAACACAACACAACACAACACAATACAACACAACACAACACAACACAATACAACTTTGTAGGTAGAGCAGGCCCATACTGGTACGGTACATACACATAGGTTTGTAGGCCAAGACATATAAAAAAACTTAACTTTTTTTTAACATTTCCATTTTGAATTATTTTATTTCTAATGTTTTCTATTTTTTCCCACCAAAATAGTACATATTTATTTATTTATTTAAAAAGGTTTTCAAATAGACATTAGCAAAAAAGAAAAGAAATGGAAATCAACCATATTCCTACACACTAGAGATTTAAAACTGATAGCATCTTTTTTAAAATAATTTTTTATTTTTCAATTACAGTTGAAAAACAATATATTAGTTTCAGGTGTACAACATCATGATTAGACATTTATTTAACTTATGAAATGATCACCCTGATAAATCTAGTACCCATCTGACACCATACATAGTTATTACAATATTAATGACTATATTCCCTATGCTGTACTTCACAGTCCCATGATTTTGTAACTACCAATATGTACTTCTTAATACTTTCCCCCTTTTCACCCAGCGCCTCAACCCCGCTCCCGTCTGGCAACCACTGATGGGCATTCTTCCCTCAAGAAAACCTATTTTGTAATTTACTTTTTTCATAATGATATGTTGTGGGTATTATTCTTGTTATTTCATCTTTTTTTTTTTTACCATGTCATTTTTATTGGCTGAAAAATATTCTATCAGTGAACCATGATTTATTAACTAATAACATAGTTGGTATATAGATGGTGCAAGTGGTCTGCGTTGAGGGGAAGCCTATGCTGTGTATGGGAGTCTGAAGCCACTCTGCGAGGCGACTACCCAAGCAGAGGCCGGGGACAGAAAGAGTTATGTTAACAGCAGTTCTTGCCGCTGGACGACAGCCGAATGATATCAGGATGATGGCTGCAGAAAGAGTGTCCTCATAAGACCCTGGGCATCTACACGTGCCGGTCCCTACGCCTTGGCAATAGTCCTCGCCAGAAGTAAGGACCTGTTGTGGACGGGGTGCACGTGCAGAAAAATACAGAGGGGGTGGCGGGAATTGCAGAAACGGGGTGGCAAGATCGTTTGGCGACATTAGGGATATCTGCCCAGTCTGACAGGAGCAGAGGTGAGATCAGCAGGCTATTTGAGTAGAAAACATCAGAGCTCTGCAGAGGAGGTGGTTTCTACTACCACATCAGTAAGGGGTGCCAGATAAGATGTTGGCAGTGTAAGGTTTTCAAATAAATCTGCTCGCAATGGCCTTAGTCCAGTTCCTACTGTGTAGTCTCTTTAATACCCAGAGATTTGGGCCAAGTACTGCAGGAGCTCAGCAGCACAGATGATTATTTCTTTAGGGTAAATGCCTGGATGTAAAATTTCTGGCTCAAAGTATATGTAGAGTTTTAAGGTTTTTTGATAAGTGTCCGTCAATCAATGGCTCCTTCTAAAGAATGCCCTGATTTACCCTCTAAACAGTATAAGAAAACAGTGAGGTTCTCCTCAGACTTGTAACACTAGATAATTTATTCCTTTTCATCTTTGCCAATTTCAGTTTACTTCTTTTTTTAAATAATTTGCTTTAAAGTAGTGGTTGTGTTGAACATTTTCTCATAGGTTTATTGGTTATTTGTATTTTTTAAAAATTATATTTACATCTGATCTTTTTTTCTGTTGGCACGTCCATTCTTTTTTTTTTTAACCACCAATTCATGAAATCTGTAAATAGTAAGGAAGTTAAGCTTTGTCATAAATGGGTCATATATTTCAGAGTCGTTTGCTTTTTAATTTCACTGTAGTGTTTTTTATATAGGAAATGTTTAATTCTAATATAACTCTATCAATATTTACTTTATGGGCTCTGTCTTCGATATTATACTTAAAAAGCCTTTTTTCACTTCAATATAAGTATTTGTCAATTATTTTCCTAAAATAATTTTACATATTTAAATGTTGAACAAAGAATTTGGATTCTCTAGGGTACAAATTTGTTAATTCACAGGTAACTGATAAATTAGATATGATAATCAGTATATTTATTTACTTTATCTGGCAAAGCTTTTAGACCCCTGCCTCTATTTTGTTTCCATTTCTCCTGATATTTCCAGCATATAAAAAGCACTTAATAGGGCGCTTTAAAAGGCTCAATGCCAATTATAGCCACCCAGATGAATTGAATGAGGATCTCTGGCAATAGGACTTGGACATATGTAGATTGAAAACAAACAAACAAACAAACAAACAAATAAAACTCTTATTGAGTTCTTTTTTCTATTCCCAATTAAGGGCAGTGGTTCTCACTTTTGGCTGCACATTAAAATCACCTAAGAGGCTTAAAATTTTTTTGACTCCCAGACTGCATCCCAGAGAATTAAATCATAATTCTGGAGGTGGGATGGGATCCAGGAACTAGTAATTTTTTAAAGCCCTCCAAGTGATTCACATTTGTGAAATGTGATTGGAGTGGATGGGTAGAAAGCAGGGGCAGTTTATACCCTATAATGCCCCAATCAATGTCTTTGTAAAATAGGAAGCTGAGTTATCTCCTGAGAACAATGGTGATGAATGAGAAGGAGATAATCTATAACAGGACGGGCATGGTTTGAAGTAACAGCTGTGGGGAATAGAAAGAGTGGCTCAGGCACTGGGAGATGGATGGGTGAGCCATGCTTAGGGTACAGCGAAGGGTGGAAACCAGGAATTTGTCCTGGATCCAGTCAGGATTATGTGATTTTTTCTTCAGTGATACTCAGAAATCTGGGCATCGACTGTAGGATTGATCCAGGCTGGGAGTTTTTAGAGCAGGAATGGAAGAAAGAAAAGGATCTGCTACTTTCTGAGTTATTTCATCTTGCTCTTGACTTACCAAACATAATATCTCAAAATGAATGAATGGCATGACGATTTTTATAGAATGTCTAAGCTATTTCCTGTGAATCGTGAACCACCTTTTAACATATACGCAGGGTGCTCTTTCTTGCAGGTACCCATCAGAACCCCCACAGGGGTTTAAAATACGTAGGCAGAACTCTGCCTTCTGATCAGCACATCAGAGGACAGTTGTACCTCAGCATAGATGATTATATCTTTAGGTCAAATGGCCAGATGTTCAATATCTGGCTGAAAGTACATGCAAGGCCTAAGGCCTGGCATCTGTCATATTTTACAGTTTCACGAGCAATTCTGATGTTCACACTACACAGGAGTCCCTGATTATAGGAAGTATTAGGAACTGAGACAAATAGCAAGTGGAAAGCTGAGAGGCCACGTCCAGATTCCTAAAGGACCCTGGTTTCCAGATTTCCTTGAACTCATCTCATCTTAACTAAATAGAATGCAAGAGATTCCACAAGATTTTTTTTTTATTATTATTATTCAAAGGATGCTGATTTTCTCTGAAGAAAATGAATGGCACTTTGAGTTCCCCTTTGTTTCTTTTTAAGAAAAAGCTTATTATACAATATGAGCCCAGTATGTGAGCTGGGTTTTCATGATGTGTTCTGCAATGTGGTTAGAGAGTACATATGAGGAACACAGTGTTCAGAGCCATGCCAAGGAGAGGACGTATTTCCTCTCATACCTTCCGGATGCTGTTTAGAGGAGAGAAATTTCTGGAAACTAAGTCAGATCTAGGATTTTTGTCCCTTTCTCGAGAAATAAGTCGCCATTTACCAGACTAGGGTGAGAGAAGGGAAGAGTTTCTGATTCGCACCTTCTAATTTATACCTTCTCTCAGGTTAGGTCAGTGTCAACTGGGCCAGAAACGCTACATTGTAGTGATCCCAGAAGACATATGACATCCAGTGCTATTGGATCGTGAGCTGGGGCGCCCTTTAATTAGGGCAGCTTTACATGATTTTAACAATTTCATGGTCAATTCTTCCATACATGAAAAAATTATGAACGATTTTACTATGTAAAGATTCTTGAGAGTTACAAGATAGTTTCAAAATAAATACTCGTGGGAGACTGATAGGAATAAGGGAACGTAAAGAATGTCACATGCATTACCTCATTACATCAAGGCTCATTCTCCATATCATTATTAACCAACAATAGTTTATGGCCTCAGTTTGAAATTAAACGCATAGGTCATTGCTTTTCAGTATCTAGATTTGCCTGTCTTGGACTGAAGAGAGTGAAACATTGCTTACCGAGCACACATTGGTCTTCTTCTTGTTTACATGACGTGTCTATTAATAGTGGGGTCCTATGTATAGGACTATCATTTTGCTCAGACTCTACTATTTTAGGACCTCAAGTCCTCCTCTTTCTGGGTTTTTAGAAGATTGCTTCCTGTGAACTCACAAATGCTGTCTTCTCAGAATCAACACATTGGCCCTTTTGTCCCCTGACTGGCGACTCCTGATGCTGCCAGTACCTGGGAAGCCTCTGAAATGCCTGAACCCCTGCTGCTGCGCTCAGTACCACCTCCTGTCGATGTGCGTGCGCCCAAGCCCACTGGGCTACCCAGTGCCCAGCCGCGCTGGCCCGCCCTCGCCGGTGAAGTACGCAGGTCCCCAGGCTGCCCAGCCAGGAACTGCTACTGTCTCCCAGAGCTTGTTAGCCGAGCCGGTCCTGTGGTCTTCGTTAAAGGGACACGGATCAGAGGACCATCTGAGTGGTAGTCTCTGTGCAGGACTCCAGAGTCTTCCTTCCTGTTGACTTAGGGGGCGGGGTGGAAATGGGGGTTCGGGGGTGGTGTTTGGCCTGGATTTTACGCTGTAGCTTCCTTGCCTCAGTGCACCTTTCCCCGTCAAGGTGCTCATGGCCTGCTCATGCCCGCGGACTCCGGGTCGGGGCTTCCTCCCACCTTTCACACATCTTCGTGGAGGATCTGTCCCACGCCAGACACTCCACTGGGGCCTGCGAGTACCACGGGGAGCGAGAGCAGGCAGACTCCCCTTTTCCTGGAGCTCACGGGCTCGTGGGCAGAACAGCACATCCATGAACGACACTGACAAGGAGGTGTAATTACAGCTGAGGGAAGTGCCCCGAGGCAGCGTATCAGCTCCTTCCTAAGGGTGTCCGTTTTTGCTGCCCAGTCCGGGCTTGTGCTGGGCTTCGAGCTCTGCTCTGTGTCCAGTCACTTACTAAGAGAGGCATTCCACACTGTTTCAAAGTCTAGAATTATTTATATTTGGAAATAAGATAACTATATGCTTTTTCACATTTACCATTTTTTATTTAAATATATCTACTATTACATTATTACATATAATTTATTATATATTATGTTATAGTAATATGTGTTATCTATATTATCTACTATATTAACAAAGTATTATGTTATATATATATAAATCATGTTAATATAAATATATAAAATATTTTTTCTATTTATATATTGTACATTAAATCATACTCCCTAGTCTAAACAGATATCAACTAGGGAGTAGAGCTAGAATATCCCAAATGAAAAGATGAAGATCAGAAAATTTAGAGGAGAAACTTTTCTCAGACAGTCTTCAAAAATGGAATATTTTAAAATCGATAATGATTTTTAGCACTTCTTGTCCAGTGTTAGATGAGTCTACAATTTCACATTGCCTAAAATCCAGAAATGGTATGTTATTTACTTTCAGATTTTTGCATTGTTAGGGAGAGAATTGAAACTGAATCTTAGGGCTTTTGAATTTGCCTGATAACAATACAATGCCTTTCTTTAACTTACCACAGCTCTATCCCAGCTGGGATAATGGGCGAATATTTGTTTTGAATTCGTTAGTATTATCAATTATTACTTGGTGAAAACCTGCATACAATTTTGATGACAGGCAGCAGTGTGCTGGTCAATGTTTAAGCAACTGTCTTTCTAGGGGGTAAAAAGCCCCGGTTCGTAGAATTTGCCAGTTTTTCTGATGTGAGCACTCTCACCATAGCCGATTTCAAGCCACCAAGGTGATGCCACTGAACACTGATCATGGCATTGGGAAGAGGCACACACGGTGGGCTCTCGTTGGCTGTGCATGCTGTCTCGGTTTGCACAGGGTGTGTCTGTGGGGTGACATTTTTCTCTGTGATGTGAACAGACAAATAGGAGAATTTAACTCATGGCCTTGTTAAGGCTCTGTACTGTGACACTAATTCTCAAACTTTTTGGCCTCCCTCGAGGTATGTGATAGTGGGTAACGGTGTGATTATGACCAGAGTTAAACAAACTATAATCACTCTTACTATTTACTGTATTCATATTTGTATTCTATTCAAGTTCATTTAAAACAGTAAATTATTTAGTGATTGCTACTTTTTATTTTATCTAACATATATATGGCTGGTTTTTTGTGTGTCAGGCACTATTTTAAATGCTTTATAAATATTGACTTGTTCCTTCATTATAACCATCCTGTGAGGTCGGTGCTAGATTCTACAGTTTTTACTCAACAATGACCTTACCTGCCTTCCAGACCTCAGATATACTCCTCAAAGGAAACTATACATAATACAGTCATTTTATTCAATAGATAGTGTCAAAATAACAATGTTTATAGATTTCCCTGGTATCTATTTTAATTTATTACATTTTTCTTATTCTCTATGAGTATTATGACTAAAAGTGCTTTGTGTGCTTAATAGGTTTAAAAAAAAATAAGACTATTAATTTTCTTTTTTTCCAGATTTCCACCCCTCAACCCCTGCCGAATATTATATCTAAATCATTAGCATTTCACTTTTTCTATATCATTTTCCTCTCAGCAAAAATTGATTTGGGGGACTATGAAGACTAGCCAGCCTTTTTCAGAATAATTCTATAATTTGGCCTTCTAGTTGCCATGAATTGAGTGACAATTTCATTTCTTATCAGCTCTTTTGACGGCCCAAGGGCCTCTTTGCTGATG
This sequence comes from Rousettus aegyptiacus, assembly GCF_014176215.1. Lineage (NCBI taxonomy): Eukaryota > Metazoa > Chordata > Mammalia > Chiroptera > Pteropodidae > Rousettus > Rousettus aegyptiacus. The sequence continues at coordinate 89,063,258 of NW_023416285.1, read as the reverse complement.
TCTCCATGGCCTCTGGCCACTCTGCCTTCCAAAGTCCTCATCTTCATCAGCTTTCCATGAACTTGGAATAAAGTCCAAAACTTTTATCATGGCTCATAAGGTTCTACATAATTTGACTCTGCTGTAGACACTGTGGTCTAATTGTTCAGGATTTGAGGTTTACATTCCAGTCTCTCTTCTTGCTAGCTCAGTGACCTGGTCACTGTGCCTCAGTTTACTCATCTTTAAAATGAGAAAATTATAGTTTCTACATCATAACGTTTCTATAAGGATTAAGTGAATTAATGCGCAGAAAGGGCTTAGAACAACATTTGGATATAGAAAACACTTAAATAACTAGCTCTTCTCTTCTTCCCTCTCTGCCTGCCCAGCCCCTCACAAACTCTCTTTTATGTAATCATTCTAGTGGAAGGGTCTTTACACATGGTCTTCTCACCACCTGGAAAGTTCCTTTCTTCATTCTTCACCTAATTCATTCCTACTTATTCTTCATCTTGCTGCGTAACTGTCACTTCTCAGATGAGCCTTCCTGATCCCCAGTCTAATTCAGACCCCCTATGATCATCTCTCATCTTAGAACTCACCTTCCTTTTAAAGCCCTGCCATGATTTACTCTTCTATATTTATCGACGTGATCACAGGAAACTTAGAGTGGCAGAGGCAGAGATTGTTTCCACATTATTTGCTGTCTCATTCTCAATGCCCAGCCTAAGCCTGGAAGAGTGCTCTAAACTTGTCTACTCTTATCCGTAGGGAGCCTAAATGGTGCAATTTTTAGTATCTACTTCATTCCTGTCTTGTTTTTAGATGTCTTTCCTGTGATTCTTCTCTTTTTTTCCTCTTTTTATTTAAATAACTTTTATTGCTTTTTCTTTTTGCAAGAGGAATACATACTCTTGAAGAGTCTTTACTGATTTGTGTTATACTTAAGTTTTCCCTGTAAGCTATCTAAAACTTCTGGGGAACAAAATACATCGATATAAAGAAATAATAAAGTAAAATAGGTAGGAGTCGTGTTATCAAAATTACATTTCCTTAATTGTTTAGCTTACACAGAAGACAAGAAGTTGTTTTGCCAACTGGCATAAGATATGGGGAACTACACAGAATGACTGCTATTTTTACTTTTTATAGGGCAATGTGAACCGCTAGGAAGTGAGTAGATCTCTGTCTTCATGCTTATATCTTTTATGGGTTTTGTGCAAATAAACATTGGTTTACCCAAATAGAACTCTAACAGCTAATAACAATAACAAAAAAGAATTCCAGCTATAAGTGGAAGTTTTAAAAATACTTTAGAGGGAAACTAATCATGAAGCTAAAGGGCGTAGTATTAAGTACATGAAAGGTTAAATGGCTTGGGAATAAATCTGGTGTTCCAGTCTAATTACCAAACAATTTCTTTCTTATTCTTTTTTCAGTTTTTTTAAAATTAAATTTATTGGGATGACATTAATTAATACCATATAAGTTTCACATGTACAAATTTATACATCATCTTTATATTCCATTGTGTGCTTACAATTCAAAGTCTAGTCTTCCTCTATCACCATAGATTTTGCCCCCTTGACCCTCTTCATCCTTCCCATGCTCCCCCTCCCTTCTGGTAACCACATACTGTTGTCTGTGTCTATGAGTTTTTTTCAAACAATTTTTTTGACTTCTTCAACTTTACCATGCCCTCTGAGAGGCCAGCAGAGCTTTCCAGCTAATAGTTGTAGTGCTTCTCATTGGAAAGAAGACAGACAGCAGGGTCTCTGTACCCCCAAACCTAAGCTAGCCTCTATTGAGCTGTGGAGAAATATGAAGCCTTCAGCTCTGATTTTGCCAAATAGACATGAATTGGGGCCTTAACATTTCATTCAGAATGAACTCTCGCTAAGAATTCATTGTACATCCCACAGTTTCTATCTACGGATATTGAGATTCTTACTGACTATTTAAAAGTGTTAATGTGTCACTTCTCAGAGTGCCACTTCCTGGCATTGAAACAATGCTGAATTGGCAGTCATCTCCAAAAGCTCAAATTATGCACTGTGTTCTTTATGTTGAAAAAGGAATTTGGATTTTCATTCTAATTTAGCTTTTCTACTAAGAGAGGCAAAGGAGAGTTCTCCAGGATGTGACAAACTCTAAGAAACAAATTTTTATGTACTTTTCTTTTGTAAAATGAGAGATATAATTGATGTTAGTGAACATCTGAGTTTAAAAAGGGATGATTTTATGAATATTAAAATAACAGGAATTAGTATATAATTTTCTCTTAATTGAATATTATTTATAAAAATGAATTCCATGCATGCCACTGTGACATCAAGGTTGTCAGGTAAAGAAGTTTCTAAGGGTTATGGGCCCTACTGTTTATGTATGATTCATACTAGGGGCAGGTAATACTTCATCAAAAATTTAGATTATATTTTTAGTTTATAAATATACTCAACTCTTAAAATTTTTAAACAGTTAATTGTATAACAAGAAAACTGGGATTTATGTGTGTTTTAAACAGCATCTATTTATAGTACTCATTTTATTAGTCATTACTCATAATAACATCTATTTTAAAATGTTCGTACCTCATTTCAATAGAGTTCAACAAATTTTTTATTGATTTTGTGTCTTTAACCTTTACAGCTGTTCAGTTTAATGACTCCCTTTAAATTTTGTCTTATCAAGTGATAAGGCAACTCAGCATGTTCACTGAGTAAACTTTGTCAAGGCTTGATAAATTCTTCGCAACAAAAGTGACACTTAAGTGGATTAATGTTTTAATAATAATGCGCTGTATGTTTTTCATGTATGAAAACCATACCATCAACATTGTTAGTAAGTCTTGGTTTTGAGGATCTCTTCTTGATCCCCTGACTTCAACATCCACATGTAGACAGAGAGGCAGACACACACACACACACACACACACACACACACACACACACACACACATAATGTGCTGTTGATGAGAAAATGTTCTACTCATTCAGATGACCAGGCATAGCCTTGTGGCCACAAATAAGATACTTTAGTCTAAGCCATTGCACTGACCAGTTCAAAAACTTTGGGATGTCACCCATCACTAAGACTTCCTCATGGTTAAATAGTTTTCCTCATAGCACCAAATTCCAAGCCTGGAAGTCTGGGTTGTGGTGATTTCTGTGAGCCTCTTATAAAATGACGATTGGACTATTGTACGTGGATTTGACCTTTGAACTCTGATTTGACCATTGAACTAGGTTGATTTGATTTTATAATATTTGTATGTTTTATAATTAGCACGTGATATATTGCCTTGAGATAGGGAATAGCAGCCATAAAGTTAAGAGATTGTCAATTGGGGTCAAACAAGTCTTTGGTATGAATTCCGTCTCTGCCCATTACTATCTGTGTATTTGAATTTGGGTGTCATCTTACCTCTTGGGCCCCGGTTTCCATATTTATAAAATGAGATAGTAATCTCTATCTCTCACCTTTTTCTGAGGATTAAATAAGGTAATGTGTGAAAGTGCTTAGCTCAATAACCAATAATGGCTATTACTATGAATTTACCAAAAAACGACTCAAGATTCATGTCATGTCTAGGAAAATACAAAGTCATGAAGAGCCTCCTCTGCCTCCGTGGTTTTTTTTTTTTTCAGTTTGCTACTCATTTTCTCTTGAAGTTTCATGTGTAAAACAGACCTCAAATAAGAGAGTAGTTAGAATTTGTAAATAAAATTAAAAACTTAAAAAATTAATTTTCAATGTAAATAAAATTTTAAAATTTAAGTAAAATATAAAAGTTTAACTTTAAATAAATCAATTTATTGCAGGTAATGAGAATAAGCAAGTCCATACCACCACTTTGCAACAAATAAAAACCGTGACGGATCAAGGGAAGCAAAATGAAGGAAACCCTGTGCCTCCCCAACCCGCCAAGAGGACCCAGTCACCACAGCCACCGGCAGCGATGACACAGAGCCCTGTCCCTGAGCTGGCAGGACCCCAGGAGCCCTCCTTCCAGTCAGGCATCCTGAGAACGATGTCCCAGCAGGACGTTCGTGCAGAAATCTTCCTGTGGAGCTTTCTGCTGTGGTCTGACACGGTAGAAATGGTGCGTGTGGCTGGCCACCAAGCTGTGTACAAGTCGGGCTGGGTGTACCCTGTCTACATATTCAGTTTCATTTCTCTCCTTCGAATGATATCCACGCCTCAGAACCCTCTTCTATATTGCCTGGGCATCCTGCTCCAGGATTTACCCTTCATTTTTGTTAGACTTGCTTTAATCATTGACCTGGGAACTATCACACCCGTTTTGGGCCTTTGTAAAAATGTACTGGTGACTCTCTCTTATGTTTACTTCAATTACTTAACCAAATTCAGGATTTTCTCTACTTTTGAATTGTCTTCATTTTAAAAAGAAAACAGTCTAGTCAAACCTCTTTAGTATGCATGTGTACACATTTGTAATCTTTTGTTTTCTGAGGAATAGGTGTTTTTTTTTTTTTTTTTTTTTTTTACAGCATGAGGAAATGAAGACTAAATTGTACAGAATAGCCTATTTTTAATAACTATACATCAGGGTTTTTTTAATATGTATAAATGGTGCTAAATTTAAGCAATGTTATATTCTTATAAGTTGGCTCCCTTGGATCACTAGAAAATAGTAGTAGCTAATTTTACTTATGTACACTGAACCATTTTTAAAACACTCTTCAATAAAGCCTGTAAAATTTTCCTAAGTCCAAAATGAGATTTTTATCATTTATATTAAATATTATATTAAAGACTGTCACAAGAATTGAAGAGTTAAAATTAATTTTTAGGAAGTACACCTGGTGTCATTGAATAATTTTTAGATTGTTTTTTAAAAATCCGAAATTGTAGTTTTAGGGCTCTCTTCACACGTGGTATTATGTTCTTCATTTCACTGTGGTGACTTTTATATAATTGATTGATTTCAGCATAGAAAGCAATTCAGTTTAGCAGATATTTGGCTCAGTTTCTAGTACTGAACTGGTAACATAAAGATTAATATAATGGAGTCAAAGTTCATCAGAAATACCTAGATAAGATTTTATAACAGGAATCTATAAATTGAAGATGTAGATTTTAAAGTAAAAGAATATTTTGTGGAATTTGATACCATCGGAAAAATAAACACATACAAGCCCTGTTTAAAATTAGAAGTTCAACTTAAACACATATAGCAGCAAATGCACTAGGGTCTAATGTGATCATATGTAATGGATATCTTGATGTTAAATCATTAGATAATTATATAATTTACCTTCGCCCTGTGGAGACACTCTCACCTATTCATAGTAGGGGCTCTTTATTTTATATGAATTTCCGGATTCTAGAAAAGGCTTATTGTGCAAAGTAATGTTTTACAGTGCCAGCCTCTTCAATGATCTTTGGGAACAGATAGCTTCGGACAAGATACCCGAACTTGCCTGCCACCCCCTGCTCCCCACCAAAGCTCCCAATCTCACTGGTTCCTTGTGCTTTATGGTTTTCTCTCGCACTGTCAGAGAAGGTCTATTCACAGTTGTTGAAAACTTAGCTTTTGGCTTTATGACTTTGGGCAAGTTCTTTGTACACTGTAAGCAGCAGTTTCCACACCTAAAAGGTGAGCATAATAATAGTACTTTAATAGGCTTAAATAGCACTTTAATAGGCTTGAGAGGATTAGATGGGGGGGGGGGGTGACAATGTTCTCATCACATTGTCTGGCAAACAGGAATAACTCGATAAATGCTAAGTATTTTAATTGTATCAAATCAAAGACAGTCAAGTAGCTGAATGCATTGCTCTAATTTTCCTGTTTTCTGCTTACCCTCTAGGAATAATAATTTAAATCATGTATTTGTGAAAATTATATGTAAAATCTTAAGTTTACCTCAGACTACATTTCATCAAACAGCATTATGTTCAGAAGCGAGAGGTCTACTGAATAAACAGGTTACAGTTGATGTGAGTATTTTTTCAGAAGGCATTCAAGTGTCCCTCCTGTAAGTTCTCATAGAACTCTAATTATAGCATTTATTAAGACTTTTGTGTTTACTTTTCTGAGCCGTTATTAACCTTTAAATTCCTTAAGGAAAGGCCTGAGGGTGTCTTGTTTAACAAGCTATCTTAATCTTACGTATTACTCCAGCAGGAATTTATAATACTTATAACCCTAGAATAGTTTTAATATAATTAATTTATTTTAAATTATAACATAATCTTTTTATTAACCTAAAGCTAAGTAGTTGATATGAAATATTCCTAAATGTGAAAATATATTACATACATTTATATTTATCTTTATATTGAAATATATAGGGTGATCAGTGCTCAAATAAACTGAAAAGTATTATTTGAGTTCAGAATGCATTTGTGTCTATTATTCGAGTATGAATGTTCCTGATCCTTTGGGAAGTTGCAACACTTGATAGCAGTAAATATAGGCATGTATAAAAGATTATATATAGGAAGAAAGTCAGTATCTGATTTAATATTTTATTTTAAGAGTATGTACTTGTTTATAATGTTCAAGTCTATGGTATGTAATTGAAATCGCAGCAAATTATGCTAATGAAACATTGATAGTTCTATACTATATAATTAAAAGTTATGTTACAAAAATTACATTCTAATTTTGATAGCTGCTAATGGTTGTTCATATAAAGCCCAAGTAGCTTTTGTGTCCTTATAAAAAAAAATTCATCTATGATCAGACTATTACTGTAAAGTAATATTATTTTTATAAAATTCTAATACCTTTAATAAAACTATTTAGTACCTTTTTCTTCTAAACATTAATGTTTGAAATTAAAATGTGTGAATGTTAACAATCTTGTTTTTCTCATTAGGGCTTCGTTTCATTGAATGACTATGTAAATAGTAAAAAGAAAGGAAAGAGAAAGGAAATAGTTTGTTGAATGCTTACTGTGTGCTGGGCATTGTTCTGTCTGCTTAATGAATAATTATCTTGTGCAGTGAAACTTTGAGCAGGACCTAGTGAATATATCAATAGTGTTTCCTCTCCATAAACATTAAAATTATACTGAATTAAACTTAGAAAAAGAACAACATATTACTTATAAGCTATAGTACTTAAAATAGCTACTTACACTCCATAGAGAAGGATGTAGTAAATAATAAATGAAAAGATATATTAAATATATACAGCTAAAGCTATTTTATTTTTACAAAGTGATTATATTTTCTTGTTTGAAAAAATTTTATGTTTAAGCACATTTATTTGTTGTGATGCCTTTTTCATTATGGGAGGATGTGTTTACTCAGTTTTCTGTTTCTGGCTGTCTGTCTCTCAACCATCTTCCCAGCTCTTTAGTAACTCGATCAAAACGCACAACTGCAGAATCAAGAGGTGAAAAAATAGAGAAACACAGAGACATGCACAGCTACACACATGGGACTATCCAAAAGCAAATCCACCTACATGACAAAGATGTTTCAGTGCCTCATGAAAAGACGAATTCATGAGCTCTGAATCGTGCTGCCCCATATATTGGTCAGGACTGCCATCTCTGGTTGTCGTAGCCTATGGTAAGGTCACCCCTTCACGTTGAGCTATGCATGCACAACCTGCACATCCTTATGGAGTGGCCCTGAGAAAATGAAACCAAAGTACCTGTGGTCAGTAGTTTTGGTAACACTGAAGATTGGTAAACAATCATTTATAAGAGTTTTGACATATACTCCCATATATATTCTGAAGGTTTTTAAAAACATTTTCCTCAATTCATTCATTCAACAAATTCAGTACCTATTGTATGGTGTTTATGATTAAGTAGTCCACACAAAAAAGTCTTGGTGAAACTGACAAAAATGCTTTAGAAAGCAGTTTAGGGTACTTCTGGTTTCCAGTTTTGCATACAAGTAGCTTGGAAGTCACCATTCTGTCCTAACAAGTCAAAAGCTCAACAGACTGGATAATCAACTCTTCTGGGATTCATAAGAGAGGAGAGGACACAGGGAAAACTGCTGCCCGCAAGACTGGAGATACAGGTAAGAGAATGCAGGGAGTCACAGCTTACTGGAGCAGAGACACCATCTGAAACCTTCGTGGAACTAGAACGTAGGTAGGAAAAATTCAACTGTAATTAAAAAATTACTGGAGGCTCTGTGTGGATAACTCTTAGTTAGAAGCTCCAGAGGGACCTAGTCATAGAAGTTCCCCATAACGTTGTGGGATCAAGAAAGAATATCAGAAAAAGAATACGTGAAGGTAAAATAAGAATTTTTTTTTTTGTTAGTTTTAATTGACCTAACAGATAATGGTTTGTTCAAAATAATAGCAACAGTGTATTTGATTATGTGTGCTTATGTATATAGCTTATATATGTGGATACACATATATACATATACATGCTTATGTGCCCTTATATATGAGTGAAATGAATGACAATACAACGCAAGGGTTGGGAGGAAGGAATTAGGGTTATTTTATTTTAAGGTGCTCACTCTACCTGTAAAGCGATGTAGTGTATTTTTAAAGTGTACTTGGATTCGTTGTATGTTGCAAAGTCTAGGACAACCACTAAAAAAAAGATTACAAAAAAAATGGTATAACAGATATTCCGAGAAAGGAGAGAAAATGGAATCCTGTAAAATGCTCCATTAGAACCATAAAAGGCAGAAAGAGAGTGAAAGACAAAAATAGCAACGAAGAACAAGAGCAAAGCAGAAAACAATAATACATGTGATAAATATTAATCCAACGTTCTCAGTAATCACTTTGAGTACCAGTACCATTGGCCTAAATACAATAATTTACAGACAGATTATCAGAGTGAGTCATATAGGCCCAACTATACATTGCCTACAAGAAACCCACTTTAAAGATTAAAAGTACTGATTAAAAGTAAATGGATGGAGAAAACTATACTATGTTATCACTAATCAAAGGAAAGCAGGAGTAGCTATATTAATTTCAGATACACCAGACTTCAAAGAAAAGTTATCAGAGATTAAGAAAAGGAGTCAATGATCTAAGATGATGTAACAATCCTTAACACGTATGTGCCTAAAAACGAAGCGTCCAACTACATGCATCAAAAACTGAGAGAACCGCAAAGAGAAATAGGTAAATTCACTATAATAGCTGGCAACTTCAACACCTTTCTATCAGAAGTGGACAGTTTTAGTAGGCAGAAAATTAGTAAGGGCATAATTGAACTCAACAGCACCATAAGTCAATTGGGCATAATGGGCATCTATTGACTTCACCAGACAACAGCAGATTGCACATTCTTCTCAAGCTAATATGGAATATTCACTGAGATCAACCATATTCTGGACCCTAAAACATACTTTAGCAACTTTAAAAGAGTAGAAGTCATACAGTGATTGCTCTCATAATAGAGTGGAATTAAACTAGAAATCAATAACAGAAAGGTAACAAAAAAAATACCAAAATACATAAAAATTAACACATTTCTAAATAACACATGGGTTGGAGAAGAACTCTCAAGAGAAATAAAAATATATTTTGGAGTGAATGAAAATAAAAACAAAACTTACCTAATGTGTGGGTTGCAGCAAAAGAAGTGTTTAGAGATAAATTTATAGCATTGGTTGCATATATTAGAAAAGAAATAAGCTCTAAAATCAATAACCTAAGTTGAAACCTTAGGAAACTAGAAAAAGAAGAGCAAATTAAATATCAAGTATGAAGAATAAAATCATAAGAATTAGAGTAGAAATCTATGAAATTGAAATCAGGAAATCAATAGAATCAATGGACCCAAAAGGTGTTTATTTGAAAAGATTGATAAAATTGATAAACCTCTAGCCAGGCTAACTAAGAAAAATAGTAGACAAATTAGTAACATTAGAAATGAAAGAGGGAACATCACTACAGATCTCATTTAACTTAGAAAGATAATAAAGAAATACTATGAACAATTCTATACCCACAAATTTGGTAACCTAGGTGAAAAAGGCCAATTCCTTGAAAGATACAGTCTGCGAAAACTCACGCAAGGAGAAAGAGATGATCTGAATAGATGTATACCTATTAAAGAAATTGCATCGATAATTAATAACCTTCCAAAACAGAAAGCACCAGGCCCAAATGAGTTTGGCGATGAATTCTACCAAACATTTAAGAAACAATTATACCAATTTTCTGCAATCTCTTTAAGAAGAAAGACAAGAAGGGAATACTTCTGAACCCATTCCATGAGGCCGACATTAACCCTGATACTAAAATCAGGCAAACATAAGAAAACTACACACCAATATCTCTCATGAATATTACTACAAAAATCCTCGACAAAATAGCAAATCAAATCCAAAAAATGTATTAAAAAATTATATACCATAATTAAGTGGGATTTATCTCAGGTATGCAAAGGTGGTTCAACATTCAAAAATCAATTAATGTAATCTATCGCATCAACAGGCTAAAAAAATTACACGATCACATCAATTGATGCAGAAAGAACATTTGAAAAAAAATCTAACATCCATTGATTAAAAAAAAAATTCAGGAATCTAAACGGGAATATTCTTAACTGGATGAAAACTATCTAAAAAGCCTACAGCTAATGTATATTTAATGGTGATAAATTTAAAGCTATCCCACTCAGATCAAGTACAAAACAAGCATGTGGTCTCTCATCACTACTCTTCAACATCATATCAGAAGTCCTTGGTAATTCAATAAGGCAAGTAAAGAAAACAAAACGTATACAGATTAGGAAGGAAGACAATTCTGTTCACATGTGACATGATTGTTTATGTAGAAAATCCAAAATAATTGACAAAAAAAAAAAAATCCCACCTGGAACTAATAAGCGATTACAACAAGGTTACATGATACAAGATTAATATACAAAAGTCAATACGTGGAATCTGAAATAAAAAAACATCAATATTTACATTAGCATCTCCCAAAATGAAATATTTAGGTATAAATTTAACAAAATATGTAAATGATCTATGTGAGAAAAACTACAAAACTCAGATGAAACATTAATGAATAACTCAATAAATGGAGAGATATTTCATGTTTATGGATAGGAAGACTCAATATTGTCAAAATATCAGGTCTTCACAACTTATCTATAGATTAATTGCAATCCCAGTCAAAATCCCAGCAAGTTCTTATGTGGATATCGACAAACCGATTATATGGAGAGCAAAAGATCCAGAATAGTTAACACAGTATTGAAGGAGAAGAACGAAGTTATGGAATTGATACTACCCAACTTCATGACTTATTATAAAGCTACAATAATCAAGACTGTATGGTTTTGATAAAAGAATAAATAAGCAGATCAGTGGAACAGAATACAGAGGCCAGAAATAAACCCACATAAATATAGTCAATTGATCTTTGACAAAGGAACAAAATAAAATGGAGAAAAGATACTCTTTCAACAAATTGTGTTGGAAACATTGAACATTCACATGCAAAAAATGTGAATCTATAGACAGACCCTAAACCCTTCACAAAAATCAAGTCAGGGTGGATCATAGATCTAAATGGAAAACACAAAACTATAATCCCCCTAGAAGATAACATAGGAGTATGGAGATGTAACACTAAAGACATGATCTATAAAAGAAATAATTGATAAGCTGGACTTCATTAAAATTAAAAACTTTCTTCTCTATGAAAGACAATATTAAAAGAATTAGAAGACAAACCATAGATGGAAAAAATACTTGCAAAAGACATATTTGATACTGTTATCCAAAAGATGTAAAGAACGCTTAAAACTCAATAATAAGAAAATCAGCAAACTAATTAAAAAGTAGACAAAAGACGTGAACAGAAAGATACCTTACCAAAGAAGGTATACAGATGACAAATTAGCATACAAAAAAAGATGCTCTGCATCATCTATCATCAGGGAAATGCAAATTAAATCAACTACAGAACAATTAGAATGACCAAAATCAAAACAATAATTATGCCAAATGCTGGTGAGGATAAAGAGGGACAGAACTCTCATTCATTGTTAGTGGGAATGCAAATGGTACAGTCACTTTGGAAGACAGAAAAGTGCACCAGCCATAATGGGACGTCACAAAGCAAATGTCTGTGTAAACACTAAGATCAAAAAATAAAGCTGCCGGCTATCTAAATCCTCCAGAAATCCTGCTCCTTAGTTATTTACCCAAAAGGGCTGGAAACTTATGTCCACACAAAAACGTGAACATGGATGTTTTTAGCAGTTTTATTCATAATTGCCAAAACACGAAAGCTACCTAGATGTCCTTTGGTAGGTGAATGGATAAATAAACTATGGTAACTGATGCTGGAAATTATTCAGCACTAAAAAGAAATGAGCTATCAAGCCGTGAAAAGACAGACGAAGCTTAACTGCATATTACTAAATGGAAGACGCCAACCTGATAAGGCTACATACGGTACAATTCAAACTATATGACACTCTGGAGAAGGCAAAGCTATATAGACAATTAAAAAATCAGTGATTGAGGTGGAGGCAGGAAGAAAGATGAACAGGCAGAGCACAGAGGATGCTGATAATGGGGGCAGAGGAGTGTATGGGACATCTCTGTACATGCCTCTCAGATTTATTCTAAGTGTAAAACTGCTCTAAAAATACTTTAAAAAGCAGTGTATTCTTAATACATCACAATATGATTTTCACATGTTTTAGGTGATAATATTTACTATAGCATTATCTTCTTTAAAACTTTATATTTACACATATATAAATCTTAATTTTCTATGATGTGGCTATTAAAAAACTCAATTTTTCTTGCATTGGAATTGGAATATGAATGGATTTTTAAGAAATGTCTTTTTTCTCTACAATGTATTTTTTTAAAAAAGATATATATATATATACATAACATATATATATACCTTAGAGAATAGGTTTTCAAGAATATTAAATGAATAAATACAAAATTTACACTCTAAATTGTTAAAAATGAAAGGTACCAGTACGTATTTGGTGTAGTTTTGAAGAAGAAGCCTGACATTTTTTGTATCTTGATTTCCACCTATGAAGTTTAGGTAATTTTCAGATTGTTAAATATATGTTTTTATCTTATTCTTGAAATTTTTTTCAAATGTTAAATGGGTCAAATAACATTCTAATTAAGTTATTTTGTAAGGTTAAATAAGTATATTATAAAGATGTGTTCCATCCCCAATATAATATAACACTGATTACTGAATTACAAAACTCAAGGCCCTTCAAATAGTCTGCATACACATACTGTAGATTATAATAAATCTAAATATATTATCTGAAGTAAATCATGATTAAAGCCAAATTTTAGATAAATAATCCAATACAGAGATTTTTGATTGCTGAAAGGTAATTATTTTCTACTAAACTGCAAGTGCATTATAAGAGTTTTGGCATATTTTGGTAATGATTAGAAAATGTTAGGAATAAGAGCATAAGAAAATGTGGTCCATCTTTTAAGTTTCTAGATTTTTACTGAACTGCGTATTGTAACTTCTGTCTCTGAGTCAAATTATCTTCATATTATTTATGCAAATTCGCCCATTAATAAATAGGCTTGTTTAAACAAAACAGACTTCTGAATCTATCACCAATTTGAACTGTGAGAAATAACAAAACAAGTTACCAAATAATTTGTTGAGCTAATTTTCTTGGAACTATTTCAAAAGAGAGGGTGCAGTAAGTTCATTTTATATGGATTGAGTGGGTGTGAAGATGTGATGTCTGAGAAATTGTAGGAGAAAATGATATAACTCAGCAATTTAAAATGCAACTTTAAAAAATGAGAATTTCCTTTATCTTATAGAAATACTTTTTTAGCTAGGAAATACTAGTTAAAAACAACCACCATCATCACCAACTAAGCAAAATCTAGAACTTAAAGAGTGTGAAGAAGATGGTAAGAGCTAGATTTTATTTTTATCATGGTAAAATGTACATAGCCCAGAGACTTGAGCCAAGTAGTACAGGAGGTCATCAGCACAGATGATTATTTCTTTAGGGTAAATGCCTGGATGTAAAATTTCTAGCTCAAAGTATATGCAGAGTTTTAAAGTTTGATATGTGTTGATCAATCAGTGGTTCCTTCTAAACAATGCCCTGATTTACCCTCTAAACAGCAGTGTAAGAAAACTGAAGTTTCTCTTCAACTTTGTAACATTAGATAATTTATTTCTTTCATCTTTGCCAATTTCAGTTTCTTTTTTTTAAAAAAAGCAGTGGTTGTGTTGAACATTTTCTCATAGGCTTATTGGTTATTTGTATTTTTTAAAAATCATATTTACGTCTTTGATCTTTTTTTCTGTTTACATGTCCATTCTTTTTTTTTAACTGCCAATTCATGAAATATATAAATTGTAATGATGTTAAACTTTGTCATAAATGGATCATATATTTCAGAGTCCTTTGCCTTTTAATTTCACTGTAGTGTTTTTTATATAGGAAATGTTTAATTCTGCTATAACTCAACCTATCAATATTTCCTCTATGGAGTCTGTCTTCGATATTATACTTAAAAAGTCTTTTTTTTCACTTCAACACAATATAAGTATTTGCCAATTATTTTCTTAAAAGAATTTTACATTTAAATGTTTAACGGAGAAGTAATGAAGAAGTTACTGTTTTAACCATTTTTACCTGTACGATCCGCTTGCTTTATTGTGTAACTAACGCCACTATTTCCAGAACTTTTTATCATCCCAAACAAGAACTCTGTACCCATTAAACAGTTAACACTCATTCACCCCTCCCCCACCAGCCCCTCGTATCTCTCTCTTTTTTTTTTTGTCTCTATGAAGTTTCCTATTCTGTGCGCATCATCTAAATAGAATCATAGAGCCTTTGTCCTTTTATGTCTGAATTCTTTTTCTTAGCATAATGTTTTGAAGGTTACACATGTCGTAGCAAGTCTCAGAATTCTTTTTTATGGCTGAATAATATTCCATTATGTTTATATATGTATGTGTGTGTGTACGCTTCATTTTGTTTATCCCTTCTGCTAATAGATACAACAGCCTCTATCTTTTGGCTGCTATGAATAATGCTGTTATGAACATTGATATCTGTTTAAGTCTCTGTTTTCAATTCTTTTGAGTATATACCTTGAAGGGGAATTGCTGGATCACATGGCGATTCTATGTTCAACTTTTTATGGAACTGCCGAGCTGTTTTCCACAGTGACTACTATTTTATATTCCCACCAGCAATGCACACGTGTTGTTTTGTTACAATGCATTGTTTTCTTGTTGTTGCTGTTCAGTTTCACTTTATATGTTCTGGATATTAGACCCTTATCATATATATGATCTACAAATATTTCTCCTATTCTGTGGATTGTTTTATCTCTCTTTTGATGGTGGCCTTAGGTGCACAAAATTTTTAATTTCAATTAAGTCCGACTTATCTCTTCTTTTGTTGCCTGCTGTTTTGGTGTCATGGCCAAATTCAATGTCATAAAGATTTTTTCTGAATTTTTATAGTTTTAGGTCTTCCAGAACACATGGCTCTGACATTTGGAGGACAAGGTCCTTATTGTCCACCCTTTCTCCTCCAAGTTGCATCAGAAACTCATTCTGTCACCCTCACTGCTGCCTGCCACAAAGATGGAAGATCAAAGTGGTAGCCACAAGGGAAAGGTTGAAATTCACTGAAATTTACTAGCTCCTCCATCAAGCTCTTCACTGGGTTCTCCAAGTTTTCTACTAGAGTCAAGAGTCCAAAATAGTTACTTTGGGCAGTTCCTATCAGTTCAATAGTTGTTTAGGTGGAATGAACTGGTCGCCCTCTTCTAGCTGATAAATCTTTGTTTAAATAAGGTCGAGGTCATGGGTAAATTCTTTATGAGATAGTTAGCTTCCTTTTGTTTTAAAATCATAGATTTTACGATTCATCCTGGTTGGCCATGTGACACACTGTATACACAAACAAACAAAAAGCACCTTGAATATGGGTGTAGAGAGACTTTAATTAAATGTTACTTGCTTCTGAAATTGACAAAAATCCAAAGTAGGCCAAACTTTTTGAATTTATAGAATTTATTTGCTTTGAAAAGCCACGAATGACTCATTTAAAATTTTTTTTCATGATAAATCACTGAAGCAATGTTTTAGAAAGAAACAGTTTCATTTCATCTATTCTGTTTTGTAACCAACTTTTTATGTCAGTCAAGGCTAGGCTTAATGATAAAGAAACATTTATCCCTTGTCCTACATTTTCACATTAAATTTAGAATGTTAAACAAATAAACAAAAACACAGTGAAAGGATGCTATCACATCTCTTATTAAGAAGAAAGGTTTATGACTTTATCGTAAATATGGTGAATCTTGGAGCTTTCTACTTGAAGATAAACTATTCACTTAAAATTTCAAAAATTGCAATGTTTCTAGCAGCTTCCTTTTGAATTGCTAGCATTTCCCATGTTTCAGTTGTGGCCTCAATGTCTAATTGAATATCTGCTTCAAAATATTCTTAATTCATGTTTTACTTCTGAAAAACAACCAAATGGATGTTTAAGGGTTATTATTGTGCTTACTGAAAGGTCTGCTATTTCTTTTAAAGGAAGAATTTCACCTGTCTTTTTGACCAAAGGGACAGATTTTCTCCTAGCAAGAAGACCCTCCCAAACTTGAAGACATCACTCTGAGTGAGTCCAGGCCTCAAGGCTTGATTACAAAACATTTGCCAATGTTTCCTCTGGCTTTCTAGAGAACTTTCAAGAGAAAGACTTCTAGAACCTTTCTCCCTCCCAGCCTTACTGCAGTTCCCTTAG
The DNA here is from genome assembly GCF_014176215.1 of Rousettus aegyptiacus. Taxonomy (NCBI): domain Eukaryota; kingdom Metazoa; phylum Chordata; class Mammalia; order Chiroptera; family Pteropodidae; genus Rousettus; species Rousettus aegyptiacus. Next base: position 89,046,549 of record NW_023416285.1, on the reverse strand, counting down.
GCTTAACTTTTCTTTCACTCTTCTTCTAGATAAGGAAAGAAAGCTCCATGTAAAACTGTGTCTTTCAAAGCCTTCTAAGGAAAAAAAGGAAAAGGAAAAGAAGATACCCTGAGCCCTGAGTATGGAGAATGAGGGAAGTCAGGTTCAACCTTTAACAAAATGTTTCCATCATGAAACCGTCTTTTTTTTTTTTTTTTTTTTCCGTGCCTGCCATTTCTGTTCCTTTAGAATTGGGGTTGTCTGCCCACGGAGCCTGGTTTCGGCGGCTTTGCATAGAGCGCCTCAGCTTGCGGCTCAGGTGATGGCCTTAGCTTGCCGTCCACACAGCCCCAGGGGAGGGGGCCGCAGGTCCGAAGCTGTTTCACTTCCCCGCTTGCAGCGGGCCAGCCCGGCTCCTCCTTTCTCACCAGCGCCCCGCCACCTCCCCCCGCCTCACCCCTCTCCCACATGTGTCCTTTCTCCCCTTCCCCCGAGTCCGCTCTTCTCAGAAGTTAGCTTACGAAGCAAAGTTGTAACTTTGAATTCCTGTTTTTCCAACCACCCTCATGTGACAGGATATCTCTGTATTGGAGGTTTTCCCTAATTTCAGAAGCCCTTTAAAAGTGAGAGCTTCCTCCACCCTTGTTTTCAGCAGGCAGCTCTGAGGTGTGAGTAGGGGAAGGAGTGAGCCCAGGGGTGTCTTGGTCCCTTTTCACTCCCTCCTCTCCATCACTGGGAGAAAAGGATAAACTCTGGGCCATGAGGTCGGCCCTGCTTCTGATTTTCCTGTCTCTCATTGCAGTTGGCGCGCAGCTGTTGGGTAAGTCAGCCCCGAGGTGGAGGCTTTTCCGACACTGGGGCCTGGGGTCGATGGCACACCTTCCCTTTGGGGTCCGTGTTAATGGACTTTTAGCAAAACCTGTGGTGAGGAGGGAAGCAGAGCTCCCACGCACCTCCAGGTCTGCAGAAGCCTTCTGCCTCCGCCTGGGTGACAGGCCTGAAAGCTGGGTGGGGTGGGGGTGGGCACTCCTTCTCTGGGCAAAGGGCCCCCTCTGGCCCCAAGCCCCTTGGAGCTCCTTCCTTCCTCTTGCCTTCTCTCATCTCTCGCAGTTCCTTCCCTGCTCTATTCTTAGAGGGAGTTCCTCGGTGGTTTGTGCATTCGAGTTTTCAATTCACAGCATTTCTAACACCTGACTAGTATCTTCTGAGTGTTTCGGGCTAAAAGAAGGACAGCTCTGGTGTCTCTCCTCACGGCAGGTCTAAGTACGCGCCCACAGACCACATCCTTTACCTCCCACCCCCAAAGGCACGCCAGGTGATTGCCACAATTTGTCTTTTTTTTCGCTCTGTGAACTATTTTAATCATTCATAGTTTTTATTGCTAGAAATCTCCTCCGTGTCTGTAGTCTAAGGTGTTCAAACAGATTTATTCCTATTTGTTTTTTTTCTTCTTTTCTGTTTTTTTTTTTTTTTCCCTGGAGACTGGTGATTGATTACCCCTGACCGAGGAGGAACATATTCAGAGCTTTTCAAATTCTTAAAGACATCATGGAACCTCCCTTTCTATTTCTCTAGACCTAACCCGCTTGAACCTCAGAATGAGGGCTCCTCGAAGGGTTTTCATTCTGAGTTCTCTTTTTGAGATGACGTGGAAGGCATCTCAGCTTTGAATTTTTTGTTCCTGACCCCCCTTCGTTTCTCTCCAATCCACAAACCCTGTCTGCGTCCGGCCACTCTGCACGGGTGGCACTGTCCGCACTGTTGGGATGCTGGGGACAGGGTGGGAAGACGTGGGAAGGCCAAAGCTCCTGACCAGAAGGCAGCTTTTCAGAAACAGAGTTTTCGATCACGGAAAACGTTCAGTTATAGTGAGCATTAAGTAGTAGTGATTGTATTTGTAATTTTTTAAATTATTTTTTTGAGACCCACAGGCCTGGTCTTCCCAGGTGGTCTCCCATCCAAGTACTAACCAGGCCCGACCTTGCTTAGCTTCCAACATCAGACGATGATCGGGGTGGCATGGCCGTAGACAAAACTGATTATAAAAACACGAAGTGAAGGCAGGATGGTTTGCAGCCTGCCAGCATGCTACGTAATTTCTTTGTGCTTTAGTTTCCCTGTCTGTAACCTGGGGAGCTGAACCTTACCTGCCCCATTCACTGTTGCTATGATACAACGAGTCAGAACATATAAAATGCTGAGAACATAGTACGGCCGTGGTGATCGCTTCAGCAGTGTTAGCTATTAAAAGGACTGCCTTTTTGTGGTAATTATTTTTCCAATAAAAGCAGCATAGTAAGTATTAAAAGGAGTGGTTTACCAAACAAATAAAGCTGAGGAACGATTCCTAGAGCCTGAGGAGATATTCCACTTTAGTCCTGGCTACAAAACATCTCCCCAAGGACTAAGGGGTGCTAGAGCGAGGAGCTCCTTGACCTGGGTGTGGGAAGTCTGCAGTGGGGCGTGAGGCACCATCACGGTGTTCGTCTTGAAAGTCTGTCTTGCGCAGGAGCATTCCTGTGTTCTTCCTGGCGCCGCGGGGTAGAACTAAAACCAGTGAAAATCTTCTAAGGGTTGTGCTGGCTCAAATGGAATAGTTTGCTTAGGAGAATTTCCCTTAAAGGTCTTCAAAGAGAAGAGCTGGACCAACGGGCCAAGGGCTATTCTGAGATGCAGTCCCCAAACCAGCACAGTTCAATGGAAACATCATCGGCCACACGATATAGCCACATGAAAAATGTAGGAAGAAAAAGGTGACATTGATTTTAGGAATAGTTTTAATTTAACCCACTATATCCAAAATATTTTTAGTTGTTAAAAAATAAATTTTCAAAATTCGAGGTGTATTCTAGAATTTTTTTTAAAAAAAACTTAAGACACTATAATTCTTATTTTATCTTTTCTTGGCCCAAGCAGCACATGAATAGAGGTGTCTGGATAAGAGAGTACCTGCTTAGCAGTAGAATGAACAATATATAAATTCTCTGTACCCCTCTCCTGGCTTCCTACTCATTAAGAAACCCCACAGAAAAGTCTCCCTTCTTGCTGTGCTTTATCTCCTCTTAACCCAGAACTCTTCCCCCCTCCTCCCCAAGAGCGTCCCACATCATCAGCACCATGAGCATCCATGCTGTACCTTGAGGGACCCAGGAGGCCAAGCTCAACAGAGAAAGCCACTCTCCCTTTTTATTCTTTTTCTCATGCTGCTATGTTTTTAATTTGAAGAACTTTATTCAGAACCAACGTTCAGACCTCAGTGGGGATTTAATCACAGTAGAGATACAGTGAGAGTTTCTCAGACACAGAGGTTGGTCCTCAGCAGAATAGTGGAGCTTGAAATGGGATGGCTTGGTTCACAGGCGATGGCGTGTTGTAAACATAACGATTGGTTCTCAGAAGGAAAAGCACTGTGGCATTTGTGACAATTATCAATTTCCGTAGTGTAACACTCCCATCGTGGCTGATTTCAAACTACCAATGTGATGCCACTTGGGGCAGAGCTGAGAAGAAATGCAGCAAAAGACAACAGACTCTCATTAGCTGGTAAGAGTTAAAACAAAGAAACAAACAAACAAACAAAACTGAATTTGATTTCTAGCACATGCCCATGCTGCATCCAGCCTCCTCAGTTTACAAATGAGAAAATTAAAGTCCTGACAGGTTAAGTGATCTCTCTGGGGTCTCATGACTAGTTAGTGGCAAAACCTGTTTTGCATTCAGAACTCCTGACTCCCAGTGGAGAATTCTTTCTCTTAAACAGAAGCCTGGCATATTTGCTGAATGAGCAACTGACTGTTTTAATACCAATCTAGGATTTTTCTTCAAGAAACAATTCACCACTACCATTCCCTTACTAGTTTCAATTTTCATAAAAATTTCTTTGTAATATTTCTGCTTTTTTATTTCTAGTCTCTCATTTCTTTGGATGTGTGACTTATTTTAGATACCAGATCAAAAACACCGAGTTTTTATCATCTTTCTTTTTTTCAGTTGCTCTTCTTTTTGTCTATTTTTCTTGTTATTGTTGCAAATTCTATCTGCTAATCCAGAGGTGGAGATGTATGTATGTAGGGTATGGGAGATACAAGTCAGAAGACAATTGCTTTGTTGCATGACATTTCAGTGTCTTCCGATGATGTCAGACCTAATTTCTAAGTAGGAAGAGTCATCACTGGTTAAGTGTGAACTTTTAAGAATCAAAAGTGCTCAATTCAGTTAAAAGACGGAGATCTCTGTCTTTAAGAGGGAGCTGAAGATTATAGGTATCCTTTGACCCTCATGTCCAGAACCTTGATTGGCTAAGGGAGAACTAGGTCACTGAGGCCACAAGAGTTGTTGAACGAAGCTAAGTAGCTTCTGCGGTGGTTTGGCAGAGAGGGAGTTAAACTGATCCAAATGAGAACGGTAGTGACATCTTGCATCTTGGCTACCACTGAGCATTGTTGACTGGGAAAATCATACAGTTGAGCTGGTCCACAGGGAAGGCGAGTGGAAATCAGGTGGAGTGGAAGTGAGAGGAAGGGGAGAGAAGAAGGCGAGGGCCCTTCCAAAAAGGACTGAGACTGACATCAGGAGAAGGAAGGATTCTAAGACAAATCCTACCAGTTCCAAAGCAAGTTAAGGCTTGCAGAGGGTTTTCAAGACCCTTAATCACTTTAATTAATCACTTTAAGATCCTTAAGCAGATTTTTACAACAACTCCGTGAGGTGGGATGGGTAGGTGTTACCATCCGCCTTTTACTACATGAGGAAACTGAGGCTCAGTAGTCAACTAGCCAGGAAGGACCAGAGCTAATTTTTCAGCAAAATCTTCCTGTTTTGAGGCTCAGAAGTATGCATAATTTATCAGCTGGAGTCTGTTGATCAGGAAAGGCATAAATGTGTTACAAAACAACAATATGTCAAAGAAGGACTTAGTCCCTCTATTTGTGTCAACTGCTTAGACTTTTCACTTGGAGAGGGTAAGGGAGGGCATGAAGATTTGAATGTTTACTATGTGCAGAATGACATGCTGGGTGCTTTCTATGAATTATCTTATTTAGAAGTTCATAGCAACTCTCTCAGAAAGCATCGTGATCCCCATTTATAGATGAGGAAATTGAGGCTGGGATGATTAATTTAACTGAGGCAACCCCGAAGGACATACCTCTCTCCACCAGATCACCTGTCCCCGAGGCTGGAAACTCTGGGCCTCCATAGTCTCTGTCCTTCTGTTCCTCTCTCTGCTGCTGCAACTGCTCTCTGCTTTCTCTAGTCTCATGCTGTTCTGAACCATTTCACATTGTCTTCAAATCCGATTTTCCCAAGTTAATGAGGATAGCTAACTGTTCCAAGCACTTTACTTGGATGATCTCATTTAATTCTCACAACAACCAGCAGATCCTGTTATTTCCCCCCTCGTTTATCAGATGGGGAAAAGGAAGCACAGAGTAGTTTAGAAACTTGACCAAGGTCACACAGCCCGTGAGCAGCAAAGCTCTGACTATGTCATGCTCAGGTCAACACGATACGTAGAGACCGATTAATTAGTTGTTGCTATGAATGGAAGAAGAAAGAGTGGTGTAGTGTCCACTCCTTACCTGCGAGGCTTTGTTTATGTCTTAAAATTGGGGGAGAGGCTGGCATGCTGAGGTTGAAGATCTAGGAAAGGAAAGGGTAGTGAGTAGAGAGGAAGGAGAGGATGGAATCCAGGACACAGGGAATGAGATGCATAGGCCGAAAGAGATATTCATATCTTTAAGGAGAGAGGCTGGAAGTTGGCCTCTACTTTTCTCCTCAAAGTTGAAAGCCTTATTGGATTCATATTTGTACCTCCCCAAATGGCCAAATTCAGTGACTTACAATAGTAGGTTCCCTGAATATTTAATGAGCAAATGAAGGATTGAAGTGAAAAATAATTCTCAATTTTTCCCCCTTTTTTTTTGTTAAGTATTGTGAAGCCTAGCAATCGATCCTAATCTTCCCCCTGCCCTTAGTACTTGCTGTAGTTTTTTTGTTTTGTTTTGTTTCGCATATAGTAGGTGCATGGTAAATATGTTTTTTACTTAATTTCAGTTCTTTGGGGACACGTGCAGGTCTCATGCTCGTTAGCCAAGGCTCATGGACAATTTTCTGAGTTTGGGTCGCTGAGGACGCTGACCGCTGACAATGATTTGAGTGAAGTGGTTTATTTGGAAGCTGGCCCCCGGAAACACTGGCAGAGGATGGAGGAAGTGAGACCGGAAGGGGAGGCACTGGTAAAGGGTGGATTAAGGAGCCAGTGACCACAGTGGACAACTGGAGCTCATCCTTGCTAGGGTGCTCTGGGTGACAGTATAGCAATGTGCCTCAGAGTCATCCACCCAGGGTGCACAGGGCTTGAGGTGTTTACCGATCACTTCCCATTGGTCACTGGTCAAGTGCTACGCTACTCCCAGGGGGCATTAGTTCTCTGACCCTCTTGTCTTCATAGTGTGTGGGCAAAGGAGGCTCTGATGGCCAGAAAATGCCCCCAGGCCTGCGGTGTGGTACTGGCACTGGGGAGTGTGGCTGGCATGTACCGAAACAGTAAAAGGCAAGAAGAAATAAATGGGATTCTGATTGTATCTGCTACAAGGTACATGCTCACCTTCCTCGTATCCAGCTTCTCTAGCCCCAGAAGTTATTTTCATTTTTCTTCCAGTCAGTGTTTTATTTATTGATAGTGGGGAAAGCCTAAAAGTGTATGAGGGAATATAGCATATAATAGGTATATTTCTAAATAGTCACCTTGAATGACTCAATTTTCTACGCTAGTAAGTTTGGGAATTTAATTACTGGCTCAGTGTCATGGGATAATTTCAAACCCACTTAAAAGAAAATTCATGCCCATGTTATTGGATATCAGTTATTTTTAACCTGAGGTATTGGGTTGAAACTTATTGCTTTTTTCCTGAATGTGTTTTGAACTTTGATATTTCTGCTCTTGAATTAACCATAGCAGAGTGTGAGCTCAGTGTGGTGGGGAACTTGCTTCTTGCTTGTCTTTGCATCATTGCTAGTGTGGCACATATTTATTGAAAAATAAATGTGAGATTAGTAAGATAGAGTTAAGATGGAAGAAGGATCTCTTCAATTCTGTAAATAAATTTCTGAAGGAGACATACCTTTGAGTCCATAAATGAGATTGCAGAGAAATGAATATAGTTATCTAACTCTCCTCATTTGTTCAGCTTCTTTGTAGTGTTTTTATTACAACAATATAATTAGCACACACGAAAAAATTGAAATGTTTATACAAATAAAACATTGGTGTGGTTAATGGTGGCAAAAATGCACAAGTTGACTTTTGGTCAAGGCCTTGAATCACTTTAACAGGAAGGGTGACATTTTAAATCAAAGTCATTGCACAGAAACCATCATAAAAGCAAAACGACCTGTTGACTAGTTGGAGAAAAGAATAATGTATGAAGATAGGACCATAAAATGATGTTCTTACATTTCCTCGTATTGTCTGGCAAAGGCAATATCAAACTTGCACTGCTTCCTAATGTCAAAGACAAATAAAGGAAACAAGAATAGATAAGTTTGTTTTGAAATAGAAGCTTTTCATTTCCAAGTACTCCTTTCATAAGTATAAACATTTATATATTGCTCTTTGATAAAAATACACCTTCAGGGGGAAAAGTAACATTACATAGACCCATCGTCATTAATCAATTATTAAATAATGTATCTGAGTTACTAGTGAAGATGCTTCAGATTTAATAAATATCCTTTCATTCATTCAGCTATTACTTGTTGAGAGAGTATTATGCCCCTAAAAGAGAGAATACAATACTGAAGCAGAAAGATACAGTGTTTCCACTTATGGAATTTATATTGCAGTAGAGGAACACAGGGAAAACATAAGTAAACAAAATTCACACACACACACACACACACACACTAAGATGGTTATGGATATTATACAGAAAATAAAAGTAAAATTAAGTTAGTTGTCTTGCTAAGGAGTTGACACTTGAGCTGGGACCTTAATGAGCAACCCAAGAACAGGGAACTTGAACTATAAAGCTCCTAAAGTGGAAATGGGCTGGTGGTGTTTGAGGAACAGAGAGGCTCTGTGGCTGGAGGTGGTGAGAGAGAGAGGGAGGGAGGAGGCAAGGGCAGAGGGGTAGCCCAGCTGCATCAAGCCTTTAGTGAGCTGACTAATACTTATACCCTGATTCATTCACGCCTTTAAGTAACCAGGAGGCCCGTTGTTTTTTCCCTGTATGCTGCGGTACACTCTTGAAGGGTTTAAATTGTTGGGGGAAACCTAGTTAAAAACAAAATCTCCTCCCAACTTAGAAAACCTCTCCACAAAGCTGGAAGAAAAGGAGACCAATTTTATTATTGAATAAGCATTTGTATCACAGGCAGCCTGCTAAAAGAGTGCATAAACAGAAAGACATCTGATCCTGTTGTATAGCTAAGTGGAAACTACCCATGACATTAGTTTGTTTTACAATTAGTTTGTTTGCAACTTGAAGTCAGGTCACAAGTTCAGTCCATCCTACCCAGGAAACTGGGAGATCTGACGTTATCTTTTTTGGCGATTCTATTTCAAGGAGAAGACTAGAACAAGACCATGGTGATGACAATGATGAAGGAGAGAAAAGAATGACTTAGAGTATAGGTATTAGTCAGGGTCCTCCAGAGAAATAGAACCCATAGTGTGTGTGCGTGTGTGTGTGCATGCATACACGTGTGCACACACATGTCCGTCTGTCTACTGTTTATCTTTTGAGAGATATTTGTTTTAAGGAATTGGCTCATCCAGTCATGGAGGCTGGCAAGTCCAAAATCTTCAACACAGTGTACTGTGGAGAGAGACAACAGAGTCTGCTTTTGTCCTAGAGCGTGAGGGAAAGCTGGGAATCCAGGATGACTGCTAGGCTTTTAACTTCCGGATCTGGGCGGATGATGGTGCCATTAATGAGAAAGAGAAGATCAGATGTTTGTGCATTAAATACCATCATATTTAGAGCAAAATTAAGATAAAACTACAGATAGAAACTGAGTACATGAAATAAAAGTCAAATAAGTTTTAAAACCTCTGAAAGAGGAGCTCTATTTGCGCATGAAAATTTTCAAGCACCTTACTTTAAATGGCTGGTTACCCACTGGTTGGTTGACTGAATTTGGGTGGGTAACTAGTGCTGGTTACTAGAGAGTACAATCAAATGACTGAAGTATGAGGTGGAAGATATATTTATTATCACTGAGATGTTACTGAGCACAAGCACCTGAAAATTGGAAGGTAAGTCTAGATAGGGAAAAAATAGATGGAGTAGCAGATACAAATTACATGTCAAGGGCAGTATAGTTGAATTTATATGACAATGTTTTCAGAGTTCATTACGTTTTAAGGTTTCGGGGAGCCTCGATTTATATTTGAGTGTAGGAAATTATCGTATAACTGGTTTTTTTTTAAACCTTTTTTATTTTCTGATTTCCTCTGTTTCATTGTGAACAAAACTGCATATTATTAAAATTTTGATTTCATTGCAATGAAGAAAGGTTTTCATTTTATTATGCTAGGACACGGGCAGCTGCAAAATGAGATCAGTTCCAGACAGGAGTTCGTCTAGATGGGAGGAGATTTGGTCCATCACAGCGTGTCGAGTTGACAGATGTCAACTCCAGGGAAGCCAACAGAAGCAGGTGTTCCGAATGCAGTGTCAATTGAGTCCCGATTACAAGAAATCAAACTAGCAGAAATGAGGAACCCAGCCCAGGAACCCAGGCAGAGGTTCAATTAGGAATTAGGAACTCGGGTGAGACAGAGGCAGGAGAATTCTAACGACAGTGTTCACAGGAGTGGGGCAGGAGAAAATAATCTTTTGAGGCAAAGATTCATGATAAGGTCTGAGTCAATAGTACCAGAACTGACCTCAGTGTGTATACAGGTGGTGCTAACCTCACAGGGATGTTGAGGAAAATAAATAGAATTTGGCTCGTAAAAGTGCTTTGTACAAGTTAAAGGACTCTGTTAGTGGTACTGTTATTTGTTGTATTTCACTGGTGTGATTTGATGAAAAATAATGAGCACATTTCGTCAGACCCTCAAACATCTGTGACACTGGCAGCTCACTTAGAAAGAATCACTTAAGCAGAAGGTATTTAGTAAAACTTCACAAGAATTGTTTAACTTGTATGATGTCACAAAATTAAAACACTTTATCTATTCTTAAAAAAAAAATCAACAACGACAAGGAAAAGGGAAATGCTTTACATGCATTCGATTTTGAATTAAGGAAAAAAATATGCTTACCAGATTGTTTTTTCTTTTTTTGGCAAGAGGAAGTTGAGTTTTGCCAGCTAGCAGCTATGTACTATAAACCCTCTCTCTATATATTTATTTAAATCACCAGCCCCAAATGACAAGTAAATTTGTAAAGTTATTCTCACAAATACTAAATGGTATAAAACTTACATTTGCTTACCCTTTACTGCAAACTTCATAAATTATTACACTTTTGAATACATGTTTGATCTTTTTTACATAAAGGCTAGATTTAATATGCCAATGAATCAAAGTTAAGATTATATAATCAAAAGTTAAGATTATGTAATAGATATTAACTTGTCACTGGATAGTAGGTCTCTACATTACCTACTGTTGGAGGAGAAGACAAAACAAAACGAAAAGCTGTAGTCACCTATACCTGAACTACCCAGAAAACACTTAGTTCAAACATTTGCTGAACATAAAATGAAGGTAAAATTTCCTAAAATAAAATTCTTTTTTAAGTTACAAAAAAAACCTTCCTAATGTTATAATTAGAATAATTATGTATAAATTTCATCTCTCTTGAAGAGAGTAAGGATGAGTCAGGCATCACAGTTCGATTCCAGGAAATACATGTATTTAATTTTATAGCTTATTATGTTGATATCCCAATTTTCTTTTCTCCGATGGGTATTATTTCTTTCCCTATTATCTACTGTTTGTGTTTGCTCCATTACAATTAGTGTGGATTTAAGGCAGGTCTTTTCATAATGAATGAGGACATCTTGAGGATTTCTTGCCTGTCACTGGTAGCCACGTGCTCCCAAGAGAGTCCCCTCAACCCAGTCTCTCTCTCCAGCCTTAGGGATTCCCCAGAGGAGCTGGACTTCACGCATTTCCCCATGATCATAAGCCTCTAGGGAAATGGAAATGTTAGGCACTTTTGACCTAAAATATTGTCTTTGTCACATGTATCTACTTAAATATCCTTTCTTCTTCTTCTTCTTCTTCTTCTTCTTCTTCTTCTTCTTCTTCTTCTTCTTCTTCTTCTTCTTCTTCTTCTTCTTCTTCTTCTTCTTCTTTTTTCTTTTTCTTTTCTTTTCTTTTCTTTTTTTTTTTTTAACAGACACGAGGCAGTTTTTAATATACAATGAAGATCACAAGCGCTGTGTGGAAGCATTAAGCCACAGTGCAGTCCAAACAGCAGTTTGCAACCCTGACAATGAAGCACAGAAATTCCGATGGGTGTCTGAATGGCAGATTATGAGTGTTTCATTTAAATTGTGCTTGGGAGTGCCATCAAAAACGGATTGGGTCCCTATCACTCTCTATACCTGTGACCCGAAGAGCGAATTTCAGAAATGGGAGTGCAAAAATGACACACTTTTGGGGATCAAGGGAGAAGATTTATTTTTCAACTATGGTAATAGACAAGAAAAGAACATTATGCTTTTCAAGGGATCAGGTTTATGGAGCCGATGGAAGATCTACGGGACCACAGATGATTTATGCTCTAGAGGCTATGAAGGTAAGAAGCACCAAATTCTTTACCTTTCTGTCATGTTTTTCTCCTCTTCTGAGTTGGTAACTAATTCAAGACAATAAGCATATTCTTGTTTAGTCTGTACTAAAAATATTAATTGATAACTTTTGTGTTTTGAACTATTTTGTTCTATGAGAACTTGGCAGTGAATAAACATGTTAACAAGTCCTCAGCCTGTTACCTATTTGTAGTTAATGGTAAGAAATTATTTTTTTACCTTAGCTAAGATTCTTTTTAAATATGAGTTATAATTTTTAGAAATTAATTTTCATGGTAGTCTTTGACTAAGAGCCTCCTGTTTGACATTATACAGTTGTAGTGATAAATGACTTTTGCAATGTTTTTTTTTCCCTTTGGTTTAAGTTATGCCTGGAGAAATGATTCACGAAACAACATTCTTTACCAAGTCGGATTGCCTAAAATGAACTCTTGACATTCCCTGACAGTTTGGGTTTCAAAATATCTCTGATTTTTTACCTTATATGTATTTAGAAACTGTAATAATCAGAAGAGTTGAAAGCTGTGGAATTAATCCATAAATTAATAAGCAGCATATATATTCAGCTATTTTAGAAAGTGGTAGCACCAACAGAGCCGGAAATAATTTTACACGTAGTTGGTACCTTAAGCTCTTGAAGGTTAGATAAAAATCAGAGCATTTAGTCTTCTTGTCTTTTGGCCAAATTTCATTCTCTGGTGGCTGCACAGAAAGAAACAAAAGAAAACAAAAATGCAAAAGAACTCGAAGCCCTTTAGAAAAGCTTTTTCAATCAGATGGTGTCATTACCACATTCCAGGTTTGGACACTTGGTTACTATGAAGTGTTATCTAGGAAAACCTCAAGGTCAGAGAAAGAGCTGGACATTTGGGAAAAGAGGTTACCTGTTTTCAAAATTACTGTGTTATTGAGGCTGCAGAGTTTAACCTAGCAATCGTAGCTAGGCAGGGCAGAGATGTTCAGATCTCTGCAAGGTGGTAATTTGTCAGCTTTCCATTTTCCTCCTATATAAAAAGGACTCAGAGTAGGAATAGAAGAAGAATGCGGAGGAGGACTCAAAAATAAGTTATCCTGAGGCATTTATTGAACAAAATGTAGGTTTAGAAATTACATGAGAGACAACTTATATTGTATAACCTTTCAGGAGAAACTCGAAAGAAAATTGCAGGGCACGATAAGGGTGAACAAGACTTGACTGAGTCAAACTGCACAAACAGGACAGTAGTCCTAATTGAAGGATTCAGTGCCAGGAAAATTGGTACTAAGACATCGAACTTCTTATTTTATTTTAAAACATATTACTGAGGTTTTGTAGCTCCCCCAACCCCTCTCTCTTCTGTTTGTTTTGAGAAAAATATACATAGGGTACTCAAACTTGAATATGTTTTAGAATCACCTGGAGAGCTATGAAGAATGCAGACCCCAAGCTCCATTCCCACCCAGATTCTAAATTAGCAGATTAGGGGAAGGACCTAGGAATCTTTTGAATTATCCCTATGAACACCTGGGTGGTGGGATGTAAATAGTCCACAGACCACACTTTGCATGCCTTCCGACTCCCTCCCAGTACTAGAGATGTTCCTGCAGAAGATCTAGCCCTTGGAATCCAGTCATTGGAGTACACATGATATCTGAAGACAGTGCCGGGAGAGTGTATGTTGAGTCTCCAAAGAAAACTGACTGAGACCAGGGGTGATTTTAGAAAATACGGAGCCAGAATGGTAGCCATAGAAGGATCTGAACATTGTCTGAAAGTTTGGACCACAAGAGAAAGAGCGAATTGACTGCAGTTATGTGGTTTGTCAGTGCGATAGGTGGAGTGGAGTCTGGTTCTTTTGGCCTCATCCGTGCTTCATTAAGTAAATTGAATTAGTCCTGCAAAATCCATTTCTGATTGACAGCTACAAATTCAGCACTGAAAATTTCTTGGCTAATGTAATGAAGAATACAACTAGCCCTGAGGTGGTCTTAACAGGCTTTCTTCAGATGAGGAAACAGGTACCCAGTGCTTAAGAGTGGCATAATTATTTCTGAATCCTGCATGTTTCTTATACAATATATGATTTGGAAAACGTCCTGTAACTTAGTGGGAAAAAAGTTAGAACTGAGCTAGCTAATAGACAAAATAATATAATAATAATTTTGAGCTATTTGAAAATAAAGTTAGCTTTTAAAGAGGACTGGAAGAGCATAACGAGTCAAGTCAAAGGAAAGGAGGTGAGAAAATTACATTTATTTACTCTTAATAAATGTTAGGTGGTATGCTACATGCTTTACAAAGTTAATGTTATCTAAATGAACTTTTAAGATGTGTTTTAAGAACTTTCTAAAGTCATAGAATTTACAAAACGTAATTAGGAAAAGAGTATTCCTACCCAGGACAAATTTTGAACATCAACTGGTGGCAGGAGGCTAAATACTTCAATATCGAGGGTCCTTACCTGCCAAAGGAAATATCCCTACGAAGGTAGAGACTTTAAACATCCTGGAGAATGTGAGGTGACTTAGTGTGGTTGTCAGTGGAGATTTGAGCTTCCCTGATCCTTTCAGCTTAAACCAAACCATAATCAACAATGACTCTATATTTTTTCAGTTGTCCTTTCCAGATGAACCCAGAGCTTCCTATTTTGATCTGTTTAAATTCAGTTTTTATGAAAAGGACAATATTGATTGTTAATGATATTTTTCAGAGATTTTCTTTCTTGGTGTGGATTAGAGCGATGCTCAAATTCCTACCCTGTCGAGGGACTCAAGTGGAGGCTGGTTTGACAGGAAGTGACTGGAGGGGATTTAAGTATCGATTCTGTGTTTGAGTTAAACAGCTATTAGGTTAATCTCTGTCTAGAGATTCTGTGATCCTGTGCTTCCAACCATGAGGAAGGATGGCCTCTTCTCTGTTTTGGAGGAAATGCAGAGGTCAGAGCTGGTGTCAACTGGGCTGACTACTTTTGCCTCAAAGAAGAAAGAGGAAAATCTGTTCCTAAAGACAGCAGAGTTGAAGCAATGGTAGAATTACCTCCGAATGCAGAGTATTATACATACCGAGCAAAGAGTGGGGTAGAGAGAGAAGGGAAATTAAAGGAATTCCTGCGTAGGGACAGCAAGTGTGATCAGATGAGTAAGAGTGATTCTTCCAGTACTCCTTATTGGAAAGCTAGCATTCAGAAGGATCACTTACATTCTGAGTGCCAATCAATATGTTTTTTTTTATTTTTTATTTTTTAGCCATGTATACGCTATTAGGCAATGCAAATGGAGCACCCTGCGCGTTTCCATTCAAGTTCGAAAAGAAGTGGTATGCTGATTGCACAAGTGCCGGGCGATCGGACGGATGGCTCTGGTGTGGAACCACGACAGATTATGACACAGATAAGCTATTTGGATATTGTCCCTTGAAATGTAAGTAACTTTTTCTTCAAGAATTGAAGTTTGGCACATTTTGTATGGCAACGTAGTGACAACACCTGACATTTATCGAGAACATTTTTTTTCCCCCGAAGTTATTTCACATTTATTATTGCTTCATGCCCCATCATAACCCATTAGAGATGGAGAAGGTGACCCATCTGGCCTGAAAACTAGAACACAGAGCTTCTGACTCTCAGCTCCGGGCTGTATCAAATGACCCCTTCATTTCACCAGCTACTACTTTTCTTCAGTTTCCACTTTTACTGTCATTTATTTTCTAAGACTTCAGGGCAAATTATACTAAATAAGATTCAATAAGTACTTAATACCAGAGATAGGCTTCTGAATTTTGTGTCAATGTAATGAAAAGGGCTCCTCACTGGAAATGGTAGTAACGATCCTCTTCTTAAACTTCATTATGAAGAGTATCATTTAATTTAACACAGCAATGGAAGTGGGTTATTTATATGCTTGAAGAGTTTTTAAAACGAAAACTGCAGAAATGCAAAATAAGTGGTATTGCATCATATTGATGAGAAGGGGCCAGAACATAAGAACTCTTGGTGTTCTTTCCATTCCTAAGAATCCATAAAGAAGGGGTACAGCAGGTTTGGGGTGGGGTGGAGGAGAGCATTGCCCTGGGAGGCAAGGACGGTGTTGAAGGAGAAAAAGCAAGAGTTTTTCGCTTTACTTTCCCCGTCACCCCACATCCTCCTCCCGCTGCCAGCTACCTACTTCCAGTGCTTCCTCCTAAAGTTCTTACCACCAGACCTCTCGCCACTTCAGTTTTTATAGATCAGAGCAGCTTCTGTTTTCTGCTATTACCCAAGATTCTCTACTGCTGCCCTGCAAAGAGGCAGTTACAGAGGAAGAACTTCAGCTGCAATCTGGGATGGTCGAGAGGCCATGCAGTTGCAACTGTGTTACTTCTAACTCAACTTTTGAAACTCACAGCCACACACGATCACATTATTTCAAGCATTATTGTTAAATAGTCCATTTTACAAAAATATGTTAGCTGGTTAAGTAAAAGCCAGAGTTCCAAAAATCATGCTTGTTTACCTGTCTTGATTTATAATCCCTAAAACATCCCACTGAAAATAAATTTGATTAGTCATCCCTATATTTTGTAATTCTCTTCTGTGTGCAATCCTTCTGTTCTGGGCGAAGCCCCACAAAAACTCACCCGCTTCCCATCCTTACTTAGTGGCACCGTTCTCCTATTCTTGGGTGAGGAAAATGTGTTCATCGCTCTTATTAGCAACCTTTAAAGGTTTGATTTCCATGAAAAGTTTATAGAAGTCTGATCTCTGCATTAGAAATCTTTTTGTCGGATGTCAACATTGAGCTATGTTTTCCTTAAGATAAAGCAATACTTGTTTTTCAGTGATTGGGGAGTGCCTTTCTCCTTTACTTTGTAGAAATGGCGTTTTTCAAATCTGTTATCATGGAATTTCTTAGGTGTACAGGTTTCACGGGTCCACCTATAGAGTCCTGTGCTTAAGTGGTGTTGACAAAGGAGTTGTCAGATGCTAGTATGATTTAATAAATCATTAAATGGAGGGCAGATGTCCAGTCATTAGTCACAAAGAAAACTCACCACCTAGGATAAATGTGCGTTGTAGGGGTATACTGACTATGTTCTAGAATAATCTTTTAGTCTTGTTACTTCTGATTTATGTCTTCAAAATCAAATTATATATATTTTCTTGTTAAATGTAAAAGTAAAATAACTATAGTAGAATTAAAAAAATATGTTGGAGTTCAGTATGCATTACCAACCTACAGCACATCTTATACATTTTGTGCCTTTTTAAAAGGGCTTTGCAATTTTCCAGTCTATTTCATTTTCTTTGCTTTGCGTTTCTTTCAAAATAACATTTTATTTTATATTAGCCTCAAACGAGTAGATTCAATACAGGGCAATGGGATACTAGTTATTGACCTGGAGACACTTAATTTATGCTCTTCACTGTCCTTTACACTGTCTATTATAATGTTCTATTTAGACAGTTTCAAATATCATGCATGATAACAGGAAAAGGAAAAGACTCCTTTCAATTTTCCATAGCTTGCAATTTCAGCTTTCAACATCAGTTAAATGGGTTTACTGCAGGTATTTAAACCCTTTGGGGAGATGTATAATTAGCAAACCTAAACATTTATTGAGAAATTGGTCTTAATTCCTTAATTTAAAATGCAAAATACAATTTCTTTACCCGAAGAGAAGGGTCAAATTATATTTCCTTTTTTGGTCATTTATATCCTTTTCCTCTATTCCTGAACAGGAAAATAGTCCCTCTTTTTTGTTTTATAGCTCACATTTTTTTTTTTTACCATGTTATAAGCAAAACTTCAAAATTTCTAAGAATAGTTATTTATAACATCTCCATCTTCAAATAAACCTCACACAATCTCAATTGAATGATCTCACTTATGGGGAAGGATCCATTTGGACACTAAACTAGTAAGACCTCAGATCATGATAATTTAGGTTTAACACCGCTAATTCAAATTTATTTTTATAAAAGTATATGTGTTGACTTTGAACTTAAAACATCTTAGAAACATCTATGCTGTTGCCTGAATAAAATTTTGATATATTTTTCTTCCTCTTTGGTGTGCCAAGTTTCATATCATCGTGTGTGGTATGTGTATGAAAAAGGCTGCTTCTTTGTCAGATAAAAATCACAGCAATGTTGTCTATATGCTTCTGGAATATTGGCCAATTTCTTGGCAAGTTCCATACCTCTCAAAAAACTTGGGAAGTTACTTCACATGACTTGTAAGAATTTTATATTATTAAAATGATGAAAGAGGAATTTTCATAACACGAAGTACACTAAAATTCATTTGCTGACTAACTTCTCAAGCATCTTATATGTAAAAGGTTATAAATTAAATTTATCTCTTTACAATTGGCCTTTTATAGAGTATGACCAAGTTTACAGAGTGCATTGGGAATCATAAAATCACAAAAGAAAAATAAACTAAATTATTTATGTTTTAAACTAGCAATCAGGATTTGCCATTACCAGGAGCTACTTAATATTAAATATAGTCTAGGGGTGAAAAAGTGAGATTCTAAAAGTTACCAATTTAAGGTCAAACCACTAGTGAGTGATAGCACCGAATGCAGGTCCAGGTCAGTCCATCTGTGGAGTTCATGGTATTTCCTCTTATGCACATGTCTTGGTCTGAAAAACAAACAAACAAGCAAACTAGAATATGCTGGCAAAATATTCACTTGCTGAGAGAATACATATATTTATTTTCTTGTCTCACTTTATTATTTTTTTCCTAGATTAGAAAGTTGGGCTGGTATCTATTCTTAGTCTCTGTAATGACTTTGCTCCCCAACTTACCTGATCCCAAACATCCCAATGGAAAAATGAGGAGATCACGCCTCCTTTTCTTTCATTGGGTACATGGAAGAGGTTCGATGTGGTTGATCTTTTGAAAAATCTTCATTTCAAGAAAATTTCATAGACACTTTAAAAATAAGTAAAAGGAAAAAAAGAAAAGAAAGGAAAAGACATATAATGCTTTAGGCAATCATGCTACTAGGATTGTTTAAAAAATATGGTCCACTGAAAGCCTTTTCTAGGCATAACAGCCAATTTCTCTTCTTTTATAGTTGAAGGCAGTGAAAGATTATGGAATAAAGATCCATTGACTAGCATTTCCTACCAGATAAACTCCAAATCTGCTTTAACGTGGCACCAGGCGAGAAGGAGCTGCCAACAACAGAACGCTGATCTCTTGAGCATCACAGAGATACATGAGCAAACATACCTGACAGGTAATGACATGAAACAGTTGTCAGGAAGATCATGATCATTTTCTTTCTATATAGTTCAATGTAAGCATAGACAGCACGAGCGGTTGTAGACATCATGATGGAGTCGGTCCCTGAGCAGGTGGTGCAGAGGGTGTGACAACTCTGCACCCTCAAAAAGACATCCGAGATGGCAAATAGGTTTGATCTCCTGAGCCAGCTTTGTTCTGTCAGTTGTGATAGTCTCTAGAACCTGTGCTGAGATGGATTCTGAGGATTAATTTGGGCTCTGAATAAAAGATGCCACAATTGATTAGCGATGTTGTTTTTGGACACAAGGCAGGGGCACCATGCTGGTCAAGTGTTCCAGCTGTGACCTGAAGCCAAAGATCTTCCATTAGCGTGACACAGTTCAAAATAACGAAATGCTGCCACCACAAGCAGGGACAAGTCAAGCGCTGCTCTGAAATTCTGAGTCCTTTTTGTCTCCTGTCTCTGGAACTCTCAGACCTTCAAATCTTATTGACGCTCTTTCTACAGCATACTGTTTGTTTTTTAAGCTCTCGTTCTTGTAAGATTGTAAAGATGAAAAGAGCTGATGTTTGCTTGAAGTGAGAGTATTTGTTTTGGCTTCTAAAATCCACACTTGGGGAAAGGAGAGATTAGGAGCAGGAATGAGTGGGGGAGAAAAAGCATCCCCAGTTCCCCACTCCAGAGTGCCCTTCCTCCCTCCAGGTCCCCCCCCCCCCCAGCACTGCTTCCACTTTAGCATATCTCTGTTCTTGAGACTGCCATGTTCAAAAACTCTTACTGGCTTCTCGTTTCCTATCAAATTATTCACGAAACACCTTTGCCTGACGTTCAGAGGCTGTCACGTGTCCACTGACAACTGCTCCCCTTCATGCATCGTGCAGTCTTGACAAAAGAAAGGTTTTAGTTTCCTCATTCATGTCTCATTCCTCCTCACCTCCACATCCTCTCCCACGCCATTTTACTTGTACCTGGAAGTCCCAAAATATTATACGGCCGAAATGCAATTCATCTCTGTTTTCATATGCAATTCTCTCATTTGTTTACCACTTTTATAATAATAGTTACATATATGTCTCATATTCCCTACAAGGCCATAATTCATTCATTCATTCATTCATTCATTCAGGAATCTGCATATTATCGACCTTCTGGGTGATTCTAGGGCAAGTTTAGGAGACCACGCTTAGCACCTGCTGTGTGAGCAATACCTACAAACTCCATCTGACTAAACACTAGCACAGAGTGCAAGAGTAGAGAGCATAAATTCTGGAGCCTGGGTCCTGACATCGGGAAGGTTGGGGACAATGGGGGAGGGGTCACCTGAGACTTCTATGCCTCAGTGACTTTATCTATTAAAGGAGAGAGTGTGTTTCAACCAATACAAGGCACAGAGCTTTTCCCCAGCCTTGCCTTGCTTTCTAGGGTTTCACTTTCTCCAGAAGATCCTTTTTATCAGCTGGAACATGTTTCTCCCCATAAGTTATTTCATTTCTTAGTTGAATTTGGAGATTATTCGTGCATTCTATGTGGTGGGAGAATGTGACATACATTTATTGAACACAGCCTTGTGGAACGCATGAAACGTTAACTGGGTAAGAAGTGTTTTTCTGCTCATAGTCAATTTCTGAGGACGGAATTGTGAACTGCTTCACTTAATGAAATATTTCTTGCCATGGCTGAGCACCGAGCTGAACATTTATTAATTTTCTCCTTTCAGGATAGACAGCAACTCACCATTTTCTGTCAGGTCTTATTAAGGAGACTGAGGATAGAAAAGCAACGTGGTCTCACTGGGTCCTTTCACAAACCCAGAGATGAAAGTATGCCTCAGGCTGCTCAGTTATTCTTTTTTTTTTTTTTTGGCGGGGGGGGGGGGGGGAGGGAGCTTTCTATAATGGGACAAAGTCTCAGAGTGATTAATATTTATAACCATGTCTAAAAATAAGAAGAAAGATAAGAAAGCACAGAAAGAAACAAAACTAAATTAAGGAAGAGAAAAGATGATTTAATATAATCCTGGTGTTATTTGTACACCCTTACATGGGTGAGAGAAAAATCTTAAGAGGGTTGAAATGGTTTCAATTGACTTTCTTTTTAAGGAATCTGTTTTGGGCTTGTGTTATCTTGACTCTTAGGAGTTTTACTGGTTTTTGTTGTTGTTGTTTTTGCTTTTGTCTTGTTTTGTTTTGTTTGTTTGTTTCTGGAAGCCAAGGGACAGAACACAGGTTATGTTTTAACAATCCTCCCCAGCTACATAGAGGAAAAGGATGACATGGACAGGACAGTGGCTCTGCCCAGCTCTAGACTCATTTCCCGGTTCCCGACTCCCACTATCAGGCTCCAGCTGCAGGAAATACTTCCCTAATCAACAGGGCGCTGCTGTCCTTTCTCTCAGGGGAGCCAACAAACCCTAAGAGACGCAGGGGCTTAGTTCCCCTCGGACTCTTATTTAAATCTTATCCAGGCCTCCAGAAATGTTAGTCAGCACATTTTTAACCGAAACCTGGATAAGAATGACTTCTGGAATGAGATTTGTAATATTTCCTGCTTTTCTTTAAGTCAAAAATATCATGCATTCGAGAGGAAAAAACTCTGATGAGGAATTTTAAAAATTCAACAGAATTTTGGTATTTTTGGAGGGAAGATATTCAAGATATTCAAGATATTCAAGATATTTGGGGTTTATCGGGTTAGATTGGGGAAGAATCTAGAAAATAATGGTATGAGAATGGGGGTTCTGATCTACTCCATTTTGGGAAACATGCCACTAAAATGAAAAAAGTACCCACAAATAGTTATATTTTTAAGATGAGACTTCTCATATATGAGGATTTTAAGAAGTAAATACCTTTTCTTAAAAATACGTAAGCTTGTTTTATAACCCTGAGATCAAATTACCTGTTATTGATTGAACAGCTATGTGCCAGACACAGCTTTATTTCTAAAGCTCACACCCACCACCTGAATGAATATCACTGTCCTCATTTAATAGATGAGATAGATATCAGACTAGGAGGGAGAAGTTAAAAACTTGTCTAAAGCTTCATTGTTTAAAGAAAATAGTTTAACTGGAATTCAGTGCTGTCTTTCCATTTCGGTTTGCCTGGGTCTTACTCACAAAACAAGCAAGGATCTGGGGGTCCCCATAGCACTAAAGGGAACCCTTAATTAAGTTGTCAACAGCTCCTCGCTCTAGTAAATATTCTAAACTGGTAGTCTGATTTCGCATTCTCTGCGGAGCTAACTGCTTCTGCCCAGCTGCACATCCTCATGTCACCCACTGTCATTTTTCGTCCTCACTTCTGTTTCTAACCTCAAAAATGTTG
This sequence comes from Rousettus aegyptiacus, assembly GCF_014176215.1. Lineage (NCBI taxonomy): Eukaryota > Metazoa > Chordata > Mammalia > Chiroptera > Pteropodidae > Rousettus > Rousettus aegyptiacus. Next base: position 89,024,253 of record NW_023416285.1, on the reverse strand, counting down.
GGACACTATTCAATCCTCAATTTCTGAATCAGATTTATAAGTACGTATGTGCAGGATCAGGATTTACAGAACTGAAATAAGGTAGAGGATGTGAAATTTAGCTTGTTACTCTGATTGTTTTTGCATTTCCTTTGGTGCCGGTTGGAAAATAAATTGGACCTCGATACAAAAAAAAAAAAAAAAAAAAACCAGTATGCTACTGGATGTGATTGCATCCTCTATTATAACTAAGTTAAAAAGTAGATATATAACCATTTCAGACAATATATGCAGAAAAACGAAGAATTAAAATATTTAGCATGCGGAATTGATACTCTCTATAGTAATACTGAAAAAATTGATCTCATAGAATTACAAAAGCACAAATAGAGAAAAAAAAGTGGCTGATGCTCATCTATATTAAGTAATATATTTAACACAGAATATAAATTTGTTTTGAAATCACGATTTTTGCCAACGCTACTTCAACAGATAACAACAACAACAATAATAATAAAAGCAACAATAGCGTACATTTATTGGGCATGTACTGTGTGTCAGGCTCTGTTTTCAGAATTAATTTTATCCTTCAAAACAAGCCTAGAAGTACCCAAAGCAGATGAGGAAAGTCAAAGGATGGACATTTCCCTTCAAGAGCCCTGGATCCTGAATTTGATTTCGCTGTCATTTTCTTCTGTTTCCGCTCTTGTCATGTAGGACTGACCAGTTCCTTGACTTCGGGACTCTGGATCGGACTCAACAGTCTGAGTTTCAACAGCGGGTGGCAGTGGAGCAGTGACAGTCCCTTCCGGTATTTGAACTGGTTACCAGGTAGAGTGAAGCTTTTGAGTGGTTGGATTCATCTACATATGATTTACCTGGAGACCCCGGGGACCTTCATCACCTCACGTGTTGATCCCAAAGAGAAGAGTTGGGAGACTTCATCCAATGCAATCTTGGTTTATTGAGAAAGAGTACAATGAACAGTTAGTGATGTCTGCCTGTGTGCGCGAAAGGAAAGGGATCTCTTCATTTATCAGTTCTGCTGTGGAAAATACTGATGTGGTGCTTTTCATATGGTTAGACTTCTTTTTTAAAGCCATTGAATGGTTTTTGCATTTGGTATAATTAAAATCTGCATTTTCTATGCTATTGACTTATGCTGTTAAAAAAAAAAACTTAGGTAAAACAATATTCAAAATAGATGCTGAAACATGAGGAGGAATTTTTACAGAACGTATTTTGGTTTAAGTTGATTAGATTTTACTACAAAATATCACCTTTGATGCATGATGGTTATAAGTTTGTCACTAGAGTTTTATAATAGTATCTGCCCTATTTTCCCCTGGAATATGGGAATTAAAGATTGCTAAAAAGACAAATAAGGTCTCCCTTTTTTAAGTGAAGATTTGATTTGTCTGCCTGCTCACTCCATCAGATTAAACTGGAGAATAGCAGGTGGGGAGTCACTCAGATCACTGGATAATAATAATAATTTATGAGGGCACTAGAATTTATTCTTTCCTGCTTAATTATTATACAACATTAAGCAGGGCAGGTCATTTTATTTATTACTCCTTTTGGGGGTAATGATTTTAATATCTAACCACCTGTATTCTAAGAGTTCAGTTAGAGAATATGGAGGTTAACTTAAGTAATTTGAGAAATGAAATTGGAATATTAATAAGAAAAGGAAATGACCTTCCTTACTAAACCATGTTCCTGAGTAGATGCAATCTTAAATCACCTTCTGAAATAGTCTGAGGGGTTCTTCGACCTAAAATTAGAAAGCTTGTGGGATGTTAGAAATTGTTATTGTATAACTTGTTCAATAAGACATTTTCTCTACTTATTGCCAAGTAATACATCTATTAAAATACACTCATATTTGAAGTGAGGGAATTTTACACAAATGATATAGAAATATGATTTCAAATATATAACTGTGGTGACCATTTAAAGACAACTAACCGATCTATTAAAATTGGTAGTTGTGTTATATTGATAAATCAATATATGACATGATTCACTTGATAATATATTAATAACCAATAGCTTTAAAATACATGATTGTCTCTTGAAAGTTTCTAGTACTGATACTGATGCCTTACCTGTTAGTTCATTTATGTTGTGAATTTGATCACAATGTCAACTTATTTTTAAAACATCTTTATCTTTATCATTAACACATTTTTGTGTGTGTGTGTTATTTAAGCAACGTTCAAAATTTTTTGACAGAGGCTTTGTGGAGCAGGTAATATAATTCTTATCTTGCAGGAAGGGAGAGTGAGGTCACAAAAAGATCACTTACTTGAGGTTACAAAGCAGAGTCATTAACACAGTATGGCTCATTCACTTGCCTTCAGGTGAGAGAGGAAGCTAGTTTTTAGAGCATTGGATTTAAAATCATATATTAAAATAATGAAAAAGCATGAGAGATGTGGGTATCAATGTATGTATCCATTTGCATTAGCAAAGTCGACTATCTGGTTCTTTAATCAGTTTCTGGTAAAAATGGCATGAGGGGTTGGCTGTTAAAACTGCTCTTCAAGTTGAAAATCTTGAGACAGTGTCTTAGCTTGAGGCACACTTCATCAGCATTTACCCCGGCATGTAGCAGCTCCCAGCGTCCCTTTCCTTGCTTTTCTCCTCTCCATTATCTTTCTTTCCTGTTACCTCTTTCTAATTGGAGAAAGTTTCCCCATGTCCAGAAACCCTCCATTTCTGATCCTCACAGTTAGCTTGACTTAGTTTTCTTGATAGGCATTGACAACGTTCAGTTGGGCTGGTTTGGAACATCATGTGTTTGTCCATTAGGTATCTCTTTATTATATGTGATGTAACCCCACGCAAAGATTGTTCATGTTTTGAGGTTTAGCTTTATTATTTGATATTGTAGGGGGGGAGGGGAAGATTATTTCAAAGAAGTAAATTTGTGTATTCAACATTTTAAGCATTGAAATGATCCAACAAGAAAATAGACACCCAGCATGGCTTTTACTCTGTATTCAGTAAAGACTTGTGAATCGGTAGCAAAAGCCAGAATGGGAATCCATTAAATCTCAAAGACGAAGACATGAGGCTGAGGGGGCTATCTTTTTGGAATACCTACTACGCTAGTCTCACTTTAATTTTTTTCTTTTCCTCAAAGGAAGTCCATCAACAGAGCCTGGAAAAAGCTGCGTGTCACTAAATCCTGGGAAAAATGCAAAATGGGAAAATGTGGAATGTGTTCAGAGACTAGGCTACATTTGTAAAAAGGGCAACACAACTTTGAATTCCTTTGTTATTCCCTCAGGTAAGCGTTCTATTTGATCTGAAGTGTATAACATATTAATTTAAAGATAAAATTACGGCTTGGTCATACCATATGAAATGACAGGTTTTGTGGATAACTTACAGAGTAAGCTTAATGATATTCTTATAAAATTTCTTTTTGTTTTTGGTTACTACTCCTGGTTGCTAACATTTCCTGAGCCTACGATGGTGTTCTGCCATGTGCAAAGCCTTCGACAGGACATAAATAAGAATTTTATCTTCATAGCAGCCCTACGAGGCAGGTATTATTATTCACACATTCTAGATGAGGAGAGAGCTGTTCAGAGGGTAGATAAAGCTTACACATTTGACAAAATTGGAATCTAAGCTAGGAAAGAAATATTTTAAAAGTTTTTTTTTTTTTTTTAATGTCCCTACTATTTAGACGTCTAGGTTCCAGTGCTATTCAAGTTAACATCATACACTGAAGTCTTCATGAAAATAGAATAAACATTCCAAAATTAGTAACTGAATTTTATATATAGGCTAGACCCAAGTAAAAAATTTCAATTATGCTCTCTGTTATAATATTATAAAAGAATTAAACTCCTAAGGCAAGAATGCATCATTTCTACAAATTGGTAAAAAATGAATAAACTACATTTTTTGTCTGTTTAATGGTTGCATACTCTCTCTATATATTTACTTTTTCACTTAATGACAATTTTGGACATCATTCCGTATGGTACATAAATATCTTCTGTGTTCGTTTTTATGGCTGCACAATAGCCATTGCAGAGAGAGATCCTATATATTGTTTTTAATGAGTCCCCTATTAATGGACCTTCAGCTTACTTCCAATTTTTCATTATTATAAACAATCCTACAGCGATGAACTTTATAAAGAAGTCATTTCACAGAGATATTAATCCCTAGAAGTGGAGTTGCCGGATCGAAGAATAGGTGTGTTTATTTTTAATAGCTGCAGACATGGCCAGATCTCCAATGGAGAGAGATGCTGCTGCTGGTTATCGGGTCTGATCATACTTCACAGGGTCGCCATCACGAGGGTGGGCAAGCCTCAGGGAGCCCGCGGCCGTGCTTGCATTTCATCTCCTCTGTCCCTCCCGTAGGGGGGAATGGTATCATTTGTTCACACTGTCAAGCAGAAGCCCTTCTGCTTCTCTGCCATGCCTCCCCTTGCTTCTCTTGTTATCGGTTTCTGAGTTTCTCTACACTCCTTGGATGAACCACTCTATCTTATCTATTAATTCATATTAGCCAGAGCTTGAAAAAAGCATACCGGAGATCGCACTGTACAGCACACGTAACCGGTGCCCCCCTGGGCAAGAATTCCATCTCAGACCCAGTCGGGTCTTGCTGCCCTGTCTGTCCCTAATGCCTGGGTCCCTAGAGCTGCAGTGTGCAGTTCAGTGGCCACTGTCATGCACACAGGTGGCCAGTGAGTCCATGACATATGGCCAGTTCCAACTGAGATGTGCTGTAGGAGTAAAATGCACACTGGACCTCGAAGACTTACCAGGGGGAAAAAAATCTTTTATTCGCTCATTCATTCATTCATTCATTCATCCATCCATTCATTCATACATTCACTTATTTATTTATTTTTACTGATTACATGTTGAAATGATATTTTGGATATGTTGGGTTAAATAGAATACCTTACTACAATCAAACTTACCTGTTTCTTTTTGCTTTAAAATGGCAACAAGGAAAGTTAAAAGTTTAAATGTATGTGGCTCACATCTGTGTTATGTTATCTTTCTATTGGACAGTGCTGCTCTAGAGCAATACGCAGCTTTGTGTGGCTGCCACAGGGAGCTCCCCTGCACTGGCTGTTTTCATGTTCAAAAATGTTCTTGAAGTTCCTCTGTTCAGTTTTTGAAGTCCCGAGCATCTGCTGACACTATTTTCAGGTTCCTAGGCAGCAAAATTAAAATATCCCACCAGAGGGCTCCAGAGGTTTATACAAATGTCTTTCTTTTCCTCCCCTCCCCTCCCCTCCCCTCTCCTCTCTCCTTCCTTCCTCCCTCCCTCCCTCCCTCCCTCCCTCCCTTCCTCCCTCCCTCCCTTCCTTCCTTCCTTCCTTCCTTCCTTCCTTCCTTCCCTCTCTCTTTCCCTCTTTCCTTCTCTCTCTCCTTCCTTTCTTCCTTTCTTCTTTTCTTCCTTCCCTTTTTATTTTTATGTAGCCACTGGAAGTATAGAGAAACCAAGTTGTATTGAAGGAATAATGTTCTTGAAAATATGCATTTTTATTTAAAACATACAGTCGTAATAAAAATGCATATTTTTAATCATGACTGTCTGTTTACTCGAATGACTGCTGCACAGAATCCTGGGCTTAAACAAAGATGGTGCAGACAGTCCCAGCCTTTAAGGGAAAATGGGACTGGTACATTTTAACACATAACAAAGGTACCCTGTCTTGAACATTTACTAAAGCGGCACAGTTGAGAACATGTAATATCAAATTTAAATATATAAATTTGCATTCATTGGGTAATATAGTCCTTCTTAAGCAAGGTATGTTGTCAAATTGCTGTTTGAAATAGTATCCATAAAACGGTAATAATAAGCTGCAGTGTAGGCAATATAACTTTAATTCTTTTTCACAACCAACATTCATTACACGTACCATCGGCCAGGCCCTATGCCCGTTCTAGGGTCTCCAGGGATGAATATGGTGAATTTCTGCCTGCCAATGTCATCGCTCTCAATTTCCCTGGCTCATTACCATTATAGCATATTTTTGTAATGTATAATTGAGGTTATGAAATTTGACCATAGCTATTAGAAGCAATAACTAGGATGCTGGCCACTGTTACTGATTTGATTTAATAATAATCATGTGGCGGCTGTAATTTTCAGTCACGTTATCTCAAACGTTTTCTAGTTCAGAACACAGTGAGGATGGGTCTATAATATTAGTATTAATGTTATTTAAAATGTTTTACATATATGAATATTTTGGTTCCAGTGGCAAATTCAGGTTTTGCCTGAAACACTTACGCATCTAATCTCTGCAATTTGCACAATATCATATCTTATGTCTTGGGAGTAAGTCAGTGGTAATGGGTCAGTTTCGAGGGGCAGGTAGCAGTTCACACCTCTAAGATTTCAGAGGCCCCTTAGTGGCCTTGCTGCCCCCACCCCACTTATTCTAGTCCTTGTTTCAATACCACTTTCTCCTGCCTGGTTAGTGGGTCTTGTTCCTCCTCTGAGGAATGACTGTCTCCCTGATGTCCGCAGAACTGAAGGGAATTGAAATCCTTTAAGGGATATGTCACATGTCAAACTTTGTGTCTCTAGCATTTATATAACATACTTAGTACAGATTTGCTGATGACGAAATGCAGATAAAATGAGACAATCTATTTGCCCTTGTAGGAAAATTTTTTTTTTTTTAAAGAGGTTTCCCTAGCTTTATTTTAAGATGAAAGATGGATTCATATACTCTTTGGTCTGAAAGTAAACACAGTCTAGTTTATCTTTTGTACCTATGTATGCCGAAAAATGAAAAATAAATGTTCCCTTTGTTGCATATAACTATGAACCATTTTGTATATAGAATGATGAAAAATGTTACAATTAAAAACATGCAAAACACTTCTTTGTACATGTTTTCCAAACTATTATTATTATTTTTTTTTTAGAAAGTGATGTGCCAACTAACTGTCCGAGTCAGTGGTGGCCATACACAGGTAACTGTTACAAAATTCACAGAGAGAAGAAAATCCAAAGAGATGCCTTGACGGCATGCAGGAAGGAAGGTGGTGACCTCGCGAGTATCCACACCATTGAGGAGTTTGACTTCATCATCTCCCAGCTGGGATACGGTATGCACTTACCCTAGTAATATGTGACCCGAGTCTTCCCCACCCTTTGCCATCTCCAGGAAAATTCATCATAATTGTTAAATTGAATAAATTTGAATCAATAATTCCATTATCAATTTAATAAATTTAATAATAAATATTGATCGTGCCTAACATGTAAACATCGTGTAGTACTTTAAAGAAATTTCATCCCGAGGAGATCATTTGTTTTCCTTTTAATATGTAATTGATTAATGGATAGTTTTAAAAATATTTTTCTGCATATAATCTGGATTCAGAGCAGTCTAACCTTATACATGTCAATGTCAATAGCATTTCAGTTTTTGCAATTATTTGTGTGTGTAGATATTTTCTTTTCTAAGGCCTATATTTTACTTCACAAGAAAGGTCTCAAACTGAACTATCACATACTTTGGATTTTATTTTCTTTATTAAGCCTAGTTGCTGCTGCTAGAATGGTGAGCAGTGAAAGAAAGTATTTAGATGTGGGCCTCAACCTTTTAAAGAAATGTGTGTCTCCATTTTAGGTACATCATTTAAGAACTATATAGAGCAGTAACTAAAATACGGTTAAGTTTTCAAAATTGAAAAAAGCTTATATAAAAAAAAAAGTGGGTAAGATGAGTTGGGAATGCTTATCCTGAAAGAGGAGAAGTGAGGAAAAACCTAATGATAATGGGCCCTCTGCAGTACTTGCTGATTAAATGATTATCATTTTCTGCTTCCACTGATGAGACCTGAATACTCGCAGCTGTTCATTTCCAGCAAGCACAACGAGAGGAAACGGATGGTGGCGATGGTGGGACCGCTTCCTGACTGCGCGCGGACTGCCTGACAGTTGATGGGTGTGGGGGTCGGGAGGAGGGAAAAGCAATTGACCAATGGATGAGAAAATGAGAGTATTTTCAGGAAAAGATTTAAACGATCCCCAAACACTACTACTCCCGGCACCTGTGTCAAATGGACTCTCTTCTCTGTGTACCTCGCTGAGTTTAGTAGGGCCTGAAAATAGACTGCTGCAGCTTGCGAACGGTTTCTTGATTAGTCTGTTTACCTATCCTGGACAGTTCAGACTAGACGATGATAATGTAAACAGAATGGATATATCTGGATGTTATCATGACATGCAAGTGTGATACTTATAGTAGGTGGTAAAGTTTGCATATGAATGAGTGGGAAACAGATTAGTTAAGATACCCTAGGGATAATATGCAAATTTTGCTCCACTTTATGTAATATAATATAGTAACAAGAGAACTTTATATGTTTATTGCTATGGTTATTTTGGGAAGTTGGATGACAGAGGTTGCTTTTGAACTTAGTTTGAAAATTAGTGAATTTTCACTATGAAAACATTCCTTTTTTATTATTGATAAGGATTTATTTTAAAAAATAAAAATAATATTGATAAAGGTAAAGAAAAATACAAAATTAAAATTATTATTTCTAAATCCAAAGCCTACAAAATCTTTTTTTTTACCTAGCCGAGATACCTTTCTTTTTTTTTTTTTTTTTTAACCTGGCTGAGATACCTTTTATGTTAATCATGGAAATACAGTGTATAAATTGGGACCTGTCCACATAAATTATGACTACATCGACAAAGACAGCTTCCACGACTGATTTATAAAAATCAGCCTAACAATTTTACACTCACATCTTACGTATTTCTGCGGGATCAAGACTGTGTTTCGGAATTACAAAAGGTAGAAAGGGAAAACAGTTTAGTGAAAAAAAATGTTTATAGAAAACTCAATACTTCATTCTAATAGTGAGACTTGGGAGTTAGATTTTCATTAGTCTTAAACCTACATCCTGCAGAGGCACAGCAGGTCATTCTGAAGCCTCTATTGGCTGCTCGGAAAGATCACGATCTGCCAAATTAAGTGAAAGGAAAAGGGTCGTCCTGGCAAAGTCATTCACGGTCTGCAGCTCTGGAAACATCTGCTGTGGCTGGCCCCGGGCCAGGCAGGGACTTCTCCAAAAGCAAACTTGAGTGACAACTTTAGGAGGAAGAGACTGAACCGTTTAGGGAAATTCCTATACAGTGACATTTTCCTCATTTTCTACTACAACATCATCTTTAAAATCTTTTGGCAACTGATTTTATTTCACTGCTTAAAGACCATAAATCAGGCATTCATGAGGGAATTCCCAGGAATGCAAGTTGAATAGATATCGAATGGGCTATTCTTTCATTTTTTAAATTTCGGAATTCTTTGTTTCTGGCATGAAATCCCAGGCCTTCTATCTCGTCCCATTTTAGTTATGGTATTTAGAATTTGTAGAATTGTAACTACTGATAAAATCGATAAAGCTCTTCATAGAATTTTAAAACTAAATGATCACATTTTATATGTAGACCTAGTTGTTTTTGTTTTAACCTTTAATTGTCATTTTTTTCCCTCATATTTCATGGTGAAAATAAAACTGCGTAAATCACTTTCGTGTTTTTCTTCTTGTTTAGAGCCAAATGATGAGTTATGGATTGGCTTAAATGACATCAGGATTCAAATGTACTTTCAATGGAGTGATGGGACCCCTGTAACATTTACCAAATGGCTTCGTGGAGAACCAAGCCATGAAAACAACAGGCAGGAAGACTGCGTTGTGATGAAAGGCAAGGTGAGGCAACTTTAACGACTGATCGCTAGCAAGGCCACAGGGAATCTTTCCCACTTATTACATGTGGTGGTTTAGAGTGTTTCTAATCTAGATAAAATTGTCATAGATCAAGGTTGAACTAAAATTCCAGTTCATTTTCTTGAATCTGAAACTGACGGCTGTTTGGTGAAGTCAAATTTTCAAGAGGCCTAGAAAAGCAACAGACAGAGACTTTGGAGTCGAGGATAAAATTAACCAATAACTAATATTCATATGTTGTGCCTGTGCTGGGTTCTAAGTTACACACACACACACACACACACTATATATATATATATATATATATATATATGGCTTGACCGATAAATTCAGTTTTGGTTCTACTTTCAGCTGGTTGTTCTGGGTAGATATAGCTCTAGTTATATCTATTCTGGTCCCACGGCCCGCAGTCTCTGCTAGGAGAGCTACACTGTTTTTTCTTTTTCTTTTTTTTTTTTTTAAAGTTGCATGGAAGTGCCAAATATGAACAGATTTCTTCCATACCCTAAATATGACTTTAACAACTGAAGAGATCAGATTACCTTTTGTTGATAGATGATGAATGTGGTACTTAAGAAGCAAGGTTTTGATGCGAGAATTATTTCCTCATTGCGAAATGGGGAAAATAATTGTACTTAGCTCACATGGTGTGTGTAAGGATTTAGCGGATTTATACAGATAATGTGCACAGTGCTTGCCCCAAACTTGTTCAATAAGTATTAGCTACTATTTTTGTCATCGTAATTACTTTTATTGCAATTAATTGAAAGCTTAAGAAGAGAGTAGGTGTCAACTATCAAAAGAATAGGCAGAAGTGAGTCCTGGGAAGAGAAAACCAAAAAGCATCATATATCTAAAGAGTCTAAAGGATTGTATGGCTGAATGCGTAGAGGTAGAGAAAGACAGATGGGTCCAAACTGTTGCTTTGAGGTTGAGAAAACATGTATTAGCCTGGAAGTGGGGAGACCAAATCTGCCCTTTATGAGTATTACTGCGGCAGAAGGAAGGAGTAGCAGATGAGGAATAGGAGACAGACAATGCAGAAATACATTTTTCAAGATGTTTAGTAGTTAAGGGAAGAAGCAGAGAGGTCATTTTAATGTGAAATATCTAAGAGAGAGAGGATAGGATCAGAAGCAGAAGAGTGAAAGGTGGAGTCTTAGATCCAGGAAGACACTGAGCAATGGAAGTGGGAACGGGAGGAGAGGTGCCTAGTTTCAGGTATGTGTTCAAGTTTGGTGTGTTGGGTGAGGGAGTTTTTCCGGGTTGACTTTACATGTACTATGCGGTTAACTTGAAAACAGCTGACTGTAGAGGCTGTGTGCTAAATATCCATTGGCACTGTCTCACTTACGAGCTTGCAAGCAATTTTAATTTCTCTCTAGGTCCCTCTAAATAGTGGCTCGAGCAGCTAAGATAGCAACACATTGAGACAACAGTCTCCTTTAACGTCTTTGTAGCAAGAGTCAGATTTGTTGTTTACTTATAAAAATGTCAATTTACCTTTGCTTTTCATAGATACCATTGTTTCTTAATAACCTCAAATCTTTGTTTCTCTTCTGAAGGCACAATTACAAGAAAATAGCATTGAAGTCAAACTGATAGTCATTAAGTTTTTCCTCTTTGCTTTCTGCAGGACGGGTACTGGGCAGATCGGGCCTGCGAGCATCCGCTTAGTTACATCTGTAAGATGAAATCACAAGCCCAAGGCTCAGGAATTGTGGAAGTAGAATCAGGCTGCCAGAAAGTGAGTATAGAATGTACACAATGATTCCAGACAGCAAATATTATATAATATACTTGGCTTTAATTTTTTGCCTGTGAAAGTACTTTATTATTTATTGTTATAGCCAAACATTTCAACTGTTCAAACATTCAATGGTTTATTGTTAGTGTTTTGTCTCATCGTTCTCCCTAAAGACTTCTTCAGGTGTTCTCAGCAGGTAGCATGGAGTGCATGTGGTCAGTAGCTCCTCGCAGAATTGTCATGGGAATGGGAGGAAAGAAGACAGGGAATAAAATGACACAGCGAATGAAGCCCGGAGAGGGTAATGGGATTAAGGCAGGTCATGGGACAAGGGGTCATCTGTGAGGTACTGGTCATCTATGACTCTGTGGGTCGCCAAGGACATTTCTGGTAGATAACCTTAAGTTGCAGATAGCAAACGATCCTTAGTTATTTTTATCATTTCTGGTATTTCTGAGGAGCCTACTTCTGGAGGGGGTTCTTCTCAGTAGGTCATTGCAATGGGAGGCAGGAGATATGAACTCTAGCTGGTAGGGGCCAGCTGTCCCTCCCTTAAACTGAATAAAGCCACATGCTCCTGCCGTGTGTCAGCCTCACCTGCATGATGGTTAGTAATACTTCCCTGCAGGTCTTAACATTTCTTTGAGGTTAAAGTAAATGTGAAACAATTTCTAAAAGCATAAAGAACTACAAAATCCAGGGTGTACGCTTATTATTCTGTTTGAAAATGAGCTCAGTTGCTCATCTTCTGCTTTTTTTTTTTTTTCCTTTTTCACTTCTCTTGGGTAAAAATAAAGTAGAATCAAATTTTCTTTCCACGGGTCTCCTGTTGTGATCAAATCATCTTATAACAAACACCAGCAGGCTGGGAATTCATGAAACAATTTAATGCTCTACAAAAACAAAACAAAACAAAACAACAACAACAAAAAAAACAACCATAAAGAAACATGGGACAGATCCAGAAAATCACAGGCTGTTAGAGGAATGAAGGATCCTAATGATGACCAAATTTCCCTTTCAATTTTTACATTCTGGAAATTTCAGTTAAGAGAGCAATAACTTCCTTAGAGTCATGTAGAGGCAAGACAAGAACACAGTCTCCTGTCACCAAATTACTACGCTTTCACTACTAGTTTCAATCCCAAGATACTTGCATATTCTTTGCCTAATCATATGCAATAATATATATTATTGGAACATAATATATATTACAATTATATTATTGTAACTTTCTATATTATTCTGGATTTTATTGTAACTTTCTATAAGTAACAAACAATCCTTTAATTTGATTACTTCTATGCAACGAAAGTTATGCTATATATAGTCTACTGATTGTAGATCTGATATAATGCAATTTAATCATTAAAATGGTAATAGGAAAATATTTTAATAAGAAAAAGCAACTGTTTGTCAAGTACAGTTATTATGATCTCATTGCTTTTAAAGGATAAATATTATATTCCTAATTAGATAGAAGAGGAAACTGAAATTTGGAGACGTTAAGTATTTTGGCTAGTTTAAACGCACCTGCTCTAGGCAGCGACTTCCTCAAAGAGCCAAGAAGACTAGGAAAAAAAAAATCCACTGACTAGCAAAGGAAAACAATAAGACGGTTTTTTTCTGGATCTGGGCAGTTGGTGGTGTACGGGTCTTTTTGAGAATTTAGAACTGCGGCTCTGTTGTCTTACTGTTTGGGATCCAGTTTTCAATTTATTGCTCACCTATGTGGGAAATTCGGAGTTAAGAAATTAACATAAAGTACTCCTGAATTGCTAATATTCCAGGTGCAAATGTAAATGCTCTTTATACAGCAGTCTCCTTTTCCAGGCCGACGAGGAACCCCGCAGATGAGTTTGAAATCCAAAATTATAGAACATACCGCTAGGAGCTTTAGATGATGAGATTAGTGGATATGACATCAAAATGAATGTATTTTAAAATGCTTATGGAAATGAAAGATATCATTGACACCATGAACAGCTACCGAGTTTAATGTAGTGTTTTTATTATGATTCGATTCTAAATATTTTCAGTTTCTGTTAAAATTTCTTTGACCTATGATGTGTGCGTGTGTGTGTGTGTGTGTGTGTGTGTGTGAGAGAGAGAGAGAGAGAGAGAGAGAGAGAGAGAGAGAGAGAAAGAGAGAAGCAATGAGGTTTTAGTGGTAGTGATGAAGGTTTTGGTGGTTTTTTAGTTTCTAAATAAATGGTAAGTACTATTTTAATTTCACTGCATTGAGATCATATAAGTCTTCATTTTTTGTTAAGATTTCCTTTATGGCATAGTTCATAGTTTTTATAAATATTCCATGTGAACTTGAAAGAATGATCTATGATAATCAGGTTTAGGAGCGTATGTGTGCTGACTAGGTAAAATAAAGCAATTATTCAGATATTCTGTATTGCTAATATTTTATCTGCTTGACAAAATATTCTTATAATTTTGTTAATTTTTGCACTATATACTTTGATCAGTGTTACATTTTCCTAATGAATCAGTCCTTTATGTAATTTATTTATAATCATACTTTTTTAACCATAAAGTTCATTTTAAATAATATTAATATTGCCACAAAAGTTATCTTTTGCTTGGTATTTCTCTAGAACCTCCTTTTCCAACTGATTGCTTTTAATCATTCTATGTCATTATATTTTAAGAATAATCTGTGACTCTATATATATATATGCATTTTAAATTTTAATCTTATTCAAGGAACTCTGGATTTAATGGGCAAACATGAGTTTAGATTTGTTTTGCCTACCGATGTATTTGGATTAATGTCTACCATTTATTTTGCACTTTATTTTGTCATTCTATTTTCTTTTTTCTCATTTGCTGCAGTCCACTGGTTCAATATCTTTATGCCGTTTTTCTCCTCCACTCTTTAGGGAATTACAGATTCTACTTCTGTTTTTTTAAATAATTAAACATATTTTTAACATACATTCCTGACTTGAAGTTAATCACTCTCTCTGCTTCCTGAACAAAATGGAGATTACTATTCCACATTAGAAATTAAAAAAAAAAAAATAATGTTAGACTCATAACAAGTGGAAAAAAAGAGTACAGAGAATCCCCCTTTATCATCTACTCTGCTTCCTCCAGCAATAACATCTTATCTAACTAGAGTACCTATCTCAACCACGTAATTGACATGGGTACAATATCAGTAACTAAACTACAGATCTTATTCATATTCCATTCTTTAACTTCTCACCCCCAATTTGTTATTTTTGCTATTCATACAGGCAATTAGACCTGGATTACTAAGACATTTATCGACTTCTTTGCTCAGCGTACACTTATTTGTAGCTCACTCATTCCTCCTGACTTAAAAATCTTTCTTGCCAAAGTAAATCTTTGAGGAGTTCTTTCACTGGTAGTCTGGGAGAGGAACACTATATTGTCCTTAAAAATGTCTTGAATTTATCCTCACCCTGTGTAATAATTTAGGTAGGTCATTTCAGAATTCCAGATTGACAGCTGTTTTCTGACAATACTATGTATTATGTCACTTTCTCCTGGCTTTTATGCTAGCCATTAAAATTCCTGTTATTTGAGTAATCCTTTTTTTTTTTTTAAAGTGAGCCTCTATATTTTCTCTCTGATTGATTTTAAGATCTTCTCATTGTCTTTGTCATTCTGCAGGCTTAGTACAATGTGTTGAGAGTTGGATTAGTTTTATTGATTCCGTTTGGTACTCAATATGCCTCTTCGTTTTGAGGACTATTATCTTTCAATTCTTAAAATTATCAGTCAATAATTTTATTTGGTACTTCTAAAATTTATCTCAGATTGATACTCTCATTCAATTTTCAATCAACATGTTTTTGTAACCTCCTTTCATATTTTCATTCCTCTGCTACATTCATCAGTTTACTAATCTCTCTGAAACCTTACTTTCTACATTTAATCTGGCCATTAAGTTTTTAACTTCATATTTTTTCTTTTCTTGAAATTCTGTTTTGTGTGTGTGTGTTAATATCCTCTTGTTCATAGCATTTTGAATTTTCATCATTGATTCTATTTCGTCTTTTGTCACTTAAACAATCTCAAATGTGCTCATTTTTATAATATTTTCCCTGACTGTTTTATTATGTCAGATTGTTAACTCTCACTTAAAATAAGACATTTTTTTCATATGGTTTATAATTTTTGATTGCGAATTAGTTCCCAGCTGATCCCCACCCCAACCCTCAAATGTCATACACTTACACAACCTGTGTTGCGGAAATGTTGTGTGGTTTTGCATTTTACTTCACTAAATGCCAGAGATCTTCCTTTTATAAACTAAAATTTTCCCTTTCTCTCTCTCTCTCTCTCTGTCTCTCTCTCTCTCTCTCTCTCTCTCTCTCTCTCTCTCTTTTTATGGCTGTGAATTCTCATACAACGCAGATAGTGGATAGTGTAAAGTTGGGACCGGCACCCATCTGTGGCCCAGATTTGGTATTGATTTTCAAACAAAAGAATTTTTTCCCCATACCCAGGCAGATGAACAGAATTCCTGTCATTTCCTGATTCTGTGGGTAGAGTTTCCTTGCTCTCCTTCCACAGTGGGGGGTTGCCTTTAATGAGTATTATCTTTATGCAAGGATTTCCGTTCTGTCTCCCTGCCTCAGGTAGTCTGTTGGCCAACTGCCTGATCTGCATGAACATTAATGCCCCAGCCCCTGGACCTCAGGACCTTAATCTAGGTCTGATATACCCTGAGCAACTGCAGTCTCAGTTGGTACATTTTCCATTCCAGCTTTCAGTTGTCTACTTATTTTTGATACCTGGAGATTTTCCCTTTTTTTTTTCTCTCACACTCTAGTATGAATATTTTGTCTTATTGTTATGCTTTTATTTAGCATTTCTGTGTGTTTGAAGTATGGGAGGGGAACCATGCCAAATCATGTTGCCATAAGTTTGATAAGTACTCTCCTATGACCAGACAATATAGCTTTATACTCATCACCTACTGTTGGCCTCAATAGGCAATAAGCCTTGCTATTCTGCAAATATTTCCTGTGTCTACCTATTCTAAAACCAAAATCTTAGCTGTTCTATTCAGTTTCCCCAGTAAATATTTCACAAATCATTTTGTTGGAGGATGCCTCAGAAGTGGAGAGAATGACTGCCCCCCACCCATTTTGTATCATGGTTTGTCTTACAAGGAATGGTTCACTACTGTTTTCTTTATTCATATAAATGATTTTCATTGCATTTCAAATTATCCAGATTTGAGTTCTTTAGACACTTCTCTTGTCTATCAACTTGTTTTTATGATACAAAGATTATTAAAATAATATTATCTAACAAGTCTGTCTGTTAATCTGCTTGATAACATTAAACAGGGCTGGAAGAGACATGGCTTCTACTGCTACATGATTGGACACACGCTTTCAACATTTACAGAAGCAAACCAAACCTGTGTGAATGAGAAGGCTTACCTAACAACTATAGAAGACAGGTATGCAATGATTTAAAATGTCAAGTAATGAAAAGTTTTCAGAAAAACCTAAGTATCAATGTGTTCTAAATTTCTGAGTACATTTCATGCAATTATGACACATGGTTTGTAAAAGCAGAAACATTAAAAATCACATTATCTGAATTCTTCATTACAAACACTGTAAAATATTTTTTACTTTTAGTATTATAAAGCAATATTCTGAACTATTTACTAATAACCTAGTAAATATAGTTTATAGGCCTAACTTTTTTCTATGTCAATTTTTTGAAGCAGAAAAAGTAAGTAAAGGTTTTCAGCTCAGAATTCCCACTTTCTATCTTTACTATTTTTTCCCACCAAAAAAGAGGACAGAGCTTTACTAAATATCTTATTTTTCCCATTCTTCCATTTTTTTTTCCCCTATTCTTTGCTAGGTTTACTAGACCGATAGGTCAAGAAAATCAGATGATCATAGTGGATTTTGTGTAAAAATTTGACCTGCAGAGTCTCATCCTTTTGTTTTTTTTCTTTTATTTTCTTATTTTTATTTATTTATATATTTTTAGGTGAGGCAACCCTTAGTTGACCTCACAGATTGCAAATATCTTGTCAGCTTACAATCCCTATTTAGAATTTTTTTTTTTTTTTTTTTTTTTTTTTTTTTATGCCTACAGCACCTGATCTTCCTAGGTGGTCTCCCATCCAAGTACTAACCAGTCCCAATCCTGCTTTGCTTCTGAGATCAGATGAGATCAGGCTTGTTCAGGGTAGCATGGCTGTAGACTGAGTCTCATTCTTTAAAAAAATTTTAGTATTTATTTATTTTCCCTCTACTCTTTGCAAAGTGCTGGAATAGGCTCAGGAGAAACTCAAAAGAAAATTTAAATGTCCGTTCCATTTGCAGTAAAAAGGTAAAACATTATCAAGTTTTAGTACAATTAGTTATATTTATTGGCTTTTCAAGGCAGAGCCAGTACAATGTACAGAATGCTATTGGTTTTAACAATCCTTTATAAAATGAAAGATATCATAGAATTTGTATGGTCTTTATAAAAGAACTTATATTTCAACGCACAGCCTCTTTCATGAACAATTAAATATCTAATATATTGTAGGACCCTGATATAATGCTAGCATCTGAAAATCAAAACATAGATAACTTTTTATCTTATGACAAGGAATTGTGTTCTTATATGTACTGTCATTGATCTTTTGGTCTATTGGAGCAGAGATTTCCCTGTATTTTATATTTTAGGTTTGCTTTTTCTCTCTGTGTTTTCTATGGTATTTATAGTCAGGAGCTCACTAACTCTATGGTTCAATTTGGTTTTTAGACTTTTAAGAAAAATTGCATTTGGAACTTTTAATTTTGTTTTCTCAGTTTGGGGAATGAAATTATTCAGACTAGGATCAAGCAAATGTTGCGTTATTGTAGCTTTCTCTGCATTTACCTCTCTGGAGTCATCCACACCTCACTTCGTTTTAGAAATTTTGCACACCACTATGCTTCTGCTCTATAGAGAGATTTTTGTCCATGTTGCTGCTTCATTGTCTGATGTTTGTCAATTACGACAAGCTCGGTTCCTTTACTAACAAAACTGTATTATTACCAGATTATGCCAAATACAGAGTTGAGACCCAAAGGGAGAAAAAATGTTTAACTTGTGATTCTGTCCCCAGTTCTCTCTAGAGGTTGAATCTCTGTTTCTGTACATTTCTTGATGGTTTTCATCTTTGTTTCTGAGCTGAGATATGAGAATAAAATTGAGAGGAAAATTCACACAGATTTGTATTATCTTTTATAATATGACAGCCTTTCAACTTACTTAGCCAAAAATTGTGTAGAGCATTTGAAATATTTGGAAAACAGACTGATTTTTAAACAATGTATTTTAAAATGCTATAGTTTTTTTCCTTTTCATTTTCAGAATTTTATTACATTTTAAGGAGTAGAGGAGCTGGTGAGGCTACTACTAGAGAGAGATGGTTTGAGTATATTTGAATGATTTTATTCACTCATAAGGTATTTTTTCTTCATAAGATCACATTTCCTTAGTGAAAATTTGTGTAATATAAAAGACACATAAATATAACACAGTCTGTTTGAGTTAACCACCATATCATAGCTCAAACGTAGAAATGAGATACTTCTCATTTGATAATTAGAAAAGTTTACATCAATATTTCTAAAATTTATTTTATTTTATTTTATTTATTATTGTTGTTTTTAAGGTATGAACAAGCCTTTCTGACTAGTTGGGTTGGATTGAGGCCTGAAAGATATTTTTGGACCGGACTTTCAGATGTACAAAACAGAGGGACCTTTCAGTGGACCATTGAGGAAGAGGTTCAGTTCACTCACTGGAACTCAGGCATGCCAGGTGTGTGCAGTGGTTGGGTCTGTGGACACCATTCACCTTGGACGTCCATCAGGCAAAGCCTGTTACTCCTCTATGCACCTTGCCAAAGAGACTGTGTCAATGAACTGTGCTTTCGATATTTTATATTCCATTCTCTTGGTTTTTTGTTTTTCTTTTTACCAAAGATTTCCAATGAGTTTGCAGTGGTCTTTAAAACAAGGAAGAGAAAATACCAGGTTATCTGGTACTACTCTATTTAAAAAGTATTTATGAAATCTAATCTGGTTCCAAGTGTTCCAGATGGTTAACTTATTTCTTAAAGCTTCAAACTATATACTAAAGGGATATAAAGCTTTTCAGCGCAGCTATGAATGGAAATATTACTGTGCTTGAGTTAGCGGAGCGAGAGACAGTGCTTATGTGCAACTCATTATTTCATCATGTATATGCTGCCTTGTTTAGTCTTTTCTATGTGCTAGATTTTATTTTATCCTTATAAGAAGTCTGCAAGGTAAGTTTAAATATCTTCATTTTAAATATGTGGAAACAAGGAATCAGAAATATTTCTGTAAGTGGAAAGTTTCCGACTATGGATTTAGACTAATCTGTGTAATTCCCAAATCTGTGCTATTTGCATTAACATCACCATGTCTCCCTATAAATTTTTATTTGCTTCCTTAGTAAGTCGTTTCTGAAATAGCCTCTGAAAGATTCTTTGCCTTCTTTATACACGGTATCGTAGCGTATGATATTATTCAGTATGACAACCGCCAGGAAATTCAACATTCATTATAGCAAATGCTTCATTGTATTTGGGCAAAAAGCTAAAGAAAGGATAATAACTCAAGTGTATGAATTTGCTACTTCACCTAACAAATCTAAATCTTCAGGAGTTCTTTTAATTTGTATTCTCAGCTCTCGATAATGAAAACAGACCAGTACTTTTGATGGTACAATTCTTATTTAATTATTGAATGTCCTGAAAAACAGTAAAATTTCAGTTCATTTTTAAATGACTAGGCAATATATTTAGAGCTAAGTGCACACTTTAAAAAAAAACATTGGTAGGAGTGATGATTCTTACTCTGTAGGACAAACTCCTTCATTTTGTTTGTGGTCATTCAGTAGTAGGAGTCTGAGAGATTAATCAGAAAGTATCCTTAGGAAGTACGAAGGGAAGAAACAGGAATGAGAAGACATCAAGGATCGTAATGAAAATATTTTGGAAAAAATGTACCTCCTCAGAACTTTGAGAGTTACTCTAAACACCTACTGTCCTTTAAAGGAATAATAATAAAAGATGACCTCATCTTAGCAGCAAGGAATCTTAATGTTTTCAAAGCTCCATCTTAATTAATTACTATTTGGAAATAATCATGACTGTAAAACAGAATTATAAACTATTAAGCTTAGTAGAGTCCTTATTTTATTTTATGTACTTTTCTGCCCATGAAAAAATTTATTACAGTCCTGTAAATAGGTAGAGCTATTGGCATTTTAAGATGAGTCAGTAGGTTCAGAGTGATTATCTAAACTAAAATCTTTAGTTCACGTCTATCTATCTCACTTATTGGAGTCTGTGAAGAACTTCTGCTTTGGGGGACCTATATGCACCCTAGGAGGGAGGAAAAAAGAATATTAATTTTTTTTTTAAAGAAATGTTCAACCACTATTTTTTCCATTATGGTAATTTTTATTATACTAAAATTATTGCCTCATTTAATACCTATATGGTAGACCCTCTGCCAGATGTTAGAAATGCAAAATGTTATCAAAACTCTGATATTTGGGATCATAATTTGGCTGAGGACATAGGCTACACAAATCAAAGACGGATAATGGTTTAAACAGGACTTTACCATCGTGTGTAGATTTGACCACACAATGTGACCCCCAGGTTTGAATGCGTTCCTGTGAGCATCGCCAGCCTTCAGCAGCACCTGTTGAGTGAACTCTATGTATTTATTTAATGCAGGGCGAAAATCAGGGTGTGTTGCCATGAGAACTGGGGTTGCAGGGGGCCTGTGGGATGTTTTGAAATGTGAAGAAAAGGCAAAATTTGTGTGCAAACACTGGGCAGAAGGAGTAACTCGCCCACCAGAGCCCACAACAACGCCCGAACCCAAATGTCCAGAGGATTGGGGCACCACCGCTAAAACAAGCTTGTGTTTCAAGGTGAGTCATCATCGCTAAATATGTGGACTGTGCTTTAGCTAAGGAATTAAAACAAAACTAAACCAAAACATGCTACGCCCAGGCTCCCCCTTTAGAAATGCTGCTTTTATTGATTGGGAAGGGGTACAGAGCTCTCCTTGGGTGGATACTAGTGACTAGTTGCATTTAGACCAACAAACATAATGGACAACACAAACGCAGATCGCAGCAGCCTTTCTTCTCGTGCTTTGCATGCTTTGCCTTCAACACCTGCCGCTCTGGGTGCCCCGTCTCTCTCAGGCTATCTGGCCCTAGTCGTAGCTCGCATTTCTTCTTCCCCTCCTTCTCTCTACATCTCTCTCTCTCTCTCTTTTTTTTTTTGCTCTGTTCTTAGAGCGCAAGATTTTAGTTAATGAAACTGATAAACAAATCTGCAGTAATGCCACACGGGTATCCTGGAGATAATGCTCCATTGTTCTGCTTTAGCCCCTGATTATTAGGCCTAATTGAAGGCTCTGCTAAGTAGGGGCACATGGCCATTCAGTGCTCTTTAAGTGACAATGTGATATTCTGCTATTATTTTATATAGTCCTAGGCTGACCCATCCATTTTCTCCTAATGCAATCAAGTCTGTCCAAACAAATAAACAAACAATAACACCAACGAATTCAGCATTGGGTCTTTTTGTTTTTTTTTTTTCCCCTCTTGTAAGTCATATCTTTTCTAGAGAAGGTGAGATTCAGCCAAATACAAAAGTGTACTTATCTGTTGCGTAATAATATTATTCCCTAAAAGTCCTACTCTCAGGAGCTCTGTTATTCAATCCCTTCAGAAGCACATGGCTATGGCGTGCCTTCTGAGACAGTCAGGCAAGGTTAATGAACTTGAATTACTAAGGCGTATCTGAATGAGGTGGCTTAATCTCAAAGTTGATGGGTGATAAACAAGTTGGGTGTAAAACTCCCATTAGCAGCAACAGAGCCTGATGAACTGTTCAATATGGAATAGCCAGTCTGGGCTAGAAGCGTAATTTCTATGGAAGGGAATGTATTGGACCAAGAGAAGAGAGGATTTTATAAAAGACCAACACAAAGCAAATCAGGTATTTTTTGTTGCCTCCCACTAATTTCGAGCTACTATAGGAAGGCCAGGTTTATCCTATATACAGCCATTCCCCTGAGGGATGTAGGCTTTGGGGATTTGTTGCAGGACTTTGAGACAGCAACAAACAGCAGACTTCTCCAGAGCTAGGAGGTAAAACAAGGTTCCAGTAGATGTTATCCAGGTGATGTTCAATAAATCCACATCAGTTCGTGGTTTTAGAGGTGCTTGGGAATAGGGGTTTATTTGGAAATATACAGACCATCTTAGTATAGATTAAGACATTAGAATTATTAATAAAATTCAGCTGATAGTTAATTGATTTAAGAAAATAAAATCATATCACAGTCTAGCAAGTCAAGGTACTCACAGGAATCTTGGGGTTACTGATGTAGAAACTTGCTCAAGACACCTTTGTCCAGATAGCTCAAGGTAGGGTCACGTGAAGGTCACCTTGGGTTACTAGATGACAGCTGGGCAGCCATAGTCCATTAGAAGCAAATCCCTTTTCCCGCAAGCCTTGGCTGATGGGGCCATGACTCAGAAACAATGAATAAAAATTATAAAAGTCGGTGGAGACAGTGAGCTCCCATACTGTTTGCATACTGATAGATGTTTCCCAGACTGTCATTGTGGGTTCTATTTCACTGCAGTCTTCTGGATAATACGACATATTCCCTAAATTATTAACGTATTAAATTGAGTTTAGCTTAAAACCCATCTTTTCAGATGCTCTGCCAGCTGAGTGTCTGTTTTAGCACGTGCTCCAATAATTGGAAAAATATGCATCCGTAGAAAAAAAGACAAGGCGGTGTTGAAAAAGGCACTGCCAATGAAGTGTTAGTCATTGTTTAAGCTAAACAGGGTAACGGTCTGTGGTGCAATCTTAGAGAGGTTATTGTCCTTAAAATTTTCTTTATTCACGATTACTTTCTCTGTATCAAAGTTTCTTTCATTTTTTTTTCTATCTCAGTGCCGCTTTTCACACTTAACCAAATTAATCTTGTCTTCTACAGTGAGCTGTATGCTTAATCCATATGCCTAGGGCTTCTAAGATTTTAAGCTAATTTCTCTGGTGCTACCAAATAATTTTATTTTCTAAGGTTTTCTCAACAAAATCATCTCCCAAATTTTGTTACCCAAATATGTACATATAAATAGATTAAAATTTTTTATTTTTAATTTATTTGTTATAATTATTTTTTTATGGTGACATTGGTTACGAATGAAATCCAGTAAGTTTCAGCTGAAATAAATTTATTTTTAACTGAGGGAATTATATTGTTTTGGGCCATCTATGTCTTGCTTTCCTATCAATGAAATCTCATCAGAAGTAAATAATTATTTCTCTTGATTTGATAAGCTACAAAGTATAAAATAACTTATGAAACCGTATCATCTTTAGCTGTTTACAAAAGGAAAACATGAGAAGAAAACATGGTTTGAATCTCGAGATTTCTGTAGAGCTCTGGGTGGGGATCTAGCGAGTATCAATAACAAAGAGGACCAGCAAGCAATCTGGCGATTGATAGTGTAAGTATCTTTTCTATAGAATACTCTTTTTAAAAAAACCTATTTGGTGTTAATGCTTTTGAAAAAATTCATGTATTTCCAAAACGATTCGCTCATGGTGCAGCTTCGAGACCATACAGTGTGTCCCGAATCCACAGGCCCTGTTAAATCTAGTTTCACTTCCAAATGCTTTACTATTTAAATCCTGTGATGAATGGCTCTATAAAAGTACAAGACACTCAATACATATTGTTAAATGAATGAGTGAATGACTATCTTTCACTGCTTTATAATTACTCATTCTCAAGCAGTGGCTTGTCTTCAAGATATTTATGGGTTGTACCAAAATATACATTTCTTGCATAATGCTTCCATTTAATCATTACATTTACTCGTGTACTAATTTATATTTTGGGAGTAACCTTCAGTTTTAATGAGTCCTCATAGGGAACCAAACTTGTTCATGCCATAGTATAAGCTTTCTGTACATCTTGTAACTTGCAGGGTTAGTGGAAACTACCATGAACTGTTTTGGTTGGGGCTGACATATGGAAGTCCTTCTGAAGGCTTTACTTGGAGTGATGGTTCTCCTGTGAGTAATTTGATTTAATGTATCATTTTCTTACTTTATCATGTAGTATTTATTTTAATGTTATCTTTTGGCTTCATCCATATTTTTGGCAAGAAAGTTTCTTATGATTGTTAGAAATGTTTTTCTATAAAAAATAAATTCTATTTTAGGATCATTATTCTGCTCTTGCTATAGTTTTCCTATTTACCCAATGTGCAACTCCATTGACTACTTAAAAAAAAAAATTAGGAAACTCATTCCACTAGTTTATATAAAATATATTTTCATTTTATCATGCAAAATTGTCATGTAAGTAGTTAAACTTTAAAATTGAGTGTTTTGTAGCCTCTTATAGATCAAGAGATCTGGAAACAACTTTTGATATTTAATTAATAACTATTAGGTTTTGTCAGACTTCTCCATTCTCAGAAATGGAGAAGTGAGAGGCTATGGTACTTGCTGGCCACACTAGTCATCACAGGAAGTGATTTTCTGTGATTTCAGTTCTACCTCCTCTAACAACCCATTAGCAACTTTTCAAGGAACTTGGATAAGATATGGCTTCTTTGATATTTTATATTTTTTTTTATATCTGGAAAATAGATTATAATGCTTAGTCCAAAACCCTATGGGCTATGATTCCATATTGAAAATTCTATAGGAGACCTAAACCCAGCCCTCCACTTTTTTCCCACCGTTTATTTTGGTAAAACTTGGTAGCTTTATTAGCAACATATCATAGGTCTTTTTCCTTTGTAAAAATAATGAATGCATTTCTTTTTGCTGCTAATAAAGAGAAAGTTTCCAAAATTACACTGAAATATTATCCCTTAAGAGTGGATTATAAATGTAGGAGCTCCCAATACTGAAAAGTGGAACTCTTTGCTCACTTTTGTGGTCCTGGAACCATTTTATTTAATGAGAGTAAAGAAAATTTTATAATAATCAACAGCATACTCTATTCAACTTCAAAAGTTTCCATGTAATGAAGGCTGTTTCTTTCCCACCCATGTTTATAAATCTTGCTTTCAAAGCAAAGCTATGGTGGAAAAAAAAGTAAATGGGTTTATAAAATGTAAATATATCTTTCCCTTCCTGTTTGAATAGATGATTGGCATGGGCCTGATATAAATGCTTAAGTGGTTGCGATGTAATGTTTCTAATGTAGGTTTCATATGAAAATTGGGCATATGGAGAGCCAAATAATTATGCAAACACTGAATACTGTGGAGAGTTGAAAGGCGATTCTAGTATGTCCTGGAATGATATTAACTGTGAACATCTTAAGAACTGGATCTGCCAGATACGAAAAGGTATGATAACCCATTCTCTGCTTCATCTCAGTTTGAAGAACTAACTTCCTGACATCCCAATGTCTTCCCTTTATTAGAGGAAACAAAAAGACAAAACACAAAAATAAGGGAACTGGCAGGGACCATCATTTCGCAGAATAAAAATGAAGCCACTGAGCACAGATAAATGTTCCAAAGGCACAGAAGATCCAAAGGCTGCCCAGAACTCCTAGATGACCAGAGTCACGCTCTCCGAGAGAGTTCCCACAAGCTGTGATTTCTGGCTCAGGTTCTACAGTTGAGGAGTGGGTGCTCAGCTCCATGAGCAGAGTAGTGAATGTGCCTTTTTTTTTTTTTTTAATTTTTACCTTCTGCCGTATGTCAGTCAAGTGACAGCTTCCCTGAGTCTGAACATCCTAAGTATTGATTTTCAAGGAAGTGTTCATTCAATACAAAGAACAATCACCATTTTGAGGTCCCTGATGGTATTTATTTGGACTCACCATGTATCGGTCAGTGCATGCAGTCACGATCCTGACCCAGAAAGTTCCACATCTCCAAATCAGACACTGAGATCAGAGGATCCAGGCTCTTACGTTAAAATTAACAAACCAACAGACCCACTCACGAACCAAAATATACACCAACTTCCTCCTTCGTAACCAGATAAATGGAACCACATTGCCCTCTGCTGTCGGGAACTACTGTCCCATCTCTACCATTAGAGACACTGTTGCTGTCTGCTTATTTTCCTTAGGTTAGTTGCTTTCAAAGTTTTTGGAATAGAGGAATAAATTTTTAAAAAACTGTAAAAAAATATAAGGGCTAGTTTGTTTGTTTGTTTGTTTTTAAAGTTCTAGCTACCAATGACTAGTTTTCTTATGTATTATTAGTAGCTCTGTTCTTACGGATGTTGAATACATTGAACCAAAGCCTAGGTAACTGGAGTCCTTTTTATTAGATTCCAACAAATTCCAGATATATGGGTAACTACTTAGAAAGAAAAAGATTTCATTCAACTTTTAATGAAACACACATTTAATAAAAATAAGGTTCTTTGAAAAGGACATATTTTATAAATAAAAAGTTTACATTTAATGGTTTCAAATGATAGATTAAGTAATTTCACAGCTAATTATATGGTGCATTAACATCTATTGAGGACCTCCTAAATACCAATAAGTCACATATTTTATCCTACCTACTCACACATATTAACTCCTTTTTGGGTTGATAAAATTAGAGGTAAACATTTTAAACCCAGGTCTAATTCCAAAACTCATATTCGTGGCCCGGGAGGGGGTATGGATGGAGGAGGATTGCGGGAGGTTGAGGGGAGGTATGTCTGCTGGCGGGCGGGGATGGAGTGAGTTATTGAGGTAGGCTGGTGGTCTAGTGCTTGTCTCTTTCAGCTATCTCTCTCTCTCTCTCTCTCTCTCTCTCTCTCTCTCTCTCTCTTTCTTTCTTTCTTTCTTTCTTTCTTTCTTTCTTTCTTTCTTGATACTGCTCCATATTCCTGAAAACTCTCTTCTGGTTTCTGATGGATTTTACTGTAGCTACTTTGGTAATCTCTTAACTCTCAGTTCTGTTTTCCTTTATTCTCCTCCTCCATAGCATGATAGGAAAATTGGAAAATGGAAGAGAGGCAGGGGAGAAAAAAACAAACAATTCAGTGTTTAGCTACATCAACAGATGAAAATAGTAAAACTAGAAGGATATCAGATAGCAGTGCAGCACATTTTATATCTATTTTCTTTTGTTTTCCAGGAGAAACATTAAAACCTGAGCCAACACCAGCTCCTGAAGACAGTAGGTGTTTTCTAATTTTCTGATTTCCATATTGTAAGCCTTTCTGCCCCGCTCTTTCCTGTCACAGTGACAAAAACAAAAACAAAAACAAAACTTATCCTAAGAAGGTGGGGAGTAGAAGTTCTTAATATCTTTGAGAATCCTGAAAGTTTGCCTCCTTCTCTCTACACAGATGCTCATATGCACCAACATGAGGCAATCATTAGTATAGTTTCTCAAAGGTCCGTGAATCAAATCCAAGAGCCCACATCTCTCTTTCAGCACATGTATTAGTTTCCTATGGCTGCTGTAACAAACTGCCACAGACTTGGTAGCTTAAAGCAACACCCATTTGTTCCCTTACAGCTCTAGAGGTCAGAAATATGAATGCCGTCTCACTGGGCTGAAATCAAAGCATTGGCAGGACCATGCTCCCTCCAAAAGGTTAAAAAGAGAATCTATTTTCTTGCCTTTACCAGGCTCTAGTCTAGAGCTGTATTCCTCACATTTATTGTTTCATGACCCCTTCATAACCAGCAACGTGGCAACTTGCCTCATTTGTCACGTTGCTTTCTTCTGCGTAAAATCTCCCTCTGCCTTCCTCTGTAGGATACCTGTGACTACATTTAGGGCCCACCCAGGTAATCTAGGACAATCATCTCCCTATCTCAAGATCCTTATTTTAATCACATCTGCCAAGTGCCTTTTTCTGTACAAGGTAACATTCACAAACTCCACAGATGAGGATCTGGATATCTTTGAGGGCTCTTATTCAACCTACAACAGGACAGAGCCATAGAATTCTGTGATTTGGCAGAAGCCTTCGGAGCCCTCCTAGTATGTGAATTTCTTGGTTTTCTGATACCCAAGAAGAACCTAAGCCCATGTGTTACAAGTTCTTTGTTATATTGAGATGAAAGCTGCTTTATTACAACTTCTAAATTTTGAACCTAGAACATCATGAGAGCATGGATGTAAATTCTTCCAGCCAGGTGATCCCATTGATGAAAGTAGCAATGGGAGTTCTTATACCCAATAATGATCCATGGAACTTAGTTGAGAAGAGAAAGTAGCTAGTTTTTATAGAGTCAGTGGAAAGTAGATATTTGGCCTTAGGTAATTCAGCCTGTGTCTGGCACAAACATACTGCTTATTCTGGGCTCTCAAAGTTGCAGATACCTCTGATAGAGCTACTCTGCCCCTTTCCCTTTTGTGTGCCATACATACCAGATTCTTGAATTTACCAAAGTAAAATGCATCATCTTTTTTTTTTTCCATGAATTTTTCAGATCCACCAGTCACTGAAGATGGGTGGGTTATTTACAAAGATTACCAGTATTATTTTAGCAAAGAGAAGGAAACCATGGACAATGCACGAGAATTTTGCAAAAGGAATTTTGGTGATCTTGTTTCTATTCGAAGTGAAAGTGAAAAGAAGTTTCTATGGAAACATGTAAGAAAATGATTAATTTAAGAATGGAACAGTCACATGTGATAAACAAAGATAATGTCTACAATTTGTACCCCACGGTGTAATTTCAAATTATGTGTTAAATTTGAATGTTCTAAGGTCCGGAGTAAGGAGGTTACCAGAGGAGTAGGGGGTGGGGGTTGGGGAGAGGGGGAGGTGGGGGATGGGTATTAGCCATAAAAGAAGCGAATGACCTGATTGCTTGAATATTCAGTGCAGAATTACAGAAGGTAGCAGGACTTCATGAGGATCTATATTCCATGGTTTGAGTTCACTAATTTGATTTTCAAAGATTATAATTCCTAACTAGTCATTTACATCAATCTTTTGTGTACAGTGCAGGTTGATTATTAATTTAAAAATCTGTTGGACAAAATTGTTGGTTAATAGATAGTACAGCTTGATTTTTTATATAAAAATCTTTCTTGGTTATAACCAAATTATCAGCTAACAGTAAAGATATCGCTGAGTTTTTCCAAGAGTGCTTGGAAAATCTTTACAGCATCCAGAAAGGAGGTAAGCGGGAAAGCAGAAACAAAAGTTGAATGGTAATGAAAGAATAAAAATCCATTTGATTACAAAGGTATTAGAATGTAGTCTGACTTTCTTCACCTTTGTGATTAGACCTTGGTTTGAAATTCTCAGCATATTTTCCCTAATATTGCACAGATATATATGTGGATGAAGAAGTCTTTCCTTAGATACATAATCCCAAATGGCTACTTTGTTTTAAAGGATGTCTTAGACAACCTAATTACTGTAGTATGCATTTGATAGTATAAAGAATAACTTAAGGTATTTGCTTTATAAATGCAGGTTGTTATATAGTGTGCATGTTTTTCTTTTTAATTCTGTGAAAAACAACTAAATATATAACCAAATTTCTACATGAATTCCTCCTTCAAAAAAGTCCCAAATATATGTAGGTTTTATTTAAGAATTTACTTATTATATAAGTATAGCTTGAATTACATGTAAACTTCTATGTTTTAGGTAAACAAGAATGATGCACAGCCAGCATATTTTATTGGCTTATTGGTCAGCTTGGATAAAAAGTTTATGTAAGTTAACCAAAATAAAACAACTTTGCTTATGATAGCGATATGATAAACACCTAAGTTATTCTGAAGCTTTTCTTTTGTCAAATGAAACTTCAAAAATTCTCCAGGATCCTCAATTTAAAAAGCATCTTTAAAAAATACAAAAAGAATTAAAAACAATCTTATTAAATATTTTCAGCATTCTAATTCTCAATTCAAAATCTGACTTAATCTTGTGAAATTTCACTTATATTTGTTTTCGGGTGTCAAGACCTATTAGTAAATCATCTACTAAGATGATTTATATTATATAGATTATGTAGATTCATATGTATTATGCATATATGAATACTGAATTTATTTTAAAAATTACGTGTCCCACTTGGACTCCTTGGTACATAGAGCCAAAGGGTTCTTTTACGTCACCTCACTCACTGCTTCAACAGTACAACTTTGAAAAACTCTTTTAACTGCATTCAATGCTTTCCCTTCAGAGGAATGACTGTGCTGTTTTCCATTAGATACAGGGAGCAGGAAAAGCTATGGGAGGGAGGAAATGTAGTACATGTTTGGGGTTTCTTTCCTTGTTCATTAATACACATGTTCTTCTAAGTTTGAAGAACAGGTAATGTGTTCCTGCCTCATACACAGATGTTTTAGGCACCTGTGTCCTTTGTGACCATTACTGCCATTTTTGTGCAATAAGGATCTAAACTCATACTCATTATTTTTAAAGATCAGTACTGTTTGCTGCTCCTTTGGACAAGCAACTGTTTTGATCATCTCTAAAGGAGAGATCTCTTCAGTGGTCCTTTTCCAGATAACTGTATGTGAAGTTCTCTAATTTATGAAAATAAGTATTGGTCCACATGACTTAGGAAAAACCAGAGATAGGCTGCATAAGAAACTCCATCTTCTCAGCCTCTTTCTGGGTAGCTGCATTTGTGGGAATCATGCCTAAGAAGTGCTGGGGAAAGACTTTTGCCCTGGTCCACTTCCAGAGTGACTGGGATCTCCATTTCTTCTTCTTGAAGACTAAAGGCAGCTTCTTCTAGGGAGGGAAAAGAAGACTAGCCAAGGCGTCAGGTTGCTACAGATGAGCACAATACGAGAGGCACCAACCACTTTTGGATTTTCCCATTAGTCTTTCTAGAGCCTCAGTCTAGAACCCCCTCTTTAGAAACTCTCTGGAACCCCCTCTGGAACCCTTCTCTAGAACTCTCCTCTCTCTAGAACCCGCTCTTCTGTTAGCTTAGGATCTTGTGGTCCCTTCATCCTGACTGACTTGGTGCTCCCACCACTAGGCTGTAGCCAATTATTCTAACGATTAGATTGTTGCTAACTGTCTAAATTGTATTCCCAGCTGGATGGATGGAAACAAGGTGGATTATGTGGCCTGGGCCCCAGGTGAACCCAATTTTGCAAATGAAGATGAAAACTGTGTGGTCATGTATTCAAATTCAGGTAGACAACATACAAATCTTTTATTTGACTTATGGTGTAATGTGTCATTTGTTACCTCCCTAGTCTAAAAGTAGCAACTCGTGTACTTAAATCAAGCACAGAAAGAAGAGAGAATAAAAGTGAAAATAATTTTAGTAGCAGAACCATTCAATTTTTAAGGAGAATGAATGCTTAACGTTTGCTCTAATAAATGGCACAGTCTTATTACTTCTTCTCATTTTAGAAAATATTTTTCATGTTCTGATTTAAGGAAATTGTCCAGAATGTTTATCTATATCCTTTCTCTCTCCTTTCCATATCTTTGTCTGGGAAATTGAAGTAATGACACAACCTATCCATTGAGAAATTTAAACATGTAAAACACTAAGCAAATACTTGGTATATATAAAATTTAGATATTATACAATTATTATCATTAGCTATTACTGGCTTTAATATACAGCTTAAGTATATTATCTAAATGACGATATATCTGCAACACCAAGTATATGTACAGTTCATAGGAAGCTCTCTGTAGAATTGAACTCTTAATAGTTAAGGGAAAGGGAATTACGTAGATTTTTTTTTGAGTCACTTGTGCAAATTAAAGTTTGATTGTAGTGTAAACCATTTTGAGAACCCTTATAATATATAAATACTTTTTTTTTTTTAAAAGAGTGTTTTAAAGCACAAAAATGTTAATCTAATTTAACCGTTTTGTGTATCTGCCAGGATTTTGGAATGACATTAACTGTGGTTATCCAAATACCTTCATTTGCCAGCGCCATAACAGCAGCATTAACGCCACAGTTATTCCTACCACGCCCCCAGCCCCGGGAGGTTGCAAGGAAGGTTGGCACTTTTACAACAACAAGGTAAGAAGAAGATTAGTTGCTGTCTTGACCTTGATCCATATGGAGAGTGACAGCGCAAATCTCTCCGCTTAAAGTTAACTTTTGCTTACCTCGCCACGTTAGAAAATTTTAGGCAAGAATAGGTGGAGATTCTTATGTCAAATTCTCTATGGAAATTGAGACTCTATATAAAGATATTACCCAAATAGTTATATCCTTTGTCCCGAGAGAGAGAGAGGAAGAGAGAGAGAGAGGGAGAGAGAGACAGAGAGACAGAGGAAAACAAAAACAAAAACAAAAATGAAAAAACAAAAAAAGAACTTTGCAAAGAAAGCTTTGTGGGTAATAAAACCGGCTTAATTTTTTAGATCTCTATTTGGTTGCAAGAAAATTTATATTTAGCTATAATCTTCATCGATAATTTTGGTGTCTTTCAGTCGTCTTTTCACTGTGACCTTTAGTTAATCCCTATGCCTTTTTTTTCTTCTGTCCCAGTGTTTCAAAATCTTCGGATTTGTTGAAGAAGAAAGGAAAGCCTGGCAAGAGGCGCGAAAAGCTTGCATAGACTTGGGAGGAAATCTGGTATCCGTCAGCAGCGAGAGAGAGCAAGGTACACGGGCTGCTGCATACTCAGCGGAGCGATTTTCCTCATAAAAGGGTGGGATCCTGATGATAGCAAATGGTTTTACTGGTTTTCCAGAGTGAAAAAGTAGAAGTGGAAAAAAAAAATCAAGTGCGCATATCAAGAACTATTTTATTCTGGTGTAGGCACCGTGGTGGGCATTTTACAGATAAAGTTCCTGTCCCTTGTCCGAACCGCTCTGCATAGCCGGCCTCACTCCATATTGTGAATGAGAAAATGGTGCTCCGAGAGCCTAGAGTCAAGGAGCTTGCTGGGCGAATGGTGAGGGATCAAGCCTCGTCTCCCAGTCTGCATCTGTTTCCACCAAACCACGTGCTCCCCAAAGAGACAAAGAAATAGAGCAGTTCTAGCAATAAAAAAAAAAAAAAAAAAAAAAAAAATTGCCGATTTCCCATTTACTGCTCTTCTAGTCATGCGACCACACAACCTAAAGTGCAATAAAACTGATTTTTAAATATAAACTTTGACCAAATTGAGAAAAACATTTTGATAAACTATAAGGATACACGAGAGCTTTGAGGAAGAGCTCCGAAGGGGAAAACTCACCGTATCCATTTAGCAGACTGTAGAATTCATTATGTTGCTGTGAAAAGAAGGGTGCCTGACCACTTTCGCATGTTTTTTTGTTTGTTTGTTTCTGTTTTTGTTTTTTGCGGAGGGGCCACCTTCTCGGAAACAGATATTACGTTAAATTTGTGACTTGTCGCTTTAAGGAGGATGTTGACCAGCTGTAGGTGATTCAGACAAAAGTGACCAAGCTAATGAAGGGTCTGGAAAACTCAGCAAGTGGCAAGTGAGGAATGTTTGATAGGCCCTCAGGTTTCATAGCCTGGAAAAGGGAGAAAGTGGATGTGGAAGGATAAACCTGTATGGCTCCTGAAGGAAGACCTAGAATCAAGAGTGGCAAGTATAGGGAGATAGATTTACGCTGACATTTAGGAGGTCATGCTAGCAATTAGAATTGATTGGACGAGTTGCTTTGTGAGCCTTCTAAAGGGCTGTGAAAATTCTTAATCTGGAAGGTACCCAAATGGGTGCTATGGAGTCTCGTATATTGGCTAGTACATAGTATGGAAGATGCTCAGTGTTATTGTACATATGAATCAATGCAGATACTGTAGAGGAGAGTTGTGGTCTGGGTAATTTCTAAGTTCCTTTTTGGTTCCAAGACTCTCTGACATCATTTGCAAGAAAAAAAAAATGATATGTCTCAAAAAATATATGAAAAAAGAAAGGTGCTAGAACCATGTATGGCGCTCTCCCAATTGTTTATTTTACTCCGTCAATGCTGCAGTGAGCTCTCCTGGAGCACAATGTATAATAAATCAACCAAGCTTTCACTGAGAACCATCAACAAGTTCAGCAACTTGCCAAGACACTGAAAGAAGAGGGTCAAACCGTAGCACACAAGAAATAAAAATTAAGAATATAATATTCACATTTCTCTAACTAGCCTGCACCATTTTAGGCTTAGCTACCCAGCAGCGAAACACAATAATTGAGTTCCTCTCTTAACCACAAAGTGCTGATTCCTGGCACAACACAGTTAGAACCTGGGTAATAGAGACGTGCAGAAGGAAACAATTTCACATAGAATAACATTATTCCTGGCAAAACAGGCACACGTTGTTGAATTCTTATTGTGGTTGTTGGCAGAAATAAAAGTCAGAGCTGAAATATTGGCAGGTAGAGTCTTTCCACATTTAATTTCAAGCTGGGGATAGGGTAGAAGTTAGGATCGTCTTTAGGAAATAAAATAAGACCGAAATAAGTATCTGCCCATGTTCTTCTCACTCTCTGAAAAATTTTAGACCTTTTTTTTTTTTTTTTTACTTTTAGTTAATTGAGAAATAAGTAAATCTCTGCGACATCTGCTACTCTGTAAAAGAGTAAGCAAAGGGCAGCGGCCCTTCCATGAAATTGTGTCCTCGTGAATAAACAGATACCTGCGATCATGATCATTTGACAGCCTAATGCTTCTTGGTTTGACAAGTAGTATTCATCTTCAGAACTTTTCTGGATGAGGAGCCGTTATCTGCCCCCCTAGTTGTTCTAACCAGATTATCTGACCTATAACATCAGAACCCCTGCGAACTCATAGAATGACTGTGTGTGAATTAGAACAATGTGCCTCTTACTGCAGTGAGCCAGCCTGGGGTGAATGACATGGAGAGTGGGGACGTGGAAGGGCTTCCGCCTTCCTTGTCCCAGTGCCCTAATGTCCTTGGGAAGGGCACAACCTGTACAACTCTCTGCAGCTGCCCAGACAAAACCTAGACTTCTAGTGTGTGAAACTTTACAAAGCATAAAGCTGAAGCAGTGATACAATGCTAAGGTTAGAATGTGCCCGTTTTCCTGGTAAGTGCTTTTAAATAATAATAAAGACATTAATCACATGCTTGGTGTTTTGAAATGAACATATTTTGAATATTTTTTCTTGTATTTTCAGTATTTCCCCGCAAATTTAAAAATTAACCTTGTGACACTTTCTTTCAGCATTTCTTACCTATCATATGAAGGACTCCACTTTTAATGCCTGGATTGGGCTGAACGATGTCAATTCAGAGCACACGTTCCTTTGGACGGATGGGCGAGGAGTGCATTTTACCAACTGGGGGAAAGGGTACCCTGGTGGGAGAAGGAGCAGCCTTTCCTACGAAGATGTAAGTGTCGCCTCTGGGCCACCGCTCTAGGTGCTGTCAGTTTGCTTCAAGTCATCCTGTGAGCGATGAGTCTTCTGTGGAAAATCCACCAGAGGACTCCTCGATCTGATTTGTTCTCACAGATTTCAGCTGTTTCAAACTGAGCCAGCCTCGAAGGCAGGGGTACACATTCAGCTAAGAATCCTTAGGCTCGCGGGCAGGCGGTAGTAGAACTGAGGGATGGGGAAAGCCCGCCGGATGTGCGCCTGCGCGGTAGTCAGGTCGTACACTGCCGCCCAGAGCCATCAACTTTCTCTGCATCGGCACCCCCTCCCCGCCCCCAACTCTTGAAGCTGTGTAGTTTGGGGGATGTAGGTCTACTACTACTTCTAAATATATCATCATCATCCTCATCATTATCATTACTGAGCTAACATTTGTGCAATGCTTACTATGTACCAAACACTGTGTTCAATGCTTTCGTACACTGACCTAAGAGACAAATGAGTGCTTTATTATTTTCGTTATTTCATTACTTTTAATCTTCTATCATTAAATAGTCAACTAATCAAGGTTAAACACAATACTAACCCTTGTGAAAAAAATGAAGAAATGTAAGATTTTGTCCTTATCTTGAAGAAGCTCACACTTAAGCTAGACCACAGGTCTTACATAAAGAAGAGAACAGGAAAGAAATGAAAGTACATAATTTGCATCAGCTATAAAGCATTATAGTAGTTAGGAGGAAAGAAACTTATTATGGGATGGAGTGATCTAATCAGTCCCAACATTTCTGTGAAGCCCTTCATTGGGTGGAGAGAAGAAATATGGAAAAGAATCAGTCAGGGGTCTTTTTCTCAAGAAGTTTAAAGCATAATGATCAGGTAAACTTGGCAAGAGGATGGGGAAGGACCTGTTGGGTGAGGTGAATAAATAGCTTTGGATGTAGAAGGGTTTTTATGTAGGAAAGAGGTAGGAGGAAGCTTTGTAATGTGGAAAACAGAATGTAGAGAAATTTAGATATCCTTTGAAAAGAGTCGGGACTTTGTTGGAGACATAATGAAAAAAGATTTGAGCAGGAAAATGATCTGATTAAACTGAATCTTTCTGAGAATTAATTTGGTAGATGTGTGAAGAGTGGACATTTTGGTGATGGGTAAGTGATTTTGTGAAGAAATTCTTTGGATCCTCATTACATCAATGAGGGCTGAAAACTTACAGAAGAAGTGAAAGTAGAATTGAGTGAGGTATAGTTTGCTTTAAAAGATTTCAGGGATGAGAGGTGAATTTTATGTAAAGCAAAAAAAAAAATATTATTGTACAAGTGGTTTTTTTTAGAACATAAAGAAAAGCAGAAACAATGGAAACAAAATCTGTAATCTCAGCCTTCAGGAAAAAATAAACATTTTTTGTTGTTGTTAATGTTACTCCTAGACTTCTTTTTAATGCATGTAAAAATATAGTTTATATTTCACAAAAATGAAATCTAAACACATATACTGTGTTGTTACAATTTCAGGACTTGAAAAATGGAAAGACTAAATACAGTTTGATAAAGAGAGTGGGAGAGCCCTTTTCATATGCTTTTTGTGGCAAAACCATGCTTGTTGTGTACAGGTCTTTGGAACTAGAGCAGAGACTCTGAGTCAGGACAATGGAAGATAAAAGTAGGGAGGAAGGGAGATGGGGATGAGTGGAGAATGTTTGAAATGTAGGACTGAGGGTTCCTACTGGCTGAGGCTCAGGGGATAATGAGGCCAGAGGCAGGGGGTATTGAGAAGACAACCGTAGCCTAGTGCAAACTGTGTTCGCTGTGGGTCAGGGAATTCATGAAATTTCTGATAGCAAAGTTTCTCTGACCTGTCTTCAAAATTTATCCAACTCTATTTGGCTTTCTATTAAATAGCAAGAGTTCAATGTGAGGGATCCACATGGAAAGTCAGTGCAGTGCCTGGCAAGGAAGGATGAATTGGACATAATGTAAATGAAAACAATCTTAAAATGTGGAGGTGAGGGATGAGGAATGCTCTTGGCTTATTAACGAGTTGATCTGATTAATTGCTGACCCACACTCCCCCCCCCTCCCCATCTCTCTCTATACACAGGTTGACTGTGTCGTTATTATTGGAGGGACGTCAAAAGAGGCAGGGAAATGGATGGATGACACCTGTAACAGTAAGCGGGGCTACATATGCCAGACACGCCCAGGTAAGTCCTACCTCCCCTGCCTGTAGGGCTGGAGTTTTACGTTTTTTTTTTTTTAAATGCCCTCCTTGATTTTGCCGTGAACCTTAAACTGCTCTAAGAAACATAAAGCATTATTTACAAAATGACCATTCCCTTGCACGTCAGCAGGTTTCATCTCACTTAAATCCATGTATGCCTGTGACAGACAAAACAAGTGATATTTTCTCCAATTTATTCATGAATGTGCCCTTTCATCCATTACTGGAAAGTGTTGTGCTGATCAAACTTCAAGTTGAAACTTTCTAATTTTGTTAGACGTTCGGGACGTTTGCCTACCTGTTCCTTTTTAAAAAAATGTCAGAGCGGAATACCTCAGTTCATCTTGGCACAGAACGTCATATGTGCCTCATTATGTCTTAAAATACGTAGATATCTAATTTGAGTTCCTTTTTTCATCTTAGGAAGCCTGACTATAGTTAAATAAAAATAATACAGAGTATGTGAATATTTACTGAGAGCCAGATTATGGTCTCTAGTGAAACTGGACTAAAAATGTCCAGCTACACAAGAAGGTCAGAAATTAAGGAAATAGATTAGAAATGAGGGTTGAGGGAGGGGTGGGTGGCTGTCATCCTGGCTACAGCTCTTCGAGGATGAATTTGAGTTAGAAAGTACTTGTTCTCCCAGATCTAACAAAGTTTTCTATACTTCCTGGGAAATTAGGGAACTAATACCAACGATGTTTGAAAATCACTTAAGATATTTGCAGCTGACTCAAAACTACCGCAGACATCCTAATCGTTTATTAACCCGAAAGCCAGGGCAGGCCTCGCCACTTTGCTCTCTCTACGATGCCCCCAGCACCAGAATCTTAGGCCCAGTAATGCTGTCTGTGCCTCTGTTCTCTGGGCGAAGTGAGGAGGCTCCTTCTGGGAGTGACTGATGATGCACAAGCTTACTTAAAATCTTTTTCTTTTAATTATAAATATAAACGATAGTATTTTTGCCACCAAAAAAAATATTTTGAAAATTTTAACGACTTTAGGCTTAAGGAAAGAAAGGTGCACAGCGTTAATGAGAAAAGGGCAGAATATAACATTTTGTAGACTATCAATTGTGCAAAAACCTATGAACTCCCTTCAGAAGGATAATAACAAAAAAAGACAATGGAAAGGCATCAAAATAGGAATAGGGGATATATTTGGATAGCAGGATTAAGGGTGATTTTTAGTTCATTTATTGTTTTTTTCTGCATTTTAAAAAATTTCTCCTTCTCTCTCTATGTATATATATGTATAATATTAGTACAAGTATATATGGATAAAAATACATATGAATAATGTGAATAAAAAGTCTTTTAAAATATACATGTTCTTTGTTGAAATTTTAGATAATACAGAAAAACATAAAGAAAGAGTATTACACATAATCTCACCACTTGAAAATAACCCCTCAGTAGTTTTTCCTTATAATTTTTTCTATGAAAGTTTTAATGAACTAGCAAATTGGACAGATGAGCTAAGATGCCTAGTTGTATACAGTCTCACATGAAACCTTTTTATTTTAGAGCTTTACCTCACTTGCCACTTTCGGTGGCCCCTAGATTTCCCAGGGATGTTTGTTAAGACAAACCCAGATTTCCCCACGCTGGGAAATGATAAGATAGTTCATTTTCTAAGGGGCTGTAAAACATTTCAAGGCTCCTGGCCTGGGGCTCTTGGTTCAAGGATATTCTGCCAACACAAGGTGGCAGCAACAGGAGAAGAAAGGGGCGGCCACCCTCGCTGAACTTGAGTTGTTGCCTCATCCGCATCATCAAAAGAAAGTCTGGCATTTGTGGAGTCACCGAACAAGGCAGATGGTGGACTGGATTTGTATATAGTGGGATAGGACAAAAAGCGATCAAGACAAACTCGGTAGGCCTTTAACCTTAGACCCAGGATTGGTAAACTTTTTCTGTAAAGACACAGATTATAAATGTTTTAGGCTTTTCTGGACATATGATCTTAGCTTTGCTGTCAGACAACTTTGCTGTAATCATAGACAGTCATACAGTACATAAAATAAATGTGTGGCTGTGTTCCAATAAAACTTTATTTAGGAACACAAATTTGAATTTTATATGTTACATGTCATGAAATGTTATTCTTCTTTGATTTTTTTTCTCCTGCTATTTAAAAGCCATTTTTAGTTCATAGGCTGTAGTAACAAACCCCAGATTTCACCCTCTAGCTGGACTTTGCTGACCTCCACCCTAGGGCATCAGTTAAGGCATGCTAAGCTGTTTTGGGGTCTTGACAGTAAGTGGCTCTGAGTATGAGTGCCCCTGAAACAGCGATTAGAAACCCATGCTAGGAGATTGAAGAGATAAGATCAGAAAGCCAGTATGACTCTGGCTTACAAGGGCTGAGTCATTTTTTTTTTATAAGATATGGGTGGCCTGAATGAAGAGCATAGGAAACTGTAAATAAAAGTACAGCTAGATCTTGAGATCAAGGTTAAATGAACCAGGGACTAATGTATGGCTTCATTCCAGAACTTAAACCCATCTCTTGCATGTGTGTTATGCACACATAGAGTCAAAAGATACAAATAAAATGTAAATTAATGGACAGGAACAGATGAGGGGAGGGAGAGGAAAGCTGTTCTTGACTTTGAAGTTTGACCAAGAGGGAAAAATAAAGATTAGTAACAACAGGATGACAGATGTTCTTCAATTTATGAGATTAAACCTCTGTCATTTCTTCATCCAGATACTAGATCTCATTGAATTTGCAAGCATTTTTGTTTCTCTAGAAACTTGATCATATAATTTCCTTAATATTCTAAATACAGTTTGGAAGTTATATAATTCAATCAAGTGTCCTGATTAAAAAATAAAGCTTTGTTTTCACGTGTGAAATGGCTCACAGACATATTTTTAACACCTGATGGTTTAGATTCTTATTATTTTTATGATGTATAAAATATTGTAATCACATACTGATGGCACTCAAGTAATGTTTATGAATAATACTAATGAAAATATTTTTTTTATCCCAGACTCTTCCTTGCCTAATCCTCCAGCAACAATTCCAACAGATGGTTTTGTTCAATATGGTAAAAGTAGCTATTCACTCATGAAGCTGAAGTTTCAATGGCCTGACGCAGAGAATCATTGCAAGCTATACTCATCCCTCATTGCCAGCATTCTCGACCCCTATAGTAATGCATTTGCGTGGATGCAAATGCAAACATATAATGAACCTGTGTGGATCGGCCTGAACAGTAACGCGGTGAGATGTGGAAACGTGCAACTTGACTGATGCATTATGATTGAATATGAGTCTCTTTCTATTTAATCTGTTGAACATTTGTTGTGTGTAAGAAACCGTGCCAGGGTACATGAATGATACTAACATAAACAAGATCTAATCTTTCAAAGATCCAGTGTCTACAAGGCTCTGCTAAGCTGGGTATACATAGCAGAGATCAAACAAATATTTACCTAACTTACGTTAACTCTCAGATTGCTTTTTTCAGAATTTATTTTTACTTATAATTGACACACAATATTATATTAGTTTGAGGTGTGCAACATAGTGATTCAACATTTATACATACTTTGCAGAACGATCCCCACAGTAAGCATAGTAACCGTTTATCACCGTAAAAAGATATTATGGTATTGTGGACTTTATTACCTGTCCTTACCTTACATCCCTGTGACTTATTTTATAACTTTAAATTTATACTTCTTAATCCCCTTCACCTTTTCTACCCATCCCCCTACCCTCTCGCCTTTGGTAGCTATCAGTTTGTTCTCTGTATCTATAAGTTTGTTTCTGTTTTGTCTTCATTTGTTTTGTTTGTTAGATTCCACATATAAATGAGATCATATGGTGCTCGTCTTTCTCTGTCTGACTTATTTTACTTAGTATAATACTCTTTAAGTTCATCTATGTTGTTGCAAATGACAAGACATCTATGTTGTTGTAAATGACAAGATTTCATTCTTTTTTTTATGGCTGAGTAATATTCTATTTTATATATATATATATAAGTTTTATATATATATATATATCTCACATCTTTTTTGTCCATTCTCCTATTGATGGACAACTCTCATATTTCTTTTTAACTTTAAAATTAACTACGTCTAAACAGTTTTATTTATTAACTTTTTCTTTCTAGTTTCATAATTACAACCAAGTCATGGGCATTAAGAAAGCAAGTCAGGGATATGATTCCTGGGTGGTGAGGTTCCTTTTTCTTTTTTTTTTGGCAAGCCATGCTAGAGTTGTTTTCAGTCCTAAAGCTGTGGAGCTTCCATCTCCATGGAAGGAGTGTCATTGCAATTAATTCCCTGTATCCCATCCCAGAGAAAGGAAGCCTGGCAGAAAACGGGGTGGAGTGAGAGATGAGTCGCAGAACTAGGAGTGGTGCTGGAGCTGCCAAACTATTCCTAAAACGAGTCTCCTCTGATGCCCTGCAATCCATCTGTTTTCCACCCATGCATGCATCCATCTAGCTAGTCAACCAGCAAAACTTTGTAGTAGAAGAAACTGAGGTGTCAACACGTAATTAAGAGACAATACAGGAAGTGTCAAAGAGAGTACATGCAAAATGCTCCGAGATGAGAGAAATGGGATCAGTTGTACAAAGGGAGGGGACCAAGGGGGTTCCTCATAGAAAGTCAGATTTTACTGATGTTAGAGAGTGCAAAGGAGAGAAAAGGATAGAGAAGGATACAACTGGATAGTTGGCTAGTGTCAGATTATATAGAGCTTCTAATGTCGTGAGTCAGAGATCAAAATTTACGCCTCAAGCAATGAGCACTTCCTATGTGAGGAAGTGAACATATGAAAATAAGTAGTTCCACAATGATTCCTGTGACTAAACTTGGACAAGACATTTTTATGTCTGTGTTGACTCTATTTTCAGTAATTAATTCTCTTGATAATTCACTCATTTCCTTCTCAGAGACATGGTTACAATTTCCTTCGCAAGTTTAAAATAGGCTTTTACTTATTTTTAGAAAGATTAAATGGCTTTCCACAATACCAACACTTATAACTGAAACAGTACTATTATGTTCCCTATGTCCATGGAGTTAATGATTATGTAAGCATTATTTGATTAACCATGGTAGAATACTACAAAATTCTAACTTGAGATAGCACATGCTTTTGATTTTGTCATTAAAACTATGGTAGTTGGCTTGGTAAATTAAATTAAATTGAATTGTTTAAAAATTCAATTTTCTCTGATTAATGTTATATAACATGTTCTTAGGCATTATTTATAAAATTTCTTTTAGACTGTTAAAAGGATATTATTGATAAATAATGTTTTTGATGTTATCAAGTTAATGTGTGTATGACCATACATTTGTTTAACTAAATTTAATAAGAAACTGTGAGTGCAAATTGAATAAAACAATCAGCTTTTTCGAAAATGCCATCATGATTAGTTATAGTTGAGACCTTACCTGAGCCATTTGTTACTGGCCTTTTTCAACAGCTGAACGATAAGATGAGCTGAGTTGTGTTTCTCTTTAGGGTCCAGAAAATTAATGAAAATTACTTAATTTTTATTAATTCAATGGTGATATAATAAATATTTTATTTGTTTAGAAGGTAAAACTTCCATTTTGCACTGAAAGCTTATAAATGAGAGTTTTACAGAATATGATATAGGTTTTTAAGTCAGTTTTTCAGATTATCTTCCAGGAATGTATTTATGGAGATATACAAAAGGTAGTGGTTTTTTGTTTATTTGTTTTTTTCTTGTTTTTAAGGAAAGTCTGCATTTACTGAATTTGAGTTGGTAGAAATGATTTATGATTTTTTTAAAAAATTCCTTATTGTTGAAGATTCTTTGTCAAATCATGATCTTAAATATATTTTCGACTCCTCATTTACTTCTTCCGGTATTTTCTAAATGAAGCAAGTCTCCATGTTAATGGTTATTTTTGTTCTTGCAGACCAATAGTGATTATGTTTGGACTGATAAATGGAGAGTGAGATACACTAATTGGGCTCCTAATGAGCCCAAACTGAAATCAGCATGTGTTTATCTGGATCTTGATGGCTACTGGAAGACAGCACATTGCAATGAAAGTTTTCTCTTTCTCTGCAAAAGATCAGATGGTAATGGAATATACAAAGACAATTGAGGAATTTGAAATTTTTTCAATAAGCTAATACATACCACTGTTGATATTATTAAATAGTAATATGTCCTGGGGAGCTCAAGAATAAAATAAAATGTATTTTTTTACCTAACAAAATGCTGCCTTGGTAATAAACAGATATGCATAGATCAAAATAATGGATATAGGAAATTTTCTTCATTGCTGGAGTTTATTGGCCTTTATAATTTCTAAATTTTTAGTATTGAAATTATCCTTTGCATCTATGTCAGATTTTCTGGGAAAGTATGATTACTTTTGATATCGACAGCACAGCTATATCGAAATAATTTTATCGCAATGCATGTACATTCATCAGACTCAGTGATATTATGGGGATTTGGTTCTAGAAAGCAATCCTAGAATTGGACAGTGGTAAAGTCCTACCGTTCTAATTGTAGCGGTTAGTTTCATCGCAGATGTCAGATGTAGCTAAGGAGGCTTTGTAGAGATTAGGGTCCCAAAAAAGAAAAAGAGTGTCTTGATGGGGGACTCTTTGAAAATTATTTTTAGGTGACTTTTTTTTTGTTTTGGAACTTAATATCTTTGTAGGTATCTATAGGTGTACATTCTTAACTATGAGTGTGATTGCATGCCACTATACTATAGTACATTATATTGAAATATATTTTAAATGAAAAAAAAATAAAACCCAATAATAAAAATGGCAGATCCAGATGATTAC
The DNA here is from genome assembly GCF_014176215.1 of Rousettus aegyptiacus. Taxonomy (NCBI): domain Eukaryota; kingdom Metazoa; phylum Chordata; class Mammalia; order Chiroptera; family Pteropodidae; genus Rousettus; species Rousettus aegyptiacus. Next base: position 88,979,414 of record NW_023416285.1, on the reverse strand, counting down.
CATCAGAACTTTTAAAAAATAATGATAGGTGATGAAATTTTCCATAGCTGCTAATACATTATTTTACATATATTCTGTATACGACAGAAATGTCAGGTTTCACTTTATTTTAAATGTCTTTTTATTAACAGAAATCCCTGCCACTGAACCTCCACAACTGCCTGGCAGATGCCCGGAGACAGACCACACAGCGTGGATCCCTTTCCATGGTCACTGCTACTATGTTGAGTCTTCATATACAAGGAACTGGGGCCAAGCATCTCTGGAATGTCTTCGAATGGGTAAGTGCCACGTTTAGTGTAGGAAAATCCCACAAAGATCAATTCTGGATAACCACAATTCTAATAACACTGTATGTTAAAACAAAAGAAGCATGAAGATACCTATTTATTTTTCTTAATAATTTATATTGTAACAGAATTGTCCACATTACACCCCCTACATGTAATTTCTAACACGGTAGCCTCAAAATCTTAAAAAATTTTGGGAGAAAATGATCATTGGCTGAACAAATATTTGTTACTTTTGGCTCTAATATTCTAAACTGTTAGGGTTCTCATTCTCAGTTATTCAGCGTATTGTGTTCACTTCTCCTCATGGATAATCTCAGGTTTCACAAGTGGCAGGAACCATTTTGCTTTATTAGTAATAAAAAACAATTTACATCTGTTTATCTCATTTGCGAAGAAAAAGAAAAGAAAACTCAAATGGACATGATATGGAGACATAATTTTCCCCCTGAAATAAAAATGTCAAATAAAGTTAATTTTTCAGGGTATATTTAAAAATTCACTATAAATTAAATATCATTGAATATTTTACCGATTTTTTTTTTTTTACTAAATTTTAATTATGCCCTAAATTAGGGTTCTTTATCCAATAGTGGTGTGCAAGAGCTGTCTCTATTTCCTTCAAGTGCAAAACCTTGAGTTTTGACTTTTTCTTTTTATGTTTATTTTTTACAGCTTTATTGAAGTAAAATTGACAAAATTATAATACATTTAAAATGTATAACATGATGATTTGTTATATGCATAAATTGTGAGAAGATTTCCCCCCATCAAGTTAATTAACACATCCATCGCCATATTTACCTTTTTTTCTTTTTTGGTGAGAACACTGAAGTCCTACTCTCTTGGAAAATCTCAATTATACAATATAGTGTTATCAACTATAGTCGATGTATTATGCATTAGGCCCTCAGACCTTATTCATCTTGTAACTAAAATTTTTGCCCCTTTACCAGGCTCTCCCAATTTCCTCCACACTCCAGTTCCTGGCAAATACCATTCTACTTTATGTTTTTGTGCATTTGACTATCTTTTTAATTCCACGTATAAGTTATGCCATGCGGTATTTGTATATCTCTGTCTGATTTATTTAACTTGGCATAATGCCTTTCAGGTTAATCATTGTTGTTGCAAATGGCAAGTTTCTCTCTGTTTAAAGGCTAAGTAATATTTCATCTTGTGTGTGTGTATGTGTGTGTGCGTGTATGTGTCCTCCACTGATTGTTCAGTACCATGTTTAATTTCTATACGTTGTTTTCTTCTTGTAATTGGTTTCTAGTTTCATACCATTGTGCTCAGAAAAGATTCTTGATATGATCTGAATGTTAAATTTATCGAGACTTGTTTTGTGGCCTAACATATTTTCTATCTTGGAGACTGTTCCACGTGAGAACAATGCGTATTTGTCAGTCGTCGTATAGAATGTCTGGTATCTATCTGTTAGATCCATTTGGTCTAATGTGTATTTTAAGTCCATTGTTTCCTTATTGATTTTCTGCCTAAATGACCTACCCATTGTTGAAAGTGATGTACGAAATCCTCTACTCTTAATATATTGATGTCTCTTTATCCCTTCATTATCTGTTAATATTTGCTTTACATATTATGGTGCTCTGATGTTGGGTGAAGATATATTTACAATTGTTATATTCTTTGATAAATTGACTCCTTTATCATTATATAATGACTTTCTTTGTCTCTAATTATAGTTTTTGGTAAAAACTATTTCATCCGATATGAGAATCAAAACCCTGCTCTTTTTTTGTTTTCTGTTTGCATAGAATGATTTTTTGCCATCCCTTCACTTTAAGTCTGTGGGTATCCATAAAACCAAAATGAGTCTCTTTAGACAGAATATAGTTAGATCTTGGCTTTTTTAATCCAGTCACCCACTCTACGTCTTTTGATTAGAGAATTTAGTTCATTTTCATTTACAGCACTTATTGATAGCTGTGGACTTATCATTGCCATTTTGTTGTTTTCTGGATCTTTTGTAGTTCCTTTGTTCCTTCCTTCCTCCCTTGTTCACTTCCTTTGCAATTTAATAATTCTTTTTGTAGTGATATGCTTAAATTTCTTCCTCTTTATCTTTTGTGTATTTAGGTTTTTGCTTTGTGGTTACCATAAGGCTTATATGAAATATCTTACAGTTATAACAGTCTATTTAAAGCTGATAGTAACTTAATTGTGAATGCATACAAAAGCTTTACATTTTTACACTCCCTCCTACATTTTATGTTTTTGATGTTACAATTTACATATTTTATATTGTGTATTCATTAAAAAATTGTTGTATTTATAGTTATTTTTAGTTACTTTTGTCTTTTAACCTTTATACTAGAGTTATAAGTGATTTACCCACTACGACATCAAAGTATTCTGAATCTTACAATATATTTACCTTTACCAGTGAATTTTATACTTTCAAATATTTTCACATTACTAATTAGTATCCTTTTATTTTAGATTGATGAACTCCCTTTACCATTTCTTATAAGGCTGGTGATACACTCAGCTTTTGCTTGTCTGGGAAATTATCTCTCATTTAATTTTGAGGGACAACTTTTCTAGGTAGAATACTTTTGGATATCAGATTTTTCTTTAAGAATTTTGAATATATTATCCCACCCACTTATAGCCTCCAAAGATTCTGCTGAAAAAACTGTTTACATCTTATAGGGATTTCCTTGCATGTAATAAGTAGCTTTTCTCTTTCTGTTTTTGAATATATCTCTTTGTCTTTAACTTTTGACAATTTAATTGTAATGATTCAACGTGGGTCTCTTTAGATTCATTGTATTTGGTACTTTGTAAGTTTCCTGGATCTGGATATCTGTTTCTTTCTCCAGTTTAGAGAAGTTTTCAGCCATTATTAATTTGAATATGCTTTTTGCCTCATTCTCTTTCTCTTACCCTTGGACATATATTGCATATATTTATTGATATGTTGGTTCACCTTTTATCTCACCAATCCCTTAATCTAACTTCACTCTTTTTCAGTCTTTTTTTTTTTTTCTTTTCTCCCCTGGATGTATTTGACTGTCCTTTCTTTGAATTCACTGTTCTTTTCTTCCAATTGATCTAGTTAACTGTTGAACTCGTCCATTGAATTTTTTTTTTTTTGTATTTGTTGTATTTTTCAATTCTATGATTTTTCTTTGGTATTTTTTAATACCTCGTTGTTGAAATTCTTTGTTCCTGCATGGTTTTCGTAACTATAGTGAGCATCTTTATAACCATTATTTTGAGCTCTTTATTGGAGAAATCACTTATCTCTGTTTTATTAACGTCTGTTTGGAGATTATCTTGTTCGTTTGTTTGGAATATATACTCATATTTTTTCATTTTCTTTGACTCTCTGCACTGGTTTCTGAACATTAGATAAAACAGACACCTCTCTTTTGCTTGAAGTACTTAATCCATTTACATATAATGTAACTACCGATAAGGTAGGATTTATATCTGCTATTTTGCCATTTATTTTCTATATGTCTGTTTCCTCTATTATTCAATTTCTGGCTTCTTTTATGCTAAACATATAATTTCAAGTGTACCATTTTAACTTTCTTACTTATTTTTTTACTATGTATTATTTAGTTATTTTCCTAGTTGTTGCTTTGTGAATGACAGTTAATATCTTATTATGCAATGATCTAGTTCAGATTAATGTCAATTTAATTTTAAGAGTATACAGAAATTTTTCTCTTACATAGCTCTATACCTTCTACAATCCTTTGTGATATCGTTGTCATACAAATACATCTTTATATAGTGTATGTCCTTCAGCACAGATTGTCTTTAGATCAGATAAGATTTTTAAAAATTACTAACAAAAAAAGATAGTTAAAAACTCTACCTTAGCCTTTACTTCCTGCTTGTGCAGAGCCTCAAGGTCAGCCAGAGGTGAGAGCTTAAAACCTCAGATCTTTTATGGGAATGCACAGGGTCCTGGGCACGTGCACACCCCAGTGCATGTCTGTGGCCTTCCAGATTCCCAGGAATGGATTAACATTTTAAAGCTCCCTACAGTCATCTTATTCCTCAGTTTTTCCTTTTAGGTTTCTTCGTTAGCTTGTCGTTTCCCTCCACTATCATCATTGCCACAGGCAGTCATGATGTGACACAATTGCTGCTGATAGTTTTGACAAACTCCCCTAGGGAAAAGACTGTTTACACTAGGTGAGCTCAGAGTCAGGTCAAATAAGGACAAGTTTTGTAAGTGAGTTCTTCCAGGGAGCTGTCGGGGAGATCGAATAATGGAAATTCTTTGAGAATGGGACTTTAGAAGAACTCCAGCCCTATTCTGACTTTTCCATTGGCTTCTAAGCTCCTGGTTTTCACTATGATTTGGGGGCTGTTGGTTTTTAAGGCACCCACAGAGCTAGGGATAAAGCAATGGAATTAGGACACATTATAACACCATGAAGCTCACTGTTCTTACCAAGATTCAATCATTGTTTTTGAATAAATTCTTCTTTGTTGGTTATAAGCCATTGGTTAATTTTCAGGGTTCTGAAAAAGTTGATTTGACAAATTCATCAGTGTTTTTATTGCTTTTGCAGAGGAGGATTTTCAGGGGTACTTACTCTGCCATTCCTTATGATGTTCCCTGAAGTCTGCTTTGGATTTCTTTAAATCAAAATATACTTTTTTTTTTTTTCATGTTTCTAAGTATTTTTTAAAATTTTGCAATGAATATGTAGAAACTTTGTTTTAGGTTACTATATTTTCCTGTAAATAATACAAGTGATTCTCATTCATCAAAATATGCCAGGAATATTTTTAAGTGGCTATTGTCCATGAAATATATTGACTAATGGACTATATAATTGTGCAATGAAAACAATACTCAAAGGGATAATCCAGGGATGAAGGCATATAGTTAAGGGTAGGCCCTCAAGATTCAGATTGCCTGGATTATGCCATGATTCTACCCTCTACTATCATTAAAATCTTGGCAAATTACTTACCTTTTGTATAAAGAAATATTTGATATTTTACTTAACTATAAAATGGGGTAGCTTTAGTAACCAATGAATAAAGTGGTTGTAAAATTTTGGTGCGATTATGCTTGTAAAGCCCAAAGTAAAATGTCTAGCATGAGGTGCTTAAAATATACTAGTTGTGATTATTAAAAAGCTGTAGATTTTTGCTATAAATATAATGCTGACACTGAACGAAACTTAATCTAAAGTGTGTTATCAATGCCATAGTCTCTTGACTAGTCTTTCAAATTCTCTCTCTTTTTTTTTACTTTGTACAGTCCTATACACCACAGCTTGATTTACACTCCTATATGCACTGCATCATTCTGCAGCCTGACAAAACTAAGTATTTCTTATCACCACATTGCCCTAAATATCAATCTCCTGCTATCTGCAGTGAGTCCAAACTCAAGACCTTTTTTTACCCCTTGACCATGTTACTCTGGCAAAACTGTGTACTATCTCTTAACGCTGTTAATTCTTCCCAGGAGATCTATCATCTATATACCTATCATCTATCTATCAATCATCTGTCATCTATCCGTAGCATATCACCATAAAGCAACATGGAGGATTCCAGGTATCTGTGAGCCATCTCTGTTCCTGAAGAAGCTCTATGCTTCCCTTTCTCTCACTTTATCTTTTCTCTTATTCCGATTCTCCCTGGAATAATTTTCTATGCTTTCTACTTGAAATCCTATGCTTCTTAGTATATTAAATTCTGTTTCTTCCATGTTCCCTTTTAGTTGCTTCACTTAAAAAATTTTCTCTGTTTGACATGTCAATAGCATATTGTACTCATTTTCTCTTCTAATACATTCCTTTATATTCTCAAACATTATTACCTGCATTATTATAAGTTTCTATGCCCTCTTTATCTTTGTACATCCTGCAGCAACTGATTCAGTGCTTGAACACAAACGATGCTTAAAAAACCATATTTTCAGAGTGGCAACTAAAATTCTAAAAAGACAAATGTCTATAGTGTCTTTATAAAAATGTTTTCAGCTACTTAAATGTACTCCCATTATATTTGTTCTTTTACATTTTGCAGATGCCACTTTGGTTTCCATCGAAAGTGCTGCAGAATCGAGTTTCCTGTCATATCGAGTTGAGCCACTTCAAGGCAAAACTGATTTTTGGATAGGATTGTTCAGAAATGTTGAAGGTGATTTTTGCAGTATGATTATTTTTCCTCACAGATATTTCAAAATGTTTTATTTATAACAAAGTGGATGTGTCAAAAAATCTCGCCTTAAATAATGGTAACTTTGTAAATTTGTGAAAAGTCAAACTTACATTTTCGTTTGAAGTAAGAACTGAAATCGTAAATGACCCATATAGTATACTACCCCGAAAATTGCTAACTAAAAGAATATCTTCTGTAGCTAAGTTAGTTTAAGAAGCTTTAAAAAATATTTTCTATCTTTTTCTAGAAAAAAAATTAGGAAAGGATAAGTATACATATTTGTGTTAATTAGGAATGAGTTTTCAACTAAAGCTTTGTAAGAAACACGTTATTCTCAGTTTCCTTCCTTGCAACAGTTAGTCATTATAATCTTGCATATTAAAAGTCTTATTTTAAATTATTGATTGTAGTATAAAATAATATGCTTAGAAGTGAATAAGTTGAACTTATTTTAAGGTGGATTATCTTTAACTTCTACTTTTACTGACTCTATTTATTAATCAGGAAAGTGGCTGTGGATAAACAACAGTCCAGTCTCCTTTGTCAACTGGAACACAGGAGACCCCTCTGGTGAACGAAATGATTGTGTAACTTTAGTTGCATCTTCTGGATCTTGGAATAATATTCACTGTTCTTCCTACAAAGGCTATATTTGTAAAAGACCAAAAAGTAAGTAAGAATTTGTCCTATGATATATATATATATGTTCACAGGCCACAATTGCTTTCAGATATTAAGATGTCAGGTATGGGATTATAATGTGATAATAGGTTCCTTGCAAACTTCCCCCTGCATAAGTGAGCAGTTCAGTCTGCCACAGTGATAATTGTTGTTTGTAGCTCTGAGTGAGCACAAAACAGTCTCTGTCTGCTTAATTGACATAATGGTTTTGACTTATCAATCTATTTATAATGGGATATCTGTGCATATGGATTTGCAAAGTTACAAGCAGTTCAGAGAGCCCACCTACAAAAGCCTTATGGCATGAGAAGAAAAGGGATAAAGCAGTCACCTGGCCAAATCAGAAGGGGCCAGTGTTCCAGAGAGGAACCAGAATTAATTAAGGAATGAGTCAGGTGAGACCGATGAAGCCTTCTTCTGAGACTGAGTGGCAGACTACGGAAGGACAGGGAGAATTAATAGTGTTATATGCCCATGATGTGATGTTGTTTGGACTTAAATATTTTTATGTCATTCCACTTTACATAATATCCTTCTCAATATATAAAAATTATTCATTAAATAATACATCTAAATAAATGAATTATATAAATTAACACTCTATCCCTAGTATATGTTATTGTTTTAGAATTACATAGTTCTTCAGTCTTTTAAAACTCTGTTATAATATATAACACCCTTTGGTGCAATGTCGGGATCCTATTTCACTTTTTATTCAAATGCCTTATAATACCTTAGGCTTCAAAGGACTAGTTTCAAAACTGCTAGCCTAGAATTCATTATTTATGAGTAAATTGGGTAGATTTTGAGGGTGGGTATCAGTGGTCCAAATGCAAATAGGAAGACTATATTTTCAGATCTTTAAATATATTCAAACTTACCATACAGCTATAGGATGCTGAAATAGAATAGAATAGAATAGAATGCAATGTAATGCAATACAATACAACACAACACAACACAATACAATGATAGATTTGTATATCTGTATATCAAATTTATCTATCATCTATATATATCATATCACTGTAATTTAAACATGGAGGATTTGATGTATCTGTGAACCAAATAACACTATGTATATGCAATTATTATTGGTTTTTACAAGTATTTAAATAACTTTTTTATTTCACAGTTGTTGATGTTGAAACTACTCATACAGTAATGACAACAAAAGGTAAGACCATTATGAAATTTCAAGTTCCATATTAGTAATGCATCAGCATAGTTTGTTTTAAAAATCATAGTGATCCCTGCCTACATCTCCTGAGCTCCCAGTAGAATTGCTTGAGCTCCACTAGCCTTTGTCATTTTGCCATCCGCCTCCCTTGAATGATGTACTAGAAAAGTCGGCTTGGAGCCAGGTTGGTGTTTTTGCCATCGATTTTTTTGAAGACATCCATTGCTCTGTTCCTATGAGTTGCCTTATGAGAACCCACAGAAGAATTTCCCCTGAGGAATCCCCATTGTGTTTTTCTTTTCTTAAGTAATATTTCTAATTTTAATTTTATACATAACTTGAATTAGGTAGCTGATCCTGTTTCACTCATTTGTTTGGCTGCCATAAGAACTTGAAGTGAGATTTATGGTTTGCCTGCAACCCCCTATTAACCTCATGGGTGCTGTTTGTTTGCTAATTATACTCATGAGCCCAAATTTCTGTTACTCTTATTTTTCTTTTTTTCCCGAATTTTTTTTCACTTGCTTTTTATTATCATCATCACATTATTACTATTCTATTTATCTTCCTATAATGTGTTGGTTAGCAGCCTTATATTATTTTGCAACAGGTACAAATATTTTAAAACATTGATTAACTAGCTCCATGCTATGTAGATAGATGAAATGTTCTTGCAACTGAATAATAATCTAACATCTAAAATAATCCTCTATCCTATTTTCATGTCCTGCATTTCTCTTTGACAAATGCCACTGGAAGGAATATACATTTTAGTTTTTCAAAAAAGAAAGTTAGAACGTTCTCCATAGCATTTTACCCTCTGCCTCCCTCCACCTTTTTGCTAATGATTTTATTTATTTATAGCTGACTCAAGGAAGATGGAACCTACTAAAAAGTCTTCCAGTGTGGCAGGCGTAGTAGTCATTGTGATTCTCCTGATCGTAATGGGTGCTGGCCTCGCTGCATATTTGTTTTATAAGAAGAGACGTGGGCATTTACCTCAAGAGAACACTTTTGAAAATACCCTCTATTTCAACAGTAGAGCAAGTCCAGGAACTGGCGATACAAAAGATCTCGTGGGCAACATTGAACAGAATGAACATGCAGTCATTTAGTACCATAATGTGATTTAGGTATATTGACATTATAACTAAAATGTTAAGGTTTTTATTTCAATTCGATTATTTCCTTTAAGATTAGAACTGTGTTGCACTGGTCTGTCCTTTTTCTTTGCCTAATTGAAAAAAAATAATTGCTCATTTTCTAGTCTGGCAAGATATTTTCACAAAAGAGAGATGGCAATATTGACTACCACGTTAAAAACATGTCTTAGGTGAATACGCAGCACAACATTAGCTATTGTCAACTGCATGAAGGTTATCAGAACCCCAGAAACAACCGACCAAGCTTCCTGAAATAGTTTATGGAGTTCTCCCCAAATTTTAACTATTGATCTGTAATTCAGTAATTAAAGGACCATTTTAAAAATCAACTACAAATAACCTCAGGTAGCATAAAAATTTAGTAACTTTTTTTTCACCAACCTTGATATTCACTCCAATTATATACAACCGTATTTGTACATGTTCAGAAAGAATAAGGCAGCTGACAATCTTCTTTTCCCCAGGCAGAGTTTTTGAGGCCGAATATTACAAACAAGTTCTTTGTCCTGTTATATGTATATCAGGAATGCAAAGATGTGAAATAAAAAGTGTAAATTTGCGTCACTGGATGTACTTAGATAATGTGAAATAAACATCAAAGACAAGGTTTATTTTTAATAGATTTGTATTTTAGTGATTTTGATAAGTGTAAATTTTATTTTAAATGAGATTTATTTATCCATTTACTTTACATTTAGCTTTACCCTCAAAATAAACAATTTTATTAGTAGAGGAATTCTTAAATTAAACTCTTTGTCTCTTTGGAACAGATAGGTTGCTAAAAAGTATGCATAAAATGAATTTTGTCGTAATGACTTGCACACCTCCCCCAGATCTTTTATTATAACACTGACGCAGCCCAGAATTCAACAGTCAAAGGCACTGTTATTGGTAATTAGAGCTCGAAATGTCTTGTCCTCACTTTAACACATTTTTTTTTTTAAAGAATTTTGCCTTAAAGTGTCATGTACGTTGTAAAATATGTTGGCGGTTTCACAATCACACATGTTCCAACTGCCAGCTCACCCTTGCCATTCCCACGGAGTTGTTCTAACTACTATCTATCATCAATCTGTCTGTCTGTCTTTCTGTCTGTCACCTATTATCTATATCACCTATCTACCTATCTATCAATTTATTTAAAGGAATTGGCTCCTGCAATGCTAGAGGCGTGGTAAGTCCAAAATGTATAAGGTAGGGCAGCAGGCTGAAGACTCAGGGAAGAGCTGCGGTTTGAGTCCAAAGGCAGTAAGTCTGCTGGCAGAATTCTTCAGGCTTTGTTGTTCTAGTAAGGCCTTCAACTGATTAGATGAGACTCACCCACATCATGGAGGGTAATCTGCTTTATTCAAAGTCCATTTATGTAACTGTGACTCTTCTACAAAGAAAAAAAAAAGACCTTCACAGAAACACAGAATAATGCTTGACCAAGTTTCTGGGCACCGTGGCTCAGTCAAGTTGACACATATAACTAATGATCATACCCCTTTTCACGGCAGTGGTTTTATAATTACTTTTTATAAAGCAAATAGAAAAATAATGCAGTCTTTAACATGACCAATAAGATTTTTTTTTTAAAATCTTTGATACTTTAGAAAAGATCCTTCAACTATACAACTTGTTATTGATAATGTGATGTAAACTTTTAGGATTTATCTTGAAATATCAGAAAACCTCTCTTGCATATCATTCATATACAGGTATTAATATTTCAAGGTACTTATTTAGAGTTTTTTCTTTTTCATGTGCAATAAGTAATTTTAAATATCTTTGAATTTGATGATACTCATTAATCAGTTTGTTCATATTGTTTTAATAACAGCATATGATTTTTTTTTTTTGGTGAGGCTTGTATTTTGTGTCAAATTAGCTAAAAATCTAAATCTTTTTCCAGTATGTTCATATGATCACTTTTCTTCATTCTCTTTAGTAACTAAATTACCATATAACCTAAGAGTCTCTTCACTACTTCAATTGATACTGACATTGCAAAAGCTCCCTGAATTGGCTGGAGATCCTGGCTGTACGATGGGCCTTTAACATATCAAAGTTATTCATGGCAGCTCTGAAAGATTAAGTTTAGGTGAAGATTATTAATCTTATTCAACTAGCTCTGTGAGCTGAATGAAAACCTTTCCTATCACAGCTTTCTCCTTATGGGTCTGATTACAGCTTGTGTACATAGAGTTCTCTAGGAGATTTAAGAAACCCTACATGTTCTCGTTTCTGTTGATTTAATTTTTTTTCTTTAAGGGCGAGAAAGTTCAACACTCTGGGCTTGCTTCTGATTCAGGGTTTTGGAAAGGATTCTCAAACTTTGATGAGGGTAAGAACCACATGGAGCCCTTATTCAAAATACGGAATCCTTTGGGCCCGTGCTTATGATTCTGATTCAGTAGAGCTGGGTCAGTAGAGGGGAGTCAGAATGCCGTCAGGCTATGAGGGTGATGAGAACTCTATTTCGGAATCATTTTGCATTGTGGTAGCATTTCCCCAAAGCTGTTAGAAATCTCACATTATCCATGAAGTGAAAGCGGAATGGCCAAATAGTATGAGTTTACTAAAGCTGCAGTTTTTTTTTTCATTCTGTCTGGCAATTAACCAGAAACTATAGATGCTAAAATCTACTTCTGCACTTCTTTTACCGAAAGCCCTTATATAACTGCTATGGACCAAATGTCTGTGTTCCCCACCCCCCAAATTTATATGTTGAGACCTACCCCCCAATATGACAGTGTTAGGAGGAGGGGCCTTTGGAAGGTGATTAGGTCATGATAATGGAGCCCTGACAAATGGGATTAGAGTCCCCAGAGAGCTCCTTTGTCCCTTCCATCATGTGGAGACACAGTGAGAAAATGGTCGTCCATGAAGCAGGAAGCAGGCCCTCTCCAGACGCTGAATCTGCTGGCTCACGGGTCCTGGACTTGCCAGCCTCCCGAACTGCCACAAATAAAGTTCTGTTGTTGATAAGATCTATGGTGTTTTGTTATAGCTGCTTGAATTGACTGAGACGTTGTCCCAGGGCTGTGCCATTCCTACATCCCCTTCGCGATCACCATTAATGAGTATGTGTGAGTTGAAGATTTGTCTGTCTTAAGCCATCTTAGAGTACAAATTTACCCCAGGAGGGGAAAGGTCCTGGGCAGGATTCTAGTCTCTGTGAAAAGAGCCATTTCTTCACACTCTGGGTGATAACACAAAATTGTTCGTCCCCATAGAGACTCCCACCTCATAAAAATGTCAGTCAGTGTCTTTGGGTCGGAGACTCATTTCATAAAGAGGAGAAAATGGAAACCTGCTAACGCTGATGGGCATCATAACTCTACCATTCAGTTTTATTCTCTTGAGAAGTGAAAGGGCAGAAGAAACCTCATCAACTTCTTTGAGAAAAAAAAAATGGAATAAGTATTTTGAAGAGAAATCCATCTCGTATTTTCCCTCACTTTTCTGGAAATCAGACACAAACTTGGCTATCACGGCAATAGGGAAACTAATTAAGTACCGATCATATGCCAGGCACAGTGGCACGTACTCAGATGAATTCCAGATGGTCCTGAAGTGCGTTCAGCTGACTGCCTTGTGCCACTCTGATTTAATTCTAACACTCAGAGGCCGTTGCTCCAGAGCTGGTGGGGACAGAGGAAGGGGACTTGAGGTCTCCAATGAAGAGGCGAAGGATCAGTCATCTCTAGGAACCTACTTCTCTGAATATGACAGTTTGTCTGGCAAGATTTGACTCCCTTGAGGAGGTCCTGGGCTAAGAGATGAGCGAAGCCTCACAGCCTCTAGATGTTTGGTGTTATGGATTTGAGTTTCATAATAAAAAGTCCTGATTTCCTCTGGATGTATCTAGGCTTGTCTTGGGGTCTTTGCTGCCATGTGTCAGCAGGCTGGAACAAGAGATGGATTGAATATGAATTGCTTTTGTCAGAAGAGTCTGTTCCCATATCCTGTGTGCCCTGCCAGCCCCCAAACTGTGGTGAGCCCCCTCCCCACAATGACTGCAGCCTGTCTGATCCACCTGTGCTGGTCTCAAGCACCTGTGATGCGTGTGTCACGAAGCAGGTCCTGGGGCTGCTTCTTTTACTATCCACAAGGCCACTTCTCACCTGGCGTGGACCCGCAAGCTGAACCTGCAGAGCATGGAGACGGAAGCAGATGCAGTTTGGGGCCTTTGCCTGAGCAGCTGCCGCAGACTCCATTGCCAACCAACAGAGAGTCTGGCACAGTCTCCGAGGGGTGTTAGCCAGCTGGGACTCGTGAAGCCCCAGCTCTCCTCAGAGACGTGCCCCCCGCCCCGAGATGTGTCTAGTCACTGGGTGTGTTTTGCTTCCTCCTCGCTCTTGCTTAAAAGCTGGATTCCTTCCTTAAAAGTCAGCAAAATCTCGATACTCTGAACTTTCCACGCAGGCAAACACGTTTGGGGAAGCCAGGCGGTATCAGGTAGCCTTTCCTGTAGCTGGTCTTCAGAGAATCCAAGCCACTATGTTCTTTTGGACCACCTTCAACCAAGTGTATTCCCCAGGGCCAAGCCTCAGGGTATCAAAGAACCGCTTAGAAAGTACTCCCTTCCTCATGAGAAACAGAATGATTTCGCCGAGAGGGCATCTCTGCCAAAACATATTACACAGGCTGAGACAAAAAAAAAAAAAAAAGAAGAAGAAGAAGAAGAAAAAATAAAGCCTAAAGACAATGAGAGTGTTCTTGGTGGAAGTTTTTAACAATTCCTGTTATCAGCCAACCAAAGGAAATTTGGTAGCTGCCATCCACCCTGAGGAGCTCACAAACATATTTACAAAGTGAAAAATGTGGTGTTTCAATGACTGTACAAGATACAACGCTCGGGTAGAGATCCACATCTATAATTCATGCATTTTTCAGCTCGGACCCTGCTCTCTTCAGCTGGTGGAATTCTGGTTTCTGCTGCATTCTGGTTTCTGAAGTGTCAACAGTGGCAACAATGTCAGCTACGAGCTCCAAAGCTGTTGCTGGGACCCAGCCAAGAGCGAGTGGTCACACACACACGCTCTGTCCTGTATGCACCAATTGTAAAATCACAGCTGCCTGACTATTGGCCGCATCTGCGAAAGGTGTCACCCTGGAAAGACCAGCAGGCTATTTCGCAGTTGGCACAGGGAATGGAAGTACGTTCATTTGGTTGAGCTTAGAGGCCAAAGCTCCTATCATAGCAACAACGATCGACACCACCACTCCTGGAGATTCACGTCTGAGATGTCAGTGGTCACCACGGGGTGTGAATTGTTGAGTCAACGGCAAAGGTACCCCCTGTACTGACCACGGGGCTGATGGCCACACCCAATGTTATGTGGATTCCACCAAACCTCACAGCTTTCAACAGGGAGGTTGAGCTATTATGCAGATTGTTGATGTCAAACATTTTGATTGAAGCCTTTCTTAGTACTGCCTTGGCAGGGCTTATAAAGAGGCCGAAGATGGCAGTGGCCTGCATGGCTCCAACACACGGTTAGGGGTTCACGCAGCACACACTGGCACACGCTTATCACTTACACTGCTGCCTTCCATTGGACTGTTTACCAGGCTTTCTTCCTCTGACGAACTGCGATCGTGGGCAGGGATCACGTTCCGTTCATCATTATATCACCAACATATAGTAACACAGGTAGATGCCAAATAAACACCTGAGTATGATAACACATAGATGTGTAAATCATGCCAAACCCTCGTTGAGCACTTTCTATGCGCAAGACACGAATGATATTACTGCTTAATTTCATTTACGTAAACCCTCATAAACCCTCAGGACAGCTTGAAAAAGGTAAGTTTCTACTTTTATCCTCACTTCAAAGTTGAGGAAACTGAGAGAAAGTTTGGAAAACTGATCATGGGTAGGTCGAGGTTTGGTCCAGGGTGAGCCAATGGGGAGACGGTGCAAAGGCCAAAGGCACAGAGGCCGCCCCGTTTCTGGGCTCCCACTCTTCACAACCCCTTTTCTGAAACCATCCTTTTTGTTTTTTGGGGTTTCCCCCCTCCCCTTTCTGTTCTCCAAAGTTTAAAAGGGAAATCCTTGGATCGAGTTATTTTTCTCAATGGGTTTTGTCCACTAAAAACGAAGTACTTCCTTCTCTCCTTAATCAGAGTGAGCATTTCCTCCTCCCACACAGAACACACTACTTTGGTTTAGCGTGGTTTGGGGATGGGTCAAGGTCTCCCACTTAGGCCAAGGCCGTGGGAGAGCAGGGCCTTCATATCGTAGATCTTTGTATTTCACACAAGCTGTAACAATAACTTGCACATAATAAGTAGGTTTTAAACATGGGTTCACTGAGTTAGGTTGTTATTTGTTGAATTAAAGGTTTTTCTGGAAATGATTTCTGGAAAATATACTATTAAGGAAACTATTTCTTTAATAAATGGTAAAGATAACTTTCATTGACTTTTTATCGTTTACTATTCTGAGATTATTTATTTAAACAAATCTCTCTATTTCCTGCCTTATTCTGAACCAGAAGTTGACATTTTAATGCTCCTCTTCCTCAGGGATTTTGCTCAGAGAAGGCAGAACTTCTCCTGTCTTCGATGAGAGCCAGCTTTCATCAAACAGATTATGCCAGGGGACCTTAAGGATGAGAGGAGAGAAGGGTGCATCTCTGAGGGAAGAGAGAGAAAGAAGCACATTACCCCCGCAGGCACTGGGCTCAGTGAGGACCAGAGCCTAATTCACTGCATCGAGGTGGTGTCCTGGGGTGACAAGACTTGAGTGGCTAAAATTGAGACAGAGGGGTTTCCAGTCTTGGCAAAGATTTGGAGCTCCAGGTGCCAGGTAGAAAGGCAGAAGCAGTGAACAAAAGCAGACCGCGAGGATTAGAATGAGCCTTTTCCACATCTGCAGATTACAAGACATGTCACGTTGTCGCAAGGTATTAGGGTGTGTGCGTTTGGACAAAAAGGATGTTACGAGATAAGGGTGTATGGGCCTCTCTCAACCAAAACTCCAAGCATAGGCAGCCAGGATGCCTACGGTGACTTGGAATGTACCTTTAGAGCCCAGGCTTTTTCCTCTGTCTGTCTGCTCCTCCAACTTGAGAGAGGCCGAGGGGGGCACCTTGTTCTCACGGGAGCCTCACGTGGCGTCACTTCTGTGTTTCGGGCAGGAGGTCCTCTTCGATGTCCCCCAGCGGTCTCCCACTCACAATGATCTCAAAACCATGTCATGAGCGCAATGAGTCTAGAAAATGAAGGCTGTTAGCTGGGCGCTTTGCTGTCTTAAACAAGGGGAAGGAGGAGGAACGGATTTTGGGGACCATCTGCAGAGTCTGCCCCTCGAAGCTTCATTCCCACAGGAAGGACCAAGGAAAGACGAGAACAGAGAAGGGAGGAAATAACAAAAAGAGCAGGAATTAATGACACGGGAAACAAGCTGTGACGAGGGTCACGGAAAGCCAAACTGAAAGGTGAATTTTTGAAGTGACTAATAAAATAGATCCACCTCCAGGAAAACTGACAATATAATGAGTAAAAACAATGAGCTTCAAAATCATGCATATGAACAACCTAGTTTATGTTAAAAAATAGAAACTAATAGGTACATTAACATCTGTTATCTGATAGAGAGGCCACCCCCTTTTTAATATATATATTCTTAGGTATTTTCTGCAGTTTTTAAAACTTAGCAATCGTTAGGCATTTTATAAGAAAAAGTATCCTTTGAAAGTTGCACATAATTGTGTGTGTGTGTGTGTGTGTGTGTGTGTGTATTTTTAAATCATTTTTGCTGTCAGCTTCCAAAGCAAAGACAACCTAAAGGGCTGAATTCGAAACAATGGACGCTGTCTAACTGTTGGAAATCCAGTGATGCCAGCAGCGTCACAGAGTCTGGCTGCTTGCCTGCAGGAGCTGCCTTTCAGTCCAATATTCTGCTTCTTCTTAAGAAAAGAGTTTAGAGAAGGAGTAACATTTGTTTCAAATGTGTGGTGCGAAGTCCTGTTGACAAGGGCGTAAGGTTCTATCTAACAGTCTGCAGTTTTCTTAAAATGTTTCTTTTCTTTTTCTTTTTTTCCCCTCCCCCCCCCCAGAGAGTTTTTGGGCTGATGGAACTTTGGAGGGAAAGCAAAAAATCAAAATGTAGCAGATTATTTCCTTCCTGTGGGCTCTTGGCTGTATCCCCCATGCTGCATTATAAATAAAACCGTGGGATGGTATCACGAAGGAAAGTTGCTTGCTGGTATAAGCACCAGTCTTTGAGGGTCATGGGCCCAGATCGGTGGTGGCACCTGTTAGCCGTGTGACCCTGGGTCTTTCTGAAATGCACAGTGAGAAGTTCATCTGGTTCAACCGATAATACATGAGAAAATATACGGGAAGTTGCTTCGCAGAGTGCCTAGGCGTTGCACGCACTCAAAAATGTTAATACACATTCTATAATCGTTATTTAGAAGGGTTAGTGTCTTGGAAAAGAGGGAAATCGGTGCAAAGGGGCACATGGGGACAAGCTAGGCCCAGAGGCAGCTCAGAGTGGTGGGACCTCGTATTACGTCCAGAGATGGCTGTGTGTGCTGGGTCCTCAGCGTCCGGCCTTGTCCCCAGCTCCAAGCTTCCTTTCCTCAGGACATTTACTGGACAAGCTAATGCATATATAAATCTGGGAGAATTACAGACGCGAACGATGGTGCCTGGAGTTGTGTTGTGTCCAACCCACAAAGCTGTATCCACAGCAGGTGGCCCTGACCCGCACCTGCGAGACGCCTGGACTCTTGTCTCAGTGCCTTCTTCCTTTACTGCCGTCTTGTTCTCGCAGTTCTGGGGGAGGTGGGGGGAGCTTTAAATTCTTTCTGGGCCAAGGCAGGGTGCGCACCGCACCGACAGGAGGAAGGAGTTTGAATGTCTGTGTTTGGGGAGAGCCTGCCTCAGATGACACCGTTGCCACCCGGGGCCACCTGCCCGCTGAACATCACGCAGGAGCAAATTAGCTCCCGTTTACCCAGTTGGTTAGTTAACACGTGGGACTCGTCGTTACCCCGAGAAGCCGGTTTGGATGGCACACGTGGCCGTGTTTAAGAGATGCTGACTTCGGGATCGCGAGGGAGGCAGGCGGGTTGGGCGAAATCGAAGCTGAAACCCAGAGTCGAGCCGGGAAGACGACGCGGCCGCATTCAGCTAGGTGTTTTGTTTCTCACTTCGTTGGACGGAAAAGTCGCCTCGCGGGGTTTATGCAATCATCAAATCCGAACTGGGCAGGTCATGGTGGGCAGTCACACCCCAGGTACGCGACTTTTCAGTGAGACATTTTTCTTGGCCTTCAGCAAGTCCCGTCCACTGTTTCTGTGCATCGAGGTCAACGCCTTGGAAATGAGCCGGCACGACCCTCAGGAGAGCACGGGATCTCGTTGCTCGCCCTGTGAGCAGATCCCGCCTCGTGGACCACCCGCCTCCGCCCCCCCATCTCTGCGTTCCCTCCTTAATTTCAATAAATGCACGAAATAAGCTGCAAAGCTGTTATTCTCTGGAGCATGTGAGATCTCGCTCCCTGGCATATATCATCAGTTTGGCGTAAATAAGCTCTCGGAAACATTCTCTACAGTTTTAGACGTTTCTTACGCAGACTTTTTTTTTTTTTTTGTCATCTGCCTGCCAATCATCTGCTGCTTTGTCCGCACGGGGCCTACATCCGGGGCTTCTCCCTGCCCCTCCATATTGCAGACTCACCCTGGGACAAGAGTAGAAACCTGGTCGGTGGCTGAATTGTAGGTATGACTGCGAGCAAGGGTCCCCAAGCTCCGGGCAGTGGGCCGTACAGGTCTGTGTCCTGTTAGGAACCGGGCCGCACAGCAGGAGGCGAGCGGCGGGCCAAGCGAAGCTTCATCTGCATCTGTAGCCGCTCCCCAGCGCCAGCATCACCGCCTCGGCTCCGCCTCAGGTCACCAGGCATTAGTCCTCCTAGGAGGACTGGTCTCTGGTGACAGGGTAGAACAAGACTTGGGGGCAAACAACGCTGGCTCCAGCACGTGCCCATGGGAGGAAATTCACTTTGGGAGCCTTGGGGCTTTGTGGCTAGTGGTGGTGACGGTGTTGGGAGCGGCTGAGACTGGTGAATGGCGTTGGAGAATTCCTGCAGGAGGTGCCCTGTCGGGGCCCAGTTACGAGGAATCTGTAGCCCGGAAATACGAGACTCCTGGACGTCGGCACAGGAGAATCAGCAAAAGTCCCCAAGTACCGAGAGGGGCACTGTCCTGGGAGCACTGGTCACAGCAAGTCAGGGCGCGGCTCTGTGGCAGCCGGGAGGGTTGCACAGTGGCACTTGGGCAGGGAGGGCTGATTTCAGGACCCGTTAATTGCAGCTGGGCTGGGAGGAGAGGGCTTAATTCTGGAAACAAGGCAGAGCCCAGGTACTTAAAGGTGATGGGGGAATGGGATGATTTGCTCAGCAGGTTCTGGCCTACAGGAGTCCTCACTTTATTGCCCTTTGCTTTGTGGTGCTTCACAGATATTGTGTTCTTTTTTGTTGTTTGTTTGTTTGTTTTTTTACAAACCGAAGGCAAGACCCTCCCCCAGCAGAGATGGCACGTTTGCTTTATGGTACACTCGCTTTATTGCCGCAGGCTGGAGCCAAACTGGCAGTAACTCCGAGGTACACCTATGTTTTCCCTTAGCAACCCCCTACCCAAGTTTCTGAGGCTCGGGTAGAGACTGAGGCTGAGCCTGCAAGTGATGCTCAGATGGTCCGGTTGTGGTTTGATCAACTTTAAGACCCACGTAGCCAATTGAGATGAATTGGGAACCTTTATTAGCCGGCCGGCGACTGACTCTCTACCACGCAGGGTTAGAGGAGGTCAGCCCCGAGCTCCCAAAAGATGCAGTTTATAAAGCCTAGAACCACACCCTGGTTAATATCAAACAAGCAAGCAGATTACAGAAGCAGAAGTTGGCTCAGTTGAAAAATTTCCAGCCTTAACAGTCCCCCTGTAGGGAGTGGTGAGCAGGAGCCCGCAGGGCCCTGCGTCCGGTGTCTCTCTGGTCCTGAGCCCAGGCTCTCCTTGCTGCTCTGCCTCTTTGGGATCCGTAGCTGGCAGGTCTTGACCAAGTCCTCACCCCTCTCTGTGGGACTCACCATCCGGGGCTCTAACTCTAGTTAATCTCACCCCCGAGCTCAAAACCAACAGGCCAAGTCCCATCCCTTGACAGCTGAGATGAATCCAAGTGTTTGTGATACACGATTAAAGAGAAGTCCGGAGTGTTCTGGGAGCGTTTATGCTTTTTGCATTGCTATCAGTGGCACTGGCCTTCCCTGAGGATAATCTCGCCCTGTTGTTCCCAGTTTTCATTTGCAATCAGTGATCGAGGAGACCAGTTACCCCAGCTTCTTTCTCGGATTTCTTCTGTCTCAGCAGCAGCCGGGTCCTCGCCACCCACTGCCAATAGAATTGCACTCAGAAGCCTATTCATCCCTTCCGTTCTGCAGAGTCGCTTCCTCTTTCTGTGCCCTGCGGGCCGTTTACACGTACCCAGCCCGCTTTGAGATGCTGGGTTTTATCTTCCCTTACGTCCTATGAAGTTTGCCACTTTGTTCTCTCACTCCTCGATTCACTAATAACTTATTGAGAGCCTGTCCCCCAGAGCCTGAGGGGCCCTGTGTCATCCTTTCCACTGCAGACTCTGGGCCCAGAACACGTACAGCTCGTTAAAGATCCCCGCTCAGCTCCACTCACGTCCCAGGTAAGAACTTTGTTCCTCCAACAAATGCTTTTTCTTCGCGATTGAACCTCTCTATTTACAAATCTACCACCACCTTAAATCTTTTCAACCTCTGCACCTTGCAAAATAAATAAGGTGCTAAAGAGCCTGCCTTTTCAGCAAATCTTTGGTTTGACTACGGATAAAGCCCTTATCGCAGAACCAACTGGAAAAAAACAAAAAACAAAAAACAAAAAACCTTGATCTCATACTAAAACCTTTTATTTTGCAAAGCGAAATCCTTTGACTTCGCTCATGTCCCTGAAAGGGCAAGTGACGTAGATGATTCTGAGAAGATTGGTAAATATCGGTATAAAATGGCAGGTTCCGTAGCCACATTTATCTGATTTTCCTGAAAAACTGCCAGAGAGAAAGTTCTCACTTTTATCCACCTTCATTGTTACCTCCGGAGCAGCTCTCTCCATAGCAACTGAAAACTTCGCTGGGCTGGAATAATCCTCTCCAGCTTCCAGCGCACAGGCAAGGAATTTTAAAAACGAAGGACTTTGTAACCACAAGATACTCTCGGAGGTTTGAGAGGCTGCAGGGCTCCAGAAAAGTAATCATTTATCTATCTTCTGAAGGTAAGCACTGGGTTTAGAAATGCTTGTCTCATCTGCTGTCATTTTAAAAATACTAACATAAGAATCTTAAACTCCTTTTCCTTTTTATTAAGCATAAAAGTAATCCCAGTATATTCGGCACTGCCACCCACAGTCATAACTAGCTCATCTCTGGGCCAGGATCTGACAGGAGAGACACTGTTTTCATTTCTTAAGCAATTAGTTGAAGAGATTAATTTTTTTTTTTTTTCCAGAAAGCTGATTAGCTCTAAAGTCATGCCCGACCCTTTAGCTGAGTGTGTGGCTTTCTCATGTCATGGCTCACAAGGTCTTGAAATTCTCTTGTTTTTTAAAGATAGTTTGTACTCTTAATAAACTAACCTAGAAAACGACGAGCATTTTCTAGATGTTACTACTTTCTTCCAGGACCCTTCTTTGTCTAAAACCTTCTCACTCAACATGATATTGGTAACTCATTATTTTCTCTTTACTTTTACTTAGTTATTTCAGTAACGAGGACCGCAAACCACTGCGGGTCTCAACAATGAGATAAAATGAGAGTGTTCCCTGTCTCTGGTCCCATGACTTGTATCACCTGCAGGATAAGCAGGAAAACTTACTCTTTCTCAATTTTGATTCTAGGTTGAGTTCACAGAGAGGCAGTAGAATGAACTTCTTGACTGTTCTACAGTTTGCAGGTCTACAACCACCATAGTTTCCTGTTCTTTGGGGTTATAAATGACCTACAGACCCCCCGTTGTTCAGAAAGAGCTTGCCATTGCAAATCAGCTTAGCCACCCAATTAACGAATCCTTTCAAACATGTTGCAGGCCCAATGATTAAAGCCTTTATTTTCCCCCTTTACCACAGAAATTCCTCTGGTTACAAGTTCCTACCGTGAACCCTCACCCACCCATCTCCATCAAAGACGTGAGGTCAAGGAAGCGGGGAGATGAGCTTCCAGACAAAGCATTCGGTATTCTCAGTGCCGTTGTTCCTTCTGCTCAGCTTTGTTCCCTCTACTGAGACAGAAAAGCCCTCCGCCCAGGATGGCGGTGGCGCTTGGAGTTCTGGCCAACTGACAGAAGTCCTCCGAGGTCTCTCCACTGGCGACCACCCACCCCTGAACCACTCGCGAAGCTTCGTCAAAGCGTTGCTGGAGAGAACCGGCTGCCCACGCAGGACCCGTGGGAGCCCAGGAGACTGTCATCCGGTTAGTGCACGGAATGGGATCAGGTGTTAGGTCGGGCATGTTCACACGAGAGCGACGGTCTCTCGCCACGTGCTTCAGTGAAGCAGCATTGAGGGCAAGCCTTCCAGTACCCCAGGGTGCAGTGCGCCGTGGTATACCAGCTCCCACATCTGGGAGTCAACAAGCCATTCGCATGCTGCATAAAGCATTTTAAGACAAGGAGACTACTTTTGTTAATTTAAATGGAAATGCTCGTGTAAGCCTGTCTACCACCCTTCTGCTGGTTGAGAGGTATGGATGTGTGGTGTGAACTGAGTTCTCTCTTCTTTCTGGTTTAACTAATCCCTTTTGAGAGCTTGTGGTGAATTTGCACATGATTAGTAAGCTAGCTAGAGGCTGTTTGTTTTCTGAGGCATAATAATAGTGATCTGATAGTGGTCTACTGTTGGATTTTTAAGTCCTTTCTCCTGGATATTGATTGGCTGTGTTCTATATATTTTCGCATGGTGGATAGTGAATGAATTGGATAATCATCTTCTCAAAACTGGGGGATCTGAGCTGAGGAAGGGGTGTTTCTCAGGTGGAGCTAAAATGAGACCCAACAAAACACCCATGTTGGGGCCTCCTCTTCCAGAGATTGTGATTGAACTTGCCCGGGATGGAATTTTTTAAAAAAATCTCTGCAGGCTACGTTAATGTATAATCAGCGTTAATGTAAAATCAGCATCTAATGTGAAATCAGAATGTCCACATGGGAGTGGATAAGGTGGCGTGGTGGGGGGGGGGATTAACAGGAGCGGCACAAGAGGTAAGATACACGTCTTAAAATGACCACAGAAAACACAGCCATGCTTCACCATCCCTTTCCTGACCGATGAGATTTTTCAGAATGAACCCACAAATAAATAGAGGTGCCAAAACATTAATAAGAGAAGCAAATAGCTGCCCCCACCCCCCAATGACTTTTGGCAGACTTGCTCACTCCTGATTGGTTGTCGGAGGGATGGTTCTCAGCCAAGCGGTTTATTTTTTTCGTGACAGAAGGGTCTTGCTCATAGAGAAAATTTTTCTCTTCTGTGCAAACAATAAATAATTCAATAATTAGTACAGTTCCCAAGGGTTCCCAGAGGCAACTTGTGTTTCAATAGGCAACTCAGCTGTGATGACATTAATTGATATATATAGCAACATGAGACTTCCCACTGGAAATAACTAGGAGTCACGTCTTATTAATGCCTTCTGAGAATTCGCTTCAGGGAAATGTTCTTCTCTAACGGCACGAAGTGCCTTTTTGAGTCTGAATATTAGCTTAGCTAGGGAGAATGTAAACACGCAGACTTGTCCTCCAATTTTTTTTTTTTAGGTGGGAGGGAGGAGTTGTTTTGCACTTTGTGGGTTCCGTGACATTATTGAGAGTTTGACTGAGTTAGCTCCTGTTTGAATTAGTTCCATCCTCAGGAAGTCAAACACTATCTTTAATAGTCTCGCCCTCTTGCTATTTCTCTTCCTCTGTGAAACAGACTGAAGTTAAAAAAATAAATAAATAAAAAGGGAAATCTCAGATTAGCCTGTTCAGAGGGCGACCATTCCCCCGGATCACCTGTAAGCAAGGAGCCACGAAGTCTCCCTGTGTCGTTCATAAAGTGCCAGAAAGAAGCAGTGTCCTACCGATTTCACAAACGCCCACCTTCATGACACAAACCACGGGATTCAGGTTGTTGAGTCCTTTTTGTCTTTTCGGGGACTTTGTGCACTGAGAGGCAGCGTACGTATTAGAAATTTTCTGGTAAAAAGAGGGCAGAAGAGCAAGTTCATATCCCTAAATGTCTTAAAAAAAAGACGAACGTGGGGAATCTTGCCTTGGTAAAGAGGAAAAAAAAGGCCCCGATTTTATTTTATGTATACGTAAAAGCCTATTTCTTTTTTTTTTTTAATTTTAAATCTGAAATATTTGAGAGCGCTGGGCATTTACGACTAAATCCATTCAAGCTGCTACCTTGGGAAATGAAAAGTCTTGCCCGATGGATCATGGCTTCTCTTTTTAATGAGAAGGGTTTGAATGGAGTTTTAATGAATTTAATGAGGGATTAAGTGACTCCCAAAGAATAAATGCCACTTCCATCCGAGAACCAGGACCCTACCTGGGCTGCAGGTGTGGCGAGGGGAAGAGACCCAGGTATCTGCCTGAGCCCGTGACTGGCCCGAACCCTCGTTCTGGCACCTTCTAGCTGCTGGGGTATGCTGAGCCTCAACTCCCTCAGCTCTAAGACCGGGGTGGTGGCTTCCCCCTCGGGGAGCTCTCTGTGTGGACCACGTGGACTATTCAGGGGATGCAGACCCTCCCCTCCATCCCTTTACCTTCCCTGTGCCTCAAGGACATGTCCAGTCTCCTTTTCCAGGCACACTGGAGCCTGGTTTATGAAGCGCCTGCAGTGCTGCTGAGAAATAATAAGCCATTCCTTGGCACGCCCCTCCCGCTCGGCTGTCCAGGGGCTTGGGGTTTTGAGCCAAGCTCTCCAAGCCCTTCTCAGACACGTTGGAGGAGGAGAACCGCAGCCTCAAGGTCCTGCGTTTAACGTACACCGCTCCCCCCCCATGTGTCATAGCTGTCGGGATAAAGTGGGAAAAGCATCAAGCTTTTTCTTAAGTTTATCCAACAAATTGATCTTAACTCTTCTCCATTAAGACTTTTTCTCAGTCCGAAATGCTGCTAAATCCAGCACAGACCCGCAAAAAGCTAGTGCCTGCCATCTGCCAACATCCTTCCAGACCTTTGTTTCAATTAACAAAGGAATAAAGAGAGATACAATTTCCCTCTTGTATTTTACAGCCAATTGTTAGCACCCCCACGCCCCCCAAAAACACATCTTATAAAAATCTGAGAACTTGCGTAAAGGTCATTGGGTTTACTTATAACCCAGAATCAAACTCTACACATCTTTTGGGCTAAAACGCCTACGGTTTACCCTGCAGGTGTGACAACTGCCTTATTCATGTAGAAGAGGAAAGATTTCATGTCATTGTCATTGAGGATCTCACCTGGGCGCCACAAACAAGAAACAGAGCTGAATTAAGCAGCTCAAGGAGGCAATCCCACTGGGCTGCAGCGTGCCACAGAAAATTATTGCCAAGTATGAGAGAAGTCCATTTAGTTTAGTAAGGAGGGCTTCTCGCATTTTAACTAGGCTTCCCACCAGAGTTTATAAAGTCTTAAAAACGAATTCCTGGAATCTATGGGTTTTTTTTCTCTCTCTCTCTCTTCAGACTTATGCTTCCACCCGACAAGATTAAAAGGAAAATCAATGGATTATTCCTGAATGAGCCCATTCTTCTTTAACAAAGAATCACTTCACCAGAGTCAGAGCTTTGGACAAATCTTGATGCCTATGGGGTGACAGTGTGTGCACAGTTTTACTAAACATCCTCTCCCAAACCCAGCTGAGCCTCTGCAAACACTTGGACAGCTGAAGCTAGTGGCGATGAACTGAAAATTTCAGTTTCCCCTTGAACCCCATCCTTCCCCCCAGAGGAAAATTCACATTTTCTTAGGTTGGCTCTTCTGACGTTCCCTACCGCATTCTTTCTCCAAGCCACCGCCTTCTGCAGGAAGGGACGGTGTCTGAAAGTCAAGCACCATAGAAAAGTGCCAAGTGTTCAGCCCTTAGTCACTTGGTTCACCGTTAAGCTTCCTTTCAGCAAGCATCACAAAATTAAAGCAACATCTGTTCATTCCAGAACGACAAACAGACAAAATGAGCTGCTTCCACAACTACTTAAAAGTTTTCAAAGTCGAACTGATTCTCCTTCCAAGCCGTATGCTTTTTGCAAACCATTTCTGGAGCGAACATCTGCAGGGTGACTGATGTTACCCTCTTCTCTGCCGCCCCATGCCACACCCCAGCCGTCCCAACCCTAGGAAGAGACGTAGCGAGGGCATCGCGGAGAAGCCACGAAGGGCCGGGGGTCTCAGGCCCCTCAGATGGGATGCCGGGTGGCCACACCACTGTCGTGTGCTGTCACCCGCGCCCTGGCCACACGTGCGGTCCGGTGGCCTCGCGGAGTTCCTGCTCTCCATGTTCTTGATGCTCTTCACCTCGCCTACCCAGCCCCTCCCGGCAGCCTGGACAGCGCTTGGAAGTCTGTGACCATGAACCCTTTTAACACTCTGGGGGTGCCGTGTGCTCCCCGATGGGTATCAGAGCCTTACTGATCCCCCCCGGCCTCCTCACGAGCTGTATTTCTTCCGACCAAACGGGAGGAAGAGAGAATTACTGGGTGAGGGGCCGCACGGCGAGTACATAGTTGGATCCACAGCTTATCTTCTTCATGCCATGAAGCAGTGGAATAAGAGAATAAAGTATTATCACTGGCAGAGCAGGAGTGAAGACTGGGCGACCACTGTTGGCTGTGTTTGCCTCCCCTTAGTTTTCACGTAGACCGTGGGTTCGCCTTCCTCAGAAGGAAGAGTTTATACTTGATTCTGTGCAGCATCCTTGCATACTGCCTATAAATGTACCTATTCCTTAATTCATTATACATTAAATAATTGGGTAATTGATATTCTACATGCTTTATATTTGCAGAAATTTTTGGCAGATGATTGTCTAGGTTGGGGACTTTTTTTTTTTCTCATTCAAAATAAGGTTCCCGCCATCAAAAAAAAATTAATTATCTGACACTTTTTTCAGAACCGATGAGATTTATACATTGAAAATACCTGAATCCATAAGGCACTTAGCACTCTTTTGGACACATGGCATCCAAAAATCGATAGCTAATATTACCAATACTTTGGTTTCAGGAGGTCATTTGGTACAAGGAATGGCTTTATTACCCTTGTTTCAAACTGATTTACCTTTTTGGGTCTCGATATCAGTTCGGCCAACAGCTACTAAGCCACGGACCTTTCTCGTGGGCTAGTTAGGGGACAGAGAGGGGCTGCTTGTTTCAGTGATGGAGCTTAATTAATATGCAGATCGAGCGGGTCTTGCTGGGCAGCCTGTCCCTCTGTTGGCTCGGTCTCGTCCCCTCATAGCCAAGTTGGTGTGAGCCTGGAGTCTGTGTGGCTTGTGAAGAATGTGATTAATGCTCCGCTTTAGAGATGGATGACATGTTTGTTTTTGACTCTGATCAGATGTTACCCAGTGGAATACACAGAAGGCATGGGATTAGAACCTCTGAAACTTCTATTTCAGAGAACAGATTGAAAGACATTATAGTAATATAATATTATGATTATGGTGACAAGGTGGGCAAAATGGCTAAAAAGGAGTCAAAATGTGCAAACTTCCAGTAATAGAATAATTAAGTCCTTGGGGGGTGTGCGCAGCGTGGTGACTACAGCTAACACTGTCGCGTGCTTGAAACTTGCTAAGGGAGTAGATCTTAAAACGTTCTCATCACAAGAAAAAAGAATTTTTAACCATGTGTGGCGATGGGCGTTAACTAGATGTGTTGTGATCATTTTGCGATATACATAAATATCAAATCGTGATGTTGTACATCTGAAGCTAATATGATGCTATATGTCAAGAGCACCTCCATTACGAAATAGGTGTTAGAGTGCATTGTCCCGCAGTGGGACAAATCCCTCCGGGACTCAAGTGCCTTCGTTCTGAGCTCGGTGCCCTGTCATGGGCTGCTTCTCTGGAGCTCCCTGGAGTTCTCTGGAGCTCCCTGACCGTCTCTCCAGGAAGGCAGCTCCCATCTTGCTGGGAGGGGGTCCCCTCTACACCCCCTGTGTCTGCCTCATTCTCACTGTCCCGTCACATAACCCCGAATACCCCTTTGTGCCACGTCATCTTTGATTTAGATGAGCCGGGTGTTTGTCCGTGAGTTGTGAAACGCATAAAGCACCGTGGAAACAGCTTCGGCCATTCTCGTAGGTCAGATAAAGGAGGCAGGTGTTCATGCGTCCTGTTTTCACACCTCGAAGTGCCGGACACGGCACTGGATGCCGAGGCGAACTGTGCACAAAGCAGATGAAGCCGGCCTTGGTGGACCAGTTGTCCTCAAGGGGAGAGAGGAAAACCAAAGTTGGCGAAGTCATTTTAGAATGCTAGCGCTATGAAGAAAATTTTAAAAAAACGGTGTGTGCCAGACCTGCCCCTAGCTGCCTGTGGCCGTTGGGCACTCGATGTGTGGCACGGCTCGTCTGAATCGAGTGTGCTGGCCAGTGTGGAACACACACCAGCTTTCCAGACGCGGCAGGACGCAAAGAACACCAAATCGCTCGTTAGTGATTCTTTTCTTTAGCCGTAGGGTGTAAACTGTCAAGGGCGTTGCATTGCTTTGCAGTCCTGCTAACGATATACGCGAGTTGTGGTTTCTCTGGATCCTGACAGCGTTTAGTATTGTCAGAGTTTTTCCTTTCTTTTTCTTTTCTTTTCTTTTTTTTAAAAAGCCATTCTAATGGGTATGTAGTGGTTCTCATCATGGCTGTATTTCGTGTTCCCCTAGTGGCTAATGCTGTGGAATATCTTTTCATGGGCTTATTTACCACCATCTCTTCTCTTTGGTGAAGCGTCTGGTCTATTCCTTAACTGAATTGTTTGTTTTTCTACTGTTGAGTTTTAAGAGTTTTCCCCCCTCTCCCTCCCGCTCCTTTGTCAACCATCAGCTTATTTTCTATATCTATGGGTCCATTTCAGCTTTGTTTTGTGCATTGTTTTGTTTTATTTTTAGATTCCATATATAAGTGAAATCATATGTAATTTCGACAAATTTTGATTCCATGTTGGAATGAATCTTGTATATAGAAGTTTCAATGATTCTCTATGATTAACATATGATAAAAAAATATGATCAATTTCACCAGTTCCTTTTTACTTTTTAAAATATGGCTACTAGAAAATTTAAAATGATAGGCGTGGCTCACATTTGTGGCTTGCCTTATATTCCTACTGAACAACAGGGTTCAGTAGGAGTTGGGGCTGGGGGCCTTCAACTCCAGACAGGGCGTTCAGAAAGCATCCATGAGAGGTGGCGTTTTAAACTGAGACCGGAGAAGTGAGGGGAACGAAAAGACCTGAGAGCGTGTCGGGGGGAAGCTTGGTGGAACTGATAGAAAAATCACAGGGCAGACGTTTGACGACAGAGGTGGAGAGAAGCTAACATAAGTTCTGGGAGGTAGTGTAGTCAGGAGCCCGTTGAAGGAGAAAACTGCAAGGAGCTTGGATTTCATTCTAAATGCAGTGGGGGCATCGCTTTAAAAGCCAAAGAGGCTGGTTTTACTCAAGGTAGCAAATGAATGACTTGTGGCACGGTAGTTGGAGAGAACGGACCACTCTCAGAGACTAAGGACGCACTGGGAGGGCATCGCTGTTATGTGAAAGTCCAACCACGGCTCTCTTATTCGAATATGGCTGTTGAGCCTACTCACTTTCCCCTCCTGCCCATACAGTTACGAGCAGTGGAGACTCTGCAGTCACC
Organism: Rousettus aegyptiacus; assembly: GCF_014176215.1. NCBI lineage: Eukaryota > Metazoa > Chordata > Mammalia > Chiroptera > Pteropodidae > Rousettus > Rousettus aegyptiacus. The sequence goes on along the minus strand of NW_023416285.1, from coordinate 88,949,031 downwards.
GGTGTTGGGAGTATTAGCTAAGCTTTGTCTCTGTTTCTGTCTGTTTTCATTTTTGTTTGTTCTCGTTTTCGTTTTTCACCCAGTGCTTTGAACCAGATGCCCTGTTGCTAACAGCTGGAGGAGATTTCGAAGACCAGCTCAGGGAGGAAGTGGTGCAGAGAGTTTCTCTTCTCCTCCTCTATTACATTATTCATCAGGAGGAGATCTGTTCTTCGAAGCTCGACATGAGTGAGAGGGAGTATGAGTTTTACCTCCACAGCCTCCTCAGCCTCCGGCAGGACGAAGACTCCGACTTCCTCTCCCAGAATGAGATGGAAGATATCCTGGCGTTCACCAGGCAACATTTCCACACTTCCAGAAGCCAGGTAAGAAGGCAAAACGGCTAAGCGACTCCGCTACCAAGACGCAGTCTGGGAGCCTTATTTTTCATCAATTATTTATTCCCGAGACTTCCGAGGACTTCTAACAGAAGTTAAGTGTTTGTGGTTTTTAGCTATGGGGTGTTAAGGCGTGTAATCTGAAATTCTGAGTCTAAAGGGGAAACAGAGTGACTAATTATTGTAAGATGAGTTTGAGCCAGAAGTCGGGTGGGCGGGCCGGCGGGCGGTCCAGGTGACAGCGCAGCTGTCTTCTCCTGAGGCCCCCTGAGCAGGAAAGTAAGTGTGAATCACACCTTATGATCGGTCTCCAAGGACGAACCCATCGAGGTCGAGCCACCGGGTCTATTTGTCTTGACTTCTGGCTGGGAAGAGAGAAGGAAAACCCAATTTGAGAGCGCCAAATTAATTATTTCACCAAAGCGGCAGCTTGCAAACAGCATGATTCATGACAGTGCAGACGGTGTCTGTTTTGTGGTTTGAGGCGGGCTGCCTGAGTTCGGGGTGCCTGCAAGTGCTTCTCTCCTCTCGCGCCTCCCACCGCCAGGAAGTGGCCCGTGGTCTCCTTTTAGCGTCATCATTACCCCAGAAAACCTGGCTTTCACCAGTTACCTTTTTGCATTCCACTTCGCAGTGGGAAAGTTGAGCAGATACATTTCTCTAGACATAAGAAACTTTTTTAAAAATAATAGTTTCTGAAAGACTTCATTGAGGAGCCACCAGCACGTTTTGAAGAGTGTGGGGAAACATTGTTTTTTTCCCTTGAGATATTCGTCAATATGTGTCTTAGTCCGTTTGAGCTGCTATAACAAAAATGTGGTACACTGGGTATCTTATAAACCATGGATGTTTATTTCTCACAGTTTTGGGTGGTGAGAAGCCCGAGATCGAGATGCGGGCAGATTCGGTGCCTGGTGTGAACCCCTTCCTGGTTCACAGGTGCCGTTTTCTTGCTGTGTCAGGGGCAGGGAGCTCCCTGGGGGCCCTATTATAAGGGCACAAATCCCATTCCTGAGGGCTCCACCCTCATCACCTCATCACCTCCCAAAGGCCTCACCTCCTAAGGCCATCGCTTTAGGGATTAAGATTTCAACATGTGGGTTTTGGGGGGACACAGGCATTTAGACTATAGCAACATATATTGATGAATTTGATTTTTGGCTTCAATTCTGGCTCCTAGGAACCCAAAGGTATCATGCTCCAGCTTACCGGCCAGCAAACATATCCTCTAATTTACTCTAGATATGTTTAATTTTTCTCGTTATTGGCAGAACGAGTGGAAAAACTATTTCCTAAGGACTCTGCGAACATCACTTCAGTAGCTAATCTCAGGGATCTCAAAATCTGGCCATGTTTTTTGTTTGTATTTCCAATTGAGAAAATGAGGTTCCTTCATAAAATCTAGTTTTCTGCTGAAGTGAGGAAGTGTGCCTACATATCATTTCCCCAGCGCAACACCTGTGTAACACAAGACTGGTTCAGATTGGCCACCAGGATTTCGGTCATCCTATCTGCTCCTGCCTTTTGATGTCTGATGCGGATCAACTGGAAATGGCAGCTCAGCACTCAAAAAGCAGAGGATGTGTGTATATTTGACACAGATTTCTGGGCTTCTAAGTGTTTGTGAGATTAAACATTTCTATAACAGAGTAAAATAAGCCAGTCTTACATGCAGACCTATTTTATCCATCTCTTCAGTCAAGAATTGAGCTCTTGTTGAGTCGTAACCCTTGTTAGGCTTGGGACCCCCTGCCTCCCGGAGGAAAGCATTGTCTCTGGTTTTTGTGTGGGGTCCTTTAGCCCGTTCCCCCGGGCTAGGAATCTTTTAGGAAATCAGTCAGTCCAGACTTTCACAGGCCTGATGCCACCTCACTGCAGGGTGCTCTTCTGTCTGACTAGAAGCTGCGGGTCACGGAAGGTGCTGGCAGACCAGGCCTGTCACTGCTAGCATCCCTAGGTCGTGGTCTGCAAAAGCTTAATCTCCATAGGTCAAGCCACCAATAGCCACTCCAAGTGGGTCTTAACCAGCTCACCAAGAAAAACAGCTTTACTCCACAGTACCCTAATCTAGCCATCCTCCTCGGTAAGCCCAGAGTGTAAAGGTCCCTCCATTCCTTCATGCCGTTTTGTCCAAACTGCTGTGTTTTATCTTCCTGACTCGACCTCTTAATGCTCATCCCTTTCCCTGTTCTTTCCGCCATTTGCCATTTCCGTGGTAGGTGAACAGGAATCTGTACCGAATTCCCCACTAGCCCTGCCTCTTAAGTGGAGGATGGGTGCCGTGACCACATCCCAAGGCCTTTGGGGAGGACATGGTGGTTGGAATTCTCCTCTCTCCTTGATGGTCCTTCGAGACTGGTACTTTCATGACATCCACACCTCTAGAAGGTCCACACTCTGTTATATCAACTTGTCTTCATGCATGGAACTTCTGGCTACTTCTCAACGTTGATCAATGGCTTTGTTACTGCCTCTCAGCCTTTCAGTCTGCTCTCCAGCTCAGCTATGAATGTGTCCTTTCCAAGCTTACCAATTACAGACTTAGAAAGAAATCCAGTGGGCACTTTTCACTCCTTGTCCCGGGTCACAAGAATGCCACATTGACACAATGCTCTCTTGATTCCTCTTGGGACGGACTTACTTCCTTCTCCTTACAGCCAAGCTTCACGAGAGACCCGCCTGTCCATTCTTTATTCCCATACATTTTATTTCTCAGCCGTCTGTGTCCTGCTTTTTGCATCCTCACTTTTGTCAAGTCCTGCCTCCAGGAAGCTTTCTGTCACTCACTGATGTCCGTCATCCCATGTTGTATGTTTCTTTTTGCTTCCATCACCCCATATTTCCTGGTTTTCTTCTCAGTGGTCCAGACATCCTGTATCAAGTTCCTTTGGAGGATCCACTTGATCTGCCATCCCTTAAATTTTGGACTCCTCCATGGCCACACCTTTAGTTTCTCTTCTACTCACTCCACATATTCTTGCTGAATAATCTGCCCTGACAACTTCACATACAACTAAATACTGATTATGTTAATTCTGCTGTCAGCTCTGCTGCAGACTCATTTATACATCAACCTGGCAAAAATCTCCATTTGGATATTTCCTTGGCACTTGAAACTCAGTAGTAAAGCCTAAAGCCTTACTTCTTCCTTTATTTGGTGTTGCTTATGTAGCTCTTGAAACGTCCTGTACCTTGGCCGATATAATACTGCACATTCTTGGTTTTCTTTCTATTTCTCTGGCCCCCATTTTCACCTGGGCAGGCTCTCCTTTCTCTGCACTACTTTTAAGCATTATCGCTCCTTAAGGCTTGGTCTTAGCCTCAGTTCATTCCATACGTTTTCTCCAGGCTAGAGCATCTATTCGTACGTGTGACTCACGAAAGTGTGTCTCAATTCTCGACTTCTCTGGACTCCAGACCCATGTATCCTACACAGCATCAGTTTTTCTTTTTTAAAAGAATATTGTAAAGGTAACTCACACTGAACATATTCAAAATTAAGGTCATAAATTAATCTGGCCAGACCTGATCCTTTTGTATTACTCCACATATTGGTAAATGGCACCATCGTCTGGTCAATTGCCCAACTAGAAATTTAGTTTTCTAAATTTCTTCCCACTTCACGTCTAATCCACCTGCACATCCTATGGCCATTACCTCCTAAAGATCTTAACCTGTTGACTTTTTTCCGTTACCATCACCACTGTCTTCTACTTGGACCACTGTAATAGTCTTCTACCTGTACTATTAGTAATCAGTTAGAGTCTCTTTCCAATTTTTTTATTCTCCACCATGTGGTCAGAGTCAATTTATCAAAATACAGATCCAATCATACAACCTCCATTCCCATCTTTTGCTCAAAATCCCTCTTCGGCTTCTTTTTGATTTTAGGATAAGGGGCTCCATTACTTGCCATAGACTTTTAGCATGCTCCCGCAACCCCTCTGCCTGCTCCAACTACTGCCCTCCCTCCAGCCCTTCATATCTGCATCCTCTCTCCTGCCACAAGAACTGTGCCCATGCCATTTCTCCTGCCTGGAGTGTTCCTTCCTCTTCCTCCTCCAGCGCTTTGAGATTGTCTGTGTGTCGCAATCTCAAAGAAGTCTCCCTTGATCTGCCTTACTGTAGGAGAGGTGTCTCTTTTCACTCTCACTGTACCTTGTGCCTTTTCTTCAAAGCCATTACCAAAGTTGTCATCTTATATTCGATTACATTTTTATTTTATTAGCAATACTAAACTAAGCTCCCCAGCAGGAAATGCTTTTGGCTTTGGTCATCATTGTATTTCTAGCACCTAGGAGACTACCAGACACATATTGGATATTCAGAAAAAATTCGGGGGCTATTGGGTGGCATGACCATTGTATAGTTGTCACACCCAGCGACCCGACTCAGTTTTGATTCTCTACATGCCTTCATATTGTCCTCCAAGTCCTTTAGTCTAACTTCTTAGTATTCCTCAAATGTATCCACTTCTTTCCATCTCTAGAGCTGCCATTTTAAGTCAAGAACTACCTCGGATCCATAATAACTTCTTAACTAGACTTCTTGCCCTTCAATTCTACCCCTGTCAATCCATTCAGTATTTTGCCACCAGAGTGAATAGTTTTATAAAATATCTTATTGTATTATTCTCTTGTCAGTGGCTCCCTTGGAGCTTTCAGGGGAAATTTGTTCATAGTACTAAATGTAAGGCTTTCCTTGGTCTGAACCTTGCTACCTTTTCCAGCCTACCACCGATCAGAAGTGCTGCTGGACAAAGAACAACAGTAATAGCTGAGATTCGCTGACTCTGTCCCGTGTGCCAACTACCATGCCAAGGGTTTTGCACACATTATCTGACCTTAATAACGTTTGTAGTGGGTAGCATCGTCTCTTTTTGCAGACAATAAATGTGGAGGTCAGCGAGGATAATCACTTGGCCAAGGCCACCCAGTTAGAAATAGCAGAGAAAGTATTAAAGCCTTATCCTGTCTGTCCCAAGCACGGTGCTATGGAACTTACTTTGATGGTATGAAAGTCCCATCACCATCCTGGGTTTCAGTTGACTTCTACATGCAAGAGCAAGGCTATTGAAGAGCGTAGGCTGTGGGGTCAGATCTGAGCACCATCAGGACTCTGTCCTTTATTGGCTGGTTGGTCGGCGAAAAAGAGTATCCACTGCACGGAGCTTTGGGAGAATGAAAGGAGAATATGTGGGCTGAGCATAGTGTCTGGAACAGAGTAGGCACCCAATACATACTTAAATAAATGAATAGGAATGTGAGTGGGCCATAAGGCAAGATTCTAACCTCTTAGATGCTCATCATTCCATTAAGGGAGCATTGGCGTGCACAGGAAAAAGGTCCTATGTCATAGGTTCTATGTGCTATGGTAATGCAAAGACACAGAAACTGTGGCAGCTTTGATTTGCAATCAGCATACAGTGAGGTAAAAGCAGGCATGAAAGATGTGCTCTGTGATGATACAAGGCAGCAGAGCCAACGTGAGTCAAGGTCGGGAATATGGATTTGAAAGTCATTACACTGCAGACTGTACTTGAAACTGGAGAGAAACAGTTTACCAAATGCAAGGATGTAAGCAGAGAGTAAGAGGTCTCCTTGGAGAAAACACATCTTTAAGGTTGTAGTGAGAAAGGTTAGACAAATGAGGACCAGTGGGATGGGAGAATATTCAGTATCATGGCAGATAAAAGAAACACATATTTTCCAACCAGAGTTATATCTCAGACTAAAGAATGACAATAACCATATTCCCACAGTTCGATCCTCTTTTATTAGATGAAGAACTATCCCTTGTCTTTGGTGAAATCCTAGAGACGTTCAAATCAAAGTAACTTGAGAGGATTAAATTTTCTTTTTCCTTTGTATGTGGTTCCAGTGTATGGAAACCCAAATGCTGAAGAGAAAGTCTGGAATCGTGAGCAGGGACGGTGCCGATGAAAACACACTTCCCCGGCTGGCGGCCACGATCATTGCTTTGTCCCTCCAAGGTGTTTGCCTGGGGCAAAGAAACCTGCCTCCCCCAGGCTATTTCACGGACTATATTTTCAGTTCCTTGAATAGTACGAATACTCTACATCTGTTGGGTAAGGACGTTTTTCATGAATTTAATTTCCAAGTCACACCTGCTAAATAAATCACGCTAAAAAGATAGACTGATGCTTTTTGATGACTAAACATGTTCAGGTATGTTTTAAACACCGTTTTATCTTAGCGTGTAGTAAGACAGCTCAGGTGGCCTTTTCAAGGCAAACTTACCAGGATGATATTTATGTGGTGCCGAATCATAAATATGGACTTGGCTCATTTCTGCAGTGATGATGAAGTTATGGGTGCAGAGCGTAAGGGGAAGCTTTCGATGATATGTCACGAGTACTAACTGAACCCTTTCCTGCTTGGTACATCGTGCTGAGCCAGGGGTGACTAAATGACATGCAGAATGATGAAATAGTATGCCACATGGTGCAAGAGCCCTGGAAGCAGTTTGCTTGTAATCACAAAAGTGTCATTTAATTTAATTTAATAATTAGTTGATTATTTTATTTATTTATTTTCATAGTCCATTGTATCATCTGAGGAATAAGTGGAAGGCGGTATCAGAAATGAAAGGCATCGTCTTTGTTGTAACAGTAAGAGGGAAGCGAAGTTGGATTTTAAAAAGGTTTTTATTTAAATAAATATCATCTAGTTGTTAGAAAACAGGTTTCTAGTGGAGGAAATTCTTAGAAATAGACTTTGTGTGGTAGGTACACCTTTTTAAAAATTTTCAATCAGAATCGACATTCAGTATTATTTTATATTCGTTGCAGACGTACAGCACAGTAGTTAGACATTTACGTAATTTGCAAAGCAATGCCCCCACCCGCCCCCGTTAAGTCCGCCCACCTGGCACCCTACACAGGCCTCACGATGTAATGGACTGCCTTCCCCGTGCTGTACGCCACATCCTCGTGACAATGGCGTAACCGCCAGTTTGCCCTTCTTCGTCCCTCAGTCCCTTTTTCACCCGTCCCCCGAACCCACTCCCACGCGGCAGTCACCAGTTCGTTTTCCGTATCTATGCGTCTGTTTCTGATTTATATTCCTTCTATAGATTTCACATATAAGTGAGATTACATGTTGTCTTTGTTTGACCTATTTCTCTTAACATTATACCTTCTATGTTCATCCATGTTGTCACAAATGGTAAGATTTCTTTTTTCTTTTCCTTTTTTTTTTTTTTTTTAGGGCTGAGTAAAATTCCATTGTACATCACCTCTTTTTTTTTATTTTTTAAATTTTTATGTTTTTATTTTTTCAATTATAGTTGATATATAATGTTACATTAATTTCAGAGATTAGACATTTATATAAGTTATAGCGATGATCCCAGTAAGTTCAGTACCCACCTGACACCACACATAGTTATTACAATACTATTGACTATATTCCCCATGCCATACTCTATACCCCCATGACTGTTTTCTAACTGCCGATTTGTTCCTCTTAATCCCCTTCCCCCTTTATCCATCCCCCTTCCCCTAGTCTGACAACCATCAAAGTGCTCCCTGTAAATACAACCTTGTTTCTGTTGTTTGTTTGTTTATCCTATTCTCTAGATTCTACATATGGCATTTGTCTTTCTCTCAGATTTAGTCCACACAACGCAATACCATACTCTAGGTCCATTTATGTTGTTGCATATAGCTAGATCAGATTTTTTTTTATGGCTGGATAATGTTCCATGGTATGTATGTATCACTTCTTTATACATTCATCCATTGATGGATCCCCATGTGGCCTCCATATCTTGAAAATAATGCTGCAATGAATATATGTGTTCACATGTCCCGTCAAAGTAGTGTTTTCAGTTTCTTCAGATAATTACCAGAATTAGGATTTCTGGGTCCTTTTTTCTCTCTTGTTATAGCCTTTGGTTTAAAGTCTTTTTTGTCTTGTATAAGTATTGCTGCCTCAGCTTTTTTGTTTGTTTGTTTCCATTGTCATGCAACATCTTTTTTTATTCTTTTACTTTCAGTCTGTGTGTCTTTTGAGTTAAAGTGAGCCTCTCGCATACATAAGGGTCTTGTTTTCTTATCCATTCAGTTGCCCGATCTTTGGATTAAAGCATTTAATCCATTTACATTTAAAGCAATTTTTGATAGATATGTAGTTATTGCCATTATTCATATTGTCAATCTTTTTTTTTTCTTTTTCTTTTTTCATCTCAAAGAAGTTCTTGCAACATTTCCTGTAATACTGGCTTGGTGGTGATGACCTCCTTTGGCTTTGTCTTGTTTAGGAAGTTCTTTATCTGTCCTTCAATTCTGAATGATAGCTTTGCCGGGTAGAGTAATCTTGGTTATAGATCCTTACTTTTCATCACTTTGAGTATTTCCTGCAAATCCCTTCTGGCTTGCAAAGTTTCTGTTAAAAAATCAGCTGACAGTCTTATGAGAGCTCTATGTAGGTAAATAACTGCTTTTCTCTTTCTTATGCTTTTACGATTCTGTCTTTGTCTTTCACCTTTGGCATTTCAGTTATGATGTGTTGGTGTGGGCCGCTTTGTGTTCATCTTGTTCGGGACTCTCTGTGCTTCCTGGGCTTGTATGTCTATTACCTTCACCGGGTTAGGGAAGTTTTCAGTTGTCATTTCTTCAGATAGGTTTTCAATTCCTCGCTTTCTCTCTCCTCCTTCTGATGTCTCTGTGATAGGAATGTTAGTACGCCTGATGCTGTCCCAGAGGCCTCTTAAACTATCCACCTTATTTTTGGATTATGTTTTCTTGTTGCTGTTCCAATAGGGTGTTTTTGGCTGCCTTGTCTTCTAAATTGCTGATTAGATTCTCTGCTTCAACTAATCTACTGTTAATTCCTCCTAAGGTATTCTTCATTTCAGTTATTGTATCCTTCATTTTTGACTAGTTCTTTTTTATGTCTTCTTTCTCCACTTTTATATTTTGTTTTTTTGTTTTGTTTTGTTTTGTTAAAGTTCTCACCGAGTTCATCTATTCTTCCCCTGAGTTCATTGAGCATCCTGATAACCAGCGTTTTGAACTCTGCGTCTGGTAGATTGCCTGTCTTGATTTTGTTTATTTCTTTTTCTGGAGCTTTGTTCCCTTCTTTCATTTGGGACATGTATTTTGTCTTCTCATTTTGGCTGCCTACGTGTGTTTGTTTCTATGTGTTAGGAAGGACTGCTGTGTCTCCTAATCTTAGTAGAGTCGCCTTATTTAGTAAATGTACTGTGTGTCCCAGTGGCAGTCTTTCCTGGTTACCTGAGCCTGGTGTGTCCCTTGTAAGGGTGGTATGTCCCTCCTGTTTTAGTGAGTCTTAGGTGCTGTTTGCTTGTCAGTGGGAGAGATTGACTCTTAGGCTGATTGGTTGTGATGACTGCCCATGATCAGTGGAGGAGCTCTTACGTAGGGGCTGACCCTACAGAGTAGGATTTGCTTTAGAAGGGCTCTGCTCCCTGCCTTGTTTACCCTTCGGGTGTGTTATCCTCAGATGGGACCCTGAGTGGTGCTCCAGCTCAGACCGAAGCTGGCCACTGGGAGTGCAAGCCAGGGCTTTCTGTGAGGGACTCTGTCACAGGCTAAGTTCAATTGCAGCCTGCCCAGGGCCACCTTATATGAGCCACTAAGCCATTGTCAGATAGCTGCTGCCCATACAGGGCTTGGAAGTGCCTCACGAGGTGAAGCAATAAACAGAGGTTGCTGCTGCTAGTGCCTGGCTCGGGGCTGCTCAGCAAGAGGTACCGGGCACGCCGAGGCCAGATGCTGCTTGTTTAGGTTTTGTGAACTTTTGCAAGATTTTAGAAAAGTCTGAATCATGAGCTGTTTGTATGGAAAAGCCACTGGAAGTAGGTTGGGTGGGTGCAAGTTGGGAGGGGCGGTGTCTCAGGGAATCACCAAGGCAGGGCAACCAGTGTGAGCTAAGTCACATGTGGTACCTGTGTCTGCAAGCCAGGAGAAGGGCTCAACAAAGGAACAGTGCCCTCTGCCAAACGGAAGAGCAAGTTGCCCCTCCAGCCCTCACCCTGAAGCCAGGAATTCAGTTCCTCCCTGTATGTCCCTGGTGCCTTTTGAGCTGTCACCCCAGTGCTGGAGCTCAGAGCAAGTGAGTCCATTACCAAGTAGGTTAGTATGTTCGTGCAGGGTCCTTTAAGAGGAGTGCCTGGGACTCCTCCAGCCCTTCGTCTCATTCAGCCACAATCTCTGTTGGTTTTCATAGCCAAACGTTGTGGGGACTTCTCTTTCAGGCACTGGAATCCTGACTGGGGAGCCCAGTGTAGGGCTGGGGCTCATCATGCCTCTGGGGGAAACTCTGCAGGCAAGATATTTCTCCCAATTCTCAACTGAGAGTGGGACCAGCCCATTTTGTATCTCTGCTCCTCCTACCAGTTTTGAAGTGTCTTCTTCCGTGTATCCTTAGCTGTAGGACTTTTGTTCAGCTAGACATCAAGTGACTCTCAATGGTGGCTCTTCTGTACTTTAGTTGTAATTCTAATGTGGTTGTGAGAGGAGGCGAACAGAGCATTTACCTGCTCCACCATCTTGACCAGAACTCGGCACCATGTCTGTTTACCCGGTAGTTTATTAATGGGCACTCAAATTGCTTCCATATCTCGGCTATTATAACTAGTGTTGTAGTAAACATAGGGGTGCATAGATCTTTTTGAATTAATGTTTTGAACTTCTTTGGATAAATACCCAGAAGTGGGATTGCTGGGTCATAGGTAGTTTCATTTAATTTTTTGAGGCACCTCCTTCCTCTTTTCCATAGTGACTGTGCCAATTTGGAGTCCCACCATCAGTGCATGAGGGTTCCCTTTTCTCCACATCCTTGACAACATTTGTTTTTTGATATTAATGATAGCCATTCTGACAGGTGTGAAGTGATATTCCATTGTGATTTTAATTTGCATTTCTCTAATGATTAGTGATTTTGAGCATCTTTTCATGTCTGTTGGCCATCTGTATGTCCTCTAGAAAAATGTCTGTTCAGGTCCTCTGCCCATTTTTTGATTAGATTTTTTTTTTTTTTTTTTTTTTTTTTTAGTGTTGAGTTGTATGAGTTTTTTATAAATTTTGCCTTTTAACCCCTTTCCAGATGTATCATTGGCGAATATCTTCTCCTGTTCTGTAGACTCTTTTCATTTTGTTGATGATTTTCTTTGCCATGCAAAACCTTTTTAGTTCGCTGTAGCCCCACTTGATTATTTTTTTCTTTTGTTTCCCATGCCCAAAGAGATACATCAGAAAAATGTTTACTAAGAGCAATGTTAGAGAGTTTACTGCCTATTATTTCTTCTAGGCATTTCATGGCTTTAGGTCTTACATTTAAGTCTTTAATCCATTTTGAGTTTATTCTTGCATATGGTGGAAAAAAGTGGTTCAGTTTCATTGTTTTGCATGTATCTGGTCAGTTTTCCCAATACAATTTATTGAGTAGACTATCGTTACCGCATTGGACATTCTTGCCTCCTTTGTCATAGGTTAAATGACCATATAGGTGTGGATTTATTTCTGGTCTATCTATTCTATTCCTTTGAGCTTTGTGTCTGTTTTTGTGCCCGTACCATGCTGTTTTGATTACTATAGTTTTGTAGGATGGTTTGATATCAGGTTGTATGATACCTTCAACTTTGTTCTTTCTCAGGATTGCCATGGCTATTCAGGGTCTTTTATGATTCCATATAAATTTTTGGATTATTTGTTCTATTTCTGTGAAAAATGCCATTAGTATTTTCATAGGGATCACATCGAATCTGTGATAATAATTGATAATAATTGTCATTATTATCCTAATTAGTGCTCAGATTGTTTTCTTTTTGACCAGTGGAATTTGATTCAACTTGACACCTAAGTCCTTTTGAGAAAGACTTTAAAACATTTTATATCTTCCTGCTCTCCAGTATGTGCCATTTCAGGGTACGTTTCCTGCCTAGGCCTGGAAACAAATCAAAATATTTTCTCACCAAATATTTTTACCTTACATAAACAAATTAATCAAACTTTCCTCTTATTACTCTTGGATTTTTAGTGATAGTTAAAGTTTTTCACATTCCCAGATTATAGAGAAATTCACCCATGCTTTCTTGTAGTACTTGTATGTTTTCATTTCTGATGCAATTTGTTAATTCTGATGTATGTTGTGAGGACTAAAGTCCAGGTTATTTTTGTTATGTGACTATGCAGTTTTCCTTCTACCTCTTATTGCAGTGAAAATCATTTCCTCCATCGGTTTGATATGTCACTTTTATATAATATAGTAATAAACACAATTAGGAATATTTCCGTTTTTTATTTTGTTCTGTCGCCTCACTTTATTCTTGTGGTGATACCATACCATTTTACTTACAATGGCTTTATAGTGTATTTTAATGTCTGGTAGAGCTAGCTTTCTACAATACTCTTTTTTTTTCAAGAAATTCATCAAACTGTCAAGCTGTGGGAAAGAAACCTGTGATAGCAGAAAAATAAAAAAAATTAAAAAAATAATTATAATAATAATAAATAAGATAAAATAACAGGGAGAAATGACATTTATAAGATGTTTTATCTTTTTACCCAGGGATATGGTATGCCTTTTCATTTGTTCACGTCTACATGTGTGTTTTTGTATAGTGTTTTATTATTTTTCTCACATAGGTTTTAGAAATTTCCTGCTACATTTATACCTAAGCATTTAACTTTCTTTTTGGTTCCCTTTAATGAGATCATCTTTCTTATTATATTTTATAATTGGCTTTTGTCTGTATGTATGAAAGATATTGATTTTTGTGTATTAGTTTTTTAACCTGCTCCATGATTAATCTTTTATTTAATCTTTTCATTTATTTTTAAAGAATTTTCAGATATATAATATCATCTCCAATAGATATGTTTGCCTTTTGCTTCCCAATTCTGGTGTTTTTATTTGCTTTCTCATTTAATTGCATTGGTTAATCATCCCAATTTAATGATAAATAGTGTTAGAGAGTGTCTGCATCCTATTGTGTTTCTGATTTTAAAAGAAAGCCTGCAGCATTTTCTCACTGAATTTAAAGAACAAATGAGAAAAAGCTTAGTCTTTTATATTAACCCACGTATTTATATTTTCAGTGTTCTTCATTTCTTCCTATGGACTCAATTTACCATTTGTGTCATTTCTTTTCAGCCCAAAGAACTTAATTTAGAGTTTATTGTGAGGCGGGCCTGATTATTTACCTGGGAATGATTTTATTTTACATTCATTCTTAAAGTATTTTTGCTGGATTTAAATTTCTTGATTGATAGTTTTTTCTTTCAGCACTTTGAATATATCATTCTACTTCTTTTTGGCCTCTATTGAAGTCTGCTATTAATTACATTGATGCTCCCTTGTATGTGATGAGTCATTTTTCTATTGCTGCGCTCAAGATTTATCTTTATCTTTGACTTTGAACAGTTTAACTGTTATGTATCTGGGTATGGGTCATTTTGTATTTATCCTACTTGATGTCTAATGAACTTCTTGAACATGTAGATTAAGATTTTACACCAAATTTGAAAAAGTTTTTTTTTTTAATTTTCATTTAAAATAAAATATTGCAGTAATTCTAGTTTGTAATTTTTCCGACCACTGATGGTAAAACTTATGAAAATGCTAGAGATATCTTATTCACAAGTAAGAAGATGAATAAATTCAAAGAAATTCATCATTATATTTAATTATTCTTTGTATCAATCAGTTTTTAAAAGCCTAGAGCTTTACCAAGGGAAATGAAACTGCAATCTATAAACCGACAACTATACCATAGTAACATTAGAAAACAAGGTCTATTTTGTCTCTACAATCTCAATTTCTTTTATTTTCTTTCCCTTTTCTGATAAATACTTATGAGGAAAATAATTTGATTGGCTTAACTACATTAAAGTTATAGTTAATCTATTGAGCATGTGTAGTGCCTTAAGGGAAAAGATTAGGCCAGTTCCATCTTTTGTTTATATTTTTATAAGGAACACCTAGAAGAAGAATTAGTTGGTTCAACAGAAGACATTGAATTTATTATTTCATTATTTCCAGGAGATAAAAATGATAGGAACATCTTTGTAAGACTGATTCAGCCCCAAAGCTTAGCCAAGATCTTGTGAGGGAATCAATATCCATGTGAAATCTAGATGTTACTTGTTATCATTCAGAATAAAATCTTGGTTTTTCATTAGAACCAAATTTACTTAGTAAAATATTTGTGCTGTGGCCATGTGAAATTGTGATTATCCTGAAATCGATATGTCTTTATGCTATGTGACACCAGATTTTGTATGAAATTTCTAGAATTAGACCAACTTCTCAATGGTCTTCGGATGAAAAATACCTGTATCAGGAAAGACAAAATCTATCAACTTCAAAGGAAACGAAACAACACAGCAATCCATGGTTGGAGGCACCCTAATCTATCTGCACCCAGGGACCAAGAGTCAGATGATGGTCCAACTTCCTGGGATCAGGTATTGTCATTATTCCTCTTATATCATCATTTGCTACTGCCAAAGGAAGCCCACTGTAGAAATTCTGTAAGAGTTGTAGAAAACTTAAGAGTGAATGTTTGTTTTCTTTGTAAAAATATTCTATTTCCACAAAGTGGTTATGATTTTTTTTCTTCTACAACTTGATCTCTGCAAACATAAACACAGGGCCAAGATACGTAGAAGAATGATATATATTACTCTTTTCTCCCTTCGGTCTATATCGAATACATCAATAATTATTCAATATAAATATATATATAAAGACTTTTCTATGTGCCAGTCACCATCATGGGCATTAGGGATATGGTACTGAACAAAAATAGGCACAGCTCCTATGCAGCTCACAGGGTGGTAGGAGAATACAGATATTACATAAATGCTCACAGTGATAAATGAGTATTTCAAACTTAGATTATAAGGAGATTACTTTGGGCTATGAACAACTGTGAGATATTTGCATATTAGCTAGCTCTGAGACATTTTCTGAGAAAAGGTGATATTTGAACTTGTGAACATAGTCATATCCATATTATTTAAAGTTGTGTTCCGAAGTACATTCACTAGTCTACTTTGAGGCTTCTTGAAATGACGTGCTATGGTTAAATTAGTTTGGGAAATATTGGAAATGCACATTGCACTGTAGCATGTTAAGGTGTCTGGAGAAGCCTTTAATAAATAAACTTTAATCTTATTGACTCTAGCATTTCTCGAACTTTGACCATAGAATCCTTCCCTGCCCTAATCACTTAAAAGCATGACAAATTGGTGTCTATGATAGTGGCTTATATTTATTGAGTACTTACTATGTATTAGACACTGTACTATTTTGCCTGCATTGCCTCATTTAATTATTATAATTATATGTGGTTAAGGTATATTATTCCATCTTACAGATGATGAAATTGAGGCCTTGAGCTAATAAGCA
Source organism: Rousettus aegyptiacus (assembly GCF_014176215.1). Taxonomy (NCBI): domain Eukaryota; kingdom Metazoa; phylum Chordata; class Mammalia; order Chiroptera; family Pteropodidae; genus Rousettus; species Rousettus aegyptiacus. Next base: position 88,933,253 of record NW_023416285.1, on the reverse strand, counting down.
ATAACTTAAAGTCACAGAAACTGAGGATATATGCACAGGTTGTCTGATGGCATATTCAGTGCTATTAACAGCTATGATATTGTTTAGAAAATGTTGATTTAAATATATAAAGCTATTTTTGTTATTTGTATCTTAGATTAGTATTCTTATTGGGCACAATCGGTATCTTAAAAGAACAAAACTCCTCACATTATCTTAACACCGATTGCTGTTCCCATAAATGATAAATACATGATTGGGCAGTATCACATATTTTTGCTATTATATATTTTAAAAAGTGATTTTCTATGACTTATTTACTTTTCTGTTAAAAAAATATCGATTTAAACTGAGTTTTTCAAACTCACACTTACTGTATTCAAATGAAGGTGACAAGAGTTGATGCCCCTATTGATTCTTGTTTGTAAACTCTCCCAAATGCATGGTCAGGTCTGGCTCTGGAGGGAACAAATGTGCCAGGTGGAGACCCTATTTGTATAAAGAACAAAAGATATTTCTTAAAATTTAGCGATTACCTACTTAAGCTATGCATCTTCTAGGAACAGTTATAATAATTTTCCATGCTGAGTATGCAAATAAACAAAACAACCTCTTCTACAATTCTTTTCTGTCTCCTCATGTCACTTTTCTTGTGACTCTTGATGGGGCCCTAAGACAGGAGACTAGCTCTGAGGATCCTGCCTATATTATGCAGATCAGTGATTCTCAAAGTGTCCCTGGTCCAGGAGCATCAGCATCACCTCACAAGCTGTTGGAAATGCAAATTCTCATCTCCAAGCCCAGAATCTATTAAATCAAAAACTCTGAAAATGGAACCCAGCTCTCTGTCTTTCAACAAGCACTCCAAGGGATTCTCCAAACCAAAGTTTAGAAACCACTGCTTTAGAACATGCTTGTAAAATTACCATGGAAGCCAGATGATATCAACACAAGTGCACACATATATACTGAAGTTTTATATAAAGGAATAAAGACATTTTAAAGGTCATTGTTTGGGTAATCTAAATATTCATTCTATTCTTCATTAAAAATGTTTTGTGTTCGAAATTTTATAGGACATAGTGTGTTACCTTGAAGGACATTGGTGTTAAATAATGACTTAAATAGCACAGGAGTTTTTAATAGAGTTACCTTACTTTACGTGAAGATATTCTAAAACTAGGACTATTCAATTTCTTAACAATGAACGGGGGAAAGATGCACAATCATGTTTATCTCTCCACTCTTACTTCCCAGGGAGGCATTTTCCAATAAGAATATTTATTATGGGAGATTCATCATCATCAGTTTGTTGCTAGTTTTTCTTCATTGTCAGTATTTTTAATAATGAAGTAATTCTATTCCATTAGTAACAAATGGCCCAAAAGAGAATATTGTCTTTGGTGAAAATTACTTTGATGAAGGGGAAAAAAATCACAAATTTATTTTTCTGTTGTTGTTCTTTTGCAGTAGAAACCTTTTAAAGTTCTTGCCCAGTTCCTTTCTGTGAAATGCCTTTCTCACCCACAAGGGCGGGGCTGGCAGCCATGTTTAAACAGCATGACCTCCTGTCTCATGGGCAAAACTAATTGAATTAGATGGATGTCTGACCCAAGAGAGCCCATCTGTGGCTTTGATGTAGCAATCAGATCGCTCTCAGGACTTGCAGAATCTGCTCGGTCTTGGGTTAGTGGACCGAATGGTTACTTCAGAGTTGGAGTTTTTATGGCCATGAGTTTTCTAAAAGAGAAAATGTCAGACACTAAAAGGAAATAGATTTACGCAGAGGGAAACAGAAAGGAGAAGATACTTGGCTCCGAGACACAAGCCTTTTAAATCATTGATTAAAAAAAAAATACCATATTAATTGAAACTAAAGTTCACAAAGACATCGTATTAGGGTCTTAAATCAATAGAAGATATCCATTTGGGCTCATGGAACTATATACCATTCTCCACATTAAAACTTTTAAATATCATTTTTGATATACAAAATCAGCTCTTAATACTTCTGAGAAAAACAAGTGCCTTGTGGCAGTTTTTAGAGACCTGCTGTTTTTCCTGTTTATGATCCTTATTTCTTCTAAATATGCCTATACAATATAAAAAGTTACAAAGATTTAGGTAAATATTAGCAGGCAAAAACAATGATTTCTATTATTTTTGTGAAGAAGGGACGTCAGTTGACAAATGCTGTGTCAACTAGCTGGTGTGTAAACGCTAAATGATAAGCTTTATGAGTCCATTTCAGCCATTCTGTCGAGTTCTGCCTCCCCAGGAATGGCAGTGGATGGTGCGTTCGTGTGCTGAGGTTATTCACAACATGCATTATTCCCACACAGACTTGCTTCTCTGCTGGGCAGCTGGTGGAGATATTTCTACGGAACAGCCTTTCTGCCATTTCTAAGGAGGACTTTAAGCAAATGAGTCCAGGAATCGTCCAGCAATTGCTCAGCTGTTCTTGCCAGCTGCCCAAAGACCAACAAGCAAACTTGCCGCCCACCACTCTGGAGAGTAAGTTCTGATGCTTCCTTCAGAAAGCCAGTGCGCATGGCACATGTGATAATGACAGCGAACACTGAAGATTTACTATATACCAGGCACAGTTCTAAGCATTTCATATTTATCGGCTCATTTAATCCTCACAACAGTGCCATGAGCTAGAGACTATTATTATCTCCATTTTACAGATGAGGAAACTGACACACATTAAGGTTAGGTGACTTTCCCAGGGACACACATCTGGTAAGTGCTGGAGTTGGGATTCAAACCCAGGCAAGCCAGCCCCAGAGTCGTCGATTTTAACCACTACGCTATGCTAGCTTTCACTGGCTATTTCATATTTCATAAATAATCTATACAAACCGACTTTGTTTCCTATATAGGACTCCGTCATATAGGACCCATTTAAAAGTGCCAAGTTGAGAAGTGACGTGATAAAAGAAAAAGAATATAATGTTGGGATCAGAGAGGCAGAGTTGAGTCATGCCTTCTCTCTCCGGCCAGCTCTGATCTTCAGCAATCCCTGTATTTCCCTAGCAGCAAGGGAGTGGTGGTGACTGGGAAAATGGAAGTTTTCTCTTTTTCTGCACAGTCGAAAGCAGTGATGTCCAACAGGGCTTCCCATTTTTTTCCACACATCATGGCAAATAGAAAGAAAACGAAGGCACACTGGGGTAAACCAAAGAGGCCACTCTGGAGAGGAGGTGAGCAGTGCAGGGGAGGGTCAGCCTCGCAGACCTGGCTGGCACCCCCCAGAAATGCACTCACCTATGTCCCATTGGATCTCTGCGGTGGGGGAGCTCTACTGTAAGGCTTTATAGGGTACCTGTAAAATCCAAAAGGGATAATGTATACAAAGCTGTGCTCTGCAAAGTACTGTCTATTTACAAGAAAAAAAAAAAGGTGGCCTAAAAACATCCATGATGGATAGTGAAAAAAAAAAGTGACCATTAATGCATGCAACCGTTTAAATATTATCATTGATCTGACGAGCCTTACCTATGTTTTTACCAGAGCTGCTTTTCTCTCTGTTTGAGAAAGTCCACAACGCCCATCATAGCTAACTTGTTCAGCTACTCACTTCTAACTCGCAGTGAACTCCGAGGCATCCAAAGGCACATTTGAAGATTTAAGGTGAAAAACAAACAAACAAACAAAAACATGTCAGGCCTAAATATCTAAAACTCTACATTCACCGAGAGGAAGAAAGCTCTGTGAAAAGCGAGCCGCTAAAGCATTCAGCACTTCGTGGTCAGTGACGGCTCAAAAATGGATGGTGCAGTGTCTGGTACAGACAGGCCCTTGGGAAATGGGTTTATGAACTGACGGTCTGCGAAAAAGTTTTTTATCTTTCTAACGACCTGAACTCTTCTAAGGAATAGTGTTCCTGAGAAAAATGCAAACAATCACACTCACCGAAGAACCTCTAAGAACTTACTGTCCTCAATTTAAAATATTGCATCATGGTACAGAAATGTAAGGCGGAGAGGGGAGGTTACAGGGAGAAGTTATTAAGAAAACAGTGTTCAGTGTGCTGAAACTCAGCCTCTCGGCACCACCTCCAACTGACTTTCCAGGAAAGATTGTTATGGCCACATCTAAAGCGAGTTTCAGACCTATGCAAAGTAGCTGCCCAGGAGTGGCTCAGAATTTAATTATTAGGTCTAGTCCTATCATAATGAGGGGAAGCATTTACGTAGCACTGTCTGCAAGTCACGCGACTCCAATCAAGATGCCAAGACACCTATGTAGGAACCTGGGATCAGTTAGTTAGCAGAGGGCCAATGGCCGCAAAAGTCAGAGATTTCATGGTTTTCAGGCTGCCCTTGCCACGTGGGAGCAGGTGAAATCTGACTCATTTTCCTCCAGTTCCACACTGTCACTGCCCTCAGGACAAAGGGGAGAGAAGAGTCGAAAAACTTGAAACTTTGCCTCTGGCTTGGGAGGTGTCAGAGCCTAATTGATTCTTGTGAGTTCTTGACCTTTTATATGGCAACTTGGAACATAGACACCTTTGTGCTCACGTTGTAGAGGAGTGGGGTAAACATTTAATTCGGTCAAGTACCTCTTGAGATGTTTTTATAACAAACGTATTTCGACTAAATCAGAACAAAAGAAAACTTGTATGTATGACCTATGACCTTTCCCAATAATTTTTATTTTTAATTGAGGTAAAAAAAAAAAAAACATGCAATTTTACCATCCTTGCCATTCCCAAGTGTATATAGTTCAGTAGTGTTAAGTATGTTCACTTTGTTGTGAAACAGATTTCTATAACTTTTCCATCTTGCAAAACAGAAACTCTGTATCCACCAAACAACAACCATTTTATAGTGGTTCCTTAACAGTGGAGGAGTGATGATGAGAATAAGAAAAATGAAGTTTGAAAGTTTTTTATTTGTTTCTTCCACGTACACCACCGACTTCATTTTAATATTAGACCCCTGTAATTTAGAACTTATAATTCAACAAAGGTCCTCTTAAAATCACAAACCTATTACCATGTTCCCAGTTAGTGTCACTAATATGATCAAATGTAAGGGGCGAACCTTCCAGGACAGTTCAAGGAAAAGGAGAATACAATAGCATGACATATTTTAAGGTGATAATTTCTTAAAATCTACAATGGGCTTTGAGTAGTATGATAACTAAATTGTTTGATTCAACTTATTCCTCTGTAGTCGCTACAAGCAATGATAGTTTAATTTTGTAATTACCTTCCTTCATATCTGCAACAACAAAAATGGTGGTGTAAATAACTTTATTCTCAAATCATTTATGCTTGCCTCTCGAAGCCATTCCTTTCCCTTTTAATCTTTTTCTTTCCTTTCCCCCTTTATTTCATCTCCCCTCACACATATTTTTTTTCTTCGAATCATTTTAAAAACTGTACTTTCTGAATATTTTTTAGAAAAATCAAGAAGCCTAGAAACATGGAACAAATTTAGAAGTAATAAAATATAGTAATAATTTCAAATGTAGGCTGTCCAAATTTAGATTATCAACTGTTAGACATTCACTGATCGGTTTTTACCAATACTCATTTTGGTCATTGAGAATAATAAACGCTTTTGATATTACAAATAATTTTGATAACTTTTGAAAGAAAGTACTCTCATTGTACACAAACACAGGTCTTTATAAGCCCGAACCGTATGCTCTCTGCGATACTGTTTCCTTGTCTTCGGAAGGTTTAAATGTGATTAGATGGGAATCATTACCAGTTTCTGACAGCAGAAGTTATAACTTAAAGTGATAGAAATTAATTTCTTCGAAGGTGGGAGGTTAGCTAGGTCCTTGGTTGCCACAGTGATTTTTTAATAAGAGGTCATCGGGGTAACTCTAAAGCAACAGGGTTTTTGGTGAAAACCTTTTCATTCCTTTCCTTAAAAAGTAAAACCTTTTACCCAGTGTGACACTGATAGAACAATCTGCTGTCCCTACCAGCTGTGTGGAAAGATAGAGTCTTCTGGCATTTTCACTAGTGGAGGCACTAACTGGGGGTACTGTGCACACTGATCTTTTTTGCCACCTTTTTCTGACTTAGAATATGGCTACAGCACAGTGGCCGTGACGCTGCTCACCCTGGGCTCCATGCTCGGGACAGCGCTGATCCTTTTCCACAGATGCGAGGAGAACTACAGGCTGATTTTACAGCTGTTTGTGGGCCTGGCTGTTGGGACACTCTCTGGAGATGCTCTGCTCCACCTTATTCCTCAGGTAAGCTGCTTTGGATGGAGTGTTTTCGATTTCTCTTTACGTTTAGCCCCTGGAGGTGTTTAAGCAAAATTTCACAGCACTGTTTTCCACGGAAATGAATATTATTTCCCCAGAGCACTTGTAGGAGAAAACGGATGAACGACCTGTACATTCCACATGTTATCCTTATTTTTTGAAACAAATGAAGGTGGTCAGATGTAAATTCCTATCAAGAAAAGTTCAGGGAACATCAACTAAGTACCTATAAATAAAAAAGAATGGGCTATACGACGTCGCACTGGTTTTTCTCCATTTGCCCGCAAACCTCATCCATTCTGTTCTCTGCTCCGTATTTTGCCCCCCAGAAACTTGCATCTCCTCAGCTCCCTTGCAGGATGGATTGCTGTTCGGGTTTGGCCAATGGGAGGCGCAACTGAAAACTCAGGGTAGAAGAGAGCGGCCGGGTATTTCCCTGTGGCTCTGATGCTCGCACTCTGGAAGCCGTTGGATTGATCACCCACAGTCCTGCAACTCCCACCGAGCTTTATAACGTTACTCCCAACCTGCGTCCTTCCGGCCCTGGGCAGCGATGGTTCCCTGGGGCGGCTAGTTTCTGTGTGTCTCCTCATCCCGTGCTCATACTCCGACATTGCGCATACCTCTATAACGGCACCGTCGTCAACCTTTCTTCGTTTGAATCCTCAAAATCAAGTTCTCTTTCTTAACCTACCTAAGAGCATGCACATGTCCCTAAGAAAAACGTGGGCATCAGGAAGCTGGCTCTTTCTTGAAGTCTTTTGAGACTCTTTATTTGTCAGAAATGAAAGGACTAGGACCCTGGATCCATAGGAGTGCAGGCAGAAGTCTGCAGATAATGGTCTCTGTTTCCTGTGAAATCTCTTATGGTGAATAACGACGGACAAATGGTCCCTCCTTTCGCAAAGACTGAGATATTAAAAAGTTCCACAAGCCTCTGACAATTTCCTACAGGGTCACTCTTGTTGCTTAGAGGCTCAATAATTATTAGATGTTCTGAAAACTGCAAAGTGAGCATTGGAGAAATGAAACAAATCATTATTAGTTTTAAGTTCCCTTGTGATCTAATTTTTTGGAAATATTTCAGGGCTTATTGGCTTGAGGCGGTGGCAGAGGCCTTTTTCTAGGTCACTGCGGTGCCTGCAGAGCTGTCGTCACTTGTAGGGTCCCAGGAAACGGGCAGAGCATCCGAAAGCTCACTGCATCTCCCCTGAGAGTATGGCTCAAGGCAGCCAGGGTGGAATCTGGGGTGGGTGGGACTTTCAGCTGCTCTGCAGAGACCTCTTACAGAGGGAAACTTAAAAGATTAGCAGCATTTCGTGAAATTTGAAAGGCAGTTGTTTTACCTGAAGAAAGAGACAAGGACAAAGTTATTGGGAAGAGGAGGAAAGATGCCGTCCAGGTATGGCGGAAAGCTAGAAACACCAGTGCTTCCCGAATGCGATCTGTGACAAGCATTCCAAGGGCTGCACAGAAACGGGAAAAAGAGCAGCCGTCATGACTTCCTGTTTTAGCTAGCTAACTTTATTCAGCGTGAAGATCTACGTTTCCTTATGAGACCGTGGTTTTTTTCTCCCGTTCCGTTTTGTGATATTACAATGTTCTGTTTTGTGAAATAAGGGTAATTGCAAATATCAGGTGGGCGTCCTTCAATGCCTTTCCCAGAAGAAAAAGTTAACTAGCATGCTGGCTGTTAGTTATGTGCATAAACTCGGTGCACATATATACTCACTCATGTACTCAAGTGTACATACATGTGTACACATAAATATGTACATGTATGTACACATGTAATTTCTGGTTCTTCTTTTAATTTACTGGTCAATGACATCCTAAATGTGGAAACCATCGAGCTATTTCCCAAGTTAACTTCTCCCGGGGAAGAAATATGATACTGATTTACTAGCTCACAAGAAATCATGGGGTCAACCAATGGAATGAGTCAGCCAATGGAATGAGTCAACTAGAGGAAAATTGCTAATGCTTTTCTTGTATCTTTTTGTGTCCCAGGATGTTGCCGGTATTGCTGGGGCATACAGTCGGCTCTCAGTGGAAAATCTCTTTCAGGCAGATTTCTTACTTCTCTGAACATTTATTAAAAATGTTCTTTAATTGCAATGGGGACAATACACCCCAGATGAAATATATCTTTATATTCGTTCTGGATATAAAGTACATTGATTTGTTCTAAGGCATTGCTGTGAACTCCTGGGGAAAAAAAATTCAGCTAAAGGACTGAGAGTGTATGAAAATTTAGGACACTCGCTGAAATAAGTTTAGGCTTTATTCTGTTCGTTTCCAGAAGCTACTCAAAGCTGTCCCTCCTCTTCTCATATATGCATTTGCTTTGACCGTGATTAAATCCTATAGCGGAAGTTTCCATACGTCTACAAACAAACTAGGTTTCAAATGTTTCCAAGAGTTGCCCTGACGTTGCCCCAAAGGAAAGTCGAGTGTATTCGATATTGAACCTGCTAATTAATATTTAAGTCAAAAACGATTTCTTTACATTCTTTTTTTTAGGTTCTTGGTTTCCATAAGCAGGAAGCCTCAGAGTTTGGACATTTCCATGAAAGCAAAGATCACATTTGGAAACTGTTGGGATTAATCGGAGGCATCTATGGATTTTTCTTGATAGAGAAATGTTTTATTCTTCTCGTATCACCAAGTTCCGAGGTATGTTTTAAACCCTATTTGGCATGGGGAATGTAGTCGGTAATATCGTAATAACTACATATAGTGCCAGATGGGTCCTAGACTTAGTGGAGTGATTACTTTTTGAATTATATGGATGTCTAATCACTACATTGTATACCTGAAACTAATATAATGTTGTATATGTTAACTGTAATTGAAAAATCAAAAAAATATTTTAAAAACAGACAATGTGAAAATGACCACTGTTTAAGCTTTTTAAAATCATAACTGGGCATTTTAGAAGTTATGTTCTTAAAGCATTCCGAATATGCATGGTGACTCAGGGCTGTCCTGTGTTTCCTCAAAGTGAGACACTTTAGCAAGTATTTATCATGACAAAATTCTCCTGTTATTCTTTTTGTACCACCCACCACTTTGGCCCATAAGCAACATGTTAAACAGAGCCATGGGATTGACAAAGGCTGCCCTTGTGTTCTGGCTTTGCCACTAATTTTAACCCATCCTCATCCAGCAGGGCGCATCTTTGGTTAACGGGCATGTGGGACATGCCCACCGTATTGCACTCAACTATGAATTAAGTGACCGGTCAGGCAAAGGCAAATCTGCTTCAACTATCCAATTGGTAGGTGACTGATCTGAAGTATTTTATTGGTTTGATTACTTTCTTTATTCCTTGATGAACTGGTAAAAATCAGTAGGATAAATATAGAATCTACTCCCGATTTGCCTATTGTTGACCATGATAAATAGTTTGGGAAACGTTGTCAAGCACCTAGAGGCTGTTTTAAAGAGTGAAAAGTATTTTTTTGTAGGCTCAAATCATTGCTCTCTGTACCGCTCTGGAACATGTAATGACTCAGATTGACACAATATGCAGCAACTTAATCCTTGTGTTTATAAGTTTTTATAAACCAGTTGGCCTTTGGTTTTCCATTCTGAGTAATCCTTAGCCATGGCTAGGTGAGTGCAAATAAATATGGAACAATTAGTGCATCTGGGAGTGGGGTGTTTCGTTTCACAATGCAGGAGAGAACTGATTCTGTGCAAGGAGATGTCTCATAGTTCAAGTGCCTTCTGTTACATCGAGTTTTCCACAACAAAATCTTTCATGTGAATTCTCAAAACACAACCTCCAATCAAGTTTAAAATACTATCCCCATTCTAATCCTCAAAGAAATAAGTGAAGAGATGGAAAAAAATATGAAAGTAATAAACAATAGAAGACTTGCCTCCGAGAACCATAGCCTTAGGGGAGAAGTGGAGTATACTGTTCGAAGATAGATTACTGAGTAGAGATAAAAAATAAAGTATTCCTGAGACATTAACACAGCAAGATGGAAATCTGGCCATAGACTACATATCTAGAAGTAACTTGAAGATAAGAACAAAAAAAAAGATTCTTTTTAGAAAATGATTTTCAAAGTCATATTGTGTTTATTTCTTAGATTCTTCACATGTTTGAGATTAGTTTTAAGGACCATTGGGTTCAATTTCCGGTTTTTCAGGAAGCAGAGGAACTCATAATTCCTTCCGGTCAATAAGGAATCTTGGATGTTTGCTTCTAAATTCTTTTATGTAGTGTGAGAATCTATAGCTTTTTGGATAAAAAGTCCTGGAATAAATATTCGAACTCCTATCTTTTAATGGACCTATAGAGCCCTTCGATGTAATGTAAAACAAACAAACAAAAAATCCCATTTTAATTTTTGTTTGTTTCTAGATCTGTCAATTTCAGGCAAGAGGCCTGTCTACCTCCTCAGCATCCTTTTCCCCCAAATAGTCTGTCATTACAGCTTTTGAATGGCTACTATTATTTTAACATGTAAACTTTAAGTTTACTTTCTCTGTTTTACAATAAAAAGAATAATGCTATGTCTCATTAAATTTGTCTCAAAGTCTCTAAAACTTTGGATAGCAGAACTTTATGAACCTGCTTTTAAAAGAATATGTTTAAAAGGTAGATAAAAAGTATTCTTTTTACATAAGAGGATAAGAACTCGAGGCATAGGGAGGAAAAGTAACTTTCCAGAAATTGAACCATGAGTCAGTCTCTGAAATAAAATCACATAATCTTAACTCATATTATAGATGTCAGTTTCAAAATCTTACTTCTTTGTTGTGTGAAAGGATGAAATATGTTATATTTGTCTTTTGTAAATTTGTTGGTCTACTTTCTTAATCGTCAGGCTTCTTTTACTGACTGACAAAGCCACAAAAAAAGAACAAAATGAGGTGCTGGGTTGGCATGGGTTACAATGCATAATCTGCTTACAGATCAGAAGGTGACTCCTGGATCCACAGTCCACCATACAGGAGAAGAGCTGAATTAGGTCAAGAACAAGAATCTTTTTTTTTTTTTTTCCATCAGCTTTTAGATTTCACAAAGGCTTACATTATTTAAGAGTCTGAATTACAGACTGTCTTGGAAGCTTCTAGAACTCTGGAAAACCCTGATTTACACAAGTTGGCTATTTTCATCTAAATACACATAATGCAAAAGCATCATGCTCGCAGACTCTCAGCCCTACCTCCTATGTATGTTTATGAAATCTAGAAGTTCCAAAATACTCTAGCCTATTAAAAAGTCTTTTAAAAGTCAACATAACTTCAGATGTTTTTATTTTTCAATAAAATGATGACTAGTGCTTATCTTCCATAATTTTTTTTTAAAATTTAAAATAGAAAGGCCCAGAAGATTTTCAGGCAGCTGAAATTCCTATAGGCCGTGTGACAACCTCCAACAGAAAATGTGAGTACCAATTACAAAAAGCTGAACGTTAAATGTAGAACATGCCATAGAAAAAAGGTTTTATGTCTGCTTTAAAGAAAATATGTCAAAACCATATAAATTTCATTTGGTATGAAATATGTCAAATATTTCGTACCAAAACATTAAATGTAGAAAGTGCCATAGAAGAAAAGGTTATGTCTGCTTTAAAGTAAATATGTCAAAACCATATAAATTTCATTTGGTATGTATTTTATTATTAAAACCTTTGAAATAGAATTTTTAATACTCATTCCTATCAGTCTTTCAAACATACCACGCATTAAATGTCAACTTTACTCCATTATTTAAAAATGTATTCCACAGTTGCTTAAAACTGATCTTCTAAAAACTTCAATTAGTGTAAATATAAATGTGGTTATCAGTGCTCCTTCAGAATCACGCTTATGTGATAATCGAACCTTTCACTTCCTGTGAAGTCAGAAGACATTATTGCTTTTTTTTTTTTTTTTTTTTTTTAATCACAGTCAACTAAATATTGGTCACAAATATCTGTCTCATTTGGGATAATTTCATTAAGGTGGTGGAGTTCAAATCTATGATCCCTCATTCACAATTTATTCTATAAGTAATTTGTTCTGAAATTTTCAAGGAATCTTTTTCTTTCTATGACTTTCCCTATTTCTGGATTTAATCTACCAATTTTCAATAGGAATTTGTTCTTTTTTGCTTATGTTTCTGAATAATTCTTAGAATTTTTTTTTCTGTCTCTTGGTTTTTGTCATTTGCTCCTGAATCTATGCCCTTTTTTTTCTCATTTGTGTTACTCTTTTGTGACACACACTTCTCAGCGTTTTAATAGTAAGCAGCTATGGTTAGTTATTCCCATTCTATAATGTTTATTACCCAATAATAAAAATAGCCATCCTTTATTGAACAATTATTATGTGCCAGCCACAGTGCCAAAAACTAGACATGGATTATTTGATTTAATCTTCCTACAGTTTAATGAAGTAATAATTATTATCCAAATTATATAAATGAAGAAACCAATTGTTAGAGAGGGCAAGTCATTGTCCGAGATCGCATAGCCAGGAAACCCCAGTTTTACAGAGATGATTACTTTTCACATTTTTTAAGAAATGTGATTGAACCATTCTTCTTAGAGACCTCCATCTCTCTTGTCATTATAATTTGACTGCTCTAACTGCTTTAATCCTGGGATAGTGTCTCATTGCACTCTTGGGTTGATTTCACTCTCAGATCTCATTTCTTTTTCATGGATTTCTTTCCTTATTTTGCTGGAATATAACTTTGAATGCTGTTTTCAAAAAGGGTCTTGGAAAATAAGTTTACTGAATCTTCACCTGTCTGAAAGTATAATTATTTCGCCTACACATTTGCCTGATTGTTAGGCTAGTCATAAAATCGTTAAGTTCAAATAATTTTTCTTCAGATGTTTGAAGACATTAATTATTCTCTCTTTTAGAGTTCAGTATTCATGTTAATCTGATTTTTCTTCTTTTTACTATCAGATTCCAATACTCCCATCTGAATTTTAGAGTTTTCTTTTTAATTTTAAACTTCAAAAATGTCACCTTAAAATGGCTAAGTATGAGCCTTTTGTCATTTGTCTTAACATTAGGTGACTTTTCCATCGGAAAATCTTTTTTTTTTTAAGTAATTTCTCTTTTTTTGCTCATCTCTTTTATGTTTCTCTGTGTTATCCTTATGAAATGCTTAGTGGAGAGATGTTGTGCCTTCTGAAGCAAGTTTCTGTGTGCTTTAATTTTTCACTGCTTCATCATTTGGTCTTTTTAGCTTTAAATTCCGAGTGATTTATCTTTTGTTATCTTTCAGATGTCTAACTTGGTCTTTAGCCATATCCATTCTAAGATTCAGTCTCTCTAGTGAATTTTATACTTTGGTAATCATATATGTAATTTCCAGGACTGCATTCTTGTTCTCAGATTCCTAGTAGGCCTACAATAGGCATTTCTTCGTTTTTGTTTTTAAAAGAAAAGAAGCATCTGCCCAATCCAATTAGGAGCAGGGAGAGGATGCTGGATCAAGGAATAATGACGGTCTTATTCAAATTTTTCGTAGGCCTCATAGCTCTCTTACTTCAGATATCAAGCTTGGCATACAAAATGAATAGTGAACAACCCAAAATTCGATTACTCGGCTGCCCTTTTGCCAGAGACATACCGAATTAGCGTCATGTATTTGGTTGCTTGTTTCATATTCTCTAATTGGTGGAGCCTAGCTTGTGTTTCAAAAGGCAGGATGTGAAAAATCCTGTCCACAGTCTGATTTAAATAAACAAAAAGCAAAATGATATGAGGTCCAGCCCATGTTTCACCATGGCAAATCTCTGGCAGTTCAGAAACGTGGATCTCAATGTGACTGCCAGCTACATAAAGAAAGGTAAAATATCATGAATAATATTATGAAAATATTATGAATACATTATAAAATTATTACCGGGAATGCCTGTCTTTTCTTCTGCTGAATAATGTTTAAATTATCTTAAACAATATGCACACTGTATTCCTTGTGGCTTGCATGCAAAAATGTGTATTTGCCTTGTGGCTTGTTACATGTCCATGATTTAGAAACCCATAATCAGAGATAATAAGATAACAGAAAACAAAAATAGGCTGTGCCATTTCCTAGAAGAATATAAATCGGGTAAAAATTTTCCATTTGAATGTATGCTACTAATATCAATACTATATGTAGTCATGTTGAAACCACAATTTGTTTGCATGCTGCAATGTTGTCAAAAGTATTACTTTGAATTATTTCATTTCATTGTATGTTCACAAAGAAGAGCTCTATTTCTGAAAATTGGCAGGAACAGCTAAATGACCTGGTAGCATTATTAGATTCTGAGAGCTTCCAGGCAATACCAATAAGAACTCCCTGAATTCAGTAATTCAATATGTGGTCTGTGTTTTTATGACTGTTGCCTAGAATCTTCTCATTTTTAATAAAGAATAAAATAAATTAGAAAACCACAAGAAGGCTATAGGTCAGTCTCGCAGTGATCATTCTACATAAAGCATGGCCACAGAAGCAAAATGCACGGGGCATCTTTGAAGCACAAACAGCCACCTCCTGGCTGACAGCCTGGGCTACGCCTGCTGTTTACTCGGCTGAAGTTACTTATTTCAAGGTGTGGGATATGAAATGAGTCAAACTATGTTCCCCTCACCCCCAGATAGCAAACCATATTTTAATACAGTCCCCCTGAGCTCTTAGACCATGTAACAGAAACCAGGAGGCGACCTCTTTCTATTTTTATTGAGAGTATAGTTCTTAGAATACTGTGTTCAATTCCAGCAGTGACAACAGCTACTACTTATACCTGTCACACGGGGTGTAGCAAGTAATTAATGAAGTTTTAGACTATGGCATCTGTTTTTAATGGTTTTTCTTATCAAGTGGTATGCCTAGGTAATTTCTCGTCAGAATAAGTATTATCTCCAAAATGCTTTTTGCATTTCTTGGTCATTCCACTCCATAATTGGGTTATACTAAAGTATAATGTTAGGTTTTTGAAAACAGAAATTCTGTGCATTAAAAACTTGGCCCCAATTATGATCTAAATTATTTCATTACCTAAACCTATTATAATCTAAATGAGTTCATTGACTCTCCACCCATCAGATAGATAACGTGTATTAAGTAACAGAATCCCACAGAAACAGTGTCTCCTTCTTTTGTTCAACATCAAGCTGGCCTGGTACTGAAAGTTGTTTTTGGAAAGATAAGAACATTAAGAAATTGTTCCAAAGCTAACTCTGCGATGGGGAGAGTCAGTAGTCATTCCGTTGTGGTCTCAGCTGGGAAGTGAATGAAGCACTTCAGAAAGGTCATTAGCACCAACCGGATGGGGAGACACAATGATCACACAGTGGAGGGATGTGCACTTGACGCTAGGGACAGTCTAATTCAGGGGACAGTTTGGGAAAATAGACTCTAGTTCAATAGACTCCATTTAATGACACATATGGAAAGGCCATTGGTGGTATTTTGGGAGGTTTTTGCAACATTATTTTTATTTTATTTGGCACAGCGTGATAGACTAGTGAATGCCAGTGTACCGTTTATCTCATTATTAGTTAGATCCATTAAAAACCAGCGATCGTACATTCAAGCATGCTGGTTACCATATTTGCATCTCTAGTCCTGACTTGTTTGAAAAGCTGAAACAAAGTAGGGTTTCTTAATCTGATGCAATTTAAGAATGTCAAGGGCAAATGGGAAAGTTGGTCATATTTGAAGGATTCCATAAAATATACAATACTTCTCACACCTTTATTTGGTTCTTTAGGCAAATCCATTAGCTTGTTAGCAATAATGATACTGGTCGGGGACAGCCTGCATAACTTTGCCGACGGCCTCATAATAGGAGCGGCCTTCTCATCTTCATCCGAGTCTGGAGTGACCACGACAATTGCTATCTTGTGTCATGAAATTCCACATGAAATGGGTAAGTCGGACAGTGGAATCACTAGCTTCCTGCTTGTTGAGAAAACTGTAATATATTTCTAGCTATGGTTTCTCAAGCTTCGTTTTCTAACATACAAGGAAAAGATGAATACTTTTCTTTCATAATTTATTTAAACATAGCAGAAAAGAACTGGAAAATAAATCCTGTACCTTGGGATAAAATTCAGTGAGATCCTATTACATTTCCTGGGGCCAGAGTGACTCTTTTTGGATTCTGAAGATTTCTATATGGGAGAAAGTTATTCAGAGAAACTTCCCTTTAAAGGATTTTAGCAGGGACTTTAAAATCTGCATAATCAATGTGGGAAAAACATGAAGAGGGGAACTTACCTACCCATTATATCAGCAAACAGGCCAATGAGATAAAATAACATTTAAATTAAAGCCAAACCATGGTTTCATCAACCTGATTAACACAGGATATCTAAAGCCAAGTGTAAAATGGAACTGACAGGCATATGGTAGCAGATGCGTGTAAGACTCTTTCTGGATGATCTTAATAGCCCTGTAATTTAAATCCTGCCTCCTAGGAACCAGGATGAGACAGAATAGACATTTATGAAACAGACCCAGAAAGAGTGGAGGCTGGACCCAGGCACCCATGTGCCTAGAGAGAAGGCTCTTGGCAGTTATTCCTTTTCTATTTTCAGACCTACATGGCCCCCATTGGCCACCTGTGCCCTCTTGTGTTTAGTGTCTATTGTGCGAAGTCCTGTTACCAACTTATTGATCCATCCCTCTCGAAGCAGTTTATCTAAGGTCCTTCCTGAATCCAATGAAATGTGCCTTGTCTGGGTGCCCTATCCTATGGTCTTGTTTTTAGCTACTTTAATTAAACCACAGGGAAGTGTGACAGTCTATGGCAGGCCTCCAAAGATGTTTTAAGACCTGTTCATAGGACCAGTTCTATAATGGAACTAGGAGACTAGGTCCCCAGGCTGTCTTTATTGAATTTCAGCCTCTACTTGATCCCCCAATTTAAGAAATAGAGGCTCTGAAGTGACTAGATCATTCTTCTTTTGGAAGAAAAGAGAGGATGTCATTTTTCTAACATCATTAAAGCCTTAAAACATTTTCTAACCAAGTTTCGCGATGATTTTAAAATCTCATATTAAGCAGTTTTCTCTTTTTCCAAAGCAGTTCCTATACAAATAAATAAGAAAAGCCCACATAGTGTTTACTACCTCATGATTTTGCCTGGTTAGTTTCCAGGCAAAAAGATTTAGAAACCCCAGGACTGCAAGCACTTTATTTTGTGTTTATCTAAGCTGAAAATGTCACAGAACCACAGGACATCAGAAAATGGAGAGTATGTCACAGTTCACTCTATATTTACGATCTTTGGGAGAAGGAAAGGAATAGACTCCTGAAATGTAGCTTCCTAATAGCATAATGAGTTAGCTATGAATCCTGGAAAAATGTAGGAAAATAGTTTCTTAACCGATCATTCAGCTCAATTTACATAATCAGTCCCAGTTGCTGAAATTTGAAACAACCTGATAGCACATTACCAAAACTGTCATCAGTTAATCAGTAATTATATTTTCCTTTTCCCTTAATTTTCAGGGGACTTTGCTGTGCTCCTGAGCTCTGGACTTCCTGTTAAGGTCGCCATCTTGATGAATTTTATAAGTGCTCTAACTGCCTTCATAGGGCTGTATATCGGCCTCTCAGTATCAACTGATCTATGTGTTCAAAACTGGATCTTGGCAATTACTGCTGGGATGTTCTTATATTTATCCTTGGTGGAAATGGTAAGCTCTGTGGCTCTTCCATTTTGTTCTTCTAAACACGCAAAACAGAAAAAGCAATAAAATGAAAGGGTAGATGGGGAGAAGACAAGAATACAGGTAATAATATAAAAGACTAAGAAAATAGTCTGTGTGATCCAAGAAAGTAAGTTGTAGGCAAAAGAAACATAATTTGAGATATGGAAAATATTGACGTTCTTTTAGTGAATCTAAGTGGGACGAATGAAACCTACATAATATCTGATCAACTGATGATCAGAAAGTGATCATCAGTTGATTTTGTTCTGGTTTTGCGTCCATAATGATGCATATACTTCCAGCTGAAAAGTGAAAAGTTCTGTTAAACAGCCAGCTATTTTGTTTATACATTGGAAAATAGTTCAGCCGAATTAGTCTTTAATTAAATAGCTTAATTCATCAACTATATTTTAAAAACGATATAATCTTGAAGTTGTAATTACCAAAGGGTTATCATGTGGTGAAATGAGGTCTCTAAAATTGCAATGTGTTTTTCCTAAATAAGTCTTTGCTGACACTAGTAATAATTCAGTCATCACTTTTCATCCTTTTCAATCTCATGAAGGAGTTAAACCTGTGGAATGTCATTATTTTTTTTGTGCCTCTTAAATTCTTGTCTTTGTAAGATAAACCAGTCTTTTTTCAAGGTCAGCTTCTATTAAATTGTTTTACAACTTAAATATCTTAAGGTGAAAGTCAGAATGATGATCTGTTCTCATGGGTTGGAATAAGGCAAATAAAAATGACTTAAATTAACAAAAGAAATATTTAAGACAGAATCAATGTAAAACCAATCTGAGAAAAAGTAAAATCTGTGATTACCTGTATCCTCGAGCAGAAAAGTAAAATAAACAATCTTGAAGGTAATATATGTACCAGGACATTTGGGATGGACTAGTGATGTGGCAGAATCCAGGTATTATCCTGGCAGAAAGTAAAGAGAAATGTTTCACAATAGAAAAAAATCTGAAGACAGGAAACTGTGCCAATAGAATCAGAATAACAGTGCATTTTTATTTTTTGATTACAGTTGGCAATTAATGTATTAGTTTCAGCTGTACATCATAGTGGTTAGACAATTATATGATGTATGAATGGCCACCATACATAGTTATTAAAATATTATTAACTATATTCTTTATTCTTGAAGTAGAGTTCAATAAGGGGACTCTTCAAGTGAACACAACTATTTTAAATTCCATGGTAAAATCTCCAGACTCTCTGGTTATTTTTCTTAATTCTCATGAGAATCAAATAGGTGAGATAAGCATCAAAATATACATCCATGTTTATAAATGTCCTTACATGCTATTTATAATACTCAGAAAGTTGCCTGATCTTGATGGCGAAGGTAGCTAAGTGGGATGAATTCTGCCCCCCTTTCCTGAGCCCCAGACCCCAACTCACGGTCAATGTACAGAATCTTTTAATCCTTCCAGTTTGAGGAATCTGGATTTCTAGGCTTTTATGACTTCAAAAGTACACTGTCATCCATCACTAAATGTTGGAGACTACCTTTTATTTAAAATGTCTATACATCTGTCTTCAAATTCCTTCTCGAGTCTCCTGATTATCAGCTTTCTGTTTCTAATTACTTTCCTCTTTATGAGTCAGTTGGGGGCAGTTGCTGTATTCTGTTGAAATCTATTCTGTGTTTTGTTGTTGTTACTGCTGTTTTTTAAACACAGTCTGAATCTCTCTTCAAGTATGATGGGTGTATATGTATGTAGTCAATCCTTTTTCTTTTTAGGGAGTCTACTCTCCCAAAATTGACCTAAGAAGATTGTCAAGAACCATTTTCCATGTAGCACTACGCTAAATATATCATTTCCCCCTCAGTGTTTCTCCTGATTTGTAAGGGTAAGCGATTGCTCCTAAGCAAGCAGTGTGGCTGATATCCTACAAAATTCCAACTAGAATAAGTCTCCATCTTCTTGCAAATTACTATTGGCAAAGGAAAAACCAGCATCTTGGCAAGAAGACAGAAAGTAAAATATTCTGCGCTTCCTGGGGCTACTTCCTATAATCCAGGTCACCTGCTCTCACGGCCTTTTGAATAATTTCTAAACAAATATCAGCAAGTTTAACCATTGCTGTCCTTGGGCTGTGCCAAAGAAAATAGTCTTTTGTCATTTAAAGCGAAGAAAACAAGATTTCACGGCCCTGTAAATAGCAAAGAAAATAAATGACAACAACTAAAGGGGAAGGGGGACCGATTTCACACATGGGATATTTACTAAACCCTGGAAATTTACCAGCAGGGTTAATGTTAAAAGATTAGATTTTTGCTTTGCTTGTTTGTTCCAAAGAAATTGGGTGTGTTGTTCCAAATAATTAATAAGAGAAAAAGAACTAGGAGCAAAAATGGGGCCATTAGCAATGAAGTCAACAAGGAAAAAAAGTCTTCTCTAGGGAAATCTGCCAGCCTAAATTTTCCAAAGTGGCATTGCCTTACCCAAGCACACTAACTCCCAATTGCATTGAATAAGTTTCTAAAGAAAGTTAAGAATGAATATAGCTCTGGGTGGCCAGTGGAAATTCATTCTCTGTTGTAATCAGTATCCTAGACTGGGTTCCCCCCAAGCAGAGGTTAAGACAAAGGCAATTCATTTGTGAGATGATCCCAGTGAGCAGGAGTGAAGGACAGATCAAGTGAAACAGAGAAGGATAAAAAGTCAATAAAACAATGATTTTTTAAATTAAATTTATGGAGGCGGGGGAGGTGACATTTGTTAATAAGATCACATAAGTTTTAAGTGCATGGTTCTATAATACGTCATCTGTATATTGTTTTGTGAGTTCACTACCCAAAGTCCAGTCTCCTTCCGTCACCCTTTACCCTGCTTTTCCTCCCTCCACATCCCTTCCCCTCAAATAACCACCATTCTCTTGTCTGTGTTTATGAGTTGGATTTGTTTGTTCATTTATTGCTTTCTGTTTTATACCCCACATTTGATGGAAATCATATGGTTCTTGTCCTTTTCTGTCTGGCTTATTTCACTTAACATGGTACTCTCAAAAGTCATCCATGCTGTCGCAAACGGCAGTATTTCATCGCCTTTTATGGCTGAGTCGTCTTCCATTGAATATATATACCACATTTTCTTCATGCAGTCATTGGTTGAAGGACACTTAGGTTGTTTCCATGTCTGGGCTATTATAAATAATGCTGCAATTAGCATAGGGGTACATATTTCTTTATGAACAGATGTTTTCAAAATTTTCAGGGAGATACCCAGAAGGAGGATTGCTGGGTCAGACGGTAGCTCTGGCTATTTTTAATTTTTTTTTTTTTTTAGCAGCCTTCATACTGTTTTCTGTAGAGACTATAGCAGTTTACATTCCCACCATCGGTGTGGGGTTTCCTTTTCTCCACATTTTCTCCAACATTTGTAATTTTTCATCTTATTGATAATAGCTATTCAAACAGGTGTGAGGTAGGTATGTCATTGTGGTTTTGATTTGCATTTCCCCAATAGCTAGTGACACTGAGCATCTCTACATATGTCTGTTGCCATTTAGGAAAAGTGTTCAGGTCCTCTGCCCATTTAATTGGATTTTCTTGTTGTCGTTATATGAGTCCTTTATATATTTTGGATAATAGCCCCTTATCCAACTTATTGTTTGCATTTGGTTGGCTGCTTTTTTGTTTTATCAACAGTTTCTTTTGCTGTACAGAAGCTTTTTAGTTTTTTTTTTTTCACTCATTCATTTTTTTAAAATTTTTTTTATTTTACTTCCTTCGTCTCTGGGGACAAGTTCACAAAAACCCCTCTGAGACCAGGGTTCATATGTTTAGTACCTATGTTTTCTTCTGTGTATTTTGTTAAAATGATTTTCTTTTAAAAACTTGACCATTGCTATGAGGGATCCATAACTCAGGACCTTCTCAGGGGGCTCCCGTCCCCATTGTTTGGAGCTGGCCCCACAACCATGACCCTCCATACTCGCAGGCGGTGCATGCTTGAGTGCCAAGCGGGTGCTCATGGGGTCCCATGCCATCGCATCAGAGAAACCCAGGGCAGGAGCAAGAGGAAGCCTGGCCTTGTGCAAATCAAACCAACACCTCCTTGGAACTGGTCTCTGCAGCAGTGGCTGGGGTGAGACATGGAATAGCACACAGGAGACGTCCATTAACAGTCGACCCCCTTCTACCACTCTGATACGCTCATGTTCTCCTTATAAGTCTCACCTATCTCATAGTCCCTTAATGGGGAAGACAACCAGATGCCACAGAAACGTAATACAACATAGTTAGTGAAACAAGCTCCAAACCCTGCTGATCTTGAGGCCACTTTTGATATTCATCAGCTCTGTCCTCCAGCTCCCAGTCTTGATTCTCCTTACCTTTAGGCCACGCTTTGGTCGACCTGGATTTCTTTCCTCAGAGGGTAGCCCAGGTCTTCACCAAGAGATCTCCCTTGACCTTGTGACCTTGTGAGGTCATATTTCCTGTAGTTACCTGTTCACTGTTGTCAAAAGGTATGGAAGCATTAAGAGATGCTTCTTCAAGGAATCCCCAGGTTCCTGGATATAGTCCTCTCTTACTCCATTGTGTAGCAATACCTCTAACTCCCCATGGTGACTGGTGACAATTACTTCTACCAATATTGTAACTTTTTCTCAGTTGGTTGATCCATTGGCATGAGGAACTTAAATGACCAGGGGTAGTAACAGCTTCAAGTTCAGTGGAAATAGTGCCTGGTGTATTTTCTTTAAGAACAAAGGTCTGTGGTCTGAGAGTGCTAAAGTTTGCAGTAACAGGAAGCACAGATTTCACAAGCAGAAAAGCTAACAATGATTATGTATGATTGTTTCATGATTTTCTTTGCTGTTTCTGTTATTATCTCTTATTTTCTTCCTTCTACTTTGTATTTTAATTTCTGTTTATTTTCTTGCTTTACGAGGTGGAATGATAGAGCATTGATTTCAAATCTTTCTTCTTTTCTAATAGAAACATCAGAAGTTGTAAATTTCTCACTAGTACTGCTTTAGTTGAATCCCATATATTTTAATAGGTTGTGTTTTCAATTCTGACCCTTTTGAAATATTTTTTAATTTCCCATGTAATTTTTAAAAATACTTTTAAAATTTTTTCAATTGGCATACAACTGGTATATAATATTATGTTAATTTCAGGTGTACAACATAGACATTTATATAACTTATGAAGTGATCACCTTAATAAATCTAGTAACCACCTAACACCATACATAGTTATTAACAATATTATTGACTATATTCTCTATGCTGTACTTTACATCCCTATGACTATTTTGTAACTACCAGTTTGCACTTCTTAATCTCTTCCCCTTTTTCTCCTACCCCCCCCCCCAAAACCCCGCTCCCATCTGGCAACCATCAAAATGTTCTCTGTATCTATGAGTTTGTTTTAATTTTGTTTGTTTACTTGTTCTTTAGAGTCCACATGTAAGTGAAATCGCATGGCGTTTGTCTTTCTCTGTCTGACTTATTTCACTCAGCACAATACCCTCTGGGTCTGTTCATGTTGTTGCAGATAGCAAGATTTTATTCCTTTTCATGGCTGAGTAATATTCCATTGATATATGTAGCACTTCTTTTTTATCCATTCATCCATTGATGGACATCCAGGTTGCTGCCATATCCTGGCTATTTTAAATAATGCTATAAGAAACCAAGTGATCATAAATCTTTTTGAATTAGTGTTTTGGATTTCTTTGGATAAATACACAGAAGTGGGATTACTGGGTCCTTCTTTGTCTCTTATTATATAGCCTTAGTTTTAAAGTCTGTTTTGTCTGGTATAAGTATTGCTACCCCAGATTTTTTTTTTCCTTTCATTTCTATTTTCATGAAATACTTTTTCCCATCTCTTTACTTTCAGTTTGTATGTGTGTTTCCATCCGAAGTGAGTCTCTTGTAGGCAACATCTGTAAAGGTCTTATTTTCTTATTCCTTTAGCCACCCTATTGCTTGCAGCATTTAATCCATTTACATTTAAAGTAATTGTTGATTAGTTATGTAGTAATTGCCATTTTATTCACATTTTTGGATTTTTTTTCTTCTTAAAGATGTCTCTCTGACATCTCTTGTAATAACTATTTTGGTGATGATGAACTCCTTTAGCTTTTTCTTGTCTGGGACTCTATCTGTCTTTCAATTCTAAATAGTACCTTTGTTGGGTAGAGTAATCTTGGTTGTATTATCACTTTGCTTTTTATCATTTTGAATATATCCTGCCAATCCCTCTGGCCTGCAAAGTTTCTGTTGAGAAATCAGCTGATAGTCTTATGAGAGCTCTCTTGTAGATAACTACTTGCTTTTCTCTTGCTGCTTTTAAGATTCTCTCTTTGTCTTTAACCTTTGGCATTTTAATTATGATGTGTTTTGGTGTGGGCCTCTTTGGGTTCTTCTTGTTTGGGACTCTCTGTGCTTCTAGGGCTTATATGTTTCCATAATTATTTTCCTTCAAATAAGTTTTCTGTTCCTTGCTGCCTCTCTTCTCCTTCTGGTAACCCTGTGTTGTGAATGTTGGTATGCTTGATATTGTCCCAGCGGCCCTTAAACTAGCCTCATTTTTTTGGATTCTTTTTTCTCGTTGCTGTTCTGATTGGGTGTTTCCTGCTTGCCTTATCTTCTAAATCGCCAGTTTGATCCTCTGCTTCATCCAATCTACTGTTGATTTCCTTTAATGTCGTCTTCATTTCAGGTATTGTATTCCTCGTTTCTGACTGGTTCTTTTTTGCTTTCTACCTCCATTTTTATGTTTCCTATCTCTTTGTTAAATTTCTCACTGAGTTCATCTACTCTTCCTCTGAGTTCATTGAGCATCCTTATAACCAGTATTTTGAACTCTGCATCTGGTAGATTGCTTGTCTCTATTCTGTTTAGTTCTTTTTTCGAAAGCGTTGTTCTAGTCATTCATTTAGGACGTGTATCTCTGTCTTCTCATTTTGGCTGCCTACTTGTGTTTGTTTCCATACATTAGGTAGGGCTGCTATGTCTCCCAGTCTTAGTAGAGTGGTCTTATGTAGTAGGTGTCCTGTAGGGCCCGGTGGCTCAGTCTCCCTGGTCACCTGAGCCAGGTACTCCAGTGTGTCCCTTGTATGAGTTGAGTGTACCCTCCTGCTGTAGTTGAGCCCTGGTTACTGTTTGCATGTCAATGGGAGTGACTGACCCTGGGTCTGATTGGTAGTGAGCAGGATTTGCTTTAACAGGGCTCTGGTGCCTGCCTAGTCTTCTCTTTGGGTGTGTCATCCTTGAATGGGGCCCCGGTGGTATTCCAGCTAAAAATGAGAAGCCACCAGGTGTGCCGGCCCCGGGGCCTCCTGAGAAGGGTCCCATGGCAGGCCAAGTTCAGGTGCAGCCTGTTTCTTGCCCAGGGTCGCCTCACATAAGCCACTGAGCAATCTGCAGATGGCAGCCACCTTTGGAGGCGCCTGGATAGGCTAAGCTGTGAACCGAGGCCGGCTGCCGCTAGTGACAGGCGTGGGCTCAGCAAGAGGTATGGAGCACACCGATGCCGCATGCTGCTTATCTGGGGTTTGTGAACCTTTGAGAGGTTTTAGGAAAGTCTGCCGCATGAGCCAAGACAGGCTGTATGGAAAAAGCACTGGAAGCGGCCAGTGTGGGCCGCACGTTGGGAGGGGCGGGGCCTCAGGGAAGCACTGGGCGGGGCGACCAGTGGCAGCTCCATCTGTGGAGACTCAGATATGGCGCCTGCCTGGGTCTGGAGGCCGGGGGTGGGAGAGCTCCACAGAGAAACAGTGGATTTTGCCAGCACTTCTGTCTGAGAGAAAGCGGCCCCTCCAGCCCTCGCCCTGAAGCCAGACAACTCCGCCCCTCCCCGGATGTTCCTCGCGCCTTTCGCACTTGGGGCCCCGGCGCCGGAGCCCGGAGCGAGCGCGCCCGTCAGCGGTGAGTCCGCGCGGCCCCTGAAGGGGAGCGTCTAGTACTTCACCCTCCTCTGTGTCACTCAGACACCCTCTCTGCTGGTTGTCATCGCCAGAAGTTGTGGGACTCTCCCCCTGGCACTGGAATCCTAGGCCGGGTTGCCCTGCGTGAGGCTGGGACCCCTCACTCCTTCAGAGGGACCTCCACAGTCGAGATGTCCCTTCCTGGTTTTAAGCGCCACACGTGGGTGTGGGACCAGCCCAGTCAAGTCTTTGCCCCTTCTGCCAGTCTCCAGGTGGCTTCTTCTGTACGTGCTTAGTCGTAGGACTCCTGTTCAGCTAGACTTCGGGTGGGTCCCGCTGATGGTGGTTCTGTAGTTTTAGCCGTAATTTTGATGTGGTCGTGAGAGGAGGTGAGCACAGCATTTACCTAGTCTGCTGCCTTGACTGGACTTCCCTCCTGTAGGTTTTTTTTTTTTTTTTTGAGTCATGTTATATAGAAATATGTTGCTTAATTTCTCAATATTTGGAACTTTTAAAAACATTTAGCTATTGATTTCAATCCCTTCACAGTCAGAGAATATACTCTCAATTATTTAATCCTTTGAAGTTTTCGAGACTTGCTTTATGGCCTTGTTCATGGTTTATGCTGGTGAATAACCCCGTGTGCGTTTGAAAAGTTCATGAGCACAGCAGGTGTTGGGTGTGAAGTTCTGCGAATATCAAATTAGTCGATAGTGTTATTTATATTTTCAAATTCCGTACGGATTTTTCTCTCCACTTGCTCTGTTAATTATGGAGGAAATGATATCAAAATATAGACTTATATTTGTGGGTTTGCCTATTTCATTCTTAGTTCTATCAATTTTGCTTCATGCATTTGAATCTCTGTTATTAGATGCATGCATATTTAAGGTTGTTATATCTTCCTAATGAATCAATACCTTTGTCATGTTGAAAAATTCCTCTTTATTTCTGGTACAACTCTTTGAAGTCTTTTTTTCTGGTGCATCCGCTTTTCTGCTCACTGTTTTCACAGAATACCTTTCCAACCTTTTATCTTCCACCTATTTGTGGAAAGTAAGTGGTGGTTCCTTGGTAGAATATTTGAAGTGTCACATAACAGAAGTGTCTGATACAATCAGTAATCCCTGTGATGAATAGGTTAGTATCCATGTATCTGATTTATCTACTCTGAATCTTATTTATAACCAGATCTATTGGTTTGCTGTCTTTTTCATAGACCCATGTTTGCTACAAAGATTTCACAAGATTTATTTTCTATAGATATGATGACCTAACCCAAAGATATGTCCTCATACATGTCCTAATCTTGGGAACCCCTGGATATGTTATTTTACATGTCAAAAGAGGCTTTGCAGATGTGTTTAAGGTTTAGCGCTTTGAGGTGGGGAGATTATCCTGGATTATCTGGGTGGTCCCAATCTAATTGAATCTCATTAGTCATTAAAAGTGGAAAAGTTTCTCCATCTGGGGTCAGAGAAAGAGATGTGATGACAGAAGGAGGGTCCGAGAGATTTGGCATTGCTGACTTTGAAGATGGAGGAAGGGGTCCAGGAGCCAGGGGAGGGGAGCAGCCTCTAGAAGCTGGAAAAGGCAAGGAAACAGACTGTCCCCATGGCTCCAGAATGGATAGCAGCCTTGCTGACACATTAATTTTAGCCCTATGACCCTGTCAGACTTCTGTAAAATAATAAATTTGTGTTGTTTTAAACCACCAGGTTAGTGATAATCTGTTAACGGCAGCCATGGAAGATGAGTATATCCCTGCACTACTAATCTTGATTCGAAGTGCCTGGGAACAGAGAGCTATGTAGGAGTGTCTCATTCTGTCTGAGAACCAGAAGTTCCTTAAAAGAAAATTCTCAGAACTGAAAGTCTGGAGCATTTCTCAGCTCCACCTTCTCTAACATTTACAAAATTTCTCAATAGGAGGAAAAGACAAGTCCCAGAAGTATTGTTTTTTTTTTTTTTTTTCAGTAGTCTGGATAAAAGAGAACCTATTTTTTGATGAATATGATTTATTATTTAAAGAATAAATTAATCCATTAAAAAAAAAGTAGAATATGCCAAGGAAAAATTTATTTTGGATCTGAAACAAGTTTCAAACCTTTAGGAATTTTTTCCTAAGGTTTTAGATCCTGTGAAACTGCTTCCATAACAACAGGCCCATGGAAACCTCAAGGGGCTGTCACTATGGATGTAACTGGAGACGTCCTTAAAATTGGGAGACTGGACAACTGCCCAGGATCCAATATGTTAACAACAGCCAAGCTGACAGTGGAGGAGTGTAGCTCAGAGAGGTAGGTAGTGGAGAAGGAAGCACCTCACCAATTCATGCCAGAACAAAATAAAACTGAGGTGCCCTACCCAGGTCTGTCAAGGCAAATTAGTTGAGAATACATCTGATTTCCAGTTCATTCCCTCCACCCATCCCCCTTACTACATGGTTCTCCTGATCTCTCCCCTCTTCCCTCCGTACTTTTTTTTTTTGGATGCTCTTTAGAAACTCCTCTTCCTTGTCAAGATTGTTACTAATGTTCTTTCAATCTTTATTTCATTTATATAATAATGGGGGAGGAAAAAGCAAGATTGAAGAGCAGTCACTTAGAGCAATTTCCTTATCTACTCTCTTCTGGGGAGTGTCTCCTCCAAGTGAAATTACTGCCAGGCTTTGCCTAAGAGCATTATCCTGTTTCCAGATAATTTTTATTATATGAAAGGTAGGCTAAGAGTATTTAAAATTGGAACTTAAGATCTCTGCTTTTTAAAATGTAGCCAAGCACACAAAAATAAGATTTGAGTATTAAGCCCAGTGAATAAATAGGATTATCAGTAGTCCAGATAAAGAGCATCCATTGACATCCCTACAATTATTTTAGTTCAGTAGATATTACATCTTCATGATAGTGTTAAGAGCATAAATTGAGAGACTAAACAGACACCTTTCTAGCTAGGGTTCCTCTCTTAATCATATGACCATAAAATTAAACTAAAATAGAATTGTATACTTTTAGGATGGTGATCCTATTCTCTATTCCCCATCATTCTTTATTTTCCAATTTATTGAGTTCGAATATGTCTTAGAGAAATCTAGATAGGTCTAATAGAATTCAGCTAATAATCTCTAATTACCAAGTTGGCTCTGGTAAATAAGTCCTTTCTCTATCAAAAAAAAAATACTAGTTAGCTATTCTTTTTTGTAGTTTGGCAATATCAACATGTAATGCCCTTTAAACAGTATCCATCTATAGAAAGGGGATATTTTGTTTGGAAAAGACTTATAAAATGACATTGATATACATATTTGCTTTCAATGTATATTGTACTTGAAATCAGTGAATGTAGCTAACACCATTTTAAATACTCTTTTGGTGTGGAAAAAAAAATGACAAGCATTTAAAAACCATTTCAGGCAACAAAATTATATAATTTAACATTCACAATTATGTCTTTACAAGAGTGAAAAGGATGAATCATTCTTATGAACAATTTTAAAAGATCTATTCTCTTTCTCTAAAAATCAGTCAAACTATCCACTTTAATGTTTTCTACTGAGAAAATGACTAATAGACCCAATTTGGATGAATGTTGAGCTCCTTAACTTTAAAACGTTGACCACCAGAAATGTTTATACTTTTCTGCTACTTATGTCTCTTTTCTTCTAGCTAGTCTCTTAAATCACATGTACACACGCACACACACACACACACACACACACACACACACACACACACACACAGCTTTCAAAGTAATCCATTTCTTAGAAAAAATGCCAAAGCTGGCTGATGGCTCTATTTGCTGAGCTATATGATTAAGAGTTTTTCTAATTGATTTGCTTTCCCTGAGGGAAAAATAGTGAGGTGGATTGTTAAATACAAGTGAAAAGCAGGTAACATTTTTTTCTCTCCTAATTGTGTGTGGAAATGATGTGGTCTTTGCCTTACAGCTCAGTTTTCAAAAAAGTAAATTTTATTTATCTTCTGGTACAAAGTGCTTCACGAATTCCCTTAGGAAGATACCATTGAGAAGTTAGAAATCTATAGTATCCTGTATTTGAATTTTCAACCAATAATATATCTACTTTTGACTTTTAAAAAGATAACCTTGAGATAAGCCTTCAGATATATCAGATTATAGATATCCCGAGTTACAGTCTTTGCTTTTTTGCTTGATAAGAAAGCTTAAAACTACTGTATTAAGTTGTCTTCAAACATAGGTGCTAATTGAAAAAGACCTAAAATCAACACAGAACCTACCTGTGTCAACAGGAACAAACCTCCCTATTTCAGGATATTGTTGAGTCGACAGTAATCTGTATTGAGAGTCTTACTATTAACAATCAAATAATGCTAGGAGAGAACGCACTCTAACATCTCTCTTTACATTGCTATTGAAAGGGATAACTGTGAAAATGGATTCAATAAAACAAAGGGGGAAATTTACACAAACAATGACAACAGCAAAAAATAGTTTGTGTTGAAACCATACCATATTTACTGAATTAAAATTTTAGGAGATTGTTAAAAACAAGAACTGATACAAGATTTTTCAGCAAATATTCCAGAGCAAACTTTAATTCTCCAGAATATTGCAGAAAGAGAAATCCAGCAGGGGCCTCTTGAGATTTTGAAGCTGATGAAACCACATCTCAGTGGATAGGCAACTGACCCCAACCAGGTCCACCCAGAGGGACAGCCTGGTTTCTTAAAGGAAAGGAGACTCTAGACTCCTCTATCTTGTCTCTGTCTTATCTCTAGCAGACAATCACAAAGAAATTCAAAGTAGTTCACACTGCAGACTCTAAAAGGAAGGGACTCTGATCCTCCAGAAATGAATTGTTTTATGGTTATTAATTAAGCCTGAGGCTATCAGAGCTGTGATTATTGTCTTAGTCCATTCAGGCTGCTGTAACACAAAAAAAGAAAAGCATGGATTGAGTGGGTTAAACAACAAACATTTATTCTCACAGTTCTGGAGGCTGAGAAGTCCAAGATCAAGGTGCTGGCAGATTTGATGTCTGGTGATTCCTAGTCCGTAGATCACCACCATGCATCTCTGGAATGTTTTCATCTCTTTGTCCTCTCACATGGGACAAGCTCTCTCTGGACTCTCATAAGGGCACTAACCCCATTGTGAGGGCTCCAACCTCATGACTTCATGTCACCATAGTTACCTCCCAAAGGCCTCATCTCCTAATACTGCCCCTTTCTGAGATAGGGTTTCAACGTAGGAATTTTGAGGAGACATAAACATTCGGTTCATAACATTTGTGCTCTGGGACTTTGTGATCCAAATATAATGCAGAAATTCACATTGCACAATGCAAATTGATGACAGTGGATTCTTACCAGGCAGTAAATGACACTTCTTCCTATCATATGGTTACTTAGATGTAATCTAAATGCTGCTTGTTGTAATATAATAATAAGCTGGAGAGAGAGAGAAAGAGAGAGAGAGAGAGAGAGAGAGAGAGAGAGAGAGAGAGAGAGTAGAAAAAGGAGGAGGAAGAAGAGGAGGAGGAGAATGTGAGAGAAGGGAGGGAGAGAGGAAGGGGGAGAGGAGGGAGAGAGAGTACTTATCATGGTAAAATATTCATAACATAAAATTTACCATTTTAAGCATTTTTCAGTGAACATTCCATAGCATTAAGTACACTCATATTGCTGTGCATCCATCACCACCATCCACCTCTGGAATGTTTTTTATTGCTCCAAACTGAAGCTCCATACCCATTAAACAATAACTCTCCATACCCCATACCCCGACTCCTTGGCAATCACCATTCTCCTTTTTGTCTATGAATTTGACTGTTCTAGGGACCTCATATAAATGGAATCATGTAGTGTCTGTCCTTCTGCAACTGGCTTATTTCTCTTAGCATAAGGTCAAGGCTCCTCCATGTCATAGCATGTCAGAATTCCTTCCTTTTTAGTGCTGAGTAGTTCCATTGTATGTATATATCATGTTATGTTTATCCATTTATCTATCAGTGAACACCTGGGTTGCTGTCATCTTGTGGCTATTGTGAATAATGCCGCTATGAACATAGGTGTACAACTATCACCTGAAGTTCCGGCTTTCAATTCATTTGTGTATATATCAAGCAGTGGAGTTGCTGAATCATGTGATAATCCTATTTTTAATAATTTGAAAGCTGCCAGACTGTTTTCCGTAGTGGCTGCACTATTTTATATTGCCACCAACATAAGGGTTTCAGTTCCTCCATATCCTCACCAACACTTATTTTCTGTTATTTTGAAAATAGTGATCATAATGGAAGTGAAGTTATATCTTATTGCAGTTTTTATTTGCATTTCCCTAGTGCTTAGTGATGTTAAACATCTTTTCATGTGCTTATTGGAGATTTGCGCATCTTTGGAGAAATGTCTGTTCGAGTCCTTTTCTCATTTATTAATCGGGTTTGTGTGTGTGTATACGTTGCATGAATGAGTTCTTTATATAGTCTGAATATTAACCCCTTATCAGATATAAGACTAACAAGTATTTTCTCCTCTTCCATGGGTTGCCTTTTCACTCTGTTTATAGTATCCTTTGATGCATAAAAGGTTTTAATTATAACAAAGTCCAATTTATTTTGCTTTGTCACCTGACATATTCAAGAAATTATTGCAAAACGCAATATTATGAAGTTTTTTCCTATTATTTCTTCTAAGTATTTTATAGTTTTAGGTCTTATATTTATATTTTTGATCTATTTCGAGTTAATTTTTGTATGTGGTATAAGATAAGAGTCCAACTTTATTCTTTAGCATGTGGATATCTAGTTTCCCCAACATCATTTGTAGGAAGGACTATTCTTTTCTCTGTTGAATTTTCTTTACACTCTTTTCAAAATTCAACTGTCTGTGCATGTCAGAATTTATTTCTCGGCTCTCTACTGTATTCCATTAGTCTGTAAGTCTATCTTTATGCCAAGACCACATTCTTTTGATTATTATAGCTTTGAAGTAAATTTTGTTATCAGGAAGTATGAGACCTCCAACTTTGTTCTGTTTCAAGATTCTTTTGACTATTCTAGATCTTTTGAGATACTATATACATTTTAGGATGGATGATTTTTATTTCTGCAAAAAAAGGTCATTAGGATTTTGATATGGATTGCATTAAATCTGTAGATCACACTGCCTGGTACTGCTATGTTGACAATATTAAGTCTTCTAATTAATAAATATGGGATGCCTTTTTATTTGTGTCCCTTATTTCTGTCAGCAACATTTTATAATTTTCAGAGTATAAGTGATTCGCTTTCTTGGTTAAGTTTATTCCTAAGTATTTTATTCTTTTGATGCTTTTGCAAGTAGAATTATTTTCTTAATATCGTTTACAGAGTGTTCATTGTTTTTGTATAGAATGCAACAGATTTTTGTGTGTTGATTTGTATATTACAACTTTGCTGAATTTTAAAATTGTATTTTAACATCTTGAGGGTAAAAAAGAGTGTTGATATTGGGTAACAAATTTTAATTTAACAGGAAGCCATGTTTTATAAGTAGTATTTTTTTAACATAATGGTATAGTGAATAAAACTGTAAGTTAAAAACATTTACAAGTAAAAAGGATTTCATTATTAATATCATAATCCCATTTTAATTGTTTTATTTTTTAAACTCAAAACAGAAATCTGCTGCAATTCTATTTTTCTCTTTTTTGTCAGTTTTATGTTGTATGAATAGATAAACATGAATTGATTAGAATAAGTAAAAGAAATTCCTGTAGTTTCTCAAAGTTAAAGGGATGATGTTTTCTTAAATTTGTAATGAGAACTGTATAACAAGTTTTATCTTTTTGTGATTTTTCATTCACTAGAACAACTTCCCTGGTATTTTTATAAAGTTTGTGACAGTGAATGCCAAATGTGATCTCAATTGCTCATTAGGACTAACACAGACTATTTACAAATTCAATTCATCTAAACTTTATTGAGTGCATAAATTGATCCCTGCTATGAAGAGAGAGGCTATGTATGGCTTTATGTTGTCAACCATCTGGAAGAAGAGCAAAAAGGTCATGTGATTGTCTCTGTGGTGAACTTACTAAAACAAGTGGGTTGGTCAACCAACACATGGGAGAAAAAAGGTAAACAAAGGTCAGGTAATTGATTTTTGGGATTCATAAAGGCTAAACATTCTTCCTGATTTACCAATTTTTCAACAAGTTGTGATCTCAAGAATGACTTCTTTAGAAAATTTTCTTGGAGACAGTGCATGGATAAAGGATTATATGAATTAAATATTAGGTTTTGCCAAGACTTTTGGGTGTCATTAAGAACTGTAATAAATCTATCTACCTTTCCATCTATTTAATAGAAGGACTTCTATATGTCTCTTTATAATCATTTTTTATTTAACATGTTGTCAATAAATAATCATCAGGCGACCCTACAAAAAATTAAGAGAAAAAAATCAGCTGAATGGCTTATTAACATTGTTCTGGGTACGTGGATGAGCGAATATTCAAAATATTATTTTTTTCCTCAAGTGTGTGAAAATATAGAAATATCCCAGTGGTTCTTCATAGTGTGATGATCATTTGGGAAAAAAAAAATTAGGTATATTAGTATAAGACTATGGAAAATACTTGGAAAAAAATCTTTCTCTTCTGAGTATAAATAGAAGACTTTCAAATGTCACTGTCTAGTTTGGCTTTAGCTACCAAACAGTCCAGTAACTCAAAATATGCTTTAGTTTTTCCTTCTTCTTTTTTTTTTTTTCTATTTTTTATTTTTAGAGTAATAGGAATGTGTGGGTGGGACACGAGAAATACAGAATGATCCATAACCATTTTGATTCTTCTCCTGGCAGGCCTTAGTTCCTGCTAAGATAAGAGTTTCTTTCATTTACACTAGGCTTAAATAAACATTTTTTTTTTATCTGCACTGCGTATGATGGTGACCACTATCCACATGTGGCTATCCTACAGAGCCCTTGAAATGTGGTTAGCGTGACTGTGAAATAAATTTCTAAAAGTGAATAAACTTTTTTTTTAGAGCAGTTTTAGGTTCATGGCAAAATTGGGCGGAAAGTACCAAAAATTCCCATATAACATCTGACCCGCACATGAACACCTTTTCCCCATCGACGTTTCTCACCACAGTGGGACATGTGTTACAATCAATAAAAATACGCTGACACATCGTTATCACCCAAAGTCCATAGTTCACTAGCAAAGGCCATAGCTTATTAAGCGAGGTCCATTAGGGCTTATGCTTGGCATTGTACATTCTGTTTACATCATACGGAATAGTTTCCCTGCCCTAAAAATCCTTTGTGTTTTGCCTATTCATCCCTCTTTCTCCATTAACCCCTGCCTTTTCCAGAATGCCATATAGTTGGAATAATACAGCATGTACCTTTTGAGACTGGTTTCTTTCATTTAGTAACATCCGTTTAAGGTTCATCCTTGTTTTTTCAAGGCTTGATAGAGCAGAGTAATAGTCTGTTGGTCAGGCGTACCACAGTTTGTCTATCAGTTCACCTACTGAAAGAAAGGCATCTTGGTTGCTTCCAAGTTTTGGCAATTCTTAATAAAGCTGCTATAAATATATGTGTGCAGGTTTTGTGTGAACATAAGTTTTCAGTATATTTGTGTAGATGCCAAGGAGTATGAACGCTGGATCGCATAGTAAAAGTATGTTTTGTTTTGTGAAAAAGCTGCCAAATGTCTTGCCAAGTAGCCGTACCATTTGGCATTTCCACCAGCAGTGAAAGAGAGTTCCTGTAGCTCCAGCTTCTCCCCAGCATTTGGTATTGTCAGTGTTTGAATTTTGGCAGTTCTAATGCAGTTGACTCTTGAGCTATTCAGGGTTAAGGGTGCAGACTCCCGTGTAGTGGAGTTGCATATGTGGATTCCCAACTGTGGATGGGTTCAAGGGTCAACTGGAGTTGTATAGTGATATCACATTGCTACTTTAATTTGGAATTCCCTGATAACATATGAACATCTCCTATGCTTCCTTGTCACTACCTGTATGCCTTCTTCAGGGAGCTGTCTGTGCAGGTCTTTTGCTGAACATTTAAAAAAATCGTGTGTCTTATTTCCTTACTGTTAAATTTAAAGCATTCTTCTTGTATTTTGGATAACAGTTTTTGTCAGATATGTCTTTCGAAATCATTTTCTCCCTGTCTCTAGCTTGTCCTTTCATTCTCTTGATGTCTTTTGCAGAGCAAAAGTTTTTAATTGTAATGAAATTTAGCTTATCAAGTATTTCTTTCATATATCATGTCTTTGGTGTATATAAAAAGACATCACCATATCCAAGATCATATAGGTTTTCTCCTATGTTTTCTAGAGTTTCATAATTTTGTATTTTCTTTTTAGATATATGATCTATCTTGACCTAATTTTGTGGAGGATATGAGGTCTGTATATAAATTCTTTTTTCTTTTCTTTTCTTTTTTTTTTTTTGCATATGGATGTCTAATAGTTTCAACACCATTTGTTGAAAGGACTATCTTTGCTCCATTTCATTACTTATGTACCTTAATCAAAGATTAGCTAATTGTATATATGGCTCTATTTCTGGCTTCTCTATTCTGTTTCATTGATCCGATTGTCTAGTCTTTCCAATACCACACTGTCAATTACTGTAGCTTTAAAGTAAGTCTTAAAGTTGGATAGTGTCAATTTTCCAAATTTGTCCTTCTCCTTCAATATTATGTTGGCTTTTCTGGCTCTTTTACCTTTTTGCATAAACTTTAGAATCAAGTTTTTAATATTTACAGAATAACTTCTTGGAATTTTGGTTGGTGTTGTGTTGAATTTATGAAAGAACTGACATCTTGACAATATTGAATCATCCTATCCATGAACATGAAAATTATCTCCATTTATTTAGTTTTTACCTGATAGCTTTCATTAGAATTTTACAGTTTCCTCATGTAGATCTCGAACCTAATTTGTTATATTTATATCAAAGTATTTCCTTTTTTGGTGCTAATATAAATGGAAATGTGTTTTTAATTTAAATTCCACTTATTTATTCCTGGTACATAGGAAAGCAATTGACTTTTGTATATTAACCTTGCATCTGGCAACCTTGATATAAGCACTTATTAGTTTCAGGAGCTTTTTGTTGATTCTTTTGCATTTTCTATATAGACGATCATGTCAACTAAAAAGAAAAGTAGTTTTATTTCTTCTTTCCAAGTCTGTATACCTTTTATTTCCTTCTCATTTTTTTATTCTTCTTTTCTTCAGTTTTTATTTTATTTCCTTTGCATTCTTCTCTTAATGCATCCACTATGACTTCCACTGTGATGTTGAAAAGCAGTAGTAGAAAGGAGCATTCTTTCCTTGTGCCTAATCTTAGCAGGAAAACTGAGTTTCTCACTCAAAGAAACTAATAGTATGATCTCTCTCTCTTTGAGTTGTAGGGTTTTTTATTTTTTATTTTTTTAATAGATGTTCATTATGAATACGAGGAAGTTTCTCTCTATTCCTAGTATGCGGGGAGTTGTTATCATAATGTGTGTTGGATTTTGTCAGTGCTTTTTATGCATTTATTGCTATAATGATGGGAGTTTTCTTCAGCTTATCGATATTGCAATGTAGATTATACTAACTTTTGAATGATGAAGCAGCCTTATATACATGGGATAAATCTCACTTGGTCATGGTATATAATTCTTTTATACATTGCTGGATTCAATCTGCTACTCTTTTGTTGAGGATTCTTGCATCTCTGTTAATGAGAAATATTGATCTGTCGTTTTCTTGTAATGTCTTTGTCTAGTTTTGGTTCTAAAACAATGCTGGCCTCATAGAATGAGTTAGGAAGTCTTTCCTCTGTTTTTATCTTCTGGAAAAGATTATAGAAAATTGTCATATTTCTTTCTTAAATGTTTGATAGAATTCACTAGTGAACCCGTCTGAACCTGATGCTTTCTGTTTTGGAAGGTTAATATCGATTCGCTTTCTTTTATAAATATAGGCCTATTCAGATTGTCTATTTATTCTTGTGTGAGTTTGGACAGTTTGTGTCTTTCAAAGAATTGGTGCATTTCACCTAGGTTATCATATTTGTGGATAGAGAGTTGTTTATGATATTCCTTTATTATGCTTTTTTTGTCCATGGAATTTGTAGTGATACCCCTGTTTTCATTTCCTATATTAATAATTTTTGTCTTCTTTTTTCTTAGTTATTCTGGGCTTACTGATTTTATTGATCTTTTCACAAAGTCAGCTTTTGGTTTTGTTGATTTTTTAATCAATTTCCTATTGTCAATTTAATTGATTTCTGCTTTAATTTTCATTATTTTTTTTTCTTCTCCTTACTTCAGATTTACTTTTCTATTCTTCTTACAGTTTTCTAAGGTAGAAGCTTAGGTTACTGATCATAGATCTTTTTTCTTTTCTGCTATTTCCCTCTAAGCACTGCTTTTGCTGTATCCTACAAACTTTAATAATTGCATTTTCGTTTTGTTCAAATGTTTTTTAAAAATTTATCTTGAAATTACTTCTTTGATCTTTGTATTTTTTAGAAGTATGTTGTTTAATCTCCATTTATTTGGGATTTTTCAGCTGTATTTTTGTCATGGATTTCTAGTTTAATTCTATTGTTATCTGAGAGTAGACATTGTATGATTTCTATTCTTTTATCTTATTAAGGTGTGCTTTATGACCCACAGTGTAGTCTATCTAGGTGAATGTTTTATGTGAGTTCGAGAAGAATGTTAATTATTTTATTATTGGTTGAAGTTGTTTATAGATGCCAATTATTCCAGTTGACTGATGGTTTTTAGTTCTTCAACCATGATCTCACTGATTTTTTGTTTTCTGGATATGTCTGTTTCTGATAGGTATTGAAGTCTCCAACTCTACCGTATTTATTACTGTTTTCTAATTTTTGCCATTGTTCTTTGTTGCTATTTTTATCTTTCATACTTTTTTTCTGCCTTTTGGTTTTAATTTAGGATTTTATTTTATTCTATTTTGACTCTTTTCTTAGCATATTAATTATATTTCTCTTTTTCAATTTTTAAGCGGTTGCCTTAGAGTTCTCAATTTACATACAACTAATCCAGTGTCATTTTCACATAACACTATACTGCTTCATGGGTAATGTAAGTACTTTAAAGTTACAAAATATTTCTAATCCATCTTTCCTGTTCCTTGTGTCATAGCTGCCAACCATTTCAATATATCTCACTGCACACATACACATATAAGCATCCATAATCGAACGCATTGCTGCTGTTAGTATTTTGAACAAATTTATTGGATAAATTATGAATGAGAAAGGTGTTTATCTTACCTTATTCACTTTCTGATGTTCTTCTTCCTTTATGTAGATCCCAGTTTCTGACCTATAGTATTTTCTTTTCTCTGAAAACCTTTCACATTTCTTACAGGGATGGTCTACTGACAACAAATTCCTTCAATTTTTGTTTGTCTGAGAAAGTATTTATTTCTTCTTCGCTTTTGAAGGATAATTTGAGGGGTCCAGAATTCTAGGTTGGTGGTTTTCTTTCTTAAGATTTTACTTTAGTCTTTTTGCTTGCATGGTTTCTGAGGAGAATTCAGTTGTAATTCTTATCCTTGTTCCTCTATAAGTAAGATGCTTTTCTCCCTCTGGTTTCTTTCAAGATTTCTTTTTTAATCTTTGATTTTTTTGAAGTTTGAAAACGATATGCCTCTATGTAGTTTTTTTTTTTTGGAGGACGTTTATTCTGCTTGGAGTTCTCTGAGCTTCCTGGACCTATGGTTTGGTGTCTGACATTAATTTGGGGAAAATTCTCAGCTGTTATTGCTTCTAATTTGCTTCTGTTCCTTTCTCTCTTTTTCTGATTTTTCCAATTACACATGTCACCCCTTTTGTAGTTGTCCCATGGTACTTGGATATTGTGCTCTGTTTTTCTCAGTCATTATTCTCTTTGATTTTTAGTTTTGAAAGTTTCTGTGGTCATATCATCAAGCTCAGAGAGTTTTTCCTCAGCCACACCCAGTCCACTGATGAGCCCATCTAAGGCATTCTTCAGTGTTTTTGATATCTAACATTTCTTTTTTGATTCTTTCTTAGAATTTCCATCTCTCTGCTTATATTATCTATCTGTTATTGCATTTTTGGTCTACTTTTTCCATTAAAGCCCTTAGCATATAAATCACCATTTTTAAAAGTTCCTTGTCTGATAATGCCAACCTTTCTGCCATATCGGACTCTGGGTCTGATGTTTATTCAGTCTCTTCAAAGTGAGTTTTTTGCCTCTTTGCATGTGTTTTAAAGGATGATGTGATGTAATGGGTAAAAGGAACTGTCATAAATAGAACTTTATTAACATAGTAATAATGCCTGGGGGGAGGGGAAACAGCTAGTCTTATGATTAGGGCTCAGTCTTTCGGTGAGTCTGTGCCCCTGGACTGTGAACTTCTTGTCCCCTCAGGTTTCCCTGCTTGGGGCCTGGCTCCCACAGAGGTTTCTGTTTGTTGGTTTCTGCTCTGGTGAGTTGTATTCTCTGTATCCGTCTGTCTTTCTCTCCTATGTCTGAGCCAGCA
This sequence comes from Rousettus aegyptiacus, assembly GCF_014176215.1. NCBI lineage: Eukaryota > Metazoa > Chordata > Mammalia > Chiroptera > Pteropodidae > Rousettus > Rousettus aegyptiacus. Next base: position 88,892,955 of record NW_023416285.1, on the reverse strand, counting down.
ATTTATCCTGCGACCTCATTTTACTGGCGTGTCTAAGGAGAATTGTTAATTTTTAAGTTTTTCCAGATTTTTACTTGTTGTTAGGACACACTGGCAGAGTTCTAATCTTCATATATGCCATACCTGAAACTGGAAGTCTTTAATATTCAACTTTTAAGTTTGCATACGCAAACAGATATTGCAGATTTGCAATCCAGATGGTGCCTTTCACTAACAGGTTTCCATTTTGTTCTCAGCTATGTGTCTTTTGCAAGGACAAAACTAAGCCATTTATGAATGTGACAGAGATAGAGCAACCTATGGGATGTATGTGCCTGTTTAAACATAATTAGGATGTCCTATAAAATAAGTTTCTGAGTTTTTTTCCTCATTATATTATTTAAAGACAAACATGGTCCTTCTTGACAAATGCAAATGTGTACCTGACTCCATATGCACAGTGGACTTTAGGGTCTCTCTGAAAGTATATGGCATAAATCAGTTGGTAAAGGAACTTCTTGAATAGGAAAGCAAATAATTTCCCTAAAAAGTTGATGATCCCCAAAGCTATACATCCCTCAGAAAGGAAAAATATTTGAATTATAATTTTAACTTCATAAGAGATCGTAAACTGTCTTCAGTGAAGGAACATTGAATTTCTTTATCTGAAATATTAATTTTTAATAATGACAGGACTTTGAAATTTTTAGTGTATTTTAGAAGTATTGGATACTGGGAGCCATACTGACGTTAAATGTTGAAACATCCAGTAATAGATCTTTAATGACACCAGTAAAAAACCAGCTTCAGATTATAGCTGGAAGTAGCCAGATTACAGACAGAAATTGGCAGAGAAGGCTTCGCATGGCACAAGAGCTTAGATGTACAAGAAGGAGAGATAATCTTGGTTCCAGGAGATGTTTTATAGACCATCCTTCTTTGCGACAGGTCCTCCCTCGTGTATAATTATTGCACAGTACGTGATGTTAGTATTCATCCACTTTCTTGTGTGATGAGCTTTAACATTCTCTGTGACTAGGAATACAATTATAAGGACTAACTCAGATTTAAAACATTTACTTTCTTATCACTTTCTAAAATATTTAGCAATCCTGATTAGCAGCTGACCATCACAACTACATCTCAATTAGTTAATACAGCTTTTAGCGACCATTATCTGTAGACAAGTCACAGTTAATATGTGGACTTTATGCATCTGAGGATATTCATTTCATGTGCCTGATTCAAAACTGAAAAAAGAACTTAACAATGGCGTGTTAATGGGTTGCAGCTTAGGCAAAAAATAATTCTTTTTTCTTCAGAAAATTACAACTCCTAACTATTATGTCCGGTGTCCACTGATTTGAGTTTGGGGACTTGCTAAGCATGCAGGTCAAAAAGGAAGTTACTTTCTACTTCAAGTTTTCTAAATTGCTGGGAGAAATCTGAAGGATATTTTTCTTAGCTCTATTTCTGGGCAGAGCTGCTTTGCCAACATTTCTCTTTTTTTCTGCATCTTTAACGTTAATGTACTCTATCCATCATTTCACCCACTCTTGTCTTAGGGTATAAGTCAAGATATGTAAAATTGTTCAATAAAAGAATTTAATTGCCCTGAAGGAAATGGGAACATTTTTCTCTGGTAAGCCAAGAAAAAATGGTGGCACGTAAACTCTTGCTGGGAATTTTAAAAAGAGAAATACAAAATATACACTCTTGCAAATTAATTCCTAAGGACTTTTATTTTCCTTCAAGTTTTACTGACTGAAATGTTAAAAAATATATGGGTAGATTCAAAACAAGTGAAATGCCGTAATCAGATGTGGTTTGAGCTTTGGCATTTTATATTTGTATCTTTTGGACAGACTTTCTGTAGGACTCTTTGGTACTTTGGTATGAATCCAAGAGATATTATGGTTCATATGATCATTCATAATAATCTAAAAGAAAGCCAAGTATTGTCTCAAAAGAAAGCAAACTATGCTGGGTTTTCCTGCCAAACTCATTTATGCATGGACAAGGAAAGGTCAGAGGCCCCACAAATTAAGATTAAAGCTCTATATCCGAATGAAAATCTCCTTAAACTTAAAAAAAAGTTAATTTTCATGGTTTACGTGCTTCTATAGGCTTACAACACTAGTCTGTTGTTATAGCTTTCTTTTAGTGCATATTGTTTGCCTTGAAAATAGAACCAGTAATGTGATATCTTTGAGGTCAAAGGCATCATAATATCTATATATTGTATCATAGATTTTCATCACATATAGTGACTATTGTATGCCTAATTGGACATTTTTAGTGTTGGCATTTTCTATATTTTCTAATTATGTAGAAAGATATTGGTCAAAATAGAGGTGAATTTCAGACGGAGAGCTGGTCTCTGTAGGGCTTTGTATGTCCTCTCCAGTAATGAGATGACCTGGCCTCTTGCCCTAGTTCTGACATCGCATTTATGTGACTTTGGGTAAGTAATTTTCCTTCCTGAGCCAATGTTTCCTCATAACTAAAAGGAGGTAGTAATTTTATCTCTTGCAGGATTATGAGGAAATGGGGAAGGGGAAAGGTATAAGAAAGGGCATGAAAAAATGAATATAAATGAAAGTAAGCATTGCATAAGACCTTCAACCAGACAATTCTGAAGACCTTGAGGGAACATGGGCTTCCAGAAGGCACACTTGAATGGACGGCAAGTTATTATGATACCAATTATTTAGTTAAAAAACAAAACAAAACAAAACAAAACAACGAACAAAACAAGGAACCTGTTGTGAAATTCCACACAAGACATTCTATTTCATGTGAATACTCTTGCAGCTCCCAGAACTGAAATACATGTGGTTTTCTTGTGGGTGATACCATCTATAATAAAGGATTATTGGAATCAAGGATTATTGGTTTTCTCATTGTCAGAGACTGGAAGCTCTTATAAACACGAGTATTCAGTTTTATCACGTGTCAGACACTGCAAGCAAACAGCAAGTCTATAAGTTTAGGCCAATAAGAAAAAATAATAGATCAAATAATTTTTTAAAAATATGGCATTTTTGGATTTATTCAGAAGAGGAACTGGTTGAGATTTACAGAGATTCTCAGACTAATTCTATCTCTGTGTTTTTTGTATCTTAAACTTTTTCAAGATCTAATCAAGATCTACTTCTTCCAAACCAACTATTTGGAGTGGAAGTTTGAGGTAAAGATGGGAATTAGAAAGTGAGCTTACTAAATGTAGGTTCGTTAAGACACTGACGGTTTGAAAATTCATCTCAAGTTCTCTCTATCGAGCCAGAACCATTTTCACCACCATGCTTGTATCTTTTCTGAAGCATTTTTTCCACAACAATTCATGAGGAACAACCATGACGGTTCAGTATATGATCCATATTTTATTAGTATTTGCCAAGAAAATATTTCCAGAAACTACTGCTTTGTCAAAGATGAACCACAGCCAGGTGGCACTATAGACAGTGGAGATAAGAGGAGCTGTTAATTCAGCCACATCTTACAAATCAATATTAATTATTGTGTGTGAAAAGAAAGAAGGAGTGGGAAGTATAAAATGTCTTATTCCAATATTTGGAAATAAGGCTAAAATGTGAGCCTTTACTTGACCAGGGATTGCATAATCGTGTCTCACAGATACAGCCCGAGGTACAAATTACTAAGACAGAAGGACACCAGTTGCTTATGTTGTCTGGCCTTGGAGCAAACTATTGAAAACTGTTTACTAACTATCGAGCATTAGAGGTCTTAGGGAGCACCGATGCATGTATTTCGTTAATCTCTGAGAAATGCTATCAATTGCAAGCTCTTGGAGAACAAATACATTTTATGGATTTTCAAAATGTCCTTTGAAATTTATAATAATGAACCATACACGATTTCTCTAAAGTAGCATGGTTAATTAACTACGTATTTAAACATGGCAGAAAAACATCCAAAGGGCACATATGTGAAGACTCTCCATGGGGAGAGTGGTTCTGGATTCTACTTTGTTTTTCAGTCTGCTGCCCCATGCTGGGATGGATGTGAGAGAGCAGGTCAGAATAGTCCTAATCCTCCTTCCATCGATTGAGCTGATTAATTAAAATGGAGAAATATCCTTCTCAAGCACACCTAAAACAAAACACCCAGAATGCTTCTATACAAGCATTTAAAAAACAAACTGTGTCAACCTGTTTTAGTATATCCATAAATCTAAAACCCTCACATATTTTGTATGTTTGACCTTTTTCTTGATAGATAAAATAAGCCAGTAGTTCTCAATTGGAGGTGATTTTTATCTGCCAGCCCCCGCCGCTTCCCCTAGGGACATTTGACAACATCCGGGGGAATTTTTGGTTGTCACGACTCGGGGCAGAGGGACAACTGAACAGGCATCTAGTGGGTAGGAGCCAGGGATGCTGCTGCTAAGCATCCCACAAAATGCAGGAAATGATTCTCTGGCCCCAAACGTCAATAATGTCGAAGTTAAGTCTCTCGACCTGAGCCTGGATTCCAATAGAAAAGACCGTGACGTGAAAGAGATATACTACGGAAAAAAATTCAAAAGAACGTGGGACAAAAAGCACATTGAAGCACTTCCTGCAGATGCTCACGTGAACATTTTTTCTCTAAGTAATGTTAGGGCGTTTTGCACATATAAAACGGTGGCCACTCACCTCTCTGAGAATGAAATAGCGCCTTGGGAGAGGACACCCTTATCTTTCTAAAGGACAGGAAGACCTTGAGTTATCTCTTTGAAAAGAAACAAATATATGCTTTGCAATAAGCGCTGCATTTACCAGCTTCATAAACCTAACAGAATGGTCAAAAAATATACCTTTTATCTATTATCTATTTCACATTTAAGCTTTTTCTGGAAATAAAAGTAAGAAGCACTGGGTTTCCTTGCAGTTGATAACTATGTCATTCTAGGGCTTCTGGATCACCAGGGTCGTTCTCACCGCAACCAAATGGCTTAATGTACCTCGTATTTTAAACTTTGGATAAGAGTAGGTATTAAGCATTTTGTAATTGTTTTGGGAATTTTAAAGGTTATTGAGTTCTGAATAACAGTCTCTCATGTTTTCCCACCAAACTTTTCCCAGCAGTGAATATATCTGGATCTTATTCTGGTTTTTTATTCTTTTTTTAGCTTCCTGAAATGACTCATGTTCAAACACGGCGACCCTGGTTGATGTTTCTCCTGCAGAATTTTGGATTGACCCTAGGTTGGCTTTCTCTGTTACTGTTGGCTATATATGAACAAAACATTAAAATATAAGTTGATACTCTAAATCCTTCAACTATGAATTTATATGGCCTCATTTTATCTCTTTTGTTGTACTCTATAGTGATTTATAAATTAAGTTTTTTTTATCTTTGGTGAAGTGTGCATCTCTCAGTTGATTAACTTATTGATTTTATAGTCCAATTTTGTGTTTGTAGTATATAAATGTCAGGTTGTCCTTAACTGAAATTTTGTTTTTAGTCTCTAGCACCATGATGGAAATCATACTGTTTTAGTCATTAATAAATTCTAAATTAATTCTAGTAAACTTTCAAAAAATATTATTTTCCTGATAAAGAATGTTTGTTATATTTGAAGTGGACAGGTGCCTATTGGGATAAAAGTTGCTGCAATTTCTTGGATGCCAATAACATATGTTTTTCCTGTAGGATCACAAACCATAAGCAAACTAAATTACAAACAAATGTAATAAAGTCTAGTTTTAATGTGATGGTTTTTATTACCTTCCATTCCTGGATGTCAGATTCTGAATCAACTTTTACAAAACCAATATAATACAGTTCACCCAGAAGCATCTCCCACTGGATCATAAATGCAACATTGAGAAGCCTAAAGGATACTATGTCAGCATTCTTCTGTATAATCATCAAATGAAATCTGTTCTAGGCAAGGAGCACTGGGAATAGAAGATGAAGCTCAATAAAAATTGTAAAAATAACAAAGTTTAAGTCAGACTATAGATTTAATGCATCCGCTCTCACAGATTTAACAGAGTATGTTTATGGGAATAATATTACTGACAAGTGAGATCTATTTTCAATTCTTTCTGAGGAAACAGAGCCCTAAACATGATTTCAGTGGGTAAGTTCATAAATGAAATGTGCAAGCCAAATAACTGATAACTGAACAAAATTATTAAAATAGAAAATAACCCTGGCTTTAGTCATTTTTCTTGGAAAATAGGTGCCTAGTATTTCTCTTTGTGTGTGTGTGTGTGATACATCTTGATAAGGGGATAACCCCATTTTATTGGCCAAATGACTCAGGGCACTCAAGCAAATCTATCTTTGCTACCTCTGACCAGGAGACACTCTTTTCCAAACCCAGACTTTTTCAACCGCCTTTATTTGATTTCAAAGTGAGGTGTGTTTATTCTTCAGTTGTATTTCGATCTTGATTATAAGGAGCATCACGATAAGGGTGATAGTCCTCAAACGTTGGCATACGTTAGGTTTAACTGGTGGATGTATGAAAACGCAGACGCTTGGGCTCTGTCTGGAGAGATTCTGATCTTTAAGTCTCAATTTGAGAGGAGAAGGGAGAGGGGGACTGAGCTTGATTTTCAACAACTTCCAGGTCATACTAATGCTGATGCTGCTGGTCTGGGCGGCTGGCGGAGCTCCACAGGTGTGGTAGAAGTCAGGCACGCCTGGCTTCACAAAACAGGTCAGAGGTCATGCACACAACTGTTGCCCAGGGGCTATATGATTTTGATTAAGCTGATGAACACTGCAAACCTCATAGGAGACCTGGGTACCTAGGTTGCAATTTTCTCTTGGCTCCCTTGCCTTTGCGCACAGTGTTCCTGCATGAGAAGTCCACAGGTATTTATTTGCCTTGAAAGGTAAGCAGACCGGGAGCTTTGCCCTTCTTTGGTTAGAGAATAGTTTGTAGCTACTCAGAAACCCCTTTGCATGGGGCAGCGCTATGAAGAGGGTGCATGAAGTAGCACCTGGCACCCTCTGTGTTTGCATTTCTGTGACCGAGTTCTGATTTTGACATTAGGCCTCAGCGTAAGCCAGTTTAATTAAAGATGCTCTGATGGCCAGCTTTGTTCCAGGTTAGAGGACTTCGGGGCTAGCTAAATTAAAAACTGTTGTGAGCTGTTCACTGCGTCACCATCAAGGCAGAGCGAGTTTAGCTGGCCTCGTGAGGGAGCCTGTGGGCAAGGCGCCGAGGGGCGTGAAGGTAGCTGCCCGTCGAGAGGATGTGGAGGGGCATCCTCAGTGAGCGTTTTGCAAGCCTGTCTTCAGCCTGCCCTGGTTGTAAGCAGAAACCTGGCCGTCAGAGGTCATCCCCAGGCATCGCACTAAAAATAGTGAGATGTAGTGGCTCTGAGGTCCCTTTTCTTGGTTCACCACCCCTCCCCCAGGCTACCTTCTATCAAGCTTGTTGCTAACCCCCCTCAGGTGGGTTATTTGCTAATCTAGGTCAGCGCTCCAATAGCCTGAGCTGGACTTCCAGGCATCAACAATCTTAGAATTACTAGAATTCTCTTTTCCTCAAAATTGAGCGCTCATAAAAATATTATGACAACAATTGGCCTTCTAAATATGAACAGCGTCTAAATCTGGGTTGGCCGAGTATCGTCGTCCCATTAATATCGTCGCCTAAATTGTGTCTTACTCACTGAGCTTTGGGGTTAAATGGTGTTTTCCTTGAAACAAGATTTCTCAATAATGATAGACTATTTCTATTTACGAGGCCTAAATTTAGGATTCCTCTGTATTTCTACTCAGTGATTGATTTTTATTTTAGTTGCTGAACTAGAAATGGTCCTAGAAAAAAATCAAAGAGCAAATTCTATAGAAATCTTATCTGACCATCCATCACCCACTGACAGAGACACCTTCAGGGAAAGGAGAAGTCGGCACCGCATAGCTGTGCTGCTGAGTACACCCCCTCTGGCTGGCCCCAGTCCGTCCACCTCCCCGGAGGGCTTTGTCCGTGTGTCATAATGCTTACGGGCAGCGTGAGCCCCTCTCTTTTATCCTTCATCTTCTCATAACATAAAACCCTATTCCGTGCCACTCCAATCACACTTCCGAGGACATGGAGGTTGGATAACAAGCCGATGGGGAGGAACCTGCCTGGGGTCGTGGTTATTGTCACAACCTGATTCAACTCGGGGAGAGGAAAAAACGGTTCAGTTGATTTTTCCCTGTGGCCAGTGATTCCGCTGAGGGACTGAAACCGGCTCTGAAAAGAAGGCACCCCGTCAGGGTAACAGGGCATTGCACCCCGCCCCCCTCCTCCCCCCAGGCCTGGGCTGTGTAAACAGAAGATGCTCTGGCCGGGGGCACACACAGGCTGCCCTGGGTTCCCAGGGCACCGCAGAGAACGTGCTCCATCTCACTCGGGGCCACACGTACCTGCACTGGCCGCCTCTGCCTCCCCATAGAGTGTGTGGAGGATGGGCCCCATGTTGTGAAAATCTTACTTCCATAGGCTCCTCTCAAAACCCAACTGGAAGCTAAAAGAACTTTCCCAAATCCAGAGTGCTCTTCCCTACCTGCCATTGCTTCTCTGGAGGTCTCTGAAATGTACTGGCACACCCTCCCTTGGAGCCACCTCCCCCCACCACAACATTCCTGCCTCAAACGCAGAGTCTCTGTCACATGGAGCCGCCACCCCACACCCACTCCTCAGACAACACTCCCCACACTCCTTCATTAGCTTCACTAAGCCTCTGGTTTCTCAGAAGCTTGCTTTCTTCGTATAATAACTCCCTCCACCTCCCTAATCATGACCAATACCAAGAATCGTCCTCTTCCTTTACGTCCAGAGAGGGGTGCTTTGTCCAGCTGTGACCCACCAGCTCTCCCACTGATTCCCATCTCTACCTTTGGCTTCACTCATAATTGTGGACAGGATCTAGGATTTCTGGTTTATGGATTAGGTGTGTCTCATGGGTTCAGCATTTTCTTTAAAAATCAAGCTATGAAGGGCACCTGTAGACTCAGCCCACAGCATCACACGATACTGGGGCTGGAACTGACGTTAGAAGTTTTAATACCACTCTTCAATTTTATTATGATGTCATAATAGTAAATATTTTTATAACACCTACTATGTGCCAGACACATTAAAAGTGCTTCAGGAGAGTCACTTAACTCTGTTAAGAATTCTAAGAATGTGGGTCTAATACTCTTTACATCCCCCTTTACAGATGAAGAAACTGAGGCCCAGAGATGTCAGTTAACTTGCCCAAGGTGACAGAGCTAAGGTAGGCTGGCTCCAGAAGCTGTGATCTTAATCCCTGTGTCACAGAGAGGAAACTGAGGCTCGGGGAGTCTAGATGGCTGCAGAAGCCCTTATCTCTGTCGGGAAGTTGACCTAGGACTCCAGATCTCTGACGTCCAGTCCAGCGATCTTAGTCCTTACAATCTTCCCTGGTCCTGCCAATCAGATCTTCTCACCTATAAGGTCAGTCATTTGAGGTTGTGTTGGCTTGTCTAGTTCATATAAATGCACCCCCTGAGAGTCTAGAATCTATTCAGCAAGTTTTTTTTTTAAATTGAGATATAATTTACATATAACATTAATTACAGGTATATGTGTATATTGTGACATAATCATCAAAATAAGTCTAGTTAACGTCTACACTTTACAAAGTTACAATTCTTTTTTGTAACTTTTAAGATCTACTCTCAGCAACTTCCAGTTATTCAATACAATGTTAAGTAGTCTCTATGACGTATATTACATTTCATGCTTATTTATTTTGTAACTGGAAGTTTGTACCTTTTGATCCCTTTCACCTATTTCTCTCACACCCGCCCCTGCCTCTGGCAACCACTGATCCGTTCTGTGTATCCATGAATTCAGTTTTGTTGTTGGTTTGGGTCCACATATGAGTGAGCTCATATGGTACTTGTCTTTTTCTGTCTGACTTATTCAACTTAGCGTAATGACCTCAAGATACATCCATGTTATTTAATGGCTGAATTATATTACATTATATATATATATAATGTAATATACGTACATACATACATACATACACATATAAAAATACATACACATATAAAAATATGTGTGTGTGTGTATATATATATCCTTGAAAAATTTGGGGTTGGGGCACTGACCCCTACACAGTCAAAATCTGCATATAACTTTTGACTTCCCCCTAAAATAACTACAGTTGTCCCTCAGCATCTGTGGGAGATTGGTTCCAAGACCAATTCGAAATTCAAGATCCTCAAGTACCTTACATAAAACAATGCGTAGAGTCAGCCCTCCCCATCCATGGACCCCAACTTTGGATCAAAAATACTGTTTTCAGTCCTTGGTTGGATCTATAGATGCAAAACCTGGGGATACAGGACATCGGTTGCATACTTATTGAAAACTATGTATAAGTGGACCCACGCGGTGCGCCTTTCATTTATCCATCCATCCATCAGTGGGCACTTACGTTGTTTCCATATCTTGGCTATTGAGAATAGCGCTGCAATGAATATGGTGATGTAGATCTTTTCAGGTTAGCATTTCATTGACTTTGAATAAATACCCAGAAATGGAATTGCTGGATCATATGATAGTTCTGTTTTTAATTTTTTGAGGAAACCTTATTTTTTTGTAGTAGTCGCACCAATTACATTTCCACCAACAGTGTGCAAGGGCTCCCTTTTCTCCACATATGTACCAACACTTGTTAATTCTTGTCTTTTTGATAACAGCCATTCTGACAGGTGTGAGATGATAACTCATTGTGGTTTCGATTTGCATTTCCCTGATGATTTGCGACGTGAAGCACCTTTTCATGTACCTGTTGGCCATTTAGATGTCTTCTTTGGAAAAATGTGTAGTTTCCCTGCCCATTATTTACTGGATCACTATGTCGTACACCTGTTTGGGTAATTTTTTTTTGTTTTTGTTTTTATTTTGTTTTTGCTGTTGAGTTGTATGAATTCTTCTCGTATTTTGGACACTAACCTCTTATCAGAGTCCTATTTTGAAATATTTTCTCATACAGTAGGTTGCTTTTTCATTTCGTTGATGGGTTCCTTTACTGTGCAGAAGCTGTTATGTTTGTTGTAGTCCTACTTGTTTATTTTTGCTTTTATTGCTTTTGCTTTTGGTGTCAAATCTAAAAAAAAAAAAAAAGAAAGAAAGAAAAGAAAAAAAAAGAAAGAAAAAGCATCACTCAGACCAGAACTTATGACCTATGTTTTCATCTAGGGGTTTTATGATTTTAGGTCCTATGTTCAAGTACTCAATCCTTTTTGAATTGATTTTTGTGAATGGTGTAAGATAGCGATCCAAGTTTCATTCTTTCGCATGTGTTTGTCCGATTTTCCCAACACAATTTACTGGAGAGACTGTCCTTCCCACATTGTATATTCTTGGCTCCTTTGTCATAAATTGATTGAACATATATGCATGGGTTTCTTTCAGAGGTTTTTTCTGTCTCATTCATCTATGAGTCTGTTTTTATGCCCAAAACATTCTGTTTCGATTACTATATCTTTATAATATAGTGTGTAATCAGAGAGCATGATGCCTCCAGCTTTATTCTACCTTCTCAAGATTCCTTTGGCTGTTTGAGGTCTACTGTGGTTCCATAAAAATTTAGGATTGTTTGGTCTATTTCTGTGAAAAATGCTTTTGGAATTTTGATAGGGATCACATGGGAGAAGGTGAGTTGAGGATCCACCTACCTAGAACGGGAAACTGTTTATTCATCTTGAGCTTCTGACTGATACAGTGACCAGGTGAAAAATGTTATATGTGCAAGGCCACCTGATGTGATTATTATGGATAAAGAAACTGGTGTCATGTAGGGTTCTAAACACATTGCCCTTAAAAAAATGCTAAGGAAAATACCTGGCTATCAGGCCAACCTGGAGAAGATGGATGCTCTTGTGGCTACTAAGTCACCCAACTCAGCTGTCACAATAAAAATATAGATGGGAGTTGATGTCAGAATTACCTAAATGTAATTTGTCTGCTCAAGAGAGATAGTATTATGTGACAGTATCACTGGTAATGAACCCAAGTAATAGGTTCAATAATAGGACCAACATATGGAGAAAGTTCATGGAAAAAAGTTTGGCTTTTATTCTTTTTTAATAAGTGAAGACAGAGGTATATCCAGAAATCATGCTTTAGTGATAATAATAGCAATAGCTATTGTATGTTGAACTTTATCTTGCGAGATACTTGCTTATTGCTTTACCTTTAATATTTCTCGTCATTTAAGTCTCTTATTAAACCATTTTTAGAGATGAGCGACTTGAGTTAGGAAGTTTAAGTAACTTGCTGAGGGCCACACAGCTAGCACATGGCAGGGCCACTGTGATTCCATGGTCCCGGGACTTTCCCATCATGTACACTTCCTCAGACAAGAGTTAAAAGCACTAGAAAGATGTCACCTGAAGATGACATTCTGCTGCTCTGCAGGAATCACCATTCTGACAGTGATTTCCAGCAGTGACACAAGCCGCCTTGGAATGAGACTGCCCCTCCTCCCCCACGCCCGGTCAGGGAAGGCTGGTATTGAATAGATGTGGAGCTCGATGACCTCTGAAGCCCCCACCAAGTCTGGGAGCTGATGCCTATGCAGAGGCGTTTTGTTGGAAGGAATGGAGAATGACAATGTGCGTGTATTGCAAAAACTCCAACTTTGTACCACATACAATTCAGGAAAGGGACGCACGTTCCCATCTATTTTCGGAGCTATTTCGGGTTTGCCAGCTATATCTGGGTGTTCTTTTCTGGAAAAGCCAGGTCACTATCACAGCACTCAGCAAACGCTTTGTGAAGTTAACTCTTTCCTTGACTATCTTTTAGAACCCGACTTTTTGTTCTTTCTGGGTAAAATGCTATCTCGTTCATTTTTGTGTTTCTTAAGCCTAGTGTACTGCCTAGAAGGTGCTAAATAAAACTTTGTTAGAACGAACTGTCGAAAAACAAATCAGATTGTGCCACGCCCCTGTTCAAAATATTTCCTCTCTCCCTGTTGCCTCCAGGAGAATGTCCAAGCTACTTAACGTGAAATGAAGACTCTCCATGATCTGCCCTCTTGCTACTTATCCCGTTGTGTTTTTATGCTCCTCTTTCATCGTGTTTTATGCTCCAACCAAATCAGACTTGTGTATTTCCTTGTCTTCTTGCCGTTTCTCACTTCCATGTATTTGTGAGTTGGTTCCCTCTGCCCGGCATGTCTCGTGCATGACTTTCTCCAGAGAGTCCTCCCTCATTTTCACAGTTCTCACCAAACCTAGTAGAGTTATGTCACCATTTTTTATCCTCCGATTGAACCTTCTTTTTGGTGCCTATGGCTATATGGTATGTCACTGTTTGGAAAGCCCTCTTTCCAACCAGATAGTAATCTCCTTGAGGACAGATACGACATTTTCCAGAACCATGATCTTCACCTGGTCCAGGGAAGGCATTCAGGAACCAATTGATGAACAGCCGAATCACTTCACATGCTTTAACAATTGGCATTGATAGTTATTCAACCAATATGATTTTAAATTCTTTCAAAGTCTCCTTGAAAATAAATGGAAAACCTCAACGATGTGCCCACTTGCTTTGTCTCCACAAATAAGGAGGAGGTCTGGTTTGCCTAAATGACAGTGAAAGGTAGAACCCATTTCTGTTTGCTTCATGCAGGCTGGTTTCCTGGTTACTCCATAGATTCACAGTTATTTTTGACTTGCTGAGGTGTGTCTAGAAATATGACACTATATTGTTTGAAAGAACTTTTCACGATGAGAAACATTAATCCTTGGTAGAGTTTTGTAAATCTTTCAGCTATGAAGAACTGCCTTGTATAAGTTTTTAAAGGAAAGATTTTTAATTTTCTTTTCAGGATTGTTTTTAATGCAAGCTTTTAGGAGGCTTGGCTTACCAGGACATATTCCTAATCTCTTATCCCTTAAATTTGTTTCCTGGGAAAAAATTTATAAATCTTCCCCCATATCTGAAACTCATTGAATAAAAGAGAAGGGTCCAATCCAGTGAAATGCCAGACCTACTTTTTGGGTGGGATTATAAATAAGATAGTTGAAGTATTTACTCTTAGTTGCATAAGCATTAGTCTGGTGTTTTTGCGAATTATTTAAACTATCTTTTATTTTCCTAATAGTGTCACAACGTGGATAAAAACTATTAGCCTTGTGCTCTAGACCGAATGTTATTTGGGTCTTAAACCCCAGTGTGATGGCGTTAGGAGGGAGGGTTCTTTAGGAGATGATCAGGTCGTGAGGGGAGGGGCCTTATGAATGGAGGTAGAGCCCTCGGAGAAAGGACCCCAGGAAGCTCCTTCACTTCCAGCCTTGCAAGGTGGGTACCATACGTGTAAGCAGCCTAGCACAGTTCCTGGCAAGTAACGAGCATTCTGTAAACGATAGCTATCATCATATTGTTATTTCTGGTAATAACATTTTTTTAAGGAGCCCAGCTACATGAAAGTGAGTAAAAGTAAAATTGCTTCGAAAACAATATTGATAACACTAACAGTATTTGCTGAGTGCTTCCTATATTTGGGGCATTGTTTTATAAATAATCACCTGTATTATCTTATTTAATTCTCATGGCAACCTTTACTACCTATTTAAATTCATTATGAGAATCAATGAATAAATACTTATGAGTAGTTAGAATAGTTTCTGGCCGATAATAGTAAGTGCTATATATATTTATTAAAATAAAAAAAAAAGGTAAATCCTATTATTTCCGCATTTATAAAACTGAGAAACTGACTCACAGAAGTTGACTGGACCAAAGTCACATGACCAGAAAGAGGCGAAGCTGGGTGCAAAACCCTGGCAGGCCACGTCCTTCATCCCTGACGCTGAGGTGCCCTGCAAGTCTGTGCTGGCGCTGCCCACAGAGCGGAAGGATTCCCTCGCTGAGTTATCTGCACGCTCCTGCTCCCCCTCCTTCCCTTAGGTAGTACTTAGCCCCCCACCACCCCGTTCTCTCACTCTCCTCATCCGCTGGGTGGTCCTTTGTCTCTCAGAGAGCAATTCGACCACGCTGTTCTCTTTCCTCTTTTTGATCACATGGGGACCTTGAAAAGCCACCACTCTCTCTCCAGAGACTTCGAGTTTGACGCAGCCCCGTTTCCGTCCACCCCGTATGTTGCAAGGTAAGCCAGGTCAGAGATCTCCCTGCTTTTTCCCACCTTCCGTGAGGTTTTCTAGAATGTTTCTAGTTCTCCCTTTACTCAAATCTTTATGTCATTCTCCCCAGAGTCCCAGGAAACACATTCCCGACCATGTGCGTGTGTGTGTTACATAAGTATGCACGAGGAGGAGCGTGGAGACATATGTTACCTTTTAGCTACTCACATCCTAAAAACCAGGGGAACGGCAGAAGGTTCCCGCATCATTGTTGCGATCGTTTGCCTTTCCTTCCAGATAACCTGCCTTGCGTGTGTTTGCACAGAAAGCCTCGTGTGTATTCCCAGTATGTTATTTCGACCTGCGCGGTAAGAAAGTCACTATCATTTGCATCCACAGCTTGCAGGGCCTTGCGTTGCTTTTTAAGGACGATACGTTCTTAAACACAAGTGAGATGAAAAACATATTGCGCATCCCTCGGGGACTATTTAAAAACGTAGAATATAAATATTTCTGCTTTGAATGTACTTAACTTAGCAAGCCCGGATCTGGTTTGTGTCCGTCCAGTCGTCACACTGACATTGTGTTTGCCATTCCTGCGTTTCGCTGAGTCGAAACGAGAAGCGAAAATCAGCCCTTGAGCCTTTAAGGCCGAGCAGGGCACAGGAGGCTTGCCAAGCCCGCCTTGATCCCACAGTGCCTCTCAGATAAGGTCCTCTCTGCAGTGGGCCCTGCCTCGTGCGGGTATTTCATGGTGACAGATATGCTGGCTCGGGATCTCCTGCCGCAACGAAGCTGTTGTGAGGAAAAGCTAACGGGACCGTCAGCCAGCCAGGGAGGCCACGCTTAACCTCGCCGGGTGCTGCGCCTGGGACCTGTGGCCTTCGCCCCGTCGAGGGCGACTCAGAACCACCCCACTCTTTCCCACCCCCGCCCCTAGCCCAGGTGTCCTGGCGGATTTCCAAATTTAGAGGAAAAATAAAGAGCAGCAGCATCTTCCTTCCGGTGTGTCCATCTTCGCCAAGCTTAACTGCTCCAGTTCAAGGAAGACGGCCAGTGCCATTCCTGTCTCACACCGGTTTCAGAAGTCTAGCATGTCCCTTCCTCCTGCCCCGTGAGTTAGGACCGCGGCTACCTGGCGATGGGGGACCAGGGAGGGTGGCCTCACTGATTCCATTCTGAGGGGCAGGGGACAGTGTTAGGTCCTGAGGCTTGTGGATCTGAGTGGATGGGATTTTCTGTATGTTTTTTTTTTTTTTCTTTCCAGATTTGCTTTGGTTAGGAGGGAAAAAAATAAAAGAAATTTCACTGGGCGAGGGACTAATATGTCTCTGCCGAGACAGGAAACACTGAATACTCCAGGGGCAGTGCAAGGAGAAAGTCTCTCAGCCATGGGATTCTTTCCTCCAGCAGACTCTCATGAGAAGCCCCACCTGGAAAGAGAATGTTCTGGTTAAAGGAGGGAGCCGGGAGGCCTGGAGCACCTCGAGGTCACACCTGGAGCTTTGAGGAGCAGAGCTGGGGAACATCTAGATACAAGGGGATACGGAGCTCGACCTCCTGCACTGGTGTTGGGCAAGTCGTCTCACATTTTGGGGCTCGGGGTCTCCTCTGCAGACGAGCGTTCAGACGAGACTGGTGCATGGTGGCCAGTTCACTATCACCAGCCTGCAGCCTGACTCAGTTTGCAGGGGCACGTGGGGGTCGGGGCAGAGAAGTCAGTCAGAACTTCTCTTTTTGATTACCCGTCCTCTCCTCCCAGCTCTTGTTATTTTGGATCAGCCAAAGGAGAGATTCTGCCTGCAGTCTTACCCAATCCCCAGTGTCTGGGTCCTGTTGGGCTGCTGTGACAAAGTGCCACAGTGCGGTGGCTTGGGGACCAGGGACCAGGGAGTGTGGCCTCTCTGTTTACATTCCGGCATCACGTTTATTCTGGACCGTTTTTGAAGGCTGGAATTCTGTGATCAGGGTGCAAACACGATTGAGTCTGGACAAGGCCCTCTCCCAGGTTGCAGACCACACACAGCCTTCTTCTCATATGTCCTTACAGGGTAGAAAGGGTGAGAAAGCTCTCTGGGGTCCCTTTTATAAGGGCTCATGTTTACACTCTCAGAATTCAGAATGTGGAAAAATGTGAAAGTGTAGTTCTTACGACCTGAGTGTAGGTTTTGGAAATTGTGTTATCCTCCCTGACATGGTAAGAGATGTATGGGGTTATGTGTGGGGAGGTGAGCTGTGACTCGAAACCATGAGATTCTCTGTGGTCAGAACTGGGAATAGGCTCAGGCAAATCCGATTTGCAGAAAGAGAGATATAGTTACTCTCTTAAGGCTCTTGAGTTTTACACCTTGTATGTATGTGCGTGTGTGCATGAGTGCGGGTGAATTTTAGAAAGAATGTGTTTTACTCATCCACTCTCCCAAGTGATACAGCAGGATTGCCGAGAGCCTCCCAACACCAAAACCTATATCGGAATAATTACACTCAAGTCATTCTCCTTCGGGGCCCACGTGAGGATTCCTTCACATGTGTGCTTGGAGTGGGATTCCTGGGTCACAGGATCTGCTCAGGTCGCTCTCCAGAATGACAGCATGACTGACTCTATGCAGCCTCCAGCCGAGTGGGAGAAT
This sequence comes from Rousettus aegyptiacus, assembly GCF_014176215.1. Lineage (NCBI taxonomy): Eukaryota > Metazoa > Chordata > Mammalia > Chiroptera > Pteropodidae > Rousettus > Rousettus aegyptiacus. The sequence goes on along the minus strand of NW_023416285.1, from coordinate 88,875,259 downwards.
TCACACCCCCACAGCCCTGCCAACATCTGTCATTTCCCAGTGTTCTTATTTTGCCAATCAACTTAACAAGCCCTATCTCCTCGTTTTAACTGGTACTTCTCCGATGATTATGACTGAGTTCCATCATCGTTCCTCATGCCGTGTGACTCTCCTCGGCTGTAAAATGCCTCTGCAGATTCATTGTTGACTTTTTTATTGAAATTGTTACCTTTTCCTGGTCGATATGAAAATGTCTCTTGCCTTTTCAGATATTAACCCCTCGTCGATTTTAGACATCACAGAAAACGTTTCCATTCTGTCCATCTATCACTTTTGTCCGTGGCGTTCTTTGCTGAACAGACGTCCTTAATTTTGATGCAATCAAGCTCGCCAAGTTTTAGCTTGATTATTTGTACTTTCGAAGGTTTGTTTCTAAATTTCCCCCACCGCACATCTCAAAAACATTTTCTCTGCATTTTCTAATAACTTCGGGTCTTTAATCTATGTGAAGTCTACCTGTCTGGTGCTAGATAGTAATTCAGGTTTATTTTTCTCCAGTTTTCCTAATGCTATTTTCCAATACCAGGGGTCCAGTTTTCCTAATACTAGCTATGAAATAATCTATTCTTTTTGGTGCCATTTACTATATATTAAACCCCCCTATATACATGTATCTACCTCTGACCTCTAGTTTCTGTCCTATTGCTTTACTTTGCTGCAGACCATGCTGTTGTTATTACTGTGAATGTGGTAAGCCTTAATGATTGATATGCGTTCTCATAGACTTTCTTTTAAGAATAACTTTACTTTCAAAGACTTTAGTTTCTTTTTTAAAAAAAAAAATTAAAATGTAATTGACATACCCCAAATGTACCTCTTTAAAATGGACAATGCTGTGGTTTTTAGAATGCTTGTAACCATCACTACTCCGTAACCAGAAGCCTTTTTTATCACCCCCTCCTAAAAAACCTTTGTACTTTTTAGCAGTGACTCCCCAGTTCTCCTTCCCTAAACTTCTGGGAATTACTAATCTACTTTCCATCTCTGTGATTTACTTGTGCTGAATATTTCACTTAAATGGAATTATATAATACATGATCTTTTATGACTGGCTTCTTAGCATAATGTTTTCAAGGTGGCAATAGATACTAGCAGTATTTAGTATTTGTATTTCCTAATAACGTTCCACTGTATGGATTTACCACATTTTGTTTATCCATTCATCACTGAGGAGAGATTTGAGTTGTTTCCACTTTTTACTGTCATGAATGATGCTGCTATGAACAATCATGTACGTGTTTCTGAGTGACCATAGCTTTCAGTTCTCTTAGGTATTTATATACCTAAGAATCAAGTTACTGGGGAATATGGTAACTCTGTGTTTAACTTTTTGAAGAGTACCCAAACTATTTTCCGTGCAATTTTACATTCCCACCAGCAATGCAGGAGGGTTCCAGTTTCTCTACATCCTTGCTTATTGTTACTCTTTTTGATGATAGCCGTTTTAGTGATTATGAAATGTTACCTTGTTGTGATTTTGATCTCCATTTTCCTGATGACTAATAATGTGGAGCATCTTTCCATGTGCTTGTTGATTATTTGAATAACTTTTTTGGGGGAAAAATATTTGTTTAAATCCTTAAATTGTGTTACTTATCCTTTTATTGTTGGATTTTAAGAGTTCTTTATATATTCTAGATACTAGACCCTTATTAGCGATACGATTTGTGAATATTCTCTCCCATTCTGTGGTCTGCATTTTCACTTTCCTGAGGTGTTCCTTGGAAATGTTTCTCATGTCAGTTAGTGGTAACTCTCTTGCCCTTGTCCAGTCTATAAAGTTTGGTATCATCCTTGGCTCTTTCTCTCCTAGCCTTCATCTAATCTGGCAGGAAGTCATATCGCTCCGCCTTCAAAGCGTCAGCACTCTAATTCCTTCTCGCTTTCCCCACGGTTACCTCGAACAGCACAATGACCTTCTACCTGGATTATCGCGTAGGCTCCTAACTCTCTTCCCTGCTTCTGCACCAGACCTCAAATTATCTCTTCCCAGTAGTACAGTGCCAGTTACTGTCTCACTCAGAGTACGTCACTCCTCCAATCAGGTCCTCCCCCAGTCTCTCAGAGCACAAGCCGAACTCCTGCCAGAGGCTTGGGATGCCCACGAGGTCTGCCCCAGCCAAGGAGCGCTTTTGCTTCGGCTCATCCGTCACCGAGCTCTGCTCCAACCACACTGGCTCTTTGCAGTCTCCCCTATCTGGGCCTTGGTACTCACTATTCCCTGTATTGTGACGAATTCCCACAGACGACCCCAGGACCCTAATTTCTCAGGCATTCACTTATATGCCATCTTTCAGTGAAGACCTTCGGAGTTATTTAAAAAATCCCACCTTACTCTTATTACCTCCACCATGGCCCTCCCTTTCCTGGTTCTCTCATTTATTTTTCTCAGTGGCATTTGTCAACCTCTAATTACCATATGTTTTGTTTGTTTTTGTTCTTGTGGGTCTCTCTCCATTCCCACTTAAGTAAGTTCCATGAGAGCAGGGATTTTAAATGACAATATGATGCACAGGAACCCCCAGGACCCTTTGAGAAATCTTATGTTTTTTCCTGCTTTTCATGGATTTGGGGGTGGTCTTCCCTCCTCCTCTGTGCAGGGCTGTTTGGTCACAGCCAAGGTGCTTGCTAGCTCTGCCGAGGTTCTTGTTCTTGCTTTTTAAAGTAAAAAAATGAATAGTATTTTGAATAAGAAAAGAAATCACTGGATCCTTAGAAATCGGCTCCTTCTCTCCTCTCCTCATCAGGCAGTTTGATTGCAATCTGGCTTCCTTTCTCCACGTGGAACACTCAGCTGCTCCTAGCAGCGTCTAGCACTCATTAGAGTCCAGGGGGTGAGGGACCCTCAAGCTCAAACTTCATTAACTTCAAGAATAAGTTGGTCTCCGGTGTCCAGCAATCCTGCTTCCTTGATTGAGACTATTCCCTCACGCTTATTCTCTGCAATGAAGTGTCTTTTTTTTTTTTAATTTATTAGTATAGCATACCCACAGAAGCACACAAATCATAAGTGTACAGCTCAATGAGTTTTCAGAAGGTGAACACATCTGCACAAACAGCACTCAAATGAGGAAACCAAATGCTGCTCAGAAGCCCGCCTCATGGATTTGTTGTGCCTTTAGCTGATGAAGGAGGCCAAGGCAAGATACAACAACAATAATAAAAATGGACCATAAAATAATACATTTCTAGCTTAAAAACAAGACTCTATTTTCAAGAACGAGCTCCCATTGAAATGTGTGCCCGATACTCCTGAATTTCCATAGTGAGCTCATCTGATCTCTGTGCACATAACTGGTAGACGATTTAGAGTAGTGTTTTAGCTTTTCTTTCTTTTTAAGAAAATAAACTTAATCTTTTATTAAGTGGGAGCTAATTTTGAATATATGCGGCCAGTTTGTGTTTTGATGCTGTAAGTGGACAGCTCCCAGGATGACAAGTGCAGCATGACCTTACTCTGAGATAACAACTCTCAAAGTCTGGTCACCACCCCCGTTCTCAAAAGCCTTGGCCTGGAACGCAGGCCCTCCTTACAGTAAGCAAAGCAGACAGATATCTGTGCCCAGAAGTACTGAGGAAGCTTCAAGCTTAAAACGTCCCTCCTGAATTTGCCGATTTCGCCTTTGGTTTCTCAAGCCTGAGTTTTATTCCTTCACCTTAATGCTTGCTACCCTTGGCAAAGGCATGTACCCCGAAGAAGGCATCCTTTACATGTCAACGTGTTCCACATCCTTTCCTGGCATCATGTTTTTGGGGGCCGTGTAGAAAGAAGAACACTCTGGGGTGAAAGGGGAAAGTGACATCTGTGAGAATTAGTATGGTCGAGTGGTTAAGAGGTTAAGCTTGGGAGACAGGTTCAGATCCTACTCTGTCACTGTACAGCCTGCACATGCCACGGGTCATTGTTTTCGACTTCCCTAAGCATTACGCTCATTGTCTACAACTCACTGTTGGTGTCCCGAGTCTCTGTAAAATGGGACTAATCACAGTAACAGCACGGCGAGGAATGAATAAAATAATACAGCTGTGGTAGGCAGAAGAATGTCCCCCATGAACGGTACCCTCATCCTAATCCCAGAAATTTGTGGTTCTTTATATGTCAAAAAGGGACTTTGCAGATCGATTACAGCGAAGGAACTTGAGATGGGGACATGGCAAAGGGAATTAAGGATGCAGATGAAATTAAAGGCATGAATCAGTTGACTTAAAATAGGGAGGTTATCTTGAATTATCTGTGTGGGTCCAATGTAATCAGAAAGATTCTTTAACATGGAAGAGGGAGGCAGAAGAGAAGTTACGTAAAGTATTGTAAAAAGAATTTGACTCACCATTGCTGTCTTTCAAAATAGAGTTACAGAGCTGGGTGTTGGAAATGAAATTGTTCTTCCTCTTATTTATAGTCAGAGCCAGGGTTGCCATGTCTAAGTTCACCCTGACCATTATTCTGCCTGGAAAGCACTTGAAAACTGTGTGTATGTATGTATTGTGTATGTGTATCTGCAGATACACACACACACATTCATATACACACCTATACATATACATATACATACATATATACATATACTCTATAATTTTGCACACACACATTCATATACACACCTATACATATACATATACATACATATATACATATACTCTATAATTTTGCATTGATGAATACATCCTTAGGCCATTTTGTTATGCGAACACCATTGAGGGCACTTACACAAACCTAGATGGTCTGGCCCCCTACGCGCCTAGGCTGTATGGTACGGCCCATTGCTTCTAGGCTGCAAATCTGCACAGCATGTTACTGTGCTGAATACTGTAGGCCAGTGGTCCCCAGCCTGTTGGCACCAGGAACCGGTGCTCCTACGAGAATCTAATGCTGGATGATCTGAGGTGGAGCCAAGTCAGTGATGCTAGTGCTGGGGAGCGGCTGCAGACACAGAGGAAGCTTCATTTGCTCTCCTGCTGCTCACTTCCTGCTGTGTGGCCAGGCGCACAGCAGGCCAGGGATGCTACTTGTCCATGCCCCGGAGGTTGGGGACTCCTGCTGTAGGCAGCTCTAACACAATGGTACAGGTATTGTGCATCTAAACATATCTAACTATAGAAAAGGCACAGTAAAAATATGACATAGAGGGTTATAATGAGATTCAAATCTTATGGGACCACCGTCACATTTGCGATCTATCGCTGACAAATATTTTCATGTGATGTGTGACGACTAATACAGCCAAGGACCAGGTGAGGGTCCCTGGATGGAACGTTACTAAGCAGAAAAATGAGGCCTAGAGGGGATTCTGGATAAACCGACTAGACAGGATTCCTGCTGAAAGCAGGCCAGGGTGACCAGACTTTACCCAGGGCATGACAAGGGATGGGGAATTTGATCCCATAGCAAAGGGGTCAGAGATCTAGAGCAGGAGAATTTCTGAGAGGACTTAGCAGGATTTTTGCAAAAACGAGCAATACAGAGACAGGCACAGAAGTCCAAAGGCTGAGGCCTGGTTGTAGAGAAGGGTCAGAGCACCCTGACTCAAGCTTGTCAAGGAGAGACTTCATTGCCCCAAAGAAAAGTGAGAGTTTGGGGCCGACTTCAGAAAGAAAATAATTGCTCTGCCAAATCTATGATCAGAGATTCTTAAGACGGTGAAAACTGACAGAATTACAGACAACAGTGACATAAAGGTGAAAATGTGCCTGCAGCCCCCGAGTGTGGAAAACGGAGTGATTAGTAAAGGCGAAGGATTAAAAAGTGGGAAACCTTTTGGGTTATTTTTGGGGGCTGAGATACTCACAGGAAGGCAAAGTCTTTAAAAAGTGTCCCACATGGTCAAGATACAAATCTGTTACTTTTACACTGTACTCAGAATCGTTAAAAGAGGAAAGAAGGGGTAAGAAATAAAGTGAATATAGCCAGCACAAATTGTGCTGCAGATTAAACTAACAAAAGACAGGTTAGCCGGGGGAAAAAAACACACACAGTTTTTGTTAACATGTGCATGGAAGTTCACAGAAAAGAAGTGAAACTCAAAGCAGTTAGACTGGGGGGTTGATATTCCTCTTTTAACAAGAAAAGTGGAGGCTTGACTTCACGGGACAAGTCATGGAGAAGCAGCTAGGAAACACACAGGGGAACTAATGGAAGAGAAGGGTTGTTTAGTAAGGCCTGTTTGTGCGAATTCATCAAATAGAGGCACGAGTTATACGTTTTGCTCTTAAAGGCTTTCAAGCAAGTAGGAGACAGATATGCAAGAAAAATGAGTGAAATAAAATGTCAGAGGTGCTGCAATATAAATAAGTACACGAGACAAAAGGAACCTAATAGGATAAATCGTCTACTTTGTCGGAGGAAAACATGTGATACAGACTAAGATGAATGTTGCAGCTGTTACTCAGGGCTTCTGACAAGCTCTGAGCATCATCTGTCGGTCTGTGACTCACTAGTGACCACTGTTATAGACGATGGACCTTAGAATTCACTGGAAGCCATGTTCAGTAAACAATCCATTCTGAGATGTTGCTTTGGTTGAAAATGCATGTCTTTGGAAGCATTACTAGTTGCTTATTTTCTTCAAAAGGAAAGTAAAACCAACAAAAATGATAGTAATTATAGTCATATCCAGTAACAAGTCATTGTAAAAAATATGTAAAACTTGGGGTTTGGGGGATTCAGCGGACTCTCCAAAAAAGGTCTGAAATCAAATGTCTATTGCACTATTGTATACACTGAATACCTAGGTCTGACTTACTTCTAACTTAGCCTCAGGAGCCTTTTGATAACATGTTTTGGATTCAATTTTATATAGTGACATCTGTTCCCTGTGCGAAAATGCATTAGCCAGATTTGTTTAGTTATTTCTATGCCTCCGGTTAACCTTTTTTTTCTCAGGAGTTATCCAATAGCTTGCGTGCAAATTCTTACAAGAACTCCAACTTATGTAACAGGCTTTTCTCTACTAGCTAAACACATCTAAAATCTACTGTTGTTCTAACGGCTTGATATCTTTCTGCCTACCTATTATAGTCCAATCTGAAATCTATTACAAATAAACTTTACCTTTCTTAAGCCGTCGATCACAGGCAGATCACTTTGACTTAAATCAGTTGCCTGGAGCAACACTTAAATGCTACATATTTCCAGGAAAGAAGCATGGTTCTCTGAAGTAAACACGGGTAATTTTCTATTCTTTTTTGGACTACTTTGTGCCAGTAGAAGAAAGTCAGACCTCAGCGTGACAATAAATGTGTTGATCTTCAATCACAATGTGATTCAACCTCTGCTACTGTCAGAAGGGTCCTTTTTCTATGAACATTTTTTCCACGTCTGTGAACAGATTAGAGCTTGTGTGGGCCATCAGGGTGGCTGTGCAGGTGGCCCCAATAGGCAGTGACAGCCGTAAAGGACCATTTATTCTGAAAGCCAAGCTGCTCGCTCCTGTTTGCAGAGAACATAGCAATTATTTAAAATTACTTTTCAAAATCTTATCTCTGACTTCATCTGTTTCTCTTTTAAAGGCTAAGTCCATTTTTGCTTGTGCAATTTACAAAAGGATTTCCAGAATTAATTTGTATCTGGTGCCATTTTCTTTTTCCTGGGCCTTTTTTTTTTTTTTTTTTTTTTTTTTAGCATCGAGTCCACTTTTCCACCCACCATTTTAAAGACCAGAAAACAGATGCCTGAAGAGAGGTGGCCTCAAGTTTCCACGGTTACCGGAGCTGAGAAGAGGCCTCAAGGCTTCTAATTACTAATCCCACTTCAAGTGGGAGTAAGTTTTCCTTCTAGAGAGTTTTGTTTAATCAGTCATACACAGAAACTTGTTGCCACATTACATAATTTGGTTAGATCCTTGAAACCTAAGTTTATATATGCATTATGTGGTTTCCACTTAGGGACATTGTTTACTTCTCTCTCAGTTCTCCACCTCTAGTGAACCCTGAGGATCAGGTGAGCCTTCCTTATGTTTAAAAACATAAAAAATCCAGCAGGCTCCAATGGAGTCACTTGTGCTAAGCTCATGTAACCAAATTGAGACTCAATACCTAACTTAGTTAGAGTCTCAACCTCTCCCAGAAATGAAATTCTAAACCAGTCAATCTGGAAATACCTGGTCAGCAACTAGCGGGAATCCACCTGAGAGACCCCTACCCTGCAGTAGAAGAAAGTGACAAAATCTACTCTTTGTTAGTAACTTCCTTTTCCTGTCCCCTTTTGCGTATAAAAGTCTTGCATTCTATACAGCTATGAAGAGCTCCTTTTTATCTGCTGGATGGGGGACTGCCCGATTCATGAACCATTAAATAAAGCCGATATGAGCTTTAAAATTAAAATGCACTCAGTTGAATTTTAACACTTTTGTCCTTTTCTCAAAGTCCTCCCATCTTTCTCTTCCCCTCTGTTCCAGTCCTTTAGCCTTGTCCCCTTCTGCCTCAGTTATTACAATGGCTACTGTAGGGTCGCTGCCTCCAGCCTCCCTGGCACCCAACTGGTTCATCCTACATGGAGACAGCAAATGATAATCTCACTCCATTGACCCACAGGCTCAGCAATGATAAATGCTTCTTCATTCCTGAAACCGGGTCCATAGATCTAGAGGAATTTGGTGACGCCCCCCCCCCCACCAGGGATCTATTAATTTCTCCATAAACATTCTAAAAATTGTGAGTCTTCATTTCGATGGCGAGATATAAAATCAAAATAAATTTTAATCATCTAGATTGCCTATAAGCATGTGTGGACAGGTAATTTCAGCATCCATGTTTGTTTTTGTGTTTACTTGTTCCCTGTAGGACCAGTTAGAAAAAAAAAAATAACACAGTTTTTCTTAAACCATGGTTAGAGCTGTAAGAGGCCTTAGACTGAGGGACGTCATGGAGCAAGTTTTTCAAATTTTTCAAAGATGATTTAGACACAAAATGGCCATTTTCAAAATCGAGCCACATTTCACAGATTTTTTGAGGACTGTATATAATTACTTCCAGTGTCAAGAGACCCTTTTTGAATCGTCTCCACTTTTAAAAACCTCAGTCGGATGTGTGTTAGATATCGATGCGCTGCAAAATGGGTCCATTTGCTTTGTCTCGTTAGTGGGTTGGTTTGCGGAAGGTTCCCTAAGGCTGTGAGTTTGTCATAGCTCTGCGAACAGGGCTTCAGGACTGCGAAGCTTTGTGTAACGATCCCTCAGGGCCGCCCCTCACCACCTTTCTGCTGTTCGTGTTCTCCGTTCTCAGAGTCCGCCGGCTGACCCCGTGTTTTGCATGATAAGGTTCACTTTTCAGCAGAGCAGCCACCCTCCTCTGTTTTCTGGCTCCTCGTGGCTATGTTTCAGCTCTGGGTTGCTAGGTTCCTTTTCTCATTGCCTTCTGGTTTTAAGATACCTGACGTTTTTATTGTCTGTGTCAGGTAGAGGGTAGAGATGGGAAACAAGTTCTGGTTGGGGGTGGGGCATCATTGATTTGTTTATCCTCCAGTTGGAACACCCACCCCCTCTGTTATTTCCTGTATTCTTCCCTCCCCATTTTACCTGACTTCCGGTTCCTCCTTTTGTATCTCTCTCTCTGCCCATCCACTTCTCTCTCTCCCCTCCCTCCTCCTTCCCTCCTTCCCAATCTCTTTGTCTCTCAATTTCTCTGTCTCTCAATCTCTCTTCAAAGTAGTGACCGATAAATCATGTGATCACCTATGATTCTTCATTTCTATCCTATGTAACAACACTTACAAAAACTGAAACCAGAGGGCTATGTCAGGTATTCAGCTGTTAACTTTCATCCGCTGTGTTTGCAGACACTTCTAAGAAGTCCACCTCTACCATTCAGGCAAAAGAAGAGATTTCTTAGTTCCTCTCTGCACATGAGTTTCATTTCTCGCAAAAAAAATAAAAACAAAAACACCTTTTATATTTTATACCACAAGATTTCAGCCATGGAAGGAAGACTAAGAACTCATTCTGGTTGGAGTGCAGAATGCTAGAGAATGGCATGTTGGCTTCACCTGGGCCAGGTGTCAACACTGGAACCAATCAACTGGGACCAGGGGCAGGGACATGTCTTCTTAATGAGGCAGCTCCCATATGGACCCAGGGAAGGACAGGCAGGAAGCAAGAAGGAAGGAAGGGTTACCAGAAGACTCATCTTAGGTTTCTATTTTATACAGTGTATGAAAATGTCAGTATCATAAGAGGTCAGTATGACTGTTTCCATTTTATAAATAATGATTCTTGGAGAAGTTAAGCCACAGAGGTGATAAATCATTGGTCACATTGACTTCTGAACCAAAATTCACCCCAATGCCACTGCGATGTACTACACAACAGTGTTCAGTTGAAGATGAACATTGAATTTCTTCAGTAAAATAAAGGAATTCTCAACCAATTGTTATCCAGCAATACACACAGAACTTCACTGAAAGTCACCATTGATTTAATTCTTCATTATATTGATTAACCCTAACAGTACAATGTCAGAGCTATAAAGGACCGCGAGGCATGATGTCCCTGTCCCCAAACCCTCCAGAATCCCAGCTGCCTTCAATATCCACACAAGCAACCTTATGTCCTACACCTGACGTTATCAGTTCTTGGACCCCCCCGAATGCTGATACCTTCCTCACTCCCTCACTCTCCACTCTCAGCACCACATCCCTCAAGCCGCTTGCTCCCTAAACCTAAACCTTGTTTTCCTGACCACACTTCCCCTCACTCCATGTCTCAGGCATTCCTGCCACACCTGCCATTGTCTCATCCAGGTACCTGACCCCTTCACCCCGCTTCTCTCCCACCCTGCCTCGATCTCCTCATCTCCCCTCTTACCTCCCCGGTCAGCCAGGAGCAAATGCTTCTGCACGTCCCGCACGCCTTACCCATTTCCTGCAGTCGCAGCCTCCACGGTCTTCACCTCATGTTTGTGTGGCATTTCCCCAAGTTGTACCAAGCGAATGTTCGTGTTCTCCATTCATTCCTGCCTTCTGAGGAATCACTGTAAGTACAGACGGGCCCCACGAAGCTTTAATCCTGGGCTATCATTGTTCCGTTCTCCACGGTGGCTGTTTAGAGACTTCACTGCTTTTCTCAGCCCTTTTAAAGACAATCTTCTTACCTTCCAACCTAAAAACTTATTATCTCCATGCATCTGGTCCCTGGGGACCATCTCCCATCCTCAGAGAGCACAATCTCAGGTTTTCTTCATCTTTCTCTGAATCTTCCACGGCTTTCTATTCTATAGCTACTTTCCATCAGAACTGAAAAATACTCAGTTCTAACCAGGAAAACAAAACAGAAAAACATACCTTTTTTTCCTCCCCTCAGACCATATCTGGTGTCTCACCTGTAGAATATGAACTCTTTGAAGGTGATCTTTTGCCAGCATAATTTCAGCTCTTCATAGAAATGTTTATTAATAAACATGTGATACAATTAATAGATGAATGGACTAGTTCATATGTGTCAGAAGATAGATAAGGAAATTGAGGTTACTTTAGTTTCTAGGCTTATATAATGATAAACTAGGTTTTATTGGATATTTGTAAATATTCTCAACATTTTATTTGGTTAACTGATATAAACAGATATTCAAATACTATTTATAACATGATTTATACTGAGTTTGGGGTACTTTTGAGAAATACAATTTTTGGCATTGCTAAAGAATAACATCTTTCTTGCATGAATACAGGGAGATGATTTTGAATTTACTAGAGTGAAGAACTTTCTAACAAGTAGCAGAAATCGCTACTTCTTAAGGAAAGACCGTTGTCAACACTGCAGCCAGTTCTTATTTAAATCTATGTCACATCATGACAGTCCACTGCTCAAAACCCTCCAAGTTTCTCATTTCACTCAGAATAGAAATCCAAGCCCTGATCATCACACCTGGCTCTCCGAAGGTCTGCCCTTCCCTCTTAAACCCAATCTCTTCATTCCACCTGCCTGGGCTTGCTCCCTCTCTGGTCTGTCTTTTGCCCAGAAAGCTCATCCATCCCCTGGGGAGCCTCGTAGCTCGCCCCCCTCACCCTCTGGTGCTTAGCTGCCGACTTCTCGGTGAACTTTAGTAAGCTCTCTATCAGTCACTGGAACGCAAAGCGTACCTTATGTGTTTACAGAAAACAGGGAGGATGTTTTCCTTTGGTGGTCAGGTGCAAGATGACTGTCACCAAAGACCTCGAAAGACGTCAAGGCAGGCGAGCCTCCCGCCTCCTAACTCTTTCTTTCTCCGTTCCCTGGAGCTGCTTGTGAGGAGGGCAGCCTGCCGATGCTTCTCCTGCCGTGCTCAAAACTGGTCAGCCCCCTCCCAGATGTGCCATCTCCAAAAGCGCCTTGCCCCCTGCTCCCTGCCATTCCCATCTGCCCGTCACAGCCTCGTTTTCCTCAGAGCAACTGAACTTGCTGAGGGTTTTAAACCTGTGGACACTGTAGGCGAGCAATCAGCTACAGTGCACAGGTGGTTTGCATCTTAAAAGGTGACCTCATGAATCCAAACAAATATTGGATTGGTAGTTGGAATAAGGAAGCTATTTTTGACCAGAGAGAATCTTGTGGGGACCCTGAACCTTCTTTGGGACACAGTCCGACCTGTGACAAAAGAGCCAGCTGTAAGTGAATGCCTCACTTTCGAGAGCTGGTCAAACCCTGATGTGTGAGGAACGGCTTTGAACAGCGCCATAAAAGGCAAGTTGTTGATTTACTGAGCTTCAAAGAGCAATATGTGCCAAATAATGTTATTCAGTTTCACATTTCACATCTATAGTTTTCCAAGTGTCATTTTTTTTTTTTTTTTTTTTTTTTGTAAAGCTAATCCCATAGCATTAAAGCAGAGCCCGAGTCCTACATCGTTTTTGGCTGAAACTGCTCATTAGTTTCAAAGTGTGGAGTTTGATGATCACGGCCTTAAGAATATTTCTGTTTTTAAAGGAAACGTTTAACCGGGGAGCAGGACGACTTATCACAGGCACTTAATTTACTGTGGAAGCCCAGCTGTTCTTTACCCTAGAACTTTTCGTAACGACGAAGGAAGGCGGAGTGGCAGAGTTGGATCCTGAACTCTGGTTCATGGGCCAGAACCGTTTTCAGAAGAGAGCCCTCTGACCGGCCGAGACGGGAGCGCAGCACATGGCGGACAACCCCGAACGCAAAGCCAGAGTTCGCAGAGCACTTCAAACAAGCGCGGCCTGGCCTCGTCCTTGAGCTGTTGTTTGCTGGCCCGTGGCCAGGGGGAGATCTGTGGAACGCCTGGGAAGTGTGCCCAACGCAGAGTTCAAAGCTCCCTTTTTGAATAGATTCTGAGCACCAGTAGATAAAAGGCCATCATCATTTTAGAAAGACCGGGGTGGGGATGGGGGCGCTTTGCTTGAGTGGCCTGATCTCCAAATATTTCAGAACACGCTGGTTCTCCCTGTACATATCATCCACGTCAAGTGCCTTTAATCATCGGTTTTGCCCAGGGTGCATTTTGGGGGTGGGCTGAACAAAATATAATAGCATCAGAAATGACAGAGTAGTCAGAATCAAGGTTTCATGTGGAAAGGAGCAGTTGTATATAAACTCCCATAACGTAATTTTCCCCAAATGATAGGATTCTGACTTGGCTCATATGCAGATTTCAGATGAGAGGTTTTGAAATGTATAATGTTGGAAGGGGGCAAAGTAAAATTTCTTCATTCAAATTTAACTTGATACTTCAAGAGGTTCCCCTAACTTGCCATCATCCTTAAGAGAGAAGCGAAATGCCATAATGATTTACCATCAGTCAATGTTTTGTTCTAAATTTTTATGAGCAACATCAGGGTAATATAGGGGGAGAATGAGAGCGATTCTTTGTGAAGAAATGAGGATTATGGAACTATAAAATGACAGTCGAAAGCTTTGTTCTTCAATAGGTATTGGGCAAGCTCCTCAAGGGAAATAACTGTGCCCTATTGGATAGTTTCTCCAGAGCCGAGCACAGTGCCTGCCAGGTTGTAAGTGCTCAGCAAGTGTTTGTTGAATGAATACATGAGTGAATGAATGAACAAATGAATAAGTGAATGAATGAATGAATGGGGATTAATTTTTAAGAAAGTGTAACTTTTTGGCTTCATAAAGGGAAATCCTCACATTTTAAAACAATATCGAAAAGGTTATTTCTTTGGAAAGTTCAGATACATCACTTATGGAGAAACTGGTAATTCTATGAGAAATTAGAATTGGTCATGGGTTGAGGAGAGACGGAATGGGAAATACGATGTAGTTTGAGTTGAAGCTCATTTAGGCCATGCAAAAAATGAGAAGTTGGATGAGTTGGGAGCTGTCACATGGCATCTGCTAGTTGGGAAAGCATTGAGAGCTCCTAAGTAAAGATAAGGATGAGGGGACCATAATTTCATAGACTTCTCCTGGAAAATATGCATGGGAATACACACTTGGGGTTAGGTCAGTAGCTCTTTGAGTTTTAAGGCCCTGGCAAAGGGTCCCCCAGAGTTCCTGGAAAATGACGCAGCCCTCGCCAGGACCCTGAGCCTGGGCAGGTTTGCACCATGCATTCTCATTCACTAGGACTTACTAGGTCCGTTCAAACTGGCCACACCAACTCTTTGAGCCATTCCAAGAAAAACGTAATCTCGGCAGGCTGGCATGGGCCTCCATCCAGCAGGTGCTCGATTTAGGTGCCGTTTAATGTCCCATCTGCCACTTCGGGTGAGTCACTTCATGGAGCCAGTGACAAGCTGCTTGAGACTGCCCGCTTCATTAATCATCACTGTTTACCATGGAATGACCGAGTTGGGTTCCTAGCCATCCGGGTTTAGTGGCTTGGTGGTGCCTGGGGCTCACCCTGTACGTTTCAGATTTCAGCTCTGTATCTGCAGGGAGAATATGGACCTGAGAAGTTGTGCATTGCCAGGGCTTGCCCGCGCCTTGTGAGGAAGACGTCGGGGTTGGGCCTGTACAGAATAAATCTGCAGAGACTCTGACTAAATGTCTTGAGAAACATTTTAAAAGGGAATTTATTAAAATGTTTTATACTGACATCCTGGAGATTTGGGTCAGTGGTTCCAAAATTATTTTCATGTATTGTTGCCTTCGACTAGCATTGGAGTCACCTTTTAAATTTCTGTTTCTTCTCATGTATGCCACACAGAAGTCACTTATTCATTTTTCAGAAACTTTTCGTCCCCCGTCAGTATTCTGACTGTGATCAGTGAGTCCATCGGCATGCATTAACCGCCTACTCTGAGCTCAGCACTGTGCTGGGTATTGTATAGACCACTCTCCATGCCAAATCTTGATCTTCAGTCCCTTCAAAGAGATTATCATGTAAAGAGCAAAAAGGAAATAACATTTGGAAACTCAAAATACTACAGGAATCCAGAGAAGAGGGACATCCATGAGAGATGGGCTGGTCTGGGAAGGCTTCATGGGACGTTGGAGCTTGGCCGTGGTAGGAGTTGGAATGAGAATAAAGCTGGTGGTAGTTGTGGATGTGTGTGTGTGTGTGTGTTGGGATTGGCCTCAATTGAGTCACAGAGCCCAGGGAGAGGTTACTGCAGTAATTTATGTATATAGTTTTTAGAGTTTGGACTAGAGTGACAATGGAAGTGGAGAATAGGTCAAGTCATTGATATATGTGAAAAGAAAGTAAATAGGAAATGTTCTATATTGACCGAATATAAGAACAGTTAATTATTCTGCGATCCTTCCTCCTGCAACTTTATGCTCTGAAGATCCTGTATTGTTTTCTAAATTCTTGAGTAACTTTAAGATCATATCGTTTTTTGACCAATCACCTAACTGCAGCCTATCATAGAAAATAGAATGAGAATATCTGGCTTACAGTGATAAAAATCTATGTTTCTGCATGGACTCTCAGTAATGCAATGTTGGGCAAACGAGTTAACTTTTTTGAGTGATTATTGAAGTAGAGTTGACTTTTTATCATCTGCAAATTGATGTTAAAAATATATGAATGCTCTCTAAGATAGTTGTGAGAATTAAACGTAAGTAAGGATTCCTAGGACATAGGACCTCTTTTCCTTTTCTTCCCTCAGAGAACTTATGAAAACCTGAAGGACTCTCGGAATGTTTAGTCCCAAGTTAGACAGGCCATAGATTGCCAAATACCAGCATAGACTTTTTACTTAATTTTTCTGCCTGTTCTTCCCATATCAACAGGTATTAGAGTTTGCAACATAAGAAAGCAAATGACATGAAATTAAAATAAAATAAAGTAAAATAAAATAAAATGGTGTGTACTTCTGTAACCTAGAAGCAAATCCAATCCTTGGTGACATGTGGTCCTTCTTACCAGGCCTTAATTTGGTCCTTCTGTCAAGAATGTCTCTGTATTTGCTGCAATTATCTTATAAATGAATTCATCCTTTCCTGAGTGACTTTCCTTTTTTCTTTATAAAAATAGCTTAATTTCTGTAATAACAAGGTTGCGTGTTTAACTCATTACATTTTGTAAATATATCAAATAGCAGTGACTTAACATATGAGAAACATTGCGTTTGAATTATTTTTTAGCCTTCTGATTGTTATTATTTCATATCCTCAGCCAGATTTCACGTCTAACCCTGACTAATGAGCAAGATGGAGTGACTGTTGAGAGGGAACTTGAGATGGGAGCAGAAGATGTCTTTTTACTTTAGCGAAGAGCGAGTTCTTCTCCAAAAGAACGGTGTACTCTCCACAAGACTTTTCCAAGGAGTCATGAGCCAGACCTTGATATAGAAAGCTGAGGGCCTAGGGTATAAGGAAGGAAGTTTTCTGAGTTTAGAGTGACCCTTTTATGGTTTTGTTTACCTAAGTTCATGAAAGAATGGGTTTTTATTGAAGACTAACTGTGTGCTAAGTGCTAGAAATTCCAAGGATATTCTCAAAGAGCCTAAGTGCTGTGTAAGCGAAAGAAAAAACGTTGCTATTGTTAAAGTTGACAGTTTCAGACAGACTGCCCTAGAAGCACAGAAGACTGCTTCAGGAGCAAAACGGTCCTTATGTGGGAAAACACCGAACAGGCCTTTCGATTCTATAGCTGAATCTCAGAGCTAGTCCAAATGAGAGAGGGAGAGAGGTCGGCCTCCTGGTAGATAGAGAGGGAAAATGTCTGGATAGAGAGAAGAGCGAGGGTTGGTGAGGATGATCCTTCTCTGAGGAGAGCGGTGGCCAGTGAGGACTTGTCTTTGCTATAGATGACTTGATGGGGACAGGGAGGTGGTGGCGGGGGAGGGGGGGGCGGGGGGTGACGTCAAAGTCATGTCCAATATGCAATTCCAAGTTCTCTCCTAATTTTCAGTGTTGTGCTGGTATCCATTATGTCTCAATCTTTAATGATCTTAAACGTCAATACAAATATTAAAGACTAACTTTCTTTGGAGAACAAAAAACGAAAAAATATGAATGATTTTGTAATGGGAAAAAAGATTACCAAGGGTCCAGATCGCCCTTCCCCATGATCTCCAGGTTTCCTTGTTTTGTTTTTTTGGCCATTTTTCAGCTCTGTTTGGTAGCGTAGCAGTAGCGGCCCAAATGTTTCTTGTTCACCGAAATGCCGTTGTGTGGAGATGCAGTTGACTATTGCCACGTGGTATTGACTACTTTTGCTTCTATCCATACATTTTTTTTCCAGCATATATGTGTATATTCTCTTTTGAAGCAGTGGTAACATCTAACTGGTTCCCTCATTAATAAGTTGTATAAAATCTTTGGCATGTGTTCATTTTCTATTTGTCTGAGTATCGCCATATAATCTTTTAAAAAATTATCTTTAACGAAAGAGAAGAAAGGGGAGAAGGAACACAAGAGGGAATATGGGGAGCCCACTTTGAGAAAATATGTATGGGCTGAACAAAGAGAAAAAAAGGTAAATTAGCAAGGACTGTAACTATATTAAGAGTTAGAATTCACTGGAGGAAATGACTACGAAAACAACCATCCTCCACCTGGAGGTTCCACAAGATTCTTGGGCATTTGTGCTACAGTTTTCATGAAGGAATTGTGTCTTGAGACATTTTATCAGAATATTAAAGAATCATCCCAGGAAGGTGGAAAACCTGGGTAGTAACACGTAACACAGATTACAGATAATTATAACACATTGTGATAATTGTTAGATTGCAGATGTTTACAAGTTTTATGAAACCTTAGCAAAGACCCTTAAGTCTCCTAATCATAGCACCCATTTTTTTAATTTTGATTTTCATTAGTACTTGAAAGTTAAATTTTCAGAAATAAAATCATATTTACATTATCATCTCTCTTCCTCCCTCCCTCCCTTTTCCCTTCCCCCTCCCTCTCTCTTTCTCTCTCTCTCTCTCTCTCTCTCTCTCTCTCTCTCATCTATCTCTATTGTCTATCTGTCTACATCCACCTACCTACATAGCTGTGTAGTGGGTCTTGTCTTCTCAGTAAGATTCTCTCCATAGATTGATGGACAGATCACTCATTGCTTTCCAGGCATAGTCCAACATTGTCAGAGTAACTGAGAATCCTTTCCTTGCCTTATATGAAAAGATTCTTTTTGGAATAGAATGACAATGTCACTCCTAAGTCAATAGAAGGGAAAGATGCCCCCTCCCTCCAAATAAAAATGTATCAACAGAAGTGACACTTGTGAAAAAGGGAACCAGGATGCTTTGGTCCTCCAACGAGTCTCAGTGAGGGCTGACTAGAGGAGTAGGGAGGGATTCGTGTATTGCTCTGCATGGAGAACCTCTGGGCTTTTCTCAGACTCTGCAAGACTGCCTTCGTATTTGTGCAACCCTAACTTAATTTTCACTGGAATTTCCACCCCAAATTGACTTTACCCTCAGGGGCAAATTGCTAATTGCTAGAGCCTTTACCAGAGGGAACTCAGCCACAAATACAAAAATCAGAGGTGCCCTTGTGCTCAGGTAAAAGTAACGAGAAGTGTCAGGTCAAATAGACCTGTCTTTTCACCCTTTTTCAATGCCTTACTGACTACAGTAAATTCTGAACTTCCCTAAAGATTTCTCATATATAAAATAATGAGATAATAATGCTAACCTGGAAGGCAGATAGGCAATAATAGGTAGACAGACAGACAGGCAGACAGATTATTCATAGAACTTGGCTTATGGAAGATGTTTGGTATAATTTCCACTCTCCTCTATATGGCCTTCACCTCGGGAGAATGATCTAGATCTGAGATCCTACACAGGGATCTTAAAGGAATGATAAGATTACCAAACAATAATTTTTTTAGGGACATGAGAAAGAAAGGACTTGGGGCTTGAGTTTTCATGTCTTTCTGTAATTAGGTTTGTGTTTGGGAATAAATATGTAGTTCCTGGTGAATATGGTCTTGGTTTCCTTTTCTGTAATCTGCTTTGGCCCGATTGCAGTAATAAATGCATCCCGAGTGGTCCATAGTCTCCTCCCATTGATAACTGACCAGCTCTTTGGCAAGGATACCCAGCTGCTGGAATGCCTTTGAGTATCTATGTCAAAGAATCATGAATGAAGGGGGGAGTAAATGCAGTCTTTGGTACTCACCGTTCAACACCAGTACATTCTGAATTTGTTTGTGGCAGGTAGACTCAGCCTCAAGACTCGGTCATCCCCCTCAACTACTCATCTGTATGACTCCTACCCACAAAATTGCCTTGAATTGGGAGTAATGCCTCCTCCTACCGATTGAAGATGACTCAGTGTGAGTTTTTGGTCCCTAATTCTTTTCCTGTAATTTTGACTTGCACAGCATAATGCCAAGGCCCTGGTAATACTCCCTTTCTCGTCATAGTACTATCTGCAAACACATTGCTATTTAGAGAGCAGCATCAAAGCCAAGGCTAGGAAAGCATTTCCAGAATGTCCCTCTACTGAGAGCGCTCATGTTTTTCCTTCCATTTATCCTCTTGAGAGGCTGCTCCACCTCCCTATTTTGGAGGGGTAAGAAGAGACTGTGGGGGTGGGCTCCTGTTTGTGGGATATCTTAAACACTGCGAAATGGCAGTGTGATTTGACCTCATGTACTATTCATTCATCTGTTAAAAAATGATTTGTGGCTACGAGAATATGCTGAATGAGGTTGTTTTAAAAAGAGGAAAGAAGGAAAAGAAGAGAAAGTCGGATTTCAGTGAGAATAGGTCTTTCATAAACAAAATGGGTCAAAAAGCCCAAGATTGGATGCTTTCTTCCATTAGAAGAAAGACCTTGTTAAAGAGGTGACAGTCCTTTGTCCATGCCCTGCTGGTGAATATTTTAAATCACTGAGATTGAAACTGTTGCTATAGGCAACATATTTTTCAAACTATTCAACTCTGGAAGGAGGAAAAGGTTGGAGAAAATCACATAATTGCTCTTCTTTGCAAAATAGGAGTATTGTCCTCAAGCCTGTCTTGCAGGAATATTGAAAGCTTTTTTTTTTTTTCATAAAATATTTTGAGTTCTTCAGAGAGAAGCTCTAGAAATACCAACATATTATCTTTATAATATGTTAACAAAATACTCTTTTTCAAAGAAAACATAGTTGTACATGTGGACTTTCTCATACATTAAGGCCTTACTCTCTGGGTTCTGATCGATTTCCTTTAAGTGAATTTTCATGTTTGTGGTGTTTTGTGAAAAACGTAAGCTGAGTTACAAATATGACTGCTGTTTTACCATAGGTAGCAAGTGGAAAGAGAAACAGTAGTTGTGTCCTCTAAAAAATGTCCCCTTGGCTCACGCGAGTCACCCGGATTATTTGCAGTTTTGTCAGTTTCTTTGGGGTTTTGGAGAACCACATCTTGCTCTATCCTTGAATGAATAGGATTTCTGTTGTAATAACAAAGCAAATCTTCAGGGTGCAAAGCAGATACTCTTATTTTCTAGCAGAATTTCCTTAAGAAAGTGCCCAGGGTCCTTAGAGTGTTGACAGGATCTCACATTTCATCGGTGTGCTAAAGCCGTGAAGGTTAACTGTCATATTCTTTCAAAGGCACGTGAGCTGTGTTATGTTCATCTCAGAGTATTTACACACAGCCCTTAGGAAGATTTCCTTCACCAGAAGTGGAGAATTTTTCTCGGTACTTACTTGTTATAACATATAGGTATTACTGTGATAAATTATGGTAACGATAACTGTATTGTAATAATAGCCACCATAAATTAAGAACTTGACAGCTCAATGAGAAACACTTTATGTAAATTATTTCATATAAACCTCATAATGACCTGTGAAGCAAGTATTATCCCCATTTTACAGCTGAGGTAACAAAGGTTTAGAGAGAGAAACTTACTTGCATAGGACACCCATCCAGAAAATGGCAGAGTTGGAGAGTATACAAATAATCAGGTGCGTTTTTAAAAAAGTTTCAGTAATCCACCATAAATGGACAGAGCAACATGTCTTTAAGTTTTCAGCATATGTTAGTCTCTTTCTGATCAACTGTGGGTCCACATATCAAGTCAAGAATATTGACAAGCATTTGAGTCCTATTACTTAGTCTCATTGTTACATAGAGATCTTATTGACCTGTTGATACATTGTTTAGTTCAATCATTGACAAATGTTTCTTGTGCGAGTCTTACGATTTTATTCATCTTCAGGCCCCTAGTCAAATCTATCTCCTGCACAAATTCTTCCTTAGTTTATGTTGTTCTGCTTTTCTTTATAGCCACTTGCTTCTTATTCGTAAAATATGCTATGTGGACTATCAAAGGGAGACCAGATGGTCCTAAGTGATACACAGACAAACATTTTTAAATAGTTTTAGTTTTATGTTGTTTATTAGAGAAAACATAACTAGCACATTAAATCTTTCACAAATGTTATTCTTTTTGACAAAGCTAAATTGATTTATTAATTAAAAATGCCAAATAAATGACAGTAGAGTAGAGAATACAGCATGTGACTTATGACGTTAAGGAGATGTTGGGGGAAAGCTGTCTCCTGTGACACGTCATTGAGTTTTACAATATTGTATAATTGTTATTACAGTAAGTTTTAGTTTACAAACAATATTGTCTCAATTTTTTCTTATAAAGACTCTGTGAGGTAGATACTATTATAACCCCATTTAATGAAAGTGAAAACCAAGGATTAGTGTGGTCAGGAAACCCGCATGCGCAGTAAACAGTGGCGCTGTGATTAAAATCCGGGTCTATCGAATTCCTGGACTCTTTACAGCTCTCTATACATCCTCCTTCACGTACAGATTTTCCTCAAGATTAGACCAGTTGGGCAGGTAGAGGGGTGTCCACATTATCACTGGAGTATCTTGACTCTTTCATAAAAGTTTAGAAATCTAGACCTTTTTAGAAGCAGGGATAAATTTTTTAAAAAGATTTTTTTTTTTCTATTTTAGAAGAGCATAAAATAAGTATCAGGAACTGGAATAGCATTATGGCCTTATTAACAAATGGAGTACATATGTGTTAAAATAATTCTTTGTGTCTTTATTATTCTTTAGAGACACTGCTGATTGGGGAAAGAAAAGCCTTCCAACACCTTTACTCTTATACACAACACACACACATTCACAAGAAAGACACACATACATACCACACACACACACACACACACACACACACACACAGAGATACATAGTTTTTTCTTTAAATAGCAAGCCAAAGTTCTGTTTCAGGCAACCTAATTTGGGTGTAACTAACTTTGGGGGGTTGAATCTTTAATTTTGGGGACCTTGGCTGATTTAGTGGAATACATTCACTCTGCCAACTTTTCTATTTCATTGCTTGAACTAAGACTATCAATTCTCTCTACATGAAACAAAAAGTTCAGAGCATCAACCTGTTAAAATCTGTGTTGGTATAAAAAACAGAATGGAACAAAACTTCTAAAGTCAAGCTGACTTCGTTTCAAATTCTTTTAATTTTTAATAGAGAAAAATCTCCTTTATATTTTATGGATGAACTCCAGAGATTGATTTGGATTTTTGGTACATGGTATTCTCAATTATTAAAGGAGGTTCTTTATGGTGATTATGGGAGGCAAATGCCATCCCATTTCCCCCTAAGTCATTGCCTTATCCAGTTTTAATCAGAAACTAGAATGCTGTTCCTCTTGGGTGGGTAGTGAACGGCCTAAACCTTCTGGCCTAGATATATGTGTTTGTCAGGGTTCTCCAGAGTAGCAAAACCCATAGGATGTGTGTGAGTGTGTGTATGTGTACCAAGGAGAGAGAATGGTATATGCCAGTCCAAAAGCCAACAGGCTTGAGATTCAAAAGGAGCTGATATTTTAGTTAGAATGGGCAGGCAGAAAACCATCAATGTTCCAGCTGAAAAGCAATCAGACAGAAGTTCCCTCTTATTCATGGGAGGGTCAGCCTTTTATTGTAGTCAGACTTTCAACTGATTAGATGAGGCCCACCCGCTTCAGAAAGAGCAATCTGCTTTACTCAGTCTACAGATTCAAATGTTAATCTCATCTAAAACACCCTCGCAGACACACCCAGAATAATGTTTGACCAAATATTTGGGCACCCTGTGACCCCATCACGTTGACATAAAAGTAACCATCACAGCATACTCTCAGTATTGTGGTGAAGTAACTTCAGACTTTATATGTCCTAATTCTGAGCCCCTACGTTTGCAGAATTTCCCTAAAGCTTAACAAGTTCTAAGCTTCTTTTATGCACTTCCAAATGCTAGGCCCTTAGTAAGGAATCAATAAATGTTGCTAAAAAAAAATTATTTTTAAGTGCCAAGGACAATAAAATCTTGAAGGAAAAAGATGATGACAATGGACTCCATCAACTAAACTTCGATATTCTGTGCACTCATTATAGGAAACAAGGCAGAGTTCCTCGAAGATAGGAAAAAATGAGTCTAATAGAATGTGGTAACAGATTATAGAGAAGAAATAAATGTTTATTGTATTGAGGGTACTGAGGAATGATCTAAAAGGTATACTGTCTTCAACATATCAGGTTTTTTTTTAACATTTCCATAATTTTTGAAACGGTGTTAAAAAAGAAAAAAACATAATCATCAGGACTTATTATAAATTAATAATACTTTCAGACACTCCATTGCTTTCAAAATGACCGTCAGTACTCCGTTCCAAAGGGGATGGTCAACAACATACTTTCTTGTGTTCTAGACGATGAACAGTATATAGGGTTTTGAGGAGGAACTACAGCAATGATTCGCATTTTCTTCCCCAGTGCCAACGATAATGTGAATGACTCCCGGTGGTCATGGCCGGGGAAATAAGCGCCCTTTGTCTTTTCTCTTGTCAGAAACACACACAGTCATTCAGGACCGTTTGAAGAAATTTGCTCTATTTTTGGTCCTGTTTTCATGATCATGGAATCTCTCCTTAGAACTTGAGGGATGCTTCCTGTTTAAGAGCCATATTGTGATATGTTAACTTGCGATGGCCATTTGTTTGTGCAGTTCATGATCCTGAAGGACCCAAGTCACTTGGGGAAAATGATACCCTCCCCTTGATTGGGCATTCAGCCAGAAACTGGGGGCTCCCTTGCCCCCAAACATCCTACTGTACATATGTTTTCAAGAAAAATGAGTGAACAGTGCATATTCTTCACCAGGCAAATGACCATGACCTGCATCTTGTACTCGAACAAAGTCTTGCTGTCCCCCTGTCTTCTATAAAAATAGTTCTTGGCGAACCTAGTAGTTCCTAATCTGTCACACTGCCCTCTGCTGGCCTGTACTTGCTGATACAGAAAAAAAAAATTTCTCTAAGATACTAGGTAAGGGAAATTTCAGGCTCCTACCCGGGACTTGACCATTGATTACAGCGTCTCCAATGTAACTCCCAATTCCACTCCACCTCCACCCCCACCCCCGCCCCAAATGCTATTTGTTTAATACTTATGGAACATTTACTCTTCGTCAGGCAATACAAGCAACTGAGAATACAACAATAAACAAATCATGGTCTAAAGAAGTTTGCAGTCTAGGAGGAGGGATGATCTGGTAAACTGGTAATTACAGAAGAGGTAAAAATGTCCACATTTGGATAATGACAAGGTTGGTGGTCTTCCTGATGGTGACACGTATCCAACTTGTTCTGCTGGTGTGAGAAAAAGACTGTATCCTGATCTTGAAGCATTTAATAGAAATATTTGCCATTTTAGAATTGGGACTGGATTTCCCTCAGGTGCGGGACTGCACCATTGTTTGTCTAGAAAACTACTGCTTAAGGATGCCTGTCCAACAATTTGGACATGTAGATAACATGTGGTGAATGGTTAGGCCCCATGTTTTAGTCTGCAGATATAGAGACATTTTAAGTTATTAAGATGTGTCCAGAACTGCATCTCGGTTTCTGATACATGTGTATTCCGGGCCTTCCGACCAACATCTTTTGCTTGAACAAACTGCATTAGCAATATAACGTGATTAGTTAAAGCTTAAAGAATAACATGTTAGCCATTTGAAATAACGTCAAAAGTGTGGCCATAATTTAATCCAGAGGTCTTTGAGGTGAATCTAGGAATATAGGCAAGGCCATATGAAGGTCGAGACGGGGAAGGTAAGCAAAGTTCTGAGATGGTGACTGAGAGTGGAGATTTTACCTTAACTATACTTTGTGGGTTAGGAGCTGCAAGATCAGAATCCCAAGGGACTACTGTTTATTTCTGGTTATCTGACTTTTCTGAGGTTAGAATAATCACCATTCAGTGGGACCTTGGGGCAAAGGCATTGGTTAACAGAGTCAAAGAAATTTCACAGTTTTCCACTCAATTGTGCTTTTCTATAATAGAATTCAATTAAAGAAAATTTCTATTAAGAAACTATAAACTATGAAACCACTTAAAGCAAGACTAAAGGAATCCAGTTGCCTAGGTATCTTTTCTCACTAATTACCAACATGCAGTATTGATTGCTTACTACGACCTATTTTTCTTTTATGCTCGAGTACAATATGCCTATCTAATTTACCCTGACAGTTTCGTTTTTGTTTTTTGGAGGGTTTTATTTTGTTTTGCCTTAGCACGTCCATGGAACCAAGACCTCTACAGCTATGTCTTAATAAAAACTTCACATTCAATTTTCCCCTTGGCTCTGGATTCTTCGTAGGTGAGAAATTCAGTAACTTCCAACATAACGAGAGGAACTGTGGATGTGCCTGCTTAATACTCTTAATTAGTTCTCTGAGTCTTAAAATGTTCTGGTCTTATCTTATCCATTCTTAGCTCCTTTACTATAGCAAATAAATAAATAAAAATATGAGGAAAAGAGAAAACTTTAGAAAATAATACACTTGTGGTAATTTAGCTTGAAATATTCATTTTATCATTATTTCTATTATTGGAGAAAGATTTATACTGACATCTATGAGTACCCCTTTTGCTATTCCTCAGCAACGGAGCTTGTGGATATTAGGGGGATCTGCTGTTATGGGAGAGGATGAGACTGAAGACAGGACTAGTTCTGTGGAGAAGTCATGCCTGGGTATAGAGCTACCACAACCAACCAAAACTTATCTCCGACTTCCAGCAAGTAGTTAGTATATAACAGGTGATGAGATGTTTGTTGAGTGAATAGTTGATGCAATGAGTAAATCTATTTCTGAACCTTGTAACCTTGTATAACCAAAGTCTATTACTTATCCAAGGTTACACAATTACCTAGTGAATGAACCCAGAAATGAATCCCAGTTTCTTGACTCCCAACAAATGTGCCCCCCCATTCTGCTGCCCACCTACGTTAACTAGGAACGAATATCACTCAGCCCTCCTTTCGTCTGCTTCCCCAGTCAGATTTGAGTGCAAGGGTAGATGGCTGGCATCATTCTTTTTTTTTTTTTGATGATTAGAAGTGAACTTTTGTTACCTATTGTGATTTGGTAAGAAAGTGAAAAGTGGACGTCAAGAAAGTCATTTAAAACTTAGCAAAACTGTATAAATCTATTTCTTAGGTTGGGTTATATTTAACAAGAAAGTGAAATATACCATATTTTCTACCCTATAAAAAATAGAGCTATTTCTAGACCTCCTGCGGTCCAGAAAGTAGAGTATTTTATAATGTCTGCTCTCCCCACCAGGTTGTTTCATCCGCAAAGATATCG
Source organism: Rousettus aegyptiacus (assembly GCF_014176215.1). Lineage (NCBI taxonomy): Eukaryota > Metazoa > Chordata > Mammalia > Chiroptera > Pteropodidae > Rousettus > Rousettus aegyptiacus. Next base: position 88,848,259 of record NW_023416285.1, on the reverse strand, counting down.
ATATTCAGCAACATATTTAGTATATTTTAAGATACCCATGAATCCACAACTCCATTTAGTCTCGAAAGGTAGAATCTTATAAATAGAGTGCTGTTTGGGTGCTGAAAAAAAAAAAAACTCAGGATCTTTAATAACAGATGAAGTTAAATTGTTCTTAATTTATTTAAACTGAAAAATGTCCTTCTAAAAACAGACTGAGGCCATGGGACCGGTTAAGAACGTATCTGTAGGTCCCACTATCAGAAACAGCCAGCACAGACAACACAGGAAATGTGATCCTTTTTTGGACATGCAGTGAAGACTCAAGTGCAGGTACTTGGACAGTCTCCGATAAAGTGAAGACGACTAATCATTTATCTGGATTAGGAGTTTAACGAGGGGAGGAGAGGCAGCCATGTGGCCAAAAGTGACCTGCAGGATAGGAATGAAGATGAGCTTTCTTTTTTGATTGCTTTTCAAATGTGTGCCTTTCTATGTCTCTACTAAAATAAATAAGAATTCTTTAACATTTGGGATTATTGATATTACTGTGATCCTTTCATAATCTGCTCATGTTTTAAAATCTTTTATATTGAACTCAGGTTTGTTCTGGTTAACGCTGCCTTCTTATATCACCATGAATTTTAAAATTTTGCTTTAGATTTTCTAACTTTCCTAGTAAGAAAATGTATGAAGTGAGAGTCTTTAATTCTTCTTATCCAGTAGAATACTGGATCAGTAACAAGTCACTGAGGTGCCATGCAAAGCAAGGACCAAGGCAGATGAACTGTTCGGATTTATGTCCCGGTTGGGCCTCTTGCTCCGATCTTTGATCTTTGGCCATTTTGTTTTTTAAGTGTTTGAGCCTAAGTTCTTACATATTTAATAGGAATTTTGAAACCCATATGGAGTTGTTTTGAGGATTCGATGAGATCATCTATGCAAAGCCTTAGTTCAGTGACTGGCCCTTAACAAGGGTTAGCTTTCATTATTATTATTTTCTGGTCCCTACTAAACATCTGGCACATTCTGGAGTGACCTCAAGAGTTAAGGAGGTATTGGGTGAGTAGGCAAAAGTGGGGAGTGTTCTTTCATAGCCTTTAGTGCTTGGACTCTGGACCTCATTATCCATAAAACGGGTGTATGTGTGTGTGTGTGTGTGTGTGTGTGTGTGTGTGTGTGTGTGAGAGAGAGAGAGAGAGAGAGAGAGAGAGAGAGAGAGAGAGAGAGAGAGAAAGAGAGAGAGAGAGAGAGAGAGAGAGAGAGAGAGAGAGAGAGAGAGAGAGAAAGAGAGAGAGAGATCATCTTGAAACTTCTCTTGGTTTCTGTGACATACTTCTGGATACCCTTTGATTTATGCTCTGCTTTATCTTTCTTGCTGGCATCATTTTTCTGGCTGTCTCTTCTCAACCCGTCCTTAGACCTCGTTATCTTCTCGACACAGTCCCTCCTCGATGATCACGTCCATCCATGCTCATTGTTTCAACACTCACACGTCTGGCAATAACGTCTGGCTGGTTAAGCATTTCCATTGAATATCCCTTAATCTTTTCAAAATCAACATTTAAAACCTGGACATATTAGTTTAAGCCTCGCTCTCAGCTGCTGATCCGTTTCTCCTGGTTCCTTTTCTTGGCCTATAGTGTCATCCACCTACGTAAAACCTACAGCTTAATCAATTCAGAGTCCTGCTGAATCTGATCTAGGTCAACTCACCTGTCGACTCCTAAATCAACTCTCATTTCTTTGTAGGCATGCTTAGGAGTGTTTTACTCAAATCCAACACAAAATTGACTGCAAAAAAAAAGCATCGACTGCAATGTCGTTCTTTCCTGAACTTTCCTGGTGGAGAAAGAAAACACTACCTAACTCAGAGACATATTTTCTTTCTAAAGTACTAGTTTTCATGGAAGCCACACAAAGTTTTCTCCAATTTCTTCCTCTTTCTCTTTTTGGCTCTTTCCATACCATCATTCACCCTCCTGGACCTTGCTCTCCGAGTGCCTTTCTCATCTTTTCTCATGCACTACATTTTGGCCTCTCTGCACTTCTTCAAATGGAGAATTACAGCTGTGACCAGCCAACACGATAGAGTCCAGTATTTAAGCAGAAGAATAAACAAACAAAAAAAGACGCCAGAAGGCAGGGTTATTGTGGGGTGAATATGGTAAATAAAGATAACAGAGGCTATAAACTCTTAAGCTTCTTTTTTTTTTTTTTTTGGCCTCGCTCATACCAGCGTACCTTGTAACTTTATACCATGGTCCTCTCTCCATGCCCAGCTCTCTACTTTGAATATTCTGCTCTTTCCCTGTGCTTCTGGTCCAGCCTTTTTGCTTTACCTCATCACTCTTTGATGTTTAGCTCCAAGATCCCTTTTGTTTTTTATCTCAAGGTCTCGCCAACACCTCCACCCCGACACAAGAAATGACTCCTTTCCTGTATTCTGAAAGAACTTTGAGTATACTCGTTGAGCCCGTACATTCTCTCCAACCAGAATGTAAGCCCCTCAAACACAGAAACGCCGAATTCATTAAATGACGATCAAGCTTTTACTATGGCTTGAAAGTCATCAGTGAACAAACCTTATGAGAATCCCTGACCTTCAAGGAGTTCGCCTCCTGGTCCAAGGACAATAGCAACAAGCAATAGCATTCTAAATAAGTAAATCACAGATTAGGTGACAAGGTTACAAGAATTACAGGGGGGAAAAAATGGGAGAATGTAGAGGATCTGGAGTATTAGAGGTGCTGATGCCAATGTCAGTGTAGGTGGGCAGGTAGGCTCACTGAGAAGGTGAAATTCAAAATCTGAAGAACATGGAAGAGTTGGCCTTGGATCATCAGAAATATGAGGCAGTCACGTCATCGTAAAGACCCCGAGGTAGGAGCTACCTGGGAGAAGAGCAGGCACGCTGGTGTGGCTGGAGTGGAGCGAGGGAGCGGGGAGGAGCCAGAGAGAAGGTCGGAGAGGTTATGGGAACCGTATCACAGAATGCCTGGGAGTCAGAAAGGCTTTGGCTTTTACTCAACGTGATACGAGAAGCCACTTTAGGGTATTAAGCACAGCCTGACATGATCTGACTTACGTTTCAGGCTGCCGTGTTGAGAACTGACTATAAAGCAACAAGGATAAGAAGGAACAAAACCTGTTAGGAGGCTATTGTAGCAATTGAGTTGAGACAGTGATGATTAGGACCCGGGGAGTGGTCATATTCTAGATATTCATTGAAGATAGAGTCAATCTGAATTTGAGAAGTCGGGGGAGGTGCAGGGTAAGCATCAAGGATGACTGCTCGAATTTTGGTCTGAGCAATTAGAAGGCTAGGCTTTCTATGAACTGATTTAAGAAAGACGTTGCACGAAATAAATTTGAGAGTAATGATATCTCTGTTTTGGATAAGGTGAATTAGAAAAGTCTCTTTAACATCCAAGTAGATATATCAAGTCAACATTTGGGTAATTGAATCAGTATGGGAGAGAAATCTAAATCGAAGGTAAAAATTTGGGCATCATTTGTATGTGGATGGTATTTAAAGCCGCTTGACTAGTGGAGAGGGCCACAGGAGCGAATGTAGAGAGAAGAGGACCTGACACTCACTATTAACTGGTCAGGACACAAAGGCCAGCAAGCAGAGGAGATGAGGAGCCATCAGCAAGGTGTGAGGAGCCCCAGGAGAGTATCCCTGGAGTGAAGAGAGATGCTTACGTCAAAAACTGATCACACACGAGAGCAGTTTCTATAGAACGATGGGAGGAGGGGCATTGACGACTGTGAGTGTGTCCGCAGACCTTTTCAGGAAGTTTGCTCAGGGAAGCAGAGAAAGTAGGTGGAAACTGGGGTTAGAGGAAGTGGGTTGACAGGAATGTGTTGGTTAGTTCGTTTCCTTATTTGTTTTAAAATGGAAGTATGGTTGTTTGCTAATGGGAATGATCCAGAAGGAGCAGTGGAGGTGGGTGAAGTAGGAGAAAATGAAAAAATTCCCGGATCGACATCTCTGTGAAGACGAGAAGATGTAGGCCCTAACGCATAAGCACCAGCTTCACTGGTTCATCCATATTAGCAGGATCAAGGTTTATCTCTGTTTTCCTGAACAAACACAGTGCTTTGTTCATGGCAGGTGTTCAATGAGTGTGCATGTAATCGTTTGCTCTTTTATTTATGTAGAAAAGAAAAAAAATCCATACTCTCATATTTTTCCTCTTCCATCTTTCTTTTATGTATACCATATTATACTATGGTTCATTCCATTAGTTCTCTCAACATCTTAATAAGAAGAAAGATAGCAGTAAAGGGAAGAAAGAAAGAGAGAGAGAGAGGGAAAGGGAGAGAGAGAGAGAGAATGAGAGAACGAGAAAATGGACCTGTGAAACTTGGTAGAACTCTGCCTTTTTTATATCTCTTTATTTTATTATCTGACACGTGACAGCCAGCAATGAGGGAAATGCTCTTTTTTATCCCCACCACATGGAGCCAGGCAGTTTTCACTGTAACCAAGTTGTAAATCAGCCAACATCCTCTGTCTCTGGCGGCTGCATCGCGAATAGAGGGGTCTGTTTTTCTGCTCACTTTCCCTCAGCCTCTTCCGATGCTGCCGTGCTGCCCTCTCTCTGGCTCTGTCCCTACATCCCCAACTGTCTCTCCACCCCCACACCCACGGACTGATTTCTTCTCTGAGACGAACTTTTTATTTTCCTTATAAAACTTTAATGTACTTTGCGTTGCTAAATGAGTTCTCTTTCTGCTCCATGTCTAGAGAGCCTGTTCTAAACATGGGTGAGAACTGATCTAGTATAGAAATACACCTCAAACTTCTCTCCTCCTGACACAGTCTAGTAAGTATCTTCACTAGCAAAAAAAAAATTCGAGCCTAAATCTCTAATAACAAAACAAATCCAATTGTCACTAAATTACTTTGAGAATGATTTAGTAATAATTAATATGTCTCACCTATTATGGATTTGTTTGTTTGCTTGTTTTGATGACCCTGAGCCCAGGGATGAATGGCACACACGAAAAATCTGGCTCTTCTGGGAAGAGCTGTCATTCCCTTGGTGGCTCCATGTCAAGAGTGCAGGCTCACCATGGATTCCGCGGAAGAGCTGGTCTGGGCTATTTTAAGATTTCCCTGATTCGAGGATTCTGAGACCGGCAGCTGGCTCAGAGAACAGAAACCGATGCCAAACTTCTATGGATCTGAAACTTTCTCTTACATATTTGAAAGTTACAGATTCTTGCCATATCCTTATCTAATTTCTGCAATGAGGCTTGCCTATCCCATATTTAAGTCTCTCAGCTTTCACCCTAAAGCTAAGGTTCTCTGGTGCATTAACTTGAGCACCCCTTGTGTGTATTAGAGATGACAATTAGAGTTCTTGTTTGAAAGGTAGGCAGGGGTGTTGTGTCCTCGGGGATCCTCCTGTGTCTGGACTAGACATTGGACACAAAGAAATTATTTTATAGGCATTTTGGTGATTTATGATGGGGTCTGGGATAAAGGGACACGCTGGGACAATCCCTATCCTACTCCTGTATCTTAAGTGGGAAATATAAAAATAAAGAGGCAGTTCCTAATGTGACAGAGCAGCCGGGGGAGCCATCATGGGCATGAGTGCTCTGCTCATGAGGAAGCAGAAATTATGGGTATTCATAATGCACCAGCTGGTAGAAAGCAGACTAATAACCCGCTTAAGAAAAGCTTTGGTGCCTAGTAGATGAAAGAGTTAACAGGCCATGGGGTAGGGAGACAGACACAAGTATTTAGGGCCTGGAGGTTGTGTAATCCTAAGGGCTTCATATAAGAATAAGAACATAAAATTACAAGCATAAAATCACTCAAGATTGTCCATTCTTGGAAACGATCTAGGCCATTCATGGGTCTTGACACTTAAGCTTTACGAATTTCATAGAAAACCTGCCACAGCTAATCACTAAACAGCCTTGATTTCTAATGGTGGTCACATCCTTTCTTCAAGTCTGTGGTCATCCTCAAAATAAACACTGTTTAACTTGTGCAAGGTGTTTCTTCGCAACAGCCTGATTCAAACATGCAAGGTGTATGTGAAGTATGTTGACGGCAGGTCAGCAGATCAATAGATACATTTATTCATCTGATTACCATGGCAACAGGAGAAACATTGAGCTCACTCATGAGAAAATATCTAGGTTTCTAGGTTTTCTCTCTCATTAGTAAAATATAGAAAATCTCCGCCAATATAATGCCCTATCTTCTATGCTATTGAAGTTACATTCTGAGGTTATAGGTAGCTTCATAGACCTTCTTTATTCTCTTAGAATCTAAGTCTGCTATAGTATTAGACAGAGATCTGGAGGGAAAAATACAGAAAAAATATATTAGTAAGAATAAATTTTCTTTAAACTTTATGTCTATATAAGACAGTTTAATAATTCTAAGTTTTAACTTTAGTCAAATTTATCAATTTTTCCTTTACGGTTAATGTATGTTCATGGTTTTCAGTAAACTTTGCCTGTCCCAAAGTCACAAAAATATTCTTCCATGTTTCCTTCTAAAAGCTTTATTGTTTTTACATTTACATCTATATGTTTTATAGTTACATCTATAGTTCATCTAAATTTGGTTTTATGTTATGGTGTGTGGTAGGGATCAAGAGTAAAATTTTCCATATTCATTTTTAATGTATATCCAATGGATTCAAGCCATTTATTTAAAAGATCATACCTTCCCTACTGTACTTGGCCAAAATCAGGTTATTGTACAAATGTGAGTCTGTTTCTAGGCTCTATTTTTTCCCCATTGTTTTGTTTATTTTTGGGCAAATACTACAATAAAAACTTCTAAAATGACAATTAAAAACATGAAAAGCCAAGCCACAAAGCGAGGGCAGGTATTTGCAAAATACATATCAAACAAACGACTAATATCCAGAATATGTAAAGAATTTCTACAAATAAATGGAAAAAAACCCCCAAAAAACAAAAAACAAAAACCCAGCAACAATCAGACAACTGAATAGAAACATAGGCACAAAGACTCGAATATGCACTTTTAAAAAGAGGATCTATAAATGGCTAATAACTATGAAAAGATGTTCATCTTAATTAGTTATCATTAGTTATCAGTGAATGCAAATTAAAACCATAATGCACTAACACTACCACTGAGAAATAATTTGTCATAAATAGGGGCTCTCCTGTTTCTGTACGTGTCGCAAGCAGAGGTAACGCTCTGCTATGAAAGCCTCCTGTTTGTTTCAGACTATCTTTTCAAAAATGTTTGTATAGTGTGAAGTCTTGAAAGATACAGACAGTGCCTCCCTCTGGAGCGAAGCAGGTCTGTGTACTGCCTCCTATGGAAGATTCAGGTTCTCCGAGCACAGGATTCCACTCCCATAATGCAACCCACTGCTCAGGCCAATGCCATCTGGCTTTCTTTGCTCTGTGGGAACTGGGGCTCAAGGAATCCATGCAAAAGTCTTGATAGTTTGGTTACCGTAATGCTTTAATTCTTTCATTTTGAAATTATTTTTACTTTTATTTTTATTTTTATTGTTGACATCCAATATTATATTAGTTTCAGATGTACCGCATAATGGTTAGACATCCATATAACCCACAAAGTGACCCCTCCAATAAGTCTTGTACCCATCTAACACCATACATAATTATTACAATATTATTGACTATATTCTCTGCGTTGTACTTTACATTCCTATCTGATTAATTGGTGTGAAGTAACAAAATGTCCCTCATCTCTAACCTGGAAATATTGTGTCTTCTTCCAAGGTCCATGAAATTGGACTAAGCTAACTAGTTTTGAGTATAGGATAGAAATCTCAGGTTTTTATGTTTCTTGATGGTGTGTACCCTCTGGATTGGCTAAAAATAAAAAGATCAATGATACCAAGTGCTGGAAATGATGTGAAGTGGTTGGAACACTTCCTATTCGGGGGAAGATAACTACTAAAGCTGAATATCATACCCTCTGACTCACTAAATTTCTCTCCTAGATATAGACCCCATAGAAACGTATCCATACGTTTACCATAAGACATGTACAAGAATGATCATAGGCATACTCTCCATAATTGCCCCAAATACCAAACCATCCAAATATCCATCAATAGAATAAACTGTTGTATATTCATGCAATGAAATACGACACAGAAACGAGAGCGAACAATTACACATAGCAAATTGAAAGAAACTTCCAAACGTCGTTGAGTAAATCGACATACAAAAAAGTACATCTCTGGTATATTTAGAAATAGAGTGATAATATACAGTGTTAAGAATCATGAGAGTGGTTTTCCTTGATGGTGGTGAATGAAAGGTATGAAGGACTAAGGATTTTGCTAATGTGCTACCGATGTTCTCTATGTTAATCTGAGGCCGGGTATACAGATGAATGTTCATTGTTTGAAAATGCATTGAGCTCTGTGCTCACGACTTGTGCACTTTCCTATATGTATGCTATATTTCAGTAAAAAGACTACAAAATCACAGTTCTAAGGCCTTTCACTTAGTATACTATGTTACCTCAAGATAATCATTCCATCTGATAATTATGCCATTCAAGATGAAACTGAGCACAATCTAGAACTCTACTGGGTTTGGAGAGTGTGGTTTAAAAACTCCATCAATAAAATAATAATCATAGCACTAAAATCACATTAAAATGAAATGCTTTAATGTTTATATGTCTTTGTGCATACTCTAATTTTTCTTATTTATTCTAATGTTGAAATATGTTATACAATAAATAATACTGATTCAGATTATATTCATTAAGATAAAAACAAGAAATTTACTTAATTCAAGGTTGTCTAGAACTAAAACAAAAAAGCCAGACCTACCTTTAGTAATAATAAATAATAAGAAGAAGTAACCTTTACCAAGGGCTTACTATACTCAAGACAATTTTAGTGTTCAATAAGTATTATTCCATTGAATCTTCTGAACAACCCTGTGAAGTTTTATAGCCCTTAAACCCTACACACAATTCCTACCCAAGTCACACTCAGATCACTTCATTACAGATTACATCATCAGCCATCAATACATCAAAATAAACCTAGCAAATGTAATTTGTGAAGTGACAGCCCATTGTGATAAGAGTTTAAAGAATGATTTTTAAGTAAAAAGTTATTGAAAATGATCACCACTCCCTCCAAACCTACTCTGCAAAAGTTAAGAAATGACTGATTACTCATAATACTTGCTCATTTGTGTCCTGACTCATTTGCCATTTGATATTATGTTAAAGGAAGGTAACAGCACAGAAAGTTAACCGAAGCTTGTCAGCGTGCTGTACAGAATTATCTATAACAGAATTTAAAGGAGTTGATATGAATTGGCTCTAGTTAAAGACCCTTGTTTGTTGAGGATAGAATTTTATTATTACACTGCATAATACCAAAGAAGCAGGAATAATTATGTCTCTTAGAACACTGTTTTGATGTGCTACATTAAGGTTCTCTGTGTTGGGCCTCTGGTTTGAGCAGGAGAGAAGAGATTTCCTCATCTACGGTTCTAGTTCTTATTTTCTAAAAATGTTTGTGGACCATTTCTGAGATTTTAAAATAGAAATTAAATAATTTTTGTCCATTTAAATGTGCAAATTATCATGTAAAAAGATGAGTCTAGGGATAATTTTTACAAATCTAGGTAAAAATTAGACTACGTCAAGAGAGATATAACTTACTTGAGGTCATAAAATCAATTTTTTAAAAGTTTATTTTAAAATCGACATGAGATGCCCTGATTAGGCCTATCCAGGATTAAGTAATCTTTAAAAATTTTCCTTAAAGAGCCATGTTCCATATGTTATATAATGAAAGCATTCTGTGTTAAGAATTGTGATCTCGAACTCACCATGCCCATGGTAGTAATAGATAGATTTCTGGTGTTTGAGACCCCCACCAAATGTCCTCCATGAGATTCAATTTGTTCTTTTTTGGTTCACTTGCTTATTTTGGTTTTACTATCTCAAAGATTAAATAATAATAATGAACACTTCTAAAGTACTATGTTAATTGTATGCCTCTACTTTTACAAGCTATCTTCATAAAATTCCCTTAAAATAGGACATGATCTATTAAAACAATAAAATAATTTACCCCCCACATATTTATAAGTAATCATATTATTGCCCCCCCCCACATTCATATTTGTTGAGTTAAAACATGGACACACAGGTCTGTGAGCTGACAGCGTGTGGGGTTTGCATTTGTATTTTGAGAAAAAGAACAAAACATTTTTCTCTTTCGGTTGGGATGGTTCGAAGGATGGGCCAATTCATTCATTTATAGACCAATACGTATGTGTGACTACTATATGGCAGACATAACGTTTGACACAAATAAGCAGAGAGGAGGGGGTGTGAGAGCAAAGACTGCAAGGGTGGTGGGCATATGGATCTGGAGGGAAAGAGAAAGGCCATCGAAGGCCTCCACTGGGACCAGGAAAGGCCGACACAGCAGTGCAGGCCTGAGAACGGAGGACGTGACAGAAAATTTTCTCTGTCGACTTGGTACAAGCAATATTTTGCTTTGTTTCTTTTCTCCTCCTCCTCCTCCTCCTCCTCCTCCTCCTCCTCCTCCTCCTCCTCCTCCTCCTCCTCCTCCTCCTCCTCCTTCTCCTCCTCCTCCTCCTCCTCCTCCTCCTCCTCCTCTTCGTCTTCTTCTTCTTCTTCTTCTTCTTCTTTCTTTTTTAAATGAATCTGTTGGCAGTGCTCAGATGTGGAAGGAGAGAGAGCGGTTTTCTAGACCACCACGCCGCAGAGGTTTCCAGCTGTAAAGTGAGAAATTCAGATTTGGTATTTTGTTGACTAGGATGATGACAGTGAGAAAAGAAAAAGAGAATTGCTTTGAAAGATACTTGCAGAGGAAGAATTAATGTAATTTCCTATCTGATTGGATGGAGAGACAAAGGAGAAGAAAGATAACACGAGGTGTTCCAGCCGAGGCAGGTCGGAGAATAGTGTTTCTGTTATGGAAGAGGAAATCAAGAGACTTGGCAACAAGATCCCATTTTAGATATTGTTTTGTTTAGCTGTCTTTTGATTGCACTAATGGCAGAGTTGAATTTGTTCGCCAGCAAGAAGATATAAATGTGATATTTTACGTTATGAATCTACAGTTCCTGTGATATTTTAATGAAAATGTATGTTATCTAGTCACAATTATTTGCTGGCTGGCTTAGTATCTTAGCTGTGGGATGGGAAAAAAATGTTAGAATACCAGCACTTTACTTTTCATGAACGTCTTTTTTCTTTTTCTTCTCATTTCCTAGAACTGCATGTGTGTGTGCGTCTGTGTGTGTGTGGGTGTGTGCTAGAGAGAAAGAGACAGACAGACAGACAGAGACAGAGAGACAGAGAGATTTGGGCAGCCATGTTCATCCTCAGCCACAAAGGAGGAGGCAGTGCCCTTACCCTGCAAACAGTAGGCAATTAGGCATCAGAGCCCCTGTAAAAAGAACTTAGCATTTAAAGGAATGACAGCTCCCAGACGATGCTTTCAGCAAAGACACTGAAAGGAATAATTATAACAGAATTATTAATATGAGTTTTTCAGCTGTGAGTTTCTTTCGCACCTGCTGCCTCTTCACTGCCACCACATGTAAGTGAAAGTTAACCAAACCTTGGGGAATATCACGTATTCTCTCTCTGCCAATAGGAAAGCAAAGGAGAAGAACGTTTAACATTTACGGGCTGGCTACCATCTGTTTAACTCCTTATGTTTATTAGTACATTTAATCCCCACAACTTCAAGAAGCAGAGATGATTATTTCTGACTTAAGGATAAGAAGCCCAAGCTTTGGAGAGGTGGGAGGATTCCTCTAAGGCCCCATAGAGCACGACGGTGTTTGGGGGTTGTTCAAACCCAGGCCAGTGAGATACCATAGTTGGAGCCCTGAAGCTTTAAGCCCTTTTGAAAATTATAGCTTTATTCAGATGAGAGGACTTGGACTGTCTGGCCTCTTTAGAGCCAGACTTCATAATGATGTTTGTTAAATTATGGCCTCTATTCAGCAATATTTTAGCAGATCTTCCTCCCTCCCTTCCTCCCTCCCTCCCTCCCAGCTTTCCTTCCTTCCCTTCTTTCTTTCTTCCTTCCCTTCCTTTCCCTTCCCTTCCCTTCCTTTTCCTTCCCTTCCCTCCCCCTCCCTCCCTCTCTCCCTCCTCCTAAAACATTATCTTTGTTTCATAGGTTAAAATTTATATACTCTGCTGGATGGTGGCAAAATTTCACCATGTTGGTTTACTATTTGTTGATTTGTTTTATAATTGGATGATTCTAAGACATACCTAATACCAACAGTAGAAATGGTTATATATCAATAAATATGCTGTATATACATATGTATATGCACATATGCACGTGTGTGTGTGTGTGTGTGTGTGTGTGTGTGTGTGTGTGTTTGTATAATCAGTATTTGCCACTGGTTATCTGCTTAGCCTCAGGCAAGACTTTTCATCTTGCTAAACTCCTTTTTCCTCTTTTCGGGTAGAGATAATCGGGGAACCCACCTCACAGAACTGTTGGGGGGTCCACTGAACGCTGTGCGACCCCGTCGCATAGTGCCTGGCACATAGTAAGCACGCAGTGCCTGTTGTCAAAAGTTCAAATCGCGCATACATTTTATTGGAAGATTATATTTCTGTTGCTTAGTGTTTCACGAGGATACTTACTTTCATAAACAATGATCTATTAGTAATCCAAGTCTATACTTACCTTCCTGTCTTTGAAGAATTCATTACTGCCCTCAAATCGACAGTCCTTCCTCGCATTGTTATCTGGTATCCATGTGATCAAAGGCCACTTCTGTTCCAGAGGGGGCCTTGCTTAAGCGTCTTCGTTGCCATTACAAAACGTTTTGAGGTCTTTTAGGATGAAAGAAAGGTGTTTTCTATGTTATTATTGACATATGGCATTTTGTGTCTGTTTTATACCTCGGTTTATGTGACAACAGTATGCCATTCCTGCCAAAGTCTTCAGTATTACACTATGAGACCTGCTTGCCAAAATATTGTCAGGCTTCTTTGGGACACTTGGATTTAGTGTATCCTGTTGGTAGAAAATACTATTATTAGTACTCCATTATTTAACCCTTTTTGTGTCTCTTCAAGTATGAGCAAGACATTTTCCTTAAATATGTAATTCAGAGAGCTAGTAATTCCAGCATCAGGGTTGCTTATTAGAAGAGCATAAAATACTTCTAAATGTGCTCAAGGATTCACCCATTATGGTCTGTAGGAAGAGATTAGGCTCAAGAAAACGTCGATTTCGATTCCCAAATCCTTGAGCACATACGTCCTGAAGGAACACGATAATGCAGGTTTTAGATTCTCTCGGCTACTTTGTTTGCAACACAACATAAAGACATTGAATGGTCTGGAATCTTTTTGAGAAACTCCATATTTCCTCTGAAAGGGGCATCTCCAAACGTACAAACAAAAAAATGCTTTCACTTGCTTTCAATTTCTCTGTATAAAACCATAGGATTTCAGAGCTAAGAGGAACCTTGAAAAGTAATAAACATTTACTTGAGCTTCTTTATTTAACAATGAAGGAAATTAAGAGTGAGGAGCATAGATCACTAGTGTTTAAATCTAAAATGTGTTCGTAAGTCTTCTGACCCACAGTATCAATACTGTCGTCTAAACACTATCCAGTTTATCAAGAGGAACTTATGTTTTATGACTCGAACATGTCACTTTTAAACTCCCAATACCAAGAAGTCTCAATTAACTGGAAACAGTTTCCACATTTAGGAAAAAGCGGAAAACAGTAGAAAGTGGGAGAATCAATTCAATACACTTATTTAAAATAATAAAATTATATAGAGTTACCTAGAGAGAGTATAGCTTTACCGTGGTAATTGTTCAAATTGATATACCCTAGGACTGACTTAAAGGTAAAGAATATTTGACTAAATTAAAATGTTTTGAAAGATTTTCAATAATTCTCCCAGTTTTTCTCTGGACTCAATGAACCAAAATATCATATCCGCTGAGAACTCTGGTTAATAGACATTTTTGATAAACAGCTTCTTTAATTTTGAAATTTCGCACCCTAATTTTTGATACACTCTTTAAAAGGATGTAAAAAATAAAATGTGTCACCAATGTTACCCACTAGAGCCAATCGATAATCTTAACTTACCTATCTTTCCTTATATTAAATGTACAAGCAAATAAACATAAAATGACACAAATGGACTTGATCAAAGTTAAAAACTTTTGTGCAGCAAAGGACATTATCAAAAAAGTGAAAAGACAACCTATAGAATGGGAGGAAATATTTAGTGTCCAGAATATGTAAAGAACTCTTACAAATCTACAACAAAAAGACAATGAAAAAATGAGCAAAGGGCTTCCACAGACATTTTTTTTTCTAAAGAAGATACAGAAAAAGCCAACAAGCACATGAAAAAAACATTAAATATCACTATTCATTAGAGAAATGCAAATCAAACCCCAATGAGATGCCATTTTACACCTACTAAAACAGCTACAATCAAAACAGTGGAAAACAGCAGGTATAGCAATTGGAACCTTCATACATCAGTGTTGGGAGTGTAAACTGATGCACCCTCTGTGGAGAACACTTTGTGCTTCTTCAAGGACTTAACCATAGAATCACCTTTTGACCCAGCAATCCACTCCAACACACACACTCCAAAGAACGGAAAAGAGGCGGGAAACAAAACTTGTACACGAATGCTCACAGCAGCATTATTTGCAATAGTCAAAAAGTAGAAACAGCACGAATATCAATAGTAAATGAATGAATAAACAAGATGTGATACACACATGCAATGGAATACTATTCCACTATATAAAAAAAACATGAAGTTCTCATACATCCTGCTGTGCGGGTGAATCTTGAAACCATGCTAAGTGGAATAAGTCAGACACAAAAGGGCAAATGTGTATGATTCCACTTATATGAAATATCTAGAATAGGCCAATTCATGGAGATAAAAAGCAAATTTGAGGCTACCAGAGGCTGAGAGAAGGGAGAAGCAGCAAATTATTTTTGAATGGTACAGAAGTTCCATTTGGTGAAATGAGAATGCTTCAGAACTCGATAGAGAGGATGGCTACGCAATACTATGAATGCAATGAATGCCACTAAGTTGCATACCTTAAAATGGTTTTTATGTTATGGAAATTTCACTTTAATAGACAAGAGATCATGAAATTGTCAAGTTATGTGCCAGCCTAAAAAAAATAAATTAAAAAGGGAGGTTCACAGAGATGCCATTCAATATTGTAAGACTTGCTGGAAAATTTTGGTTCTAAATATGTCTTAGAGATTTAGAAAATAGTAAGCATTTGTTCCCATATCTTTTTCTAAGGACAAAAGCCTTAGGCTAAATGAAGGCTAACCTACTTAAAGTAGTAGAGCTGCAGTAACTGAAAGTATAAACAACTGCAGAATTAAGAATATTGCTCTGACAGCTTGAGTGGCATTTTACTGCGTATCTACTTGCCAATGGAAATGTGGGAACACTTAAAAATAGACACGGCGACGGAATCATAACAAATGCCAGGCACATGTCTGTAATAAGACCGAGGTTGAGTTACAAAGATAAGTTCTTCTCATTGTTTACACTAGTATTTATTCCAGTCCTATTGAAATAGGGATTAATATTTTGCTTAATTTGACAAGAAATTTAGTAGTTATTAGCTAAATATTTGGAGATAGGATGTGTATTGGCTGAGCGCAGAATTTGAAGCACGTAACCAGCTCGGAGCCTGCAGGATTTAACTTTTCTGAGCCTCAGTTTTCTCAGCTGTAAAATAGAGATAGCAACTCTCTCCTCCGCACGCGTGTGTGTGTGGAGCATAATAAGAGATTATTTATGAAGAGCAGATTGCCTGGCACAGAGCAAACAGTTATTAAACATTTGCAGGAAGACCAAAAACCCTCTATATCGTAAAGCTATCTCAATGAGGTTTTGGCTTAATATTTGAACCATGTTTTAGACTTTTGGGAGGAGGAGTGGGAAGAGGGCTTACTAAAATTTTTTTTTTTTTAAGTCTAGAGCACCTGGTATTCCTAGGTGGTCTCCTATCCAAATACTAATCAAGCCTGAACCAAATTTACTAAATTTTTAAAACCGGGAGCCTTTCACGAAGAGTACCTTGGAGCTATGAAACTAAACATGAGTCTTTTCTATGTTTTAAGGAGTGGGCTGCTCCGTATAAAATTCTTTATGCAGTTAAAGATTATTATAAAGGGTTATCTCTGAATAAGCACATCCTTATTGCTGTTTCTCATGAATATGATTTTCTAATTAATCATCTAAGAAGATACACTACTGAAATTCGGAATTCAAAAGTTAGACTCTTAGCTTATACCATAGACAGATTAACTTGAAATGGATCCAAGACCTACAGCTAAGATCTAAAACTGTAAAACTCTTAGATGAAAACATATGAGGAAAGCTTTACAACATTAGATTTGGCAACAGGCAATGAGAGAAAAATAGATATATTGGATTTCATAGGAATTAGAAATTTTGTGTGTCAGAGGACACTTATCAACAGAGTGAGTAGGTAACCAATGGAACAGGAAAAAATATCTCCAAACCATATATCTGGTAAGGGATTAATATCTAGTTTATATAAAGAATTCCTACAACTCACAGCAGCAGTAATAAAATGAACAACTCGATCAAAAAATGGACAAATAGACATTTCTCCAAAAATAGACAAATGGCCAATAAGCACATGAAAATCTACTCAACATCTCTAACTGTTAGGAAAATATGAGATAGCCCTTCACACCTATTGGGATGGTACTAAAACCAAACGAACAACAACGAAAATAACAACTCAAAATAGCATGTGTTTAGAAGGAAGTAGAGAAATCAGAATCTTTGTGCCCTTGTGCACTGTCAATGAGAATGTAAAATGATGCCGCTTTGTGGATAACAACATGGCAGGTTCTCAAAGAATTAAAAATAGAATTATTATATAATCCAGCATCTCTGATTTTGAATAGATATACGAAAAAATTGAAAATCAGGACTCAAACAGATATTTGTACACCATCGTCCATAGCAGCATTATGCACAGTAGCCACAAGACAAAAATAATCCAAGTATCTATTGACAGGTAAATGGATAAACAAAATTTGGTGTATACATACAATGAACATTATCCGGCATTAAAAAGGAAATTCTGACACACGCTATGAGACGGATGAGCCTTTAAGACTTTGTGAAATAAATCAGTCACAAAAGGATACATTCCATGTGATTCCACTTATATGAAGTACCAAGGGTAGTGAATTGCATAGAGACAGAAAAGAGAATGGTGGTAGCCAGGAAGCAGGGGTGGGGTATGGGGAGTTATTGTTTGACGGATATGGAGTTTTTGTTTAGAAAGGTGAAAAAAGCTCTGGAGATGGATGGAGGTGATGGTTGCACAACAGTGTGGCTATACTTAATGCTACCGAACTGTAGACTTAGAAATTATTAGATTATACATTTCATGCAATACATATTTTATCATAACGTAAATTTGAAGGAGATAAAAACATAACTAATAAAAAATCCAAAATTATATTTGTAGACGTCTACTTTTTTCTCAGTAATTTATAGAATAAGTAGACTCCTGCTCCCAACAAAAATCTCAATGAGTCAACAACCTAAAGATAAGACCTACAACTATAAAACTCTTAGAAGAAAACATAGAGGAAAAGCTTCATGACATTAGATTTGACAGTAGGTGAGAAAATACAAAATACACAAATTAGACTTCATCAAATATGAATATGGAGACCTGAAAACAACAAGTAGTTTGACCTAGTTTATATTTAATCTTCCACCCAACAACAGCAGACTATAAATTATTTTCATGAATACATAACATTTCACCAAGGGAGATGATTTCCTAAACCACAAATATAAATTCTCATCAAATTTAAAATGACTGAAAGTATACAAAGTATATTCTCTGATTACAATGAAATTGAAATAAAAATCAAAACCAGAAAAATAGCTGGGAAATCTCCCATATGTTTATAATTAAAAAAAAAAAACAACCTCATTTCTCCATAGCCCAAAGTTAAATAGGAGATCACCAAGAAAATTAGAAAATATTTTGAATTATATAAAAAGAAAAATACAAATCAAAATTTTTCAGTGCAACAAAATAGATTCTTAAAGGAAAATCTGTATCGTCAAGTATTTGTATTAGAGCCGACATAGAATATGATAAGAATGATCTAAACTTCCACCTTAAGAATCTGGAGAAAAAGAAAAAATAAACCTAAAGCAGTCAGAAGAAAGAAAATAATAAATATAAGAGCAAAATTTAAAAAAGTGAAACATAAAACTGGCTTGTTGAGAAGATGAATACAGTTGATAAGCCTGTAGCTGGACTGATGAAGAGAAAAAGAAAGAATGCACAGATTATTAATATTAATACTACAGGACCTGCAGACATTCAGAGGATAATAAGAGAATATTAATATCTTTATGAAAAAAATGGTAACTAATATGAATAGGACAAATTCTTTGAAAAACACCAATAAGGCTCAAGAACAAAAGATAACCTGAGGAGCCCCATATAAATTTAATAATTAAAAACCTTCCCACACACACAAAAAATCAGACCCATTAGCTAATTTTTCCAAATGTTTTTGAAAGAAGTATTACTAATTAAGAACTCTTCCAGAAAACAGAACAGGAGAAAATACCTCCCCAAACTGGCTCTCACTATGAGGCCAGAATTCCCTTGATATATAAACCAACGTAAGGTAAATTATACCTTACGGAAGTTTATTTAAAAGAAAAAAAAAAGTAATGGAGTGATCACTAAGTTTGGTATCTTTGGTATGATTTATCAGAAAAACCTAAAATAACAGAAACTTTTCCTATATAAATGCTTCTTTCTGCCTCACTTAAAAGGAGTCTAAAAGTAGGCAACTCAGAGCTGGTATGGTGGCTTGATGGTAATCTGTGACCCAGGTGCCCTTCCTAATGCTCATCCAGCTTCAGCATGTGGCTTTTATGTGGCTTCATCGTCTAAAATGTCCACTCATGGTTAATGTCCACAATCTGGTCGGCAGGAAAGAAGAGGGGGGAATAAAAGCATTTTTCTCCCTTCTACAGATATTTCCCAAAAGTTCTTTACCACACTTCGCTTTTACTCTGTAGATTGTAGCCATCTAGCTGCAGGAGAGACTGGAAAACATATAGTTTTTTTTATTCCAGGTATCAGGGGACTCAGCGAAAAACAGAGTTTCTTTAAAAAGGAGTTATAGGCAACTAGAAATCTCAGCTACACATAAGCTCACTCCTTTGAAGGTGTAAATTCAGATTGCTGTTTGACAAAGTAAGTCTTTGTTTATAGTTTTGAGAGAGAGAGAGAGAGAGAGAGAGAGACACAGAGAGAGAGAGAGAGAGAGAGACAGAGAGAGAGAGAGACAGAGACAGAGACAGAGAGACAGAGAGAGGGTGTGTGTGTGTATGTGCACGTGCGCACGCGAACACCTCCCATAAGAAAGTTAAGATGATTTGGAAAGACAAAGCATGAGAGGCCAAAGGTGTTGCTTATCAATGGGACATTCCTATTAAAAGATAAGTCGGGGCCATAGGAGAGTAAAAGAGAATAAGTTGAATATTTTTCGTTATTAGTCGTCTGCCTGCTCCCTCACCTTCCAACACTACTTTCAAGCTGCGCTAAACTTCTTTCCCTTCCGTCCTTGTATTTTCTGTTTTTTCTCTTGGAACATATTTTCCTCGTCTTTTAAATTCTCTCCCATGGTATTTTGCACTAATATTCATCATACTTTATTTACGTTCTTGATTGCTCTACTACTGTATGTTCTATAAGTACAGAAGCCATACCTTGTTCAATGCTATCATCCTGATAGTCCTGAATTACAGCAGGTACACACACACAATGCCATGAATTAAAAACATGTGCTGTTCACAGCTTTTTGAGAGATCAGTCCCACTTCTAGTAAGTAGGTTATTGTAGTCATCACAATGTGCAAGCAAAAGAAATGTGTAAATCTGCTTGTCCAACCAAAAACTCAGTCTTAACTTGCATGGTAGAACTCTTTGAAGTACACGACCGGCAACTGTAATGAACTGAAAATGAGTCTTTGAGTTGGAGTTTGAAAGATGAACCGAGGGAGCTTAAGGGGGGAGGGGAGAGGTGGAATAGGATAAGGGGGCAGTCAAATATGTGGCGATGGGAGGAAATTTCACTTTGGCCGGTGAGCACTCAATGCAACGTACAGATGACATATTATAGAATTGTGCACTTGAAACCTACATCATTTTATTAACCAATGTCACCCCAATAAGTTTAATAAAGAACAAAAGTGACAAAAACTCAAGCTAGAAAAAATAGAAATGTAAAACACATAAATAAACAAACAAAGAAAAGGCATGAGGTTAAGTCCTGCCACTTGTGAGCTATTTAGGTTCTGTTCAGTCAGCCTCTGCCAGCTTTTCATCAAAATCCCGTCTCTTTTTCTTTCTAAGGCACATGATAGACCACATTTCTCAGCTTGTCTTGCAGGGTTTTCATGCGAAAGCCAACAAAATGCGAGTGCAAGATGGCCAATTTGGCCAGTGAAAACTTGGAGGCTCTGTCTTCTAATACCACATATCCTTCCTCATCCTTTTTCTCCCTTCCGGCTGACCCAGATGGGAGCAGTCATGGTGACACTGGGAACCACAGTTCGAAGATGACGGAGTCACTCATGACTTGATGTCTAAATGTCATCACGAAGCAGAGCCCTTTCTGATGGTGAATGACCACCACAGTATCACAGGAGTACATTTCTTGTTCTCTGATCCACTAAATATGTAGAGTTTGTTATAGCTGTTGGACTTACTCTAACTAACATAGAGAATAGTAATATGCACTACAGATGAGATGATGTATGTAAATCTTCAGCACAAAGCCTGGCACCTTCTATGCAAACAAAAGGACCAGTTGTTATAACAGAATTTATAGGAGAAATAAATAACAAATAAGCGTGCTTGATAAGCTAAAAAGCCTGACACAGTATTAGATATTTCAGAGCTCTGTCTCCTGGATAGTTCTAAGAACTCATAACATCTTGTTATTTCTATGAAGCCTTTTCTTTGGAAGTGAAATTAAGCTTTCCTTGACCACTTGCACATTTCAGTTGTAACCTTTCACTATATATATGCACACATAACCATCTTATACTGGATTAGCTTGCATCTTTATATGCTTTTAAATGCCACTTTATTGAATTCAGGTTGTTCAGGGTATTTAATTTACAGCATCAGTTTACAAAAGGCAAATATATAACTTAGTGGAATACATCCTACCAAGTTAGGTCAGTGGCTGATACAGGTATATTCTTATGAAAATGCTATTAATAATGGCAGAGATCCAGAACTGCAGATGAGGTCCAAAATGATTTAGTAAGTAATCTGAAAAATCACACATGGCGTGTATGTCTTAAAGAGCTCTTACTCCAAGGCCTTCAACATAACCACAAATCCACAAGCAAGAGAGGAAGAATAAAGTAATTGTAATTGCTGTTTCTTACAGGGAACAATAACAACAATAACAACAACAACAACAACTCTTTTAAACTTCTGGCATCCTTGGCTAACATTTCTTACCAGTCCCTGTTCTCCTTTCAAAGCATTCGTAATGCCCAGAATATGTCTATCCATTACGAGTGATGAGCATACTGAAGTTCACAGACAGCTTGAACATATTAGTCATCTGCATTTGAATGCCTCCTCTGACGATTGTACATCCATTATTACATTGCTGAAGTGCATCTGTCTAACTTCTAACAGTGAAAGGAATTATCAAATTTTAGCTGTCTTCTGTGGCTTTTAAGTACTGCACAAGTCAAGGTATGCTAAAAATAAAACTGACCATCCTAGAAGATATGGATGATAGTTTCTCAAACTGTTGCTCTCTATATTTCTTCTGACATTGTTCCTTTTTGTTTTTTGTTTTTTGTTTTAGGTAGGGGTAACATAGTGTTACTTTTTATTTAAAACTTTTTACAAGCCAGACTAGAGTCCGAATGGGTACATTGTATTGCATTAGTATTTAATATGTGCTAATTAGTGCAGGTTATAAAGAATTAATATAATGCTCTCATGGGAGTTAGGATTAGGTAAATCTCTTTGTATGTTAAAACTTGCAGAGTTGTGTGCTATGTTTTAAGACACATGAAGACATATCATTCATTCACGCATGCATTCCTTCATTCATTCATATATGCTACAAGTGTTTTCAGGGTCCAACCAAGTGCCAAACACCATGCTTGATGCTGGGGACTAAAATGAATCAGACATGATCACTGTCCCCAAGGAACTCAGTCTACTGGCAGAAACACAAAAAGAGTTCAGGATCATAAATTATATGAAAATGAATATGTTATATCACACTCGAACATTTAATTCAGACTTCACTTGCCCTTTGCCTGTATGTGTAAGCATTATTAAAAATGATTTTCAAGGTCGTTTTGCTATTCTCTTTAAAAATCTGATGAAAGATAAAATTCTTCTCAAATGGTCATAATTAAAAACAAATGCACAGATAATTAAGTATCTGATAAGAAATTACACAGATGTCATGGGAAAACACTAAGTTTTATCAAAACTGGTGTTTTTTTTTTTTTTTTAAAACATGTTGACAATTATCCTTCCTTCCTTCATTAATTCATTCACCAAGTGTATTTTAATTTGTATCTAAGTGCTTACTAACAAAACCGTAAGCCCCAAGATTCCTGTCTTTGCTCTCTGGCTCGTCCAGCGGCACACAACAGAAGCTCGATGTGCGTTTTATTGAATGAATATAGAAAGAACTCAGGGCAACTTGCCAGATTCTGAATGTGTCCTGCTGAATGAGGGTGGCTTCTGCCCACACAGAACTTAGACTCCAATCTAGAACCGGAGGTGATGTTATCTTCGGCATTTAAACAGTGTCTCAAGAAAACTGAACAGTTTCGTCAAGTGAAATGAATAGATGTAAAAGTGACATTGGCAGCAGATTGTGGTGCTAAAATAGACTATACCTTCAAAACTTTAGATACAATTTATTTTCCATTTTCATACATATATACATGTGTACACATATACATATATGAAAGAACTGCTGATTTTTATTAATTTTTTTTGTTGTTGTTGTTGCTCCTCTTAAGGTTTTGGGGAGATTCCCAGCCATGTCTCACGAAGTGGAGGGTGGCCATCCATCCCGATCCTTTGCGGGCTGGCCACCCATCCATATTCCAACCAACAGCCTCCTGGCTTCCCAGTCTGTTGCTTTTCAAAATGTCACTATCATTTTTATTTTTCTTATTAGAAACCCGTACATCGGTGCTTCTTTTTAACATTCAGTCACGCTTAAATAAAAATGACAAGCTTAACACCAAAGATTAGGAAAGTCAGCGATCCTTTGGATATGCTTAATTCCTTAACCATACCAAGACCCACGCATTCTTTAAGCCTGACTCAAACTAGGAGAGGATGGAGATAGGTTTAAAATATCTATGTTTATTTTGAGAAGAACAAATACTATACCCTATGATAATTTAATATGCCGTGGCAAAATATAAAAGACAGTCGAAGCCTATTGTAGTGAATTTCTGTATGTCTATTTCAGTATACAAAACTAGCGTTACAAAACAATGCTGATGCCCACAAAACTTGTTCTTGTACAGAGTTCTGCTGTAGTAAAAGTTATTGAGATAAAAGGTACCCTCTAATAGAAAAACGTGCGTGATTCCGAATAGCTGAATGGAATGCTATAAATGAAACATTCTTGCTAAGGCCACTACTTTCTTATCAAGAGTTCTGGATCTTAAGGAAGGACTTATTTGGTCCAAAATGTGATACTAAGACTTGTCGACACTATGGAAAAAGTCCAATTCTGTGAATCAGTAGTGCCATTTGGCAGAGATGAAGACAAACGGGAGTCAAAAAAGGAAAAACTTCGCACTCAGGTTTGGAAGAGGTGGGTTTGGACCTCATAGAGAAGCCTGCTGCAGATGCCATGCGGGTAGGACCACAGTCCTCACTCAGGTCATCATCAGCCCCAATTCTTTTCTTCCTCCTATTGCTGGCATCTTCAAGTGACTTCAAGTGCTGGCGGGATATCGTCGGCGGACACTCGCTCTCTGGGGCCTCCCGAGGCCTTCACAAGTTCCAGACGTTCAGTTGAGGCACCGAGCCTCGGGGTCTCGGAAGGGAGCGACCTCCCGGGCGCCCGCAGGCTCGTGGGGTCCCCGCGCGTGGCGGTTGGGGAGCCGAGAGCGCCGAGCGGCGCAGCCCGAGCAAGGCAGCTCCGCGGCGCCAGGCCGCGCTTTCGTGGCTTTGAAAACTTTCCAGCGCGCGTGCCACGGCGACGCGCAGCGGCCGGGCGGGACCCACGCGGCCTGCGCCTCCCGCGGGGAACTTTTCGGCTTCTCGGGCCGCGTCGCTCTGGCTTCGCGATGCGCCTCCCCCTGGGCTCGCGCGGCGCCAGCTCCCTCCCTCTCGGCGAGGACCTGGCCCGCGCCGCCGCTGCGCGCTCGCTCTCCCCGGCCCCCTCCAGGCGCCCCCGCCTGTCCCGTCGCTTTTCCCGATGGCCCGGCCCAGCCCCGCGCGCTGACGGCCGGCGCGCGCGGCACCGCCGGGAGGGGCGGAGGGGACCTGCCACGAGGGGCCCGGAGGCTGCCTGGAGCCGACTTTTCGCCAATGGTCCAGAGCGATATGTCCAAGTCGCCTCCCACAGCGGCGGCGGCGGCGGCGGCGGCGCAGGAGCTCCCGATGCAAGTGCTGGAGAACGCGGCGCCCGCGGGGGCGCTCGCCGCGGCCGCACAGGTAGCGCCAGCGCCGCGCCTGCTCCCCTCTTTGTGAGGCGCCGGGGCGCGGACCGCCTGCGCGCCCCGCGCCGCCTCCGCCGCGCCCGCTCGCCGCGCCGCTCCCTCCCGCCGGGGTCGCCGCCGCCGCCGCCGCCTTCCCGCCCTCGCCCGCCCGCTCTCCTCTCCTGGCCTCAGTGACCCTGCCGCCCCTGCTCGCCTTGCCCTGGCTCTTCTCCGGCTTCCATTATTTTATTTTATTTTATTTTTTTTCTTGCTTCTGAAAAACCGGTGTGAAGGGGCTGGGGCGACCCCCCCCCCGCGCGCCCCCGGGCTCCCAAGGCTGCCCCCCACCCCCACCCCACCCCAGGCTCCTCCGGTCCGCCCTCTCTCGCCCCTTCCCGGGAGAGGCACATGGAGAGACATGAACCAGGCGAGCGGACTGGACCTGCTCAAGATCGTGAGTCCTGGGGGGGGCGGGAGGGGCTCCGCTTCCCGCAGCTCCCACGCGGACCCTCCGGATGCGCGCCGAGCCGGGGTGGGGGTCGGGGTGGGCCCGCGTCTCCCCGCATCAGCCCTGCCGCCTTCCGCACCTGGGTATTACGCCGCCTTGACAGCTCCGCTCCCCACTCCCTGCACTTGCCCAGGTTTGCCTGAACCCCTCGTTCCTTTCCGTTAAGAAAGCAAGCTAGGAACGTGAAAGTTTTTATTTTTCCCGTTCCCCGGAAAGGCTAGCCGTTTCAGAGAGCTCCAGGACCACCTTTTTTCTCCGATAAGTATTAGTGTTTTCTGGAAAAAAAAAAAAAAAAAAAAAACAACTCCAGTTTGCTGCTGTTGTGAAAGAGGAGATGTCAGTTGTAGGCGCTGGGCAATGAGAAGGTGGCTTTTACGTAAGGCTTTGGCAGGTACGGTGTAGATTACAGACACCTCAGGTCTCAGCGGTGGCAAGGAGCCTCTCAACTTTTATCCCAGCAGGGAAATGACTTAAGACTCCCAGCTGTGGGCCGCTTGGTGAGTGATGTATGTGAAAGGGTTAGGGTTACGTTTTAAGCATCTTTTCGGAGAAAAGTCTCTTCTCTGCTTATCCTGTTGATTTCAGGCCTCCATTTGCTAGATTGGAAATTGTGGCAAGATCATATATTTTTCTACTTATGTGAAGTCTATGATTTATATATTTTATATTTACATAGGCTCAAGAGAGAAAGTGTTAGAGTGTTATTTACTGTAGCAATGGGGAGGGGGCAGGAGTGCGAGATGTAATTAGAGTTACAAATGTTTTGTTGTTACTGTGGTTTTGGAAGGTGGTGCCCATTGACTGCTCCAGATATTTTGATTCTGTTAATGATGGTTCCAGTGTCATGATGGGGGGGGGGGGAGGCTTTTTCGAACTTTCTTTTACCACTGGGAAACACACTGCTAAATTAAAACACATAACTCACTTTGATTTGAGATAGAGGAAGCATACAGAAACCAAGAACTTGTGTCGTCAGAAATCCATTTCCTCCATAGCAGTAAGACAGGTAGTTATTTGGCTGTACAACCAGAGCGGGGACATGTAACTAACCACCTACCTTAACATGTAGCTTCAGCCAGATGAACTGAATTCTTTCTAACGCATACCACGCTAGTTTGAGACTTCTGATTTTATCTAGTCACTTACTGGGTTAGATGAGAATGAGAAATCTCTCCTCAGAGACCTCCAAGATGGTTATTCTAGGATGACGGTCTTGAATATTGATAGAGGAGGAAAGAACTTTTAGACCTTTTTTTCCTCTTTGATCTTCCTTCGGGGATTTTAAAAAGAGGTTTTTATTCTTATGATAAAAATAGAGTTCCTGAATTTCTGGAGATCAAAGTCAGGGCTGACGGAAAGCATGACCGCATTCAGATAAGAGATCATTTATTTAGTGATTTATGTAGTTAAACGTAAGTCAACAGATATTCATTGTACAGTTGCAACATGGAAATGATTCAGATGTGAGAGGACACAATTTCTGCCTTTGAAAGAACTTACATTCCAGTAGCTGCAAGTGTGACAAAATGTGGGATGCTCCTCAGGCATGGGGACTGTGGGAGAAGTCCTGAATCCAAAATGATTTTCAAGGAGTAAAGATCACAAATATTCTGTGCGGAGCAATCGCTAAGGGTTTTATAGAAGAGGTGGCATTTGAGAAGAGACTTGAGGGTGGCTCAGATGTCAACAGAGATTTGCAGAGAAGTGGTGGGGAGCTAATGACCATACAGGAAGCAAAGTCACCGAAATTAGAGGTCTTAAAGTAGACATTTGAGATCCCTAGTTCGAAAAGGGCGTGGAAAGGTACAGATTAGGCAGAGAGGTAGGCATAAGGTTGACAAGGCAATTCAAGGCCACATCTTGGAGGGTTCGAACAGTGCAGCGTATTAAACAATAGAGAACCATGGGTGGAGTTCAACAGAGGAGCCGTAACAGCTCATTCCTAAGAGTCACCTCTCCAGGCTGAAGGCTCTGTAGGAGAATTTGGAGTCTGAGGAATCCAGTGGTGGAGCTGCCAGAAGGGGGACCGATAGAACAGTTTGGACACCAAATAATAGGCCTACACTAGAGAAAGAGAAAAGATAATGGGTGTGAGAGATCTATGCATGAGACATTGCAGAGACTCAGTCCACAGGAATTGGCAAGCTTTGGTATAGATACGTGGAGAAAGGAAGGAATGATGTTATAAGCAGGTGAGAGGATATACATTCAGCTGCATCAGCATCCACTTCTTTGCTTTCCCTACCTTCCAAAAAATGAAAGCAATCTTCCTTGAATTGTGTTCATATCATGTCCATTATTTGAGGGGAAACGTCGCTTTGTTTATTTTTTTATCTAATAAATTACGGCATCGTGCGGTGGTGAACACTTGGCAAAGGCATCTTTTCTGTCTCTGGGCAGGACGGGCCAGCAGTAAAACTGACCAAGGAAGGGTGCCGTCTCAGGAGCATGCCCCTTTTTTGTGACACTGAGTAATGGTAATTCTACTTAGAAATGGAATTTTCATTTGCAGTGGTACCTCCAAGCCATCATTGGTTTTAAAATCCTTTCTGCTTTACCTCTGGATTATATTGCAAGTTCTGTATGAACAAAGCAGAAGACATAGATTCAGACTCTGTTCATTTTTCCTGTTCTATGTCAATAATCCTGCCGGGGAGGGGGAAACTTCATACATTTCAATGCCTTCCCTCCCGCACACTGTCATAAACAAAGGGATATATGCTTCACAGGAGAAGCAAGAGCAGTGAGATTTGCTTACATCAGAACTTTCAAGACCTTGAAGTGAGAGCACCCTCTTGGAAGTTCTGATGTAAGCAAATTGCATGGATCGCTCTTTAGGTAACCTGTTATGTGGTTTCTCTGTGAACTTGGACGCAGTCTCCCTTCAAAGTCAAGGCACTAATTTAGGACTCTCCCTCCCCAAAGCTTTAAATATGTACTGTCCACTACGGCAGCCACTAACCACATGTGGCTGCTTCTGAGCACTTGAATTGTGGCTAATCGGAACTAAAAAGTGCTATAAATGTAAAATACACATCAGTCTTCAGAGACTTATTATGAAATAAGGAATATTCAACATCTTGTTAGTAATTTTTATATGATTACATGTTGCAATGATAATATTTTTGATATATTGAGTTAAATAAAATACGTTATCAATATTAATGTCACCAGTTGCCATTTACCTTTAAATATGGCTACTAAAAAATTTCAATTACGTATGTGGCTTGTAGTAATTAGATTTCTACTGGACAGCATTATTCTAAACTCTGGCACTGATAATTTTCTCGGGAGTTGAATCGATGGTGAGGAAGGTTGGTGGATGAATGCAGCAGGTAAGTGGGCTTGAGAATAGGATGTTGACTGGGGAGGAAGCACACGAGAAACAAGAGCGGTATCTTAGCACTCTAGGCTTCAAAGAGATCGTAAGCGGAACCTCCAGTCACACCTGAAAATGAACAGACAGTAACCAGCGGGCCTGTTTGTTTTGCACCTAGCAACAGGAGCCAGCTGGTTGCATCCCAGCTGAGTTTGCCAGATGCTTTTCAAGCATGCTGCAGTCATACAGCCTGGGAATGGCAACACCCTGAATCTGTAGCAAGGAGGTTTATCTAAAAAGAGCAGCAGCCATTCTCCCGTGGCTCTTGAACCATGCCGGTAGAATTTTCCAGAAACATTCTTAGGCCCAAGGTACAGCCTAGCCTCTTGCAGTCTTCAAACATAATGGTCACGGGGCCTGTGTTTTATGTTTTGCTAAAACCTTCACTGCAAACCCTCATCAGTTTTCTCTTGAATAGTAGTTTCGTTCTGATGTGGCACGGGAGACAGTTAAAGGCACAGCAGTCAGAACTTCTGAGTGTGTTTTACAATGTGAAATGTAGTATCTTACAATTTGAGTGATTTGAGGTTAAGTTAATCTCGTAGTTTCATGTTTTGTCTTTCTTTTTATATAAGGACTTAGTTTACCTGTTGTTGCACTTGATTCCTTGGAGTCCTACAGTGTGTAGTCTCGGGCTTTTCAAGAAACATGGAAGAGGGGGGTGGTGACATTCTTTCATTTTGTGACCGTGGGATGTATCTATATCTTGCAAGTGGTATACGGCATACACTTCCTTTCACAATTACAGGGAGTTGAAATTAATGATGACACTACTTTGAATACCTGGGTCTGTCTTGGAGTTCTTTCCAAGCCTGGCTGGAGGTAGATGGTGACAAGGGTCCCTGGCCTTCTCCCTCCCTTTCTGCCCCTGCATTTCCCCACTAGGCATTTCTCTGCTTCCTGGCTTCATTCCTCTTCCCATCTCTACCTGCCAGATGCCCAGAAGAGCTTTATACAGCCTCTTGATTTCTTTCTGCTTTTGTGTAAACTGATCATATAGAAAACAACTTATGTTTGTTTCTCTTTTTCTAGGGAGTTATACTTCTCTCCTGGAGACAGGTCTGACTTTCACCTTGTTTATACTAAGCTATCAGAGAATGAGATTTTATGTTTGATTCTTCTTATGGATAGTTTTGGCTTTGTTTGCTTTGGAACAGAAAATTAGGCAAGTCCTCAGGTCAAAGGGATAGACATCCAGCAATGTGAATCGCGAGGTATGAAATGAATTTCAGGCATTAGCATTTATGCTCATGGGGAGCAGTTTATAGATAGGCAGACTGTCACCATATCCATCAATCACAGAAGTGACATCATCCTTAAAGCTATCCCCAGGGGCTGCCAGGCCAACTTTGCATGTAGAGCAGGGCCGAAATCTCCACTTAACTGGCAACTTCTATAATTAACTACTACTGTCTACTTCAATCATAAGCAATTCGATTTCAATTACCTGTGAAAATGTGAGCATTTAGCTGCTGATTTTGAGACTACAGTTCACTTTAGAAAGGTTTTTTTTTTTTTTTGTATCAAAGTAGACATTCATTCACATGAAGGGGATATTAATGTCGTGATGAATGTTGGATATCTTTTTAATATGTCGTTTATTTATTTGTGTAAATTTCTTCATTGTTTTATAGTTTCTGAAAATTTACTTGGTTGACATTTCAGGAGAAGTAAAGGAATTTAAATATATAGTTTTCTTTTTCCTTTTTTGCTATGGTCACATAATTTGTTTTTATTAAGCTGAGTATTACTAAAAGGAAATAAATGGAAATTAGTGATTTTTCAGATTGTTCCAAGAAAGACTTAGGGTCTGCATGTGTCAGGGAGACTATTATGGGTTACACTTTGCTCTAGCCAACCCCCTTTTTTCTTACTCTTTTACTTCCTGAAAACTGTGAGACTCCGAGTGTTAACTGTTTCATATATCAGGTGCTCAAATATTGTGTTGCTGAAAGATATTTAGAAAACTATTGGTCCTAAAAGTAGTTTCATGTGAAGTAAGTAGCATCTTAACTAAAAAACTAGACTTCTTTTCCAAATTTAATCAACTAAATCTTTGAATACTTACTTAATCTTTCATGTATTTTTCCATTTCGGGGAGGTTGGGTGTTATTTTTCTTTTTTCTTCTTTTTTTCTTTTAATTCCTATAGGTGAAACACTCTAATCCTATTTTCAAAGACTTAGAGTAACCAAAAAACAAATTATTCCAGCAAGATGGACTTAATTTTAAATATGCACAAGATTAAAGGAAACTTCATTTTGTAATGGTGGTATAAATTTTCACTAACATTTTTTAAAGTACATAATAATGAACTATTAGTTTTCCAAAAGGTGCTTTAAGTTTTTTCCTGGATTCTGGATATTGTTATAAAAATAACTTGTCATTGAGTAGTCACTCTTTAGTTAAAAGTTTAAGAAAGGAGACTATGGAAGAGAAATTACTGCTGAAATTAGTGAAAGAACAGAATAGAGATATAATTAAGCATATCTATTTATTTTGGTTTTTAATAAATATGACTTATAATGAATAGAGATATGCTCTAACACTACTTTGTCATGAACAAGTTAATACTTTGAATAAATCATCTCTCATAAATTTAAGTGATTGAAGGACGATATATTTTTCTCAAAACCATCACCAGTTTGCAAGTGATTCAGCGTGCCATTGTGTTTTTTTTTTCAGTATACAAACTGTGTCTTAGTTGAAATCTGTAATAATCCAGTGCAAACACATTGCATAGGTAGCTAACTACACCTGAAATAGTGTTTATGAACAGTATTCCCAGGGGCCTAGAAAAATGGATGTGATTTTTAAAATGTATTTAATTTCTTGCAGAGAACTGCAGCCTCCCTTGGGACTGAATGTCTTAAATATTGTGTGGTTCTCACAGAGCCTGTTGTGCAATTGTGAATAGCCCCGAAAAAGCTTACACACCCAAGCAGCTGACTAGTAAAATGTACTTATCATTAAAAATCTGAAACAAATGGCAATGGCAATTTCAAAGATACTCTTTCCACCCATTTCAAAGTGGTACTGAAAAGACACATGATAATGGGATGGGATTAGATTTTGTCCTAGTGCTCAAAGATGATTTATGCTCCTCATGAAAGTAGATCGTGTATTTAACATAGCTTTGCCCCCACCCCAAAAAGGAACATGTTAGGTCCGAAAATGCTTTCAGGGTCATAAGCGTTTTTCCATATGGAATAATGTAAAGGCTTTTTTTTTTTTTTTAAAGGAAATTTTCATACTTTATTTTAGTGTTCTTAGGCTTTGGAAGACACTTCGGTCCCAGTCTTTACATAATAATTGGAACAGGAAGAATGTTGTTGAAAGAATGTTATTTTTCAACAGTTTACCGAATAATGTTTATGCAAGTAAGAAGAATAAGCTGTTAGGTGAAGAGAAACTTGTATAATACATTTTGAAAGCCCAGTCTAGATGATCTTTTCCTTTTACGAAGTTGAGAGTTAATTAAATGCCATGGAAACACATTTGTATTATATAAATCCCTTAGATACTTGGAAGGGAACAAATATATTTAAGGACATTTTTTGTTGTTGTTTTTAGGATTATACCACCCTCTCACTTTAGACTGCAAATGCATCTCAATTACCCATAACACAAATGTTTGTACTGTAATGGATTTCAGCTTGCCTAAGTGCCACGTATATTATGGTTTATAAGATATTTCCATTTTAATGAAAACCATCTCAGTATGCAGAATGCAGCAAAGTAGCATTTTCAAAACCTGAACGTGGTGATTTTGAAAAAGTAAATTTTGTGAATTCCGACAATCTAATGAAGTCTCTGTGAGCCTAATCATTCTAAATGTATTACATACTTTAGCCTAATTTCCCCCCACCCTTCCAGCCCTAATGTGGTGTGATTAAGTATATCTATTTATTTTGGCTTTTAATAAATACAATCTATAATGACCAGGGATTTGCTATAAGACTACTAAGGCATGAACAAGTTAATATTTTGAATAATATATTTGTACCATGTGCTAGGTCTTATATACTAAATGCTATGAAATACACTATTTTATTTAATACTTTACTCTGCAAGGTAAGCATTAATATTCCCATTTTAAGGAGGAGAAGACTCATGGTTGGAGAGGTTAGAAAATTTGTTCAGGGTTTGCTGCAGTAGGATCCCAACCTGTGTGCATTTAACTGTAAAGCTCAGCGGTGAGCTATTTTTCACTTATATTTTAATGTTCGATATTCACATTCATTTTACGTGTGCCTAGAACTAAACATCAATTGATGCATAGTTTATTCTTAGCACATCTGGTGTAAACTGTAGATAGAGTTAGTAAAAGCCAGTTGTAGATGTTTGTTTGGCCTAATCCTATTAATAAAACAAATTGTCTAACCTTTAACATCCTGTTCTTAACCGCTTATTTTTTCATGTTTTACATTAGTCCATAAAATTTATTTGCCTTTTTAGCGAAATCACTAAGTTGTTAAAAAGCAAGATTTCCACACCACATTACAACCACGGGCCAGAACGTTTTATAAAGTATGCCAATTTCATGGAAGTCACCACCCCTTAGCTAGCTTTCTCACCATCTCTCGAAGCGGTCTCTACATCCACGCAGTTAAACGAGGAGCTGGCTCCATGCTGCTTCATTCGTGCGCCATCTAGACCTACCTTTCTGTGTAAATTTGAAGGTAATCGGACTTCATGTTGCAAAGTGCGCTTCAGCTACCATAGGCAGGACCCATCCCATAATATGTGATGACCCGTGGAATTACACATTAAAACGTGAGAAGAAGCAAATAAAATGGATGCTCGGCGCTGCTGGATGCCGGTCTTTCATCATGCACGAATCTGTTACGTTGACAATCTATTGTCAGCCCGTTGACAGGTCGCTTTTCCTGTCACTGCTGCTGCCTGAGTCCCTCCTGCACGCGAAAGCTTATTTTTCGATGCTTCATCTTTAGTGTATTTCGCCTCTCGACCACAGATATGCTAACAACAGCATTAATTGTTCTAAGTATTAAGTGCTCATTATTCAATTGTTAACCGTTTCTAGAAACGTCTTCTCCATATACACACGCCGATTTGAAATAGATATTTGCGATTTCTCCAGTAGTAACTTTTTAATAATGCCCAGAGGATGGCAATTCACTCCTTATTTTGGTCTTTGACATTTTCTAGAACTAGGCCTGGGCTCCTGTGAGAGGGTCTAACAATAAATAATCTCACTTTCTTCTTCTTTGTTTTCCCTTTTTCAGTCATATGGAAAAGGAGCTCGGAGGAAAAACAGATTTAAAGGATCCGATGGGAGCACGTCATCTGACACTACCTCAAATAGTTTTGTCCGTCAGGTAAGGGGGCTCTTAAATTCATGGTCTGAGAAGTATATTCGAATGAATTTAGGTTGTGTTTTTTTTTTTTTTTTTTAAAAAGGTCATTTTACACTGTCATCTTTAAGATTGATACAGGATTATTGTGTTTGGAGTGAAAAGTGCACCGTTTCATGTCACGATTAAAATGTTTAAATTTTAAGCGAGACCGTGAGTAATAATTACGCTCTTTCCTGGCAAGTTGGGGAAGGAAGTGGAAGCTTCCCAACAAAGGATTTCTTCATAACAGAATGAGTGAGTTCTACCAGAGATGATTACAGGTTTTGGAGGTATTTTTCCAGGGCCGGGGCAGGCAGTGGGTCTCCATACCACCGTCTGTGTGAAGTTGGGATAATGAGAAGCACTTGGGTTACAGGGCGAAGAACTTGGGCAGCCAGATCTCCGAGGGTAATAGCCTCCAGGTGGAGCCTAAGGTCCCATCAGGTGTAGGTGAGCGCATCTCCTCATCAACACTTCTCGGTGGAGAGGAAATTCGGGAGGAGAGTCCTAGAGAGAGCCTGCTTTCCTGGCTGAAAGACCCCCAGGTTCTGGTTGCCACTCATAAATAATCTCGAGTTGGTGAGAGCTCGCTCCCCAAATAGCAGTTGCCAACTGGAAAAGCGTCTCCATTTCTTTTGGGAAGACAGCGACTTCCCCCCACCCCAACCCCCCACGCCCGGTCCTGTTTCCTGTGTTCCTTTCCCCACGTTTCTCCTCCGCTGTTAATTGGCAGCAGTTGAGCCTGAACTTGTTCACCTGCTGCATCCGTGGGGGTTTTTAGGCTTGGCTGGTTGCTGTCTCCTTACTCTGCTTTCCCGATGCAGTCGGAGGAGGATCCGTCTCCGGCCACTAGTTCCCCGCTAGCAATCTCAAGTGCACCAAAGGTATGTCTGAATACTTTATAGGCACCTGGAGAAGTTCTGGTTCTGGCCTGTGCCAGTTGGGAATTGTTTCAGTTTCCTGAAAAGGAGTTGGTTAAGAAGGAGCAGAGTTTTTCTTTCCTTTCTCTCTTTTTATTTTATTGCTAAGAAACATTTAGAAAGAAATAAAGGAAGTTGAAGCCAAGTGAGGCCCAGCCCTGAAGCTATGTTCTAATGGCGTCGGAGATGCTGGAATGGGTGGGTGTAAGAGCTGCCGAAGGTGTGTGCTTTGGCCTGGTGTCACTGCGGGCACAATTCCAGCATTGTGGTCCTGTGTGCGAGTGTGAAGGGCCTTGAGGGGCGGTGACTTAGGTGAGTCTGTTAAAGGAAAGTTACCTAAGTCCTTTTCCATTTCAAGCATCCATGTTTATTCCGCCTCTGGGACGAGGACATGAAACCTGGAGAGCTAGAATCCACCACTTTGTGCGGTCATCTCAGGGCTGAACATCAGGGAACCTGAAGCAGAAACGGCTAAGCTTCTTAGGATGGCTAGTAGCTGCAGCTCAGCTGCACAGAATGATGAGCAGCTTGTCGAAATTGCATGGGCAGAAATGCTCATACGTTTCAACTGAGCAAGATATTGGGAATAGAAGTGAACAGTAGAGAGCTCATTACTGCTCGTTTTAGCTCCGTAAAAAAAAAAAAGTCGTTTAAAGACAGTCTCCAGACCCCATTTTCCAATCGTGTCTTTGCTGTGAAGTCCCCTTTCATGGAGTTTTGAGAACTTACTTTCTAAGGCTAGGAGAGATTGCCACATTGCGTATAAGTGAACTGGATGTGTTTGCCCTCGTAACTTTCCTTCGTTGTCGCATTCTTGATGATGTATGTGAGATTCTGTGCTTAACACACAATTATAAATAACGGGCTACTTAACGTAAACGTAGATCTATATTGCCTGGACGTGTGAGCAAGTAAGAAGACAAAACTAAATAAATAACCTATCCTAAAGGCTGATTTCTGAATTTCGGTAAAATGAGTTGCTCGGCATGGCATGCATTTGAGCTAATGATGACAGGGGCATCAAGAACCTGGAAGTGCCAGCTTATTTCTGTCACAGAAGGAAAACCAGTGTCCTTGGCAAGGATGCTGAGTTAAACACCGTACTTCACTTTGAAATTTAGTCTCTATTCTGTTAAAACGGCCTTCGTATTCCGCTAACATTTGAAAATAGGCGAAAGCAACCATGGCATAGCTAAATAAGTAGAGTTTTGTCAGAGTATTTGCAGACGTGCATGGTAGGCATGTGTTAGAGTAAATAATTTGAAAGGACCCCTTTTAAATGTTTTCCCTTTATCGTAAGTCTTTTTTTTTTTTTTTTTTAACGAGTGATTCGTGTCCGTGCACCGGCTTACCTCAGAGACAGTGCAGGTTTGGTTGCACAGCGCCGCAGTAAAGCAAATCAGAACCTTTTTGCTGGGAGAGAGGGTCTTGCCTTCGATTTGTAAAAACGCAGTATCTGCGAGGCGGAACGAAGCAAAGCACAGGAAAATGAGGGACGCCCATAGTGCTTTCTGTTCTTGTTTCAACGCCCCCAGCTGAGGAAGACCCGTAGGAAGATCTCCACCAGTGTTGTTAGACTGCATGCATGCAAAGTTAGTCGTGGTCTTTCAACTTCCTTTATTCCTAGGGGCGTAGGATGTCTTTAGCATTATAAAGTTTCCCTAGGCATTGCAATTTAAAAGCGAACAAACAAGAAACCGAGGAGAACCCCCCCAAACAAATCAAAAACATCACGCCCTACTTCTTCCATCAAAAGTTGCTCAGACGCCCAGTTTCTGTCTTGCTTCCAGCGGGCTCTGCCACTCTTACTGGTAACGAGACGTAGGGAGTTTTTATTTTTTCCTTCCTCCCCTAAGAGTCAAAAGGCACTTTTTCGAATCTTGAAAGTCCCTTTTTTTTTTTTAACTTGTAAATGAAGTCAACCACCTGGAGCATCATGCTCTTCAGTGCCGAGGCCTGACCGAGGCTGCTGGGGCCCACGGATTGTCCTCTGTGGCGAATCCAGGTGCAGCCGGTGCCCATACAGCACCTGATCCCCATTAGACCTTTAGAAATGGGTTTGCGGTTCATTAGGGCTTTGCTTTGTGAACAGGTATGTTAATTTTGATTTATTAAGGGGCAGAAAGCGTTAAACAGGACTTCCAGGTCCCCCTAATTAGAATTAATGAAGATTATTGTTCAAACCAGTTATGTACTAAAAGCTGGTTAATACACAATGCTATGGTTATCTTAGATTTGTTGTGAAGGTAATTACGATGCCGAGATTGTCTTTGAGTCTAGTATAAACTCTTGGCACCCTGTGGCTCTGCGCTATGAACAGATACATCAGTAAGAGAACTTCATGTATCATGATAAACCTGGAAAAGCTGCCGTTCTTAAAACCCTTTGCATTTTGTGGCTCACGTAAATTTTGTCTATCAGGATAGTCAAGTTTCTGTATAATTTAGCTCTTTCCTCCTAACTTCATCGAATAAATAAGTAACTAAAAGCCCTGAGGTCTGTTGTCTGAAGAGGAGGGAATGAGAACGAGTAGTTTATCTGAGCACCAGACCCTCACCAAGTAAATTAACGTACTCTAAGACGAATAGGTGGATGGGAGTGACGAGGCCCGCCTGGCATTGCAGGCTAGAACATTCGTGCTGTTCTTTTTCAAGAGGTTGTGCAAGAACCGCTGTGTAAATTCTTTGGTCGTTCCAAGGTCGGGGAAAACTATGTACATCTGCAAACGAGCGCTGGTCATCACAGCTGAAGCAGCTCGCAGTGGGGCAGGCAGGGAGTGTCAGTGACCATGGGACCAGCACGGTTCTCTTCTCTTGTCTTTTTTTAAACATAGCTTCATCGTCTTAAAGACGTGCGTTCTCCCTGGCTACAGCTATGTACCTGGCAGTGGTCTTACGACGAAACCCCAGATGCTAAGGGGATTGCAGCCAGTTTGCTTTATTTCGATGATTCCCACAGCATGGCAACTTTCATTCTGAGCTCTGCTAGAGGCTCTGCCATGTATGTATGGCCAGGGCTCACAAACTGTTTCCCCGGAGGAGTTTTCTGGGTCGCCCTGTTGTACCAGCTGGTATCTTTGGTGCAGAAAGTCAAGCCTTCAGCATCGACAACTCTTTTCGGAATTCTCGAATGCCATTGTTTCGGGGAAGAACTGTGCAACCGACCTGGGGTTTTGCTCACCATCCCACGTTGTGGCTCTAGCGAAGTAATCCTGTAGCTTCTAAGGGCTTCCAGAATACACATCGGAATGACAAAACGGAACGGACCGAATATTTAACAGAAGGCTGCACGACACTTTCAGAACACGGTATTCTAAACAAATCCCGTTGTCTTCCAGTACCATGTTCTTGGTGCAGCTTTTTGGACCGCTTCTTCGTTCAATTTGGCTTTAAATAAGAACGATTAATCATAGAGACACACAGTCTCTTTCTTGGTTTTTGTTTTGCAAAGACAGATTAAACTGTGATAATGATTATAGACTCCAGGCCTGCGTAGACTGGTCTGTTTAAGGTTGGATAAATCTTTCAGCCCTTCGATGCTGGCCCGTTGCCTTGTTATGCTGCATTCGTCACAAACACAACTATAAATAATAATGCAGTAGATTTATTGCCACTGATTTCCTGTGAATGTCTATCTTATTAGGCATTCGCTTAGATTTTGTGAATGGCAGAATGTTTCGAGACCTTTTAAGAACTCTTCTTAAATATATCAATACAAAAATGTATAGCTTTTCAGTAAAGAAGTCTCTTGCTCTTATAACATAAACTTATATACTACTAGGAGTATTTTTCTTTTAGGAGACCTATATACCTTAGAAAGTATTAAAACAAACTTTAGTTTTTGTACTTCAACATCATGAATTAGCTTTAAAATGCCTTTTTAAAATTAAGTTTTTGTGGGAGAACAGGAATATTATGTATGATTATACATAAAATCTTCCTTATTCTGAGATCGTTTTCATGTGTGTGCAGCACCTACCTAGAAACTAGGTTCGTTAAGGTCCCTACTTGTTTGTTTAAATGCATTTTGTGGATTGAGGCAGATTTTATCTTTGCATGTTTTCCCACTGACCTAAATATAACATTTTAAAACTCGGAATTATTTCTGCAGGTGTTCATAGTTCCCTGGACTCTCAGATATGTTTCAAATTATAATATATTTTGTACTTATGCCCCCTTTTCTCTCATTATTCATCTTCTGTTTGGACAATTCATGCAAAGTCTTAGAAGTTATGGACTGAATCAGCACCCGTAGATAAACTGAACATTTACAAGTGAGCTAATAGGAAGTAATTAGTATGACTGAGAAAATGGGGTTTCATTAAACACTGAATTTGTGAAAATATATATATTTCAGTTGACTCCTAAGCTGTTAGTACTGTCGGTGGACATCAGTTACTTAGCTTTAGGTTAATAATTCATGTGTCTCAAGTTTTCACGGGCATCATACCCAGGTGGAAGTCTGGTTGAACCAAAGTATATAATTTTTTCTTCCCTGTTCTCTTTTATAGTTATAAATAGTGTCACCTTCTCCCCTTACTGATTTGTTTCTGGAAATCTTCCCGTCTGATGATGATCAGATGCTAATGAAGTCCTTTTTGAGATGTTGGCTTATGCCTCAAAAATATTTGCTAAGAGTGAGTTCAACAAAGAGGTATTCCGGTGTTGCTCATCACGATTCCACATTCGTGACGAAGTGTCTGTGTTGATTACAAAGACCCGAGGTGGAGAAAAGGAACCGAGCTCCCCACCCCTGCCCTTGATCTTATCATGCTTCTTTTCATCATCTGCTTATTTTAGAGTTGGAGGATGACGGAGGGAAAAAAAAAAAAAAAAACAGGAAGATGATCACAGGAGGAGGGAAGAGGCTTCGTAGCATCTTCTATTGACTCATACGTGGGAAAATGTAGCTAAAGATCTTCAGGAAGTCTCTGTCCCCTGCCACCACCTCACCATCTGTGTCATCCCTGCAAACTGTCATCAAGTTTTAGAGAATCATCTTGGCTTAGTATATTTTCTTGTGTCCTTGGTGTATGTAGAAAAGTTCCGGCTTCCGTTCTTTCTTTTGCTTTATACCTGGTAACGGGAGAGCCTAGGGGACAGCTTGATCGTTTGGACTTCTGACAAGGACACTTTGTTTTCACTCAGCTTTTTCCTCCGCATCCTGTCTGAGAGGCTGGACATTGCGACCTCATCCGTTTTCCTTTCTTGGAAAGTAATATTTTTCTCTGAACCCAGGGGCTTTTTCATGTAGCTTACTCCTGTTCAGATGTTTACTCCTACGAAAAGATTTGTTGATTTCTCTTTGCTTTATTTTTTTATAAACAAGCCCCACAACCAAAACAAACAGGCAAACTTTTCATTCGAAAGGAAAATATTCGATTGCTAGAGCTGCTGTCGTGGAGGACCACAGACTGGGTAACTACACCAAAAAAAATGTTACTGTCTCAAAGTCCTAGAGGCTAAAAGTCTGGAGTCAGGGTGTTGGCGGTAAAGGGAGGCAGGTGTGTTCTGAGGCTGGTGGGGAAGGGCCTGGTCTCCCCCGCTCTCCTGGGCTTGTAAGTTACTCTCTTCACCTCCTGGTGGTGGTTTCTCAGATTTGTGTCTGTCTACATTTTTTTATAAGGACACCAGTCATATAAGATCAGGGCCCATCTTAACGACCTCATTTAATTTAATTACCTCTATAAAAACCCTGTCTCCAAATTAAGTGAGATCCTAAGGTACTGGGGGGTTAGAGCCTCAATATAAATTTTTTTTTTTGGGGGGGGGGACACAAATCAACCTATAACAGATGGTGCCTCTGTTGTATTTACTTTGCATATAATTTTTTTCTTATGCCATAAGGGTTTAGATGAAGATAGACTTAAATTAAAAAGCATTGACCCCAAAACCAGCATATATCTGAAAGACAGAAAAATATCTTTTGCCAGAATATGAAAGGAATAAAGTGTACTTTCTGCACATGTGTCAATATGATTCATACAGAAATAAAATTACTTCATGAATTTCTTGTCATTAACCTAATATGCTCAACTAATATCTTCATTATGAACTCATTTTAATTTTATTTATCATAACAATTTTTATTTAGATTATTCATTTTCTCCAAAGTGTAAAATCTTCTCCTAAGGCCTTTATAACTTGTACCCTAGGATATTTCAGAGGTTCATAAAATGTTTAAAAGACTCGGAACTTTTAAAGATTAAATCCATCAGTGTAACCCAGAATCCGGTTCATACTGTAGCATAATTTGTCTAGTGGACAGAATACATGTGAACCATTGCAACCTACAATAGACAGATTCTTTGCACTTGGTTTTATGACGGCCAGGAACACACACACACACACACATTTGTGCATTTACGTGTGTGT
This sequence comes from Rousettus aegyptiacus, assembly GCF_014176215.1. Lineage (NCBI taxonomy): Eukaryota > Metazoa > Chordata > Mammalia > Chiroptera > Pteropodidae > Rousettus > Rousettus aegyptiacus. Next base: position 88,806,937 of record NW_023416285.1, on the reverse strand, counting down.
GAGTTTGTATTCTGTGACTTAGCTTTTCATCCTTTTCTGTGTTATATTTAAAAACAGCTACATTTACAAAAAATAATTACATGCCTAAATCACTGTACTTCAATATGTATCAAGATTTGAGCTACTATTTAAAACTTTCAAGCTGGCATTTCTCACAGTGAATTATTAACTCTGTTGAGTTCTTCCAGTTAGTACTTCAAGCTTAGAGACATTTAATACCAAGAAGAATCAGGAAATAAGATCCTCATGTTATCGTTCTCTCTGACGGTTGCAAGGAAGCTTGAAGCAAGGAGAAGAGCCATGGGGGAGGCGGGGGCGGGGCATAGGGAGGGTCAGAACACCCTGCTGTGTGTTAGCTACTTGTGTGTGTTGGGGGGGGGGGATCAAAGGTCATTCGTCATCTCTTGCTGACTCATTCAGTGGTGCTTACCAGTTCACCACAGTCAGGAACCGACAGAAGAACATTGTTTACTCTTTCCAGGGTCTTATTTCAAGTAACGTCTCTACGCAAAGCAGCCTGTGTTTAAGGAGTCCAGTAGAAATCTCTGTTTGAGGTTGGACAGTCCAGTGTGCTGTTAGCATCAGAGGGCCGGGCATGTGCGTTTTGGAAGCAGTTGCTAAGGTATTCTAATGCTCGTGATGAAGGACCATTACCTGGGGGCGGTTGGAAGGATCAGACCAGGTGTAAGCCAAGGTGCGAATAGAAAGCAGTTGAGCATTTATCCCAAGAATAATTTTAAATTTTATTTATTTTTTTCAATTACATTTTTTTAAGTAAAAATAAAACTGGAAATAGAAGTTGATGGTGTGTTCCTGGGGTGGCGGGGAGCCACGTGTGTGCATTCAGAGTGTGTGGAGAGGGACCGGCGATGGCGTTGGAAGGCACCCAGCCTTTGCCGTGGGGAGTTACGCAGCACCCTAGGGTGAAGAAAGGCGTGAAAGAATGCGCCGATGGGTCGGCTAGCCGGGAAGTCAGTAAAGGTGGTAGGAATAGCTAATGTTGAGTGAACGCCGATCCGTCGGCCACTCCAGTAAGCACTTCATTTCATCATTAACACAACTGATGATGGGGGGTGCTACAGTGTAAGAGGATGAACGGAGGCTCGGGTGGGTTAATGCGTTTGCTCAAGCTCATACACGTAAAAGTTCACGGCATTTATTGGACCAAATCGGTATACTTTAGGGAATGTTTACGTGTTTGTTGGTCAGTGAGAGACTTTAGACAACAACTATGCTAAACATCTGAGAAAAGTGGCCCTCTCTGGTCCTGGGTCACTAGGCCAAAGCCAGCGATGGTGATGGTAGGTGTAAGGCCACCTGAGTCAGGACCGGCGAAAGCTAGGCTGAGTCTTGGGTTCCAAGAACTGAGCTGGCCTCAGGCAGGGCTTCAGGGCCATTGAGGAATCGGGAGGGTCACTTGCTTAGTGTTAAGTATATATGAAGGAAGAGCTCGCAGTAAATGAGTGATGGTTATACAGGTGTGAATTGTACCACTCTTCAGATTTTTTTTTTTCCTACAGATTTGAAGTCTTTCACAATAAACAGGGTTAGGAGGAAGTGGCTGGGAGTGGGCAGCATGCTAGGTTATCCTAAGATAAAGGGCAGGAGCCCTGGACAGGGTTAGAAGGGAGGTACCTGGTACACATCTGCCCCATGCAGGAGCACAGGTAAGGAGTCACTGCACACACTCAGACACCTTAGGCCATGTCCTGCCTGCTTGTCCCTTCAGAGATGCTTCAGGTCCTGAAGGGATGTGTCAAGCAGAACTGGGAGGCACAAGCTGTGTTTTCTACCAGCCACCTTATTACAGACTTCTGCATTAAAAAAAAAAAAAATCTGTTAAGACTTAACAGACAAAATAAAAGCACATGCAGACCTAACATAAGTATGTTTTCCTCGGAGATGTCAAGCTGGAGAAGGTTAAAGGGCTTATGGTCCCCAAACAGCTGGTTATCTTAATATCCTAGTGCGGCTTTTTCAGTAGATTTATGCAAAGCCCTTTGAACTGGCGGTGCTGACTCACAGACTTTTTCCCGTTTTCCCTTGAGTAGAAGTAGTCATTAGCGGTCATATAAGTTGAAAATCAGCCATTCTCCCTCTGCCTCAGGCCATTTGTTTGACAGAGAGCAGTTGTTTGAGAAAATGAGGTTTTTTGGTTACTAAGAGACCCTGTCCTTTACCCTATCTAATTACCCACTTTGGGAAGAAGAACTGCTTAGTATGTGTTAGACAACTCTGCATGCTCATGGTCTTTAGGGGGATGTTTACAATATTTCCATAAAACAGGTCAAAACAGTTATACTGGCATTTGCCACAGTTTCTCTCTATTGCAGTTAATATTGGAAATATCGTGAGGGTGCGACACATATTATGAATGTAATAAGTTGTATTTTTAGTGTTTAAAAAAATAAGTGTGTGTAGTCTGATCTTCAAACTCAGTCGTTTCAGGCCCACACATAAGTATTTGGTCTTATTTATTCAATGCAGAAAAGTAACTCTGGATTCAGGATTTGAAGATGTCTGTACTTTATGATTAAACAATTTCCCCGACCATTTGTGTGTATATAAAAATTTCACTGGAAACAGACCAAGTGCACATGTACTTTCTGACTTTGATAGATGTTATTTCTCCTAAGTTCTCTTGACTGGTCCTCAATTACTTGTTCACTCATCCATTCATTTCTGCATTTATTCATCAACATGTGCAACGCCTTTGCCAGGCACTGGGCCAGATGAAGAATAAAATAACAAGGTTCTGCCCAGTTTTAAGATAAGTCCTGGGGATGTCATGTACAATTTGGTAACTGTAGTTAGCAATAGTGTATTGTATATTTAAAAGTTGCTAAGAGAATAGATCTTAAAAGCTTTTATCACAAAGAAAAGAAATTAGTAACTATGTATAGTGATGGATGTTAATGAGCCTTATCTTGGTCATTTCGCAATGTATACATGTATCCATGTATCAAATCATTAAGTTGTATACACCTCAAACTAATACTATGCTGTATGTCAACTAGATCTCAATTAAAAAAAAAAAAAAGGTTAAAGTCTTAACAGTGTTAGTGCTTTAAAGTTCATTGTGATGAGTTGTATAATGGGGTGGGGGGATGCAAAATGTGGGGAGTACACAGGAAAGGGACTGATGGGTTCTGCCAAGGGGAAGTAGAGGGGATGTGACAAGGAGGTTGTGTCTGAGCTGGACCTTGGTGGATGAGACGAAATGTCTGAGGGGAGGAAATGAGGAAGGGGCATGTGAGGCCAAGAGCACTCGTCCTGTACCAAGGCAGAAAGAGATTGAACGTGGCTCTTCCCTCTGCCTGGGTGGAGGCGAGATAAGGCCAAACAAGTGTTATTGCCTGAGATTGAAACAAGGAGAAAGAGTGTCGCTGGAGCTGTGTGCCCTATGATACCTGCGGTTCTTGTCACGACCACGTCTTTACCAGGTCCTGAATGAGCTGCTCGGGAAATACTCCATCTCAACAAACCCCAAACAAGGGTTTTCTCTCATAGCTCGCTCTCTGAGTGTGGGGCATTTTAAAGGACAGTATGTTTATTAACAAACACCATGTGCCTTTTTATTTCCCTGCAAACTGGTGTCAGATGGGTCATAGATGTTTAGATTTCTGTGCTTTGAAGAGATGTAGGTTTGTGGGTTGAAAATGTTGTGCTTTTAGGTTTTAGATCAGATGTGATGTATTGGGAAAGTTAGCTCATTTAAAAAACAGGCTATAAATATAAATTTGTCCTATGTTTGAAATATATATGACTGTATATGTACATGCATGTATATAAATGTTTGTACATGTTCTTCAGTGGATTCTTTAGAGATAGCATGTAATCTAACATCATTAAGCTCACAAGTCGTTCTATTATAAATTAGCAGTGACAAATCTTAAAAATCAAGGCTGTTCAAATCTGAATTAAGTGGTATCATGATTATTCCCCAGATCCATTTACATTTTAAAATAAAATGTACAGAGCTAGTGATAAAAGGCATAATTGTGTGATAAAAATATTGCCTTCTGAAAAAAAAAAGTCCTCTGAGTTCAATTTAGACTACTTTGCTTAATTACTTGTAGGCTTTTGATCAAATATTTGTATTTCATTAAGTGGGTATTTTATACTATGTAGTAGAGATTAACTTTTTTTTATTGGAAAATTTTACTTCTTGGATCAGTGTTTGCCTCCTGGTTTATCACTTATATTTTTGGAACTGACCTTCCCACTTGTTCAAATATTATCTCTCCAATTTCCCTCTGCTAATCTTAAAAAAAAAAAAAAGCGATGGACATCCATTAAATTCTCTGTTGCAGGAGAGTGCAGACTCGACTCGGGCTGGCTTAAGCCAAAAGGAAATTTGGGGGCTCATTTAGCTGTAAAGCCCAGCTGTCAGCGACTGAAATGGCTCATGTGTCATTGGACACCTGGTGTCTTTCCGTCTCGGCCACGGCCCTCCCACGTTTGCTTCATTCTCAGCTCTTGGTGGTGGCAAGAAGGTTCCCAACCCCTTTGGGCCGATCTCCCTCCAAGTTCATGTGGCGTTGCCCCTCGTTGACTCTGAGTGAACAGCTCAGGCCGGTGGCCTGTGATCCACTGATGATGGGCCAGACCCGAGTCACGTCCTCCTCCGGAGGCGGGAGAAGAGTCACCTCCGCATAAGGCCCGGGGACTGAGAATGAGAAAAGTCGCGACTTTGTAGGGACACTCTCAGAGCGGTGTCACCTGGGGAAGAGTGAATAAACGTTGGAAAAAAAGAACCGAGGTCTGCTTTTGAGAGAGAGAGGGAAACCTGTTGACTTGTGAGCTCTCAGATCCCTAGGGATGGCTGAGGGCAAGACCATCCCCCCATATCAAGGTATAGATTGTACTTTTTACATGGTAACGATAGCTCTTGCTTGGATTCTTCGTTCAGAGAACAGGAAGATTCATTTGCTAAATTGGGGGAGGGGTTGTTAGACACGGTGTGTTACATGCAACACTGTTGGCTTTGTCATTAAAAGTCCACGTGGTTCTCGTCTCGTTTCCACACCTTCATAGCAGTAATTAATTGTCCGCACTGGACATTTTGCAAGTGGAATCGGGCAGACCCGCAGAGGACGTCCAGTCCTGCCTTCTGCAGGGCGTTGGCTCGCTCTCTGCCACCTGTTTCACTCAGTTTCTCCAGGAAATGTAAGGGATGTCATTTACAAAGAGGGCTGTGACAAACGAGGATTTGGGGGTTGTGGCAGAGTCGCATCCCAAACTCGCATAAGCGAAAGCAGTTCCGTGGCCACCCAGAACTGGAAAAGGGGGGGATGTCACTGGAGATGAAGAGGCGTCGGCAAGGCTGTGGCCCCTTCCCCCAGTACTGGATTCTCCCTCACCACAGACAAGACTTGCCCGTGTAGGCAGGGGTGTGACACGTGGAGGCTCCGGGCTTCCTTCCTGCCAGCCTGGATAAGGGAATATGAGCCTGTTTCTTCCTCTTCACTCTTATCCAGTTCAGAGACCCACAGAGAAAGACTCGATCTGCGTAGTTCATGTACCACCTTCTGGACCAGTCTCTGGACAAAGATGAAGTTCTGTGATGGGCCAACTTGGGTTGAATGCATGTGCGGGAGTGGGCAGATCACGGGGGGCACAGAGGAGGCGCAGGCAACCGGGGAAGGAGGGTGGGGGTTGTGACCAGTGGAAGTAACTGACTTTTATCATACATGATGCTCACGTGAGCATCTCTTTGCCTCCCGCACAATGTGCAGGGGAAAGCAGACATCTCTTAGACATCTTGATTCTACCCTGTATCTTCCCCATACAGTAATGGCTCCTCACTGTAGACATAGATCTAGATGAAGCATAGAGCAAGATGGGAGGGTCAAAGATCCACTCTCCTGGGGAATCGCAAGACCTGCATCTTTCAAGGTGTGAAGAGCTGGCCCTTCACGAGACCGATTGATGGACAGTGCTTGTCTGTTATCTTGAATCTTCACTGCTCCCCACAGACTCATGCTTTCTAGTTTCCCATATTTCTTTTTTATGCACCATTTCTTTCTAATAACACAGTATCTTCTGAGCATATGGAAATAGAAGCCCAAAGAAATGATTAGGCCCAGGGTTTGATGTTAATGTGTCATCAGCATTCGCTGCTGAAAGCCTACACCTGTGCTGCTTTGCTTGCAATGGGCGTCTTCACTGACAGGTGTACGGCTAGCATGTTAGTGTTTGTCCTTCAACAGCAGAGTCACCTTGTCACTGTGAGCACACGCTTCAGAGGCAAACTGCCTGGATTCCAGCCCCTGCTCCCAAACTCTCCAGGTATCTGACTCTGGGCTGGTTACTTACGCCTTGTGAGTTTCAGTTCATCTTCAAAAGAGGAAAAATTGTAAGTCCGATTTGATAAAGCCGCTAGAAATGAAAGAGGTGATGTAGGTGAGAGAAAGGTAATTCATCAGATGTCATGGTTTACATCAGCATCCTGCCCGGTACATGGTAAACTCTATACATATTGGCCCAAGTAGTGGTAAAACAGTAATCAGGCCGGCTTATTATAGGACAGTGTATACAGTGACAGAATATCCACAGGTGAGAGATGTATTCATGATGGACAGATTCTGGAACGTGTTAACAAAGAGGTTCCTAAGAGCCGTAAGCCCCAGGAACTTCACATTTAGTTTTGACACTTTTGGGGGTGGGTTTAGGGTTTCTTATAAGATCAAGTTCGTTATTTAATATTTTCCGCCTTTGGAATTAACCATTACATAATGAATCATCAGGCACACGTGACTATGACGTACTTTAACACAAAGACAAGGACACTGTGTGTTTTGTTGCTATTAAAAAGTTTGTATCCAGTGTTAGGGCTGAGTCCTGTTATATTTTTGTAGGTATTTTAAAATCCTTGGCAGTTCACCGGGACTTTGAAATGTTTAGATTTTACATTTCTATAAAAGTACCACAAATATTCTTGCAAATTAGTATGCTCTGGGAGAACTGGCGGTGGCAGGGGGAGTTTGCCAGCAGAAAGCTGAAACTGGTGCATTTCAAATGGCCTTTATCACATGAGTATTTAATAAAGTATTAGCGAAACCCTAGTAATAGAGACTCATGGAGAGTGAAAAAGACGTTATACTATAATTACTGAATAGTGACTCTGGCCTATAGTGTAGTTGGCCCTTGAACAATACAGATGTGAACTGCACGGGTCCACTTAGGTATGGATTTGAAAAAATGCAGTAAATGTATTTTCTCTTATGAGTTTCTTAGCATTTTCCTTTCTCCAGCTTAGTTCATTATAAGAATACAGTATATAATACATATACAAAATGTGTGTTGGCTATTATCAGTCAGGAGTCTGATCAATGGTAGGCTATAAGTAAAGTTTTGGGGGACTCAGAAGTTATACTTGGAGTTGCCACTGCATTGGAAGGTGGGGCAGGGGCTGGTGTCCCTAACCCCTACACAGGTCAAGGGTCAACTGTAGTTACCTTTTAAATACTTTGAAAAATTGCCTTGTCTGTGTCTAAGCTCGCCATTGTTAGGGAGAAGTGGAAACTTAGGGCCTTCAGAGGTGGGAGTTTGAGACACTTATTTCTGACCTCAGGTTGCTTTGTTGTTTTTGCTTGATTCAGGCACTACAGGGGAATGTGTGTGCCACATCTCTGTTCTAATATTTGTTCACATTTAAATGCAACTTGGATATGTTGAGTATGACCTTACACTAATACGCATGTTGAAAAAATAAACTCACTTTAAAGGGTTGAGACCTACTTTCACTTTGGTTTCAAGACTTCAAAATTAAAAATATACACTTAGAAACAAATCAAAAATGAAGAGTGTTACGGCATCAACGAAATACTTATTTATAAATATTAATAATATCTAAATAAAATGACCTTTAAACCTGTTCTATTAACTAGAAATTGATAGAATCGTTTGATCTGGCTGATGTGAATTTACGTCACTATAGGGTCTCGATATTCATAACCATTTTAAATTAAATAAATCTATAGATTCTTGGGTTTTCCATGCTTCTTAATATGAAACAATAATTCTATCAGTTAGTGTCAACATTTACACAATGTTGCTTGAAATACAAGTTAAAAAATAAGTCATCGCTATCATTTTTCACATTGATGCTAATTTGGTCTGGAGAGGTCTTTGTTGTTTGAAGGTCTCAGAGAAGTAGCAGAAACTTAGATCCACCTTCTCAAACACACAGCCAGTCACCTTACTTCTACTGGTTTCTGTTATTCCGTATTAAATAAACAAGATGAATGCAAATCGAAGGATGTGCGCTTTGGGTCAAAATAAAATGACTCCGTATGAAGAATAGGTGAGGATTATTGAACTATTAACAGTAGGAATAAAATGTTTTATGAGGAACGTTTATTTCATTAAAGGTAACAGGTTCCTATTTGCTAAGTAGCCATCTCTTTACACATACACATCACCACCACCACCACACATGTGTGGTGTGCAACACACACACACACACACACACACACACACACACACACACACACACAGTGTGCTCTCCAGTTCAGAATCAGAGTGTTGACTGGACGATCATCTGAGTGTACGGTTACTCGTCTTTGTACAAATGGGATAAAGAAAGCGTCAATTATTGGGAGGGGGTGTCTACACTTACCTCCCCTCTGTCCAATGCACAATACAACACAGTGCCCGGTGTCATCTCCAACCCCAGGAAGCCTACAGTTTGCAAGAGGAGCTAAAGTATGTGCATAATGGGTCTAATAAAAGTGGGATTGTCTTAAGAGAACAAGTGTAGTTAAGAGTTGTGTGTTGGAAGATTGTGTTCTTACTAGAGAAGCACAAGAGGATAGTGGGAGGAATTAAATGTGAACCTCCAGCAATGAGAGGGAAGGGCATTCCAGGAACCAGGTGACAAAGATAGAGGGAGGAAAAGCATTTTTTTCTGTAGAATAGTGAGTCATATTTTGCCTGTTGTTCAGAGAACATTAAGAATTAATGGCAGGCAAGTGTGTGTGTGTGTGTGTGTGTGGTGGGGGGTGGGCAGGGGCCGGAGGCTAAAGGAAAGGGTGGAGAGCTAGACGCCAAAGGAGGGAATTAGAATTTAGAGAGTAAAGCAAACGGCCTGGGAGTATGAGCTCCCTCTGAGAGGGCTGCAGAGGAGGCGAACCCCTCTGAGCAGCCATAACTCAGGGAAGGCTGGGCGCATTTCAGCTGAGGAGGTGAAGGACGGTGGGGAAATTTGTTCGTTGCAGCCTGGAATTTCGAGGGACATAGAGAAGGTAAGAAGTGAGAGAAAATAAGGAGTGAGTGGGGATTTGGGTTAGGAGTAAAGATTTCTGGAACTCCATGACAGTGACAAAGGGTGTAGATGTGTGTTGGGGAGATACGCTACATTTTGAGTAGTGGCCGAGGGAAGCTGTTGTAGTCACAGTACAGTCACCGTACCTGGGGTTTAGGTGGTAAAGATATTCAGTGAGGGAAAAGTACAGAAGCCAGGGCACCCTTTAGAGTCCTACAAATCACTCATAAAATATAGTGTGAGTAGTGTTGAAACCGTCTGCTGTGCAGGAGGCAGCTGGCTTGTATTTAGGAGGCATGTTGTGTCTGTTTTGAAGCTCAAGTCCCATCTGACACAGCAAGATGACCACCCTATGAGGACAAAGCTGTGGGAATGATGGAATAATATAGTACCTCATCGCCTGTCAGATTCCTGTTGGGGCGCAGGCTCATAGGCTCACTGCAATTTTTTTTTTTAAGCAGTTATTGAAGATGTAGAGTTGAATTTGGGTAAGGTCAAGATGACGTCACTTTACTGTGTTATCTCTTTTCCACAGTAAATCTGTAGGAACAGAAGACTTTACCTTTGTAACATCAGTGTCCACGATCCTGTGTGTGTGTGTGTGTGTGTGTGTGTGTGTGTGTAATACTTGTTGTCAGTGATCTTCAGTGATTTTTAAATCATTTGAAATGGTAATATAGACATTAGCTGTACCTTATTAGTCTTCAGAGCTTTAATAGTAATGGAACTTCTCATATTCATTCTCCCTTAGGAAACATTTATTAAGTGTCTGATTTGTTCATGTCTATCATTATATAAATACATGCCAGACCCTGAAAATCACAGAGATGAATCAGACAGGAGTCGTGTTCTCAAGGATCTGATTGACCAACAGAATTCTTTTATTTTTTTCCCCCTATTTATTTTATTTTTCCAGGTTAGAACAGGGTCACATGAAAGATAATGAGTTTGGAGGTTTATTCCCTTGTTTTCCTGTTTTATTTATCATGGATGATAGAAACACCTTCGGTTAAAAGTAAGAATACTGCGTGTGGAGATGCATACATCCTTTAGATGTAAGGGCTGGCAGAAATTCATAGAAATCAGAATCACTGTTTCTGCTTTTGCTGCACTCAGTTCTCAGGAGGTAAGGACTGGCTTCGATGTTGCCATGGGGATAGGGACTTAGAAGGAGCCACCATTAGCAAGTCTGTTTGAAGCTCGGAGGACCTTTGAGCCACAGGGAAATGGTGCCGGAGAAGCCTGGTAATGGAGCCCTGGGGGACTTTCATATTTCAACTGCCAAATCTTGCAAGGCGGGAGGCAAGGGAATAACCAAAATATAGGGCAGCAGCTGAGTCTACGTTAAGCATTGAGTCTACTTGTGTAGAGAGAAGGGGGGAGGGGTGGAGGGAGAGAGAGACACACCTTCCGGCAGCTGTGTGTTCCAGTCGTGACGTGTACACAAACCAATCGTCAATTTTCTAGGCCTCACCATAGAATCGATTTGAGCCGGTTGAGTAGCTGCTACAACCATTTTCATTGCAATGTAGACGAAATAGTATGAAACAAATATCAGTGACTGTACATTTTCCACCTCCTGTTAGCAGAATATCAGAAAACACGATCGGACATCGTGAGATCTGGAGACAGACAGAGCTCAGAGGTGACAGGAACAGCAGCCCTCGCTGTCCTGTAGATTGTGGTACAGTTGATATTTGTCCCTTGACCATTGATAAGGGTGTCCTGTTCCCCTGAGTATAAGGGAAATGATCAAACGAGCTCACGGACGATGAGCTGTGAGTTCCAGTTGAACACAGAGCTTTCTCCCCAACCCCCAACACCACCTTCTTTCCATTTAGTCTGTAACATACTTGGTCATTGTTGTTGATTAAAACTTTGATTTTGGGGTCAGGTAGCTTTTTTTCCCCCCTACTATTTAGGATCTTTGGGTAAAGACAAGATCACAGCAGTAAAATTTAAAGCTAGAACTCAAGGATTCCTTCAAAGTATTTTAGTATAGCAGTTTGTGTTTTAATTTGGTGTTTAAATTTTAGGATGATGCCTTATTGGATACTGGTTTTCTTTTGTTGAGTTGTAAATACATGCATGGCTCTGTTTAACATGTACTTTAACAGGAAAGAACGATGTTAAAACTCTTTTAGTTCAGACAAGTCCCCGAAACTCAGTCTCCCCCCTGCAGAAGTCCCACTTGTGAATTTTACCTTTCTCTGATTTGCATAACTTCATAGAATTTATTTGGGTCATTGTTGACAAAGATGTTCTTCATCGATTCTCCTTGGGTATAGATTCGGCTTTAAGAAAAGACACGTCCTGAAGATTTTATCCTTATGCTTGTATGTACAAGTTGGCATGGCTACGGGGTCCACTTCCTCCGCTGGCTGGAACCGGGGCTATTTATAGTTTCTTTTCTTGGCTTCCAAGTTAGTGTATCTGTGTGTATTTATGCGAGGGAGAGCTCCGAGGCCATATAAGACTAGTTTAGAAACCTAGTAGCCTCATTTGCCTTTTGCTCTCTGGAAGGAGAATGATACTATGTTTTGCCAGCATAGAAATGTAACAGGATGGAGTGACAAGACACATCACTCCAGCTTCTCTGAAGCCACAGATGATGCAGCAAGGCATGAGACAGTCTACACAAACAGAGGAATCACCCTAAGGACCGGCGACGGGGGCATCTTGCCAGATGAGGGGGCTTCTATCAGTTGCACTAGATTAAATCTTTAGTTCCCTTTGTAGGAAGGTGGCATGGTAGTTAGAAATGCAAACCTCTCCCCACCTCCCCCAAAACATAACTGCTAACCTACTGTTAACCAGAAGCCTTATCAATAATATAAATAGTTGATTAACACGTATTTTGTATGTTGTGTGTATTCCTCCAATAAAATAAGCTAGAGAAAAAAATGTTACTAAAATCATAAGGAAGAGAAAATACATTTACTATATTTTAAAAAATCTACATGTAAGTGGACCTGTGTAGTTCCAACCTGTGTTATTCAAGGGTCAACTGTATCTCTCACTTCTTTGTCTCTTTCGTTGATTACCAGAGGCATTGATGCTTTCATTGAGGCCGGTGATGTCCCATTATAATGCCAGGGCGGGCAGGCTGATGCTCTGGAAAGAACATGGGCTGGACAGGACTGGCCTTGCATTTGGAGTGTCGCAGCCACACATAAGTCACACATGAGGTGATGTTGTGAAGGTCGATCTCCCTCATCTCCAGGGAACATTACATCCTTCCTTCGCAGGGCAGTTATGAGAAATGGGGATAATGTAAACGACAAGTCAATGTCTTTGAGATCTAATCCTGAAAACTCAGTAAAAGAAGTAAAAGAAAATGGAGCCTAGGCACTCTTCTTCAGGATTAAGATTTTTGATAAAAAAATAAAGGAGAGAAAGAGACCAAATGTATCTTTGGGATCCACTTCCCTTTCCTCTGCCCTTGGCATTCATTGACCTGAGTCATCTTGTCCTGTGAAACTCTGAGTCAACGCCTGGGTCAAGATGACCTCACCTGTCTTCTCCTTTTCTTGATGAAACGTCCCTCCTGGTAAAAGCCAAGCTGAGACTTGAAGAAAGTCTCACAGTCAGTAAGCTTCCCGGTGGGTAGACGTAAGCCAGGGGCTTCGGTAAACCTCTTTACCTTTTCGGCACTTGCTACCATTGTCAACAGAATTCAGCTAAGGTTTAGCCTTCAGAGATAATAACCAACTTGCAGTGCTCTGTTGCCATTTTTTTTAAAAAAGTGGCCACGAGTCATAGTTTGGAAATTTGAAGTTAACTTTAAGCAGCAGCCAGACGAACCCTAACACCTCGTGTGACACCCGTGGTCATTGTCATAGCATTCTTGCTGGCCTTCATTGTGCAGGCCGATTTTAGCATTGAAGAGGAGGTCTGGGGGGCGGGGGGTGACAGATGATAGGGAGCTTGTAGGAGTCGGCCTCCCCTCAGCAGACTATTGGGGGCTGCCTTCCCTGTGGCCCGCTTGTGTTCGGGGAGCTCGTTCACCATTTTTGAAACTTAGATAGAGGAGATAAAAATTGAAGAAGTCAAAAATTAACATTTCATAGCGCCGTAACTTAAACTTTCAATGAGTTCAGTTGTAATCTGATGTATTCTTTTCCCTAAGCGGAAAATCACACATGCTTGTACTAGAACATGTGAAACAAAGCAGAACAAGTAAAAGTCACTCAACCATGTGTTCTCTTGGGGCCCTTCTCCCCAGATCTCTTCATCTCAGTCTCACTCACACACACTCACATGTATGTAATCGTCACACACAAGTAGTTGAGAACATGGCATGTAAATAGAAGAAACATCCTTTTGTTTGTTTGTTTGTTTGTTTATATTAATAAGAGGCAGAAATGCAAAGTGGTTGAGAGAGAACCTACTCATTTGGCCAGAGCTGTGTTCGAGTCTGCTTTGCAGTGAAGTGTCATTTGATGGTGGGAGAAATTTTCAAGTCTCCTTAGCTCCACATCCTCGGGAGAGGTCATCGCTGTAGGGTACCAAGTGCTCGTCTGTGGAGATGGCACTGGTACAGAGCCCACTTTGTAGAGATGTCAAGAGGGTTGTCATCCATGACGAATGCTCGAAACAGTGCTTGGCCCGTGTTAGCTGTTCTACAGAACGTGCTGCAGTGTGGTTAGTTGTTTGGGTGTTGGATTCATCTTTTTAAAAAGCCTGGATTTCTAGCTTAACCATCTTTGTATTTATTCACTGTAAACCTCCCACAATGCCAGTCCCATGGTAGATGTTCAACCTATACTGGTCGAATTTAATGGCATTGGGTTAAAAACTGCAAGAGAAAGGCAGGACTTCTTGAGATGATGGCAGACCTAGGATTTTATCACTGAATCTTCAGGGTTATTGAAAGTATTAAGTGCCTAAGTTTAAAATGCTAAAGGACACAATTTTTTTTCTTAACTTTCTAAGCCGGTTTTAGATTGACAGAATTATTGCAAATATGATAGAGTTGCAAGTGACCATTATTTCACCTCTGTATTAATATCTCATGTTACTATAGTGTATTTGTCATAATGAATGAATGAATGCTGATATGGTATTACCAACTAGATTCCATATTTTATTCAGACTTCCTTTGTGATTCTTTAATGTTCTTCTTCTGTTCCCAAATCCCATCCGGGACAACACATTATGTTTAATTGTTTTGTCTCCTTAGGCTCATCTTGGCTGTGGCAGTTTATCAGACTTTCCTTATTTTTGATGACCTTGACAGTTTTGAGTACTGATCATGTATTTTGTAGACCCTTCCTCCAGTAGTTTTTTTTTTTTTAAATTGAGATATTATTCACATACCATAAAATCTACCCTTTTAAAGCGTACAACAAACCAAATTTAAAATAGTTCTTTGGCAGCTGGATTTCTGTTAAAGTTGATTAACAACGTCAGATTACTTAAATTGTAAGCAGAGTGCTTCCAGATAGGAAATGTGTTACTTAAATTTCATTTATATAGTGAGCTCAGCTGCTTCTGGTGAGCGTTAATTTGAGCAAGGTTGTAATGCATTTTGGCAAAAGGGAACCTGAAGGTCATCTTGGGTTTGCTGTTGCCCTGGAAATGTTGAAAGGAATGAATTTGTTCTGGCATCTTGGACTGTTTTGGACACCGTTTTAGCAGGGTACTTGTTTTTATATACTAACTGAAATAGTACTGATGTCAGAGTAGCTTGCGTTTGGAAAATAGAAAGGAAAATGGAAATACGTCTTTTACCTTGATGAAAGCCTGGCATCAGATAGGCAGAGATTATCAGAAGGTAGAAATGTGGGCGTGTGAGTGGAATTACCATTTTGGCAGCTTTGCCTGCATACCCAGCACATTTTTCATTCATTCAACAAATCTTCATTCAGTGCCTACCATGTGCCAGAAGGTGGTCTTGGTTCTTGAGATATGGCAAAGAACAAAGCAGACTGATTATGCCCTCATGAAGTTTATATGCTGGCAGTGTAGGCAGTGAACAGATAAATGTGTGTCAGGCATGATAAGTGGTTGGAAAAATCATAAAATGGGGTCAGATGATACAGAATGGTGGATGGGAAGTGTTCCAGAAAGACCTCTTAGAGTTGACATTTAAACAGAAACACGGATGTGTATATTTAACTAAAAGTGTGTCTACAACATGGAAATTCTCTTTGGAATGAAGTTCATTAAATCAAAATCAGTCATAAATAACGGAGTAGCTTTTATACAGCTCACCGTGCTATGTATGGGCTGGGGATTTAATGGTGGGTAAAATGCATGGTCTCTGCTGCTAGAGAACTTCCTGCTTTGAGTGGGAATAGAGTGTGAATCAATTAAATATAAGCCCGTTAGTGGCAGATGGGAGGTGCTGGAAAGGGTGAGTACTGGGAGCAGGGAGCCGTGAAGGGGAGAAGAGGGAGCTGGTCTAATCTGGATGGTCAGGGAAGGCTTCCTTGAAGAAGGGACCTTTAAAGCCAGCAGAGCAGGTGGAATGAACATAATGTGAGGAGGGAGGAAGGCCAGTGAGCCTGGGTACTGGAGCCGGGGAGAATTGTGGGGAGAACCTGCAGTGACGGGGGCGGCTCAGAGGGTGTCACTTAGGATGACGGAAGTTCTAAATCATTTGAGCCATCACATTCTTGGAAGTGGCTACTGTCATTATCATCATAAATGCCCAGTAAATGGTAGTAAATGAGAATAGGTTAACCTGAAAAAAGCCATCCAATTGACTTTTTAGGACATTTTTGGAATTTAGAGTGTACATTAGATTTTTCAATGGAATGGGCTATTTCGTATCAAATTTCTAATACTGTGTTCAAAAGGCCAAAAATGAATTAAAAAAAGGCATCACATGACAGCGTTTTAAAAATCACTGCGTTAATAAAGAGATTCTTTTTAGGAAGATAATTTCTGACTCAACATAGAGTTCATATATATATATATATATATATATTAAATATCACTAAGCAAAATTCGAGAGTAAATATTTAATTGTATAACAGAGTATTCTGAGAGGCAAAACAGCCCTCGGAGAATGTTTTTTAATCTAATAGAGTGAACTATCTTTGTTTAAAGCTTTTCCTCTAGGACATTCAGTTACTTAACGTTGTGCCTCATCTTTTAAGAGTGTTTTGATATGACATGCTCAAAGTCAAATGACTTTATAAAGACTGAACAATGCCTCTGCTGAGGATGCAAAAACGCCTAATCTCTGGCTTTAAAAATGTTTCTGCCTTTTTAGGAAAATCAAGATGTGATTGCGGGGTAGTGTTAAATGAAGGGCATAGAACAGAGAGAGGGGGTGGTTATGATATTGGGGGTGTGTGTGGTTCTTGGAATGTTGAAATTATGTTTGGATTATGACCCCTCCGGGCAGCTAGACAGCAGACCTGTTTGGTGATATCTGATGATCAGTTTCATCAGGTTTCCTTAGTTAACAACAAACACACCACCTGAAATTCCAATTATTATTTAAATTCTTTCCAGAGCCTCGAATTTTGATCAAACTTTGAAACTTAAGACCATTTTGTTTGTGTATGTTTTTAAATCATACTAGTATATGTTCATTTTGGAAAATTTGGGAAATAAAGGGAAGCAGGAGACAAATATATAATCTCATCATTAGTATCATTGTAGCATATGAATGGGATATCTTAAATGAAAATAATTTCATTGTTTTTTCCCAATTATAAAAATAATATGTTCTTAGTGTAGAAAAGAAAGACAATATATAACCACTGTTAAGATTTAAGGCTATTTCTGCTGTGTGCGTGTGTGTTTTACATATTATGAAACTTGAACTCAGGTCAATATTAGGGCAGACTCCAGAAAGAGTTAAGGATTACAAATGAAAGGTTTCTCTAGTAAAAAAAAAAAAAAAAAAAAAAAAAAAATTTAACAGGAGCTAATTCTTGAAAATTTTGGGCTTTCACATTTTAATAATAATTTGGTATTTTCAAAATGGCTAATCTTATGATTTTAATTGTGCCTTGTATTGAATGAAAATTTGCTTGCATTATATGTCATTAAAATATTTGCCAAGTTATTTAAATAGTAATTCATAATTTCAGTGAAATTTGAAAATAGCACAAAAAGGGAGACAATCACATATTACACAGTTCTCCAGATATTGTATTTTTATATCCTTCTATGCTTTTTGGATGCATATATATGTGTTTGTATGTGTATTTTCACACAAAATTATTTCATATTATTTGTATTGTCCCATAGTTTATTTTCCTTATTAAGTGGAATATTACGAACATCTCATTTTACTCAACAAAATTCCGTTAGTATTGTCAGTATAGTATTTCATTTTATAATATACTATGTACTGTTCTTTAAACAATTTTTATTGAAAGCCATTCAGGTCATCTCCATTCTTCATCATTAAAACAGTACAATGGTGAGTAGTGGTCTCAGATTCTTGCCTGGAGGCGCTTGTCTACAAGTTGAATTGTTGAGCATTATGAATATGAATGCTTTTAAGGGTTTTATTACATATTGACAACTTGTCCTACTGGAATTGGTGGTCAGTTTCCATTACCCCCACATTGGCCCTCACATCTTCATCTGTACTTGGCTACGGAGGCAAAGGAAAGTGTCTCTTGACTGTATCGTTGACCTTTGAACAACACGGGTGTGAACCGTGCAAGTTCACTTACACACAGTTTTTTTTTCAATAAATACTGTAAGTGTATTTTCTCTTCCTGATACTCTTAATAACATTTTCTTTCCTCTCACTTACTTGACTGTAAAAATACGCTGTATACTACCTACACCACACAAATTATTAATCGACTGTTTCTGTTCTTGGTAAGGCTTCTGGTCAACAGTAGGCTTAACTAGCTACAGTTCTGAGGAATCAAAAGTTAGGCTCAGATTTTCAACTGTGTGAGAGTCACCTAACCTCTGTGTTGGTCAGGGGTCCACTATGCCCTGGCCACCTTGAAGCCGTGTTTTCAGATGATTCGGTTCACAGGGGTTCGTGTAGACAGTCTGTTAAACTCAGCACGTGGCTGCAGACCCCAAGCAAACAAGATGGCAGCATCTTCAGATTTTGATAGCAGAGAATGGATAAGGGGGGCTTTGGGAATTCAAAACCTGTTCGTATTTACTTCCATGTCGTGACGGGTGTGTGCGCCCCTCACGTGGAAATTTAGTCTCTGTGAGGGTGAGTTCCCTCATGCGCAACAAAGAATGAAACTTCAGTTTCTGGATCTATATTTCATATATATTCATTCATTCATTCATTCATTTTAAGTTTATTGGGGTAACATTGGTTAATACACTGATGTAATTTTCAGATATACATTATAATTTGACATCTATATATTCTGTTGTGAGTTTACTACCCAGAGTCCAGTGTCCTTCAGCTACCATATATTTGATCCCTTTTACCTGCTTCACCCTCCCCCTACCCCCCTATATTTGTCTACCGCTTACTTCCTCCCCCACCCCCTACCCTCTGGTAACCACTAGTTCATTGTCCATGTCCCTGAGTCTCTGTTTGTCCTGTTCATTTCTTGCTTTTAGGTGTATATCCTACATATAAGTGATATCATGTGATTTTTCAACTTTTCAGTCTGGCTTATTTTGCTTAGCATGGTTATCTCGAGGTCCATCCAGGTTGTCACAAACAAATTAAAAAATAAGAATCATAGGTTCATATCAATAGATGCAGAAGAAGCCTTCGACAAGATGCAGGATCCATTTATCAAAACACTTAACAAAATAGGTATAGAAGGACAGTACCTTACCATAATAAAGGCCATCTATGACAAGCCCTCAGCCAACATTATACTTAATGGTGACAAACTAAAAACCTTCCCTCTAAGATCAGGAACAAGGCAAGGCTGCCCACTATTGCTTCTGTTATTCAATATAACATTGGAGGTCCTAGTGAGTCCAATCAGGCAAGAGAAAGATATAAAAATATAAAAGGCATCCAAATAGGAAACAAAGAAGTCATATACATTTAGTAGTAATTATTTAAGTTTGGGGATATTCTGTGACTTAAAAGATTAACTTAAAAAAATTTTCAGTTAATTTACAAAGATTGTGTGTGTGTGTGTATGCTCCAAAATTTATTTTTGATACTACCACATTTAAAATCATTTGCTCCTCCTAGAGTTTTCCCCTGCCTCCTTTGTTTTTCTAAGAATTGCATTTTTATGGGTCTGTAATTCTTAGAAGTCAGAGCTTACATTTATTTTCCCTGTGTTTCCCAACTCTCGATGTGGTCCTCTCTGCCTCTGTGCGGACGAAGAGATGGTCCTGACCCTCTGTCTACAAGAGATGTACAGGAGGTGGTTCGAGGAGACCCATCCTTCTGCAAATGGGGGTTCCATCCCTGTTCCTTGAATAAGGCTTTTCTTTGTGTGAAATCAGTGATGCACATGGGGTTTGAACCTATGACCTTCTGCTGCGTATGAGCTTTTCTCAAACAAGCTGTTGATGTGTTGAAATGGGCTCATCATGCGGAGTGATGCAGATTGGGCTCTTTGAGAGGTGGACTCTGAGACAGTGTGGCAGACTTCATTCAGTTGATTCTGTTTTTTAGGGTGTACGCTTGGGGTCGACACTGTTGGAAGGGTGTGCGGGCGAGACAGGAAGCAGGTCATGTGGGGAGGGAAGTTGAGGCGCAGTGCAGGAGTGATGGCTGCCTCAGTGACTCAGTGGGGAGCTCTGGAGCCTGGGTCTTACTGTCCCACCCTCCCAGGTGAGCCATCACATGGGGACCACCCACGAAAGGCATAACGTTGGTGGAGACATTTTCATCCAAGAGGCAACAAGGATCTGGGCAACACATGCCAGGGTCCAGTGCAGTAAGCAGCAGTCATCTTTGGACAAGTGTCCTTGTGAACTGTACAGATGAAGAAAGGATGATTGACCCTAGGTATGGAGATAATGATGTTTACCTTATCAGTTAAACTCCAAGAATGACATTTATTGAACAGGACTGGAATCCATTCCTAGACTGTGTAAATACGAAACAAAAAGAGATCCAATGAGTTGCAGCTTTATTATTGAGCCTGAGTCTCTAGCATTAATAAGTCTATAAGGGAAGGTGGTTTCCCGTAGGAGTTTATAACACTTTTTCCCTCGGCCGATGGGGAAGAAGTGACTCTGGGTCCCTCTCTCCTTCCTTCTGTGAATTGAAAACCTTAAGTAGCACACACGTCCTTCTTCATGTGGGATTCTGGGTGGGTGGCCACAGATGAGAAAGGCCCAGCAAGGCCTGTCCACTGCATGCAGTCGTGCTGGGTGTGACAGCTGGCTCCTACAAGGGACCTGCTAAGTCCTGCAGGCAGAACCTGAACTTTGGCCAGTCCCTCTGGCTGGAGTCTAGAGGAAGAGCTGCTGCTTTCTAAACAGTCCCCCTAGAGGGGATCCTCTTGGCTAATTTACACAAAGCCAGTATGTGCCGGTCATAGCCCTGCTCAGAAGTTCTTGTTGAAGACCGTTTTGAGTATGGTGTGTGTGGTGTGTGGGCACGTGTTGAGAGTGCTTATATGTGCATATAAGTCTGTGTGTGTGTGTGAGAATAAGTGAGTGAGTGTGTGTATGCATGCGTTCATGCTCTCACAAAGCTCAGCAACAGCCAGGATGAGGTAGCTCATACCCAGAGAAGCACTAGGCTGACTTTCTTGCCCCCTGAGCCTCTTCCTTGTTGAGGCTCCTTGAGGCCCATCATGCCTGTCTATCCAATGTGCCCTTTAGAGTCGTAGGCTTTTAACAAATGTTAATCAGAAAGGGACTCTCACGCTGGCTTTGTACCCATGACCAGGGGTGAGAAGATCCACGTAATAATGGAGATATGTTCATGTAGGTTTTCTCTAATACAGATGGTCCAAAAATATGATGGTATAGGAGTAGCTTCCGGTCCCTCAAGTATATTCCCTCCAGCCACTCTTTCAATAGAAGAGGACCCAGGGGCTCACCTGCCGTGTTTCCTCTCTCTGCCCCTGACACCTCACCCACCCGAGTCGCCCTGCCATGTCGGAGGGTCCTTAATCCAGACTCGATGGGGGAATGTCACGGAAGACTTCCTGGAAGAAGCAGCGTCTTATTGAAACCTTATGATAGAATTTGGTAGAATTTATCCAGGGAGAAAGGGCATCTGAGCAGGGCTGGGGGCATGATGAGATTTCATTTTGCAAGGTCATCTGGTGGCAGAGAGGAGGACGCTGGGGAAAAGTGCGAACTGGAAGTACCAGTAGCTTTTGTAGCAGGTTACGGTGCACCGAGTGTGACGTCATGTGACGGTGTCACGGACCAGGGTAGCGAGAATGAAGGCGAGAAGAAGCAGATGGATTTGCGAAACATTTGGAGGAGGAACAGATGGGACCGGGTATTCGCAAAGTGTTTTATGTTCCTTTTCTCCTCTGACTGTTGAAATTAACCATGTGGGTAAGTGTGGTGGGAATTTTGATCTATCTTTTGTGAATGGAGAAACAGGTTCAGAGAAGCGTAATGACTCTTCCGATGGCATGGAGCTGGTAAAGGAATTAGAACTTGAGACCGGTGGCCCTATTGAATTACGTCTTTCACAGCCCTGGGCTTCTTGTTTCAGTGACTGAAGAGGGTTAGGGGAAAATTAAACATCTCCGAATCTAGTTTTCTTGATCTCCACGGTGGTTAAAAGGGACTAAAGTATGTTCTAATATAAATACAAAGTTACAAGTGAGAGAACTAGACACGAGGCAGGAACCTAGGATGGTAAATGCCTGAATCCTGGACGATCCTTCAACCATCCACAGATCAGGAGTGACTTCCTGTGTTCTCCAGCCGAGACAGAGCACAGGTGAAGGTCCGAGGCACACCGCGTTACTCGGTTGGGCTTTGGACCAAAACCCCAGTGGATCTGACGCCTTGAACCTTCGGACATTCTTCATCTATACCAAGTGGGCCTACGTGGCTTCATTTTTAAAAATTTGGTTTAAAAAATAGGTCGCTGAGGTGAAATTCATATAACGTGGAATTAACTGGCAGAAAATGAACAATTCAGTGGCACTTGATACATGCATGATGATGTGTAACTACTGTCTCTGTGCAGTTGCAACATATTTCTGTCACTCCAAAGGAAAACCCCTTCCCCATTAAGTAGTTCCTGCCAATCTTCCTTCCCCCCCTGGCAACTGCCTATCTGCTCTATGTATCTTCTGGATATTTCATATAAATAGAATCATAACACGTAACTCTTTGTGTCTGACTTCTTTCACTTAGCATAATATTTGGGAGGGTCTTTTATACTGTAGTATATGTATCAGTACTTCATTCCTTTTCCTATCCGGACGATAGTCCGTCGTATGGATATACCACAGTTGCTCAGTTCATCTGTCGATGGACATTTGGGCTGTTTCTACCTTTTGACTATTGTGATTAGTGCTTCCGTGAATATGCGTGTATGTGTACTTGTTCGAAAATCTGTTTTTAGTTCTTTGGTGTGTGTGTGTGTGTACACACACACACATACTGAGGAGTACAATTATACAATTATAGGATCATGTGGTAATTCTGTGCCTGACTTTTGAGGGGCTGTCAAACTGCTTGTTATAGTGGATGAACCATTATGTGCATTCCCAACAGCAAAATACAAGTGTTTCAACGTTCCCCCATCCTCGCTAACACTTGTTAATTCCCAGTTTTTAAAAAATCATAATCACAGCGGGTGCGAAGTATAAATGGCTTCTTTTTATTAAGCCATTTCTAGTTTCTACTTGAGGAAAGACCCCACTCCCCACCCCTCCCACCCCCACTTTTAAAGTAGAAGGGAAACAAGGCCTCCTTTATTTTGCCAGCTATTTTGGGGAAAAAAAGAAGTCTCCCACTTGTGGTTGTATTTGTTGTATCGGCATAATCAGTGACTTAGACTTTTAGCAATAGCATTTGAGCAAGTTTCATCAGTAAGCAATAATTTCAGTTAATAAGGTTTCAAAAATCACAAGAATGGAGTTAAACTCTCCAAATGTAAAGATCGAACCTCAAGTTACTGTAGCTTTAGTAATTGCTTATTGTATTAGTTTAGATGCTAGCGTTGCATGCGCTGTGCATATTCTGATTATATTAAAATAAAAAAAAGTTGAACTGCAAAAAAAATTAATTCTAGAAGGACTCTATGAAGCGGGTGTTCTTCTAGAACTCAAGGCTTTAATCTCTTGACCTGACCCCACGATCTCCTCTCTTTGGTATGAAGAGTCGAGGGATGCTTTGTCTCTGGAAGACTCCTTCTGAGCCTCTCTCCTTGAAGGTGGGGGTGAGCTGGCAGGCTATGGAGGTTTTGTAGGAAGGAAGCCAACGCTGTCTGAACACATAGGTAAAGTCTTAGAGTCACTCTTTTTTTTTTTTTTTTTTTTTTTCAATAAAGGCTTATGAGGTATGTACGAAGTGCCAGGTACTCTCCTGTGTGCTCAGGATATATCGGTGACTGAAACAGGGAAGCTCCTTGCTTTTCCTCGAGCTTTCATTCTGGCGTGGGGAGATGGATAAACACGAAATGTAATATGTAGACTGTATAGTATGTTGGAAGGTGGTAAGTGCTGTGGAAAAAAAAAAGAAAAAGTAGAGTGAAGCATTAAACAGGGGAGCGGGGTAGACCTTTTTGAGAAGCTGGGACCTGAGCACGGACCAGAACTAATTGGGTCTGGAGGGGGCTTCCTGAGCCAAAAAGCTTTACCCAGGCAGTCGGCTTCCAGTGTAGCTCTGACGTCACTGCCGTGGCCCCTTCGTGAGTGTCCCCTGAGCCCCCACTTCTTTAGGTTTTCACTGTCTTCGTCGTCGTTTGACGTTCATCTGTGTACTCCATTTTGCTCAGTGCGCAAACAGGATTAGCGATGGAGACGGTGACATGCCTCGGGGACTTCAGCCGCTCTGGACACCCCCTCCCCCAACACAGGAAGCCAGGTGCCAGTGAGTGAAATCTCCCCGATTTCACCGAGACCCAAAGTTATAAAGACCTGCAGGCCATAGCTCGGTTTGCTAGGTGTTTTTAAAAACGCGCCTCTCTAGAAGAGACTTCTAGAAGGTTTGGACATCTTTACAGCTCAGGGTTTGGAACACGTGTGTGTCTCAGATCCCTCTTTGTTTCTGGTGTTGTACTCTGAGGACACCCAACAAAGGCTTTAAGTTAGCCAGGTTCCTTTGTGTATTACTCCTTACATGGAGCTGTGTTTTTTGGGGGGACAGGAGACCATGGTGATATGGGGAGGCTCATTTGTTGAGTGTCTCCATCGGGATAGTTGGAAGGACAGACCGAGAGTCCCCTTGACTCTAACACTGTGTCCAGAGTAGATATTATCTCTGCAGCTCTTCCATGCTTCTGTGCTGGAGTTGGTGTTTGATGAAATAAACGTCCCCGTAATCATGCTCTTGGCAGTCCTAGCCTTGTCATGTAAAGTGGGAAAAACAGTGTGGACGTCATGATGTCAACTCACTTTATGGTGATCGCCGACTTCAAGTTGATCAGAAGAGGGTTCGTTTTCGGAAATAAATTGGATTCCGGCTTTAAACGTTCTGCTCCAGATTTAGCGTTCAGAAAACGGCACTTAAGCTATTAGTACGTCTATTGTCTCTAAATTTTATTTTATTTTTTCCTTTGAATTTAAAAATACACGGCTCTGCATAATTAAACAAGACATTTCTTTAAATATCCAGCTATTGCGAAGGGGAGTTCAAGTTCTTCTCTGGAATACTTTTCCGAAATGTAATGGGGTTTGCTCTTTTTCACTTGAGTTATTTTAGGCAGTCATTAAACAGTTGTTAGCCAGTTTAGTAAGTTTATATAAAACTGCATGTTTCGAGGCTTGAAATGCCACAGGAGAAGTTCCAGTGTAAACAGAGAATAGAATCGGTACTTCAGACGGAAGTGCCCAGCGCTCTACCTCATTCCAACTGAGGAACTCCTTACACATACAAGGCCATGGACACAAGCTGACTCCCCCCCAGCAGTTAAAGAGATTCTGGGGTGATTAATCTCCCCAGAAAGCTTGGCGAGTGGGGCCAAGAGGCCAGGTCTCGGGTCTAGTTCCACGTCGGTCAGCTAGATTCACTGTGTCCTGCGGTCACAGATTGCGTCTCCGACTCTGGTAAGTGTCTCATAAAGGCATTCCGCTCACCAAGAGAGCGAGGATTATGGGCTGCTGGTTCAGAGCCAGCGGCATGCTCAGCAACCTTGGGACAGGCGTGCCAAGAATGTCGCCTGTTCGGACTGTCAGTGCCCAACACGGCGGAGACCGCTCTTGTTCCGAAGGCCACCCGCCTTTGGTGATATGCTCAGGAGCTGATCCCTAAGTACGGGGACTGGTTCAGTGTCTCCCTGGGCTGCTTGGGGGGAAAAAAGGGAAAGCTGCTATCACTTCATATGTCACGTCTGTGAACTCGAATTTACCACGAGAGTCAAGCTCTCTGGTCCACAACATCCTGTTCATCGTTGAATTAAAATGGATCTCTGTGATGCTTTTTAAAAGTTACCACTTTCCGGCGTCTCTTATCCATCATAGTGAGAATAAGAGTAACGATAGTCACACTGGTATTAGCTGTCACTTACTGTGTCCCAGGCTTGGCCGTGTAGGTTTTACATCTGTTAACTCATTCGACCTTCAAAGTAACCCTGTCAGAAGGAAGCTACTGTGAGTATGGCCATTCTTGTTTTATGGATGTGATGCAGAGAGATCAGGTAAATTGTTTCAGGTGAGGCATTGCATTGTAAACCGCGGGGTTTAGATTCCTCTTGTGGCTTCAGAGTTTATTTTAACCCACTATGCGGAGCTGTTTACAACACAGCAGCAACAATGGATTTTTCAGTGCACCTTTTGCCAATCACTCGTTAAAGCGAGACTTCGTTTTTATCGTGTCGTTTAATCACGTGCATGTCTAAACCAAACTCATCTTCCTCTCTTTTCCTTTGATGTCCTCACTATGAATGAAATGCCTCTGTATCTGTGTCTGACTTTGTCCTAAAAATAATTTAGGCTTTAGGACAATTGTCTTTCAGGCAACAAAGCTTAAATTACCAGTCAGTTTCTCAATATTACTGTTTCTTTTTTTTTTTTTTCAGTGCCTTCTGATTACATCCTGTCCTGAGTTGTTCTTGAATTTAGGATGTCCTGTTAGGCATCTCTCTCTCTCCTTCTCCTCCCTCTCCTCTATTTTCTTCTCTCTTTTCATTCTCCATGGGGCACTCCATTATGCCTCCTATCTACCTGGGTGCTGCTCTGCTGTGATGATTATGACGTTTTGTCAGTAATTTTAGGAGCTCTTCGATGGCAGGGACTGTGTATTATTCATCATCTTATTCTTCTAGCACCTAGCATACGGGCCTGGCACACAGGGATCACTCAGTAAATGTTTACAGAGTGAGCAAATCCCTTGATTCCCATTTCTTCCATTCCTCTGCCAGGAACCTACTCCAGATGTTCATTATTTCATGGCTAAGGTATATCAGTTAAAAGGCTTTTGCCTGTAAAGAACGGCAAAGACAACTCGACCTGGCTTACGCCAGAAGGAATTTTATTGGCTGGCGGAGTGGAAGTCCGGAGATAAAGCAGGCTTCAAGATGGACTTGGTCCAGGCTCTCTCCCGTGCTGCTCTGAGATTCTCTCGGCCCCGCCATACTTCAGCCAACAGCGTGATGGTTCCAGGAGTTCGGATCCTCGGACTCGGCCACGGCGACATCCAACCCGCATCTTGAAATGACGTTTCTCTGGCAGTTTCCAGGAAATATCCCTTCGTCTTCATTACTCTGAACCGGGTCATAAATCTGCTCCAGAATCAGTTCCTCTGGCGAGAGGATTTCCATATTTTGATTAGTTTCCAGCTGGATTTCTGAGTCAGGCAGTGACATGGAGGAAGGGATTACTTTGAGACAAAAATATGGTCAGGTCAGCTTCTCCAGAAGCATATGACGTTTTGTGGAGGACGGACGGAAAGTCGAATAAAATTTGGGGTGCCGTTGGGAAGGAGAGGGTGCACTTGGTGGTTGTAGCCATTGGCATGCACCTCACTCAGCTCTGTAGAACTTCCTGATGAGAGGCCCTCTGTTGGGACAGTCCCTTCCTCTCATCCCTTGGATATACTGCCACCAGTTTAGTCTCTCTGAAACATGACGTTTGTGATACGATGCTGATGGAAGAATGTTGAATGACTTCCCATCGCTTCCTGGGAAATATTCTGACATTCAGGCCTCCATTCAAGACAGTCCCATTGTACCGTGCAGGTTCATCTTCCAAGTCTCTTGCATGCTAAAGCTGGTGTTAAGGACTATATTGGAATCCCAACTCCCAGTGTGATGGTGTCAGGAGGTGGGGCCTTGGGTGGTAATTAAGTTACGAAGGTGGAGCCCTCGTGAGAGGGATTAGCGCCCTTATCCAGCCCTCCTTCTGTCACATGAGGATCGATGAGAAGGTGGCATTCTGCAACAAGGAGGAGGGTCCTCACCAGAACCCGAGCTTGCTGGCCCCCTGATCTCTAACTTCTGGCCTCCGGAGCTGTGAGGCATAAATTTCTGTTACTTACAAGCCACCTTAGTCACGGTCGTTTATTATCACAGCCTGAACCAAGATAGCTGGGCTTTGGCCAAATTGGTTTACCGGTCGGTCTCTAAGGATTTAGGTTCATGCCTTAGCTCTTCCCTTTGATTTCCTCTCCCTGGAAGGACTGCTTTCCTTCTGCACGCATCTCAAAGTCCTAACCTTGCTCTCAAGATCCACCTCAAATTGTCCTCTCTGAAGCATGTCATGACTGACCCCTCTGCTTCAAATCGATCTGCTCCTGCTCTAAATGCTATAGCAGTTATTAATATAGCATGGTGATCAGTGTATGCTGCTTTATAATGCTGGATAAGTTTTCATTATATATGAGCCCTTTCTAGTCTCTCTAAATGTAAAATGAAAGATTTACATGCATTGATGGTTCCCTTAAATTATTGTCTTGCAACTCGTATATGCCAGCTGAGACAAGCGGTGGCAAAGAGGCTTTGAAACGTGAAGGTTGTCAGCTCTTTGAAAAGGACGTGGTACAAATATTTACTGATAACCTACTATGTCTGCATAAGGCATTGCTGCAAGATCTGGAATTTACAGCAAGAAACCACCAAAGTCTCTTTCCTCAGTGGAGAGACAAACTAATAATGAGAAAAATGTCAGATAATGGCAGCTGCTGGGGAGAAAAACAAAGGATCAGAGGACAGTGGACTGGTGGAATGATCAGAGAAGACTTCTGACCAAAGCCCTAAGCGGACCTCCAAGACGTGATCTGGGACAGAAGGACCCGAAGAGCAGGAGCCCTGAGGAGAAACCTTGCCTGGCACGCTCGCTTGCCAGCAAGAAGGCCAGCATGGCCAGAGCATGCTGATGGCAAGGGAGGGATAAGAGAGGGAGCTGTCGTGGGAGCCAGAGTTTCTGGTGTGTGGTCTTGTGGACCATCCCAGAAGTTCAATTTTAAGTGACCTAGACACACCTTTGAAGGACTTTGATTAGGGTGGTGACTGGACCCGATTTGCATATTAAGAAGTGTTTTACATGTGGAAAAGAGACTTCTGGGGGAGCCATACTGGAAAGAGGAAGACCAGTGAGAAGGCGAATGTAGAAACACAGGTGGAGTGTGACGGTGGCCTGGCCTTAAATATCGGTGCTGGAGTTGGGATGAAGGGGTCAGATTCTGTACACATGTAAAGGTAAAGGCAGCAGGATTTGCTGGTGGATTGGATATGAGGTGTGTGTGTGTGTGTGTAATTATAAACAAATATGACTAAAGAGTGAACTGAGATAATAGTGGTTCTTCAGGTAGAATACTTGATTAAGCTGTGTTTTAAAAACTGACATCTTTGAACAATGGACATTTTAAACTACTGTCGTAACTCAAAAGTGCTAACAAGTTCCATGATTATTTAAAAAGACTAAGGACATGACAATGATACAATCAAAGAGCTCTGGGAGTGATGATTTGCATTAGTGCTATTGTTTGCCTTTCAGAAAACTCTATAATTTTGCATCTCTTCATAGACATTGCATAAATTATATTTTTTAGAGTTTCGCTGTGTCGAATATCTTCATCGTGGGGGTCATGAATGGAGACTATTGATTTATGTAATCTGTATGTCGTACTAACTTTTAAAATTGATTCTACCTGGCATAATCTTTGGTATATCATATGTCTGGCCTAAACTTTGTCTTTTTTTCATTAATTAAAGGGAGAGGAAATATGCTCGATTAGTGTGTAAGAATGAGCATAAATACTTTAATAAAATTGAAAGCTCCTATCAAAATGATTCTTTGTTTTTAAAACTATTAGGCATATTTTCTGTAGTATTTAATCATTCACTTTTTTATCTATTGAAATGAATTGATCCATTTATTTCCTGATGAAGTGCTACTTACAAATTGAGACATTTAGTAAACACCAGATTTTTCTAAGAAACTCAGAACTCAATCATATTTATTAGTTTTTACAATACTAATAATTGTCAGGTGGCAGTTACATATTGTCCTCATTTTTTAAAGTATGGACAGCTTGAGAGGGAAATGAGTAATTGCCATTTAGAAATTGTTTTCTAATGCCCTCATACTGAGGTAACCTTCCATTTGGAACTTCTTGTTTCTAGAAATAGCAAGTTTTTCACTACAGAAAATTTTTTTTGTGCTTAAATTCACCTCCATGACATTTATTCTGACTCTATATGATGGAGTAAGAATTTGGTTGCAGTCAGCTAATGGGGTTGATGTTCACTGGCTTTGGTTTTGTGGCCAGACGAAATCTATCAGATGATAATTTTTTATGTCCTTCCAAAGAGAGATTTTTTTGTTTGCTTATTCCTTAAAAACTTACTACTTGGAGCAATTTATCTCTGCATTATTATTTTAATCATTCTTTTATTCAATAGAAATATATTGAACATGATCTTTTTCTAGTCACAGCGATTGCTTATTTATTGAACTTGCAAAGCCGCAGACCTGTTAGATAGCTCACGTGCTGCCTTATGACAGGGTCTAGCACCATTTTCAAACCTCTTGTATAATCTGAGGGCCAAATATAACAGAACGGGGAGAATGTCAAGCCTCCCTGCTTTCTATCTTCTCATCCGTGTTGATTCATAGATTTTCTTTAACAAGTGACAGAATATTTCATCATGTGGCTAAATAGAAAATGACTAAAATAATGATTTTGGTTGAAGGGCTCTTTTCACCAAAATGTTACTAGCTTGGTGTTCTTAGACATTTCTCTATTTTGGTGATAGTTGGATTAGAGAAGAAAGGGCATGTGCTTTGAACTTCTGAAATAGAAGGTAGAATTGACTCTGTTGGGTGAAGAAAGTCCATGAAAAATTTACTTGGCAAATCAAAAAAAGGTGAGTGTAGACTGTGTCACAGTGTTGCCTGGGGTTACCCTGTTGACTTTACTTTGGGTGGGGTCAAACAGAATCTCTGAAGGAGGTCATCTTGCATGATCTGGAAGATCAGTGGTCTGAAGGCAAACAGGTTTAATTTCTAATTTTGTCTCTGGCTGTGATTGAGTACATATAGAGATATTTTTCTGGACTTCAGTTTCTCCAGCTCTCAAATGAAGCATCTAAAATGGTCAGAACATGTCTCCCTAAAAGTCATGTGTTGAAATCCTAACCCCCAAAGGCGATGGTATTAGTGGGCGGGGCTTTGAGAGGTGATTAGGCTGTGAGGGTGGAGCCTCATGAATGGGGTTAGTGTTATAAGGGAGATCCCACTGGGCTTCCTACCTGCTTTCACTCTGCAAGGACACAGCTGTCTGGGAGCCAGGAAGGGAGCCCTTACCCTACCACACTGGCACCCTGATCTTGGACTTTCCAGCCTCCAGAACTTGTTCATAAGCTGCCCAGTCTCTGGCATTTTGTTACAGCCACCCCCCAAAACTAAGACAGCAGCAAACATTGTAAGGTTGAGAGTCTCTTTGGAGTCAGAGAGAACTGAATCCAAAAATTGGCTCTGCCACTTACTTCAAGTTATTTCTTAACTCCTCTAACCCTTCATCGAGTTATCTGTACAGTAAAAGAAATAACACCCAGTCTCCAAGGACTTATGAAAATTGGTGGTAATACAGATGAAGGATTTCACACAGCACCTGGAAACAGAGGAATTGTTCAGTAAATGACAGTCAAATGGAATGAATTATACCAGGGTCTGCAGTTGGACCAGGTCGGACCAGGGCGCATAGTTCCAGAGTCACCCTCGGGTGCTATTTTGGGATGTTTATTCATTCTGTCATGCCTGTTTCTAACCTCCACCTGAAGTATTGTAGCTCCTAGAAACGGCAAATTCTTTGCCCTCGCTAAGTCTCCAGAAGCACTGACCTTGTCATCTGTGATGTTTCTACATTGAAACTCACTTTCTCAACATATATACTTACACCGGGTAATTAGGTTCGTTTCAGATTGTTTCTGTTATTGAAGAATGCTAAATTCTCATTGTCGAGAAAAGTCTATTAACAGGGTCCTCAGTAACCTGAGTCTTCACTCAACATTGCCTTGGATTGATGCTTTAAGCTTCTGCCACTCACCCTTTGAAAATATCACACTCTCTAGCTCAGGGGCAGCTCTTGACAATATTCCGCATTTTTCACTGGCTACAAAGGAGACCCAAGGAAATGAGCATGCGCTCTCTTGCCACGGCATCCAGACCCAATTCTCAGTGAAGACTCGGTGTTTGTCTGTATTCCCCTTGACCGTGCAGAAGTCGACATAACCAGGGGGACATGAGGGCGTGAGGAAATCTTAGAGAGTAGGACTGCAGAATAACTGAACAACAGGCAAGCCGCAGTAAGGGGTGCACCGTCTTTATAAGCCAGGCACTTGGTGTCGGGGGGCGGGGTGCGAAGTGTGAACCCCTAACCGATGAAGAGGTCATCACCTTGGCTGGGAATTAGCCATTTTTCCCTTTTTCCCTTTTATTGAGATAAAATTGACATACAACATGGTGTGAACCTAAGGTGTACAGCACGTTGATACATTTATATAGCAATATGATTGCTATGGTAGCATTAGCCGACATCTCTGTCATGTCACATAATTATTGTTTCTTCTAGTGATGGGAATAATTAAGATCTAGCTTCTTAGTTTATGATAGTTTTGTCACCTGTAATCACTGCACTGTGCGTTAGGTCTCCAGGGCTTATTTGTCTGCTAGTTGCAAGTTTGTACCCTTAAACGCCGTCTCCCATCCCTTTACCCCACCATTCTATCCTCTATTCTTCAATTTGAGTGTTTTTAGATTCTGTATGTAAGAGATCATGCAGTATTTGTCTTTGACTTATCTCACCTAGCATAATGTCCTCGAGGTCCCTCCAAGTTGTCGCAGGCGCCATTTTTGCTCGTTTGATGTTGACGGCTTTCTCTTTTCCTGCCTGCATCCTCGGGATGACACTCAATGAATGGGTACAGAAAAGCTTTCATTATAAAGGTTGAAATACTTTGTTATTTTCCTACATTCCATAGATTTAGTTTCCTATGTCCTATCGACTAGTACCTTCAAAAAAAAATAATTTAATGAGAGAGAAAGTAGAAGTAAATAAACACGTGTGTGTATATATACATTATACAGATAGACATAGGTATGTGTATATCTCTAGAGAGAAAAATGTAAAGGTTACGTATGAGTCATGGTTGATGATTTTATCAGAGGCTGGAGAATAAGCAATATGATTACATATATGGTAATGAAGAAGGACCGGTAATTGTGTTATAATTTCCCTTCTCTGTTTTCTTGCCAATGACAGCTCTTATGAAAAGCAGGTTGTGGGAATACAAATCACTAAATAAACAAAAGAACTGTCATTTTATGATAGCACTCTAAAGAATGTCTTTTGGAATATAACAATGTTCACAGTCCATGTTCCTCCATTTATGCCAATGGCCCATTGTGTTTGTGCTTATTAATTTAGGTGTGGAAGTTTCACTAGGAAACTAGTCATTTTTGCAAAGGTTAGATTTATCAGTCTCAATAAAAACAGGCTCATTCAAACACAAAAAAGCAATCAGATTGCAAAAGGGCAAATAAAGGGGAGCATATCCTTGTAGAAGAAACAAACATTAGAATTTAGCATTATGCTGAAATAGACAAAGAGACCTACTGCAGACCTTACAAGAGCTGATTTTGCTTCTACTGCTCTGGTTCGGCTTACAGATGGTCCATGAGATAGTTGCTATAGAAACGAAGCATTTCTCATCGATCTCTGTTGCTATGGTGTGTTTGTACTTGCTGCATGTAAACTTTTGTATTAGTGTCATTTATGTTTTCCATGACTGACCTTATAATGAAGCATATCGACTACCCATTAACCAACAAAGTGTAGTGTGAAATGATGCATTACTGCTAAGCATCAGTTACTTAGTAGAATAGGTGGACCTAAAATTATTTGTATCCACAAATAATGCACCGTGCATTCATTAACCAGGCTGTTCAAAATATTCATGCAGTTGGGAAAAACAAAAAGACTTTCTCTAATTGACAGAAGTAGAATGTGTTTTTTCTTGAAAGTGATCATTTTTCTTGTAAGATTTACGATTTCCTGAGAGTTAAATCTGTTAACAGGATTCAGAATGCTTGCATGGTGGTTTCTGCTCTGACATTTGATGGGCCATGGGCAAATCATTAACCTCTGGATTTAATGAGATGATGAAACTATGGCATGATAGGTTTATACATGGTAGGCTCCACGAGAGTAGGTACAGTTTTGGTCACTCTGTCATTTAGACTCTGGTACAGTGTCCAGACAAAGAACCTGGAACATAGCACTCAAAAGTCCTCGTTGAGTTAGTGAATACACGCATTGTTGCTTCTGATCACACAGGCATTTCATATTATAGTTTCTATGTGAAGTCAATTTTAAGAGTAGACTTCATTTCAAGTCAGTACATATTTGTTGAATTCCTACTAGTGGCAAAATGCTTCCCTTCTTGCTGCATTTCTTACACTTTACAAAGATTTGGCTTTTGTTCCTGGGCTTCTGTATTGCAAACTCTAATTTTTACTTTATTTTTACTGTAGGTCTTGCGTGTTTTTGTTTTTCATGTTCACAGCTTAAAGTATGTGTCCTTAAATATAAGCTTCCTGATTGTTGCTTTCAAGGTTTCATTACTAACAGGACAGTTGTCTATCCAGGATTACAAGTACGAGCATTTGAATCAGACTCATGTGCAAACACACTCGCTTTGCACTGTCGAGAAGGTTACTCCCCACGTCTAGCCTCAGTTTCCTTGCCTGTATAATGGGGATCATGCCATCATTGAGAGAATTAAAAGGGAGTCATAAAGTACTAGGGATAGCAACTAGCAGTCTGAGGGCTCCGTAAACGGTAGCTGCCGTTCTCCTCTGTGTGCGCAGAGAGGCTCTGTTTGAGTTCAGTTTGTGGGAAAGTCAAAAATTTGTGGATTCTTTTTTATGCTTCTATCCTATGCTTTTGACTGAGCTGTGCCAGCTGTTACCTTTCCACTAGGTGGAGAATATCTTAATAACAGGCACATTCTATAACTTATGAGTCATTTGGGGCTACTTAAAAAAAAAAAAAGTCCTGGGCAGTTTAAAATTCCAATCATGGATATGCTCCACATCTGATCTCCACAGCCAGCAGACCAGACTCCCGAGTCATGCAATTGGATGGCGCTTGGTCTGCTCCCCAGTTGTTCCTCCCACTCCAGCAGCTTGAAGTGGGCAGGAGTGGGTGATGTGTAATTCTTTCATGTTCAGATGAGAACTCGGGGCAGCGAAGACTGTATAACCTGGCAGAGGTGCTGGAAGACGGCTTTGTTCTTGCTCTCATTTGGTCTGGTTTCCCTTGTTGCTGCTGAGGTCTGTGGGCGGGTCCCAGGGAGAGGGGAGGCGGGGTTTTCCATCTCCCCAGGCCCCTCCCTGATGAGGCTTATCCAAGAGGAGAGCAGTCTCTCTTTTTGGCTCCTGCAAGCTACCCTCTCCCCCGACTTCCTCTCCAAGTGGAGCACCCACTTCTTGAGCTACTGCTATCCATGCACTTCCCCCAAACTCCTGGGGACACATCCAGACTTTCCCATGAACCCCCCAACATGCTTTGACCCCTCTCCAAAGGGAACGCTTGGTGAGGTGAGGGGCGCCACTGCTCATGCTGAATCTGGGCAGGCAGAGGCTGATGACAGATGCCACCCTCTTTTTTTTTTTTTTTTTTTTTGGCAGTGTGAAGTAAGGCATGCTCACATATATACACAAGAAAATTTTGAAATCCACCGTCCACAGGGGCTGGTATATCTTATTAATAAACATTATATCCTAGAGCATTACAATACATACAGTTATCATTTGCCAGAAATTACAGCTTATAACATATAGAAACCACATGGTGCTGAAATCTGTAATGTAAGCACCTGTGGTCACATAAAGCTCAGAAAATTATCCGCACACATTCATTTAGGGTTTGACTCTTCATTCATTGTTCTCTTTACAAATGTATCGACACAATGTATTAGGTTGCATATCATCTGAAGGGAACTTTGGCTTCATTTGTGACTTAAAATAATCACCGTGAAGCAGAGTTATCATTGTACCAACAAGGACATAAAAGCAAATTAGTAGTTTTGATGTCAAATTCCGCATAGTGCAAGTTGATGTATGCAAATCACAGGTTTCTTTTAAGCCTCAAAGTTTTTAAAACACCAAAAATTCTAAAATGCAAATATTAGGTGCATCTTTCTTGTCAGAAGGGCTGTAATATAACTGTTTAACTGCGACCCAGACATGTAAACACGTCTGTGGGTTGACAAGCCCTTTTCTTGGCTATTTATGAGGAACTCTTGGTTCTTGATGGCAAGATTGTGTGATTGCCACATACAATCTGTTACATTTTCATCAACAGATAGACTGGAGCCAGCCTGCAGAACGTCTGAGGTCCTTATCTGCAGTCACCTCAGCTGCTTGAAAGGCAACTCTTAAGCTTACTATTTTGGAGAATGTTTAAGTGACAGAAGAGACCGTGTTTAGAGAGAAGAACCCTGAGAGCAAACGAATTCTAAAGAATTCTAAGGGATTGGTAAATAGACATCTGTATATGAACCCAGAGTGATGCTGAGATTCTCCTGCGTGGGGTCCATGGTGTATGCCCGTAGTTTGTTTGATGACTGAAATCACAGGATTTCAGTTGGAGAATGCTCATATTTAACTCGGAAGCAAGCTGTGCAGTGCAAAGCAAACGTAAATTTTCCATATTAGCCGCCATCATGCCGTATTACTTACAGAATTGCTTCCTTCCTTCTTTGTGGGTCATGGGTTTGCGTAGATGTGAAAAATAATGTAAACGTTATGTCTTATTAATGCTTTCAGATAGATCTGTCTTAAAAATAACTTTATTTCACATGCACAGAAATGTGGCCTTTTTTTTTTTTTTTTTTTAAATCTTGTGCCTTAGGCCATAAACAGTTTAAAGGCAAGAGTAACATCATGGAGCACTAAACATTTTCTTTAAAAATTGTACATGTTTCTCCAAGGGCATTCTGCTTTAAATTACAACTTTTATTAACTTTTCAAGGAAGGTCTTCTTTTAATTTTGAAAGTCTACCTATTTTTGACTTTTACAACAGGAAACTAAACTAAGGATGTACTTTTCCAAATATTTCCATCTTGCCTTTCTTTAACCGAATGGTTTTATAAGTTTTGATTTTGATCTGTATTACACTGACAGTGAGAGAATCTGTTTGTGAATTTATAAAAGTGTTACAGTGTTTTCATTTACGATTTATCGAGTTGGAGAGAATTAATATGTATTAGCTGTTACATATTTATATATGGCAAGATCAAACTTGATATTTTAACTGTCATTGTTTTAATTAGTGCCAACAAATTTGTTTTTAGGGCACCATGATATAGTCTTTTTTGGCCTAGGAATTAGTATTTCAAATATTCATTTTCTTGAGCCATTCATGTTCTGAATATGATCTGGATATATTTAACAGGAGAAATCAAATATAGTCTGGAAAAAACCTTTTCAAGACCTATTTTTTGGTGAATATAAACAATTTCGTTTGGATGTGCAAAAGGGAAGACAGTTTTTTTTTTTTTATCATTGACAAACTGTCAAAAGCTCTTGATGAATGTGTAAGTTTTGAAACGCATAGGAGCAACGTAATAGAAGAAGATGTCTTCCTTTATACCATCAGACACTTGCGCTAATTTCTCAGAAAAGCTTAGCTAAAGTTGATGAAAAAAAATCCTCTCTAGGTTTATGGGAGGAGAGGATGTTCTGTCCCCCTCAGTCTGAAAGTGAACTGTTCTTCGTACTGTGCCCATTTTTCTAGTGACTCTGTCAGGGAGCATCACAGGTTGGGGACCTGCCAGGGGAGCACTCACGTTTTTAAATGGTATTGAAGTATATTCAAGTGGGTAACTGTAGTCAATGTTAAGCCAGTATAAGTTTATCAAGTGGATAATGCAGCTCGAGAATAGAGAAATATACACACACATATGTATCCATGTGTCTGTGTATGACTGCATATAACAATTTTATTATCGTGGTCAGCCATATGCTAATGGATTAATATTAGCAACTGTGTATCACTCTTTATAGAATGCTCTCGGGATGATGGTGAAGAATTTTCTTTTCCCCCACAGACTTCGAGAGTTGGCAGGGGTTGGGGTGCAATGTGAATCTGTAGAGTATTGTTGTAGTTAAAAACCTGGGCTTTTGGATTACAGGGAAGACCTGGGTTTGGGTGTTGACTCTGCTACTCACCAGCTATGTAACCCTGAGTTACACTTATCTTTTCTAAACCTCAGTTTCCTTATCTGAAAATCGACTGTAGTAAAAGACTCTACCTCTTAGATTTGTTGTTAGCATCTAGGATCACAGTAATGTATTATTGTTAGGGAATCCAACACTTAAAAGCAGCTTAATTATTTCTCCCTTGACCTACCTTAATTGAGAATAAGGAACTTAAATGGTTTCTAAGAAATATAAAATATAATATTTTGGCTGTAGATCATGGAAAGTAGAAAAATAGAGTTAATAATAGTATGGCTTTTGAACTCAGTATATGGGTTGGGACCCCGGGTCCTCCATTTTCTGTCTGTGTGACTTTGGACAAGTTTATTAGCCTTTGTAAGTTCCTCTTTTCTCATCTGTCAATGGGCATCATTGTAATAACTACTTTGTAGACTCGTGAAGATTAAATGAGATAGTATCTGAAGCACTTGAGGAAGGGGCCGGCTCCCGGTAAGGCCTGCATAAACATCAGCTACGATAAGCCCCTACCCCTTGTCCAGTTTTGCTCTCCATAGTTTCAGAGGCCCGTGGTCAGCTGTGGTCTGGAAATAGTAAATGGAAAATTCCAGAAATAAACAATTCATACGTTTTAAATTGTGCACCATTCTGAGGCGTGTGATGAAATCTCATGCCGTCTGCTCCATCCCACCGGGACGTGATTCATCCCTCGGTCCAGCGTCTCCACCCTGTAAGATGCTCTCTTCCTCCCCTCCCCCTCCCTCCTTAGTCACTTAGAAGCCAGCCTGGTTATCAGGCAGAGAGATACCATATTCACATAACTTTTATTACAGCTTATTGTTGCAATTGTCCTATTTCATTATTGCTAATCTTACTGTGCCCAACTTATAAATTAAGCTTTGTCGTAGGTATATATGCATAGGAAAAAAATACTGTATATAGGGTTTGGTGCTGGCTGTGGTTTCAAACATCCACTGGGGATCTTGGACTTTATCTCTCTCGATTAAGGGAGGATGCTCTATGAATATTGTTTATATTGTAAAGAAATTGGGAGAAGCGTAGAGTGAATTGGTTTGAAGAGGAGGGAAACTGTGTAAGGTATTTATATAATTTTTATACTGAACCTTCGTCAGCTATGAGTGTTGCAAATACCTCCTCCCAGTGTTTGGTTTTTTTCCTACTTTTATTTCATTAGTATAAATTCTAAATTGTGGTGTCGTCAACTTCAGCAATTTTTCCTTTGTTTTCCACTTCTCACCTTGTCAGAAATCCTTCCCTAGCAGTAGAAGGGCATGCACATATTCTTCCCTATGTATTCCTAGAGATTTAAAAAATCATACTTATTTGTGCTTATGATATCAGGTAGAAATCTAATGTCATGTTTTCCGTTTGGACAGTGAATTGTTCCGGGGCCACTTATTAAGCGATCTGGTCCCCACAGATTGGCAAGGAAGAACAGCTCTGTCAAAATATCAAGCTTGCATTCTGACTTTCTTTTTCTTTGATTTTAAGGTTTTATTTCAAAAATAGAACTTCGAGGGGGTGGGGGAAAGTGTAAATCTGCCTTTTAAAATTAAAATCTCGGATTCGAAGTAAAGAGACATGGGTTATGAATGCGAGTGAGAGAGAGCCAGGGTTTTGATGCCAGTCAGTGATATATAAAATACGGTGTACGCAAACCGGGTCAGGTGTGCGCCATTTGGGCTTTGAGCGTTAAGTTCAGATTGTACCATCTCGGGAGTTCGTGGTCAAGCTCATAAAAAACGAAGGGCATAGCAGACCCCGCCTCCGTGAAACATCACCTCAGGCGACTGGAATGTCGCTTGTGGGAGCATTGTGGTCAAAACTCATTCCCCGTTCGTTCGTTCGTCTGTGGCCCTTGGTGGCGGGTCAGTTGGCTCAAAGTCTGGCTGCGGAGGGTACCGCTGGGGCTGCTTTCCTCATAAAGGGCCTCGTGGGATGGCAGGGACTCAGCTCAGCAACGTGAGTCATTTGCCTCTTGGATCTTGGCCTGCCCTTCTACGAATCAAAAAAGCACGGAGCAGGTGATATCTCATGCTTGCGGTTTTTGAGAGTCCGTGGTATGTAATTATGCGTATATTATATGTAGTTATAGAAGTCAGTCATCATAGAACCAAAGAGCTGGCCCGTGGCCTTCAGGATCCCTGAGATGACCTTATCTTTGCTCTCTCGAAAATGGTGCTGTTTCGTTTCATAACGCATGAACGCCATGTTTGAAATAGATGTCAGTTTAATGTTGGAGGGCTTTTAAAACACCATATTTTGAAAAATTTCCCTCATTTTGTTCCATAATGTAAATTATCCTCAAAAACAACAAAGAAACAAAAAAACAACACTTTAGTAAAAAGCCACTGGTCAAAATGTGTTCTGCTTGACTGATGTGTTTTCAGTGACACATGTCAAACTTTCAGAGCCCCTTTGTGAGCGAGGTTGCTGTAGACTACAAGGTGGGAAATTA
Source organism: Rousettus aegyptiacus (assembly GCF_014176215.1). Taxonomy (NCBI): domain Eukaryota; kingdom Metazoa; phylum Chordata; class Mammalia; order Chiroptera; family Pteropodidae; genus Rousettus; species Rousettus aegyptiacus. Next base: position 88,766,507 of record NW_023416285.1, on the reverse strand, counting down.
TTTGCTGATTTCTAGCACTATGGTCATAAACATCCCCCCAAATATTTTTGTTTAGGTTGCTTGCGAAGAAATACAGTCTAATGATGGCTCAGAGAACCACCTCTGGAGTCGGATCAGAGTTTCAGTAGTCAAGGACCAAGAGCGTGACCCTGTATAAGTTAACTTCTCTAAGCCTTTGACTATTTTATTTTTCTATAAAATGAAGATAATAATAATTCATTCACATGACTCTAGTTTTTTTTTGATGACCTAACGCATGTAAAATACTAACTTTTAGGTCACATAGTAACTCATCAATATGTGCTAGCTAATTATATTGATGTATTTCTAGAATTCTTGATTTATTTTTACTTATTTAATTAAAAATCACTGTAAAGATCCAACTCACCCTGAACTCTTACTCACTGACTACAGACTTTTTTCTATTTATTTCCCCAAACTATATATCTATATACAGAGTTAATATTATTTACTTCTAACACTTATTTGATCTGGATCAGATTTTACCTTTAAAAGGTGACTCTTCTTCTATCATTTACATACAGTGAAAAACAGACTGAAAAGATAGACAAGTTTATAAAAATCTTTTTCTAATGTTCGCCTACTTTCCCGAGTAATAATCCAAAAATATTTTTGGAAGTTCAATGTCCAAAGTAGAAGTTCTGATTTTTGTATTATAAAAGAAAAAAAAGTTCCATCTCTTATAAATAAGGAAGTGTTATCAAATCATTTATTATTGTTCTTATAGCTCAGACTCCTCTGAGGTAACAGGACAGACAGGTATTTTCACAGATGCTTGGGGGGTGGCGGGTGTGCCCTCAAGACTGCACCGGCAAAGAAAGTAGTGGTTATTCAGTTTATGCAGCCATAGATAACACGAAACAAAAAGCCAAAAGTTCTGATACTGAAGACAAAAATCTATTCTATCAAACTTCTTGATTTCCAGCCTGCATTAGTGGAATTACCCCCATATATGTCGACTTGAACTCACCCTCTTGTGCAAACAATCTTGGCTGTTAATAATTATGTATTTTACTCGACACAGTAAATTTTTTATTAGATTTATCTAGCAAGTGAATGTAGATTTTTTGCCAAGAAATTCGCATGATATTTTCCATGCAGTCATCCTTGTTCTAAGCTTTTTTTTAATATTGCATTTTTGCAAGGAATTTTTCCTAGTAGTATTTACTAAAATACATAAAGGACTGCCTATTAAATATTTTTAAATAAAAGATTAATTCTTGATAATTTCCTCAGTTTATCATATACTTTATTTTCTGAACAAGAAACATTTTTTGAAATTTCAATTAATAAAAATAGTTTTAACAAATGCATCATAAACCTCTGCTCATCCAATATTTATGTCATATCATTCTCTGGTTAGAGGTTAGCAACCTGGGAACACAGAATAAATTATTAATGATAAGGTGGGTTACTTTCCAAACAACATCAAACTCAAAAACATGTTTTTCATGAACTATTCCTAGTACTTTTTATTTTTTCTGTTCCAATATGTATTTATATTAAAATTGACTTCCCCCCCCCCAAGAGTGTGGGGTACATTTAAGTAGGAAATTGTTCATTTTGTTTTCAGATAAACAAAGTAAAATTGTATGTATGTGTGAATGTCCTTAAAAATATTTGGTGCCTAGGTCTTTTAATTTCAAAAACATAAAATGGGTGAACCAGAGAATTAATGACTTAAAGGACTGAAACGATTGAAAGGTTATTAGTCTCTCTCATGCCTTTTCCTGCACACAAACAGACAGGATTTGCAAAATTTTGCTTCCGTTGTTTACAACCTGTCATGCTCTTTATACTATTATTTATGTAATTAAACTTTTATTTCACACCTACATCTTTTGATTGAGTGTTTCTGTGGAAGCACTCAAACTTATATAAAGGGTCCACATTTCAGTTCCTCTTTATTTCAAATTTGCCTTTTAAAAAAAAAAATTGCAGAGGATCCTGGGAGTGACCGGAAAATGAGTGTTTCCGATGGATTGAATTAAAAGCAGAGGACCTCGACTTCCTCCTCTATTTTACCTTACACAGGGACGATGTGAAAAATATTTGACACCTATATAACATGGCAACAGCAGGTCAGGGATGTCACTCCGCGTCACTTTGCAGAGAGAGCTGGTAACTCCTGTGTAATTTTGGGGCCCTGGGGAAAGTTCAGGGCCGTTGATGCGATGGGGGACTTTTGGGGGCTTCGAGCAGTGAGTGTTCGTGAACCATTGAGGAAGCGTTTTTCGTATTGCAACGGGTCAGAGTGGCTGTGCCCGCGTCTGCTGGCTCGGTATTCCGGTGTCAGTCACATCAACTCCAGGATAATTGGCCCAGATTGTGATAAGAGGAAGGCGGTAGTTAATACTGATGATCACAGGAAAAGTAATAATGACCTACAGGCCTTGAATTTTTAAGAAAAAAAAATATGGGTGAAAAGGCGTCGAGCCTTATTGGCTGTGTAGCGCTAGCCCTACAGCGCCACAGTTACGCCCATCGGGATAAAAGGTGTGCTTGTTTGCAGGTGCCCGTTGTGCCATTCGACGGGAGCAGCGACATCTAGCGTTCCCCCCGCAGACTGCAGTGTCTCTGAGCCAAGTCACTGTTTCAGAAGGAGCCTACGAACTTGATTACTTCATCCAGGGCCCGATTTTCACCATTTTGGAGGCACATTACATTAATCCAAGTCAGGGGCCTGTTTTCTTCCAGATTTTCACAACCACTTGGGCAGGTCTGGCTGGGAGGCCAGACATTTTCTCGCGTTGTGGCCCAGCTCCCCACCGGACTCGGCTCAGAGGCCCCCTGGGAATGAGGCATTTCTGGGACTAATCTGAGAATTTGCAAAGAATTTCAAGTGAGCACACAAAACTACTTTTACTGAAAACAGGGCACAAATGTAAGCCTAGAAGCCCGGCCTTTCCTCCTAATGCATTTTGACAAAAAAACAGTCACCTTGTATTAGGTATGATTGCAAAGCTCTTAAAGGAAAATGAAAACTCACCCAAATCTTTTATGACTATACGTGTCCTGACTTTTGCCACTCTATCAGATCATTTTTTTTTTTCTTTTAATTGCTTGGGGTTTCGTGACTATGTATTTTATTTGTATTGCTGGTGAGCACAGCACTAAGGAATTGATTGAGTTTGAATAGGAGAAAGATTCTTTAAATCAGTGAGTCTTACTCTCTCCTCCCCTCCCCCCTCTTCATCGCCCACTGCTGACACCATGTTGATCTTCAAGAGTTGCCTGCGGTTTTTGTTCGAGCTTCTGTTTTAAGTCCGGTGTTGGTGCAGGGTAGCTTATATCATTTCTTATTCGGATCAGTTCTCAGTGCTTTCCCTACAAACAGTTGGGCTTGTGGTCCCGTGTACCTTTGAGATTTCCAGTCTTTGCCATGCTGTAATGCTCCTTTTAATTCGAAACAAGTCTTGAAGCCGTCTCTGAAATTCTTGAGTATGAAACTCTGTCTTGTCGAGTCTATAGAAGACTTTTTCCATAGGACCTGTCAGCCCCTTCAGTTTTAAGCAGAATCACAAAGTGCATGGTTGTTGCATTACTAGTGGGCATGTCCCAGGATTACAGTTCTGTGTGCCATTATTGTCACCTGACTTGGTTAACGTCAGTAATCCTGTACTAGAATCCCTCTCAGCGATTTAAAAACATTTAGTTGTAGTGTTTTGTTCGTTTGTTTGTTTAACTCAAAGCTTGCACAGAGTAACGCCAATGCTAACTTCTGCTTGCTGGGGTTGGGGGAAGAAGGCTGAAGCGCCATCTACTGGTTCCTTTTCTGACAGAACACTTCCTATGGTTTAAAAAAAAAAATTCTTTTATGTGAAGTTCAGCCATTCCTTAACCTCTCCACGTTCCAAAACAGAGGTCTCATGAAAAGTTTCTTAAAAGCCAACACAAATAATTATTTTGGGTTATTGATTTTTGCTAGGCGATGCGGCTGTTGACAACACAGATGTATGACCCAGTCAGGGCGAAGTTGCCTTAAGTGAGTTTCTTGAACCAGGCCATTGATTGGGCCCCAGTTAACCAATTTCCTCGTGATAACCCAGAGGTCCTTCGTGCGTTGCGAAAGGAAGCTTTCAATTCAGTCATTTCTTCATGCGTTTACTGAACAAATATCTCCTTAGCATGAGCTGTGAGCCAGGCAGGTGGGATCCATCAGTGTACATCCTCCTTACCCTGTCTCCGCCCCAGGAAATGCCTGTCCCTACATCACCTTAAATGGTCTTTATTTACTTGAGATAGTCGTGCATATTCTAGTTTTTCATTTGGAGTTTCACAATATAATGAAGAGCCCATTGAATCTCTGTTGTCATTCTTTGTCATGATTAATGTGGCATTTTATCCCTGTATTATATTTTGGGGAACATTCTAAGGGTTTAGGGGAGAACCGAATGTTAACACATTGAATGCTTGGGGCTATGATGGCAAAGGTCTGGGGTGGGCCACTTCTGTGTAACATGGCATTGCCATTTTAGTGTAAATATTCTTTAAAATAAATATTCTTTGACCAATCTGTAAGAAATAGCGATCCTTTGTAAGAGTTTTTCTTACTAAACGCTGAAACTATTTTTGCCATTAATGTGATGACAATATACCACTTTGAGTCATCAATTCAACAAAACAACCTACCAATTGAGTCAGACAACTGATTTGCTTTCCCATTCTATTAATCCCCATAGAATATAATTCAATTAATTTTAAATGGTAAAAGTATAGATTCTTTAAATTTTGGATCCCAAGGGACATTAAATATTCTCAGTTTTACCTTTTTCATTCCTTGAGAAAAAATAGAGGGCCAACGGAATTTTTCTCATATCCAGCATGACTATTCAATCAGCTGTGTGTGTGTCTCAAATTTGTCTCTTCTTGAAAATACTCCAGAATTCAGAAGTGTTTTTCCACTCCTGTCCTTACAAGAAGACAAATGAATTTCATACATTTGCTGGTTATAACTTGTTCCTTTTTTTGCCTCAAATATCAAATGACTCAGCAGTCATTCTCCGAGGGCGAGGAAGTAAGTGATTAAGCTGGTGGTGAAAACTAGGAGACTCAGATGACCTGATAATTTAGTTTCCAGGTGCTATTGGCAGAGATGTTTGACCTTCTCAAAGATCAGCCTCTAAGGGCTATTAACTTTTAAATATAGTTATTAGAGAATGCTTCTCTTAATCCTAATGCATATACTTTGTAACAAATTGTCAAAGACAGGAATGGACTAACACAGAAGATATATTAGAAATTTTATCTGGCTCTACAGATCACTTACAGCTTCAATAGCCAACTGGGGGCATCCTTTGGAATACGAGAACTTGGGGAAATTCTTTTATTATATTCTAATTATTCTTTACATTTACATTTTCCTAAAGTTCAGTAGCTTCTATTATTCATCTTTGCCTTATCTCTGACATCTTTTACTTTTAATCTCAGCTCCTCTTCTTAACTAAATACTCATTGGATATCATTATCTCTGTTTATTTCTACAGTCTAGAGGAGCCTAAGGGATGAAGTTCGAATTTTTCAGTTTTATAGGAAAATACAAATAATCTCCTTTGTGATGTAGAGAATGTACCCTGAAAGGGGGCTGGTGTAATTCTGTCTGTCTGGCTGCTTTGTCCTAGTTAGAGACTGTGCTCAATTGAGAGAGGAGAGAGACAAACATTCCAGGCAACTTTACGGCCACTTCTAAGGGGTACTGCCCACAGGTCTCCATCCTTTTCCTCAAGACTTAAGAATTTGCAGAACTTGATACCTGCTTATATCCCAGTGCAAGTATATAAACTCATTCTAAGGCCAGCCGACAATATCGATTGTGTCATGGAGCAACATGGAAATTAAGAATTTACTTTTACTCGTGTGATACTCACATTTGCTAATTCCTGGAACTACAGCTTTTTTTTTTTTTTTTCTATCAGAATTCTTTAGATATCTCACAATTAAAAAACTTTTTTTTTCCACTTGTGAGCACTTAAAAGCATTTTAAAAAACCTTATAGATCCATTAAAAAAGAAAATGTTTAAGAAGAACATCTTTTTCTCCCTTGGCATAGTTTGCCTTTTATTCATTGAAACCAGTCCAGAATCTTGCACTGCATTTTGTATCATATTTTCAGCAAAAACTGCAGTGTTTATTTTTTTTAAAAGTAACATCGACTAAACCTTGTTATTGAAGAAGAGTTTCTCTGTACGGAAGTATTCTAGCTAATGAATGAAGGAGAGAGCAAAGACTTAGAATCTCACCATTCTGCATTCCTATTGGCTGATTGGCTGTAGGCAGTGAGGTCAGTATCTGCTAACTTCACAAAGGAAGGAAAATCTTATGTATCCCTCCTGCTGGGAACACCCTATTACCCATGAAGGGTCCTTGTCAAATTCAACTCGAAATCTGATCAAACCTCTAGCTATAACCAGCAGTCTACACTGGACCATATGAAGCCACAATACAGGGATGCAAAATCCAGAATGTGTGAAACACTGCAGGACAAATGAGCAGTTTGCTTCAACCAAATTGCCCAGGGGACAGTAGGAAGAGACAGATGGTGGGGAACCTGCAGATTAAAGAAATTTGAGATGCAGCAACCGGGTACAATGTACGGATCTTATGTAGATATAAAAAAAGTGAAGAAAAAAAATGCTATAAGACAATAGGGAAATGTGAATACAGGCTGGATATTTGCCAAGGTTAAAGAGTTACTGTTAATTTTTTAGTTTGTGATAATGGTTCTTGTTATTAGATTCTTTTTAAATAGTACCAACCTTTTAGAGAGATATGCTGAAATATGAATGAATGAAATGAAAAGTATTAAAATTAAAAAGCACATCAAATATCAACTATGTGAAACATTTCTTATATTATTCTTTCATTCTATCGTTAACTTATTTCCTTCAAGTGTTTTGTATATTACATACATGACTCATAAATCCCATCTGACAACTTGAGAATGCTTTGTGTTGTGTCGTCAATCATATACATATGTTACAGGCGTGACACACATATGAAATTATTTAAATAGGATTCTGAGAGTTACTAATTCTACTTCATAAAAATTCTTTGATTTTGATACTTTTGCTTAATCCCTGATCTTCAAATATCTGATCTTCAAATGTGAACTATGGTTTAGATTATATCCTCAACACCTTGTATTGGTCTAATACTGAATATGGATGATTGATATAGATCATCACAACTCCACAGCATGTAGACTGTCGTTATCATTGAAAAGCCCAGCCAGCGACAAACATCTAGCCAGTATTTGCTGAATGAGTAAATGAAATTTCATTGAATATATTAGCTTAATTTTTTGCAAAAAAAAAAAAGATGTTATGCTCTTCATACATTCCTCTTATTCAGTAATTTCTGATTAATGTATTTTAGATTTTGAAGAGTAATCATTATAATAAAACTGTACTATTTTTCAATACTTATGCAGAAAAGCATATGTTAAGTTTCTTACATTAAGAAACTGTATTTTATTTTAAAAAGAAGGTTTTTTTCTTCATAAACTATGAAAAAGTCACCAACGAAGAATTCAAAAGTACTTCACAAAAGTCCTTATTTATTTCATTACCAGACACAACAGCTATTAACATTTTTATTTCTGTCTTTTTAAAAATAAAGCTGTAATCATACTAAGAAACATTCCTGCCTTCAATCTTTGAGACAAAATCCTCTCTCATAAATGTTTATTTTTCCTCGTGGTATTTTCTCTAATAAAATGGGCACCTCCCAGCTTCCTAGAAAATGGGAAATCCTCTATTCTGTAAAATACGTATAAAAGATAGACAGTAAGTAAGCATACTCAACATTTTCCAGTAACATATCACTGCATCTTTGAAAATAGAACCTGTTTTTAAATTTTTTTAAATTTATTATTTTTTGCCCTGAGAACAGTGAAGCTGTTTTAATTTCTAGAAAGAGTGGAGTTTAATTTGATAACTACAGCTTTTAGGTGGACCTCTAGATTGATACTAAGAACAAATTATACCACGATGTAAAACAAAGTATTGCCATTCCTCCTGGGCCGTGCATTCCTTCCCTAAACTGCTCTTAATGAACGCCACTGTGGCGTTTTGTCCTTGGCGTTGAATCCAGAGCACATCTTCACATATCTTTTACATTAAACACAGCAAAACTCGAACTCAGTCCTTCTGGCCTTAAACTCTATGGAAACCTTCTTTGTGGCCTCTCTCTCCTTCCTTCCTCTCCCAATGTCTCCTTTCCAAACAAAGTTCTAATTCGTTTCTAGTCTCAAAGCTCAGCATGCAAATGGGAAACGGGCTTACACAATTAGAGAAAAAGTCACTTTTGAGTGATTTTTTAAAAAAATAATAAAATTAAAGGAATGCTTTTCCTTTCCGTAGGACTGCCTGACTCCGACAGGCCCTCACTTTGTAGTTGCTTTACTCTCGCCAAAGCATCCCTTTCTCTAGCCCATGAAGGGCTGGAGCAGATGTCAATCACATTTTAGTGAGACTTAAGCAACCGGGCACCTTGGATCAGGCGAAACGGCTCGTCCTTGATGGAGACTGGATGAGAACCGGGCCATTACCCATAGTCCCCTGCATCAGAGAGTTGCAGGTTATACGTGGGGACAGGCAGCATGTGTCCGTCCCACAGCTATGACCAACCAGTGTTCTTTGGAGTTCAGTCTACTCTCGCTCATTCCTCCAAGGTGATAACTTTATAGCAGGCTTCCATGGGCCGCTGAGCCAAGCCGAGGTAAATCTAAGCCCCCGGCTGGCAGGAAAACACGTTAGTCACACGGCCTGAGCCTGACTCCCACTCGGCCCTGTGGCATCTGCATCTTGGCCCAAACGCCCATCTCCACCCTGGCCCACGACCTTTCCAGACGGGTTTAGCGTGGGCACCCACAGTGTCTGCATTCGTACTGAATTTTTATTCAGTGCAAATATTTTACATGTCATCTCAAAATATGAACAGTAGTCTTTCCCAGGAAATGTTCTGTTTTCCATCTTACAGGACAGGAAACTGGGGTTTTGAGAAAAGTGACCTCGGTCAAGACACTGCACACAGGCAATTCATCGATAATCATTCAGAGAATATCTAGATATTGCAGGCATTTTCTCGGGGGCCGGCTGCAGTGACGAGGGGATACTTTTACATTTCCATTCACTGGTACTGGCCACTTCAGCAGGCGTTAGATCCATTTTCTCAGCTTTGTAAGAGTTACCAAGATTCCTGAGATCTTCTCCCAGTGACATTTTTTTAATGTCTCTTATAGACCAGTGCTCTGCTTCCCACCCCTTAGTTGGCTCTGACCCTAGGCTACGTAGGTGGTAAGAGGCAGAGGGGGCATTTCAGGCCCGATCTCGCTGTGTTCTCTGCTTTTATCACCTGCCAGCATAAGAGTCACGAATGTGATCTAATGGTTGCTGATGAGTCAGCTAAATAAACATCGATTGAGTGGCTCCTCTGTGTCTCACATTTATGTATTGTTTCATAGTTTACATAGAGTTTTTACAGCTATAATCCACTTTTAAATCTCACCCAGAAACACATGAAAGAGGGAGACCAGAGGATATTGCAGCCAGCCCCCTTCACACGCAGAATAGTCTCCTGAGTCCAGACATTCCCATGTCTTAACTCCAAGTTTTGTGACACTGCATAGTTCCTGTGTTATTTTTTTAAGTAAGTCTATTTAAAAATTTTTTTATTTGTAGCGAGGTATAATTGACATACAACATTACATTAATTTCAGGTGCACGACGTAGTGGTTCAGTACCGTGAGATGATCACCACCATACGTCTGGTTGACACCCATCACCACACACAGTTACCGAATTTTTGTTTTCTTGTGATGAGAACGTTTAAGATCTACTCTCTTAGTAAATATGCAGTACAGTATTATTAACCATGCTGCATGTCACAGCCCCAGGACTTATTTATTTTATAGCTTGAAGTTTGTACCTTTCGACCCTCTTCACCTGTTCGACCCATCCCTCTTCTCCTGCCTCTGGCAATAACTAATCCTTTCTCTGTATCTATGAGCGTGGTTTTCATTTGTTTTTTAGAAGCCACGTTTAAGTGAAATCATATGCTATTTGACTTATTTCATTTAGCATTATGCCCTCTAGGTCTATCCCTATTGTCACAAGTGGCTAGATTTCTGTTTGTTTGTTTGTTTTTAGTGGCTGAATAATATTTCATTGTGTGTGTCTATGTGTGACACTTTCTTTATCCTGTTATAAATAATGCTGCAATGGACATGGGGGCGCATATACCTTTTTGAATTAGTGTCTTCATTTTCTTTGAATAAAATGTGCAGAAGTGGAATTGCTAGATCATACGTTGCTTCTATTTTTCATTTTTTAAGGAACCTCCATACTGTTTTCCATAGTGGCTGTACCAATTTAAATTCCCACCAACAGCGCACAAGGGTTCTCTTTTCTCTACATCTTTGCCAACACTTGTCATTTCTTGTCTTTTTGATAACAGCCATTCTAACAGGTGTGAGGTGACATCTCACTGTGGTTTTCAGCGGCATTTCCCTGACGATTGGTGATGTTGAACTTGTTTTTGTGTGCCTGTTGGCCACCTCTTATGTCTTGGTTCTTGGATTATTTGGTTTCTTTTAGATGGTGCTACCATCAAACCTGGAGTAAGAAAAAAAGGGGTGGGGGTCACTTAGTAGTTACAATTTAAAAACATGGAGAATGGCCAATTACATGAAACACCCATAGCTCTAAGGATGGCATTAGCAGCCCACATTCGAGGCAGGAAAGGAAATCTTCCTTCTGAAAAGATTATAATAACACATTTCCTGAAATGATAGTAAGAATTTCATATAATGGAGTCAGTAAAGCTTCACAGAGCTGATGGCGCTAGCACTGGGTCTTGGTGTGTGATTCTGAATTTACCCAAAGCAAAAGGGTAGAGTGAGGGAAGGCCTTCCTTATGGGGGAGAATAGGGGACGTGCTCAGAGGCAGGATGGGGAATGGAAAGTTCGGGAATGCTGGGCGGGAGGGAAGCATGAGGTGTAGGTGGAGACATGGCAATAGCTTTTTTGTCAGAGGTTCATATAATCAAAGAGATGGATGACAGCAGTGACCTAGTCAGAAGGAGGGACCCAGAGAGAAGGGAAGCTCACGGACCAGGTACTCACGTCCTTTCAATTCACTGCTTACGTTCATCATAACAAACTTGTTTATCAGGAGAATGAGAGGAAGCGAGCGGTATCTTCGTTGTATCTTCTGAAAAGAGAAAAAGCCAGCAGTCAGCATTTTTACATTCCCTCAAGTGAGAAAGGCCACCTTTTCCACTCAGCGTGGCCTCGTAGACAAACGAATACAATCAAAAGGTTCGATTATTTGATGGCTCATTTAAAAAATAATGTATTGTCATTAGACAAAGATGGACGTCATCTCATTTATTCTGCAAGGCAGTGTGGAGGAATATTGGAATTCCGTTCTGCCAGGTCCTTGCCGTGCGACCTTGGGCGTGTTCCACGGTGCAGGTGTAGCACTTGGAAGAGAGTGTGGGGACAAAGATCAGTCTATGACTTGTGGTTCTGGACCAGCCATGCTTTAAGTGAAGCGCCCACTTTTCTTTCTTTTCTCATGTTCTTCATTTAATGAATCTTTTGTCATCTTAGCAATCATTTTTATAGTGAAGATATACATAAGATAAAATCAGTTAGGTTTCTTATGTAGTCATGTGAGTAGTGTAATTAGTATAAGAAATTAGTAGTACGCATTAGGATGAGTAGTCTTGGTACGTTAGTGAAAAAAAGCAAAACGTGGCCAATCCACAATTTCAGTTACATGATTTTATTTATTCTTAGAAAACAAGAATGATTATTCCCATACTCAGGGATTGAGGCAGAAGTTCAAAACTTTAGTTGTATTTCTGCTTGGGAAAATAGCAGAGATCTAAAATTAGTCTTATAAGACCACAGATATGTACCCTGCCAAATTTAATGTGGGATTTTAAAGTTCATGGAGTTAAATAGTTCAAAGTAGCACTGTTCAAAGCAAAGAGAAAATGCACTTTTGAACATCTTCTCAGTTTTGTTTGGTAAGATCAAAATCATTTAAGGAATGTATCTCCACTTTTATGATAATGATACTTAAAATATTTTGGAGTCATGAAAAATATATTAAATATTAAAATACCAACAAAACAAGGTTTTTTTTTTTAAAGGAATTTATTTAGTAGGTGCCATATTTGTTATGTCAAAACAAAACACTCCTCTTCGTGATATAAGTTCCTAAATATTACCTTGAGATTTACACGTTTGTAGTTGTGTGTGGCCATGATTAGTGTTAAAGCTACAATGTTAGCACACTTTTTAAAAGGATATTCATGATCGATTTATTTCTATTTTATGTAGTTGAATAAATCTGAATTGAGGTTTAATGAAATAAAATGAGTTATAACATTAGTCCTTCCAGTTGGAAAATCTGAATAATGGCATAGAGCTTCTTTAGTATTGGAGCTAGGTACCTATTTTTGAAGAGAGAGAAGAAAAAATCAAAGAAGAATCTCGTAATGTAATTCTCTAAGTCAACTTCAAATTTCTTGGTGAATTCAGGTGACAGCAGTTATTTTAACCGGACTCTCTCAATGACTGATTCTTACTTAGTTCATTGATTGATTGTGTTACAGCTTTAACAACTAGAACGTCTAATAGAGGAAATGACCAGGATCGTATTTTACATAGTAAGTTCAAAAGGGGCAACTCGTTATTAGACAAAAGGCAGGAGAGGGTCACAGCATCTCCAATGTTTTCGTTCCCCAGTACAAACAATCCCTCCCGAATGGAATGGTAGGCAAAAAAGTGGTAGAACTGTCAGAAACGTCTCAAATCAACAATGTACATTTCTGTAATCATGTAAAGTTTCCTTGAATTTGAAAGTCAAGACAAAAAGAACGAGCTTCATTTTGTAGAGAGACCATCTTCTATCACACTCATCCGTTACCCCGATCTTTTTTTTTTTTTTCATATTATTAGTAAACAGACAAATGAACATTGCTGTAGTTTGTTGGTAACTATTCCCAGGAGATAGACATCCAGTAGCCGTGGTGTACAGGACATGTTTTCCTGTGCTAGTTTGTTGAGATTGAAAAAACTCTCAAGATACACGGTATTGAATAGGAATGACAGAGAATGAAATCAGGTGAGGAAAAACTAATTTTCTCCTGGAAAAATCTATAAATGACTGAAGCAAGACACATCCTTCTTAAAGAATCATAGACATCGAGTCTAGAAGGAATATTGAACATCATTTGGTCAAACCTGCTTGACTTATTAGTAAAACTTTTTTTCATTGATTGTGATTGATCAGTTGGTCAGGAGTAACCCAAACAGTTTTTTCTCAAGTAGATAGAGAGTACAACCACACCCTTAGTCCAGGGGTAGGACCCAGCTGTACTAGACAGTGGCGCCATGCCCCCAGATCCCCAGGGTCCCTTATTGGTTCTGTGTGCCCTTCCTCGGCCTCAGTACTTTCACTCCTGACCTCGATACCTGTGACTCTCTTTCGAGTGTCAACCTGTTGGCCTCGGGATCACTTTGCATCCTGGGGAGCATTGGATTGGGAGCCAGGGCTTAGCCAGGGGCTGACTGGTCAGGGGTATAAAAGCCAGCTCTTTGCCTCAAGTCGGTGCAAACTCCTAGAGAGAGAATTTACACTCCAGCAACTTCCCTGTGGGATTGGGCTGCAGCCGATTCTCTGCTTGAGGTCCCGTGCCGTTCAGCCCCTCGCTGCTGTGTCTGTCCTGCTGTGTCCACTGCCATGCCAGTTTTTCCTGGCATCACTTCCTCTGAAGGGATCACCTGCCTCTGCACCCTCATCTCAAGGTCAGCTTCCGGGGAGCCTGCCCTCAGATGCCAGGAGGCGTTTGGGGAATGAATGACGGGATGGTTCCCTAGTCCTTGCCCTAGAGAGGGGTGAATGAAACAACGTGTGGCTAAAGGAAAGCTACCCTGTCTTTTTTTGTTTGTCTTTTGTTTTTTGTTGTTGTTGTTGTTTTTTTTTTCAACTGATCGTCTAGTCCCTTTTTATTTTAATGCGGTTCTAAAGATAACTGCAGATCTTGGGTCATTCAGAACATAATTCTGAATGTTAGCTGGGAGCTAGGTGGTGCGCCGATGTGTTAGGATATGTGTGAACAAGATGAGTATGAGTGGAAATGTTGACCAGCACAAAGTTTATGCGAAACCGTGTTTCCCTAATTCTCCTTTTAAACTGACATCTAAAAGTCAGTTCATTACTTAAAAGAGAAATGAAAATTAGCCTGATCTTTAAAGAGAGTCTGTCAGTCCTGGAAGATTATAGGTACCTGGACAGGAAAATTCATAGTCTGAGACGGGACCACTCCCAACATTAGAACTCTTTGTCAAGGGGGGTTTTGTCACCAAAACAGATATCTCATGGAGTGAGGACGTAGAAGGTCACGGAGGACTTGGTGGCAGTCCCAGTTTCGGGAGGAATTAGAAGCACAGCAGGTACATACACTAAATTGTTTTACCACAGGACACTTGAGATATCTTTTATTGTCTCAATTAAAATGATAAGTTATCATTTTAAGACCCCCCTGAACTGGTGCTGAACCATGGGAGGGATGTCTGGGAAGGAGCAAGTCGCATTATGCTTCTGTGTCTTGTAATCAACAGTCCTTATGTGAGGTTTTTGAAAAAAAGAAATGCACTGGCCTATGATCTTATGCATCATACGCAGCCTGGGTCAGTCAGGGAAGAAAGAGGAGGAAGGTTATTAGAAGGCTGAAATGAAAGGAAGCTTCTCAGAACTTTGGGTTTTGAATATTCTAACAGCCTGTGTGGAAATAGCTCCAGCTAGGAATGGTGGAAATGCAAATTAAAGACGCATTGCCCTGAATCTTACTTAGTTGCCAGAATGCAGGGCTCGTGGGGGTGTGGTCAGTCAACTATTTCGTCTCGTGCATCTTCTGCGCGTACAGCTGGTCCTCGAATAATGCCATCTAGTTCAGCATCATCTTGTTATCCCTTGGATGAGACGCCTGAGGAATGTAACTCTTGTTTATATCGATTAGCCTATGGTAAGATTGGTTTTGTCTTGTGTCATTTCACTGCAGTTCCAAGAACCTATCGACGGCGGTAAGTGAGGACTTGCCGTATTCGAATCCTCTCTTCAACTAGCCTGCCATCTCCTTCAGAGCACGTGCAGTTATATGCTGTAGTCTGTTCCCTATCCATTGTTCCTTAACTGGCACCTTAACTGGCACCTCGTAAAAACTCAATGTACAGTGTTCAATCGATAACTTCACCTTTAAGATAGGAACTTTGTTCTTTATGTGATTCGGGAGTAAAGCAGGTCAGAGACATACCTTTCTGAATCCAGTTCTTCTGTCCTCCTCGATTTTCTGGGAGTACTGACTGCTTCCTATTTCTTTTATTCAGGACTCAAACGAGGAGTTACAGCCCTCAGCACTTGCCCTGTCTAAACCTCTTCGTCAGCATCAGGAAGTATTTTTCTTTTGTAAAACTCTTAACAGCGATAGTGATAATATCCACATAAACCCATATTTGGAATGGACCAAATCCACCCCTATCACATATACGAATGCCTTATTTTGGAAGTTTTCCTCTGCTGCTTTTATTTGATTTTCTTTCTTAAGCACATAAAAATGACCGCAAAGGTATTTATACAAAATATTTCGAGCTCTCGTTGGAAGATAGCGATGATACATATTTATGATTTTTTTTTTCCTTTGGGGATTAATCATTGAAGGGCACGTTTCAAAGCAAAGTTCTCTAGCCTTTAGGGAAGAAGAGAGACTAATATCACTGATACTGCCCATGGTACTTCATAGGTAATCACTCATCGAATCCTTGTGACCAGCCTATGCGCTAGATTACTATTATCATCATTTGCTTTTTACAGAAAAGGGAGCTTTAGAACAGAAGGGGGTAGAAAGGGGTCGAGTAAGTGGTCCTAGTTACTCAGCCAAAGTCAGGGAACACACCTGGCTCCATGTCACCACGTGCTTAGCCACTGCACCGTAGAAAACATGTAGGAAATGAATAAAATGTCAGGCTCATGATCTGTGATGTTTGCTTTGGTGAGGAAAAAAAGTTGATTGAATTTATCTGTGAACCTGTAAAAGTATGCTTTTGGAGGGTCAGCGTTATCGTGATCTCTTACTTTAACTGTTGGCCCCAGTTAGCATAGCGGAGCTACGTTATTTTAGCTTTGCTTATTGGATCTCTCTGTTGCAGTTGCAATTTTTGGAAACTTTCACAAAATTCTTTTCTGTGTTCATTAAAAACATAAGCCGAAGTTTTCCAGTATCTTTTAAATAACTCGAAGAGCTTGGGAAAACACATAGGTATGTTCTTCACATGTGCTTTTGACATGAAGTTGGCCAGAGCAGCTAACACCAGGCATCGTGCTAGCAGAGACTCTCACGTTCCGAGAATGACTGTCATTCCAGAGGACCCTGAAGTCACACGAGGCAACTTCCTGCCCCACAGATTATGCCAGAGGATGGAGCTTTCGAGTTGGTTTCTCCATTCATTAGCAGAGTTGCCACTTCCATAGGTCCAGTGACCCTAACTGGTCGTGTCTGTGTGCGGCTTTAAAAACTCACGTGCGCTGGGGGTGGAAACGGCTGTTTGTTTCTATTCCTGTGACCAGCTGCGTTTCTTTTTGTTAGGTTTAAAAACGGATGATGCACTGGGAGGTCGAGGATGGGGGGTCTGAGCTCAGGCTCTGCCAAAACTGTGACCCTAAGCGAGTCATGCCAGCTCTTTGAGTGTCACTGTCAAAAGAGCCAAGCCATTCCTGAGAGCTACCTGGTAGGCATTTGACTAAATTCATGAACATACTGTCCTTTTCCGGCAGGCATTTTTCGAGTGCCCATCGTGTGTAAAGGAAACCCCACCCTAGATTCTGTGGGATGCTAGAACTATAATACCCTCTTCCCAGAGGCTTGTTCATCAACGCATGGACCACCTACATCGCAACGAATCTTATTCGAAAATCCATCTCAGTAGTAACTGGGGTTTAGTTTAGAAATGCACGCCCCTTCTTCTGTCCCAACCTCTGTGTTAAGCATGGCCAGCGAGTGCCCCGTCGGTGGCTGGCCTTAGACGGATCAGCCAGGGTCTGTGCCATGTGGAGATGGCGACTGTCACCAAGTGCCCACTGACCAGGATCAGACCAGCTCAGAGCTTAGGAGGCCCCTGTTATCGTGAGAAAAGGTTGCAGTCCGAAAGGGGAGAGCATTGATTCCTGTTTCCTGGCACTAAGACGCACCGGAGACCTGATGCAGGCAGTGCTTGGCTGTGGAGCGTACCCTGTGAGGTTAAATCCTGGCTTGGAGGTCAGAGGAAAACCGAAACATGTCTAGGAAAGACACGCCTCTGAAATGGGCGGACAAAGTGTGAGTACAAGGTACAGACGTTTCTGTACTGGCGACAGATCTCGATCTGTGAGGACCAGGTGAGGTCCACAGGGAGAGAAAGGGGCTCGGCAGGTGACTCAGAGCTTCCCATTTCATGCCCTGGAGAATTCCTTGTCTTGTGTTTGTGTTCAGAGCCATCTCACTGAGTTTCTCAGGAGCAAGCATCACCTTCTGATGCAGAAGCTGGAAGGCTAAGTGTCAGTCTTAGTCAAAGTAGATAGAATGAAACGTTCTAGCTTTAGGGCAAGCTATTACAGAAAAGACAGACTCTCTTAGGACAAAAACAAAATGAAAGTCTAGTACCTCTAAAACAGCAGGCTCCGGTTCACAGCCTGCCCAATCTCTCCCACTCCCTACTACTCCCCGAAGCCATTGACACCCTCAAAAACGTTGTCTTCAGTGAGCCTCCCTTACCCTGAACTTTGCAGCGCCAACCTCCCATAAGCTAAGGTCTCTCTCTAGTGGGCAGCTGTTTCAATCTGGCATTGTAACTTATCTCTAGAGAAAGCGCCGGGGAGCCAAACTGCAGAGCACCACGCTCATTCGTGGGCCTAGAGTACTACGCACCAGGCAAAGTGCCAAGCAAGGCAAACACAAAAATGAAGGGGGGGCGGGTCTCACAGGCTACGGGGTGTGTGCATAACACTTGCCTCTAGTGTGGATATGCAGAGGTACCCACGAAGGCTAAGGGCGAAGTGGTAGCAACTAACTCTTGGGGAGAGAGTTGGGCATAGGAAGAGGAAAGGCACTGTGTGGGTCGGATTGTGTCCTCCCAAAAAGATTTGTCGATGTCCTGACCCCCAGTACCTGCGAATGTGACCTTATTTGGAAATCACGCCTTTGCAGATGAAATCAAACGAAGACGAGGTCACATTCAGTAAGGGCGGGTCCTTGTCCAGTATGACCGATGTCCGTATGAGATAAAACTGAGGCGCAGGCACAGAGGTGGTGGCCCTGGGCAGGTGGAGGCAGAAATCAGGTTGCCTCATCTATCAGCCAAGGAGTGGCCAGGACTATTGGCGACACCGGAAGCTAAGAGAGAGGTGCGGGGCGCTTTCTTCAGAGTGCGAGGGGGACAGAGAGAGAGCTAGCTTGGCCCTGCCGGCATTTTGAGTTCGGACTTTCAGCTTCCAGGACTGAGAGGGAACAAATTTCAGTTGCTTTAAGACACTCAGCCTTAGGAAACTAACATAGGGGGGCATTGGTATTGTCTGAGCTGCGTCTGGACCCTGGAATAGTTCTTCTGGTGGACAAACAAAGACAGAAAGTGTACCAGTATCCCACTGGGGGACTGGGTTACTGGCACACTGGACTGCACTGGTATTCCAAGGGCACAGCGGAGCTGTGGCAGGGTCTAATGGTAGAAAGATGGGCAGAAATCAGCCCAGACAGGGCGTCCGTGCTCTGCTAAGAAGTCTGGACTTTATTCACTGAGGATTGCATGGCTGCATGATTATAAAAAGGCGCTCGCGGCTTCGCACGCTCTGCTCTTTCCTCTCTCTCTCTGTGGCTCAGAGCATCTCCTAGTCTGGACCTGATGCCGTCTTGTTTTCCGATGATCTTCCAGATGGAAGGTTGCGCCAGGTGTGGACGGACTCCGAGACGGGAAATACGGGGACCGTTTTCTGAAACGTCGCCCCTCATTGCCTTTGGCGTTTGGCTTTGCATCGCTCGCGTATCCACCCCAGACACGACTTTATGATTGGCATACAGTGTGCTTGGATCCAAACCACGGTTCAAGTCTGTTTTGTTTTTTCAGATCGTTGGCGCCGTTGCGTGACACGATTCCAATTTTAGTCCGGTCCTCGCTAAAGAGATCGCAAGCTTCGATGGCTGGTGTTTCAACACCGCCGCCACACGTGTGACGACTCGGCACTGTGCAAAGCCAGAGTCCCGAGGTCCACCTTGGTCCGGTTTTTCCATCCTGATTTTCTTATCATGAACTCACTTCAGTCTTTTCATTTTTCTCATTATTTGATTAATGATAGTTCCAAACTTTTCTGACTAATATGTTTTCCATTTAATGTGAACCAAAAAAAGAAAAAAACCTTGATCCACCATAAGGAACTACTTGCTACACTTTCCTAAAGAACAGTTTTTTAAAATATTTTAAATAGTTC
The DNA here is from genome assembly GCF_014176215.1 of Rousettus aegyptiacus. Lineage (NCBI taxonomy): Eukaryota > Metazoa > Chordata > Mammalia > Chiroptera > Pteropodidae > Rousettus > Rousettus aegyptiacus. The sequence continues at coordinate 88,746,959 of NW_023416285.1, read as the reverse complement.
GAGTGTCTAAGCTGCTTTAAATAGTTTAGCAGGAGTGAATTGACTGCTTGCTGTGAAGGGTATGGGGTTGCAGTGATTCGAAATTCCTTACTCTAAGAATGATTTCATATTTGCCAGAATAGTTTCATTCACATAATAGTCACTGTTGCAGCTCCGTAATTTCAAAAGCAGGGTGGAAAAGTACAGAAAGGAGATGCCAGAGGCCTGAGTTTGAGCCTCGTCTCCGCCGTTAGCGAACCCAACAGCAAACAGCAAACCAGCTACTTCTGGCCTCGGTGTTCTCGACAATAACAGAGGGCCTGATTAGATTGTTTCGAAAGTCGACAGTTGTGCAATCTCGAGTTTCTTTTTTTAATTACAGAGCAATGTGAACTCTGAAGAAATATTTTAACATTTGATGGCGGCTCTAACCCAAATACTTTTACTAAGATGTGAATCTTGGAAAAAAAAAAAAATCTTTTCAGTGGTAACCGTATTCTTTAGCAAAGCGTGCCACCTAGTGGCCACAAAAATCAAAACGGGGCTTTGCTTTAGTCTATTATTTTTTAAAATTATTTTATTTTTCAATTACAGTTGACATAAAATATTGTATTAGCGTCAGGGGTGCAACACGGTGATTCTACGTTTATAAAACGTAGGATGTGATCACCTGGTAAGTCTAATCCCCACCTAGCACCATACACAGTAATTACACTGTTATTGACTATATTCCCTATACTGTACTTCACATCCCTGTAACTATTTTTAACTACCAGTTTGTACTTCTCAATCGCTTTTCCTTTTTCACTTACCCTCCAAGACCCCTCCCATCTGGCAAACCATCAAAAAATTCTCTGCACCTATAAGTTTGTTTCTGCTTGGTTTGAATAAAAGGAAGCCCTTTCCTAAGATTAATGGATCGTCAGATACAATTATTATATAAATTGTTTTTAAAATCTAAGTGTACTCTAAAAGCAGAAAACTGCTTTAAATACCAGGTAGTTTTGGATATCGATTTTTCCAGTCTATTTTTAATTTCTGGGACCTCTCCCCTCACATCGCCCCTCCCCCCGCCCCGCAGGACACTCAAATCTTAGGAAGCACTAAATGGTTTTGTCTCAAAGACTATGGGGACCTGAGACCTGAGTCCCATGCCAGAGAACGTGTGCCTTAGCTTAGCTCTGTGAATTCCTTTTGAGTCTTACAAGAGCAGCTGCCTTATCAGCTGCAACAACTTCACATGACCTTTGAATAGCTTTGTATTTAAAAAAAAATTTTTTTTTGAGCATCTTAACGTGAGAAGTTAAGTATCATTTTCATAAAAATATTGACTGTCTGGAATGATTGGAATAGGTCAGGCTCTGAACTAGCGTAACAAAAACCGCGAGTATTCTATTGACATTAGACAAATGCCTAAAAACATATTCGTCTTGACATTTTGTTTGGTTCTACTTGGACCTTCTCCTGGACAATGTTAGTCTACAGTTCGAAAAACATGTTGCAAAAAATTCACGGTGACCCAGATAGCTAAACATCTTCTCTTGCGTTCGTAAGACTTAACTAGAAATATAATTAAAGTCTTTGTAGAGAGTTGATTTGCACTCAAAAGGAGTACTGTCTTTCTTTGCATTTTGGTAGTATGCCTGGCCTGCCTTGAGCAAATGAGAAAGTAGAGGGCGTGACCTAGTAACTCATTAATCATCGATCTGGGGAACAAATCCAACTGCTTCTTGTCATCTCTTGATTTTCTCAAAGACACCTTGGACACAGTGTGTCCAAACTGAACTTGTGGTCTTGCCTCTCCCAGACTTGACTCAATTCTAGTTGTCTCTCCCTCAGAAAATGACAGTGTTCTCTAGCCCGTTACACACACCGGGAACCTAGGAGTCATTCTTGATAACTAGCTTCACCCTCCGGTGCAGTAGCCAGTCTATCACCCGTTCCCGTGGCTTCACCCTGCAAGTATCCTGAACAGATTTTCTAATCTCTTCCTCTTTCTGGACCAGCTAAACCTAAGCTCTGCTGTTTCTTCTACCCTGGACCACTACAACAGTCAGCTGGTCTTTCTCCTGCTCATCGCCTTTGCCGCGTGTAACTAGTGCGGACTTTTCTAAACCAAAGTCACGTCGTGTATCCTTCTTGCCAAAACCCCTCACTGACTTTCCATCATGCTTAGGCCTCGCGTGGCCTGGCATGACTTTCCGCTCTAGTGTCTGAGCAACCATGCTCCCTTGGCTCTCAGGACTCTGGCCTTTTAGTCACGATGCTTCTCTGCACAGAGTCTCCGCACATGCTTGTCCCTTTTCCTAGATTGCTGTTCCCGTCTTCCTTTCACCTGGTTGATTATCATCTTTTGGATCTCACATTTTTTTCTCTTTTCCTTAGGGAAATCTTAGGCCAGATGAAATAGGAAGTCTCGTGTGAGCTCTTATAGCACCTAAATTTCTTCTTCGAGTCATTTGTTCGTCGTGATTTTACTGTAAGCTCCTTGAGCATAAAATCTGTGCGCATTTACTCCTCAGTGGTCCTCCAGCTCCATGTCCAGTGCCTGGCACATGCTGAATGCTTCAGATGCTCATGAAACCCATATATGGGTAAGAAATATTCTCTTACCACAATATGCTTAACTTGAATTAAATGGCATATTGAAATAAAACAATCTGAACCAAACAGAGATGAGTAAAACTCCCAGATAAATTCTAATTTGATCGAGGAGGAGGAAACTGACATTATACCATCAGATTGTTTTTGACAAGCAGTTGTCTGCACTTTTTCTGTCGCAAACGCCAAGAGAGCGAATACATTGGTCACAGTCCCATCGACAGTGATAACCACTCTCCAGGTGGCACAAAATGTGTGTACAGTGCCCCCGCCAGCTCTACCCCCACTGCCCTGTAGAATTCTACACTTGGCCTATTCTGGTTTCGAAAACATTTGAAATTAATAGACCATATTAGAACTCACAGAGCTCAGCGAAAGCAGAACTCTTAGGTTTCGAGGGAATGAAATTAATAGGAGTATTACACCTGTTCCAGCCAGTGCGAAAGTTCATCCTCGCTGTAGGTGTCGTGCCAAGTCATGCTGACCCACGGTCTTAGGAAGGGAGCAGTGATTCTGCCCCCTATATGCTGGAACTGCATCAAAACTCATTTCCGACGATGAAGCCGATGCTCTTAAAATAATGTTTGTGTTTGCTGTTGGAAAAGAGGAAAGAGAAAATGAAACACACTGTCATAACCGCTAACTGTTAGTGCCCACTGTAGAGATGAGAATTCTGAGGTAGAGTGACCTCGTACAAGGTCACAGAGCTTGTAAGTGGTGGCGGTGGAAGGATGTGGATGTGGAGCCTGTGTGAGATTTGGAACCTGTGTCCTCAAATGAGAAGCAATCTCTTGAAATACAGGAAAAATTTGAAGCCACCCAAAATCATGGTTATTTTCAACACTAATTTCGAAACTCAAGACAATGTAACAAGACATGAAATATAAATCGAAATGAATATTGGAAACCAATAGATGATCCTATCATATTTAAAATAAAAAAATACCTTAAGTAAAAGGTATTTAGAATAAAAAGTATTTCAACAGGGATAAAGACAAAAATACGTAAGATACAGCTGTAATGCGTTTTCAAATGCATTGATTCTGTTTTTATAGAGTGGTTTAAAAAAATCTGTCCTCTGTACTTTCCTGCGTTTAAAATTTTTTGATGAGTTGTTACTATTTTTACAAAAAAAAATTGGGAATTCCTTGTTTTAAATATTGAAAGTAGATATGCCAAGATGTAATCAGATGGTTAAATGAGTGATGCATGTGTTATTTTATTTTTATTTTTAAAATTTTAAAAACAATTAAAAATATATTGAAATCCTTATATGTAGACTTGGATAAATTGAGAAGTGTTACAAGAACCTAGATTAGAATACGAAATGTAGAGATATTACCTCATATCCATAGATTCATGCATTAAGCTGCATCCCTATCAAAGGGATTCTTCGTAAAGATTAAAAAAATCTTTAAAAATTACAGTATTATAGCAATATGAGAATATAAAGGCAGTGGAACAGAACTTGCTTGTGCCGTTTAATTTGTTTAATTAGTTAGTAGAAAGTTTTTCTTGCAGTGGCACTGTAGGAGTCTGTGGCATAGTATAGCTTCATATGGTCAGACAAGAAATACAAGTTTTGCGACAAAACATGTCGCGTGAATTACAGGGATGTTTTAAGCTTTGGGCAGCACAGCTCCTCATTCCTAAAACAAGAGGGGATTTTGTCTCACTACCTGCTACGTTTCTGTGGTTAGCTAGGTTTTACAGTCCGCTGGAGCAATTTAGATGTTTTAATTATTTTTGTTTATATTTACTTGAACTGACATTTTAATTTATATGTATATTTCACTGAAAGGCCAGAGAAATGACTTTTAAAATATAGATACAGATAGTAATAATCAGCTAGAATGAACTTCATATCATATAATATTTTGAAAGAGTGGTAAGCAAGGAGATTAATCTTTTTCATTATTGTAATATATTCAGGTAACAATAGACAAGAGAGAGATACGAACAGGACATTCAAGAAAACTTCTAACTGACCTTCAGTTTCTGTAATATATAAAAAGAGCATTTTTATATGTAACATAAAAGTTGTATTGGGATAAGCAGTTAGCTACTTTAAAATATTAAATCCACATAGTATGTTAAACTTAAACAGTTAAACAGAATGTGTTCCTGAGTAAAGAGTTGAATAGAAAACAAATTATGATTAGAATAAAAGAGTCTTGTTTTATGAGCACAGTGGAGTGGCCAAAAAATGTTTCTTGGTTTTCATGTGATGATAAAAAAAAATTCATGAGGAACAAACCTTGTTATTTTAAAATATTAAACTGCATAACAAGAAAACAAAATGAAGAGACAGGTAAAGAAAATGTTTGAAGCAAATTTATAAATGAGCAATCAAATACTGGTTAAATGATTTTCACAGATTGGTAAAGCTGAAGCAATAAAAATTGAATTCAGTAGTATTTGTGTTATACCCACAATTAAGTAAAAATAGCTAATTTTAAAAGCAATTTTGCAAAAAAGTTTCTTGATTTTATATATTGAGTTAGAGACTTTTAGTTTTTACATTATCAAAATTGTGATATTTTCAATAACCTTGAATTTATCAAACATTCGGGTAGATACGAAAATAAACTATTTTAGAACCCACAGGACTACTAAAACAAAATCCCTTCAATTTAATACTAATATAAACTCACTGTAGTATTAAATATGATAAAGAATAAACACACAATTCTGTTAAAACATTTATTCAAGTTAGCAACAACAGGAATACCTAAGACTCGTGGATGCTAGGTAGGACCTAGTGGGAAACTTGGTTTTTGACAGCAGGGCGCTGTCTTTCTGTGCTGGGAGGGTCCCTGTGCTTGGGAGGGTCCCGGAAACAGGAAGAAAGGAGAGAGAGTCACAACCAAAGTCAAAGTGGCAGAGTTTAAAGAGCAAGTGTTTTGGTGTCTGAAGGCTTTGCGTTGGAACCCTAGCTCTGGCACTCACAGGCAGGGTGTCCTTGGACGTACCTGCCACTTCACCCCGGGAATCCTGGGTGTTCAGTGGTGAAACTGAGCCACTACTGTGAGGCCATGTTACTGTAGAGACTTACTTCACTGATGCGAAGCTCGCAAGGTGGAAGGCGAGGCTTTTATCAGAGGCTCTTTGTAAGCGTTCCATTAAAAGCCCACTGGCTTCTCCACGGTACAGTGTCCTTGCTGTCTGCTGCAGTGACCTTGGCTATAAGTTCATCACATCATCAAAAGGGATTTATAGACTTTAAAAATCCCCATCACAAAAGATTCCTTTTGAAACCACTGAGGTGCAGTTTCTTGGCTGAGAACCATATCGAGTCAAGATCACTGAATTCAACACTGATTTTTCAGATGTGAACATTTTACCTTCGAACACAAATATTTTAAAATGAAAATTAGAATCATTAAACCATGTCCAAACTCCTCTATGTCAGTGACTGGGTTGGGGGAGGTCCCTGAACTCTATGACTTTTTCTAATGTGCATCATAGTCTCATGAAAAGTTGTTCTGCATATTCATATGAAACGTACTACCGATTCTTGCTCGTGGTGGGAATGTCTGTTACATGCACCTCAGCAGCTTTGTCTGGTAGTTTTGATCTCATTTGTTAATTTCAAATCTGTGAACCTCCTTCCTGATTATTTTGTCGACCTCAGGTAGGAGGACTTGAAGTTTGTTAGGGTTCAGTAGAGAAGCGTTCACAGAGAGAAATGGCTCCTTACCCAGTACACACAGGTGTGGGGGACTGACAGATGGCCTCTCAAAAAAGTCCACATCCGAATTGCTGGAACCCACGAATATGTTACCTTACATGGTAAAGGAACTTTGCCGTTGTGATTTCATTAAGGATCTTGAGCTGAGAAGATCATCCTGGATTTATCCAAGTAGACCCAATATCATTGCAGGGGTCCTTAGAAGGGAAAGAGACGGGAGAATCAGAATCAGATCAGGACAAAAGCAGAGGTCACAGGGATGTGATCGCTGGCTTTGAAGATGGAAGGGACCAGAAGCCAAGGGGATACAGCAGCCTCTAAAGACTGCAAAAGGCAAGGAAGCAGATTCACTCCTAGAGTGTCCAGCTATATCTTCCCAGTGAGACTCATTTTGGACTTCTAACTATTGTAAGAGAATCAGTCTGCGGTGGTTTGAGGCAATTTGTTATATGGCTGTAGGAAATAAATACAACCATGTGCAGTGTGAAACCGCCCCCGTCTGGAGAACCAGGATAGTGTTGCTGGAAGAAATATCGCAATGTACCTGTACTCATTTTTATTTTTGCTGAAACAATGCAAAATGTGTTTGATATTTGGAAATAGGCACAGAGTTACTGTAATTTCTTTAGGAAGTGAGGTCGACTGCTACTAAGTGTCCTCTCCCCAGTGAGGTGTATTCTATGGAAGAGCATCAAATTCTACTTTAAGAGAGATACAAAATATCAAGGAGCTGAAGGTCTGGCGTCAGAAGCATTCCTACTTTCCTTTATACAACAAGAACTTTCATTTATTCTTATTCTGACCCTGCTCTCGAATTTGCATAGATGTCATATGAATGGGGAATGGGAAGCCATCCATCGACATTGTTGGGTCAATGCTGGGTGTGGGGGAAGATGCGCAGAGCGAGCATTCACTGTGCCACTAGGAGGAATCTTCAGGAAGGATCTTCTGTGGGCTGTTTCATTCTGAGAATGCAGAGAACGGCTGTAGGTCAGAAACTGCTGTGCTTCCCTGGGTCCCTGGGCAGGGTGGAAAGCCTTAGATGAAAGAAGGCTGGATGCTCTGGTGGTTAATCACACCATCCCTCCATTTAGACCCCCGAGCATCGAAGCCTGGCTCCACTTCCTCTAGCTGTGTGAGCTTAAGCCAGTTAAGCAACCTCTCTGGGCTCAGTTGTCCCATGCAGTAAATGGGTACGAAAAGATTAGGTTAAGGGATTGGTATGAAAATTAAAAGAAGACATATGAAGTGTTTAGTACATAGTAATCACAGCATAAATGTTAAACTATTATTGTAATTATTATAATCTCAGGGAATGTCAGACATGTAAAAGGAGACCCAATAGGCTTCTCTTTATTTCTTTAAAAAACAATTTTTTTTTTTGCAATATTTTCTCTACTTCCTCTGTTACATAAATGAGCCAAAGTTGCCCTCTGCGTATTGGCTCCTAGATTGTTTATTTCTTCACCGAGGGCTGAAATGTGTTAGCTCAAAAGCTGACTGGTGCCAAAGTTAAAATTTTAAACATCCGATTGTTTTAAACAGAGCCCAAACAAGCAGATTTTTTGTAGCCCTCAGAGCCTGCCTGCTTTGCATAGCCACGAAATCTCACCCCACATCTGCAGGCTGTAGATAAGATCCAGCCTTGTGGTTCCAAGGCCCCAAGCTGCTAAGGCCCCTTCAGGATCTTACTTGGAGGGGGTTCTCCTCCTAGCGGTGGGAGACATCACCGACATCCCTCGTCCTTTCTCCTCTCCCCTTAGTTGTCGTCCTCTTCTGAGTAACCACCTCTGTGTGCCATAGCCTCCTGACAAACGCCTGCTGAGATGTATAGCCCCCACCCCCATGCGAATATGTCAGTGACCTAGCAGAGTTCGTGCATGTCATCGTCACCTCAAGGGCATGTCTTTTTCCTTGTTGGGCCCCTAAATCCCTTCGACCCCCTAGATCCCCTTTTCCAACACCAACTTCCAGTAAAGGAACATTCAAGCCTAATTTTGCTTCCCCTCTCCCCCCCCCCCCCCATACTAAGCCAAAAAGAACCAAGGAGCAGAAAAGTAAATGTTATAGTTTTCCTTAGAATTGCCTAATTTGGGACATGAGGTGTATGATATAGGAAGATTGTCAGGGATTCCAGATATCAAATGATTGTTTTTCTTTTCCATCGCACCTTTAGAAAAACTGTGCTGAGATTTAGGATACATCTCTTGGTACTTTCTGAAATGAATTGACCAAATGAGAAAAGTGATATTCAAATGTATAAGCTTAAGCTTAGCAATTTATTCGAAAAGCTTTGCTTCTCCAGTGCCAATTAAGATGATGGCGAGACCCAAACGAACTGTTTTTTAGAAGGGAGGAAAAAAAAAATGTTTATATCAACCATAATGAGTTGGATCTTTCAAAAAGGAAAATTTATGGTTCAATTATTTTACCTTTGGAACTGTCTGCTTCTTAAATCAGAAAAATAAAATACTTCTGTGGTCCGATAATTAAAAGAATGGGCAAATACACTTTTTTTTTTTTAAAGTACTTTATCTCTAACAAGATGACTCTCCCCAAAGTTCTCGTCTTACTGATCTCAAATTTGAGAAGATTGTTTTCCCGTGGCATCTATCATTCTTGTAGTGTTTTGAACTAATTCAGTCAGACAGGACAAGAAAAATGGAGATTATCTCATCCATTCCTTTGCCTCCATGTCTCCCTGTCATTATTATAACATTATGAGAAGATGAACGTCTTTTGAAGACATGTTAGAAAAAAAAAATGTCTTTGGACCTCATTTGACGTATCTGAAATTGATCTCCAAATTTTCTTGATGTTTGCTGTTTAATTTTATGTCTTCGTCACCAAGACCTTTGTCCTCATGTCCCTCTGTACTCTGTTCAGGTTGCAGTATCCATGAATAATACGTTCTCAACTCTCCGCTTCTCTTCGCCTCTGTCCAGTATTCCTAGGAAGTCGCAAGCCAGGTTAAATCTATCCTCGACTTTGTCCTTGTACTCGAAAAGATGAACGTGGTGTGGGAAAATACCACCAACCATGGGAACTATTTTTCTTTAAGCTCATGACCACAAATGTCAACCTGCCCTCAGTATGCCTATTAATCCAATTTCTCCGGTCGTTCCGCCTGATCATCCTGAGATGACTCTTTCATGCCTTCTCCCTTGTCCTCAACCCCCAACACATTCTCCCTTCGTCTCTTCCTCAGTTAATAAACTTTCTTCTTCTAATCCCATCTGAGAACGTAGCAACTCTTCAAAAAGACCTTCCTACTGCTCCCATGACCGTTAAAGGTACCCGCCGGCACCCATATCTTCTGCCCTCCTTCCTGTCAGAGTGGGCGAACCGCCTGAGAGTCCATCCCAACCACTTCGCTTGTACATGGGGCTCCATTCCTTTTGGCCCAACCAAGGACTTTGCTCCTACAATTATCCATAGTGTCGTTTAAAGCATCATCCACTCCCCGCCCCCACACTCTTTCCTGTAATACTTCCCATTCAAGGAAAATGCCTTATTCTCACATCCGATTGTGACTTTATTTTTTCTCCTACTCTTTGCTAGACAAAAATCTTGGAAAAACTCTCTACTCTTTGTATCAAGTTTCCCTCCCTCATTGGACCAAACTTATTTCAATCAGACTTCGGACCTAGTCCCTCCATGGAATTCACTGCAGTTACATGTTTCGGTGGCCTCCACCTGACCAGATCTGGTGTCCAGCTCTCTGGGCGCATCAAACTTGACCTCACGCTGGGATTGGAAAGAGCAAGTCACTTCCTGTTCCTGAAGGATATCACACTCTCCTAGTTTTCTCCCTCCTTCCAAATGGTGGGATGCTCAGGAATCAGTTTCCAGACCTCTTCTCTGTCCATATTTCTCTAGGGAATTTCACGGAAGCTCATGGTTTAAAGACTATATGCTGGAATCATATACTAAAATGCCTTCTTCACATCTCCATGTTAGTATCCTACTCTCAAAATTACTACCCCCCTGAAAAGTATTTTTCTGTTCTCTCCTCCAAGTGTACCCCTTCAGTAAGAGGAACTATAATTCACAAAGTGGTTCGGCCCTCGTCTGTCCCCTCCCCAAACTGGGATCATTCCTGACTTTCTCTCTTTCCAACACCACCTCCACCTATAGGTCAATTCTGTCACCTCTGACTTTAAAACATATCCAGAATCCTACTGCTTCTCAGGATTTCCTCCCTCTGATGCCTTTGACAAAGCCCCTCTCTCTCGCCTGAACTATGGCCGTAGTCTCAGAAATGATCTCTCTGCAGCCATCTTAGTTTCTCGTGGTCTCTCTAGCAGACAGAATGCCGCTTCGAGGATGTAAATCAAAGCATGTGTTCTTTCTAAAGCCACTCCCCCGCCCCAAGGGCTGGCTCTTCTTTACAACTGGAATAAAATCCAGTCCTTACGGTGACCTAAAAACCCTAAATGATGAAACCACTGGCCACTCACCAGTTCCAGTGACAGGCACCTTCTTACTTCTATTCCCATGGGCCAGATACGTTCCCTCTCAGAGCATTTGCCTGGATTTTTATTTCCCTAGATAGCCACTTATTTCACTTCCTCACTTCATTCTGTTCAAAGATCGGCTTTCTGAAAGGCTTTCCCCGACCAGCTTGTGTAAAATAGAAACACCCCTTCCTGTCCGTCATTCTGAATCCCCTTTGCCCAATGCAGAAAATGTACACGTGGACACTTTTAAATATTAATTATTTAATATGAACTGATATTGATAATTTAGTAATTAAAATTTAATATATGCTTTTGTCTCCATTGTCTGCCTGGTTCCATGATGTAGAGATTCTGAATTGTTCACTACTGTGTCTTCAGTGTCTAAAACTAGGCCTGATACATAGAAGGCACTCAAGAAATATTTGTTGAATGAATGAGAAACTTAAGCAGCTAAGTCTTAGCTTAGGCCAGCGACCTCAATTTAGTTTGTCTTTACCCAAGGCCTTATTCTTCAATATCAGTTTTGCATTTCTTCCCTCATCTATCTCCAGAGTTTTAGTATTTTTACCTGGTTAGGTAATTCAGCATTAGACAAATGTCTAACCAACTGTCTTAATGGATAAAGTTTTTCCTGTACTTTTTATGTACTAACATGTCAAATTTTAGGCTTTTTAAAAATTCTCCATTACCGATTCATTTTTGCCTATTCTCTATTTTTTAATATGAAAGCCATTCTTTCTTTTTGATTTTTTTGCATTTGTTTTCTTAAATGGGATACTTATCTCATTAAATTTGTTTTGTATATTATTCTTAATGCCTAGACTTTGGGCTGGTGTTTGCAATGTCAAGGAATATTGAAGGATATTTATTCATCTATTTATTTAACCAAACAACCAATATTGAAACCCTATAAAACATGGTACTAATAACATATTTTGAAAAGGGTCCAGAAAGAGTAAAAATATCAGTTTGTTCTCAGACTTGAGATTAGTAGAAAACAGAAAGTTTGGAATCTGGGAGAATATTTTCATGGAAGTCTCAACAGATTCTTAACAGAATCTATATAGAATTTGGCCCTAAATGTTTTTTTCTTCCTTTGTTTTTAAATAGAAATTTTGGGATTTTGTGGAAGTATATAAAGTCTTTCTCAAGTGTTGATATACAAAGTCTTTGCTACCTTCCCCAGCCCCCCACCCAGGGCAATTTTCATCTCTTGTTGGCTGACGTCCACCAAGAGTGCCCCATACGCAGGAGATAGCCAGTAATCTTCAAGAATTAAATGGAGCCTATTAAAGCAATTCTTTCATCATCTAAATTAATTAATCTGAAAACACTCAACTTCCTATCAAGAAGAAAAAAAGAATAACACATGCTTTCCTTTGAAGATAAGATAAACTAAAAAAGCACATTATGCAATATAAAATGTAAAATGAAAGCAAAGTGATATCAATACTTAGTGTAGTAGTCTCTTTTTTAGATGGTTTACTAAGTGATTTCAAGCATCTCTTCTAACGTAGATTTAGTAATTTTTGATATAGTTCCGTTTCTCCTAAAATGCGTACAAATAAACACTTGGCTGTCCTTTTCAGCTCTTCTTCATGTCTGAGCTTCCAAAAACATTTTAAAGAAATGTGAAGATTGGACAGTTTAATAACATGCCACAAGGCAATTCGTGTTTGACTATTTTACCACATCATTCTAACTCGTCCCTCAGGCCAGTCCGCTCACCTTCAGTTTTATCTCATGTTTTTGTCCATTCTATGCATGGAGAGTTCTTTAGCAATGACGATGAAATAGTCTTTCACTCTTAGACAGACTCAAGATTTAAGATTTAAGATATCCAGATACTCGTGACCCTCGTGGGAACTTCAATGTAGAACCCAAACCAAAGCAAATTGTTTTTGAACTGCACAGCATTTATCTTTGGCTTCCTCTGTTTCTATTTCTCATCTCTGCCATCTTAAGCTCTCATCCTAAGACCCGATACCATAGAGACTTACGGTCCAACTCCCTCCCAGCTCTGTTCTTATTCCCAAAGTGTCCGTTCACTGAAGCCACCTACCTCCTCCTCTTCCTATCCTCTGCAATTTCTCCATGGTAATTAAGTATTCAGAAGAAAAGCCATTTATTTTAACAAGTGTAAAACCAAGGTGGGTTGGCCTTAAGTGTTCTTACCTTCCATGGTATTTCCAGCTGGATTATTGGTAAATCAGATGAATCTTTGTTGAACTACCCACATAAAATCAGTCTTAAGGTCATTGTTATTTAATATTTATAAGAAAGTCATCGATTAAAAGCAGTATTCAGTGGATTTGTTTGAAGGACACAGAGTCTATCACTGTCTAAAACTCTGAAGCCCTGGACCATATTAGACAGCACCTGACCAGCAGTTTTTCAGACATTTAGGAGGATTATCTTCTGAAACCATATTCAACAGATGCATTTTTAGCACGTTTTTCCTATTTTTCTTTCCTGTACTAATTAATGTCAACTCGTATGAAGCCGGTTTTGTTAAATTGTATGTTCTTGGGAAATAAACATTTCATTTTGGTAAAATAAATCAACATTAAAAACAACAACAACAAAAACAGAACTCTGGAGGCCTAGTGTTTGGGAACAAGAGCTTTAGAGTTCAAGAGATCTGCGTTCAAATCCTACTTCTGACTTGTCTGAGTTGCTAAACTCTCAAGTCTGTTTCCTTGTTCGTAACCCAGGGATGAATAATAACAGTAGCGTCTTAGTAGCTGGTACGAAGATTCAAGGAAAAGCGCTTCCTCAGTGCCTGCATCAGTAAATGCTGGCTTTTTTCATGATCATTGTTGCTTTTATTACTTGTGGGTCAAGCCAAACCTTTAAGGAACTGGATATTTTGTCTCAGCCATCCTCTCTTCACTCCCCCAGGATTGTTTTCCTGAATGCCTCTGTGGTGTGAAACTTAGCTTCCAGGAAGGTCAGTCTCAGAAGCAGCTCTTTAAAAACCATTGTGGCATTTACCGTAAGGAGGTCATTTGGGCAGGAGTGTTTATCACTTGACAGGATGTTCCTTTTTGTGGGAACCTCCAGGAGAATTCAGTGTCTAGCATTCATTCTTCTCAGCATTTGGTTTATTTTAAGCTTGTGGACAGTAAATTATATAAGTGACTGAGTTTCCCTTTTTGAGTTGGCTGCTAGAAAGCTTAGAGCCAAATGTGTGGCTCATTTGTAGGAAGCGCATCAATTATTAGGGATGTGTTTCAATCCTCATTTCTGCCTCCATTTTATATCCCCATCTTTGTTACTTTTTTTCTTTTGATATCTTTTTTTTTTATTTCATGCTATTTAAAAGTGATTTTAAAATTTATTCTTATAAATTGTCTTAAGTTACTTCTGAAACAAGATGAGAGGAATAGCTAGATAAATAAATATAAATAAAATAAGGTTTTAAATAATTTAACTTTTGCAAGTGACTTAGAGCTTCTATATGTAAGACATGTTTAGTTTTTCTAAGAGGATAACTTGTTATGTAAAATGGGTTTTCCGATTAGGAGAATTTCAGACGTTGCAAGAAAGAGAAAGGAAGTTCAAGGGTGGGAATGTTTTGTATAAAGATAAGGGTGATTTGGGACCAGGTAGGAGCACCCCTGGAAGATAGACTGACTGTGGCTCAGGATGGACCAAGTGACTGTTGTATAATTGGATTTGTTAATCAACTAACCATTGTGTACCCCAGGGTCACCTTATAAAAATAATTTTTACCTTTCATAGAGAGCACAGGTAGACTACTGACTGGGAAGTCAACTCCTAGGTAGAAAAACTGACTCTGCCACTTCCCTGGGCAATTCTCTTAACTTCTTTGTGCCCGATAGCTTTGTTTATAAAATGAAGATAAAAGCAGTACTTACTTCATAGGGGTCTCAGGCAAATCAAAGGGTAGTCTATATGAACTGTCAGTGAGGGTTTGCTACCATTCTTTACCTTTCCACTTGAGCCCACGAATTTTCAAAAGGAGGCCAATTGTCAATTTCGTAAATGAATTACATACTAGGGTTACTCAGATAGCGGTAGGACTGATCCTGATGGCCATCTTTATGGCAGGAATGTTAATAGAAAATATATATGTGGTTTATACGTATGTCACAGAATTCTAAAATCGATGGGGAATGTTTCATGGCAACCTGAGACAAAAGTGTGTGTTTTCTCTTTCTCGGTCTTTCCAAACAAACAGGAAATCGAAATAGCTACTGTGAAGTATTTTATCGTGTTATCATCATAGACTCGTTAGTGAAATGTCACGCTACGAACAGTGTGCCTCGCCTTTTCTCACCCAGGGGTCAGTGTTTTCATTTGTGTATACACTTGTTGCATTTCCTTATAGTGATAATGAGCAGATCAGATGTAGCCTCTGAAAAACTAGTGTGGCATGAAAAAAAAAATAGCACAACCACAAATGTTCTTGGCTGTTCACTCTCCTTCCTTATCCTCCACCTCCTATGATAGAGAATTTTGCTTTACTTATTCAGTATTTCTTCTTCTGTGAGCATCTAATATTATCCTCTCGTTGCCTGTCCCACTGTAATATAAAACCTAAAGTTTGGGAGGTGGGGGAGCTGGAGACTTGGAATAAAGGAGACAGAGTTTTATTTGCTGGCCCTCCATGTTCAAAATCTGAGTATTGGGTGAAATGAGGAAAATAGAAGATTGAAAAAAAAAAAAAGCGCTGCCGAAATTAAGCAAATGTACCAACTGTAAAGCTGGGGGATGTAGGTTTAGGGAGAGTGATTCCAGAAGCCGAGTGATTGACAGAGGGGTTTTTTGCTGATTTCCTGTCGGAAAGTGAGGGCTGGCCACAGGTAGCCGTAGGGTAGGAGAGAATGGGGAGGGAAGAAGGGTTTTTCGCTTAGTGTCACAGTGGGTTGTAGGATTCTCCCTTGCGTTCTGTGAACCATGCAATCAAAGGCGGGTTTGATTTTCAATTACTTCCTGTAGTTGGGTTGCATTTCTTTTAATATGACTGGCCTGTGAGAGACCTGGAATTTATTAGGGTTTCATAGTTTTCTCTTTAGTTCGAATGTGGCATGTGCGATCTAACTCTAACTCGAAATGTTCTAAACTCGTCC
The DNA here is from genome assembly GCF_014176215.1 of Rousettus aegyptiacus. Taxonomy (NCBI): domain Eukaryota; kingdom Metazoa; phylum Chordata; class Mammalia; order Chiroptera; family Pteropodidae; genus Rousettus; species Rousettus aegyptiacus. The sequence continues at coordinate 88,731,132 of NW_023416285.1, read as the reverse complement.
TTTAATTCTAGCGCACATTTCATGATTATTACTCATTTTGAAAGTATGACTTCTCTCCCTATTACATTGCACGTAGTTATTTTATTTCTGCTGTGATCTGTGTGTGTACATGGCGAAATGCCTGGTTGTGTCCGAAAAAATAAGAGAATGCAGACACCTTGGTGAGAAAGACAAGACAGAAAAAGAGAGGTTTTTTAATCTGTAGAAGCAGGAACAAAACAGAGCAGTGTTTTCATGGCTAAAGAAATAGGGTTTGACAGTAGGTAAAAGGGGCCAGATAGAAATTATGTTCAGGATTCTGAGGAGAGAAATGAAGACCGAGCAGGAAGAGAAGCGAACCGGAACTGCCGAGAAAATTAAGATTCCTCATGGATTGTGCGCTGTATGAGACTGGACTCCACTAACGGGCGGGAATATCCAGGATGAAGAGCATTTAGGAATATATGTCTTTGACGCTGGGTTTCTTTTTCTGTTTTCAGTACTTGCGCTAATCTATTCTTAATTCCTAAACATCTCACCAATTCATCCACTTCTCTTACCTTGTACTTCCCCTGCCTTAGTACAAGAAACGGTCCTCTTTTACTCGGATAATTACAACAGCTTCTTAGCTGGTCCCCCTGCTTCCTCTCTGGCCATCTTCAGCTCCACGACCAGAGTCTGTTTTGAATGAATGACACTCGGTAGCTCTAGATACAGACTTGATCATGCCTGTCAGCTGTGTGAATAGAATCCCACTGTTCTCGGTATAAAGCTCCTCCCAAGCTGCCTGTCACCTGCCTTTCTGTCCTCATCTCGTCCCACTCACCCTCTGCCTTGATCCTCCAGCTGTTTAAACACAGCATCGTCCCTTCTGCCACAAAGGCCCTCGTAAATAACGTTCTTTCCATCTGGAGCGGCTGCTACGTTTCCTCTCCCTGCCTCTTCTCCCCTGTTTGCTTAATGCCTTCCCACCCTTTAGGCCTTAGCTCAATAGCTCTCCTGCAGGAGAGCCTTTCCTGACCCCTCTAATTCTAGAAGATGTCTGTTTGCTATGCAGTCTCATAGTAATCTGTCCTTTCTTTCAAAGACATTGCCGGTTCATATTTGTATGTTTGTGTGATGATTTGATTCGACTCGTCTTTTCCCCATGGATTTTAACCCCCTTCCGTCAAGGACCGTGGTTATTTTATTTATCTTTTCATCACTGGGGCCTGGCAGACACACGCACGTGGTGGGAAGCACTCCATGGATATTATTAACGGAATGGATGAATACAGGTGCTTGGTTCTTTTTTGGTTTGTTTTTGCCGAAGTTAGTGGTGAAGGTTTGGTGCACTTAGCATTAGGCTTTGAAAGGTCGCTGTTGTAACAATGTCCTTTGAAGGAAGAGGGCCCCGAGTCTGTGGAATGGCGTGTCCATGAGGGAGGGGACACTTGTTTCCTAAAAACAGAGCCAGAGAAATAGCCATAAGGCCCTTGAGTGCCTGAGCCATAAGCACTCATGCAGAGTCGGCCCTGACGAGGAAACTTTGGTTCCGCTACAGAAGGCTCCTCTAGATCTGGTTTTATTCTTTGTTGTCAGAGTTTTCTTCTCAAAAGTAGCACTTCAAAAAGATATTTGCACGCTGAGGTTCATAACAGCATTATTCACAGTGGCCAGGACATGGAAGCAACTGAAGTGTCCTACGCTAGGTGACTGGCTAAAGGAGCTGTGGTACATATATACAATGGAATATCACTCAGCCATAAGAAGAGATGAGGTACTGCCATTTGAGACAGCGTGGATGGACCTCGAAATAATCATGCTAAGCGAAATATGCCAGACAGAAAAAGTCAAAAAGCACATGATATGACTTATATGTAGGATATAAACCTAAAAGTAACAAATGAATAAGACAAGCAAACAGACTCATGAACATGGACTATAGACTAGTAGTTACCAGAAGGTGAGGTGGGGGGCAGGGAAGTGGGGAGGTAGATGGAGGAAAAATTTTTAAATAGTTTCTTCAATTAAAAAAATTAATTAAAAAATAGTAGCATTTCATCCAGTGCTTAATAGCTGCTGTATACTTTTTCCCTCCCAACCAACAGTGATATAGAAAGGGAGCAGTAAATCAACATTAATTCTCATGCTTTATAGAGACGGCTCCGAAATCTCTGAGACTCTAACACTTCTTGGCATTGACCTCTTAGGCATTTATCTACAATTATATTGAATTGGCTGCTTTGTCGTCCTACATCTCATTGTCACTTTTAAATACTTTAGTTTTAATATATCTCACATTACAGCAAAATAGTGAATTTAACAATTCATTAGGTTTGTGATTTCGCTGCATGAACCAAACAGCTAGTTTTATTGATTTGATTTGATTTTGTAGTAGACAGTTATTGCTGCCAACTACAAAAGTTCAAAAGCTTCAGATTTCTCACTGATCTAGAACTACTGACTTATTTATTTTTTTAGACTAAACAGTCTTGAGATTTTGTTCCCCACTACCTCAATAAAACAACAGATAGTTTCACATTTCGTGGCTCTGATAATTCTGCACATCCTACAAGGTGAAGTCTTCGCCGTGGTTTTCAGGGTACTTCACAGCCGGTACCCCCGACCCTGAACTCTCTTCCCTTTTTCTCTCTCCCATGCCCTCACCTCCTTCCCCATCTTCTATTCTGTGTATTAATCATTCATTCCAGAAACGCTTTAAGGCACTTTTAAAAATACGGGGTTGGCTTCGATACTGAGGGCAAAGTAAAAGAGACAAACAGTGGAGGAGCTTGCCTCTTTGACGTTGTAGTCGTCACGGAAGCAGCACGGGGCCAACTCTGGCAGCCCTACAGGGCTGGGGAGTCGCACTCCTTCTGCCTGTGGCTCTGTTCTCCCGATCGAGTGTGCAGCTTCCTTTGGCTTAATTGGCGGTTCCGGCTCAAGGCAGCGCATCTACAGTCAGGCCAGCAGGAACGGGAGAGAGGGAAGGAGCGGGGAACGTGACTGAGATGTTGGCACATAGCATTTCTGCTCTGATCCTGTTGAAGAGAATAGGATCACATGGCCGTACCAAGTTGCAAGGGAGGCTCTGCTATGTGCCCGGTAGTCACATGCACATTTCTGGTCCTGTAGGTGGAGTAAAACACGGCTAATGAGGGGATAGCTGTGAATCTTTGTCATACCTACTATGTGTATGTTACTGTACTACATGCCGTGGACATAGAGATAAATAAGGACTGGATATGGGAGAGAACCCAGTTTAGTTTGAGGGACTTTGGGTATATCCCTGCCATCTCAATATATGATGCATATTTAATCTATACACATTCTCCTAGCATGGTCTCTACAAACAGCATTTATTCTGTTTATATTCCGTGTATAATCTGCGTATAAGGTTTTGTGTTTGCTACCTGGTTGCCCGGGAGACCCCCTGACCCATTCCCCACTGGACGTAGTTCTACCTACTCCATCAAGGCCGGCCCAAGACTTCCCACCTTTGGGAAGCTTTTAGTGTCCTTTCCAGGCACAGGTAAGAGTTGTGTCAGTGGCGTTCTCATAGCACTAAGAACCGTGGTCTTTTCCTCTGCTTCGTTATAAATGCCGGGAGGCGCATGTGGCCTATATTCATTCATTTCCCATCCCCGGCACCTAGCGCCGTGCTGAGCAGACATTCATATTCAGAATCATAGATGCGATCACGTCTCCAGTGTTTTCACTGTATTCTAACTTTAAGTTAAATTTTATTTTACTTTTTTCATCCAGTTATTCTAGTAAATGTGTCCTGGTAGATGTCGATGAAGGGTCCTTAAGAAAAAATTGAATTTGAATTTTATGTTCTCATATTATTTACTGTATTTCTCACTAAAATTTCTTTTAAAAACCAAATTGAAATCCTACCTACTAGAAATATGTCTTGCATGGTCCATAAAATGTTGAGTATTTTTTTCTAGGACTTCCTTCAAAAGGTATATTTGCAGTGTGATTCAGATATATATATATTTTTTTACCTTAGGTTTGTGATATAATCACAAATGTAACCTTATTGTCCACCTATCGTCTGTCTATGTTTGCCTTTTGGACCTTCAAATACGTAGAAGATTAATTAGTAATATGATAAAGCCACGGGAACTTTACTGCCTATTTAAATTATGTAAATTACTAGGTATTAGTAATATGATTGCTAGTGTTACATATAGACAAAACACTTTATCATCTAGGGCCTCAATTACTTTATTAGTCAAATAAGTAAGAACATTGAACTAAGGTAGGAGCTTTTTTCAGCTTTAATAGCCTCTTAGACTGTTAATATAGAGTTGTTACTTTACATCATGGAATTTAAAGAAATGTTGGTAGCGTTGATAAGCTTACACTTTCTGTGGGCCTAAGGAGTGACTTAGACATTGGGTCAGATGTGCATCAAAGGCCATTGCACACTAAAAGTCTATATGAATCATTGCTCATTAGAATGGTTGATATCATACAAATGAATAGTTTTCTCCCCAAATGGCTTAATAATTCATCTTTTCAGGTGTGACATGTACAAAACCCTTTAGGAAGAATGTTATGATCAGCTCAGTCTCTGCAAACGGTGCCTTTAGAAAAGGATATAAATCACAGGTTACAAGGACTATTCATTTGGAAGATCTCGTGCTTGGAAGGCAGCCTTATTTAGTTTCTTGTCTCTAAATCATAGGTGATATATTACCTAATTAGTTAATTAGCTCTGACTCTGATCAGATTTGCTTGCCAGAGTTACGTTTATTTAATGTGCTTTAATGTTGGAAATGACTATTTGGCAGTGAGGGGAAAAGAAACAAAACAAAACAAAAAAACCAAAGAAACAAAGAAACAAAACCTAAAACTGTGTTAACAGCAGTGATTGAGAGAGTCGGGTCCCGAGGCCACTCCCGCGGTCCTTTCTACAGTTCCTGTGAAACACGTACTGCCAGACAAAGCATCTGACAGTCTGGAGGGTGGTTCCGTGGTCCTAGGAATCCAGAGTGAATTGAAGTCGAGGCTCCATCGTTTTTCAGGGTCAGGGGAGGAGGGAGAAATAGCCGACCAGCTCTGCCCAAAGTGGTACAGACGGAACACTGAGGCGAGGCTGCTGCTGCCGTTGCTGCTGCTGCTGCCGCTGCCGCCGCCAGTCCGTGCGTCGGGAGGGAGGCGATGATGGCACAGCAGGCGCGGGAGCAGCAGCGTTCTCAGCAGCAGGCGCACCAGCAGCATCAGGAGTAGGCCTGCCCTTGCACGGAGCAGGAAACTGCAGCCTCGTGAAACGCAGGGTTCTCTGATGCTCGAACATCTCCCGAGCTGAGACTGGCTCCTGTGAAAACGTTGCCAAGAAACTCTTAACGATCTGGCCGGTCGTAACCATGTGTTGTTGTTAGCAAGAGTTACTGCAGGGAAATGAGTGATACTTGTGGCAGACTGCTGGTCCATAGGCAGCTCTCTGAAGAAGATATCAAATTCCTTGAAAAAGACAAGCAGGGGAAAGAAAGTTTGGGCATGCCTGCAGGAACGGTGGTGTTTTTAGAGACTACCTAGGAGGCAGAAGCTAAGTGTTGATTTGCCCATGCCTCTTACCTGGGAGTCGAAGGTGGGAAGAAATGGACAGTGGCTCTGATGAGAAGACAAGGCACAGTGCAGCTCGGTGAAGCCACACGCTGACTGCGACACCCCTCTTCATGCAGTGCTGTGGGCTGGTGCACCGGCGGCGAGTACGGGTGTCCTATGTAAGTTTCTATGGCTGTAGCATTGCAGCGAGGGGCTGAAAATACTGCTGGTGTCTGTCAGGTGCATGCTGCCTCTTTCAGAGGTTTCTTTAATCCCTGCGCTGAGGATCGGCCAGAGAATCGATCATTTGTACGATGAGTTTTCAAGGCACCTGAGGTATATGTAGTTCTGAGATTTTTTTTTTTTTTTCTGGAGATGTTTTCCTTTCTCTTTAGTGCTGTGTTACTTTGATCAGGTTGGCAGTAACTTGCACAGGGGTTGTTTTGGGACGTCCATTGTCTTGGAGCTCTGTTAACAGTGCAAACCAGTTGATGTTCTCTTTTACCTGGAGTGGTCCTGTTTTCATATTTGAATTATGGCATGCAAAAAAAAATTCACTTTTAGAGAATTTTTTTTTTTTTTTTTTTGCTGTGGAGTGTGCCAAATTAAAAGCCACAGACTACCATTAAATCCTATTTTGAACAGCTTCAGAAAGAGTCGATGATAATCATTTGATGGACGGCACAGCTGTTGCATTAATGCCAGCATTTACAGCAGCTCTATCATTCTGCGATTATTCCACTGAAATAGCCCTTATTTCGTGGACCTGCTGTGTTTTTGCAAGATGGCTGTCTGAGTATTAAATTCTATAAGGCAGGCTTACACAAACATCGAAGTATCGCCACTTAAAATGACGGGATGCTAACTGAAATATGCTGTGCAGTATACGCTCTCTGACAAGCTCCGAGGAAGCGCTTGCTTTATTTCCATACCCCCTTTGCACGCGGCCACCTTATTTTCAGAGAGAGATGTGAGAGGAAATGAGGCTTATGCAGGCTGACCAAACTGCAGTGCTGAATTGTTTCACACTGGTTGGAGAGTGCCGGCTGCGAAACGAATAGAAAAACCCACAAAGAGCAAATCAATACTTAAGCGTATAGTGTAAAGAAATCTGTGACCTTGGAAGACAGGCCATTAGAGGAGATATGTGGCATTTCCAGGACAAACAAGGTCAAAGTCTGATACGATCGCAATGAAAAAGTTAGAGACTAGCAGTGAGAGGGTGAGGAAGGGATAACCACAGCTCTGTCAGAGCTTAAAGATGATATCGAATTTCATTGAATAAGTAAAATCATTAGAAGCCCCTTTCATTAAAGGTTTCAGTTAATTGTTATATATCCGGTGCCATTTGTCTTTCGAAAGCAACAGTTGACATGTCGGGAGTCAATGTGCTAGCGAAGCAGCCAGCAGAGATTTTTAAGGATGACATCTGCTGTGGAGAGATGTTTATTTTGTTTCCAAGAGAGAGAGAGAGAGAGAGAGAGAGAAAAAAAATCAGTTGCTGTTTAATAGGATTTGAGAATGAGCATTACAAAGTATTCCAAGTATAAAATTACCTACGAAAAGAAAATCTTAAAAATAAAAATCTGAAACTTAAAACCATATTTTTTATAACATAATGAAGACTGAAAATACTACGGCTTTATGAATTTCTGTTTAATATAATGAATTTGAAGACATCTATGATTGTCTAGCCTATCGAATAGAAGGATTATGAAATAAGACCTCAAACAAAGCAATAATTTTTGTCCTGCTTATTTTTGTCCTTTTTCTGACATTGAACATGTAAATAAATAGAAGAGATGGCATGATCTGTATTTTCTGGAATCTTGGCTGAAAGGTTAGAAAATTGGGTTCATCTGCTAATTCTCAAACTTTTTCACCCTGTTATTTTGATTACGGGACCACAGAACACATAGCTCAGCTAGATATTAAATATAAAGGAGATACATACATCTTGGTCACTAGAAATGCATTTTCATTTATTTTGGAACATTTATCTTGGGACTCCCAACCTGTAACCCACCTGCGGCCGTTGTAGTCTCTGCTCTTCAGCAGTTTCATATGTGGATCACAATTTTCTTGATCGAGGGACAACCCAAAGCTACAGGGGAACTGAATCTTAAATATGTTTCATTTCTTGGAGAAAAAGAACCCCCTGTGTGTATATCTGGCAATGTGACTGCTAATTAGCCCGTGGAGCAGACAACACGTGGTACCTCGAAGCTGCTCATCAAATGACCAGGCGGCGAGCAGAGCAGAGGGCAGCCCAGAGCCACACGGAGTACTCTGATTGGGGTCATGTCCACTGAATAGACTGTCCTGGCGTCCTTTCTCGAGTCTATCGTCAGCTTTAAGGGAGTGATGACTTAGATCATGCCATTACTAAGTGCCAACTTAAGTTTGGGAATTGAAAGTGTATATATGTAATATGTAATATATATATATATGTAATATGTAATATATATATATGGTATAATATAGAAATCAGTTGATGCGAATGTGTGTATCTCAATCCTCCACTAGTTCTTACACCTTTTTTTTTAGTCTGACAGCTTTCTTAAGGATTCCTCCTACTGTAACATCTCTTAGAAAGAGCATGAAAGGTATGTGGGTTTGGAATAAAGTTATATACATATGCCAGAAAGCTGCATATCGAGGCTTTTACCGTCCACACGGCCACCTCTGTTCGGCTCTCTCCCCTGGCTTGTGTAATGTGGCCTTTATATTCAAAACGTGCTCTGCGAACAGCTCTTGGCTGTGACCCCTCGCTTTCTCTGTAAGACACAATGCATAAGCCTCTCTTTTTGATATTATTTGAATGCACAATCTAGTCTTCATTATGCCATTTATACCTAACAGTCATTCTTTGAGAACCTTGCTTCATATTTCAGGGAAAAAAAAATCCTATTTTTATTTAAACTGTCTTTCTATTTTTATTTTGTTAAATGGCAAGAAAGTCTGTCAGCCAAATAAGTATTCTTAAACTTAACAGGATATATGTTTAGTAAGCTCTGCATGCATCTCTAGTAAACCACTTCTAAAATATTGACGTTTGTGTGCATGGGGGTGTAGAGATTGATCCTAACTTGTTTTGGTAAACTTTTTGTTGACATATCACATACGTGCAGGAAAGTGTAGGAATCATAAGGGTTAAGCTTGATGGAAGTTCCCAAAGAGAATGGGCCTGTATAACCAAGATCAAATCAAGAAACCAAGCGAGGTCAGCTCCCTCATCCACTCCCCAGTCACCTCTCCCCTCCTCTGGGGTACCCACTAATCTGACTTCTAACAGCATGCATTAGTTTTCCCTGTTTCTAAATGTTTACAAATGGACTCATTACAACACATGCTCTTTTTCTGTCCGGCTTCTGCGGCTCACCATTATATCTGTGAGACTAATCCATTGTGTTTGCTCATAGTTCTGATAGAGTAGCTTGCTCATCCTCATGGTTGTATAGTATTCCATTACGTGACCATCTCATAATTTAACGATCTGTACTACTGTCAGTAGGCATTTGGGTAGTTTCCAGTTTGGGACTTTTATTCATTGTGCCGCTGTAAACATTTGTGACATTTTGTGAATGTTCATGCATCTTTGTTGGATATAAACCTAAAGATGAAATTGCCAAGTTGTGGTGTGTGTGTGTGTATATATATGTATTCAGCTTAAGTCAGTACTGATAGACAGCTTTCCAAAGTGGTACGATCCATTTAGACTCATTAAAACTTGGTGTAAGCTTACATCTTAGCCAGTCTGGTGAATGTGGACAAGTACCCCATTATGGTTTTACTTGGTGTTTTTCTGATGACTTACGAAACAAGAATCTTCTCATATATTTATTAAGCATTCGGATATCTACTTTCATGAAGTACTTGTTCAAATCCTTGCCTCAATGTCTATCTTTTGATTCCTTGTTTGTTAAAAAAAAAAAAGGGGGGGGAGGGGAAAGTAACTAGTGTTTAGCATAATGAAATGATTAGAGACAAAGCGACATATACAACATAATCAGAATGTGGAATCAAGCTGACCTGGGTTTGATTCTTGGTATTATTACTGTTTTGTTTTTTTACCATTGTGATAGTGAGAAATGCAGTGTGGTAGTGGGGAGGCCCAGTTATTTCTCAGCCCCAGTTTCCTCACGTATATAATTGTGAAAACAGTAAGGACTTGAAGGTTTATTTTGAGAGTTAAAATGAAATGTTTGTCAGCATTAGCACATTGCCTGATACACAGTCATTATTCAAAAATTGGTAGCAACTGTGAAATGAGATCATGGGGTTTAATATCTCCTACGATAAGAGACTGGTAAGGGAAGGTTGACAGAGAAACGGTAGATTACTGCTCTCGACTGGCTCGGTTACTGCCTGTGTTACTCACTTAATACTAATAGCCTCGAAGTTTTAATAAACGAGTTAGATGTTGACAGATGACCCAGTCTGTCTATTAGAAGAGCATACTGTCCTAAGCATATGATCACTTCTGAACTTTGAGAGCATATAAATGTAGTGAGATCACCACGTATTACTTTTACATACATACATATACATACATACATATATATGTATATTTCTATATATATATATATATAAAATAACTTCTGAGCAATTCAGTCCTCTAGTTAAATTCTGTTCGTTATGGTTACTTGATGCACAATCATGTAGTCAGAGTTGACAAATACCTTTAGGCTCATCATTTCATGTGACATTAGAGCAACCTCTAAGAATAGGCAAGGCAAAGGATGATATCACCATTTTACAGAGGAGAACACTTCAAATGAGAGAAATAACTGTATTGCCACAGGCCACAGGATGTGACAGTGGCCAAGCTGAGTCTCAAGCTGCAAGTTATTTTTATTCCATGTATGGTGTTTTCTTCATCTCATTTGGAATGTATTTCTCTATTTAAAGAATGGGATTAGAATTAAATTTAATTAACACTAAAATTTTTGGAGTGTATCTGTGTATAAAAATCAATTATCATTGAACTTGAAAAGAGCTGAAGTACCAGTCAATTTTGGTTAGTAGACTTGTACCTTCTTTGAGTTATAGTTTTTCTCTCACAACTTATATTTTTTTCAAAGGATCAGGATTGTCTTACTAGTTAAAATAAGCTTATTATATATACCTTGGAGAATATGTTTTTATAGTAAGTTAGTCTTTAAAGAGTTTTTGGTGGCATCGATTTTCTTCCTTCACAGATATGGTAAAAAGATTCATACGCATAGTGGTTTTAATATGTATATAGTATATACCATACATCACTAGGAGCTTCTCCAGCTCTGTCGTAAGATGTCCTTGAAAAATGATATTTGGCTTTTAAGACAGGTATATTTTAAAATCAAATATAGTCTGCCTTATCTTAAAGGTGTTTTCTCAAGCAATTGCTGACTTTCAGATTTGGGACTGCATGTGTTCTTAATAGCTTTTAATTTGAGTCACATTAAAATCCTTACTTTGATTCTTCAACGTTGTAAGGTGTCATTAAGCCTATAAAATTTTTTTAAAATTTTGGCTCACCTCTCCAGGATGTGAAAATATCTTTTAGAAGCTATATGCCTACGTCAGAACCGTAGACCTCAGCTACAGAAATAACAACCATGACTGTTTAAAACAGTTCACAATAAAAATACTACTTGATGATTTCATTTTTTTCAGACCTTTAAATTTTGCTTTAATTATAAGCTTCAGGACATGAGGACATTCATTAATGAAAATGTAATAGATGAACACGCCTGTAAATATCAAGGTGCACAGAGGGGAAAGGTGAAGTGAGGTTAGCAGTTTGCAGCCTCTGGGCGTGTATACAGAATGACCTCGCTGATGAGTGTCCAGGGGCATGGGACCCTCCCTGGCTTTAAAGCCTTGGCACATCCAGCTTTCACTCATCACTTTCTCTTCCCATTGGAGAGGCAGTTTCTTTGTCTATTTATTTTTAGGAAAATAGAATTAAAAATTTATTTTTTCAACTTTCTGGAGACATAATTGACAAATAAAAGCGGAAGGTATTTAAAATGTACATCGTGGTGATTTGATACACATACACACTGAAAGGATTCCTCCCATACTTATCTTTTTCTTGGAGGACAGGGGTTGGTTAAGAACATTTAAAATCTACTCTCAGGAAATTTTAATGATATGATACAGTGTTATCAGCCACAGGCACCATGTTATTTATTAGATGTTCAGACCTTATTCATTTTATAGTTTTTGCCCTTTTACCAACTCCTCTGTATTCCACTCTCTGGCCCCAACCCCTGGCGACCACTTTTTAATTTTCTATTTCTATGAGTTTGGCTTTTTTTTTTTTTTTTTAACTCTACATATTTATCTTTGTCTCACTTATTTCGTTTAGCAGAATGTCCTCAAGGTCCATTCGTGTTGTCACGAATGTCAGGATTTCCTTCTTTCTCATGGCCGAATAATATTCCATTGTGTGTATGTATCTACCATACTTCTTTCTTTTTCCAGTCATCCATTGATGAACACCTAGGTTGTTTCTATATCTTAACTGTTATGAAAAATGCCACGATGAACATGGGAGTGTGGAGAGGCAGTTTAATATATGAATGACAGACTCAGAGCACAGGCCTAAAATTTGTGCACTGCAGACCCTTGGGCAAGCCACTCCATCACTCTGTGCCTCAGTTTTCCTCTCTGTTAAATGAGGAATAACAATAGAATCTTACTCATTGTTGTGATGTGAATATTACATGTGTTAAACTTTGCAAACACTTGGCAGAGACTAAGTACTTAATTTAGTGTAGACTATTTGATCATTTGTTATTCCTACCTCCCCGGGAATCTGAGTTCCACTTTTCCTATGGCAAGAAATTTGCTGAAAAAGAGCTATTACTTTTGCAAGGATGGATTCTTTGTTTTAGAGAAAGCCTTCGTAAAGTTTATTTATGTGGAGCTGTGGTAGTTATCATCCATCCATGCATGCATTCATGTTGTAGTTACTGAGCACCTGCTCTTTGCCCAGAGCTATCCTGAAAATTCAAAATTCAAAGAAGCATTAAAACCCTAATCCTGTCCTCAGAAGTGCTTGGCCCTGTGGTGGAGATACACAAGTTTATGGAACATTAAAATGCTTGACCTAATGAAATGTCCAACAATGGGAGACAATAAATTACATATCCCCTATGATCAAAAATACCAAACAGGCATAAACTGACATGGAAGGAGGTGTGAATTCTGAGAATACATTACAGAATAATCTATATAGTATAATCATATTTGCTCTGATTGTGCTTGTATTTATATTTATATTTGCTTAAGCAGAGGTCTAGAAGGTTATACCAATGTGTGGGCAACTCACAGAAGTGGGATGATAGCTATGGTTTTACTTTTTATTTTTACTTTTTATCGTTTTACTTTTTAATGTTATTTTTACTTTATTATTTTACTTTTTATGTCATTAGGCAGTTTACAATAAGCACGTTTTATTTTCGCAACAAATATTTAATGTGAAATAAGAAAGATTTATAAAATATAAATTAATGTATAGATGACATATTCTATTAGAAAACATCCAACTTGAAATGCACTGAGTGACAATATTCTGGAAGTCGAGGGATCTCTTCACTGAGGAATTGTCATATGTGCTCACAGTACTTTGAAATGAAGAGGTACAGGGTCTGGCTGGTTCTTTCGTGGGGTGTCCTGTGTAGACACACGCAAACGTGGGCCAGGGTTGAGTCCTTCTCTTTGTAGGCTAAGAACCTGTTTCATGAAAGGCGACCAAATCCTTTTGAATTGGTTTGCAGTCTGGCATGCCTTTATTGTTACCACGTTTCCTAAGTGCGGGAACAGCAGAAGGGACACAGGAGATCTAAGCAGAGGAATACAAATCATCTTACGAGAGATTTCTCTTAATTTATGCCGGCCTTGTGAATCACCTTCCTCCACTGCAGAGACACACCAGTCGAGATGGTCAGATAGCTGCCTCCGTTGGCCGCGGCCCCATGCCACTGCCTTCAGACACCTTGGCCTTCACCTCTGTGGCGCCTCATTTGCCTGGTTCCGTATTTCTCTTCTTATTCCTCTTACATGTATGTTATATCTCTGTTTTCTTATTGACACTGGTTGGTATCCTTCAAGCAGTCCTGTCTATATTCAACTCTTAGAGAAGCTGATAAATACCAACATACATGTGAGGGATGCTTAGAAGAGGGAAAGCCTAAAAAAAAATAGTAAACTTAGAAGAAATGGCCAAAATACTTGAAGGAAAACTTCAGTGTATGTGCTGATGACTACTAAATCTATATGCCCAGTTTGGGTCTTTCTTTCAAGTTTCAGACCCATATAACTATCCAAAAGCCTCAAACATCTCTTCTCATCTCCTCCCTTCCACTCTCCCACCAAATCCTGTCTACTCACTCCCTTTTATACAACAGATTAAATGGCATCCTTATACTCCCAGTTGTCCAAGTCAGAAACAGAGTCATTGTCCCCTCCCTGTGCTCTCAGATCCCATGAATCCTCACCATCAGTCACTTCTCCTTCAAGAGTTCTGGAACCTGTTCTCTCTCTCATGTACCTCAACCCTGGTCCAGGCTCTGGCTATTTCCCTCCCCAGTAACTGCAGCAGACTCCTCGCTGGGCTCCCTGTCAACAACCAGCCTCTCCCCTGTAGCTACCGTTGTGATTTTTCTCCAATGCAGTCATGTTATTTCTTTGCTCAAAGCCCTCATTGGGAATCCAAGACAGGTGCTCAAGACATATTCGTTGAATGAATGAACGAATGAATAGTGCTGGGGAAATGTTATCAAGTTCTTCCTTTTCCTTTCTGTTCCCTCTGGTCATTACAATATGCACATTTTATTTTGTATTTATGTAAAAATCATTACATAATGAATCACACATGCACACGTGCGCACACAGACACACACGCACCCACACCCTAGGACTTTGATGATACAAAGTTAAGTTCCTTAGTCTCTTCAGTATTTATAAGGCAGAAGATAAATTTTGTTGCCAGAGTTCAAAACTATGTAATCATTTACTCTTCAGGCCTCTTGTCACTGTTTAGATTATATTCTGTTTATTTTTTTTAAGGATGTACAGCAAGAACCAGTTTATTTGCCCATGGCAAGGACCTGCTCAAGTACAGAAGAGATCTTAGCTAGGTTTAAATGATGAAATTTACTACCAGCTAACTCTATTTAAAAGCGGTGGTGGAAAAATAAGTAAATTTTAAAAAGAACTTGTTTTAAAGTATCTTTAGCCACAGCCATTTAAACACCGCCAATTATTTTGGAGGAAGCCTTGAGTTAAGGCATTTGACAGCTGTGTGTCTTAAAAGCTGCCCCAACATCTTTCCCATATATAAAACTGATTTTGGAAGATGTCAAATTCTCCCCCCTCCCCCCGTCCAAGCTCAAGTGGGGATCAGCCTTCATGTTGGATGAGAGCCCTTCTATTGCCCGATGACCTTTCTGCTGTAAAGATCTGCTTCCCATTGAGCCAGACTCCTCTGTTTCTTCTTTCTTTGAGATAACAGCCGATTGTCTTCTGCCTGAATCATCAGAAGTAGTTATTTTTTTTTTTTTTGAGCTGGTTTTTTGTTTTCTCTTGAGCTTTTGTGTTGAGCATAGCGCCATTCTCCTACCCATCACCAAAGGAATAAATAATTTATGTGATCCACTCCGATGTCTAAACAGCAATGCATGTTGGAGTCTCTGTCTCCCACTGTCCCCTCCAACCCTGGTCTCATGAGTCTGTGAAGGTTCCCCAATGAGTCTCTGACTTCTCTTTCATCATTTCGTTATTGGGAAAATCAGGTGGTTCTTTGTTGGGGGTGGGGTCAGATATTAGACTATGAAACAAACAAAGTGACCGTCAAAGGGGATGGACCACAACCTTTTTTTCCTGCGAAGATGAATAGGACATACGCAATAGTCTGAGTGATTTGCATGCACATCACCTAAGGAAAGCTCAGAGAATCAAAAGGAATTTGAAAATGGGGTTTGGGGGGGTGTCAGGAATTGTGATTAACTCTTCATTCCTTCCTCTGAGTTGAGTCAGCGTACCTCTAGTCAACTTCAAATTCCTGGGATGTGGCCAGCTTGATCTTCTCAGGCCAGGAGAGAGGAGGACTGGTTAGTTGTCTGACTCTTACCAACAAGTCAGCACACGATGGAGGAGAAGTTCCCAAAGGGAAATTCAAGTTTTATTTCGGGGGGGGGGGGTGGAATGGAACTAGATCCTGGGCAGCAGAAACCACATACATAAAATATGATGGTGCGATTTTTTTTTTTTTTAATGAACCATGCTTTTCTGTGGTTAAAGCTTAGAAAGTAAAGCAGCAGCATCATAAAGCAGAGAGGTGTTGCTCAGTTATGTAAATGGGGTTTAGGGACGAGGTAGCTCATGGCAGGGGGGCGTGTATAGGAAAAATTCAGAATTGCCTTGTTGGTAGAATTAATGCCTGGCAAAAAAAAAAAAAAAAAAAAACTTGTCAAGAGTACAGACTTAATATTTGAGTTGATTGAAGTAACTCAGAATGATGGTAAAGATTTTATTCAGACATTCTGTACATATTAACAGGCAGCTTTTTGAATTATAATTATAGTCAAAGATTATAGAATCAACTAGGCAACACTGTGAAGAGCCTATTAATAAGAGAGCTAAAATAAAATACCATGTATTTTTTAACTCCTTATAAGGCACACCTTCTCTTACTAGATCTGGTTCATACCATTTATTTCTTGAGCATCATTGGCCTTGTTGGAACCATGAGTCTGGGCAGACCCAGTTCTGGTCAATATCCGCCGTGAAAAATGTAATGCGGGTTTCATATTTCCAGACGTCTCTACCCCTTGGGAGTCTTATCTCTAACCATAAAATCATTCTAGATGCCACAGAGAGAAATAGGATATGCCGTGCGTGATGGGCTATAACTGGTAAAATCTATTGGCAGCTTTCCTTAGAACGAGGTTAATTTGGCTAAAATAAATTGACCTGTCCACTTATTTTGATGAAAATAAATTTCAGTTCCAGAAAAACAGAGAAGGGAGAGAGAAGGCCTCTGAAATGGAAAAAGCTAAAAGTGACTTGACAATATTGTTTCAAAATATGAGCAGCTATCAGCACTTCAGCATTTTTTTTTTTCTCTGAACACGGACTGACGATGCCTTAAAAAGTGATTTAATTACACGTAAGACGTTTCCTAAACCAACTCCCAAAAGTCTACCTCTCGAATCAGAATAAGGCAGCAATACAGACATACCTTAGAATTTGTACTCTTGTTTTTAAGCGTTCCTAGCACGATTCGCCTATTAATTTTTGTCTGATCAGAGATGGGTGGAAAGAAGGTCAAAGCTGCCTCTAGTCATGACCTCACTTCCTTTGGGGTAACGAATATTTTAAAAAGGAAATCGTGTGTGTGTGTGTGTGTGTGTGTGTGTGTTTTCTTACAGTGCAGACCTTCTTTCACTTTAGTTAGTTCTTCAGGTTTTAAAAATTAATCTCTTTAAAGAACTCTTGGTCAATCCCTTTTGAAGCAACTGATTTCCTAGAATTTTTATTTCCAAACTATAATCATAATGTGCTCATTAAATTTACAACTTAATTATAAATTTTATGACTACAAACATGATGGGCTCTATTACATTTAAAAATAATAGAATTATTAGTCCTACACAGCAAAAAGCACATAAAATTTTGAAATGAATCTCCACTTCAAAAGGAAAAGCCGTCCCTGCTGGAGGGTACTTCTCTGATTTTCCATTTTTACCCTATATGATTTCTTATTGCCCTGTTTCTTTCATGGAACCCTGAGCCATGATTGAGAGTGCCATCGGATTAAAGAATATTCTTAAAAGTTGCTGATTTGGGTTTTATTCTAGCTCCATGAAAAATTAGATGACAGTCTGACATTTTTCTGAGTTGATTGGACGTTCCATGTTTACACTGCCTTTCTAAGCCCTTGATGAGACATGCGCTTCTCCACGGCATTTTATACAGTCATTAAGTCACCGAGGGCTTCCCTGTGACAGCTCTGCTCCATTACTCTCTGCAGAAAATGACAGACACTTAGAGTTGTGAGTTTCATCTATGAATAGGTTTCAGACTGCAGGCTTTAGGTAACCGCTGGAGCTCTGATGGACTTGATATGAGTACCGGTGTGCCATCTAAAGACTAGCTATCAGAATTTATTTCCCAGCATTATCTTGTTATTACTAGTACTTCTTCATAAAGGGGAAAGGTTGGCCTCATAGTGAGGGAATAGAGGCAAGGGTCTACAGACACGTGTGTTTTTGAAGATCAGCTTCTAGCAGCTGACGGAAGGGTGTGCACAGAGAATTATTGTCATAATAAATGAATTGGCACATGAAGAAAATAAAGTCTGTTCGTATACTCCCATGCAAGAATGGTTTTTAAGATCTATTTTAAATAATGACTTGCTTTTTTGTAAAGCACAGACGAATACATTACATAATGCTTTTATTAATGGCTTCTACATTCTACCACGTAGTCCAGCTAAACTCAGGATTTTAAATTTCGGGCTAAAGTTTCGCCATCAGTTTTTATTAATAATATGAACCAATTTCTCTGATTTCAAAATGTGTCATTTAATTGCAACCAGAATGATGAGACTTTACTCGGATTAAATAAGGAACTTACGATTCAAGTTCCTCACTCCTTGCCAATCCTTCATAAATTCCCATAAGTTAAAGTATTAAAATATATTTTATAGTAATTTCAAATAATAACTAATCAGTAAATACAGAACATCAGTACACCACACATTCAGCTTTGTGTAGCATAAACGATTAGAGTTGTTGCAAACTTTGGGCAAAAAACAATGATCTCAGACAATTTCGTAGTAAGTTAAACTTGGAAGCAAAAAGTGAAACCTCTATAGGCAATAATAAAAAGAAGTGAATCACGGCGCCAGCCATATGAGAATTGCCAGCCGTGCACTTGTCAGCCTGTAGCCTGCTACGTGAAATCGACTATCTCATCGGTACCGCCAAGCGACAGCCCTATGTGAACTGCATAGGCTGCACAGTACCGCCCACCCCAGCAGCAGCTAGAATGTGCTTGATTAGGGTAAGCACTTTGACTCGAGAATTTGAATGGGGAATTCACAGAATCTGTTCGCATTGGGAGCGGGAGCTGAAAGCGGTCATGGAGGAGGTGAAGTCATGGGGAGTCGTGGCAAACCCAAATTTTGAGTACTGTAGGGAAGCAGAAATGATATTGTATGGAGTGTACACAAAAAGGGAGAGAATCTTCAAAGTGGCTCAGGGTGTAGAACATAGAGCTTTCTGGAAGCATGGCCTATAAAGACGGCCATGGGATAGCCAGGTGAGTTAATGGAAGACCATAAGAGTGAGGCTATAAAATGATTCCTGGATTTCCTAAAGTCTGATTATTTAGCTTTTCTGAGTTCCTACAAATGTGTAACCTTTAAATAAGGCCCCGCCACTTGTGGGGACTTCAGTGATCTCTGTCCTTTTGAACCAAATAACCCAAACTCGAATAAAACAAGCAAAAACATGATCAACCAAGGAGGCAAGAGTGAGTGCCAACTGTTAGCACCTACTTCCATGATGTGACATGACGTATCGGTATAAGGTAGAAATGAAATATTTGTACAGATGTTCATAAAACAAGAATACGAATGAAAATAATATCTCATGCCTTATAAAGCGAAACATATTTAACTTTTAGTTTAATGATTTGGGGGTTTATTAATATAGTCAATGTTTGTTTAGTACCTAGCACATATCAGATACTCTGGTATTTGGTGGGGGAGGGGATATAAAGATAAATAATCTTTTCCCTCAAGGAACTTGTAGTACCTACCTAAATAAAACAGCATCTTTTTGATTTGTAAAAATACCTGTTGCTTTTAGATCCTCAAACTGCTATTCTCACTCAAGCTGATCATCTAAGGGAATTGGTCTGGGAACCAGTTTCCTATAACCCGTTAAAATATAATGTGGCTCTTTATGCATAACTTTGAGCTCACATCTTGGATTTATGTGTGTAGACGCAGTACTATCCAGAAATGGATATTTTCTGGCTAACATATAAAGATTTGTGTACCAGTATGTCTAATTAGAAGATGATTATTCATATTTGCCGTTACTGCGTAGATTTATTTTGTGTGCTTATATAACTGCTATACATACATCACAACTACAGAGATGCATAATTAAGATTAAGACTCAGTCTGGTAAATAAATAAGAGGCTGTTCTATTTGTGATCATAAATCTGCAGTGATGTAAACAGAGGCCGTCAACGAAAGGCTCTCTTGAACACTTAGGCAGTTGGATTCAAATGGCGGAAGTCAGGAGATCACACTCCTACATATTCTCAAGATGGGTAATAAAAGGGTAAGCGTCTCAGTGATAGGGGCTGTTGCAAGGAGCAAAAGAAAATGAAACATAAATATGATGGTTCCCAACTTTTTAAAATTTTTACTCATAAAACATGATTTATTCAGGCCAAAATTTTATTCGTAGTAAAAGAAATGGAGATAGAAAATGGTTAAGATAGCCGAAGATAGTCACTCTGCTTTACACTACATATTTTGGGTTAATCACCCCTGAAAATGTTTTTTTTTTTTCATTTTTTTAAATCTCTAATAAATTTTGGTTGGAATGGAGGATATTTGCAAATCTCATGAATCCTCGCTATAGCCATTCCTTCACCCTTTTCTTATCAAGGACATTTTAATTTAGTTGGTTGGCCAAATTAAGGAAATCTGAATGGCTTTGGCTTGTCTTTTTGAAAGCTGTCCCAGCGCCGGTGAAAACAAAAGGTTCTGTTCTCCCTGGATGAAGTTCAGACAGCCCCTCCGCCCATGACCTCCCCACTCTGCCCTCTTTCTCCTGCTTCCCCAACGTTTAGTCCAGAAGAGCCAGAAAATGGCTCTGTGACTGTTCTTCAGTGGCAAGTCATTGTTGATGATTCCCTCCAGAGGACGTGAGACTGCGGCGAGACCCTTGCTTAAGAAGTCACTGTTTTGTGACACTTGCCACGTCCTTGTCCTCTCTGGGGTAGATTACTGCAGTGTGCTCTACTGGGATGTGTCTCTGAAGTTCACTTGGCAGACACTTGTATTATCATTTCAGCCAATTTTTTTGTGTATAATATGTCATAGTAGTGTACATTAAAATGATGAAAATGCTTCTTGCCTTTAAAGAATTTCTAATGCAACAAGGGTCAGCATTTTGTTGATAAGCTACCAGTGGATGACAAATTCTCATCAGAAATAACACAACCTATTGACAGAGTTAGGCAATTTGTTAGAAATAGTCATATTAGAAATGTGTAGTCCCTGGCCCAAAATATGCTTAATATATATGCTGGATGAATAAATAAATTAGTTGAATTCACCATAATTCTGGGTGGATTTTACTTCTTTCCCAAAGGATGGCTTTCCAGATACCTAAAATATGAATGCAAGTGAGGTTTTTGTACACTAATTAGGTATCTCTTTGTAGGTGTCAAATCCCAATTTAAATAAAAACATAAACTTGTTAAAAATTAAGATCTAAACTACAGAGCTCTTCAAAGCCATTGGTACTAATAGACTTGGCTTGAGCAAAACAATTTCCTGTCCAAGAGAACAAATTCTGACAACCATTTCAAATCATCAGAGCTAAGTTTTATAACTTGGGTTTTAGTGGTTTAGCAATTTATTCATTATAGTCATCGAAAATTAAGAAAAACAAATTTATACATTACTAATTGGATTCATTCAAAAACATGTGTACACATAGATTGGTTTTGAATAGACCCAAATTCTGTTTTGAATGGTTAACACTGTACATCATTTCACCACAGTTGGCATGTCTTCATCTGGATTATAATACGTTACATTTATAGAATAATTGTAGTCATAATTAACTATGAATATTTGCTGATTACATACTTTGTGCCAGGCACTATCTTAAAATTATTTACACGTACTCATTTATCCTCCTAACCTATGAGTGCTATGAAAACATCTTTGATAGATAAAGAATCGCGGCACAGAGGGCATGTGCCCAAAGTTCAACAACTAGTTAATGCCAGAGCCAGGATTTGAACCTGAGGAATCTATTTTTTTTCATTACACGTAAAGCCTCTGCTATTCAATGTGGCCCCTTTCTGCATATTAGAAAAAGGCCTCTCTTTGAGTGGACAAATTAGAAAAAATGCACCTCCACTGGGCAGATGCAGCCTCTCATGATTTCACCCCTAACTCATCCCTTGTCTGGGGCCTGTGTGCAGTGCATGGAATGTCTAGCTGAATGAACATGGCAGCCTTAACTTTACCTCATCTACCAGCTCTTACTACTTTGCAAATCTCAAGCAATTTTTACCTGCATGGTTTTATTTGATTTCAGCTTTAGCCACATTAGGTAAACATGGAAGTTAATTTTCCTTCCCTTACAAAAGAGAAATCTAAGACTCAAAGAGGCTTATATATTGAGCACACAATCAGTACATCATGAAGACCAAGCCAGAACGTGGGAGCAGGGAGATTTGGGCTTCTGAGCTGCTGTGTGCTTTACTGTCCACATGTGTTATGCATGATTTCATACAAGCTCTGTCGTGGGCATGTCACTAGAGTCTTTATGTGGATGAGGGAACAGGTCCAACAAGGGTAGTTACCTTGCCTTGGTTACCATGTTTCGTGAGGAGGAAGTCAGAATTCAAGCCTGGTCTGTTTGACTCCAAATCTATGCTCTTTCCCGCATGCTTACTCCACCTCTCTCTGAGTATATTTGATTGTTAGGTGTAGGCATGTCCATACACAATAACACTCATGAGTATTAGGTAGTTGGAGTTTAGGATAAAGCACTGCTTAGAGAAAATTGCCTATGAAGGATCCACTGGGGAAGACACTGCTTGCATTTTTAACAGGTTAGAACATAAAGAGGTAATACTTTAAAGAGGGAGAACCACTTAATTAGCAAATACTAAGTGAGCACCTGTTAAATGCCAGGGAGTCATTTAGGTGCAATGTGGGGAAACAAGTCTGAAAAGCAAAGTTCTTATCCTCAAAGGGATCACAGTCTAATTAGTGAGATAACTAAAGGGCTTGGATGTGAAAACTACAGCCCCTCAGTAATCGCCAAGGACCTCTTTCAGTAGAGGCTCATTTTGTGGACTCACAGAAGAAACACAGATTTGAAGTGTCCACTTCTTCCTCTCTACTGAGTAGAGTACGCACATCTAATAATAACAGATCTTGTTCCCCCAAAGCAGAGCCTGAGACAAGGACTCAGTGTAGGCAGTTTATTGGCTGGTAGTCTCTGGGAGACAGGGAAGGAGAAAAAGCCAGTATCAAAAAGCATCACCAAGGTTGTCGGTGAAGGGGTCCAGCTGGCGCCAAGCACCTCTGAGGAGGGCACCGAAACCTCTCAGAATAGTCTACTGGAAGGAACGCAGTTGCGAGCATTTGTTCGTCAGCTCCCATCCCCCAAACACTGAGAGCTGATGCTACGGGCAGTGAATTCTCCCTCACTTCTGAGCTTGCTGGTGGACTAAATGGATATTTGAGGCAGAGAGTAGAAAGTTGCATGGCTTGGGCTTGAAAGAGGACACAGTAAATTGCAGCCCAGGCCAAAATCAGAGGTGGGTTGAGAGGATGAGATGCTATAAACCTGTTTCAGGGCCCTCAGTGGGGGGCAGGACTGGTCAGCTGTTCTCGTAATAACTGAAAGGTAGACCAACCAAACAGGCAGGTGTTGATATCAGATGGTAGCCAGTCAGTGTTGGATGTTGCCAGTTGTCACTTAAACTCTCCAGGTCTCTGTTTCTTATAAAGTGGAAAGAATGATAGTACCTGCCTTACAGGTTATTAGGAAGATTCATGAACTCAGAGAGATGATGCCTTATAGAATTCCTAGTAAGTACTAAATTGTTTGGGAAATAGAGACCTCGAAAGACCTGTATCGACTGGACAAAGTTATTCTTAAGTGCTTTTTTCCCTTTATGAATCTAACTTGTTAATTTACCTAACTTACCTGTTTTCAATTTTTAAAATTCTGCTTTAGCAATTAAGGGATTAATCTGCTGAAATATCCTTGATCAATGGAATATACCTGGTTGGATGCAACAAAATTCAATTTCTTTATTGGAAAAATGTACTGAGAAAAATGCTGAATTACATCAAGGGACATATATAGCTTCCTCCCATTCTCAGAGACTAGGCCAGAAGGACTGGCATGTGATTTCATATCAGTTGTGAGTTTATGTTGATGACAACTTCTGCTTTATTTCCCCAACATCTTATAAAGGCCAGGATGGCTTTGGACATCTTAATTTTATGATGACAATTGTTAGGTTATTTTGGGAGAACTGCTATGTATTAGGCAGTATGCTCAGTCCTTGAAATGGGAAGACAAAAAAAAAAAAAAATGAATCTCTTGTCTTCAAGAAAGACCGCTCTTGTTGAAGAAATTGAATGAAGGTAGTTGAATTTTTAGAGATAATGGAAACTAGGGAGTACTAAATCACACATTGGGGCCCATTTTTACTTATTCAAGGTCAAAATAAGAAGCACAGTGAGAAAGGAATTCATCTGGGGCTCTTTAAGGAATAATTAGCTGAATTGGAGTCATAGGTGAGTGTGACTAACAATCAGAAGTCCCGTGCTAATCAAATAGAGAATTACACTGAGTCCTTCACCAAATCTGTGATGTGTGTATGGTAGTTTTATGGATGGGTTATAGCTGGTCTCCAAGATGCCCGTCTCCCCTTCCATGAACCATGGACCCAGCATTCATGCCCTTGTATGATTCCTGCCCTCTGAATGTGGGCTGCTTAAAAGTGACTCACTTTTAACAGGTATGAGACAGAAGAAGTAATGTGTGATTTCTAAAGTTAGGTAAGAATCTCTGCAGCCTCTCTATCCCAGGGGTTTCTTGGAATGCTTGCTCTTGTCATACTGTCTGTCGGAACCCAAATGGCACGCCATGAGAAGCTCTGGTTACATGGAGAGGTCACACGTTTTCCCGTGGTCACCAGCCTGAGCTGAGCTCCCAGCTGTGTGAGTGAGCCATCTCGGATGTCCCAGCCTTCAGATGACTCAGGCCCAGCAGCTCTCCGCCGTGACCACATCAGAGTTTCCAAACAGAAGCTGCCCAGCTGAGCCCCGTGAACCCACAGACCAAACGATGTCGTAAATCGTTGATTTAAACCATTAGTTTTGAGGATAGTTTCTTACATATAACTGGCGTAGGATATGTCAGTGATTTCTTAAATATAAGTAAGGTTGTAATTTTGTGTGTGGTTCTTAAATGACATTTTAAAGATGTGATTTTTTTATTTTTTTTTTTTTTACCTACCATAAAATCCATCCTTATTCGGTTTTTTCATGATAACGCTATAGGTGAAATTTTTAAATTTATTGCGCCATGAACATTTGTGTAGTCTGGTAAAGGCCAACGGATTCTTTCTTGAAGTGATACTTTTAGGTGCATAAGATAAAATTTGTAGAATGACAGTGGAAACGAATCATATGAGAATACAGTTTCCAAAATAGTTTAAAAACAAAAATCTGTGAATATGGTTATGTATATCTTCTTATTAATGTACTAAGTAAGAAGACGAATGATCAGGAAAGAATCTTATCCAGAACACGCATGTTCCCCCTAGATTCTCCCATTAACACTTAATGTACTTGCTTTATCACGTGGTCCCTAGTTTCCATTATCTCTGTTTTTATGTTTTTCAGTGCGAATTGCAAAACAAATCAGATTTTCCGTAAAGAGTTCAACGTGTATAGCATAAGTTAGAAGACAGACATATTTCAAGGCATCAGAAATAACAATAATCGGATATGACAATATCGGTGATTTCTATAGCCGATGCCACAGCTACGCAATACTACTACTTACTGATAACATTCATAATTGAAAGACATGCTCAATTTCAATCAGAAGCGACTGAATATAAAATGTAATTATTTTCTCATTTAATTATGTATTTCTGAAGTTGTATCCACAGGCTCCTTGGGTCCAAAGAGCCCCAGATGAAGGAGGCCTAATATGTGAAATGTGTACATAGTCTATGCATTAAGTTAAAATTTAACCCAAATATATAAAATAATATAGGTATACTTTAAGACTCAAATTTGAAAATAAATGGACAATTTTACCTTTAGGGTTTTGTAGTGAAATTAATGAAGGAAGCTTGGAATATTCCAAAGAGTTATTGAAAAGAAAAAGGGAGGAAGAATTATTGAATTGACAGATCTGTATTAGTTTGCAAGGTCTGCCGTTAAGTACCCCAAACTTTGTGGTTTAAAGCAAAACAGATGCATTGTCTCATAGTTCTGCAGGCAGGAAGTCCAAAACCGACCTATCGGCAGGGCCATACTCTCTCTGATGGCTCCAGGGGAAAATCCTTCTTTGCCTTTTCTAGTTTCCGATGTTTGTTATCAATCCTTGGCTTATAGATACATCACTCCAGTCACAAGTCTGTCTTCTCCCTGTGCGTCGTCATCTTCCCTCTGCATGTCTGTGTCTCTGTCCAAATTTCCCCTTTTTCTAAGGAAACCAGTCATTAGATTAAGGCCCAACCTAATGATCTCATTTTCTTACCTTCCCATTCCCCCAACCCTCCCCATTAGCAACCACCAGCTTGTTCTTTGTATCCATGACTGTTTCTGTTTTCGTCATTTATTTTGATTTTGTTAGATTCTACATATAAGTGAGATCATATGGTATTTGTCTTTCTCTCTCTTATTTCACTTCAGGTACTACCCTCTAGGTCCATTCATGTTGTTGCAAATGAAAAGATATTTTTCTTTTTTATGGCTGAATAATATTCCATTATGTGTGTGTGCACACACACCCCACATCTTCTTTATTCATTCATCTATTGGTGGACATCTAGGTTGTTTTTATGTCTTAGCCATTAGTAATAATGCTGCAATAGACATAAGGGTGCATATATCTTTCCAAATTAATATTATTATTTTCCTTTGGATAAATACCCAGAAGTGGAGTTGCTGGATTGTATGGCAGCTCTATTTTTTATTTTTTTGAGGAATCACTATATTGTTTTCCATAGTGACTGTACCAATTTACAATCCCATCAACAGTGTACAAGGGTTTCCTTTGCTTCACATCCTTGCCAAAACTTATTTGTTGATTTATCAATGATAGCCATTCTGACCGGTGTGGGATGATTCTCATTGTGGTTTTAATTTGCATTTCCCTGATCATTAGTGACATTGAGCATCTTGTCATATGTCCGTTGGCCATGCATATGTCCTCATGGGAGAAATGTCTATTCCGGTCCACTGCCCATTATTTAACTGAGTTGTTTGTTTGGTGGTAAAGTTGTATGTGTTTTTAAATATGTTTTAGATGTTAATCCTTTATTGGATATATCATTTGCAAATGTCTTTCCTGACTCAGAGGGTTTCCTTTTTTTTTTATTTTGTTGATGGTTTTCTGTGCAAAAAACTTTTAGTTTCATATAGTCTCATTTCTTTATTTTTTTTTTCTGTTCCTTGCCCAAGGAGACATATTTAAAAAGATATTGCTAAGAGCAATGACAAAGAATTTGCTGCCTATGTTTTCATCTAAAAGTTTTATGTGTTTTTAGGTCTTACATTTACATTTTTAATCCATTTTGAATTTATTTTTATACATGGTGTAAGAAAGTGGTCCAATTTTATTTTATTTTTTTACATGTATGTGTCCAGTTTTGCCAGGTGCACTTATTGAAGAGACTGTTTTTACCCCATTGTATACCTGGTTTCCTTTCTCATAGATTAATTGACTATATGTGTAAGGATTTATTTCTGAGCTTTCTATTCTGTTCCATTTATATATATGTGTGTGTGTGTGTGTGTGTGTGTGTGTGTGTGTGTGTATCTCAGTATATAATAGTATGCCAGTACCATACTATTTTGATTATTTTAGCTTAGTAGTATAGTTTGATACCAGGGAGCATGATACCTGCCATTTTGTTCTTTCTCAAGATTTCTTTAGCTATTTGGGGTTTTTTTTTGTGGTTCCATATACATTTTAGGATTAGCTGTTCAATTCTGAGGAAAATGCCTTTGGCATTTTAATAGGGGTTGCACTGAATCTGTACATAACTTGAGATCGAAAGGACATTTTAACAATATTAATCCTTCCAATTTATGAGCACAATCTTATTCAATTTCTTTCTTCAGTATCTTATGGTTTTCAGAGTACAGGTCTTTTACCTTTTCTGTTAAATTTATTCCCAGATATTTTAAACTTTTTTATGCAATTGTAAATGGGGTTGTTTTCTTAATTTCTTCTTCTGATCGTTCATTATTGGTGAGTAGAAGTGCAATAGATATCTGTATATTGATTCAGTAACCTACAACTTTATGGAAGTCATTTATTCTAATAGTTTTTTTTTCATGGAGTATAAGATTATCTAACCATAGTATTATGTTATCTGCCAATTATGAGAGTTTTATTTCTTCCTTTCCAATTTGGATGCCTTTTTTTTTTATTTGTCTTGTCTGAATGCTGTGGCTTGGACTTCCATTACTTATACTGCATAGAAGCAATAGTGGGTATCATAATTTGATTAATTCTGTAAAGATTTTATTTTCAAATAAGGTCATATTGTGAGGTACTGGGGGTTAGAACTTAAACATATCTTTATTTTTGGATGAAAGGGGCACATAATTCAATCCAAAACAACCTGAGATCATTATGATTCAAAGGAAAAAAAAAATTAGTTGTAGTTTGAAACTAAATATTTCTAGAAAGGTCTGAAATTAAATACATAGTACATTTCGATAAATGTTAGCTGTTATTATTAACAATGCCTGTTGAGTATACAGCACAAAATCATCAGTCATTTAGGCCCCTTTGCCCGCAGCCCTGATATTTATATGATTAACTACGTGGACTCACTTTTAGTGTTTTATATTTTACAAAAATTTAATCCAAAATATTTCTTATGAGGGGCTCTGTAGCATTGTGATGTTCAAAATATGTAGGAACCATAATTCTCGAGAATTCTTAGATACTTGATGGAAACATATCGTAAAATATATGTCTATATATACACATATATAGATATATAGATCTAAAAGAAAATATATACGTGTGCGTGCGTGTGCGCGTGTGTGTATATTCTTTTAGATTGGAAAAGACTCAAAGGAAAAAATCTAGAAGCCATTTGATTTCAATGAGAGAAGTCTAAAAAGCATTGCTTTGGGCCAAGAGGTCTTCACCAGGAGGTACGAAACCTCTGTAAATCTTTCCTCTTCTTTATGTGTTGATGTTAATACTCGTGTCCTGGATTGCTTCAACTGGAGTATATGCAAATTCCCTTATGCCACAACTGGCATGTAACAGATGCTCAAGAAGAGTGACTTCCAGTCCCCAATGCTTCCACAGCCTCCATGACCTCAATCTCTTGTTGAAGTGGGTACCCTGGTAGGGGAAAAAAAAAATTCTATGAAATGGAAACATGTTATGCATTTCTTCTATAGTAATTTAACTAAATCTGAGAAAACAGTGGCATTTTTTTTTTTAAAGTAAAAAGTGAAATAGGCGACTCATTCCCCTTTCTGTTTGTCTATGAGCAGCTTCAGGTGGTCAGATTTCCTCTTGTTAGCATATTCCTTCCAACAGAACCTTCCAGAAATCTTCAGTCGGGTGAAGAGAAGGACACCAGGCTTTGCAATCCTGTGGTGTTGCTTGCTGAGGGAGAGGCAGAGGTCCGCCTGTATAATCCGATTTCATCAACTCACACTAATCACTACTGATAGTAGCAGAATTTAGCCTGGATCTGCTTAGTTAATCTAGATTGACAGGAGGTAAAAGAAACGGGATGCAAGGACGGAAACAAAGGAGCAGACCCGACTCTGATTTCCAGCCTTGCTTTTCCATCTGGGGCATCTAATTCGCTCTCCTCTGGGGCTTCTATTTTTCTTACCTGTAAACAAATGTGACTGGTTGTTAGGAGACCAGCCTTTCACGGAGCAGTTCCATCAACAACAGGTGCGCCGTGAGTCCCCAGGTCTGCAGAGAGAGCACTACCTCTGGTGTGGAGCTGCGCAGAAGGTACTTCCAGGTACACACTGTACCTGAGACTATGTATTATTTATTGAAACTGAGCTCTGCATTCTCTTTCTCCTCTGGGCAGCCCTGGAGTCAGCCACCTCCTAAAATGGATGCCACCAGCAGCTAACCTACAAGGCTCCTAACTGCGACTTGCTTTTACTCTTTTTCTTACGAAGTGATTGTAAGCGATCGCTACCAAGCTTTTTATGAAAGATCGGGGAGGAACTGGGAATTGCACCTCAGCAGCTGAGAGATGAATTCCTCTGTGATTGGGGACAGTTGCACATGGATTCAAGTTTTGTTTTTTAAGGAGGTACTCCACTTGGAATGTTGCGGATATATAGAAGAAGATACCCATGTCGCAGCTTCTGCTGTCATATACTGAGTGATTATAGTGGTGACCTGTTATGTGTGTGTTCGCTTGCTTAGTACTGAGAAGAAAAATGGGTTTCCTGAAGGTTATCTTCATTGTTACTTATGATGTCTGTGTCTGGCAAAGCAGGGAACTTTTTGCGTTTGGGTAACAAAGACATTTGGAATATATTCTACTGGATTTTCCATGTTGGTGAAACTGTTGTTGGCCACCTCAGTACTGCATGTTGCCATGCTAAAAACACCTAAGGGTAAAAATGTCTCCTGGGTAAGTTGATGACGATTTTCTATCTTTTAAAAACATTTTTTAATCGGAATTGTAATTTGAGATTTAAAGACATCTAGCGGCTTCATGTGAGTAGAAGCATTTGGGAGAACTTCAGAAAGTGTTGCCTTAGAAAAGCATATAAATATTTTTATATGTGATAGAAATCCTTTGGCCAAGTATGGTGGTGTGCTTCCTAAAATATGAACTATAAGACATGTAAACTCTAGATTTCTTTTGCCATTTTGAAGTTGCTTCATATTTGCATCTATGCACAGAATTTAAAATGCATTAATACAAAGTCAAGGTAATGATTGTAAGATGTTTTTAACTCCAGAACTGTTTGTGTTTAATTAAGATAGTACCGATTTCTTTGGGGGTGGAGTTAAGTCAAATTTTAGGGGTAGAGTGTGCAGAGTTTTTATTATTTTGAGATAGTGTCAATATGTTTCTTTTTTGTTAGAAACAACATAGCAATAGATATTTATCAACTGTAAAAGTCTAACTTCTGTCAATCAATAATGGTCATGTATAGTGCAATTTAACATTCCAGGAATGAAAATCACTCTAATCCTAAATAAAATTGACTCTTAAATGTTAATTTCCTACCAAAATAGAGAGTAGATTAAGCTCAAAATAATGAGAACAATCTGTAAACTCTTAAAGAAGCAAGAGTTTCTGCTAAAGGGAACTAAAGTTTAGTGAGCTTAATATATTAAACTTATTAGGCAGATAGATTTCCTTCTACTCTTCATCTAAAGTTCTGTCTCTTACTTACACCAACACTTTAGTCAGCACCTGCATATGTAACCCAACCATATTTATCACAGAATGCATTTTTAGATTACGATTATGGTTTTCTTAAGGTAACTCAGGAAAAATAGGTGATTCCATATTTTTGGCCAAGAAATACTTTTTACTACCTTAATTTGAAATTCAATGAGTAGGTTTACATGAAATGACACTATATTTATCTGAAGATGGTGGTTGTGATTTCAGTTACAGTTATTATTCTTTATAGTTCTGAATGAAAAGAGTTGCATCTTAGTTTAGAACACAACTTCCAGAGTTATCTCTCAAAAATTGATAAAATATTTTTAAGTTATTCATTTTTAAAAATTAATACCTTTTAATCTCCATATTATCGCTCTTGTTGATTTTTCATCTCCTCCTAAGATAATCAAGAGCTATTCAGAGACCTTGGCCTAAGCAACGAGTTCCCCCCCTCTGTGGACAGATGGCTCCAGCAGCTAATTCTGATGACCAAATGGGTATTTGCCACTTTCTCCCAGTACATAAACACTGAAGAAAGGAGTAGGTTCAAAAGTATATCCCTTCCATCTGATTAATCTTCCTAAAAGATTAATTCTTCCAAAACAGTGCCTGCCTGATGGGGTATTTCTATCATGAGGGTAAAAGTTGAAACAATTCTTTATAACCTTAGACTACTGTCGAGTTTGATTTACTTCAGACTCAATTATGCTAATATTTTTTGAAAAGGTTAAGTCGTTGGATAAAAACTTAGAACCAGTTACTTTAATGGAGTCAGAATACTTGTATATCCTTAGATTAAAATTTTTTTTTTATTTTATCACAAATATCTCCATGTCAGAGTTTGTCAGAAGCAAAGTTTACAAGTTTAATTACTGCCACATTACAGGGAGTACAGAGATTTGAATGATGTGTGCTGACTGCGTAATGAATCAATAATGAATGTTCATTAATGTTATAAAATGCCTTATTTTGAATATAGGGTGCAGAGAGACACTTTCAAATGTTGACCATCACTTCGATTTTAATCATCAGTGGTTGTTTTAGGCATCGAATGAGTCGCTCTGTGTTCTTTGGCTGTATCGAGTGAAACGTATCTGATTTTCTAATTTTCATATGAACATTCATTGAGACTTGAGTTCAAGAGTAGAATAAAATGATTCATCTTATTTTAAACCACATAGTGAATCTCGCAGTAGAGAGAGGAGGTCTTGTGTCTCTATCCCTGGTTCTTCTGGAGTATTCCTTAGACATACTTGGTCCCAAATAATAAACACAAACATGGTGTTGAACTTCAGAAGCTCAGAGTGAACCACCACCTTTCTTTTCCTGGGGCACCTGAGGCACACCTGTGACAATGTGGCATGTGGGCAACCACTTAACCCATGCCTGAGACATTCCGTGACTGTGAAATGGACAAGAGGAAAGTAACTACCTGTTTCTCTGAAATGTGAGGATTCTGGTCATTCTTGCTATAAGAGTTCAACAGTCATTCAGCAAGCGTTTGTGGAGTGCCTCTTGTATGATAGTCTTGGCTCTGGAGAAGCAGTAGGGAATGACACTTGAAAATCTCCATCCGCATGGACCTCACCTTCTGGAGAAAGGAGACAGACAAAAAGCAAATAAGTAGTATTGGAGATGGCAAGTGAAACAAAGCAGGGAAGGGGTGAGGAAGTGCCAGCGACTGAGAAAGGGTGTTGCAAATTGGTTGATCAAGGTAACTGGGCAAAACCTTGAAGAACGGAACAGAGCCAGCCATGGGGAAACGTAGGGATCAAACATCCCCAGCAAAAGGCATGCTCAGGTACAAAGTTCTGAGGCAGGAGCAAGCAAGGAATGGCCAGAAGGCTAGGGTGAGGGGACTGTAGTGGCATTCTTGAAATTTCCTTACGTCTTTTGACTGTACTTGGCTATCTTTGGTAATTGTTTCGCTGGGGAGTCTAAGACACACCTAAATCCCTGTACTTAAATCTCCAGAGAATTGTGGTACGGAGAGGCATCATAGGACAGCACACACTGGCGCGCAGACGGCAGGAAGGATGGGGAGACGACTGAGCATCATGACACATTCATGATTTAAAAATGGCCCTTAAGGGTTGAGAAGTTTGTTTATCTGTGAATGTTTTTGAAACAGTTTTACAATGAGCACGATGTTGTTTTTGGAGTCAAAACTTAGAGTAAATTTAAAAATAATGTTGAAGATGGTATTGAGAAAGAGGATTTGGGAGTAAGGACCTGGATTTATGGCATGCGGCTTTTCAAACAGCAGTTTTTACTTTTTTGTTACTATAGCTTATGTACACACTATGAAACATTAGTGTGGAATCTCCATGTAGTATTTAACTATAAAAAACTCTTCCAGAAGTCTGTTTATTGAGACATGGTCTTGTGGACATTTATTCATGAATGCTGTTTGGACCCTAAAGGCTGTAGATCTGACTTTATGCCAGACTGACCTTCTTTGTTGAAATGTCACTTTGCCCAGGAAATACAAAAAACAAAGACAGATCCCATGTAGGATTCCAGTGCTGTGCAAATCCTCAAGATCTGAAATCACTCATACTGAACTTTCTTTATCGGTTGTATGAACCTATATGTGTTAATTATTATTTGTGCATAGTACATTTCATAAGCCGCCTTTCCATTTTTTAAATTAGGTACTGTAAGAAACTAATAACACTTATTTAAGAAAATGAAGGGATGCTATGAAGAACACAAATACATATATTTACATAACACAGAATGCTAGAGATGAAATAAGAACTCAGAACTTCATAGACATGCTTCTATCAAAACTATTAAGTATGCACATGTTCTTATAAAATAGATGTTACTAGAAACTGGCTAAGAGACTAACATGAAAATTAAACACACTTTGTACAGGATGGGACACTGACAAGCTTCTGAAGTGGAAAAGGTGTCGTCCAGGGAAGTAATCCATCACCTTTCCTTGGTTACATGATCCACGTTTCACCTCATTTCCATATAGATGTCTCTCGAATTGTCAAAAATCACCACTCTCGTTTCTCTTTTTAACCTCTGATCACTTAGATAGATATGTCTGTCTTGATGAATTCAAAGATGAATGGCTTTCACTTGTGATTTTGTTGGAGATTTACCTCCTGCTGGTTTGCTGGTCTTTCAGACAATAAGTTTCTGAAAATGCCCATTTCCATATTTTCCTTTTTATGCTTTGAACATATACCATTGCCGTCAGCAGCGTTTCCCTGGTGTTATTTACTCTCCTCCCTTTCCCTGTCGGGTACATTAGAAGGGCTAATCAACTAATTTCAAACACCTGTGCAGGGTTTTTTTTTTTTTTTTTTACAACTTCACTCAAAATTGGCAAGAAGTCAGAGTGTCTGATGATTCAAATAAATTGTTTACTTACGCTCACAGCTGTTAAGTTTCTTCCAGAAACTAACACATACAGTTTTTTACTTCTAACAAATGTTTGTTTTGTTTTGTTTTGTTTTGTTTTTTTAGTAAAAAGATAGACTCTATATCTAGGCTGGGAAGTCTGAGAAATTACATCAGATGACTCTAGTAAATAGGATGTGTGATATTTTATATAGCAAACCATATAGTGTAATGAAGTATCTACTTGTACGAAACTTGCCATTAATTACTATGTTTTTGAAAAAAGTTTAATTTTTTAAAACGTTATTACCTTTTGACCCCCTTCATCCATTTCACCCTCACCCCTGCCTCTAGCAACTACAAACCTGTTTCATTTTTCATTTTGTTTTTTAATGTTAAATTGTGTACCCTTTAAAAATAATTACAGTTCTAACTTACAGGGTACTGAGACAAAGGAGCGAATTATCCTTCTCGGTCTCCAAACTAACCTTTTCTCCTGCTTTCCTGTTTCATATTTCTCGCTCTTATGCTCCAAAATTGAAAGCATTGTGACAATGCATCATAATGAGGAAAATATGGGCTTTAGAGACAGATTCTGAGTTTAAATCCTGATTCCTCCATAGCTATGTGCCTTTGGACACATTATTAACCTCTGAGGTTTAGTTTATTCATCTGTTAAATGGGATGGGAAGACATTTCCTTTAGGGATATTTTAAAACTAATGCACGTAAAGTTCTTATCGGAATGCTAGCACTCACGAGTACTTTGTTAAATTCCCATTCACTCTTTCCGTCTGTCTTTTCCCTTCTGATCCGACCGCTGTCGCACTCATTCAGGGATTTCTTGGCTGAACCTACTAGGGGACTCTGGAGCAGCCTCTATATTAAGCCCTAACATCCCAACTGTCCCTTCTCCAGTCCATTCCAAACGCTTATAGTCAATAAGTTCCCTTCCACCTAGATTTTCATCAGTTCTCCAGCAGAGCAAACCCTTTACAGATTCCTCACCATCCATAGCTAAAGTAAATTAAACCTCCAAGCCAACTGAGTTTCCTACAGAGCAGAGAGCCAGGGGTCTGGAGTCAGAGGAGGGCAGAGCCAGACCTTCCTATGCTCACCCTGGGCTCCTTTCTGCTGGTTTAAGCCCCAGCCTTAGTCAAGAGGAGCTTCCGGCTGGTGGAGCTGCTCTTCTAGTTTGCTGTCTGTGGTTCTTACACAGCCAACGTCTGAGGACAGTGGAGAGATCCAATTCCATTTGGGGTGCGCTGTCATTGCACGCAGATGATTCACAAAGGGGTGCAAAGAGGTTTCCGCTTGGGGTTGTCATCTCCGCCTGCGTGCTCCTGAGTCTAAGGAGCATGAACTGAATGCCACTGGAATATGGAAAAGGATGGGTGAGGAAAATCTTCAAGTTGCTAAGTGTCTTCCCTTTTCCTTTTTGGATGAAGGTTACAGAGAGAGGGAGAGTGAAGAAGGATTGGAACGGGGAGAGAGAAAGAGATGGAAAGAGAGAGAAGGAGGTGTGAAGAGTGCTTGCAAGCTCAAGCAGGTGCATGAAAAAAATATGTAAAATCTAAACTTGAGAGCACTGTACCCAGACTAAACAAGAAATGTGACATTTCTGGGAGAGATTCCGCTGTGAGCAATTTTGAATGAAGTTACTAAACAAATGTGGATCCTGTTTCAGGGATTTGTTCAAACAAGGGTGACCAGAAGGCCCATATCATGCCTGTTGCCCATTGCAATTATTGATTGTGTCCTCCTTCATTCCCAAGGGGGTTCTGGCTTTGAATGAAGTACATGGTCATGCTCATTGTTACAGCAGAGTGTGAGTGGACGGTTAAGGTCAAGAGGAATGGCCTGAGGGAGGACTGGAACGGTATGAGCTCCCCGCAGAGAAGGCCCTCCTGCTGGTCCTCTGAACTTCAGGAGTAGAGGGAAGTATGGACAAATCAGTGGACAAGCCTGGCAGCAGGCAGAGCCACGGCAGCTGTGTGACTTGGGGCAAGGGAATGATCTTCAAGGATCACTTTCTTTACCTGCAGAATGAAGATCATTATACAGGTATACAGGCCTAACTCATTTTGTTGTACTTCACAGAGAGTGACTTTTCTTTTTTCTTTTTCTTTTTCTTTTTTTACAAATGAAAGATCTGTGGTAGCCCTGCACTGAGTAAGTCTATTGGTGCTATTTCTCCAACAGGCTCAGGTGATGGTTACTGGTTTTTAGCGATTTTTAAAAAACTTAAGGTGTGCACATTGTTTTCTTCGACATAATGCTATCACGCACTTAATAGACTACAGTATAGTGTAAATATAACTTTTATGCATGCTGGGAAACCAATAAGATTTGTGTGACTCACTGTTTTGCAATATTTGCTTTATTGCCATAGTCTGGAACTGAACCTGGAATATCTCCGAGGTATGCCTGTACTCACGTCACATGGCGGTCTGAGGATTAATCATAAAAATGCAAGGAATATATGTATTGGGGACAAGAGAGGTCATAGGAAAGAACAGTTAGGCAGTGATTTTATCTAGCCATGCTACTTAAAATTACCTCTGGTGCCAATCTGGATTTCTTAGCCTGGTCTTGAAAAGGGTGTCTACATCTGGTCTTAGTCTGTTTCTGGTCTAGTTCCCGTAGCTTCCATAAACAGAACCGCTACCTTTCTGAACACATGTGCTGTGGTCATACCTTTGCTCCCACTGCTTGGCTACCAAGTTGACTCCCACACCACTGAAGTCGAAAACTAAGTCTTATTGGTAAAGGTCATGTAAAATAAAAGAGATCATTAGGATTACCTTTACCGCACATGTAGATGTAACCCTTATGGGAAGTAAGTTTCCATTTATGTCTTTAAGACTTACAGAACATACGACAATACATTTCAGAATTCTAGGTGTTTATTATGTCTTCGATAATTAACCTGTTTAAAGTGCAATCAAAATCTGTTAGCTTTTATTATCAATGATGCAGTCAGTGGCTTCTGGAAAAAAAATAACAGGATATCCAGAATACTCTGGGATGGAAAGAAAGATAGGATTTCTCTTAGAGACCAATGCCAGTCCAAGAAAATGGGGCATTACATGAGGAAGGAGCATTGTTTTAACTTGTATTCTACGCAAAAATTAAAGTGAGATGGAAATTATCAAAATTCAGAGGCAGCCCCCACTCCTTTAAAAAAGGAGACTCGTATGCGGAAGTGCAAACATCAGTATTCCTCTCACTGTGGAAGTTTTTATCTTGGCACGCTTTGCTCATTCTTAGCTCTTAAATTTATGATTGTTATTAACTTTCCAGGTCCAACCAGGGGAGTGAAATGAGCTGACTTAGCTCTCTGGGAGCGGGAAGGAAAGGACCTGAAGGTAGATGACAGGGTTCCTTCATCTATTCTGTGTGGTTAAACTAATGCCACAAGGTGATATCATTGAACCTCCTCCTTCTGGAAGGGGATGAATATCTCACATAGCCTGGAGCCCGAGAAAATAACCCCTTAGACGTTCTATTTAAATTAGCATGACCTTAAGAAAGGCTGGGAGTGAAAATATTACCAATCTATCGAAGCAAAAGGAAGAAATAACATTGTTATGGAATTCTTAAAATTACCAGCATCTGCCATCTGAGCTTGACACAAGAGAAATCAAAATGGAATCACTCGTGTGAGAATTCAGGTGCTGAACAGGCTCTGAGATATAGTCACGGTGATCCCCAGAACCTACCGAGCAGCATTTTGAGTAGTTTAGTGTGGCTTCTGTTACTGCAGTGATCTGAACAGCATCCGTAGTAGCAGCAATAATAGCATGTATTTTTAAATTTGAATCACAGGTATCGGGTAGACTTTTCTAGACTTGCAGGCAGGTTGTAGCCTTGTGCAATCTGGGCTAAACAGATACAACCTGCTTTCTTCATAAAGCTATCTTAGAGCTTCGTACCTATAAGCAGGTATCCTTTAAACCCCAAAGATCCACGGGGGAGTCTCTCTGGGGTAATTGGTGTGGCGGAACTCAGTGAAGAAAGTCAAGTTAGGACTTTGTTGGCCACTGGTATTGCCTCTGGAGATAAAGGAGCAGAGAGAGTTTATTTTTGTTTTTGTTTTCCCTAAAGGCTGTGCAGGAGTACAGACAGAAAAGCAGAGAGATGAGAAATGTTTGAGAGAGGGAGAAAAGAAAACAAAACACATCTCACTGTCTCATGTCTCAGATGACACGCTTGCTTGTCTACGTAAGAGTCAGTACTGAAGTCTTAGAAGCTGTGACAGCTCACATGAGTGTCTTCATTTCCTGCTGCTTTCTTAATAATCTCATAAAAATACTGGAAAGATGACTAAGTACTACCCCGTGAGGTGAGCTGTTTATGTGGGTGCACATCCAACTCTGTCCTTGGTGTCTCTCTCTGAGAATCTCACCACTATAACACATTATCAAAGTGTTCTTACTGTATTCTAATGTGATTTAAATTCATTAAATTTCTAGAAAAAACACCCATGTTTTTAAACACGAAATTGCAAGTCATGGTGGCAGTGGATAAGCATATGTCTCAATACTCAGTGGACAAGTGTATT
Source organism: Rousettus aegyptiacus (assembly GCF_014176215.1). Classification (NCBI taxonomy): domain Eukaryota; kingdom Metazoa; phylum Chordata; class Mammalia; order Chiroptera; family Pteropodidae; genus Rousettus; species Rousettus aegyptiacus. Next base: position 88,692,254 of record NW_023416285.1, on the reverse strand, counting down.
ACCTCAAATGAGGCAGTAGACTGTCCTTACCATTTAAGGCAATGGCGTGGGACAAAATATAATAAATACATTTGTTTCAAATATTGAGTTGAAAACATTGCTTGTTTCTCCAAGTTTCCAAGTGAAGGATAAGTCTGTGCTCATTTCACTCTTGGTTTTATTTATTTTTTTCAGTGTAACCTAAACCTGTTAATATCTATATTCAGCAAAGCTACCATGGTTGCTAGGCAACCAGGCTTAGCGGGCTAGCAAGGCACCAAAGCAAGAAATCAAATACGGCTAACAAAACCTTGATTTATGCTGCCACTGGACAGAAAATTCATTCTCCCTGTGTTCTGTATGGATTTTTCTTTTCCAAACATACATAAATCTTTCAAAATGTTAGCTCAATGCTATTAGGAGTTTAAAATGATGGTATATTAGGCAACATTTCGATGTAGTTGAATAAGTATGAAGGCAGAATCTCTGCTTTTCCTTAATTAAAACAAGAGTGGGTTTTTTCATTTGTTTGTTTTTTGTTTTTTTTTTTTTGGGCCTTCTAGACCATCCTGGACTTTTCAGTCTCACTTTTCATTTTCTCTGCAGAAAGATGTATACATTATTCTTGGAACAAAATGTCATGGAAATCGAAGTGTCAACATTGGAAAATAGAAGTTTAGGATTAATTACTGCCAGACATAGATTTTTGTATCTTTTGCATGGGAGTAAAAAAAAGTATGAATTAAGATGACTTCTTATTGTAAATTATCCTAACTTTTCTTATCTACTTTCCCCATGGAAACTTTATCACCTCTAAAGTTAAGAATAAGGGAAGCTTTTGGATTAAAGAAAATAAATGTCATCTACTTCATGGAGGGTCTCTATTATGTGACTGAAACAGAATTGAAACTTAAGCTAACATTATCTATTGTTTTATTTCATCCCTTGTTTCATAGTTCAGATTTTATTAGATAAGTTTAATATTCAGAGGAAAAGTAAACTAAATGACTCTGAATCAAATCCTTTTTGAAATAAGATTGGGGAATGATATAAAATAAAACAAATAACTGGGACTATTGAAGTAAAGATGTGGGTAAAGCTGACAAGAATGAGAACAGAAGACTGAGAGAATTAACTTAGTAATGTCTGTGGTAACCAGTACGAATCTTCAAAATCTACATGATAGAGGAAGCTGTCTTTCATTATTACTTTGCCATCCAACAGTCGTATCTATTTGACATTCTTTTTTTAAATTTTTTTTTGGTCCTTATTCCATACTTGGTATGAATTATGGTTTTTTGAGCAAACTGGAAGTTCAGATTTTATGTAAAGTCTCCTCTCATTTGTAAGCGTTGGCTTCATTAAAAATGAAGGACCTCAACATTTTGAAAGTTAAACAAAATATAACTGGAAGCCAGAATATGCTCATCATGGTTGTCATTTGTGATTCCTGATGAAGTCGAGGAAGGGCTGCTAGAGGAATCATAGGAAATTCTTGCATGTGAAGAAGCTGTAAATAAAAACGAGTTCTCAGGGAGGTAGAAGAAACAGAATCCTGGGATTTCAGGAGGAAGGGAGGCTGTACACACTGGGTCAAAAGTGATTTTCGTAAAAGGGTATCCGGTGATCTTAGAAGAGGAATTTCAAGGAATTGGTGATAATCAGGCGCAAATGCAATGAGTTGTAAGGAGTATGTGGGTGATGAAAGTTATCACTTTCATAAACAAATGAAGTACAGCCTACATTTTCCAGAAGGAGGGAGTAGGCCACAATCACTTGAGGGGAATTGAGGAAAGATGTGGGCATAGGTAGACAGAGAACAGATTTTTGGAGCAAGTGGGAGAATATGGAACCAAATACAAAGGTCTAAGGTTAACCTTTGAGAAAATGAAGAATTTAAGGGGAAGCAGAACACAGAGATGAATATGTAAAGTTTTTGTGTGTGGTTAATGACACGAATTTTGAGTAAATTCTGTTTTGGTTGGCATGTCTTGTTTGGATAGAGGTGAGGTCCTTAGAAAATGAGAAGGTTCTATGGCCGTGCCACCCTGAACATGTCCAATCCCATCTGATCTGGGAGTCTAAGCAGGGCTGGTCCTGGTTAGTACTTGGATGGGAGACCACCTAGGAAGACCATGTGCTGTAGGCATTAAAAAAAATAAAATAAAATTATAAAAAAATAAAATGAGAAGGGCAGAATGAGATAGGAGGAAGAAAGCTCTACAATAAAATACTTGTAAGCATTATTTTGAGAGTCATGGTAAAGGTGGATAAATTGATCTGTATTGAAATTCTCCAATAATTTGCAGTCACTCTGCAGAAAATGACTGAAATTATCTTTGCAGTTAATAGGTAAGAACTAAAGACAGTTGAGGAGTGAGGGTTTCTGGACCGCTAAAGTTTATACTACTGGAATGTTGTGCCTGGTGTAGCAGGTCCGAGAGAGAAACAAGAGAGTCCAGGAGGAGGTTGGTAGACTGAAGGTTTCACAGAGGTGTTAAAGGACTCAAGGTCACAGGAAAGGCTAAATGTAGACTTATTTAAGAAAACGAGCAGACCAGGTGAAAACGAAAAAGGTTATGATCAAAGAAAAGTTTCAGGATTTACGGTCCCTCAGTTAAAAGCATCTGGGATAAAGGCAAGAATGGGTGGGAGTTATGTGTGTGGATTACTGGTGAGGACATGAAAGCCCCTCTAGTAGAGGAAATTCAGGATAGGGACAGAATTTTGCCTGTGACATTCTGGATGGTGGTAGAGAGCATAGACAGCCCAGAGGAAAACCAGGCCAGGTGAAACAGTGTTGGAAAAACAGAGAGGAAGACCTCAAAAGTCGATAAATGGACATAATACTTTTACTTTGTGGCACTTATAATTTACAATTCCAAACCAATTGTTTGTTCTTGATCGCCCTTTTCCCTACTAAACTGAGGACAAGGACCATATTTCACCTATTTTATTCACCGCCGAATACCTGTTCCCAGCACAATGACGGCTCATAGCAACTATGCTCCGTAAATACTTGTTACGTGAATTAAAAGGTAATGGAAGGAGGCCATGCAGTTTGCTGTTATGGACTTTAATAAGAGATGTGAGGTCACTGACCCAAATGAGTGGGAAACATTTGGGAAATGGCAGTAAGGAGTTTATTGCTTGATAAAAATAAAAGATAAAAATTTCCAAATCAATTATAATAAAAGACAAATTCAAACACATGCTATCTCTCAGGAGCCAAAGAAGAAGGTGGTTAAATGTTTTGCTCAGAGACATAAGTGTATTTCACTACTACAATCACATAAACCAAAAACGTGCTTGGTTCAAGTCTAAATAATATGCATCCATAGTCCGTATTTTTATGTTTCGTGAAAGATTATTATAAAATGGCAGATGTATTTTAAAATTGTAACCCTCTAAAGCATTACAGTGATTTCTTGGGTTACCTACCATTCAATTTTCCCACAAGGTCATTTTCAGCAGTTCTTGCAATCTGGCCGTTGGGGTCAGAATGAATAGTAAGTTGAATATGCATCAGCCTGCCAAAAACAACCCTAAAAGCTCCAAGTATGGGAGCCAGCAAAGTTATGGAAGGCATAAGGTATGCTTGACACCTTTAGCTCTTGGCAAAATGAGTCAAGGGTATGACTTGACAACTTTTTTTTTGGGTGAGCAAGTTGTCCCTTTTGTTTAAAATGTCATCAAGAAATGATGTGTATTTGCTGATGTCAGCCAGAAAATGAAGCACTTTCAAAAATGTATTTTTAAAGCAGAGTACTCTTTGAATATACACGTACTCTGATTCTCATTTTGGTTTGGAAGCATTGTAAAATTGGCTTTACTTTTTTTTTTTTTTTTAAGTTTATGCCCTATAGGTGATAGGATTGTATTTTCCCCTCATCATTACCACTAAATTATTTTTCCCGCTGAAACTGACATTTTCAGTATCTCCACCAAAACTAACATTTTTTGCTAAAACCAACATTTTCAGTAATGAGGTAAAAGTAAATGTGTTTTCTGACATGGTTTCAAAATTTAAAATATCGGATGGTACTTCCTGGACTGAATCTGTTACCTTATGATTTGTATGTGTAAAAGAGAGATATGGGGAGTAACTCCTGGTTTTTGTAAAAAAGGGGATTTTTCAGAAACAGAGAAGAAGGCAAGATCAAATACATTGCCAGCAATTACATGAATGCCAGGCTGCCAAGAATTTTTATACTGATGGTAGCACTTGACCAGGAAGTTGTTGGTGTTCCGTTAGGATGGGAAGATAAGACCTTCGGGGTCAGAGCCATGTGATGCTGTCTTCATCTATTCATCCCAGGACCTTGACTGTCAGTAGCCCCTTAAGAAGGCATTGTTTTTATTTGATCCATGAATCGGTATTTCTTTCACAATGAACGTCCTGATACAAAGTCCACTGAGAACAAGAGAGGGATGTGTTTTTAAACATACATATAATAAATGGATTATTGATGAGATGAAATAGAGGTAGAAAAGTAAATATTTAACATTAAATTTGCCCTTTGAAATAAAACATAAAAATATCTCTGTGACCAGTTCTATGTAGAGATATTATAAGAATACTTATTTTATCCATCCAACTAGTAACTATTGAGTACCTGTCGTGTGTACTGGAGGATCAATGAGTCCTGGCCCTCAAGGAGCTTACGTTCTACTGGGGATGGGGATGGCACAGATATGTGCTATGGCAGATATTGAAGACAGAAGCAAAAGGGTAACGAGATAAACAAATATGTGATATGGTAGCTATTGAAGACAAATATGTGATTTGGCAGGTATTGAAGACAGATGTAGCAGGGTAAGGAGATAAAGAATGACAAGTTGGGGTATGGGTGTTTCTCTAAAGGCTAGAGAACACCTCTCTTGCTAAGGGAACATTTGATCACACACATGAATGCTTGCTCCCGGAACCTAGGATTTCGGTGTATGATTCTGGTGATATTCCAAAATGATTGCAGTGCGACTACTTCTAAGCCTGTTTGTAGATACTCAGTTATACAGCCTCTAGTTTTGTATTGTTTCCAAATAGTTTATTCTGAACTTGGAATAGTACAGCTTTTTCTTTATTTCTTTTTTTAAAATTTATTTTTGGCTTTTTCCTTTGTTAAATTTTCAGAAATGTGTTTGAAAGCTGCCTTTGAAATCCTAGAATTTGCTGATTAAGCTTGGATTTGGTAGTTCTTAAATGACATTCTGTGTCCTGTCTAAAATTAAGTCTGCTTTGATTGTAATAATTTGGTGTACTCTATTTCTGAACCCAGAAAAGCGTGCAATAAAAAAAAATTAATTTTTAAGGTAGACTTATAAAATATGTAGCTTATTTACCCAACAATGCTTTTCTGGAAGTTTTTGTCTCTCAACTTTTTCTGTTCCTTCATTGTATATTCTTATTTTTTTATTCTCACTACAATGCATGCATCTTGGGGAAAATGTTTAAATAGAACAAAAAGATATGATTTTACTCCTTGGGTAAAATCGCTGTTAAGAGGGTTTATACATTTTAATTCATATAGTGGTTACCAATATATGTTTAAAGATTAGTTTATCCCCTATTTAGTAATTTATTAACTTTAGACACTTTGAAAGATGAGGAATTTGAAACATATTACCTCCTACCTCTCATAACTTCCAGTTTTTGTTACTTATGTCAGTTATAGTCTGTTTTGAAACTGGAATTAAGTCTTTAACTTCATTCTATAATATGATTTTTTTTAAAACTGGAAGCTAATAAAAAGCATTTACAGTGTCATGGTTATAAAAATATCACTTACATAGTAGATCTATGGAGAAACAAATGTACTCCAATCTCATTAAAAGTTGCTACACAAATGTGACATTCATATCTTCCAGCAAAAGGTTTTTTTTTTTCCTCTACTTCTGTCCTAGTCAACTGATAATGTGGTTGATATTTCATGAAGTTCTTGTTTTTAGATTAATTTTTGTTTTGCTTGAAAATCTTTAGTAATTAAATATATGTAAATGCACTTTCAAAAATTTCTTTTGATCTTATGCTTCATTAATAAATTACCTTGATATAGAATTATAGTTTCAAAATATATTTTTCCCTCAGAAGTCTTTATTATCTTCAATCAGATAGAGTTGTTGTTAAGAAAATTAATATCAAACTGATTCTTTTCCTTCATAGATAATTTGACTTTTCCTCTCTAAGAGCTTTTCATATTTTCTCTTTATCCCTGAATTTAAAATTTTCATCATGATAAGTCTACATGAAAGCCTTTTTCTCAAGCGTCCTGTTTAGAAATGGATAGAACTTTCAGTCTAAAAATAGCTGTTTTTCACATTTTCTCCATCTTTTTTAAAGATAAATGTTGAAGTACTAGGAACTATCCCCATTTCTAAACCTCTTCCATATTTTCCATCATTTTTTCCCTTGAGCTTTACATATATCCACTTTGATCTTCAAATACATCCCTTTTATTAATTATCCTAATCTTTAGATTTTTTGATAGTGGCAAGTATATTTTAATTTCTAAGAACATTATTTTTGCCTCATTGGGACTTTTCTGTAGCTTCTTGTACTCATTCTATAAATGCAGTACAATAACCCCTTGGTTCTCTGAAGATGCAGATCTGGATTTTTTGTTTGTTTGTTTAAATTTGCTTATATTCCTTGTTTTATTTCTATTTTCTCAAGGGTCAATTTTTCTATTTATTTTGGATCAGTCCTTCCCCCGCCCCCCCAAATGTTTGGTTGTCCTTATTTCTATTTATGAGCGAATACCTGCATTGCTTCATATAGGCAGGCGGTATGGGGTCCTCTGCAACTTTTTTGTTTCGTTTCATCTGTGGACCCCTCATACCTGAATAGGAGGGCGAGCTGTGCTTCTCTGTAGGTGCACAGGGCTGTGAGGCAGTCAGACCTCCCTACAGGATATGTAATCAGGGAACCACCAGGCAGGAACCCCACAATCACCTGGGTTAGAAGCAGAAAGGTTTTTACTCTTGGGGTTGTAGCACTTTAGTTCATGGCTAAGAAAACCACACCTTTTCTTCCCGTACAATAGGCCCTTTCCATGCCTTTGAGGATGTCGTTTTTTACCTTAAACTACTTTGTTCCTCTTTCAGGCCCAACACCTTGTAAAATACATTTATAAGTTTAATACTCCTTGTCTTTTTACATGTGTCTCATCCAACACAATTCCCCAAGTAAGTATATTTTATGAAATAAATTGAAATGATAAATATGGCGAAATTTAAGGTCTCTTAGATATTTAATTTAGTACATAAACTTAGTAAGTTTTCAACTTAAAATCCCAAGTCTAAACTAATGACTCAGTTAAGTATTTTAAATTGGAATTAAAAAGCTGATCTGTTCTACTGAGCCAAAATCTCTTAAATAGTAAAAATACATTAAATTTGAAATATGCAAGGCTCCTTTTTATAAAAATATTTGTTTAGTCATTGAAACATTGCTGTTTTTAATTCTAAAATTTTCTATGCTTACTCACCAGGGAAATAATTTATATCATACTTTCTCAGCCAGTTAAGATTATATAATGACCAGAAATCTTGGCCCAGACTCCGAGTGAGTTCTTATCAGTGATTATAATGACACATGCTTGGGTCTCTTAAGGTTACTGCATCAATGTTCTTTAAACATATGTGTTTGGGAGGATAAGGGTATGAGATGAGCAGGGAAGAGTTCTAAGAATCTTGATCATCCCAGTCTTTGATCTGCTCCTTGGTCTAGCTTCTGTGTGCGCTGGTTGAATTTTGCCTTTCTTTAGCTTTAAGATCAGTGTATGCCTTTTCTGTCTAACTGTAAACACCTCTGATAAATCCAGCCTCCTTCTTGTGTATTTTCTAGCACTTGAGACTGCATAACTCTTGGAGGATGTTCAAATGATATCCAACTGAGTTCTGGAGAGCTCTCATAACATTGACTTTTTTTGTCGCAACGTTCAAGGTCATGCTGTTGACACTTAGAGACAGAACAAGTGACTACTGACCCCTAGAGGATATTTTATGCAATAAATGATAATTTTCCTGTATTAATAACAGCAGTGACATCAAATGGTTGTAATGAATCTGAATTGGAATAACGCAAGCGAAGTGCGTAGTCCTGTGCCTAGTGTGCAGTAAGCACTCAGTGACTGTTTTCCTTTATTATAGCTGTGTTAAGTAAAGCACTGTCAATAACAAATGTTCATATTAAGATGAGAGAGGAACTTTTAAGCATGTAGATGATTGGTGTGGCACTATAACTTCCCCCTTGTTTTGAGCAATATTTCTTTAACTTAGTACTACAATAATAATTTGGCGTTATCGCAGAGTTTCTCAGCCTTAGCACAGTTGACATTTCACGCTGGACAATTCCTTGGTGTAGGGGGCTGTCGCGTGCCCTGGAGGAGGTGTTGCGGCATCCCTGGTCCCTACTCAGTAGATATCAGTAGCACCCCCCTTCCAGCTGTGACAACTAAAAATGTCCCCAGACCTTGCCAAATGTCTCCTGGGGAGAGCAAACAAAATCACTCCCTGGTTGGGGACCACTGTTTTAATAGTGATACCAATTTTGTGCATTTTTTAAAAAATTATTTTCCTCTTTGCTTCTCTGAACTCAGTTCCTATCTTTGGGTTTTTTTTATCTCTTACCTTAAAAGCAGCATAGAATATGTTATCTCTTCCCTTCTCTGTCAAGCTCAGGGTCTATAGACCAGAAGGTAATTGAGGTTAAATTCCAAGTTTTATTTAAAGTAGCAATCAACCTGTTGGGGGAGGGAGGGGGAATGTTTCCCATAACCCATCAGATAGCACTCTTTCTTGTAAACCTGAGTTTTGCTTCTTAGATTTGTTTCTGGTTAAGAGAATTGCAGATGTATTCCATTGAGAAAAGTAGTATGTTCCCACACTAGTGCAAAACATTGTATTCTCCTCGTTAATCACATTCAAAGAGCTGTTTCTATTTGTGGTGACTACAAAAATAATGGGTTGCGGGTCATTTACTTATGATAAAGTTAATTCCTTTCTATTGAAATATTGTAGGCTTTTGATAAAAGAAATCAATTTACTAGAGGCTTCTGGCGATCAATAAATATTTAAACTTGAGGTGTTAAACAGCAAATTACTACATGGTAGCTTCAGAGTGTTATTAGCTTTTTATAATCAGCAAATGTTGAATATTGAGGGAATGAATGCTTGAACACAGTATATGTTAGATTTTATCACATGAAAATTCTGTATTTATAATAATCATACTAAAATCCCAATAGTATAGGTAATAGCTTTTCTAGAAAAGAGAGTTGTTAGAAAACCATTATGTACCACTGTTAAGAGTTGGGATTTGGGTGCGAGAAAGAACTGTTTAATTATAACCTATCAAAAAAATAATTCTAAGGAATATTTCTATTGTTAGTAAATTTAAATGTTAAGTTGTTTATTTTGGATAAGAAGATAGCAGAGATGCTCAACTATGTTATTCAGTAAATTGTCATATCAGTTAAAATCAGTTTTTTTTCTATTTTCTCTCCTTGTTCAAGTCTAAAAAATTACTTGCAGAGAGGTAAAAACATACTTAAACAATTGAAATTCTGTCATTCATCTTCCCACGTTCATAAAAAAAAAAGTTAGCCTCTCTACACGTTCATCCAAGTTAACCAAACCAATCTATTACCATTGCCCTCAGTTACCTTTCAAGTAATATTTTTTCCTAATTAAACTTCCATTTATTTTATGTTATTTTATTTTATTTTTAATTTTTTTTTAATTGAAGAAATTATTTTAATTTTTTTTCCCCGTCTACCTCCTCCTTCCTTCCTACGCACTCCCCTCTGGTAACCACTAGTCTGTAGTCCACATCCATGAGTCTCTGTTTGTCCTATTCCTTTGTTGCTTTTAGGTTTATATCCCACACATATGTGATATTATGTGATTTTCAACTTTTTCTGTCTAGCGTATTCCACTTAGCATGATTATCTTGAGGTCCATCCATGTTGTTGCAACCTTTCAAGTACTTTTAACCACAAAGTCAAACAACATACAAACTCTGTGGTACCTGTTAAAACAAACACACAAAAAAATTATTTAATAAAAAGCTTCCCATGTTCCAGTGGAAAATATATTTGTTTACAATAGCAATTCTACTGCAACAGAAGAATTTGACTTCATCCTAGAAACTTCTTAAAATTTGAACCAAGAGATTAAAAGCTGCATAGTAAAACCTTATTAACTCAAAACATCTCACGGTAAAGATAACTGAAATTCTAGTGATTTTTTTTGGTTTCTTTTTTTTTTAAAGAACTCTTGCCCTTAGAAATTCACATATTAACCCTAACCTAAAAAGTTAGATAATGACATGTGTAAAATAATTTCTAATTTATAGATAGGAACAGCAATGTGCTTCCAAATGTTTAATAAAAATAAATTCCGGTTTATAGTATTTGCCAACATCTGTGGTGGAAATACTCGTACCATGGCCATTTCAAGCTATAGAGTGACCTCCCTAAATCAGAGCTTAAAAGAGAAGCTCACTAGCACACCATTAAATAGTAATTCCATTATACAGGTACAATAGACATAAATAACCTCAACGGTATAGATTGTAGCAAAATGTGGTAAAATAATTAGGAAATCAGAAGTTTTGAATTTTATTACCTTTGTTTATAAGCATAATTTATTTAGTTGTAAGTTTGATAATTCGTTTCAGTAATAACTATATTTGACAACTGGTTCTCCAAATTTCTGAAATTTTAACCATCAGCTGGGCCAGCTCCTTGAACACACTGTTTTTATTCATATGAAAGTTTTCTTAAAGGTTAATAGATATTGGAAACACCTATATCCAGAGTATTTTAAAGTAGTTTCCTTACATTATTAGTGTACACTTATTCACTTCTGGAGGTCTAGTGCCCGAAAACCGGAACTGGCATATACTAAGTTCTCAATAAATGTTGGGTAACTGGCTTTTCTTAAAAATGTGAAGCCTAAAGGAAGTTCCCGTAGCTATTGTTGATAGTACCTCAAATTATTTCTAAATTAAAAACCCACATAGACGAATAGAGAGGGTCTCAACCTGCATACGAATCCTATGAAGATAAATAAAAAACTCTCCCGACTGACCTTTTCCTTACAAGGATTATGCAAAGTCTTAGGGGACCCTTGGCCCCAGGAGACCCATCCAGCTTACTTTATCCTTGGATGTTATTTTTTTAACTCTATCTACCAAAAATAAAAAGAAAGAAAAAGGAAAAATAAAACCACATTCTTTGGACAGCAAAGAGGAAAGATGAGCTGCTTTTACAGGAACAATGCCTGTTGTTACTTCCACCACCTTCTAAATCTAGTTTGAGTGGAAGGAAACACATCCTTACCCCAGGCACTGTAAAACCCACAACAATATGTTTTTTGTTCCCATTCTTATCACAGCCCACTTCCCTAAAACTGTCCTCCCAAAGGTCTCCAAAAACCACCTCCTTGCTTAATTTGATCCTCTCCATGTAGCTAGCCTTCATCTTACCAATTTTTTTCCTAGCGTTCGAGCACCCATTCATTCTTGAAAATTTCCTACTTTTAATCATTCATTTATTCAACAGGTAGTGGCTGAGTTCTCTCTCCAGAACCAAGCATCGCTCTGGACATTGGGAATATAACACATGAGGTCTTTGTCTCTTGAAGGTTCTATTCTAACTAAGAAAGAGCAGATAAATAAAACACATCAAAAAGTTAAGGAGAAGGGTGGGTGTTTTCGCAATAGAATGAAGGCTTCTATTAGCAAGTGACTTTTCTGCTGAGACCTGAAAGAAAAGGAGAAGCCACTCAGTGACCTAAGGTGTAGAGTGTTCCAGGCAAGTACAAAGGTTCTGAGCAAGACTGAGTCTGGTGTTGATTCCAGAACAGAAGGAAAAGCATAGCTGGGGGACAAGGCCAGTGGAGGTCAGACAGGTAGGCAGGGGCCAGATTCATTGTTCAGGTCCTATAGCTGTATTCTTAGGTTCCGCCTAGGGCACCTTCCACTGTCATTCTCTTTGGTCAGCCCCTGATCCTTCTCTTTACAATCTTTCCCCAAGCACTTGTCAGCTCCTCCATAAATCGATTACTCATCAGTTAGACTTAATTTCCTTCTCTTCAGTTTTCGCATAAAACTCTGTTGCCGCTTTTATACCTAGTCCTTATGTACTCATCAGTTCTTCCGTCAGTCTGGAAGGTTCTTGACAATAGGGAGCTTATCTTGTTTATCTTCGGTGAAAACAAAGACTTTCTTGTTTTTGTTTGTTTCATTTTCTTTGACTTGGTTTTTGGTTCTTTGACATATGAGTACAAAATAAATGATTTTTGTTTGTTTGTTAAATAAGTGAGCATATTGTTAAAGAAGGTTGCCCTAGCAAAATATATATATTAAAAAAAGAACAACAAAACCTAGTCTTTAAGCAAAGCATATAAAATTAAGTCCTTGAACACAAAAAAAGACATAATCATGAGAGAGGGGAGAATATAATGTGTGAGAGCATAAAGTCTAGATCTAGACATCCGTTAATTACTAACTGTGACCTTAGGCAGGTTACTTCACCTTTAGTGCCTTTGCTTTCTCATCCGAAAAATGGGGATAGTTGCGTGCATCCCATAGGGTTATTTTTTAGGTTGAACAAGTTAATGCATTTGAAACAGTAGAAAAGAACAGCCAGAACTCCATAACTATTGACTATTCTTTATTTATTGATGGGCTGAAAAACTTTGTTGTACTCATTGGTAGTTGTTTATAAATGGAATGTACTTGATTTTCACTTATGTGTCAAAGGCAGCCCTTGTTTTTTAGCAAATTTTGGAATGCCCTGAAAGTCATTTCATTACAAATAGAATAACCACAACCAAGAAACTAAAGGGTTGACTAAGAGAGTCATTGCCTTACTTAATTAACTGGATTCGTAGTTAGAACTACTATTGGCAGGACTGAAGGGTACCAGGAAGCTCACCTTTTTCCTTCTCAGACTATTAGTAAACTCTTCACGTAAGACAAACTGCAGTGTTCCTAAAGATTGAGCCAGGAGGAAAAAGTGTCTCTTAGAAACAGAGGGAATTGAAAAAGGATAGTCCTTCACAGGTAAAGCTGAAGAGATCTGATGCGTCCTTGCTGGCCTTGGGACACTTTCTCAGGTGAACGAGAGGTTAATTTTGATCCTCCACACTCAACAATTCCCCCATCCCTGACCTCAACATAACCAATCATATTAATTGATAGATCAACTTGAGATATAAATGTGATGATGTAACTAGACGTTGGGAGATTGTCTTAGCATGTGTCTCAGCTCTTTGCATGCATTCAGGAATACCACAGTTCTCTGAGGATTTAATTAATTTCTTCCACAAGCTACCAGGAGTATGGCAAATTAGTGACTCAGAAGGTAGTTGTATTTTTGTGTTTCAGTAGCTGCAGTAGTTTAGATAAGTGACAGCCACAGGAACCGTGCGTGACCTCATGTCAGTTCTGGGCTGCTGAATGAAGCCCTTTCTACTTTCTGCCCCCTCTGTAAAATTTTTTGGGAGCTGGGGGTTGTCAGCAATGAGAAACCTTTCTAGAATGCTCATGTCTCTTGAGAGTATTACCCCGATTTCTAAGAGAGCATAGCTAATGGCAGGAATCATTAAAATGAGCTGAATAATACCCAGAAAAAATGTGATTCATCTTTCATGGATGAAACCTTGTGACTTACAATGAGCAGGCAGGGGGTAGATATTTTGTTGTTAGTATTTGTTGATTATCAAAGTTCTTTGCTGTTTACTGACTCCTTCAGTGTTTTGCCATTTGTTTTATTTATAAAAACATCCTACATCCCTATCATTTTACAAAATGACCTTGGATGAAATGGAATAAGCAGATTAGAAACAATGATTTGAGGGCTATGAAATGTCTCTACATGATTTCATTTCTTCTAAAAAAATGCAGTGGTAATTTATGTTAGTTATATTAATCAATGATATCAAAATGAATGCATCTAAAAGAATATTTGTGAGCCTAAAGCCTAAAGTAGATGACAAATGATCAAAACATGACATTAAAGGAATACATTCTTAAAATATCTAATTTTTGCATTGGAGACTACAGCTGGCTGTCATTTTAGATTGATAGACTTAATGTTTTTCGTATGCACAGTAGTCATCAATTTATTAAGTACAAAAGTTTTACTTTCTGCCTTAAACATCTAGGAATTTTTTAAGATTAAAAAAATAGAAAAAAGTTAAAAATAAATAAAAATAAACAGAAACCAAATACATGTAGAAAATTACAACCAGAAAACACCACCTTATCTATATTAACCAAATAACTATAAAACAAACTCCCATGTATATCCCCCTAAAAAGTCCAAAAAGTAGAACATTTCCCAACAGCCCCCAGAAATATCTCTCTACCTCCTTATCCTTTGTAATTACTTCGGGACTTCCTTGCCTCAAGGTAACCACTCTTCTGATTTTTATGGTGATAAACTCCTTGCTTTTCTTCATCATTTTATCTTTATCATTGCTGCACACATCTCTAAACACTATAGAACTGTTTTGCCTATTTCTGTACTTTTTCTATAAGTGACACAGTACTCGATGCATGTTTGCTTTGGAAGCTTGCTTTTTACCTCCAATAAATATTACATTTTTGAGATTGGTCTGTGATGTTTATAGAATATTCTGTTGTAGAACCGATATCCCGATTTGTGTGTACATGCTGCTGTTGATGAACATTTGGGCTGTTTTTAGTTTTTGCACTAGTAGAATCATAGTGCAATAATTAATGTTTGTAAGAATGAACCCGAGTCACCAAGAAAAAGTACACTTGGATTCCATATATTCAATGTAAGAGTATATAGAAGTAGAGATTATTCACATCAAAATGTATCTAAATGTAATATTTTTGAGCACTTAAGGGAATAGTTTTAATACCAGAAAATTTACTTACTTGGAATGTCTTCATGAAAAGATACAATTACCCTCAATAACTAACTACTCTGAACAAGGGAGCAGAGGCTAGACGTTACATGTCATTAATAGATTTTCCTATCATTTTTTTTTCTATCCAGAAAATAATGGTCATGCGCTTCAGGCATGTTTTAAGGAGTTATAATATGATGACAGTTCTTTGAACATGCCAAAACGAAACAACATAAATCTAGTCATCTCAGTCTTAAAGTCATCGTGGAGAATGACACTTTCTATGCCATTAATAGCCTGCTGATGCACAGCAGGTAGAACATTATGCGAAGTGGTCCAATGTAAGGAATATACAATAGACCACATACAAAGGTGGGGAAAATACTATTTTAAACATCTAACTGATCCTAAGAGTGAATGTAATGGCAAAAAAAAAAAAAAAAAAAGGCAAATAAATCTTGGATAATACTGTAGCTTGCAAAGAATTGATAGGTCTTTCATTCATCCATCAAGGATTAGGTACCATCTATGTGTCAGACCACAGTGACCCTAAGATGAGTGGATACAGTTTTTGCTCATGTAGTTTTTGCTATAGACTTAAGGGGAGGAGAGGCATGTTAGATAACTATTTGGCTGTACAGAGTGATTGGCGCTGTGACAAAGGAATATGCAGTGGACAATAAAGGGACGTTCTCTCCCTAAGAAGCTCAGAGAAGGCTTCCGAAAGGAGGGGAAGCTTGAACAGGGTCTTCAAAGATGGGTTGGAGTCTACTCAGGGCCCGTCTCACTGCAGAAATATTGCTGTCATTGCCATCACAAAGACTTATTGAATTAAATGGGTGGTAATGATAAAGGAATAGTCAATGTGAAATAACTAAGCCAATTGGGGAGTGTATAACATAGAATACAGGGCAACAGAAATAATATTTTTAAAATAGTTACCGTTGACAGGGGATTCACGTAAGCCAGACACTGTGCTTGACATCTGACTTACATTGCCTCATGTGCTCCTTGGACCAGCCCCATGAATGCTGTAGAGTTATTACCCCAAGACATGTGACCTGTGCTTTGGAAGGGTTGATTCTCTGCTAGTGCTGAATTGGAATTCTTAATAGTTTTGAACAAAGGGCACCACATTTTCTTTTTGCTTCATACCCCACAAATTATGTAGCCAGTCCAGAGCATCTCCACTTTTTAGTTGCAGAAACTAGGAACCCTTAGAGGAAAGTCACTTGCTGTAGGTCACACAGCTAATAAGCAGAAGAGCCAGGACTCCAAACTTGTTCTTTGTGATGCTCACTTCTGCTCTTTTGCCTTCAATTATCAAGATAAGTGCATAATGAACGAGAAAAGTGACTATAATTAATCGACCTGGTATAGTGAATCAGAAAGAAAAGATACCAGTAGAGGGGAAAAATGGATTGAATGGTTAGTTTAGGAATGAATGAAAGATGCTTATCATCAAAGCTACCTTGAGGTAAATGTGGGAATCCTAGTTAAATAGTAAATGGGAAGCCTTTTCTCCACGTAAATGGCACTTTGAATTCAAAATCACAGTTCAGGGTGGCTGCCCTGTGTTGGTCATCCAAGTGCAATTGCATGTTGACCCAGGTCTGTTCTTTCTTGGTAATTTATTTTTTTTAAAAAAATGGCTAAGAGCAGAGGATTTGTGGTGTTTATAGTCAGGGAAAAGTGACCAATGGAGCTGGACATGCAATTTCTTCCTCAGATGCTATCAGTACTTCTGTGCCCTCTGACTGAACTAGGTTAAATACTGCAAATAAATCAGCTCCCTTGGAGGAAGTTTTACTTTCAGAAATCCTCCTTTTCATTTGGAATATGGTAGTTTTCTCCTCTGACCGTGGGATATGCTTCAAATTTTTACTTATGTTTCATGTAAATTCAACAACTAGAAAGTAATGATTTTTTAAAGCACTTCCATAGACCACCCTTCCTTTGAAAACTGATTAGTCAAACTTCTATGATGTTTAAGAATAGTATTCTAGAACATTCATGATTTGTTTATTCGCTTTGGGATAATGCCTTGAAATATGTTCTTACGTTATTCCAAATCATCTGTGGATTTCAGGGTCCAAGTGACCACAGAAGAGATGCGTATTACCTAAAGAACATGTTTTTTGTAAGTATATTCATTATATGTTCATAATAAAAACATTATTCTCTTTTGATTCATTTCTTCAGCCTCCAAATATATCAGACGTACTTAAACACTATTTTGCGGAAATATGCACATCTGTAAATACTAAATTGTACCAGCAATGTTTTTAATGACTGTTCATGGCTGTCCTCTGCTGAGGGCGGAAGTTTAAGATGGTGTCTACTAACTTCTTGTGAATGAGCAGGGTTCAGCAGGCTAGGACTTCAGGAACTAGGACTGAGTGGGGACTGGCAAGGCTGGCTCGAGACCTTGGGGCAAGGGGAATTTGTACAGTAAGGCCTGAGTGGAGGTAGAATGAGAATCGAGGACAGATCAGAAGTGCCAAATGCAGGTGGAGAGTTAGGACTGGATCCAAGAAAGAAGAGCTGCCTGTGGGGAGCTGGCGAGACCGCAGCCAGTTCTAGGAGGATGGACTGGAAAGGTCCAAGACCCCTGGAGACGGGGCGTGTCATGACATCCTCCCTCAACTGTCTGTGGGTATTAAAAACGGTCGAATGCTAGGTTTCCTGGTATAAATTCAAAAGGCATAAGAAGTCAAGGTTACAAAGACCGAACAATGAACAACAATGAAACCTGCAGAGAAAGGAGAATTGACATAACCCCTAAAGCAGTATTTTTTTTTCTTTGTCTTTTTTCTTTCTTTTAAATCTCAGTGCACATTAGAATCACCTAGGGAGCTTTTAAAAATTCACAGGCCCAAGTCGATCCCAGGCCAATTAAGTCAGAATCTCAGGGGGTGGGATTGAGGCATCAGCTTAACTTGAAGTTCCCCAGTGAGTCTACTTGACAGCAAGGCCGAAAGCCACTGGTCTCAAGCAAACGGCGGTGCTGACCCGTTTACCTGATTTATCCACTTGTGTAGCATGTGCATCGTAATGCACAGATGAGCCACAATTATCCTTACTTATACAGTTGACCCTTGTGCAACACGGGTTTGAGCTGTGTGGGTCCACTTATACATGGAGTTTGTTTCAGTAGCTACTGTAAATGTATTCTCTCTTTCTTGTGAATTTTCTTACCATTTTCTTGTCCCTAGCTTACTCCGTTGCAAGAATACAGCATCTACTACGTATAACATACAAAGTATGTGTTGACTGTTTATGTTATTGATAAGGCTTCCAGTCAACAGTAGTCTATTCAGTTTTGGGGGAGTCAAGAGTTGCACGTGAATTTTTTAAACTGCGTGAGGGATCGGTGCCTCCAACCATCATGTTTTAAGTTCTTCTGAGTAAAGGACTAAGCAGTTTTAAAACATAAATTTTAAAACACGAACAAGACTCCCACTTGTAACATCTTTCAAAGATTCTCTAACAATAAAAGAAATAGCCTCAACATTTTATTCTCAAAAAAGCAAATGACGAATTATGGCTATAGTGTTTTTAAAATGCGTTTGGGAATATATTTCTTTCTTAGAGTTGGTACTCTTAAAATCATTTCTTGTAGTAAAAAGAGTGGGGTGGGAGAGTCATAAGTTTAAAAAACGTGTCAGAGTTTGTAGTCAATATCAAGTAGTAAACGAGTACATTTTTTTGCAATTTACCATAAATTTACATCTAGATAATAGGATTGATTTTACTACTTCATTGGATAAATTAGTAAAATAAAATTACATAGTATAAAAACCATTGCATTTTAGTCCACGATCTTATTTATAGCCTTCCTGTATACTCTTAGGTACTACTCTGTAGTACCTTTATTTCAGATTCATCGTTTGCCTCAGATCTATTTTCTTTCTTTGTTTTATACTATTGTATTGAATTTATAAGTTTGTTTCTTTTAAATGTAGAAGTTCATCAGAGAATAGAAGTGTTGCTCTCAGGGGTTTGGGGATGGGGACATTGGCAGTGGTTGGTTAAAGGTACAGATTTCGAGTTATAAGATGAATAAGTTCTGAGAATGCTATGTGCAGTATGGCAACTATGGTTGATGATAACAATTGTATTTTATAATTGAAATTTCCTAAGAGAACAGAACTTAAATTTTTCTCAGTCTATATATATATATATATATATATATATATATATATATATATATGTATAGTGATGAGTGTGTTAATTAACTAGATGGGGGAATCTTTTCAAAATGTATATATACATATATCAAATCACCATGATGTACACTTTAAATATCTTACAATTTTATTTCAGTTCTATCTTAATAAAGCTGAAAAAGTTTTTAAAGATGTAGAGGTTCTTTTTCAAGATAACACAAATCATAAAAATAACATTCATTATTAAATACTTAAAACGTTGGGCGGACTTTATATAGGTACATATTATATAATCAAACACAAATGCAGCAAGATCTCAGACATACTCCTCCTAGAATTTACTGTGTCAACAAATTTTAGTTTAAGTAAGAATTAGGTGAAAATTCAGTTAACCAAGTAAATACCAGTTATTCTGACCATTTTTTTTTTTTACCTAAATTAATCATGGATGTCCTAGAGACTATAATTGGTAGTTCTAACTGATTCGGACTATTACATAAAGCTTTCCCTCCAACATGTTTAATAGACTAACGGTTTTACAACTGTTCCTGGTAGGACCGAGTGATTGGCTTCTTTCTTGAGCAACCAGCTGAACAATCTCTCTTTGCACTGAAGATTCTGAGGCTCGGGCATATCAAGTAACCTAACCAGTCCGTTAGTGACAGCAGAGCCAGGACTAACTCAGTCTCCTAACTCTTAGTGTACTTTCCCCTTTACTGAATGTACTTCTGGGTATTATTGGACTGTGGGCCAGGTCACATTACTCTAAAAGCAGTAAGAGATCATGTTCATGAAGGTAGACATTAAAGCTGAAACTAGCGTGGTGGACAAGCCATAAGCTCTCCATCTTTTATGAGAAGGCAAACATGATAAATACATCAATAAATGAGGTACCTTCAACTGTTGCCACGTGCCGTAAAGAAAATTAATGAGGGAAACGCGATGGAGAGCAGTTTCCACCTGGGGCCCGGAGGTCCAGGCTTCTCGGACATGAGTTTTGAAGTGAGACCCAAACATGGCACAGCGGAGGTGCCATGCGAGTGTCTGCAGGGAAGCATTCCAAGCGGATGGAAGGGCATGTGCAGAGGCCCTGACTCAGGAACGCACTTGGCGCGGCATGGGGCCAGAGGGAAGGCCAGATGTGGCAGCAGAGAAGTGGTGACACGGCAGAGTGAGGGGACGTGAAGTCAGAGATGTGGCCAGGAGCCAGCTCTCACCAGCCCCTGCAGGCCATAGCTATTTCAGTTGCAGTGAGAAACTATTAGAGGATGTTAAGCAGCAGAGTGATAGAAGCGAATTCATGCTTTAAGACAGACCACGGTGGCTGTTCTGCGGCGCCTGGACAGCGGCCATGAGATGAGTTAGGGGCTGTTGCTAAGGAGGTCATGAGAGAGGTGACAGAGGCTGGCTGCCAGAGTGGACAGGACTTGCTGATGTGTTTTGGTCCGGATCCCAGGAGCTTGGGGTACGATTCACTATTGTGTGCAAGACCGAGGCGTGTGAGGAGAATCAGGAGTTCCTTTGGAAGCGTGTAAGGTGTGAGCGGCCTATCACATGTATATTCCGTGCATGAGCCTAGAGCTCAGTGACCTAGAACATTTAGGACAACCTCACAGAAACGGAGAGTAGGAAATAATTATTCCCTTGGCACAGGTGAGGAATGAAAAATACAGGAGGAAACCCCTTAAGATGGCAGGGTACAGAGGGCTGGGAGAAGAGGACTGGGAAATGGGATGAGGTTGGTGGGTATCTCAACAGTGTAAACCCCCAGCCCTTTCTGTAACCTTAGTCCCCAGCACACACCTCATAGTGCGTATCAGCGGCATTCGTATTAAAGGGAAATAGCGATACTTTAAGCATAATACATTGGATTACATAGATTGATTCAACCACTATAGGAATCAGCAGGTTTTTTTTTTTTTTATACTCTAGAAAGACATTTAATGATAGAGGAAGAGTCTTCTTATGTTAATTGCAGGTTGTAGGTACCAAAATATTACATGCTGTGCCTTTCAGGGTCAAATTTACCAAGATCCACAGTGGGAGGGGGGAGGTTTGGGAGGGGAGAGATAAAGAGGTCAAGGGAACCCCCAGAACACTCTCTCCTTCTCCTTGTTTTCCTAGAACGGTTCCAGTGGCAGCTTTGACCTAGATAAAATTACTGTGGTTCTTCATTAATAGCAGTACTCAGAGCTGTTATCAAGTTTGTCTTATCCAATGATGGGGAAAAGCAGACGGTGGAGGAGAGAGTCCCTTTCAGTTCTCACATTTGGTTGGTTTTAATGCTCGAAATCAACATGTTGTCTCAAAAAGGAAGTCATTTAGCCAGTGTAAGTTCCTGACAGTGATAAAGCTCATGGTTTATTGAAAAAAGGCAGTTATTTTATCAAGGAGAGGAGAGGAGAGGGCAAAAGCTGAGTTCCCTCTCCGATGCTAAAATGTTTATGAAATTAAAAGAGGGGCTTCATTTATTTCAGTGGCTCTGATTTAAATGATTCTCCCCTCATCCTCAGCTAGATAAACTGGGGTGTAGATTTGAGAGCAGGGGAATAAAATCCAAGGAAGAAAATTGAAGAGAACTATTTTTGGGTTAAATAATATGAATTGGGGACAAAATTGCTTTGGCCTTTCTCATATTCTTCTCCATCAATAACCAATAGTTCTGTTGGAATCGTTGTCAAATAAAATAAAAAAAAAATTATTAGTGACAGATTAGGTAGAAAGGAAACTCAATTTTTGCTTTTTTTTTTTTGTTATTGTTTTTTACTATGTATTTGAAATTGTTTCCTATTTTCGTTTCTTGAGAAAACCATGTGTTTGGCTGTTATTTACCAAAAACACATGTGAGGCTTTGAGTGTACACACGCGCTGGAATTTTGTTTTACTGTTATGATTCATTGTCTGGCTAATGCATGCCTTAATTATCCACACTCATACACATTTCGTGGCCTTTTGTAATTAAAGATGACACTCTTGGTGGCGTAAGACCTAAACTGGGGTGTGATCAAGGGAACTTTTTCACAATCCTTGCTGGTTAGATAAACAGTCTGGACTTTAAAGTCTGGAGTAGCCACTTGAAATATGCGACCTCCAAAATTCTACATTTATTTTTGGTCTCCTGGCAACAGAACATATTTATATTTTAGCCACCACCTCCTCATCCAGAAAGGTCTGCTGCTGTTTGAAAGTTTAAAACAACAAATGGGAAAGTTGTCTCCCATTTGTTGGACGGCTGAAGCTGTTCTCCCTGCCTTTTGTTTATGTAGGCAGATAATACAATTCAGAATACAAATACAAGAATAAAAAGAACCCTTCTCTTGGCAGATTAGTGAACATGCATCTTGAGTTATAAAACCAGCACTTCAGGAATTGTCTAGTTATAATGTCAGTCTCATTAAGCCTTTCTTACAGTTTAACAGAGATGACTTGGGGGTTGAGTGACGGTATGGTAGAAGGGAATTAGAAACAAGCAAAGGCAAAATATTCATGGTGTGAACGCCAGCAGGGTGCTATAGAAACCTCAGGTCCTTGCATGTGAAATCTGATGCCCGGTTATGCCAGGGGCCTCTCTCTGCAGGCTTCTCCTATAGAGAATCACAACATAACCCGGCACTTGGCTAAGCAACCAAGGGCTTCTTCTGAGATAGTCCAAATGCACAGTGGTCTGGTTCTCTCATCCCGCACCCCTATGCTTCTCCAGTCCCCTCTCCCACTTTTAGACGACCTGAAGTAGATCTAGATATAATTTGAATTTCACATCGTGTCGTCTTGGGTTATAATTTAAAGTACTTCACATCGACAGCCCTGGTATAAAGGGCACCTTCAAGTTTCTCAGACTCAGCCCTATTGACGTATGGAGCTGGAAAACTAATGTTTATTTGGTGTCTCTGACGTGCCAGATGGGACTAGATGTTTTATGTAATCCTGACAATTATCATTTGAAATCTTATCCCCTTAGTATAAAGCAGGAACCCGAAGGATGGCAAGGATACGTGTTTTTTGTTTTGTTTTTGATTATTTTTTAATATTCAACAATTAAAATGCATTCTAACAGAGAAATTATACCCTGGGAGGGGGGAGGTGGTGGACAAAGTATGTTATTTCAATGTATTTATTTTATAATATGGCTATGTATTTTAGACAATCCCCTAAGTTATAAATACTTATAAATTTGCCAAAAGCATGAAAAGCCAAAGACATCACTTTTAAATATTGACTGACCCACCCAAATTGTTGTCCTCCCCTATTCTATTCTTAACGCTGTAAAAGTGACCCAGTTGTTTCAGATTCGTCATTTCTTCCAGTTTCTGGCGTGATAAACGGTCTCACATCCGTCATTCCCTGCGCGCGCCTCCTTTATTCCCTTCCCTGTTCTTTCGGCATTCCACTTGTTACCGATGGCTGCCCTTCTTCCTTAATCTCTCTTCTTCAGCCTTCCTCTTCGTGTTTTTCCCGGGAACCTCAAGAAAATAGCACTCAATCCCATTCGAAAGCAAGGAAAAAATTCTACTTAATGCATGAAACAAACGATATGCCTGGAATAAGACAGTACTGTTGTTTAGTACTTAAGACTTTCTAGGAGCTTGAGAAAGCTTTGAAATACCGTGTTTTTCATTCACTTTCCACCCTTGTCCTCTTCCTTTTCAAATCTCAGTTGTTTTAGTTTTTTTTTTTTGACTGAAATCAACATTAGCCAACATTTTTCTGTTGTAAATACATTTTAGTGACATTTTAAATTAATGTGGGCTAGATTTGGAAAGCTAGTAATCATATGTCATTGTCAGAAAAGAAACTGTGCTTCAAATTGAAAACCGGTGTCCAAGTATAACTTTTCAAAAATTTCAGAACATTTCTCTCAAATAAATATAGAATAAATACGTGCTAAAGATTTTTTAAAATTCACCGAGGGAACCAGCAGGATGGTAAAGCCAGTTTAAAAGATTATGGGAGAGAGAGAAGTATTTATAGTCATTGAAAGAATAAATACTGGGCTAAGATTGTTAAATTATATCCAGGGCTGGTTAATGCTCTACTGCGCATAAAACAATAATTTTGGGTGAGATCTTTTATATAAGACAGAAATCATGAACGTTTCTGCTGGACGAATTAATTTCTACTGGACAAATTTACTTGCATTTCTATCAGTTTTCTGTGTTACTTTCTCCCCCTCACAGAGATATAAAATACCCTAATCCATAGTAAATAGTGAGTTAAACAAAGGTTTCTAATTTCCCTAGAGACTTAGAGAATCTTTGATTATCCGTTAGATGCTTAAGAAAACTTTTTTTGAGGTTGAAAAAATAATATAAACCTATTGTAGAACGTTCAAAAAACACTAAATATTTTTTAAAGGAGAGAAAAAAAAACAGGCTCAAACCACTGCCCAGATTCAGCCTCTATAAGTAGAACTTGTTTCCTTGTTTCCTTTTTCTAAACATTTTTAATAGTAGTTATTGTGGAAACAAAAATCGGCAGACTACATTTCTTTTACTTACTCATATATCTATTTTGTTATATAATGAAATAACCCATCAACATTTTAATGTCTATATAATGAATTGGGATTTTTCGTATCATGATTCTTTTTAGTATTTTTTCTAATTCTAAAAATTGTTATGTATTATGATTTTTTTCAGCATACAAGAAAGCATAGATATATAATGACCAATGGTATAGGTACGACCTAGTTTAAGAAATAAAATATGACTCAAAGTTGTCACCTCCCCGCTCCATTAACCCTCTCAAGCATACTCCTGTCCAGATCAAACGATTATCCTGTGTTTAGTACTCATTTTCATGTTTATCTTTATACACATATCAGTACATAAAAATATAGCGTTTTTGCACATTTTCAAACTATACAAATTGTGTCATAGTTTCTTAAGGTATTAAGATTCTGCAACTTGCTTTTTTTTCTACCAACACTGTGCTTGTAGAGACTTATCCAGGTATGTACTTACTTAGAAACCGTTCACTTTCATTGCTGAATAGTGTCTCAGACTTTGCTCATCCACCTTCCTGTTGATATGCATTGAGGTCGTTTCCAGTTTTTTCCTGTAACCCCCAGTGTTGCTAGGGACATTCTGTACCTACATCCTCCATGTGCTCACGTACGTGTGGAGGAATGGAGAGTCGATCAAAGGGGACACATGTCTACAACTTCATGACATTCTGCTAAACCTCTAACATGGCCGCACCGGTTTATACTCTCACCAACAATACAAGAAAGTCTAGTTGCTCTGCCTGAGGAGTCAGCAAACCTTTTTTGTGAAGGACCAGATAGAAAATAGTTAAGCCTTAGTGAGCTACATGGTCCCTGTCACAACTATTCAATTCTGCCGTTTTAGCGAAAAAGAAGCCAGAGATGACTCAGAAATGAATGAGCATGACTGTGTTCTAGTAAACTTTTCCTTAAGGACACTGAACTTTGAAATTCCTGTTATAACTTTCATGTGTCACAAAACGCAATTCTCCTTTTGATTTTTTTCCCCCCTCAACCATTTAAAAATATAAAACACATTTTTAGCCTGTACACTGTGCAAAACGGGTGGCTGGCTAGATACGGCCTGTGGGTCCCACTTTGCCGACCCCTGCTTAACCCTCACCAAGATCTTCGATGTTTTCACTCTACTGTGTGTGAAATGGCAAATTGTGATTTTAATTTGTATTTTTTTTATTAGTACTGAGTCAGGCATTTTATCGTGTTTATTGACCATAAGGATTTCTCTTCGATGATTTACCTATTCATGTTTTTTTTCCCCCTTATCCCTTTAGATTGTGGGTCTTTTATTTCTCGACTTGTAGGCTTTTCCTGTTTTCTGGCTCATAATTCTTTGTTACATGCTTTGCAATGTTCTCAGAGAATTGTAGTTATCATTTCACTTTTTAAAGGTGTCTTGATTAAAAAAAAAAAAAACTAATTAAAATGAACTTAATGGAGTTAAAATTTACTTGTGTGGAAAAAAATTATATTTTCAAACATGTTGTGAAAGGTGACCCCAAAATAAAGTTAACACTTTCTTGTATGCAAAAGAGGAAATATTTTGGGGGGTAGGAATAGAAGAATATTGTTACTTTTTTATTCCCAACTCTTTTTCAGTCCAGTAGTTTCCTTGAATGCTAGCAGCTTGTCAGCCGTGCAACCTGTTGTCTTAAGGTGAAGAATAAATCTTTTAGCACTGCTGTGGCCAGCGCTGCCGTAAGGCCTGCATCTGATATTAATGAAACCTTACTGTGCTTGCACGAGTTTGCAGGCATCTCTCTTCCAAGCCAGCTGACGTCATCCTAAGTAGAAAAAGACCCTCCCACTTGCGTTTGGTTGGTAATTGACTTTGACGGGCTCCTGGGCCTGCTTAAGAGGTCCTGGAACCGAGAGAACTGTTGCAATCTAAAGAACTTTAGAAAGTCACCCTGGCTCAGACTGCACACCCCGAGCCAGCCAGGAAAAGGAAAGCAAGTTGATATGCTGGTCAGCGAAACAAAACTTGGCTGCCTTGAGCTTTTTTGCTGAGTTCTTGCTCCTGTGAAGGCTGTTCCCTCTGCAGAGCCGGGCCCACTTGGAACTGGGCTGGCATGCTTGACAGACATCTCATGTCTCCTCAGACTAAGTTCACTATTCCTGGGGTAAGCATACGGGCAAGGAGGCAGGCCAGGTGCACGGTGTGGTTTTGAGAAAACGGGGATGTACTGAATTGTCAATGAATTCAAGCTAAAGTCACGTTAGTTGCTTCACTCTTTAAAGTTTTCTGACATTGCCAGAAATGCTGTCTGTCATTCACAGTGTTATTACATAAATGTTCAGATATTTTCAGCAAGTAAAAGCATCTCTGTTTTTAAACTGTACCTTACTGTGATCAATTTAGTAGCTAGAGAGAGAGCAAGGGACAGTAGTCAAAGAGTGGAGAATGAAAATGCTTTTTCCAGCTGTAGGCAGTCCCTTGTTGCATTGTGAATCAAGGTGACGACCTAGCCACTAACTTTTCTGTTTCTAGAGCTTTCTATGTAAATTAGGATGATTTGACACCCTCTGTTGCTGCAAATTAAGATTTGATTGCTATTTATCGTGTTAACTTTTTTTTTAATTTAACGAAATACAGAAATGATACAGAGCTTTGCAACACAGTAATGGGATGTTTGGGTGTTTGGATTCGGTTTGGAACTTTTAAAGATATTATCATTTTTGATGCCGTTCTGTGGAAAGAAGGCTTTGGGGGAAAAATAACGTAGAACCTAAATGTAAACCATAGCCTATAAAAATCATAAGGTTGGAAATATCTGTGCTGATAGGATACAGAAATATTTTTTAAATCAATAAAATATAGCTTGTTTAGAAATTCTTTCCGGGTTAACAGTTTTGTTTCTAGTTGTTCCAACCTACGCTAAATTTCGTTTAACAGAAAAAAAACTACTTGCTAAGAAATATCTGTGCATGGTGATCATTTGTTCTATGTCGTATTATATAGGATGATCAGTAAACTTTTATTACATTTCATTTTAAATTTTCTAAAAGTAGAATTTTCCTTGCTTGTGTTGGGCCCCATTAAATTTTGTATACCGTGGTTATATTTGCTTAGGCTCTGGCCAGGCTAATAGTATATATACTAATTATAAAGGACTTCTGGGTATTAAATAGTTCACACAAATTTCTGAGCTTTTCAAATGTCACTTACATTTAATCCAGAAATTGTTCAATGCTTGTTTGTTTTGAAAGATATCTGGAATCATCATTTTGCATAAACTTGCCTGCTTTCTAGGAACATTACCAGCCACAAAATAGCTGCTATACATTGTTTCCAGAATTCCATCATGAGTTAGGAAAGTGTATAACCCAAAACCCAATTGCCAAGTAAACATCGCACGGGTCATTTTGAATATCTTAGTCCATTGAATTTGGCACAAAAAAAGTCACCGTTTTTGAATCGAAATATCAGTCTCTATTATTCTAAAATAGTTACTTGATAATTTATCCTACAATTAATCTCAGTTGGACCTTGGAGTATTATGGGGAACCTGCACAGGGATGTTTATCCTGTTAACTGCCTCCTCTTTCTCAGTCCTCGACTTTTATTTCCTATGGCTTTGTCACTGCTCATTTTAACTAACACCTGTGTTTCATTAGGGCTGTGAAGTGTGTGGATTCTTGTTTTAATGGTTAAGTCTTTGTGAAGACTTTATTCTGTTCCCATGTAACATTTTCTTCTAGCATTCTCATAGTTCCCCAATAATGACAGAAACTTCTTTTGATTTTGACAATAACATAAATGAAGGGAATTTTTAAAAAGTGCATATTTATATATGTATGTATATAGATTACGAAACAACTTTCTAGAATGTTGCATAAACTGTGGTTTTTATATTTTTTTCTAATCTAGTACAATTTCAGTTTTTATACCAGTTATATTTTTTAAAGGCACAACTACCCTCAACTGCAGGAACACATTTAGAAATCATGCATTTTATTCTCATCTTGCATTAAAATGAGTAAACCAACGTAATTTGTTGTAATTTTTCGCTGATAAAAGCAAAAACGTATGACTCTGACTAGCATTAGGTACGCTTTTTACCTTTTTATGATTTCTGATATCATCGTGTTATAAGTTTCTTGAATATAATGTCCTTTATGAGTGCAATTGAGTGCGAATATTCTTAGACGAAGATGGCCACTCCTCTGTCTTCTTTCCTCCCTCCAAATTATCTTTCCGATTTATG
Source organism: Rousettus aegyptiacus (assembly GCF_014176215.1). Taxonomy (NCBI): domain Eukaryota; kingdom Metazoa; phylum Chordata; class Mammalia; order Chiroptera; family Pteropodidae; genus Rousettus; species Rousettus aegyptiacus. The sequence goes on along the minus strand of NW_023416285.1, from coordinate 88,663,509 downwards.
CAGATTTTTCTATTAGTATGCTACTTATAATTTCAGTTTTTTTCTGACTGATTAAAAGCATAAAAACAAAAAATATGCATTCGGTTAGACTTGACTGAATCCTACACCATCCCCTTGATAACTATGTGATTTGGCAAGTGCTGTCTTCGCTAAGCCTCAGTTCCGTCATCTGTAAAACTAGGAATAGTTTTAAATTATTTTTAATTCTAATTATAAAATAGTATCAGTGTTTGGAGGTATTTGTGAGAATATTCATCATACTGCATACAGACGGCTTAGCATAGTACCTGCAATTGAATCATATATGTACTTACATTTTCTGCAGTGACTAATAATAAAAAAAAAAACTTGGCTCTGAGATCCCAAACTATGATTATCTAGAAGAGGCAGTGAGGGAAAGTTCTGAGTTGTTTTTGATTTACATATCGGAAGAAAGACAGAAAGATTAAAGTAAATAACAACCTGTGAAGTTGGACTCCTAATTGTATATCTGCAGATCTAGTATCTGAAACTATATCCAAGTGTTCACCTATGTGTATATGACCATCTTCTCGCTGCAGCAAATTCTCCAGGTGGCCCTCAGCTCCCAATAGTAAAGAACTAGAGCTTCCGAATGGGAATAATCCTAAGAGAACAAAAAAGATGATAGAGGTTAAATATTCTATGAAGTCTAGTAATTTTTGAATTGTTATTCTTCCTTTTTCTTTACCTTTATATTGCCAAAGCAGTTCAGAAAACAAACAAAAACAAAAAACAACAAAAAAAAACGTTAACATGTGTCAGTGTTTTCCCAAATTATGAAACAAATAACCTAAGACTACTGGTTTCTGCATAATTTTTCAGGGATCATTTGTATTAAATAGAAGGAAGTATAATGTAAGAAAGACCTGGTGGCTAATATACGTACACTGGGGTGATTTAAACAATGAGCACAGATGCCGACTTTATCAGCTGGAGAAGCCACAATGTTCTCTGTCACCTTGCCCCATAAAACAATCAGTTTGTGAAAATAAAAATTTTTTGTGATTCCAACAGAGATTTGCAAAGTTCTTTTTATTGTTGAAATTGAAAAAGACTTAAAAGAGAGCTTTACATGTCAAAGTACTTAATTAAAAGTTATTAGTATTAAAAATAGAAAAAGACCAACAAAGAAAATATCTACTAAAAATAGAAGAAATATTAAAGGAAATATGTAGGAACACCACAGTCTCATCACTGTGGTCAAACATTTTTGTTCTGGCAAACTGCATTCCAAATCTTTTTCCACGGGCATACATATTTTTATAGTTGTAACTGTGGCATGCAGATAATTCTAGAATCTATCCTTTTCCTTCAATTATATTTTGAGATCACGTTTTAATCACAGAATGAGATAGCATTGTGTGGATTTACCATAGTTTGTCCAAATAAAATGGTCATTTATTGTTTGACTTCTAGTTCATTTCACAATTTTGTTTTTGTAGATAAGTAAATCTGTCATAACAATTTTGAGCATATGGTTTTTGGTTCTGTTAAATAACTTCTTTGAAATACATTCTCAGATATGAAATTATTTGCACAGTGAGTGGGTTTGAATGTTCTTGTATCCCTGGCTGTTTCTTTTCGTAACTTTTTTTTTCAAAAATGATCATACCAGTTGACAGTGCCAACATAATATTCCTAAAGTGCCAATTTCACCACAATGCACCCCTCGTTAGGTATTAATAGTTGCTTTAAAATGTAAATAATTACACAACACTGCTTTAATTTCTATTTAGATTACTAGAAAAGGTGAATATTTATCTGAATATTTGCATATTCTTTGTGTCTCTGTGTAAATTATTTTGTTAGGTCTCCTGTGTTTAGATTCCAATTAGTTTTATTTGTTGGACACTAAGAGTAGCTTGTAACGAATTAAGAATTAACTGTTAGACAGTTTTTCCCTATCTAGACCCAGCTATCAAAATATTTCCTTTCATAAAATCTGATATTACATCTATATTGCAACACCCTGCTGACATCACTAAAAGGTACTTGCGTGAGGCAATAGAGTATTAGTTTCATTAGAAATGGACGCTAGACCAGTTAAAAAATGAAGCCTTAATTTTGTAAAGTAGAACAAAAAGCTTTAGGCCTTAGAAACAGCCAGGGATATAAGAACATTCAGGTATCTGGCTCTTTTTCTGCAGAGTGATAATAACTGTTATGCAATTAAAAAAAAAAAAAAAGACCACATCTGAATCAAACTGCAGTTAAAATGAGAAGTGATTCTGTGTCACCTTTAGGTGCATAGATTTTGCACCATCAAGGACAGCATGAGCCAATAGACCATCAGGTGTTTATTGATTCAGTGGTTTCAGAGCCTAGAAGGGACCTTGCACCTTGCACCTTTATAGCTTCCTGTGGGGCTCCCCCTGCCAGTGGTCATATACTCTATCTTGGTATGGGACCTGTTGTCATTTTTGAACTTAATGTATTATTATTTATTATCCATATAAGCAGTATTTAACTACCTTTATACTTTAGTCAAATTATATATTTTTGCTGTTAGTGGCGTTTTAGGCATCAGAGAAGAGAACAATCTGACACCTTAAATCATATCTAAGATCTTTATTTATACTATCAACACATAAAATAGATATGTCACAGTCGAGAAGGTTCCATGCCCTCTGATACAAGTGCCCCTTTTACAAAGGTTATTTTGTACCATCCTTTGTTCCTAATCTTAGTTGCTCACAGAGAGAAAATGGCTTTGATCTGAGAACATCATAGGATGAACAGATCTTACTGTACTGAATGAAAGAAGATTTTTTCCTTGATTGTAGCTCTGGTTTCTTTGTTTAAGAAACAGCTGACTAACATCTCTAGGCTTGTTTTAGCACCTATAAAATGAAAGTAATAATTCTTATCCCTCCATGGGCGGTTGTAAAATACCATAGGGGGTGATGCAAAATATGGAAAGCATCTCAGAATAGCCATTATAGTTTTGGTCTTTTTTGAAGTTCTAGCAAGTGCTTGAAGAATTTGCCGTCAATATTAAATGTATTGAATCAAGCTTTTAAACTTCATATGTCCTTTTCTTTTTTCTCCTTTTCCTTTTTTCTTTTCTTTCTTTCTTTTTTTTTTTTTTCCTTTTAGGCCTCTCCTATCTTGGCACCAGCACAGGTATTTTTATAGCATGAAACTCGATAAGCCTGAGATCCTTCCTGTTGGGTCCAAGTTTATGACCGTTTTTGTGAGTTAGTTTAGTAAGGTTTAATGTTCAGTAAAAACACAAGCTTAGAACTTTTCAAGGTTAAGTTCCATATCACCAGGTTTTGCACATCACAGCTCAGCTTCCAAGGCTTTTTCAGTGCAAAAAGTACATTTATGTTGCCTTCTATATTTACCCATGTAGTCATCTTTACCAGTGCTTTTCAATTCTTAATGTAGATGCAAATTATTGTCTAATGTCCTTTCATTTCAGACTGAAGGCCTGCTTTCAGTGTTCGGTGACGAATTTTTTGTTTTTGTTTGGGAATGTTTTGGCTTCCGATTCATTTTTTTTGAAGGATAGTTTTGCTGGATATAGAAATTACATTGATGGTTTTTAAAGAGAAGTGAGCTGTTCATCTTATTCAAGACCTCCGCTATATGATGGGCCATTTCTCTTTCTTGATACGAGATGCTTTTGTTGCTTTTCAATAGTCTGAGTTCGATGTTTCTGAGTACAGATCTCTTTGAGTTCCTCTTACTTAAATTTCACTGAATTTCTTAGATGTGTAGATTAATATTTTTCTATAAATTTGATATTTCTTCCAATATTCTTTTTTCCTCTCTGTTTTCTCCCTTTCCAGAACTTCCATTGTGTTTATGTTGGAATGCTGGATGGTGTCCCACAGGTCTCAAGGTTCTATTCGTTTTTCAGTGGACTTTCTGATTAGGCTGTGAATAATTAATGCTAATTTGATGTTCGGATTTTTTTTTTTTAAGAGAGACCGATATATGCCCCCAAATACAAAAGTATGAAAAAGAAGTATTGCCAAAAATATTTACCACCTTGATAGAATATGTTGTGAGTACACCCAGGCAAAGTTAAATGTGATCTCTGCTTTTGAAGTAATTGCCATCGATTCAGATAACAAGCTAAAAATATATGTATGCAACTGTGCACATACTGAGAAATAAATAATCATAAATCTCTATATTCCCAGACAGCATAAATATTTAGAGAATTCTCAGGATAAAATATTTGTTGAAAGTTTAGAAGTTGTGGGTTTAAGTTCAATTTAACAACAGTTAAAGAATAGTTTTAATTAATAGGCCAATTGTCTCTTTAATATGATTTAGTTAAACTATGTATGTTTTTCACTGTAGCTAGAGTGTGGAGGCCCAAGATGACTATGTGGCTGCATTTGAGCTCAGTAAAAGTTTGTATTTTAGAGAGAGTTGCAAACTCTACCCTCTTTTTTGTATTTCATAGGAAGGGTAGGAATTCACAGGCCATTGTAGGAAGTGTGACAGGATTCACGGTTCCCAGGAGAGCCATCAGTTAACTACTTTGTATAACTTTTGAGAGATGTGATGATGTAACTGGAACGACTAATTGGTGGAGATGCTGAAAGTTGTTTGTTTAAAGAGCCCCAAAAAGAACAATCATCGCTGAACTCGAAGTTAATAAAGCTACTTAAGCTAATCAGAAATAGTTTGTGAGAATAATAAAAGGCCTCTGTTGCTGATGCAGTATCTATTTTTGGGTTGAGAAAATGTGTATTTGTTTAATTTCTGCAGCTAAGCGAGAGTGTCTGCCCTCTCCAGGACTATTTTTCATTTTAGCAGCATAAACCTGGCACTCATGATGCCGTTCAAATTGAAGACATCGTGCTAAGTGAAATCGACCAGTCACAAAAGGGCAAATACTGTATGATTCCACTTATATGAGGTACCTGGAAGAGGCAAGTTTGTAGAGACAGAAAGTGGAATGGTGGTTGCCAGGAGCTGGAGGAGGGAGGGAAAAGGGAAGTCGGTGTATAAAGGGTACCGAGTTTCCGTTTGGAATGATGAAAAAGTTCTGGAGACAGATGGTGGCGATGGTTGCGCAACAGTGTGAATATGCTTAATGCCACTGAACTTAAAATGACTAAAACGGCACATTTTATGTATGTTTTACCACAATTTAAAAAAACATAATTAAAAAAATTAGTGGGCATGTATGCTGCGTGAGGTCAAATGCTTTATATGTATGATCTGATTGAGTCCTCAGAGCAGTGGAGTAGGCACATTATTATCTCTGTTTTACTGATGAATGTGAGCAGAGCTAGGATGTCGGTCTAGGGCCATACAGGAGTCAGTGGCCTATGCAGGGATTGTAGGCCAGTGAACAGCTTTGCGTGCACATCCAAAGACCTGCCCGTGTGCTTCCTGCCATAACTGTGCAGCTTTCCTTTAGGAATAGGGCTCGTGTAGCTCCTCCTTGACCTTTGAGTTCTGTGTCCCATATCAGAAGGCAAGGCCTCCCCCCGCCAACCCTCCAGTAGCGAACAGACCTTGCCAGACTTCTAGAAGCAAAATTAAAGGCCAGCTGTGTACTCACCTCTCTGCAGAGTTCTTGAAAATCACTCGGCAGACTTGCTACCGAGAGCATCTCAAAATTAACTCCTGCTTTAAAATTCATGTTAACCGTCTCTAAACAAGCCACTTTTATTAAAATATTTTTTTCAACTTGTAGAATGGTCCATTAGAAATAAAAAGTGAGCTATTTTCCCCTTAGCATTACGTGTCTGCTACTTTTCAGAAAAGCAAGAGCCCAGATTCATTCCCACAAAGGAATATATATAAAAGCTAAGTAAAGGTGTTTTTGCATATATATCATGTTTTCTTTTTTTTTTTTCCTTTGCTAAAATCTGTGTTTATTACCGGAATTCATGTAAGGTTTTTTCATTTGTTTGCTTTTGGTTTCGTTTTGTTTTGATACATTTGTTTTGCAATATCAGACTTTGGACCAAGTATATACTATATCCCAACAACCTGTTGGATTACAGATTAGGAGACAATTCTGTGATAAAAGAAAGTTCATAAAACAAGAAGGAAGGCGTTGGTGGGGGGAGTGGAATGGGTCTGGGTCAGAGATCTTTGCTGAGTCTGCTACCTACTGATCGTAGTCTCTTACCTTTCCTTTATGTTTTTTAATTGGACAAAATGATGAACTTGAAAACATCCAAAAATTGCAACATCCAAAAATTTCAGTCTTTCAAAGTCTTGTTGAGATCACATGTTAGTCCATTGTTCCTATTTTCCAACTTTTTCATTCTACCATAGGAAACCAGATGGCCTATACCAGCTGAGAGAAATCCTTTCCAACCCAGCGTATTTTCATAATTTTCTCTCTGACCTTCGTCTGGAAGAGAGGAAGCAGAATGATAAGCCAACTTAATGAATTAAATCAAGTTCTAAATTACAAAAATTAGGAAACGTTTTAACATAACTGAGACTCCATGCTCCTCTTTTTCCGATGTTGTGGAGTACCTTATAAAATATGTGGTTTCTGTTTGAAGCTTTTTTCCGATTAGTTCATCGATTCAACAAAGCAAACTGCTTGACAGTTTTTACAAACCGAAGGGAAATCATTGTGACATTTAAAATACAAATATAGACATGCCAAATTTTAAACCCTCTACCCTCCTGCTGCTCCCTCAAGGCCTGTGCAGTTTCTCCTAATAAGGAGATTTGACCTGCTCACACGTCTCTGATAGATGACATTTTTACAGGTCCGTTCTCTCTGTGCATTCACTGCAGTGCCTGAGCTAAACAGACTCGATTGGCCTCATTCACTGACGGTACGTTTTAGCGCCTTCCTCCGTCTCGTTATCCTTCTTCATTCTTACCACGAGGAAAGGGACTGCCTCTTTCTTTGGTATTCGTGTTTTCCTTCAGATTGCAAGCGTTGAGGTGACTTTTACACATCACGTCCCATCACAGGGCTCCTCTGTGGAGCAGGGGAAAACACGACATCTTGTCTTGTTAATTCTTGTGACACCGGGAGAACATAATTGCTTTATCACAAGGGACTATGGTGATAGCACATGTCACCACTGTATGAATGCTCTTAGGTTATGGAATTTGGTCAGTGACTCACGTTATCATGGCAATGTACTGAAATAGAGAATGGTGGGATTGATAAATCGTGAAAGAGTAGCCAGTCATAATCAGAAAGCGATAAGCAAGTGCATGGCTTGAAAGCTTTCCAGGAGTGCTATTTATAAGAACTCTTAGTTACTTTGTTTTGCTCTCTGTTGCTTTGGAAGACTTCCTCTTAATTAGAATCATCATTTTTTCAAGAGTCTATACTCCATGGTTATATGAATGACAAGGGAATGCATGTGTTTAGTAGCAGAACCATGTTCGAGTAATAATGAAAGGAACCATTTTTCATAGTATTTCGTAGTTTTTAAGGGAGAATGTTTTATATATAACATTTAGCACAATTTGAAGTTATCAGCTGATATATTTGATTTCCTCATCTTCTGAGCAAATGAAGGAACATATACATTGGTATCAATAAAATCTATAAATGGAATTTGGAGAAATATGTTGAATCTATCAAACATACTACATCTTTAGTAAAATTTACAGTAAAATAAAGTTATACTAATATTTTACTATAATTTTAGTAAGTTATAGTATTATTTTAATGAGGTTATTTTTCTTATTTATGAGATGTTTGATAGAAGAACTATGTGATCTGTTCAGTAAAAAGATAACAAAAGATAAAAATCTTCTTATGATCTTTTTCTAGGGAAATAAGATTCCTAAACTGGAATGTGGCCTAAATTTTACTTCTAGATTATCTTATATTTTGAAAATAAAACTGGACTTTAAAATTTTATGATCCTGTATGAAATCTATATTTTTATGTACTTGGAAAAATCTTAGTTAAGGACATGACTCTTCAACTGTTTTCTGTTTGCTAACTTTATGATGCAAACTAAGTGTCTAAGCGTTTCTTTTCCTTACAGTTGGCTGATATGTGTTGATTCAGTGCAAAGTATATATCAAAGTAAAATGAACCACACAGACATCTCAAACTAATTGGAGGGAAGAGAGAAGCAAATGTTTGGGCAGAGGGATTGTAATGCTCCAGAGGTTATGAACCACTGACATTTCTTCTTCACTGGAACCTAGATCGAGAGTATGAATTTGGATTTCCAGCTTAGTTCTTAAAAATTTTCCTTATACTGTTCTATGGCAGCTAAAGGCTTTGCCTTAATTATATTTGTCCTAGAATGTCTGTTTAGTCTATTAACTCTGACAACAGCTACTGTCTGTTTCTTTGCTCAAAGTTATTATAAGGAAGTAGTATGAGCCAAGTTTTATTTCCAGTATAAACAATAAATCTTTCTAAGCATTGGTCAAACTCTAAGTGTTCTGGTTTGTATTTTGAAAATCCTTGATATTTATCAATACCAGTAAGTGGCTGGTAGCTTGATGAGTGAGTGTTTGATGAGTATTAAAATGGAACTTAGATTTCTTTAAAAACACTGGGATGGGCTTTAGCGAGATCACATTACCAAATCGGTGAGTCCATTTCCTTATTTTTACAATGTAGTAAAAATAGTATGAGCCCTATCAACCTCGAGGATTAAGCACAATATATATATATATATATATATATATATATATAACTATCTTGAAACTAGGAAATCACTGTATGATAAGGGATTAATAATTTGACAGACAGCATTAAGCGCTGGCATGTCTCTCCTCCTGGTTGGGCCCGTAAACTGCCTGCCTGGAACTGTGACCTCTCTTTCTAATAGTCTCCTTGGTAGCATGCTGTTAGGACTTCCACTGTGCCTGGTCCCAACCCTGAATCCACCTTTCAGCCCTTCAGCCTCCTCCACCACTTTGCTTAGCCCTTGAAAAGGCCCAAACGCTGGTGGAAGAGTCCTAGGGAAAGAAAAATGGCAGCCTCCACCCCAGACAGTGGTAGTGCAGCTTGAACAGGAGTTGGGTGATATAACAGAGTGGTAAACTGTGTTGGGTGTCGCCGAGGCCACAGAGGACAAAGGCTGGAAAGAGAGCCAGAGTCGTCGTGTTTATTTGCATTTCGTTGTTTCCGTTTTTGCTTATTCATTTGTTTTGCAGTTAGGGCCATAAAGAGAAAGACTCTGTCTCTAAAAGTGTCTCAAGACACCGTGGGGCCCAAGGCCTGGTAGCAGAGGAATGGCGGACTTAGGAGAAGTAAGGTAAACCAGACAATAGGAGATAGTTTTTCTGGATCTGAAAATAGGTTCATCCTATACATATTCTACACGTGGATTGGCAGAGCTTGGAGAATTAAAATGTAACACAACCATAGAAACGTGTGTGGGTTCTTTCTTCAGAAGTCACTTGTGAAGCGAAGATATTAAAGTGTTTCAGGTTGCTAAACATAATACTTCTAACACTTCTTGTTATGTGAGCTTTCTAGATTTTTGGACACTGGAGAACGAGCTTGTCTTTTGTAAACCCTACTTGTAGCTGTTCTTTTCCAGGTATCAACCTGCTTAAAAAATATTATTATATTAAAAAAAGAGAAAAACCTAGAGACTTTTTTTAAAGCTGAGGTTTCCATATGTAACTCAGCACTTGGTGTTAATTTTTTTGTGTTATTTGTTCTCAGGATGACAAATGGTATCACATGAATGATTATGATACTTAAATAAATTGAACCTTTATTTCTTACGCTATAGCAGTCTCTGCTAAAGCCAAGAGCTCTAGTTATAATCAAAACATCTGTTATAAGCCCAGCTGATTAGGGTCTTTGTGTCTGATTTGTTCTTCTCTGTGGTAACTGAGTCGACCATCTCACAGGTAAAATATGTCCCCAAGAAGAATTAAAAACACAGCTCTCTGCAAGATTTTCGCAAGGGTGGCTTAGCTGGGACTCTGGTGCCCCAAAGCTGCAGCGCCCCCTAGAGGTCCCAGGAAACCTGGATCTCTGCCGTCCTGCACTTCTGTGGTGGCCCTTCCACAGCAAACCCCAACCCGCCCCCCTTCGTTTTTAGCGCTGAAGCTGCAGACACCCCATGGTGCCACCATGGTCTGGGCTTTCACCATCTTTTTCCCTGCCACACTGATGCCTGGTTCATCCGAATGTCCCCAGCCAGTTCAGTGCTCACTTGGTGTCCAGCTCATTCCAGGCACCACCAGTGAGCTCGTCATCTGAAGTCACATCCCCTCTGACATGTCACTGTACTTCATCATCTTTATTTTTTTTTCCTAATTCCTCCAACAAGCCAAGTCCTTCCCAGCTTCATGGCCTTGGCACGTGCTGTTCTTTTTTCTAGAATATTCTTCCTGACCCTCGCTTCTGTCCATAAAGGTCTCGGCTACACTACGATTCCTCAGAAAGGTTTCCCCACACGAACGTCTATTAAGTTGCTCCTCCTATTTGTCTCCATCACAGAACCCAGTTTATTTGCTTCAAAAATATGTAATAATTCGACTTATTTGTTGTCTAGGCCAGCGGCTCACATTTCTGGCAGAATCCGTTTCTTTTACTGGGACTTGGTTGGGGATGCCTCTTTTATGGACTCGAAATCCATAATTAAGGTGAACACCTAACCCAAAGTTCATAAAACCTCAAAAAGTAATTTAGAAACTTACTTAGTAGGGTGTATTTTATTTGTGACTGCGCAGGCGCGACCGGCTGGAGGACATGACGAAGCAGTCGCATACGCGCCCTGCGTGTGGGCAGCAAGGGCGGGGCCGCTGTAAGCGCAGCTCATCGGTGGTGTGTGGTGGCGCAGGTGTGTGGCTGTCGGAGACCATTGTCAACGAGGCTCGGGAAGTTCCAAGCAAAGCACAACCTGCCATTGATCTGCACGGCACTTTCAGTTCTAGAAAATTCGGCCTATTTGCCAAGTATACAAAAATGTTTTGCGCTTGTATGCAAAGCAGTCTAGAGTTAGATTCTAAGTTCGGGTCATTTTATAAAGAGATTTTTGAGCAGGGCAGCCAAAGGGCATGAAGGGTGTACACTCATTTTTTTTTTTTTTTATTACATGGGACCGTTGTGCACCATATACAGAACATTTATGTACTTGGCCACTGCCCACAAAGAGCCTGCAAAGTTCTTCATTTATGGAGACAACCAAAAGCGCTGCATGAAATTTCGGGAATACTTTTTTGGGGAACAAGTAGTCTAGACTATAAGGCTTCTCTGAGTGCAAGAGCTGTGTCTGCCTCATCTACCATAGAAGCCTTGATAGCTAACAAATCGTCTATACCATAGCGCATGATGAATATTTAGAGAATGAATGGAAGAATGAATGAATGAAAGGGAATGCATGGATACAGGGAAACACATTCGTCCATTCAACTGGTAAATGTGTACTGAGCAGCAGTTGACTGAGCCAGGTGCTGCTGTTCTAGGACCAAGGAATATAGCACTTAGAGACACATTTCCTGCTCTAGCTAATAAGCTGGCTCTCTCCATATATGGAATTTCTTTGTGACTGCACATGGCACCTTTATTGCCTATATAAGATGACTCCAATTTTGGTAAATCTGTTTGTTTTTTTTTTTTAAATTCAGAATACCATATGTACTTAAGTCGATTGTGATGGAGAAAGCTGAATAAGGAGTAGGGCAGTGAAAAAGAGTCAGGTTGGTAACAGAGGTGTGAATGGTGCTTAAGAAACAAATAATCGAAGAAAATGAAAGCCTGAAAATAACTAGTATTTGTAGATTCCTTATGTCTGTGTATGCAGTGTCAGAGACCAAAACATTTAAATCCAAATCATTCTGTTGTTGTTGTTCTCATATACATGAAAATAACAGAAAAGCTTTAAATGCCTTTCCCCCCCCTGTGCAATAGCTTTTGCAGAGTAGATGTGTTGGATGCAACGGAGGTGGCTCCTTGAAATCAGCTTAAATTGTAAACCAGGCGCCCATTCGAGCATTTTGTGGTAGTATCAGTATCTTCATGTTTATGTAGAATCTGCTTGGGAATCACCCCAGTTTAAGCAGTCAGCCAGGTGGCAATCAATCACGAAGCCAACGGGGGCTGAGGGAAGTTGCCAATAGCTGAACTTACCTTTTAGAAGTCGGATGCTCGTGTTTGCAATTATGGAAGCTTCAGAGGGAGAGGTTAAGATGTGCCCTAATGGGATGAAAAAAAAAAATGATCACGAATGAAAAGAAGGATTTTGGGGATCTTAATAACCGTTAAAATACTGGTTGTCATTTCTTCCCCCCCTCCCCCCACACACACTTCTAAATGATTTAGGGATGTATTTTTCAGGAAGAACCTTAACTAAGATTGTCAGTGCCCTCTGAGAAACCTCCCTGCACCAGAAAAGTAAATGTCATTGCAAATGATATTCAGAATTACATGTCCTTAAACTGGCATGTCCATTGACCACAAGCATTGGATTTTAAATATTCTTCTCTGAATGTTTCTGAGGTTAAGTTTGACTTTTATGCTTTTGTGAGTGGCAGTGAAGAGGCATGGGCTGTAAATGTGAGTCTCCAGCACAGACTACAAAGTAACCTGTTCTACAAGTGAACTAAGCCACTGTTCAGGAGCATGATCTCATACTGGGGGTAACAACTATGGAGGAGCGCAGAGTGGCCCTATGTCATGCAGAATATACATGCAGGAGAGATTTATTACGTGAATAACTTGATAATGAATCAACATGGGAAGAGCAGGGAATGAAAATGAAAATGTCTTTGACTTCAGTTAGTCGCATAACCTCAAAATAGGTGGTATTTTTTTTTCTTTTTTTGTATAGGAAAGGCAACTGAGGCTCAAAGAGGTTTTTTTTTTTTTTTTTAAATAACTGTGTGCATATAACAACTCATTTATCTCTTTCCAGAGTCATGAGAAATAGGCCTGTATTTTTATTTTACAGTTAAGGAAACTGAGGCGCAGAATTTTAAATGATGGCATCGATACGGAGCTAGGACATTATGGCGACAGGGTATGACTCAAGGAAGCAGACTCCAGCACGTGGCCCCTTAAACTATGAGGCTACACTGGGCCTTGGGTGTCAGGTCAGGAACATGGCTGGCAAGTGACAGAATATGGTTGTTTGATTTCAAAATCCATCCCTTTCCCCCTGCCCTTTGCTACAAACCCGATGAAATTCCCTACTAATTGTAGGGAGAAGGAAACGAATGCCTAGCATGGCATCGAAGCCACGCTCGTCTGCGCCGATGGCCATCTGTCCCCCATCCCCTCTCTCCGCCACTCATTGCTGTCCCCCTGATGTCGTCCTCTCACACAGCCCAGGGGCTTCACGCTGGCCTTTCTGCTTCATAGGCTCTTCTTCCTAGATGCAGAATAGATTTCCTGAATATTTTAGCATCTCAACTCCCTGCTTTAAAAATCGTGGCTGGCGCCTATTATTGATAGGGTAAAATTCACACTTATTAGCCAGGCTTCCTCACGACGGATGGCTTGGGCTTGCCTTTTTGAACAGAACACCTGTGATCCCTATATAAACACTGACTGATTGGGTGGGTGACTGGCTACTACCCAGCAAATCAACTCCCTTGAGAATGTCTTGTACCCAATGACCCAGCTGTCAACCTGGGCCTGGTTCACATCCTCTTCCTTTTTGGGGTCTTCTTTATTCCCCATGGAGGCCCATCCCCTGCACCTGTGTCCCATTTACTGGTTGTCCAACTAGTTATTTACTGACATGTTTCTATCGTACATTTTCAAAGAGTGTACAATCTCTAAAGAGCTCTATTTTCATCCATCTCCTATTCTAATAAGTACTTATCATATAGCGTTTAAGAGCGTACTTTTTTTAAAAAAGAGATATGCTTAGACAGGCAGCATGATATGCCTGAGAAAAGCAAGCATTTGAGCTAAAGAGTCTGAATTCACATTCTTGCCTGTGTACCGTAGTACCTATGTGACTTTGACCACGGTCCCTAAAATCTCTAAGTACCAATTCCCTTTCTGTCAAATAGCAAGGATAATGATAATACCAATCAAATAGTTTTGGCTTAAGAACAAATAAATAATTGGGGGAAGAACATTCTACATCGTAAACTGTTATGAGAATGTTACTATTGGCAGTACTTTTGTTCATTCTGTTTTAAATAACGTGGCCTTCGGTGCAGTTTATTATTCCGATCTTTTCTTTCTTTGAACATCCTCAGCCTGGTCCTTCCTCTCTCCGGCCTGTTCTACCTGCCGTTGCCTATGACCGCTTCTTTCTCCCAGGTGCGTCTGGCTGCTGTTCTGTCCTCGCTTCATACCTCTTTCTTCTTCATTCCCCGTTTCCTTTCTGGCAAAACCCCATTTCCCATGCAGCATTTTTTAATCCTTTAGCTTTCTTTCTTGTCATTATGTATAATAGGGTTTAAAACCAAAAGGAGATTAAAGAATTCTCATAAAATCCAGACGTCTATAACAACTTTATTATTTTTTTTTTATGGTAGCATTTTAGGTAGGTCCTGTTTTATTCGTATGTACAGAATTTTGAATTAGAAAGAGAGAATTTCATTGACTCCAGTCTACTTAGTTTACAGACGAAAGGAAATGTTTGGAGAGTTAAGTGACTTGTCCTGGATCTTATAGTTAAAGACTGACGGATGGAGCCGATAGTGAAGACTGTTTCCGGAGTTCAGACCACTCTGGTTTCTTTTCACGTTTGCTCCTTCCTGTATTGCGTTTCTCATCCCAGAGTTTAGTTAAGGACATTACGTAGGGGTTAGTTTGTTCCCAGCAGGCAATCTGACTGATTGGCTTCGGGTAAGTTCTTTAACCTCCCTGGTCTTAAGAGTCTCATCGGAAGATAAGAGGACCAGCTATCCTTCAAAGCATCTTTATAATTCTCAGTCTTCCTACATTCATATTTAACAACTCTTTTGATGGCCAGTTATTTACAAATATGAGGTGAGTTGAGTTCTTGATGTGGTTTGCCTTCATGTTTTTTTTTTTTCTCAAATACCACCACGATTGAGCTACTTTTACCACATTACTGTATTTCAATCTATACAGCCAATTAAGCTTGTCCAGTATTTGGTTAAAGTCTTTATAATTAAAACATCATGGCTTCCTTGGCAGAAATCCTATCCTTGTACTGTAAGGTTGTTTGGTAAGATTGTTAGCATTTTTTAAAAGGCTATAGGAAGACGAATTATTTTGTTGAAATATTTTCTTTGGGTCATGGTGTTGAGACAGAACAATGTGACATTCTTATACGCTACCCGAAAGTTGACAAAAGAGCCACATTATTTTTCATTTGAGGACCATCATAGTATTAATCATTCCTGGATTTCTTTGTATACCTCCCCACATAAGTTATTTACAACTTGAAGCAAATTCAGATCAAGAAAGAAAAAAAATGTATACAGACAAGTATCTCTGTTGACATAAAAATGATCAGAATATGTTAGGTTATTTGGCTTGCAGGGAATATAAAATCCAGTAAGTTACTAAATAAATGCTTTAATTTTACAAAACACTCAAATTGCTTTTAAATGCCTAGAAAATTTTCTACTTATTTAAATAAGTGAGAACTTAATCATGCTCAGAATGTTTTGTTTTGTTTTTTGTTTTGTTTTGTTTTGTTTTTCCCTACTCGCCTGGTTGACTGTAATATCGTCCATTAAACACTAGGAGACTTTCCTGGCCTGGGTCTGGGTCATGTGATTAGAGCACTTAACAGAAATGTGAATGAATGTCCCTGGCCCAGCACATTTTTGGCCTGTTTTGCTTTTAGTAATCAATTAATATGTTGTATCAAAAACTGATTTTGTTCGGTTGTGGAATCTTCACTCCATTTGCCAGACCATCATTTCCTGAAGTGCTCGCAAATAGTTTTTTTTTTTTTTTTTTTTGTCTTTTGGTGTCTGCGAGCCTATTTTAAGAGCACTGCCAAGCGTGGGAACTAATAGCACTATATTCCAGCTGCAGAAGCAGTATCACTTTAGCTTCCTATGAAAGGACTTCTTTATGGTCACGCTAAGAATCTCGTTCGAGGTGTGTATCAAACATGTACCATGATGGCAGTGAGCATTCTAACGTGGTAAGAAACTCTTTTCAAGCTTATTGACATTTAGCATCTTTCATTAGCTTTTGAAAATGATTTTATTTAAATTTGTTTTTAAACTTTCTTAAGTGCTTAGAGTCAGACAGAGAAATATAAAACAAATAGCTTATTTCTGAGGAACTACCAGCAATGTGGAAACACTTCAGAACAAAGTTTGAAATCAAACAACGTATTTTTTGTAATTTTATTTGTTGTATTTGAGATTGTTTTTGTACTTGCACTTGCGTTGGAAATAGTTGTCAGTATCTCATAATGTCTTTTGAAAAGGTATTTTAAAAAGTCCTTGTAAGTGTAGCTATAGGCAATTCAGATTCTTTTTAAAAAATCTTGGTTTCCTGGTGTAATTTTATGGGTTAAACTTAATTGAAAGTTATCGAATTGAGAATTTTTATATGTTATAAAATTTTCTTTAGATCATTTATAAATAGTAAACTGTTAGTAAAATCTCATTCTGAGAAATGTTTTTTTAAATGTTAAGAAATGTATTTAAATCAAGAAATGTATTTAAATCAAGTGTGTGTATGTGTATGTGTTTATATATGAATAAATTAGTATGTTATGTTTCTCTCAGTCCATAAAATATGTAAAATTTACATTAATCCATACATAGAGTAAAATGAACAGTAAATATTTCTTATATGCAAATAAAAGATGAAGCTAAAACTGAATTATAGACACATCTTTGAAATTTTATAAAGATTGTTTTAAACCACATATTTTTTTGAAATACCATGTCATTCAATTCAAATTCATTAATTACATTTCTGATTCCTTAATATCTTGACAAATCGAGGTGATAATTTTATCGGATTTTAGAAAGATTTATCAGCTCCGTTAATGACACCACAGTTTGACTATTAAAAATAACCCTGTAATAAAGAAGGAATTTTGGTTTTCTGGTCATATTCCACTAAAATTCAAATTCCCTTTTTAGGTGTATGTAGGGGCATAATAGAAGGAGATGATTTCATTTCTTGTCATACAGCCAGAAGGAAAGAAATTTCCCGAAAAGCAAGTGAGCTGTCTACTGTAAACACAGCAAGTTGAAATCATAGTTTCTTATTTAATTTGATTTATTTATTCCAACTACTGGGATACGATTACCATGGTAGATACAATTCCAGAATGAGAGGTAAAGGTTTTTGTTGTAAATTTCAAAATAATAACCCACACGAAACTTCTCCTAAATGAATAATGCAGAAATGCATCCACTGCTTAAGCATTGCTCTCTGTTGTTATTATGGACCTCGCGAGTGGCTCATGAAGAATTTTCTATTGGAGTACCACTCAGACATATGCTGTCAAGCAGAAACGGGTATTTTGAGGAATGCTGTTAACATTTTAAAGAAAGCATTTCTGAAAATGCATTCTAGGGTCTTGTTAATTTTTTTTAATGAAGAGCAAAATCTAATGCAGAAATTATTCCCTAGAATACACCCCAAAGAGTATTTTTGCAATACGTTCATTAATAGCCCTTATGCGTTTAAAATGCACACCTGTTGTATACGATTATGTATAGAAGTCAGTTTTTCATGAATAATTTGTATCATTTTTACATAATTTGAGACACCATATGCTTTATAATGAAGAAAAATATTTAAAGTAGGCAGTTATGTTAAACAGTCATAGCATGAGTTGTTATATGATTTTTTAAAGTGCTGCCCTGTGACAAAAGGAACTTGATGTGATGTTCATTTGAAGTGTGCTCTTAATTTAAAGGCACTGTAAAGCTATTAATTTAGGTCATTTTGGATTATTTAAACCAAATTTTGAACTTTTCTTGTAAGAAAATGTTTTTTAAAACCTGAAAACTTGCTTAGAATATTCATTGAATACTTAAATTTGAGTGTGTGTGTTCAATAAGAAGTCTACGTAAGTGTTTAAAAAATTTGATTTTGGTAATTCTTCCAGGTTTTATGATTCACCAGAATTGGTTGATTTTACTAAAGACTTAAAGAAGAGTTAATATACACTTTAAAAAACAGTAATTTTCCATTTGTTTTAGTTCCAAAGTCCCTTTCATGCTATGTTTTAGAGGGCCGCCTTATTTAGGAAGGTATATTTCCTTGTCATGACTAGTTAGAGGATGGAGTGGGGCCAGCGGTGGAAGTTATAAAAGGGGAGAAGGTATGTCGGTTTGCAGTCCAGGAAACAGCGTGTGAACTTACTGAACAATGGGCTGCCAGTTTCCCATTCCTAGAAGTATTGTATCCTGCTCTTGTCCCGCTCTAGCCGGTACTGTTCAATAGAATTTTTTCTGATGATGGAAAGATTCTGTATCTGTGCTGTCCAATATCATAGCCATGAGCCATGTGTGGCAATTGAGTGTCTGAATTGTAGAAACTGAAGGATTGAATTTGTAATGAACTTTAAATAGCCACACATGTAGCTTCTACTGGATTCCCTCCCACTTTAAGTGAGCTCCATGGACCAGCATTTTCAGCATCACCTTGGGGCCAGTTAGAAATGCAGAATCTCAGCCGCCACCCCAGACTTGCTGAAACAGAATCCACATCTCAGCACGAGTCCCCCCAAGTGATTCTTCTGCCCATTGCCATTTAGCAAAGCTGACCTAAAAGGCATTCTTACACAGACTAGATGGTTAGATGAGATGGGCGTTCCAGCTCCCCGGAGTCTATAATGATGTTATTTCAGAGAAATTCATTACCGAGATTCAAAGAGCGACTTAGAGCATAAGTTTTGAGGTTAGGCAAGAGGTTGAAACCTAGTTTTGCCACTGTTGCCTTTGAGTGACTTCGGGCAAATGAGCCACTCCAAGGCTCAGTTCCCCGTCTGCAAGATGGAGATGCTAATGAAATAGTACCTGCCTCATCGTGGGGAAGATAAACTAACATAATGCAGGTGAAGTGTTTACGCACATAGTAAACCATCAATAAATGACCGGTTTGACTCTAGCTAACTCATATTAAGCTGTGCCTTTCAAAGTAAGACAGGCCTGCTACACTTAGCAGGCTTGGACGATTATGCCTTTGTTATAAAATCTAAATTGGCTCTGCAAAGTCTCAGTTGATGGTTGCCTGTCTTAAAGAAAAAAGGGCTCTGGAGCCCAGTGTTTTGATTTTTGTCACATACTTTTAGGATTAACGTGAGAAATAATGAT
Source organism: Rousettus aegyptiacus (assembly GCF_014176215.1). Lineage (NCBI taxonomy): Eukaryota > Metazoa > Chordata > Mammalia > Chiroptera > Pteropodidae > Rousettus > Rousettus aegyptiacus. The sequence continues at coordinate 88,644,372 of NW_023416285.1, read as the reverse complement.
ACAGCCTCTTTGAACCATGAAAGAGTCCTTAAATCGGAGATGTAAGATTTTAGCTGTTTTTTTTTTTTTTTTTTTTAACGTTTAGATTTCCCTTTCCCTTCATCTAGCCTGTGTGGAGTCCCCCAAACAGCTGTAAAATGTCTTTAAAATTCCGCCTCTCTCTATAACTCATAATTGTGGCCGCGGCAAAGTGAAATTCTGCCCTCCTGGTCGCAAGATGTGGAGCGACGTGTTTGGCAGGCCTTCTTTTGAGAGCTGAATTTCCTTTTCAGCAAACTCTGTGTTTTAAAAAGAATGAACCCAGGGTGAGCTCCAGTTATTAGTCATAAGTTTTCATCTTAATTAACAGCAGTTCATCCAGGAGCTAATCCAAGTGGGGGTGGGAGTAGTCTTCCAGTTGAAAAATAAAAATTTGTACTTATTTAACATTTCTATTGTTCTTTTGACCCTAGAAAACTAATCCATGCTCATATAATATAATTTGCAAAGTACTTTTTCTAATTTAACCATCCTTCCATTGCTGGCTATTTAGATTGTGTTACACACACACACGCACACCCCGTGGTGAATATTCTCATACAGAATTCTTCTTTGCGTCTTTACTTCACATAGAGAATTACTGAATATATACTTTTAAAAGAGTAGTATGTCTTTTCAAATTGCTTTCTATTATTTTATTTTTCAGTTACAGTCGGCATGCAATATTGTAGTAGTTTCAGATGTACAATATAGTGATTAAATGTTTATAAAACTTACGAAGTGATCATCCCAAAATTGATTTTTAGAAATGTACTAATTTAGACATCCACGAGCAACGTTTGAGTTCATCCCACTGTAGTCTTAACTGTCACTTTAAAAAATGGCGAATTTGATACAATGAAATATTATTCAGCTATTAAAAAAAGAAGGAAATCCTGCCATGAGACAACATGGATGAACCTTGAAGGCATTATGCAAAGTGCTACAAGTCGGAGAAAGACAAATACTGTATAATATTGTTTATATGTGGAATCTAAAAAATAAACAAAACCAAACTCATAGATACAGAGCACAGATTGCTGGCTGCCAGAGATGAGGTGTGGGGGTGGATAAAATGAGTGACAGCGATCAAAAGGTGCAGACTTTAGTTACGAGCAAATAATCATGTCCTGGGGACGTGATTCAGCTTGGAAACTATAATTAACACTACCGTATATTCGAAAGTTGCTAAGAAAGTAGATCTTAAAAGTTCACAAGGAAAAAAAAAATTTAACACGGTGTTGTGATTGATGTTAATTAAACTTATTGTGGTGATCATCTTGCAATGTATACATATATCAAATCGTTATGTTGCACATCTAAAATGAAAAAAAAAGGTTACCTGTCAATTATATCTCAATTTTAAAAATAAGTAAAAATTAAAATTGAAAATAATTTTTTAAAATTAAAATGTTTAATAGAATAAATATATCTAAGTTTTAAATGTCTGTGTATGTCTGTTTACTGTTGAGGTTAAAATTTTTTTCAACTTTTTTAACCGTATTTCTTTCTTCCTTACTTATGTGTCCTTGGGTAAGTTACTTATCTCTGTGTACCTCAATTTCTTCATCTTATCACTTTGTAAGGTCATTGTGAAGACCAAATGGGTTAATGCATTTCAGACAGTATAGTAGGTGCTGTTTAAATGTTAGCTGTTATTACTGTTGGTGCTTTATGAATGTTTGGTTTATGGCTTTTGTCCATTTTTTCTATGGAGATCCCAGTGTTCAGTGGGGCATTGGCCTTATTACTCCTCTGCATGAAGTTGGGAAAGGACAAAATTTTCCGATGAATCTGGTGGCAGTTATTTCTGAGGATGCTGGGAGCAAAACAATGGAATGGTCTCGGTGTTAAAGTTGCATCCTCACCGTATATTTGGAGTCTGACATTATTATCTCCATTTTATAGATAAGAAAACGAAAGTTCAGAAAGTTTCAGTAGCTTGCCGGGGTATGACTGACTTCTGTCCTGTGCCTCTATGCTGCTAGTGGTCACCAATCCTCTCTGAATTGTACTTTTTGGTGCCCATCTTGCTATTAAGATAATACTGCATGGAAATTGGTCGATGTAGACTCTGGGGCCATGTGGCTTGAGTTTAGACGCTGGCTCTGCCACTTACCAGCTGTGCAACATTTTAAGCACATTAACTTTCTCTGTGACATAGGGACCATAGTAATACCTACCTCATGAGTCGTTGTGAGGATGAAGGTAGTTAATCTTTGTGTAAATCACCTAGAATAGTAGTCTTGTGCACGGCTGGTGTCATACGCCAGCCGCTGTGATCATAATCACCATCGTTAGGGGTATGTGTGGCTAAAAGGCCCACCTGACTCTGTAGGGGTGTTGCCTTTTTGTTGACTGTACACTGTGCTCAGGACGGAGAGGCGGGGACGTCTCTAGGCGGACCAAGAACTTTTGCTCAGCCTGTGCCATGACGAACTGAAAAGGAATTTCGTAAAGTGAAAATTATACCAGTTCTGGTTTCATTTTGTGCAATGAACAGATCAGAAATCCAGAGTCCCCTCAGTGCTCTGCGGAGAAAATACTTTGTTATAATTTCTGAGTGAAGGAACTCACCAGTGAGGCCACCATCATCCTCTCCCGCTGCCATCTCTTACTTGGAAACTGCCGAATATCTTTGCAACAAAGCCACAGTCTGCTGAACATCATCTCAGTAATGTGACTCCTGTCCACAGATGTGTGCTACTCTCCTTGGAGATTTTTGCTGCTGCTAGTGCAGGAAGCACCCTAGATCAGTGGTTTAGGGGAAAAAAAAGAATATAACTTTGCACAATCGTTATTCTAGATTGGCCAACCTCGCTGCAGCCTGCCCCGTGAGAAGAGCATAAGGAACCCTCTTTGCAAAGGTTGTCAGGATCTGTCATGGAGACAGAAGCTAGCCTTTCCCTATCCATCCATTATCCATCCGCCTGTCTTCTCGTCTGTCCGTCCATTCATCTATCCATCCACCCACCCATCCATCCTCCCATCTGCCCATCTACCCATCTGTCCGTCCGTCCATCCATCCATCCATCCATCCATCCATCCATCCATGCATGCATGCATGTATCTATCTGGCATTTCTTGAACTCTCACTGAGAGCCAGGTGCTGTGTTTCCTTCTGACCTGAACTCAGATTAAGTTATATCTGAGTCCGCTATTATACCTCGATTCCTATTTTTGTTTCTCCCAAACCAAGCTGGACAGCCTTCCTTAAGGGACTGCCACCTGCCGTGCAAGGCTGCTGAGGAGGATGACAGCACCTGGTAGTTATGGACTATTCATGTTAGATGCTATGTTAAGTAATTTATGTATAGTAATTATTTTTTTAAAAAATTATTTTTACCACCCACAATTTACAGTTGAGGAAACTGAGGTTCAGGGAGGTTTAAAAATGTGCCCGAGATCACATGGATCATGAGAGGCGGAACCAGAATGCACCCTGGGCCGGCACTGACTGCAGGATCCAAGGCCGTCGTGGCTCTCATGACTTCACCCTCATGCTTTCTCCAGCTGCTTTCTGGAGTCTTCGGGATTAGCCTACAAATTCCTTCAGGTTTTTCATTAGAGTTTTTTTTTTTTTTTTAAATGTAACAAAATGTTAGGATGTTTAACCCGTTGGGATGTGATTTACTTCGGGGAAAATATTTATCAGGTAGCTCTCCATCGAAATCCACATTCCATTGGTACATGCTTCTACTGGTCTCCTCTCCATCCAAGAGAGCATTGATTTTTTTTTCCAAAATAAAGTTAAGATATAGAGACAACGAACAGAGCCTGTGAGGAAATCTTGATTTTTATCAAAGAATAGAAGCGAATGTAAAAAAATAAAATAAAATAAATTTCCTCCTTCCTTCCATTTGCATGGCAATGCCTGCATCGATGTAAAGGAAAAGTAATTACAAGTGTATTAGGCTGAAATACTGACTAAAGGTAGACAGAATGGCAGAGGGAAAGGAAACTGTAGAGACAGAAGACTTAAAGAAATGTTTCGATTGAGGTCGAAAGGGCTGCAGAGACCACCCAGAATGCTGCACTCGGCAGGGTAGTAGGCGAGTGAGAAAAGCCTTGACCGTGAGGTGCTACCTCAGGTTTCCAGGAAGGTAGAAAGGGCTCTGAGGAAGGTCGGTGGCTGAAGAGGCACCAGGTAGAACTTGGGGGGGGGGGGGGACATAGTATCACTGGATCACCTTGAGAAGTTAATCCTGAATTAATAAGAAAGGGAAGTGTCTCCTCAGGCCCAGAGTGAAGGAGAATGAGGCGGGAGGGGTGGGGGGAGCTGGAGAGAGGAAGCAGAGGCCATATAAAATTAGACAAGCCTCATGAGGCGCTAAATAATCTTTTGATGTGCTTTGTCCCCGAGGTGAGTTTTCTTTAGACAGTGCCGAACACCCTAAATGAATTACCTAACCTTCCATGTCGTGTGCAATAATGAAATAACAAAGTAGCATTAAATGACACTTTTCTGAGTACTACTGCATGAGCACTGTTCTTTACAAATACTCTTTAGCATCATAACTTTATGTCCTGAGCGCTATTTCCTTTCCATTTTTCAGATAAAGACACTCAGCTTTAAGATGCTCTGTAACTTGTCCAAAGTCACCCAACTAAGAAGCATCAGATCTAGGATTTGTTACATAGCTTCTTAAAAAAGGCAGGCCTTTAGTAAAAGCAAAAGGCTGCTAAGATGTAGCCTGAGGACCAGTTTCTACTTTCTTTGGTATTAGAGACTGAAGGTGATTGGAGGCTGAATGTAGTGGTGTGTCCTGTTCCCCTTTATTTCGTCCTGTGATTTCACCCTCCCTATCCTGTATCAATGCTATAAGGATAAAGACACATGCATCTTTATTAAGATAAGGATCATCTCAGTGTGTTAACGGGGATGAATTTCATTGTTAAATGAATCATTTTATGAATCCTCTGAGAGGCAGGATTTGCTCTTCGGATTGAGCTTTCATGGCTGTGTGTTGGGAAAATGTCAGGCAATTTAAGCTAGAAAAAGCGGCTTTTAATTGAAGACCTTTTTTTATGCTTTTCCCTAAGTAATCTAGTTTTTTGAAACGGGGAAATGGAAGGCAATTTTTGTCAAAAACTACTGCTAGCATGCAAGTGAAAATTCCATTCTCCTTGACCCTTATTGGGGATGTAGAGGGGCTCATGCTCTGAGCAATGACCATGATGTTCATAGGTCTGATTATGATTATCAATAGATGAGAAGGCTGGGTGGTAAATGTCAGAACACATAGTGTTGTATATGTCTGCATCTGAAGGATGGTTTAAATTTCTCTGTTTGTTGATCTGCTGAAAACCACCATGAAGTTGCTTCTAAATGCCTTGACACAATCTGTATGGTTCGAGACCAGAAGGTCATTTTAAACCAGCAAAAGTATAATGCTTTCTACATGAGCCTGACATAAAATCTGAGAATGTACTATAGGTGTTCCTTCGTAGAAAGCTATTTTATTTGAGGTCCCCAAAAATAAGACTTGCCAACTGAAACATTAATTTTTGCTCCTGATTCAGATGTTACGCTTAAATTTCTATCCAGACTTGGGAACTAACTGATGATGATTATTATGAGATGCACAGGGCTCTTGAACTCTTTCTTTGGCTGTCTTGTAGGGTCATTATCTTTATGTTAATTAGGATCTAGGAACACTGTGCTTTAGCTGTTTGTGGAAGGCATTGTCATGAGAGCGTCTGAGGGTGCAGGCAGCAGAGACCAGGAAACCTGGGAAGAAGAAATTAACTAGCAACAAAGAAAATCCAGCCAATCACATGGTAAATGTCTCCCTCAGCCTGAATACAAATCCTGAAATGTGTCGGTTTTCACATTTGAATTATTTTACTCAACTAGCGACAGCCTACTTGGTGATATGTCAACATTTTAATTCCGAATGAGTGTTAATTGGGTATTTTAATGATAAAATTGTTACCTAAAACACTGACACAACCTGTGGTTCTTTGCTTTTTTGATAATTATATAGCTCATACAGAATTTCTTTATCTAGATTTGATTGCTTCATACAAAACGCATTTGAGGTGCAGGCTTTAGATCAATTAATCAAACAGAACTGTAATTATTAGACTCCACCATGATTCAATAGTCAGAGCCTTCCGGAATCAGCGTGTTTACAGTTTAGGGCTGATTGGGAACATGAACTTGAATTTAAAATATACTTTCCCTAGATGTGGTGAACAACATCACGTCTGTAGTTAACAGTGCTGTATGATATATGCGAAGTTGTTAAGTCAATAAATCCTAAGCATTTTCATCACGAGAAATTTTTTTTTTCTTTTTTTGTATCTGTCTGAGATGATGGTTGTTGAGTCAACTTACTGTGGTAATCGTTTCAAAATACAATCCTTCAATATCCCCCACAGATAATAAAATCCACAGATCCTCAAGTCTCTTACATAAAATGGTGTAGTATTTGCCCATAACCTATGCACATCCTCCCTGACACTTTAAATCATCTCTAGATTACTTATAAGACCCAATACAATGTAAACACTATGTAAATAGTTATTACACTGTAGGGAATAATGACGAAAAGTCTGTACATGTTCAGTAGGCCTAACTACATAATACAGATCAGCAGCAATGTAACTTTTTTTCTGAATATTTTTGAAAATTTTCAAAATTGTAGTTGGATGCAGAACCCATGGATACAGAGGGCCAACTGTATATGTAAGTCAAACCATTACGCTGCACAACTTTGAACTTATGCAGCATCGTGTGTCATTCGTATTTCACTGAAACTGGCGGAGGGGAGAGGGGGAACACCTCCCCTTTCTCCTTTTTCCTCTTAAACCCGTAGAACAAATGTGTTTTGTGCTTGCCCATCTACGAAAGTCCTAGGTGCTGGGGCACAGTCGGGGACAAAGCCGTGAGCGGTCTTTGCTTTCCTGGAGCTGACTTCGTGTTATAATTTGTTAGCTTAATAGAGCTCCTTGCTCTCTGTCACTTTTTTTTCCCGCCCGCCAAGTTTGGAGGCTTACTCTGATATCTCTATCAGAAACCATGTTGGTTAAAAAAACATTTTTTTTTTTTTGCGGTCAGATATGAATAACAATTTATCATTTTAACCATTTTCATGTGTATAGTTCTGTAGCATTAAGTACAGTTATTAAACACAAATTTCCCACTGCCCTTTGCCTCAGCCCCTGGCAACTACCATTCTACTTTTCTGTGTCTAGATGTGACTACCCCTAGACACCTTATAAAAGTGGAACCATAACAATATTGGTCTTTTATTGTCGTTTGTTTTGTTTTGGTGATTTTTTAAAAATTGATTTATTTAAAGTAGTTTCAAGTATACAGTACATTGGTTAGACATCTATCTAGTTCATAAAACGATCTCCCCGATTGCTCCCTCCCTCCCCTGGCCCTCCACCTCGCCATCATATTCATGCTGACTGCATTCCCTCTGCCGTGCTCCCCATCCCTGTGACCATCTACCAACTACTAATTTGTACTTCTTTAACCCTTCACCCCATTCTCCCAGCCCCCCATTCTCCCTCCCCTCTGTCCATCACCAAATTGTCCACTATATTTGTGAGTCTGTTTTTGATTGTTTTTGATTAGTTTGTTCTTTTTGTTCCTTAGATTCCATATATAAGTGAAATCATGTGGTATTTATCTTTCTCTGTCTGACTTATTTCACTTAGCATAATAACCTCTACGTCCAGCCATGTCATTGTAAATGGTAGGATTTCATAGTAATATTCCATTGTATATATGAACTATAATTTATTTTATCCAATCAATCATCTGTTGATGGGCACTTAGGTTGTTTCCATATCTTGGCTATTGTAAATTGTGCTGCCATGAATATTGGAATGCATAGAACTTTATGAATTGTTTTGGTTTTGTTTGGATAAATACCCAGAAGTGCATTTGCTGGATCAAAAGGTATATCCATTTTTAATTTTTTGAGTAACTTCCATAATCTTTTCCATACCAGCTGTACCAATTTGCAGTCCTATCAACAATGTATGAGGGTTTCCTTTTCTCCATATCCTCGCCAACACTTGTTGTTCTTTGACTTATTGATGATAGCCATTCTGACAGGTGCGAGGTGATTTCTCATTGTGGTTTTAATTTGCATTCCTTTGATGGTTAGTGACCTTGAGCATCTTTTCATATGCCTGTTAGCCATCTGTATTTCCTCTTTGGAGAAGTATCTATCCAGGTCTTCTGCCTATTTTTTAATTTGGTTATTTTTTGTTGTCCAATTCTATAAGTTCTTTATATCTTTCGGATATTAACTCTTTATCAGATGTATCATTAGTGAATATCTTCTCCTAGTCGGTCGTTTTTTTCATTTTGTTGATGGTTTCCTTTGCTGTGCAAAAAGTTTTTAGTTTGATGTTGTCCTATTTGTTTGTTTATTCTTTTTTTTCCCCCTGCCCAGGGAGATATATCTGAAAATAAATTCCTATGAGTAATATCAGAGCATTTACTGCCTATGTTTTATTCTAGAAGTTTTATGGTTTTGTGTCTTACATTTAAGTCTTTAATCAATTTTGAGTCTATTCTTACGGTATAAAAAGATGGTCCAGCTTCTTTTTTGTGATTGGCTTATTATACTCAACATAATATCTTCAAGATTTATAACAAACTGTGGTTAAATTTTTAGTTTTATTTCAATGAAGTTAAAGCTTTTTATCTCAAGAACAACAATGTCCCTAATTTCTTTGAAAAAATATTTTTAAAATGTTGACCAATTCACCAAGTGATATTTTCATTTTGTTTTTGCCTTTACCAAAAAGAAACGATTATATTGGTTGAAAACCCTTGAGTATTAATTTAACTGTGAAAACCAAAGTACACTCCTTGTGTGAGGGTAAGGAACTATTTTGAGGATGGCCCTATGATTTAAATTACTTTAAAAAGTAAAAAATTGAAACTAATTTTTGCAGGTTGTTTTTTAGATGACTACAGAAAATATGAATAGGAAAACAATAAATAATATTCCAACTAGAGGATTCTACTTTTTAGAAAATGTGTAGCTTTTTCTTCATGCACTGCCTGGGTAATCCAAATTTTATATTAATTAGCACATTTCCACCTATGTGGGGAAAACTGTAGCATCCTCTCTGTAGGGTGGGCTGCCTTGCTTGTAAGCAACCCCGGAAGTCAGTCTGAAGAATGAGAGCAGTCAGTTTTCTGTAAGTGGAAAGAGAAACAGTTGTTCATCCTCACCGCTGGGAACAGGTCTCCAGACGCAGCGCCACCTGGGAATATTATACTCTAGGCCGCTGTCCTTCGGTTCTGTTGTCAGGAATAAACAGATAGGAGCTCCTACTTCTCCTCCGTAATAGAAAGTTCATTTTCCTGGGATTTAATTGCCTACAGAGGTTAGAATGTGAAGCTAGAATTGTATTAGTGTGTGTTCATGAAATATGTGGTTTACACAGGCAAAATTAAGTCTCGAGAAGTATCTATCGTTCTCTAAACGACGTGTGTTCAGTATGTGACTCTTACCTAGAGTTCCACAACCCTTCTGGCCAGAGGCAGGGAAGGTCCGCCCATTCCAGACATCTCTCTCGACATGATGTGGACACATTCTTGTACTTAGTTCTTTGTGGAAATCAGAAAAGGGTAACTTGTAAAGGATCGAACTTCCATTTTTGGAGTGAGACTTTCGTGTATTTTTCCCATGTTATCATCTTCAAAAAAATTATGAATACAACTAATAGCACATTTCCAGCTAAACAATCTAAAATTTGCAGCCTATTCTAAGCATAAATTGGTATGAACTAGATTGCCTCTCTAGTTCTTAAATCACCTGAAGGTAAGTTAGCTGCTTAAAGGGATGCATTAACTGTTTTAGGTCAGTAGGGTGCTTTGTGGCGCTTTATTACTAAACGCTCCATACCACTGGCCCTTTTCCAGCCAAATCCCTGGTGTGTAGCCTATTTTTAATATTAAATCTCTCTGAAGCAAAGTCATATCTTTCTAGAAGGTTAGACTTTTAGAGCAGTATATAAATAATTTACTACCAAATTACTGAGTCATTTGGCCTGCTTAAGTATCTAACCTAATACCAAAAACTTATTTAAACAGTCATATGAGAAAGGCCTCACGTTTCAGTGGGTATTTAAAATAATCATGTTACTACATTTTCTACAGAGAAATGTAATACTGTAAAATGTTCACATTTTATATCTAAGTACTTTTAATTCTTGTGGCCTATCTGATATAATTCCTGCATCGACATTTATTTTATTTTTTAATATGCATAGTCTTTCAGGAGATGCAAAGATTGCTGCTCTTTCTCACATGAAAAAAAAAACTGTCAAGGTTAAATCAACCAATTAGAGGAAATACGTATCTGAAAACCCTTTTTTCCTTTTTTTTTTTTGCAACATCAAAAATATTTTCAAGGCAGTTTGTTAAACATTTCAATTATAATAGAAAACAGTTTTTTACTTCTCTTCACCAAAATGATAACACTACAAAAAAAATTAGCACTGCAATTAAAAAAAAAAAAAGAAAAACCAATCCAACCCTATTTCTTCCATTATTTTTGTGTACTCCTAATATTTTTACATATGTGAGTTTATGTATTTATAGAAATGATTTAGGCTTTTTTTTTTTTACCAAATATAATCATCATAAACATTTGCCTATAATGTTCTTTAGTCTTTGTAACTATTATTGATGTGGAGTAATAATCTACTAAGTGTATGGACTGTAATTTAAGAATTTTAAAATAGGTCTCAGAAGTGAAATCATTAGTCTAGATCCATGTTAGTCTGATACATATCCATATGCAAATAACAATAATAATAATAAAAAAGATCGTTTTTCCCAAAAAGTTATATGAAAGTCAAAAAACTAACAACAAGAAGTGAAAGCATCAATTTTAACATATCCTCACAACGTTGTGAATTGGAATTTTGCAAAGACTACAAATTTAATGGGGTAGTGGTACTGTGCTTAATTTAGTGAGGCCATACACTTTTTTTTAGATGCTTGTGACTGATTTATTTGTGAAATTTCTATTCATAACCTCTGTCTCTGTCTATTGATTGCCTACGGTTTTTCTTATCAATTAGTTTAACTTCTGTATGTGCCAAGAAAAGTTCCAAGGGTCAGATCTTTAAGGACTGAAGTCATACCCCTTTCACAGCCATTTGGTTCCCTGAAGGACACACATGATGACTGTCCTTTAGCCTGTGGCTTGACTGTGCATTGCCACCTGGGAGCATTCCCCCCGGAAAGCAGGAGTCAAGATTTATTGTTTGTGCTGCTCATAGCCAGACATGTCATCTCTTGATGTGACCTTTATTTAGTCATCGAGAGCCCACTTGTCCCAGAGCTCTATACTTGTCCAGTTAGTCAGTCGCACTCCTTTTGAATGTATTATCCCCAAATTGTTTGGGAAAAAAATATCTTCCTTCTATGCTGGCTGGATTTTTTAAACATCCTGTCTTCCTAGAAGATGTATAGTCATGTTTTCTGCTGTGAATTTAAGCTTTATCCCCATAAGAAAGGGGTAGTGAATGAGAAGTAACAGTACTTAAACAGCCACACAATATGTTATATTTACAATATATTTTCAACCATCTGTAAGAAACTTTCAAGAATATTCTTTCTAGTAGCTTTGATTTAGCACTCTCATTTTTATAGACAGGAAAATTAGCTTGGAGAGTATTTACATGACTTGCCTATGGTTATGCAATGAGTCATTAGCAACTTTAAGATGAGAACTTTGAGTCCCTGGAACGAAGAAGTGGAATTAATAGGAAAAGAAGCTTCATAGAAAGTAAACACTAGTCATATTTTCAAAATATAAAATCCCTTTTAAATTCTTTGGAAGATGGATGCTGCATAAACTGTAATTTTTTTTTTTTTTTTTGAGTGGCTTGTTATGGAGCACATTTACTTGATCAAATGACCCATCTAGTTGACATTTACACTCAGTTAACGAATTTGGTATTTGTTGAGGTTTACGATAAAACACCAAATATATCTTCAGGCCTAAGTCTTTGTTTGATGCTTTTGTTCACTATAGAAAATATTAATTGGCCACTCACTGTGGGTTGATCAGGTAGCAGTTGATTTTGTTTTAATAAGGAAGAGACATGAGAATGCCTAGGAATATTTAAAAATGTTTAAAAATGTTTAGGAATGCTAAGGAGGCCTCTGAATAGTGAAAGAGCTTCAAGATACAGGATGTAAGAGAGAATAAGCTCTCTCTCTCTCTCTGGTAACCCTATTCATTCATTCACTCACTCACTCACTCACCAAATGTTTATAGAGAATGTATTCTGTGCCAGTCACTATTTTAGACACTTGGGGTAAAAGAGTGAACAAAACAGTATATAATCTCTACCCTCATGGATGTTATATTTTATTGGAGGGAGAGAGACACTAAACAATAAACATAATAAGCAAATTACATGTTAGAAGACAAAATCATCATTAAAATAGTAGAACAAGGTAAGATGAGAGATACTGGGGGACAGTGGGGATTACGATTTTTAATAGAATGGTCATCGAAGGCCTCAATGAGAAGATGACGTTTGGGCAAAGACTTGAAGGAGGCAATGGGTAATAGTGTCAAAATCTAAGGACAGAGCATTCCTGGTGCTATGAGGGACATCCGGAGGTCGTGTGTGTGAGGGGAGGATGTAGGAGATGAGTGGAAGAGGAGGTACAGGTACATGGGACTTCAAAGAAGCAACCAGCAGGTGAGAGAGAGACAAAGAATGAGTGGTTTCTTGGTTGAGAAAGTGAATAAAGACAGGGTGATATTAAACAACCACGCTAAATGCAACCAACAGGTTAGGTGAGATGAGCCCTGAGCATTAACCACTGGATGTAGCCATATATCATTGATGACCTTGAGTAGTTTGGGTGGAATGGTGGAAGAGAGGTTTAGGAGAGAACCGGAGGAGATGAATTGGCGTGAGTAGAGATAACTCCTTTTAGGCATTTTTTTCCTGCAAAGAACAAAGAAATGGGGTAGGAGCTGGCAGAGAAAGCGGAGCCAGGAGAAGGTTACAGACCTCCTCTACGCAGATAGAAATACAGAATGTGTACATGCTGATTGGAATGATTCAATAGAAAGACTAAAAGTAGTGATGTCCACATAGTTCCTGGTGGTATCTGTACCCATCGGGAATGGCTATACAAAAATGTCCTACATATGATTTATTCACTCCTTTTCCCTAACTCAGTTTAATCCTTAGCAATATTTTGAGGAAGTCCAATCTCTCAGGCACTATTTTTCTGCTTTATGCCTACTCATTCCCATTCTCATCATTTAAAGTTTTTCATAAGAAATTATACAAGAATGAAAACTCGTCTATCACCATCTGTAAATTTATATTAAAGGCCTAAAAAACTCCCCCAACAGACACACACACAAAACGCAGTAATATAATTATGAAGGGAAATTATTTATCCTATGCTTGAAATGTAAATTCAAAATAATATTAAAATTGGTCATCCAATTTTCAAATGGTTCTTTTTAACTGTCAAAATTTGTGAATATTGGACAGAACTCTTGTATGAAATATAAACAGACATTATTCCCTCCCTTTAAGGAATAACTTGGCAATGACAGTGTTTTTGATATGTTACTCTTAAAGATTCGTTGGTCACATCTCTGAGCTTTAGACCTATCATTTTTTTACTTTTTAATAACTTCATCTTCAGCACTGAACACTAGCAACTGTTCTAACTGAACTGAAAGGTTGACCTGGACGATGCTCGAGTTCTCACCAGCTTCAGGCAAGATTAACTGCCCGAAAGGCTACCGAAGGTCAGCTTGCCAAGTTACGTTCATTTTCAAGGGAGAGAGAAAAATTTAAATAGCTGGTTTCTTGACTTGCATTGTTTTTCTCTTCTATTTATTTACTTTCCATTGTAGGTAAGTAATGAAAAGAATGCTCTACAATTCGAGCTACTTTGAAGTGAGAAAAATTTCAGGGTAGCAGCCAACTCTTCAAATCCTTCTTTCCTCAAAAGAGCATTGTGTTGATGGATGAGAAATTATCTGTGTTTTGTTGGACCCTTGTTGGACCCTCATTGTGCCTTTTGGGAAGATAAAATGTGTGGGTGGGGAGAGGGTGGAATGGGGGGCAGAGAGAGAATGATTAGGAAAGATAGAGCTATGAACTTGGACATCATGACACTTGTGACCATTAGAAATGGCTATGTGTGTGCTTGGCAGACAGACAGATGCTTTTGGTCAATAGAAACATCAGTTACATGTAGGGATATGTTGTAGCTTTTATTTCTATGAACTGATGTGTGCATGGAATTTGAATTCAGATTGCTAAAAGTTAACTCCTACTGCCATTGATTATTAGCTTTGTAAATTCCATCGGGTAACTTCTCTATGCCTCAATTTTTCTCATCATTAAAGATAAGATAATTAGAGATTAAAATATGTAATGCTGTGAATCAGCACAGTGCCTAGCGCAGTGAAAGCTGCATTTATTAAAAATTAGCGATTATCATCATTCACATAGTCTAATCTTAATGACTTGATTCCCCTCATCAGTAACATAATATAGAAAACTCTCAAAAGTTATCTGACTTCACCTTTAAGAGATAGTGCTGGATTTCTAAGAAAATTAGAGACCTCTGTTTAAATCTCAGAAGACACGATCGTTCCAGCAGTGTGGAATTTACTGACAACTTAAATGCCACTTCCAATTAAGAAAATCAAATATGTGTAAGGAGTTTTTCTGTGAGGCGATGCCATGTAAATAAAAAGGAGAACCAGAATCCGAATTTTAGGCGCGCTTGCATGTGTATCTACCTACCTGTAGAGGGAGAAAAAAGAATGGAGGGAGGGGTGAAGGGGGAGATCTTAATTACTCCCGAAAAAGTAGCATGGTAGCTATATGGACCTCTTTTCAGTTCCACAGACCGTTAAGCATTCCTTGTCCGCAGGGCCTGAGCATGTGCTATTCCTTCTGCCTGGACATCTCTTTTCTCAACAGACCTAACTTTTT
Organism: Rousettus aegyptiacus; assembly: GCF_014176215.1. Classification (NCBI taxonomy): domain Eukaryota; kingdom Metazoa; phylum Chordata; class Mammalia; order Chiroptera; family Pteropodidae; genus Rousettus; species Rousettus aegyptiacus. The sequence goes on along the minus strand of NW_023416285.1, from coordinate 88,629,372 downwards.
TTCTTTATCCTTTGGGTTTCAGCATAAATATCTGTGTGTCATCACATCATCCAAACCAAATTAGCATCTTCCCACCATCATTCTTTTACCTCGGCCCATTTTATTTTTTTCTCATCGTAATTATTTTTCGATAACTTTTTAAAAAACTGGTCTCCTCCACTAGAATATCAAGCCGTATGATGGAAAGAAAGTTTTAATCCTTTTTACAACCATATTCCCAGCATTTAAGTTACAGTAACAGCACTCGCAGCTCTAAATGAGTGTTTTTGTTTTTTGGGGTTTATTTTTTGGTAAAATTTAATGTCTTCATCAGTACATACTGTAACCACACAGAGTTTATAAATGTTCCTATGCTCTTGAGAAAACTGAAGCTAACATTTGAGCTTTTATGTAATCATAAAAGTACCACCCAGGGAGAAACTGACATAGATTGATTACCTTCACCTCTGTTACTATTGTGACATAAAGCCAAAGGGTAGGCCAGTCACATCTGAGATTCCATTATGGGATGGATTTGAATAGGAATTATGTGACAGTTGCAAATTAAAGTATACAATAATAATGAAAATTACTCCATCTCACGTTTGAATTTTTAGAGTCAGGAATGCCCTTTATCAGTAAACAGTTTAGAGTTTTGTTTCTGAAGAAACCAACAAAGCAGGGGATAGGTAGCGATGCATTTTCTTGGAGAGATCCAGCTCTCTTCACAGAAAAAAAAATTCTTCTAGATTGTGAAAAGAGATGACAATATGAGAAAATAAATAATTATCATCCCCAGCCAACACCGGAAAACGACACAAGAAATAGACCTTTCCTCTTGGTCCATGGCCTCAGAACTCTATCCCTTTTGCTTTATTTTTAAAATGTGGGCCTGACCAGTATGGCAATGTCTTTCTTTACCATGTCAGGTCAGAAGAAATAATTGAAGTTCGACTTGCCATTGGCTCAGCATAGTCCTGTACATGAGGAGGTCATCTGAAGTCTTGAGGATTTTGGATAGGACATAGCTTCGTCTAGAATTGGTAGACTCAGGATACAATGAGAAATTGATTTTGCCCAAGAGCATTGCTTTAGATTTAACATGAGAATTTTGTATAGAAATAGATGACCACTTTGGGATCAAAAGTGCCACTCCTGAATGGGCTTATGACTCTCATCCTTTTGGCTTTCAAAGAGAAATCACAAGTACGTGTCAGATAACTAATCTTGGAAATACATATTACCACAAAACAGTACAACATCAAAAAAAAAAAAGGCTTTGTAGATAAAAAAAAAGTGCTAAAGGACAAGGGGAATGCCTTTTGTGCAAATACTCGACATAAAAGTGGAAAAAGACAGAAATTGAAGAGTAAGGGGGGAAAAAAAGCATTAGTTAATCTAATTAAATGACGTTTTCCTATACACAAAGAACACATATTTGGGGTAAGAGTTATGAAGATAAAAGCCCAAGATGCTGGGTGAGCTCTTGTGGACCGCAAGATGCATTTTCGAACTGTACGATGAGGACTGGCAAGATGTAGCAAAGGAAACGTGGGGAGCTGAACACGTGATATGCCTGCAAGGACAGAAACTGCAGAAATCCCGTTAATCATATCGTAGGAACCCGAGACATCGAGCACATCTCGTAACGGACCTGTTTTGGAGTTCAGGGAAATGACTGTCAGCTGTTCTGAAGACAACGTGACCCAGAAAGTCCATATGGTACCGAAGGCCAAGCCTAATTAGATATATCACTTCTCACTGCATAAACCCGCAGTCCCAGAAGGAAGGAGACGGATTGTGATGCACATGTTGGGAGGGTGACGTTCAAAACTGCAGGAACCCCGGAGGCTAAAACACGCTGCTGTTTCTTAGTGGTTGTTTCTTTGGTGGGAGGATGTAAGGTGACGGTATTCGTGTCTCTTTCTTTTTGCAGTGGGTTCATTTAACTTCTATGATGAAACAGATTTTGAAAGTATATACTATTATAGATACAAGGTGTGCAAGGGATGTGGCTCCTTCCGTGAGCTACATTAAACATCAGTTCATCGTCATATCTCATGTAGCAAATACTCAAAATTTTATCGTCAAAAGCCAATGTAGAGGTTTTTTTTTTTTTTTTTTTTAACCACTTAATAATTTAAACTTGGAAACAGGTCTCAAAATGACTGCAATGTAAAGCTACATCTGATTATTAGCAAAGGACTTTTTAAATCTTATTTTATTTAAAAGAGAACAGTCACATAAATTGTGTGTGTGTGTGTGTGTGTATGTGTGTGTGAGAGAGAGACTCATGCGTGTGTCTCAATACTCTTTCTCTCATCATGGGGTTTCTTAATGATAGAAACTTTGTATTGCCACTGAGGTGTGACCTGAACCTCTGACAGGGTGATTGGGTCTAAAATGCCAGCACTGTGACAGTGGGGTCTCAGGCCCTTTGTGCTGCTCCTGCAATAAGAAACCCTCTGGGGAGATGAGAAGCCCCTAACCTGTGTACCTGTGAAGAAAGATTCGTATACTCCTTGAGAATTTTACTTGAACAAAAAATTGCACTGCATTTTGTAGCGCCTCCCATGTAGTTTACATTCACTTCAGAACACTGTAACTAATCTTTTTATTAATTTATGTAATAATACCATGATTACAGTGCATTCGATCTATTACTTTTCTTCTAAAACCACTATTCAATTGTATTTTCTAAACTTTATGCCATGAAGACTGGTCTTAGCCCAGAGTTGAAAGGATGAAAGAAGGAAGGAAGGAAGAGAGAGAAAAAGGGAATAAATCTGAAGAAAGCCTTTTATTTGCATAAACCTTTACAGAATAATTCCCCCACTGCAAACAGAAATGCAGCTTGGACTGCGGTGTTAGAATTCTGTTTACTTTAAGAAACCTGGAAGTATGTATTTCTTCATAAATAGAGTATAAAAATGTAATTCCGTTAGTACAGGAAATTGATAACCAGTATCTTCTTAAGCCTCAGTCACCTTCTTTATAAGAAGCGTTTGGACTTAATTGTTCTATGAATCTTAACTCAAGCTAATAAATTTCAGGGTTTGAAATTTCATAATTATTGTCAGAGCAATTCGCATTGTTATTTATTCCAGTGACTTTATTTTAAATGGTAGTTTCTCAGTTGGAGAAGCAGTTCAAAGTCATTTTGAGCTCGGTTAAACTCATCGCTTGGAGCTGTGATTACTTTCATGTCCTAATTAAATAGGAAAATTTATCTCTTGCATTTTGTTTGGGGAGTCGCAAGCAATCAAGAACAGTATGGTATTATGATTGATGAGCATTATTTGATTTTTGCTGTCCAGTAACGTATGTATTATTCTCTGTGAATTAGGGCATGGGATATACTTTCTGTAAGCAGGGTAATGAAAAGGAATCATTAAAGGAAAACATGCTGTGTCTCTGAGAGGATGTTTTACCTGGAACATTAACGTGACAAACTGACCATGTGCCTGTTGTTATAGAACCCAAACCCCTTCCAGCTATTTACACTTCTGATGCAAATGGCAATTTGACAGAGACTAGCAGTATGTATGATGTGAGCATCTGCGTAAAAAGGCTACCTATGGAGCATGCCCAGTGCGAGTGAGTGCGTCCCGGGCCCTCCCCCTCTAGATCTCTGAAGATAAGGCTTGAACTTTGCACTTGCAAATGTCACTGCATACGCTGTTTTTTGTTTTTGTTTTCAGATGCTCTTGCAACTAATTTCTTTTAGCAATCCAAGAGCAGGGAAGAGAATATTCAGGGTAGCAAGATGCATTAAGTTTAGAACGAGTTGGTGCCTGTCTTTGAATGCACTTGAATTGCTCTTTCTGTTTAAAGCAACATAAAGCATTGGAGTGTTTGTCCCCCACCCCCCGCTGGAATGGGAAAATAACCATCTCCTCGGATTGGAGTCCTCCGGGGTAGGGAGTGAAAGCCCGGAGGCAGAAAGGGAGCGAGCAGAGGGGCTTGCCCCGAGCATGGATGGGAAAGGAGCAGGGGTTGTCCTCCTGGGCTCAGTGCGCACTGAAGATCTGCGCCCGGGGCTGCAGCTGCGGATGAGAAAGCCGCTGTCTGGCTCATGAAGGCCACCTGGATCAGGCTTCTGAAAAGAGCCAAGGGAGGAAGGCTGAAGAATTCGGATATCTGTGTAAGCTCCAGGGCGTTCGTTTCGGGAGACGTTATTTTGTCTTTGCTTTGCTATTGTGGCACGGGCTCCTTTATTTAGTAATGTGATCTCTGATTGCAAGGGAGGGAGCCAAGGAGAGTCCTATAATTTTCTGAGCTCCTTTGCCTATGTCGTGATTTATTGCCACAGGAGATATCTCTGGCAGGTGTTTCTGTTGACAGGTTTTGCTAATACCTACTTAAAAGTATTATTGAAAAAATGTTTTGCTTAAAGATTGAGCGAAGCTGGCTGCTGTTGTCTCACAGTTTTTTTGGAGAAGGTATCAGGTGAATAAAAAGGTACAAAAGGATGCTTAAGATTAAAGTGGGAGTCGACTCATGGTAGTGACGTTTTGGAGAGTTCAAGTTTATAACGGGTTCGCCTTGTATGTTTTTTATTAGAGGCTCCTTTCTAGTTGTAAATACTTGCTTTAGTGTGTGGATTGTTCTTGAAGCTATCCTTGAAACCCATCTATGCCCTTCAGCCCTGCACTGCACCATGGAGCTGGCTTCATTCTGGAGGAACCTGTTCTGGCTTCCAGGAAGGACAGGAATTGCAGCCTAAGGCTTGGAGAAGGAATGGTAACTTGGTAGGCACAGACGTCCTAGTGAATGGTCTGCAAGCCAGAGCGTGATTTTCTAGACGGTTTGCCACGAGATGGATTATTTCCTCCTCTTTTCAGGAACTCATCGCAAAATCTAGGAAGCTCAGTGTGGTGTCAATGAAACATTTCCAATGCAAACGTCACAGACGGAATCTATTTTAAACCGTACATTTTTCTCTCCAGGGTTCGGCAGACTCCTACACCAGCCGTCCATCCGATTCAGATGTTTCTTTGGAGGAAGACCGGGAGGCAGTGCGCAGAGAAGCAGAGCGACAGGCACAGGCCCAGTTGGAAAAAGCAAAGGTACAATCAGTTTTTTTCCCGGCCAAGCTCTTTCTTTGCCAGCCATGCCCGATCTGTGATGGGCCACCTGTGGAAGCTTCTCCTAAAACATATGTTTGGGCTCTTACAGTATTTCATTGTCTGGTTTATAATAGAGGTACAAGAAATATTTTCTTCCCTTGGTAGAAACAAGATGTGTGGTATAGAAGAATGGCCTTGCCTTTGATATTGTATAATCTAAGGGACTTGTTTCTGTGGGTAGATGGCTTATGTAGACTCACAAAAGGATCCCTGAATATACAAAGAGGAAAAACTATACCTAATATTGAAATGATTTTACTTCATTTTTTCCAGAAAACCATTTCTCTGCTTAGAAAAACAAACTTTTTTCAAGCTAATGTTTATTTTGATGTGTGAGCAATCTTTCCCACAAGTTTTACTCTATAGATGCTTTGTATTAGTATTTTCTTATATTTATAAAAAATGGACTATATTACACTTTTCAAAAATAAAACAACAAAGAATTCTTCTTAGTTGAAAACATTCCTTCCCTTGGAGAATTTCTTTTTCATCCCATAATAATAAAGTGCATAAACAGGGAAGGGGGACTGGAAATCAGACATGAAATATCTAAGTACAGAATTTAGCAGAGACAGTGTTTCATTTCACTAATGGTCACGATTTGAATTCTTTTTCCCATGAAGGAATTCGAATAGCAACTATTCAAAAGCATAGATTGCTGTTCATGTTTAAGATACCTGAGGGTGTGTCACACTTGGTAACTTTTAAATGGACATATTTTAACACCTTTCTTGGTTTTCTTTTGAAAAAATTTATTGCTTTGAAAAAGCATCAGTACCGTGTTGATCTTGCTAAAAAAAAAAAAAAAAATCGAGGGATAACATTAGACTACTTCTGCTGGCTCCTGCATCTTCGAGATGAGTAAAATCTCTGTGTTGCTATGGGAATCATGGCTTGGAGACTCTGAAAGCATGGACGGCCCTTATGTAATATTCATGACCTCTAGCACAGCTGCCATAGTAGTTTGCAGAGGACCTGCCAGGAGGCCATGACTTTTAAAAAGCAGCATTTCTGTGCGTCGAAACAGTGTTCTCACCATCTGCTGGCAGGGAAGGCATCTCCAGATGTGACGCAGCCTTGCCAGACAACCCAGAAATAGCAGGAGCGGGAAGCTGACGGAGCAAGGTGGGGCCCAGTTGCCATCGGTTCATCTGCTCTATCAGAGTTAATCATTTAAAACATTATGATGTGACAACACGGACAAACCTGGAGGACATTATGCTAAGTGAAATAGAACAAGAGCAGAAGGACAAACACAGCACAGATTCCACTCCTGGGAGGTATCTAAGGTAGTGAAACTAACAAGAAGCAGAGAGCGGAATGATGGTTGCCAGGGGCAGAGGCAGGAAGGAACGTTTCATTTACACGGAATGAATTAAGTTCTAGAGATCCGCTCTACAACATTGTGCCTATGACAATGAGCAGTACTATACTGTGCACTTAAAAATCTGTTAAAGGGTTAGAGCTCTTGTTAAACGTTCTTACTACAATAAAAGAATTCTGAAGTTGACATTAAACAGTGAAGAAAATTAAATAATCAATGCATGACTAGTGAAGTTAATTGCCACAAGAGTGCGGCGTAGCTAATGTAGGTTGCAATTTAGAAGCTGAGTTCTGAATTCTACATTTTACACCAGGGTGCAAAGGAAAGTCAAGGAACAAAAAATAACCGTTTGTATTCCCGAAATAAGAGTGTTGTATTTGTACTAATGTATTCATGTATTTTTCACATACCAAAATTAAACAGTTTCTCGTATTGATACCACATCATCAGACAACCCAAATTCTAGTAGGTTTGGTGTTCAGTCTTTGGTTATCTGATTGGCATATTTTTGTCCACAACTGCTTTAAGTTGAGTTAAGTGACACATCTGCATAGAACTTTTAAATATCTTTCCAGTGAGCGTCGATCAAAATATCTGTCCTAAATCAAACCAGGCTTATGTTACTTGTCATATAAACTAAAAAGCTTATAGTTACAAATAACATAGATGATGAAAGAAAGTGTAGATTTAAAACAAAGGGAAAAATAATTGAAGGGCTGTTTCCTATGTTTAATGAACATAATTTATTTACATCCATTTTTCTTTTTTAAAATTAAGTCAATATCTTAAACCTTTGTTGTATGCAAATGAATTAGACTAGGGTAAGTGAGAATTTAAATATGTTATGAAAGTAGACAGAAGGACTAGAATATAATTTTTCTTTGTGTTAAAGTCATGATTTGGTAGGTCTGGTTTATTAGTTTTAATGTCCTTAAAGACGAAATGCAAACAAATATTATAGATGGCTCATTCATTGGATTATTTTTATCTATTCCCCTCTCCCATGCCTTTATATCATCATACCTTTTCGAGACCTATTTTAATGAAGCCTTCAAGTTTAAAAATATATGAAATTGTTGCTTATTTTTAGATAGATAGTATAAAACACTTTACACATTTATTTTGAAAGAATCAAAGTTTTATACATTTATTTCGTAAATCATAGCATCTCTCAGACAGATTTTATAAGTGGATACTTTAGCTCACTAACCCTACAGATCACATAAAATAGGTCTGTGCAAATGCCTGGAATAAACCTGAGCTGTGCTTCCAGATCCGGGCCTTCAGTAAATGTGAACTACATTATCCATTAATTGCCTTACTATGTCTGTGAAATAAAGTGATTGACAGATAGTGAACTAGAGACACTGGTGTTTGAAATTAAGCGACCTACAAAAGGTTACATAACCGGGCACTCTGCTTCCAGTAAAACCCAGTACTTTTTACTACACTTTGTTATGGCTTCTCTTCAGCTTTATGGTGAACAGATTCTATATTAATTTTGAGGCAAATAAATATCAACTGACATGACCTCGTGTTTTAACTTGGCATTTTCTGGTCCCCAAGACACATTTTGATCCCGTTTGGTTTGCCATGTTTTGCAAACCTTGCCTTATTTAAGCAGGGGCTCTTTGTGTCTGCCTTAGAAACAAGAAACACGTAAATTTATTTCCACACTGATCTTTTTTTAAGAAGAAGCAGCTTTTTTTGAGATATAATTCACTCATTGAGAGTATACAAATTCAGTTGTTTTTTTAGGATATTGACAGTTATGCAACTATCACTACAGGAAATTTGAGAACATTTTCATTGTCCCCTAAAGAAATCCCATGTTCTGAATTAGCAGTCACTCCACATTCTCCACCCTCGGCAACCACTGATCAGCTTTTGGCCTCCATAGATCTGTCTGTTCTGAATATTCCATGTAAATGGAATCACACAGTAGGTGGTCTGTTGTGACTGGCTACTTTCACTCATATAATGTTTCCGGTGTTCATCTATGCTGTAGTATGTATCAGTACTTCATTTTTATTGCCAAGTAATATTCCATTTATGTTTATATATCACATTTATCAGTTGGTGGACACCTGGGTTGCTTTCATCTTGTAGTTATTGTGAATAACGCTACTATGAACGTACATGTGCAAGTTTTTAGTGAACATAAATTTTTATTTCTTGTATGTGTATATCTAAGAATAAAGTTACTGAATTGTGTTATATTTTTTTGATGGCAAGAATAATTTTCTTTTCACCTTCACTCACCCAAAATGATCTTTTCTGGCCGATGTGCAGAGACTGAGATGGGGAATCTGAAGGAGGAAGGTAATGGTGCAGAGATGAAATAGGTTGAGTGTGGGATTCTTTGCAGAATGGATTAACATTAAAATCTAAGTCAATTGTCCTCTCATGAGTGAATGTCTACTATATGAATGAAATTGTATTAGTCACGGTTGGTGAGTAGGGGGACTACAAGGCCAGAGTCACAAAGAAGAAACAGGCAGATCTTTTTGCCTACAAAAAGCTTCCACTGTTTGTTTAGGGAGTAGAGTTTGGCCTTAAATCATGCTAATTAGAGGTAGACTTAGAAGTACCTTAGGGGATATAGAGGTCTGTGAGCATTTGAGAACACTGCACCCTGCTGGCAGGGATAGAAATGACTTAAAATGACTTTACAGGATGGACTTATGAAGCAGAAAGTGAGGAGTGAAAAAGTGAGAAATGCCTCAAAGACTTAATAAGAAATGTAAGTAAAGGCCAACATGAAGAAATGCTTGGCAGAAAAAAAAAACAAACAAAAAAAACCCATGCAATCTTACAGAGAAAGATTTGCCAACTTGAAACTGTTTTTCTTCTGGCCTCACATTTAATTGATAGTTTGGCCAGGTGCAGTATTCATGTATTAAAAACATTTTCCTTCAGAATTTCAAACACGTTGTTTAGTTGTCTTCTGGCTTCCAGCACTGTTGGTGTGTTTACTGGATGTCACTTGGTCTTGGAACGTGGCTTTTAAATTTTCTCTAATATACTGAGAACTGTTCTTCCTTGGTATTTTGAAATTTTGATCTTGGCGTAGGTCTTATTCTTTATGGTTCTAGGTTTCTCATTTGTTGTGAAGGGCTACTCATTTCAGTTCTGCAAAGTGACTAATTTTCGAATATTTTTTTCTGCTTTTTTTTCTTCTTTTTCTAGTTCTCTAGTTTGTCACACATGTGATTAGAGCTTCCGTTTCTCCTCACCTTTTCCCTACGATCCCTCTGTCTTTTTGTCATACTACTTGAATTTTTCTGCACTCTATATATTGAAATTTTTATTTTTATAAAATTCTAATTTTCAAGAGCTTTCTTCTCATCTCCCCTTTTATAGCTTCCTGTTCTTATTCCATGGGTATAATAGTTTCTCTGTGTCTCTTAAGACTATTTTTTTAAGTTTTCTGTACTGTCAGTGTTTTTGAAACTTTTAAAATTTGATTTTATCTTTACATACTGGAGACTTTCTTTGAAGGTGTGATTCCTGCCTGTCTATTCATAATTAAAAGCAAAACATTGTAGAGCTGACTTGAAGTTCCACATTGATGGCAAAGCTTCCTGACTGTTGGCCTTTTATAGGGTAATCAGTGGGGAGGAATGTCTTTACTTTTAGTCTGGTTGGTGTCCCCAGAGAGGACTCCCCAATTCCCTGGTGTTTTACATTCTCATTCTTTCTACTCTGTTAATTACCACTTTCCATCATTTTCTATATTTGACATTTTTTGCCTAATCTCTTCTTATTTTCTGTTTTTATATCTGTGGATTTATTTAAAAAAAAACATTTTTGGAGGAAGCATATGTGCAATTGACTGTGTTTTATTTCCCGTATTTATCAATGAACATGCTGTAAAAGAGAAAAATATTTCCCATAATGAGGCATTGGAAGAAATCTACCCGATTGGAAATGTTCTCCTAACTATCCTTTTCAGAAGAAAAAAGAAACACGAATGTGTTTATTCACCTTCAACCCAAAGCTGAATTTTTTTTACTTCAAAAAAAGTTCAACATGTTTTCAAAAAAGGGTCTTATTGAGAAAATTATCTGATAGGTAAGAGAGGAGTATATGCTGATGCCTGTATTGCTTACTTTCTTCACTCCACAAAATACACTAATAGAGAGAATTTACAGAGCAAGAGGCAGGCATTAAACTAGACAGCTACTCATAGGGGGGAAAAAAGCTCATTTTGTTGGTAAAAGGTAAATCCAGCAGAGAAATCTTCTAACAGAAAACACAAAATATGGGAGACAGTCATAAGGAAATACTTGAGGCTAGCACGATTTTCCTGTCGTTGATTTCAATGCTCTGTTTTAATTTTTGTATTGAAAAAATTGTTGAGTGTCTACTCATAACAATTACCTTCCAAATAGAATTATAAAACTGGCGAAATATGTCTAACTTCCAACAGCATGGGTTGGTTTATTGTTCAAATACACATTCGGTTAAATTGCATTTTCTCTATCTATACAGAGTGTGGAAGCTCCCTGAACCTGGGTAAGCTTCCGCATTAACTCGTAAGCATGACTGACTGGTAGGTACAGCACAGCCATTGGTAATGTGAGTCTTCCACCCATCTCGAGGGCTCGTAGACAAGAATAATAATACCAACAATAATGACGGCGCCACGCGATTACTGCTCGTTAAGACAGTTTGAAAGATATAAAACGAAAAAAGCAGAGCTCTGTGGCTCTGTGGCGCTTTGAAATACTTCTGAGCAGTTACGATCCTGCAGCTCTCGTTCCTCTACTACCTTTTACATCAGAAAAAATCCTCATTCCTTCTCTCAGCTGGCTTTTGCTGCTCATGGTTTAGTGGCTTGAAGTCACCACCATTTTGACTTGGGCCACCGATCTCTTCGTCCTTGTGTCTCTGGCCAGCCGGCAGGTGAACCGGTGACCAGATGATCTGGGATGGCCTCTTGCGTGTGTGTCTGCAGGCTGGCAGCTGGGTGTCTCATTCTCCTCTGGGTGGTCTCTCATCCCCAGTGGGCTGGCTGGCCCGCTCTCCTGCCGGTCTCAGGGTGACAAGCGCATCAATAGAGAACAGGTCCCACTGCGTGAGAGTCAAGTCTCTTCTTGTATCATGCGTGTTAATGTCCTGTTGGTCGAAGCAAGCCAAGTAAGTGGCTAAAGTTGGAGTCATTGTGGGAGGAAGCTACCAACGGCGTGGATTCTGGGACTGGCCGTAGCCATTTTCTGCAAATCATCTGCCACCCGCACCTTTATTTTCTCATAAGAAGCAATGCCCGTGGCAGAAGAAATGTCTCCTTACCTTTTAAAATAAACAACCCTGTCTTCCCTCCTATCCCGTCTTTCCCTCCCTGTCCGTGCCCACCTTAATTACACCAGGCACTATATTCCCTGCGTCCATTTCTTCCATGTCTTCCCCGCTTCCTCGAAACCTATTTCTGTTTCTGTCTCTCCACTCATGGTCTCTATGACCTTCTAATCAAGTCCACGGGCCTCTTATTAAGTCCATTCAACCCAATGTTTAGCTTCTTACCTTCTGGCTTTTATTGTTTTGGACAAGCTCTTATTTCTCAAACCGATGGGTTCCTCAGGAGTTGCTGCAGAAGCAAAGGGCTTCCCAGCAGAGTGTGTTCTGCATATTTCTCCCAGATTCAGACAAAGCGGCTCTCTCTCCATTCATTCAACACAGAGCGACTTCCCTGTAAGTTTTTCTTTGAATGTGGCGCTTCGCCTCCATACGGAGGTTTAAGTCACGGCCATGTTTCCCTTTGCTTTCTCATCCTTCTCACTTTGCGCCTCCACCCCGACCTCTCCCCCTATCGTTAGTGTATCAGATCACCCCCCTTTTGGCATCTCTCTCAGATGCCAAAATCAAGTTCCACCTATTTAAAATCAAGTTCCCCATTTTCCCCTTCGAATCCCTCTTTGCATTCCTATTTCTGTCAATGTCGACTTCATCCTCCCAAGCTTGAAGCCAGGGGTTGGCAATATTTTGGGGTTGTGTGCTTTCTGTCGCAGCCACTCAATGCAGGGGAAACCTGGATTCGGGTTCCATCTGGCTGCTCGATCTTGGGACAGTTCTGTGGGAAGCTCAGACGTAATTTTGGTGATCGTTGCATGAGCAGGCACATGTCAATCTCAGGGTTTCCAGTCAGGAGGCCAGGGTGAGCACAAGCAACTGAACACACAGCTCCTGCCATCATGAGTTCAATGTCTAATGGGAGTTTTCTTAGAAGGCTTGAAGCCACTATTTTTATTTCCTCTTCAGTTGTATGTGGTCGCCATATACTATTACATGCGGTCACTCTTGTGTTTGAATTATGTGTTTCTAACTCAATGGTGAGTGCTGTATGGCAGAGCTGTAATGTCCAGTGGCTGCTGACCCAAATGGGATGTGACTGGCATTGACTCTGTCCCTTGGTCATCACAGCAGCTCACTGCATCGGGTCAGATCGCACCCTCATCCATTTCTGTGACTAACACACGTGTTTTGTCTCCTGAACTGGACTTTGCCCCTGGAGAGTAGAGGCGTTCTCTGTACTTCTTAGTCTCACTGGTCCAGATTCCTGCCGCAGTTATCAACAGCGAACTAACATACTCTCCTGCTTTTCTCATGTGTTGTCTTAGTAACACCTGAGACTTTTAGAAATCACATTACACATTGTTCTTTATTTCTTTATGGTTATGTGTATCTTGGCAATCTACCTCCAAAGAAGTCTTAAGTTTCCGAAGGGTAAGAGTTACATGTTTTTAAAGAGAACCCGATATTCTGATACAAGGTTCTCTTACAGAGGATTTATGGTTTTTATTAATGGATTTCTAGAGGGCTGAGGCTTGCCCCCATTTAAAACTTTGCTCTATGTCAGGAGCCTTAAAAGGACTGTTAACATAATACAGACTTCTGGCTATTTCAAAACCATAAATGGATTGGGGAGGATTATTATAAACTTTGCAGCTCAGGCTTTTTTCTTAGAGAGCTGTAACTGAACATCTTTGTTGTATCATTATAAACATAGCTATAAATACATGATTCTTCCCCTTCTTTTTCTCTACCAAATATGAACAAGGAACAACACACAACCTTTACATACAGCTTAAGATAGTCAACCTCTCTGCTTTTGAGTTTTTGCCCCACCAACAGTTAAAAGGCAGATGATGAAAACTGAAAGACTAGAATTTATTCAATTAGCAAATGTTTGTTGAGTGGTATTGTGCCGTGAAGCTGGGAGCTAAAGGAAGAGAAATCAAAGATGTGTTAGATGTGGTTTTCCCCCCAAGAAGCTTATGATCTAATGACGATGCCAGAAATCTGTGTCATTGACTGAGAGTAATGTGACGAGTGCTGTGAGCCAAATGCCGTATGCGTGGTGAGCATGTGGACCCCCGTATTGTTGGGGTGGAGGAGGCTGTAAGCCTGGAAGGAAGACCGTTGGTGCTAGAGATGCCCCACTGATATGCGAATGTCTTGGGCGCAGAGCCTTCCGCTCATCAGTGACATGCTTTTGGAGGTTAGCGAAACCAATTTCTAATGGAAGCATTCAACTAAGGCTATTATTTTTGGTTTAATTTCATTTAAATCCCACTTAATTGCAATTTACCTAACACTAACCACAGTATTTTTTTTACCCTCAACCCTGTCGAAGTGTATAGTTCAGTTGGGTGAACTCTGGTCATGTAGTAGAATGATAGACCTCTAGAACTTTTCCATCTTGTAAAACTGAAACTTTATATCTATTGAACAATAACTTTCCATTTTCCCTGCCCCCAGCCCATGGCAACCACCATTCCACCTTCTGTTGCCATGGTTTTGATGACTTTAGGTACCCCATGTAAATGGAATCATACAATATCTGTCTTTTTGTGACTGGTTTATTTTACTCAGCATAATGTCCTCAGAGCTCATCCATGTTGTAGCGTGTGACAGAATTTCCTAGTTTTTTAAAGACTGAATAGTATTGGATGGTATTGAGATACCACGTTTTGTTTATACATGCATCTGTCGATGGGCATCTGGGCTGCCTCTACCCTCTGGACTATTGTGATAATGCTATAAATTATTTCTTATCTTGGATTTATTTTAATTATTCTGTTAAACTGTGTTATCAGCAAGGAGTAATTATAGGTATCTCAGTGTTTAACTGCCCATCGATTTACTTTGCTTGGTCCTTGCAGCTACTCAGTGAGGAAGGAAGGGCAGGTAGAGTCACCCCATTTTATAGATAAGGATATGATGGTGGACATTGAAGGGTCTTGCCCAATGTCATTGAGCTCTTAAATGGCAGAATTAGGACAAGGACCCAGGCGTCTGATAGGATTTTATTCTTAGGTTCTTTACCTAGTCAATGAGCCCCTCTGATATAACCTGAATGCACTCATGCTGCCTCTTTGTTTTATGTTATAGAAGGATTGAGGAATAAAATATTTTTTCTTTAATGAAAAAGCAAAAAAACAAGCCAGTCATTAGAACAATGTAAAATGTAAAAATGTCACCTCCAATTTTTTTTTTCTTTTTTCTTTTTTTGCTATTGAGTCTAGAGAACTACAACCAGAGTTTAGAAGCAAAACACCTTCTCCCCACCACATTTTAAGTTTAGTTTATGGTCTTTACACCATTGACTTGGAATAAGTATATTTTTATATTTTAACACCATTTAAACAAGACTCTTGAAATAAAATTCCTTGAACCTAGTAAGTTGTTACAGGAAGAGCTTTTAGGATGTATATGTATACTGTATTCTTAGTTAAAAGAAGAGACAAATGAAATGTGCTTACAAATGTTTGAGTATGATCTTCTTGTAGGAAATTCAAATATCTAGGAAGTAGGTTGTGTGAAGGAAACAGTTTAAGTAGAGCAAGAGAAAAAAGATTGAAATTACAATAAAACTATTTGAAAAGAGATTTTTAAAGTGTTGTCTGTTCCTAAGAGGGAAAAAAAGATGAAGGGAATAGTCTAAAAATTTTAGCAGCGAGAAAGTAAGATGTCATAATTAACTAAAGAGAGATGACAAAGTGTTGTAAAGAAAGACTAGGAAACTGTTTTAATGATGATTTTCAAGAAATTTATGTGTCTTAAAAAAATGTTGTTTTATTTTAACTAAATCCTGTCTTGAGGAAGGGAGATGAATTGCACAATTAGCTGTTAAAGTTATTTGTGTTCTAGTGATTACCTGGTTCTTTCTAGAAAGTTCTAACAGTTCTTCCTACTGATATTTGCAGGACTAACACCCATTGCTTTTAAAAATAAAATGTTCTTGGAGATTTGAGGCTTAATTCTGTGCTCATCCTACCTACCCAAGACTGAACGGGGAAGTGTGATTGGCAGGATGTAGGCAAAAATGTAGGCATTCAATTACGTCTCCCAGCTTTTCAGCTTTCTATATCTAATCCATGGATTTTTCAACAATATAAGTCTTCCTTTTGTCCTCAGAGGAACTATAGTCATCCTTGCATAAAATATTTATTGGACCGATTGTAATGTTACATTTGAGGCAACCTACATTCCTTACAGATGGAAGTCAAATTACAAGTTTGTTTACAAGGCAACCCAGTGTCGTACACAGTAGATCTTTGGTGTATAGTACACTGCCTGCTTAAATCTGAATCTAAGTCGTCTGAAGCATGTAACCAGTCATAGAACAGACCCACAACAGGGTGTAGAAAGCCTTTGAATAGATAAAAATCTCCACCTGATAAATTAATGCATTCAACACACTTGCATTTAGGTCAGCTACCTTGCGGTGTGTGTGATGCTAGGGGATGTAAAATGATTAATCACTGATCTCCAGGGGTTCAGTCTAAGGGGACATGTAAATAATAACTTAATGTTAATGTACAATACTGTTTGTACAATATGACTCCTTACTTTAAATTGAGAGAGAGAGAAGTTGATCGCACTGAGGCCCAGTTCCCTCAGCTACTGTGAACTATGAACCAAGGGTTATAAGATACCAGTGTTTTGTGTCTATTATATACTGCATAATCTGCCTCTGTGTTGGCTTTTCAGAGGTGGCAGTTAAGTCAGCATCCTCTTATCCAAGTGATCAAATGTCAGCTAATGAGATATATCCCAACCTTAAATATTTTATTTAAGCTTAATACATTAATCTGTATTAATGTATTAATAAAATACACACTATCACTTATTTTTTGCTATAGAGCTAAGGCCTATTTGAGCATAAGTCTGATTATTTCACCTATACCCACGTAACGATCTTCAGTCTTGAATTTAGTTTGACATTCATCTGAGTTTGACCCTATCCAAAGATATTTGGGTTCCAGAAAATACGAGAAAAACTGAAGAGGATTTTTAATTTTAAATCATAGTCATGTTTATACCTCAAAATTGCGCTTTAAATATCTTTTAAATATCTTGGATTTATAAAACATGAACCATTTCTTTCAAGTCTTAGACTTTTGCTAATTGTCTTGGTAAAATGAAAAAGCAGGAATTTGGTATAATGTAATATCTTTGTAAGAGAATTTTCTCCTAAAAATTAATTTGTATGTATATAGAATGTTTTGGTACTAATAAAGGTTAGACAACTCTTGTCAACTCCAGCTCAAGAAAAAACTATCAATTCAAGTTAGACAAACAGGGTACTTTATAATCTTCACTCTTGAAATAAATTTTTTATATTTCTCTGAAATACTCTCTCTCCCTCTCTCTCTCTCTCTCTCTCTCTCTCTCTCTCTCTCTCTCTCTCTCTCTCTCTCTCTCTCTCTCCTTGGCTGAAAAATGTTCTTTGTAACAGGACCAGTATGGAACCCTTTTTTCTTAGGATTTTTTTTAACAATTGTTTTTCATCCTTATTGGATCATGAATGCCTTTGGATATATGATGAAATCCATGAGCCTTCCCCAGGGACATAGCTTACATCCACACAGCTGGGCTATTTCCGGGGAGATCTTCACAGATGCCAAAACAAATCCATGCACCTACGGCTTTACAAAGTACAAGAATCTCTAAGAATCCTAGCCTTCCTCCAATTAGAAGAGTTGATGTCTGAAGACCTGTGGGCAAGTTCTGAAAACAGTGTTTTCCTTTGCTCTCAGATACTTGAGATTACCACGTAAATTCTTCTTGGAGTTCTCATTTTAGTTATAGTGTTTAGTCTAGTGCAGATGTGGAGGTTGGGCGACTACACAATACTCTAAATACTTTCATGTGCCATACAGCTGTGAAGGGTGTTCTCATTTAAACAGTTGTCAGTGCTTGGCGATTTCATTGTTTTGTTTTTAGATTTTTCAATGGCCCGTGAGAAAGCAAGCAAAACCGAAAGATCCTTTCAAATGAAGCAGATAGTGGGAGCTAATCTTTTTGTGGTTTGGCCTGGCCACAGCTCTCTGTTGGCTTACTAGTCTGTGAGCTTCTGAGTCGCTTTGTGTTAACGCGCATAAAATATAATCTGCATACTTCTGTTTATTCTCACTAGGTTATCTGTTTGATTTGGATAACCAGGGGCTGACTAGTTATATGGAGGGGGCCTTCCTGCAGGTTGTAGAGCACCAAGGCACTATCCGTTGTCCCTGGATTAGACAGGAATCTCCTGCCATCTTCCTGGAAAAATAAGTGAAATATTAACTGTACCCAAGCAGGACTTTTTCCCGCCTGCGCGTTTAGAACTCCATTCAGCCGTCCCCTATGATTCAGCAGTGGTGTGCTCTGGTGTAGCAGGGTCACTTCCTGTGTCCCGCCAACCCTTCCTCTCGCTCTTTGTCATGCTCTGTCCTACACAACTCATTCATGCTTCTTCCCATTACGATACCGTACTGAGTTATGTGTTTCTCTCCCTAAGCATGTAAAGTAGAAGCAACTGAGACAAAGACTTGTCTTGTTGACACTTAGAACTTAACTCCTTTGTAGAAGTGTAATAAATATTTGTGGACTGAGTAAAACACAGATCTGCTGAGTGATCAGGGATCTGTGACTGGAACGTAAAACCTATGGATAAAATTATATATTTCCATCTGTATCTTGTAAATAACTATTTTACAAGCTTATGTCTTGTTTCCACAACTACTTGTGGCCTCAGAGGTGGGGTAATCAGAATATTATAGATCATTCGGGAGGGACCCCATCTGAAGAGAGAAGTCTCTGCAGAGAAAGGGGTGCCCTTGACAAGGCCAGACCCCTAACTACCAGCTGCCAAGGCTAACTGTCCCCTGTCCTAGACAAGGGTCCATTCCACCCTGGTTTCAAGGTGCTGTTGTGTTCTAAAAAGATGAGGTTATAAGTTGAGGTATCTTCCAGATAAATTGCAGTCTATGTATTAAAATCACATTGTACGTATTCCACAAACAGATGTCTAGAATTCTTGGAACTTTTGAAGTTTGATCGTCGTCTCTTCTGGATTAATCAGTGAAGAGGAGAGGGTAACATAAAAGACCAAAGCATAAGACATAGAAATGGCAGGTGTGTTCCTGTATGCAGACTGTCAGATCATTCACTGCTTCTCTAGTGTGGGAAAACAGCCAAAGGAAAACCTGGACTTAACAGCCTTCTGCTATCATATATATCACAAAGACTGATATGTAATAGCATTTTTCTGAGGTGCTGACTGTAAATATATTATCATACAAAAAAGTTGATTAAAACTAGGATGTCAGCTTCTTGATTATATTTTTAATAAGTCATACATATTAAAAAATGTAACATAAAGGTAAGAAGAAAACCTGTGCCATGCAGCCCGGGTTTGAGCTGGAGAGCGTTTTAGGCACCTTTGAATTTGCCCTTCCTCGTATCCTCCCACCACACTGGAGGGGATTTTTGCACTGAATTTGATGTTTCTCATCCTCTTCCTTTTCATGACATTTTGTCTTACCATCTTACCACACATGTTCGTATTCCTTGCAACATATCACCTCATTTTTATGTTCTCGAATCATTATTTAAATGGAATGCTGTTAAGGTGTTCTTTTGTGACTTTATTTTTTTTTTAATTTTTAATTTTTGCTTAACATCACATTTGTAAAATTCATCCATGCTGATTTTTATCACAGTAATTTATTCGCTTTTACCAATATCTGGTACTCCAGGACTGGTCATAATTGGTCTGTTTTCTTGTCAGTAGACATTTGAGCTACTGCAGAAAGTTCTGCTGTGGAAAGTTTTGTGCTTATGTCTTGATGCGTGGCTGCAAGAATTTCTCTATCGTATGTAGAACTGGCGGTGGGATTGTTGGGTCGTAAGGTATGAGTGTTGCCTTTACTAGGTAAAATAATAATAATAATAATAATAATGGCAGAATGGCAGCTGGTTTATAAAATAGTCGTCTTAGTTTACATTCATACCATTGTAATAGAGGAGCTTCTTTTATTCCATATTCTCTGTAGCATTTAATAACATCAGATTTAAATTCGTTGCCTGTCTAGCAAGTGCAAAGTTTAAAATCTCCTTTGGTGTTGCGTTTCCATGATTACTTAGGAAATGAAACTCTTTTCGTATTTATCGACCTTTGTTTTCTTCAATGAAATGGCTGTGGATGGCTTTTGACTAATTTTCAATCAAATTATTTTTTTCTTTTAATTTTTAGGAATACTTTGTATATTCTGCATCTAATTATTTTGTTGGGAATTTGTGTTGCTGAAAGGTTTTGATTTGTAGCTAGCTGCTCTTCTCACATTTTTATAACATTTTAAATTTAATCAAATAAGATTTAGCTACCTTCTCTGTCATTGTTTGTGCTTTTGGGATCATGTTTAAGAAATTCTTCCCGAACCTGAGCTCATAAAGAATTCATCTATCTTTATTTCTGATAGTTCTTAAATTTTGTCTGTCATGTTTGATTCCTTACTCTCTCTGGAATTAATTTTTGTATATAGGGTGAGATAAGGATCTCATTTCATTTAAGATACCTATTTGTTCCAGAACTATTTATTGAATAGAATATTCTCTCCCCACTGGTCTGCCTGGCATGTGTAGTCACAAATCAATTTTTGACATCTGTGTAGGTTTGTTTCTGGGCTCCTTTTCCTGTGTCAATGCCACGCTACTTAATTACTGTAGCTTGAAAATAAATATTGGACATGTTGACCCACTGTATTCTTTAGGACAGAATTGGCTATTCTTGGACCTTTCTCTTCTCTAAGAATTTCAGATTACACGTTTGAAGTTAAACATTAAAAAGTAGGAAAAAACCCCCACAAACATACCCAACTGAGAATTGGTTTGGGGCTGTAATTACCTCTGTATATCAACTTGGGGGGAAATGCTTTTCTTATAATATTAAGTCTTCTTATCTATGAATATGAAATACCTCTTTGTTAATTCAGTTCTTGAATATTTTGTCATTTTTTTCCATATAGGTCATGCTAATACTTTTTGGGTTTGTTCCTAGTTATCTTATTTTTTTGGTTGCTGTTACAGTCTCTCTCTTTTTCTCTCTCTCTCATTGTAGTTTTTGTTTGCTGATGCATAGAAATGCAGTTGATGTTGTATGAAAATATTTATATTCACCTGTCTTTCTAAATACTTATTAAATGCTAATAAATTTTCTGTAGATTCTTGGGTTTTCTCTCAGCCATAGGTAGGATGATTATATGAATAATGAAAATTCCATTTTTTCCTCTCTAATTCTTTTAGCTTTTTGATTTTTTTCTCATTCTACTAAACTAGTTAGAATGTCCATTACAATGTTGGTTATATATGATAATAGCAGGCATCTGGTCTTTGTGAATTTTTTAAAAGAATATTTTTATTTTTTTACTATTTAGTGAAGAATTGATGTGGATTTTTTATAGATATATTATATCATGTTAAAGTTTTCTTCCATTTCTAATTTGCTATTTTTTTAAAAAAATCATGAATATTGAATTTTATCAAATGCCTCATTTGCATCTTTTAAGATGATTTTTTTCTTTAAATTTCTTATTGTGGTAAATAATATTAATAGACTTTCTACAATAAACTGACTGCATATTTGGATGAACAGCATTTCACAACGTTATACCTTTTTAATATGTTGCCGAATTTAACTAAGACTTTTGTTGTGTGTGGGTTCATTGTACATGTAGTCACTTGAGAAAGTGGGCTTTAATTTTCCTATTTTGCACTGTCCTCATGTGGTTTAAGTTTGAAGTTTACGACTCTTATAACGTTGGTTTTTTGCTTTGTTTTGATTTCTCTCTTCCCTGGAAGAGTCTGTGTTAGGTTCTGATTATTTCTTCCATGAATATTTTCTAAAACTCACTGGGAAAATTCCTATACATACTGTGGTTTTTGTTTTTTGATAGAAAAAAAATATTTTTTAACTATCAATTCATATTCTTCGATTAATATAGAGCTCTTTAGGATTTGCTCTCTCCTGATGTCATTTTGGGTGTTATAGCTTTCTAGTTCCTTTTCCATTTCATCTCTGTTTTCAAATCTTTTAGTCATAATATTCTCATTATCTTATTTAATCTCTGTAGTATTTATAGTTCTTCCTTTTCCTTTTTCAATTTTTCCTTGATCAATTTCAGAATTTCATAAATATTTACCTATTTGATTAATGTTTTTAAAGAGTAGAATTTAGTTTATAGTTTTCTAAATTTGTTTTCTATTTTATAAATTTGTTTTCTTAAATTATTTCCTTCTAATTTCTTTTTTCTTTGTCATTTGTCACATGCTTAGCTTGTTATTCCTACTAATCTGTTCGTCATTTATACTTCTTATATTTCTGTTTAAGAACTATGTTTTCTGGAGCCCACAAATTTCCATATTTAGTATTTCATTATTGTTCAGTTCTAAGTATTTTCAATGTGATTTCTTCTTTGAGCTGTGGGATTTATTTTAAAGTGCTAATTCCCAATGTATGCAGGTTATCTTACTATTGACCTTTCTCTGTCCTGTATTTTAGGATCTATTTTAAACAAGATATAGCTCAATTTTTATTTTTTTAATTCAGTATGACGGTTTTTGTGTTTTTAAGATATAGCATTTAATCTTTAACTTTGAGATGACACATATTTGTACTTATTTTGCACTACAATCTTATTTTGTGTTTTTAGCATGTTCTAGTTTTTCCATTTTATCTACCATCTCTTTCAGGATCATTGAAATCATTTTTATTTTAAATCTGTTCTTACTTTACTAATTTGAAAATCATACATTATAGTTCTGTTTTGGTTTGTTATTGTTGTTTTTAGCGGCTACCTTAGAAATTTCAGCATGAATTCGTTAAGTAGTCTAAAATTAGTCATTTTACCCTCCTTTTGGACAACAAAGACTTTAGAACATTTAAGCCTAATGACTCCCTCCTGGCATATTATTGCCAATGGTTTCATTTATTCTGCTTTTCAACCCTACATATTAAATATTATTATTATTTTTATCCTTATTTAAAAATCTTTGTTTAGATTTATCCATTTCTTACTACTGCCTTTGCTCACCATTTTTTCTTGGTAGCAAGGATTCATTCCAATATCAGTGTTATTTTTATTAAAGTTTATTATGTATATCTTTTTGAGAATGTTTTCAATGATGAAGTTTCTGTATTTGTCTGAAAAAAAAAACCTTCATGAGGGATAGTTTTGCTTGAAAACAATTTTAGGTAATAGTTATTTTTTTCCTAGCACTTAGAAGATTTACTATCATTTGGCTTTGGACTACTGAGGAGTCAATTCTCAGTATAATTATCAGTTTTTTGTGTATACTCTTCTTTTTCCTGATTGCTTTAAGATCTCTCTGTCTTCGATGTCCTGCAGTTCTTGGTTTTAATCAACATGCAGATTTTTTTCTTTTTTTCTTTACTTTCATTGTGCTTCCTGAATCACAGATTTGAGTATTTCTCCCATCCTGGAGAATTCTCTACCATTATCCCTGAAAAGCTTAAAAAACAAATTAATCTAGCATTGTTAGCTGTTCTTTGTTGGAATGGTTATCCAAAATATAAAGTCTGCTTTCTTGCCAGAACTGGGAGATATTTTAATGAGGTCTTATACTAGATTATGGCATCTGAAATTTGATAAAATCCTCTATTGATTTTACAGTTAATTACCTATTTAGTTAAATAGAAAGTCAAGACAATGTTTAGGGGGAAAGAAACTATTTAATCAGTAGGACAGATGTAGCATCGGCAGACATCAAGGTTAATATGACAGAGTCTGACTCAATGTGCGAACCTGTTTAGAACTTCATAGTAATGCAGAATGTGTAGACTCTATATTTCCATGGTGTATAGAGGGAGAAGAAGAGTAAAAAGGTGTTCATTTTTATCCTCTTTAACTAAAATAAGGATTTTTCTTTTTTTTTTTTTTAGGAGTTGCTGTTGAATTTCTAAAAGTATCTCATTAGAGTTTAATGTTTCAACAAGGGACTGGGTAGTATAAAGTGTTCTGACCTGTGATTTGTGTTGTTGAGACATGCTTCTGAAAAGAAATAACTAAGAGTGGATGTGATTCTGATACATGAGCTAGGGAACTATGATAAATGCACATACACTCAATTCCTATTTGTCCACATGAAAAGCATTTCAGTATTTGCATTTAACACGTCGATCAGATGGATCATTTAAGTAGACTATTTCTTAATCATTTATATTTGGACTTGGTCAGATGCTTTTATGTTTAGAGAAGTCTCCTGTTTTTGAGATTCGATAATATTTAATTGCATAGTAAATGTTGGCTTGTTTACCTGCTTCATCCATTCACCTTTGACTGTGGAAATAGAATGAATCTGCTTTTCTCTTGATGCCTAAAGTAGGTTCTGAGCTCTTTTTATAAATTTCTTAACACTGCGGACAAAACCTATTTTGCCTTGTCCTGCGGTTATTGCTTCTAAGAGTAAACATATTCTATTTTAATCACGAATGTACTTCAGTGGAATTAATGAAAATGTCAGCCTGAACAAAGGTTTTACTTCAGATAATTCATAATGTGAAAAATGAAGAGCCGATCACATTTTTTCCCCTTTATTTAAAAGCTTTACATGCCAATAGCAATATTTTTCTCCTTGGAAAGCCAGAAAAACAAGGAAATGAGACTACCAAGGTATGAGACTACCAAGGATACTTATTAAAGTCAGGGAACAAATGGATGAGTTCCAAGGATATTTTTGTTGACTCCATAGCATCTCTTTCCAATAGACATACATTTGTCACAAGACCATTATCCATCTTTTTATGGAAGAATAGATTATAGAGATGTGATGCCAAGCCTGGTGAAAAAAAAATGAAAACTCTCTTTAATAATCTTAAATGTCATGGTACTCATTAAGATTTTTCTTTGACTGCAAAACTAGCCAATGTTTGAACAAGAATGCCATGGATAATATATTCTATTCGAAGTAAGACTTAAAAATTTAAGTATGGCAGTGAACGTGTTTGTCATCTCATGCGCCTTTGTCATCCTTCCTTCTTGCCCCTCCTCATATCCTAATATGTTCGTTAAGTGTATGTACCTTGCTAGTTACAGAAGTTAAAACTGACCGAACTGTACACTGTGTGTGTGATTGTATGCCGCTTATACCTCAAGACAACTACTAAGAGCAAAAATATAAAAATAAATGTTCAAAAACAACATCTCAGAAGTTCTAGGAAGAAGAAATTCGCTGGCATTGTATTTCAAAAGCAATAGGAGTACAGTCAAAATAATCATTTACCACCAATGAGATAAAATGCAGGTGACTTGTGTTGGCTCCTTCTTATCACTGCCCATGCATCTCTTCCTTTTGGACTCTGTGTTGCCATGCTTGTTATTTTTTGAACTTGTTTGGATATAACTCTTTAGATAATACTATGTATTCATTATACATACACACACACGCACATACATATATGCATACATACGTTCACATACACGTGTGCGTATGCACTTATTTGAGAGCTTATTAGGTACTAGGCAGTGTGCCAGCGCTGCAGATAGATACAGAGATGATTAAGATAGGATATTTCATGGCGAGGGGACCAGCATGTTCCCCAGAGCAGAAGAGAGCAAGATTTATTTTATAAACAGCAAGCAGTTTAATGTAACTGGATTAGAAACTCAAATAACCAATTTCTCTTTTGTAAAGTTAGGCCATTTTATATCCCAGCATTTCTCCTAACTCAATTTTAGTGCAGACCAAGTGATGAATTAAATAAGCATTAAGGTCTGCCCCCTGCAGACCCCTCCTTGCTTGTGATGTTGTGTGGTGAATAAGACCAAATCCATAAGAAAAATAGCTTTTGTTTTGGTAACTCAGCAGCTTTGTTTGAATTGCATTGGTTTATGACACAGTTGGCCATAGAGTGGTAACAGTGTCAAGAGTCTATATGTGCTGAAGCTGACTGGTACTGAGAAGCAAAGAAAAGCCCTTTCTTTTGCAAATGATAGATGTAATTAGATGACGAGTTCATGAGTATTAAGTTTAGAATTACATACATAAATACCTACAAGGAAAGATACCTACAAGCAAATTTGATACCCCCAGCCTTAATTTTTTCCCCACAATCAGAACTACTACTTTAATCAGATATTTGTTTTTTGTTGACTGCCATGGAACTTCTTGGAATACAACCATTGCGTTAGAACAAACTGTGTTATAGTATTCACAGTTATTGTAACAAGATCTGCAGTAGAGTTGCATATAAAGCTTTATCAGTTAATTCTGTGCTTTCTCTGGAAAGCGCATGACATATTTTATATGGATAGAATAACTGTTTTAAAACATAGGACACTGAGTTTAGGCCATCAACTTGGATAGAAAATAGTTCGAGCGTAGATTTTTCAAATGATAGTGAAGTAGGGGTGGGGTAGGGAAGAGATTTTCCACCTGATATGACTTTAAATATTTCTTAAAAATGAATTCCCAGTAGCTTGTATTGAACATCAATTGAATTCTATCATGGTTTGGTCAAGTAGAAAAAACACTTATTTAATTTCATGGAGGAAGGAATTTAATACAGGGAATTAGAAGCTTACAAAGCTTCGAGAGACTGAAAAAACAAAGTCAGAAAAAGCTCCTAGTTCTCAGATGTGCCGGCAGCTTTGGGGGAATCAAGAAATTTCTGGAATCACAGAAAATCACCACTTATGATTGCAGCTGCCTGGAGCACTGGTTGGGCGATTCTCAGGATGTAGGTTAGAACAGTATTGCTCAATCTTTTAGGTTTGATGACCCCTTTACGTTCTTAAAAATTATCGAACACCTCAAATGGCTTTTGCTTATGTGAGTTACATCTACTGATATTTATTGCCCTAGAAGTTAAACCAGAAGAATCTAAAACACAAGAATCCACAAGAACACAGTCCCTTAGCCTTCAGAGCTTTAACTTCTTCACAGGTCATGCAGCTTCTGGAAAATTCCACTATACAATCACGAGAGGACGCAAGTACAAAAAGACAAATAACATCTGAGTGTGGTTGTTAAAATAGTTTTGACCTGGCAGACTCCCTGAAAGGGTTTGAGGTACTTTTGGGGGTTCCCAAACCATATTTTGAAAATGACTGGCCTAATGGACCAAGCAAACCTCGTGTCTGCTGAAGCCCAGACGCATACTTTCTGCTGGTGGCAGAGCAATAATATGGCTTATCTCCTGCCTTCCACATCTCACACAGTACCTCTTGTTGTGGGGAACCCGACATGTTTTTCTGTTGGCAGAAATTCTGTAAATATAATTAGCAGGCGTCCACGTCTTTTGCCGTATGGAAGAGTATTAGGATGGGGGGAAGGGATGGAGAGCTAAGCTGGCAACAGAGGAGCCAACACAATGTTTCATTAGAAAACCATGAAAATCCACATGATTCGACAATACAGCATCTATGTGAAGGATAAAATTTCCACATGGGTAAAGTCCCCAAGCCTTTCCACATCATCATCCCTTCTCCTCGGTCTTCGACAGAAATAAAGCTGTGAAATAACCGCCAAGTAGATCTTTGACTACTTATCCCCCCAATTTTTAATAGAGTTATCTATCCTGAAACTTTGTTTTTTCATGTACATATGATGATATGTAATATATGATATATAATATATGACATCTGATTATATATCATATGTAGCATATGATATATATGACATCTGATGATACATGTGACATGATATTTATGACACCTGATGATATTATGACAGTCGATGATATAGCATATATCATCTTAACATCAAAATTGTCAGATCTCCTTAGAGCCCAGCAAATCCTGGTCCTCTTTGGAGAATGCATAGCATCAGTGAGGCTAGCACATTAACAGCTGTCATGTTAATCAGGCCTTGAGGCCGGGTTCACTTTTAAAGCATTACAAAAATCTAGAGCACTTTTAGAAACTTTTTAATAAAAAGAACTGCCAAATAAAAATAAGTATTATACCGTCTACGAAGACTGTTTTAAAAGATGAGTCAAGTTCAGTATATATTACCATGAAAATTCTTAAGCTAGGTATGATAAAAGACGAATAAAACACACATAGTGGATTAATTTAAATATTATGTCCACTGGTGGTTAGTTTACTATTAAAAAGAGTTTGCCCCTCTTTGGCAGAAAAGTTTAGAAATGTCTGTTTAATTTCAAATTTGAATAAAATCTTAGCAGGCATTTCAAGTTTACTTTGCTCAGCCAGCAATTTTGGCAGGAAAGTATAAATTTGAACTTTCTGGAATAATTGATTCATAATGAACAAAGCAGAGACCAACAACAATATATAAAACTAATCACCCTGTCAAAACAATGCTATTTTCTATTAATCATGGCCACATTCTTCCTCTGGCTCTCAAAAATTAGAAAAAGGCCTACGGGTAAAAATTGGTTCTTGAAAGTTCTACTTAGACCATATACATGTGTGGATTAATTCTCCTTGACATATCCAACTTGATAATCAAAAGTACTGTTGCTTGCAAAGCATACTTGGTATTACCGTTTTTAAACTCAAAAGCACCTGAAAAAATAATCAGATTCTCGTACATACAAAACATTCTTAGGTTCCCATTCCATTTAGATGCCAAAACCAAGCGAGGTTATACAACTGGACAAAAAATAAATGAGTTTTTCCATATGCACTTAGAGAATATGCAGAAATGTGCAGAAATGTAAATTCACCAAAGATGACCACCTATACCTGAATATAAGATGAGGCTTTTTTTCCAAAAAGCAGTCCTCAGAAAAGAGAGAGTCACCTTCTCTCTTTGATCCTCCACAGAATCTCTCCTGGTACAGGAAGCACATTGGCCTGAGTGATGATTGATCTTAGTCTTCTTTGGGGGCGGTTCTATAATTTATCTGATGAAATTGACTTAAAAAATGTAGCTAGAGACTTAACATTTATTTCTGGGAACCTGACCTCACAATTGTAAATATTAGATGCTGTGGTAAACTCAAGAATTTAAAAAGCGTTTTTTTCCAACAAATTGGAGGGCAGTTCCCTCTGGAGGGGATTTAGATGTTTCCATGTCTCTACTACTGTCCGTGAGAGAGCTGAAAAGTTCACAGAAAGTTGGTGTATGAAATCCGAAGAAGGGTTTGGAAAGAAGGATATTTCTAGATGGGTATGCATTTACATAATGTGATATTTAAATAGCGTTTTGTGTAATTTGTAACTAAATTTTAAGTAGACATTCGTATGGGGACAAGTAATAACTATCTGGTTTGACAAACAATCCTAGACCTTGCACTGGTCTAACACAGTAAAGGTTTTTTTCTCATGAATGTCCCAATCCAGCATCCACTGAGTGGCTTTTCTTCGAGCAATGAGATGGGCATGCAGACTGTATCCATTTTGCAATACTGCCATTTTTACGAGTCTCCCGACCCGCTACAAAAGAAAGGAAAGATCATGAAAGACCACATGAGTCATTTTAAAGACAGTCTGGGAAATGGCAGGTGTCACAATCCACTGGCCAAAACCCAGTCATTGGGCCCAACCTAACTGCAAGGAGAGCTAAAAATGTAGTCCACATTCCAAGGAAGAAAGCGGGGTTAGCAAGCATCTAGGGTCTCTGCCGCAGCACTGGACTACCTTCTCTGGTCCTGAGAAGCTGAAATTTGTCATTTGTAAAAGGTAAGATCACCTTACATGTGGAGTCTCCTTCACTTGGAGCGTTCCAGGATGCATGGTCTTTTTTCAACACCACCAAACAGTGAACTCTTTCCTGACACCATGTACCTGGAGATAGGTTCAGATCCCACAGGTTAAGGGCTCAGGCCACAATAGTGCATACCCGCTCCATGTCAGACTCCAGTTGCAAGTCCAGGTTGTCATCTGTGAATCTTACCTACCAGCTCTACATAGGAGGCTCCCACACTCTCCTCCTCAGGTTCTGTTTGTTAGAGTGACTCATACAACTCAGAGGAAAGTTTTACTTACTGGATTACAAAAGGATATAATTTGGGAATAGCCAGATGGAAGAGATCAAGAGAATGATAGGACGAGATATGGGGAAAAGATAAGGCGCTTCCATGCTCTCTGGGCGGACTACTCTTCCTGAATCCCTAGGTGTTGGCCAGACTGATAGCTCTCCAAACCCTTTCTTTTAGTTTTTATGGAGGCTTCATTACAGACTCAATTAATTAAATCACTGACCACTGGTGATTGATTCAACCTTCAGTCTCCTCCCCTTCCCTGGGGCAGGCTTAGAATAGAAAGTTCTAGCCTTCCAATCACCTGGCAACCAGTCCCTCATCCTCAGGTCACCTAGAGGCTGTCCAAAACTCACCTCACTAACATAACAAAGTCACCTTTGTTGCTGTCAACACTTAGGAAATCCAAGGTTCTAGGAGCTCTGTGCCAGGAATGGGGATGAAAACCAAATGTATATTTATTTCTTTGTGTAAATTGCGACATCACAGGCATATTCAGCAGTTGCCTCAAAACTCCCAAGTCATAGAAAATTATTACTACATTTTGTAAAAGGGTTCATATAATCAGGAGACGGTAACGTAGAAATGAACGGGAATTTATTAAAATTGACTTTTCCGCCAGTACAGTTGCATTAAACAATAAAGGTAAGGGCATATTTAAGATTTTATTTCAGAATTTAAGTATTTCAATTCCATATTCTTTTAAGTGTTACCTATTAATGATATAAAAGGATAGAATTTTAGACATGAAAGGGACATAGATCTGCTCTGGTTATTTTTAAGTTCTTCTTATTAGTAGAACACTTCCCGTCCCTCCCCGCCCCCAAATGAAATCTGTTAAAGCTCAGTTGGTAAGACCGACGATTTGGGTGTGCTGGTGGCCTCAGGGAAGGGGACCCGGAGTCTGGACCGATTCCCCTCTCCTACCACCCCTAGAGCATCCCTCAGGCACTGGGTCTGCAGCCTGGGCTCCGAGAACCTGGGTTTGCCAACCACCGATTTAGTCCCCCTTGCTTTAATGATGAGGGACCCGAAGGCCAGACTCATCCGTTGGCAGTCAAGGCCTCCGCTTGGGTGGTAGCTGAAATCCTGCGGCCCCAGACCACCTGTGCACCGCTTGTGTTTACACTGCGTCCCTCTGGTAGTGATCCAGGCCAGTTACCCATCTGCCCTTCTGCACCACATCTCTCATAAAGGCCATCTCTTCTCCTCTTGGCTGGCGGCCGGTGTCCTCTGCCAGCGGCTCTGTTCGAGTGTTCTGATTTATGTACAGTGAAGTCTGCTTCACTTGAACATCTCAAGTCTTTAATCCCAGTTCTGCCCTCTCTAGGCCTTGTGGAGTATACGATCACCTCTTCCTCCTTCAGACTTTTTCTTTTCCAGGCTAAAACTCTCTGAGTCCTCATGTGACAATTTTTTATGCCCCTTTGCTAAGTCTTTCTGTCCGAATGTGCTGTAAATAAAGCCCTTAGGAAGTAGAACACACATTGAATTAAATACTTCAGTCGTGATTTGGTCGCACACTGAATAGAATGGACTAGAAAGGCACTTGGATTTGTGCCTTCCAAGTGGCAAAGCAAAGGCCGTTGGGGAGGAAAAACTTTTCCTCTACCCTCTTGGGTTCATTCATGGGGACCTGCAAATTAAGTAAACAAAAGATAGATTAACAGGAGAAAAGGCATGCAATTTTATTATTTTTACGTGCATGGGTATTCTGAGAAAACTGGTTAGACTAAAAGAAGTGGTTATACATTAGGGCTAAGTAACCATTTTTCACAAAGGAAAGGGGGTTTGGGCTTCAAAAAATGACACGTTATTGAGAAGCTACTAGGAAATAATGTAGAGGAAACTAATGGAAGGTAAAGGCTATTTTTGTAAAGTTTGATTGTGCCAGCTCTCCATGTCTGGTGATAGTCACTCTCCTGTTCCTGGTTCAGGGGAGGGGGATACCTTCACAGGGGATATTTATGCCCCGGTTTGGGGCAGGTAAGGGAAGAGCAGAGATTTCTTCCTGCAATTGTTGGTTCCGAATTGCCTTCGGCTCAAAATAAACCATGTGCCAAAGTGGCGTATTTCGGAGTAGCACATTCTGATCACGTTCAAGGTATAATTTGATACCTTCCTCCCTACTCCAGCTATTCTGAACTGCTTTCCTCTGGGGGCATAACCACCCCCGCCCCCACTCCCCCTACCACCTTCAAAGTCATGCTCTAAATATTATCTTCAGATTATCATACCATGAAATAGGATCCTCGAGGCGTTATTGCTTTTACAGGTATGAATCGGCTTCATTATTCAGTCTTTCAGCCTCCGTCAACTCCTTCACAAGGATCCAAGATCTCATCTGAATTCTTGGCTGAAATCCAGATTCATTCATTCATTTTTATTCATTCAGGCTATCGTGTGCCAGTTCTCGTCCCAGCCACCAGAAATAACAGTAACCAAAAAAAGCCCCTGCCCTCAGGAGGATTATGGTCCAGTTGGAAGAAGCAGACAGACCACACCTAAACATATACTCATAGAACTTAATGTAGCGATAAGTGCTTAAAAAAAAAAATTAAGAAGGGTAAGAGGACGGAGAGTCGCAGAGTGATCAGAAATGGTCACTGTCTGCAGAGGCGATGTTTGAGCAGAAACTCGAATGGAGTGAGAGTGTGTGCGTGTGGATATTTGGAGGATAAGGTATTCCAGGATGTGGGAACAGCAAATGTAAAGGTTTTGAAGCAAGTCCTAGGAGCCACCTGGAGACCCGTGTGTCTGAGTACAGGGAGAGGGAGGCAGGCTGTGGGGGGAGGTCTTTGGGCTTTCTCATGAGTATTAGGGGAGATTCAGTGGAAGGTGCTGAGCAAGAGAGTCATGTGATTTGATTTAAATCTTGAATTTTAAGAACACTCAGAAGGAAAAGCATTGGCTATTTGGTGGGGGGAAAGCTGTGGAATTGGAGCAAATACATAATCAGGAAAACCAGTCAGGCAATTAGTAGTTCAGATATATTATGTTTACCTCGTTCCTTGACCCACCAACCTAATAACCATCTAAATAGAAAATGAGAGAAAATGAGGCTTGCTGGATAAGGTTTGTTGTTCTTCAACATTTACTGGCTCCTAGTGGTTCTGGTTTTATTTTCTATGTGCTTCCAAGCTAGTCACCTCCTAATTCCTTCTAGAATCTTCCATGGTGGGCGAACTAGCCCTCTGCATGAGGTGAGCCCACAGTGGCAAAGTAAGGTAGCGGAAAGGGCCCACCTTTTGATGGACACTCCTGATTTGAATCTGGCTCTTCTTAGCTCTGGTAGAGTAATCTGAGACTCAATTTTCTTGTGCATAAAATAATGGTGATAATGCTTCTCAGAGAAATAAATGTAATAAAGACTATTAAGGAGCTTAAGTAGATGCAGTTCCTGCGACTTAGGGCCCCAACAATTCGTATTGCTTTTTCTATCCATTTTTATTTTATGCATTTAATGTGAGCAAGGGCATGAAATCGGTTTTGTTTATGTTTGTGACTTCAACGCAGTACCTGAGTCACGACAGGTGCTAAATTTAGAGCAAACTGATGAGTCTGGGCAATCAGGGACAAGTTAGCCACATCCCAAGGTTCTAACAGAAGAAAGAAGCCATTTCTAGGTGAGGGGCAGCGACAGTGGCAGTTAGCAGTCCCTGAGGCTCATTGCCAGGTTGACTAGGTGACCAGCCGCGGCCGCTGAGGAGCAGGGCAGTCTCGTGAGGAGCTTTTGCTGTACACGGCGCGTCTCTACTGGGCTTCGGCAGTTGTTTGGTTGTTTCCTTAACATCCCAAGAGGAAGTAGAGAACCCAGCTCCCCAGGTACCTTAAAGAACATCAACCGGTCTCAGCAAATACTGTTCCCACAAGAATGAGGAGCCTTTTTATCCTTCTGGGATGATTCAGTATCACGTGACAAGAGTGAGTTTTGTTTCCCAGCATGGAGCAGGGAGTGAATTGGATGATGGCTCAGCTCGTGTGTGCACTTTCTTAGCCCAGACCCTGGAAAACGATCGCGCTCTCTCCATCACTGAGTGGCCTTGCCATTCTGTTCCTTTCCTCTGTGACTCCACGAAATCTCCCCCTGGGTTGGGCAGACACAAGCGGAGGAGCAGCAGGCCCAGGCACACAGACGGGGTGGGCCTGTGGGCGGAGTGCTCTTGTGGAATACGTTTCATTTTTTTTTTTAATCATGTAAATTTTACCTTTACTCCAAAATGTGGTTTAAGAGAAAAATGTTTTTTAGATTAAATGACCTAACATTTTGCTCACACATCTTTCGGAGCTGGGGAATGACTTCTATGGATCTCTTAGAGCAGGGCTCCCTAAACCCCATCTCTTGGGCCCGGACCAGGACCATTCCATGGCCAGTTAGGAACCAGGCCACACAGCAGGAGGTGAGCAGCTGGTGAGCAAGCCAAGCTTCCTCTGTGTTTGCAGCCGCTCCCCAGCGCTAGCATCACTGCCTCAGCTCCACCTCAGGTCATCAGGCATTAGATTCTAGTCGGAATTCTGGTCCCTGGCGCTGAAATGTTTAGGGGTCCACTGTTTAGATCCTTTATATAGCCTGTGTTGTGGGCCGAATTGCATCTCCTTAAAATTAGTACGCGGAAGCCCTCACCTCAGAAGGTGACAGCTTTTGGAGACAGGGCCTTTAAAGAAATATTTAAATTAAAATGAGGTTCTTAGGGCGGGCCATAATCCAGTGTGACGACTGGTGTCCTCATAAGAAGAACTGATTAGGACACAGGTGCTCACAGGCTGGGGGGCGACCGTGTGAGGACACAGTGAGAAGGTGGCCACCTGCAAGCCAAGGAGAGAGGCCTCAGGAGAAGGAAGCGGGCAACACCTTGACCTTGAACGTCTAGCCTCCAGAAATGTGAGAAAACAAATTTCCGTTGTTTAAGCCCCACCCCAGTCTGTGGCATTTCGCTGTGGCTCCCCAAGCAAACGAATGAAACCCGTGACCACACGCGCCATTGAAAAGCACGGGCTGCCGCAGCTGCCGCTGAGGTCTGCCCCCCAGGTGCGGTGCGGGCCCTTGTGCCAGTTCGCGAGGGCGGCCAGACGGAGTGCCGCAAACTGGGAAGCTCCTTCTGAGGGCTGTGAGGAAGGGGTCTGTCCCAAGCCTTCCTCTTTGGCTTGCAGATGGCCACCTTCTTCTCCCTGTGCCTCTTCCCAGCGTCTTTTCTCTGTGCATGTGTCTGTTTAAATTCCCCCCTTTTGATAAGGACACCTGTCACATTGGCTCAGGGCTCA
Organism: Rousettus aegyptiacus; assembly: GCF_014176215.1. Taxonomy (NCBI): domain Eukaryota; kingdom Metazoa; phylum Chordata; class Mammalia; order Chiroptera; family Pteropodidae; genus Rousettus; species Rousettus aegyptiacus. The sequence goes on along the minus strand of NW_023416285.1, from coordinate 88,594,442 downwards.
CTCTGATGACCTCATTTTAACTTAATTAACCTCCGTAAAGACTGTCTCCCAGGACTGTCAAGTTCTGAGGCGCTGGGCCTTAGGACTTCCACATATGAATTTTGAGAGGCAATTCAGCTTGTCACCCAAATCTTCTCAGAGGATGGTCACTGTCATCTCACATATTTTTCCTCTATTTATAAGCAGTGCTTTCCACTGAGGACAGTGAAATGAAAAGAGTCAGAGAGGCCTGGGTTGAAATCTGAACTTTACACTCTTTTGTCTGTGTGTTCTCAAGCAAATCACAGAATCAGTTGTATATTCTTTTTATTTAACAAATATCTATATAAAGAATTTATAATTATGCAATAGAGTTCTAAGAGCTTTAGACCTATTACTTCATTTGATACTTGTAATAACTGGAGTAAATAGGGACTATTTGTTCCATTCTTACAGAGGAGGATCTATTAAGTAACTTACTCAAGGTCACAGCTAGTAAATAAGGCAGGATTTGAACCCACGTGTTTAGTCCCAGAGTTAATGCACTTACCCCACTGTGCTGGACGCGTGTGGATTTCTGGAATCTGTAAAACAACAATTATTTGACAAGGTTGTTGTGAGAATACAGTAAATGTTAGCTTCCTTCTTCTCTGACAAATGTCAACTTTCTGTTCCCCTTATATATCTCTCTGGTTAGAGAATAAAGTAACAACTATAGTGGCTAAAGGTCATGTCATTTGGAATTATAAAATGAGGGGGCAAAGAGTAAATAATGATATCATGAGAAAAGAAAACAAAAAACAAAAAAAGAACAGACTCTTGTGGACTTTTATCCCACAGTTTTACTAGTTCTCCATGGTTTTACCCTTCGTTTTTTGGGAAGACTTCAACCTTATTGAACTGGCAACGCAAAGGTTTTATTTTTGTTTTTACCCGAGTACTTGTGGCTCATTCATTATATAACAGATTGAATCCTTCCCAGTTTTTTCTTATCAGAAGCGTCTGATGTAGTGAAGAAAGACGTAGCAATCATTAGTATGTTTTGCTTCTGCCCATGGTAGTTTTAGTAATAACTAATGTGGACATGATTCTGTTACTTTTCAGTTCATTATTAAGGTTTGTTGGGAAATTGTCTAGCAGTTGGCACTCTGGAAACTGGTGCAAATTACTATGTCTGATGGTTGATCTTGAGCCATGGTGTTGACAGCGACCAGCAGAGCAAAATTACAGCACTCCATATTTAAAAGAGCTTGCACTTACAGGAAGAACATGGAGATCTTTCTTTTCCATCATGCCTGTGCTGGCCACATTTTGGCAACAGAGTTTCCAGTGTCATAGGTTCCACAATTAAGAGCATTTGTTTCCTTTTCTACATACAGGCCGGCGTAATTGGATTCTTATTCATTATGCAGATTATTTCTAGAGCTCTCTGAGCAAGGCGCTGCGTTAGGAGCAGCTGGGGTGATACATATGCATGAGACACAGTTTATGTCCTCACCACGTCTCATCCCGGAGACAGAAGGCAAGATATTACGAGTGTAGTGAACATGGTGCGGAGGGATTTCAAAAGGAGCAGTGACAATTCATGACTGGGCCTCAGGAAGCTCCTACAAGTGATGGGAGTGCAGCCGAAACGTGGAGAATAGGAAGCTCTCAGAAGCTTGTGTCGTTATGGGAGGGCTTCTCACGACGAAGCGAGAGAATAGCTTGAGCCAGGGTATGGATGTGGGAAGGTGAAGGCCAAGGGTCGTTTTAGGTGAAACGTAAGGAACTGAGCAATGGAGGGAGAGAAAGAAACGGCAAGCAGAGGTTAATCTGGATTAGGAAAGACCTCAAATGTTACTTTCTACATGGTGACATTTATTCTTCAGTGAAGATTTTGAGCCGGGGACTGAGATGATCCGAGATGTACAGTCCTCTGGCCTCAAACTAATTAGACTGATTTAAAAGTTCAAGAGAAGGAAAAGGAGATGAGTCGTAATGCTCTGGGCAAGAAGCAGGAGGGGCCTGAAGTGGGGAAGTGACTACCGGACTGGAAATAAGATCCCTGCAAGGAAAAGCCAGCCAGGCTGGGGAAATAATCAGATGTCAGAGGCAGAGTCAGGACGGCGACAAAGGTAGCACTCCTCAATGTGCACAGGTAGCTGTTCTGAGCGACATTACTTGGTATTACCAGGGAGATTAAGACTTTACTCAAATCATTAGGTTTTCTTTTTTTTAATTGTATTTCAAATTTTAAGAAGTTAGACATTTATACAATCCACGAAGTGATCTCTCCGATTATTCTAGCACCCATCTACAACCCTTACGATAATACCGACTACATACCCTATGCTACACTCCAAACCCTGTGACTCGTAACTGCCGATTTGTGCTTCTTCATCCCTTCACCTTTTACACCCACTCCCCGAACTCCCCTCCCATCTGGCAGCCACCAGTTTGTCCTCTGTATCCGTGAGTCTTTTTTTCATTTAGTGTGTTCATTTCTTTTGTTCCTTAGATTCCACATGTAAGTGAAAATCGTATGGTATTTCTCTTTCTCTGACTTATTTCACTCAGGATAATACCCTCTCGGTCCATCCATGTCGTTGCAAATTGTAAGATTTCTTTTTTTTTTTTTTTAAATAGTTGAGTATATATGAACCATAATGTCTTTATCCAGTCGTCCATTGATGGGCATTTTGGTTGCTTCCATATCTTGGCTCTTGCGAATAGTGCCGCCATGCACATAGGGGTGCATAGATCTTTATGAACTAGTGTTTTGGTTTCCTTTGGATAAATACCTGGAAGAGCAATTGCTGGGTCAAAAGGAACCTCCAAACTGTTTTCCAGAGTGGCTGCACCAATTTCCAGTCCCACCAACAGTGTACGAGGGTTCCCTTTGCTCTGCTTCCTCACCAACATTTGTTGTTTTTTGATTTACCGATGAAAGCCAGTCCGACAGATGTGAGGTGATGTCTCATTGTGGTTTTAGTTTGCATTTCTCTGATGATTAGTGATGTTGAGCACCTTTTCATATGCCTATTGGCCATCTGTACGTCCTCTTTGGAAATATACCTATTTCGGGTCTTCTGCCCATTTTTTAATTGGATCGTTTGTATTTTTGTTGTTGAATTACATGAGTTCTTTATACATTTTGGATATTAATCCCTTGTCAGAGGTATCATGGGCAAATATCTTCTCTCATTCCGCAGATTCTCTTTTTGTTTTGGTGATGGACCTTGCTCAAATCTATTTGCAATTGCATGCATTGTTTTTCCTGGGCAGGATTTCTCAGAGCCTTTAATATGCTAATATGCACTGTGAATCTCCAAGAAGATAATGGTGTTGCCCTATTTTCCACATTTATTTGTTTATCAAAACCTCTTTTTTTTAAAAAAACAAAATTCTAAAAGAATTCTAGCACTTCTGGGACATTATTTTGGGACATGCCATACTACATTTGGAGAATGATAATGTAGCTAATAAAAATTGGGAAATGGAAATTAGAAGTTGGTTTGGGCCAAAAATGATAAGTTGACATTTAAATTTGAAGTACCAGGGGCCATGCAAGTTGGAAGCATCTAGAAGGTTGCATGTTTTGTGGAACTACAGCTGAGCAGTTAAGATAGGTAGACGAATTTGGAGTTATTGTGTAGAGGTGGTAATCGAATCTATAGAAGTGAGATTAATAGGGAAGAGAGAATGTTAGAAAAATATCTGCGCGAAGTAGAAGAGAAAACTATCAAAGGAGGCTGAGGAAGAATGGTCAGAGAAAGCACTGGGATCTTGCTCTTTTAAGAAATGAGAATAGGATTTTCACAACTAAGAAAGTGTTCAGCATTGTCAAATGTGTCATAGAGACTGAGGGAGGTTTGGAAGATAGTTACTGGCTTTGGAAAGAAAGAATTGTTTTAATAGAACATGACAGAGACGGAAGCCCTATTTAAGGAGTTGTAGAGCGTCTTCAGGAGAAAGCGTGAACAGAAAGTACGTCATATCCCTTATTTAGAGAATGTTATCAATGAAATGGACAGTTATAGGAGGAGCAGGATTTAGATTTTTCTTCTTCTTTAAGGCAGTGGGAGACCTGAACATGAGTAAGGAGACGAAGCGAAGGTATAATGGGGGATGGGGAAATACTTGCCTTTCTACTAAATTCCCTGGGACACAAGTTTTTAAATGTTGGCCTGCATCACCATCCCTAGAAAACTCGTTGAAACACAGACCACACGGCCCCGCCCCGGAGTCTCTGGTTCAGAGGTCTGGGAGCCCGAGAATTGCCATTTTCAGCAAGTTCCCAGGAGCTGCTGGCACCCGTTGATCTGGGGGCCACGATTGAGAACCTCTGCTCTAGAGAAGGGAGGAAGCGCAAAGCAGGATGCAGGCGGAAGGCGTCTTTGGGAGCATCTTTGTCAGAACATGACCAGAAGTGAGAAAAGAAATAGTAGATAAAGACATACACAATTTCGAAGTAGGGATAGGATAGAGATGACAGCTTCTTGGAATTGAAGAAATTTGTGCTAGACTCCAGAAAGTTGTCACTGTGGATATTGAGGTTGTGACAGTGAAGACTGTGAGCTTTACGCTGAAACCATCAAGGAAGGTGGCTAGGGGTGGAAGAGAATGATTTTTCCTTCGACTCTTCTAGGTTCTCTGGCCGGGGCCCTGTGAAATTAGATCGACAAGACAGGCAAATGAGAGAGAAACAGTTTATGCAGAAGCATCAATGAAGAGTAACTCAAAGGGGGTGGTTCAAACTAGGGCTCATGTAGCATCATAATAAAAGAACATTAACTTTTCAGAGAAGGGACAAGACAAAGGAAAAGGATTTCGAGCTTCTGGGGTGACAAACTGTGGGAAGGGAAACGTGTGGGGGAAAATAATGGAATAAGGCTCGTTTGTACAGGTCCAACTTTCCGTCATCTTCATGGCCATAAAACTTCCCTGGGAGAGGGCATTTATGGCAGTTCCCGTTTTTCAAAAGTTTCTACTTCTAGCCCCTTAAAGGAAGCTCTGTGAAGGCATCTTTCTACATCTGTTGATCCTCATTTGCCTCCAGCTCGAAGGAATCAGTGTGGCATATTTGGGAGTGACATATTCTTGTCTCTCTGCAGTCGAAGTAATGGGAGGAATGAGCCTTATTTGAGAAAGGCTGAGGGAAGGGGTTGTTCTGTGGTCCGGAAATGGTATTAAGGGTAGCAAAGACGTCACTAAACTTCTTAACAAGAGTAGGAGAATACAAGTCCTCCCTTGCGGAAAATCCTGAGGCCAAATTACCGTTTCAGCGAAGGCAGAGCCAGAGGTGATCTGAGGAGAAGAGCAAGCATGTACATAGCGCTTCTCATGAACAGACTCCTTTCATCCTCACAATGACCTAGTCGGTACTACTATCCCCATTTTATAGCTAAAGAAATGAAGTAATGAAAAGTTTGGCAATTTGCCAAGGGCACAATTAATAAATGATGAAGGCCAGAACTGGGTCTGGTTTATGGGGAGCTCGCTATCTCACTGCAGTGTGTTTGGCACATTTGACTTTTCATCATCCTGTCCCTGGGTCCCTTCTTCCGAAGCCAGTGCCTGATGGGGACAGTGCCATTTCAGAGGCTGCACCCCATCTTATGGGGATGTTCCAGAGCTGCTGTCACCTGGATGTGATTGAAGGACGTGAGCCACTTAGAGTAGAGAAGGGGAACCTGAACCGTGTCATGCTTCAGTGCCAAGGTTTGGACCAGGATGTGGGAGGGGACAGACAGAGGGGCTCAGAGTGCAGACCCGGGGCCCATGAAGATGCTCACTCTGGCCAGAAAGGCAGGCACAGGGTGGGCGGCAGAAGGCGGGGGGCTCAGTAGCACGGACTCTCTTCATGGTGCAATTTGCGTTTTCTCTTGTCTATTCCCCAGATCTACATAATTCTCAAATTAAGTCTATAAAACCCAAAACTGTACTGGTAACACACAATTCCAACCATTTTAAGGAATGACAGTTTATAAAATACTGATGTGCTGCATTTCTCTTTATATCTGTTTTTTTAAAAAAATGAAAGGACATGGTTACTGAATCACAAGGTCGAATAGAGGAAACCTTGCTACATCCTGTACCCCCCAACACATCCCACAGGGCTAAGAGAGAGCATTCTTTCACCAAAACCATTTTTTTTATTTCCCTGTTAGATATTTTTGATGCATTTTACCTCATCCTCTAAAAACCAGTGTTTTTCGTAATTATTGAGAAAGAATAAGTACTAAACATGGTGAGTAATGTAATGAGGGACCTCACCCGGGGTTACAGCTGAAGACAGAATGTGGGTGGTGAGGGAACCCCACGAGCTGGGTGCTCCTTCTTGCTTCCTCTTAAGAAAAAGTTTCAGCATAAATAGGGGTAGAGAGGGAGTGAATAGTACAAGAATAACCCTCACGTGCTCTGGCTTACTTTTTTTTATAAAGCCAAAAAGAATCACTATGGATCTTTCGCCATATTCCTTAGAACATATTTCAGGAGCTATATCATCAGGGAATCGATGTCCAAGTTTGTAATCTTAATTACAGACGTGATGAAAACCTGTTCGAATGAAGAGGTCTTTTGTACCCTGGAAATTAGTGTAGTGCAGGAATTCGAAGGATGAGTAGATCGTGGGAACGTATGAGCGTTTCTTACATGGTTCTTGCATGTCCTTCTTAGCACACTCGATGTGAGAAGAGCAACTTACTTCATGGAGCCATCAGCAGTAAAGCCGCTGCCACTTGGCAGTTTAATCTTATAAACTTCCAGCTGCAATTCTAAGACAAGGTTTAGAATCATTCTAGTGGGTCCAGCATTACTGGCGCAGGTAGACCCCTGAAGTCCCAACTGTCTTTGGCTTTGTTTCCAATTTTGTTCACAGATGTTGCAGTGATGGATAGAGTGTTTCTGTCATCAAGATACGTCCAATCTGTCGTTGTCGAGTTAGTGCTATTTTAAACTGGATCGTGACAGAATTAGTTCAACGTGAAGTTTTCTTGATATAAAGAAATGAAATGGCTTTAGAAGTATGTTCTGCTACTGAAATACCTTTGTACTTTTACGGAAGTTGTTTGGCCATTTTCTTTATTACACTTCTTCCACAGAAGAGGAGGACTTTTCACAAGTAAAAACTCTTTGCCCCCAAACTCCCTATGCTCATGTATTTTCCCCTGTCATAGCTCTGTCGGGTAGGGAGACATTTTTGCCCCTTACGGTCACCAGTGGTCACGTAGTCCATTATCAGCACTACAAATATAGGCAGACAGTGAAACCTACATTTTCCATTACGTTTAACTTTGAAGGCACGTCTGCATCAAACAGAATGTTAGAGCATAATGTCTTTGTACACCTAGATAAGGCTCAACTTACGCCAATATGTGATCTTCAGGTCTGCTTTCTAACAGCTATGCAAATTCCGGTCACCGGGGATAAAAGAGGTAGTCCAACCTCGCATCTGGCTTCGTTCCTCCTCTCCCTCACACGCACCCCAATTCCAGCCCGTCTCTCAGTCTGCTTGGGCTGCTCTACAGAATACCAGGGACGGAGGGGCGCGTAAACAATAGACATTTCTTCCCCACAGTTCCGGAAATCTGAGGTCAGGGTGCCAGCGTGGTTGGGTTCCGGTGAGGGAGGCCCGTCTTTCTGGGTTGCAGGTGGCCATTTTCAGTTTGTTGTGTCCTCACATGGCAGAGAAAGGACGTGACAGCAATCTGGTGTCTCTCTGATCAAGATGCCACTAGTCCATTGAGGAGGGCTTCCCAGTCACCTTACAAAGGCTTCATCTCCAGATACCATCACCTTGGGGATTAGGATTTCAGCATATGAATTCGAGGGGGACACAAACATTCAGTCCATGACATCCTGTAAACTTTTTTTTTTAATGGATTGTTTTCAGTCAATTAAGTTCTTTCAGAATAAGTCAAAAGATCTATAAATAAAAATAAGCAGATCCATAGTGGCGCTTAAAAAATCTAGTCAATGATCACATGGAAAATCTGCCTTTCATTGATCTTTGCAATGATGGAGATGGTCCTGGTTGGCCCTAAGCATAAGGTACTCTCTACCCTGTATAATTCCTATATTTCTGTCTTTGGCCTTTGAGAAAAAGCCAAGTAGTTCTCCAACAAATCGGATTTATTCGGGAACAACAAAGAGTTGCAAGTCGGAACATGCAATCATGGCAGGCTACGTGCAAGTTCACAAAACCAAAGGAAAGGAAACTTTTATAGTGGGGGAAAGAATGTCTGGCGGACTTTTACAACCAGAGTTCTCCTTGTGCTTCTCAGCGGAGGTAGGGCGTGAGAGCTCCCCCTACAGGCCCTCCCGAGTCGTGTTAAATGAGGTTTCTGTTTACTCATGTTTTTTTTCACTCTTTACGGTTGTCTGCAGCATCCTGGCTGGTTTTGGTAAGTAATTTTATTCCTGAATGAGTGAAGCCTTACCAGTGTATAAATGACAGTGCAGACAAATGATGTCATATCCAGCCCTGACATCAGGCTCGGGTGACAGGGAAAGACAGCATTCAGAGACTGCCAGACAAATTTATTTTCTCCACAACTTGGATTAGAATCAGGCTTTGGTGTTACAGAAATTCCTGCTTTGGGGAGAAGCCCATCAGACTCTATGTTGTGAATCAAAAGGAACCTCAAGGAAAAAAATAAAAACGAATTTTTTCTTCCCTTCCTTTAGCATAGACTACATTAAAATAGTGGGGCTTTTTGTTTGTTTGTTTTTGTTTTTTTGGAAAATTGGAAAGTGTGCACATGGGCTTTTTGTTCAGACAGCTCAGTAATACCAAATTGTGCTTTCCTGACAATGTTCTCTTTAGGTCAAATAAAAACTGTGGTTTAGCAAATGTTTATTCTCTACTTGCTGTTTTCTCCAGGACAGTGATTCTCAAAGTTCCACCCCAAGACCATCAGCATCACCTGGGAATGTGTTATAGATATAAATCTTTGGGCCCCACCCCTCAGATCTGCCGAATCTGGAACTCCCAGGGCCTAGATAAGGGGAAAGGCTGAGGCCCAGCCCTCTGTGTTCGAGAAAACCCCAAGGGGATTTTATTGTCCACTGGTGTTTGAGAACCACTGCTCTATTAAAACATCTGCCCTGTGTTTCTTCTGGTTTTTGCCATCTTTATGGTGCGGCTTCCATCTCTTCGTAAAATTCAACTTAGCTTCACCACCTCAACCAAATTTTTAAATTTCAAAGTATTTTTTTCTCACTTCATGCCTTCGAGACATATTCCTGTGAGTTTTATAAATGATTTGTTCCCCTAATAAATTGGTAAGTTGTTAACTAGTTGGGGGAAGGGAATAGAAGTTGAGATTTTTCTGCCAAATAGTTAATTGCTGCATTTCAAATAATCTCAGCCACTTGATGCATGAATTTCTACTGATACCATTCAAAGACACTAAGTTTAACAGAATATCTTTGTCAGAAAGTGCCTAGTATAAAGATAGTAGAAGTTTTCCAGAATAAGAACAACTATTTATGTGGTAGGCCACTGTAAGAGTAATACTCGGAATAATCATGGCATCAGTCAGGGAAGTTAAAATTTACATTTAGAGTCTACTTCCAAATTTTAGAAAGTCAGACACCTTTATCTGTTCTCTCGTAGAGTTAAGAGTTAGGAAGAGAGTGATTTTAGTAGCATACTGAGGTAAAATATAACATAAGATACGGTGAGAAATTAAGAATTCATCTAATAAACTCTCATATGGTTGAAGAGCCTTTCATCACACTCAGTCAACTTTTTTTTTTATCTGTCTACATTCTTAGATTATTTTTATTAGTTTTTTTTTTTTAAAAAAAATTGTTCAATCCCAATTGAAATTCAGTAGTAGTTTCTGGTATGTAGCATAGTGGTTAGACATTTACGTGACATCAAGTGATTCCTCCCATAAGTCTAGTCCCCAAGTGGCACCATACATAGTTGTTACCATCCGATCAACTATATACCCTGTGTTGTACTTTACATCCCGTGACTGTTTCGTAACTGCCAATTTGTACTTCTTAATCCCTTCCCCTTTTTCACCCAGTTCCCCCCACCTCCCGATCCCCTCATTCAGCCAACTTTTATTGATGATCCAAGTATAAGTAAGTCCTGCTTTGGAAGAGCTCAGAGTCTGACAGAGAAGCCCAGAATGTTTACGCTTCTCCCCTGATGGTAACTTCACCTACGTGGTCAGGAAGGAGCCTTTGTCTGAGACTCAGCTCTGACATAAATACCTCAACACATTGGCTGGCTCTTCTGGAGAAGAAAGATCAGCCATGGTCGGGAGTCCAGTCTGGGTTTTACACTCCTCGGTTTAAATTGTCTCCGGCTCCGACTTACTACTTGTATGATTTTTAGACACATTTTTAGGTCCTCAGTTTCCTCATTTTTAAGTCAGGGAGATAATCTTCAGATATTATAAAGATAACATGGCTTAGCGCTTCGTGTATTCATAAATTTGTATTGAATGGTAGCGATGGGTCAGGCAATGTGCTGGGGTAAAACCAAGATAAAATCTCATCCCCACAAATGTCGCCATCATCCAAGAAGGTGCTCGAGCCCAAAGTATCCTCCATTCCTCCCTCTGCCTCTCCTCACTCAGATTTTTGTACTCATCCTCATGTCTCCATCTCCTCCCCTGCCACGCTAGCCCTGTCTCACCTGGACTGTGGGTACCAGAACAGCCTTTTGACCTGTCTCTTTCTTCCACTGTTGCTTCCCCTGATCTTTTCTCTCTCAAACAGCCAGAATGATTTTCTTAACACTTCAGTTGGATCCTGTTCCTCTCCTGCCTGAAAACTTATCATGGCTATCCACTGTTGTAGGATAAATCAAAACTCCTTGCTGTGGTTTAAAAGGCCGGGCACAAACTGGCTTCCACTGGCTCGACATTCCAGCATCATTTCCTGCCAATCCCCCGAACCAGCCTCCCATCTCATGGCCTCGAAGCCTCTCTGGCCTCCCTTCCTTGACTCCACAGGCCTGTTCCCTCTCTTAGTTAGGCTTAGAATCTCTTCCAAATCGCATGGCTGACTCACTCTCATCCTCCCCATCCCAACTAGTTGTCACCTCCTCAGAGATTTCTTCTTGACCAGTCTTTCTTGTCACTCAGTTTATTTCCTCATCAGAACTTCAATGAAACTGTTTGTAAATCGCGGCTCATAGGAGGTCATCTATTTCTTGTCCCAAGTAGGATGTCAGTGGCCAGTGTTATTTGACTTGGTTTTCACTCTACCTCCAAGGGCTGAGCCCTGGGCCTTTCTCACAGTAGGTACTCCATAAATGTCGAGTGAATGTTTGAAAACAGTCTCTGTTCTCCAGACGTAAACGGTGTCATGAAGTCCAATGGGCAATTGAAATATAGCGTGACAGGTGCTGTGACGGGGGAAGGATTCAACCCCCAGGAGCCTCCTGAAGTATTACCACATACTTGGGAATAAGAGAGAAAATGATGATTAGAGGTTTTCAAGGGTCCCCAATAAATAACTGTATCAAAGCTTATTGTATTCACCTTTAATTTCATACTTTTTTTTTTTTTTTACATCAGAGCAGTGTTTTTCAGCTGTTTTTCATTAGCACTTCCTTCAGGAGGAGCCTTTTCTAGATAATTTTTCCCTAATCACCATCCCCTCTTCCCAGTGAATTGTGTACCACAATTATACTGTATGCCCATTTGTGTATTCTATGTACGTCGGTTCTTTGTACATGAAGAGTAAGGTTTTTTCACCCCTAACAACAAGATTTTGCCCCCTTGGGGGTGAAATTGTCCCCACCGAGAAGGTATGTATTAAAGCATTTAATGTAGATCATAGGACCAAGTTCAGAAGCAAACATAGTTGATATGTCTTTATCGTGTGTGTTCTTTAAAGGTCAAATGTACTGTGTATTTTTTTTTTAAAGTTTTTTTTCCCCCCACTGGGGGAAAAAAAGATGAATTTTTTTTTTTCTACACGTGATATATGTACCCATTGAAGTAAAATCCTAATAGAGTTCGCATAATAGAACCCGCCAGCGTGTGATGGGGCACCGTCCCCCACAAAGAGCATTAAAAGATGATGCATCAGAGGCATAAAATGTGACAGACAAATGCACGGTGATCACCGCAGTGCTCAGAAGGGAACATGTGGGGGCTGGTGGCTTCTGAGAGCGCTTGTTGATGCAGTGGGAAGATGACTTCGTGGGAAGGTGTTGCCTAAGAGATGAGTTAGAAATGGTAACTAACATTATTGGCTAAATTCATGCTGATCAGATTACCTGGAGTCAGGGGTAGGAGAGCTATGTTTAAGGTTCCTTCGTGGAGAGAAAACGTTTTTAGAGCAAGAGTGAGTAATGTGGCTTACATCCTGCTGTCACTGTGGTGGGAGGCGAATTCTGTTGGGAGCACGACTGTTAACACAGGTGAATACCGAATGGCTTTTCCTTGAGAGTACAGAGTGTTAAAAGTCGAAGGAGTTTTTGTCATGGAAGTTAGCCCAAGGGCAAATCGTGGATCACTCAACACTTTCCACTCACTTATCTTTCAGGAATTTTAAGAAGGCTAAAGCACTAAGGCTGGTTAAATATTTTGCCTCCTTAGGCCCCATTTATATTTGGACTGTGATTTTGCAACAGCACATGAATTCTGCTTCAGTATTATACTAAGGGCAAAACCCTCCCTACCCCACCCCCCACACACACACACCCAAAAAAGTGGTGGGCTTCTAATTCTGTACTTTTAGCAGAATTTATTTTCATTAGCCAAGTGGAATTGAGTTTTACTGATGTGCAGGGAAATGAGGCATGACTTAGCTTGATGGTCCATGAAGGCTGCTCAGCGAGGGTGACGCTGAAGCCCTTTAAAGCTGATGTTCCCATTTATAATGAGGTGGTTTTTGCAGATACACAAGAGACGAGATATTTCCCTGGTTTTACAGATACACAAGAGACGAGATATTTCCCTGGTTTTACAGACATATACGTCCTTTAGTTTTATTCCATTTCCCACTTAACTAGCCTCTTTGTCACCAATCATTCTTCCTCATCTTTTTAATGTAATCTTCACTTTCTTGACAGATTAATGCAAATCTTTGGTAATGCATCTTCCTTAAGAAAACTCCTGCTAATCTGTATTGCCTCCAGACTGCTAAACTCCTTTATTAAATAACTGGCTAACCCTTGTTACTCTCCAACCTTGTTTTTTTAATTCTTTCCAAACACAAACTCCGAGGTCTAATCTGTTTCTTTTCCTTAACACCTGCTGCCCTCAGATGCCTCTCAAATTCTTCCCTATTGCATGCTTACTGCCTACTGTTCTTTCTGTTACTAGGCATACTAATATATACACATATTGACTTTTACATACATAATGAATCCTTTTCATACTAACTTCAAAGTGAATAACACCCTTTACTCTGAGTTCTAGCAATGTTTGGATAGCTTCCTTTGATATTGTATAAATTAATCTTGTGAATTCACTAAGACAAATGTCTTTTTTACCCAACCAGTGTCAAACCCTGGAGATGGCTTGCTACTGTATACTTTGGCGCACTAGATGCATGTAATGATGGCCGCACTAAAGAAATGGGGATTATATGAATTCTGTTTGTTATTTGAGCACTTAACTCACAAATGAGAAACGATATTGGACGACAAGTGTTTGAGTATATAGACACAGAGTTTGTCTCTTAGAAAAATTTTCCCTTTGCTTTCATGACCGTAGATTATAACCATGATGATCTACTGCTAAGATTTTTTTTTTTAATTTTTATATACTTTGGGGGTTTTCTTGCAGTTTTTCTTGTTGAGGTAAATATACATAACATAAAATTTACCATTTTAACCATTTTTCTGTGTACCATTCAGTGCCATTAAGTATATTCACACCGTTGTGCAATAATCACTATCACCGAACTTAATTCATATTCTCCAGCTGAAACTCAGTACCCAGTACTCACTCTCCATTCCTAGAGCCCCATGTACTTTCCGTCTCTGTGAATTTGGGTGCTCTAGGTGCCTTATGTAAGTGGAATCATACAGTATTAGTCCTTTTGTGACTTATTTCACTTAGTATAAATCTGTTAAGAGTCATCCGCATTGTAGCATATACCAGGTTCTCTTCCTTTGTAAAACTGTTTAATATTCCATTGCATGCATATACCACATCTTCTTTATCCGTCCATCCATCTGTGGGCACTTGGGTTGTTTCTACCTTTTGACTATTGTGAATACTGTTGCAATGAATATGGGTGTACAAATGTGTACCTTTAAGAACTTATAAAGTAAACTATTAATTGTATTCAGAAAACTTATGCTATTACCTTACACTGTATGGCATAAATTGAGTTCCTCCTACGTAATGTCATGCCTCATTTTTTTAATGCTGCTGGGTGATAGTAGTTTTCAATTTAAATACATACCAGCTGTCCTTGGCAGAGTGGTGATCTTTTTCAGCAACTCCTTTCTAGAGAAAAAAAAAATTAGGAAAGAAATGTTTCGAGAACTAAATATAAAAACCAACTTATTTAGTAGAATGTATTTGTTCTCGACATAGATAATTTTTTACATAATTACCGATCTCGGATTACAAATACATTTTACTTAGCGAATTATTTTTGAAATATTTTAATGAGCAGAGGGGATACATTTTACCAATTTTGTTACATTATTGGCTTTTGTGAAACATTCCCTTTAAATGTATACAAGGATTTTGTGCTGTGCAGAGATTTAAGTTTGAAAATAAACAATAAAGTCTATTAAGGTGTTCAGTCGCAGGTGGATTCATTTCCTTCTATGCAGTAGAAATTCCAGATAAAATTTTGAGCTCCTAGTAGGGAAAAAAAAGTTGGAAAATCAAATGTATAAGTCTAGAAAATATGTGAAAACTTTATCCTAATTCACTTTCACGTTTCAGTATTGATTTGCGTGTAGTGAATTTCTACTTACATTGATGCTAAAATGTTCTGTAAACTCCATGAAGATAGGGATTATATATGTTTTGTTCATTGCGCACAGTGGTATTCATTAGATATTGGATATAAACAAGTAAATAATCATAACACATCATTTGGAAACTCTTCCATAGACTTCATGCTTTAAAATAAGTTTAATAAACAGAATTTTAAGACTATCCCACATAAGACCAAAAACACCACAAAAGACATAAGTAATATCAATAAAATTGAGTTTTTTTTCACTTTTTAATATCATCCTAACTTTAATGGCCAACTAATTCAAGATCTCTGCATGCTAGCATGAAAAAAATTAAGAAGGTAAACTTTTACTAAGCTTTTAAAACAATTTTGTTCTTGATGGTAACTCGGCATTGAAGATAGACTCTGTGGAATTTTTATGTGACATTTTAAAAAAATCTGTAGTTGGGCTTTTGTGAAAAGAAGTCTTATTGCTGCCTCAAATTCACACATTACTGTGCACACTCAGATGTCAGGTACTGATGGCACCAGAAACATTGGACCAATTGTCATTTGCCCCTCCCCGCTACCATCGCTGTATTTCTTCTGCAGAAATGTCACTGTCCTCTGGAACAGTTTTGGAGGAAGAAGGTGGCCAAGACCACCCAACTGGATGTGTACTTTTCTTAGCTATGGACATTCTATTAACTTTCCATGGGGGCAGCTCCAATGCACAGATCACCTCCGTGCTGTGGCAGGCCAGATCCTTCTGGCCTCAGAGACCCATACAACGGTGCTGTGGGTCAGGAGCTAAAATTGAGTGGTGTTTCATGGTATGACTGATGCTAGAATGACATTTGTCAAACGTAGCAAATAATCTGTTCCTCCTTTTATATTATTATCCATGTTGTTATTGCTAACTTAAAATACCCATAATATTCTAGACACCGTCTATAATAAGTCAGGCACTTCTTACTCCCCATTGTTTTGTACAAGTAGAGTATTAACATATTTAGGGTTTTTTTTTTTAAGAAAATCTTATTTTATGTTTGTGTGTGTGTGTATATATATGTGTGTGTATATATATGTATTTGTCTATATATGTTATATATATACACACAAATACACACGTACCCATATACACGTACATATACATATACACACATTCACATATATATCTTCTTTAATGACAAATGAAATAATGGAAATCTATAATGCATAAAAGAAGGACATGGGAGAAATGATGAGTGCTGTTTTAATTCACTTTTTGCTTCCCCGTTTGTGGCTCTCGATAGATTAACAGAAAGCAGGTTGGGAAGAACCGGCCATAGGTTCTTCTAGCACCAAATCCTGGACTTCTGCTTCCACATTTACAGTCTTTCTGTCAACGGTGAGCTCTTAGAAGTTGGGTGGAGATTAGTCCTAAAGAAAGGCTTTCCTAGGTTCATCACTTTACAGGGTTTATGTAGTCACAGCTCTGAAGTTTAAGCATTACTGATTACTTACATCTGTGGGAACATTTCCAATTGTTTATCTTTTTCCCTGAAGGATTTCTGGTGTGTACATGTGCGGATGTTGAGTTCAGTGATGGTTCCAGGGAGACTTTTCATTGTAGCAGATTGCACAATGAGTTCGAAGCTCACTCCTGGAAAAGGAACCCCCTTGTCGTTCTGCTTCTTTGCACGAGTGTCCCTTGTCCAGTTACCCTCATTTCTGTAGATCACCATCTTCAGGGGGCTGGGGATTGTCCAGCCATATCTTCTGACCTTTGTCCAGAATGACCGTTTGCTACATCTTCCTCTCTAGATGACCTCTTTCTAGGTTTAACTTTCTGGCTTGGTAACATTCACCGTATCTCATTTTCTACAAATCTAGTACCCGTGGTTTTCCCCTTGATTTTATTTAGATAAATTTTTATTTTCAGACTCTCTGTCTTCTGTTTTAGGGATTGTGATAAAATCTCTCTATTCTTTGGTCCATCGAACTTGGCCATTGTCTATCCAAGGCTGAAGCTCTTCAGATGGTTGGGAAATGCCAGTGCCCCCCGGCCAACTCCCCGCCATCTGGACTGTGTCACCCCAGGAGGGAGTTCATCCAGTATCCCATAAGGCGTAGCTGCCTCTGAGTACTGAAATCTTTCTGGAGCTCTGGAGAGATGGCTGAAGTTTCATTTTTTTTTTTTCATCTCGGATGTCACTTATTCCAGAAAGAGACGCCTCTTCACAGTCAAGAACTCATCCACTTCTGGGGAATCGGTATTCCATCTTGGTCATTTTCCCCCTGTAGAAACTAACATGAGATTCCCAGCAGCCTTGATTGCAGTTTTTCTCCAGAATCCTGCAAAATGTCCAGGGACCCTGCTACAGAAGATTCACAGTAAAAATTTACGACAATGTGGAAAAATAGAAATAGTTCTCCCACTGCCCATAATACATCAAATAAGAGTGATTTGTTAAGCGAGCAGAGACAGCGTTCACTTTCACATAATTCAAGTTGATTTCCCTACCTTCTCCTCTCTCCTTGAACTTCTTTCACTTTTCATTTTTGAAATGTTTTTCACTTGTTTAGTTTATTGACCTCGCCTCATAATTCCCTGAGAAAACCGAAGTCGGCAGTGCTCTCTCATCTCGTCCCCACGAGTGTCTTCATCTGCGGTCCATGTTTCCTCCTTCCCTCTTGTTAGAAGGGAAGAAGCATCTCTCTTGCTGTCAGAATCCTCTTGTTCTGCTTCCTACCTCCCAAGGACTTCCGGCCTTTCGTTGTCTTCTCTTTCCTACCGCTTAAGTCTTTCTCTCTCGACTGGATCATTCCATTGACATGCCATACTGCGGAGATGCCCATCCTAAAACTCCAAAAACCCTATGTCCCAGATCCTCCGGCTACAGCGTCATATCTCCACGCCCTTTCCCGGCCAGACTTTCTCAAACGAGTGGTCTGCACTTAACCTTCCTCACCCTTCACCCCTCTCCGATCCAGACTCTAACCCCACAGCTCCAGCAACTAGAACAAATGACTCTGAGCGAGGTTGACAGTCTCAGTGCTGCCAAATAAGTTGTATGGTTTGTCCTATCTTACTCGAGCTGTCAGCAGCATTGAGAATAGTTGATCTCCAACTCGAAATGTCGTCTGCTGTTGGCCTCTGTGACACCATGCTCTTGGCCATCGCTTGCCAGTTTTCTTTTTCTTATTTTTTGGTGTGTCTGTCGGGGAATGGCAGGCTCCTCCCTCTCTACTCAACCTCTCAAAGTGAGGATTCTTCAGCACTCAGGATTTGCTTCTCATCGATTGATTATTCCTCTCCACTCTTTACTGTGAGTTTCAATTTATACTCACAACCACCTATATAGTATCTCCACTTACATGTTTACACAGACCTAAAACTTTCCCAAATCGGAACACCCGATCGCCCACCTCTACCAGCCAACATGGTCCTCTTTCAGGCTTCGCCATCTCAGTAATGGCCTCAGCCGCCGATAAGTCCTGCCATTTCTATCTCTGGAATGTACCCTGCTTTCCCACTACAACTAGTCCAGCCACCGTTGCCTCTCATCTGGGCTCTGCTTCTATTCTTGCTCCTTTCCAACTTGTTAAAGAAGTAAAATTAGAGAAAATTGCTCTTGTATTTAAGCAGGAGCAGTATGAATGAACAAGGAGAGGATAACATTGCACACATAGCTATATATGTGTATGCATTACGTATGTACATCCATTACATATTTACATGCATCTGTCACATGGATATTAATTACAAACATATATACACATATATTTATAATATGTAAGTAATATATATAAGTTATAATTTGTTTATACATATATTCATATGTACATACATACATATGTATATAATTTATATATATAAACATAATCTCAAGTAGAACAGACAGACTACAGTGAACCAGTGGGACATGGGAAAGAACTTGGAGGGAGGAGTTCAGGTCAAAGTGCCATCAAAGAAAATGAGAAAAATATGAAGGTTTCGACTAGATGAC
Organism: Rousettus aegyptiacus; assembly: GCF_014176215.1. Classification (NCBI taxonomy): domain Eukaryota; kingdom Metazoa; phylum Chordata; class Mammalia; order Chiroptera; family Pteropodidae; genus Rousettus; species Rousettus aegyptiacus. The sequence goes on along the minus strand of NW_023416285.1, from coordinate 88,575,606 downwards.
TTAGTCTTCGGACGTGTCGAGCTATGGGTAATGTGCTGGCTATTCTCGGTTGAATATCCGAGTTGAATGTTAACAAGTTGAACCACGCCTTCAGAGCTGAATGTATACATATACTTGGGAATCATCTAGGAGAGTTTATACCTGAGACCTTGGAAGTGGTTGAAATCACCTGGGGAAAATGTATAGACGAGAAAATAAGGGTGTCAGTCCAGCTTCTCAGCCTCTGGTCGACTCCGTGTATCTGCCTCTGTTTCTTCTTCCAGACCCAAGTCTGCTTTCCTCCTGTCCTCACAGCTGTGCACCAGCTCTATACCCCTGCTTATTCCCTTCCCAGGGCACATGCAAATGAAGCGCAGGGTCCTGTGCGCATGTTTGGCCTTGTTATTCACAAAGATAAGCACGCACATCCACTGCCTTTATAAAGGTTTTGTTGCTGAACGTTTTGGCACTTAATAAGTTCAGTTATCTTGACCTAGTAGGAGAGTGACAACACTTGACAAACAAATACAGTCACACCTCCCCACCCTGGGGATGGCTTATCTGACATTTGAGTTGTGGTGCACAAAGCCAAGATTTCAGAAACAGCCAACAAAACCTTTCAGTCATCAGAGTAGAATTTTAACATCTAGACATTATAACTGGAGTCTTTTTTATTTTTTATTTTTTGGTCTATTTTATCTATACTTCTAGTGATCTTGGTTTTCTGACTATGGCTGTTGATTTATTTTTTTAACAGTTAAACCCAGATTTAATCCCAAACATCACACCAAAGCCAGATGTCAGTGCTGGTAGAAATCTCTAGTGAAAAACAGAATCATTGAATAAAGGGGAGCCTCCTGCAACATGGGAGCGCCACATCCCACCTTTCATCAAGGCTCTAAATTCAAGTCCCAGCCCGAATCATGCTCTCCCCTCTAGAATCGGTTTCCACCTGACTCCTGGACCACAGCCCGTTGACAAGGGCGTGGCGAGCACGGGCATTTCTGCAAAGCTTGGGCTTGGCTCTGCCAGGGGACACTGGCCTCCAATCCAGGGAAGACAGAGTTGTTACTAGCTGCTCCCATTGCAGCTCTAAGTGGCTTAAGATCCAAGGACTTGAACATGGCCAGGCTCCTTTCACGGAACACACACAGTAATGTACATTTCCCTGAAGACATTTTATTGGCCTTTTGGATAGAAACGGGAATTTATTTGCCAGGACGAATCTGTTATACTTCTGCCAGACCCAACACATGGCCTCCTCTTTGCCGATTCTGTGATAGGGCTGTTGATTTTTGAACTGTATGAAAGTCCTATGTATAAGGTTCTATCCTTGCATTTTAGCAGAAGGAAAAAAAATTAGACATTTTTGGAGCCACTTAATTTGATCATCCATTATGGATATTAGCAATCGCAGCAGGAATAAGAGTCTCGCTCACATGGGACTTCACCATCTTCATCTAAAAATTCTGGCTCACCGATGATCAGACAAATTCTAGAACAACTGTTAGAAATTTATACTACTAAACTAGACCTCAGATTAAAACAAATCTAAACAAAATATGAAATTTAATGTCCAAATGTTCTTGAAATAATGTTTAAATGGGATGGAATGAAATAGAAAGGCATTCTTATTTTTTGAAGAGTCTAAAATCATTCTGAATTTGTTCAGTTGAAAAATTCACATCGCAACCTCCTTTTTTTCCCACAAACCTCGAGCATTTACTGATTGTGGACAGCACCAGTGTTCAGACGTCGGTGTTGAGGTGCTTCACACTTGCCCATCCATATCCTCGGAGAGTGTCAAGTCTCACTGTGAGATCAAAGACCAGTTACTGGGTGCTCAGAATACCAGACCCTGGGAAAACAGTTAAGAAGCAGAGGTAGTTCTTACCTGAAAACAGTTAAGAAGCAGAGGTGGTTCTTACCTGGGTAAGCCTACAGCTTGGTGAGTTTCCAGTCTAATGAGACAAAGCCTACAGGAGAGATGTAGGAGCAGACATCCGGTGTTAACTGATTAGCACAGATGCTAAGTGCTGCAGGATTTTAAGGGGCTGGGCGGGGCGGGGCGGGGGTAGGGGGAAGGTATAGAGTGGGCTGCAGTAAGAGGGACTGGAGGATAATTTACTGCCGTGCATCCAGCAGCAGCCGCGGGAACCTGGTAGCCCAGTTTATTTGACTTCCCACCCCAACTCGGATGGCTTCTCCCTACGGAGCTTTCCTGTTAACCTGTTCCCCTTCTAAAAACCTCTGCAGGCAGAGTGGATCAACTCCTCTTTACAAGGCTCACACTTTTTCTGTTCTTTGTACTTAATTATAGTAAAGTATCTGTGATGCATCGTAATTGTTTACTTCTCTGTCTCCCCTATGAGATCCTGAGTTTTGGAGACTGAAGGCTTTGTCTTATCCATCTTTGAATCTCTCCTGCCTTATACGGCACCTCGAATATTGTTAATGCCCCCCTCAAAAGCGTTTCTTGCATGAGTGGATAAAGAAATGAATGAAGTCACAAGATATAAGTTGGGCCCTGAAAGACTCTTGCAACCTTGCATTTTTATTTTTATTTATTTTTTTTTTACAAACAAAAACCATTTTATTCAGCTCTTAGGAGTTTTACAGTGCTCAAGTTTACACATGGCAGTATACTTTCTAGGAGAGAAAATATTTGCCTTTGGGAGTTCTCGAAAGGTTTTGATACTCTATACTTTATTTTAATTTACTTTTTATGTTGGTAAATTTCGTTTGTCAGCATGGCAGAGACACAGTATCCAGATAGTTGATCAAACATTATTTTGGATGTTTCTTTGACAGTCCATAGACTAGTGGTTACCAGAGGGTAGGGGGAGGGGGGAGGGGAGGTAGACAGGGTAAAGGGGGTCAAATATGTGGTGACAGAAAGAAACCTCACTATGGGCGGTGAACACACAGTATAAACATATACGTGCCTTACTGTTAAAGTGTACAGCAGAAAATAATTGGATTTCATTAACCAATGTCGCCATAAAAAATAAACAACCTTGCATTTTTAAATCAGTAAAACAAAAGGCCTTTACCAGGCACATGGTCATCGGAAATAAAGAAAATTAAGTAGTCTGTAGAACAGGAGTTTTCAAGCCTCATTGTGTCTCAAAGTTCTTTAATATGGTTAAATATACAGATAATATGGACTCCGCCCCAAACTTCTTAAGTCTGAATCTCTAAGCATGATGCCCGGGCATCTGAATTTTTAAAAAAGCTCTGTAGGTGATATATCACCAGGGTTGAGAATCCTTGATAGACACGAGTATCTCATTTAGTCAGTGTCTTTGGAAATGAAGCATCCCATACTAGCTTTGTAGAAAACTGGCCCTTGCCACTGTGATCAAGCAAATGTTTTAAATTTTTAAAAATTAAATGCTATCAAGAAAAAGACAAGAAATAACAAGTGTCGGGGACAATGTGGAGAAAAGCGAACCCTCCTCACAGGTGGGCAGAGTTGTAAATTAGGGTAGCCATTCTGGAAAACAGCATGGAGGTTTCTAAAAATACTAAGACTAGAACCACCAGCCATCCAGGAATAATTCTTCTGGGTGTTTGCCCGAGATATATGAAAACACTTATTTGTAAAGACGCATGTACCCTTGTGTTCACTGCAGCATTATTTTCAATAGTCAAGAGAGGCAAACAACCTAAGTACCATTGACAGATGATGGATGAAGGAGATGTGGTATATGTATATACAATAGAATACTATTCAGCCCTAAAAAAGGTGAAATACTGCCATTTGCAGCAATATGGATGGATCTTGAGAGTGTTATGCTAAGTGAAGTAAGTCAGACTAGAATGGACAAAAACCATACATTTTAAGTCCTATGTGGACTATAAAACAGAGAGTAACAACCTAACAAAACAGAAACAACGTCACAGATGCAGATATCTTAAGTCCTGATGGTAGTGAATAGAAAATGCTCTCCTGCCTCCTTAAACAGAAGGCACTGAGCATAGCTCGGTATCGCCCTTGGGAGTTTGGGGTTGGCACTGTGGGCGTCGCCACTGGGAGTCTTGGGGTTTCCCACGCCGTCCTTCGAGTCAGTCTGTCAGTCATCCCGTGCGACGTCACTGTCCTGTTGCTAATAATTCCGCTGCTCTTGTGCCGTCCTACATGCGGCTTTTAACAGGCTATCGTCTAAGACGACAGGTAACCCGACTTGTTAGCAACTGTGGTTTGAATGAAAATCTATCTCGTGAACTTACGGAGCTTTATTAGAAGCTGGTTCAGCCGCCCCAAGGCTCTTTTGCTTACTTCTAGCAGACTTCCAAAACACCTTAACCTGGAAGTCTGATCCATAAGTGGCGAGTTCCTAGAACTGCTTGTTTAGAGGAGATAGCAAGTGGTTTTGCTCTAATACCTTTATTTCACATTTGAACAAACCAAGGCTCAGAGAGATTTAATGATGTTCCCGTGATGAGCTGTTAATAAACCAAGAGAATCTGAGCCAGCAGTCACTATAAAATCTTAGCCACATCTATGGAAGAAATACCTTGTTACTAGTAAGAATAAGTTTAGTGGTTGGTAAAGTTTTATAAATACTCCCAAACACACTTTATTAAAACCCATTTAATCACATCCGTGCTTATTTCTGAACATTTTTTTTTTCAACTGACAAATCACAGGCATCTTGAGATTAAGGGACCTGGGGTTCTATTCATGTTTGTAAGTAGCCCAGGAACTTAAACATTCAGTCTGCACACTGATTTTTTTGCCTCACCACACTGTGAATCCATTTTTGCAATCAAGAATGTGAATAAATAAATGCACATTTTAAATAAAGTGTCCACTTTAAGAATTGCTACCTGGAACTATACTTAATGGAATACGTTTTCTTTATTTAAGGAAGCCAGGTGCTTTTGCTTGCACTAGGCATAAGAATCCAGGTGCGTTTGTTTTTTAAGTACAGGCAGGAAAAAAAACTTTGGGATTATGCGAATGGCTTTAGTATAAACACTAAGTGTAGCGTAAGTGAAAGATCGCATCTTTTTGGGGGGGGGGGGGTTAAAGGCCACGACATACTGTAGTCCCCACTTACCCGCGGTTTCACTTTCCGCGGTTTTAGATGCCCATGGTCAGCCGCGGTCTGAAAATACGAAATGGAAAATTTCAGAACTAAAGGCATACACGTTAAATCGTGCGCCATTCGGAGTGGTAGAATGAAACCGTGTACGTGCCGTTTGTCCTGCCTGGGATGTGAATCATCCTCCTGCCTGGCGTCCCCATGCCATACACGCTGCCCGCTCATCTGTTCACGTAGGAGCCTTCTCGGCGATCAGATTGGCTGTCGCAGTGTTAAACGGCTTGTCTTCAAGTCACCCTTATTTTACTCCGTAGTGGCCCCAAAGCACAAGAGTAGTGATGCCAGCAATTTGGATATGCCCATGAGAGGCCATAAAGTGAATATATGTATAGGAAAAAACACGATATGTGAATGGTTTGATACTCTCCATTGGAGGGGAGTGGGGGTCTGGGAACATATGCCCTGCAAATAAAGGGGGGACTGCTGGACCTGGGAAGCTAAGTAATGGTGTGAATATGCCTCTTGGGAGTTTTATGGTTTTTAAAAATAAATGTTCTGTACATTTTTCATGTGTTTAAAAATGCCTACATGCCTGCATAATGTGTACATTATGTACATGTGTGTGTGTGTGTGTATTTTCATCTATTAAATATAAACTTCTTGAGTATGGCAAAGGCTGGGTACAAAAATATGGTTCAGAGTTTTTCATCTCTGGCTTTCTTTGGTCCTGCTGCACGTTCGCTCACACCAGAATTAAACATTTCAGCCGAGTCTTTTGCACTTGTGACTGTTTACATTTTAAAACTGATTTTCACAAGCACCTCGCTCGATGCCTTTAGTGTCTGGCACGTGGTAGGCATTCCAGTGTTTGAGGAAACCTTTGTTTAATGCTGGGCGCAGAGCGTGATGGTGGCGGCAGAATACGAGATCAAGGAAACGCCATCTCCCCTTACAGGAGCTCAGTCTGGTCAAGGAGACAGACGTGAGCACAGGCGCCAAGCATGCACTTGTCCATTCTCCTGGATGCAGATAGGAACTTTAATGGTGTGGCGGACACCACTTCAGTCCTACACACGTAGCATGGCCACCTGCAAGGTGCTTAAAGTAAGGATTGGGAATTCGTAAAATGAGTAATCCTGGAAGGCCTCAAAATTAAGGAATTGGTTGTACACGAGAAAAAAAAAATAACTTTTTCCCCTCACAAACTGTTATTGAAATATTTACTTTGACATCTTCATAATTCATTCTTTTTAGTGTTATTTTCCCTCAAGATGTGAAGACATTATCATACTGCTGCTGGGCTTTATTAAACTGCACTTAGTCTGAAGCCTCCAGATCTTCCATTTCCTCTGGAACACTAGTTAGCCGAAGCCTGAAATTGGAGCAGAAATTATGGGGTAGAGTCCAATCTCTGCAACGTACGGCCACGTGGTTCGGGACCTCCATCCGATTTTCTTCCCACGCAAAGTAGGAGTGATAATACTAACCTACCGAAAGCATTGGACATCCTGACTCAAAAGGGATCTTGAAATTTTCAATTTACAAACGGGGGTGAAGAAAAAGTGGCTGGGTAGAGAGATGTGTGTAGTAAATGAGGAAATATCTGTAAAGATGTCTTCTGCACTGTAAGCCCCTAGACAGCCATCGTGCACCAACTGTCCAGCAGCGTAATGTCACCCCACATTTGGCTTCTGCCTCACCGCTTTAGAGAACCGCCCTGTGATGTAGCAGAGTGGCCCACCCCAGAAATGTGAAACCCCAGTGTCTCCCTTTTCAACTGTGGTTCTCTCTCTCTCTCTGTGGCTCCTTCCCAGCCATCATTTTTCTACTACATCTGCTCTTTGACCTTAGGAGTTTCAGCTCCTTTGTGTTTAGTGGATCATACTTTCCTAGCTTCCCTTTCTTTACTATCTTCTTAAACCCTGTGATTAACCAGCTGAATTATTTTTGAATAAGGAGTCTCAATTTCTTTAACACTGAACTCATCCTTCAACTCTACCTGCCTACCTTGGTTCCGTGGTGTAAGCCACCTCCTTAACCAAATGTCAAGACAATGAGTGGGATGTGGGGAGTCGATAGAGGAGCTTTAGTGACCTTGGTTCAAATCAGGTCTGGTGTGAAATTGCTTCTGACACAGCTACATCTCCCTTATTAACCTTCATTTACTCTTTTCAGTTCAATATTTAGAAAACTAGTGGCCTTTTAGGCAAACTTCCAGAAAGTTTGGCCCTCAAGCTCTCTGTGCTTCTGAATATTCTCTTTAGCTTTGTCAACAATGCAGTTTTTCTGGTTTGGAGTGAGACTTATCACTTGCATTTTTAACAAGCCCAGCCCCCAGCAGCTGAATCTGACGTGAAACGTACTCTGAGCATCACTGCCGTAGAATACGTTCTCTCTTCAAGTGTAGGTTCTGATTCCTGAACCTGGGGAGGGGTTAAAGTGGTCCCGCTTTGCTGTTCTGTGGCTCAGAGGTTCTTAATCGAAGACTTAACACGAGTCAACAATGGTGCTTTTAAAGGTCGTGAGAAGAGAAAAAAAAAAAAAAAATCCATGCTTTGGCGACCCCTACTGGCAATTCGGGGCAGTGCTTTTCAGGTGGGACGACCCAGCGTTATTTTGTTACAGTATCATGGGTATACTATTTGGTATACTGCGGTATGATCCATCTGTAATGGAAATAAATGCAAGCTCTGAGTAGCAGTATTTCCATTTAAGTTAATAAGTAGAAAAGCAATATTCAAGCTGTTATTCGAAGAACTTATAAAAGTGATATATCTATAGATTTACCACCATCCTTTTTTTTTTTTAAACACAGGCTCTACCTAAGCCCTGACATGTTATGCTTTCCCCTGCCCTTAACGAAATCACATTTAAATTCAGAATCGCCAGTGCTAGTTTACATTCAATTCAAGATAGCAAGCCCCAAATAGCCTTAATGACGCATGCAAAGCATTTTCCTCGGAACAGACTCTGGGCTTATTAGTGTGTGAAGCCATCAGTCAGTTCTCATCTGGTGCCCGGGTGTGTGAGGGTGTGATGCCAGAAATGCGTGTCTTCTCCTGTCAGTTACACAGCCACCCAGAGATTTCACGTTACCTTGCTTTAAATAGCCGAAGTGGGGAAGGAGATCGACTTTTCAGTTGTTCTGGCTTCTTAAAAATACTTCATTTTTTTTTTTTTCTGGCTGTAAAATAGAAATTGAAAACTACCATGTAAAGTTAAAAAACAATGTCCTGAGGTTTCAGTCGTGTTTTCCATGTATCTGAACCAGGGCCAGGGTAAAATTGGACAAGTAGCACGGAGTCCCGGATGTAGCTCGCGGCCACGCTACTATCTGTGACCTTGAGCAAGACCCAAAATTGCTGGGCTTTATCTCTTCGTTTTTCATATGAGAGGGTTGGATTCGCTCACTGAGAGCTCTTGTAGCTCTTAATTGTTAAGATGATGAAACATTACGTTTCAAGATATCTCACTGAAATGTCTCACATAGAAAAAGGGCCTGTTATAAAAAAACTAATGAGACTTTTTGGTAGGCAGGAGCTCTGACAGTGCGGTAGGGACCAGGGGACCATTGCCCATCTGAACAGTGCTGTGGCTGGCAGCATTATACCACGGTAGACCTGAAGGGCACCGGCTGACCCGTTATCTCACATACAAGGAAGCGAGGGACAGGGAGTCAGGGTGACGTTCAGGGACTGAGGACTCTGGCTCCGAGTCACTTTGACAGCAAGCCAGGTGCGTAGCAGGCTCAAGGACTCAGGTGCCACGAGTCACTCGGGGGGAACTGTTGGCCATATGAAGGTGAGGATGCCAGCTCGCCAAGTGTTTTCCTCATTGGCGCACTTACTCACTACCAGCTCACAGCCCTGGGAAAGAAGGCCTGGCTGGGTGAGCTCGCAGCTGCGGAGCACAGGGAAACATCCAGCTTGTCTTTTGAAATTATTAAACTCAACATAGGCTTCATTGGGACCTACTCAATGTTGGGGTGTGTGCTTGGCCTAGGGCCATACTCTACAGGTAGGACTGTAATTGTTGATCTTTGGATCAAGAGGCACCTGATTAATACCTTCCCCAATACTCCTCCCCAAATATACAAGTCTTACTAAGTATCCACTAGGACTAGACAAGTAAAACTCAAGATCGGTTAGGAAAGACCTCTGGCAATTCGTATTTTGACAGTTACCATTTTTCGAATGTGTCCCTGTGCCGGGCACCGTGCTGAGAGCCGTGCATGTTCCTCCTCACTTCAGATTCACAAAACCCTCCTTAGGACATGAGAACTGGGCGTAGAATGTTTTACACGCCCCGGGTCACACATTCATGGCCAAGGTCAGCATACCCAGGCCTTCTCACTCATACGAAGACTGAATTGTATTGTTTCCTGAATCTTTTTCCCTGCCTTTTTTTTTTTTTCTCTCTCTCTGCCAAGAGTAAACACAAATAACCAGAGAGTCTGTGATTCCACCTTTTGACATTTCTCTCTGCCAAGAGTAAACACAAATAACCAGAGAGTCTGTGATTCCACCTCTTGACAGACCTGTGGTGAGAAGTTTCTGCAAGCATCCTGGAGTTCTTAATGAAAATTCTGAGAAGACAGCTTATGAAAACTGTAAAGAATGTTTTAAAACTGCAGGGACCTTTGGTAGGGGCCGACGTTCTCTCAGAAGGTGTTGACAAATCCCTAGGACTGTCCTCTGAGTGAATGAAGAACACGAAGAAGACAGCTTGTTACTTTTGGAGTCAAGCAATGTTCGTAATTTAAAAAGTTTGTCTCCCAGGTTGATCATTATCCGTTAAACGTGGCTTTGAATGACTTGGGGGATGTTTGAGAAAAACTAGTCCTCAAAGGAAACTAAGTTGTCAATATCAAGGGTGTGCAAAATATTATACTTTTGATTTTGTTGACACTGTCAAAAAATGAAATTTAAATAAGCTTCAAACAGTGGAAGCAACCTTGGAATAAATGTACCTTTTTTTTTTTTTTTTTAAGAATATCTTCTTGAAGGGGTCAGCAATAACTTGGATACGTTTATACATGCTCAATTTTTTAAAAAGTACTCAAATTATTTGGGCATCACAATTTCTTTTTTATTTTTTAAATATTAGAGATGTGGGATTTCCTTCCCTCTCGGTTACCAATACAAAAGGCTGGTTCTCCTTGAGCCTCTAGAGTAGTGGTCCCCAACCTTTTTGGCACCAGGGACCAGTACTCTTATGAGAACCTAATGCCTGATGATCTGAGGCGGAGCTGAGGCAGTGATGCTGGCGCTGGAGAGCGGCTGCAGATACAGATGAAGCTTCACTCATGCCTGTCACTCACCTCTTGTGCGTCCTGTTTCCTCACAGGCCATGGAATGGTACCGGGCCACAGCCGGGGGTTTGGGGACCCCTGCTCTAGACTAAGGCAAGTTCCTCTGTTGAAGGGCTAACTATAATTACCATCACATAAAATGCATCTTCTTTGTAAAACTTATCACAAGTGCAATGAGTAATATTATTTCAGCGTTCCTACCCTGCTGGGATATCAGCCTCACAGAGCAAAACACCATCTCTTTCTTGTTAACCCTGTGTTTGCCATAAAGAGAAAATCATGCACATTGAGGAACTCAATTCTTAATTAATTAAAGAGGAAATTATTTGATTACTCTGCTAATTCGACCAAGTTTAAGTAGTTCAACTTCAGAAAACGGAATTCAGAACTTTTGTGCCTCCAGCCTATTGTCTGGACTCCTAGATCTTAGAGTCTGTGCTCAGGGCTAAGAGAAAATAGAAGACGTTATCCCGTCAGCGGGCAAGAGAATCAGCAAGTCTTTCGAGAGCGAAGTTTGGTAATACATATCAAATCTTTTCGGATATAGACACTTTTTGATCTAAGAACTTATCTAAGGGGATCAGTGAGGATAAAATGTCTTAGACGTGGACTGTGGACTGAATGTCTGTGTCCCCCCAGAATTCACATGTTGAAATCCTAAACCCCCATTGTGACGGGCCTTTGGGAGTGATCAGGTCGTGAGGGTGGAGCCCTTATGAATTTGGATCAGGGCCTTTTTTATAAAAGGGACCCCCAAAGAATGCCCTCTTCCTGACGGACCGTCCTGAGACACGGTGTGTGTGGCTTCTCAGAGCACCATCCAGGAGAATTAACAGTCGGTCGGACCCCGTGGCCGCCGCGTCAGTTTTGGGTCCTCCTGTTGTTTTCTTCTCTCCCCCTTTGCGTTTCTCTCGTCCCTCACCTGTTTCCCGGCGTCAGATTCTGTAGAAACGCTTTCCTCAGCTTCTGTCTTCTGGGAAACTGAGATGTCGTCTAATTGGTTAAATAAGATGTGCTGTTTATTCAGTGGATATAAATATGTACAGGTATTAAAAATTACTTGGAAAGACAACAGCTTTTTAAATGAAATAAATTGTTACAAAATTTTATGTTTCTTATGATATTTTTGCTTCTTAAAAAGTATACGTCTAATCTCTGAAGTGTTAGTGGGCTTATAGAAGACATTCCCTTCTGTTGGTTTGCGACATTTAAAAATTTTTTTTACTTTCGTAAATTGTTTTAAAGGGAAAATTCAGTTGAGTATATATTTTTTGTAAGAATTTCAACCGGGAAATACAGAAAGAACAGATATAAAAACTATAATGAAAGAACACTGAATTTAAAAATATTTGAAGAGTTATAAATATGAATGAGTAAAGCTTTATGCGAAGTTATGAAATAAGCAAACTTTGTAGTATTTCCATGGGATATGATGACATGTTCTAGGAATTTTAGAAAAATTAGAGAACGAGTAGAAATAAATGACAATGAAAGTGTTGAAAAAGAGGCTGTGATCTTTCCTGGTGACAGTACAGTGGCTGTAGCAGAGTGTGCTTTTGTAGTGACAAGAGACCCGTGTTTGAATCCCAGCTCCTCAGTTGACGCCTGACCGTAGTAGGGTTTTTATGGAGATTAAATCAGGTACGTTTAAGTACAGTGACTTCTGTGCAGTAATGACTCAGTAAATCAAGGCAAGTGTTCATTATTACAATCTAATAGTATTTGAAACAAATAAGTGTTTCCCAGGCTAAGTCATATCTTTTAATTGCCACAGAGATGCCTAAGTCAAGCTGATACTTCTTACATTCACACCCAACTACTTTCTTTTTCTAAAACCTTGACTCACAGAAGGCCGTAGGGAAGTTGGAAGTATCCCCTGACTTAACTGAAGATGTCTTGAGCAGATATTTGAGATTGCTTTAATTACACAAGGAGACCATCAGACCGAGGCGGCTGTAATATCTTGATAACCTATGTAGGCACACCAAAACCTAAGTCAGAGTCATATCTCAGAAAACAAATTTTAAAAACAACCAATCACAAACATTCAGCTAATATTTCCCAAATAAGAAAACTGCCTAATCTATAGCCAATCAGATGATGTCCTTGCTTTGCCTCTGCGTCTTCTCTATAAAAGCTCTTCCCCTACTTCCTATTGGTGGAGGACTCCTAACCACTTTGTTTTGGCACTGCCTGATTTGAGTCGATGTTGACCCAGGTAAAACCTTGAACATGTGCATGTACACCTCAGTTTATCTTAACACAAGTTATGATCGGTGTTTAATTGTGGATGTTCAAATGATACCTTGGCATCTAAAAATACAACCCAGTCAGTATTCAGCATTTGTCATTGTTAGGAAGATTTTCTTACATAGAGCTGATTTCTGCCTACCTTGAGCGTCTGCTCCTTTGGACCCTGTTCTGCCGTCTCAAGCACAGTGGCAGTCACTTACAAAGTCACGCAACACTGAAGCGAGGGTAGCCACAAAGGTTTTACAAGTTTCTAGAGAGTGAACAATCAGAAAGGTCTCATGTTACTCTCGCCGCCCCCAGGTCTCTGCACTAATTAATTCCATGCCTAAACATTTGGTTTTGTTCCTGGATGTGCTTTGTTCCATTTTGTTTTTTCTGCTTAAGAAAAACAAAGCACTCAGTGTAAAATAAACAATAACAGAGTAGACACACACAAGCGTGCATAACTTTTGATCACTGGAACTGTGTAGACTTCGCTAAAACCGCAGCTGTTGGAGTAGAGAAGAAAGGGAAGATTATGGAATTAAAACAAAATATAATGTGTCTCCCCGTGTGTGTCAGGCTGTACTTTGGAAAGGCTTAACTTGTGTTTGGTTAGAACTCTGCTTTGGAAATTCTTGGTAGTGTATAATTTTCTAAATGAGTACAGAATAGACACTTTTATAACAGTTTAAATGCAAAGCAGTGGTGTGGAAAGGGATATCACGATCAGTTCCTCTGAATTCTTTCATTCTTGTCCTTGATGTGGCACGAAATTAATGAGCAGAACTTCAGTGGCGATGTGTAAAACCAGCGGTGTCCAAGGTCGTGAATGTTTCCGGGCCGCATTTCGTTGGCGAAGGCCCTTCGAGGAATGGTGCACCTGGTCCCTGTTGAGATGGTCCTGCTGTCACCATGCTTCTTATTTTTTTTTTTTTTAATTTTTGCACTTAAAAAAAAAAGAAATGGTAGACTCTAGAGACAACCAACTGAGAAATGGGACCACTACATCGATGAAATACAACAGATAAGCAAAGAGAAACAAAGGTGGTTATTCAGGAGTCAGAAGCAGCAACTACACAAAAAGCATGCAGCCAACCCAAAGCAGAAAAGACTCCACACTTTTCAGCTGTCTTTCCTAAAGACTTTTGGCCTGGCGGGGTTGGTTTCCAGTGAGGCCCCTCTCTTGGCTTGCAGACGGCCACCTTCTTGCTGTGTCCTCACACGCCCGCTCTTCGGTGTGTGCCCGGAGAAAGAATTCTCTGGTGTCTCCTCTTCCTCTTCTAAAGACACCAGTCCCATCGGATCAGGGCTGCACCTTTATGACCTCATTCAGTCAAACGTTCAGTCCATATCAACAACTGAAGGAAAAAATGAATCCGAGTTTGGGGTTTTCTTTTACACGCCTAAAGTAAGAATTCCTCGCTCCCGAATTATGCCATCAGCTTCTAAATAACTTGAGAAATTCTGTTATCACGCTTGGTAAGGCTAATCAGTAGTGAAATAAACTATAAACTTATTTTCTTCTTAAGAAAATGCACATTTTCTCTAAGGCAGGAAGATAGACGTTTCACAACCTGGAATACATAAAATCCAGCCTTTTCTCCCAGGATAGGTTTCTTTCCCCAGAGGAGTTGAGGTACCTTTTGAAGAGACTGCTCTAGGGAGAGAGGAAGGGAAGAAGTCAGTGCCCTCTGGTAGAAGGAGACAGCTCTCCTAATTCTAGATGGAAGTGGTCTTCGCCAAAATTACGGTTATCATTGCTCTTCTCCGTATGGGATTTTTCATTGGATAAATTTCTCCATAAATGTTTGCTTTCCCTGGTGACTGGTGGTTACTCCTGTACATCTCCGAAGACCTCAGATCCGAAGTAATCAATTCTCTGATACGCAGAAAGGAAAGGGTTGTGCTGTATTTATCTCTCGATGGATAGATAAATAGATTTACGTGTCAGTATTAGTCTGATCTTATTGCACCTTGCACGTTGGTTCTGCACCTTTGAGCACTACCTTGACTTCGGTGCTCATAAATGTTACTTTTATTTCTCATTTCAATTAAGCTTCTTAAAGTGTGTGCAGTATTTTAAGGATTACTGTTATTCACTTCCCAAAACACCTTTGCAAGAGCTTGTGCACTTTTTTTTTTATTAAGTTCAAGTAGACAGTACATGGGTTAGACATTTATATAGTTTATAAAACGATCCCCCTAATTACTCCTTCTCTCCTCTGGTTTTCCACCTGGTCAATATATTAATGCTAAATGCATTCCCTCTGCTGTGCTCAAATATAGAGGACAATTTGGTGACGGACAGAGGGGACAGGGAGTTGGGGGGCATAGGAGAATGGAGTGAGGTTAAAGGAGTACAAATTACTAGTTGATAGATGGTTACAGGGATGGGGAGCAACAGCTTATGTACTTTTTAATCATTTATTGAAAGAGGAAACAAACATTACATAAATTTTTGCTCCATATACAATTTTAATTTTACGGTGTGATTGTTAGTCATTTCAGTGGTTTTTAGGGTGATAAGGTCTCAAATTTTATTTTAAACATGTGCTCCTTTGCTCAATTCTTAATTAATATAGCTGTTTTAAATTTAACGAATATGTATACTTGCACTTACCATACGTGCATATTAATTACACAAAACAAAATCCTGATCAGACCAACCTTGCTTCTGTATTGATTTAGCCGTTCAGTTTTTGTGGGCCTTGGAGGTCTGGTGACGGAACTTTCCACTGAGTAAGAGCTGAACAAAAAACTTATAATTGACCCTTCTAACAGAAAGTAATCAGTCCCATAATCGAGTCCTTCAACAGTTATTAATGTGTAAGCAGCACTATGGTAAATACTTGGAGGCTAGGATAAAAAAAATAATATAATCACTCGCCTGAAAAGGGTTATAGTCTAGTATAAGAGATCAATTCAAGGAAGCAGGTAAAAAAAAGCTTCCAAATATATAGAGAATGTATGTACACATACTATAATATACACTTCTGTGAAATTGCAGTAGAAAATTCAGAGCAAGATGGAAAAGGGTAATTTTAAAGCCATCGTATTTTGGTGCAGGATTATGCTTTTAAGTCTATTACCTGTGCAATGGTGCTTGCTATAGTTGAGCACGGCACGGCTAACTTACTCTAAATTCATGACCTTGAGTCTCAAGTGGGTGTTCGATACTGCCAGGCAGTCCCACCACACTTTCCCAGTCCATTTAACCTCCTATTCTCTTAAATGACTGTATTGCATCCTCTCGGACCGTCTCAGACCTCTGCTACCTTCTTTCCTGTCTTTATTCCCATCTTCCTATTCCACCGAGGAACTGAAACAATTAGAAAGTGACATTCCATCACCTCAGCAGCCAGCGTCTACACTTGTGCACGCTATCTCCTTGTCTGTTTGCAGAAACGAAATCCCTAGGCCACGTGTCTGAGGCCACGTCCTCTCCTTGAGCACCGGATCCCACTGCTGTCTGTGTCTAAGCAGGGACATTGCTCCGGTAATGTGGTCCTCTTGATCATTTATCATCACCTTTTCTCTCTACTGCCTCATTCTATCAGCATAGACACAAGTTGTTATTTTTCCTACCTTAAAAGAAAAAATCTTGACCCACTTTTCCTGCCACCTAGTATCCTATTTTTCTCTCTCTTGTGTAGCAAAATTCCTTAAAGAACTGTCTACTCAGTGTTCCGTTTCCTCCCCTTATCTGACAGATTCGATCACTTCCTGTCCTTTGGAATACTTTCTTCCTGAAAACTGCAGTCTGAGCAGTCATTCTGTCACACTGTTGATCCTCCCAAGCCTCTTCTGTAGCTGGAGTGTCCCCACGTGTGTTCATTTCCTTGGCAACCTGGTCCAGACTCATGGTTTTAAACGTCATCTGTATGCCCGTGATTTGCAAACTTATATCTATAGCTCAGATCTTTCTCCCAAACTTGCAGACTTTAAGCACTCTTCTAAACTCTACTTGAATGTTTTAGACAATCTCAAATTTTACATGTTCAAAACAAACTCCTAATTTTTCCCTCCTGGCCACCTGTCGCCTTCCCCGTCTCGCTCGATCGGTACTCCATTATTCTAATTGCTCAGGTCCAAAACATTTGCCATCATTACTGACTCTCTTTCACACCCTCGTCAAATCTACCAGGAAACCCTGTCGGCTCAGCTCTGAAGGTGTGTCCAGAACTGGACCATTTTTAGCTATGTCCATTGCTGCCACTCTGATTTACCCACCGTCATCTCTCCACCTGGATGATTGTGATAGTTTCCAGCCGATTTCTGTTTCCACCCAAAAGTGCCCAAAGCATCTTTTCAGTTCAAAAGCTACTGTAGTCCTTTTAACATGTCAGACCACATCACGCCTCTGCTGAACATCCTTCAGCGACATCTCACAGAATCAAAGCCAAAAGTCTTGACCATGACCTGCAAAGCCACACACAACTCGAGAGCCCTGACCTCAATTTTTGTCCTTTCCCTGGTTCACTCTACTCAGCTGTCCTGATCGCCTTATCTTCCCCTGACAAGTCTGGCCGGCTCCCACCCGAGGGCCTCCGGTCTCGCTAGTCCCTCTGCTGGAGTTCACACATCTGCATTCCCACACATCTGCATTCCCACACATCTGCATTTCCTCACCTCTGCATGCTTTTGTTCAGATGTCTCCTCCTTGACATAGGCTTCCTGTACTCCTCTTTAATACTGTACCTGCCCCCTCACCTTGAACCCCGGCTTGCCTTACTGTGTTTTGGTTTTTCTTTTTCTCTAGCCTTTGTTGCCTTCTAACATTATATACTTTATTTATGAAGTCTAGACCTCATAATCTATCTCCCCCTCGAGATTATTTGCTCCTAGAGGGCAGAGGATCTTACTTACTGGTGTATCTCAATTGCCCTGTCACGTAAGTGATGGATAGATGGATGGATCATTGAAAACTCAAAAGAAGCTTGCCCTGACAAACTTTCATAGTTGCATGTTCATTCTCTCTGCCATGGTTACTCTCTACTCTTATGACTTTTTTTCTTTTATTCATTAATCGAAGTTATCAATTATCTTATATCTCCTCTACTAGAATATAAGTTAAGCTATGTGAGGACAGAAACAAGAAAGTAAGCATATCCTTAATAAATATTCATTGATTCAATTGCAGAGAAGAAATTTGGATTTCTCAAGTGAGTGAACTGCATGTGTGAATTTTATCTTGTGACAGATCTGTGATTATTAGCTTATTCTGTCTGATTAAATGTTCAGTTATCAGGATACATAATCGGTTGTTACATTCTTCTTATCAGTATGGTTTGATATATTTTGCTACTAAAGAATTCTCAAACTACCCTTGGTAGTTTAGAATAAATTAAGCAAAGATTTTTTTTTTTTTAAGTTCAATGAGTGGCAAGACTCAAAGCAAGATTTTTCATAACATACTGTAGAATCTTTTGCTTATATATAAGGGATAAAATAAAGTTGAAGATTTTCATTCTATATTGGAAAGATTTTTGATGATCACTGAAAGTAGAAAAATTATACTGAGACATTAAAATTAGAGAAGGATAACTGGAAAGTAAAGTATTAGTAGGTAGTAAAGCAGATGGCCGTGATGTTATTCCTGAAAGTGTGTGGCCATCTCTTGGGTTCCTTGGTATTTCCTATGTAAGACTCAATGGCTATACTCCCATGAAATTCATTTAAAATTACATAAGAGTATAGCATGTTTTACAGGAAATAATTTTGTGCCACACACAAAAAAAATGGATCAAAAAACTGATTAGATTTTTAAGCTCTCTTTTCGTAGTCATCTTATAATAGGAATCTGGGTCATGTTGTTCTTTAAATTCCTTTTTCAAATATTGTAAGTCAGGAGTAGTTAATATTTAAGACAAATCCATTGTAGATGTTAAGAGAAACGGGATTTTCTTCTTGTTATTAGCTATTGATGGTTTCAGAATGAAAATGGAAAAACACGCTTTGCTATTTAGCATAGTAAAACATGTCTGAATTAAGAAATGCAAAAATCAATGCCTGAAAATTCAAGTGCCATATTAATCATGATCAGGAGTTTATTTTATTCTTTGAAGTAATTTCATTTTACCTTTTTTTTTCTTTTTTGCTCTTTAACAATAACTATTCTGGTACTAGCACATTTTAATAAACTGAGGGTTAACATTTTGCTATATCCGTTAAAATGATTAGGTTCACTATTAATTCATTAAGTCATGGTTTAGAAAGAAAACTAGAAATAGTGCCATGAATTTGTGACAATCTCTTTTGTTCTACTTCATGACCAAAATTTTTCTTTGGTTTTGTTTTCTGAGATTCTGCATAGAAGTGAGATCATACAGTATTTGTCTTTCTCTGACTCATCTCACTTAGCATAATGCCCTTGAGGTCCATCTACGTTGTCAGAAGTGGCAGGATTTTCTTCTTTTTTATGGCTGAATAATATTTCATCGTGACCACAGAGTCTTCATTCGTTGATCTGTTGATGGATGCTTACACGTTGTTTCCAATGTCTTGGCTACTGTAAATAATGCTGCTGTGAACATGGGGGCTACAAGATAATCTCTTTGACATAATGCTTTCATTTCCTTTGGCTGTATTCCCAGAAGTGGAATTACTGGCTCTACGGAGATGTTTTTAAGTTAATTATCCCCTTATAATAATTGTTTTCTGATAGCCTTTGGTCTAGTGCTTTCAGAAGGTTGTGAGAAAATAAAAAATTGCTCAGACATATCTCTAACAGGAGCCTAGTAACTTCCACAGGCATGGCTTCTGTAGTGCTAATGGAGCATCCTTTGGTTTTAAGAAAAAGCAAGTCCTGTGGCCCCAGAACTATCCGCAAATATTCTTCTGAACCTGCCAGATTGGCTCCCACATATATCCGTTAATGGTTGAACCCAGCCATCTTTCTCTAAGCAGAAGAGAGCATATGTTACAGCAGGTGAAGGGCGCAAAGGTGAGGCTTAGAGGGCGTGAGTCAGAGCAGAAACATCTGGGCAGAGGAAAGCGGGAGGGCTGAGTGCTTGCTGCGGGGCCATCCTTCCGGGTTTTCAGGATGCTCTGTAGTGGAGCTGGAGGGAGGTGGTGGAACCAGGAGGTTTGTATCTTCGGCAGCAGTCCGCGGTACTGATAACTAAGTGCAGTCATCCATCAAAAGAAGTCCTCTGTAAGGAGCTCTCAGCTGGGTAAAACTCCCTGAGCGATCCCAGTCAAGGCCAAAGAACCTTAGTGACACTTCGAAGAGCTCTCGCAGCAACAGCTGCTGCAGGAGAGGGACGCAGAAGAGTCATCTCCCCAAGAATAATAAACTCGCAAAGTTAGAATGCTCCCAAAGTCACTTCGAGGCTGGTTAAAATCCTTAAAGTTAGTCCGTGAAACATTTCCTGGAAGGAACCTTCCGTGACTTTTGCACACTTTTAGAACTATAGTAACTGGATTACTGTAGCGTCCTCCGTGGCATTTTTGGAAGACACGTAACATCTCAGTTCTCTCTGCATGAGATATAGCTTTATATGGTGTGAAAAAAGAGATGTGGACAAAGAGAAGCATATACAGATAAACAGAAATCACGATTTGACATCGTTATTGACCGATTGGACCACATTGACTGATTGATTTAAGTGCAAAGATACAAAAATGCATGACGTTTATAATGAATGCTCATGGTTCTAACACATAAAACTCTTCTCTATTTAGTGTTTTTTATAAAAAAGGAGGTGGGACAAAGTAGGCTACAGGGCAGACTCAGGCCTAATTTTTGACCCTTTTCTGTACCAACCAGTTAGTGAGCATTTTGTGAAATGTAACTTTCAAGTATTTAAAGTTCCACACAAACATCTAAATGCTCTAAAATCACCATCAATGTACTTCTTGGGATGAAAGGCAGTCTAGTACAGCAGAATGAACTCAGGCTTTAGAGAGAGAGTTGGATTTGAATCCCATGGCCATTATTTATGGCCCAGGAGAACTTTTTTTGTGCCTCAGTTTCTTCACCTGGGAAAAAGAGTTGCTGAAATTTCATTAAAGGTCACAATCTATGCATAATTATACATTGTTTAAAGCTTTTATAAATTGTGTCATGTACAAGATGAAGAAGGACCTGGAAGAGGAGAAACAGTTTCTTCACATCCGTATGACTTATTCATTCTCTTCTTCAGAAATGACGCAGCCTTAGTGTTTTTAAAGCACCTTGGCATTACTGCCTGGATAATGAGATGCCACTTTTCTACAGATTGGCACTTGAACCTCTTTAGGTTTAGTCCACAAGCTAAAGTGTGGCAAATTTGTACTTCCATGTGTCAAAAAAAAAAAAAAAAAAAAAAGGGAGCTAGGAGAAGTCACGAGTGGTTTACCCACCACCCTTATGCTCTGTAGCATAAACTGGATATGAGGCACTGAAAAGGGCAGAGGAACACATAGGTTCCTTTTTCCTTGGCACAGGAGAGTGAGGCGCCAAGACTGGGAGAATAGAATGTGCCGGCCTTCCATAGCACCAAACAGGTGAGCCGGGAATCCAGGTGGAGAGAGACAGCAAAAGCAGATGCAGGCTGTGGCACAGGCCTGGCATCAGGGGTGGAAGGCATCTGGAATTAAGCATCAGATGGTCTCTCAATCAGCGTGGAGTATCCTAATGATTCTGTAGAGTAGGTTGAAGCTAAGTCTAAATCTGGGTTTGCATTTTAGAACCCTTCCACGATCGTCAGTCCTGATAGGGTTCTACCTAGGGCCACGGGCTGCCTTTATATTTATCTATATGCGTTCTGCCTTGGTCTCTCTCTGAGCATGACCCAGGCTTTCAGACAAACCTGGGAGGCCCTGGAGTTGGAGAGCTGGCAAAGGTCAGTTTCGAGGGGGAACCTATGACCTGGGCCAATACACTTCTCAGAGCTCCCCAGTACTCACCAGGTGCTGGCCCAGAATACCTCTGTGTCCCAGCGTGGCTTAGAGCTCAGTCCGTCACCACGGTCCATTCTGTCCTGGTGTTCCCGTAAGACCTCTGTAGGACCGGGGTTTCTGAGCTCCCGTTTGTTCATTCTTCTCATGACTTTGCTTTTCCATTCCATGGGGAGTGGGGGGGGGGGGGAAGTCCACCGGCCTCAAGACATAAAAGCCCCAGGAATCGATTGTAGTCACAAATGATTATGATGGATTTGAGAGAGAAGTTGAGATGTGTGAACCGTGTCCCAAGGACCTGATTACAGAAGCGATGCTGGAACCCAGAACAATTTGCAGGCTTCCAGACTGAGAGTGAGTGTCCGGGTAGGAACCAGGGGACAGGCCCGAGCGATGAGAGGAAAAGTCCTGGGAGGCCCTGGACACACTACAGAGAGTCTTGAAACACAGATGCCAGCTTAAAGCAGGACACGTGTGGTAAAGCATCGTTGCATGGGATAAAAAGTAAAAGATTCCTTAAGAGGATGTTCCCTTCAGACTTCAAGTTGGTTGAAGAGAGAGAGAGAGAAAAAAAGCTTTTTATCTGAAGACCATCAAAGAAAATCAGAATTAAAGAGATAAGACACTATAATTAAAGAAATAGGACACTGTGAATGAAATGCTTCTCATATTCTCATATCCTAGAGAATGAGAGTCCACAATGGAGAAAAACATCTTGAATATATTTATGTTATATTTAGCATGCGTCATGTGGCCGGTATTAAACTGTGGTAAACTAGTTTGTTTTGAGGAGGGTTACAGTAGAGAATCACAGGAGAAATCGTTTGTGCTGGGCCTTAACAGATGAGGGACCATGACGAACATGTATGTTTAGCATTTATTTCCGGCACATGGCATGTGCCCCTTTCCTGAGCTCCCTCTCTGTACCAGACACTAGCCCAGCCTTGTGACCTGCATGTTCTGTAATCTCATACCAACCTGGCAGATTGCTGTGCTTTTAGCCATGAGGAAGCATGCTCAGGGAGAGTAAGGAATTTGCCCAGACCACTCACCTACTAAGCGGAAGAATAGGATTCAAAGCCAGGTCCATTCAAAAATCCCCTGCCCTTGAACTCAGGTGAATGGACTTGATGTGGGAAATCCCTTCCATGTTATGGACGCACAGATCAAGGTAGAGCAGGAGTGAGATCAGGTGTCATTTGGCCCCTTCGGTGAGCATCCCAGGCTCTTTCTGTCAAGCCAATAAGCTTTCTTACTTGGCTACATCTTTTCCCCCTCCACTTTGACCACTCTCCAATTCTAATTTTAGAGAGATGGTTTCTGAAGTAAGGATATTGAGGGGCAGGGTTTGTGGTCCTTTCCTATGTGCGTGCTCTATAAAGCCAACTCCGTTTATACCTCCCAGCTCAGGGTAGCATCTTTGGTTATTGGAGGTGAGCCCAGAAAGGTGGCATACCGTGAGCTGATGGCTTAATCTAAGAACATAAAATTAATATCCATGGTTCCTGTTAGGATATGCTAACTTTTACTACCCCTTTCTTTTTCTTTTTCTTTTTTTTTTTTAGTGCCTCCTCTTCCTGGTGCTCCAATGTTTGAAAAGTTGATCCTTGCATAAAAAACATGAAATTTTCCCTTGGGCACCTCTGTAGAGTTGTACATTTAAAATTTATGTCTTCCAGGAGTGAAAAATATATATGCCACACGTAAACTCAGTATCCAACAAGGGAAAAAGGACCCTGAGGGAAATGGAAGTTCATGCTAGCATTAAAAAAAAAATCTCGTATCTCTATTTTTATGATCAAGACTCCCCTGGAGAATGGATGGATTTACTCAGGAAAATCCTATTTCTAGCAGTAAAACTGAGTCTGATTAAGACTACATGTTATTGAAAAGGGCACCGTCATATACTTATGGTTGCATTTTAAAATAGTGCAGCCCAGTTGGACAGTAGTTCGGAATAGAATTTTAAAAGGTCTTGCTAACTCATGGCTTAGTCATGCTACCTCTGGGAATTTATCCCAAGGAAAGAATTCTAAATAGAGGCTTTTTTACAATGATTTTTCAGAACACAATACTTAACCATAACAAAAAAAAAAAAAGTTGTAAACTTAAATGTCAAGAAAGGGTGAATGGTGGTAATTTTTTTAAAATAGTAGATTTAAAAAAGTATATCACATGAAAAATGCTGTATTACTTTAAAAACTGGATAAAATTAAATCTATTATGATTGTAGCTATGGGAATAAAATCTATGTATTTAAAAATTTTTCAGAAGAAATGGAAATACCATCATGCTGTTAAAGACTTCGTTTCAGTGGAAAGACTGCGGGCAACTTTTTTTAAGCTCATGTTTCCATATAAGGAGTAGCACCTCTTATGTCATTAAAAATCATAACGGATAGCAAGAATCGGATTTCAAATATTAAAGGCCATTCGATGTCTACCGCGCTCACTTCCAGAACTTGTCCTCTTCTTCTGGACTGCATATCGTGGAGGGATCTGGGTCACTTCACGGCTCTTAGCTCAGTCCTCAACCCAGACAGCAGTCAGGTAGAATGGATTACCTGGAAAATATAGAAATGAAGATGGGCTCTCTATTCCAATTCTTCCTTGTCCTCCCTGACAAATCCAGGTGAAGAGATGGTTAAACAGGGATAAACTGCTCAGAAGAAATTCACTTGCCATAATGTGAAAGAAATACAGTGCCAATTAGAGCAATATCTCCCTTTGCTGTTCTTGAGCCTCCCTAGTTTCTAGTTTGTGGGCAAACAAGTATTGCCTAGATAGAAGACAGACAGTTGTCTGTAATTTAGCAAAGCACCAGATAATGAAAGATGGCTAACTTTATCATCTTTAGTGGCTGAGGGAACTCAAGGAGAAAATAATAGAATAAAAGGTCATAACTTTCATAATTCCTGGCAGCCAGAAATAAGATCTATTCTGTGGTTCTTTTTTTATCCAAAACATTGTACCTTTTGGAATTATGTCATTAATTATTAATTGAAGTAGATGTTTGGGGTAGGGGCGGCCATTACTAAGTCTTTTCATTGAAACCCGAGAATTGGTCATCTTATCCCTGTGTGTGTTTACTGATTACCAGTTTGCTGCAAACTGTCATGTTGCAAACACATATTTCAGTAGCTCATCCTCACCGTCCTTACTTGTAGTGTTTTCAAAGAGAACAATGGCCTTTGTCTAGTTGAGGAAATGGGAGGTATGTAGCTGAGAGCCTAGAGTTTTGAATACTAAGAAGCTGTTTTGTGATCAAGAACCAAGGTGGAAAAAACAACAATGATTACAACAGCTTTTCCACGTGTGTTTGTATTTGAGGAGAAAAGGGAGGGGACACTCGTTTCATTTCTTATGTTTTTTTTTTTTTTCCTCCCTTCATTTTCCATCCTTAGACAAAGCCTGTTGCATTTGCAGTCCGGACGAACGTCAGCTACAGTGCAGCCCATGAAGATGATGTCCCGGTGCCAGGCATGGCCATCTCATTTGAAGCAAAAGATTTTCTGCATGTTAAGGAAGTAAGGAAAATAATTTGAATTCCCTTCCCCGTGATTTTTTTACCTTGAAACATCATTTCTTATTTCTTATTGCTGTGAAATAGCATTGCACGGAGCTGTAGTTGTGTAACATACACGCAAAATCGGTGCCTCCCAACCTTTTCTAATATAAATATAACCTTTTTAAAGAAGAAAGAAGTCACAGGCCTCTTGCAATAATTTCAAGGCTCCCCTGGGCTCTGTGACCCAGAAATTGGAGACTACTAGAGGAAATGATCTTTTTTTTTTTTTTTATGTTTAATCTGTGCTTTTTATCTTAATTTTTAACCCTGACTTTGTATTGTTCTCCCCTCATGTCTCGAGTTTAACCATTTGGGGAGGGCTTAATAATAATAAGCTAGAATTCGTGGTCTCTCCTCTCTGCTGACAGTGTGTAAACTCAGGCCACTGGTGGCTTTATCCTCCTCCGATGACAGGTTTCTGCAGTGGAAGGGAAATGGGAGGAGCTGGAGCCAAGAAGGCAAGAAACAGATAGCAAGAAAGTCCCTTTTCCCCCATGCCACAAGTCACCAACTTTCAGTTAACAATGACTCAAGTCTGTCAACTGGAAAAAAATCACCCTTAATTAAGGTTTATTCTGAGTCAACATTTATCCAATGCCTGCTGCGCAGCACACTGTATTAAAAGGCCAGAAATCCTCCCTACATGACGTTTTCTCCCTGCGTGATTATGAGGTTTCTTAGACCTGCAGGAATTTACAGTTGGAACCTAGGGGAGACTGTGTCCTAGGAAGCCTATGTAAATTTAAGTGCTTGCTGCACAAAAGGCTGTCAGCCAAGAAGGTGGGGACTGCCAATTAAAAGAGCTTAGAGAATTTAGAGCCTACCATTTCATTAACGTTTAGAAAGAGATGCAAAATACTGGCTAAGGAAGGAAGGATAGAGGAAGTTGTCAGAAGTGATGGCGGTCCAGAATTTAGCTTGACTGACAGGAAGTTGGGTTAATCCAGGGCGTCCTCCTCATGGCTGATGCTTGGAGAGGAATCCTTCTACCATGGAAGGAGAAGAAGAAGAAAAAAAAAGCAATGAATATTCTCCTTTGAAATGTTCAAGAAAAAACTTTAAAAATACTATTTGGTTGAGGGAAATCAAACCCAATTATAAAGATTTAGGGTAAATATTTCGTATGCGAGAAAGAAATTAGCAACATCAACAGAAGTAAGGAAAGCATCTGTGAACAGTGCTAGTTATAAACCTGTTTGTACAAAGGTGAATTTTGCTCTGACACAAAACAGTTCAGATAGATTTCAGTATTTATCTCTTACTCAAAAATACTCCTAATGAATCAGGTTATAGAAGAGGAAAACCCCTGTGATACTCTCTAATTCCTAATGGCCTCCTGTTAGAAAGTTAATCTGTGATGGAGGAAGTTTAACCTACTCACAATGACAGCAACAGCTGCGATGGAATTCAGACTAGTCTTAATTCTTAACCAAATTCTTCATCTTCACCAAAAATACTTCACTTTGACGTGCTCATCCTGTGAACCTAAAGGTTTCTTGAATTGTGGCATAGTTCATTGGAATTTCCATAGTACTTCTCTCCACCGAAAGTAGTTAATACGAGGAAAAAGACAATTTGACGGTTTGAACTTCTGTGGACTGATCTTAACAAATTTGGTTTTGTGTTTAGAAATTTAACAATGACTGGTGGATAGGCCGATTGGTTAAAGAAGGCTGTGAAATCGGATTCATTCCAAGCCCAGTGAAACTAGAAAATATGAGGCTGCAGCATGAACAGAGAGCCAAGCAAGGGAAATTCTACTCCAGGTATGAGAGCAACGTCGTGTTTGTGTAAAAGTTCAGACTGGACCATCGTCCATGCGCCGTTGTTTGCCACGTTCCACAACCTTTATAAACGTGTCATCACGCTGACTCGTGATGGGGTTTATGGCTAGAAACGCAAATCCCGCATTTTAATCTCTTCATCCTCGCATCTCATTTTCATCCAATTTGGGAGCGCATCAAATTAATATCATGAATGAAAAGTAGCTGAGGTCATAGACTATTAAATTCAGGTGTCAGTGCAGAGGAAATTCTGAAGTCTTCATCTTTTACTGAAAATATTCTGGCACTGGGCAACCTTGCTGACTAATCCCAGTGTCTGGAGCTGCCTGGCATGGCATGAAGATGTTTTAGAGCTGACAGTCTTAGATATTATTGGCAAAGAGCAGCCCTTGTGGCCTGTTAGTTTCATTTTCACTTGAGAAACTCAATTTTCAGTTCTCCCTACTGCTAAGCATTTAAAGGGAAACTCAATAGGAAAACGGTTAAAATTGCCTTTGCAGATAGCAATTAAATGATTTATGTAATAGGCTGAGGCTGAATAATCCTTCCTGGGATTCTGGTGGTGGTTCGTCCCCCACTAAAAGAAACACTAGAAGGGTTAGTTACTCCAGCATGGAGTGAATTTGAAATTGAACCCTATGCAGCCAAGTTCAAGCCCATGACCTGCCTCTCCCTATGTGAAAGGCTGTAATATAGACAAGGTGTTTCTTTAACATAAATAGGTAGGCTCCTATTTTCTTTAGTTTACATTTTGTTTATATAATGCAAATCTTTTGTCAATGATCATGCTTTAGTGTTAGCACGAATTTTTTTCAAGCATCTGCAAATAAGTGAAATAGAAGATATATCTTCTAGTGTTTTTTTTTAACTGGGAGGATCTTTTAGTTCAGATGGATCCTCCTTTTTGGGGGGCCTCTATGCCATATTTGACTTTTATTAATCCCTGGGTTATTGGAGGCCCTGCGATTATGAGATGCTTTTAGTCACAAAATTATAGAGGCATAGAGATAAAGCATGTGCATTTAACCTGTAGGATATTGAAGAGCTGATACTATTCATTTCGTTTCTAGTGTTCTGTTGGCTTTATTGCCTGTTTTGCTATTCTCTATACTGATAATGGTATTTTAATACTAGTTACTAACATCTCATAATTTGGAAAAATTTCATTTTTCTGGGACGCAGACATTGCTGTTATCCATTTGGGAATACTGTATATAGTTTGTTGAACTTCGAAGTTATCTCAACTGGGGATTGTTTTGTTCTGGTTTTAGTTTGTTAAGGATAATTCAGCATTTTCCAGAGTTTTCCTGTCAAATCACTTAAGAAGAGGCTTCCATGGTCAAATAAGGTCAGGGCAGGACTACGCAGTAAAAAGTTATTTTAGAGTTTTTCAGAGCCTTTAAAATGTTAATGTCCACTGTGAATCTGGATAGTGGGATGGGGATATTTTTCATACACATACTAAAATTACCATATAAAACCTTTTTTTTGATGCACGTCTTAGGAATAGTGTTTTGTAGAGCAGTATTATGGAAAATTTGGGATGGGTTTTTGCAGAGACAGACTTGTGTACCTCTGTCTGCTTCTTCATATGCAAAATGAGAAAGGAAAACTACTTCTAAAGGGTAAAAGAAGTTTTTGCCAGAATGATTAAGGAAGCACGGTTTTCTCTGCTTCTCAACTGGGCATCCCTGGTCAGCCCAGCTTTGTAAGAACCTGTGAGAATGGCACATGTTAGATCCTTCATGTCACAGATGAGGAAAAGGGCTGAGAGAAGTTAGAGAACTTGACCAAGGTCACAGAACTAGAAAACGGTAGAATCAGGATGAAAATCCAGTCAATCTGGCTGTAGCCTGACCTCGTACGACCTACCCTGCCAGACGCTCTGAACACGTAGCCAGAACCGGGCACAATAAGCTCAGAATAAACCATCATCATTACGATCTGTTGCTATTTACTACATTAGAGATATTGTTTGCTGTTACATGTTTCCCTAAAAGAATTACACATTATCTGCATTCGGGGAGTGTCACATTTCCTAACTTATTTCAGGGAGCTGGGCCACCTTTTCTATAACTATATACATTTTCCTTTGATTTGCTTGATTTGATTTTATCCTGTCTTTTTACCTAAGCTTTTGACTAAATAAGTGAAAATATCTTTACTTACTTTCAGAGGTTTCTTCATTTGTCTCATAACATTTTGAATAGTGTTTTGTAGACCTAAGCAGAAATCAGCAGTATTTAAAATTCTGACATTGAAATTATAGAAACCAACTGAAATCAAGGTCGTAAAACTGGGGCACAGCTCAGGAATGTGGCATTTTTACAGAATTAAAAGTTAAGGGCAAATTTGCATTCTGAACATTTTGACTATTTGCAGAATTTGCCGCGATTTTACACAATTCAAATAGTACTTTGACTTTTATTGAAATTCAGAGAACTGAATTTCAGTAAAACTGAACTGAAACTAGACTTAGCACCTTAGAAAATTAAATTCTGGAAGAAAATGTTTTGGTTCTGGTAATGGGTATTCTTATGTAACTGTCACAAATTATTTCTATAAAAGTTTTCGTTCATTTTACTTACTATCTGGTATCCTTGTTATATGTACTGAAGTATCTTTTAAGAACCTCAAAAATATGTGGAGGCCTACTGCTAGTTGCTTAAAGTTTCTTCTGTTGTTTGTCTCTTTTATGCATTAAAATGCCAGAACAGTAGCAATAAAATTCAGCTTGGTACTGGTATTTTAGTGGAACTTATATTCATGTATTAAGATTTACATAAGTAAATATTGTTTTTTAATGCATAGATACTGTAGCCAATAATTTCAAACAGACCCTGGCTCAGCTGTGATAATAAACGTCAGGCAATAAGATTGTCCTCTCAAAATTCCATGTCACTCTTGTATGATATTCCTTTCCATCTTCATTTGTAAAGAGGCCATTTAGTAGTATGTTATTTAGTGTCCTGGAATATTAGTAAAAATACAAAACAAAATAAAATGCTGTTGATCTAAGGTTAATGTTAAACTTTCTAAGACAGAATCACGTCTTATATTACACTTTAGAATTTGGTAGGCGTGAAGTATATGCCCTTTGAATCATTCCTAAATTAACCAAGTTTAATCCACCATGTTAGCCACGCTCAAGGAATGTTCCAGATGTGATCTGAGGGTTAACTCATACCACACTGTGTCATGTTCCTCTTAAAGGTTAGCAAGTTTTGGTATTGTTGTGTGCTTCTTTTATAGGTTGCTCATGAAAACTTGAGTTTTTTCAATCTTAATATACTAAAACTAACCAAGCTAAAGCAGGAATCAAACAAGAAAGAAATGATAAGTTTGCATGGCTTTGGAGGGTCTCAAAGACAGAAGAAGAAGCAAAGGAAATCTCTGCCATCACCTACCCGTGATCCGGGCAACGAATTTAGGGCTTTAGAAATTACCCTAGTTCTCTTCCGTTCTCCTAAGGCTTTTTAAAATTAAACTTTGAGTCTGAAAGAGGGACGATCACATAGCTATTTCCTGTACTCCAGGAATCTCCACTGGGAAATCACTATTTGCCTCCGCGTAGAGAAAACAAGTGGAAAGTTCCATAAAAACACACAATGAGTAGTTATGTGTATTAAACAGTAGAAATGTTTTGATATCTGAAATAACCGTCAGGTTTAATATGCATTTTTGCTTTACTCCAGTAAATCAGGAGGAAATTCATCATCCAGTCTGGGTGACATAGTACCTAGTTCAAGAAAATCGACACCTCCATCATCTGGTAAGTAGGTGGAAGCGCCAGACGGTACACACTACAGCTCACGCTTTCCTCGGTCTTCCCGAGCTGTACGAACTTGAACTTACACACACTGCGTTCCTGGGTTAACCCTAGAAGAGTGGAAAAGGGGTCGGAAATAAGAATGCATGTATGCAGTTAGAAACGATCTGGGGCATTTCTTGCTGGCTTTGGAAAACAAGGAAACCTGTCGATGTGTTCACTGTAGGTTCCTCGGATGATCCAAGTGACGAATGCATTTAACCTTTCCTCTCCAGCCTCCACCCGGGGCACCAGTGCGTCATCATGGGCAGTAAATGGGTCGAATGCCCATCGACAGGCACAGTGTGATGGGAGGTGTTGGCCTCGATGTTACGTAAAAAGCTTTTAGAAAGGTTAGGAAAGGAAAGGAGAGTGATGGCGTCGTGAGCCTGACATGAGCTAACGCTCGAAAGCCAGCCTCGGTGGAAGACGCAGAGAAGTGTTGGGGAAAAGGCGAACACCGTGGGAAGAGCAAGTGCTGTGTTATTTCCACAGCGGTAGGTCCACGCTTACTGTGGCCAGTTAAAGAAGAATTTCAGATAAACAACAAATAACTTTTTAGTATAAGTAAATATTGTTTGAGCCATACTTCTACTAAAAAAATCATTTATTGGTTGTCTGAAATTCAAACTTAATTGAAATTTTTTTTGGCCGCATGTGGCAGCTCTGCCACTCTGTGTGCGACTTCGAGTTCCGATTACAGAAATAGGAGGCTAATTGGTCAAATCGCGCAGAAGCCCATGCTCAGAGTCTTCGTTTGCTAAGAGATGCACCTGGGAGTCAGAGTAAGATTAGAAGGCTCGGCCAGCAGAGCATTGGAGAACGGCGATGCCACATCAGGCTCCCAGGAACCGGAAGTGGGGGGAGGTCAAACGCAGACACTCGTGAGTCTACGAAGTTAGGGAAGTAGCTGCACTGTGACTGCTGTGTCTTGGGGACAGGACCCCCTATTACTCATCAGCACGCCTTGTTCCCAGATGTTGGTGGCTTTTCGAGGCCCCTCAAGGGCTTCTTAGTAAAAACTATAGGACTTTTGAAGTGAGCAAGATATGAATATAAAAAAAAAAATAAGTCATAGCATGCATATAATTTTTGAAAACACGTACTTACACCTTACAGTAATTCTGAGTTGCTCAAAATTAAGTAAAATTGTGGGTTTGAAAGGAAGACTGAAACTTTTATAGGTATAATGTGAGGCTTACATCTTCCCTTGACCAGCAGGGAGTAGATATATTCTGCAGGTGCAGAAAAAGAGGCTTCTCTTCAGAGGTGTGAGGTTGTAGAGATGATCATATCAACCTTATACTCTTCCTGTATATCTTAAAAACTGTCTGGAGACTCTCAAGGACTGACGCCAGGCTCCCGAAATGAGAAAATGCTACGTCACATCGTAATAAGGCTGCGGCCCCTCCCACAGATGTGGGCCCCCCTTCTGTAGACCAGTAAGATTCTCCTACACCCTCTAACCATTCCGTAGCCTTCTCATCGGTTTGAAGGTGTAATCAGAGCAGGAAGATGCATTTTGAAGAATAAATTAGCGTATTCGTAAAGGCACATTTCATTTCTGTAGTCAGATGTTTTGTCATTACGAAAAATAAAGTTAAGAGTTTAATAAAATAAAGGTGACTTAAAACTTCACCCAAGTTTTACACAAATACAGGACTTTGGAACAACTTTTCTGAAGACCAAGAGCATAAAATACCTGAGCAGATTGGAGATACCAACCAACTACAAAATTGATCGTAGGCATATCATAATCCTGGTATAATTTTTGTCCAAATAAGCACAACTTCAGGAAATTCTGCAGAGAGGGCCCCCCAACCACCTCTAGGGAAAACTGCCTAAGCTACCACATGTGGATTGGCCCGCGGTTGTAATTTTCCTCTGTTTCCCAGAGGCCCTGTCTACAGTTCACCTCACCCATTGCTAGACCGAAGAGTGTAAGCATCTGCCTAACACAGACGTATTTGGAGGTCCCCAAGGATCTGGGTGATGGGGTGGTGGCTACGGTATAGTACGCGCCCCACACCTACATGTGTGTGTACAGGTTACTCTCGCCCTGTGCCACTCAACTTGACTCAAGGGTCTAAGATTAAAATTTAAATTTCAAAACGTGTTCTCAACGCTCTATACAAAAAAAAAAAAAAGAAAGAAAGAAAGAAAAAGAAAAACATGCTAGTGAGAAAAAATTTTAAAAACTAAGTTCAAATTTATGGAAGCAGTTTTTCCCAAGTAAATGCCATGTGTTTGCCAAGGGATGCAAATACAAGTATGAGATTAAAAAGGGGCAGCGTCTCAGGGTAAGAACTATTGAGTTGAATAAAGTATGCAAAACTATGAAAAGAATTGAACATGCTTATTAACTTAGTAATTTCTTTAATGTGTTTTGGAAGTGGCCAAATGTTTCAGAGTTCTCTGTGTTTCAGAATGAACACAGATGCTTTTAGATTTAAGTTAACGAAAAGTCAGAACGAGCGAATTAGAATGTTTTCAACTTGGGGTTTTGAGCCCTTGTGACCAAATACAGGCAGATTTCCAACCTGACTCACGGATTGTGTGGGTGGATGGCTAAATCGCTGGGCAGTATCACAGCTAAACTTCCTCTGCATTTCCACGCTTCCTCTGAGAAATAAAAAATCCATCTGCTGATCACAGCAGGTCAGAATCAGAGGACAAATCATCAAGTCCAGTTCATGAACTTCAGCATTGCAGGGTCCTCTGACGTGCCTCAATTTCAGGACGGCTCTCGGGGTACCGTCCTTGGAGGGTGGCGTTTCTGAGCCCAGTGAGAATGGTAGAAGCATACAGGAATTTGCCACCAGAAGGGAAACTTATCAGGTGTTGGATAAGACATAATATAGGAATAGTGAAAAAGGGACCCAGATACTCTCTGTCATATCCAGGAAGACATATATGACATACTCAGCTGGGATTTGAGGGAAAACATTATAGAGTACTATAAAAGTTAGCCTCGATTCAGCCCCTGGAACCATTTTGTAATGTTTCCATTGAATACTATGAGCAGAACCTTTTAATTCATCAGTATGTATCAATGGGGCAAAGAGAAAGACATATTTACTAGCTACATCTAACTAAATTCCTGGAATTACCTCAGTCCATTATTACTTTGACTGGAGAGATACTCAATTGTACCTCCTCTTTATGCCAGCAATATGCTGATATTTGCAATATTGCACAAACAATGCCAGGTTTTCCATGTGATCACAGGTTTTTGGCCTAGTCCAATGAAAAGGAACACTTCAACAAGAGATCCTAGTTTTCGAAAGGCTGCGTCACCTAACATCCGTAATAACTTCAGAACTGAAGAGTAATGGGATGCCTATCGGATGTTCTCCCGTCACT
The DNA here is from genome assembly GCF_014176215.1 of Rousettus aegyptiacus. Classification (NCBI taxonomy): domain Eukaryota; kingdom Metazoa; phylum Chordata; class Mammalia; order Chiroptera; family Pteropodidae; genus Rousettus; species Rousettus aegyptiacus. Next base: position 88,541,628 of record NW_023416285.1, on the reverse strand, counting down.
TGAAGAGGTTAGCAGTAGCTGTCGCAAGCACCGATTCAGCTGGCGTATCGCAGGGAATGGTAGTGGCTTGGCCACACCGAGCCGTCTGTGATTTCAGAGGGGTGATTCATTTGTTCCTTAAATCTGAATGTGCTGCGGTCATCGTTAGAGAGCTAACCAGCGCGATGTGATACTTCCCTGGGGGGAGCAGATTTCCTTCTTGTACTTGACCTCATCTGAACCATAGAATAATTTTCTCGTGAGCTCAACACCATGATACCTTCCTGAATCCGGACACCGAGGACACAGCCCCACTTGGGGAGCAAAGGGAAGTGGAAGAGTGAACCAGGATGGAGAAGGGACCATCCGAAGGGCCCGCCCCTGCAATGGCAACGTGGCATAGGGACTGAGAGGGCCTCCCAGAGGCAGGAGAACTAAGTTCTGAGTCCTCGCTCTGCTGAGTCTTTTCGAGGGTTGAAGATGATCTCTGAGGTACTTTCCAGCTTCGAGTCCACGGTCGATAAAATTCTCTAGTCATTGCATGTGGAAGCATTTTATAAACTTCAAAATGAGACGATGGATCTGTTTTTATTTATCTCGCCTAACGCTTCATTTTTTTTAAGTGCTATATTTTCAGATCGAAAGATTTTAAAAGATTGGAAGCATGTCAAACCACAAACCTAAACCTCTCCTTCTCCGGATAAGGAGACCAGAGACATAGTCCCTTATCCGTGTACCCTGCCTTTCATATTATGTCCAGCGGCTTTATAAAAAATCATCGAAAGTCTCCTTAGGTCATTTTATTGGACTCATTTCACTTGGAGATCCACGGATTCAGTGTTTCCCAATTAGCCTTCAGTAAGGGTGTAAATATCATCTCAAAATCATTTTCATCCTTCCCATTCTGGAACCTGCTCTGGCTCATTTGCCTTGTGTATGACTTCTGCGTGTTGTCCAAATTTAGGATTTTCTGTTCTCTCTCCCTCAAACGACTGTTGCAGTCTCAGTGAAGCTTTTTCACACTGCCCTATTTTCACACAAAACCAAGCAAAATAAAAAATCCGAGGCACATTGTTACACAGGTTGCCAGTGGGGTTCCTTATTATCTAAAGGCTGTTTGGGTTAAGTTATTATATGAAGTAAAGTGAAATATTCGGTATCATGCGTATAGACGGTCGATATGGAAAATAATCAACATCATATTTGAAACTACAAATTTAAAATGTGTTTCTCTGAAAATATTACGTAAGATCTAGTATAAAATTGATCAAGCAAACATATGACGAGGGGACCTTTCAGTTTCGTTAGATTTGATTACATTGCATTCTTAACGTGCGTTACCTTTAAATTTTACGTTGTTTGCTGGGCCGAGCGCTCATGGTAGATCTTTACTAAAGTTAAGTTTATTTGCTTTCATTTTTTTTTTTTAATATATAACCTGTTTTTCCTCTCCTGTCTGCCTGATGATTTTTGAATTGTTTGTCTGTATATAGCTATAGACATAGATGCTACTGGCTTAGATGCAGAAGAAAATGATATTCCAGCAAACCACCGCTCCCCTAAGCCCAGTGCAAACAGTGTAACGTCACCCCACTCCAAAGAGAAAAGAATGCCCTTCTTTAAGAAGGTAACATTAGCTTCCGAGCTCCCACCTGTCCACCTGCTCGAGCGCACTGCATCACGTTTCCTAGTCCTGTTGACTGTCTGCGTCCTTTGATAAGCCAATAACATGCATGCTCTGTGTTTCTTTGTTTCTCTTCCATGCTGCTGTAGCTAAGCAGAAGCAGAAATCGGTAAGTTTACGTTGACGTAAGCTGTGTTGATCCTGCCACTGGCATCATTAGCATTCAATCCCGCAGTTTGATTAAATACAAACATTTCTGTCTTAAGAAAAAAAAAAAAAAAAACCGTCAGACACCTAATTGAGTTCATGCATTTCAAACCAGCTAAATTCAGTGAGTGACCTGTTCAAACACCATTACAGTACTTATCCTTTTTGATGGAATAATAATCTACCACCGAGAGAATCTGTTTAAACATTTTAAGGCTGTCGGACACCGACAGCGCCATATAATGCACCTCTCTTGTGCATGCTTATTCTGTCTGTCTTTGTCTCTTTCTTTTTTCCAGAAATTTAACTTATAATCAAGCATATTAAAATCATTATTAGATTCTGATTTGTGATATCCAGATATGTAGCTTGTACTAAAAAAAAAAAAAAAATTATTCAATTTTTAATTTAGTCAGTATTTAAACTTCTAATCCACTAGGTGCAAAATCTACAGATGAACAAGACCAGTGGAAAACTGCAGGCTTGTTTTGGCGGTTTACTGTGAGTTTTTCCTATTGTCATATATAAATACTCTCCCGATGTTCTTGCCTCCTCCATCAGTCAGATTTCAGCATCTCAGACCTGTCGGACAATGGGGAGGTGGCCATGCCTAGAGCCTTTGCCACTGGCCAACCAAGATGCTAGCCGGTGGTGCTCTCTGTCCCTTGACTGGAAACTAGAGTATCCTGAGCTCTCTTTGCTCCAGACAAAGTCCGCTTCTTTTCAACGCATTTTGTAGCTTCCAAGAGTTATTTTTAAAGGATGCCCCTTGTCGACACAATTTCCATGTCTTCCCTCCTTTTACACGCCACTTCTCACACTGTCTCTATCATTATACTTCCTGACGTCACCTAGTCTGACACGGCCATGGGTATATTGTGACACGTAGGTGTTGAGCAAAGCTGACCCTGCCCCAAACTCTCCATGTCCTGAACTTTTTTTTTTCTCTGCACACAAGTATTTTACTCTGTGGAGAAACTCTAAAGTCCTCAATGAGCTATCACATGCCAAACTGACCGAACTATGAAGTATATCGTTGTTGTTTTTTTAAATAAATTATGGTTACTTTAGTAATGGAAGACCTCAGCACTCCAGGCAAAGATGAAAACACCCGGATTTTCTGTGTTAACAAAGAAAGCCCCCGCTCAATGTACACCCATGACGGTGGGCCCGTCTCTCTGGTCCTATCTTCTTGTCACGATGAAAACTTGCAGTGGAGTGACTAACAGCACAGAAGCCTAGAAAATCAACATTGCTGAGCCTCTCTGAGCTTAACAGAGTAACACGAACTAAAACCATGTTAGTCAAGATAGGGTTTTTTTGAAGTTTCAAAAAACGTTTTGAAGGTTCAAAAAGTTTCCAAAACTTTTAAAATGTTTTATCAGTTTTTCCACTGAACGATTTGAACAAAATCCGGTTAGCCGGAAAGGGCAGATAAAAATGTTGGTGTCGTTATCAGTAGGGCACCAAGTTCTAATATTCCATCAAATAAGGTAATTTCTGTAGCTACCCTATCGATTAAGAAGCTGACTGATTAGCAGCACGGGTGACCCTTTGCTAGCTGGCAGTCACAGATCGAAGGAACCGAAGACCTGTCAAATACTGGGCCACTTAATACTTAAAGGCTTGAAATAAAATTTCTTGGTAGCTGTTACTAAAATGCATGCAATTTATATTCCTAATTATGGCAGTGGGAAAGGTATTCTCATACTGCATAGTTATAAAGACTTGGCTTCTCAACATTTTCAGTGTGATCCCAGGTGGTATAACTGTAATCATTTAATAAATATGCTTATGATGCCTTCGGCACTGGTACCCATTCTTCTCATGTTATTATGTGGTCAACTTCAGCGTAGAGCGCAAAAACAACGAGAAGAGCCTGAGATTTAACGGATAGACTGTTTTCCGTGTTTTAGGTTGCTTTTAGAGTGGTGCTTGTGTGGCATTTGTGCTGTCACTGTATTTTGTTTGTCTTGTTCTTTTTTTGCTGTTTAAATATGTATATTCTAGCTTTCTCATGTCTTTGAAAATGAATCGTGAATGACTAGGTAGAATTTTAAGCAGTGACATTTGGCAGCACAGTCTCAGTAGTGTTTCCTTCCTCTCTGATTATATTTGTCTATCACTCACTGTTGGTGAGACCTCAGATGGAAACTTTTGAATTTGATTTTTTTTTTTTTAATTCCCCCCTTCAGGAAGTCAAATTAACCGAAGTCAGAAAGTTTGTAACAGCAATTTTAAGCATGGGCTGATGCAAAAATTACAGTCACATTTGCTCATCAGTTTTTCAAATTCTTAAAATATTTTAAAGAATATTTTCCTTTTCGTCTCTGTGACCAAAAGAAATTCTTAAAATCTTAAAATACGATTTTTCAGATGCTTCTTAATGCAGAAGGTTTCATATAACAATGATTTGTTTTATCTCAGCATCTAAGGCCATATTGCTTTCTCTTCTGCATTAAAAAAAAAAATCATTTTGAGGGTCAATTTTACATTTTCTGCAATCGAAATAGCCAATTTGAATATAATCACACAAATTAGCTGTTACCTAATTTTTGGAAAAACTTTATTTTGGTCATTTTATTTGAAGTAGTTAAGCCGAAATGTTTGGAAAGTTTTAGAAATTGCTACCAAATTTAGCTCCTCCCCCTGCCGTTCCAAAAGAGAGATTATCAAAAGGCATGAATTAAGTAGCAGAAACACTGCCTAAACCGCTCTTGAGTGGCGTGTTAGAGGTGAAAGTCGATGAGCAACCTCGAGGCCACCGAAGCGTATCACACCATCCACCTTCCCTCCAAGACACACCAGCCTTGCATTTTAAGTTTTCATTTCAAGATATAAAAACCCCAAATGCAAAAGCACTAATCACTAAGCTACGACTAGTGATCCCGATTATGTCATGATTACTGTTTTACTGGAACAACCATGCGTGCCAACTTAAACTCACAGCAGAACAGGAATTTCCAAGTATTTGGTAATGAGAGTTACAATGCTTTGAAATTAGGTGTTGTGCAGGTAAGACAAACATCTAAAACGCAAAGGTAAACAGACCTTTCTTTTCTTCGTAACTAACCACGTTAGGTCTGAAAGTCTGACTCCTCAGAACGCAAATGCATCTGAAAAGCAGTATTAACTTCTGGTCAAGGCTAAAGCCCTTACTCTGCATGAGGCACATTTCTGTCTGTTCTACCAACTAGTTTTTGTTCAGAGGCAGCTCTTCCCGCTTTAGAGACTAATCCGTTAGTAGCGTTTCTTGAAGAAAGCGAGAAAACTGTAGACAATTCAGCGCCTTGAGACTTTAAGAAAATAAACCCATCAGTCTTTGATTGGGTTTATTTAGAAAAGAGGCAGTTTAAAAAATAAAACGACTAGAAAGGCCTCGTATTACAGTGTTCAGAAAGACAGCAGTTTATATGTAAGATATTTATGTTCCCTCTGCCCGTTAACCGTCTGAAGTCCTCTCTTCTCTCTGCAGACGGAGCACACGCCTCCTTATGACGTTGTACCTTCCATGCGACCAGTGGTCTTGGTGGGCCCTTCCCTGAAGGGATACGAGGTGAGGAACTGCCCTCTGGAGGGAGCACACTTGACCTGCACATGCTGAGCGGCCCTCTAACTCTACCTGCCTTTCCTGACTCTTGAATTTAGACCCTAAAGAGCTTGTCGCAGGAAAACATGTTGTTTTTCAAGCCGTGGTATATATTGCTTCTTGTTTGGTTCTGTTTTCTTTTTTTCTTGGCTGCTGTTCTAGAGATTTCTGCTAGCCGCAGTTAACTGAGCCTTGGGAAGTAGTATCAGAAACAGAGTGACTGCAACCATTTGAGATGTCATGTGTGGTCACCAAAACATTGGGATAAGTTCGGGGAACTTTGACTTTTTAATTGTCCTTGTGTTAGAACTCAGAAAAATGCAGCGACCTCACGTGCTACTTTTTCCAAATGAGAAGCCCAGGGTTTTAAACACTCTTAAAAGGAGTAGAATTGTCTTAACGTACTGAATAGTATTTTTATCGTTCCTTAACTTATTGCTTGCTTAATTGCAGGTCACCGATATGATGCAAAAGGCGTTGTTTGATTTTTTAAAACACAGATTTGAAGGGCGGTGAGTATTTCAGAATCTTACGTCCTGTGGATTTTGTCTCAAAGATGACAAAACCTGGGTGGGAAAGAGATATGATCCCAAGAGAAAACTAACCTCCGAAGTCTATGGGGTGATAGGAAATAAGTTCCATCCAACTCAGAGTACTCGTCATACTGGTTTGGCGCATCCTCAGACCTGGGTAATCTAACTCCGTTCCTGGCCCTGCATCCATCATAAGCCGGACCTGGCCAAATCCCAGGTGACTAGTCTCACGCTAGATTTAAGGTCAGCTGACCCTCAGTGCTGCCCAGAAATCATGCTGAATACGCCTCTTCCATTCACTTTTCTACTTTTTTTAAAAGACTTCCATTCCGGCTACTCTCTCCTCTAACTTCCCCTGCTCATTGTGCTCTCTCCCATGGGCTTGCTTCCTGTTCCACTGGGAAAACGGAGGCAGAGGACTTCGAGAGTCACACCACCACCCCCGTGCCCGCTGGCACGTTTGCCTGCATGCGCTGCTTCTCCTCCCGTTACTGTTGGCTGCAGAACTCACCCACTTAGGCATTAGATGCCGTTCCCCTCCCCACCCCAACATGGCCATGATAACCCTTCTCTCTCCTCATTGGTCTTTCTCATTCTAATGGAAACACCATCAGCATATGAAAATGTAGTCATTTCTCCCTTCGATGGAAAAATCACCCTTATATTCCCCTCTGCCTGTCCCATTTTTCTCCTTTTCCTTATAGCAGAACTCCTTGAACAAGCCGTGTATACATGCCCTCCTCTCATACTCTTGAGTCCGTTCCAGTTAACGCATCCATCAGTCAACCAAAGCTAGTTGTATCAGATCACCAGAGGCTCTCACATCGCCAAATGCAGGGTGAATGCGCAGTTCTTTAACGGACATGATGGACCAGTCCATCCTCTTGTAAATACTATGTTTGGTTTCTGGAACCACACTTTCCTGGTTTTCCTGTTGTCGTAATAGCTGCCTAGAGGCTCTTCCTCAGTAACTAGACATCTTGGAAAACCCAGGCCTAAGTCTCTTGGTCTTCTCTCTCTTCTACCTATACCCCTTGGGTGACTTTTCCACTGTCAGAGTTTTAAATAGCCTCTTATTCTCTGGTTTCTCCTCTTAATTCCAGACCCAGATATCCAACTGCCTATTCAGCATCAGCGCTGAGATGTCTAATGGACCTCTCAAACTGAACCTCCCAGCTTACACCCCAAACCTGCTTCTCTCATAGTCTTCCATATCTCAATTAATAGTTCTTTCATCTTTCAGTCCCAAAACCCTTTGGCCCCAGATCACTGAATCGTTGAATCATCCTTGACTGTTCTGTTTTCTCTTACATCCTACATCCAAGTGCTGTTGTCCATATCTTCAAAATATGCTGAAGCTCTAATGACTTTTTATATATCCCTTTGCTTTTGCTCGGAGACTTTATCGTCTCTTCCCTGGATTATTGCAATAAAGAGTCTCCTAACTTGTATCCTTGCTTCTGTCACTGCTCCCTTATGAAGTCTGTTCTCAATTCAGCAGCCTGCACAACCCTGTTAAACTGGCTGGATCTCATCACTCCTCTGTGCAGATCCATTCTGTGGCGTCTCTCTTCATCCACAGTAAAAAAAACAGTCCTTACGATGGCTTATAGGACCCTGTACGGTCTGACCATCCACAGCGCCACACCCGTCCTTACCTTCGACTTTATCTCTTACTACTGTCCTCCTTGCTCCTTCTGCTCCTGCCACTCTGACTTACTTCTTATTCCATGAGTGGTCCAGACAGCCAGATGCGCGCCAACCTCAGGGCCTTTGCACTTGCCGTTGCCTGTACTAGGAGCGCTTTCTCTTTCCGTTTGTGTATACATGCTCACTCCCTCGCTCCCTCCCTTCTCTGACTTTTTCCCCATAACTCTTTTATGCATTTTATTTACTTTGTTGTCATTCTTCCACACTCAGAACACTGACTCATGAGGCAGGGCTCTTCAGTCTGTTTTATGAACTGTCCTCAAGGCCTAGAACTCGCTCCATGTGGACAACGAATGGATCAATGTCGAATGGCTGTCTGCCATGCGCTCTCTGCTAGACACACGAGGAGAGCCGAAGCATCTGCCTCTAAGGAGCTCGTGTGTAAACCGTAAATTGAAACCTCAAGCTGTAAAATGCAAAGTAAATGAAAGAGCAGCTCAGTGGGTGTGTATCCAAGGCTCAGGTAGCAGAGAGAGAGGATGGATTAATGCTGACTTTGGGGTGTCAGCCTCCAGGAAGGGTTTTTAAGTGGTACCCATGATTTTTCATCAAGGGAATTAGGACGAGAGGGGGCATGAACGAGAAGGTGCCAAGTGTGTGACAGCATCGAGACGTGGCGCAGCAGCACGTGTGAGGCAGGCCACCTAGAGGCCTGCAAACCAGTCTAGGTGGAGAGCGACATAACAAAGCCAAGGCCATGTCTGGTGTGTCACATTAAACACGTTGGGCTTGGGGCTCTTCCTCTCCTCCCCTCTCCCCTCGATTCACTTGTGCAGATATTCGCGGAATACGTTCTGCGTGCCAGGCATTGAGGAGCAAAAGCCGACGAGGGCCCTGGCTTCACGGAGCTTTTGCTTATAGTCTACTGAAAGGCAGCCTTGAATCAAATAACCAGCAGGTGCCATAGCGAAGGCTAAGCCAACTTTTGAAGCATCAAAGATGTGATAGGCGTCTAACACGGAAACCGAAACCTAACCTTAGATTATAGGGGGCGTGGGAATGTTTCTGAAGACAAACGTGGTGCCTCCCATCTCCACGTTCCTTTCCTTCCCCCATCCCGACAGTCCAAGTAGGACAGGGGGTATCTGTAGGTTTCAGGTCCTTTCAGATTTCTTACTGTATCACTTTCTCCCTCAGCTGCACCTGCTCTGCAGACATTTCTGGTTTATATTGACCTTTGGCACGAGAGGCAAGGACAAGGAGGGGAAATTTTGTAGCAGGAGGAGTGTTGCTAGTTAGTAATCAAGCAAAGGACTAAACAAGACAGAAAAAGAAAAACAATTCAAGGTATAAAAAGACTTTGTAATCAAAGTCTACCTAACCAAACACTCCTGATTAGATGTTTTATTTTTCATAGCTTTATGAAATAGATTTTTTTTCGTGCCAGGAAACACAGCTTGGTCCTCGGGCCTTTGGCTTGGTCCAAGGCTGTCAGGCTCTGGCCAAGTATAAAAGAAATGCCCATTTAGCTTTCACGTCTTTATTCTTGGCCCTGTCATTTATCATGATTCGGAATTGTCCACGCAAGCGTGCATACCCAGAAAATTCTGCCGGCCGAGGCACCACGCTTTCCGTGACTGAGTTAACCCATTGCCCTTTCTTAAATGCCAAAGATGGGGAGATGAGATGGAATTTCCTGACTTAGCACTTCTGTTTTAGCCTGAGTAAGTTTGAATTTGGAAGGTGGATTCCAGCCACAGGGTGTATCTTGGCCCTACGTTCTAAAGCATTGGCCATCCAGACTGATTTCATTTAAAAAACATATAAACAAAAGATCTGAATGTTATATCAACCTTTCGTTTCTGGCCCAAAAGTAATTCCGAATATGGCTTTATTAATAGACATGCCTTGGCTTGTCTTGACTCCACAGCCGGGGTCCAACATTTTAGGCCCGTGATCACCAATTTAGAGTCCTCAAAGGAAGTAATAGGGTCCATAAGGCAGAAAGAATTTCAAAACGCCATGCAAAAATTTAACTTTTTTTTTTTTAACCTATGGCAAGACATCCAGAGTAACTGAATAATTAAATGTCTTTGCTTTGGGCAAAGCTAAAACAGCGGTAGAAGGGGGAAATGCATCGGGAGTATCAGGCATATCTGATTTTAAATAGACATCTAACTCTGAAAGGGAAAAGTGAATTACTTCTTAATTATCTATTAAATAAACTGAATTTGTTTTTTTAAAACAACTGAAGCCCAACAGGGAGAAAATATGAAAGGATGTGTTGGTGATGAAAAGATCCTCTGAGGAATTCTTTTCTGTCCTTAAGCCTTGGTGAGTTCATTTGCTGAAGCCCCAGGGAGTTGTCAGAATTGTGATCCTAGCTGTTAAAATAGCATTTAAGTGTGTCAGGTAGAAGGAGAAATGATAAATCATCATCCTTTCCGTTGTATGTAGTAGAGTAATAAGGTCCCATTTAAATCAGATCCACCCTAACCAATTGTGTCATGTAAACAGAGCGATTTTTGGATTCACCTTGTAGGACAATGACAGGTAAATTAATAGGAAATTGGGAACAAGAAGGAAAGCTACCATTAGTGATGAATTTAGTTGTCCTACCCAGTGTCTTGAAAATGTCAGCTCTTAGCACTGAAGTGTCGGGAATTCACACTGGATCGCTACAGGGGTATATACATGGTGAATCTTGTGTGAAGGGATCTTATTGGAAATCAATAATCTCAGGAAACATTACATCACCTTATTGTGTGGGAAATTTACTTAGATCTGAGAAAGCTTCTTCTAAATTGGTGGTTTTCTACTTTGGTTACATAAAATAAAACAACACGCGAAAAACAAGAGCTCATGTGCCACCCATGACTAATTGGAACCAAATCTCTAGGGTAGGACTAGAGATTTGTAACTTTAAAAGCTTAAATGGCGATTTTGACGTATTGTGGGGTTGAGACCACTCTTTTATACTGAATTGTCCCTAGAATTTTGCCTGTAGGATTTCCACGTTCTGTTTTTTTTTTTTTTTTGGCAAGACCTCAAGAAATGACAATTCCCAAAGCATAACTTAATGAGCTAAATAAAGTAGGATAGTGGCCTGTCCACACACGCAGTCACAGCTCACCACGTAGGCAGGTCTGTGGAAGCCCAGCTGGGCAGCACCACATGCAGAAAGGACGAGGCGCGCGGGACAAAGCGGAAGGCGTGTTGTAACAGGAAACCCTTCCTTCTGCTGCGTCGGTTCCCGCAGGCCGACTGGGAGACGCTCCCGAGCAGGCGTTATCTGTCTTGCCACCACTCTATCCCCAGGATGGTCCCGTCACAGGGAAGCCCACCTCCCGCTGAGCGTCCAGGGCTTGTTAGAGGCGCAGACCCAGGTTCCGGTCAGCAGCAGTGATCGGGTCCCAGTCGGCCGTACTGGTGCAATGCCCAGCACTTAAGGGATTCACTCTTCCCTCCCCTAGAACCCCCCCCCCCCCACGCGTCTCCTTCTCTCACTTCCGGCCTCTGACCAAAGGTCCCCTTTTCGGCAAGGTCTTCCCCGACCACCGAAAACGTATCCTCCACAACACTCCGTGTGTATCTTTATCATCCTCCATTATTTTTCAGTGGCATTCGTTGCCACCTGCCATCAGACGTCTGTTTGCCAGCTTCCTCCGCTCTCCCTCCACCTCGTAAGAATTTCAGAGCCGTCACAGCACCCTGAACGATGATTGGCACGTAGTAGGCATTCGAGAAATCCGTGTTGACTCGTGACCCCCTTGACACATGCAGGTGCTCAGCGGAAAGGGGATACCGTTACACAGCATTACTGTGTAATAAACCCTACTCTGCTCCAGCCGTCCTCGAGTCAGTGAAAAGCATTTTAAAGCAGTTACTACACATCGGATTGTCCCCACCGATTGCCTTATTTCACTTGTGAGTGTGTTGTGAAGTAATCATGAAACTAATTTCGAATCGGTGGCTTTAGTGTCTCTTTTCTGGTTCTTGCTTTTTTACTTGTGAAATAAATGTTTCATCAAAAGACAAAATGCTTAACAATCAAATAGACTGTTTTTAATAGCGGTCTGAATAAGCTACGGACACACACAACGATGCGGATGAATCTTCAAATCCATTATGCAAAGTAAAATGAGTTCAAAAGGCTGCCATGTTATTGGTTGCCAGGGCGAGGTAGGGGGTGGGATGGATTACAGAGGAGGCAGCGCAAGGGACTTTGGAGGGTAATGGGATTGTGCTGCGTCATGAATGCGATGGCGGATACAAAACTCTGAACTGGTCCAGACTCATAGACTGTGCACCATGAAGAATGGAGCATATGGCATACAGATAAACTTTTTTTATTTTAATTTTTTTTGCAAAAGCCAGTAATCTCTTTCCACACTTCACCTCTAGATGGCAACCATTTTTTAACTGTTTTAACTAGATCTTTTGGGATTTACTCCTTACTTCTAAACCAAGTGCTTAATTTGCTGCTTGAGTTTTCGATGTTAGGTGTCTTCTGTTGACTTCCTACTGTGAAGAACATGTAGCGCTCTCATGCATAGTCCTCTTCTCTCTCTGAGACATACTTGCACACACATTTCATCATCCTCCCAACAGTTAAATGAGTTCGTACTTTTGGCTGGCTCCACTTTTAGTATGTTATAGTTATGCAAATAATTTTTAAATGGGCCGCATCATATACTATAATTGCTTTTTCTTATGTGTTTTCTTTGTGATTACTGTGAGATAAATTTACTTTTTACACTTAGTTAATTTGTTAATATATTTGGCACTGATTTAGCCCCAAAGTCCCCTTGAGTTTTCTAAATTTCCCTCAATAGATTCAAATGCACCTGATAATCTCTCAACTTTGTCCTTTTGAACCTCTGTCCAGGAGCGATCTGGCCTGCTCCTGTCTGGACAGTTTCTCTCTGGGCCGGGTGCCCATTTGTCATTCTGGGACATCCCTCAGCATCACCACTGGGATGTGGTCACCTTCCTCGTGGGCTTGAACCCCTTCTTCCTAATCTCTTTCAAGATTTATGCTATCATTTCAGTCAATGACACCCTCCAGTAGTTTCCCTAGAAAAGTACGTAAAAACCTTTTGAGACCCTGAGTCCCAAAATGTCTTTAATCATCCCTCCCATTTAATCGATAGCTGAAATGGTAACAGAATTCTGATTTTAGAATAACTTCCCCTCAGAATTGTTGAAGTTTTTTGCTCCGTTATCTTCTAGTTTCCGTGGTTGCTGCTGAGAAGACAAAACGTTTTGCCAGCTGGCCCCGTGTGTGTGACCTGCCTTTTCCTCTGGAAGCTTTTAGATTTTGCGTTGTCCTCAGTGTCATAAAACTTATTAGAATATGTTTTGATGTAGAACTTTGAACCTTTGTCCAGGACCCTTTCGATGTGAAAAATCAGATTTAATTCTAAAATTATCTTTTTAGCTTCCTGTCTTGTTTTCTTTAGTCCTCTTTTCTGGACTGCTTGTTATTTGGAAGTTGATCCTCTGGGTAATTCTCCAATTTTCATGCCTTTCTTCTCCAATTTTTCGGCTCTTTGTCATTTCTGTTTTATTCTCTAGAAGATGTCCTTAACTTTAGCTGCTAGCCCTTCTTTTGAATTTTTGTTTCTACTGTTATATAATTTCCCAAAACCCTTTTTTATTCTGAGTTTTTAAATAGAAATTTCTTCAAGTTGTATAGATATACTCACCTCTTAGCTTTCACCTTTGAATGTTATCGATAACGATTTTTCCATTTGCTTTGGTCTCTCATGTGAGCAGTTTTCCTAAGATGCCCAGTGAATACTGCTGTGCTCAAATTTAAGAATGGAGCCTGAAATGATCAATGAGAAATTCTGTGCTCATAGGTAGAGCCGGTCAGCTTCGAATTTCCCTGTAGGACACCCTCACTGGACAATCTATATAGAAAACTACCAACATCTTTGGGTCTTTTCTCTTTGGCCATCAGATTCCCCAGACAAGAATCTTCCACTCAGAATCCTTTCTTTTCCAAATAGCGTCTTCTCCGTCCCTGCTCTGTCTGGAGTCCCCTGGGCAGAAGGCCTTGGTTTTGTTGCCTGTAGAGACTAAACCAGTGTCTTACAGCATGTAGGGGAAGGTAGGCACCTGGAGGCTTTAGTAGCAGAGAGGAGGTGGAGGTCTCTAACTGTGAAACTCTGTCAACCAAACCTTCTGTTTCTAGCCCCTCTTTACTTTCTTCAAAGGCATTGTGACCCTTCCGTTTGCTCCACACCCTTGCCTACTGCTGGCTGGAACATTCAGCTCTCTCCAGTCTAAGTAACTGCTTCTCCCAGCTTCCAAATTTTATTTTCACTTCTACCCTAAGATGACCTCCCTAACCACCCTTTGTGTTCTCTTCACAACAGTCATCTTAATCTTTATTATTTATTACCCACCTCTGCCACTAACTCTTAACTCTCTGAGGAAAGACCATGTTTGTCTTGTTCTCTTTTGTTCTCTATACCTGTCTCAGCACCATACTTAGTGGAGGGCCTGAACCACCGGGGCTGAGGATGTAGGCTCTCAGGCATATATATCAGGGTTCAAATCTCAGCTTCATCGTTTTTAGTGAATATGTAGCCTTAAATAGGTAATCTACCTATGGCACATTTTCTTCATCAGCAAAAGTGGACTGACAATAAACCTTTCTGCTAGAGCTTTTAGGATGATTTAATGAGATAATGAGATTCATATATATATGAATAAGTGCCCTGACATTTTTTTGGTTTGAAAATGTGGTCACTACATATGCTTCATACTTAGATGAATTTCGAGCATGTAACTGTGTCCCTTTTTTATTCAATTAATAACCTCAGCGTCTTCTGTTACTTCTCCCCCAACAGGATATCCATCACAAGGGTCACCGCCGACATCTCACTGGCCAAACGCTCAGTGTTAAACAACCCCAGTAAGCACGCAATAATAGAAAGATCCAACACGAGGTCAAGCTTGGGTAAGTGTGGGTGCTGATGAACTTGAGCTATTTAAACACTTCTCTCCTGAGGCTGCCAAGGAGAAGATCTAACTAGATGATAATGCCACGTGTCAGAGAGCAGAGAAGAAACAGCCGTGTATTGCCAGTTGCTAGCGCTGCAGTCTTAGTGATTTCACGGCATGGGACGATTTGTTATGAAAGTTTTGAGTTAAAAATTCCACAGGCTGTCGCATTAATGTTTCGGTTGTGGTTTGTTTTCAACAATGTGAACTTCGGTGTCTACAGATTCTAAAAATTCCTGGCTTTGCATCAGTGTTACCACGAGCAAGTTTATTAGCCTCTTTAAGGCCGTTTCCTCATCTAAACAAAAGAAAGATATTAACTACCTTGTAGGATAAATGTAAGGATTAATAAACATAGTATGTCATACATTATGGCTATTATCCCAAATCCCTTGGTAGTTGACTTATATCAGTAACTACATCACTTTCAGGACGGAGTGGTGTGTGTGCATGTCTTGAGCTTGATAAATGATAAAGTCAATTCCTGGTCATTTTCTGCTAATTGAATCAATGTTTTTTATGTCGTTTATAAAAACAGTGTCGAGATATTAGTTGACGTGCTTACGGGGTTGTGCTCGGTGCTGTTTATTCACATGTCCTGATTTGATCAAATTAGACGCTCAGACAGCTGCTTCCTCTCTTTGGCACATGCTTGGAATTTAAGGTTAATCACCATTATACATGTCTTACTGGGCTGTCAGGTTTGTTTTTACAAAATCAGTTTTCTCAGGCGTATGTGAGATCCTTGATTTTAATTTTTTCTATGTAGATGTTAAATATATAAATTCTTTGAGAGTCTGGCTTTTAACAGATTTTAGTTTACTTTGAAGTATATTATATATAATACAGAAACTTAAAAAATAGTATATGTTTTTAGTCATGAGTATAATACTTGAAATAACTCAGTTGATCTTCACCTAACGATCCCTCGTTGAGTAAATTTCAGTGATACAGCTTTAGAAATGTCCTAGGCAGGGGGAATGTGATCACTCATTTTTATACTGATTTCTTTCCATATCCTTATCTGTGACTCTGAAAACTTTTCCTATACATTTTGCTCATTTTATTGATTCAACTTATTAACAAACTCAAGTAATTTGGGTAAACTCATTAGTTCGATCAATGGCGTAACAGATTTGTTTAGCTTGCCAAGGCTCTTTGAACTACCATTATTTTTTATTTTTTAAAATTTTTTATTTTTTTTATGGTGACATTGGTTAACGAAATCTGATAAGTTTCAGCTGTACTCTTTAACAGTAAGGGGTGTGTGTGTGTGTGTGTGTGTGTGTGTGTATTTATACTGCGTGTTCACCTCCCATAGTTAGATTTCTTCATCACCACATATTTGACTCCTTTTACCCCACTCCTCCTTAACCTCCATATATATTTTTAAATGACTCACCCACTCCATATACTTTGTGCACTAGACACTGAATGTCACACTATAGCCTGGGAATAAGGGAACGATACAGATGAAGCCCCTGACCCCAGAGAACTTGGTGTAGCAATAAGGCGAACAAATTAACAACCCGTTGAAATCAAGGGTGATGAGAAGTGGCCATGGGTTGAACTGGCAGCCGCAGGGGGTGCGGGCCGCCTGAACAGGCTTTGCCAAGGAGCTGAGCCCACGCTGGGACTTTTGAAGCACGGTAGGGAAAGGGCTGAAGAGGGTGACAGGGACTTAAAACGAGGATTCTGGAAAACATAGATCCTTTACTTGATTGAGCATATGATTTTTAAAAGAGAGGTAGAAGATGATACCAGAAATCAGAGGAAGCAATTAAGGAATTTAGAGCTCACCGTAAGGCATTACAGAACCGTATATAGATTTTAGGTATTTATTCATCTAGTTAACAGATACTTGTGTACCGACTGTGTGCTAGATGTTATACTGAGTGCTGGGGACCCAGAAGTGAAGGACACCAAGTCCTCACTCTCACAGGGCTCTCATTTCAAGGGGCAGACATGCGCAAAAGCTAACAAATACAGATGGAGATGGAGATGGGCTCAGTGGTTGACGAGTCCCAGAAAAAGCAGGCCAAGGGGTAGAGAGGATGCTGAGGAGGAGGGTGTGTGTTATACACATAGGTCAGGGGAGGTCTCTCTGAGGAAGTGATATTTTAGCAGAATGACACACATCATAAATTCTTTAGCCTTGCAGCTACCCGAGAAAAAGAGTATTCTGGGCAGAGGGAAATGTAAGTGCATCTGAGGTAGTGTTACAGCAAAATCAAACTGGTGAGAAACCAAGCACCACTCGGAGAGTTGGAGAACTCAGGTTTATTACACTGGCAGTCCCAGAAGAGCTAGCGCTCTGAAGATCTGGGCCCTGAGCTCATGGGCAACCTTGCTTCCTTAGGGTTTATCTATGCAGTTACAGTTGGCATGGGCCGATTAGTTAATCTGTCCTCAAGCAATTACAGAGCATGGGAGTTGCTATGGGCTACGGGTAGTTTATAGAGCGTGAGATTCTCAGACAGGAATTTAGGCAATACATCTGTTATCTAGACAGAACAAGCGAAGGGGAGGGTGAGTTTTTAGTTGATCTTGAGGTCACCCTGTCCTTCGGCCTATGCAGCAAGCATCTACAGAAGTAGAACAAAGAGCTGACTACAAGTTTAGCCATTTGAGTGGAAAATTCCTCTTCAGTAGGAGCACGTCTGATATGTTCATCATGACGCACTCTGTAGGCCTTTTCATGTGGATGTAATAGGAGGCCGCAGGACAGCAGAGAAGTGACGTTTTAGAAGCATCTCTGGCAGCAGGTGAAGATGATAATGGAGCCCAGCAAGACTGAAGTGAGGAAAAGTTAGGATTCTGTTGAAGCAAATTCAGAGAGAAATAGTGCGCTCTGTGCAGAAACAGGTACATTATAAAACCGGTGCCTTTAAGAGAGTCCTCGCGTCAGCAGGATGGGGATGGGGCAAGATGGGGACAGGAAGGTCATTTAGGAGGTTGTTGTCATCATTCAAGTTAGAGAATGAGAGGCCCAAAGTCAGATGGTGGCAGAAGAAACCAGAATGAAGGGAATCCGGAGGTTAGAGTCAGGATTTGGCAGTCTGCGGAATGTGCAACATGAAGGAGAAAATTCCAGGAGGATTTCCAGCTTTTTGCTTTGAGAAACTGGGCGATTGATGGTGCTATTCTGAGGATCAGGGGTTTCGGATGAGAAGCTTGTCTGAGGTCATGCGCTGGGGAGGGGGGTGAGGAAGATAACGGCTACATGTGTCAACCTGTCGAATTCGCAGTGTCATGGAGCATCCAGATATCCAGCAAGCAACTGTGCATACAGATCTGGAACTCAACGGAGAACAGGGCTTAAGACGCAGTCCATTCTCTGTGTTCACGGTTGTTAGCTTCTATAAAGGTCCTGTGAACACCGAATTAGGCAATACACAGCCAGCACTTCCGGGGGGAATGTGGGAATAAGTTCCTGCCCACCTCTGGTCACAACATCTTCATCAGCTGATCCGTATTTAACCTTGTTTTCTACATGTTTGTTTAAAGACACCTTATTTTGATATGTTGTTGATGCATTAACATTAACTCACAGCTAACAGCTCTATAACCCATGCATGAACAAAGCTTAGCTAACACACTTTTTCCAGAAGGCACCTTGCACTTAGGAACACTGGACAGCACTTTATTGGGGGATGTTTTAGTTTCCCTCTCTTCTCTCCCTCTCTCTCTGCCCCCTAACATACACACTTACATACAAAATGAGAAAAACATGGCACTAGACCACAAAAAGGACACTTGTTTATAGAATGAGAGCTGAAATAAGAAGGCAGAGTGTCAACCTGTTTGACCTCGGCTGGCGTGTGCGCTGGGCTCTCCAATTTTGCTGCTGTGCGCATGTCCCTGAATGACTGCGAAAGTGCCGCGAGTATTGATTTGAGGTTTACAATAAATTTTAGCTAATAGAGAAATATTCAAGGACAGAATCCACAGATAACAAGGAGGGGTCGTATTTTATTTTGGGACTGTGCTTTGTTATTAGTTTACACATATAACCACAGAGAAGTGATAAGAGTAAGATGAGCCCAGAGCCCTGAAGAGAACCAGGATTTGGGGGGATTGGCAGGGAAAGCAGCAGTGGCGGCCAGAGCAGTAGAGAGAAAAGTACGAACAGAAGCATCACCCTGAGGGAGAGCGTGAGCATCTTAGTGGTCCACGTGCCACAGGTTGAAGGAGATGAAGACGGGCAAAATCCATCGACTTTCCCGGCAGGGCATTCCATCCTTGATTTAGTGCTTTACACAAATAATGCAGGGAGAGTCAGAGGGAATGTGCCTAGACCACGTGGAAAGTGGCCATGAGGCGTGAGCCCAGAGAGTGGATTGGTAACCCACATGGGCCGCACGTGTCATCTGGGAAACTCAGCATGCAAACACTGTTTCTAATAGTTTGTAGACAAGAGGAATTGTCTATTAACTAATTCTTTGTAAGTAAGAAGACGTTTAGTTTTTCTTACAGTAGTGCTTGGACATAGTTACTTGAAAAAAAAAAATCTCTCTCTATATATACAGCAGGCAGAATGGTCAGAGGGTTCCTCCCTCCTCGGACAGCAGAACGTGTTTGTTAAATGACATTCTGTGTGGGCTATGTGGACTCTACAGTATAGCAAACACATTAATATTATAACTCTATAAAACTGACACTTTAACGCTCCGGGCATGTCAGTATAAGTGATTGTGCACGTGCTGTTCCTTAATATTATTCATAGTACTGAATTTTTTGTTTTCTATTTTGTACATTTTGCTGTTACCTTTATTTTGTTCTTGCGTTTCTTAGGTCTTCCCTATTCTTCTTCTTGAACTAGATGTAGTCTTTGAGTCCATTTCCACTCTAAAATGGCAATAACATTAAGAATACCTACCTCTTAGGGTTGTCATGATAAGCACACAGCGTGGTTTGCTGGCGCACAGGTCGGTCGGTGGTGGCTGCCATTACCTTAATTTCTGATTTCCCAAATAACGGTGCACAGTTAAATATAATTCTTTTTTTATTCAGTAATTAAAGTGATGATATACATTTAGATCTGATATAAAGAAGAAACATCTTATACTTGAAAAATTGAATGACGTAGTAAATCAGTCAGTCGTCCCTGGATGGGCTCAACAGAAGAATGGAGATAAGAGTGAACTTTGAAGATAGATGAGTTGAAATTATCCTATTTGCCTTTTCAGGAAGAGAGAAAACAATTTTTTGAGAATGAAGGGCTGATGGTAGAAAGATATAACATTAGCCCTGCAAGTTAATGTGAAATTTGGGGACTAGTTATCTTTTGATATAAACACAGACAAAAGCATTGTTCATTTTGTCAGCACTGGTCTCAGTTCAGGGGGGATGAGTCTGTGGGAAGCGGGGAGGTGAATCGGGGCGCCTCTCCTTCAGGGTGCTGGGGTGCATTCTTCTACTAGTGAGGACAACGCTAAAAGACCACATTACTTTACGTCCTCTTTTCAGTTTCAGAAATAAACATCAGGGAAGTAGCTGACATTTCTTTTTTGAAATAAATTCTGAGCAAGATGCACTTTGTCAAAGGAAAACCCCTAGTACGGATACATTTCTTTCTGAAGTCATCATTTTCACTTGAAAGTTAAAACTATTTTCTTCAGAGTTTATTAGTCACCTTTCTTTTTATTCCTTTAATTGAGTAAATTAGTAAATTACTAACTTAATAGTAAATTAGTTTACTTACTAATATGCTGCATTAAAATCTTTTAAAATATCTCACTTTCCCCTTTAGTTTAAAAAAGTGTGAGATACTTGTATAAGAATACTAGAAAGATATAAATGTGTGCATACACACATATGATACATATATATTAATAAAATGACATTAATAAAGGTAATCCATGGATATATAGTATGATAATGGATTTTTTTTTTGTTATCCAGATTTTATAAAATGAACAGATATTACACATATAATCAGTAAAAAAATCTGTGGTCAAACCTCTGAACACATGAAGTTATATTTAAGGTGTAGGATTCTGTGACTATGTGAATAGTTATTAACATATGAAAATCTTTGCAATCAAATTCGTTGTTGATATAATTGACATATATTAAGGTATATAAAAATGATTCAATATATGTATGTATTGTGAAATAATTACCACAATGACTATTTAACATCCATCACCACACAAACATTTTTTCTTGTGATGAGAATATTTAATATCCACTCTCTTAGCAACTTTTAATTACACAACACAGTGTTATTAACTATAGTCACCGTGCTGTACCTCACACCCCCAGGACTGACTTTATAACCTGAAGTTTATACAGACGCCCTTTAGCCATTTTGCCCACTTCTCACCCTCTGCTTCTAGCAACCGCTAATCCGTTCTGTACCTATGAGTTTGGGTTCTTTTGGTTTGTATTTTTTTTTGACTCCACATATAAGTGAGATCACAGAGTATTTGCCTTTTTCTGACTTATTTCACTTAGCATAATGACCTCAAAGTCTATACATGTCGCAAATGGCAAGATTTTGTTCTTTTTTGTGGCTAAATATATGCATATATTTTATTTACCCATTCTTCCATCAGCGGACACTTAGGTTGTTTCTATGCCTTGGCTCTTGTAAATAATGCTGCAGGGACATGGGGGAGCAGGTATCTTTTCAAATTAGTGTTTTCATTTCTTTTGGATAAATACCCACAAATGAAACTGCTGGATTCTATGGTGTTTATATTTTCAACTTTTGGAGGAACCTCCATACTGTTTTCTATAGTGGCTGGACCAATTTACACTACCATCAATAGTGCACAAGGGTTCCTTTTTTTCCCATATTCTAACACTTGTTTGTCAACTTTTTGATTACTTCCATCCCGACAGGTATGGATAAGTCATTATGCTTTCTATTTGCATTTCTTTGACATTGATGTTGAACATTTTCTTCATGTGCCTGTTGGCCATCTGTCTTTGGAAAGATATCTATTCAGATCTTCTGCCCATTTTTAATTTTCTTTTCCTACTATAGTATGAGTTCTCTATTACTTTTGGATATTAACCCCTTATCAAATATATTATTTTCTATATTATTTGCCATTATTTTCTCTTTCAGATTTTGTTGGTTTCCTTTGCTGTGCAGCTTTTTAGTTTGATGTAGTTCCAGTTGTTTATTTTTGCTTTGTTGTGTTTGCATTTGTTGTCAAATTTTTTTTAAAAAAAACATCACCAAGACCAATGTCAAAGAGCTTACTGCCTTTTTTCTTCTAGTTTTATGGTTTCAGGTCTCAAGTTCAAGCCTAATCCATTCGTAGTTGATCTTTGTGTATAAGATAGAGGTCCAGTTTTATTCTTTTGCATGTGGCTGCTTAGTGTTTCCAAAACCATTTACTGAAGAGATGAGCCTTTCCTCATTGTACATCTCGGCTCCTTTGTTGTTAATTAGTTGATCATACATGCATGGGTTTACTTTTGGGTTCTATTCTGGTCCATTGAGCTGTCTGTTATTATGCCAATACATACTGTTTTGATTACTATAGCTTTGTAAAATAGTTTGAAACCAGGAGGCATAAGGCCTCCAACTTTGTTCTTCTTTCTCAAAACTGTTTTTCTCAAAATCTGGGGTCTTTTGTGGTTAAATATGAATTTTGATAGGGATTGTGTTGAATATGAAGATTGCGTTGGGTAGTATGGACATTTTAAAAATACTAATTCTTCCAGTCCATGAGCATGGAATATCTTTCCACTTATCTTCAATTTCTTTCATAGTGTCTTGACAGTTTTCAGCATAGAGGTCTTTCACCTCCTTGGTTACATTTATTCCTAGATATTTTATGCTTTATGATGCAATTGAACATGGGATTGCTTTCTCAATTTCTCTGATAGTTCATTATTAATGCATAAAAATGCAACCAATTTATGAACATCTTGGACCTGCAAGTGTACTGAATTTACTGAATTCGTTTAACAGTTTTTCGGTGTAATCTTTAGGGTTTCCTATATATAATGTCATCTGCAAAATAGTTTTTACTTCTTCCTTTCCAATTGGATGCCTTTTATTTGTTTCTTGCCTAATTGCTCTGGCTAGGACTTTGAATAAATGTGGCAAGAGTGGGCATCCTTGTTTCTGATCTTAGAGAAAAAGTTTTTACTTTTTAGCCATTGAGTATGATGTTAGCTGTGGCCTGGTCAGCTTTCTGAGTGCTTATACTGGTATTGGAGTGTAACTTGATTGTTGGGGGTCGATGGCCATGAAAACATTTGTAGGGTACGAAGAAGTGAGGTTTACTTGAAATAAAAATGTAAAGATCAACAGGGAAGAGTAATAATAGTAATATTTTAGAACATTAGAAAAAGAATTACTGAAATACTTTTATTTTTTTTAAGTGTTATTAAAGGAAATTAAAATATATATGAAAGTAAAGAGTAGGAGGAACCTCGGGTCCTCATCACCCAGTTTGAGCTATCATCCGTTCCTGGCCAGCCATTTCATTTCTGGTCCTGCCCTTCCTCCGTGGCTATTTGTGGATTATTCGAAGCAACTCACAGACAGCATATGATTTTATCTGTAACTCTTTCATTATGTATTTCTAAATATTAGGGACTTTTATCTAAATTATAACCATAATGCCATTTTCATACTTCAACACTTCCCTAATATCTCCACTCAGCCGCATATCATTTCCCAATTGTCATATGTTATGAAATCTATACACTGTGATTGGTTCGTAGGTCCTTGAGTGTCTTAATCTATAGTTTTCTTTGTAATTTTTTGCTCGAAGAAACTGGGTCCATTATTTGGTAGGGGTCTGGTGTGAATTTTGCTGATTGCATTACACTGGTGTTTATATGACTGTCCATTTTCTGTGTCTTATAAACTGGTAGATCCAAAAGCTTAATCAGCTTGAGTTTTTGTTTTGTTTTTAGCAAGATTGTATTATGGGTAGCATGGGACCAAATATTATTTTAAAGACAGCTGGTTAATAAAAGTACTGTGATGATAACGTATTGTGAGGCAGACAACAGTGGCTTGGCTTTTCTTGAATATACTAGTTAATAAAATTGTCTCCAAGAATCTTCTGCATGAGTCCAAACGCATAAGGGTGATTAAAAAGTATTTTGTAGGTCCAGGAGTCTCATGGACGGGGCCTTTCATGATTGCCCCAGGCACTGTTAAGTTACATGCCATGCTTTATAGACCTGTGCTCCCTAGCACAGTAGCTTCTGACTATTTAATTTTAAATTACTTACATTGTTAAAGTTTAGTTGCTCATGCACAGTAGCTGGCGTCGCCATAGAATGTTTCCATCATTGCAGAGAATTCTATTTTCCTGTTTTAGACTTCAGAGAAGCCACAGAGAAGCAGATGAAGTGGATAAAGTTTTCTTAGGATTCAAGCAGATTTTTAAATAATAAGTTTTCTATGTCTTATAGTTTTTGTGTAGTGCTGCCGCTAAGAGCCTTTTTAAAATATGAAAGTCGTAGGACCGTTCTCCTGTCACCAACAAAAGAAGTGCGCTTCTGGACAAGTTTTTTTATAGACACTTTTAATGTCTCTATTTGACGTTGTATTTCAGCTTGTTAGTAAGATATCCAGAAAGCATACCGGTAGGTGATTATAAACAGATAAGCCCGTGCAGTGAAAGGGGAGCTGGTGATGGCTGCTAGGGTCAGAACCAAACACCTGGAAGATCTCTGTCATTTCCGTTTTATAGCATTTTTATAGAATGATTTCACAGTGCGATGTAATCAGAGACCCAAATTTTTGATTCTCAGACATAAGTGTCTTATCGAAAGTCAATTTTATAGCTTGTTGAGGGAGTAATTCCCTAAATTCTCAAGGTGTGGAGGAAAAACAGCTTTTATCAGCTCTACTGCTTGTAAACACTAACCTAATGGCTGACATACCTACTTTCCTGTTGAAGAAACTGTACCATTTTGTCTCAATTGGCTCTAAAAGTGATTTCAATAACTGAAGTCTGCTTAACTTTTTACAGCGGAAGTTCAAAGTGAAATAGAAAGGATTTTTGAGCTTGCAAGAACACTGCAGCTGGTGGTCCTTGACGCGGACACTGTCAATCATCCAGCTCAACTTAGCAAAACCTCTTTGGCCCCCGTCGTAGTATATGTCAAGATTTCGTCTCCAAAGGTAAGTAGGCCCACTACTTTGTGCTCTTTAATCGAAATTTACTAAGATGTGTGTTTTTGTTTTCCAGTTAGAATAGGCTATGTCTTTATCCATTATAAAAAGTTTGAAGAGATGTTAGTCGCTTTTTATGATCAATATAAACAAAGCATGTTTTTTACTTTAACAGCTTAGAATAGCTGATCTCAAAAAGAAAAGTGTGGTAGAACCCCTGAAGGGCTGATTCTTAGGGGGTCTGGAAGCTTCAAAACCATTCACTGAATAGGCACCTGTTTTTCGCTGCCTTGACATTTGTACCGATGTTTCAAAAGCAACGGTACGGAAAACCGCAAGTGTCAAACACGGATCAAGCCTCTGGGACACGGTAGTAGCAGGTGCCGTATTTTCCCCATGCACTTGCAGTTAAAAAATACCCAACCCGATGACCAGCTTAACTGGTTTTATTACGTTTTGAATCTAGGAAGTACACTTAGGGTGCATCACTCCAGTAGGTCAGCTATCTCGAGGACAAGCACTGGTGTGATTATTCAAGTTGTAAACAAAATAGCTTTTTTTCATGGAACTCCACTTTTATTTGAAAGAACTGACAGCCATATATATTCTGACTTGGGTACCTGGCAGATATTTTCTGGAAAAAAGTGAGTCTGTCACATCAAGGAAAACAACTAAGAGCTTTTGTTACCAATGATAGAATTCTGAAAAACTTGCATTCACTTTTGAGAGCATGGAAGCTTTCTAACAGATAAAAGACTTTTCTAATGAGATCAATGATTATTAACAGATGTTTTAATATTGTATAATGAAATGTGTCAACATTTGGAAGATCGTAAGTACTCGGTAGTGAACCATTATTTTCCAAATGATCAATGACGTTAGAAATCATTCACAATAAAAGATCCATTCAGATTTCAAGACAGGCTCTTTGATATGGTTTCATATTTCACATGGCAACTAGTCTTTAAGAAACTAGTGTAGTTTCTACACTACAAAGAATGTCCACACTTATCTGAAAAGGCCACAAAAATATTTTTCTCAACTACATAGTTGTAGGAGGTTAGATTTTCTTCACTTTTCAACTGAAACAACACATTACCTGTGGAAGCAAATAGGAGACTTCAGTTGCCATATATGAAGTCAGGCACTTGAGAGTTACAAAAAGGGTCGTTGTTATAAAAAATATATTAACATGTAATAGGTTTACTGCTAACTTCTAAATGAGTATTTTTTTTTTATTTTTAATATAGTAAACATTATTAGTTCACATAAAATACTTTTGGGGTTTCTCATGAGACAGTTTGATAACGTTAGTCTTGAAAAAGACTCGGAGTAAGTTCCATGCTAGTTATATTTTTTTATAGCACGCAACTGGGATTGTCAAAATGTTAATTTTGCAGATAATCTATGTCTAGCTCAATCTATGATAAGCCACTTGTGCCATATATAAAATGGCCCCAGAGGAGCAAATACTGAATCTTGTCATTTACCTCAGTGTGGATAGCCCTCTGTTCAACAAAATCTTCTTTTACAGGTTTTACAAAGGTTGATAAAATCTCGAGGGAAGTCTCAAGCTAAACACCTCAACGTCCAGATGGTAGCAGCTGACAAACTGTCTCAGTGTCCTCCCGTAAGTTCCCTTCCATGTCCAGTAGAATCCAGAGAGCAGACCTGGCATGACATTATATAAAAGCAAGCAGACAGTTGAACGCCTGTCGAGGGGAAGAAGGCTTACCAGTCAGCTGCATTCCCAGGAAGTAACCTGTCCCACCCCTGCCTTGTCCAGCTCATGGCTGACCAGAAGCTACAGCAAGTTTTGTGGTCACCTCATTAGTATCATAAATAAGATTGTGATTTATCAGAGATCTATCTGGAATTCATTAATCCTGTTAATTGGAAGAAATGACTTTCAACTATCTGAGACACTGATTTGAGACCATGTAAAAAATTTCTAAACGGTTACCCATTCCTAATTTTTATCTATGCTTTACATATCAGGCCTTGGGACTGTAGCTGGCTACAGGTATTTCAGAAGATCCAGGAATTTAATACTTCGAAGTGTTAATCACAATTAATATTTAAAGTCTGTACCGTGCCAAACCATCACTGGTTTCAGCTTCTGCCAACCTTCCTGTCCTCATCGTGCCTCGCTCATTTCCAAGATTAAGCTTCACAGTCTCTGTCAGAGGGGTGCTGTTCAGATTGTATAATCTTTTTACATCTCTTTCACCATAGTGTCAACTCCTTTTTCCAGTAGTGACAGACAGCTTTCCTAAGTGTGCCATTTAACAACTCTTATTACAACTGGTTCTCTTTCTGGTCACTGCTATTCTAAACAGGAGCACATCAGAGCAAATGTAAAGTGGTGCAGCTCAGGCCTCTCCCCTCCTTCCTCTATGGGGTGGGAGGTGTGAGCGTGCCTCCGATGTGTGCTTCTACAGGAGTTGTTCGACGTGATCCTGGATGAGAACCAGCTCGAGGACGCTTGTGAGCACCTTGCTGACTACCTGGAGGCCTACTGGAAGGCCACCCACCCCCCGAGCAGCAGCCTCCCCAACCCTCTCCTTAGCCGCAGCTTAGCCACCTCAACTCTGCCTGTCAGTCCCGCTCCAGCCTCCAATGCACAGGTAAGGGGAGGCCTTGACCCGCCTCACGTGATGTCGCAGGGGTTCGAGCCCAGATGTCCAGCCCCGTGCTTGCGCCAGTGCAGAAGCTCTGTCGACACCGAGTCACTTAATAAACACCTTCAGTGAGACTGTACCTGTAAGAAAAGCAGTGTAAAGAGAAAATACTATGAATATATAGAAACCTTAGAATGCCCTAACTTTCCACACAGCAGCATCAGAAAGCCTGGCTGCAGGTCGGGGCTCTGCCTCTTATCAGGCATTTAACCTTGGAATAACACCGGCACCCTGTCTCAGGCTTGTTGTGCGTTAAGAGAGGTGACTGTTAAAGAGTGCTTGTCTCGTAGTAAGTGCCATTTAAGCATGTCACATTTTATACTGCATCCTTACCTTAAGCCAATGCCAGCGCCCTACATATTTTTAATCTTCCCACATGTATTCAAGCAGAGGTAGCTCAGTATGCACACCTGTGTGTAGAAAGACCTGTATCTAAACCACAAGAGAACCGATAAAAGAATGCCCTCCTTCCATTTGGTCATTTAGATTAAAAGGTTATTCTATGCAGTGTTCTAGGCACATACGAATTAAAGTCCAATATAACATGGTATAAAACCTTAGAAATGCCACTGCCCATCATAACTTAGCTGGTGAGATTTCATTTCAGCATTTTAGATACTTAAAGACGACTCAACTGGAATGAACTTGCTTTATGACACGGTGGTTCCTTATACTCTGACCTTGGCTGACGCCTGAGTTTTCTCCCTTCGCCACCAGGGTTCTCAAGGTGATCAGAGGACTGAGCGCACTGCTCCTGTCCGGGCTGCTTCCCACCCTGAAGAAGAACCCTGCCTGGAGCCAGTCAAGAAATCCCAGCACCGGTCCTCAGGCCAGCACCACAACCATCGCAGCGGTACGAGTCGAGGCCTCTCCAGGCAAGAGACGTTTGACTCAGAAACCCAGGAGAGTCGAGACTCTGCCTACGTGGAGCCGAAGGAAGATTACGACCACGCAGACCACTATGCCCCCCACCGTGACCATAACCACAGAGACGAGCCCCACGGGAGCAGTGAGCACAGACACAGGGAGGCTCGGCACCGTTCCCGGGACCTGGAGCGCGAGCAGGACCACAACGAATGCAACAAACAACGCAACCGTCATAAATCTAAGGATCGCTACTGTGACAAGGAGGGAGAAGGACTATCCAAAAAACGGAATGAGGCTGGGGAGGGGAACAGGGATGTTTACATCCGCCAATGACTTTGGCCCTTTTGTGTGTTTTTTTTCTTTTTTTTTTTTTTTTCAAGTCTTGGATAACAGCATCCTCACACTAAATCTTTGGGGTCTACCTTGCAATCATATGTGATCTGTCTTGTATATTTTGTATTGCTGTTGCTTAAATAGCAATAGCATGAGATAGAGTATTAATATACATTTTTTTCTTTTGTAAGTGCTATATAAATTTGCCTGGTACGGCTGCAGTCCTCCAGCTCTGTGCTGGACTTTTCAAAAACTGCCCGGGGTAGCTGCCACTTGAACAAAGTCTGTGGCATTAGTATTTTAAGAAATGTAGTTGCTGTATCCAGCAAGCCAGAATCAGCCCAGATAAAAAGTGGAATTTCTTGATTCTCCAGATTTTTAAAATGTAGAAATGTAGGCACCTGATTTACATTCATTAATCCATGGACCACTGTTTCTTGCTTGTACCTCTGGCTGACTAAATTTGGGGACAGATTCAGTCCTGCCTTACACAAAGGGGATCATAAAGTTAGAATCTATTTTCTATGTACTAGTACTGTGTACTGTATAGACAGTTTGTAAATGTTATTTCTGCAAATACCTTCTTATATAATATATATATATCAGTTTGATCACACTATTTTAGAGTCTTAATGCCAAGTCAGCAGATTTGCTTTATGAATTACAGGGACTAGAAATGCCCACATTCAGGAAATTTGTAATAACATCATCTAGGCACCTATCCCCACTCTAGGAGAAAGTCTGTACATACTGTAAATATGTGTGACTGCTTGACTTGAAAAGGCCTGGTTTCTGAATGTTTTACCACCCTTGTAAGTTTATAACTTTGACCATAAATTATGGTAAATATAACCAAACTCCAAAGGTTGTTCTAATCCATGCAGCTTACACTGATTGTGACAAACACATTCTTAGTAGCTAGTGTCTCATGTCACTGCACTGGAGTCTACGAGCCGGAACTGTGTGTGTGCGTGTGTAAGAGTGTGTGAGTGAGCGGGAGGAATCTGAATGCTGAAGACTAAGGAAGATGCTAGAGACTGACATGCAGAAGTCTCCTCACCGGGCTGTGTACTGAGTCGTGCTGCGTGTTGCCTCAGCGCTCCGGAGAGCGGCCGGGGAGCGTGCTGCCGAAGGTGACTGGGGAAGCGTTCATCTGTTGGCTCCTCGTTCTGCTCCTGGAGAGTGACAAGTACAGGCAACTTTTAACTGTTTCACTGGAAATGTACAATCTGTGTGTTCGAGTATTTGTTATAGTAAGAAACGTTTACACGGCTTGTAGAATTATTTCGTGGGAAAATAAATTTTTCTAACTTCTCCCACTTCCGTTTTAACCCTGCCTACCGTTCCTGTTACCTCCCAGTTTCCCGATCATGCCATCCCCCACCACCACCTCGCACAGTTTTGCTGTCTGTCAAAACCTAGAAGTGCTTCTTAAACCAAAGTTTCTGTTCTTCAGGAGTAATCAGGGCAAATGGAGTGACTTGCAGCGAACAAAACGTTAAGAATATATTTTCCTATGACAGATGTCTACTCTGATGGGGAAGCAAGAAGATACCATCTCCATGCCTCAGTGGTACGGCTGTAAGCAGCTCACAGTTGTGGTTGTCACACTAAGGCTAAAAGCTTATCCATGTCTCTTAAGTATACATTCCGTCCAGTGACGACTGGACGGGTAAGACAGTATTAGGTATGCAGGTACCTAGCACTTGAAATTTGTCCCTGGAAAATGCCTATTTATAAATGCCTGACTTCAGATTTGTACATAACTATTTTGTTAAATAAGTTGATCTATTTTTTTGTTTTGCTCCTTTGATGATTCCAGGTTCTTGCCAAATATTCGTGGACCTTTATAAGTAAACTGTTTCACTTTTAACTCATTTCTTCTACCCTGAAAAAAACTCAGTTTTAAAAATGAGTTACATATATATTTAATTTTGTCAGCTAATATAAAACATTCCCATCAGAATTAATGTATTTGTTAATTAGCTCTGTACTGTTGACATATGAATTAATTTATTGAATATAAAAACTGTAGCCGTAATATATAAATTGATGCAAAATAGTCACATCATTGGAAAACCGTATTCCAATTAGCATCATTTTATAAATATTTCTGATACACTTTCCATCATGGCAGGATGTTGCTGATCACCAGCCCCATCCTTTGCTACACCATAATTTCATCCCAATAATGACTTTAAAATATTTAAATTCTTGAACTATAACTGGTATTTAGCTAACCTGCTGCTACCATTAATTCTTTTCTAAGAGTCACAAATGAATTCCATTTGTTAAATTCTGTACCTGGATTCTTAGTTTTTCACTTTACTGTGAAACACGTTAGTCCAAATCAGAGCATTCCTCAAAAAACTATACTGCAGGTTTTGACGTAAGAGCATTTATACAAGGAAATTGTACAGTGGGCATATCTGTAAATGAGATTCCCAGAGATGATGGGGTATTTCCTGGCTTGTGAAATGTAAAATTATAGTCCTTTCACACAACAAAGGCTTAATCTTATCTACTCAAGTTGTAAAATCATGATTTTTGTAGTCGACCTAGAAAATGCTGGAAATGTTAACAGTTCTACTGGTTTTGTCAAACCCATTTTGGTCTTTCCTGTGCTCTTTCTCTACTGCTCATTTAAGTTACTGTTACAAAAAGGTGCTGCTAAACGTAGGGTGTCTTAGTCATACTGTACTTTGGGACAATGCCACATTTTTTAACATGGTCTGCTATGCATTCCTGTTAAACATTCGCTGTCAGCTACACTGAACTGTTCAACAAACCTGGTTTAAAGTCATTCACGTAAAACAAATAAAGAGCTGGCTTCTGCACTGTTTATTATTAGTGGTATCAATTGCAATTTCAGGAATGATTCTGATAGTTGGGAATGTTAAAAATTCAACAACATTTCTTACCTGTGGAGATCTTCCTTGGGGGCAATGCCAATCACTGATGTCACTTTAGTAGTGATCTTCCCATTAATGTCTGATAAAATGACAGCTGACAGCAGATAAAAGATCATAAAATATGAGCAGAATAACCTTCCTTCACCTTAATTCTACATGAGCAGCAATTCTTAATTCAGATATCGAATTTTATTCTTCCTTCGTTTTAAAAATAAAGATCCATCCTGATGACAAATTTAATTCCTCACTCTTGTCCCTTGGATCAGTAATGTAATGCTGCTAGTCTTGGATACTCTGATCTTATTAAAACTTCAAGAGTCACACTGTTAGAGAACAAAAGTAACTAGATGGTTTTGGGTCAGTTGGTTAATTTTGGCTAAATTATATTTTTAACTCTTTGTACTTCACTTTGCTATTTAAACTGTGATACAGGACTTTGAAGTAAAATGTACTCACCGTTCAAACAAAATGCCTTTTCTGTTTCACAGAAATATCTATGTCAACACTAAATATGTTAAAAGATAATATATTAATTTTCTTCCACATTTTCCTGATCTTTTTTCTTTTCATTGTATTTTTTCTGAAGTTTCCTAGTCCTTTAAGATTATGTGTTTGATTTTCCAATTTGCTTTATTTTTTGAAGGAAAAAAGCCCACTAAATATGTATGTTAAAGGAAACAATTTTCACAATATTAATCTGTCCTTGATTTCAATATGTAAATATTTTTTCTTCTATTTAACCTACATTGCTTATATTTTGATATTTGTCAGTATTAACCAAAAATTCACAAATTTGCTGCTAGCTAATTCTCTACCATTTTCATCTCAGCTTAGCGCATTAGGCTTTGTAGAGAGCATGAGAGAAAATGGATTCTGTGTACTTTAAAAAAATACATTTAAAGTTTGGGGAAGTATGCTGAGCCCTAGAAATAGAAGTGCCACAGGTAAACAGTATCTCTCTTTAGTAAAGTGATATCTACTGAAGATAAAGTACAGTGAAGGATTAAAGAAATCCTTCATATATCTTATATCTGAATCTCACAGAGCTTGAAATTTTTGCCTTCGGTAAGCATTTGTTGGCAATCTGCTCTGAAGCAGTGACAGAAAAGAGGGTGCCTGCCTCTGGGATTTTCCCACGTCAGGGTGGTAGTTAGGGGCCTGCCTAATAAACTGTTTCAAGTGTCCCGACAGAAGGCACTATGGGCCCTAGGGGTGCACAGAGAGAAATGCCCAACCCAACATAGGGGAAGGGTGTTCAAGAAAGGCTTCCTCAAAGGCGAGGCCATCTAAAGGTCTTACCTGATCCAGGAGGCCTCACCATCTTGGTAGATATCATCAACGGTCACCAGCATTCTTAACAGAAACCTACATGGGGAAAAAACTATTAAGCAGTTGTTTCCGATTATTCACTTTACATGCCCAAGGCTCAGAAATTTTGGGATGATTTGAATGAAAATTAACAAGAACATGTATATAACTCTACATGAGTAGCCTTTAACCTATGGCTGGGTATTGGACACTTACGTATATCTTATCTAAAAAGCAGGTAGGGTGAAGCAAATATAAGGTCATAATTAAAAAAAAAAAAAAAGGCAGTCACTTATATTGGCCACAACAGGGGGATGTTTGGTCACTTTTGTGATTTGGACAATGTTCTTGTTTTTCTCTAAATTTGGATTTGATTATGAAGTGGTCTTTTTGTGCCTTGATCTACCATAGTCACAGTAGCCTTATCTGATGCTGGCGTTCTGTGCAATGATGTTCAGCAAGAGAACACCAAGGCCTACCTGTCAGTGCCAGGCCCGCTCCCAGCTGTCAGAAGCCGTCGTCCTCCTTCTCACCAAACACGTCTCTCATAACTTTTATGGTATGTGTTCCAGTACATGATAAAAGGTACCCAATTTGTGGAATATCCTCATTTACTTTAATCTACAAAGTGAAAAAAATATTCATTTTACTTTGTAAAATCATGGGGAAAAAAGTAAACACAGTAACGGTAGACTATTTTAGAAGCAGTCCAGACTTCATTTGAAAGATGGTTTATTTACCTACCAAACCGTAAGCCGAAAAAGAGGTAAAATTCTCGGCCTGGTTATTAGCACACGGTCAATGTCATACTTCCCATGCCCTGAGTTCGTAAGGAACTACTACTCAGGAAATCAGGATTGGAAAACTAGTTTTAAAAACCAAATTAAATATTGCTAACTGTATTCCTTTTGTTAGATTCACCAATTAACATTAAAAATGACTTGCAGTCTTTACAAATTAAAACAAGAACCCAAATGAAAATATGTTCCAGACATCGATAGGTATCTCCCTTTCTTTATACTCTGCTAAATCCACAAAGAAAAAAATATTTTAAAATTACAAAATTTCATAATCTCATCCCACCCCCGAACACTTCCTCTCCTGATCCTTGGTGAAACAGCTGGCAGCCTTTTCTGTTTCCTTAGCAACCATGCCATCAATCACTTGGCCTCAGTTTGGTTTTTAAACACACACACGCGCATGCAGACACAGAATGAATGTTTGGAATTTTCATTTTGAAGGCTCCTGTGTGCTTCTGCATTTTACAAATTTTGCAATAAAAAATCCTATAGAATCCTTATTTGCCAGCCGAATCATGTCTTCTATTCTGGCATCTCTGAGAGAATCAACGTCCATGTCCTGTAAAGGCACAACAGACGGATCAAACCGCTGTAGCTGTTCCAGTTGTTCGAACGACAAGCCAGCTCCCATCATTCCTTTCCCTCCAATGTGAGGTTCCTGTTTGGAGGAAATGAATAAATATGAACAAATATCCTAGAATTAATAAGTGTGCCTGTATACAATTTAAGTTAAAAGACAAAGTGGGTTGTGGTTATCACAAGTTCCCAAAATAGAAAAAGTAAATACCTTTCATTTTTGTAGAATGCACATATTGTCTTTCCAAAGTAGGAAAGCAGTAATATGTGGCCACCTGAAGAATACCTATTACAGCTCATATGCTTTTCAATACCAGGACAGGAAAAGGCCTGAGCTTCACAGTTCAAACTGGATTCAAATCACAGCTCTGCAACCTTTCAGCTGTGTGATCTTTAGCAAGTAATTTTACCTAATTGTTTCCTCATCTATAAAACAAAATACTTGGGTCTGGGACTTAAATAAAAAAGGTGGTCTCATGCCTGGCATACCGAGGCATACGGTCCTTGATAAATGGAACATTATCATCAATAACAGTAATAGATAAAAATTTAGTTTTATTTATCAGACTCCCTTAAACTGACAGGAGTTCCTTAGGTCTCTAAAGATGCCTCTAACCCATACTAATTGGATAAATGTTTTTTTGTTGTTTTTAAATGCACCAGAATATTAGAAAGATCAATTAAGGCTGCATCGATTAGTTTAGAAGAATAAAAAATCATAAGGAATTGACTGATGCTTTCAGACCACTACTGCAAAAGATCCATAATCCTAATTTAAGTCCCCAATTCGCAGATAAATGTTTATGTGTTACCGAAAATATATTCTCTTAGGTATATGTCTGAGAACCTGTTGTTTATTAACCCAAAGGGGAAAAAATTCCATTTCTTTTAGGTATATATTGAGTATATGTGTGTATAGATATACACGCACATACAAAATTCCAAGTGAATTCTCAAACTTCCTTTCATCTACAACATAATTATCTTAATTTCTGCACCTAGAAACCATCTCAATTGTTTATTTACATATTCCAATTACCTACTAGACTTAGATACAGGAAGGGACTAAAGTTACATGTTCAACGTATCTGAATGTGAGCATGAGTACAGGTTGAAGCTTAATCTCAAACACCATGGGCTAAAAATCCAGTTACAAATTACCTGTTCAATAAAGACCGTAACAGAAAGACAGTGCTAGTTAAAGGACAAGAAAGGTTTTAAATGTTATACAATTTATATAAGAGACTACAAAAAAGCAGTAATCCTGAACCATTTTCTCCCTTTAGCTAGTCTTTTGATAGCCCAGTTATTTTAAAGCCTGTTTGGGCTCTAATGCGACATGAGAATAAATGCTCAACATTTTTCTTTTCTGAAAAATCTAGGACTGGGAGGAGGAAAATAAAGTTCTTGGAAACAAAGTGCTGAGTAACATGAACAAGAACCACAAATGAAAGGAGCACCTAGCAAAAATATACCTGAGCTCTGTGGTGCATTCACGCAATGGCAAGGAATGAACATGAAAAAACTGTCAGGATTTAAAATGGACTTAACGAGAGAAACTTTTTTGCTTTTAGCAATGTTTGTTATAGAAGTTTTACTTAACATATTTCTTCATATAACAGCCTGCATATATTACCACGCTTAGGTTTTTGTGTAATCAGGTAACAAAAAAATGGGAATTATTCTTACCTGGGGCTGAAGCTGAAGACAAGGAAACGCTGTGAGGGCCCAGGCCACCTGCTCTTCATTTTCTGCCAGTGTGATGGTGCATGTGCTATAAACCAACACGCCCCCCGGCTTCAGCAGCTTCACTGCCTGAAGAAAAATGTGATCAGATTACACGTACCACAAGGCCAAGCAGCTTAAGGAATTCTATATCTATCTACATGATACCTTTCAAATATTTGGGATAAATAGAATGATGTTCTGTATGCCCAGGACTCTTTCTTAATCAGAAGTTCCAGACTAGATACATTTCATTTCCTTGGAGCTGTTATAGTCCATTTGGAACAAGAGTCTCCGAAATCTGATTAGTCGGTTTCACAACTTCAGCCAGCAAATTTACATTTTTAGGCCAGACTCCTTTCAGAATTCCATATCCATGTATTCAATTGCCTTCTCAATATTTCCACTATGGAATTTGTCATGTCTTGAACTGAAACCCTATCTTCCCACTGAAACCTACTGGAGAAGTACTTCCATCCTTCCAGATGGTTAGGCCCCAAACCTTAAATTATCCTTTATCACATTACTCTCTCACATTCCCCATATATCAGCAAATCCTACTGTCTCTACCTTCAAAATATACCCAGAATTTGGCTACTTCTCATCACTTCCACTGCTACTGTCCTGGTCCAAGTCTCATGAACTTCTGCCCGGATTACTGTAACAGTCTCCTACTTAGAGCCCCCGCTTCCCCTCTGCCATCCTACAATCTATTCTATACAGCACCCAGAGAAGTACTTTCAAAACCCGTCACATCTCAGCTCAAATCCTTTGAATGCCGTCCATTATCTTGGAGTCAAAGCCCAAATCCTGACAGTGGCTTTCGGGGCCCTATGTTCTGACCCGCCATGACCACGTGCTCACCCTGCTTTAGCAACACTGGCCTCTGCCGGTCTGGAACACGCATGGCCACCCCACAGGCTCTGCGCACGAGCTTGGAAAGCTCCCCTCCTCCTCTGCCTCGCTTGCTCCTTCGCAATTATCTTTGCTCATCTGTCACCTTTCCAGCAACGCCCTCCCTGACCGCCCGATATAAAATGGCAACTATCCCAATCCAGCACCCCTGTTCTCCCTTCCTTTCTTTAGCTTGCTCCACAGGATTATTACCTTATAATAAACTGAATAGCTTACTCATCTATTTGTTAATTTTCTCCCCTAATCAGAACAGAAACCCCATGAATAAGGCAGGGACTATTTTTTTTTCACTACTGTATTATCAGCATCTAGATTAATATATTACATACAGCAGGTGCTCGATAAATATTTGCCCAGTAAAAAAAATGAATCGAGAAATAAGGTATTATACAAAAATGAATTTGTCCCAAGTAACTAAAGTTTATCTTTTTAAATTTTTAAAATCTTTTTTAAAATATGTAATATATACTTATGCTTTTTAAACCAGAATATGCTGATCAAAATTCAAACTTTGTTACTGTGTGCAAGCTATTATTTTAGGTACTTTACATGGATTTTCTCAAGAAAGCCTATAACAACTACGAGACATGATTGCTATCTCCAATTAGGTAACCTTATTAGGTAGTTATTATCCCCATTCCTCAGACGTGGAACCAATGTGCCGAAAGTCACTTATGTGGAGCATGCATGACTCCAATTAAGATGTGCTTGAGTCTGTTCTTCAAGAAACAGCTCAAACAATCTAACCTGACACCTAAAGGATCTAGAAAAAAGAACAAACGAAGACCAAAGTGAGAAGGAGGAAATAATAAAGATCGGGGTGGAAATAAATAAAATTGAGTCTTAAAAAACAACAGAAAAGATCAATGAAACCAAGAACTAGTTCTTTGAAAAGATAAAATTATAAACTTTTAGCCAGACTCATAAAAGAAAATGAAGAATGGGCCCGAATAAAATCAGAAATGAAAGAGAAGTGACAACAGATATGACGGAAGTACAGAGAATTATAAGACAATACTATGAACGATTATATGCAACCTGAAAAAATTGAACAAATTCCTCAAGATACAATATTCCAAGACTGAAATCAGAAACAAAAATCTGAACAGACCAATACTAATAACAAATTCGAATAAGTAATCAGAAACTCCCAACAAACAAAAGCCTTGGACTATATGGCTTCATAGATGAATTTTACCAATCATTCAAAAAGAATTACCTATCCTTTTCAAACTGTTCCAACAAATTTAAGAGGAGGGAAGGCTACCAAACCCATTTTATGAGGCTAGCATTACTCTGATACCAAAACTAGATAAAGACACTACAAAAAAAAATTAAAAATAAAACTACCATATATGATCCAGCAAGCCCAGTTCTGGGTATTTATCCGAAGATATCCAAAACACTAATTTGAAAAGAAACATGCATCCCTATATTCATTGCAGCATTATTTACAATAGTCAAGATATGGCAGCAACCTAAATGTCCAATGGACAGATGAATGCATAAAGAACATACAGTTCATATATCCAATGGAATATTACTTGGCCATAA
Source organism: Rousettus aegyptiacus (assembly GCF_014176215.1). Lineage (NCBI taxonomy): Eukaryota > Metazoa > Chordata > Mammalia > Chiroptera > Pteropodidae > Rousettus > Rousettus aegyptiacus. The sequence goes on along the minus strand of NW_023416285.1, from coordinate 88,503,259 downwards.
AAAAAAAAAACTTAATCTGACAATTTACAACATGGATGGACCTAGAAGGTATTATGCCAAGTGAAATAAGTCAGAGAAAGACAAACACCACAGGATTTCACTTACATGTGCAATCTAAAAAAATTAGAAAACAGAAATAAACTCATGATATGGGTAACAAACTGATGGTTGCCAGATGAGAGGGAGATTGGTGAAAAAGGTGAAAGAGATTAAGTACAAATTTCCCATTATAAAAACAGGCACAGGGATGCAAAGTATAGCATACAGTAGTTAATAGTATTGTAACAACTATGTATGGTGTCAGACGGTTATTAGACTTAACGGGGTGATCACTTCCTAAGTTATATAAATGTCTAATCACCATGTTGCACACCTGAAACTAATATAATATTGTATGTCAACTGTAACTGGAAAATAAATTAATAGAAAAAACATGTGTCTGATTCTAAGGTCCACATTCTTCTCAGTTTCTATCCATGCCAGATGGTATACCTACCATAGTCTCAACTCTAACACTGCTGGCTGTTCCTTTCCATTGAGATGATGCATCCTAAGTGGCCTTTTTGAATTTTCTTTTTACTATGGCCTCGAACAAATAAAAAGTGTTTTTAAAACAGTGTCCTAACTTTACCCTCAAGTCAAAGTGAGTTTTGCCTACAAGTAAAACTTATTTAACGCTGCTTGCTCTTTTAATTCCCAGGATGTATTCTTCAGACTGTATAAAATTAAAAAAAGGTAAAATAATCCATTACCAGTACAAAAGAAGACACCAGAAGAGATGACTAGAAATGTACTGATGGACAACTTTAGAGACTGAATAATATTGTATCCATTACTGCTGTAGCCTATGTGTTTACAATTAAGGCTTGAGAGAAATTAATGAAGTAATCCTTGGTCAAATGTTTATATTCTGTGAAATCTACAGTATCATTTTTGCAAGACTGAGAAAAATCCTTGGATATTCCGTCTGGGATTCCAACTGAAGACCAGTTAGATCTGCAAAGTTTTTATGTTTCTTCTATGCTTGATACTGTCACTTCCCATTTTAATTCTCATTGGATTTCCATTATTATTTTTTTTACTTGTCAATTACAGTTAACATACCATAGTTTATTAGTTTTAGGTGTATAGCAATGATTAGACGTTTCTATAACTGGACTTCCCACTTTTAATTTGCTTTCTTAAGATGATCCAGGAACACTATTAAAAAGAGTAATTTGTTTTATATCTAATTCTTTACATCAAGTAGTAAATAATCTAGTGACTTTTTTAAAGGTAAAGCAGAATGTTTGAAATTCATTATGTCTCAATGAAGAAATTCTACTATTGCCTATAATGAAAGAGTCAACATAAAGGTCCATGAATTCAAAACTAGATCTTCTGTCCTTTTTTTGTCTGATAAAATATACATATAAGAAACTTACCATTTTAACCATGTTTAAGTGAACAATTTAGTGGCACTATGTACGTCCACATTGTTGGGCAACCACCACCATTATCCATCTCCAGAATATTTCCATCACTCCAAACTTACTCTGTACCTATTACACAATAACTCCCCATTCTTTCAAGCCTCCAGTTCCTGGTAACCTCTAGTCTCTATGAATTTGCCTAGTCTGGTTACCTTATGCAAATGGATGATACAGTATGTCTTTTTTGTGTCTGGCTCATATCACTCAGCATAATATTTTCGAAGTTCGCCCATGCTGTAGCATGTATCAGAATTTCATTCCTTTGTGAGGCTGAATAATATTCCACTGTATGTATATACAACGGACGCTTGGGTTGTTTCCACATTTTGGTTATTGTGAATGATGCTGCTATACACACTGCTCTCAAGCTCTGAAATATCAAACTAGTAAAGGCCAACTTTCTCTCACAGCAAGGTATCTACACATACCACAGTAAAGAGCTTTCGCTGTAATGGCTGGTAAGACGTCACTTCCTTCAAAGTCCAAGAACAAGCCATATTTGGTCTCTGTCCCATTCCGCTGCAGGGTGCATCAAGAAGAATTCGGTCAAACGATTCTGGTAAGAATGGAGGCTCTCCTATGAAGAGAATTATATCAACATATTTGCTATCTGCCTTATTGGTTTACAATAAAATAAACTCCTGAGACAGAAGCAATGATCAAGAACTTAAAATCATAATCTGGAACAGAAAGTACAGAAAAACAATTCTTCCTTCAATCAAGTAGCTGGTGAAACTAATAACAACTTATATTTAATATAGGTCTGTAAAAAGGTAGCCGTGCGACTAATAAGAGTTTTTTGTTTTGTTTAATTTTGTCAGAGGAATGAATAATTTGTTGAGGGCTGTGTTTTAGAGGAATTCATCTGGCCGCAGGATTAAAAATAAAACTATACAAGTATTTTAACAGAAAGATTTATCCTTAAGAGACAACTTAGTATAAATAAATAGTATAAGGAATCAGTTAAATGGATGTTGGAGAGCTGGAAAAGCAAAAGGAGCTCATGGGGGCGCCCTAGAGCTAAGAACCACAGAAAGCAGCTTCTGCCTCTATCCCAGGACAAACAAAGGGAGGAAGTTCATTTATCAGTACCAAAAAGCCTAGAGCGGAGCCTCCACCGAGCTGGGTTTCAGAACTCCAAGGAAGGGGTTGCTACCTAGCTTCCTCCTCCTGTTCCTCAGGACTCAGAGCAGGCAGCATCAGGGAGCTGGGACACAGACCTCTGAGGGAGGGGGTTCTGTCCACTCCATACTGATACTTAATGGAAGAAGCTAGAAATGCATCTGCCAAGGCAAAGGGCTTAGCTGTTCTTCCCAAGTGAAATGACTTTATTTCAGCCAGAATGTTGGGAAGTTTAAGCCTAAAGGCACTTTTGAAAATAATGGAGATTGTGGTGGTAAGCAATTAAGAAAAGGCTGGCAGTTTCATGAGAACAAGTTAACCACAGACCAGCCAGAAATTTCCCTGAGAACTAAGGAGAACCTTTATAGGGTAGAAACAAACCTCAAAGACTAGCCTCAAAGATTACCTATGGGAAGGGACCAGAAATTTATTGGATCAAGATGGTATAGCAATTTATGCCCCAGAGCACTAATGAAAACAGGAGCAATCAACCTGCAATTAGTGGAGCCAGGAATAGCATCTTGAGATACCAATTCAAGCAGACAGTGTAACACAAAGATCAGGGAAAGACAGAAAAGAGAGCCCTCATAAAACCACTGTTATCCCAGGATTACTCTGCGCATGCCCATAAAATATACTTTGCTACAACAGTCTAGCCATCACAGTAAACAAATAAGCAAACTATAAGCCAGAGGAAGAGTGGTTTTGTATCTAGTTGCTGCAATGTCCAATTTTTAACAACAAATTATGAACTATGCAAAAGAATAAGAAAGTGTAACCCAACATAAGCTAAACTATCCTTGAGAGAGCCTACATGCCAAACTTAACAAAGACTTTTAGAAAGCCAATAAAAATATGTTCAAAGAATTAAAGAGAAAGAAATCATGTTTCAGGAAGTAAAAGACCATACAGGGTCAATGTCTCATCAAATATTTACAAAAAGAGGCAAAACATAGAAATTCTGGAGTTGAAAGTATAATAAATGAAATGAAAAATTCACTAGAGGGCACAATCATAACACTAAGCTGAAAGGAAAAAAAAATCAATATACTTGAAGAGGGAGAAATTATGTAATCTAAAAATCAAAGAGAAAAATGAAAAATGAACACAGCCTCAGAGACACCATTAAGTGTGACACCATTAAGTGCACCACCAACACAGGCATACGAAAAGTACCAGAAGAAAAAAGGACTAGGGAAACATAATAAAAAATCAAAGAAGCTCAATGAACTTTACGTAATGTCACAAGGTTGTGCTACCACATTATTAATCAATGCTTAAACTTCTATTAATTCGCCTGTTACCTCTTACACCTTTGACAACATATCTCCTGACTAAAGGAGGCTGAACTCGTCAAGAAGGGACAGAAATTCCAGGGCAAGCTAAGCCTGCAAGCAGGAATCACATAAGAAACCCAAGGATCACAGCTACAAAAACACTCTGCACAGCAAAGTTCTAAGACAGCGCCCCAAATACCTTGCCAAGTGACCTGTTGACAACTTTTCTTCATGAGCATACAAAAGACCACACCGAGGAAGAGGCTTAACATTAAAATGAGACATGTGATATGTAGCAAGGCATGTTGGAAGCATGTCTAGGAACAGCGCATACTCATGGTCTCCCACAATTCCGGGAACTCTCCACCCTTTCTCGGAAGTCCCCACCCCTACCTACCACCAATCCTGTAAGGCTCTCCTCATTCCTCCAAATTAAGGAGGTGCCTTTCCAGCGTAAGCTCACCCTCTCCATTCCTTGATCAAAAATAAAGTTTCTGCTCTGCTTTACCAAACACACTCCCATTCCATTGGTGTGAGTGACACTAGGCAGAAGGACCCTGATTTGAGCTTCCTGACCCATATGGGTCAGTGACAGGAGAACAGATGCAAAAAGACCCAAAATCAAACACATCATAGTAAAAATTTTAAAAGGCAAAGGCAACGAGAAAAACCTTAAAGCTGCAGGATAAAAATGACTCTCACGTATTAAGGAGCCACTAAAAGATTAAACAGATGTTTTCTCATCCCTGAGACTGGAGACTGCAGAAAGATTATCTTTCAAAAATAAATGTGAAATAGAGACACCCCCAGATAAAAACTGAATCGTTGCTAATTAGCAGACCTGCTTTATAAGCAATTATAAAAGTAACTCAAGTTGAAAGCAACTGACACCAGAACGTAATATAAGTTCACATGAAAAAACAAACAGCACAAGGTAATTATGTAATTATATAGATATATATAAAAAAACAGTATAAATACATATTTCCTCTTTTCTTCTCTTGATTTAAAAATCAGTCATATAAAAAACAATACATATATAATTGTACTGATGGGACTATATACATAATAAAGGTTATATGTGTAAAATGTGTTTATACATAGCAAGTGCAATACATTTGCCAATAACAGCAAAAAGGGTGCGTGTTAGTGAAGCTGCCTTAGAGGAAGGAAATGACACCAAATGGTACCCCAAATCCACAGGAACAAAAGGGAACCGGTAAGAAAGGTAATATAACAAAACCTAAAATTACGTATTTTTTCTTCTCAGTTTCTTTTAGAATTTTATAGACGTAAAAATATATAAAATAATATTATAACTATGTATTGCTGAGTTTGTAACACATAATCTGAAGTCATTAAAGGAAGTAAAATGTTATTTACATTAGTATATATGTACTTGATATAAAAAAGCATTAAAATACAGAGAAACAAAAAAATCCCAGAGAAATAGAAACAAAAAGTAAAATGAAAGACGTAAATCCAAGTATATCAATAACAACATTAATGTGAATGGATCACTACTGGTCAAGATGGCAGAGTAGGTAATTGCAGTGCTCATTTTTTCTCACAAGAAGATAGAAATTTTAATTAATTATATGATAGCCATCAATGAGAATTGCCTGAAGACTAGCTGAACAGAACTCCTATAACTAAAGATATAAGCAGCAGCCAGGATGAGACTAGTAGGAGAGATGGAGACATGGAGTGGGCAGGTCCCATAACTACAATGTGACAATTAAAAATCAAGAGGGGTATCTTGACTGCAGAGGTCCCTCCTCAGGAGGGAAGAGTCCAAGCCTCACACCAGGCTTCTCAGCCTGGAACACCATTGCCAAGAGGAGTCCCCATAACACCTGGCTGTGAAAACCAACAGGGACTGCAGCTCATCTGAGTAAGACAAAGAGCTGCTGTATACCAAGGTGTCCTCTTAAAGGGGCCAAGCACAAGATTCACTCACTGGCAAACTCCCTTGATCTGAGCTCCAGTGCAAAGGAAACAACTCTAAAAGTGCCTAGGACATACAGGGAAAAATCTAAATGAACTAGATTCAAAGTGAGGGCTCAAGGGACTGGGACAGAGTAGCTCTCCCTAGGCACACGAGTGCTAGCAAGTACCACTGTTCCTTTGTTGAACTCTCCTCCCATTCAGCTGGCCTGGCACAGGCAGATATCAAATCTGAGCTCTTCGTCAACTTGGCTAACACCTTTCACCCCACCCTGGCGATTCCCTGAGACCTTGTCTCCCACTCAACCCCCTTATCCTGCCCGAGCCACTTCCAGTGGCTTTTCCATATGAGCGAGCTGCCTCAGATCAAGGTATGAACATTCGAAAATCTTTCAAAGGTCCACAAGCCCCCATAAGCAGCAGATAGCCTTGGTATGCCCTGTATCTCTTGCTAAGCAGCCCAAGCCCAGTCAGTACAAGTGGCTCCTGGTCTCAATTTGCATTGCAATTCCTGTTGGGTGGCCCCAGGCTGTATTAAGCTATAGTAAGTGTTGGCTTAGAATAGATTAATTGGCTGCCGCATGTGGCAACTGACCTCAGCTTACACTGTGGTCCTCATCAAAGTGGCCCAAGACGAGTATTAGTGGCAGCTGACCTCACATCACAGTTTAACCTCTCCCGGCACCTCTAAACCCAGAACAGCAATAACCAACTAAATACCACTTTTCTAGCTCCCACCAGGCAGTCTGAAGCTGGGCAAAAGTGGCAGCTGACCTTGGCCAGCACCAGAGCCTTTCCCAAGAGGCTCCAGAACCAACATACACAGTGGCCTGCTTCACACCACACAAGAGCACTACCTAACCAGCTCCACACATGACACATCCAAAGGATGAACATGAGGGGCACCATAGCCCCACTAAAATAACTCTCACTCTCTGGGTTCAGCCCCCACACAACAGCTTGTCCAGCTCCTGGACAACAGCTTGTCCACTGTAGTCACTATCAGCTCTCACGGCCAGTCAGCCTAAGGATCAACTCCAGCCACTGACGTGCCAATAGCAAGTAAGGCTAAACGACAATAAGAGGGCACACACAACCCACTCAAGGGACACAACTGGAGCATCTGGCTCAGGTAATCAGGAATGCTATGCCCCGGGTCTCAAAGGACAGTTACTACGTAAGACCACTCTGCCAAGACTGGGAGCCGCAGATCTACCTAATATATAGAAACAAACGCAGAATCAGCAGTATGAGTTGACAAAGAAACATCTCTTAAATCAAAGAACAGAACAAAACTCCAGGGAAAAAAAGCTAAATAAAATGAAGGCAAGCAATTTACCAGATGCAGAGTTCTAAACGGTGATTATAAGGACACTCTATGAACTTATGGGAAGAATAGACAAACTCACTGAGAACTTACTCAAAGAGAGAAAAAATAATCAAAAAGAACCATTCAGAAATGAATACAATAACTAACATGAAGAATGCAGAGAATCAACAGATTAGATAAAGCAAAGGATCGAATCAGTTAACTGGAAGAAAAGTAGCAGAAAACACCCGATCAGAAGAGCAAAAAGAAAAAAATCAAAAACCTCTGGAACGACACCAAGCATACCAACATGTGCATCATAGGGATATCAGAAGGAGAGAGAAAGAAATGAAAACCTATTTGAAGAAATAATGACTTTAAACTTCCCTAACGGGGTAAAGGAAATCTACAAGTCCAGGAAACAGAGTCCCAGACAAGATGAACCCAAAGAAGCCCACACCAAGACACATAATAATTAAAATGTCCAAGGTTAAAAACAAAGAGAGGACCAGCAAGATAAAGGCAGCTACTTACAAAGAGACTCCTATAAGAATGTCAGCTGATTTCTCAACAGAAATTGTGCAGGCCAGAAGGGATTGGCACGAAATATTCAAAGTGATGAAAGACCTAAAAGTAAAGTTACTCTATCCAGCAAGATTTAGAATCAAAGGAGGGATAGGTTCCCAGACAAGATAAAGTCTAAAGGAGCTCATCGCCACTAAACCAGTATTATAAGAACTGTTAAAGAGGCTAAAGATGTGAATAAGAAAACATAGGTGAGGGATTTATACACTGGTGAGGTCAGAAACAGGGCAGAGTGAGAGATGTCTGCAGATCTCTCCTCTTGAAACAAGATGAACATCTAATACTCAACAAAACACACTCAAGTATGTCAGAGCGAGAAATCTATGAATAAGAGCTACCACAGGTCAGAACCCCGAATTTCAAGTGATAGACTGGGAGAAACAAAGAAGCTGCCTCTCTCAGACAGAGCTCCCTACAACAGAAGGGGTAGGGGAGAGGTGTGGTGGGTTCCCTGAACAGCCCTGCCTGAGAGCTGTGAGCTCCATGTGCAGCGGCAATGCCCAGAGATCAAGGCAGAAAGCAGAGAAACGGGGATGGCAGAAAAGTGGAAACAGCAGAGAAGCAATGGTTGATTACTACCAGCCATGGCTGTAAAACAAGGCTGAACCACATATCCTTCAAGACCCAACACAGCACAGCCCAAGGGTAATCCGAGCAAAAGCTACCAAAACCGTCATGAACACTGACAGGAACTGAGACTGAGGGTAGCAAGTGTGATTAAATATTTATAAGAAAAAAAAAAAAAGGTATTATTAACACTTTATATAAAGCAGGAATCCAAGAGGCTTGGATGCCACCTACAGGAAATCAAAAGAAAAACACCTTCTTTGCAACAGACTAAAAAGAGACCTTTGTATAATAAATCTTTCTGGGGAAAGAAAAAAAAAAAAAAAGCAGAATACACTTCCATTAATGCCCAGGCAGAAAAATAGCCCATTAAACACCATGAACAACCAAGGTGATAAGGCAGCTTAGAAAGAAAGAGAAAAATCTCCAGAAATAAGCTTAAAGACATAGAAATATGTGACTTAAATGACAGAGAATTCAGGATGGTACTTCTGAAAAAACTCAATGAGATCCAAAATAATTAATATCAACAACTTTAGGAATTGAAGAACCAAAAAGAATTTCTGGAGATGAAGAACACACTAAGAGATAAAAATTGAAATAGCAAGCTTGGGAAATAGTCAACCAAATGGAAGAAAAGATCAGTGATATCAAAGACGGAAATTTAGAAATAAATCAGAAGGAAGAAGAGAGAAACCTAAGAATGAAAAATAATGAAAGAGAAATATCAGAACTAGGTGAAACCATCAGGAAAGGAAACATAAGAATAATGGACATTCTCAAAGGAGAGGAAAAGGAGCAGGGATTAGAAAGCATCTTCAGACATAGTTGATGAGAATTTCTCAAATCTAAGGAATGAACTGGAGCTTGGAATTCAACACCCAATTATCTTAACCCAAAAAGGCCTTCTCCAAGACACATCATGTTAAGATTATCAAAAACTAATAACAAAGAATTCTCAGGGCAGCCAGAAAAAGAAGATGACAACCTATAAAGGAAAACCCATTAAATTATCATCGGACTTCTCAGCACAAACCTTACAAGCAAGAAAGGAGTGGAATCAAATATTCAAACTATTTAATGAAAAGAATTACAAGCCAAGAATAATGTATCCAGTAAAGCTCTCTTTTAGATAGCAAGAATAAATAAAGATCTTTCCAGACATATAAAAAATTGAGGGAATTCTCCACTACAAAGACTGCATTACAGGAAATACTGGAAGGTGCCAGCTCACCTAAAACAAAATGACAAAAAAATACATCACTACGAGTAAGGCGAGTAGCAAGCAGATAAAAGTAGAGGAGTGCAACCCTTACTAAGAACAAGGCATTATAAGCTTAAACAATAAGATTTGCTATAGCGAGATAGTAATGAACCGTTCAGCATACATAGAAACAAATTGAGACAACAATGACCGAAAAGGGGAGGATTCAAAGATCAAAATTTACAAAGGGGAATGGAGATGAGGCACATGAAGAAGAAAAGGGGACTACTATGGGACTACTATGTGTACACACACACACACACACACACACACACACACAATCCTCTACATATATGTCATGGTAACCACATGCCAAAGATTCAGAACTGAAATACATAACCTAAAACAAGAACCAGAGGGAAGATCTACAAAACCCCACCAAAAAAGAAACAAACAAACAAACAAACAAACAAACCCAGAAACATAAGGACATGAAAGCAATGGAAACACTGAGCTACCAGAAAGCAAAAGATAAAATGGCTATAGGAAAACCTCATATTTCAATAATCACACTAAATGTAAAAGGACTGAACTCACCAACAAAAAGGCAGAGTTGCAGATTAGATCAAAAACTAAAACCCAACAATGTTCTGCCTCCAAGAGACACATCTCAGTTCCAAAGACATATACAGACTCGAAGTGAAAGGGTGTAAAATGATATTTCAAGCACATGGCTTTCAGAGAAAAGTGGGAGTAGCAGTACTAATATCAGACAAAACAGATTTCAAAATAAAAAAAGGAATGAAAGATACCGAGAGATACTTCATAACGATAAAGGGTATCATACACCAAGAAAACATAACGCTTATTAATATCTACGCTCCCAATCAAGGTGCCCCGAAATATATAAAGCAATACTAACAGAACTAAACGGCAAAACAGAACAAAACACTATCATAGTAAGGGACCTAAATACCCCAATGTCGGATATGGACAGATCATTCAAACAGAAAATCAATAAAGAAATAACATCCTTAAATGACACATTTAGACCAGCTGGACATAATCGACATTTACAGAGTTTTTCATCCCAAAATAAATGCTTATACATTCTTCTCTAGTGCACATGGAACATTCTCAAGAACCAACCACATACTGGGACACAGAGATAGCCTCAACAAATATGAGGGTTTAAATCATACCGACCATATTCTCTCATCATAATGCTTTGAAGATAGAGATCGACTGTACAAAGAAACCGGGAAGAACCACAAATACATGGAGATTCAACAACATGCTACTGAAGAATGACTGGGTCAGAGAAGAATAAAGACATCAAGAGATACGTAGAAATAAACTATAATGACAGTACAACATAGTAAAACTTTTGGGACACAGCAAAAGCGGTAATAAGAAAGTTCATATCATTACAGGCCTACCTCCAAAAACAAAACGAGCCCAAACAAACAACCTAACACTTAATCTTAAAAAAACACTGGGGGGGGGGGACTAGAAAAGAAGCCTAAAATCAGAAGAAAGGAGAAATCAAAATTAGAGCAGAATTAAATAAAACTGAAAACAATAAATAAAATAAATGCAACAAAGATCTGGTTCTTTGAGAAATTAATAAAACTGATAAAGGACATAAAAAAAATCAGGATTGTATGACAGACACCACAGAAAAACCAAGGATCATACAAGAATACTACAAAAAAGTACATAACACAAAATTTAATGAGCTAGAGGAAATGGACAAGTACTTAGATACAACCTTCCTAGACTAAATCAAGAACTGAAAATCTAAACAGATCATTTAGCAGTATGGAAATTGAAACAATCATCAAAAGCTTACCAAAAAGTAAAAGTCCATGACCTGATGGCTTTACCAGTGAAATCTACCAAATATTCAAAGATTTAATACCCATTCTCCTCAAACTATTCAAAAACATCAAAGAGGTAATACTTCCTAACTCATTTTATGAGTCCAATATTACTCTGATACCAAAACCTGGTAAAGATAACACAAAAAAAGAAAACTACAGACCAATCTCTCTCAAGAACACAGATGCAAAAATCCTAAATATGATAATAGTGAACAAAATACAGCAACATAGTATAAAGATTAAACACCATGATCGAGTGGCCTTCACACCAGAGGCACGGGGATGGTTCAACATATGCAAATCAATTAATGCAATACAGCACATAAACAAATTAAAAAATAACAATTATATGATCATAATAATAGATGCAGAAAAAGACTTCGAGAAGATACAGTACCCACTGGTATTGGCAGAAAAACAGATACATGAACCAGTGGAAAAGAATTGAAAGCCCAAAAGTAAACCCATAGTTATATGGGTAAATGATTTTTGACAAAAAAGTCAAAAACATGCAGTGGAGAAAGGAAAGTCTCCAATAATGGTGCTGGGAAAACTAGAAAGCCACCTGCAAACGAATGAAACTAGACTCTCTACACACCAAAATTAACTCAAAATGGATTAAGGACCTGAAAGTGAGACCTGAAACAGTAAAACACATAGAAAAAAACAAAGGAACAAAACTCAAGGACCTTGGTCTTAAAGAGGTTTTTATGAATTTGACCTCAAAAGCAGAGAAGTAAATGCTAAAATAAATGAATGTGATTACATCAAACTAAAAAGCTTCTGCTTGGCAAAAGAAATAGTCAACAAGGTAAAGAGACAACCATCCGAATGGGAAAATATATTCGCAAGAACACCTCCGATAAGGGGCTAGTATCCGATATATACAAAGAACTCATACAACTCAATAACAACAACAACAAAAATAAACAATCCATTCAAAAAATGGGCAGAACACCTAAAGAGACACTTATCCCTAGAGGACATACAAATGGCCAACAAACATATGGAAAGATGGTCAACATTGCTATTAGAAAAATGCAAATCAAAACCACAATGAGATACCATCTCACACCTGTGAGAATATCTGTTATCAACAGGACAAGTAATAACAAATGCTGGAGAGGATGAGGAGGAAAAAGGAACCCTCATACACTGCTGGTGGGACTGCAAATTAGTACAGCCATTATGGAAAAACAGTATAGAGTTTCCTTTAAAAACTAAGAATTGATCTACCATATGATCCAGCAATCCCTCTACTGGGTATTTATTCCAAAAACTTGAAAACTCAAATCCAAAAACATATTTGCACACCGAAGTTCATAGCAGCATTATTCACAGTGGACAAGACATGGAAGCAATCAAAGTATCCTACGATAGATGATTGGCTAAAGAAGCTGTGGTAGATATATATGATAGAATATTACTCAACTATAAGAAGAGATAAAATATTGCCATTTGTGACGATATGGATGGGCCTCGAGATAATCATGCTAAGCGAAATAATCCAGACAGAAAAAGTTGAAAACCACATGATATCACTTATGTGTGGGATATAAACCTAAAAGCAACAAATGAATAGGACAAACAGAGAATCATGGACATGGACAACAGACTAGCAGTTACCAGAGTATGGGGGAGAGGTAGATGGGTTAAAAAGGGTCAAATATGTGGTGACAGAAAGAAATCTAACTATGACAGATGAACACACAGTGTAAATATATATATGCCTTACTATTAAAGTGTACAAATGAAACTTATTGGATGTCATTAAACAATGTCACCAAAAACAAAACAAAACAAAAACCCACATACACAATGATCCAAAATCTATGAGACACAGCCAAAGCAATTTTCTGAGGGAAATTCACAGCAGTACAGGCCTACCTCAAGAAACAAGAGAAATCTAAAATAAACAAGCTGATTTTACACCCAATGGATCTAGAAAAAGATGAACAAAGTCCAAAGTAAAAAGAAGGAAGAAAATCATAAAGATCAGAGTAGAAATAAACTAATTTAAAAATGCATTAGAAAAGATCAATGAAACCAAGAGCTTATCCTTCAAGATAAACAAAATTGAAAACCTCTAGACTCATCAAGAAAGAGAAAAATAAAATCAGAAATGAAAGTGACAACCGACACCACAGAAATACAAAGGATTATAAAGAATATTATGAACAATTATATGCCAACAAATTGGGCAACCTGGAAGAAATCAGTAAATTCTTAGAAACATAACTATTTTCCAAGACTGAGTCAGGAAGAAACAAAATCTGAACAGACTGATATCTGCTACAAGATCGAATAATCAAAAAACTCTCAACAAACAAAAGTCCTGGCTTCGCAGGTGAATTTTAGCAAACATTCGAAGAAGAATTAACACCTATTCTCCAATTATTCCAAAAAATTCAAGAGGAAAGAAGTCTTCAAAGCTCGCTTTACAAGGCTACCATTATCCCAATTCCAAAACCAGTGAAACACATTACAAAAAAAGAAAACCATAAGCTAATATCTCTGATAAACACAGATGAAAAAATCCTCAGCAAAGTGATCAAACCAAATTGATACATTAAAAAGATTAAGCAAGGACAACAAAAGAAAAAGTAAATACATGGGACTACATCAAACTAAAAGGTTTTTGCACAATGAAGGAAATCATCAATAAAATGAAAAGACAACTCACTGTATGGGAGAACATAATCACCAATAATACATCCCATAAGGGGTAAATATCCAAACTATATAACAAACTCACACTACTTAACACTAAGAAAACAGACAATTCGATTAAAAAATGGGCAGAGGACCTGAATAGACATTTCTCCAAATACGACAGAGCTGGTCGACAGATATATTAAAAGACGCTCAACATTGCTAACCATCAGGGAAATGCAAAACCACTGTGACATATCACCTCACACCTGTCAGAATGGTGATCTTCGATAAATCAACAAACAAGTGCTGGCGAGAATGTAGAGAAAAGGGAGCCCTGTGCGCTGTTGGTGGGATTGTAAACTGATACAGCCAGTACGGAAAACAGGATGACGTTTCCTCAAAAATCCAAAACACTAATTCGAAAAAATATAAAGACCTCTATATCCATTGCAACATTATTTACAATAGCCAAGCTATGGAAACAACTTAAGTATCCATCCACAGATGAATGGATAAAGAGCATGTGGTACATACAATGGAATATTATTCATCCATAAAAAAGAAATTGTACCATTTATGACATGGAGGGACCTAAAGGGTATTACGGTGAGTGAAATAAGTCAGAGAAAGATGAATACCATATGATTTCACTTGTATGTGGAATCTAAAAAAACAAATTTAGTGAACAAGCAAAATAGAAAGAAGCTTATACAGAGTATATACTGATGGCTGCCCGGTAGGAGGGGATTAGGGGCTGAATAAAAAACATAAAAGACTTAAAAAGTACAAATTTCCACTTATAAAAATAGTCAGGGGACATAAAGTACAACATAGAGAATATAGTTAATAATGTTGTAATAACTATGCATGGTGTCACATGGGTACCAGACTTATTGGCGTGATCACTTCGTAAGGTATATAAATGTCTAAACACTACGTAGTACACTTGAAACTAATGTCAACTGTAATTGCAAAATAAATTTTTAAAATGTTCAAATCAAAAAAAATCACCTTCACATGCTATATATAAGAATTTTAATCACAGTAATGCAATTCATAAAGCATGTGAAAATCACCTTGAAGTAAAATTGCAGAATTATTACTATTTCTGTGCTCTTGCATTTTTCTATTTAGTATTCCTTATTTTTCCTGTGTTCAGCTAACAACCCATTGTACATATATATTAAAACTTTATTACTAAGAATAAAAATAATTTAAGATTGTGAAAGAATTATATTTTCTAAAGATGACTACCACAATATCATCCTTCCCACAAACTGACAATTTCGCATTGACACTCCTATTAAGAGGTGGGGTCTAATGCTCCTTCTCTTTTATTCTGGGCAAAAGCAGAACTGATGGATGCTACATGACTCCTGGACTAGGTCATAAAAGACAAAAGAGCTTCTGCCTGAGATCTGAGAAACTCACTGTTGGAACCCAACCAACATGCTCTGAGAAAGTCCAGGACACATAGGCCATGTTTAGGTCCCAGCTGAGAGCCACCATCAAACTCCAGACATGAATGTGAGAAAGCTTCTGAGATGACGCCTCCCTCAGCTACCATGTGACTATTGTTACAAGTGATACAGAAAGTGAGAACCACTTACCTGAGTGCCCAGTCAACTCCCAGAATTGTCAAAAAAAAAAAGTAATAATAAATGATTGTTTTAAGCCATTAACTATTGGGATGTTTTGTTACAACAGCAGCACATAAGCAGAGCGAATTGTGTAAAAATGAAACTACCATGCAGCTTGATGTTAGTGTACAGTTACTGAGTCACTGCCACCTTAGACTACACACCTAACTTACTCTCTTAGAGCCTTCCAAAATCTTTCGACTTAAAGGGACAGGTCATTTTGAAGGGATATCACTCAAACAGAGGGAAGAGATGCCTGAGCAAGGTATAAAGAAAAAGCGTGCGAAGCTTCCATGACCTCTCCCAGTGGGTCACTCTCCCCGAAACCCCATGTGTTCACAAGCCTAGAGGTAGTACAAATTGCTCTTTTTGGTTTTGTATGGAGGCTCCATTACATAGCTGTGGTTGATTAATCAATGACCACTGGCTATTAATTCAACATCCAGTCCCAACACTGACAGCTGGCTCCCCTGGTGACCAGCCCGAAGGTCCCTTCATTGACAAAACAAAAGACACCTATATAGCTCCCTTCCCCCCTTCCAAGCATTTTAGGAGCTCTGGATCAGAAATGCTAAGAAAGTCAAATATGTGTTTCTTATTGTAAATCACAATGTCACATTCCCACTTCCAGGTGTTGCCTTTAAAAGGACAGGCAGTACAGTCTCTCCTAGTCCCTTTCCCTCGCCCTTTGTAAATAACTGGAAGAGCTGTCCTAGAACGAAAGATGCAAATCCCAGCATTTGATACCCACTTCTACCTGTTAGGTGAGAAAAAATAAACAACAAAACAAAGACACAAAAAACACTTCTATCTTTCCTAAGCCACTGTATTCAGGGTCTCTCAGGCGTAGACCATTAGCCTATACACAAATATAAATCAATCTCCTACAGGCCTCTGGCTAAATAACCATTTAGGGTTGACAATCAACTGACCATGAAATGCTCTTCTAATATAACTAAGAAATTCAATCTAACCTGTTCTTACAAAGGACAGATAATAGCCTAGACATTGTTCTTCAGAATAATCCCTATTTTTCTAGGAAGCATTCCATGCGTTTCATTTGTTTGCCTTTTTAACTCCATGTGGTTTACTACATTTTAGGCACATGTTACAAAATAATTTCTCACTTTCCATGAGTCTCAAAGATTATGCTGATTTTCACATTACTACTGATGTATTTTCTATCAAACACACGGGGTACTACTGCCTGACATTTTAAGTTTAACATCTCAAATAAAACTGCCAGAGAATATCTGTGATGAAACAACTTTGATTTAAAAAAAGGGGGGGGGGGGGGGCTAAAGGTGATGACCTATGACCATTAGTGCATAAAGTGATATGAATGTGTGAAAAAAAATCATTGAATATCCCAAGGTATTTAATGGATTGTTTCATTACAGCACTAGAGACTGATCACTAAGATGGCTACCCGTTTTCATTGTTCTTGCCCTAATCCCAACCTATTATACTTGCAAATTTGATCACTTTAATTAAAAAGTTTGTTAAAACTGATGACTTAACAATAATTTTAGTGAAGTGATAGTCATGGATTATACTGAGCTATTAGTCATTTTTATGAATAACAGCTTATATACAGGTAAACTACATGATTAAAAAGAGTATTTTTTCTCTATAGTATTAAAGAGAAAAACCACAGGCCCAAAATGGTGTCACTTTGTGCTTTTAAAAGCCCATAATACCTAGATTCAATATCTGATCTAATTGCAGTTTCAACCTTTCCCTAATCAACCAGTCTGGTGTTTTCTGATCAAGTACCTGTAAAATAATCTGTCACCTGGGCCCTCTCCATTCCCCACAGAAAGAAGAGGCAATCTGCATAATAAAAACCCCTCCTGTCCTTCCCTCCCAAGAAAACATATGCTGGCCCCCAAGTAATTCTTTCTTTTCCTTTGTTAATAGCTCCCTTGACCCATCCTTCTTCCTATAAAAACCTTCCATTTTGTACAACCCCTCAGAGAACGCTTGCAGTTCTGAAATGGGATGTTGCCCAATTTATGAATCTCTTAATACAACCATTAGAGTCTCAAATGTACCAGGTTGAATTGTTTTTTAACAATGGCAACCTAGATGGGGAATCAAAACCATGTCCTCGGCTTTTTAAGTCGTCTTTAACCCAATTGCAATTTTAATCAATAAAACTAATGCAAATTAGTTCATCAAAATATGTAAGTTTCTCAAGCATTTAATGAAATCAAATCAAATCAAATCAAATCGAAATAGACAGATATAGAAAACAGACAGAGAGACTTCATAAATGCAAAATTTATTCCAAAACAAGATCTGGGGAAGCTTATCCTCTCTTCCCAGCAACTTAGCCTCATTCCTTAAAAAAAAGAAGGAAGGAAGGGGAAAGAAGAAGAAAATATAAAACTGAAAGGCTTATAAGCTTTCTGAGGTGCAATATGAAATTAAGACAACTATGTTAAGAGCAAACAGTTTGACCCAGTCTTGGAGGTTTAATTTGTATCATTAAAAACTTGATATTTAGAGATAAGATGACAAGCAAACATCTATTATTGCAAAATATCTTCGATCCATGCCAAAGTTTCAAGGCCCTACAGGGTGCTAGAACAATAACAAAATGCACTTGTTTGTAAAAGGTTTTAAAAGATAAAATTTAACTCACCTTCTGCGTCCTTAACCATATCACCTTTAAGAGCCTTTGTTCCATCAAAGCAAAAAGCCCTAATGGAATTCAGCCCTAACAATAAAGCATTCTGCTTTACTTTTTTTACTTTGTTGGAAATTTTATCCAGTGCTATTACTTCTCCCTAAAAACAAAAACAAAGTATAAATTCAAAGGAATCATGAAAATTATTAATAATGAAAACAAAAAATTATGGTCTTCCCCACTTTCCTTTACCCCTAGGTTTTAAACCTACTTTTAATCACTAAAACTAAAAACCAAAAAATATAGTTTGCAATCTTCTAGAGAACCTTACAAACATCCATTGGAGGTAAATATTAAAAATCACCTATCTGGCGTGCCTTGCTCACCTCTGAAAGAGCATGAACCAATGTTCTGACACATGCGTTCTAGTACTTTGAGATAGATATTACTTATAAAGTCGATCCTCAATATTTTGAGCTATATACATAAAATTCATATAATTTCAAACAATTAAAGACAGAAAAATATAAGCCTGTATATCACAGCAAAATATTCTAAACTAATATATTAAGTAGTTCAAAATAATTGTATATGGCAATACAATTAAGTCAAGGTCGATAAAAACAAGAGGCCATTTTTATGAATGCATTGTGACATTCATGTGAAATGATAATGCAGAGATGGTGAAATTAATTCTTCAACGTATTTGCTTTTGTTCTTTTTACATACATTGTCCTTGTATGATATATGCATCAACTGTACAGACTACAATACAGGAAATTGCTGATACTGTTCCTAACTGTGACACCAGCTTTAATATTAGATATAGTTCCAATTAATCCTTTGACAGACAGAAAAATTATTTCAAGTGAGTTGAACTGAAAAAGTAGGCAAAAACAAGCAGAATAAGGTTCAAATGTAGTTCAGTAAAGGAGTAAGTCCACTAGCTGAAGGCTACTTTTACAAAGTAGAGACAAGAGGCTACTTACACAAAATTTGTTTAACTATCGAAAGAAATAGACAATAAATCGAAAGCAGCAACATAATCTAGGATTCATTCTAGCTGAATTCTCTCAGGTTGTTCATTTCTACATTTCTGGCCCACTGTGAAAGACTGCCCAACTCCAACTCAACTATCCACATATCCTAATCCTTTGCCATTTACCTTGCAATACCCCGCTATTCCAACTCGGGCTCAGAGATGCAATTTGCATTGGCCAATGGAATGAGGGTAAATGTGATGCAAACAGGTGTGAATAGTACTTGAACAGTTGGCCTTGCCCTGCTTTTTGCCCTCAGCCACTGCCAGCCCTCAATGATTGTCCTCAACTAGGCTAGCCCCCTGGTCCTAGCACATTGTCCAGAGGCAGGGCACCTTGATGGTATCAGCTGAGGTCACTTTAGATAAGCCAACATCAGTCAAAACCAATTGAATGCACCCAAGACCACCAGACCCATAGCTAACCTGCAGTGGATCATGACAGAAGCAAGCTTGGGCTGAATACATATTTACTTGTATGCACTAAGGCTTTGTGGTCATTTTTACACGGCGATATAAAACCAAAATTAACAGATACAATTACAATATCCAGATTCTCTTTGTAAAGACTTCTTAGAAGAAAATGTCTATGAATAAGTGCCTCTGAGCAAACGCAAAGATCACAATATAAATTAAGGCGTGGAGGGGTGGTGGTGGTATCATTTCCTCGAGGTGTATCATAATCTATACATTTATGCTTTCAGGTAAACAAAGTGATTTGCATTAACCACCACAGCTCCATAAAGGTAACTCTTCTATTACATGTTCTTCATTTTAGGTACTGGTGGTATTTTTCCTTGAACAGCTTTTACCGATACCGCCTTACATTCTTTTTTGAAAAAAAAAAAAGAATATAAGTAAACAGGCAAGCACATCTCCTCTAATGAACCAAGAACATTAATGCCCTAAAACTTAAACAACAAATATCTTTTTCTACTAGAGATCTTTCCTAGTTACTTAAGGTTACGCACTGAGGTTTACCCTAGTGCTACTGTAAGAGAGTGTGTGTGTGTATGTGTGTAGGGGGTTGCATACAGTTACAGAGTGCATAGATACACGCACATGCAGTACAGATATACAGTGCGTATATATATACACACACACATACATGTATAGTGCAGAGATTTAACCCTTTAATAAATTAAAATATACTTTTACATTTATATGTTTTATCCCTCTGTCAAGACATTTAAATATTTCAGAAATTCTAAGTGTTAAAGCTAAATAAATGTGTACATATGTGAATTTTCATCAGAAGTCTTTGGATAATTACATTTTGCACTAATAAAAAAGAAAAGCTACAATTTCTTGACACAATAAACATTCCTACTATTTTCTGTGCAACACTGCCGTAAATCACTTCATGGTCCTAAGAATCATCAAATACATATCAAAAATTGATTACTTCTAGTCAAAATGGGGGAGTAGGTAAACACTGTGCTCCCCTCCTCCCATGACCACATCAAAGTTACGACTAAATTATAAAACCATCGTTGAGAACCACCTGAAGACTAGCTGGACAGAAGTCCTGTAACTAAGTATATAATGAAACAGCCAATCTGAGACCAGTAGGAGGGGCAGAGACGCAGAACATGCAGGAAGCAACCCCCACAGTGAGGTGATTAAGAATGAGAAGGGTTATCTTGGCTGTGAAGGTCCCCAATGAAGAGCAAAGGGTACCAGTGAAGGAAAGAGGCGTCTCCATAACTTCTGGATATGAAAACCAGTTGGACTGCATCCAAATGAGATGAAGGGCTGCTAGAGACCTAGCTGTTCCTCCAGAAGGGCCCCACACAAACCTGCTCACTCACAAATTTATTCGGTATGGACTCCAGTGCAGGGGCAGCAGCTCAAAAGCACCAGGCACATACAGGGAGGAACTAAATTGACTATCTTCAGGGCAAGGGCTGGAGGAGCAGCTCTCTCCTTGGAGTCGGATGCTGGCGGGCACCACTGATCCTTTGCTGAGGGGTCCTCCCACTGAGTCAACAAAGCACTAATTCTGTGCTCTCCATTACCCTGACTAACACAGGTCACCCCCACCTCGTGATTTCCTGACACCCTGCACCACCCAACTCTCAGCCTGGCCCAAGCCTCTTCCAGCAGCTCTTTCACAGGAGCAACCTGCCTCGGCTCACACTGCAGACTTTGCCAAAATCTCTCAAAGGATGACAAACTCGAAACAGGCATAAGCTGGCCACAGTGTGTCTTATACCTCTTGCTAATAGGCTTCTGTCTCAATTGCATTGTAGCTCCCATCAGGTGGCTCCAAGCCTGGCATAAGTGGCAGCCAGTCTTGGCAAGGAACATAGCTTCAGCTTAAGTGGCCACAAGCCCAGCACAAGTGGCAGCTGGCCTCAGTTCATACTGCGGTGCCCACCAAAGGGTCTCAACCCAGTAGGAGTGGCAGACAGCCTCAGTTTGCAGTGCAGCCGCTCCCAAGTGTCTCCAAGCCCAACACAAGCAGCAATCAATCACAGATCATTTTGTAGCTGCTACCAAGAGGCCCCAAGCCAGCACAAGTGATGGTTGACTGTGGCCTGCACTGGAGCCCCACCCAAGAGGCTGCAGCAGCAACACACACCCAGTGGCCAGCTTGCGACCACACCAGAGCACCATCCAACCGACACATGACACAGCTGAGGGGTGAACCTGGCTGGCACAAGAGCCCCGCTAAAGTGACTTCTGCTCTGTGGGGTCAGCCCCTACACAACAGCTACTTCATTGTAGTCACGGCCAGCCCTCACAGCCAGTCACCCTGAAAGTGAACCCCTCCCACTGATGTGCCAACAGCAGTCAAGGTTCAACCACAATAGGAGGGCACACATGACCCACACAAGGCAACCGGTCCAGGTGACCAGAGAGACTATGCCACTGGCTCCACAGGACACCTACTACATAACGCCAGAAGACATAGCAGATCTACCTAATACACAGAAACAAACACAGGGAAGCAGCCAAAATGGGGAAATAAAGAGATATGTCCCAAGTTAAAGAACAGAACAAAGCTCCAGAAAAAGACCTACACAAAATGAAGACAAGCAATCTACCAGATGCAGAGTTCAACACTGGTTATAAGGATGCTTAATGAACTTAAGGGAAGAGTAGATGAACCCAAACAAAGAGAAAAGAAACAAAAATAAAGACAGAAAATAAAACATGTGGTCAGAAATGAAGAATACAACAACTAAAATGAAGAATATCTTAGAGGAAATGAATAGATTAGATGAAGCTGAGGTTTCAATCAGCTATCTGGAATACAGGTAACAAAAATCACCCAGTCAGAACAGCAACATACTTGATATATATGAAGCACTAGGTAATCACAAACTAAAAATCTACAAGAGATATACAAGAAATAAAGAGAAAAGAATCTAAACACAAAACTAGAAAGCTATCAATATAAAAGCAAGATAGAAAGAAAGGAACAGAGAACTACAGAAACAACCAAAAAACAATTAATAAATCGGCATTAACTACCTACCTATCAACAATTACTTTAAATGTCAAAGGACTAAATGCTCCAATTAAAAGACATACAGTGGCTGAATGAATACAAAATAAGACCTGTACATATGTTGCCCACAAAAAAAAACAACTTCAGATGGAAAGACGTATAGACTGAAAGGGCCGGAAAAAAATATTTCATGCAAATGGTACCCCAAAAATGCTGAGGTAACATATTTAGATGAAATGTATTTTAAAATAAGGGTTGTAACATGAGGCAAAGAAGAGCAGTTTATAATGATAAAGGGTTCAATCTGACAAGAAGAGATAACTCTCGCAAACATCTACACACCCAACTTAGGAGCACCTAAATATATAAAGCAAATATTGATGGGCATAAAGGAAGACAGTGACAGTAATACATTCTTACTAGGGGACTTTAACACTCCACTGACTTCAAAGGGTAGCTCATTCAGACAGAAAATCAACAAGGACACAGTAGCTTGAAATGACGCATTAGACCTGATGGACTTAATTGATATTTTTAGGACATTTTACCCCAAAGCAGCACAATAACCACAAAACACCCCAAATAATCCAAACGATCTTGAGAAAAATGAATAAAATTGGAAGTATCATACTACCTGATATTAAACTATACTACAAGACTATAGTAATCAAAACAGCATGGTACTACCATAAAAACAGACAAACAGATCACTGGAACAGAATAGAGAACCCAGAAATAAACACACACCTACATGATCAACTAGTCTATGACAAAGGAGACAAGAATATACAATGGGGTAAAGACAGTCTCGTAAATAAATGGTGTGGGGAAAACTGGACAGATACTTGCCAAAAAAAAAAAGAAAGAAACTAGACTATTTTCTTACACCATATACAAGAATAAACTAAAAATAGATTAAGAATTTAAATGTAAGACCTAAAACCATAAAACTGCTAGAAGAAAACAGTCAGTAAACTCTGTGACATGGCTCTTAGTGATATATTTTTTTGGATGAGTCTCCTCAGTCAAGGGAATCAAAAGAAAAAAAACAAACAAACAAATGGGACAACATCAAACTAAAAAGTTTCCGCAGAGCGAAAAAAAAACTGTCAAAATGAAACTACAACCTAGTGAATGGGAGAAAATAGTCACCAATGACCCCTCCAACAGGGGTTAATATCCAAACTATGTAAAGAACTCATACAACTCAACACCAAAACAATCTGATTAAAAAATGGGCAGAGGACCTGAATAGGCATTTCTCCAGAGAGGACATACAGATGGCCAACAGACATGAGAAGATGTTAATCATCAGGGAAATGCAAATTAAAACCACAATGAGATATCCCCTCACACATGTCAGAATGGCTATTATCAATAAATCAGCAAACAACAAGCATTGGCGAGGATGTGGAGAAAAGGGAACCCTCGTGCATTATTAATGGGATTGTAAATGGGTACAGCCACAAGGGAAAACAGTATGGATGTTCAATAGAGATATCATGTATAACCCATCAATTCCACTTCTGTATATTTATCTGAAGAAATCCAAAACACTAATTCAAAAAGATATATGCACCCCTATCCTATGTTCGCTGCTGCATTACTTACAATACCCAAGACATGGAAGCACCTAAGTGTCCATTGATAGACAAATGGATAAAGAAGTTCTGGTACACAAATACAATGTAATATCACTCAGCCACAAAAAAAGGATGAAATCTTGTCATTTGTGACAACATGGATGGATTTAGAGAGTACTATGTCAAGTGCAGTAAGTCAGAAAAAAATCATATGATTTCACTTACATATGCAATCTAAACAAATTCATATACAGAGGACAAATTAATGGTTGCCAGATGGGAGGAGGGGGTATGGAGGTTAAGAGAAAAAGGTAAGAGGATTAATAAGTACAAATTGCCAGTTATAAAAACAGTCATGGGGATGTGAAATACAGATGGAGAATATAGTTGATAATCCTGTAATAACTATGTATTACAATATTATTATTGTAATACAATAATATTACAATATTAACTATATGCCAGATGGGTATTAGACTTAACAAGACAATCACTTCATAAGTTATACAAATATTTAATCACTGTGTTGTATACTGAAACTAAAGTAATATTGTTATGCCAACTGTAATTGAAAAATTAAAAATAAATGGACCACCTGATAAAGTCCATCGTGTAGTACTTTTGGGAATGGGAATACAGATAGTCTACCGAGTAAATTAGCTAGAGTAGAAGGGCCTTGATAAGCCTTGTGAAAGTATTTTTCTATGCCAGGAAGTCTTACAGCTTAAGTAGGTAATTTTTATTTATAAATTAGTACCATAATGAAAACTGCTGAGCATGCCAGATGCATAAGAATTACTACCGCTGTATAATTCTCAGCCAATTTAGAAAGTATGTACGGATCCACTCTTACTGTCCTCGCTATGCTCTCCACCCAGCTTAGATTCCACGTCGCGTCATAATCGCTCCCTATATGCATCCTTAACTAGCATGCTTCTGTGTAATGCTTTAACATGACAAAAACACAACTGTGGTTAAGTCCAATTCTTCACCAACTTCATGTTTACCCTCAGCAGCTAAAAAGCACATCAACTACCCCAACTAAACTTCCTTTAAATTCATGGAACCGTATTCACGGGGCCCTGAGTGCAACCTGGACTTCTTATGACATGTCCATAGCCCATTCTCACTCCCACTTTTCTCAATTAATAATTCATACCCTCTAAAAACTGCTACCACCTTCTCCCCATCCCTATCCTCATGTGATGACCTTGCTGTCTGGTTCCCTGAGATAATGGAATAACCAGAGAGGACTTCCTGTCTCCCAGCCCACCAACCTTTGCGCCCGTATCCTGGGCCTTCCCTCCTGTTTCCACGAACGTACTCTCATGCCACCACCTATAGCCACTTGTGCATCAATTCCTATCCCATCTCACCTACCCAAAGATATTGTTCCCCAAATTTTCACTGTTCCCTCTGGTGTTACCAATTTTCCCTTTTAATGTGTATCTTTCTCCATAGATATTTCCCTCATCTTAAAAAAATAATTCCCTGACTTCGTTTCCCATTACTGGCCCTCTTCTCTGTTCTCCTGGGAACATAACCCCTGCCTGCCAAAAGACCTGTGTCGATTAATTTTGATTGCTCTCATTCTCAATGCAAGCAAGCATTCTCACTCACCAAAACTGCTCTTAACAAAGTTGCCAATTACCTACACCGCGCTAAATCCCAGAGAGTTCAGTCCTCTCACATGACCTAGCAGCGACATGCGACTCAGCTGATCTCCCCATCGTCTTTCAATCCATTTCTACACATGGCTTCCAGGGTTACACACTCCTCTGGTCCTCCTGCATCACTGGCCATTCCTTTTCATTTCTTTAACCTCTGAATGTTGGTGTACAGTTCTCAAGAGTCTCAGTCTTTTGGCCTCTTCTACTTTCTATTGCCACCCATATCAGTTTTATGGCTTTATATATTATCTATATGTTGAAGAATTCCAAATTTACATTTCCGATCCAAACCTCTCTCCTACACTCTAGATATCCAACTGTCTGATCAGCATCATCTCTTTGATGTCTAATACACTTCGTTTTAATGTAATTACAACTAAATTTCTGATTTTTTCCTGCAAAATGTGTTCTTCTTGTAGTCATCCCTATCTAGCACCTCTGTCTAACACCTCAGGCCAAAAACCTTAGGAGTCGCCCTCGACTATTCTCTTCTTTTCACAAACCACATGCTCTATCAACAACTTTTAACAGCTCCACCTCAAAAACAAATCCAGAATCTGACCACATCTTACCTCCTCAGTGACTTTTCCTGGAATTACCATCTCCTAACTGGTCTCTCTCCTTCTAACCGTGCCCTTTATAGCTTGTTTTCCATGCAGTGGCCAAAATGATATATTAAATAACAAGTAGGCTTAAGCCACTCTTCTGTACAAAACCGCCAATGGCTTACTTTCTATCACTCACAGAAAACTGAAGTCTTGTCCATCAGTGCAGAACTGCCGCTCTACCCGAGCATGCCCCTCCCCACCACTCTCAGATCGCTCTTCCTCACTTAGTCTACTTCAGCAAAACTGCGTAAGTTCAAGTCAGGCAGCCTCCAGCCTGAGAGCATTCACACTTGTTTCCTCTAGCTACATTTTTTCCACAGACCCCCATACTGCTTGCCACGTATTTAAAACTGCAAACTCATTCTCCCTCTCCTCTCCCCCTCCTTTATTTTTCAACACAGCTCTTATCACAATCATATGCACTGTATCTTCTCTTTCTCTCCTCTCCTCTTTTCCTCTCCTCTCCTCTCCCCTCCCCTCCCTTCTCTTCTTTTTCCTTCCTTCCATCCTTCCTTCCATCCATTATCTGTCTCTTCTGACTGGAATGTAAGCTCCACGAAGAAAATTCTGGTCACTGTGGTTTATTGCTCTATTCCCAGTACTTGGCATATAGTAAACACTAACTAAATATTTAATCAACTAACCAATTATATAAAATCTGATTTCAGATCAAGAAAGCTATTGTAGGCGAAGATATTAGCATGTATAAGTATTTAGAAACCATTTTAGTTTTATAGACTTTAAGATAGATGGAAAAGATAGTGTCAACTGGCCATATGCTTCTCAATTTCAAGAGCCTTAGCTGAAGTATACAGTGGTTACAAGGCCATACTGAGTTTTGAATACAGATAAAACTAGCCCATAAAGAATGAAAACATATTGGCAAATATGTATACACAATGAAAAAAACCAGTAAAATCTGAGCCAAAGTATGCAAGGACATACACACTATATTTTGTGACAATGAAACAGGCTTTATAATTAAGCCAGATCATAGAGATGTTATGAATGGCAAGACAAAACACACATACACATATATATTATGTATCATATGCCTGTGTAAATATATCGACAATATATATTTTGACAAAAAAAATACTATCAAATTTTTGGAGGCAAAATTTATTTCAGTGGTTTAAAAAATGGCTTAAAAATGTTATAATTAACACCATGGAAAGATGTCTAATGTTTCATTTAAACTTAATTTTATAAGGAAAGAATTCTATAAATGTATTAGCAAATCTGAGAGGCTTTGAGACAGTTGTCACATAACTGTCTACTGAACTTAATACGTAATAACTGACATCACTGAACAGTTTTCACTTGGTTGAATCTGAAATGAATCAGATAACCAATGTCCATATACTGTTTCCGTAAGTTACATGTGGTTCCACCTCCTTTACTAAAACATGTAATACATTGAGAGTCGTTTTGCTGTGAAGACGGTCTCACCTGATCATGCATCAGTGCTGCGATGTGTGTTGTTTTGCCTCCAGGTGCTGCACACAAATCTAGAATCCTCTCTCCAGGCTGAGGGTCCAGAACATGAGTTACTACAGCAGATGGTAAATTCTGCAAGAAAAAAAAAATCAATTATCGAAGATTCTAAATCATTTTCAATTTCAGAATCAGAGAACATAAAGAAACAATTGGAAGTAATCCGGTTCAACACCCCCCCGCCAGGAGTACAGGGTTTTTATTTATTTATTTATTTTTTTATAAGTATACTGGTATCAGGAAAATCACAATTTCCTAGGTTATCCTATGATCTCATGGGACATTCTCACACACTGACATGCATGCACATACACAATGTACTTCCAATCAATTCAGCAAAAAAAAAAAAAAAAAAAAAAGCATATTACCTTTTCTCAATTCAGTAGTTCTTAATATTTTGGAGGCCAGAGACCCTTTAGAAATATGAGAAAGTTCTGGATCTTTTTCCCAGAAAATGTATAAGAATTTGTTATTTTCAGGTGCTTCAACCTCTAATTCCTATTTTAAAATCCCATTTTTATGCTGTTAATGCCACTCAAAGGCATATTTGGCTTCCTATCTTCTCACCACTACCACATTTTAGTAGGAGAAAAATAAAATGTAAAATAATCTTAGCTATTTCCGATAGACAACTAGAAATATGAGATTATAAAACCCAAATATACCTCCACCTATAGCACTGTTGTATTAAATCATTAGTGTTAATTATATAAAGACTGCTACTACAGGAGTAGGCCTTAAATAAAATAGAATAATATCACAAAGTAATTTTTAAAAATACTTAACAAGAAAAAAGTAGAGGCTAACAAGCCTAGAGCTATTTATTTTTAAAGTTTAAAGGTTTCAATTCATTCTTACAGCAAAACACGTACATCCATTAGTATGTCCTCAATAACTGTGAGAAGGTTATACAATGCTCTCAAGTAAATCCAAGATCACTTCAAAATAAAATCAATGGTGAGAAAGGAGACACAAATAAGCAAATTTTCACCCTCTCTGTGGATGCAGGAAGCATTAAAATCAATGCAAACAATTTCGGCACCAGAAAAACAGTTCTTCCACACTAAACACTAAAAACAGTGCCACCTATTAGACAAGTTTTTAAAAATGATCTAGTTTATTGCAAAAGTATTTAAAAATTTAACTCTAATATGAAAACACTAAAACATGTATGCGGCTACTGAAAATTCTTTATCTAGAGACAAATGATTATGCTTAACTCCTAATAAAAATAAGAATGTATTGGTCAAAGATGATAGAAATTTCCAAATATAAATAACAAAAAACCTGGTCATGCAGTAAGTTGAAATTACAAAACAGTCCAAGTGAAGAGGCTTCATGAAATTTTTAAATGACACAGTTTTTAAAAAATAATTTAGTCTACTACCTATCTCTATATTATTTCTCAATCCTCACTACATAACAGAATCATCTAGTCATTTTTTTTTAAATATTCAAAAACAGATCAATTACAAAATTTGTATGGGACCACAAAAGACCCCCAAACAGCCAAAGCAATTTTGAGAAAATAGAACACAGCTGGAGCCATCACATTCTGTGATTTCGAACTCTATCACAAAGTTTCAGTGATTTAAACAGTATGTCATTGGCATAAAAACAGATACAAATCAATGGGACGGAACAGAGACAAGAAATAAATCCATGTATAGATGGTCAATTAATTTACAGCAAGAGAGTCAAGAATACATAATAGAAAAGGGCAATTTCTTCAATAAATGGCCTTGAGAACACTGGACAACCACGTGCAAAAGAATAAACGTGGACCACTCTCTTACACCATATATAAAAATCAGTTCAGAATGGATTAAAGACTTGACTATAAGACCTTTACCGAAAATCTCTTGAAAGAACACACAGGAAGTATGCCCCTTGACATAGGTCTTGGTAATGATTTTTTTTGAATCTGACATCAAAAGTAAAACCAACCAAAGAAAAACTAAATGAGACTACATCGAACTAAAGCTTCTGAAGACTTCCGGTCAAGATGGCAGTGTAGGTAAACACTCTGCTCACCTCCTCCCATGACTATATCAAAATTAGAACTAAATTACAGAACTATTACTGAGAACCGCCTGAAGACTAAACAGAATTCCCCCTAACTGAGGGTATAAAGAAGCCAAAAGACTGGTAGAAGTGTAGACATGAAACAGGTTAGTCCCACACCCATGATGCAGTAGTTAAGAAACGAGAGGAATATCTCAAGTACAGGTCTCCTCGGAGGAGTGAGGGGTCCCAGGACACTAAGCTCTCCAGCCAATGGCTCCAATGCTGGGAAGAGAAGTTTCCATAACTTTCAGTTATTAAAATCAGCAGAGATTGCAGCTGAGTGAGACCAAAGGCTGCTGGAAACCTAGGCATTGCAGGCCTTAAAGGACCAACACGCACACTTGCAAACTCACCCACTCTGAGCTCCAGTGCTGGGGCAGTAGCTTGAAAAGCGCCAGAGACATACAGGGAGGAACTGAACTGTCCGGCTTTAGGGCGAGGGCTAGAGGGGCAGCTCTGCTTGGGACTGAAGTGCTGACAGGTGCCACTGTTCCTTTGCTGAGCTCTTTCCCCACCCAGCCAGCAGGCGAGGTAGATGCCAAATCTGAATTCTCCATTAACTTAGGTAAAACTGCCCAAGAACCCTAACAGATCTGATTTTTGCTATCTTTTTATATTTGAAGTACTAATAACAATGTTAATAATAATATCACCTAACCAGACTGTAAGAAATAAAATCAGTTAATGTACACAGAAGTACTTGATAAACTGAATAAGGCAAAACAAATCATTATCACAGTGATAACCACCTGACAAAAATCTGTTACAAACCATTTAAATCTTACTTGGTTACAAACAAACATGTATATGTATAGCAAATCCATGCTTTGTTTACAGATTAATATTTTGAATGGAAAGCAACAATTAAAAAAGTAGTTAAAAATCGAAAAAGTTGAGAAAGAGTGCTTACAAAGTTGTTTCTTACTGCTTAACCAAAAGTAAATCAGAAAATATATAAAAAGACCCCAATAAATGTTGGAAGTAAAAACAAAAACACCTTAGATTTCAAGTAATTCACTGAAGTATGTTTTAATGTCACTAAATATTTTACTTTTACAAATACTAACCTGTAAAAATAAGTAGCTGGCCAGTACGTTGTCAAATGAAGGGCTGAGATATACTGGTTCTGTCATTCTTATGCCTATACCTCTGAAAAGTAGGACATAATGTTATTCTGTATAAATTATATCGCCTATACGAACTCCATTTCTAGCAATATACCCAAGTAGCATGTCGAATATCAGCTGCTCTGCCTTTTGAAAACCTCTTTTTACCAGAGAGAAAAATATTTAGAATATTCCTGTGAATCGTTTCTGAATTTTTACCTGCAGTAGGAGGCCATCAAGAGAACTGAAAGATAAAGTTACATACATTTTTCATTTGGGCACAAATGAGTTTCTTTTAAGATCTGAACAGACTAAAAAGCAAAGAACATCTGAGTATTTATTCATTCTCATCTTTCTGGTAACAGAATTTTGATCATTGTTACTAGCTTTTCAATTCAACAAACGATTCAGTTTGCAAGGTACTGTGCTAGGTACTCATATGAAAGAGAAATATATGCTTAATTACGCTGATGCTAAGCAACGACAAACATGCTGCGCTGCTCTTATCTCCTTAGAGAATAATTCCTCGATACTGACACGATCCTCAAGATGGTCTTTTCCACCTTTGCCCTGTGTTATGAGTGGCAGTGGAACAGAAGAGAGCAGGAAGGGCCAGGTCCCAGGTAGACGGTGATTCAGAAAAACATGTCAACCTGGGAAAGGTTGTCATTTACTATCAAAGGGGAGAGAAAGCACGCAAACACTGCCAGAGACAGCCTGGTGTTATCTGGCCACACCGGAGAGAATGAGAAAAAAAGGAAAATCAACATAACGTTACGTTCTGGGGATTAGCAGGACACAAAAAATACAGTCTAATCATAAAGGAAGAGAATCAGGATTTAAATCAGGCACAAGGGTACAAGCAAAGAAGAGTCCAAGGAAGGCAAAGAACAGTCTTCAGCTAGAGAATGCTAGACAAGTTCACAGCTACGAACTGATTTAGCAGAGAAGCATCGACACAGATGGTTTGTACCCTACTTGATGTAGGCAGGTGGGCTAATTTTATTCACAACACTTCTGCGTGGGTTTTCTGCTCACGCCAACAAATTTTCCAAGTCTCCATACACCAACTGGGTACCCTCCAATTCAACTGACACTACCTGAAGTTATCCTCGAACTCCACAGGTTCAAGGTCTCAGAGCAACAAAACTGGCCCCATGCCAGATGTCAGCTGCACACTCCAGGCTGCCACCTATGCTCCTGACCAACCGGCTATAAATTTGGGAGTTCTGACAACTTTCTCCTTAGATTCGATAACTTGCTAGAAGATTACAGAACTCGAGAAAACACTTTACTTACTGTTACCAGATTATTACGAAGGATGCAACTCAGAAACAGCCAAATGGAAGAAATGCACAGGACAAGGAATGGGAGAGGGACCTGGAGCTTCCACGCCCTCTCTCGGCTCACCGTGCTCCAATACCTAGATATGTTCACCACGTAGGTATCATCACATAGGCGTGATTGCTTCTATCACTGGCCACTGGTGATTTAAACAAGCTCCAACACCCTCTCCTCTCCCCAAAGGTCAGGGGATGGGGCCGAAAGTTCCAACCTTCAAATCACATGGTTGGTTGCTCTGGCAACTAGCTCCTATCCTGAAGCTACCTAGCCCCCACCCTCAGCCACCTCATTAGCATAAGAAAAACACTGTCACTCCAGAGATTCCAAGGGTTTTAGGGGCCCAATGCCAGGAACCCAGGACAAAGATTAAATTATTTATTACGCCACAGCAGGGTAAATTTATGCTGCCCTTTAGAGTGAAATGATTTCTGTAGATATTTGTAAACTGTCATTGCAGGGGGTATGAGTATGATTTCCCTTCAGTTCTAGCATCTTTCGGCATACGATAAATGTTAACTCCTTTCTTCTTTCCATCCCTTTTATCCTCCCTCATTTGTTTATTACTTGGGATCTCTGAATCTGCACTTTAAACCAGAGGTAAGACTAGTCCTTGCTCCAGTCAGGATCAAATAAAACACGCACTAGTCAAATAGTCCTGTCCCTGAGCAGGAAATACTCAAAGGAACCCTCTGAAATGTCAGCGCCTCACATTTAACAGTCCTTTGTTGAGACAGCTGGTGCTCTCACCTTGATCAACATCTTACCTGCCCCCCATCCAGAGTCTAGACACATTACTGAATGCCTTGAATTCTGTTACCTGATCACTCTGTAATTTAAATGACTTTCTGACTTGCAAGATTCCAGTCCTCTTAAAAATACTAAAATTAACATTTATGTGTCTGTCTTCCTAATCCAGTTCCCATCTAGCACTTCAAGTTCTGGTATTGTTAGGTAGTTAGGCAGGCATGAGAGACAGGAGTGAAGGCCCAGCTCTGTAACCATAGAAACCTCCCTTGAAGACCTTCCTTCAGGACCTCCCAGGAACACTATCTCTTTCAGGGTTATAAATTAACCCAAAGTCTAGAGCACAAAGGCCATAAAAGCTGCTGGCTAAACCAGCCACAAATGCACATGCAGACAGTACCACCTCAACCTGCCCACAACTTCAGCCTCATTATACCATCATTATATCATGCCTATGGCCAGAAATGCACATGATTCTATAACAGACTGAATTCTGGGTAAGTACATGCACAGTAGGCAAAGAGTTAGCAGCCAACTGTCAGTCAAGTTGACCTTACCTGAAGATCATCGAGGACCTCCCATCATGCCTGAATATTAACAGACCCTCCCACTTCTGCGTTATTACAGCTCTTTGCTGAAAACCCACTCCTTCTTTGGAGCATACTCTTATCTCTTCATCTCCTATAGCATGGCCTTCCTTAACATGGCCTGTCTCCCTCTAAAATCTAAATCTTGCTGACCTGTAACTCTGTGCTTTGTCAGCAGGGAAGAACTGAGGACCTTCGCCCCATGTCTCTGAGGTGACACTGGATTTCACATAACCCCAACGGTAGCAGTACCTTTGACTGTCTCCTTTGTACCATGCCTACCAGGACAAACATGTCCATCTATACAGTATTTAACTTAAAACATGACAAAGAATAATTTAAGCAAATTATTGCTCAGATTGCATGCTTCTTTTAAAGCTATTTTTGTAATACGTATCTCCATATGATAATGTAAAGTACAAGATCGCACAGGATAAACTGTTAGTGAGTTAACCTACTTCTGAGTCTACGAATGATCGAGCCTGGCTGGAATCCAAGAAACCAAAGGGTGAAAATTTATTAGTTGAATACTAGCAGAGTTGGTTCTAAAGTTTTTAAAGATTATAAAGAAACAGGGTGTACATGTAGCATTTGTTATGGAAACATGCTTTTTCTCACATAGGCAGAGAAAGAAACCATAACACCATAATTGAATATTGAATTTAAAACCTGAGTTTAAAAATCAAGTTTTTAAAAGATGGCTGCTTCCTACTTCCATCGACAAAGAAAACATTACTCAGAAAGGTCTGTCAGTAGTGACTGGAACCACTATATCAAACAAAACAAGAGGATGAAAAGTGTACCACTTACAATGAACCATAAGAGGAGTCAAAATATCAATCTCCTATTACGGACCCAAAGATAAACACAAGATATAAGCTTTATCTTCATAATCATAAAGCTTTCAAAAAAGAATAAGATCTTTGTTCTTGGCCATTTGGAAAGTACTGCTAACTAGAGCTAGAGAATCCAATAATCTGTTTCTTCAGAAGAATTAATTTCGACTATAAATCTGAACTGCTGCAACATGAAAAAATGTTCCAGGAATCAGAGGTGTGTGGTCCAGTCCTATGGGGGTAAGGCAGAAACTTTCCACTACCCTCCTAGGTTTTTATGACTGGTCTAATAATTAAATCTACATGACACAGATCAGATTAACAAGAGAAAATAACCAACTTTAATTACATACATATGTCAGAGACCCCACATACATGAGAGGTTCAGAACAGAAAGGGAAAATGAGATATTTATGATTTTCTGAGCTAAAGATGAGGTAAGGTACCTTGAGTCTTCAGAGGAGGAAAGTCACACATAGGCCATTCACAGGATGATAAGAACAGATGCTCAATAATTAGATGTTTGCCCTGCCCTACAGATAGGTCATAAATTTTTATTTCTGGAGATAACTCTAATTATAGGCAAGGCCCTTAACTTAAATTCTTTGAGAAATAAAATTTTTTCATGAGCCTGCAAGGTCTCAATTGCTTTTAGCTCAAAATAATTCACATGCCAAAGTAGCATATCTTAAGGAGACGGTTTTGAACCCCATCACCTAGATGGAGAAATCCAGTTTTCAGCATGTCCACAATAGCTGCCAACTTTTGAGTAATTGAAGCTATCCACAGAACCTCCAAAACGGGGTGAAAATTCTAAGCAAAATAACAAACTGCACTGCCCAGGGATTTAGAGCCAGTAGCGAGCAGAGATTTAAAACTATATTTGAATTTGGTTTGAAATCAAATTAATTTTGACCACAATTATTCATGTGAGTATTGGATTTCTTGTTAAATTTTTGATGAAAAATTTGTTCTTTTAAATTTATGTTCAAATTATAAGCTTTTCCTTTCACAAAATCGGAATCTTTAAAAAAGGTCTGGACAGGCTCATGTAATTCATCTTATATCAAGATAAGTACTGTTCTTCAAATATGCAAAAATTCCAACTCAATAAAATTCAAAAGTAAAATAACTCAACAATTACAATATGACTAGTTGCTTACTTAAGGCTCTTCAATCTGAGCATTTACTTTTATCTAAAAGCATTTTTTCTAAAAAACGTGATGGAAATATGGCTTAAAAAATTACTTTCCAGTTCAATTTATGCCAAAAAAATTATTCATATAATGCAACTAGATATATTTTTACATTGTTTTTCATTTTCTTTGAACCACAAAAAGAATGCTTGTTTCCCTCAAACAACACTTAATGACATACATACTTCAGTTCGGGTAGCCCACTGAAAATTTCTTTGCGGCTTACTTCAGAAATCCCATTTCCAAGAAATACTTTTGTTCCATCAAATTCTTTGGCTCCTTTCTTGCATTTGCCTTTAATATCAGAATACACAGAAACAACATCTCCAGCTTTCATAACTAGGGAAAGAAGAAAACCATATTATAATTATATATACTTTGACAGAAAAATAGTGAAAATTCTTTAAGCTGGACCGGAGACCTCCAGGGACATCAATAGCGCACATGAAGCAGCCTAAACTGGCTCTTTACTCAAAATAAACCCTAAGAGAAATATAACATTTTGCTTTTAAGTGTTCCCTAACAATAACTCTAATTGAAGATTTTTTTCTAGGAAAACAAAGAAAAAAAACAGTCTTCAAAATATCCCACTTCAATTAGAAGTCTTTAACTGAGCAGGAAAGATCTCGTCTATTTATTTTCCCAAAACCTAAAAGACTTCAAATAAATCTTGATATCTTTGGTTCAATCCTCAAAGTTCTAAGTTTCCTTCGAAAGGATTTTTTAAAAACATACACTACAATTCCTCAAAGGACTCTTACTAAATCCCATAACCCTGTTGGTGTTTCTTTGCAATTTTCCTGTTATAGAAATTGAGGCAGAGATTTTAATGATAAACATGCATATTAACGTGTGTATATATTTAGAATATCTGGAAACTGAACAGAGTTGATTTATATGCTTAATTAAATCTAGTTTTGTAGTCATTTTATTATTTTCAGTAACAAATCTCGGTGACATTAACAATGCAAAATTGCATTTCACTTCCCAAAAACGTTTTAAGACCTTGCCCATTAACCTGACTATAGTAGTGAGTAGCTTATTGGCTACAGCTAGAAGGTCTATTCAAATCACACAGATCTGGGGTCAAAGAACTTTTTCTGTAAAGAGCAGTATATTACGCTTTGAGGGCCACATAAAGTCTCTTCACACATTCTTCTTTGCATTTCTTTTCTACCTTTATACTTACATTTTGAAGCTGATACAATTCCTGGAACATAGACATGGGCTCCTCTTAACACTGCATTGCCACACTGGGCTCCAACAATGGCTTCGCACTGTTTTTTGTTTATATTCTTTCTAGGAATGTAAGATGAGAGAATTTTAACAGTAGTAATATACCTCCAATTTCTACCAAGTTTTTCAATGTTTGAATATAAGTCCTAAATAACCTCTTTAGTCCTGATTATCTCAAGAGAATACCGTTCATAAAAAAATAAGAGAAGCTAAATAAAAGACAAATATAGAGAAAATGGTTTTTTAAAAAGATAAACATTGAAGAAAAAAATAAAAAGAGTTCCATCTGATGGAAGGCAATAAATGGCATCGAAAAGTGCTTAATCATTTAAGGAGCATTGCTGTTTTCATAACATTAGAAGAGAACTAAAGTCCTGTCTTCAAAAACTAACACACATATGAGGAATTCAAAAACATGTCTAAAGTTGTAAATTGTTGCACAGTAAATTAATATTTTAACTAGATGAAGATAATTTTTTCTTCCTTTGTTACCCGACTTTCTTTGAATATTTTCCGATTTCTCATTTCCAATTCATTCCTGGATCATTAAAATCTAGGTTATCACTACTAACACTTAAGAGTTTTTTTTCAAAAGTCATATCGTGTCACCGTGATCAGTCCTGAATAAAATTCCTAGGCACTGAGTTTCTAATGAGCTTCCTTGGTTGGCAACATTTCACATTTGTCATCACAACTCCTTGCTGGGGAATTAAGTGTGCCCCATCTTCTCTCTGTGATCTCCAGATGATCGAATCTCACTAAATTTCTCAGCTTTATACCACCTCTTCCTGGTCCCATGCATTCTCATTGCTCATTCTCTATTTTTTAAAGAGGTTCATCCTCCAGGTTCCAAAACATGCCACCATGCTTTCTCACTCTGCATCCTACCCCTTGGCAGTCTTATGACTTCCATATTTGAATTGATATTTCTAATTACCTGCAAGTAGTTAGAGCCCCAGTTACTTCAAACTCAACAAGTCCTAAACAATGTTATTTTTCTCTGAGCTGCTCCTCAAATCTTTGGGAACACCCTAAATCTCATCTCTGTTTCCAGTCTCGAACAAAGTGTCATTATTTGCCTGATTAACCAAATTAGAAACCTCGGTGTCATCTTAAATCCCTTCTTCTTAAACCTTGTAAATCCATTCACTAAGTCATGAAATTATGCCATCCCGACATCGAACACACATCTCTTAACTTGATTCAGAACAGCTTTCTGCTGTTTATCTTTGATTGCTTTCAGATCCTGTCGTGCAGTTTCATTCTCAAGTATCAAGACGTGGATTGAATTTTACTTTCGGCTTTAGACTCGTTGTAATTCTTAAATCTGTCACTGATGCTGGAAAATTCTTATTACATTTTTAATGTTATCTTACCCCCATTGTTTCTCTTCTCTACATCTAGGACTCATTAGAAATATGAAGTACTTTTTCATTCTATTTTTCCATGACTCAACTTTGTATTTTCAAGTTCTTTATCTCTGCTGCATTCTAGGTAATTTCCGCGGAGTCGTCTACTTCAGTGATTCCTATCAGTTGAGTATAATTTACAGTTTAAGTCATTAAATGAGTTTTTAATTTTAATAACATTTTTATTTCTGGAAATTTTTTCTATTCTACCTTTTTTCCCCCAATTAGGCTTTTCTGTGTTTTAGATTTGACTTTTGTGTTTAATCGTTTTAAGAAAACTGATTTTATAGTCCCCACCAGATAACTCCATTTGCTAACGATGGGGGAAAATTTAATCCTACAGTTTGCTGCATATGCTGATTCTCACTCACAGCGGTTTGATTCCCAGAATATTGCCTTAAATTATGAGAAATGTGTGTGGACTGGACTGAATGTGTCACTCTCGAGTGGTTTTGCCTGGTTCCTCCCAAGCACCTCAAGAACTAGCTTGAAACCAAATTTTTATGTTAATTCCCCAGATTACAGGTTTCAAGACCACTTGGGTAGTATGAATTCGAATTCTAAACCTTTATGAGGTATAGAACCACAGTTCTGCATTCTCAGAGGATTTTTCTCCAACCCAGAATCTAAGGCAAGAGAAATCCAATTCCTCAATTACTAACTGGATAATTCTCATCTCCTACTGTTAACAGTCTGTTATTAAAACCCTAAATTCAAGAGATCAACCATCCCCTCTCCTATATCTCCTAATCGCGAATTTTAGCTCACATGCTTACTGCTGTTTTGAGTTTCCCTTCAGTCTAATTCCTAAACATTTCACTTACATTCCTAATCACTCGGCTGTGCATCTTACGGCCTATTTCATGTTTAATATTCTTAGGAGTATGTAGCAAACATTTCCAGGTTATCTAGTTCACCACACTATTGGAAACAACTTGTCACTAGTCTTGCAGTTTATCTTATACACACACGTATAGCATTTCATGAAATGATACCTTTACAAAAAAGAATATACTATTACATATTATAAAATATTCCATTTCTTTTTTAAAATGCTCAATTTAAAAAACCATGAAATTGATTTTACAACCTATTAATGGGTCATAACTTGCCCATACTTTGGAAAACATAGCTTTATACTACTACCAATACTATGTTCCTAAAATATAAATCTAGTCTTAACTAAGGTTTTTGGCCCCAATAGTCTATGCAAAGAAGAAAATACTGCTTAGTAAAAAAAAGAGAAAAAAGAAAAGAGGAGGAAAGAAAAAAAAAAGAAAAAAAAGAGAAAAAAGAAAAAAAGAGC
Source organism: Rousettus aegyptiacus (assembly GCF_014176215.1). Classification (NCBI taxonomy): domain Eukaryota; kingdom Metazoa; phylum Chordata; class Mammalia; order Chiroptera; family Pteropodidae; genus Rousettus; species Rousettus aegyptiacus. The sequence continues at coordinate 88,463,281 of NW_023416285.1, read as the reverse complement.
AAAGAAAAGAAAAAAGAAAAAAAGAAAAGAGAAAAAAGAGAAAAGAAAAGCAAGAAAGAAAGCATCTGCTTTACACTTCAGAGCCTACCTCTCCCAACTTCTTCACCCTCATCATTCAATCTCTGAAAACCAACGGAGTAGTCAAACTGTTCACTTTTGTGATAAACCACCATACGTCTGTATGCCTCTGTATCTCTGGAAAAGCATTACTTAAGCATCCCTTTGGCCACATTATCTATTCCTATTCACCTTCAAGACAATTGAAATAATATGTACTTGGGAGAAAATCTTTAGCCATTTCTTTGTATTTAGTCCTCCCTATTCTATGCTCTGGAGGAACTTAATTCACTCTTCTACTGTGCTATTCATCACAATCTGACTTGTACCAAAAGTTCCCTGCTTTTAGACTAAACAACTATGTTTCATTCATCTTTGTAACATCTGTGTCTTCGACATAGCACCAATTCAAAAAAACGTTCTGTGAAATGAAGCCTTGTAGTTACTCAGGAAGTTTTTATGAGAATAATCATTTCATAGAGAGGAGACCCTACAGACTACCAAGAAAAGGATTAACATAGCAGGCTGGAACTGCTATCCTTTCTTTGGAAAGCCTGGTTATAAGGTTGGTCCTTGGCTGGCATCTGGAAACTTAGATTTCAGGGTTCTCATTGTTAATTGATAAGTGTAGCTCGCTGTGCCTAAACTGTTTGTACAAATAACAATACACTTTATGGCAAACACTGACTTTCCTTCTGGGAGGCTGGAATTTTGGTATGTATCAGGCAGGGAGTAGCTACATGACTAGCCCCGAAAAAAAGTCCTGGATTCTGAGTCTCTAATGAGTTTCCCTGGTTGGCAAAATCTCACATGTTGTCAAATTCATGCTGAAAAAATTAACTACATCCTGTGCGAGTCCACTGGAAAAGGACTCTGAAGTTTCCAAAAGCTTTTCCCTAGACTTCGCCCATGCACCTTTTCCTTTTGCTGATTTTGCTTCAGATTCTTTCACCATAATAAATCATAGCCATGACACAACTATATGCTAAATCTCGAGTCCTCCTAGAGAATCAGGCTAGGGTGTGGTCTTGGGGATTCTCTCAACACATAAAATATCACATGTGGGTATCGAGGTGGAAGTCAGCTCTGCTGAAGGGCAGAGTTTTAGCCAGGAAAATAGAAAAGTTGATAAAGGGCCAAAACGGCTCGATTTTTAATGAAAAATTTCTAAATAAAGGAGTGAAACAACATTAAATAGATGATTTTCTAATAGTCCAGTAATAGAGAAAAACAGTATGAACGAACATGGACTAAGAGAAAACTATTAAAACAGGTAAAAATGAGGTGACTAGGAATTAAAGATTGAAATTAAGGGATTGTTTCAATAAAAAATATATAGACTTATCTACTTGGCACTTTTTTAGCTGCACATATTAGGACCCTACACCAAATGGGAAATAATGACTATAATTTTGGAATATCATATGATATTGTGCCTTACCAACCAAATATTTCTTTTCCGCAGCATTGCCATCTGTATTTAATCAGCAGCCTTTGTGCATTTACTTTGTACAACTCTATTGCATTTACTGTATTATTTCAAATATACAAACAGTAATCAAAAGCCTAAAGTGCTATTGACAAAGCAACGGCAGAAGATGAAAATCAAGAGGCTAAAAGGACAAATCCAGCATCATTTGGATCTCAAAAGATTTATCCTATTGAATTATGTATTCAAATGTGAAAAAGAAATTTTCTGATTTGCTAGAAATATTTTGAGATTTTTATCAAAAAGAGCACTCATAGATAAAATGTAGAGATCCTTAAAAAATTACAAATCGAATATTGGCCTAAAAAATTCTACTGATCTAAATGTATTCTTTTGAAAATGCTAGTTGAAGTACATTAAAAACACTCTCATCGAAAGAAGCCTGGCTTTCAAATTTCTCTAAGTTTTTCAATACAGTTGATATCGATAACAACAAATTTAGCATTACAACTGTATGTTTGATCTCATTAAATTACTAACAATAAAACCTTCCCAACATTAAAATATATTTGATCAGTATATTAAATATCATCCTAAACAAACTGAGAGAAACTGAATTTATGGTGAGAAATTACTTTTAAAATTACTGTTTATAAAATTTAATCTATATTTTGATATTTTAAACAGTTGTTTAATACTGGGCCTCTAGTACAAAATCAGTAAAAGAGTGTATTTTTTTTTCTGAAGACCACAGAAAAGGAGGAAACAAAAAAATCTGAGAAGAAATTCCATTCGCAAAAAACTAAGAAACGGCTATAATGCCAACAATGAATAATTGCCTGACACAGTGAGATCTAGATCAAATCTAATTCCTCAACAGGATCTGAATGTTTCTGACAAGGCAAGGCCCTGGGGCCTAATCAGATATTTATTACTTAGAACCAGGGCTGGAGGTTCAGGCTGGAAAAAAGGAGACTCCGGGGATGTCAGGTCAGGAACTGTTCATGACAGATAAAACTGAAAGAGGAACTGGGCACCAAGGAGGTGATCTGAGTTTCCTCCAACAAACCTGGAGAGACTGCCTTGGAGCTGTTGTGGGATGAGGGAAATAGCATCATCTTTGTTGCTCCTCATCTGACTTAACTGACCATAAACAAAATTTAGGCCCCAGTATAAAAAAAAGCGACGAGCTAGAAGTCTTCACAGAGAGCCTTGGTCTTCATCAGCTCTGCTCATCAGGACTAGAGAACTGTCACTAGGGAAGACTTGGTAGAAGTGTTTCTGAAAACCACAACTGATTGGTTGTCTAGAGACACACTTCACTCCTGTTCTGTGTCATTCTTGAGCAAATTACAGACTAGGTGTATCTATGTGAATGTAACTGTTTCCAGTCAATGAGAAGCAGAGCATATTCACGCAACATGGGACTTATGTAATCAGTACAAGAAAAAAACCAAAATGAAATGCAGATAAAAAATGTACAACGAAAAATGAAAAAAATTTGAATCTATTTTCAAAGATGTTGAAAGGGAAAACCTCAAAAAGGAATACAGTAACAAGATTAAAAAAAAAAAAATAAGTGAATTTGCAGAGCTCAGGAAATAAAGGACAGCAAATACTCTGAAGTAAGAGTTAATACAATAGACTATTCTAAGAAAGTCCTGCTTACAAGGTTGACCTCTGGCTGCCAGATGAAACCTGACTCTGATATAAAATCTTCCCTAATGGTAAGAATAGATTATTGTTCCTAAATTGTATATGCAGTTTATTCGGAACACCTGCTTTCTTTTTGGGAGCCTGAAATTTTGGTACATGGTAGGCACTGTGTGCCTACATGACTAACACCCAATAAAAACCTTGGGCACTGAGTCTCTAATGAGCTTCCCCACTAGACAACCATATCACACATATCACAATTGTGTGCTGGAGGAATAAAGCACATCCTGGTAACACCATGGGGAGGAGACTTAGAAGCTTGTGTCCAACTTTCTCCAGCTTTTGCTCCTTGAGCCTTTCCCCTTTGTGGATTTTGCTTTTGTACCCTTTCATATAATACATATGAAGACACCATGAGCATGACTATACGCTTAGTCCTGGGAGGCCTTCCAGCCAATCACCAAAGCGGAGGGCTGTCTTGGTGCTCCCCAACATAAGGAGTATCTGAACTGGAAACCCAACATACAGAATCCTAGTGTCCTTGTGTCCCTATAATAGAGAATACAGTATAACAGAAAAATATTCAAAGAACTACTGGAAGACTTATATCTAAAAAGTTATACTATGTTTCATTAAAAACTGAGAGAATAGTAAAAATCAAACTATACTCTAGCTCAGTTTCTAAAGTTCAATGACTAAGATCTCCATAAATCGCAAAGCAAAAACCAAGATTACTTACAAGGAGGATAATATTTTGGGGTCTCAGATTTCTTCATGGCTACACTTGATGCCATAAGACTGTGAAAATAATGTCTACAAAGCGCTAATGGAGATAACATGTGACCTGAAACTACTATACTCAACCACGCTGCTGTTTAAATATAAAACAGGCAATTCTCAAGCAAAAAAGTAAACAGCACATAGAGATGTACTCTGGAGATGGGAAGCAGGCGCTGCAGTTCTGATAAATGACTACAGTCACCAACCAAGAGTTTAATTAAGGTGAAGAACTCAGAAATAAACTACGCCATTAAGACTAAAAGCAAGCATTGGATCCATTTGAATTGTGCATATAGAATAAAAAAGTGATAAAATTTTATGATGTTAAAAAACTAACAGTAAATAAAGCTTGGCTGGTAGAAATTTTAGGGGAAATTAAAGTGTAAGAACTTTCTCATTTGCATAGTGGAAAAATAATAACAGTAATTATAAGTTTAAAAAAACAAAAAAGAATTGACTCGCTCCTTTTAGAAATGCAAGGTAAGGGTGTGAATCTGCTATCTTAAATGATTTGTCAATGCTCTCCTGTAGTAACTCACCATTTTTATTTTATAGTTTACTAATGTTCTGATGAGTAGACTATATCATCACAAAGAAAAGCAAGGAAGGATGATTAATGTCAGGTAAAAATAATATGTATAGAAAATTACTAAAGTTATATCATCAAAATAATTTAAAGAAAATGGCCAGTTTAATAAGAATGGAAGAATCCAAATCACTCATATACTGCTGGAAACATTAACTGGTACAAATTTTTAGAGGGTGGTTGTCTCAAACTAAAATGTGCACAGATCACTGAACCAGTGATTCCACATTTTACCAATTTAGCTTGTAGACACGCTTATGTAAGTTCACAAAGTAATACCTTAAGAATATTCACTGTTGGTAATAATGAAAAATAGGAAAAAAAATAAATGTCTATCAATGAAGGGCTGAAAAATAAAATTGAGCTTAATGATAAAATACACTGTGTAGCTATTAAAATGAAATTGCATTATATGAATCAGGGAAAATTATGAACATCATAGAAAGATGTCCACAATACATTCTGAGATGAATCAAGAAGCATAAAAAAGGCCTATGACAGTGACCGACTGCAGTAACTGACTGGTCTAAAACTAAATAGAGGAATCAGAACAGTGGTTTCCTGGGAGGGGAGCAGAATGCAAAAAAATTTTCTAGGGTGATGGAAATAGTCTGTATCTTAATTGGGCTGGGTCTTGGCTACACAGTTGTATGAATTTGACAAAACTCAGGAAATGTACACTTAATTAAGAACACTCTATTTCACTCTATACCAATTTTACCTTAAAAATAGAATAAGTAACTTACAAAATCAATTTTTTAATTGCAAAAGTAATACATGCTTATAGTAAAAAAAATAAAATACAAATACAAGTGAGAATCTCCTCTTATCCCTTTTCCCCAAATCTAACTTCCTCAGAGTCAACCCTTGTTAATAACTGGATATGTTATGCTCTCCAGATTTTTTCCTATATATAAATAGGTGCAGTTGTATTTTTTCTTAATTGCAAAAAAATGTAATTATACTATGCATAGCAACATGCTTTTGATAGTTAATCATAAACATGTTCTCTTATTGATACATATAATTCCTCCACGTCAAGGCCATGCCATGTTCTACTGAATGGATAAACCGTAATTTATTGAACCACTGCTTTACTGTTGGCCATTGAATTACTTTAAAGCTTTAACAAAATGAGCATCTTTATATTTATTATAATTCTTACAGATATAAAAAAAATGATACCATAATTAAGGATTTTTAAATGCTCCTTGGGAAAAGAACTCCCATTATTATATGAAAGCCATTTTTACAATTTTCAAACATGCCTTCCAAATACATGAGTAGAACAATGCCTGTGCTTCCCATAGAACACACACCGTAACTTAACATAATTGTGAATTAAAGAATAAAATTTTACAAACACATCAGCTATGAAAGAAATATGCTGCATTGTATTTTTTGTAGTAGCTCAAAAAATCTTTAATTTAGCAGTGAAATCTCAAGCTATAAACAAATGGAACTTTTTTAGAAACTAGAGCAGGGGAAATCAATGACTGCACCAAACGGACCTAAAATGCATTACTCTCAAGGTATCTGGGCCAATTCCTGCCTTCTTTTGTAATATTTACCACAACAGAGTAATAAGTCAGCATTTATAAATTTATGAATTCCTGTCTACGCATATATATAATTGCTAATAATGGAAAAACTCAGTATTATTACAAGACAGTAAAAGGGAACCTGTGGCAAACTTTTACTCAGAAGACTATAATTTGAAAATGAAACGGTTACAAACCTAGGTCCAATAACAGGAATAAGTAAGACATCCTGAAGGTCTGGATGTTGAAGAATAGGAACACTTAATCCATTAAACTGCTGTAAAAAAATAAACACAATTATAAAGCAATCAATGTAATTGATAAATTTCAATTTATGGAGCTTTACAGTATTATAACTTAGCTGAGCATGAAATTTGATTTGGAATATTTTCACTTTATTCCATGGGATACTATAAAACTCAAAGACTAAAATAATTATGTGTTCCTTATAATTTGATTCTGAAGTATCCTAACTTCTTTATAAGGCTCAATTTTGCTTATTGTTTGGTTTTATAAATACGAAGCATGTTTACCATAACTTACTTTCAAAACATATCCAATCTGGAACTGCATGTAGTACTCTAAAAAAGCTTCTGAATAGGACATTAAAGATTGAGATGAGCAATATTTATCAGACACTATCAACACTAGATAGTATGCCCGTTTTGATGAGGGAAATAAATGCTTTTTGGCAGACGCAGGACTTTCAGTATCTTCTATCATATTTGGCCTTCGGACCATAAATAGGTGCAGGGCCAGTGGTATAGGTGCTGCGACCAGCTCACACGGTCTCATCACAGCCAACTGTGTGCATGTCTTCCCCAACTCCATGGTCATGCCAGTAGCTTAAAATTGAGCACAGTGGAAGTATGTATTTACATCTCTTACATTAGCAAAACACCACAAAAAAAGGTTATTTTTTCCAGAAAGTGGGCTGTTCAGTATGTACCAGCACATCACTGTTGCAGCCAAAAGATGACTTGGCACCCCACATAGTGGAATAAAGAACAGAACAGTGGATGGGAGAGTAAGGATGGTATACTACACTCTCAGAGGACTACCTGTAAATATTTGAGAACAAGTCTCCGCCTCATAGGCTAGAGATTTCAACTCATTAATTTTCACATACTACACAAAGGAGCAGTAACAATATTAAAGCCATGTAGTATCCATATACTACCTAGAAACACCTATAAAATCAACTTATATCAAAGAGAAAAAAATTGTATTTTAGAAATCTAACTACATTTCTACCAAGTCAACAGCTCTCCTGACTTCTGCTCCTTCCAGCCAAAGGATATTTCAGACTAACCATATCTAACAGCTACTGAGAACTCTGAAAGGTCAACTCCTTCTCAATCGATCCTCTCTCCCTTTTATTCCCTCTCTAGTTGTTTGATGGCCTTATAGTATTCCGATTATGGTAAACTGATCTTTCCAAAGAGGAGAATGAATGAATTTTGTCAATTGTTTTTTGTTTTAGAAGTATTATTTGCTTTATACTACAGAAATATTTTAGACTCCAATCCTTCTGAAACCAAGGTTTTCCTTCTCTCCTTTTCTATCAGATGTTAAAATGACACAGAAACAAGATTTTCATAAAACTGCACACAAACCACATTATTTTAAATCAAGGATATCACCTGCTTTTTTGTTTCTGCCCCATGCTCTTTTTAAGAATCTTACTGAGCTTTAAGTATCATTTAATGCACCTGTTTTAAATACACTATTCAGTGCTTTTTAGTGAATTTAAAAAATTACGCAACCATCATTTGGAGATCATTTCCATCACCACACAAAGATTCCTCATGGCCATTTGCAATCAATCCTATTCCCAGCTCCAGCCCCAAGCAACCACTAACCTGTTTTCTTTATAAATTTTCCTTTTATACAAATAGAATCATATAATACAGTGTCCTGGATCTGGCTTCTTTCACTTACTATAATAATGTTTTTGAGGTTCACTAATGCTGTAGGAACATGTATCAGTTCATTACTTTCACTGCTGAACAGTACTCTACTGTATGAATATTCCATATTTTGTTTTTCGATTCACCAATTAACGGAAACATGGATGGTTCCTTCCTTTCGGTTGTTATGAACAACACTGTTATAAATATTTATATGCAAGCATTCCCATGGACATGTTTTCATTCCTCTCTTGGGCTGTACAGTAAATTTATGTGCAACTTTTTAAGAGACTACCAAACTATTTTCCAAAGAGGCCAAATCATTTGACATTCCCACCTGCAAAGTATAAAGGTTCCAGTTTCTCCACATCCTCCCCAGCTAAATGAAATTATAAATTATTAAATGACACAGAGAAGTTTGGGGAAAGGCACCTACTCTTATATAATCCCACTTGGGACATCTCTTTAGGACACTTGTGAGCTCTAGAACTTAAAAGGAGAAAATTTATAATCTATAAAACCTCCTCCAAGTCCTCTCTCCTACTGAACTCCCAGTTTCCTATTGAGTGCTTAGAACCCAGCCTTCTCTAGTCTTATCCATTATAGAAAGGGACTCAAAGCCCACCCAGAGTGATTCTGTCTGCTTTATCCTAGTGACTAGCCCATGAGATCTTATATACTCATCAGACTGCCATATTAGACTATCTAGGCTCTAAGGAATAATTTGCTAGAAACCAATCTGGATCTGCCCGAGTTATGGACACCTCTGATGAGCCTCAGTTTCCTTTCTACTAGCTGAAAGAATATATACCTGGCTATATAAAAGTAACAATTTTAGTTGCTTAGAGGAACTACTTATATTTGTGCCTAATGTCTTTATTCAATAAAACTATCACTAACAATAAAAATCGGATTACTTTTTCTCCAAATATTATATGAGACCAAGTTTTGGTCTCATACACTCATATACCACAACTGGTTCTTCTTATAACATAGTCATCTGCCTGAAATTTATAGAATTGTTCTTAAAGACTATACAATACAGTATAAAAGTAATGAAAGAAAAATGAATCAATACTAGTGATAGTTTTTGAAAAATTTCTGACTGCTATATCTAGGGTAAACAGATAACAGAGCCTGGTATATACAAATGGAAGCCCTTTAATCGTGTTTGCCTCTTGCTTTTAATTTAGATAGGAATTAGATAGAAATAGTCTGCCAACACCTACCAGTTACTTCTAAGAGATTTAATAACTACAAAGCACACTTTGAAGTGCCTCCCTCAGGCATGTTTTCCTCCATCTTACATTTCTTTGGAGGCAAACTGCAGTGTACAGTGTATGACATACAAAATGTACAGCTTTTAAAAGCAAAGACAATATAAACAAAAATTTTAATGTTTTTCTGTTTGAGACTTATAAAATGGCATTTTATAATAGTTTTCACTTATAGAAAATTAGTATGCCAAAACTATTTTATTGGTTGAAATATATTTTATTTAAAAAATATATTATTTATATTTTCCTAATTTTCTGCTTTTGTTAAAAATAAAGTACTTCTCCATCAGTTTTTTTATGTCCATTAAAAATATACTACAGGTTATCAGTAGGTACCTATCTCGGGGCTTACCTCAACTATACAATCTGCCCTCCTGATCATTATATGTTATTACAAAATCACAGACTTTTAGGATTAGAATGGACCTCTTCACATGTATTTTACCAATGAAGCAACCGAGGCCTAGAGGGGTTGAGTAACTTATCCAGTCACTAAACCAAATTGAAAATCAGAAGTGCTGAGTTCAAGTTCTAGCATTACCGTACCTCACTATGTAAACTTGAACAATTTCACATTCAAGAGCCTCAATTTCCTTATTTGTTAAACTAGACTAGTAGTATATCATTCACAGGATTCTAGTGGGGAGCAGTATAAGGCTGTACATAAAAACAAAAAGCTAGCACAAACCTTGTGAAGTTCATCAAATAGCAGATTTTTCACATGTTGTGCTGAGGCTAGATGTGAATTCACTCTGACAGTTGTGAATGATGGAGGGTGTGACAAGTTACTTAACAGAGTTTCAAACTTCCTTTCTGCTTCTTGTTTACCTAAAGCAGATACAATCTGAAGAGAACAAATCAATGTTTTGCTTTCATTATACAAATTAAAAAGCAGAAATGCATATACATTTGTTCCCACTTATGAAACACCTTTCAACAACTGTTTCATTTCATTTCATTTCATTTCGCTGTATTGTTTAGGTGTCAATATAAACGAAGGGAATGGTAACTACATCACAGGTTCTTGGGTTTAATTGTTGGGTTCTAAGCCCGACATAAAGGCTTAGAAAAACATTGCTTCAACTTCAAAGTTTTATTAACATTTTGAATATATTAGTATCTGCTACATTTAGTCAGATAAATTCAGGATTTCATTCTACTTATGATGCATTAATTATTATAGCACTTCTGTATAGCTATTTACTTGCTAACATCATAGCCTAAATCAAATTGGTTAGTAGCCTTTTAAAACACCAAAGACTTGAATAAGTAACAATGATAACATCATCCAAAGATCTCCCACATTTTTTTAAACGGTATTATTAAATGTAATAGGCATCGTCCAAAAAAGATGGGTAGCAAAGATACTTGTCAGAAATTAAATTACAGACTTAAACAATCAAGTTCCCTTGTAATTAACTGAAGTTTCTTGACATGTATTTCCATATTTTTTGTCATCTTTAACTATACCCTACCTCATAGCTTGTTCATAAACCACTTGCAAGTATACTAATCCATACCGGCCTAAAAGTATTAGTTCTTTCTCAAGGTTTATTATTATAAAACTGAATATTCCTTTAAAAATATTCCCTTATCTTGATACTTTTAACAAAAAGAAATGCTTTTCTTTTTGTAAAACCATACAGTCAGTGGGTTTGAGGCAGAGAAATATCAAAGAAAGATATCTGAAGCTTTTATAAAATAATGTTCACCATTTAAAAAAAACTGCTAGGAAAAAAATTGCTAAATGCCTCCATTTATCTTATTACGCTCCTTAGAATTTTGAAGTTCTTTGAAATCAAGAGAAGATATTTTCTCTTTCCACTCTGTGTGGTCCTTGAACATAATCTTTGGAAATAAAATGGAGAATTCAAATCTAAACGTCACAGCTTCAGTAACATCTTCAAAAATGAATAACATTTAAGTGGCTTAACTTCCAATGGAAAACAGAAGATTTGGAAAATACAGAGTTGTCAGAGAGGCAGGACGGTAAATGGATAAAACACTGATGTGGCAATTAAAGACAATCAGCATTCACTAAGGACTTCTGTGCTAAACACGGCCAGCAGCAAACAAGGCGCCAGAACAGTGCCAGTTATTCTCACTTAAGATTAATACCCTAGAAAAACCTGGTAAGTATTTTTAACCATCCTCAATTTTCACAGAAAAGGAACTCATGGTTAAGGAATGTGAAGTATACTCAAAACACTGAAATGCAAACCTAGAGCTTGGGATTCCAAATCTGTATGATTTTCCATTCTACCTAAGCTCTTCATCTTGAGATTTCAGCACAGCTACTTAATAGTTGTGTCCATTTGAGTCAGTTGCATGACTCTTTGGGCTTCAATTCTCTCATCTATTAAAATGGGGAAGAAATTTTTACCAAAGAAGATTGAGAGGAGTAAAATGTAAAGAAAGGTCTGCAAACCACCTAGCACAACGGGAGGCATTTAAGAGCACTCCACAAATTAAAGCATCTGTTTCACCTGAGCGCCAGAGCACGTGCTCTCGTACAGGTGTATCTTAGATACAGGACAAGCTCTAGAAAGACAGGAATCTTTTGTCATCCTTGTAAGCACTTCAGTGACATTGCCAGGCACATAACCGCTTTTCTCCTCCCTTAGAACGTACCTCATTCACCTCTTCTTTCAGAAAGCATTAATCAAATACCTGCGGAAAGACACTAGCATTTTTTTCCCCCATTCAGAAAGACTAGTAAGAAACAACAGCTGTAAAGATTAGGCTTCCTTTTAGACTTTTTTTCTTTCTCTAGGTTGTGTAAATATTTGTGTTCGCAAATATCTAACATGTTCATCTGACCTACCTCCTTATTCATAAAGCCCTCTTTAAGATAATTTTCAACCTCAACTCTCAAAGATATTTTAGGGAAAACAGGCATCTTTCCTATTGCTTAGTTCTCCAAGAGAAATGCTGGAACACGGTGGTTTTCTCTTCCAAAATTACAGGGAGCAGCGGCCTGACAATGAAAACCACCCACAACGTGCCGGGACCACCAGACGCCCAGGAAACCAGCGTCCGTCTCACGCCGAGTTAAATTCGGAGATGCGAAGGGACATCACGCTATCTCTACGGCGTAGCCAGCTTAGAGCGGCTTCGTCGCCTCCACCACACCCGTCCTCGGTCCTCCTTTAGGGGCGTTCAGAGAAGGCACTGCGAGGCAATGCCACTCACGTTACAGAGAACAAAGCAGCGAAAAGGCGTGACAGCGAATCCCCCGCGCAGCAAAGACCTGGAAACCCGGCTGACACCAGATCAGTAGAACTCAACTCTCGGGCCAAGTTTCCAAAACCGCGCCCCCAATTTATCCGCAGACGGCGCTTCCAGATTGCGTCACTTCCGGTGACGTGCGCACCCCACCCTCTCCGGCCTGCCAATCAGCAGCTGCAAATTACTCCTACGTCACGCCCCCGGAATTTCCGAGCGGCTGATGGTGCGGCTCGCGATTAAGGAGGGCGGGGCGGCTGCCCAGGTGACAAACAAATCAAGCGCCTGGGCGGGGTGCGCGGGGAAACGGAAAAACGGTGTAGACTGAGTCGAAAACCTTTCAGGTCTGAATAAGATGAGGGGTCCATTTGGCTACCGACGAATGAAGCCAAAGTTTATTTAGACTTATCAACTGCTCTGATTTCAGGAAATTTTCTCGGGCATACAGACCTGACTTCAGTTGAGAACCGAGATTAGTAAAATTTTCGAACGTTGGGCTTATGGTGTGTTACTATCTGTGAATGCTCAAGTAAAATTTAGAAACCCAGATAAATATTTACTATCAGTTCAATAAGGGTAACAGTAACCTGTATCATTGTTGATTTAGATGTTAAAGCTCTGGAGACTTTTGGCATAACCTTGCTTATAGAGAGGAAAACAATTCAAAAGGAGAAAGTACCTAACGAGTCACTGGGACATTTTATGACTTAATAGTAAACTGAAAACAATTGTTTCTTTGACTTAGTGTTTTTGCAGTATACCGTAGTAACTGCAGGAAAGAGATTTTTCTTATGTCTCTTTAATTCTCTCAGACAAGGGTATTTTTAAAAGTACAATAGCTACTTTCTATGATATGTCAACCAGGTTCTGTAGAAAATATTTTAACTTATAGTCATTAAGCCGTACAACCTGGCAAGGTAATTATCACTCTTTTCCAAAGAAGTAAAACAAGGTTCCCAGAGCTGAAATAACTCTCCATTGCCTCACACAATTACTGAGAAAGCCAGAACACCATAGTCACTGGCTTCAAAAGCCAATACCTGCTGTTTCCACCATGGCATATTTCAATAATTAATGGGATTCTTCTGCCATCTGAAAGTAATTAGGAAATTTCTAAACCAGTCATTTCCAAAAGAATCTTTGCAGCCTCAACACTGTGGTGACTACAGCACAAAAAAATGTTTGGAATGTGTATTTAGGAGTTAAAGGAGAGGGAGGAACAAATTGAACTAGATTGTAGACTCAGAGGGTAGAGCCTTTATTTCACGACAATACCCAGTGCCTAACATAATAGGCACTCAAGTACTGAATGACTAGATGAATAGATGGGTGGGCATCTGGGTCCACTAGAAAAAGAAAATGTTGATAAAGCACATATTTGCTGGAAATTAGTTCACTAGTTCAGCACATGTGAACAGTGCTGAGGACACTTAGACATCCTTGGCTAGACATGGTGGTGACAGTTATGGCCTCTTGGTGTTCTAAGGCTGGGTCCAAGAAATGCATATTACAAACTTCAAGTTAGCGTAGTAAACACATTGTCTAAGCAAAGTAAGACCCCTATCGGAATACATCCACATAAGGGTAATTAAGGCTGTAAGTTCTCAATGGGGTAATATGGCCCCAATGGGAGGCGGAGGGAGCAAAAAAAATTAGGTATAATCTTATAGACAACTGTTGGTTGTGCTCCAAATCTTTACCAAAAAAACAAACAAACAAACAAAAACTCAACAACAACTATTCCTCAATTTTTAATTCATGAAGAAGGAAGGCGTGAGAGGATTAGGGAAAAAAATCTATAGAGGTTGGAAATCTATCAATCTCAACTCATCTGGAGACTGACCATCTAGGCTAAAGTCACAGCGGACATTATCTTAAAGGTTTAAGAGAGTATTTTTTTTTTTAAGTGTTTAAATTTTGTTCCTGATTCGCGGAACATGCTGTTCCTGAACTTTGGTTCCAGCCATGCTCACAATTTATCTTAGCTAACTGAATAATAAATTGAATTAAATTCCAGCTCTAGCCAGTTCTTCCAAGTAGTACCTGAAGTTAATTTCCTTCTAAGGAAAATGAGATTTTTTTTTAATTCCCTAGTTCAAAGTTTTTTTTCCTTGACATTCAATTTCTTTGTTTTGCTTTGAGTATAGCATTTTTATCTTTTTCTTAAAATTTGAACTGGAAAGATTATCAGTATTCCATTTTAATTACAGAAGTTATTTCCAATTAACACTTCAGAAAATATAATCCTAATGATGGCATTATGATGTTCCTTTTTTCATTATTTGTCTTATTTCACAAATTCAAGATACATTTATATTCAAATAGTAACATTCCATAGGCTAGTGTTACCTCCTCTGGATCAAGGCCTACACTGTAATTAGTTGTTAAAGTGATGTTTTAAGAAAATAATCACAAAGGTGTTATTTGTGCTACATTTAAAAAGTATATTACTCAAAATTCTCTAGTTTGATTAAATTCTTCACAAGTATTCCTATTACAATTTACATAACTGATACAAATGAACTAAAGTGTATTTTTTTCCTAACAAATCAATAGTTATGGTATATCAGCATGATTTGTTTAGATAATCCACAACTATATTCAGTTAATCAAGCACAGCTGTTTTTCATTTTGACTAGTTTTCTTAATAAAAACTTCACATTTCCAAATCTGCAAATGAAATTTTTTAATTTGAATATTTTAAAAATATTACAGCAGTCTTGTTAGGTAAATTGTAGAAAAAAGGAAATTAAAACAGTTGCTCAACAAAGTTTCAGACATTTCAGAAGAGCGGAACCAATGAAAATATCAACAGTACTGCTCAAATATACTCATTTCACTTAAGGTGAAAGAATAATTCAGATTAACTCTCTGAAGTATCATTAGGCCACCATATATATGTTTAAGAAATACAGCTTTTTGCTTCAAAACTCTGCAAAAAATGCTTTTTTCAGATAGTTTTTTAAACATCTGAAACCCAGAAAAAAATGTGGTTTATATCCATGTGTAACAATTGAAGCTAAGTTACAGAATCTAAAGTTTGTTTTTTAACAAATAAAAGTCTGACTAGAAATGTCCCTTTAAGCCTCTATATACACAAACACAAAATCATTTGGTCATACATGGATTCATGGTCATGAAAGTTAATCTTCTGTAAGTTCAGTACATACCTTTTCCTCTATAATGGAAGGTTAAAACTTGCTTTTAATATCAGAAAGTTGGAGCACATTATCCTACATGAAGGCTTAGAGGGTCTTTGAATCATAACATTGGGAGGATGAAAGTCATACTTCTTTGCTCAGGTAACAAAATACAGGCATACTTCGGAGGTATTGCAGGTCTGGTTCCAGAGGACAATGAAGCCAATATCACACTAAAGAATAGCGCAATAAAGCAAGTCATGAATTCTTTGGTTTCCCAGTGCTATAAAAGTTATGTTTACACTGTAGCGTAGTGTGCAATGGCATGTGAGCCTCCAACAAGTCAATCTTTTGCTGGTGGAGGGTCTTGTAAAAAAACTGCAATAACTGCGAAGAGCAACGAAGGGAAGCACCATAAAACGAAGTATGCCTCATTTTGCATAGTTTGACGGTCTCACTGCCCGGATTAAAATCGACCACTTGACTAAAGTCCACAGTCTCTTTTATTAAGTTTATGCCTTCAACTGGTTTCAAGGGAATTACATGTCATCCCAGGCTATGACGCCTCTATGTTTCTTAGAACCTAATAATAAAAAACAAAAGTAATTAAACGATTATGTAGCAAATTGGCTTAAATACACTCAGACTTCTTAGTTAATTAATAAATTAAATTCCAGCCCAGCCAGTTCTTCCAAGCATTATCTGAAGTTTACAATAGTTCCAAATTACATCACGTACATATAATTCCCTAGCTTGACCTTTTTCCCCCCTCTTAAATTTCAGTTTCTTTGTTTTTCTCAAAGTACAGCACTTGTAACTTACTATTTTATTGAACTGGAGATAGATTACTGGGATTCCATTTTAATTAAATAAGTTATTTCCAATTAACACTTCAGAAAATAAGTTGTTTTCTTACGCTATAGACAGCTATCAAAGAAAACACTGAATGCGTGTTAAAATTGGGAACCAGTAAGTTAATTACAGAACTGAACTCTGGCTAAAGGTATGCCATGGACCGTCTCCCAATCAAGACCATTCGGAATTAAGAATCACGGCAGAACCCTAAGCCTGCTAGCCAGCACAGGGTGACAGGGGGCTGTCAGTTGTGACACAACACTCCCCACTTCAGTGTGGCAAAAGTGGCAGCTGGGGAAACTGCAGTCTGCCCCCAGGCTAGATGCCAGGGACGCACGTGCCTGAGAGCAGAAAGGGAACCTGGCAAACGCTTCTAAACAATGAAAGAAGAAGCGTTAAGCTAGGGAAAGTCCCCAACTCCACGTGCACCCTCACCTACCACACAAGCCACTGGGAGCCCGCACACCGGAAGCGAAACCGGAGGAAGCGCCACGTCGAAGGCGTGGGTTGACGTAGGCGTGCGTACGTCAGGTGCCGTCCTTCCGGCGATGGGTGGGCCTGGGATCGGGAGGGGAGGCGGAGCGGAGGCGGGGCTTTGGGCTGGTTGGGGCTCTGGAGGGTAGGTGGGTTCAGACCGAGGGGACTACGGGTCGGCTCTAGGTTCAGTGGGCTCGAAACAAAGGACTATCCGGTGGGGACTCGACGCGGCGCCTTCGGACCGGTAGCTGAGCGGCCGATCGGGGCTTCGCGGCCAACCAGTGCCCTCGCCGCGCGGTCTCAGTCGGCTTCTCCTTGGTTCCCCACAGCCCGCGCCGCGGTGGGGGCCCCGGCGCAGCGGCACCTGCTGCTAAGGGACCCCGCGGCCCACCCAGGTGCTCATGATGGGGCTGATCTTCGCTAAACTGTGGAGCCTCTTCTCTAACCAAGGTGAGAAGGATGGAGCTGCGCAACGGCTCGAATCCAAAGAACGGGGTCTGGCCGCCGAAGGGGACAGCGGGAGGCAAGGCTTTCGGTGGATACAGATGTTCTGAGATGCAGAGAAGTGACTTAATCAAGAGGACGGGTAAAAACTCAGTATTATAGGCCGGGAGAAGATGCAGGAGAGACTTGATATGTGGGAGGAATGGGGAAACAGATTCGGTGTCCCAGAATCCAAACTAAGAATTTTTGGATTTTAGTGAATGTAAGCGGAAGGCACCTAATGGTACCTTGAGGCACTTTTGAAGGCCTTTTACATCTCTAATTAAACATCCTAAGCCTTGCCCCAGGATATGAGTCCTCCCAGAAACCTGTCAACTTTTTTTTTAAACTAATAATGCTGCTTTGTTTTCAGACCTGCTCTTAAAGCAGATGCTCCTTCATGTTCCCTCTGATTTCCCTTACTCTCTAGGACTTGGGAACGAGTTTTCCTGTTGAAATACATGGATTTCTGGAAATCTTCAACCTAAACCCTTTATTCTTATCGTAAATGTTAGGAAACTAAAGACTTTTGGTTCTCTGTAGGATCTTGCGTATCCGTATTTAGTCTAGAACGGATTATGAGACATCTAAAAGTTGCAAGTCCAAAGGACCAAGAAGTTGTAAAACCTGTTCTGAGTCAGAATGAGATGTGATGTCTCCTGAAGAGAGAAAATACCCAAAGAAAAGGGCGACAATAGATAGTTTTAGCGTTCTTTTAACAGAATTTTTTCTTAGTAATCGAAGCCATTTTTTAAATTCACCTAGTTTCATTTTGCATTTAATACCTGGGCATGAAAAAAAAACTGTTTTATGATGATACCAATTTGTTACTGCTAATATGGTATTTTTTTATGGATTTAGGAAGTAAAGAAAATGAAATGGTTTAGTCCACTTGTTCTGTAGATTGATAAGAACACTAAAATAAGCTTTTCACGGTTATAAATATAGATTTATGCATACACATTTTAAGATATGCTAAAGAGTATAAAGGTGAATACAATAACCTCCTGCTCACCTTTTCCTGTAGTTTAATAAAACGTTGGTTTTCCCTCCGTAACCTGTCCCATTCCCCTTTCTCCTCTCTCATTTTGCTACTGCTCTTTATCATGTGTTTTGAGTCTTTTTTAATCAGACTAGAAGGGAATAGATGATATAAAGGGAAAATTCAGGAGATGATGAAAGATATTCATGGGTTGCTTTTATAGTCACATAATTGTCCAGGTCTCCTAAATCTTCATGACTATTTAGGATTTTTTCCTTTAACTTTGCTGTTGAAATTTCAGAACTAGTGGTTATTCTATCACTTATTCATGCAACTAACATTTAGGCATAGGAGATAAAAAGATTTAAAAACAAACAGAAAAGATGCAAAGTTACTTGCTCTCAGAGTGCTCAAAGATCAGTAAATGACAGAAAGATGGAAAAAAAATGTGATATGGTAAATTATTGAACAGATATGTATAAAAATGGTGATAGAACCATAAAGGATTAATTTTTTTCATGTGGTTCCTGAAAGATTTTACAGAAAATGGTATACTTGGACTTTAACATCAGGTAATAAATATTTACAAGGCATGATGGGTAGACTGAGTAGCAGGATCACATTCTATGCAGAAGGACTAATAAAATGTAAATGGGAGAGGAAAGAAATAGTTTGGGACATTGAAGGAAGCTGAAAAAAGTTTAGTTTGGCTGTATTTTAGTTTGCCTGTGGGGGAGTTAGAGGAAATGAGGTTGGAGACCTAGGTAGCCAGGGGAACCTGATCACAGAGGGCTTTGTATGTTGACTAAGTCCTTAAACTGTACAGAGTGAGTCATGGGAGCAGTTGAAGAGTTTAGTCATTGTGTGTCATTTTTAAAGGAAGTGATCTATACTTTAGCCCTGTACTTTTACTTTCTGTATCAACAAAATTGACCATCTCAGCATTTTCCATTTTCACTACTATAACACATCTCTCTGTTCCAGATAGTTAAGTCATTCAATCTTGGTCGCATATTAGAATAATATTCTCAAGGCCCCACCTCAGACCAATTAAATCAGAATGGAGTGGGGTGTCCTGGGCCTCAGTGTCAAGACAATTCAAATGTATACCCAGAGTTGAGAACTACTTGTCTTACCTTAAAAACTCCTTTCCTTAATCTTTCTTGTAATATTGGCTTCACTCCCATCTTTTTTTTTCTCTGTAGCATTTTAGAGCACCAGGCATCTTCTCATAAATGTGTTACTTTTCTGCGAATAAGTATACTAGAGCATGTATTGTCTAAGTAAAACTATTACTAAGTACATAATTAATCTCTGCAATTTTGTATTGCTTAATTTTAAGCTACAAGACATATTTCAACACACTCATCAATGACACAAATAATTTTAAAATCTGATTGTCTTTACAAACATTTTATATATCTATATGGTTGGGTAGGTGTTTGTATAAAATATATACATATATGTCTATGATATCTTTAAACTCACCTCAAGTTGAACATTTCTTTTTTAACTTTCATAGACCATGGTCTTTTTCTCTCTGTTGTCACGGTGTAGCTGGTCATCAGTTATTTCTTGCTTTACCTGGAATTAAGGGCAAATAGAGTATGGTCTTAGTGGCAGTTAATTTTCAGAACCAAATATAGTGACATTTTATTTTCATTATGTACTCATTTTTTATGGGTGTATTTCATGTTATCACTGATAGCCAACTTTTTGTCTCATTGTTCTTCTGAATGCACAGATCTGGTGTCTTAAATTTCTCTTCTAAGCATTATTCTACTCTTAATTCTGGACTTTTGCTGTTTCAAACATAACAAACTTAAACTTACTATCCATCTACATGCTCCCTGTTTTCTGGAATACTTTTTATCCATTGCTTCAAATAATTCAGATTTCTTATCAAATTTCACTTCTCAGAAAGGCCATCACTGATCACTCTTCTCACCCCAATACCTATTCTCTAATTTTTGGAATAGCATTTTTCTCTAATCATTTTTCTGTAATCATAAGCTTGTTTACTTATTTTTTTTCTGTTTCTCTCAATAGAAATAAATTGCTAAAGCATGAAGTTGGTCTCACAGACTATTGTATGTTTAATCAAAATTTTGTTAAATGTTTTAGTTTTTTTAAACAAAATTTAGTATCTAAGTAACATGAATTCTTTTTTAACAGTTACAAAGTTCTAAGGTCTTAAAATAATATCTATTAATCAAATCTCTTTGATCTCCTGATTTTTTCCCCAGTATTCCATATTTTTGAATAATATGCATTTATGGAAATCTTAACATTATCATTTGTGTTTTCTTAATTGAGATATAATTGACATGCTAGTTTCAAGATTATTTGTCTTATGGTAGAAGAGACATTGGTGCTTTTTTGACCTTTTCCCTTATCATCCCAATTTAATTTTTTACTTTAATCCACACTCTTCATTGTTGTGATGGTGAAGTTTTGTCACTGCTGAGCCAGAGTGCACTCTGTCGCCCTTTATTCTACAACTTTTTTTCCACCTAGAGTAAGTAATTACAACATCCCATGGCTTTAGTTTCTTCGTACATGTGACTAAGTCGTTTCATGCAATCCCAAAACACTCTATACAGGTTTCCCCACATCGCACCTATCAGTTGAGTTATCCTTTCTCCCCACACCCTCAGTATTCTATCCAGCTCCAAACTGGACTTGTTTCCTCCTGTGCCTGGTACATAATTGTTCTGGACTTGTCTTTGCTGTCATTCTAGGAATTTCCTTTGCTTTTCTATTTTATTAGAACTTACGTCCTTCTTGCTTTACTCTTTCTTTGATGAAGCGCATCATTCAGAAGTTTCTCGTAAAGTTGTCCAAAGTGATAATTATTTTTTTGGAATTCCAAATGCCTGAAAATGTATTGATATTTTCTTCACTTTTGCTATATAATTGGGCTGGATGTAAAATTCTGAGTTGGAAAACATTTCTTTAAGAATTTTGAAGGAATTATTGTCCCTGGCTTCCAGTGTTGAAAAGACTAGTATCGTTCTCTATTTTTTCTCTTTAACTTTAGCTGTTCCGTGAGATGGGTAGTGCTATCTCATTTTGGTTTTAATTTGCATTTTTCTGAGGACTGTTGAGTGTTATGCACTTTTTTACTTGAGTATATATTTGTATATATTCCTTTGAGGAATGTTCCACTCCTTTTGCCTATTTAAAATTTTTTTTTATCCAAAAAAATTATTTGTAATTGTACATACACACACATGTACATTCTGGAATTGAGTCTTTTATCAGATATATATTTTGTCATCATTTTGCCCCAGTCTGTGGCTTCCCTATTTTCTTAATGTGTATTTCTGCTCAGGGGAAATTTTAATTTTGGTATAGACTAATTTCTCAATTTTCTTTTAATGGCTGTTGCTTTCCGTGTCCCATTCCTTTCATCTAGAAGGTTTAGCTTTTATACTTTTGTCTTTAAGCCCTCTTCAGTTATTTTTAGGGTTATGATGTGAGTAGGGCTTGGGGTTCATTATTAATTTACATGGTTATCTTCTTGTTCCAGCATAATTTAATGAAGACTTGCTTTGCAGCCTTTGTCAAACTGAAATTATTATATAAATGTCAGTCTTATCATGCATCGATCTGTGTATTTATCCTTATGTGTGCTGCACCATCTTGATTACTGTACTATTTCATAGTAAATTTTGAAGTCCAGAAGTATCCTTCAAATTTGTTTTGCTAATCTTTTCAGATAAATTTTTCTTATATTTTTCCATATTACTATTTTTGATGTTTTGAATTTCCATCTAGCATAATTTTCTGTCAAGTCGAAGAACTCTAGCTTTTTCAGTGTGGCTCTGTTGGTGATGAATTTTCTTAGTTTTCTTTTATCTGAAAATAATAATGTCTTTCTTTTGCCTGTGTCTGTATTTTTGCTGAACATAGCATCTGAGATTAATTTTTTTTTCCTTTAGAGCTCTAAAGTCATTCCACTGTCCTCTGGCCTGCGTATCCCCCCACCCCCCAAGTCAACTAATATTTACAGCTTTACTTTCCTTTATTTAGCCTTTCTTTTTCTTGCCGCCTTCAAGATTTTTGCTTTATCTTTGGTTTTTAGCAGATTGCCCACCCACAAAGTACCTAGCTTTGCTTTTCTTTGTATTTTTCCTATTTGGAGGTTACTGAGCTTCTTGAATATGTGAATTTTTCTTATTTTTGTGCTTACCCAGTTCACTTGTATTTCTCAAATATTTTTTTCCCAAAATTACCTGACATAACTTATTAGTAAGTTTATAAAGTCAATTTAGTAAGGAACAGCATTTAAAAAAGGAATAAATATTCTAAACTAGAAATAATCCGAATGCATCTCAGTTAGTAATGGTATTGTTTTGTGAAACTTTTCAGTTATGTGTGTCCTGAGTCATGATATAAAATAGTGTTTCTTAACTGTGGTCTTGGTTCACCGAGTTTGAAAACCAGCCATTAGATTGTGCTCCTTAACCTTTGCCTTGCGAATTGTTTTGTTAATCTGAGCAGCATCTGAATTCTCTAGAGAGCTACATTTCTGTATTTCCTGTAAAAACTTTTATCATGGCTTTTGTTCAGTGCTTTGGGGAAAGGGAAGGACATGTGGTGCTTTTCCTTAGGCACTTCACCCTGGCCTGTAACCTTAGAGTGTTCTGATTAGACTCTGATCTTCTTTCTTTATCTGTATTTAATCCCCTTGTGTACCTGAAGGTTGCTTTTCTTCTATCTGGTAAGCTATTCTGTTCATTAATTGTAAAACTATAAGACTTGACTTTGTCTTAAAGGTGGGGAGACACTATTAGCCAAAATTCCCAGTAATATGACCGTAGGCAAGTTTTTTAACCTAAGGTTCATTTTTTTCCTTGGGGAATTGAGGAATAATACCACTTTCTCAAAGAATTATAATAAGGATTAATTTACATAATGCATGTAAAACAGACCAACACTCCAAAATATTTTTATTCTTGACATTTTCTAACTCAGAGTTGAATTCTAGATCTCACTTATCCTTAAGAACATTACCACATGATACTTCTTTCTATTGCTTCTTACCAATGATGCTATATTGTAAGTGCTTGTTTACATACCCAACTTTAAGATTTTTGAGAGTAGAGACCTTGACTTATTTGTCTTCATCACAAATTTTATTCATATAATGAACTCAGTAAATGTTGAATTGTTAAATCATCAGATTTACACAGCTGCTTTTAACAAAATTTAGGCATCCAGGAATATGAGTACTGTGGGAATTGGGGGGAAGCTGAACAATTGGGGAGGGAAGTTAATTATGTTGTAGCAAAAAGAACAAGAAAACAATGCTAGCCCTTTTACCTATGTTTATTAGAAAAATTACATAACTTCATAGGCCCTGCATTTCCTTTTCTATAAAATAAGCAAGGTGGCCCGGGAAGGTAACTTTGTACATTTTTAGAGACCCAAGTTCCTCAGAGGTGCCTTATAGGTGACACATTTGTTGATGAAGAGGTAGGAGAAAAGGAATATATATCTCAAGTTCTGCATCTTGTTCCGAGCTGTAATATTTTATGATTCTATAGTTAGTATAGGATAGAGTTAGTTTTTTACGGCCTTTTCCCCCCAAGAGCCAGACTTCCTTGAGTGCTCATGATTGCTGTCCAGGCCGCAGGCCTCAGGTCGTAACATCACATTCTCTTACCCCTTGCAATAATTCAGACTTATTTTCATTGTATGCAGGATCCCAAATGTGTTAAGTCATCAGATTGTTCATTGGTTAAGGTTCGTGATTGTTTACATACTCTGTGTTAAATATAAGGCTAGCTCTCATTACATGACAGTGCCAGTGTAGACACTGTGTATCTAGAATATAGCACTCCCTGTTACGTGATATTATTGGGGCTTTCTTATATCTTAAAACAAAAGTTGGTCTTTTTATCACATTTTAACAATATATTTAGTGCTTCTCTAATATTTCTCTTGTTAGTCTGTTTGTATAATTTGTTATGCAATACTAAAACTACAATTTTTTTTTCATTTGGTATCTCTACTAAAACTACAAATTGGATTTAGTAAAAATCTTTAGAAATTGAGTTAATGGAGAAACTTTTTTCTCTGATTTTTCTTCCACTTATTCTTTTTAAGCTTTTTTTAACTTTTTTTTTGTTAGCCACATTTTACCAGTATTTGTCTATAAGCAGGTACTCTTATTAGTTTTCTTTTGCAGCCTCATCCTGTATAGTCTTTATGTCTTTAAGCCCTGCTCTCAAAAAAAAATAAATAAATAAATATGAGCCAGCTTTTTAGGAGATCCAAAGGAACATACACTATAGCGAAGACTACGGAGAAACTTCTGTGCAAGCACTTGATCAAAATTAAACAAATGCTCTGGGATTGGACCTTATCCTTCATTTAATATAAATAAACATGCTTGTGTCTGGCTCTGGAGAGGCATAGATTAGTGACACTGAAAATACTCCTCTCTCAGACCTTTGTTGTGGAAGTGGTGCAGCTTGGTCTGGAAGAGATTGCCAGTGGAATGTGATGCCCAAGGTGACTGTCTCATGGTGTGCTGACACATTTTTTAAAATATTCAGATTCATTATCGAGAAGAAACAAGAAATCTGAGCAGACCTATAACTACTAATAAAACGAATCAGTAGTAATAAAAACTCGTAGCAAACAAAAGTTTTGGCCCAGATGGCTTCATGTGTAATAAACGAATTCAATAATGTGGCAAAATATGACTCAGCAGTCTTGCTTCTGGTTTTTTAGCCAAAGAAATCCAAAACACTAATACAAAAAGGTATGTGAACTCTTATGTTCATTGCAGCATTATTTACAGTAGCCAAAATGTGGAAGCAACATAAGTTCATCAATAGAGGAATGGATAAAGAAGAGGTGTACATACATACAGTGGAATGTTCCTTAGCCACAAAAAAGAATGAAATCATTTGCAACAACATGGATGGACCTAGAGAAGGACAAATACTGTATGATTTCACTTATATGTGGAATCTAAAGGACAAAATAAAGAACAAACCATGAAATCAGACTCTGATACAGAGAACAGACTGGTAATTGCCAGATGAGGGGGGTTGAGGCCTGGATTGGGCATGAAAAGGGTGATGGGATCAAGTATAAATTGGTATAAATGACATTATGCTATACTCCTGAAACTAATAAAAAATAATACTGATGTCAACTCTAACTTAAAAATAAACGTAAAAAAAATATGGTTATGTCATATGTTTAAAAAGCACTTAGTTGTTCCTTTTCTTTTGTTGATGTTTTGTTACACAGTCAGTTTGATGATAATTTAACATCAGAAGTTAGGTCTCAGTTTACTTAAAGAATAGACGTACATACTCTTATCATTAGACAGAGTTTGAAATGGCATGTTTTTTTCTTAAATGCTAGAATTCCTTACCAATGAGGGAAAAAAGGAATCTGAAAAAGACCTTAAGTTAATCAAAGGTCTGACTTTAATAGAATTCACACCTAATCCACCTTCAGAGTTTGTCACCCTTGACAGTTCAAATTGGGAACCAGTCTCTTAAAATGATGTATTATTTATGGGTTTTGCCATCACAAGCCTTTGGGACTGTGATCATCATCATAATACAAAATGTGAAGCAAGGAGCACGACTTTGCCAATGGCCTTGGGTGTTGATTGAGTTGCCTCAACAATGATCCATCGGTACTATTCCTCTATTCCCTTCACCTGGTAGGAGTATCTGCACCCACGTTTAACTTACTCTAGACAAGGCTTCCTTCTCTTGTGATCAGGGACCTCGTGGGCTCCAATGCTGGACAGGTAGTTTTCAACTGTCACCAAAATTTAGAACGCTTGGCACCAGGCAGTCTGATCGTTCCTCCACTGATAAGAGTACTCTCGTTCTAGTACTGTAAGAGCAAAGAACAGATTGGCTCCATTAGAAGTTAGAGAATACAAACCGACAGAGTCAAAAAGGGGAATCATAGTGAGTTACAGTAAGCAAGTTTTTGGTTTTACAAGCAGCTTCCGCCATAGCAAAATTAACCCTTCCAGAGGACCGCCTCATTTGTGCTGTAACATAGGCAGCACCTAAGGCATGCAGGTCAATAGAAGATACAGAGATGGTTTGTCACCTAAGAACTTGTCTATGAATTAGGGCCCCTTTTAGACTGATGCAGTGTTAACATTTTAGAGTAGGAGAATAACCTGATATTCGATTAGATGTATAATTAGATTTTTGATATTCATGAAGGGTTAATAAGAGGAGCATGGTTCTGATACGAATGTGTCAAATCATTGGCTACAAATCAGTTGATTGTATCGTGGTTCTTAGGGCAACTTCCTTATGTAACCCTTCGAGGTTCACTGGTAGCTTTTTAAGCATTCTGCCCTGGGGAAGAGTAATCTAATATATTCTGTATAGATTAAAATCTAGAAAAGATAGTATCTGGAATGTTTTCTGTGTTCAAAGGAGGTTTCAGAATGTCTGCTGCTTAACAGAATAATTAGATGGGCCTTAGTCCTACTTCTAAAAAAAAGATGATTTACTTCATGGCATCAGAAGAAGGGATGGAAGAGGTTTTTGTTGTGCAAAGAAATGGAAGCGTTTTTCTGCTCAAAAGAGTTGAAAAAGCATGGAAGATTAAGTAATTGCTTATTTGTCTGTAAATTAATGGAAGGAATGAAAAGCTAGTGACAGGGAAAACTGTTCAGTTCTGTGTTTTAAATTGGGTTTTTAAGTGAAAGGAAAAAGAAATCTTGGTACATATAGGTGGAAAAACTTCCAGGTGTAAAAACAACTTAAGAAAAAGCTAATTTGATTAGTAGAGATGATAAGCATGAAATTCTTTTAAAAAATTATGTTTTAAGTCATAAAGTGTTGTCAAGACTAGTATTTGGGTTTTTCCCCCAAAACTCAGTATAAGTGATCAAGTTCTCTCGTTCTTTCCTCTTCTCTCTCTCTCACATTCTTTTATAAAGAGAACTAGATAAAGAATATCATAATAGATTGCATCACTTGAGGGTAGCAGTCTTCACATCATAAAGTTCTCTTTATTCCTGCATTTTTTTTCTTTATTCAACCTAGTAATAAATATCCCAGTGAATGATTCTCATCAGAGAAGTAAGTAATAATCATTGTCGAAAGCATGTAATTGTGGTATGCAGCAGTGTTAAATGTTTATGGTTTGCTTTCTCTTTATAGAACACAAAGTGATTATAGTGGGACTGGATAATGCAGGAAAAACCACCATTCTTTATCAATTGTAAGTACGGGTGTTCCTTTAAACAGTTTTCATTATTTTAGTTATTGGAACTAATTTTGTATAATTAGTAAGATATTATAACTCACTTCGGTGGCTTGTGGCTAGTTAATAAAAGTAGGAGATGAAATAAACAAAAATACTGTCACGATATAATGGAAAAACTTAAACATATTGTTTCGTATTTTAGCAAACACAAAATTTATGAAAAAAATGAATAAGATAAATTGCTCTGTGTTTGCTAAAGCCTTCACAAACACTTGTCTTTTTCTGGCCCTGAAAAAAATAATATTAAACTAAAATAAATAAAGCACATATTATAGTGGTGGAGTGAGGTAACAGAGTGCATTTCACTTAGTTATTCTTACACTGGGATTCATGTCAATAGATTGTTATCTGTAGTGAGCTGTTGCTACTCTCCTAACAGCTCTGGAATTGTTTAACTAGCCAGACTTGTCAAATCAAAAGAAATGAAGATCACTACTGAAACTATTGCTTTAGTAGCTTGCAAGAAGGAGAGGCTTGAGACTTTCCAGAGAAATACATTAATACTTTAAAGAAATTTTAACAATCCATCAGTCCACTTGTCAGAGTATCTCCCATTGTCCTTTTAGTGCCAGTGGAATGATCCCTGTCAAACAATGAAAGTCAGTGTCCCAAGCATTTTAACAAGTAGTTATTTGTAAAAAAAATACAGTGCATCATCGTGTGACTCCTATCTCTTCCCACCGCATCCTAAGTACATCAGCTGACAGCTCTCCAGAAGTACTTCACTTGAGGAGTACTTAATATATTTTTCAGCTACTCATGGCTTGTTGCTTCAGAGTTGAAGAACTATTTTGGCCATTATGTATTTAAACTGATGTAGCCTTTAAACATCAAATATCAACATTTTAGGAACCTGTCACCGTTGTTGAAATAATTTTTTCACATAGCTTCAGAAATACATATAAAACCCAAAAGAAGAGTTGTAAACTTTTTCCAGCACCCTACTGGCATGTTATAAGCAAATTCATATTTGTTGAATAAATTACTATAGATAAATGAATGATTATAATAATGCCCTTGATGGGAGCATCAGTTTTCAAAATATGTTTAGAATTCATTCTAATTAAAACTTTCATTTGCACATAGCCTTATCATTTTAAGACTATATTATAAGCTAATAGGCCTGAACTGATTTTTATGGCTTAGACAAGTCTGTTTTCTCATAGTCTTCAGAATTATAAGTAGCCTACTATTCCATGGTTGCTGCTTGGCAAGTATTGATGTCACAGTCACCTAGAAACTTGATCTTTCAGTATGGAGCTTTGGTTCTGCTGTAACTGATAATAGGCCATGGCAGTATTGGAATTTTGGCCACAGAAATGCTAACCCACACCATAAGGCTCCCTGCTATCTAGATCAAGCCTGTAGTTTATTCCATTAAAAGGACAACAACAAAAAATCTCCCTTCAGGAGTTGTTCTTGTCTAGATATGTGTTTGCACAAAAGTTCTGTAAGGTTCTCTCCCCGATGCCAATGGTTAACCATCATTGCACAAATAAGTAAGATTGATTCCTATTAAAAATATAGAGATTAAAACTTACTTCAGGTTCTCAAGATTTAAAAAAGAGTTTTTATGATGTCTATCTTTCAACAGCTTGATGAATGAAGTGGTTCATACCTCTCCAACCATAGGAAGCAATGTTGAAGAAATAGTTGTGAAGAACACTCATTTTCTCATGTGGGATATTGGTGGTCAAGAGTCTCTGCGGTCATCCTGGAACACATATTACTCAAACACAGAGGTATATTGAAGTTCCTACTAAAGTAAATTTTAATAAAAAGGACCAGAGAGTAATCCCAGAAAATAGATAGGCTATACATGGGGCATATTGACAGTTGCCCTTTAATAAAATCCTTTTTTGTAAAAAAATTTGAGGTTTCCAAATAAAAGACTAGGCAAGTAGAAAGAGGAACGGGAGCTGAGCTGAGTGCTTGCTGGGGTGCAGGCTCTGTCAGTTCCTGCTCACCGGAACGCTGCAGCATCCTCGATGGAGAAATCAGACGCGAGGATGAATTATGTATAACCTTTCCCGAGAGGCCTGCTTAGGGGAGGAATAAAATACTTTAAGCATGATGTAATATAAGATTTTCAAATAACATGATTCAAAATTTTAGTGAGATTATATTTTAATTAAAAAATCAATGGATATGTAGGCCGCGTCCCAGAGTTCCCTGTCCCTAGTTCATTATTTTACTAATTCCCAGAGCCAAACTAGATAACAATTCTGGAATGTCTTCTATTTCTGTTTTTATTTCTTCTTAGAGGCAGATTTGGAAAAAAAAAAAAAATGTAGTGCTATTGAGAGAGGCTTATCTTTGAGAATATTAATGTACAATTGCATGCATAATTTTTTTAAACAAAGAAGTACACCAGTCAATTTTTTTTTGGTTAAATGAAGCCTCATTGTCTATGGCCATGCCACCCTGAACAAGCCTGATCCTGTCTGATCTCAGAAGCTAAACAGAGTTGGGACTGGTTAGTACTTGGATGGGAGACCACCAAGGAAGAGTAGGTGCTATAGGCGTAAAAAATAAAAATAAAAAAATAAGGGATTGTAAACTGACAAGGTCCTTGCAATCAGTGAGGTCAACTAAGGGTTGCCTCACTTAAAAAATAAAAAAATTAAAATTAATATTTCAAAAAATGATTGTGTGTGTGTGTGTTGAAGTGATGGAGAGGAGGTTAGAGATGTGATACAAGGAATTTGGGGTGAATACGTTGCCTATTTAAATAAAAATATGGATTCCTCTAGATTTATAATAATATGTATATATCTGCATGCATTCTAGTGCAGTATATGACTGGCCAAACCAAGACAGCATGTCATAGATACTCAGCAGTTATAGTCACACTTAATATTTTTTATTTCCAAAGGAGCATAGGTTGGTGAGTAAATACTATGATTTGATTATAAGTTAGCTTAATATATATTTCTATAGTAAAATAACACCCTGAAATTAAAATATCGTGGAGAGTCAGGGAAGAACAACATTTTATTAGCATTATGACTAAACGGCATAACTCTTGGTACTCTCAAAACTCACAGTTAACTGCAAGTATGAAGAGAGGAGTTAGTTATCTTTGACAAATAAATCAGATTTGATACTTGCGATGCATGTATATTTAACTTTCTGAAAAGATATTATTGAAATTACCGAAACTCTAGAATACTTAGCATGGGTCCAAAAAGAGATACGCTATTGTTGATGCTATTTGTATGAAATGTTCTTGTCATAAACTTATTTCTGTAAGAATAGCACAATTACTGTAAAGAACCTTTGGCCTTTGTTGCAACACGTAGCGTTTGCAGTCTCAGATTCCAAGCAGAGATCTTATCCCCGTGGTGTTCCCCTGACGGCTTTGGTCACCCTTGTCATCTTGCTTCTTAAATTCTTTACGTTGAGGAGTCATCCAAGAGCTGAAATGTGTCATGATATAAGGAGTTACAGGTGGTGACTAATTCCTGACACCTTTCATTAACATACAAGTTACTTCCATATTTTCTGACCATTCTAACTGCCGTTTTTCTTATATTTCTCTTTTCTGTTTTCTTTCCTTTTTATTCCTCAGTTTTTTTCAGTTATATTCAGATTACTCTAGTTGTCTCGATTCATTTTACATCACTTCCTCTACTCTAATCCTTTACACCTCAGTTTTTAATTTTATAATCTGCATAAGATGTTCCATTTAAGAGTCCGTTCTGACTATATCTTCTTATTTTTCTCATCAAAGATGCTTTTATTTCGAATGTGTGAGATCCACCGTTTTCATATACACAGTTACTAAGTCTTTTCCAGTTCCCTTTGTGCTCTCTTTAATTTCACTTGTATCATCTTTAGCATATTAACACCTAACTGTATATGTATCTATTTAGCACATTTTTTCTTACTCTTTTATTATTGTTATGTAAAAATGCCTTATTTGATAGTTTTTTTTAAAAATGTGTTTTTCGAACTAGCTCATGTGCTTCTTTCTAATAGGCAGGAGACTATTAAACTTAAAAATTAATTGCCTAAATGAGTGATGATAGAGTATTTTTAAGGTTCAGTGAGATATGTTAACTGTGACTTTCCTTTTAAAAATTACTTTTTATTACTTGCATTATAAAATATTATGTATTCAAATGTCACTTGTTAAAAATACAATTGAGCATGGTTTTTATTTATTGAAGTTATGTGTTATTTTCTTACTAACTTTTGGATTTTATGGCTTGACATAATTTGATATTAACTTTATGATAAATTAGTAGACTCTTATTTTACAGTATTGATGATGCCATGTGAAGAATATATTTCTATCACTTGAGAGTAGTTTTGCAGAAAACTTCAACATCCCATTCAGTTTTCTTTCTTTTTAATTGTCTTCTAGTTCATCATTCTTGTTGTTGATAGCATTGACAGGGAACGACTAGCTATTACGAAAGAAGAATTATACAGAATGTTGGCTCATGAGGTAATTTTTTTTTTCTTTTTATTTTTTTAAGAAATTTAGAGAATTTATTAGATAGTGATTTGCAAACCAGGAAACATAGCCCTCAGTATGAAGCGAGAATGAGTTCCAAAATGGAGAGGATAGTACAGGGCTTATAAAAGCAAAAGCTACAAAGAGCTATTGTTATGAGGTAAATTTTGAAAGCAAATATAAACAATGGAATAAGGTATCTGTCTACTGGTTTTGCTTTTTTTCAAAGATTAATGTGTTCTGCTGTTGGTTATTTTATTAGCAAAGTATATATTCAATTGATGAGAAAGTCTTGAAGTAAAAAATTTTCATTACTTTTTCAAATTTAAAAAATTCAGCATGTTAATTTATAAAGTACTACTATCAAAGAATTTTCGAAGTTAAAATTACTTATCTTAAAAAGTCTGATAGTTTGAAACAGGAAAGGGGAAAACTTAAGTGTTTTTTCCCCCCAAGAATTTATAATAACTGAAAAATTTTTAGTGAATAATTTGAGATCACTTAATTCTAAATATTTCAGATATACAAAAGAACTTGGATAATAAAACACATTTATGCACCTACCATTCCTATCAAATATCTTATGAGATCTCGCTAACCTCAATTTCCTTCTTTTTCTCTCAAGGAATCCAAAAAGAATTCCACTGTCCTAAAGTAGTGATTAATTTTCCTATGAATATTTTTATACTTTTACTATATTTTTATTTAGCTGTCAGTTATACAGAATATTTTATTCCATGTTCATAAAACTTTACGTAATGGTTGCATTTCTTCCTTTCTTGATTTTGGGAGTTTTTTTGCATAATATTTTGATTTATTCATTTTAGTACATACAGCTCTAGTTCAGTTGTTTTAAGAACTATATAGTATTTCACTGTATGAATACTTCATAGTTGATCTGTTCTTCTATTAATGAAATTTAAGTTATCGCCAATGTTTTGATAGTATAAACAGTGCTGCAGTGAACATTAACGAATGAGCTTAGGTTATACAAAGACAAGTAAATTATAAGTATTGCCTAGCCCTCACTCTCTGTACTCTCATTTAAATTTTGGAGAAACCATAGCATTTGGCAACATATTTCTGTATTTGTCCCTTGGAATATTGTTCTTATAGTTCTAAGTCAATATTTAAGGGTCAGGTTTATTTTACTGGCCGCTTTGACCCAGCAACAGAAAAATAACTTTTAATTATCTAGCTTATGTTTATTAATCTGTTTTTGTTAAAGTGGATTGTTAAATCATGGTTATTTGAGTTAATTTATTTTTGTTTCTGTAAAACTTTTAATTAAATATTAGCACTATAACTGTTCAGTAGGGTACATTTCACCTATCTGCTTCATTAATTTAATTTGAATTGTGATATTTCACATATTAGAAATACTTCATATTGATTGCAGGATTTACGGAAGGCTGCAGTTCTTATCTTTGCAAATAAACAGGATATGAAAGGGTGTATGACAGCGGCTGAAATCTCCAAATACCTCACCCTTAGTTCAATTAAGGATCACCCTTGGCACATTCAGTCCTGCTGTGCTTTAACAGGAGAAGGGTAAGTGCTAATCAGCAGGAGGGGAGGTATGACTTCTTTCAAATTCCTTTAATTTTTTTAGGCCAATTTGCCAACTCGTTTTCTTCTTTGTTGCTGTTCCTTTTTGGTTTTTAATTAACGATGGTTTTTGGATTGTCTCAGGTTTACAAGATTGAAATAATTTTAATCAGTTACTATCGTTAAATTACAATTTAACAAAGTTACTGACAATTTTTTTGTAATTTTTAGTATAAATGGAAAATTTCACCCAAAAAAAAGCAGTGAGTTTTCAAAATCTACACTTTTTGGTTGTTCAAGGAAATGGCATATTTTCTGAAAAAGCTTAATTAATCCTAAACTCCCAGCTTTCCACAAGAGCACGTCTCCTTTATAAGAAGTCCTTTTGGGACACTCACTTCTAAACAATAAATGTGAGGGAAATGTCATTGTGGTATATTCTTGCTTTCTAAGAACTCGAGTTGGGATAAACAGACCAAGGAGAACCCAGTGTGCTATGTATGGGTTACCCAGTTTATTTCCAGGAACTTATTTATCCTCAAATCAGCTTGACCTTCTTAGTTTTTCTCATACTAGAAATAGCTTGTAGTGTAGTGGCTACATGTAGACATCTTTGACCTATACTTTTAAGATTGGGCCACGAGCATTCCATCCTTTAGAATTTAGAGGGGTAAAGTAAGTTTCCTGTCGTCTGAAGTGGTTTCAATTTTATAGTGTCAGCTGAACTTTGTTTCTTAAGTGTATAAATAATTATTGTAGTACCAACATTTGGGTAAAGCTTTAAAATGTAAATATGCATTCAGTTTTTAACTATGAAGTTTTTTGTTTTGAAAATATTTCTCTCTTTCGGTTCAGGTTATGCCAAGGTCTAGAGTGGATGACCTCCCGGATTGGTGTGAGATAACTTTTTTGCTCGGAAGAGACTGCTGTATTTATTCTGTGACATGAACATTTTTCCTAGTACCTTTGGCTGCTAAGGCAGCAGCATGTTTAATTTATAACAACACAAACCTCTATGAGCAACACTTGAATCAAGTGCAGCTGAACTGGAACATGAAAGATTTTTTTTCTTAACTTTTTTTTTTTTAATGCACTAATCTTCAGTTGGATGAACACTAATGCATAACTATGTTTTCAGCAGCAGAATTTTTCTGGCTGTTTATTCTAATTATCTAATGACTGCCTTGCAAGAAATATTTGTCATATGTTTAATGTTTTCTGAAGTATTGTAATAACTTGAATAACCAGTTTCTTCCATTTCTTGACCAACCTTATCCCTACCAGATTATTACTGGTTTGACAAAGTAGTAGTGGAAATCAGGTACTGCTTGCAAACTAAACCAGCACTAAATATTTGCTCCTTCTATAAACTGTTTATCTTTTAACAGACTCATTATAGAGAAAGAAATCTGCCTAAAAGATAGAAGGAAGATTAAACATCATGAGAACTGCCTTTAAATGAGTTAACTTTCCCTATATTATTGCAAGTCATGGAATAATTTTAAGTTACTATTAGCATGGAAATTTAAGTAGGCTTCTTATCTAAAATAATTAAGTTCA
The DNA here is from genome assembly GCF_014176215.1 of Rousettus aegyptiacus. Classification (NCBI taxonomy): domain Eukaryota; kingdom Metazoa; phylum Chordata; class Mammalia; order Chiroptera; family Pteropodidae; genus Rousettus; species Rousettus aegyptiacus. The sequence goes on along the minus strand of NW_023416285.1, from coordinate 88,428,037 downwards.
CTTCCACCTACAACATGGGATTAGTTTTGGTTAAAAACTAATTAAGATAAAATATTTATTTCAAAGCTCAACTTTGACAGTAATTATTTTTGGATAAATCTGGTATCTTAAGAATGTCACATTATTTAATGCATATTTAACTGTTAGAAATTATTAAACATACCAGCACTGAATATTAAAATCAGACATCTGGAACATATTTCACTGTCAATTATAAACAATTTCATTATCAGCATAAAGTTCAACTATTTCATGTGTAAGGCATATCCCATCTGCTTTAGGCAACAGCTAAAGCAGAAGTATAAACAGTTCATTTTGAATCTTAAAATTTGAAATTGTATTTATAATAGTATTTCTACCACCAGCAGTATATTACTTAAAAAACAATATGGCTTTCCTGAAGTCTATTCGAGGTTGTAGTATAATAGGCTTAATACAATTGCCAGCTTTATAGTTATGCCTTGTGTTCTAAAATCTTTCACTGGAGTATAGGAAATGGCTGAATTTAATCCTAGCTTTTTAGAATATTAGTATAAAACTGAAAACTAATATACTAACAATGTATAAATTAAAAAAGAAAGAAAAGTCAATGTATTAAAAGTTTATTGGATAGCATTAAACAGTAATCTAAATAGTGCATACCTTAAGAGAAGGACAGGTATTGACTAATATTAACAGTAATCTAAATAGTGCATACCTTAAGAGAAGGACAGGTATTGTAATTTTAATTTTATTTCAAATGTATGATTTTGCAATAATGAAAGGGATAAAATGCATACTTAGGGAATAATACTTTATCGTTGCAGTATTTTTTCATTTGGGTCAAAAACAGGATTTAGTGTTCATAAAAATATCAAAATACCTATTCAACAGTGGTATTTTAATTTTAATATTTTTATTATAAGTTTGTTTAAATTTTGCTCTGTTTTTCAGGTATATTCGATTTATTTTATTTAGCCTTATTAATTTAGTTGAGTGTAGTAACATTTTTCTGATTTCTGTTTAGTGGTAGCACACTCTAGAACTGAAAAATGGCCAGAGGAAAGTGTTTTGGATTTGGGGAACTTATTGTTTATTAACCTTGTTTTGAACCTTTTTCTTAGTGCATCTGTACCAGGTAGAGGATAAATTTTGTTTTTAATATAACCCATAATCAAGAACATGAAAGAAAAGCAGACATTAATTAATATGGAATGCTGTGTGGTGGTAAGAGGAGGAATTATGAAAATACCATTTGCTCAAAACATACTTTGCCAGAATTTCTATCTTGGTTATAAATATTGAGTATAATTCTCTTAACTCTGTCCTGAGAAAAAACATATTAATACTCCTGTTTTATTCTTTGAAATTTGCTTCTATCTGATAAGATTGGCTGGCTCAATTTTTTTTTTCTATCAAATTATATGGTTATGTTTTTATATTACCACATCAGCATTATATTGAAAATGTTTTTAATGGTTGATTATATTTTGTCAAAAAACACTAGTATAGACTCAAGTTTGCTATTTAATTTTTAAATACAATTTATTTTTTAAATTCTTTTTTAAAAACATGATTTGGATTAGAAATGATTTTTGTTAGCTGTGTGTTGAAGATGAAATTGAGATTCAACTAGATTTTGTGCCAACAGTTGGGAAAAGTTCAATTAGGAAATTCATATAAGTCTTTTAAAAAGTATTTGATAGGTTCTCAATAGATATTTCCTGTTAACAGTAATGTGAAATTGATTTTCCTTTACTCCAAGAGAATCTTTTGACCCAAGCACATATCTAATGCTAAAACGTTGATTCTGACATTCATTGTAGATCAGCCAACTATATGATTGTCTGATGAAAAATGTAAATCAGTGAATAGTGCCTTTATTCATATTTCGAGATGAGTTCTCTATTTTGTACTATACCTGTTCTTTGGAGGTCAGATTAGCAGCTCATTTAACAGTGATGTAATTCAAGTTTTACCCTGTCTGTCAACCGCAGTTGCCCTGCAGAGTTTCTCCTAAGAAAGCAAGACGCCCACCCACGTTACTTTGGGAGGTTATTTACATTTTGTTTTTAATTTAAGGATAAAGAAACTAAGTTTTATCTTTTCCATACGTCATAACTAAAATGTAATTGCTACCCTTATAAGTTCAAACATGGCATTTTTCTTAGTTGTAAACGTGTTGTGTTCTTCATATTTAAACATTATTCTTATTAAAGCCCATTTGAGAACTTTTTTAGAATTAACAGTCCCTTTTATATGGGAATATACTGCATATTTTGTATTGTTAATGTAATTTAATTTCTTAAAATCTGAAATAATATATAATCTATTGAAAAATTTATGATTACATAATTTTTGTGTTAGGTTCTGTGTTAGTATGCTTGAAAGTATAATTCTATATTCATTAGACAAAAATAGTAAATTCGGGTTTCATTGTTAAAAATAATTTTAACTATGTACCACCCCTATAACCATAGTCATTTTTATTAAGCATAAATTAACTTTCATTATCTATAACATAAAGAGAAAATAATTATTTTCCTATGGAAACAGTGAGTGATAGGCAGCAATGGAAACATTATTCTCTAAAGAGTTACAGGGAGTCGCAAAGCAAAGAAAATTTTAAATAATAAAAGCTTTAAAAAAATCTTTTGGGTATAATGTATCTTAGGATAAATTAGAAATGTAATTGTTTCTGACTACCACTCATTTATGTAATGATATAAAACCATATCAGTTGAAAAAATGTGCTAGTTGTTATGCCTATAAATTCCATTGACATCTGTCTTTAAAGACCAAATTCCTGAGTCGGACTTTTCATCTATAGCTTTGGATCCCAAACATTTCACATTCAGTTCAATTCTGTAGGATGTTTTATGTTTTGTGAGGGTAAAGTCATTTTAAGATACAGCACGGTAACTTGCATCTAGTAGCATGTTATGCTGGCTATCTAAAGAAGTAGATTTGAATCTTCATTTTGCCATTACTTGTCTAGTTGACCTTAGACAATGACTGTTGGTGGCCTTCCTGTCGTTTTTCACATACTAAGGAACTTAAGCAAGCTACAACTCCAACGCGTCATTTGGTTTTAAAATTCTGAATCTTTATATGCTCTATTAAAATTGAAAACCAGAAATACATGTTAATGTAAAAAATTAATTTTTATCTGTATTTGATTCTCACCTCATTATCATTTCACTTAGTTTGGGAATACAATCAAGGAAACAAAATATCAATTAGTAACTGCTGCTCAAATTGAGCTAATAGCTAATGACAATACAAAAGAGAAAAATAAGCCATATTGCTAAGAAAATGATATTAAGCTGGTTGTAAAATAGCAGCCTCTGGTGGAAATACGCTCTTCTATGGAATAGCTTGCTTATTTTCCTGGCTTTTACTAATTCGAAGTGCTTAGCTCACGTTTATTGTCTTCAGATGCCATTCCAAACTGCAATTCTCTGTTTGGCTTTCCAGCACTGAAAAGATAGTGCAGCCAGAATGTCAGTATTTTACAAACGTCTGAATAAATCTGAGAATAGTTTATGTTCAACCTTAGGTTCCCCCCCCGCCCCCAGTAATGTCCAATGTCCAATCCTTATTCTTTTAGCTTTACTGTGAAGACTGGAATCCAAAAGTTAGGTTCCCTAGGAGTATTTTTGAAGAGTTTCAAGTGGCGAAAGTCAAATAGAAAGGGCCAATAAAATAAATATTTTCAACTACTTCAATTTAAATTTAAAATAGAAAAAATACCGTGGTCAACAGATCAGCTTTAAACATATATGGTTTGGTTAAATGTTTGAGAAATACTAATTTGGAGTGGTATAGAGGCATACCTAGAAACAAAAGTCAAAACACTTGATAGTAAAGATAAACATGGGTTGGGAAAATTATCAACAGGATGTTAAATAGTAAAAAATTTAAATGGAAATAGTGAATTTTCCCCATTTAAGGCACTTAAAATTATAGAAAATAGTCTTTTACTGTAGAACTGGTGTGCCTGTATTTTAATATGGCCAAAGGACTGAAGACCCATCAGGTTTTTAGAATTTGGGAGTGTAGTCACGTAGAGGCATTTTTTATATATTTTTTTAGACCAGTAATCTACATTTTCTTCCAAAAATGGAGAAATAGTAAAATGTGCCGTTGCATATCTTTGGAAATAGAAAACAGAGTTCTAGAAGAATGGAAATGTTCTCTTGCACAAACTCGTAAAATTTTAATTTAAAAGTTACCTCATTTTTCAATCCATAAGGTGCTTTGCTCAAGTTTGTGGGATGTTGTGCCGTCCCATTAATAACCCTCTTCACCCAAACTCTGTGTTTGAAATATGCAGAATTCACAGCTAAGGGGTAGCATTCCTTGGAGGTTTTGTTTTGTTTTCGTGTTTACCACCAGCAGGTCTAACTTGGTGTAGCAGACCCCCATGTCTTCTTCATTAAAGCACAAGGGCAGGTGCTCAGCCAATATTTAAGTAGTTTAGTTAATGTCAAATAAGGGAAAGGAAACCCCTAATGATTTGATTGATTATATTATACTGTGAATATATTTCCATCAGTGTTGGTAAGATAGCAAATAATTATCAGGTCATCTTGATTATGTACAATTTATTCACATATTTTGGTCCTATTCAGAAGAGATTATAATCATTTTAATCCTCTTTTCCCTCAGGAAATTCAGGGTCTGCAGCCCCTATTTTGTTCTCTTGGAGTAAACTGTTCAGTGTAGTTATGAACACTTTCAATTTTGATTATAAAGTTTAGCTGCTATTTCATTCAGAGTGTGAAATAAAATGATGGTTATAATTTTTTCCAATTATGTGATGGTTATAGATTCTACCCTATTTAACTATTACACAGAGCATGGTTAAAAAAAAAAACAAAAACTAAAAGCAGTTATAGCCTTGCTCTTGCATTTATTCTAATCATAATGTAATGAATATAATCACACGTTGCCATTTTGACATAAATCGGTGCTTTAGAGCATTAAAGAGGAAACAGCAGGCCCTGTGTAATGTACTTCTTGTTTCAGAATGTAAAACTACTTTAAAGTGTCTCTACTTAATATTTTTCATTCCTTAAGATTTAAATACAAATGTGTTATTCCTTAAGCTTCAGGCTTTCTGCAAAAGCTGTAACAATATCTTAGTTAATAAGCCTGGTCAAATAGAGATGGTATTAATAAGGCCAGCATTATTCATTAGAACTATCTGGACCCCCTGGTTTTACAGAGGGGGAAAAATGTCTTTGACACCTCAGACTGCTTTTTAACCCCCTCCAAGCAACTGAAATGTGTGCTGGTCCAATAGATAAGCAGTAATTTTTTTAAAAAGCAAACAAATTAATGCCTTCACATCATGACTTCTTGAAAGTGGTTCAAAGCATGTTCTAATGGTGGGGTTGTATAAAAAACATGTTTTAAATCTTTAATAGCTGTCATAAAATGCTTCTTATACGTTAAGTTTAGGTTGCTGCTACTCATGATTTTTTATTTCTACAATTATGTTATAATGAGTTGCTTGCATGTCTACATACCCAAGTAAAAGGATGCTGTTTGCTCTGAAATGTTCATCTTTTAGACAGGTTTTGGCTCATTTGCAATCATGGTGCAATATAGTGTAAACATTCATTTGTTTTCAGTCAACAGTTTTATTTTTGTCATAATAAATAATTACTTTTCCAATATGAATGAAACCAGTGTTTTCTTTTAGAGAGAAAATCTGTTTTAACAGTGTGTTTATTCCAAGTGATAGAACCCCATCCAATCTAACAGAGAGAGCGGAATTTTGTGTTGCGAGGACGAGCTAGTGGGTGCTCCTGGAACCCAGAATCAGGACACAACTGGAATTCTGGAATAGGCTGGGACCAGAGACGAGGAACATGAGGAGAAACTGCCCATCTCCTCAGTCTTGCACTAGGCTAGGTTTTTCTGTTTCCTGGTGTGCATGCTAGATAATGTCCAAATCTAATAGCTCCTGTAGATTTCCCATTGTACAGGGAGAAGTCAGATTATCGTTAGGTTCTTAGTTACAGTTCCATATTCCCCAGGGAAATTGTTCGTTGGCTTGCACTTGGTCAATCTGGTCCAAACAAATGTACCTAGCAGAATGTACATTTGTCAGAGAAGGGGAATCCCTGGGCAGTAGGAAGGCAGTCCAAGCAGGTATAACAAATATATTTGGTCTTTGTCTCCTGGACACCAGAAAAAAAACAAGTTATTAGGGGATGGGAACTTTCAGCCCCACCCACCAACCTCTGGGCAGGGTAAGGTGGTGCTGGGGGTGAGGGGAGGTGGTGCTGATTAACTTTGATGAAAACTCTTGAACCACAAGGTTCGATAAGCTTCCAGATTGGTGAACACATCCATATGCTGGTGGGGTGGTGCACCCTAGTTCCATGGGGACCTTTGCAGAGCTCACCCTATGTACCTCTTCATCTGGCCGTTCTTCTGTATCCTTTATAATCTTCAGAATAAATTGGTAAATGTAAATAAGTGTTTCCCCGAGTTCTGTTACTCTAGCAAAGTAATCAAACCCAAGAAGGGGAGTGTGAGAACCTCCACAGGTGAAGACTCAGACCTGATTGGTATCGTAATGGGGAGGAGAGGTGCAGTTTTGTGAACTGAGCCTTTAACCTGTGGGATCTGATGCTCTCCTTAGAGTCAGAATTGAGTAAAGTTGTGGGGCACCAGTCAATAAATAGAGAATAAGATGGAAGGTAACTACTTTGAAAAGTTACACATGTGTACAGACTTACAGATTTCGCATAGGTTAGAAATTTCATGGCCTAAATTTGAGCTCTGCTACGCTACAGGACTTCAGCAGCTGAACATTCTAATTTTTACTGATAAACACCCAAATTCAATAAGATTTCATCCTGCCCTTTTTAAAAACATCCTTATGTGGATATAATTAACACCTTAAACTGTACGCGTTTAAAGTTGTTAAAATTCAACTGAGCAAACATGAAGACAATTGGCATTTGGAAGTGATCCACGAATCGGTAGCATCCCATCTAGCGACTCGGTGGCTCAAATGAGTTGTACAAAATGGAAGATTTTTATAGACAGGAATAGGGTGGGACTAAAGTTAAAATTGTTAATTAGGGTGGGACTACACAGTTGAAAGAGTGGATTATTTCCCTAGATAATAAAGCAGAGAATCTTATCAAGAAGATGTGGACCCTGAAAAGAAAGATTCACTTGATGTGGACCCTGAGAAGGAATTTGTCTGCGGGTGGATTCCCTGGGGTCAACCGAGGACACCAATTATATAAATAATAAGAGCCTAGCAGCCATTTGCTGATGGCGCCTCACGTACTGTACAATGAGAAGGACTAAACTGACTTCAGCACTGTGCACCATGTGCAGACACCTGCATCAACGACTGCGGGAAAACCCTGGTTTCCTCTTCTTGCCAACAGACTGAGACCTGCCCTGTCCAATCAGAACTGCACAATTATATCCTCATTTGCATCAATACTGACCAATCAGAACTGTACAATTTGGATTCAGAACAGAGATCCTGCGCTCAGAAGAGGCTTGGAGGAGGCGGATTTCACATTCTGGGGGAGATCTTAGCCTCAGGCCAGCCTGAGCTAAATAGAAACAGTAAAAGCAAAAACAGTGGCGTCTTTGGGAAACTTACCTACTTCCTCATCATTGTATGTCTTTTTTTTTTTTTGGTGAAATTGTAACTTACATAAAGTACACAACACGATGTGTGCAATGTAGTAAAGTGAACACATGTACCCACTTGTCATCCTCCTCTTGGTCTATGCAGTATTCCTCCCCGGAAATAGCCACCTTCAGGTGGTTATTGCTATAGCCCCCATTCAACGTACTTAAGACCATCTTCTACTTTCAGAGGCTTCCCAGGTGGGCTTAGGGCTGCAACTGACCTGGCCCCAAAGAACCTACAGGACTCCCCAGTTGATACGTTTGCACATTATTTTGATAAATACAGCAGGAAAAACTTTGATCACCCATCCATCCCTTTTATTTCCTAGAGCCTGTGAGTAGAGAGCACTCAGATCTGAGCTAATAAGAAAAAACAGAGACTAAACAATTCAGCAGTGATAAGTTATACTGAATGGTGAAATCCTCGGTAGCCAGTGGACGTTAGTGCCGTGAATTACAACTTTGAATGCCCCTGTGTTTCTAGTGAGACTCCCTTATGTGTGGTACCTTCCACCAAGAGACAGATTTTGATTCACTTTCTTAGGAGAGAAACTAAATACCCCTGCTTTTGTAGGGGGAGGAGCAATCGGAGTATGCGACCAAGCAGGTGAGAATAAAGTTATTCGATTACAAGTAGAGAAGACTCGTTTTACTTTAATCCCCATGGATAAGCACAAAACCAAAAATAATCCCAGTTAATCAATGACAGCCTCACATCAGTACATACACTTCTATGATAGTAATGGCTCAATGCTTTGGAACATCAGCTAGTCAATCAGTAACAGTTGGTGACCACGCTTCTTCTGCTTTGGAGGCATTCGATAAGGGATCTAAACCTCTCCCAATTTCTGAATTCCATCCAAAACTGTGTATCAGATCATCTCTCACTTTATTCATAGTTAACTAACCCTTAGAACAGTGGATCTCAACATATGGTACCAGCACGGACTGGGAACTCATTAGAAATGCAAATTTCCTGGCCCCAACCAGACCTAGCACATCAGAAACTGGAGCTGAGGACCTAGCACCTGTGTTTCAACAAGCCTTCCAGATGTTTCTGAGACATGCTGAAGTTTGAGAGCCACTAGCTTACAAATCCAACTCTTCCTTGCTTTGGAGGAAATAACTGTTTCAGAGTGGCTGATATCTTCTTCCTTCAACAAAGTGAGATGTCATTTCTGCAGGAAAGGTGGAGAGAAGGACCAGACTTACTGTGGGCAGAGAGCTGGTGGAGGGGAGAAGGTGAAACTCATCAGGGATGGGGAAGAACTCCGGAAAAGGAAAAGAAAGTTTTCTCAGCCTGATGTCGATGGAGAATTCATGCAGAAAACCCGAACGGGAACCACAGCAATCCAAGCTTGACGGAGTCAGGATAGGAAAGAGAGGTAGGCTAGCAGACCCCAGTGGGAGAGCCTGGAACGTTACAATGTCTAGGCTTCAAGGTGCCTGTGTCCAGGCTGGTGACGAGAGCAAATGAGACACAAACCCTACTCAACAAGTAGACTGACTGGGACTACTCAGAGTGGGTGAAAAACGCTTTATGTATTCTTAGCAAGTAGGTATGATGGAATGCAGAGCCTAACCATTGCCAGGGGTAGCCTTTCCTTTCTTTTTTTTAATAGATTTTTTTTTCTTTTAAAGAGTAGTTTTAAGTTTATAGCAAAATTCATCAGACGGTACAGAGGTTTCCCATGTACTCCTTGCCCTCACACAAGCACAGCCTTCCCCACTATCAATATCCTGCCCCGGAGTGGTACATTTGCTACAATCTATGAACCTATATCGACACATCATTGTCACTCAAAGTCTGTAGTTTACATTAGGGCTCACTCTTGGTGTGCGCTCTCTGGGTTTTGACAAATGTACTGAATGGCGACATGTATCCACCATTTTCGTATTAGACAAAATAGTTTCACCGGTGTAAAAAATCTCCGCGTTCTCCCTATTCGTCCCTCCCTCTCCCCTGAGTCTATAGCCTGAAAGGACTAAGACAGGTGGGGACTTGGTGACTAACTGGATGTAAGGCAGGGGGCTCTGTGTTGGTGTCAAATGACCTTCAGTTGTCTTGTTTGCACAACCGGATAGTCTATTTACTAAAACGAAAAACGTACAAGAAAAATTTCTTCGAGGATATCTGTGCCATAGTTTTCTCATGGACATTTTTGTAAAAAGATTTTTTTTAAAAGACCTGTCCTCTTTTCATTCTAGTAATAAATAATTTTTCATTCTAAAAAATAAAGTTTGCTCGCTTGCTTATTAATTAATTATTTATTGCCACTTAGAGGACTGCCCTGATTCTTTCCAAAAACATTTTAAGTTATGCAACTTTATTTTTTAAATTAGATTTACGTTTACAGAAAAACTGAGCAGGAAATACAGATGGATCCCATATATTTTCTCTTCCCTCCCCCACAATTTCCCCTATAATTCTTGCATTAGTGTGATGCATGTGTTACAATCGAGTAATCAATACTGACACATCAGGATTAACTAAAGTCAGGATTAACGTGAAGGCTCACTTTTTGTGTTTCACAGTAATATGAGTTTTGGCAAATGCATAATGTCACGTGCCCCTCATTACAGTACAAGCTAGACAAATAAAGTCATTTGACACCAACACAGCACCCCTCTTATATCCAGTCACCAAGTCCCCACCTGCCTCGGTCCCTTTAGGCTGCTATTACAGATGCCATAAACTGGGTGGCCCAAACAACAAACATTTACTTTTCACAGTCCCGGAGGCCGGAAGTCCAAAATCAAGGCCATGGCGGATTCAGCGTCTGATGAGGCTCGCTCCCTACATCACAGATGGCGTCTTCTCCCTGTGTCCCCACGTGGCGAGAGGGGCGAGGAAGCTCTCTGAGGCCCCTTTTATAAGGGAGCTAATTCCATTCATGAGGACTCTACCCCCATGACCTAATCACATCCCAAAGGCCCCAACTCCTAATACCACGACACATTAGTTTTGTGGGGACCTAAACACTCATTCTATAGTACCATCCGTTTTCCCTTCTCCTGGCTCCTACTATATTCCCTCCTCCAGGATGGCCAGGTATGTCAGGGCAGTAAGCCCCCCGACTCCAGGAGAAGCTGCCATCGCCAGGATACTGATATAGTGCAAGCTGCTGTCACGTGTGGCCTCTTGATTGGTCTCGTGCACAGTCCGCACTTGCCTCCTTTCTCTCTGTCACTTGCTGGATCCAGAACCTTTCAAAAGTGCGAAGCTGATTAAATCATCATCTTGAAACTCTCCTAAGCTTGCTCACTGTCTGTCACATGGTCTCCCTATGATTAGACCCAGGGAGCCTATGCAAAACCATCTCAGACCTGCTTCTAGCTGATTTTTCAGCCCCGCAAGAGCATCGTGCTTCCTCCCATCCCAAGGCCTGTGCAAGTGCCGTTTGTTCTCCCAGGAACGTTCTATCTTTCTGCTTTACTTGCGTAACTCCTGTTTATGCTTTGGATCTCTGTTTAAAAATAACTTCCTTAGAGAAGTTGTACCTGATCTTCTAGATCAGACCAAGCCCTACTCCCATTAAACTCTTTCTTAGTCCCCTGGACTTTAATAATTTTACATGACTCTGATTAATGCATCATCCCCAGCAGACTGTTACCTCCTACGGAGCAGGGACTGCGCCTTTTCCGTGTGACATTTCCCTGTTAGTGCTTATCACAACGCTTAGGCCGTAGTAGGCATACATTAAAAACTTGTTGAATAAACGGATAAATGAAGTGGAAAAAATTGTACTTCAGAGTAGGCAATGTGGGTTACAGCTGAAACACTAGTAACTGAAGTGTGACCTTGAACAGAGTATAGAACTTTTGTTGACCTCAATTTCTTCTACTGAAGATGAGAAGATCGCAGTAGCTAATTTTTACTGTCCCTTTTAGTTATGAAGTTCTTTAATGAGATGGAGGGCCATCTGTTTCCTGATTTTTTTTAAAAGTACATATTATGCTGTGATATACTTTGAAAAGCAAGTACTACTTTGTACATGTAAATGCCACGTTGCAATTTATAATGCTGCTTAAGATTGGGTTTATACTAGTTAACGTCGTTTAGAAAGTCCTAAAAAGCGAGACTGAAAAATTTCAACGAAGACAATCACATAAAGATACTTTAAGCTGAAACCTTAACAGCAAAACATCCAGTCAGCAAACAAGAAGTTCCGAGATTTCTTTTCTTTTTTTCCTTCGCTTCTTTCTTATCCTTTTCTTTTCTTTTTTTCCCTCCTTTTTTCCTTCTGCTTCTCTTCTTTCTCCGCCTTCTTGTCTTTCTCATTCTCTCTCCCACTCTCATCTTCCCCTTGCTACATACTAGGAAAAGCTGAGAGTCAGGAGACTCAAGTCACAGAATAAGTTGGAGAATTTATTGTTTCTTGTTTTTCTTGTTCTTGTTTTTATTCTTGTTTCTTTTTGTTCTTTTTTTCCCCCCTCCTCCTCCTCCTTCTCCTCCTTTTTTGTCATTTGAGGACTCAAAACGTGGGCATAATATTGGAAGAGGAACATAGTAAATGCTGGCAGAGCTTATGTCTCAAAATAGGAAGAATTGTTGAGGAATTCTGAGGTGAATCGTTTGGAAAGAGTCAAGCTAGAATATCATCAGAAATATTTGAAAGACTGACAGGTTGAGTCTGCTGAGGTCAACCTGGGGTTCCCAAAATAACGATGATTACCCCATGGCCAGGACAGCATTCTTAGAGACGCAGGGTGACAGGGCTCTGCATTTGCCAGTGGCCCAGGCCCTGGACACTGGATAGGACCAAGCCAACTCAGTTATATATATAAAATCCGCGGTCTTTAAAAAAGCGCTTCTTATTTATTACTTTTTAATCTTTCAAATGGAAACTTTTACGTCATTTTTGGTTCTTTCACATGTAAGCTTTTTGAAAAGAAAAAGCAAATTATGTCCTGTTAACCTCTGCAGCATGGAAAGTGATAAAATGAAAGAATAATTGACTTTGTCCTTTGAAGATACCATGCCGGCTTTGATACATCCCTGCTTGCTAATGGCCTTGGCCCACGTTCTTTCTCAGTATGCACAGATAAATGAAAAGATTAAACCGTTTTTGTGGCCTATAGGAAGGTCAGAGTTTAAGTATTATGCAAATCCCATGCACTAGATTCAGTAGGTTTCCTACTATTCTACTAGTTAATAAAGGAGACTTTCTCCCCAGTTTTATTGAAAAATAATTGACATACACAAATGTGTGAGTTTAAGGCATACAGCACGACGCTTTGATTTACACATACTGTGAAATGATTACCACAATAGGTTCAGCTAACTGCCTCATATAGATACAATAAAAAGTGCTTCTAAAGTAAGCTATTTTCTTCTCTGTGTGTGGTGAAATCTTATAGTGTCATAGAGGACAATAAAAATTTCTCTCACAATGCTCTCCCTCCTTTTTTTTTTTTTTTTTTTTTTTTAAACAGAATATCTCTTTATTTTAAGCTTCAGGAGCCACTAGGAGTTGAACCACTTCCCAGGCAGTTGGTGTGCAGACCTCTAGGTGGCAGAGCAGGATTTCATTTGGCACAGTTGAATTTTCTTAGCTCTTTAAGTGAAGGTTTCCTATTGCAGGACATTCTTAGTAATTTGATAACTGAAAGACTCAATATATGTTAAAAAAACAAAAACAAAAAACTTTTTTTTTTGTACAGATACAGATAACACATCACCAATCCAAAGGCACAGGAAGGAGAGGTAAGGTAGTTTAGTAGAAAATATGAACAATGAAGTTTAAAAAAAAAATCCGAAATATTCGATGCTCTCAAGTTGTTAATCATCTCGAATGAATTGCTAATAATCTTGCCAAAATATAGATCCTACTGGACAGGGTTTAGTGGATAGATAAGACTTGTTTTTAACTGACATTTATTGTTGTTACTTAATAAATGTTGCTGGAGTCCTCGAAAAGTATTCTCTAATATAGGGGTTTTTTTCTTAATCATTTTATTATTATTTATGCCTACAGCACCTGGTCTTCCTAGGTGGTCTCTCATCCAAATACTAACCAGACCCGACCCTGCTAAGCTTCCAAGATCAGACATCGGGCTTGTTCGGGGTGGCATGGCCATAGACCATGGACTGTGGCTCCACTGGGGCATGAACCCAGGACCCTCTGCATGTAAAGCAGATGTGCTAACTGCTACACTATGGAACCATATCCTAATGTAGGTTTAAAATGCTGTTACATTTGCCTTTTTGTTACAAATTTGCTTACTGACATATTTTTCCCAAAATTTTCAAAAATAAACGTTAAAAGAGACCTGGCTTAGTTATTAGGAACTTTGGATTAGTCACATCTGAAAGATGGGGTTTGTTGCAAGCCCCATAAATAATCACCATTTATAAGAGTTTATGATATAGTAATATAAAATCTCTATGTACAGTTGCCATTGGGAATCTGTTAGTTTTCTTCCATCTCTTAATAATCTATTCCCATCAGCCCATACATTTTCCATATAACAGACATCCAGGAAATACTTATGAATTTAAATGGATCTGAATACAGGTCACATTCACAGCTTTGATCTGAAAATTCTAAGGAGATATACTCAAGAGTTAAAGTTTAATCTGTTTTTAAAGAGGAATCCTCTTTCCCCTACAAACACCTTGAATCCCATGTTTCCCAAAATAAATATCACTCTTACTTCACTAATATGGAGATCAAGTGATAAAGGCTAATTTCTGGATTTTGGGTTTTCCTATATTGAGGTCTGAGTTCTATACTTTTCATTTTAGGTAGCAGAGAAAAGTAATACTTTGGACTTTGTCAGCCTCTGATAACTTTGCGTAAGATTGACTAAGACAGCCATCCCCCCCACCTGAGGGATACGTTCCAAGACCCCCAGGAGATGCCTCAAACCGCAGATAGTACCAAACCCTTTACATACTATGGCTTTTCCTATAAATACATAACTATGAGAAAGTTTAATTTACAAATTAGTCACAGTAAGAGATTAACAATAACTGGTAATAAAATGAAATAATTATAACAATATACTGTGATAAAAGTTATATAAAAGTCTCTCTACCACCAAAAGTCTGGTTACTATCCAATGCCATATAATTGATCCCCTTCAAAAAAGAGAAGTATGGTTTTATACCTTTTATGGCATATATATATATATATATATATATATATATATATATAGTATGAATGTGTGTGTGTGTGCATGTGTGTGTGTGTGTATACATATGACTATATATTATTGTCAAAATTCTCAAAGATTAAAACTGAACATTTTTTAAAAAAATCTAAGCTAGTTAGCCCTTATATTGTTTGATATTGCTCAAATATCTATATGTCATATGATATTTTAGAATGTAGAAAACATATAAAAACCAGTGATTTCTCTATTTAGATGTTAAGAGACACGAATGAAACACCCAGGACCCATTTACCAGACTTTGCACAAACACCGATGATGCTCAGCTTGAGATGACGGGTGACAAAAGCGAGTATGTCTAGGCCTCATCAAACCTACACATGGGAACCTGAAGGTCCAAGCAGTTTGGATGACAGTTCCAGGACCACACAGGTGTTAAGAAAGAATATTAACTGTTATTATTACAAAACCCAAATTTGAATACATTAGGATTATTTGACCTTCAAGTTGGAAAAAAAGATAAAAGGTTTCCTCATAATAATATTTGATGAGGTTGAGGGAACTGGGGAGCTGTCATTAGTGCTGTTTGCAAACCTTTCTGTTCGCCTCCATTCTGGGCACATGGGAAAAAACTGAACTCCTTGCAGTTGGAAAGCCACAGAAGTGATTCTGGCCTCTGAATTCAGAGCGGAAATGATGACTGTCACTTCCGGACTAAACCTATCAGGTGACTAGTTCTGTCCAGTGGAATGTAAGTAGAAATAAACTGTTTTACCTCCAGTTTGATTTCTTCCTCCAAATTTCTGGCTAACCTTTTAAGCAGGGAGATGGTGAGACACCAAGATGAAAGAGGCCTGTGACAAGAGGGAGGAAATAGCTTGGATTAAGTCACTAAGATTTCAGGTTTTATTTGTTACTATAATGTAGCCTATTGCACTGTGACCACAACACCCAGCAACAATCACGATGCAAAGGGCACTGTGTCCAATGGAACAATGGTTTCTAAATATTCTCACTGGTCTATATGTATGGAGACAATATCGGTAGGCCAATTGTAGGGCAGTTTTTTTTGTGAATTTTCATCTTTCCCCCTAGTAAGAGAATTTCTCCTCCTCTGCGGTGGTCTGGCTACATAGTCTAGAGGGGACCCAGATGCAATCAGTGCCATGGAAATTGGTGGCACCTGCAAATTCCGCTCATTTTTCACCTAACCTTAGCAACCAGTTTACTTACGTATGAAACTTCTGTATTTTTTAGTATTATTTTGCGTGCTTGTTTCACTTTCTCTTTTAGAACATATATAAATTCTTGTATTCCTTCCATTCTTTAGAAGATGACGAATGGTCAGATATCTGCTTTAATAAACTATGCGCTTTAAAGAAGAACAAGTTACTTCTTAGTCTTGATGATTGGTGCAAAAACAGCCCGGTACGAAAGACGGTTTTTTTTATTTCTCTTTTATCGTACAGGCCACATTTACACACTTGAGTGAAGGACATGGCATACTCTATTGAAAAGTAATGGTCTCCTGGTACCCATCAAGTCCACCCTGTAAAAGCTTGTCAAAATGCCTGAATTCATTCATTTATGTATTAGTCAACCACTTCGACAAATATTTCTCCAGGGCCCAAAATGTGACTGGCCCCATGTTAAGTGTTAGGGACACAAAGATTTAGAAGACTGAGTCTTAGTCATCGTGGACAAAAAAAAAAAAAAAAAAAAAGCCATGGGAGAGAACCATGCTACAAAATCATGACAACCGTGAAGAGCAACGAAGGAGGCAGGAGGCACGATCGTGATAAGGTGCGAGGGAAGGAAGCCCAGGTTTGGGGGGACACTGTGTCTGAGATGATCACTGTGCGAGAGGGACGTTTAAGTTGAAATTGCAAGGTAGTAGGAGTTAGCTTGGTTGGGCAACGGCATGGAGAATGTTCTAGATTGAGAGAATGGCAAATGGCTTAAGGCTTCCAGGTGAGGAAAAACTGAATGAGTTTGAGGAACCGAAATAAGACCAGTCTGGCTGGGGGCCGCTGGCTCTTCTGAGGACAACAGCATCTTCTCATGGTCAGAGAAGCTTTGCAGAAAAGATAGCTTCCCTGACTAGAAATTTCCAAATTCAACAGGGAAATTGTAAGATTTTTTCCTTTCCGATTCTGACTGCTCACCCCATTATTGCCCATGTTCTGTAAAGTGAACTTTGATCAAATGCATTATTTTCATTTTTTTTTTTTTCAAATTTCACTGACGGTTGAGCTTATTGTACTTTGTTCAAAGCAAGTACATTACTGGCCCTTCTGTTTGTTCAGAATCATCTGTGACATATTAACATGATGGGGAAGTTGAGAGGTTAAACGCTCCAGCTTTAAACAGCTGTAGAATAACTTCTGTGGTAACAATGGTGTTTCATATCCAGCATAATCATTAATCAAAGGGTTCACTCAAAACCCTTAAAACCTCACTGTCCAGCCACGTGTCTGCCCTCCGATCCCGGAAACTTTCGTTCTCAAACTTCGGCCAAAACATAGCCTTTTATTTTCTACTAATTTCATCCCAGGGAATGTGAGAGCTACCAAAATGTTTTACTATTCCGTCTGAACTATGTGATTATGTTTGCCGGTGGTTTGGACATGATTCGATCAGGCTATTTTAGAAAGGATCTCTTTGCGAAAGCAAACCATAGAATAGCATCAGAGTATATTTAGTTTGGTGACCATCAGCGGCAGGCAAAGCCCTGTGTCCTCAAACACGGAGACTGCCAGCTGCCGTCGGCTGAGTCCTGGGTGCCAAAAGTGACTTGGGGAGTGACACCGCTTTGTCTGTGCTCATCGCCACGTTGTGGCAGGCCACCCTGTGCTGGCAGCTCATTTATCAAGAAGTAGCCGCGTCCTCACCGACAATGTCTGCAATTAGAGCCTATTAGTCCTCATTGAAAGTGAGACGTCAAAGGTGTTACACAATTTGAAAAAGGAGAAACAACATCTGGAGCCCTGTCATCTTGGTGGCAGGGAGTAACGAAAACCCAGGAAGAGGAAATGCAAGGCTGTATAAACAAGACGTAAATAGGGGGGCAATTTCTTTAGGGATTGAATTCCATATGGCTTTATAGATATGTAACGATGCTTTAGCATTTACCGAGTGCCATAGGTATCATGCTGAACGTCTACATGTGTGAACTCGCCGAGAACTCATCACAGCCCTGTGAGATAAAATGATTACCATTCTTGTTTGACAGGTGGAGCTTCATAAACATGGGTTGAAGGAATGAACCAACCACCCACGCAGTGCCCAAGGATGGGGAAACTGAGGCTGGAGCTACCGATAAGCAGTAACACTGGACTTTAGCCCCACATCTTCCGGTTTTCTACCTTTATCTCTTTATGCTACACCATGTTTCCAGTTCCCCAACAGAAACACGAGATGAAGAACCCCGAGGTTTCATGAAAAATAGGCAGTAGCGCTGGCTTAATCCGCATGACTTATTATTAAGGACGAGATGCCTGGGTGTTCCCAGATATTTTCTGCTACCTGCTAACCGATGCTTAAAATTCCAGAGCCTTAAGCATGAGGGTCTAATCCTGTCAGAGTGTGTGTTTTCCCCTCCTGTTAAAATGCAGGAAGGGTAGAACTCTAAGCTCTAAATCAGTCATGGCATTTATGTAATTGAAAAGAAGAAATTTGTTTTTCCCAGGAAATGAGAGCACTTTGAGGCCCGTTGATGGAAGAGACTATAAGCAACAGGAGGAGGAGCACAGGTAGGAGCATTTACTTAGACTGTAATGTGCAAGCCGCCTTCATAAGGGCCCAACACCGTGCTGGGCCAGGCATCAGGGCAAACTGTGGATGTGTGACGAACTGAGGACATGTTTTTTTTTCCTTGTAAATACTCCTTATACCAGTTTCCAAGGCATTTCCATGCTAAACTTTAAATTTGCTCTACTATTATATCGGGCTGGTTATAAGGGGGTTTCTGAAACTTGAAGTGACCCACACATTTCCTGAAGTCAAACAGACTTAACAACGTGTCCCCATTGTGACCACAGAGAAGGTCCATGACATCAGGACTCAGGGTTATTCCATTTCGGTTAAATAACAAAAAAAAATAACAAGCTATCAGCTTCGGTAGTTTATAAATGTTTTATGGAGCATTGATTGGAATGGGAAATTTTGAAAAATTTGCCTCGCGTTGCAGTTATAAAAAATTAGTCTTTAAAAAAATGGTTCCTACGGGCAACATGCTTTGAATTATTACTAAGCAGAAAACACGAGGGCCACATTAGGGCCAGATGACAGAAAATGAAAGCTACGTGTGGTTCTTCTAGCAAATGTTCCCAGAAGGCCCCTGATAGCTGGATACATGCTTTTGATTAAATTCACTGAGTTTCCCCTCTTGTGGCTACAGTGCTTGGGCTGATTACCAAATGTGTTGCTTTCACGGGGATTTGTGCATTAAAACTCATGGAAAGGTGCTTTCTGAAAATGTCATATTATATGGATGTTTCATAACATTATGTGAATGTTGACCATTTTGGGTAAGGATTGTAACTTCAACATAATTACACCCAGTGCATTTAGTGCAGGCATCCAGAGGTTAGCAAGAACAGAAAGTACATTGAATTGGCCCATTTTTGAAGGGTCGTCCTCCTCGTGGTAGGTGTGAAATATCCCTTTGCCAAACTGTCTTTTACTGACAAGTATAGACATTAGAGTCAAACCGCCTGGGTTTGAATTCTGGCTCCCCCATTCCTTAACTGCTCAGCTTCAGGCAAACTCTTTAACCTCCCTGTGTCTCAGTTTGATTCTCTGTTAGAATGAGAAAGACACCCATATATATCTACCTTGGTGGGTTGTTGGGGAAACTAATCAAGATATGTAAAGGGCTTGGAATTGTGTGGCACATAATTTTTAACTATTTGTTATTACCATTGCCCTTTCCATTGTTCTTTTCCGAGACTTTCCCCTTAATCTTTCCTCCATCATTCTTCCATCAAACATTTCTTGACATCTTCTGACAATTATTATATGACCTTTAAGTTTCCTTCCAACTCCAAGCTTATGTTTCTAGGATTCTTTTATATGGCAGGCATTGTGATAGGTGTGCTGTGGTGTACAGGTGGATAAGATGTGTTCATTGCTCTTACATTACAGACCTCAAAGGAGATAGGACAGTCTCAGCTAATTCCCACCTTGGGCAAAATGTGACAAGTGCTCTTACAGACATATGCCATACATTTGTAATACAAGAAGAACAAAGAAAGATAAATTTCAATCGAGGAATAAAATATGATCTGAGAAAGCTTTTCGGCCAGTCTGGCCCTTGCATTAGATCTTGAAAGACAGCATTTTAAAATGAGGGAATCAAGTGAACGAAGACACTGAGACCAGACAGCAAAGAAGGAATCTTGGAGAATTTGAGTAACTTTGTAAAACTGGAACCTAGGGAATCATGCCTGTCACTGTGATGTAGGAATTAGCGATTCCTAGAGAACTGGGATGATGTGAAGGAGTTCGAAATTTATTTTACCTATCATAAGACGTCATTGAAGTTAAGAACAGAAAGGGGCAAAATCGGTCATTTTTTTTTGTCTTCCTTTCCCCTCTTTTCTCTCTTTGTTCCTTTTTTTTTTTTAATCACTTATTAAAGAGTTGCTTTTAATTAAGACAGTTGGTCAGCCTTCCTAGACTTACCATTGCTTTACACTTGACCTGGTGTAACTCTGGACAGGGAGTACCGGGTCCTCTGCTTTGGATGTGATCTTAACTTAGAGTTACGTATTCTAAATGATAGATGCAAAGAGAACATTCTTTATGATATGTATTCTAATGACTTGAGCTTCTTCAGTGATTAGTTTTGAATAACAATGTTGTAAATCAAATCTCTTTGGTCAAATGTTGATAATATGAACTACCAAGTGGATGTTGTGCTCATGTTGGCATAAAATGCTCACTCTTTTGAAATAGAGCTCCCTTTTCACTAAAAAGCAGGTCCTCAAGTAATATAGTGTTTTCGATGTGAGCCAGAGTAACTGTGTGGAGTTGGTATATCTTCCCCACGTCTGTGTGGGCTTCTCCAGGTACTTGCTTTCTTCCCACATTCCCAAGATGTGCATGTGAGGTTAACTGGCGTGTCTGCCTTACCCCAGTCTGAGTGTGAGGTGGGTATACATGGCCCTGTAATGGAAGGGTGTCCTGTCCAAGGTGGGTCCCTGCCTTGTGGCCTGAGCTGCCAGGAGAGGCCCGGCCACTTGCAACCCTGAACTGGAATAAGGTAATTGAAAAATCACTCTTACTTGTTTTTTATTAATATTTCTTAAATATGTGTATAGCTCACATTTAAATGTTTAATATTAGAAATGTTTGGGTCTTTATTTAGAAGTTTGGTGATGTTTCTGTGATCAGAAATATGCTGTCGGAATTTAACTCCTGTTTACACCAATTCGCCTAGGGTAAAATTGGTTTTGTTACATGTCATTTTGCTTAAAGTCACAGTTTTCAAGAACCTATCGATGACCTTAAGTGAGGACTTACTGTAATTACATTACAAATCTATAATGAGCACAAGTTTAAGGTAACTATATATGAAAAGGAAATTGCATCCTGAATCCACAAAAACAATGTGATTTTCTGTTGAGACTATTATATTTCCATGTAAATTTGATTCTGCTGTCAGTACTATAGTTTAGTATAAGAAATATAAAATATCAAGGTGCTTGTTATGAGTAGGACTCTCTTGGATACTCTCCAAGTTTAACTACATTCTGTTAAAGCATTGAACAAGGAGACTGATTATCAGACTGATGTGGTTCTAACGCCTTGGGAGCCTGGGTGAGCAAACTGAAATGTAAGCCAGAGTCAATGCATTCGAATCTGAGAAAATGAAATGTAAGAATAGCTAATCACCAACAGCCAAAGAGGCTTTCCCAAATAAAACAACCACTTACACTGTAGCCAATCAAATCATTTCTTTGGTATAAATTTTCTACATTCATTAACGTGGTCAAAAAATTTTTTTTAAATACACTATCTTTTTACAGCAATTTTAGGTTCACAGCAAAATTGAGCAAAAGTACAGAGTCCCACCAAACCCCAGTTCCCACATATGCACGAGCTCCCTCCCCCTCGATGAGCGTACACCACCAATATGATTTATTTGTTACAATTAGTGAGCCTAAATCCACAGGAGTTTTAGGGCAGTGAACTGTCTCTCTAGGATACTGTAATGGTGAATGCATGCTGTTATAGCAGCCACCCTCGTTATCCTAGGGGATATGTTCCAAGACCCCCCAATGGATACCTGAAACTGCAGATAGTACCAAGGCCCATATATACTCTTTTTTTCCTATACGCACGTACAATAAAGTTTAATTTATAAATTGGGCACAGTAAGAGAGTGACAGCAACTAATAAAATAGAACAATGGCAACAATATACTGTAATGAATGTTATGTGAATGCGATTTCTCTCTATCTCAATATCTTATCATACGGTACTCATCTTTCTGCTTATGATGATGGGAGATGATACCAGGACTAAGTGATGAGATGAGGTGAGGTGAATGGCGTAGGCGTGGCCTAGCAGTAGGCTACTATAAGAGTGACTTAAACACAAGCAGGACGATATTGAGATAGTCGATCTGATGACCGAGACGGCTACTAAGTGACTAAGGGGCAGGGAGCATCTACAGCATGGAGGTGTTGACCGAAGGGGTAAATTACGTCCCGGGTGGGATTGAGCGAATCAGCGTGAGATTTCGTCGTGCTGCTCAGAACAGCACACAATTCGAAACTCACGAATTGTTTATTTCTGGAATTTCCCATTTAATATCTTTAAACTTTGGTTGACTTGCTGGTAACTGAAACTATAGAAAGCGACACCACACGCACTTGTCCAAACCCTTGCAATGTACAACACCAAGCGTGAACTCTCGCGTGGACTACGGACTCTGGGTGATGACGTGTCTGTGTAGGTCTATCCATTGTAACACAAACCTAACTCTGGTAGAGGATGCTGACAGCAGGTAAAGCTATGCATATGTGGGGGCAAGGGGCACATGGGAAATCTGTGTTCCTTCTTTTCTCTTTTGCTGTGAACAATAAACTGGTCTAAAAATTGTCTATTTAAAAAAAAAATCATCTGTGCTCTTCCTTTCTTTCTTTCCTTCCCTCAGTCCCTGGCAACAACTGACCTTTTTATCATCTCCATAGCTCTGTCTTTTCCAGAGTGTCCTATAGTAAATATCACATAGTATAGAGACTTTTCAGATTACTTTCTTTTGCTTAGTAATACACATTTATGTTTCCTCCATATCTTTCTATGGCTTTTTATCACTGAATAACATTTCATTGTATGGATGGACCACAATTTATTTCTCCATTCAACTGCCGAAGACATTTTGGTTTCTTCCAAGTTTTGGCAATTGTGAATAAAGCTGTCATAAACATTTGGGTGCAAGTTTTTGTGTAGGCATAAGTTTCAGCTCATTTGGGTAAATACCAAGTAGTGCAATTGCTGTGTTGTATGATAAGAATATGTTTAGTTTTGTAAGAAACCATCAAACTGTCTTCCAAAGTGGCTGTGATCAATTTGCATTCCCACCAGCAATGAATGAGAGTTCCTGTTGTTCAATATGCTTGGCAGCATTTGGCGTTGCCAGTTTTTTTTTGTTTTTTTGTTTTTGTTTTTGTTTTTGTTTTTTTGGATTTTGGCCATTCTAATAGGTGTATAGCGATATCTCACTTCAAATTTTTAATTTGCAATTCTCTAATGATGTATGATGTTGAGCATCCTCCATATGATTTTTTGCTATCTGTATATCTTTGGGGAGTTGTCTGTTCAGTTCTGCTAGTTTTCTAATTTATTTGTTTGCTTTCTTACTGCTGAGTTTTAAGTGTTATTTGTCCATTATGGATAACAGTCCTTTATCAGATATGTTTTTGCAAACATTTTCTGTCAGTTTGTGGATCATCTTCTCATTCTCTTGACCTAGGTCAATCTTTTAAATTAAGAAAAAATTAAATTAAAAAATATTTAAGTAGGAAAGTTAAAATTTTAAAGTGACAAGAAACATCATCTGTGAAGCCAAAGAAGATTGTATGTGTGTTTACACTGTAAAACACTAAGTGATTTGATTTTTTCCTAGTATTTTTTTAACAAAATGATTTTGAAATAATTTTAGATTTACAGAAGATTTGGAGAGTTCCTGTTTACCCTTCCTCCAGCTTCTCTTAATGTTAACATTTTATATAACTTTGGTACATGTCACAACTAAGAAATTAACATTGGACTAACACTATTACCTAAACTTCAGACTATTAGGATTTGACTAGCTTTTTTGATAATGTCCTTCTCCTTCAGGATCCAATCTAGGATAACACATTACATTTAGTTATCATGGTTCCTGAGTATCTATCAATCTTTTATGGTTTCTCTGCCCTTCCTTACTTTTTATGACTTTGAATACCAGACAGCTATTTTGTAGAATATCTCTCAATTTGTGTCTGTCTGGTGAGATCTCATGATTAATTAGGCTGGGGTTATGGGCTTCTGGGAAGAATACCACAGAGGTAATGTGGCCTTCTCATCTTGACACATTAGTGGGTACATGATATCAACATGAGTCATGCTGGTGATGTTAACCTTGGTCACTTGATTAAGGTGGTGTCTGCCAAGTTTCTGTCCTGTCTCATTTCACATTCTATTCATTAGAAGCTAGTCGCTGAATCCAATCCACCCTCAAAGAAAGTCAATTAAACTCCACCTCCCGGAACCACAATAATTAACAGGTACCACAATAATTAATAAATATTATGGGGTGATAGTTTGAAGACATGCAAATGTCCTGTTTGTCCTTAGTTTTGCCCACTAATTTCAGCGTCCATTAGTGGAACTTCCCTGCAGCAGTAATTATCCTGGCGTCTTAATGATGCTTTTCTACTCCTCTCATTCCTTCTCTATTTATTACTTGGAATACTTTAATAAAAAAAAAAAAGATTGTTCATTTGTCTCATTTATCTATCTATTCAATAATTTACTTATAGCATGGCTATTGATTTTATTCTTTGGGCTATAATCCACTACTACTGCCTATTTCGCTGCTGGAGTCATCCCACCTCTGAGTGCTGGACGCTGTCTGAGGTTGGCCCCTGTATCCCTGTCACATGCCCCATCCTCTTTTTGTTTTTTAAACTCATCTTGAGTTCTTTACTTTCTAACCTAAAATTTCCCAGCTTGTGTTTTCTCTGCTCCACAATTAGAATCAACTAGGAAAAAATGTGAATACATACATACGTACGTACGCACATACACACATCTACTTCAATGTCTACATTCACTTCCTGTATATATGTACATGTTAAAAGTCACAAGTTCACACCAATACCCTGTCTTCCAATACAACGCTTGAGTTCTTTATGGCTTTCTAACTTTCTGCACCTATAAATTCCTTGTCCAGCAGTGAGGAACCTCGCTTCCACTCACCCCAATATGCTGACTTCTTTGCTCAACCCCCTTTATGATCCCAGCCTCCTGTCTGCACTGATGTCAGCTCCGCTCACCCCTTCTGCACGTCTTCCCTCTGCCCCGCAGTGGCCTTGGTGCTGCTCCATCCACACAAGAAAGGGAAAGCAGAGGAGCAGACTGCTCTTCCGAAGAGGGATATTTCAACGGACAGGATTCCAGACAAACCCACACAGCCATCTTGGGATCCAGTCTTGGGGACTTAAAGACACGAGGGTACGTGTCTATCCCATGAAAGCTTCTGAGGCAAGTGTCAGTCCTATTTTATATATGCGCCTCAGTTTATATCCTGTGAGCCTGCCCCCCAAGACATGGTCATCTGCCGAGGCAGGTGCTGCTCCAGAGGTGCTGGGAAGGGCTGCCTTCAGGCCAAAACGCAATTCTCACTTGACCGATGGTTCCCAAAGTCGCCTCAAGGTGGGTAAAAGAAAACCTTTCCCGAGGAGGCTGGAGGAAAAACACATCCTGCTTCGTGTTGCCCCCACTTTTGGGTCACCAGCTAACCCAGACATGTACTTTCACGTCCTGGTTAAGACCAGTTCTGCCACCTGCTCAGTACGTCCGCTCATGGCTCCAGGGGAAATAGGTGACATTCTAGTAGAAGCTGTTTGGCGTGACCGTGAGAACAACCCCTGTTGAGTCAAACTTGGCTTTCTGGCCCGGATGCTCTTTCTTGTCACAAACCCACGCCAACCCTGGCTGCAAAGGGCCGTGCCTGAGACAGAGTACAGTCACAAACATGACTTAAAAAGCCAAAAGTGAGTGTAGACAAAACAGCCAGAGAAGTCTGTTCTCAAGCCAACCAGGTCCTGGCGGAGTCAGTCAATTAGCATATTTGTCTGAGTCAGTTTCACTTAAACGAATTACATTTTCCTTTGCTCAGCACCCTTTGTTGGATTTTCTCAAGCTTCTTATGACTCATTGAAACACAAGCTTGTGGCTCTCTTCATACATTACTTAATAAATCAGCATGTCAACGAATGACTTATTTGCAGAGAGCTGGTGAAATGCAGGTTGACTAACAATCTCTCAATGTCTAGAAAAAACACATTGCCAAATAGAGCAGGCTGGGAAATGAGCACAGAGATTTGGAAGCCTTAATCTGCAGTTCTAGGTCTTAATGCAGGGTGGGTTGACATAAAAATGGAGAAAGCACCTATTAGTTTCTGAGAAACAAAATCAGAATATTCCTTTTATGCTGTATTCATTAAGCATTGACAAAGCCACCATTTCACCATAGTTGGGCTTTTCTTACATGTCAACAGAGACAGAAACTGAATTTTGTTATTTGAGCCTGTCATATCTGGATGATGAAAACAGCTAGTAAATTAGCTAAAAAAATTTACGGCACTAAATGTGTGCCATTTGCTGTTTGACATGGAGCTGAGATTTTAGGAAGAGGATCAGTGGGGAAGGGCTAGGTAAGAGGCAGAAGTCATTCAAGTTATAAAGATAGCGCTTTTAGGGGTGCCCGAACTTTGGAGAAGAAAAACCTGGAGGTAATTGTTCCATGGCTGATTCTTCTCTAGCTGGTTCAAGTTCAGATACTGAACATCTTCCATGTGTGGGAATGTGACGGCTGATAGAGGTAGCTTTCATGCGGGACGTGAGCGGGGCTTTAGTGGTGGGATCTATGCAGAGCCTGGGGGCCTGCCCGCATCACTACACAGTGTCCTCCGTTAGAATGACAATGTATAGCTTTGCACCATAATTTGGGTTTCTGAATACCCCTCATATCAAGACAGAGAAATATCTTAACCATTAAAAACCATCAAAATCCTAGGTTAACATTTTCCCTCCCAGCAGTGAGAAAACCCACTAAAATAGAATGGGGTGCACTGGGTAGTCAATAGTGATTAAAAACATGGGGACGTTTCTGCCTGAAGTGGAAGGAAAGAGGGACAAAAATAAATATATGGAACATTCTAGAGCAAGAGCTCAAGTTGTGGATCTGAAAGATTCAGATATTCAGGGGCGATGAATGAAAAAGTAGCAACACATTCTTGCATTTTTTCTTTTTTACTACTAGCCATACCTGTTGTTCCTTCTTTTTAAAATGTGATTAATATGGTTGAAGCCTAGGGAGACCAGAAGAAACCATTTTACCCAGACACAGATTCCTGTTCTGCATAAATCTGCGGTGGCTCCTAAAAAGTTTTTATCCAATTATATAATATTATAAGCAATCTACTGTCATTTAAAGCTTCAAAAATTTTTGGCAAAACCCAACTAAAATAGTATATAATGTATGCTTTATTTCAAATGAATTAAAGGATAAAACTTTTGAGGCAGCCATTAACTTTAGGTAATTGCATATGAAAGTTAAATGCTCCCCTAGAACTACAAAGAATACTTTGCTGACAAGGTAATGCAGAAAGGGTCCTTCGTTTTGATTTGATTTTCAAAAACGTTTCTTTAGTAGGTGGTGCCAACTGGAGTTTTTATCTTTATAATGTTGTGACTTGGTAAGATTCTTGTAAGGATTTGTATTGTTAGGAGACCAAAAAAATACCACTTTTCAAAAAGTAAGTGTGGAATAATAGTTTTCTCTTAGTGCCGAGTACTCACTTTTAGTTTTTCCTCTCTCTGTCTGTCTCCCTGTCTGTCTATGTCTGTGTCTCTCTGTCTCTCCCTCTGCCTCTCTCTCCTTAACCTGTTACAGTCTATTTGCATATAAAAACTAGAGTAATCTTCTGGCAGTACAAATAGGATTATGTCAACCTCTGCTTTAATTTTCCGTTGGCTTTCCTTGTATTTAAAATCCAAACTCCCTTAGACTTGCTATGAAGCTGAAAAGAATGAACCTTTTCTCTCCAAGGTCATCTCATGGCATTTCCCCATCTGCTCGCTCTGTTCCAATCACACATATCCCCTTTCTGTTCCCAGATAAACTACGGGTTCGTTCCTACCTTAGGCCTTGATTATCGATGTTCACATGGCCTAGAAAGATCTACTCCCCGATGTTGGCATGGCTGGCTGCTTAGTCAGCTTCTACTCACCTGTTACCTCTTAAACCTAGGGGCACCCTTTGTCTCAGTCAATATCATGTCACCTGTCTTTATTTTTTTAATATCATTTTCATTATCTAATATTATTTTGCTCAATCCTCTATTTTTTGTCAGCCCTCTATAAGCATGTAACGAATATAATGGATAAAGGAGGGACATAATCTGTCTTTCCTCCCCCCATCTATACTTTCAGACTGGTAAGAGTCCGGAGCTACGTAACTACTTATTTATTCCATGAGTAAATAAATAATTATTTCTTCTTTTGTTTGGTTGCTTAATTGGCAACCCATTGACACTGCCTAGTAGTAAACTAGATGTGCTTTAACTACTTTGTACATACAGAGAGTATAACAAATGTTCTGAGCTCCTCGGAGATCAGGTTCCCCTGGCCTTTGATCTAGAAAGAGCAGATCTTTGTGTCTAGGATAAAAACGGTACCAGTTAATTAAGAATATGATTTCTTAAGATTGATCGGATAACATAAAGTGCCAATTAAATACAATATGAATTAAGAAGGGAGTTAAACAGAGACTAGAGGGTGGACATGATACAACAGTCACCCCTTATCCATAGGGGATGTGTTCCTAGACCCTCAGCGGATGCCTGAAGCCGTGGACGGTACCAAACCAAGCTCTATAAATACAATGTTTTTTCCTGTGCATATGTACCTATGATAAAGTTTAATTTATAAATTAGGCGAGTAAGAGATTAAGAACAAGAACTAATAACATAAAAGTAATATAAAAATGGAACAATTATAACAACGTACTGTAATAAGTATGGTCTCTCTCTCTCTCAAAATATCTTACTGTACTGTACTTACTCTTCTTAAGATGCTGACATCAATTGATACAAGGCCTACATGACAAAATGAAGTGAATAACAGTAATTGTGATGTATCAGTAGGTTACTATCAGGGTAACTTGAACACAAGCACTGTGATACCACGATAGTGGATCTGATGACGAGGCAGCTACTGTGTGCCTAACGGGAGGAGGGCGTCTACAGGGTGGAGTTGCTGACCAAGGGATGATTCAAGTCCAGGAAAGAACAGAGCAAGACAATGCGAGATTCCATCAGGCTACTCAGAATGGTGTGCAATTTCAAATTTAGGAGCTGTTTGTTTCTGGAATTTTCCACTTGATATTTCCAGAGCATGGTTGAAACTGAAACTGCAGAAAGCAAAACCTCAGATAAGAGAGACTGCTCTACATAGATGGGCCGAGAGAATTCTTATTCTCATTGTAAAGGCCTAGAAATAGGCTTGCAACCTGATTGGGCATCGACACAGGGCTTGGCAATGACTTATTGCTGCTCTCTAGATCTACCGGAAAGACTGAGCAATGTAATGAGAAAGACATTTTATGTGTTTAACTAGCAGTAAATACCGAATAAGGGAACATTTTCCACAAAAGAAAAAGTTGGGGATGCAGTGATAAAGCAATCCTAAGTGTTATTGAGTGAGTCCCTGTGTGTATCTTAGTGGGTAAAATATGGCTAAAATCGATACCGATGGTAGAATACCGAAGGTAGAATATATTTTTAAAAATTAAGTTAGGGTTGTCTGTGGAGGGAGGAAGGGGCTATCGCAGGCTCTGTCCTTGATGCAGGAAGAAATGGAGTATAGTGTTGGGGATTGATTGTAGGGAATGAAACTCCAGTTAATGGACTCAGACTTCACCTTCTTGAGCTGCTGTGCACATACGGGTAGTATAAAACTGACAAATGATAACCTCGCTGCGCAGCAGAACCCATTTCAGAAGCCATGGGTAAGAGTTTTATCATGGAGTCCAGGAGTGAACTTGAGGAACTATGACCTCCTGAAACCAAACACACGGATGTCTGTGATTATATTCCATGTGTATTTATTTCTGGGGAAATTATTCATAACTTTTCTTGGATTCTTACAGGGGTCTGAAATTTTTAAAAGGGCAAGGTACTCAGCTGGATGGCTTTGCCAATGCTATGCCTTTAATGAGAAAGCTGTCCCATTTTTCTCTCAGGCAGTGATAATCAGGAGGATCTATCGAAGAGGCAAAATTGGTACTAAAAGCCTTTCTGAAGGATGGTAAATTTGAGAATGGCAGCCCAGGAGGAAATGATCCTTCTATGCTGAAAGTAACTATGATTATCAGCAACTCTGAAAAGAGAATTCCTGTGATGGTATGAATAAGACTATATATAGACTTCAGCTGAGAGACAAATGACTCGTCCTCGAAAATACTATGAAAAAACTATGCTTTGCCTCTGTCTGGGGCGTAAATTTGCTTTTGATTGACACTGTGATGGCAAACAATTTAAAGTAAAGAAACAAAGCAAAATGTCATCTCGGTGGGCAGATGCTTCTATTAGAAGCTGAAGATGTGAAGGAAGTACTTTTGAAAATGTGTTATTTCTCTGTGTTCTTTTATGTCACTGTAAACACAGGGAAAACATTTTTATTCTTACTCTTGTTTTAAAAGTCAGTGGGTGCCACATTCACCAGAAGCACAAAAACATTGAGAAACTGCATTTTAGGGTGGGTATACAGCAGTTTGGTTTGGTGATAAGTCGTTCAGGGGTTTGTTACTTCAATTTAGAATGATAGATCGACGGTTTTTGCAAAATACTATTTTATGAAAACTCCCAAATGTTTATTGGAAATTCTTTATAAAGCATCAGGTGTTTATTGTCCTGGAGCTTTGAGCTTGACATCTTTAATTTATTGGGCAGAATGAATTGATGTAGCCCAACATCACAAGTACCAGGATACTTTCGTGGCTCCTTAAATTTAGTTAGTGTTCTGGCATTTGCAGGTGATAAGTTTAACTTTTAAAATTATTAGGGAGGCCTTTAAATAAATACTGCCATGTAGGACTGAAACAGTCCATGCCTCTTCTCTCATAGAGTTGCTTAGACACTGGGAAAATCAGATTTCACACATATAACTTGCTCTTATCCCTTATTTATCTCGAAAAGATCAGATGGGGAAAAACAGCACACCCAACTCAATAATAGATAAGAAAAGGGCACTTTTTCTCTTCTGAGAGCTGTGTAACTTTCAGGTCCATGTGGACGTTTACAGAATTTTTCTTTTTGTACTTGATGGGAATTTTAAAAATTGAGTTTATATCAAACAAAACGATCTACTTAAAATAGAAAAAAGAGAACCGGTTTCATTCGTCTGAGCCAGCAGAAGCTGAAAACCCTTGATACTCTTTTTTCTATCGACTGTCTCCCTTCAGGGACTCTCTTAATCTCCTTCGCACTCCTCATTGCAGGGGGGCTGAAACTATCAACTAGAACACCTCTTCAAATGTGCACTGCGGATTCTCTCGGGGGAACTCTTGGACTGTTCGTCCTGTGTTATTATCTGATAAGAAAGGACTTAAGTCCCAAAGCCACTGTCACTCGAAAACTCCCTTCCTTTCGCCAGCCTTGAGAGAGCCCTAACGGCAGTTCTGTGACTGCGGCCCTCAGGGGCCTCTGCCACCTGGCTCAGTGAGTCCACAGCAAGGCTTTACCGTGCTCTGAGGCTCAGTTGACACTTGGCTTTTGCTGATCTTCAGGCATCAAGATTTTGATGGGGACACCTGAGTCTCAAGTGTCCCCATCGTCATGTCATTCTCTGCTTCACTACAGCTACCTTTCCTCACAGAACCCAGAGTGCATTCAGAATGTCAAAAGTTTAGAAGTGGCTCCACGAAGCCGAATAATCTGACTTCCAAGGACTTCACTTTCCTACTTTCCTGTCTTCATTTCACTGAGAGCTTTTGCTATTGTTCCTCTACAGACCGTGTGTGTCCAATGTGAGAATAATGCCCATTAACTCACTTCTTAATGAGTTGTAAATTTGGCAGTCAATCTATTGCTTATTAACTCTGCTTCTTTTCTCTGAGAGCTGGTGACGGGGCGGGGGGTCTTGGGAGGGTGTGGAGAGGGAGAGGGAGAGAGAGAGAGAGAGAAGGAAAGAGAGAGAGAAAGGTGAGTGCATGTGCGTACCTGCGTACGTGTGCCATCCATGAGAAACTGCTGTCCAGAATTCTAGAATTATCTATTAAGATATATTTAACATGTAACATTATATTAGTTATTAGTTTCAGGTACACAATTAAATGATTTGGCATATGTATTGTTGAAATAACTTTCTAGGTCCAAGACAGACTCACTCCTGTCCAGGGTGCCATATCAACAAACTGAAATTTAGGTAACTTCTTTGTCCCTGTAAACGCTACTCTTGACCAGAAACACAGTGTATATAGTCAGCCAATCCCCAAGTGCCGAGCCAGTTCTGGGCCTTCTCACCCCAAGCAAGGGTGACTGTATAGCCCCAGGCAATTAGATATTTTCTATTTTTTTCCTCCCTTGTTCTTTATTCTTTATCTTATAAAAGCTTCCTGACATCCACCCATATTGTAGTTCTTAGAAAGAAGACTGCTTCATGAAGTCTTAAAGTTTGTTCGTATCACTTAAATTGTCTTCTTTAATCATTTCTAACATATATTGCAAAATGATCACCACGATAAGTCTACTTAACATCTATTACCACACATAGTTAAAATTTTTTTTCTTTTGATGAGAAATTTTAAGATCTTCTCCCTTAGCACCTTTTAAACATGTAATACAGTGTTATTTACTTCTTTTTTTTTTTTTTTTTTTAAAGAATGCCTACAGCAACTGGTCTTGCTAGGTGGTCTCCCATCCAAGTACTAACCAGGTTCAACCCTGCTTAGCTTCTGAGATCAAGTGAGAATACAGTGCTACTAACTTTAGCCACCATGCTGCATGTTATACCCCAGGACTTATTTTATAAGTTTATACCTTTTACCCCTTTCACTCACTTTACACACCTTCTCACCCCAGAATTCCAGCATTTAAATGCCCATTTTGCACATGTGTAATAATTGCTGTATCAGAAAGCTCTAGTTCCTTTATGTATTTTTTAAATAAAAATTTCAGTTTAAAACATGGCAATTTTAGTCATAGTCTGACCTTCTTAGGACATTTTAATCTTAGAAAGCCTGTGCTAATCTATTTATATATCGTAAATTTAATAATCCTATGAAATCATATTATTAGTTATGATGTTTTGAATAGATTAAGGGGAACTTTGTCAAACCAGAGACTTTGTTATGTTACCATTCTCAACATGACCAGATTTACATACAGTTTGATATAGGAACTACTCACCTCTTCAGGTAGATGGGACAAAGAGGGACAGAAGTCTCCTACCTAGTGACTCAGGTCTCTATTAAAATATGACTAAATTTAAAGTAGTAAATTCAATGAAAGAAATATTAAAGGTGATTCGGAATCCATTCAGAAATATTAAAGGTGATTCGGAATCCATTCTGAAATGCTGAAAAGATCTCAAGACATGAAATCCTATCAATTATAACATTCTCAGTGTTAAGATTGGCAAAACTTTACCATTTCAAAATTGAAGTGTCTCTCTTAGGCCACTAGGGTATAAATTTTCACAAACTAGAGTTTTGATGTGTGTCAGAGTCAAGATTTTCTTTTGACTCTGTGAGGGAACTCTCTGATGGTTGAAATTGTACCTGAAAAATATATGAACAAACTTCACGGACTTATTCTCTAATTGTTGCCTTCAAATCTGACATTTTAATGATGGTAGTTGGAATCAGATGGACGAAGTGTTCTGGTATTCTGAAAAATAAGTGGACTCACCTGTTATGACAGTGTTGACCCTGAGATCTGGGTAACCACGTGGGAGAATGGTCTGGTTAGAACACTGACCCCTCTCTAAGCATTTGCAGGGTGTGCTGCACACTGAGGAACCAGAGAATAGTCATCAGACTAAGGCTTATCAACTGTTGTAATGTTGTAATGCTAAAGGTTTTCCTGTGACAAACTCAGTAATCTTATAAAATGATTTATCATTAAATCCCTGACATCATACTGCATAAACTTATAAAGAATACAAAAATTATTTTTAATAGAAAATTGTTATGTTTTAATTCATAAAGTGGATGACATTTTGAATGGATAACGAAGAATGAAATCTTACCACTCGTGACGACATGGATGAACCTAGGGAGCATTATGCTAAGTAAAATAAGTCAGACAGAGAAAGACAAATACCAGATGATTTCACTTATCTGTGGAATCTAAAAAACAAATGAACAGACAAATTCATAGATACAGAGAACAAATTGATGGTCACTTTAAGAGAGGGGAGTTGAGAGCTGAGTGAAAAAGGTGAAGCAATCAAGAAATACGAATTGATAGTTACAAAATAGTCATGGGGATGTGAAGTACAGCACAGGGAATATAGTCAATAATATTGTAATAACTATGTATGGTACCAGGTGAGTACTAGACTTATCGAGGGGCATCACTTTATAAGTTACCTAAATGTCTAATTGCTATGTTCTATTCCTGAAACTAATATAATATTGAATGTAAACTGTAATTTAAAAAATTAAAAAGCAAACTATATAAAGTATGCGTACACAATTTTTTTAAAAAATGAATGTAATTTATTATATACCCCAAATGTCATCCTATTCTTTTCTGGGAAGCTCAGAAGTAAACTGATCAAAGAAAAGAGCACTACAATATAAAATCATATTTTTTATGTCTGTTTGATATGAAAGAAGCTATGCTACATGCAGTGGGAAAAAAAGCAAATGCCTTTGTCTCCCAAGCAAAAATTTCAGAAATGATTCCCTTACTCTCAGTCCATTGAAAGATAACATCTCTTCACCAGAATCATTTCTG
Organism: Rousettus aegyptiacus; assembly: GCF_014176215.1. NCBI lineage: Eukaryota > Metazoa > Chordata > Mammalia > Chiroptera > Pteropodidae > Rousettus > Rousettus aegyptiacus. Next base: position 88,393,022 of record NW_023416285.1, on the reverse strand, counting down.
GGGGCCACATTCTCTTTCCTCATCTCAGAGAATTTTTGTGAGGATCAAATGCAAAAATTGTTTATCCAGCCATTCTTTCAAAAAAAATTTTTACTGAATACTCATTTTATAAAAGCTTTCTAGTTGCTAATCTATAAAATATCTACTCTATAAGAGCAGTTAACATATCAATGTATTTTGTCTGTTTCCCCCTACCCAACATGTTGCCTTTGTAAAGAGTATATACAGCAAAAGAAAAAAAAAAGTGCTAAGGAACTGCTGACTGCCTTTTTGTCTGTTAACTGTGACCCCAGTGCATTTTCCATTCCCTGAGCTGCTGTTTCAATGCAGTCTGGAGACTCTGAGAAAATGTTCCTCTGAGCCCTGCAAGCCCTTCTAATGAATCAACCCCCAACGTTTAGAAGTGTCCTTTGGAATAGATATTTTACGTTAACAAAGTCTTTCGGAAATTCCTGACTGGCTTAGGAGTTAGACAGAACTGAGTTGAAATTCTGTCTCAGCGTTTATTTTGTTGGTGTTAGCCTTTACTTCAAATTGAGGAAGCTGATGTCTGGTTCACAGGGTCATAAAAACAACCTATATTATTCAGTGATATGTTATATAAAGCACCTAGCATAGTACTTAATCAAGAGGAACTAGGAGCATTGAGGGTATCGTTTCCATGACATCACCTTACTGGGGCTGTCTTTTGCAGGATTGGGGTGTAAGATGGTTGGGAGTGGTTCTTTAAACTGTGAGTCCCCTCAATTTGCGCTGAAACTACTTGGGTGGGAAGATTCTGTAATTCATTAAGACTGATGAATATAAGCATCTGAGGGTAATTAATAAAGAAAACCTTCTCAATGAACTCAAGACATTGTCAGAGCTCTTCAGGCAAAGCCCACCAACAACACATAGTTGCAGCCAGGAACACACATCTTGGAGACAGTGGGGTGTTTCAGGAGGGAGTAAGAAAGGACTAAGGATGCTGGGTGATTTGGGAGATGGTTTAAGAAAGCAGAGCTTCATTCTGGGTTGCATGCTGTCAGGAAGGTAGTGATGGTGGACAAAGGTAGATGCCTATAATTAGGTGTTGTATTAGTTTACCAAGGCTGTCCAGAACATTTTCCAGTGCCACCAAGAAATTCTCCAGTTCACAGTGGACACCAACTTGGTGGCCTGCAAACTTAACTTAATTCTGATGCTATCTACCTGGAGATAGCATCAGATCCCACAGTTGAAGGGCTCAGTCTTACAAGATTGCCTCCAATTCAGACACCAATTGCAAGAGGAGGCTGCCACATGTATTTCTGACTGACTGGCTCCAAATCAGGGTTCCCATGACACCATCTTAGAGTTTGATAATTTATGAGAACAGTCCACGGTTCAGAGGAACATTTACTTATGTTGATTATCGATTTATCATGAGGAACACAGATGATTAGCCAGGCAAAAAAGCACAAAGAGTACATTTTGGAAGGTCCCAAGCACAGAAATTTCTGTCTCCATGGAACTGGAGTGTACCACCCTCCCGGCACATGGTGTTCATCAACCCCGAAGCTTGTCAAATCTTCTTCAAGATATTTAGAGGGTTTTAATCTCCAGCTGACTACCCCTCCCCACCACTTCTCAGAGGTCAATGGATAGGATTGAAAGTTCCAAATCTCTAATCACTTGGCCTTTCTAGTGACTGGCCCCATCCTGAGGCTATGCAGGGACCCCACCATAAATCACGTCATTAGCAAAAACTCAGGTATGATCCAAAGGGCCAGTTATGAATATTAAGTCACTGCTGTAATTTAGGAAAGTACAAGAATTTTAGGAGAAACTAGGACGAAGACCAAATATATTTCTTATGATATCACAGGCCGCTATAACCAATTACCATAGACTGAGTGGCCTAAAAAACAGTATTTCTCACAATTCTGGAGACTAGAGGTGCAAGTGCAAGTTGTCGGCAGGGCTGGTTTCTCCAGAGGCCTCTCCCCTGGGCACGTAGATCTCCTTCTTCACTCTGCGTCCTCATGTGGCCTTCCCTCTGTGCGTGCGCCCTAATCTTTTCTGTTCAAGATGCCAGTCATGTCGGGTTAGGGCCCGTCTTTAGAGATTCTGCTTTCAAATATAGTCACCTTCTGAGGGGCTAGGGGTTAGGGCTTTAATATTTGAATCTTGATAACGCACAATTCAGCTCTTAAGAGAGATCATAAATAATCTTACCTAGAAGGAAGTCAGACTAGGGGAAGTCATTTACTCATATTGATTACAACAGAGATGTAGCTTTTTAACGTGGCTTTGCCAGTGTTCACGTTTTCCCTACGTCAGACAAACACACTGATTTTGATTTTCTCTTGATCCATCATGGTCACAGAATGTCCTTATCTGATGCTGATGTTCTGTAAAGTAGTTTATATTCAACAGAAGTACACCAAGTCCTACCTGTGAGTGCTGGGCCAGCTCCCAGATGTCAGAGTGCTTTGCTCTTTCTTAGAAAAGGTGAAAAAGGAAGGGGGCACACCGAAGTACGACACCAATTCACATTGCTGCCCTTGCCAATTTCAAACTCTATGTTTTGGCCAATAGAACATGGAGAGCTTTTCTGAGAAGGCCATCACCTAATAAGCTTTAATACAAGCTTTACTTCCTAAACAAGATCAATGAATAAACAGGAAGCTGAAATGAAAACTGTGATGCTAAACTGTATCACAAGACTTCATAAATTGACTTATTGTTAAAAACTCTATCAAGTAAGAGACAAAGTGATTACTTGTGATTACTCGGGATAATGGGAAAGGCTGAGCGTGTACTGCTCAAGTGAGGGAAAGCACGTAATGCCATGGGAATGATAATGAGATGGGAGTCAAGAATGTAGCAGGAGGAATTTGGGCTTTAAAGGCAGGAATAAAGTTGGGCCTTCACTTTTCTACAAATTAGCTGGGCCACTTAGTTTCTCTGAGCCTTTGCTTCCTCGTCTATCTGTAAAATATGTATCACAATAACACATAAAAGACAGGGCTTAGCATACTATTTGACACACAATAAACCCCAAATATTAGTGATGATGATGATGATGATGGCGGCTATGGGAAGGAGGAGTCTTCTTATACTTTTTTATTCTTTATTCTCCAGATTCCATCTTTCAGCCAATCTTATCAGCCCTATCTTTAAAATTTGTACTGAATCTGGCAGTTTCACCAACTCTTCTATTTCCCTGTTCAGGTGACCTTAATCTCTTCCTAGGTGGTTCACCTGTTTCTATTCTTGCCCTTCTAGTCTCACAGTTCTGTATTCATTTAAAGAGCAAAATTGGATCACGGTACGTCTCCATTTGTCCCCACCCCCGGAAGACAACCTAAACTCTTTACCATGGCCTGTATATAATGACTTGTATGCTCTAGTCTCTTTTTATTTCTCCCTTCCATGTTTTCTGTAATTCCATTCTAGCCTCTCTGGCCTTCTAGCTGTACCCAAGCTAACTGAGCTCATTCCTGGGTCAGGGATTTTTGCTTTTCAACTTGCTATTTCACCTAAGATGAAATGAGATGGGTCTTCTTTTACTTCATATAAATCTCTGCTTCAATGTCATCAGCTGACAATGGCCCAGCATGACATGTTATCTAAAATGCTATCTTCTTTTTCCAACCTCTCTATCCCTTTAGTCTTCTTAAATGCTGTTCAGAGCACATATCAACACCTAAGATTATTATATTGTGTTATCTGTTTACATGTTTATTGTAAAGCTCTAGAAGGGCTGTCTGATTCTCTGACATCTGACAGCATGCCTGGCATGTAGTAGACGCCCAGTAAATATTTGTTGAAAAAGTACATGACAATTGTGTCCCATATGGTAGTTATCAAATATTAATTTTTTCCTTTCACATTTTTTTTCTTTGGTCTGGCCTTGTGATCTCTTCTTATTTGAAACCTGAAGGCATTGGATCAGCCAGTTGGTGTGGTCCATTCTAGCTTGAATATTAAGATTTTTAGAGAATATACATGTGAAAATTTAGAGTTAAGCTTCTGCTTAGGTTCTGCATACATAAAAATCAATGCTTCTGGTGGCCTAGAGTATAGTAGCCATGGAAAAGAAATATAGGCCTTTTGCAAATTGATGAGAAAAATACTAAAATTCTAATAAAGGACAGATAAAAAAGAGATACTAAACAGATAATCCAAATAGACCTACCTCTATTAAAAAAGTTGAATCAATAATGAATGACCTTCCAAAACAGAAAGCACCAACTTAGATGAGTTCACTGGTGAATTCTACCAAACATTTAAGGAACAAATTATACCGATTCTCTACAATCTTTCAGAGGATAGAAGTAGAAGAGATATTTAATAAATTTTTCTATGAGGTCAGTATTACTTTAATAATAAACACATACAAAGACATCACAAAAGAGCAAACAAAAGACCATATTTCTTATGAACATAGATGCAAAAATTCTCAACAAAATATTAGCAAATCTAATCTAACGATGTATAAAAATCCCATGACCAAATGGGATTTATTCCAGGTATACAAGGCTAATTTGATACTCATAAATCAATGTAATCCACCACATTAGCAGGCTAAAGAAAAATCATCTGATCATATCAATAGATGCAGAAAAAGCATTTGACAAAATGTATATTATAAATGGTAAAAATCCATTTATACATAAGGAAGCTGAAACTTGTAGAATTTAATAATTATTGAGACTAGAACTCAGACTTGTGCTTCTTACTCTTTTACTACATCACTCTGGCATACGTTTTAAATGCCAGACCTGTGATTAATTAAACATCAATTCTTAAATGCTTAAAAGTAGCAATTAAACTGTAGAGTATGTAGCTGAATGACACAAATAGAATTTTTTAAAAAGGTCGCACTGGATAATTCAGACTGGATGTTAATTAGGTGAATAAAAAATGTTTAAGAAGTATTGGAGCATTAGTCACAGTAGCCAAGACATGGAAAAAAATCTATATCCCCATTGCCAGATGAGTGAATAAAGAAAATGTGATACATGCACACACACACACACACACACACACACACACGCACACATGCACAATGGGATACAATTCAGCCTTAAAAAACAAGGAAATTCTGCCATTCGAGACGGCTCGGATGAACATAGATAACACTATGCTAAGTGTAATAAACTAGACACAGAGAGACAAATACTTTATGATCTCGCTGATACGGGGAATCTAAAAATGTTAAACCCATGGTAACAGGAAATAGAATAGTGATTGCCAGGAGCTGGGGGTAAGGGGGAAATGAGGAGAAGTTGCTGACAAGGTACAAACTTTTAATTATGAGATAAGTAAGTTCTGAAAACCTAATGTACGGCATGGTGACTAGAGCTAATAATAATGTATGGTAGACTTAAAATTTGCCAAGAAAGTAGATCTCAAGAGCTTTCCTGGCAAATAAAAGGTAGATGTGTGAGGTAATGAATATATTAATTAGCTCGGTTGTGGTAATCCCAATGTATATCTATGCCAAAACATCACGTCGTGCACCTTAAATGTACATAAATTTTATTTGTTAATTTTACCTCAATAAAGCTCAGGAAAAATTAATTACCTTTAAGGAACATATTTTACTGTAAAATATGTATAAAATACAGTATATCTTACTGTAAATTCTGTTGATCTTGTGAATAATTTTTCTATCATCCACATTTCTGCATGTCATTTATAATATTAAAATTGAGTTTAAAATTACTTTTGAAGAAATAATAGCGTTTAGATGTTAGTTTTGATATGATTTTTTTTCCCTTGGTATTTCTTATAGTTTTTAAATTATGTTATTAAGAGTAGATCCTTTTAATTATAAATACAATACTTCACAAAATTCAAAGGTTTTGCTGAGGATGGCCAAAATATGCAATTGATAAGTAAAAAGGACAAAGAGAAAAATATAAATATATAATTATTTTATTTGTAAAGCGCCTGTTTTAATATCATTCTTTATACTGCATATCTAGTATATTTGTATGTATTAAATCTCTTTATAAAATATTGAAAGTATTCAGTCTTTATGTATGTTATTATACCTACCTTATACAAGTTCCAATGCTGACCATCTACTCAGGCAGAGACATTTAAATATATTTAAATATCAGTAACTTGCCAGCTCCTGAGGGCAGTGGTAATATTACTGGTAAGTATGCTAAAGTCCTATTTAAGAATAAGTTCCCATCCCTAACAACTGTAATAAAAGTGATAACAGTGAATGCTATCCCATGGGGATACTTAACACGGAGATTTCAGAGATATTTAAACTATGTTAAAGTTTTCTGTCTTGTGATATGAAAAAAAAAATGTTTAAATAAGTCCCCCCTTGAGTTCAGCATTGGTGTCTGAAGGAGAGAAAGATACAGAAAAATGTCAGAATGACAACAAAGATCTGAGACATTTTTTCTGTGTGGAAAAAAAAATCTTCATTGCTGTGAAGAAATCTCTAGAAAATATTATACTCTAGGGTTTGAGAAGCTGAGATGAAGCAATAAAATATAAGCTTTCTTCTGGAAGAAACCTGAGCTGAAAACTGATGAAGTAAGACTAGTGGCAAGTTTCAGATGCATTTTTACCTCACACACTAACCTGCATTAAGATTTGCCCAGGTCATGATGTGAAATAGTTTACATAATACAAAGCAACTTAATTATGATATTAATGTAATTCATTACATTTAATGTGTTTTAGTGGGTTTCGTTTTGTTTCTAACAAAAAGTCTCTGAGACCAGTATTGAAAGCTCACTTTTATAGACGGAGGAACGGCAGTGCACAAGGATGAGCTGACTTGCTCAGTTATGAGGCAGGTGTTAATATTGCCATCTTGCTGCTGGGAAAGTGAAGTTTAGAGAAAAGAAATAAGTTAATAAAGAAGACAAACCTAGTTTGAGGTGTTAGTAGAAGGTAGGACTTCACCTCAAACCTACTGACATTAAAGACTGTCATTAAACACTCTGGTCTCTTCTCAAAATGTTGCATTTCTAATGGGTTTATCCAATAAAAAAGAATCTTTCAGCTGATTTATATTTCCTAAATATGAATTCTAAATGACTATTTTCAATTCTGTATTAGGATTACTAAATGCTAAAACATTACTTTTTAGAACATGGTTGCAATTTATAATTAACTTCAAATTCTTCTGACAACATGAGACAATTCATTTTATTTCTAAAATAACTGTCCATCCAGGGAGTTCTGCTTATATTTTCTCATATGATTTTGACCCAGTAAGTTCTAAAAGGAAGTTAACCTTGATCTGCAAAGAAACGCTCTCAGTGTTGTTGATTTTTAAAACAGATCAATATTGTGTGTTACTCTTTACCGTTCATCTTGTGCTTCAACAAATATGTGGCAACCTGACAAAATACAATTGACTCTATTCTTTACCTGTGACTCAATTCTTTTGCCATTAAAATGCAATTAGTTTCCAATTACATCATAGAAGTAAAATAAGAGTGTAAGTGACAGGAAAAATTTAACACTGGGTGCTATCTCATTTAAAATCTGGACTTTTTTAGTTGTGAGGAAAAGCCTGACGCTGCTTTGGGAGACATTTTCTGAGAGCTATTTACCATATATATAATCAAAATGAATACTTGCATGAACTATCTGCTTTTTGCTGAATACTAAATAGAAATAAAACATTACTATTCTAACAACTATTTCTCCTGGTCACAAGGTTTTGAGACTTAAGAATCAGATATGGATAAACCTGGCGCCTTACAGCTCAATTTTCCTTCCTCCAGGGTCACCGAAACCTAGCCTCTGTGTGTTCTCCCTCTGGAGGTGGGGTTGGTGGTTCTTGAGACGTTACACAAACTGTCATTTCTCTTCTTTGTTCCTACTGATGTCAGGGATGTCACCTTCCTGAAGTGCTCACACATAAGGCCCATTAAGAATCTGAACCCTGGAAGTAATGCCAGTGGTTCACTAACACTGCTCTGATGGCTGCCCTAAGCATCTCCCCGCAGTCCGGCTGCTGGTGTTACCTGAGTAAGGTGCCTCTGTGTGGGTGACTGAAACCAGCCAGGGAGATGGTTGACTTTGGTCTCTTACTGTAGGCAATGATGGCCTTTATCCTTTCCACACTCTCACTCTGCTGTAAAATTGACTCCCCTGCACCAGTAGATGTCCTCGAACTGCAGTGATGGTCCTCACATATGACTGAGAAATTTCTGTCTTGCATCAGGCCCATTTCTTTGGAACTTGGTCCTTTTCCCCTACTGATATGACAAGCTCTTCATTTACTAATGCATGATGTGGATTTTGGCAAGTACTTCATGGAAAATTAAAATGAGAATGTTCTCTAATTAGAAAAAAAAATAATAAATTATAAGAAATTAAGTATCAAACAATTAAAAAATTGAGAAATAATCCAAAATATAACATTGAAACTTAAGGGTGACATACACAGTCAGTGACAAAATGAAGACAACCTGGGCATGTATGTACAGCTTGGTGACTATAGTTAACAACACTATTTTGTATATTTGAAAGTCACTAAGAGAGCAGATCTTAAAAGTTCTTATCAAAACAAAAAAAATGCATAAATATATGTGGTAATGGATATTAATGACTTATCATTGTGATCATTTTATAATATATACAAATACAGAATCATTAAGTTGTATAGCTAAAACTAATACAAAGTTACAGGTCAATTGTATCTCAATTAAAAAATAAAATAAAGTTAAGGGTGCCAAAGGTAACATCAGCAAGTATTTCTTTAAAACCAAGTAGTTTTAGGTTTATTCCTAAACATGTTGAAAGTCTGAATGATTCACACATAATATTGTCTTTAAGACTGACCTATTTTCTAAGATGTATTGGATCCAACTTTTGCCTAATGATTGAGAAATGGACATGCATTGTGAGAGCCCAGTCATCAATAAGACTTTCATGGGCTTTTATAGAAGCACTGCGCTCAGTATTGACTTTGCTTTTGGAATCTAGGACACAGCTGAAATTGCCTAGCACTGACGACTGTCTCATCTGGAGTGATCTGCCTCACATCTTTTTTGGTCTAATAGGTATTTCAATCTCACACATTTGCCAAATAGACATCAGCTCTCTTCTCTTTCCACTGTTTCCTTGAAGAGAACTGATAGGTACTTCATTGAAATGAGAAAATGAAAACGAGATAGCAGACTTTACTTCTAAAACAACAGGGTAGAACTAAGATTACAGTTAAATATGAGATAACTTCTCCATGTACCAAATATTGGAACCCTTGTTATATGCTCATAAATAGTATAATTTAGCATTGACAATAATAGTTTTTGTTTACTTATTAGTCAGTAGAAGGACAACTGGGCTGTTTCCAGTTTGGGGTGACTATAAATAAAGTTGCTATGAACATTTGTATACTGGTTTTTATGTGAACCTAAATTTTGTTTTACTTGGATGAATACCTAGGAGTAAAATTGCTGGGTTATATAATAAATGTACGTTTAACTTTAAAGAAACTGCTAAACTATTGTCCACATTAGGTGAATATATACTTTGTATTCCCGCAAGAAACTGAGAAGGGTTCCATTTGCTCTGCCTAGTTCTGATCACTTAGTATTGCCAATTAAAAAAAATCATAGCTATCAGTACTTAGTGGTATTACATTATGGTTTTAATTTTTCATTTTCTGACAATTAATGATGTTGAGTATCTTTTCATGTGCTCATTGCCGTGCATTTATCTTCTTTGGTTTAGCGGTTGTTCAAATCTTTTCCCTATTAAATAATTTTTAAATATTATTGAATTTTATGAGCTCTTCATTAAATGTTACTTGCAAATGTTTTCTCCTAATCTATGCCTTGTCTTTTTAATATGTTAACATTGTCTTTCAGAGAGCAGAAGTTCTTGATTTTGAAGTTCCATTTATCAATCTTTCCACCTTAGGCATTGGCATGTTGGTATCACAAATAATAGAGTGTAATCCTAAAATAAAGAGAATAAACTACTGACACCACAAAAACATGGCTGAATCTCCTGTACACTAAAAGTGAAAAAAGCTAGATTTGAAATGCTATATACTCTATGATTCCATTTTGGAAAAGACAAAACTAAAAAGACAGAAAATGAATTAGTAGTTACCAGGGGCTGGGGGCAGGGAAGAACTGACTACATAGGGAGAGGGAAATTTTGAGGGGTAATGCAACTGTTCTAAACCTTGGTGCTGCAGATTACACAGCTCTATGTTCTTGCCATCAAAACTCTTAGTCCTGTTCGCTAAACAAGGTATGCAGATCATGCTTTAATTAAACAGAAAAGCAATCATTTTTACTTAGTTGTCTCCTTACCGCATCTCACTTCCTTTAGGAAGAAGTTCTAAAAATATCAAGAGCACAGAGGAGAAAAGGATGAAAGCGGTTAAGAAATCATACAATCCTATCATACGTGAACGATAACACAGATAAAACACTCTGGAGAACGGGAAAGAACTGTATGCGTCGTGGTTGATTAGGAAGGTGGGGCACCGTGGCAGAAGCCTTATTTACTTCCAGAGTACACTATTTGATGATAATTTCCTCCCTTGCAATTATATCCGACCATGTTACTAAATCCTATAGATGTTTGCCTATCATTTCCAAGCCTGGTCCATAAAAACCTCATGACCCTCCATTCTTTCTTTACTCCCAAATTCTCGGTGGATGAAGAAGATCTAACAGTAGATTTAAATTCCTGTGGGAGAATGGAACCACTAGGGGGAAGTAGCCTGGGCCCCTGAATGACTATATGGAATAAACTCTTCCACTGGATGATAACATGATTTAAAAATAAACTTTTATTTCTTTAATCATTAGTCATTGATAGATGGTCATGGGGATGGGTAGCATGGCGTAGGGAATGCAGTTAACATTAATATGTTGGCGAGGTGTAGGGCCAGAGGAGGGAGGGAACGATTGGGGGGATTGTTTATGAACTATATATAGATGTCTAACCAATGTACTGTATACTTGAAATTAATTAAAATAAATAAATTTAAACAAATAAACTTTTATTTTGTTAAACCAACTGAGGTTTATTAGGTTTGTTTGTTGTAGCACTTAGTGCTAACTCAAACAAAAATGATCATATTTCCTTGCCTGTCGAGGCGTATTAAAAGGTTGGAATTTTTGGTAAGAGAATAATGAGATGATAAGTTTTTGAGCATAAGGGCTTCAGATATTTTTAGATACGGCATTTTCAGCTGGAATTTTTGGAGGGTTTTCTTTTGACCTATGGATTTTAGGAAAACTTTTTGCAATTTCATTTAGGCTAGATTGTTAAAAGGTACCTAATTTACCTATTGATTAATAGAAGGCATGTATTAAAAACATTTTACTGTGTTGGTAAATTTTTCTATTTTTCATTGTGTTTATATAATTTTTTGCTTTATAGTAATTGAATTTATGTTATTGCATATAATTTTAGAACTGATACTCTTCCATGTATATTAAACCCTTAATCATTATTAATTGACCTATTTCTAGTAATACTCAATTTATAAACAAATTATTTGGTGTAAATGGAATTATGCAAACTTTTTTTGATTAATATTTGCTTAACATATAAATTCCTATTTTTTCTACTTTTATGCTTTCTGTATCTTCGTTTTTAATATAGCGCCCATAAACAAAATATAGCTGAATTAAAAATGACTTACAATCTTCTTTCTTAAATTGGAATGTTTAGTTTATATAGTATTAAATTATTAATATATTTGGAATAATCTGTTATTTTATTTTGTGTGTCTCATCCACGGTATGGTTTTAATAATGTAGTAGCTAGATAAATCGATGGAACAGAATTGGGAGTTCAGAAATAAAGTTATATTTATACGACAAATTGTTTTAGACAAAGGTGCTAAGGCAACTTAATGAAGGAAAAAAGTCTTCTCAACAAATGATATCCAAATGGAAAAAAATGAGTATTAATTTTTACCTTACTGTATACAGAAAAATTAACTTGAAGTATAGACTTAAGTGGCAAAGTATAACTCTTCTAGGAGAAAATATAGGACAAAATCTTTTGCAACTTTGAGTAGGAAATTTTTCTTAGATATTACACAAAACAGAAGATTATATTGCAGGAGTACACTATTTCTTAACAGTTCACATTAAAAATTGTATCATTTCAGAATGGTCTCAATATTACACAAAGCAAAATATGAAAGCTGTGAAGAAAATCCTTTCAGACAGCTGCTATATTAGAAGAAAAAGGAACAATTCATTTCTTTTCTCTAGTTTGGAAAAATAATATTTCAAAAATGACAGATCTTACTGAATAGAAAATTTTAACTTCGTTATTATTCAACTCAGGCCAATTTTTAGCCCGTGTTCAATAGACAAGTTATTCATAATATTTTGGAATTTGATACCTAATTTGACTTCATAATTATTTTACTTTATTTTATAGAACCTTTGAATTTCAGATATTGTGGTGGTGTTAACCAAGTTTGAGCACTAACATTTCTATTGAGCATTGGCTAACATCTTACCTCCTGCTTATTTATGCAAATTCTAGCTGTTTCTCAAATCTCTCAAGGAATAACTTAGTTTATAAATATTGATCATACACACATATGCACACACAAACACATGTATCAATACATCAGTGAAATAAGCAGTTTATTTTAGCTCAGATTTATATAAGCATTTGTAATGAACTAATTCATGTCTGTTCTTTTTCTCACTGTTACTGATGTCATTCAATATTTGTTAATAAAGAAGGAGATTTTGAATTTATATCTTATCATGTACCATTCTGGATGAGAGCCTTAGTTCTTTCGAATAAAACTTTTCTCAGTTGTCGCCTCTTGCAACACACTTTACATTCACACTTCAGATGCATGATAATTTTTTATTAGTCTCTATTTCTGGTAAAAGTGTATAAATAAGCATTGCTTTTAATTTCAGAACAGAAAAAAGGGAACATGGACTTACCTCAGCCTCTAGTTTTGAAAAAGTATATATTATTTTGATAAGCATTACTTTAAATCTCTGAACAGAATAATATAGAAGACTGAGAACAATATTTGACAGCATACAATGAGCATAGATTTTGAGGTATGAGTCTGGCTCCACTCTTCACTAGATATGTAGCACCAGAAAAAAAATTTAATAGTTCAAATCTAAAGTAAGTTGAATGTCACCTATCAGACAGGGTTGTTATGTGTGTCAGTTAAATAAAATATGCACAATGACTGTTACGTACTGGAAAAATTAGCTTTTCTGTTTTTGAGTCAACTCTGCACATTAGCTCAAGTGTATTTAATTTGAGGCACAAGGACCAAAGGCATCAGCAACTTATGCTTAAAGCTATACAGGAAACTCACCGTTGGAGCCCTCAGAGGCATCTTTCTGAGGCCCGAAGTGCGAATGCTAATTTCGGGGTACAGTTTCTTTTCCCGCAGTTTCAGTCACCCACGGTCAATCGAAGGCCGAACGTACTACATGGAAAATTCCAGAAATAAATAGTTCATACGTTTTACTTGACATGCCATTCTGAGTCACGTGACAAAATCTCGCGAGTTCCGCTTGGTCCAGCGCAGGACGCACATTTCCCCTCCGCCCAGCGTCCTCACGCCGCCGACGCTTTGCGTGGCCCCTTCTCACCCCACTACTCGCCCCCCCCCCCACGTCCCTTAGTCGCCATCATTCTTGGATCTACGGTTGGCGTATCACAGTGCTGGTGTCCACGTCACCCTTATTTGCCTTAATATTGTCCCAAAGCACAGGAGTAGTGATGCTGGCGATTTCAACGTGCTGGAGAGAAGCCGTAAACTGCTTCCTTTCTGTGAAAAGGTGAGCACAGTCTGATATCTTAAGACAGACAGAGAGACCACATTCACATAACTTTTTTTTTTTTTTTTTTTACAATATATTGTTATAATTGTTCTATTTTGGTGTTAGTTATTGTTGTTAATCTCTTGCTGTGCCTGATGTATAAATTAAACTTATCACAGGTACCTATGGGTATGAAAAAAAAACAGTATATATAGAGTTTGGTACTGTCCCCCACCGGGGATCTTGAAATGTATCCCCCACGAATAAGGGGGGGGGGCTGCTGTATCTCTCTCCATTACATTTTCTCCCACTGTGTGAAGATCGAGGAGCATCATGAGATTCTGCCAGTTGTAAACCTTCGCTCAGAAGAGGCATCTGTCACTCTTTTGCCGGGAAAGTTTTTAGATAAATGAGTGCTGCTGCTTTTGTATTCCGAAAACCTTTGCCTCTGCAAGATGCCATACTAAGTATTTTACATAATTACATTAAAGTGGCAGAGTTCTCATTTCCAAGAAATTGAGAGTTGCAGACAGCACAGTTGAGACGGATGTTAAACTGAAGGCAGCAAACACATAATGAATTTTCAAGAACTTATTATTTTTTTTAGTATTATCCTAAGCCCCATTTAGACAAATGATTTCTATGGAGGATTAATTCAAGCAGCCTTTTTTTTTTTTTTTTTTAAATTAAGCCGAAGAATCGAAGAGTTATGCAGTGGTACATATTATATTGATTTTCTCACAAAATCCCTTTTAAATTTCTTTTGCATATGCCCTCCAATTAATTACCTTGTAGGATGCATATATCTTCGCATTTATTCTAAGTAGTTGGGAAGCAGTCGAAGATGATGTTTACCACACCACTCAGTGGCCCTTGTTTATAGGCCCATATGGCACATATGGGGAATAAAGCATTTTTCCCTTGGAGAATTAATTTGTGACCCAATTTTTATAATTATAACATCCATAACTATATACTAATGCTTAGTCTTAAAGTTCAGCTATACCTATAGTTTTGTGACCTTTTTTGATATTTACTTTTTTTTCTTTTATTGAATTGAACTAATTTTGTCAGTTTGTCAGTATTTGTCAGTTCTTCATATCCTTTGTGTCTTAAAGTTTATGTAAATAAATAACTTCTCTAAATAACATTTTTAAATTATCAACATTCTGGCAATGCAAGGTCACTTCTAAAATTAATATTCTAGAAATTTTTATTTTAAAATTCAGTGTTGTAATTTTACATATTAAAGAGAATTTTAAAAAAATGAAATTGGAAGTTTGCAATGATTAGAAAGGTTAATACTAGCTATCAGAGAAGACAGGAATATGAGTGAATAATTACCCATTTACATAAAATACAAATTATTTCTTTTGGTTTTAAACAGCCAGCTTTTTAAGAAACAACACTCATATTTTTTTTTTTCCAAAATAAAAATATCGAACATCATAAACAGGAATATTTCTAAGGTTATAAATCATAATGCTTAAAATTGAGTATTTGTGCATTCACAAACTTTCCTCCCCACAAATAGGTACTCCTTCCTATTCTTTGAGTAATAAAAATATTTCTTGTTGCTGGGAATTGGTGAAACTACCATTTAAAGTATAGCTTTTTAAGTGAATTTTATTTAACCACTTCTTTAAGGAATTCTTGACCCTTTGTGTCCCTCATGCCATTCTTTCAGCTTTGCTACTGCTTACAGCAAATTTAGAGTTGCTATTTAAAGTTATCTAAAGTTTATTAATATTCATTCATTTTTATTGTGTATCAGGTATATGCTAGAGTAGGAGAATGATGATAATATTCTTAGGTGATCTATCATTGGCTCTTGCTACAGTTTATTTCTCTGCCATCTTTGAACATTTTATTTGGTTTCCATTCCGTCTTGGTTTTCTTTTATTTCACTGTCTTTTCTTTTCAATTTACCTACCTGATATTTCTTATCTCGCTTTGAAACTGGAATGCCCCAGGCCTCAGCCCTTGGTCCTTTTTTTCATCTATACTGGCTCTCTAGGATATCTTATACATACAGTATTGTCGTTTAAATATTATATAATATAATAATATTATATTATATTATAATTATATAATATAATAATATTATATAACAATAATAAATATTGTCTTGTGGTTTAAATATGTATTACATATCATATATAATATGATTTAAATTTCTCCAGTCTAGACCTTGCCCCTAACCTGCAGTCTTATATGTCTAACTGCTTAAATGACATTTGCACTTGACTCTCAAACTTTTTATTTCTTAAACAGAGCTCTTGATCCTCTCAGACATCTCCAGCTCAGGTAGATGAAACTCTATCCTTCTGGCTACTCAGGTCAAAAATCTTGGAGTCACCTTTGACTCCTCTTAATCTCTCATGCCAAATACAATCTATCAGTAAATTCTATTGCCGTTATCACTCTAATCCAACCCTTCATCATATTTTACTTGAATTATTGCTATATCTGACACTAACTGCTATACAAACAACTCCAAAATCTCAGTGGCTTAGTGCTACAAATGTTGATTATTTGCTCACATGACAGTGAGCAGGTGAAGGGGCTCTGATCTACATTGTCTTTCAGAAACCCGGGATCCTTCTGCCCAGGACTCTGTCTTTCTCTATAATATGGGATTCTCTTTTGGATTCTCTGCATGAGACAGTGTGTGAGTTTTCTCACAGCCCAGGACTAGGTGTAATATATACCACTTCTGACTGCTTCCCATTGGCTAGAAGTCAGTCACATGGGCCTGCCTAACTGCAAGGGAAGCTGGGAAATTGCATTGCTTTGTGTATGCAGGAAGGAAATAAAATTATCTGATGAACACATATCATTAATAGCAACCCTATTAAACCATAAGCATCCAACTGCTTTATTACTCAAAACCTGCAATAACTTCTCACTCAGAAAAAGAGCTGAATCCGTACAGCAAGTAAAGGGGTTTGACATGATTTACCTACCATATCCTCTTGCACTTTATTTCCTACTGCTCTTCCCCTTGGTCACTCTTCTGCAATCACAGTGACTTCTTTGATGGTCCTTGAATGTGCCAGGTACACTTCCACCTCAGGACTTTGCACTTGTTATTTCTTCTGACTGTAACATTTTCTTTTTCCTCTAAGATATCTGTGTGAATTTCTGCCTTATCTTTTTTGGATCTTGGCTCCAATATCACTTTCTCAGTGAGTTCATTTCAGTGCACCCAAATTAAAACTGCAACTGCGAAACTCAGAACTCCTTATCTTGCTTCTCTGCTTAATTTTTTTTAGCCCTTATTACCTTCAATCATACTATTTATTTATTTCGTTTATTGCTTCTCTCTTCCTACTATAATATAAGCTCCAACAGGGTAAGAATCTTGTTTGTCGGGTTCCCTGCTGTAGTCTCAGTCCCAGGAGTAGTGCCTGGCATTTAGTAGGTACTGGATAATAATTATAATAAAGAAAATTATGCAATTATAGTACTAATAATGACGGTAATAATACTGATTTGTCGAATGAATGAATTCTCCATTCACAAGGACTTTAAAATCAAGCTAGGAAGACAGACACATAACTATAATATCTCACCGCAGGACACATATACAAACAGTTACGGAAACAATGAAAAGACTGATTTATTTTGCCTAGAAGCCCTGTAGCTTCACGATGAGGACAATGTGAGACCTGAGCATTGAAGAATGAATAGGAGTTTTCCGGTCTTAACGGGAATCCTAGGAAGAAAAATAGCACCAATAAAGGCTTGGAAGTAGGAGGACTGTGACATTTGGAAAACAACTGAGGAATCTGAGAGGTCTGAAGATGCATATGTGTGTGTATATTTAAATGGGCATGTTAGGCTAAAATGTTAGGCTACTCCAAAAATGTCTAGTATTTTAACACATTGGGATTTTACTCTGTTGGCAGTGGAGAAGCCTGGCTGTCTTTGGCAGGGATATGGTGACTACAGGTGCGTAAGTACGAAAGATGAACTTGGTGAAGGGTGTGGAAAGACGGGAGGGCAAATGGCAGGGGACTTAGTGAGAGGCTGTTCTGGTACTCTACAACAGAGAACATGAGTACCTAATCTGAGACATTCAAAAAGACAAATATACTCAGTCACAAAGAGGTCATCTAACTTGGTTGCCTGTCTCTAAATGGCAGGGGATAGAAGTCTGCCCAAATGTGGGTAACCCTTTAGAACACAGAGATCAATAGAAACATTGGTTTTGTTAAACCTAAGGATTCTATACCTCTGTTTCTGTGAAAACCATTTCTAATGTTTTCCATAGCCATTACAGGAATGTTCTCAAAGACTGACTCTCAAGTGTCTTCTTGTGAAGATATTATTTTGTGAATGAGAGCAGACATAAACATTGACAGTACTAAATGCTGACAAATTGTTTGGTTTAAATTTGATCCTTGATTCCTAAGGCCTATTTGGCTCTCCTTAAATGAACATCACAATCTATAAATTATTAATGTCTTTATTGACTTTATTTCATGCAATTTAAAAATTACTTATTGAACATCCACACATTCTCTTTGTAAGATACTACAAGGCATGCAAATATGACTTGTACTGAAAGAAAAATACTTAGAAAAACAGCATTCAAGTCACAGTGTCTGTTTATCTTTGTCTTGGCCCATTACAATCATCTCCATAATAAGGTGATAATAAAAACTCGTGGTCCTTCAAATAATACAAGTAATAGAATTGCTTCCTTCCCAATAAACCAATTGTGCTTATATTAAACTTTTAAGTCTAAATTGAATCATATCCAAAAGATGATGTTTTTGTTTTGTTGTTCCTGAATGCTCCGAAATTTCGCATGTGATGCTGAATGTACTAAGTTGTGTGTGTGTGTGTGTGTGTGTGTGTGTGTGTGTGTGTGCGTGCGCACGTGCATACAGTTATGTCCTGGCTAAGGCACAAGACTGATAAGCAACGAGGCTGCAACCAAGTGAGTACTTGGATCCAAGACCAACCATCAGTTTCTAACTGACATAATATGTTTATCTCTCTAGACAGAACAAAATTGGGAAACAACCTTGTTTTGTTTTTTTTTAATGATAGATGCTGTTTCTTATTACTGATTGATTTTTCTCAATTTGATGTATGTGTACATTAACAGTGAAGATATGTAAAAGCCCAAGCTTACTAGAAAACTACACATTTGAAAAATCCTCTACCATAAAACATTATGACAAATATGTCTTTTTCTGGCACTGAGGAAATTGGTGATCTAAGGCAGCTGAGCCTGGATTGTCATTCCTCTGTGAGTTGATTTCACACTCAGTAGTAGAACTTGATAAAATATACTTGACTAAATTCTAGGCATAGAAAGTATTTCATTTTCGTGGGTGTTCTTAGCTTCACTGGACTTAGAAATAGCCTTGTTCTAGGAGTATAAATAACAGTCTTCTCATATCCTTTTCATCCATTATATTTCAGATGCAGAATCCTTTCCCAGCATCAGTATCAGCCTTTCATTCTTTCTCTATCTTTCCCAACACAAGCTGGGTACTCTGAAGTACGAAACTTGTTTTAGAATCCTGAACTTAACAGTTTTCAACATTGCATCAGACTTGGCTGCAAACGTTTCTCTTTCAGATTCATTTTTGTATAATCATCAAATTGGAAAGCTTCTGTGTCCTATTGGGTGCTCACTTTGGTTTTATTTAGAAGAAAACGATGTGGTCCTAAAATGTGAAGCAAAAGATTTTCCCCATTGTTATAAGCCTTTTGAAGAAATAGGAGAGGTAGGAGTCATCCTTGCACTGTTTTAGAGTCTAAACAGATAAAAAATACTCGGCACAGAAAAATGAACTGGCTTAATAGTTGTTCATTTTGGAGAAGATGCTGTAGTTTATATTTTGTTTTGAGAGGTTTTTTGATATTTCCAACCAAACAGGTACCATTCTAAACAGCAGTCGTTGGTGTGGATGGGCAAGCAGATGATCACGGAGGAAGCTGCTAAATTCCAATAGGGATGGGGCCAAGAATTAGGCTGTTCTGTTGTTCTGTTTGTTTGTTTGTTTTGTTTTGTTTTCTTTTGTTTTCGTTTCTTTCCTTTTTTTCAATTTCAGCTTTAGTGAGGTAAAATTAACTTATAAAATTATAAAATATCTAAAGTGTACATTGTCGTGAGTTGATATGTATGTACATGGTGAGGGGACTTCCCTCCATCTCCTTAATCGACACATCCATCTCCTCACGTATTCTCACATATTTATTTTTTTCATGAAAACATTTAAGTTCTATTCTTTTAGCAAATTTTAACTGTACAATACCGTTTTATCAACTATAGTAATCATATTTTACATGAGGTCCTCAGGCTTTATTCATCTAGCTAAAAGTTTGTACCTTTAACCAACCTCTATCTAGTTCCCCTACTCACCAGCCCTTGGCAACCATTTTTCTGCTCTTTATTTCTGTGAGAAGTGCCCACCCTGAGATTATTTTGAACCAACGTTGAAGATCAATAACACTAGCCTGTACTCATTCCCAAGCCAAAGTGGTTTCAAGAGTACATCTATGCAGTCATCTCTGAACTTTTTGATTGAACATCATATCATGTAACTTTTTTACAACATACATGTTTATGTATTCATTAATTGTCTAAATGCACAACTTTACTAAATAAGATTATTACAAAACTTAAAGTGGATATTTTAAAGAGTACAAAAAATAACAAATAGCAAATGTGAACAGAAGTTAAAGCACCTTTTTCTGTATTCCTGCCAGGTCATCTTGTCGGTTTCCTTAATCTCAGCAGGTCAGTCTATCCATAGCTGCCACGTGAAGACAGCTTTATCCCTGGCTACAGTTGCTTTTGGAGTTTCCTGTCTTCTATAGAAGAATTTCAGGCAAAGTTGAATTGTGAAGCCACAATTCTGCCTTGTCCCTGTCATATCGGGTACATAACATGGGATCTCTTTATTCTGATTCTTAGGTAATTGTCAGAGAGTCTGGTCTGGAGTTTATTGTTCTTTTCCCTCAAAAGACTGATTAAGACAGTTCATGTTTGGAAGGGGAGGAGGTAGATAAGGGTAAAGGGGGTCAAATATACGGTGATGGAAGGAAATTTAACGCTGGGTGGTGAACCCACAATGCACCACACATAAGACATATTATTGAATTTTACACTTTAAATCTATATCATTTTATTAACCAATGTCACCTCAATACATTTAATAAGAAAAGTAAAGAAACATCTGGACAAGATAAAAAAGAAAAGACGATTCACGTTTGAAGGTCAGAATGTAAGGCTTTTCCGCCTGGCGCTGCCACTGATGGCTTGAGCTAATGCAGATAGACCAAGTGCCTGCTTTTCTCTAGCTGTAGGTAGGTTTCGTTAACAGCCCTTGCAGGACGTGGATGGCTCTGAAAAAGTCTGAAAAACACTGGTCTGAGATAAATTAATTAATTCTATTCTGTGTTTTCTAACATCAGTTCACCAGAAAGTTAGATTGGTACTTTATATGACAATAATTTTCTATAGAAATTCATCCAATAATTACAACATATGTCCTAAGCTTTTTTGTTTTAAGAAGACTGTTAGCTAATATAGCCACACAGAGTAAATTGTTATTGAGGATACATACATTTGTCAACCTTCATTATGGTGTTATTCTTAATGAAGGTTCCAGGAGAAAATTTTCTCTCTTAAAAATGAGATGTACAATAGGTAATATTCATTTTCTTTCTCTGCTTTCCATTTTATAAGTGTGTGTGTGTGTGTGTGTGTGTGTGTGTGTGTGTATGGGAAGCCAAATGTTAAACTTTATGTTTAGCTGGTCTTATATCAAGAATTTAAAAAATATATTTTCTTCAAAAGACTTGCATTTTTATAAAGAAAGTATACCTAAAGATTCCTTTAAAAGCATGCTTTAAAAATCGCCATGAGAATTGTAGGATTGAGAAAAATACCTATTTGGCTTTTTTTTCCATTTAGATTTTATAATGAAGCAGCATATTGATTTTATAATGAAACTACCTAACTCTGATATTTGCCAAGGGTTAATATAATAATGCATCTCACACATTATCGACTATATAAAAGCTGTTGGAAATATTTCCTCTCTAAAAATCTTCCCTTGACCCTCACCTTCTCCAGCTCTTATCTAACCCCTTTGCCTTCCACACTAGCTGACTTCTTTGAAATAGTTGCTGACGCGTTCTGTCTCCTCACTCTCTCTAGAACCCCCTTCAACCTTTCTGCATCATTCTATAGGTGTTCCCTATCTATGTCCTCCGTGTCGCTAAATTTAATGGTCAGTTCCTAGTCCATTTTACTGATGAGATGGCAGCGTTTGACATCATTGGTTGCTGCTTTCTATTTGAAACTGTGTTTGCACTTGGTCACCAGAATATCATCCCCTTTTTGATGTGTGTCTCATTCATTGGACTACTGCTCTTCTGTTTTCTTTGCTGGATCCTGCTCAGCTTTCTCAACTCAGATATTGGAGTATCTTAAGGGATAGTCTTTGGATTTTTTCTCTTCTCTGTCTCTAGTCACTCATTTGGGTTATCTCATCTTGACCCAGAGATTTGACTCTCAACAAGTCAGCTACCTTTCCCTTAAACCTCACATTTCAATATATCAGAAAATCTTGTCAGTTCTACTTTTAAAATATATGCTAATTTTGAGCTATCAATTAAAAATTTTTAGCCAAGCCATCATCATCTCTCACTTGGTCTATCATGCTTCCTCTCTTGCTCTGTGCTCATCCTTTACCCCTGCCACGATAAAGGCTTATAGTTTCGCACAGAATGAAGTACCAAGTGTTGACTATGGTAACTAACGTCTTCTATGAAATGGCTTTTACTTGTTTCTCTAACTACATCTATTATTGGTCTTGGCTCACTCTTCTTCAGCCAAGCTTGCCTCCTTGTGGCCTCCTCAGTTATGCCCAGTCCCCTCTGGCCTTGGCACCCTATGGTGCTTCTGAGTGAAGCACTTTCATCAAATAGCCTCATGACTCACTCTCTCACTTCATTTAGGTTTTCCATACAATGTCAACAAATCCAAGTCCTTCCCTGAACCTCCATCAAACATAAGAGCCCTGCCAGCCTTTAAACTACTCTCTGTGCTCTTACCACCTCCATCTTCCTTCGATCACAGATCTATCTTAATTGCCTATTGATTCAGTTGATTAACCATTGCCTTTCTCTAGTAGAATATAGGCTCCCTAATAGAAGAGAATCTTGCTTTTTATTTTTTTTTTTGCAGTTATAGCTTCTGTTGGAAGAATGCCTGACCTATACGAAGTTCTAAATAATTTTTTTTCGATAAATGAATGGAAGAAATAGTAAATAGTTTTTTAGTGCATTGCTGTGGAAGTGTTTGATTTTCTCATTTAGAGTCTATAAAATGCTAGTCATGACTACATGATTAATCAACTCTATGACTCTTTATCTTGAGTATTCTGTGCTCCTTTGCTGAGCTCATGCTGGGTAATATAACGGTCATTCTAAATGCTTTTTGATCAGAAAAGTCTCTTTCTACTTGGAGTTCTACTGGAAAATCGATCCACCACTGCTGAGAAACACGATTACTCTGAAATTTCCTCTGCAACGCCATTGAAGCGCTCTCCAAATCTAACCATAATAGATCAGGATTGAACAAGACCAGTAAACTTTGGTCACTTTTTCACAAAAGCAGAATTTATTTTCAACTCATCAAACTATCTTCTGAAACCTAGTTTTGTAGAATCATTATTTTGTTATTCTGTGGAAGGATGCTGGGGGAAGCTGTTTAAACTGCTCTAAAACCAGGGCATATTGGAAGTGTCTTCTCTGTGGCCAAATTGTCCAAATCTGACTTTAGAGTCAACATTTTTATTGGATATTAGTACTTATCAAAATCACTTGCAGCCAAAATAAAATGTCAATCAGAGGCATATATCTCACTGCCAGAAATTCAAGATTTCATAGGATTTTTGTGATGCATATCTCTTCAAGGTATAGTCTGACAGAAATTAAATTAAATCTGCCATTTCAAATAAATCATGAGGATGGAGAAATTACAGATCATTTTTAATATTCTATAAAGATATGTTCTCTAGCAGTGAATGCTACAGTCAAAATAAATAAATAATATTAAAGATTATTTGAGACAAGACCTGGTTTCTGTAGAATATATTAAAGCCATAATGAAATAAATATCACACTAAGAAGATGATTAAAATTCTCCAAATGAATTTTTAAATTAGAATATTAATGTAAAAATTATTGTTATTTGCTATTTAATTCATTAAAACAATTCCATATTTAGGAGGCAATGTATTAGTTAGACTTTTTGTGATATATCATAAAATACTTTACATTAGAATGGCCAAAATGTCATGAGATTTTCACTCTGAAGAACACAATGAGTAGTAACAAAAGGAAACCTAGAAGACACACCATATTAGTATAACACTGTTAAGGACATTCTATAAAATTATATTATTTTTAACTTAAAATAGCTGTAAGATTAGTAAAATACTTAAAAGAAAGAAATCGAACATCATGGCACATAAATTCCATTTATTTTCCATGTATCTAAATCCATACAAATTTTTAACAGATTTAATCATGAGGTACATGTAATTTTATATCTGTCATTTTCACTTAAAATCATATATACTTGCCTGTCTTACTATATAATCTTTAGAAATATCATTTTTAATGATCATTTAATATTCCATTCAGCGCATTGCTATATTTGCCTAACTACTTTTCGCGTGTTGTGCTATCACATACTGTTTATTTCCCAAGAAGGCATTACTATAGTATTTAGTATAACAGAGGATTCCCTGTGTGGTATGACTGGAGAAATGCTGAAAACGATTTCTCATTTCAAAATTTCCAGGTAAAGCTATTATTCATCAGCATACCTTAGCCCGAATGAGTTAGCATATTAGTTCCAGCCAAAATATGAGAAATATATTTCTAGTGGAGAAGACATGACACCCTGGGACCCAGGATCCGGCAGGCTGACACTGAGGACAGACTCTTGTGAGAGAAGGGACAGACCGCATTTGCAGTACACAATCTGCTATTGGGCTGAGGCACAAAAATGGCAGAATTTGTACAGAGTTTGGAAAGAAACTTGTAAAAAAACCCAAAAAACTACAAGTAATTTTTTGTGTGTGTCCTTGGCTTGGAGGAAGCTTAGGGGGATGTTTCTGATTCACAGGGTGTACCCGGTGTAGGAAGAGAAATGATAAATGTACTTGACCAGAAATTTGAGACCACAGAGGAACATGGCTGTGGGAACAATGGTCCCAAACTGGTAAAGTCAGAGCTGCACTTGTCAGTTCTGCTGTTTGTCACTAAACCATGGGTAAAAGACTGATGACCGGCAAGATTTTGAAAACTGAGCAGTTTTTTGTTTTTTCAGATTCTTTTACAGTCCAAATAGCCAAGATATCACTGGAATAAGCCTTCATAATTGTAATACCATATGCATGGAGCAATAAGATGATTTTCTTTTGCATTAGTGGTTCATTAGCATTGTAATTTAAAAGCTAATTTTTGTTCACTAAGTTAAGCTACGGCTGTTTATGACCAAAATGACAATACTTAATTTTTAGGATTTAAGTGGAGCAATGAAGTAAATTGTAAATTACATAAGTTGTAAATTACGTACATAAATGTAGCAGTAGTTATAATCATTCATTCATTCATTTGTTCATGTAACACTATCTTTTGAGTTTTGTATGTGGCAGGCTCTATTCTAGGGGGTATAGTGGTTAACAAATCAAAATCCCTAATCTCATGAAGCTTATATTCTAGTGGAGTGAGATAGATGCTAAACAAGTAAACAAATACATACCTATTTCAAATTTTGGTGTGGATAGGAAAGAATAAAGTAAACTAAAACCACTGTAGGCAGACCTGTTTTATATGAGGTGGACATGGTAGGTCTTTCTGGGTCTGAGATATTACAATCCATACCTGAAGGGGAGGAGAGAACAAGCCTGCAGGTATGTGGAAGAAGAACTTCCTGGGGAAAGAGTAGCAAGTGCTCAGGTGTTGAGGGAGAGACATTCGGCATATCGTCCAGAGAAAACAATGAAGCAGATGTGTTAGAACAGAGTGAGGTCAGGAGTAGCATCAGCTGAGTCGAGAAAGAAGGCTGTTGGGGGCACAGATGCTAAAGGACTTTTAGGTCACTGTAATGACTTTGGTTTTTACTTAGGATGATGTAAGAATCCATTACAGGGTTTCAACTAGAGGAGAGACACGATCTGGTTTGTTTTAAAGAAATGACTATACAGTGCAGAAAGTAGACCATATAAAATGAGAAGGAAAAAACAAAAAGGAAACCAGTTAGCAGTCTCTGTAAGAGGAGAGGTAACTATAGCTTTGAGGTAGTGGAAGTGATCAGATTCAGAATGTATTTGGAAGGACGAGCAGATAGGTCTGATGGATCGAATGTGCAGTGCGATGTTAAGGGAGAAGAGGAGTATGACTGAGGCCTCTGACCTGAGCCACTGGTAAGATGAGATTGCTATTTATTGAGATACAAGAGCGTGGAAGAAACAGCTTGTTGATACATTTGAGCTTATTTTTTTAATATGGTGTAAGGTAAAAGGCCCAACTTTATTTTTTTGTATGTAGATATCTAGTTTTTCCAGCACCACTTGTAGGAAAGACTATCTTTTCCTCATTGAATGATCTTGGAATCCTGGATAAAATGATTTGACAGCATACGTAAGGGTTTATTTCTGGATTCTCTATTCTTTTCCATTGGAATATATGTCTGTCTTTACGCCAGAGCCACGCTGTGGTTGATTACTGTAGCGTTGTCCTAAATTTTAAAATCAGGAGGTCTGAATTCTACAAAGTTGTTTTTCTTTTTAAAAATTGTTTCGGCTCTTTGGGGTCCCTTGAGAGTCTATATGAATTTTAGGATCAATTTTTCTATTTCTGAGAAAAAAGAAGCATTGAGGTTTTAGTAGCACTCGCATTGAACGTGTAGATCGCTTTGGATAGTATGGACATCTTAATCATATCATGTCTTGCAATCCATGAACATGGGTATTCTTCCATCCTTTGGTGTCTTCTTTAACTTCTGTCAGCAACATTTTGTAATTTTCAGTATACTTATCTTTCCCTCCTTGGTTAGGTTTATTGCTAAGCATTTTATTCCTTTTTGATGGTATATTATATTTTTTTATTTAAATATATTTTGCATATTTATTGAGACATAATTGACATATAACATTGTGTAAATTTGAGGTGTACAATGTGATGATTTGATACATGTATACATTGTGAAATGATTACCACAATATGATTAGTTAATACAATTTGACACTTTTAAATAGGAATTGTTTCCTTAATTTCCTTTTTAGGTTGTTCATCATACATAGAAATGTAGCTGATTTTGGTTCAATCCTCCCCCCTACCACCCATAAAATATCTCTTAATATCCTGTAAACTAGTGTTCTGAAGAGCTCAGTTTGGTAACTACTGCCCAAAGGTATACTAATTTTTGTTGTTGCTATTTCAAAGTCTTTTTTTTTTAAACTTATTTGCTTTTTCATTTCATTTGGAGAAATTTATTATGCCAAATTCATTTATGATGAATTGTGTTCTTATTTTGAAGGAAAAAAACCCAGAATATATGATAATATCCATAGTCAAAAGTTTATTCATCTACCATAATTCACTCTTAACTTGCATTTCACTAATTCAAGGGACAAAATTTCAAATGTCTGTTCTACCGCATATAAGCTATACAACTTTAAAAATCCTTCTTCATGATTCTGAGCTTAAGCTTTCTAAACAGTGCCAAAATTATTTTTTTGTTGTAATCAAAGGACATATATATGTTTATTTCACGCACTTAGAAAGTGTTTTGGGTTGGAGATGAAGAATGTAGATTTTATTTAGACTTTGCTGTAGGTTCTTTATGTTCTAAGTTATAGACAACTTTTAAAGTCTTTATTTCTTCATTTGTTGAATAACAAAGACTTATGCAGATGGTATGGTCTAATAATGCCATTAATTTATATTATTTAGACTTATTAATTTCTCTTATGTGGCCTGACACCTGACATTTGAAAAAACAGAATTTGGTAGTACTTTCTGAGATGGGTGAGTTGCCCAAAATGTTTCTAAATGTGATTTCTAAGAAACATTGTTTGAGCAAACTAGTAAGTGAGAAGAAATCAGATTCTTGCATTATGGCAGTAATCTTCCTTTTCTTCCTTATGAAACTCAACTATTTTTATACAACCCTATGTATTGTGTAAGAATAAACTCATTGGCCAGGATAAAACACGACTGCCGCCCTTGAAATTGTTGACCGCAGAGACTTGAGATCTTTATTCTTTCCCTTATTCAATGTTGTGGAACGGACTTATTCGCAAAGATCCTAATTATTCCAGTCTTTAACCTCACTTTTCTCAGGGAAGTTTAAACTAACTTCTTATCACTAGCCCTGAAGGTGGCATTGCTGTTATGTCTTTGGTGATAACTTGCTTTCTGCTTTACAGATTACAGTTAGAGTCATTTCCCAAAGGGCTTACTTCCTAAGCAGGAAAGTCTGTTCTAGTGTCAAATACCCTGCATAAGAAATAGCAGCAGTATGGGGTTGTTTACTTCTTAAATCTGGTTGGAGGTAGAAGAAAAGACGAGACAGAAGTCTTATTGTTATTAGAGGCGTGTCAGCGGTTGCATTGCTCTAGGTCTCTGTCGCACACCCTGGTGCCTGCAGGCAGGCAGCTCTGCCCCTTGCTCAGGATCAGTGAGAGGACAGCATCCCACTCTCCAAAGCCCTCATTCTCAGCAGGGTTCAGAAACATTCAGTCATCTTCCAGTCCAAACCACAGATGTTCAAGATCTCACTCATCCTTTCATCCTTTTATGCATTGGAATCAACTCACTTGTCTCATTTGCTCATCAACATGTATGTATTGAGCATAATGCATAAGGCATTTCTGGGGACATAGAGATAGAAAAAAATGTTATTTCTGACCTCAAGGAACTCTCAGTCTATTGAAGTGACAAAATATATAATTCTACTAGAATATGTTTATGACCAGCACCCAGAGGAAAGATACCTTATCCATGAGGTGGAGGGAGAAGGTCACACTTGACATTAAAATATAAATGCAGTTTTCTCAACTTAAGGAGTGAAAGTTGAAACTCCAGGTGTAGGGGACAGTTTATGCAAAAGCACAGGGCGAAGGCACAAGGTAATTCGGTGTTGTTGCTTGAGGGTGGCCATCACTCAGGCTCCTGTATTCTCTGCTCTGGATGCCAGGCTGCTGCCTGGTCCTAGTCTTTGAAGGAACGGCGGCTTCCTCTTCCTCATCTCCAGGGCACAAGCTCCCAGTTGGGGATTGAGCTTGGTATCTTGGCAGGCGGCAGGATTGGGTAGTTCCTGTCCAGCTCTTCTTCTAGAAAGTGGCTATTATCCTGCCCCTGATCCTCTTATGTAAATCTCCTGAAATGATCAGGCTTCTTATTATGACTTTCTTGGCCCCCGCCTCTCTCGGTGGTCTGCAGGCCCCTTAGATTTTCCACATCTCACTGAGATGGAGCCTTCATGCCTGGCGTGGATTGCTAAGCCTTTCCCTAAGACTCGCACCCCTGCTATTGCTCCCTGCAGGCCTCCTTCTGCATCCTGTGGGTCTGGGTGTCCTCCTTATTCCCACACAGCGGCCAATTGATGGACACAGTCCCATCCCTCAACTTCCATCTGGGTCTTCCCCTGAATAGAAAGAGATTGTTCCTGAAATAAGTTATAGTTCACGACTTTAAAGGGAGGTGAGGACATAAAGGGAATGTGAGTGGCCAGTAAAAAAATAAAACAGAAAATAGTAGTGAAGAAGAGAAAATAAATGTTGAAGGTAATAAAGTGGTATAGCCTTGATGTAAATTATTGAAATATATATATGTAATTGACATGGTGGTTCCAAAGCCTTCTGGGAAGGGATGTGGATGCATTCATGGGTTGTCTGGACAGATAGAAAGCAACTATGGCTTAACAACATTTATTTTACAATAACGATTTTAAAAAATTCCATACCTATTAATCCTTTATACAAATTCTCCACCATAAGATCCCCCGGTTACAAAAATAATCTTGGCTCTACCGGCCACTTACTTTTTTGGTTCAATCTAAACACTCTAGCAAATCAGGGCTTTCCTGGGAAGGTGATACTGAGGGTATGATGTGGGAAGACACTGGGAAGGGCTTGTTGAGAGGAGGAATTAATGTATCTCCTTCCCTGAGGCTGAAGATTAGAGAGAATGCCTGTCATCCTTTGGGTGACCAGCTGGCAGTGGTTGAGGTGGAATTGTCCTCCTAATGTTCAGGGCACTGACAAAACCCAAAGGTGCAACAGCACAATACCAAATCTGCTGATCCATTTGACCAAACATGGTCCAGTTAGTGGAAAGAAAAAACAAACAGACAATCTAGTCGTTTGACAGTAATGAGTTGAAATAGTCACAGCGCTGCCACTGCAGTCACAGTCTGACACCTTTGATGGGGACTGGTGTAACACGACTAGATGGGATCCAGACCATTAGGAATTCTTTACGGGACACCAAGACAGCTCCTGGGGCTCGCAGTTGTCTTTTCTCTAATATATTCCTCTTGCCCCAAATACAAACCTCAGAGAATCAACTAATGAATTTTGTGCACTTTCGCGTGAGCTTTCCCAGCAGCTTCTCTCCTCTTTTTTCGGGGGGATGAGGGTGGGGAGTCAGTTACAAGACACTAACATGCTAATGTGATGATGTTGACCTAAACAGTAATCCTAAATATTCAAATCAATTCAATGTAGTGCTTGTTGTGCATTTGGCTGTAGCTCTGATAGAAGATGAGCAGAGCACAGTCCTGACCCTTAGAGGAGCAGGCTAACTATTTGGGGAGGAATGCTAAAAATTAGGTGCAGTGTAGTCTTAAATTTACATGGAGGTTATCCCCCCCAAACACTAAAATTCAGTGACAAAGGACCCAAATGATCATCTCAGACAAGGAATTTTAGTATTTATCGGTGGTCGCCTGGTCACATCAGTGTGAGTTCATAGTAATGCAGGAAGTTTTTGTGAATGAATTGGGACGTCAGTGGTTTCGGGGAATGAACAGGGGTTGGGTAGACAGAGTGGTTGGGGGAGGACATTCCAAAAGGAGAAACAGCAGAGCAGAGTCTTGGGAAGCTGAAGAAAGATGGAGAGGCAGCCTGGATGAACCAACGTGTATGACAAACGGGGAAAGATAACGTAGGAATATCATGGAATACCCAAATTATGGAAGGCCATGAAGATAAGATGATTGTTCTTTATTTTGAGAGAAATTGGGAATTGAGAAAGTTATTTGAGTAGGGCCTCGTGAATAGGTAAATTTACTTGTTAATTTCTTTAAAATAAGGAGTATATTACATGCAGAGAAGAGAGAAGACAGGAAGACCACGTGGGAGGCTGGTGCAGCAATCTTAGGGGAATGAGATTCTTGTGTTAAAGTTGTGGCAACGAGAACAGAAATGATCAGAAAAGAAAATAACAGCTAACACGTAACTCCATGATGTGGTAGATACTTTTCCAAGTCCTTTACTATATCACTCCTTTACTCCTTGCAAAAACTCTCTGTGTGGCATGTACCATGATAATCGTCCCCATTTTATGGCTGAGGAAACTGAGGCAACAAGAGTCTGTGCATCTTCCGCATGGCACATAGCTATGAAGTGGTAGAGCCTGCATCCAATCCGGGAACACAGCTACCCAGTCTGTGATTTTACTGCTAAATCCCATTGGCTCTGAGATGAATAAAATAGATGTTTATGAAAATTTAGATGGTACTCGGAAATTCTATGCTGTACGTGAAGAGGGGCAGCATTGTCTTTGTCCCTTGGGCATTTTAACTGTTTATTCACCATCATGTATCATTTGAGTTAAGGGTAGATAATACACTTAACAAATAGAATGATGGGAGATTTTTAAAAATGTCTTTGATTTTTCTTTTCAAAGATAACATAAGTCTGTTCAAATGCTTCTACAATGGTAGACATTTATATTTTCCAGATGTAAAATTTGTAGTTTGATGTGTTGGTGTATCAGAAACGCAGTTTGCAATTGCAAATATAAATGACTCATACTACACACAGAGCCCAATTGAGGCCTTTTGTACACATGAGATTAGCTAATTGTCAGTTTTGTAGCAAAACTCAAACATTTTCCTTTATAAGGTGGGCACTTTGCCAAAAAGCTTTTGGATAACTTAGTAATGTGCCAATAAATAACCTGTTTTCAGCTTCTCTGTAATAAGTACTCCTTATGTTTGAAGACAGAAAAAGACTTATAAAGTGTTTTTATCACTTCTCCAGTTCTTACACTTTACTTAAGTGGTGAATTATACTTCTAAAAAAAGGACAATCTCAGACTTGACCTTTGTTATGAAATATGTGGTTTCTATCTTCTTTGGGGGTAAAATTTTAAGTTGCTTTATAAAAATGCTAACAGCTTTATACTAATAACTAATCAACACTGATAGAAGTGTAGAGGATTTTAATTAGTGTCATATTTGACTGAACTTGTTCTGAGCTTAATGGGAGAGATAAAAATTAAAGACCTCAAAACGAATGTTTGAAAACATTTTATTGGTCTCATCCCAATTATGATTTATTTTAACTTGGTTCTTAGTTTGAAGCATATTTTATTTCAAACAAGGAGGATGTAGCAAAAATTTATTTATTCCAACAAGAACAGGTTGACTTAAATTTTTTAAAGAACAGAAAATGGTCTCTTTAATGTACAGCTCTTATTTTTAAGAAAATTGAAATTTTCATGTTTTGGAAACATTGGTTAACCCCATGTTAAGGTTCAAATTCTTTCTTATGTTAGTGATTATTTTCAAAGGAGAATAAAAATATTAAAGACTTGTGATGAAAGAGGCCAATCTTTTAGAAAAAAAGTTCTCTTTCTAGCGCTTTTCAAAATTGTTTTAGAAGTTCTTTTGGTCATTTAATTCTTGCTTATGTTACCTTTTACAATCATATTATTTCATTTTCCTGCAGGAATATGTGTCTTGATAAGCCCCTTGTAAAAAGATTTAGTTTCTGAGTGAAAGACCGTTTCTGTAACATGTAGACAGAACAGGCAAAAAGAACTTCAGAATTGCTGAGTGTTAAAATTCAGGTTTCTGGCCAGACTAATTATTTGTAGAGACTAGAGTGACTAGAATTATTTAGAGAAAAGAAAAGAAAACCAAACCAAAACAAAAAATATGTTTGTTTCCAAGTGGTATTCATTGTACATTCACTCAAACAGTAATTTCTTAGATTTAAATGGCAATATTTTTCAGAATAGATAATTTTGTGATGCACAAATAAAAACAGCCCAGATTTATACTAAAGAAAATATAATCTGATAAATTGCTATGTATATAGATAGATGACTTTCTGATGATTGTAGATATCAAGATAAGGAATATAGTTTCTCAATGTGTATAACATTTAAATCTTAACATAATAGCAAAGTGCAGAAGGTTAGCTATGACCTTATCATCAAAGTTATGTAGGACTTCATGACCTGGTGAGAAGACAGTGCAGAAGAAGGAAGAGCAATAAATCAACATTTAAATAAAATAATATTTGTGATTATAAAAATATTTGCAATATAGATATTTTAAAGTATAGTGAAATAGGAGAAAGCAGAAAAACTATAACATCATAAAATCATTGTTTTATGCCTTAAGTTTTGGAAATTTGTAATGCAGCAATAGTAACTGGAATAGCAACCATTTAAGGAAAGGTAGGTTAGTAAGATGTTTTGAATCTCCATTTTGGTGTTGAAATACAGAGGAAGAGTGGGAAGTGACATTTTCAGGGTTTTCTAAAAAGTTCGTATCAGTACAATAGTGGACTGTTTTCACCATTGGACAGTCTTTAAAAGATATAACTAGTGATGTAAATATAATGCAGACATTTTATACTCAGTCATTCATTCAGAAATATTTATCAAGTAATACTACTAGTTTCCAGCCAGCAGATAGATGAGTTTTGAGGGTTAAATGGTGAGCAAACAGCAGACATGGGCTCCACCTCCATGGAGATCACAGGCCAGCATGAGAGAGAGACATTCATCAAATAATCACATACATAAGAGTTAACAGCTGGGTACATCAAATGGAGGAAATTATAACAGTGCTCTGAGAACGAAACCAAATTGATTGTGATCAGGAAAATTTGAAGAACGGGCATTTGACTTGAGAACTGAAGGATGAATAATTGTATTTAGCTGTTTTTAGGTTTTCTTTTCACACATTATTTAGTTTTTAATTTTTTCACTTTCCACGATTAAATTATATACTACTTCAGACCAAGAAATGTGCTTTCTATTTCACTTGACTAACTTGATGTAACACGGTTCTGCTCATGGTTATGCTCAGGCTTACAAATGACTTTATGCAACACAATGGACTTACAAGTGATTTAACTTAGTTCTCCATTTCTACGATTGTTTTATAATTCTGCTTTTGTATCACTTACCTTCAGGTCTCTGTACAAAGTGGTTCTGGCAAGTGTGAGGCCAGTGGGTTGAGACACGGATCTGCAGTGGAGGATTCAATTGAGTGCTAAGCCATGCATTTATTTGGCAAAATAATAGGTTATGTCCACAAGCGACATTAGTGCTTCTTGTGCTATTAGGTATATAAGAACATTTAATGGTCATGAATTGGCAGTATAAACTAGTAACAATTTATGCAGCTTTATAGAACTAAATTTACTCTTACAAATAATCTAAGGATGGAAAGAAAGTGATAGCGGTGTTGGATCCCAAATCCTAAAATGCTCGAAAATTCACTTTACCACTTGCGCCCTTATTAAGATTCTCAGTACTCTATAATAGACTTTCTAGGAATGAACTGTAACTGTAAAGAGGACTTTCCAATGGCCCAAACCTAGGGAGTCTGGTGGAACACAGGATGGATATGCAAGGAGGTGATGGCGGGGATGGGAGGGGACGTGAGGCAGAACACCATGGCCGCTCCAGTTTAGTCGAGCATCCGTACGCCATCAGGGCTACGAAGAGCAGATGCTCTAAGATGAATTGCCCTCTGATTCATGGCCTTCTTTTTTTAGAGACCTATCTACCGTGGTACTGTGCCTCTCCTAGACTTGCTGAAATACAGTCCATTTATCTTCTTGTCAGAGACTTTAGCTCTCTAAGGACTGAGCTGTGGTTGAGGTGGACAGAATAGTAGAGAGAGATGAGACATGATGGGCAGGGGAGGGGAGGAGGCAAAGTCAGTGCCGTCTAAGTGGGTGAGTGGAGGGTGTTCACAAGGTCCAGAAGATCAGGGGAAGGTTTAGAAGGAACACTGGCAAATCAGTTGTAAGGAGGTGAAGGCAGTTAAAATACAAGGTTGGTGTCCAGGACAGAAAGCAGGACTAGAGCTATAAATCTATTCGACTACCTAAGAAGAATATAGATGCTGTGGGGATGATGGAAAACAACCAAGGCGGACTCTATAGTAATTCTACGAAGACAGAACTTAGGAGTCCAGGTGTGAAGCAGTCATCTTTCAGAGGCATGTAGTCCACAAAGTCCAAATCAAAGTAATTAAAACACCTACTTATGTTGCCCAAACATGATGAAGGAGATAAAAGCACACAGTAAACTCTTTAAATCTTTTTTTTTTTTACATCTATCATTTCCTACCTGTAGTATTTTTTTCTGCTTTTTTAGTACCTTCCTTTCACCAACTATATACATATCATAAAACTTCCTTTCCTTGTGTCCCTCTATTTATCGTTTTCTCAATTCCTCATCACAAAACTTTGAAAAGGGTAATACAAATGGAAGTTTTGAGAAGAGGTTAGGTTTTTAGATATATTCTGAAGGTAGAGCCAATAGAATATGCTGACATATGAATGGGGGTGTGGCAGAAAGAGAGGACTTACCAGTTTTGGACTAAGAAGATAATAATGGAAGAGAAAAATATTGAAGAATCAATGGAGTAACAAAAGAAAATATAAATCTTACATTACAGTTTTTACTGGCCTGATAATTTCCTGTTAATAGTGCACACATGTGCATGTGATGTGTGTGTGTGTGTGTGTGTGTGTGTGTGTGTGTATGAGAGAGAGAGAGAGAGAGAGATAGGTTGTAGTGTAGGAGAGGGATTGAAATCTGTGACTTATTATCTGTTGAGAGGGTAAAAGTTAAAATAGCCCCTAAAGAAACTGATTGGAAGTCAATATTTTTATTAATCTATATTCTATGAGAAGTAGTTCTCTAAGACCTTGTAAAGCCCTTACAAAATCTCATTTTTATATTTTTGTACCGTTTTAGGACTGGGTGTTCTAAGTTCAATTTTTAAATCTCTTGGTACAATTTTTTGTATTTTCATTCTATTTTTAGATGAATGTTCGGTTGTTATTCATTTGAGATGACTTACAGAGAAAGTCTCTAGAAGATGCTAAGGAAGAGCAAAGATTCAAGAGTCATTCAAGCCATACTGCTGTAGGATGCTGGTAGAAGTCAGAATATAAAATAAAAATGTGGAACCGAGAGACTACAGGATGTAAGCAGAGAAACACGTAAGTTTGGTGCCTGTTTACGTATTAGCTTCAAGACATAATAGCTATTGTTTGTGGTTCCTGAAACATTCCAAAAATTATTGTTTTACATTAAATTCACTAGTGAGAGTAAAAGTAAAATATTGCCTCAAATTTACCTTTTTCATAGAAGTGTTAACATGAGAAATTTAGTTAGG
This sequence comes from Rousettus aegyptiacus, assembly GCF_014176215.1. NCBI lineage: Eukaryota > Metazoa > Chordata > Mammalia > Chiroptera > Pteropodidae > Rousettus > Rousettus aegyptiacus. Next base: position 88,356,560 of record NW_023416285.1, on the reverse strand, counting down.
TTTGTTGTCCAAACTAAACAGTTTATCATATGTTATGACTGGATATAGAAATACCTTGTATGTGTTTTTCATCTTTATTTTCACTACTTTTGTTTAGGTTCTTTGACCCTCAACACTTACGGAGTTAAGTTAAAAAAAACTTTATATAGAATATTGAGTATATAAAGGCCCTTGTAACCTGGTATTGGCCTGTTCTTTTCCCCTAATTTTCTGAGGTTCTCACACCTCCTTCCCCATCATAGACACACACACCAAGATATGATCATCTTCTGAACACGCTAAGTCTGCTGATGATGCTGCCTTTGCATACGTGGTCCAGCTTTTCCTTTGCAGGGAAAGCCTTCTGCAGCATGCACGTATTCTGATTACCTCCTTATGGTATAAACTTCAGTTTGGAGAGGACTTGGAATAAATCTCTGTCTTCATCCCAGAAAGGGAGTTGATTGTTTCAAGGGCTTACTTAGTATCTAAATTTCTTCTAGCACTTACTAGAAGGAATTGTAATTATGTGCATGTGTATCAACAGATTCTTGCTATGAAGAGCTCCTATCTTATTTTTCTTGTATTTCTAGTCCCACAGACAAAGAAGAGTTATAGGAAATGTTTGTTGAATGAATTTAAAAGATTCTTTCCAATTAGTGGTAGGGTAAATGGTGCCTGGCAACTAGTGAATAATCAACAAATGGTATATTGAGTAAAAAAAAAAAACGTCTATTTTGGCTATATCTCTTGAAATATAAGTGGATTTAAAAAAATCTAATCAGAATAAATCAAAATTAAAAATATAAAATTCACATATCTTACTTGCCACATTTTTCATCAAGATTACAGAAATCACACCAAATTTCAGCATTGAGGGGAGAAAGGGCAGGATGTATTAATTGCAATTGTCCCATTCGATAGGTTTTCCTAAATTACATAAATCTAAACAAGATATATCAATTTACAACATCTTTTCCTTTCCTCAAATAGTCTCAGGAGAAATAGCGCTTCTGATGTAAGAGCATCTCATCCTCTATTAGAAGCAGGGGCTTGTTTGCTTAGCCTGGTTTTCCTGAAATGTGTACTAATGCCTTCTCTTACTCAGAGCTGCCATTAGCAGGCTTTTAAGCCTCCCCACTCCCCAGCCCCCATCACCCCAAATCTAGCTCTAACTAGGACTTGCTCAGATAAATGTAAAAGGAAAAAGAAAAAATGTATGCAAAAAATGTGCACACTCTCCAAAGTGCTTAGGAAAATAATTAGTGAAGTTTTTCCCTTTGAAGACTTTTTTTAAAAAGCAGATTTATAGATTGTTAGGGAGACTTATAGGTAACAGTTGCAGAAATAAAGTCTAGAGAAAAAAAAAACACATTTCTTTCTGAGGTCTTTGAACATAGGCAGAATGTGCAATGTCAGGGGTAGATCTGTATTTGGGTTTTCAGGGGGCTAAACTCATTTACAGCCAGGATTAATTTACACCAAGAAAGCTGAGCAATATTATTGGAAGCTGTCAAGAGAAACTTTTTATAAAGGGTTCGGTTCCTGATTGATCCAGAGCTACCCTGGCTTTAACACATCATATTACAAAGGTCAAGGCAATACTCAGGATGAGCAAGCAGACCACCAGGGTCGGTTTGTTCAAAGGCCCAGGTTTCACCCCTACCCACTGTGAAACATGTATACATGTGAAAGCTGGGTGAAGAGAATACCTCGATCAACAACAGTGTTCTCTCTCAAGCTAAAACAAAATACAACAAATAGCAAATTAAAACTAAAACCAAGTCAAATTCTCTCTCCTCCCAAACAACAACAACAACAATCTACATTTACTGAAGGTAGGCCAGTATATTCCTTGTATGTGAAAAAAACAGCCTGTTAAAATGATTATGTTCTTGCTTGCATAACTCCTAAATTAAACCTTTCTTTAAGATACAAAACAAAATTAATAATTGCTCTGGTTTGCATCAGCAAGTCTGTAACAGAAGAAATCGGGTTATGGTAGCATCAGCCTCCGAGAGTTTTAAGCTGTATGTCCCAAAATTAGTCTTGTCACTTTGGGCATGACCTTTTGTCTTTAGCTTTTTCCATCTGCGAATTGAGAAAATATAATTAGATAAACTGGAATGTCTCTTCTGGCTCTGGTGTCGTTTACGATGGATTTCAGAGGAAGGATGATTATATTCCGAAGCACAGGTCTGCAATGCCAACGCATGCCATTTTAGGGCATTTCCTAGAGCTGAAAGTTGCTGGAAACTTGATTAATTACTCACTACAGATGGTGCGACATTCAGTTGGTTTCCAGTTTGAGCTTGGAACAGCTCTGAAATTGCTTTCTATGAAATCTTGGCCTGACTTGTGAGAAGACCTCCAGGAGGCTTCCCCTGTGGCTGTATTTCAAGTCAGAAATTTTACTTTTTACAATGAAGTATCTTTTTATCCTTTCTCTCCCCATTTATATGTCCAAAAAGTAGAACAAATGTTCTCAAACTTTATCGTGCGAAGAATCACCTGGAATATTAATTAAAATTCAGACTCCTGCATTCCACTCAGACACAAATTCTCTATGTCTGGGCCAGGTCCTAGGAATATGTATTTGTAGCAAGGTACCATGGGGTATGGACAACACTTGGACAAACTGATCTTAGACTGTGATTGCTCTCACTTTCAACCCGTGTGCTTGCCAGGCCCTTCTAGGTTCTTCTATCTTGAATCAGAACAATTCCAGTAGTGACAACTAATTTTCAAAAGTGGCGGTTTTCGGTAATAGGTCTCCAAATGTGGCTACACTATCACCTGAGAATCACTTGCTCTGTGTGTAGATTCCTCATCCCAATTCCAAGGTTCTAGAGAACAGTATAGGAATTTACATTTTTTAATATTTCCTGCGTAATATTTGCAGATGGTTAATTTAGGGAAACACAGACTTAATGGACTTAACTTCTCAAGAAACTAGCTTAAATTAAGAAATTAAGTTCTCCCGAATTTGTGAATATAATGTGATACTAATCATTCTTTTATTGGAGGAAGTACCAGAAGTCTGACTTCCTTTACAAATTCTTTAGCACTATGTCCTTTGCTATCACTAAGACTTTAATATTAAAAATAGCCATATGTCCTAAGATATAATTTAATATTAACTGTTTTAAAGTCCACAACCTAGTACATTATCAGTGTTCCTTAAATATGGAAACTTGAGACAAATTTTTCTTAACATTGAGATTTAAGAAAGTTTGTTTTTCCTGATAAATCGTGCTTTCTTTTACCAGACAACGAAAAGTGTGCAACATATCACAATTTCCCTGTGACTTAGGCTGCTAGGAAGGTCAGGGCCAAGCTTTGAGTTCATTTCATCAGTCAGAGTTTTAGAGATAGTACTTGCTACCTCCCACTTTTGTAAATTGACATTTTAATTTTATGCACTATCCGTGTATTTGTGTTTTCATTGTTAGCCAGTTCAAATCGTTTCTTGAAGTGGAAAGAATGGGGAGACTTAATGAGAATAAGTTAAGTTTTAAAAGCTGTGCTTCTTAACTGCTATTCCATGTTCCCTGGTGAAATACTGTCTTCCCTGCTCTTTGCACTAAAGTATAGTTTTGACATGTCGCAATCTACATTAAGTAATGTGAAGATCAGTTTTTGTTGTTGTTGTTTGTTTGTTTGTTTGTTTGTTTTTATCTGCTGGATTAAACACTAGTTATCTAGCCTACGTTCCCTTCTTGGTTGATTTTCATTTTTCCTCTCACTCAGTGTTTCCGAATCTTGCCTAATTACAGAATCACCTACAAGTGCTTGTTAAAAATAGACAATCCCAGGATACCACCCCAACCCAGTCCCAAGATTCTAATTTAATAAGTGGACGATATCATAAGGGCGCATATTATTTAAGTACCTGACTATTTTACTGGTGCCAGATTTGAGGGATGACCAAGCCATATCTTTTGTCCCAAGTTATCTACTAAAGTCAAGAGCCTTCAACGCTTTCATTGAATAACAAAGTACACCATTCAGACAAGACCGAATCATGATATTATCTACCATCATTTAGAATCCTGGCTTTATGAAGAAAATATCTGCACAAGTCAGATCAGTCTTTATTATCATCATGTATTCCAAGGAATTAAGAGACCAGTCCATGAGCATCCCCTACCCAAAATGAGAAATGGACATAAAAATAATATTACAAATCAAAAGCAGGTCTAAAGAGAGGCAAAAGCCACAGGGATTTACACCCAATCATTTTTAGATTTATGGAACATTTATTGAAATTTTATTCATTGAAATTTTATGTCTTGCTGGAAGTTCTCAACTTTGGGTAGTTCGGCGTTACCAATGGTACTCTAAAAAATACATACACTTTAGCCTAAACTTTTGCCGGCCAAATGAGTGTCTCTTGGGTTGAGCTTGAAAGAGTGTATTTTGAAAAAGTTTACTTGAGATCCCCTTACATGGGCAGACTCTTGCCTTGAAGTACTTTCTTATCTAGTAACCCAGATCTGTAGTTCTCATCCTAACTGTGACCTTCCTCGGAATCCTACAGTGATATAAACTCATGAATCCCATGGCAGTTTTCCTGAATCAGAAGAAGCTTTTGGAGGGGAGACAAGAAATCTGTATTGAACAGAAAAATTGGAATTGAATCTGCTGACTCAGCTATGCTTGAGAACCTCTCATCTAAATTTCAAGGGACATAGGATGGAAGAATTTATGAGACAATTTAATAAAATGGTCTTTTGAAAGATCAGTAGATCTCAAGCTTTAACACCTGGAAGAGATAGAATTCTAGAGCAATATTTTTTCCGAGTGTTGGTCTGAAGACAGCTGAAGCAGAGTTTCACCAGATCACATCTTCTTTCTTCTCTGTGACACTGTGTCTTCTCTTTCCCTGGTTTCCTTCCTAACTCCCTGCCCCTCCTTTTCTCATTCATGTATCGAATGTATATTATAAATTTTAGTTTACCAAATTTGTAAGTTATCTCAAAAAACACTGTTTGGATACAATTTTAATTAGGTTCAGGGAAGAGTTTCTCACATCAGATCTTACATTTGAATTACCTGGGGAGCTTAAAAACATGTCTAGAGTCTACCTCAGAATGATTAAATTTGGGGCTGGAGTTCGGCTCTATGTATTCCTCGGAAAGCTTTCCAGTTGATTCTAATAGCATTCAGGGTTGAGAATGAATAGTTAATTTTGCTTGTCATGAATGCATTCACGTTTTAAAGTAGTAATGAGATCTTTGGTATTTGCATTTTTTTTTGTTGTTGCTTCTCATTTCTGTTTAATGCAAAAATTTATATAGGATAGCCTTTAATGAGATAGCCAACTGCTTCATGTAGGCCAAAAGGAAACAACGTGATAAGATGTTATGTTGTGCCTTGTACCCTGAGCACGTATCACCAGGCTGACATCATTCCTGGGGAATACGGATGTGGTCTCCACAAAAACAAGATGTTGAGTTGTCTCTTGTCATCCATTTTTTTTTTGTTCTGTAGCATTTCAAATGTTTTGTAGTAAACTATGAATCTTCCTTAGAGACTGAAGCATTTAGGCTTTATAACTTCCAAGACATATCACAGCATAACTGAAGTGAAACTCTTTATCCTTTATTTTTCAAGTGAGAGAAAGCTTAGATTGTGAAAATTTTCACAAAATAAAAAAAAAAATCTATAAATAAGTATATTTTGGAATACCCGTATAATTTAAAGAAACAAAATAATGAGATGTTTAGCACAGTTACAGTTCTACTTTGAAACATTTAGAGAATGTCTACCCTAGACACTAACAGACATTGGGAATGGACGTGCAAATAACAAGCTTTCTGCTCTCAGAGAGTTCAGCGCTGAGTGGATGAAAAAGATGGTAAGATAGACATAGGTGCTGTCCGGTTGGTAAAAAGGAAACCACTAAGCATGGCAGATATTAGAAAATGGTTATTTGATCATAATTGGAAAAGTATTAGAGAATAATTAAGTGCTAAATAAAATACTGCTGTTTAAAGGGTAATAGGAATTTAGAAGTTGGAATAAGCTTTACACAGGAGATGGTACTTTACTGTGTGTCCTGAAGAAAGGATACATCTTGGATAGGGGATGTGGAAAAAAAGGCCAGTCTAGGTGTGTGGTCCAGAAGAACAAAGGGGCCAATGTGGTATAAACAGTGATGTATGTGTAGCCACAAGTTCTTTCATTTTGGAGGGTATGTCATGAATCCTTTTGATAAGCTAACGAAAGCTATGCAACCCTTTCTCCAGAACAATGCACATGTATACAAATGCAAAATTTTCTGTGTAATTTTAAGGATTTACAGCTTCCTTGAAAGTTAACGAAGGAGATAAAGCAGAAATAGTTTGTTTCAAAACGACTATTGATTTATGAGCAGGGAAGTGAAATTATTACATTGAGTTAGAAACATTTTTCTGGCTTCAGAAAATTTTACTAGTAGTAATAACTAGAATAATTGGAGCCAGCAATGTCAATTTGAAATGAGGACGACCTGGACAAGGAAGGCAGCTGCAGGAATGGAGATTAAAGCTATAAAAGGAAGATATTGCTCATTAATTAACTGAAGATGAGTTTTTTTTTTAATAAATGGAATGCACTGGATAATTTTCTGTGTGCATTTTAGTTTTTATATTTAATGTTCTAAATATTTTAGAAAGTATTTTATCATACCAGAGTTATGTAGGTAGTTATCTTAGAAGCAGAAAGACTTTAATGAAAGCTTTTAGAAGTGGGTATTGTAAATAAAGAAAAACTACTGTTTTTTTAACCAGATTAATTTATAGGAGATGAAAAAGAGGAGGTAAAAATATGATAGTGCTATCAAACTCTTCAGAACAGTTGGAATTTGGCAAGAAGGAAGGTTCTGCTTATAACTAGTTGAACTAAAAACCTTCGATTTTAAGAAATTTTTATTTATTTGTTCATTCATAGCTTACTATGGTAACTTAGTTCTTTATAAGGAAGGGTAAAATAGAAAATCCGATGTATAAAAAAACCACATATAAGAGGAAGAGATGAGGAACTCAGATGTTCTCTTGCTTGAAGAGACAGGTGTTAACCAGCAGAGGGAGTATGTGAACTGGATTTTCAACAGCGTTAACATTTTCCATACACAAGTCTCTGAGTAATATGAAAAGCTTTACTGTAATAGGGTGAAAATAAATATTATAAAAGTACTATCTACCTCAGCAACTAGGATTAATTTCATTAGACATGGGGCTGAAACTGGTAAACTGAAGAAAATATGATAGTAAATGTTTAATTCTTGTTCACTGTTCTGTCGTGAAGTTGAGAGCCTTTTCTTGTCTTCTGAGTTGTAGGGAGAGGAGGTCTTCTTTTCAAGAACCGAAGTATGCTAGTGCAGATGTTCACATTTTTTGGCAAAAATATTATTCATTTTTTCCTAAGGGGGGAAAAACAAACCCTGAATTGTGTCAGTTTGTCTTCCATTTGAGTTTTATGTACAATACTTTTACTTGAAAATTATGTTTTAAATTTGCACAGGTCATTTGTAACAAAAGTAAACTGAGTTGAGAGCAGGCTCTGCTCATTTTGTGTTACTTGCCAAGATGAAATGTAGCGAAGAACACAGCGAAAATAGCAGTGGTTCGAGCAATCTATTCTCTATGTTAATAGTTGCTTCAAGATAAATGTTTTTGATATTTCTTCTAGTCGTTGTATTTCAAATATACAGAATTCCCTGAGATAGTACAGATATCACCAGTGTTCTTAAAGAATTAGCTACTAAGAAAAGATACTACCTTGTAATGAAATAAAGACGTGATTTTTCAAATAGGTGAAACTCAACAAATTCAATTTTTGTATGAATTTTGACTTTGTCTCTTCTTAAAAGAAATTGTAACTCTAGTATTTACTGTTACTATATGACTAGATTTCTTAAAAGAAATTGTAACTCTAGTATTTACTGTTACTATATGACTAGATTTGTCCAAACGTAAAAACTGGTTAAAAGAACAAAGTTTAATTAATAACAGTAAGTTTAATTAATAATTAATAGTGTAATCATTCCAGAGAAAATAAGGCAGGGTACAAGTTTACCTAGAGAATAAATCCATGCAAAATAAGTGAACAAATAAAGCTTAGAAGTTTGGCAGTAGGAGATATAAAAAGACAAGGGCAAGAAAACAAAAAATAGATTAATTCCCTCCTTATTCCTGGGGAATATGTTCAAAGGCCCCCATGGATACCGGAAACCTCAGATAGTACTGAATCCTATATATATACTATGTTTGTTCCTTTACATATGTACCTATGATAAACTTTAGTTTATAAATTGAGCACAATGAGAGACTAACAACAACGACTAATACTAAAATGGAACAGTTATAACAATATACTATACAAGTACTTCTCAAAATATCTTATTATACTGTAGTCACCTCCTCTCTTCAAGGAAGCAGTTCATGCCTTCTCTTTGTAGTATCTGAATTGCCAGCATCACTACTCCTGCACTTTGGGGCTGGTGTGAAGTAAAATAAGGGTTAGTTGAACCTGAGCACTGCAACCATGACGGTCAATCTGAGACCGCTACTAAGTGACTAACAGGTGGAAACGTATACAGTGTAGGGGCACCCACATGTTGGGTGGGATGGAGTGGGCGGCAGGTCTCAGGACGGCACTCAATCGAACACTTACGAATTGTTTATTTCTGGAGTGTTGCGTTTAATATTTCTGACCACGGTTGACTAGGGAAAGTGAAACCACAGAACGCAAAACCGTGGATAAGGAGGGACTACTGTAAAGCTAGGGGAAATTAGTGTTTTAAAATGTAATCTATAAAGTTTGTACATTTGCTGAAGTCGTGCAGAAATTGGACTTCGACTTCTTCATAGTAGGAAATAAAATAGGTTATATTATTTTTTCTTTTAATTAAAAATTTAACAACTTTATTGAGATATATTGTGTTTAAAGTATACAATTTATTGGCTTTTAAATATATTTACAAACATGTGCACCTGTCACGATAGTTGATTTTAAAGCATGTTATCACTTCAAAGGTAAACTCTACATTTTAGTTTTTACCTATTTCCTTCAGTCTGCCCTTTACCCATCAGCCATAAGAAACAACCATTCCGCTCTATATGTCTATAGATTTACTTATTCTTAACTTCTATGTGAATGAAATCATGTAGTGGTTTTTTTTTTTTCGATGACTGGCTTCTTTCATTTAGCATAATGTTTTGAAGTTTCAACTGTATCGTAATGTATTATCAGTACTTCATTTACTTTTCATGGCTGAATAATATTCCATTATATGGCCATGCCATGTTTTGTTTATCCATTCATCCATTGATGGATATTTGGGTTGTTTTCATCTTTTGGCTATTATGAATAATACTTTCATAAACATTTGTATACAAATTTCTGTGTGGAATTTGAGGATCATATGGTAATTCTCTGTTAAGTCATTTGAGGAACTATCACACCGTTTTCCAAAGACGTCACCCAATTTTAAATTCCTTCCACTAGTATATGAGGATTCTGATTTCTTCCTGTACTTTCCAATACTTAGTATCTGATTATTTTTATTCTAGTCATTCTAGTGGCATGAAGTGGTATCTCATTGTGACTTTGATTTGGACTTATCTGATAACTAATGATGGTTATATGTTCTTTAATGATCATAAGATACAAAGTAATCATTTGCTTAGCATCATATATTCATATTTCTGCTATGTCCATGGACCTGAGAGAACTTTATCTTATGGGTCTTCATGAAAAGGACTCCATATAACACAGGGATAATCTCCTCTAGAATATTCCTACAGTGGACATACAATATGTCCCACAGGGTAAAAAACAGTTAGAAAATGGCTCTATGTCAGAGTCGGGGGATGTGAAACACTGTAAGAAAAATTAGAATTTAGAATTGTGTTTTATGATCAGGGCTACCTAATATTTCTTTTATTGATGCTGATTAAGGAGACAGCTGTTAAACACGCATATGTTTTCTCTGAAGCACGTCCAGTGAAAAGCTGAGATTTACCATTATTTGTTCTTATAATTGAGCTAGTCTTGGCAAATATAAATCAACAATCCTGTTTACTCTGTTCCTCTTGAAATTAAAAGGAAACAATTTAAGGCCACTTTGAAGAGCTTGTTCTAAAGGACATAATTCCTAAGTTTTCTTCCAGGAATCTTTTCTTATCAGCTGGCTGTGCAGTGATTATAAATCCTGTCTCCTGCAGAATGCCCACCCCGCTAGAAACTAGTTTCACTATGCTCTTATTCACTTTAGACTCTATGTTCATTTTCCCAGATCTCTACAGTTGGGTTGAAGATAATGACAGACAAAAGCCCTGGGAAGAATTCGTCCCCTCAGGTGTTTTTGCTGCTGGGATTCAAACAGGGCCATTTTTCTGTGTTCTTTTCTTAAAACTTCAGCAGGGCAGGTTGAAACTAGGATGTTATTAAGAAACAAAGTATTCTCTTTTTCTCTCAAATTAACCCCCGGTGTGTTAAATTAGCCCCTGGAAGTGGTTGAATAGAGAATAATGCATCTGTTCAAGAATTAGATGCATTACAGTTAATAAGACTGCATTTGATGTTATGTTATTCCCTTGTCAGAACCTTATAAATAATTTCATACTTTTAAAAGAACTGCGGGAAGTTATAATAAAGAATTGCTATTCTCTTCAGCAGCCCTTTGTCACTAAGTCTCTTCTACCTTTGGGGACTTAATATTTTTGATGATTTATTTCATGGCTTCCAGATTCTCTGACTTTGGCAAAGAGAAGTTACATTTAAAAAAATCACTACACCAGACTGAAAAGCTTCTGCACAGCAAAAGAAATCTTTAACAAAACAAAAAGGCAACCTATCAAATGGAAGAATGTATTCACAAATGATATATCCACAATATATAATAATTCACATAACTCAATTACAAAAAATAATAGACCTATCAAAAAATGGGCAGAGGACATAAAAAGACATTTCTCCAAAAAAGACCTGCAGAAGGCCAACTGACATAGGAAAAGATGCTCAACATCATAATTATCAAGAAAATGCTAATCAAAACCACAGTGAGATACCACCGCACACCAGTCGGAATGACTATTATCAAAAGGTCAATGAATAGCTAGAGTTGGCAAGGATGTGGAGAAAGGGAACCCTTGTGTAACTGTTGGTGTGACTGGAAAACTGGTGCCACCTCTATGGAGAATGGTATGGAGACGCCTCAAAAAAACTAAACGTAGAACTACTATGTGATCCAGCAGTTCCATTTTTGGGTGTTTACCTGAAGAAATCTGAACACTAATTCAAAAAGAACTATGCACTCCTGTGTTTGTTGCAGCATTATTTAGAACAGTCAAGATATGGAAACAGCGTAGGTATCCGTTGATAGATGAATGGATAAAAAAAACTGTGACACACACACACACACACACAAGTACACGATGGAATATTATGCAGCAATAAAAACAAATCTTGCCATTTACTTGACAATATGGATGGATCTAGAGGGTATTATGTTAAGTGAAATAAGTCAGGCAGAGAAAGACAAACACTATGTGGTTTCACTTATATGTGGGATTGAAAAAAAACAAAGCAAACAAAAACAAAAACAGACTCCTAGAAACAGAGACCAGAGGAATGGTTACCAGAAGGGAGGGAGTGTGTGTGTGTGTGTGGGGGGGGTTGGTTCAAAAAGGGAAAGTGGAATTTAGTCAGTAATACGGTGATAAGGTTATATGGTGACAGGTAGTTACTAGATCACATTTAAAGGTATAAAAATGTTGAATCACTATCTCGCACACCTGAAAATAATATAACTACTATAAGATTGTATACCAACTATACTAAGATAAGAAATACATTTAAAAAGAAAAGAAAAAAAAATCACTGACTGCCATCTTTGTGAAATTTTTAGGTTTCAATTCCTGTACTGTGAAATTCTACCAAGCAGATGAAAAAAGTTCAATAGTATGCAAAGATTTTGCTAGATAACCCCAGCAGATGTATGAAATGGCTACAGAAAAGTGTTCTGATTCCATCATCATCTACCAAATGTGTAATTATACATTCTTTTTATCAGCTTTTAACTAGTGGGGAAGAACTAAATTTAATAAACATTAGATTAAATTTGTGGGTCTCCTTGGCAGGACAGTGAATGAAAAAATAAGTGGCTTGTGTAAAAGGTAGAAAGAGGTAAAAAGAATAGATTTACTTCCTGAATATTTTTGTGGTTATGCAGGGACAGCAAAGCTATTAATTAAATGTCACCAGTAATAAGAAAAAGAAAATAAAGCAATTTGAGGCACTTCCCAGAAAGCTTGACTTTCATTGCAGATTTGGTTAAATCTCATTTGTTTTTCCTTGGCAGCTCACCAGAGCAGAGAAAGATATGGAAAGGAGGATTTTCCTGTGCCAGAGTAGCCATTTTCATTGACTCAGTCAGATCTCATTTGTCATGATCTAATCAGCCCATGTGTCCTTGGCTTGGACCATCCTCTATTACCAGAACCTGCTTCCTGGGTATGTGACCAGTGCAGGCACTTGAAGTTTAATTCTCTGCAATTACTGTCTTGAAATCTTAATAATTTAATCTTTGAATTTATGCTCCATAAGTCAAGTCCGATGGGACAATGAAATATATGCCAGGGGCTTGGAGCTTTGTTTCAGGTGAGGGGTCCTGCCGTCTGCTCCTTCCCTGTCTCCGCAGGACAGGTGCTCAGGTACCTGCTCCCCTGCCTCTCCCAACAACCACTTTGTTGTCTCCACTGCCAGCAGGGTCCGGTGTGTGGACAGATAGGATTGGGCATGAACCCCATGCACCCTGTTGTGGGCTGGGGCTGTGAGGTCTCTGTTCTCCCAGGGGAGGGCAACTCTAAATCACATGTCTTGAGACAGTTGGCAAAAGCCAGGAGGATGCTTTTTGCCAGCTTTGTGACCAAAAGGTCACCATTTTCATTTTGCACTGTGTCTTGACAATTATGTAGCAGGCCCTGCCTGTTACACACTCATTATCCTGTGTCTCTCTTTCTATCAGGTTGTTTTCTTTTAAGACGTGTGGATAGGATAAAAACAACATCATATTTTCCTTGTCCTGCCCCCCACCCCCGGCCTCCCATGGATCTGAGTGCTTTTATGGGGTTTTCACTGATCGGATCCACTCCTGAGGCTCAAGGGCTCCAACGACACTTTCTTACAAAGGCTGTCGTCCTGAGTAGTCCAGAGGATAATGCCTCCACATGAGTCTGTTGAATTTTTATTTTCCTCCCAGTAATCCAGGGAAACATTATCCAAAAGATTTCTGTAATGATTGTAATGTCCTATACTTACTTTTATTATTCTCTCTATCGATTAGCAACATAATTACAGTCAGAAAGACCTATCCACTTACCTCTAGGGGCCTGACCAAAGGCTGCTCATTGGTCACCTTAGCTTTTGATTGTCCTGCTTACCTGAGCAAGGCAAGCAGGCAAGTCCCAGGATGAATTGTGCTTCCAGGTACAGAAGGCCACTGAACCATTTTCTCCTCTCTGGTTGCAGAATGTAAAAAAAAAAAGTTATGCTACCTTAAAGATCACCCTGAAAATACTCAACTTTCAGATATTACCTAGTCCTGCATATTGATATACCATAGGGGACATTTTTGTAATTAGAATTTGATTACTCATGATTTACAGATGGGTAATACTTCACATGCCAAGTTAGAATAGGTATCTTAAACAAAATTAAGTAGATGTATTGAGCATATCTAGCTGAAGCATATCCAGCTGAGCATGTTTAGGCTGAAGTCAGGCAATATTTCAAACTTGACGTAGACTCTGTTCTTCTTCTCCGAAGCTCCCAGGAGAGAATGTCTGTAGCTCTCCAACATCTTACATTTTTTTATAGCTACAACCATTATGTGTTTACTTTGTCATGTCCATGCAGTCTAGATTAGTGTTTCACACACTGTTATCTGTATATCGTCACTATCCCCTAAAGCCAGTCCCTCAAAAAAGGTGCCGTGAGTGGAAAATCCTACACACGCCAACCGCTTCTAGGAGAATCCCAACATGCATGAACCCATTGAAGGCTCTCAGCAGGGCCACAGTGAAACGAGTGTTTAACATTTTTGAAACTGGGATCTTCCAAACTGATTTGATCACGAGGCCTATTTTCCTTCATTAACATCTATTAACATTTTAGGGCAAAAGCAGTCCATGACGAACCATTTGGTAATTGCTGGTTCGATCGTCAGAAATAGTTTACCAATTTGATCTGCATAATTTTGAAGATATATATTGATGTCTGGAGATGTTAAGGTGCCTAGAGTCCACACCTGTTTGTTTCAGAATGAGGTGCCTGTAGCTGTAGGCTACAAGAAACCAAGAGGCTACATGAAAAAGAGAAAACCATTCGATGGATCTTCTGATGGTAAATACCTCTGAAACGGGAGCAGAGATTACTCATCTCACTATTCTCAATATTATTCTTGCTTCGTATCGTAGGATGTGGGCTCTTGTGTTAATAAGAAGGTTGAAAATAGAGAGAATTTTGCAAGATTATGTGATGTGAGTATAATAGGCTGTATAATGGTCCCAAAGGTATTAGATACTAATCTCTGGACTCCAGGAATATTATTGTATATGGAAAAGGGTCTTTGCAGATGTGACAAAGTTAAGGGTCTGGAGATGGGGAAATTATCCTGGCGAACCCAATTACGGTCACAAGTGTTCTTATAAGAGATAGAGGAAGATTGCACACAGAGGAAAAAGAGAAGGAATATGACCAAGGAGACAGAGAATGGACTCGATAGGGCAACTAACTAAGTGTATTAATCAGAGTTCTTTAGATAAACAGAATATGTGTGTATATAATAGGAACTGGCTTGTGTGATTATGGAGGCCAAGAAGTCCCATGATCTGCTGTCTGCAAGCTAGAGTCCTAGGAAAGCCAGTGATGTAATTCCGTCCAAGTCCAAAGGACCAAGAATCATTGGGGGCAGAAGCAGCTGGTAATGCGAGTCTGGATCTGATTCTAAAAGCCTGAGAACCAGGAGATCTGATGTTCAAGGTCAAGAGAAGATGAAAGTCTCAGCTCAGGCAGAGAGAACAAATTGACTCTTCCTCTTTTGCCCTTTTGTTCAGGTCATCAAGAGATTGGATGATGCCCCTTGCCCCCCACATTGGTGAGGGGGTTCTAATTACTCAGTTTACTGATTCAAATGCTCATTTCTTTCAGAGACATCCTCACAGCCACACCCAGAAATGATGTTTTACCAGTTATCTGGCCATCCCTTAGTCCAGTCAAGTTGACATATAAAATTAACTATCATGCCAAGGCATGCTGGCAGTCACCAGAAGCTGAAAGAGGCAAGGACAAATCTCCTCCAGAGCCTTTGGAAGAAGTGAGGCTCTGCTGATACCTTGATTTTGCCCCAGTGATACTGATTTTGGATGTCTGGCCTCCAGAAGTGTCAGAGAATAAGTTTCTCTTCTTTCCAGTTACCAAATTTGTGGTGTTTTTTTTTGTTTTTGTTTGTTTGTTTGTTTGTTTGTTGTTGTTGCTGTTGTTGTTTTTTATAGCAACCAGAAGGAACTAATAGTGAATGGAAAGAACAGTTAAATTGTTCAGATTTTTTCATTGATCTGGGCGGGAGACCACTTTTTTCTTGCTTCCCTAAAAGTGGAAATTCAAGGGATCTTTAACATTTCTGCACATGCACATGGAAGACTTACACCCGTCTTCGTTGTGCTATTTCAGGAGGCCTCAGTCACAGGAGGAAGCCTACGTGACAGGGTGGGTCGTGGATCTCATAATAGGAACGATGGCAGTTGTGCTCAAGGTGAAAAGGAGAGGTAGTGATTATGAAGTCAGCACATTTTTTTTTTAGCCAGTTTTCCTGAGATTCTCTCCAATTTGATGCAACTCTGACCATATAGTCTAGGCAGAGCAAAATAAAAAGGAAGTTTATTTTTAACAAAGGTACATATTTGTTTCATGAAATTGACTTGAATATAAATAAGTTCAGATATCTGTCTGTCTATCTAAAAGTCTAAATCTATATAAAAATTCATTTACCTATCTAGTCATTTATTATCTATTAATGTCCTTACCAACACATGTTTGACCTATGACATTGTCATTATTAGCTTTTTAAGGTATAAAAAACAAATGTAGACATATTCAGAGTTGTGGTGTTAAATATGAGTGTATTGACATGTCAGTTGGCTCTGAAGAAATAGCTCTACAGTCACAACCCTATAATGATATTTAAATTGTATTTATTTCTAAACTCCAGTTCACATTGCAAAGCTGCTGCCTCTGATACTATACTATCTAGTAAGATCTAAACCTTCATTTCAAAACAGGAATGGCTTGGTGAGTCCCAACTAAATGGATGAGTGCATAAAATGGTATTTATTTTGAAAGCCGAGACTTCACTCATACTACATGGCTCTCCCTTAACTAAGTTAGCAACAAGGAGGAAGCAGTTCAAGTGCCTCAATGCCGAGGGGGGTCTGGGTTCCTCGCGTCCAGAATAAACCCCCATGGACCTACCCAGTCGATTCTGTCACATCCGAAGTCCAGGAGCCAGGTGTCAATGCTGGGTTGTGTTGCATCACTGGCCAGAGGTCTATTTAAATGGAAATGAAAAACCTTCTGTGCTCCATTGGCTCAAAACTGCCAGCTCTGTGCCCTTGTGGCACACGGCTGCTCCTGTTACTGCCCCGGTCCTTCACCTTCCTTGTCTGACAGCCTCGGTCTTGTCTTTCAGAGACATTCTGCATATTTAGATTTCGACCTGGGCTGAATCCCATGAATAGATTCTTCACCTACCTTTAGCAGACCTAAACCTCTACCCCTGCTAGGTTATAATTCTTGACAAAGCTTACCACTGTTGTTGTTGTTGTTGTTGTTGTTGTTGTATTTTATTGTGTCACTCTGCTTCAAATCCTGATAATTAGGAACTCAGCATTTTGGAGACTAGAAGAGATCATAATTTTTCTGTCTTAGCAACTATTAAGCTCAATTATCTTTCTCCTATCATCATCAATTATATAGGCTTGCATAAATTTACACTGCCACAGTAGTCATATTGCCCAACTGAATTTTTGCCAAGCATAAATGTCATTGTCAGAGGCAATTCAGAGCACAATGCAGACAGACATGCTCCTCCACTAAAATCTTGTTTTTCCTTGGCTCTTTGGAAGCAGAATTAGAAAACTGTATAAAGCTGCATGTGAGGACATATGGAAATGTAGTTGCTATATTAAAGGAAGACAGAATTTACAAAGTAAAATGATTATTGCTAACTTCCTTGGAGTGTGAGTGTGTGTGAGTGAAGGGAGAAATTGAGGAGAGATGGTAAATCCCCATTTCCTATATAGTTGGGTCATCTCAGTTAAAAATTCAACAAACAGACATCAATTATTTATTAGTGGTGCACCTCAACTCTTGCAAGGCAATGTTGGATACACTTGACACAAAACAAAACCTTGTCTTGAAAGATTTAGTTTTATGATCATTATTTTACTTTTGTGAACTCTCTCCCTTGGATCTAATGGAACAGATCATGAATTCATTTATAATTTAGATTAGGACCACTTTGGAAATTTGAAGATGATTTAGAAGAGAAAAGGCAATACCTTATGTGGGCCATTTGATACTATTCTTTATATCTGGGTTGTGTATGAGGTTAAAAAAATTTCGTCTGTATTCTTTCAGTCTGCAAGCTTGGAAAGGTAATTTCGGTAATGCTTCTGAAGGCTAAATAGGCAGTCTACTTATTTTCCACCATCTAAAATAATTTTTAGAAGGGTGAGCCAATACTTTTTTATTTCCTGTGCTTGAAATTGTTGTAGAGAAAAATAGACAATGGTCTTTCCCAAAGATTTTATCAGTTTTTCCTCAGTTATTCTGTACCTTTTGGTATTCAGTAAGTATATAGTGTATAAAATATATTTAGTATATAGCAAGGTAACAGAAAGGATATTTTTCAAGTTAGCAAACTTATTAAAGTTAGACAGCATTTAATGAGACCTCGATTCTGAGAAAATAAAATTGCCTAATAGGTACAATTTTTCATTATCATTTGTTTACTCTCTGTGCTGGTTTAATGACTGCTTCCTAAAGTTCTTCCACTGTCATGCATTTTGGGGCAGAAGGAGAGAAAATAGTGGTCAAAGCAAAAATAATGATTCTTTTCTGTTTCACACCATTCTTTTGTTGCATTTTGGGGGAATAGTCATGAACTGTATGTAAAAGTAAATGTTTCTTCATGTGAAGAAAGATTGAGTTTGAAAACCATCAGAGTAAAACAGTAAGGAAAATGCCTGTTTCCTGCTATAAAGTTTCCTGAAAAACATTGTCATAATTTAACCTAAGAAAGAATAACTATAGTTTTTCTATTAACTCCTGCAGGTGGGTGGCTTTTATTCAAATCCCAACTACACCCAAATAAAATTTCATTTTTGGATTTTGAATTTTAGGATGTTTTTGAAATCTTATCTTCTTGTGGGTACTATTCAAAATGTAAAAATGGCAACACTAGTAATTAAATTCGCTTTGAGAAGAAATATTAAGTGTTTCGCTGAGGAGGGATTTTATTTGAATTAAATTGACTTATCGCAAAGACTCGGCACAATCAGTTTTATTCCTGCAAGAAGTACCTTCTCGTTGTTAGACATCACCTTAATATAGGCACTTCACAAAAGGTAAATTTCTAATTTACCTTTTAGTTTTATGAGGTACATGCGCCGTACCGAAAACAGGACCAATGTGGTTTTCTACCATTAACGTGCTTTACATCTGCACCGTCAAACAATAATTACCCGGTGATTTTAATTTCCACCAATAATTATAGCATAAATTTAGATTTTATTAGGAAGTGAGCTATTATAATACAACAAATAAAGGACATTTTAATTTTTTCCCTATAATATATTACTAATTTTTCGTACAAGCAGATTTTAGAAACTGTCTGTTTGAGACGTTCGATTGTATAGAGGCTGAAACTTCCTGTTACCATTTTATTTATTTTACTTTATTTTATTTTAATTAAAACATTTTTTTCATTTACAGTTGACATATAAAATATTAGTTTCATGTGTACACATAGCTGATTAGACATTTATATAACTTTTGAAGTGATTACCCCAAAAAGTCTAGTAGCCATTTCCTGTTACCATTTTAAACACACACAATATAGGATGACAGAAATATGTTCACATATATCCAAATAATTATAAATAGAAATGAGTTTAAATCTATTAGCACAATCTCTCAGATTCATTAAAGAAAATAAAGCCAAGCATTGTGTGTCCTTGATTCCAAGATGTATGTTATTTTCACATTTGATAACTCTGAAATTGCAAAATATCTCATAACATGCCTAGGCAACATTTCTGATGTTCAATGTAGTTACCACTAGGCTGTACAACTGGCATGGTATGCCTGGTGGCATGATTGGGCAATAGTATGATTGATGTTTCGATGAACAAATCATTAAGGATCATTTGAAAGAAATCTCGGTTGGCCCTGTTTTAAAGCCTTCTGTTGAGATCTTCAAATTAGATTAAGAAAGCAGGGTCATTGAATCTCTAGTAATGAAATGAATTTGCTAAGTCCAACAATTTGTGGCATTTAAAGTTGGAAGAAAATTCTGGAGACAAGAATTAAACACTGTAATGAATGTTGTCGTACCAGTTCTCTTGCTAGCACAGAGGACATAGGATATGGAAAAATATGAATATCGACAACTTTAAGTAAAGCAATTCAGGAGCATTAGATTCTGAATGTGAAGGAATTTTATTTTGGAAATACCTATACTATTTTATTTTGTTTGTATTTTCTTTTTCTTTTAAAAAAAATTTTTAAATTAAAAAAAAATTTATTATGGTGACATTGGTTAACAAAATCCAGTAAATTTTATGTATACAATTCAACAGTAAGGTGTATATATATTATATTGTGTGTTCACTGCCCATAGTTAGGTTTCTTTCTGTCACCACATATTTGACCCCTTTTATCCCATTTACCTCCCCTCTCCTTCTTTCCCTCCACCCTCTGGTAACCACTAGTCCATTGTCCATGTCCATGAGTTTGTTTGTCCTGTTCATTTGTTGCTTTTAGGTTTATATCCCACATATAAGTGATATTATGTAGTTTTCAGCTTTTTCTGTCTGGTTTATTCCGCTTAGCATGATTATCTCAAAGTCCATCCATGTTGTCGCAAATGGCAGTATTTCATCTCTTCTTATGGCTGAGTAATATTCCATTGTATATATGTACCACAGCTTCTTTATCCAATCATCTATTGTAGGATTCCTTTTCTTTTAGGTATGCACATGGTTGATATAAACTAACTAAATTCTAAATATTGTATCTGTAAAAGTTGTTTTAATAAGTGTAAAATTATAGTTTTAAGTAATAAATATATTATCATACATTATATTTATTTGTAATTACTTCATATTTATTATTACATACATATTTATGCATTAACTGGCAGAGTTTCTTTTACAGAAATAACTAACATAATGGTGCATATACAGTTAGTGAGGATCTATTACTCTAAGAGACATATTTGAAAAAGCATGTGATGTAATTGGAAAATAAAATGATGGAAAAATAACAAAAAGCTAGTGTAGCATAATTAGACAAAATAGTATTCAAATACAAAATTAATACTAAAATGGAAAATTCATATTGATAAAAGAAACATTACACTAAAAAGATATGTCATAAACTACATTTATGTAACTATAAACAGAAAATATAAAATAAAAACAGATGGAGTGGCAAGAAAAAAAAAAGTCAAAACCACAATTAAAACTGCAGGCCTCAGCACACCTTACTCAGATTCTAATGAATCTATTTATTAATCAAGCCAACAAATATATTTTTTGAGTGTCTATTCCAAGCTAGGCTTGTTCTAGATTTTAGTAAAACAACTTTTATCAAATAGCATTTATTAAAAACAAAGCTTGCAAAGAAAACTGAATTAAATCCTCGCAAAAGTAGAGAACTGATCACATGAAAGACTAAGGATATAAACGGTATACGATTAATTTGAATACTATGTAATTGCATTTTGAAACATCCTGTGTAAAAAAATCTGTCGATGTAATTACTATTTTAATTGGATATTTTCATATTCTTTTGTGTAATGGAATAAGTTTGCTAAGTTCAACAATGTGTGGCATTTAAAGTTGGTTAAATATTCAAAGCAATCAAAAAAAAAAATAGGCAGAGGACATAAAGAGACATTTGTCCGAAGAAGACATATGAATGACCCAACAGACATATGAAAAGATGCTCAACATCACTAATCATTCAGGAACTGCAAATAAAAACCACAATGAGATATCACCTCACACCTATTAGAATGGCTATCATTAATAAATCAACAAATAACAAGTGGTACTGAGAATGTGTAGAAAAGGGGCCCTCATGCACTGCTGGGTGTGACTGCAAATTGGTGCAGCCCTATGGAAAACAGTATGGAGTTTCCTTAAAAAACTAAAAATGGATCTACCATGTGACCCAGCAATTCCACTTCTGGGTATTTATCTGAAGAAATACAAAATAATAATTTGAAAAGACTGATGTTCATTAATTACAGAATTACTTACAATAGCCAAGATAGGAAAACAAACTTGATGCCCATCAATAGATGAATGGATAAAGAAAATTCGATATGTACACAAGCAAATATTACTCAGCAATAACAAAGAACGAAATCCTGTCATTTTGACAACATAGATGGACCTAGAGTGTATTATGCTAAGTGACATAAATTAGACAGAGAAAGACAAGTGCCGCACGATTTTACTTATATGTCGATTTAAAAAATCAAATCAAGCGAATAAAAGGAGACAAAAACAGGCTCATGGAAACAAAGAACAAACTGATGGTTGGCAGCGGGGAGATGGTAGAGGGGATGAGTGAAATAGGTGAAAAGGAAGATAGTCGATAATAATGTGAACTTGCACAGTGACAGATGGTTACGAGACAGTGTAGTGAGCACATTGTGAGATATATAAATGTGGAAGCGCTATATCGTACATCGGAAACTACAAATTGTTAACCAATTATACCTTAATGGAAAGAATAAAGTTGGTTAAATAAGGCAACATAATTGACGTGTTTTATCTTGTAAATGTATTTAAGAAAGATACTCCGGATGGTGACAAAATTATAATATCTGTGAAAATGTTTGGGACAAAATATTTACACATTCAATTAAATATTAAGAAGGAGATATTCTCTTTAGCAGAACTGAGTTTGAGCTTAACAGTGTTCTCAGAAAGTGTAAAAAGACTATTTGCTGAATTTAAAATATTGTAGTTTTTCGAGAAGAGCTAACTGGAGTTGTCAACAATTTCAAATTTATTAATCGTGAGAATGCAAATTTTAAGAATATTGCAAGCAATAGTATGAAAAACTTAAAATATTAAGACCCGTTGAATAAATATTTTTAAGAAAAAAACTGGCAACGTGATATCAGAGAGAGATAGAGCTAAGAAATGGATTAAACTACCTAAATATATAACAAGAATAATTTTCTGGTTTTTTTTTTTAACATTCAGATAATATAAGGTAATTACTTTTACTTTAATGCATGTAGATCTAGGTTAATTTTATTTTTATGAATAATTTTTATTTTGAAAACAGATTTTTGCCAGAGCTATTTTTATAGGCCACCAAAATAATGAAACTAATCTGTCAGTTAATAAATGTTTCAGAAGTTAAACAGTTTTAATTACTATAGCACCCTCTTGTGTACTAAAAAAGCCCCAGTTTATATCATATATTATAGTGACCCTCCTAATACAGCAAGCTGCAAAAAGAAATAGCAGGAAAAAAAGTGCAAAGGAAGAAAGAGACAAAAGTCATGCAGAAGACAGACAAATTTGGACACATTTTACCAACAAAGGTACCATAAACAAATTTGAAACAATTGATAGTTTATGGAGAAAAAATGTACATGACATATATCACAGATAATATGTGAACATCCTTTATAATATAAAAGCATATTTATGCATTGGAGAAAAATATGAGAAGCATAGATAGACGACACTATGTGAAAAACTCTTCCAAATCTGAGGGAAAAGGTGAACACACAATGCAATATGCATATGACATATTATTGAATTGTACGCACGAAACCTATATAATTTTGTTAACCAAAGTCACCCCAAGAAATTTAATTTAAAAAGAGAGAAAAAGAAAAATATGGGCCAGAATGTGAATAGAGGATTCATAGAAGAAAAAAAAATTGAAGGATATCTTGTTTATTTTCAAGTTTTGGCAATTATGAATAAAGCTGCTATACACATTCCTATGGAAAGTTTTGTGGAGACATGTTTTTAACTCATTTAGATAAATACCTTAGAGCTCAATTGTTGGATTTTTATGGTTAAACGATATTTAACTTATTAAGAAACTGCCATATTGCTCTTGTCAGTGTGTTGGATTTTGGCCATTATAATAAATGTGTAGAGATATCTCATTATTTTAACTCTCAATTCCCTAATGGCAAATGGTATTGAGCATCTTCATATCCTTACTTGTCACTTGTATATCTTTTGTATTATGATGTTTGTTAATATATTTTGCCCATTTTTAAAAATGGATTGTCTGTTTTCCTATTATTTAGTTTTAAGAAATCCTTGTATGTTTTGGATGCCAGTCCTTTACAAGATATGTGTTTCAAGAATCATTTCTCCCAGTCTGTGGCTTGTCTTTTTATTCCCTCAGTTCTTTTACAGAGCTGAAGATTTTAATTTTAATGAAGTCTAATTTACAAGTTTTTTTCATGAGTAGTGTTTTTGATGTATCTAAAAAGTCATCGTCAAACTCAAAGTCACCTAGACTTTCTTCTGTGTTATCTTCTAGGAATTTTATAGTTTTGAGTTTTATATCTAGGTCTATGATCTATTTTTAGTTAGCTTTTATAAAAGGTGTAAAATCTGTGTCTAGATTCATTATTTTGCATGTGAATGATGAGTAGTTCCAGCACCATTTTGTAATTCATGTACAAAGCTTTTAAAATCAGCAAATAATTATTTGTAATAAGCTAGTTATACAATTTAATACACCAGGAAATATCCTAGCTTCCTCATCAGTGTGTTTTCTAGCTTCTCTGTTTTTAAAGATGTAAAAACCAATTTTCATGAACTATAAAAGGAGCACATAATATTGGGTCATTTCCTCTAATAATTCTACATAAAATATCCAGTTTTAAGACTTACTTTGGAAAGAGTAATTTCAATTTTATATATCTGAGACTAGCACTGGTTAGTGGTGCTTTGCTTTAGGTTTGTAGTAATCTAAATAGTAAAAGATCTTTCTTTCCCACTTTTACTCCAAGAAGCATACTCCCAGCCACAGTCACCCCTGAAACTACCTTGATTAGCTATGGCTCTAGACAATCAATCGTGTAAATATACACAGAAAAGACCAGGTTTTTTGCTTTTAAGATGATCTTTTCCCTCATGAGTTTCTATGATCTTGTTGAGGAGGAAATTTTTTTCCTTAACCATCTTAGGGTTCCTGCCTAGGTCTGAAAATCCAATTGGCCAGGACAGATTAACAGGAGAAAAGCATATAAATGTATTCATTGTAACTTTTACATGACATGAAAACCTTCATAAGGAAATGAAGCCTGAAGAGACAGTTAGACCTGTACATTTTTATGTGAGGTGATTGAGAGCAGTCATGTAGAAATATGATAGATTAAGGAGTATGAAGTGTATGCAGTAAACTAGATAAAATTTAGAAAGTGCTGTTTGTTAAGATTAGTTTTGGAGTCCTTTTGTCTTCAATGATAAGGAAACCGTTTTCCTTCAGGCTTAGGTAGGGCACTTCTCACTGAGGGTTTTATGACCTGCTTCAGGGGAGAAGGGGAAAGGGAAGGTCACAATGATTTCCCTTCTTTTGCCTTTTTTCTCAAACTCCTTCAGTTTAAAGTATACAGTATGCCAAGGTGCCATATTTTGGGGTAGTGAAACCCATATTTTGGTGTCCCGAACCCCATAGACCCCTACCTTATTTGAGTTTAAGATTTTTCACAGATGGACTTATGCACTTGTAAATGCCATCCATGTGCTGCGTCGGGTAGAGAAGTATTTGAAAAGTGATTTCAATTAAGTAACTCTATTGGGAAGTCCTCTGGAATATGTCCTTTGACCAAAATACCACATTCAATAGTGACAATAGAATATAGAAAGTGGCTGGAGGTGAAGGATTTCACATCCTGGCTATTCAAAACTTCTTTTGTGAGGGTAGAAAACAGCAAAGCTAAATTTGTAAACTCTTGGGAGCCCATCACATAAGTGAAGAAAAAAAGAAATCTGAACTTATGGAGCTTTTCATACTCCATAGTATGTCCAGTTTACTGTCCAGCCATCATTTTGTTCTAAATTTTACTAAATTGCTTTTTCATTTAGTTTGTTATTTTCCTTTCTATGTCTTTCTAACATTTTCAAGTGTCTGTTTACTTTTAGCTTTTTCTTTAAAAGAAGAAAAATACCACTTGAACTTTAGATTTTAAGCGAGAAAACCTTTATATATATATATATATATATATTTATGCCAGACTCATATTGTGTGATTTCAGTGCCCTAAAGGCAGAACGACAAGTGTTTGTTACTCTTGTTATCATGAAAATTGACCCCCTGGAGTCAAAGGAAGTACAGAAGTACACACCTCTTGAAAACTATCTTAGGAAACAAAATGAAATTTTATCTCACTTCCAGGACCTAACTTTTTTCATTTAACTAGTTTCCTTAGCTAAAGGATCCTACCTACTTTGAATAAGAAATAAGTAGTAGTCACAGCTCATGATTTGCTAATCAAACCTATTGTCAGCAGTCAATTTATGTTCCTATAGCTAGAAAACTGATCTAATTTTTTAAAAAAGCAAATAGGCCATGAAGATTCCTGAAATCAAGTAGTTTAAAATCATCAGATATAATTGGTTTCTAGAGATTCCTCTTAATGTAATCATCACATTGGCTTATTGTCTTAATACAGTAGTCCCCAGCTTAGCATGTGTTAGCTTGAGGGCTTGCGAAAACAGATTTCTGGGCCCCACATCTAGTGTTTCAGATTCACTAAGCAGACGAATCCCCAGTTGGTATTGATACCTGCTGAGGGGCCACACTGTAAGGACAACTGTTCTTAAGTGAGTTCATTCTCTTCTTTGACTTCCCTCCAACTGATAATTTATAAAATAATTTAAATTGTTATTTTTATGCTTAAAAATGATTGCTTTTTCTCTGAAAAGCTTACCTAAAATGTTACTTTTCCTCTCTTGAGTGTTAGAAAGTAGGCAGGGGCTGGTTTTCTCACAAAGCTAATTTTAAAAACAACAGATCAAATCATGCCAAAACACAGAAGGTATCTCCCTCTCATACAGGAAACTTCTATTTGTTTCAAATGCCTCTCTAGTTTGTATATCTTTATGCCTCTCAATTGCTGACAAATTAATGATCCACTTTAATATAAATAAAACTATTTTAAAAAGTCATGTTTATTAGCACCAGATTCAACCATGGCTGCAATAATATTCCATCAGTTATTTTGAAAGCCATATCAAATAACTAAAGATTCTCACTTTTGTTTCTATATCTTTGAGTAAATGTTCAAGAGGAAATCCAGCTTTGGCTTTCTAAGGATTCTTCCCCATTTTTTTCGACCACCATTGCATATAGTTTTCTACTATAAAATAACACTGGTCAATTTCTGTGCCGATTGTTAACATTTCAGGCCTCTGTTGCCTAGAGGACAGATGTCAAAGTGGAGGGGAAATGATGGAGTGATAAATGTACTCTTTACTTATTACTGCAGGCTGTAGACATCTCTTTTTATTTAAATATGGACGAAAAAATTCTACTGAAAAAGGTTTTATTAATCTCCTTGGTAATGCTCTAATCTCCACAAACCTCATAAATCATGTTTATGTGTCATAGGAACTCCTCAGAGGATATTTCTTTCCACGTCGAGAAGCTTGAAGTAATCGCGTGATTACACATTAAAATCATTTTTAGGAGAAAGAAAGTATATGTCATGTCATCTCAAAATGTTATCTTTCTAATTGACTTGGGGTTAGTTAAATGATTAAAATTTGGATTTATTGCAGACATGTTTTTACAGTGTTCCCTGGATTATCATGATATATAAAATTTCTTTAATCTATAGACATTTAAGTTGTTTTAATTTTTTGTTATAAGCAATGCTTTAATGAATGATTCTGTACATATTTCCTTGTGCATTTATTTGAGTATTTCTGAGGGATAAATTTGAAAAACTTAAGTACCTAGATCTATGTCTGTGTCCATTTTAAATTCTGATTGATTTTTTTCACATACAAACTGTTGTGACATTTTGTATTCTTGCCAATAATATAAAGGCATGCTTACATTAGATTTTATTAGTTTTTTCAATTTATATTGAGTTTAATGATAAACTTGAATTTTCATGGTTCCTAACAATTTGATCATTTTATATGTTTATTTTAAATTTATATTTATTCTTCTGTGAATTATTTCATAAATCCTAAAGACATTTCTATTTCTTTAAAAAATAATGTGGAAACCTTTTATACACTATAATCCCTGTTCTCTCATTTATTTTTACTTTGGTTAAGAGATTTTCGTTATTCAAAATTTGTTTTTTTCTTAAGTCAAATTATAAAATTTTCTTGTATGGCTTTTGGGGTTTGGAGTTTTTTTTTTGTTTTTGTTTTTTTTTTAAAGAAGCCTTTCTCTGTGTGGATGTAATATAATTTTCTATATTGTCTTCTAAACGTTTATAGTTTTGCTCTTTGCAGCCCATGGCCTTCGCCATCTCCTGGCCCCTGGGGTAAGTCATAGGCTCCAACCCATTGTTCTACAGGTTCTTTACCTGCAACTTCTTGTCCTTTTGCAGGTCAGTCTTGCAGCCCGTGATGACGATGCCACCTCCTTGCAGAAGTGATTCACTTCTGGTACCACTGGTTAAAGTTGCTATCATGGGTTGGTGACATGGAAGCCGAGGAGCAGTATGTTGGGGTCATGGCGAAACAAGGCCCACAGGTGGGTATGACTTGCTCTGCTTTGTGTCCCAGAGTGAGAATGTGGAAGGAGCAGGGTGGCGGGAGGAAGTTGAGAAACATTTTTTTATCTCAAAATTTTTTTGACCTTTGTATGTTACATCAAGACACTTTACAGGCTGTGGTATTTCTAAAAGTTTGGGCACGGTTATTCAAAATAACATTTGGATATTTCAAATCTAGTTTAAAGTCACCTTAAAAACCTGATGAATAAATGGAAGAGTAAAATTGAGCATTTCTGCTCAATATAGCCTTAATTGTACCCAAATTTAGATTACCTGAGGCTGTTATTGGCATTTAGATTTCATATGCCTCATATCCTTAGCTGTTAGTGTGTGAACGTCAACACATAATCCTTAAAGGTATAAGATTAAGAACCCATGTTTGTAAAACACTTTATAAATTGGAAGTGCATTTAATTCCTAATATCAACACTGTATTCCAATGTTCTAAGTGCAGTATAATATGGAGGCTTTAAAAGCATGGATAGAGCATTTCCATTTTCAGTCATTAAGGAACACCCATAGTGCAAGGTAATTATTCTCCCTTGATTATGAAACATCAAGTTGTGATGCTGTATGCAGAGATTATGTTTAATTATAAACCGAACAGCCTGAGATTTGACATGGTGACAATGGCTAGAAAAGTAAGGTTTAAGTGCTTTTCAAGCTGTGGTTGTTTTCATTAATGTAGCACTGTCGTATTTTGCTGACTTCCGGCTGCTTGCTGAGAAAAACATCCATCTCTAATTTCTGCTACTAATGCTAATCTAATCATAAATTTAGCACATCTTTTCTTTTATATAAAAATGACAAACTTATTAATCAACTCCCCATGTCTCTGGCAGAAAGAATAAAAACTAGTATTTTTCATATGACATACTCTCTCTATATTTTCTCAATGGCCACTATTAGGGTTGTCATTTGTTGAGCATTTGTGTGCCAGGTAATTTATAGGCTTCTTCTACAGTCCTCATAACTACAGTATATGATGCATTCTGTTATCCCTATTTTCTAGAAATGACTATTTCTCGTAGTTGTTGCGTGCAAAAAACTGTGGAGAGATTTTGAGGCTCTGCATGTTACCTTCCCGCAGAGAGAATTTGTTTCTGAAATGGAGGGGGTTTAGGGGGAGAATTCTTCAATGTCATCCGGAATTGAGTCAGTCTGAAGCTATATTTATATTTTTCTGAAAGCTGCTCTATTTCCAGTTGCCCTGACTCCTTGTAGCATAGCACCTCGTACGTCCCAAGTGAAAGTAGGAGTATTTTCTAGGCTCCTACCTTTGGTAAGCTCTTATCTTTAATTTTTTATTTTTTCAATCCACCGAGACCACTTAACTCTCTTTTGAACTCTGCTCAGCTTTTCAGCCTCTGAGTTGCTGCCTGTTCGGGGTTTTCAGTCTGTTGGCCACCACTTAAAAAAAGGCCGATGACTCAAGGGAAAATATTATGGTGAATTTGGGCCTCACATCTTCTTACTTCCCTTTTCTTGGGGTTGTTGGCCCCTCAGGTCCTTGCTGCCCTGGGAGCACGTTTTCTTCCATTTTTGTTTGTTTGTTTCTTTTTAAAAATATTCTACTTGGGTTTTCTAGTTCCCTCCCCACTGCAGCAGCAAATGGTCTGACACCAACTAGTTCTCCGTAGTTGTAAGTGGAAGTGTTTCATGGAGGCTTTGTCTGCAAGCTCATTGATTTTGTTCTGGAAGAAAAGTCCAACATTGTTATGGAATCACATGGATTTCATTGTTGCCTCTGTTCTACCAATAACAATATATGATCCGTGAAAACTGAATACAGTGCATCCCATAATATTTCTCTTAAGTGGAGAGCTCTGTCCCTCCTACAGTCAATTGACAGGTACTCACTTCCAAATGCTGCTGTGGCTATTGTTGTAATGACTACAAGAGAGGTAAAAAATAAGATAAAATTCAGATGAAAATTCATATTTTCTGTCACCCATATTCTGATTATAATTTAGAATATATTGGATCTTTAGTAAAGCACAGAAAATGCAAAATTTCAAGCCTATTGTATGTATAGTGGATAGGCCAATTAGAAAGTTTGGAAAATTATCTTGTGCCAGACATTTGAATTTCACTACTTTGTTAGATATGCCCTTAATTAGTGAAGCCATGAACCTCTAAATAGAACAGTGTCATCCATAGGGATTCTGACTGAAATTACCTGGAGTAGGACACAGATGTCTTCCTACTTCATATCCTTGATCTTCTGAATCCTACATAAGCAGTGTTTTCTTGTCTATAATATTTTCATATACTTGTCTGGTCTATTTTTTCTCTTAATCTGAATTTCCAAGTTTACTATACCCTGAGACACTTATTTATATATTAATTCCACATCAAATTATCTTGTATACGTCTTGCCT
Organism: Rousettus aegyptiacus; assembly: GCF_014176215.1. Classification (NCBI taxonomy): domain Eukaryota; kingdom Metazoa; phylum Chordata; class Mammalia; order Chiroptera; family Pteropodidae; genus Rousettus; species Rousettus aegyptiacus. Next base: position 88,326,135 of record NW_023416285.1, on the reverse strand, counting down.
CACCATCTAAATTGTCAACTCATTGATCGGGGACCATACCTCAAACTTATTTTGTATAGCTATTTATACAACCCAGCCCCCACCAAGAGAAGATACGAAAAGGTGATAGAAAAAAAGCAGGACAGAAATTTACTTAGAGAAAGCACTACCTTTACTTAGAGAAAATAGAAAATACTTGATCAATCACTTATGATGGAAGGTGAGAACATGAAAGCTGGTATTAGCAACCAATGAACTGAAATTATCTGAATTTAGAGATGAGGAGAAAGCAAAGTCTGGATATGATAGGATAGAGTGGAGAGGAGAGAAAGAAAAAAAAAGAAAGCAGAGTATGGCTGAGCAACCGGCATAGTAAGTGGCTGAAGAAATTTTAATGAAAGGACATTATTATTCAATATTAAGTCGTTTGTCTAGCTGCAATAAAACAAACAAACAAACAAACAAACAAACTATGTCTCGCCCAAGAAATCAGTAAAGAAGTTCGCAACTTACAACATTATTAAACCCATTAGAACTTATTTAGCTTAGTTTTTTCTTTTTTATAATGGTGGGAAGTGGTGGATTACCACATGTGGTTATCTCATGGGCCAACAAACAAAGCATGAAGAAGTGCAAGGCAGAGAGGGTAGGATGAACTGATTCCGTGAAGGGCGGACCCTGGAGTCAGAGCTGACTACTCGTGAGATGTTGTGAAGAACTTCGGGGAAGGTCACTAGACTTGCCACAGATAATACGATAGAGGGGCAAGCCAATCTTATTTAAATCTTAAGGTCTGGACACTTTCAGATTTTCAGATTTAAGATCTTAAGCCATCACACGGGCTATAGAAAGAAATTGCTTTTTCTTATTTGATATAAAGGACACATATATGTATTGACAGCAGATTGTCTGGGCTTAAATCCTGGCTCCACCACACATTTCCTATGTGACCTTGGGAAAGTTATTCAGTTCATCTCTGTCTCAGATTTCTTACCTGAAAAATAGAGATAATAATATTTCTATCCTTAGAAGATTGTCATGGGGATCAAATTAGTTGAGATATGTAAATCCCTCAGCCAAGCACCTCCTGGCACATGGCAAGCATGCAAAAAGTGTTACCTTCTACCATCATTTTTATTGCCGTGATGTAGTTCTCCACTTCCTTTGCATCAGTCGCCCACAGAGTTTGAAAAAAAAGGTACATGCTCAGGTTCTACCCCAAGTCCATTAATCAAGATTTTTGGAGTCGGAGCCTAGGCATGCATAGAAAAAGCCACAGGATTCTGGAGTTGTAGTCAGCTCCCAGAAGCACTTCTGTGATATATTCTTAGGTCGAAAAATGTGACAATAAAGAGAATGGTGATCACCTATAGAAAGTTTATCACTAGAGGCACGTAACTCAAGCTACCAAGCCCTGAACCCATTAGTATCGAAGCAAGTACTGTCCAGGAGCCTTTGGCTTGCCTACGGGAGATGTGGATAAGCAGCTACCAAACACATTTCAAGGTCTGGCAGGAACACACCCTCGAGGGAAGAATGTTAGCCTGTGCATCGCCAGGTGGCTCTTCCTGAAAGACAGTAGCATTTTTCTGTTTTGTCTTGAGAGTAAATTCAAGGACTCAGAGAGGCTAATAGGTTATGGATATTTACATTAAAATGCATTAACTGTCTTTTCTCTTCAGAGTGAATCCAACTATTATTGCTTAATAGGTTTGCATTTTAGAAGGCTATAATTAGAGTAATGATGTTTAATGCTTGTGATGAGGTGGACCTTTCCAGATAATTCTGGTTTCCTGGAATTCCTTTCTGCCTGCCACTGACTTCTACATATCTACTATTTTAGTTGCTCAGACTAACTCCTGATCACATGGACATGCTCTTAATTACTTTCTCAGATCCTTCAGTGGTTCTTATTGTGATTGCAGGATCACAAAGTCGAAACCAGTTGGCTGGCATTCAAGATTCTGAAGTGTGATTCCTCCAGCGCAATTATTTTACTCTTGCTTTAGCCAGTTGAGCCTATTTCTGGTGAACCAAATGCTCTAAAGACAGAGGTGACTTCTGATGTAATTGTTATAATTAGCCTAGCTTTGATTTTTTTCTAGCATTGGCCGGAAGACTCAGTTCTTCTCTCTTGCCCCTCCCTTTCCAATCTGAGGATCCCCAATGATAATTATAAGGAGGCAACTGGTTGTTAAAGCGATTCAGGGCATGAGTATATGCCCCTAACATTGATCAAATTCTTCTTTGTAGTGAGGCAGAAGACCATAATGATTAAAAGAAAATACTTGGGAGGAAGATTTTTCTTGGGAAAGTCACAGCCTATTTATGCTTCTATCTGTAAAACGGTGACAAGTTATAGCAAGCGTCTCATAGGGTCGTTAGAATAATTAAATGTATTCTCTTTACAAAGCACATAGAGTAATACTGAACATAGTATGCATTATATTAGTGTTTATTAAATAGAGAAAAGAAAGTTAGAGCTGCTCAGAGTCCTAGCCCATATGAGGAACCAAGCATGGCTTTCCTGATTTCTGCTCAGTATTAAAATATTAGACTCTGATCGTAGTAATTTTTTAAAAATCTAATCCTTGCCATCCAGATCACATGGTTTCCTCTTACTGTGTTTGATGAAAGCGAAAGGAATAATCCCAACCACCTGTGATTTTTCACTATTCTATTTTTTTTTTAACTTTAATCTAAAAAGGGTCTTTTTGCAATTGTTGCAAACTATCATCCACTTCATGGAGTCAAAACAAATTCCTCTTCAGTATTCCCTCTTTGTTAATTTTTGGAGATATTTTGAGTTCCATTTCTGGCTTCAAGAGTTCAGCAAAGAAAAGAAAACCTGTCTTATGCTTCATTGATGAGTCCTTAGTCCTTGTGTTTTATAGCTTTTATATAACTGGAACCTTCTTGCTTAAAATGGTCCCTGGACTCTTAGTCATTGATCAGCCCAAGCATGTTGTAGCAGCTGCTCTTGGTTCTCCACCCATATTTCTGAGGCCTTCGCTCTTTAGTGTCTCCCATCAGATTTCTAAATGCCGTGGTCTCCAGAGGCAGGTAGTGTATAAACACACCGGGTCCCATCGCCTCAGGTTCAGTCCAGTGCTCTTCCAATGGATTAAGTTCGAGGAACCCTCTTTACTGAATGCCTTCCCTTCTTTGACTTCTCTGGTCTCCAACTGGTCTCCTTTCCCTTTCCAAATAAAAGGCTTGCATTCAAATACCCTCATCAGCATCTGTTTCTAGAGGAACCTGAACCAAGACCCATATGTCCCTTAATGTGTAGAATAGAAACTGGGGTGATAAAGTCAAATTTGAGCTGCTCTTTCGGTACAGGAGAAGTTGGGATTGTGTTGCCATGGCTGCATTATTTGGTATTACAAGTGACATTGGGGTTAACAGCAAGTAAAGAGATTATGTGTGACGCGAAGGACAAAAGTGTCTAAGGGATAATGCACTAATGAATTTCGAAGCCTCTCCTGAGTATTGCCCTGGACTGAGTGCTATCTAATAGGATCAAGTCAGGGCTACTTCACAGATTTAAAAAGAGCAGGATACTAGAAATAGATGCTGGATGACTGTGTCGTTCTAGGTTTTAAAAGTAACAAGTACCAGTTTCATGTATATGTGGACTTGGCAACTGAAAAATCCCTTGCAGACTATTATGCTATGCTATGCTATGCTATGCTATGCTATGCTATGCTATGCTATGCTATGCTATGCTATGCTATGCTATGCTATGCTATGCTATGCTATGCTATGCTACACTTAAATCCCTCTCTCTTCCCTCATCAACCCTTCAGTGAGTCTCTACTTCCCATTCTGTGTCCTGGCTTTCAGAGACTATGTATTTGGACCCTTTCAGACAGATACAATTTTGTTTTACCTACTACTATTTCCTGTGTATTCTTGACTCCAGTTAAATTGTTCATTTTTCTTCAAACACAGGACATTCTTTCTTAGATGTGGTTATGTTTTCTGCTTTTTTTTTTTGTAACCTGGTGTTCCTTCCCATTCTTCTTAGGCTGCATCATCAGGGATAAAGTTCAATTATAAGTAGCAGAAAACTCAACTAATCATGGTTGAAACAAATATTTTTATTTCTCTCAAGAAATTTGGAAGTAGGAAGTTTCGGACTGGTAGAGGAGTTTAGTGCTTTCATTATGAACCTAGGTTCCTTTTAGCCTCAAACTGTTTTTCACCCTCGTGGTTGCAACATGGCTGTTGTTCCTCTAGGCGTGGTATCTATGTTTCATACAGAAGAAAGGGAAAAGATAAAGGGCAAAAGCAAAATGCCAAAACTATATGACCGTCCATTTAAAAAAAAAAAAAAAAGCCTATACAATGACTCATGCTTGCATTTTGTTGGTTGGAACCGAGTCATAAGGCTAAACCCAGCTGTGGGGGAATCTGGCTTAAGGTATCTCAATTCTCTATTCTCTGTTACGGAAATGAAGAAAAAATAAGGTTGCGGATGAGTTTTGCATATCTAATGCGTGGCATCCCAACATTTAGCTTTTTAGCTTCCATGAACTCCAGAAACACTTATTTATGGCAACAATTTTATTTGTAATTTAACCTACATCATTATGAATAAAAAAAAAGGTTTTAGTTCTTTGATGGGGTTGGAAACAACTATGAATTTCACCTTGTTATGTTGTGACTAGCTTAGATGTTTCTTGAAAATAAACATACTCCATTGAGACTGAATTAAGCAAATGAAGAGAAACAGCAAGATCCATGATGATTTCACTGGCTCTTCTTCCCTGTAGTTGACCCTAGTCAAGCCCCACATTTCATGGATAAAGACAAAGCCACTGGTCACTAAAAGAAATGTCACTAAAACACTGAAAAAAATGTTCAGAGCTGAAGAAGAGATGTGAATAAAAAACATTCAGAAAAGGGGATGTGGACCACTTGAAAACAAAATGACATGGTTTTAAATTTTACTTTAGGTCAGTTGTGTGTAAAGAAACATTATTTCATGTAATTCTCATTAGATAGTGAAGTAAATTTTGTTGGGAGAGGAATTCACGGAAGTCGAACAATTTGCCTTCAATAATACAATGGTGGGTAATGAAGCCGGAATTGGCAGACAGATCTAGCCATGCAGTTAACTGTTCTTCTGGTTTCGGATAAAAGAGTAAGGGAAATTATGTGCATGGAAGGTCAGCCAAAGGCTAGCACTCAAATAACTGTTGGAGGAACATTGCTTCAGTGTCTGTCAAAGTTAATCGCTTCTGACTATGAAGTAAGCATCTATTTAGGCAACCATTCATTGATACCAATGAAAACAACCTGGAGTTTTGAAATGATTTTGCTTAATGGTGGAGCTAAACACTTTTACATATATTTTCAGAACCAATTTGAGCAAGTGAAATGAAAAGCTAAAGAGAATACTGCTTTATAAACAACAAAAGTCTTGACTTTCTTTAACATTACAGAATAAATAGTTCTACATTCTAATTATGGGTGTACAATGTTGAGTTTCTTTGGTAAAGTTAGTTAAAGAGTGACTCTCGAATATTTTGCCTAAAATATCCATGCCTCACTTTTATCATGCTAAATCCTTTAAAAAAAACATGCTAACAGTTGGGAAGAAACACAACCAGATTACATTTCTTTTCAAACTCTTCACTTCACTTCTTTGTGTGAAGGGGCTGCAGCAGTGGGTATTATTTGGACTGGAAAAGAAGAGTGAAAGGGTATCTTTAGAGTCAGTAGTAGAGCTTTTGGTTTTTGTTTTTTTAGTTCTTGCATTAATCTTTTAGGTGCAGATGATGATGTACTGTTTTGGAAACTTTTTGTTTATTTGCTCGTGCGTGTTTTCTTTTATAGTGCTATAATCTTTCGCAGTTATGGAGAAGATATTAGACTCTTTTTTTTTCTGTTCAAATCATTAAAGAATGGAAATTTTACTGTTTGATGATTAATGCAGCGTTTTTGTTTTTGTTTTTAACTTTTCTGCTATGAGGAATTCTTTTTAAAATAAGAAAGAAATTAATAGAAACATTCACGTTATGTAATTTATAATTTTTATGGTGGTTGAAATGACCATAAAATGCCATTAAGAATAATTTTAAGTAATTTATAATGTATTAATCCCTAAAATTTAGGTATATTTGAAATATAATAACAAATACATACATGAAACATTATTCTATCTCCATTCAGTGCTTAGTGCTATGTGGGCCTAGTCTAGACTATAAGCATCTTAAAGGCAGAACTGATTTGCTTCATTTCTATATTCTTTGTGCAAAATGTAGTTTCTATCACTACACAGACACTTAATAGATACTTTAATTGAAGCAACAAGTGTTTAAACATTCATAGACTGCTTTAAGTGAAACAACAATTCTGAAAAATTGAGGAACAAGGAAAGAACTCAAGGCTTCCCTTTTATACAATAATGAGCCTACTAATAAATGCTTTTCTTGCCTTTGGAAAACTTTTTATTGCTGTAGCACAAAAGCATTTCTTTCCTGAAACCTTTTATTCAGGGGTTCCATGTAGTCAAAGACACAGACCAGGTAGGTTTATGTCAGAGGACTATCAGATACCATGTAAGGAGCATTAAAATTCAGTTTGGCAACGTTGTAAACCCCCTACCTGGAACCTTGCAGGAGCAACTTATGGTGCAAAGCCTGGTTCCATTCTCAGATCCTTTAGTGTGAGCACTATGACGAGAGTGCAGCTGGGTTCCTTCAAGTTCTAGTGACAGCTAGTAGGCAGGACATGTTGGCTGGGAGGCTCTACAAGGGTAAATGTCTCATTTTGTGAAAAAGTTTTACAATTATCACTCAACAGAGGGAGGTTGCAGTTACAGTAATGGCGGTAGGGGAGGGCACGATGAGCGACTCTCATGCTCAGGATCCTCAAAGCTTTTCCAGTGGTTGAATAACTGGTACAATGAGTAAGAACAACTCATGGGATGTAGTGAAAAGGTGTTTGCATTTATTTCTTAAGTCTCTCCACATTTATTTGGTGGGTCTCATTCATCGTCTGCCCTGAGCGAAAACTCTGGGAGTCTTTATCTGTGTACACTCTTAAGAAACAGAAAGGCTCCCCATCACTTTAGTTGTACATTTCTGAAATTAAAAACGTCTTGTCTCTGCTGGATTTACTTTCCCTCCTGAAATGAATGAGCAAAAACTAGACAAAATATGTGAAATAATTTTGAAGGCATTAGATGTTAGTCATGGAGGACAATGAATATTGAGAGTCCTGTGACTCTTTTAGTAGCTTTGTGAGAGTTATTGTCCAAGGAAGGGTAACTCAGGGAGAGCCCAGTGGACTCCTTGGACTGAAGAGATAGAACTGACAGCTCAAGGTGACCAAATCAGCTACAGTCCATAGGACAAAGCTCTGGAAAAGAGAGAGTTGCACAAAGAATTCTTGAGCTCAGCAAGAGGACCCTCTCAAGTCTTTAGCAAAGGATTGGTCAATGCATACAAGTGAGAAAACAGTGGACCGGAGTCCAGGGAAGGAACCATCTGAAAGAATTAGCAATTGCAGTATATGGCAGTCAGCCAAGGTCAGGACAGTGCCTGTCCCATCAGCCAAACTGAAAAATTTCACAATTATGTGGCACTGGGTAGGGTACTTAGAAAGGTCTTGCCTCAGTAGTGCGGGAATAATTAGCCCAGAAGTAAACACTGTTACAAATATTCAAAAAATTAATTAGTTACATGGAAGAGATAAAAAAAAATCTGAACATATAAGATAAAAATTACTTTAGGCTGGATTAATGGAAGATTTGATATCACAGGAGAAAAGATTAGTGACCTTGAAGGTATAGTGACAGACAATTCAAAATGAAACACAAAGAAATAAACAGGAATTTTAAAAAATTAAGTCATGAGACAACTTCAGGTAACCTAATATGCATGTAATTATAATTCCCAAAGTTGAGCTGGGTAGAAAAATACTTGAAAAAAATAATGGCTGAAAGTTTTCCAAATTCGATGAAGACTCTCGTATTATTAGCTTTTGGCTTACTCATCTTGATGCTCAGTTGTTAGATGTATACACATTATGAATTGGTTTGTCTTCTTGGAGAATCGACCCCTTTATCATGTAGTGCCCCTGTTTATCTAGCTATTCTAGCTTTATTTGATTAGTATTGGCATGGCATATTTTTATCCACTCCTTTACTTTTTAACTTATCTGTGTTTTTACATTTAAAGTGAATTCCTTATAGACATCATATAGTTTGGGTCTTGTTTTATTTTTTTCTCACTCTGACAATCTCTGTCTTTAAGTTGATGTATTAGGCCATTGATGTTTAATATGACTATTGAGAGAGTTAGAGTAATATCTACCATATTTGTTACTCTTTTTATTCATCACTCTCATTCGTTGTTTCTTGGTCTCCATTCTTTTTCTGCCTTCTCTGATTTTAATTGAACATTTTATGTGATTTAATTTTTTCTCTTCTGTGTTAACATAGCAACTGTATTTTTTTATATGTTTTTAATTTTTTTTTAGTGGTTGCTTTTAAGTTTGAAATATACATTGGCAACTATTTTGTCCTTCAAATAACACTACACCACTTAATGGACAGTATAAGTTCCTTACAACAGAGTATTTCTACTTCCCCTTGTTCATTCCTTACAGCATTGCTATTGTTCATTTTCTTATCCATAAGCTATAATCAGTAAATACGTAAATACGTCGTTGCTCATATTATTTTGAACAATTTATTTTCTGTAAGATAAATTAATAAAATTAAAAGATTTTATTTTACCCTCATTTATTTCTTATCTTACACTCTTTCTTTATTAGATTCAAGTTTCTGACCTCTGTCAATTTACTTTTTGACCAAAGAATTTCTTTTACCATTTTCTTTTACCATTTCATGTCCCTGTCTGTCCCCCTCCCCATAAATATGTTATGAGGATGGGGCCCTCATACCTGGGATTCGTGCCCTTATAAAGACATTGCAGAAAGATCCCCAGTCCCTTCAGTCATTTCCCATGTCAGTGAGGTTCTGGTAAAATACTTTTTCTTAAGCGCAAACCTTAATGAAAAAAAAAAAAAAACCAGAATGCTCTGAGTTTACAGGCCTACCTCACTTTATTGTGCTTTGCTTTATTGAGCTTTGCATATATTGAGTTTTCATCAACACCAGCACAAAGATTTGCTGAAGGCTCAGATGATGGTTAATACTTTTTTTTTAAGCAATTAAATATTTTTAAATTAAGGTATGTACACTGTTTTTAGATATAATGCTGTTGCACGCTTAATAGACTGCTGGAGAGTGTAGGCATAACTTCCATATGCACTGAGAAACTAAAAAGTTCACGTGATCCACTTCATTGTGATATTTGCTTTATTGCAGCGGTCTGGAACCAAACCTGCTCTATCTCTGAAGTGTGTCTGTATTTCAAAATGGCTACTTTTCCCCTTCCCCTGCTGAAAGCATAAGGCTATTTTTCTCTGAGCTACACTTTGAGAACCTGGTAAGGCTCCTGATGCCAACACTGTCAAATGTGTGGATTCCTGATGAAGGCCGGGCCTCTCCTGGAGTTTTTAACTTTCCATCTTGTGCACAGTGAGCCTCTTGCTCTTTGTCAATTATAATTTAGGCTTTTCTGTCCTGGTACTGGTTTCTGTGGAAGTTTCTGCTTTGGTTAGGTTGTGAGTCTCTGTATCTGCCTGTCTGTCTCTGTAACATTTGGGACCGCAGTTTGCCCTACAGGCTCCATTCTCCGATGGATCGAAGGAGTCATTATTTTCAGATTGTTCAGCTTTTTTCCTTGTGAGATGAAGAGCAACAGCTTCCAAGATCCTTTTATGCTGGTCTGGAAACTGGGGGTCAACAATTGTTTTATGACAAATGCGAAAACCCAGAACATTGGAGAAAGGATAATTTTTCCATATATTGTGCTGTAACAATTATATATTTACATATGTAAGAGAAAAAGAAAGAACTTGGATCCATTCCTTGCACTGTATACATAAATCAGTTCTAAATGGGTCACAGATCTAAATGTTAAACCAAAATCTATAAATCTTCTAAAAGAAAACGTAAGAGAAAATATATTTTCCTTAGGTTAGGCAAAAATTTCTTTGATGTGAGACTAAAAACATTATCTATAAAATTCCTAAATAGGAGTTCATGAAAACTAAATTCCTCTTTAATAAAATGCTGTGAAAAGAATGAAGATAAGCCAATAGACTAAAAGAAAATATTTGCAGTCATATTTTTAATAAAGGACTTGTATCTAGAGTGTATGACAAACTCCCAACTATCAATAAAAAAAGGTCTCCTAAATAAATATGGGGATAATTTGAACAGACACTTTGCCAAAAAAGATATACAACTGGCATACAAACACATGAAATAGATACTTATCATAATCAGTGCTTAGGGCAATACAAAAAATCTTTATCAGATACTATTACGTATCTAATAGAATGGATAAAATTAAAAAGACTGACCAAAGCAGATGGTAGCAGAACATAAAGGGACTGGAACTCTCATGGACTGCTGATAGGAATGTAAAATGTTACAACCTTTTTGGAAAACTGGCAGATTCTTACAAAGTAAAGATACATTTATTATATAACTTAGACATTCTGCTCCTAGCTACTTACTCAGTGAATGTTTATGGCAATTTTATTTGTAATCACCAAAAACTGGTAACAATTCAAATGCCCACCAGCTTATAAATAAATAAGCAAATTATGGTGTATCCATTCTATTAAGCATGCAACAGCAATAAAAGATAATGAACTATTGTTACACACACTACAGCGCTGATTCAGATAAAAAGCCAGATAAAAAATGTTATGCACTATGTGATTTCATTTATATGAAATTTGTTTAAAAAAATGCAGATATATTTATAGCGACAAAAAATAGATCAGTAGTTGTCTGTTGGCACGGTGGGCGCCTTGAAGGAATGAGATAGGGAGTGATGTGTTAGTCAAATGCCTTTCCCTTGAAAGCCCAGCCCTCTGGCATTCTATCCCTGCCGCCTCGGTTCAGTCCAGAGGTGTTAAGATTGGATTTCGTAGTCCAGCTTTGAAGAATTGTTCTATCTCAAATGTCAGTAGTATCTCCACTGCTCCTGAGTTGCAGCGGAAACATCTTTTTAAATATTACATTGCAGTCATCTATACAATTAGAAGCAAATGCAGACCACATAGTTTAAAGAAAAAAAAAAAAACCTTAAAAGACAATGAGTCAAGGGAATGTATTCTCAGAGAATTAGTATGGGGTGTGACTCAAATGTGAATCGATTGTCTTTGGAGGTCTTATTCATACCTAGTCCATTCTTGACCTCCATATGTTTTTTAGGCGAATTAGCCTTGACTGTAATAACAAAATTAAAGAAATTCAACTTTTATTAAAATTATTAATTAGTCAAAGTCTTTTATTACAATGCGTGGTGATAGTTACACAGTGGTAGTGCTTTGTGGTTGAGACCACCTGGCCACATATTTCACGGATGCTTTCCGAGTAGGACATCTACCTTTTTATTCCTTAAATATCAGATGGCTGGAATTCAGGATGCTATTTCTAAGGCATTTGGACAGGAAGGTGTGGGACAGAATCATAAGTAACTCTTTACTTTCATGTAGTCACTTTCCTTCCGTAAACCGCCCTCCTCATGACCTGCCTGCCCACGGCCACCAAAACATTCTTGGGAACTAGAAGCAACGAAACTTACCTGGTTTGTGATTTAACTTTCCTCTCTTCGTTCTCTGATAATGAGTAGCAAAATTATGGAAAGGCGGGTAAAATATGATTTCCACTTTTGAAATGCTATTTTTCTCTAAGTTTTAGGTTTAAAAATTTAGGATATATTTTTTAAAGAGTTTCAAATGATTGATGCTCTATCTTCAGCAGCACTAGTAACACCTGACATGTGAAGAGGAACCACTTTAATGATTTTCTCATTTCTATAATCTCTGTTATTTCCTCCCTCAACCCCCTCTGAAGTGTTTTAAAAATATCTCATAAAACATCATTTGCATTCTATGACTTTTCTTTCTGTTTCTGTTTCCTCATGACATCTGTGAAATATCACTCTTTTTAAAAATTGGACATTTTGGCCCATCTCCTTGAGAAATATGAGGCTTACAGGCTTTATCACGGTTTTGTGATTCACCTCCAGGTTGCCATTTGAGATGTTGAGTTTAAATGAAAAATGTTATGATTGGACTTTTGTTACCTGAGAAAAATGCCTTTTTTTTCTCGTGTGTATCAAGAAATAGGAAAGATCAATCTGTGTACTCTCACTGCTGTTTCTGTGATTAAACTTTAGGGGAAGCAGCGATAAGGTATGGTGCTCACATTTTCGAATTTCACACCCACTCTGGGTCTGTTACAGTCACATTGAGATAAAAAATTTTTAAAGCAGTGCAAAACCTATATTTTGAAGAGTTTGTCTGTGCAGATGAGATTTGGCATGGCATGTTGTATTGGCTAAGTCTGGCAATTTAATAAGATGGTTCTACTTAAAAGTATATGCTTGTCAGGTAACTGAATAATGTCTCTTCTTTGGAAGCATTTTTCATTATTAATGAAAAATGTTTATATATTTATACTGCTGGACTTGGTATGTGTTGTCCTGACTAATTTAGACAGTAGCGATGACAGTCTAATAACACTAATTTAGAGAATTTTGAAGAGTATATGAAATACCTTAACATAACTGAATCATGCAACTGATCCATCTAGAGCTAAATGCAATTTAGAGGTGATGGGATAGCACTGCGGTTTAAAAAAAAAAAATTGTTTTGAAATGTCCTTGTTCACTATATACAAGGAAACATTTATTTCTGAAAATTTTTAATAGAAAAAAGTATAATTGCAGTACTTTACCATAAATAATACAATTACGAGTGCTTAGTGAATCTTCAAAATAAATAATACAATTATGAGTGCTTAGTGTATCTTCAAAATGCTCCGGAATTGTCTTGGCCAATTTCATAATAGAGTTTCTACTACCTTATGCATTTGCCAACTCAGATATTTTGGTTAAAAAAGAAACAAAACATAAACATAATTGTTTCTTTCGCCTTGTGAGAGGCACTAAGCCACATTTCCCATTCCATAGAGGACTATTTACTAGGAGTGCAAATTCTTGCTGTTTTCCCTTTATCCCTAGAGGGGGTGTTGTTCTTTTACAATGCTATCTGTAAGGTATATCTGAAGAATAAAATATATTGAGGATTATGTTGCTTATCCCCACTTGCCTTTTAAGCTATTACTACAGAATCATAATTTTTAAATTTATATTTTTAGTTATCTTTTCCAGACTTTTTACCTGTACAGAATTTTACTAATGTGCATGTTAAAGCTATGTTTTCTTAGTAATGTGCATGTTAATTTATTTCTTTCATCTGAGACTCCAACAAACATCAATATTATCCTCAGTTGCTATACTTATTTTTGTTGTCATTCTCTATTTTTAAGAAAAACACTGTTATAGATAATAACTCTGGCCCTGCCCTGAGACATAAATATAAAAATATCATTTATGTTGTATTAAACTGATGTGAATATTATTGGTTTTTAAGCACTCTATTCCTGATCTCCAATCTGTTCCAGTCGTTTTCTTGGACTCAATGGCGACTTCTAGTCACTGATCTTGTCATTATTCCTGTCAACATTACTGCCTCTTATATTAGCTTCTCTACTACCCCACATAGATTTCCTGATCCACCATTATAATCACTCTCTTGCAAGTCTCCAATCCTTTGCCCTTCTCTTCTTGCCTTATACTCACCTTGCAAAACCCAACCCCAGTTAAACTCAGCTGTTCAACCTCTGTACCTGCTCTGAGCACTAAATTCTTCTAGAGCAAATCATACTCTATTGATTGATTTAAATTTAAACTAATTATCATAAACCTCAAACAGGTACCCAGAACTGCTCAGCGATGGTCCTAGGAGGCTCACACATGTGTGCCCATGTCTACAGGCACTCACACACAATCACACATGTAGATAATTTATATATGTATATGAAATGAAGAAATCAGAGAAAAGGAGATGTCAGGGAAACTGCTATATTTTTGTCACACAGAACTGGATACCTCATGAGGAAGAGAGGAGGCAAGATGGTTGAAGGCAAGATGACAAATTCAGTTTTGTACATATATAAAGTAACTTTTGTGGCGTCTTGGAGGAGACATCAAGTAGGCACTTGTTATGAACATCTGAGATTCGGAGAAGAGTTCTGAGTAAAAAATGTCAATCCGGGAAATAGCAGTGAATCTAGGAAGAGAGCATATGATGGTGAAAGAACAGGGCAGAACTGAGTCTAGCTAAGCGATCACGTCCAAAGGCAGCTGAGAGTGGATGAGCTGGCAAAGGTGGGACCAGAATGTGAAGAAATAACCAGAAGAGTGTGATGTCAGGGAGAGGATGGCTTGGAAGGGAAGAGAGGTCAGTGTAAAATGATGTGGAGATGTGAGATATGATAAAACTCTAGGACAAAAGTATTGTACTATTGACATTTAATCGACAGTGAGGTCATTGGTGGCCTGAGGTGGAGGGTAGTTTTAGAAGCCAAAGTAGAATGGGTTTGAGAGTTGGAGGCGAGGAATGAAGACAAATGCAGGACATTTTCTCAAGAAATGACGCTATGAAAGGGAAGCATGAGAGAAGGTAGGATGGTATGTGGAAAAAGAAGGGAGTCGAGGTGAATTTTTTTTTTTTTTGTTTCCCATTTTTACTCTAGGAGAGACTTAGCAATGGGATACAAGCGTAGCTTAATTGCTAGCATCAGCTCATCTGAATTCTAGTTTATTGTGCCTTTCCTGAGTCAGGGAAATGCCTGTCGGGATCAAGTCGCTTTTGACTTTTGGTTCTTCTAACTACTAATCGAGTTTCCCAGCAGCTCCAATATAAATTAAGAAGTTGGTGGAGAGGTTTATTATGTTGTACTTGTTCAGTTAGTTTGAATCAGGTTTTCTTTTGAGTGCATTGTTATGATGTAGTTTCTAGACCTTCAAAAACTAAGCTATTGACCATGGAATAAAGCATCTGCATTTAGGTATTACTAGCTCAAACCAGTATGTCAGTTTGATTTATCAGTTACTAAGAGGAATAAAAATATTAGTTACCATTTGTCCAGTCCTTTCTTTATACTTCACATATTTTTAATTTCTTTCTAGCAAAAAGGCTATTATCTTCACTATTTTACAGGTGAGAGAACTGAGGCTCGGATAATTGTGTTCGAAATTTACTTTAGAGACGTTAAAACATACATAAGAATAAAGAAAATTGTGTTAAAAAACCCCTCATGAAACCCAGATTCAAGAACTAGTGTTCATCAGTTTTGTTTCATCTATGTTCTCTCTTTCCACACCCCTACCACATTTTTCTGTCCTATAGCTCAGAGGATTTAAACCCCTTGTCCAAGTCTGTGCGGTTAGCATGCTTTTCAAGTCTTTCTTAAAGCACAAACATTAAGGAATGTCTGGCGCCTTTCACCACCACCACCACCACCACCACTGCCAAGAATTTGATAGGTTTTTGTTCTACAGGAATTGATTCAACGAATCGTTGCAACAATCTCATGAGCTTGATAAATATTATGACCATGTTACATGTGGAAACTGTGTTATAGAGAAGACAGGTGACTTGCCCAAGAGTGGTAAAGCTAAATCCTAACCCAGATGGTCTTGCTGGTGGGGAGGGCAACTCATAAATAACTTGGAATGGTTAGTGATAAGATAAAAAGATATAGAAGCTACAAGCTTCTGGTCTCACTGGCCAGCATACCTCCCAGCTACCTTTCTGAGTTCCACCTGCAGATATAACATCTCACAAGGAGGGTAGACATTTGCATGAATGCACCAGCTCCAGCATCTGAATCTCTCGCTTCTGTAATCTGCAGCCACGTCAGAATGAAAGTAGAGAAAATTGGGAAGTTAATGGCAGACTAACCAGATAATGGGTAAGATTGAACATGTTAGTGTGAGTTGACAGGGTCAGCCTCTGAAAAGCCTTTCAAGGGAATAAAACTGGAGGCTTTTTAACTGCCAGCTAGACCTCATTTCGGTGATGTTGAATTCAAACGAGGTGGGCTTTATCAGGAGCGCGTCCACTGGATCATCATGTTACTTTAAATTACATAATATCTCAGTCATTAATAAACATTCCTCTTTTTATCTGGAGTAGAGAAGAGTAGAAAAAAATTACATCAGGAAGATGATGTTCCTCGATTTATTTTTTTAGTTCTCCACGGATATTCGGATGTTATGTGACATACACTCAGATTAATTGCCTATGTGATTAGCAGTGATTTCTGTGCCTACTCTAGGGACTAAAATGGCAGCTTTGTTACCTTGTAGTTCAAAGATAAATAGATAGATTTATAGCTGCGGTGCTGATGGAAAGAGGAAAAAGAGTAAAGAAAGGAGGGGAAGGAAGTTAAATGAGCAGGTGGTAAATTACGATTCTCCTCTGTTAAGAATCCTGACGCTGAGTCATGATTGATGCTGAGTACGTTGAGTAAATGGGAATTATCACTTACAAATAAAATTTGTCTTAGTAGGGTCAGTTGATGGTAGAATTTGTATCTTTTGATTGGAGTTTCAGAATTGCACATTTGCACAATTTTGATTTTGCCTTGAAGCTCCTTTGTTAGAAATTCAAGTAAAACAGTAAAACCTTTTTATGCTTGAGAACTGAAAGGTAGTCCCCTCAGTTGATGTTGAGAGTGTGCCAGTGGGAAGTTAGGTTGCTTTTGACTGATGAACTGTTATGGAGAAATGTTGGACCCTAAATTGCTTCCAAGTTTATTTTGTAAAACATTATGGAAGGTTATGTTTCTAGATGCTTGGCAATCTGCTGGATAGCTAGTGTTCAGCAAGTAAACCCTTCTAGTTGTTCATCAAAACAAAGTCTCCTACTCCCACTCATCTTGCAAAATCTCACTGAGCTTTTGATAGAAATAAACTCTCACCAAGTTCACTTTCCTATTTAAAAAAAAAGAAAGGAAGAAAGAAGAAAAGAAGCCTCTGTCATAATGATTCATTTAAGGCAACCGGCCATATCCCAGTTCATCTAAAGTTCATTAAGTTCCAATTTCCCCAAATGCCAAGTTCCAATAACATTGTAATCCAAGAAGTCAAGGATATAATTTATCCCAATAGTTTATATACTTATAAATGCCTTGCTAGGCTTGCGATATACATAGTTATGTTGGGCTCATTACTATATTTGACAAGTTCATACATTAACTTTGGGCAGAAGGAATTTTACATACTAGAGAATGTACCCATTAAGGTTATGTGTTGGCTAGCCACGCATTCGAATTCTGTGTTAGTTAGCATAATTTCAAACTTTGAAATCATGGCTTTGAAGAATGTTTTACTCTTTTCAAAAATGTTCAGAATTTGAAAAACATAATTGCAAATTCTACCCCTACCTTTTATGCCTCTTAAAATTATTTTCAAGGGGTATCACATATGTGACTACTGAAAATGTGAAGGAATTGTAAAGTATTAACATTTATTTTACTATACACATAGTTATTATAGAGCATGAAATCCAAGAAAGGTAAGTCTGACTCTGAAGAAAAAAATGAGCTGTATTATTGGTGAGGATTAATTAACACACTATAATAATTACTATTTTAATAAATAATTACCATTAAAATATACAATGTAATTTATGTTTGGGTTAAAAATAAAATTTGAAAGATACTTGCTGAGTTTTTATTCATTTTAGATATTGGAATTGTTTTTGTGATGTCTTATAGAATCAATTTTTATAGAGGATGAATTTTCTTATATTGGACATTTACCAAATAGCATTACGTCTGAGTGAATTATTACAAATATTGCTTGTATTTTGAGGGAGAAAAGTTATATTATAGACTATATGAAAGGAAAATATAAATAGTCACTTTAAGCTGACTATTGCTATAATGAAAAGAACAAAATGTATGATATTCATAAAATAAAGTTAAATACATATTAAGCAATAATTTTGATTCAAAGATAAAAAGACATACCCTCTGTCTTTGGTCATCTCTCTTCTGAGAACTATAGGCAATATTCCTTACTTCCTTTATTTTTATTTTTTAACTATAGCACATGTCATCTTACTCAGCCCATGTAGGACAACTGTGTCCAAACCTTCCAGTTACTGTTATAAAGATATCCACTACTTAGCACACGGAACTCATATTCACCTATTGAACCACAAATAGGAAGCTGCTGCAAGAATTCATTGAGAGACAATGGTGGCAGAAAGGGAGATGATGGTGGTGGACTTAGCGTCGGGAGAAGAGCTCTGAGTGCCTTTGAATGGCAGCAGACTTTGTTGATAGATTGGAAGTGGGGACTGAGAAAAAAAACACCAACCTGAGACCTGTCTTCTCTGATTTGCAGAAGCAAAGCATCACATTGTGTCCTATTCCCTTTCTGTCTCACGAGGTGGTGAGAAGAAAGGCGAGGGACTGTCGAGACTTCAGCTTTTGCTTCATGCAGCCTTTGTGTGTGCCGTTCCGTGAATGTATTCCCCATGGTTCAGATGGTTCAGACGGTTTCTTCACTGTCATTAGCTTCCTAGGATTGCCATAACAAAGCACCACAGAATGAGTGCCTTAAAAGCACAGATGTTGATCCTCTCCCAGTTCTAGAGGCCAAAAGTCTAAAATCAAAGTATCAGCAGGGTCATGCTTCCTCTAAAACTTTGGGGAGCATCTGTCTTTGACTCTGCCCAGCTTCTGGTGGTGGCCAGTAATCTTTGGTGTTCCTCGGCTAGTAGATTTATCTCTTTAATCTCCGCCTCCATTGTCACATGGCCATCTTCCTGTTTGTCTCCATCTTATCTTTCTATGAGGACACTAGGCAGATTGGATTAGATGTCCATCCTACTCCAGTGTGATCTCATCTTTACTCATCTGAAGTGACTATATTTCCAGATAAAGCTTTATTTTGAAGTACTGGTCTCTAAGACTTTAATATATCTTTTAATATGTCTCAGGGGACATAGTTCAACCCATAAAAGTCATGGAAATAATGAATTCTGGTGATATTCCACTGCAAGCCTAAACATCCTATGGTGGTTGCGATGGCTTTTTCTACTGAAAATTTTTTTCTTAACATCTTTGGGGGTCTCCATCTCTCCACCCTTGACAGGTTACTTTCCAGATTGACAATAATAATAAGAATTTTTAGTCTTCTCTTTTTTTCCCAGTACCCTTTCTAAGGTCCAGCCGTGATGTGAGTGGTCACACAGAGCCAGAATCTTCTGTCCTGCTCCCCGCTACCTACCACTCTTTGAAATCTTTTGAGTTTAGAGTGTGCTCACTTTTTTAGTGGATTGCTGCTACTTTTTATTAACTTCATTAGATACATGAGGAAAAAATCTGTGGTCCAAGTTAACTCTACTGTTACCTAGAAGTTTAATTTCAAATATTTGAGTGTAACATAAAACAAAATGTATTATAAATTATTGTCAAGAATTGTGAATAGTCTGAGATTTTACCCTACATGCAGCCTGGAAAGTTAGTCTGTCACAGTTTCATGGATGCTGGTAGAACAAACGAGCATCCTGGGTCAGAGATGAAGGACAACGTCTTACAGCAATAGCAGTAGCCGGAGTATCAGGCTTTTGCACCGGTGCCCCAAGCCCCATTTCCTACCAGGTGATGTGCAGAGAGTAAGAATATACCTGCAAACACCAGAGGCTGCATTATAAAAGAGGAACCCTGAGTTCAGAGAACCTGAATGTTTTATAATGTAGGCATGCCTGCCCTTTTCTCCACAAGGAGCATTATCTTTATCATACTGTTCAGTAAGCATGTCTGCCCTTTGCTGTGAAGGGAGACACTATTTCTGTCTACCAAGGGAGCAAACCTACTCTTTTCTCCTAAGGAGAAATTATCTCTATTTTATGAGGCTATTTTTTTTACACAAACATCCTTGAAGGATGCCTCACTTGCATGGCATTCAGAAGTTCAAGGGGCCTATAGAGAATTGTCTTCCAATGACTGTTTGAGGGGATATTTTCTCATAAGAAGCACTAGTGGTGATGTTGTTAACTTTTCCAGAAAATGTGATAATTTGCATGAAATTTTATAATGACAATATATTAAAATGCTTGTAAAAAACATATCCCTGAATAGAATAACAACTCTGTGTTGTGTGCTTCAGTGTGCATTTAGTATGTATTTTTTGAAATGGTATTGTGCAATAGGTAATATAGGATCTTCGGAGACAGACAAGATTGATTTTTATTGCTAATTGGCCTATTTCTTCATCCAAGGGTGAATAAAATGATCGTTAAAATTGTTTTCTGATTCAACCCAATTTATCCTCAGTAAAACAGATCAGATTGGAAGAGTTTAGTATCTTGCCCAACGTCATAGTGCAAGATACTCAGGATTCAAACCAAGATCTGTCTGACTCCCGATTCTGAATTATTAACCACTATGTTACTACAAATGCATGAAGTAGCTGATATAATCATTGGCAGGCGTTTTACATCTAGTAATCAGAATTTGTGTGAGAAGCCTGGTCAACAGATATTGAAAACATATTCTGAACTACTCCTTGGAAACAGACAAGACACAGTTGTGTTAAGGGCAGAGAAATCAAAGCAGGGACCATCTCCAGAAAATAGATATCTGTCATCGCTGTTATCGTTGCTATTAGAGAGAGATTTGATATAAAAAGAAATTGTCATCCGTCCAGGCCTGGACATTGTCTATTGGCTGCTGAGATTGTTTAACTAGAATAATCAGTAAACACAAAGTATGATTTATGTTTATATGTTCATTTGATTCATATGTGCCAGCCAAATCGTTGGGACAGGAGCGGGGAATATTTATTTTATTTTGCTGGTCAGGAACAGAAGAGTTTCCTATTTCCCTGGCTCGGTGTGGAAGGGAGTCCGGAGCAGCGCTCCACGTCTTTCAGTTGAGTTATACAAACAAAATTTACAACCCGCTTGCATTCTCTCCTCTGTGTACTTGGCTCCTTCAGGTTTGTCTAACCTCTTCCAGTTGGCATTTTCCTTTGATTTTATTATGTATTTACTGGGTGTTAATGAGGTGCAAGCACTGTGGAAAACAGCAGAAACACAGAGTCCCTTCTCAATGAATTTACCATAGAAATGGAAACATCAAGTATTATTTTCTGGAATGACAGGTAGATGGTTCTACTTTAAATTTATTTCCAATGATGGGTCAGTAGATTCTCAAGTTGCATACAATCAAAGCCTATTATCTGGCATATTTATTTTGCTAACCTTTAAAATTTTAATTTGGTTGGCCATCGTTTTTGTTATTGCTGGAGTTTAGGCTGTTCTGTTTTCCTTGCTTAGTGATATAATGGACTGTACTGCTTACATGTTTGGATAAAGTCTTATTGCCAATAATTAATAAATACTAATACTTTAGGCTTAGGGAAGGAGCTTTGATCCTAAAGTAAACGTTTACATCTGGGACACACATTTGACTTCCCATGTCATATGAGTTTCCTTTGCCTTGGTTAGTGCTTAGATTTGTCTTTTGAAGAATGCCAATTAAGTGCAGATCTGCCCTAGAAAACAAATGCCTTTCAAACGCAGGCAGTGTACAAAGGGGCACGGCCTGTTGGCAAGACTTCAAAGTAGGAGGCTGGAGGATTGCATTTTAACCGTGATGACTCTCCTTATTCTTAAATTTGGGCAAATCCCTTAACCTTTTGGTGACCATCTTATCATGGTGAGTACATGTGAACATCTCTAAAATTGATATACGTGTATAAAGTATATCTGATACATGCATATAAAATGTTAATTTCATTTCTTTTAACGTGTGTGTGACATTTAAGAGTTTATTAAGTGTTTTCTAAACTTCTATGTTCTAGTTTCTATTGGTGTATAAAAAAAATCACCCCAAAACATAGTGGCCTGAGTCCATAACAGTTGTTTTTTCTTCTTTTTCTTCTCTTCTTCTCCTCTTCCTCCACCTTCACCTGTAGTCTGGGTAGAGCTTGACAGGAGATAGCTCACCTCTACTGAATCTCTGCTGGGGCTGCTTGGACCGAGGCCAGTGGATTCATTTTCAAGATGGCTCTCTCACATGGCTATCAAGTAGGTATAACCACTGTCTGGGGACTCGGTCAGTGCTGTGGGCTGGGGACTGTTTCCTCTTTACCTAGCCTTCTTCATGAGCTTTTTGGCTTTCCAGACAGCATGGCGGCTGGGTGCCAAGAGCCGGTATTCCAAGAGACATGTGTAAAGCCTGGGCTCAGAAACAGACACTGTGTCACTTTCGCTGTATTCTGTTTTTGAAGTTTTCACAGAGCCCCAATTCAAGGGAGGGAACGTAGATACCACCTTTCAATGAGAGAGTTGTATAAAGAGAAGTTGGAGGCCATGGTTTAAAACCACCACGTCCCGTAGATGGTTCTTGAGCTACTGGGCAGTCTATCAATATGTCATAACCAATATTTGATTAACATTTATTTTTTCCTTTAAAAATGTGCATTGTCTCTTAATATATATTTTCCCTCACCATTGGAGTCGTCATTTATTTCATATATTTATGTGAGAATTTGTAGTGAAGCAAACAGACAAAGGACTATAAAAAGAAGCAGAACACCATCTATTCATTGCCACCTACCTCTTTAAAGGCTCTCGTAAAAATATCCAGTACGACTTGAGTTAAGAAAGATGAAACACATTACTGAGCAGTCATCGTCCAGGGTGACATCAAGGTATCATCAAAAGGAAAGCCGAGGGCAGAGTTAGTGGTTGGTAGGTTGTAACGTAAACACACTACGCATGAGCACATTCTCGCCATTCCGATTGACATCCCAGAATAGCATCCAAAACAAGAAAGGGCAGGAGTGACAATCAAGGCGGAGGAACGCTCCCCGTGATGGTGTAGAGTAGGCTTTGCGAGGGTTAACTCACGGTGGGCAGCAGGGCTTAAAAGCAGCTCCAGAACAGTGAAGTGGAGTGGAGAAACCAAGGGTACGAAATGGACACAAGTCCTTTAAAATATTCGCTGAAGCATAATTTCAGAAATTTTAACAGTTTTAGAGTAGCGTAGAACAGTTAAGTTTGAAACAGTCTGAAACGGGAGGAGTGTTTTTGTGTGGGAGCAAATAAGAGACAAAGAAAGGGAAGATTAAATTAACAATAATACTGAGAAAACTAGCCACAGCCAAATCCCGAAGAGTCCTATCATCACAGGGGCATCTGTTCGGGCCCATCTTCCTCTAGGAGTCTTGAAGAGGAAGGAGGTGGCCACGTGAAAGTAGCTTATGCGCTGGTCACCTCCTGTAGAGATTTCCCTAATCCCATCTCTGTTATAGCTTTTTTGGTTACAAGTGCCTCTCTTTCACTTAATATACCATGATACCATAATTCATGGTGTTAAAAGAATTGTTATTCATTGGATGAATGTGGAGCTTTGTTCTATAAACACATTCCACTTTTGCACAACTCTACTCTTAATTATTGGTGTAAAACCACCTCCTTGTCCCTGGTAAGTTTAGGGCTGCCTTTTAGGCTAACAGAATAAATGTTAAGAAATATTCATCTACCAAAAGGGCCTCGTGAATCACAAACTGGTTTCTTTGGTCACAACTAATAATGACTTAGGACTGTATTTTCAACTAATTGCTTACCATGACATTATGTACAATTATACTTAAATCTTGTACCACTGAGAAGAAAGATCAGACTATGTAAAATGGTTTTTTTTTTCTGCTATACGCATTTATATTTGCTTTTTTTTTTAAATTGGAAAGTGAAGCCAAATATATCTTTCTTATTCTCATATCTTTTTTGTTTTGCTCTTCCCAGTCTCTTACCTTCCAGAATAAACTACCTGCATGCAAATTCTTGTCTCAGGCTCTGTTTGGGGAAGCTGAGCCAAGATATCAGAAAAAAGGACAAGGGTAGGAAGCGTAGGTACTGAGTATTCCTAACACTGGATCTTGAGTTGTTCATCCATTACTGCCTTTGAAATGCTACTCTCTTTTTATTTCGTTATGCAAGATATCTTGTATGCAAAAAGTTGCCGCAGCACTCCCTTTATAGTCTCCATGGTAACGGCGTCATGTAGGTATTTACAAATACGCATATGAGTATGTGATTAAAAAAAAGCTCTCAAGTGCCAATGACTTTTGCTACATGAATATTTTTCTTTTGTTTAACTCTAAATTCAAGTACAGAAGTCAACCCATAATAATGGTACTGCCAAGTATGTAAACTGCAGGTGGATTTTGCTTTGCATGCCTGCAGAATTGAAAAACTAAAACCACCAAATAAATTAGAAACATCCCCATCAGGAGAAAAGAGGAAAATATTGGAAGCAAAGAATCAACTATTGCAGTGATGTTTTTATAAAGAAGTGCGCATAACACTTGGGTTCTGCATTTTACAGCTTAATTGAATTTATGTATAAGACAATTATATTCTTGAGTTTTCTTCCTTATTTTTACCTTTGCTCTTTCTTATTAAGATTTGACTTTATCTTGAAACATCTTTTCGTGATCTTTGTCCATCTTGGGTCTGGCAATAACCACTTGGATAAGCAGACCGTAGCACCTTTCACATTAAACACACTCAACGCATATGACAAATTTCTTTCTGAAATTCTGAAAAATTTGACTGCTTTACTAATCTTTTTCGTGTCCTCAAATAACCTAGATGTTTTAGGTATTTTTTAGTATGAAAAGACTGGTTGTAACTACATGAAAGTAATTTGCAGAACCTAACGATGACGTGCCATTGGGGCACGGAAAAGCTGAGATAAGCAAAATGGAATAGCGTGAGGAGCCAAAGCAGCAATTCCTACTTTCTCACGTGTGTCCTTTTTCCTCTGTCTGGGCCTATGAGATTTCTCATCTCTCTTTTTCCTCTGTGTGTTTGCTTCATTCTTTCCTTCCTCTTCATAGCAGCACCAGACCTATGTGGTCTCCCATCCAAACGTTCGAGGCACATACCATATTTGTTTTATATTCCCAGATACTTTAAGATATCCCATTCATTTATGCATTAGTAAGGAAAAAATAGTTTCTGTTAAATAGGATTCACAAACTATTGTAAGATGCCTCAAATGAAATAGGTTTTTAGGTATGGCTTTATTAAAAATTAATATTTAATTCCTTATTCGGAAATAACTTTAGACTTACAGAAGTGTTATGGAAATAGTAGAGACTTCTTGGATGCCCTTCGCTCAGCTTCCCCTTATGTCATCATCTTACATAACCACGAGGAGATGATCAAAACTAAGAAACGGACCCCAATACAACACTATTGACTAGCATACAGAACTTCGTTAGATGTCGCCAGTTTTCCAGTAATGCCCAATTTCTCTGCCCAGGATCCAGTCCTGGATTTTGCATCACGTTTGAGTGTCATGTCTCTGTGAAGTTCCTCCACTTGGTGCCACTTCCTCAGTGTTCCCTTGTCTTTTGTAACCTTTCTCTCCTTTCTTTCTTTCTTTCTTCTTTTCCGGAGGGAGGATTTATGGCGGGGAGTTCGGTAGGGATTGAGGTCTTTCTTAGTTATGTCTTCTTAGTGCGGAAGGGTCGATTCTGTCTTCTTTCTTCTTTTTTCTTATTTCTGTTCGTTCTTTCTTTCTTTCTTATTTCTTCTTTCTTTCTTTCCTTTCTCTCTCTCTCTCTCTCTCCCTCCTTCCTTTCCTTCCTTCCTTCCTTCCTTCCTTCCTTCCTTCCTTCCTTCCTTCCTTCCTTCCTTCCTTCTTTCCTTTCAAGTTTATTGGGGTAACATTGGTTAATACAATTATACAATTTTCAGATGTACATTATAATTTGACATCTGTATATTCTATTGGGTGTTTACCACCCAAAGTCCAGTTTCCTTCAGCTCCCATATATTTGATCCCCTTTACCCACTTCGCCCTCCCCCTCCCCCCTATATATGACCCCCTTTAACCATCTAACTACCCCTCCTCCTCCACCTCCTACCCTCTGGTAACTACTAGTCTATAGTCCATGTCCATGAGTCTCTGTTTGTCCTGTTTGTTTGTTGCTTTTAGGTTTATGTCACACGTATAAGTGATGTGATGTGATTTTCAACTTTTTCTGTCTGGCTTATTTGGTTCTTTAGTTTCTTATCTCTTATATGTAGTGCTCTATGATCCCTTTTGATCTGAGGTCTTTTGTACCTCTTTAATTCTGGAAAATTTATCTCTATTTTTTTTTGATACTTTGCCCCTTCTGATTTTTATTTCTCTTCTAGGACTCATAATGTGTATCCTGGCATATCTCTTTCCAAATTCTTTAGCTTAAAAAATGTTTATCTCTTTATACTTTTCTGCTATTTTTCTCAGTTTCTTGATTTAATTGTCCAGCTCTCCAATGTGTATGTGTGTTTTTTATTAAAAAAACAATATTTATCTTATTGCTTAAGTTTTATATTGTTTTTATTATTTCAAATATATATATTTTTTCTAATTAGTATTACAGTTGGTCCTCTTTGTGATTACTTTTTTCTCCTGTCAAATTAGGACTATATTTTTGAATATCTCTCCAAGGATTTATTACTTTCCATTTCTTGGCCTTTCCGATTCAATAATTCTGCTGTAGGTTTTATATGTTGTTAACTCAACCTATTTCATTTGAGGTCATTTTAAGCTTTAGTTGCCTAGTTATTTTTGTCTCTGTTTTTCTGGGGTACACTGTGGCGATGTGAATTTACCAAGAGCTGGAAATCCAGGCTTTAATCTCTGTCATTCTGCAGGATAGTTGGGAGAGGGGAGGGGCCGCTCCCCAATTAGAGACCATCAGTCATTACAGAACTCTGTCTGGAATAACCACACCCAGAACCCTCATTATTTCTTGACAGAGAAACAGCACTGGCTGGTTTGAGCCTTGAACAGGAGTGGAGAGGAATACAGTAGGGCAGCTGGTCATGCCACACTTATTGGCTTCAGCTCCTAACCACTCTGTGCTCTGTAGTAGTTTTTGTGCTGTTTAGAAACTCTCATACCGAACCAGCACAGAAGGCCTGGGCTGCTAATTTCTGTGGAGGACACAATGGTTGCCCAGGGCAACCTCAGAGAAAACAATATTTCCTCCATAGCATCCTCTTACAGGTATTACTCACCTTCCCAGCCCTGCTCCTACACAGACACCACCAAGACAGCTTTCATTCTCTCCAGGAGTTTCTCACAATTGGTTTGTTTATTTGATTTGTTTTCTATTTAGTTCTGGAATCCGTGTTTGCTTCCTGATGCTATGTGTTCTCTAAGGTTGAGTTTTGGGGAAAGGTGTTAGCATTCTGTGCTACACTGCTGTCTTGGCAGGTCATTTAATTTGCACCAATTCGTGACCACAGACTCTGCACTTGGACTGTACTCTTGGATAACCTCCAGTGCTAGTGGCCACCGCTGTTTTGCCATTGTCCTGGAGCCAGAAAGTATCCCCGATGGAAGCCAGAGAACTAAGAGCCTGTGCATTTCAGATTCCCACTGATTCGCCTTCCGCTAACACTCCTTAGGGCTCATGCTTGGCCTAGTAATATATATAGGGACTATTCTTCTTTTATTCAGTTCTGAATTTTTTCTTTGTCACTATCAGTCTCAGTAAATGGCTAGGATTTCTGTTTGACAAAGAAAGCTGAAACACGAGCCACCTGGCTCGAATTCTTTGTTTCATCATATTCTTTTCTCCTTTCGTCTCGGCTTTCTATTCAGTTCTAGATCCGAGTAGGTATTCCTGAAATAACTTTTCCACTTGTTCTCTGAGTCCCATTTTTCCTGGGACGATTTTTCTGTATTTCTCTTTTGTATTGTTAGCATCATTTTTGTTTGTTTTAGAATAATTTTGTTACCATTTCCTAAAACTATATATATTGACAAAAATATATGTACTTTGTTTTTCTCAGTCTGAGTTTGCAGGCAAAGCAGAGCCTGAGGCAAAAGCTTATGTGCTAAAGCTTTCTTGGTACCAAAGAAAGGAGCATGAGCAGGAGAAAACAGGGGAGCAAATATGAACTGCTCATGGCAAGCCATTCACTCATTCCTGCCCTCACGTTTTCACAGGGCTTCCACAAAGATGCTGTACAACAAATAGTCTTTCTGGGGGTGGGGAGGGAAGGAAAAAAAGAATTTGTTGATTGCTTCCTATCTCCTATTTGTCAAAGTTCGTCTTGTCACAGGGCCAACTCCCTTGCATTTTATCTTGTGTGTCCTTGATCACATGCCTCAGCCACAGGATGGAGGTTGAGAGACACTGTGATGGGCATGGTAAGGCGGAGACAAACCATGCTTAAGGAGACATGAAAGATTAGGATTGTCACCTTAGGCAGAGTGTCCCTCTGGACAGCAAGGCAAGGGTGTGGATCTGGGTGTCTCATAAACCGAATCCAAACAACAGTGTTTAAAAAGTTCAGAGAGTATAAAGGTACTCACCACCTGGATTCAGAAGAAGACGAAAACTGATAGCATTGTGGCTTTCTATATATGTTTTTTCCATTCAAACCCTCTTTTCTTTTCCCTTTCCATTAATATCTGTTCTGATTTTTGTATTATAATTCAATCGTTTTCAATAGCTTTAAAAACATATGTATATATCTTAAGCAATATTTTGATCAATTTTGGATGTTGAACTATCTATAAATTGTATATTGTACTTGAATTTTTCTGATTTGCTTTTGCTATTGTTGAGGAAATATAATTAACAAAATCTCCTGCCAATCCAAAAAACCTCTCTACAAAGGCAAAGAAAACAATTTTTATTACTGAATAAGCATTAAAGTAGAGTGCGAAGTGTATCCCAGGCAAGTGGTACTACAAAATGATCTCAAATTGTCTCTAAAATTGTGGAAATAATTTACCTGAGACCAATGGTGTATTGTTTGTTGTTCATCAGTATTTGTTAAAGTCATATTTAAAAATTTTTGCCAATCACATGTATGTAAAACTTTGTCTCATGGTTTTAATTTTCATATTTCTGGTTAAAAATGAGATTGGGCATATATATTAGGCATTTGTAGTTCCTCTTTTGCCCATTTTTCAAATGGTCGTTTATCTCTTCCTCTTTGATTTGTAAGAACTACTTCTGTATTGTGATTTATGCTCTGTGGTTTCAAAGATATCTTCAAGGTTTGATATTTGATTATAAATTTTAAAAAAAATATATTTTGATGAAAAGGTATCTTAGTTTTAATGGGCCAAGTTCATTTTTCAGTCATGATTTATGCTTTTGTGTCTTGTTTAAGAAAGTCTTCTTTATTTCAGGGTTCTGAAGATATTCGCCTACGTATATTTTTAAATTAAAAATACACTTTTTTCTCTTTAAGCCTTTAATCTCCTAGAATTGGTTTTTCTGTACGGTGTGAGATGGAGTTCCCATTTCTGTGTTTTATTTATTTATTTCTATGTATTTAATCAATTATTCCAGCATTACTGATTTTTAAATCATTTTCCAGCATCATTATTTAAGTTCCAGTTCATCCCTTCAAATTGGCAATGGCTTCTCTGCCATTTTTCATGTTTCTATGTAGACCAGGGTTGGTTTGGGGACCTTCTCTTTCAGAGGGCCTTGATAAGGAGCTATGTGCTCATTGGTGTGGACAAAGATAAATTGAAAATAAGTGTATTTCTATTTTGGTTTCTATTTAATTTTATTCTGCTATTGATTCTTCTTTTTTTCTTTATCTTTATTTTTTTTGTGCTTTTTATGACTTTTAAAGAATCTTTTCTGAGACTTTAGTTTTCTGCATTTTTAATATATCTAAGTTGTGATTTTCTATTTTTTTAAATCCTGCTTGAGTGTTTTTATGTTTTATTAATTTTAGAAAGCTCTTAGACATCATTCTTTATTTTATTTTATTTTTTACTCCAATCTCTGTGTTCTTTCTGTCTGAAACAGTGGTTTTATATATATATATATAAATAAAAGCTTCTCATTATTTTTTTCTGTTCCTCTTAAATTCTCTTGTTTATGCTGCGTTTGGGTAATTTCTTTATATGTATCTTCTGATCTTTTTTGATTCTCTCTTTGGTTTTGTTTAATGTGCTGTTTAACTCTTCTCTTGAGTCTCAAACTTCATTGATTACATCAAAAAAATTTTTTTTAGCCATTTTACTTTTTTTTCTTTTTCCAAATTGGCTTGGTCATTTAAAATATCTTCTTGGTCCTTGGCTATGGTTTGATTTTTTATTCTTTAAGCATTTTGTTCCTTGGTTATTTTATCGCCTGTATACCTATTCTGGTATTAAAATCCTTGAACATCTAAATCTTTTTTTTGTTTCTACCAACTCTCACTCAGGATGACTTGTTTTTATTGGTAATTGATAATTATTTTGGAATAATGTTTGACCATGGAAAAATCCCATGGGGGCTGATTGGAGGAGGCTTTCCTCCAGAGGATTTATGTGATCAGACTGGGTTCACTTTAATAAATATTTTGGCTTCTACTTTCTCAAATCATACATGTCATATGAAATCAAGCCCAAGACATATGGTGGCAGTTCTCTGGCTAAAATGATTCATGAGAGATCATTCTTCCTCCTCCTCCTTCTCCTCCTCCTCCTTCTCCTCCTCCTTCTCCTCCTCTTCCTTCCTCCCTCCTTCCTCCCTCCTTCATCATTTTCCACCTGGAATCAAGACTGAGAAAGACGGGTTTTCGTCTTAGCTTCCTTCGTGCAGGCACAAGTTGCCCTGTCATCCTTTTACCCTGGTAGAGGCGTTTCTTTGTATGGGGGCTTATGCCCAGTAGCTTTCATCCCAGCAAAGGCCCAGAGTCCCATCCTCATCTACCAGCGTGGTCACACTTTCTTCCTCAAAGCTCTGGATTCCTGTTATTGGCACTGTCCCCAGAACATTTCTAGCTTTATATTCTATTTATCACTCTACTTTTGGTTTATCTTCATCATCATCATTATTTGTTGCCTGTGGGATTTCTCAGACTTTCTTTTTAGATTAATGATGTATTTAAAAAATATGATTTTTGGAATTTATCCTATATATATATATATATATATTTGCAGTAGGTTGTAGTAGTGGACTCAGAATATCAATTCCTAAATGGCCGGAAACAAAAACTCATCATCTTTTCAGAAATATAAGAAATGAAAATTTCAATTACTCTGAACTCCTGAAGAAGAAGGAAAAAAAAGAAATAAATAATTACTTTGCGATGTGAGAAGGTACATTGAAAATATCTCAAAATCTTGGGAAGTGGTGTGGCTGGATATCGCTAAGAGAGGATATTTTTACTTTAATCACAGTTTCTGCAATGCTTGCAGGTAGAAAAGGGTGATTTTTTAATTCCATTCTCTGTGTTACTGTGAAGCCATTGCCTTAAATTACTTTTTAAAGGCTGTAGATTATAGTCAAATACTCATGGAGAAGACTAGATGTACTGAAAATCTCAATCACAGAATCTCTGACAAAAGTTTCTTAGCTAAGTCTCTATTCTAAGATCCTTCTTTCTCATAGTATCTATAACATGAACATTATCTTAGAATGGATAAAATTCAGTATCTGCTGAATGACCTTACATTTCGAATGTTTTGATTTTATTTTATAATGAACCAAGTAACCCCTTTCCAATAATCCAATTGAGTGTCTTCTATAAATCTTATTAAAGATATAAAACTCAGGGAAAATTGAAAATATGGAATAACACTGGGATATTTAAATAGAATTCTGCCTCATTTTTTTTTTTTCAATTTATCCTATAGACAGCTATCAGAATATTTTCTTAAAACACAAATCTCAATATATGGCTTTTCCTTCAGTCAAGGAACTTTAATCGATTACTATTTCTAACTTTTTGTTAGACTTTTCTATGTGGGTGTCCAGTTTACAGTCAAGTGCTATTTATCTGAACCTAAGCTTGACCACACTTACTCTCATTAGATCAAGATTGATTGAAGTCTTTCTTTGTATTATATCCCGTGCAAGGCAAAGTGAGTCATAGATGGATTGATTAGGCATGGTACTTATCTTCCAGGTAACATTTCGTTCAATGGGGGCAGGGAAGAGGAGAGACAGAAAGCATGTTAAAAAATCACATGGTGTGGTAAGGGCGATGATGTAAATGTATGCAAGTAATCCTTTCTTTTTCTTAATTTACATAGCATTTTTATTTTCATCTTTCATATAGCGTTATCACTTTCACCTTTTAGGATAGACATTTACCTCTGCTATGACTTCAAAGTTTTTGAGGGGCAAGACATGTATATTATGTTTTGTGATGTCTTTATAAAAGATAACTTTTTTAAAGTAGTTTTAGGATCACTCGAGGGGAAGGTATAGAGCTACCCCATATACCCCATATGCCCTCTGCCTCCGCACATGCACAGCCTCCCCTAGTATCGACCTTCCCGCCTGGAGTGGTGCATTTGGTGAAACTTATAAACACACCATAATCACCCCAAGTCCGGAGTTTACATTAGGGTTTTTCTTAGTGTCCTACTTTCTTTGAATTTGAACAAATGTATGACATGTATCTATCATTACAGTATCATACAGAGTATTTTTACTGTCTTAACACTTCTCTGTGATCTGTCTATTCACCCTCCCTCTTCCCTATGATCTCTTTTTTAACTCTCTAACACATTTAGCCGAGTACCTTGCATAGAAAAATGACAATAACAAAACAACTCCGGTAACATCAATAATAATATAAATCACTTATATTTTGTACATCTTGATTCATTTAATTTGTATAACAGCTCTATGAACCGAGTGCTTTCCTTATCCCCATTCAACTGATGAGGAGACTAAGGCACAAATAAGTTAAATAACTTGCTCAGATTCACACAGTTGGTAATGCAAAGCCCAGAGCTGGATACAATGAGTGGTCCGTAGATCTATATTGAAGACATAATGAATTCATGTAAGCTAGCAGTTTTAAAAAAAAAATTTAAACACAAAAGTCTTGGAAATTCTACATCTAATACTTATAAAGTTTTCTTTGGTTTTGGGGCTGTGCAATTTGTGGAGACTGTAAAACTATATCTGCATGAAAGGATTTTATTATGTCAGATGGGAAACCCCTCAGTTTCTTTGCCCTAAGACGTGAAATATTAACACATTTTACCTCTAGCAATTCTTTGGTTTTGTTGTCCTGTTTTTCAAGTCGGATTTTCCTCAAAGGGCAGAAACTTCATTGGAATGCTAGATGTTTCTTGTGTTTTACATGGAAACCTCCCCGATGCTCTGACTATAAACAAGCTTTACTTGCACTGCATAACAGCTGACTTTATAACTCCTGTATTAATGAAAGGCACTACACTGAAAGCCATTTGGAAACCTGGACCTTTTTCGCCTTCCTGGTCTTTTACCTTCAGGCCCTAAGATAATCAAAGCTTGTTGGAGTTAGAAGGGGCTTTGGTGATCGTGAGAGCCAATCATCTCCTTTTATGGACAAGTAAGCTACGGTTCAGAGAAGCTCTAACTAACCCGAGGCAACACTGTGAATTAAGGGAGAACAGAAAGGAGAACAATCCTGTTTAGAGATGAGACTGACCTGCACGGAATAGTCAAAGCCATGATCGGAAGATAGCGTGAGCTATTGCCATAAAGAAAATTACATGCACCGTTCTCTGTATTCAAGTAATTTACATTTAGGAGAAGACAATACAGGGCACAAGGTGCCATACTGCAAAGCGGTCTAATAGGGTGCCCACAGGTGAGAGAGGCTAGATTATATGAGATTGCAGAGGAATAGGGGTGCATTCTGGCTGTTGTGTTCGGGAAAGCAGCGCATTCATTTACTCATCTGACACATTTTTACCTAGTATATGTTCCAAGCACCATTCCACAATCTGGAGAATCAGTGGTGAACAAGACAGATACACTCCATCTTCGCAGCATTTATATCCTGATCGAGATAGATTGTTAACAATGTAGAAATAAACGAAGACCAACAATGAGAATAAGCAAAGGCTATTTATTCAGAGCTTGTTACAGCAAGAGAGTCAGCCATCACTATCACTGTGTTTGGCAGAAACTCAGAGACAGGGGAGAGGGAAAGCTTAATAAACAGAGAAAAAGGGGAGCTTGGGGTAGGCCCTGACTGGAGGCCGTTGGCATGAGGGAGCTGTAGGTGGGCTAATAAAAATGGGCACCCTATATAATTGGTTAGGAGTGCATATTTAGCTTTTTCCAGTTGACTGTAAATTGGAAGCGGGCCAAAAATTAGGGACACTGGCAGTCAGTAATCAAGTCTTGACCATTTGGGGCCAATTTGTTATAGGGATTCATTGTTTGGCTCCCTAGAATGGGTGTTAGCGATAGTAGTCTGACTTCCTGCAAGTCTGATTTGCAGAAAATAGGCTGGCTTTCTGCACTGGTTGCCACAGACTGTGGGTCAGAGTTTTATTTTTACATGCGAGCTAGCCATTGTCTGTCTGTATATCTAGTCTCTCTCTAGTCTCAAACAGATTCTCTAAATAATACAAATAAATGCAATTTAAAAAATCAGAGAAAGGAATAAAGCATAATCAAGAGGTAGAAAGGAACTTATGTAAGACAGGGTAGTTAGAGAAGGCTTCTCTGAAAAAAAGCAATGTTTGAGTAGAAATTATGTGGAGAAAATGTGAGAAGTTTGGGAAGTAAGTGGAGGAAGAAAAGGGGGTTCTGGGGGAGGACGCAGCAAGTGTGAAGGCTCAGTGATGGAAATGAGCTTGAAGTGCTCAAGAGGACAGCAGAAGGCCCAGGGGATGAGCAGGGCGAGTGTTGGGGACAGCGAGGGTAGTTCAGGGAGAGGTGTGGGCTGGGGCTGGGTCATCGGTGTTTTCCATGTCCTCTAGATCTTCTTCTAAGGTTATTGGCAGTGAGCGAGCTAATTACTGATGTCCATTTGGTCACCATGTGGAGAATAGC
Source organism: Rousettus aegyptiacus (assembly GCF_014176215.1). NCBI lineage: Eukaryota > Metazoa > Chordata > Mammalia > Chiroptera > Pteropodidae > Rousettus > Rousettus aegyptiacus. Next base: position 88,291,363 of record NW_023416285.1, on the reverse strand, counting down.
AGGTCAAATGTGGAAGCAGGGAGACAGTTAGCAAGCTAATTGTGAGGACAACTTTGAGCAGAATATTTAAGACAGAGGAAAGATGGAAAGGATATTTTAAAGTGAAGGAATGGTGTCAGCTAAAAAGAGTCAGTAAAGAGAGAATTATGATAGAGAAATGAAGAGAAGTTCAGATTGACTGGAGACCTTGTGTCCTGGGTGAGGAGTGGCTGATAAATTGAGACTAATCTAAGGTAGAATTGCACTAAGTATAGGTTTTTTAAATTAGGAAATAAGCATCTGTTGTAAGCATAATCTCATGAAAACCTTGAGTTAGGGCATTTTATTTCTTTGTGGTTGCACAGTGGGTAAAGGGAGATGAAGTTTGTTAACAGGAACCACCGGCTCTGAAGTTGCCTCAATAATCTGTGTATGAAACAGTCCTGAAACAGTGGGCACAGGAGGAATCCAGGGAAGCTATGGGTCTTGCTGTGTCAAGAACTCCACAGAAGAAGAAAATGTTCTACTGCATGGGATAAATACTTCATATGTTACAATGCACCGTTGTAGCTGCAATACAGATTTTAATTTCAGCCATTGCAGACAGGCCATGTGTAGTGGTTGCAGATGATAGGAAGCCATCATAAAGCAATGAGATTCTGAATAATGCAGGAGAAGTCGTTCAGGCAGCACTGGGGCAGGGAGATACAATGCCTCTGCTTAAAGCAAAGGAGGTCTGAAAATCTTCACCTCCCACAGAAGAAAGCCTGTGATGGCAGGCACTGTACAGAGGTAGAGGTCAATTTCAAAGCACATTTTTTTGGTTTCCATTCTATCTTTTTCTCTATGCATTTCAAAATAGCTGAGTTGGAACTACAGATAAAATTTCAAGTCTTATTCTTCTCAAGCAATATTAGAATTTTCCTCTGGCATAAAACTCCCGGCAAGCATAATTTTAAAGCATATTCATGTCTTTATATGTAAATCATTATTAATATTTCAAATTATTCCCCTAGGAAATATTACTAGAAGAGAAATGAACGGGTCATTTCTAGGTACTTTTGTTTCTAATAGCTCTTGCATTATCCTTGTGAATGTAGGAAATTCAAGAGGTGGAGAGCCTTTTATTATTCCTTTTAAATGCAAATGTGAGGAGTTAGACATGATTTAGAAGCACATCAATGGCTGACACAGAATGAAAAAACAGCGATTACTTCAGTGACTACTAATTTGTACTAGGGGTTTTATATGTTATCATATGTAATCCTCAAAGCAGTCCAGTGAGATAGGTATTTTTATTTCCACTTTTCAAGTGTGGAAACTGAGGCTGTGAGGGTTATCCTAAAGTCTTTGAACCCCCACATTTGACTTCAGGGTCTATGCTCTTAATCTGACCACAGACAAGTGGAATGAACTAGACAGTGACCCGAATGGCTATACCCTAGTCATTTCTGGTTAAGGCTTAACCCTTAGCCTCCCGAAAGAACTATTCTCTCACCTGAAGCCACCCCTTCTGTCTTCCACCCAGAATGACATTTGAAGTTATGTGTTTTACCATAGCTTGAGAAAACCGTGTGATTAGTGATCTTACAAACTCATGGCTCCATGACAATATAAAACAATAGTAAAGTGATTTACTGAGCAATTACTCAGTACTAGCCTCTGAGTAGTTTCTATACACTATGCCATTTCTTTCTTAGGAGAAATGCATGTGATACAATTTGGTTCTATTTTAAAAATCATGAAACCGAAGCTTAGTTTAAGTAGCTCCCCAGTGTCATATACATATTAAAGTACAGAGTTCAGTTTCTAATCCAGAGGTCCTTGACTCCAGTGCCCACATTTCTAAGTTCTACAGAGACTACATCTGGCTAAGCAAGCTACCCCTTACAGTTTCAAACTAAGACATGATCCAATTATGTTTAATTGTTTGCTGTGTAACCAGATGCTTAGATGCATGCTAAAATTTCCTTTTTTTAAATCAGCAAATTATATTTCAAATGGGTCTTTTCTTGGCTCTTACTCTCAGAATACTTTTCTTTCTGTAAAAGCAAATGTGACTGCACTATCTTTTCACAAATAAAAAGGAAAGAAAGCACTTTATTGGGCTTAAAAGCCTACTAATTTGTGCTTCAATTATACCTTTGAAAACCATCAGGCAATGCTCAAACAAATCTTTTATAGTCTTAAAGCACAAAGTTATGTTCTTTATTAAATTTTAAGAGAATCTTCAGGCTAGCTTGACAGTGAGATTGTGTTAATGACATTTTCAGAACAATTTCATTAAAAAATCATTTTATTGATAATTTTTATAGATGCCATCATTAAACAACACATGAGCCATTTGTCAGCCATTTGTGCTTTTACTGAGATTGAGCCAAACGACCAGAAAAAGTTTAGCTAATAGAGACCCCTACACCCATGGGTGGGTTTTTGCCATCTTTTTGGTCTTTTAAGATCTGAAAGGCAACTTTAAGTAAATCCTTTGCTAGCCCCCAAAGATGATTGGACAACTTTGTGTCATCTGCCAAGGATGTTGTTAATTATGTTTTAGGTTACACATTCTCCAATGAAGTTCCTATCTTGGCCATCTCGTTTTGCTCAGCTCTTCTGCATGTGATAGTGTCATCACTGAAGTCCAGTGCCATGGCCACAGCCCTACTCAGATGTTCTGCCGTCATTCTAGGATAGGTTTGCATCAAAGCTATTAGAGGTTTCTAAGAAAAAACTCAAATTATGGTATCGAATAGGTCAGTCTTTTCACATCTATAAAATTTTTTTGTATGAATATTCAAAAAATTTCGAAATTTGTTGTCGAATATATATTATCTGCAGTTATTATTATTATTTTTTCTATTAGTAACAAAGTTGTTTGGTTCATCATACTCAAATCTAGATGCATGTGTGCAAAATTTTCTGTGGGTCCTATACCTAGGTAAAGAATTTGCTTGATGATAAGGTATGCACATTTTGAACTGTATAGAAATTTTCAAATTGCTCTCTAATTTGACTGTCCCATCAACAATGTAAAAGGATCCCCAAGATTTTACATTGTCGTCCTAACAATATTACTAGACTTCTTACATTTTATCCATTTAATGAGTATAAAATGATATCTTTATTTGATCTTAATTTACATTTTCATTAGTATTAAGTTAAGAATCTTTCACTGCCCTTTTATTCACTTTTCTGTGAAATTCCTGTATTTGTTTTTGTTTATGTTTCTATCGATTAGTGTCTTTTTCTAATTGACTTGTAGGAATTCTTTTTTTTTTTATTACAGTCGACATTCAATATTATTTTATATTAGGTTCTGATGTACAGTACAGTAGTTAGATATTTATATAATTTACAAAGTGACCCCTTTGTTAAATCTAGTACCCACCTGGCACCATACATATTTATTACAATATTATTGACTACATTCCCTATGCTGTACTTTATAACCCATGACTATTTCGTAGCTACCATTTTGCACTTTTTAATCCCTTCACTGTTTTAATCCAGCCCCCAATCACCTCCCATCTGGCGACCATCGGTTTGTTCTCTGTCTCTGAGTTTGTTTCTATTTTGTTTGTTTGTTTATTTTGGTCTTCAGATTTCACATATAAATGAAATCATATGGTATTTGTCCTTCTCTGTCAGCCTTATTTCACTTAGCATAATACTCTCTAGATCCATCCATGTCGTCACAAATGGTAAGTTTTTATTCTTTTTTCTTTATGGCCGAGTAATATTCCATTTTATGTATATGCCACATCTTCTTTATCTAATTGTCTGTTGATGGATACTCAGGTTATTTACATATCTTGTCTATTGTAAATAATGCTGCAGTGAACATAGGATTGCATGTATCTTTTCTAATTAGTGGTAGGTTGTCTTTTCATCTTAACAGTTTCCTTTGCTGTGCAAAAATGTTTTAGTTTAACATTATTTATTTTTTTCTTTTATTTTCCTCACCCAAAGAAGTATATCAGAAAAAATATTACTAAGAGCAGTATCAGAGAGTTTGTTGCTTATGTTTTATTCTAGGGGTTTTATGGTTTAAAGTTTTACTTCTAAGTCTTTAATCCATTTCGAGTTTATTCTTGTATATGGTATAGAAAGGCAGTCTAGTTTTATTTTTTGTATGTATCTGTCTAGTTTTCCCTACATCATTTATTGAAGGGACTCTCTTTACCCCATTGTATAGTCTTGCCTCCTTTGTCATAGATTAATTGACCATTTATGCTTGGGTTTATCTCTGGACTCTCTATCCTGTTCCATTGAGCTATGTGTCTGTTTTTATGCCAGTATCATGTTGTTTTGATTATTAAAGACTTGTTTAGTTTGATATCAGGGAGTGTGATACCTCTAACTTTGTTCTTTCTCAAGATTTCTTTGGCTTTTTGGGGTCTACGTGGTTCCATATAAACTTTGGAATTATTTGTTCTAGTTCTATGAAAAATGCCATTGGTATTTTGATAGGGATTGCATTGAACTATAGATTGCTTTGGGTAGTGTAGACATTTTAGCAATGTTAATTCTTCCTATCCATGAGCATGATATATATTTCCCTTTATTTGTATATTCTTCAATTTCTTGTAATCTTCTGAGTACAGCTCCTTTACTTCCTTGGTTAAATTTAGTTTTAGGTATTTTATTTATTTTTTGATTCAGTTATAAATGGGATTGTTATCTTATTTTTTCTTTATGATGTTTCATTATTGGTATATAAAATTGCAACCAATTTCTTAATAATAATAATTTTGTATCTGTAAGAATTCTTTATATATTCTGCATACTAATCCTTTGTTGATTAAAATAATAGTACAAGGATGTGCACTTTGTGGGACTCTTTTCATGGGTTTTAGTAAGATTTATAAATCTATAAATTGAGTCTTGCATTTTTTTTTTTTTTTTGGTAGGATTAGTGCCCGAGGCCCTTATCTTATATTTTTGTAATCTGAGGATGTGGAATCTATTAAAGAGATCTTGTTTGCTGGAATGACATGAAGTTCTATCTGAACAGCTTTGATGTGTCTCTCTCTCCTCCATTTAGCGTTATTAAGCCAAATGCCTACGCGGTTATTCAAATAACAATTTTAATAAAAATTAGATATCGGCATCATCAAAACAATATTACTTCCGAAATGTGATACCTTTTGTGAAGATGAAATAGACAATTTTAGCCCAAAACATTGTAATCGTGTACTGGATAACAACTACCTATTTATTTATGTCACCAGGCTTAGGCAAATGAATTTCTACAGATGAGAAAAACAGCTCAGTTCAACAAATTTTTAAAGCGATTATTTAAAAGCCTTGATTTATTCTCATGTTGTTATTTCATAATTTTATATAGAGAAGATTTCACAGAGCTGCTCCTTTTAACAAGTGCCTTCCACGTGGGCTGTGTTCCCTTGGAACTGTCCCTTTTTGTTTCTATTGCTTACACTGTCTCATTGCCTTTATATTTGTCTGCTGAAGAGATGTCCGCTAGAAGAATTGTTCCACAAATTTTCGCTTAATATTTCAGTTCATCTATTAAATCCAGAAATTTTATCTCTCAAACATAAATCTATCCTTATGACTTTTGAATTTCTCTATTGACATACCTATCCAAAAACCAACCAACAAATTATAAGTGCTTAGCTTAGTGAATTACCAAAAATTGTAGAGCTACCATCCAGGCGAAAAATTGAATATTGCTACCATCATAAATGACCCTTTAATGCTCATCCTATTTTCTCTCTAAAAATAACCACAATCTTACATTTAACACTTTAGTTTCTTTCACTTTTACTAGCTATGGTATATTTATATCATATGTTAGCTGTGTCTTATATGGGTCTGATTTCCATTGATTCATATCGTGCCAAAGTTTGGTGACTAGCTATAGTTAACTCACTTCATATATTCTGTTATATGAATATATCACAATCTGTCTGACTCTTGGGGGAATATTAGGGTTGTTTCTAGTTTTTCGTTGTCATCAGCCATGCCAATACGAACATTTTTGTACAAGTGTCTCTTGGTGTGCATACGTACGCAGTTCTGTTGAATATATTCCTGGGAATGGAATGGCTGGGTCATAAGGAGAGTGTTCAACTTGAGCAGATAATGCCAAACAGTTTTCCCAAGTGGCTTTGCCAGTTTACACTTGACAGCACTGTATGAAAGTTCCCATTTTTCCATATCGTCAACAAAATCTGCTGTTGTTAGCATTTTAAAATTTCATCCTTCTTGTGGATGGCTAGTAGTATTTCATTATAGTTTTCATTTTAATGTCCCCAATGACTAATGGTGGTAAAAATTATGTTATGTACCTTTTCCCATCATTGTTGTTCATTTGGATATTTGCTTTTGTGAAACGTCTGTTGTAGATTTTACCCATTTTTAATTGAGTTGTTTGAATTTATAGCATAGCTTTATGTCTGGATTTGAACCATTTGCCTTGCTACATCTATTGCAAAGATTTTCTCCCACTCTGTGACTTGGCTTTTCATTTTCTTAGTGCTGTCTTTTGTTCTTAATTTTAATGCAGTTCTATTTAGAAATCTTTCCCATTATGGTTAGTGTTCTCGTTGTCCTGTTTAAGAAATATTTTTACATTTTAAAGTCATGAAAATGTTCTCCTTTACTATCTTCTAGAAGTCCTTTATATTTTTACATTTAGATCTGCAAGCCACTCGGAACTTTTCTGTGAGGCTGTTTTCTCCCCCAATTGGACTTCCACTTGCCCCTGCAATAGCTTTTGAAAGGACCATCCTTTCCTCACTAATGTATAGTGCTCTCTTTGTTGTTTGTCAAGTGTTCGTATAAATACAAGTCTGTTTTAGGATTCTTTTTTCCATTCCATTTGTTTATTTGTGTGTACTTATGCCAATACCATAATGCTTTAATTGCTTGAACTTTACAAAAAAATTTAATATTGGCATTGTGTATCTTCTGAAGTATCTTTTTCCTCTAAAGGTATTTTGACTCTCTTTGGCTCTTTGCTTTGATAAAATGTTTAGAATCAATTTATATATTTCCACAATAAAAATGTTAGAATTTTTGTGGTGATTGCATTTACTCTATAGATTTATTTAGGACAAATTGACATTGTTTAATATTGCATCTTTCAATCTATAAACATGATAACTCTTACCATTTATTTTGATCTTGTAAAATTTCTCTCACTGTTGTTTTGTAGTTTTCTATGTAGAAGTCTTACGCATATTTTGTTAAATTTCTTTATGAATTTTTGATCTTTTTATTGCCACTGTAAATGATTCTGTTATTAAACCTATCAACTGAATTCTGTATTTTGCATATTTTATTTTCCAATTTTCAGTTCTTGAATGTCCATTTAATTCTTTTTTATAGATTCCAACTTTCTCTTAAATGTCTTCATCTATTTGATCCACATTTTCTTTATTTCTTTAACATATTATGGCTATTTTAAAGTCTTTGCTAACTATATATTTTAATTATCTGTGTGCTCATTTCTGTCGTCTGCCCTTTCTTTTTAAATTGGTAACATTTCCTAGCTCCTTCACAGTTCTAGTATATTTTATTGTATGTTGAACATTTATATATGTTTGACATAAAAAGAATCATAGAGATTCTTGACTTCTCCCAGAGAGGATTCTCTGTTTCCTCTGCTGGGCAGACAGAGTGAGAATCTTGTTATCTTAATCCAATTCAAAGTCGAACTGGATCGAAGCTGAGTTTGAGTTTTAGTTACACAGTCTACCTCTGGCTCATCTTTATTTCCAGGGTTTGTCTCTCTCAGACCTCTGGTTTAGACCCTGGATGGCCTTATTTTTCTCAACTGTGAACCTCTGTAACAGTTCCAGTTCTATGCTTCAGAGCCAAGTCTCCAGGCTCATACCCTGCATATTTTGAAAATCTGGCAAATACTGAAAAGGAAACTTGACAGTGTGCTTGAAGCAAGTGTTTGTTTCCTGAGCATGGAGAAACGGAGAGAATTTCTATCTGCCTGAAGGAGATTTTTGACCTATGTCCCCTTGCACCTTTATAGTCTCAGAACACAGAAAAGGTTCTGTCAACATATTAGCTATTTTTTTAGTTCCCTCAAATTTTCAGTTTGTGACTGTGAGTGCTCAGAGCGTTTCCAGTTTACATTTTCCCCATTAGGGACTCTATGCTTTCCCCTGCAGCTCGGACAAGCCTTTGGTTTTCCCCTCGGCAAACCTGCAGCTTGAAGGTCTACACCTGAGCTTACCTCATGTTCCGTGTGGGAACATTTAATGGGATGTTATTAGCTCCCCTGAGAAAATTTCTCCTCTTAAATACTCTCCTTAGATTTCTTCTTAGAATGTTATTTCATCTAGCTCTGTGCTTCTACGGGTGCCTAGTATCTTTAAACATATATTTGGAATAATTAGTTTTTTTCCCCCTAGTTGCCGTGGGAGCATTGGCCTGCTGCGAAATATCTATAGATGGGTTATTTTTATTTTTCCTCTTTATTGGCTTCTTAATTATATAGTCATTTCTCTATTCTATTTTTTTAAAATCGTTATCCAGTTACGTTAGCATACACTCTTATTCTCACTGCCTGGGCAATGAAAGGAGTTTCTACCATCTATTTTGCATAACAAAACATCACAAAACTTAATGCCCTAAAGCAACAATTACTATTTCTTGTGTTTCTGTGGTGATCGGGCTGACCTGGAAAATTCTCACTTGGGTTCTCATATATGGTTCTAGTCAGGTGATGACTAGGGCTAGAATCATCTTAAGGCTCAGGCTGGGCTGGGTGTTCTCGATGGCTCACTCATATGGTTGGTATTTGATGCTGGTTGTTTGCTGGGAGTTCAACCGGAGCTGTTAATCATTGAAATAGTTTCCTATGAACTAAAGCCCTTCTGTAGTAAGCAGTTTCTAAAGATACCCTCCTCAATAAACCACGTCCCCCAGTATGCACGACATAGTATATTCTGCTTAACCTTGAGTCTGGGCTGACACTGTGGCCAGAAATTATGGCAAAAATAATGCCACTGACTATTGAGGCAATGTCATAAGAAGCCTTGCAAATTCTATCTGGGTCTCTTGGCATGTTTTTAATGTGATACTTCCTCTTGGAATTCAGTTAACATGACGTTCAGGCTCAAGTCAGGTGGAAAGACCATGTAAAAGCACTCAGATTGACAGTCCCTTCTAGTTGGCGTTGAACTCTAATTTAAGACCTACTCTTCTTGTGAATCTTTATAAAGCCCTGCTCAGCTATTCTTCCTCTTATCACTCTCTTCTGGAATTAGAAAAGAGCCCAAGGGGAAAAAAGCCTGAAATGCTAGGTTCATCTCTTTGGATATCTCTCTTTATCCAGGTCATGGCTATGCTTCCTTCCTTCCTTCGCTTGCTTGCTTTCTCTCTCTCTTTCTCTCTCTCTCTCTCTCTCTCTCTTTTTCTTTCTTTCTTTCTCCTTTATTTTTTCTATTGCTCCATTAGCCACTTAATCGCCAGTTGTGGATCTTTTGAAAACTTTTATGCAGCCTTCTAGTTTTTCTCTGCAAGGAAGATTGGATTGCCACTACAGGAAGTAAAATTTCCATATATCTTTTAAAAAACTTATGATATTGAACTTCTAATGAATCTAATTAGGATAATCTGAAGACTTTTCCTGGACCTCAATCCAACATCATTAGCTATTTAACAGGCTGTGTAAACCTTTTATGTTAAGTAGAGATAGGATTCTGCGAGGATAGTGAAAAAAGAATTGTGTTGATTTTTCCCCTTGAATTTGTTCTCCGATTCATTTATACTATGCCCATTTTGGTTTTGGGCTCAGACTGGCAGGATAACAGATTTTTTAATACTAAAATCATGTGAAAAATATTTCTGAGAAAACCCGAAGAAAAATCTATTGACACAGCCACTTGTCTCTTATGTATACTTTAAGTCCTTGAGGTTGTACCTTATTTATATCTCATTGTATTTTAATACATTGCACTGGAATCATCTACTTATGTTTCTAAGTCCATAGTGAAAATAAAATTTCCTCAAGGACAATGACCATTCCTATTCATCTTCTATCACCAGCACCTAAACACAACTGTCATACAGGCAGCACTTAGTAGATGTATGTTGATCCGGCCTGATGGGAAGCACGAGCTGCATTTTAGACATCACTTAACTTGCTAAGGATATTTAAAAGTTTAGGTCAAGTAGCTTTTAGGTATGAAGAGCTAAATATAAATAGAAGAGTGTTTAAATATTTTGTCCTTATTATTAGGGACAAACTTTCTAGCATTTTCCAATATAAAACAGGGCTTAATTCAATATCAATTATTGCAATAATTATTGATTAAAAGGAAAAAATGAACAGTAAATTATCAGAATAAAAAGCAGTGACTGTATTTTTCCACCAATTCTATTCTTTTCTTTTGCTAGATCTCTCTCTTTCATTCTGATTTTCTTTTCTTTTTTTTTTTTTTATTACTTACCATTGTTATATACAACTAACATTACTTGATACCCACCTAGCATTAAGTGTTAGAGATATAAAAGAAGGTTATATTTTGGAAGGCAAACATTTATTGATCACTTATGATTTGCTAGGTATTACTTTATGTCCTTATGATACAACATTTTCCAGAAGCATACATGTCACTGCTTTCACAAAAGAATTCATAAGATAATCATGGCATTTGATTGGCTATGTGAAGTGCAAATGGAAAACACAGCTGGTAAGCTTCATGGATTTAAAGTAAGTCATCAAAGACTGAGACTGATGTGATTAGGTCTCAAGATAGAGGTAGAACATGGATAGTGGCATGGTTTTTATAAGTTGAAAGACAAACTGGCTGTTTAAAATCATTGGAATTATGACTTATCTGGAGATGAAGAGTCCGATGTGATGCATAATTCGTAAAATAACAAATTGATCAGTTGAACATCAAAATTAGAAACGTTTACTTTTTTGAAAGACAGTGTTGAGAAAATGAAAAGACTTAACTGGGAGAAAATATTTGCAAATAACATGTCTGATAAAGGACCTAGATCCAGAATATATAAAGAAGTATCAAAACTAATAAGAAGAAAGCAAACAATCCAATTTTAAAAATGGGCTAATGTTTTAACCAAAAGACATATAAATAGAAAATAAGCATGAGAAAGGATATTCAAATGTCATTAGTCTTTAGGGAAATGCAAATTAAAACTATAATGGACACAACTACATACTTTTTAAAAAAGATTGAGCATATCAAGTGCTGGTGAGGATGTGGAAGAACTGAAATTCTCACATAGTGATTGTGGAAATTTAAAATAGTGTATATGATGCTAGCCATTCCACCCCTAGGTATTTACCCAAGAGAAACTGAAGTGTATAACCATATGAAAACTTGTACTCTAACATTTCTTGGCATCTTTGCTAACTGGCAGCTTGCTTCTTCAAAGACAGCAAGAGAGACATCACATAAACACTACAGTCCATGTAATTACCACGCATACGTTACCATGTACATCCTATCACCTTTGCTGCATTCTATTGGTTAGAAACAAGTCATAGGTTCAGCCCACACTTAGGGGGAGGAGATCGTGCAAGAACATGAACAACAGGAGGCCCCCAGAGTGTCCATCCATCATAATTGGGGGTGGGAGGACTGCCATAAAGAGGGATAGGTTTACAAACGGGCAGAGGGAAACTTTTGGAAGTGATGGATATATTCGTTATCGTTATTGCGGTGATCGCTTCATAGATGTGTGTGTGTGCGCATGTGTGTGTGTGTGTGTGTGTCTACACACACATATATATGTATATATGTCAAAACATATCAAATTATATAGTTAAATATGTATAATTTATTGTATATCAGTTATATCTAAATAAAGCTGTTAAAAAAAGAATTACATTTGCTTATATATCTAGATTTGAATTAAACAAAAATAAAATAGTGAAGAAAGATTGACATTTCCTTAGCTGCAGACAGTGAGCCTATGGGTATGACCTTGACTGCTCTCTAGATGAAAATGCACTGATGATATTAATGCAGTCAGCTTTCTATAAAGAAATGCAAGGTGTAGAAAACATTACTGCTACCGATATCCATTCAAATGTCACAAAATTATGAGCTCTTATAGTTTCTGTCTTACAAGGAATAATGAACAATACAATTTATACATAGTTGGCTGGCAAGTAACTTCCCCACATGAAGTATGAATAGAATAAAAAAAAATAACCTGTCACATTTGTGAAGCTAGTTAGAGCTCTTAGAGAAGGTATATTATTTTAATGTTAGAATGCAAGTTTTTTTTTCATTTTATCATAATTTTTTTATGATGAAAGTTATGAAAACTTATTTAATGACATGACAAGCATGGAGTAACTTGATAGAAACGAGGACATTAAATTGACTCACTTTTATGTTTACTGCTAATTTTGAAAGTTTATGGGAGATATATCAACAAAAGAGCCAAGAATGGGAAAACATAGTATTGCTTTCTGGTTGGGAGAAATACTCATAGGTTAATATAGTCTATGTTTATAAAACTGGAGAAAATAAGATTTTATTCACAGTGGAAAGAAGAAGTAGCAATCATTGAGTACTAGCTTTATGTTAGAAAAATATGATAGGCATTCATGCTATAAATTGAATATTTAATTCTTGCAAAATTCCTATGACCTGTTTTTTAAAGAAACAAGAAATGGGGCTGAAGTCACACAGAATTGTTCACAGTGGAATTAGTTGTCCAGTGTTGGGCCTCACCATAGGTATTTTGTTTTTGTCTGTAAGGCACAGGATGCCACAGTGTTTAGAAGCATAAATTCTGGAGCCACTGTGTATAGGTTCAAATTCTGGCTGTATAAGTTGATATAAATTATTCTTTATCTCTATGCCTGTTTTCTCTCCTGAATCAATAGTACCTGTCTCATAGGATTATTTGTAAGAATGAGGAAATTTTCATAAAGGGTTAACAATAGTGATTATTCTGTGATTATGTCTTTTCATTACTTTCGCATGCTCTCGGGCACGTGCATTAATCAGGGTTTTCCAAAGAAACAAAATCAATAGGATTGATTGACTGACTGATTCATTGATTGATTTGTTGGTTGGTTGTTTTATTGATTGGCACAGTTTTGGAGACCGATAAGTCCTGAGATCTGCAGCATGAATTAGCAACCTGGGGTAAGAGAGCTGATGTTTCAGTTTGAGTCCAAAAGCAGGGCAAAACTGAAGTTCCATTTTGAAAGTGGTCAGGCAGGAGGAATTCTCTCTTACTATGGATTGGCAGAGAGGTCTTATTCTGTTTTTGTTCTACTCAGGCCTTGAATTGATTCAATGAGGCCCAACCACATTAGGGAGGGTAATCTGCTTTATTCGATTTACCAATTTAAATGTTAATCTCATCTAAAAACAGCCTCACGGAAACACGCAGAATATTTTACCGACTATTTGGGTGCCCTATGGTCTAGTCAAGTTGATGAGTAATATTAACCAGCACGGCATGGAAACTGTCAGACAGCACATCAACACCGTACATGCCTACATTCTGTGCTTTTTGTGATATTTTTGTTTGAAGTTTATTGATGTTTAAATGTTTTATTAAAATATTTTATTGTTATGTTTACACTTCTTCTATTACTGAATACTGGATGGTTCCTTGTCTTGTCACAATGATTATGATTTCTCTCCCTTCAGAATGAACAATTTATGTTATATTGATCATAAGATGACAAGCGGGCTGGTTATTGTGAAAACAAATCAGAATATTTGTGAGTGATGAAGTGACAAATCTTATGTTTTTTTTTTTTCATTGATAAAAGATTCACTCATTTAAAAAAAATTTGAAGTAATTCAGAAATGATTGGAGCCTGGTTGGATCTTAACTATCATTTCAGTAGCAAGGGAGACATTAATCAAAACTTGAAGAATAATAATTTTGGTGATATTAATAATACCAGTAATAACATTTGTCATTCACTGAGCACTTACTTTATGTCAAGCACTGTAACAGGATCTTCACAGCAGTTGCTTCTTAATCCTGACACACACCATGAGTTTGGACACTATCTTATTCCTAGTTTACAGTCAAGGAGACTGGTGGTCAGATGAGTTAGAGAAGCAATGGAGCCAGGCTGGGCTTGTGAGACTTGAGTAGTTTGACTTTTAACACACTACTCTGTCCTTCTGAAGGAAGGAGCGATGCCTCAAAGCACAGAACCCCTTTGGGAGATGGGTTGTTCCCTGCTGGCCTTCTCTTCCAAAGGACAGTCACTAAGGAGTGACATCTTAGTTTCAGTGCCTGGTCTACCCATTCCCTTTCTAGTCACTGTGATTACTTCCTCTTTAGTGCTAACTTACAGTGAGAGTTAGCAGTTGTTCTAAAATATACTATATTGATAGAAAATTTGAGGCATAGGAAGGCTAACAGATCAGGGGACAATTGTCAGTAAGAAGACAGATTATTGCTCACAGTTTCTGAGGGGAGGACATATCATGCCATCGGAAGGCCACCTGGGGAAGCATTGGAGCTGGTCTTGAGGCAGAGGGGTGAAGGAAACTGTGAGCAAGAGCCTTTACTGCGGTTTCCACAGGGAGGAATGGGTGAGACAGGGTCAGCAGGCTTAGGATTGGCTAGTGCGAATAATTTCACTGGGCTGTGGGACATCGGGTGTGTTCTGAGTGTCTGGTTTCTGGGCCTGGGGTGATTAAAGCAGATGTATAGTGGCTTGGAATATGTGGGGAATAAGAAAGGTGGTTGGGGCTGTGGACTATGGATCGGTTGGTTTGTATTCGAAAAGGACACTCTCTGGGAGGAGAACTCCTCCCAAGAAGACAGATGCTGAGGGAGGTTGGAGCCCAAGGCAGGGAACCTCAGGCATATTGTCAGGTTGCCCAGAACAAGGCATGTCCAGCATATGTTTACAGGGCAGATGTGAAAGCGTCAGGTTTATGGAAGTTAGAAACACAGTAAATAATAACAGACCAACCTGCTTGCTTCTATCAGACAAAGGGGATTTTACAAGGTTTAAGTTTATCTTTAGCCCCCTAATTTACCTGTTTTGGCAGAATTACTCAGAAGTATTCTTACAGTGCCCATTCATTTCCGGGCGGTCTGTAGACTTCCACCTGCAGTGACAAAGCCCTCTGTCTGCAGAGAGAAACAGCTCATGAGTGTTTGCACTCAGGCACACATCCTCCATTTTAAGGTATAAAGGGGCGTACCACCGGGGAAGATGATAAAGCCTCAGGATGCCTAGAGGTGCTCTGAGAAGGGGGCTCAGACCGTGCCAGTATGCACCCCAATTCCTCAGGAATGATACTTGCTGGGCCCACAATAAGGCTTTGTCTTTATTTCTGCCCGATTAAAAAAATTATTATATATTGAAACTAGTCTCTCTTCGAATTCTTCCAATCTTTTTCCTTCTTTTTACTCTCATTTCTACGTTGTTTATTGATTGGAAGTGACTCACAGTTTTGGAGATTATGGGTGTTACAACCATAACCAATAATAATAATTATAATATTAGTGATAAAGCAAGTTTGATAAAGACAAAATATCTTCACCGACAAAGGAGGAAAATCAACTGCGTGAACAACTGGTTCTAGGACATAGAAATATCCTTTTAACAGAGAATGGAGGAAAGGGCAAATTTGGAAATATTTATAGTTTAAAATGAAGGCCTGTCAGGTTTGTAAGAAGCAGGTAGGTTGAACTGAGTAGGGTGATTGATGGATTTCAATGTGGCATGAACATGTAGTGAACGATTGCTCCACACATCTGTGCAGACCCAAATATTGCAATATGTTAGCTGTCAGAAGAACTTTGGAAGAGGTTATGCACTGTACCTTCTTTCCATTCTAATTTTAAGTGCATGACGAAGGTGGCATTTTTCTGAGTGACCCCAAGGAACAGAACTGGTAAGTTTCTGATGGGACAAGTTGAGTAGTGTGGACAACCCACTCCAGATGGACTGTGTGGATGACAGCAGATGAATTGCCTGAAAGAAAGAACTGTTATGCGCATCCTTCTCGAATCTACAAAGGATTAATTAATCCCTGTGAAGGGTTAATTAAAGGAAGACTTTAGTTTTTTTATGAATCAGCTTTACTCTCATGCCCCTTTGATGTTCAGGATACAGAAATATAAGTGAAGCATTAACAGAAAAATTATATATTTGGTGATTGTCCAGGGATATTTTTCAAAGTTCTTCTTCAAATAGAAGGTGTGGTTGGCTTTGGGTCATAAATGAAATGAAAGGTAGAGAGATACTGGAAAGTGACAATAACATGTGTAATCTAACGCAGAACTTCCAAACCAGTGGTTTGTAGGGTTGCCGGATGACATGGAATGACCTTTTCAATTTTCTCCAAGATTCCTTGAAGACCTAACCATGTTATATGTACGCCATGACATTAATATGATTGGAAAGTACTAATTTAACTAACTGTTGTCTAGAAGGATAACAATATCTGTTTTTTATATTGACACCTTACCATTGCCTCTTTAACGCAATGACCAGACTTTTCACTTATTATAAGTGCACTTTCAAAGGCAAAGCGTATGTGTTATTTAAAAGGAAAGACACCAAGATTGGGGATGTGTGCAAGCATGTGAATTAAGCACCAGGAATGAACTTGTTTTCTGTGTCTGATCCGTTATTCATTATTTTGTTAATGAGCGGGCCTTTATATTACTACATTGATTAAGTTGGGTTTATGGAGATCTGTTCTGTAGATGACCAGTTGAATAGAAAAATCACCTTTCCTTAGTTCTAACCTAAAATGCTCTGATTTAGGTGAGTGCATTTCGTGGGATTGTTCTCCATGTTTAGAGAGCTCTAAGCTGGAAACTAAGCATTCTTTCTGGGTCAAGATATCACCTAAGATACATAAATCAAGATTGCTTTGTGTTTTTCTTTTATAAATGGTGCTGAATTGCTATTTGTTTTCTCTTGTAAGGTTAATACAACTCTTGGCAGCATTACTTTCTCCGTATTTTCTATTTCAGTGACCAAAGTCACTAAATTCTTAATCATGTAAGCCAAAAATGTGGGAGCTATCTCTGACATGTCTCTTTTTCACCTCCCACATTGAATTAGTCAAGTCCTTTCAAATTTCTCTCTATTATTTCTGCTTCAGTTTATGATCCCATGGATTATTACAACAACTTCTTTATTGGTTTTTCAAAATCCAAGCCTCCCCTTCCTCTTCAGTCTGTCCTCTGCACTGTACCAGAATGTTCTTCCTAAAATGCAAGTTTGCTTTTGTTCATTTCTGTTGCCTGCAAGAGATGAAGACTAAATTCTTAGTATAGCCATGAGTAAAGGGTTAACAAAACTTTTTTCTTTCTACATGAGACATTTATCTTGAATTAAGTGCTTCTTTCTCCAAAACCTGATAAAAGTGGAATGTCAGCTGTATTACTGGGCAGTATTCTAACGGTAAAATTGACTGTCACTGGTATATTGCGTTAGCCTAGGAGAATTGCAGGTGCGAAACTACAGTTTTGGGCCCTTGAGTGTGGTGACTGACACTTGTGACTGGGCATGCCTCTTTGGATCCCTGGAAGCTGTGTCTAGAGCACTGTTACAAGAGATATTGGTTTCTATATGGATCGTGAAGCTACTAAACTGATGTGGCTCCCACATCCACCAACGAGATCTCATTCCTTAGCCCCTGTGCGTTGGTTGAGGTCGGGCCAAAGAAGACCAAACTCTGTACTGCCGTGGAGACTTCTTTTAAGGAACCATGCATAACACTGCCCTGCTGGCATATCCACGTCCTTCTAAGTAAATCTTACGCCATGTGTAAACTGCTGTACTCCTGTGGGCTTGACTGTTTAGCTGAGGTCAAAGATCAACAAGAGGCTGACTCTGCAGTGGTATACCTGTTCTCGTTTCTGCTTCCCACACTTACCTCCAGCCTCTCTCAAGCTCATGTCCTTTATACTCGTTTCCACTAAATGAAGTAAAACCTTGCTGGGATGTGTTCTTTGAATGTCTAGAGCAGGGACTGGATGGCCTGTGGAACAGGTCAGGCCTACTGTCTGTTTTCTGTATGATCTGATGCTGGGAATGATTTTTAAATAGTTGGGAAAAAAATCTAAAACAGAAAAATATCATAACATATAAATATTATATGAAAACCAAACGTCAATGTCCATAAATAAAGTTTCATTAGCACATGGCTATACTTGTTTATCGTTTATGCATGGTCTATGGCTGCATTTAAACTGTAGTGGCAGATTTGAGCAGTTGTGACAGCATGAATGGTCCAATAGAAATTTCTGTAGTGATGGCCATGTTTAAATTTGCACTCTTCAATATGGTCACAACTCACCCTATCTGGCTATTTAAATTTAATTAATAAAAATTAAAAATTCAGTCCTCAAGTCACACTGTTCACATGTGTCTGGTGGCTACCATGTTAGATAGCACTGGTTTAGAAATCTGGCTTTGTCATGTTGGCTAATTTCATAGCACCCTGAATATAACTGTGTTATCGTATTTAATACATCGTTTAGTGACATCTTACTTTTTTAAACTGTTTTTTTTTTTACCTAGAAAGCGAATATTAAGGAGGAATTAATTTTATTTGACTTTGTGTTATTAGAGTCTACTCTAGTACGTAGTAGATGGCAAGACCTCAATAAAAATTTGTTAATAGCTCTGTCTGGTAGAAATGTTTTAGATACATGGCTTGTTGAGCTGCTTTTTTTTTTCAGAGTCATTGTAAAGATTTTAGGAATCAACTATAATATGACTAGACTTGCGAGAATGACCAACAGGATGGTTATTACTCTCCTAGTATCAGCTAGGCTTTGTGCTGGGCATCACCATGTGCAATATCTTAATTTAATTCCCACAAATGTGCAAAGTAAGTTATTTATTGTAGTCATCATCACATAGCTACTAAAGGACAAATTCACTATTCTTATATTAAGAATATATTATATTCTTATATTCGCTTACCCCACCCCCCACCTTGGGGATTTTAGATTTGTAAAAGGAACATTCTTTAAATCAATTAAATGATTCTCTAATGCAAAATTTTAATGATCCAGAATAAATGAGAAGGGATGATATTTAGGGGCAGAAATATAATCTCCGGTTTTCTTGGAATCTTGTCACATGAGTTATTGTCTGTTTGTGTGCTTTATTAGAAGATTCCAAATATGTTTAAATAATATAATTTTATTTATATATATGGTGGAGGAAGCTATTTAAGGGGTTCAGGATACACTACCCCCAAATATGGCACCTTGGCATATTGAATATTTTAAGCTAAAGGAGTTCGAGGAAACAGCAGAAGCAGACCTTCCCCCCAGCCTTCTTTCCTGAACCAGGTCGTAAGACTTTCACATGAGAGATGCCCTCCCTATGCTCAGAAGAAAGGAGCATCCTTACCTCTGAAGACAGACACAGGACTCCTAGAAGAACCCAGACAAACAAGCCTTGCTCGGTTTCTCTCAGTTTACCGCACTTACCTCACACTCTTTAACTTCTCATATTCCTCCACAACTGTCCACTCTTCATCAGACCTTGCATAAAAAATACTCCGGTCTGCTCTTTCAGATCTTTATTTCCTGAGGAAAACTCTCATGTAAGGTAAAACTTATATTCAGTAAATCTGTGTGTTTTCTTCCTATTAATCTGTCTTTGTCAGATTTTCAGACCTAGTCAGGGACTCTAAAGGGTTTGAGGAAAACTTCTCTCTACCTTATCTTTTAAATTCAATCTCCTACTCTACATAGAGATAAATATTATAAATATTAATGCATATCCTTCTAGACTAGGTATTTTTTCAATATACGAGTCATTTAGTTTTTACATAATGCAGTCATTCTATAATCACTTTCTTGTGACTTGCTTTTATGACTGACTCAATCAGATATTTGAGACTGTCACATGTTAGTACATGTCTCATTATTTATTGCCACAATAATGCTGTGTAATTCCCCAAAACTTAGTAACTTAAAACAGTCATTTATTACTTCTAACAGGTCCCTCATTTAGTTTGATAGTTTTTCCAATCTAGGCTGATCTTGGTTGGGTTTTTCCATGCATCTGCTGACAAGCAGGCTAGTTGCTGGGCTGGTTTATAATGACCTCAGCTGGAAAACTTCGCTTCTCTCCATGTATTTCTCACATTTCTCAAGAGGCTAGCTCATGCATGTTGTAATCGTGAAGCTGGCAGAGTTCTAAGAGCTGATGGAGAAGCATACAAGAGGTGTGCATCAAATTCGCTACTGTCCTGTTGACTAAAGCAGAGCACGAGGCCAAGCCTGGTTACAAACACTGCTGCAAAGAACATCTTTATACTCATGTATTTATGTCCACATTTAAGTTTTCAATAGGAATACATCCAAGAGAATCTAGAATTTTATTTTTCATTAAAAGGAAAAGAAAGTGAGTATAGTAAAAAAAAAAAAAAAATTCCTATAAATCTAAGAAGGCTCTTTCTCTGAATTTACTGATTCCTGCCTTTGGAAACAACATTTTGGGCCCCCAACCTGAGATTTTTGACTGATTGTTGAATCAGTTAGGAGTAAAGGCCATGCTTCTTTCAGTTTTCTTTTGTTCCTCTTAGCGGTTTAAAGTGGGGTCCAATAAAGAGAAATAGAAACTGAGGAACTGAGCCGCACATAACATCAGGTGAAACTTGATTTTATTCTATATTTAACCTTTCTTTTTAGAGTTTCGTGATGTCATAACAGCTAGGGCCGGGTGATATTTAATTTTTTAAAAAAGATATAAAAAGCTAAGCAAATAAAAACTTTAAAGTTAGCATATGTGGTTATTTCCTTTTGGGATCTATAAAACAAAATAGAACCAATTAAAAGTGACACTGAAACATATATAATATATATAATATATATTATATGATATATGATATATATTACATTTATATATTATATGATATATGATATATAATATATAATATGATATATATAATATATATCATATATATTATATACAATCATTAACTATTTCTTATAATATGTTCATGTTATAACCTTGTACATGGATCAGTGCCTAGCACATAGTAGGTGTTTAAAAAAACTTTTGCTGAATAAATGTCAAAAAAAATTTTTTTTTAATCCATACTGTACGTCCCTTGTCATGGAGATGATGTGATAGGAGGAACCGGGCTATTTGAGATCTGGGCGATCTTGTGTTTTAGATTCTCAGGGACAGTTTTACACAGCATGAGGATTCTGTTTTGCTTGATTCTTCATTTGGTGTCTAAGATGCTTAGAATAATAATT
Organism: Rousettus aegyptiacus; assembly: GCF_014176215.1. Classification (NCBI taxonomy): domain Eukaryota; kingdom Metazoa; phylum Chordata; class Mammalia; order Chiroptera; family Pteropodidae; genus Rousettus; species Rousettus aegyptiacus. The sequence continues at coordinate 88,270,180 of NW_023416285.1, read as the reverse complement.
TCCCACCATTATGCACTTCCATTTAGTCTTAGATATAAGAGTCTTTTAGGTGCAGCATAAAGATCAACGCATTAAAAATGGATTTATAAAGAGCCCAGAGCCTTGTTTGGGGTCATGTAATTGAAGACAATTTTCCTAAACATAATGAGAGCAGCCAAGGACTAAAAGCTAAGAGTTTAAAAAGGTACAGATTTATGCAAGAATGAGACACGCCAAACCATTAAACCATTATATGAAGAAAGTAATTTTTCTTTTCTGAAATTGCATTTCCTAATAAGTCAAAGTTCAATTTATTTTACTTATAAATGAATAGCCACTTTAGCCCTGCCTCCTGCCTGTTTGAATGTAGAAGTTCAGTTCAGAGAGTGGGGAGGAAAAATACAGTGCCATTGGTCTCCCTTAGAGGAGAGAAGATGGTATAATCACCAATTTCAATTAAGAATATGGAAAGAAAAATATTAAAACCTTCTCCACATTAAAAAAACAGTATACTTTCATTGTCACTGACAAGAAAAAAATGTAGCCTAAAGCACGATAACATATTAGCAGTCATTTTTCTTTGTCATTCTGGAAAAATCATTAAAAAAAATGAACGTAGGTTCTTTCATTAACTATAAATATTACCACTGACACTATGCAAGTCAATCTACCATACTTGTTCTTTCAAATGGACAAATATGTTGAATACATGGAAATGCTTTTGTCTTAAAAATTTAGAAGTCTCTAAGAAATGGTGGCTTAACCACATTTAGAGTCTGTCTGCAAAGAAAACATGTAGGAATATTGCATAATACAACCTTTATTTCTCTAAGTCACATGAGGATACATGATGGGATCACTTCTAAAAGAATCATCCTTTATTTGCTGGCTCTTAACACCACCTGCTCACACAGAGCAGTCCCCATTACTTTACAAGTCCCCCAAAGTGTCCCCAGGGCAAGGATTTCCCCATCTTCTTCACTACCGCCCCAGCCCTACCTCGCTGATGCTGGCTGCCCATGACGTCACTGCCCAGGGCGTTGCATGGTTGTCGGTGGCAGTGCCACTGGAAGAACTTGTGCTGAGGTGCGCTGCCTCCCCGCCCAGTGATTGCCCTGGAGGCGCAGTAATGCCCAATCAGAAAAATCATGTGTTAAACATTACGTTTTCTTATGAACACGGTAAAATGCAAATTTTGCATGACCGCCATTTCTGAAGGAAGAAATTCAGGCTGCCCTACATATAACCTAAAATTTGGAGGATGGGGTGGAATGAGTGATCATGGCGATGATGGTGGTTGTAGGAAAAGCTTATAGTACAATACCGTCTGCTACATGTTTATGATTATTATCATCATTTCCCATGTGGGTGACATCATTACCTTACTTTGGAAGTAAAAGACTAGATAGTTTCTACTTGGTGATAGCTTTAGTGGTTTATAAAATGTCAGTATGCAATTTATAATTTATATAATACTGGCAAAATATTACGTTCATGCAGTGCAAATTTTACAATTAAAATCACATGTACATTATAGAATTAAACCTCCGTAAAAACTCTGTGAAAGTAGGTGATGGAATTAAATGTTGCAAGTGAAGAAATTGAGGCTTGATTTCATTCTTTCTCCTGGCTAAGTAATATTCCTTTGTATAGACATACTATCTTTTCTTTATGCATTCATCTATCAATGGACACTTAGGTTGCTTCCATATCTAGGCTTTTGTAAATAATGCTGCAGTGAACACAGGGGTGCATATATCTTTTTGAATTAGTGTTTTGGATTTTTTCAGACTAATACCCAGAAGTAGAATTGCTGGGTCATATGGTAGCTCTATTTTTAATTTTTGAGGAACCTGGGTATTGTTTATCATAGTAGTTGCACAAATTTACAAGCTCACCATCAGTACACGAAGGTTTCCTTTTCTCTACATCTTTGTCAACACTCCTTTGTTGATTAATAGATGATAGTCATTTTGACAGGTGTAAAGTGATATTTCATTGTGATTTTAATTTGCATTTCTCTAATGATTAGTGATTTTGAGCATCTTTTCATACATCTTTGGACATTTGTATGTCCTCTTTGGAGAAATGTCTATTCGAGTCCTCTGTCCATTTTTCAATCAATTTTTTTTAGATGAGCTATATTAATTCTTTATATATTTTGGATATTAACTCCTTATCAGATATATCGTTGGTAAATATCTTCTCCCAATTGGTAGATTGTCTTTTTATTTTGTTGATAGTTTTAATTTTGTGCAGAAGCCTTTTAGTTTAATGTATTCCACTTTTATTTTTTCTGTTACTTTTGTTTTTGGTGTCACATCCAAAAATTTATCAGCAAGGTTGTTGTCAAGTAGCTTACTGCCTTCTAGGAGTTTTAAAATTAGATCTTATATTTAAGTCTGTAATCCATCTTGAGTAGATTTTTGTGTACGGTGTAAGATAGTGGTCTAGCTTCATTTGTTTGCATTTGGGTGTCCAGTTTTCCTAACACTGTTTACTGAAGAGACTATCCTTTCCCTATTTAATATTCTTGGCTTCTTTGTCATAAATTAATTGTCCACACATGCATGAGTTTATTCCTGGGCTTCCTATTCTGCTTCATTGATTTATCCTGTTTTTACATCAGTACTGTCTTGTACTGGTTACTATAGTTTGCAATATAGTTGAAAATCAGACAGCATGATGCCTCTAGCTTTGTTCTTCTTTCTCAAGATTGCTCTGGCTATTCAGGATCTTTTGTAGTTCCATACAAATTTTACAATTGTTTATATTATTTCTGTAAAAAATGCCATTGAAATTTTGATAGGGTTGATTTCTTTAAAAAAAATATACTGTTTTTATTATCTCTTAGAGTAGAATATTTCAATTTATCTCATTTCTCATTTATTTTTCCTTTCATTTGGAATTTCAAATTTTCTGTTACAACTACCCAGCAAAATTTAATTAGATTTATCTAAATTATCACTTCTATAATCTCCATTTGGTTCACAATTATATTTTCCAAATCTCTTATAACATTTTCCATCTCTTCATTCATTAAGAATATTTTCATTTATGTTTTTGAACATGTTTATCATAGCTTCTCTAAAGCAAATTTATTAGCCTCTATTTAGCTAACTCCACCATCTGGGTAATCTTAGAGTTCGTTTCTGTTGACTAGTTTTTGTCTTGAATATGGGGAAATTTTTGTTTTTGTTTTGCTTTAACGTCGATTAATTTTTTTTGTTGTGTATATCAACTGTGATTGATATGTTGTAGAGGTTCTGGATTTTGTTGTCTTTCGATGTTGAATCTCGGCTTTTGTTTCAACGAATAGTTCACTTAGGTGAATTGCAACTTTTAACCCTTGTGAGCAAGCAGCTGAAATTTCCCCTTAGTTCTTGAAGCCTGAAAATATTTCTTTCATGTAGTCCCCTAGCTGATGTGTAGTTCAGGGATCATAGAAGGATTTGGATAGAGTCCATAAACAGATCTAGTCCCTCTCCTTTATAGCTCTCTTTGCTGGGGATTTTCTCCCCCAGACCTGCACTCTACCTTCTGATCACAATGTACTGAGCTACATTAACAGGCATTTCACCCAGTGCAGTTACACTTTTTCGAAGGATTTTCTTAATTCATGAACCCTTTCCTCACTCTCTGATACCTTAACTTAGAATATTTGTCTTTATTCATATTTTGTCTAGAGTGTGTAATTGTTATCCATGGGAGAGTCATTCACTCTGCAATTACTGTAAGAGGGATCTGTACAGACTTTTAATATGCTAAGAAAACCATAAACTATGAAATCTGCCTTACGGTATCTTATGAAGGATAAGTCAAAAAGCATTTTGAAGTCAGATTTTTTTAAAAACTGAGTGATTGATAAAACAATAAGTGTTATCTATTTGTTCACATTGTGAAATAAATCAATTACAGATACTCTAGCTTGTAGCCTAATGCAACTCTTCCTAAACACATAGTAACTAGCATGTATTTATAAGAAATCTACAAAGGCTGATCAATTAATTCATAGTAAAGCTGACACTTGTGATTAGTATTTATCAATGGCCAGATTTATATGTAACTTTGAAAGTTCATTCATTAACAAAACATGTAAAAAAAAATGTCAGTGTCAACATAGACAATAGATGTGTAGAAAATATTTTGTTTTGGGTTTTTTTGAGAACTGTTTAGTTGTTTGGAAACTGGCAGTAAATATGGATAAAAGTTATTCAAACACCCGGTTAAAATGAACAGGTATTTTTTTTATCAATGTCACTGAAACTAATTAAAGTGGGTGACTGGAATAGGTTCAAGGTGACATTTTGTTTTCTTTTAAATAATATTTTCTTTTTTGTTTTTTTTCCTGCTAAAAAGACTGCAATTTTTATGAAATGATTTTTATAACATGTATTCATTAAAAAAAAAAAAAAAACTAGCCAGAGTAGGGACTCATTATATACTTTTCCTTACATTGAAAATATGCTTTCGTAGGGTGTTGAAGAGAAGCAAAAATAGGAAATTTCAATGTGTTAAGCATATGTGGTAATGGATTTTTATGGTAAACAGTCAAGTATCGTAATATTTAATAAGAATTTTGCATTCTTCTTTCTAAGTTGTATCTTAAGATGACTTGTTTTACATGTAAGGATAGATTAGATTAGATTGTAAATAGCTTGGGGTTAGAACTGCATCATACTCCTTTTTACTGTAGAGTCTAGCACAGTGCCTGGTATATACTAAAAAGACAAGAAAAATCTGATTTCCAAATAGTATTTTCTACTATAAATACCTTCTTAAAGCAACGAAGAATAATTTACATCGTTAAATTTTTAACATTTCTATCATAGAGTTTTAATACGATCACTTCAATCTTAGATATATTTCCTTTTTGTTTTAAAGTATAATGATTTATTGGGTAAGTGAAAACTTTATTCTTTAAGTAAAATATTAAAATTTGGAAACAATCTTAGCTCTCCTACTTCAAAAGTGAGTGTCACATTTTCAGAACTAAAAAACCAAACAAACTAAGGAGACTATTGTTTAAAGAAAAAAATAATTAGGCTCCAAGTTTCTTAAGGTGATGGGTATACTATTCTGGTTGTCTTTATATTTGGAAGTTCTAACCTATAGTAGAAAATTAATGAATATTGCATTAAATAAATGAAGAGTGAATGCTATGGTTATTCAAATATCTTATTAAAATAATAAAGGTGATCCTAATATTTCTTAGCTAATAAACTGTGAATCAGAAAAAAATCATAGAATATCAAGTCACTATATGTTTGTACACTCCATCAGAATTTTCAAAGAAAACGTTAGCTTTCAGTCACCTAATTAAATATATTTGTTTTCCCTCCTAGTTTTATCATAAAATGTTATTACACGTATGTTCACTTGTTTAGATTTCCTATTTGTTTACTGTTCCTGACAGCTATTGGGCAATGCACTGAAGAACTGAGTGTTTTGCACTTATTCTGATTGATAAGCATTTTGTTTGAAGGGCTGCTTGTTAGTGAGTGGGTGCCCACCCACGACTCATTTCAGGAAAGGAGCCCCCCAATGCTCATTGTCTTCTCTTCACCTAATAGGTGAATCATTTGGAATATGGAATGTTGTGCAATTCTTCCATTCAAATTTATTTAGCTTCTATAAAATAAAGACAAGAATGATCTATAATTGTAATGCAATTGGTATTTTTATTACATTCTTTCACATACACCAACTACCCAGCTGAATTGAAAATAAAGCATGTGGATCTATTTCATGTTATTATCATTAGTCAGTGGTGTCCAGTCAGAGAAAAGAAACCACTCTGAATAGAGGGGAATCTAATGCAGAAACCATGACAGTTGGGCAGGAAGGAGAAAAAGAATGGTGAGTGTTACTGTCCCTTTGCTGAAGCCCCAAATCCCCACTTAACTTCAGCTGTTGAGAACTCTAAAACTATTGGGGTACCACTTCCTCCTTATTTTGGGTTTGTAGATAGGTATTTTTTTTCTTTTAAAACTTTATTAGGATACATAGGCCAATTGGAGTGAACTCTATTTAATATGAGTTATTGTGCATAAAATCTAGTTAATGAAACACTTTCATGAGTATCTGCTGCTGTTATTATGATGACACCAATACCTTTTGAAATCCTAGAACGAAAGCCCCTGTCTTTATTCAGTACCATTCGTTGAATTGAATTAAGGAATTTATGAGTTGTGACTTCAAAAAGAGTTCATAAAGGAGGGAATAACTAGGTTACTAAATTTTAAGAGACTTTTAATCCAATAATCTTAGAAAATCGATTAAATTTTATACTTTTTACTTGCTTTTAAGAATTACATAGAAAAATCAATAGGGCTGATTAAATTGGGATGTGTCTGCTTGTTCATATGTAAATGTGTGATATCATACTAGGCATAATACACTGTTACATAAAATTTATATTTTTAATTTTATATCAGATATTTGAGTGTGTAGGTATAATCATTTATAAAAGTCTAGGTTTCAGAGATTTTGTTGGTACTTATGAAATGAAAATTTAAAATATACTGTATACTATTTTTATATAATGGAAGATTTCAAGCATGTGGAAAAGTGTAGAAAATAATATGAAGAACACCATGTGCCTGTAACCCATGTTGTTTTAGAATTTGGAAAAGATTTGAAGCATAAGAATAAAGCACAACGAGTAACTTTTTAGTGCACAATTACATTATGTATCTTTTTGAAATCTTTAGAAATTTGAGTTGATCCCTTAAAGTTAATTCTGTCTCCAGGGATTAAAAATTCTGTTTCTTTTATTCATTCATTCATTCATTCATTCATTCATTTTTATGGTGACATTAGTTAACAAAATCCAATAAGTTTCAGCTGTACATTTTAACAGTAAAGTATATATGTATTTATGCTGTGTGCTAACCTCTCATAGTTAGATTTTTTTCTGTCACCACATATTTGACCCCCTTTACCCCATCTATCTGCCCCCCCACTCCCCTCTACCCTCTGGTAACCATTAGTCTGTCGTCCATGTCCATGAGTCTCTGTTTGTTTGTCCTATTCATTTGTTGCTTTTAGGTTTATATCCCACATGTAAATGGTATCATGTGCTTATCAACTTTTCTGTCTGGCTTATTTCACTTAACATGATTATCTTGAGGTCATCCATGTTGTCGCAAATGACAGTATTTCATCTCTTTTTATGGCTGAGTAATATTCCATTGTATATATGTACAACAGCTTTTTTATCCAATCATCTATTGTAGGACTACATTTTCTATTTCTAAATGAGATATTCTAGGAATGGTGTGATTTAGTTAGTTTAGCATATTCATAGGTTCATTAAACATCCTCGGTTCAGTCTCTTTGATTCTGTTTTATATTAAAAACTGTCATCCCGTTTTTGAAAAATTATCTTCTTATGTTTCTATAGTTTATAGTGTATGACACATGAAAAACTCTGTAAAAATGACAGACCAAAATCAAAACATGTACATAGTATTAACACAGAAGTATCAAGTATCTTTTGAGCATGCGGCATTATCAAGCATGTTAATATTTCACAGAATAGTTGTAATAAAATTAAGAATCTATTATTTAAATGAAGTAAAGGATTAGATGGTCCTTTATGCAGAAAAATATATCTCATTTCTCTTACTTTGTTATCTCATTTGGTTTTAGACGAAGGATGTCAGATTGTATAATGAGGAAACCAGTCCTCATTTTCACCAAGACTGCCCAAATTTAATACATTTGCTTCAAGCTTCAGTATCCTTCTAAGTAATAATCTGCTGTCTTACATTTTTGTTTGTCAAATGTGGGCAAGAGCATTGTGAAGCTTAAACTGCTCTGCTCAACTGCCTGTAGCAATATTAATTGAAATTATTATAGTGTTATATGATATTAAAAGTTGTAGTTTTCTACCATTTCTAATGTGCTTTTTCAAAACTTTCAGATATTGAAATTGTTAGAGGTAGCACCCAGAGAGCCTCATTAAATGTTTCTAACAGATTCACAAATTCTTTATTTATAATTAAGAAATAAATAACATAATAAAATATATATCTATGTTTAGTCCTATTTTTTTTTTCCTCCAATAAAATCAATTCAAAGTAAGTCATTCAATGCCTGTACTCTAAATGTCTTAACAGACATTTGGGGGAAAAGGGCGGGGAGAGGACAGCCTTATGTAACCGTCTAAATGTCTCTTGTCAGCTGCATCTATGTGGAATTTACTCAAGTGAAGGAGGACTGCTTAAGGCTAATATGGAATTATATTTTACTTATTCTCTTCCCAAACATACAGACAGACGCTCACACTCACACTCATACTCACTTGAGCTGTCTTGTCAGCTAGACCACACTTAGACCTAAAGGAGAATTTGAGCAATAATGGTGGTGATGGTATAAAAGGGGAAAAAAGAAAAGAACCAGCTTTATCAGACTTGCCCTTTCTGGGAATAAAGAGAGCAGGAGGGTTTCAGATAGTTCTGAAGAGAAGAAGAGTGGCAAATTATTTAATACCATGTTAAGATAAAGTCAAGACTTAAAATTATTATTAGAAAGAAGAACATAATTTGATTCCCCATGTTTAATAAAACTTATCCGGAAATGCATGCAGGAAACAAAATGGCTTCAGAGAAGAACCACCTGGAGATGAAATCAATCAAGTAGTATTTCTTATTCTTTTCTTCTTGGTTCTGTAATTTTTATTGAATTTTTAGGAATTCTGGTGATTAGTATGGACTATTCTTTATTTATTTGAATTTACTTATTTAAATTATTTTTAAGTATACAGTACATTGGTTAGACATCTATATAGTTCATAAAACGATCCCCCCAATTGCTCCCCCCCTCCTCTGGCCCTCCACCTCGCCATCATATAAGTGCTAACTGCATTCCCTCTGCCATGCTCCCCATCCTCGTAGGACTGTCAGCTACTAATTTGTACTTTCAAGTAGTATTTCTAAATTGTTTGCTGCCACACTAGACTCTCAGAAATGCAAAATAAGATAAATTGTTTAACTATGAGGATAAGAAGTTATGCTGAATTACAAAATGATGTTTATTTAGGGAGTAGAGAGCAAATATATTTAGGAACCACAGTATTCACTTGAAGATAAAGCCTTTTAGGCTAAGCAGTAGGTAGAGTTCCAGAAAACACAGCTAAAGAGAAGACACAGGTGTGGAAATGAATATTAGGTGTGTACAAGAGGAAAAGGCCTAACGACACCCAAACCCTTAGCATTTGCTTTTGACCTGATTTAGCTGAAAAGTTCAGCTCCAGAGATAAAGGTTGCATAACGGGACAGGGCTGGATTCACTTACTGGTAAAGGAGACAAACTGGTGTTCAGAAAACCGATAGTGGAAAAATGATTAGAACCTTGGTCCCGATGAGGCGAGGGGAACATGCTGAACCTGCCAGGGGACTGGTGACCGTTCCAAAGACATGTTTGTGCAATAAGAAAACATTTAAGTATTTAAAGAGGCCCGTTTTAAATTGACTAATCTATATGCTATAGTAAAGCTGAAGAAATCATAAAAAGATAGCTTAAAGCTTTACAGAGACAGACATTTCCCGGTTTTGTTGTTGGTAGCGATTTGATAAGAAATGAGGAAAATCCACAGCTTTTCTTCCTCTGCTAGAAGTAGCGAAGTTCGGCTTCTTATTTGCAGTGCTGTGACATCTCCCCATTATTTCCTCCTCCTTGAGTTTTCCGCGTTGGGCCCGGAATTCCTTTCATGTAAGAACAGAATAAATGGTTCCACATAACGGATCCCAGTTCTTTCATTTCCTGTGATAGATCTTTACTTTAAAATGACTGTAACATAGTGGATTTTGTTCATCCTATATCTTGTGTATTTGTAACCCTTTTATTTTAAAACCTCCAAGTAGTTGTTTTACTTTATTTTACTTTCTTCCTCTTGACTATAACTGATGCAAAAAAAAGAAAAGAAAAGAAAAGAAAAAAGAAAAAAAGAAAGCTAAAACTCAGTAATCGTGTGGCAGGGCTGGGTAGTGGTTGGAACTAAATTATTTGAAATCAACCAGAAACTTCGTTCTTGATGTCCCCAACATGTTCACATCTGTGAAACAGAGAACGTGTCTTAAGTCAAGTCACTTGAACTCTGGGGGCACTGTTGTTTTCATTTGAGAAGGTAGGACAACAAAACTTTTTTTTTTTTTTTTTTCTTAGTCAGATTTATTTTCCTCTAAGACACCTTAGCATGTCAAATTTGGTGTTCTACACCCTTACAAACTTCAATCATTAGCATCAACAGCACAAAAACATTGCAAGATCTCAGAACAAATGAATACCAAATAAAACTGCACGAAAATATAAAACAATAATGCCATCAGAAAATTAAACGATGTTAATTCACATTAACAACATGACATTGCTGAGCAATAACTTATACCGTCTTTTTGTTGTTTTTTCTTAGAAGAGCAGAAAAACACAACCTCTTGTGTGGGCCTTTTTTATCAACAGGGCTTTTAAACTGACTTTACATTTCAATTATTCCATCGGGACTTAATAAGTCCTATTTAAAGGCCATACTGAGTTTATATCAGTCTTCGCAAATGAATTACTCACACTTGGTATAGTATATCTGCTAGTAGTAAGTAGCCATCGTACAGTGAATGGATGGCATCGATTTTTCTTGTGCTATTGACTCCAGTTGGAAGGTCACATGGTACCTCTTGTCATCTTTAAATCATAATGATACCTGTGTTTATTCCTGATATAATTTCATTATCTTCCCTACTTAATTTGTTTTCTTCCTCAAATTGTTCCTCTTTATGTTGTTATTATCAAATATTATCAAGGAAGATGAAATGGCTGTGAATAATCAAAACCCAAGACACATTTAGTACAAAATCTGTATTTGGAAAATCATAAATTGGGATTTTGGAAGTCTAGATAGGTTTCAGAATTTCCCTAATATTATTAATTTTAACGTTACATACTTTTGTACTTTTTTCACTTTTACACATTTAGAAGTGTTCACAGTAATTGAATTTATGTGAATGTAGTTGGTATAAGAATAATTTAAAAGTGTTATATTGTCTTTAATGCTTATAATAAAATGTTTTTAGGAATGTATTGATACAAAATGACAAATTATTTTAAGAATTTTTTGCTTTATATCCTTCTTAGAAATAATATAGTTCTTATACTAATTTAGAAGATTTTCCTTTTGGTGCTAAAAGAAAATGTGATCTCCAAAAATTATAAATTAATAAATTCATTATAGATGCATTGAAGAAAGGTTGAAAATATATGTAATGAGAGTCTTTTATCCAAAGAATAAAAATAAAAGGTAGGGTCATGTCCAATATTAGAAAAAGAATTTTAAAAATAGAATGATATATGCATCATTCAAACTACTTTTGCTATTCAAAACTTAATAACATGTTTAACCAAGAAATATACTGGAAAAAAAAAAAAGCCATGGGCATGAGCTAGAGTTTCAAAGTTGTAAGATTGGAATAGAAAAAAATAGCAAACCAAAGGAAAAGCAAATGTCCGCTCTCCGTAACCCATTAACTGGCAGCAATTCCTCCAATTTATTTTCTCTTCCTAAGTCTACATGACATTTTACCCTCTTGCCTCTGAATCGGAGTAAAATATTCCTGGTCTTTGAAGTTGCCTCTTTCTCCACCAGCTCCTTAAACTTACAGCACGAATCTACTCTACTTTCTTGATGTGATCCTTTCTGTCTCAGCTTTCTATATTTCTTAACACTGCCTTGAAATAGTCACAAATCTTCGTCTGTGATCTTTGCCCTGTTGCCAATATTATAAGTCTCTCCTTCCCGTCTTCACCCCATCAACCAAACCACTCGTGGGTGGTTTACTTCTGAATTATCTTCCATCTGACTTATAAAATTGCCATTATCAATCAATTTATTAAAAATGTTTTAAGTTCAGATTGAAGTTTCAAGGTTTAGCCCCATAACCCCACCCCACAATTTCCCAATATATACTGATCTGCAACAGATTTCTTATTACAGCTGTAAACTAGTTCATTTTATTTAACTTTTTGTAACATTTCCTAAATTAAACCAAGACCTAGATCTTGCTATCCTTGAGCATGGACTCTTGTTTCTCTCAGAAATGTATCAACTCTTTGAGAATCCCTGGGTACATTTATTTATTGACTTTTTTTTTTTTAGCCATTGAGCCAGGTATCTTTTGGTCAGGGATGGAGGCAAGGATCAAGATACGTTATCTAAAATTGAAAAGGAAGAAGCAATCTGCTCTGAGCTGCTCATGGCTCTACTGGACTGAAAAATGATACAAACTTTCAGAATAAATCTTTCTTAGGTATCACAAGAATAACTGTCACGAGTGTCATAGGACAGACATTATTTGGTATACATTTAGATACATTCTACCAAGAAGTCCAGTTTGATATAAAATATCTAAAACTGAATGTGATATTTAAGTAACGATAAATTGAACTGCAATATAAATAGAATTAGGATGAGAAAATGGAGGGAACCCTCCATTCTGGTGATGTAATTGTCTGGTCCAGGGTACTTTGCTAAAATACCTTCCACGAAATTCTTACACAGTAATTCAGTGCATTTCTAACTTTCCTTAAGAGCTTTGTGCTTAAATTATGAGATCCACTTCTGAGGACTTAAACCATTACTTGTCTGATTTTTCAGATATTATTTTCTCTCCTGTGATGCCTCCTTTGGAAAGTATAAAAAATTAAAATTGGGATTATTTGATTTTATTTTCTAAGTTTGCATCTGGTCTATTTCTGCCAAAGGCATTAAGACTTCATTTTCATAATGTAAGCTGGACAGGGGACATGGATGCGGTTGGGAGTGTATATCCGTCATGAGATCTTTTGTTTTTGAGGCAAAGATACTGAGCCAGTAACTGTATAAAGACCTGGTTAAATTTGCACAGTTTCCCATTTGGTAGTTTGACCTGATTCTGTGCCTTTGTTGTTTGTTTATTTGTTTGCCATTGTGTCCAATACCTATTGTTTTGGAATTTGTGTATCGAATGCCCAAACCTCAGATCCCAGTGCTTTCAGGCTACTTCAACACCTCCCTCCCTCCTCTTTTCCCCATTTCCTTCCTCCCTTCCACAAATATTTGTGGAACATATAACATGTGCCAGGTTACGTGCTGATATGTGGTGGAGAACAATACAGAAAGAGTCCCTGCCATCGAGAAGTCATTGTCTAATGAGAAAGATACAAATTAAACAGAATAACATAAATCAGTGAAGAGTAACAGACTATAACTAAAGAAAAACTGTCAAGTGCTTAGAAGGTATGTTATAGTGGAAGGTGGACTTTTATCATCTGTGCAGTGGTCATCTTTTGATACTGAAAAGGCCAGGCCCCTGTGGTTCTTTGAGTCTTCACACAGGCTATTTGCTCTATTTTCCTGCAGAACTCAGCTTAACATCTTTGTCATCCAGAAGACCGAGGCATCTTCGTTTAAGAATGTGGTCTTTTGAGCAAAAGTGCCAAGGTTCAAATCCCATCTCTGACAACCATGAGTCCATTAAGGTAACATTGGGATATGCATTCAACTTTTCTATGCCTCAGTTTATCTATATAGAACATGGGGGATAATAATAGTAACTGATCTCATAAGATAGTGGTGTAAATTAAATGAATGTATTTGATGTGGTCTTGGGAGTTTCCTTTCTATATTTTGAGCTTGATTCGTATTTTTTTGAGATAGTCCTTTGTGAAAGGAAACCTTTCTTGTAATTTAGCTGTCGTTTCTAGCTGCGTTGTTACTGATGCCCCTTAGTGGTGTTTTACGGAAGAGCTCTTTCCTCACCACACTGCGAGTCATCACCCACACGTCCCCCAGCACCAACGCTGTTAACATTTTATATACTTCTCTGCTAGCAAATTTTTCAAACATAGTTTTCATCTCCTTGTTATTTACCCAAAAGAGTTGAAGACTTATGTTCACAAAAACTTGCACACAAATGGTTTTAGCAGGTGTACTCATACTTGCCCAAACTTGGAAGCAACCAAGACATCCTTCAATAGGTAAATGAATAGATGAACTGTGGTCCATCCAGACAATGGACTATTACTCAGCCCTGAAACGCAGTGAGCTGTCAAGCCGTGAAAAGACATGGAAGAAACTCTAGCGCATGTTGCCAAGTGTAAGAAGCCAATCTGAAAATGCTCTGCGCTGTATGATTCCAGCTGTATGACATTTTGGGAAAGGCAAAAAGTATGGAAACTGTGAAAAGACCAGGTTTGCCAGGGTTGGGGTGGGGAAGATGAGTAGGCAGAATACAAAGGATTTTTAGGAAAGTAAAAATACTCTGTTTGTTATAAAGATAGATACAAGACATCATACATTTGTCCAAACCCACAAAATGTACAGCACCAAATGTGAATTGCAATATAAACTATGGACTCTGAGTGATTGCGATGTGTTACTGTAGGTTCATCAAATGTTAATAAATGTCCTTTTCTGGTGTGTAGTGGGAGATGTTGACAATGGAGGAGGCTATGTGTCTGGGGGCGGGGGGTAGGAGGTATATGGGAAATTTCTGTACCTTCTCAATTTTTCCGTGAGGCTAAAAATACTCCTAAAAAATAGTGCTAAAAATAAAAAATTAAAAAATAACAAAGTTTTTATAATATAGTTGCTCTATACTGCATAGACAAATGAAGTTTCTAAATAACATTATAAGTTTTTGCATGTTATGTAGCCACTGATCTGCTCTCTATCACTGTAGTTTTGTCTTGTTGATAACCATGACTTTTTTGTGTGTGAATTTGCATTTACTTAATGACTGATGGGACTGAACATCGATTCATGGGCTTATCTGCCATCTTTACATCCTGTTTGCATTTTATGTTTATTAGCTCCTATCATTCTCATAACAGTTCTGTGAGGCTGTGAGGTAGGTAACATTTTTATCTCCATTTTACAGATCAGGAAACTGTGGCACAGGAGAAGTAAATTCGCCTGCCACCTACAGTTACACAGCTACAAAGTGACAGAACCAAAATTCTTAGCCATGTCCTTATAAATGGACCTTTCAGCTATTTACAATTATAATTATTTTTCTCATTATTAATGTTTCCAAAAAGGATGTTTTGGGCACAAAACATTTTATATTATGAGATTATTTACTTAAGATGTTTCTCAGAGGTAAATTTAGTGGATCAAAGGATAAGAAAAAAAATTTGAATGTCTGTTGATAGCTAGTGTCAAATCGTTTTTCAAAAAGGCTATACAAATTTATACTTCTCAACAATCTATGAGGTTACATATTCTATGTTTCTTGGGTGTCAGACCTGTCTGACCTGTCATTCCAATTTAACAGAGTTCAAAATAGCAAAAGTACAAGACATAATTAAAATGCTGTTAAATCAGTTTATCTTGTTGGGTAATTCTTCTCGAAATAAGAAAGAGGAGAACAGAGAGAACTTGCCCTCAAGGGATGAGATTGAACTGTATTCAACGCAGAGTCTTAACCACTAATCCTGAAACTCTGGGGAGCCAACCAGGAGGTGCAGTCTCCGGGGTGCAAGTTCAAGGACGACTGTGTAGAGGGCCAGGACTTGAGTCAGAGGACAGCCACCTGCTGAGCAGTATGTCCCAGACCCAAGTGACCCTTGTACAAACAGCTGTAAGCACCTGACCTTTAGATTTTCAAACTAAATTATATATTCCTCATTTTATTAAATTATTATATATTCTTCTTCCTGGTAATGCAAAAAAAAAAAAAATGATTTTCATCCAACAGATTCAATGAATAGGCTTGGTAAGATCCTTATGCTCCCAGTCCAGTTGTTCAGTGGTTTGCTTTCCTGATAAGTAGATCCCTGTACATATGGTTCTTCCTTGAGAATTTCCAATTTTGTGTTTTATGTTTATTGTGTGCATATTGTGTACAAAGAAGTCCTAGAACCTGTTTCTGGTTTAGAAAATGTTTCCCACGGACATAATTTTAAATAAAAGCTATCCTCATGGAGTAGGGTGCTGCAAAATTATTTGTTAGTTAAAACTCTTGAAAAGACTGATTAGGAACAAAGGGGACATGGTTATCTAAATTGTTCAATCAACTTGATGGAATATTTGAAAGCACTGTAGGAGCTTGGGAATATACAATTGTATGTAAGCTATTGCGATGACTGGAAACTGTGTGAATATGAACGAGAATATTCACAGAGAGATAGAAAAATGGATGTACTATCAGACTGGTGGCACTAAGGTCACCATGGAGTATTCTTAATTGTGCTAATTTTGAAAGAATTATACAGTTAAACAAAACGAAAGGCATAATCTGTTGCGATATGGCTTTAATCTTCACGGAGCTTGGTTTGAAGTTTAATTGCAGGAGGATGATATGCCTGCCGGAGGAGAGATAGCTGACTCTCCAAAGCCCTGTATGCTAAGAGTTAAATGAATACCGTGGGCGGTGAGAACTTTAGTTCCAGCATTTTTCTTCTATGCTGGCATTTCCATCACATGAGATCTTGGAGAGATGGCCAACTCAGATTCCATCGGACCCAAGAAATGTATTACATAAAGAAGAGAATCCCGGTGCTTTCTCCTTCATTTCTAGGTCAGTTAGCTCCCGCCCACAAATCCATTTGGAACTTCTATCACACAGTGAGTGATTTTCCAATTTAAGCCATATTGATTGATATTTTTACATAGTTTTGTTTTATCATAAAAAAAAAGGAATACTCTTTAGAATAAGGCCTACTCTTCATTGCTAATTAAACTTAAAAAAAAAATTCCACTTAATTCTTGTGAAGTTTACACTTGCACAGGGAATTGGGGATGTTGTAATTCAGGTCACTTCTGAATAACTGTAAGTAGAATATTCTTGAGGTATGAATATAGTTACTTTAGAGAGGGCTAATTTTTAAGTCTGTCCTTGATGAGAGGGTTAGTATCTTGTGACTGTATATATTGCTAGACCAGAAGACTAATGTATCAAGATCCTAGGTGGTTTCTATGTTGCCAAGTTAGGTTGGAGATAGGCTTGTAGACTGTACCCTGCTTATGTGTTGAAAGCCTTACCAATGCTATAGATTGAATTGTGTCCAAATTCATATGTTGAAGCTCTACCCCCACATTCGATGGTATTTGGAGATAAGGCCTTTGGGGGGTAATTAGGTTTAGATGAAGGTTTTTGTGCCCTTATAGGAAGAGACATCAGACAGCTCTCTCTTCCTCTCTTTCTTTCTTTCTTTATATATAAAAAGTTGGCCATCAACAAGACAGGAAGAGAGACTTCACCAGAACCTAACAATACTGGCACTTTGATTTTGGACTTCTAGCCTCCGGAACTGTGAGAGAATAAAGTTCCATTGTTTAAGTATTTCGTCCCGGCAGCCTGAGCTAAAGCACCACTTCCTTTTCTGAGGGTCACGTTCCAGTTGCAGTTACCTGGGACTCATCTGAGGGGGGTTCTCTGAAGCATCCAAAGGCAGCTCAGTTCTGCAGTCTGGGAAGTGCCAAGAAATGAACCAATGCTCTCCCCACTGTCAGCAGCTCTCAACCACTGGAGGGTGGTTCTGACTCCTGGCCTCTGGAGGATAACTCTGAGGGTGTGTTCTAAATCTTTTATTACCTCTAGTGGGAGCTGGCTTGGTGACTGATGAAGCCTTTTTTTTTTTTTGCTACTTTTTCTTCGCTTCCCTCTCCCTGATGGGAATGTCCCACTCCTCTCAAACTACTGGTACTTGAATCCCTGCTCAGGGTCTGATCCTGTTCGAACACAAGACATGATGATACTTTTTTTTTTTTTCTTTTTTTCTGGTCACTTTGTGAAGGTATACAGCTGATTACCATGGGGGAAATTTCAGGAGTCTGGAAACATAAACTCAGGCATCACTCATTGTTGGGAAAAAGATATAAGAACAAGCTCTAATCCTGGTGGGTTAACAGTATTTTTTTCTTTCTTTCTTTCCTTCTCCAGAACACTCAGGCAACACATGCATATTTGTGTTGAGTGTTTCTATTTACAGTAAATATTTGATTGTTTCCTGCTGGGTCATAGAACTGGCTTTCTTATATAATATAATTTACCCAAGCAAGGGCAGGCCTTAGGGTACATACTGGCTCAGTCTTATTAGTTGTTGAATATGCAAATGATCCTAAACTTGTTGCTACAAGGCTACTTCCCAGTACTCCTAAGTACCTCTCTCCACCAGCCCCCTTCTCTCTCCAAGCTGTCTAGACCCTCCTGACTATTCCCACCAGCCAGATTTGATAATTGAAGGGTTAATGCATGCGCACCATTTTATATTTCAGTACTACATACAGGATTACTTAAGAAAAAATATATATAGGTGCTCTCTAATGTAGGAATTTTAAAGATGTCCTTATAATTAAGTTGAATGACTGAGTCCCCTCAGTCAAATGAGCTCTATTTATTTTTACTTATTCACTAGCTTATTGATTTATTGTCATAAAATAGCTAAACCATGAATATATATAAATGCATTTATACATGTATATATGTGTATGTCATGTGTGTATATGTATTATGTGTATGTGCATATAATTATATGCATACCAAATATCTAATGCGTTCATAACCAATGAGTATCACAGTATTGCTTCTGCTCTGGTACCAATTTTGTAGTTATTATCCTGTGCCATTATCCTCTGACTATGTGATCCTTTATTTTTATCAACTCTTAATGCATGTTCGGGAAAGCTCGGACTTAGCTTAACATGTCTGGGCAGCTATAGCAGGAGAGTGGGGTGGCTTCGTCAGGGGACACAGTGCTGATCTGAGCAAGGCGATTTTGTAGGTTGCTAAGAGTCAGCTAAACACGTTTCCTTTTTCTGATGACTTGTGAGTATCTGAGCAGAGATGATTCATAAGAAGATTTTTTTCTCCTTCACCAGAGACCCTGAGAAGTCCCTATAGCATGTTATCCTAGGAATGGGTTTCCATTCAGTACAGCTTTCTGTCTTTCTTCCCTGTGAACAATCTTATCCTTGTTGTGACTGTGAGAGGAGTTTATAGAATTTGGAGAAGAAAAGAGCAGCTTCTGGGGTTGATAAGAATCTGAAAAAGTCTCGTTCGCCTCATAGAACTAATGACGATTCATCTGTTTTAATAGAAAATATTGCTCTTGATGTAGTGACCTCTCAGTTTTCGCTGTTTAATTGCATCCAGTCTACGATATGTACATTGTACTTTCAAAAGCATCATTTTATATAATTGGCCCAATACTACTATGAGTTAAGATGTTGGAAATTTTATATTTTACTTTTATAGCTGAGGGAATGGATTCAACATTCTGTGGACTGTGTTGCGCTTGCCATCAACACAAAGGGCCAACTTAATAATGGCGACACCAAGAACGGCTTGAACGCCGTGTAAGAGCATTGCTTTCTTGAGTCTTCCGGCATAAATGTAAACTCCTGTAGCTGTAGTTAAACATAGGCAATGTATATAAAAATGGATGCTCATAGGTTGAGATTTTAGCAATGATTGGGTGTTCGCGAAATGTGGTTTTAAGGATGCTATTGGTACTTCAGCATCTGTTTCCATTTTAATTACATGCTTCTGGCTGTCTTCATTTTTATTTATTTTCGCCTCTTCAACATATTACTTTTTCTCCTCTTGCTATCGTTTTCCCTCTTCACTTTTGCACTTGTCTCAGGCAAGATCACACACCTACAGCTCTTTATTATTCAGGCTCCTAGGGAGCCATCTTATACCCACAGTTCTTTTCCCAGCTTGCGCTTTGTTTCTGTGAGGTGCACAGTAGACATTTGGAATTCACGCGGAGGATCATAGACATGGGTTTTGAAGGCAGAGGCCATGCCTGATTTAATTCGTATCTAACATAGTCTCGTGTGGACATAGGGTACCTGCTTGCTGAATGGCTCCTTGAAGGAGAGGGGAACGACACCAATAATAAGAGTTTATACCCTTCAAATGAAAGGAGGAAAAACACAGGAGTGACAATCGTAAAATGATAGAAAGATTCATAAAAATTTATTTTTTATTATTATTTGGTTGTGCATAATAGATTAAGTTGTCAGATTTAGGTTAGAGTGACGAGACAAAATATGTCTGCTTATATTCCGTATAGAAAAATAAATACAATTTTTGCATACTTATTTAGTCATTGATGCACTCAAAAATGGACTGACTACTTTGTGCCAGCCATTATGATGAGTATTATTGATACAGAGGTGAGTAGAAATGATATGACTTCTGGTTTCACAGTTGACGGACTACTGGGATCTAAGAGAACTAAATAATAACTGTGTAATATTAAGGAGTTTTTTTGGAAAATCGATCTGTTGGAGATAAAAGTGGTAGGAATTTTTGGCACATATAACTGAAAAGTGGAGATTATTATTTAGACATCATTGGACCAGAGAACTGTCACTCTGTTTCCCAGCTTTATTGCCCTCTTGGGCAGCTTATTATCAGACAAGCCCTCTCCACTTCTTAGCCTAGGTGGCTCTTTGTGCTCCAGGTTTATATGGTCCTCAGCACCTATGATCTCAGAAGGGGACAAATTCTTCTTTCTCAGTTTTTCCATCTAAGATGATTTCTCATTTGGCTGGCAGTCACTATGGCTTGGAAGAACTGCTTATTCGGTTCTGTAGTTGGTGTAGGTGAAACTTCACCCCCAGATAAGAAAAAGAGTGTTTATGTTTCAAAAGAAGGAAGGAGGGATGATATGCGGGCAAAATAATTATAAATATTATAATATATAGTATTTACTACATTATAACTGCCAGTATATAAATACTATATTTCCTATTAACAATAGTGAAAAATATACAAATTGTTAATTTGAAGGAATGGAATGCAATTCTTTAAAATCAAGTCAAAGCAGTAAAGTAGCTAACAATAAAATAGCAATAAATATTGCACATCTATATTCTATATATATTTGACATTTATTATATGGACACAACGATTATCTTTTTAAGTGAAGAAACATTGACAGCATTCCTTTAAAAATCAGTGAGAAGCCGATATGCTCTTGCTATTAGCTATGTTCACCAGTTTAATGGAAGTTTTGGCGGTGCAGTAAGTCAGGGAAAAGAAATTAAAGCCATAAAGATTAGAAAGGAGGAAATACAACTATGATTGATTTTGCTGGATATAGTCATCTACCTAAAAGTTTTTAGATAATCTACCAATAAATTATTCCAAATTATTAGATCCAAGAAACGATTAGCGAGATGACTGGCCTTAAGATCAGTATAAACAAATCAATTGTATCCTCATTTGCCTGCAAAAGGTTTTTAAAAGCACCACTGGTAATAGCAACAAAAACTACGAAGTGCATATAAATAAGTCTAAAAACAGATAAGCAAGGTTGATAATTATAAAAATTTAATAAAGGCACCGAGGAAGATTCAGCAAATGAAGAGTTATACCAAATTTATACATGTGCTTGTTGCCGTCTTGGACTGTGAAATTGAGGCCATTTATGATGGTCAGCAAGTTAAAGGAGGCTTGTTAATTGTTAATTTGAAGGAATTAACTCTTAATCAGTGTCTAGCAGTTGTTATTGTTGTTATTATTGTTATTGTTTGTATTTTATCACAAGTGACTGATTACTTAATAGCTTGTGGGACAATTTGTGATTTTTACATAGCTTAGGCTGAAGGGGAAAGTCAGAGGGATTAACACCTAAGAAACACATCCACTGAGCCATGGTTTTACTTTTTTCTGAAGTCCGTTACTCTGGGAGATGACTATTTCCTTGCTTTGCGAATGCCAGAATAAGTTACTTTAACTGTGCACAAATAAATATTTAACAACTAATTTCCAAGGGAAAAAGCACACCCCCGACTGGTGGCATTTTCTGATTTCCTTGAGCCATACCAATTTCAAGCTCCCTGAAGATAGGTTTGGGAAGAGATGTGTGCCTTGTGAGCCAGTCCGAGCACTCTGCTACTGCCTGTATTAAGTGTCTGCCTGTGATGGTCGATTGACAGCAGTGAAGCTCGAAAAATAGGTGAGATGACCTCTCCTGATGTTCCGTCCTTATGATACTACATCTTCAACTTCGAAGTTCTCTATGTAACATATTATATTATATAAACCAACGTATAAATTTTTTTTCAAATTTATTTGATTCCCATACCTACCCGTACTATTGAAAACCAAAATAGTTTCCATGATTCCTAAGATTGAATTTTCAACAGCAAACCAATTGGTTAGTTTCTCCAAATAGTGAAACATGTAAAAATAGAACATCCAAGTTTAGCAAGTGGTCAATTGCAACTTAGATACAACCACCTGCAGACTGATAACTCTGAAATGAAAGTCGCTATCAATGTTGTTTTTGATTCTTTTTTCTTTTATAACACTAACTCAACCCTTATCCACATCTCCATCTTCCCTATGGTTATAGCTGTGGATATTAGGCCAAGGTTCAGACACAGGAACAAAGATAAAGTCACATAAACTTGAACTTTGATACATTGCTGCTTCTGGGTCATAGAAATTTAGTTTCACTAAGGGGCAAGTGAAATGACACCGGGCAAAAGATATAGCATGTGTCAGTGGGAGGGAGAAAGGATAAAAGGAAGCTATTAAGAAAGAGTCAGGAGCAATGCAGAAAATTTAAGAAAGTCTGTTAACACCATTTCAACAAAAGGAGTCTTTCCTCACGTCATGAGGATAATATTTCAAAGTATAGTCTAGACTGTACATAAAGTATTGTAATCCTTTACAAATAAATTGTTTGGTAAAAATGAAGGGTAGACTATTTAAAATTATAGGTAATTTTTTACTGAAAACTAAGATATTGAATATATTCTCCCTTTTCCCCCATATACCTAATTAGCACAGGCAATTGGAAAAGAGTTATAATAGGTGTTAAAATGGATTTTGAGACACTTTAAAGGTTCTCATAGTTTCGTGGCTCTTCTTACTTCTAAAATATATGATTAAGAAAAAAATGTTACCTTTATTATGGAGAAGATTGAAGTACTTCAAAGTTGGTACTTGGCCTCATATTTCCAGTTTTAGGCCTCATATGCTGCCTTCAATCTGGATTTAGAAGAAAAAGTACTGCAGAAGCTCCTCTCCAATACACTTTCAATTCTAGCTTAGCTTCCAATCTCTGAAAGCAATGTCATGCTAATCTCATTGGGGCCTCAAGCATCCAGAAGCTGCTACTGTAGAGAAGCCTAAAAATTTCAACCCATGTCTAATTTGCAGCATGAAATGAGCTGGTAATACAGAAACAGAAAAAAATGGTGTCTAAAGTGCTAGAGTAAGGAAGGATATCATATATTTAGAAATATGATAATATATATTCTAGTTTCCCCAAAATGGAGTTGGAATATGAAACAATGAAAAATAAAACATGCTTTGTTCAAATCTTTAAAACACATAGCAGAGGAATAACTAAAAGATGACTATAAAGCTTCAAGAGAAATACATTTAGAACAAATAAAATATTGGTTTACATAGTGGATAATAAAACAAGGGCATTATAACATGTTAAGAAGGATTCAGAAAAGTCATGAATAGGAGATATAGTCAATCTCTATGATTCATAGATACTATATCTGCAAATTTACTGTCATGCTAAAACTCATTTGTAACATCCAAATCAGTACTCACCATGCTTTTGCAGGCATTCATGGACATATGCAGATTGGCAAAAATTTTGAGTCTCTTTAAGCTCATTTCTAACCGAGGTGGAAGAAGGTGATATTCAACCTTCTTGTTTTAGCTCTCAGGCTGTAAACAAGTCTCCTTTTCACGGTCCATCAGCGCCATGTTTTTATGCTCGGTGTCACTAATCATTAGGTAAATGTAAATCAAAGTCACACCTGTTAGTATGGCTATTATAAAAAAAAAATCACAGGAGATAAAATAAATGTCGGCATGGATGTAGAAAAATCGAAACCCCGTTCGTTGCTGGCAGTGCAAATTGGTAGAGATGATGTGGAAAACAGTACGGAGGTTTCGCATTTTGGGGCTTTGGGTTGGTGATCTTTTGTTAAAATGGCCCACGAGCACAGTGGTGAAATATTTTCTACTGTACTTAAGTGTAAGAGGCAGCAATGTGTCTTATGGCGAAAATACATGTTAATAAGCTTCACTTAGGCATGAGTGACAGGGCTGTTGGCTGTCAGTTCAAGATTAATGGATCAACTATATCTGTAACAATAGCATCTATAATGGGCCATCAACAACTAGGGGGTCTTTAAACAGAAACACACATAGAACAAAGTTATCTATTGATTGGTTGAGCAAAATGTTGTGACCAGTGACCAAAGAAACCTAACCCTGAATTTCCCTTAAGAGCAGTGGTTCTGCGTTGGCTAATTCACTATTCACAGTGATTCTATAGAACATAACTACAGTGGATAGTGGGAATTAACTATGAATAATATATTATAAAAAGAAGCTTAGGGTGTTTGAGAGACGCATTTACCACATTTTAAGATTATTGTTGGAGGGTGCCATGTTGAGTAAAATCACTCGAAATCAGAAACAAAAAATAGACTAAATGGACCGGTCTGATGCAGGAGATGAGGTCTTTTGTTTTTAAATGATTATTTCAAAAGAGATGGTAAAAAAAAAACAAACAAACCCACCTAATATCTTATTTGAGTAATTGGAATGCATGGAGGTCAGATGTAAGGACGAAGGGGTAGGTTGTGGAAATAGAAAAGGCTTCAGAAACTCGTCTAGAGATCTGACAGCAACTTATGAGATGCCATCCGTCCCTTGGCTTATCATTGACTGGATGAAGATGTAGGATGTTTCTTTTTGTGGACACTGGTTTTGTGTTTTAATTACTACACAATCTTATAAGATCAACAATTTGACCATGCCTCATTGTAAAGATTTAATATTTGCAACAACTTTTCAAATACAAT
This sequence comes from Rousettus aegyptiacus, assembly GCF_014176215.1. Classification (NCBI taxonomy): domain Eukaryota; kingdom Metazoa; phylum Chordata; class Mammalia; order Chiroptera; family Pteropodidae; genus Rousettus; species Rousettus aegyptiacus. Next base: position 88,245,366 of record NW_023416285.1, on the reverse strand, counting down.
TGAAGAACATAGAGATATAATATAAAGTGCTTCGATGCTTTGGAAAAGAAAACTATTGATTAACTTTATTTTAAGAAAAGTGGAAATATCTCTTAAACCAGCATGCCCTCAGTATTTAATCTTAAAAATGAATTTGCCACACCCTTTAAAGCTGAGTATTATAACATTAACTTTTTTATTTTAAGAATCAGAGCTTCAAAACACATCTATTTGTTTCAGGAATTCTAGCTCACTAAAATATTTCATATGATTGCTGTATCACTATTGTAATGAAGAACCTCATCTATGCCTTTTAAACTTATGATAGCATGGGGAGGGCAGTGGTGCACAGAAACTCTATTTTAGATGAAACTGAATCAAAGAGATGATTAGCTCCCTCTGGCATGATGCTGGCAAACAAGAGTCTCACAATAAAAAAAAAAAAGAAATCTTTATTGACGTGTGGAGCAAATTGGGAATTATAGTCAGGAAGAAAATGAATGCAAGAGCAGATGGGAACTTTGATAGATGATTTTTGGTTTTGCCGTGCAGTATTCATTTATTTTTTTCCCAGAAGAATATTCCACTTTTATTCTGTAGAATCATACCTTCCTTTCTGTCTAAGGAAAAAAAAAAAAACTCACTGTGTTTTCTTTTACTCTTAATACTTCTGGTTACCAAATGTGGTTTTAGGAACCTCAGGTTCGATGATTTATTAGAATGTCTCGCAGAACTCAGGGAAATACTTACTTATAATTTACTAGTTTATTATAACAGATATTATAAAGGATACAGATGAACGACCAGATGATAAGCTAAGGTCTGAAAAGTTCCTGAACAGAGGACCTTCTGACCCCGTAGGGTTAGGGACACCTCCTCCCTGGCACATGGATTTGGCTACTAGCTTGGCACCTTTCTGAACTCTACTTTTGCAGTTCTTACTGAGGCTTCATTATATAGGCATGATCAATCGTTAACTCAATTTCCTGCCCTTCTCCCCTTTCTAGAAATGAGGAGTAGGACCGAAAGCCCCAAGCTTCTTATCATTAGCATGGTCTTTTTGGTGACCAGCCTCCATCCAAGAGCCCACTGAGAGTCACCTCATTACTACAAAAGACACCAAAGAAATTGCAAGAAATTTAAGAGTTCTGTGTCAGACACTCCTATTACTCAGGAAATTACAAGGGAAACAAGATCAACAATAAAATATTAGCAGAGACCGATATATATATATACACACATATATATATATACTTATTTTAAACTTCCATTTTTAGTTTCATTCTTGGCCCCTCCTAGGACTACACTAGGAATCCTTACTGATGTTGTGGGAGTTTAGCCTTGGCTCTAAACATGAAATATTACCAAGGAGGCGATCAAATACTACAATGTTAGCTTTAACATTTTTCTGGCTGTTTTAATCTCTGTTTGAAGATGAAAATGTTTTAAATAAAATATAGGATTTCTCACCATGTTTTAGACTGTTTTGACTACAAAAATGCACATTGGATGTATTTCCACTGAGTTTTTATTTGTCTTCTAAGGAGCTCTATGTGCTTTTGTTATTACAATATATGTTATAATGTGCATGTATCAGCTATATAAATATAATACATTATTCAACCCATAAAAAATTTTATTACCTGAAACTAATATAATATTGTACATCAACTGTAGTTAAAAAATAAATTTTAAAAATGTTTACTTACTCCTACATCACATTGCAAAAAATGTTACAAAATAATAAAATTACCCTTTACTTACTTGCATGAATTACTTGCCCAAGGCAGTAATGAGTCTGTGCATATACATATGTACAGAGTAAATACACCCATGTTGGAGGGAAATTAATGACAAACCTATAGAGAAAATGAAACTTAATAGACATATTAACCAGCCACAATGCATGGACCTTACTTCTTACCTGGACACTAACTCAAACTTACATAAATTTGTAAGACAACTGTGAAAATGCGAACACTCACTGGAAATTTGGTAACATTAAGAAATTATTATGAACAGTTCGTAGACATAAAAATAATATTGTGGTTATTTTTTAAGATTTTTTTTTTTTTTTTTTAGTTATACATAAACATCCATAGATTTTCTTCAGAGTAATCCAGTGCAAGGAGAAATAGGGTGGTGGTGGGGAGGAAGAGGTGAAGATCAACTAGTCATGTACAGATGGGTATCTGGGGTCATTATACCATACTCTTTACTTTTTTATCTGTTTAGCAATTTTCTTTGATTCAGTTTTATTTATTTATTTATATTATTTTTTTCAATTACAGTTGATAGTCAATATTATATTAGTTTCAAATGTAGAACATAGTGATTAGACAACTACGTAATTTACAAAGCAATCCCCGCCCCATAAGTCTAATACCCACCTGGCACCATATACACTTGTTATAATATTATCGACTATATTCCCTATGCTATATTTTACATCCCTGTGACTATTTTCTAACTACTAATTTGTACATCTTAATTCCTTCACCTGTTTCGCCCTGCAGCCGCACCTCCCATCTGATAGCCATTAGTTTATTCTCTATCAATATATTTCTGTTTTGTTGTTGTTGTCGTTGTTTATTTTGGTCTTTAGATTCTGCATATAAGTGAGATCTGAAGGGATTTGTCTTTTTTTTGTCTGACTTATTTCACTTAGCATGATACCCTCAAGGTCCATTCCCACTGTATTTTAAAAATTCTATTCTATTTTGAGGAAAAACAAGTGGACATCTTCATTTGTTATGCTAAAATAGATTGATTGATTCAGCCATAAAATATATGGGCAAAATTCAAATGATCATTTGTATAATATTGCATTAGTTGTCTCAGTGGGAAGGTTCAGATGCAATTGCTCTTGGTTTCTAAGATGCTTTGTGTAAGGAAGTTGAAGCTGTGTGCATAAAAGATTTCATGCACAACTATACCCAACTGTTTCTGCTTTTTCAGCTTCATATCTGTTAGGAGAATGTAACATAGCATTCGATAATTTTCCTGGTAGGATACATTCTGTGCATTTGGGTTACCATCAAAATGACCAAACCAATACATCTAGATCTTATTTGATAAAGTCGGCATGCTGACTTGTGCCTTCGAGAGACATTTTGTAAATTTGACCTTTAATGTGAAAAAGTGAATTGTGCTTATTAGATTTTGGCATTCACCTTGTCATAAGCTCATCAGGGTTCTCTCTATGTAATAAGTTTTAGCACCAAATTTATTTTCAAAAATATAGCTCAGTAAATTCCAAAAAAGAAAAGTATATCTTGAAAGTCATTTAGAGAGATCGTAAGCAAGTTCAAGAAATGAGACCTGTTTGGTATTCCAGGAGCCATGTTCTTAAAAGATCATCCTATTCTGAGATTCACTGGATACTCATCAGCTATAAGGGTGTCCTGCTCCTTAAAGTTTGGAGAGCAAAGATGCGAATCAGCTACACTACACTGATAACAATCTGAGGATAACGTCTAACTGGGTCTTGAAAACAATCTATTAACTTAGCAAGTGTGAACTCTGGAAAATAGCTCAGAAAACTAATTCGACAGTTTAGTTTTTTACACCTTCATAATTATTCTTCACCAGTGGAATGAAATACATCATAGCCATGGACACATAGACTCATAGAATAAAAGACAGGAGTGGGAGAGAACATAGAAATAATTTGGCACAGCTTCTCATTTTAGAGACAGGAAATTAAGCTCATTTGAAATTAAATGAGAAACTTGCAAAGAACTTTAAGCATTCAAATTTAATTTAATTTTTAAATCATAGTAGCCAGATGTAATTTAAAAGTCAAGTAGTACCAGAGGGATTATAATTTTAAAAATCAGTTCCCTGACCCGACCCTATAATATTGTTAACATGATAATATTGATAATATGTAAGTATTATTGACACGTGAACTGCATTGCATTCAGTGATGGTGTTTGCTTCCATGTACTGTCTTGTTTTCCTTGGAAGATAACGTACCTTTTTTATTTTTATTTTTTGGCCTAGCTTTTGATTGAACTGTAAAACTCCTCTCAAGATAATCAAACAAATCAGGTGCCTTTTTCCCCTTCCCCCCTTCACCCCCAACACACATCAATTTCTCCTTGGGGAGATGAGCCTAGAGGTTAGAGACTTCCACCTGTCATCTCTAATGCAGGCTGCTGCTCTGTAGGTCTGCTCTACGGTTCCCACGTACAATCCTTAAATTCTGCTGCTTTCTTGTGCAGACTACTGCTTCCCGAATCCCGTGACTTCTTCTGTCTTGGTTTTCTTCTTACTTTCTTGGTAACGCATATCTTTTATTTGCTTCTTTAGAAGGGTTGCTTCAAAAGCAAAGTTTTTGTGGCCTTCTTTGCTTGAAAATATCCTTATTGTCCCCTTAACATTGATTTACTGTTACATAGAAGTCTAGATTGAAACTATTTTCACTTCATAATTTCAAAACCGATACAATATAAGTAATATACATAAATATACTTGTAGGACACTTTCGTATTTATGGTATTCTGAAAATTTGCTTTTTTTTTTTAGTTACATCCTCTTATAGTTATCGTTTTATGTAGTGAGAACTTTCAAAATTTACTCTCTGTCAAGTATACAGTACAGAATTGTTAACTATGGTCGCCATGCTATAAAATAGGTCCCCAATTTCATTCATTTTGTAACTGGAAGTTTGTACTTTTGACCATTCTACCACTCCACTCCTACCCTGAGAAAGAATTTACTCTCTGTTTCTGTAATTTTTTTTTCCATCTGACTTATTTCACTTAACACATATGCCCTCAGATTTCATCCATATTGATCCAAATGGCAGGATGAATAATATCCCATTATATATATTCCATTATATATTTATAATATATAGTATTAATATTGTTAATATTATTAGTATTCTATTATGTATTTATATATAAATATATATAAATCTATTTATAAATGTATATATTATATCGCATTTTCATTATCAATTATCTGTTGATGGACACCTACGTTATTTCCATGTCTTGACTAGTGAATGTGGGGCTGTAGGTATCTCTTTGAGGTAGTGATTTCATTTCCTTTGGATAATTACCTGGTAATGAGATTGCTAGGTCATAAGGTGGTTATATTTTTTAATTTTTGAAGGAAGTGCCATGCTGTTTTTCATACTAGCTGTACCAATTTGCGTTTCTACCAATAGTGCACAAGGGTCCCCTTTTGCCCATAACCTCACCAAGGTGTTGTTTCTTGTCTTTTCCCTAATACCCATCCCAACAGGTGTGACATGCTATCTCCTTGTGGTTTTGACTTGCATTTCCTTGATTATGATGTTGATAATTAGCTGAGCACCTTTTTATGCCCCTGCTGGCCATTTGAGCACCTTTTTATGCCCCTGCTGGCCATTTGTATGTGTTCTTTGGGAAAATGTCTATTTAGGTCTTTCACCCATGTTTGCTTTTCGTTTGCTAGTTTTTTTAATTGGATCATGTTTTTTTCTATCGAGTTGTATGAGTCCCTTATATATTTTGGATATTAACCCCTTATCAGATATGTGATTTGCCAATATTTTTTCCCATTTCATAGGCTGGCTTTTTAATTGACTGTTTGTTGTTGTTGTTGTTTGTTTGTTTGTTTGTTTGTTTTGCTGTGCAGGAGATTTTTAGTTTGCGAAAACCCTACTTGTCGATTTCACTTTTCTTGTTTGTGTTCTTGGTGTCATATTCAAGAATCGATTGATTAGAACAATGTCAACAAACTTTTCATTTCAATTTTCTTCAAGGAATTTTATAGTTTTAGGTCTTACATTTATGTTTCTGATCCATTTTGAATTAATATTTGTGAGTGGCATAAAATAGGGGTCCAGTTTCATTCTTTTACATGTGAATATGCAGTTTCCACCAGCACCATTTGCTAAAGACATCAGCTTCTCCACATTGAATATGCTTGGCGCCCTCATCAAATAAGAGTTGGCCATATACATGCGAGTTTATTTCTAGGCTCTCAATTCTATTCCTTTGGTCTATGTGCCTGTTTTTATTCTGAGCACATGGACCAGTGGGACAGCTTAGAGTCTATTTCATCAGATGTAAGTATAGCTTTCTTTTGTTTACCTTTTGTTTAGAATATCTTCTTCTATTTGTTCACTCTCAGTCTATCTATGACCTTAAAGCTAAAGTGAGTCGCTTGTAGGCAGCACATCTTTGGATCTTTTTTTTTTTTTTTTTTTTTTTAAATCCACTTAGCCATGCTAGGTCTTTTTATAAGAGAATTTTAATACATTTACATTCAGGGTAAGTATTGATAAATAAGGACTTTCTGTTGCCATTTGTTTGTTTTCTGACTGTTTTGTAAATACTTTGTTCCTTGCTTTCTCTTTTTCAGTAATCCTTATGACTTAATGACTTTGGTGGTGTGCTTTGATTTTTTATTATAATCTTTTGTGTATCTACTAAGGTTTATTCTTTGTAGTGACCATAAAACACATGTAAAATATCTTATAGTTATAGTATCAGATTTTAAGCTGATAGTAACTTAATTTTGATAGCATATATAAGAAATTTTAAACTGTTATTTATTCCCTTCCCATTTTTTATTATTGTTGTTATTTATTGTTACTGATGTTATAATTGCAACTTATTTATGTTGTGTATCCAATGAGATTATTGTTGCTATATTTTTTTTGTTTCTTTTTTAACTTTTAAATCAGTTTTAAGTGATTTACATACCACCATTACAATATTAGAGAAACTGACTTTAATTACATTTACCTTTACTGATCAGTTATACAAATTCATATGTTTTTATAATGTTAATTAGCATTCTTTCATTTTAGCTTGGAGAATGCTCTTTAGCATTTCTTATAAGGTAGATAGGTCTATTGGTGATAAACTCCCTCAGATTTTGTTTGTCTATTTCTCTTTGATTTCTGAAGGACAGCTTTGCTAGATATAGTATTATTGGTTAGTTTATTTCTTTCTCTCTCTATATATTTTTAGGTGGGGCAACCCTTGATTGACCTCACAGATTGCAAGGAACTTGTCATCTTACAATCCCTTATTTTTTAATTTTTACACCTACAGCACCTGGTCTTTCTAGGTGGTCTCCCATCCACATACTAACCAGGCCCAACCCTGCTTAGCTTCCAAGATCAGACGGGATCAGGCTTGCTGTAGACTCTTTCAATATTTTGAATACATCTTCTCACTCTCTCCTGGCCTGCAAAGTCACCACTGAGAAACTGTCGATAGTCTTATGGGGCTCCCTTGTATGTGATGAGTTGTTTTTCTCTTGCTGCTTTCAAAATTCTTTTTTTGTCTTTGATTTTTGACAATTTTATTGTAGTGTGTCTCTGTGCAGAACTTTTTGGGTTCAATTTATTTGAGGTCCTTTGAGCCTCATGAATCTGGATGTGTTTTTGGTCCCCAAATTTGGGAAATATTTATCTATTTATTTAAACAAACTTTCCCATTTTCTTTTTCTTCTTCCTGGATTCTAATAATGCACATATTATTTCTTTATGATGTCCTATAAATCCTATAGGCTTTCTTCACTTATTTTCATTCTTTTTTTTTCTTTTGCTCCTCTCATTGTATAATTTCAAATGATTTGTCTCAAGTTCACTGACTTTTTTTTTTTTTTTTTAATTTTCCATCTGGTGTTGAAGCTCTCTAGTGAATTCTATTTTCTATTGGATAAATTTGACATGTAACATATAAATTTAAGGTGTACAGTGCATTACTTTGATACATTTATATATTGTATTATGATTTCCATTGTACTCTATTGAATTCTTCTGTTCAACCATTGTGTTCTTCATCTATAGGATCTTTGTTTTTTTATTTGTTTTTAATGGCTTCTATTTCTTTGTTCATGCATTGTTTTCCTAATTTTTTTCTTTGTGTATTCTTACAGTTTCATGAACTTCTTTAAGAGGATTATTCTGAATTCTTTTTTTTTTTACAGTTTTTATTTCTTCACGGTCAGTCACTGAGGCTTTATTAGTTACCTTTGGTGGTGATATGTTTACCTGATTCTTCACAATCCTCATATCTTTGCATTGGTATCTGCATTTGAGTAAGACTTAATGGGTTGATTTCAGCAGGGAGAAACATTCACCATTAGCTCAGCGCATGGTACTGTGTGCATCATCTGGTAGCATCTGTGGGCATGCAGGTCTTGCTTTCAGTCTCTGGTTGGGTGATGCCACTTCTTGCACTCTGAGTTTGGAGGAGGGGATGCAGCTAGGTGGGCTCTGTGGCTGGGTGGGGCTGCTGGCTATGTTCCGTAGTCAGGTGGGGCCACTAGTTGGGCCCTGCAGTCACTCTGGTTTGGCAGCTTTTCAGGCTGTGTTCTCTGGCAGGGTGATACCACTGGTTATATTCCACAGCTGGTAGGGCTGTGGGCCATGTTCCGCAATCAGTCCTGGATAGGCTGGGCCTTAGGCCGTGCTCCCTGAATGGGTGGTTCCACTAGTTGGCCTTTGTGTTCAGTCAGGAATATAGGTTGGATTTTATGGCCAGATGGAGCCTCAAGCTGGGCCCCAATGCCGGGCGGGAATACAGGTTAGGCTTTGAACCATGTAGACCATTGTCTGTGCTCTGTCTTTGGTCAAGATCACTGGTCAGGCCCTCTAGTTGGAGAGGGCCTTCAACTGTACCCCACAGTTAGGTGGGGCTAGAGACTGTGTTCAGCAGTTGAGTAGGGAGAATGCTGAGCTCCACTGCTCGGTGGGATTTTAGGGTGGGCTCTGCATCCAAGTGGTGCCGTTGCCACCACCCAACATGTGCTCAGAACAAAGACACCAAGAGGGAGACCCACAATGGACACGTAACAAGAGTGAGAATAACCACCCTAAATTCTGTTTTGTTGTAAGCCATGGAGATCTGGGATAGTCTTTTACCATCATGTAATTTAATAAGAGCTGAGTGAGGCAGAGTTATTGTGTTTTATTGCCTGGATGTAGTCTAGAAGTATTGATCCTTTTTATTTTCATAGATTTTAGTTCATTTTTAGAAGTAGAAGTTAAGTACATATTTTTGACTGAATTAACACTCTATCAAGTAAGTATGCCATTTTTAATGGGTTTAGCTCAAAGTGAGAGAAAAATCATCTCAAACTGGCCTAAACAGTGAGGAGAGCTCACTGGTTCACTGGAAAGTACAACGTTGAAAGCGTCTTAGAACCTGGTTTGATTCAGTGTCTCATTCACTTCACCAAGGACCGGGTTTATCTCTGTCTCTCCAATCTGCTTTTGACAATGTCAGCTTTATTCTCATTTTTCCTTATTTAAGTAATGATGCTGCCAGACAGTCCTGGGGATCTGTGTTTTCTTGTAAACACTAGGAAGGGGAAAGTACCCTTCTAGAGACTCTCTCACAGAGTGGATAAATGTTTTTCTGAGAAGCCACAGTAAACCTCTTGCAAATAAGTGACAGGGAGTCGTCGCCCATACATTTCAGAACCAATAACTCAACCTCAGACACAGATTGAACCTCTTGAGCCAGATATGGTTAGGCCATCCCTAAAGGGCATGGGACGTGAGTTTGCCCAAAGCAGTAAACACGTAGATGTGCCGGCTAAAATTACGGTGAACGCTATGCACAAAGCAGCTTTTTAATCAATCTCTGTAGATGAATATGTGACACATGTGTCAGGTGATGTGTGCTTTTGATAGCATAACCCAAGAAAAGGAGTAATTGAAGAAGTTACAGTCTGGCAAGCATACAACCCATTTTACATGGCCACTAGATTCATCCAGTCCAGTTTTGCAAATTATCATCTGACCATTGGACTAATTCCTTACCACACTTAACATGGTCAAATATGCCAAATCTTTGGTGTGTTTCCAGATTTTATGCTCTTATGAGTGCGTGCTCTCTCTCCTCTCATATATAAAATATATCTATATAATCTGTTTGTATCTATCTAATCTACTTATTTTTACTTATTTTAAATCATTAAATGCTTAAAATATATTAAGCTTTGTGTGTCTGCTTCTTTTTTTTTTTTTTTTAACAAGTACTAACTTTATCTTGTTTTCTTGAAAATATCTTCAGGCTTATTAAGATTTACTTCATAGTGTATTAAGATTCCTGGAAAATTTGTTGGTCTAACACACAACCTCAAAATAAATAATCTTTATTATTTTACTAGAATATTCTCAATTTTATCTTCTTCAGTCAAATATAACAAAAGTGATATAAATACTTGGGCTTGTTTTCATATTTTCTTATAACTCTTAATGTGTGTTTGAAGCATAATATCAATTTGATCATGAAAATCCATTTAAAACTTTGATTTTTCTTCTTCCTTATTTATCTAATTCTCAGACAGTGATGGTCTAAAGATTTTGCCGAGACACCATTTCGCTTTGAAAAATTTATAATCAATGTGATTTTTCTGGTTGTGCTAGATGACTGATCATTTATTTATTACATGTCTGGGTATTTTATATTTCAAAGTAGAATTTTAATGGGCATTAAATAAATTAGAATACATTTGACAATCATTGCAGATTAACTATATGTGGAGGCCTAAACCTTTTTTATTTTGACAAATGTGCACTGATAAATACATCACTGATAACTGCTGAGAATCTCATTAAAATGAGAGAAAACATTACAATGAAAAATTTCCTACTCTGTTATATAAAGCAGTCCTTTTAACACACCATAGATTTTGAAAATTTCCTGTTTGGTAAGTGCATCAATGGATTACAAACCAGCAGCTTCTCACTGAAAATACCCATGCAATATTTAAAGCAAATTAATCTGTGATTAATATTTGCATTTTAACTAAAACGTCTTATAAGGGAGTTGCATTTAATTTTCCAATCACAATGCTGTAAACTTCTTCAGCTGTTGTTTTTCTCTTTTCAACCCTTAGTCATCTCACAGTCAATCCATCAGAAAGATGCCTGGGGGGAAATCAAAGGTGGTCAAACCCAACTGCAAACCTCAGTAACAAAGAAATAGAGGAAGACAAGCAGTTCAATTGCCTGGCTAAAAAATGGAGTGTTTGAGGGATGCAGTTATATATTTTTTGGTCTTAATTGGGACTAAAGCCAGGGAGGCCAAAGGAGGCATTCGTCTGCAGCAGGGAATAGGGAGCTTCCGTACTGCCTCAAATTCTATTACTAAAGTTTGATTGCAGGGAGAGAGAGAGGAAGGGAATGTACACATCTTCAAGGCATCATGGGAAAAGCAATTACTTTTATCAGGCAGGACTAAATTTTAATACCAATTGCACCTCCGAATAGCCCTAGAATCTCTGGGCAAATTATTTTTGCCAATTTAAGATTAGGGTTCACCATTGGATAGTGGGAAGGATAATGTTAAATGAGTTGACATGAACAAAATGATCGGGCACCATGGCTGCCTCATGGTATAAGGATTGGGTGAGTAACTGGCTTCTTGCCTGTTTTCCTTCTTTACCCATTCGCCCCCTTCCCCACTGCCCCCCCCCCCAAATAAAGGTAGTGGGAGGGTCCCAGAGATTAATGTCACCACTTACAGTTTGGTTGAGGACTGTCTCACAATGGGACAACTTCTTTTTCTAAAATTTACAGTGAAACATGGACTATGTTTGATTTCTAACGCATTAGGATATAGGCTTTTCACATCGCAAACCTGTTTTAAGAATTGGGCAAATTATTATTCACAAAATCCTAACATACTAAGGAAGAAACGCTTCGGAATCAGAGACACCCGAATCCAGAAACGGCAGTCCTAGGGCCGTGGTAAAACCTTTTCTCTTCTCCGAGTTCCACTTTCTTCTTCTTTAAATTGTAGTGAAAAACGTGTGTGTGTTGATATGTGTGGATTTATATAGCACAGAGCTTGGCACTTTGTAGGCTTTCCGTGGATTTTGCATCTTGGGGCCCCATTATCACAAATAAAATGGAGCTGGTCGGGCTGTGTCAAAAATTAATCCAGTCACTGTCAGTTGAAAGAATTAAAAAGTCGGCTGGGCGCAGGTCTTGCATGGTGTGTCCCTGGGCCCCAGCCGTCACTGATAATTGCTCAGTTAGCACGGTGGCGAGTTGTTGCTTTCAGACAACTTGTATATTTGAGAAGAAACGTCAAGTGATTTCAGAGAGTGGACCCGAATTTCAATGAATTCTAAAAACTGTCTCTAGCACTTTGATGACCTTGGGTTTAAACTTTTTTTCAAACTGTTTGACATAAGCCGCGCTGTCTTTTTAAATAGTTAATATATGATATAATGAATCTTTTTGTCAGTCAAAATACACAGTAGCCATTGTGATACACGTTGCATCTGTCAGGAAAGCGGTAAGAGTTTATTGCTCCACTTAAAATGTGTAATGCTAGACATAACGTCTAAATTAGTTTTAAATATTTTAAGTGTAGATTGTATGGGACATGATTGGCCATGCTTAGAAATTTAGCTGCTGCCAGCAACCGATACATAAATTTAACAGTAGGGACGGAGTTTTGGGATTATAGGTGAAGTGGTTAAAATATGCATATAGAATGGCTATTAGTGATGGGTGTGAAATTAGCTTTGCCCGTAATGTGGTATGTCGAGGGCTAGGGCCTTTCTGGAGCCTCTCTCAGGCCTTAATCCCTCTCTCTCCTCCCGGTACTTAAGTTTTCAATATCTTTCATGAATAATATAATCCCTAGGAGGACAAACCTGTAGTGACGGTCACTTCAAACTTTTCATTGATTATTCTCACAGGATGACTGTTTGCATTTTCCAAAATGTAAGTGGAGATCTTTCACTTGAAGTAGATTCTTAGTCCTGGCCTGATGGAATCTGCATTTTGGAGTCAGAGTTTCAGGGAAGTGCATGAAAATTTGCTTATCCCTCCGTTCCTGCTCTTTGAAGTACAGAGCAGAGATTCTCCCACCATGAGCGTATCAGCTCTCACTTTGGAACATTTGCTTTTTATCAGCGAGGAGGGCTCGTTAAAGCAGATTGCTGGGTCCCGTGTCCAGAGACAGCAGTAGGGCTTGAGAGTCTGTAGTTCTGTAAAGTCTCCAGCTGAGATGGATGTTGCTGGTACGAGGATCACGCTTTGAGAACCACTGGTACAAGAGACGTGCTCCAGGTGCGATGCTGCTGCATGCTGCAAACAATAGAACCCCCGACTACGGCGGCTTAAGCAACAGAAATTGTGATCTTGCAAAATTAGAAATTCAGGCATAGAGAGTTCGAGTTGCATCAATTGCACAAAGGTCACCGAGGGCCTGTGCTCTTTCCATCCTTCTGTGACATCCTTTTTGTGCCACTTACGTTGTCCTCGTACCCCTGGATATCACTTCCATGTATCACTGGACAGCTCCAGGCCTTAGGCACCAACTCAGCAGAATTCGGAAGCAGAAGAGTGGAGGGGATAAAACAGCATTTTCGGCATCTGCCGTGGGAACACACTCAGCCAGCATTTTCGCATCTACTCTTCCTAGTCTTTCTCATTTTCATAAAAGGTAACTTCATCTTTATAGTTGTCGGGGCAATATCTGGGAATCCTTCTCGATTTTAGAAATAATTCATTAGCACAATTTGGCTAAAGAATAGCTTGAACAATAACCAAAACCGATTGCCTTTCTGTTGGCAATTAGTTCCTCTTCATACTGAGTAATGTTTCATGGCAAATTGTTTAGCACGATTTAGCTAGAGAGCTTAAACTTAGCAATATGCCCAAATCTGACCATTTCTCACAACTTTCATAGCGATAACACTGTACATAGGTACAACCCAATGTTCTTTATTTTATTTTATTTATTTTTAAATTAAGTTTATTGGGGTGACGTTGATGAGTAAAATTATATATGTTTCAAGCGTGCGATGTTATGATGTGTCATCTGTATATCGCATTGCGTGTCCACCACCCAAAGTCAAATCTCCTTCCCTCATCATATATTTGACCCCTTAGTAGCTAAGTTTTCTCTTATCTGGATGTTCTCCCTGTTTTCACCTTGGCTTTCTTAAATTTATTCCCGGCACAAGAGCCAGAATGTTTCTATTAAAATGTAAATAAGATCATGTCATCACTCTGCTTAAAACCCTTCCATGCCTTCGCATCTCATAGCAAGAGCGAAGTCGTTACGCTGCCCTACAAGGCTGCCTAATGATTTGTTTCCCTCCCATCTTGCTGCCCCTTAACTGTGCCACGTGTGCTCTCCCTTGGGGACATTCGCTTCCTCCGCTCCTTTTCATGATCGATTTCTTACTTTCTCCAAGCCTATCTGCCATGTCACTTTCTCCGTGCGTCCTTTATCACTCTATTTAAAATCGCGTCACCGGCCCTTGTTACTCTCTCTGTCCACTTTTCCTCTATAGCACTTATGACTACCTGCTATACTTTATCTTTCACTTATTGATTGTTTATTTATTTACTCTTTATTTACTTGTTGTCTTCCTCCACTAGAACGTGGCCTCCGTAACACTAGCAATGTTTGTTATTTTAATTGCTCTAGCATCAGAACTTAGAAGGACAACTAACACATAGAAATCACTAAAAAATACTTGCCAAATGCATGAATGAATGACACAGTAATTTAAAATTAATATCGTAATAAATATCAAGCATATACAAAGTAGAGACAATAGTATAAGGGACTCCCTGTACCATTTGCCCGGTTTGATCAGTGATCATCATTCTGCTATTCTTACGTCATCTAGCCAACCCTTCCCTTACTCAATAATAATTCAGTAGGGAGTTGATTCTTATTTTTTTGGGGGGGGGGTAAAATGACATATATCGAAATGCATAAATCTTATCCTCACAATTTTTGACAAATGTCTATAATAAGCAAACCACACCTTTATCATAATGTGAAACGTTTTCATCTGCCCAGAAGGTATGCTACGTCCTTTTAAGCAGTCCGCTCCTGCCACCACCAACCACCCTCCCAACCCAGGTAATGACTGTCGAGATTTTTTTTTTTTACCTTGATTTGGTTTTACCTGTTCTAGAACATCATATATAAATCGAACCACAAAAATTCGGGCTCTTCATTTTATTCTGCCTTTTTTACTCAGAACAATATCTGTGAGATTTATTCATATTTTTTTTTGCATGTGTTGGCAATTAGTTCCTTTCCAAGCTGAGTAGTATTCCACTGTATAAGTGTTTGTCATTCTATGTTCCCAATGGTGGACATCTGTCATCGTTTTAGGGTTCTATACATGGTCTATCTAGCTGAATGTTTCATGCACAGGTGAAAAGTATTTGTTTTTGGCTATCGTTCAAAAGATAATATATACATTCTTCAGTAAATCTTTTTTGGGGGAGAACATATGTTTTTACATTTCTTGGATAGATGATTAGGGGTAGAAGAGATCAAAGAGTTGGTATATGTTTTACTGTAGAACAAATGTCAAATATATCTACAAAATAGTTGTACCACTTTATATTTCCACTAATGATGCTTTATGGTTTTAATTTGTATTTCCCTATGGCAAATGATATTGTGCTTACTAGCTATTCGTTTGTCAAGTGTCTGCTATAAAAATTCTTTATAAATTCTGAATACAAGACTGTGGTCAAGTACATGTTTTGTGAATATTTCTCCCAGTCTGTGGTTTGCTGTTAATTTTCTAAAGTCTCTTGATGAGCTATTTTTTTTTTTAATTTTGAGAGAGTCTAATTCTTCATTTTTTCTCTTGTGTTTATTTCTTTTTGTTTTCTGTCTAAGAAATCTTTGCTTAACTTCAGTCTTTAAAGACATTTTCCCCTGCTTCCTTTTAAAAGTCTTACAGTTTTATCTTTTACATTTAGGACTCCACCTCATCTCAGAATAATATTTATATCGGCTGTGTAATAGGCATGGAGGTGATTTGCTTATTTTTCCACTTGGAGATGCAGTTATTCCAGCATTGACAGCTGAAAAGATTTTCCTTTTCCCACTTGATTGCTTTGACACCTGTGCCAAATAGCAAAGAACTAGGTAAATGTGGACCTATTTTGGGCCCCTCTTTTTGTGTTCCAATACCCTAGTTAGTCTATGCGTATTCCAAGTCTAAACTAATTACTGTAGCTTTATAGTAAATCCCGTAGACTGTTGGTATATGTTTTCCAACTTTGTTTTTCTTTTGCAATATTGTTTTGAGTATTCTAGTTCCTTTGTATTTCCACAAAAATTTTAGAAATAGCTGATGAATTTCTATAAAAATACTTGCTTGGATTATGATAGATATTGCTTTATGGCTCAACATATGGTTTATTTAGCTGAATGTTTATATACATTTGAAAAGAAATATATTCCTCAGTTTGAGGATATAGTCTCTATAAATGTCAAAGATTAAGTTGATTGATAATGTAATAGTTCTATCAGTTACTGAGGAGGAATACAGAAATATCCAGCTCTGATGTTATATTTGTCTAGTTTGACTTTTAATTTTGTTAGTTTTTGCTTCATATAATTTGATGCTTTGTAGTTAGGTACATACACATTAATGCATGTTATGTCTCCATGATGTTTTAACTCTTTTTCATGATAAAAAGTCTCTTTTTATTTTTGGTAATTCTTCTTGTCTTAATGTCTATTTTGTCCAGTGTTAATACAGCCACTCCAGTTTTTTATGATTAGTTTTTTTCCTGGGATACAGGTACCCCCTGTCTCGAAAGCTTGCATTACACTACTTTACTTTTGCCAAAGACCTGTGTTAGCATCAGTTTTAGTATTTAGAAATCCGAAAACGATGTTTGCTTTTATGAAAAAAGCTGTTACCATACTAATGTAGGTCCTTTGTGAAAACAAAGGGATATAATGTTAACTTTGGGAAAGCAAGGGATACTTTTTGCTTTATGCTGTTTTGGCTTACAAACAATTCCATAGAAAAGCTCTACTGGGGAAACCTATATCTTTTTTCATCCTTTTTCTTTCATTTTAATTGTGCCTTTATATTAGAGTATATCTTATAAAGGCATTATATTATAGAACCCTGCTTTTTTATTTAGGCTAACAATCTTTGCCTTCTCGGGGTAAAATTTAGTTCATTCAAAATTAATATAATTGATAATATGATTTGATTTTGATCTACTGTTTTATTGTTTTCTATTTGTCTCATTTCTTTTTGTTTGTTTCTTTGCTTTCCTTTTCCTATTTTCTTTAGGGAAAACCAACTATTTTGCATCTTTAACTAATAAAAATCTATTTAGAGTTAATATTGTACAGATCCATAAAAATGCAGGAATCTTCCACCGATGTAATACTATTAACTTCTCTGTTCCTCATGCTGTTATGTCATATACATTACAACTACATACTCTATAAACTCTATAGGACTATATGTTTTTTTGTTCCAAACTATTATATGACAAGGAGAAATTAAGATATTTTGCGATGGATTATTTTTATGCTTTGTGACAGATTAAAGCTGGCCACATGTATTTATTTTTGCTCCTACTTCTATTGAAATGTAGAGTCTAATTTCCAGTCCTCCTGACTTGGGGCTGATTTTAGTGCTTGATCAATAAAACGCACTGAAAGTCATGTTCTTAGTCTTCCAGTGCTAACACATGAAAAACTACAGCTTCCACTTGCGTTTCTTGGAACATTCTTTCTTGTAACTCAGCCACCATGCTGTGAGACACCCCAGCCAGATGAAAACATCTTAAGTAAGCTGCGAGGCAGCATCCGCATCACCTAGCAATGGTGGAGCGAGCCATTTTGGTGGTCCTGCCAGCTATGCCTTTATTTAAATGACTCCAGCCTCTCCTGTCATCTGACTGTAATCACACGAAAGATCCCAAGTAAGTATTGCCTAGATGATACCCATTGACCTATAGGAGCACGAGAGAGAATACTGCACTTTTAAATTAAGCCGTTAAGTTTGAGGGTGCTTTGTTAGGCTGTTATAGAAAAGGTGCTCATATTCTTATCATTTCTTCCACCAGTTAGTACCTGGGGTCATTTTCCTTCAGCTTGAGGAACCTCTGTTAGCATTTCTTGTGATGCAGATCTGCTAGTGCTGATTTTTTTACATTTTATTAATACACTGTACTATCTATTTTACCTTTATTTTTGAAGAATAGTTTTATTGGATATAGAACTCTCAGTTAACAGTCGCTTTTTCCCTCAGCACTTAATCAATGCTGTTCTATTGTCTTTTATCCTCTGCTGTCATTAATGAGAAATTAACAATGATTTTTTAAAATCATTTTTCTCTAATGCTTCAAAAATTTCTCTCTCTCTCTTTTTAATTGTAGCTGTTTGATTTTGATGTGTTTGATTTTGCATTCTTTATGTTTATCCTGCCTGGGGCTTGGTGAGCTTTTTAAATGTATAAGTTAACATCTTTTATTAATTTTTTGACCTTTATTTTTCAGGTTTGGAAGTTCTTAAAGGCATAATCTCAACCTTGGAGATTCTTTCCACTGCCATATCCTGCCTGTCTACTAATGAGCTTTTTAAAGGTGTACACACACACACACACACACACACACACACATATACATATACATATACATATACATATACATATACATATACATATACATATATATAATGGTGTTTTTGATCTCTAGCATTTAAAATTTTTTTCTTAGAATCTTCATCTCTCTGCTTACATTTTTCATCTGTTCTTGCCATTGTTTACTTTTTTCATTAGAGTCCTTAGCATACTAATCTTGATTGTTTTAAATTCATAGTTTAAGCCGTTCTGCCATATATGATTTTGGTTCTAATGCTTGCTCGGTCTCTTCAAGCTGTTTTATGCCTTTTAGTATGCCTTGTAATTTTTTTTTTTCTTGATAGTCAGATATGATGTACTGAGTAAAAGAAACTGTAGTAAAAAGGCTGTTGGTAATGTGGTGGTAAAGAAGGAGGCAGGGGAGCATTTATAGTCTTATGATTAGATCTGTCTTTTAGTGAGCCTAGTCCTTGGGCTGCGAACTTTACAAGCATTATCTATCTATCTATCTATCTATCTATCTATCTATCTATCTATCTGGCATCTATCTACCTAGCTAGCTATTATCTATCTGTCTGTCTGTCTGTCTATCTATCTATCTATCTATCATCTATCTAGCTAGCTAGCTAGCTAGCTATTATCTATCTATCTATCTATCTATCTATCTATCTATCATCTATCTATTATCTATTGTCTGTCTATCTATCTATCTCTATCTATCTATCTATCTATCTATCTATCTATCTATCTATCATCTATCTATCTATCTATCTATTATCTATTATCTGTCTATGTATCTATCTATGTATCTATCTATCATCTATCTATCTATCTATCTATCTATCTATCTATCTATCTATCATCTATTTATTTCCCCCAGTTAGGCAGTACAGGATGGCTAGAGGGGACTAGAGTTGGGTATTTCCCTCCCCCAGGTTGGTTCAGCCCTATAGGTTAGGCTCTGATAAAACAGTTTCTCTTGAGGGCTGGCCCTGTAGAGAAGGACAGAATGCTCTGGCATATTTCTGATGGTTGTTTTTCCCCTCCTCCTACCAGAAGCTCGAGGGGATTTTTCTTTCATCTTCACTGTAGGAAACTGCTAGAGCTCCTGAAGATAAAACTCACATAAGTTTTACCCGTGGCCCCCACTCTACGACTGGGTCCCCTTGGAGTTTTTAACTCTAAGACTTGTCTACAATGAGCCTCCTGAAATTTTAGAATGACTAAAGGAGGAATAACCAGGACTAGATTGGTAGAAATTTAGATTTTATCCCATATATGACTGGAAGTCCTTGAAAAGTTAAATAATGAGTGATTGGATCTGACTTACAATTTACAAAGATTTTTCTGATTAATTTGTAGAGACAGGAGTGTGGTGTGGTGGGAGGGACAAACGTAGAAGTTAGGGAACCAGCGACAGGGAGCTGTTTCAGTTGTATAAATGAGTGTTGATGTGATCTGAGAGTCAGTTATGCAGCTAGTCTCTATCTCAGAACCAGCCTAGGATACTTCCAAAAGCAGAAGGGACAGATTCTAAGCTAGTCAGTGGCCTCTGAGGGCAATAGATTCATCGATTCTCCTATCTAGGTTCCTAAAATAAATATTGCATGCCAGAAAGCAATGCCTGTATAGTTAGCTTTACTTTCATTAAGTCTATAGTCCAGTCCAAAGTCACTTTCATTAAGTCTATAAGTGACTTTGGACTTTCGGAACTTGTACTGTGTTTCCCAATTCTGTACTTCTACACATGGCATTTCTTCCTGTTTGAACTGTATTTTCCTTATACATTTAAACATTGATTTTTGAGGTCTTATTCAAATGCTACTGAGGACATTTATTTCTTCCTCTCACCTCTGATTTAGTTTTATTTTTCAAGCTGTATGCTATATGCTAGTTTATACTGTAATTGCTATTTTATATTGTCAAGTACTATAAATAGTCTGAGAAGTTATCTGAATTGCATGGTAAGTTAGCAATTCACAATGGCATGGGTGCAGAAGGCGTGAGACTCCTGAATCAGAGACAAAGGATTTTGATACTTTGGCCGTCGCAGGCAAAATGAGCTTTGTGTGTTGCTGATTCTTCTTGCTCGCTCTCCAAGTCCCATGAGATTAATAAAGAGAGGCCCAGGTGAACTCTGTGTGCTCAGGGGACTTCTGTCATAGTTGAGGAACCCCCAAATTAGGAAATCTGAATATTTTATAATGGGCTGCAAATAAGTCTTCTAGATTGTTTCTCTGGATATTATATTTTTATACAATTTGCAAAGCTGCTATCTATTTACTCTACCTTCTAAGACTGTTTATTCTATAAACATCATTCAAAAGGTAGCCTGGAATAAAAAGTTAGTTAGTGCCTCTGCTCATAAGATGTGCAGGTGAGACCAGTGGAGAATTGTCTCCCAATGTCATTAATATAAGGACTCAGTTCCTTATGTGCTGTAATGGACTGAATATTTGTGTCCTCCCTAAAATTCATACGTGGAAATTTTAACCCCCAGTGTCGTACTGTTTGAAGGTGCGGTGTTGGGAGGTAATTAGGACACGAGAGTGAAGCCCTCAGGAGCGGGGTTAGTGCCCTTTTAGAAAGGGACATGATAGAGCTTGCTCCATCCTTCTGTGTTCTGCCCTGTGAAGACACAGCGGCAAATGGCCATCTGCCGACCAGGAAGACGGCCTTCCCCAAGAACCGAACCTCGCTGGCGCCCTGATCTCCGATGTCCAGCCGCCAAACCTGCGTGACATAAATGTCTGTTATTTAAGCCACTCAGTCTATGGTATTTTTGTGATAGCTGCCCAAACGAACGGAGACTTATGCTTACATCACCTATATCCCTAATCCAGCACCTCTGCACCTAAGGATTCAAGAAAACATGGATGGAGTGAATGAAATACCTGATTATATTGCCTCTTCCTGCTGTCTGCATCTACCCAAATCCTACCAATATGGATTGATATCAACTTAGTATATTTATATAAAAAACCTCATTTAAAAATAATTTGAGAGCTATAGTGCAGTTAGTTCAACTCCTTTTGAGACTATAGATTGTAGCAAAAAATGATTCATCAGATGTTTACAAAAATATTACAGATTTAAAGGTATGAGCTATACCACTGGGAGATCTACCTTAATTGAAAATGAGGAATTCTTAGAAGAATCCGTTTAGGGAATGTGTCCTGGCTATGCGTAAACATATTGACAGAGGGAAGAGAATTCTCTAGCAAGCGGGTACCATTGTCTAAAAAGAGAAACTCCAGATTCTCAGGTCCTCAGCCCTAGCAGCCGAGGAAGCTGTGAGGCTTTGCCTGTCATGTTTCTAAGGGGAGCACGATTGGTGTTTTCTTCAGGGCGATTCTTCACGGTGAGGGATTGCCCAATGCATTTCCGGACATCCCGCATCCCTCACCCTTGGGCCTGATGTGCCAGCAAAACTCTCCAGGTACTGTTCCTTGTATATATTTGTCAAAAAATACCCCGCAGCCAAAACAAAATAAAACAAAATAATATGCCCTAAAGGGATGGTATTGTCCCTTGTCAAGGACTGCTGGAAAGCCCTCATACTAATATACCATGTGTCAAGATCAAGATACATCCTGATGCTCTATTGGGACAGCAACTGAAATTGTGGACACTGGTTTTCTTGACAGAACGTTATTCTCATTGAAGTGGATACTGTTAATATTCTACATTTCTACATAGATGCTAGCCTTCCCATGAAACCATTGAATTCTCTATATCCGATTTATGCTTTCTTCATGCAGCAGCCTTAATTCATTTGTTTAAAATGTTTGTCGAGCTGCTGCTATGTGCTGGATACTCTTTCGGGGTGTTGCGATAGGGCACTGGGTAAGAAATCGCCTCTGATTTCATGAAGTTTACATTCTGTTAGGAGGAGATAGATAATAAGTGTTTGCAATTAAAATGGATAATTTCATATGGTATCAAGTCCTTAAAAAACACAGGGCTGAGACGTCTGCGTGAAGAGGGATAAGGAGAGACTTCCTTAGCCTCAAGGCCGTTCAGGGAAGTTGACATAGGATGGGATAATGAAATGGAGATCTGATAGATGGTTAGAGGTTGGGTTTGGGAAGAGTTGGTGGAGTACGTTCCAAAGGGCGAGAAGAGCAAAGATGCTAAAGAAAAAATTAGTATTTTTTTAATGCCAACTAATCATAAGTAATTGGGTATTGTCTCAACACTTCATTATCATAATAGTGCTGACGAAAATATTGTTTCTCCAGCTTTTTATAGGGATTTCACATTCATTAGCTCTTTTAATCTTCACAACAACTCTATGAGGTATAGACAGTTACTAAGTTAGAGATATGACAACTTTGTCTTGGAGAGGTTCAGTCACTTGAAGAATTTGGGTGCAAAACCAGATCACATTATCCAAGTCTACCTGTTTCTGACTTATTAATTTGTTTGTGTTTCTATCTTGCCTTCATAGACAGATTTGAAATTTTATTTTAAAATGATGTATTAATCAACTTGGGCTACTGTAAAATACCATAGACTGGGTGGCTCAAACAACAGAGATTTATTCTCTTAGAGCTCTGGTGCCTCTTCTTCTTATAAAGATACTCATCCCATCATAGGACCCTGCCCTTTTGAGCTCATCTAAACCTAATGCTCTCTCCAAAGCCCTGCCTCCAAATACTATCACATTGGTGGTTAAGGCTTCATAATATGAGTTTGGGAGGACATATCTGTCCATAACAAATGAAAACCATGCATTGTATTTATTGGGCATCCTCTAAGGTACTTAAACAAATACTAAAGCGATATTACTAGAATGAAAGCTAACCTGTTTTGCCTAGCTATTCCAACTTATGTTTCAGATTTCAGTTTAGCTTCTATCGTTGAAGAGAGCCCTGGGTTAGCTGCCTCTCCCAAATGCTTCCATAGTACTCTACTTATCCATTAGCAACTTCTCATCCGTTCTCCCTGACTTTGTAAGCTCCTTGAAACCATCACCACTGTATTCCTAGTGTGTGGTGGTGCAGTATCTGGTACATAGCAGCTCAATAATTGTTCGACTTAATTGATCTATGATTGCTGGCAAGAAAAAAGCTCTCTGCATCTTAGTTCTCTCATCTGTAAAGTGACGACAACCTATTTTATGTGGTTAAAAGAATCCCATGAACTAATGGATACGGAAGCACCGCTGTGTCTTTTCTGCCCCTTGCCTCGGCCACCATTTATTTGTTCTCTTTTAAAGCTCTCCACTTTACTTGCAGCACACTTTATGATTTAGCTGTCTGTAAAGGTTAAGCGCACTGTGGCAGGTGACTGAAAAATGGATCTATGTTTCTAGAACAGTAGCTGTAATTCTTTAAATGCCAAGGTTAAAACAGCACAATGATCGTTTTGTCTGAAGTTGACCTTTATCACACTGAAGATATAGGCAATAGATTTTTCTGGTTCTTGTGTGGAAGGGTCACAAGAGCAAAGCATGGAGTTCTTTGATGTGCCAAAGTTAAGTAGTGATAGGTTAAAGGCATAGTTAGAGTGACAATAGTTTTCAATAAGAAAATTAGGTCACATTATCTGACAAGCATAAGCATACTTATCAGGATAGTGGAATAAAATATTTGAAATTATCATCATTCTGGAAAACATAATGAGGTATGAGTAGGAAACATGGGTCTAAGTGATTTCCAGGTACATCATTATTTCCATCATACAAGTTACTTTTCACAAGCTTTTTGAAGATAATGAAATTTATGGATAAATAAATATACAAATAGTATAGATATACATATATTTTACTATAATTGATAGGCCATATAAGGCATACTTGATCATTATATTTTTATTTTTAATTAATTTTATTTTTATCAAAGTCATATATGCAGTTAACATTCAAATTCCAAGCTCATTTTAAAAAGCAGGTGTCTGCCACTATAACCCTCCTCAGCCTTTAGTCTCTTTCTACAAAGGCACTAATTTTTAACTCTCACTGTTTCTTCTGACATTTACACCCGTATTGTTAAACAGCCTGTCAATGTTACGTCCTGAATACCAGTTGTAGACTTTACTCACTTCCTGTTATGGTGATGGACAATGTGCCTCTCTCAGACTACCTCACTCATTCACCACCGCCCCCAACCTCGGTGTAATTGCAGTATAGCTTTGATGTGCACCAATCATCAGCGCTCACAGGATCATTATTATGTGAGCACTGTTGGTGGTTTTCTTTCTGGCACAACCTTCGTTTTCTTTTTCTTTCTGGAATTAACAAGTCTCATTTTTATTTTTTATTTGCTTAGTCTTCTCTTTATCCATCTCGACCTCCCACTAAATACTCGATAGACCAATTGTTTTCCAAAGGTTCAAACACATCAGTTCACCCACATTTGCTTTTTGATTTCCCGGGAGACCTCCCGCGATAACCCTTCGTCCCTGCCCAGATAGATGGACCATTGTCCAGGTGAGCCACACAGCTCTCATCCGGGGCCTTCCCATTCTCCAGTTGCGGTGTGAGAAAGCCCAGCTCTTGCATCCCATGTCTTCTTCTCTTGGTTCTACCTCGTTTTTCTAAAACACATTCTGCTGGAGCTTCCTAAAGAAAAAAAAAAAGCATCAAGGGTAAATGTTCCACAGTACTTACAAGTTTCGAAATATCTTTACTTTAAACTTAAAAGTCGATTCGTGGTTTGACCAGGTTTACAATTCTAGGTTGAAAGTAATTTTCCCTCAAAACTTTTACTTTATTGATTCGTTTCCTTGAATCAATCATTGAGCTTTCGCATATCCATTGAGAAGTCCAGTGGCATTTCAACCCTTGTACGTAACTTGTTTTTTTTCTTACTTGAATAGATATAGCCAAATAAAATTTTATGTGTGCTATCCATGCATGTACATGTATACGTAAACTTTTCATTTTGGAATGATTTTAAAATTATAAAAAGGTTGTAAAAATAATACAAATAATTCTTATATGTCCCTCATCCAGATTCCCTGATTTCTCAAATAATTTTTTTGATAATTCGCTCCCTTTGGTTTCTCTGCTCTTTTTGGAATAACATTAGTAGGTTGTTGGATGTCCTTTGATCACCTATATTGTGTTTTTATTTAAAATTTTGATTTCCTAGAGAATTTTCTGGTTCTTTGATCATTTCTTTTCTCTGGGGTTCTGTTCTTCTTGTTCATTAGATGTATTGCCTTAATATTTCTCAGATAGTATTTTTTATATCTTCTGTTCCTATGTTAATAGCTATTTCTAAAAAGGTCTCTCTGCTTGTTTGACTCGATCTGTCTCTTTGAAGTTAGAGACTTATGTATTAGGATCCTGGCAGGCAACTGTTGGCACACTTGGGGCAAGGTCTGTTTGCAGAGTTAAGGTTAAATGGCGAGGGATGGTGAAAATCCAGAGGTCAGCAAAAGCCAAAGCCATTACCACCTGTAGGCCTAAGAACTACCTAAAGCTGCAGCTGGAGGAGAGGGTTGTTTGAAAATAGTTATTTAAAAAATCATTATTGTATTGTTTAATAAATAGCATTACATTGTTTAATAAGGGAATGTTGCTACTGCTAACCTGTGACCTAGCAGGGAGGGACTTTATTCACCTGCCGTCTCTGGCTGGCACTTCCCATTCACTTAACTCAGGTGCAAGGTAGGTCCCGGGAGCCTGTATGATGCCATCTCTAGGGCTTGGCCTGGGTCACACTGTAGGGTAGACAAGGAAGAGGTTGGTTCTGGAGAGACAAACGGAGAACATTTAGTGCTGAGCCTTCTTAAAATATTAATGATCTTTTGCTATGCAGTTGTATATATAAAGAGCTAATTGGAGAGTCTAGGATCTGTAGAGGTCAATCTTTGGTCTTCTGTATGATGACAAATGGAGGGGAAGGGACTAGAATGAAGGACAGTGGCCTGGCTGTGCTGGGTTATGGAGAGATCTGAGAGTCTAAGATTTGTATAATGGCTTTTAATGAAGTCCTGATTTGTATCCCTGCGACTTAGCTCTGTTTTCAAGGTGTTGGTGATTCCAGTGGCTGAACTTCTCAGGATTTCTGTGAGACGCTAAAACTTTTATCTTAGTCTTCTCTGTTGAGTCATTTAAAATCTGCACTTCATCTTTCAAAATTTTGTTGAAGTGTCATTTCTGCTTTTATCTTCTTTCCTAACCCCTTTGTACTTTTGCATTTATATCTTTTTGTCTTTTATCCTCATATTAGTTAGTGTGGGAAAAGCGACTTCTGCTGTGTTTAACTAAAATTCTAGATATTTTTATAAATTGACTCAGTAAATTCCACGAATGGCTCAGAAAGAATTGAGTAAATTAGGAAGCAGTGGTTAATAACAATTTCATCTACTAAATAGTCTATAAGTCTAGAAGGTCATTAATCTGAGAACTATATGGTACAATGAAAAATGCTATTTTGTGCTTAGCATATGAAGGACTTATTGTATAATGTTTTGGTCTTTTTTTTTTTTAAACAACAAAAAAACAAAGCCAAACAATATGTAATGCTACTTGAGGAGTCGTACACATGGCAGGGACACAGGGTTGTTCATCACACCTTTTCTGTTTGCATTCTTTGGCAAAAGTGCTCATACCCAGAAATTACAAAGTGTGAGAGGAAAAAGAAGGAAAGGGACTGACTTATCCATCTTTAAAAGATTGAGAGTTGGCCAAACCAGACGCTACCAAAAGAGATATGCCTAGGGTCCATTTTCAACAAACGTATTTATAAGTCTGTCTTTTACGTCTGTAATTTAAACAATTGAATTAGCCTTCATTTAACCGGCAGGAGATGGTATGTGATTATCGCCTCCTTAATAAAAAAAAAAAAAAAAAAGAGCCTGTCAATATTTGTTAAATATATATTAAGCCAAGGGTTACTGGACTGCTTGGATTTTCATGAATATAGTTTATTCAATTTGAATTTAGCAATTAAAATATCTGGAAATCACATAAATTCCCTATGCATTGTATGTCTTGGTACCTGGACTTCAAAATGAAGTAGTGAATTCTTCTACAAATATATATATTTTTTTCTATTTTAAATTGGAAAATAAAATGTCCCTGTGTAAAGAGGGGCAGAACTGCCCTTGTTTTAAAGCAGATCACGTGCGCGATGGGTCCTCAGTCCCAGGGGGCCTTGCAGCCTGCACCTCCGCCGTCTCTCTGGTTGGATGGAGGGCAGCTCCCTGCGCAGGCACCCGCCGCTTACAACCCACGCCAGAGGCCGGATTTAAATGACGTTTTCACTCTTCAGAAACTGTAACTGCGTTTTTAAAAATGGCCTATCATTATCCAGCATGTATACAAACCCGTTCAGAGGAGTTCGAGTTCCTTTCCGATTGACTCTTTTTGGCAGAAACTAGAGTAACTGTGATCTCATTTGGATGCTTGCAGGATGGAACACGTGTTTGACTGCGTGGAACCCATTGCCGGGAAAACGACGAAAGGCATTTTGTGTTAGACTTTAGGGTGTTTGTGTGTGTGTGTGTGTTTTATGAGAGCAGACTTTTCTTGCGGTTTTTTTGTTTTGTATTTTGTCATTATAGTTTTCAGGGCTTGGCCTCTCCTGCAGTTCGTCGTTCCTCTGTGATATTTTTCAGGGAAATCTCTGTTTCAGGCGCGCGCCCGCGGGCGGTGCCCGCTGCAGCTCCCTTTTCTCCCTCTAGGTCTCAATTGGTCATTCTACCCAGTGAATCCATCATTTTGCCTTCAGCTTCTGAGAGCTCATCACTCATTTTTCTCCTGACTGACTTAGAGGCCTCCTTCTTCTATTTAGAGAAATTCTTTTTTGCCAGTGAGTTTTTTAAAAGAAAGTTTTTAGAAGAGAGAGAGGGAGAGAGGGAGGGAGATGAGAGAGAGAGAGAGAGAGAGAGAGAGAGAGAGAGAGAGAGAATGTCATGAGGTTTTAGAAAAATATAGGAATAGCTATAGAAACAGATTATAAAGGTTGTGAAGACAGACATATTTTATTATTTGAAGAAACTTGCCAATAAAGCACTACAAAAACCTAGGGCTTGGGTCCCTCATCTGACACGAAAATTAGGGAACATGTAGGTCAAACTACATATAATTTTTGTGGAAAATAAGCAATTTTATCTAATTCAATGTGACGTTTGAAGAAAATCACCTTAGAATTATAGGATTGGTAATTTATTGTATTAGGAGAGAGGAAGGAGTTAAGTGACTTCGATAAATATTGGTCTTTAGTGTTTATCCTGAATTTAAATTCATGGTGATCAGTATCAATATAGATAATAGCTATCATATATAAAACTTATTCTGTTTTAGGCATTTTTCTATGATATACATACATGTATATATATAAATGTGTATATATATATAAATGTGTATATATATATGTATATACATATAAATGATCATCTAATCCTCTAGTCTGTGAGGAAAGTATTAATTTATGCAGCTGGAAAGGGGGATCAGAGAGGCTAAGTAACCTGCCTTGTCACACAGGTAGAAGCTGGTGAACCTCGGTTCTCAGTCAGGCTCCCTGGGCCTGGAGTCTGTCTCGTATGCCCCACGCCATCCGCTAGTGGGCTCTGAATGGGCCTGCTGTCACTCATTTGTCCCTAGTGCATTGACTTTCCCTTCTCTCGTGTAGGACTATTTTAATATATCTTCTTTCTCCTTGAGGCTCTCCTATACTCATTCTCTGCTCGTGATTTCGCTTTCTATGTTTCTAAGAAAACTGAAGCAACCCAAGAGAACTTCCTTATGCTCCCACCTACCTAAATCTGTGGTCCTATGTACTCAGCCTCATCTCCAGTGAGTGTGGATCCACACTCTCCCCCGGGCACTGGAGTATGTCCCCCCTTTATCCACTCAAGGACGATCCTGTAGCAATTGTTTCTTATGCATTATTAATCTTTCCCATTCTTCTCAGTTATTTTTATAAACATACAAACATGTTATCATTTCTTTCTTAAATAAAAGAAAGCTCCTCCAACCCCACATCTTTTTAAATCTGTTCTCTCATTTTTTTTCTCCCACAATGATAAAACTTAAAAAGAGTTGCCTATAGCAATTTCCCCAAATTCCTCTCCAGTCATTTGGTCTTGAACTCCCAGGAAGCTCTTGACCAAGTCATCAATTGTTGCTATAGTCATTGGTTGGTGCTTTTCTTAGTTGATCTTTCAGTTGCTTTTGACCTGGGCGATTACTGTCTTCTTTTTAGTTTCTCTCTCCACCCCCCCCCCCCCCCGTCTCTCTCTCTCTCTTTCTCTCTCTCTCTCTCTCTCTCTCTCTACTGCTCTCTCGCTCTCTCTGGCTCTCTCTACCTCTCTCCCTCTCTCCCTCCCTTCCCACTTCTTTTCCTTCCTTTCTCCTATCTTTCTATTAAAGTAGAGTGGACATACAATCGGTTCCTTTCTTAGTTTTCTTTCTGGAATGCCATACTCTCCCAGCTTTCATCCTCTCTCCCCAGCTATTGCCTCTCTGCCACTTCTGTTTCTCATCCTCCTGACCGTGAAACACTGGAGCAACCCTGGATTCAAAGGTTCTCTCTCTCCTCTCTGCCTTGGTGTTCTCGATCCCGTATCATGGCTTTCAATACTGTTCGTACCAGCTTTCCTCGGGTACCACTTCAGATCCCCTCAGACTCTCTTTCTTTGGTTCCAGCTCTGCATTGCCTTTAACCTGCAGCCCTGCACTTATGACTCCCCCATGCCATAGACTGAAAGTCTGTGTCCCCACAAAACTCACGTGTAAAAATCGAATCCCCAAGATGGTAGTATTTGGAGGTGGGGCTTTCGGGAAGTGAACAGATCATAATGAATAAAACTCATGCTCTTATAAAAGAGACCTCAGAGAGCTCTCTGATCCCTCTGCCCTTGCCGGGACACAGAGAGAACGTGCCATCTGTTAAGCAGAAAACGACCCTCATCAGACGCCCAGTCTCATGGTGCCTTCATCTTGGACTCTCCAGCTTCCAGACTGTGGGAAATCAACCCCTGTTGTTTAGAAGCTGCCCGGCCTATGGCATTCGGTCATAGCAGCCAGAATGGACCGGGACTCTGTCAGAGACTTCTATTAATGCCATTTGGAGACCTCTCTGCTTGTGCCACCCACCCACCCTTGTGCAACCCTGCAGGGGGTTCACACCCCTGGATGTGAGATCCAGTAGATAAATTCTTGCTTCTTTTTCAATTTTGCTGTTTCACCCTCTGGTGCTTTAGTTTTCTGTACTTCTTCACCATTTTCTAAAATGAAAGCCAGCAAAGAATACCATTCACATGTTCTGTAAAATACTCCAAATATAGTCTTGACAAAAATATTATAGCTTTTTTTTTATTAGATTCCAGAGTTGTCCACAACAATCATGTTCTACAATCTTTTTTTTCAGTTCGATGTTCTGTGTTTGTCTACTGTGTTAAATTTTGCTCACTGTACACCTTTCATTTCATAAGCAATTTCTCTGGTTGTAGAACATAGCACACATAGTAAATGTTGACTTTTTCCCCCTTTTCTAATTTTAATTTCTAGTTAAGCGATTATAGATGTCTTGTTTTCAGTATAGGTGCTCTTTCCAACTTCTTATTAACGATTCGATCTTGTCTTTAGCTTGGTTAGTGTATCTTATGGTTTTTCTCCTGGCCCTGCTTGCTTTTCTTAATCATCCGCCATAAATGTTTCTTTCAATGTCTCACTGCAAGTATCTCTCTCACCTCCAACCCGCACCATTCACATCTCATATTGTCTGGCTTTGGGTTTTATTCAACTGTAATTCTAAGAACTCTGAACACATCTGGGCCTCTACAAGGTTGAAGCAAAAGTAGTTCAAGAGAAAATAGAAAGGGGAATAGAGTGAGAAATACCAGACATGTCTTTGTTTACCACTGAAAAGCAAAAGAGAAAAATTATTATCATTCACTTGGACATCTTCCCATTACTCTTCAAGCTTGTGAAGCTCCATCCCATGACGTTTTGTAATGAGAGCAAGCAGCTCGTCCTGCGGCTCCCTTCCCCTTTTGCCTACCTCTGCACTCGTGCCAGAGAACAAAGGGGAAAAGGCAAGCACAAAAGCAAATATCAAGGAACCGCGCATCACCAAGATTTAATCACAGCGTTTGGCGTATTCCATGTCTGGCTTGTTTGTCTGGCTCCATCTCTAAGCCTGCTATGCCGGGTCTTCCGTATGTCCTAGAGAGGGGTAGGAGGTCCAGTCAGCCGTTAGATAACCAAAGGAGCATACTCCGAGTCCCACTTTTTTTTGTTCTAAACACAAACATGCACGGATGCACAGTTAATGTCTTCCCTTTATTTATAGCCACGTATTTCCTGAACTGATCGTCTTAACTTCAGGCGTCTGTCATCATCGCGATGTTGCCAAGTCGTTCATACTTCAGTACTTTATTCTTGTATGCGTATTGATTTCTAACTTCTCTCTGTAAGCATTTTTATTTGGCGCCACTCTTCTCTAGCTGCCTTTGTCAAAATCTGGCTCCATGAACATTATAACAAAACCTTTTCATAAGACATAGTTGAATTTATTGCTTCCCATGGCTGGGAGAACACTACCCACAAGGCTTTGGCAGTGTCTCAGGGACTTGGACATTTGGCTTAATGCAGTTTCTTTCAATGTCAGGGCTTGATTGGAATTGGGTAAGAATTGTGATACAATAGTCCAGGATTTTTAGAAACAGCAAGGCGAGGATTTTGAGGAAGAGATTCAAGGAATCTTGTGGCGCAAACCCAAGGACAGTCCTGGAAGAGTAAACAAATGCTAGCGAAGATGTTAAAATACAGCAGAGGTATGTTCAGAAGACAGTGAGATATTGTCTTCAACATCTAGGTTTTGATTTCAGCGTCGAGGCTGAGTGTCGGGGCTGACGGTTTTGGTTCTCATCTTCTACCTTATGGATATTCGTGAAGAACTAAGATGCTAAAAATAAATGTGCTTTTCCTGACATCCTCGTCATGAACAGAGAGATGATTAGTTTCTACCCAGTGACTGGTATTTCTTAGTCCGAAGTTTGAAAGCACTGGTGTTTGAGGTTGACTTTTGTGTTGTCAGGTTTTATCTAGCGTGTGGAATGATTTTACCACTAGTTTATTACCGGTTTTACAACACCATTTGTGGCTGCCGTGCAAAAATGAGCATCCTCGGCGTCCTCCGAGCACTGTCCTAGGCTTTTTAATTTTTTTTTTTTTGTAAAAACTTTGGGGAAGTGGTACACCACTAAAGTGAACAGTCCATTTCTTGTGCTATAGATGTTAAGAAAAAAACATTTTTACATACGTGAAGATGAGAGCTACTTCCTCATGACTTCTACCTATTGGTCCTGCTTACACCTCTCGGAGCCATAGAGAAGGAGGCTCCACTCTTCCTTATAAAGGACCTTCAACCATTGAAGACAACTGTATGATTTTCTTTGATTTCTTTTTTTCTGCTAAATTTCTTAGCGGGGGGCACTTGGGTCGCTTTACCATCCCGAGTGTCCTCTTGTTCTCCCTTTGAAATGCTTCAGGTGGTCAATATTTCTTCCCAAACAGGACACTCAAAACCAAAAAGGGTTCTCAAGGCACTGTCAGACACTCTAAATTGGTAGCAGGACTGTGTAACCTCTTCAGTCCTGGATACTATTTATGAAACGAAAGATTAATTTATCTTTCCTGGCTGCCATATCACACATTAAATTGCATAAAGGTTGCTATGAAAAAGGACCCAGGAGTTTCCCCCGAGTGTTTGCCGAGGCCACATGTGACCATGTCTTTGTAAGGCAGTGTGGTCTAGTGATTGGACACATAGTCTTAGGACCATCACTACTGAGATTTTATCTCCAGCTTTACCAATTACTAGTTAGGCAGACTTGGACAAGTAATTAACTCTGACTCTTGGGTTTGAAATTGAAAATAGGATTAGAAAAGTATGTATTTCCTTGGATATTATGTGGAAAGTCTATGTCAAGTCCTGAGAACAGGGCCTGACATATAGGGTAAGGCTGATAAATATTAGCATTTACTATATTTTAGAAAACACTATTTTTCAAAATGAAAATAGCCTTGTAGTATAAAAATGATATGCATACATTACTTTAAAAATCAATCCGTAAATGAAAACAATAAAGAGAACTACAGTTTTATAATACAGAGATTACCACTGTCAAAATTGTATTCATTATCTTCTAGATATTTCTGTGTGTATACACATACATCTGCAAAATTTCATAAAATGAAATTCTACGTATGTTATTTTGTATACTATTTATTATATGAATATCTTTCCATGTCAATTTTTATAGCTCTATAACAGGAGCTGGCAAACATTTTTTTTTGTAATGAGCTAGATAGCAAATATTTTATTTAACCTGTGAGACACATGAAGTCTTTTTTGTATAATATTTTTTTTTGTAGTTTGTTTTTTTACAATACTTAAAGTATATACAAACCATTTCTTAGCTCACAGGCTGTACAAAAACAGAGACCATGGCCAAATTTTGCATACAGCCCATAGTTTGTCAAGCCCTGATTTATATAATGCTTTGTCAATAACTAAGTTCTATAAATGTATCCTATTTCCACTATTTACCTTTTCCCCTATTTTAAGAAATTCTGGGATAAAAAGTTTTTGAACATTTTTGTTCTCTGCTTGGAGAACATTTTAGAAGTGAAATTGCTAGGTTAATTTTTTTTTTTTTGGTATATATTGAAAATGTTATCTCTTAAGCTAAGTATTAGACATTAAATGAGAAAGCTGATTCTGTCATCTAATTGTTCTCCAGAGCTTCTGGTTCCTGGAGAACCTCTACAAAAGTCCCTCATGTAAGCCATTGGCGAAAGTCAAAGAAGAGTAGAATAGCATGCCTACTTTTACTTTTACTTTGACATCATGTATTTTGAAATTGTTTGGAACTTTTTTAAAAAAGAAGGGCTGAATTCTACATAACTGTAGTTACATCAAACACTCATTTCTCTCGGTTAAATCTCAATTATACCAGAGGCTATCTAAACATTAGCTGAAATCAGGACTGTTTCCTTTCTTAAGAACTCACACGCTTTCTTTGAACTATTCTAAAATATTTTTCCGGATTGGTCTCCACTCCTTGCCTGCAGTTTGTAGAGTCCCCATTGTTTATTAGTTGTGAGTACTTTTCTGTGGGGTTACTCTGTCATGTGCTGGGGATACATTGGAAGAAGATCTCATTCCTGTCCTTAATTATAGTGGGGAGCAGACAAAGGGGCCATTACACTGTATTCTGAATGTTGGCGTGAGATTCCGACAAGTCAAGGCTTCATTTGTGTAGCAGCCACATTCCCAAATCTACCAGCTTTAAGACTCTGCAAAGATGACTGACTGAAGTGTTTTCCTTGAGTTGTCTGAATCCTCTGGGAGATCTGAATTGATTTAAAGGCATTGATTATGCCACTGCCATCTGCCAAATGGGTGCTAACCTTATGGGTGAATGGAAGTCTTAGACTTATATCATTTGTACTAGAAGACTAAAAGTATAGACTGACTCGTTTTAATAAGCTCTCAGTGATAGTGGTTCTGGGTTCTAAGAGCAGAGTATGCATTTTCTATTTACGAGTTAAACAAATGGGTTGGAGTAAAAAAATTAGAACATTTTGGCATTCAAAGAACTGTTCAAAAATAATATTTCAAGAACATTTTGAAAGCATTATTACTTTGAGAAACTATAATTCTTTTTATTTTGTCGGGCAAAATTCTGGTTTCAATAGCTGGCTGCATTTCGTGTACAGAGTGACACTTATGTCATTCAGCGGAGCTAAAGCATTCAAAAGTTTTTTAAAGTACTGCTGTGGGAATATTGTTAGAACTTGAATGTATCAGTTTCTATACCAAGGAGACAAGTGAGTCCTGGACTTCAAAGATGTATTATCTAAAAGTCTTGATGGGGATGAAATCAAACTTCCTTCCTGTGATCTATTTCAGTCTTTAAAGCTATATTTCATCCTTTGAAAATAAGTCTAATCCCACAGAAATGTCTTCCCCAAGCTAGAACTCAGATTCTTAGTATAAACTCAGACTTTCCTTGTTGCAATGATTGTTATTTCTTCAGTTAAGATTTTATATTGTGCTTTAAACTACATCGTGAACTGTAAAATAAATTGATTCTTTTTATTTAAAAATATATATGTTAATATTTGGTAAATTTAGAAAACCATGTAAGTTAAATGAAAATTATCCATAGCTTACAGTTTGGAAGAAATTTGGAAAAAAATGAGGCTGCCATCTACCCCTACAATGCCATCGATAGAGGAGAAGCTATAAAAGTGTCAATCATATCCTTCAAAACAAAGTATTCTGTGTCTTCAAAGGAGTTCCAAATAAATTCTGAATATAAATTGAATCAATTAAACACTCCCTTCATGGAATAAGTGGGTATGCAGTTCTTGAGTTTTTACTGTTACTTCCATGAAGTTGGGACAATGCCATCATCAGCCCTGCATGCCCAGGGCTAAGCTACATGCTTGACAAATAGCAGCTATTCATAATCCTTACGTGGAAGAATGGAGTTGTACTAGAAATCTACATATGTGATTTAAGTTCAAAAGGAAATAACTGAGAGATAACTGGAGTGGGATTCTTCTAAATGATATAGAATATCTTTGTGCAGATTTTGTAAACTTACGTGAATTTTATTTTAAATAGGATTTCTTTTTCCTAAACAGGGTTCGAGTAATGCCAAATGTAAGATTTTCATATACCTAGCAGCTTTCTTTGGTACAGATTTTACCTAGGAATGTCTATCATGCTAAAAGAGAGTGTTCTTTTCCCATGTACCATTCACAGTCTGATACAGAATTCAGTACATGCGATACACTCAGATAAAATCACATTGTAGATAACTACCTTCTTCAGTTTTCTTCCGCTTTACCAAATCCTAGCCCTTCTGTGGATGTGTTGTCCCAGCTGTGAGGAATATGGAGCGGCGTCTATCCAAGCTGGCTTGCTGCTCCAGCACGGGATGCTGAGGCTGACGCCTGGAACCCAGTATTCCAGGTTCCTCTCTCCTCAGATCTAAAGCCCAGTGAGCACCAGTTGGTTCCTCCCCCTACGCTGCGTGCTGACCATGCTGCTCACAAGGAAACCAAGCGTTACATGGAGGTGTCTCCTTGCAGGAGAAAGGATCTTATTCCCTTCATCCTGCAGTTAGTATTTTTCTTAGGTTCCTTACCAGCTTACAGTATCAGAGAGTTGATTTTAACTTTCAACAGAAACATTTTATTCAGCTGGGAGACTGGATTTTCTATGAATTTCCAGCAAGAGCATGAGAACACTATTGGCATTCTCATATTATCTTACCTTACACCAAGCCTTCTTTTAAGTAGCCTTATATGAAAAATCATGAGATAAATCTCCGGTTTGGTTATAATTTTTAGAAAATATGTCTTTAAGTTGAACAAGTATAATCTTTTAAAAAATGAATTGAAGAGAGTAACTAGGAGAAGTCTATTTTAAAACATGCCATTTTCCTTAAATTTGAAATCAATATTTTTATCTTATTCCTTAAATTCAAAATCAATATTGAATACCATAAAATAACTGTATATATTAGCCTGAAAAGAAAAGCTGGCCCATTTCATTTCTGAAACATGACTTAATCAACACAGAGACTGAATGAACAAGGAGATGAACCTAAGATTAAAGTTCTTGACATCTAGAGAGGGGCAGAGTGGGCATGAGAGGGGTCGTCTTCGAGCTGCAGTGGAAGCAAAATTTGTGAGTCAGCAGCAGAAGCTCCCAGTAGAGAGAAGGGAAATAGGCGACTGTAGAGTCTGAGAAAGTCCACATGTGCAAAGTACCAGAGAGAATGAGAGAGAAGGAGAGAGAGACAGAGACAGACAGACAGACAGAGACAGAGACACAGAGAGGCTTCATCTCCAGAGCCATTTCGGTTCTTGAATTTTCCATCCAACCCCACTGCCTTCCTCCCTCTTCGACTGCTTTCCGCCACAGCCTTTGAGGAGGTTACTTTGCTTCCGCTCTGGTTCTTCTCCTACCCGTTCTCCAAATGGGAGCCCAAATGACAATTTAAAATATAGACCAGGTGACGAACTGCTTCTGAAAAACAATCTCCTAAGGGCTTTTCTCTGTTTATACAACTAAAGGCAAAACTCCGTAGGTGATTTGGCTTCTTCCCACCTCTGACCTCATCTCCAGCCCTCCTCCCTGCTCTCTGTGTGGAAAGTTTTACATCATCAATTGAATTTTCTTAGTAGATAGAGGCCTTACTTGAGCCAATTTTTCCATATCTGGAACCCCTTCATTGAAAGATGACCGGGTCCATAAGAAGAAGAATTATGCAACACCATGGAAAATATAAGCTAGAATTATTCTCTTTCCCAAATTCCTGTGAGCATTTACATGGGTACCCAGCACTGGGTGTGTTAATCCACGTCCTTCAAGAGGCAAATGCCAAGACAGACTTGTGATTTGGGAACCTGTGAGCTCGTCCTAAAAATGTCTCAGAAAGTTTATTCTTCAGCCCTTTCAATGGATTTTGAGACCAGCTGAAAGCTGATAATAAGTTATTTTCTGCTTAAGCTAATGGAATACTCTCGTGTGTTACTGATCCCTAATTGATAATATACTCGTTCACAAGGATGGGTCTAGGAGCCAGCTATAGCTTCTCAAAGAAATTGGTATGTAGGATGGGGTATCTGAACTGATTGGATTTCAAAGCAGTGAAAATCCTTTTAGCATTATGGGATTTGGCACTGTATTTTGTGGCAAAAATTGCTAAAATTTCATGTGTTGATATGGACTGAGAGGTATATCGAAGGTGAGGATTTGGCAGACCAAGTCACAGCTCTGAAAACCGCCATGGTTGGGAATGAGGAATACAAGGATCGTGCCATTGACGGGGTGCAATTCTTAAAGAAAATGACAAACTTGGGCTATCGGACCTTGGCCAAGGCATGGTCAAAGACCGGGAAGTTTTTATGCTCCCCTAAAATAACTTTTTCTTGTTCGTAGACTGAATCTGTGTTTGCAATTTGTCCATTCTGAAATGTCGTTGGAATTCTTAGACTCGCCGAGGCTCTTGTGTAAATGTTAGGGCATTGATTATGACAACGTGAAACCCTAAGAATTGGAATGGGAGCTGGACGACTGTAAGTATCTCTAATCCCTTACCAGCTCTCCAGCAACCGCCCCAGCTTCCCTCGATTAAAGAAGCAGCCCTTCCTCCACCTGACAAGCCTGGTCCCTACTCGCCTGGACATGCGGTCACCTCATTGGGACGTGTCACCCCACATGTGTGCATCGTTTTCCCGCATGTCTCATTCCCACCGCCCTCGCTACTCCAGAAGTATGAGCAGAGCCGTGAAGAGTAGCCTGACACATCGAAAGGGTGTCAGTCCTTCGCTAAGTCATATCGGTAGAAAATGGGGACTAGGCTTGGGGATAAAGAGGTCGGTTTCGGTAAGGAGAAAAATCATTTTGAATGGAATTGCAAACTTCTTTATTTTTGAGCATCTGGAATAGGTTCTAACTGATTGCTCAGTTCAACTGCTTGAGACCTGGTCTCTGTGGAGGCTTACGTTAAATGAATTTGAAAAGCCAGTAATGAACAGGCGGGAATTCAAGATTTAGGAAAATAGGAATTTTGGAATGGGTTGTTTGGAAACCAATAACAAGTTACAACCCGTAAGACTGTGGGTGTAGTTTATTTATTCATCTCCTATTCTATATGAACCGAGGTGTAGAAGACACTGCGTGATAAAACATTTAGAAGTGCTTCGATGAGGAGGCTGTCAGTATTTTTACAAAATACCATAGTGGTTGACCTATGTAGATTTCAGATGAAATGGAGATGATCGTATCTGAAAGCAATGCTGGCCAATAACAAAATTAAATTGTCAAGGGCAAGGATAGCATGATTTCTATAATATTACCATAATAGTCAGCAAAGTCAGTTACTCTGGTGGCTAATGGGTCTTGTGATCCACAGGAATAAAAGAGTTGGGCCGCTTACTAAAATCCTACATATTCTGATACAAAACAAACAAACAAACAAAAAAACAGTTCTTTTAGGTCTGTGCTGTTTAATGGTAATGGCTCACTGGAAGATGAGAAGCAGACACTGGTTCTAAGGTTATAGTAAACCCTGGATATCCGGAAAATCACCATAGTTCTGTTGCTCAGAGATGGGACACATGAGAGTAGGCGATGAATGGGATTTATGTGCAAGTGCATCTTTCAGTGGCTCATGGGTTCTGTAAAACTGTGCCGTGGTCATTCTTCCAGGGGCTGGACGGGAGCTCGGAATACACGCACTCAGTGTCTGATGGCATTTTCACACTAATTCCTGTTACCTCCTAACTTACCTGCCCTTCTGCCCTTTGCAGAGGGTGAGTGGGTCTCAGAAAATAATGGAGGATTATTGAAAATATAATCAGATCGTGACTCTGGTAACAGCTACTCTTCCAGACGTAGGTTCTTTACTGAAACGAATCGGTAAAGGCCCCTGTTTAGCTATCACTGCGGTAAATGTATTTATTTTCTTTATCCCAATAAACAGAGAAAGCTAGACATATTTTGTTTTCAGTTGAGAAGCGCAGCGATATACTTCACTGTCGTACTTCAGAACACAATCAACTCTCTTGTCCTGAGTCATGAAATGGTCTGGAGACACCTTGATGGTCTCACCATTGGACTGGACGTTATGCTCGTCTACTACCAGCATGGCATTATTCTGACAGAATCTGGTAAGCATGGATTGGCAGGTTCTCTAAATATTTTAATGAAACCTGCGTATAACTGAGGTTGGGTGATAAACCTAATGAATATGTAAGGTTCTAGTACCTTCAGGAAATTCTGAGAGTGAAAATAACTCAAAATTAGAGATGATTTGGTGCATTCTATCTCTGAGAAAGACACAGAAAGTTTGTGTGGCCTATTTGGAAACAAACTAAATCAAAGAAAATATATGGCTGTATGGTACCTAAAACAAGGTAAAGTTCCTGAGTTTGTTAGGATCATAGTGCAAGGATCTGTGAAAAATTAATATGCTCGAAAAGACTCTAACTCTGTAAGAGAATCACATTATAGGTTCCTTTAATTGTGGAGTAAAGCCAGCAAATAGCTATTCTCTTCTTGAGGACTAGCTATTGGGCTCAGATTGAGAGTAAATTTCTGACCATGAGACTCCAATGGCCCTGTAACTTGAGCTGCTCAAAATAAATTGAGTGTAGTATCTATCATCCACCAGGTCATAAATCTGAGTGTGGCAAGCAGCACTCACCACCTGTGGAAGCAGGACACACAAGGCCAGGACTGAGCAGGTCCTGAAGTCTAGAATTCCAGAAGCTGGTGGTCAGTTTCAGGCATCTGTTCCCAACGCCTTATCATTTAGCTATATATTTTTAAATTTTCTCCTTTTAAAAATTGTTTTCTTTTATCTTTTTTGATTTTGCACTGAATGTCATTGCCATCAGAGAAAGTCATCTGTGTAACGCCGCGTCTTTGAAATATATTAAAACTAGTTTTATGAATTCATGTTTTATTTCCTTGTAATGGTGTGTGCGGAATTTAAAATACATCCATTAGTTAGAATCTGTTGGAAATAAATTCTCTCAGTTGTTAACCATCTCAGACTTTCTTTATTTTTTAACTACAAAGTATCCAGTTGAATCTATATCTATATCTATATCTATATCTATATCTATATCTATCTATATCTATATATTTTTATTAATCTCGTACCCTGATTCTTAGAGTTCATGACTTTCTTTGTTTCTGGAAAATGCTTACTTCAAATATTGCCTTTTTTTTATTTTTGTTTTTATCACCCTGTCAGTTATATTTAGTATATATTGAACTCTATCATTTTATGTTCTAGGCTCTTAAATTACATGCACATATATATATATGTATACACACACACACATTTCATATTTGCATACATATCAGTGTTACTTCTGTACGATTATTTTCATATCTCTCTTCCAATTCACTAAATTCTGTAGTCATCTCCTCCCCTCCCCCCCTTATTTTTACCATCTACTTTGTTTTCATTTCTAATGATCATATTTTTCCTGGTCTGTTTTACAAAATTATGCCTAGTGTCTTCTGGCTTGCACTTATTTTTAAAACTTAATCTTTTTAATATTTGAAATATATAATTATTTTACATTCACTGTCACATAATGCCAAATATGAACCCTTTGAGTATCTTACTGTGCCGTTGCTTATGTGATTACTTATGCTGGCTCTGAGTCATAGAGACTCGTTTGTCATTTTCTAGTTTATTTTTCACTCTGGGCCCTTATTTGGATTATCATATTCTATAGGAATCCCGACGTGCTTTATTGAAGGTGTCAGGAATTTTTTTCCTGGCAAGTTCTTCCTCTGGCTTTATGCAAAGATATCAGTTCTATTTCCTATTTTATGTAGATCCAACTCTTTTTTATTACCTTTCCCAGTTCAACTTGCAAGATTAGAGTTCTGGGTTGCTTTTATCTGCAAGATAGCCTCAATTTTTACTCACCCCTTCTCCTTGCATTTTATACTTTCTTTCAATTATTATTTTGTAATAATTCTGGAATTTTTCTTGACATGTTCTTTAGGATGGTCATCCAGTAATAAATTTTGTGATGTTGGATCTATTTCCTCCAATCTTCTTTTTGACTCTTGGGATTTGCTTTACATTTTGGAGGCTCAGGACTCAATCATGTATTTAAAAGCATTTTATATTCCACTCCACCCACCATCTAACTTTTCTGTGGTTTGTGAGTTGGCTTATTTTTTTTTTTTTAAATAGGAAATGTAATCCACTTTTTTGGGGGCCAAAACTATAAGTAATGTGTGTACATTTTTTATAAATGTCTTATGTCCTCGCCCCAGACTATAAATGTTGTTAAGATATTGTCTTATTTTTGATTGTATCTCTCCTATCTTCCTGCCCCCACACCCCGAGTGTCTAGCATAAAGTTGGCACTGAATATTTTTAAAAAGATAAAGCAATGTGTTTACTTTAACTGACTTTGTCACTTTTGAATATTTTTCCTCTTGGAATTCTTCCCCAGAGTTTCTTTATAAAATTGTTGGCAATATACAGTTGACCCTTGGGTTGGGCAACATGGGTTTAAACTGTGTGGGTCTTAAAAAATAAATATGTACAATACTGTAAATGTATTTTCTCTTCTTTATGATTTTTTAATAACATTCTTCTTTCCAGCTTATTTTATTGTAAGAATACAGCATGTAATACATATAATGCACAAAATGTGTGTTAATCAACTGATTATGTTATCAGTAAGACTTCTGGTCAACAGTAGGCTATTAGTTAAGTTTTGAGGGAGTAAAAATTATAAATGGATTTTCAATAGCACAGGGGGTCAGCACCCCCAACCCTTGTGTTGTTCAAAGGCCAACTATAATTCAATTAAAATTATGTGATCATTTTTTTTTTTTCTATCTTGGATTCTCATCCAAGCTTCATCATTTAATAATCATGTGATCTTGGACAATTGAGTAATACTTTTTTAATATAAAAGTATGAAACAATGCAAGAGGGTGTTTTGGGCATAATGAGACGATGTGTGTGATGCACCCAGCCCAGTGTTAGAACGCTGGGATTTATAAGGCTTTTCCCTGCTTCCTCAATAAACTAGACAAAAACAACTCTGGTTGCTATTGGTATCAGTTTATTCCTTGCCCCATTTGGTACATGTAGAGGAAAAGTGATAAGGAAAATATCAGCTGAAAATAATTTTATCTTTTGGCAACAAAACATAAATTTACCTTATAAAATATTATACTACCGAATTATGCCGATTTCCTTTGGATACCATCATTCCAGTTCATTTCTTATCTAAATGATGAATGGCAGTTGAAATAGTATAGGGTAATGTTATTTTTAGGAGACAATAACAGTTCATA
This sequence comes from Rousettus aegyptiacus, assembly GCF_014176215.1. Classification (NCBI taxonomy): domain Eukaryota; kingdom Metazoa; phylum Chordata; class Mammalia; order Chiroptera; family Pteropodidae; genus Rousettus; species Rousettus aegyptiacus. The sequence goes on along the minus strand of NW_023416285.1, from coordinate 88,202,191 downwards.
AAGGAGTTTCCTAGCTGAAACGAGGCAATAAACAACTGTGACAGCAACAAAGTTTGTGATTTCTTTTTTAAAGGGAAAGTAATGAAAATATAAAATGTTACGAGACCTGAATTCAGAGTCAGGATGTAAAATTGAAATGTTTTTGTTTGTATGCTTCATTATACTTTTTTTGCTTTTCCTTCCTCTTCCCTCTTGAGGAAAACCTGAAAGGGGTTTCGACATGATACAAGCATTTATTTATTTAGCATGAGAGAGATGGCGAAGTTAATTGCTCATATAACACAAAATGGCAATTTCAAAATCTAAAAGGCTTTTTAAAATAGCACGAGATTTAGAAATGGAAAAGCAACATTGGACACAAGAATTATATATCTTATATGTAGTAGCATTTTAAAATTTCACATCTTCATTGTATTTATTTACACATGCTTAGCAAAAGTTGAAATGATTGTAAACCTTCATTAATTCCATTCGGTCAGCAATTATCCATTGAGCAACTACTGTCTGCCAGGAACTCTGCTAGTAACTGGGGGTACAGTAGTGAAAAAGTCATGATCCTGCTTCATTCATACAGACATACACAGTCTGTGAGAGGATCCACTGAACTAAACAGACAGTGACCATACCAGATATGTGAGTGCTCAGACAAGTAAGGACAGAAGGACATGAGGGGACCCAGGAATGACACTTAACTCAGCCTGGGGAAATCAGCCAAGTTACTTTGAAGAAACTCCTCTAAGCTGGAAAAATCAAGCGTCGTTAGTATTAACCTGGTGATTGAGGAGGAGAAGGGATCTCAGATCTGGAGTTTAGAAATGACATGTTCAGAGGACTACCAGTGTGATAGTTTAGTAAAGTTGTGGCTAAGAACAAAGGAGGCCATAATAAGCCGTGAACCTCAAAATGTAAGCTGTGTTTGTAAGCCACGCTGAAGAGTACGACTTTTATACTGATTTCAGATGAAAATATGTAAAAGTAGGTTTGGATCTTAGAATGAGCACTCTGTCTTGAAGAATGAAAAGTGCATTTTAGGTAGGAAAATATCAGGTTTGAGGTGATGCTGAGATGAGAATTGCTGGAGTCTTCAACTGATGTAAAGAAGCATAAGACTTGGTGAGTGATAGGTAGAGTGGATGAGAGTGGTCCAGGACCAGCATATAGGTTCCTGGCTTGGGAAGCTGGACCAAAGAAGGAGCTGTTTATAGAAGTGTAGAATATAGAAGTGATAGCTGATTGGTTGGGGGAAGGAAAGGAAGATGAGTTTAGTTTTTGATTCAAGTAGACACATTAAGGAGGCCGTCTGTGTGTTATGTGTGTGACTTAAGATATAGGTTTGAGCGACATATATCAGGACTTCAGATACAGATCTGTGCGACAACATATAGGTAATATTTAAAATCATGAGCATGAAGAGAAAGCCTAGAAAAAAGTGGAAAAGTATAATCTGATCAGAGAGGAGAAGTATTATGGAAATATAAGGGTAATCAACGTCTAAGAGACACACAAGGAGAAGTAGGCAAGGCATTCATATTCATTTATAAAACAGAGAAGTAAGGAACACAAATATTTCTGAGATCGGAATGAAACAGAGCAATGAAGTGCTAGGTCGTGTGGAGTGCTCAATGACAGGCCAAGGACATGGGTTTTCCTCCTAGGATCGTGAATGCCCATACCTTAGAACTTTATACATATTTCTTGAGTCTTTTTTTTTTCTAGAATATGGGAAAAATCTTACTTTCCCAACATTTACTTCAAATGTCATATGCATTCTTTGTCCCTGACCTGTGGTCCTCCAATTCTTAATTCTCCAATGGCTTCTTAGAGTCTCATGGGCTGACGTTGTGTCTTGCAGTTATATTGTAGACATTTTTAAAAAGTAGTTGAAAAGAATATGCCTTTCAGAAGTCAACTATAAAGGAATGTTTTGAATATTTAGCTTCATATAACCTCTATAATTATTCGGCTTCTTAGAATTTTATTATTAATGTGTCAGTATGTCCTGAACTTCGGTGTACTGTGCATTCTGACTATGCATCTGAAATCATGTGTTTCACTTGTAAAAGCAAATTAAGATGAATTGACAGAAGAGAGAATGGATTATAGGAAAAAGAATGCCACACTCGGTGATAGGATATTTGAATTCTAGCTTCTGACACTGACTTACTATGTTTCCTCGTATATATCCCTTAACTTTCTTGATCCTCAGTTATGTTATTTGTAAAATAATGAGCTCCAAAGTCCTTTCAACTGTTAAAATCCTATCGTTCTCATTTTATCTAAACAGGCAATGTGAGATTTTTATTCAATAATAAAAGATACGAATTTCATTCTCAGAGAGCAGTTCTACTAATTAGGCCTGAAATATTTACGTAACCACAATAATGTTATGAATTACATGAATGTGATTAAGTAATCATAGGAATTAATACAGAACATTTCTGTGTCACATAACTACATTGTGTTTTTTCCTATTTATGTGCCTGTCATTTTTTAAAAAAATTTCTTTCAAGATAATCATAAAGGCTTCAAATGTTCCAGCATGATGCACGTGGGACAATTAACATCCATGTTTATCTAGATCGAGAGGTAGTGCATATAGCTCAAGTTAATTATTCTCTAAAGACAATGCACTGAAAGAGTGAATGAGCTGCCTTGGGGGTCCTTCCTTAGAGTTGTAGAGAATTAGCAATAGTATCCAGTCATCAGAGGCAAACCTGAAAAAGGAAGAATAGAGAGGAGAAAAGAATGTTTCTAATTACAGCCTCGCCTGTAATAGACATCAAGGAATGCCTTCTGCCTGGACACAATGGTGGCATTCCCGAAGAATGAAGCTTTTTGTGTCCCTTGGCTCTCTTGTGTTTCTTTCTTTACACTGATTCGGCAAGGAACAGAAGAAGTCTTTCAGTGTGGCAACGGGGTCTCCGTCCCCCTTGACAGTGTGTGTGACTTCACAGATCAGTTGGGGACGAGAGCGATGAGCAACAGTGTCAGTTCTATTTCTCTGCCTCCTCCGACCTTGGCAGACCTTTACGCCAGAGCCTATGAGTGGTCCAGGGAGGTTCAGCTGGATACCTTGCCCTGCAGAGATTTCATTTATAAGCCTGTAGTGTAAATCAGAAACTAAAACACTCTTCATTAAAGAGACAGGTCCATAAATAAAAATTACTCTAAACAGTATCAAATTTCTAAGGTTCTAACAAGATGAAATGTATTTTAAAATCTTTTTTACTGATTATGCAGAAAGAGTGATAGGCAGATATGTTCCTTTTAAGGTTATATTAGTGAGGCAAAATTCGAAAGAGGTGCATGACTCCAGTTTTAAAATGCTGCAATGGAAATTAAGAGCTTAAGTTTGAATTCAGGATGAACATATTTGGAATGAATTTGGAATGGGGAGAGTAGACTTTATTTTAGCAGATAGGATGGTACCACCGAGCGAATCGGTCCTGATTGCACCTGGAGCTCACCCCTGCCTTCTAATTCTTTGATTCTGAATGGAGGAAAGAGGACCAGCTTTAGAGATTTGGATCTAAGGGAAACCATCTACTTTTTGTGTGATCTTGAACCTCTGCTTTATTATGAGAGGTCGTACAGTGAGTAGGAAATGCTGCGTCGCTTATGGGCATTTTATTCATAAAAAGGCAACTGTTCACCAAGGAAAGACATGGTAAAGAAACGTACATGTCTGTAGTTTCTATTGCAATCTGACATCCTGGAAGAATACTGCATTTCACCGGTGGAACTAATGCCGTTCTTACATGCAATCACCTTTCGAAAACAAGACTTTCATTAAATTAAATGGGTTCATTGTTGGTTCGTGGTAACTATCAACTCAGTTATCTGGAGGCATTAATTCTAGTATTTGAGAGTATTTTACTCAAATATATTTTCTATTTTTATTCACATACTATATTAGTGTTGACAAAATTTTTTATTTTCTCCTGCTGAAAAAAGGTCCTACATATTTAATTTTGCTGTCGTTGACCTATTTACCCATTCAGCCATTCTCACATTAAAACGAGAAAAGCGATTACTGAAAAATATCTTCTCTGTCGAAGAAAACAGGCTAATTATTTTTCTCCCATAGTTTGGGATCGCTATCATGCAGTAAGAAACTATTAAACACACAGACAAGGATTCATTAATATTTGTCCAGTTTCCCCAGAGAGGCTGGCTGTGGGAGTGCTGCCCTTGCGTGTCTTGTCTGGGAAAACCCATGCTGCCTTCTCTGGTGACGGGTGAAGAGGAACCACTCAGCCGATTTGCCAAGAAGTGCAAAGTCCCTTCCTTATTAATCTCTCGGAAGCTTCCTTGGCGCGCTCGCTGGGATAGCACGCGTGGCCCTGCTTCAGAGAAAAGGTTAACGTGCACGAAGGAGAGAGTCGCTCAGCAGGGAAGGTCTCAGCCGCATGGAAGATTCTCATCACCTGCAGCCTTGGAGGACGGTGAAGGAACAGGTCTATCGAATAAACAGGTTCCATTTCGAAGGTTATGTTGGGATACGCCCTTTTGGCTTTTTCGCTTTTCATTTTCATTTCTGAGATGTTTCCGCTTTGGCATTTTATTTAAAATGTGGACCATAACCTGTAGTGGATAAAATTGGAATCACTTTAAAATATAAGTTTCTTTTGTACACTGCACTAGGGGGGAAATACTGCAATGTAATTATAATGGCTGAGCAGTTTCCTTCATGAGCATTTGGGATGCTACTTACAGATGAGATTTTTCGAAAAGTGAACTTGTTAATTATGTTAGTCACATTTTGAAAAAAAAGAAAATCAAGCTGTGCTCTCTCTTTAACATCCAGATGGTGTGACTTTTAAAGAAAATTAATATGTTCACCTTTCTTGATGAAATTGGCATAGTTGAACTTGAGTTTCAGATGCAACTGATTCTATTCCTAGGTTTTGGGGAATTTTCTTATTTTACATAATGAAACTCTTTTTAAGAATATTCAAACCTGTTAACTTCAGTTGTTTTTTGTTTGTTTGTTTTAAGATAGCAAGTTTAGGGAGACAGAATTTTCCCAATGGGATAAATTCTATTTACATATGCCATTGAGCACTTAATATATAATGAGCAAGAAAAATAATTTTTAGATGTAACAACTATTTGGTCTTAGTGTTGACAGGAATCCCTCTGTGTTAGAATTCATGGATATCCTGAGCCAGGGTAAATGTTGTGGTATTTGTCTGGTTGATTTTTTTTTATTAAATCATGCTCTAAGTGTTATATTGTCTGCTTCCTAGCGGATTCCCCATTTCCTGGTCTTCTTCATTCCCTGTTATTTTTATGTATTGATTTTAATATCAGGGCCAATACTAAGTGCAGAAATAGTCCAACTTCCGTCCTAGCAACTGCTCCAAATTATTTGATGTACAAAAGCTTTACTCTGCTTGATATTTAACAGTACAGTTATATTACTTATGTCGCTATCACTTAATCCAAATCAACCAGAACTTTACAAAATGTAACGCTGATCCAGTGTGGAGACACATCCCATGCATTGGATTCCTACCACTGGAGTGATTCCAGAATATATGCTTAGATAACTACTTTTGCATACCTGAAGTTAGTATTAAAATTAAAATTAGCTGTTATATTCACTTTTAGAGCCAAATTTACTCCAAATTTACTGTGATTCAAAAGAAGGAAAAACATATTCGGTTCATCAAATATTTTCCCCTTACCTACATGTTAATCTTAAGAATTTTTCTATTTACTCTATTATTTTTTTTATAAGAATATAGAAATCTGTTTTTATACTTTGATTTTATGGGGTATATTATGCATATTTGACATTTTACCCAATTTCTCTTACAAACTTTTTGAATTTAGAAACAATTTCATTCCAAATGTATTTACTTCATATGAATCTAAACTTAAGTGTAAAATATGTGAAAATTACCATAGAGATGCATTCTCAAAAGCTGAGAGGTGGTAGTGTTTGATCAGATATTAAGTAAAACCTTATTTCTTCAATAGAATGACATAAATATCAACTCTTTTAAAGAGTAATTGGTTCACTGAAGTACTCAAAGCTAAAGCATCAACAGAATGAAATGTGAGACTTCATGAGCAACATTTATCTCACTACAGTAACTTGGATGCAAAAAAAAAAATGCACATTTTCATGAAACAACTAATAAAAAAATACTTAAAAATCCTATTTTATGATAGCAGCATATCTTAGTTTGAGCTACTATAACAAATACTGTAGTCTGAGTGGCTTAAACACAAACATTTATTTTTCACAGTTCCAGAAGCTGGGAAGTTCAAGATCAAGGTGTGGGCAGATTTGGTGTCTGGTGAGTGAAGGCTCTCTTCCTGGTTTGCAAACAGCTCTCCACTTGTCACTTCCTCATGGGGCAGAGAGAGGGAGAGGTCCCTTCGAGTGGTCTTATACAAGGGCACTAATCCCGTCCTTAGGACTTCATCCTCATGACTCAATCACATCTTGAAGGTATCACCTTCAAGTAACACCTCATGGGAGATTAAGACTTCAGCATGGATTTGGGAGGGATACAAATATTCAGTCCATAGCACAACGGAATTATAGGTAAAGCCTAGCTGAAGACAATTAAACTTTTTTCACAGACTCCAGTCTTGGCCTGAATGGGTGCTATAGTTTTGAGCCCTATAATATTTACCCTAATTTTGTATAACAATTTAGGCACATTGAATTAGGTGCTCAGTGAAAAATAGCAAAATATCTTTTTCATTTATTGCATTGGGTAGACTCATAAGTATCATTGTGCTTTAATGTCTCTGAGGATCCTTTGTTCTTTTCTCGTGCGTAGTCACAACTTCAGAACCATTACATCACAGAGGAGAAAAGCCCTCAAGCTCCCCTAAGTCAAAGCCACATTCTATAAACTTGAAGGAGGCGAGAAATTAAGCCAGGAGGTTAATAGCTCAAGGTTATGTGGCTAATTAATGGTGACCCAAGACTCAAACTGGAGTTCCTTTCCATCTCATGTTTGAAATATGAGTAAGCTGAGGCTTTAGAATAGTGATTACAAAATCTATTTTTCATGCGTTGGACAACTTTAGAAGATATTATAAAATATATTGTTTCTAAATAGAACTCTTCATTAGTTACTGATGTCAGAATATATTCCTAAATCTCTTTCAAATGTTTCCTTTAAGTAAAATTTGGATATAGGTGATTTTTTAAATCTGTATCTTATTGTCAACCCAAATACTTTCATATCTGTTTGTGTGATTTGCACAATCGCAGACTACTCTTTTGAGGTGAACTGGAAAAAGAGGTACCTATGAGAATGGAATAGAAAATATCCTGAAGAATGGAATGAATAGAAAAGCAAGATGAAATGGATAGATGACGGCTGAATAAAACCTGAGTCCATGATACCGTGCACCGGTTTCAGTATGTATGTTGAAAGGCCTATGAGGCCTAAGAATGACTGGTAGAGACAAAGCTCAAGGTGGTAGAAGGTTAGACTTAGGGAGAGGGAAGTCAAGAATGCTGGAATCACAAACTCAAGAAGGCTTGGAATATTTTAACCAGGATTATAAATCTTTGTGTGCACAGAAAATGAATTGACAAACTCCTTGTTAAAACTTTTGCTAATGGAAAGTCTGAAAGTTTTCCAACAAGCAAGGGATAACACATGCAAATTAGAAGTACCTGCTTGGACTGATAATAAAATAGCATGAACGTCTGTTTAGAATTTTACCATTTTATTTTAAAGTAAAACTTTACAAAGGCTTTTTTATTGTTTCCATACTTTCTTTTTCCTCAAACACCATTTTTCTTGCAAGAGAGCTAATCTTAATCTTACTCCAAAGGATGGATTTTAAAGTAACCTTGAACTGGGTATTTTTTTTTTTCATATGCGTACTTATTAGATTTGAAAACAATCTCCATAAAGGACTTTTTACGTCTCATAATACTATCAGGAACTCTTCACTCTTGACAGTGTTGGATGACTTGGATACTGTTGTGCAGAACATATAACATAAATCATGTTCCTTCATAGATTTTGCTGTCTAAAATTGTTTCACAGTTGTGGAATATTTTTGTTCATAACGGTCAGTGGAAACATGAAAGAAAAGATGAACCGTATGCAATGTGGCTTATTCTTTCATCTCTGAGTATGTGAAAACATGAAAGCAGCAAATTGGAGCATTCTCGATGCATTCTGAAAATTGGATGGACAGTGAGTCTTTCTCCTAAGGAAGAGATTAAAACTTTACTGGAATTTTACAGGGTTTCTATCATAATTCCAACAAAAGAAGCCATGTAACAAACAAGGTGAACCTAATGGAGCCACGTGTCTTGATGAGACTTTTAAAAAATATAAACAGGCCTTTACGAAATGATGCCATCTCTCTAGAGATGCAAACCATTTCTTCGATATTTTGAAGGCTATCAAGAAAAATCAAAATAGGGTAAGGAACTTATCTAGTTGTCCTCATTTCCTAGAAGACTGATTAACATGTACAGTCACTAAATATTAGATAGACTGACTGATTACTGTTTTACTAAATGAATGATTGGAGAAATTTTCAGCTGCACTATTTTCTCTTACCATGGCATTAAATAAAACTGCTCAGCCTTGCAATGGAGCCTGCTCTGGTTTCGTGGTTCAAGTGTGCAAGTTGATATCATCCAAGAAGGTATTCAGTCTGTGAGCTCCCTTTGAAAATTTCAAAAACACCTTAGTGACATGAGATGGTGAACTGTTTCTTCCACAAGTAGAATGTCTTCTGAAGACAAATTGGTATATAGCTAGAACTCTCGCCGAGCTTGTCATCCAACGTGCCTTTTCTGTTTGTCAATAAACATCATTTCTCTATGTGCATGTTGACATTAAAAGCTTGACTAGGAATCCTGAGAGAAGGTTAACATTCTGTTGCCAATCAAATTTATTAAAGCAAGGACCTTGAATCACAGCTTTTATATAAGTTTTCATTAAAGAAATAGGAATAGAATATAATGTTCTCTACTACCCAGAAATGTGACTTTTCAGTGACTAAGTTTCAAAATGCTCTATTGAATTTGGAAAATAAGTTTTAATTATTTTGAGAGAAATCGAAAACCTATTTAGGAAAAAAAAATTACAGGAGTTCATCTGTACCTGAATTAGTTTACTTGATGAAAAAGTTTGTCCCTGGAAGAGACATAATTTTCTTTTCAGAGCCCTATATTCACCATTATAGAAACTATGAAAAAAGCTGCAAGATCTTCTGGCCAAGCTGCTACTCTGAAATAGAGAATTACATGTAAACAATTATGCAACATTTATACCATTTGAGTCTACATTGCTCAGATTGGAGTGAATGCTACACTTTATCCATATTTCTGCAGAAATCACCAGACACTTACAAACACCATAGATCTCCCTCGAAGGGTACTAATCCTAAACAACATTGAAGGTAAAATATGGTTGGGTGATCTTTTTCTCATTGACGTAGATACTGTCTACGACATGATTACTGCCAAGATGTTGTCCATGACTTGAGGATAAAGATAACTATACAACAAGAATTCAACCTACATAATATTGGATAATTCTATTGTGGGCTGTGGAAGTGCTAATTCCATTCGCTAATACATGCCTTTGTGACTTAAGGTTTTTCCATTTCTATCTCAATGAAAATATTAAAATTAACTCAGTGTGAAAGATAAATACTTCCCTATAAAAATTGATTAATATTTTCAAATTGCCAGGTCAAATAATGGCATTTTTTGATTGAAATTTACTTTTGAGAATAATTTAATTTAATTTTTGTTTAAATAGAATATTTGGATTCATTTTATCATTTATAGGAACTGGTCATTATTTTTTGCTGTTAATGAGAGTAAAAGAGATAATTCTGTGTGAAACTTTTTCTGTTACCTACACGAAGGAAATAATTTTCTAAATGGTAAAACAAATTATATGAAAACTTTTGTAATTATGTAAGAGACTTCTTTCCTTAAAAAGAAGACACTTAACAAACTTAGAATAGAGTGAAACTACCTCAACACAATCAAGGCTATGTATGAAAAACCCACAGTTAACATCTTACTCAATGGTGAAAGACAGAAAACTTTCCTCTAAGTTCAGGAATGATGCCCTCTTTCATTACTTCTATCAACGTAGTACTAGAAGTCCTAGCCAGAGTAATTTAAAAATAAAAATTAATTTAAAAAGGCATTAAAATTGGAAATTCACAAGTAAAATTATCTCTGTTCATGGAAAACATAATCTTAAATGTAGAAAACTCTGAAGATTCTATCAAAAAAAAAAAAAAGCAAATTTAGCCGTTTTAGGATACAACATCAATACATAAAAATCAGTTGCATTTCTATAACAATGAACATCATAAAAGGAAATTAAGTGACCAATTCTATTTGTAATAGCATCAAATAGAATGAAATACTTAGTAATAAACATAACCAAGGAGACAAAATACATATACATGGGAAACTAGGAATTATTGCTGAAAGAAATTAAAGGTGCAAATAAATAGAAAGACATCTCATGTTCATGGATTGGAAAAATTAATATTTTTTACATGTCAATATTACCCAAAGCAGTCCACATATTTAGTGTAACCCCTATCAAAGTTCTGTTAATATTTTTTTGCTAATAATTAATTCCATCCGAAAATGTATATGGAATCCTAAGGGATCCCAAATAATAAAACAATTTTGAAAAAGAACCAGATTATAGCCCCAAACTCCCTAATATCAAAACTTATCACAAAGCTATAGTAGTTAAAAGAGTTTGAAATTGGCATAAATAGGCCAATGGAATAGAATAGAGAGCCTAGAAATAACTCTTTCAGATATGGTTGAATGATTTTCAAAAAGGGTGCCAAGATCATTCAATTGGGAAAAAACAATCTTTTCAAAAAATAGTATTTTAAAAGTTAGATATCCACATGCAAACAGATTGAAGTTGGATCCTAACCTTACATCATGTACAAAATTAACTCAAAATGGATTAAAGACCTAAATATAAAAAAGCCAAAACTATAAAATTCTTGGAAGAAAACATGGGAGCAGGGGAAACCTCACATACTGAGTTTGGCAATGATTTCTTAGATATGGCACGAAAATCACAGGCAACAAAAGAAAAACTAGATAAATTACACTCACCAAAATGAAAAAGTTTCATTCAATAATGGACACTATCAGAATAAAAAAGAAATCAATAGAATGGGAGGAAATATTTGTAAGTCATATATCTGATAAGACGTTGATATACAGAATATATAAAGAACTCCTACAACTCAACAACAGAAGAACAACCTTATTTAAAAAATGGACAAAAGATTGAATATACATTTCTCAAAGATACACAAATGTCCAATAAGCACATGAAAAGATGTTCATCACTAACCATTAGGGAAATGTAAGTCAAAACCACAATGAGATGCCACCTCCCATCCATTAGGATGACTATTATAAAGAAACAAACAAATAAAACTCCAGAAAATAAAAAGTTTTGACAAAGATGTTGAGAAATTGGAACACTTGCACATTGTCAGTGGGAATGTAAAATCTTATAGCTTCTGTGGAAACAGTATGACAATTTCTCAAAACCTTAAAAATAAAATTTCCACATGATTCAGCAATTCTACTTCTGGAGATATATCCAAAAGAGATAAAAGCATGGAATCCAACCAATATTTGTATATCCATGTTCATAGCAGCCTTATTCACAGTAGTCGACAGATAAAAGACACTCAAGCATTTTTCAACAGATGACTGAATAAACAAAATGTTGTATATACATGCAATGGAATATTATTCAGACTCAAAAAGGAAGGAAATTCTGACATATACTACAGCATTATACTTGAGGACATTATTTTAGGTGGAATAAACCAGTCACAAAAGGACAAATAAGGTTTGATCTCACTTATGTGAGGTATCGAGAGTAGTCAGATTCATAGAAACAGAAAGAATGTTGGTTCCCACGGGCTGCAGGGAGCAGGGAACAGGGAGTTAGTATTTAATGGGTATGGAATTAAAAAGTTCTGGGGGTGGATGGTGATGATGGTCTCATAGCAATGTGAATATACTTATCACAGAACAAGAAACTTAAAAGTGATTAAAATGTAAATTATTTGCCAGATGTATTTTCTCATAACTTAAAGAGTAAGATTTATGATTAAAGAAAGGTTACAGCTGTGCCTTATAGAACTTTAAGGGGAAAGTAGATATGCATTATTAATACAGCCCAGGCAAAATTGTGAAATAAGTGTGTGCTTTTAATACCTTCTACCTCTCCATTTCTAGATTTCCCCCAATTTTTACATCTTCTCTAAGAATTTTACATTGTGATGATCTACCCATACCATTCTTTACCGAGTTAATCCTGAATTCTGCACCAATTTCTTCACTATTACTGCTACTAAAACTTTATTCCATTCTTTCCCATTTCTTCAGAAGCATGCCCTAAGTTAACTGTCTCTTGGGAATATACTTTAATATTTTTCTTCCCATTATGGTGTTAATGATTTAATCTATGAGGGACTCAGTACATTTTAATGAGAGAATCAGGCACCGTGGAAGCCATTTCAGAAGATAATTGGGCCTTCCAAGAAATTGTGAATTGCAACACGGAGACACCCTCCATCTTAGACTACACTGTGTCTGAGCTTTGGGATCATAAAATTGAAAACAAATAATGAGTTCCACAAGCTCAGAAAGCCCAGGAACAGGGATTCCACTGATAAGTTTCTGCATATGATTCCGCATCGTTCCATACACTGTTAATACAATTTAATGATGGCTGTGGTAGCAGAAATCTACATGGAGGCAGATTTTAATATAGCAAATCATTTCAATGAATGTAGATATGTGGCGCATGGAATTAAAAGGTAAATCAGCCACCATTCAAAGGCAATTTGTTCAAGTGGTTTGAAGTATACGATTCTCTATTGGGAGAAAATGAGTACTTAGAAAATTTTCTGATGCATTTTTGAACAAGGCAGTCGTTATTAGAAGTTCACGATTGCCTTTTTAATAAGAATTAGTTGAAAATATATGATCTTTAGATTCATTTTGTAGACCCCATGTCGAGACTATTCAGAGGGGGAAATGTTTTATGTAGCTGTTTTTATAGTTATAGCACTTCTAGAAATCATCATTGTCCTTGCATATTAAAAAGAGCAAAGAGCACTCAGACAGATGCCAGGTGATTTCTTGGTCTTTAAAAAACATTTGACACCCATGTGCATATGTGTGTACAATTCATACACATCATTGCTGAAATACGGTGATAAAACCAGTTTTGAATGTTTTATAGTCACAAAATAGATCATTGTAAAAATTACCAGGAACTAAAGGTAACTGGAAAATGATACATATATGCAGATACATACATAGCTAATTGAATGACATAAATTCATTTATATATTCTAATAACTGTGTCATTTAGTTCATTTTTTATTCAACTTGAATCCCTGGACCACTAGGGGTCCATAAGGTAATAACTGGGATATTTTGGCTATTTTAAATGTTTCAAAGGTCATATGGAGACTCTAAATTTAGCCACGGTGCAATTCATAGACTAACCAAATTTCTTTGCTTTTGAGTGGGATGACATCCATTCTGTACGGAAATATTGGTGTCCTCACTCTGATAAATTTATAATTCTAGGTCTTGGTAAAAATGGGATAGTGGATTAACAATTAGGCCATAGAACGGAGCTTTAAGAGATCATGTTTTGATGTCAAAAAGATCTGGGTTCCAGTCCTGACCCCAGCACCCGCTAGCAGTTCAGTCTTGGGCGAGTCACACACTGTCTAAGTTACCTCATTTTTAAAGCAGAAGAAAATGCCTGCTTCATAAGGAATAAACTACTGCAAGTAAAATACTTGCCACAGAACAAATTTTCTCAATAGATTGTGACTTGAGATTTTTGCTATTGTTATAGAATACAGCTGGTTTGTAAAATATTTCAAAGTAAGAGACTTAGGAATAATGTGGGCTTAATGTTCTTTAAAAGTGACATTTTAAAATCGGCTTTCAGTATTCATGCGGATGATCTCAAGAACACACACCAGATATAGTATTCTTAAATAATATTTTGTCCAAATGTGATTACAGCAAAATGATGTGGCCGAACACTAACAACCACCACAGCTACTCCGAATGTGGCAAACGTAACGGGTCGGGCAAACACAAACTTGCCGAAGAAAAGTCCCCACACTTGCTAAGGACGACACCCCAGGTAGGGGTGATTTATGGTTGAGGTCATTTATTTATTTATTTATTTATTTATTATTTATAGAGTGACAATTGCAGATGTTAAATAATGGAATAAAGCCTTTACTTGGAGAGTGATGGTGAACAATCAAGTGTCCAAATCTTGGTTCTTCCAAGCCTCTTGGAGATCTCTCTCTCTCTCTCTCTCTCTCTCTCTCTCTCTCTCTCTCTCTCTCTCTCTCTCTCTTTCACACACACACACACATGCACACACACACACAGACAAAGTCAGAAAATACCATTGCTGCAGTAAAAGCACTCAGAATTTCAAGAACACCGATATTCAACAGGGAGGAGCTATGTTTAATTCTAGATGCAGATCGTTGAGTTTCAATCGGAGGGGCCTCTGAGATTTCAGTTTGTCCAAACCTTAAAAGGCAGAATGGCAGGAATATTGAGGTTGAATTGAAAATGTAACCTTAATAATAATTTCTCATATTTTATGGTGTCTGCGAGCTGTAAGGTATTGTTATGTACATAATGTAAGTAGATCCTCATAGCAATCATTTGGGGGAGTTAGAGCAAGATGTCATTATTCTAATCTTACTGCAGCTTGCTGTGGTTTAGCTAAGGCACTTATTTAATAAGAGACAAAACACGGCCCTCAGTCCTCTGACCTCATGTGGCATTCTTCTATCTGGCTACACTGGTTTTTGTGTGGTGATTTATTAGAATGTCGTGTGTGAAAAAGCTTTGCATTAATAAAGTAGACCTAAATGTGAAAAATAATTTCTTATGTCAACCTACATTTGTCATTTGTTGCTAAGCTCTCTTTTTCTGCTATTGTCTTATTTCTTAAGAAACCAAATGGGATTGCAAAAGCTAATTTCTTTTTTCTCTCATTAGGCTTGAATTATGAAAGATGTGACATTTGAGAATGGGCTCTGTAATACGACACAAGATCAGAGTTTGCGACTTGGTTGGACGAGGGCAAATGGGATGATGGTCTTTCACCTCCATTTTATGATCTCAACAGTGCTATATTTGGTAACTGCTTTGAATTCCTTCCTTCCTTCCTTCCTTCCTTCCTTCCTTCCTTCCTTCCTTCCTTCCTTCCTTCCTTCCTTCCTTCCTTCCTTTTTCCTTCTTGCCTTTTTGTGACTGATTATAAAAGTAGACTCTTGGATGATATTTAGATATGAATAATTATGGTATCTAGTTTTATTTATTTCTTAATCATTTTCAAGATATTCATGATTCTAAAATGTCAGATTAAATTTTCATAATTGGCCTTCTGGGATCCTAAAGATCTAGCTAGACAAAAACTGAGATTTTCTATATATTTTGACTCTTTATAGAAATTATAAAATTTAAATATGATAATAGTACATAGATAAGTTCATAAAATTTCTTTGTTTTTGGCTGGACTGATTTCAGCTCTGTCTAGTAACACTTTTCTCAGGCCGAAAGCTCTACGAAGCTGCTCACTAGCCTTTAAGGTGCCTCTGTAGCCATTTACTCATTTCTTTAGTCCCTGAACAACCTAATGAAGTTCATTCATTCACCATTTTGTACCATGTAATTAAGATATTTTAGTGAGCAAAAGCCAACTTCAGGCCTACCCTCATCTGATGGGCTTACATGTAATATAAAAACAGGTAATGCTGAGGGCTGGTGAGTTTTTATAAAAATGATGCTCCTCTTAAATAAATATGATTAAATGCCACATATAAGTATTTCTTTGGCGATAATTTAAAACAAACTAATGTTTAAAGCATTTGATGTTAATCGTTTGGAACGTTAGCATAAATACTACACATGTGGTTTAGAAGGTTGGCTCTGCCCCTTGTTAGCTGTTTGATTTTGAGCAATTTACCTTTTTAAGACTTGGTTTTCTCACCTTTGCAAAGGGGAATAATGATGTTTAGTTCATAGAATAATCAATTTAAGAGCTAACTGAGATGTTTCTAAAATTTGCCATAAAATATTTAACACTCAAAAAAGTTGATATTTAGTACATTTCTGAATAATTTTAGTCTTTCTAACTTTAACTTTTTTATAAATAAAATGGAGTTTGATATTTGGCTTCGATTTGATGTCAAAAATACTTCCTAAAAATTATTTTGTTGGAATCTTATATCCATTCAAAAATCCTATTTCATGAGCATTAATACATATTTTGATTAAATTACTCTTGAAATAATTTGCCAGTATTCCAAAATAATATGTTTCAACATGTAATCAGTGCTTTGAGAAGTTTTATGAGCTAAGTTTGAAAACCTGTTAGAACATTAAAAACATCCCGTGTCAATATTTGAAGTCTACTAAAGCTTGGGGCAGAGTTTTTTAAATGTAGCATTGATTTTTAAAAGTAAATAGCATTGCATGTAGATAAAACCGTATCAATCCAAAAATTCAAATACATCTTTGCAATAATAGTAAAACTTTATTATTTAGAAAAGAATTGAAAATAAGTTTTTCTTATAACCTTTGAAGAAATATGAGTTTTTCAGCTGATAATAAAGATGATCATGATTTTTTAAGTGTGCATAAGGCATCATAATAAATGCTCTGAATATTCTAAAGACTATTATAATACATATTGTATATCAAGGTATTTGTGATCTCTTTGGAGAGTATTCTTGAGAACAACACAATAATAATACAGGGAGAATTTTTTAAAGTGCTATAATGTTAGTCTGAGCAAATTGCCCTGTGGCTGGCTACAAGGAAACTCTGACATTGGAAAGGAAAGGGGGCATTTGAGAAAGGACTTGAAAGCTGAATGGTGTTTCAGTGGACAGGGAAGTGAAAGAAATGATCTTTCAGACTGAAAGGACTGTATGAGGACCGTACAGAGACACTGGTGTGCTCAGGCAGTGATACAGCAGTCTGCTCTGGTTGGAGGATGCTGTCTTTGGAAACGAAGATGAGGCCACAAGTGTATTTAGGAACATCAATACCATGTCCTTCCCTCTCTTCCCTCCTCTACCCAAACTCCTTCACAGTTGATAATTCTCATTCAGCGACTGTCCAAGCAGGCAGCAGAAATGAGAGACATTGATGGATGTGGCAGTGGCTGAGGAGTTGCATAAAGAATGTGAAGGGCACACACATTTGGTACTTAATGATTCATTCTGCCTCTACTAGTATTTTGTAGAGAGCTTTAGTTTCTTCCACAAATTCTTTGGTTGTCAAGCTAATAATATCAAGGTCTGTGATGTGGGCCTGTGTGAGTATGCATTCTGAATGAGTGAGCTACATGAGGTTTTCATAATTCCTGAACAAAATCGATGCCTATTTTTTATTGTAGAATATATGTTTATTTTCCCATTTCTTTTATTTCGAATTCAGAGTAATACATCAGTCAGGACATCATAGTTGACAACTTAGGTGATTATTTGAATTAACTGATACGACATCAATGAAATTTCACTACATAACATAAGTAGTTGAGCTGTTGAATACCGTAAAGCAAATAGTACTATTCCTCTGATTAGAGCTGAAAAAGAATATATTCTGTAATTTCTCTGTAGAAATATTTTTCTATGTATCATTTGCTTTCCTTTTGGCAGGAGTTTTATCTTTATAGGCAGATGACTTGTTTATTTCTCAAATTTATATGAGTATATATTTTCAAATTAATTCACCCGCAAGTAGAAAAAATCCATACTCAACAGAAATACATAAAATCAAATAATAGTTTATTGAAATAAATATAATACAAATATCAAAGAATATATCTTTTGAATCCTAGCCAACCTGTCAGTAGTCTGAGATTCTGTCAAATGAACATGGGCAGGGAATTTTACCAATTAAAGTGGTTGGAAAGGACACAGCGGATTTCCGTTTCCTGCAAATGAAGTCTGGCAACTGTAATGAGAAGTCACATTGATTCAATGTGCCCTACAACTGAGTTAGTCAAGGAAAACTTACAGGGACTCAGCTACTTCAGGCTCTATAGACTTTGGTCAGCAAATGGAACAAGAGAACAAAATCAGTGCCTACCTAATGGCAGTTGAGAGAATTCTAAAGATGTCCCTACTCCCTCACCTCCCCATCCTCCACCTCTGCCCACAAGATCCCCATCCCCAGGTTATTCAACCAAATACTGTTCTAGGTACATCCATGAAAGGACTTTGTAGATGTAGTCCAGGTTACTAATGAGCTGACCTTAACATAGGAAGATTGTTCTGGACTGCTCACATGGGCCCAGTACAGTCACCTGGGTCCTTAGGACCAGCTATGCCATTAGCAGATAGAATAGTTTTACTTTCTGTTTTTATCCTGGATACCTTTTATTTCATGTTCTTCTCTAATTACCTGGCTAGAAACTCCAGTGTAATGTTGAATAGAAGTGGTGATAGCAGGTACTCTTATCTTATTCCTATTAAAGGAACTATTTTCAAACTTTTCCCATTAGTTATGATGTTACCTGAGGGCTTTTCATAGATACCATTGACCAGGCAAAAATGTTCCTTTCTGTGACTAATACATTGAGTGTTTTTGTCATGAGAGAGTGTTAGACTTTGTCAAATGTGTTTTCTGTATCTGTTGTGCCATGTGGTTTTGGCCTTTATTTAATCAATTCATCATGATTGGTTTTCATACATTGAACCAACTTTGTATTCTTGGTATAATTCCAAGTGAATAATCAATCCTTCTTGTATCTTGCTTAAAGAGGCTTCCTAGCATTTTTTTTTTTTTTAGAGTTTTAGCATTTATGTTTATCATATATATTGATTTGTAGTTTTCTTGTGATATGTTTGTCTGGTTGTGATATCAAGGCAATAATAGCCTTATAGAAAGAGTGGGGAAGTGTCCTCTCCTCTTCTAATTTCTGGAAGAGTTTGTGAAGTGTTGGTGTTAATTCTTTTTTAAATGTTATGGAATTTACTAGTTAATCCTTCTGTGGTTGAGTATTTCTTTGTTAAAAGCTTTTTTATTACCTAGTCATTCTCTTTACTTGTTACAATTTATTCAGATTTTCTATCTCTTCATGAGTCAGCTTTGGTCCTGTGTCAATTTTTGTGCCTTTTGAGGAATTTGTCCATATCATCGAGGTTATCTAATTTGTGAGTTTGTAGTTGTTAACATATTACCTTATAATTCTTCTTATTTCTAGAAGTTTGGTAGTTCTGACCTTTGTTTCACTCTTCATTTAGTAAATGGGTCTTCTTTTTTTTAATTGGTCAGTTTAGTGAAATAATTGTTAATTTTGTTGATCTATCTGAGAACCAGTTTCTGCTTTATTTAATTTTTTTTTCTGTTGTTTGTCTATTCTCTACTTCCACTCTAATATTTATTATTTATTTTCTTCCTCCTTGCTCTGAGTTAGTTGACTCTTCTTCTAGCTCTGCAAGGTAGAAGGTTAGATTGTTGATTTTAAAAACCACCTTTTTTCAAATTTAGTAATTGACAGCTATATATTTATTTTTAAGCACTAGTTTAACTGCATCCTACACAGTTTGATACCATATTTTCATTTAAATTTATTTTAAGTATTTTCTAATTTCTCTTCTGATTTCTTCTTTGTCCCATTAATTGTTTAGGAGTGTGTTAGTTAATCTCTACATAGTTACTAATTTCCCACTTTTCTTTCTGCTAGTGACTCAAAGCACTCCACTGTAGCTATGGAATGTACTTGTGTGATTTACATTCTCGTAAATGTACTGAGATTTATTTTAGGGCTTAAAATATGGTCTTTTTTGGAGAACATTCTGTGTACGCTATAGAGTATATGTATTTTGTTATTGTTTGATGGAGTGTTCTATATGTGTCTATTAGTTCTAATTGGTTTATAGTGTTGCTCAAGTTTTCTGTTTCCTTACTGATCTTCTGCTAATTGTTCTATCTACTCTTGCAAGTGAGGTATTGAAACTCCATCTGTTACTGGTGAATTGTGTATTTTCAGTTTGATTTGATTAGTTTTTGTTTCGTTTATTTTGGGGCTCTATTTTTAGGTGCATATATATTTATAATTGTTATATTTTCTTGATGAGTTGATTATTTTATCATTATAAATTGTCCTTATTTGTTTCTAAAACAATTTTTTGTCGACATCTTTTATTTTTTTAAATTTAGCTCACTTTATTATTATTATGTTATGCCTTTTAATATACTTTTATTTTCTACAAGATTTCTACAAGAAGCACACCTTATGCTTATATCATAGTTTTATACATTATTCCAGCCCCAGACTTTTGATTGGAGATTTTCCTCCTTTACATATAACATAATTAAGATAAGATAGGATTTATACATGCCATCTGCTATTTTTTTCCATATATCTTATGTCTTTCTTGTTACTCTGTACCTCCATGACTGTTCTCTTCTGTGTTACATAAATATTTTCTAGTATATCATATTAATTCAGTTTTTCAACTATATAGTTTTGAAATATTTCCTCAGTGGCTGCCTTAGGGATTACAACAATCTAGGTTGGATTAATACCAATTTAATTGCAATAGTATATAAAAAAATGTGTCCTACCTAGGTCTGCTTTTATGATGCTACTGCCACAAATTACATCCTTCTTTATTGTGCGCCCATCAACACTGAATTATAATTTTGACTTTTATCAATTATAATAACCAATTATGATGATTAGTTGTTGATATTTACAATTTCTATCTCTGTATTGATATTCTCTATATCAATACAGAAATGAATTTGTAGCTAAGACTATTATTTCCTCTCTGGTTTCTAAACTGAGCCATTTTTATATCATAGATGAACACACTTTTTTCTTTCCAAAGTTTTGACATTTTAACCTTTACCTCAGGCCTTGGACCTTGTCACGATGATCCATTTCTGCAGCCTGATATATTTAGGAAATGTTCTTGAGAACTGATATTGTCTCACTGTTAAAATACTCAATTTTTTGAGTTTCTTTGAGCGAGTTGGTTACTCTGTAACATGCAGTAGGATTTATGTTTCTCCTGCTCACAGTCATTCCCATTAATCACTTAGAACTTGGAGGTGGAGGAAATGCAAAGCTGTCTATCAAAAGTTGAAGAAAGTAAGACTGAAAATTCTACCTTGTCTTTTCTGAGGATCAAAGTTGATGGAATTCACTGGCAGCGTTATAGTATTTAGCCTCAAAATTTGATTCGTGGTTTTTGTTGCTTTCATATGCTGTATATTTCCTTTTTTAGTCATCGATGTTGGTTTATGTTGGGATTTTACTCCAACATCTACCCAGCAAACTGAGAAAAAATAATTTTGAAAGCCCTTTAACATAAACGCGTAAGATTATAAATAAAATCATACTGTTTGTGTTATTTTGTCATTTTAATAATTAATTCTTTGTCATACAATTATTTTAAATATGTTTTAAAGATATGCTATGCAGTTGCTTTTATGAATGCAAGCAGAAAATGGGTATTTCTGAATCATATAAATAAATAATGAATATATTATAAATTAATAGAAGACATATAATGATGACAGTGATGTGTGTGTATGTGTGTGTGAGATTAATAGACTCCTTCAAGGAGTAAGAGGAGTATGTAGAGAGAATATGGACTACTTTTTTAAAAAAAAAAATAATTTAATTTGTTTTACTAAATTTTGGGGGTGACATTGACTAAGAAATTTATATAGCTTTCAAGTGTACAATTCAATAATACATCATCTATATATTGCATTGTGTTCACCACCCAAAATCAAATCTCTTCCATCAGCATATATATTAAAATATGTTGTCTGTGTCTATGAGTTTTTGTTTTTCCTGTATGTTTGTTGCTTTCAGTTTCGTATTCCCTACATGAGTGAAATCATATGGTTCTCAACTTTTTCTGTCTGGCATATTTCACTTGGCATGATTATCTCAAGATCCCTCCATGTTGTCACAAATGGTAGTAGTTCATCTTTTCTTACAGCTGAGTAATATTCCACTGTATGTAGGTACCACATCTTCTTCATTCAATCATCTATTGAGTACATTTTTTATCAGCTTCATAACTCTCTTCTTGAGGTTTAGAGACAGTAAGAAGAGAAAGATGTCAGGGAGGGAATGGGCATGTGGGAAAAACTTACACTGCCAAGGATCTTTTATCTTCATAAACATGATGACTAAAGTCCTATTGTAAGCAAGAGAACTTTCTCTAATATGCTATTCTTCCGTAAGGACCATCTCTACCTGTGATAAAAGAAATTCGATATTTATACTATAGGGTGCAAAGTAAAATTCGATGTTCATTTAAAAAGAAATGCTTGCTATTGTCGCTATGTTGGAATTAAAGTTAGAAAATAAATATTGCTATTGGGTGCATTTAAACACTTTTTTTCCCCCCATGAAAAGAAAGTTTATTACTAGAACGAATGTCAAAGGATTTCAAGTTGTTTCAGATTTCAAAACTTTACCTTTTTGATAACCTGAAGATTTACCTTTATTTCACTTCTGACAGCATTGTAACACATACCAAATATTATAGTTTATATTTATAAAACACTCTGCTTAAATATTTGAATAATTTATTATATTGTTGCAAATGCTACTCTATTATTTAACAGCACGATGTGTCAAATCTGAATTTTGACCAGATGTTAAAAAAGAAACATGATTAATGTAAGTAATTTCCTTGACAAATGAAAGTAATTTTTCCTGTATATTAATGAATGCTTTTTAGTAGCTGAATGTTTTTGAACAATAATTTAGGGTCTGTTGGATACTATTATCATTCATATTTCTAATAATATTATTTAAACCTAAAACAATATATCCATATCTATCTTTATGCTTATTTGATTGTTCATTTGCTTAACATTCCCTTTACCTGCTGAATAGGAAGTAGAAGCAAACTAACGATGGTCCACTTGTATCACCATGATACCAGCTCTTCATCTAAATTATGTTTATGCAATTACTTCGGGGAGTACATTCTCAGAACAATTTTCTGTTATTGCTAGGATTTCAATTTTGAGTCTGACTATATCTATAAGCAATCATTAATGTCACTGTTTTCTGCTTAGTTAGGGTACAGTTTTGGAATAGGTATAGGGAAGAAGATGTTTCCGAGGTTTCATAATTTTACACTGATTCTCTCAGTGATTTGACAATGAAATTTAATTTACAATTCAGCTTTAAAATACCACCGAATACCTTGGGTAGATATATCATCATAGTCATCATCAACATCATCAACAGCTTTTTTTCATTTGTTCATTTATTTTGACAAATAGCAGCACATCAAAGAGAATAGCAGAAAATAATGGTTCCCGGCCTATACATTATAATCTTATCAACTAAGACATGTTCCACATGTATTTTCTAGGCTTTTTTAAATGGTAGCAGTTCACTAGCATAGTCTGTAAGGCACCATACAAAAGTATATCAGGACTCAGCATCGTTTTCCATAATCCTGAGAAAAACTGGGACTGTTTGCTCCAATTCTTTCCAGAGAATCACAGCAAATGATCTCTTTTGAGTTCTCCATTGAATTGCTTGTTTTGATGGGCAGTCTTAGGATCATGTTTTCCCTGGATACCCTCTGTCCAGAGTTATTACTTTCTATGTTATATGAGATAAATTGGGTTGCGGACAGTAGCGCATAATAGTGTTATAGGAAATATAATCACACAATTCGTTATTTCAATGGGGAATATAATGAGATAAAAATATCAGTCAAACCATTTGCAAAAGCAAATGATGTGGTTAAATGTTTCATTTTTTGGACAAAAATATATAGATCAAATGCAGATACGGGCCTGAATTACTGCCTGTGTATTAAATAAGCTTACCAGTGATTGCTCTGAATCTAACGCGCTGACTTGTTTCTAACAGCCCGCTTCCTCTCTGTGGTCACCAAAACACATTCTGCTTCTTCAAATTTAAGAAGCAGAGTTTTTCTTCCGACGAATAACCAGGACGCTTGTTAGGTATTTGAAAGCACACGGAATTTTAACTACATTTCTCATTTGGGGGCTTCTTTATTATATCTGTTTGGAAATTAATTGTTTTTTCACAGAATATGTTTTATTACTTCCCCAGCCACGTGAATGGCAAATTAACAGCTGGCCTTTAAACTTCACACGAGGGTCCTATTCAGCATTTGTGGTGAAACATACTTGGGCCCCGAAATCACTGGGAGAGAAATGTCATCAAGATCCAATGTTCCCAGAGGTTTTAGGTACATATATTGTACATTCTATCTATGTCTTTGAAGTAAAATAAGATACAAATCTTTAACATTTGGTGAATTAAAAGTAGGATGACTAACCGTCCCAGTTGGCTGAGGACCGAGGGGTTTGCCATGACTTCCAAACACTGAGACCAATCAATCCCAGGGAATTCAGATGACCAGTCACCCTAAAAAACACTTTAAAAAAAAGGTTTTGAATTTGTGTATTAAAACTGACATATATTACAAGATATTGATATATCAGTAAAATATGACCTTCTAATTCTCTTCTTAACTTCTCGAATCCCCTCCATTTTATTCTTTTTCTTAGTATTCCAACCTCCTTTCTTTTCATTTCTTATTCTTAATGATCATTTCCCTTTCAGACTTTCTTTCATGCTTTTGAGAGAACAGTATCATGTTGGGTAATGAGGAAATAGATCGTGTGATTTAAATACTAATTCCAAATGCTGTTGAAGTGGAATAATTGTCATTTATTTCATGATTAAAATCAAATTATTTGATACAGCTTTTATCTTCCAAAATAATTTTGAGAATTAAAGCCAAAGCAAGCCTATAAAAGATAAACTAATGTATGCAGCCTAATAAAACTTATATATGGTGGAATTACACTCTAATGATTATTACAGGGGTTCTTGGAAAAGTATTGCACATTTTAACATTTAACACAGCCAAGCAAATTTTTCCAGTTAAAAAGGGGATCTTAAAGCATTTTATTCTGAATGAATTTGCTTTCTAAACCTGATTTGTGAACAAATTTAGCCCAAGTAGAATTATTTTGTCATCTACTATTAAAATGGCATGATATAACCAATTTTATAATTTTGATATGAGAGTACAAAATCACCTGATACGTGATAGATTTAGCACTTACTTAAATATAGGACTTGGATTGGATTGAATTTTAACTTCAGTGATTTTGAGTGGCTAAGAGGAAAGAAGGGAGAATGAGCAGGATCTCTTTTATAAAAATTGAATCATAAGATTAGAGAATGACACATTTTCTTAATTAGTCAATCATAAAATCACTGTAGTTTTGAATTTTCAGGCTTTTGTAAACTAAATGGGGATCCAAAGAAAGTAAAAGAAAAATTACTTAGTGGAGAGTTAAATGACACCTAGGCGATGGGACTTCAGTGGAATTGTATGGCCAGAAACACAATTCTGTCATTTGAGCCTTGGCACTCTATTAAAGTCGAATATAGGTGTGTTTTAGGAGGATATCTTAAGCCAGCGGTTCCCAACCTTTTTGGCACTAGGGACCTGTGCTCCTATGAGAATCTAATGCCTGATGATCAGAGGTGGAGCTGAGGTGGTGATGCTAGTGCTGGAGAGAAGCTGCAAATGCAGGCGAAGCTTCAACTTGCTGGCCCGCCGCTCACCTCCTGCTGTGTGGCCCAGTTCCTAACAGGCCACAGACCAGCTACAAGTCCATGGCCTCTGGGGGTTGGGGACCCCTGTCTTAAGCCACGAGATATTTAAGTCTTCCTGTGAATGGCTGGTTTGCTT
Organism: Rousettus aegyptiacus; assembly: GCF_014176215.1. NCBI lineage: Eukaryota > Metazoa > Chordata > Mammalia > Chiroptera > Pteropodidae > Rousettus > Rousettus aegyptiacus. The sequence continues at coordinate 88,176,364 of NW_023416285.1, read as the reverse complement.
ATTTGACAAAGACTTACATGGGGCACTTGGGGTATATTAGATGGGATTCATGGCATGTTCCCAGTACCACATGAAGGGAAGATTTTTTTCCCCAGCTCTACTGAGATGTAATTGATATATAATACCGTATACATTTAAGGTGTATAATGGATGATTTGATTTATGTATGTATTGTGGAATCATTACCACAATAAAGTTAGTTAACACATCCATCACCTCCCACAATTATAATTTTTAGCGTGTGCATTAAAAACATTTGAAATCTATTGTCTTAGCAACTTTCAAATATCTAATTCAGTATTATTAGCTATATTCACCATGCCATACATTAGATCCCCAGAACTTTTTCATCTTATAGCTAGATTTTTGTGCCCTTTGACAAACTTTTTCTCATTTTTCTCATACCACAGCCCCTGGCAACTACCATTCTACTCTTCATTTCGATGAGTTTGGCTTTTTCAGATTCCTCATAATAAGCAAGATCATATTATTTATCTTTGTCTGACTTATTTCACTTAGCATAATGCCCTCGAGTTCTGTCCACATCGAAAAGGACAGTATTTCCTTTTTTTAAATTCTGAATTACTCTTTTGTATGTGTACACCACATTTTCTTTATCCATTCATCTATCAGCAGACATTTGGGTTGTTTCCATGTTCTATCTATTGTGAATAATGCTACAGATATGAAATATAGGTATCTCTTTGAGATAGTGATTTCATTTCCACTAAATATATATACCCAGGATTGGAGTTGCTGGATCACGTGGCGGTTCTATTTTTGATTTTTGAGAAGCCTCCATGATGTTTTCCATAGTGCCTGCACTAGTTTACATTCCCACTTACAGTACATAGGATTCTCTTTTCTCCACATACTCGCCAACACATTATTTCTTGTCTTTTTGATAATTGTCTTTCTAACATGTGTGAAGTATATATCATTCTTCTTTTGATTTGTATTTTCCTGATGATCAGTGATGTTGAACACCTTTTTATGTACCTGTTGGCCATCCGTATGTATGTCTCCTTAGGAAGAATGTCTATTTAGGTCCTCTGCTCATTTTATTTGATTTTTTTGCTATCGAGTTGTATTAGTTCGTTATACATTTTAGATATTGACTCCTTATCGGATTTGTAGTTTGCAAAGAGAAAATTTGTGACAAGCTTGGGTACAAGACACTATGTGTTCTCATTCGGTGTGCTGAATGAGAGCCCCTACACCAATAATGCACCTAATTTGTTGTGGATGTTCAGGAGTCATTAACTGCTAGAGTTTCTGGTTTATTTCTTATACTTCTCTTCTTATTCTCCCATGTCTCTCAGTCTTTTCTCAATAACAGCAAAAGGAATAAAACAGAACCAAAGTACGTTCGAAGAGATTGAATCATATTGACCGGATGTTGAAGGATGAACTTACTGTATTCCCGTCTGTCTGTGTGTTTGCAGGAACTTTAATGACTGTGTCGGAAACTTTGTGTCTGTATAAACTTTATCAGTATTCACACATCTTTTCCAACTTTGAAACAGAGTGGATGGTGATAAAATCTTAAACTATCTTCTTATGTCTAACTATCTCTGTCTTTAGGTCAAGGTCTTTACTAGCAGCGCAGTAGAGATTGGGTTGTTGGGCAGAGCTGGAATCTGCTCTTATAGGTTAAACCTTTTAAAATAGCTTCCTTGTTTTTCTCAGCCGTCCATTCCCAAATGGTGCACTGTGTGAGTTGATGATTAAATATGTGTGGTAGCTAAATATAAAACTTACAACTTCCAAGTATATCATCTCCAGGGCAATTCAGCTGCAGCTGAGACAGCAGCATTATTCATTCGAGTGCTTTAAAATGCAGCAGTGGCTTCAACCAGAGCAGATGCGTGTGCCATATATTAATTTGTTTCCCAAAATACTTTATTGATGATGTGAAAACATTGCTTCTACCTTAAAGGCTTTGCAAAAATTAGGAAACTGTGTAGCTCTTTGGGGATCCTATGGCTGCATCTATCTTTAAGATTTCAGGGATGCTTTAGTTCCCTTCTGTCAGCAAGTGAGCAGATGTTCATTTGCTTTTGTGTAGCTGGGTCACAGAGATGTGCTGTGTTTGTAAGACTGCCTGATGCCATCGTGAAGCTCATTCCTGAAAAGCTTTGGCGAGAGACTTATTTGAGGGCATTTTATAATCAGCGTCTCCAGACAATACCCGCTGCCTCATCAGTTTACAAGCCTCTGATTTTTTTTTTTTTTTTTTTACAATTTCCCCTCCACACTGCCTTCTGATATTTTTAAAACTTTTATGCTTCCTTTAGGAATATCTAAAGAGGAGATTTTAGTCTCAGCTGGCCCCTGGCTTAGCATGGGCTTCTGAGAAAGCCTCTGGATTATGAGGGGTTTATCACCTTTATCTGTAAAGCATTGGGCCCATCACTCAGTAAAAGTGAAGAGTGTTCTTTTCTGGGAGAATACAGCTACATAAATGAGGGCTGGTGGTTATGCATTCAGAAAGTTTCTGGAGTTGTGTAAAGAAAAATAACAGCTACCAATTATTGAGCACTTACTATGTATAAAGAACTGCATTTATTCCTCCGCGTATATTGTCTCATTAACCCTTCATGGCAAACCTCTGCCATAGAACTATAATTTACCCATTGCTCACATGAGGATTATGAGCTTCAGACAGTAGAATAACCTACTAAATTCCAACCAGATTAGAACCTATGATAATTTGGTTTCAGATCTCAATCTTTTAGTCATTGAGCCATAATAATTTTTTTGTCACGTTAAAACATTATAAAGATTTATATGATAGAAGAAAAATTCAAGCCCCCAGATGTGATCCAATCTGTTGAGTGACACTCGTTGAATATTCTTTTGTTTGCTGTGTTGGATGAAACAATATTATTATGCATTGCATGGTACCAATTAACTGCAATCACGTTTTTCAAAATTGTAGGCATAAGCAATTGGTTGTCCTATTGTCCTAGAATGTTTACAGAGGCAAAGAATAAAACAATCCAAACATAGAGGAGAAATTTAGCCTCAAATTCAAACAAAAACTTCCCTTATCTCCCCCCTCCCCACCTTTTTGTTTTTTGTTTTTGTTCTTAAAGGGAGCCCATGAATTGGTTTGATGGGTAGGAAGGAATGAATACTAGATTACTAAGTAAATCATTGACTGTGATTTTCAAGTTGAGCGTTTGGATTCTTAAGGTAAATTAGCAGTCGATGCCCGAATTCTGAAAAGACACTGAAGCATTTTTAATACGCTATTATTTACTTGTCATTTTTTTGATGTTGCATTTAGAAATGACAGAGAATTTTTGGCAGCCTTCTATTTAGAAACAATAAACTTTATTAATATGGACAAAAGATAAGTTACTTATACAAATAAGTATAAATCATTAACTTAAAAAATCTACTCTCAAACTTTTCAGAATCATAATCTGAATCATTTTTACCTTTAAATTAAAGCATTTACTATGTGAATACGTGGTGGGGAAAAGGTTAGTCATCTTTTTGTGTTTCACATGTTTGCTTAGAAAATAATATTGAATACATATTACTAAGAAAACTCTTAATACAATAAATATCATCTTAAGAGTTTCTGTTCATGTATGTGTTAGTGTGATCCAAGTGGGTTCATGTTCATTATTCACCAACTGTCAAAGTTTTACCAAGGATTTAAATCAAGTAGCTGGAGTGCTGACCCCTTAACTCATTTTCTGTTAAAGTGTTTAGGGTGTAAGGAACTTGTCTCACATTTACTGCTGAATCAGAGCATCCGTGCCTGCCTTCTGTGGTGCTGCTAACTCCCAACACTGTCTGTGTTATGATTTGCCTTTATTTTCCTACTTTGCTACTTACTCTTTTATCATTTCCCTTAACACAGATAAAATAAGGTGGATCTTTGGGAAAAAATTACTTGCCCAAGTTTTGGAGGAAACAAGTAACATTAGACATCACTTCCTAAGAAATACAATTACTATACACAAAGATAAACATAGCTTCTGACCATAGCACGTGGCTTTTTAAAATCGTCTCGGGGTTCTACTTTCTTTAACTAATTCAACCCATCCCTCTTTTTGGTATCTCAACCAAATCCATAGAAAATATATTTGTTTAAATAAATTTAACTTGACATTCTGGTTACACCTGATGTAGCTTGTGTTTTGTAACTACGAAGACCCATTAGTAAATTTCCCTACACTTAAGGAACCAATTCTTTTCCTAAAAAAAAAAAAAAATATTTTCCTCTTTCTGGACCAGTGGGCTGAAATAACAATTGATTTTCACACTAACTTTTCTGCAATTATACCAAGTTAACAATATTTTACTTTTACATATTTTTTACAAACTCTGATGAGGAAGGATTGAAGGTAAGGAGGCAATTTAAATTTAATTTGCTTTATTAGATATTAGGATTAGAAATAAGAATGGAGAGAAGAGAGGATTTAATAGGGCTTGACTAATTGAACATGAGACTGGAGGAGAAAATGATTCCAAAGGCCAAGCTGAAGTTTTGAGTATTGAAGAGTGGCTGTCTCCCGGTAGCACTGTCAGAGAATGAGGGTCAGCTGAGAGGTCCAGTCTGAGGTGAAAGAACAGTCTAAATTAGAAGTGACTCGTGTCATCTGAGTGACAATGCCCAGCAGGCTATGGAGATAGGAGAAGAGAGCTCTGGAGAGAGGTTGACATTTGTGATGTAAATTTGTGTTCCATCAACCTGAGTGACAGCTGAAACCCTGAGGATGAATGGGTTTGGGGACCGAGTGTGGAGAAAAATCAAAGAGGCTGGTGTTTAGTTAACACTTATTAACACTTATTTGCACTTGTCCCTTTTTGTATGGCTACTACAGGTGTATGTGTACTTAGCTCGGCAAGAACTGGAGAATGTATCTGTGAAAGCCTTTCACAAAGAAAAAAATGTTAATCTGTAGAGAACAGATTTTTTTCTATACACATTATTTGTGTGAAAAATATTTTAACAACTCTATGTTATGATAGCTAACACTTATTTAATACTGACTATGTACCAAGGGCTGTTGTACATATTATAACTCATTTATCTTTGCATAAACCTCGTCACATAAGTAATAACTTATTTTCGTCAGTACTTTTTTCAAAGAAGAAAACTGAGGTACAGAGATGTTAATAAGTAACTCCTCCAAGGTCCCGCTGCCATTAAGCGGGGTAGTTGGGATCTGAACCCAATTTGTTTGATTTCAAGTATGCACTTCAATCTCTCTGTTCTACTGCCCTGATACAAAACCATCCCTACCCAACAGTCTTAGATAGGCCTTTTCTAGCATGGTCCTGCTTTGTAAGTAGTCACAGGCTTATTCCGTTTTATGTGAAGAAAAGATGACTTTCTTAGGGATACATATGGGCAACTTGCTAAATAAGTTATGGGTGTTTCTCATCGTATTCTTAGTAGACTAGCAGATCGTGTCTGGTTTGAAAGAAGATGTATCAGTGCATCATGTCGCACAGGAACAAATGCGAATGCAGCCAGGCAAAATGGTCCGCTAGGGACGACTGCACACAGGCCATTGTTACGCTCAAAAGCGGTGCCGACGTTCTGAAATAATAAAATGCTTATATTATAAACAAGGCTGAACAACAAACATGAGTGTAACACTACATGAATTTAGCCTCAACATCAATGGTATTGGTTAGTAAGAATGGGATAATTCCCAACACCAACACACCTATTTTCTATCGATTTAAGTATTTAGGAAATTGGAGAGCAGTTTCTTTCTAAGTTTCTCAAATTCATTATACCTAAGTATTTTCTCTTGGTGCCAACATAGGCTAGTTCCATATAGTATTCGGTCATTTAACAGTAAGTCAATGAATAATCACTTCAGGTCAACGTTTCAGGCTATGTTTAGACCTTGGCAGAAGATGTGCGGGAGGATAGCATAGGACATTCAAAAGCAAGACTGTGAGGGTAGCATTTAGAAAACCAAAGGTATAAATGGGGCATAGTTGCAAAATGTCAAGAACCAGAGATGGAGCCTGGGTCCAAAAGCAGGTAAATACTGGATAGTGTGAACACATGGAAACCAAACATGGAAGGTGATTACAGGGCAGAAATCAAGTGAACGCTGCTTCATTTCACAAACATGTTGCCTAACCTATGCTAGACGTGTGAGATACAGAATGACTATACATTTTCCTGTCCTTGACGGTATATGCTTTAAGCTCTCACCACTTGGAGTTGGCATGGTCACCCAAGTGCTTCTAGGAAGTAGCATGTTTCTTACTCATAGGCTCTCTGCCATTGGATTGTGAGACAGTGATGTTCTTCACTCTTTGTGTGTGTGTGTGTGTGTGTGTGTGTGTGTGTGTGTGTGTGTGTACTGGTTGTTTTTCAAAGTCAAATGATTTCGACTCGTGAATAAGATGAAGTCATAGCTATTGATGATATGTCTTTCAGTTCAAGCTGCTTGCCTGCAAATGATAAGAACTTTTTCTCATTTTAATCTTTGTTGTGCAAAATAAGTTCAGTGCAATTTAAACTTTGTAATGACTTTGATCTCTTTATTTTTGCCTGATGTTTTAGAGTGGGCTATTTTCCATGGAGTAGATCTATGCTAGAGGTGAAGATAGGCTCTTTTTCACCGATGCTGTAAAGAGCTGAAGGGGATCATTGAATGGCACAAAAGTAGAGAAATATTAGTTATAATCTATTTTTTTTAATTTAGATCAAAACAACTAAATCAATAATCCACATATATCAGATCTAAAAATTATCCATATTGGTCTCTTAACTATATTAACCGAATAATATTAATTCCCCACTTGCATTGTTCTCAATAGAAAAGTTCAATGTTAAAATTATGATTTGGTTAGGTAAAATTAATTTAGTCTCATAATGAAGCAAGAGTTGATATGTGTGTGTGTGTGTGTATAGTAGTTGATAGATTTTTTTTCCTTTTTAACTTTCATTATACTATTGTATGCTAGATCAGAATAAAGATATTTTGTAGAGAGGATTCCAAGTTCTAATTTGGTGCAAAGATGCCATAGTATAGTAATTAATATACAAGAACAGAAGATACGAGTGGGTCCACTTAACAGAGGCCGAGGAATTTTGAAGGCTGTCTGTATTGTGCTTGGATTCTACTAAACCACACTCCTGCTGGTATAAGAACTTACAGGTGTATCTCTCACCACCCAGACCAAGATAGGGGTTTACAGGTGCTGATGACAGCCCCTTCGAACACTGCAACACATAAAAGTCTCTTTTATCTTTGTATCATCAATGCTCAGTATATATTAGGTAAGAAATCACTACATGATAAATTAAACTATATATTAATTGAAACGGAGAACTTTAAGAGGACAGACTGTAATCCCTATTTATTCCTAGAGATAAATAATGGAAGTATAAACCTCAATGCCTTTTTGATAAAAAAACATTTCTCAACCTTCGGAAGGGATGCAATATATCAATATAGAAAACATAGTTAAATCCAAGTAAAGCAGAACCTGCTGCCTACTGTGTTTTTCAAATCTCCCCTACTATTTCCTCTTGTATTACCCTCCATGGTATCCCTGAGTCCAGAGCATGGCCAACTTATGCTTGATTTTAATGAGACATCTAGTCTCTGACCTTGATCACTTCATCAGTGTCTCTATATATCTAAGTTGTATAGTTTCTGCGGAAATTGGAGTCTGCCTAACAAAATGATTCTAACTAGTCCTATTTATTGGCCAGTTTGGCTAATCACCTGCAGAGTAGATTAAGACAATGAAATCCGCAATTGGCTGAATTTTCTGAACTGTCAGGAACTTAGGAACTTGCTGATGCCATTGAAATTGTTTGCATTACAGATCGTCACAGGAGTACACTGGGGTTGTGCTTGGGAATTGAGATTGCTTGTAATAGGACTCTACTGTCATTTCAGACATGAACTTTCTCTCCATCTCCTTAGGAACCAAAGCCATTTCCCTAATTACCTATGATTCATATACTGAGTCAATGGCCAATATAGATGGACCACAATAAATTTCAGAGACAAGGGCCAGATCTTAAAAAGAACTCTATATAATCATTATAGAAGGTAAAAAAATAGTAGGGGGAGTGAGAACATAAGAAAGTTAGACATTCCAGGAAAAATTGTGGTCAAATAGAAAAATATTGGAGCCGACAATTTCTAATACAATAGTTCTAGATAATGTTATAACCGTGTTATTTTTGAAGTGGTGTTGAAATAAGGTTTACTGAAGATGTAGCATGAATTTCAAAACTAAGTTATTGGCTATGTCCTTCATTTAACAGGGATATTAAAATTATATAACATTATAGGATTTGGAGCTAGAGAAGACTTTGAAATCCAAGACTGAAGTCTTCACTGAGTATGGAAAGCAGACTTGTATGAATGACACAAGGCAATAAGTTGGATGTAATAAGCCAAAATGTTCTTATACATAGAAGAATAAATCATTGTGTAGAAGCAAAAGTGGGGATTTAGAAGAATGGTAACTTTAATTTTAGACCTTATGTTTTATGGGGCAGTGCAAAGATGTCAGCCCTTGGGAAAGATACAAAGAAAGTGGTCTCCTTAAGGAGAAAGCCATTTTTCAGGTAAGATCACATGGTGTGTTCTTCACAAGTGAGGGTACAGGGAGTTTTGTATTTTGTTTTTCAAATAGAATGAGAATTGGGGAAATATTTAAACTTTTGAGAAGAAAACACAGCAGCATGTGAGGTAATAATGGAGAAAAAGGATGAAGCATAATGGTATAGAATTGAAAATGGAAAAATAATAGAAGAAATTATTGGAACCAAAAGCTAGGTTTTTTTGAAAAGATAAATAAAACTGACAAAATTTGAGTTGGATTGACCAAGATAAACAGAGAGAAGATACACACTACCAATATCAGGAATGAAATAGGGACTAACACTAAAAACTCTACAGATATTAAAAAATGAAGAAATAAGGGAATATTACAAATAACTATGCACAAAAATGTAATAATTTATATGAAATGGACAACTTCTTTGAAAGTCACAAACAACCAAAAAGCCACTGAAGAAGAAATGGGTAACCTGAATGTTTTTATGTTTATTGAAGAAATAGGACTCAAAGTGATTATCTTCCATTAAAGAGGACTCTAAGACTATATAGTTTTACTAGAAAATTATATCAAAAATTTAGAGAAGAAATAACACCAGTTTTATACTTTTTATTCCAGAAAATAGAAGTGAACTTTTGTCACTTTATTCTGTAAGAGCAGCTTTACTATAATCCCAAAACCAGACAAAAATATAAGAAAACCGCAGACCAACATTTCTTTGACAAAAAATCTTCAGCAACATATTAACAAGTGGAATCTAGTAATATATTAAAAAAGATAATACATCATGGTCATCTAGGAAATGCAAGGCTGGTTCAATGCTTATAAAGCAATCAGTGTAAGTCACCATGTTGACAGACGAAAGAAGAAAGTACATTCTAATCTCAGTAGATGCAGGAAAATCATTTGACAATATTCAACATACAGTTATGATTAATAACCTCAGCAAACTGTGAACAACTTTGACCTAATCAATGGCATGTGCAGATGCTCAACAGCTACCATCATCCCTAGCGATGAAAGAATGAATGCTTTACCCCTCAGTCTGAGAACCAGGCAAGGACGTCCACTCTTAACACCTGTTCGGCAACATACTGGAAATCCTAGACGACGCAAAAATGCAAGACACATAAGTAAAAGCATACAATTGTAACAGAAGAAATAAATCTATTCATATTTGCAGATTGTATGATTATCTATACATAAAATATCGGAATTTATTTAAAAAAAAGTCTGGAGCTAGTAAATGAATTTGTTGTAGTAATCAGGATACAAGGTCAGTATAAAGTCAATCGTGTTTCTATTTAATGATGATAAATAATTAGAAAACAAAATTAGAAAAATGGTACCATTTGTAAGACAAAGTAAATTCTTACATATATGTTTAATAAACTATACGTCTGACCTGTATTATGAAAACCACAAAACACTGATGAAAGACATCAAGAAGACCTGATTCCAGAAATGGAATATTGATGGATTTGCAGACCATGGCTCTATGTTAAAATGCAGAGAACTAAATACCAAAAAGTATGAAATTTGCTGTATATAAGTTAAAAAGATGTTTTTTTTAAAAAAAATAGTAACTTTTTAAAGCTGGAAAAATTCTGATGGTGAGGAAGTACTACATAGATTATTAAGGGTAGTATTATTCTTAGAGAAAAAGACATAACTTCATTCTTTTACTATGTATATATTTCTCTTTGTAGAAATGTCAATAACTTTCTTTTTAAAGTGTTAGATATAGGTATGTTAATGGGTTCTGGACATTTTGCAAGTTGGACAATAAAATTAAATTCTTTTTATAATATTAAAGAAATCTTTTATACTATACCCACACATTTAAACAGTATCATTTTTAACTCATGCCCTTCCCAAGATATAACCATTCACTATACATTTATTGATAGTAGGGTATCTTTAGACATTACCAAAGTAGCAAGTATGAAAAAAAAGCAAGATTTTTGACTGTGACTAAATAAAAATATGCTTAATTACTGCTTCTTGAATAACAGTAATTCTTGAATAAATGCTTTTTTATAATTTTTATAAGGATTGTAGGCATGGCTCACACTCAGAATACTGTGACTGCTCTGCGAGTATTTTTAGATGAGTTTGCCAGGACTTTGCCTTTGTCCAATTTTAAAAGGACCCAGACACACAAATTATCCCTTAATGAGACTGAGTGATGCATACATATTATCCAGTTAAATAACTAAAGACCTAGTTACCTTTTTTTATCTAATTAACTTCTAGCTATCTTTTAAGATCTAATAATTGTTCATTGAAATCCATTACTAATTTCTAATTTAAGAAAATTACAAAGAGATTGTTTAAAGCCCCTGGAGTCAAAAGTGGATGTGAATTTTAACTTTTACTGCTGTGGCCTTGAGATTTGGACTTCCTTCCCTACCATCCGAGAGAGTCCAGCCAATTTCACAAAACCTGCTTGTAGAAGATAAGATTTGAAGGACGGCAGGCTCTAAATATGTAGCCTCATTGATACAGAGACCTTGGAATGGCTGACAAAGCTTCATTCTGCTGAGCATGCATTGTTAATGGGGGATTTTAAAACCCCCAAAATAGTTTTCTACAGCAAGATTTCTGGTGCAAGGCAAGAATGAGAGAGATATGGCATGAGGAGGGAGAGAAAATGAATATAAAAATAAATATAAATGTAAATATAAATATAAATAATTGACATTTTTAAATAGCTTTGAACTCTGAGATCAAATGCACTAAAATAAAAAGAGCTGTCCAGGAGATTGATTGACAACTAAAAACCCATGCCATTGTTTTCATGGTTGCAAATTTTAGTTTTGGAGCCAAAGGTAATAAAAGTGGTCGACATCAGTGTAAGATATTTAATACCAATGAACACAAGCTACATTTTTAATTCCATGCAATTTATATTTGACTATTTTGCCATTCTTGTTTATAGAACTTTTGCGGGTTTTTTAAAAATCTTATATAAATAGTGAAAAATTAGAGCTAATATACAACATTTAATTGAACTCTGACCAATGTTTCATTGTGTAGCTCTAGAGGGGAGAAGATGTGTGGCTATTATACGAATCTGCAGAAATTACAGTTTTAATCGTTGCATGGTAATTGTCATTGTTCCATCTTAGCTTCGTTTATTGCCCGCGCTCCCTTAATTACATACACGATGTTGTTTCCAGTGGATCGTCCATTCAGGCGGTTTTGCATATTCATCATTCGTATGCTTTCATTGTGAGAAACCAGATTATAGGTTTTATTCATAAATCATTTTCACAAGCAATTGCTTCAATTTTATTCCAAATCAAAATGTAAATAATTTATGTGGTCTATGATATTTTTAAAAAAATTTTTGTTAAATTGTTCTTAAGTCATTAATTTATGCATGCATTAAAAAAAGTATCTACAGGGCACCTATGTTGTGCCAAGAATTTTTCTAGACACTGGGGAGACAGCAGCATAAAACGAACAGTAATCCCTGCGTTCATGGAACTTACATTTTAGTCAGAGGGAGAAAGATAATAGGAAAACGAACAACAAATATATTTTATCTCGAGTGGTGATTTGTGCTGCGGGGAACAATAAAACAGAAGAGCAAGATAAGAAATGCTACAGGTCAGAGTGAGGTGAAGTTTTTAATAGAGTAATAAGGCATGGTTACGTGGAAATTATAGTTGTTGAGCAAAAAAGCCAAGCTGTTGAGGGAGCGAGCAAGGTGTATAATGGAAGGTACTGTAAATGCAGAGTTCCTGAGGGGAGAGTAAGCCTGCTTCATATGGGGATCATGGTAAGGACTTTCATGTTTACTTCCTGATGGATAGAAAGCCATGCAAAGGTTTCGAGTAAAGGAATCATGATCTGACTCACATAAACCTTATTATAATGGAGCAAGGGCAGCAACAAGGAGGAAAAATAAGAAATTATTACTGTAATCCAGAAAGAATACTGTTTCCTTGAGCCAGAACTGATAGTAGTGGAGGTGGTAGAATAGACTCAGGTTCTTAATGTATTTCATAGATAAAGCAAAGATACGCCGAGGGATGGCATATTTAGCGAGAGAGACAGAGACAACTCTAGACTACTTGCCTGAACTGTGCAGATGGAGTTATCATGAACTAAGATGGGAGAGGATGTGAGGGGAGAAGGTTTGGGCAGAGAAAATCAGTAGTTTAGTTTCGAATGTATTTCTATTGAGAGAGATGCTTGTTAGGCGTCCGAGTGAAGAGGTCAAGTCCATAGCTAGATATTTGTATTGGAGTCCAGTGAAAGGTCTGGACCTAAGAGAGAATTTTGTGAGTCATTGACATTTAGGAAAGGTTTGAAAGGCATGAGACTAGTTGATATGAAGAAGATCGTGAATGTAGAGAGAAGACCCAAGGATTGAGCTCTGGGACATGCTAATGTTACTTTGTGTAACCTTGAGGAGGTGGGGGAAGACCCGCAAAGGAGAGTGAGAATGAACAGCTAGTAATTAACGAGGAAACCCAAAAGAAAATGATGTACTAGATTCTAGAGAAGGAAATGTTTCAAGAAGGGGGAGTGATCAATTACGTTCGATATTACTGATATGTCCGGTATGTTGGGGAGGAAAAATTAAATATTAGATTTAGCAATTAGGAAGTCAACCTTGATATATGCAGTTTCAGGCAAGTGGTAGGGTTTTTAAAAAAAGGAATAAAGTTCTGACACATGCTACAACATAAACGAACCTTGAAAACATATCAAGTGAAAGAAGTCAAACAAAAAAGGCCATATGTTGTCCAATTTCATTTATGTGAAATGTCCAGAATGGACAAATCCATATGGATGGAGAGCAGATTAAGCAGATTAGTGGTTGCCAGAGGCCTGGGGGAGGCAGGAAGAGACAACGGGAGTGACCGTTAATGGGGATGGGCTTCATTTCAGAGTGATGGACACTTTTTAGAATTAAATAGTGGTGATGATCGCACAACATCATGAATGTACTAAAAGCCACTGACTTGTATACTTTCAAATGGTTAAAATGGCAAATTAAAAATTATGGAAATTTTACCTCAGTAATTTTTTTTTTTTTTTTGTAAAAATACCTTATTGGAACAGGTTAAAAAGAAAATGGGGAGGAAGAATCGGTGTGGGTTCAGTGAGAATATGAGAACTTAGAAAAATTAGTTGGAGGGGGCTGTAGGTTCAGGAGGTTTTTTAAGGTGGGTGAAATTTGGGGTACTTTGTATATTGAAACTTTTCCTGTGAAACACATTGATGTAAAAGATGGGAGGAAATCACTGGAATGATTTCTTAAATAGGCAAGAGGGGATGCATTTTCTGTATAAGTGAAAATAATGGACCTCGAGAGGAGCAGGACTAATGACCCACAGTTAGAGAAGGGGAGGCGCGTGGACAGCAGTCTCGGAGATTGGGGGTGCGAATTGTGAGGTTTTCTTCTGATTTTTCCGATGAAATGTTAAGCAAGATGATCAGCTGAGAAAGATGGAGTGGAAAGAAGGACGATTAGCTAAATGAAGGAGGGAGTAGAAGTTTAAGGAGGGTAGTAAAGGGCTTTGAATAGTTTTCTAGGAGTAGAGGAAAAGAACTAGGAAACGCAGTGTAGATGGAGTGAGCAGTCATGAGTACGCCATTGCAGTCATCGTGATTGTCGGCTCCTCTTCACTCATGTTCAGTTGCACAGATGCAGGATGGAACAGGTGGAGGGTTTTGTGTAAGTCTGAGCCCGTCCATAATGATGCCTGGGGCAGTCACCTGGGTCCATACGACCCCACAGGCATCTTGCTGCCCAGAGCCACTGTTATGGCGGGACTGGGCCTCGCGGTTCTTATTATGGTTGCAGGACGCACATCAGCACCAAGCATCGGGGAACTTTGAAAAAATAAGGTTTATAACTCACAGGCCTTGGAGGATACAGGGCATATTCAGGACCATACAACTTGGTCAGAGAGAGAGAGAGAGAGAGAGAGAGAGAGAGAGAGAGAGAGCGAGCGCGCGTGCGCGAGACATCAAGGGCCCTGCCTTTATTGAAGGGTGGGAGATCCTAAGGTTTCATGGATCACTATTTATTAGTGAATTAAAAAAAATAAGAGCAGGAATTAAAGTTGGAACGGAAAAGCAGGGTCAGTCCAATGGTTAGTTATGTAGGTCACCCAGGGCTTTCTAAAAGGAGACCTTCGTGGATGGGGTGGCCTGGTTCTCAGTCCAGTTGTAGAGCTGGCTGAGTGTCTACTTGAGATGGTGTCTTTGAAATGGAAGCCTCAGCAATCAAAGCTTAATGTCAAGCACTTACATGACAATCAAGAAAGCTAATTGTCAGGTACTTAACACTACAGGTTGAGTTGTACTTAACAGTTTTGCCCTGAGAGTATGGGAAAGCTTAAGAAGGGCCAAGGGATGCCTGGTTGTCTAACATGAGAACATGAAAGAGGAAGAAAGGAATTGGAAAGATCGTAGGACCATTAGCTCACTGGTAGGGACAGGTGCTGTCAAAGAATTGTTGCAATTGAAATAGAAAAGGAAGTGGACTGGAAAGTTAAGGATGATGGTTGGGAGTGGGCCACTCATGATTAAGATAAAGTGTTGTCATCATCGGTAATGATAATACTCAAAGGAGTGGAGGTAGAGGTCCTTTTTCATCAGCGTTCTCTTTTAGGATCACCAATAAGAAGAAATCGAGAAATTGAGAGGCAAAGTGAAAGTGAATATTGAAGAGACTGACAGTGAACCAAGAGCCCAAATCATCAAGGACTGACAGGTAGTGTACCTGCGTTCGCAGGCAGCTGCAGCAAGCTGGCACAGAGTGCCCTACCCTTTGCTGCCAAGAGATGCAAAGCGTGGGTATTTAGGAACGTGCGATGAAAATGATCTGGAAGTGGCAAGGGGACAGGAAGCACGCGTCCTAATCTACCTTTGAGTCTTTTGATGGGAGGATTTTGTGGGGGAAAAACAGGCACTATTAGAGAAGGCTTCGGGGAAGATATTTCCAGGGCAGATCCAGTTTCCAGTTAAAGCAGATATCCTATGTTCTATTTGACACATGCAGTTATTCTTCTAATAATAGGTTCTGCATCAGGGCAGGGTACCTACTTTCTCAGAGAAATAGATTTGGTTTGAGGGCTTGGTAGTCGCCCCAGACATCTGAGGAGTTGGGTGGAGAGTGCTTTGTAAGGCAAATGTTAACATTTTGAGAAATACGTGAGTCTTTCTAGTTGAACCTGCCTCTCACTCTTGCCAGGCTTTAAATTTACCATGGCAAGATGCATCGAATGCCGAGTAGGAGCTGTGCCATCCAGATATGAGTCTCTGCAGGGGCGGTAGTACTGATGAAGGGCTGAGGTGTTAGTGCGAGATTGACATGCCCATCTTGTTGGCGTGTGGTCCGTTCGTGAGACTCAGGCCACTAATCTCAGACCACTCACCAACCTTGGTTGACATTTATGTCCAAAGTTTAGCCAAGGTGTTATTGGACATCTATGGTTTATTCAAAAAGTGAAAGGTAGTAAATATGTGAATTTAACTTGAGATCGTTTTGTAAAAATAATTCCATTAAAGACCATCTTGAGATTATATGCAATATTTCTTCTTTAAAATTTCAGTGTGATTAATGAATGGTCAGTGATTTAAACTAACTTAATTCCATTAAGTAGGGAAGGTCAGATATTAGGCCATTTAAGAAATCACAACCAAAGTTGTGATATAAGAAATGGGGAAACTATTTATTTTATAGCTATGCCCATTTGGGAGAATGCCCATCTGGGTCAACTGAAGAACTTTTGAAAAATAAAGTTGCTGATTCATTCTAAGGCTTATTGAATCAGGATTTCCAGATATGAATTGGTATGTGCGTATTTGTGTGTGTCTGCTTAAACTCGACTGCAGCAGCCACTCTCAGAGACTGTGATAGCTCATCAAAATCTTTTCCTCCTCTCTTTAGTGGGTCAGGCTTATGGATTCAAATTTGACATGTGTGACTGAACATCAGAAGCATCCGCTGGGCAAACGCCCTGGACCCGCACAAAAGCAAGAGAAGTTCCCACATTAGAACCTACACCTCAGCAGGATCAAATCAGTGATGACGAAGGTAGGAAATTAAAAATATGTAATATCTTTTATGTATTGTTTTTAGGATTCCATTGTGACTAGTATGAAGACATTTAATTGGGGGTCTTAATGAACATACTGAGTATACTTTATTGAAACTATAATATGCCTCAGATATTGAAAGTGAAAAAAATAAAACAATTATATTTCAACAATGCAAAGAAAGAATTATGCTAGGTTAACTCTTTTAATTTTTAATTTCTTTTTAATTTTATTATCATCAGGAGATAATAGATGTTATGAGAATAAAAAATAAAATTATTTTATTAAGTTTATTAGCCCTCCTTCCTGTAGTGTTGTTAATGACTTTCTTCCTCTTATTCTAACATTAAATTTGTGATTTTTTTTGTGTATACTTTTCTCTCTATTCCTTTTTTCCTCTCTTTTTTTTTTTTTGAGGGATAGTCTTTTAAAAATTCATAATTTAAAATTTGATTCCAGCAGAAACTAATAGGTGTTTTTTTTTCTACTTCCATATAGATTTTACTGTCTTCATAGTTTTGCCTTTTCCAAATATTGTATAATTGGAGTCATGTAGGATATAGTTTTTGCAGATTGGTTCCTTAGTAATATGCATTTAAGGTTTCTCCATGTCTTTCAATGGGGTTGATAGATCATTCTTTTTAATGCTGCATCATAGTCCACTGTCTGGATGGACCACAGTTTATACTTATCCATTCACCTAGTGAAGGATGTTTTGCTTTACTGATTATGAATAAAGTTGCTCTAAACCTCCATGTGCAGGTTTTTCTGTGGATGTAAGTTTTAAGCTCCTTCGGGTAAATATCAAGGGCCATGACTGCTGGATCATATAGTGAGAGTCTGTTTAGTTTTCCAAGAAACCACCGAACTGTGTTGCAAAGTGGCCGTGCCATACCGTGTTCCCACCAGCAATGAATGAGGATTTCTGTGGCTCCGCATTCTCTTTGGCATTCTGGATTTGGGCCTAGACTTCTAACGGGTGTGCAGTGGAATCTTATTGCCATTTTACTTTGTAGTTCCTCGATGACATGTGATATGG
This sequence comes from Rousettus aegyptiacus, assembly GCF_014176215.1. Lineage (NCBI taxonomy): Eukaryota > Metazoa > Chordata > Mammalia > Chiroptera > Pteropodidae > Rousettus > Rousettus aegyptiacus. Next base: position 88,158,684 of record NW_023416285.1, on the reverse strand, counting down.
AACATCTTTTCATATGCTTATTTGCCATCTGTCTAGGTTCTCAGTGGATATCTATTGAGGTCTTTGGTTGTTAGTCTTTTATTAATTTTTTTTTTTCTCACTGGCTTGGAAGCTTTGACTTATGTGCCTTATATTTTTATGGGTATTTAGTATTTTTAGCATATATCTTTAATATTATATTTCAGTATGTTTCTCTCCTTCAGGAATAAAAGTACCCCGACACAACTTAACTATCATTTTAACCCCTATTTTGGTCTTGAATTATAGTTTAACATTTTCAAAAGGTTTTTAAGTCAATATCTCTTGAAGCTATTATATCTCCAATTATTACAACGATATATTTTATCATGTTCTTTACTCATCATTGTTTCTTTTCTCAACCTCTCCCTTTTGGTTCCTTTTTCTTCTTGTAAAGTTTTACTTTTTAATTAATTGTTCTTCTATTTCTAAAAGATCTGTGGTGGTGAACTTGCTTAGTATTTATACACTTCAAATGTTTTTAAATTGACCTCACATCTAAATAATAATCCATAAGGTCATACGATTTTAGAATGAAAGTCTCTTTGGTTTCTATGTGGTGATGGTTCTTTATCTCCTGGTATCTGTGGTAGGTTTGCTCCTTCTGTCCAGCCTCCCCGACTCTTTCCTGATATTTTTCTTTGTCCTACCTCCTCGTTCAGTGATTTTGTTGGAGCATTACTGAGGTCCCCAAGACCTTACCTGAGTAGCAATACTAGGTTAGGGTTTCATATTCCATGGTAATACTCGGAGTTTTGCACGTTCTGTCTCAGCCACAGCCAGAAGCAGTGAGGGCAGGTATATTTCCCACCTTAGTTTATGAGCAGGGCTCCCCGGCCTTAGTCTTTAGCTTCACTGAGGAAATTTGATTCTGCTCCTCCATCTTTTGCAGTATCTAAATTGGTCAAAATTCAAGCTACCATAGGTCATTTCTGGCCCCAAAGTTTATGAGTTTTGTGGTTTCACCCCTGCTCATTACTTGGCATATCTTTTCTTTCCTATTTTTTGAGCTGTTTCATCTGCAATTTGATCTTTCTCTGCTTTTGGAAAAAATGTCTTTTTATTTGATTTATCATTTTCTTGTGTATAGGTCAGAGACAAAGTATTAACTTACTGTGTTATTTTGATTAAAGTCTCACATTTTTAGTAAATAAGCATTTCATAGTTTTCTATACAGGAATATTTACTAACTTACAAAGAAATAAGACTTTATTTTCAAAAACAGAGTTTCAAAATTATTACGTAAACATCTTTGTATCTCCGCATTGTCTATCTTATTGAGTTCAAGAACAATGCAAATTGGTTTTAAGAATCAATAGGAAAAAGTTGATTGACAATATTTTTATGTACTGCAAAACCATAGGTACAGTTTTAGTAGGAATGTAGATATCTGATACTTCCATGTAGTTTGGTGAGAAAGAGGGTATTTTAAATTATGTTCTTTTAAACTATAAAGGTTTTTTTCTATAAAAAGAAAAAATCAAAAGGGAAAAGAATTCTGAGGAGAAGTATGCAAAATTTTTGTTTAAAGAAAGATTTCATTGTGACATTTAAAAGAAGATGAAAATTTGGTGGCATAGAGATTTTTATATCAGTAGATTTTATAAGAATATTGACTTTTTATATTGGGGGCATTATCAAACTTTGATTTCAGGAATTAGAAGCAGATTTTGATGCATTTTAGGAAGAACATGTGGAAATGAAAACCTCTCATTTGTATTTGATGTAGTTATTTTAAATCATCATATTCATTTACGTAAAATATTTGATTCAAGGCAGGTTTTGAAAACTCTGGAAATACAATAATTTTGTTCAAACAGAAAGTAGCTATTTTTTTTTCTAAATTGATTCCTTTTTCTTTATTTTCCGGGTTACTATATGTGAGCAGAGGCTAGGCATTCTTCTCTTCTTACCCATTTAGACAACAGGGCTTATCTAAGCAGCTCTGTGTATCACTGCTTGGGCAAGAGCTGTCATCTTCAATTTTATTAAGCTCTGGAAAACAGTATTCTGAGAGCAGGACTATATAGTAATAAGGTGAGAAGAAACTTCTATTTATTTCAAATCTATTGAGTAAATGAAATTTCTATTCTTGGCAACCTGTGTTTCTCAGCTGTGGGTAGGCTGTTCCTTAACATGAGTTTACTCAGTGTACCTTTAAAAGAAATTTTAAGAAGCTGATTTAGGGAATACTATCATGTACACAAGCCAACGTGATAATTCGCACATTATTATTTCATAAAATTGTTAAAATTCATGAAAGTATATTAAAGAAACTATAAGTCTAATAACATGAACTATTTGAGTTTCTGTACTGTTCACTCTATATTGAAGCTCTGATGTGATCTGTTTTGGTTTTTAGATCTGTGTATCATTAAAACTTTAAATATGAAGGAAGCAAATTACTTGTTCTGGTACCAGGAGATACAATTTTAAAGGCTGGTACTTGCTGATTAAATACAAGCAAATGAGTTATTTGAATGAAAAAAGATAAATGACACTCTGGGCATAGTGAAAGTTGTAGTGGCAATGCTAGGGAATGAAACAAATCCATGCCTCTCTCTCTCTCTCTCTCTTTTTAACCTAAATTTAACTGAAAATGGTCTTCTACCAGTGGGAAATACCTAAGGCACTTTGAGAATTTCTATTATAAAGAACAATTTATTTATAGATAGGAATAAAGAAATCCTAGGGGTACACTGCAATCATTCTAGAAATGGGGAACATTCAACAATCAGAGCAGGAATTCTGACAGTGGAACAAAGAAGACCATATAAGCATCCACGTCAGTTTCCTTTGGCTTGGGATGCTTTAGATAAAACCAGTTAAAACTTGCACATAGCATCAGCCAGATTCATTTCTCGACAAAAGTTTATTAATCATCTGTACTCATCACGTGCCACTGACCATCTGTCAATAGCATTTTATCTGTTCCGTTTTCTTCTGAACTTGGACGTGCCATCATAATTAATTCTGAAGTATCAGAATGCTTATGATCAAGATATTTGAAAATTCAAGAGGAATTCTCTGTTTTTCCTAGCTCTACACTATCCCCTCTCCCTTTTCCTTTTGGGCCATTTTCATCATGTCGTCTTCTCTCTTCTACCTTTATTTTCTAAGACATGCACAGAATTCTAAAGCACAAAGTTGGATGAATACTCTAATTACATAGCCTAATACACTTTCATTTGTTATGTGAATGAGACGCAATTTTTAGCATTCTGTAACTATGTTTTATTTCTGTCACATTTTTGCAGTAGCATTTGGCATCCTATTTGATATATTTCATGTAATTTGGTGAGGTGTGAGGTGGGTGGGCATGTCCCTGCCCCTTTCTGCAGTACTCTCAACTTTCCAGATACGTGGGAGAAATTTTGCAAAAACAAAAAGATTAAACTTTATCCATCTATGTTATACCATTTATGTTTCAATAATTTTCAGCTGTTACTTGTGTCATGTAGATCAAGCCCAGTGACCCTCCATGCAATTTGCAACTTTCCATTTCCAATTTTCTTCTTCAATATAGGCATAGTAACAAAAATTCTAGAATAATTTTGTTATGTTTACATTATAGTTAAAGCTGCTTTTAAATATATGGCCCCATGATAGTGCTTTTCACATAGCAGGTAATTAATTAATGTTCACTAAATGTCAAATGAATCACTATCCTATATTTCAGTAGAAATTTGTATCATATCTCTTCTAATCCTGGGGATTATTTTAATCTGCCCTTATCACCAGGGGTGGATTTTTAAAGTTTCAGTATATGTAGACTAGAGTTATGAATTACAGAAAATGAGCAGTATCATTCTTCTGGTGGCTTTAGGATGCTACAAGAAAAGAGTGAAACAAATTGGCTTCAGAAACCACCTCATATATGTGAGAGTTATCTACATTCCAATTCCCACATTATAGGAAAAGAAAGTAATCATGGAGAACTGATCTAATGTATTCATCATAACCAATTGGGTATATATCGCAGAGAGTGTTGACTGATGTTTGATTCATTAGTTATCCCAGTATTCTGCAAGAAGGTGTCCTATCTTTTCTGACACTGTATTTGCTTATGCTCTAGAAACATAACACATTGGCCACCAATGCAAAATCTGCATCAAAGTACATTTAAGTCACAAGTTGATGTTGTATCACGCACTTAAACAAGTACTCCAAACCTATTATTTACAAAATTCATTCTCGATGAAAAGGATCATTTACATTTCTCATGAATACAATGAAGAAAACAACCATTAGGATTTGGGCAGGTAAACAAAGAAATATCTAGTGAAAATACTAAGGTTCATTTTCTTTATTTTCAGAGGACATTAGAACTTGAGAAATAGAAAACACAGGTGAGAGACAAGTTGTTAAATAAAAAGTTGACTTAAGAATCAGGTTAAGTGTGTAGCAGTGCTGACTGGGTCATCTGACTGTCCTTGGGATTAGGTTCCTGTTCATCATTTATAAGGCAATCATCATAGAAACAGCCTATCTTTTATCTTGAGGAGAGAGAGTTACCTGGTCAGTGAGCAAAGGATAGAGAGACAGATGAACAGTTTGTGACACTTTTTCCATATTCTTTAAATTCCCATTGGCAAGTAGGAAGAAAACCTTGTCAAGGCAGGAAAGAAAATGCCTTAGAAAGTATCTTTTCTTGTACAATAGTTTTTAAAGCCATAATAAGCTTTTCTTGAAGGAGGATCTTTACCAAAGTACATAGTCCTATCCCCACATGCAATCACAAGTAGTTAAAAAACAAAGTAAAACCTTGAAATTGGCACCTTTGATTTTTTTTCACTCAAAGAGAAAAGGATAAGCTGGAATTTCTAAGAGATCTAGTGATAAATATTGTTCTTGAAGGGTAAAATGGCATTAGTGATGCTAGTCTGTAGAAGTCAAAACATATTTAAAATTTTTATTGATTGATTTTAAGGTAATAGAAAATTAGGACATCTCTTGAAAGACTTTCCTGAGCTGAGGGTCTCTTTCACTTTGACACCTGTTGAAAGTAATCAAATAGGAGTCTGAGAATACGGACAGAAATAAAATAAAAACTGATTTTGTTTAGTCAGGGTTAATTATTTTTCTTTTTCATTACTGTGTCATCACACAGGAAAATATGGTAGAAAAATCTAGATTTCATACACAATATACCGTAAACTTAGCATATGAAAAGCCATTTAAGTTTAGAAAGAACTCTGCTCACTTTTCAAAAAAATGTAGATGAATTCTTCGTCAGGTAGAACAGAGGGGAATCAATTAGTCATTGTGAAAAAAAGAACAAAATTGCTCTCAATTATTCTCATAAAATGGAAGTGAGGGGAAGTGATGAATGCAACATGCCAAGCCGTGTCACTAAAAGCATCTGTGGAGGATATAAATGTCTCGATGCTAAATCATCAAAATCGTGTAGGCAATAATTGGAGGAGGAGAAATTAGCTGTGTGTCTCAACGTTTTATAACTCCAATTCATCCTGATGTAACCTGGAATCTATCAGCCGAAAATATGTCTACCACGTATGTTTCGCTGTCTTGTAGGTGTCTTAACAGTTGCTATGCATAAGTAATGAAATAAAGTCCATCTTAATGGGTTTAGACTACCTTCTGAAATATTTAAGGCTTGGAAATTGGAGTAGACATCAGAGGGTAAAGGACGAAGTTGAAAATAGATTCATTTTTTTTTTTTAGAAAGTCTTGGGCATGAATGAAATAAGTGAAGCCAAGTGAGGAGAAAAAAATCTTATGCGAGTCTGAAAAAAGTATGAGTGTCACATGTCATTACAACTACATGTCACTTTCCCCCGCTGTTGCCTATCTCACAGTAAAAGTGGGGCACAGAGACAGCCTCAGAGCTCAACATGAGACGTACTTACGCCACTCTGTGTTTTCATTATATCGATACAGGAAAAATCAATGCATCCTATAGGTAAATAGTATAAACAACTTGGTCTGTCTTTATGAGAGAAATGTCAGATTTACTTGACTGTTGACGAAAAGTAGGATTATTTTAGACCATAAAAGCCTGATCATGAATCAGAAAGCCCAATACCACAGGCAAAATTGGGAGTACACGATAGACTTTTATTGAGTCTATTACCTCATAGTGTAGAGTAATACAATTTTTGCATACACTTTGCAACCTGGGAGGCGATCGTTATGCAGATCCATTATATAGCATGTTGTATAGTCTGTGGGTTTGGACAAATGATAATGACATATTTGCACCATTATTTTTTATCATACAGAGTATTTTCATTGCCCTAAGAATCTCTGTGCAATACCTATTCACACTCCCCTTCGTTTCCTTACTTTTTCTTTTTTTTTAAAAAAAATGTTATTCAGCTTTTTCACCAATATGTTAGATTTCTTCATACTTACTACCATACAGGCAGGGTAAACTCTACTAAAATGTAACAGAGTACATATATAAATATGAGAATATTATTTGGGGAATGAGTCATGCCTATTTTTCTAATCAAAGGAAGAAGTGTTTAGGACGTACAATTCACCAACTCACAGAAAATGGGTAAAAGCAGATGTCTTTACACCAGAAAGACTGAAGACATTTAACATTTAAAAGGGAAAAACAAATATTATTTATCATAAGTTTTACTGTGAGCTTTGCAGTAGTAAATTTAGCACCCATTGCTAAATTTAATAAGCATTTAAATTTGGGTTAGGGGAGAGTGATTGCTTACTTTACTTTTTTTTATTGTCCCTAGCCCTTCTCAGGCCAGATTTTCCCTGAGTGGAGGACTCAGAGTGTGGGTACTCTTATTTAAATGTTCCTCAGTTTCCACAGTTTCCCTCACAAGCAGCCCCCAATACCATGCATTGCAACTAGGGAGGCAAATTGCATGACAAAGCAGGTAAATAATAAACAGGTATCGAAGTGCAGTGATTCCCATCTTTGTAACATGTGGATAACTCCACCTATTCAAGAGGTAGGTGTGTCTGAAATACACATATGCTCAGTGGGAAGGCTGCTTCTCAAAAAATGTGACTTGGGATTTCGTTGAGATTGTGCAGAAAAATAAAAAAAAAAAAAAAAACTTTTATAAATGTTTACCTGCCAAGGTCGAAATTTCTGAGCCATAGCATTTTTGTTGCAATCTCAGCAAGGCTGAGGTTTATATCATAGACTATTGAGTTAACATTTTGACACTATTTCAGTTTTTCTAAGCTGACATTTGCCTTTATAACTTCTGAAAGAAGTATAAAATGATTGCATTTTCATTCTTTTTACATAAACTGAATATTGAAGTTTTCTTATTTAACTCAAAGATAAAACAGGTAGAATATAAAGAAAATAAATTGGAGTTATTCTAGGTTTCTGAGTACATATTAAATGTTGACTTTTTTCAATGGTGGCTGACTTTTGAGACTTAAGTTTAAATGTATCAGTTTTTGAAATCTGAACTGATATTTCTGCATATCTGATCTCTTGCTGCTATGAAAATATACAGCTGTAGGGCCAAGAATTTTTACATATTTTTCTATGTTACTCATTACATGGAAAGTATATAGTAGCATACAAAGTTTTCTTATTATTAAATATGATTTAAATTTAATATTGTTTTCTACACTAGTTAAATATATTTGCAAACCGAAACTTGATCTTAAGTAATTCTTAACAAACAAATGTATATTTTTTATATTTTTGCAAAGAAGAAGGCCTATTCAGAAACTTTGAGCTGGAAGAGACTAAAAGAAGTCAGCCTTTATTCCTAGTATCTTATTTATATGTTAACAACATCTAATTCAGCACGGTTCATTACAACTTCCCACAGTAATGGAAATTTTCTATATCTGTGTTCTCTAAAATGGTAGCCACTAACCACATATGGCGATTGAACACCATATGAAATGTGGCTGGTACTGCTGAGGGTCTGAGTTCGAATTCATTTAAATTGAACTATCCCTTTGTAGCTCGTGGTTACAATATTGGACAGCAGAGAATTAGTTATTGCTATACCGTCAGCTAGTTCTGTCTCTCATGCAGTGTTAACTAACTATTCCTTTTGGTAGAACCACAAGGACTATTAATACTTCGACATTATGTTATACTAGACAAGCAACGTATGGTTGTCTCACTTGCTAATACTGTATACCTTCAGAAAAGGTCGCAATTTGACTGGAGAAAATGAGATTTATTTCCTTTAATTAGCACTTCTTGATTTTAAAGAAATTCTGCTTTTATAAAAATTTTTTAAATATTTATTTTTAAATATTCGATTCTTTAATTGTGTCTCTTACTATTTGCCTGAGATGTCCCTTCATGCATTCCAATACTAATTTCAGAAAAAAAAACCCCACAGGTGCTTAGCTTTTGCGGTGTTAGTGACAACACATTCTTTTCCTTGAGTATTAAAGAAAGAGAGCTGCAAAGGTGATGACTAAGTAAAAGGTTTGCAGTCAGGGATGTTGTCGATGGTTGAGCGTGGTGCTGTGTTTTGTCTGGTCATGGTGGTTCCTGAGGGGCCTCAGTGGATCTTATGTGCCCATCAGTCTTGTGTGTGTGGGTCACACTCTCAAATAGGAACTTCGTTATCAATTGTATTGCCTGCTCTTTGAATGAGCTTTTCCTTAACAATTTAATCTGTTATTAGTACTAGTTTTTTTTAAAGAAATTATAAACTCATTCTTTGTTCATTTTTTTTTTGTCCTAAAGATTATTTTCAAAGGGGCTATGTTGAGCCAGAAAGGTTTAATTGGGCCGGATCAGCTGTGCGTCTCTGCCTGTGCACGGGCCCCATTCAAAAGCTTTGCTCTGGAGACGAATTCACCTGTGCCAATGGCCAGTGTGTTGCCCAAGAATCAGTCTGTGACTCTCAGCAGGACTGTCCTGATGAGAGTGACGAAGCCCCAGCAACTTGCTGTGAGTGAATTAATGGTTTACTCGTTCACTACTGTCATTGGATTTCAAATGCTAGCCTTGGTTTTGAGCAAGGTGAAAGTAATAAGAAATAAGAGGAATGTACATTCATATTCTAAAGCTATGAGCACTATTCCTTGTGTGGGCCTCTATGCTAATTTAATGTTTTGGTGGTTGTTGCTAACACCGCAAAACCTCACCATTTGTTCAACAGATTAATAATTGCGATTAATGGGATATGTATGTATATATGCAAATGTGTGTGTTTTTGCTCAAGAGAGAAATAGATGGGAAAGGAAACCTCTTTGTACTTTTCCCCCTTTAATGTAGGACTTTTCCTGTTCTGACCAATTATGTACAAAGCTGTGGAAAGAGGTTAAGGAGGAAGATGGCCGCCATTGCCTCCTTGGCAGCCATGATAACTATAGAAATCGTATCAGTCACACTTGGTATTCATGACTGGGCAAAAAGGGCCAAACACCTTCCTTTCAGGCCTTTTATGGTGAGTCTTTGCTAGGAATGATTGCAAGAAATCCCATTTCTGTTCAAGCCTGGACATATTTAAAAGGACATATAATTTAACCACATGATAGTTCTCACATGAAGGAACTTAGCAACTAAAATACCATGTCTCTTTAGCAACAAAGAATTCCAACTAAGTGAATCCAACTCCTGTATCACAAATAAGTGAGTTTTTAAAAATTTTTGAAATTTGATATTTATTTTTGCTGCAGTGCTTTATTTTAGTGAGGTATTTTATCAAGCAAGAGAAAAATGTTGCAATAAGATAAATGTCACCTTTTTCATGAAAAGCTCTTTGTACAATATGCTTTGGTTGATGGGTAAGGATTTTATTAAGAGCAATGGAGGAGGACGCAGGAAACAAATAAGAAAGCAAGGAAAAAATCCTCTAATTGTAAACAGCAATGCAATTAATTCCGCAAACACCTAGCTTAAATACAATAATCCATTTACCAATATGATCTCAATGAAATTTTTGGGTGGTTCTCTCTTTTTCATTAAAAAAAAAAAAGAAAAAAGCAATGTGAGGACAATTCATTTTCTCCAATGTATCATTTTCCTTTCTGTTCTTTATTTAAATCTTTTACAGACAATTTGGTTCTTTTTTTTTTTTTTTGGAAAAATTCACCTTTCTAATGGTTTGCATTATTCTCAAATTCAATAACTGAAAGTAAATATATTTTCTGTCTTTTCAGTTGTACCTTTTGAAGCTTAGTTTTTCCTTTTTATTTTTTTTCCTACAAAGAAAGATTCTTTATGCTTTTCTTTTGATTATCTTAAATTTCACCTGGAGTCTTAGTAGATATTTTAGCATTTGATTCTGGATATATTTTCCCATTTCTCTTCCTTTAGTGAAGTTTCATTGATTATACAACATCTGGTACTTTTCCAGTAGAGTATCTTGATACAATTCTGCTATATCCTTGGTATGAATGCAGAGACAGATGTCTGTGCTTATCAACAGTGTTTCTTCTTAGTCTATTAAGTTTCCCAAGTAATGTAACCTCATTTGACCAAAGAAAACTTGGTATGTTGGTTTGATTGAGATAATTTGATATAGCAGACATGATATAATAATGTAGCCATATTACATATGATAAAATAGTTACATATTTTGATGCATATATATCCATATATTTTGATACAAACATGAATATTTCATGTAAATGTTTATACAGTCAGTTTTGCTCTGAGAAAATTATTCATATATCAATTGAACTATTAGAAGTGATATGTTACACAATTTTCTGCACTAAAATATTTAATATATTGTGCATATATACACATGGATATATATCTTACAAAAAATTGGCTTCCCTTTGAAATTTAAAACCACTTTGAAAGTTTTTCATATACTTTTAAGTTGATATTTTACCAATTTGACTTTGTAATAAAGTTTTCTTAAAATAAAATTTCCAAATTCAAAATGCACAAAGAAAATGCTTTTATATCTTCTTTTTGTCTCATTTTAGGATGGCTCTCTAGGACAGTGCAGTTTATATATGCAGTTTGAATAGCACCAGGAATTCTAAACATATTCTGGAGGCTTAGTAAATATTAACTCCTGAATGTCAGTGAGCTCTGCTCTGTATACTCAGTATAGTCAGTCTGTTTTTTTTTTTCCCCAAAAGGCACACTCGCTGAGCATTGTTTCATTACCAAGATCTTCTTACTTTTAGATAGTACTTTAAAAAATGTAGTTGACTAAACTTCTAGCCCAGTGCCTTTTCAAAAGCAGTTAATTTAAAAAGTGAAAATGGGTTTTGTTAGTTTTTCTTCTATAGTGTACCTGATGGACCAGCAGCATCAGGATCACCTGGGCACTCATTCGAAATGCAGACATCAGGACACAGCCCAGCCTTACAGAAACAAAAGCTGCGTTTTAACAACGGCGCAGGTGATTCATATGTATATTAAAGTTTGGGAACCACTGTGCCAAAAAGGCTTTAGAAATAAGCAAGCTGAGAGGGAAAACAGGTGATATATGTATGTGATAGACTTAAAGCAAATTAGAGACCTTTCATGAAAGGAGCAAAAATGTCCAATACTTCACTAACCCTATGAGCATCATTATAATACCAAACAATAGATTAAGTTTTATAAAGGCATAATTGATACACAAAAAACCTGCACATAGTTGATGTATACAGTTTGATGAGTTTGGACATATGCGTACACCTGTGAAACCATCACCAAATCCTTCACCTCCGAAGTTTTCCTTGTGTCCCAGTTCTATGTAGTAAGAACGCTCCTGAGATCTGCCCTCTTAAGTTGGGAGGGCTGCGTCTGTAGCTGGCCTGGGGGCCGAGGTACTGGACGGTTACATGTACCTGGCGTTGGCCCCTGCTAGGGACCCATGCCCCTATCCGCCCGTCAAGGCCACGGGTGCGGCGGCGGGGCGGCTGGTGGCACCCAGGCAGGGGCTACCTTCCCGCTTCTTCCTCCTGGTCCGCTTTCTCGGGGTCTGAGGAGCTGGCGGCTGCCCAGGCCTGTGATAGCCACCAGCCGGCGCAGCTCGCGGCCCACCTGCACCACGCAGGTGAGCCCCGGCCTTGCCCGGCCAAGTGCCGCGACGTAGCCGCGCACGTGAAGCCGCGCCGTCTGCGGCGGCGCACGCGGCTGGGCTGCGCAGGGCTGGCCACGCAGCGCCCCGACCGCCCCGGTAGGGCGCTTCCGGGCGCTGACCGGGTGCGGCCACCGTCTTGGAAGGGGCCGCGACGTCGGGGGACGAACAGAAGCCGGGGGCACCGGAGAGAGGGCGAGGGCCACCACCTGAGGCCCCTAGGTCCCAGGAGCCCGAGATGTCGGCCAGGAAGGCGCCCCCAGGGCCGCAATACGAGGAGGACGAACCCCCTGGTGACCTCTGTTCTATGCTTCTGTGAGTTTGAGTGTTTTAGATACCTCATGTATGTAGAATTATTAGGCTAAGTGAAATAAGCCAGTCATAGAAGGACATACTGCATGATTCCAAAAAGAGATTTTCTGATGGTTATTAGTATGATTCTGTATAAAAGAGACATTGAATAAAACAAAATACACAATAGAGCTCAAATATTTCTAATAATAAAATAGAACATGTGCCGTACATCTAAAGGTATACATCAGCTAGCAGACCAATTTACATGTACAATATACCTAATTTTTAGACATGCTATGCCATGTATAAACCTTAACATTATGCTAAGTGAAATAAGCTAGCCATAAAGGGCAAATATACCATTCTGTGTATAGCAGAATGGTAGTTTCTAGGGAAGAGGGGGAGGGGGAAATTGGAGTTAGTGTTTAATAGGAATGGAGTTGCATTCTGCAAAGATGAAGTTCTAGAGGTACAGTTGGCAATAATTGTACAGTAGTGTGAATGTACTAAGTGCAACAGAACTGTAAGTTAGAAATGGCTAAAAAGGCAAATTTTACGCTTAGCATGTGTTACCACAGTAACATTTTGAAAAATACATATCTAATTTTCAATGATAACATATTAAAAAATATGATGTGTATGTGTGCCTGTGTGTGTTTGCATTCCAAAAAGGATGGAGGATAAGTAGATCTGTGTTTAAATCAAAACTGAAAAATTACATGGGAAAAAATTCTTTTGTAGAACTTGTTAGAGCATTTATTCACGTGAAAGAAGCTTAAGCCAAGAATCAAATGCAGTGCATTTAATTTTTACTATGATACTATCTCTGGATGTCTTTCATACTTTTTTAAAAAAATTATTAAGTACCAAAATACTTCCTGCGGGCAAGGGAAATATATGTATGTTTAGTAGAGACAAGATTCTTATGGTTTTTAAATACATATTAACAACACTTATTTAATCATTCTAAAACCTAATATATGCTTAAAAAATGGAATATTCCCTATTCATTCCCATAGGTACTTTTTTTTTTTCTTAATAGACAGCTGGTTTACTTCTGAACTGGAGAATTCATAAATATTTTAATTTTTATGATTCAGAAGAATTTTCCTCAGCTACTACAGTGAAGTTCTTTGTCTTCTGCCAATATGCTGCAGTGGTTAAATATGCAAGAGATATCTTTGTCATAAATTAAAAATATTATTCTAACTGATAAACTCTGAAATGTCACTAAAATTGTGAACAACGGTATATCTCCTGCTCTGATTAGAAGTAGTGAAGTATGTTCAATAATCATAGAAATTTAAATAAAATCATTGTTTATGATGAATATTTTGTTTATAATGTGAATAGATGAATTTTGAGATTTTATAAATATTTAGCATTTAGTATGTATGGTATGAGACATTTATTAGTTGCTAGAATATGTTGGCCCTCTTGATTTTCTTAAGGTATTTATTACTTTACTCTAAACTTTTTGAATTATGTATAGGAAATATTAATGGAAGAATTTCAACTTTGGTGACTGGAATTTCACTTATATTTGATAGTTGAGTTAAATTCTAGAAGATTAGCTTTGAAAGAAAGTCCTTCAAAGTGTACTGAAACAAATGTCATTGGAAAAAATAACTGAGCAATTCACTACAATTTTTACAGAGATGACGACCATTTTGCTTTTACACATTTATGGCGATGGATCTTAAAAATTAATTTTTATTTTTCAAAGGACAGTGGTATTTAATGTTCTGTGGAAAATGCAGTAATTGACATTTTAACTGATAAAACATCGAGGTAATGAAAGAAATGGTTTGAACTTCGGTCCTAAAGCCAGATTTTAACATTTATACAACCGAAAGTTTTTGTGTCTTGAAATCTTTACATCTTTTCAGTTGAATGACAGACACAGTTGTGAAGAGTCTGTTGAAGGGTTTGGTGATGCTTGGGTCACGTTGTTCCTACTATTTTCACACTCACTGTTCTTAAAGCCATTTCACACCATTTCCTTGTTGGAGAATAGGATGGTTACGAGAATTATAGGCTATTTCAGTGGCCACCTGCACTGAATAAGATTATTTGCTTTATTTGTGTGTCAGTATATAATTTATTGACCCAAGGAGGCAATTTTGAATTTATTGTCCAAACAGGGACTATTGAGAGGAAAAAGGAGAGGTAATGATTATTATTCTAGGACCACAAGCATAAACTGGGGCGATCCTGGGCCAACCAGGTATGTGGGCAGCCTATCTGTGGAAGATTTTCTGTGCCTACGAACTGTGTCTCTTATGAACTGGGGGTAACCATGGGTGGGGTGGGGGGAAGTAGAAGGAGTCCTTGACTAAGTTCATAGCCAAGAACTTGGAACTTCTAAGAATATTTGAGAGGTCAAGTATGGGTTTAAGTCTTGCATATTTCTTCACCCCACCAACTGACTTAGAAGATCTGAGAAGTGGTGGCCTAGAAGGTGGCAAAGTTCGTAGAGGACCAAGGAACTAAAGCAGAGGGTGGTTTGGATGCCCAGGGAGACGGTCGCGGTTAGTCATAGGTGCCCAAGACTATGTCAAAAAAAAAAAAACAGATGGGATTCTCCTCTGAGGAGTAAGTTTTTATCAATAGCAACATTCTATACAAAACCTGTAGCTGAGTTGAGAAAGAAAAGAACATCCAGAAGCAATAGATTTCCACTTAGGTGTGTGAGTAAATGGTATTTCCTTGTCATATTGATTCACCATTAAGTAACATAAATCATTTTTCCTTATTATGTTGTAGTTAATTCACTTGTTTTTATCCATTTGAGGGAGAAAATAATTTTGTTTGTAAAGAACAATATCTTATATATCCATTACATGACTAAACAACCATAGCTCTGAGATCTAAACATTTGATTTATATGTAGAGAAAATTTAAGTGGCATTGTTATTTGCATAGTGCACTTTAGTATTTTAGAGTTGACATGTTCGTGATGAAATATCTGGTCATGAAAACAGGCATCCCTGTTTAAAGAAATTTAAAGATCCTTTGATGAAGATATGAAGATAAGTGAGCTTATCTAACATGCCGGTATAGTGGTCATATTATTTAAAATTTAAAATAATGGCTAGGAGTGAGCATCGGGGGTAATAGAGTCTTTTTAATTATCAGACAGAATCCTGGTTTAGGAAGACTTCAAAGTATAAGCTTTGGCATCAGACAATTCAAAGCCTGGGTATACAATTTCCTAAAACGTGTCATAGGTAAGTATGACAGTAAGGCTTACTGCAAAAAATTCCATTTGTCTCTTTTGGGGATAATTATACTCACTGTAGGATTTTTGTGAAAACTGATGTTAATATATGCAAAATACAGGGCACATACTCGGAGCTCAATAGTAATATGCCTATTGTTATTGCTATTAAAATAATAGCATTATGAACTCAGGGAGCTTGTTAAACCTTAGGTGTTTTCTGACGAAGAATTGTTTCATTCTCCCCTCCATTGTTATACAGATGCTTCAGCATAAAGAGAAATACTTGAAAATCTTTTAAAATTAATCGCATTAATTTATCCCCCAAACTACTATGATTCCTATTTTAGGAAAAGGAAATTTAAGCACATAAAGACTAATCTCTCAAAAGCACAAACCAAGTTAGAATTTCTAGTTTACCTCTCAGCCCTCTGAAACTTGCCATTTTTTTCTTGGCAATTTGGTGACAAAACTGGGAAAGATGCTTGTGAAGCTTACCCCAAATCCTGAGTTTCTCTTGAACTAGTTCTTTTCCGATAAATGTAGAAATTTAAGTATTTTCAAACTTTTAAGTTGTGTACTGGGGGGGGGGGGCAGAATTTGGAATATCTAACTTACCAGCAATTCCAAAGTGGTTAGGCATTTTTTTTTTTTTTGGAGAAATTGTTAAAATATCAGAATGAATACCAAGGTGCTGAACTCAGCCTTTTCAGGTGTCCAGACTTGATTTAAATTCCTCCTTTTAAATGAATTTTTTTTTTCTGCCATCTCAGCAAGGTGAATCTTGTTCATTGTGGCAGGTGAGTTAGTTACTCCCTGAAAAGCTCTCGAGTTTCACCTTGCATCATTAAATATAGTGGAGGTGGCCAACCAAGATGAAATGTGCCAGCCTGTAGACAGAAGAATATTCTAGGGCGGTGCCTCACACAGCACATATGGAGCTGGAAAAGCAAAACTATCGTGATAGTCAGAAAATCTTCTTTGCAAAGTGGAATGTTCATTCTGACCTCCTAAGCTAGTACAGAGTCAGTATTTCATGCATGCTCCTACCTCATTTCTCTTACCGGTTTTCTTTTCCAGGCATAACAGCAAATCACCTCATGTATGACTTTTGAGTCTGGTTTCTGTGGCTGAGAGACATTTCTCACGGAAGTGTCGCACTGGGAATTTGTAAAAGAATTGACCTACAGAGAGAACCATCTTCCTAACGCTGATCACACAGTGAACGCAAATCATGGTAGGACATTAAAAAAAAAATTAGTTGTCTTATATTGAGGAGCGATGATACTGTGTACTTTCATTTCTGTCCATAGACTATCTACATGAAACTCTACTTTGTCTTGCTTTCAATTCTCCTGATCAACTGAATAATTTTCAGTTAATCGAGTTTTGTTAAAGGAGCATCGTTTTAATAACATTTGTTGTTGTCGCATTTTTTTAAAGATTGGATTGAAGGCATGAGGAGGAGAAAATGTGTTCTGATAATCTTCTCTGGTTGCCAGGAATTATGTACAGTAGGCTTGCCTTCTTTTGAGAGCAATCCAATTTTTGCAAAACAAAGAAAAATAGTTTAGACTTTCTGGGAACAGAGAAAAGAGATTTAGCGCTACCTATTAAATAAATCCACAAATACTTGAATGCAGCATAATCACTCTTAAGTCTTCTTGGTAAGAAACAGTCTTACTTATTCCTCATACATATTTTAAACAACCATTACAATTTTTACATATCCTCATAAAATAGAGCAACCATAAGTACTCACAGCATTCCAATACAAGTTTGTGAAACTCCCAGGAAAAATGAAGTGGTTTGTTTTAGTTTTTCTTGTTTAGATGCCATTGTCCCGATATGTTAGTATCTTGTTAATTTGATAACAACACAACTGTACTGCATATCCTATTTAAGCACATGTAACCCTATTGCACATTAATCTATTTGTTTCCCCTTTAAGATTTCCAAAGAAGTATGCCATAACTAACAGTATTGACCATATTTTTACTTATAGCCATTGGGAACTGGGTTTGTGGGGTTGGTTATTAAGAGGATGGGAGGAGATTTTGGCCACCCATCTGTTGTCTAAAACTGTAAAACCAGCGCATTATTTGACAGTGGAGTAAGGTGTTAATTTTTTCTTTTTCAATGTTTTATTTTTTTCTTTAAGATTTTGTGGCAGGTGGATTAAACTTAAAGTTTAAAATAGAAAGGAGACTATTGCTTATTGGAACTATATATTCACAGTATGTTTTCTCCAGGCTCACGTAATGTTTTGTTCCTTTTTGTTTTCTCAAACCAATTATTGAGTGCAGACCATATACTAGGCCTGTGCGTGCACAAATGGAAGCCATGTTCCCTGCCTTGAGGTGGTCAGCATCTAGCGACCGAAGCGGATAAGTGTTTGCAATAAGATTTGGTAAATGCTTTATAGGGGATGGATGGTGGTCCAGTGGATTTGAGATGCCTCGCTGAAGGAGGTGACTCCTGATGGAGCAATGAAGATAAATTAAAAAAGTAGCCTGAAGGTAGAAGTAAGGAATCCAGGAGAGAGAGCAGAACCGAGGAGAGATGGCAGGGAATGTGTTGTAATTCGAGGGAATATTCTGAAAGAGGATGGGAGATGTGTAGGTACCTTCGGCTGAGAGATGTGCACATTTGGACAGGGAGCATGGAGGAGACAAAACAGGAGAAGAAGGAAGGGACTGCAGAGAGGACTTACGAATTTAAAATTTCTCTGTAGGAAATGGTGACCCAGTTAGTCATATTAAGGCATGTGATCGATCAAGTTTTGTTCTAAAAGCCCATTTTTGCTGAGGTAAGGGTAATGGAGAGGGTAAAAAACTGAGGTAAAAAAAAAAAAGAAAGAAAGAAAGAAAAGAAAAGCCACAAACAGTTGAAATAAAATCAATGAGAGATGATATAGGCCTAAGCCAAGGCAGCGATTCATAAAAAAAGCTGCTCACACAGTGTGTGTGGTGGCCTTATGTGACATTCACTATAACAGGGTAGTGGACACACTGGCTGCCCAGGTTAAGTCAGGATGTTGATGCTGCATGTGTTTGCTGAATACCTCTGTGCTTCAGTTTTTTTTGTTTAAGCTATAAAATAGGGGAAATAACAGTACCTTCCATGTAAAATTATGAGAATTAAATGAAATACTACCTGTTAAGTTTTTTCATACAGTAGGAGTTCAGTAAACATTAATAAATATCTCTCGTTCATTTTAGTAGGAATACCTCCAGGCTTATGACAATTAGAGAAAACACAATTCACCTTTAGACTCTTGACGTCTTATTATTAATTCTACTTTATGAATTTTGCCAAAAAGGGATTGTAAAGGGCCCTTTTATTAAATACTGAAAGACCCATTTTTGTTTTCCTGTGATATAAACAATGTCGAAAGATAACAGTCTGGAAAAACTGGGCGGCTGTTATAAATCAATGTGTGAGGGACAAATAAATTATAATCTTTCTCTTTTGAAAAAGGACAAGTCAAAGAACTATCTCAGTCATTGAGTGAACACTTCTTCATGTATGATTGTCATTACTGAACCTTAAGATAGTTACTAGTAAGTAGTCTTAAATCACAAAGGAGGAGGAGAAAACACCAGTACTAGGAAGAGAAAGGAAAGGGTGAAATGGAAGATTCTGGGGAAAATGCAGCAGAGTCGCTCTTACAGTTTCCACGTCCAAGACCACAGAGTTCCAGTTCATGATGCTCTTAGAGCTTTGTGTTTATGGATTAAAGCTCTAAAAAAAAACCCGTTTAACCTCCAGTATTTTTCCTCAGACATGCACGGTCGCATGTGCAATTTTTACATAAAAGATGAATGGGTTGACATTGTGTAGCTTTTCCCCGCCCCGGGTAAAGTCTTGATTTTCCTACTCTCCTTTTTTTGGCCAGCTTCTACTTTACCCTTCCTAGCTACTCTGGTAGACATCCAAACAGCCTGTGTACGTAGTAGGTATGTATAAGTAGTTTTGTGATTGCTTATTTTACCAAAAATGAGGTGGCATTGTAACTGCTGTCCTTATCTTGCTTCCTTTGCTAAAACTAGCTGATGGCAATTCCTGTAACTCATCATTTCATCATTTCATGTTAACGTATAAATTAAATGCAGTAAAATTTAACCTCTTCAGTGTTCAGTTTATCGAGTCTGCATTGTGTAACCATCACGATATATGAGTTCCGTCCCCGCCTCCCAAAAATCTGCTCATTCACCTCGTAGACGCCACCTCCTTCCTGCAGGCGCCCGCATCTACTGCTTTTAATGCTACGAGATAGATAACTGAGATTGGGACTCCTGCGTTTTCACAGTAAGATACATATTTATATTTTTAAATATGATTAAATATTTTAAAATAAATATCGATAGATTACATCCCCTACAAATTATAATGCTTAAATTTTCACCAGCAAAATGAGTATGTTTTCATTTGCTTACCAGCAAGGAGCATTATATTTTCTTAAAAATTGTCCAATTTCTGATTTCTATACTTGTAGTTTTGCCTTTGTCATAATGTAAATGGAATCATGCGGGATATAGCTTTATTATTATTATTATTATTATTTTTATAGTGAGATTAGTTAACGAAATCCAATAAATTTCAGCTATAGACTTGAACAGTAAGGCATTTATATATTTACACTGTGTGTCCACCTCCCATAGTTAGATTTCTTTCTGTCACCACATATTTGACCCCCTTTACCCACATCACCCTCCCCCTACCCCCTTATATTTAACTCCTTTTACCCTGCCAACCTCCCCCCTCCTCCCCCACCCTCTGGTAACCACTAGTCAGTCTATAGTCCATGTCCCTAAGTCTCTGTTCATTCTGTTCATTTGTTGCTTTTAGGTTTATATCCCACATATAAGTGATATCATGTGATTTTCAACTTTTTCTGTCTGACTTATTTCGCTTAGCATAATTACCTCAAGATCCATCCATGTTGTCGCAAATGGCAATATTTCATCTCTTCTTATGGTTAAGTAATATTCTATCATATGTATGTACCACAGCTCCTTTAGCCAATCATCTATTGTAAGGACACTTCATTTGCTTCCATGTCCTGGCCACTGTGAATAGTGCTGCTATGAACATTGGTGTGCAAATATCTTTTTAGAAATGGGTTTTCAAGTCTTTGGGGTAAATATCCAGGAGAGGGATTGCTGGATCATATGGTGGATCAATTCTTAGTTTTTTGAGGAACCTTTATACTGTTTTCCATAGCGGCTGCACCAATTTGCAGTCCCACCAGCAGTGTACGAGGGTTACTTTTTCTCCACCTCCTCTTCAACATTTGTTATTACTTGTCCTGTTGATTATAGCTATTCTAACAGGAGTGGGATGGTATCTCATTGTGGTTTTGATTTGCATTTCCTTAATAGGTAGCAATGTTGAGCATCTTTTCATATATTTGTTGGCCATTTGTATGTCCTCTAAGGAAAAGTGTCTGTTCAGGTCCTCTGCCCATTTTTTGATTGAATCATTTGTTTTTTTGTTGTTATTGAGTTGTATGAGTTCTTTGTATATTTTGGATATTAGGCCCTTATCAGAGGTTGCTTGCAAATATATTTTGCCATGCAGATGGTTGTCTCTTTACCTAGTTGATGATGTCTTTTTCTGAGCAGAAGCTTTTTTGTTTGATGTAGTCCCATTCATTTATTTTAGCTTTTACTTCCCTTGCTTTTGAGGTCAAATTCATAAAATCCTCTTTAAGTCCAAGGTTGTTGTGTTTAGTTCCTATGTTTTCTTCTATGCATTTTATTGTTTTATGTCTTATATTCAGGTCCTTAATCCATTCTGAGTAAATTTTGGTGTGTGATGATAGACAACAGTCTAGTTTCATTCTTTTGCAGATGGCTTTCCAATTTTCCCAGCACTTTAAAAATCCGATGAGATTTTGATGGGGGATGTAGCCTTTGGAATCTAGCTTCTTTAAATCCAGTGACAATGAAGTTGAGATTCACCCGTGTTCCTGATTGAAGAGGCTTTCCTTTCTCCATTGTATATTTTTGGCTTTTTTGTCAAAAATTATTTGCCCATATAAATATGGATTTGCTTCTGGACTCTTGATTCTGTTCCACTGGTCAGTGTGTCTGTTTTTCTGTCAATACCATGCCATTTTGATTACTGTCTCTTTGTAGTATAATTTGAGGTTGGACAGAGTGATACCTTCAGACTCATTCTTTTTTCTCAGGATGGCTTTGGCAATTTGAGGTCTTTCGTGCTTCCATACCAATCTGATGATTTTTTGTCTTATTTCTTTAAAAATCCGATGAGATTTTGATGGGGGATGTAGCCTTTGGAGTCTGGCTTCTTTCAATCCAGTCACAATGAATTTGAGATTCACCCATGTTCCTGATTGCAGTGGTATTTCCTTTTTTACAGCTGAGTAGTATTTCATTGTATGGATCAACAAGCCTTTGTTTATCCACTCACTGGTTGAAGGACATTTGGGTTTCTAAATGTTGGCGATTATGAATATATTATAAAATTAACATGTAGTTGGTTTTTTGTTTTTTTTGTTTTTTTTGGTCTGGAGCTAAATTTTCATTTGACTTGAGTACTCTGTCCAATGCCGCCTGTGTATAGTTTAATTTTTCACTCTGGTTGGTGAGAAAACCATACTGTTCCTGGCCCTTCGTGACCTTTAGGAAATGTTGCCACCACCCCTTTCAGATGTCATCCCAGGCCTCGGGCAGTTCCCTCACAGTTATTTGCTAGTCAGCATTCAGGTGGAGGTTCAGAGGGCTGGGGGCGGTGGGGTGGTGTGCTCTGCAGATCTTTTCCACTTGAAGAGACCATCATGCTCTTCCAGATTCTGCCCTTCCTACATAGCAACTAGAAACTCTGTCTAGGGGGTAAGTAGGGAAGATCATGTGGCTTAGCTCACTTGTTTTCTGTCTCTTGGAGATCATTATTCAGTGATCCCACATCCTCCTTGTCCGACGTTTGAAAAGCATTGTTTAATATATATTTTTTTGAGGTTTTTGATAGTTTAGGACAGAAAACTAAATCTGCTCCATGAAATTCATCTTTGCCCGGAAACAGAAGCTTAATTTATTCATTTATTTATTTTTCATTTCTTCGAACTAGATATGCCATAATATATGTAGTCATTCCCATATTGAGGAACAATGTCATGACAATGCTTCATAGTTCATTCTTGTACACATATGCTTACATAGGGAGCTTTTAATTCTATGAAATAGATAGCTGAGATTGGACTCCTCTATTTTCACAGTAAGATACATATTTATATTTTTAATAAATATCGATAAATTACATCCTCTACAAATTTTAATACTTAATTTTCACCAGGAAAATAGGAGTGTGTTTTTTCATTTTCCTACCAGCAAGAGGCATTATATTTTGTTAAAAGTTTTCCAATTTATGAGCATAAAATGATTTCTTATGGGCGTAAAACATTTCTTATATGTAACCTTTATTTGTATTACATTGATAAATGATCTTTTCAGTTGTTTCCAATTTCTCAATTTATTTTTGTCTTTAATTTCTCTAAATAATATTTTTCGGCTTTCAATGTGTAAGTTTTAAAATTTTCTACTAATGTTTTTCTAGTTTTTTTTGTTATTTTCATTCCACCATTGCTAGTATTATAGAAATGCTATTTTAAATATTGACCTTATAGCCAGTGTCTTCGCTAATTTTATATGTACATTTGTTTCATTGTACTGGCTGAGAATTCTGGAAAAAGGTTAACTAGAACTGGTGATAGCAGCTGTACTTGTTTTGTTTCTGTCTTGCGAAAAGCTGTCAATAATTCTGCCTTAGGTGTTATATTTGCCAAAAGGTTCTTTTCTCAGATAAGGATGTCCCTTCTGTTTATAATGTGTTACGTTATTATATTCAATGAATGCATGTTAAAATTTGTCAGATGCTTTTTTCCACATTCGTAGTGATGATCATACGATGGTCATATAATGTTTTTGTTCACACAGTGAACAGTTTTTCAAATATTAAACAAACCACCCTTGCATTCTTGAACCAAATTCATTTGGTTGATTTTATCGATTTCATTTATGATTTATTTTTTATTCTATATGGTAATATTTGTTTATGATATTTGTACCTACAGTCGTCATAAAGTCTTCTCCCTGACGTCCTCACAGCACGCGAGGAGTTGCTTCTCAGCCGTTACATTAAAAAGGAGCGCATACTTTGTAAAAAATGAAGCTGAGGCTAGCATGAACAGTTCAAGCCAGGAAGGTTGATGCCTCCATCTTTAACTTTTGTAGTGCGCTAGTCTTGTCACCCCTTTGGGGTGCCTGGGTGTACAAGAGCTTTACAACGAACAACTCTGATGAGCAGGAACATTCTCTTTGGTCTCCTGTAACCCCGTAGTTCTCTTAATTCAGGACATTCTGCAGAGCAGGCTTCTAAAAAGATAAATCCGAGAAGTCTCTGGGTCTGGGCTCAGAGTTCAAATTCCCTCTACCCTTTACCCACACATATAAATTCTAAGACAATATTACTCATTTTCCAAATATTTGGTTAATATTCTCTTAGGATTGCATTTAGCTTCCAAATCAATTTTCACTAATATTTTTATAGTATCATCTTTCCATCTGAATTATGTTATCTTTTTCTATTCATCAGAAGGTTTATCATCTTCTACAAGATTTATAATGTTCTTATAAGTTCTGTCCCTTTCTTGTTAGATTTATTCCTACATATTTTGTTTGAATGTTGTTGTGAAGAGAATATTTCTCATCATTTCTGCATCTAGGATCTTATTGCTCAAGTTAATAAAAATAACAAACATATTTCTCTGTTTTCATTTGCCTTTCCAATCTCTTATTAATACTCGTCATTATTTGAAAAGTAGAATCCCTGGGAATTTCTATTTTTATAATTATATTATTGGCAAAACATGAGAACTCTTTTTACTTTTTTATTATGTTTACTTGATATGTTATTTTACTGACCTCTATATTCACTGGACCTATCAGATGGTATTAGTCTGAAATAATTAATATTATCTAATATTATTTCTAATTAATAGTGACACAAATCTCTACTAGTTTCTCATTTTAATTAAACTAGTTTTGTTGTTTGTCACTTAGGGGATATTATTTTGGGGGGGTTGATCATTAGTCTTTGTTTTCTTTTGATGTTTTATTAAGTTTTGCTATTTGGAACAGCCAGTTATCACATTGTTTTCAATATTTGTTGACATAAGTCTATGATTTTACCATTTGTTGACCTATTTAATTATGTTGATAGAGCTGCTAAATTAAACCAAACCTACATTCTTGGAAAATTCTGGTTGATCAGGACATATCCTTATTTGATAAGGATTCCAAATGTAATTGATAATATTTTATTAGATTTTTGTATCTCTGATTATGAGTGACATTGCTCCAGTTTTTTTATTCCTGTATTTTCTTCATTTATTAAATATACTTGGCATTATAAAATTATCTTTCTAAAACCCAGGATCTCTTGAATAATGTGGCAAAGATTTCTTTAAAAATTAAATATAACTCATTTGTGGGCTGTACATTTCTGAATTTTTTTTTTACACTCTAGTTATTTCGTGGCTTAACCAATTTATTCAAATCCCTTGTACTTTTTATTTTGGAGTTTTAATGTTTTTATGTTCTGTTTTTTTAACTGCTTTTTGAAATTGCATATACTGTTTTAAATATCCAAGGGAGTAAGATCTTTGAATATTTGTTAATTTTTAGAATTTCAGTTAGTCTTTTGAAAATATTCACTTGAGTTTTACTTGAACCCAAGGATTTTTAATTTGTAATAATTTTTCAAAATCATGTTTTCTCTATTCTTTTATAGGTAAAACATAGAAAATTTAATGAGCTTATATAGACACTGGGAACAGTAGTCTTTATCATTCTCAGTTGACTTTGAGATTTAAAGTCTTATAAAATGGGTTCCATTTTTCCCACTCAGAGATGACACTACTAACTTGCAACCTTGGTGGTTTGGCTGTAAAAAATACATTTTTACTCTGAACTTTCCTTTCTGTGCAGTCAGCATTGCCCGTATCTAGGAAAATCACCTTCCAAATGTGGTATTTTCCAGTTAAAACAGTTGCCTTTCCAAGTTGCCTATCATTTTGTGATTATCGAAGGGCAGGCTAAGACCTTGACATTGTTTGGCATAGCTTTCCTTGTAAATTTTCAATATTCAGTGACAACATTTCCCCCTGACAGCAGTTCAGATGTGTGACCTTTTGAGCTGCTAAGAGATGCTATCCACTGTACGTTCGCCAAGAGCACATACACCGTAGTTAAAATCTAAATGCAGTTATTTTGTTAACGCTCAGATTAGATCTTTAATTAAGCTTTCATCCCCACTAGCACAGACGACAATGTCAAACATGTAAGCCCCAGGAGAAACCAAACTCTTCCAGAGGCTCGTATCCTTTAGTATTTTGTGAAGAAACTTAAAAATACAGGTCTCACGAGAATTTCATAAGGGCATGTCGAATATCTAATTGTAAACTTTGAAGCTTTATTTAATTTGATTTCAAACTTTATGGCATGAGTGAAGCCAATAAAAATACTCGTTTAGGGGATTAGTTGAAGAGTTTGTTTTTAATCAGTTGGATTTTGTTTTAGATATTTAATGTTATCCATATGAAAGCATTTTTGATTATCTACAGACCTTAGTGGTAAATAAGTAAAAATGTAATTTTCTTTATCTAATTGACAGTAAAATGTAATTTTCTTCATCTAATTGGCAGTTGCATGTGTACAAGGATAGGATGCTAGTGCAAAGAACAGCTAAGTGTGCAATAATAGAACTTGTATCCACATGACTTTGTTCGTTTTCACAGGATCATTTATTTATTCAGGGGCACATTGGTTTCCTGGAGTGGCTAAAACTGGAAGTCCCATTCTTACAAAATCACTCACTGCTTCTCCCCCATGTCAGGTACTCTACTATTGGAGTTTTCCTTGGCCATTCTGTGGTTGTAAGCGCTTAGGCTTGAGTTACTCATGCTAGTAAATGCCTGCTATGTTTTACTACTATGTCGAATTGGGAGATTTATATGAACTATTTCAACATAAAATGTCATGTCCATCCAAAAGACCATTTGCGACACATAATTCACATCATTCTTTTGTGGGGGGAGGGGAACCTATTAAATAGTAATTTTATATTCTTTCCACTTAGTTCCTTCAATAATCTGAAGCTATGGATGCATGTGGCCAAAACCGCTTGTTATTTTGGCCAACAAGAAAATAAAATCAGTTAAATAAGTGCTTGTCGAAAGACAGATGAAAGGATGAGTAAAGAAAGATAAATCCGTGTAGAAAAAATGATTATATTTTCTGAAATTCTGTTTTTTCAATTAGTCCTTCTGGTGCCAGGCAAACACAGACCAAGAAATTAGGATATTCAGTTCATTTTAATGGCATGCTAGAGAAGAGAGCTGAGACTTTGGAGTCAGGCAGACCTGGTTCAAATCTCAGTTCTACCACTTTCTGAATCTCAGTTCTTCCACAGATGATATGAGACTCTGTCTGCACTGGAAGCATATGTTATTAGCACACCTTCTTCACGTGGTTGTGAGGATTAAAATGTGATTAAGTAAATGACCTGGCAAAGTATTTGACACATGGTAGGTGTTCACTAAACATTATTCCTTTCCTTTCTTAAAACTAAACGCTAAATTAGATGTTTGTGTTCAGCTTGCCTTGTTTTCAATCCTTCTGAGATTTCTGATGTCTCTAAGCTCTTAGGATTTCAGCTCATTATTTTCTTTAGTTATCAGAGAATAGTGAAGCGATTAACACTGGCACACACTAAATTCATTGCCTGTAAATGCAGGGTTACAGCACTGTACTCCGGCTTTCCTGGTAATAAGTTATATGTCATCAGAGGTACAAATCTAATTACATCTTCAGCTTGATAGAAGTCTGGAAGTCCCCAGAGCTCTTAATAGGCAGTCCTTCCTCTAATTTTTTTTGTTGTTGTTGTTGTTTGTTTGTTTGTTTTTTTTTTGTCCCCATTACTCTAGGAATTAGGATTAAAACAACTGCCTGGACTTGACTTTCACTTCACTCAGATGCACTTTACACTCTCCCACTTTCGATGTATTTTAATTAAATCGTATGTGATAGATACAGTTGTTTCTTTGGTTTACTTTTTGTTTTGGTTTTCGTTCATTTGAGAAGCTTTTATTTGCTCTTTCAATGTCAGATACCCAAATAATGCGATCGCTATTGTTAAATCCATTTAAGACACTGGATACAAAGCAATAGAATGTGTTAATTCCACCTCTTTTATAAAAATTCCACCTAAAGAGCTTAGTAGAAATTTCTGAGAGTCACTGGGAAATCATGCCTTATTTTTTTTTTTCTTTTTAAAGACAATCTGCATTTCCTATGTTGTATGCTGATAACCAGTCCTGGTTACTGGGATTGCTTTTCAATTTATGATTATTTATGCTTGAGGATATTTTCCTCTGTGAAATTTGGAGTTTAGCTGTGGGAAGGCATTTAGGGAAGGCCTTTGTGAAAACAATGGGCAGTTCAGATACTTGATGATTTATCACTGAGAACCAAATACTCAGATCAGCCTCTCCAGGCCTCAGACAGTGATTTTCCTTGGTATTCGGAGAAGTAAAAAGTGTTTCTGGGAGGCATTACAGACTGCCAGAAGAGGTATTTGTTTCTTCCCTTTTATCCTCATCTGCTTTGATGTTAGTAATCTTTGAGTTAGAGGGAGGAATATTTGGATTACTTTATAGTACTTTCTAGTTTAGGAAGTGGTATTAGACCGTTATTTATGGTCTGGGATACACATAGCTAATATTCTCTCCGAAAGGAGAGCTCTAAGAATAGAGTATTACTTTTTTATAAGTCCGTGATAATGTGTGACACTTTCTTTCATAAGAGTTACAGAATAAGGGAACGAACCAAATTCTTACCTTCTTGAGTAATCAGAAAAGCCATCTGATCTTCCTAATTGGAACGTATTGATAATAGCTATACGCATACAATGGCAAATGTTTTTCATTATAAAATGATAATGTGAGGCAGTGAGATAACCAGGCACCTTGTATGATTAAAGCCTTTATTTTATGACATGTTGTTTTTTTCCCTACATAATCATATTAGCCTAATAGAGTTAAGAATTTTTTTTTAAAGGAACATGAAGTTTTCTTTTGAGTGTCCTTTTCTGACAGCAAACTTTTAGGGTCATTTCACATGCATTACTTATACTTTATGTAGAGCCAACACATGGTATCAACATGCACAATTGTTCCTAGTTAATCGTTGTTCAAGATGTGGACTTTAAATCTTCAGTCACTAGTGGAAATTTGGCTTTTTTTCTGTAATAGCCAGGAGATAGGACAAACAGAGCATGTGGGAGCCAGAAGCCACTATTTCTTATTAATATTGAAGTGCCGTTACTGTTTTCAATTAACAAAGAAATATCAAATATGAAGGGGATTTGTGTGGATTAATATTTTATGAGTTCTCATATTTGAGTTACTGTACAAAAGACATAATATCTCACTTTTAGGACTTCACAATTAAATACAGAGAGATTGGTAATATTAAGCTTCTGCTTTCAATGCTAGTTTGCATATAGTTTTTAGATTCCTCAATGTGTTCTGCACTTCTTTTAGTATTTTGTATTAAAAATTCATAAAATTAAAAAAAAGATGTGAATGAAGCTATCAGGGCCAAAGCAGATGAAGCAAGAGATGGGTTGGTTACAAAATAAGTTTATTAGGGGCAGGCGACCCATTTGCATCTAAGTTTTTCAGCCTCCAATGCAGAGAGAGACACAAATTATTATTTGATTCAGATTGTAAGGAGTCAAAAGACTGAAAAAACAAAAACAACAATAGTTTTGAGCCTTCCCCTTGACTGCTCACAGCGATCCCAACAGAAACATTCTTCCTCTGAATCAGGGCATACAACATGCTTGCATGCTCTGTGCCAATCACAGCCCTCGGTACTGGGGACAACTAAATACATGCTTGACCTAACAAAACATAGAGGTTAGTGAGGGATACTGACAGAGATTCAATGTCAAGTTCTACAAGAGGGTGAGTACAATCTAACAATCATAACCTGCTTTCTACCAACTTTCTCAATGAGTTTTTAAAGGTCACCGAGAAGAGTGATGCAGTCATATCAAAGACAGATTTAGAAAAAAGAGTAATTATGGCACGGGGCTTGGAATGCAGTCAGGCTTTGCTCATGGATGGGTGTGTTTAATCCCAAGATAGATGTTAGAGTGTGTGATGGATTCTAGAGGAAACAACAGTTCACGGGGGAAAGGTTGACCAGACACTACATCTATTTATGTGTGATCGAAGCACAAGGAGAGTAGTCATTTAAATGAGAAAAACAGATTATATTTTATTGAAGTTCCCAAACTTCTACATAAGCTTACTCAAGTAAAGAATACACACATAAAAACATAATTTATAACAAGGAGGCCTAAAAATCACTATGATAATGAGGAGGCATGTGTCTGCTTGTGCGAGTATGACTGAAATGATTCCCTTTCTTAGTATTGACTGAGATGTGCAGCAGAGGTATTTGGAACACAAATACCTCTGGAACACAACTGAGAAAGAACATAAAGATCTGACCAAGCAGCTCTGAGATAGGGGAGCAGTCAGAACAAAGTCCACAGGAGGGCTGAGGAGGGCCGAGGAAAGAGGCAGAAAATGCGAATAGTAGAGTTTCAAGTGGAGACAGACCAAAGTCAAATGAAACAGAACCCAGAAATAAGGAAGCAATCATCTTACACTTGTAAACAATGCTTGGTTATGCCTTTCACGGAGGCAAGTGTCAGAGAGCTCAAATACCCCTTGCAGAGCTGGCCACTCCTCAGGAAGCATCGCAGGGCTCAGCCGAGGTTCTCTACTCTCCACCTGCACTCAGTAACTAGTAGATACGCTAAGGTGTCCTTTTCCTTTTATAATAAAATTAATGACTTGATATTTTTAAACGTGCTAATACAAAGTCCGAGAATACAATTCAAAATAAAATAATTTGAGCTTTATTTTTCTCTCCAATTCGCAATTAAAGGAGCTGCTTTGTTGGAAACTCTTAACCACATGAAATTCTCTCGAATACAATGATTCAGAGTCTTGCATAGTCACACTATGCATAAAATATGCCTTAGTGAAAACCCAAGAGAAATAAAACCAAGCCTTTAATATTAACATTTTATTTAACTGCTTTTTAATGAATTGGGCATGAACCAAGAAAATAATACCCTTTGACAATGATAAGTAGTAAATAAATGTTAGGTGATTGGTGTTATGGTCACTGTCATGCTTTGCAGCTCTGTTTAATGGAACTTTCCGTGATGATGGCGACCTTCCTCTGCCATGTCCAGTATGATAGTCATATATAGCTACATATAGCTACATATAGCTACATATAGCTAGCGAGCACTTAAAGTGTGATGAGTATAACTGAGAAAATGATTTTGTTTAATGTTAATTAATTTACATATAAATAGCCACACTATTTTCATACCTTTGTCATTATGTACATTATACTTAATTGTTCCTTTTCTTTCATTCTCCCCACTAAAACTCTGAGGTCTCTAAAGATACCTGATACCTCATACATTTTCTCACACAGAGCAGGGTTTTCCCTCTCTCTCTCTCCCTCCCTCCCTCCCTCCCACTCTCTCCCCCTCCTCTCCCCTCCCCACCCAACATGTGAAAGTTTTCACACACTCACTTAAGCACTGATGCTAACAATCCACTCACTCCTTCCTTCTATTTTACTATACTTATTAACTAGATACCTACTAAGTACCAATTGCCGTGATGGGTTTCGTGGCGTGTTCACAATATGCATGATTAGTTTCAGTTCATGACTTTCTGTTCTACTACCAGAGTGTGTCAGATGGTGAGCCTCAGAGCTTGCACACCTGAGGAGTACCTTTCTTGAATTACAGCTGTATTATTAACTTTTGTCCAGTGATTTCACCCTTACCAATATTAAATTTGAAGAGTACAGAAGGTTTCTAGGTCTATAAAATTCAAGAATTCTTCTAAAATCTTTACAGTGCCAATTATGTTAAAATAGTAAATTAAATATAAGTTCTAAGCCCTTATCCTATTGAATATGGATCCCATTGGCTTTTTATTCTTAGTATAGTAGTAAAATAACTTCACACTGATGATGTGCTGAGTGACAGTTTGACGGCTCGAAGTTCTGGTAGGGCATGAACATCTTGTACAACTAGATTTAAAGCTCTGTTTTGCATACTTACAAGCTCGAACATAATGAAATTACAGCAGGAATCTAACATTTAATTGTAATTGAGGAACATAAATCTCCTATTTTCATAGAATTTAATTAAACACCTTACATTTCTCACTTCTCACGGTCTGAGTTTAGGTGAGTATGGAAGTAAAATCTGAAATAAAATGAACAACTGGAAAGAATTTTTTTATCAGAATTTTTTTGTGTGTGGTGACAGTTAAGTAGACATTGGAAAACAATGCATACCACATTGGAATAGTAAGTGCTTGAAATTTTAAAATAAAAAAAAAATTTAAAGAGCATTTAATGAAATTTTGTCAACTTTTATCTCCACTGAAATTGGTACCAACAGTGAAATAAATGGGTACCCTATATATGCAGTTGTATATATGCAGTTGTATTTGTGGTAGTATTTGTCCATACAACAAAATAATACAGCAATGAAAGAAAAAAACAGAAACTTAAAATATAGTGAAACTAAAAAGGAATCATTTTGAATCCAAAGAGAAGGATTTTGTTTCAAAGGGACCTCATCTCTGAATGTTGTGTTTTTCTTTGAAAAACGCAGCCTTAAGACTCTATATCATAATGAGAAGAGAAAAGGAAAAAAAGATTGCTATGCGTCTGAACTTGTCTTTATGGAGGTTTCATTGACAGATTTCGTAGTGTGAATTACCAACCATTGAGAGAATTAAGTCTGTCCTCCCATCAGTAAATAGTGATTGAATAAATGACGGTGCTGAATTCTGTTACAGCTAGTGTTGCCAGCACCTAAAGTAATGCTCTCTCTATATTTTCTTCACTTCCTGGTTGACCTGTCAAACTTTTAGGTTATGTAATCTTTGACGGTGAGTAGAAAGCAAAATGATCAAGCCTATCTAGTTTGAAAAAGAACATTTTCTTACTTGGATTAAATTGTTAATGAGAACCCTCACATGAGCGCTCAAGTTCTTTGATAATGTCACAACAGAGAAAGGATTACTGAGAAGTATTAATTACAGTTTTCTTTTACGTGAGAAAACAGTTTTTCAAGAAAACCTTTCTTGATTTGGTGTTAGAGACATCAAGGGGAGTGAATGGCGATGCCTGGTTTTGTACCTTTGAGGGAATATGTGCCTTCCCAGATTTGCAAGAAGCAAGAGAGGAGGCTCCCGGGAAGCTTCCTTGATGGTGTAGACCAACACGTGTCCTCACACTCCTCGTGGTCATAGGCGAGTGCCCTGTGTTCTTAGACATCTCCATGGTACGTGTTAAATATGCTAGGGCGTGGAGTCACCTAGAGCCTCTCCTAAAGGAGAGAATGTGAAGTCTGGCAAAAAAAAAAAAGAAAAAAAAAGAAAAAAAAAGAAAAAAAAAAGAAAAAAGAAGAAAGAAAAAAATGCTGAGTTTTTGGGCTTATACACTTGGGGGAAGAGAAAAGTGAGAAAATTATATGTAACAGCAAAGTAGTTTGAGGTAATTTTAATTATGGAAAAGCCACTAGAGCCTGTCAGATGGACTGCTCAAAAATATTTTTGAACAGGTGTGGTTTGGGTATCATCGGTCTCAGCGTTCACATCTCTCAGTTTTTACGAGAACATCCCTGGGTGGAAATCTGCAAAAGCAAGGCGATCTAATCAGAATCGTTGAATCTCAGTGGGGACAAGCAGAAATTGACCTCTATGCAAAGGTTGGAGAGTCTACTCTGCCTTTTCGGGTAAGCACGTAAGAAATTAATAAAACCCAGCAGAAGATCCTTAATGTTAATCTTCTCAGACAACAATGAACACATAGCAACGTCAGTAAAGGAAGTACATTGCCAGTCAGAGATGAGTCGAGAGGTTTTCTTGCCTTAGTGCTCAAGAATTCTATATAGAAGCTTAGCAGAAGTGGGGATAAGAATCGAATAAGCTGGCAGAGAGGAATAATTTAACAGGAATTTTTTTTGTTTGTTTTTCTTTAAGTGTGAATGATGGATTATTTGAAGTAGTGAAAAACACCTGACTTGGGCTACACTCACGTTTTTATCCTATTACTTTATTAGCTTCAGGAATACAGTACATTGGTTAGACATTTCCATATTGTATGAAGTGATCTCACCCTCACCCCCGATTGTTATGTTACCCATTTTTTCTTTGGGGTTTTGGCTTTTGTTTTGCTCTGCTTTGCCGTGCAAATCGAGACTACTCTTTACTACCTGGGTCATATTAACTAGTTTGTAGGTTGACCGGTGAGTGGTGTGGTTCGATAGGATTTTATAACTTGGCAGTCACAGATTGTGACACTGTTTAAAGCAGCCCTGCTCTGCCACTTCCTTTCTCCCTCTGTCCCCCCTCCACGGGGCTCGGCCCCACACCTTGGCTTTGTTCCTCTCCCCAATGGGGGCTCCCGCTCAGCAGCACTCAGCCTCAGGTTAACTGTGACGTCCTTCTGGGGAGCGAATGGCCCTGGGCCCTTGTCCAGCCATGTTTAGTTCACCCCTGCGAAGGTGAGAGTTTTGCGTCTGCTTCTGTTCCTTCTCAGGCCTGTTACTTGGCTGTTGCACAGGTTTGTTTCAGAGATTACAAATGAGTGAAAAGAAAAAATACCCTCAAATTTCACCATTAAGAAGCCTGTTACAGGTCCACAATCCCTCATTGGCAATTTGGAAAATTAAAGTTTGGAAAGCAGTAAGCATTTGAAAAAATGAATTTAGAGGCAAAATTTAACCTGACCTGAACCATGCGAAGTGGTTAGGCACTTCATCTAGGGATGGGTTTGATTTATGGCGCTGCCTCCAAAATCCCTGAGGGAATCATGGAATACATGCCATATGTATTAGATTAACATTCTCAACTCTGGGCTATTCAAATTTCAAAACCCAGCTGGCCCCAAAGACTTTAGATAAAGAATTGTGAGTTCGTCTTAACAATCTGGCATGAATCAGTCCAGATTTTATACATACAAACATACACAGACACAAATGCACAGTATTTAGGTAATCACTATCACACACAGATATGTACATACAGTATTATTTAATACATAATAACACACATATTAAATATTTCAAACAAATAGAAAATACAGAGAGAGGCAAATACCCATGTATTTACACCTCAGAATTAACTGATGTTAACATTTTGTTTGCTTATAATGTTAATCTTTGTTTTCCTATAAAGATTCAGCTTTGTCTTCTCTATATCCCTTTCTATTCCATTTCTTATCCTCTGCATGAAAAAAAAAAAGAGCTAATATTATGATGGTTTTAACCTGATTTCTCTAAGTATATATTCAAAAAATATGGAAATAATGCATGAGGATTCTAGCTAGGTGCAGTTCTCCTTCATTCTTTTATCAAGAACACAGGGAAAAGATATTATACTTACAAATAGTAAGTCTAACTTTTAAATATTTAAATATTTCAAGTTAATCTTCTTGGAAGCAGGCTTCTTTGGCACTTTAAATTTAGTGGACTGAATCATTTAAGGGTGACCTTAGTCATCGCCTGGACATCAGTTCAATGTAACTAAACCTTGAACATGTTTATACAACGTAATCCAATTCAATCCAAATATTGGAAAGGAGAAAGGCATTAGACTCCGTGACCTCTGTGTTCCCTTGTAGGCATGAAAATCTGATTCACTGCGGTCCTTTCGATGTCTCTTGTAGACATCATAACAGAGTGCAAATTGCTTTGAGTTCCTTAGGAAATAAGCACCCCTAGTCGGGTAGGGCTAAAATTTCCCCTTAACTGCTGTTCTTAGTTTTAATATCCAAAGGTGGTACTTATCCTCAGTTCTGTCCATTGATTTCCAGTTGATCTACTTTCTTTGCATTTCCTATTAAAATATAATTGTGTCATATTTTAGAATTCATTTTAAAGTGACCCTTTTGTGAAATTTTCTACAATGATTGATACCATGTTCTCTTTTTATCAGAGTCAATGAAATAAATCAATAACAATTTCCTGACATTATTTAAAGACCAGTGAAGGGTAAGATTTGTAAGATTTATAATACGAAAGGAAAAGCTCTATGAAGTTGCTGTGTCCTTGGCCTTCATAATCTAAGGCTTTATTAAATCTCATTTGCCAGGTAGTCCTGCTCTGCAGCAGCTGCTAAAGACCAGGTATCTCCTTATGTCATCATCGCAGCACAGTACAGCATAAATACGCATCAAATGGCTTAGGTTACATATTTTTCTTACCAGGTATGTGACCTCCAACCAGTTACTTCAACTCTCTAAGCTTCTGTTTCCTTCGCTTTAAAATGAGGATGAAATAGCACCATCTTCTCAGGGTTAAAACAAGGGCACAAGCCTGGTATGTAGTAAGCTCTAAATAAAAGTTAGCCGCCGCTCTTATGATTGGTTTCACCATCATTGAAAAATTGCTGGATTTCTATTCGTCTTCTTATATTTCTACTTATTTCATCTCTTAGATTCATATTTATTGTTCTTGTCATTCTTTTTTAAAACAAGATATCAAAGAACCAAATGTATATATGCTAGTTGATTATTTGTTTAGGAAAAGCTTCCCTTGGTCTTGCAGGTGTAAAAAAGTCATCACTTGACTATAAACGGCGTTTACAAGTTGTGGTTCCTGAAAGCAAAAACAAGAAATGATTTCGCGCATTCAGGGAGTAATATGATATAATTAAATAAAACAAATTTCAAGGAGATCCTGAAAAATATTTTTAGGAGGGAAAGGTACCTATATATAATTCAAAATTTAGATTCTCGTGTTTTCTTGAGAATCTTATGAAATTAAGTTTTCACTCTTTCTTCATCCATGGTTGAAACATCACTTCTAAGCATCCTCTTTCTCACTTACCGATTATTAATCAGTGCTGTAGTTCCCCAAGGAAACTATCTTTGGTCACAGATCAAAATATCAGCTTGGTTACACCAAGCAGTAGACAAAAGGAATAGCCAAGATGATTTTGAAATCTTCTGATGATAATATTTACAGATATAAGACACATTTTTAAAGGAAGTGACCAGTTTTCTTTTTAAATTTTGTAGTAGCTAATGACAGAGTTATAATTTTTCATTTCATAGTTCTTATTTTAATTATCTAGAAATAAACAAGCAAAGGTGTAGATGACGTAATATTTTTATTTGGCTTTGGAAGTTGTTTTCTACTTATATTTTAATATGAATGTGTAAAAGAGCCTAGTAATGTCCTTCATAAAAAAGGTTATATCATCCTATTTTAAAGACCTGTCTTATAGTTTCACTTCAGCTCACCCCAGGATCCACTCACTCCATTCACAGAATGGGGCCATACACCTCTCTAGAGGACAGAGAACTGCCCAAACATTCTGTCTTTTCACCAGCTTTTTTTTTGGGGGGGGGGGGGTGCGTGCAGGGCTTAATATGTGGTGGTGAATTAATGCTTGTCTAATGAGCCTGAAGAATTAAGCATCTACATTTTAACTGACTTCAATCCAGGATGTATTATAATAATAAATAGAAGGACATTCTTTCAAAATTAAAGGTGTCCAAAATAAATTAAAAACTTAATGGTGTTAAGTATAATATATTTCACAATTATAATGCCTATATATATTACATCAAAATTCTTTTTTTTTTCAACCTGCTATTATTTTTTTTGTATGAAGGCCAAATTTCTCAGGTGGCCAAGACTCTACAGAAACCAGTTCTGATTAGAATTCTCAAAATCATTAAAATTATATGTATTACATTATAGAGCACTGAAAATTGCAGATAAATCGTCCCTCCTAGCCACCATCACCTCTAGTCATAGTTTTTATCTTGAGGTAACTACAGACACTAGTTTATTTTTACTTCTAGACACTTTTCTATTTCTATAATGTGTATGTATGTACCATATATCTAGAACGTTAAACCACTGTGTGTTTTTAGCCTAAGTAGTATAATACTATGAATTTTTTCTGTAACTTAATTTTTTTCTCAGAAACACATATTTAAGGTCTTTCTATATTAGCACAGCCCTTGGTTGACCTCACAGATTGTGAGGACATTGTCAGTTTATAATCCCTTATTTTTTATTTTTTTACGCCTACAGCACCTGGTCTTCCAAGGTGGTCTCCCATCAAAGTATTAACCAGGCCCGACCCTGCTTAGCTTCCAAGATCAGACAGGATCAGGCTTGTTTGAGGTGGCATGGCCGTAGACTAATTTTTAACTAGCACAATAATCTCTGATCTATGTGACCATTTATTTATTGATTCACGTTTGAATCATTCCTATTTATAAAACTCAGCATTGATATAAATATTCCTGCAGAGGCCTTCATGTGTATGCCTACAAGTGTCTCTCCAGCATAAATAATGGCAAGTAGGCTTAATTTCTGTATTCTCTGCTATTTTTCTTTTTAATTGATGCCATCCAGTTGCCCTCCAGTTGAGCTGTACCAATTCATGGAATCAGTCCTTTTCATCTATTATTCTATTAATTTTTTTGTTCTCTTAAAATCCTATACTTCTGTGTAAGGGAGGAAAAAGTTTACCTCAGCCTTCTTAGATCTCCTTAGACCTGCCGGGTCTGAAAATTAAACTGACAAAGCAGATTAACAGATGAAAAGCATACAGAATTACTTAATGTAAGTTTTCATGATATGTGAGCCTTCGTAAGGACATAAAGACCCAAAGAAAGAGTTAGTCCTCACTATGTACAAGGTTTGATGAAGACCAGACAGTCATGGCAGAATAATAGGGCAAGGACTTTAAGGGAAGTGTAGCAATCTGGGGGACATTCAGCAAGGCCTGTTCCTTCAGATTTCTCTCTGTGTCCTTTGGTCTTCAGAGGGAAGGCCATTCCATCCCTCCAGGTGCAGGGAAGGCACCTCTCAGATGAGGCTATTATGACCTGCCTCAGGGGAAAATCAGAAAGTTCATCCCGCAAGTGCCATTTCTCAAATTCCTTCAGCTTGAAATACTCCACATGCCAACTGGCCATGTTTTGGGGTAGCGTGTCTCAAACCTGATCTCTACAACACCGCACATTTTTAAATTATATCATACATTTCGCTTGTGCCTTTATTTGTTTCTCAAAGTAACAAAATCTTAGGCAGTGATTATAACTGAGGTTTAGTATTATTTACTAAATCTTTTTTCAAATTCTGTCTCATATTCTTGGCATACAACAAAGTGCTTTTCTTTGATTGTCCTAGGATCTTATACACATCTCTTGTATAGCTCTTCTGTTGTTAGTTAGCTGTTAAATATCATATAAAGTAAGTTGTAAGATCTTTGAGATCAGAGATACTCCCTGATAAGGTGGAGATGCACCTATTAGCCATGTCCTTGATTGGTGGTCCTGCTTCGTGACCTTAAAACTCCAGACATAATTTCTTTCTTTCTTTTTTTTTTTTTTTAAGATAGTAGAATAACATAATGTGAGTGATTAACAAGATAAATAAATTATAACAGTCATCATTCAGAATGTTAGACAAAATCGAACTTAAATAGATGCTTCTGAGTGCTTTAGCATGAGTATTACTAACTTCTGCATATGGTTATTGATTGCATGATTTACCTCACTAAGTAAGTTTCTGTATAAGTATACATAATATATATAAACATTTAAATATTTCAATATGAAAATGAATCATTGCCTCCAGCAGACACATTACAAATGAGTCCATATCTCAATTAAATTAAGTAGTAAACCACATAGTTCATTACCTCAAAGAGCACATTTTAAATGCATACGACTTCTAATGGCTTCAATGGGAAGGCGACCCTCATTAGTGATGAATATTAGAACTCTTAATTTAAATAAGGTTACCCAAGGTGTTAAAGTTACAGAAGGTGCTGTCAAAGCACTAATGACTTTATAAATTTATAATTTGAATGTTCTGGTCAAAACAATTTTCTAAAATTAGACTATAAGATTTGACAGATGCAAATGAGCTTCTCTACACAAAGAAATATGATTGTCATTTACTTTTATGGTGTATATTTTTAATAATTTGTCCTTCTGTACTTACAGTTAATCTGAGAAGCAACTATTTTATCATCAAATCTACCATTGCTCTAGATGACATCAGTATATCCCAGGAATGTAAAATTTCATATAGGTCACTTCCAGGTACCAGCATAGTAAACGAAGGTAAGTTCCTTCTTGTGGTCACTACAGTTTTAAACAGTGAACTAATTAGTTCTTCTTCACAACAAAATATCAAATATATTAGAGTCCTTCAACAATATAGAGCTCACTAATACCTAATACCAGGAAGTGGATTATGTCACATGTCCTTGAAAAATAAAACACATATATTTTTATTT
The DNA here is from genome assembly GCF_014176215.1 of Rousettus aegyptiacus. Lineage (NCBI taxonomy): Eukaryota > Metazoa > Chordata > Mammalia > Chiroptera > Pteropodidae > Rousettus > Rousettus aegyptiacus. The sequence continues at coordinate 88,118,717 of NW_023416285.1, read as the reverse complement.
TATTTTTATTATTTTTGTGGCGATGTCGGTTAATAACATTATATAAGTTGCAAGTGCACAATTCTATCATACACCGTCTGTAGATTGTGCGCTCACCACCCCAAGCCCAGTCTTCTTCCAGCATCATATATTCGATGCCCTTTACCCTCCTCCTCTTCCTCCAACCCCTTCCCCTCCGTAACCGCTGCACTGTTGTCTGTGTCTCCAAAGTTTGTTTGTTTCTTTGTTCGTTGTTTTATTTATTTGTTGCTTTCTGTTTTGTAGCCCACAAATGAGTGAAGTCATATAGTTCTTGTCCTTTTCCATTTGACTTATTTCGCTCAGCATGATACTCTTCAAGATCCATTCATGTCACAAATGGAAGTATTTCATCCTTTCTTATGGCCGAATAAAATTCTGTGTATGTATGTACCACATCTCCTTTAGCTAATCATCCATTGAAGGATACTTAGGTTGTTTCCATGTCTTGGGTATCTTAAATAATACTGCAGTGAATATTGAGATACATGCATCTTTACAAATAAATGTGTTCAATTTGGGGAGGTAGCTCTATTTTTAACTTTCTGAGAATCCTCCATACTGTTTTCCATAGTGCCTATACAAATTTACATTCCCATCAGCACTGTATGAAGGTTCCTTTTTCTCCACATCCTCTACAATAGTTATTTCTTATCTTATTAATAGTAGCCATTTTAACAGCTGTGAGGTGGTATCTAATTGTGGTTTTGATTGGATTTCCCTAATAGCTAGTGAAGTTGAGCATCTTTTCATAGGTCTGTTGGCCATCTGTATGTGTTCTCGGGAGAAGTGCCTATTCAGCTCTTCTGTGTGTGTGTGTGTGCGTGCGTGCGTGTGTGTGTGTGTGTGTGTGTTGCATTGTGTATCCCCCTCCCATAGTTAGATTTCTTCCTGTCATCACATATTTGACTCCTTTTACCACATCTACCTTCCTCTCCCCCCTTCCCCAACCCTCTGGTAACCATTAGTCTAGTGTGCATGTCCATGAGTCTCTGTTTTTTGTCCTGTTTGTTGCTTTTAGGTTCATATCCCACATATAAGTGATATCATGTGGTTTGCAACTTTTTCTGTCTGTGTTATTTCACTTCATATGATTATCTCAAGGTTCATCCATGTTGTCGCAAATGGCAGTATTTCCATTATATATATGTACCACAGTTTCTTTAGCCAGTCATCTGTTGTAGGACACTTGCGGTTGCTTCCATGTCCTGGTCACCATGAATCATGCTGCTATAAACAGCGGTGTGCAAATATCTTTTCGGTAATGGGTTTTCAAGTCTTTGGGGTAAATACCCAGTAGAGGGATTGCTGGATCATATGGGAGATCAATTCTTAGTTCTTTGAGTAACTCTATACTGTTTCCCATAGTGGCTATACCAATTTGCAGTCCCACCAGCAAAGTACGAGGGTTCCTTTTTCTCCACATCCTCTCCAACATTTGTTATTACTTGTCCTGTTGATAACAGCTATTCAAACAGGTGTGAGATAGCATCTCTTTGTGATTTCGATCTGCATTTCCCTAATAGCTACCGATGATGAGCACCTTTTCATACGTTTGTTGGCCATTTGTACGTCTTCTTGGGAGAAGTGTCTGTTCAGGTCCTCTGTCCATTTATTGATTAGATCGTTTGTATATTTTGTGGTTGAATTATAGGAATTCTTTATATCTTTGGATATTAGCCCCTTATTGGAGGTATTGTTTGAAAATATGTTCCCCCATTTGGTTGGTTGCCTTTTCATTTTGTTGATGGTTTCTTTTGCTGTGCAGACGCTTTTTAGTTTGATGTAGCATATATAATTTTAGAAAAGGTAAAAATATGATATGTCACATTTAGGCTGTCTTCCAATAATATTCTAGACTTGTGGTTAAAATTTTCATCTACAGATGTTTTAATTACAAAAATTATGAAAGAATTTTAATTATTTTGCATATTTTAAAGCACTTCTATAAAAATTCAATTCTATTTTAATTTTGTTTGGCACTTCAAATGAATATATAATGAAATTCATGTTTCAGAATCACCAAGGATTTCAAAAAATTATTCTATTTGGAAAAAGTGACTTAAGGCCAGCCAAAAACTTAAATCTTGACCCTAAAATTCAGTTTAACCTCAAAACATAATATTTGCAAGTAGCAGATGGAGTTTGGTTAATTCTTTGACTCAGTATTTATAGTGGATTTCAATTAAAAGACAGAAAACGTGCCATAAAAATTGATTTCCCATAGTCAAATAGGCATTTATGAAAATCTAACCATTATTTAGGTTATGCAAACGCTTTGAAGCAGCATGCACCATGCCGCCCGCAGTTACTCTGTCGTTCTAATACTGATGGACGTTTCCCCGACCCCTCCTCCTCCTGGGTCTCGGTTAATTGACAGACAGTACTAAAAGTGTTGCTGGAAAAGGGCGACACTTCATTTTCCTTTAGCTGTATACACGGAAAATATTTGCATGTCAGAATCAGGCACATCACACGTTCTGATGTTTTCTGAAACAACATGGTAAGTGGGAAGGTTGCATTCTTACAGGAGCTACATGTGCTAATCAAGGATGATACAGGAGAAACAATCCTGCATTGAGCATTGGATTAAACATTTAATTAAAGGTCCTTTATTAAAAGCATCTTTCATTGTAGAGATTGTATAAGTCTATGTCCTGACATTGCATTGTGCTAACATGTAATTACTTTATTCAGAATGTGTGTGCTGAACTTATAATAAAGCTTTCCGTGTGTGTGTGTGTGTGTGTGTGTGTGTGTGTGTTTCTGATAGACACTGAGATTACAAAGCAGTAGATTTAATAATTCGTGATTTTTGAGAGTTAACCAGCATTACCTTGGTTCTGTTATTTAAGCATTTTTCTTCTCCTCATCAAAGACCGCATCATCAGAATCAGAAGAGTAGAAAGGCATTAAAGTTGGCATTGAAGAAAATGTAATTGGAGGCAAAAGTGTGACTAAAAGTTCTAAATTACACTAAAATTAACCTTAGCAGAAGTCTCAGAGTACTTGATCTCACTTACAGAGAATTTTTTTCATAAATTAACTCAAGACACATTTATATGTACTTCAGTCCAATCAGCAGCTCAGTTGCTTAGAACATAATTCTAGTTAGAACAAAATTATGTGAATCATTCCTGAAAGGCCAACGGTTTTACACAAAGAAAAAAAAAAATCTTATCGTTTTTGCAAATTTGTCCAATAAGCAATTATAGGATCTCCTTTATAGATTTTTGTATCGTTACCAAGCAGAAGTTTAGGGACAGGACTGGAAAAAGAATTTAAAAAATATGCCAAGTTTCACTAGTAGTGAGTTATGTTATCTTTGTGGGGCAGAATGACCAGAGATTTACCTAGACCTTGCGCTTGAATTAAAGCCTTCGAAAGCATCAGTTGGCATGCAGATGGGAAAGCCCTTCAGAGCAATTCTTAGAGCATTAGCTTTATGTTTACTTTTGGAGCAGCACACACACACAACGAAAATAGCAAATTGTATTTCAACTTGGCCTTTTATCCAGCTTTTTCATCTAAAGCATAATTAAAAGCTAATGTTCATGAAACACTTATGACTCTGTTTATTTGTTGAAAGATCATCCACTATCTCTCAATTTAAAAGGTGGATTCGTGCCACATGAAGATGCAGGCTGTATTTCATCCAGTACGTCTGTGATTTTACATCTGACATCCAGATCGGAAGCAGATGATGCCAGTTGTGGTGAGTCAGGACTTTAGTCACTTAGCCACTTTTAGTGACTTTTAATCACTAGTGCTTAGTCTCTTGGCAGGGATTTATGCATATTTACTCTCTGAATATAAAGTGCATACTACTCAAGAGAGGGATGTTTAATGAAGACAGAACCGAGACCTCTCCCAACTGAGATGACTTGCTGTTGAAAGCAAATCAGATTAACTTTAAAACAGTAGCAGTGAATGAGGACACCTTATTTTTAGTTTTTCTGGATTGGAGTATAAAATTTGAAGTAAATGAAAGAAAGGATTCAAAAGATGACAACATTATATTATAAATATTCCTTTATTCTTTTTGTTATCATAAAAATGCTGAGTCTTATTTTAAACAAGTGGCAATGCAGTACAATTAATGGCAGAGGACTACATATTGCTTAAGAATATTCTTTCAAACTATAGTGAATTAATAAATAAATTGGTTCTAAAACTGTAGATCATGGCTAGTTCTATGTATTTTTAAATCTTTGAGAGTCTCCTTTAAGTTTCTTCTTTTTCAAGGCCTTGTATTCATTCTGTATTATAGTCATATTGCTCTAAAATTATCCTAGCATCCCAGGAAAATTAATAAAGAAGGAAAATAAAGGAGATGTTGGTGGATAAGCTTTTGCAAAAGTGTTTAAATAACTGCTGTCGAAGATAATGAAGACAGATAAAGTCACAGGAGTATAACATCTTATTGATCCTCCATGCCTTCAGTGAAACTCAAAGTAGTTTTCAGTCAGGAAAACGGGGGGACTTGGACAGAATCGTGGGGCATAGTGAGCACAGAGTTGGAGAGACTCTGAGCAGTCTTTAAAACCATAGATCAAAATGATAAGAAAAATCAAGGCTATTGGCAGGTTTTGCTACATTGACCGGGTAGCCTTTCTGTGACTCGCGGCAAACCTTGGTTGGGTGTCTTTTCTGTGCCAAGAGATTCAATAAGGAATAAAGTGTGATCATTTCCCTCAACAAACTTAGTCTATTAGATAGGAAATATTTTGCATTGAATAGTGTTGTGTCGTAATTATAACTAGAACAGAAGTGTAAACAAAGTGCTATTTTTACTGCAGGACTTAGAGAATGTACTCTGTCGAAAGCAGATCATTTCTCAGCAGGAATTTCTTAAATGTTTTCTGGTTTTCTTGCTATTTCAGAAAAGTTTTCTACTAAAAGTTATTCTAGGGATTAACAATTCTAAGCCTGTCTCTGATATACATTAAGACAGTTACCAAATGCACGTGGTTTAGGAACTTTATCTATATAAACTCTTTTAATCATCAAAACAAATTTAAGAGGTAGGCACTATTATTATCCTTGTTTTACAGACTTTATTATCAGTTAGTGTTCATTCAGGAGACAAAAGCTACACTAGAAATTTGAACAAGGAAGATTTAACATAAAGAATTATTACATAGTAAAAAGTGGTTAACTTCAAAAAGAGATAAAAGAGAACAATAAACAGGAAAGAATAGCAAATGTGGGAGCAGCTTTGACCCCTAGAACTGAGGCGAAGAATTCAAGGCAGGAGGACACAGACCCCAACACTGAGTTTTAGACTTAGGAGGGTGTGACTGGGACGCACTGGAATGCGGGGAAGTTTGCTGGGATGCCGTGAGCTCGATTTGAATAACAGCTCGTGGGGCCAAGAGAGAAATTACCTACAGGATGCCTGCAGAACTCACTGAAGGGGGACGATACACTGGGTCCTTTCACATTGCTGGCAGTCACGGGCAAGAGAAAAAAAAGTGACCTGAAGCCAAAGGAGAAGCTCCTTCCCCTCCTGTGGCATCCATCCTGTGCTGTCTGCAGACAGAGCCCAACTTTGTGTGAGCTAGTCAAAAAAGAAATGTTTACCGGGTCCAGCTCCAGTGTCTCAAAGCAGGGCAAAGAAGAGATTTGGAACTGAGACACAAGAAATTGATAACTGGCACCCTTGTCTGATGTGATCTAGTCCATAATTGGTGGAACCCCATCTTTTAATGCAGGCAATCTGCCTCCAGAGCCCATGGTCTTAACTACACACCATTAGCCTTTCTGTCCTTCACAGGTCATCATTAAATTGAGAAAGATACTTGCCCAGTCATGAAGAATTGCTCTCATGATCAGTTTGAACAATAGAAAGGTAGAAGGCAGACATAAGGATTTCACTCTCGGAGGATAAATCATGGTCCCTAGGATGTCAAATGATGACCGAGTGAATTTTGCCTAGAACTTTTAAATGATAAATGTCCTTTAAATGATTGTCCTTAAAATTTTTTTTTAAAAACCTAATTATTTTCCCTTTATAATTATTTCTTTAATCACAGTACACTTCATAAATCTGAAATGTACTGAATTGCTTTCAGTTCCTATAGTGTGTTTTGGGAACTTAAAAGATCGTTTTGTAGACATGAAAACGGCAGAGATCACTATCTGGCAATGGACCTGTGACAGTAGTGAAATGAGTTAAAAATTAGGAAATGAACGCCAGTTCTCCAGAGTCTTTATTTTTACTTTTTGCCTGTTTTTTTTTTCTTTTTTTACTGAACTAATTTTATACTGGGAATCTGTTTATTCATAGAAATGCTAATTCTTCATTCCATTTTTATGAATCCATGCATTAGTGATTCTGGTAGTGAGTTGAGATGAGGTAAAGGGGCAGTGAAGAATTTAGAGAAATAAGAGTAAGAAGTCTTATGTCTTCTTTGCAGCCAAAGGAGAGAAGGAAGCACATGAATTTTAGTCTGAGTGTCTAGCATTGAACAAACCAGCATATAAGTTTCCCCAAAGAAAACTCAATTGCTGGAAAAAACAGATGTTTCCTGTAAGGGGAAAAAGACAATACGATCCTCAGGATTGTTATCCATAAATAATAAATCCTCCTTAAGAGGAACATTGGTATTCTAGAATTTTAAGTATTTAACATTTTAATGCAATTTATTCTAATGTTCTCATTTTCACAAACATTACTAACTCAACTTGATTCCTGTTTCTTTTAGATAAGAATGATTATGGCCTACCTCAAAAATACTCACTAAACTTACTAAGAATTTAGGTCTTCGCGGCCTCTGAAATATCTTCAGATCTTTTAGGAAAAAAAAGAAACAAATATATTTCAACCAATTTTGATAAAAGAGAGAAAAAAGCTATTGCATTAAACAAAGTTCGAGATTTGTGAAGGTTATAATATTTTGCAGAATTTTAATAACCTTGAATGATTTAATTGAATGTTTCTATATTTATTTATGTCATAGTATAAAAGTATAATTATTTAAATTACAACCTATGTGTACAAGTTTTCACGGAGCCCTTCTTTCCTTCCTTCCCTTCCTTCCTTCCTTCCTTCCTTCCTTCCTTCCTTCCTTCCTTCCTTCCTTCCTTCCTTCCCTCCCTCCCTCCCTCCCTCCTTCCTTCCTTCCTTCCTTCCTTCCTTCCTTTCATTTCTAGACAGTTAAAGATACTACACACTGACTATGATGTTAAATTAAGTTTCTCCAATCTTTATTCATGGCAGCTGAAGAACCAAAGTTCTTACACAGCAGGGCACATACACATCTCAGCAGAACTTCCCTTGGCCTTGGCCCCTAACCAGATGGGACTGCAGGATTAAGCACTGTTACACATGATTTTTGTCTGGGCGTGGTAGAAACACAGAAGAAAAGTTCATGACAGAGTGATTTTATACGGGGTTTGTGTTGCTTATGGAGAACTTTGAGAAATAATCTGTATGTTTCCATTTAAGAGATTGGTTAAAATTATCTGGGTATCTTAGCTCTCAAGCCCAATTTGGCATCAGTAGATTGAACCCTCTCATGGTTTGGGGGCCTAGTTGGAGGCAGAGAGCAGAGTCAGTGCCTAGGTGTGTTGAGATAATTTTGCCTTTCTGGAAAGCCTGTTTCCCCTGCATAGGCTATTTGAAATCAGTAAACCACTGTCACCATTCTTAAGGGCATCTCTCTATTTTTCTTAGATTAAAATAGTTATTTTTGAGTTATTTCTTTAGGATAGGTACTAAAATTGAATTTTGGGTTTTAATGGGTATTCAGTAATTATTAAGTGGTTATTTAATGATTATTTAACTCAGTGCATTTTGACCCGTCTTTTTTTTTTTTTTGGCCAAAGGATTATTATGTTAACAGTCATACTAGCAAAGTGAAAGGTTTTGAATTTCACTGTCCTCAAAGGGCATTTAGAAATTTGCTTTCACTTCTCTCACAGTCATGAAGATACTTGTTAGAAGTTTCCATTTTTGTGAACAAATATTTAGTTTTCCCCAAGACTAAAATAGGTAATATTGCTTTATATGGTGCTTGCTTCAGTTCCAGAAAGCAACTTATAAATAAAGATTTTACGTGTCAAATAGTATCAGTGATACATTTTCTCATGTCTGCTTTGGATGAACAGAATATATATAGGTATATACATATATATGTATAAATATGTGTATAAATTTGTTCTAGTCTACACTATGTTGGCAGATGAGAAAGCCAACTCTGTACTTTGTAAAGGTAGTTTAATATTCTCAAACAATATTGTCTGAGCTCTATAATTTATTTCTATCTAAAACTGTTTAGTCTGAAATGCATGTCATTTTTTTTTTCTAAAAATACACTTGAATAATTTCTCATTTTCTACTTTTCTCTCTTCTCATGGGAAAGCCCGCATAAGTCAGTACTTAGTATTTAATTGCAATAAAGCCTAAAGCAAAGACAAGCCACACAGTATAGGAAAAATGAGTGTCTTATTATTTTTATGCTTTACTTTTCCAAACTGAGATACTAGTTGTATATTTTCACCAAACTACTATATCTGCCAGAATCTTTAATGCATGGACTCATTAAAAATGGGATGAAGAATTAGCAATTCTGTGAATAAACAGATTCCCTGTATACAATTAACTCTGCAAAAGAAGCAAAGATGTGAAAATAAAGACTCTAGGGATGTGAAGGTCATTTGCTAATTTTTTAAAAACTCATTTTCCTATTGTCACGGGTCCATTGCCCAATAGTGATCTCCATCTTGTTGTCATGTCTATAGAACAATCTTTTAAGTCCCTGAAACACGCTATAGGAATCGAAGTCGATTCTGTACATTTCAGAGTTATGAAATGTAATGTGATTAAAGAGTGTGAGATCTGGAGGGAGATTGCCTGGTTTTAAAATGGGGTTCCACCAATTACCGACTAGACAGCATTAAGCAAGTGTGCCATTTATAAATTGATGGCATCTCAGCTTCAAATTTATCTCTTTTGGCCCTGCTTTGAGTGAGATACAGGAACTGGACTGTGGAAACATTTCTATTTTGAATAGCTAACACAATGCTAGGCATTGTAAATAGAGAGCACGAGATAGATACCACAAAACACAGGAGAGGAAGGAACATCTCTTTTTAGTTCCAGTGAACCTTTTTTGTCTTTTGGAGATATCCTGGTGGGTAATTTCTCTCTTGGCCTACTGGCTGTTAACCAATGTGTATGCCTGTGTGAGTGTGTGTCCTAATTGGGCTTTTTTTTTTTTAATGTTTTCTGAAAAAATGTTTTTGAGAAGGTATTTTTTGGTGAGATTGGACATACATGAACTTAATTATAAATTTAAAGGCTTCTTAACATGTCTCTGAATTATCACAAATTACTTTTATTTTAATAAAATATATGAAAATAAGCTATTTTACATTTTATATCTCATGTTCTTTTCTATAGATCTGACTACAAGGGGAAAAAGCCTCTCAGAATAAACCTAAATCTGCTAATTATTGAGCATCTTACATTTTTATTAAATGTATATCCGTAAAAAAATAAGTCCTTGTAGTAAACAGACTTTTTATTTTTCTTAGTTAACTGATTTCATTTTCTTCTTTATATTCACCTCAAATTGCAATCTAGACATTGGTTTCTAGTCAAAAAAAAAAAAAAGAAACCCAAAGAAAAAAACATCCCTAGACAGCGGTAACTGTAAAGTATTAGGATGGGAGGTTGTTTCTGATGAAGGCTTATCATTTCTGTGACATAAGAACAAGAAGTGGAGAAAAAGCCCATTCATTCTCATTTATGGAGTCATTGATCATCGAGGGAAAAAAAAGAGAAAAAAAAATTTCTGTAAACAAGTAAAACCTGGCAAATAACCCGTGATCTTTTGATCAATGTTTGCTGCAGAAAATTATGTTGTTAGGTTGGAGAAATTCACAATAGTAGAGATAAAGTAATAGATAAATAGATAATAGAGTAGAGCTTAAAAAAAGAAATCTTTTTCAGTTGAATATAATCTGTGTATTTAGTAAGTTTTTCGATAATTATTTAAGATTAAAGTTCAAAAATTATATTATTAATGGTATCAATGGAGAAAGTGAGAAGCCTTCTGTGTCATTACTTTGAACTCATTTTGGATATTAGTTTTCAGTGAGGTCATTGTTCTTCTTCACTCTGAAAATGATAAACAAGAGGTATACATGCCATTTTTTATTTGTAAGCTCATGCGCTGTCAGCCCTTTTTCCTCTCACCTTTACTACTCCTATTCGTTTCATTTCTGTTGTTGGTTTCGTGGTGTGGGTGGTGATGAGTATGTGGAGGCAAAGTGATCCTCCCCTGGTCAGCACCAAGGTTTTTTAGCAGTCCGTGTCTCTTCACCTTGCAGAACTTTGCCACTATGAAGAATGGAATTCGCTTTTTCTTCAGTGTTTATATAAACCTCTCTCTCTCTCTGGGGTATAGATTTGAAAACGGCAGAAGGACCACATGCTAATAGTATAAATACTACCACATACTTATAAAGCACTTATTTTGTATTCAGCATTGTTTGAAATGTATTTATACATATTAACTAATTTATAGCAAAGACAAGTGAGGCACAAAGAGGAAGAAATCGGTGGCCTTTCCTGTGGTCACACAGTCAGTCAGGGCAGAGGCGGTAGAGCAGAGTCAAACTCGGGGCTGATTTTAATTTCGCCACTAAATCTTCCAGGGCAAATGAATATGTCAGATTCTCAAATAATGTAAACCTCTTCGCATCCATGGTCATTTAGAAGAAAGGCTTTATCATTGGCTAGTATTTCTTAATTTGCAGCAGCTCTGTATTTCCAGAGGGTTTGGGTGTTCCCATCATTTGGTGTGACGGACACATCAAGGAGTTTCTCTCTTGGGGAAAAACAGTGTAGAAAGAGAATCTAAACACATGTGTTAAAAGAGCCCAATCAAAACTGGTTACTAATACAACAATAATAATAACTAACAGCTGCTAAAAGTGTGCAGAGTATGTGAAGATGTTTATTATATTTGCCTTGCTGCAGTTTACAATTTACGTGAGAACATAGAAAATATACACAAAGTATAACTAATAGGAAAAGCTGGTTTTACTCCATTGGCGATAGTGGAGGTCTAGGATAGGCATGTTGACAAAGTGACAAGACATGTGATCCTTGCCTTCACAGAGAGTTCAGTCTCGTGGGTGGAACTACATTATACTAATACATACATAACTACAATTTTGATGACAGGTATGTAGGAGTTTAGAGTGCCTGTGATAGTTAAAGATTGAGTCTATAATTGACGCTAGTGTGGAGATATCAGAATTGTTTTAATATATATATTTTTTAATTAAGACTTAATTTTTAGAGCAGTTTTAGGTTCATAGAAAAATTGGAAAGGTACAGGGTTTTCACATGTACACCCCCAATCCCCACCCATTCATAGACTCTCAGTATCAGCATCCCCCACAAAAGTAGGGCATTTGTTACAATTGATAAACCTACACTGATACATCATAATCCCCCAAAGTCCATAATTCACAGTAGGGTTCACTCCTGGTGTTTTATATTCTATGGCTTTAAACAAATTTATGGTGACATATATTCACCATTACAGCCCCATGCAGAGTGTTTAACTGCTCTAAAAATCTGTGCTGTTTATTCATCCCTCCCTCCCTCCCTCCCTCCATCTCTTGGCAACTACTGATATTTTCACTTTCTCTGTAGTTTTGCTTTTTCTAGAATGTCATATAGTCGGATTCATGTAGTACGCAGCATTTTCAGATTGAATCCTTTCAGTTAATAATATGCATTTAAGGTTCCTCCATATGTTTTAATGGCTCGATAGCCTATTTCCTTTTAGCACTGAATAATATTCTATTGTATGGATGTGCCACAGTTTTTTTATCCATTCATCTACTGAAGGGCATCTTGGTTGTTTCTAGGTTTTGGCAATTATGAATAAAGCTGCTATAAAAGTCTGTGTGCGTATTTTCTGTGTGTGTGTGGGGGGGTGGACGGGGGGCAGAAACTTTCAGCTTCTTTGGGTAAATGTCAAGAGCAACCCCATTATAAATTTTTAGGTCTTTTTGTGAGGTCCAAATGATCAGCCCAGACTTCCCCTTTGTACACTTTGTGTTTATTCCTTAGACATCAACCTCTGCAGGGATTGTCAGTAAGCCTCACAGAAGTTCTAAGACAGTGAATCTGAAATGAGGCAGTGTCTGATTCTGGATTTTTTTTTTTCACCTCATAAGGCTCCTTGGCTCCTAGATGAATTAATCTTTTGTGTTAGTGAAAAATCTCTAAAAATGACAGTGCTAGTCTAAGGCGATGGACCTATTTATTTGTCCACCAAATGTTTTCTAGCATCCTTTCCATAGGGTCAACTACTGTACTTATATGTATATAACTAATTGAGGCCACAAGAGTATTTTTACATTAAATAATTAAAAGCTGCTACAGAATCACTTGCTTTTCTACTCATAACTATGGAATAGACATTCATGATTTTGGGGAATTCTGTGTTGTCATTCTGTTACATATGTAAGAGCTGCTCCCCACATAGCTTGGTACCCAATAATCCTTGAGTAAATAGTTATTGCAAGTTATGATGCTTCTGATAATGAAGATAATTGAGAAAATTGATAATGATACTCCAGAAACAGTGAAAAATCCTTGAATCTCAATTATTAAAACACACCCAGGATATTGTCTTTCTGTCAGAAAAAAAAAGATAATCTTTAAAAGCTGTTTTAATGAGGTCTGGATTTGATTAATAGCTAACTAGAAGGTCAGTTTCATCTGATTATACATCTGTGATCAATCAAGGTGAATTTTTAAATGCGTATAGAAATCTGGATACGTAGGAACAAGGTATACTATAGCATATTTGAATTTTAATAGCCTAATCACCTGTTAAAAATTACTGTCCTTAAGGGCTTAAGAGAACTATAAAATTGCTACAGTAGTTTCTAAATTTTACTGCCATTTGAATATTCATTTATTTCCACAGCAGTATCTCCCTAGATAGCAGATGATAAAGTTCTCTTTCCAGGTTAGCTATGTAGGATACTTATTATATAGTAGCAATAATTTATTTCATTTCAGTATTCGGATATAAAGAAGTCCTGCATTCTGTTTTTAAGATTGTCCAAAATAGGAATTGAAAGTATTTGCTTCTTCAGGGATTGAAATGGTATCTACATATTTTGAAACCCTTGGAATTTAAATATATTCATGGGCTATGCATATATTATGTATAATAAATAGTGATGGCCTCTAAAAATATAGACTTAAATATTCTTAGCATTGATCCATAAAGTCATATTTGTCATTATCATTTTTCACTTCAAGTAGCATTTAATTTTGCTTCAACATAGAATACTAAATTTTATTTGAAAAATTTGTGTTCTAAATGTAGCAGAACTTTATTTTGCCAATTTCTGATTGTCTTTATATGTATACCGAAATATTGTCATACTTTGCTTATTAAAGTTGGTGCAACATTTTAAAAGCATTTTCTTTAATGTGTTTATGCATCCCCATTGACTTTTGATAAAAATGAGCACTCTGCTAGGGCCAGGAAATGACAGAAAATAAATATATTTTGGAAATCAGATATTATTTAGAAACTATAAAAAAATTAGAAAGTATTTGTAATATTGCTATTCACCTAATAGTCCTCGTTGCGTAGAAGCAGCACTTTCAAAACTGAATGATTTATAATTAGGTTAAAATGCCCTTCCATTTTAAATTTCATAATTTCATTGAGTGATTTACTTTATGCTTTGATCATCTAAATGCATTGCCTACTTCCTAAGTTCCCTTTGACAAGGGAATATTTATGTAATTTATTACTATAGCATTAGATAAAAATAGCCAATGGCTGAGGATACCAATGTAGTAATCAGCAGTGGGTGTGAATCTCATTTTGTATCTGGATATGTATTAAGAGCTAAAGGTCCATACTAAGCAAATTCAGATTATGCTTTTTCAGTTTATCCTTTTTTAAATCTAATGACGTCTAACAGTTATTGTCAACAGTTGCAGAAAGTATATTAGACTTAGAGTCAGAATATTTAGATTCCTGTCCCTCTCCACAATATCCTAATTATATGATGTTGGTTGAGTTAATAACTTCCCCAACTTTCCTTTTATTCCTCTGTAAACTAATGATAATAATAATAACAACAACAACAATAACAACAACAACAACAACCATAATAATAATAATACCTTCCCCAAAGGTATATTGTGGAAGTTAGATCTAGATTAAAATATTAAGTAGTATAGGTATAGGCTCTATTTCATAAGGTATTCACTACTGTATAATAAATAATTCACTATTATACTACTATTATTATAACTCTACTGCTATTATAACTTTTCTTTCCCTTTCTCATCTTTCTCTTTCCTTTTCTTCCTTTACCAGAATGCCTTCGTGGAAGTTAACTGATTTTTCTGCATTTTACCTGAAAAGTGAGTCAAATTATTCTGCCTGTACAAATTAAGCAATGCATACAGTGTTTTGGAAAATAGTAAGGTCTATAAAAACTGGAGGTAAATGTTGATTAAGTATAATGGATCTAGATTTTTCAAATACTAAATTTTTAAAAAACTACTTCCATAGTTCAGTGTAAAATATTCTATACTGTAGGAAAAATTCAGCTTTCCAGGTGATATAATAGAAGCAGAGAAACTAACATGAGTATCAGAATAAGTTAGCAGATCTTGGCAATATGGCTGAATTATGCTGCTTCTTAGGAAACTTGGGAAAAAAATTGAGTTTTTAAAATTGATAATTCTGCCTTATCAACTTCCAGTATAAGCACAGCTCCAGGTTTTAGATCAGAATGGACTCTTTTTTTCCCATCGTGCTCTATATTTTTAAAAGTATACAAACACTTTAGAAAGCCAACCTGAGAGTCACATTTTTGTTCTTCAGTTTCCAAATACGACTTTGAAGCAAATAGCTGTGGTTGGTCCGAAGCAATTAGTGGTGACCACTTTGCCTGGGTGTGGAGCTCTAGAAGTAACCTTCCTGCCAACTTTGAGCAACAGGCCCCATCCCGTGATCATGCTCACAGCACAGCTCAAGGTAAGAGACAAGCAGGGGTCATCGTAATCACCTCTGTTTACCTTGGTCAGGTCTAATAAGAGGAAGAGAAGCAGATAATGTTCTGTGTTACCAGAACAAGTAGTAGGATAGCTGAATATGGTCAATTATGTTGTCTACATGGAATTACCCCTTTATGGATGGTGAGGATGGAGTACAGATATTTTGGGGCTAAATTAACTGAAATTACCAGTTGTTTTTGGTGTCATTTAGACCTAGACGTATATCATACTTTAATATTTATAAGAACAAATTTGACCAGCAATCAGTTTTATTGATTTTCAGTTGTTGTATAGTCTTAATTTTAGTTGGATGTGAAACTTAATTTAGTGTCAAGTTAAGAGACAGATGTCTCACTTTAGAATCTAATAAGGTAACTTACGACTTGTTTTTGTATCCAGATAGGGCATTGTATGTTCATTCTGAAGAAAAACAGCAGCTTGTCACAAGTTGCTAAACTCCAGAGCTCAACTGTCAGCCAGATAGGACCTGGATGCACACTTTCGTTCTGGTAAATATTAAAAACAGTGGCCAATTACTCTAGCAGCCCAGTGGTGGCAGGCATTCTGATTTGCCCCTTGTTTTGCTTTAAAAAGCAATATTGCATTAGATTCGCACAACCAGCATTTCACTGAAGAGCAGATTATCAGTACTGGTTGTGTTCTTAAGATGAAAGGGGCTCTTTCTCTCCCACAGTAGGTTCTAATTGGCTTGGGCGCCTTACTCAGCCTTTTCATCTGCCTCTAGAAAAAGTCAGTCTTGGCATTTACGATGGGATCTCGGCTGCCAGTGACATCAGCTTTGAAAACTGGACCCTTCCTCTCCCTGTGGAGGGCTGCAAAGGGCCACATGGTTTCTGACGCTGACACACCAAGACTTGCATAGAGGAGCTTCGGCTGTGGTCTGGTGGATGGTTGTGGTGATTATACTGATGAGGTCGACTGCGGTAAGTATTTTTGTTTTTGTTTTGTTTTGTTTTGTTTTTGGTTTCGCACTCATTTGATTATGATGATCTTGATAGGTTTACTTTTTTCTAGCCAGTCAAGCCTAATACACTAAGCATTGTTCCAAAGTTGATGAATATCACGTGTGATTTAAGTAATTAGTCAAGCCATCAGTATTTATTATGTAGATCTGTGAACTAAATGCTGGAGATTCAATGTTGAATACAACTCTACAGAATCCCTGCCCTCACAGAGCTTAAAGCCTAATTGAGGAAAGATATTATTCAAATATTTAATAAATAAATATAAGATAGCAGCTTTGACAGGACTTACAAATAGGGGTTCTGTGACTTTACCTAATAATGCGTTGGACTTCCTAGAGGTGATGACTTAGCTGAGATCTGGAAAACCGCAAGTCAAAGCACATATTCACAAGCTGCCGTCTGTGACCACGTGGCAGACGGAAGATGCCCACGTGTGGCTGGTGCAGGGAGGCCAAGGGGAAAGAGGGCCCAGAATAAGGACAGAGATGTCCGGGAAGGCCAGGGTCGCAGATCTTCGTGGTCCATATTGAGGAAGCTTTTCTTCATTTGAAGGTTTTTACAAAGGAAGGTAACCCAATAAGATTGGCACAATCGGAAATGTCACTATGGGTGTGATGTAAGGCACGGGTGGGAGGAGAGTGGATGCAGGAGACCTTTGCGGGGTCAGCAGCCTGAACCCGTGACAGAAGTAGAGATGGAGGGACATTCGATGATGGTTTGGCCACGGGTTGCAGAGAGTGAGGTGTCAAAGCTACGTCTGAGGTTCCGGTTTAAGTCACCAAAAAGCTTGTGTATGTGATGACTGTGTACGTCTTGCAGTTAGTTTAATAAACTTAGCTCCACAGAGCACCTAATGCTCTTGCTCCAGAAAATGAATCCGAAGCTAATAGTTGTGGTTTAAATTTTTAATTACAAAAATCTGTCAGGAAAAAAAAATTTTTTTGGCATCTTTTCTTCTGCAGAAATAGTAAAAAATATTTAAAATTCAAGCCATGTAACTCTTAAGTTGGGAGGCCAATTATAAACCAACGTAGAGCTGCAGAATGCTGAGTACATCACAGGAAACATCACATTAAGAAATTTCCATATAAATCGTTGTAGAGAGTTTTGCTTATATGTGATCTCTGATACAGTCAGGCATTTCATTACACAACTAATATTTGAGTGGACATAAACAAAATTGATGATTTAGGCAATGGCTATTATAAAGCATGTTACTCATCATACATCCAA
Source organism: Rousettus aegyptiacus (assembly GCF_014176215.1). NCBI lineage: Eukaryota > Metazoa > Chordata > Mammalia > Chiroptera > Pteropodidae > Rousettus > Rousettus aegyptiacus. The sequence continues at coordinate 88,101,413 of NW_023416285.1, read as the reverse complement.
TTTATTCTTTGCGAATTTGAAAGGCTTTTTGTCCCTTTCAAGCCCTCCAAATCCGTTTTTTTAAAAACGTTGATCTATTGCTAAAAAATAAGCAATTATCCCTCAAACTTCTCAGTATTAGTAAAATAGGATTATGACAGGACAACTAAAATATCAATTTTATATTGTGAATAAATATTAATGAAAGGGAATGGTAGTGGCATTGGATTGTCAGTTTCACAGGTTTTTATCTAGACCTAATATTACTTTTTTACACAGACTACATTAGACATCCCCAAATCCTTGCTGTCTTTCCTGAGGCGTGTTCAGGGTTATGGTCTTTTTCTAAGGGCGGAGCTACGTATATTCCCTTTTAAAATGAAGATTGAGCGTGTAGTCAGTATGAAGACAAGCAATCTACAAATCTGTTGGCTTCAGTGCCAGTATTATGTCAAATAACTCAGCAGCTTGACATTCTCCTTCTGCTCTCCAGCCAAAGACTGACACCTCAGGAGTATACTAGGTCCCCAGTTCACGTCACAGCTGGGCTTGATTAGTCACAAGCGAGGAGATATCAAAGGAATGCTCATCTCGCATTTGACATTTACTCACTTGGTTCTCTTCATTAGATCCGAGCTCCTGTTCTCTGCTTTTCAGAGATGGGTGATTTGTTCTTGCCTGGCTGAATTTATTCACATACACTTTTATTTATTGTTTCAGTATTTGTTTACCTTTGGCACCAAATACAGTTAAATTAAGATGATATTTTTCAAAAATATTCATTTATATAAATGAAGCTAAAATGTCGAGCTACTCATTAATTCTAAACCCTTTCATTCTGCCCAAATAATGTCAAATGTACATTCTATCTCACTTACGCTAAACGAAATACTCGGTGTTGACAAAATCCTCACATCTTGAAAAATGAATACATTCCTACATTATCCGAGAAATTTAGGTCGAGGTTTCAATTGATAAGGAGCTAGTCAGTTCTTTATAAGTGCTTCAAACTTATCTAGTGACCGAGGGAGTTAGAAGTTTAAAAGCTCCAGTTTGAAGGAGTGACAAGCCACCGAGAAGAAAAGACTACCACCGAGGAGACATAGCTAAGAATCAGCAAGACCGACGACATAACGTTTGGCATAAATAGGGCTGGAGAAAGGAGTGAAGTGTTCACAGCACGTCGGGAAGATGGCGTATGCCAAGGGCAAGGATAGTTAAAGTGAACAGGAAGTTAATTTAATTTGGGAAAGTTGAAGCTTGAAAGATAAAGTTTAGATTTAAGTTTAGATTAAAAGTCTACACCCAAGGATTTTAATAGAGAAGAAAAATAATAAACTATTGTCAAAGGGTGGTCATTTTGGCACTGGTATAGAAAGGACACTTGGATGTGGGACAGGATGAAGTCAGACGAATTTTTGAGCAAAGTTTGGAAAACACCTGCGTCAGATTCAACATGGATCCCTGGGCTTCACCCAGCATCTAACAAACTAGTACTCCTGCAGGTTTTACCAGAGTAGGCATTTTTACCATGCATCCCAGATGATTCTGAAAGATTGAGATCTATAAAAATGTGACCATTCTAAGAAGGTCAGTAGTGCGCTCAGTATTATGAATTGAAACCTCTTTAGAAGTTATGACTTGAAATTTTCTTCAAAATAGTTGTGTAAAGAAACCCTTCTCTTGTTTTCATTCACTAGCCTCTGAACATGAACGTGGTTCGAACATCTTCCCTTGTTGACATGGTCACGTGACCCTCGTCACAGGGTGCTCTGTAACAAGTTGTTTTGCAGCATGGATTTTTCATAGAAATTTCATAGTGGCGATATGGACTCGGGAGAAAGAGATATATCCCCTGTCCCCGAAACATGCTGGGAAAAGGAATTAAAGAGTCCTCACAAATTCTAAATAACTTTAAAAAATGAATGTATTAGTTAAAACCAGCTTAGATGAAGCAATAAGAATATTTCAAAAGGAAAAGATAAAAACACTGTCTAGGTTTTAAATTTTTAAGACTGCCAATCCAAGAGCAATCTAGGATAACAAGTACAGTAATCTCTATTGGATCTATAGTTTTAATGATACAGCTACACGCATCTGGTGTTCACATTCTGGAATAAATGGAGCACTGCTTGTTACATCCGAATGTATCCCACAGTATTAGTACGTAGAATCTCAGATTTATAGGCACTTTCTCACCCTCGTATCCACACCTACAAAAAATACACCAGCTGAAATGCAAAATGTCCAAGAAAATTACTTTTGGAAAAGGAAACATGATGTTGACAAACCCTGTCATGGCCACGTACTAATCATTTCTCTGCAGTCTTCCATCTGCTTTCATCAAGGTCAATGTATCATTTAATAATGTAGTGTAGTGTATTAGTGTTAGTATAGTATATTATTTCGTAACTAGTATAAATAACTAATCATAATTTCTAACAAAGGGAACACAACGAGATTCTTTATCTTATCTGGTTTCACCTGCATGCCACGTTAACTTAAATGAGGGTCTAGGTACAAACTGAAAAGTACCTATTTCATACAAGTACCTATTATCTGATTTTTTTTTTCAGCTGCCTTTATTGGTAGCATACCACAGATGTCATATCAGAATCATAAAATTTGAATACAGTTTGACTTGTTTAATATTAAAAATAGCTGAGGCACTTTCTAACCACGTATTTGAACCCGGATGTACTGTTGAGCCTCCAGTGTTAAGGATCGATTACTTCGTGGGGTTTCCTGCCCTCCTTCAGGATATATGACAGAAAATATTTTCTTAGGCTGAATTGAAGTCTGTCTCTCTTTTGCTTTTCTCTTGGAAGATTGAGTTTCTCCGCATGGATTCATTATCAGTAATCACTGATAAGTGTCACAAAAACCAGTTCAATGCAAGTTTTTAATGCTTGGGCACTGCAGGACCCAGGGCTTACCATCTCCAGCTCCCTTTCTCCTAATGTGACTTCTTTTTTTCTGAAATGTATATTTAGGTATGAGGTAGGTCTCAGGAGGGGACGTGTGCTTTTGAAGAAAAGATTCTTCAGCTAGATCTCTTAATACCATAGAACTTTCTGACTCAATCTGAAAGAATTCTGTTGTGTTCTAGTAATATCCTTAGGTAATAAATTTTTTAAAAAGAGATTTTTCCTGGGGGGATTTTATGGTGAAAATTTTTTAAAATCTTATTCAAAATCATAATTTATTTATTTTTTTGTTTGTGGACTATACCTTTAAATTTTAAATGGTACATCATGTTTCAGTGCTCCTAGGAAAAAAATGTTTCTGAGGTTATGTCGTAAATAAAACAGGACCATATTTAATAGCGTTAAGTCAGTCCCACTTCCCATAAAATTATGTGCAGAAATGTTAAAAGTATAAATTACACATGCAGGCTCATATAACATTTTCCTTCAAGGTGTGTATAGTTGCTGGAATTTGCATCGAAAAGTTTCGGATACTGGCTCAACGCCTGCATAGCAACACTTGTAGATCTGCTGCTCACTGTACAGTCTCAAGCTTCTCATACGCTGTCCTCCTCAGCTGAATTAAAACATAGTAACAGCTGATTATGTCAGTCCTTCATCCAATCCTGTTGCAAAGAAATGAGCTCAGGTTCCAGACTGAAGAATATGTGGGGAAGGGGAGAAGAAAAGGGTAGGCAGAGGTTATTACGGGAGTCTAGGGGCCAGAAAACAAGTTTAATTTTTTTAATAAATCCATTATTTAAATCCTACTATACTTAGTAGGACTTAATACTAAATGTCATTAAATTTTTTCGACCCTTCAAAATTATAGTAGAATATGATTATGGATCATTAAGCATGGGCATACACTTTATTTATATGAATAATAATATGTATTATTATGGGTCATTAAACATTAGAAAATCATAAAAAATAAAATATACTATGGTAGTATCCAAATATTTTATAATCCATGATAGAATGAAACAAAGAAGGAGGGAAAGAGACAGAGAAAGCAAGATTTGGGTTATTGGGTTGAATTTTTAAAAATTAAAATTGTTGGGTAAAAAAAGGTTAGAAAATTACTAAGTATGTTTTAATTACAGTGTGTCCCTTATCCATTCATAGTCTGTGCCCTGTTTTGGAAGTTCATTTGTTATTTGTTTCTTTTTGTCCCCGGTACTGCATGTGCCAACCATTTGGGCCCTTTCTCCTCATGGACGCTTCCAAATCACTTTACCTGCCTTCTGGCTAGATTTGGTAGAACGGAGTCAGAAAACATAGACCCAGTGGGAGGGGTGACCATGTCAGATTTTGCAAATTTGCCACAGCGATGCAGTCCAGCTGAGGGGCTTCGAGTGGGGTCAAAATATCAGTTGCAGGATTTACTTGCCATTTTGGAATTATGGTGAAAATGCTAGATATAAAAACAGCTGTCCTGCTGGCCTCCTCTTTGTAAAGAAGTATTTAACCACACTTGTGTGAAGCTGTCTATATGAAGGAGCATATTAGATTTTCCGTGCTGATTTATTTTGCTAAAAACTGTACTTTCAAGTAGCACATTGGATAAGAATCTCGTTCAGACTGTAGCTCTATATCTAGCTGGACAAACGAAGCAAGTTTATTTCCTTCTGGTATATTGTTCATTTTTGAGGCATAAACTCTTTGAAATATTCTTCTAATGTGTTTTTCCTCTGCTGGTCTAAACTTATTTTGATCATGTGAAACATTTCAGATTTGCTTTTTCTCTGTGCTTCCTTCCTTCCTTCCTTCCTTCCTTCCTTCCTTCCTTCCTTCCTTCCTTCCTTCCTTCCTTCCTTCCTTTCTTTCTTTCTTTTCCTTTTTTCTTTCTTTCTTTTCTTTTCTCTTTACTTTCCTCTTCTCTTTTCTTTTTCCTTCCTCCCTCCCTCCCTCCCTCCCTCCCTTCTCTCTCTCTCTCTCTCTCTCTCTCTCTCTCTCTCTCTCTCTCTCTCTCTCTCTCTCTCTCTCTCAACAGTATAACATATTGAACAAAGTAGTTTTGCTTGCTGATATTGATGACACATGATTTTGGCTTTTATCTTCAGTAGAAAATCAATGTGTCACAGTGTTCACTAAGAAAAAGGTATGGGGACTCTTTGTAATTCTTTGTCAGATGATTGCCTTATCGTGATTTATGCCTTTTAACTTTTTCTCATTTGGCAGAAAATACGGTATTGCTATCTGTGAGAGCAAAGCAATCTATACCAATTTATGCCCTCAGTGCGACTTTCTTCTAGGACTGTTTATAGGACATATTAACTCACAATAGATTAGAGATACAATACCTTTTCCTTTCCTGAACATGGCAGATGGATGATTTTGGTTCACATCCACATTTTTATCTAAAAATTTTGAGTAAAAGTATTCCCAGAGTTTCGAGGTCTAAAAAAAGAAATTTAATGCTTTTTGTCTTAACAGAATTGTCCTTATAGCAGGATTGCCATTTGGAATTGCTTTAGGATCTATTCTGAAATTATTTTCAAAACAGCATTGTCAACTCATGCCAAAGTAAAATCTGATTATAAACTTTCGAAAACTAATTTTTTGAAACAGAATTCAAGATATTATCTTTCAAGTATTTTTTTTTTTTTACCAGAACACAGTTTGGTTTGTTATGTCATTACTTACATTAGAAACAATATTTTATTGTTACCATTTGAACTTTTTTATTGAACTTAAAAATTATTAGGTCTCCCTTTGTACTTGTATAGGTCATCCTTACATTTTGTGGTATAAAGCCTTCTGCCAAGGGGAGAGAAACAGAAATATGAATGAATGCAATGCTGAAATGTTTAAGATTAAAGATGTTTATTGATCCCTGAACCAGTTTCCAGGATGGTTAGAGGATGAAGATGGAGAAAAGTTGTAAAAAATGATAAAAATAGGAGTCAGTCCCCAGAACCCCAGACTTATGATTTATTGGAAAATTCCATGATGCTCCTAAAGCCTCTGTTTACAGAGTATCTGACAAAGGACTTTTCCTCCCAATTTCTGTGCGAGTTGCTATCCATGGAAATTTTATTTGCATTCGTAACAACTGAAATTTCTAGAAAATTTGGGAGGTTCATGTAGACTACTTAGGTGGTTTGAAATGAGGACTGTCCTAGAAAATCTCGAATGAGTGTCCTCGTATATAAGCACATCCTTATCAGGTATAATATATTTCTATACCTCTGTGTCTCTAAATTCACTATTTTATGTACAGATGTATATGTGAAAATACACTTTTTCCATCATTAGCATGATTGCCATGATTTTTATTCATATGTATCATTAGTATGATTATCTTTTTAACTACAGTGTTCCTCTTATTGCCTGATCCAGTACAGAGCAGACCTTCCCCCACAGTCTCCCTGTACCTTCATACAGTTAAAAGCAATCAAAATCCACTAGCAAGTATGAAAGACGATAGAACCCACCAAGGCCCTATCTTAGGATAAGGCTTTGTTTTTCTTCATCAAACACAGTGTGTCACTACTTGCTTTGCTCTCCAGCCCTCCACTGTTCCCCCTGTGTTGTTGTCCCTGGCTTTCTGACCTTCGATTTGATTCCATTCTAGGATTTCTCCTCGCTTTCCCGGCTTCTCTGCTATTCCTGCTCTCATGGGTAGTGACGGCGCCCTCTGTAACTCTCGGCATTATTCCTGCTCAGAGAACTCAGGGGTAGGTGTTGCATGTGTCATTCTATCTAATAAACTCCATGCACCTTGGGCCTACAATTGTTAGTGTTACATGTATATTAAAAATTATAATGCTACATACACTACTGTGCTTTTATGCAATGTTACAACTACATCAACCTGGTATAAAATGTGAGTTCATTGCACTTTACATTTTGAGAAGCTCGGGTTAAAATTGAATTTTTGGTACTATAAATTTAACTTTTCACTATATTATAGAGTGAATTCAGGCTTTTGAACAAAATATAGTATGGACTTTGGAGTAGAACTGCTTAAGTTCGAATCCTGGCTCTGTTATTTATTAGTTATGTAGCCTTAAGAAAATTATGTAACCTCTCTGTGCCATAATTTCTTCACTTGTAATTGGACATAATAATAATAATACCTACCTTGCATAATTTTCATGAAGATTACATTTGTGTGTGTGTGTGTGTGTGTGTATGTTGTGTGTGTGAAATGCTTAGAAGGGGGCCAGGCATACAGTAATTACTCATATGTTAGCAATAACAGCACCAATAATAATGTAATAATAATAAATATATTAGGCATTCTTAAGTTGAAAAATAAAATTGAAGGTTGTCATTGAGCTAGAATAAATATTATAGGATTTCTGTCCCCTCTCTAAATGGTTGAGGACATAAGAGACCTTTCCTCTATCTTTATGCCTAATTATTCTTAACAAAGAAAGAAAATCATTTTCCCCCCTATGGTAGCCAGAGCAAACCGACTGTTCTTTCTCTTATCATGCAATAAAATGATAAAATGTCAATGTCATAATAATAATAATAGTTTTGGGGGTCATAATGACAGAGTGCAGTGAAATTTAAACGATAATAAAGGAGTCGTATGGAGAACATTATGCTGATAAATTAGACAACTTAGGCGAAATGAACACAAAGTACCAAAACTGAGTCAAAAAGAAGTAGGAAACTCAGTGTCCTGTATCGGTTAAAGTAATTTAATTCACATTAAAACTTTACATAAGGAAATAATTTGCAGATTAATTATGATAAATTAAATCAAAAAGAAAAAAGAAAGAAAAAAGAAAGGAGGGAGGAACATTTCCCAACAGAGACCAGTATTTTCCTGAAACTAAAACCAGAGACATTAGGAGAGAAAAAAAATGAGAGACCAATATCTGTTATGGACTTAGATGCAACATTCTTCACACAATTTTAACAAATGTTTTCTAGCAATATTTGAAATAAAGTGATAATACTGTGTGACCAAATGGGGTTTATCTCAGTTCTTCCAATGCACGTTTCTGTTAACATCTGAAAATCTACCACGTTACTAGAGAAAAAGGAGTCAAATCATGTGATCATCTCAATAGGGGCACGAAAAGAATTAACAAAACCTAACAACCCTTTTATACCAAAAACTCTCAGCAAGCCAAGATTCGCAAGGAACATTTTCGCGCTGATTACATGTGGTCAAAAAAATCTACAGCTACCAATATATATATTTTTTAGATATATATTTTTAATTTTTTTTTTCAGATAAATGAATGTGACTTTTTAAAATTTTGTATTAGCTTCAGGTATACAGCACAATGGTTAGGCATTTATATGATTCATAAAGTGATCCCTCAGTTGCTGGAGCATCCATGTGGCACTACACATTACAGTAATACTGACTGTTCGCTACACTGCGCTCCCCATCCCCAGGGCTGTGTTCTGACTCCTAATTTGCGCTTCTTCGTCCCTTCACCTTCTCTACCCAGCCCCCAGCTGCCATTACACTTAACGGTGAAAGACAATCCTTTCCTCAAAAGATTGAGAAGAATTCAAGGATATGGGCTCTCCCCACTTCTTTAAAATATTGTAATGGAGGTCCAAACTAGTGAGTGCAAAAGAGAGAAAGGAAGAGGAAAGGAAAGAAAGAAGGCAGGAAGGCAGGCAGGAAGGAAGGAAGGAAAGACAGGATGGAAGGAAAGGGGAGACACATTTTAGAAAGGAAGAAAAACACTGTATTCTCAGATGACATGAAATGTATACATAGAAAGTTCCTGGAAATATGCAGAAAAGTACTAAAACTTAATGTAGATTTAAGCAAAGTCATAGGGTACAAGGTTAATAAATAATATTAATTGTATCTCTATCTACAATTAGCAAGCTATTGGAAAATGACATTATATAAACTACTCAGCTTACAATACCATTAAATACAATAAAATACTTAGACTTAAATTTAAAGAAAAATGTACAGATCTGAAATTTATAAAACAATATGTGAAATTAAAGAAAACCTAAGTAAATAGAAATATATATATGAAGTTCACAGGTAAAGGCTTACTACTTAACAGATGATAATCATCCCCAAATTAATCTCTAGATTCAATACAATACCAGTCAACCCTATAGGCCTTTGTGGAGAAGTTGCAAAACTGATTTAAAAATTTTTGTGGCAATTCAGAGGTCTTAGGATAGCCAAATAATTTCTTTTAAAAGAATGAGCTGGCTTATATTTCATCATATTTACAAACATTCCAGATTTCAAGTCATATTATAAAGCTGCCTTAAAGAATAAAAAGTTTAGAAAGAGACCTACCCTTATGTGGCCGGTTCGGTAGGAAAATAAGAGTTTCTTTAAAAACTATGCCGTTAAAATTGTATATTAAATGAAAACTGTGAACTTCAGCACTAACCTTAAACCCTACTCTCAAAGTAACTGAAGATGTGTCATATACATAATGAAAACAGAAACTTTTAAGAGCTATTGTTCCTGTCTAAAATGTGCTTAAATAATTCCAGCCCTCCAGAGGTTCTTAAATAAACAAAAGCAAAGCAAAACATAGCAAAAGATAAATATTGTAACAGACTTTGAGGATCAGTGTATAGATTTTAATTATCTTTTAAATTTCTGTCACCTGGCAGAATAGATTATACAGTTTTGATTTACTGGCCATGAATTAGCTGTGTCCACACGGTGTCTTCTGAGTAGTTTGTTGCTGATACCATCATGTGTCACCTGGATCCTCCCCCAGGACTGAAGACCTCCTCCCCAGCTGCCGGGAGGGTTGGCAGCTCACGCCCCCAGCAGGTTCTCCCCAGAAGTTGCCCTCGGGAGCTGACCTGTTGGGGTGTGGTGTCCGCTTTTTGGACATAGCGCGTATCTGAAGAACATTCAGTGCAGAGGACAAGAGAGTTCGGGATTCTAGCCTCAATGCAGGACGACTTTGAAAGACCACCCCTGCCCCCTGTGTGGTCGGCGGAGGCCCTTGCTGTGACTGCCTCACAGCTCAGTTGCAGCCTGCACTCAGGGCTACTCTCTCACTCCCCTGTGGCTGTTGCTCACGAGGGAGCTCCCCAGTTCTGTACCCGAGTCTCTCTCTCGAATCTGTTTCACAGGAGGTTTTCAGCCTGCGACTGTTTCCGTTAGGTTCTGGCCATACGTGACGCTCATTCATGGAAAACCAAAGCTAGATCATGGAGTTTTATCTTCTTTTTTCCCTTGTAGCCTCTATTTCTGCCAAAGCTTTACAACCAGGAGGAGGTAAGAGCTGGTTGGTTCCTTCCCAGACTGATTTAGGGGAGGGAATTGGTGCCTCTGAACAAAAAGGATGGCTCCCTTCCTTCAACCCTTGGTAGGGGACAGAGAAAAAAAAGTAAAAGCTGTTGCTTTGGACCTCCTGAGTCTCAAGGAAAAAGGGGAAAAGCCAGTGTTTTGACATCATGAATTATGGGAAGGAGGGGTCCTGGGTAGGGTACAGGTCAGTTGGACATAGAACAAAATTAACAGCACACCCCGTGTGCCAGGGTGCTGTGTTTTGTACACCCTCTTTTTATAATCTCCCCAAAACACTTAGAGGAAGGTTTTACTCTTTCATGGAGAAAATGAGGATTGTTCTGTAAAAAGTTAACGACTCTGTGTTATTTTTATACCTTTTCTATAAGTCTATAATTAGGTCAAAAGAAACCATTTTTTTAAAACATTAAGTAGTGGAACTAGGTTTTTAAGATTTGAGGTGTAGGTCCAGAGTTCACTTCTTAATTACTAACCTAAATTGCTTTTAAAACAAAAGTTCTCTTGGACTCCAACCAGGGCAGAGTGACATGAGTGTGTGCCCTTTCGCACAGGTTGAAATGGAGTGTTTATCCCCATGACAGTCACTTGAAACTGTTATAGATATGTTCTGTTGCAAATGTAAGTTTTATACGTTATCGGTCTGATATTAGCACTTAGATTACAATTACCTAAAAAAACAGGGACCAATTTCTAATCATTTTCACTGTATCAGCTAGAATCAAAAGCACATATGTAAACATGGAGATGAATTTTAGTGAACATGGTGGTGACAATGTCCAAATGAATGAATATGTGACTCCCACCCTCTTACCGTTTGCTTTCCCTGTGTTCCCTAGATAGGAAAAAAATGCCTGGGGCAGCCAGCTTGTCCCCCACACTTGTAGTTAATGGCGCTTTAACGCTTCGGCATCTCTAAGATGCTTCTTATCTTTCTGCACAGACCCCAGTCCTTGCAATGTAGAAGAATCGCTGTACTTGAATAAAAGTGTTCAATTAAAAAAAAAGTTTCCAAGAAGCTTTAAAAAATGTAATTGGAAACAAGTGTTCTTCCTACTGATTTTTGACATGACCCTTTGTATTTCTAGCATATGTTAAGATGAAAAATTGATTTTATATTTAATATGAAGCATAGTGTAATGAAAAATAAGATTGTAATGAAAAAAGAATAATTCTAAAGTCAATTTGCTTTCGTTTAAAGAATTGGATTAAAACGAGTTAGCTTATAATCATCATGTTTACAAATAATATATCTTTTTTCAATGCAGTGTTTTGTGTGTGTGTGGGAGGGAAATAATTTTGTTAAAACTGGTCCCATTAGATTAACCTAGTAGTTACATTGTTTTAAGATGGCTTTGATATGGAATTTTATTCTTTTGTTTTTGTTAGATGTAGATGTTAATTTTACTACTAGGCTGAGTTTAATATTTTATGCTGTACATGTAAAGCAAACTTTTATTTTTATAAGTACTGGGGAAACAATATGATAAAGTTTAAATGGTATCAGTCTAGGAGTTAGAATATCTGGATTGTAAGGTTTAAATTTTCCACTAGTAATAGATGTTACTTAATCTTTTAATGACCTAACTCCTCATCAGAATAATGAAATGATCTATGAATTGTTTCTAATTATGAAATTCTACAAATTCAGTTATTTATTTATTCTTATTATTTTTAAAATTAATTTATTTTTAATGGAACATTGGTTAACAAAATCCAATTTTTCAGCTGTACACTTAACAGCAAGGCAAATTCAGTATTTTAAATTCACAGTTGAACTCTAAATTTTTTTTGTATGTTGTCAGTCACAAAAATCCTTATTAAGAAACTAAAATTTACCTTTATTATATCTTAACATAAGATTTCCTTAACTTTTAGTGTAAGCTATCATGAACGGCAATTATTTTTGAGCCCCTAAAATACATTCAAGATCACAGTTTATATTTTTAATTTCCTTTTCAATAATTCAAATTTTACTGATAGATATCAATCGCTCTGCTATGATATATTTTAGAGATGGCCATTTCCCTGTCTTTTTTCATATCAGCAAAAAGTGACAATATACTGAAAGTAAATAATAAGTTAATTGCCCCAAAGAAATGGAACATAAACAGCAAAAACTAACTTTAGGGTATAATCTGTGTAAATCTCAACTTAGTTCAAAGGGAACCTTTCTATTTAAGCGTTAATTAATGTCTGTCGATATATTCATTTGTTCACAGATGTTAGGTCCTACAATGCTCAAAGCTCTCTGCCACTTGGTGGGGATACAAACACAAATAGGTGATCATTGTCCTTATGAAACGCCTATTATAAAGGCGACAAAGTGAGACAGAGATGCAAACGCAAATTTTTACTATCAAAAGGAAGTGATCTCACTCAGCATGGTAGTATCGAGGAAGGTGTTGAGCGACTGACATAGCGAAGCATCGGTTTGAAGTTCGGCTGTGTTGGAGGAGGGCGTCGGGGAGGAAGGAAATAAGGAGGCCCATGTAGGGAGCCGTACACACACGAGAGGCAGCATGCCGATGTGAAGAAGCACCAGGCAGTTCTGGCGTTCATGGTGCCAACAAGCTGAGCCAAGAAGAGGTAGGCAGAAGCCAGATCAGGGAATGTCTCGGATGTCATGGTCAAGAATGAGTGCACTGACCTGCAGGTGATGGGGAGCCACCGAAGGTTTTGAGCCACTCAGAAGGGACTTTTAAGTAGACTGCTCTGTTGGCTGGATTCTGGTGGGAACGACATTGGGTCATGTATGGAGAATATTTAAAGTGTGAGACCAAAGGTAGATGGAAGATGCAGATGACTCTTTAAGCATAGGTTTCTGTCTCAGGCTTTGACCAGTTGGTGCAGGTGTGATTGAAACTCTTTCCTGGACTGGACCACAGCTCATGGCGTAAGCGGGTAGGATATTCATGGAGATGTCACTTAAGGAAGGGATATTCATGCAGGTACAACCGAGAAGTCTGGGGAAGTTTATGCTCATGGGGCCACCCATGGCCAATAGGGGATGAACTCCTTTTCTCCTCCCACATTGACAGTTTTTACATTATTTTATAGGGCTCCTCAGAAGGTGCATTAGGTTTCAAAACATCAAAAGCCAGGTTGAAGAGTATCCTTATAATCAGCATGCAGTCCTTCTCTGTATCTCTCCGCTTTCAATATTTTGCCTCACATCAGAAAAAATATTTTGATCTTCCATTTGAAATTCCCTTCGATAAAAAATATTTGATGTTCCATATCTCCAAAACCTGGATGCCTACCTGTAAAACCATCAAAAACACATAAAAAGGAAGTTTACTTTATAGAAAATGTGGTTTTACAGATGAAGCTGTAATTTTCAAAAATACTTTAAAATCCTACATGCCTTTACTTTTTATAAGCCTCATCTAAGAGTAGAGTTCACCTAAGAGTTATACCTAAGATACATAATATAAATGATATTTTATTTATTTTTTTTATTTTAACTTTTTTTTAACTTTTTTTTTTTTTTTTAGGCGAGACAACCCTTGGTTGACCTCACATATTGCAAGGACCTTGTCAGCTTGCAATCCCTTATTTTTTTATTTTTTATGCCTACAGCACCTGGTCTTCCTAGGTGGTCTCCCATCTAAGTAAGTACTAACCAGGCCCAAGATCAGACGGGATCGGGCTTGTTCAGGCTGGCATGGCCATAGACTAGAAAATATATTTTACGTTTCAAAATTTTAGCTAGGACTCTTTGAAAATTGAGAAGATCTACAAATATTCCTAAACTTTTTTTTTTTTTTTTTTCAGTTTGAGAGCTGAGGTGAATACAGAGTTCTTAAACTTTACTTTGATGGAAAAGAAATATGGTTTCTATAAAGGCAGATTTAAAATGGTTTAGTCTCAGTTATTCAACAGTAAATGATTTGTTGAAAGTTTTACATTTTAAAATTGTTTACTAACAAAGTTAGAGATTATGAAAGGACCTTTTAATTGTGTTATTGATTCTAACCCTCCCAGGCATTTGCAACTTTTCCTGTCAAGAGCTCACAAGTAAATATTTTAGCCTCCATGGGACATAGGGTCACTGTCATGACTCCTTAACAGAGCATTATATATGAAAACAACTTAGAGAATAAAAAAACAAATTGGCATGGCTATGTTCCAGTTAAAAACATGTTTTTTGTTGTTGTTGTTGTTTTCATACTTCCAATTAAAGAAAAAGATCAAAACATTATTCACAAGTTGACTGACCTCTGATCTTTACAACCAGCCACTGTAGATTTCACAAGATCATTATATTCTTTCAACATTATAATAGAAGTAGGATTTTTGTTGTTGATCTTAGAAATTATGTGTCATCCTTATGCATGATTCTTTGCTGTTATGTTGGGTTTTTTTCCCCATGGTGTGGCATTACCAATCTGAACATAACTTTAAAATATTTCCAGGCATTCTGCTTTGTTTAAATGGCTGTATAATTAAACAGCCAACACTCGCTGGCCTTTTCTCTCTTACCCTGGAGACAGAACACACTGATTATTAACTGAAAGGTACACTGGGAATTGTATCAGTCCTTCTCGATCATTTATTTTTAGGAATATATACCAAGAACAAGCTTAGGGTAGAACCAGTCTCTGGCACTCCAGAAGCCTAGGGCATGGAATAATGACTCTGATGATGTTAAAAACAAAATATCTTTTCAGAAAACTTAATAGAATAGGTTAGAAAGAGGTCACTGCAAAATAGTGTGAAAGGGGTTAAGAAGGGAAAACTTACTTTTAACTCTAAGATTCTTATGAAATCTGTGAAAGTGAATGTACTACCCTTAAATTAATCCAAAGTAATCGCCTTTAATAATCTGCATATTATGACTGTTCATTCTACTATCTAAAAATGCATCCTAAACCAATATATAGTTTTCTAAGAATAGTCCATTTACCCATCATTTAAAACATATTAGGTGACGTTCTCTTACATTACCTCATCACACCATACTATTTATACATACAATTCACTACATTTATTTACTCACTGACTTCTTCAGATGTCTTACC
Organism: Rousettus aegyptiacus; assembly: GCF_014176215.1. NCBI lineage: Eukaryota > Metazoa > Chordata > Mammalia > Chiroptera > Pteropodidae > Rousettus > Rousettus aegyptiacus. Next base: position 88,086,219 of record NW_023416285.1, on the reverse strand, counting down.
TTTCCTTATGTGCTGAGATAATTGTATGTAAAATTAATTTAAAAATTAGTGAGAGGTGAAGCTTTGATTTCCATGTGACTCAAAGTTAGGAGAGCTGTAGGGCTAGTGGCTTTTTTTAAAAAAAGTCCATCACTTTCCTGTATTTTGTATAGAACCAGCAGACATGTCAACATGCAACTCAGAAACCAGGTTGTTTTATATGCATATCTAGACTTAAGATTTGCATTGAGACTTGGTTATTGCAGAGTTCATCTGGTCCCTTTAATACATGTGAAAACACCACGGCCTTGAGTGTGAGTTAAGAGTAAGGACAGCTGCTCCTGTCACGTGGACGTCTATCCGTACCTCCCACAGAGGGACATGAACTGGGACAATCAGGACAGGAGCAGTGAAAACGATATCTCAGCTGACTTTAAAATGTATTATGCTGTCTCATGATTTTTATCAATGAGTTTGCAGCTTTGCACAAGCATAGCTCTTAAAATATTAGGGATGAAGAGAAAACTTAAGTAGATTTTATACTAAGTGGCTTTCATATTGTTCTAGTTCTAATTTTGTTTCAATATCTAAATGCTGTCATTAAAGGAGATTTGTTTTCCACACAAGTTTAAATACTGAGAGTTTACTATGAGATACAGTGTTATTTTAGATAATAACATACATAATGGAGAGAAAACAATAAATTCTCAGGAAGTAGAAACTTACAGGGAGCTCATCAAAATTAAAAATATTTTTTTCCTTGTCTTTAGTTAGTACATAGGAGGCTACAAGATACAACTAGGTATTCTCCAGAGTTTAGGAAAAAGAGCAAAAATTTTTTTGAGCAATAGTATTAATGATTTTGTGCATAATGTATATTCTCATGGTAGCATGGTTGAATAGACAGAAATCTGGCTTAAGAGGCATTCATATATTATGTCCTATCTCAGTTACCAGGCAGAATGCTCGCATGTCTAAGGCATTCCGTGTGTGTGTAAAATATCTGCTATCAGGCACAGTGTTTAACTTCTTTAGGAATCCACTTTGTTCTTCTAAACCCAGAATTAGAATTAGATTAGTAGTTCTCAAATTTTCATAATTTTCAGAACCACCTCAAGTATTTTTTTTTAAATGCAGATTCCCAGTCTTTATGTGCACTATATCAGAAGCTCTGGAGGAGAGTCCTAAGAATCTTTACTTAAAAAAAAAAAAAAAAACCTTCAGTGATTCTGATTGTAAGATAAATTTAAGAAGTAGTAGATTAAGTAATATCTATGTTAAGCTATGTTAAGTATCACAGTAATTTATTTTTAAAACACCTGGTGAATGATTTATAAATGTGACTATTCCCTCTAGCTTATCTCCTGAATAGCATCAAGGGGACTATAATCTCTCTTACATTGCCTTAAACGTAGTTAATGGAAGATAGCTGAATTGTAAGGAATTATGATGCCTTATACACCTACTATAAGCTTTCGTTACTGGTGAAGATTTTATCTGTGTTTTTAGTTCTGTGAAAGGGCACTATTCCTTTCCTGATAGACAGCTAACTCTATGACTTACCTCTACTGCCTCTTCAGAATATTCCATGCTGTCTTCCCTCTCTGTCTTCTCACCAAACATCCTTTCGATCTGGATTTTGTTCAAGGTTTCCTTTTCTGAGAACCTTAATCTGATGGCCTGCTGGCATCGGTATTCAGACACGTTTCCAGTTATGTTTTTATTTTATGTTAATAAGCTGGCATTTTTTTGGTTATATTCAGTTTCTGGGGAAACTGCCTGGGGCACTGAAGACCAGACTCAAGGTGACCGACTGTAGCAAGGAGCAAAAACTGAGAACAGGCTAGCGGGAGACACTAGTGCTTTTTCTGTGCTGCTGGGGAATGGCTGCATTGGAAGGAGAAAACTCCGGATGTAGATTGATCAGGGGTTTCTGTCCCAGTGCTCGAAAGTGAGTTCTGATGGGAGGCACTGCTGGAGACTAGCTTATTTGCTTGAAAAGAAGCCATGGGGCAGAGACTCAACACCGGAGAGCAGGAACGAAAAAGCAAACTCTGTTTTAACAATGTCCTGTCAGGTGAAGCCCAGGCCGCTGCGCTTGGATGTCTTCCTCAGAGCTGGGTCACAGGGCTGTCCTGCGGGGCCACCAGCCAGTGCGCTGAAACAAGTTCTGATCATTAATTTCTCGTTTCCAAGGGGAAGTAATACATTAATTTGTCAAATTGATATTTGATTTTTTTGTGTGTGTGTGGGTATAAAAAATGGGATGCTTGACGAGTTTGGAAAAAAAGTCAGTGAGAAAAAAATTATCAGTTAGAAATAAAGGATTGTTCTCTGTTACTTAGTTTAATATGAAGATGTGGCTCTATATAAAAGATGTATTTCTTCTTTAAAAAAATTTTTTTTATTGACCAAAATCAAAAATTGGAGTTTTATCATACAAATGTTTGCATTGAGAAGGGTTGCCACATGGTTTGGTGAAAGTTTTGTAAATCATTTCTGCCAAAACTTTGAGCAAGTATTGATGTGCAAGAACATTGAATTTGCCCAGCCAGCCTAAATGATGCATCCAATCTCACAGACTCAAGATCTAAAAGTCTTTCCTGCATATGGATTAATGAATAAAGATTTTTCCCATAGAAGAGCAAAAGCGCTTTCATATGAAAAAGTAGTTAGTTGTACCAGTTGCCACATCCTCACAAACTAAGAAAAAAATAAACCAAAAACATAAGAAATTAATGACTCCTAGCATGTCTTCATTGAAATATGTTCTTAATATTTTTATAGCAAGAAAAATAACAGTAAAAATATCTCTGAAATATTCAAGCATAGCCTGAGTTACAAGAACTTCCCAGGGCATGAAATACTATATAGATTTTACTCTCTATATCGCATCGTACGTTCCCCTCCCATAGTTAGATTTCTTTCTGTCTCCACATATTTGACCTCTTTTACCCCATCTACCTCCCTGCAACCCCCCCCCCCCACCCTTCGGTAACCAATAGTCTATAGTCCATGTACATGAGTCTCTGTTTGTTGCTATTAGGTTTATATCCCACATATATGTGATATGTGATTTTCAACTTTTTCTGGCTGGCTTTCTTCACTTAACATGCTTATCTCAAGGTCCATCCATGTTCTCACAAGTGGCAGTATTTCATCTCTTCTTATGGTTGAGTAATATTCCATTGTATATATGTACCATAGCTTCTTTATCCAATCATCTATTGTAGTGTTTACCCTAGAAGAACATTTAATATATAAGGCATGCACATCTGTGTTAGAACTTTGTAGTACAGTTACATACATAATGAGTATTAATGCACCATTAAAAAATAAACTGTGACACATGCGGAAGGTATTAGATTATTAATAATATAGTTCTAAACACTTAGAAGATGTTACATGTTTGTAATCAAAATTAATAGTTATCTAAAAACAAAGACCTGTCTAAATTGGTCTTGTATTATTTGTCAAAGATACCAAGTAGAGGGATTGCTGGGTCATATGGTAATTCTATTCTTAATTTTTTGAGGAAATCCATACTGTTCTCCATAGCGGCTGTACCAATTTACATGATCTGAATAGCTTCCCTTCTCATTTATCTATCAGATTAGTAAAAAAGCTTAGAAAGCTATTAAAAGTAACAAAAAAGATTAAAAGTAAATATTTGATTAAAGCATTTAGACTTTTTCAGCCATTCAAGAATGAGACCATTTTTTTTTTCTTGAGCGTTTCGAGCATCATTTTGCCAACAGAGTCTATCTATAGACTCATGGGTGAGTTATTTAAACTTTCTGGGTCTCATTTATTAAAATAGAAAATGAAGGTTTTAGATTCTGAATGCTCAATAAGGTCCTATTTCGTGCATAAATTTTCAAAGTTATTTTTGAAAATTTATTTTAAATGTAAGACTGCCTACAACTGATATAACTATCACATACATACAGATAATTGAAAAGAAACCCTTCTAACAAATGACATTTATATTATTTCAGGTAGAAGGCAGTCCTTGAGAAATAGCTAAAGATTGAGGAAAGGATCTGGAAACATAGACATAGAAAATTTAGGAGTGGAAAAAAGTAGAAGAAGATAGCAAAACTCTATAAATATAGGTAGACCTGAATTGGAATCCAGGAAAAAGACTGTGTAAGGAAGAGACACTGGAAGTTATAAAATAAAAAAGAAACAGGATTTGTGAAAAGTTTAGATGGGTAGTATGAAGTACTGGGACAAATCAATATATTTCACATCTTTTTGTTTATTTGATAATCACATGCCACATGAAATACATAGGCAATATGGCGTGGCATCAACAGTAACAGCATTAACTTTAGTTCAAATTGGAAGTGTCATATTCCCCTATAATATGCAGGTCCTTACTGTGTGCTCATCATTATCAGGTGCTGTGCATACAGTGTTGTGTCTTTCAGTGAGCCTCATGCGGCTTGTCCTTAAAGCCTCCTAGAGAAGGCAGACAAACACGGAGATGCACAAATCCTGATATAATTACAAATTATGAGAAGGTTGTAGAGAAAAATAGTTTTAACCCTAGTGATCAAGGAAGGCTTCTCTGAGGAAGTAACATGTAAACTATGAGACTTGAAACGGAATTTTAATTCACAATACTCACTAGGTGGATATTATGGGATATTGAACTAGAGCAAAGGACCACTGTGGGTTATTGTTTGGGTTTAAATCTATGACCTGGTTTTTCTCGCCTTACGTCAGGATCAGTTTTAAGTTGCCACACAGTAGGGGTAGATTTGGCGCCTCCTTTCATAAAGACAATGAGGACAGATGATTACTTTTGTAAAAGATTTATTATATGCAAAAATAATAAACTACGATTTCATTTCTTTTTCTTTAAATACTGCTTTTAGTGGTGTGGAAGATGAAAATGAGTCTATTGATTGAAAAAGAATTTAAGAATTTCTGAACTATGCTTCTTAAATGAGAATTTAATTTTGGCATGTGTGAACCAATCACTCAGACTGTATTACATTGTATTCTATTGCAATTTTATTAGTTATTTTATGAAAATAAATCGCATCATTTTAAAATAATAAATACACAATTTTCTGAACTTTTAAATTAATAGTTATAGATCTTCACTTTTCTCTCCCTAATATCAACTAGGCTATTTTCAATTAAATGCTTCTTTGTAACCTTCAGTCGAATAGGTTTTATATAAATTTTTAGGCCTAGAGAAATTGAGAACTATTTGTCCTCATTCAAATAATAGATGAGATGTGAAATGGGTTACATGGTAGATGAGTCCCCAGAAATACTTTAAAATAGCATGTGAATTTGCAGAATTTCAAGTACCAGATTAGTTTCTAATTGATCAAGCTATATTCCTTTTCAAATCATCTTAGGCAAATTCCAGAAAGGCGCTGTTACATATTAGAGGGGAAAGAAAACTCACCTAAATTTTGGTCCTTTTTGTACATCTGAAGTGATATAGAAATGTAGCTGAAATACATTTTGTGGTTTACTATCCTTTTAAAAACTGTGGAAAGTGAATCAATCTCAAGTGACCTAAAAGATACTTAGAGATTATTTCTTTAGATTCTTTCTCTTTCATTGAAGAAGAATAACAAAGTATTCTATCTAAATAAAGAAACATCAATGAGATTTGATGACTTCATTTCTTCTACACATCCCCACATCCCCTCTTCCTTGATTTTTTCTTTTTTCTTTCTTTCTTTCTTTCTTTTTTTTTTTTAAATCTCTAACCTCAACACAACAGAAGCCTGATGGGGAAAGATTTTATGAGTGGAAAAGGAGCTGGCCAGCAGCAGGAGGGTGGCCTCCCCAAAAGACTCTAACAAATCAGACTCATTCAGTGCAGGGTTGTATAAAAGGAGGCAGTCTCTAAGGGGAAAGGAGGCCGAATTGACCTAGACATCTCAGTTTACATATGTATTAAGAGGGATGGCACTTCCACAAATTAAATATGCCAGGGACATAGCACCATCCAGCCGAACTGTTGGGAGACAGTTCTCCACCCATTTCTATGTTCAAAGGATGTGTTTGAATAGCCTTTGCCCTGAGACATTGGCTCACATTTTACAGAAGGCTCCCTCTGCTCTCCCTTTCCCCCTCTCCCTCTTTCCCTCCCCCCTCCTCTCTCTCTCCCTCTCCCCACCACCCTCTCCTCTAGACTTCCCTAACATTCAGATTCCTCTTCTCTATTGCAACCCAGGAGGACACACCCTGTGGAAATCAGGGAACCAGTGCTGGGTATTTGTCTGGCAAATGTGTTTTGCTGTCTCTCTAAATAAAAAATCTGATGTCTTCTGTTAGCATGTATGTATAAAATGGAGCAGGCTAACTTAGTTTGTGGTAGATAATAGGGAGTCACAGGGGCTCCGTAAACCAGTATCTTTTTGAGAAACATCCCACTTTTAAAATGTTAGCTACCCGCTTGCTTTGAGAACACCGTTTGGGTTAGACTAAATGCCTGGCAGCCAGTTTGTTACTACTTAGTTTTTTTTCTGGCTTAGGTAATGAGATACTCAAGGACAGGGACAATTTTTTTTTCTCCTTGGTAACCATGGAAACACTTGGCACAATGACAACGTAGGCACTTGTTGAGAAATCAGAAATTTTTAACAAGCCATACACTAGCTGAGAAGAAATACAGTATAATGAAAAAAAAAAATTAAAAATTTTGCCATGATTTTTTCTCTAATTAGGAACTCAGGTGAAGTTGATATCGGATTGTTTTTCTCTTAAGTAATCAATCCTTTTATACTTGATCTGTTTATCCCAAGATTTTATTTCATGTCTACTTGTAGCACAATTTTATTTTTATTATCCATTTTTCCATTCAATGTATGTACAGTTTAGATACAACCCTTATCACTCGTTTACTTATAAAAGGTATTCATCTATATAGTATAATAATTGAAGACTCTAATTATTCTATACTTTGTTGTGTGTATGATATGGCCAGAGACAGAACTAGAAACAAAATTTGTCAGAAAACAATGAGTTTTATTTCATAAAGATTGGTCTCAGGATTATATTAAAAAATTCCAAAGATGCTTAAAACCCTTTTCATGTTAAATCTAGAAAATATTTTCCTAAGTATTAGCCTAGAAAGTTAGAAATTCTAAGCTGACTTTCTAGGAGCTCTTCAAATTATAGGTTATATAGTAAAATATTAGATAGTTGTGTCAATGTCTTTATAGGAGCTTGTCTCCTTCAGCTTTCAGTCAGTTGTAAGAACAGGCTCCAGAGAGTTTTTAAAATGTCTTTCATTTTCATTGTTTCTGCATTTTTAATTATGGGATCACCGAATGAAAATGAGAGAAAACATGTATGCTCTTTTTTTGTGATTATTTTCTTAGGCCTAGTTTCTTAGGATACTTTGCAAAGCTTTTTTGTAGACTAAATTAAATATAGGACAAAAGTAGAATTAAACTTCAACATTCCCATTTCCTCAAGATGTGATTTGTTATCAAGTAGGCTTTTTAAAAAACAGCTGACTTAATATTTAAAAGAGACTGAGACTGCAATTATATATACAAATGGGCATTTTTAGTACCTCAACTTGAAACTATGGTTCAGCATTTCTTAAGAGTGCTAACATATAGAGGATTAGGAAATTGAAGATATTTTGGTAAAAATTATGATTAAATAAATTATGTCTTAGAGCAAGACCCAAGGATCCTCTGCCTGGGACAATTTCTGTGTCTTCCACGGGCATTGAATGCAATATCGAAAAGCTTATGTAGTATGAAGTAAACTTCAATACAAACAAGCCCGTGCAGAAAGCATTCACTCAGAAATGCTGCTTCCCTGGGGTGGTCCACAAGTTAGGAAATATTTAATTTCCATAAATGAATCAATTCTTTAACAAAAGGAATGCTTTGGAACAGTTGAGCCCCTACACTCTACTGGAGCTAGATCTGTTTCTATATCCTGAGATTATCTTACAGATATTTATAGGTACAACGACTGTGCTTTCCACAGACTTTGGAATTATGGTATCAATTTTCTGTCTTTTCTCATTAATAAACTAAGATAACCGTGAGCAGTGTATCCAATTCAATAGTGCTTAATCTTATATATTTTAGTTTTTTATTTTTTCTGCATGCTATGAGCCTTCTGTTAGCATATTCTATGTTATGTTGCAGTGGAATAGACACATAATGATCCAAGCAATTTATCATCAATTAATTTTTTTCATGACATTTTGCAATTGTTCAGCCAACTGCAGTCTCTTTTTTTTCCTATAAAAACAATATTTTCTTACAGTATGTTTACTAAGTTCTTTTTGTTTATTAGAACATTCATTTGATATTGGATGGAGTATTCTTCCTGTATTTTTTGTTTTCTGTCTATAATATTTTTATCAATCATACTGGTGGTGAAAGAAAGGCATATTTTATACTTGGAGCGATCCATTATAAAGCAGCAAGAACACTTCCCGGATCACACCAGTAAGTGCTCCTCAGGCAATATTAGGTTGACTACATTTGCTCTAGTTAGATGTATAAACCTTTCCCAAGTTGATTTATTTCCTTAGCGAAACATCAGGAAGAAAATTCTGGTAGTTCTCAAGAAAGACTGGAAAGTTGGGGGAAGATGTCATGAGGTTTGAGGTCAGGAATTTGACCTTTAAAACTTTCTCTCTCTTAACTAGGATGTCAATAAATAATGTATGAGGCAACTTTTAATGGAGGATAGAATTTAAAAAATGAAATAAAATCTCAACTTCCACACATATCATTTGTGAGTAAAAATGAAACAGAATTTCATGTATTCCTATAATAGTGGGGAAAGAACATGTTTTTTTAAGTTTGAGTTTGCACGAAGTTTCTTATTAAATTATAGCAGGATTCCCAAGTAAGTATGCAACAAATTTGCATAAGTATTAAAATAATTCATCATGATTAATTCTATTATAGTAAATCTCATCCCTAATCACAATCTGCCATACACTGTAGTGGTTTGTCAGCATTTCTTATTTTCCTGGAGTTTTGGTGGAATCGTGACTCCTGTGATAGCAGAGATGTCATATGAGTTTGCCGTGATTAATGTGGTTCCGAAGGAGATCTAATCAGGATTAGCGAGGTTCATAACGTGCTGCAGAATAAGGCTGGTGTGAGAAAACTTTTAAAGCCCTTTGATATGTGCATTCTAGCAAGTACCTCTGGCAGCAAATTGGATTTCTTGAAGGATGAAGAGATTTAACCTTGGAAACAGATGAACTATGGGGCCAAAGGTGGGAAAAGGATCAGAAAAAAACAGGGCGAGTCTAGAGTTAATGGTTGAAAGCTAAAAGGAAGTAGATAAAAATCTGATAAATTGAAAATTCAAAAAATAAAACTCACCAGAAAGTGAATTGGGTTTCATGGACCCAATGCAGTATGGGGCTTCCGGTGGCCAGAATTTTTAGGCAGAGACCAAATGCCTACTTAGCAAAGATAATTGCAGGGTGTTTTTTAGCAGTTCAGAAGAGAGTTCTCTTTAAGTACATTCTGAATTCCTTTTCAGCTGTGAGATTCCATAAATTAGTTTTCTTTATAATGACAAAGCATTTTTTTTCTATTTTTTTTTTTTAGATTTTGGTGGAGGCGTCAATGGAAGATGGCTTCACAGGAGACATTGTAGTTGATGATTTATCATTTATGGACTATATCCTCTATCCTGGTAAGAAAAAAATCTTGTAATATATGAGTATTTTCAAAAGTGTTAACTTTTAAAAACTACCAAGGAAATCAATCTTTCATTTCAACAAATATTCTAAAATACCCTTATATCCATTCCCTCAAATATTTTAAGCCTGGAAGAGGTTACTGTGAATCTTTGCTTATAATTACCCTTAAAATCTTTGCAAAGATAGTAAAGAGATTTGGTTCCGTCGTGTTCATGACACCTCACATGCCAAATATTAGGAAATCATGTCCGAAGTGAAACTGTAATTCTGTTATTTTTGAAGGGTTATAATAACCAAGTTGTTTGTCTTATAATTACATCGTTTGGGAGACTTAATTAACCTCTCAGTTACCTTCAGTGCCGTTCAATTCTCAGGCAACACTTTCTACATGCCTAAGGTCATGAGGCATTTCCATTTCCACTCCACATTATGGACTTCCCAGTAGAGAAGCCATACATCTTTCCCAGATACATATTTCTACCCTCAACCTTTCCCCTGAGCTGCAGAGTTATATATGCTACCCACCTACTTAACAGCTCAACTTAGGTGTCTAATAGGAACCGCGAAGATAACTGGGAAAGTAGCCAAAACAGCTACTCCCCAGCGGCAACTCATTCCAGGCTGTGTGTAGCGATCTACAAGGACTGGATCTAGAGGATGATTCTGGCACTGAGACTGGAGACTCTTAAATCGCATGATAAGGGGGAGCAAAGTCTTCTTCCTGGAGTAATCGCAGATGGGGCCTTTAAAAATCAGTGGCCGTAATCTGCATAGAACACATTCTCCTGTGTGAAAGTTTAACCTCAGCCCTGCTCCATCACTGAAGTGCTACCGGCCAGAAGAGCACCAGCCCCTCCTCAGACGTAATCAGAGGGCACTATTCCTCTCCTTTCCCTTGTGGCACCGTGACCCAGCTCTGGTCCTCCCCCTCATCATTCTGGCAGGACTGCTTACTCTAACCTCGCTGTGTAGTGGTTTCCATGGAGCCCTACAGAAAGCCAAACCCCTCTCTGCAAGGCCAGCAGGAAGGGAATCAGAATCGAAGTTTACCCTAACTCTCAATATCTAAAAGTAAATTCTTGATCGCCCATTGCCCCTCATTCTGCCATCTACCACCCCCCTGCCTCACTATTTCAATAAATAGCAGTTTATTTCTAGTTGCCTATTCTTCATTAACAAATCTGGTCAGCCACTGGCTTCAGATACATGCAGAATCCACTACTTGTCCTTGGTGCAAGCAGCCATTGTCGCTGAATGGATTATTACAATGGGTTTTTAAGAGGACTCTCTGCTTTTACCCTTGAACCATGTAATCTTTTTTCAAAACAGCAGCCAGACTGATCCTTTTCAAACTTAGATAAGATCATGTCACCCTATCATTAGAGACTTCCCGTGACATCCAATCTCATCTAGAGCCAGTGCCAAACTTCTTCCAGTAGCTGCCTAGGAATAGATGACTGGCTCCCTCAGACCTCTGCAGGACTTCACCTTCCACCAGTGTGCCTCCGAGCTCCAAACAAGGCCTCTGAGCTCCATACAAGGCCTCAGAGCTCGAAACAAGGCCTCCGAGCTCCAAACAAGGCCTCTGAGCTCCATACAAGGCCTCCGAGCTTGAAACAAGGCCTCCGAGCTCCAAACAAGGCCTCGAGCTCATTCTTGGCCACCCCAACCCATTTGTACCGCGGGGCTTTTGAACCTGCTTTTCTCGCTTCCTGGAATGTACTTGCACCAGACAGTCACTTAAGTCCCTCCTTTACTTTTTTCTGATCTCTTCTCAAAAGTTTCTCCCTTAATGAAGCTTTCTCTGAATACTACATACTCACAGACACATAGACACACTGACATGCAGGCAAACACACAGTCTCTTCCTTATATTTTTAAATCTTCTTTCCCTGTGTTATTTTTCTTTATAACACCTATCTCCCTTATAGTTAAATTTCTGTTTTCCCCTACAATAATGTTAGCTGAGGGCATACATTTTACCTGCTTATTGCCTTATTTCTAGCAGCCTGAATTGTATCTGGCACATGGTAGTTCTCAATAAATGTTTGTTGGATAGATGGAGAGGTATCTATATCTTTTTAAGTGCTTTATATACTTCCATTACATATTTTAGTTATTATTGCTAAAATACTTACTACTTCTAAATGCACGATACTATGTTTTGTGCCAGTCACTTTTTCTCAAAAGCCAAATCCTAGCGACTTACAACCACACTTATTTCTTATTCTTAAGTGTTGGTTAGTACAGGAGAGTAACAGCAAAAATGTGTAATTTCGTTCATAGCTCTGTATCATTCTCTGTAGCTCCGAGTTATGTATCTCTATTCCACGTGTCCTGAGTATCTGGGACCAAGGCTGAATGACCATGTCCCTATCTGACACATTCCATTGTTGTCAGAGGAAGAGAAAAAGAAAGCACACTTAGAACTTCTACTGGGACATGGTACAGATCACGTCTGCTCGTGCCCACTGGTCAGAGTAAGTCAGGCTCTCAAGCCTAACAACGGAGCAAAGAAGTGTTCTCCCCTGACAGGGAGCTCGGCAAGGGGGGGAAATATAGAAAATTCTTACAGAAGAGGGAGCTTATAATTAGGCACAGTAATAGAATCTACCACTCATGTGTGTCATCTCATAGAATCCTCTAAACTTTTAAGAGTCTAGAATAGTGCCTGGCCCATCATTGATGAACAGATGTTGAGTGTTGAATAGAATCGATACCTTTGTTATCTCAATTTCACGGCGCAACCTGAGGAGAAGATAACCTGCCCAAGGCTTCCTTCACTGTAAAGTGGCAGAACATGATACCTGCTTATTTGGACCATAATATTCACCACTGTTATTACACTACTCATCAAATCCACTAACCTTGAAAAGAAGAATATACAGTTTCTATTTTACAGACGTGAGAAATTAAACTTAAGGAGCACAAGTGACCTGGAGGAGAACACACACAGTTGAGGGCAGGAATGAGATTTTTCACCTAAGTTTGTCTGATTTCAATGGCTAGAGATTCTTCCAAATCGCTTCCTCCTCTGCACGTGGGGAGAATTACCATGACTCGAGCAGCAGAGAACAGAGAATACAGAAAGGAACACAAGTCACCTTCGACAGCTTCTGTTCCAGTGATCCTGCTGAATGCATTATGTGGCTGATGGTTCCACGGTGGAGGGAGAGGAACTGCCAGGAAGCAAGGCAGAGACGTGAGATATCAGTTACAGATTATCTTCTAGTTCAAGTTTTTGGAAGGAAAAGCTGGAATTCTAAAAACCGTCAGAACTGTGTGGTTTTAACATTGGCTTCTTAACAAAAGAAGCTTCGGGTTGAAACCACAAAGCCTGTTGTAGTCATAGGTTTTGTAAAGGAATTTGGTGTAATCTTGCCAAAAGATGAAAATAAAAATTAGGCTCTTAATAAAAATATTGTTCTTAATGATTATCAGTCAGGTTTTTTTTCCATGACATCTTGTTAGCAGAAATGGGATCAGTGCATGTAGGTTAACTTACAGGCATTGATTTGCTTTCAGTATAAACTGATTATAGCATATTTTTTTCTCCTTGGCTAACAAATAAAAAGAAATAACTGAAAAACACATACATGCAGACACAAAATACTGACCTAATCTCCAAAGTATGGATTTGAACATTACCTGTAACGTTTATTTTATACTAAAAGTGACTAAAAAGTAGATCATTTCATTTATTTTCTCAAAATCGACCTGTCTTTCTCCCATGCCTTCCTTGTTCCTTTCAATTACATCAGTATTCTCTAGCAACCCAAGAATGGAATTTGACAGTATTTGACTTTCCCCTTAAACTGGGCCCGCTTGCAAATCTTGCTGACTCCAACTCCAAAATATTTCTCACATTTGTTCTGTTTTTTTTTTTCCGCCCCCATTACTTCTACCATGGCCCTGATTCAAAACAGTATTGACTCGAATAGTAAGCTTTTTAACTTCAAACATGTATTAATTTTTTCCCCATTAGTGTTTATGCCATAAACTTAGTTTCTTTTCATTGTATCTTAGAATAACATTATTTGCTCTTCCATATCAACTCTTATTTTCTAACTTCTGTTTTTTTTCTAACTTAGCTTTCAAATCCATTCTCAATTACGGATCATACCTCCTTTGTTTCAATACTTTGATGATATAGATTCTTATTTTTAAAAAGTTGAGAATCATATGATTTTATTTCATTTATGGGATATAAAACCGAAAGCAACAAATGAACAAGACAAACAAACAAAAACTCACAGACACAGACAACAGTTTAGTGGTGACCAGAGAGAAAGAGGGAAGGGGAGGTAGATAAGGGTCAAATATATGGTGACAGAAGGAGATTTGACTTTGATGAAGACACAATGCAATATACAGATGAAGTATTATTGAATTATACACTCGAAACCTATGTAATTTTATTCAACAATGCCACCCAAATACATTTAAAAAATAATTAAGTAATTAAAATAGAAATTGATCCCGGAGGATACTAGAGAAAAGACTTTTTATTTATTTTTTAAATATTTTTTCATTTTAAAGTACTTAATTAATTTTATGTGACATTGGTTAATGAAATCCAGTAAGTTTCAGCTGTGCACTTTAACAGTAAGGCATATATATATTTACACTGTATTCAACTCCCATAGTTAGATTTCTTTCTGTCACCACATATTCGACCCCTTTACCCCATCTTACCTCCCCCTCCCCCCACCCTCTACCCTCTGCTAACCACTAGTCTATTGTCCATGTCCATGAGTCTCTGTTTGTCCTTTTCATTTGTTGCTTTTAGGTTTATATCTCACATAAGTGATTATCATGTGATTTTGAACTTTTTCTGTCTGGCTTATTTCGCTTAGCATGATTATCTTGAGGTCTATGCATGTTGTCACAAATGGCAAACTTAACCATGTAATAGAAAATCCTATGATTCTTTGCGTCCTGTTTAATGATGTTGGCCATTCTCAGAGTAGGTAATGATGGTAAATAAAGTTAAATAGTTTTCCCCTCACCTCAAATCAGACCTTCAGAGTAGATTGTTAAGTAAGAATTGTTGCCAGACATTCAAATTTAATAATAAGTATCCCAAAGGGAGTACGTTTCTCATTACTCTTTCCATCCTACATGAGAAAGGCAAGAAGTATGTTCCCTTCAGCAGAATACATGACAGTGTTCTTACTTCAAAAGTTCTTGGTGAGGGAGCTGGGTTATTTGCAAAAACACCTGTGACTACATGGCATTACAACATACCTTTTGTAAGCTGAAAAAAGAAATCACCTGGGCACTTTTCATCCAACTTAAAATGTCAGAATTCAGTACGTATATTAGAATTATTAGTTACCAGAAGTATTAATTATTAGAATGAATTTCATCATCCAAGCTATTTAGTGTTTTATTTTTCTCAGGAAAGTAGTTGCCTTAAAATGGAGAAAGTATGGTAACTACTTACAGGACGCTTAACAATTTTTATGATGTCGTCCCTTACTTGCCGAATGTTTTTTTTAGTTGTTGTTGAGCTGACAAAGTTGATTGGATCTTTGACACCCCTCTTCATTTGCCTCAGTACCTCACCAATTTTATTTAAAAAATGCTTGTTCAAGTTTCACTTCCTTATGCAAAGAGTAGTTTGTTTCAGTGTGAATAAAATGCCAAGAGGAAAAGAGTGAGTATTTTTATCTTCACTTTTAAGATATTACCCACAGCTTTCCATTTTATAATACTAAACTGTTTGTTATGTCCATTATTTTTGCCTCAGAAAAATAAATAAAATGAAGGCAATTTGTTTTGAGATTTTCTTTTCTTCCATAATTTACTAAAGATAGGCTTCGAAGAAAATACAAAATATTTGGAATGTTTACAATTTATTAAAAGATTCAAGGTAAAAATCAAGAAATTGGCAACTCAGTGATTACAATCTTAAGTATTCTAGCTTTAGTGTCTTTGGCATATCATTATAAAGTGATTTAGTGTACACCAAGTAGGAGAAATCATCCACAGCCAAAGAGCCATTCAACTTAGTACTGTTTTTGTGTTTCTAGAAAATGAAGACAAACTAACAACCTAATTTTAAACTTCAAATTAAAATTTTAAATTTGAAATTTTTACATTTTTTCAACTTTTAATTGAGAGAATTACTAAATGCCAAAAATGGAGGAAGCTGATAAAATACTTAGATTTTTGCTTAAAAATTGTTCAACCGCTTCTTTATCTTATTCACAGTTACTTTTCAATTAATACAATAGCTGTTAAAATAGAAAATACCTTGTGCTACCTAAACATTTTTATTGAATCTTCGTATTAAAGCAAAAATATTTCAGAAAGAGCTGATTTGATATTGGAGGTAGGAAAAAAGGCACTGCAAAAAAATGGTGACAGCCGGATCATAATCGTTACAAATCATAGCTAGAGAACAGCCTTGTTTGAGTAATACACACTCTCCCAGAAAGTAGACCTAACACAGATGCTTCGGTAAGATTGTGCTAAGTGCAGTTGTTTCAAGCTTGTGGGTGTAAGTCTGAGTCACCGTAGTAAGTGCAATAGGAAAAATGTATGTTTGCCCCTGGAGATATAGATATTTCAAATTTTTGAATTTTCTGAAGGTCACTTATGTTTAAACCTTGAGTAGCGATTTTAGATTTTTTAATTAAATATACTTCTTAACATCAGAATCGTGGTTAAAAAAAACATGCATGATTGCCTGGAGATTGATAAAGAATGACTATGCATATTATTCAAGCAATTCATAGTTATGATGTTTCTAAAGCTGGTAATAATTTAACGAGACCTAAGGATGTTAAAAAAAACAATTTTATTGCTTAATCGCCATTGTGGGAATGGCTAAAGGGAGGGCAGTCTAATATCAAACAAGTTGGAAAATCTGTTTTATCAGAAAGATTGTATCAGTGTAGGATGAGGTATATCATGTTTGTTACAGGCGGAGTTAGACCATTATCATCTGGAGCCTGAGTCATCGACTTAAAATGACAGGTGTGCAGGTGGATTGGGTTCCCTGTGGCTTAGGGATATGAATGATCAGACCAAACCAGACTGATGTCTGCTTTTTAGTGAGTGAAGACTTCAGACATTTGCATTTCACCTTTGCAATTTTGTTTAATCTGAAATGATTTCAGTGTTTGTTTTGTTTTGTTTTGTTTTGTTAGAGACTTAACTATCATTGCTTCCAACTTTAGCCTTTCTATGCAATTACAGGCAAAATCGTCATCATCATCATCATCATTATCATTATCTCTTACAGTTTCTTTTTTTAGAGTAGTGGTCCTTTTACCTATAATTCTGGATTATTTTCGATATGGAAAATGAGTTGTCTCTACTTTTCCTAAGTACAGACTCATCAACCTCCTTTTTCTAAGATACCCACTCATGTCCACATGTCCACAATTTCTTCTTAAGGAGGAACATTTCCTAGTTCGACTTAAAATCAGTCCTAAAAATGCAGTTAAGACTACCAGTTTGAATAAGAAGTCAGACCCGATGGTCCAAAAACCACAGCACTACGTATGCAGCACTACATAGAGATTTCAAATATAATTTAACATGCATTTATTTAAACGTTAAGTTGAGCTTATAAAAGAGAAAACCCCGGATGAGAGAAACAGAGTATTAAAAAATGGAACAGAAAGCATGATGTGGCTGCCAGAGTTAGGGAGTAACAGAATATGGGGTGGATGAGAGGGAGGACAAGGGAAAGGAGGGCCAGAGGGAAGTAACGTCCCAGGGCTGGGGTACCACCGGGATTCCAAAAGAAACAACTCAAAGCTTATCTAGAGGGGCTCTTCTACAAACTAGGTGCTAAAGAATCCTCACAGAAAATCAAGCCTGGTAAATTATGGCAGCCAGCCTCCAAAATATCCCCCAATGATTCCTGTTCTTGGTATTCACGCCCTGTTTACCAGTCCCCTGTCACAAATGAACAGGACTGATCTGTGTGATCAGTGACCCATAGAGCAATGCCTGTGTGTGATTTCCAGAGCTAGTCTTCTACTGTCTCCTCTTGGATCATTTATTCTGAGGGAAAGCAGACATCACATCAAAAAGATACTCTAGAAGCACTAGAGAAAGTCCAGGAAGTGAGACCTGTTGCTAAGAGCAGCACTAACTTCCTAGGCATGTGAGCAAGTCCCCTTGAAGCAGATCCTCGAGCCCCAGTAAGCATTTAGAGGGCTGCGGCCTTGGCTGACATCTTAATGACAACCTTGTAAGACCCTCAGTCAGACCCACCAGGCCAAACCTCCTCTACATTTCAGATGCATAGAAATTGTGTGGATAATAAGTGTATCAGTTTAAATTTCTAAGGTTTATGAAAACATAGAGAACTAATAGACCAATAATTAAAAATACTAAAGGAGCCCAAGCCCTAAGAAAATGGTATGACATTATTTAAAAAAAGTTTTTGAAAAATAATCAAATTGGACTTCTCGATAGGAGAAATAAAAATCAATGAAATAAAAATCTCGGGGGGTAAATTAAATACTTGAAAGCCAACATCAATATTATAGTCAACTGGGAAAAAACTAGAAGGAAATATCAAAGTGCAGCATATAGATACAGAGAAGGAAAATGGGAAAGGTAGATTTATTTGAAGGATAGATGATAAAAGCTAATGGAGTCCAGGCAGAGAAAAAGAAAATTGAGGAGAAGCAATTTTCAAAGATATACAAATTAATGTAACACATGGATTTAAGAAGCCTAGTGAACCTCATGCAAAATGTTATAGTAAGAATAAATACAGGTATAGACTCATGGAAATGAATTAGAAAAACAAAACAAACAAACACAAAAAAACAAAAAAAAAATTGAGAAGATTATGTTTAAAACAGCCAAAGATTAAAATGCAGTTACAAGAGAACTACAATTAGGTAGCTGACTTCACAACAGCAAGAATGGAAGTCAGAAGACAATTGAATATTATGTTCAAAAGTCTGAGAAATTATAACTGTTAGTCTAGAGCAAAGCAAAACTCAGGAATGAGAGTGAAAAAAAAAAAAGACTTTCAGCGTATAACATCCAAAACCAAACAAAAGATGATTTTTCTGCATTAGACTCTTATCAAATAAACTATATAAATATGAACATCAGAATAAGACAGCGTGAACTCAACAAGGACTGAGGTGGAAAGGGGAGTAGACAGCGAAGAAAATGGCAAACACATGGGCGGATCTAGATATGCACATGGATGATGCGTATGTAGTAAAACCAGTATTTATACACTGCTGAGAAGTATAGAAAGGGGCACAATTACTTTGGAAAACAGTTTGGAATTATCTTGCAAAGTGAAGTCATACGTGCTCCGTGACCAAGCAATCCCTCTCCTGGGTACGTCAGGAGAAATGTATGAGTCAGATAAAGAAAACCTCAAATCGAGCCAACTCTCAAAACATTAATGGCTAAAAAAACATGTACTATATTCATGTAGTAAATATTTTACAACAGTCAGAGTTGATGCACTGCAAGGACACGCATGATCATGGATGGATCCATGTACAATGTTGAGGAAAAGATAAAGTTGCAGAAGATTGTAGACAGAAGGAGTCTGTTCATCTCACATTCAAATCTAAACTATTATTTATTTAAAATGGACCTATGAGGTGCTCACTGTATATAGTCACTATTCTTAGCATTTCACAATGTTAATTTGTTTAATCACATAATGACCTAATAAATAAGCATTATGAAAGATTGTTTGGTATATATGCAAATGAGCAAAATGAATGATAATCTCCATCCTATACTTATGCCATGAAACTGTAATGAAAGATTTACCTGACCGCCTTATCCACTAATCTGTACACTATTTTATTGCAGTGACATCATATTTGGTTTAAATCCATTGCACCTACCATGTGCATGACATAAGAATGTTGTTAATAAATGTTTATTAAATAAATTACTGTATACATTAACTTCTATAAATTTCTTCTGAATTCTGTAATTTCAGAAATTATTACTCTAGTTTTTAAAATGTTTCTGGATGAATACTTTTGGTTTTGGTCTCTTTTGTAACCTTGAATCTTGCCTGTGCGAGGCTATGTGAAACAAAGGTAAAGGGGACGTTAGACTCATTGTGGAAGAGCAAAGTTTATTTACCTGGTGCACTAGAAGGTTTAATCACACCTGGACTCTGCTTTCTTCTGCCAACATCTGGAACTCCCTTGGGTCTTGCCCTGTCCTCAGACCTCCTGTTTATTTAGTGAGCTCTGAATAGTTTTGCAATAATTTCCATCTGTACGCCACCTGTTTTTATAATCAATGATATCCAGAGTTATTTGCTATTGCTGACCAAGAACTCCAACTTGTATGTTTATATAAGGAAATTCAGCAGATTAGCAATTAACATCAAATATTCTTTATTATGTTGAATATGAAGCATACTTAGAAAAGCTTATTGAAATATTTAAAGGAATAGAAAATCTGCTAAATGGTATCTGTATATTATTTCTTATCAAGGTAATTTGCCAGTGGACCTTCCAGCTCCGCCAGACACTCCAGTTTCCATAAAATTACCTCCACACAACTGTGCAGACAAAGAATTTGTCTGCAGATCCAGTGGTCCCTATATTGAAAAAAATCCAGAAACATGATTTTAGATATGACCGTCCTGACAAGTCAGATGAATCATCCCGTGGTAAGTGAATTACTAAATTATTTATTAAATGTAGACATAAATAGATGCTAGCATAATCTCTAAGTAGCATGGCCTAATGTCCCAATTAGAAATCTTCAATGTGGCTTAGAACAGTTTTTTAATGTAAAAGTTATTAGTGTAGAAAATTGTAATAGAAAAATCATACCTTCTTCTATCATGGCCAAGAAAGGTGTGCCTTTAAATTAATGTTTTAGGTTTGAAGCACATATTTTCATGGACTTTACTTGACTCCAGGACTATCAATTACTAGTTTCTCTATTCTACTCACACTCATGAAATAGGAAAGTGTAGGGAAAAAGCATTATAATACCCTCACATTAGATGAATTTGTTCATATTTTACCATTGCCAAAATGCACATATAAAATGACTGATATGTCAAATATGCACTGTTTATAAGAAACCAATTCTAGTACAGATCAACCCTCCAACTTATGTCCTATTGAAAGACGATTTTCATTTGTTGACATCTGCCAATCCACAACTTTTCCAGAATGGTTCAAAGGCAAATTATTTAATTTAAAAGTGAACTTCTGAGCCAAAGATACAGTATAAAAGGAGAAAAGTTAACTATGTCTGAATGGGTGAAGCACAAAATCAGGTCTGAACACTTGTGATATTTCCTCTTCCCTACTCCTTATTGAGAAGTATGTGTATTTACTGTATTATCATATTTCTCAAAGGTTCTGATAATATTAAAAGTTCAGAACATACAGATAATACAGTGTCTAGTGAAACTCTGATTTGTCTTACGTCAGCCTTATCAAGAAATTTTAGAACTTTAAAATCAAAAAAAGGTTTATGTTCTTTCAACCCAGAAAAAAAATGCCGCTTAATGAAAAAAATAAATTAACTAATTAATCTAAACTAAAGAACTCATAAAATCAAAGCCGACTCTCTCTGTGAATGAGAAGAGACAGTAATTAATTCAAGTGGCTAGGGACGTATGCTGTTCATCATGGATGGAAGATAAGATAATGGAAGAGTTTATACAGTATTCAGACGTTCTTATGGGAAGACACTAAAATCCTTTTATGATCATACATAAGTTGTGGTGTTTGTAAAATTTACACAAAATCTAATTAATTACAACTAATGAGTGTCTTTAGTGAATACGATTTTATTCTTGTTCAACCATTAAATTTTAGAAATGTCAGTTATGATTAGATAGGAAGTTTTGATAAGTTCTTTAAATGTCCTGAATGAATGTCTACTATTAAATTATTATTTTAAAATCATGGAGATATTTATTTATTTTGAATAAACATTAATTATTACCATTTTAATTCTTTTTTTTTAAATTAATTATTTTATGGAGACATTGGTTAACGAAATCCAGGAAGTTTCAGCTGTCCACTTTAACAGTAAGGCATATATATATTTACACTGTATTCAGCTCCCGTAGTTAGATTTCTTTCTGTCCCACACGTTTGACCCCTTTCACCCTCTCTGCCTCCCATCTCCCCTCTACCCTCTGGTAACCACTAGTCTATTGTTCATACCCATAAGTCTCTGTTTATTTGTCCTGTTTGTTTGTTGCTTTTAGGTTTATATCCCACTTATAAGTGATATCATGTGATTTTCAACAACAAAAATGTATTGTACACTTAAAAATTTGTTGAGAGGGTAGATTTCAGGTTGTATTCTTAACCCCAATGAAAAAGTAGAAAATGTAAGACTGTAGAGGATAGATAGATTTATCGAAATATTTCATCTTCCAAAGAGATGAAACTGGCAGGATCACACAGTTTGCTCAGAAATAAAATGATTATGCCATTTTATTTGGAATATGAAATCTACCCTTTAAACAAATTTTTAAGTGTACAATACATTTTTGTTGACTATAGATAACAATATTGTACAATAGGTATCTAGAACCTATTTCTCTTGCTTTTCTCAAACTTTATGCCCTCTAATTGTTTTTTAAAGAGATAGAATTCTTATCTTTTTCAATGATATGAAGAACAAGATTGTATTGAATCCTAAATCCTTGCACAAGATAAATATAATTTTATGATCAATATTAATGTTAGAGATTAAGTAACACAATTGAACATTATGATTACATATCAGTTTTTTTTTTTTTTGGTGGGATGTTTCCATTTCAAGTTTTACAGTAAATCTTGAGCCCATGTTTCTAAATGATGTAGTGGTATGCCATAGTGATGCTGTTTAAAAGCTGGCGTATACACCAAACTTTTTATAGTATACACAGAAACTCACTGAATTCTTATTCAAGCAGTGGAGGATTTAAGACAGACAGACAGACATGAACACATTTAGAGAGAGAAAGGGAGAACATTTTTACACACAACCTATGAATTTAAAAAAGTACGGGAATTGAGATTTTGTGTAGTATTAGAATACGGTCATTCTAAGAATATTGAAAACTTTCAAGGAAAGAGGTCCAATATAAAAGTTATTGGAAATCTTATTGCTTTGAACTTAAGTATTTGGAATTTGGAAAATCCCTTCAGAAACCGAGCTGAAGTTTAGCTTTGTAATATTACTGTAGAAAAAAGAACAGACTTACCAGAACTTGGAGGTCATGCAGGCAATGTAGGTGTTAAGTCAGAAGAGAATGGCAGTGCTTATATTGCTGGTAATTAAAATCTCACCTCCTTATGAAATCAGATTCTCTACCTCCATATTTCAGTTGCTATAAGTATGTTAATATAATACATCTACATGTCTTTAAAACTTTTACAGTGGTTATACAAACCATTTGCATAATTATTTTAATTATGCTAAAAAATTAGTAATGAAACAAGAGTAAGAAAATGCTGATATGGGTAGAAATCTCCATTTATTAACACATTTATTTTGATTAGCTAGTCTTATCTTGTTCTATCCTATTCAAGCTATGGAATATATCCTATGCAGCTTTGAAAAAGGAAGCTGGTGTGAATGGTACCAGGCAATCTCAGAAAATTTAATTCAAGATTCAAACACCTTCCAATGGGGACTCAGTCTTGAAACCAGCATTCATCATGGGGAAGAAAACCACAGGCCATCGGTGGATCATACAAAGTAAGTGACCACATATTTCGAACATGTCCCTCAGGAGCTGTGCATTAAGCAGTTTCCAGGAGTCTGCTCCACCATGTCCCACTAGGCCAGGGCTACTGACGAAAGTTCAGTTGACAGAATGAGAGGGCTAAGTGTATTCTTCCATATAAAATTTTTTTAAATTCAATTAAAAAAAGGAGTGAATGCTCTTGTGAAAGCCTTAGAAAACTAGAGAAAAGCACAGTTAAGGCAAATAATTTGTAATATCACACTCCCTAAAAAGCACTGTTAATATGTTTTAAAATTATCTATTCATACACTTGAAACTTTGAATTTATTTATCAATGTCACCATTATAAGTAATAAAAAAAAATGTCTATTCATTCCTCCCCACCAAATCCCTTCTGTCCTCCAAACCCTTCTCTCGTTCTCCTCTTTTTCCAGCTCCTCCTTCACCTCCTTGCCATTTTCCCTCTTCCAGTCTTTGCTCTTAATCATTGTTTATTTTGGTCTTTTCTTTCAGGGTTTAATAACTCATACCTTTCCCCTCTTTTTTCAGTCCACAAATATATTGAATACTCACTGTTTGACTAGATCCTAGTCTTCCTTCTTTCCCCTTAATGGTTTTAAGGAAATGTTACTAAAGACAACACAGGAATCCCCATTTAGATTACAGAGAACCTTTATAAAATCTCGATGTCTCCACACTTCTCCCCTGTTACAGCTCCATGATCCCCGGCTTCTATGGCTACTTCTTCAAAGAAAAATGATGGCGTATCTGCTGCCTGGTCCGTGGTTGCCTTGTACTGAAAGGGAGCCATGGTACCTTTAGTGTACAATGACTTTCTTTTCCTGGGCTGCCTTTTTCACCCTGGTTCTCTGAGCTCTCTTTTGTTGTTTTGGTTCTGTTAAAATGGTTCCGGTTTTATTGGCATTTGATTTCAGCCTTAGCAGCCTGGTTGTTCAAAGTGCATAGAATAGCAGATATTCGTACTTGGTTTTGATCCCATATGACAGTTGGCAAGTAATTTTTGAAATTTCAATATACAAATTTTTCTTGGGCTCCTTCTGACTCGTACAAAAAGCAAAGGGTGATTTTAGAAAGTTTCTCTGGTTCATTCAAATAAACTGCCCCCTACTCCATTAATAATCTATTTCCATTTTTTAAAAAAAGGCAGCTTAGAATCTTGCTTCTAAGTGGTAAAGTTATAGATAGAAATAAGGTAACATATTATAAGCATGGTAATATACAGTAATAAACAGCTTATAATGTTTGTCTCTCACTCTTCACAAGCCCGTGCCCCCCTGCCCCCTGCCCCCAAGAGACTGCAAATTACCTGAGTGATCATAGAAATTGTCATCTCCCACAGTATTTCATTATACCTAAGTGGCTGGTATATAATAGGTCTCCATAATTATTTATTGGATGAATTAGTTGATGATTAGGATCTGTATATTTATGCTTTATAATAATAGGCTACACATCACAAAATTAAATATATTTTAAACAGGAATACTTAATAGTCAGAAAGTGTTTAACAGATGTGCTCCATATGACGATGAATCATGGAGAAGGGAGCAGTCCCTAAGCTTACGTGTCCTCTAGCCTTCTTTACTCCTCTCTCTCGGCTTCTTTCACAGCCAAGGAAGGTTTGACATTTTTTATTTTGTGGTAAGAAATTCTTCTTATGCATCATATACCTTACTCTATGGCTTGTAGTGAAACTCCAAGTTCAGTATTCCAAATTTTGTTTTTCATATATATATTTCAAGGGAAACTTATCTAATTTAGAAAATGCTTTTCTCTCTTGCTTGTCTGGCTGTAGAAATTTAAAACCAGGTTTTCAAGACCATTACGTCTGAATCGTTTTCGAGACTAGTTTTGAAAATCAAAAAGCTCTGTGCTGATTCTTTTTTTTCTCTTCACATTGCATGACCCCAGTTCTCCCTAAGGCAGAGACCGCTTCTGACTCAGGCTGATGATCATTCATAAGCAAGTGCAAAAGAAAAAAAAAGGCACATTAATATATTTTAAAATATTCTCTCATTTTATATACTTAATGAAGCAATAAGAAGTCTAGAAAAGTTATGGTGATGTAGGAATATGTAGAGAAGTTCCCATTGTGTAGTCAAGTCTTAAATAAGGTCTTACCATGTGTTTTTCATCATGAAAATGAAATGGCAGACACAAAATAAATTGATATTCCAAGCGATGTTCTATGGCTCATTGATCATACTTTAATGGTCTAGTCTTTGTATCTGTGGATCCGAAGTGAATTTGGTGGTCTAAAGTAAAGGTCATACATCTTTACTTTTCAGTTTGCTTATTTGTGGAAGAGAAACAACATCCCATACAGCTAGTTTATCCAGCACTTTTATATGGCTTAGAAAAAGCCACCTCTTCTTGGGTGGGGGTTATGCGGCCATGGCCTTGGCACAAGTCTTGGTGAATGGGCTCTCCCTTCATCCTGCTCAGCGGGACAAATGAAAGACACCTGGCATAATTTTTTTCCCGTAGAGTTGAAATCAAGGCTTATATAAGAAAAAAATATTTCAACTATAATCCAGTGAAATCATAAAGTAAAATGCATTCGGTATAAATATTATCATTTGTAATTTGCATGTTCTTTTGGGATTGGGGTTGGGTGAAATTTCTATTTTCTTTAATTTACACAATTAAAGAGAACATTTAGTGGAAAAGTTCTTAGTATTTTGGAAAAAGAACCACAATCTAAGAAAAAAAAGGATAGAAGAAAAATTAGTTTATTTATTTTCATTCATATTCCAGGAACTACTAGAGTGCTTGGCAAAAACAATGGTCACATTAAGTTGAGAATTTTTAAAAATTGTTACTAGCTTATCATTGAATCAAGAAATTTGAATCATCTAGTATCTGAGCTTGTGGTTAGTTTAAATTTAAATATGTTTAAAATACTATAGATTTGGAAATATTGTTCAGTAGTTCCTCCTAGTTCATGACTTCATATGATCTCAAAAAACTCAACTCTGACCTCCTCAGTCAGTACAACTGGCCAAGTCTTTTAGCCCAGACAGTTTTACCATAGAATGTAAACTGGTTCAAAGCCAAGTGCGATGAATTTTATAATCATTTTTTTTCCTCAAAGAAGTCTTTGTTTGACCAAGTTTATTCATTTTGACTGCTAGAAGCCAAGGAGTGCAGTTTTGAGTCATTGGTCCTCAAATCTGCTTTATTTGACTAAATACTCATCTATTGGATGAGTAAGGTTTAATAATAAGATTTATCAGGAGTGTGAAATCCTCCTCTTAGGCTAAGTTAAATTTTCCATGCTTTATGGTTCATACACATACGTAGTGACACATGTATGTGTATGCTAGGTTAGTGGTTAGAAGCCTTAGGAGAGTTTTCTCAAGATGTGGATCAAGGGCCATTGAAAATATTTACGTATACTGTATGTTTAAATGCAGATCCTGAAACACTTGGATCGGAATCTCAGGGAATAGAGCTGGAAATCTGTACTTTTTAGTATAATTCCTAAATGATTCTAGAACCTCATGTTTACGGTCTTTCATGGCAGAAGGTGAGAACAATATGACTAAAAGACAGAGGGGGTAAGAAACTCATTTCTTACCCCCTAATTCCGTTATTGATCAGTGTAGATGCATTTTTCTTTAAATCAAGTGACTAGCGAATAATTTAAAAAATAGTACGAAATGTTTCAGGACAAACAAAAATTGTTCTAAGGTAATTGCATTTAAAATCCACTAAAATAAAATTTGTGTTTTAAAGTAACTATTATAATTAAGAAATAGTTTGGGAGAAAACTCTTTACTCTGAGTCGATCTAAAATAGTTTAAGGTTCCCTCTGCATCATGTTGTTCACTGTATAATGCCCAACATGTTTTCTCAAACCTTTTGCTTTCGTGTTCTCTAATTCTAATAAAAATAACCCCTGTGTTTCTGTTGTATCAAAACAAAATGTCCTAACTTCCCGATTCTCTGGAAAAGACAGATATTTTAACATTTTGATATTTATGGTTTGATGACAGATTGTTGAGAAGCTCTTTGAACACAAACCATCTCATTCAAAATGCTGATTAGATGGAACATAATTTCTCAATTATTTTGCTTATTTGTAAAGGAGAAGTGCTTTTGCTTAGATTTGTTGTTTTAAGTATAACACTGATCATTGTCATACAGGTGGAAATGAGTTATAGTTCTCACTGTCACAAATGCACCTAACTTCCTATCTATACTCTGCGTTTGTACAAGCTTGTTGTTATAAACTAAAAGCCACATAAATAATGCAAATTGTCTCTGTGACATAACTATGAATATCATAATATATCTAAGTGCTGGATATAAATGTGACGAAAGCTTCAGTAAAACTGAAAATATTTTAATGTTTTCTGCTTTGCAACAGTAACAATTTTCAAAGCATTAAATAGACATTAAATGCCAGAATTATTGCTTTCTGAGAGCCTTCTCTGGTAAGAAGATAAGTTAATATTTTATAGGCCAATTTAGATGCCTTATCACTCTCCAAACATAATTTATAAAAGCTCCACTTTTATGTCTTGAATAATGGTTAAATACCAGCCTTTAGAAACAATTGTGGTGAAATAAAAATAAAAGTATAAACAGTCAAAATTTAAATTAACTGTAGTAATTTTCTCTTACCTGTTTTAATACCTGTGGCAAGTAGCATATCTGTTAGTGTTTCCACAGGACTTAATATAAAGCCTAATTGTACCTCTAAAACACAAAGAAAAATTGCTTTTATTTTAGACTGTCCTTGAGTTAAGCACTTTTTCTTTCTATTTACATATATATTAATAATTCATTTTAATTAAGTTAATTAAATCACTTTAAATTTTAGTCCCGTATATTTTAACTTGATAAGTAATTTCAAAACTTAACTACTGTGACTTGAAAACATGCAATTTAAGAGAAACCCATGCTGAAAATAATACCTGTAAACCATACCTAAAAATTAATTTATGTATATACCGCTTAGGTAGTATATTTGTTATATAGGGTAAAATTTTAAGAATGTATTCAGAGTATGGTGTACGATTTTGTTGTGTTACCAAAGATTGCCATTTAATAATAAAATAATAACTTTTATGTCATGGTTATAATAGTATTCAAAAATAAAAAAAAATATTTTTAATATGTAATTTTTAAATAAGCTTTTCCTGTAAACCACATTAAAATGAAGTAAATATATTTGTATTCTAACTCCTGAACAGAATCGTCATACAATATCCGAATGAAGAAATATCTTTCTTTAAGTAAAGATAAATTAGATTTAATTCCTATATTAAGACAAGGACTTAAAATATGAACATACTATATCACAAATGAATCATTTTTACATCATCAAGATGATCTTCTGATTTAGTGATTTATGCTGATACATCAATTATGCAAATCAAAGATCTCGCTGGCTTGGAAGATTCAGCGGCTGCCTCAACTAGGCACACAATTACATTAGACATTTATTTCCTCAGCTCCTACTCTTGAGAATCGAAAACTGAATCAGATGTGGAACCAGCAGATACATAAATAGATGTATAATGCCCAGTAAAAAATGTCACTTGATGAAAGAGAGGTCCACCGTGGAGGGTGAGATAACATTTTATCAGATCTACAGGTCTATCCCAGTTGTGGGTGTCTTTCATAATACCTGAAGGGATTTTGTCTTATTTTTATTGTTGTCGTTGGACAATACAGATGAACTAAAATAATAATACTATGGGAAATATACCAATTCCCTTAAGAATCTTTAACTTTTATTTCTACAAAAAATCTTTTTTTTTTCTTTTACCACGGAGAAGAAATTCATTTTTATTGTGGAAAAAGGTTTATATATAGATAAGAAAGATAAACAATATTAACTTTAATCCTACCCCTATGATAAAAGCACTGTGCATTTATACATATATATTTTTAACAAAAATGGATTCATATCAAACACATTGTAGTATAATCTGTATATTTCAGTTCCTCAATATTTGGTTTATGAGTTGCTTTGATTATACACAAATTTAATTCACCTTCACTGTACAATATACAGCTTTATACACCTTACAGATTATAGCCTGAAACTTAAAAATAACATACAGAGTAGAATTTTTATACTAACTGTTATTTATATTTTAAAACGATTGATAATTTTAAGTTACTTTCCCCAAAATGTACCATTTTACAAGCAGAACGTGACGTGTCTATTTTTGTATGCTTGCCAAATAAGGAGTATTTAATTATTTTTTCATATTCTCCAATTTGGTATGTTCAAGTAGCAGCTAATTGTATATTTTTCATTTTTTTAATAGTAAGGAAAGTAACTTTTGTGTGTGTGCTTTGTCCAAATGTATTTCTGTGTGTGTTATCTATTTGTGCTCTTTGCTTAATTTTTAGTTTGTAGTGCTTTTTTTTTCTTATTGACTTATAAGATCTATTAAACCATTGAGGAAATTATTTTTAATCTGTTTTGCATGTTGCAAAGGTTTTTCCTATTTTTTATTAGTTTTTTTTGTTACTGTTTGTCATACTTTCACATGTCAAAATGCCTAGATTTTACATAGTTATGTCTCCCAACTGTATCCTTTATAGTTTTTTTATTATTATTTTTTCCAGAGTGATATTTTTCCCTGGGTTGATTGAGATATAAATGAAATAGAACTTTGTGTAAGTTTAAGGTGTACAGTGTGACGATTTGGTATATGTATATATTGCAAAATGATTACAACAAGTTAATTAACATATCTGTCATCTCACAGTTACCGTGTGTGCGCGCGCGTCTGGAGAGAACATTTAAGATCTATTCGCTTAGCAATTTGCAGGTATGCAGTACATTACTGTTAACAATCGTCACCATGCTGTATATTATAACACCAGGAATTATTCATCTTACAACTGTTTTCTCCCCTCTCCAACCCCGTTCCCCTTGGCAACCATTATCCTATCTGTTTTTATAAGTTTGGCTTTTATAGATTCTACATATAAGTGAAATCATACAACATTTGTCTTTTTCTGTCTGACTTATTTCATTTAGAATAATGGCTTTAAATTTCATCCACAATATTACATATGACCATATCTGTGATATTATATGTTATTACATATGTATATATATAATTCTCTCTATATATCATATTTTATTTGTCTATTCATTGGTGGAGATGTAAGTTGTTTTAGATACTGATTTCATTTCCTTCAGATAAACCCAGAAGTGAGATTGCTAGACCATATGGTAGTTTTATTTTTAATTTTTTGAGGAGCCTTCCTACTGTTTTCATAACGACTGAACCAAGTTACAGTCCTACCAACAGTGCACAAAGGTCCCCTTTTCTCCACTTCATTCCTACTACTTATCATTTACCTTCTTGATTCTTGATGATAGTCATTTTTACAAGGAATGAGATGATGTCTTGTTTTGGGTTTGCATTTCCCTGATGATTAGTGATGTTAAGCCCAATTCCATGTACCTGTTGACCATTTGAATATCTTCCTTGGAAAAATGTCTATTCAGGTCCTTTGCCCATTTTTACATTGGATTATTATTTTTTTTTATTGAGTTATAGGAGTTCCTTATGTAGTTTGGATATTAAGTAGAAATATGGTCTGCAAATATTTTCTCCATTTCTGTAGGTTGCCATTTAATTTTGTTGATATTTTGTTTTGCTGTGAAGAACCTTTATTAGTTTGATGTAGACCCAGTTGTTTATTTTTGCTTTTGTTATTTGTGCTTTTGGTATCACATCCAAATACTCATTACCAAGACCAGTGTTAAAGAATATTTCCCTATGTTTTCTTCTAGAAGTTTTATAGACTCAGTCTTTACGTTCATGTCTTTAATCCATTTTGAGTTAATTTTTGCGAGTGGTATAAAATAGGAATCTGACTTCATTCTTTTACATGTGAATATTCAGTTTTCCCAGCACCAGGTATTAAAGAGACTGTTCTCTCCTCATTGAGTATACTTGGCTCTCTTGTCAAATATTAGTTGAAAAAAAAATATATATATACACACACACACACACACACATACACACACATACACACACACATATGTGTGTGTATCATAGGTGTGTGTGTGTGTATGTGTGTGTGTATATTCTATTCTCAGTTCTATTCATTGATGTATGTGTTTTTATGCCATTGCTGTACTGTTTTGATTGCTATAGTTTTGTAATTTGGTTTGAAATTAGATGCCTGTAGCCTCGTTCTTTCTCCAGATTGCTTTGGCTATTTGGGATCTTTTGTTTTTTTATAGGATTTTAGGATTATTTTTCCTATTTCTGTTAATGAAGCCATTGGACTTTCGATAGAGGTTGTATTGAATCTGTAGATTGCTTCGGGTAGTGTGGACATTTTAACAATACAGATTCTTCCAATGTGAATCCACATGACTGCATTCAACCAACTGCCTGACTAGCTTGCTGTTCGATGGCCATCTCTCCCTTCAGGCACAACCCATTATTTCCATCTTGCAGAATTAGAACATCTCCATGTTCAAGAACTGACTTTTCTTTTAGTACGTGAAAACTAAAGGAAGCTCACATAAGCATTTAATGTTACTCTCAGCCTGTCTTTTTTGATGCTTCTCCTCTTCTAATCTGGTATCTTATTTTTGAGGAGTATCCCCTGGCTCTGGGAACCCCCTTTTCTTTAGGTTTGGGTTGTTTGATTTCTCTATCCAGGCCACTTCAGACTTGGAAGCAATGCCCTTAAACTCAGTCCTTTGCTCATCACTCTAATTTCTACACAGTTTAATTCTGATTTGGGTATAAGAGTTTGCCTAAAATCTGCAGTGTAGAACAGAGTTTCAGTGCCTGTATTAATTTTTTTTTTGTCTACTGTAACAAATGACCACAGAGTTTGTTGATGACTTTAAATAAGATATATTAATTTTCTCCTAGTTCTTGAAGCAATAAGTCTGAAGTCAGTATCAGTGGGCCAAAATCAAGGTATTGGAAGGGCTACCCCCCACCCTTTGAGGCTCAAGGGGACAATCATTTCTTACTTCTTCCTGTTTCTAGTGTTTGCCAGCATTCTTTGGTTTTGTGGCCACATCACTCTCTGCTCTCTGCTTCCATGCTCATATTACCTCTTCCTCTTGTGTCTGTATCAAATCTCCCTCTGCTTACTCTTGTAAAGAGACTAGTGATTGCATTTAGGATCCTTCCAGATCATTCAGGATACCTGCCTCATCTCAGGTGGTCAATTTAATCACATCTGCATAGCCTTCGTCATTTGAAATAACAAGTTTTTCAGATTCCAAAGACAGGGACCTGAGGTCCTTGGAAGCCATTATTTAGCCTGCCACAGTGAACAAGTTCTGAAATCAAGTAACACTAGGTTTAACCCCAGATATGGCATTCATTAGCTGTGTGGATTTAGGTGTTGGCTTAAACTCTCTGCATTTTACTTTCTTTGTCTGAAAAAAATAAGCATGAGAATTTATCTAATATGGCTATTGTCAGCCTCAAGTAAGAAGACATATAGAAAACCGATCAGAGTACATGTCTCATAATGCAACTTTAAATGTTAATTCTTACAGTGTAATTAAGATTGGAAGGATATGTTAGATCGAATTGCAGAGAGGCTGAAATAATATGCTCAAGAGTTTAATACTGGCCGTGGGGGGTGGTGGCTGCTGGGACACGCAGGAATCATGTCTATTTTTTATGCCCATGAGCCAGAAGATAATAGAAGTACGTTAAAGTTAATTCTGGTATCTATGTGTAGACAAGATTGAGAAAGAAAACACACTGGAGATAAGAAAATTAATTGTAATAATTGAGGTGTTTTATTGATGTGAACTAGACGGAAATAGTATCTCTGGAAAGTTAACACTTTATGTCTTCCTCGGACCATAAGCCCCAGTGAGGTGGAGGCAATGCCATTATTTTTACCTTTTATGATGAATTATTACATTTCTAGAGTACTAAAGAAGAATTTTCTGCTGTTTGTAACATACATTCACTCCAATACACTACGAATCACTATCAAGAATAAAGGGAAGAAAATGGATCTCTAAAAGGAAATAGAGAAATAAGAAGGAAAAAAAAGAAAAAAAAGGTGCCATATCTTTGATGGCAGTGGAAGATTCCCCTCAAAGCATGCCATTATATTAAAGCTTAAGGGAGTTGAGTGTTTATATTAGAATTAAATCAGATGAGAACCTTGACTAAAAGTTATGGGGAGTGGTGGAGAGTGTATTCGACTGCGATCAAGATGCTGGAAGGAAATGGTATCATTTAAGCTTTAGAATGTTTGTCAAGTAAGCTATATCTGCAAGTGAAGGACGAGGTAGAAAGAAGAGTTTCTGACTTTAGAATTATAATTTGTTTTAATAATATTCTTTATAGCTGTCCTCACTTTCCATATATTTAGCATTAATTTTTTGAGTTTTCTGCATATACTCATATGGGTTTATTTTCTTTTTCTTCCTAAGTTGTAAGTCTCACAGAATCCACTGGGCTCAATATTTTTTTCTGTCTTTCCTACATCCCAGCACTGAGAAAAGTGCTTTGAAAATGCTTTTGTAAAGTGTTTTCTTTGTTACCTAAATGTGTCTCTTACTATAATCTCCATTCAAACTTAATTTTATTCTAATGGAAACATTTCTTCACCTGCACCTGCTCAATATAGTTCTTTTTTCAATTTGACATTTTAATATTCATTATAAACATTATTAATTTAGTTTAATATTTTCAATCACCCAGAATTACCATAAAAGTGGGTTTTTAAACTTCTGTCCATCTAAAAGAAATTCACTAAATTGCACTTGAACTTTTCTATTGGTTTGAACAAAATAAATTGAACAAGAATTGATAATGTCTACATGAGGTCTAGTATAAAAATATACAGCGAGCTTTATTGAGTGGAAAAGAAGGTTCTACTATCTCCTACATTTGTCATCTAGTCATTTAGTAGGCATAGAAATACGAAGATAGTGCATTTTCTTTATGGTATGAAGGTTTTTGCTTAAATGTGATACTTGTATTTTGCATTTCGAGGAGATATTTATTTGCAGGTTGGTATGACTTTCATGTAGCTATCCAAATATCTGTGACATGAAGACCATAAATTATTCCTGAGAGTTTATATGATATCCAAATTAAGCCATAAAGTAGGAGCAGAGGTAGTTTTCATTGGCAATGCTATCTAGCACAGACCTTTTCTCCTAAGTACTATTTACACTGATCTTACAAAATTTATCTTTTAGAAATGCAGTCATAATGAAATTCAAAGTGTAGTTCCTTAATATGATGGGTATTTTCAGTAAGATAACTATTTAGAACTAAGGTTCTTCAAGTGCTTGGTGACATTATTATCCAAGGAGAATAGTTTTGCTTTAGTTATCAAGGTTGGGAGGCATATCAGACTAAAAATGGTTTATTCAAAAATGGGTTTGTTTACATTTTTGTTCTCTTTTAAAGATCAGGTAACCAAAGGGTGGAAGATTATGGTCAGTGCTTAACACCTAAGGAATATAGAATAACTATTATCTTTTCATGGACAGATGAATACATATCTCTGCATAGATTGACTACATGGTGTTTGTTTTAAAAATATAAGTATACATTAAATGTGTTTATTAAAAAATTATGCACAGCCTTGCACATAATAGGTACTAACACAAATGTACTTATATTAGTTAGTAGATAATCTAAATGTATTGGCTAAAGAAGGCTATTATGTTAATTTATTTATTCTTTAAATCATTTTTCTCTGGAGAATTCAAGTGATTTATCAGTAGTAAACTTTAAATAGTATAAATTAAATCTCTTTTTTACTACTTAAAACCTACCTTTCATTTGCCTATTTTAAAGAACAATACCTAAACAGTTAAGTAAATGCTGTTAAATTCTGATATTTAAGTTCTACAGCATATTCTCTGACTATACAGAACTGACAGAGGTCTGATAAATGAACAGTGGTAGCTTTTATATGATGAAACATCTTAGAAATGAAAGCAATCCTAATTGAGTGTTTATTATGTGATAGGGTCGGTGTGGATGCCTTTTATCCATAATCATATTGAGTCCTCCTGGTGAACTTTGGGAGTGGTGTGATTATCCCTGTTTTACATGGGAGCAAGCCAAGCTTTGAAGATGTTAAACAGCTTGGCTATGAGCACACCCTTAGCAGGCTTCAGAGCTGGGACCTTTAAATCCAAACCTCACAGATGCTGAAGTCTGTGCTCTTAAACACTAGCCTACTTCTTTGTGTAGAGAATCTCTCTTGTTTAAATGCCAAGCATTTGAAAGATTCGACATGACTCATTTGCGGTTTTGTGCCACAGAAGATGGAGAGACAAAAAAAAAAAAAAACTGGTACTCTGTAAATGATTCTGAAGAAAAAGGAAGAGAAGGTAGGGGAAGTGTTAGTGATGGCAACTGGGCAAGACAATGATCATGTTCAACGCCCAAAACCATTCTCACCTGCCTTCTTTCTTAATGTTCAAAACCCAGATTTTGTTGACGGAAGCCAATCAAGATGATCTCATTCCGCTTTGCTGAGGACTGTTTTAGTCCAGTGTTTCTCAAACATGCATCATAATTACCTGGAGATCTTGTTAAAACACAGAAATCTCGGGTTTGCTCCAGAATTTCTGATTGAGCAGGTCTGGCAGCAGGGGTGGGGGGGGAGCGGGCGCTAAGAATTTACATTTTTAACAAATTCCCTGGTGATGCTGATGCTGCAGGTCCAGGAACGACACTTTGATGTCCCATTTGTTTAGACAAGATCTGGTTCTTGAAGTTGGCAGCATGTTGGAATTACCTGGAGACACTGTTAAAAGATTTTGAAATCCAGGCCTTATGCAGATAACCCAGAAACACAAGCTCTGGGCACTACTTTTTGCCCTGATTCTCATATAGGCATGGCTCTGAAAAATAGGCTTATAACTTTCATAAGTTTTGTATCTTTCTCAGTTTCCTAGGTATGTGTTCACATGACTGGACTATTTTTTTTTATGCCATTTCCCCCTAAAGGTAACTATTTCCTCTCCTAGAACTATAGTTCTTTTAAATTTCTAGGTTTTATTTGTTGGTTTATATGTTTGTTTCTGAAATGCTTTACAGTTTGTTAGTTGGCAATTTGAGAACCTGACTTTCCTAGTTGGGTGTTTTATGTGAGGAATCAGCAGGCTTTGGCATGGTTTCTTCAATAAAAATAAATATCGTGGTCTTCATCATCTTGTGAACAAATATTTCATGAATAATTTAAGATTATTTGGAGCCTTTATTGATTTTTTTCAAGATTTAAGTATTAACAGGAATTGGCTTTAAACTTATGCTCGATATAAAGACCTAGCTACTGATATTTGCAAAGACCCAGAATTATGATGTCATGATAAATTACAATTGGTTTATAAAGGATGCAGCTAATTATCTTATTGGTTACTCATGTGTTGATTTGTTACATTGATATATACCAGTATTTGCTAAATAAAATAGCCTTTTAGAAGTCTTTCATTATAAATTGCAAAAATGTGACCGAAGAAATTAAATCGTTAGTTAAATTATACCTTCTTTTCTTTATGAAGATATGTGTGAGAAATTAGTTTCTAGTCTGTTATGGGCACATGACATAATTTTTCTGAAAAATTAGTTTGGTTTTGTATTTTCTTGAGAGTCCGAATTATATTGCTGTTTATGCTTCTCTGTTTACATTGGCTTATATAAAGCTTAGAATCAAAATTATAATCTAATGTTAGTGATTCTGTGAAACTTATGAAATGTATTTTGCGATCTAGTTTTATCCGTGGCCCCATTTAGTGTCTCAGCTCATTTCTTTTTGCACGCGCACACACACACACAGACACACACACACACACACACATCTATCTTAGTGTATGATGTTATACTATATCATATATTTTCATAAATAACATTACATTTTGAGAACATGGTGAGGTTTAAAAAATAATGGAAATTAAATTAAGAAAGTACAAGCATTGTACATCTTATTAATGACCTCATTAGAAATATACTAGTTCTGAGAACTGTTTTAATCGAGCTAATTTATTATTTACTTATAATTGTTTCCACTTTTATGAAGTAATTCCATTTTCCTCATTATTCAGTATAAAATAATTAAAAAGTATTCTTAAATTTTTACAATCATGAGATTAGAGGAGAAAGCATATATAGTGTATATAAAGTATATGATATTTCCTTCAGGCAATTAAAAATATTTAGATATTTTATTTGTGGCATAACAGCACAAGTAATGCAGTTTCTGGGATAATAAGATTTGGATGCAGATTGTAGATTTTATAAACTGAATCATTGCTAATTTTTAGAATTGTCTCTATATATGTAGTCAAATTTTTATAAGACTGTAATGAGTACATACATACACCGCTTCATAAATGTATACACTATATTCATAAGATCATGTATATTCCCTAAGAAATGTTACTTTTGAAGACATGTTAAAATGCAATTTAAGAGATATTTTTGCATACCTATTATAAGAAAATATTTTAAGCAAGTAACAGAAGGGAAAGCAAGGATTTTAAAATTTAGGAATATAGATGAGATAAATTTTAAAAATAACCTAATTTAAATGAAACCTATTGTTTAAAAACAGAATATAAGGACCAAAATGAAGGAACAGTGTTATTTGGGCACAGAGGAAGAAGGCTTGATAGAACATAAAGGAAAAGAAAATTATGAGTAAAGTAATTTTTGAGCTGGCTTTAAAGAGCTATAAGAATTAATTTCACCAAACAGAGATAAAGTGGTGGTTATACCTATTGTGGCAAAATAATAAAAATTAGTTATATAAAAAAACAGTAACTCAGAACAAGTGGTTGGCAGGGAAATGTTTGATTCCCAGACCCAGTTGCCTGGTGACTGGAGAAGTGGTGGTCCCGGAAACAGAAATGAAGGTCCCTTAAGTAAGAGAGGATTTGTAAGATAACGGATAATACAAGAAAGAAAAATGATGGCTGAGGCGAACATTCTATTATTGAGTAATGTAAGTCATCAGCAGACTGTATTCTCAATGACCATTGGAAATCATTGGTGCCAAAGGGGTAATACAGTCACTCAGATGTAAGAAGAACATGATTATAGAACCTCAAGGGCATCTTCTTTTAGTGTAGCAGGACTAGAAAAGGGAAAAAATCGTACACAATATCTTGGCAGAGTGGCTGAGCTGCTGGGAAGCATTAGGTGGCCGAAGGATTAAGAACTACAAAGCTTTTGGCTTTTCCTTAGAGAGCCCAGCTCCAATCAGCTCACTCCATACTTGAATTAAGGTGATTTACTGCTGAGCATTTCGCCTGCCAAAAGTAAACATTTATGCTCTCTCTGGAAGGTATCATGCAGAGTCTCAAATGCCCTGCCTATTTCTGGTCACAATATGTAAAAACAAAACAAGGTAAACCTAGAATTCTATACTCAATAAAATATTCTTCAAAAATGAAGTCACAGTAAATACACCTGCAGACA
Source organism: Rousettus aegyptiacus (assembly GCF_014176215.1). Taxonomy (NCBI): domain Eukaryota; kingdom Metazoa; phylum Chordata; class Mammalia; order Chiroptera; family Pteropodidae; genus Rousettus; species Rousettus aegyptiacus. The sequence continues at coordinate 88,047,440 of NW_023416285.1, read as the reverse complement.
AATTAAGAGAATTTGTCACCAGCAGACTCACACTAAAGGAAATAATTAAGGGAATAAATGGAAAATAATACTAGATGGAAATAAGGAAATTAATTAATGAAAAGCTGAATGATAAATATATGAATTCATAAATGACCATTGGCTATATAAAATAATAATGTTTATGGTCTTTATATATAAATACTATATTAATTAAATACACAAAAAGCATAAAAAGCAGGGTAGTGGGCACTTCCAGAATGGCATGGTAAATACCTCTGGAAATCTACTTCTTCATAAAAACAGGCAAAAATTATCAAATTTTGTCAGAACTCTGGAAATTAAACACTTGCAATGATCCAAGAATGTTACAAAAAATGTGGTTTCTTTCATACCTGTCATATGCCCATCCTAATCTATTCATAGCCACAACTGACTTGAAAACCAACAGCCTTGCAGTTTCTGTTGCTATGAAAACCAGCAGTTTAGTAGACATTGGAGGGGCAGAGAAGGTTTAGATCTTCCCTAAAGCTCAATCCCCAGGTAATTAATTATAGCACTAGTTGACTGGCTGATCACTGAAAAAATTTATTCTCAGAGTTTGTCCTTATTTGGCCTGACTCAGAGCTATGTAAATAGCCTTATCCTCAAGAAAGTTATTGATAATAATCAGCTGCAGTGATTTTAAGTTGCCTGCCACCATTACATTACATTACATTGTGGCACACTCGAAACACTCAAAACACTCAAAACACTCAAAAAAGAAACCTGTGGAATGAGGTCTATAAAGGGCTTTGAAATGATTTACAATATTCCTGAGAATCTAGAAGGCCATACATATGCATACCTTGAAAATTCCTGGGAAGGGGATGTATAAACAGGAAGTTAAGGCAAAGGCAAATAAACTACCTCCTGAGCTTGTAAACATGCCACAAAACATACAAAGCCCCTCAGCAAAGGCTGAGGACTGTGTTGATTCATTGTATTTAGAGAAATCTCTGTTCAGTCATCAGATGGCCACAAAACTAGCTTGACAAGTCTTCAGTGGCTGCACAATCCAATAAATAGATTGTAGAAATTTAGTCCATAATGTTGCTTAAAATCCCAACAAAAATCACAGCAAATGGAAGCAACAATAACCTTAGGGGAAGAGAGATGATTTCCCAAATTTAAGAAATACACACACAGTATGGCTCGTACTCAAGAAGCAGTCAAAAGAAACTTTCCCTTAGGAAGCCCAGACATTGGACTTACTACTAGACAAAGACTTTAAATTAGCTAATATAAATATGTCCAAAGGAGCGAAGGGAAATGATGTCTAAAGAATTAAAGTAATATAAAGATACCTTATCAAATATGAAATGTCAATAATATAGGAATTATTAAAAAGAACCAAAGAGAAATTCTAGAGTTGAAAAGCTCAATAGTTAAAATGAAAAAGTTCACTGTAAAGGATCAACAGTGTGATACGTGTAGTATGTAAATACATATGGATGATTAATTGGAAAACGAAGGTGAAAAAAAGAGCACATAAAGAGAACCATTAGTTTCTATCTTGGAAATCTTGTAGAAGCCCAATTAGGACTCTTCTGTGGAAATAGAAGATAACCTATTTTGTTTTTGAATTTTTTAGTTTAATACACCTTGCAGATATCAGAAGTAGTTATCCTTCATCTCCTTAACTTAGTCTCAAGATCTTTTCTTTTCCCCCAGAGTTATTGAGAAATAATTGACATATAACATTGTATAAGTTTAAGGTATATAATGTAGTGATTCTATATATGTACATATTGCAAAATGATTACCACAATAAAGTTTCTCAATACATTCATCTTTAAGATTTTTATTGCCTGCCTTAGGCTCCTTATTTTGTTTTTTTCATTAACTCACACTCACATTCATCCAGAAAATCCTTTTATTCTCCAAAATGTGACTCTATTTCATTGAACAGTCTCCTAACCATCATTTCAAACTTAGTTGAATTTTAACTCTTCTGGAAAACGTTCTTTGATCCCTCTCTCCTGTCTAATCACAATAGTTCTTCTCTGGGTCTTGTCTGTCATATAGTGCATGTCCCAGGACACATCAGTATTAATTTACTTGTTTAACTGCTTTGTAATACTACCGTAAGCACTTCCACAGAAAGAGTGCTGACTATTTTGACTGTTTTAGTCAACATTTAGTGTAATGCTGGCCTCATGCCAGGTGACGTTGAGAAAAAAGAGATACCGTGAATGATGAAAAGATAACAAAGTTGAAATATTTAATACTTAGACCTAAGGAGGTGTCCTTAAAAGATAAACTAAAGGCAAAGCCAAAGGAGACTGGTGACAATAATACAATTTTGAGGATAAAATTAGTTCTCTTTTCTAAACTTCTATAGATAGAATTTTAATGCTTTTATGGATTATTTCTTCATATATTATATTCTTAACTCATTCATATATTATATTCTTAACTCATGCACAGATATATTACTTTAACTTTGGATGTAGTTTACATGAGATATATAAAGTTTCATGTAAAAAAAGACAAAAATGTCTTGAGCTAGAATTTCTTTGGGGAAATCACTAGGTTTAAAACTAAATTTTTTCATATTCTCTTTAAAGCAGAGATCTAAACTTCTTTTCAGGGATTATTTTTCAGTCTCTTTTCAATTAAATACAAAGTTTCCAAGCAAACACAGTCATACTGTTGTCTAGGATATCCTGAACTTAAAATAATATTCTAGGGAAGGTTTTAGTGAGTTAATTAAGAGATGTAGATTTTTAAAATAATTATTTATTAAATTATGTTTAAATTAAATTATTAAATTCAGTAATTTAATTTTTTAATCAATGAAATTTCTAAAACACATAAATATGAACACTCAAGAGTTCCAGGCAATAGAATAGACCTATTTCAAAGCCTACTCTAAAAATCAAAGGACATGATAAGCTATTTATGAAATAGACAAATCTGCTAAATTATCTTGGACCAGAGCCTTTCACTGTTTATGTTCAAATCAAAAAAGATTTCCCCTTTAACAGTACTTAATTAATATCATTAGTATCATTTCCATTTTATTACTAGAAATGTGTTAGCATAGATTCCAGTTCTGATGTTTTATACTCATACTATTAGAAAAACAGACAATCAGCCGCAAAACACTGTAGTGGTGTTTGTTTACATTTTAAAGTATATTTCTAACATGATCTACATCTTTTATTTATTCAGAATTTAGATTGGCTTGTCCATCACAGACCAGCGATGCTATAAATAACTGATAATGGCAATAGCTAATGAGCAAGGCTGTAGAGTAATGTAAAGGTCAAAGAATGATAATTCACGATCATCCTTAACAAAGTACACAAGGCTTACAATACTGATATTGAACTCTGGCGGCAAAGCACAGGAAAGAAATGGCAGCATGAATCTCCTCATGTACATACGATTGTGAGGTGGTTAAGAACTAGAACCAGCTCACTCTCAACAAATGTGTAAATGTATATGGCTTCCTGAGTAGAATACAGAAGATAGTTTTAGACATCATAGCTGTTACCTGTGCTCTATTACTAATTTAATCTCTAGATCAGTAGATAGTAGGTTTGAAAAAAAAAAGAAATGGTGCCAAAGCATTTGTATTTAAAATCTCAAGGCAGCATAGCCTTTAGCATCTGGAAAGATGTGCTAGATATAAATATTCAAAGACAAGAATCATTTAAATTTTGACCATAGGACACCTTCTCAATGTTTTTTTTTTTTTTTTCATATCTCGATAATATTGAAGGAGTAAGAATCTAACTGGAAAACCTTGATTCATTTGCATACTTGGGATTGTCATTTACATCTGACAAGCCAATTATCCATTTATATAGACTGCTTCTATATTTCTTTCACCCTCTACACTAGCAGTCTCAAAGCCGATTTTAGTTCGTACAGAATAAACAAAATTTCTTTCCAAAGGAAGGCATCTCTAAGAAGTTGTCTCTCCATTGTAGACATTAATTACTCTTTTAAGAGAGAGTGATATACTTCTGCTCACTCTCATTTCTCCTTTGACTTTCAGTGCCCATATTCTTATAACTAAATTTACTAGCCAATAAATAGGAAAGGAGCCTTGACCTTTTTTGTGTCATAGAACCTATAGAAGATGATAAGATACATTGAGAGAATTAGAAGGGTTTTGAGGGTAAATTTATGTATATGCTGTTTAAGATAGTCTTTTTTCTGTATATAATTATGGCAAGAGAAATAAGCAAAATATTGCAAGATAGTAAATATTGACATGAATAGAACTAATCCTTTTTTCAAAAGTGTAATAAATTGAATGTGCTTCCTATTAAAGTAAATCTTCTTTGAATTTTTTTTTTATTATAGTAAAGTGTATTTCAAAACTTTTCATATATAACAAGTATCCCTTTTCTCCACATCCTCGACAACACCTTTTTTGTTTTGTTTTTGTTTTGCGTTATAATAGCCATCCTCATGGATGTGGAGTGATATCATATTGTGGTTTTGATTTGCATTTCCCTAAAGATGGTGACTTTGACCATCTTTTTATGTATGTATTGGTAATTTGTATGTCTAATCAAGTCCTTCGCCCCCTTTGAATTTTTGTTTTGGTCGTTGTTGTTGGGCTGTAGGAGTTCTTTATATATTCTGGATATTAATCTCTTGTCGGAGTATAATTTGCAAATATTTTCTCAGATTCTTTCGGCTGACTTTTCACTCCGTTGACAGTGTCCATCGATGCACAAAAGCTCTAATTTTGATGCACTTTGATTGATCTGTTCTTATCGTTTCCTTTTGGTTTCATATATAAGATATTGCAAACAGTATGTGAGGCTTTATCCTCTTGGTTTTCATTTGAAAATTTTATAGCTCTTACATTTAGGGCTTCAAATTCATTCAAGTTAATGTTTGGATATGATGTAGATAAAGGTCCAGTTTCATTATTTTGCAAATAGATATTCAGATTTCCCAAGACTGTTCATTGAAAAGACTGTGCTTGAGCTAGTCTTGGTACCCTTGTTGAAAGTCATTTGACCATGTATGAAGAGTTTGTCCCTGGACTGTCTATTCTATTCCATTGGTCTTTATGTCTTTATGCTAGTACTACACAGTTTTGATTACTGTTCCTTTTTCAAGATCGTTTTGGCTATTTAGAGTCCCTTCGTATTCCATATAAATTTCAGGATGAATTTATTATTTTTATAAAAACATTATTAGAATTTTGGTAGGGATTATATTGACTATAGATTGTAACATCTTTACAATAATAAGTGAAAGGTGATGTGTTTCTATTAATTTGTTTTCTTTAAACTCTTTCAGTAATATTTTACAGTTTTCAGTGTTTCGCTTCCTTGGTTAAGTTATTCCTATTTTATTCTTCTTGATGTGATTGTAAATGGAATTGTTTTCTTAATTTCCTTTTCTGAATTATTCATTGTTAGTGTTAAAACACAACTGACTTTTTTAAAATTAAGTTTATTGGGATAACAATGGTTAATACAATTACATAATTTCCAAGTATACATTATAATTCGACATCTGTATATTCTATTGTCCATTTACCACTCAAAGTCCAGTTTCCTTCAGCTCCCATATATTTGATCCCCTTTACCCACTTCACTCTCCTCCTGTCCCCCTATATTTGACCCCCTTTACTCTGTTCACCTCCCCGCTCCTCCCCCACCCCACTATTGTCCTCTGGTTACTACTAGTCTGTAGTCCATGTCCATGAGTCTCTGTTTGATTGTCCTGCTCATTTGTTGCTTTTAGGTTTATATTCCACATATTAGTGATACCATGACTGATTTTTACCTGTTGATTTTGTATCCTGCAACTATCCACACTTATATATTAGTTTTAAGAGGGTGTGAATGAGATGTGTGTGCGTGTATGAGTGTGTGTAAAATCATTAGAATTTCCTGCATATAAGATCATGTTTTCTGCAAACAGATACTTTTACTACTTTCTTTCCAAATTGGATGCCCTTTTTTCTCTTCCTTGCCTAATTTTGTTACTTTTCTTGCCTAATTCCTCTGATTAAGCACTTCCACTAATGTTAAATAGCAGTGGTAGAAGCGATCATCCTTGCTTATTGTCTTGTTTCTCATCTTAGAGGAAAAGTTTTCAGTCTTTCACCATTGAGTATGATGTAAATTAACTGTGGGCTCTTCCTATGTGGCCTTTATCATGTTAGGAAGTTTCCTTCTATTCCCAGTTTGTTTAATATTTTTATCATGAAAGTTTGTTGAACTTTATTAAATGCTTTTTTTGCATCGATCGAGATGATCTATGTAGCTATTTTCCTTCATTCTGTTAATGTGGCGGGTTATACGGATTGATTTTTGTATGTTAAACCATTCTTGCATTCTAGAAATAAATCCCACTTGGTCATGGTATATAACTGTTTTTGTTTGTTTTGTTTTGTTTTGCTGCTACATTTTGCTTTGATACTATTTCGATGAAGATTTTTGCATCTTTATTCACCAGGGATATTGGCCTGCAGTTTTGTTTCGTTTTTAGTTTTGTGTTTGTCTCTTTTTATTATTATCAGGGTAATATTGGCCTCATAGAGTGATTTAGAAAGTTTTCTCTCTTCAGTTTTTTGAAAGAGTTTGAGAAAGATTGATATTAGTTCTTCTTTCTCTTGAAATGTTTGGTAAAATTAACCAGTGAAATCTGGTCCTGAGCTGTTCTTTGTAGAGAGGTTTTTGATTACTGATTCATCTCCTTACTGGTTTTGTCCATTCAGACTTTCTAGTTCATCATGATTCAATCTTGGTAGGTTGCCTATTTCATCTAGGCTATTCAGTTTGTTGGCATATTCTCTTGTAGTCCCTTTTCCTCTATTTGTGTATGCTTTGTGACTTTCTTTTAATTGACATTTGAAAAAAAAAAAAAAAAGCATACCTTTTCTAGTCTTTGCAGAATGGCTTTGTGTCAGGGAAGTCCTCTGCTAGTTAGTTGGGCATGTTCCGAGTCTTGAGATCTACCCAAGGAGATGGCTTAAGGAACTTCTTCAGTTCTTTTCCGGGCATGCATCAGGCCTGGGCCTGTGCGTTGGTTTTTGATTGCACCATACACACAGGGGCTTTTAAATGTCTTAATTTCTTAAAGATCCTACCCCAGCACCTCTTTGGGCTTTTAGATGACCTACTGCAGGTCTCCACCTGTAAATCTTTTGTCCTAGGCATCTGCAGGTCTTAGTCTCTCTAGTGTTCCTAGGCAGTGCTAGCGTTTCTCCCTGCCTCACATTCGTGCTACCATTTTCCCCAGCCTGACGTCTGAGTTAGGGGATGCAGAGGAAAATCTTTCAGGTAGGTTAGAATGTGGGCAAGGATTAAAAAAAATACTACACAATTTTTTAGTATTTTGAATATGGATTTTTCTTGCCTGGGCATTGCCGTAGACTTTGAATATTTTTCAGAACTCTAATTAAATTTTCTTTCTGTCAATTTTTTGCTTGTTTATCGGTCTACATGAGGGATCGTGCTAGAACTTCCTATTTTGCCATTGTGCTGATGTCACCTTTTTTCTGTAAAAACAGTTAATGAAACAAATTTCTTTTAAAGTACTACTTTGGTGTCAGTCAACGAACTTTGATGCATTTTAATTTCATTATTCTTCAGTTCAAAATATTATATAATTTTCTTTGTGATTTTTGTGTTTCATCCATTGATAGTTTAGAAATGAGTTATTTAGTTTCCACATTTCTAGTTTTTTTTTCCTAAAAGTTTTACCTTTTGTTAATTTCTTAAAGTGTCCTGAGGCAACTTTTCATTAAATTTTGGTCTTTTGAAATCTATTCAGACTTATTTTTTACAACCCCACATATGTTGGCAAAAGTTCCGTGCGCCACTCAGAATAATATGTATTATGAATTTTTATCTAATGTTCTACAAATCCTAATTAAGATGATTGATCCTTAATTTCGATTTTGTATTTTCTTACTAACTTTAATATGTACTTGTTATAGCAATTACTGAGAAAGTTTATTAATGTCTGAAACAATGATTATGGAATTGTCCTTTGTTTACTCCTATCAGTTTTGAGTTCATGTGTTTTATAACTATATTAATAGCATACATATTTGTATTTCATGTGTTCCCGATGTATTCAAATTTTTATAATTATAAAATTTCATCTTCATTCTTAGTAATACCTTCAGTCTTGAAATCTACTACATATGATATTCATATAATCACATTAACTTTCTCATATTTAGAGGTCACCAGTATTTCTCTTCCAGCTATTTATGTTTAGTTTGCATTTGTCTTTGCATTTAAAGTGCTCTTATAGACAACTATTTTTTCAAAAATTTTCCTTCCTTTTCTTCTCGTGGGATTCTAACTATTGATATTAGATTATTTCATATTGTATTACAAGTCTCTGAGGTGGTGTTAATTTTTGTTAATCTTTTATCTTTATGCTTTTCAGGTTGATAATTTCTGCTGATTTATTTTCATGTGCAGTGATTCCTTTTTGGCTATATCCAATCTTTTGTTGAGCTCATGTAGCATTTTATTTTTAAATATTAATTATTGTAATTTTCAGCCCTGAATTTTCATTTGGTTACTATTTTAGAGTTCTCATTTTACTCTTCAGATTATCTATCTATACTTGCATTGATACCATAATGTATGTATAATGTTCTTTAATTTGTTGGAAATTTTTTCTTTAATTCTTTAAATATATCTGTGATGGCTGTTATAACATCTTTTTTTGAGACATCTGACATTTTGACCCACTTGGAGTGAGTATCTATTGGTTGTTCATTTTTTACTTCATAATGTTCAAACTACACTTGTTCTGTGTGTTAGCAGTTTTTGTTTGAAAATTGGATATTGTTCATAAGGGGTTTTTGTAACTCTGGATTCTGTCATGGTCATCTCATTACTTTTGTTTCTTGTTCTAGTAAGGAATAAATTTGCCTGATTTCAAACTTATGTTTACATAAGTGTATTATGAAGCTACCGATCTCTCTATTCTGTTCTAGTGGCTTTCTACTGTTTCTTTTTTATGCAATTTGGTGTCAGTCAAGGATTTGGGCAGGGAGGGAGCTCATCTCTGCTTTTCTTTTTTTTCCCCCTAGGAATCTCTTCTTTCTTTATCTCTGTTAGTTTTTGACTCTGTTTTATGAAACTTCAAATCTTTAAAGTTTTGTGCCTTCTGCCGGTCTAGTTGATCAAGTTGCATGTGGTTGAAAAATGTTCTTAATTAAGAAAAACATCATTTGCAGATGGCTCCACATAGCTCCGTTCTTGAAGCATGGATTTTTCTCTGGTCTCTACCTGCATTTTGCCATGCTTCTTATTGTCTTCCCTGCACCTGTGTAGTTTAGTGGCCTGTCAGGGCTGCGATTCATCCCCTGAATTTCATTCTCATTTCTCTGCTATTCTTCTGCTTTCTAGAATTTCTCCTTTAAATTTTCAGCTGAACTCTGATCTCTGGCACCTTCAGTTAATAAAGTTGTAGTTGTTTCATTTTCTTCCATCATAGCCAAAGGGTAAGGGAGATTGTCAATTTTCTCGGATCAAAAGGCCGCAAACTCACTATTCTTACCACTTTGAATTGCAGGTTTATGTGTGTGTGTGTGTGTGTGTGCGCACGTGCATGAACGCATGCGTGTATTATGCTTTCCTCTGATTTTTGTCTGCTTGGAAATTTTCTACTTCATTTTTTATTATTTTTTATTTTATTTTTTATTAAATTTATCGAGGTGACACTGGTTAATAAAATTACATAGGTTTCAAGTATACAATTATATAATATAGCATATGTATATTGAATTGTATGTTCACCACTCAAAGTTAAATTTCCTTCTGTAACCATATATTTGACCCCCTTTATCCTTATCTACTTTACTTTTTAAGTGTTTACTTTATATATTTTATATAATATTTATAATAGCTTTCTCTGGGAGGAGGAAGTATACAACCATTTTAATCCTTTCTACTATCAGGATTTCTGCTGTATATATTATATTAATTTGTACTTACTCTGAATTTCACAATTACATAATTTTATAAGACCATCTCATAAAGTTGTAGAAAATCATGAACCTATAGCCTAATGAGCAGAATTCAGTTTGCTAGTTGCATTAAATGGAACTTCCAAAATTTCAATGGCGTTACAAGTAAAAGAATAAATAGCCTTTTAGATCAAAGCTGGGAAGACAATTTGAAAAAAATCATAAATCATTAATAAATGTATTTGCTACAAACATGCTGGCTCATATTGGTTCAGGAGATATTAAGAATTTTCTTCAAACTTATTTTTGCCTAACATTGAAATCAATTAAGTAACAACTCTACCATTTGTGTAACAGATTGAGATTTATTACACATTTGAGTGTCTTTCACATCATTTCTTTTCATAATTTGTATTGACCTCTTGTCTATAGATTCTCTCCCCTTATGTGCTAGATGAACCCTGGTTCATTCTCTAGAATCAATCCTGGTATATTTTTTACAACTGATAAACCTACAATGACCTATCAAAACACCCAAAGTCCATATTTTACATTATGGCTCACTCTTGGTGTGATAGAGTCTATGGGTTTGGACAAATGTATAATGACTTCTATCCAGCATTATGATGTTACACAGAATACTTTCACCACTCTAAAAGTCCTCTGCGCCTTGTCTATTCACCCCCAACTCTTTTCCACCCCACCCTGGCAACTGCTGACTTTTTACAGTCTCCTTAGTTTTAGTCTTGCCTTTTCCAGGCTGTTAGATAGTTGGAGTCATACAGGATATAACCTTTTCAAATTGGCTCCTTAGTAATATGAATTTAAGGTTTCTCCATGTCTTTCAATGAATTTGATAGCTCATTTCTTTTTAACTCCAAATAATATTTCGTTGTGTGGATGTACCATAGTTTATATTTATTCATTCACCCACAGAAGGACATTTGGGTTGCTTCCAAGTCTTTGTAATTAAGCTGCCATGAACCCCCATGTGCATGTTTTGTGTGAATGTAAATTTTCAAGGAAGATGATTGTTGGACCATATGGTAAGAGTATGTTTAGTTTTCTAAGAAACCATCAAAATGGCTCTTACCATTTTGCATAACCACCAGTAATGAATGTGACTTCCTATTACTCCACATCCTCTCCAGCATTTGCCGTTGTTAGTGTTCTAGATTTTGACCATTCTAATAAATGTGTAGTGGTATCTTGTTGTTTTAATTTGTATTCCCATATGCAGATTTGCTGTCTGTATATATTCTTTGATGAGGTGTCTGCTCATGACTTTGGCCCATTTCTTAATTGGGTTATTTGACTTCTTATTGTTGAAGTTTAAGAATTCTCTGTATATTTTGTTTACTAGTCTTGTTATATGTGAATATGTGTCGTAAGCTTGAGAAAAATGTGTATTCTGCTGTTTGATGAAGTTGTCTGTAGATGTCAATTACATGCAATGGATTAATCATGTTGTTGGATTCAGCTATGCCCTTACTGATCTTTTGCCTACTGTAAGTAGTCATTTCTGATAGACGTCTCTAACTCTGATAGGGAATTCATCTATTTCTCTTTGCAATTCTATTAGTTTTTTGCCTCACATACTTTGACACTGTCATTAGGCTCATATATATTAAGAATTGTTATGTCTTCTTGGACTATCAACCTCTTTATCAATTTTATAATGTCCTTTGTCCCTGATAATTTTTTTTGCTTTAAAATCTGTTTTGTCTGAAACAAAAACAAATTCTTGCATTAATATGAGTCATTTATAAATATGAAGTATTTTTTAATTTTTAAAATTATTTTTAAATCCTCAAAATTTAAAAATTTTCTATTTGATTTTAAAAGCCAAGTCAAAAATTTAATCAGAATATATTTTTCTAATGATTCTCAAAAACAGGTCATTTTTTATTGTTGTTCACTCACTTGGCAAATATTTATCAAGTGCTTACCATGTTTCATACATTTTGGGGGAGGGGCAAATATGTTAGGGATATGTGAGTTTAAAAAGAATATAATGGAAAATTGGTTACCTAACTCCTCAAGAACTATTTACATCTATGGTGTGTGTGTGTGTGTGTGTGTGTGTGTAAGTTGTATCCCTGGAGTTCTACATTGTGTTTCTCAAATATATTTGACTAAGAATTTCAACTCATACCCTTCCTAACTAGCTTTTTCTTTCTTTCTTTCTTTCTTTTTTTTTTATTGGAACATTGGATCTATTTTCCACACACTATGTAATAGAAAAAGAGTTGTTTTAAAAACGAATGTAAAAAAATTTTTTTAATCTTATAGTTATTTTCCCCAGAGTTTTCATTTTGAAGAGAAAAATAAAGCTTGAATGTTTATTTTTCTAGGTGTTTCTTTTGGGTTAGCATTTTGACTTAGCATCTTGGTATTGTAAATACTATTTAAACTGTTACCGTAAGTGGTTTTGGGCAATGGGTCTCAAAATTTAGTGTGCACCAGCATAAGCTGGAGAATTTACTAAACTGATTGCTGAGCCCTTTCTTGGAGTTTTTTTCAATAAGTTTGAGATAGAGCCCAAGAATTTGCTTTTAAAGTTTCTAGGCGATGGTGCGGGTTCACACTGAGAGGACGAGTTTAGAATATAAAACGTCAAGAGATGGATCTAAGTCCAATTTCGGCTTCAATACTTAGCAAGGGAATTACTTCTGACAAATTACTTAATTTTAGTTATCCCATCTATGAAGTAGTAGTGATTATAATTCTACCTTCTCAGGTTTGTTGTGTCAAATGACAAACTATTACTTAATACTTCATATTTTAAAGGCTTACTAATTTAAAGACCGATCTCAAAAACTCCATTATTTTACTTTGTACATTTCAGAAGCTAGTGTTTCTTTGGCCTAAAATCTATTTTACAAAGCAAATATGCTTCCTTTTACAAAGAGAATAATTTGAAGATTTGTTTATCTTTTAATTTCTGTTTTGGAACTAAAAGATAAATAACTATAACTGCATTATGTAATTTCTTAGACTTTTAAATTTATCAGTTGCTTTTTAAAAAAATATGTTTCTACTTGCCTCATGAAGAGTTATTCTCCAGTGAATCACATGCAATATTGAAACAGGAACTGTTGGAGCTCCTAATTAAAATAGTTGGCCTTGATACCTTTGTTATTGAATTTGGAACTGGTAAAAACCCCCAGGTGGTTATATAAAATTTTAACAAATGTTTATTACCACGTTTTTATCTCATGAGACTAAGAAAGAGAAATCCAAAAGCCCTCTACTAAAATCGTAAGTCCTTTTTCAAAATTGAGATCCCTTGCATTTGTGAAGGAGAGTTTCGGCATAGAAAAGGAAGAATTCTCTACCACTTTTATTTAACAACAGATTCAGGGAATATTTATTGAATATCGATTGGGTTTAAGCCACTTTACACAGTGTTCTAATTAGTTAAAAGATGTGCCTTGAGGTGTTTATAGTCTAGTGGGACATATAGCTTCATATCCAGTGATTTATATAATCTAATATGAAAAAAGCATTTTTAAAATTATGCACAAAATGCTATGGAATTCTCAGGTTTGGAAGTAATTTTGAATCAAAGAATTTTGAGTCTAGGAATCTAAGAAGGCTTGGAAATGAGAATATATTTAAGATGCATTGCGAAACATAAATGAAAGTCATATAGAGGAAAGACCAAGAACAGAAATTATAAGTGTGCCCGGAAGAAAGAGCAGTACAAGGGAGACAAAGAAAATCCATGATGTATCAAGTAGTTTCACGAACACATACAACGGGTATAAATCTAGCTGTCTGAGTTCAGTAATATATGAAAGTTGAAGCCAGATATTTGTATAGAAAGTTATTCTTCTGATCCCAATGAATGGAGGCTTTATTTATGGGACAGTGGTGAGCCAACTGTGGCCCATGAGCCAATTCTGACCTGCTTCCTGGTTTTGAAAATATGGTTTTATTGGAATACGGCTATAATCATTCATTTCAGCTGTCCATGGATGCTTTCTTACTACAAAGACAGTGTTGAATAGTTGTAACAGAGACTGTACGGCCCACAAAGCCTAAAATATTTACTGTATTGCCTTTATAGAAAACGTCCTCTGACTCGTTATACACTGATGCAGTATGAAATGCCAGTCTGTGGATTTTTAATTACAGATGCGTGATGAGATAAAGAGCTTGCAATCGAATGCAAATTAAGTCATTGTTTCCCTTATCAAGAAAGTCTTGCTATGAAAAGCACGATGTCAGCAGATCTGGATAGTGTGTGTAGTGAATTGATGTATATTTTACCAAAAGTTCTTATCTACTTGTCGTCCGATAACATATATTACAGCTCAAGAATCTCACTTTGAGTCAGCAAAGATGTATTAAAGATTTCTAAGCAAAGTGGGAGAAACAGATGTGTATTTTAGAAAGGATTAATAAGGTCAAATCAAATCTTTTTCTCTCTCTCTTCTGCAATGCTACGGCATAGTGTCAAGGGCATGTGTGGAATTTTAGAGTCAAACAGAGCTGGTTTCAAACCTTGGGGAGTCAACTTGTGAGGAGATTTGCCTCTCAAGAAGGAGTGTTCCTTTCCTTTAATTTATATTCTAAAGACCCCACACAAGATCTCTGATTGGCCCGGCTTGTTTAAGGAGCCCGCTCCAGCAGGTGCTGAGTTAGGAACTTCGTTCACCGTTCACAGTAGAGTTGGTGGGAGGGGTGGGGAGCCATTCCACACAGCAGAAATGGTTCACTGTGGATGCTAGGCCAAGAGTGGAGACCATGAGAACTGTAGTAGAGAACAGTTCGTATTTCTGGTCCTTGCAAATTCAGTAAAGTTCATGATGACTCATCACATTCCAGCAGTTACGTTAAAACAGCCTACAGTACGTACCATAGTGAATCAAAAGGTGTGTCTCAACCCAAAGAGTAAGCCTGGAGAATATGTTGTTTTGAAGTATATTTAGAAAGATCCAAAGTCATTTTTCCTAACTCAAACATATTTTAACTTTTCCATGTAAAGGTATTTTTTTTTCTTACTAATTTTAATTAGGGCAATTACCCAGGAGATTCTCAAATAAAGGGGAGGGAGGAGTTAATATTTTAATTACTTGAGCTGTGTATAAGGTGATTATCCTATAAGACCTAGAAGACTTTCTTTAAAATAACATGGACTACAAATCAGATCTCTTTTTATGATTTTTTTTTTAATGGCTTGTATATCATCACCTGGGATCTTTAGTTTTGCAACACCTGGGTGTATAACACTGCTCTCTTTAAACCTTTACTACTATGTGGCTTGTGCTGTGTTTTCTTAGTAAAGGTATGTTTCTATAAGGCATCCTGCTTCCCACCCTGTATGAGAAAAGAGTTTGGAGGCTCGTAGAGAGATGCTGATGTTTTACGGGTGACAGCACCGTGAGGTGTGATCGTTACTATTGTGCTCATTCTGGGAAGGGAGTCGATTTCCTTTGCAAGTGCATGCTTGAATAATTTCATCCCACACACGGGCAAGTGCTTGTGTAATTCTTCATTTTTCCATTAGGAATTGTATATACATCATGTGCCCCGAGTTAATGCATATAAGATATACTGCTACACCAGTAACTCTGTTCACAGTGTGGTATAAACACACACATTCAGTTTTCTTGTTTGAAATTTTCAAATTTATCTCCCGATGTGTCTTCTTTTTTTCTTTTTTCTTTCAAGTGAGGGGCTACCTCAGGGACATGTAATTATAAAGAATCGTTTCAATAATTTATTTTATATTTATGCTTGTGACTGCATTTTCTTGAATTATAGTGGATTGGGAAAGTTAAAAATTACTTTTTCCTGCCTGTATTGGGAAACTAATATAGAAATCTCCAGTTTAACCACAGAGTAGATGCTTTTATTATTGCCAGAATTATGACTCTTAGTTGCTTAATTTCTCTATGGTCTCCAGATCTGTTAGCTTTGTTCTGTCTTTTCTGATTTTTTTTTTTTAAAACACATTATCAGCTTTTCATGTATAATTTCATCTGAGTCCACAGTTCTGTCATTCCCTTCCATCTTTTTATTCTGCATGCGCTATACTGATTTTAAACTCAGTTGTTTATTTATCAACTATTTTAGAGTCTACTATGAAGCATGCATGCACTGTATGGGAAATAATATGTACATGGCCCCCAAACACAGATATAAACATTTTAATATTTCGTGGATATTTCATCTAGTTCTTGCTTGTATGCGCGTAGTTACATAATGTTGTGTATAACAGCACACGCGTGTACTGCCGAACACGTGGCGTAGTGCACGGTAAGTGGTAGGCAGTCAGTAAGTATTACGTACGTTAAATGTGGCCTGCGTATTTTCTTCCATTCACCAGTTGGCTTTCTGATCTTCATATCGGTATCTTTAATAAACAGAAACACCTAACTTGAATACAGTACCGTTTTTCATTATCTCCCCCTATGATTAGTAATATTTATATATTGTTTTTTTTTAATTTTTATTCCCACATTAGAAAGATAGTGCTATGTTATCTTAGATAAGCTTCATTGTTTTACCTTCCACATTCTTGGTACAACCTACCTGGCATTTATTTTGAATGCTGTGAAATAGAGGTGCATTTTTCTTATTTCTCCACATGGCAACCTAATTTATTTAGTCCACATTGAAAAGATTGTCTTTTCCTTTATTGTTCTGAAGAGCCAAACTTTTCATAAATCACATGTACAAATATGTATGGATTTGTTTCAGGACGATTTTGCCCATTTCTCTGGGCGATTTGTCTGACTTTACTCCAATACTACTCTGTCTTGATTGTTCTGCCTTTGTAATGAATCTCGATATCTGATAGAATAAATTCTCCAGCTTCGTTCTCCTTTATGATACAATTGATCGTTCTTAGCCCTGATATTTCTATATGAAGTTTTGAATCAGTTTGTCAATTTCGGGGGGGGGAATATTCAAATTGTGCTGGATCTCAGGGTATCTCTAAATCAATGCATCATTCATGTGTTCATCTTTGTTCTGTGTCCCTAGGGTCCTGGAATGTTAAGCATACAAGGCTCAGAGCTGGAAGCACTTAGTCATTGAGATATAATTCCAACAAATTAATAATCCTGCCTCTTAAAAATGCTCTTAATTCATATCCTCTGAGGTATGCAGGACACTAAACTCTCTATTTCATAAGAAGCAACTAATGACATAAATATAACCATGAATCACAACTGCCGTTTGTTAAATGTACAAAATATGTCAGGTACTGTGTTAGATGTTCCACTTATTTCATTTTTAATTCCTATTACTATCATACATAGAAGTGTCCCATTTTATAAATGGAGAAACTAATATGTTCAGAGAAGTAAAATACCCTGACTACAGTTGCCCACCTAGCAAATGATGAGGCCAGAGGCTGAACCCTGTGTGTGTTTTGCTCAGTCATAATCTCAGTGCCTCGGATAGGCAAGATGGGAAGGATTGACTCAGTAAATATGTGGTGATTGAATGAATACACCTGTCTTTCTCTCCATGTTTGCTATTAATGATTCACATTTCTTCGACCAAAAATTATAAAACTTTCAAGATAAAAAGGGTTTTACAAAGTAGCAAATTTAAACCGTGTATCACCTAGCATCACATTTAGGTGAGAAAGTAGTAAGAGATCTAATTAATCGAAGCAAAAGTGTCAGAATGCCCAAATTGGAGGAATTGCTTCCTTATTTAATACTTCAAAAAGCTGTGTGTTGCCTAGCATGTCTTCAATGTTTTATTATCTCTTTTTTGAATTGATAATTACAGTGAAGACATAAACTCTGTCCCGTATGGCAAGATCATATTGATATTTAATTGTGTTCATTATTATTTTTCTTCTTTTATTTACAGCTAGGAAAGAAAAGACACGCTTTAAAAATTATCTACCAGCTTATTAAAATATGTTTAAGTAAAACTGACCTAAATTAACAGAGAGAATAAATTTGAGCATAAAAGCCTTTTAGACTTGTGAAGTGAACCCCAAGCCAGTTTCCTCTCTGTTTTTTTTTATGCTTTAATTATTTATATATGTTTTTCTTTTTATGCCTTTTGCAAAGCTGTTCAGTGCTTCAGGGTCTCATTTTACCCACATGAAAATGAGCTCTACAAAGATGATCAAAGTATTGGCAGTATCACTGTAAAAATAAAATTAACCCAATTATTACAGATTATACCTGGTAATTTTAGCCTTTATCATCATTTGTAGTCATTGTCCCAATTGATACATGGATTCCAAATCAAAATAGTAGAATTATTTCTGCTGAAGGTTATGAGTCACAATTATGCTATAAAATATAAAACATTGTTATACTTTTAGAAGAAAATGATAGAATGATGAATATGACCAAGGACAAACTATATTATATTTTATGATTTTTAAAAATCTTATAAACGTATCATCCTTCCCCCTGTAGTACCACGGATGGCTTGTAGCTGTCTGCTGATAGCTCAAATGGGAAATTTGGTGACATGGCTGATATCCTGTAATTTTACACATGAGACCAAAGTGTACGCCAGTGTCCTGGACTCACGTGAATGGTGCCACAGTTGGCTCCCTGCAGGTACTGCTGACAGCATTGCATTTTCTGAATTACCGCTATAGAAATTCATTGTGTATAATTTAGCATTATTAAAATATAATTTGCTAATCAATGAAAATGAACCGTTATCAACACTTCACTAGTTTCAAAATGGTAGGATTCAAAAATGTTTTAGCAGAGTTGAACCTGAATGGCTACTAGGACTTTTTTTCAACTATTCAACTATGATTATTGTCTTTATCCTGAGGTTACACCTGTGTTGTATGGTTTTGCACTTGAACTATTTCATGTAGGTTTCAGTATTGATGTTCTGAGAATAGCATAATCAAATGACTTTGGTGATACTTGAATGTGCATTGCTTTTTGATAGTGATGCAACATTCTCCAGTAGTCTTTTTCAAATCTGTGTTTTTCTTTGTTTTTTTGTTTTTTGGATGGATGGATGGATGGATGGATGGATGGATGGATGGATACATACATACATACATACATACATACATAGTTTTGAACTCACAGAAGGTTGTGAGAATGGCACAAGTAACTTCAACATACCCTTCACTCAGAGATCCTATTTTTCTCCCAGTAGCATCTTTCATAGGAAAATTTCAGTTTAATCCATGTTCACATATCACGCCTAGTTGTTATTTCTTCCCTAGTGTCTTTTAAACCAGAATAATTCCTTAACCTTTCCTTAACTTTTATAATATTAATATTTTAAAAGACTGTAATTCATGTATTTGTAGAATGTTCCTCAATTTGGATTTGTTCAGTGTTAAGCTTCTATTTTTTTCTGTAATATCACTGATACTGCATTTTTATCACATCCCATTGGTTAGTACATGTTGATTTGTCTCAGTACTTTTGTTCCCTTTGTCAATAAATTTGCATGAAGAGATATTTTGAGAGTGTGTAAAATCCTGACCTCAATTTACCCACTGATTTTTACATCTTTTAGTATTTTTTGCTGGAATTAATTTTACTGTGATGATTATCTAATTATGATTTTCTAACTCTATACCTGTATTTGTATGTTGGTTTTCTATTGTAAAAACACCCTATAATTTTCTGTCCACTTATTGATCCATTTTTATCCATTTGTTGATCTATATCAGTGTGGATTCATGGGTCCTATTGTATTCAATTTGTTATAATCGCTTTTATTATTTACTGTTTTTTAAATTGTTCCAGATATGGTCATAAGAGACCCTTTAAGTGGACTTCTATGTTTCTTTGACAGGCACATTAGTCTCTGAGCATTTCCTTTCTTTCTAGCCAAAAATTCTAGACTCATTCTTCTCCCATTCCATCCTTGGAATTAGCTGTTTTTCCAGGGATCCTGTCCTGGTTTCTAAGACCAAGTTATACAGGCAAAACAGAGAGAGGTCCTAGAATCTGAAGCACATCCTTAGTTAGGTCTTGTCTCTCCTTATTGGAAATGCCTTATATAATATATAAGGTTTGTAAACATTACATATAGATGCATTATTTACATAGAAGAAGCTAGCTCAGTTTTGAAGCATCTTCAGTAATACTCAGTTTCAAAGCTTACATAACATTTTCCAGGAAGCCACATATGAAAAATAAATCCCAGAATTTCAGAATTGTTTACCGTGAGCAATATTAGACAAGGGCTATCTTCCTAAAAACAACCATAGATAAGGACTCTCCCCCTGTCAAATAACATTAACTTATTTAGAAAGACGTCTATGGTTAGCATATTTGCAAGGAGATCGCACTTGGTTTACCTGCTTTTTTCCCCCCCAGTAAAGATAGAGAAATAGACTGCAGGCCAGCTGTTTACTAACCTCGTTCCTAATAGCTTAATTGTAATTTTAATATCAGGGGTGCTTTTTTCCTTCCACTTTATTATTGTCTTATTCTAGGATTTTTCTGGCCATCTTAAATACTTATTTTTCCAAATAAGTTTTTAGATAAACATGCATTATTTAAAAATACTTTCTTCTATAGGAAACATGTTAAGTTTATGGATCAATTTTAGAAGAATTATCTTCTTATTCTAGATGATAACTTCTTACCAAAACCAATTTAAAAGTAAGCTTGTTTGTATATATGTATATGTTCATGTTTAGTAATCTAAAGACATTTAAATAGTCTTATAGATTAAAGATGCAATTTATCATTTGTCTTATATTGACTTTCAAAAAGTAATTTTAGGTAAAATAATCAATATAACTTATTGCAGGGTTTTCATTGGAAAAATGAGAATTATTTATCTAGTATATTTTGTCATTGAGATTAATTATCTGAAATATGCTTTTTTGAGATAAGATTTTATATTAGATGAAAAATTATAAAACTTTAAAAATTTTATAAGAAATTAATTATCAAATAATTAAAGTAGTAATACATATGATCCTTATTTTTGTGTGTGGCTGAATAAAATAACACTTCAATAAAATGAAGTATAAAGATCGCATTACTATATTACATGGATGCATTTTTCCTCAGCAAGTGATATTCATACAAAGATCCACGTCCTGTATATACTTTTCAGTATGTGTCAAAAACGGTTTTTAGTTTTTTAAGAAATCACAATGGAATATTACTCAGCCGTAAGAAAAGATGTAATACTGCCATTTGCAACAAAATGGACGGATCTCGAGATAATCACATTAAACGAAATAAGTAAGACAGAAAAAGATGAGAACCATGTGATTTTGCTATGTGGCATATAAAAGTGAAAGCACCAGTAAACAAGACAAACAAAAACTCATAGACACAGACAACAGTTTAGTGGTCACCAGAGGGAAAAGGGGGAGGGGGCAGTAGATAAAGGTAATGGGGGTCAAATACTTGGCAATGGAAGGAGATTCGACTTCGGGTGATGATCAACACACTAACCATTGTCAGCCCAACAAATTTTTTAAAAACTCAGAAAACAAAAACAACAAAAAAAGAAATTATATTTTCTTGACTTTGATAGCATGCTGATTTCACTTGAATTTTATAGACCAAGAATTTGGTGAAATTACTTAAAACTCAAGAATCTTGAAACTCTACTACTGCAAAAGCAGCCATTTGAATTTAAATTTAAAAAAAAAATAGATAACAAAGCCATTAAAAACTACCTTTAGTTTCAAAAATCAAAACCATCACAAACCCTTCGCCTGAATAATTCTCTAGTCGTACACATTGTAATTTTCAAAGGCATTGTTGTGAAATAATTAAACCATCTAAGTCAGTTATTTTAGAATAAGGAATTATTCTACTTTTCCCGATTCTCTTCGGTTACTCTCTTGATGATTCATTTTGTATCATTCTAAACGAAGAGCCGTGATAATTTGCTGAGACTAATCTGCTTTTTTCCTTAGAATGAGGATACAGTACTGATGAGACTTTGTGGTTTCAAGGCTGTTGGGCAGGGAGATCTTATTAGTCCCGCATGAGTAGGTGCCCACTCATGTCGCTCACTTGTGCTGCTAACTTTGAACGAGCTCCTTCTGTTAACAGCACTGTCTGTCCCCAATGAACACAAGAGGATAAAGAAGGTCATTCTCAAAAGAATGTTTTAGTATGTAATCCATGCTTTCTCCTCTGATTACATGGAGAGTATTTAATATATAAAATTCCAGTTGTTACTGCCGTCAGATTTTTTAAAAACTAATGTAGTTTGAGTTCTTAATTAAATGGTGCCCACATACCTTCAGACTTGACTGACAGATATTCATGTTCACTTTTATTATAAAAAACTTGCAAAGTACCCCGGGGACACAATGCCATATAGAAAACAAAGATATCTAATGTAAAACACCTCAGCTTTTCTCTCAGGGACTTCATGTTGATATTAAAATAAAAAATAATAATGATAACTGGGAAAATTCTGCATGTTTAAAATCTATCAAGACAAAATATTTCTGCACTTCTTACTTGGTTTATCTCTGCAGGTACTCAGCAAGGAGGACAGTGTTACCTCTAAAATGTGGGCTTAAAGTGGACAGCAAGGTGCACAGTGGAAAAAGTAGAAGTGTTTTGGGCACTCATTCACATATGCAAGTTTATTATCCAAGTAGTTGGGTGTTGGAAGAGTTTTATTATGTTTTTCTGACATCCTAATTTATTTCCTCCACTCATAGCCTCCTTGTCCTCCCATTCTACTTCTGATGTGTTTACTTGAATACATATAGCATTTTCAAAAGGAATTTATTATTTCGAAATGTCCTAATTTCTTCTAAGTAGACAACCATACATCTAGGAATATATCATTTTAACGACACCATCCGCCATTCCACAATCAACTTCCCATATATCAATAGAACCTCCCTCTATTATATAAATGTATTCTCAGAGACTGTAATTATATTATGTCAAATTTGATTTAAGACATTTTTGAAAGTACATTATACTGTTGAACATTATTAGAGATAATAGATTTACTTATTTCTAAAATATTTGGTGGGGCACAAAATTGTGTGATGTTGTATTTGTCTTCATGTAGATTATAATACTGTTAAGAGGAAAAGACGTGTGTGTGTGTGTGAAAAAGAACAAGATGTTTATATTTATATATATGTGTATATATTCACTTAAAGAACAGGTAGTATATAGATTAAAATGTTTAAATGGAAAATCATTATGTGCCAAGGTATCTGGTATGTTTATTTTTTATGGATATTTGAGAAAATGAGAGCTGTGTGGATGTGTGCATGGTTTTTAAATGAAGTATTTATTTATTTATTTACTTTTTTTGGTGGTTGGGGTTTTTTTCTGGAAGATGAGACAAATATCTATTAAGACTTGGATAAGGAGAGTGAGAATCCCAAGCCATTTATGTTGGAGAACATTTTTTTTTAAGCATAAACTGCATAGTGTTATTCCATGAATTTGGAATCATTGTTCTCTAAATAGAAGATATAATATATTTGCTAATTAGTACTTTTCCAGTCCTCTGTATATGTAGCAGAAGTAAACAATTCTATTGTGAATATTCAGTAACTACATCTACGTGATTGTGCTATGTCTGATAGCTCAGCCCCTCTCAACTCCAATGGAAACAATCTTCTTTCTTTCTTTCTTTCTTTCTTTCTTTCTTTCTTTCTTTCTTTCTTTCTTTCTTTCTTTCTTTCTTTCTTTCTTTCTATCTATCTATCTCATCTATATCTATAGTTATAGATATATAGTTATAGATATAAATAGCATTTACTAAGTACTAAGCGCAGTTCTATGAATTTAAAATATTTACCCCTTTAGTTCTCACAATAACAATATTAGGTACATGCTATTACCTCCATTTTTATAGTGTAGAAGACAGAAGTAGCCAGAAGTTAGCTAACCTGCCCTACTCATGTGACACAAAATGGCAGAGACAGGCTTTAAAAAGGCAGGTCATCAATGAGTCCACAATCCAACTGCTATTCTACATTGCTTCCCAAACTTTACAAAAGAATTGACTCTATTTTTATTCTACTAGGGAAAAAAAAATATATATATATATATATATATATACACATCATATGTCAATATGATGTATATATATTATATAATATATATTTTTTAAACTTATAAAAGTTTAATCATGTTTAATATTAGAGACTATAGAGTCTTAACCAGCATTGTGCGAAGCATTGGGATATGTGTTAATTTGATTATTCAGACATGACAAGTAGCTGAGATTGTGTCTAAACAAGTTAACAACGAAACACTCGTTGAGTTATTTGATTTCTTATTCACACAGCATTGTATTGCATATTTAAATGTTTAGATGTGTTTAAATAACAGAATACCTTTTTCAATTTGTGTATCAGTATTTTTCTTGGGCTCAATTTACCTTACAAAAAAGTTGTAGTCATTATTCTTTCCAGTTTTATCAATTTTTTATCACTTCCAAACTCTTAAAATATCTTGCAAATTTATTATTTATTAGCACATCTGCTATGAAGGAAATTTATCCCTTATATTTAAATTCAATATGCTAATTTACATACAAATTATAGTTTTATTTTGTTATTTTTAATATTGTGAGAGGCGTGTTCTATCCTATAATCTTAAAAAGAAAACACCTAGGATTTTACACAATAGTGTAAAAGCATAGCATAACTAAGGAAAATTGTAATTCTTTCAAGAAAAGTAATTGTTTGGATTTGGCTGAAAGGTGTTTTGAGAGTTTGGTAATAAATATTTCATATAAAATCGCTGAGGAAACTGTATATCTTGTTAACTCATTTCTTATTGTTCTAAATTTATTTTAAAATATGTGAACATTTCTTATATTAACACACGAAAACATACTTGGTCAGCAGAGAAACTCTGAATCAGTTTCCTTAAAAATTTGAAACTAAACAATATAGGATTTGTTGTGTTCATTATTTTTCCAAGCAGTGGTGATGTTACAAACTGAAGGTGGCCCTTCTGTAAACTTCAGCGACTCCTATTATTATTCTTCATCACTTCTACTTCTGTCAGATTCAACGTTAAGTGGGATCTCACTGTCAAACAATGACACTCATAAGAATGGTCCGCATTACATACATTAATCAAAGGCAAATCACTATTATTTCAGCTGCAAAGATGTGGCCTATTCAAAAAACTCATGGTTTCAAGGTTTGATAACTCGCTCTCACACAGTTGGGATGGAGAGAGATCTGAGGGAAGGCAAGAATTAGGCAAAACTGTGTGAAGGATGTGTTTGCATCTTCTTTTTCTTGGTACCTCTGTCACCTGTTTGGCCTTCTGCTTCCATGTGTGACGAGGTTCTAAGAAATGCTCAGGCCTCGTTTTGGATCTGGTCTCTGCAGAGGCAGCAGTGATGGGCTCGTGACTCCTGCCAGTTTTCTAGGCCACCTATCCTAAAAATCTGCACAGGAGGCCAGTGTGTCGCCACTCCCGCATCGTTAGGTGTTGAGGATGTTGCCAATCTCAGATGACCCTCAAGCTTCTTGGGTCAATTTCATTGTGGGGCATTTTTATCAAATTCAAGTCTAATGTCATGTATTTAGTGGTTGCTCCAAGTTTTTAATTCTTGGACAGTTCAGCTGAAATTTATTCATTTGTTTTTTTTCTTTTTTCTTTTCTTTTCCCTTCTTTCCTTTCTCTTTCTCTCTCTAACTGCATCTCTCCCATCCCTCTTTCTGTGTCTCTGTCTCTATTTCTGTCCACCTCTGTCTCTGTCTGTCTGTCTGTCTGTCTCTCTAGATTGTCTTTAGGGCAAAACGTGGTGTCAGTCATGTGAGAGATGTAGCAGTGGATGGCATTTCCTTTCAAGATTGTTCTCCCTGACTCAGGCCATACAGAAAGTGTACTGCTCAAGAATTCACATATGCCAAGAAGCACTGCATTGCACAGGACAAGCTATGTGACTTTGTGAACGATTACGCTGATCATTCAGATGAGAGCAGCTGAGGCAGGTAAGGTGATTTAACTATTTAAATATATTCCTTTTCCCTCTCTATACTTAATTTAAAACCATAATTCATTTAAAACCAGCTAATGGACTGGGGGGTGTGTGTGTGTGTGTGTGTGTGTGTGTGTGTGTGTGTGTGTGTGAAGTAATTGGAGATAAATTGGAAAACGGATCTTCAAAGACAGAGTGGAAACAAGCATGTTCCATATGAAAGAAAGTTTTGGAAAAAAGGGAAGCAAAATATCCATCAAAACCAATTCATGAAGGGTTAATAAGCCTCTGTGCTTTGATGCATTTCAAAGAGTTGTCATCCCTTTGTGTAAATGACAAGATGTGATAAGTCTTTAAAACAAATAATGCCCAAATAATACATAAAATAGACAAAGTGATCTAAAAGAGATAACATCAGCTATGTAGTATTGTAGGAGATCAACTCATAATAAACAGCACCTATTACAATACCTTTAGCTAAATGGGCCATATGTGCTCATTCAGGTAAGTCTGTAAAATTGTGCCACAAGTCCAGTTGTTGCCTCGTTTCACAGCAAATGAGGTGAACACAAATAGTCAAAATGGAAGTTGACAAACCGTTCTACTATACTGGTAATAATTTCTGAGCTAGAATATCACAGTTTGATCCATCCCTTCCTTCCTTCCTTCCTTCCTTCCTTCCTTCCTTCCTTCCTTCCTTCCTTCCTTCCTTCCTTCCTTCCTTCCCTCCCTCCCTCCCTCCCTCCCTCCCCTTGAAACCAAATCTGGAATATCGAGAATGTCAGTCAAACAAGAGCTCACATTCATATAGAACTTTTCATTTTCATCATACTTTTATTTACTAATCTGCAGTGGGTCCTCACAGGAGCCCTGAGGGGTGAGTGGCGTGGGTGTTATTAACGCATTCCACAGATGCAGCCACTTGCAGGTGGTGTAGATTTTGTCAAACTTCATCCAGCTAGTTTTGACAGAGTCGACCCTAGGACCCAAGTACTTTTATTTGTGAACCAATTCTTTGCCCGAGAGATCATACCACCTCTGTGTAAAACTGAATCTTAAGAAATCAAAACTAAAAAACTTCGTAGATGTAGAAATCCTATTTATATCGCTAAACTATTTATTCCATCAATTATGGAGTCTTTCTTATAATATCTATTATTATCATATGTGAACTAAGCAAAACATTTGGCTAATCCTGAGTTCTGTATTAATTAATATTTACCTTTACCTTATGAATATTTCCAGGGGTATTTGTAGTTATTTTCCACATCAAATGCTTTTACATTTTCTTCATTGCCATTTTCACTTGAATATCACACCAATCTATTAGGTTGTCAGTCAAACAGAGCAGATATTGTGCTTTCGAATATTATTTATTTGTAATGTTGCCAATGTGTCTCTTTTCCAAGATATGAATTAATGCCATCTTTTCAGTACTTAAAATATCAGTTTGTTTCTGGCTGAGATATTTTTTTTTTTGAACTCTTCATATTTAGGTTCTAATGCAAAAATTTCCGGGAGTCCTCTGGAAAAGGATGTACTAAGAGGGTCAGAAATGTATTGAAATATACTGTCTTGGTAGTTGTTTTGTATGGAAAATAAAGGCAAAAGTAATCATAAGCCTTTGGAAAGAAGGATGTACCAGACATGGTTTTTGGTAAACTCATTGCCAAATCACTTTGTGTGAGTAAGTCTATTCCTATGAGTAATACTGGAGCAAGAAAGCTGAATTAGTTCAAATACTAAATAGGAAGAAGAAAAATTTTTAGCTCCTTAGAACAAATAAATGAACTAACAAAAGACTTGGAAGAAAATCTGAAAGTCTCCCACCTTTTTATATTGGTCTCATTACATGAGTATGAGTTCTTTTTGTATAGAGTTACTTTTTTAATTATTTTTTTAAATTTAACTGCATTCCATTCTATTGGTCTTAAATGCTATGATTTAATTATAGAGTGGCTGGAATCTACTGTGTGAATTATGAGTGCTGTTATGTATTCTGCAGATACAGTAAACTTCGATGCTCTAATTAGACCCAGAAGAATAGGAAGGGGAAAAAAAATGTTTAAATTGCTGTACAACTGATTTCAGAAGTTCGGCTGACAACCAACCAAGATTTTAGATTTAAGTTCTACAATCTTTACGTCGTGTGTATGTGCGTGTGCGTTTGAGAATTCTAAGTAAAGGTAGAACATGTATCACAACTCTAAAAATATTTCTGAAGTATCATTAAGTATAAGTATGCCACATAGCAAGAGCAGAAGGAATTTTTAAAAACTATTTTAAAGGCATAGATTTTATTTGATGGAGAAGACGGAAAACAAAATATAGTAGAAAAATCAGAATGTTATTTATTCCTTCATGTCTAAAAAATACAACATAATCACATAAAAACGTTATTTGGTATCTGAGATCTCAAAATCTTTTTTGAACATGTTTTCGCCATTGACTTAAAGGTGCCTTCAGAAAACAACCATATTTTTGTTTCTCTGTATATTCTAATTAGCATATTTATTGTTGATGCAAATTAAGATTATCTCAGGCATACCCAAAATAATTCGGTTCTACACTGATTAATGAAGGTGCTGGATATTTATTTGATCAACATAATCAGAAAGCAATCTGAGTCTAATGGGCAAATGTAACACTGTATTAACAATTGCAGATATCTATTCTTTTTGAGAACATAAAATTTACAAAAAGCTATATTATTAAACATTGAGAAATTTTTAATTATTTAAAATGAGTTAAAGTGACATAGATTATCTCTTTTGAATTAGGCTGAAAATTAACTATGAGGCAAAAGTTAGAACGTTCCTATTGGTTAGAAGAAAGACACTGCTAGAAACTTATGCCTGCCCCTCAAGAAAAGTAAGTCAGTAAACAAATAATAATGAAAATAATGCATAAAACCCTGTGGGGTTTAGTTAAATGAATACATAGAGACAAATTCATACACTTAATCTTTGTATTAGAAACCAGTTAGCTCACAGTGCAAATTTATGGACTAGAACAAAAATGTAAGATACAGAGGATTTGAAAAGACTGATAAAGTTTTCCAAACCCTGTCAGGAATGATCAAAAGAAATAGAAGAGACAGAAATATGAAATTCATTTAATGCACATTTATTGGGAAGTTATGCGTCAAAGCAATGTTTGATATATCTAGTATATATCAATAAATGAACAGACAAAAATCCTATTCCTCATACTCTTGAGTTCAATGAAAAATATAGTCTCTCTATGTCTATAGGCTTAAACGTATGTAAATGTATATATGTATATATGTTTATGTATGTGTGTGTGTGTGTGTATAGTAAATCACAGGGCTTATTCAAAGGTGATAAGTGCTATGAGAAAATATAAACTAAGGGAAATCATAAATGGAATCAGAGCAAATTACAGTATTAAGGGGCATGATGAAGACAGGCCTAGATAAAATAAATTTAAGCAAATTATTTTAATTTAATTTATTTTCCATTTTATTGTGATATAATTAACAAACAGTGCTATTTAAGTTTAAGGTATACAGAATATACTTACATGTCTTGTGAAATGATTGCCATATAAGTTAACATCCATCATTTCATATAGGTACAAAAAAAGAGAAAAAGAAATAGAATGTCTCTTTCCTTGTGATGAAAACTTGTTGAATCTATCTCTTAGCAACTTCTAAATAGCTCACACAGCAGTACTATCTGTAGTCATCATGTGTTACGTCTCTGGTGCCTCTTTACCTTATAACTAACTAGAAGTTTGTACCCTTTGACCACTTTCATCCAATTCCCCTCCCAAGCAAATTCTCGAGGGAAGTCTGGGATTTAGCCAACACTTGTTATTTTTATTTTTATTTTTTTATTATAGCCACCCTGCATGTGAAGCGGGATCTCACTGTAGTTAGATTTTTCCTTTCCCTAATGACTGATGATGTTCAGCATCTTGTATTATGCTCATTTGTGTATCTTCTTAGGAGAAATGGCTAATGAAGTCCTCTGCCCATTTCTGTATAGGTTTGTGGTAGGTTTATTGCAATCAATAAAGCTATATCGAGATGTCATTATCACCCCCAAATTTTTAAAGTCAGTTATTTAATGACTTTAGTAAGGGTGCCATTAAATAACTGACTTTAAAAATTTGGTTAGTTGTTTATCAAATATTCTTTCATCGTGAGGGAATCTTAATATAAACTCCTCAAAATATTATTACTTTTTATGTTATATCAATGTGAAATTTAACATTGCTGAAAAGTTTTATATTACTACTCAAATCTTGGTCTATAAACAGTTTTCAAAAATTAGAATCCAAGACCCACCCTAGACTTACAGAATCATTTACTGCATTTTATGCAAGATTATCAAGTGATTCATATGTGCATTAAACTTGGAGAGACATTAATCTAAACAATACAAAATTTTGAAAAAGTTTTCCGCTTAGGAGGGAGAGTTATTATTTTATTCTTTACTTCCTTATCAACATATATAAACATACCAGGATTTTAATCATTGGAAAAATTACTGTTTAAGTAAAAAAAAATATTCTGTATAGATTTTTTGATGGATCCAATTGATTATATTCATCAAGATTTAATGAGTATGTATGTATTTGATTTTCAAATATAATTTTTTTGGAGTTTTTAAGCAATTTTTAAAAATGAACATTTATGCCTTAATTCAGTCAATATTATTATTGAGCATCTTTTATGTACCAGAGTTTGTTACAGCTACTTGGGATAACACAGTGAACAACAGAGACAAATCTGCTCTCACGAGCTGGCATTCTGGGTGTTGGTGGTGGGGACCCCAACCATGAAACAGAGTAAGTAAAATAACACAATATTTCATTATAATAAGTGCTCTGGCAAAAAGTAAAATAGGGAAAATGGGAAAGAAAATGCTCGGAACAGTGGTTACAGTTTTAAACAGAGCAGTCAGAAAACTTCTCATTGAGAAATTGACATTTCGATAAAGAATGAACAGAATAATGGATCAAGCCAAGTGATGTCCAGTGCATTTGACTGAATTAAAAAAAAAAAATCTCAAAGGAACATTTTTAAAGTCATCAATAATTAAAACAGAGTCCTTTCTATAGTATTACCCTGTCTATAACAATTTCCTTTGTTCCCATAAATGCCAACGACAATTTCCCTATGTGTTTAGTTATTATTCAGGATTTTCTTATTTATAATTTTGGAGATGACTGCCATCTCTCACTTGTTATAGCAGAATTCTTTCATTTTCAAGTAAACAGATGATTTGGTGGCAGGGGAAGAAGGGACTTTGGTTTGAAGCTGTCTGTCATATACATGTTACTTTTTACTCAGTAAGATTATACCGTGTAGATCAATTACTTCTTACCATATCTAGTTCAGTGTCCTATCTGAAACTTTTTTACCATATCAGAATTTGTGCTCAGTTGTGTCAGAAATGGATTTCAAAGGGCAGCATGCCCCTGTGGGAGAGCCACAGCACACTCATGCACATTGTCCTGGACACAGAAAACCACTGGCGTTGACAATTCCTTCCTTCGTAGTCAGTAATCCTAAAATCCAAGCTTTCTGTAATTACCGTGTGCATACCAGACGTTTCCTTTTCATTTATTCATTTGGTAAACACTGGACACCTTCAGTGTAAGTGGCTCTGTGAATAGCTCTTGTTTTCTTTGAGAGATTACATTAGAAAGTAGGTCAGGTATCATCATGTTAATAAACCTGGCTTTAGGAATGCATGACTGCAGGCTCTCGTTAAGTGACAGGGGCTCAGAAAACGTCATTGTCTTTCCAAAATTACCAACATTAGTCAGGACTCAGTTTTTCAGGTGACACATGTTAGGATGCTATTTTTCAAATTTTAAGGTCAGGTGGTCATCAGGGAAGAAGAGGTTAGATGTGAAGGGTGGCTTCTCTGGATCAGTTCCTGCATTGTGACATTTCAAATAGTTGGTATTTTAATAGGATTTTTTTTCCAAATTACTTATCCCCAAACCCTTTTTGTATGGAAACAAATATACTTTTTATAGAACAATTGTTCTTTGAAACACTTTGAAAAGTATCATTCACAGACTATATTATAATTTCATAGAATAAGGAAATACAAAGGAAACTACTGTATCACAAATTCCTAATGACATCACCCAATAATAATTGGCACATGACATTAATTTTGTAAACTTTGAATTTTGAAATAATTATGAATTCATAGGAAGTTATGAAGATAGTATAGAGAAATCTTGTGAACTTTTCATGCAGTAGTTACATCTTATATAACTATAATATCAAAACCAGAAAATGGACATTGTTTCAATATGCAGGTATAGTTCTGTGGCATTTAATTACATGTGCAAATTTGTGTAATCATCACTGCAATCAAGATATTTCAGCTTCACAAAGCTCCCCCTTGAGCTACTTTTCTGTAGTTACACTTATTCCCACCGTCCTTAACCTTGGGAAACCACTACTTCGTTTTCCATTTCTATAGTGTGTCATTTTGAGAAAGTTATATAAGTGGTTTCATTTATATAACTTGTTCTTCATGCAGCACGATCCCCCTTGTGATCCTTCCATGTCGCATGTCGTTTCGTGTATGACTCACTTGTTCCTTTTAATTGCTGACCCAACTTCAATGGTCTGGGTATAACATACCACAGTAGTACTATTTTCCAGAGTGGCTGTGCTGTTTTACATTGCCACCAGTGATGTATGAAAAAGCCAATGTCCCCGTATCCCTGTGAGCATTTGGCATTGAAACTATTTTATTTTCATTTTTGCTGTTCTTCTAGCTGTGGAGTAATAGCTCATTGCGGTCTTAATTAGCATTTCCTTAATACCTGGTGATTGTGGACATCTTGCCATGTGTTTCTTTGCCCCTGTATATCCTCTTTGATAAAATGTCTTTTTATGTCTTTTGCCCATTTTCTAATCATATTTTTTAAACTGTTGAGTTTTGAGTTCTTTGTATATTATAGATATATATCTTTTGACAGGTATGTGACTGGCAAATATTTTCTCCCAGGCTTTAGAACATGTTTTCATTCTATTAACAGGAAAAGAACAAACACTTTTAATTTTGACAAAATCTGATTCGTTGATCTTTCCTTTAAGAGATCATGCTTTTAATATCACATCTAAAAACTCTTCACCAAGTTTTAGGTCCCAGATTTTCTTCCACTTTTTCTTCTAAAAGTTGTATATATTACCTATACATCTAAGTGTATGATCCATTTTGTTAATTTTTATATAAAGCGTGAGGTTTAGGTCAAGATGGTGTCCTGTTTTGTTTCACGCGGAGCTATCAAATCGCACCAGCACCGTTCACGAGATTGCTCTGCCTTCATTTAACTGTTTTTGCACCTGTCTCGAAAATTAGTTGATTGTACTTGTTAAACCTATTTTTGAGTTCTATTTTCTGTCTCATTGATCCAAGTGTCTATTTCTTCACCAATACTACATATTCTTAATAACTAAAGCTACATAATAAATCTTGAAATCAGGTAGAGTGATTTTTCTTTTTTTATTCTTCTTTTTCAAAATGGTTTTATTACAGTTCCTTGACTTTCTAATTAAATTTTTGAAAAATAATTCCTGGATCTACAAAAATTGATGTAATTCTGATTATGAAATGTATGTATCGATTTGGAAGAAGTAACATCTTTAATATGTTGAGTCTTCTGATGCATGAGTACAGTATAGCCCTCCATTAATTTACATTTTCTTTAATTTCAGCAGTGTTTTGTAGTTTTCAGTATACAAGTCTTGTACATACTTAATAAGATTTATACCTAAGTATTTCATTGTTTGAGAGATTTTAAGTAATAGTTTATTTAAAATTTTGGTTTCTACATCTTCTTTGCTAGTATATATAAATACAATTAATTTTGTATGTCAATCTTGTCCTGTGACCTTACTGACTCACTTATTAGTTGTCAAGAGTTTTATAATGCATTCCTTTGATTTTTCTACATAGACAATCACGTCATCTGAAAATTTGGACATTTTTAAGTCTTCTTCCTCTATTTGTGTGCCTTAAAGATTTTTTTTACAAATCTCCAGCTTAACTGAGTTTGGAGATTTTGTTCAGGATTTTTAAACTTTGAGTTCAGTTTCATTAATAGTTATAAAGCTACTCAAACTATTTTGTGTTGTGTAAGCTTGTACTCTGCAAGGAATAGGTCCATTTCATCTAAAATTGCCAAATTTATGCTTGTGGAGTTGTGCATAATATCCTCATATCATCCTTTGATATCCACAAGATCTATGATATTCCATTTTATTCCTGCTATAATTCGTCTCCTCTCTTTTGTTGATATTTATTGAAAATACCAATTAAATAAAGAAGAAATGTAAGAAATAATGATATAACCCTTTTATAAATACAATATAAGCAATTTGTCAAAATATGAAAGGTTAAGTAACTTTATTATAAAATCGAAGAATCATAGAATTGGTGAGATGAATAGAAGTTAGTTCAAACTCTTAGAAAGGTGTTTAACACCTAGACTTCTGCGAGGGATTCACTTTCATCTAATTACAGTTAATTATACATTTTATTTTGTTGCAATTCTAGCACTTCTATTAAAATGTGAGAGAAATCCACTAGGACACGTATTTATTAATGAATCAGCTAGTGAATTACTATTGAATGAGTTGAGAAATGAATCATCAACCAGTAAAGGAACCATTTGTATAACTTCCCTGACCTGGCAGACTATGAGGTGGGAAGGGAGAATCACCTACTAATTCCTGCTTGAACATTCTCGTAAGAGATAATACACTGCCTCCTATGAAAAGCCTTTGCTATTGTCAGGTACCCCGATATAACAACATCCTTTCTAGCATAGAATCAGTGTCTCCATATTTTTCCAGCATGGGATTTTGAGGGTAATATTTCTTACTGCTTATACTTCTTCATGATAATTAAACTTTAAGTAGTGGAAACAGGTACCGACAATTCTGTACTTTTTTTCACATCCCCCTTTTCCTCTTTGTAATCGTGAAGTCAGTATAAGTTTTCTTGAATCCTTTAATAGCATCCTATGTGCATAGTTCTAGGCCCCTGTTATCCGATCGTCTTCTCATTGGATGGTTTCAATTTTCACATGTTTCTGTAAACATGGGCATTAAATGTCCAGGTAATACCACAGTACTCTAAAATGTGATTGGACCATCACAATATTCAGTGTCATTTTCTTTTTGTTTTTGTCTACATAACAGATTTATATGGCCTAAGAATTTTCGTAGACTAGTTTTTATCTTTTAGTCTTGTATTGATCCCGTGTGAGAAAAATGAATATGGAGTTTGTCAAATCAGTCTTTGGTAAAGAATTCCTGTTCCAAGGGGCTGTGTCATATCATTCTTCAACTCACAGCTCTGCTACTTACAGTGTCATACTAAGCAATTACCTAAACCTGGACTTCAGCTTTCTCGTCAACCAAAATAAGAATAACGACTATTATACAGAGATATTTTGAGACTTACATAAAACAACACATGTACGGAATGCTCGGGACCTGAGACACATTATGTTTGATTCACAGCAGCCCCCTTTCCAGCCAGTTTCCCATTTTCCCAAATGTGCTTTATTTATACTATATGCTCAGTAAATTTAAATCGAATGAATAAATGAATAGAATGGTAAGATCTTAATTTTAGAGCTTTGACAGTAGGATTTTGAAAGGAATTAGGTTATATTTTTTCCAAAATTATATCATTTTTTAAAAATGAAAGTTATTTCATGCTCATTGTTTTCCATTGACAGCAATCGATGGAAAAGTTATAGCATTTAGAAAGGCAGAAACTGGTTTGATTGATGATACAGCTATAGACAAAGGTGATCATTTTCTTCCTGATGATACACCTGGCTGGCCCTGGCATTAATTATTCCATGAAATGCCAGGAATTGGCATCTGTACAGAAGACTCGGGGCTGTTTTCTCACCTGGCACCTATGGGAAATAGAAAATATGAAATTCTAAATTGTTCCCTCCCACCACAGTGATGAACTTATGCTCGTTTGTTGTTTCCCCCACTGGTATGTTAGAATTAAACTTCCCGAGGAAGCATCTACAAAACTACAGAAGTATCACAAGAAAACTGTAGTTTACATTGTAGAGATTCGTGTTGGAGCATTTGTGTTTTTAAAAGCAAATGCAATCTTTTTCATCAGTCCACATCATTTCCTTATACGAATGGCCTTCCTAGATGCGGTCCGTATGGTAATCTCGTCCTCTCCAACACAAGGCAGCTGAATTAGTTGTTTCACTTTATAATTCTTAACCAAGACAGCAGCTCAGATTCTAAACAAGATGCCGAGTTGGGGTTCAGTATTATTTTAATGAGATTTACCTCCCTATCCTCTGAAAGAATACTTAGAACTTTAATATTCTGAACTAAATGAAGCTGTATTATTACAGTCTGTTCTAGGAAGGAGCAAGTGACCAAAATAAGTTTCAAATGTAATTTTAAAAACTGAATTAGCAATTGGAGAGAAAATGCCAGCCTGCCCATTTGGTGACAGAAATTTCGACAGAAAAAATTTCTCTATCCTTGAGAATATTAGAAATCAGAGTTAGCTTGACTGTTAAATTAAACCATTTTAAAAAGGATGCTAGTCCTGATGCTTTCTTAAATTTATCAATATTTAGTTCTTGCAAAAGCTAAAAATGATTTTTTTTAAGCCATTCTTTATCGTTGGGCAAATTCCTTTCTGTGAGGTATGATAAAGTTTCCTTTCATCTTAGTAGCCTTATATGCTTTAAAATGATATAGAAACAGTAGTAAAATCTATGTTTTCATATGCTCACCTTAGTAACTACTAAGAACGTAGAGGTTATTTTGTGTATTTAATTGGATCTGTGATAACTGAAAGAATGTATCCACAAAGAAAAACAGGATTTTGCTGCCTAGCACAATTCTCAAAGAGCCCTGTGTGATAGAACAGGGTAGATTCTGCATCTGGGAATTGTTATCACTTCAGCTGGGATGTTTACCTGCCTGCCTTTGGCCTACGTGCTGGGTAGAGAGCAGGCCCCCGAGACTTCCGGTGGCAGAATCATTCCTACTCTCATTTAGATAAAACTAAAAATATGTGAGTAATTGTTAAAATGAGCTTTCTTTAAGAGAGAAATCTTTATCTAAATATAGATCGACATGTTGCAATTTAGTTCTTCTCAAGTATTTTTAGTTTTTGGATACCATCTCACATATAATTATGATTTTACAGATTTTTATGTTCAGTTGTAATAGTAAAACAAAACTTAATAAAGAATTATCATTCTTAAAATAAAGAATTTTGAATAAATTATTTAGAATAAAGAATTCTAAACAGAACATTTTGTTACAGTCAAATTAATCACTCATTGGGTTTATGCTGTATCATACACATTAACTCAAACGTAAAAAATTTGAGAAGTATCCTAAACGTAGGATTTTATGATATGGTCCCTTAATTACACAACACTTGGTTATAACATCTTATCTTGCATTGGTCAGCTTTGTAATTTACCAGCAGAATTATAAAGACACATTTGTGTAACCCCTGCTGCCTAACTTTGAAATATGAGGAGTTTCGAGGTCGCGACTCTGCCCTAACATTTAAAAAGCAGAGCAGACTGGAAAATCAACAACCCTTCCCGGGTCCATAAGAAACAGGAGGACACAGGGAAAACTGCCTACCCAGGGTCGGAGAGACAAATGAACAGTGAGTGAAAGCCCATCAGAGCAGGGACTCAAGAGCAGACATCACCACAGGACCCAGGGCCCGGAAAGGAGAAACTGAACTGTCCTTAATGAATTACCGGAAGCCCAGGGCGGACAAACTCAAGAGTTAAAAACTTCGGGGGGACCCAGTTATTGGGCTACCCCCACAATATTGTGAGATTTACCTCCATGAGTTTAACCAGGTTCCACAGTAAATACTTGGAGAAGAATCGACTCATGCTTCCGACAGGAGCAGAAGAAAAGGAACCATTTAGAAATATTCTGGAGCACTCTGTTTTCCCAACAAGGCCTGCCTTGGGGAGAAACTCGTTAAGGCAAGCCTAACCTGACGGGGCATTGCCAGAGCTTAACTGGCCTGGTAGAAGGGAAATGCCCAGTGTTAACCTTCCCTAGTCATCTCGTTAAACCTAATGGGGGAGAAAACTGAGAAACACGTTGTGATGTTCACAGCCAGAGGATCATTAAAGGCTGAGACATAGTCATAAAGCTATAGAATGTTTCCCCTTTTTCCACATTATAAAAGGCTATTTATTGTAGCTTTTTTTTTTTTTAACCCAGGGTATCATGTGCAGCTATCAAGAAAAAATTATAAGGCATACCAAAAGGCAGTAAACAAACACAGTTTGAAGAGACAGAGCAAGACACGGCAGGGTTGTTGAAATTATCTGACAAGGAACTTAAAATAACTATGATTAATATGCTGTCACCTCTAATGGATAAATTAGACACCATTGCAAGAACAGATGGCCCTGGAAGTAGAGAGATGGGTACCCTAAGAAAGAACCAGCAGAAATCCTAGAGATTAAAAACTCCGTAACAGAAATGAACAATGTCTTTGATGAGCTTATTCATAGTCCGGATATAGCTAAGAAAAATATCTGAGCCAGAAGGTATTACAAAAGGAACCTCCAAAACTGCAAAGCAGAGAGAACAAAGACTTAACAAAAACACAGCAGACTGTCCAAGGATTTTTAGAACTACAGGTGTAACATATGAGTAATGGGAATACCAAAAGGAACCGGAAGAGTAAAGGACAGAAGAAATATTTAAAACAGTAATGGCTGGGAATTTCTAGAAATTAATGTTAGGTACAAAACCACAGATTCAGAAAGCTCAGAGCATGAAGTAGGAGAAATGCTTTTTAAAAAATTACATCTAGGCACATCATTTTCAAACTATAGAAAAATCAAATATAAAATCGAATTCCGAAAAAAGAGGAAAAAACAGAGGAACACAGTTAAGAATTACAACTGACTTCTCAGACACCATGAAAGCAAGAAGAGTGGAATGGAATAGTTAAAAGATTGAGGGGAAACGAACACAACATACAAACCAACAAAATGAACAAAAACTGCTAATCTAGAATTCACACTGCGTAAAATTGTCTTTCAAAAGAGAAGAAGAAATACTTTCTCATAGATACAAAAACTGAGGACATATTTGCTAGTTGTCTTACCTTGCAAAAAGCGTTATAATTTTTTTAGAGAGAAGGAAAAAGATCACAAACTTAGATCTACATATATATAAGCAATGAAGAAGGTGAAATAAAAACTTTTTTTCTCAATCTAACAGATAATAACTTTGTTCAAAATAAAGTAGAAACAACGTATTCAGCTGTACGTTTATATATCGTATATGTACACACATATATGCTCAGGTATGCTTAGATATAAGTGAAGTGACTGACGGCGACGGTACAAGTGGTAGGCAGGAGGAATTAAGATTACCTTGTTATTGTAAGGAGCTCACGGTACCCGTGAAGGTGCGTAGTATTATTAGAAAGTGAGCTTAAATTATTTGTAAATGTGTAATGTAAATTCCAGGGCAACCAGTAAAAAAAGTTAAAAAGTGTATGTATATGGTATATAATCCGATATGCTGAGAAAGGAGAGAAGATGGAATCAAATCGGAACACAGAACAAGGGGAACCGATAAGGAGCAAGTACCAAATATGGTAGATATTAATCCAGTTCTCTCAATAATCGCGTTGAACATCAGTGGTCTAAATGCACCAATTAAAATACAAAAGTCGTCAGAGTGGATCAAAAAACAAGACTCCGTTATGTTGTTACAAGAAACCCACTTTAAATACACAGACGTTTATAGATTTAATATGTGGAGGAATATATACCGTACTTACATTAAACAAAGGAAAACGGGAATAGCTATATTAATTTTAGAGCAGACTTCAAAGCAAAGAAAGTTATCAAGGATAACTAAAGATATTATATAGCAGTAGATAAATCGATTGTCCAAGAAGGCATAACAGTTCATAGTGTATGTGCCTAACAACGGAATGTCAAACTACGCATGACAAAAACTAATAGAATTGCAAGGATAATTGATGAATCTATTCTCATAGTTGGGGACTTCTGCACTTCCCTGTCAGAAGCAGATAAGTCCAGCAAGCAGAAAATCAATAAGGACGTAGTTGAAGAATTTAAGCAATGTCAATAATATTTTTTTTTTTAATTGTCTGGGAGGTAGTTAGTATTTAATGCAACTTAACATTAAATTTCTGCAACTTAAATTAATTCCAAATTTTCCACTTTTTACCCTATTTTTATGTTCCACAATTTTCTCATCTCTAAAATGAGCATAATAATTACAATGATTAATAACTTTTGCTTTAGGCAGCATTTCCCAAGCTAAGCTGTACTGCAGAATAATAAACTCTAAATTTCCTACCAAGACCTGAGAAGCAAAGATGAGAGGAGAGAAGAAATAAATCATGTTGACCAAACAGGTGCTGGAAGGACAAAATGTGTGTAATGCTGTTTTATTTTGTCATTGAATTTGAGACTAAAGACCAAATTTGGGCAGAAATAAACTTAAATAAGCTGTTGAAATAGCCATGTGTAACAAAGTGAAATATTCTATTCTAATGTTGCTGTCAGTGTAATACGGTAAAATTTTGAATATTACATGATATGGCAAGTTCACTGTCATTTTGGATTGCATACATTAAAGTCGGCGAGTTTCCTCTTTCTCTCTACCATAAATTGGAAAATGTTTTCCAGGTACCTCCGCTGGGTGCTGTGATTTTGAATTCGATCTTTGTTCCTGGGAGCAGAAGCAGGATGAAGGCTGTGACTGGAATCTGAAAGCTAGCAGCATCCCTGTGGTAGGCACAGAGCCAGCTGCTGATCACACCTTGCAAAATTTGCCTGGTCATTACATCTTCATAAAGAGCTTGTTCCCTCAGCAGCCCATGAGAGCAGCCAGAATTTCAAGCCCAGTCATAAGCAGAAGCAGCAAAAACTTCAAGGTATGGAAAAAACAAAAATATTCTGAGCAACTCCTGATAGAGTCAGATACAGAAAATGAAATGGTCAGGGCCAGACCAAAGATGCATTTGAATTTATTCAACTTAAGATATATGAGGGAGAGAGAAAGTGAATTAAAAATGAGAGGGAAGGATCGTCAGAACTGTTAAGAAGAATTTATTCTAGGGATAAATTCTGGAAAACAATTGGAAAATTTCATGGTTATTATCCACAACCCTGGATAATACAAAAGGAGTATAATACCAGTTGTTTCCACCCAGGAAATTTCGTACATATTGGAAATGTAGGAATTTCACCATCAGAAAAAAAAAAAAAAGAAATAGTTAAATATGTCCAAGAATTAATATTAGAGATAATTGGAGCTATAATAAACTGATTGAAGAAGTCTTCATGGAAAAGGAAAGACCGAACTTGACACTTAAAAAAGTAGAATGATTTCTATAGGCAGGAAGTAAAAATGGTTTGGTCATTATCCTGTGGCTCTTTGGGCTAAACAGCCTCATGTGATAACTATGAATTTTCAGGGTCCTCCACTTCCCTTTATTTATTGTTTGCTTGAATGTTTTTATTCTGCAAAGGATTTAAGTCACTAAACTTAGCTTTGCATATAATATAAATTAAGCCATCAAAGGTGACTTCCCAAGAATCTTGCTTATGAGAGATTGATATATAAATAACTGTGCCATTTATCTATATTTACAATGAGAAATGCAGTCTCCATATGATCCGAACACATGGATTCTGACTGGTGTGTTACCCAAAGTTTGATCACTGAAAGAGAAACAAATTACATCCAGAAAGTTGCTAGCTGATCAATGAATCAGGCTGGGAGGCAATAGCATGATTTAAATCTTTATTGTCTTCGAATTCTAATATCCTCATGTACCTTTCTCCACAACAGAGAGAGCCCTAACCCTGGGAAGGAGGCATATTAAATCTTTACTCAAAGGCTTCCTAATTATGTCTACACCTATTACAGATCCTTGTTCTTATGTTCATACTGAGCAGCCTTCACATCCTGGCACCTTCGCCGTCTTAATACATACTGTCGGAAGATTTTTTCTGTCTGTGCTTAAGTTGATTTCTTACCTTAACTCTCAGATAGTAATCTTATCTCTTTTATCACCTCAGGCACATTTGATGGACAAGAATTATGCCACCCTGGTTTCACAGGCTTTTCTGCAAGAAAGTGACATGTTCCGATCATAGTTGTAGAGAGATAACTCAGCAGTCTAGAATGGATGTAACAAATCATACAGAATTATATTAAACTTTAATAGATTTGGCAAAAAAATTGACTTTTGATCATATATATTTTATCTGTTTTTGCTGTTTTCCAGATTACTTGGTACTATCTCAAAAATAAAGCCCAAGCATACCAGATTTTATATAGGTTGAGTGTCTATAAATCTATCTCTAGATATCCATAGATTCTCTGAAAATTGCAAATTAGTTCTCATCTTAGAAAAAAAAATTAAACATGAAACATATACAATTCTGGTTTGACTTCTAAGCTTTTTTATTTAGCCACTTCCTCTGAAAATGTTCAGATTTTATTTTTTGTTATGCTGTGGTAACCAAGGGTTTCATCCAATTTCTTGTTTCCCTGGTCCTAGCACTGAGTCCCCAGCGTTTTAAACATCTGTGTGAGAATAATGAAGTATGTCTAGAAGAAATGTCAAAAATTAATGACGAATGGTTTCTTTTATGAATATTTATGATATAGATCCAATACAAAGAAGTAAGGAAAGGTCATGCTGAGAACGATTGGGTCTCTCATATTAAAAATGTGTTTATCAGATAAGGAGCGTGACCTCCCAAATTTTCACAAAAATCTTCTGTCACTTGATCTTGTAAGATACCTTCAAACAGAAAAAAATCAAATTGGAGATTTTCCTTCCTTTTGAGAAATGGATGCTGAGAGGAACACAGCCAGAGATTGATGGGGGAAGAGATCAAACCTCAGAGTAACTCAAAACCTTCCAGTGAAAATGCCTCTTTCAAAGAATTCAACACTTAGCAGGTCTTCATTCACTCAGGTCATCCTGTGATTAGTCATCAAGTGTTCTCTGCAGGAATGGGGATGTTTAGATCTTTGTTTGCATGTTAACTCAATATCAGTCAAAACGTGATCCAATGTTTTACTGTGACGTAAAACATATACCTCATATTTTTGGCACAAATGAGAAGCTAAAACAAGCAGACCACTGGGCAGATCATGTCTGCGACCTAGAAGGGATTCAGATAAATGTGTGCTGTGCCTGTCAGATAGTTAGTTGCCACTCATGCCTGCAATGCTGCCCAGGAAGGTGGCCCTCCAGCCCTTTCACTTCTCACTCTAATGAGTTGGGCTCCCCTGGTTTTACTGGCCCTCCCTGCACGCTTCACAGCAGTCACAGAGCTCATCTTTTCCAACATTAATTGGTTAATCAATAGAAGAAATGTTTTGGATCGTAGACTAATACCTGAAGGTTTCATCAGCTGGGATATTTGAGTAGACATTTCACGTAGCTCGATGCCCTTTGTGGTGTGTGTTACATATATTGTTTAGTCACATTCTTTATCCTTTAAACACATTCATTTTTCTTTCTTTAGAAGAAGATATTTATTACTGCCACTGTTTCGATAATGCCTTTTTTTCCTCTGGGAAGATCAGTCCCTTTACAGTTTTCCCTCATTCATGCAAATAACAAGAAAAAAGCTTACAAAAACCCTCTGAGTTCCTATTATTTCTAACCCGCACTGTTCTTTCTCCTAGAATTTTCTCTGACTTTCCTCTTCTATGTGATAATCCCTAAAACATCTGGTCAACTCCATCTTTGAAACACTGAGTGTTAATCCCTGAAAATACTTTTATTAATTTTTACTCAGCCAAACACTCCCAAGGCTGCTCTTCTAAAGCATGTTTCTAGCATTTCAAGTAAAATTCCGATAATTGCTGTTCTGGTGGTTTTGCTATATATAGTAGAGCCCCGAGGAGTTTGTAGAAATGAAATGTGTTTCAAGTACAAGAATGTGGAAAAAAGCAATAGAGTATTCAGCTATTTTGAAGAAAATGATTTAAGTTTCATGAGATTAAAGTGATTATCTAGTTCTTGCTATTTCTTAATTATGAAAAGTCTTTATATAATGCATCACTTTTTATTCATATTTTATTCCTCTGATAGTGGACTTTAAGTGTTTATCAAGGAATTCTGCTTTTAGAAATCACAGACAGTAAACTTTTCTCATTTTTTTTTGACTAAATTTCTACTTGATCCTTATTGTACTGT
This sequence comes from Rousettus aegyptiacus, assembly GCF_014176215.1. Classification (NCBI taxonomy): domain Eukaryota; kingdom Metazoa; phylum Chordata; class Mammalia; order Chiroptera; family Pteropodidae; genus Rousettus; species Rousettus aegyptiacus. The sequence continues at coordinate 88,003,355 of NW_023416285.1, read as the reverse complement.
CTTCCATCCATAGCAACATGTGATTTAAGGCTGACTCGATTTCACTCTGTTAGAGTTCTCACAAAGCAATAGAATATGTAGATCTTGTTTTCCATCTGTAATCTGTTAATAAAGAACAAAGTAATATAATTGAAAAGAAAATGGAATTAATTGTACTATTTATATAGAATATTCTTATTCTCGATTACAGATAATTTTTCATTATCACATGTACGGAAATGGCATTGGGGCAATCACCTTGATCCAGGTATCAAACCCAACAAAGGTCCTGTTTAACCTCACTGTAGAACAAGGCAACTTCTGGCAGAGGAAAGAGCTATTCCTGTCTGGTGACGAGAATTTCTAACTCCAAGGCGAAGGTGGAGCTGGGAAAGGACACTGCGGTGACATTGCCCTGGATGTCGTTGTGCTGACAAGGAGTGGTCTGCCATCCCGTCACTCCACGGAAGGAGAATGAGCATCGCCTCTTCCCACAGGTACCTTTCATTTGTGTTTGCTATTTTCACAAGGTGGAAGGTAGGGAGGAAGAAGGGAAATGGGGAAAGAATGCCATAGACAGCTAGCAATCTACTGCTTCCATAATGAAAACAATCTTTTGAATCTAAAAAAAAAAAAATTTTAAGCTTTTTTTTGTAAAATTGTTTTCCAAATTTTCTCCAAGCTTCAGTGTATTTACCAGTTTCTGAGCTCTCTATTTAGTCAACTTCTTCTTAGATCAATAAGAGAAGACTTTTCTGTTTGCGGTCTGACATAGAATTTAATCCTTAACAAATATCAGTTCACTCAATAAAATATAACTAATCAAGGGCTGAGTTATTTAATTTTAATTAGACATTATTTAATTAAATGGTTATGCTACTCATTTTATTCTTTTTAGGCCTATGGACATTTCAATTTGAGTGGTCGGGTTTATATGTTTAAATAGTTTAGGTGATTGAATATGTTTACCTAGCCTTTTAACTTGAAATATCTTTTAGTAATTTGTCTAAAGAATTATTTTAAAGTTTTGAGTTGGTAGATGTTCATTATAATATATACAGTGAAAATGTTGTGAGAAGTGGAAATAGCAAGCACCATTAATACATATAATATACTAGAGTTATGAGATGAAAATAAATGCAATATATATTATTAAAATGATAAAAGAGCAAATTTTGCCACTTCATACTATGACATAGTAACATGTAAACCATAACTTTAACATTGGAAACAAAATGGCTGTTTCTTTCGTAGCTAAATTATTTCTCTCATAATTAACAAAAACAAAAGTGTTTTAAAGGAATGAGTTCGTTTACTCTGGCTTTTAAGATGGAGGATGGATGAAGGGGGGAACGTTGCCACTTCTGCCTTTGCTTCCCCACTCATTTCCAAGGGGGTATTTTAATTTAGTAAAATTAAATAAAAAATAATCTCATAGCATCTGAGGAGTGAAGGAGCCAAAGCTTCGGGGCGCACCATCAACGCGTTTAAAGAGCAGCTGCTCAGGGGGAGACAAGAGGGATACGTTGATCGCATTGGGAGTTTTAAATCCTGAAATCTGCGGAATCTCGAATAAAGTTACTTTTTAAAAATTTTCAAAAGGAAAATTTAAAAAATATCTATAAAAAAATAGAAATCAATTGTTAATTAAGGGCACATATGAATACTGCTAGACTTCTTTGTATATATATTCTTATGAGAATTGAGATAGTGTATTAACATTTTTGGTGAATGAAACAGTAAAAAGATCTCAGCTCTTAGGAATAACTCAATATGGTAAGGGGGAATAGGAAAAACACCTCAAATACCTCTAATATTAGATAGGATGTAATTAAATGCCAGAAGTATTCTAATATTTATAAGGATGCAGAGACGATGAAGAAAAATAGCAAAGCAAATAATAATAATAATAATAATAATAATAAAATAAAAAATAAATTAAAAAAATAATAAAAAGTTGTTTATATTATTTATAGCATTCCAAAAATTGAGGTGAAATAATTTAGTATTTTCATAGCTATCTCAGCCGTGATGCCTACATTCAAATGCAGCCAATGAAAAATAAATGCTTAATGAATTAACATTCTTAGAAACTATTTGAGATACTTCTAACGTGTCTCTGGAAACCAATAGTATATACCTTTTGCTTGGTAAAAGTGAAAAGCCACACTTTGTTTAGACTTAAACTGTGAAATATTTCTGGAAAACTATGTCATCATGAGTTCACAGGAATTCGTTGGATTCTCTGACATTTTAAACAAAAGCTATATTTACATACACACACACACACACACACACACATATTTTTTTTTTTTTTGGTGGTGGGAGTGGGGGTATTCTGAACAAAATGAAAGCCAAACTTGTTTCCTTTGATCTTCATGAAAGCTAGTGTAGAGTTCACTGATACCATGACATCTAATAGAAGTATAAAGAGAGTCTCAAAAATAAGCCACATATATAATTTTACATTTTCTAGTAGTTATGTTTAAAGAAGAGAAATTAATTTTAAGAGTATATTTTCGTTAACTCCACATATCAAAAATATCATTTTAACACTAAAGCAATATAACTATATTAATAAGACATTCTACATTCTTGCTTTCATATTGTCCTTAAGTCCTCCAGAGTATATTTTATGTGACAGCACACTTAGTGTGGATCGGACACACTTCCATTGCTCAGTAGCCACTTGCAGCAAACGGCCACCCTAGTGGGCCGCACAGATGATAACGTGAACACGCTTGGGCACTTTTAGGTCTGTCTCTGGCAACGGGGTTGCATTTGATAGGGTGAGATTTGTGAATTCCCAAGACTTGCAGTTGTCTTCCAGTTTAAACAGAAGCACAGAAATGTAGCCCAGGTACCATGGAAGCACAGGTACCGCGTTCTAGTGGACGAGCTGCCAAACCAGACTCCCTTCCCACTGGCTGTGTGTCGCACAGCTTCTCTGAGACTCTGTCCTCATCAACAAAGCAGAGAGAATATCACTCATTCCTTAGGATCTTAGGCTTTTAAGAATAAAAGGAGGTAGTTGCCTATGCAGTTTGCCTAATCCCATGGCTGGTGTATGGTAGACATTTATTCAATAAAATCATCTTAGTTTTATATAATCCTATATTTGAGGTTATCTTTATCAGTATTCCTTAGGTAGCATAGATAGTTGAGAGTAAGCCTCTATTATTTGCATTTTTATTAAGAACATGTTGCTGGCATTTGTTTTGACAGATTTTTTTTCTTTCAGAGATTACAAGCATATAATTATTTTATATCACATTATAATCATTCAGTCTTATCATTTATTGATAACCTCTTTAATTATTTTTGATGCATCATGAATAACATATATGTACTGTGTATCTTTGAAATGTTTAATAATTCTTAATTTCTTATTACCACAAAAACACCTAACTTGGAACAGATCGAAGGAGCATCAATGATATTATGTTTCACAAATACTGGCTACATCTATTAAACATTTGGAAATGACTCTAGTTCACGCAGACTTTTCATCTGCATTCATGTATGTAGGCTAACAACTCCATCAAAGATAGCTTAAAATAGAAAAGACAAGAGGAAGCAAAACATATATTTAGGAAGATGCAATTGAACTGAATCTGGAATCAGTGATTCTAATTAGTCAAATAAGACCTAGGGCTTTATTAGCCAAATTAATACTAAATTATTATTAAGTCTCTAGAAGTTATATTTAAGAGCTTATTTCGATGACAATTTTGTTAATTACTAAGTAATGATAACAATAATTATTTAATGAATATTAATAATAAAAAGACAACCAAGATTCCTCTTTTAAATATCCATGTGCAAATTCAGCCAGTATCATATCTTCTATAATTGGCAGAGATTTAATAAAATCTCTAAGTATAATGAGAGCAGGAATCAATCGAGTGTGTGTGTGTGTATGTGTGTGTGTGTATTTTGTGTGTGCTGTATGTTATTTCCAAGTATGACTTACACAAAAAAATTTTTTGGCATATAACATGGTAATCAACTTTTGCTTAAAAAATGCGTGTAAAGCTGTGGGGGTTGAATGGATTAGCTCGCCTTCAAGGTCACACATTTCCCCGAATCTCTGGCAGTGACTCAGGAGGCTGCTACCTATGGAGCAGAGTGCGGGCATCGCAGGCAGAGTCAGTGTCTGAGCTGGGGAAAACTGTCTGCTCTTGCTCAGCTCTATGACTTAGTGAACTCTGCGTACAATGTTTGATGCAGAGATCATGTATTTGAGGTTTAAAGACATTAATTTGGATTTTTGCACTGCTTACTACCTATATAAACTGCCACCTGATCTGTTTAGCCTCCCTGATTCTTACCTTTCTTGTCTGTAAAAATGGGACAAGTGGAGCTTATTTCTGACTGATGTGAAAAATAATTGAGATAACACAGTGTGTTTTAAACAATACTTGGCATGTAGTTGATTTTCAGTTATTTTCCTTTTTTCTGCCACTGCTCTTCCCTGTTGGGGCGGATTATAAAATCAAACTGCGTACAGTTGAAATTTATTTAAAGCATGTTGTCTCCTTGCTACGTTTCCTTGGGCACACTTCATTCATTGCTCAAAGCTGCGGTTCAGATCACTCCCACCCTTCCTATCCCCGTCAAAGAAATTGCTCTCACAGAAGACTCAAAATACCTAATCACTAATTTTCTGACTTCATTTATTATTTACAATAAACAATGGAAAGGAAATAAATAGTACTAAAATTGACAGAAGTTGATACCTCAGTTGGGTATGACGTGAGCGGGAAGTCGAAAGAAGTTAATTTTTAAATATAGAAGCATATACCTCACAGTGTTTTCCAAGTTAATGTTTTCCCAGTTAAACAACTCTTGGTTTTAATACTGAAATTTATAGAATTCGTGAATCTATTCTTACTTCTTTTTTGGGGGGTGGGGGAGGGGCAGAGTGCTAATATTGATATTGGAAAACATTTCCATCCCCCAAAACTCAGACTACTATTTAAGTAATATATTACATAGGAAAATTCTCAGGTTTATTCCCAATACAACTGAAAGACAAAGGGGTTTTGAAAATTTTATGCAGTGATCACAGACGTGTTATGGTTATAGTAGACATTCAGCAGCAAATGCGCTGTGAGCCGTTACTGCGTTGTGCCTTGGTCCTGAACATGTTTCCTCCATGTCTTCCATGTTTTCATTTAATGTGAATAATGGATGCCCCTAGAATTTGAGAAAGTGTCAAAGAAAATTGTGGAGAGCAAAGCAAAGCAAGTGAAAAAAAAGATTATAGTGTAAGAGAAAAGAAAGCATTTTGACCAACGACATGTGGCTTTGATGAGGCAAATTTCAAAAATAATTGCAGAACTCTTAGAATATGTCACTGAGAGATTTGCTACTAAGTTGTCTATGTAAACAAGTGATGTTAGTCTAAGAAAAACCACCAGCAAATCAAGCTGGTAGACATCATTGGCTTCTAAGGCTTTGCCTTCAGTACACACTTCTTTCTAGGTAACTACAGGTAATATTTAAATTATTCCTGAGAGCAATGGACTACTAGTATCTTCTGATGGTAACAGGTTTTCACTTCTTGCAAGTCTAATTAGATCATGCAAATAATACAGATCAACACAGACAATGAAAAATTAACCTATTGAGGTTTATTTAGTGAAGACTAGAAGGAGGCTTGGGAATTAGCCAATCATATATCAAAGAGCATCCAAGCACAGGAAGGTGAATGTATTCATTGGATACTCTTGAATATCTGAGTATCTGACTCTCAAGCTTCTATCAAGTCTTTGCTCAATAAACCTTATTAGGTTAATTTTTCATTGTCTGTCTTTTTCTTTATGAGGAAGTCTAACAAACAAAACACTATATTTGTAATACCTTAAATAATATATGTTTGTGTTTTTATAAACTTGATCCTTACTGAACTATTTCTATATGAACAAAGTTAGAAATTACAGCATTATTGCATTACCTTGGCTATCAAGCTAAAATTAAACTGTTTTTAATGTTTGAGCCCCCCCCAAATATATTCCAACTAAATGAAAACCAAGAAAGGTCATGTGAGAAACTATTCCAAGTGGTTGAGTATAAAGAAGACAACACAGATTACATTTCTCTTGGAAGGAAAATGTGATTGTGTGAAACCAACTATATTTCCTGTCCCAATGAATGTAATACGTTGGAAAATTTCAGCTTCACTTGAAATGCCAATTGGCTGTACCTTACTTATGTAATAATGGAGAGATATGCTGTTTAAAATGTTTTATTAATTTTTAACTATATCACTGTTCCAAGAAAATGTCTTTCAATTTAGGATATTTTCCACATGAGCCATTTCTTTCATTTTGTGGAAAGAATATTAGGAATTAGGATATCTGAATGCTATTTTTAACTGATATTTGGGCTTTCCAAAGCACATCGTCTGCTCTAACAAACATATGGATAGATAACCAAAATAAAATTATCTATTCAAAAATCACTTAAAATTTCAAAATTGATGATGTAAAATTCTATGTCAAGATACACATGTATTCTTTTTGAAATCTTTTTTATCTGAAGAGATTTTAATAAAGGAAAAGGCTTAAAATTTTTAGATTCAGTTTTCTTGGTGATTCGTTTTTACCTATATTTCTGATCTTCTTTCTGAGATTATTTTCTTGTTTTCTAAAATATATCTGTAAGTTCCTTTAATGATGATCTCTAAGTTCTGATTAGATTAAATGCTTTAATAATCTCAACATAATGTTTTAAAGGTGGTTGCACTGGATGTAGGTTTAGTTTGCAACTTTCTGTTAGATATTTTTGACATTTTCCCACTGTCTCTTGGCTTCTATTGTGATCATGAAATCAGCTCTTAATCTAATTACCATTTCTTTTACCCCTCTGCCCTTAAGATTTTCCCTTTTCCTCTGGTATTCCACTACATCATGTGAATTAGGGTAGGCTTTCTTTCATTTATCTTGCTTGATAGTCAGTGAACTTTTTTAATCATGTGCTTCATGAATTCTGAAACATTCTAAGCTATTATGCCTTTGATTATTGCTTTCCTTCATTTAAAATCTTTCTCTCCTTTGGATCTCTGGTAAGACTTAGGTTGGATTGTCTCATCTTTTCTTTTTAAAAAAATGAAGAATAATTTCGTTATAGTGAAATGTGCAGATTTTCAGTATGAACTACAATTGATTTTGACAAGTGCATATATCAGTGTAATCCAAAATGCATCAAAATATGGAACATTTCCATCACCCCAGAAATTTTCCTTGTTTACTTCTCAGTAATATTGCCTCCCGTCCCTTCCTTCAGAGGAAACCAATGTTCTAATGTTTATCACCATGTATTAGATTTGTCTGTCTTAAGTTTTCATCAGTGGTGTGTCTGGCTCCTCTTGCTCAGCATAAGGTTTTGGAAATTTATCCATATTATTTTTTTTCACTTGATGAATAGTATTCTATTGTATGCTTATATCAAAATGTGTTTACTCATTCTGTTGATAAATAAATTATTTCAAATTATTGGATATTGTAAATTAAGTTGCTATGAAAATTTGTGTACACATCTTTTTGTAGAAATGTTTTCTCCTGTAAGTACCTGAAGGCACAGTTGCTTGATTATAGGGCAGATGTATATCTCACTTTATAAGAAACAGACAAACTATTTTCAATAATGATTGTGTTATTTTATAATCGCAACAGCAGTATATGAGATTGCCGGTTGCTATTCATGCTCACTAACATTTGGTTTGTCTGTCTTTTTAATCTGAGCAATTCTAGTGCATATCAAATGAGATCTCATTGTGATTTCAGTTTACTTTTCCCTGATGGTTTTTCCTTGTGCTTCTTGGGCATCTGTATATTTTTCTCTATGGAGTGCCTGTTTAAGCCGTTGTTTTGTTTTGTTTTGTTTCATTTTTTACCGACTCGTATGTTTAATATTTACTTTTAGATATTTGTTATATACCCAGGATAAAAAGATCAGCATATGTATGTATTGCAATTTTCTTCTTGGTGAACATCCTAGTTCATTAATGGTTTCATCTAATGATGAGAAATTCTATTTATCATTTTTTTTTCCTGTAATGGTTGCTGTTTTCTGTGCCTCTCTGAGGAATCTTTTCTTACCCAAGGTCACAAAGATATTCTGTGTTTTCTCACAAGTTTGAGAGCTTTAGCTTTTACATTTAGGACTCTGATTTATTATGAGTTGGTATCGTGTATGGTGTTCCAACATCATTTGTTAAAGTGACTTTCGTTTACCTATTCATTGCCTGGAAGCTTTGTCAAAATTTAATTAATCATATATGTTTATAGGTCTAAAACTGATGCTGTGTTCTCTTCCATTTATCTGTATATCTAATTTTACTACCTATTCTATGTCCTGTATGTTTTTAGAGTCTGTCGGAATAATGATAGTGATAGCATTATATCTGTCAGTTTGGGGAGGGTTGATATATGAACAATATTGAGTTTTTCTATCCATAGGCGTGGCATAGCTCTCCAATTATTCAAGTATTCTATAATTTTTCTCAGTACTGCTTTGTAGTTTAATTATATAGATTTTTTTTTCCATTTTAAACAAATTATCTCCAATTTTTTATTGTTTAGTGCCATTGCTAGGTACTATTTTATTTTATTTTATAGAAGTTTCATTGCTAGTACATAAAACTATAATTAATCTTTGTATAATATTATATATTATGGTTTTGCAATAGTTCTAATAGTTACCTTTTCATAAGTTAATTAGGACTTAAAATAATGAAATGTGATAAAACATAGTATTTTTCTTCCTTTCCAAACATCAAGCCTTTACTTACTTTACTTGAGGGCTTGGATATCTAAGACAGTATCAAAGATAAGTATTGAGCAGACACACTTGACTTGCTTCTGAATTTAGAGGGAAGTATTCTGTCTTTCTCCAATATTTTTAAGGTAGTAGCTTTCATCAATTTGAAATTTTTTCTATTTCTGATCTTCTAGGAGATTTAATTATGATTGGACATTAAATTATGTCAAATGTTTTTTGTGAACATGAAGAAAATCTTGTGATATTTCTCCTTTACCAAATTGTGGGTATTACACTGATTTTCAAATCTTGAAAGAAACCTTATATTCTTAGAATTAACCCCATTTAATTAGAATGTATTATTTATATATTTCTAGATTTTATCTGATAAATTTTTAAGAACTTTTGCATCTATATTAATGAAAGCGTTTTTCTGTAGCTTTTTCAATTTTTCTTATAATTACCTTATGTTTCATGATATACAAAGCATGTGTATTAATACATTTATTTTGTTTCCTCTCTCAGAAATGTAAGTTGCATGGTGGCAGGCATTTTTAAAATTGCTTTGATTGCTGCCTGACATGTAGTTGGAGCTCAGTAAGTCATTATTTCCGACATAAAGTAATTATGCAGGAAAGGCAAAAGGAATTCCTGCAGGTATGAGTGTGCACAAAATCCACAGGGCAGTCAGCTGAGACTGGGTCAGGAGTCAAGAACTCCAGAAGCAATATCTTTATAGAAAACACGCAAGTGTACACTTACGTCATATTTGCCTATAGTTAGAGAGCAGTTTTATGTCTTTAATTATACAAGCTAGTGAAAGAAAATAGGAAATAAAAACAGAAACAATAATTGTGTAAGAACTTAAATATAACAAATATATATGTGGTTAAGTCAAGGACAATATTTACATAACTATAATAATATCAACTGAGTAAGAATTTCACCCTAAATTATAACAACTCTTAGCTATATGAGGGGAGAGAAGTATACGTGTTGGAGAAGGAAGTAGTATAAAACTTATGTCCTTATTCCCTAGAGATCTAGGGCAATAGATTGCACCTAAACTTGAAAAATAAGGACTTAATTTTATAAATACTTCATTTAGACACATGCAGAAAGTATCCGACAAAATAGATGTAGAAATTAAAAATGAATTTATCTAAAGTATAGCAGTAGAGTTAGTGTGGGATGAGATACGGGCTACTAAATGTGGTATTCATTTTTTAAAACTCTACACCTGTATTATTTTAGTAAAAATGAAAATTACCTGGAAGGGAATTTATCTTGATAAGAGAAGTTATGTATAACAAATAGACAAGACTAGTCTGATATATATATATTTTTTAATCATCAGTTTTCTTAAGGATGGAATTACCAGCCAGTCCATATATTTTTTTTTTACTGTCAGTCATTATAGTCCTCACAAATAATCTATAGCAAAATTATTAATGATGAAAACAATGTATATTCTTGTGAATTAAAGTCCCCTGGCTAAATGCTTGCTCTCAGGTAGACTTTCAAAGATTAAAATTCTTAGAAAATCTGAATTTACTTTTTGGGGAAAAAATAAGCCATTGTTAAAATTTATACTATTTTAATATTACAACAAACTAGAAGTTGATTTTTTCCCCCAGAAGGTTGCCTACTTGCATTTTACCAAATATTAAAAGAACGAGGGAAAGCATTTTTATAAAACTTTTTAAGGAAATGTCTCCTTGTAAATTTCTCCCATATTTATATGAAGTATTATTCCTCACTTTGAGCTGCCCTAGGATTTAAAGCCTGGAAATTATTCAGAACGTTTTCCTAAAAATTATAAGGTCAATTAGCCAAGTAGCTTTGGAAATTTTCACACTGTGGCTATCACCTAAACATCAAATGAAAATATAGGTCAGTGTGAAAACTGAAAAATTGGGATTTTCTGTCAGTTAGATTTGCACTGAATATACAAGAACACAGTTTTATTAATTAGAAACAATATGTGACTGGCTTGTTTCTCCCTCCTTTTAAATAGTGTAAAAACAGTTAAACTGAATGAAATGTAATTTTTTACTCATCTCCTAGCATAAATTATTCTTTGAATTGGGAAATTGTTTGAGAAGCTGTTGGGAAAGAGATTTTAATTTTGACATCTGTAATCCCTTTCCAAAGAAAGTTCATTTAATTATTTGCATGTGTTAGCTACTTTTTAAGTGTTTTAAATAACTTTGCCTGCATACATAAACACACTACTATTTTAAAAATGTTTTTAGTTATTTATACTACATGTGGTACAATACAGTAATCATAGAAATCCATTTTCTTTCGATACATAGAACATTTTATTACACTAGAAATTATATTGTATAATCTTATCAGAGTATGCAGCTCAGATTTAAATTTGTGTTAACACTATAGCCTATTCAAATGAATTTAAAATTCCAATGCAATACTCTTCATGATAAATGTTCACCTTAAAGATTTGATGATTGTGACAAAGCCCAGTAGCACAATACTACAGGCTATTTTCTGCAAGCTCTCAAAATGCTATTTTCTGCAAGCTGCCACTAATGGAGTTAGTACATTTCCTGAAATCTATGTAAATTTTTTGAGACAGTTATATGCTTTTATTTATAAATATCACATCTTATTTCATATATGAGGAAGCATTTAAATAACATATACATTTAAGTGTATATACACACTCATGTATACATACATATGCATATATGTGTATATGATCTTTAAGAGTTTATGGACTAAAGATTCTTCTAATTAACTGCCTTAGTCCATCATAGTTCTTGCTTCATGATCCAAGATGGTGGTAGTGAGATGGATGAAGAGGGAAAGAAAAATGGCTAACACGCGTGTTCCAACTGTCCTTTAAGGAACATTTTTGGAGGTTGCCACAGGATGCTTGGGGTTACATGATATTGGCAAGCATCTAGTCCTGTCTCACACTAAGGGTTTCTCAGAAATGGATTCTTTTTTGGGCAGCCATGCATCTAGCTAAAAACTGTAAAGCAGAAGGAGAGGACAGATACAGGGGACCAGCAGCAGTCCGTGCCACAATAAGAGAATAATATATTGTGGAGTACGAATCACAAGAAGTCATATCCTATAGCCCAATTGTCATGTTAAAATAAATGAAATATTATATCCTACAATTTTTGGAACAGGATTTTCTGTTAGTTCACAACAGTCAATTGCATAGCATAACATATTGTCAAAATATATACTGAGGCATAAATAAAACTATGCATAATGTTGGAATTTGAAACAGTTGTTCAAGCACTTTAATTGCTATGCCATTTCTATATAACTTGTTCATCGATGTTTACAAAATAGAAAGCTTAGATCGTTTCAAAAAAAAAGATGGTTTGATATTTTATCGTATTTAAAACAAATAAGGAAAAGATACATTAGTGCCTTTTTAAATTAATAAGTATATTTTATGAACTCACAGTTTCTTACTACAATACATTCCATGCCTTAGCAAATAGTAATTTGCATAGTAGTTAAGATTATGGTGTTTGGAACCAAACTATTTGGATTCCCGTCTCAGCCGCGCTCCTTACAAGCTGTGTGACACTGCGCAAAGCGCCTCACCCTCCCTTTATCAGTGTTCTCACCTGTAAAATGGGATTAGTAAGCAGGTCTCCTCCATGGGATCGATGCGAAGCTTGAATAAGATCTGTAAACATTTATAAGGGTGACTGACAGTTGGTAAATTCTTTATAGATGTTATTCATTGTTTTGTTATTGTTGTTGTTATTCAAGGGATGAGTTGCCATTTATCACTTGACCATTGAGGGAATAGAGACAAGTGTGTTATTATGAACGTATATGTGTGTGTGTGTGTGTGTGTGTGTGTGTGTGTGTTAAAGGAAAATAGCAGGTATGATTTAACTGTGCTCATATTAGGAGAGAGTCGATTGTCATTTTGTCATTTTCAGGTATTTTTGGTATTGCTAGAAATCTGTAGACAAGTTAATAAACCTAAAGATAATAAAATTGATATGTCCTTGTCTTTACGTGGGTTTTTAGATCCTCTTGTCAGTGATTTACTCAGCACTATGACACTTAATTGCCAACAATAAAGTCCAAAAACAGTTTAATTCCTAATTTTCACCATTTTGTTAACATAAGAATCATTAGGGATTTCATGATAAAAATAAACCTGAAATACAGATTTCAAAACTTAATTGCATTAATCAACACTCTCTGTCTTTACCAACACACTACATACTTTATTTAAAAATGTGATTTAGCTTTTTGAAAGTATATAGCTTTTTTTCACACTGAACTTCAAATCGGTCAAGCACTAGATTTTATACTGTATGGAAGCCTCCTCTGGATCTTGAACTAGAATCATACCAAAACTTGGAGAAGCAAAGTAGGAGGAGGGAGAAAAAAAGGAAAAAGAGAAAGAAAGAAGAAAGAAGAAGAAATGGAATCCACTGGTAAAGATGGATTTACCTGACCAAGTGTGCTTTCTACACTCCCTCTCTCTTGCTCTCAGCTGACGCCTCCAGATTCAAATAGAATCTCTATGGCTGCCGTGGAAAAGAGTACTGATTTGCACAGGCAAAGAGTTCAAAGAAGTGAGAACCCATGGTGTTCTGGTGCAGCCGAAAGAACAAGAAGCCAGTCATCAGAAGAGGGACATCTAGCTCTTGCTCTGCTGTGTGCCAGGTGTTTGACATGGCCACTTCCCCGTGCCCCGACCCTCCATCTGTTGAAAGGACTTCGTGTTTCTCCCCTTTGTTTTCTTTATATGGGGTCTTTGTATTAGTTAATAACTAACAAATCCCATGGATCCTGACATGAACATTTCATTAAATATCTTATCCTTTATGTCACTGGATTTTATTTGCTAATGTATTAAAGGATATTGTGTCTATGTTCATGAGTATATCATATGCTTGTCTTATAATGTCTTTTTCTGCTTTTGGTATTACAGTAATATTAGTTCATAAAATGTAAGGGTAGTTCTCACCTTTCTTCATTTGATGGAAGATTGCATATTGGATTAATAGTCTTTTTTTCCTTAAAAGTGTGGAAGAATTCACTAGCTAAGTTTTCTCCTGGAGTTCTCTTTGTAGGAAGGTTAATTATGAATTCTATTTCATAAATGTAGATTTGTTCACCTTTTTTATTACTTCTTGAGTTAGATTTGTAATTCGTCTGAAGGAATTTATTTCATCAAAATTGTCATAGTTATTGTTATTAACAAGTTCTTACAATCCTTTATTAACCTTTAATGTCTATCCAATGTGTAATGATAGCTACTTTTTCATTTCTTGTATTGGAACTCTGTGGCTTATTTCTGTTTTTTAAATCAGTGTAGATGAAGTTTATCAGATTTACTGGTATTTTCAAAGAAACAGCTTTTAGTTTCCCTGACCTTTTTCACTGTTGTTTGTTTTGTCTTTCATTAATATTTCCTCTTAATTTGATTATTTCCTTTCTTTAACTTAATTTGGGTTAAATTTGCTATTTTTCCATAGCTTCTTAAGGTAGAAATTTAGACAATTGATTTTACATGTCTTTAAATTTTTCTAATATAAGCATTTAAATATATCTGTATCTACTTCCTCAGCTTACCTGCATCCTATCAATTTTGATATGCCGTATTCATTTTCATTCAGTTCAAAGTACATTCTAATTACCATTGTGTTTTTTCTTTCACCCATGGCTTGCAAACAGGTACGTTGTTTGGTTTCAAATATTTGGTAGATTTCCAGATATCTATTTGTTATTGATTGCTAATTTAATTCTGTTGTGCTAAGAGAACATACTCTGCATGACTTTATTCCTTTAAATTTTTTATGAAGTGCATCTTGGTGACAGATCCATATGCCCTAGAAAATAATGTGTATTGTGCTCTTGTTTGTGTGTAGTCTTCTATGAATGTTAATTAGGTCAGTTTGCTTCATAAATCTTTTATATTCTTAAGCTTGTTCTACCAATACTGGGAGAGAATTGGTAACATTCACAGCTAAAATTGTGAATTTACCTTTGGTTTTGTTAGTTTTTGCTTTATGTAATTAGATGCATATACACTTAGGATTGTTATGTTTTCTTGATTAAGTGACCCTTTATCATTGTAAAATATCCCTCTTTATTCTTGAAAGTATTTCTCCCCTTCAGTTATACTTATTCTCTTTCTGATGGGATGGAATTCAAACCTCTCCTAGACCTATGGGAGTTGTAGGAATTCTTTTGCTTTTCTCTTACTTTTAAAAATTTCTCTTAAAAATGATTTGAGTTTTATTTTACACTTTCTATTCCTCTCTCCTTTGGAAAATATACACTTTTATTTAGACTTCACACTAGAATTTTAATATGCATATGTAATATGATAAGATTTTAAGTAATTTGACCTCTATCATCCTTCTTAATATTACATAAAACTTAAAATACTTTAACTGTTTTTCCTTCTATTTATTTACATGTAGTCACATTTAAGTGCTTTATCTCTATTTTGGTATTTTACATTAAATTTTGACATTTCTATTGTCATTGTTTTCTAAAAGTTTCCATACTAATTTCTTTATACTGCATTTCTTCTAACGTTTCAGATTTTCCTTCTAGGATCATTTAACTTCTTCCTCAAAAACATTCTTTAGAAATCCTTTAACAGAAGTCTTTTAATGATAAACTTACAATTTTTGTTTACCTGAAAATATCTCTAATAAGCCCTCATTTTTTGAAGACTATATTTTGAGCATGAAATTCTAGATCGACAATTATTCTCTCTCAATTTTAAAGTTGTTATCCCACTCTTATCAAGATTCTGTAGTTACCATTGAGAATTTATTATTATTGCTAATTAAGATATATATTTTTTTCCTCTCAGTTTTCTAAAGCTCTCAGAGTGTTCTGCAGTGTAGTGAGGATGTGTTTAACACTGAATGTCTTTATTTTTATTTAGCTCTGCTTTTCTTCTGGAATTCTGATTCGATGTTGTTAGGCTTTCTCACTCTATCATCTCATCTCTTAAGCTGTGTTTCATATTTTCTTATATCTTATTTCATTCAGATGATTTTTTCAGATTTATTTTTCTAGTTCTAATTTTTATTTTACCTGTGTTTAATTTTCTATTTAGTCATTTTATTGAATTTTAAATTTAGGTTTTATAAATTTTATTTTAAAAAATTTTATGCCTGGATATTTTGGATAGCATTATATTTCCAATCTCCTCTTTTATTTTTAAATATATTAAATGTCTTCTGTATTGTTTTCAGTAACATCTATTTTGAAGTCATTGTGAGCCTATTTTAGATGGTTATGATTGTTTCGGCTCACACTGGCTTCTTATATGTTTTATGAATTTGATTGAAAATCAGTATTGGTTAAAATGTCACTTGCGTGATTTTTTTGAGGCTTAGGTTATGTGTATGTTCCTCCAAGCAGATATGATTTTGCTCCAGACTGACACCTGGTGTCAGCACAGGGACAGGTGTGGTTTCAAATACTTCTCAGATTTTTGTTCTGAAGGACTAGCCAAAATGTAGGCAGTCAAAAATACCATGTAATGTGTAGCTAATAAGCAAACATGCCTGTATAACAAATAGCTAATATCAATTATTTTTAAAGAAATTTTACTTTTACTCTCACCTAGATCGAATATCAAACAATGATTTCCTATGCCGACATTTAAAAAAATTATATTTTATTCTACTTTTGGGGGGGAGCTCTTCTTTGTCCAAGCTTTATGTGTTTTTGTCTCTTTTATAGCCCCCTGAAACTTAAGAAGTTCAAGGTTGTCTCCTTCACTACGAAGCCCTAGGTTTCCCAACTGGTCTTTCATGGAACATGGGTGCATTTTGATTGGGTTACTATATGCTGAGCCATTGATACCTTCAACTTTCAAGTCAGCCAGAACGGGACTGGGTATCTAATCAACTCAGGCTGTCTTAACAAAATACTGTGAACTGGGTGGCTTAAACAACAAACATTTATTTCTCATATATCTGGAGGTTGAAAGTCCCTGGTCATGTTTTCAGCATGGTCCTCGCTTATGGAAAGCCATTGTCTCTAGTCCAACAGGTTTCAAACTCGTATAAGAGTAAAACAGTGAGTCACCGTTTTACTTAGAGAAAGATATTGACATGAAATTATAACTGATCATTTGTCTCCTGATTTCACTTATGGAATGAAATAATATTTTGATTGAAATGTAAATGACTTAAAAATTACATAACCTAACAAAATCTTGCATTTCAGAGATAATAAAATTAAGTGCTACAGCATTTAAATGACTTTTCCAAGATTCACTATCTAGTTAGCAGTAAATCTATGACGAAATTCATGTCTCCTGAATTTCTCTTCAATACTGAACCGCTTGTTCATTCATTCACTCTTTCATTTATTTGTTTATCCATTTGAAAGCATATTGATGAATATAATGTTTTAGGGACTAAGTTAGGTAATTAAAATAATTAATTTTTATTCAACGTGTTTAGCGAAGCAGTAGCTGTGTAATCAGATACAATGGGGCCACAGAGAATGCAGAAGCACTTCTTTCTGAATGGTCATTAAAGTATCACAGAAGAGGTAATGTTTGGATTGAAGCTTGAAGAATGGGCAGTAGAAACATGAGAGGGCAATGCCACAGTGAAAGAAAGGGACGATAGTACAACATACCAAAACTTTTGGGACATGGCAAAAGCAGTCATAAGAGGAAAGTCCATATCATTATAGGCCTATCTCCAAAAACAAGAACAAACCCAAATAAACAACCTAATGCTTCATCTTTAAAAAACTAGAAAAAGAAGAACAAATGAAGCCTAAAGTCAGCAGAGGGAAAGAAATAATCAAAACTAGAGCAGAAATAACCGAAATTGAAAACAACAACAAAAAATAAATAAAAAATAAATAAATGCAACAAAGAGCTAGTTCTTTGAGAAGGTTAATAAAATTGACAAACCTCTGGCTGGACTCACTAAAGAAAAAAGAGAAAGGACACAAAATCAGGGACAAAAGAGGGGAAATTACGACTGACATCGCAGAAATACAAAGAATCATGCAAGAATACTATGAAAAAGTATATAATACCAAATTCAATAACCTAGAAGAAATGGACCAGTATGTAGAAAAATGCAACCTTCCTAGACTGAATCAAGAAGAGCTGGAAAATCGAAATAGACTGATGAGCAGTATGGAAATTGAAACAATCATCAAAAAACCTACCAACAAGTAGAAGTCCAGGATCAGATGGCTTCACCAGTGCGTTCTACCAAACATTCGTAGAAGGTTGGATACCTATTCTCCTCAAACTCCTCCAATAATCAAAGAGGAGGCAATACTTCCCAACTCATTTAATGAGGCCAATATTACCTTGAACCAAAACCTGATAAAGATAACACAAAAAAAGAAAACTATAAACCAATATCTCTCATGAACACAGCTGCAAAAATCCTAAATAAGATACTAGCGAACCGAATACAGCAACATATTTAAAATATAATAAACCACGATTAAGTGGACTTTATCCCAGCGGCACAGGGATGGTTCAACATACGCAAATCAATTAATGTGATACACTACATAAACAAATTAAAACATAAAAATCATCTGATTATATTAATAGATTCAGAGAAAGCCTTTGACTAGATCAAAACACTTAACAAAAATTGGTATAGAAGGAAAGTACCTTACCATAATAAAGGGCATCTATGACAAGTCCTCAGCCAACATTATACTTAATGGTGAAAACTAAAAACCTTCCCTCTAAGATCAGGAACAAGGCAAGGCTGTCCACTATCGCCACTGTTATTCAGTAAAACATTGGAGACCCTAACAAGTGCAATCAAGCAAGAGAAAGATATAAAAGGCATCCAAATTGGAAATGAAGAAGTCAAACTGTCACTATCTGCAGATGACATGATTCTCTATATAGAAAACCCTAAAGACTCCACAAGAACACTACTAGAAACAATAAGCAAATGTGGTAAAGTCTCTAGATACAAAATTAATGTTCAAAAATCCATAGCATTTCTATACTACAATAACGAAGTGTCCAAAAAAAAAGAAGTGGAAAAAATAATTCCTTTTGCAATTGCAACAAAGAAAATAAAATACCTAGGGATAAATCTAATGAAACATGTGAAAGACCTATATAATGAAAACTATGAGACTATTAAAATAAACTGAAGAAGATACAAAGAAATGGAAAGATATTCTGTGTTCTTGAATTGGAAGAATTAACATAGTTAAAAGGACCTTATTACCTAAAGCATTATACAGATTTAATGCAATTCCCATCAAAATCCCATCAGCATCTTTTAAAGAATAGAACAAAAAATCATCAGATTTGTATAGAAGCACAAAAGCCCCCGAATTGCCAAAGCCATCTTGAGAAAAAAAAAAAATGTGGCTTGAGGCATCACTCTGCCTAACTACAAATTATACTACAAAGCGACTGTAATCAAAGTGGCGTCGTATTGGCAGAAAAATAGACACGTGGACCAGTAGAACAGAATCGGGAGTCCAGAAATAAACCCATATTTATATGGGCAAATAATTTTTGACAAAAACGCCAAAAATATACAGTCAGAAAGGAAAGCCTCTTCAATAAATGGTGCTGGGAAAACTGGAAAGCCACCTGCAAAAGAATGAAACTAGACTGTTGTCTATCACCGCATGCTAAAATTAACTCAAAATGGATTAAGGACCTGAATATAAGACCTGAAATAATAACACACACAGAAGAAAACATAGGAACTAAACTCAAGGATCTTGGGCTTAAAGAGGATTTTAAAGAGGATTTGACCTCAAAGTCAAGGGAAATAAGAGCAAAAATAAATGAATGGGACCACATCAAACTAAAAAGCTTCTGCTCAGCAAAAGGAACTGTCAATAAGGTAAAGAGACAGCCATCCAAATGGGAAAATATATTTGCAAACAACACCTCCGATAAGGGCCTAATATCCCAAATATACAAAGAACTCATACAACTCAATAACAACAACAACAAAAAGCAATCCCATCAAAAAGTGGGCAGAGGACCTGAACAGATACTTCTCCCTAGAGGACATACATATGGCCAAAAAATATATGAAAAGATGCTCAACATCGCTAGCTTTTAGGGACATGCAAATCAAAACCACAATGAGATACCATCTCACACATGTTAGAATGGCTATAATCAACAGGACAAGTAATAACTAATGTTGGAGAGGATGTAGAGAAATAGAAAACCTCATACACTGCTGGTGGGACTGCAAATTGGTATGGCTACTATGGAAAGCGGTATGGTATGGAGGTTCCTCAAAAAGCTAAGAATTAATCTACCACATGCTCCAGCAATCTCTCTACTGGGTATTTACCCCAAAGACTTGAAAACTCATATTTGAAAAGATATTTGCACACCGATGTTCATAGCAACATTATTCACAGTGACCAGGACATGGAAACAAGCGAAGTGCCCTATGATAGATGATTGGCTAAAGAAGCTGTGATATATTCAATGGAATATTACCCAGACATAAGAAGATTCGAAATACTGCCATTTGCAACAACATGGATGGACCTTGAAATAATCATACTAAGCGAAGTAAGCCAGACAGAAAGGTCGAAAGTCACATGATATCACATATGTGGGACACAAACCTAAAAGCAACAAATGGACAGGACAAACAGAGACTCATGGACGTGGACAGTGGACTGGTACTTAGCAGAAGGGAACACTACATATGAAAAAAAAAATAGCAAACTGGCATTTAAAAAAATAAATGAATTAAGTCTCGAAAAAAATGTCATCTTGTACTGTACAGCTTTAGCAAATAGACATATCATAAAGGGCTGTTTTACATTGTAAAAAAGTTTTTAAAAAATACAAATGTAAATTTATAGTACAGTGGCAGAATAGACTATATGACAGTTGTGTTGTAAATAATTAAATTTATTTGTTTTTATATAAATCTTATTGTTTATAACTTGTAATATTGTGATTTATTGTGTTCTAAAATGTCTTCTAATACCAAAACTGGATATTATCCAGTTTTTTCCACTATGAACTATTTGAAAGAAATAGGGAACAGAAAGTACAAGATCAAAGAAAAGAAGAAATGGTTTCAATTCTATTTCTTACTTGTTTTAAATTTTCTTTTAAAAACATCTCTTTTATTTTTATCCCAAGGACTAATGTATGTGAAATCAGATTTAATGAAAGAAATAATGTCAGATACATATTAATGATTGTGGCCATTTTATCTTAGTAAAATATTCATAAAATATAGATTATACTGTGACTATGTTACTTTCAAACCATTGCATTAAAGATTGAAGATATGTAAATATCATTTACATATTTTCCCCAGGAAATGAATGCACCTAGTTTGAAGGAGAGAATGCTGAGAAAATTCTTACAATAAATTTTATTTCACAGGAGTCAATTAACTTACCAAATCTGTTGCAGGCACATTAACCAAATGTTTATCTCTGTAATTCTCCTTATGGGTAGGTCGTATATTTCATTTTCTATAATTTTCATGATTATCTCACTTAAAAATAAGGTATTTTTTTTTAATATTATGGAATACAAACACAGTTCAAGATTTAGAGGAAAATATATTTCAATTGAGTGAAGTTTTAAACTGAATTTACTGGTATCTATTAAATGCTGTAAAACTTATATATGTATATATTCAGGTGTATGTACATTTTGAGAAACTTACAGATAATTTAACTTGAAAATACTGCCCTTAATGTTAAGTATGTGTCTATTCTTTTAAATGCATCATGACTTTAATAATTAAGGAAAATAACAATAATTTTAAATCTCACTGTATTTTAAAAAATCAAAATAACTTACGATAGTTTTCACAATGTTACTCTTTTGATATTTTTCCCTAAGTACCTGTAAAAATAAATGAAGATAAAGTTTGATGTTCAAAATAGGCCTGATTGACTTGTATAATACTCAGATTTATGATATCTGATATTATATGACAGATTAAAGTGTGTGTGTGTGTGTGTGTGTGTGTGTGTGTGTGTGTGTGTGTGTGTGTATCTGTCTTTCTGTCTCAGAATGAGAGACGGGGTATGGGGACAGGGAGAGAGAGGGGATGGGAAGGAGGGAAGGAGGGAAAGAGAGAAAGAGAGAAAGAGAAAGTAAAAGGAGCATTGGCCTAAAATCAGAATAGCTTAATGGCTTTATTTCTGGCTTCTTTGCAAAGGTTTATATGATGACAACCTAAGTGACATGTATTTTTTATTTATGCCTTTTAATTTTATTAACTCTGATTTTTAAACTTTCAGTTGTCATGCTTGAATTTATATAGCATTGGACCAAGGAAGTAATAGCTTGGGATTTCCATCTGCTGCTTAATTCAGAAAAAGGCCCTGATCCTGGCTTTGTTCTTTTTCTATATTTTGTGCTTTCCATAGATGTTCCTGGTTTCCTCTGAGATTCATTGTAAATTCAGGGAGCCCTCAGCCTCAGTTACCTGAAGACACAGGGACTAGTCGTTTCTGGTATACGTGAATGTCTAACAATTTAGAGGCTTGTAGGTTGAAATTGAATCAGGTAGATTTTTATGCTCTACCACTAATGCACCTTAATGTTTCTCCAAAAGTTAAAAAAAAATTATACTATTTCTTCAATAATTAGATTTTTACTACCTTTCAGAAAACCTTGATCATAGGACCTCGTACATATGATTATACCTTTTGGCAACAGTTACTAATGTCAGAAATGAAAGAGAGTCCATCACTCACTACAGATCTCATGGACATTAAAAGGATAACTATTATGAGCAACTCTATTCCCATAAATTTGATAACTTCATGATATGGACTAATTTCTTAAAAGACATATCTTCCAAAACTCGCACAAGAAGAAATAGACAATCTGAATAGACATCTATCTACCTATTAAAGAAATTGAATCAATAATTAATAACTTTCCAAAACAGAAAGCACCAGAACCAGATGAGTTCACTGGTGAATTCTGCTAATTGTTTAAATGAGAAATTACACTAATTTTCTAAAATCTTTTCCAGAAATAGAAATAGAGGGAATATTTGCCAGCTCATTCTATGAGACCAACATTACCCTAACATCCATACAAGACAAAGACATTACAAGAAAACTAACAATCAACATCTTTCATGAACATAGATGCAAAAGTCCTCAAAACATTAGCTCATATGAGAATCCATCAGTGTATAAAAATAAGTATACACCACGGCCAGGTAGAATTTATCCCAGTTATGCAAGGTGGGTACAACATTCAAAAATCAATCAATATAATCCATCACATCAACAGGCTAAAAAAAAATTGCATGATCATATCAATAGATGCAGAAGAAAATTTAACAGAACTCAACACCTATTCATGATAAAAACTCTCAGTACAGTAGGAATAGAAGGGAACTTCCTCAGCTTGGTAAAGAATATTTACCCAAAACCTGCAGCTAATATCATAATAGAAGATGAGAAAGTAGAAGCTTCCTGCTAAGGTCAGGAGTAAAGCAAAGATGTCCCCACTCACTTCTCCCTTCCAGCATCGTACTGGAAGTCCCAGCTAATACAATAAGACCAAAGTATAATAAAAAAGGTGGACAAAAGCCAAATTGTAAGTCATATTATAAGGCCTGCTGAAAACCATTGAAATGTTTTGAGAAACAACTAGAATGATGCCATTTGCTTCTTAGATATATCGCTCAAGCAAGAGTGTGGAAACAAGATTCAAATGAGCAACAAAGATCATTACAGTCATCACACTGTAATTTTCAAAAATTAAAAACACAAGTCTCATGGAAATACAGAAGAAATAATGTCGAAATTATTTAACCAGTTAATTAATGAGCAGTTCAGCAATATGAGAAAATGGATTCAAAGAGCATTTGAAGGAATGAATAGAGTTGTGTTTTTTTGTTATTTGTTTTAAGTTAGAAAAAAATCTGGTTCATGTACTACAGGAAAAACAACTCTAATCTTTGGAACTATTTTTTTATTTTTATTTTTATTTTATTTTTTTGCACAGAAATCATTTGTGTCTCTTCTGGTCACAGGTCTACAAGTTACCTTGTAATTTCCAAGAGTATTATGCTTTAATAGTAAATAGCAAAGCCAAAAATGTTACATTCTCCTAGAAAATAAAATAACCTTTGGATGGGTCTGTTAATGTCCCAATATGATACCGAAAGGACATACAGTCCTCTTTTGTGTTTTATTCCCAAATCTTAGATACTTTTTCTTAACTCAGTAGGCTAAATAGGAGTCGATCATTGTGCCCTATAGTGAGAAATGGATTAAAGAAATTGTTAGGTTATAGAAGCAACTGGACGTGGAGATTTGTAGAACCTGGGATATAATCAAGACAAATCTTGAGTTTCTGGCTTTAAGAAACAAAGTACTATTATAATTTTACTGGTAGAGAGACAAAGCAGAATTTATTTGGGTGAACAACCCACTAATTACACATGTTTATAATCCAGAGAAATCTTAGGAGGGCTCTGCATTTTCCATAGTCCATGGGTTGGATGCCTAATCTAGTCTCCTTTTTAAATACTAGACGAAATAGTGACCCCCAAATCTGGAGGCCTTGTAGACAAATAGATTAGAGCAATCTGGGTTCATAACAGACAGGAGCCCTCCCAACAGAATGCCATGAGGACTAAAGGAAGAGAAAAAATGTTAGCAACCACACCACCAACATTGCTACAAAATTTACCTGTACAGTATCAGTCCTTACAAACACCCTGGTAGGTTACAGTTTTACCAAAGACATTTTACCAGATGTTAAACAGATTAAGAGAGATAAAAGAGATGAAAAACCACAATTTTACTCCAAGCATATTCTACAAAAACTGTGACTGGTTCTGCCACCCTCACAGTGATGATGTACATGTCCTCTTTGCTGACAGATTTTCTTTGTATATAAAGCACATGGATATAATAAGAAGTTGCACACACACACACACACACACAAATTGAACAGTTTGGTAAATATTGACCTTTAACAGATGACAGAAGCATAAACACACTTACAAAACAATGTTTTTGTGTAGGTCATTTGCCTAATGAAGGCATGCCAAGCAGAAAGCACACAAAAAATATTGACTGGAGATCAGAAATGAAAGCCACAAGAATAAGCTGAAAACAGCCAACACTCCATATAATACATACACATGGGGATTTAATTACAGGACTCAAGAGGCAGCCAACTTTTATATCTATTTTCTTTCATTTTTTACAAGAAGCCGAGCTTTTCAATGAGGCCAGCAAGTAAATATTTTGCATCCACAAAGGGCTGTGTAGCATGACCATTCAAATGTGGTCATATGCTTCAACCTTGTAACAGACATGACAGATTAAAAAAAAATTATCAGAACTATTTATGTCTGGATGGAAACAAGATGCTGTAGAAAAAATAATTCTTGTTGCAATCCTTATGATACTAGAGAAATCCAGTTTTACAGTAGAAAGTTCTGTATTCTTTACCAGTGTGCGTGATATTGTTCTGGACAAACAAGAGACCTAAATCAATGTTTTGCAGAGATGATAGAATGAGGTCAGTAGCATAAAGTTACTCTTACTACCTGGCTCCTCTTCTTACTAAGTTCAATAAAAACAGGTGTACAACCACAATTTAAAATTAATGTCTTCTTTGCCAGGAAGTTGCGTTTAAATATAAAAATATAGCGTGATCTGAAAACAGAAAGTAGAGAAAATGGGCACAGAATAATGTTGAGAGCATTGAGCATAAAGATGTAAAGATGAGCATTTGTCATAGGTGCAAAAACAACTGACTTGTGCTGAGACCTTTTTTAAAATTTATTTTCAATCACAGTTGACTTTCAATATTATATTAGTTTCAGGCGTACGTCACAGTGGTTAGACTTTTATATAATTTATGAAGTGCTGAGATCTTAAAGACATCAATACAAAGTTAGTAAGACACAGGGGGAAAAACAAAACCACGACACATAATTAATATCTGGTTAGTTTCTTTGATTGTTTGTTCTTTGTTTTTGGAATCTTTGCCAGGGATCATTGTGCTTAATAGAAGCAGTTATTTCTAATTCTCATAAGCTAATCTTATTGAAAAGTGGAAGGAGCTAGGAAGACTCAGGTGCACATATAGGTAGGAAAGCCAATGTGGGTTTTGTGAACCAGATATTTTTATACTTAACTATCTTCCAAAATAATATCCAAGTTTATGTTAATAGTCATGGTATTGAAATAGGATGCAGAGACATGAAGCTCCATACATTTTTTTCTTCTTTAGGAGGAACATTACTTCTGAATACTTCATTATTTAATGGTAGTTAGTGGTGACTATGTCTATTGGCATCTTTTTTAATTTAGGAATATTTTATGTGTGAACATTCTACTGCTCTAAGGTTTAGCATATTTAACACATATCCAACATGTATTCCTTAACATATTTTTTGTGTGAAAGAGAGACATTTTAATAGTTCAAGTCAGCACTTTATTTGAAAAGAAGGAATGAAGGGAGGGATGGAGGAAGAGAGAGAGAGAAAAAGAATATCTTATGATATTGCCATTTTCAACTAAGATTGTGCAGTAAAGATCTCTACAATTTATAATATGGACGCAATTTAATAATAAGTGTGTAGAGCATCTTGAGCCAAGTTATTTTATTTGTTTTAAGATAATTTCTAGTATGTTGGTACAGTAGACATGGCGTTTATAAGATGTTGAAGTCAAATAACAGTGATATTCAATCTATTACTTGAGCACCAGAATAACAAACCTTTTTAGATAAGTATTTATTGCTAGGCATATACAAATTTCTAACTTCTTTTTAAAGTGGACCACAATATGAGGACCATAGGGTTAATGATAAATAAGGCCCAAGTCGATCATATTTCCAAAAGAACAAAGACAACATACTGTGTCTCAGGTAGAATGAAGCTGAACTCTTGTGCTCAATGACAAAAAGAATACATAATACAGGCCGTGAAATATTGATGGACAACTATCTACACAAACACTTCTTTGCTCGACTTTGATAGAAAGAAAATAACTTTATGCCTGGTCTT
This sequence comes from Rousettus aegyptiacus, assembly GCF_014176215.1. Classification (NCBI taxonomy): domain Eukaryota; kingdom Metazoa; phylum Chordata; class Mammalia; order Chiroptera; family Pteropodidae; genus Rousettus; species Rousettus aegyptiacus. The sequence continues at coordinate 87,976,605 of NW_023416285.1, read as the reverse complement.
CAAAGGGTTTGCAGGAGTGTTGAAAGGACAAGTCCTTAGTGTGAAAACAAGTAGAGAAGAATCAGGTATGAAAGTATGCAGCACCGATTAACGTGTTTTAAATTAATAAGTTTACGAAAGCACAAAGGAAGTCTTCTTCAGATGCTGTTGCCATGGATACTGTCATGCGATGGGGGAAGGGGCACTAGGAAGGTCCGGGCGCACTGGAGACTGGCTCCAGACGGCACATCTCCAGCACACTGGCCAGGAATTTCTCCCAGTCGTGCTTCAGAGAGGAATAACCGAAGAAAGGGATAGTGCATCCCACGCTCTCCACTTGTGAACAAAACCACCTTCCCTAGGACGTGAGTGGAAGAGACTGAGAAGAAGCCTGCTAACTGCCGCCAACTCCTAGAGGGAGGGTCTGGAACGGAAGAGGCGATGTGGGTAATTTGGAGGTGGGGGGTGTGGCTGGAGCCATGAGAGGCTGTGCATTGGTTCCTGTGTTTAATTTGGACAGACATTTCAGGCTAAAATATAGGGCCACAAACAATTTCTGTCACCATGTCAGACAGGATGAGGTGGGAGAGCTAAAAAAAATAACAGTCAGAAAATGAAACGAAACAAACCTCTATCACACAAAGATAAAGCTTCAAACTCCACCACCTCAAAAAACAGCTCTCTTCCCTTCTTCCTGTTATCCCAAGCCCTGCCGACACCCTGTCATCCCCGAAGGCTGCTGGATCATTCATTAAAAAATCAAACAGGCAGCCATGCATTTTTTGACAGAATCTATCACAAAACCCAACCTTCTCTTTGGCTGATGGGCAGAGCTGTTGCTGACTTTGAGGATGAAAGAGGCCACTTGAGAAGGAGTGCAGGTGGCTCATAGAAGCAGAAGAACAGACCGTGGCTGACAGCCAGCAAAGAAACTGGGACCTCAAACCTATGGTTGCAAGTGACTGGACTTTGTCAACAACCCGAATGAGCTTCCAGGAACGTTTTTCCTAAAGTCTCTAAATAGGGACCCAGTCTGACCAACACCTTGATTTCAGCCTTGTGAGATCTTAAGCAGTGAACCCAATACAGCCTGTCTAGACTTCTAAGAACTAGAATTGTTAGATAGTAAGTGGATATTGTGTAAGCTGCCAAATTGTGGAAATCTGTAATTTGACAGTAGAAAACTTATATGCAGCTGTAGCTAAAATGTTGATTTCAAGCACACATAGAACGTTCAACAAGATGCTGAACTCTAAAACTAGTCACAGTAAATTTAAATGAATGGAAACCATACAGAGCATGTTTTCTAAACACAACAAAGTTTAATTACACAGTAATATGATCACATCTGGAATATTTTAAATATACAAAATTAAGTTACATTCTTCTAAGTAAATTAATCGGTAAAGAAGAAAGCAGGGAAACCCCAAAACCTTTGACCATTCACAATTACATCAAAAACAATGGAATATCTAGGAATAAATTTAACCAAAGAGGTGAAAGACCTGTACTCTGAAAACTATAAGACATTGAAGAGAGAAAGTAAAGAAGACACAAATAAATGGAAGGATATACCATGGTCATGGTTTGGAGGGATTACGATTTTTAAAGTGATCGTACTTCACAAAGCAATTTACAAATTTAGTGCAATTTCTATCAAAATATCAGTGTCATTCTCAGAACTAGAACGAATCCTAAAATTCATACGGAACCACAAAATTCCCAAATATAACCAAAGTAGTCTTGAGAAAGAACAAAGTTGAAAGTATCATACTCCCTTATGTCAAACTATACTACAAAACTGTAATAACCAAAATAGCCTGGTATGACATAAAAACAGACACTTATGGTGTGAAAGACCACTATTTTACACCAAATACACAAATAAACTCAAAATTAGTTAAAGACTTAAATGTAAGGCCTGAAACCATAAACCCCCTGGAAGAAAACCTAGAAAGTAAACTATTTGACATCAGTCTGAATAATATATGTTTGGGTGACTCATTTCAAGCAAGGGAAACAAAAGCAAAAATCAACAAATGGGACTACATCAAACTAAAAAGCTTCTGCCCAGCCAATGAAATCTTCAACAAAACAAAAAGGCAACCTACTGAATGGGAGAATATGTTCTCAAATGGCATATTCGATAAGAAGTTGATATCCAAAAAAAGTAAAACTCATACAGATAAATATCAAAAAAAATAAACAATCTGATTGAAAAATGGGCAGAGGACATAAGAAGACATTTCTCCAAAGAAAACATAGAGATGGCTAGCAAACTTAGGAAAAGATGTTCAGCATCACTAATCATCAGGGAAATGCAAATCAAAACCACAATGAGATACATCAAAATAATCAGAATGGCTATTGTAAAAATGTCAACAAGTAACAAGTGTGGGCAAAGATGTGGAGAAAAGGGAACCCTTGTGTACTGTTGGTGGGACTGCAAACTGGTGCAGCCCCTATGGCAATCAGGATGGAGATTCCTCAAAAAAATTAAAAACAGATCTACTATAAGACCCAGAAATGCCACTTCTGGTACTTATCCAAAGAGAATAAAAATGATAATTCAAAGAGCTATATGTACCCCTGTATTCATTGCAACATTATTTATAATAGCCAAGATATGGACACAACTGATGTGGCCATCAGTAGATGAGTGGATAAAGAAGATGTGAAAATTATATATATATATTGAAATCTTACCATTTGTGACAACATGGATGGATGTAGAGGGTATTATGCTACGTGAAATAAGTCAGAGAAAGACAAATGCCATATGGTTTCACTTACATGTGACATCTAAAAACAAAACAAACAAAAACAAAAAAGGAAAAGAAAAACAGACTCAAAGTAACAGAGATCAAAGGGATGGTTACCAGAGGGAGGGGGTGGGGGATGGGTGAAAACAGGAACGGGAATATAGTCAATAATATTGTCATAAGATTATACGATGATTTGTGATTACTAGAATCAGTGGGGCAATCACATTCTTAGAAATAAAAATATCGAATCACTATATGGTACACCCAAAACTAAACAAGAGAAAAGATTACGCAGCAACTATAATAAATGAAATTTAAAAATCCAAACATTTTGAACCTAGTCAAAATGAAAAATCTAATTAAAGATAATTTGCGATATCTAAAGTACCACAATAAATGCTGCTCTCATGTACCAGTCAATCAGTTTTCAATTTAAGTGTCAATTTTACTTAAATTCTCTTAATTCCAGTCTCTTTGGAAAATAAATCGTGTCCTGACTCCTTTCTACAATCCGTCGTTGGGAATAAGAGCACATTCCTTTGTTGTCCTGTCAGGTGCCAGGGACCACTAACATCTGGGGACTAGGAAAGGAAGTGTCACATAAATGAATTGCTCCTCTGTAACTTCAGGCGGCATGGAGAGCCCTCAGGAGCAATTTTTTACAAACTAGCCACAGAGTAGTTTGTCTTATGCATTAAAGCCAGTCAGTCGGCTTTCAGGTAAATACCTGGCTGAAGTTATGCTGCCATTCATTTCCTTCTCTAAAAGAACCCTTAAATGATGGACATGTTTATAGAGGAGAAATATTTCTCTTTAGTGAGTATATAACAGAAAAATAGCATTAAGCCTCATGTGCCTGGAGAACTGGGAACCATAAAACATGCCAAACACCAAAGCCTTAACTGCAAAAGCTACCAAAATAAGGAGTTTGGAAGACGACAATTAATGAGAGTGTATTTGTGTACCATCTCCTCAATATTCTTGGTTGTTAATATTGTTTATTTCAGCAATAAAGAGCTAAGTTGTTTTTTTTTTTTTAAATAAATTCATTCCTCCTCCTTACTTTTTTTCCTTCCCCTTTCCTTTTCTTCTTTTTAAATAATAGATGATTTATGTGGATAGTAAAACTGGAATTATAGCCTTTACCCACTTGGAGAATTGCTCTGAAAACACACCTAAATAAATCATAAGATTTCCCCGGCTGCCTTTGCTGATTGAATTAATCGCACAGTTCTCAAAATGGATTTCTAGGTGTCTAGCACTACTTAAAATATTTTGTGATGGTCTGACTAGTATTCATTATGTTTCATTTTATTCATTTTTTACGCTATTCTGACTGTTCCAAGTCCAACCTGTTTGTATACAAGCCGGTCTGATCATAATTGTGAAGATTCTTAAAACCAGGTTGCAGATGGTGGCTATGCTTAAGTTGTCTTGTGAAATGAATGTGAGAAAGTGACAGAGGAGATTCCTCGCTGATTTTTGTTTATTTTTTATGTTTCTTGGTAGCAAGGAAGATGCTAGGGTTGGATCTCATATAAATAGAGTCAAATAAGCGCATCTCACACGTGCAGTGATTGGTTACCCCTCCTTGGGCAAAGGAGCAAATCTGTATTTTGCTAAGTTAATGTTTGTGTTAACTTTGAATCCTTTATTTAAAAGCAATGCCATTAAATCAACTAATTGTTAACTAAAAAATTGAATTTTTTTTTTCAAGATTACAAATGTCATTTTGGCTAGGCTTTACTTTGACATCTCAAAGTTTATTAATTTCATTACAGTATAACTATTAAAATCCAGAAAAGTGGGGTTTATCATAACATGAATCACCTACTAGTTGACACAGTTTTATCATTATTTCTACAAATAATTCAACCACTATTTCTCAGTTTTAACCTATGGTGAGAAAGTCCACCATCAGCTCTACTCATGTCCTTGCTGAGTGTGCCAGACTGTCCCTTGATACTGAGCAGTCTCTGTAGCTAGTCACAAAGGAAATTAAGTAGGTCAAGGTGACCATAGAGTGACCATTGTGCGATTGGTTTCTCCCTGTGTGAGAGGCACTGGCTTCTTTGCTGCTTATTACAGCAAGAATGACACCCTAAGTCTTAAGTGCCTCAGATGTGACGCATGTGAAGCCATCACTATATGTCACAGTACCTCCATACCGCTGACCTGTAATTAGAGAAGGAGGAAGTCCAGAATCACTTTAGACTACAGAGCTATTAGGGCTTTGGCTGGCGCCTCTGTGAGAAGCGTAAGTAAGAAAGGTTATATTCTCAGGGGGCCAGTAGCAGCACTGAGGCCATCTTACCCATGACCTGATGCTTCAAGCCACGATGATTCAGTTGGGGATATAATCTGCCCCACAACAAGCTTGCTACTTTGGGTTTCTATTTCTATGACCATATTATAGCTAACACAGGGACACTTCTCCAAGGCCAGGAAAATTCCATGCAGTCCCGCGGAGAGTATTAGTCAAAGCTGCTGAACTTGTGCTTGGCGTGGATGTTTTACCTGCTTGTACTGTGAATGAAGTGGGACTCTGCTGATTGCAAAAGCCATCTTGTAAGGAGGCAGTAGTCGGACTAGTACCCAACAGACCACCATGTAGGACAAAAGATTACAGTTTTCGTTAATAACTTCAAGACAGCAGAGCTATTTTGTTTTAAGGTGCAACATCTCTGCGTAATCAGTCCTGTGTGGCTAGTTAAAAATGCACTGTTGACTATCACAAACTGAATTTAGTGTATCCCACCATATACCCAGCTATTCAGACATCGTGACTATAATGTCAGTATCTGTTATGCCACCACGGCCATTACCAGTGGCTTTGCCTTGATCCCTTTGGCACCAGATCAAGATAAATTTACCATCATCTGGTTGAGCCTCCAAAACACAACTACTGCGCCAACACAGGAGCATTTGAATTCTCTTGTGTGCCACCAATGGCTAAACTGAGACGTAGAAAACAGCCTTACAGGCTAGTAGGCCCTACCATGTTGATGATATGATACTGAGAAGCCTCAGAAAGCATAGATGGCAATGGTTTTAGAGTTTATACTAATTCACATAATCCCCCAGGAATGACTCATTAATCCTGGCGAGGGATTAGGGACCAACTACCCAATATTGGGAGAGAATTCTCCACGCATCTTTTGCATTTCTGCACGTTTTGCAAAACAAGGCACTGACTGCTCTTTGTTTTGAACTGCTTTTTCCATAGGTGTTTGTATAATAAACAGCTTTGGAAGGTACACACATTGTCTCTCTCCAAAGCAGAGTTCAGATTCGCTAATAGCGTTGGAATATAAAGATGGATTCTCTCTCTGGAGCAAAGGGCAGGCATACTTACTGCCCGTTACAAAGGATTCAGGTTCTTATATACTAAGAGTTTCTCTTCTGCAGTGAAACCCACTACTTGTGCAGGAGCCATATACTCTTCTTCACATCACCATGTGGAAATTGAAATTCAGGGAACCAACACACGCAAAAAGTGAAATACTCAGGCTACTTCTGTTACTATGAATAATAAACTGTCCCTCTCTGATCCAGCAATCTCGTGTTTTCTAATAGCATCCATAAACCTATGCCAGGCTAACATATAAGCTTTCAATTAGGGCAAATTTTCATCCCCTTCGCAATGCCTGACACTCAAGTCTAATTCTGAGGAACAAATAGGCTGAAGCGCAAAGATTGATCCCTGAGGTAGGAAAGGAAAGTTTACTTGCGTTGTAGTCCCCAGTGCTAAAAAGGAAATTCATTACCTAATCAGGCTATTTGGGTATTAGAGATGATATTTGTCTCATCTAGAGATTTTGTACAAGTTGACCAGAAATGTATCACTTTTATCCGGAGTCTTGAGTAGCACCCAAGCGCTAGAGGCAGTGTGACAGGCTGTCCCAGCAGCATTCTTCTAGGGGCTTAAATTCCCAAGACACCCTCTGAACTATGGGTAGCTACCCTGACTGGAACCTCTGGCAAAGGGGGGCGGTTTCTGCTGGAGCTTCTCTTCAGTCGCTGGACTCACTGCCTTCCCAATGGGTTACCCAATATATTCATTTGAGGACCAGGTACTGGCTGCTGCTGGGAACTTTTGGAGACCAAGAACTTTTTGCAGGATCTCTAGGTGTCATTGTGCCCAGATATTTCCATCTTGGGTTGGGGGACACTCAGGAGCTAACAACAGAGTTGGAAAAGTACAACAGGCTTCTCATAGCGGACGGAGCTGGTATATTCAAGAGGGAAGGCAACCTGGTTCTGCAGTTCTATTTTCCTAACGCGGAAAGGGCACAAGTACATCCTTAGAGCTCTTTACCTTTCTCATGGCCGATAAGAGGGGAAGCCTTTGACTGACTATCTTGGGACCCTGCGTCAGGAGTTTGTCTTAAAGATGCTTGGACTTGATATATTGATGGCTTTGCCAGACTGAAAGCCGATGGCGTCCACTGGGTGGCAGCAGCCACCCAGTCCCAGTAACTACTCTTGCCTTTGACCAGTAATCAGCAAACCACGGTCTTTATTGTTTATTTTGTTTCATGTAAGAACGTTGTATTTTACTAGAAAGATTTCAAGGTCATAGAAGGCAGAGATCGGATATTACTTTCCACATATTTCCATGCCAGGCCCTATGAGAATTATCCCTGAATTCAAGATATATATTTTAAAAGAATTTACAATTTATTATAGTTGCATTTAAATTGCATCTTAAGATTTTTTAAAGAATTTTTATTTTATTTTATATATTGCCTATTGTATTCGAAACATATAATCTAGTTTTTTTGTTTTGTTTTGTTTCATTTTTTGCATCCTGGTTTGGTTTTTCTAGAAATAATCATAAGGCCACAGAACACTTTACCTAATTTAATTAGAATATTTAGATGACAGATTGACTAAGTTTGGGCATAGATAATGACTGGTGATATCTTATTATGTACTGGTGCGGATCCCATGGTCTCTGTCCCAATCAGATGCACTGGAGCAACAGACCCAGCATTGGCTGCTGAGAAGTATGTCTCCTTTATTCTAAGAATCCTGTTAGGCTGAATGAACCCTATTAATAGCTGCTGCCTCCAGTAACTATTCTTTTGACTTGGCTCTTCATCATTCTTAATATTATTGAGTCTTAGGAGGCCTGATGCAGCCAGAAACTTCTGCAGGCGTACACTCACCGGGATAGCTTCACGTGACTGTATGGCAGCATCGTCCCTGTGATGCAGGGCTTCTTCTTGGAAATTGAGCTGGACCAGGAGTGACTGTCTCTCGTTAATTTCCCATTATACTTTAAAAAAGTGGAACTGTGTGGCAGGCGATATTGCTTTTTGGGATTCTTCATTAAGTTCACCGCCAGACTCTGAACCACAAGTAGCAATGCTATATAATGGAAAGAACATTGGACCTGATTTTTTTTAAATGAGTTTTAGCCTTCTGTCTCCTCAGAGTTAAAAATGTCACCTTAAGTAAGTCACTTCACCTCTCTGTGTCAGTTTCTTAATATGTAAAATGTCAAATGAAAGAAACTAATTGAGACCTAACTAGTCTCACTGCTTTCGGTCACTCCCAATTTCAATTCATTTTTCATTAAAAAAAAAAATAAGAAAGATTAAAATTCCTAGAACAATGCTCTTATCACACCACTCCTCAGCTGAGAATCACTGAATAGTTTTCCTGTGCAAAAAGGTAGAGTTCAGACTTCTTAGGCGGCTGTTTCACTTTGGTTCAATTCAACATATGCCTATTGAGTGGATACTATATATATGATAATTTCTAGGTTCTAGTGATGCAAAGCTAAATCCCGAAAACCTTTTGCTCTTCTCTAAATTTACACTTTAAATAGGAGAGGAACCCGTGTAAATGAGTAATTATTTAAAAAGCATGCTATATATTGTGATAAACATAAGTGCTATGAGGATTCTCCACAAGAAACAGTGATAAGTATTATAATGATAGTAATAATGATAACAGCCGCCATTTGTTGGCTTTGCTGTGGATGGTGTACCAGGGCACTGTTTGACACTTTAGATGCATTTTCTTGTGTAAGATGATCTTTTACATATGATGTAACTCCAATACATGACCGACCCAAAATCACACAAAGAGAAGTGGGGTTCATACTCATATTTGTCTAATTACAATATCCATGCGTCATGGTATTAGTTTTATATGATTGCCATAACAAAATACTACACATTCCATGGCTTTAGAAGAACACAAATGTATTCTCTCACAGCTCTGGAGGTGAGAAGTCTCACATGGGTTGCATTGAGTGAAAATCACAGTATCTTTAGGGGTGCATTCTTTCCCGGAGGCTCTGTAAGAGAATGTTTCTTTGTTCATTCAGGTTGTTGGCAGAATTCAGTTTCTTGTAGTTGTAGAGCTGCAGTCTTCACTTCCTTCCTGGCTGTCAACTGAGTATTATACCCGGATTTTCCTAAGCTATGTAACTTCCATCTTCAAAACCAGTCATAGTAGGTCAAGTCCCTCTCATAATTTGAATCTTTTCTGCCTCTTTTTCAGTTTTTAGACTTCAATCTTTTGTTTTCTTTCACTTTTAATGTCTTATGTGATGAATTTATTCCCACCTAGATAACCCAAGGTAATATTTTATCCCAAGATCATTACTACCTTTTATCATTGCTGCCAAAACCACATCTTCCCCTCCCCCCCAACCCATGTAGATTAACACATTCACAGGTTCTAGACATTTGGGCAGGGACATTTTTGATGGTTCATTATTCAGACTACCACATCCAGATTCTTTATCTTTTTTGGCCTAAAGAATGAGGGATCTGAGAAAGTTGTATTCATTGGATTTGATGGAATAGTAGTCTTTTAATATGGAGGTAAAAGTATGCAGGCTCACCTCATTTTATTGCACTCCATAGATGGTTTTTTTTTTTACATGTATTGAAGGCAAGACCCGCCTACCAGCAAAAAGATTATGACTCTCCTTATTGCAATATTTGCTTTATTGGGGTGTGCCTGTACCTAAAACTAGGAAGCACATGATCAAGGATTCAGGTACATAAAGGTCTATGTGTGTGTAGAGGGATAACATATCTGGTGTGAATGAAAGGCAGGTGATGTAGTGAAGACAAGAAATAACAATGCTGGAAAGATGGTCTGGGACTAGTTTCTGAATGTCTTTGAATGATGTGCTCTAGACTTTAGACTAAATGCCATTGAAGATGGAAAATGAGGAAAAATTTTGAACATGAAGCAGACAACTGGGTATCCTATATGATCATATCTCCACAAATTCTGTGTATGAATTTTGGGGTGAGAGGACATGGGTTTTGAGTTCCGGTTCCAATATTAACTAATATTTTTCTACACAGTTGCTCTTAATGTTTGATGCAAAATAAGTATGATCATATACACATGTATATGTGTACATGTATGTGCAGACAAATGAAAGTGCTTTGTAAATTATCAAGTGATATACTGGTTTGGATCTCTAATAAGATTGCTTTAATTCTTATCCACCAGCATACTGTGAATCATGTCTCTCATTATTCATGCCACTTTTGATTGCTGGAGAGGCATTTACTATTTTCCACATTTCTTCCATGACTCCTACCCTTCTTTTTTGACAGCTTAGTACCCACCCATGTTACTGGTATCGCCAATCTTTCATAGCATTCACTTATACTATTCAGTTCTACCGCCATCTACTGAATTCTATTACTGTGAACCTTTGGTATAACTGTATGTACATGGTTGTTATTTATAAACTCCATTAGGAGAGATATATAGTCTTTTTCTCCTTGGTATTTTCTGGTTTTTCTATTTCGGCCTAGGATTTTATGCAGTGAGCTATAACGAAAAGAAGACAAACCTCAGCGTTAGATCCACTTAGGTGTAAATCCCAGATCTGCCATTATCCAGCATTGTGAACTTGCACAAAGTGATTAATATTGGTGTAAAATTAAGATAATATTTATTATTAAATGTTGTGAGAATTAGAGATAGTATATATAAAATGTTTGGCATTGGCTGGCGTTCAATTAATTTTAGCTATAATAATGAAAGTAATAACTATTAATGAATATATTTTATTTTTTTAGCCAAAAGTATATATTCACCTAAATTTCTTTTAATATAGTTATTTGAGTAGTGATTTTTTTTCTAAAACATCTTTTAAGCTTCTGTTTATATTTCAAAATGTCCTTGCACAGCCAGTTTTTATAACTATTTTATAAATGAAAAAATTTTTATATAGAAAGGTTAAAGGAACTGATTAAGACCAGACTTAAAATCACCGAAGATCAGTGAAGCGACCTTAATGTGGTGACTCTAAGTGCTAAGTTTAGTTGACTATTTTGCTTCCTGCAATTAGCCTTCTCTTACCCAAAGTGGAATTCATGGTGCTAAAATTATCTGCCATTCGCATGTATTTATTTAAATTATTTGGCCTCTTGATTATGGAGTAGACAATCTGAAAAAATACAGAGGTGCTTTTTTTTTTTTGCATCGATTCTTTATTATTTTTTGTTTTTTGTTTTTTCAAAAAAACATCAAGGGGAAACAGTTCGTATTTACCTTTGATTACCTTCATTACTTCAATTCCTTCAGACTTCGATCCATTTCTCAACCTATTTTAAGTAATTTATGACTATTCCCTTTTCTTTTTATAAATATATTGTATGTAAGGCTACTTCTCAGTAAATTTCAAGGAAAATTCAGCATTATCCTTTTCCAGAGAGGAGAGCTGCATACAGCAGTATAGCTAATATTGCCCACATTTGATGTGCCGTGGTACTGTGTCTTGGCTGGTTCATAGACTCTGAAGTCATGTACACTTCCCTCGAGCTCAATTTTCTCATCTCTACAAAAAAGAGTCATGGTCTCTGCATCTCCCTGGGAACCCACATGAGGGTAATGTGTGATCATACATGTTAATGTTCTACAAATATAAGATATTTACATTATTTTCAGTATGATGCCAAGTTCACTCTTCTGCAAATAAGAGTAGAACTTTATTCTTCCTTGTGTTCCTCCCCGTTTCCCACTAGAGTAGGTGATTTCAGCTGGTTTCTCATGACGAGAATCTACAGTGATTCTTGACCTCTCCCACTCTGATTATCTACCTTCCATCTTTCAGAAATTTCTATGGGCTTTATCTTAAAGATATTTCCTAATTTCAGCTACTTTTCATGATCAACCTTGCCACTACTGTAATGATTATGATAATAGCTCACATTTGTTGAGTACTCACTACGTTCCAGGCACTAATTATTTAATATTCTTAATATCTCTAGTCTGAACCTTACTTCATCTCTTAAACTGGTTACTGTAAAAGCATCCTAATTGGTCTCCTTTTATGTATTCATGTCACTCTCTATTGTCCACTGTCCATGTGCCAGCCAAAGATTTTTCTTTTAGAGTTTTTGAGTATTAACAATTATCCTACAATTCTAAACAAAAATTTCCATGACTCCCCTTCTCAGAGTAAAGCCCATGTCCTCACAATGGCCGTAGAGCCTGCCTGCTGACACCCCTAACACCTGCCACGAGTCAGAACTGTGCTCATTAGAATCTAGACATATGGACTTCTTGACGGCCCTCCATAACCTCAAACTCTTTCCCATCATAGGGTTTCAAACTTGTGATTCCCTTGGTCTAACCTTCTGTAGCTTTCTCCTTTATTTTCTTCAGGTTCCCATGCAAATGTTATTTCCTTAGAGATGCCTTTGAAGGACCACCCCTTCTTCCACCTGCCCTCCGTTTATTGTCAGTCTCTGTGCATATGTGTTCCATCATTGTCTTTCTCATTTGCTGGGAGAGAAACACCGTGAGGACAAACACTGTCTTATTCACCACTGTACCCCCTGTGGCTGAGCAGTGTGCCTGAGCAAAGGGCATGCTTGTTAATTCTTTATTGTATCAAGGAATAAATGAAACAATGACTTGAAAACTCTTGTGATACTTTTGGTCTTATTGAACGCTTATTATGAAGTTTAACTCCCTTAGTTTTAGCTTTCCTCTTCTTCCTTTTCTTTCCCTTCTTCCCCTTCTTTCTCTTCTTCCTCTTCTTCTTCCTTTTCCTTCTTCTTCTTTCTCTTCTTCTTCCTCTCTACAGCGTTGGAGGTCCAGGGAAGAGATTTCTTTACAACACAGTGTCAGGGAGTGCTGTGTTTCTTCTGAGCAAATAATGAGACTTTCCTTACAGATACCGGTTTTTATCATTCCTTATGCCTCCCTTCTGTGATACTCTTGTGGCCCAATTATTATAACTTTGAAGGATGATTTTTGTGTTCTAAGTTTGTATCTAGATTTATTGTACTGTTTCTTCATCACCGATTTGGTCAATTTACCATTTGTCCACTTCAATTCTTACTCAAAAGAAATAACATATAAACATCTTAATAAAAAGTACACGTCAGTCTCTGAAAGCCTGTTTTTCTCTTCTTTGACATGAGTATCAGCTCATCATGCTTTAAACTAAGAGACAAAATGACTTGCCCTAAGTACAAGAGGCTGGAGTTGGCCAGATGAAATATTTGGTGATTCTAGCAATATTGACTTTTTGATCTGTTTATCCTCACACTTTAGAAGATTCTCCAACAAATCTAGGAATAGTTTACTCAAGGCTCCCATGTTCATGATTGTTTCTGCTTATTCAGTGTTAAACAAGGGGCTTCGGACGTTCTCTTTTTCTTCTTTTTCCCCCACACAAAGGAGTGAAACAATCATACTTTTCCCATAATTATCCAGAGAGTCATCGTTGGGCACAGGGACAAAAGAAGGGCCATGATGTGTGAATTCACAGCTCCAATGGACATGTAAGATTGGGCTTTCAGCCTTTCTTCAGAGCATATTGGATCGGCTGGAGTTAATCAGATTAGGTGTTTGATAATATGAGATAAATTGTCCAGTCCTAGCACAACGCCGTATTAGATGTTCATTGCGCCAGTGGCATCTACCTCATTAGGTGATTGTGATGATTACACGACAGTGCATAGCAATCACCGACCACAGGGCTGAGCAAAATTAAGCATTTAATAATTCCATAGTCTTTTATTAATATACTATTTTGTTTTATACATGTTTAATAAATTATAATAAAGTTAAGAAATTTTATATCAGATACATACTAGATATTATAACCTTAGACATTGCATTTTAGCTTTCTTATCCTTAATTGCCATCCTTAAATATAGATATCTCTTGTAACATTGTTATGAGAGCTAGAGATAATATTCATAAAGTGTCCAGCACAAAGCACATCATATAGAAGGTGATAAATAAATAGGCGTTACCATTAAGACTAATTTCACCATTCAGTTTAAAATTACTCTTTCGTCATTTTAAACTATATCTTTGATACATATGCAAATTCACGTATGCAATACTTTCACAAACGTGCATGAAATATAGACATATATAATTAAGATGTATAAGTTAAGCAGTATGCACATACATACATGTATATGTATACACAAACACACACACTCGTAGACACAAATACTGAAAAAGCAATTTTACACTAGTTAGATAATATATATTTCAGGGAAAGGGAGCCCATATTTCAATTATGTTTTAAAAGAATTTTGCACTGTACTTAGCATGCATGATATATACAAAGTCAAAAATACATAGAGTAAACCAAATTCAAGCATAGTTTACCCAATTAATTTTAAACATATATTGCATAAATAGAAATGGTATTCAGGCATACAAATACTGTCAATTTATTTTGCTTCCTATTATTAGAATTTAGCTTAGATGGTCTGTTTTATTTTCCCCTTTGAATTAGATAATTGCCTCAATTTCATTACATAGTATTTGTTTTAACCAGGTCAGCAAGGTTTGCAAATGGAAATTTCTTTGTTTTAGATCAAATTATACAAAGGTAGTATTAAATTGGGATTGTGACTATAGAACACTGTTATAGGTCTAATAGGGAAATTTTTGCTTAAAGTATTGGAAATGTAGTTTTGAACAAATTGAATAGCTGTTGTCGTTATCTAGAACAGAAGATAGAAAACAGAAATGTTTGTCATTTTTATCACAGTAAATAGGCCAGAGGTCGACTCTTTTCCTCTAATACCCTCAGTCTCGGCATCTCAGAATTTATCCAATCGAAACACAGCCCTTTCCCTTTCATCCTTGTCCAACAACCAAAATGCCAACTCATTTTGCAGTCAGCCATCTAGAAAGCTCTCACTCAGTGAAATGTGCCCTCCTCTTTGCTTTATTCCGTTCATTCATTCATTTGTTTATTCATTCATTCATTCATTTTCATTGTTGGTGTTCATCCTGCACTGTATAGTGAGCACTTTCTAAGTAAATCCCAGTTGCTATCCTCTGTGAACCCTACAGATTAGCGTCATTATGCAAATAGCCAGGCAGACAAGTACAACACTGAATGGTATTAAAGTCCTGTGAAGAGATCTGCCTATTATGACAAGAGGCTGTAGTAGAGAGAGTTGACCAATCAAGGCTTGTTGCAGGAAGTGGAGATTAAACTGATGTCTGCAAGATTTTCAAAGACGAGAGTTCCGGAGCCAGGCGGTCACCATTTGTAAAGAATCTGTGGTTGAAAGAGCTGCTAGAAGGGTAGTGGGTTTGTGGTGGGGAGCTGAGGGCAAGCATGGCAGGTAATGAGGCTGGGAAGGTGAGTAGCACGCAGACTTTGAGTTGATTCTATGTCATGTTAACACATTTGGTCTTTACCCAAACTGTGATAGGAAGCCCATCAAGGACTTTCGAGCAGGGCGGTGGCCCAATTTGCATTTTGGAAACATCACTCTGCTTACAATGTAGGATATGAATTTCAGAAAGACTAGAGTGGACGAATAGCAATCAATTAGGGAGCTATTTTCATTAGTCAAGGAGAGAGATGAGTATCCCTTGAGAGAAGTGAATGACTTGAAAGATATTTAGAAAGTAAAATGGGATGGTGTTGGTGACTGAATGTAGGAAATGAAAGAGAAACAGGAATTAAGAATGACTACTGGGTTTCTCCTGAATTCTTTTTTATCTGTTCACCTAACCTTTTGTTCTACCTTTTGCAATTCGCATTCCACTGTAAATTTAGTATCGAGCTTAGATATTTCAAGAGAGCATCTTCTTCTTTACATCTCCTTTTCTAAACTGGTATTTGGTTCTCCCTTAGTTTCAACATTCCCTCCACAGCTACCTGGAGAGGGGAATGTTGTATCTTTCACTTCCCATAAACCATGGTGTCCAAAAACCTTCAGTGTTCTTGTCATTCATTCCAGATTAATACTCATCGAGGGAGCTTTAGTCTGTTTTGGATTCTCCAAAGGTAATTTTACCACTTCAGTCCTTTTTTTTATCCTAGGCTGAGGCCCTGGCATAAGCAGTCCTTTGTTCTAGCTTCATGTTATTTCTTTTACAAATAAAGCAAATATTTATTGAAATACACACACACGACAATACCGAAAAAAAGGGCATAGATTAAAAAAAAAAATCATTGTCTTCTTATTTCTGTTTTTATGTTCCTATTTCTAGAGAAATCCCTAGTTTTCTTGTGTATCATTCCAGAAACATTCAGGAAATACATCCGCATGTTTGTATATATGTATGTATTCTTTTTCACTTTAAAAATTGTATTGTTCATTCCATATGCCAAGGTACATTTCAGGTCCATCAAAGGTATGAAATTAAAAATGAAATGAAATCGTAAAGCAATCATACAGTACTAGAAAAAGTATGGGAGAATTTTTTTTTTAATATTTGAGTGTCAGACATCATACAACAAAATATTGATAAATTTGACTGCATAACAGTACAAAATATAATTCTTCCAAAGTAATTTTGGTCTTGAGGCTTATCCCTAGGTCATACTTCTAGCTCTAGCTCTGTCTCGTGGCAGAAGCTCCCTTTATGATGTCTTAGATAAAACCAATTCTCCTTAAATACTGAAAGCCTCTTTCAGGTACACTAGAAGGCAATGAAAGATTATTCTATTTTGCATTTCCTGACAGCAAAAATTATCCAGTGAACTGTCTTTATGTCATCCCTGATAGTTGAATTTAAAACTGCAGAAAATAATGATTTTTAATAATCAACCTCACTACCTTACCTTTCTAAATAGAATAACTAGAGACTCGAGGTACACAAATTGTTCAATACCAAGACATCAGAAATTTCCTGCCATCAGAATCATTAAGGAATATTTATTTTTACAGGTACCTTTGGATTCCTTGTTTGAATTCTTTTCCAATATAGAATTAGAATCAGTTGAGTGTTAGCATGTAATGTTAACATAACGTTACTTAAATGTTGATATTAAAATTGAGTAATTTAAAAATTGAAGAATAAACCATTGTTTCTGGAAATGTCTTTTGAATGAATGCAAGTTTTAACTTTGCTGTTGTAAATTTTGTCATGGGATCAAGACCGTAGGAAGTGCGCTTTGAATGTTTAGATAGCTACTATTTGGAGTGAAGAAGATGGAGGCCGCAGGAAGAATATTTGGACCAATTTGCAACTTATTTCCAGTTGAGAACTGAGCCTAAAGCTAGTAAGCATTGCCCAGGAAACATATAAACATAGAAAACTGCTGTTTTCTGAACTAGAGTCTCAGCCATCTTGGATCATGCACCACATTTAGCAAGCCAGTTGGAACCATGGCTTTTCTCCTTGAAGCCTAGAAATTTCTTTTCTGCCTAGACTTCCATATTTTTCTGTTATTTCTTAACAAAAATCACACTTTTTCTTCCTGTTTTTTTTTTGGTCAGTTCCTTAAGGCTTCTGTCATTTATTTAACGGAATTTCTTTCCAAATGTTATCTCATTCCATGCTAACATTAGAAGTAGATCCCACAGCATCTTTATAGTTTCAAGTTTTTGCTGCAAATTGCTAAGGAGAAAAATCAAGAGGCTTATAAATAACAAATATGGCAGCCTTTCAAATGTTTCAGGTTCTCTCAAAGCATCTGGTCTGCCTTTTTTTTTTTTTATTTTTTTACCTACTCAAAGAAAAAAACTAGAGAGTACTATTTTCTACCCTCACATTATGTAGAAGGGTTAGCTGCCCTTCTGAACTATCTTGCTACGTAAATAGGATTGCAACAGGAGAAAAAGAAAAACAGCCCCTGACATCGGAGACTTGGCTTAGTTCTATCAGATAGGACTTGCTGTTGCTACGAGCTTGTGATTCTCCTGCTGAACATAAACAATTTCACAGAACGTCGACATCAGACAAAGCCACTCTGGGACCATGATGGAACAAGATAAAAATGAGACTACTTTGTAACTGTGCATGAACACGGACAAAACAGGAACGTTATCTGAGCCAAAAGAATGACCAAGAATGACCAACGTCACCTATCTTGATTCATGTAAGTGAAAGCTGTTCCTAACCAACTATAATTCTAGCCTATTCTAATTTTCCCTTTGCTAGATAAGAATTGTTATGATACCCAATCATAGAATTAGGCCCGCTTCCTGACAGCACCTAATCTGGAACAAAGCTTCATTTCCTTGGACCCTCCCAGAATAGACCTCACCAAAGCCCTAATCCCATGATAGGTCATTTATACCCTCTTACTGAACTACCCTGTGGTTCCCCCTGGTGTTTGGTCTCCGTCTCTGCAACAAGCAATAAACCCGACTTGTTCAACTACTGATGCGTGCCTGGTGATCTCTGATGGGAGGGCAATGATAAGAGAGAGAAAATGGGGCAAGACTATATGGTACTTGTGACCCGTTTTAAGCATTTTGACTTTTACTCTGAGTGAGATGGAATGCCACTGGAGGATTTCATTTTTTTGACTTTTAAAATTTTATATTTTTAAAAAATTTGTAATAGTTTTCAATTCACAGAAACATTGTAAGAACTTTACAGATAATTTATACTTCATACAGATTCACAGATTATTATTGGTTTGTCCATTTGTTCTATATAATCTTTCTTCTGAATCATTTCAGAGTAAGTTGCATACACCATCATGCCCTTTTACCTCTAAATAATCCATAGCCTGTTTCCTAAATTAGAGGACATTCACTTAAATGTCTAATGATCAAATTGGGGAATTTAGCATCGATACAACGCTTTAATTTTTAGGCCTCATTCAGACTACGTTAATTGCCCCCAAAACGTCCTTTATGGAATTTTTGTTTTCTACCTGGTTCTGGGTCCAATCAAGTGTCATGTATTATGTTTAGTTTTTATATATCTTTAGATGCCTTTAGTCTATAGTTATTCTTTGTCTTTTTTGACATTGATATTTTTGAAAAATATAGGCCTTTTATTTGATGGAATATCCTCCAATTTGTGTTTGTTGATTTCGCCTCATGATTTAGACTCATTTTATGCACTTTGGAAGAAAATACTGCATAATAACTTGTCACCATTTTTAAAAATCATTAGTTCGTGAGTCTATTTCTGAGCTATATATCCTGATCCATTGATCAATCTGTCTATATATAAATCAATACCACACATTGCTAATTATTATAGCTTTATATTATGTATTAAAATTAGGTGCTATAAGTCTGCCAACCAGTTAGCTAATCTAGGTACTTTACATTTCCAAATACATTTTAGAATCATTTTGTTAATTTTTACTAAATCTTGCTGACATTTTGATTGGAATTATCTTTTAGTTATAGATTTGGAGAAAATTAAGTTCTTAATGGTAGTGAGGTTTATGATCCATAAAATTGATATATATCTCAATTTATTTAGAGTCTCTTCTATCAATGTTATATTTGTCAGTGTACAGGTCAAGCATGGATTTTGTTTAATTTATCCCTAGAATTTAATGTTTTGAAATGCTATTTTAAAGAATTTAATTTTTTTTTCAGATTCCAGTTTATTTCTAATGTATGGAAATATATTTAATTTTTATATGTTGATGGCATATAATTTTGCTAAACTTGCTTGTTAGTAAAAATAGCTTTTTATGATTTTGTTGAATTGTGGATGAACACATTGAGCATATTTATGATAGCTGCTTTAACTTCTTTACCTGAATTCCATCATCTCTGTTGTATCTGTATTTCTGTCTATTGACTCATTTTTCTCCTGGTCAAAGGTCACATTTTCCTGCTTCTTCATGTGCTTGTAATTTTTAATTTGATGCTAGACATTGTGAATTCTATGTTGTAGAGGGTTGAAGTTTGGTATATTCCTTTAAAAACCACTGAACTTTGTTCTAAAGACATTTAAGTTGCTTATGGTTATGTTTGGTCCTTGTGATGCTTATTTTTAAGGTTCTTGCTTGTTTGTTTTTAAGACAGGTCAAGGAAAAGAAGTCAACAATTTTTCCTGAGGCTTTTTTATCGTTAAGTTTAAGGTAAAGTTTATTTAGTCTTCTTTTCAAATAAAGCTATTTTTAAATATACATTTAAGAGGAGAATATATTCAGAGCATGAATATGTTTAGCTTTCTGAGCCATATGGTCTTGATTGCAAATACTCAACTGCTGTTCTAGTGTGAAAATAACCATAGATGCCATGCAGACAAGTGGACATGGCTGGGTTCCAATAAAACACTGTTTACTTACACGAGTGGTCGGCCAGACTTGGTCTCGAGCCTGTAGTTTGCCAATCCGTGGTCTAAAGTCTTCTTTCTCCCAGAGTTTCTTTGCCCCAGCGCTGATGTTCGCTACCTGGAAGTTCCTACCGAACACCCAGATAATTCACTAGGGATCTTCAATCTGGCTGGTGGGGACTCAAAAATCTAAGAACACTGGTAACTTTTCAGCTCCACTTATTTTTCTTTGAGAAGTTGTTCTCTGTCTCTTTTTGTGGATTTTACCTTATACACATGAAAATTAGAATTTAGTCAAAGACTGAAGTATATTTTCTGAATCTCTTTCTCTGCATAGCCCTTTTTTTTCTACCACCCCGCATTGCAAATTCTAGCAGCCCCAGACTCGAGCTCCTCAACTCACTGCAGCCCCATTTTCTGCTGTGCTGACCCTTCAGAAGCCACTGTCTACAAAGTGCCTTGAGCAGAAATCTGAGGTGATTTCTCCTTTCTCTAAGGGGTCACAATCTTGTGCTTCCTGTTGTTTAATTATCTGAAAAACTTGTTTCATATATTTTGTCCAGGTTACAGTTGTCTATGGTCAAAGGATAATTTTTAGACCTTTTTACTCTTTCTTACTGTGTATATGCTAGGAGCAAAAGTCTTCTCATTACTTACTTCGATTCTCAACTTGCCTCTGATTTTACCGATAATTTCCTCTAAAAATTTTCTCTTTAAAACTTTCTTTATAATACCATAATTTTTTGAGCACTTTATTATTTTCTGGAATCAAAAAGAGAAAATCCCAAGCTCATCTTGAACTTTCTTTTCTTCAGCTCCAAATAGACCATTTTCTTAAGAAGATCTAGCTCTTGGTAATGGAGAGTAATAATTAATATAGTAGAGTTTGGGGCAGAGGGGTGATATTTAATATATATTAAAATATCACCATGATTGTTTATTGTTTAATGGACCATACAAAGCAAGAGTAGGGCACAGGGCTCAGGAAAGAAAACATTGTAATAAAATCACACAAAATGAGAGTGGCTCAAACCAACATAGTAACAGTAGAGATAAGATATTCGAATGGTAGGATTGATAATTAATAGTATTCACTTAAAGATTACATATGATTTATGAGATTAAAAAGTTACATATCATGTTTACAGCTCTAGAGCTGGGACCATCCTCAGTTACAGGGTGGACCCTCATCCACATCTGGTTTGGGTGCTAAGACCAGAAAAACTCCAAGAGGGTTTGAGGCTTTCGGGATATCAGGGGAGCTCCCGGGCATGTCCAAAAGTAGTTTTAGAGAGCAGGGAAAGGGAACTGGCCTAGAGTCTCACGGTAGACCGAGGGTGGGACCAGGGTGAGAAAGCCTGAGCACAGGTAGGGACTG
This sequence comes from Rousettus aegyptiacus, assembly GCF_014176215.1. Lineage (NCBI taxonomy): Eukaryota > Metazoa > Chordata > Mammalia > Chiroptera > Pteropodidae > Rousettus > Rousettus aegyptiacus. The sequence goes on along the minus strand of NW_023416285.1, from coordinate 87,955,014 downwards.
GTGTGGTTTGAAGCTGCTGCCAACAGGGGGAGCGCCGGCTTTTCTCGGCTGCTTTCCCGGATGTGCCGCACACCCGGAAGTGCTGTCAGAGGTCAAGTCCGACATTCAAAGATGGAGTCGGACTCCGCTGCACCGCGATTCATGCAAGATTCTTTTTATTCCGAGTAACTGGAGGTATAGAGTTGTTATTACCGCAGACGAGGAAGACTGTTCCACGAGAAAGTTTGGAAGGGAAGATTCAAAGGTTGGATTTCACCATTTGCGTTTCAGATGTCTCCAAAATTTACGTTGGAGGTTTTAACTTTTATAAATTTTTTTTTTTGAGTTCCGTATTATTTTTCCACGTATTTATTTTTTTATTTAATATATTGGGGTAGCATTGGTTAATAACATTATGTAAATTTCAGGTGAACAGCTTTATAATACAACATCTCCATGCGCTGTTGTGTGCTGAAGTCCAGTCTCCTGTAACCGTACTTCGACCCTCTTCCCTCTGGTGACCACCATTCTGTTGTCCGCATCTATGGTTTTTTGTTTTAATTTGTTTTACTTATTTGTTGTTTTTGTTTTATAGCCCATGTAATTTAATCTTTTTTTTTTTTAACAAATCTAAACTGCCCACCAAAAGGGCCACTCCTAATATAAACATTTATTTTTGTGAAAATTAAAGCTACACAATTTCATAAGAGCTTTCATATCGGAATCCCTTAAAGATATACACCCTACTCTTAGGTCGCTGATTTCTTTGGACCAACCAAAAGGCAGGTAAAATAATTTGGAAATAGGTGAATAATATTAGTCGATAATTTCCCTTGACATTTATCAAAAAATGTTATGTGTTTTTATAGCAATGAAACTTCATTAATATAAAGAAATTTCTATTCAAAATTAATCTCATGTAGTATTTGAATTATATTTTATTTTTAAATTATGCAGCTATTTGTTTCAAAAATGTAGAACAATCATTTTGATTATTCTAAAATATTAGATCCATTGATTTATAATGTATTGGAATCTGTAATGTAGTTCCATTTAGAAACGTCCAAATTATTTTCTCGTTTGTTTTAAAAGAATTAGAGTTTAGCTTGATTTAGTTGCTTTGGAGAAAAGCATCGTCAGAATCAGTTTGTTTTTATTCCCCGAAAGAACTGGAATTGACAGAATCAATACAAATGCCAACTTGTAAAAAGTTAAATGACCTAGTAATTTCTCAGGTTCTCAACAGCCACATGAGAAATAATGCGCCTGGTGGTCAACACTACCATTTCTGTTTCCTGGTGGTCTTGTGCGTTATGATCATTGACCTGATACCCTGCTCTTCTTTTCGAGTTAATGGATTTAAATAATAATTTCGTAGACACTAGACCTGAGTGCAGACTACATCTCTGCTCTTGAAAACCTGCAAGTCATTTAATATCTGTAACCCTCAGTTTTCTCATCTGTAAGTGAGAGGGTTAACGTAAGTGATCTCCATTTCTGTGTAGCTCAAAATGTTTTAATGTTCTGAGTCAAACTCTGTCATTGAAACATTAGAGGTCTTTCGGCTCACCCCCAATCTGCTAAAACTAAACCAGACACCTAAATAAAAATAGTTTAATCCCAAACTGTAAGAAAGGGAATATTAGCAGTTAACCCAGACAGAAAGTTTCATTAGATGTAGAATGTATGGTTGAAACTTACTCTGAAAAGCTTTGCGAGTGTAAAGGCCACTTAATTAGGCCATCTTGCACAAGCAGTCCTGGAACAGGTTAGCTCAGGAAATGGCGAGGAGCCTTTAGAATACCAGTTTCCTCCCCAGCAGTTTCTACAGGCATCTCATCCATCTCCCGTCTCTTGCTTCTTCACTATCTGTTTTCCCACATGTGAGGCTGATCCAGGACATCAAAGCTTCCATATGAGACTTTATTCATGGGAGTTTCCAGCTCCTACAACATTTTCCGACAGATCCCTGAATCACCCCTACCTCTAATCCAAACCAATCCTCAACCACCAGGCAGCTTGCCTCAGGCCATGGAAGGGAAACACTGAGAAGCGAAGAAGAGAATAGAATCAGCAGCTCCTCTACCTGGCCCACGGGGAAGATGGAAAGGAAGAAAATTTCTGATCTTAGAGAGTTACAGAGCGAATGCGAAGCTGATGTCCCAAGCCAGATCTCTGGACCACTTCCCCTTCTGAAATATTGTTACCTATGGTTCTGTTGTAATACTGGAGCAGGATCATAGTCATACCTTGAATGTGCTTATTGAACTGCTTTTCAAAGATCTTTACTTTACTCATTTGTTTATTTGACTAATATTTGCTGATCACCTACTAAGAGCCAGGCACTGTTCTAGGCGTCGGTGGTATAAACAGCAGTCTTTTTAATTAGCTTAACTTCTTTAGGTTTTATTTTTCTCTCTCTTTTTAGATAGGGAAACTAAGCTCACCAAGAGTATGATCCAACTCACATCACAGATAAGCATCAGCATCAGGGTTCAAATTCAGGTCGTCAGAAGCATTGCTCTTTAAGTTTTGTGGAAAAAAGGCTTTATGGTTGACCTTCTGAAATTTAAAACAAGTGACATAAAAAAATATGCATTTTGGAGAAAAATCTGTTGGAAAATTAAATATTACTTACATATTCATGCCCTTGCTTCTAAGGAAGTGTCATAGATATGTTTGGCTTCTGATAAATATTGGGGCGCATGGCTGCTAATGGAATATACTTCTGAATGCTTCATAATAGATAGGCTCTTAGTGCCCTGAAGATTTTATTTTAGGATAAAAAAATGGAAAGCTGCACTTTGGTTTTTAGATCTAATTTACAACTTTGAACATAGTTTATAAGAAATACTGTATCTGAGGACACTTGGGGTACTTTTCTAGATAAATGAAATTTTATCTTTCTCTTTTTTTCTCTCTTGCTCTTTTTTTTTTTTTTTTTTTTCATTTTGAATGATCCTTGTGAGTGATCCATAGGCCAGAAACCGTCAGAGGATTGGGGGAGAGAGCTAGGGTTCAGATAACTCAAACTTTCAAGAACACGTTTCTTTACATATTGAAGTGAATCCGCTCTTGCCACCTTTTAATTTCACTAATGTGTTTGAACTGTGTCCTCATCCTTTATTTGGTTATCTGTTTTTCAGGTTCCTGCCTGCATGGCTCTCAGTGATGTCAGAATGAAGACCACACACGTGGAAATGAGAATGGTAAGTTACGAGCTCGTTCGTTACAGTCGCTCTAATCAGTTCCAGAGAGCATCCTGTCGTCTTCTCCGACAACAGCCGGAGAGCTCTGGAGAGTCGCCGTGGTGCCACAGCGAGCAAGTCAAACATGTGGTGGGTGCATTTGTCTCCTAGCATGAACAAGAGGCTTTTTTTTTTTTTTTTGTCTCACAGTTTGGGAGGCTAGAAATCTGAAATCAGGCATCAGTGAGACTGGCTTCTTTTGAGGCCTGTGAGGGAGAACCTTCTGTTCCGTGCCCCTCTGCTGGCTTCCGGTAGCCTCGGACATACCTTGCCGCACAGATGGTATTCTCCTTGTGTCTTCACGTTGTATGCCGTCCAGGCGTGTCCGTCTGCGTGCCCAAATTTCCTTTTTACATTAGGAAGCAACCATATTGAATTAGGGTCCACCCTAATGACCTATTGACAAAGATCATATTTTTAAATAAGATCACAGTTACAGGGACTGGAGCTTAGGACTTTAACACCTTTTAGGGAACACAATTCAACCTATAACAGTGAGTAATCAAAACGTAATATTTTTATAATGATAGATAGATAGATAGATGATATAGATAACGTATGCTGGCATCAGGTGCCATTCCTAAATGACACACAGTTATAATCAGTAATCTTGAATTCTGCCACTCAGTTGATCTATTCAGATTCTCAAAACCTTCAACTGTCAAATAGAGATAATAAATTTTCCTCTATGCCAAACAGGGCTTGTAGAGATCAAACAAGGTGATGGGTATACAAGGAGTGTGCTTAGAAAGCTGTAGAGGGGCCGTGCAGATGTCACTGTAAGATCATAAAGTGTTGGGCATGGCTCATGTTCACAATGAAGAGCTGAGGGCAGTTCTCAGACTTACTGGTGAAGAGACAAAGGTCATTAGCAGAAGGAGCCCTGTATCCCTTGGATGCTACAGAGTAGGAAAAAGGTTTCTAAACATTGAAATTTCATAGGCTTATGAGAAAACAAAGCTCTTCAAACCGCTTCGGCCAAGCCAGAGAAAGGGAGGACTAAGTTCCACCCAAACACCCAGCTCTACATTTATAAAATATTTTGGATATTTGGATGCACAGATATAAAAGAATATCTTTCTTATCATACTGCATATTAAAGTTCTCAGTGTTTTATTTATGCACACACCAGATGACTGAATTTTCTAAAGTTCCTTTATTTATATTTCAAAGGTAATCTTGTGATTGTTCTACAATAACTGGGCAGTTCCAGGTGTCCATTAAATAATTTCTATAACTATCTTGTTGATTCAGTGGTGCAAACATCCTGCCAGATCAGCTAATCTGCATACTGTGAAGTACTTTGCTCAAAGAACACTATTGGAAATTGTTCTGTCAGTGAGCTGGAGGCAAGGCTGTTCGATTTCCTTTCTATCTCAAATGGAAGCGGCTTTGGCAGCTCCGAGCATAGGAAATGTTATTAAAAACCCTAACCATTCATCTGTTGATTAACACCTAGGTCGCCTCCACATCTTGGCAGTGAACACAAGGGTGCATATTATCTTTGCGAATTACTGCTTTCATTTTTTCGGATAAATGCCCAGACGAGGAATTGCTGGGTTGTATGGTAGTTCTATTTTTAACTTTTTCAAGAACCTCCATACTGTTTTCTATAGTGGCTGCACCAGTTTACAATACCATAGAGTTCCCTTTTCTCCATGTCCTCACCAACATTGTTATTTGTTTGGTTGGGGTTTTTTTTGCAAAAGCTGTTCTGACAGTTGTGATAGATCTCTCATTGGGGTTTTGATTTGCATTTCCCTGATATTAGTGATGTGGAACATCTTTTCATGTAACTTTTGGCAATCCTTATATCGACTATATTTTAATTAATAAAAACGCTAAGATCCCCTCCTCGTTTCTGTTTTGTCTGATCCCATGCTTATTTCTAGGACACCTCTTGTATCTGGAGGCTACTCCAGGGGCCTTCGAGGCGAGGCACACACCTCAAGAGTGCTGTGTGGCAAGAATCGAGCACCGCACGTGCCATGAGCTTCTGATATTTCATATCTGTCAAAGCCACAGGATTTGTTCAGATTCTCATTAAGGTAGGATGTTCGCCTGTGATACCTCTGAGTTTAGTACACGGTAAAGGAGCTTATTACAACTCTGTTAACTGGATCAGAGGAAGCTCCCTTTAGTTGCTACTTGTGGTTCCAAATCTCTCTGGAGTTTGGTAAACTGGGCCTGGTACCCAGCTTTGAGACCAGTGTCATTTTCTCTGATTATGATTGAATCCCAGAGACTCCTTTTATGATATCCATCAGTCTAAGACACTTTAGAAAGCCTAATCTTCCTGATTTCCTTCCCTGCCCTTCTCAGTAAGTGGATTATTTGTACATGTGAAAGAAGAATGACTGTTTTAACTCATCCGTGAGTGACCATTAAGGGAACTGATAATAGACATTCTGGTTCTAAGCACACCGTGCAAAGTACCGACCCGCTCAGGAAAACAATCGAGGTGTGATTACACTGAACTGCTTATGAACTGTGGCACGGTAATGCATTTTCTTACTGAGGATTAATTGGATGTTTCTGTCAGGGCTTTAATTTAGAATAATAAAGTGACAGTGTTCAAGAAGCAGAATAACAAAGCATATATTAATATTAATGAGACCTGCTTCATATACCTTTACTCTTCGGCAAGTGACCATAGCAGCAAAAAGGAGATGAGTATGTGTGTGATGTGCATGTGCGTTTGTGTGTGCGCGTGTGTGTATTTTAAGAATGTAGTTAGAATTTTAGGAAAGCTGACTTTAAACACATGCTGCAGAGGCCACTGCGATTCTACTGCACATGAACTTGGGAGAAGTACCCGCAGCGCGGAAGGATGGAAGGGGCCTGGGCGGAACAGCGAAGGGTTCGCGAGTCTGAATAGCTTACTGGCGCCATAGTCCGTGTTTTCTCGGAAACCGGGGTTAACTTTATAACTGAGGGCCCTTCAATAAGAATGCAGAAAGACCAGCCTGATAAAATACATGCGGCAAATACTACAGAGATTTATTCTTCTGTTTAAATAGGGAAACTTACTGAGATATAATGCTTAAAGTTCTCACAGAAGCATTTTACTAGTATTCTGTTGAATGCAGTACTTGAGTACTTGATCCATGTCCAGAAGTTGGTACAGCTCTGCGGTCTTTTCTTGTTTGCTTCACTCATATTTACATTTCACCTCTTATAGTAACAAACTTTATATTACTATAAATTGTACAATTAAATTTTTTTGAGGTATGTCTTCCTAACCAGTCCTGTTGAACTCTTATGGCTCTGCCAATTGATTTCTATGGATGTTTAACAGATTTTTTTTTTAAAAAAAACCTGTCTTTCTACCACATTAAAAATATCTAATTTAAAAAAAAATATGTCACTTCTTATATAGTGACATGTAGTACTAAGGAGAGACATTTTTCATAACATCTATTGGTTTTTTTTTTTTCCATGAATTTTAGGACAGTCTTTTTTTTCCTAGTTAATATGATGCATATTTTTGATCATCATTACAAAATACTTCTTAGGCTTCTCTCTGTGTGGAACCACACCGGATTTTACCCTGCTCATTAGTCTGAAAGCCTCCCAGCCAGATGGCAGGCATGATAGGGGCAGGGATTCTGCCTTTCATTTTGTCTTTCTTTACTCCTCATTTTTTAAAATGGTCCCAATTTATGCATGTGCCGCCCCCGCTCATCTCCCCTGCCTAATGCCTCCTTCTGTGTTTCCCTTTTTGACCTTCATACCAAGTCCAGCGCAAGCTGGTAGATTCAGCCTTTCACAAAACTTTCTCTGACCACGTTTTCCTGCCATGGTTCTTCTTTCTCAGTATCCCTCACAGCTCCAGAAAATCTTTCTGCTCAGTGGCTGTTCATTTCGATTTATTCTAGTTCAACAGATAAATGATAAAGTCTTGAGAGTAAGGTCTTGAGGTTTTAATCTCTATATCTTCTCCCAGCCGTTCAGAGAAGGGATTTCAGGAAAGGAATCGTGCACACCTGGAGCCCACTGCCTAGCTCAGGGCAACCTTTGAGATGAAGGAATGGCCGTAATGTAGTACATGAACAACATTAAAATCTAAACTGGAGAATCCATAATCTAAATCTGAAATATAACATGCAGTCACACGAAAAAGGCTCATAATCATTGAATAATAATTTAATGACAGTATAGTTTTAAAGGGTAGTATTGATCACAACCACACTAATATATATTCATAGATACATTTATAGATATAATAATAGATACATGTATTGAACACTAACTGTATACTAGTTATTGAACAAAAAAACTATTTCATATATTTCTTGACACAACCATCTGACTCAAATACTGTGAGCCCCATTTTACTAAAGGGGAGTGCTAAGGGAGTCTCAGAAATACCCTAACCATTCTATGGCTACCCACTCAGTGGCAGACTGGCAGTTTGAGTCCAGGTGTGTTTTCATCCAAAACCTTTGTGTTCACCCCTCACCCATATCTGCAAGTGTTCCTCACTGATAATAGTGTTTCTTTCTCATGATAAGATGGAGATTCTATTTTACTGAGATCCATATTCATTGCATGGAATCTTTTTATTTTTTATTTTTATTTTTTTAGGAAAACAGAATGATTAATAGTTTTTAGAATAGACACGTGTGATTCTTACAATACTCCTGTAATAACCGAGTGAATTTAGGGAAACCCCAAGAAAGAAAAACTATTGCTTTAGGAAACATTTAGTAAAGAGCAGTACTATTTTACATATTGTATATATTATACTTTTCATCTATATTTCTTGCTTTTAGTCTCATGTAAACCACTTTTCACTAAACAAATGTAGTTGAAACAAATGTAATTTTGTGTCTTAAATCAAAGTGATGGGTGAATCACAAGAAGGTGCAAAAAGTATTTCATTGAGAAATTAATCTTAATATTTTTCTTTTCTTTGAAGTTTGCTTTGGTTATAAATACACACACACACAAAATGAAATTACGTAGCTATACATTTTCAAGAGAAATAACAACTGTAAAAAAAACTAGTTTTATTACATGATTGAAGAGTTTGTCAGGTAGAAGGATGATTACCTATCTCTCACTGATTGAAACAAGCTACTTTGTTAGTGGGATTTAGCCCATAGGAACTGGTTATGATCTCTGCTTTTCCACTGCCTTCATTTTATGGATAAGTCACTCAAAATTCAGTAAGTCAAAAGTTATGAGTAAGTGGATGAGATAGGACTTGAATTCAGATATTATAAAAATTAGGATTAAAATGTTACACAATCCGTTTGATTTCTGTCTTTCTATATGGAGGAAGATTGGATATTGATAATCTAAATTAAAATATACCAGCTGTGTCTTTTTCAGAATTTAGTAATAATTCATTTTTATAGTAGTGTACTTATTCTTTATAACATTTATCATTTTTTATCTACCTTTTAACTCATTTACATTCAATATTAAATTTCTCATTAAATTTAAATGTATTGCTTTTCAGACCATCTAAGATTTAAAACAAAAGTGAGACAAGTGTTCAGGTGTAGAGTAAGTATTCTACAACCAAAAAGCTAACTTGTTTTCACAAACATAACTTAATTTTACTTAGTTTTCCAGTCACTTGTTTTCCAATGGGGTTAATTATGGATGTACACTAAGTAGCTTTCAATACATTAAAAAGAATTTGGGGACAATTTTTAAATTTACCTGCATCTGACAATTTTTTTTTTTTGTCATAAGTGTATCTAGCCTCATACAGAAACAAAAGCCCTTTGCATGTTTTCAGCTAGCCATTTGAATAAAATGCAGGCACACCTGCTACCCAAAGAGCATTATCATGTTTTGAAACTACTCCATCTGTAATAAACTTTTGATATTTTAATCGAGATGACTATATGCTGTAGGGGATTTGAATCTATTTGACTGAAGGCATTCAGGACTATGCATTATACCATCATGATGGAAAACATAAAATATTCAAGCCAGAAGTGGAGAAAAAATAATGTATTTCAGGAGAGCCTTCCTGATTATAGCAGGCTAGTTACGCAGAAAGACTATAATTAAATTAGTTCATTGCTTTATCTTGCTTAGTGATTCAGAGAATTTTAGAGCTTGTCGGGTCCTTGAAATACACTTAATCTAAGCTATTCATTTTATGGCTGAAGGAACTAAGATTATGAGGTTATATTTCTTGCCCCAGCTCACATGGTATCCTAAGGAAAAAAAAAAGGGGAGATTTAAATCCAATTTGCCTGACTTCTAATTTAGAGCTCTTATACTTGACTTCCTGGAAATTCTATGTAAAGATCATATTGAATATGGCAATAACAGATTTTGCTCAATAGGCAGTGGAAAATGTCAAATCAAGAAACAAAAGGCCAGATTCCTCTGCCTACTTAGCAGACTGTAGCCATTCTGGGTCATCTTTTTTCCCCTATCTCGCGAACAATGAGCCTCAGTTGTCAACTGGCAGAAATGAGCATTCTCCATCATCCCAACCCTCCACTACCTCGTCCTTCACACATGTTTACCTCTGTCCTAATCTGAGATTTACAACTACTGTATTTGCCACCATGACACGTGCCTCGTTATTAGAGTAGATCAGACAGATTTTCGGTTTTAAGCATATTTTGATCTCTTCAGCTTATAGAATAGCTGATGCTATTTTAGTCACATTGCTGCATTTTATTATTTCAGAGAAAAGGATGTAAAGAATATGGATAGAGTGGATACATAGAATCCGGATATAGAAAATTGATTTTTCAAAAACTGTCATGTGGTCTTTGGACTGTAAATTAAGCTAAACTTTTAATACCAGAAATTTATTTGTTTTCTAAGAACTGTTTCAGTCCCTTAACAATTTAATCTGCATAGTTTGGGCTCTATTGTAGTATTGACCTTGACCAAATCAAGGGAGGAAAGTTGATCTTTGCATTTCAAACTGTGGTCATGCAAGATATAGACACATCCAGAGCTTTATTAAATCGGTTGCCACGGGATCACAATGCTCTGATTTGTATATTATAAATGTTCCCTTGTGTCATCCTGGAGAACATGGCAATGTTTGTTCCAGGCGTATTTTTGAGATTTTTTAAGTGAGGTTTTTTTTTTTTTTTTTTTTTAACCTCTCACTTATTTTCCCACGTCTTTTACCCCTTTCAGGTACCTGCCTCCCCTGCTTCCCACTAGACCTCCTATGTAGCCGGTGTTACTGGAGTCCCTTCTGTAATAGAGAACATATTTCTGTTAGGATGCTAACGCCTTTGTTTAATTGCTCTCGGAAGTTTTTACTTTACAAGAGATGCATGTGGCCAGCTCTACAGAACATTCGTCTCACAATTTTTGCTACTATTTCGCTTCTCCACTACTGCTGCTATTTGTGTTGCTTCTCGTTATTGGCTGATTCCCTTTTTTTTTTTTTTTTTTTTTTGAGACTGTGCTTTTACATACACCAGCTCATTTAATCTTCGAAATAAATTTGCGGGGTAGATACTTTGTCCTATTTTTACAGACCAGGAAATCGAGACCTAGAGCACATAAATAATAAGTGGTATAATCAGGATTAAAAGCCATTTCTAACCAGAATCCACAGTTTTAACCACTACATTCAATTTCTGCTATTAGAATTTAAACCATTCTCATATCCAGGGGGCAGAGGTATTACTGTCTGTCAAAGTTTTCTAATGGCTCTGAAATCATACAAATTACAGATTTTCATCTCTACATATTAATAAATCCACAGACCTGTTCCACTCATGTTAGAAAGGGGTTATGATTATGTTCAGCAACTTTTGCTGTTTTGTATGTTATTTTTCTAACTTAGCTTGTTAATATCTTAGTAACTAACTCTAGTTATCGAAATCACTCCCTCATGCCTAAAATAATTCACATGATAGTAACTGTTTTTGGAACTCCTAAATTTTCATCAGTTAATTATGAACTCCTACTCTGTTAATTTTTTATGGAGATTACAAAACATGCTTACCAAAATAGGATAGAATTGCTTATGATTGTTCTAACTGAATCACATCCCTGACTCAGAGGCTGCTACAAGGTTGGTGATCTGTTTTTACTAATTATAGATCACAGGGGTGAAGCGAAGAAAACCCCTGTGATTCACCCTCATATGTATAATCAAAATAAATAATTAAAATCCTCACGATGTTAGCAATCTTATCTCTGTAAGAGATAAATATGTAACACATTCCTATTTGTAATCTTTGGTGGTGAATTTTAGTTGAAACAAATATTTAAAACCAAGTTATTAACAAAGAAGAAATAGGCTTAAAATTTACATTTTCCAGATTAGTGCATCTCTCCACATCGTCTAAAGAAGTCAGGAATGTTTTTTTTAGTAATCTATGAATCTTGGCAACAGAGTTCGATGGCAGATTCCACTGTGATTCCACCTCTGTGGATAGCGCTGCGTGAGAGACGTAAAGAAAGGAAAGTTGGCAGCTTAGGTTATACTATGCACTAACTTGGACTGTCTATTGCTAACTAACAGTCCTTTTATTTTAGGACTACAACTTCCCTTTGTAAACACTGAGTTGCCAGCTCACGCCCAACTCTTTCCACCCCTCAATTTCATCATGCATTCAAACAAATCTTCAGTGAGCTTGTGCTAATTCCTATGATCCTTGCTGTCATGGAGCTTGAGAGTTTAGAGTGGAGGACTTAACTTCTTGCAGAAAGCAGCAATATGGCACTCAGTCTTCCTATCAGAAACTGGCAGGTGCCTCCCATTAGACACTGTGTCTTCTTCAATATTTTATTGTCGTCCTTCTGAAATTATCCTCTTTCTGCGAGAGTGACGTATGACTTCCTGTGCTGCATTTCTGGAACACGAACCTCTCTGAGCTTCATGGGATAGGCCTAAGTGAGCGGTATTGTGTTCCCATATCACTGAGTCTTTGTATCATGGGTTCACAACACTACATGATGACTCTCTATGTAAAGTTCTATCCTCCAATGACTAGGGAGCTTTCAAGATGCAGAAGCTGTATCTGCCTTGTTTACTGTCCTGTTTCTAGAATATAGCATAGTGCCTAGCATATAGTAGGTATTTTAATGGAACGAGTGAAAGTACAAGCAGTACATAATGAAATGTCAACTATAGAGAACAAACCACTAGGAATTCAAAGACTATTAAAATATGGACTGGAAGTGCTTAGAGGAAAACAAATCTCGAAAGTTATGAAGAATTTGGATAAATAGAGGAAAGAAAGGAGGACAAAGAGAGAACACAAAAAGGTAGAGAAGCGTAAGATGTATTCAGCAGACTCCGAATTTACCAGTTATTAGATAGTAATTAAAGATATAATCTTAATTAAAAGAATAAACATTTAACTCTTTATATCATACATTTATATATCTGATACTGTGAAGCTCTTTTGTTATTCAACATATCTTGCTTACTTTTATTGTTGTTGTAATTTTTAGTTGTCTTATAACTTATCTTTAGTTTTGACTTAACTTTTGAACCACATTACTGAGCAACTTGTAATATATTTACATTGAATAACTGTAATGTATCAATTTATAAATGGAAGTTAGTGGTTTGTATAAACACTAACAATAGCAGTGTAATCAAATTTAAAAATAATTCAAAACCGCTTTTTGTGCAGCAAAAAAACAATTGAAAAATGAAATTCTTAAAGATTATTTTTAATGGACTTAACTTTTAACCTGCTACTTGATATGAGAAACGAAATTTCAACTTAGCTGCAAATTATTTAGACATTGTTGACATTGTTTTCTTTTCACCAATTGACATGATGGGGTGAATAACTTCTGTAGAATTACATTTAAAAAATGTGTTTTTTGGTTAGATCTCATTGCCCAAGTTATACACAAAATCACTTAGGGTCAAACATAAACAGCATTGGCAAGACAGTCTGTGGCAACCCATAGGCACACAATGGTCACCTCTTGTAATGTGACTTAAGATGAATAGTCAATCAAGAGAAGGTTCTCCAGAGTCATCTGTTTTCAACATTTTGTAGCACTCATCTTGCATCCATTTTATGTAATTTTAAAGAACTCCATGTCAATGCTGCTCATATGATTTAAAAAGAAAAAAGAAAAAACAAAAACAAAAAACAAAAAAAAAACACCAAGATTAGTTAAATATTGAAGAATAAGATTTTTCTGGGTAGCATTGAGCTTTGGAAGGCCACAGACCATTGGAATATCTAAGATTTTACTCTCCTAGAACCATTTTTTAGCTCCATTAAAAATGCGTGTTACCCTTCTATTCGTCTCTCTGCAAGTCCCATCTGTGGTATTCTGAACTTTTTTCTCGTTTGGGAGACATCACTCTTTATCTTTCCAAGGGCCTTCCAACCTAACGTCACTGCTAAATTTAGTGTTTCCCTTACATTGTTTCTCATTAAACTAATAGAACCACACGTTGTCCACACACACTTATCTTCCATGCTTTTACCTACCACGCTTTCTCAGTAGCCATGACATTTTTTACTTGCTTTTTTATTTTTTTATTAATTATTTTTTCAACTTAAGTTTATTGAAATCCCTATCTTTTTCTACATTCTTCTGGCACTTGCCACTTTCTAGCATTATCTTGAAGGCAAGCTACAGATACAATTTATTTTTGCGTCCTCCGTAATAAATGGCTCATTGTAGGCACATGAAATATTAATTAGAAAAAATAAGACAGATTCTCAATATCTAAAGCTTAAATATAAACATAGGAAATAATATGTAAATACATTTAAAAAATAGCTCACAATGTGGAAAATTCTGGGGAAATTTCTGAGTGAGCGCTGAGTATGGAATTACTTATGCAGTCTGGACAGATTTTCATTCTCTTTAAAGCCACTGCTTTTGTGGTCCTAATTTAAAACCCTATGGCATGTTGTGGTCGATATTACTCTCTGAAGAATGGGAAAATATTGGATTTGGCCAAATTATGAATTAGACCATCTATTTGTGGATTTACTTCATGGATCAGACCATATGTATCAAGACTTTAGCATGCAAATTTCCATGAATGACTCATTGAAAACTTTGTTATGGGTTACAAGTACTGATAAATTTTATTTCCCACTTAAAATGTGCCATTTACTATACCCCGCATTCGATCATTGTTCATTGCTTTGTCCTCTTTTATGCTGGTGGCAAGAGAGCTTACTTATTTCTTTAGTTTTATGAGCGGAGGGATCATTATTCTGAGTGCTAGCAATTGAAGTGACATAGAGACTTGAGGTTAAAAAGAAGGATAAAATAATATTTTCTGTGAATTCATAGATTTCTTTTCATCAGCATTCATGAGCCCCATGGATTTTAGGGGTCATATTTTTAATGAGTTCTCTTGACTCTTTTTTACTTCACTGGGGATCATTCAGCAAATAAAATCTCACCAAAGTTAGAGCTACATATGGCTCTCGCATGATGACAGAATAGTGAGAAAATTCTTTGGGCTAGAAGAGGAGGCCTTACTTTAGGGGGGGCTCACTTAAATTTTTTTTGAGAAAAGCTCTAAATGATAAGGTGCAATATTGAAATTAATTACTTGTTTAGCTTCATTAGAATTTTTCTTTGTAGTCAAAAGAACATACATACACAAACACACATAAATTGAAAAGGAGAAAATAATAATCCAAATGGCATTAAACAAGCTAAGCTTTTTCAAAGCTATTTGTTTCTTTTGATTTTTTTTCAAAAAAAATGTCTAAACAGAAGATAAATTAAGAAAAATGGTCAAAATAAGAGGAATTTAAAAAAAAATTTCTTTGTACATCTGAGCACAAAATATAATGGGGACATATAAATGAATCTTTTTTGCAATTTACTTTGTTTACTTAGATGTGGAGAGATTGTAAACAGTTTTATTTTTACAGATATATAGTTGGGAATGATTTTAGAGTGCATTTATGCTTTTTTATTACTACTCTATCCATGCAGTAATAAACATCATGCAGTAAAAAAACAATACTTTTCAACAGATATCTCAGTCCTTGAAAAATGTTCTTATACATTGTGAAACGATTAAAGGCACAATGTTGACTTGGGGTTCCAGAAATTTTTTTTTCCAGATAATTTATCTAGAGCTAAGATGTAATATCTTCTATTTCATATTAGAGGTTTTTGATAGATCCTGCTTTCTTGAAAATCTTACATTTGTCCCTTCAAACTATGTAGCCAAATATATTGGCTTATTCTGTGTAGCTTCTACACTATTAAATTTCTAAGAAAATTTTATGAATGCAAGCATAGCAAGATAATAAATAGCAGTGCATATTTCAGAATGACTGACAGTTTACTATAGATTCACTTTGTTTTCCTAGATCTCTAGGGAAGAGATAGTTCCATGTTATATTTTATTTAACACACATATAACATGGAAATTGCTTAAATTTTCTTTTAAGTTAGAACTTCAGAAAAGTTCTATTAATTTTAATGACTTCAATGTGAATTGCTCAGATCAAAATCATTATACAAGCACAGTACTCAATCCATTTGTACCTTCTCTCATATGATAATTGCTCTGAAAATATATGAAAATCTATGCACAGAGGAGAGAAAGCACACTTACTAAAATTTTTTCTTGTAATTTCCCATAAGTATATCCATGTAAATTAAAGGTCTACATATGTATTCATTGAAGAGAATTAGCATTTTTTTCAGTGGATTTTTCTTAATGACACCCAAAACAATCAATCCTGTGACAGGATTGTGAAAGTAATTGACATTTCAAGTGATGGTCTCTTGAAAATATTAACATTACTCTATTTTCTAAATATTTCCAAATTTTGTAAGAAACCTTGAAATATTTTCCTTGTTATTTTTGATGAAGAAAGTGAGAACTACTAGAAGAATGTAGAAGAAACTATATGAACAAAATCACTACTTTTATGGAAATTAAAGTTCAGCAAGAAAGGCCATCTTCTCTCCCCTTTTGAAGGGTCCCTGTAATCCAATATATTTGGGGTTATTTTTATTATCCACCACCGAGCTGTTTATCAGGAAGCTGATTCTCAGCATTGTTCTTTTACCTGAAACTCTCAGCAGTATTTTTGGTCATTGATTTTTCTATCTCAGTTGCTTTTCTGGGACTCTGACACCCCTGGCTTTCTACCCTGCTACAGTTACCTTGCTATTTTCAACAAAGGAAGAAAAACACATTTCCCTTTGATCCCATCCATTAATT
Source organism: Rousettus aegyptiacus (assembly GCF_014176215.1). NCBI lineage: Eukaryota > Metazoa > Chordata > Mammalia > Chiroptera > Pteropodidae > Rousettus > Rousettus aegyptiacus. The sequence continues at coordinate 87,938,649 of NW_023416285.1, read as the reverse complement.
CAAAGCAAAACAACCAACGCAAGGCTAAGTGTATTTGATAGATTTTACAGAAGGCTTGGATCTAATTAGAATTTTAGAACATAGGATGAGAAGCAAAATTAGTTCCCAGTCTTAATCCTTCACTTGGTTTCGACCTTCCTTTGAACCTTTCAAGGAATCACGTGATCTATCCTTCCAATGTATAGATGGAGACTCTCATATCAGGTAGCACCAACCCCTACACATAGCAAATCTTCTTCTTTTTTTTTTTTTTTTTGTCAGAGCAATCAAAAGACACCGTGACTGATATCAGCTAATTTCTCAAAGTGTGAGTTGTTTAGCTAACAGAATATTAGTGGGCTTCTGGGTTAGACAGAAGATCAGTGGACACATAGCCAGAGGAGAGACTTAGATTCGAATCCCAGCTCTTTCACTTATTACTCACAACCTTGGACAAATCACTTATCATCCATGACCCACCATCTCTCTATCTATAAAAATGGTCATAATTTGAGTTAGAATAGTTTTAGGATTTTCAAATGCTGTAATAGTGGGTGAGAGTATTCTTCAAACACTATAAAGCATTTAAAAAGTTTTAGGTTGCTTTTTTTTCTGTTAAATGCTAAAGAAAAGCAAACAGGTAAAGGAGGAAAAGTAATATTCAGAATATTTATTTTTGTTTTTAAAAATAAATTAAGCTGTATTAAAGTATATGTCATCTAAAAATGTATAATCTATCACGTTTCTAAATGGGAGTTTTCATATTGTTTCCATTAACGTATCCTTCTTTCTGATGCCAGAACTCATTATCTGTTTCTTCTTGCACGTTGTCTATTTGGATGGTGCACGTAGAGCTTCGTGCCTGTGTTCACTGATAGCTGAGCTGGGATGAGATTCCGTCAGGCATTAAGCTTAAAGCTCCAGCTGTTACTGTTTGTTTTCTATTACCTGGCTAAGGATGTCTGCCATTTAGGAGATAATGTTAGAAATGCAGAACTCTGTTGTGAGGTGGGTCATTCATGACAAATAAATACCTAGATAATACTAAGATGTTTGTTTTTAAAGCAAAGGAAGGGCAACGAAGTATGTCAACATAATCCTTTAAAAAAAAAAAAGAAAAAACATCATTCCCTTTTGGTCACATGACAGATGTTCAAATAATCACCATATCTCACAGATAGAGGGGCATTGATATGACATAGTACTGCAGACAACTCATTTAGTATCTCTGTACTGAGAAAAAAAAATGCCTGCACTGTGTTATCAGAGAGTCAGCTCTCTGTAAAAGCATGGACCGTGAGGAGGCCAATCTAATGATCAATATGATTTTAGATGATTTTGTCAGATTACCATGTATAATCCTATGTCTGCCTTTCCATCCACAAACACATCTTTGCTTCCTGTCATAAATGAGGAGGGGTCTCTCTTCCTGATGAAGGCTAACTCCTCCTCCTCTGGGCTTGATTGTGTCTCCAAACTAGAATCTGACTTGACATGAGCCTGGATTAAATCTACAGATTTAAGCTCCAGAACCACTAACCCCTATTCTCTGTAAATAAATAAGGAACTCCTACGATTTGCTAAAGCATGGCCAAATGAGCAAAAGATGTAAGCAAATATTCCCCCTAAGAGAAAATACAAATGGCCACTAAACACATGAATAGTTGTTCCACCACTGTAGTTAATAATCAGGATATTGCCAATCGAAACACAAACAGATATGATTTCATACCCAGTTGTTGAGAAAAAAATTTAAAAGACAATGCCAAGTACTGCCTGGAATACAGAACAAGCAGTGAAAGATTTTATATACTCTTGGAAAAAGTGTAAATTGGTATAACAGTGTTGAAAAATAACTTGGCAGTAGTAAGTAAAATTGAAGCTGCACATATCCTATTACTTAGCTGTGCTCCTCCTTTGTATATTTTCTAGAGAAATTATTTTTTATGTGTTCATGAGTCATGAAAAAATTCAGTGCCAAGAGTTTATAAAGCTCTAAGCTAGGAACAACCCGTCAGTCAACAAGAGAATGACTGAATATGACTACTCCTATAGCACAAAGGAAAGACAAATACCAAATTTTCACACATGATTCCCTCTGTAAGCATATTCCCGTTCCAAGCCTTGCTCCTTCACTTCCATTTTGACCTTCTTTTGAGTCTTTTCAAGGAATCATATGTTCTCCTCTTCCAATGCGTAGACAGATGCCATTAAATAATGTGTGGTAGGTTCAAACAATCAAAGTCATACATTAATGAAATGCATTAACAAACAAAATGTTAAACAATTAAACATGCTATTCAATTAGATAATGAGAAAAGACATGACGAGAGATTTCACCAAAGAGAATAAATTGCAAAAAAATCAAGAAATTATTTTTAACATTATTAGTTATTATGGAAATACAAGTTAAATCCAAAATGAAATATCACTACACACCTAGCAGAATGGCTAAAATAAAAATAAAAAATAATAACATCAGCACCAAATGCTGAGAAGGCTGTAGAGATAACTAGGTCACTTGTACATTGCTGAGGAGAATATAAAATGGCACAGCCACTCTGGAAAGGGTTTGGCAGTTTCTTTACAAACAAAAAACAAAAAAACTAAACACGCAGCTACCATACAATCTAGTCATTGAACTGCCGGGGATTTATCTAAGAGAAAGGAAGACATGTTCACACAAAATCTTGTACAAAAATGTTTCAGCAGTATTATTTGTAATAGCAAACAACTAGAAATAACCCGTATCCCAGTGTAGGGGCTGAATGGTTAAATGGGCTCTGGTACATTTGTACCATGTACCAAAAAAAAAAGAAATGAATTAATGATACAAACAACAACCTGGATATATCTCCAGAGAATTATGCCGAGTGAAAAAAAGACGTTCCCAAAAGTTTACAAACTATGTGATTCCATTTATATAATATTCTTGAAATGACAAACTTATAAAAAATGAATAAAAGATTAGCGATTGCTTAGAGTTCAGGAGGGGATGGAGGTGGGAGAGAAGTGGACGTAGCTGTGAGAGGACAGTGAGGGGTAAGAGTGGCCTCGTGGCGTAGAACTGTTCTGTGTCGCTGTCACTGGGGATGGCGTTTACTATGGTTTTATGTTTCCACTGGGGGAACTGAGTAAAGGGAACCCCTGTGTTATATCTTAAAACTGCATGTGAACCTACAATTATCTCAAAATAAGAAGTTTAAAAATAATCGTTAAGTGTTAAGTACAAATCCTAATGGTGGCTTTGTTTACACAGATAAACTTTCTCTGCAATTTATACAACCTGAAAGTATTCTATCTTCTTAATTGTGACATAGTTAGCTCTGTAGAATCTGTAGTTCATGATTTTATCACGAATGGATACCATAATGATCTTAGCTTACGGTATTCCATATTTTGGTGAATTGGTAGCTTGCTTTGGTCTGTGCCAAGCCATGAAGCCATGTCCTGTCCTTAATATACAGATCATATCCCTGGCTACTCACTGTTTCTTGTCAATTTTACCCTTATTTCAGCAATTCTTATTTCCAAATGTATTATTTCCACATACTCTGCTTTTCATATTTACATTAACCCATGTCAAGCTATATGATAGTTTTTGATATTTTGTACCCAAATTCAGTTTAGATTTTTTTTTACCTCATTACAAATCATTGTAAATGAACCTCAAAGCAGTATTTATGTCAAGTTTAGAAAACAGACACTTTTCTCACTACTTTAAAATTCTAGGTAATGTGGGACCAAGCTGTAGTCAGATATTTCAGATCAAAAGAATTGCATAGTACAGGTCTAGCTCACAGCCTTTAGAAATCTATATTAAATGTCCCAGCTGAGTGTGAACATGCACACACTTCAGGAAATAACCTTGGTATAGATGCAGCAGAGTGGAAGCACACAGAAGCTAGTGAACTAAGTAACTAACTGCCTGCCTGCTTCCCTTCTTTCCTTCCTTCCTTCCTTCCTTCCTTCCTTCCTCCCTCCCTCCTTCCTTCCTTCCCTCCTTCCCTCCTTCTCTCCTTCCCACCTTCCCTCCTTCCCACCTTCCCTCCTTCCCTCCTTCCCTCCTTCCCTCCTTCCCTCCTTCCTTCCGTGTTTAGTAAGGAACTACTTTAAGCCGGGCACAGTTGGGAACAAATGTTTCATAGTAGCAACAAATAGGTGATTAATATACTGTTCTAAGAATCCCATTTAGCTTGTGGAATAGTTCAGAGGTTACAGACTTGGACACTCACTCTGTCAAAAACTGAATTTTTGTAAAAGAACATTAAAAAAGTAATCTTCTTGGTGTAAATGTTCCCTAGCAACATAGTCTCTCTTGAGAAAAATCCAACCATAAGGATTTTATTTTCCAGGTTTGTTTCATTAATGCCCTCTTAATTGGGCTTTTTTCTCTTTTTTTTGGTAAATGTGTTATAATTTCATTTTCAGAAAAGTATTGTTAAAACATGATTTAGTATGGTTTCAGTTGAATAATTTTTTTATTCTCCTTTGGATTCTTTTTCTCCATCTTATTTTGCTACAGTTTTCTTTTTTTTTTTTTCCCATCACTTGAAGATCCTTTCTACTCACAGTCTTATCCTTTTCCTCTTTTACATATTTGTTTATTTTACTTTGCGTCTCAGGCTAGACCTCGTCTAACCAGAAAGTATTTGAGCTCAGAGTCTGAGGTCTTCACACTGATGTCACTGCCCCTTTAATTGGCAGGTGCCCCTCCCGAAGAAACTCAGATTTCTGGTACTTTCCAGTCACATGTTTAAGTTCTTTTAGCCCAGAGACAAAAACTAACCCAAAGGACTTACGGCATTAAGAAGGTTCTAGTGACTCTAAGGTATCAGTCATGGAGCACTATGGACTCTAACCAAAAATTACATCATCAAAACCCAAGATGTAGGATTGGAATGGAAGAAGGCCTCCAAATCAGGTACTGTGGGCATCAAGGGTGGTTCACGAAGTCTGCTGAGTCAAACAGCCAAACTGAAGGGCAGAGTACACAGGATTGGTGGGGACGATAAGAGCCTCCATGGGCACCCAGATGGGTTGCTTGCCAGTGAAGCATATACAATAATAAAACAGAGTCATAATAGGATTCCACTGTTTGGACCTTGATCATACCTTCAGATCAGTATAAGATATATACTCATTTAAATGAAGGTTGTTTATGTAAACTTGTCAAAAAATAGCTAATGATATTATGGTTCTTCCTTCTGAGTTATTAGACAAAATCAAAACTTAAAGAGATAATCTCTCTAATTTGTGAGACTCTATTAAGATGATTTATATTTTCATAAATAATGTATTATTACACTGTCTTCAGGCTAATTGAGTTAATTAGCATATTTAAACATGATAAATGGCAATCAACATGCCATTTCTACATGTAGACCAGACAGGAAAGTAGGATTTTTAAAAAATAGGTCATACACAAATTACCAGACCATTTTAATGGTTAGATTTTTTTTGAATTCATAAATGTGCTATTTTAAGAAGTAGATCCTAGAGAATAGATAATTTCTATAGACTTGAACATAATAATTATTCTTTAAAAAGATCGAAGGATATTTTCCATATTTAATGGGGATAAGATGAGAAACTTATAAGATAGGAAGTGAGAAACTCTGGCTGTGTAATGCGACCGATAGGAAAGGATGTACTCATAGCCTTCATGATCTCTGGACAATACACCTGTTTTTGAATTGGTCAGGGATTTTTGTCTATTTTCTTCACAAATTCCAAGCATTAGGAATTAGGCCTGGCAGAGGCACTTGAATATTTATTTACTGAATGAAACTAGCTTTTAAGGAAAATGATATAATCTAAGTAAGGGCAGTCTCATGGGTTGTCTCTGGGTATAAACGAACTGTTTATATGTTTCTAAGAAAGTGCTGATTGCATGCAAGCCGAGTTGCCCCATGGAGCAAGGCAGAAGTCACAATGCCTTGTACAACTTCACCTCAGAATTCGCACGCTGTCTTTTCCACAATTACCTATCAGTTAGATAGGCCAGCACTATTCAGTGTGGGAAGGGCCCACACGGAGATGCTCAGGCTGGAACTCAGCAAATACCAGCAGGTGGAGATTAGGGGCCATTATGGGGGTTCGTTCGCTGCCACAGGGATATCCTGATAATCCCTACCAGTGTAATTTCCATCGATGTACATTCCAATAGTTCTCATGTCCAGCTGATAAAAATAAGTGTAATTCTTGCGTATTATTCTCAACACAGTTTGGCATTAGTCAAGGTTTAATCCTCATCCTGAGATTCTCTTCCAGTTACCATTCGTATGTGTCCTGGATTCCCACGTGTTCCTTTGCGTTCCTCTCTCCTATGCTTGTTTTCTTGATGATCTCCTTTCCTCTGTGATTTTAGTCTCATCTTCCCACTCAGCCATCAAATTGGCATGGAATCATCTTTCAAAACCCTGGATCGATCTCATTTCTTGCTTCAGTTATCTCTTTACTAGGCTTCCCTTCATGTAAATTTTTATTATTTTTTTTAAGTTACTATTCTTGCTCTCGCTCCTCCACCTTGTATTCAATCTTCAACCAACTTGTAGTCAACCCTCAAAACTCCTCTGACTCTTCTCTGGGAAAAGGAACCCGTTTCTTCTCATCAAAGCCAATTAACAGTCTTCTGTGCCCAAAATGCTCAGCTGCTCAGCACCATTTGACACATGGCCATCCCCACAAAGAAATGCTTTCTTATTCTATTCTTAGCATTTGGGATCACACCTTCATGATTTTCCTCTAACTTCTCCATCTTTCCTTCTCATATTTTTTCCCAACTCTTCTGTCTCTGCTCAACTTGTGAAATATTAAATTACCTCAGGACAGATCCTTGCCTCCTTATTTTTTTTCCTTGGATCTCCATATGTTATTTTGTCCTTTCATATAGCTTTAAATGTTCAACTGTTCCTTGTCTCACATCAAACTGCCTAATGAATTAGATTTCGAATACATTTAACATGTGCAAATTAAACTTTGTATTTTAGTGCATGCTTTTACATTCTGTCATTTTTATAATAGCTCATGTGTTTATGACTTATCTTCCCAGAGTAGCTGTAAATAGTTACAGTTTTTAAACTGAATTGTATACTTTTATATTTGTTATGATATATAACACAATGAGAAGGAACGATTTGGTGCTGAATTCTTATTGAATTCAATTAATATATTAATATGGCAGGACAAATATACACTGTAAAATCAATACAGTCTCAACTCTAATCAGTGGAATAAATTTACTTGTAAGTTGTTAATTAACCTTAGTATAATAATTTGCACGAGCTGAAATGGCTAAAACATTATCTTAAGTAAACATATGTAACATTTTTAAAGGAATAGGACATGCTTTACTGAATATGCTTAAATGAATAAAATATGCTTTCATTCATTATTGTATATACCTTATGCACTTATTAAGTGATAGTTTACTTCACCACAATATTGAATATAGTTATCCTAATTAAGAATAACCGTGTGTGTGTGTGTATCTAAAGTGTGTGTGTATCTATAGTACTCAGTACTATACTGAGTACTTACCATGTGCCTGACACTAGGGTCACAATGGCAAACACACACACACAAACCTTTGCCCTCTGAGTTAATTTCTTTTAGGGCAAACAGATTCTCCTAAGAAAGGTACTGACGGCTTTCTTTATGTTCATGAACTCATATCAGTATTCTTATTACAAACAGTGCAAAGTTTTAGACACATGTAGATCTCCATAAATAACTCTGTGCTGATAAACTGTCATTATTTCTGTACATGGGTTAAATCGATACCCAGCTAGCTAGATAATGCTGATAGATGGGTAAAATACAGGCCAACACTTTCCCTCCTCTCTCTCTCTCTCTCTCTCTCTCTCTCTCTCTCTCTCTCTCTCTCTCTCTCACACACACACACACACACACACACACACACATCATTTTCAAACATACATGCTATGGTTTAGAAGATTCTAAACTAAAAAAAAATTTAAGATTATATGTTTCAACCTAATTCTATTTTTTAGGTATGGCTTTGCAAATTGAAATACACATTTTTTTCCCCCTTATGTTGGTGGACAGGGAGATATCTCCTCTACGTGACTCTGAAAAGAAGCTTTGATTATGTTTACTCTATTGAATATGATGTTTTCACTTCTCAGTAATTTCAGTAATCAAAAATGTATGTCACTTTCACTGCCCTCAATTAAATGGAAAGATAAAAGTTATACTTGCTGTTACCTTTCCCTGTCACCATAGTTATTTCTGATGGGTGGTGTGTGTGTGTGTGTGTGTGTGTGTGTGTGTGTGTGTGTGTGTTTTAAACCTAGAACTTGTTACACACTGTGTTTCACAAACTCCGCTCATGAAAATCAGGATTTTAACCCTGATTCTCTGTTGCATTCTGTTTCTAAGCACTGACATTATAATGCTGGCTTCAGAGATGTATAAATAAACTCCCTAACTTAAATAGGGAATAACAAGTAATACCTAATTCACCTGAGGTCATTGTAGGGCCAAGACAGGCAGTCTTAAAGAGGGCATTTTTAATTCTTAGTTAGAGCCTCCAGTGAAATAAGTACAAAACATCATAGACACCAAAGCCTTGTGATTCCTGTGTCCCTGGTTAATTACTCTAGGGTTAGAGAATGTTTAAAAGCTTTACACACTCAAGAGTGTAAGAAACACATTGCATTGTTGCACATTTGACCAGATGCAGCTAGTTAACATATCCTGTATGTTCTACTCAAATTAATATGATTAAAAATATTATGTATGTTTTTCCCACTCTCAGAGTGTTGGCTTGTCAGTAGTCCATTAGATTTTGGTAACTTATTGTTTCCCTCTCCAAAGACGGACTGTTATTGCATCTTTTTATTTATTTTTTCTAACCCGGACAGGGTTAAAACCCTCAACTTGAAAGACATATTGAGAGTTTGGCATAGGTACAGGGATTTCAAAGACCAGAGCCAAAGTTAGAATGTTTGTGCCAAGAAGAAGGAAGGAAGGAGCACATGACTGGACCCATCTGTAGTGAATTGCCTTTGATGATGCAACAAAAAATAATTAAAACCCAACAAAGAACAGTGAATGATCCCAGTGATGAATAAAATCCTCTGGAAGAATGATGATGATGCCGAAGCAGAAAAATAGCATTACTTCTAGGAAGAAACTGTGAAAAGGAAAATCCATTTCTTTAAAGAAGTCTGACTGCTTCTCTGCAGGCTCTGTCCCTTTATATTCTTTCCTAACCTCATCTTGGCACGAATATTTAATAAAGTTGACCATGGAGCCCTGAGCTGGAATGCCGCTATGCAATATCTTTGCAATTTTATGATCAGTAAAATATCATTATGCTAGAACATAGTAATCATTGTATGAGAATGAATTTCAAACAAAACAATAATAAAAGAATTAGCAGGATAATTATCTTTTAGATGTTAAAAACGCCATATACAGGAAATAAACATAGCAACACATGGACTAAAACTAGAAGACCTGCAATTTTTGGAGAAGTCAGTCATGAAATAAAAAACATGAAGGATTATGAAACAACATGCTGGAGAGAATTTAAGAATGACAAAGATATTATTACTCTATAATATGTGTTCATATAATGGTAATTGCTTTCTGGCTCCAAAGATAGAGATTTAGAGTGAAATTTTACAAATGAGAATTGTGTTTTTATACCTAATGATGAGACGTAGAATACTCTGGATCTATGGGTTATTGGAACAATGTAAAACAATTACTCCGCTATATAATCTCCTAAACCACATTTCACTTTCTGTCTAGAATTCTCTCCTGAAGTTTATTCATCTGCATTTTCATTTCCCCTTCAACATGGAAAGTTTATGAAGCTTCACTAATTGGGCTGGAAATTTCTATGAGAAATGCAAAGTGTAGAATAATGATAGTGTTTTCATTCTTCACTCCTATGATTCAGGTATGCCCCCAAGAAAAGTAGTTTAGGTGTGCTTTCTCTCTGTGTTCCCCTTTAGGGCAATCTCATCATGTTACCAGGCTCTGCTCTCGTTTGTAGTGATTAGAACTAACCTACTGCTAAACTACGAAGCCCCCAGTAAGCTTCGCGTGCCCTAACAGTACTCACTCTTTACTCATGGCTACTTGGGTTATGCTGTCAGGTTGGAAGTTGCCCCTTAAAATGAAACGACTGGGGTTCAACTAAAATAAAAAAAGTGCTCATTTTAATTGAAGAAGTTTTGCAAAGCCTAGTAATTACTATGTGTATGTGAGGTTCAGCCAAATTAGGCTTAGAAGATTTTATAAAGTCGTAATTGTTTCTATTGTTCCAACAGAGCCCAGGTCTAGATATTGTCCACTTACCATTCCACAACAAAATGCAATTCTATTTAATAAGTTTTATTCTGAATCAGTTTCTTTGGGGATAGAAATTTACTACTACTCTGTTAATAAATACCATAATAATTATTCCTATTATCTTTAAGGTACTTTATTTTAATTCAAATGACCATAATTTGGGAAAAATAGGCTTAAAAGTTAATACGATATAAAAATGACCGAAACAAACACCCGACAATAAAGTACTCTGTGCAAATAATGATGCTGAGATTTAAACTAAATGCATTAATCCATCCATGAGTCACCCTGTCTGCAAGAAGTATAGTACAGGTGTCACTTGAGTGTCAAAGGAAGAATCTCAGAATATTGAGGGACCCAAATGGCAGCTCGTCTTGTGTATAAAGAGATGAGACAACTGCCCCGGCTGTGAGCAATGAACAGAGCAGAAAGCGAGGGATCGAGGCCTTTGGAAGGTTGTGCATTCCATGATGCCCAGAGTGTCAAATATTAACAAAGTGGAAAAGAGACTGTATGATTGGCAGCTTTGTGTCTCCCTGAAGCACTTCCCCCTGCTCTCCTTAAAGGCCAGGATGCAGCAGGGTGTCTGGTTTCATTCAGCATAAGGGAGACCATTCTCACAATGACCACAGTTTGACATAGGAACAGACTGATAATTATAATAAGAATGAAATGGGAAAATGATATCATATGGGTAATTTACACTGAGAACTAATGTAACAGGAAAACATAAAAATATGAATGAAACCAATTTCAGAAGACTTACATAACATGTACAGCTAAAATAGACAAAAGAAAAAGAAAAAAAAACAATATGTTTAAGATATATATTTGATTAAATGAATTGAACCAAGAGGTGGGAAATCCTGCTCCTATTTCTGGAATTATGCCAATTGTTCCTTAATGTAATCTTAAGTAATTTCAACTCAAACAAAACTGAAAAACAAAAAGAGATGTTACGGTCTGCCCTACATGGAAACATACATTATCATGAGATTTGCCTCTTTATGTTAGATATGTCAAAAATTAGAGCTAAAGTCATTTTCAGTGCTACAATTAGAATATTTTAGAAATGCATTCATTGCTTTTGTGAAATAGACAATTCACTGTTACTTGCTTTTGTATTCAGAAGTTCCTCCAATTGTGTTCGGTGCTAAGTATTAACATTTGCTTTAAAAATCACATTGCTTCTTGTTCTCTGAGTCTTGAAATGGCCTTTCTCCAAAAGTGATAAAATTCTGAGCTGAGCATGCTTGGCGGCAGTTTCCAGCCACCAAACTAACATCAGGTACCAGAGAAGACTTAGTATCTCGCTAACAAAAGAGCATCTCTTTAAAACGGAATGTCAACAGATTCAAAGAAATTCAATAAAAAAAAAAAAAATTGCAACAGAGAGAAAGAGGATAGGATTGGAACACTTTCTAAAAAGCATATTATGTTTGACATGAATTATTTTTGAAGAAGTCTTTTAAAATATTATAGTTGCATATTTAATCACATCATTAAAAAAACGATTGGGGGCCATGTCCTCCCTATCTTTTCATCTGCCTGTGTGACTTTCCAAGACAGTGGTGATTTGCCTTTAAACAGCTAGTAAATGACAAGGCAAAGGAAACCCCAGCCCTTTTACATTAGTCTTAGAAAAATGTCATTTCCTTCTTCTTAACTTTAATAATAGAGTTTGGGCTGTTTATTTGGATTTTATTTCATTTTAGTCTTTACCCATTAGTCATGATTTCTCCCTTTTCCCTTCCTTCTCCTTTAGTGACTCATCCTTGTGGAAAAAGACAATGGCTTCTGGTGATTCCCAAGAAATAGTAGCGTTGGCTAGTTTACGGTAGATATACACGTATGTATACATATACAGCACGGTAGTAAATATACATAAATATGTGTGTATATATACATAGTGTAGTACCTATATATGTGCACATGTATGTATACGTATATATCTACGTGTGTGTATGTATATTTTACTGGAGGTTGACAAGTGTGGAATTGGACAGGACAAATGGATTAAACATGGAGACCTCTGTGGTTTAGGGCATTGTGGAGTGGATGACTGCAGGGTAACTAGTTTGTCCTTAGAGTCTCTTCAGAACCACAAGCTACCAACACAATCATACATCTCCCCTCCCCACTGAATCCCAGGGCACTATTCTCATCCTTGAGAATGAAAATTTACATATTTTTTCTAATTTTTATTTTTCTTTATCTCTCTCCCAAAACATCTCCTGTTCCAATAGAGCACAGGTCTAGATATTGTCCACTTACCATTCCACAGCAAAATAGGATGTGGGCTATTACTGTTCAAACAATTATCATTTATATTATAGAAATATGTTTTTAATTTGCTAGAGATTTTAATAATCAGTGTTCATATATGAACATATGTTGGTAAAATATTAATGTTTTTTATGTCAGGCATCATGGTAGAAGCTTTAAACAGTTGATCTCCAATCTTTACAAAAGACTGCAAGGTAAATATGACAGTTTTCATTTGCCAGATGTGGAAAATGACTCATAGTGGTTAAAAAACATGCCTAATTAGTAGAGATGTGGGTTATTTCCATTAGAATCCATCGAGCTCAAATTAAAGTAATTATAGATGAGTCGAGTTTGAAAACAGTGTGTGATTTTAGTGCATTTGTCACTTGCCACGTAGTCGAAGGAATGGGAATTACAAAAAGGGCGTTGTCCTCCCGTCCTGGTCTCATGGAAGACATCACTAACCGGTCATGGCATTTTGTCCTGCCAAGGCCACGTGCCATGACGGTACTCTCAGCTTTGAATAAGTGAGAGGAAACTCTGGCATGTTAAAGCTAACGCATTAATCTGATACCTTTGTTATTCTTTCGAATATGTTCTAACATTTTTTGAATCACTTTCCTCTTTTCGCCTATACTCACAAACACGTGTGTTTATGATTTGCAGCTTCTTTTCACTAATGAGAATGGCTATGAGGAGTATCTCCTGCTGACATCTAGCTCAGTGTATTGGGTTCACCTAACTTTCACCATATAAATTTTCTCTTAACTATAGTTTTACTACTTTTATTGTACTAGACTTTAGTATCTCCATTCTAAATCCTTGGAACAAGGACATGAATAAATAAATGCAATAATTATTCCTTCCACATAGTTTTTTTTTTTTTTTTGTCCTTAGTAAACTTCTTACCATTTATTGTTGAGTAATTAATTCACTACTCTTGAGTATTTGGGTCTCAGTGCTGTTGCCTGAGGCTTTAAGGGACATGCATGGCCCTTTTACAATATTAAACCTTAATGAGCCTGAATCTCGTATTTTTATACACATAATAAATTGAAAGACTAAACCAAATCAAACTTTCATATTTTAGTTCTTATCCTGGTGTTTCAGCAGTTAAAATGTCCAGATAATAAATTATAGAGTGAGTGTTGTTATTACCTTTTTAAAGAGAAATACTGCATTTGGCTTAGCAGAGACTTGTTCCTTGTCGCGTCTGTTAGTGTAGTTCTCTGAATCCAGGCAGTGTGCAGCAGCTTGGGCTTTAAATTCAGATGAAACTGGGTTCAACCTCTGCTCTACTACATTTCTTACTAAGTGTTTTCAGCTTCAAATTTCCTCACTGCTGAGCTTGATTTTTCTTATTTATAAAATAGGTTAATAATAGGTGCTTTGGGGGGGGGGTTGTTATTAGCATTATATAGACTCTATCTAAGCCCCTAGGATAATTACAGCTACTATTATGTTAATATTATTATAATTTATACATAATATATACACACATAAAAGCCAAAAAAGGTTCAATATTTTTTTTAAATTTATTGAGCATCTTCTGTATCGAACATACTGTACTCTAGGCATCTTCGATAGAGGAACATAGTGAAATGAGACCTAGAATTTCCCATAAAGGAATGAAACACACATGTATATTACATATAACTTTTTGTACACATAGGCAAGCAAACCAAACATGAAATCACACGCAATAATTTCCTGAGCTGGTAACATCAGAGTCTGTTAATACTTAACCACTTTTTCATCACCTGTCCAGAGTCTCTGACCAGCGTCAACTGTTCTAGGTCAACGTCCCCACCTTGTGGACAGCATAAAGAACAGTTTGACCCAATATCACTTGTCTTCTTGGGGTGGGAGATGAAGCGCTAGTGATTAGGAGGTGAGTGGATGGTCTCTGAGAGTTTCGCCCAGCTTTTACCGTGTGCTCCATGTTCAGTTAATGCCATCAAAGGCATTCCGTCTCTGTGAAGCACAAACATATGTGTTAACTTACTTCCTCTTCTCCTTTCTCTTTGAAATCCCATCAAGGCAACTGCTCAAAGAACATTTCTCTACCTGAAACTGCTCTAATTCTGAATCCTTTAACTCTGAAATTCTAATCTCTGAATAATTCCTTTTGTCATTTTATTTCTCAAATTACTAAACATTTTTTTTCTATTTCATGGTTACCCCAAATTCTCTTTATTCTCCTAATCTCCGCCTCCATTCTCCATCACCATCACCACCATCATTTCCATTATAAAGAACTACTGAGTACTTGCCAAATGCATAGGGATGTTCAAAATCCTTTCCATGTATCATCTCTTCTAATCACAGCCTTCTGTATTAGGTGCCACAACTTTTCATGGCACTATCTATAAATTCAGAATCTAAAAAGCTCTGAAGATTAAAAAATATTTTTTTAATTTATTCATCAAAACCTGACTCAAACTGACACAAGCTTGTTTACAGTCTTTATTACATTAACACAAATAGTCATGTGTTTTACTTCAGAAGTATCCATATATTATGTAATTGATAGTACAAACTTGCTGGACATAAACCTGAAATATGGTATATGTACTATAATATATTTCTAAAACTTGACAAATTCTGAATTGAAAAACACATGTGATCACAAAGGTTGGAAATAAAGTACTGTGAATTAGTATTGCTGTCATATCCATTTTACAGCTAAAGAAAAAGAGGCCAAAATAAATTACGACTTACCCAAAGTCACACTAGCAAGTGGCATAACTAAGATTAGAACATAATCACTGCGCATCCAGAGTGTGGGCTCCAGGCATGTGGCTTCTTCTGATAAATGCTGTAACCCTAAGCTTTCTCAACTCTGCCCTACACATTTTACTTCCATATTTTTAACAATTTTTACATGATTCCTAGTTCTTGATTTTGGGCTACTGAGAAAGCCAAGTGCTTGTACTGATGATCAGTTTCATCATGAATTTGTGATCTCCAATCTCAACTAGGTCTTTAATGCAGTTCCTAGAGTTTCCCATTCATTGTAAAGCAGTGTTTATGCCCAGATACTTCAGTCTCTGCTCCCCAAATTTTACACCTTCTCAGTGATCCCTACCCTAGCACAACTCACTTGCACATTGTGTCCATGTTTTCCTCCATAATTCCACAACTGATTCTCACAAATCCATTCTGCCCAGTGTCTTCAGCTTTTTCTACTAAAGATCTGATTTTTTTTCACAGCAGATCGGATCAAGTCCCTCCCTAACTTAACTGTCAGTGGTTTCCCATTGGCTGTAGGAATGAGTCTTCAATGCTCATGATGAAATTAAAGACACTTTCCATAATATGGCCTTGGTCTGTGTGTCGTGTCTTGACTCCATAGTCCTCAACTCACTTTTGACATTCTAACCACATAGGAATATTCAGGGCTCCCAAAATATTCAGAGACTTCCACACCCCAGTGCCTTTCATCATGAGGTCCTTGCTTGAACTGTCCTCATGTACTCTGTGTACCTGATGATAGCTTGTTCAGTTCTCAAAGCCCAGTTCAAATGCTACACCCTTTATTGAACCCTCATAATTTCACAGAGGCCCTTAATTTCACTGCAGCTCACCAAAGTACTATACCTTTTCCTCTAAAATATAATCGAATTTACTCACACTCGAGTATAATAGTTAGGTGGTGTTTTTGTTCCCATTTATATGTGAGCCCCTTAAGTAATAACTCCTTACTTTTCTTTTTGGCACTAAGCTCAATTAATGGCATGTAAAAGACACCTAATAAAAACTGATTTAAATTAAGATACAGCATTCATGTGAATCATTTCTATTCAGATTTCATTACTAGTCTTCACCTTCATTAGGGAATATGAAAATGTAGTGAGCAAGTTAAACATGCCTCCTTTGAGTTTATGTAAAACAAGCATCATTTTGAGTTTTGCTTCTATCATAACATTTTATCAGCAAAAATGCCCGACTTAGATATGATACTCAATATATGGTCTTAAGAAATTAAAAAATAACGAATAAATTTGTTTCATCATATTGGGGTTCTATCTTCAATTAATAGATAATTCTTTATCCTACTTAATTCCTAAACTTTGTGAACTGAAGGCTAGACTTCTCTTTTGTTATCACCTTAATTCTCCAAATAATATAGTATTTTTATCTTTATGCTCATATATTAGGTTTGCAATCCTTTATTGTATATTTTTATTTCATTAATATATTTGAGAGATAACATTTGGATATCTTTGACTTGCCTATTACATACCAAATGGCTTCTTATTTTGGCGAATCCAGCGATTTATTCAAGCAATTCTCCCATTCTTTATATATACGTACAATGTACTTCTCCGAATAGTAACATCCTTATACCTTTTCTTTTGTGTCTACCATTAGACAGTATTGGTTTTCAGAGCATTTTGAATAGAAAATATTACTTTTAATGCTCTACCGAAAGTTTTTTATTCATGTTTTATAAACAACATTTGCCAGTGTCCCTTTCAAAAGAAAAATTTATACAAGGATCTTAGCTGAGGTTTGCTGTTCTTTTGTACACATTTGTTGTTCGGCTAACATATATTTGTTTTATTTTCTCTCTCATTATTCCCCACCCCTGGAGGAAGACAGTAAGCTGAGTGATGTCCAATAATTTTCTCATAAACTGCTGTTCTTCTGTTTGCATCGAATGGTTGGTTATCAGCCCTCATGGACAGCAGTGTGCCAAGGACTGATAGAACCAGTCGTGACTGACATTTTGCTCCAGACCTTCTTGGCTCCTATTATTATTCTTCCTGTCAGAGGCTTCCTAAGGACTTCTCATTTTTTATTTTTTCAACATTGTTCTTCTATGTTCAACCATATGAATACCTTTCTCCTTCAGGAACCAAATGTAGTGTGAAAGACAGTAGAAACCAGCCATCAACCACTAAGTCAGAAAGCACCTTGAGTGTCATAGATTGGGAATTTTAATTGGGTTAGTGAGCCTTTTCTATAAAGAGAATATAGTAAAGACCTTGCAAGAATCATTTTGAATGTAACTTTGTCGGAACAATCAGCTCCGTAGCTGATTTCTTATTATAGATAATTCTCCCTCCTATGTATCACCTAAGATTTAGCACAATTACAGTATGTCTCAGGAAATTATATATAGGGTTGTATTAACTCACTATTTAGAGTATATACCTCTTAATACTTTTAGTGAGTTTTTAAATGTTTATTACAATAAGTTATATAATTTAAACCATTAAAATTAGTTTTTTCCTATGTTAGAGAAAGAATCCAAAATCCAGTGGAAGTTTTATAGGGAAGCTTTGAACCAACGATTCCACGCAACATCTTAGTTCACCAAGTTGAAATGAAATATACATTCATTGAATAAACAAATGCCTTTTTAGTGCCTATACTCTGCCAACCTCTATTTTAGGCATGGGATATCAGAGAGGAATAAGATGGAGGAAGCTCTCATCCTTACGGACTTAAATTGTGATTGGAAAGACAATGAACAATTGTTAAAATAATTAAAACCCAAAATGATATTAGAAAATGAGAAGGAAAAGTCGCTATAAACATTAAAGTAGGTTGATACGCTATGAGTGAGGATGGAACCCACCCCGAAGGTCCTGGGAGGGCTTCTCCAAGGTGACATTTGGAGAGAAAATGATAATCACTAAATATTACAATCCTAAAATTCCTGTAGTTGCATTCCTGATAGGGTTTTCTCTTTCTCCCTCAAACTTCTAATATTCCAGTCCCCTGCCAATAGTTCTAAAAGGAAGTTGAAATATTTTGGATGTTTTATAATAAATATATTTTCAGATTACAATCTTTCTTTTATATAGACATTTGGTATCACTTATGTAATGCACTTTATTTCCTCTACACAAATTTGTATACATAGACATACATCCCATCTGTAGTTATTTATGGAACCTTACTATGTGCAAGACACTGTGCTTGGTACTAATTATAGGATTTTAGCCAGCATTATAGTGTTTTTATGTAATGGGAGAGAACTGTTTATCACATCATCACACTGGTGAAGACTCTGTATAATTACAAGTGTGATAACTGCTATGAAGGGGAAGTGCATAGGGCTCTCAGAGTCTATGGTAGGGAGGTATGACCTGGCTGAGATCAATGAAGGCTGCAGGAGGCAGTGATAATTCCAATGAAACATAAGTGGGAATTAACTCAGTCAAACAGTGGAAAGAAAAGGAGCACTGTATATAAATGTGCTGAGATGGGAAGAAGCTTGGACCATTGGAAGATTGAAAAACAGTGAGTGTAGCTGAAACAGGAAGAATGAAGAGATGCCTGGTAGGAAATGAGGTTGTTTGGGCAGATGGCCTCTGAAGCCCTTCAGCGTGAGATTGTGTTGTCTTCTAACTGAGAAGTAGCCACCTTCTGATGTCATAATATGGATGTTGATTTCATAATATCACTTGATAGGCCAAATTTTGTGTATAGCACATCAGTCATGCTGCTTATCGATCATACACACACTGCTTGTTCAGACATGAGTTACTCCACCACTGCAACAGATGTGTCCATGCAACGGCTGTCCTAAAAGATGGTACGCCAGAAACTCATGCTTTCTTCATTAAAGAATATCTTAATGGCACACTCAGGAGATGATAGAATGGTCACGATCACATATGCTGTGACACTCCTGGTGTCCAGGCCCAACAACTTAAAACAGTTCACTTCAGGCCATTGCAGTAGGGAAATTCCTTAACTTTGCTACCTATATTTGAGGACCTAAAGACAACTGACAGATATTGTATTATTGAACATAGAATAAAAAGAACAAGTGAACATGGAGAAAAAAATTAATATCTGTATGGAAAATGGAAAGGCTCAAATGAGAGTCACATATGGGGACTTCATGACCATTATATAAACAGGGCACAAACTATTCATGAACTTGTCTAGACCATGGTTAAGATGTAGGTTCTAATACCAAAAGATCCAGCTGTAATATGGGGAAAACCCACAGATAGATAGATGATAGATTAGATAGATATTTATTTAGCTATAGATACTAACATCACATTTATGTGTTTGCATGAATGAAAGAGAAACTAAACTTTCTAATAGAATATACATGGATTTATGATTCTGTAGTTGGAAACTCTGAACAGAAAGATCGATATGGTAAAAATGAATATAATTATAAAAAATTAATTACACAACTTCAACTTGCTTGATCGCTAATCTTTGCATTAAGCTGTCTATTTACCTGAGAGGCCTGATTGGTTGCCTAATTTTTAAAGAAAATTGTTGAGAAATAATTGTTTTGGAATTAAAGGAAAATTATTCTAGCAAAAAATTGTGAGGATATACTGTTTGAAATTTTACAGAATATACATCTAAAACCACACACATCTACCCAATGAGAATATTGATTTAACCCTCAAAATTTTCTCACAGGGCAGAAAACTTTCTATAAATACAAGAGCCATTAACTACAGATTTTACTCCAAGTATAATAGCTGTTTGCAAGGTATTTCTATGGAAGAGATCTTATGCAAATTTAAAGTAAACTACACTTGATTTCATTCTATTTTAAAAATTCAAAATAACATTAACATATATAAACTATAAATATTTTGATGTTTTAAAGAAATGTTTAGTGTTTAATTTTTAAAATACTTTGTATTTTATATGATTTAAAGATAAAGATAAATTTATCTGCTAGACATAGATATCGTTCCAAATTCTAGCCATTCTACTTACTAAAAGATAATTTTCAAATACTTTGTTATAACTGTAGAAGGTTTTAATAGTTAAATCATCCATATAGTTTCAAATTTTCAATATTTAATTTTGTTCACAGGCAGAATACAAACTAGGCTGCTAAGACAGTGATTATGGCCAAACATATATTAAATGAATTTGATTTTCGTTGGGTTCAAAATGACTTCTGTATGTCTTTACATCTTTTTTATGTATCATATGTGTGTTCAATTTCTTATGAGCACTATGTTCATTTAAACATTCTTTAATTATTTGTAATCCTGAAAATTGAAAAAAAAGTTCAGAAACAAAAATAAAGTTTATATTTAACCGGAATATTTGGAAGCTAGTCTCTATTATCCAAAAATAAGTAAAGGCAAATGGTTCTTATAGTTCTCTTTTTCCCTGGCTTTCTCAGATTTGATTTGATAAATTCTAGTTATTCATGTTTATATATATATATGATATATAGAGAGATAATTATATGAAATAATATATTAATATATAGATACAATTATATAAAATATAGAGAGCATATTTTTAATTGTATATTAAAATCTTTTATTTCAGAATAGTTTTAGATTTATGTAATTATTGAAAAGGTACTGCAGAGAGTTCCCCATATACCCCACACCCCAGTTTCCCCTGTTTAATATCCTACACTTGTATGGCACATTTGCCACAATTAATTAATAAACTAATATTATACCTAATTAGTAACTAAAGTTCATACTTTATTCAGATTTCCTCAGTTTTTCTCTATCTTTTTTTCTGTTGCAATAATCCTGCCTTTTTAGCCTCTTCTTGTTTGTGACAGTTTCTCAGACTTCCCTTATTTTCGATGGCCCTGACAGTTTTGAGAAGTATCGGTCAGGCATTTTGTAAAACGTCCTTCAGTTAGTATTCAACCTGGTGTTTTCCTTGTGCTTAGACTGGGAGTGACGTGTTTGTGGAGTCAGAGCACAGAAGTAAAAGGCTGTTCTTATATCACCTCAAGGGCACGCGCTATCAACACGCGGTACCACTGTGATAGTGGCCTCGATCACACAGCTTGAGGTAGTGTTCGTCAGGGCTCTCCACTGTAAAGTCACCCATTTAGCCCCCTTTTCATATGATACTCCCTGGGGAAAAGTCACTATGGGCAGTTGCTGAGGGAGTGAGAAGCTACGCTCCCCGTCCTGAAGGGTGGAGTTTCTACGTTAATCATTTGAAGTTCTTCAGAAGGATAAAATGGTCTGTTCTCCTCACTACTTGTTCGTTTGTTTACTTATTTAAATTTATTGAGGTGACATGGGTTAATAAAATTATATTGGTTTCAAGTGTACAATTCAATAATGTATCAAACGTGTATTGGATTGTATGTTTGACCATTTATATCAATGTGGACTCACTGATATTGCACACTGGGGATTATAATCCTGTGTTACTTTACTTATTTTGTTGCTCAAGTTGTTCCAGCTTTGGGCATTGGGAACCCTTTCAGTTGGTTCCTCTGTCACCTCTGACACAGCCCCATCATTGTGGGCATTTATTTTTTTAAACACTTTCTCATTTTCTAATGCTGTAAGATGCCCCAGGCTCATGTTGTATATTTTCTGAGCCAGTCCTAGAATCAGCCATTTTCTCCAAGTGTTCTTGGTTCCTTTTATTGAGGAATGGTTCTATAAACCAGATCCGGGCTCTAGGTGTGCTCCTAACTAGTGAGTTCTTATTGCTTGTAGTATCTCTCAGCTGATGGAGCTGAAATATATGTGTGTATATACAAACCTCTCTATATACACATATCTATATGTATTTTTATATGTCACCATCTGTATCTAGACTAATCTTAATGCAAGTTCATACTGTCTTCTACTATAATTTTACCAAATAGATTATTTTTTATTTCATCCCTCACTTATCTGTAATCTCTCACTCCAAAGGTGAGAAAATTGGCTCCCACTGTCCTCTCTGCACTTAATCAATTTTCCAGTTGTAGTATGCATGCATGGTGGCTTAGGGTGGTTAACCCATGCTCTCATAGGAAAAAAAAAAAAAAAAACTTTACCAACTAGAATGCAGTGCTTATATGCAGTCCCTTTGCCTTTAGTCTTACAAACTCCACTCGTTTCCACATTTCCTTAGGTCAACACCATCCTTCTCCATCCTTCCAGTGAGATCATATCATACATTCATAATACATTTAGATGGTTTTGTCACAGTTTGCATTCTTTCCTGGGATATTTCAATCTCCTATTTTTTTTTTAATTGCATACATTAAGGTTTTTAACTGCCTTGATATCTCTCAGATATTGTAGCTAGGAATCGAATTACTGATTTCTGTAAAGTCAGGCAGTCATTGTTACAAGCAATGGGGAAGAAGGACGTGACTGTACAGGATCTCCCCTACAACCTGTACTCTTTTCGCTCTCGCCAGCGGCCCTCTCCCCTAGACTGCTGCAACCCGCCCCGCTCCCCCACCTCTAGACACTGGCGCTCACGACGACCAATAGACCTCCACGGTGCTTTCTCAGCTTCTGCTTATTTCTTCTTTTCTTTGTTCTCTGTTCGTTGTCCCACAAATCCAGCCTTCCCAATAGTTGCTATAGTTTTTCAGGATTGATGGTGGGTGAGTGAGCCACCAGCCATTGCTAGTTTGCCATATGACAATATCGTTGTTTCTTTATCTTTATCTTTTGACTATTATCAGTAGTCAAAAAAAAAATAATGGAGACGTATCCCATTCACCTTGTAACACACATTGTACTATATCTATAAATAGATTTTATAATAAGTATGTTATTTATTTTAAAAATTATAAAATTTTAGTGGCATAAAAAGCCAAACAGGTCAAACAATAAATGATATTGCAGAGTAAATTAATTCAATATTTAAATATTTCAGCTGTTCATTAAATTATTCTAATATTCATTTGGGAGAATGAATGTATGAGAAAATCAAAAGAAAAAAATATTAAGGATGAAATGCGACCTATTAAAATGCAAAATTAAGACTCAATATGTTCAAATACAGGAACTTTACCACTATTTAACATGTCTTTACTTTCCCTGTTAATAATATTCATGACTTAATTTTTTCCTTTACATACATTTAAAACCATGTGAAACTGTGTTTTAACTTTTCCTCAATCATTGCACATAATTTAGAAAATTCTAGAGTATAAGGAAAGTTGATTGTATTTACTCATATTTGGTTATGTTTTTTTCCTCCATCCTGATGTTTCAGGATTCCTTCTTTCATCATTTGCCTTCTGTTCACAGAAGTTCCTTTAACTGTTTGTGTAGGGTATGTCTACTGGAGACAAATTTTACTTTTTCTTCATTTGAAAATGTCTTGAGAGGAAAGGTCTTGGGCCCCTGGGGTCCAATGTAGGTAGAAGTCTAAACTCCTTACTCAGCCTTTGCCGCTGGGGTTGGGGAGTCAGACTGTAATTTTTCTGTGGTATTCTGTGAAACAGCTATCAACTAAAAGTTTTCTTTCTTTCTAGACTTCTCCTTTCCTGATCTTTAGAGTACTCTGTGCTTGTTGCATTTCTGCCAGATTCTCATGTCCATTTTGGGATATGTAATACAAGAAGAAAATTTAGGAAACTTACTACATGTAGTTAGTTCATCGAGTCCCAAGGTCCCTAGCTGGTCTGCCTTCTCTCTACCATTCAGAATCTTCTGTGTCTATATAAATCTATATGTAGTGTCCTGGGGTTTTAGTTTTTTATTAGCAGAAAGAATATGGAAAATAAGTTCACTCAGGTCTTCCTAGAAGAAAAAATATATATAGTAAGCATGACATTGATGAATAGAGCTCAGAGACTGATACAGAAACTCTTGAAACCCAAAATATGAGAAAGAGAAAAGAGTTGGAGAAAAGAATTGATCAGTTGGTTTTGAAAAAATTGGCTAATAATTTGTAGAAAAGTAATATATTCAACTCAAACATACAAAACTGAAATTTCAAGTGGTTGCAAGTATATAACAGCTTATTAATCTATATCTACAACTACAAGTCGCACTATCATTTTAGTATTTCTTATTGCCTTTCTTTCCATGACTCAAAAGAGAAAGATTGGCATGAAGTACGAAGACAAACACACTACAAAAATAAAAATGCATCATATAAGATAAAGGGTCCATATGCATAATACATGAGAAATCAATGAAAAGTTAGCTACAAGTTAAATTATGAAAAGAGAGCATTCTTTTCCATTTTTATAATTTAATCATGCTTTAATTTTAAATTATTAGTGTGACGATCACTTTTCAGATGTTTATTGTCTTGGATTCTTGATTTTAACATCCATGTGAATGTAAGAGAAAAACTCTTAGGCAGTGGAAAAAAGATATGAGTTCGAATTGAGAGATTTTTCTTGTTCTCAATTTAGAAAGAATTGAATCAGAATATTAAGGAAATAAAGCACTAATGAATGTGGAACAAAGCTTTAGGGATTGATATGTAACCACTTTTTAAAACATTACTCTTATTTCTATTTCTGTTGTAATTTTATGGTGATTTATGACTCTCTCCTATATTAGATTATCACTGTCACATAATAGGCACCCTTTTTTTTTTTAACTTTTTATTTTTGGTATCTAACATAGTATGTGGTACTGTGTGAGCATCAAATGTTTGCTTAATAAATGAATGACTAGATGGATAAGTCAATAAATAAATAAATATACATTGCACATTTGGATGAATGCTTTTGATAATTATGTGGGAAGATTTGATATGTTATATTCAAAAGTGAAATGATAGTAAATATATTAGAATGATATTTTACAATAACCCATCATTAGGTTGATATGGTTAATTTTCAAAAGAATTCTCTCTTTTTTTCTTTTCCTACAACATAAAATGACAATGAATATATTATTCAAATACTTTTTTATGAAAAGGCCAGTTGTAATATTTAAGAAAGATTTCTCATTTTATTGATTAAAGTGATCACACAGCTTTCTTCGCTGATATTTGTAGAAAACTCTTTGGGGCTATGCAGAGTTGATAAGTGGCTCTATGAAGTACAGAAGCAGATTAAAAGGAAAAATTAGCGAAGTGAATTAAGTTTCTAAATTAAAACAGACTTTATCAATATCCATGCCTGTTATATAACTATGTGTCAGAAAGACCCTTTCTACTTTAATCTTTAATTTAACTAATCATTTCTTTGATTCCAAATCACTAAGACATCACTGAGAGTCAAAGACTAACCTTGAAAAAAAGGCTTCTCCTTTTTAGTCATCAGAAAATGTGAAATTCCATTAATTAGGTGTGAATTTTTCATCCTCTTTAACAGAGAAGTTATATGAGTCTCTGACTGTAAAGATTTGATGTTGTTGTTGTTGTTTTGGAAAGGATGTTGAGTGATCTATCTATATGCTGTTAGTTGTTTGTTAAGTTAATTTTAGATTAACTGATATGTAGTTCCCCTTTCTCCCTATAATTCAGCAGAGGAAGAACCACTTGATTGATTTGTGTCTCCTTCAGCAGAACAAAGAGTCAACCGTATTTATTAACATTAATTCCCTAAAAGCATAAAACTGTGAATGCATAATTCCTTTGAATCCCTTCTTCATACATTTCTTTTTTTATGTGTTTCACAACTGTATGCTATAAATATATCCACCATTTTGATAACAGATTTCAGAGACAAAGTTTTTCTTGTGAATTCATCACGAAAACATAATATTGGACCATGAGATATTAATTATTTTGGGCTAACTGTATACATAATGCTATAATATATATATGTGTATATACGTATATTATTTTTATCTTTCATTGCTATGTATTCATCATCACAATTTAATAAATGTGTAATTCCCAGGAAGAGCTAGACCCAGAATAGCAACGAACAATAAATTCAAAGGTAAAATCTCAATTTCAGGACATGAGTAGAAGGTTCAGGGAGTTTCCAGAGCTATAACCCAAGGCTTCTGTAGACTGTTCAGATGCCATTAGAGTCAATGGCCTTTGTGTACACTCAGAGAGAGGTGGACTGAAATGGTGTCTCGGAAAATACGAAAGCAAGTTTA
This sequence comes from Rousettus aegyptiacus, assembly GCF_014176215.1. Lineage (NCBI taxonomy): Eukaryota > Metazoa > Chordata > Mammalia > Chiroptera > Pteropodidae > Rousettus > Rousettus aegyptiacus. The sequence goes on along the minus strand of NW_023416285.1, from coordinate 87,912,331 downwards.
TTGCGACATGCTAGCTTTGCTTTTGGAACACACTTCAGTAGATTGATCTGCCTCTGTTTTGATGAGTTAAAGTGTATCATAGCTAACCCGAGTTCCAGTATTTTTAAACCAGTTATCACTGATCAAATGCTTCTCTTCTAAATGCTTGTGTTTCTTCAACTCCCCCTCCCTCTCATCTCTCTCCTCCTCCTCCTCCCCTTTCTCCTTTCTCCTCTTTCTTCTTGATTTAGTTATTTCTCTAACACACACTTCTTTACTTTCAGAGAGAGAAAAGGTTATCAAACTTATGGCAAGAAAGTCAGCAGAACTCTGGTGATTATTGGCAAAAGGCAGTCATCCTGCTGGGAAAGTTAAGGAATTTTGAAATTACATTTTAAGGTATCAGAATAGGGAACTAGGAGGAGGGGCTGCAATTGATGACATTGAATTTAAAAACTGCATGACTGTAAGTTTCTGGAAATCACTTCCATTTGGTAGCCCACTTATAATCTAGCCATTTTATCTTTGTCTCATGTTTATAAAATGTTTCATTGGGTTATATATTTTATATGTAGATAAAAATCAACTGAAAGAAATAATTTTATAATTGTTGAACCTACAGCTACATGTTGAGATAATATTTTCTCCATCTTCCAGTCAGTCGCACAAGTAATTTCTCTTTCTTCCATACTATCTCCTTTCTAACATGGAGAAGTTTTCTCCTTCGAATTTATTTCCAAAAAAATTTATTTTCAACAGCAAATAAAGTGTAATCCTAATATTTACATACATTTATCTAATTTAAATTAATTTAAAATGAACCGGTAAAAAAGGGTTAGAAAGCCAGTAGTTAGTGAATATAAGAGAAATAAAAATCAATTCCATGGTATAATTGAAGTAGAACTTGAGTTGAGAGATATGCTTAGGAGATTTAAAATGCTATTCTAGCAAGTGAACAGTAACTTGAAAAAATATGCTATTTATTATGCTTCCAAATGTGAAGCATGATTATACTTAGGTTTTCTTAGGAAAGTACCCAGAAACGTCAAAAATAATTATAAATACATTTGTACATTTTTGTAGTTGGCAGAGTTCTTTCTGAGGAATTATTTCTTCTGATTTCCAAATTCATACAGTGTGATAGATAAGCAAGTGAATGATATGTTTTCCATGGTTTTCTACGCCGGTTCACTCAGAGGCAGACCCCTGGGGCTGAGAGCTAAACTTAAATGTTATTTGATTTTATTGTTGCTCTCATATTAAAGCATGACTTCACTGAGGCAGTTCAGAAATGCGACTTTGGTGTTTGGTGATTTTATAGCATCTGCTCTTTTTTTACGACCAGGGCTGCTTCAAAGGCTTCTGCTTAGAAGTCAGTCCTTTCGAGTTTCGTATTCCACACTACGTTTCCAGGAATGCGTTCCATAAAGTCAGAATATATGCGCCCCAGATGATTTGGGGAGCCCAGAGTTCCAGGTATCTATGCCACGCAGAAGACAGGATTTGGGCTTGGGGGTGCTTGGAGGAGGGTGCCTGGACAACAGAAAGGAGGTTTCTGAGCATATCATCATGAAAAGGTGTCTTAGAAGTGAGAATGTGCTTCATTAACTCTTTTCTAGTAACTTTTCTATTAAAACGCGAAATTTCTATTTTAGTCGGTGTACAAATGATTCTGGCAACTTGGACAAAAATTCTTCAAAACTTTTTCTAAGATTTTAGAAAGAAAGTGCTTTTATTAAACAAGAGAGATTCCTTTCCTCTCAAGGGAAGCAGAATGATTTCTAGATGGGTTGATTCGGAAATGAAGGAAAATGGAAAATTATTTTTTCAACTTTGCCAGGTTTTATGTAGAAGTTTGCAGTGTTTTTTCCCCTCCTGCTTTTAAAGTCCTGTGAAAATTTACAGGATTATTATTGATTTTATTTTGTTCAATTCAGTATTCAACTTACTAATACTTTAATATATTATATTTAGTGATAAACTGTTTTTAAGACTATAGTTCTCTCTATGTCATAAATAATAAAGAGGGAAATGCAGTCAATTGTAGGTAAATATAGTCAATTGTGTATTAAATATATTTTAAGGAAAAAGTAACCATTGATTTTAATAGCCTGACCTGCTACAAATAATGATTTTCAAATTATGTTCTGGTCAAGATAAAAAGCAAAAAAAAAAAAAAACATTATGAAAAAGTGTGAAAGACTATGTACAGAACAAAAAAAAACCCAATTCCTTAGTTTAAGTTATATACTTAATAAAATATCAGTACCATGAAATATGGATAGTGAGAAACAGTTTAGAATATAAGACTCGTATTCTAAATTACGATTGTAGTTTAGAAGATAATAATAGTTGACAAAACACCTAAAAATAAGAGAGATACTATAGAATAGTGGTTAAGAACAAGGAGTCTTGAATCAAACTACCTGGGCATGGACTCTGGCCCTACCACTGACCGGCTTGGGTGAATTTCTTTATTCACTTTGCCTCAGTTTTCTCATCAATAAAATGGGGATGATAATACTTTCATCATAGATTTCTGTGAATATGAAATGTGTTAATATGTGCAAAGTGCTTAGAATAGTTTTGGCACTTAGTGAAATTTAGGTTTCATACTTTATTGTTATAATTATCTTTTTTTATTATTAACTCTACCATATTCTCCAACGGTGCTTTATCACTCTGTTTTAGAAAACCAACTTCAAATCCTATGCAAATAAGTCACCATAGAGTCTATCAGGGAATTGTTGCTATTTCCCATTTGAGATGAGGAAATTAAAAAATGACTTAATGTTCATTTCTGTCACCTCCTGTCAATCACAAAAGACCACATAATGTAAGGTACCATTTATATAAGATGTCCAGAACAGCAGATGTGTAGAGACAGAAAGTAGATTAGTGGTTACTTAGGGCTGAAAGAATATGAGATGGGGAATGACTGCTAATGAACATGGGGCTTCTTAGTGAAGTGATGAAAATATTCTAAATTTTTAATGGTGATCATTGCGCAACTTCATAAATACACTAAAACCATTAAATTGTAGACTTCATATGGATTAACTTAATGGAATGTAAATTCTGAATTATAAATCAATAAAGCTTTTAAAAATAAGAAAGAAATGGGGGAGAATTCTAGAGAGACTGTGATGGTGGCAGATTAGCTATTGGATTTTCTAAAGTCCTCACATCAAAACAGTCTGAGCACCTAGGTAGCAAAGTCAGTAGCCATGGAAAACATACACAGTAAAATTAAGTGAGAATTCATCTCTCCAAACCCCATATGCAAGCAAATGGGGGCAAACTGCCAACAACAGCAAGACCTGTGTGGTATTTATGCCTATAAGAGAGAAGGCAGGAGAGTCCCAATGGAACCAACAGATACCCATTGGGAAATCAGTCAGGCAGTTTGAGAATGGCAGCTAAAACTGGGAGGGATTTTCCGGGCTTCGAGAATGAGTGGGCCCAAGGGGTGTGTGGCAGATCTGTAGGACTGGAGAGGTCTGGATGTCATGAACTCCCAAAATGGATACAGCAGGATTCCTTTCCAGGACAGCAGACCATGTTTAAAACCAACACAAAAAGTGAACAAATCAATACACCCCTGGGAACAGAACCAAACTCGAGTGGACCAGGGGCAGAAGAAGGAGAGAGAAGACCACGTCAAAATTGGTAGAGGGGAAATGCTCTAGAAAATCTCTACAAGCAAGTCGCCATGTTTTTATAGATTTATTTAGATTCAAGGTTTTGACACTAATATCCTAACTTTGGCTATATCATTTTATAGCCTCAGTTTCCTTGTTTGCAAAATGAGAGAATCATAATAGACTATCTCTGAGATTTTTGTAGGAATATCTGACAACTCTGGAATCTAAACATATTTATTAAATTACAGAATAATCGAGAGAAAGTTTAAAATTATTAAGGGTAAAAGTGGAAGAAGGTAAGATACACATGAAATATATATTTGGTGATTAACGATTTTACCTGCAAATAAGAAAGCTGTTTGAGCTTCATACCTATTTTTTCCTCTGTTCAACAACTCAATTTATTAGATAATAATAAGTACATGACCAACATAAAGCTAGATACACTTTTTATTTCTTTTTGCTCTTATGCAATCTTCAATTTACTCTCAAATTTATTGTATTTTTTCAAAAAGAAATATGATTCCAAAGAATAGACATGCGCAGGGACACATTTAGAGGCATACCTCCCTTATGGACAAGTTAACAAGGAATCAAATAGCTTATTTATAGAAAAATAAATGATACATTATGAAATTGATATCTCCTCTTTTTAAATTCAAATTGATTTAGAAATCGTACAAAATGCAACTACTATTCTATAGAGCAGAGACATAGGAAGAGAATTTATACAGCGAGGAAAGAAATATCCCATTATTGTAATTATAAATATGTCAATTCTAAATGTAAATGGTTATTCAATTTTTCAATCAGAATATTATTTATGAAGTACAATCATTTATTAAGTATAATCATTCACCTGGCTGAGAGTGAGTCTGAATCATAAATACTAAAGAGCATTTATGTCAACTCTGCAACAAGACCACTCGCTGATCTGCTTGTCATCTGCTCTGTGGCTTTACGTATAACCTTCCTTTGTCTCATTTTTCTCCGCTATAAAATGCTACTAATACTGCTTCCACCTTGTAGAGCTCTTATAAAGATTAAATAATTTATGTAAAGTGCTTTGAAAATTGCATGAGCCATAATAAGCACTGAGAATTTGCTGGCTAAAATGGCAAATGAACAACAACAGCAAAAGACTTGGCGTTGTTTTAGGCACAACACTTCTATATTAGCGTTTAAGATCTGGTTCTGTTCCATTCACATGTTCAGCAAAGATTTATCAGTTGCTTGGGCTGCAATGTGCTGTGCACATCTCCTCAGAGCAGGGCTGAAATGCGTGTGTCACACAGCGTTCGGCTTTATTTATTTTTCATTTTCTCCTTAATTTCCCCTTTCTTGACTCCCGGCGTTTTTCCTCCTTCCTCACGTGTCCCCCATGTACTTATATTTCTAGGATCGCTCTGTGAACTGTCACCATGGCACTGGCAAACCTAGTACCTCAAGTAGGAGCCAATGATGATATAAGATGTTGTCGCCTTTTCCATCGAAAAATCTAGATCCAGTTGAAGTGTGATCGGTTTTCAGTTCAGGGAAAGAGAAATCATTTAGGTAGAAAATATGTACAAAAGTTGATAAAATCTTCTAAAGAGACAGTAGCATGGTAGCTACTCTGTCTCTCTCTAAATTCACCGCCCCCCCCCCCCCAAATAATCCTAAATGTGAAAGGAAGATCATACCTTGGGAATAAAGTAAGCGAAGCCAGTGTCATTATAATTTTGGATGTCTGGTATATTGTCTTCACACATACTTGGAAAGATTTCTTTTTTATTATAATCGCTTTCACACATTTCATTTTTTCTCCTTAAAAACTGTATGTATGACTCCTAAGCATCCTTTAAACAACAGTTGATCTAGAGTGAAAAATAGTGGTTTGATGATGATTTCTGTGCAGCATCGCTCTGGATTCGAATTAAATTTAGATCACAAAACAGTGATTGCTGCGTATAAATTTCACAAATACATAAATCTATAAACCTCGTGGAGTTTGATTTCAAAACTTGACTTGGTTTAGAGCAAAAGCTGTATTTCCTGTCAACCTATGAGTGTTCCAACTGTTGCATTTAGACCTTTCTCAATTTTAAAGTAAATATTGTCAGAAAAGAAAAAAGATAGTAGTCAGTAGAAAAAAAATAATAATAATTAAATATCTCACCCTAATGAAATAAGGGACTTTTATTTTTAATAACTAATGGCTAGATAATACGTAACCCTATATAATGTGCATAAATGATGGAAGACTGGGAATCCAGGTGGATAGATGAATGGATAGATGAATGAATGGATAGAGGGACAGATAGACAGACAGATGAACTATATGAGTGAAAACTCAGACCGGAGCCAGTTCCTACATTCATTGGGTTACATTCTGGTGGCAAATCCAGACCATAAACAAAGCAATCGGTAATATTGTGTCACATAGCGATAGGCACTGGGAATGCACGAGGGTGAAAGTGATGGAGAATTATTAACCTGAATACAGTAGTCGGAATCAGTCTCTTTGAAGATGACAGTTGAACAAAGGCTTAAATGAAATAAAAGGGAAACATCTCAGACCAGAGCACTCCAGGCCTCAGGACCAGTAAGGCAGATTTACTGGGAGGGGAGCACCTGCTGGGGCAGAAGGAAACAAAGGTTTGAGGCCTCATCATACAGAGCATTGTCATCAGAAATGCCTGCTCCATACAGGGGATCTTAGAGCACAGGGGTTAGGCTCGCAGACCCTGGAGTCAGACTTCCTAGTGCTTAAGTATAAGTACTTATCAACTTGGTGCCTCAGTTTCTTTATAGCAATAAAAATAGAACCTCCCTTATAGAGTAATTGTGATGATTCAGCAAGTTAATATATGCCAAGGGCTTTGAACAGTAACTCTTCATGGTAATTACTCAATAAATGTTAGATATGATGATCGTTATTATCATCACAATAATATTAAATTTAATCCTTAGTACAATTCTGGAAAATTGAAATACCCGAAGGTTGCACTAAATAATACCAACCAGGTTGATTTTCTTACTGCATAATGACATAGCAGCTTAGCTATGTTTAGTCATAACAGCATAGAATACTACTAAAGTCATGAGAAGGTTGGGAGTAAAAGCAATCACACAACACCCGCCATATCTAGTTTGTCAATAATTTCAAATGCTCTTGAAAGAAAACACTCTTAACAGCGCAATGTTTTAGTATTACTGCTTGAAATATTTTAAAACATTTTAAATCCTGGTTTAAAAAAATTTAGTGTTCAGCCAAGCCTCATTTTTACGGACCTATTTTATTTTAGACTCAAAGTTTTTCAGTAAGGCGGAGAGAGAGAAAAGAAAATGAACCTTACATATAAATGTTATGGAACTTGAACCCAATCCAGGTCACAGCAGTTTCTTAATTTGATTATATATGATTATTTTTTTTCTAGATTTCCTTATAAACTACAGTGCACCTTTTATATCTAAAGCTAAAATCTTCTGCCAAGGGTTACCAAATTTGTAAATGTGTTCTTTAGGGCCAATTCATATTTTTAAATCTAGGCTAGTACTTCAAATTAAACTTTATTTATTGGCTGGGTGAATGCCCAGTGGTTTTCAAGTGAAAGAATAGACTTAATTGAAATGACTACCTTACATTTTTGCAAATACCTTTTGTTGATTAACAAAAGGTGTTGTCATGTTTATTATTTATTGTTATATATGCTGATTGCATTTCCTTTTCCAATTTGCATATCAGTGACATGTCACATACAAATGCATCTTTTACTAAATATATAACGTATATTGGTACAAAATGGTTGTTTTGACTTTTCAAAGAAAGGTAATTGATTATTATTGATTCAAAAATTTTGATTTTTTCATCAAAGGAAAGAATGATGGTATCAATTCATTGATTTATAAACAAAACCTACACACTTTTTGAAACCTATCATTGTATGTGATGAAGACATTTACTATTTACAAAATATCTATTTTTTTTTCCTCACATAGCCTATACCCTTTTGGGTAGGTAGACCCATGTAAAAAGGATCCAGCCAATGTGCTGTGAGGAAGTAATACATGTCACTTCCAGGTTGAAGCATTTTAAACTGGAGTATACCCCTCCAGGTCTCACTTCTATTGCTGATAGTATGTCTACATCCACATGGTACATCTACGTCTGCCTCGTCCCTTGAACTTATAGAGAAAAATCCCTCTGCCATCTTGTTTTAGAGATGTATAGCAAGTAACAAGAGAATGATGTTTTTGAGATTTGGGGGTTATTTTTTTTTAATTGTAATATAATCGAGTTGGTTCTAACCAACATATCGTGTAATTTCCTATACTACATAGAAGAATGTTATTTACAGTTGGGCCAGTATAGAATCATGCTGTATATAAAGAGAGTTGCATTTGACCTTGGGTTGTCCAGCATTGTAAACTTGGAAGCAAACATGGATTGTCTTAAAGGTCACATTGTGAGGATTGTGGTTCCTTAATTAATGAAGAAAAAGAAATCACGACCTTTGCAGGTTTTTTCAAACTGAGAGAGGTACATTTACCATTCAGATCCTAATACTCTAAATACATTAAGTGCTTTCTACATCCATGGCTCCAGCCTTGTAGAGAAAGACGTCAGGAGAATAAAGCTGACACTAAACAAAATTCAAAACCAAGAGGCGGAGAGAATCCTTGGGGCATCAACCCTCTAATTCCAGTCATTGCAAGCTGTAGCCCCCCCACTTGGATTCATTGATTGAATTGATTTGAGCCAGGCCTCAGGATAAAAGCATCATTGTCATGGTCAACCAATAACATTGTTCTTCATTAAGACTTAGAGCCAAGTTATTTGCTTCATGTAAAATCAGGAAATATATTCTTATTCCTGGTCCCGTGCCCACATTTTAAACAATAGCACTATGTAATTGAGTTTCTTATATCTTTAATCAGCTATTTTAAATTAAAAAATCAAAGCCATGGATGGATCTAATTACTTTCACATTATGTTTAAGTCAACCATTTATTACACATCTAGAAAATATCAGATATTACTTTATCTTACAATAAAATTGATAAAATTTGCATTTCATTGTCAAAATGGTCTACATTTAAAGATGTAATTATAATTCTATCATAATGATTAACTGACTTATAATTAATGTGATTATACTTGATTATAATCTAAGTACAATGATGTAATTTTGTTCATTCATAGTATTAAATAAGAATGATTAATTCAGCATACATTTTAGTGAGCCTTAAATAACTAACCCTAATGAAGGCTACTGTAAATCTGAATGCTAACATTATCCTTGGTTTACGTAATTTCCAATTAGAATTAGTTTTAATTACAATGAGCATTTTCACACTTAATACCTGGGTCAGCAAGACCATTGCCTAGAGAATTTGTGAATAATGCATTTCAATTTTTACTAAACTATATTTTACTGATTCTTTTGTGTTGAAAAATATTAATGTTTATCAATGTCTTCCATTTTATACTTAGGACACATTTTTTTTTTCATTGCATAGTTAAAAGATAAGCTCTTCAGTCCTGAAACAAATATATCTAAAACATATAAGCTACAGGCATACTTAAACTCAAGAAATTTATATCCAGTTGAATCAAACATAAAGTTCTAAGTTTCAATAAAATCTGCAGGTATTTATACATGCACAAATATTAAGCTAGTGCCAGAAACCAATTTTCTTATCTACTACAGTTATTGGAATATACACGCAAACGTACAGAGACATATATGAGTTTCTGAAAAACCTCATATTTTGAATAATCACACAAGAAAAGGGCTTATAGGAAAATAGGGTTGGGGCAAGCCACGATGAACATAGGTCTCTAAGTTATACAGCGCTAATATAAACAATAACAACCATAATAAAAATGCTGTCACCATTTAAAGCATTTTAAGACTCTAATAAATGGAGGAACTTTTCAGTAAATATAGTATGTTAACCTAAAAAAGGAAGGTAGGGTGTGAAGCAAGGAATCCTGATGCAAAAGTGGTATAAAAAAATTAAGGGCTGTTGAATTACGGCGACAAGGGGAAGGTGACCGAAGCTTGGAACAACCTCACAACGAGTAAGCACTTCCAAAAGAAAGCATGGAGAAACAGAGCAAGGACCGCTGGGCGCAACGCGTGGGCAGCCCCACATCCTCCACAGCTGTCTGTGCTCAGCTGTTGTAATGCTTTCGTCTGCTGTGCCTTGGTGGCTCAAGACATCATTATAGTGGGGAAAATCATGTAGGAATCAACGCAGCTTCTGTTTGTATCGGTCTAATTCCTCCATCGATCAGGTGCATGCAAACCTCATGTTTCATGGAAACATGCGTTAGATATGTGATAACCAAGGCAGTAGAAGGAGACTAATACCTACTGAGCACCTGGTGGGTGCTGAGGTCAAACTAGACCCAGCACATACGGCATAGGGAGTGGGGATCGCCTTTAAGGAAGGAATGATGTTTAATACGGAAAGGGTTCTTGGGGAATTTGAACAAAATGAGTCACATAAATTGTCTGGAAATTTGCCTCAGAGGTGTTGGAAAATACAGAGTTTTAAATCATTGATTAAAAGGTCAGGAAAGAGCTCAGCAAAAGAAACCAAGCATGGTTTGAATTTCTTTCCACTAGGTTGAATTTTGGCTTTTCAGTCTTTGTACATTTTCATGATAACTTCTGAGAAGTCTCTAGGTTAATTAGGTCTAGTTTAACTGCCAATAGCGTCAAACCTAAAGGGAGTTTATTTAAGGATACGAGGAATCTCAGGAAATCCAAGATCAGGAAAGCAGTCCAGCTTCTGGAAGGTTCTAAAACCAAGGATTGAAAAGAGGGCACTTGAGCTGGGATCTTTCTGTGCCTCTTATCTTTTTTAATTGCTTCTCTGTGCACATCTATTTCAGTGGCCTCTCTCTGGGGAAGCAACTTTCTCTGCTTCAGCACACATAGGCAGAACACATGACTGCAGAGTGTTTAGCATATTGTTGCAGAAACTCATTAGTTATATTTCTAAATTCTCTAGCAAGGGATTCAGATTGACCCATCTTGGGTCAAACGGCCACCCTCAGACAAGTTAATTGTAATCAGATGGCAGGGACATGCTGTGCAAACATGCCTACTGGGCCCCCAACTCGATGACCATGTAGATAGGGAGGAGTTATCAGTTGAAGAGAGTTTACTATTGGCTCATCAAAAATAAATTCTTAGATTAGTATTTATTAAACAAATACGAATATAATACACAAAAATAATACGGACGGGTATTATACAGATGAGTTAATTGTTCCAATAGATGGCTAGTCTAATGATGTAGGTAAAAAGTAATGAACTGATCTAGCGTATACAATAGGAATAGAGCAGAGGGGATGGGTATTTGAGATATTGTGGGAGAGATAGTTCAGGATGAGTGATTTAACTCCAGTCACTTTGTCTCTCAGCTGACAAGGGAAAGAGTCAAAAACACATACATACCAGCGTCCTTTACAAGGGTTCCTTGAAGCCGTTGCACATCAATTCAACTTATAATTAATTAGCCAGGATTTTATTGCATGGTCAAACCATAAGGACATCTATGAAATGTGTTTATTCAAAACTAAGGGAGAGGAAGGGAATGACTATTTGTTCTCTAAACAAATAGCCTACTACAAGGTCCTGCTAGACAATTTTTCAGCCTAAGAGTATACAGAATTATGATTTTAATATATATTGTGAATGAAGAACATGTATGAATATGTAAATTTCCCCTGGCAACTCTTCACCCAGTGCCTTTTGGTCTGTTTCTCCACGTGCTCTCTGTTAAGGTAGCTTATCGCTTTGTTCTCCTCAGTGTTTGGGCATCTTTCCCTCTCTCCATAATTCAGCACCTTATACCTTCCTTAAATCCTCACACTTCCATCAAGATTGCTTTCCCTGTTTGGTTTAGGTGAATTAATTTATTTCTTTAAATCCTCACCAACTCTGATATTCATTAAATTTTTTCAGAGAAATTTTCCTAATTTAGTAGGCGAAATGATGTAGGTAGTGTTTTAATTTACATCTATGATTAACAATGAGGTTAAATTTTTTTAACACTGTGCTTGTTAGCGGTCATTTACATTTCTTCTTTTGAAAATCATGCATTTATTTCTTTGCCAAAAATTTCTATCGAGTTTTTTGCTTTCTCACATGGATTTAAATGTGCTTTTTCTTCACTAATTATATAAATCCTCTTTTATAAGCTATGTTGCAAATATGTTTTTCTTGCTTTTCCTTTTCTTTTTGTTCGTAGTACTTTCAATGAAAACATTTTTCATCTACTTTATTTAATTTAATCAAGGCTCTACTTTATGTTTGCTATTATCACTAAAATCAAGAAACATCCTGAGATTAAATAAATATTTTTCTTTTTTTTTCTATCTTTACATTTTAGTGCTAACATTTAAGTATCTTTAAACCATACTTTCTCATTATCAGATCTTGTCTAACTTTCATTATGCTTTATATTTTTGTTGTTCCTTCTTCCCAAGTCCTTTACTAAAAAAAATCACCATAAGGTTGTTTTGATTTGTTTTGTTTTGTTCTTTACAACATGCTGTCATATTTTATTTTCCTAGTATCATAATCCCCTATTTTTTTATTGAGTTGTCCTTTATACTAAGAGAGCACCCTGTATTCATTTTAATTGTTTATTTATTAATGGTTAATTAGAATTCTCTTAATTTCCTCACTGTAGTGGAAACTGAAATGTGAAGTTAAGTGACTATTCTGATTATCAAGGACTCATAGGAATTCATTTGGCAGGGTGATGCTTTCATTATCTTAATTGCTTTAAATATAAGCACATTCCAGAATATTAAAAGGTTCTTTTAATTTATGCTAAAGCTAAATATATTGATTGAACTAATAAAAAAAGAAATGAAAATATTAAGAAATTAATTTTATTCATTAATTGATATTTTACTTGTTCATGTATTTCTAGATCATCTTTAATGCGAGTTATTTTATACCTAGATATATTTTTATGTGTTGAGACATTGATTAAAAGTTACCTCAGTGTATATTTTCTATTGTAAACACGTTGAAATGAAGTTGAGTGCAATATAGCCTTCTTTGAGCTTTTGCTCTGTTGGGCAATTGCCTAATAAGCTATGGCATGCCTGCAAGAGACCATGAGAAAATATGCTCAAGAAGACATATGGAGGGAAGCCTGTAACCGGGAGTAAACCATAGCTCCAGTGTTTAAATGATCTGAAAAATTCAGAATCTCCAGTGTTCCACATCCAGGAGAGCCTATTTCCAGAAATCAGTCCACTCCCTGCCTGATTTTATACCTGTTTCTCATTGATTCTGACACTAATGTTACTCACAGCCTATTATTATAAATGTATTTCTCTGAAGAGGCAAAAAATTGTTTTTCTTAACTTCTGTCTGCCCCTCCTAGTCTTCAAGCGCGCTATAGGGGGCAGAGGGCGTCTTTCTTTCTTAGGATGGCGGGGGCGGGTAGGGGCTTCTTCCTTCTTTCTTCAGGTTCCTTCCTTTTCCTCAGTACGTCCTTCCTCCTTCTCCTCACCTTCCTTCTTTCCCACCTCACCTCCCTACCTCCCTCCCTCCCTCCCTCCTCCCTCCCTCCCTCTCTCTCTCTCTCTCTCTCTTTCTTTCTTTCTTTTTTTCCTTATTTAAAAAACCCAGAACAACTATGTTGACTTTGTTGTGAAATGCATCCGTGATTATAATTCTCAACCCTGGCCTCGCATTAATATCTCTTGGGGAGCCTAAAATAATATCTGTGCTCAGGCTCCATTTCAGAACAATTAAATCATTATATCTCTGGGTATGGAGTCCAGGTATTCATAATTTTTAAGGCTTCAAATAATTCTAATGTGCCCTTTATTATTTGAGCCTTTATTATACATATAAAAAAGAGTATATATTTCAAATGTTCAGCTTAATATTAAAATGAAGTGATCTCCAAATTACTATATACAAATTAAGTCATAGAGATGTGAAAATTTGAAACACGAATAATTTTAATGTAACTGTCAATTATTTTTTGATAAAATAAGTATTTTGTTGTATGATTCAAATATATTTCTATCAAAACTTGAGGATGCAGTTTTAGTTCACTCATTGTTTTGAAAATGTCTGCCATGTATGTGTACATTTGGCAAATAGTTATTGTCAAACCAGCCACTTCAATTAGACTTAGCTTTCATCACTACAAGCCTATCTTTATTTTTTAAATGTAAATAAATGTGTAAATACACATCCCCATGACAGCCATCCCACTTCTAAATGCAGTAATTGCCAGATATAAATATCCCATATTCCTTACATCTTCTGAAAAAATGTGCAAATTTAATCTCCTAGAAAATAATATTTACCATTTTAATGGCAATATCCCACACTCTATACAAATCAAGGCTAAGTATTTCTGCATTCAAAGCTTGTTTATCAGCAAAAATGTTTCCAAATTAAATTTGAGAATAAAGTCATTCTATACTGTAACACCTGCTCTTAGAATAGTGCCTCGCACTCAGTCATCAGCAAATATATTTATTTTAATTATAGTAAAATAAAAGTTACCATTTCAATCCTTTTTGATATATGGTTCAGTAGTTTTAAGTACATTTACATTGTTATGCAGCTGTCACCAACATCCATCCAAGAACTCTTTTCATTTTGCAAAACTGAACTTTTTACCCATTGAACCATAACTTCCAATTTGTTCTACCCCCAACCCCTGGCTGTCAGCATGCTGCTTTCTGTCTCTATGAATTTGCCTACTGTAGATACTCCATTAAGTGAGATTATACAGTATTTGTACTTTAGTGATTGGCTTACCAAAGAATACTGACAATATCCTCAAAGTTCATGCATGGCATAGCATAATGAGAATTTCTTTCTTTCTTTTTTTTTTTTTAAGGCTGAATAATATTCCGTTGTATGTATGGACCACATTTGTTTATCCATTCATCTGTCAATGGACACTTGGGTTGCTTACAACTCTTGGCTGTGGTAGATAATGCTGCTGTGTATTTGGTAAGCAATAAGGCCACCCTTTGCTTCATCATTGAGCAGCTCCATCAGAAAATATGAATATATGTCTGTAAATATAAATATATAATTTTATATATTTCTATTGTAAGTCCAAATATACTTGTGTAAAAGTGTCCAAACTCAGTAATCTCTTCTTTGCTTGCTATAATCTCAGCGGTGACATAATTTTTTCTGCTATATGCATAGCTATTTTTTTTAAAGTTTATCGGGGTAACATTAATATAATACAATTATAATACAATTATATAATTTTCAGGTTTACGTTATAATTTGACATCTGTATATTCTATTGTGTGTTTACCACTCAAAGTCCAGTTTCCTTTCGTTACCATATGTTTCATCTCCTTTACCAACTTTACCCTTCCCCTACTCCCCTATATTTGACCCCCTTTACCCTGTCTACCTCCTCTCTCCTAATCCACCCCCTACCCTCCGGTAACCACTAGTCTATTGTCCACATCTACGAATTTCTGTATGTCCCTTTCATTTGTTGCTTTTAGGTTTATATCCCACATATAAGTGATATCATGTGATTTTCAACTTTTTCAGTCTGGCTTATTTTGCTTAGCATGATTATCTCGAGGTCCATCCATGTTGTCGCAAATGACTTTTTTTTATAATCTACCATCATTTTTGACACAATCTGTTGAACAATATCTTCTACCATCATATTCATTCCCCAAGCACAGTGATGTCGTTACAGGGAATCAGTTTTCTGAGGTGTCGAATATTTAACTTGTAGCTACTAACAAACAATGCATCAGCTGTTGTCATTTTTCTGTAGATGATTTTATATATATATATATATGTATATGTATATATATACACACATACATACACACACACACACACATATATACACATACTCCCCTAGCATCACATGAGTAATGTTAATTTTTATCAAACTTCCAAAGACAATTTTGATGTGAGTTTGAAAATATCAAATTTATTTTCATTTATATCGTCAGCTTCCTTAATTTAAAAACATAACTTTATTTTTAGTTATGAATGCATTGGTAGTAAAGAACATTGTATAATAAATGGTTTTGTGCTTATTTTTTACTTCAATCTCATGAAACTATCTGGATAAATCATTCTTGGAAGATAGTCAGGTAATAAAAGGAGCAAGATTTTAAATGAGCTGAAAATATCATATTTCTACTGTCACAGCTTACCCATATATATTTTTGAATGTCAAACAGAGGGATGCAAAGCTCTGTCTTCTATAAAGCATGTAGTATGGTTGTGAAAGAAAATGTGCAAAGGAGAACCAGAACGATCACAGATGCATTCTCAGGCACATCAATTTTAGGAAGCTTCATATTTGGAAATGGAGAGCTGGAAATTGATTTCCTTAAAACTATATGTCTTTATCCCCCTTGCAAAATCTTTACATCCTCTCTGCTGTACCTATCACTCAGCCCGAAGATTGCTGCTATATGATTAGTATATTATTCCCCTTCCAATGTGCATGCCATGCCTCCCAAAAAATCAAATTTCTGAACACGTGAGATTCAGTTCTAAATCTTCTGTTATGTTTCTATGGTGTATTAGTTTATCTCTTTGCCATTCTGCATCCTCTTATTATAGTTTATCATAATGTTTAAGTAAGTTTTGTTATCTAAATTACATAGTATCTTGATTTTGATCTTTCTCAGGTATGTCTTAGCTCTTGTTAGCCTTTTGTTATTCCAAGTCAATTTTAGATTCAGAGGATGTAAGTGTCTTTTCTACCACTTCTGAGAAGCAGGTTTATTTCTGATTTACCCTAATATAGTCGGCATAAGTCTACTCGCTCCCGTTTTATGTGGGAGCCTTCAATAAATTCCCTGCCTCTGGTAGACCCTAAGCTAGTGAAGTTATCTGAAGATTTCAACAGAAATTTCCTGTTGGCTGAATTCACTTCACTTCTGGCTTTGAAGAGTCCTGAATTTTAAATGTATTTCAATATTTTATTATGCATTTTAGTTATTTCTTCTCAAATGAGGTGGTGTAAATCTCGTACTGCCAAAAGTAGAAATAATAAATGGTTTTGCATCCATAATATTCAAAAATGTAAAAATACATTATTAACATATAGATGTTTTGGAATGTTCTATAAAATATATTTTGAAAAATTACACCATCATTTTTTGTATGTTTAGCCCATCAAAATGTACATCTCCCAAAATGTCAATCCTGCTTTATTCTTTAAGACATACTATACTATTTGGTGAGATTACTTTTAAAATAATTTATGCAACCTGTTAAGCAACTTAAATACTATGTTGAGTTTGACAGTGAATCCAGTGAGCTCCAGATGTTTCTAATCTAAAAATATTCTCTCATGTTCCGAGACCTCTACTTTTAAATCTTTTAACCATTCTTTAAATGTCCTTAAAAGTGTAGAACACACACTTTAATGATACTCTTTCATCACCATTTTGATTGGAAAGCAATATCTTAGAGGTTATGTAACATCATCAGCTTTGCAAACTCTACCTCAGTTTGAATTTAACTCCACTATTTCTCAGCTGTGTGATCTGGGACAAATTACATAACCGCTCTGTACCCCTACTGTACAAGCAAACGGTTGTGAAAATCTATTGATTTAATCCATATAAAGTGATTAAACCAGAACCCAGCCCAGTATAAGTTGTCAATATTATCTGTTAATATTGATATCATTTTATAACTCTAGAAAATAAATAATAACATAAAATATACTTAATGTTTTCTCAAAGTAGCATTTTGTTGTAGAAAGAATGCTGGCCTAAGATGAATGCAAGAATTAGGACTTTCAACATCTATAAATCGAGGAGTTTTACCAGCTTTAAATATTTTATCTAAGCTAAATCTCTTATGAATCCATTTTATAGATTAAAAAACTAAGGTTCTGAGAGGGCAAATAGTCAAGATTCAAGCAAAAAGTGGAAAAACTAACACTAATAGAATATTAACTAAATGCCAAGTTTGTACTGAAAATTGTGCATACATTATCTCATTTAATGTTCACACAACTCTATTATTCACTCAGGGACTTTACAATCTCCATTTGCCAGATGAGGAAACTAAACCTCCAAAAAGATTAAATAATTTAACTAAATCATACAAAATGATACAGATTTCACTCAAGGAGATTTAAAGATTTTGTTTAAAAATATTTTAAATTTACTTTGTTGTAGCTCAGCTATTTGTTAATAATTAAGTGCATCTAAATATTTGAGTCCCAGGTTTAATAATCATCTTCAGACCACATTAAATCTATTAAATTCTGAAAATTTTAATGAAATACCACATTGAAAATACAGCACAGATTAATTTTTATACATCTCATGAGTACTAGAGGGTTCAATAGAAATAGTCAAAGATAATATTATTTTGTGATTAGATTATTTATGTTTATGCAGAAAGACATAATTCGATCATCGTTTGGCCCTGAAATTTGCACATAAATTAAAAATAATGTAACAGTGTCCCTTGGCAGCCTTACTAAATAAATAATAGACAAATCAGGCTAATTAAAAATTCTGAATCAAATTGTTCAGCATTTCACAATCTCTTATTCTTCATTAAAGCCTACCAACGATATCAATATCAGAGAGGTTCTAGAACTTAGTATATTTTTAGGAAGGTTATATATTTCCTTAAACATAGATGGGATTTTTTTATTACACATATTGTTGATTGTTGTTGTAGCCCCCTATATTCTTTTGTGTGTACATTCTAAAAAACAATTTTACCAACCTTAAATAAACCAAGATTCAAGGATGGATCAGAGAATTGAAGAAACAATTGTGCACACCATCCTTGAGAAGGATAAGTTTCAAGGACCTAAGCAACAGGGTCTCGTGGAAATTTGCTCTAATGAAGTGCCCATTAGACACCTGTGCCCCCAAACCTGTCAGTTCTGTGTTTTGTATGACATTCAACATCAAATGGAGTAATCTTGTCAACCAGCTGTCTGTCCTGAGATCACCCACGTAATGCCGCCTTGAGCTTCTGGGAAATGAGCATTAGAGGGTCCTCTTCTGTCCTTCCTCAGGCTACACCCCTCTCCAGTTAGCGGGGAGTCTGCCGAGAGCTAATAAGACATGCCCACTCAGAGCCCCTGCTCCCTGTTCTAAATCTGGGATCATGGAGTTCTCTGATTAAGTGGTTCCAAGCTGGCTTTAGAGACCTTTCCAGGACTCTTCCTCAGTAAAGTCCTCTCATGGAAGAACTGGACTGCTCAGCTGCAGGGGTAGCTAAGAGACAACTGTGGAGATGAGGATGGGATTGTACCTGTAAACTGGAGAGCCCACTCCAGACCCTGTGCGTGTTAGAGGTGGACCTTAAACTGTAGCCTGAGCAATTGCCCTAAACCAGGAAACACATTCATCTCGTGTTTATTTGGAACACGAGTCCTGGCTGCACATAACAGCATTTATTTTATAACAATCTAACCGTCCACTTTTTATCCATGCGATATATTAAACATGGAAGATTCATGACTCACTCTTGGGGGTTTGTACAGCTTTCAGAAATTTGTGTCTATTTCAATTTGCACTTCCAAATTCTCTGTCTCATTAGCCTAAGTTCTTTACCTACTTATTTTCAAGTATTTTGTACCAAAAAATGTTAATTTTTTTAATTTTTAAAAATTTTTTTAGTTATTGCTAGATCTTATGTATATGGGATCAATGCCAGTCAACTCTTAGGTTTGATGTAACTCTTGACTTCACCACTTAAGTGGAAGTATACATACTGGTGTGGGATGCCTATAGCTTGAGACAGTCCACAAGAGTGAGTTTTTAACTCTTTAATGCCCAACAATTTAATAGAATTTTTATTTTACAATTTACTTCATAGGAGAAATGTAGTTTTGGAGGTTTTAGATAGCTAAAAATGATAATCTGAGATTACTTGCTACAGCATTTTTATCTTTGCATTTATATTTTTTAAAAGATGAGAAAATTTTCAATGAATTAACTAAGAAAATGTCTTCAGGTAATATTCAGCATTCCATAGAATTTTAGAGTGGAAAAACCATAGCAATACAAAATATTTGAATGATTTCATTTCAAGTTTCTTGTGGGTTTTACAAATGTAAGAATAGAAATAAGGTTTATTGACTCTCAACTTAGTGATTATTCAATCATTTCGCGGTGCTTGTAAGAGAAAAAGAAATAAACATAATTGCAGACTTATTTGATAAGATATAAAGGTAGTTGTTTTCAATTTGGTCAGAACGAATCAACTATATATATATAATATGTATATCTATATACCTATAGATATATGAAGATATATATAGATATAAGATATATATCTATAGAAATATATATATACATATATATGTAAACATATATCCCTACTATGTGTTAATATCTTGAACCTGTCGGCAAATTCTTCAGTATAAATTCTATGCAAAAGTTACCTGAGCAAGGGAACAGGACATAGTATTCTGAGACAAAAGCTAAATTAACAATTAAATCTGCCTCCTTTGCCATTCACTTTCAGATATATATGACACTGGTGCTTTAGTATGCAAGTTTCCTCTTACATCTCATCCAGTGGAGTGGAGACAAACCTTGAGCAAAGCGTGTTTTCCCATCTAAATATAGCAATTAGAAAATTTTAGTTACATCTAAACACATGACATCTTCCATCCATCACGTGTATTCTTCAAGTTAGAGCTGGAATCTATCTAACATGTAGACAGATATTTTTAATGAAGGACCAATTTTTAATGATGGTTACAATTTTGAGTGATTTTTTTTTCTTTCCTTACAAGTTTATGTCTCATACCAAATCTGTCTTCTTCTCAAAAAGAACAAGTACTGTCTGCTGCCTTGGCCCGCTTCTCTTTAGATTGCCTTTGCTTTCTGCCTCATGTCACCACACACCGTGAGCCTCCTTGTCTTTGTAGCAAACAATAAATTACATCATTAGCTGTGTTTATATAGACTATCAAACTCACAAAATATATTACATCTCAGAAATTATCTTAGGCAGTGACAATAATTACCACACAGCCCATTTGTCCTCTGAACAATTTTCAGTAGTTGACAGTTTTCTTATAACTGTTTCTCACTGCAAAGTTTCTTTCATAGGAATCATTTTGCCTAATGTGTTTCAAATTTTTTTTTAAATGTAATTCTAAGTGCTTAGTACTCATGGCATGTTTTTAATTTATTTTAAGTTTAAATAGCCAGGTATTCTGGTTGCAGTGGTAAAGTCCAGTCAGCTTTATGAAATTTAAACACAGTTTAGCAAAAATTACTTAATTACCTGAAAGGAGTTTGGGCTTGGTGCTATGTATTAGGGATCTAGTAATGAATATAATATAGTCTCTTCCTTGAAGGAGTCTTCCATATATGTCTAGAAGGAAGTTGTTTAGTTTGCCAGTTGTATAGTAGATAAATCCAACAGAAACTGTATCATGGTACTGTATTTCAATACCATGTGCTATACTCGAGATTATCCAAGGTACCAAGAGAACTGGATGGATAAATGGGCCTTGGAAGAAACAACACTTAAATAACGTGTGGCTTACAGGATTGGATATCTGAGCAGGAGAAGAGGTTTGAGGTTCAAAACATGAATTCTGGCTTTGCTGTTAGATGTCTGTGTGAACTTCAGTAATTGATGTACGAAGAATTATAGTATCTGCTTCTTGGAGCTATCTTGAGAATTTCTTGGAGCTATCTTGAGAATTAAATGAGTTAATATGCACAACGTGCTTAAACATAATGAGATGTGTAATAAATGTTCTGTGAGACTCAGAGTCACCGCCACCACGCCATCATCATCATATTCTGGTCGTGTCAGGCTAGGCTACTGTTACAACAAGTACATCCAAAATGCATCACAATTCAGGCGGTTTGTTCCTTACCTACTACTACATAGGAGTTGGCAGGAGAACAGAGTTGTGGGGAAGCGTTTCCTCATGCTTTTATTCAGGGTGTAGACAGATGTTTAATCGTGGCCTTCAAAGCCCACCTCGTGATCATCGCTTTTCTATCCCACCAGGAGAGGTAGAGAGCGTGAGGTAAAGAGAGTGGTATGTATCACTTCCACTCACAGACCGTGTGTTAGAACACACCCTGATGGCTCCACCTGGTTGCAAATGTGTCTGAGAAATAGTGTCTGGCTGACTCAGCAGCAACTCCACATTCTAGAGATTCGAGCATTATGTTATAAATAGCCAGCCATCTCCACCACATGGCTGAGGAAGGACGAGGGCATAAATACAAACATGAGTAAAGACAAAAATGGTAAAAAAAAAAAAAAAGTCCATCCGTGGACCACACGTAGATGGGTACTGTGAGGTTTATTGTGAAGCAAGAAGTAAGGAAAGATAAAGTAGAAGGCAAAAAGAAAAAACAGTGTGTGTATTTTTGGTCACATTTAGTGGGTCTGATATGCTATAGAGAAATCCAATAGAAAATGTATCATAAGTGTCTAAACTCAGGAAAATTTACAGATTGGGTTATAACTATTGGGTCTTTAGCTGCCAGGTGGTTGATAAAATCATAATAGGAAATATGATGCCTATGGAAGAGCAAAGGAAAATGAATCAGGGTCACAATTACTGTGCTAGCACTTAAAGGCTGGGACTGGAACAAGAGCCAAGAGAGAAGGAAGGTTAAGAGATGGCTGAATAACAGGACTGTGATGACAAGGAGCTAAAGGAATTGAGGGTTGTAAAAAGAAAGACGTTTTGGCACGTCGGCTGCAGCAGTAAAGTCCAGAATGGAAAGGGTTCTTTCTTTTAAGTTGATGGTTAGAAAATTATCACATAACTGAGCAAGAGTTCTTTTAGAGAAATTTTAAAAATCGAAAAGAGGTGAAGAGTGATGGGGACTTCTGAAACAGCACACCACTAAAAACATTTCTTCATTCATAAAAGCCTCGTGCTCTTTGTCAGGTATATCGTTTCTGAATTTTGTCGTTGCCATTGTTTTTTTTTTTTTTTTTTTTTTCTGATTATTTCCTCTTCTTCCTTTCTAGGCCTTCCAAAAATATCTTTGTCTAAACCTTTAAACCAATTATTTGATATATATATATATATATGCAATAGGATTCAGCAATCTATTATCCTTAAATTATATGGCGAATCCACAAAGAAAAGTAGATATTTAAAATATACCCAGATCTAAAAAATTAATTAAAAATCTGTTTCATGTATGAAAAGAGAGGTTGGCATATATAGTTTTTCAAACAAAAATAAAGTCACCTCTTTGTTTAAAAACACGAAAACCTGATCTTTAGGATGTTTTCCATTTAGCAGGCACAAGTAGAATTGCTTTTTTTTTTTTTTTTTTTACCTTTCCCGAAACTCTGTGCACTAAGACATGGTCCAGGAACTCCAATAACACTTCTGGTAATTTGACACAGACTGAACTTTGCTGTCACTGAGGTCACTGAGGTTACAGTTTCAGATGCGGTGCTATCAGTTGTCTGATATGTGCACTGACCTTCTTAAAGCCTGGCAATTTTTCTAACCTAAGATAGAATTAAATAATTGCACTCAATAGAAAATATGAAAGGTATTATTGTTATTTTTTTTGGAACATTTGAAAACGTCACCCATGTGGTATTAAGTCATCAGCAATGTTGAGATTTCCTTTTGTTTGCAAACTTGCCCCCGATCTTTCTAGAACGAGAGCACTCAAGTAAAATAAACATTTCACCCAAGGGAAGATTTGGGGTGCATATCTTTTCCAAAATATTTATTCTTAAGCCTATTTCCCTTTTATTATCCAAATTGTTGCTCTTCCTTTAAATAAATCTGAATCTTCCATTTTTGCAATATGTTGCTAAACTTACTTGATAAAGAACTGAGAAGAATGGAATTTTATAAAGGAGATTCATATAGAAACTGTGTCCTCTCAGTTGAATGGTCTTGCTTACCTTACTAAGTGACTGAATAACTAACTGAGATGATTGGCACTTGGAAGTCCATCAACTGAATAAGCGTATTAAATATTTTTTAATATGCTGGTACAAGCTAGGACTACCTTTTTGTGTCCTCTGACAGCAAGCCATAAATATCTTCAGTTAAAGCACTAAACATCCTTAGTAATATGCTTTTCTCACCAGATTATAAACCCTTTGAGATAAGAACTACCACAGCATCCGCCATGGTGTCTGACAAATCCTCAGTATATTACTGAGTATGTCTCAGTATATTTTCAGGATGAATAAATGAATATTCTAAATAGATGACATCACTACATATGAAAAATATATAGTATTTTGTAAGAGAGTGATTATCATTGTTTTCATTTAGCAATCAATAGTAAATGGCTTTCCTCAGGTTACAGATTTTTTTAGAATGGGGTTGAAATTACCTTGGTCCTCATTTTTGGACCACCTATTAGTATTCAGCATTTACTGTCCGATATTACCAGCGTTAACTAGAGGAAAACTTTTGCTTGGAATGATAAAACTTTTGAGACATACTTACAATAAAAACTATCTAAAGATAATTTATCAACAAGTTAAAACACAAATGACAAGGGAAATTCATATATTAACAAGTGAAAAGAAACCAGTTACAAAAAAAGTTTTCTCTTATAGCCACTACAAATACATCTTAATGTTTCTGTTTCAACAAATGCATTCAGATGCTTATATATATTTACTTTTATATGAATATAAAATAGAGTTTATTTTTAAGCATGGGTCTACTATTGGACAAAATGCAAGTAGCCTCAAGTTTATATTAAATAAGTAGTAGAATTTGGAGAAAATTCTTTTCATGGGGTTTTCTTGGGGTTACTTTTAGACTTCATAAGGTAATGAGTTTTTAGATATTAAATTTATATTGAAAATTAGACTACAGACGAATTAACAAAATCATATCACAGGATATGCTTTCTACTGCTCCCAGAACCAAAAAAGGAGAATCAAAATTTAGATTACAGGTGGAATCTAACTTCCCAGTAGTCTAAAGGATTTGGAGACTGATTTTTTAATCTTATATGAGAAAAGGAGACCTCGGCATAAATCCTTTGAATTAAACCTATTCCTTGTGCCACACCACATATAGGCTAGTACATAATGTGAGAAGAACTCCAAAACAACAAATTAATGTTAAAGTTTCAAGAACTAGTGAAACTTTGAGGACAATGTAGAAGCCAGTATAAATTTATGCTGTTGGTACCATATGCTACTAGGACCATAAGATCATAATATAGAAAATGGAAAGCATGAAAGAAGAATAGGCAAGATATTAAATAAAGATAACTAAAATTAACTTCTAGAAATGAGACTAAATATCAATGGAAAAGCTAAACAAACAGATTAGAGACACAGTTGAAGAATAAGTCACCAAATAAATGTGAGCTTATTCAGAATGCAACACAGCATGGTAAAGAGAAAAAAAAAATGTGGCGTAAAGATTAACAGACATCGAGGAGAGAGTGATTCAATTCAATACTTTTCTAATAGAAGTTCCAGAAGTGGAGAACAGAGGCTTAAGGAAAGATTCTATTTGAAGAGAGAATGTTGGTCGTTTTCCATAATTGAAAAACAGCGTAACTCGAAGTTATCAAAGCACAGGAACAATGACACCCCAGTAGCAAGGAGCAACCTAGTCCCCAGATCTTGGTTTCTGATAGCATTTTGCAGTAAAAGGAACCAGGGCTCCTCTGAGAAATGGCTGATGGCTGATTATAGGACTGGATCAGGAAATAAAAGAGATATGAAATAAGCCTGAGCAACTTACAGTGCTAGAAAATATGGTAGTATCCCCCCTAAAACAGCCTGGATTGATGGGGGTATGTCAAAGGGACACAGGAACCAACCAAAACTGCTCCCGTGGCAAAAGCTGGAACAATTGAGCAAAAAAAAAAAAAAAAAAAAAAATGAAGTAGCATTGCATTATGATTCAAATGATAAGTATTCTGTAGTCTATATTGATAGAAATAAATTACTGAATAAATAAATGGGAGAAAAGAGACAGATCTCCCATGGATAAGAACTTTAAACAATTTATATAGATTCTTTGCTCTCAAGGAGGGGAGCATAGATCACTACCCAACAGCTGTGGTCCACACATAGTGACTTCCAAAGCATATGATACAGGAAGGGGTGGGCAAAAAGTGACTTTACAGTGGAGAAACATGACAAGCATTACATCAGCCAGGTAAAGTCAACATGAACAGTGACAAGTCATGTTAATAGTATGTACCCTTGTCACGATGTGATGAAAATAACACTTCACTTCTGAAGTCTTCCCCCTCAAAACCCATAAATCTGGCTAATCAGGAGGGGAGAAATCAGACGAATTCCAATAGAAAGTCATCCTACAAAATACTTTAACAGTACCCTCCAAATTATAAAAGTCATAAAAAAATTAAAAAATTTAAAAAAAGGAAAATCTGAGATACAGTAAAGAAGAGCCCAAGACATGACTTTACCATCTAAATGACATGGTCTCCAAAGGCTGGGAGAATGCCCATTTTGCCTTTTCTGTCCTTCATGTGGTCAGTATATTGTACGTGTGATACGAAGAAGCTTAAGAAACGTGTGCCCTGTCTGAAATCTCAGAGCCTGTTGTATGTTATCACTTGAAGAACATGATAAAACAAATGTTTGTTCACAGATATGGCACTAGAATGATTGTATCTGGTGATAAACCCTGCGTAGAAAACTATTTAAATCCAAATAGAAATTCAAAGGGTCAAGGACATCTTTACTGTAAATTCTGTTTCAAAGCAGAATAAAGCCTGTTTTCAGTTGGTTTCACTTTCAAGTTGGTGACAGTTTATTTAAATGCATAGTGAATTAGCCATATATGCGTGTGTGTGTGCATGTGTGTTTGTGTGTGTGTGTGTGTATATACACACACATATATATGCTTTCATTAGATTAAGTATTCATTTCATATGGCTACATTATTTTTCAGAACTTTTTTTTTATTTCTAGGATTTTTCAATTTACCATGCTTAATCTTATGTCTTTAGGTCTCTAAAACTTTTTGGGGGACCTAAATAAATATTTAATCTGTTCATGTGCCGATTCTGCCAACCTGATTACCTTCAACTCTCTATTATGAGCACCAATGTTTTTTCCATTCTTAGCATAGTCAGCTGTAGCATATGTGAGATTATCTTTCATTTCTTATATTTTCCAACTATTAAATCTGTAGAGTTAATCATTTTGATTGAATGAAGAAATTGAAACAGGCTAAACATGTATAAGACATTCTCAATAAAATAATCTAATTTTTCTATTTACCATGATTTTTCTGCTAACAACAGTCTGACTTACTATATTCTTGTCTCAAAACTCTACTTTTCATAGAATGTTAGTTTTTATAAAATTTTTTCTTGGCGCAACTCACATACCATAGAACTTCTAGTAATTGCTTGGTTTACTGAAATTCAAAACACTAACTTGATTTCTCTCCCTGTTTTTGCTCTTTATATACTTTTAAGGCTCTTTTAGTTATTAGTCTATTTTAGTCATATTTTTTAAAAAACTAAGAATAAATTATTTAAATAATGCATTAAGACATTTCCTCTGTGGAGTAATTACATGGCTCCATAGCCTATAGCATAGAAAAATAAAATAATTTCAGTGCTTTGACTTGCATAGTAAATAGTGTCTACATATTGCTCTGGGTAACTGTGAATTCTCACTAGTGTTAATTAAAATAATGTGGCAAAGATTCTGAACCACTCGATGAACATGACCTTTAATTCTTCGTCTTACTGATGCTCATAGTTGAAAATCCTGTTGTTGTTTTAGATGCTCTTTCTTCATTCTCCTTATTCTGACTGCATCATACTGGTAAATTATTTCTGGAAATTATTCAGGTTTTAGCTGTTGTGTTGTGGTGATGATTTGAAGGCTATGGAAATTCACTTTTATCAAATCTTTGGAGTTTTACATTTTTTTCTTTATGGAAATACTGTCTAACCTTTCCTAACTTACTCCCACCTCAGGCACACCAGCCTGAACTTACAGTCTATGTATCAAAGGAATTGCTGAGTTTTATTTAATTTGTTGAACTGGCGGAAAATAGTTTTAGACCTTTAAGGTATATCATTTGAAGCTACAAAATATTATCATTAGACTTTATATCAGTTCAAGTGATATTCAAATATGTGTATTGCATTGAACATTCTATCTAGGTTCACTTTTCTAAGCTCTCTTTAGATAAAACTATTATGTCATCATTTTTAAGCACACGCTACATAGCAGGTGTCATGTAAGCCCAAGAGAATACAGCAAAAACTCTCGTTGCTAATGACCTTGGAGTCTGGAAGAACAGACAAACAATAATCAGCTCTTATACAAGGGGATAAACATTTAATAAAGGAATAAAAAGGACCTTCAGTCACATGACACAGGGAGTGTCCGACCTGGGGCTTGGATGACACAGAGGCCAGACAAGGGTAGACATAGAAGTTGTTTTGTGGGGTCTTGAGGTTGAGCAGACCGCCAGGAGCACAGGAGGGAATGGTCAGTGCAGGTGAAGGAAGCAACGTATGTGAACACATGGGAAAACGAAGAGCAAGTGGCGTGTGTGTGTGAAACCCTCAGTCACAGGACATAGTTTAACTGCAGGTGCTAATGGAAAGAGTTGCAGAAAATGAGACTGGAACACTACACTGGTACCAAAAACAAAAGATATTTAATGCTTTTATTAGAAGTTTGGGTTTATGTAATAGACGCTGGTCAGCCCTTGACTGGTTGAAAGATATTTTGAAAGTATAATCTGAATAATTGCTCAACAATGGGGGTGGTGTCTGGACATCTACCTTGGACAACTATTAAAATTGCTAACTTAACTGATAGTGTGGAATCTATAAAATAACTTAAAAGAGTATTCAAATTACTGAAAATATTACAAAATAATGCTTTTATTTGATATTTTGTTTCTTCCCCAGTGGGAGAGACTTCGGAGATTTGCCCAGAAACCTGTGACTTTTTGTGCCACAATAGGAAATGTATTGCATCCCACCTTGTCTGTGACCATAAACCTTGTCTGCTCGGATAGGTCTGATGAAGCTCAATGTGGTAAGTATATTGGTCTGTTCTAATGCCGCCAATTCAGCACAGGTCTTCACGTTATTAGTAGAGAGACATTGGCATTGACTACTGAGAAGTAATGTTCTTTTCATGCATTAGAGTAGATTTGGAATAGCCAAAACATTTTTCCAGCTTCTCTATGCAAATATCCAGATGTCAGCCTCTCATTCTTTTTGCCCCGTACTAGAAACTGCAGCCTTTCTATAGCAAAGCATGTTACAGAAATCTCCCGTCATGCCATTGTGTAAAACTACGTGGAGTCAAAATTAAAACTGTCAGACACTGAACTAGCAGTCTGCACTTCTTTACTGGTTTTCATTACTATTTCTATACCTTCTTCAAAAAAGTTGATTTTATAGATGAGGCTAAAAATTAGCACTTTGGAAAAATACTAGTTTAATGAATAATTTTATCAATTACATTGCACTGGGAAAAGAGGACTAGGTGAGCCACATTCATTTTTCACTCAAGCTTTAATTCAAGTGATTTTTTTTAAGTAAGTCTTCTGTAAAACCGAGTATGTATCTCGAAAATATGAGCATGGATCTAATTCAAAATATATATATTTTATATATCTTACTGGTGACCATTCATATGGAATCTTGATACCATACAAGCTACCTGCTGCAGTTAGTGTTTGCCTCATAACAAACTACTCCCAAAAGTTAGTGGCCTAAACAAGTGTCATTTTACTCACAGTTCGGTGGGTCACTAATTCAGGAAGAAGTTAGCTAGGCAGTTTGTCTCTGATGCACATCGTTCAAACTGATACGGCTGGAACTAAAGGATTACTTCCAAGATGGCTTTATTCCTTCCATGTTTGGCACATTGGTACCCTCGGTTTCCCTATCAGGCTCAACATGGACTCTCAACTTCCAGGGTGATCCACATGACTTGGGCATTCCATACCATGGCTGTCGCAGGATAATTAGACATCCTGCATGAGACTGCCTTTTACTGAGTGGATGCTCCAAAAGCAAGCATTCCAGGAGCATTGGGACAAATAGCAAGATTGTCATGACTTAGCCTCAGAAGTTTCAGAACATCACTCTGTCTCTTCCTAAGGGTCACACAAATAATAGAGTCTACTAGGCTGGATTCAAAGAGAGGGAACAGATTACAGCCCTCAGTGGGAAAACATCCCGCACGCACAGGGAAGAAGTCCACACGAGTCATGTTGAAATTGTTATTTTTAGCTCATTACCATTTTTCTTTCTTGGGATCTTGTAGTGATGAAATGCTTCTGAAATGTTCATTTTCTCTTTTTAGCATTTATTATTTTTTTAATTGTGGTAAAATGTAGATAACATAAAATTGATCATTTTACCTACTTTTAATTATACATTTCAGGGGCATCTCATTGTCATGTAGCCAAAACCACCATCCATCTCCAGAACATTTTTTATCTTGAAGTATTGAAACTGTGTACCCATTAAACCAGAACTGTTCATTTTCCCCATACCCAGCCCCTGACAACTACCATTTAACTTTCTGACATACCTCTAGGTACCTCATATAAGTGGAATCATAGAGAATTTGTCTCGTTATGGCTGACTTATTTCACGTGGCATAATGTTCTCAGTATTCATCCCATATATTAATTTTAAATCAAAACATAAAAGGAAGTGAAAAATAATTGGCACTTTTTATACTATGAATTCTACAGTATTATAGTCTTAATTTTACAAAAATTATATATTTCCTTTATAAAGTATATATTCTCAAATGAAATTTATAATGCATTGAATAAGAGTTTCTAGTGTTATTTCTTACTTCTTTTAAGTGCACCAAAAAAATGTATTTTTTTTTATACTAATGATGAGGAATTTATTTCAATGTTTTATGACAGTGCTCTACAACATTTGTGAAATCACCATTTTCCTCTCAAGACTAACAAGTAGAACATTTAATAATCACCAGCAGAACATTAAAAACTTGGCTAAATTCAGATAGATTCTAAAGGAAAAATAATTTGAATATGATCACATTGCCATACATAATCCACCGGGGAAAGGACATCTTTCAAAGGCACTAGAAAAGTTATTATAGATAATAAAATTGTCTTCGACTTGTGTAAAGATGAACTTATATTCCTATTCCTAGTATGGGCTGGGAACAACTTCCTAAACATTAGGAATTTAATAATGGATGAGACATTGTCTTAGGCTTCAAAAATTCACTTTCTACTGTGGAAAAAAAGATTATGGATAAAAATGTATTAAGATATTATTTTGCTTTTTAAAAAAGTAGTTAGTAAATGAAAAGCTTCCTTTTAATTTTGAAGTTTAACAAGTTCCATCAAGAATAAGGGTATCACAGCTTATTTGGGAGTATGTATGAAGAATGTGTGTGTGCGTGTGTGTATGTATATGCAATACAGAAATAGATATAAAACATTAGGAAGACTTATGGGTATTTGGGCTTTTGAATGTGAATGCTACCGATGTTCTTTTTGCTTCTCTCATTTTTTTCTCCCAGACTGCCTTATGTGATTTTTTTTTCACAACTACTTGAGGTATTGATGTGAAAGCACACACAGCCAGTTTTGATTTTCAGAAACTGAAGTCAATTACATCCTTCTGTCTGTTAGTAGTACCTACAACTTTGATAGACAACTACAAAGAGTAATTGAATTTATTAAAATACAAGTAATATGTTGACAAATAGTCACTTTAAAAAAAAAACTACTTGATGGGCTTTGTTCACATCCAAAAGGAACACCACACAACACATAGAGATATACAGGTCATTTATTATTTCTGCAAATTGGCTTCATTAATATTTTATATTGATAGTGTTTTAGACATATTCTCCAGTGTAAGTCATCACGGCTAGATTCCCGAAGTCAGATAATCTATTGTGGATAATGGAATAAATTACATTTTCAAAATGACCTTTGGAGAAATATAAGGAAAGAATTGACCTTTTCAGTTAATTAAACGAAAGTCTTCATTTTGACTTTGACCCTCACTTGTTGGGCTATTATTTAAATTCTCAGAGACTCCCTTTCCTCATCTGTCTAGTAGATACAATACCATTTGTCCTATTGAGTACCTTCAGAATTAAGAGCAATAATGTAAACAATGTATTTGTTCAGTCTGCTATGATTAATAATGTTAGCTTCTTCCATATTATTTTTATATTCTTTCAAAATTCATCAGTCATGGTGGATGCTTTATTTACACTTCCTTTATACTTACCAGAAAATAAATGCAGTTATTCCTTATGATTAAATTTTTACTGTTGGTTATGAGCAAGAATAAAATTTTCTTGTTGTAAAATGTATAGTTTATAGTAAATGAAATCAAACCTTTTTAAAAGAAACATTTAATTTAGAAAATATGCTCTTTTTTCATGGAAGGAAATTATTACCTAAACTATGTATTAAGTGCACCTTGTGTCCTAAGCTGTTACTATACAGTGTGTGGGAGTGCTTTCTCCTGCCTCTTTACAGGAAAAAAAAAAAAAATCCTGTTCACTCATGTCACTGTTTTTAACTGTACTGAAATTCTTCAAAATCCTTCTCTATGCTGCACTCCAAGAAGCCATTTCACAATAAGGGGAAACTATTTAATTCCTGTACTGTGTATTATGGTATGGTAAAATAAGGTAGACAAGTGAATGTGAAGAATTAAAAATAATTAATGATGGCGCCATTTCTTAAAATATATATGTTAGTTGGTCAGTATTTACACTGACCTTGCAATCATATAGCTGAATATTATGCCACTGGGAGAAAGCCATAAAACACACATGTGCCCCGAGAACTGACATGATCTGGAAGGGGAGAGGCAGTGCATAAGTTGGACAGTCTAGGGGGAGTGTGATTTGCTATATGGAATAAAGAAGAGAAGATACATTAAGATACTTGTAGCAGAAGTTCCAACCTCAACCAACCTAGAAGCATGGTAGTTCCTACTAGTCACCTTTCCATTCCAATTTTGTTTGGGGCAGCATTGTGACCACCTACAAATACCATCATCTCCCAGCTTACTTGTAGCCACCAGAGGCCAATAAGCTATCCACGGAAATTTGGGAAAAGTGTCTCTTTTAGAAAGAAAAAGCACCAGAATAGATAAAAAGCACTTTTCCCATTTCTTTCAATGCCTTGACTATTTGTGATACTGGGAAGTGTAGCAGTCATCCTGCAACCACGAACGAGTGAGCATAAGGATGACAAGATGACAGAAAGGAAGGATGAAAAGGTGCGCTTCGCATCTGCACAGTTGAACCACAATGCCAACCCTAAACGGACAACTTCTTGACATTGTTAATTGAGATAAATTCATGCCTGTCTGTTTCAGCTACTATTAATAGGATTTTCAGTTTCTTGGAATCAAATGCATTTTAACTGACATGGATAATAAGGAAAATGTATTATCTCAAATACTGCAAGTCTAAAAGCAAAGGAGATCTAGAGCTGGTTAACTTAGTAACTTTTATCATCAAAAGTATATAATTGTATGGACTCCTTCCTTCTCTATGCCTTGCCATCGTCAGATAACAGACTTTCTTATAAAGTCAGCTCCTCCCCATATAATCTTTCAGCCCTGAGCATCACATCTTTGCAATGATATCCTGAAAAAGGACAAATAGACTGTTTCCTTTTGATTTATTTTTAAGAAAAAAGGAAGATTTTTTCTAGGTTCCCCTCCCCCCCAGTAAGTCTCATTGTCTATAATTGCATCCCTAGGCTAGGGCTAAGCTAATTAAGACAGGGGAGAATGAATATTGCATCAAGTTGCTTAGATTGACCACAAGTGACCTCTGGAGCTGAGCAGGGGACTCTTTCACCCTTGAAACACATATCTGAGTAAAAGAAGGTAAATTCCTGGATAAAACTGCAGTTCTATCCTGAACAAGAGAGGGAAAAATGACTGACAAATGAGCATCCAATTGCTAGAGAAAACATTTTAAAAAGTGAGTAATCTTAAACATAAAATTTGAAAAAACTCAGTTTTTATTCAAGAGATAATTTTCTGAAAAATTGTGTTAGAGGCAGTTTTGAAGATGTGACAGATTTCAGCCTAAAAAAATACTTAACATTGAAAAAGTTTACTGTATTCAAGACTAGAGATTTTGAAGAGTATTTTCAAACAATGTGAAAACGAATATTTTGAGCAAGGGATCTGATGCAAGAGTAGCCTTAAAGGTGATTAGTGTGATTAGGGTTTGCGAGGTTGATAAGTTGAAGTCTGCATTAGAGAGACTCAGAATGAACCAGGAGCTTGAACTGATGGAACTGGAACAGGGACTATGGAACTGCAAAGAAAGAGGTAAATAAGTTCTCAAAGGGAAACTCTGCAGTTATGGGTGATAGATTGGATATGGGCATGAAGAATATAGAATCAAAGATAGATCCAAAATTTGACTCTTTAAAAAGAGAGAGAAGATTCATGCTGTGAAGTTAATCAGTCTCGAAGAGAACCCATTCGGAGAGGTGAATTATTACTTTGTTTTGAGGTTGTGATTGCATATTACAATTGGAATGTTTAAGAAGCATGTGAAAATAAATTCCTGTATTTCATCTTGGCTGTAGATTTGTAGCCCATCTGCATAAAAGTGTGAAAGGCCATGGCACAGGATAAGTAAAGATGTAGAGAGTGAGAAATGTGAACAAATAACTATATATTTTTGTAAATTGAGAGGGTCACCATGACTGTGCGTACAAGTTATAAGAAAAGAATTAGTAGAGAATGTGAGATCGAAGCACATAGAGAAGTTGTCTGACTTGGAAATAAACAAGGCTGTGCCGTGTTAACAGCAGTGTTGATAAGGAGTTGAGATCATAACAGAGATTAGCCCTAAGCGGGGGTAAAAAAAAAAGAGGAAAAGTGGCATAATTTGAGGTAGAGGATAAAATAGAGTTTATTCCGATAGTATAGGTATTCTTAGAGTCAAAGATAAAGTCATATGGTAAATAAGTTGAAGCAGAAGGGACAAGAGTGGTCACAGAGAATTGAAAAGGATGTAGAATAGGTATTGTAAGGCCTATGCATCGGGGAGTCAGTTGCATAGAAATACACAGTGCAGAACCCGTATGTGACACCATTCTAAAGAGCATATAATGGCTGTTCTGCTATGTACATCGGAAGATTCTGCTGTTTGCAGTTAGGTTAACTACACACCGGAGAACTGAATTTCTCACTATTATCCACTTTGTTTGTGTAATGTAAACCTATCTATATCCTATAATAGTGGTGAGACAAGCATTATCACATGGATATACAGAGCCCACAAAGACACACCAAAAAAATCAATGGATTTTAAGACACGAGGAATGAATGAAAGAAATTTACATAATGAAAAATGATTTCAGTTTTCGGGATAAAATACAATCACGTGTGAGAAGTGAAATGCAGATAATTCATGAAAATACTCTCAGGGATCCAGACATTTTTTAATAAAAATATTAAATCTTTCTTTGCTATATATTTGGCATCCATTTCACAACAAATATTTTTTCTGATGAAGTTTCTATTTGCTAATATTAGTTTTATTAGTTTTAAGAAGTTGTGAATGAGAATCCACCTTGAGAAGAAATGTTAAAAAAAAAACACACAAACTTTATATCTTTCTAAAAAGAAAAGAAATGTCAATGACAATCT
Source organism: Rousettus aegyptiacus (assembly GCF_014176215.1). NCBI lineage: Eukaryota > Metazoa > Chordata > Mammalia > Chiroptera > Pteropodidae > Rousettus > Rousettus aegyptiacus. The sequence goes on along the minus strand of NW_023416285.1, from coordinate 87,877,072 downwards.
CAGTTGATTCATACTGATTCAGTCACCCAATAATTCATTCTGTCTGTACAACACAGTCAGGTTTTACAGTGAATGCTTAAAAATAATCACTGCTGTGCAAAAAAAAAAAAAGAAAAAAGAAAAAAAGAAAGAAAAATGAAAGCAGACACTAGGTTGTTATGTTGGTACTTTTCACTGCTGACTAGGTAGTAGATTCTCAGTTATTATCTAGTAATTTTTCTTATTGCGAATAACTTACTTTTTAATGAGTTATCAACTAACACTTTTAGAAAAGAACTTCTTTCATAATTTCGTGACTCACTCTGAAATTTAGTTTGTGGCTTATTTGGTATGGTATGCTGCAAGAGTTTGTTTCCTATACAGTTTCCTATTTCTCCCAAGGGCACCTTTTCTTTAGCAGATGATTTTGCCTCTCTAATGGCCTATGTTGTTCAAACACCATAGAGGAAGCACAGGGACTAAACTGAATATCCAGACAACTGAAGCTATTGATTTATTTGATGTGAATTATCTTTATATCATAATGTTACATTCATTGTTTATGTCTAAACAGTTTTCTCTATCATTTATATTATTACTCAATCAATATAACTCCTTAATGGATAAATGACAATACTCATGCACTGTTTCTAGACTCTGTGATTAAAAAAAAAAAAAAAAAAAAAGCAAAACTACAGTGTACCATTGATATTATCAATGAGTACGGATGTTCCACTTCTATAAATTTATTTATGAATAATTAGAATATACAAGTACTAATTTAAAATCATCAAAAATGTAGTGTAATATTAAGTGCACTATGCATTTACAGAGCATCTCATTAATATTTTTGTTTCCTTAGGCCAGCATGAGAGGAAGCTGCAATTTTGAAACAACTTTGGGAAACTGAACCATAGCCTACGTTCTTACTCAAGACTCTGAAGATGACTGGGACTGGGCCACTGGCAATGAAATTCCTGCTGAAGCACTGAGTGCAGACTTCGATCACACACCAGGTAAATCTGGTAGAGATACATAGGCCGAGTGCTCTATTCTCAAAAACCTCCTCTAACTATTTGAGTGAATGTTGGAGTTCATCCTTGTCTGTGAGGGGTCAGAGCTCACTAGGCTTTATGAAAAGACCCTTAGTTCCTTGTATTTAACCCCTGAATTATTGAGTCGACCCAAAACTGGCATTGCAACAACAGGAAAAGTCCATGACCCATGATTTAAGAGACTTGCAGATTTTATTTCCTCTAAACTAAATGTATCCTTAAAGTCCCCAATTGGGGCAAGGACAGGTAAGGGTCATTCAGATTAATGCACGCAATTGACAGAAGTGTACAATTAACAATGATAACTGTTCTCACAATGCCACAACAGCCGGTAGCTGGCATCAGTTTTATTCCAATCCCTCTGAAGTACAGGGCCAGAGATGTAAAAGGTAGATGGTAAAGGGGAAAAAAAAGCATCTCTCTACGAAGTCTTGATGAGTTTTGCTTCCTGCCTGTGTTTTGAGATCGATGTAATCTTTAATGGTTTTATAGTTCACAGAGCCAGAATATAAGTAGACTTGTAATCTTATTTACTTTGACCCTGAAGTCTTGCCTACTCAGCACTTTTCTTAGGAATCAACTTTTCCTAGGGATAAAAAGTAACTTTTCTTAGAGATAACTTTTGTTAGTGATGAGATTTTTCTAATTTTTTAAAGAATAAACAATAACCTAAGATATCTGTGATGGTTAATTTTATGTGTCAAATTGGAGGGTATTTTTTGATGAAATTAACAGTTCAGTTGGTGAACTTTGAGCAGATCGTCGTCCACAATGTGGGTGGGCCTCATCCAATCAGTTACCGGCCTGAATAGAACAAAATATCCCAGCTGCCTAAGAAAAAGGTAATTCCCTAACAGACTGCATCCAGACTTTGTCTATATCATTGGCTCTCCTGGGCCTTCAGGCTCCTGGCCCACGCTGCAGATTCTGGGCTTGCCAGCCTCCATAATCACATGACCCAATTGCTTATAATAAATATTTTTTCTGTACTTATATACATTCTATTAGTCCTGCTTTTCTGGAGAAACCTAACTAAAAAAATATTACTCAAAACAATGGAAGAATAGGCACGATTAAAACAAGATTATATGTAATTAAAATAACTTTTTATAGGAAAAGTATATGAAATTGACTCAGCCATCTTAAGACTAATGAAAAGAGAATAATAGTTTTATTATTTATATATTTGAGGCAGATTGAAAATGTTATAATGTTCAACTACAGCATGAGAGTCTGTTCTTATTTTAAAATTTTTCCCAATTCATCTTCAAATTGAATATTCTTATTACTTTTGACCTGCTAATTGAATCTGCTCTCCCTTTAACCAAGTTTGTTGTTGTTGTTTAAAAAAACATGACGTTAGTAAACACCAGATTATAGGTTAATGGAACAAGATAGGGAATCAAGACACTGAAGTCAGTAATTAGGAGGACTTAACATATAACAAAAGTTAATTCAGTGGGAAAAAGATATATTATTTAATATGGTGCTTTCATATCTGATCATTCACGTGGAAGGAAATAAAGTTAAACTCATTTTTTTCTGCATATTTCACATACAGAAATATATTCCAGATAAAGGACTTACATGTAACAAATAATAACAACAAAATTCTTGCCAGAAAAGGAGGTAAAGTTTGTACAATTTAAAGGCAGGATTTAACTTCCAAAAGCCCAGAAGCTAAAAAGAAATGATGTACAAATTTGATGATGTAAAATCATAACTGTGGTCTAAAATTCTGTAAACAAAACCAACATGCAAATAATAATTAGAAAATGTTTTTCTTACAGATTATGTGTAGATAGATAACTTTTACAAACTTACTAGAAATGACCAATTTTAAAAACTAGAAAAGATTTGCACAATCAATTAACAGATAATCTAATTCAAATCATCAATGAATATATTTCATGATACTCAAGTTCACAAGTCATCAGAAAAAAAAATCAAATTTAAATAATAAAAATGTGGGAAAAGATTTTCAAAAGCCAACCTGTTGATGGCAGATAGATGGAGAGAGTAGGAAAGGATGCTCACATATGGTTACGGGAAAGTTTCCATTTTGGAAAGCATTCTGGTCATACAGAAATAAGTACATGTGTTTAAGTTCAGCATTGTTTTTAGTTGAAAAAATGGGAAATGAAATGACTGCCCATTATTCATACAGTCATTTTTTTATTCCTTTGTCTCTTTATTGGTTTATTGAATGCCAGACACTCTTCAAGGTCCTTGGAATATATTAGCAAGTAAAACAGACAAAAATCACTGCCACAGTGTTCGTATTCTACAAGGAGGGAAAAGATAATGAACAAACACAATAAGTAAATAAGTAATGAGGACAGTTAAAAGTTGAGGATAAAGAAAGAATGGACTAAGCAAAACAGGGAAGGCTGATGGATGAGTGTGTGCCTGAGTTGAGGGAGGATCGCAGCTTAAATTGGTTGATCACAATGGGCTGTGCTGAGAAAATGCCATTTGGAGAAAGACTTGAAAGAGGTGAGGGAGTGAGCTCTGTGAATACCTAAGGAAAACGTGTTCCAGCCAGAGTGATGGCCAGGGCCACATGCCCTGCGATCACAGCATGCCTGGTGGATGTCTCAGCCTGGGCACTAGTGATGTTTTGGGTAACTGAATTAATTGTTGTGGGACTGCCCTGTGCACTGCAGGATGTTTGGCAGCATCCCTGATCTATACCCACTAGATGGGTACCCACCACCCAGCAACACTCCTTTTCCTAGTCTTGACATCTCATAGATCTTTAGAAATCTCCAACTATGCCCTGGGGGCCAAAATCACCATCATTCCACCCTCCTGTCCCCTGGAGGTACAGCCTGGAGCCCAGTGTAACTTGTTAAACACACAGCATGCAATATCAGGAAGCTACTAAAATGAGGGTTTAGTGCTTTATGGTTGATGTATTGGGATTTCCAAAACACATTCTTAAAGAGGTAAAGCAATATGCAAAATGATTATACAGTGTGATCTAGTTTTTCTAAATTGAAGAACGACTAACACCCTCTTATTTGTGCATCTGAATAAAGATACATACATATAGATATTTCTATGGATAACTATATGAACATGGAGAAAAGGATGATAAAGAATATATAATTATTAACATGGATTGCTACTTGGATAGATAATAAGGTTGGAGTAACAGGAAAGGGGAATTAATCCCACAAAGGAAAAAAAAAAAAAAGAAGTAGTAAAAACAGGAATTGCAACTCAAAGGAAATTTTAATATATATGATGGTAGAACATTTACATGTTTGTGGAATCATGGTGGATATTTTTAACTTTCACAACTTAAAAAGCCTGAACTATTACTTTTCATTTTTTTAATATTTATTTTTTCTTCAGTATTTCTTTTCATCAATTTTGGATTATTAAGAATTACATCTTTTTCTAAAATTTTAAAAATATGAATAAGGACAAAAAAGAAAAATTTCTCTAGTAATCCCAGTAGAATGATTACAACTATCTATAAGCTTTGTTTTTGGTGACATATAGCGTGAATGACTTTCTATGTTATGGAATATTTTTAACAGCATAATTTGTTATAACATAGTCTTCTACATTTTGAATATATCATAATTTATAAAATTATCTAATATTTAACTCAAATTATTTTCTAATACTTTCACTATAATAAACATCAAGAACCCATATTTTTACTTTTATGATTATTCCTAAGGACAAGTATATGTTTCTTGAGAAGTTATGAGAAGTAAGTTGATTTTTTACTTTCGCTACTAAGAACCGAACAGTAATATCTAGATACAAATACCTATGAGTTCTTTGTTTTTATTTATTTTATTTTTCAATTGCAGTTGACATTAAATATGATATTAGTTTCAGGTGTATGGCATAGTTATTAGACATTTATATACCTTAGGAAGTGATCACCCAGGTAAATCTAGAAGCCCCCTGACACCACACAATTACAATATTATCAACTGTATTCCCTTTCTTATACTTTTCATCCTGTGACAGTTTTATAACTGCCAATTTGTACCTCTTAATCCTTTCACGTTTTTCACCCAGACCTGAACCCCCTTTCCATCTGGCGATCATCAGTTTGTTCTCTTATCTATGAGTTTTTGTGTTGTTCATTCGTTTATTTGTGAGTTCTTTAGATAACATTTGTAGCACTTTTTTGTTTTCTTATCTTAAGACAGTATTTGAAAACTGCTGAGCAGTTCTGCTACTATAATATTACTAATGGTACAAAAAGTATTGTATGCTCAGTTTAGGAAAAGATAATAGTATAATCAATGGGCATGAGAAGTTTCCATGCATTGTTCAAAATACAAACATAGTGATTGGTAACTTTTAACATAACAGTTAAGGTAAGTATCATTAATGGGAATGTTTGTTTGTTTGTTTGCTTTGGACTTTTATAGCTTGCGTGAGTTCATTAAAGACCACATAAAATGTTGTGAATCTGGTTATTTATGCAATAGAGTACACAAAAAAATGTTGTCCACAGATAAAGAAAAGTAATCATTCTGACAGAGTGTTTTATTACCCTCCCTGTTAATCACTAGTTGAGACACTATACTTGTACAGGGTGTTCTCTTTAAAGCAGCCTGATTGTATCATCCTCGATACACTAATACGACTCACTGAACCTGTTGAGGCATCTCTGAGAAAATGGGCTGCCAAATAAATTGTAAGGACATTAATTAATTTTGACCCTCTGGGAAGAACAAAATTCTTTCTGAGAAGGTCAATAGATTCAAAGAGCCAACAGTCTATTTCTAAGCACCACAACTTCACTGTTAATTAAAGTTGTGTTTATGGATCTTTTCATTTATTGTTACCAAGATGAAAAATTAGGTACATAAGGAGGACATTTTCAATGCCCATCACAGGCCTATTTATGAGTCTTGTTGGAGCCATTGCCGAAATTGTAGAGAGAAATTACAAACATTAATCCACTCTCTAGTCTGCACATGAATAGGATTTAGACTTAGTATATGAGAGATTTAATGGCAAGAGTGGCATTTGCGTGACATGAATTAACAAAGGTATAATGTACAAGGCTGCTGTACCATTTTTTCCATTTCTTCATAGATTTTTCTTTTTAATGCTATAATTGACCATCTCCACAATTAGACTATAAACTCTAGGAGGGCATGAGTCACATCTTTTGTTACTTTTATATTCATTTCAGCATTTAAAATTGAATGACACTAGATAAATACTTGTGTAGGTCTCATGTTACTTGGCTCTATCTCCTTCTGTACTTATTTTTTGAACTGATTAATGGAACATGAATGAATGCCTATTAAATACCATGCACAATGTGTTGGCAACTAAAGGTGTCAATTAACTAAATGTTTGTAAAGTAACTGGAATGAAATACGCTGTTTGATATAACTCACATGCTTGCAATTGTGCAAATTCTACATTCACAACCCAAGGTCAAAAAAAAAATACCCCCAATCTTAATGATGCTAATGCTCTCATGTGTGTAATGCCAGTTTAAAGTATATATAAAGTGTTCATTCAACAAATGTAACTTACTTGAAAGTTGCTTGACAGAGCCCTGCAGGCTAGACAGATGATTGTTTACTGTGGGCAGACAAGGCAGATTTTATTCCTACATTAGAGATGAGGAACAAGAGAAGCTAAACGACTTCTCTGAGCTTGAACCCCTGGTGTGTGGAGCCTAGATCAAGCCCTTCTCCAGGACATCACGGTAGTATGTGCTGTCCTTTTGTACAACTCAGCCTGAATCTCCATAATTGGCGCCACTGAACCTCTGTTTCATTCCAGGTTTATTTTACTATCTCACCCTGGTCTCTGATATTTATTAGAGGAAGAGTTCCACTTTCATTTGATTGCATGTGTTGGGGCTTGGTCAGCCATATGGAGCTAGATATATAAAAGTCAAATGATACTAAGACATATCAAAGAATATGATTTGTAAATCCTTCTTGTACTGTAATCCTTAAATGATACATTGGAATTTATTATATCAGTTCAGAAGAGATTTCTAATTAAAATAGTATATTTTTTGATACTTCAGGGGAACTTAATGACTAATATATTATACTCTCGCTGCTGCTACCACTACTACTAATTATTATTATTATTTGTTATTCTAATATAATCAAATTAAAGTCTGAAAAAAATGCTAAAGGGAAACATCTGATTTGTGTGACACTTCAGCCACCACTTAAAAAAAAACAAACAAACATGTGACTAAATAGGAGTTTCTATAGGCGAATGTCACAGAAAATGATATACATTGCCATGGTAAAAAAAGATATATATATTTTTTTCAATCATCAATTCATTCAACAAATATTTGTTGAGCCCACTGATTTCTAGCCCTTGTTTTAGGTACATATGCATGTCGAACAGATCGGAGGAAGCTCTCTACCATCATCTGGATGACGCTGTAATAGAGAGGATCAGAAAATCAATATCAAGCATTAGAAATAAAAATTTTGTATAGTTTGTTGGAAGTTGTTAAGTGCTGTGGGGGAAAAGGGAAGCAGTAAAGGAGAGATCAATCAAGAACTGGTGGGGGTGACTTAGGAGTTATGAAGTGGTAGGGGACGTGGGATTTCAGGTAAAGAAGTTTTCGTGTGTAGCCCTTACAGTGAGGGTACCTGCATTACTATTTCCAGTTTTATAAAGGGTTCTTGAATAGTTGCTCTTCTTTTCCATTCACAAAATCTAAACAAAAGTAATTTTCTTCAAATAAAGAGAACTCTCAAGAGATTTAGAGGAAGAGCACTACCATCTGTTAAATGTTTTCTAAGACTCAGAAACTATAAAAGGAGATTTATACATGTTGTCTCATCGAATCCTTTGGAAACATTATTATGCAGAAGATACCCAATTCTTAGACAGATAAAACACTGGATTAGTTCACAGGGGCATTGGAAAAGCAAACGCTGATGCAAAACACTTTCTTCTGTGGCCTGCACTCTCCAATACATAGCCACCAGCCACGTGGGTTACCGAGCCCTTGAAATGTGGCTGGTCCAAACTGAGATGTGCTGTGGTGGAGAATACACACTGCATTTTGAGTATGTAGTATAAAAAAAAAAAAAAAGAAAAGAAACCCAGTGTATGAAACATATCTCATTAATAATTTATGCATTGATTATATGTTGAAATTATAACATTATGGATATAGTAGGTTAAAAAAATATATTACTAAAGTTAACCTATTTCTTTTTACTTTTTTAAGCTACATATGTGGTTCCTAGTATTTTTCTGCTGGGCATCCTATTCTGTGTTACACAACAGATGTAGGTTCTCTGTCTATCAAGTGAATAAAATAATGGAATTGACTAAAGACGTACTGGAGAGGATCTGTCTCTGGATATCTTCAAAGGTGGTCAATCTCTTTCTTAGGAATTCACACACTTGTTGCTAAGAACTGTAAAGATGATCTATTTTAACTTCTAACGTACTTTAAGTGAAAAGTACTTTTAAAACAAAAGACATATATAAAGCAAAGTGGTATAATTAAAATCTGATATATTTTCTTCATACTATACTATGGATCTTACATCCCAATAATTAAATATTAACATGCATTCTTCTTATGTCCAAAAATAATATTTTCTGAATTATTGTCCAAATATATTAGTTCCTTGGTCCATAATTTTCAGACAACAAATATCATTTCATATATTTAAATTTCTTTATGCGTTTTTCTTTTTCTAATATATAGTCAAATATCAGAATTGATATTTTATTGCTTTATGAAATTAGATAGTTGCTTACCTGTTGGAAAATGTTTATGACTCTGTGATTACATCCCAATGAAGGCAGATCTTGTCTCTATAATTAAATATATAAAACATTCCAGATCTATATGTATTAATCTTGTATTAATTTTAATAGAATCTGAATTTTCAGATAATGGCTTTAAATTTTTTTTACTAAGTATTATAATGTAATAATTCTTGTTGTCAGTACGATGCTTTTCATAATGAAATGTTCAGTTGTTTCCCTGATAGACAGTCATGTCCTGAAGCTTCATAAATAGGAAGAACCTTGCCTTACTACATAATTGGGTTAAATTGTAATGGCCATCACTACATCATGCTTTCCACACACCAACACTACTGCCACCATCAAAAGCAATTATGACCATCAGCATGGTGGCCCTGCCACTCGGGCCATTGCTGGTCATGTTAACTGATTTGCTTTGGATGCCTTGCTCAAACAATGAATTAGACAGCATTTCCCCACAGTCTGATCTGGTATGATGTGGGATCTCATTTTGTAACCATGTATGAATTTATCTCGGATTATTCTAAAGGCTTTCTCTGTTCTACTTTATTTTTGAAGTTCTTTATTTCCTTGACTTGCCCTAGACAGATTCTTTGATGTTTCATATAACTACAAAATATTTATATAGTTATTCTAATTTTCTTTTCTTGCCAATATTTCTCTTGATTGTACTGAAGTTACGCATGAGAGCATGTGTGTGAGTTAGGGATATTAGTATTTTTTTTTTGTACTTCTTTTTTTATTCTGCTTTACTTCTATTATGCGACCAAAACATATAAGCATGAATTAGGTAGAAGGAGATTTTACCAAGGAGAATGACATACAATATTAGTATAAAATGAGCAAATAAGTAATGTAACTAATATTTTTTCTACCTTTGTAATATCTTTTGACAACCCTTCACATTATCTTTTAAAAGTTATTTAGCTCTATTTTCTAAATAATATATTAATTCAATCATAAAGTAAATACTTTAGAATGAAAGATCACCAAAATGGCCTCCTTTCATACAGTACTGATAAAGAGGTTTTTCTAAATTCTTAGTTTGTTTCTTTTTAAAGGACTAATATTCTACTAAAAATAGATAATTGTTATGTATAACTGTACATGACAGGTCTTAACATCAAATATGATGTGACTACATAGCTACCCTTTATTGCTTGCCAGTTACCATGTACCTGGCTTTATTCAAGCTTTCTCATTTAATCCTCACACTTACTTTTTCCAGAGAGGGTAAATGATTTGCTTCTACGTCACACAGAAGATACTTAAATCTAGCATTGGGACCCATGTCTCTCTGAAGCAAAAGTCTGTGTTTGTAACCATCAGTTGCTACAGCTCAATATGACTGTCTCAAAATTTCCTGAAATACATCAATTTAATGATCATATAAAAATGAATAATTGATAGTTTCTCTTCCAAAACACAAAAATGTCATGTGATATTTTTGCTATATTAAAAGGTGGCATTTTATTAATAGCTAATGACACAAAACAAAGAAGTATGTTTTTCTATATATATATTTTTTTAATCTAGATGCCATTTTCTTACCTCAGTTCAATATTATTTCTGCTTTCTCTTTGTCTTATGTTGCTTTTTAGAAATACAAATAATTTATTCCAACCACACTACCGAGGAAGAAAATCAGGAAAATTTTGGCTGATAAATCTCAGAATACATCTTATAAATTTAGTGTTCTTGCTGCATAAAAGGCAATAAATGATGCCCATCATTTGTTTATTTACAAGAATTAGAAGAAAAGCAATTCTCTTCATGAAATCATAGAGAGTGTTTAGAACAGGGTCATTTTGTTTTCCTTATTTTTCTCTGAGACAGAGGGTTAACTTTATTTTAGTGATGATTAGACAACATGAACAAACCCAGATCATGTATAACTTTTCTGTTTCTTCAAAAAATTTCATGATCAGACAGTGATTTGTATTTTGTTGCCAAAAAGCAATTCTAGTCTCAAACCACGAACCCCTTCCAATCATCCACATGTGCCAATTTGAATCAATACCCCAACTAGTTCATTTCAAATTCTTCTGCCTCTGGGGAGAAACATAATCTTAATTGCTGTTTTTCTTTCCTTTGTCTTGATTTGTTGTACTAAGTTTGTTTAAAATACTTCCAAGAATACTTAATAATTGTCTCAAGCAGGACCCAGTTGATGCTTTCTTTTTGTGAAATGCCAAAATGTATCTATCATTTGTGAGACATGGTATTCAGTGAAAAGCATGTGAATGAACCTGTTCTTTTAGAATCCTGGAGGACAAAATTAAACTGAATAAGTAATCTGAAAATCTTTAAAGTTAGTTATTTCGTCGTTTTGCAAGTAACGAGGCAACATAATTTCTCTAAAAGGAATTTTCTAAACACATAGTGGTATACAGGCTTGCTTCTCAGTAAAATAATGAACCATTAAACACAGCTCTTTCTATCTTCTCAAAACTTTGCCTGCTTGTATATATTTCTGCCTTTTAAGGATCTTTAAACGGCCTCTCTCTTAATAGCAGACTCTTCGACTTTAAGCATCACAATTTTCTCTTTCCTTGGTACGAAAATGAAAATGAAATATCTGACCTTAACTTCACTTCCCTGCTAAGTATTGTTTTTCTAAGTATTATTTTTCATTCTTACATTTCAAATTACCATTCCTCATACATCGTTTGTATTCTCTGTCTCACTAAACACACCTTCTTTGGTTCTCTCCAATATGTCTTCTGCAAAAATATTATTTCTTCAGCAAATAATTATTGGTTACTCATTCTTGGTCACTGATCTAGACACTAACGATACTTGTTTAGCAAATACAGTCCTGACCCTCACGGAGCTTATATTCCAGCTATCTTCGAGGACATACTCATAGTCATAATAGCCTGATTCTTCTTATGATGCATCTGATACTATTGCTAAATCTACACCTTCTTGAAGTTTCATCTGTGTTTTTCACTGTAGTGGGTATTTTTTTCTTAACGATGTATCTGTCTCCAGTGCTTTCTCTTCCTTCTTCCAAAACCTAAATATGAGTCTTACCCATGATTCTGACCTCGCTTTTTCACATCTCTTCTTATACTTTTCGCTTGTTCAGAGTTTTATGCTTTCATTGATCAAAATATGCTAATCCCTGCTTATAGAGAAGCTAGAGCTCTTACTTCCGTGTTCTAGTCTCACATTTTCAATTGCCGGCTGAGTAATTTCCAGTGTCTCTTAGTCCCTTATCCGAACACAAACTTACCTTCCTTTCAAAAAGAGTCTCCTCCTCCTGATCCTAAGATTTCTGTTATTGGCATTGTCATTGTCAACACTGAATTCTCTCTCAATTTCAAATTCTGTAAGCTCTTCATTCTCAACCTATGTGTTTTGTTTTGTATTTCATTTCCACTTCTGTCATTTTAATTGGTTTTTGGGCTATTGCAGATATCAGAGAAACTCATCTCCAATGCAAATATTCCCCTAAACAGGCCACTCTTCACACTGATGCCAAATTAATATTTCTCAATGATGAATCCTGGTCCTCCAGATCATCAAACACTCTTTCTTGCCTTTTAGTTTGGCATATAGGCTTCTGGTGTTCTTCCCCAAATTGCACCTCTAATTTTAATTCTTATGTTATTCTCCTACAAACTCGGTGTTCTTGTTCCTCAAATATCCTTAGGGTGTCATAAATGTCAACTTTCGGTCATGTCATGGTGTTAGCATGACTTGTAATTTTCTGTTGATAATGGGCACAGTGTACTGAGTAAAGGCACTGGGGTGCATAGGCTTTTTGTGTGAAGTTTTTGTTTATCTTGCTTGGAGTTAGTTCGAGTGTACTGTTTGTTGTAGCCAGCTTTGTTTTTGTCTCCCTCGTACTTTGGTTTCCATAGAGATTTCTTAAATGAGTTCTGAGAGGTGGCATTCTTTCAGTCACAGTCCCCTGCTGATGTACAGGAGTCCCACTGATGGGTGGTAAGGCGAAAAGTGCTAGGTGGCGAGGTCAGGGGAAGGGAAACACTCTACAGTCCTGTGATTTGATCACAATCTTGCAGTGAGCCTGCACGCTTACGCTGTGACCTTCGTCCAATAAAGTCCTCCTTTCCCTTCCATGAGAGAAGGCATCGAGACATGGCTGAGAAAATAGGCACACCTCAAAATGGTCACTTTCCCCTCCCCCTGAAAGAAGCTGAGGGGATTTTCTCCAGTCTTCACTGTGAGAACTTGTTAGGGTTCCTGGAGGTGAAACTTTGGGCTACCTCTAAGTCTTGCTTCCCGGACTTCCTTGCTCTCTGCCTTTTCCACACTGAGCCTCCAGCAATTTATTAATTACAGTTGACACTTTCCTAACCCAGTAACAGCTCCATTGGTGGTTTCGGCTGTAGCGTGATGCTCCACTCAGCTGTGGTTATCTGTATCTCTCTCTCTCTCTCTCTCTCTCTCTCTCTCTCTCTCTCTCTCTCTCTCTCTCTCTCTCTCTCTCTCTCTCTCTCCCCCTCCCTCTCCCTCCCTCTCCCTCCCTCTCCCTCCCTCTCCCTCCCTCTCCCTCTCCGCCCCCTGCCCTGATTTTGGGGGTAGTGGTTTGCCCTGTGACCTCTCGGATTCAGGAAGAGTTTTTGCTTTTTAGTTCAGCCGTTCTATTGTTGAGAAGATGAAACTGATGTCTTCCAAGCTCCTCACATAATGAACTAGAAACCAGAAGTTTCTGTGTGTGTGTGTGTGTGTGTGTGTGTGTGTGCATGCACATATAAGAATGCTCTATACCACTCTAAACTGATTTCTTTGTCTACTACCATCTCCACTATTTCTTTTAATATCTTGATACAATGACATGTATTTTATGAAGTCTCCTCATTCACCAACTTTAAGCAATCTTTAATCTATGGAACTACATAGCATTTATGACATACATTAGTATTTAGTATTATATATTCACAGTAACCCCAGTGAGCTGTATATTATTAGCGTTGTCCCCATTTGATAGAAGATGAATAGATGAATATGAGACACAGTGAGGATTTAGTGATTTGCCCAAAATCAAAGGCAAGTATCAGAGTTTGGATTTGAACCCAGGTTGTCTGATGTCGAGCTTGTCTTCTCAGTAGTATATATCATTAGCTTTTATGGTAAGTTCTCTGAGTAGGTTTCATATTTTCCTAGCCATAACTTACTCATATCCCAAACATCCAATTTCAAAACGTGGTGCCTTCTGTATAGTAGTTATTCCTTCAATAACTTGTGATTAATAGTCTTTTTTCAACAGCTGAAATCATCTTTCTATCTATTCTCTAAATTTCCCAGGAGAATAGCACTAATTTGCAACTGTGTTCTAAGCATTTTACATATAGTGTATCATTTCATTTTTACCATAACCCCTTGCGGCTAAAGTACCTACTACAATTATATCTTATTGCTTTTGAGTCCTAGAGAATTTAAATAGGTTGCCCAAGGTCATATACCTAATAAGTGGGAGAGTCAAGATTTGAATTGAAACCCACAGCTCCAGTGCCTACAGGCTTAACTAGTGGGCATTCCTGCCCACAGTTTCTGCTCATTACATATTCATTAAAAGAATCTGATAATATCATTTCCTGTTTCAATTAAAAAATATTCTTCTGTTATTTGCTTTCTATACTCTTTCAGGTAAAATAGATCTTAAATCTAAACGAAGTCGAAGTTCTTAACCCTTTATCATTTTCATAAAGAAAAAGGTTTATAATTCATCAGTTCTTCCTTCTTACTTGACTAGGAAACAAGTTTCCTAATTAATTTCCATTTGGCAAAAGAAATCAAGTGACAGAAATGCCATTAAGCCAATGCACGTTTCTAAAAGCATCTTGGCAAGAAAATGACACATAAAGAGGCTGTTCCAATATGACAATTAAGAAATTCAGAATCCTTTGTCTTTACCTAGACTTACAGTAAGTGCCAACTGAATCCATCCAGATATCATCATCATGTGATTGAGATATACTTGCTATTGAACAAATTAGAAGCTTTCAAAATAAAACGAAGATACCCCATGTAGGCATGTCACAACTAGAAGCTTCATTTTTTATATCAGACCAGTGCATACTGTGGAGAAAAAAATAATGGCGCCAAATTTGGTGATCATTTATAGTGTTACAATGAGGCATTCTGCTGAAAAGTGGTTTTCTTAGTAGGTAATAATTATTCTCAAAAGAGAATAAGCCTAAAGAATAAACCATTGGAAGATAGCAGTAAAGAAATGCCAAATCTATTCAATGCACAACCCTTCAAAAAGCAAATAAAAATGATATACCGACAGACACTTTTATCAAGTACCATGAGGAAATCTAATTTGACTTCAGAGGCACTCTGTCTGTAGTTGCCATCTGACAACTTTGCGGAAACTTTTGTTCTCTCTCTGAGCATGCTTACATTTCATGGCCTTTAAAACCTGCAGACACAAATAGCCAGCACCTTGAAAATCCGTGAGGGAAAAAAATGAAAATACAAAAAGAGATTGAGGGCATTTCAACTGATAGTCATTATGCACCCTTCTATTTTAGAGAGAGGGACAGGCAGAAATTACAGAGGATGTGGAGCCAAGCTTAAGTAAGTCTACTCTGAAGAAGGGAGCATTTGGCTATTTTGAAAGAGAGGCATATTGCATCGCATTTTTGTAAAGCCATTAGGCAGCTTCGTTTTATGAGCAAGAAAAAAAAAAGACTAAAATTGCCTACAATTTAAAGCAAGGAGTGAATTCAGATCACTTGAAGTGGTAAATTGTCTTTTATCATTTGACCCTAGTGCAAGCGAGTGTGAGATTCTGCTGAGGGCACCGGAGCTGTAAAAATATAGCTGTCTTTTTAAAAGTATAAACTGTCTTTTCTAAAAAGAAATGTCAAATTTATTACCTTATAGCATAATAACTCAAGGAAACATTTTCAAAAACTCGAGATTATAGTTAATAAGACCTAAAAGACAAATTAGAATCTTCGCTCTCTGCCGACACCAAAGTAGAAGATGATCTGTGAAGCCTGGTGATGGGCACGAAGGTGGCTGATACATGTCGGCATTTCAATGTCAAGTAACAATGGTGGTTTGAACAAAGTACGTTTTGATACTGAATTTACACTGTTGGACACTAAGTGGCCCCCAGTGTTCAAAAACATGCAAGTTTTTTAAAAGAGTTTTTAAGAGAAGGATAAATATTAACGAGAGATTTCTACTCAGTGCCTGATTTTAACTAATTAATATGTGAAATATGAAATCTATACCCTAATCCCATTAAGAACTTGTAATCATAAAGCCTGTACAAGCAAAACCAAAGTATTAAATTGAAATGTGCAGAATATCAGGAGGCAGAGGGCATGCGAGAGAGAAAACTCTGACATATTTAACAAATGCCCATGTTCTGGAGTGCTGCATCTGGTAATGTCTAATTAACGTATAACAGATTTTACAAACTTAATCAAATGAATCAGATCTAATATATGAAAGTTAAGTAACTTTTAAAATGGCCAACAGAAAGCTGTAAAACAGTCCAAAATCAAAGCAACAAAATATTCTGCTTCAATGAACTATCCCACGAATGTTGTTGATCATTCCAGAATCACATATGGATAAAGTGAACTGGTTTCATGATTCACCATTAAATTCTAAATATGTTTTATTCACCATTAAATTCTAAATAAGTTTTATTATTCATTTAAAAAATTTTTGAACTTTGTATGAGAGGCTCGAGTGACCTTTACCAAGGATTTTGCTAGATATAAATAGGTAATTCTCAATGAAGCAAACGAAAGTTTATAAATGTTTGAAAGTGGGTCTACCCTGAGCTGCTGGATAAAGAATTAGTCTATTTCTGAAAATATAATTCAACATAAGGTTTTGTAAATTTGTGATATAGTACATAGTTCCTGGATAATTAATATATTATTTTTAATAATTTCAAGAGGCTAAACAACTTTTCACCTTTATGACTCTCAAGTAGAAATATTATTTTCTCCTTACAAAGTCAAACTTAGATATGCTAGAGTTCCAGAAATAGAAATCCCCAAGACCAACTCTGCAATGATGGCTTCTAAATTCCCAGTCATAGTTCTTCAGTCTTAAATTTTGAAATGGATAAAATTTCACATTTTCATGCATTAATACATCACCCAGGAATTGAGTTTCTGATTTTTCTGTTTCACTGTAGGATTTTGTAAGACCAAAATTGAATATGCAAATTAGAAGAAGCTAATGGAGTATACTTTGAAAACTTAATATATGAAAGTGCCCATCAATAAATGCTTGGAATGATTGGATAAAGATGTGTCACATATACACCAGGGAATATATACGGGGGGGGGGGGGGGACAAAATCTTCTCATTTACAATGACATAGATGAACCTAGAAGGTATTATGCTAAGTGAAATGAATCAAACGATGACAAATACGATACAATTTCACTTATATATGGAATCTAAAGAACAAAGTAAATGAACAAACAAAAAGAAAACAGACTCATAGATACAAAAAACAAACTGATAATTGCCAAGCGGGAGGGGGATTAAAAAAGGTGAAGGGATCAATAAGTACAAATTGGTAGTTACAAAACAGTCATGGGCATGTAAAGTACAGCATAGGGAATATAGTCAGTGATATTGATATAACTATCTATAGTGCTAGGTGGGTGCTAGATTAATCGACATGATCACTTTGTAAATTACAGAAATGTTTACTTGAAAAATAAAAATGACTAAAACACATATTTTAAAAAAAGAAAGAAAACTTACCCAGAGTTCCCTAAATAGTAGTTGGAATTGCCAGCTTTGATGCTGAGCTTTATATAACATTGTCTTATACTGAAATAAATATTCTGTGAAATAATAAAATATTATCACCCCCAGTGAATTATATATTTTTTAAATTGATTTCACGATATAGCCCTAAAATGTAAACTAGATTGTCCTACATCCTTGCAGTGATGTAATATCTTCACTACACTGGTTTTCAGTATTGCCGTGATGAAAATAAGTACTAGGGAAAGTAAGTGTGGGATGGGAAATGAAGGTGGGGGTGTTGGGTCTGATTCCAAGGGTGGAGAATCTGAGCAATGTTTAATAGCCTCACCCTCCAAAAGAAAGAAATTGTGGCTATTTAAGAATGAAATCATTTTCTTTATTTGTGTGCATTAGTTTTTTAAATACCTGCAATGGTGTTAGAATATTAATACATAATAAGTTTTTTGGACTTAAGTACATAATAAACTAAAATATCGCTTCCCACCTGGGGCGCCGTGAGAAAAATTACTGTGATGCTAAGCATGCTGTGACCTGAGTTACATTGGTAGCCTATTGACAGTGACTGAGAGTGAAGAACTTGGTTAGAATGAGTTCAGTTTGCTATGCAAGCTTAAAACTAACCTTTTGAATCACAGTTCCTAACTCTGTCAAATGTATTAAATTTGTATCAGTGAACACGATTAGTTCTTTTCCCACAGCTCTAAATATTTGACTTTCTACATTATATTAGCACTAAAACATGAAAAAAAGGTACATTTAAAGTCTGATGTAGACATGATCTGTTTTTGAGATAGAAGTACATTAGTTCTCATTTTATATGCCATACAATTTAAGAACTGAACTGTGAAATATTTGGGTTATTTCTTCATATCCAATATAGGGTGAATAGATTTCACACTTTCAGTTAATTCTTAGCTATATAAGGAAAGTTATTATTGAAGCTAATTGGGTTATACCATATTTTCCTTCTTCAGGATATTGTCTTAAAGTTTGCCCCATAAAATGTAGTCTAAATGCATTAGAAATCTTCAAGGATATAGAAGGCAATAAGATAAAGGAAAACCTAGACGTTATTTAATCAAAGATAGCTTGGATTTAAAAAACAAAACTTATATTCTTCATGAATAAGCCACACTTCTGAGTAGTTTGACACATGAAGTCTAGGTGTATCTAGGTCGTGCATGCCACATATTTTCTTATTTTCCAGATATGAAAACAAACGGTTCGTGATGTGTAAGCATCTAGCATCAGAATTTCAAAATATATGAGGCAATCCTAACAAAATTGCAGAGGAGTAGAGGAATCCGCTATTATGGCTAGAAACTTCAGCACCCTTCTATCAGTAATAGATCTGCGGGCAGAAAATCAGTAAGGACACAGTTAGACTTCATACAATTGACATCTGTAGAGCACTTCATCTAATAGCAGCAGAGTGCACGTCTTTCTGAAGTTCGCATGAAATATTCACCAAGATAGACCAATTTGGGACTGCAAAACACGCCTTCAGTGATTTAAAAGAATAGAAATCATAGAATGTCAGCTCTCAAGCCACAATGGAATTAAGGTAGAAATCAATTATAAAACTATAACTGGAAAACTCGAGAATACTTAGAGATTAAACAGCAGACTTCTAAATAACATATAGGTCAAAGATGAAACCTCGAGAGAAATTTTGAAATATTTTGAAACAAATGAAAAACAATGGTATAACCTGAATAGCTACAGAAAAAACTGTGAGACTCAGTGAGAGCAGAGCTTAGTGGAAATGTTTCAGCATATATTAGAATGCATAAATTAGAAGAGAAGAAAAATCTAAAATCAATAATCCAGTTTAAGATACCAGAAAATTAAGAGAATTTAAATCCAAGTAAGCAGAAGAAAATAAATAATAAAAATTGAAGAAGAAATTAATGAAATTGAAATCAGGAAATGAATAGAGAAAATCAACAAAACCAAAAGCTGATTCTTTGAAAATATTAATAAAATTGGAATCCTTCTAGCCAGGTTAACTAAAAAGAAAAAGAGAAAGGAAAACACAAATTAATACTATCAGAAATAAAGGAACACCACCATTATTGATTCATTTTTATTGAAATGACAATAGAGAGACATTATGAATAACTCTATGCCCACAAATTTGATAACCAAAATGTACCAGTTTCTTTAAAGATACTATCTAACAAAACTCACACAAGAAATAGATAATCTGAAATTGAATAAAACATTGAAAACCTTCCAAAGCAAAAAAAAAAAAAAAAAAAAAAAAAGAACACTGAGCCTAAATGGGTTCATTGACAAATTCTTCCAAATATTTAAAAAGCGATTTTGCCAATTCTTTATAATTAACTCAGTTGTAGGAATCCTTTCACAATGTATATGTATGTCAAATCATCACATATGCCATAAATATATTATTATTTTATCTATCAATTATAACTCAAAAAATCTGGGGAAAAAAATATCTATAGGAAACGTACAGCTAAATCAAACTTAATGGGGAGGAACCAGGAGCTATCCTGCCGGGAACAAGACAAGGATCCTTCTCTCCTCACTCCTATTCAGCATCATCCTGGAAGTTTCAGCCAATGCAATAAGACAAGTGAGGAAAATTAAGGACTTACAGATTGGAAAAGAAGAAATAAAATTGTATATTTTGCAAATGACATAATCATCTATATAGAAATCCTCAGTGATGCAACAAAAAACTCTTGGAACTACTAAGCAATTATAGCAATGTAGCAGGATGCAAGGTTAAAACACAGAAGTCAGTCGCTTTGTTATATACTGGCAATGAACAATTGGAATTTGAAATTTAAAACATTGTAACATTTACATTAGCACCAAAAAAAAAAAAGAGAAATCCATATAAATCTAAGTAAGTAAATACAAGGTCTGCATAAGAAAAAGCAACAAATGAAGAAACAAAACAACAGACTCATAGACACAGACAACAGTATGGTGGTTACCAGAGTGGGGGCGGGGAGGGGCGTGGGGAGGGTGAAGAGGGTGAAGGGGGTCAGATACCTGGTGACAAAGACTAGACTTTGGGCGGTGAGCACACCGCGGAATATACAGATGATGTATTACAGAATAGTGCAGCCGAAATTAACATGATGTTATTAACCGGTGTCACACAAATTAATTTAAAAATTACTGTCAAAAAGGGCAAACTTCATAAAAGAAGCCTCTTGTACTATTAATTCACCATTAATGAGTTAAAAGCATATATCTCAGTAACAATACTAAAAAATACTTTTAATAGAACATATTTTAATAGCCTCAATTTAGAACTACAAATAAGTATTTAACCTAAGAAAGTGTTCGTATATGTATGTGTATATATGTGTCTATGTATATATACTCCCCAAGTCAAAACTATGAAGGAAATAGAACCTATAATGACTTTTGACCATGTGTGCAAAAAAAAAAAAAAAAAAAAAAAAATCCAGTCATGTTTAAATGGAGAGATCTTTCACATATTAATATAGTGGGGAAGAATGGAAGTTGTTTATTACTCAGAAAAAAAAATAATGTAGTGACTTTGAGAATTATATTGTAGTTATCTCCACTCACTACTACTGTGGTCAATGTGAGAATCAATATCAATTAGCCCGCAATACTGGCTCTATATGCTGCATACAAAATATTTTATTGACCTGAAACTGACAGACGAGTTTGAGCAAATTGGGAGAAAAGGAATCCACCTTCAGAATCAATGCCAAAAAAATTTTTTAGCACATTTTGCAGAAGTCACATCTCCAGGTGAATATTTTGAATCACATGATCTTGGAGATGCTTTTTTGTTGTTGTTCAAAGAATTAAATGTTATTGGTATATAACTCACAAAATGTAAATGGATTGTGTTTAATTGTGTGTGTGTTTGAAGAAAGAATGAAATTTGTGCATCGTTTAAATATATGCTGCATTATACTACAAAACATCATTTTCCTCAAAAAAATCATACTAATTTATTAATATATTTCAAGGTATTTGCCGGCACTTCCATCTAGCCCCAAAGAAGGCTACCCTGGGAGAATCACTACTTCCCAATACTTCCGGGCAAGCCTCAGAATGTGTCCTGTCAGATTCTGCTTCTGCATGATTGATCCCAGTCTTATGGCAGTATTAAAGGTACAAAAGGAAGACAGAGATCTGTGTTTCACTAAAATATTCATAGCATGTGCTTAAACATTATTTTGGGTAACATAACACCTGATTAACGCTGATTTCATTAATTTCTCATTTTTTTCTGGGGCAATGGGAACTTGACAATCAGTGCCGTCATTCATCTTAATTTCGTTCAAGATTTATTCATTCGTGGCTGCCTCCTGAACTCAGTTATGGCACATGCTATTTACAAGATTATCTAGAGATGTAAGAATTCTACATGTATCTTTTAATAACAATGTAGATTAGGGACAATGAAGAAAAGTGATAAGAGAGATAATGATGAAGAGAATTTTCTTCCCCAGAGTAAAGGCAAAGCAAATTTAAAACTTTAAATATGTATCAGCTCACACTAAAAACAACATGCCTGCTCCATTTTTATCTAATTTAAATCAAGACTCTGCATCAACACAAATGTCGTTTAGATAACAAAGTGTTGCATTTATACTTCTCATGTGTAAAAGATCAATGAGCTTTTCCGTTTTCATGAAACAATTTTGAAGTCTCGATTTCTAATTAAAAGGCTATATATCGGCACACAACAACCAGCGTTATTGTCTTAAAATTGTACAATCTCTTTTTATTGGAATAAATCCAATTGGAATTTTTGTCTTTAACTCAAACATTGCCCCCTGTTAATAACAGTTATTATTAAGTAATTCCTGTCTTTCAGGCTGTGTATTATAAGCTTTACATGTGTTATTCATTTTTATTCTCGCATTCACCTGATAAGGTAGCATATTTTTTCCCCAAATTTACAATAAAGAAACAGAGACTAGCAAAAAATCCAATTTCAAAAACCTAGTCTCTTTCCCAGCTTTGGTTTCTCTGGTTTTATGCAGTTCCCCAAAGTCTAAGGCAAAAAGGGAAAGGAGAAAAAGGAAAAAGGCCTTATCAGTCTCGCCATTGATAGAAAAAGAGAGCTCTTATCAAGTAAAAACATAAACATGCCAGGAAAGTGAAGAATTCGTACTGATCCTACGTGAATGTCTGTTTTCCCAAAGAGAAGTCAGTAAAACCAACAAAGAAAGAGATTCACTTTAATGGTCTAGATATATGTAAGTAAATGCAGATCGTGTGTAAATTTTGGATTTTTTTCATTGCTTTCACATACAATATGTGACTGACTGTTCAGTAGATTAGCTTATTGCTAATGCTAAATATTGTCCAGGGTAATTTATAACCACAATACATTATTTTTACTGAAGTTTTTAAACATAGATTGCTACAAGTTAAGAAAACACTGGTCAATGGTTTTTGTTACTCCTGGAAGCAAATACATAGGGAAAGGCCGACAGACATTTCAAAACAGAATACAAGCAGATTTTAGTCCCTTTCTAACAAAAAGTTGCTTCTTCCATTAAGCTGTTCATCAACCATCAGTCAGTGCTATAGACCAAAAGTTTTTGTTCCCCAAAACTTGAATATTAAATCCTAACCACAAGAGTCAGCTACGTTATTTCCCCAAGTTAAACAGCCCACGGCTGCTTTTACCATTTCTGTGAACCTTTGCAGTGGAAATGTTGGCCTCAAGTCTTGATTTCTGATATCTTGCTTTCTTCAGTGATTACTGGTTTTTCTAATTAGAGGGCAGCAGTTAAGTGTAGTGATGCTTTTACATACCTGGCGGTCTTAAGAGTGGTCTACTGGAAAGAATAGTGGAGGGGAATTAGTCGTCAGCCTGATATCAATATTTCCTAGAGGAATTGCCCTTTCTAACTCCAAATTGTCTTGGGAGGTTTGACTGCCACCGTGGTTCTCTTGTCCCACCTTCAGAGGTGACCCTAGCCATTCATAGTATTCTCCAGTGTTTGATGCAGATTATGGGAGGATTTCTCTTTCTTCTGTATTACACGTCATAAAGATGTAGATTAATTTGCAATGGTTGGGGGCTGTCTTTCCCAGCATGGGGAGAGAGATTGTCTGAGAAAGAAGCTAATGCACAGAGGGATTCAGAAGTAAAGGAAGAAGAAGAGACAGAATGGTACCTCCTCTGTTTAAATCCTGGATCCTGCTTTGCCTGAGCCAGTAAAATTCTCTTTGTGTGTCTTGCTACTGAAAAAGTCCTAACTTCAGGTTTACAGAAGCCCACAATCAACTCTTTTCATAATGTTTCCTGTCACTGATGGATCACAGATACTTTCTCTTGCTCTGGAAAAGCTTAGGTTATTCCCAAACCAAAAAGCTTCCTGAATGTGCAATATGTTTACATGTGAATGAACTAATGAAGCAGGAACACATTCTTTCTTTCCTCTATTAAGGCTTCTTTCACATGCAACTTTTTTCTTATAATTTCTACTTTGTGAATGACAGTGCCATATTTTACTACACTTTCTAGGGCAAGGGTTTTCAACTAATGTGTTGCATTTAAAAAAATTGTCTGTAGTTATGACATGGGGAAGTTTGGTCGACAGATTATTCCTTATAAGAGATCTGATGACTTATATTGGTACATGTATTTTCTCAAGAACTTGAGATACAAAGTTTAAATAATATCCAGAATTGTGATGAAGAACCTCTTATTTCTAATATGAAAAAGAGATTTTGAAAGGATAAAAAGAACAGTAATATCCACTAGTCACTATGAATGTGGAATAAGAGATATTCTTATACATTGCAATCAATTAGGAAGAGCATTTTGACAATTAAATTCTTTATAATTTTTATATTATTAACCAAAACATTTTACAACTAGAAATATAAGGAAATAAAGATACATATGAACATTATAAAGATAGATATGAATATTATAAGGTTTTTAATCTCACTATTGTTTATCATAGTAAATGTTTGAAACCATCTGAATGTCAAATATCCTAATATTGGTGAAATGTATATTCACTCTTACTGTGAAACACTGTGGAAAAATTAATTCCGTAAATGAATGATTAGTGACAAAGATGCTTATGATTCATTAATAACTAAAGCAGATATTAAGAAATGTGTATTATAGAATGCCATTTATAATATATATCTAATTTTGAGTATATTAATTTGTGTATATATATATTAATCTATGTAAATATATATCAATATCTATACATAGATATTGATACCTATAGATATGTCAGTACATATATATCAGTACGTGTGTGTGTGTGTGTGTGTGTGGAGTAAGAACATTCTAGCAAATGAAAAAGCTCAAAGGTGGAAGGAATTTGAGGGCCAGTATAGCCAGAACAAAATAAGCAAGAGAGAGAAAAAGAGAGAAGATCAGATAGATAGGCAGAGGTCACCTCATGTAGGGTTTATAGGGATGATAAGGAGATTAGATTTGTTCTAAGAACCACAGGAAGTCATTGGAGAGTGTCTTAGTCAATTTGGGCTGCTATAACAAATTGCCATGGACTAGGTAGCTTAAACAGCAGAAATTTATTTCCCGTCGCTCTGGAGACTGATAAGTCCATGATCAGGGTACCTGTCCTTTCAGTTTCTGGCATTGACCCCCTTCCTGGTTTGTAGGTGGCTGCCATCTCATTGTGTGCTCACCTGGCAGAAAATCATCTTCCTCGTGTCTCATAAGGACACTAATCCCATTCACAGGGGCTTCACCCTCATGACCTTCTGAAGCTCCACCTCGGAAAACCAAAACCTTGGGTATTATTAATGTTTCAACATATGAAGTGTGAGAGCACACAAATATTCAATCCATAGCAGAGAGTATTAAATTGTGGAACCATATAACTTCATTTGAAAATTTAAAAGTTTTTTCTCCCTGCTGTGATGCAAAGGGTTGAAAACTGATGGGTAGGAGGAGGCCAGAAGTGGACCCGAAACAGGAAGACAGGTTGGAAGATGAGCCCCAGGAATCCGGAGCTGAGAAGATACGGCTCGGGTTAAAGGGGAGTATAAGGATCAACTGGAAAGCGATTTCTATAAACAATGAGCAAGACTTAGATCTTCACTGACATCTAAATCAAGCATGCTTTAATTTCATTAGTATATTAATGAAGGGCATCATGTAAGCTAACACAGTCAAGATTGATACAGTTGGTGAGATCAAAGAGAACTTTGATTATGATCTTTTTATTACTCTTTAGGATAAAAAGCCAAACGACTCATATTTATCCCAACCTGCAAAGTAGAGCATTGCATAAAGAAGGCATGTGTTTTATAGGAACTGGGAAGCCTGATGGCAAATGAATAATATTCAGAATAATATTCACACAGACATCAGTATCCTTTGAGTCAAAGGCTCAGGAAATTATGGAACAATGCTAATACATACTTTATTTTCTAGGTTAGCTTCTGTCTTTCAATTATCTACCAACATATAAAATTTAAAGCATTCCTTAAAATGGTACTAGTTACTTTTTGAGCCCTAAATAAACCAAATTAATTTTCCATGAGATTAGTTCTAGGAGTTTGGCTTGTTTTAATATTTAATGCTAACTAATGTGCATTTTTTTAATGATTACGAAAAGAGATCATATTTGACACAAGAGCATTTCTCTAAAAATGACTAATATCCTTTTATTACTCCAGAGTCATTTTTTCTAAAGCTACAAAAAGGAAGATAGGTAAGTTTAATAAATCACTAACACTTTTGTAACTTTTTTTTGTAATTTATAGAAATAGCTAATTGCTCAGGGAATAAGAAATCACTGACTTCCTAAAACTTTCTTCAATGATAACAGATACATTCGTATACCTGAATAGGTTTCTAGAAGCTTACTGTTCATATTTTAGAACAGCTAGCCGGCCATATTGAAATGGTCTCTTTCTTAGTGTTAGGGATTTTTAGACCTAAATAATTTCTGCTAAAACCTATGGAATTTAGCATGTAATTATTCCATTCAAGAAGGCATTACTGTTGTGGCCCACCGCTTGTGAATTTTGTTTTGTTTTGTTGTAGTGTTATATTTAGGAAGATAGTAAGAACAGAGAAGGAAACAGCTGATAATGGTATCAGATGGTCACAATATGCCATGCCCTATCAGATGTTTTCTACATATATTGATTGGTCTAATCTTCACACTGTCCAATGAGGCCAGTACTGTCATTATCTACATTTTAACAGATTAGAAAAATGAAATAGAGAAAGCTTCAGAAACTTGTCCAAAGTCATGGAGCTCTGGGTGGCAGGCCTGGTGTCCCCAGAGCTGCTGAATCCAGTCTGTGCTTTACGGCCTCTCAGAACTAGGTGAATATTTATATGGCATATTTTATTTTCTTTATTGTTATTATTCAAACTTGTCTCATATTTTCTACCAATAGTTATTGAAATCAAGTTCTTTAAAAGGCACTTTGGGCATTTTATGTTCTACATGTGGTAGTTATCAGTATCAATTTAGTTTCAGTTGCAAATTTTACAAAAAAATAGACGTAATGGTAATTTAAATAATGAAATATGTCTTCAATGTGCCGTGTGTGAGGTGGTTATGGGAGATAATGCTATAGGTATTTGTTCTACTTGTACATGTGACATGCCATTTAATCCTTTCATTCTGTTGCTTTTATTTTATTAAGATTATTTGGGTGACATTGGTTAATAAAATCAAATAAGTTTCAAGTATACAATTCAACAACACAGTATATGTATATTGCATTGTGTGTTTACCACCCAAAGTTAAGTTTTTTTCTGTCACCAAATATTTGACCTCCTTACCTCCATCTACCTCTCCCCTCCCCACTTCCCTCTGGTAACCACTAATCTGTCCGTGTCCATGAGGCTCTTTCGTTTGTCATGTTTGTTTGTTGCTTTCAGTTTTATAGCCTACATATGAACGAAATATTGTTTTCAACTTTTTCTGTCTGACTTACATCATTTAGCAAGGTAATCTCAAGATCCATCCATGTTGTCATAAATAGCAGTATTTTATCTTTCCTTGTGGCTGAGTAATACTCCAATGTATATATGTACCAGATCTTTTTTATCCAATCTTTTAACAATTGACAGCTGAAAGAGGAGTTCAAGGATAAGAGCCACCAAGACCACATGCTCTTTGTCAGTTTTAGAATCATCTCAAGTTCATTACTAGCTACAGATAGAATAGTCGGACCTTTCAGGCGTCGCCCCCGGTAAGCTAATGGAGGAAGAAATTCTATTTATTTCTGGTGATGCTCTCTAACCCCTGAACTTCAGAATAAAAAGTTTGGGAGAGAAGGAAAAGAGTCTCACCCCATTTCAGCCTTGTTTCTTAAATGCAAAATGGCCATGGGCCCTCTGGGGCATGGCACAGAGGCATACTGCAGCAGCAGCGATGGCCAGGGACTTTGAGATATCCTAGAAAGGACATTTGATACACCTACCCTCACCATCCATATATAATCATATGATAATGGTGAATAATGGAATAATGAATTAATGAAATATGGTATATAAGCAGTTCCTAGTAATAGAGGAAATGAATTTTCGGTTTCTATTCACTTAATCAGGCCAGCGTGTTACCATTTGGTGCAGTGAAGAAATAACTTACAGAACGATAACTTGTGTTAACACATTGCTTGACAAACTCTGGTTATTACCATGAGATGTCCCCACACAGACAAGGGCCCAGCCCATTTTGTGATCATCACTTGTGTAGCATAAATTCTTCCAGACATTTGTCAAATAAAAAGAAAAATGAGGAAAAAAAAATGTGAACTTTCAAAAGGAAAAAATATTCAAAATATTTATTTTACATTTATAAAAATATATATTAAAAATTAAATAGGTACTAGTTTACATGGCATATCCTTAAAACAATTTACACATCAGATTATTTTGTTTTATTCCTTCTTTGTGTTATGAATGCTTAATTTTAAAATGCATTTTTATGATGTTATGTGACGAAAATTGTTGAGAGGCACTATCAGCGTTCTATCTATAATTTTATTCTTTTTAAATATACATTTTAACTGACGTTTCAGGCTAACCAGTTCTTTCATGTTTGTACTGAACTTCACGATCATTTTTTTTTCCCACAAGCAGTGGCACATTGCTTATGAAGGGCAGCTTTTGAGGATAGTAGTAGCTCACATTTAAAGAGATAACAATAAGATATGCGATACCCCGGGCATACAGGGTAGAGAGACGTGTAAGAGTCTCTTATTTTCTACTTAGTAGATTTCTGCCCTCGACACAGACTTTCAAAATCTAAATGAAGCATTTTATATATTTTAAGCAGAAATATAGAAAGCCACGTGCTGGAGCAGTAGTTCTCAACATGCCACACGCTGGTGCATTGCAAGCGTTTGTAAGTTGTGACCCAAGTGATCTACCACAACAATAGTTAAAACGAGCCAAGCTATTTTTTAGTGATTTCTTCCTTTTTGGGGAGTAGATTAGAAGAACAAACCTTAGGATCTGAGAACTACTGCCATAACTTGCTGTGAAATTATAAATTAGGAAGGATGGGAAGGAATCGCACAAAATGCAAAGACCGACACTCAAGAGAAGGAGCTCATCTAATTTGACCTTCAAACTAGGCTTTCTTTTACAATATAATGAAAGCAGAAAAAGAAGTGACCTCGAGTTGAAGAGTTACGCTGCTAAAAATTAGAAATCATGGCCCAGTTTTAAGACACAGACATGGGAATTTGCAAAAGAAGATATTTTTTACACCTGAATACTAACGGACTAGGTGCAAAGTCACCTTGAAAAAGAACCAAAAATCATTTGCTTAGAAGTCTGGGTCACAAGCTAATATGAATTCTCACAAAAATTTTTACCATATTCCGTTAAAGCACCTTTTCTTTTATATTTTTATTTTACGAAATCTGTTCATCTACTTTTCTTGTAGATCCTGGCTTTAATGCTTTGTTTAAAAAGTACTTTTCTGCCGTAAAATAACAAAATATTCTTACCGATTTTAGTTTTACACAATTTTGATTTCTAGATTAAACTAATTAATCCCCTTGTATTTTATTTTGTATATGTATGATAAAAGGTTAGAAGTTCATGATTTTTTTTTCCAAATAGCAAGCCAGTCATTCCAGAACCATTAATTCAGTACTATGTCCTCCCCCTGTTGATTTGACACGCTGTCATTATCATACATTAAATTCATATATGCATTCGTAAATTTTCTACAGATGGATGAAAGAATGATTGCTTCTCAGTTGGATAAAAAGAGAGATGCATAGAGAGATGCAAAGATAGAAACAGAAATAAATCATAATCTCCAACGTCCTTATCACTGCTATCTACTTAATTTGTCAATTTAGGTAAAAGGCATTTTAATTTCCTCCAGTATAATTATAAAAAAATCTGTTTGTCTTTTTGTTTTTATCAGTCTTGGCCCTTTAGAGTTCAAAGCCATTTTATTGAATGCCTAAAGATTCAAGACAATTACACCTCTTGAAGAATTACAACTTTTATTCATATTAAGCGTCCCTCTTTATACTTTCCCTGTAGCATGTGAATGAACTCATTGAATTTGCTTTGAGATGTTAGAGAGCCAACTTTTCCTGAAATCTTCTTTTGTCTGTTAATGACATGGATGTTCTTACCATTTTTGAAATAATATCCTTAGTATCTCACCCATCCCTTTATTTTTAATCTTCCACAATACATGGCTTTAATTATGTCAATTATAAACAGCATATGGCTGGGTTATTTTTTTTCCTGTAATCTGACCTATTTTTTTTTTTATAAATCAATTCAGGATTGTAATTAGTTTCATCGTGACGGAGACCTATTTTTTGGTGTGTTTTCTATTTGTCTTTTTTCTTATTTCATTACTTTTTTCTTTACCTTTGTCTTTAGTTGGGTTGATTATATATACTTTATTTGTGTTTATTTCCAGTATTTATAAATTTTAATGGCTTTGTCTTTTTTTCTGAAGTGGACACTTAGTTTTTAGTAAATCCATTTAAAATATTTATCCATTATCATTGAAAATTAATTTAACCACTCCTCAAATAAATGAAAACCTCTGGCAAGATTTTATTGACCTGGCTGATCCTCCCAAACAGCTCTATGACTGATTAAAATTGGCCAGAACATAAGATTCAAGGTATTAATAATTCATCTACTCTCTTGGCAATCACATTCTTTACAATGCCTCGCCAGTATGTGATTACCAAGTAAAACTTTAACAGTTATCTTTGCTCACTACACTTTATTGATTCCCATGCAATTCACTATGCTGAATCTTTGTGATTGGTATGTATATTAATTTGCTATGGTTGCTATCACAAAACACTGGGTAGCTTAAACAACTGGGTAACTCATAGTTCTGGATACTACTGGTCCAAGATCGAGTTGTCAATAGGTTCGATTTCTTCTGAGTTCTCTCTCCTTGGCTTGTAGATGCTAGCCGTCTCACCAGGGCCTCATGAGTTTTTTTCCCCTGTATAGTCATCTCTGGTATGTCTCTTCCTGTGTCAAATTTCTTCTTCTTATGAGTACACCAGCAAGATTACATTAAGGCCCACCTTAATGGCCTCATCTTAATCACCTCTGCGTAGGCCATGTCTCCAAATATAGTCACATTTTAAAGTACTGGATTTTAGAGTTCAACATGTGAACTCTGGGACAAGCACATGCAGCCCATAATAACATCTTTTGTTTACACACATTTCAGAAACAGCAGATATGTAGTTGATAAGCCTTCTGAGTTCCTAATTGTTGGAAGAAAACATATCATGTACCCATATTGGAAAGATATTTGGTTGGGTATAAACTTATAGGTTCAGAATTATTTTTTTCTTAAGTTATTGAAGGCATTGTTGCATTGCATTCTAATATTCATTGCTGCCTGCCCTGTAGAAGACAGTTCTCTGTCTGATGATTTCTCCTCCAGGACTTTTACATATCCTATTTTTCTCTCAGGAAGTGGGGAAATATTTATTGATCCCTGGAGTTCATAAATTCCCCTGGAAATTTGATGGGCTCTCATCATTTTTCACCCCCAGGAGATTTCCATCTGTAATTTATTTATCTCTTTCTATAAAATCTATTAGATGTTGGAAGTTCTGGATCTATGTTTGCTACCCCCTAACATATATTCTCAAAGTTTTCATCTCTTGGTCCTCTGGCACAATAGTCTGATAGCTTCATTCAGTTTTCTAGTTCACTTTTTGGAATTTGATCTGTACGGATTCTGCTATTCATTTCACCTCTGGGGTTTTATTTTAGCAATCATGTTGTAAATTTCCAAGAACTCCGAATGCTTCTTTTTCATGGTATCTTGTTCTGTTTTATAGATGTAATGGACACCCACATCTCTCAATTAATTATCTTTATTGATTTATTTTCCCATTTCTTCTATTAGCAGTCTTCCTCAAGGTATTCTTACTAGTATTCTGTTCAATTTAACGACTCTCAGAATTTTTCTCAACCGCGTCTATTGCTATATATATGGATGAGTCTAAATTGAATATTACTGTATATATTTTATTGCTTCTGACCAAGTAAGGACTTCTAACCCTGCATATGCATTCTGAATCAAGATCTCTGGTTTATGTTTCTCTGGGGTGAAGGAAGAATTGCGTTTTCCAGGGGGCTTGCATTTGTGATGCAATGGCCCTTGGGTATCTGTTGAGGGAGGTACGAGTAGTTTGCAGCAGTCATAAGGGATACTAATTCCCACCTCTGGTCTCAGTGCCCAGTTGTGGAAACTCATGCGTCAGATCTCCCACATCAGCAATGTTTACCCACCCCGTGTGTCCTAGGTGTGAATGCTCAGATCAGCATCTCCTAACACGAGGAATTAGCCTGACTCTTAATGGAGTTCTTTGATGAATTACCAGCTAGTGACACATGCATAGTCCTTCTTCATAGTCCATCTGTAGGTTTTTTCAGAATTCTGCCAGGAAAAGTCACTTTTTTTTTTTTTGGTTGGTCTTTTTTTCACCTATAGGTGTTTGAAGTTCCTCAGTTTTATGTTTTTCCATGAAACAGGTTCCATTTGGTGTAAAATGTCCAGAAAGTTCTTACTATTTTTGTACGTTGGTAGCTATGTTGCTGATTTTCCAGTGCTTCTGTGGATTTAGTTCAGTATTTTTCTTGTCTTTGCAATAGAACATTTTTGAAGAGTATAGGTAAGCATATGTTTTTAGTTAGTCATCAGAATCAGAAATCAATTTTTTCAAATAATTACAATTTTGAAGAGCACACTAAAAGAAAAGTAAATCAACTCACTATTCCATTATTTTTCTAGTTGCCATTTTCAGTCTAATTTTTTTTTTTCATCTTGAGAGAAGGTGTTTTGAAGGCATTTTGAAGGTAATCTGTACAGTGATATTATTTTTCAGGAGAAAAAAAAATGTATCAGGCTAACACTGAATGCTACACAGGTCATTCAGCTACTAAGAAACACTTGGTTATGCTTTATTTCTGATTACCTCTAAATAGTCTGCCTCTTTCAAAGAATGTGAGGTTAATGTTGTAGAGCTAAATACAAATCAGCCATTTTCAATTTCCACGTGCATAGAAGCTGAAATCATTCTCAGCTCTTCTTCCTCTGATACAGATAGTGGTGTTTACTGCAAACTGAGTGATGTTCAGGAAAGGCAATCGACTGAAATACAGGAAACCTTTGTCCTAGACCCAGCTTTCTAAGTTACCAATGACCAGAAACTTAGAAAATTTCTGAAGCTCCCTGGTTCTCATTCCCCACATTTACAAGGATGCTAACAATGCTTTTATTTAAAAACAAACAAACAAACAAAAAAACCCAAAAGAACAAATATCAAACAAACAAAAAAACCTGTAAAACACTGGAAATGGCACCCTGAAATTATTTTTTAAATCCCACAAAAGACTATCAGCTCTTCATGGTGAAATCACCCAATTTACATACTCATTGACATGACTCATCCTACTAAAATAACTCTGTTTTTAGAATAGATGATGTTTGATCTGTAATAGCAAACTCGTGAATAATTAAAAGGGCATGTATTTAGTTTGGTACTTACTTTATATGTATTAATTTAAACCTAATAACAGACATATCAGATCTATTATATAGATCGTATAGTTTATATTTATACATATATTTTTTTTCCTGTGGTAGTACAAATTGTACTGCATTTTAAATTTCATATCCAATTATTCATTATTAGAACATGAGAAAATAATTGACATTTGTATATTAACCTTGTGTCCTGCAACTTTGTTATAAATTGCTTATTAGTTTTAGGAGGTTTTTTTTTTTTATTGATTCTTTGGATTTCTACATAGATAAACATGTCACTTGCAAACAAAGGCATTTTTATTTCTTCACAATCAGTATATCTTTTATTTTCTTTTTTAAAAAAGGATTGCATTAGCCAGGATTTCCAGGGCAATGTTGAATAGAAGCAGTGAGATCAGACATCCTTGCTATTTCCTGATCTTAGCAGGAAAGTATCTAGTCTCTCACCACAACAATGAGGTTAACTGTAGGTCTTTTGTAGATGTTCTTTATCAAATTGAGGAAGCTCTCTTCCTGCTTCCAGTTTCTAAAGAGTAGTTACCCTGAATGAATTTTGGTTTTGTCACATGTTTTTTACTGTATCTGTCTAATTATATTACTTTTCTTCCAGATCCTACTGATATGATTAGTCAATTTTCCAATGTTTACCAACCTAGTGTTGGTAAATCCCACTTGGTGGTTGTAGGAATGTAATATCTTTGGTTACGACGTCAGGGCAAAGCTGACCTCACAGAATGAATTTTAAAGGTTCTCTCTGCTTCTATTTTATGGATATTCTCTATTTTATAGAGAATTTGTAAAATTTCTTCCATAAATGTTTGCTAGAATTCACTAGTGAATTCATCTGGGTCTGGTGCTTTCTGTTTTGGAAGGTTATTAATAATTGATTCATTTCATCAATAGTTATAGGCCTACCCAGATTATCTATTTCTCTTTGTCTGAGCTTTGGTGCATGTGACTTCCAAGAAATTGGTCAGTTTCATCTACATTATCAAATTTGTGAACCTGGAGTCATTAATGTGACCCTTATTTTCCTTTCGGAAGACCAGTATTGATCTTCCATCTTTCATTTACAATGTTAAGTTTGTGTTTTCTCTCTTTTTCCTTAGGTGACCTAACTGGAAGTTTAGCAATATTATTACTCTTTTCAAAGAACCACTTAGACTATTGATTTTAAACTTTCTTACTTTTTACTATATGTATTTAATTCTTCAAAATCTTGTAAGCACTGATTCCCTGCATCCCACAAATTTTGATTAGCCATATTCTCATTTTGGTTTAATTTTCAGGAGTTTTAGTTTTTCTTGTGACTTCCCTAACCTGTGTGTTATTGAGAAATATGTTGTATAATCTCCAAGTAATTTGGGGTTTTCTAGCTACCTTCCTGTTGCTTTTTAGTTAAATTACATTGTTATCTGAAAGCATATCTTGTATGATTTCTATTTCTATATTTTTAATTTGTTATAGTGTATTTTATAGCCCAGAATGTCATCCATCTTGTTGAGTGTTCCCTATGCGTTTGAGAATAATAGATATATTGCCGGATGAAATATTCTATAAATGTAAATTAGATCCAGGTGATTGATACTATGAAGTTCAACTATGCCCTAATTTGTCGCCTCCTGATCTGTAAATTACTGATAGAGAAATGTTGACGGCTCCAACTATAAGAGCAGATTTTTTCTATTTTTTTCCTTACAATTCTACCAGTTTTTGCCTCATTTGATGTTGTTAGATGCACACACATTCAAGATTGTTATGTTGTCTTAGAGAATTGACCATTTTCTCAAATAATATTGTCCCTGATAATTTTGCTTTCTCTGAAGTCTGCTTTACTTAAAATTAAGAAAATTTTCCAACTTTCTTTTCATTAATATTAACAAGGCATATCTTTCTCCATCTCTTTACTTTTAATGTGTCTCTATATTAAGTTAGGTTTCTTACAGATAATATATAGTTGTGTCTGATTTTTAATCCACTCAAAATATCTGTCTTTTAGAAAATTGACATTTAAAGTGATTATTGATAGTTGGATTAATATATAGCATATTTGTTATTATTTTATAATTAATGACTTTGTTCTTTCTCTCTTTTTTTTGTTCCTACTCTATTTTGCCTTTTTTGTTTTAATTGAGCATTTCATACGATTTCCCTTTTTCTCCTCTCTTAACATATCTCTTAGCATATCTTAACATATTTTTTAAATCTTTATTGTTGGCTCATGAATTTGCAATATGCATTTATAAATAATCCAAATCTATTTTCAAATAACACTATACCACTTCAAGGGTAGTTCAAGTTCCTATAACACAGTATTCTCAATTCCTCCCTCCCATCTCTTACAGCATGCTGCCATTCATTTTACTTACCCAAAAATTAAAATCACTGAATACCTTCTTGCTATTATTTTTAACAAACTGTTATTTATTAGATTAATTAATTATAATAAAAATAAAAGTGTTTTTTTTAATCTTTATTTCTTCTCTAACACTTGTCTTTTCTTTAAGTAGGTCTGATTTTTCTAATCATTATCATTTTCCTTCTCTCTGAAGAACTTCTTTTAACTTTACTTGCAAAGTAGATCTACTAAGCAAAAAACTTTCCCAACTTCTTGTTTGTCTGAGAAGATCTTTATTTCTCCTTATTTTGATGTTTATCAGATACAGAATTCTAGGTTGGAGGGGTTTTTTTTTCTTTCAGCCTTCTTGTTTGCATGGTTTATGACAAGAAGTCTAATGTAGTTCTTATTTGCTTATTTCCTTTCCCCAGTGGAAAATTACTAGGAGCTAGAGTTGAGTATTTTCTTTCCACCAATTCGTTAGGCTCTGGTAAACCCCAGTAAATTAGACTCTAAATAGTTTGCCTTGAGGACAAGTTGATAAGAACAGAACGTTCTAGATATATTTCAAAATGTTTACTTTCCCCTTCCTCTTGCCAAAAATTTGAGGGGAGTTTTCTCTGTTTTTCAAGGCGAGAACCTGGTAGTACTCTTAGAGATCAAACTCACAATAAGTATGGGATTCTCCCATGAAAGTTTAACTTTCAAACTTGTCCACAGTGAGCCTCCAGCAGTTCATCAGTCATAGTTCATTCAGCTTTTCCTACCCGACTACTGGTTGTC
Source organism: Rousettus aegyptiacus (assembly GCF_014176215.1). Taxonomy (NCBI): domain Eukaryota; kingdom Metazoa; phylum Chordata; class Mammalia; order Chiroptera; family Pteropodidae; genus Rousettus; species Rousettus aegyptiacus. Next base: position 87,840,410 of record NW_023416285.1, on the reverse strand, counting down.
ACAGGCGTTTATGTCCCTAGGCTTTTGCTCAGAGGAGTTGTGATTCTCAGTGTCCACTTATCTCTCTCTCCAGTTTGGAGGACATTGGTGGTTATGATTGCTCTGTGACCTCAGTTGTCTGATGGGTTTAAGAAAAGTTGATGATTTGCAGTTCGTTCAGCTTTTTTCTTGCTGTGAGGGCCAAAACAATGATTTCCAAGTTCCTTCCATGCTGGACCAGGCACTGGTAGTCTATGTTCTATGATGTAATGAATTGTTTCATCTCTCTCTACATTTCTAATTCTAGATCTGTAGATGGCAGTTAATAATCTTACCCTACATCCACACATATAGTAAGGTTCATACAATATACGTGAATGTGCTAAATGTTCATTAATATGGGTTAATATTATTGTTATGTTTATTCTTTATTAAATGAGTTTAAAGACTATAATCTCTTCTTTATGAGGGAAATTTCCCTTTCCATTACTTTGGATTTTTTTTTCTTTTTTTCTTTTATAAAATTATGTGTTTTCAAGTGGAACTATGAGAAATTGTATACTGCTGAGAATTCAGCATAACTCAGTTCATTGATTTTTCCTGTCCGTGGTGGTTATAGAGCAAATACCTAGCAGAACAACAGAGAGCAACTGAGGGCCAAGTAAAGCCAAGGTTTCTTCTTACAGATGCATTACATGTACTAATTTTAATGAGCTAAATACATAAGGAAATGGCTGAAGCATTTCTGATACCCAGAAATGTCCATTCAGGGACTCTAAGTAGCACCAGTGACCTGTTTTCAATGTTGCAGGCACCCGGAGATCCTGACTAGCTACGGGAAAAGCTACTAATCAAGTTTTTTCAGTTCTTTACCTGGACAACCTAGAGACATGGACATTGTTGAAGCAGCAGTTCTCTAACATCCATACTTTGCTGGAAGTCAGTCATTAGCACTCATATTTTTCATTACTTCTTCATATCTGTTGTTGAATCTTTTCCTTCAATGGTATGTTTATTCTTATTAAGTCCTAAGGAGTTGCTTCCTTGGAAACCTGACGTAAATTTAATTAGATAATACTATAATGTTTCGATTTCGATGGCATGTTATTTTATTCTATCTATATTTTATTTAGCAAATTCTCTTTAAGTTTCTCCTGCCCTATATTAGTTACTTGGATTACAATATTATCTTTGAATATAATACAACATTTATTGTAATACATGAACTTTATTATAATATCTGTATTTGAATCCATATTGTTTTATGATAAAAATCACAATTAAACAATTCTTTTATAATATATAATTTTGACTGTTATTTTATTAATTGGTATGTGTTCAACCGAAATTTAGAATTTCAAAACAGAAGACACATTATTCATCCAGCAGTTGATTTTTAGAAAACTATGTTAGCTAATAAGTGATTATTGATGAATTATTATAAGATCAATGAGCCTTTCAGTAAAACGTGTGTAGTTAAATATAAAATTATAAATGAAATTATAATTATTTTTAAACACATTAGCCATTTTTCTTTTTTAGAGTAATAGATGTTTAAAAGGTTTTTTAAATAAATCTTTCGCTGAGAGTTATCACACACACACACTGAAACACATATGAACTCTCAAGAGACCATGAATTTTATTTCTATCAAAAGACAAGAAATACATATTATAATTTTAGCCTTACTGTAAATAAAACCGAGCATTATAAAGAGTCCTTTAATGATCTTTCTAATGTTTCCATTGACTGTCGTGGTTGGAGAAACACAACGTAACATGCAGTTGTTCAGTTTAATGATCGGAGGTATTATAAATATATGTTACTACTGAAACCCCACATGAACTTGTCAAGGAGTTTCATTGGAGTTAAGCAGTGAGTTGGTGAAGTTAACCAGAATTAATCTGGACTGGAGTAGGATGAATTAGTGGTATAAGAGAGGTTGACATATAATGGGGAGTTAATGCTGTGCAGTGGATGGCAGATTGGAGGGACAGTCAGGGGATGTCGTGATGAGGTTTTGAGAAGCAGAGTGAAAAGAGAATGGAAGGAAAGGGAATCTGGTCAGAGAATGTAGGATTAATTGAAGATTAGAAGGCCTGGAAGCAGAGAGGAAAATGAAGTGTAAAGACAATACAATAGATACATTAGTAAATAAAATACATCTGTGCTACAGTCTTGGAAAAATACAGAAAGAGTTGTATGTAATTGGATTTCTGAACTGATTTTCCTAGAAAAAGGAATTGCAAAATAAATAAAGCTATTCCCTTTTCAAACTTTGCTATATAAGCCAGAATTTTTGCGAACAGAAGAGCTCAATTTAGTTCAATTTTGTGGAGTCCTTTTGTTATGAAATTGAACTGGAAGCTTCACATCTTTTTATTTTTATTCTTTAAAAAATGGGGAAATTTTGCATGAATTTGAAAACTAAGTATTCACCAAATCCTGTAACCAAAGACTTTTTAGGATGAGCTTTGCTTATGTGTGAGAGCAGAAACATTCAACTGACCAAAATTTCTTTCATGTTGAGTCTTACAGCATTTTATTTATTGTGAAATCAATATAAAAAAGTGATTTTTGCTTAGGAAATATCTACTTTTCCAAAATATTTGTCAAAAGTCTCATTTTTTAGGTTTCCAAATGTTGGGTCATTTTTGTTTTTCTTTAGACTATCATCTTGATTTATTTTTGGTGTTTCATTTAACTTCCATTAACAGGTTAATTTCTGACATCACCTCAGACTTTCTCTAGTGGCGGATACTGATAATAAGCTTCATTTCTGGGTTGGACTTACTTAGTGGTTCTTGGTACTGTTTCTGGAATGTCAATACAATATCAAATGTAACAGGATAAGTGGTATTATCCTCTCCTGATAGTGTATGTTTTGGATAAATTTTTATAAGATAAATTATCTGTAGATGAATTTTGACACTAATAAAAAAGTGGAAAAGTAAGATTTTTCAATAAAGGGGAATATTATTGGACAAAAGGACTATTGCAATAGAAGAAAATTACTATCTATATGTTTTCTCTGGGTCTTATTTTTCTTATGTAAAATCAAGAGTCATATGAGTAACTGTTAAAGTACGTTGCAAGCCATGTGTATATATGGCATCTAGCTAAATGATAACTGTAAAAGTCCAGTGCAAAAAAATGAAGGAAAAATATCTTTTCAACTTTACCTTTTTCATTGTTGCTTAAATACAGATTTCTTTTTCTGAAAAGTCAATGAAATGGCAGTTTTTATTTTGAAATGTTTTACTGTTTAAAAAGTAATTAAAACTTGGCATGGTGTCTGCTTTCAAAGTTAACTCTATTTCTATTTCTTGTTTGTTAAATATATTAGTACTTTCATTTTTAAATGTCCTGAATATTGATGTTAGTTAATTCAGAAGGATTTTCTGTCAAAATGTTAAAATATTTCCTGTGCGTTAGTTTGATTTGCGAAATGACTTATATACTTTCATATTCATTTAATATAAGGATTTAATTTTTCTCCAGTGACATGACCTTAATCAACATAGATGTTCTTTAGCAATGAGAAATTCTAGTTGTATACCACTCCCGCTTCTCAAATGCTTAAAATAGTTACAATTTTTTACCATGACCAATTCGGTGTACAGAAATTGATATGACAAAACCAAAGGTTTAATTAACCAAAGAAAATATAACATCCATACACTCGCTTTATAACCACACTTTGTACATACAGAAAATATGCTCGAAGATATTGAGCTGTCACATCGCCAGACTCCATTCTTTCATTAACAATCTGGATCCCTGTAAGAGCAGAATCAGGATTCAAATACAGACAGTCTAGCTCCAAGTTTGTCCTCTGTACCACCAAGCCATGATTTTGAGACGATGGGTTTATTACATGGGCAATCAAAGGAAAGGGCTAATCACGTTTTAATTTGCAGCAGCTGACAGCTTGTATTGATCTAAGATTAGTCCCCACACATCAAAAAACTAAAAACTTTAAGTCAATTTAGAGTACCCTCTAGGCTTTCTCCTTTCTTAAACACCATGGAAACCAGCCAAAACAATTCAATGGCGGTTTCCATTTACATTGAGAATATTCTACTGCTGTGGATAGAAAATGCTTCTAACATCCAAACCATAAAGAGTTGTTTTTTCTCTCTTTTCTTCCCCATTGTTAGGTGTACACCATCAAGGAATCTGGACTAAACATCCTGATGTGGTCGGTGATTGGCAATACAAGAACCAGGTGGATGTATGGACAAGAGCATCTCTCCAAGGACAGCCTGTTCAAGGTGGCCTTTGAAGCTGATTTGAGTGGAAATGAAGACATCTTTATTGCCCTTGACGATATCTCCTCCCCCAGAATGTGTATCTGGAGGTAAGTGATTGCTTCAGAAAATGGGTGTACACGAATCGCTTTTAATATCTAACTGTAGAAGAACTGGGGATTTTTGAGGAATTACACTTCTTTCCAGGTTTCATCCTGCTCATATATGGAAGATGAAGTGGTATATGTTGTAGGAGGAAAAGTTTTTCTGCCCACGACACTTTACCATGAAATGTTCATGTCGTCTAGGCCACAAAATAACTTTGACTTAAGTTCTTTAAGAAACATGGTGGGAATATAGTTTCATTAATATAGCTTTATTGCCTACATTCTTTATATCTAAAGGTTTGCAATAACTGCTCAAGGTAAAGATCCCTCTGGTCACCTAACATATTCTGCACTGTCTTTTCCACCCATATTAGCTTTCGCCTGTCCCTGGGCTATTTCCCTTCTCCTGTTTCTACTCTACAACCTAGAATTCTTATTCTATTGCATTAAAAAAAAGTCCCGTCATTGACTTATGTTCTAAGAAATCATCCCCTTCACTAAAATCTGAATTTCGGCTGCTTAAGATGTTTCCATTTAAGTGGCTATTTGTTCTCTAAGAAAGTCTTCAAAATTCTAACGCTGGATAGTAGGGTCATTGTCTTTCAAGCTACTTAATGCCTCTTCCAAAAATTTGTTCTTAAAGCTGCCAGAGCCCTCCGGCAGAGATTGAACAAAACCTAAAAGAGGGGGGGTGAAGCCTCAGAAAAAAGAAGACTGGAAAGCACCTCGGGAGGGCATACAGTCACTGCTGCAGTCCCGAGTTTATTTAGCACAGCTTTTATATAAGTTTTTGGATACAGTAGCAAAGCACAGAGTACATTACCATAGGAATGCTGACATTTACATAAGTTCCTATACATCCTTCCCTCAGGGTACAAACATCTTTTTCTGGGCTGTAAAACATTCCACTATCTTAAGAGGATTTCTTTAGGAGGCAAACCTCCCCTCCAGGGTCAGTAACGTTTAACTCCACACCCTGCTTCTAGAACCATTGTTTAAGCAGCCTCAGCAGCTGCTTCATGACTATCAGCTACGTGACTTCTTCAGTGCCTCATAATGGCTCCCATCATGTCTCAGAATGGCTCCCGACATAAAGCCTTACTCAAAAGTTTCTCCCTTTTAAGGCCACACATCTGAGTTCTTATTCTTATGGTTTTTCTCTGATTCTTAAATCCCGGGCAGTCTCAATTTCCCAGTGGTTCAGCCCGTGCAAAACACTGACCTCTTCAATTCCAGTCACCTTCATAAATATCTTTCCTCATTAGCCAACTTCCATCGTTACATTCTGGACCTTATCATCCCCTCCGAAAGCTTAGGGCTGAAAATTTCATCTAATCATTATATTCTCTACTTCTTAATTACTTCTCCTACACCTGTTTTCCAACATAATAAGAAAATATGTGATTCTAGGTTCTCAATGCTTTCTGCTTTTTTTCCCCATAAAACAGCTCCTTTATCATTTGTTCCTAATAATTCCAGATTTAATGGTCTAATGCTTCAATTTTATTCTCAGTCAGCACTTTGAATTCTATTATGTCCTGTTTTTTCATTTTAACATAAATTTGGGTCCTAATTATGTGCCAGGTACTCTGCTAAATACTTTGCATGTATTAACACATTTATTTATCAGACCATCCCTCCAGAATAGATGTAAGCATCCATTGTATGTCCGGTCATGATGGCTTTATCAATCTTTAAAGATGAGTTACTATAACCATTCGTATTTTCCAAACTGCTCCTGGTCATGTTCACTGAGACACCAGAAGTTTTGGTGTACTCCCTTGCCTGGGCCTTCACGTATTCTAGACACATGCATCCCTGTTCCTTGGTACTGTCCTTCTACAACAATCTTCACATCCTCCGACCTCTCCTTTGAACTTTCTTCACTCTGTCAATATTCTTCTATCCTTTGCATAGAAAATAGAGCCCTTTTGTAACAAAATCCCTTTTCCACCTCCAAGTGTTCTGTACGTAGAGCTAAACTCTTTTTGTCATCATTTGTCTCAGGAAAAAACCCTCCATTTTTTCAAGAGTAAATATCTGTTCTTGGTCATTTCCATTATCGAATCCTTTCAGTACTGTTCGATCAAAGTTTTCTCTGTCCTATATATTTAGTTTTCTTTCTTCCGCTACTCATTCTTACTTCTTGTCTGTCTGTCTGTCTGTCTGTCTGTCTCTGTCTCTCTCCTCTCTCTCACACATGCATATGTAAATATATACACATATACATATAAATTTCCTACTAATTTTGAGCTCCTGCAAAGCAAGAGGAGCTTATCTATTCCATCTCCAGAGCCTAACACAAGAACCAGGAAATTGGGTACACAACTGAGTGGTCACATGGCTGCTGCCAAGTCCACCAATGGGTCCATGGTTGGCTGGCCTGTTACCAGGGATGTAGCTGGGATAGTTCCTGCTGGACCCCCAGGTGGGTGATGCTGCCTCCAGGATCACAGTCCAGCAGGGCTGCTTCCAGATCATGGGGTCACTTCCGGGTCTGTTATTGAGTCTGCAAATGACAGACCTGTTACCAGACGTATAGACATGTGTGACTCCCAGTGTATCCCTGGTTGGCTTCCAGGGCATGTAGGACCTCCTCCATCACTGTCACAGAGTAGAGCTATCACGGGATCATAGGATTGCTTCTGGATCCACAGTCATGTCCAAGATCAATAGGTCTGTCACTGAGCATGCTGGTGGGTGTGGCTCTTGCCAGGTCTTTGGGTGGGCAGATCTGCCCCCTGCCCATGGTAGAGGAGGACTCAAGCCAGGCCACAAGCCTGCCTCAAGGACCACAGTTGAGGTCAGCTGGCCTTTAATTGGGGGCACAGACAAACATATCACTTCCAGTTTCTGGGTGAGCAGGGTTGTCCCTGGACCGTGGAAGAGAAGGGTTGGAACTGAGTCACAGGACAGCTTCAGGGTCCGCAGCGAGGACTACAGTCTACAGTCCTGCTTCCAGGGGCACGGATGGGTGCTGCTGGGTCCCTGCGCGGGCAGGGCTGACTCCATAAACCGCCAGAGAACAGGGCTAGACCCAGGCATGGGATTGCTTCAGGATTCATAGCGTAGTCCAAGGTCAGCAGGCTTGTTGCTGAGGCCCGGCTCCTCACAGGCCCCCTGGCCAATGGAACTTCGGTTCAGCATGGCTGTCTGAGTCCACAGGGGTCTGGACTACTTTTGATCTGTAGCCAGGACCACATTCAGCAAGCCCGCCACCAGGGCAGGACCTGCCTTCTCAAAGTGGTTCTCCTGGTCTTGGGCTTCACAACCTCCTACCGGGTCCAAAGTCATCTCCCCACTTTGTCCAGGGAGAGAGCATCATTTGTAGGGAGGAAATTGAGGATGTAAGCTAGGGACCTCCCATTCTACCATATTTCTGACGTCACTTTCTGAATACAGAATTTTCAAAGGCTTTCGGGAAGGATAAAAATACATATTTATGCCTCAGAAACCTACAGTAAAAAATGATCTTTTCAGCGTTAGCACTTAGCCAGGAAAACTTCATTTCCTAGTAATACTGGATAAAGAAAGCATTATTTTCACATAAAATTCAAAATTGATTAAATTTTGATAAATTTCTCTTCAAAACTTACTATTTTTATTGAAGGACAACGCCCAGAATAGGACACAGTTTTCTAGTGAAATATAATTGTAAAAAATGTAGAAATTCTGATAGTATAAGAGCTGCTACAATGAATGTTTATCGAACAAAGCAAGAGAAAGAAGTTTAAGTAGATTTTTTTCAGTGTTCATTTATGTGTGTTCTTCTTCAGTTAGCCCTCAGAGAATGTGAAATCATCTATACAATCAAAACTGCTTGCTTTTTTCATCTTTCCTTAGTCTAGATTCAGATGAACTAAGGCAGCTCTATTAATTTAGGTAATATTCTCCAGCTCTTATAGTAAGACAGTCGGATCTTTACATTTATCACATCTTTTTTCTCATGTGCAGATTAACATTCTTAACATTAAAAACAGGTGACTCTCAACTTCATTTCAACCTTATATTAGGATTTTTTTGTTTTTGTTTTAACTATCTTCTACCCTTCTCCCCAAAACTGTCCTCTTCCATAATACGAGAAGTGCAGAACTATAATATTTGTCACCACGGGAGTAGTTTTCTCTCCTTGTAGAAGATTGTTCTATAACAGCAGCCCCTCCCCCACCTTATTACTTCTCCATTCTCCTTTTAATTAATTTAGGTTTCCCAGGACAACATTTTCTAAACGGAGATATCCCCCATGCGGTAAAGCATCTCCAGCAATTCTGAGTCATCAGAGAAATGTATTTGTTTTCATAGAGTCTGTTTTTTGTTTTTGTTTTTGTTTTTAGCCCTATGAGTTTCTGAGGGTAGAAGGTATTTGTTATCTTTTTCCTATAGTATGAAACAGAGGATCACATTTTTCCCCATGATGAAGAAACATTTTACAGAGCTGGTAGGACATTGCTGCTTTTAAAATTTTATATAGGAGATTGTAAAGGTTTGAAACAACAGTGTGTGAGAAATAATAAGATGCTTGAATATACGTTACATATACACGTAGTATTGTCAGGAGTCCAATAAGGGGACAAATACCAGTAGACACAGTTGGAGGGGGAATGACAGGTAAGAAGCAGATATCTCAGCGCAGGAGTTTATTCGTGTCCTAGGATAAATAATATCACTCCAAAATGCATATCCTTCCTTAGAATGTGACCTTACTTGAAAATAAGGTCTTCGCAGATATAATTAAGATGTAAATTCAAATGAAATCATACCAGAGTAGGGTTGATCATACTACAATATAACTGGTGTCCTCATAAGAAGAAGAGAAGAGACATAAAAAAACAAGCTTGCAGAGAAAAATACCATGCGATGAAGGAGGCAGACACAGAAGTGATGCCTCTACGAATTAAGGAATGAGGATTGCCAGCAAAACCGGAAGCTAAGAAAAGTAATGGACTGAGTTCTGCCTTAGAGCCGTCAGAGAAAGGATGGCTCTGTCAAGAACCTTGAATTCAAACTTCTGTCCTGCAGAACTGAGAGAATAAACCTCTGTTGTTTTAAGCCACCCAGTTCATGCTTAGTTATACCAGCCTTAGGGGACGAATACAAGTAGCAACACTAATCAGGAACTGAGTTCAAGTCTTCAATAAACCACTTACTGCCCATCGACCTGATTTTTCTCGCCCATGAAATGATTATAGTCAAGATTTATGAAATGTGCTGTATCTAAAATAGTTTCATTCACTATTTCAGGCAATTGAAGAATCATTTAGAAAAACCTAACAGTGATTCTTAAGTGACTTAAGACATCTTGTCTGACACTGAATAACATTCCTACCTGAAAAATTCTGAGTCTGATCCTCCATTATATAATTATGCAATAAATAACAAAATTCACTTTGTGTTTAAGAGAAAACTCTAGTTTTGGGAGTTTATGAACTTCATGAACAATTTTTCCAACTAGATTGTTTTCATTAAATTGAAAGAAAATAGATCTTCAGGGAGTGATTTCAGAATCCAACAAAAAGAAATACTATCTCAGGGCATCTTTTTTTTAAACCTGACTTGGTAAATATAAAATGACAGCAACTACTGAGGCGCCAAACCAAATAAAGAATGAAATTCATAAGGAATTCAAAGGGAATAAGCAGCCAGAAGTTCTCATTGTTTATATTATCATTGCTAAATAACAATAGCTCTCATTTCACTTTTGAATATACTCATTCTCATTTCCCATCTCTGGACTGGAGCAGCAAGAGTTACTCTGGAACATTTCCAGAACAGGTGTCTTCCCTTGAATGCAAACTATTTAAAGGTGGAGATGTTGGTCTGTATTCATCATCTTCAATGATGTATTCTACATGCCTAGAAGACTTTCTGTTATAGAGTAGATACTCAGTGAATATGCTCCGTAAGTAGAGAAATAAATACATTAAATGAAGAAACAAATAAGTAAAAGTTGCCACCTACTGATTTTATGTAGTACCTCCCTTCACCACCACCAGTGAATTCTCCTAGCACTCTTGTTCTCAAATCCTCATTTCCAGGGGAAAGAGAAAGGGAAAGGGAGAGAGAGGGGAGGGGAGGGGAGGGGAGGGGAGGAGGGAGGGGAAGAGGGAAAGAGGGGAAGAGGGGAAGAGGGGAGAGATATTAATGAACAATCAACAGGATTTGCCTTTGGGGAAATGAAATAGATGATCTCTTAAGTGCCTTCCAAGCCTATCGTTTTATGATCATATGGGAGACTGGATTTGTGGACGAGGTTCAGGAAAGAAGAAGGGAGGTACAGAAAATGACACAGAAGAGGAGAGCATCCAGAGAAGCGGAAGGGAGTTAGAAGGGGCTTAGGGGTTAGGGCAGACAGGTAAAAGCAGAAATGTCACTGCCGTAGATGCAGGAGACTTCTCACTACTTGGTGTGTTTGTGAACACAAGTCAGCCCTTCAGTCAGTGCTGAAACTCTACTGTGTGCTCTCCTGGATTTGAATCGGAAGGACAGATATGAATATACTAGTATCACTAGTTCTCCAGGAGTTTACAATCTAAGAAGATATTGGGATGATTCACACCTGGAAGTTTAAAGTAGTATAAATTACATTTGAGACTCTCTCAACTCTAAGATTTTTGGTTCCAAGACAACTCCATTGGACTTGGAGGCAGCATCAAGTATCCAGAAGTAATTTCTTGAGGCATCAAGGACTATTCGTGAGAAATAAATAGTGGTGTGCTGATAAACTAGCTCTCAAAAAGAAAAGAAGAGACGAGAAGAGAAAGCCATGATTTGTAGCATTTGCCTATTGCCTTGTTGCAAATACTCCCAGGTGGCCAGTGTGACATCCCTAGAGGTGAAGTTGGGAAGAGACGCACAGTCTTCCAACGGGCTGCCACAGACATGGCCAGAGAAATGAGCCTCAGGAGTCCTGCTGCTCGCTGCCCCCAGCTGAATGAAAACTGAGGCTGTGGTTCGAAAAACAAAGAATGCTGGGTACATTTACTCAGCATTATGAATCAAGAATCTTGCTAATGAAACTTATTTCGCAAGAAGGATATTTGTACCTTTTGTATGAGCTGATAAAGAATCTCGAAAAAGCTCTTGGTTATGCATAACTGGAAGGAGATGTCATTAAATTTTCATTGCCTTTCTGTCTTCTTCTAAATGCCTACTTTAAACCTAGTTTTTCTACTCCTCCATTTCCTTACTCTAGACATAACTCAGGCTTCTGTAGATTTTGCCCTTTCCTTCCCTTCAGTTGCATTTTACTGCTCAAACTCTAGCTCAGGGTGTTCTTATTACTCGTCAGAATCTCTGTACTGGCTGCATAACTTGTTTTTCTAATTTACTGACATTCGTCATATATTACTACCAAATTAATCTTCTAGCGCCTGTTATAGTATAAATTCCAGAAGAGTAGACCTGTATCTTTCTTATTCACCACAAAAATAATTTTTTTATTGCAAGCAACAAAATCTGGCAAGGGCTAACTTAAGCAGAAAATAAGTTTATTGAAAGGATACCGAATAGCTCCAAATACCAAATGCACAGCTGAGCATCTAATAGAGGAAAATGAATGGGAACAAGTAAAATGGACTAAATCAGAGGGTGAGTCTGGCTAACTCCACTGCTGTCACTATGAATAATCTCTGTTTGTCCCTGTGTCACTCCCTCAAAATGAAAAGAGCTTGTTGGCAGCGTACCACAGAGCACGCCCAAATCGTATGTCCATGCTTCAGACTCACCTTAGTCACACTTTCACATATATAATTTCCACATCATCCATGTCTGGGTGAGGCCATTCCTCTTTTATTTTTTAATCATAGTCAAGCCTAAATATTCTGCAACATGTGGACCAAGTTATAGAGCTGACCAGAAACAATAAATTGTCTATCTGCACTCTCAAGGTGTGAGAGGAAATAAAAGAGACTAACCAAAATACACAAATTCATACAAGTCATAAAAAAAATAAAGAAGAAGAAGAAAAATGCTTAGAAGCTCTCGCTTGCCCACTAAATAAGTTGCTTATCCTTTAGTACAATTCCTGTCATGTCAGTCTGTTTCTGTCTGTAAAATGATGCTCCAAAATAGGACCCCTTGCCTTTCAGCGATCACGCCCTCTATTCTCACATCTCTGTGACTTCAGTCTTGCTGGGAACGCCCCACCCTTTACCTCCTATTGGGTAAATCTTTTACTACTTTTAAGGGCAGAGCAAAAGCCACCTTCTACAGGAATTTATCCTTTATCTTTCCCACAGGAAGCCAAACTCTGTTCCAGATTCTCTTAGCTTTACGTTTGCACCTCTCCTGTATCTTGTGCGGTATTTTGTGATCTGTGTGGCTTGTTTATTGTTATTTTTAGTTAATTCCCCATTGTTATTATCCTGTTTGCTTTTTAAATTTTAGTGAGATCTTTAGCTTTGGGGTTGATTGACAATAATATAAATTTCAAGTCAGTATATGATAACAAAGTAGATATCCATTTTCTATCAGAACTGATATTATAGCAATTGTAGATAAATTATTTAAAATGTGGTTTTAATGAATGGGTCATTTTTATAATTGTCATTCAGTTAGTGATTCATAGACCTAATTTTAAAATGAATAATGATGAATGTACAGAAAACCGAAGGAAAATGATTGTCAGTCAATCCTAATTCATTTATTGGCTTAAAGAATATTATTAGGTCTTAAATTTATTATCGCAAGTCACGAAGTCCTTGCAGTTTGTCAAAGGATGGGATAATTCCTCTTAACTCCTGGAAGGGATATTTGAGTCAAAGGAAAAAATAAAACACAGGGACTAGAAAATGGCATTAAAAGCTAGTACCATGCAGGCTTATGGGAGCAAGACCTGGATTCCTTTGTAAGTACATTTGGAAAAGCTTACCTGTTCCACTGTGAGGCGCTTCATTCTCGGTTTCCTGCTGATCATCAGGCTGGAAAGAATTCTGATGACTCAGGGGGAAGAAATCCAAATGACCGCCATGAAAAAATCAGCCCCAGTAAAATTAGCCTGAATTTAACAAGTGTCTTATACTGAACCAAACCCGAAGACAAACCACAATCACTGTCCCAATACTCTGTCTTAAAGGTGAATGTTTTTATGTGAACAATGATATTTACCACATCGACATGTGTATTTATATGTATATATATATGGTATATAAATATACATGTAACATATATTTTAATATATGTAATATAATATATATGTAAAATAAAACATGATAATTTAGTAATTTCTCGACCATATGGAAACAATAATCAATTCCCAAACTCCTAGTCATTTTTGGAAATTATTATAACCTTTGCTGACTCTTCACTCAGAAATACTCAGCAGGCAAAATGTTTTACCAAGCCAAATGCATCTGAGAGATTCTGGGTTCTTTTCCATAGCCAAAGTCAATCTGGCCCTGTTTTGTTCTTTTGGGCTATTAGTGTCTACTTTTATTATGGGTTTTCTGCTTCCCTGGAACACATATGTTATCTGGAAAACATCCAGACTTTATGAAAGCAAATTTGTTTATTTGTTGCCCAAGAAATAGAATAAGACAGTGACATTTCTTCACTAAAAAAAATCTGTTTTAAAAAAAGATTTTTTAAAATTGAAAAACAAGCGACTTCAACAGAATGTCCAGTTTTTCTGATAGCATCTTATTCTGATAGCATCGTATGTGAGAAGATTTTAACCAGAAAAGACTAGATGCTCTTTGTGAGAATGGAGAAATAGAAAACAATGACAACAATAAGAAAAACAGACAACTTTCTTGGCTTAACAAAAGGTAAATGGTTTCACATGTATGCCTTATCATCTTCACTAATATAAAATTGTACAAAATAGAAAGCATGAGGCTAGAAAAATAACTAGACTTGGGTAAAAAGGGGTCCAAAAAAATGACAGGCCCATGGCTGGGTCTTCTCTGCTGGGTGAAACAGATGATTGATCAGTTAGGTCAGTCCAGAATCCTTGCTTTTTGGCCCTTCTCCTCTTTCTGATTGCAATGTAATTAATGTAACATTATTTAGGCATGCCTCCTGTAGGATTCCATATGGGGCAAGGTAACCAAACACACTGTAAAATAATCTCTTTTAATTATTTTATTAGAAAAGCAGAAATTAGTTTTAAAGCTAAGTGGTTTCAAAAATAAGAAGACATTCATATACTACAGTCTAAACTTGAGGTAAAGCTTCTTATCCATAGTCCTTAAAAATAATATTGATTAAGTTAAACATAACTACATATGTCTGTGTCTTCAGGGCCAATGCCCTGTATACTGGAAGTCCACAGAACTGTAGTTGACTCCTGAGTGGTCTTCTCTACTGCCCACCTCAGTAAGTCACCCGTCTCTCCTTTGACCTTCCGGAGACACATAAAATGGGTCTTCCCAAAGTGTGCATGAAATTGAACCTCACAGACAGATTGCTGAAGACTCTTTGGGTTTCTTTCAATTGTGTACATTTATGATGTGGGATGGAAAGGTGGCTTCTCACTCTCCATTCTCAATCCTCATACACAAAGTCAAAGACCTGAGAAGTGATTGTGCCAAACGCTTGTAGTTTCTGTAAGGAAAAGCCTTCCCACTCACAGGGTTGGCAGTGAATTCTCTTTCTTGGCCCATCCCTGCCAGCAGAGCATAATACTGCCGTTATCTGAACTATTCTGCAATTTTAAGTTTTATGGGGAGAACGTAGGCGAGAGGAGGCTGAATCAGGTGTCATTATCCTATTGAATACCAATAGGATAATGACACTTAATCCTGTAAGGACAGTGGACTTAAAACTTGTAAGGCATTAGAGAACCATTTCTGAGAATTCTTCCTTTGGGAAATGTATACTGACAGCAACGTGAAGTGTGAATGGAAGGGGAATGTATTTAATAATATTGTCCCTAAAGTTAGAAATCAAGAGTTCAGCATTTAGGGAATTCTTTAACTATTAAATAAAGTTGCAGTTAATATGTAATAGAGCTATCAGTGAACAATAGCGTTAAATTAGGCCAAGTACATAACCTGGTCCAACGCTGCATATGATAGAGCACAAATATGTCAGATGAAGAACTATAGCACCATCTGGAAATGATAAAATAGGAATGAAGCTGTAATCCACTAGGGTCTCTCTCCATCAGGGCTCATGACAAGAAAGAAATGACCAACAGCCTAGCATTTCATATTTTTATATATATTTTCTATATCCACATCAGTTTTAGATTATTTTGAGTTGCATGAAGGCAGAAAATTCTTCATATATGCAATTTTAGTCACTTTCAGTGATATCATTATTTTTAGTTAGGAAGGAATTCTCTGTAATCGCGGCAAATATTGATGTTGAGTAAAAGTGATACCTCTTTGGGGGCCTCTTAATACGTCCTGTTTCTTCAGCTCTTATTTTCCCTAGTATGGTAAATATATTCCCGATTTTCTTCCAAGTCTGCAATCTCTGTACGTGCTGGGGGAGAGAAAGAGCTCTCATTACAGGGCACCCCCTCCTCCACCACAAGCTCGTTTTCTCTCGCTTATGTTACGGATGTCCACTGCCCCTTCTCTCTTCTAACCTTTCTGTCACTACTGAATAGCTTCATGGCTTCAAATAAGCTCTGTGTGTTTATGCATGTTTGCCCACATTTGCACAAATGCACATATATACAGGTATAAGTGCCTATATGAATGAATGTCTCCATAAACATTGAAACCCAGTTCTCTCCTACATTATCATACCTTTTTAGCCTTGACTAGCTGTAGGTATTCCCTTTGAAAATAATTATCACTTTCTATATGATATTTGTTCTCAAATACCTCACAGCTTCCGTATTAGAACTTCTAGAAACTTCTAGATTTCCTTTACTTTTGACTCCACTTTTACAGAGCCTTCTGACAAGCCTAGCAAGCCCTCCTGACTCATCATACACTCCCCCACTTCTCTAATGTGCCAGATTCTTCTATTGTCTTTACTCTGAGCAGAGGTCACGTCCCATCTGTCCAGGAATATTTAAATCATTAGATATTGAAATTAGATAAGGAAATCAAAATGATACTCTTATGATTCCACATCAGAGATGACTACTTTTAAATTAAAAAAAGAAAAGAGTATTTTTGTACTTTGTATAGGGACTTAAGATGACCATGAAATTATAACTCACAATAACCTCGAATCAGGAATTCATAGGAATCACACTTAAAAAATGGTAATCTCCCCTCCTCATAGTTTTTTGTGTTGTTTTTCAATGTTGTTAATGAAATACCTGCCAGAGACAGAGAATTAACAATTTATAACTTATGTATTAGATTTTACAATGAGCCTTTTACTACTTATGTCATTGAATATGACAGTATTTGGCAAGAGCTTAATTCTTGCTCTTAAAAACTGAAGATCCTGTGCATATATGTATATTTTTTCCTTTCGAAACAAGCAATCCATTTGTTTTCAGTAAACATAATAATCATAAAGATAAAAATCATAAAGATAAAAATTCATCAGATTACCCTTTAGCAGTTTAGGTTTGCATTGGATTTATATAAAATTCATGAGAATGTTTCATTGTATTTCACTGTAAATTATAAATTATTAGTATGAAATAATTTTATTGCTATAAGAAAGATACTTTAACTGCCCAAACTAAGTGAATGAGGAAACTCAGTGTTCTGTAAGAGGAGAAAGAAATAACCGTAGTGTCAGGAATTACAGCTGGCTGCAAGCACGAAATGTGGTCATCAGAGGAATTTCTGGTTACCGGGAATGTGAAAGTTAGTTAACAATGACAGTTCCTAACGCCTTTTATCCAAGGTGGGTTTTTTTTTTTTTTTCCCCCTGAAATACTCTCTTCTTCCTTTGCCCAAGATTTATTAAAAACAAAAACAGCAGATTATTCTTACACATTTATATATAGCCTTGTTTGCAAAAGTACTTTATGTAAAATCCTATAAATCTTCTAAAGACCCACAGCATCCATTTGAATGAATGATAACTTTAGTTTCTAAATTATAAATTTATATTCAAATGCATTAGAAAGTTATTTTTTAAAGAGCTTTCCAGTTTCTATTTTTCTAATCTACCTTAATCCTTTTGAGGTTTATTAAATCCATGGAATAATAAATCCATGGAAATAGTCAATTAGTCCATGCAGTCTTTATTTTATTTATTTTAGTTGCTTAACTCTATATTAATTATCATAGAAAGTAAAGTTACAATTTTAGCCTGGACACAGCTGCGATTTCTTGGTGGCGCTGGTATAGCTTTGATGTGGAGATTTCTTACTGGCTTCAGACTAACTTTTCTCAAAACGAACTTGCAGCACAAACCTCCAGTACTCTAAAGCAGCATTTCTTAACCTCTTTTCATATGACTTGTGCAACATAGGCAAGAGAGCGATGGCTCGTGTACAGTTTTCAGATGATGGCTATAAATCCACACTTTTCCTGTGCACTGGAGAAGCATATTTGGTGACATCCAAGTAAGTCAGCATAACTTTATCGTTGGCACGGCCCTGAATCAGCTCCAATATACAAAGAGTAAATCAGCTGCAAACTACATGAGATACACTTTATCGTTGATCCCAACACACTTGAGACTTGTGATCCATTTGAGAAACATTCCCCTAAAGCTAATACGATACATTAAAGTGTGTGTGTGTGTGTGTGTGTGTGTGTGTGTGTGTGTGTAACTGTACTAAGCTTTCATAGCAGTCTCTTCTTCCTGCCCCCAGCATCGGGCCTACACAATGCCCCTAATCAGATATAGCCTAAGAAATGTCAACTTAACAACAATACCAAAAAACAAAAACACCTCTAAGTTGAATAATGAATTATGTTGTCAAATGAATCTGCATTTTCTTGGGGTGCCCTTGTTTTCTCCTCTCTCTCTTTCTGGCACAGTCATCAACCTTTTCCAGTGTCGCTCTTTCTCTGACTTTTTGTCGCCCTTTCTATTCCAACAATGCTCTTCGGGGTATACGAAAATGATGCTCTCAGTACTGAATGCCTGCTTCAGTCTGCTTTCCCAGTGTGGCTTTTAGTTTTGTGCCAATTGTGCTGTGCTCTCTCACACAGCAACTCTCTCACGGAATGAACGAGAACATGCCTTTCTAAGGAAACACTGGGTTGGGACCTGTCTGGCACCATATTTCCCCTGTAAAGCCACTGGCTTTGCCCCTCAGTTCTGCTGGTTTTAAATGACCAGACTGAGCGGCTCCGTGGGCGTGGTCAGAAATGGACCAATGCACTTCACCAATCCATGCAACATGTCAGTGAAGGACTGTGTATTTTAAATGTTGGATTTTAAAAGGGATTTGGAAAAACTAGAACATAGAAATTTCAAAAGAAAAGCTTCAAACATGACTTACAGGCTAAAATGTAGGTTCTGAGGGCTATTGGTGCTGAGATTTACATATATATAAATATATGTCATATATATGTATAAATTATGTATCCTATATATATGCATAAAATATATATCATATATATATATACTTTATTTTTTAGAGAAGTTTTGGGTTTACAGCAATATTAAGTGGAAATTACAGATCATTTCTGTATACTCATCTCTCTCCATACTCACAGCCTCTCCATGATCAACATCCCCCCAGAGAGTGGTACCTTTGTTACAATAGACAAACCAACACTGACACATCACTACCGTCCAAAGCTCATAGTTTGCATTCGGGTCCACTCTTGGCGGAGTAAGTTTCTATGAGTTTTGACAAGTGCATAATGGCGCGTCAATCTGTTTAGACTGCTTAACGGACCGGCATAGACTAGGCTGTTTACAAACAGCAAGCATTTGTTTCTCACAGTTCTTGAGGCTGGGAAGTCCAAGTTTGAAGAGCCAGCAGATCTGGAGTCCAGTGAGAAATGCTTCTTCATGGACGGTGACTTCTTGCTGTGTCTGCACCACGTGGAAGTCCAAGGGTGTCTCCAGCCACTTTTATAAAGTCATTAATCCCATTCATGAGGGTGGACGCCACCCTCCTGACCTAATCACCTCCCAAAGGCCCGCCTCCAAATCTCATGACATTGGACATTAGGTCGCAACATAACGAAATTTGGAGGGGTACGCACAGTCAGTCTGCGGCGTGGCAAGTGTCACCCCTTACAGCGTCATGCAGAACAGTCTCACTGCTCCAAAAAGCCTCTGTGCTCTCCCTCCTCACCTGTTCCTCCCCTCAACCCTTGGCAACCACTGCTCACTTTATTGTATCTCAGTTTCACCTTTTACAGAATATCATATAGTTAGAATCAGAATATGTGGCCTTTTCAGATTCACTTTTTTTTTTCACTTAGTAATATGCATTTAAGACGGTGCTTAGATTTTTCAGTTTATAAAGGAGAGCACTTAGTTTTTTTTGTTTTTTTTTTCTTTTTTTTTGCAGAATTACATGAAAAGATATTACCCATAATAATTAGGCAATTCCATGGGTGACACTTCAGGATAAATACATTGATATTAAAATTTTAGGCAGATTTCTTAACTCTTCAAAGAAGGTATGCAGCAGAATGCTTTCAATCCCAAAGATAAACATAGTATGTCTTCCAGGAGTACTCATTTTATTTGAAATGAGTACCGGAGGAAGCCTTTTATGTATATACTGAACTTTCATTAGATAAAACAAGAGACTTAAAGAAAATGTTGAGCTTATGGAGAAGTGCTTCTGACTACGAGCCTTCTTACACCCCCTTAGGTGTGCAAGTTCACGTTCCCATTGCATCAGAAATATTTCAGTGGAAAACTGGCAAAGTGATTCAGGGTCGATTTAATTTAAAACAAGATACATTTTTGTCCCGCCCGCGGGACCGGTTATTTGGTGGGAGAACCGAGGAGAACCCAACCTAAAGAAAAGAGGGGTAACACAGACGAGAGAAAAGAGTGGAGGCAAGACAGTGTTCTGATCAAGCCTCAAATTTTATTCTGAGCAGCAGTTGCTTTTATACAGGAAATAAGAGAAAGGGGTAGGGCTGATTAGGGAAAGAGGAGTATATGGCATGATCTGATTGGCCAGCTGGTATCAGCGTCGTTCTGTCCTGCGGTTATTGCGGCTTCCCGTTGCTTAGTTAGAAGGTGCTGAGTGACTTATGCAAAAGGAAGAACAAGTTCTTTCTGGCTACGTGACCTTCCTGGTAATTTATAATGGCGGACCTCTAGTCTTAAGATGGCTCCTGACATCTCCCCCTTTTTTACTTCTTAAAATGCCAAAGCCTTTTTTGCTGAGGCGCAGATAGACTGTGCCTGTCTTAGGCGACCCCTCACCAGTCTGGGCCTTACCCGTCATCGGCACATGAAAGTCATGCAATCATGCCCTGTCTTAGGTTGGTCCCAGCCCTGAGGGATTCTTACCCGTCTTTGACTACCAGCCTCTGCGTCTTGGGGGTGAGCTTTAACCGAGTGAGGGAGCAGTGGCCTGACTCCTCCCGAAGGCTGGGAGTGGCAGAGTGATGTCAGCTAACCTCTAGGTAGCCAGGCATGCTCTCAGGGAATTCTGGAGCAGGTCAGGTAAGGACCTTCCCTTGCACTATTAGACGTTGCACTCAGCTCGGTGCCCAGGCCTCTTGTTTTATATCGGAAGAGGCGGGCCTGTCTCCAGTTACCAGGCCGTCCCCGAAGGGCGGGAGCTAGGTCCTACGGATAAAGCGCCATATTCTGCTATACCAGGGAAGGTTCATTTCTTCATCGAGGAAGGAGAACTGCAGACCAACAGGCGCGGTGGGCGGTTCTTGATTGTAGCTGTCAACCGGCTCCTGGGAGGCAAGGCGATGGTAATTGAAATCTTGGGGAGGGTCCTATGCAGTTAACAACTGGGAGGCTAAAGGCGAAACGTTTTCTGTCCTCCGGATGTAAAGGGATACAGAAAAAACAGTCTTTTAGATCTATGACTATCTTATGATATCCTGCAGGTATTGCAACGGGGGACGGCAGCCCTGGTTGGAGCGCCCCCATGGGAACCATGGTCTTATTGATTTCTCTGAGATCTTGAAGAAGTCTCCATTTACCCCCTTTCTTTTGTATAACAAAGATGGGAGTGTTCCCATCTGGATTGCAGGCCAAGGGGAGGTAGATGGTTCAATGTGGCCAGCATCTAACTGTTCCTGCACTAACTGTGTGGCCGCTGAAAGTTTATGACGGGGCAAGGGCCATTGGTCGATCCAGACAGGGTGGTTGCTCTTCCACGTGATTTTATCTGCCTGGAGTGCAGGGGGAGCAACGGCCCTCACGAAAAATTTTTGATGTCGTACCCTAAGCCTGTCCGTGGGGCCCTGTGTTCGGCCTCTATGGGAACGGTAATACCCTGATTATCTTTTCCAAGGCCCTTGCCCGGGATGAACCCTTGGTTTAGCATTTGGTGAGTAACGGTAGCTGAGGGACTGAACATTAAAACTCCCATCTGGCTCAATATGTCGCGACCCCACAGATTCACGGGAAGCCCGGGGACAATAAAGGGGCGGACCTGACCAGTGTTTCCATCAGGGTCTTCCCAGGTGAGGAGTTGAGAGCTTTGTAAGGTGTTTTGAGAGTGTCCTATGCCTTGAAGATGAGTAAGAGAGGGCTGGCAAGGCCAGGAAGAAGGCCAGGAGGCCTTTGCAAGCACTGTAGAGTCAGCGCCCGTGTCAAGGATGCCTTTGAATTTTTTGCCATTGATTTTGAGTGTGAGGTATGGGCGTTCTCGAGAAAGTTGTTGGATCCAAAAAATATCAGAGGAACCAGGCGTAGACGCCCCTCGGGAAGGCCCTAGGGAAGGATTAGATGTGTCGAGGGGTAGGGGTAGAGCCTGAGCAAGGCGTTGACCTTGGTGTATATAAAGTGGGCCTCTGGAGCTACTGGCTAATATCTTTATCTCCCCGGAATAATCACTGTCAACAATAGAGGGAAAAATGGTGATGCCCTGCAAGGTAGAGGAGGCCCTTCCAAGGATAAGAAAAAATGTTTTAGGGGGAGGGGGCCCAAAAACGCCTGTGGGGATCACCTGAGTCCCGCTATCGGGCTCTAATATGATGTCAGAGGAGGCACAGAGGTCCAGTCCTGCGCTTCCTGGGGTGGCCCTGTAAAGGGAATGGACTGATTTTGGGGAAAGGTGGGTAGGGGCTGAGTTTGTTCTATCTGGCTGTTCCCCAAGGCCCTGAGAAAAGGGATTGGCTGAGGGGCCCGGGGCTGGCCCCTCTGCCCGTTTCCCTGCTGGCGAGTGATGGGGTTACCGAGTATGTCGGTGGTGGAGCGGCAGTCTCTAGCCCAGTGTCGGCCCTTTTTGCAAACAGGGCAAGGTGTCGAGGGAGGAGAAGGTCCTTTATTATAAGGGCCCTGAACCCTGGGTTTGTCATGGGAACCGTGGCATTGACGGGCAAAGTGCCCTGGCTGACCGCATTTGAAACAATTTTTTTGTTGGCCAGGGTTGGCCTGGATTGCAGCACCAACCGCTAGATGAATGGCCTGAGATACCTTGGAAGTAAATGGATCAACGTCTCGGCACAAGCGAAGCATTTCATCGAGCGTCTTGTCCCGGGTCTTACCCCTGAGGACGGCTCGGCAGGAGGCGTTAGCATTTTCAAAAGCCAATTGTTTGACTAACCTGTCATTAGCTGCGTCGCTTCCTAGAGCGCGCTCAGCAGCCTCTAGAAGGCGACTTACAAATTCACTGTAATCTTCCTGGGGACCTTGGATAACCTTGGTGAGTGGTGTGGTGGGGGTGCCAGAACTAGGAAGAGTTATCCAGGCCCCAAGAGCGGCATTATGTGTCTGAGAAAGGAGTCCAATAGGGAGATTTCGTTGTCGCTCTTCAGTGGCATATGTCCCCTGACCAGTAAGTTTTTCAAAGGTCCAAGAATGAGAGCGGGGATTTTTAAGATTATTAGCGGCTATAGTCTGGCAGCGGTCACAGAAATCAGCCCGCCAAGTTAGATATTGGCCACGGGTGAGGACAGCCTGGACTATGCGGAGCCATTCACAAGGGAGAAGGTGTCCCCCTCGAGACAGTGTTTCGAGGACAGATAAGGTGTAAGGAGCATTAGGTCCATAAGTCCTGACAGCTGTATTTAGTTCTTTTAAGTTTTTGAACTGTAATTTATGGAACTCTCTACGCTCCGGGGCGGGGGGAGGGAGTTCGTCGTCACTGCTTTCTTCTTCATCATTATTGTCAGCAGTGTCCTCTCCACCTTCAGGGGCATCAGGGGGATCAGCGGTGTTAGAGGTGGGAGATCCAGGTCGTTGGGATCGGGTGATGACAGGGAAGGTGAGGGTTTTTGGTTTGGGGTTTTTGGAGGGTTTTATGGGCAAGCGTTGGGCGGTAAGGACAGTCTCTTGTAAAGCAGCCTGAAGGGAGGCTAGTTTGCTCTCTATCTCGGCCATCTGTGCAGCAAGCTTATCTTTGGTTTGTGAAAGGTTGTTGCCGTTGGAGGCGGGGAATGGCAGAACAGGCGCACAGAACTGTGGATTGTAGGGTGGGAGCCAAGTAGAAGGCCAATCTGGGTTACGATATCGTACGGCCTCATCTCCTAAGGTGGCGGCATCACCAGGATCTAAGGGGTCATTGAGTGGTCTTTTAGTCAGTAAGGGATTGGTAAGAGGACTTTTAGGAGAAGGGGGATGTTCTGTGGGCAAAGAAGGGTATGTGCCTTTAGTTGGAGAGGGATCGCTCATGTCTATAACGACTGAGGGACATCTAGAGGGGGGCTTCTCAGTGGGAAGAGAAGCAACGGATGCTGAGCGAGACAGCGGTTTAAGGCAGTACTCCGCTACTGACAAGAGTTGTCGTTTTTCGGGGTCATCGGAGGCGGTTTCTACAATATCTCGAATTAGTCCCCAATAAGAGAAAGCAGCGACGGGGACGGCATCAGGGCCTTCCTTTTGTAACTTATCGTTTAAGTCTCTGCCTACCTTTTGCCATTTTTTTGGATGGATTTCGGGGCCATTTACTATGAACCAGGGACAGACTTCATCAATGAAGAGAAAAAATTTGACTAAATCCTTCTTTTTTACTCGGATTCCTCGTTCCTTGAATGAGCGTTTTAAGTCTTTTATGAATAGTGCTTCTCTGGACAAGGTTTGTCCCATCTTTTTGTTTTATTTATCTAAAAAGAAAGAGGGATAGGAACTGAGGAAGTGAACATAGGTATCAAGGCAAAAAGGAGGAGAAGGGAACTTAACTTCTCTCCCGCGTGGGCAGCCGGTTAGTACAATCCGCTAACACGGACCCCCTGGGGTGCGATGCCTACGGACGTCCCGCCGGCTGTGCCTTTGGGCATAGACAAGGCTCTTTTACAGAGGCGGCAGAGGAGGGATTATATCAGAGGTCTCGACGTGGGCAATCGGTTGGTACAATCCGCCAACACGGCTTCTCAAGAGGCGAATCGCAGACCTACAGCTCTCTCCAGGGCGGAGGGAGAGGTCTACGACCGGGATGCCCTCTGAGTGGACGACTTCTGCCTTAAAGTCGACTGACACACTGTATTTTCCCAACTCAGAAAAAGCAGCCTCTAACCTCGGGGGTGGACGGCTTGTGCCGAGAAGCGGGCTAGAGAGAAAAGTCCCAAATCCTTTGAAAAAAAAAAAAGGAAAAGACAAGAGGACCTAGAGAAGACAGAGGGAGTTATGCTCAACTCTTTTCCCCGTTTAAAATTTGTTACTTATGATCCTAGCAGTCCGTGTTGAAACTAAACTAAGGCGGATGAACACTCACCGAAGACGGCGATCTCCGGTGAGCCGAAGACGAGCGGTGAAAGGCAGTCTTCTCTGAAAAACTTCTCCTTAACGAGCTGCAGCCTCTGTTATTTCGTAGTCCGCCTGGGTAAGGGTTCTGCACTCGAGCCCCACGTTGGGCGCCACTTGTCCCGCCCGCGGGACCGGTTATTTGGTGGGAGAACCGAGGAGAACCCAACCTAAAGAAAAGAGGGGTAACACGGACGAGAGAAAAGAGTGGAGGCAAGACAGTGTTCTGATCAAGCCTCAAATTTTATTCTGAGCAGCAGTTGCTTTTATACAGGAAATAAGAGAAAGGGGTAGGGCTGATTAGGGAAAGAGGAGTATATGGCATGATCTGATTGGCCAGCTGGTATCAGCGTCGTTCTGTCCTGCGGTTATTGCGGCTTCCTGTTGCTTAGTTAGAAGGTGCTGAGTGACTTATGCAAAAGGAAGAACAAGTTCTTTCTGGCTACGTGACCTTCCTGGTAATTTATAATGGCGGACCTCTAGTCTTAAGATGGCTCCTGACACATTTTGATGATCGGGCAGTATCTTTTGTTGGGTTCCCAGGGAACTAGACACTAAGGCAGAGGTTTCCACGTAGACGGCGCCCTGGACATTCTCCCAGGAACAACCCCTGTGAAGTGAAGGCAGCGACACCGGGCAGAGGGCGGTGGAGCTGGGGTAGGTGCACTGAGGGGCTTCAGTGGACGCCGTGGGGCGCTCTGGAGCTGCACTGGCCCCTCGTAAATGTCCCAAATTGAGGCCTACGGTCAGCGCCATCTTACCCCAGTTCACCGGTCGGTGGATGGAGCTGTTCCCGGGACAGGGTGTAACTTGAGAGGGAAATTCCTGGAGCTGCATTCAGCCGTGAGCTGCCATGTGGTGATGTCCCAGCCACCGAGGGAATGAGGACTGTCGTCTCGATGGAAGAGTCTGGCCAGTTCAGGACAGAAGCTACTATAGGCATAGAAGCTCACCAGCTCCTTTAAAAAAAAAAAAAAATGGTCTGGAATAAGTGAGTTTTGAGTACTTTTTGATGTAAATGACTCTGGAATTTAATGAACTTGGTACTTCCAAAAAAAAAAAAAAGAGAATTTTGTTTTTCATATATAATATACGGAAAAATATAAAGGAACATGCATACCCATTGGGAAGAGGGTGAGAAGCCTAAGGAATCTGCGCTTGTCTTGGAACAGAGAAAATTACTTCCTTCATGATTTTTCAGAGAAAGTCCTCACCTAAGTAATAACTTATGAAAGTTGGTTCTAGATTTTTATCATTTGCAAAAACTGTATTCAACTCTTTCAACCATTGGTAAGTTCATAAAGATACTATGTTTAGTGAATTGAAATATTTTAGAGAAAAAAAATGAAATTAAAGGTGTCTGCCTTTCCTTAAATGTGAGATTAATCTAATGAAAAGAGTGATGAAAACTATTTGATCATGGTTAAATATCAGAAGAATATATGTTATAGTCCAATTTACTTTCTAGGTTTGAATTTAGAATGTTGACATTGGAACGGTGCAATTGAACACACTGCTGTGACCTTAGGCAGTTAAATAAGAACATGGTACTAATGTCTAAAGCCCCCCCCCCCAATTAAATATGCTGGTTTCCATGAATAAAGATTCCCTAAACCACCACACATAGGTCTCAGATACGTGGCTTTGATATAGAGTTTGAGTCTAAAAACATTCTGGTTGTCTCACCACTACCGAGTGAGTGGAGAGGGAGGAGAACTTTCAAATTTCCTTCTTAGAAGAAATTCACAATACTGTCTTTATGTATAAAACAAATCATCCCTACATAATCCATAAATAAAAATTTTAAAGTGTAAGGAATACAAAATACACTATAATTGGTTCCCACTACTATTTTTTTCTTTTAATGATGAGCCCATCAACAACTTTCACATGCAACATGTAGAATAACAGTTCCACTAATATTATAGCAAATTCTCTGACCTCTAGAAGTAGATGTGAATGTACAGAACTCTGCTCACGTTGTAAATTCTGACTTAGAATTGACTTACACCTTTGCTGCAGGATGGTGTCATGTGATAAAAGTTTATTAAACTGTCATTGTATCTTTGGACACTCAAAATTTATGAACCTCAGTATCCTTATCTGGAGAGAGAATCGGTTGATTTTGAATCACATTATCATCAAGATTCTTGCAGTATCCTGGCTTAAACTATGATTTCATCCATACTTCAAATATGGCAGCACGTGGCCACATGGCCTTTGAACTGGAATCAAGGCCCAAGGCCAAAGTGCAGTGCAGCAAAACCAGAGCGGACATCGGTGTCTATGACAGACACAACCCTCACGGGGCTTAGGAGCCAGATTCCCCAGGCAGAAGCCACTAGGAGACAGTCAATAAACTGTGTACTGATAGAATAGTTCCTTTAAATTCTAAAATTGTGAGCGAGGCTTTCCAAAGTACTTAGCTTACTCTCTGAAAGTATCTGTACTCCCAAGGAAAATCTGATCGAGATGTCAAATTTTGGACACAATTTTTTTTTAAATTTGAAAGTCGTTTTGCATGACAACGATACCTCTTTTAAGAATGTTGTTTCTGAGGTTAAGATAAAGCATATTCCGTAATTATGTCTGTTTGTTTTATAAAGTTCATATTATTTCTAATTAGAAATTAATTTACTTAAATAACACAATATCTCATATTTATCCAAGAATAAATGTATCTCACAATGTTTCAGCACTGGACAGAGAGATAACTAACTCTCCTGATGCTGAAAATGATTTGACTTGCTCTCTTTTTAGGTCCTGTCACAGCACAACCACTACCTCGTGAAGCCGATTGATGTTCCTGTGTCTACACATGCCAGTGCATCCCTCTCTCAGGGAAATGCAGTGGACAGGAAGATAGCTTAGACGGGTCAGATGAAATGGATTGTTCTCTCGGCCTACCTCCTCAGCTCTGTGGTGAAGCACAGTTCCAGCTCTACCCACGAGGGTACCGCACCCCTCCTGCTCTGTGATGGAGAGCCCAACTGTCCCTTTAATGAAGATGAATCCAGCTGCTGTGAGTTATTTCACCAACTCAGTGTGCCGGGGAAGAAATACTGTTTGGGAATGATGAAAGAGATTAACAAATCCGGTTCTCTGGAGCCTTAGCATGATCGTATCATCAGTTGTTAGTGTCGTGTTGCTAAAATTATAGTCACAATATAATCTCTCTTAAACTTATGTGTATTCCTTCCTTACTTACATCTGGGTCATTCATACAGAGGATGCTCTTATGTATTGTTTATCTTTTTAACAAATGTTTGTAGAAATGGATCGAAAACATCTAATTATAATTTCTTTCCACCATAATGGTCATGAAGATGTCAGGAAAAGGGTTATGGGCAAATATCCATTTTAATGAATATATGTAGTTAGAGGTTGGACTTTGACAGCTACCTGGATGACTATGTCATTCAGAGTCCATGGAATAGTAAATTCTAAGGACACGGGTTCGAATCTCATCCTTGTCCTAACTTCCTGCACAATCTTGGTAAAGTTTTTTGAGTCGATCTCATCACCCATGTGAGAGCTACCCTACAGGCTTGTGAGGATTGGCGAGAGTACATGTAAAATCCCTAGCCCTTCATTTAGCACCTTCCAGTTTTATTATAACTAACCCGTCAGATGGGGAGGGAAGAGTTTTAGTTAAGTAATTACACAAATCCTTGACAGCACGCAGTCATGGTGGCATCAAAGCTCCACTTGTATTTTATCTAATTATTTGTTCATTTGCTTGGTTTTATACTATATTACACTATCTTGTTTTTTGGTAAGGGCTACAGTGACAGAGCTTCATAAACTATAGATTAATCACCACGTTTTGAGAGGAAGGAGGGATAATAAAAAGCAGTTTGAAATGTAATTGTAAGAGGGAAACATTTAAAGGAACGTAAGGCTATTTCGGCACTCTGTTTTGTGTGGACACTTGGAATTATGATAACTATTGGAAAAGAAATAAGGATGAGTGAAGGAAAAGGGAGACAGCCTTTGGAAGTTTAAAGGTTTTAGCCTTAAATTGATGGACTTCTTTTCCTGGTTTAGACTTAGAGATTGATTTTCTATCTCCTGATTATTAAGTACAGATATATTCTTCTTGTGGTAAAGCCAACATGTCAGTTCTTATAATATTTTCTTAGAGGCAAGGTACACAAATGGAAGTGACTAAAGAAGAGGAAGCCTGCCAAATTACTTATCCCTGTTGCTATCAGGGCTTTGATGTAATTTGACTGATAGAAACCATATTAATTTCAATACAGACATGTGATATTTAGCTTCAAATAACAATGTTGTTTAAAGAGAAGCTTAGGAAAGTACTGTATCCTTATACTTTGGGCATTTGTTGAAAATTGGTGTTTTACTGGATAGCAGTATATACTTCTAAAGGGAAATAAGTCCACATTAGGAATAGACTGCTATCACGAGAGAATTGCTTCTATCCATCTCTAAAATATTTAATTGAGTTATGACCCTGTAGGGAAAATTATGTGCAAATGA
Source organism: Rousettus aegyptiacus (assembly GCF_014176215.1). Lineage (NCBI taxonomy): Eukaryota > Metazoa > Chordata > Mammalia > Chiroptera > Pteropodidae > Rousettus > Rousettus aegyptiacus. The sequence continues at coordinate 87,810,910 of NW_023416285.1, read as the reverse complement.
ATTATGAACAAAATTCTAGAGCCAAATTACAGAATAAAAGCATCCAATGATGGCAATTTACCAAACGGTTAAAGGTATAACAGTTTTTCATGGTCCGATCTACTGATTTAGAGTGATATTTTGTAAACTCACATTCATTCATTCATTCATTCACACACTTTCATTAAAACACAACTTATGCCACATATCGTATTGGGCACTGATGATACAGATGGATGTGGCATTGTACCAGCTCAGTTCATAGATCTATATTACTGAAGGAGATTAGTAAGTGATAGTTGGGGATGCCACGTGATAAGTTCTGCGACAGAGACAAACACAGGGTTATTGAACACATAGTACCCCTAACTATGGTGCTAGGAGGTCTGTAAATTTTAATAAGAACCAAATTTGGAAAGACAAGTAAAAGAGAGATGCTAAATTCCAGTAAAGAATGTTCCAGGAATAGAGAAAAAGTGGTTTGAATCAGATTCTGTATCACTAGAGTAGTTGTGGTGAGAAATGTAGAAATATGCCTGGAGAGATGAGCAGGGACAAGATCTTGAAGAGTCCTCGCTCATCATGCCAGTACCGCACAATTGTCCAGGGAGTTCATGGGATGGTTTGGAGTGAGGGAGAGGGACCAGTTAGGAGATACTGTCGCTGAAATATAAAGGGACTGATAGGATAATGGTGTGAAGTAAAGATCGGAATAGATTTAAGAGACATTCAGGTGAAGAGGAAGAGAACATAATCAGCAGTAATTTTCAAGTTTCTGATTTGAGCAAGAGGACAGCTAATCTGCCATTTCCTGAGCTGGAGAAAGTAATAGGAGAAGAACCGCTTAAGATAAGATCGTGGCTTCATTTTTAAACATGTGGCATTTGTGATATCTGGGGCACATCCACATGGAGGTTTCAGAATGTGTTTAGAAATGGATGTCTGAAGCTCAGGAAAGATTAAGCAAGATATATAAAGATAAATGGCCATCGCATATGATGATTGAAGCTATGGGTGTAGATAATAGAGAAAGGGAAAAAATAAGGTAGCAGACAGAATCCTAAGGAACATCTGAAAGTTAAGAAATAGCAAACAGAAGATACCGAGATGTAGTCATAGATATCTCAGGACTGCAAAAAGAGATCGATGATCTTAAATCAAAGGTAGAAAACCTTAAGTATTAGAGAGTTTTCACAGGTTGAAATGTTTCTGAGAGATCAGGCCTGAAAAATATAGGTTGGGAAAAGCAAAACAAAACAAAAAAATGGTTCTCAGTTATCTTAGAGAACTTGCTGTAGAATGGAAGTGGAGAATTCTGAAGTCGATCTTTTGTAGAGAAAACAGAAAATGGCAAAGAGAATCGATTGTAGACAACTCTTTCTAGAAGTTGACATTTATAGTAGAATGTAGGACAAAATATGAGGTTTGTTTGGTTTGGTTGTTTTGAGAGGCTTGCACATGTTTAAATGTTGGAGGAATATGATTCTGAGATGTTCATAATTTTAAGCAGGGAAATCAATATCAACTGCTATTTGATAGCCTTTTTTTTTAACAGCAGAAAAGAAAAAGCTTAATTAGAAGAAAAAATACACTTCCAGACATGGGAGCAGTCCTGAGCAAGAGAAGTATGGCTCGAAAGCTACTTGAAGGCCTCTTATTCTTGCAAAAACTAATGTTCTAGAGATCATAATATTTAAACGAATTTGTGATGAGTTCAACATTTAAAAATAATTCATATTTAATATAGTCTTTCATTGGAAATGTTTTAATGAACTGAAATGATACTTCTTTTACCAAAAATATCCCCTTTCCCTTGAAAAATGAAAAAAAAATATGGTTTAGTTATACAGGAAAATAGCACAAAACTAAGAATACTCTTCTTACTGATAACAATCTATTTACGAAAAAGATATCACGATTCCATCAGATGTACCAGTCAATATTCTTTCAAGAAATCGATGGCACAGCAATACTGTATAATTTGAGAATTTTTAATAAAGGAGTTATTTATTAGGGAAATAGTATGCAGAGAGAAACCAAATAAGATAGCAAGAGTGAGGGGCTTTTATCGCTCATAGACCAAAGGGTGTGAGAGGAGGGAACAGTCATCTGAACCTAGAGTCAAGGAGGCCCATTTGAGAAAAGATGTGGTATTTGATTAAGGGGTCATCTCACAGTCTCTTCCCTTTGTATTAATCTTCTGTTGGGGCTGCCCATTGGATGAGCATCACTGTAAACCAAACTTAATTATAATTCAAAGGCAAAAAAGCTTGTCGATGTGTCCTTATAGTTCAGCCTCCCAAGGTCTAGAGCAAGGAAAGAAGGTAGAGAATGGCTCAAGAGAGGCATGGAAGCTATCCATCAATGATAAAGACAGCTGTGAAAAACAGTGAAGTGGGTCATTTACCTACTTTCTAATATAATTTATTTAGTAGTAGTTGCTGTGCCCTGTGAAGTTGAGTGCCATTTCTGAAGACTTGGAATGGGTCATGCTCCTAAGATTTGTGGATTAGCATTTATCATTAGTATTGTTATTAACGACCTTTATGTTACCTATGATCTCAGAGTCATTACTACTTCTCAGTAATGGTGTAAAGATCATCTTCTGCATTTAACATCTTCTCTTCTTACAAATGTTTGTTAGTTTTTTCAACATTAAAATCATGGTAATAAGTATTTTACAGAGGTATTAGAGAATAAAATTAATTAATATGCTAAAGTACATAATACATGATGAATTATCACTTTCCCCATTGTTATTTTTATAGTTTTATTAAAAATTATTTACACTGCTAAGCTATTTTAATAAGAGTAGTAGTTGAATTTAATTCAAGGTTAAAATCAACATCCACCCCACTCTGCGCTAGGTGTTTTTGTACCTTGAAGGATTGTAGCCTTCATTCTCATGGCCCAAAGACCATGTTTGCTCTGTTGTTAGAAATGTTGTTTACATGAGTTTTTATTTTAATACTGAATAGATGCACAACCATAGTCATACATGCTTTACTTTTTGGCATATATTTTATGCAACAATTATAATCTATTATAGGAATTTGCTTTAGGGAAGTAACTCCAATGAAACATTCATGAATTGTTTCTCTTTAATGTATCATCTACCTGAGTAAACAAGCTACAAGACACAAAATGTTCTGTGTTACTTAGCTCATATATGTAAGAAAGAGCATCATCGATCTCTAGGATGATGACAGACTGAAATAGGTATTTTTACAGACATTAAACCATGATGATTGAAAGAGCATGTGGCAAAAGTAGATATTGTCCAGAGAAATCTTTTGAAATCTGAGTTTGCTATAAATTTTATATCAAGTTTATTTGCAATGAGTTTGGAGACTTTCTTTGTTGTATATGGATTAATAATATCAGAGAAAAAGAAAGTCATGTTTAAATTTGTTTTTCTATATTCATGTCCTTTGCTGTATGGGTGTCAATAAATTCTAACTGCATTCATAATGTATTTGCCACCTGCTTTTAAAAATAAATTGATAAATATCCATTAACTTTGTTATACTATTTAAAATGTTACAGAAATTATGTTTTAGTTTTCAATTTCATAAAGTAAAAGGCTAATTTTTAACTGTCTAAATAGTAAGCATTCTATCAAAAGGAAAAACTAAAACTTTTTATAAGCTGAAACCATTTATTCTCTTATAGAGACATATATTTTATGTCCTTCAATGCTATTTGGGCCATGATTGAGAATTTGTACCACTTATAAGTTACAGCTCTTCATTATATAGTCAACTTGAAAATAAGCTACACTGGAAATTGGGTGAAGAATTATGGATAGATTAGTATTTCTGAGAAAATAATGCTTTATAAGTTCAAAATAATGCTTTACAAGTAGATGAGCAGTATCTATTATCTCTATACAAATTTTAACATATTATAGTATTTAAAACCTTGAAAGTATCATCATATTATCTCTCATCCCCTTTCAAGACAAAATAATGATAATGAAAATATGTATATATATGCACCTACACATATGGATGTGTAAATGCATGCATATACATATATATATTCTTTTTTACAATGATATCTTTATAAGAGTTGTGAAATTATGCTATTTCTTAGTTTTCTTGGTTTGCAATATGATAAAATTAGTTAACCTTTTGGAAAAACTTAAAGATTATCTTTTCTCCTGGGACGTGAGCCATTTCTGCATCTGATTTCAGCCTAGTGTCCTAGGTTTGTCTGTACTCTCTCCTTACACAAAGTCCCCAGCTAAAGGCAAACTGCTTGACTCACTGTTCCAATACCCAGCTCATTCATCCCCTATCAATAGACTTTGTTCCTAAATGGCTTTTCTCTAGAAACATTAAAATTTAAAACATATCTCAAGACTCTACTCTTCTTCACAGACCTCCCCACACTAAAGGAATTTCATTTTCATAATGCTCTTCTACTCTAATGCTTTGCCTACTAAGTCCAGCCTTATGGCATTTCTTTTACTATTAGATTGAACTATTGATCACTCATATATTGTTATATTGCTTTCGTTGCTGGGTATGTTCTGACCTCTCTTTTTAAAAATTTTTGCAGCTGAAGTGCTGAGTATAGAGTCAGACACGTAGTAACAACACAACAATACATACCCCTAAAGAGCATCATTTTTATGTCAGAGTTGAAAATAGGTTTTGGTAGGCAGTTCTCAGACTCAACTGTGTCAGTAACCTATGATAACTCAAATAATTCCTTTCCAGCCCGTAAATATACTCGAAGAGAAGGAAAATGTGTAGCATAACTGATAAAAATCTGTGTAAGACCCATACACAGGGATTTTTATTCCTGTGTCTTTTAAACGATCCATTTAGCTTGAGAAGTTTGAACTAAATTTTCTTTATTCTAGTAGAGGTAACTTCCCAAATCAATCCTTCTAAAATTTTTAGCAGCAGTTTTTCATTAAAATGTTCGAATGAGATATTCTACATAACATCATTAAATATATTAGAGAAAAGCAGAGCTGTTCTTGTTGAACTTGGGTTAAGTGCCAGAATGCATGACCATTCACTGCTTCCTTCCACGTTTCTCTGAACCCTAGGACTCTAAGGAACAGGGTTAGAGAAGCAATGTAGACCTATATCATTATTATTTAGTGCTTTCTAAATCCAGTAGTTCTGACAAGATGGTGCAGTGACTGCATGCTTCGACACTTTCCCTCAACTCCAAACACATAGCAGTGCTAGATAGAAGAGCTATCACATATCTCAGAGATATTAAATATCTGCATGTAACAAAACTGGAATAGAACAAGGGAAAATATAGATCAGGTGTGAACCCCAGACCTACTGGTTTCCAGGTTCTCAGGCAATCAGAATAGAAACACACATGATGGCATCCTGGAATGAAGAGTTCCAGCTGAGCCCTAACTTGTCAAAGGAGTCTAAAATATAGCCCACTGCTTTATAGGAAGTCATAATCCTAACGAGATGAGAGAATGAAAGGGAGGGATGCAAGAATAGTTTGAAGACTAAGAGGAGCTTCCAAGGGAGGTCGAGTTTTTGCAGGACTAGATTTCTATTGAACTGTCAGTACTCTTGATGGGCATTAATAAAGGCATTTTTCTTAACCAACCAAAGTTTTATGAGCAGGACTTAACGTTTGTCCCTTGAAGTCAGGCTAAGAGACTCTAGGATTAGTAAAATACCTATATCATGCACTAACACAATGCTACAAAGGTAGTCATTGTACATTGAGCCATAGTGACCTACGTCATCACCCAGATCCAAAGGGTACCAATTGACTACCCATGGTTTATAACCCAGTTGGAAATTGATGACCATTCAAACAAGTTACAGTCCTTTGCATTCAATTGCACACAGTATCAGGGACATTAGAGAGGCCACATAAGCATAGAGATCTACCTTAAAGTAAAAGTTGACTCCTAGTCTAAAATCAATTCCAACTATACAGTGCGTACAGTGTATTTTATACATACATAATGCACAGCTGGGAAATGAGTCTATCAACAAACTTTTTTGAAGAAATCTTCAATTTATTAAATGTAAAATTTCTTCAACACCAAGTCTAATGTATAATTTAAATATAGGACTAGATAAATGAGGAGTAATACAATCAACCCTCTTATTTTTTCATTATATGAAATTCATTTCAAAGAAGATGGTTATTGTTCTTTTTTTTTCAACTCATGACAGCTGTTCTAACAGGGCTTTGATGTGCATCTCCTCTAACAGCTGTATCCCTGTTCGCAGATGCTTTGATGATTTCCTGCCTGCGTGGTCTTCAGCTGGATGAGTCCAGCTGCTCAGGTACTCCACATCCATTAAAAATTCTTTACATTATAAGGCAGTAACTTAACCTGCAGATAATAATAATAATAATAAAACTTGAAATTCTGGGTGGAAAAGTTGAAGGGGTTAAAATATACAAATTGGTAGCTACAAAATAGTCATGGGGAGGTGAATATAGTCAATAATATTGTAATAACTATGTACAGTGCCAAGTGGACACTTGATTAATTGGGGGGATCATTTTGTAAATTATATAAATGTCTGACCTCTATGCCATACACCTGAAACTAATTTAAAGTAATATTGGCTGTCAACTCCAATTAATTTTTTAATACAAAATTTAAAAAATAAAACAGAAGAAAAATTTGAAATACTAAATAATAATGAGCATGGAACTATTGATTTCTGTCATTGGTTTGGGGGCAGGGAGAATATTAACATTTAAATTTTACAAAATATATAATGAACTTATGCTTATTCTAGGTAAACAATGTTTGCAAAATAAAGAAAAATCAAACACTTAATTTTAATTTACTATAATAAAATTTGAGATTATTAGTATTTAATAATCTCTCTGAAGATTGCTTGGTTTCTATAATAAAGAAACCCTGCACAATCTAACATATTATTGCTTTAAAATTTGTAATTTTCTTCTACTTTTTCAGAAGAACTTATTTGCAGTCTAGTCATGTTTAAAAGTCAGTTTATTAAACTTTAGACTGACTTAAACATTTTTATTTCTTCTGACCCTGAAACATTTATAAAAGCTCCTAATGTATATTTGTGATTGCACTTTTATTAAAACTGCTTTAAATTCTCTAATTTATAATAGTTCATTGTTAACATCTCTCCTGAGTAACTGAATTTTTATTTCGTGTAGGAGATATATAAAATAATAGATAGGAGCAATATAAATGTCATAACTAAAAGATAATATAAATTGGTGATAAAGGTATATTCAAACATATATTCTAAATAAATTGCAGATATTTGATATCAAAACTAGGTAAAGCTATATTCTTTGTGTCTTTCAAGAGTGAGCCACATTGTGAGGTAAAGTCAAAAGCATGATAATTATAATCAAATCATAGTATGAAAAATCTTATTTTTTTATGCTGCTGAAAATGAATACTCACATAGCACTGAATTTTATAAATACAAAAAAGAAATCAAGAAATGAGCAAATCTGGTCCCATAAAATAGGCAAAGATGAATTCTCTTTGACATTATTTCTCTACTAGGCATGCATACACCTCAGTTTAGGTACCCAAAAGGAAGTATTCTTATTCTCTTTTCTAAGAGTAAGAAAAATATTAATGAGATAGTTCCATTCTTCGAATATATTAAGATATAGCATTTAGGTCCACTTCCCAAGTTTATTAACATAAAGGCAAGATATTCCTAAATAAGAACACATATCACAACATGTTATCGTTTACTGCCTGCTTTGACTTGTTCTATTTTTAAAAATATGGTCAGAAGAAGAAAAGACCTGTCATTCATACTGAGTGATAGACAACCTGTGGATAATAATATAGGACACATTTTTGTTGACCCATGTATTTTAGTTACCAATTCACTTACAGTTCATTTGCAAAGTATAGGTCATATTGCTACATCTTTTGAGGTAGAGTAAAATAAAGAACTAGCAAAACTGTTTTCAGAAATAAAATCCGTATTATATAAAGTGTTCTTTATATTTATATGCTTTTTAGTTTGTCAATCAAATATAATGAAGTCAATGCTTCTGTTTTTAAGAATTCTTGTAAAGCTAATCCACGCTAAGATGTCTCAATACACATTATACCTTCCTCTTTATTTCCAAACATCATATTCCTTTAAGGTCAGCATTTCATAGACTTTTATGAGCCCAATCCTTTATGAGCATCCAATAATTCTCCCAGTGGTCACACAACAGATGGTGAGCATCTGGTCTCCCCTCACCTCGAGGCTGACGTCATTAACAAGACCATCAAGCCCAGACACAGTGTGGGCATTACAGGTTAAGTATACTTCAACGAGTCCTGTCTCTTACCAAGTTTCATTAGAAAGACTTGTTGGGCTGCTTATGCAACAGAAAATTGTTGAACAGAATTTGTCTGGCTTAGTTTAAGTCGAAAGTCTTTTTCCAGTCATTTGCAGTAGTAGAGATTAATAAAGGTTAGATTAAGGTGCTATTATAACAATCACCAATTTAAAGGAGAATTAGGAAAAGGTACTAAATGTAAAATTATAGGATGATGTATTATGAATATAACTTAATATATGTATAAGAAGAATAATGTAGCTTAATAACATTTCTGAAATTTGTGAAAACTAAAACAGAACGCAGAACTTCTTATGCAAGTGCATGGAGCTATTTCAGGTTTCTCTTTCACAGTTAATGTTTCCTGAGGTCCCTGTGCTGGGATTTCAAGAGAAAGAGAGAATGTTCTGCCCACAGAAACTTGGTTTGCCACCGTCTTCCTGGTGGACTCTTAGAATCCATGCAGCTCCTGATACTACTCTATATGTATTGTCTATGTGTATATTTCATCCATGACAGTGCATGAATATCACACCCCGCAAAGGTGTTCATGATCTCATCATATCAAGAACTGCAAGGGGTTATAGAAATTCTGAACTGAAGAGTTCAGAATTTGACATTTTTAGGTTAACAGACTTTGGAGTTAGAGGACCAGAATTTGGTTTAATATCTGCTGCTTCCTTGGTATTAATTTGAGCATTATGTTATTAACCTGTTTCTTCCTCCATTAAAAAAAAAAAAAAAGAATAATATAGGATATACCACATAACAGTATGAGGATTAAATGAAGGAATGCTGTAAAAGTCTTAGGATGGTCCGTGACGCAGAGCAGGGCTTTGGTAAATGGTCGCAGTAAGGGTGATCATAGTGAAAGAAGGGGGAGAAGAAAAGGAAGAGGACAAGTTGGAGAGTGAAATGGTGACAGAAATTAGGGTTCATGGAAAACTCATAGAACCCCTGAATATAGGGAGATGGACGAGGACAATCATTTAATAATCTATGCATACAGTTCACTAATATAGACATGTTAGGCAACTAAATTTGAATTACCTTCCCAGCAGCCCTATAAGGAAGGTGATATAATCCACACTTTAAACATGAAGAACCTTATATTTAATGTACCTAGCCTGAAGTCACACAACTCCTTAGCTGAGCTGGTATCACGAAGGGAAACCAAGACTCACATCATCGTAAATCTTCTCAACAGTCCACCACATAATAGCTGTCACTTCCCTGGTCTCTACATACATTGAGAGAAATGACAACAACAATGAAGATAGGTACCTAACTGCAAATTATTGACAGTTAAGCTTCAAAGTTATTTTTGTTTTTACATTCATCACTTGTCCAGCTCATACATGTTTCTGCTTTTCTAAAGTGATACACCAGAGTGGGATCAAACTGGAATTCTTTCCAGAATGATATTGCTACACCCTCAGTTGTGAGCGTATTGGCCTCCAGACACAGGATCATAAAAAACAACGCGAGAGGATGACAAAGCAGCGAGACATCGGTGTGACTAAAGAGACTGGGTATGTGTGTTAATTCTAGTATCAACTCTAGAGATCCCTAGGTCCCACCTAGGGTTTCTGTCCTCTGAAACAGCAGGACTCACTCCTTGCCTGGCCAGGGCTAATGTTCTTTTCACTGTGTTCCATTATCCAGTGCAAGAAAGTCCATGTCCAGATTCCCACGGAATCATTCTGATGTAAAGCTAGTCTGTGTTTTACTTGCTGCAGTCAAAGGAATTATTATGGACGCCAGAAAAGAGTATGCAGCATCACTCTACTGTTTGTTTGTTTGTTTTACTAAAACAAAACTCTTATTTACACTAGAAATCGTACTTCAGACCAAAAATAACCATAAAACAGTTTCTCTAACAAGGTTTGTATCTGTTTATGCTTTATCGTATTGGTGGGCTATTTTTAATCAAACCAGCAAATTACTTATTTATAAAGGAAATTTCACATCTGTTGCATTCATCTGAGCCAACCTGAGTGTAGCTTGTTGTTTTTATCTTCAGTCCCTGGTCCTTGTCTTAAGTAAAGGATAGGCCAGGCAGGAAATGTACTCCTGGAAATGCAAATCATATTTCTTAAACTGGGGCAAGGGGCGGGGGTTGGGGGGGGGTGGTCTTCACTTGTGGTCAACCACTCAGGCACGTGAAGACAGTGAACACCACCAAGGCAGCAGGGCCAGTAAACAAATTTGGGGGTTACAGGAAAGTAACCTAGGAGAATTCTTATGTTTTTAGCAACTAGGAAGCAATTTACTCTCAGCAATTAGATTACATGCAGTGACTATCGGTACTATGTCCTGCTTCTTCCTAGTCATATAATTAACTGTGGTTTTCTGTGGATCTTCTTTTTAGAGTGGCCAATAGCTTACTACGGAAATGGTGGAATTTGTACAGTGGAGAAAACAGTCCTGTGTGTCGGTAAGGAATATTGTCTATTTTTTTCCAACGTTTATTGCAGTTGGCTAAATTTGAGGCTGATATAATAGAACACCAGTGAATATGTGGTTATTAAGGTAAAAATAGTGGATAATGGAACTATTTACATTCATCTGTCTGAATGACAGAAAGGAAGATGTGAGCGCATCTTAGAAAAATATCGATTATGTATCATGACTTTTTCTTTCAATATTTTATATTATATGGAATATATAACTTTTCATTTTTATTTTTCAATTAGAGTTGACATTCAATATTATTTTATTTTCAGTGGAATATATAGTTTTAATAATAATCATAATCCTTGTTTTCAATATTTACATCAGGTTATAAAAGGTTCTTATAGGGATATCATCCTATTTTAGGTAAACTTGGTGTCTGTTTCCTTTCTCCCTTTTTATTTCAAATTCCATATTTCTCTTTTCTAACAACAAAGGATAAAATTAATTCATAAATAAAACTGATATCTGGTTTCTGTAGTGGATGTTTATGACTAGCTGAAGTTAAGATAAAGGTTCAGATAATGAATACCTTCACATATTTGAAATATTTTTAAAGCAACAGTAAACAAAAACAGGCTTGTGATTTCTTTGCATATCAAATGTGATTACATTGCATATCAAAGACCACTTGATTTTTTTCTCTCACCTTTTAGGGAGTTGTACAAAACAGTTTCATTAATTTCAAAGGAAATGATGCATATTCTATTATATTTGTGTCTGACTTTTTAATCTAGCAGACCAATGGACATGTTATTTGCTCATTAGAGAACTGATGACAGATTGATACTCAAGTCATAACAAAATACAGAAGTATACAGAAAATATAGATTAATGGTTGCCTAAATCCTGTAGTCCTCTGATCAACATTCGTATTTTAGGAAATGTTTATCCTCCCCAAAAAGCAAAAATCCCTATGAATTAAAACAGGAAAAAACATTTTGTGATGAGACATATTTAGACATTGTTTCAACATTTTTGAAACTGAATTATTAACAGGTTTCTCAAAGTGTTTCATCTCTCAAATTTATAATCTGATTTATTTCAAACATCTCAATAAAATTATACATTTCCCTGTGTCTGTTTCCATGGAAATTAATTTGTCATGAACTAATATTTGATGGAAAGATAGGATGCCTAATATTATTTTCTAAAACCTCCTGAAAGAAACTGAGAATGATGTCATAAATAATGGATATTGAGCGTCAGCTGAGTGAATCATATTATTTAGTGCCAAGTGTTTACAGTAAGGAGGTTTGAATTTTTGTCCTCTCTAACCCTAAAAGACAAGGAAGCTCCCAGACTGTAGCGAGTCTCAGCTGACCAAGCAAAGACGTTTGCATTCTTGGCAACATCCTTACGTACTTAAAAACTCAAAAAGTCAATATCCAGATGGTGACGTCTGAAACTTGTTTCACTCAAATAAGAAAATGCTAATATGGGTAGAAGATGTTGGGGGAGGACTGAGAGGGGGATCGTCTACAGCAAGGAAATTGTAGAAAGGAATTCATTAACTGGAAAGTCCATCAAACATTTTAGTATATTAATTCTGATAATAAATATGTGTTAAATAGCTTAATAACTATGTTATTATCAATCTAAACAAATGTTTGGAATTAGGCCTATCTACAACATAGATGTGAAAAAATGACTTTTGAAAAAAATGTTACATTATAACATGGCATTTAAATTTGTGAACTGCAATTAATACATGTTTATTGAAGTAATTCTTTAAAAAACATACAGTGGTGTAACAGAAAAAGAGCAGAAATCCCAACTTTCAAATCTCACTCTTTAGCAGTGTGGTCTGTATTTGCTTAGAGGTGGTTTCTCCTTTTACAAACACGTATGCACATACGTATGTACTCTGTTTCTTACGAAAGTGTGAATTATGCTTTACGCGTACACTTTGTACCTTGGTTTTCTTTTTCTCTCTTTATGCAATATCATGCTGTTCTCCTACGTCAGTATGTATGATTCCAGACCCACCACTTGCTGGCTGCGTAGTTTGGGAGAAGTTTTTGATCTGCCTGTGTTTTAGCTTCTTCTTTGGTAAAATGAACACAATAACACTACCTACCTCATAGGGTAATTGTGAGATTTTAAGGGGTTAACATATGTAAGGCACTCTGCACGACGTCTGACATGTACAAGATATTAGAGGAATACTAGCCATCAGTATTATTTTATCCTTTTTTTATGCTGCGTTGAATACACCATTTAATAAATGGTTTGTCATCACTTAATTAACCCCATTAAATCCTCAATATTTGCTTTCACAATAATCTTGTGTATCCACCCTTGACTTGAGCTTATACAATTTCTTATTTTAAGCATAGTATGTCTTACTGAAATGCCAAGTAATTATGTAAATTATTTCTAATTGGGCTTAGTGTCAGATTCCTTTCCAAGTAAATTCAGTGTTCAGTTCATTTGTCACATGCAGGTATTCGCTTTTGGATTTCAGGTTAAGATAAATGAAGACAGCTTTAGAATACAGAGTTTTAGAGTAACTATAAGGCGCCACGGAAAGGCGTTGGCTTTATGTCAGGCCCTACCGTCTTATTTTCATTGTCTTTGTCACCAAAAGAAGTAAGGACTGCAGAGCAGTGCCCGCTTTTCATCCAGACTGTTATAAATCCAAGATTTTCCTGGAATCCCAAGGACGCCTGTCACCAATGCCTCTCGATTTCCTCTTGAGATCTAAGGCGGCTTGAGAAAGGACTTTCAGGTTTTAGCTATAATCCCGGAGAAGAGAGATTTACAAATCGGTCATTTGGTTTCCTGGCCGTTTACAGTTATCCACAAGAGTATCCAATCTAGGTGAACCGTGGTTTTCCATAGCTTGAGAAACACCAAGACCTTGACATTTTTGAGGGCTGAAGAAGCAGAGTTTGAACCAAAAGAAGAAAATCGCCCCTCACCTAGGAGGCTTAATTATTATATTATTTTGACATATTAATAGACTGAGTTATTTAATATAAATTCCAAATTAAAATGGAAGGCAGCAAAGAGGTTATAAGAAAGAAAAGAAAATCAAGTCATCAGGATTAAAAGAGAGAAATAGGAAGTAGTATCAAATTAAAATACATATATAATTATATACACATAATTATATAGATATTATATATATTTATATGATATAAATAATACATATGTATTTCATGTTTGTTTAATTTTAAACAAGACATATATTTAGAAGAACTGAAACAAAAAATAAGAACCAAAAGATTTGGCAAATGAAAATAAAAGAGTAGTGACCTTATTAATATTATTAATATTAAAATCCCACAAAATTATAGTTATAAACACATTTTTAAAAGCCACATTGTTAAATTAAAATGATATTTTCTAAAAGTTACAACAAGCAAACATCTCAATGTATCAAACAGCACAGTGACAAAACAGAATTTCCTAGATAATCTAAGAGTATTTAATTTAAAAAGACACAAAACAAAGATAAAAATTATATGTGCATATGCATATATATATATTTACATGTATATATGTAGTAATATATATATATTCACATCACTTTGCACCTTACATCAATTTGTTTAAAACAAAGAATATGTTACTTCCTTATATCGATGGAACACATTAATAATGTAATCAAGCATTTGACTAAAAAGCAAAACCTAGTAAAATTAAAGACATACCTGCTCAGTCAATTTACCTAATTGCAGTCTAATAAAATAAGAAATCAAAAACAGAGTGATAACAAAAGAAAAAATAAAACACCTCTTGGAAATTTTAAATACCATTTCTACAGTTAGAAAGGCACTTTAACCTGCAATTAAAAAGGCAATAAAGGTCATTTCTCATTTCTCGAGGTGGCAGTATTTGAGGGGGGATCATTTTTTCTTTTTACCTGGTTTCTGGGGTATCACTAGCCACCCTTTTCACTCTTTACTGTTTCCTCCTCTTCCTCCTGATGCCCAAATATTGAAGTGCTCTAGTCCTCCGTGCTCAAAATTCTCTTGTCTTCTTACTCTTACTTACCATAGAATCTCATCTAAGTCTGGGTTGGTTTGTAGACTTTGTATACAACTTATCCGCAGCCTACACCTATCCACTAAATTCCACATTCTTAAATTCAATTCCCAACAAGACCCCAGATTTTATCCTGATTTCATGTCAATATCTAACAGGCATCACAAATTTAACATGTCCAAAAAGACTTGTTGCCTAGATAGGCCTTGTTCTCCTTCTCCAAGCTTTGCACGCACTGTTCCCTCTGCCTAGAGTGAGTTTGTTTGTTTGTTTGTTTGTTTGTACCTTGTTTGCCCAATGGATGTCTTTTAATCCTTTAGATTCGATATAAATGACATTTTCTCTGGGAGGCCCTTCCCAGACCAAACAGAGAGAGTACTTCATTCTCCTTTCTGGGTTTCTCTGTTGATTCCCTCATCTTGTTATTTTACAAGTATCAGTTTTATTTTTTAAAACATACACAATTTTATGAAAAAGTTTTATGATTGTATCCTATTAAGAAATACATTTTCGATAAAATTTTATTCTTTGTGACTATCGAAATTTGTTTTGCCCAGTGTTTACTAGTTTTGTTTGTAAAGATAACTCTTGGACAATTATGACCATTAAAAATTTTTAAATAAATTATTCTTGTTTTGTTGCAGAAAAGTTTAAAAACATAATCCAAGACTTTAAAGTATTAAAGCAAATAAGACAGAATCAAATAAAATTGTTTGAACCCAGGAAAGAAATGGAGCAAAAAAGAAAGACTAAATTATAATTTTCCCAAGGGAAAATAGAGTCTAATTAAATTTATTTAGGAATTTTGAACAAATTTGGGGAAATAACCAAGGAAATGAAAAGTCATTTCTTGGAAATAGAAATTAAAATATCAGTTTAAGTAGGAAAAGAAATAATATTTCTAATGGCTAAAGACAAACTGCTTTATGTATTCTTTGTTGCAAGATGTTGTATGTCCACTCACCATGGTATATACGTTTTAATGTCTACATTTAATAGCATAGTATAAGAGTTTAATTTGCAGTACCTCAGAGAACATATCCTTTGCAACTGGTTAATGTTAAGAGGAAATTTTTTTAAATTTTGACTTAAGTAATATTAAAGAGACTACACGTTTTTCAAAAACTCTTTTGGGAGTATGTGGACAAAAATTTTGAAGACCATTATTCTAAAAGTAAAGGTCATGTTTTCCAAACCCTTTAGGACTAGTACCTAATTAATACACACATGACATTGTAAAAGCTATTTGAATAATATACTAAATGAAGAATTCATGAATTAATGAATGAATACAAATGGAAAGTCCTGAAATTTCAAGGAAAAGTATCAGTACTTTGAAATATATTCTTAATGTATTGAGATGAGCAAATGACCCATCATAACCCAAACTATCCATTACAAAGGAACCGTTGGACACTTTCTATGTAGGCAGCAAGAAGCATATTGAGTGAGTGTAAGATGTTTTCATTATATTAAATAGAAATTAAATTAGGACAGAATAGCTAACAAAAATTAAAATAAAACGTATATACCATCATTAAAGAAACTTTACTTTGCTACAATGACAGAAGAGGGTGCTCTTAAACTAGGAATCTTGTAAACTTCCTCAAATTCCCAGTGCTAGATTTGAAATGAAGAGATAAATGCAATTTACATTTATACAAAGCCACTGTTTAAAATAAAATTTAGCTTGTAAACGCTCTACTTCTCTCCACTCCCCCCCCCAAAGAAAAAGAGGAAGCAAAAAATTACTCCAAAACCCTGACTCCAAACTCGATTAACTATTATCAGAAAAAGAATTTAGCAGAACTTAATTGTGAAATCCAAAGGTTAAATACAACGGACAACAGAACAGTCAGAATCAAATAAGAATCGTTTGAACCCAGGAAAGAACTGGAGCAAAAAAGAAAGACTAAATTATAATTCTCCCAAAGGAAAATAGAGTCCAATTAAATTTATTTAGGAATTTTGAACAAAGTTGAGAAAATAACCAAGGGAATGAAAATGAGAAGAAGTAAAAAGCATTAAAGAGAAAGTAGTTAAAGCGGAAGATAAAGAACAAGCATATAATTGGAGTCCTTAAAGAAGAAAACAGAATGCTGGAAGAAAATTAATATTTTAAACTATAAACCAAGAAAAATTTTTGAGAAATGAAAGAAGACCTGAATATACTCAATTGAAAGGGTCCACAGTTACCGGGGAAACTGGACACAAAAAGCAGCAATTCTAAGACATGTCCTAGTAAAAATATTAGACTTTAAAATACCCTCATGGTCTCTAGGGACAAAGACCAAATAACAAGGACAAGAGGTTAGTCTAAGTTTAGACTTCTCAAAGCAAAACAAAAACAAAAACAAAAACAAACAAACAAACAAAAAACACATTGTGATTGTTCCAGAGTTGTAATAAATTTTTTCACAAAAATCAATATCCATTCCTTATTATTTAAAAAATGTAATACATAAAGAAAGTATGAATTGGTATCCAACTGGTATTTCCTTAATATGATAAAATATAAGTTCTTTATTTTTAAATTCAGCATCTTACTTAATAGGGAATTATAAAGGTAGTTAGTTCCATTTAGATTAGGAAGACAGAACATATGACCATTGTCTTCTCTGGCATGTAATATTGTATCATATGGGAGATAGTATGGAATGCAATTTGACCAAAACAATGCATAAAAATTAGAAAAGTTAAATTATCATGATATATACCTGGAAACCCCTAGAGAATTAATTATAAAAATTCAAAAATTAAGAACAATTAAGTAAGATTGGAGGTTATAAATTAGCTTTCAGAAATTAATGGTCTGTATACACAAACAAAACTAGAGAAAAAAATAGAAAAGCAAATCTTATTTACAATAAAAACGAAAGATTAAATATTTGGAGATAAATTTAATAAAATAAAAGCCCTAGGATAATAAAAAACAATCCCAAAACATTTGAAGTAGAAAGGCATTTCCTTTTTTGGATAGCCAATTCAGCGTAATAAGGATCTCTGTTCTCTTTAAGTTAATCTGTAAACACAACACAATGAAAATACCCACAAACTTTTTGTGGGAGTAAACAATTTGATATTAATGTTCATATGGAAAAACAATCATGGACCTAGCTAGACACTGAATAAGAGAAACTATGAGAGGCTGGGCAGCCCTCCTAATATAAATAAAATAAAGCCCTTATTAATAAAATAATTTAACGCAGGCACTTCAATAGACAATATGGATAGTTCAGACTAGTGGAATAGAATAGAAAGTCTAGAAATATATCGAAGTGCATATGAAAATAGAGTAAATGATAAAGATAGCATTTCACATCACTGACCAAGAATGGGCTTTTTAAAAAAAGTGTTGGGACAACCACTTAGCTCTTGGGGAAAAAAGAAAATTAGAACCATACCTCACACCATGTACACATATAGATCAACTTAGCTGGATCCAAATTCAAAGTGAAATCATACACATACTAGAGAAATACATGGTGAATTTCTCTATAATCTGGAAGTAAAAAAAAAAGAAAGAAAGAAAGAAGCAAGAAAGAAAGAAAGCTGCTTGGAATGACTCAAGTCCAAATGCAATCAAAGACAATACTGATAAATTTGGCTACGTAAACTTTTGGTTAAAAGAATCTTTTGCCTGGCACAAAAAAGTAAAAATATCATAACCAACATCAAAAGACAAATGGTAATCTGAGAGAAAATGCTTATATAATGTATCTCAGAAAAAATTCCAATAACCCTAAGAGTTAAAGAACTATTTTAAAATATGGGAAAAGCCCAAGCATTATATTAAATAATAGGAAATAATTTGAAAATATATAAAATGATGCTTAAACATATGAACAAATTCAACTTTAGTCATAAGAGAAAGGCAAGTAAAAAGCATACTAAGATGCCATCTCCCACATCTCTCCAACAAGCAGCAAATTCTGTTGGCAAGGATGTGAAGAAATAGGCAGCTTCTTGCTAATGGAAATGCAAATTGCTGTCATTCCTATGAAGGTGAATTTGACAGTATTTAACAAAACTACGTATTTATTTACTTTTTGACCCAACGATTCTACTTCTAGAATATATTCCGCTGGTACAACTCCAGCACTGTAAGAATTCATGTTCCAAGATTATTCACTGTAGCATTTTTGTAATTTCAGAATTTTTGAAATAACCTAAATGCCCATGTGCAGGACAGTGGTTGAATACACTGTGGAATGTCCACATGGAGCACAGCTGGAAAGCGCAACAGCTAAGGAATGTCCCTTGGGCAGACGTAGGAAAGGCGTTGCCCGGGCCAGGCTGAGGAAAAAGGAAGAAAAGTAGTTATAGTCACTGGAATTCTTCTATACCATTTTCTTTTTTATTTGACTCCAATCTCAAAAATCTGAAGAGTGTGCTATTACCAATAATTATATGTCAGGCACCTTTTAAGTGTTTGACATGCCTTTGACCTTTACATAAACCTATAGGGCAGATGATCGTGTATCTAATTTGACAGGTGTTGAGATGAGACGTGGTGAAATTAAATGATTTTCCCAGAGACAAAGAGCAAGAAAGATTCAAACCCAAGTCTTTTGGCCAGGGTCTACACTCTGAGGTTATCAACCGTTATGGTCTGTTGCTTCTTGGGAGATTTAATTAGGTAGTTTATGCTTCCCTGATTGCACGATTCTGTGAGTACGGATTTGAATAAAATGCCTGAAAGAACTCAGGAGGTAAACTTTATTTGCACTTGGCTATTTACTGCTCTTAACACAACTGTGTGCTTTTATTCCTATGAGTGTTCATGGTGTTCCTTTTGCCCATTTTACACTTCCCTGCCTTGACTGTCTGAAACACTCCAGATTCATCTTTTATGTCCCAACTTATGTAGAACCTCCTCTCTAGAACTTTCCCTGAACCCATCTGCAAATGAGTCATATCTGCATATAGTATACAAAACAAGACAGGGATATGACTCCAAAAATAGGTAAACTTGGCTTGGGGCATGAACATCATTCCCCACTTATTGACTCCATGGTTTTGAATAAATTACCTAACCTTTTTCTGAGGGGGAGGAGAGAAATGAGCATTCACTAAGAAATAACTTTCTCTGCCGTAATGGGGCTATGAATTAAAAAGGGCTTCTGTATTGCCAAAATGTATAATTCATAATTGTTTCATTTACGTAAGAACACTTTTTTAAATGTTACATCTAAGTGGGAAGCGTAGTAATCTGTTTGGCGGTTTCTTTTTTTAACATTATGGAAATCATCTCCATAGCAACCAACAATAGTTCTTTACTAGGTGGAATACAGAACAAATCATCAAAATTTAAGATCATGGCCTCTGTTATTTTTCAAACATGGCATTCAACTGCTAAGACTAACAAATATATTCATAATAACATTTGAATGTTTCATAAGTGAAAACCATGTCAAAGTTTCAAAAAGTCAAATCAAAATGTAGGGCATTTAGATATCTTTTGTGTCGTAAGCTTGAGACACCATGCAGGTGTATTTTTTTCGAAGCACACACACGGAGAGGACTATTTTATGAGAAAATATAGATTACCAAAAATGGCCCAAGATAAAGGTATTAAAGTTGAACAAATTGGATGACATAGTAGAAATTTTAAAAATCGAAGATGTAGTTCCTCCCTCCCCAAAAATGGAAATGTGTATATTTATTTAAAAAACTGAAAGCATTTTCCCTGAGAGCCAGGAATAAGAAAAAGAAAGTTCTGCTAGCACTGAGATTATTCTATTTGCTCAAGATATTTTAGCCAAAGGAACAAGTGAGAAAGTAAAAGTCAAAATATACTGAAAAAGAAGAAACGCATATTATTGCAGATATTCACCATCTAGGAAATGCAAGCAAATTAACTGTGACTGATACTCTTAGAATGATAAAAAAGGATTCCGCGAGGTAAATAGATACGAGATAAATGTGCAAAACTAGATTAATTTCCTTTTTACCAGTAGGAACAATAACTGAAGAAGATAATTGGAAAACAGTGATATTCTGAAACAGCAGCAATTAGTGTGTATATATACACATATACATATATACATGTATGTACACACATTTATAAACACATATACATAGACCTACACATAACAGTAAACAGTTAAGGCCCACAGAAAGAAAACTAAAAAGTTCAAATGAAGGTGAGGATACTTAAAGACCTGATTAAATTGTCAGGAAAATAATGGACGAACTTACTTTCTAGAAGGAGCAAAATTCAATAGTGCACAAATGACAATTAACCGAAGAACTTTTTTAGCATTTTAGGTTTTTGTTTTTGAAATAGACCCATAGATTTTAATGTTCACCTGGGAAAATAAATATCATATTTATAGTCAAAATTAAGGATTGGTATTTATCGTACCTGGTATTAAAGCTTACTATAATGTCATGATCATAAATATTATGGAGCTGGGACAGAAAGAGACAAATAGAGTATTGGAATTGAGTAGTCTACAAATAAGTTAATGCACTTATGTGAAATTAGTATGAAATGGGTAGTGTTTCAAGTTGACAAAAATGGATGGGTTGGACTTTGTAATAACTGCTATTAAGACAATTGGTTAGCCATTTATTTAAAATATAAATTATTATAAATGTCCAAAAGGAATTCTAGATTTATTAAAGGTGTAAACAGAAAGAAAAATTATAAAAATTCTTAGAAAAAATATAGAATGAGGAAATATTTTTAAATCTTGAAGTATGGAAGCCATTTATGTTTATTAGCAGCCACAAAAGAAAAGATAAACAGATGTGAAAATTTTACCCACATGGATTGTTCATAAACCGAATTAAAACTGCAGCATGGTGAAAGATACCATAAACAAAAAAATTTTGATAACAGGCCATAAGAAAGATATATAGGATATCATACAGACAAGGACTAGCTATAATATATATAGTGTTCCCCTCAAAGCAATAAGAATGATGCACTAGATAATAAAAATTATTCACAGAAGGAAAATAAATGATCAACACATCAGAAAAGAATTCAACCCTTATTAATAATTAAGTGCAAAGTAAACCTTCAAAATTCCAGTTTTATCTATCAAAGTGACCAAGAAAACTTTAGTAATAAACACTATTTATAAAAATGTAGAAACACTGGCCCTTTTATACATAAGTTATGGGAATAATCTGTATATTTAGGAAGCTAAATATATTAGGAAAAGAAATTTCTAGGAAAGACAAAGTAACAATGTTCATTCAAGATTTTAAGATTCACACTCCTTAACTCAGCAACCTCAATCTTAGGAATCTAGCCTACTAACATATTAACAAGAAATAAATGGATAAATGTGTTGATTTTGTAGTATTATGTAGTACAGTTTTGAAAACAAAAGTTAAAAATAGTGCAATGAAATATTATGCAACGTTTTACATGGAAAATATGAATCCTGACAAAGACAAGTGTCTGTATTGGTAGGTGAAATGTATAAATTCCACAGCGACATGCACATGGGCAGGGGAGAAAGCGTGTGAATGCGCGCGTGTGAAAATAAAGAACATTCCGGCAGGAAGCACCTCAGAGTGTTAGGTCAGGGTTCTTAAGTGGCCCATCCGGGAAGATTCTGGCTTCGGGGGAAGAGGCAATTTCATATTTTAGTGTCTGCATGTTTATCTTATCATGCACTGCTTCTATAACTTAGAAGTGCATTTTTTAAAGAGAGATCTTAAAAACAGTTACAATGTTTTACAAAACAGTAGCATCTCTTACAGTAAAAGACAGAGCCAACTGGCTGCTTTTAACAGTGTCTCCAAAATGAATGTGCCTGTCCCTCGGTTTTCTTCCTCTGGTGTCGCAAAGCAGTACACACTTCCTGCCTCGTGCGGAGCCAGACAAGGCAGACAGACCAGGAATGCAACTGAACATGGAGCAAATAGCCTCTCTCACCCCCCAAAACTGGGTTCTCCTCCCATCGCATGTGCCAAAAGAGTTACGAAAAGAAAAAAAAGCACAGTAATACCTAAATTGCCTTCTCTGTCGGTTTCCCAGAAAGAAAGCCACATGATACATTTGTACACTTAACTGTTAAACTGTTTTTCAACGTTCCACGCCAGCCGTAGCTTTCAGAGCTGAAAACAGCATTGCTTTGACAATTCGATGTAAGTGCCTCTTGAATGACCTGTTGACTCATCCAGGGAGGGCATTCTCCGAGAAAGGACATGGCCCAGATTCCGTTCACTGGTCATTGCTGACAGGGATTTGTGATCCAGATATTTTCCAAAGTCTCCGGTATGACCTGACTGTTAAGTAGATAGTTCTCTCCTCCTGGAAGAAAAGTGGCGGGTCACTTCTGGGGCCGTATCTAATGCCAAAGGACTTGCTTTAAAAGAGAGAACAAGAGGTAGTTGGCTATATTATAAGGATCGGGAACTTGAAAAAGCCCGCTACTTCACCCATCCTAAAATAGCTACACAGGAAAATGTTCCCTCTTCGTCGGCACAGTTTCTACTGTATCAGTGCTCCTAGCATGTGCTCAGCCAAGCGTTAACAGAGTAGCAGTCGGTTGGGAATAGCATCTTGTCTTCCTTTGCTGTGTGTGATGTGTGTTTTTGTGTCCCGTGCACCCTATTGAGTGTGAGAGAGAGAGAGAGAGAGAGAGAGAGAGACAGCCCAGTGGAGGCACTCAGAGACCTGAGCTTCGAAGAATGCTGCCGAAAAGTCATTCCTCAGACCGAATCTCACAATTTCCCAAACCAGGCTCCCTAGTGGCAATGGAGCTGCTGGCCATCCAGCTCTGCCTTGATCCTACATAGCTTTTCTTCCTGCTCAGCCAGCATGAGTTTAACTATGTCACAGTAGAATCTTTTGTGCTGTTGCTAGGTGGCTGATCTCTGCCTTACAGAAGCAAAATCTAGCAAATGAGGTAGAACTTTTTGAACTTATCCCTCTTACTACTGAACTATTGACAGATCTAAGTAGTTCAATGCATTTCAATTTTGAAACCCCTGTGAGATTTTTCTTAGCCTCTGAAAGCCCTAGTTTATGTTTGCCATTGCCTTAATCTGCCGTCCATCTGTAACTCTGAGATGTAGGCCATCCCTTTGTGTTCTTCCTGAGGAGACTTAGTTTGTTTTTCCTTATTTTCAGAAGGAGGAAGAAAGAGGTAATGGAAATTGTTTATATCTCCAAGTTTAAGGTTAAACTATGACTATTCATGATCAGTGGCTAGATTTCATATAAGCTGTAAGCTATGGCTCCGTACTATCCTTCTGTTTCCTATGAATTGAAAAATAAAGAATTGTGATAGTCGCATGTGAAAAATGGAAAATATAACACACTTGTGGAAAAACAATTTTCTGTAAATTAGGATGATAGTGTTGATAGAGCTTCTACTTGCATTTTCATCCCCTGTGTGTGGACAATGAGTGACCACACGGATGCATTGGGACGAATGACAAAGGAGCAGCAAGAAAAGGGATAAAAGGAAAGAACATACGTTTTGGTATTCGAATAAAGAAAAATGCATGCCTTTTTAATTTATTGCTTGGGGCTCCAGAATAGAAACACATAAAATTGCTTCACAGCAAATCTGCATTTTATTGTCACCATTGTCTAACAACGTTAAAGTCTAAAGCAGCATGCTTTCTGAATACATAGAAAGAATTCTAATTTTGGAATAATAATATCTTCTAATAATTATATTTTTCACTTTGTAGATAAAAACTGAAAAACACTTTTCTGTTAGAATGTTAGAATGTTTTTAGCTTGAATAAAGATTTCAATATAGGAAATAAGGTTTTATATATATATTATTTTCCATTTTGTTGGAATTGATAATGATATTATAAGAATTTTCTGGATGGAGATGTCAGTTATAATGCATTGTCTTTTCCTGTTGATTATGGATTTTATGATGTTGAGGAAATATAAGTTACATACATAAAATGATATATACTGATAAATGGCATATAATACAGACTTTCTTTGTCAATATATAGTGGACGATATATTGTCCACTATAATAAGCACCCTGGTGAACAAATACATATCCATATCGACAAATATTTTACCTATATTTCTTTGTTTTTGTGGCAAAACATCATAATATATGAAACTTAAAAATTCATTGAATAATAAGTATATGAAATATTGCGAGATTCAAGGGAAAGATGTCTGGGCTTGGCATTAGAAGATCTACCTTCACTACACTTAATCAAATAGCAATATAGTCAGGGACCCCACAGAAAAGATAATGAATTCATCCCAGATGGCTAAAATAACAAAACTTTCGAGATTACTTTCATGACAGTATAAACGAGATTAAAGGAACAATAAGGGACGTGGGGGCTCCGAGATACTAGGATCAGCAGAAAGCCTAAACTGACAAGAGACAAGGAGTACACTGTGGACAACCAGGTTCCAGTGAGAGCCAGACCGTGGGGAGGGACTCGCAGCTGGAGTGGTAGCCGGGGAAGGAGGCAGCAACTGCTGGTAGAGAAACTGGAAGAAACAGACGCGGCATGTCCAAATTGTCTCTCTTCCCAACCTCCTAATCCAGATCCCATTGGCTAACCCCAACAGAAAGCCAAAAAGGAAACAGAGAAGCATGCTCTCTGTAGAGGTCTTTCTCCCACGGCACAGAATATGGCGCAGGATGTAGTCTCTGGCAGCAGAGTAAACTTGGTAAATCTCCTAACATCTGTCACTGTGTGTATGTGTGTGCGTGTGTGTATTCATTTAGAAAGCCCATCCGGCTTCAAGCAATAGACACCATCTTTAAGCAATAGAGATCTTGCTACAGTGACTTAAAAACCCAAGGAAAATTATTTATCTCATAATAAAAATTCTAGAGATAAATGATTACTAGCATCATTTCGCTTGTTCAAGATGCCAAAACCAAATCTCTAATTCTCTGACACATTCTGGGTCTGATGCCCCATCACAACCCCTTTCCAGACAACTCAAAGGAAGGACAAAAAGGGAACAGGGACTTAACCAGAAGCGCCACCTAACGATTTTCACATCTATCTCTTTTTCCTGAGAAATGTACTATGATGAGATATTCAGTGGAAGTCTAGATTGAGGGTACGGATCAATAAGATTATCAAGTTATAAGAGACTATGATTTTTAGATACCTTGTGTAACGCTGAGGGTATTGAAAAATGTCGAGAGGAGAATTTTGAGGGAGTGACTTTACAAAGGTTTCCTGGCCATGCTGAGTCCCACCCCATCCCTCAAGGAAAAGCACAGTGGGAATGGCTTCAAAGAGGCCTCTCAGAAAGCATGGATGTTTCCCATAGTCACAAAGCTGATAGGACTGGTGTTCATCAGGTACACAAGATATCTAGAGGTGGTTGATGACAGCTGTTGGCCTGCAATGCAGGACAGAGTGAAACAGTAGCTGGAGCATTGGAAAACGAGTGCATGCCAGCCCTTAGAGGGACATCAGAAAGATATAAATCCTGTTCTACTCGTATTAGTAACGACATTCTGGTGGTTTGTAAGAGTTTTCACTAAGACGGTTTTGCTAGAAGTTGAGTAAAAGGATTGTGTAACAGCCTTTCGAAAAGTCCACAGATTCTTTAAACACTTGCTAGGCCCAGAGAACAGGAAACACAGCTCAAAGAAGAATGTTCTTTATCAGCTTTCCCCTTGTCTTCCCCAGACTCCAATACCAGCTGGATCAGAAGCAATTGGGAGAGGAGGAGCTGAGGGGAGAAGAAAAGTCCCAACTCACCTGTTCTCAAATGATTGTCAGCCTCCCTCAAGCTGGAAAGGAAAGAAACACAACTTTAAGTTTGGGGTTTTGGTTATTACATAAGATTGAGCATTCAGATCACCAAAATGAGACTGACTTTTGTCACTTAAAGTGACTATCACCTTACTGGTCTACCTAAAGTAATCAGGAAAGTCATGAGCAGATTAAAAGACCAAGGAAGACAAATGGATTTAATTTTTAGTACATTCCAAAAGCCATGCTTGTGCGATGTTCAGGTTTAATAGTTTTTCAGCTGGGCATTTTTCAGGAGTTTTTTTTTTTTTCTTTGTCTTTTTTTTTTTTTTTTTTTAGTAAGGAAGAAGGAGAGAATGGATATAGCCAAGGTGCCCAGAAATCTCTCCCCTAGAACTCTTCTGCAGATTGAGCGGGATGAACTCAACCAGGGTCCTCAAATATGACAGTACAGTTAAAAAGTATAATATGCTATGAAAAGTAAGTAAGCTATACAAATTTAGTAAGAAGAGTTGGATTCCAGAGACTTATTTGGTTAGAGCCAAATAAAAGGACTATAAAAGGGCAAAATTGGCTGGACATTTGATGCCTATAGAGGGTTCAGTACCAGAAATCTTTCCAGTTTGATGGAAGAATGCATGAAATGAGGTATGCAAGTGCGATTCTGCACTCATATGAAATTAGGATTAAAAAAAATAGCAATTGTGGCTTTTATGTGCACCTTTTATAAAGCTGAATGCCTGTTAAGGAAGGACCACAGATGCCTTGCAACTGTTACCTGGACCAAGCCACCTATGGGAGTAAAACATATATATTTGACAACTCTATTATTACAGAACTACAGGAGCTTTAAAACAATAAGAAACTTGACTGGAGAATGAAGGACAACCTAAGAAAAGTAACCTAAAACCACTAAACAGGGAAGAATTATGAGAACTCCAATTCAATATGAGCTCACAAAATAAAGTTCTAAGGCAATAAGAAAATCTAATGATAAGAGAGGCAGCAAGGAAAATCAACAATTGGAAAATAAATTCCTGGTGAAATAAAAAGGGAAAAAAAGCAATATAAGTTCAAAATAGGCATGTTAAAGAATTGGATTTTATTTTAAATTTCCATGACTCTGATTCAAGAAAATTGAACTGAAAACTAGTCATGGAAATTTAAAATCAAATCCAGTTCTAAGTTGAACATAGTTGAAGCATGAATTAATAAATTGGAAGATTTTTTAAGAAACTGACCCAGAATATAACACAAAATGTCAAAAAGATTTTAAAATATGAAAGAATACTTGTAATAGATGAAAGTTAGATTGATGAGCTTCAATCTATGCCACGATGACTTCTGGACACATAGGAAAATAAAATATTTAAGAAGTAGTATTAAAAGAATAACAAGGCTGAGACTATTTTTGATTTGAATAAAATCATGACTTCAAATTTAGCGCATAAAGTACTACACAAATGTGCACAAAACAAAACAGAAAACTAAAATCCACACCTTAATGTAACATAGAGAAATTGCAGGATATCAGGGGAGAGAGAAATTTTAAAAACATTTAGAAAAATACAAAGTACTTATGAAATTTTAGCAATTAAACTGACCATGGAATTCTCTCAGGACTATAGATATTAGATGATGACGACAGAGGGAAAATGTTGAGAAAACGTAATGGAAACTATTCAAAATAAGGCATGAAGGTGAAACAAAGACATCATCAGCCATACAGAGATTAAGAATATTTACTACCCATTGACTTTTCAATAAAGGAAATCGTTTCTTTGTAATTATAGAGCAGAAAGAAAAGTTTACATAAAGAAAAAGTAAGGATGCACAGAACAACGGTGATTGAAGAAATTGGTACCCGCCTCTACAAATTCACTATTAACTCAAAAAATAATACTCATGTTTAAATTTGTTTTTAAAAGTCAGACTTTTAAAACCTGGAAAGGAATAACATTGAAAAGTATAAAGAGAGTTCAGAGGGTAGTTATATGTGCTAAATTTCTTTTTCATTTCAGAAGATAGACGTGGTATACATAACAAAGAAATTACCATTTTAACAATATTTAAATGTAGAGTTAAGCAATATTAAGTACATTCACATTGTTGTGCAAATATCACCATCACCCATCTCCAGAACACTTTTCATCACTTAACAGATCAAAGAATTCTGGAGAGAAGGCAAAAGTTTAGTCCTAATAGATCAACGAAAGGAGTTCCAAGAATATAATAAGGTTAAGTGTTTAAACAAAGGCAGAGAATAAGGTCACATGCCAAAAGATACTTTTTTTCTTCCTTACTGGTTCCTCTCCATGGATTATGAAAACATGTCAAGTGTTTTAAAGGCACAGGACAAAACAAATAGAAGTGGAGGCGAAAGTAGAGAAATTGCTCAGGAAAACTGATATTAATCATAAAAGTTATGGGCACACCGTTAGCCTAAAAGAAAGTAATACCGAATTAAGGGAGTAGCAGAAAATTAATTTCAGAAAAGAGATTTTAGAATTTAATAAATATGAGAGAAGAATGATAAAGAAGAAAGAATGAAAGACTAAGCCTTTTTAATTACTTGGAAAATGGTGGTATTATAAGGAGGAACCTGAATGTTGTTTTCAAGAGAAGAGACCTACTATTCTATTAAACTATCCAGAAAGCATATTTCCAGCTACTCTAAGAATGTGAACCAAGCAATCCTTCACCAGAACTAGGGTTTGTTTGCAATTATTATGGCATTTGTTTTAGCCTTTGCTCTCAGATTCCAGTGAGGTCACCTCCCACAAAAAATTGTCTGTGGAAGCTGGGTGTTTGGCAATACTCCTAGTGAAGGAAGCCCAGATTCAAACCATAAGAGGCATGTCAGCAAACAGTTTAACTTCCTTTTGGTCATGTGAGTAACCAGAGTAGAGGAAGGCTAGGTTTTGGGGGTATTTTTTGTTTGTTTGTTTGTTTGTTACTTTTTAACTGAAGCCTCATGAAAACTAAATTTTTAAATTTTGCTTTATTTGCGAGGAAGGAAGGGAGAAAGGGAGGAAGGGAGGAAAGGAGGGAGGGAGGGAGGGAGGAAGGAAGGGAAGAAGAGCAAGCTCAGAGCTCCATAAGACATACAACTAAACAGAAAGTAAAAGTTAGGAAATGTAAGGAAGGAATAGTCCAGAAGTTCAAATATAGAGATAGGTGTAGATTATATAAAACGTGCAACATTTTCTCCTTCAAAAAAATTATGCTATAGCAAAGAGAAGATTTTAGTCTTGATACTGTGCTTGTATTTCAGAAGAAGCATCCATTGCACCACCATGTAGGGTTAAACTGTATACACAAAGGAACAAAACTCATGTGCTCATCTCTAGAACACTCAGTATATAGTCATCTCTAAGAGGTCTTGATTAAGAAAATGGCTGAAATGAAGGAGATCAAGTTCAACAGGCATATTTCTTTGATCCCACAAGTGTCCTATAAAATAACTCTGTCCGTCAGACATGGAGGTTCCCAAACCCTTTTTTACTTTTTTACTTTTGGTTCCCATACTCTTTAAAGAAACTTTTTCCCAGTTCTCACAATACATGTTGAGAAACACACACACACACACACACACACACACACACACACACACACGCACAGAAAATAACACTTCAAAATCAGTTTGACCCTCCACAGTGTCCCTTACAGAGTCACTTAAATCTTTGTGTTCCATCCCTTAGAGCATGGGAAATTCAGTGTACATCTTTACTCTTCCGCCATAAAATTGTTGTGAGAAATAACATACAAATTATTTTACTGGCAGAGGGAATTAAATAAGAGTGTCAATGGAAAACAATTGAACATTAGTAGTTTTTCTGATCATATTTGTAATGTATGTGCCTCTGACCAGAAGCTAACCGTAGTATTATTTTCAGAATACAGATCATTCGAATATTTTTAGCTCAACAAGGCAGGAAGTAGTTCGAGTCACCAGTGACTAAGCCTCAGAGTTGCCATTGTTCTCAAGAGTCAATGTATGGCTTTATGTCTCTGTGTCACATATATCTGAATATATGGGATTTTTTTCAGGAGTGGTGATAGCAGAGATGGAGATTATTTCCACAGCAAAGCTGGACAAGTTAAATTGAAATTAGTTCAAGTCACCTCCCTTCCCCCAACACATCCTTTGTGACTCCCCATTGAAATGACGTCCACTGGGGGTTACTGCTTCCTTGTGTTTTAAGCTATTCTCTGAAGGCTCATCACAATTTCCAAGAGTGTCTCCCATCCTATAAAGAACAAGGAAGAAAAGAAAGTATGTTTTATTTTTAAATAAATACACGTCTACAAGGTCTTTCAAAAAATTCAATCGAAATTGAACACTGAACATTTTATTAATATTCCTTTCTACCCTACTATATTCTGTGTCAAATATTTTATGGAGTCTCATAGCCCTAGACTATTTTGGAAAATGTAGTATCCAATAGTATCTACTTCTAATTAGTATCTCTGCGGGTCACTGTTACCCTGTGGTCAAAATGTTCCTTTCATTTCATTTCTTGAACTTATCTAGTTTCCTCCTTTCTCCTTTCTGCACAACCCAGAAATAACCGTATTCATGGTATTACACAGCAAAAGAGGTTAGATGTGGAAATAATATAAAAACTTTCTGTTTTAAATGAAAAGAAAAAAAGGACAGAGAAGAAATTTGTCAGGATAATGGAGTTTTGTCTTTGAAAAACATTTAGTGCTACATGTTTTTCATTTTGTTTTCACATCCAACTAGAAATCATCTAAAATTGCTTTCTACTCATGTTATTATCATCTTAATGTCATCTGTATTTATTTATCTTAGACATTCATTTTGACTAATGATCCCATGGAAGGAAAATAGTAGGCTTATATAAGAGAAAAAGGCTAAAATGACCAGATATAAACATCCCAAAGGTATGTTTGTCATAAATTTATCAGGTTTAAACATCCCAAAGGTATTTTTAATGTAGTACAGGCTCTATGTGATATTTTTATGCGATAGCATATATATAATATGACGAATCTGATAAACAGCAAGTAATACATAATGATATTATAGAATTAACATTTAAAATCTATTATTAGATAAAATGGTTAAAGTGAATAGTAAAAACACTAAAAATATTATAAACTACACATATCACTGTACTAAGCAATAATCATTAGACAAAGGCTTTATATGCCAAATGAAAAGGTGCATTGTGAAACGTAAAAAGAATATTTTATAAAAGAATATGATTTTTACAATCAAAAGACATTATCCTGAGGCAGATTAAAAATTTTGTTTTACTAACTGAACAATTTTTTTTCCAATACAGTATGAGACTTTGTTTAGAACTGTTTTAGTGGTGCTCTAGTTTTCCATTCTAAATTATAGGAATCAACAAACAAATTATGAAAAAAGTAAGACCTTCAAGGAATGATAGAAACCAGTTGTTACATTCTTGGAATGAAAAGCCTTTTTTAGGAGAGAAGGAGCATTGTAACTATGTTAGTCTATTTGTAATCGAATGTGAGTTTGCCTGTCTCTTCTTCAATCTCATTAGCTGATTTTTAGCCTCTGAAACAAGCAGCCAAAATTTAATTACAAGCGTATTTTACTCAATATTTCCCAACTACTTAGACATGACTTCCCCGGAGTTAAATTGTAAATTCAACACTCACATATGTTAAATGACCCAAGCTGTGTTACAATCTGTACATCTAAAACCTGACTTTTCATCAATGATAATAAAAAGTAAACTTCCCTTTAAGAGAAATAAAAATTAACACATACTGTTCCTCAAAATTAAAACTAATCTTGATGATTTGAGGCATATTCGTAAAAGATATCTTCTAATGATGTAATTCAAACTCAGCCCCAAACTAAATCTATCAAAACTGTACAACATAATTTGTTCTTAGGGGATGTCACCAAAACAATTTTTTGTTTGCATGCTTATGGGTCTCTGTATATTGGCTTGACTCGTTGTGGAAACAACAGGCTCCTCTAGAAAATCTATTGAACTTAGTGGTTAATCTTATCACTCTTCTGTGAAGGTATTTTGGACTCTGTGGTCTCCAGTGTTAGCAAAATGGGTAAATTTTTGACCGAGGCTTTTTGTCCCCGCTTTTGAAATCCATTTAGAGGTATAGAAAATACTTATGAAATGCTAACCAAACCAACCAAAAATGTTGCATCTCTTGATTTAAAACTTAGCCTGCCTGCATCATTGACCCTCTTCCGTTGTTACTTCCAACTCCTCGGTTAAAGTGAAGGATAAAAGAAAGGTAAAATAAATAATATAAAAACAGGTTAGAAACATACTGAATAGAACGGTGGCGGGGGTGGGAATTAAAAATAATTGCTACTAAATTCACATGTAATCCAACTGGGCAAACCTATTTCTAAATCTAGGTGCAAGACACTGAATTATTTAGAAAGCTCTAGGAACAATATAACAAAAACAACAACAACAACAACAACAACAACAACAACAACAACAACAACCACCACCACCCACAATCTTATAGAAATCCACAAGTTCAATTTAGGTAACCATCCTAAGAGAAAATATGGGTCTGCTAAAATTTGATGTCCTAGATTAGCTAGCTCGGATTTGAGAGTCTAGAATGAAAGGATCAAAGATGACTGGCATCCATGTACTACTAACAGAGTAGGAGTTTGTGAGGTTAGAGGGTGGTCAGGAGAGAAAACATTTCTGGGAGGCTTCAGGGAGCGGTCTCTGTGCAAACAAGGTCATTGCCACTGGCTCAGGAAAGCTCTCTCTCCTTCAGGCTCTTGTTGACCTTGATTCATATTATGACTTAGCAGCCGTAGTCATTTTGTAGTTAGTGTGCACATAGTGGTCTTATCACCTTCTGGTGGATAATGATCAGGTCCAGTTTGTGTTTACATTTCCTTTGTGTATTCTCTTTGTCATAGGAAAAAATTTGCATACCAACTAGTTTGGGAATTATTGGCAATCTGGGTAAAATAAGAATTGTTTAAATTTACATGATTAAGACTGGATAATATTTGTTCAGTTAGCCAGATGTACTTGATTAAACTGCCCAATAATTTTACCATATTTTCATAATGTGAGCTCATATTAATTCTGTCATTAGAGGGGAAAAGATCAGCACCCATTTTTCTAATCTTAGCCCCTGACTTCACTAGCAGATCAAATTAAATGTTTGACATTAGGATTTTTTTTTTTTTTAAAAAGAGGCTTATTTACTAGTGTGCATTGTCAACACCAGAAATACTACACATTCTGTTCCCTCCTAGTAGCATATATGCTGTTCGCCACCCCCCCCACCCCCATATCCATTCTCCACCCTCTTTCCCACGCCCTGTCCCAGCACGCTGACCTCCCTGGACTGTGTCAGCAGGCTCCCTTGCCCTTTGGCTTCTAGCGGAATTCAGCCAGTGGGATGTACTGGTGGAGATCAGAGGGTAGAAGGAGAAAGAGATTATTTTCCCTGGCCCCCTCCCTCCTGGATGACTGCACCCTCCTAAGACACAGCTTTGACAGGGAGCCCTCCTCTGTCACCATTCTACTTCTGAGCTCAGCAAAGGGCTGTCTCCTCTCGCCCCTTCAGTGCCAACTGCTGGCCACTCTATCCCTGGTGTTTTGCCTAAGCCTTGCCACTTTCTAAAAATCCCCTTTAATAAACCCTCCTCAACACGCTGAATTGACTATGTGATTTTTTTTCACCAGAACCCTGATTGAACACTTCCCCTCCAATCTCTTGATTTTAAGGAATGAGACTCAAAGGTAATGCTCTTTAGGCTTATAGATCCTGTGGGTGCTATCGTCCTGAACTCATTTTAGTAAATACCTGATCTGATAAAGAAACCCCATCAGTATTTATCTGAGAGAGACAATGAAGTTTATATCAGGACTCAGCAGATGCTCACACTGCTCTATCAATCTGCTTTTTCGAAAGGCACTTGTGCCTCCAAACGCTTTGCTGTGGGCATTGGAGAGGGACAAGAAAAAGCAGTTCATACTATTGGGTCATGTGCAGTATGGGGCGGGGGGGGGGGGCATTTATGTTTATATAAATGTATGAGTTCATGTTTACAGGCAAGACAGCATCTGATTCTAAGCAATAAAATGTCATACTCACTGAGGATCATCTTTAAGATTAGCATTTTCCAGGATCTGTCCTCATGACAAGATCCCATGATTAAGTCAAAAGGGTTATGTTAGTAGATAGTACATCATCTAATAATATAAACGGCCATTTTTTTTAATAATATGGATCAGGTACCACAGTCTCATTTAATTTTAAGGTAAAAAAAAAAGTCTATGAGGGTGTTGTTTGCAGAGGATAAACCTGAGGATCAAACATATTTAGTATCTTTTCTGAAGTCATGCAGCTAATAAGCAGCAAAACTCGAATATAAGCCAAATCTGTTATCCTATAAATAATATTCTCAACTGTTAACCCTCATAATTAGCCTCTTGGTGCATATGTAAAAAAAAAAAAAAGTGGTAGTTCATCAAGATATTCCTTGTAATACATCCTATAAAAAAATAGTTGTATTTTTATAGCAGTATAAATCGATTATCCAGTACTGATTAGAACTTGGAATAAACTATGTATCAATTCTAATTGAAGGACATTATCAGATAATTTTCCTATTTTTTTCTGTTTAATGGTATCATGTCTTATAAATCTTAGACAATAACTTGAATTCAGTATGTTAGAAATGGGTAGGAATCAAATTAATTTTTTGACTCCTAAATAGTACATTCAACAGCAGAGCATCTTTTTCCTATAAAAACGAATACTGGTTTTCCTTCATTTGCATTTTCTTTGTTGACTCTTAAAGGCAAATTTTGTTGATCATGTCAATAAGGAAAAGCAAAGTTTTCTCTGTTAAATGTAAAGCCAGTTTTCCCCCAATTTTCTTTTCTATTCTTCTTGAAACATGATACTGCTTCTCCTTCTGTGTATTTTCTCCGAGACACATCCAAAGGTTAGCGTTTCCTTTTTCAGCCATTCATTAGGGAGGGTACCAGTCGGTCTGTGGCCATTGCCTGGGATTATTAATAGAAAAACTCATCCACTGTCTCATCTACTACATTATTTCCAACTTTTGGTCAACCAATGACCCAAAAAATGTATAGAATATCAAAGAGTTTAGGTTCAAAGTAGGTTTTAAAGCATCCTTTATTACTTTCTCAATTATGGAGCTGAGTATGTCTGTATCCTAGGCACTTAGGACACTGTCTGGCACATCGTGCTTTAAAAAAATGAGAACACAAATAATAATAATACATGTTTTCATAGAGTAGTTTTGTATGTTGAATGAGATAATCTATGCACAGCCATTTGCTCTTCCTGGCTCAAGAGTAAAAGGGACAGAAATATGTGTCGTTTTATTGTTTAAGGAATAAAATGTACTGGATATATATTCAGTCCTTAATAGGAGAGTTATAACAACCGTGCTGAGCTCTATACGTGATAAAAGCTGGGTGAGAGGTGATTGGGCAGAGCTAGGAAAGGCACAGAGATAATTTTTAAAAGTTGAATGAGATTTGAAAATTTCCTCAGGTGACCTGGAAGAGTTTCTCAGACTTTTTTTTTTTTTCCCAATAAAAGAGTACTAGTAACAGAAAGACACAAATGCATACCCCCGGAGCAGTTGAGGGGTGCAGCTTGATGTAACTCACTGCAAGTGTGACACTTCCTGATCGTTTCTTGCTTTATCTTTAAGAAGTCAGCAAAATCTGCAATGTACACCATGCTATATTCGCATTTCTCT
Source organism: Rousettus aegyptiacus (assembly GCF_014176215.1). Classification (NCBI taxonomy): domain Eukaryota; kingdom Metazoa; phylum Chordata; class Mammalia; order Chiroptera; family Pteropodidae; genus Rousettus; species Rousettus aegyptiacus. Next base: position 87,774,750 of record NW_023416285.1, on the reverse strand, counting down.
CTGTATAATAATTTCCAAATTCTTTTAGTATAACTGATACCCCCAAAACAGAAAATATCTCACTAGCAGCCATGAACCAAAGAAATGCAAAAAGAATATCATTTAGTCTGAAGGAAATGATACGAAATAGAAACTTCCATTTCTGGGGGAAAATAAGAAATCAGGAATGGCAAATAAGTAGTAAATATAAAAGACGGGTTTTCCTTTCCTCCAGCAACTTGTCAATTAAAGTTCAGATTTTCCTGTCGTGGCAGTGGGTCCTATAGTGGTGGCTGCTCATGAGTCTCTGCTCTGGGAAGCTGTGACTTTCTGCATTCACCTTTCTATCCAATCTAAGGAGCAGCAGTTCGCCCTGTGCCCCACCCCCCTCTTCTGGCTCCAAGAAGGGTGAGAGAGAGCACTGGGCGTTGTTCCTAAGCTCACTGAGTGATTGGTAGAAAACTAGTCTCCCCATCCTCTTCACACCTGTTGTCCATATCAAAAGGTAATCTCTGTTCTTGACCCAAATGGAATACTTTAAGTCAATAAAAAAAGATGTTTCACAATACTATTTCTTCTTCTTTTCCTCTATTAAAAAAAAAAAAAAGTGTATTAAATGATTCCTAAGTCCAAAGAATTTAAGTGTTGTTTTAGCTACTGTAATTTTTTAATTAACTGCCATGGTTAGGAAAAAATGATGTTTCTAGTTTAGTTATTAAAATTGATGTTTCTGGGTTATTAAAATTGAGGCTGGGCCACTCTGGGATGTCCTATGGTGACCTATACCTTCTTTAACTTCAGAAACATTTCTTACCAGATAAACACAAGAGTTTTGTTTGATCTCTCAACTGTATCTCTTCAGAAGACATTTAAATCATCAGATTCGATGTAGGCACAGTAGCCTGCTTGGGCATCAATGTTAATTTTTAAGAGAGGGTCATTATTTGAAGGAGGAAAAGCATAATGTGGAAAGCAGACTACTTCAGAATCATAGGTATCGATTAAATAGTTTCACCATACAAAACAAACAAGCAAGCGCTTTTCTGTACCAGGGCCTGTGACAGGATGTGGGTAGCAACAGAGAAAAGTCTTTATTCTAACTTAAAAGTGATTAATATAGTGAAGAAGAAAGATGAGCAATGGAGCCACCATATAACAAGAGATGTGAATGACAGCCTTGCAAAAAGTCAGAGAATAAGGCTTGCTTAGTCTTGCCTGGGCACGACAATCAATGTTTTTAGTTGCAAACAACAGAAATAAGTAGAAAGGAATTTATTTTTAAAATATTGCATAATCTGCAGAAACACTTGGGCTAGAGAACAATGCTCAGGGGCTAGGAAGCCAGGAACAATGGCCACATTCATGCCCCAGAACTCATGGTGAAGGAGCATCACCGAGGCTGCCACAAAACACCAGTGCTAAACTTACAGCACCATAGCACAATGTTGTCCCAGAATATTGTGACATATCATGTGACTATTAGGACAACTTAAGTCCGTGGTACATCGTTAGCTCCAAATTCAAAGTCTCGTGCAAAGTCTCCTTTGCAGAAACTAAGTCACGCGCTGGCATCTCAGCTGCCATGGAACCTGGAGCGAGTGTCTGGAGCGTTCCGTTTCTATGATGAGATGTGGGATCCGCCTCTCACTTCTTATATGAAGCGCTTTTAAGGCAAATTCTTGAAAAATGAATAGATTTTGCAATCAGGCAAGGAGTTACGTGTTCTAAGAAGGAAACAAATGTTCAAGGACACATTTTTTGAACATGCTGCTCAAGTACATGGCCCATGGGAGAGAAGCATGGAAGGTAAAATCCTAAAAGGAGACAATGTCCACATCATGGAAGTTCATGTGTTTCACCATAAGGAGGGTAAGCCTAACCTCGGAGAAATGGAGAGGAGCATTCTTGGATTAGAATGTTGTAAAAATCACTGTGCGTGATGTGGTATGCTTGGTCATGGCTGTAGGTCAGTATTGCATTGAAGTAAAAAGGATCAGTTAGGCAGCTGCCGAGTTTAATTGAGGTGAGAATGGATGATGTCTATAGCTGCAGGAACAAAGAGGAAGATGAATAAATAAAACTATGTAAAAATAAATCAGCAAGACTTGAGAAGTGGTCAGATATAAGGATGAGGGCAAAGGAATGGCTTAAAATAACACCCAGGTTGCAGATTTGTACAAGTCCGTTGCTGGAAATAACAGTCTCTGAAACAAGAGGGGCAGACACATTAGAAGGTTATGCAGGATGATGTTGGATTCAGCCTTGTGTATACTGAGCCTGAAACACCTGTAGAAGACACACAAGGATGTATCCTCAAGAGCAGTCAGTACATGTATCTGGTGCTTGGACAAGATTGTTGATACAGTGTGGTGGGAGGAGTTGAAGCTTTTGGTCAGACTGTCCTTACTTGGAGTCACCACTCCACTACTTAGAAGCTGTATGACATAGGCAAGTTATTTAAACTCTCAGAACCTGTCTTTGGCTCTACAGTGGGAATAACTTCTCCCTCTAGGGTTCATATATTTGAAGAAATAGATAGCACATATCAATCACAATGTCTATCTGCTAATCGGGTAGCTCTTAACATTTAGAACTAGAGGTTTTCATTTATTTGGGGAGTCGTCATGTAAATGCAAGAGATAGGCAGAGCGTAGAAAAAAATATAAGGAGGAATGTGGGGAAGGAAGATGACTGGGAGCATTGGTGTCATGAAATCTCAGAGAGGATTCAACCAGAGAATCCCAGAGAAGTTCAGCTAGAGTCACCCGAACTGTCAGATGGTGACAAGCCCAGTAAGATAAGGCATGGAAAATGTCCGCTCGTGAACAACTAGAATACTGTCAGCGACCTTAATTAGAGCAGTCTCCGTGAACTGAGATATAGATATGACAAGCATTTCAAAAACAAAACTGATGGGCTAAATATTAGAAGCTAGTGGTGTTTCTTAAACATGGGAGTTCTGAAAATTCCTTCCAGTTTGAAAATGCACAGAATCCTCTGGATCCCTAGCAAGAATAAACTTAAATAATTATTGAATATGGTTTTTTCCCCTCACATCGAAGTCACATTTTTTGTAGGTTTAAAAACAAAACAAACAACAAAAGGATAACAGGAAGGCATCCTTGGGAGGGAGTTTGTAGTTAATTTGCCCTCTTTTATTCAAGTTTTCTTTTGCTCATGTCTAGATTTTTCTTTGTGCTTTTAGGAAACTTTGTTCCTTCTTATCTCTATGCAGATAATTCAAAGGCAACTTCTGAGTAGTCTGTCTAAACTTCAGGATAATATCTAAGTTATTCGTTGGTGGTCCATGGCAATCAATTTTTTAATAGTTTTCTATTATTAATAAAAACTTTCAAGTTTTGTAGCATTGCATATGGCTCCTAATTGTCATTATAAATGTACATGTAAATTCATGCAAGCTGACGATGTCAGTTATCTGAAGACTTTAGCCAGTCCATTTTGCTGTAACACTCTGGATATTCTATGAATTATGGACCTCACTCCCTGAAACCCCCGTGCCTCTCAGTTCACTAAAGCACCAACTAACCATGAGGATAAATGTCACTTCTTTTCCACCATTTCAGCTCTCAAATTTAGTCCATGGTTGAATTACTCGAGTTACTAATTGATTAACTTTATAATAATGGAACAAGGTAATGGAAATCTAGAAAAAGACTTCTATAGATCATAGAAAGGAATCTTAAATGACATTCAGGTTTTTTTTCTCTCCTCCATTTTCTGAAACTTTGATGGAGAGATCATTTTAATACTTTTTTGCTGCTCAGAAACTATCCCGCATCCCAACAGTCACGCAGATGGATAAATCCAGGTGGAGCTATAATCACATGTTAACGGCTTAATTAAGCTCTTTGTTAACAATGACCATGGTTATCATTGATATACTCAGTGGCTTCCTAACAAGTACAGCGTTAAGACTAGGCAGCCATAGCCTTTAGAGCACAGTATTATCTCCTGTGGGGACAGGTGAATCTGTGATTTTCTGACAAAATGACTTATCACCTTCCATATGCACTGCCATCCACCAGGCAAGAGTAATACTTCCCCTGGTAGGTTCTCTAGTGGGAACGAACAATTTTGATGGATAAAAGACTATCCCAAGATAAGGAGAGGGAAAGAAAAAATTTTATCAAAAAACGTGGGGTTTTTATGCATCTTATTGACAGGATGTGCAGCATAACCTGTTTCACCAAATGCAATCATCATTCAAGCCTTGAAGTGAAGGTCTATTTAATTTGATCAATGCTTTGCTGATTTATAAATTAAGCACCAGTGAAAACAGATGTAAAGGCTGTTCTTGGCTGAGACAAATGACCACTATTTGTATTTCTGCAGAGATGAACCCAAAAGACGAATCATATTAAATAGTGCAGTTTCTTGTTCTCACTATATTTTAGAAAGGAAGCCTTTGCTGTAATGAATGGCTGCATTTTTTTCCTTTCATTCATCCCCAATTGCAAACAAATAACTTTCAGTCGAATCTAAAATTCAATGCTCTTAAAAGTAAAAAGAAGTTAAAGAACAAATTTTCCAAAAGAAACTACCTTTGTCGTTGAATACAGTAAAATAAAAAAATGAGAGAGCATGGCAGTTGAAGCTGAAAATATCCACGTACAGAGGAGAAATCAGAAAGTGACTACCAGGAGAATTAGACACAAGAAAGAAACATAAAAGACACAGCAGTGTGTGCTGGGGCTGAGTTCTTGAATATTTAAGGCCATTTCAGCTTCCTGCCCCACCTGAACTTAAAAGTTTTATGAAGAATTGAGGTGTTTGGATTCATTAGAGAGTAAAGAACTGCAAATTTTTTCTGTTTATTTAACAGAAAGGAATCAGTCCTTCTGATAACTTTAAATTAATAACAGAATTTATGTGAAATTAAGATACATTTTAGAGTGCAAAAAAAATGATGTAATTGGTCAATACTTTTTTCTGTTCTGTAGGCTAAAAATCATAAATGGTGGGGTTTTTTTAGACAAAATAAAGCTGTAAAAGTTGGAAAAACTGAATTTGAGATAAAAAAGAAACATATGCATCAGTTCGTTTTTTGCTGAAGTTCTTCTACAGTCTTCTGACTAAATTTTAATTTTAAAAGTGAAATGCAAATGGATGTTTTTAAATTCTGCAGTAAATCTTGGGAGAAGGGTTCATTTCTACGAATTTGCCCTTTGTATGCAGGAAGAGAGAAGAGATTTTATAGACCATGTCAGGCCCTGTATTCTCCATATCAATTAGACCCCTACATCTGTCTTTCTTCAGTGTAGCTGTAGAAGATATGCTTGATATCAAAAATCCTAGAGCTCCAGGAAGTCATGTATATTTGCAGAGATAAGACAGTAGCATTATCTACAAATATTCTCGTTATGTCTAACTGAAATAGAATGATTACTATGTGAGATATATCTAGACATGAGACATACCTGTTGCTGAAAAAAATATATATCAGTCAGATAAAGGATTAATTTTTTTAAGGTAGATTAATTTTTTTAAGGTAGTTAGTGACTCTAGTAGGAAGACCTACTGCATTTCTGATTTTCCTTCTCACAGTTTCCACGTATCTCTGCTCCAGCAGAGGGCCACACTTACCTTAATTGTATATGATCTTGATTTGAGACAATGGAGTGTCACGATTAAGGGTATAGAATTCGGGATTCAGGGTGTCTGAGTTGATTTCCTGGCTCTGATACTGCCTACCCATTTACATCCTTCTCATTATTCTCATATGCGAATCGTAGATTGCACAAGAACCTACCTTATAGTGTAGTTGTGAAGATTAAATACACTAACATTGGCTAAGCACTTCAAATGATGTCAAGTAAGTGCTCAGTTTTTATAGGTATTTTAGTTATTTTGGTGCATTGGCATAAGAAAAGTTCTATATTTTACAGAGTTTATTCAAAAACAGAATAGCTGATGTATTGACCCAAATATGTTAAACCTAATACATCTTGGAGTATCTAAGGGTTCTAGATATTTTTTATGTTTAATTATCCTACCCATTTATAATCTCATATTTGAAAAATATTTAAAAGATCAATTATAATGCTTCGTTTGATATTGTTCACAATAGCCAATATATTGCTCTTATTATTACTAATGCTTTATGAGAACAATAACCAGATATATTCACCTAAACTTTCCAATTTACTAATTCTATAAACAAATAGTTTTCTTTATTAAATAGAATTTGAAATAACATTAAGGGCCCATTACTTCTCGCTGGATCGCCATCATTCACTCTCAGTATTCCTTTGACTATTGTGATCTAAGAAACTCTGGCAATATTTCTCACAGTGAACTTTTGTTTTTTTTTCCTGTCCGACCCAAACTAACCTTCAGCCCTATGCATTTGTTTATTGGTAGCCTCCATCTAATCTTATAAAAACTTCCCAAATAGATAGATAATTGGCATTCTAGGAAATGTTTCTAAGCTACATACTTGTTTTATGAGTAACATGATTTTGCAACAGCAAACATTTATTCATTTAGATTATCCATCAGCTTGCCCAGTGCTGCTCTTGACCTTGTCTTCATGAAACATTTTCCTTTGGGAGTGTTCTTTTTATGACATCTTCAATCTTCTTTGCTCCATTGACTTCCCTCACTCTGCAAACAAACACACTATCTATTGTAATTTATCTCTCCAGATTATTATTTTTTTTAATTTATAAGATCTAGGGGGATAGTTGCTGCTGAATCAATATGTTATACCAATATAGATATAGATCAAATAATGTTGGCCAGGATGTTTAGTGGTGTTTGGTATACCTACTACCTTCAATCATCAATTTCGCCATTTGGAGATTAAACCTGCCATCCTTATTCTATCACAATTCCTTCATTTTTTAGCCTTTATATTTTGGTGCACTGTCACAGTTGTTCAACCACCCTTAATCATCAAATCCAATCTTTTTTTCACTTTCACCTGCCTTCAGCTTCGGCTTTGTTGAGTGATTTGGCCGTCAGAGTAAATGGATTTTTATTTTTCATTGAATTAACTCCGTTCTCCCACATCCTAACGATGCGCATTCTCCCACACAATGCTCAGGCCTTGGCTGTTCTTTTATTGAGAATGCAGAGTTTGCTGCCCCAAAAGAACCCAGTAAAGTATATTCTAGTGTTCATATCAGGGGCCTCGGTATCTGGTGTCCCGGCAAAGCTGGAGAAGGAGGAGCCTTGCCTAGGCACCAAGAAATGACTGCAAAGACAGGAAACTATAGTTGTTCTTTTTTTTAATTGTAGAAAAAAAAATGAATTAAGAGGAATCAAATATTACAGATTATACTTACACATATTCAAAAATTGGTTGAATATATGACTAATTTTTAAAATGTACGATTCAGATCCCCTCACTACGACCTTAGGTAAATAATACCTCTTGTCTTCCGTTGTTATTGCTTGTGGGACTTCCATAAACATTGATTTTCTGTCTTTAAAATGGGCTGACTGTGTTTGCTTTGGCTGATTCATAGGGCTATTCTGAGAACTGAATAAAATAATGTGTATAAATGTTCTCTGAAAATCCTATTATGTAGGTCTAGGCATCAGATAGATGGTAGGTTTTGAAAGACAAGAGGCATTATACCTTTGGCTGTCTGCTCTGCCTTTCTCGTGGTACTCAGCTAATATTTGTTGATTAAGCTCACACTAATAGTGTGTGGGTGCTATATTTCGATACTCTAGTGAAGTCTAGGATGTTAGATTTTTTACCGAAGCTCAAAATAGACCTGAGACTTATATGCACAATCAAAAGAATAGTGCTACCTTCTATTGTATGTGGTAAGTTTTCAAGGATCTTTTACATACACCACTGATATTCTTCTGCGTTCACAGCAAAACCCAAGAGCATGAACATCCCAGACACTTAATCCTGAGAGGTGGGAGTGTCATAGCCACAGTGAACATTAGAAGAGGTCACTGAAATTTTCTTCTCATTGTATTCCATTTCCAAACAAACAGTAGTTAAATAGTACAACAGTTTAAAATATTGGAGAGTTTTTAATACAGAGGGTCAAGAGCCACAGGCTCTGAAGACTGACCAATCACGAGCTGGGTCATTTCTACCCAGTTAATTCGCTTCTTTGATCTCCAGCTTCCTGGTACATAATTGGGGTGGGGGTGGGGGGCTACTTGGACCATCGGAGCAACAAGAGCCCTTTCACAGTGAATTTTCTTCTGTTTACCCACCCTGGAACTGTGTTCAGCCTCTGATTTTATACCTTTTGTTTTTCACTGTAATGTTGGCCACATTTGAGAAACACTCAAGGTATCTCTTGGCTGTTCGCCTCTGAACGTCATCATATTGCTGCACTGATTTTGTTAGAGGCTGCCATTAAAAACAATCATGATTTTTTTAAAGAAAAATGAGCAATCATTTGAGCTAAATGTTTACTTTGGAAGACAAATGGCTTGATATCTTAAGTGTTTTAATTGGCTCACTAAAAAACTGCCCGTTTGCCAAACTAACCATGAAAATAACTCATCTGTATATTTTTCTACTTTTTACTCTTCAGTCATCAGTGTGATTTTGGAATGGGGAGCTCTCGCCTATCTCTTTCAGCCATTTGGTATTTACTCTGCTAGTCATTTGATTAACTTTTGATCAATATGTCAGGTGCCTTAACCTTTTATTTCCAATAAGTAGCACCGTGCCCTGCATATATTAGAGGTTTAATAAAATGTTTATGATAATAACAGCGATTATTCATAGAATGCTTAATATGTACTAAATATAATTACAGACATTTTGACATATATTAAGTGAGTTAAAAAGGTAAATATTATGTTTATATATTTTACAGATGAGGAATATGAAGTACAAATAGATTAAGTAATTATCTTTATCTTCTACATACTGGATGAGATTCTCAAATTTATTCCGTTCATCAGTAAACTATTTTTCGAAATACCTATTTCTATATTCTTTACCTCCAACATATATTTTAATTGTTTAACTCTTGTTTAAAATTTCCACATACGCGTCCTTACCTTATTTACATTCATATTTATTTGTTTTCTTCTCTCTTCTCCATTTGTCTGCTTCACAGAAGCAGTTCTTCTTACAGTAGATCGTTCTCTGGATCTCAAGTTTCCCTAACATAATTTTTAAGGTGGCATGTTGTTTTTTTCTCTTGTGGACTGGGGTCAGTAAACAATATAAGGTACCCATGTCCCCACTCCGCGTCTCCCTGGCTAATTTGAAGTCTGTCTCACATCCAGCGGTGACCATGATGGTAGACACGCACTGCTCCATTTTTGGCTCCACGCTGTGGTGCTAAGGTGGAATATTTCCTGCTGACTGGCCTTGATCCACTGAATCGATGGATAACGGATACCGAATTATATAAGATGCAATGCAAAGCCTGAGATATTATAAGGATTTCCTCTCTTATTCCATCCCCAGCCTTCAGTGATCTGAGCTTTGGGGACTTAAACTCACATAACACAATGTACCCCAATCAATACCTTTGAGTCATGTTACTTTCTGGGGAGATTCTCCCACTGAAAAGACCGAGAAAGATAAAAGCACTGGGCAGTAACAAAATGACTCCTTTTGTCTGCTGGGCACAGACTCTGAACTTACAAGATACTGAAGTGTGTTCATCATGTTCATCTTAACCTGCCTGATTTGTTTGGAAGAAATTTCTCCAGTTCTGGCAATAGGCGGAATAGCAATCTTAGATTTGGGGTCGCTGGCTTTCCTTCTTTTTCTGGGTCATCAGAGATACTCATACAAGCAGTTATAAGTATTCAGCATAGTTTAATTCAAAACATGTATACTGAATGGCTGCGAAGTGCCTCTCGTCCCAGGTTGCAGATAAAGCAGTGAGCAAGACATATTACTGCTGCTTCCGTGGGCCTTCAAGGTCAGGCGGGAAAACACACTTAACAAGTTATAATCTATGCATTACGAGTGTGTGGAAATGGAAGAGCAGGATACTAGGCATATTTACAGTAGTCAGGTATCATCTCAAAATGCCCAAATTATTTTATAAGCTATCTTTACCTTTCTCCATGTTAAAAAAAAAGAAATCGGTTTTGTTTTTCTTTGGTATGCTTTGCTTTTGAGAGCCCACAGCAATTGTAATTACTTGAAAACATCAAATATTTTTCTCCCATGAGCATCCAATCAAATAAAATAGCATGCTCTTAAAATAGTGGCATTAATTCTAGAAGGTTTTTCTACCTCCTTAACTTTTTATAAAAGAGACACTTAACTGGCCACAGTGATCATACTTCTTTAAAGAACTGTTTACTATCAGACTTTCATGTTAAAACCATTTCATTCCCACGGGGTAGGAGGCGGTAGAAGGTTCTTTTGTTTCCAGTCAGGTGACACATCAGGTACTCCATGTCATCACTCCTAACACACCTAGGAATGTTTCTCCATTTAAAAGGACAACAAATGACAGGATAATATTAACAGTAATGTAATCACAGAGGGCAAACCAAAGAAAACAGCCTTACTCACCTTTGACGCTTATATTAAACACTGTGGCTTGTACCAAGATGGACAAAATATGTTCTTCAGATGGAAAATTTGAGGTTTTGAACTCACTTCCCAACACACAAATGGGTTCAATGTCACCCCCGTTCTGTCATTCTTTCTCTATTATTTAACATATGAAAAACCTAGCATCTACTAATACAACCATAGACTAATATGAAAGAGTGTAATTAGTGCATATTATTCTAAATCCTAGGGGAAAAAAATAATTGGACAAGGCTTTATTTTATATATATATATATATATATATATATATATATATATATATATATATATATATATTTGCTATTGATTAGGCACTATTCAATACCAGCACTGTATTGTATTTATAATTAAATCCATGTGGATTAACTTGTTAATTATTTGAAGCAAAGTACAAGCAGCAAAATGGAGGCATGAATGGAATTTAAAGGACCTGTAAGATGAAAGTATTCATCGAGTCTCCACCTAAACTATTCTTTGAAGGAGAGTGAAAAGGCACACCAAGTACATTTCAGAGTAGCGGGTTGCAGATGCAAAAAAAAAAAAAAAAAAAATTTTAATCATCACTTGTTATTAAACAAAATAAAACATCACTATTGAGTTTATGTAGTATCATTCTTTTTGGAGAATTCAAAATACTTTCCCACTCTTGAAACAATTATAAATTCATAGCATTTCTGAGACTTAAAGTGTATACTGGGGTTGTTTGCAGACAAATGTATTGAGAGTTTAAATCACATACTCAAGGTCATCCAGTTATCCAAGGAAAAAGAAAAGTCAGATTTAAAATTTTCCAGCTGCTCATGATTTAGCACTATTTTGTGCCATCCTGTATATAACTTAGTGAAATGTGATCCCTAATGTGGTTCCTCAGAGTGAGACTTTTCCTGTCATCCTAGTCACTTCCATCACAAAAGCAGTAATGGTAAAGAAAGTAAGTCAAAATTATTCTGAAAACTCAGTGTGAAAGCCTTTAACTTGCAGTTAAGTGGGTTGAGGACATGACTAGGTTGCTCTAGAAAAAGTCAAGGTGAAGACCATCAAGAAAAGAGGTTTTTGTTCATCTACCTTGGGACATTAGCCCATGGAAGAGGATTTTGATTATGGCTCTGAGGCAGGATTTTTAATGGACTCTCAGAAGAGAGCAGAACCCAGGTTCCACAGTAAGGATTTTACTCAGCCTCCAAAGGGCACCCCCAACTCTCAGAGAGATGCCAACTCTCATACCCTCAATCTGAGAGAAAGATGAACTGCTATGAGACCATTTCAGAGGAATTCACCTTTTAGGATGGGGGAATGGCAATTTCATTCCTGAGATTGATCTGGATGACAGGTCAGTGTGGTTAAAAGGTTTCTGTTCTGCTGGGTCCCCTCTGACCCTTCGTGTGGATGAAGACGGCAGGCTTTGGGCGGGCTTGTATTGACTACACCTCTGGGTGTTCGTGGGTTGCAGCCTGTTCTATTGCCCAGGCAGGAATATACAAGAGGCCAGGAAATAAACACACTAAAGCAACAGGGAAGTCATCCCTAGAAGTTCCTCCATTGTCCCTGTCCAGTCTGCCTAAAAAAACTTGGGAACTGGTTCAATTTACTTGCTTATTAGATTATTAATTTAATGATTAATTAGGTCTAATATGTTTTGTTTTATGTTGTTTTATGGCAATGGTTCCAAAATGCTGTCTAATCATCAGAAAAATCCCCCACCCCAATAATTCTCAGATGAATCCATGAGATCTCTCTCTCTCTCTCTCTCTCTTTTTTAAATAGCTTTCTTAGTGATGCAGATGATGAGTCCACTTTGGAGATCATTGGCATAAAATGTTCATTCATTTTGAGGATGAAAGTGTCACGTCTTTTTCGTATTCCAGAACAAACTGGTCTATTAATCTAAAGGTTTCATAGAGTAACTTTTTTTTTTTAAAAAGTAAGCCCAAATCTAAGCAAAAGTAAAGATTCTACCCATGATATGATGATATATTTATTGGCTTTTGTTGTTTCTTTCTTATTAAAAAAAAAGATAGTATTTTAATGTATTATAGAATTTAAAGTTCAGAAGTACATCAAAGAGAAAACTTCAGAACAATCGAAATTAATATGTTGATGTATCTTTACTTTTAAAATTAATATACTGTCTGTGTCCTGCGAGCTTCTTTTTGTACTTTCCATTTCATTATAAATATTTCTGCATTTTATTGAAAATTATTTTTAAAGAATGTTAATTATTCACATATCATCAAGCATGTAGATATAATCCAAAGGCCACTACTGAGAGTCTTGGTAGATAAACAGGCACCTACATCGGATAGATTATATGAATTCCCTTCCTCCCCCAATACACCCCATCATCTCACATGACCAAACGGAGCAGCGGCCCAGATCCTACCAAACTTTAGGCATTCAGTGCCTTAGCTTACACTTTACTTTTTCTCCACTTTTCTTTCTTGGCCACCTGTAATGACCAAGAATTTTCAATCCTGTTTTGTAAAACACAGCCAACCCGTGGAATCCAGCTAGTATATATCCACTGTGACATTCTCTGTTGTTACTTAGCTTCCCAAACTATTGACCCAAACTAGTTTTTACATACATCACCATCTTCCTCATGTCTTTACTTCCATTTAATACTTACTGATATTAAACTTCATGTTCTATTATTAAAATAATTATTTTGGTAGTATTGTCAACTCCATTTCACATTTCTCCCTGTATCATCTCTATTGAGAAAATCTCTATTTCTGAATGACTACAGCTACGTGTTCTTTCTACGAATCGCACCAGAGCAACTAAGTGTAGATGAAGAAAATCGTAAAGGCTGGCAGCCTGGGCATATGCATTTGCCCACTGTCTTTTAACAGACCCTCTGAAAATAGCCAGGATGACAAAGAATAAAAGCCATATAAACCTACAAGGTCAAGGCGATGAAGAATAGACAACAAAGAACGAGAGAGGTGACAACGTTTTAGAAGGCGGGAGAGGGGTGGAGGATGGCTTCTCTGAGTGGAGCTGGCTGAAATCTGAGCACCCAAGGGAGGGCTCCCCAGAGGCATAGGGCCTTCGCCCTGCATCTCCCCAGAAGGCCCAGTGGTTAGAGGCCCTGAGTACCCCACTGGCAGAATGGAGCACTAGGTTAGAAAAATAATTTGATGAAAGCCTGTAAGAAGCTCTTAGACATCCACTCTCCAACTGCTTCTCAGCACCCCACCCCACCCCACCCCACCCCACCCCCTTCCCCGCCCATTCAGGAGGTCTATTCTCTGGAGAAATTGTGCCATAGACTCTGGATAAAGGAAGAGCAGGTTGAGCAGAGGGCAGCCATCTGGTGCTACTCCAAGAATCGCCTGTTTGCATATTTAATGGTAAAAATCCTGTTTTCCTTTTCCTTCGCAGCTCCCAGAACAGCAGTTAATCTTAGCTCTTCCCCGTGCCAAACTCCCACCCCCAACACAAAGTCTCTCTCAGTGGCAAAGCTGAATGACACCAGAATCAAGTCCTAGAAATTCTATAATAGGGCAGCACCAAGAAAAGGAACCTCATTGCCTTGAAATATAGGCTATTAGTCAACCAGTCCAGCCCGTGCCAGAAACCCAGTGATCATCCTGTTAGGACTTTTCCCTGAAATACACTTAGAAAGATAAGAATAAACAAATGTGGAAGGAAGCCACTAATATGAAAGACAGATAAAACCAATAAATCAACAGATTCAAGCAGGAAAATAGAACTCAGATAAAACAGAAACTGTGGAAAGCGGAAGAAGATGCTTAATTACATTTGATGTGTTCAGAGAGTTAGGAAATGTTTATGAAATATGATTAGAGAAAAAAGAGTGTTAAGAAATTTAAAATATAATACTCAAAAATGTTAAACACTAATAAAAATGTTAAAACATAAAGTCAGAGCACCTCACAGAAAATAGAATATAAAGATGAGGAGAGGAGGCAACCAAAGTTCAATGTAAGGATCAATTCAGGAGGTTCAATAGCCAAATAATAAGAGTTGCAGGGAAAAAAAAGAACAGAGTAAATAGAGCGGGGAGGGAACTGTCAGAAGAAATAATGCACAAAAACTCACCCAGATTGATGAAGTGTCAGGTACAGTGAATGAGAAAAGAGCCGTACAAAGGCCCCTCCATGGGGAAATTTCAGAAAACCTGGGATGATGACACCATCTGTGAATGTGACAGTTCACATACAGAAAATGGGGGCGACAACCAGAAAAACACTGGGGACTGGAAGGTGATGGAGATATCTAGAGGATAATAAATCTTCCGACTTACTAGATTACATGATTTTCAAACCTGCGTTCCAAAGCTAACCATCGCTAAAAATTGATTGTGAGGGTAGTATTTCAAACAAAAGATCTCGAAAATGTAACATCTCGCACACATCTTGCCCAAGCAAACTGAGGGAGGAAATAGAGGAAGAGGATGACGTAGGATCCAGGAAACAGACCTGACATTGAGGAGAAGCCCTAAAAATTCTCAGAAAATAGGCCTAGAGAGTGAGCAGTCCAGGTTGGCCCAAAGAAACAGGAAGGAGCCTTGGGATATCTCCAAACGAGAGTCTGTCGAGTGGAAAATTGTATTGAGAAGGAAGATATGGGACACTTTAAGAATTAGCTACAAAGCCTATAAAACTTAGTATATTAAATAAATTGAATAATTAACTCCAGGGGGGGGGAAATAGTAAATGCATAGTTAATCTTTATATACTGTTTGTTGGCCCAGCAGTGAACAGAAATATTTAATAGTAATAAAATTATTAACTCTGCATATTGATTTAATTATAGAGTAGTAGAGGCAGTAAGGAGCTGCTGTTTGTTTAACGCAGTGAAATTTTTAGCTATAACAATAAAATAGACAAATCAAGATAACACCACATTTTATATTATTAATAAAAATGGAAGTTCACACTAGAAGAAACTGTTAAGGAAATGGGAAGTATTTGGGAGCTTGAGTGCAGCGTGAGTTTTTGAACAATATGCATGCAATACGTTAGTGAAAATAGCAAATGCCCCCTTGTTCACACACACAAACACGTATGACCTCGTGAAGATTCTGTTACATGTGTCTAGTTTCAGTGATCTCTGACGGTCAGTAATTACTCCACTTTTATGCTTTCTCATCTCTGCCTCAAGTCTCCCACCCCACAGTGCCACCTCTGCCAATTACTTACCCTCAGAGTCTTTTATAAGCCTCATGATCAGAGAACTCCCAACAGCAAATAACCGCCCTCATGTGCCACATCGTCTCTCAGAAAAGACCCTGTTTGTCCATGGGCCGTAGAATCCTTTCCTTCTCCTCTTCCCAATCTCCTCTATCACGCCTTCTCTTTTTATCAGACACCAGCCTCTCCTTGCCTACTGAATTGTCAACAAGCATGTGCTCATAGCGACACCCTTAAACAAACATCACTCTCACCTGTTCTGGCTGTCTTTCCTGCTCCCAGCAAATTCCTCCTCAGTTTCATGATAAAACTTCTCAAAAAAGTTGTCCATACTCACAGTCTCCAAATTGGTCCTTCCGTTGGCAATGCACCCTCTCTGATTCTACTATATACATAGTTGCTTACATAGTAAAGTAACTGTAAACGTAGTTATTCGTCCACTGTCTTTCTGCACATCTCCCTCCCTCCATAAAATGTGCGCTTCATGAGGTCAGGACTTTCTCTTCCGTGTGGCTATCCAAACGCTGAGACTTAGCACCTGGCCCTCAATAAATACTTTTAAACAAATAAATCAAGTTTAAAATCTTATTTCAAAAGAACACAATGATATTTTTTAAAATATGTTTCAGTATATAGTGTATGTTACACAATATGGAACATACAGTGGGACAATGATTTGAATAAATTTTTTTAAATCTGTTTTTAAAAACATTTGATTTACTACAAATATGCAATTTGAAGCAAATGAAAATCTGTATTTTATGATTTTGCACCAATCTGTTTTTATAGTCTATATACCATGCTACACAAATAGCTAAATATTTAATAACATAAACACAGCCAATGCATGCTACATGTCAGTTCTCATTGCCTGAAATTCTGAATTTTAGTGCATACTTATTTTCTTACAAATATGGCAAATAGTTAAAACTATATACATTTTTTAATAGAAAATGTTGCTCTGTAGATGGAGTGTGATAAAAATCATCTAATATCAGAATTTATTATAACAGAAACTGCTGAAATCTAAGGAGAAGATAAGGCAAATTCTCTTTGATAAAAACTCATCATCAGCATCATCGGCCGGCTCTTACCTTGCCCTTCCCCCCACCCCCACCCCCGCCAATTTCTCTCCCTCCCATACCCCAGTATTCCAGTCCAGGTGGTTAAAAATCCATTTTCCTTATGATACTTTCACAACATGAAATAGCCCCTAACAGAGTCATTTTTCTTCCACTGCTGCTGGCCATGCCACCCTGTTCTTATCCGAGAGATTTCTCCTCCGTGCCAACGCCAGCCACACCACCAGGTGTTACACATTAAGTCCATCATTCTTCATTTTGTCCAAGGGTGAGGTCATTACATAATCTAACAACACAGATATATAAAGAATGAAAATATGTACTTCTATTCATATATTTTTTTTAAAGTAAATACTACTTACTGTCTGCTGTTTAGAGTCGTAATAGAAATTTTTTCCTGTGCTCTATTTTGGGATTTTTTGCACGTTTTTGAGCGAGATTAATCTATGATCATATGTATATGGTCCCCTTGACTATATAGCAGAGAGATGTAGCTTTATGAAATAAGTTAATTTATCTTAATCATTTCATATATTTAGGGTAGATATAATCTGGTAAATACATTTATTAAATATGTGAGGGAAATCACATAGGCCAGTAAATATATTAAGGGATTACCTGTTAATAACCATGTATTTCTTCAGTGTTATTGCCATTTTACATTTTTAGAAGAGTTTATGTAACTTGAGGGTGACTTACTTACTCATTAAGGAGAAAATTCATCAGTACAGTGATTTGGAAGGAATCTTACGTTTTTACTGTTATCCTACAAGGCCCTCTGCCCTTTATACTGATTGGTTTGCCTTTTCCTCGTGGATCATAGCTGCATACAGATAGAAGAGACAGTTTTTACAAAATCCTACACCACAGTGTGGCCTTGTATTCAGTGTTCTGGTAATTTATTTAGGATTTTGGGATCCGTCAGTGACAGTGTTCCCTGATTTTCTTCTATGCATAGTATTTTTTGAGATTCTGTTATCAGGCAAACATTACCTCCCTAAAGTAAATTGGGTAGCTTGTTATTTTCCGAAACACCATGGATAGCTTAGGATTTACCTTTTCTCGAAACTTTGAAAGACCAAAAGAGCAAAAGAGCCTCATCCTGGAACATTATTATATGTTATTGAACGACTCTAGATTTCTACTGTTTATATTAATTGTATAATTTATAGTAGTACAAAAATCATTCATTTCTTTGAGGTTTTCAAGTTTCAGTCACATAGTTTAATATAGATATGTATGTGTATGCAAGTAATATATAAGTAAATTTCTTTTCTACACATTATATGTAATCTATATGTATTTAAAAATTAACATTTATGCTTACCAATGTATTTTAAATATACATACATATGTAATATGTATGCATGTGTGTTCATGTGTGCATAAAATTTCAGTAATAACAAATGCAGTGAAGAAAAATAACTAGGGTGGGCAGATTGTTAGAAAGAAGATGAAAAAGTGATTCTGGCTATGGAATATTTTAAATAAACTTGTCGATTAAGATCTGTCTGAGAGGGTGTAATTCGAGCCAAGATCACAATTCCATGTTAGCGCAAACTATTCCGAGATTTGTGCAAACTGCTTATATGTCAGAAAAAGTAGAAAACATGAAGTCCCTGAGGCAAAAACAGGCTTTAATGTTTTAGGGACGAGCCCTGCCATATCGCGAGGGATTGAGTTTGGAGTCTAACAGATGCACCTAGAATAAGGACTAGATGACAGAAGGCGCTTAATAATTGCTCTCTGCACAGAGTGCAGCGCTTAGACTTTTTCCTCAGTCCAATGGAAAGTCACTAGAAGATTCTTTGTTTTCCACTAAGGAAGTCAAGGGCCTCGCTGCTTTACCGGAGGTCAAAGTGTGCCGTGGGCACCCATGGCTTCTCACCCTGGCCCTGTCACCACCCTGGCTGGTGGAAGTCCCCATTCACTGCCTGTCCTTTCTCATTGTCAGCCTTACCATTTGGTGCTTACGTGTGTTTCCGTGTGTATTTTAATGGGCAGGAAAGAGAACATGGAATAGGTCTTGCTGGAATTAGAGGTCAGAACCTACGTTTTCAAAGACAATTCTTTCATACGTCGTATGATGACAGAAGAAAGCTTTCAAATACCTATTTCTTACAGATACAACACTCCACAACAGAAATGCAATGCCTTTGCCTTCTTCATGTTAGAATAACACTAGTTTCTATTGACTCTCAGCCCATTTTTAATTGCTCGGTTTGTGAATTAGTTAGCTTCCTCGCTCTTCTTTTTTTCCTCCCCACTCCGACTCCAGGGAAATTTTCTTCATAACAACTGAAAAAAATTAGGAGACGTGGATGATTTAAAACATCAATTTTAGGAATTTTTTTTTTTTGTTCTGGTATCACATCAGCTACAACACCACACCAACCTGTTTGAACAAAAGGGAAACAGAAAGACATTTTTATCTGCTCTGTTTTTACTCTGAAGTAATTAAAGTTGTTTCTACCCTGTTGTAATAATTTGAAATAATCTATGAATGTGCTTCCTTCCTACATTTGCAATTCCGTGCAACTTGACTATCAATTCAAGTGGAAATTACAATAAAAGCCACACAGGAGCATGTGATTTGCATTTTCAAATGCTCATTCCCTAAAGACAGAATCTGATAATATACGCCCTACTTTTGTGAGGAAGTGAAATTTCACAAATATATCACAGCTATCCATGTGATATAATGACAACCTCAAAAGAATATTCTAAAGCAATAGTTCTCAAAGTGTGGCCCCAGACCAGCAGTCAATGTCACTTGAGAAATTGTTAGAAACGAAGTTCAGGGATCACTACACACTTAAATCAGAACTCTGGGGATGTGCCCAGCAATCTGTTTTCACAAAATGTTTAGGTGATTCTGATGCATACTAAATTGTAAATAACTGGTATACTGATTAAACGGGATAATATACATACAAAATAAAAGTGCCTTGATAGCTGTAACACAAATCCATGTGTTAAACTACCATTATGGTGATGATAGTGAATATTTTCAGTAAATACCTGTGAGCAGGATTATGCTAATTAGAGCATAGGAATGTATAACAGGTATATTCACCTTGAAAAAAATTATAGTCTAGAAAGATTTATAAGGAAAGAGACAATTGCAGAACTCTGTGCCAAGTGCTGTGACAGGAGTCTGCAGAGTGGCCAAAGGACCGAAGATAGTATATTTAAGATTGGCAGGGGCTCAGAGGAAAGCCTCCCAGGGTAAATGTTATTTTGTCCGTGTCTTTACGGGTCAATATGAGTCAGCCATATTGATGAGGAGTGAAGCCGTCTTCCAGCCAATGCGAATAAATAGGCTGGAGAGTCCGAGAAGGATGGAAGAGTATATCTCTCAGGTGAAGGGCTTCTTCCAATAAGAGTACAGGGAGCAAAGGGAAGATTGAGATCAACCAGCTGTGCCACCGAGAAGTCAGGTCATAAGACGGCCTTTGTGTAAAACCACATCATCTGCACAGGGTCCAGAAAGCTGTGAGAACGTAGTGAAGGGTTTGAACCAGGGAAGTTGACTATGTGACTTCAGTCAGGAGGCAGAAAATCCAGTTAGGAGCCGGTAACAGCATTAGAGAGACGAGGGTCTTTGGCCATGTGGCCGAGCAGGATGGGGCAGGAGGCCACATGTATGATTTGGAGGTAAATCGATGGAACGTTGGTGGTTGCAATGATGAAGTGGAGGAATGGATGCGGGAATGTGGAAATTGTTTTTAACCTATACGTCTTTTTTTTTTTTTTTTTTTTACATAGAATCTCTTTCTGGTGCTAGAAATGTCAGATTTCAAAATAGAATTAAGATTTCTTTTAATATCATAATTATGAGTAAAAATGCAATCAAATCTGTTCTCCCCGTTATCCTGAGTCAGAAAAACGTAGTGGATCAGGTCATCAAATTTACATTTATAATCTCTCCTAAATCTGAATATGCAAATGGCAACATTTTTATGAAATAACCATTCCTCTGCATTAACACTTAATTTGTTCTTTTATTGCTTTGGCTCTGGTTGAAATTCAAGTAGTTAAAAAAACAGAGTGAACCCTCTGCCAGTTCCCACCGAAGCGGTCCATGAACACATGCTTGGAAAATGTGTGGCTCTTCCCTCGTTTTTCCTGGCAGCGAGACGCGTGCTAGGGCCTACATGCAAATGACAAGAAGGATGGGAGGAGCTTTTGTTCCAGGTGTGAGTAATGAATAGGTGTTGCCCAGCCCACCCAGAGATAAGTTATTCAGAATCCCTGGGTTATATAATCTCCTAATAGCAGAAGACCTGTTAGAATGCAGGCTTGGGCTGAGAGTGTTTAATTATATTTTATTTCTGCCTTTCTTCTGTTTGTGTTAAGAAAACAGGCCCTTATGCATGGATAGAGTGGGACATTTATCTTTCTCTTTCAGATGGACTCTCCCTAATACTTCTCAATTTTATAAACTTTGTTGGAGCTAATTAGTCAAGGAAGAAATTAGTCCAAACAAATTAATCACTGGTGCTCAGTGTGGAATTTGGGGGCTTTGTGGCTCAGAGATTACTTAGTGGCTTCTTGCGTTTTCTCATTTTCCGTTAAATGAATTCACCCATGACAATAAGGATGGCTTGGTAAGGGCTTAGCTCAGTTGTCCCACACCCCTTCTGCTGGCACAGGCTCAGCACGTGGCCCTGAAAACACTTGGTCTGAGCTGATGCTGTCATGCTAAGTTTGGACAGCACCACTCTCTCCTGCCTTGGGGTACATACTTCTGATGGGTAGAAACCTCGGACGGTGTCGTGTTGAGGAATGGTCATTGAAGACACAGCGTCTTCAGCGCCTGCTTTTTCTTCCCCTACCTGTGTAGCTGGATCAAGAACCTTCAGACATACTCATAGGCAAAAGCATTTTTCAAATGGCATAATGAATAAGCCATAGAAACAGAAGCTGTGGCAATGGCGTTTTGCTGCTTCGTAAGTCTTAACCGATGCTTGGATGCCAGCTCCCTGGAGGGCTGGTCGTTTAGGGCGTAAGGTCAGCAGAGAATAGGCATGACCATGATTTTACAGCAGAAAGCAAAAGGCTGGGTGTGAGCTTGGCGCGGATGACACCTGACAATCTGCAGCATACTTTCCTGTGCATTACTTAATTCTCGTACACCTTCGGTGAGGTGAGATGTAATTGTTACTGTTTATAATAGCAAACTGAAGTCATTTGATTCTCCCAGAACCACATCACTAGAAAGTGGGAAAGTTTAGCCTCAAACCTGGGCAGCTCACTCTGTGACTTAGTCTTTTCCCAGCACCAACCACAGCTGCCCCGTCCGCACTCAAGATAAAGCTGAATGTGATGAATGGACATTTTCAGATCATTAAGGCCAGAAATGTCTTCTAGTGCTACTCTCCTAACAGCCGAAAATTGTAAAGTTAACTACCATTATAAACAGCTACGTTCCACCTTTGGGAAAACTGTGGGAAGCAAAGCCCTGTACTGAACAGAACATCGCCTGAAGGGACAGAGAGAAATAGTTAAAAATTTCATTCAGGATGGACCCCTGGGTGACTTGCTACTCATCCGCTCTGTGCCTTTAACTGTAAATGGGGAAATAATTCCTATTCTGTAACATTATTGTATTCAAAATATTAGATTACAGCATTTAGAATACTGTTGAACACATAGCAGATATTCAATTGTAATTCCTTTTGGACTTTATATATTGCAGTTTTCTGAAGCATGGAATGTAAGTGTAGAATGATGCTGGCTCCTGTAAACAAAAATGGTCCACAAAAATTTAATAGTCATAACATGTTGCTGTAAAAATGCCTAATAAAAAGAAAAACAAGTCTACTGCTATAATGCAAAATTATAAATCTAATCTGAAATATATTCAGAATGCATTCTGCTTCTATAGGGATTTTTTTCTACGTCCTTAAAAACTACAGTCTTAGTGTAAGTATGGCTGAAAAAATATAGTGTAATAAAGAATTGGGAAATCTAGAGGTTAACTTAGGATCCCAATAGCAACTTATATTTGAACATATTTCTCAAGATCCCATCAGTTATAGATGATTCCTATATTCTTGGATGACCAATTTTTCTGAAACATTGTTATATAATACACACATATGTAAAGACTTTATTCTTTGGAATAAATATAATTTAATGTATCACCCATTCTATAAATGTATAGTTGAGATTACATTTTTTTCACTTTCTGGATCTGAAAAAATAAAGATTCCTGAAGCAATTCTTTTATCTTCTCCTTTAGCACTTTTCTTTACTTTTCTTATATTTCATATATTTCATTTTCTACTTTGTATCTCAGTTATTTTTATACAAATTTTCAAAGATGTCTTGTCCATCCTTTATATATCTAGTAGAGTTACCTTATACACAGCAGACATTCAATAAACATTTTATGAATAAGGGATCATTGATTTAATGAGGAGAATTCAGGGATCAAAACAGAAGAGTAGAAAAGCTAAAGATATGCTCGTGTTCTGGTAATGGGAAGCCCAACTCAAATGGCTCAGACGATGGCAGAATTTATTAACTCGCGTAACTAAAGCGTCTGAATGCAGAGCAGACTTGGGACGTCAGCTGATGGAGAAGTTTGCAATGCTATTAAGGTTGTTCCTCCTTTTCTCAATTTCATAGGCTGTCTCCCTATTGGTTTATTTTATCCTCAGCCTGGCTTTTGTAACAAAGTAGTAGCAAAAGGGCTGCCTGAGCTCACAGGGCTCCATGTTCCCTTTTTCATATCCGGATTAGAAAGAAGAATTTCTTACCACCAAGTAGCCATCACAATGTACCTCGTGATGACAACATTCTAACTGGACAAGCCAGTGACCTGTGAACCAACCCCTAGTGATTAGGAATAATCAACCCATGTGGTGATCGATAGAGTCTTGAGACAAAAACGCTACACCAGGGAGAATGAGATAACCCCAAAGGTCAGGTTTGGGCTTAATCCCAACCAACCCATAGAAACGCTTACACTTCGGAGTAGGGAAGGGAAGGAGTGTGGGTCGTTAGATGAATTCAGGGGAGGCAGTCACAACACACTCTATGATTGGGTAATCGTTTGAACTTCCCTAGTTACAAAAATGTTTATACTCACTAGGTATATGAAATAAGTGACAAAAGACACAGCCCCTCTTAGTTCAAAATAAATCAGATTTTTCTTATATGCATTTTGGTTATGGGTACTTTCTGGGGGGAAAAAGGTGATTTTTTTTCCCTTCTGTCAACCGTAACAGTTAATTTTATTGGTTAAACTGATTCTAGTGACTCACTATAAAAATATAAAACCTCCAAATAATTACATCACATCTAACATTTATTTTCTCCCTTCTTGACATTAAAACAAAACAAATAAGCATTCCAATTTGGATTAAGGTATCTTAGACTTAACATAAGAATTACATAACGTTTATGGTCTATATCCTTTTAGATTATACAAGAAGTAAAATCACAGTTGTATTCAGCTTTGTTCAGTCATAAAATAGCTAGAGACTATTTAGAAAGGGCTATTCTACTCCTTAATTAATTGTCAAGCAGATATGCTGAATCTCATTGTCCCATTCTTTTAGGCGCCTTATTTTTAGCATCAGACAATTATGCAGTCTCCCCACCCATACCCACCCCGCTCCAACACCCAACCACCCAGCTCCTCATAGCTCTGCCTAGGGTGCCCGCGAGGACCGGTTCTCTCTGGTTGCTCTCTGCCTACCCAAAAGCACACTGAATTCTTCTCAACATCTCATCTGTTCTCCCGATTTTAATGGAGTGTAGAGCTCAGATTGCCACAATTACTTTGACCACTGAATTATCTGTAGAGGAGATTTAGTATGACAGAGATGAAAATGTATGTTAAATAAATATTCTTACTTGCTCTTTCTGTAACTGAGCAAATGTTTCTCCTTGATGCATAGGGATGAAGGAGAAGGAAGAAAGCAACAACAAAAAAATTAAACTAAAAAAAATGTTAATTTCTGAAAATTAAATATCTGTATGGGTTGTTTATATAGATAGCTGAGCTTAAGGATGTCCATGATTCATTGTCGAAAGTAAAAGCCAGTTAGTTACAGAGAGATGTAGATGCTTCTATTACAGAAAACAGACATGCAATCCATCTTTACGTGTGCATGCGTGTGTGTGTGTGTGTGTGTGTGTGTGTGTGTGTTCTATGAGAAGGTGAAAGGGGTAGAAGGAGACATATTGGCTGTTTATATTAGTTACATCGGGAGGGCGAAATTGCATGTGCAAATGAAGAGTTGTGTTTTAACATGTATTTGTGCATAATTTCACTTATTCCTTTAAGTGTGTGTTATTTCAATATGATAAACATCGAATGAGAAGGAAGTGATAGTTCAGGATTCAGTTTGGTGTAGAGATTGCAATTTTCAATTCAAGGAACGAGTTGTTCCTTGACTACAGTTTTTTGAATCATAGATTTTACTGGGTAATTTTTAAATTTCAGTAATTTCTATTCCTATTTCAAAATTGATATCTATTAAAATTCACAAACAATAAGTCATCTCGAAAATATGTATAGAAAACAATTGGTTTCAAGATGGCAGACTAAGGCACAAAATATATTTAAGTGGAAACTTTTGGGGATAATATACTCATTTACCTCTAAAATAATGAACTTTTTCAAAGGATTTTGTAGTATAAATATCTAACTCAAAATTTTATTCGTACTTCTTAAATTCAAAATTTCCTTGGCCAGAATTTTAGCATATTTCGAAACTAATTTTGTCACTTAAATAAGGTACATTCCTTTCTATTACTTTTCTCATGTCGATAAGATTATATCACCATTATTTATTTAATGTTCTTTGGTAGAATAAATAAGTACATAAAAATTCAGTGATATGTATTTATGTACCTATTGGGAAGAAGGTTGTATCTTGTTATTTTTGCAAGTAAACTCTATCAGTCTAAAAACAAATTGCCTGTCATAATTTTTCCTTTTATCCATAGTATCTATACCTATTTCTGTAAAATTAACATCAAAATTTTTTCAGTATAGTTGAAAAATCTTTTTTAGTAAAGAACTGTCCAAAGAAAAGGTCACTTACTACTCTATTTTTCATCACTGGGAGATACATATATAGAGATAGATTTTTACACATGTATATGTACATATGTGTATCTCTATACAAAACAGATAAATACAACTACACAGATAAATAGAAGCTAGACTGAAAATGGGTACTAGATGGTGTTGATACTGTTTATCCATGTAGTTTGGCTTTTCTCCATTTTTTAAAACTGGTATTCCAAGATACTGTCCACTGAAATTTTTCTTAATAGGCATATTTGAATACTTACAATTTGTCTAAAGTGAAGATAACTATATTTCTGATGCCAGAATTCTAAAGTATCCCAGTTAACTCAGAACGAAAAAGTATCCCCTATGTCTAGGCCACACCAGAATGTGCACGTGAGAAAGACTGACATGGAGAATCATGCTGTCAAATGAGGACTGGCAAGGAATATATCCTAAAGTTTGTGAGAATTAAAAAAAAAACAAAAAACAAAAAACGAACAAATACTGCAATCTACAGCAATTCAAATTAATTTAAATATTAATTTCAGGGACATCAAAACAATCAAATTGTCTTAAATTTCTACCTTGTAAAGAATACTTACTAAGGAATGAAGGCATTCTCATAAACCTCCTTGAACCCCTCAGCTTTTTATATTTAATAAAAGCAGTGGTTTTCGTGAAGGAATTGCTGTTGAGCATTCCGATTTTCAAGTTCAAAAGCAATTGAGAGAAAGTGTAACAAATGGGTGCTGAAGAAGCATTGCTTCTAACACACAGCTTTTAAGCGTGCACATTCAAAAGCTAGTTTTTAATCCTATTTTGTAGCATGTACCATGAACTTGGCAAGAAATCCGACTAACCCTTTCTTAATTTGTATCCTATTATTTCTGGTAAACAAGAAGGTATACACAGGCTTTCACACCCCTATGCAAACACATTCTATCAGAAGTATCTGATACACTTACCACTTAGAAATAAACCTCATCTCCCTTTGATACACAGGCAAGTCTCCATTTCTGAGCTATCCGAAGACCATCCACAGCAAAGGCAATGATCTCATTGTTACAGGATTCATCATGTGCATCCCTAAGAAAGGCAAAGGTAATGAAACTCTAGGGGTATTCCTAATACGTCTAATGCAATCATTAACCCGATCCCAAATCTACGAACCTGAAACATCATCCATTTTGTAATGAGAAATAAATATGCTCTCTGGTTTATATTTCTGTTAATCTATAATTCGAATGTTCTCTATCAGTATCGGAAAGAACTTAAATCTGTTCACTGTTGAAAAATGCCCTAGCTCTTGGGTTTGAGATAAATGATAAGTAAAGTAAAACAGACACTGGGAAAAAGCAAGCCAGTTTGGGGAAACATAAAAGCAGACCGAGAAAACCAAGTTCCCACCTTATAAAGTCAAAAAGGGAATAAATATTGAAAAAAAAAAATATCTTACATAACAATACAAAAATAAAATTTAATTTTGTTTTTCTTCAGTTGAACATTTTTGGTTTCTTATCAACATTACCCACATTCCTGGCATCTCATTGCTTATTGACATTCATCATTTCGTTGCATGACAATACTGCTAAAATATGTTTTCGCTTCTTTTTTTCTTTTCTGCCCTATTTTATCGCATTTCCAGATGTGAACAAGGATGGAAAGGAAATTGATGTCACATCAAAGTTAATTCTCTTTCTGCAGATTTCACGTACACTCAGAATGGTAGGTGACATTGTGACTAAACAAAACACTTGGTTTTTGAGTCTCTCATATTTGGCACTGCATGTTTATCTTTTTCATTGGTTTGAAATTCTAGACGTTGGACTCTCCTGAGTACTGGATTAGCTTTCCTGCTGACTCATATTACCGTCGCGGTCCTGTGTTTTCTTGTGAGCAGAAAGATGCCAGTAAGGTAAATGAAGCCTTTTTATTATTTTTTTTTAATAAGCGAAGCCTTTGATTGCTGACTAAAGTACATTGTGGCAAAACAACTTTCTGAAACGTTTCATTTGCTGTATTTTCCTTCCATCCTGTTTTTACATGCAGGTAATTTTAGTGTTTCCATACTGTATGGATTTCTTTCTCTGGGCAGAAAGCAGTAGCTATGTAACAATAATCACTTTTTATTATTATTTTTTTTTTAGTAGAAAGCCTTAAATTGACTTTTTAGATTATGTTAGGAGCCTTTTTGATGACAACAAGAGAACATGGCATTGTTTACAAATTAAAAAGACATGACAGGTGGTGCCCAGGGAAGGTAGCAGAGCTGCAAATGAGATACTCTCTTTACCTGTCCATGGAGACTGACGTCTAGGCACCAGCGTTCCAGGCCAACACCCCCATGTCATAAGCAATGCACAGAACAGAGGCCAAAGACAGGCTGTCTCTGTAGGCTGAGCTCGAGCATAACCTAGAACAGGTATCCCCAACACCCTGGCCATGGACCAGTACGGTCTGAGGTCTGAGAGAAACTGGGCTGCATGGCAGGAGGTGAGTGGCGGGCGGGGGGCGGGGAGGGAGCGAGTGAAGTTTCATGTGTATCTGCAGCCGCTCCCCAGCACTAGCATCACCGCCTCAGCTCCGCCTCAGATCATCAGGCATTAGATTCTCATAGGAGCACCGGTAGGTTGGGGACCGCTGACCTAGAAGACCTCACAATGTACAGTACCAGTCCGGATGCTGTGCACTTCCTACCCGGTACCCATCTTCCCATCAGCTGTATGGGATACAGGTCACCCCAGTAATGAAATTGATGGACTTTTCCATGAACTGAACAAGATAAAGGCCCAGAATTTAACACAATTTTAAGAAATTGAAGAAATGCATCATGTTTTGCATGCTGAGTGTGTGGTCAGATTTATATCTGCAACAATACTGAAGCGTCACAGAGCACAGGATGACTGCATCTTCTTTGATGTTGATTCGTATGTGCCTCCTCCTGATGAACTCTTCTCAGATCTCGAGTCTGCAGCCTTATTAATTAGCAGACAACAAGCTTATCCAAAACATATCAATTAAGGCAAAGTTATTCTAAAACTACGGTGTTCATTAGGAAGAAAAGAGACATGAAATGTTTGATCCATTACTCTTCGGAAGATCTTACTGATCTTTTCATGCTTTACTTATTTCTTGCATATGCCCAAGAGATGCCAGACAATGTGGGTGTCAACATGAATGAGAAGCCGTCTGGACTTAAGGGAGTTTGTAATCTAGTGGGAAAAACACAGAGCTACTAGTGAAACACTGGTTCTGTTCTAGAATGCACACACGCATTAGTCAGGGTTCTCCAGAAAAATGGAAATAATGGGTAGGTAAATAGAGAGATGATTGATTGATTGATAGATAGACAGATAGATGATAGATACATAGATATATAGATATCCGATTGTTTCTTTGTGTATGTGTGTATATATACATATCTTTAAATATCTTAATACATTATATAAAATAACATGACATATTATTATATTATTTATTATGTAAATATAGCAACGTATTATGTTAAAACACAATGTAGTGTATTAAGATATCTTAAGATTAACATATCTCTATATGTAAAGAATAAGATATTTTAATATAGTATATTAAGATATCTTAATCACACGAAATGATAATATTAATCATTTTAATTATGTTGATAATAAAATTAATAATATTATATAATATATTGCGCTAGAAAGCGATTTGTTTTAAGGAACCGGCTCGCGCAGGCAGGGCTTGGAAGCTTGAAACCATTGGGCAAGCCAGCCAGTTGCAAATTCAAGTAAAAGCTGATGGCACAAGCGTGAGTCCGCGGTCCCCCCAGCACGCTGCCTGGCTGGAAACACACGCAGGGTTTCTGCGTTACGGCCTTGAGGCAGAGTTTCTTCCTCTTTGGGAAACCTCCATCTTTGCTGTTAAAGCCTTCAAATGACTGACTGAGGTTCACCAACATTACTAAGGTGATCTGTTTTACTTATAGTTGGCTGGTTGTAAATATTAATCACACCTAAAAACACCTTCACGGCAACATTTAGGCTTGTGTTTAATCAAAGGACAGAGCATCATAACCTAGGCAAGTCGACACATAAAACGAATCATCACAATATGTGAATAAATTGTCATTTTAACATAACCAGCCGGAGTATCAGAAGGAACCGTAAAGTTCACACTTCCTCCAGATTCATGTTGGACATCAGGGCTGTGGAGAGACCCCTCAGGGAAATGTCGGTGGCACTATGCCACAACCTGACAAAGCCACCTCCCCTTTCCTTCATTTCTAGTCTTCTTCGATATCATACTTCCCATTTTTCTTCACTCCTCACCTTCTTTCTTTGCCAAACTCCATATATTTCAATTTTCTCATTCCGTTTCTTTGTTCATCTCCTCTTAATATTTTCTCTGTCTCTCTACCTTTTTAAAAAAATTTTTTAGTCTTCTCTCCTTCTTGCTATCACTCATCGATGGTCCCCAGAGTTTGCCTTTTTATCTGCTTCCCGCGCCATTCTATGCAGTCTCCCCACGAGAGCTGTCATTCATTTCCAAGGTTTCAAATGCCATCTATACGTTAACGGCTTCAAATCATCCCTCTCTCTTCCTGAAATTCTGTTCCATGCTCCAGATCCACACCATGCTTTCAATTATTTGCTAGGCTTCTCTATAGAATTTTTCTAGATGCATCAACTTTACCATATAAGCTCTCGGTGCCCATCATTTCCATATCCTGTGAGGTCCCAGGAATAAAGCTGAATGTCATTATTTGAGATGGAAAGCTTAGATGTATCCATTTTTATTATCTTGCCCAAACAAACCAAAACTCTTAACAGACTAGAAAAACCCTGATGCACAAGATTAATAAGAAATTGAGTGAAATTGACTGCGTGTCACAAGTAAGAGGCTTCCAGTACCACATATTTTAAACAACTGCCAAAGATTACCAGTAATCAGGGTCGGAAACAACCCGCTGAGGCTCGTTAACGGGAGCAGAGCCATCTACACCGTCATCACCCAGCCTTTCATTTCTCCAGTCTACATAAGGAACGGACTGGAAAGAAAAGAAAAGGGACCTTGGAAGTCGTTGTCTTTGCAGCCATGTGGCGTTTATAGTGAGAAGATTTTACCTCCTCCCCAGGGAAGGAGAGAGGAAGCTACCACCACCAGCAGCACGGCCCACCGCCAAATGGCAGTTGGGACCAAAGAAAATAGATAGTTAAGACTGGTAATGCCTGGGAAGAAAAGGTGCAAAATTTGATTCCTGTGCTGCATCAGGGTAGAATGGAGAGAGAAAAAAAAAAAAATCTTAAGAGTATTTGACACACGTACCCTTTGCAAACAGACATGAAGACAGTTTTTGGTTCACTGTGTTGAGAGTGGGTGGCTCTGGGAGCATTCTGTACCAGCTGGGTTTGAAAGAGCTGTGTCCTAATATACCTGACCACAATCAGAGAACAGGAGGCGGGTGGGAATTATGCTGCCTCCCAGCTACGCACAACCCTCCAAAGGTGTGGAGGAGAACCTCCGGTTTCCTTCTTGAGTCAACTAGAAGAAGCGCACAGAGCAGAGATGAGATGGAGTCGGAGGGCTGTGTGGGCAGCTGCCAGTGTAGGTGAGGTGACGCCCCTCCCGAAAAGGGCACGCGGGGAGGGGCTGAGCTAGAGGTTGACGCCCCTGCTCTTCCTTTAACCGGTATTCAGTGACAACAGAAGGGGCTTCCCAAGGCACACACACGCAATCCACATACCATCACTGTGGAGCCATGACAAGAGACAAGTGAGAACTGGACAGACTCGTTGTGCTATGGGACGTGCCTCCCTAACGATGACAGCTGACTAGTTACTAAGAAAATTCCAGCTTCCCATGTCCCCCTCTTCTCTCTGTCCCCAACAAAGCGCAGAGCCTTGAGAAATGGCAGGGCGGGGGTGTTTCACAGCCAGATCATGACTTTCACTCTCTTCCTTACTCCAAGCTGCAGCCATGGTCAGACCTCCAGTCTGAAACGGGGAAAAGACAGGAAACGAATAGAGATTAGACCCTGATGTTATGTGGCAGCTTTGCAGCAGATTGGACTACGTTTTAATCATTAAAAACTAAATTTTAATCATGAAAAAAAAATGATAGTTTAGTTAGGAAATTTGCCCAAGATATGTGAACTTGATATTGAAGGAAGGATTGTTGGTGGAATATGGTAGACAGAAATGATTGCGCGCGCGCGCACACACACACACGCACTTTCATGTTTGTAAACTACCTTCTTAAAATATCTCCATCAGTCAGTTGCCCAGATCTTAGTACCCACCCCTGCTAGAGGTGCATGAGGCCCAAGGCTGGAAGTCGGAGCCAGTATCTCTGTCTCTGACCCCTTGAGGTTCCCCTCTCTGTCCTCTGCCCTCTCCCTTGTACTTTCTCCTCTGATTTTCAGAATCTCAAAAGAAAAGGTTTCATTCCCCATGAGTACCCAAACAATGCCACTCGAGACCGTATCCCCAGTCTTGTCGGTGATCTCCCAAGTCACTTGTTGCATCCCTGGTCCAGGAGGCCACTAGTGGGATCGAAGAGACAGGAACTGCCTCAGAGGAACAGACTGGCCTCAGCCGGGCACAAGGCAGATGCAAACCAGGACTAACACCGCCCGCTCTGCCGGGGGTCTACCGACGGAAGTCTGCCTGCCCTGAGGCCTCGGAGACTTCTCAGTATGAGGCACAAATGGTGTCCAGGAGGCACTTTGCAGATGCTCAAATTTCATATATTCTCTTCTGGATTGAGAAAGGCTCATTCGCTCCCCTGCTTCACCTTTCTCATTGATTCTTGCATGAGTATCCTTCTCTTTACCTCATACCCATCCTGATTCTTACCAAAATAAGTTACCTGTGGGAGGGGGGCAGAGGAGTATCCCCTGGGGAGACAAATAAGAGAGGTAATCTGAGAATGCGGCACCCCAAAAAAGAGGCTCACATAGTTAAAAAAATGAATTTGAGATAAGCGATATTGAAAGGGAAGCAGGAGGTAAATCTTGCTGAGTTTCTTCTCTCTCTCTCTTTCCTTTCTCCCCCATCCCCCACCTTCTTCCCACTGCTCCCCTCTTCCCTTCCTCCCCTTCTTTCCCAGTTAGATTTTAAAATGACAATGAATTGAGATGATTGTCCTGGGTCACCTTTTAACATGTATATATTTGAGTTGAATCATGAAGTCAGACTTTTCCTGAAAATTTAGTTTGATTTGGCTCATTGCAGAGAGGGCAGCATTGGCTTTGCCATTTAGGTTACGTGGCAGATAAATTCCACCATTGAAGAAGCTCGGTGTAAAATATTTTAGAAATTATATATTTTGCAACATGCATGTTAACTTTAAAATGTAAAAGGAGATCCATAGGTTTTCAAAATCATGTTAGAGAGAACTCAAGCGACAATGTTCAAAGACCACTGTACCAAGTTTAATTTTACACCATTCTCACCTTTCCATACTGACCCTTAGAGAAAGTCTCACAGTGCCCCCAAAGCGCATGGCCTTCTGCACCCTCTGCCTGGCAGAGGTATCCAACCCCATATATTTTTGATGTCAGGCAAAAATTTCCTGGCATCTTTTCAGGATAGTGAGTGAACTGTCAGAATGTTGTGCTCAAGAAGACAGTTACAGGACTATTAAGTGGTGTTATTACTTAACTATTTCCATATTAATCGGTCTTCACCTTTATGTCCCCACTGTCTAGCATTGTATGCATAATTGGTACCCAATATGTGACTGTCGAAGACTATACTTTATTAAATATCATCGGTACTTCAGAGCATCACCAAAAACATTGCTTATATCTCCTGATCACATTTAAATAAACAGTGCACATCGAAATTTTTAAAAAGTCTTTTTGCATGAAATTATTTAAGCCATAAAGCAAGCTAGAATGTTCGGCCTCGAGATGGTAAGCGAGACAACAGTGAGTCACCTTGAAAATAATACTAAACTTTGAGATGCACAGGAATTAATCTAAGCAGGAAATTCATCGCACTCTCTAAATAAACCTTAACCTGAAGATTTTCATTAAATTTTGTAAAAAGAATCTGTAGCATAAGAGGCCCTTCAGTACTCGAAAGAAACAATTTTTTTTTTATTAAATTTTTTAAAAACATAGACTGGAGCACTATATGCTAAGCACAGCAGTGAGCCACTTAATGCTGTTTTTAGAGATCTGGTTTCCTGGACTTTATTGTGTGTTCCATGACCTTCTGTTAGCTGCTTGCCACCTACTGTATTAGTGAGGACATTTTGATTGCAGACAAAGAAAGCAATTCAAGCTGGCTTAATCAAAATAAAGAATTCCACATAAAAATGCATATGTGTCCCAGAGATCAAGGGTAGGAATGAGTAAGGTAGGACCTCAGGAAGGCCTGGACTCAGAAGAATTCTTCATCTGCCTCTCACCTCTGCTTCTTTTTGCTTCTCCACTTAGAGATCTTCTCCGAAAACATGTTTCCTTTATTCACTATCTCCATAAAAAAAAATGGTGTCACTTAGAATATGGATGCTAGTTACTATATGACTCCAGGCATATGGAGAGACTAATATTTGTCCTTTTGTCCCCTATTCCAAAAGAAGACCTGATTAGCCCACTTGGAACAAGATCCTATTTCTAGTCGAATCAAATATGGATGAGATATGGGGCAGGGTCAATAGTATAAACATGGCTGCAGGTACCCCACATCAAGGCACCGTGGTGGTGGGGATGGGCCAAGAAAGGGGCGACTGTGAAAAGTCTCTGATATGTGTGTACTATACCTGTCTTCATGGTCCAAATGCCACCAGATATTTATTCTGCCATGTACTTTAGAGGAAGCAGCAAAAATGGCAGCCTTCTACAGTCATTGTAGTGATAGACGACAGGTTTTATGTACTTAGGAATCAAGATTAAATGATAAAAGTAGTAGTGGACTATTTATTCTTCCCTTACCTGCAGCTCCATTATACCTGCTGCTTTCCTATTTTAGATAATATCAACTTTCCTGGGAAAAAATTGTCAAATAAAGACGTGCTCACTCTATGATCAGCCACCCTGAACGAATCCTATCTCATCTGATCTTGGAAGCTAAGCAGGGTTGGGCCTGGTTAGTAGTACTTGGATGGGAGATCATCTAGGAAGACCAGGCGCTGTAGGCATTAAAAAAAGAAAAAGATATATTCATTACCCTGTATAATGGCACTCGCTTTTGAAAGATTGTATTCATTTAATTAATTAACTAACACAAGTTTAAAATAAACACTTCGTTTAGTTATGCTGAGAAATAAGATATATCTATGTAAGGATATAGGTGGGGGGTAGTTTAGATCTGGAAGTTTTCTAAATAATTTCATAGAATTGTAAGTAAGTGTGTGTAACAGTAGATAGATTGCTAAATAGGAAATTATAAGACCTGAATGCCATCTTGGGAATGCCTCATGATTCAACTCCACAAGCATTTATGAGGATTTCCTATGTGCTAACCATGAGAGGCCTCAAGGGTATATAAGACGATATCCTTGCTCTCTGACTCATGCTCCGTTATAATGTATGTTTGACCATGATGTGTGTAATGGAAGAAATATAAACCAAAATACTTTGGGGGTGAAATGGCAGGAAAGAATGATCAAGAGAATAATTGTTGTTTTTATTTCTGATAAGAAAGAGAGGCGATTAGGATACCACAAGCTGGACCCCACCGGAGATACAGATGGTTCTTGTTTGAGATTTATGAATGAGTGGCCCTGACCTCCAAATAAAATACCTATGAGAATCTCTTTACCAGACCTTTTCCCAACACCAACACCTTGTATGATAATGGGGGGCTTTGTGGGCAGAAGGTTAGCTGCTCTTTCAGTTTTGAGATCCCTAGCGAGGCCTAACCTGAGCCTGGCAATGAATATTTATTGTTAGCAAAACTCAAAATCTTGCTTTCACTATGCCTCAAGGCATTCAGCTGCTTTTGCAGCTAGAGTGTCACCAGGGAGCCTGCCCTGGACCCAGAAATGAATACTTAGTCTTAGCAAACTGGATTTCTATCAGCGGCAACGACCACGATGCCGGCCAGCCTTTCTTCTCTGCACATGAGTGTCTGCCCAGATCCACGACCTAACTCCCCAATCTCAGCTCCTTGTGCGTGTAGTGGCCATGCTCTGCTAAATGTTCACTTTGAGCTAGAAAAGGGAAATCGAAAAGAGGAATTCAAAATCTTCCCCTTAGAAATGGGATGGGACCACATGTGGCGATTCCTCCACCTTCTCCTCCTCCTTCCTCAGTATTTTAAAGAGAAGCCTATGCAGCCTGCTACCTGATACTGTCCACTTAATCACCGTGTGGGTGTGTGTGTGTGTGTGTGTGTGTGTGTGTGTGTGTGTGTGTGTGTTTGTCCTGAAATGGTAGGAAAGGCCCATGAGGGAGGACTCAAGCGAGAAATAGCGTTTGTTCCTGGATGGTAGGTACTTCTGCTCCTCTCAGAAGGGCCTCGCTCCCTGCCCTGTGACCAGGGATGTCATGAAGTTGCAGCTCCGTCTATTTCGAGTAGAGTGAATAGTGCACAGAACAAGTCTTGTTCTGTCAGACGGAGGTGACATATTCTAGGGAGCAAGCAATGTGGGTGGATTAATTAAGTGGGCAGCAAAGGGAAGGTGGCATTTGTACTCCGACTTGAAGGATGAAGAAACCAGGCAGAGATGAGGAAAGAGGATTAAGAAAATAAAAGAAAATGTAGGAACTTGTGCTTTCAAAAATGGCTCACATAGCTGTAGAATATGGGAGGAGAAGCAATAAATCACCCTTATTAAAGTATGTTGCAGAGAGGTGGTTAAAGGATTTTGATGCCTACTAAAGCGATGTCAGTACATTAAGAAAAGGAATAGGGCTAAGTGCTGGCTTCCTTCTGTCTGTCCAGCAGATCCGCTCTCCACACTTTTCCACTGAACAGGGCGGAAAAGTGTCAAAGGTAGATCTGGAGACTTAACCCTTATGGATTGCATTCATGAGCTCCCTTGTCATCTGTTATATTTGGCCAAAGAGGGGCACCTTGAGGGAGGAAGAAGAGAATGCTGGGTATTCAGAACCCTGGCTTTCTCCTGCAATGGAGGTCCAGCTGGCGGCCAGAAACGATAGGTCCGTCAGGAGCCCCTGTGCATGGACAACTATGTTCTCCTACACCCCTCCCTTTCCTCCTCCCTGTCGAGGGTTATAACAGGCCTGATGTCATGGGCCCCGCTACTGTGGCATCTCATCTTGTTTCTCTACATATGGCCATAGTTTTGCAAATTGTCACTTCACCAAACACTTCTCAGATTTTTTCCAACTTGAGTATATCAACTCTTTCATGCTAGTGCCTAAACTGATACAAGCCAGGAAAATATTTTAAGCAGAAGAATAACAAAATCATATCTTTAAAAAAACAGAATGCAGAGCATGAGAATAGATTAGAAAAGATTAAGAAAGAGATTGGACGGTCTAGAAGACGTAAGTCTGTTCAAGAGGTTTAGATGAGAGAAGGTGAGAACTTGAACTTGAGCAGTGGTGATTGAACTTGAACCTGATAAGAGGTGAGAGAGAAACAAAGTGACAGAGTTGATTCGAGGGCATTATTCCCAGGTGACTGCATGATTGATAACGCCACTAACAGAGACCCAAAAACCCAGGGTTTGGACAATAGGGAAGAAAACTATTTTTGTATTATACATTTTCTCATGTATAAAATGAGGAATTTTAATTCAATCAATTTTCCCAAATTTCTATCATTTATAGGCCACCCCCACAATTTAGGGCTTCACTATGTATTACGTTTACTATGATTTTTATTTGTTTATCTTTAAATAGACTTTTTTTCTTAGCCTCATAAAAAAATCATGAAAGCATGAGTTTAATGTGCCATTTATATATTCTTATTATACCTTTAATATAAAATATAAATATAAAATTAAAATGTTTGTTACAACCAATGAATTACTCTTTCTTATAACCAATGAATGTTTCGATAATTAAATTATTTAAGTTGTCTCCCAGCTCCAAAATTGCATGACTCAGGTAGAATATTGAGCTTGGCTCATTGGGCCCTGAGTATTCCCTGGTTTAATGTAACTACATGAAGCCTTTCAGCTATTAGGGTACCGGTACCTTTAATCTGAGTAGTATCCTACCCTTATCTTTGCATTATAATTCCCTGAGACAGTTAACACTTATTTTTAAAAAATGAAAAAGTCCCTAACTTATAACTCAGTAGTAGGCTGGACACTTGGCAAATCTATCTGCATGGTGGTCTTGAACACACAACTAACCGATGGTCAAAAAACAGCAATGTCTGGGACTCAGTTATAATTCTACTCACTGACAAATCTCTGGAAAGCAAAGACAGCATTGTCTCTTCATCTTGCATCTTGCCCAACCCATGAGGTGCATCTCATAAATAACGTGTAGGGCAGATGAAAAATCAGATGGCTGCGACCTGTATCTGCAGTAATACATCGAGATCCTGGAGTTCAAGATCTTTGGGCTGATTACGCTGAGACAGAGAATGAGTGATGCCCACTGCCATCTTTCCAGAATAGAGTGGCAAAGAAGAACCTATTGGTCACAGGAAGGTAGAACAGATTTCCAGAAATGTTGGATTTACTTCTTCCTTCACCATAAAAGTTAAACATAAAAAGGGAAGACTTTTACCAAGGTTAACCACCAAAGTAGTGTCCTCTGCAAATCTTCCCAGGTCACCTTGGGCAAAAGTAACCATAGTAACCATGCCCGCCCCTGAGTTTCCACAACACTTTGTTCTCAGCTTGCTTTTCACTCATTACACTGACTTTTGGCTGGAAGCCTCCCACAACAGATTTTGAGCCTCTCGATGGCAGGATCCTTGTCTTATTTATATTTATATCCCCAAGTTCAACAAATAGCAGTTAGGAATTCATCTCAGTAAATATTCATTAAATTAAACTTTTCCACTTATCTAAAATAGGATGTTGGAACTCAAATGAACAATTTATATCCCAAACTAGTCTTTTACGTGGCCTTACTCCTCCAAAATTTGTTCACACTAGAATCCTCGCAGATGACCGTAAAAGTGAGGATATCATTGTTAGGTATTCTTGAAGAATTTCCATTAGCCTGACTGAACTTTATCCCTTGGAAACTGAAAGCATATCGAGGAACACCACATGATGCTGCATGTGTGACCCTTGGCAGACTCATTCTTGGGGTCCACGATGAGCTGTAAAATCAGTCCATAGTTGGAAGCTTAAGTCCTAGAATATTAATGAAGGACAATTGAGTACCAGAATCTACCAGCAGAAGCATTCAAAAATCTATGGAAGAAACCAAGCATCAGAAAACCTGGGCATTTCAGGGAGGCAGGAAGTTGAATTTAGTGAAAAAAGTAACTCTGTCCACTTTCCCCAGTATTGCCCTCATACTAGACCATTTAATTTAGATGCCCATATAGATGGCAGATTTTTCCCTGAAGTTTCTGAAAACATTTGCCTGGCATCTTTCAACCTAATCTTATTACCAGTTTTGCTTATAAGGATATTATTACTCTCATTCTATTTTCTTAGATAAGTCATTTCCAAATTAGTGTTCAGGTGAACTCTTTTCAAGAAAGGAATATTCATTTTGTTCCATTTATTAGTAGAACAAAAGTAGAATTTTATATGAACTTCAAAATGATTTGCTATTTTTACTAAATATCTGGCAGTTTTTTAAAATAACTAACTCCCTGATTATTTAAGTAAGATATTATTTGGCTAAACAAAAATCAGTTTACATGCATTGTGTCAATGATACAAGCCTTAAATAATGCCAGCTTCATTTGGTGCGTATATGTGTGTTGTTTCTAATCTATTGCCAGTGGACACAGATTCTAAATAATCTAAGAAATGAAATCTGTGTAAAAAATTTTAAAAGTACTTTACTGTATAAACAGCCTATGTTCTAATTATTTTATCTGATGATAGTCATGTCTCCATCTTGATACAGGTGACTGTTTGGCAGAGATAGTCCCCAGGGCAGGATGCAAGGGTTATTTCAGCATCTTTTTCTCAGGTCCCCATTAGCTTACATTGCAAAAAAGACAGCAGTTCAGTCCATGATGTATTTCTATGTTACATTGGTTTCCTTGTATCCAAGCCATCAGAATAGATGAAAGTGTTGCAGAAAAATGAGAGTTGCTATTTGAAAGAGGTAACCTGTTTACATGAGGAAGGACCAGAAGGCAGTAAAGATAAGTGAGATGTGTATTATTAGTAAATCATACAGCTCTAGCATGGCATGCAGCAAATACATTCAGCAACTTTGAATGGAGAATCGAAATTCTAATTGTTGTTGCTTATCAATGTTACTAGCTCGTAGAGAATTTAGAAGGGGGAGGGATGGGACCAGCCTCATAATTTTCTTCAGTAACTGCTTTGCTGTCCTCCTGAGAGACTCCTTTCTGCTTTTGAATCATATTCCACCCAATTTCTCTTTAAAAGCATCCTTAGGGACAGTCCTACAACTCCAACAATATGTTTACTATGTTGGAATTTCTAGCTCACTAAAGAATCAAAGGGCAGATTAACAACAGAGCTTAAATGAACAGCTTGTTTTTATCTTTGTAAAAAGAAACACATAAATCAGAAACTCTTTGTGATCCAGTCATGTCTTTTTCGGCAAACATTTATTAAGTACCTATCATGTGGTAGCCAATGTGCTAGAGGCTGGGAATATAAAAATAAATAATGCTTTATGCCCTGGTGGAAAAGATACATAGAAAAGCAAATAACATCAGTTCTTCAATAAGCATATAATAAGCACATTCAGTTGCTCCCTTCAAAGTACCAGAGAAACGGATCAAGAAGAGACCGGATTTACTTTGGAGGTGAGACTAACACGGTGGCCACGTTGAAGAAGGGTTTGGTGCATGTGGACTGCATCGCTCAAGTCTGAAGTCATGGGTTGAAATCCGCCAGAAGAGAAAGAGGAAGAACATCCCGAAGACAGAAGCGCCTGCGTAAAGGCACAAGCTTTGACAGAACGACGTGGTTAGTGTGAATAACTCATAGGTGAGGTAAGAAAACAGGGAAATGTACTGGGAATCGACAGGGAAAGATTATTTTTAATAAATCCACATAGAAAGCTAATCGTGTGCTTCTGTGCTTATATTTTCTCTTTACATTTTAAAAATAGGTTGTTTTAAAATAACTACAAGAAAAGACAACTTTATTGCTCTTTTAATTTTGTTAATATTTTAAACTGAACTTATTCACATAGCCCAAGGAGCTTTAACTAAATGTATTAAATCCAAACCGGGGTCTATTTAAAGGAATTTGTGAATATATGTGAGTTGTAATAAAAGAAATCCATTTTTCTAGACAGATTCTCATATAGCATTGGCAACTTTAAATCATCTAGAGACACAAGTTGCTAGGTGATTGCCAAGTTAAATCACGAAGACTGATAATTAACTTCAACATTGCAATCAGTTTCAATCAACCAGATTATGTATCTAAGAGAATTCAATAAGGAAATTAGAGCGAGTTTTCATATAGAGCAATTTACATGAAACACATTCGATTCTGATCAGAGGAAGGTATGTAGTACTTGGCCCCAATAGTGGCGCTTTGAAGTATCACAGTCATAAGGAGAAAGAAAGAGAAAAGAATATTTTCATAAGAGGTAGCTAGCAAAAATTGATTGAAGCAAAGGAAGAAGTCAGCCAAGCAAATGAGTATGTACGCGTATGTGGGCACCCAATTTTGGTAGAAGAAAGCCATTCAGCTATTTGTGGTGAAGAACTGGCTCTCTTTCGGTTTGTCATTTTCGATCTGTCACATACCAATGCTTTTG
The DNA here is from genome assembly GCF_014176215.1 of Rousettus aegyptiacus. Taxonomy (NCBI): domain Eukaryota; kingdom Metazoa; phylum Chordata; class Mammalia; order Chiroptera; family Pteropodidae; genus Rousettus; species Rousettus aegyptiacus. Next base: position 87,733,187 of record NW_023416285.1, on the reverse strand, counting down.
TAAGAATTATTGAGAAAATGAGACTAAAAGACAGAAAACATTAGTCCAAATCTCTTGCTCTTAGCATCAACAGACATAAATGTACTCTGTCAAAATGCCACAAAAGTTTCTAAACACTGGTTCTCAATTTTTGCATTTATCTCATTGTGGAACAATAAACAGCATCAGACCAAACCATAAATAAGTCATACTCTGAGCGACTCTGTAACAGCGTACCCAGCACATACTTGGGACTCCAGTAATGTTTCCTGAAGAAATTGTAAAATAAAGACTTTAGCTCTGTCCATAGGAAGTTAACGTTCAAGCGGGAGAAACATGAACGTCAATAAATAAGAAGCAACTAAGGCCATTTTTCTAGACAGATTCTTACATAAGACTGTCAACTTCAAATTGTCAAAAAGACAAAGAAGCAGGTTGCTAGGTGATTGCTACGGGAAATCACAAAGACTGATAATTAACTTCAATACTGCAATCAGTTTTCAACCAAAGAGATTATGTGTCTACGAGAATTCAATAAGGAAATGAGAGTGAGTTTTCATACAGAGCAATTTACATGGAAAAATGCTTCATTCGAATTAACGCAAGTACTATACGTCCTGATAGTAAAATGCACAAAGCACAGTGGAGTACAGATAAGATAAGTGGCTGATCTGGCTCCAGAGCTGGCAAAGGTTCTGGCCGTTGAGGGCATTTGAGAGCAAAAGCCGGAGTTACAGAAAACCACGACCCTTCTCAAAACTGTAAGTCATGCAGCAGGACTCGCAAGTAGATTTTGAGAAGAAATATTAAAAGTGAGGAGTCAGGAAAGATGGAAAAAGTAAAGATCCCAAAGGAAGTGGATCTTCTTCTCTTTTAGGCAAATGACCCACAACAACCCAATGACTAGATTTGGGAATATACGACAAAGTGCCAGAAGAAAATTTAAAATTATATTTAATGTCGCCACCCAGACGTGCATACTGTTACTGTTTTGATGTATATTTTTCTGAACTTTTGTCATTGTGCACAGACATACACACATGTACGTTGTTTTCATCCTGAAATCTGAATTGTTGTCTATGAAATTTTTTCTCATTTTCCTACTCTAATCATTCTTACATTTTCTGCTCAAGATACCTTTATACCTTTAAAAATTATTAAGAACCCCAAAGAGCTTTTTTTTTAAATGTAGTTATAACGATCAAATTTTATCATATTAAAAATTAAAACTAAGAAATATTTAAAATGATGTTTATTGATTTATTTTAAAAAATATACTACATGTTAACAAACATAATAGTTATGAAAATATATATGTAAATACATTACATAAATATATGTATAATATTTTATAACAATGACCTTTCCCCACTATAGAATTTAGTATCACATTCATAGGGAAAAAGAAAAGAAAAATAAGTATTTTCAGAAGAGGTAGCTAGCAAAAAGTCATTAAAGAAAAGTATATGTTACCCAGGAAAATGAGTACCTACCGATATTTGAAGCCCTAGTGCTTAGTAAAACAGAGATACTCAAGTTAAAATGAAATTTTAGTGAGAGCTAACAATAGATACACATATCTACTTTTGCATTAACACCTTTGCTATATTGTTTTGACTAACATATAATAAAGAAAATTTAACCTCACATAGGTATACACTTTGAAAAGCGAGGTATATTTTCATGTAATCATGGATATTTTTATGATGCTAAAAGTTGACATGGTGGTAGTTTTCCTAAAGTATAATTGTAATATGGAGTCTGAAACTGTATCAATAAAATTTGCGTGTGGTTACATTAAAAATTCACTGGTCTATTTTGTACTTTGAATGGACCATTTACCCATGTATGATTTTCTAACATCATGCATTTTTTCATTTAGAAAATGTTGGTTTGGTAAGTTATGCAGCTTGTCAAATGTTGAAACATTTTATTATGCAATATAAGAAAAAAATCTCATCAGGCAAGTCTTCAAAGTTTTGGGAAGCTCTTATGCTCATGGTGAACAATGTTAGCTTTTTTGTAATTCTAATTTTTGTTGGAAATTTCAGATTTTATCATTGGCAAGAGATATTGTCAGATGTTTTATTTGATGTTAAACAGATTCGCTCCATTCATTGTTAAGAAAATGTCTGCCAGATTCCCTAGTCTGAATAACCAGAGTTTGTCTGTCAGTCATTCTTTCAAATAAAAATGTTGTTACATGAAAAAAAAAAAAATGGCTAGTTTAGCATGCAACTCAATCTCTCAGTGCTTTTCTACTAGACAACATGCGCTTCAGGATGGCACCAAAGTGTTTTCTCCATACTTCCCAGAATATTCAAAAGACTTGCCTGGAAAAGTTGAGATTTAATATGACTAATAACTTTTGCTGCTTCCTTGAGTTAAGTGATTTTTTAAAAAAATTACTGCGAGAACATGGTGGTGAAAAATACAGTGTGCAATTCAGGAGCACTATCTTGATTCCTGCTAAGGGACCGGCAATGTTACTCCCCATTGCGTTCGCCCCATTGATACAGATATCGACACAGAGAAAAAGTGTGGTACAATAACGTTAATTGATCTAGTTTGCACTTTGAATGACTCGTTTACCCCTGGGTCTTATCATTATGAAAACAGTCTTGATTTGTACAGTCCCTGGCACTGTCTGAGGACATCCAGGGGTACACAGGCCACACTTTGAGAAATGCTGCGCTGATACTACAAAAGCATTACTCAAAAGGGCTCTCTCAAGTTCATGTATAACCATTTGACCATCCTCCTATTATTAGACATCGAGCTTGTATCTAATTTTTCATTACTACCAATAATTTGTGATGAGGCTCTTTCTGTATAAATCTTTGTCTTCCTCTCTAATTATTTCCTTAAGACCGACTCCCAGTAATTTTACTAGGTCTAGAAAAAATTTCCGTGTGTGCTATCAACTGTACTTCCAAGGGACTCTCCCGCCCTGCATCTGGTTCATGTTAGGCGGTGGTGAATGTGCTAACACTGCAGTCAGAAAAGGAGAAGCCGAGGGAGGACCCCGTTCCCATTGGCAGCATGGGGTCTCCTTCAGGTTAAGCTGCAGGAACCCGGGTCAGCTTTATTATACTAATTGCGTCCATATTTCTGGATGTGTTCCCATTTAAGCGCTCTGCCACAGCAAGATCGCATTAAACAGTGACAGGTTTTGTGGTCAGGGATATTTATTTCCTGCCTGAAAAGAGTAGGAGAAAAATACAGCAGCTGCTGTATCATGTGAATGAGTTTAGCAAAATTTGGTGTCCCAGTTGTTTGGTTTTGTGACCCCAGATGATTAATCCTTTCCTCTCCCTTTTGTGGCATTTCTGGTTATGTTTGCAAACCCAGTTCTTTCTGAACTTTTTCACCCAAGCCTTTGGTTCAGCTTGTTCCTTAAGGGCTTGGAAATGAAAACTTGAGCTCATGGACACTCTCCCCTAATTTATTCCTGCTTTTGCAAATGGGCTTGCCTCTTGCTTCTTTTCTTTCTTTCCTTTTGTTTTCCCCCATATTATTTGGTGTGTGTGTGTGTGTGTGTGTGTGTGTGTGTGTGTGTGTTTATATATAGTCATCCTCTCACCGGAAGGAGAGACCATTATATAGATGAATATTTCCATTTACTACTCCTCACGATTTCCTTTGTTTTTTCTTTAGCAGTAGTACAATAATATAGTATTTTGCAGGTGTATACAGTCAATGAGAGAAAGTTGATTTAAGAGACTCAATTTATTTTTTCTTATAGTGCCTCATCATGTCATGCAATTTATTCTACCTACAGATTCTTATAACAGATTTAATGTACCAACTCTAATTACGCACTATAAATTTTCATCTTGGTGACTAACTTTTTTATGATAAATACGAATGTGAAAATTCCCCACAAATAAGATTCCCTAAAGCACTGTATGCTTCAAAGTCTCCATAAAACCCATCCCCCTTCTCACTACCACTTTCTCTTACATAGTTTTCACCGAAACACACATTGCATAGTTTCAGTCTGATATTTTGGAAAGATATGAGTGAACAACCTAGTGAAACCCATTTGGGGCTTTTCCTAAAATAATATTGTGGGAGCTTGTTGCTTTGTTAGCTTAGATTACAGTAATAGGATTTACCCATTATATGTCTTCTCTCCTGAGTTGGCCAAGATGTGCTTCTAAATGCCTGGTCTGTTTCTTTTTGAAAGTGTGACTTGTGTAACTGATTGTCCTGCTTAAATTTGAAATCTAGAATCTTAAAGGCCAATTTGTATCCTACATTTAATAAATACATAGGCTCTCAAAATATCCATTTCATGTACTGTCCATTTTGTTACCTCTGGCTCAATCCTGTTTTCCGGTTCTCAGAATTCCTTTCTTCCAACTTCCTATCTACTTATTTGTTTTATTTTCTATCGTGCTTACCTTTGCAAACTGGTATAATCTGTCCTTATTGTAGAAGAACAAAATAGTGTATAAAATTTGTAATAACTCTCCTTAAAAACAGTCTTTTGAAGCAGGCTCGAATTTGGACTGGAAGTGATCAGAGAGCAGGTGTAAAGTGAAACTTGTCTGAGGTTTTGAGAAAAGAAGGTAACATACATGAATTGTGTGGCACTGGCAATTGCAAAGCACAACAATCTCCAGTACCACAAATGAAAAAATGAACAAACAAACCAAAAAAAACCCTCATTTTCCTTGGCTCTAAGATCCGGGTGGGAAAAGCATTACTTATTAATTTTTATGATGAGACAGAGAAAAAAATTATGAGTGCCCTGCTTAAGAAACAAACATTTCTAAAAAGATTTCTTCTTCGCAGAGAGAAATATGTTTACTGAACATTAAAAATAGATACAAGTAAAAGTGGAAAGCCAGAAATATTTTTATTAAGATTTTATAGTACATTTTTCTTTTGTCTGAAAGATTAGCACAGTCAGGAGGATTTCTTCAAACAAAGTCTTAGGGCCGGAAACATTTTGGAAAAACCTAATTGAAGGATTTAAAGTGACAGAGATGGAAATGTGGAAATGGGGACAGTAGAATTGAGATTTACTCCCCTGGGACATCCCGGTTTACCATTATTAGCGTAAGCAAAATTTAATGTAATAGGCATGACTCTCAGAATAAACGAATTCCATTTCCACCAGGAAAATGGTTGTATTTCATAATTTAACTGGACCCTTTAAAAAAAAGTCACATGTACTTTTATGGTTAAACAACATTTTCCCCCAGTAGTAACAAATCAAATGCTTGATAGCCTGAAATTCATTTCAAGACCCTGGTTTTTATACATGAATATTTCAGGCCACTCATTTTCAGAGATACATGTAAGATATGAAGAATGCAGACTTTTATTTTTCAAATATTATAAAATGAGTTCTTTGTACCAAATTAATTTTTTCTCCAGTGACATGACTTTTTCAGTGTCTACGTAATAGAAAGGGATAGAAGGGCCATTCCCATCCTGTTCTACTCTGCTCATCACCAGGGAAGCCTCCAAGCTCCTCCTCTGTGCAAGCACTTAGCTGGCTGAAAAAAGGATAGGAAGAGACAGAGGACAAAAAGGAGGCTCCTGGCCCTCTTAACGTCTTGTGCTAAGTGGAACAGAAAGCTAAATACAAATATAGCTCCAGATAACAATAGCAGAAAGGAATGTCTTTTCTCTGTGGGTACTGAAGAAGTATGTCGTTGGGAGTGGGCATGGGGGCAAAGCGTAGAATAGGTTAGTGAATTTTGTTCTATCACTAAGCCTTCAGACTATGCATTCATTAAGTTATTCTTTCTATAACCATTCAGTTGATTCTTACTACACTAGGTACTGACTAGGCGCTGTGATAGAAGAAAAAACCAGACAAGACTCTTATCCTCCAGACGACTTACAGTCTCGTGAATCTTAGTTGCCCCATCTGTAAAAAAGACATAAACAAGATTATTGAAGAGGTTTTCGCTAGCTTTAAATTAATAAATCTATTTTTTTTAAAAAAAGTACTACAGTGATTTTTATTACTAATTTTGACACATTTATTCTTTTTATTTATCCTAATGTCACTTAATTGATCCCAGGCTTTGAGGTTATGAGAAAGAAGTAGGACGTTTAAAAGAAGATATAAATGCCACAAAAAGGAAACAATAAGAGAAGAAGGTAAAGAAAATAGCACTCAACTATTAGTGGGCGTTTACTTGTGGTAGGCATTTTATAAACATGTAATTTCATCTATGGGACAGAAATCCAGGGGCCGCTACCCTCTAAGAGAAGTTCTAGAGGCAGGAACCACATCCTGATCAACCCTGTAAGTCCGGGACCTAACACAATGTTTACTACATAGTATTTGTCCTAGATTTATTGGATAAATTTAAACGAATGAATATGAAAGATAATAAATAACATAATTGACTTTCTATCATTCTACCATCTTAAATTGCGAGTCACCACATTGTAGAGCATCAGTTTCCTTAACTCAGGACAATAATCTCTTGGATCTTAGAATATTCTTCAGAAACACTATATAGAAGTCATTTTATTAGTGGAAGCATAAGAGCAATTTCCTCCACATGTTAATGCACAGCAAATATTTTTTCATAAAGAAATTATCATGTTTATCCCTTCCAATCTCCTTGATAGCTGTATTATAATGGCCCCAATTTCAAAAAGTGTAGTAAGAAACCTTACCTAGAGGAATTAGACAAGAAAAAGAAATTAAAGACATCCAAATTGGAAAGGAAGAAATAAAGCTATCTTTATTTACAAATGACATGATCATGTAAATATATAAAATAACAAAGACTCTATAAAAAACTACTAGAGCTATTAAATGAATTCAGCAAATTCGAAAGATACAAAATCAACACTCAAAAATCAGTTGTGCTTTTAAACACCAGCAATGAACAATCAGAAAAAGAAATTAAGAAAGCAATCACATTGACAGTAGTATCTAAAAAAATAAAATACCTGGAAATAAATTTACCAGGTTGGTAAAAGATATCTACACTTAAAATTACAAAGCATTACTGAAACAAATTAAAGAATACCTACATAAATGGAAAGACATTTCAGGTTTACAGATAGGTAGACTTAATATTGTCAAGATGTAAGTCCTACCCAAAGCGATCTAAAGATACAATGCAATCCCTATGAAAATTCCAACAGCCTTTTTTGCAGAAATGGAAAACTGATTCTCAGATTCATATGGAATTGCAAGGGCACCAAAGAGCCAAAACAATCTTGGTAAAGGATAAAGTTGGAGAACTCACACTTCCTGATTTCAAAACTTATCGCAAAGCTACATCAAACTGAACAGTGAGGTATGAGGTATAAGCATATGAGTATACATATAAATCGATGGACTAGAATTGAGAATTAAAATATAAACCCACACTTCTGTGACCAGTTGATTTTTGACAAGGGTACCAAGTACATTTGAAAAGGAAAGACTTGTCTCTTGAGCAGATGGTGCTGGGATAACTGGATTTTCACATGCAAAAGAATAAAGTTGGATCTCTGCTAAATAACGAGCACAAAAATCAACTTGAAATGGATCGAAGACCTAAGGATAAGAGGGAAAACCATAAAGCATTTAGAAGAAAACAGAGGAGTTAATCTTCACAACCTGGGATTTGGCAGTGCATTTTCAGATATGACATCAAAAGCATAAGAAACATAAGAAAAAAATAGATAAGCTGAACTTCATCAAAACCTTTTGTACATCAAAGGACATTATCAAGAAAGTTAAAAGATAACCTACAAAATGGCAGAAAATATTTGAAATTATAAATCTAATATGCACTTAATATCCAGAATATATAGAAACTCCTACAACTCAACAGACAACCCAATTTAAAAAATAAGCAAACTGGGACAGACATTTCTTCAAAGAAGATATACAAATGGCCAAGAAGCACATGAAAAGATGCTCAAAGTCATTAGTGATTAGCAAATAAAAACTACAATTCAATACCACTTCACACCTATTAGAATGGCAATAATAATAATAATAATAGTAATAATGACAAAACATAAAAATAACAAGTGTTTGTGAGGATATGGAGAAGTAGAAGCCCTCTGTACATTATTGATGGGAATGTAAAATATTACAGCTGCTATGGAAAACAGTTTGGGACTTCCTCCAAAGACTAAAATAGAATTTACCACATGACTCAGCAATTTCACTCCTAGATATGTAACCAAAGGAATTGAAATGGGGGCCTCAGACACTAACATGACAATGTTCATAGCAGATTATTCATAATAGCCAAATGGTGGAAATAACTCAGTGTCCATTATCAGGTGAATGAATAAACAAAATGTAGCATATGAATACAATGGAACGTTATTCTGCCATAAAAATGAAGTTTTTATATGTTGTACATTATGGATGGACCTTGAAAACATTGTGCTGAGTGAAAGATACCAGGCACAAAAAAGATAAATATTGTATAATTCCATTCATATGAAATACCTAGAATAGGCAAATACATAGAGAGCGAAAGTAAATTGGAGGTTACCAGGGGCTGGAGGAAGGAAAAATGGGGAGTTACTGTTTAATAGCTACAGAGTTTTTCTATGTGGTGATAAAAATATGTTGGAAATACATAGACGTGACAGGTGCACAATGCTATGAATGTAATGAATACCACTGAACCAGACATTTAAAAATGGTTAATATGGCAAAGTTTATGCTACATATATTTTAACAGTTCTCAAAATTAATAAATAAATGAAATTAATATATTTTTAAAAAAATTGAGTTAATACTTTAAAGGGGTAAATGGTGTGGTGTATGAATCACAACTCAATAAAGCTGTTAAAATATATATAAAATAACATATTTACCTCGAATTCATGTTTACTATATTCAACATAGATGAGTTTTTGCTTTATTCTTTTTATTTCTCATTGCCCATTTACAGTGATTTCAGATATCTATTATAATTCCTTCCATGTTTTTAATTAATACTAAAAATTTTGGTTAACAAGCCATTAAGTGAATTCCTTTAGAGACAGACATATGCTCACTAAATTTAAGTTGGAAATTTCCATCAGAATTACCCTAGTTCTGCACTGACATATCTTTCTATAACTCACTCAAAATGCCACCTTATACAGAGCCTGAACGTACTGGATGTAGCAGGAGACTAATAATAATTTAAGCGACTGCATGATAAGTTATGGGTAAAAAACTCATGTGATCTATACAGCTTTTTTCCCCTCTACTTTAAACTTCTTAGTTCCTTGGTGATTCTTAAAGTTAGATTTAAATTCTTAAATTTAAATCTAAGAATTTAAGAATTTAAATCTAACTTTAACACCTCAGCTCTTCGAGAGTCATCTTCCTATTGACAAATAAAATAAGTTAAACGTATCATTTTTTAGCCTAATGCAGACTTATCATTGCCTCATACAGTGTTAGAATGGGCAGAAGCTTCGTAATCAAACAACCATTTAGTTTTCCTTTTATAGAATCCACCATTTTAAGTAAAATTGCTTGTTTGAGTAACAAACATAAAATTGATGAAGATGGAAAATTATATCATAGAACTCAAAATAGTAAATGTAAGAATTTGACACTAGAAATTCACTTAATGGAAGTATCTATGGGTGGTAGGTAATAGTTTACCTCATAATAGGAGAGACATTAAGAATTAAGCCTAACAATTTAAAGATCTCCAATATTGGGAGACAAATCTTTGATCTAGAAAAAATAAATTTGAGATTACCGATAAAGATCATTCAAAATAGAAAGGATGTACCATTGCTCATCTCCCACTACCATGATGCTTTTCTCTGTGGTACAACTCAACCTCCTCGTCCTTAGGTGTCTCACTTCTTCTTTGTAGTCTCTCAATCCCCAAAGGCTGGCCACCTACAATTTTTTTTCCCCCATTTTAATAGAAAATTGCTGAAGCCTTCAAATCTTTTCAAAAGAAAAGTAGCTTCAATAGCCGAATTAACAGGACTGGAAAATTGATCATTTCACCTGGCTTCTGCCTGCCAGTCTTGGTGTAGGTCCAAAGCCAGAAGTAACTGCCTCACATCAAGATCTTCTGTGTTGCTTGTGCTTCACTTCTGTCCAGTTGGCTGCCAGGCTATCCCTTCTCTTCCTGGTCGCCTGCCTGGCCTTTGGACCATCTGTCCTGTCTAGTCCTGCGGTTTGGGTTTCCTCCTGCTTCCTGATTTCATGGCTGATTTTAGGCAAGATTAATTTTTCTGAACTGTCAGTCTCTGTGACTGTCTCTTCTTTGCCTAGATCCTAATTTCCATTTTGTTCCCTCCCCCTATGATCGATCTCTCCTGTCCCAGCCTTTGCTTTGATATTTGGACACTCCTGGCCCTGTCTCAACTTTGAGAGCCACCCTGCCCAGCTCGTGCCCTAACTATACCATTTACTGAGCTGACTACTCTGAGAACTTAACATTGACTAGCCTTGGAAGAAGAAAAGACAAAGAATCAACACCACTTAGTCTATTTAATTGGAGCAACTAATAACTATTCAATTCATAGTTAAGGAATTAACAGATACTTGTCTCATCATTTAAGCATATATCTATGATTTTTTTTTTCAAAATATAACCAATAAAAAATGGCTGCAAAGACCTTCTTCATTGATAACCAAAATGAAAGCTCAATGAGAGTGAACTGGTTAAGTAATTAAATAGTTAAGCCAATTGCTTGGAAACAATTGAGGTCAGGAAACTTAGAGGACACTGAATCCGCAGAGGGATATATTACTAGCCAAACATGATTACCCAGATTATGCTATTCAGCTCGCTAAGACTATTACTTTTTAGAAGAGGACCATGTGGTTAGTTTGGTAGATGAAATAAGAGGTCATACATCTGACATTTTATTTTTAAGAAGTATATCAGTAAGAGCTTCCTTTTTACTACCTTTGCTTTTAAGATTTAAAGGCATATTGACAAATCTCTTGTCATTAGACGCAGATTAGGCAAAAGTATTCATGCATTATATAGTTTTTCCTCTTTGTTGCCCTGAAGTCACTGGTGGTCATCCTGGAATTGGTCTTTCATTCTCCATTTTGAGTATGTGTGTATGTAGGTGTGTGCGTGAGTGTGCATGCATATAGTCCTTCCTTCATGCATGGGTGTGTTAGTTATCTGGTTATATATTTTTCCTTCACTAGTTGTAAGCAGCTGTTCCATGGCTAGGTGTCTTCTGATAAGCCTCTTGGCTCTTTAGTAATTAAAGTATAAAATGAAAATGATCATTTAGGAGCCCAGTTAAAGAATAAATTATGCAGATTTAGACCTATATGTGAGATAACCAAAGACATGTCTCTTTGTGATTCATGAAAGGAAATATTAACAAAAAGACCTCTTTAAACCACTCATATTTAAATTTTCTGTTTAAAATATTAAAGACTAAGATGCCATTGATCTTTCTGACAACCGTGGGGTCTTCATGGAAAATAGTTCTCAAGACCTAGGGGTTTGGCACTTAGGATGTCTGAGGAACTTCAGAGTGGCCTATCCTTATAACCAGTGCAGCTTTATGTTATATTGGTTTTTTTTAATGTTGTACCCTCATATTATTTGAATACTATTTTTCAGAAATCAATTTTAGACCAACTTATGCCATTTAAAAATTTTCTTGGGTTTATCGGACCTAAATATTTAGAGGTCAAATTACATTTGCTTTCAAGAATGTGATTGCTTTGGTGTCCTGAAAAAAAGTCTTTGCTTATGGTGATATATCCATAAAAATAAGTATGCTGATTAAACAACGTGTCTCTCAAAGATTTCTACCAGATAATAACTGGAAAATGGAGTGTGGTACATTTTAATACTTACTCTTTTTTTTTTTTTTTTTTGTTCTGTGGTCCTTTGTGCTTTAAGGAAAGCTAAAGGAAGTGTTGATGATACATTTGTTAATCCAGTTTATGGGAATTGGAGCAACTCAGAGAAAACAGAGATGAGGTGATGGTGAACTGTATTGTTTCAGAAGCAGAAACACACACATACACACACACCCACAACCACACAACCACAGTGTCATTAGGACATATTTCCACTAAGAGGAATGTTTTAGTGAAGTCAGTCCATCTGAGAGGAGAAAGGACTTTCAGTCTTTCTAAATGTGTTGTGTTTTCCAGAACATTCCAGGACAATTTCAATCTGCTTGTAAAATCAGTTCACTGTTAAGTAGCTTTGTGGTCACTGTTCTTCCTCAAAGAGAGCTGACAAATCTGGAAAATACCCTATAAACCCACAGAGTGTTAGTCAGCTACTCGCAGTAACTACCCACTGTTCTTTGTATTTTATTGTCAAAGACAAAAGGGAGGACAGCATGTTTCGTTTTCTCTCTAAACGTAGATGGGAGCAGTGAGGACCATTACCCAATAACTTAGAAGGTAGAAGGAGAAATTACAGTGCATTAGATCTTTCTTGGCCCTTTTTAGGGATACTCCTCATTAATGTAATAAGAAGTAGGCTAGAGAAAAATGGAAAAGAAAATCTCTCATCCCTTTCTCAGGTACTATAAGCATTCATTTGGCTATAAAACAGGATTAACCTTAACCTATCACTTCCCATCTATGAAAAAAGCTTCCTTATGATTTTAGAAATATTATATGAAATTCACTCTCTTGTCAAAGTGAGCATATTGTTGTGGTGTGATCAAATCTAAGACCCATAGAGCCAACTGAGATGAATTATGAGCCTTTATTAGATGGTCAGCAACTGACTCTCCACCACGCAGGGTCAGAGAATCAGCCCCAACCTTCCAGAGGAGGTAGCTTATAAAGCCTAAAACCACATCAAACAAGCAAGCAGGTTTACAGAAGCAGAAGTTGGCCATTGGCATATCTTTGCACAAGACATCTCCTAGAACCACACCCTGGTTAACATTAAACAAGCAGATTACAGAAGGAGAAGTTGGCCATTTGAAAATTTTCTACACTTAACACATATAAAAAGCTAAAGTTTCCCCTATTATTTCTTTAATAAAAACAGGCCATAAGCAGTTGTTTCTGTTATTGAAAATGAGTAAAAAAATGGTGTCAGGTCAGATGGTTTCCCCTAGTTTCAAGCCTTGGGTGTTGTGGTTCAGGCTAAGGCAACCCTTGACTTTCTTACTTCTGTGTTCTCTCTATAATGATGTCATACATACTTTTAGTATCGTTTCCATCAGAATGAAAACAAGAAGTAAGATAATTCCCAGAGTACCGAGAGAATTAATTAAGATGCTCTGTCAGGTCAGTCAAGACACAGAGGGAAAATATAATGTGACCCTGCTTAACAGGCAATACATAAATAAATGAACATTCAAGAAAACAAATGTATCTTTCTGACAAAGTATAATATCAACCTATTTTCATTTTTCCTGAAGAAAAGGAATTATAATCTTTTTTATCTTTAGCTTAGTTTAACTTTTAGTATCTGAAAGCTACAAATGATGTAGGAATTATAACGCAGTATTTTACATTTGGCATTTTTACATTAAAATCTCATAAACTTTTGGTTTTTAAAAATAATGCTAAGTAGGTGTGTGTTCTTCACTTTCTACTGAGAAGATGGCTTCTCTGGGCACAGGAAGAGGTCTATATCTAAGTCTCATCTTTTAAGGTTATTTCAAGATGCTTTCTACTGTGTTTGCATATGGCAGCACAATTGATGACTAGAAAACCTAGGAAGCAATTTATTTTGATTTTCTATTCTAATAAAAAATAAATTATTTTTTCACAGTTCTCTTTCCTTCCATTAAGAGTGACTAGAGAAGAAATCAAGTCATAGCTCTTGACTTTTGTTGCTATGTTGATTTCTTTTGTTTCAGAAACAGATGCCTTTGTGTTAATTAAACTAAGTGTAGCTTCCCTGGCATTATAACAGAGAAATAATCTTCTCCAAAATACTCTTCTAGGCACTCAGGAAATTCTCAGTGTGATGTAGAAATTAGGATAATCGCATAATGAACCACTATGTACCCATCAGCCAAATATAACAATTATCACCCCGTGGTCATTTTTGTGTCACCTCTGCCGCCACACATTCTTTCCACTCACCCTAGTGGTAGTTGTGGTTTTTTTTAAACAGACTTTTATTTTCTTTAAGAGGAGTTTTAGGTTCACAGCAAAATTGAGCATAAGTTACAGAGAGTTCCTGTATATCCCTCTCACACATGCATAGACTCTCCCATTATCAACATCCTCCACCAGAGGGGTACCTTTGTTACAATAGACGAAGGTACATCGACAAGTCATTATCACCACGTCCATAGTTTACATTAAGGTTCACTTTTGATGTCAACCAGAGTGTTTTTAAGCAAATCCCAGATACCATTTAATTTTGCTTGTAAAGACTTCAGTTGTAATGTTAAAAGATAAGGACTTTTAAAAAATATAACCCCCGTATTACACCTTACAAACTTAACAACAATTGTTTGATACCAGCAAGTATTCAATCAGTGTTCAATCTACCTAATTGTCTCATAAACTAGTAGAGGGTTTTATATTTGTCCTTGTTGTTGTTACTGCATTTTTAAAATCAGGATCAATTAAGGTATATGTATCCAAACTGGTAGACATGTCTCTTAAGTCTCTTTTAATTTCTAGGTTCCATTTTCTCTTTTATTTTTTCCTTGCAATTTATTTGTCGAAGAAGACAAGTTGTTGTCTTATAGAATGTCCCAAATTTTAGATTTTCTAATATACCATGTAAATCATAATTCCCCAACTGAAAGCAATTATTTTATTTTTGTTGTTGTTATTGTTTTCTTTTGTTTAACCCAATTATAGTCAATGCAGCAGGCTTAGAGAAACACACACTATAAAGCAGTCAAGATACTGACAACTGCATTCCCCCATCACATCAGAGGTGAGAATGAGGCAGTGTGTTCTAGGCACACACCAAGACTGGGCCAGTGTCAGAGTTTTAGGCAGTGTAGACTGTGAATGTTGGAGGGAGACTTGGGGTGACTCTGTTCATTACTCTAGTGGAAATTCATTAAAGTCGCTGCATTCTGCATGATCTGGAAAGAAGTCTCATTTTAATGCCTATAATCTTAACCTTTACAATGTGCTTTTCTTTAGAGTTATATATATTCCTTCTCAAATCCATTGTATGCCACAACACTAAGAAGCCTGCAGACCGTATTTAATAATCTCAAATAGTAAGATCAAGATCAAGTACCATCTTGTATATGTAGTTTATAGAAAATTAGTCTGTGAAATCTGAAAGAAACCCATCTTGTGTATTAATGAAAACAAAGGATTTAGAATACTACTGTAATTATTACATTTAAGAATAAATTTAAATTTTCTTACTGACTATATTGAATGTTTTCATGGAATCTGAATCAGAATCTTATCTTCATTGTATATATGAATATTTTAATAAGTGTTCAACTTGTGTTTATTGTTTTCCTTTGATTTTTCCATAGTCATTTCTTAAAATGATGAATCAAATTGCTTCAGGTCTTGAATAAGAAGAAATTTTAAAATGTGTATTTATATGCCATAGAGCTTAGAAACAAACTGTCTTACTATGTAAACTAGCAGGAAGGGGAAAATCATAATAATTCCAATCAACAACTGAGTAAAATTTATATCCAAATTTTGGAAAAAATGTGATAAATTATCATCCTAAACGTGTCCTGATTTGAATAATCACTTAACACATCTTAATATATAGCAAATCATTATGCTGTATACTTTGAACTAAGCCACTGTTCGTCAGTTATATCTCATACAACCAGAAAAATATAATTCTTCACTATAAAAAAATAATTTGTATATTGAATGTTTAAAAATTTGAAAATCTGGATAAAATTAATGATTTACTAGGGAAATGCCAACAAAAATTGATTCAAGATGTGACAGAAAACATGGAGAAATAGAAAAATCAAAAAGGGCAGATGGCTTTAAAGGAAATTACCTCAAATCTTTTAGGAATAGATTTCTATGCTATTTAAACTATTCTAAACCATCTTTTCTCTTTTTAATTATAATACCTTCATCATATTGTTAACAAAACTAGAAGACAAAGGTGATGAAGAAAAATATAATTTTAACTCATACTACTTATAAAAACTGATACAAAAATCCCAGATTAAATTTTACCATCTCGCAGGCAGACCAGGTTCTGATGGGAGTTTTCCTCTTGAGCAAAGACCCGTGCGAATGGAAGGTGGTTTGCCTGAAGGCTATAGAAGCTGCGACAATTGATGGAAATACCTAGAACGGTGGTGACCTTACTCCTGCTACTACAACACTCAAAGCAGCTCTGCATCAAACCCTTCACAAGTTCTGGTGTTTCTGCTTTTTCAATCTGGTGTCTTTCCAATACATCCCTGTCTTAAGAAATTTGGTCAGTCAGTTTCTAACAACCAAATAAAACCAAGTGAAGCATAAATTGGACTTGCCTTAATCAGTTGAAGCTGCCATAGTGAAAATACCTTAGACAGGGAGGCTTAAACAACAGAAATTTATTTCTTACAGTTCTGGAGGCTGGGAAGCCCAAGATCAAGGTGCCGGTAATGTAGGTTTCATTCTGAGACCTCCTCTCTTGGCTCATAGGCAGTTGTCATCTCACTATGTGCTCACATAACTTGTTGCTTATGTGATGGAAAAAAAGCTCTCTGGGCTCTCTTCTGATAAGGGCACTAATTCCATAATGTGGGCCACGCCCTCATGACCTCATCTCAACCTAATTTCTAAATGCTCCATCTCCAAATATCATCATAGTACAGTTAAGGCTTCGACACGTGAATTTTGAAGAATACAAACATTCAGTCCATAACACTACTGTTATCGGGACCTGCAATGTGTTTGTGTGTGTGTGTGTGTGTGTGTGTGTGTGTGTGTGTGCGCGCGCGCGCGCGCCATTATTAGCTCATAGATAATAGATATGGGAAATGTATTCGGAATTGGCTGAGAATATAATAGAGTGTAAAGTTCAAATCCTGATTTAGGTGATGATCTGTGACTTATAGGCCAAAATGGCTTAGGAAATTTATCCATTCAGATTTCTAATAATTCTTTCACTCTTCTTTATAGATATATTTTGCATATTTTCCATTATTATGGATTAATAGAGTCAAATAAGTTTTTTTAATTAAAGTAATATTACATTTTTATTTTTATAGATGTTCAGAAAGCATTCTCTGATATGAGAACAGACTATAAGAGCAAGATGGATTAAAGCAACATTCTTCAGAAATTTAGAAATAAAAATTCATTGAAGGTTAACCAACACTGAGTTCATGAAGTTACTAAAACTGCTTTTAAAATAAAACATAAATAATCTCAATAAATATTTATTTGTGAAATTTTCATAAATTTGATTTAGTACAGCACAATTCCACTTAATTTTCCCAAATTGTGTTTGTTCCCAACTTCCACAATTCCGCTTAATTTTGACTTTCCTAATAAACATTCTGTGGTAAAGATTTAGAGATATGTTATTCCTCAAAAATCAGTTTACAGAGCTTTACTTTCATTTCAAATGCAAATGCATAAAGTATTGAATTGTATTAAACTTGGAAAAAATGCATAACATAAAAGACTCAAAAATATTCATTATTAATCTGCACATGGCAATATTTTTCAAGAAATGGATGGTATTTGATGTCAAATTAAAACAAACTTTTGATAGAACTTGGCATTATAAATTGGATTAATATCAAGAATGATAATAATTTATGTCCCATGATAATGTATGCCTGCAAATTAGTAATGATTTTCAAGGTGTAGTGAGCAGGAAATGTATTCATTCAAATGGCATTAATCCTGTCCATATAGGTAAGTAGCACACACAAGCCTATATATAATTCTATTCTACGACTATACACAGGTGTCATTATATGAGAAGTCCTTATGTCCATACAATGTGCCGCTCAATAGAGAGCTTTGTAGCGATGGTGCAAACAAACTATTAATATAAGTCTAGAGCTCCCAAGAACAATATAGATGTAAATGTAAATATAGATGTAGGTGTATTGGAGATAGAGACGATAGAAATATAGAGATGCAGACGGACAGAAATAGGGATGTAGATGTGTGTGTATTTTGTATATAGATATATGTGTAGGTTGCTGGGTAGATAGATAGAGATAGATAGATAGATAGATAGATAGATAGATAGATAGATGATGATAGATGATGATAGATGATAGATAGATAGATAGATAGATAGATAGATGATGATAGATGATGATAGATGATAGATAGATAGATAGATAGATAGATAGATAGATAGATAGATGATAGATAGATAGATAGATGATAGATAGATGATAGATAATAGATAGATGGATGATAGATGTAGAGAAAAATCATTCTGGTTTATGTTCAATCTTGAGATTGAGGACTAAGTCCTGTCTTTTCATACCCTCTCTTCGGTTTATACAAATCAAGTTAAGACAGCTTTATCACGGCCACCACAGAGAGAATTTACCTCTCCACACCTGCCCTGCTGAGCCAAGATGGGAAGTGCTCCCAGGGGCAAAATTCTTAGGTCACCTCCCCTACGTCTGCACAGTTCTTCAGGAACTCTGCTGCCAAGAAGGACATGTGGCAGTCTATAGAGGGCTCTTCCCCTACTAGTAAAAAGTATTAAGGAATTTATAGAGAAGCTTAAAAGCAACATCTCACAGGAATATTTTTCTTTTTAATCTAAAATTGGTCATTTTACACGCTTAATAATGTGTCTATTAGAAAATGTATGCTTTTCGTAGCATCTATGAAACTAAAAATCCCCCCTAGTTTTTAATAAATTTGTACATCTTGCTACAAAATGTTTCATTAGAAAAAGACCTTGGAAGTTCACTTTTCAAAGGACATTTGATGAAGTACAGCATAATCAGGGAGACTGGATTGTGAAGTTAAAAAGAATAAAATATTTAACATTTTCATTTAAAATTATAAGTGTTAGCAAAAGATAATGATACAAAATATCTAGTGTCCTAAGTATGGAGACATGACAAATTATGTATGTGCCAAGTAGGATTTTTGGGATCTAAATATTTCTGAAAACGAATTCTAAGATTCTGAAGAGCACTAGACATTTTGCCTTTAATGGATGCCTATTAGGCAGATACCCATTTCCAGCTCCCTGAATCATTTGCATTTCTCTACACTTAAGGGGCTTGCCAGATATAAATGTGAAAATAAACAATTTCTAATTCAGAGAACTGCCAGTTCCGTGCTTAGTATTATACATTTCAATGCTTGATCATTTAGTATTGCCACAGTAATTAAAACCAATTCTTTGGAATTGAATTACTCGTTTGGTGTGACTTAACTGTACACTAACTACAGAACCACCTACCACACTGAAAATGCACATCCAAAAGAGAGAGGATATCTTTCCCAGGGAAGCCTGCCTCAGAATGATTATTTCTATCTGATGTTACAGAAAAAGCTTCGACAATAGGCACATATCAATTCTGCACAATTCAGCTCGTCCTCCTATGATGGATGCATAATACTATTGTAGCTGTTCCAAACATTCTTGTTCCTCTTCGTCACTCTGTATCAAACCATGACTCGAAAGACAATGAGCACGTTGCTAATTCTGAAAGGCTTTGATCTACTGCAGCATCTAGAGGCAGAACTGAAAAGAAAGAGAGGGGGTTGGAAAGAGATTTCAGAAAACCAGCAGGGTCCCTGTTCATTCCCAGGCAAAGCATAAAACCATCAGCAAGCCCAAGATCAGGAAGAATGTAGTTCGATGAGTGCAAGGAAAATGGCCGGTGTTTGAAGTGTTTCTATCAATCATACTACAGCAATAACTATAATTTGGAAGCTGAAAAAAAAAAAAAAAAAAAAAGCTTATATTACAATTAATGCTCAACTTTTTTTACATTGTATTAAAACTGAATGTGCTTTATGGAAATTGAAAAGACAGATATCCAATTTTCCTCATGTCTTTTGTATCCAAAATATCAGTGTAAGTAAAAATGAAGTAAAATGTTTGAGAAACAAATACAGTCTTCTTTCTTCTCATTAAAGGCTCTGTATTTAAAATTTCTCTTTTTGCCTGGGGCACTTCATACTGTCTAGATTTTCGATGGTGTATTTGAAACACGATGACCTGGAAGTTGATAGTATAATACAAGTTTATTATTTTTCCTAGTAAGGAATGGAAAAATATTATTTTTCTATTATTTTTTCTTAATAAGGAATGGAAAGCAGACCTAATCTTATCTTACTATTTACTGTTTAAAAAACAAAATGCTTTTAAACTTCCACTACTATGTTTAATAGTGATGAATCTATAGTAGAACATATTGTCCACTAGATTCTTTATTATTTTAATCCTAGTTACTTTACTTTATATTTGAATTTGTAGAGACAACATGAAAAAGATAAAGATTCCTGATTTTAGGATTAAAGATTTACATAAAAAACGTATTTGTATTTTCAGTTTAGAACACATGTTTTATAAGAGCATCAGGTCTTCATTAATTAACAGGATTTTTTAAAAGTAAAGCATTTTTCTAGAGAGTTCCTATATTACATAGGTAAATTGTATTTTTAAGTGATTATTGTAGAATTTAGAATACATTAACACATCATAATCAGCCTTCAAATATCATTTTATATATAGTTTAAGAACTTTATAATAGTGTTTTTCCATTTCCTGTCTCTTAATCCTATGTGCTATTTTTGTCATACTTTTTATCAGTATATCTCAGAACTACACAATGCATTGTTACTACTCCTGCATTATCTTTTAAAGCAATTAAAATTGTGAAAAACATATAATTTAACATGATTTTTACCCTTTACACTGTTTCTATAGGTTGGTCCTAGTTTCTATCTGACATTATAAAACTCTGTCTAAATGACTTTCTTTAACATTTCTTTTAGCACAGGCCTGATGGCAATAAATTCTCTCAGCTTTCGCTTGCCTGAAAAAAGTCTTCATTTTGCACTTATTTTTCAAAAGATATTTCAACACGAACAAAGTCTGCATTGAAATATTTTTCTATCATTACTTTAAAGGTGTCACTCCATTTTCTTCTGGGTTATATAGTTTCTAATGAGAAGTTTGCTGAAAGTATTATCTCTGTTCCTATGTGATTTTTTTTTTTCTATTTTCTGGTTGCTTTCCAGATTTTTCATCAGTGAGTTTTAGCTGTTTGACTATGAAGTGTGTGAATGTGTTTGAGGGAATTTATTCCACTTGAGGTTCTTTGGGATTCATGGATCTGTGGCTTTTTTTTTTCTTCATACATTTTGAAAAATTCTCTGGCCATTATCTCTTCATATTCTTACTCTATCTCATTTTTTTCCTCTTCTTTTGAGACTCAAATTTCAGGTATGTTAGACCATTTTGATATAGTCCCAAAACTCTTTGGTGCTCTGTTCTGTTGTGGGTTATTCGCCACCGCCCCCCACCCATCCCGTTTTATTTTTGAGTTTCTGTTTGGACAATATCCATTGACTTACCTGCAAATTCAGTTATTTTCCTCAGCTGCACTTGGTCTGCTGAAGAGCCCACTGGAGGAATTCTTCATCTCTGACATTGTATACTTTCCTTTTAATGTTCTCACTTAAAAAACAGTTTCCTCCTGTCTGCTGAAATCCTGTATCTGCTCGTACGTGTTGCCACATTTATCGTAAGATCTTTATTAATTATAGCTATTTTAAATTCTCTGTCAGATCATTTCAATATCGAGGTCATTTTGAAACTGGATATTTTGATTAATTTATCTCTTGGTCTTGGATAGCTTTTTCTTGTTTTGTCTGATAATTTTTATTGGATGCTAGATATCATATGTCAAATAGCAGAGACTGAGGTAAATAGTAGTTATACATGAAAATGAGAAAACTTCTTTTGTCATGCTTCTGGTGTGGGGAGTTGTTATTCTAAGCAGGAGTTTGGTTTGCTTTGGGTTTTGAGGCTCCTCTTATAATCTGAGGTTCGCCCCGGACTTCAAATACTGACAGCAGCTGGTTATTGTTACCTTGTGATTAGATTGGGACCTGAGGTACCTCAGGCTCCATCTTCATGTTCAGCAATATCTGAATGATTTTCAAATATTTCCTGCTATTCTGGGGGTTGTCTTTTCATTTCTAGATGGTGTCCTTAAAAGCACATTTTTAATTTGAGGATTTCAGTGTATTTTTTATTTTATTGTTCCTGGTTTCGGTGCCATATCTAAGATTCCATTGCCAAATCCAACATCATGAAAAGTTACTTCTACGTTTTTCTCTAAAAGTTTAATAGGTTTAGCTCTTACAGTCAGGCTTTGTTCCATTGTGTATAAATTATTGTATATGGTGTGAGAAAAGGGACCGAATTCATTCTTTTGTATGTGTGTATCTAGTTGTCTCAGTCATTTTTGTTGAAAAGATGATTGTTTTCCTGCTGAATGGTTTTGGCAAGCTCCTTGAAAAGCAATTGACGACAGATGTGCAGATCTATATCTGGGCTCTGAATTCTATTCCATTGATCTGTTGTCTGCCCTGGTGCCAATATCATACTTTCTTGGTTACTCAAACTTTGTAGTAACTGTTCAAGTTGGGATGCGTGAGTCTTCTAATGTTGTTATTTTTTTTCCTTAAAAATGGTTTTGGCTGTTCTGAGTGCCTTGAAATTCCGTATGAATTTTAGAATCAGCTAGTTAATTTCTCTAAAGAAGTCAGCTGGGAATTTGATGAGCATCGCGTTGCCTCTGTATATCAGTTTGTAATATCTTGTCATTATAAAAATATTAAGCATTTTGTTCTATGAACATAGAATTTCTCCAATTATTACATCTTCTTTAATTTAACCATTTGTAGGCAATATTTTTATGGTCTGATTTTTTTTTCAAAGTGTATGGATCGTACTTCCCTGTTTCTTTGCATACCTTGTAAAATTTTGTTTTGTTGGAAACAGGACTGTTTATACAATTTATTGCAGCAACTCTGAGTACTGTCCCCAACCCTGAGGCTTATTATTATTTGCTTATTTCTCTAGTGACGAACTGGATTGTTTTAGTGAGGTCTGCTTCCCCCACCCTCAGTGCCAGCCTCCGAGTTGCTCCTCAGGACATGGGACTTCAGGTAGGTCCGTAGCCACCTTGAGATGACAGTTGGTGCCCTAAGACCTTTTTTCTCTGACCACCCTCAGTTTTTAAACTCTACAGATTACCTGCTGATTGTTGTATTGTTTTAAATAATGCCCTGGTGTATACATTGTTCTACAAGCTAATCTAGTCAACTGTGATTCCTTTGAAGGAACAATTTCTCAGGTAAGTTATGAGTTTTGTTCTGTGTCAGTGGACTCTCCCCAGCTCTATTATCCCCTATTTCCCTCCTTCAAACCAGCTGACCTACAATTTCTCCCAGTTCCCTTCACCACCACCTCCATTTGAGAGTGCCTTTAAGCTGGGATTTCTTTAAGCAAATGAGTTCAGTTCCTAGGAACAAAGTTTGTAGTTATGTTTTTGTTTTGCGCCTGTTTCTTCCCCCAGGCAAAATATTTGAGCCAGTGTTTTTGAGTTAGGGGTGGGGACAGTAGCAATACTCTGTGAGCGGAACCCTGGTCCTGTAACCCAGTGCTTGGTGGGTGGGGGCAGGAGCCTGGCGTCCTTTCGGCTTGCCTTTCTGAGCATGAAACCACCACCTTCCCAACTGGGACCAGAGTGATCAGTGTGCCATTATTTTAGCATGCTGCACCCGAGGCACCACTTCTGTTCCATAAGTGGAGGCTGGACAGACGAAGGGAGCCTCAGCCTGTCTACTGCACTCACCTAGGGCTTGTCATCAGTAATAGGTATGCGAGGGCAGAAGTAGGGCATGCTGATGCTCGGCTCTCCTGGGAAGAAAGCCTTTCGAAGCTCTGGGATCTGAGAGGAGAGGGGCTCCCGTGTTCTTGGGGGCAGTGGTGTGGAACAATCTCTGACTCACTGTGCTTGGGGAGGACAGGAAGGGAGCAGTCATGGTTCAAACACTGCAGACTCTCACCTTCGTTAGTGAATTTTCTTAGATGTTCTTGAATAGTTTTTTTTTTTTTTTCATTTGTTGCTTGCCCTTGGGACCATTCTCAGAGGTTTTAAATGTTTAGTTTTGTTTTTAATATAATTTTTACCAGTTTCACTGGGGAACAGGGCAGCACAGCTACTCACACTGTCCTTTGGAAGAATGTCACCTGATTTCCTCTTATCTGATTGTGTGGTGGCTACCTTTTTCTCCGGCATTCTGTCAAGTTGGAATAGTTGTGTTCTCTTTGTCCTTTGAGAGACAACTAAGGAATTCAATCAACTTGCTTTACCTTACAGCCTCAGCTCTCTAACAAGTTCCAAAAAAATCGTTATTTTGTAAGCTGTCTGGCTTTTTTCCATTGTGAAGTTGAAAGTGACATTTTCTTGATTTTCTACATCTGAGCTTCTAATTTGGTTTTACTTTTCAAATTAAGTAGCAACTGTCTAAGTCTCCATCTACACTGTAGATGGTAAAACTACAATGTACAGTTTAGGAAGCAGAATGGAAGAAAAGGAAATAACAAAACTGTCCTGAACTTTCTGTATCTAAACAATATTAGTACAAATATACCCAGACTTTATAGACATGAACTGTTTTAGCTTTTGATCACCCTTTGAATTTCCATTGTATTCAGAAATAGACTATTAACGCAGTGATGATTTTAGCAAAATTTATTACACACTTCTATATACTATGCCCTATACTGAACAAAAGTACAGAAGTAGAGAAACACTGGATAATTTTTAGATGAGTCTAATTAATGAGCGTGAAGCCTGAGATACAAGATATGAAGACAGGAAATGAGACCAGAAACCTAAGTCAAAGCAAATTACTAAAGGACATTTTGTCTTGATAAGAAGTTTGAGTCCCAGCTGATATAGGTTAGAAAACCTTTGGTGTTATTTTAGCAAGGAAGTAGCATGACCACACATTTTTTATTATTATTATTATTTTCAGAAAATAGCACTGGTTTCAATGTGACAGATGGTTTTGGATAGGGAATGAATGATGGATGGCAGTGAGACCAATGTAAAGATTGTCGTATGAAACCAAAGTTATTTTATTTGTACTAAAAACAAAGCTGTGCAAATAGGAAGATTCTGAGCCCCACTTTATGGTACAATTGGCAATTTCTTGACTATGAGGCTACGGTAGTTTAGGAAAAAGGAGGAATCTAAAAATGATACTAGGTTCCTGGCTTAAGAAACTAAGTAGATATTGCTATAATTCACTAAATTAGGGATGCAAGAGAGAGAGAGACTGATCTGGGAAGGAAAATGAGTTTAGATTTTAAATTTAAATAGCCTAGATATTCCAGTGAAATTTCTAATAAACAGAAAGTAATATGGTCTACAACACCAAACTGATGTAAAAGTAAAAATTAAAAATTTACATGCCGGTTTTCTTGAGCGAGTTATTTTAATTTCACTTTAAAAAGGCAGATAAGACTAGCTACATCAGAGTTTTTGTGGGCAAATAAATGGGATGTACGCAGTGCCTCGATAAATGACAGCTCTGTTGCTATTTTTGAAGTTATTTGGATTAACATAAAATAATTAAATCAACCAGAGAAACATGTATTGTATTTGAAATTAAGTACAAAAAAAAGTGCTTCAAGTTACGTTTTTGTGGATGAACAAAACACCTTAACTTTAGATCAAGTTTGATACTTTGAGTAGCAGAGCAGGAGAAAATGTAAACAGAGTTTGAGATTTGTGCAGTTCTGCACTTTTCAAAGTTCCCTCCCAGGTATCATTTTATCAAATTCATAATGTCATCCTTTGAAGCAGCTATTATCATCTCATTTTTATAAGGCTTATGACTTGCCTGCCAATGGTCATTCACAAAGCAGTTATGCAACTAATCTTGCAAGTCTGGCTTCTGACCAGTGTACAGCTCTGCCATTATCAAATCTGCCACTCAGTGAGCTCAACATTCACCCTCTTGCTCTGGAACTTACCCTAGCCCTCAATAAAACAGCTCTATGAAATACTGCATTTAGAAGGCAGCTCTGGTGTACAATCTTTTTGACCTTGAAGCACTTCAATAGTTTATCACTCCAATTTCAACAAAATCTCCAAAAGAGAGACAAAGGTTCAAAACCTACAAATTAATATGTTAAGTGCATAATTCAGTTCAATAATTTGGATATATAGGCATTACTAATTTTTTTCAGAGTTGGTTTTGAAATTCTGATGCTATTATATTAATCCAATAAAAATTTTAAAAGGTTACTATTATCTCTAAAAATTCAGTCACACATATTCTGTGCTGTCTTGAACAACAGAAACGTACATCTTGTTAGCTCCATGTCAATATAATAATGTTTGAAATGAAGCAAATGTGTGTGTGTGGGGGTATTTGCTATAGACTTTTTTTTTTTTTTTTTTTTTTACCTTTTTATCCCTTCAGCACTAAAAGTTTTTCTCTTGGATTTAAAAGATGGATTATTTTGAAGATTCTTGTAACATGAAGAAAGTTGAAGCATACGGACAATACTCTGTTACTAAGTCCAAGATACAACATTTCTTAAAATGTTTCTAGTGGCAATATTACTCACTCTCCTGTGAACACTTTCACCATCTGTAAAATGGAGTTTATTTTTTACACGAGTTAACAATGGCATCTGGCAATTTACTGTCTTTCAGGAACCCTAAAGCACTCCCAAAGTGGTGCTTTGCTATTATAAGAGCAATCTCTCCTCAAACTAGTTTCTCTTTCACTTTCATCTTCCATGAGATGATATCCCATGACACAGGATGATTGGAACTTAATTCTGTTCAAGCATATAACTGCTCCCATCCATGGAAAATAACAGCAATAGATCAGAAATTCATCTAAAAGGTGTAACTACACATTAAATGATCCGGTTTATGCTGGACATCTGCAGCATATCGTTGTAATTAATCAAGAATAGATAAGTGTAAAAATATTAAGTATGAGAAGAAGCATGCTCTGTCTCTAATTTTTCCCTCTTTCACTGAAAGAGAAAACAAACATAGTGAACAGGTTTATATGAAAGATTTCCTTTCATATAAACCTGTTCACTATGTATTCATACTTCCAGTATGAATACAGTATGAATACATAGTGAACAGGTTTATATGAAAGGAAATCTTCGATCTTCAGAGTTTTTATATAAATAATGCTCAAGAAAATTGGTTCTAGGTAAAATCTTTATTGGTAGATCCGATATAGAAGGAATAAAGAGAAAAATATGATGATTAAAAGAAGAAACAGAAAAAGAGGATGGAGGAGAAAGGCACTCTGAGAAATTTCAGGCTAGCCATCATCCTTTGAGGAAAAGGAAAAGATCAAATATGATTCAGTCCTAGGAAAAACTAAAATTGCAAAACATCCAAGGAAAACAATACAAATCCCAAGATTATGCACATTTTATGATAAGCTTGCATTGATCCCAAAACAAGTAGAAGTTCCGATGCTATGGTATCTGCACAAAAAAGGAGTGTAATTCAGTAAACAACTGGAAAGCACCTACCTTACTACCTGCACTGTTCTCTGTATTAGAAATACAAAGATGAACACATGGTTGCTACCCTTGATAAATTAAGAATCCAGGCAGTATGTTAAAGCATACCAACCAACCAACCCACCCACCCAGCCTCAAAAACAATAATAAACTATTGCAATAGTAATATGAACAAATTATCATCAGGACACAGAGAGATAAGAGCTTTTTTAACTTAGTAGTGGAAGCAAAAATGCAGAACAGTAAATATCCTCTCAAAGGAAGTGGCAATTGAGCTGTTATTTGACAGACGAATGGTTGTCTCCAGATAGGCCTGGGGAAGAGGTCCTTGGTAAATTATACACTCTTTGAAGTGTTTGATATCACATCAAACATATTTAAAATATGCCCGTATCAGATATTAAATTATACTATATAATTTACATACAATCATGAGTTGGATCGAAATTGACAAGAAGCTGTAATGCTACATCGTGCAGATGATAAATGTTAACCAATTCAATTTTATGATTTTTGAAATATAATTAGTACAATATATATTCCCATTTTTGGACATTTTCTTAGACTCTTAGAAAACCAAGTTTCCAAGCACTATTTCTGTGGTGCCTAATGGAAAGTAATGGCTGAGGAGAAGGCATACCAGCCACAGGATTCAGCTTGAATGGATGCTCCGGGAAGATGTGTATTTTAATAGGAAAACTTCTCAAATAATAAAATCGCTGGTTAACCCGTCGTAGATGAACTCATTTCGACATTTGCATAAGACATTCTCTCTACCCTGGTCAGATGTCATCAGCAAAGTGCTTGAGTGTTTCCCTTCTGTCTTCCTCTCTGATCACAGATGAGCCCCTAAGCTTCTTCAGCCTCTGTTTTCCTATTCATAAAGTAAGGATAGTAGCAAAGGACTATGATGTATTTGAAGTTTCACATGGGAGGCTTTCTAGAGAGGGAAAGCTTGATAGCAGCAACAATAACCCAGTGCTTTTTATCTAGCACTTTTCTTTGAACCCAGGAATGGCAAAAGTTCTTAAAATGTTTTCTTTACTAGAAAAACAATATGTAATGCAAAGATGAGATGGATTCTTCCCTTTAAGAAAGCACTGAAAGACAGCTTTTTAAAACTAGAAAACATTTTAAAATGTTGATTTTCTTTGTAAATTATATGTAAAATCATATTGGATGATGTATGGACGTTCTTGACTTTGAACACCATTTTTTGAGTCTAATAAGGACTCCTTTTACTCATGCGGGTGAGTTTTTGAAACACGGTGAAAATGCACCTGCCAGGTGCATAGAAGTACAAGCTGAGAAACATCCTGGCTAATGGGCATCCGTCGACTCACAAATGGCACGTACCGGCTGCTGGCCCGTCAAGGCGCTGGGTGGACCTCAGAAAGGGATCAGGGTGCCTGCCCCTTCTTAAGCACAGGACCGCACCCATCTGTCTTGCTCCTGTACAACAGTGAGCAAAAATATCTGAAAATACCTTTGCATGGGACACAGGATAAGCGCTGTTTGGCCTAAAAAGCATTCTGGCAGTGTAGAAGGATCAGGCAGTTTCCATCCTTCCAAATGCCAGGGCATCGCCAGCTGCCTCCTGGCTCCTCAGGTGCACTTTCTGGTTGGTCCTTGTCCACTTGAGAGCACACGGGGCAATGGCAGTGGAAGGAGACCAGCGTGCGGTGCAGGTGGAGGCTGAGGGGCAGGAGCCTTATGCGCTGCAGCTGGCGGAGGAGCAGGACGCAGCCCGGCGCTCCGCGCACGCGCAGTCGGCCAAGATGGCGGCCGGGGCCTGAGGCACCGCCACCCTGCGTCGTCGCACTCGGCACCGCGTCCGCTTCTTGGTTCCAGGCCCCGGGTCCTTTAGCCAGTCTGCGAGGGGCCGGGCCACATCATCGGTGCACTCCTTGTGGCACAACCCTCAGGAGCTGGTGTCGGCCGAGGAAAGCCACCTCTCCAGATGGCTCTTGCGCATGGCGCCCAGTGTGCTCAGAGAAGGCAGCCTTTCTCCATCCCCTCCCTCAGGGCGGATCCTACAGAAGAGACTGTTGCTTGGCATGTCCATGGCCCAGGCCATCCCTTGAAGTCACCTGCGCCACATACTTGGGTGGCCTATATAACGTTGGAGAACGTGGGGCTGCCATCAAAATCGTACTTGCAGCCCGGGAGGTGACATCAGTCACCTATCGTCATGGCCATGGGGAACCCCATGTCCTCAGGGTCCGCGGTCCATGATCCCAGGAGTGCGATCCACGGCGGGCCCAGCCTGTCCGCTCACCGCAGCCCAAGTTCCTGCCCAGCCAGCCAGGTCGGCACCTCCATCTCCATTCCAGCCCGCACCTGTGCCCAGACTCCAGTTAAGTATACAATGTAATACATACCTGTAGTTCAACCTGTGAGAAATTGGGTTGGTGCCCTTCATATAAAGTGACAGCAATGTGGTCTGAGGCATTTGGCATGGGGAAAGATGGCTAGTGGTCTTAACTTGGCAAATAAGTTGACAAATAGCAGAAATTTAAAAATGCATAAGCTAGTTTATGGGGGGAAAAAACCATAATTGAAGTATCTTGTCTACTTTACATATACATAACCAGCAACTGCACTACACGTCACAGCTCTTATGTAGCTCCACTCAGATAATCCTGTAGATTGAAGAACTTTGTCCTTCCCATTTACGTTATTGTTATTGTGGCTGCTGTTAGGTATTTACAGTCGATCCTTGAACAACACTGGTTTGAATTGTGCGGAGTTTTTTTTCAATAAATATGTTGGAAAGATTTTTGGAGATTTTTGACAATCTGAAAAAAACGTGCAGATAAACCATGTCACCTAGTAATATCGAAAATGTCTTCTGAATGCATAAAATATATGTATACTAATCTATTTTATCATCTACTATCATAAAATATATATATAAATCTCTTATAGAAAGTTAAGATTTATCAAAACTTAACACACACAGAAGAAATTCTCATTATTTCTATAAAGTTACACAGAGTGTGCATTAATATGTGATGACATCTCCATCCTTCATGTTTTTCCTTCTAATTGAAATGTTATCTCTCTGTACTGTGCAAATCTTTGTCATTACTTAAAGTTCATCTGAAGCCTCATTGGTCTTTTAAGAGTACCTATACAGCACAAAAATTGTATGTAGAGAATGGGGTGATGTGTATACACACACATAAATATGTATACACACGTAAGTGAAACATTTTCCATTGTTTACTTTCACATTAAATTACCTTTGACTCTCCTGCCTCCCCTTCCATCTCCTCCATCTCTCCCTCCTCTGCCACCCCTCAGACAGCAAGACCAACTCCTCCTCCATATTTGATGTCCAGTGTTTGTTAGTAAAACATGTAACATCCTACAGTGGTTTGTGTTATATAAGAACACTATTCATGTGGGTACTGACATGATTCATCTCGTTAACAGATGACATAAACTTAGGGTATTGATAAATACAGTACAACACCACATTTGTATTTTCTCTTATGATTTTCTTTATAACATTTTCTCTTTATTGTAATCACATAATACAAATAACATATAAGATACATGTTCATTGACTGTTGACTGTGTTATGTTATCGGTAAGGGTTCCACTAAACAAAAAGGTCTTAGTAGTTTAAGTTTCTGAGGAGGCAGAAGTTATACTTGGATTTTCAGCTGTGTGGAGGATGTCAGTATTCCTAACTCCAGCATATTCAAGGGTCAACTATTTTTTTTTTTTTTTGGCTTTTTTTGTTTTGCTTTGTTAAGGAGCTATAATTATGTGCTTAAAACATTAAAAAGCATTTAATGTCATATACTGACAAGTCTCTCTCTCATCCCTGTCCCCCAACTGCCAAGTCTGTCTCCCACCTTTCCCGTCCCATCCACCCCCACCCCCAACAACCACACAAGTAACCACTTAATTTTGACATTAAATACTTTGGTTAAATAATTAGAATTTAAATGTTTAGTCACTTGTAAGAGAAAATTGATGGTCATTTTTGTTGATTGAGAGAAATTAAGAAGCAAAGGCCTTGAGAAGTTGAGTAGGAGCGGGATGTAGGGAACTAGTGGAAGGACCATACCTTCATTAGTATATCGCCTTTAACAGATTCTTTCCTGAGAAGGAGCCATTGCAGTTAGTGTTGGATGTGCCTGCTGCTGTAGTCTTTATTTTTACAAGGAAAATCCAAAATACTTAAAAATTGTTGGAGTTGGGTTTATATTCTGTCAAATTCGTGATATAAAATTTTCTTAAGGGAAATAATGTCAGGATTCTATCACCTCTTTTTATTTTGAAGGTGGAGTAAAAGGAGCTCGTAGACATTTATGAGGCTCACAGAGGTCTTATTCCTTACCTTCTAATAAATGGATATTTTGAAATAGTTATATAAGAAATTTTCTCACCTCTATGAGGAATAATCAATATGTTTAAATATTTTGCATTGACGATTACAAAAAAAATGTATTTGTTGAATGAAATTACAGTTATATATCAAGTCATTCGGTGTTAATAAATCAAGGCAAAAATATTTTTTAGGATTTTTGGGGGGGATAAAGTACATATAAATTACAACAATCTTAAGTTATAAGAAACACCTATTTATATATTTTTTAATGATTGAGTTATTCTTGGTTCCAAAACCAGTGTTTCTCATTCCAGTTAGAGAGCATTTACTATTTGTATATGCACCAGCACCTGGCACAGAGCCTGGTCCTTATTAGGTGCCAAATGAATATTTGTTGATTGGCAGAAGAGTAATATATTACAAAATTATTTTTAGTTATTTTTCATTTGGTATTTCATATTATCCAGTACTTTAAGGGAATTATTAATACAGAGTTAGCATTTGTTTACTGCAAGCAAATCTGAAATGAAAAATGTTATAAAATGTTACAAAAGCTCATTTTTCAGTTTCATATTGTACTAAACACATAGCACAATTAGAAAATTACCAAAATAAGCAATTAATACCATTGCCAAAATGAGTCAGTTCCATAGAGCACTGCCTGTTTCTTTGTTTGATATTCCACAGAGTAGTGAGGGATTGATGAATCATAGCCAAACTGCAACATACTTCCCCAAACTTACCTTGTGCTAACTCTCGATAAAAGTTTTTCGTGTGACTACATACAGTCTTTATGGCTCACAATCGCACCACCATGTTTGCAGATTAAAACTTTCTACCTTGTGTTTGTTTACCTGCCATCCAGTTCCTCCTCTGTCTTCGGCATCCAGCTGAAGTCTTTCCTCCTGAGGAAGCCTTCCCTCCAACACTCAGCCCGCACTCAACTCTTTCCTCTTAACTCTCGCAGAAGCGATAATACCTATCACATGCTTAACGTTCTTTGTGTTTTGATGTTCTTGGATGAATTTCCTGTGCGTATATTTGACCATTCTGTTTAGACTGATTGTAAGGGTAAAAACAGCCACAGAAGTGTGTCGACCTTCCTGTAGGAAAGCGGAAACCGAAGCCCACCCAGAAGGTTTGAGCACATGGCCGTGGCCCAAGTTCACAGCTTTCTGGGGCAGGAATGAAAACATCCCTTTCCCCCCCGCATGTTTCCGCTCCCTCCATTCCTGCATACCTCGAGGGCATGGGCCTTTGCTTGTCTTTGTGCCCTCATCAACTCCAAGCACCGGGCCTTGTGCATAATACATTATGGGTTTCTTTGTTGTCAGTCTGTTGTAAACTTGATGTAAAACATATATCCCACATTAGATTGTAAGAATACTTGCTCAGTGATTCGCTAGAGGTGTTTGTACTAATGTGCTTTCATATGGTGGGCAAATACTTCTTTTTCAAAGCTCTTTGGCAGCAGTCTATTCAGATATTTTGACAGTCTCACCACAAACTGACTCATTTGGCAAAGCAAGATCTGTGTTGATACAAATAGAAAAGAGGGAGGAAGCTCAGAAAATCAAGTTAATTTACAATTTTTTTATAAAAAGATAAAGGCATATTGTTTTTACCCCATGCCACCTCTCTCTTTCCAGCCCAGCAAAAAACCTGTGTATAGATATATATTTAAATAAATAACTGTGACACAAATGAGTGCCCACAAAAGGACCTGGAAATGTGTGAGGAGAAGGAGAAGGAGATGCTGGCAAAGAAGTGTCCACTGTTCTACAGGAAGATAATTTATTTGAATCGTTTATATGCTTTTGTGTCCAAAAAGGTGGTTTCTTTTAAATATTTACAAGATGTTCCAATATTTTCAGCCAAAAAGAGATATCTTTAACAGATGCTGGGCTGGATCCGGGTCCTCTACCCTCCCACCTGCCCTTCACCCCCTACTGGGTATATATCCTCAGTAACATGTAACCGAGGTGAGCGTTATGTCCCAAGTCCTTCAAACCAAATGGTCCAAATTTCCGCTATTTGCCACTATGTTAATGAAAGTCAATTTCATTAAGTCTCAATACTTTGCCATTTCCTTCCTGGTGAGGTGTTTTTTCCTACCACAAATCCTTAATCATCAGTCTTTGGCAAAAATTGCATGGTAGAGTCAGGAACTCAAGGAGATGCCAAGATTGACCTTAAACCCCAAAGCTTCCAATGGAAGGTCTGAGGCATCTGTCATCACGTGGAGGCAGCAGGGAGGGGAGCCCAAAGGAGGTGGTGTAAGTTTGACAAAATGTTATTAAAACTTCTTAAAATTCTTAGAGACTCTTAAGCGTGAGGCCAGGTGGCCCTCAACAGGCCTCACCTGGGTCCTCGGTCCCATTGCCCTCATACCCTCATTCGTCTGACACCACCTGACCTCAGGGCTTTCCTTCGCATCGTGTAGTCATCTCCTTTCACCGTGGCTCGTGGGTGTGGACTCCTCACGGAGGGTGCCCGTTCCCTTCCCACTATGCACAAGAAAGAGTTGGCGTCACCTCCGCATTAGTAGAGTATCTCTCGTGAAGCTGGAAAGAATGGAGACAGCCTTCCTGGGAACCGATTCCCTCACACTCGGCTCTCGTAGGAGTCCTAGTTCCCAGGGTACGTTTCGATTTCTTGAATCTGTTTAATTTTGACCCATCTGTTCTTTTTTGAGGACAAAGTTCATAAGTCTTTGAACTGTTCCTACTTTCTGGGTTACATAGTAATAGTAATAAAAATAACAATGATGGTAATTAACAATTATTGAGGATGCTCTACCTGCTAGATACTGAGCTCTTTTTTGTTACATGCATTAACTCATTAGGCCCAGTATTAGCATTCACCAGAGAAATAGTAGAACATACATACATACATACATGCATACACACACACACACACACACACACACACACATCCTTCCTACTGGTTCTGTTTCATAATGTATACATGTAATGAGGAATTGGCTCATGCAGTTAAGGAGGCTGAGTCCCATGAGTCGCTGTCTGCAAGCTGGAGATCCAGGAAAACTGGCACATAATTCATTGTGAGTTTGAAGGCCTGAGAACCAGGGGCTCCGATGGTGCACATCCCAGCCCAGGGGAAGAGGACGGTGAGATGAGAAGTCCCAGCTCAGACAGTGAGGTAGGAGAAAGGGGTTCGTGAACTCCTTCCTCTGCCTGCCTCAGTGGAGTGGGTGACATCCACCCACATGGAGAGGACAGACTGCCAAGTCCTTCGTTCTCTGCAGGGCCTCAGTGGAGTGGGTGACATCCACCCACATGGAGAGGACTGTCTGCCAAGTCCACCAGTTCAAATGTTATTCTCATCAGAAGTATCCTTACTCGGATACAAGGTAACTTGGAGACAATGTTTAACCTTGGCACCCTGTGGCCTGTCAAATTGGCACATCTATGATCATCCTCATAGATCTGTCAGATAGATATGTAATTATTCCCGTTTCAACCGTTAATGGTTTTAAGGCCCTGAGTAGTTGAACAGCTTGCCCAAAGTCAGAGCTTATGAGTGGTGGAAACAAGATTCAAACTCAGTCTGGCTTTAGAAATTGTATTCTGAGTTGCGTCTTAGCTGCCTCTCACAGTGTGCATTCCATAGAGATACTAATAATAGTAAATGACTCATTGATAGACATCTGCTTTGAGTAATTTTTCAGTGAGTTTAGTGGTTGCACTGAATGAAATCATTTACACTCTCTCCCCTGGTTCCTCTGAATAGGTCATCCTCATGGAGATGCTACCAGGAGCTGGAAGAGTAGGCTGCAGCTATGGTGCATTTGAGGGTTTTTTGTTAAATCTGAAGTAATTAATAGCCTTTTTAGATGTTTGAATGTTTATACAGTACTGTTACAATCCAAGTCTACTTCAAAGTGTAAATGAAGGCTCCAATGATTTCCTTCTTCCTCAACCTTATCATACAGAAGAGAATTCACTCTTTAATTGCAAGTAGAAAACTGACATTTATTTAGAGCAAAAGAGAGCATAAAAGTGAAAATTTCTTTTTTTCCTTTCCCTTTGAAATCTATCTCTTGCTATGGAAACAAAAGATTATTAGAAACCTTTTTTTCCCCCTATGGCCAATACTTCCTGGTTTTATTATTTCATAAATTTGAAATGCTCTGAATTTCTATGGCTTGGTAGTTCTTAAAGAAGTGTTAATCTTTTCTGTTTGTTTGTTTTTCTGAGAGCATTTAGAAGAAGCAAATACTTTACTTCCCATTTGTTATGCTTTAACAGTTCCAAAGCATTACAGTTTATTCTTTAGAACCTATTAGTGTGAAGTTGGAAGCCTTATTAATTTTAGGGACATTTTTAAGGTTTTTATTTTTCTCTCCTGGAACTTTTTAAAACTTCCAGAGTTAATTTTAACATTGCATTCCTGAAATTCAGTGAAAACCAATTAGGTCTTGGTTATCTTCACCAGAAACCAATTTAGTAACCAAGTCTATATGTTTTCACTCCTACTACCTTATTTATCTGGAATCATCAGGGAAAAGAATAATCTGAATAAGAAATTTTCCAGAAATTATGAATTTACTAATTTAAATATTTACAATTTGAAAATATATAGATATTTGACAGACAGTTCCCGGCTTTAAAAAGAGTATGTGAAGCACAATCTAACCACTTTTAGCTTTTTGGTTTCAGTAGAGGTAGATATTATGGAGTGTGGAAATGGTGCAACAGCTATGATCTCATAGAAGAGGTTTCTCCCTCGCACTTTAAATTCAGAAAAATTTTTTCACCAAACATATTTAATGAATGCCTACAATATTCGACCTACCCTACGTAGCGGGGAAAATAGACGTGATTAAGACAACCCGTGTAAACAGCACTCAGATCACAAAGTGGGCCGCGCCAGCGCCCGGAAACCCCACTCGTGGTTTCTCCCGGCATTACCCCGCCTCCTTCCCAAGGTCACTGCTCTTTTGACTTCTCACACCAAGTGCTAGTTATACTTTTTAAATAAATAGAATCCTAAGTATACTTTCTTTTGCGTCTTGCTTTTTGCTCAGCATTATGTTCGGGAGATTCATTCATTTTGTTGCATTTTGCTAGTTTCATTGTTATAAAATATTAGCTGTATGGATATACCCCAAATTATTCATCCATTCTACTGTTCATGGACATTTTGTTCTGTTTATAGTTTAGACAGTTTGGAGTTACGTGAATAATGCTACTACAAACAATCTTTGACGTGCCTTTTAATAAATATATATGCATTTTTTGTGAACATATCTCAGAATTAAAATACTACGTATTAGAATAAATGTGTGCTCAGACTTAATACAAATGGCCAGTGAGCTTTCCAGTGTCTCTTCAATTTATTATCTCATCAGCATGACAGATTTTGCTGTTCCACATCTTCTCCAACATTTGGAATTGTCATCTTAAATTGTAGGCATTCTATTATGTACCTCATGTCATTTGTTCTGTTTTGTTTTGTTTGCATTTTCCTGATGACTAACAAGATCAGGACTTTTTCTTATAATATTTGACCCTTTAGTTACACTCTCTTGTGGAGTTCTTAATCAGATTTCTTGCTAATTTTTCTTTTGGGATTTTAGATTCTTACTGACTCATAACAATTGTTTTCAATATTCTTTATTATAGACTCATTGTTGTGTGTATGTGTTGCAGATACTTTCTCCACTCTTTCTTAGTAATCTTTGAATGAACAAAAGTTTCTAATTTTAATGTGGTCCTGTTTATTTTTGCATCTGATTTAAGGAATGTATCTGTATCCCAATGCCATGAAGATTTTCTCCTAGATTGTTATTTAGATTCTTGATTGCTTTACCTTTAACGTTTAACTCTCAAAATCACCATTCTATTTTTCGAGTCTGGTGAGATAGGGGTTAAGTTTCATTTTTATTTTCCAACCAACCTGCACATCTATTAACAAAACTATCTTTTCCCCACTTGTGTTTCCTTTGTCATCACCTATGAATTATGGCTTCAGGTGACAACATTGATAAACATCAGAAAAATACTGTTAAGCCAAAAAAAGCAAGTTGCAGAAGAGCATAAAGACTATGAGTTAATTTAAATATTGATTAAGACTTGGTATGCTGACCAGTACCTTGTATGGGGTCAGAGCTTAGATGAAACTAAAGAAGAGAAGATAGTAATAAAATATTCAGGATGAAGCTAACTCTGAGTGGGGAGAGGAAAAGGAAGTATTATAAAGGACATAGAGGAGATTTTATAAAGGCTCTTGGTTTATTTTGTCATGATTATTTTCATACGTGACTAGTACTTAATAAATATTTTTATATCTATTCAGTGATTAAGATAAAAATTAAACAGTTACTGGAAAATTACCAAGGGCACCTATCTACGTTTCTTTTCAGTTTATCCCTCTGGTTGCTAAGTCTCTCTTTACTCCTCTTCATTGTCTACTTTTTGGGATTCTCTTTAGTTTCTTGTTCCTTAGCCACCGGTTCAAAAAGGTGTTTGTTATACTTTGTCCAGCATTTCAAAGTTTTCCGTTGGGAGGCTTTCCGACGAGACGTGTATTTTTCCACATTGCAGGACACTAAAGCCTTCACATTCTCTTCCAAGTCTCTCCAATCCGGGCTCCCAGCCCCCTCCCCCATCCCATGGAAACTGTTCTTGTCAAAGATGAAACGTTTTCCATGCTAGCCAGTCTTTCAGACACTTTCTTTCTCTGCCCAATTCATTCATTTCAATTCTATACTTAGTTTATTCAATAAAATTTACAGCTCCCTATATCTTGCTATATTTTTCTTCCTTTGCTGCTGTGAACCACAACCTTTGAATTCTCTTACTACTCCACTGGGCTCCTTTTCCCACCCTTATTCTCTGGCTCTGTGTGTTGATACCTAAATATTGGGGGCCTCAGGACTCAGTGCCGGGCCCTTTTCTCTTCTCTACTCTTCCCTCTTCCTACTTGATCTTATCAATCCCATGGTTTAACTCTCTCCGTGTCTCCCAGACTTTCATCTGCAGACCAGAATTCTATATTCAACTGCTCTCTTGACGTTTTCATCTGGATGTGTAAGAGGCGTCGCAAATTACCGTTTTAAAACATAGTTCTTGATATTCCATTCCTTGCCTCAAGCCAGTTAATATCACTGGAGATTGACTTTAACTGCAAACAAAAGAAAATATCAAAAATAGTGGCTTGAAAATATGCGTTTTATTTTTCTCTTATATGAAAGAGGCCGGCAGGTCAGCATTCAGAGATGCTATGTAGGCTCCTTGGTCGTCAGGTTTCTCTGTACGTTTCTGATTCACCATTGTAGCTGGCGCTTCTGTCTTTCAAGTCGCTTTAGTGCATGTGGTATTGGCATAGCAGCCGTCAGATCCGGGTTTCAAGAGCAAAGAGGGTGGAAAGGGTCTATCAATGAGCTCGAAATAACCAGAAATCTCACACAATGTTTCCAGTTATATCTGATTGGCCAGAACCCAGCCAATGGGCACACACCTAGCTTCAAAGAAGGGAATGCAGAAATGGATTTTAAGTGGACTCATTTCTATCTTTAATAAAATTTAAATTCTATTACTGCGAAAGAAGGAGAGAATTGATACTGTGTGACAGGTCCACACTATTTCTCCTTTAATCCTTGGCATCTCAGTAAACAGAATTAATGTCCACCCGGTGATTCAGAATAAAATCCAGAGTCATTCTTGATTCCTCCCTATAGCTAACCTGTCAGCTAGTTCTCTTAGCTCTACTTCTAGAATGCATCTTGACTCTCTCATCTTTTCTCCTTCTCCTCTGCTGTCCCCTTGCTACGTAAAAACCATTGTCATCTCTCAGATAGATGTATTGTTGCAGTGGTCTCCTATAGGGTCTCTTTTCTTCTAGTTTTGATCCCCCAACCTCCATATAGCAACAGCCAACGTGGTTTGGTTTAGTTTTTCCTTGCTGGTAGTTGTTTTGTTTTGTTTTCCAAATAAAACCACATCAGCTCCTTACCTAAAAGCTTTCAGTGGCTTCCTATTGTATATAAAGTAAAAACTCAGGTTTCTGACAGTGGCCTGCGTGAGCATCTACATACATATACCACTCTCACCCGCTGCTCACCTTTTCCAGCCATTTTAGAACCTTTTGCGAGAACATGCTCCTTTCTGATGTTTTAGGTTTTGTTTGTCCGTTCTCTTTGTAGTCTGTCTCCCACCCCTGGGATACAGACTCCATGAAGATGGCTTGTTGGAGCTCTTCACCCACTTCACTCAGTCCTGGAGCAGGACCTGCCTGGGCCCAGTGCTCAGTGTTGTTGAATGGACAGACGCGTCTCTTATTTGTGAAGCTGTGAGAAATGCTTATCTATAATTGTGGCTTCTACCATATTCTAAAGATTCTGAATATTCTATAACAAACAGGGATTGTTTTTGAATGTTAAATAGATTTATTTTAGTTAAATTTAGTTGTTTTAGTTAAATGAAAAAATGGCATTAAATAATTCACAGTATATAATTATTAAGTCTGAAGTTTGCTAATAACTTAAAAGCCAATATTTTACAGCAGCACTTATAATATGTAAGATATGGGGTAGGAACATCAGGTAATGAACAGATCAGACACATATAACCTTAAGGAGCTTACAATTCAGAAATGGGAACTAAGGAATAAGAGTCGCTGTCTGTATTCTAACGCAGACCATGGTAAGTACTAGAAAAGACACACACATTATGTGTAGGTCACTGCCGTGACCTCGTGCCACCAGCATACCTACCATACTGTATGAACGTCGCCTCCCGTGCAGCCGTTACACAAACTCAAGTCGTCGCTTCTTACAGCAAAAAGTTTCTTCCATCCTGATTCACATTTTGGTCATTATTTACTCTAAAAGCAAACTAAAACAAACAAACAAAACAGATGATTAAGAAAACCAGCATTCCCCAAAGCTAGTTTGCAGTCACTTGCCATCACTGTCCAGGTGTGGGAAAGTACCTGTCCAGCACTTGGCCTAACCTAGAGAGGCTGCTTAGCTGACCTCAGAGAAAGTGAGCTGCATTCTTGACACAAGCCGATTAATCTGTCTTTGTAGTGGGTAACAGTAACAGCCTCAGGGGAGGGCTTCATTACAAAATCAAAGCTGAAGAACTTGAAGGCCACCAAGAGCTCTGAGATAAGGCAATAAGGCCTAGATGAATGAAAAGGGAAAATAATTAATGGCCTTAGTTTATGAGGAAGAGTAAATGCCTCATGACATTGAAAGATGTTCAGTGAGCTGTTTATTTATAAGAACCAAGACTAATATCATATAAGGATTGAAAATTTAGTAATGTTAGGGTACTATCTTAAATTCACTTTGATGATTCCTTTGTCTTTTATATTCCTAGTTACTTCTTGAGAGGTATGCATAACTATAGTTTTATAAAAATGAGGTACCTCAGAATTCTAGATATAAAGTACTTAATAATAACGTGCCATTTATTGTGCAAACACAATACTGTACAAAAAATTAAAAGATAGTTAATATCTTCTTTTTCCCATATCCTTTATAAAGCCTAATCCTGCCTAGGTGCATCTTAAGTACTTAAGTACATATTTGTTTTTTTTACTGAAATGTTGAAAATATTGTTCTCACCTCTATCACTTATTAATTGGAATAAACCTGGCTGTTTTGTCATAGACTGACTTCCTTCCTTCCTTCCTTCCTTCCTTCCTTCCTTCCTTCCTTCCTTCCTTCCTCCTTCCTTCCTTCCTCCCTCCCTCCCTCCCTCCCTCCCTCTCTCTCTCTCCCTCCCTCCCTTCCCTCCTCTTTCTTTCTCCCCACCTCCCTTTCTGTGTTTATGAGCATGCTTTCACCTCTTTAAACATACTCATTTATTCAACAAGCATTTGTTGACTCCCTCCTGATAAGATATTAGCCATTGTTTCACTTCTGGGATTCTGCAGTGAACAAGATGAGAACAAGCCGTGAACAACCAGGTCTTCGCATTCTCCCGAAGTTTAAAATTTGTAGTCCCTTAAGGGAAGACTGCCTGGTTCAAATATTCTTCCGTGGTGCCTAAAACAGGATGTTTACTCTGTTGTTACTATAAGGGAAAAAAGTTAATGAATGTAGAACAGAAAGAAAGAATGAATGACGTAAACTTTTGACCCCTTTTAGGTTTGAAAAAGCAGCCCTGTCCTCTGTGAATCATAATCAGAGGAACGCTGGACAGCGTCAGAGGCACAGAAACAAGACAGAGGTAAGTGATTACACGCAGTTTCCGGGTTTGTTTTTTTTATATATTTCATTTTCCATGTAAATTTCATTTTCCACAAATTATACATCAATGTCCCTAAACCAGCTTTTAGTATCCGAATTCAGACCTTCGTAATCAGCTGACATTTCAAGCTGTCACAAAAAGAAGTCTTCTCAGGCTGTAGTTCAGTTTCCATGACATCACCACGTATGTGCAGCGGATTTTGTAATTAGAGGTGGCCTGCAGCTTACAATGGTTCAACTTAGGATTTTTCAATTTTACAATGGTGTGAAAGTGATAGACATTCTATAGAAATGTGCCCGGCTAACCTAGGATGTTCAGTGGGTTAAGTATATTAAATGCATTTTCGGCTTATGATATTTCCAAATTGTGATGATGGGCTTATTGGGATGTAACCCCATGGTAAGCATCTGTATTTGAATATCTTATTGCATTTTGGCCTTATCCTTTTATGAAAAATATGGAAATAAAAACAAAACATGCTGACTCAGCTAGCAAGAAATATGACCCTTCTAAACCTAATACATTTTAGATAACAGTAGAAAATCTTTAAAGTTTAAAAAAATCATGTCATAACCAGATTCTCATTAAATTTAAGGAAGTCAACTACATATTTGATTGTAAAATTAAAACTAAAAATCTAATTTAAGAACGTATGGAATTTTGGAATTTTATCATTGAAGATTAGGTCTAACAGAAAAGAGATAGCTTTTTTTTCTCCCTTTAAAAATTTCCAGAAAGAGAAACTCTTCTTGTATTTGTTTCTTATTTGACAACTGTACATGAGACTTTCACACACGTTTCCAGAAATGCATTCAGCGTGGAAGTAGACCCACAAATGGGGGGTGTCTGACAGCCAGATAGAAGGCAGTGGTGTCCTCACTCCTCACCAAAAGTGTCGCATTACTTTATTTCTCTCTTTCTTCTGCTTTTCCTCTTTTCTCACCTTTATTGTTCCTCTGGGCAGGTTTCTCTGCTTATACATTAGGCTCGTTAGTGACACCTGAAGGTACCCACAGGCATTGCACGTCTTATGATACAGCTAGAGAAGCTAGAGTGGGTTGACCTCTACTATGAACTTTAAATATTTGCAAGTTTTGGAACCTTTATGCTTTTTCTTCCATATTTTAGAATGCTGCAGAGAACTTTAGGAGAATAGTAATCTTAGATATGCTTGACCAGCACAGCATGGCAGAGCAGAAAATGTGCATGTGTTCTTGTACTGGATTCAGAATTTGACTCAAATTGATCAGCTGCGTAACCTTGAGCTCATTACTTATCCTCTTAGAGAGTCAGTGTCCTCATTTATAAATGTGTCTTAAAACACTGATAACTCAATATTTTGAAGATTAGAGATACATGTATATAAAACATCTGGTGTATTGCAGACATTCAATAAATGGTATTATCGTCATGATGCTAATTATACCAATTATTTTTTCTATTATACTGGAGTGAATTGCTATTATGCTTAAAACATGGATACAATTTAATGAACTTAAGCGTTGTCCCTTCAAAAAACCTAAAATATTAAGTGCAAAATTCACTGCCTTTACATATTTTTATTTGATCCGTAAGAAAGTGTTAATTCCTAAATGTTCAATAACGGTGACAAATACAAAAATAATTAAGAAAGAGAATAAGTTAATTGTTAAAGCAGATCTCTTTCTTAAAAATAAGACAATGAACAAGATGTTTATTGATTTTCTTGTAGCGCAGAGATGCCAAAATGGCATTAAATCATGGCTGCCCTCATTATCTTTACTTAGTGAAACAAGAAAACTTCCCGGAAGGAGTAGAATTCAAAGAAATTATATCTGAAAATGAAGCAAAAATCAGTGTTGAGGGTCTGCTTCTTTCACTTATCTCACACTGTAAGGGCCTTTAAATACTACAGGGAGCACACAGGGAACCATTAAAACTAAGAAAAGCCAACCGTCCAGGGGAGAATGTGAATAATTTTGTTTCTTTAATGTACTTATTGCTTTTTAAAATATATTTCCTTTTCTCCTCCCCAAGTTGTTTTCCCTCCTCCGTCCTGGATAGCGACTTATTTTCTCAACATTTCAAAGCTTTTTTCTCCACTTTTTTCTTTATATCCCCTCTCACGATTCTTTTCATTTGTAGTCAGTCTATTGATTCTACACTGTAATATAAGGACAATTTGAGAATGTGCTGAGCTCAGTACCAGCATTATTAAAAAGATAAAATACGAGCTCTGAAAAGCAAATCATAGGCATGAAAACTGTTGGTTTTTTAAAAAACAGTGAGCATAGAAAAGAAGGATTACATTTTGTACTAGAGTTTTTTCTCATAAAGGGAATGGATTAAATCTTCAATAGTGGATAGGATACGAGGTAAAGATGCAATAAGGAGTTAGCTCTACATTTTAGGTAAATTTAATGGCATGAGCAAATAAACACAGGCAGAAAAAATACAGATTTTAGCGCAAAGAACAAGTAATGACGTTTTAGGGCAATACCAAGGATAGCTTTGAATGACAGCGTACAGGGGCAGAACT
The DNA here is from genome assembly GCF_014176215.1 of Rousettus aegyptiacus. NCBI lineage: Eukaryota > Metazoa > Chordata > Mammalia > Chiroptera > Pteropodidae > Rousettus > Rousettus aegyptiacus. The sequence goes on along the minus strand of NW_023416285.1, from coordinate 87,688,721 downwards.
CCAGAGAAGGTTTCTGAGAAGAGCAGCATATTATCTCCAAGAAATTATTCTGGCAAAAGTAACTGTAAATAATCCAGGCCCATGATTTCAGGTGCCTGAAATATGAAATTTGTGAAGTGAGGGAAAATTAGTTACAGGATTAAAAAAAAAAAAAAGAGGAAATAAAAAACATTAGATCAGAAACACAAAAATTTTTCAAGCTAGCGGGCCTTATAGAATGGTACTGGCGTTGACAGAAACAGTGAAGTCAGAAGAGGAGAAGCTCAGGAGTGGGACAGGAACATGATGAGTGCAGTGCGAATTGTATCGATGGGGAGATGTGAACAGAATAACCAGGCGGGATGGTGGCTCTTGGGAGGGTTATAGTACAAAGAGGGGATAAAGATATTTTCCCGTGTGACAAACCTGAGCTTTATAGCATCAGTATGAAAATCGCAGTGTAGGTGAGAGTGAGGCAAAAAAATAGGTCAGGTCATAGATCACCCTCTTCAAAAGTCACTAAGTACGTAGTCAGCATCAAACTAAGAAGTTCTTGATTTAACACTAGAGTGAGAAGGATTTGTGAATATGGTATAACTTAAAACATCTGTATTCCCCACATAAAACAATAGCCATTTGGGGTGTCCTTAAAATAAACCCAGCCCAAAAATTGGCACTCAATAAATATTTGTTGAGTGAATTCATGTCCATGAATTTTTTTAAGGTCTAATTATTGATCTAGGGGGAGAAAAGAGTTTCATGGCCCCCTAATTTCATTATTTTTTGGTAAAAATATACATAATATAAAAGTTAATCATTTTCACCATTTTAAAATGTACAATTAAGTGGCATTAATGACATTCATAGTGTTGTGCAGATGTTTTCATCACCCTTACTTACTGCCCGTCCCCTCTCCCCCCGCCCTGGGTAAGCTCTAATCTACCTTCTGTGTCTACTGATGGTCTGTCTGTTCTGGGTGGTTCATCTGAATGGAATTACAGTCACATAATTACAGTTTTTATTTTCTCTCTCTCTCTCTTTATTGTGGTAAGAACACTTAACATGAGATCCATCCGCCTTCCTAGCGAGATTTAAGTGTGCAGTAGATCGTCATTGGCTATAGTTACAACGTGGTAAAATAGGATTTATCTTATTTAACTCACACTTTATTCCTGTTGGGTAATAATGCCCCATTTCGCCCTTCCATTCTGATCTTTGATTTTCTGAATTTGACTGTTTTACTTACCTCATAGAAGTATAATCATGTAATACTTCTTTTTGGGTGTCTCACAGTCCTGTTTTCTAAGGAAAGGTAAGTAGAAAAGGAAGGGGGGAGAACTTTTAGTTATACTTAAGCTGAGGATGCTTATCGATGTACTTATCTCCAATAGAAAATAATGTTATAACTCTAGTTGCTTTTGAGTTTACAACATGCCTCCATGTTATTTCATTTTTAAAGACTCCTCATGAAGTAGGGCAAGAATTATTACCTGTATATCACATAAAGTGATGCTCAGAGGTACTGGTGGCTTACTCTTGAAGACATAACAAATATGTTACACTTAATTTCAATCAAGAGACTCAGGTCTCTTGATTGAAATTAGAAACCTAAGAAACAAACAAAATAATAATCACTAATAATTATTTACAGAAATCATTGATTGGGCTAAAAAAAATATGTGAGCTTTAACATTTCTGTCTTCAAGCAAGATACAATTTCCATATGAAACTATAAAATATTGCTAAGTAAAAAAATAATGAATTATCTAGTGAGTAGTTAACTCATCAAATAAATAGTTCCTTAATAACGCTCATGTATTTTACTTGGGAGCATAATCAGAAATTATCTGTATTTGAAGATACTAAAACTGTAGTTGATGGAATAAGCCAGAATTTACCAACATTTCAAAAATATAGATGCCTTCCCAAATATTATTTTTAAAAAGTCCTCCAAAAAATGAAAAAAAAATGATGATACTTTTTGAAAAACTACATTCCTTTTAAGTGTATGATGAGTATTTGAGTAGAAACTGGGGCTTGCATATGTTTCCTCAGAAAACTTGAAGGGAAAGTCTTGGGAGAGTTTTAAACCTCCAAGAGGACGTGATTGGCTCTGGTCTCCATGTAGCTGAATTTCTTCAAATTTTGCTTTTCAGTGAATCTTTAATATAATCTTCAATACTTATACTTGGTAATTTCAATAAAGTGTTCATTGTAATAAAAAGTGAAATCAGGTGGAATAGTACATTAAATTCGTGGGTCATTGTTAATCTCATCAGTGGGAAGCCTGATGGTTAAGATCAGAAAGTTGAAATTGCTCGTCAGCTGTTCAGGACATTCTGGCCCTGCGTGCGGAAATGGCAAAGTATAAATCAATAAGATTAAAAGTTTTGCTTATGAACACCTAGTTGATTTTCCTGCTTTGCTTAATTTCTAAAGACAGCTCTCTGTGCACTGTCAGTAAAACAAATGGAAAATCCCAGCCTGAGGTTGCCTGATAACTCTGTCAAGACTTCATGTAACATTCTGAAGGCCATATTTCAGACAGAGGTTTATACTTACACAGTTTTAAAATGATAGTCAAAAAAAAAAATCTTGAAAAGACACTAATTTGCTTTGTAGTCAGTTCTACCCCAATATGTGCATATATCTTAGATGCGTATGTGTAAAATGATATAATGTTTCTAGAGACATTGTAATTTCCCACTGGTTTATTCTGTGACTCTTAGATTGCCATGTTGTTTTTGTTGTTTTTCACGGCACCCACAGTTAACAGCGACATGTATTTGAATTAATCTCTACAACATCAGTAAAACAATACCCTGTAATTGGGACAGAAGCATAGGAGTGGTAAGGGCGGGGATACAGAGCAAGGTTCATTAATAATTTCCAGTCTCATTGCTTCTCATCTAGTGTGTTCTTCCGTTGTAGTCAACCTGGGGACTTGGGTGGAGTGGATTTGGGCAGGCTGGAGAACTTGAATCTCCAAATGTGGAGAAGCTGTCAAGATGACTGATGTAACTAACCTCCATGCCTAAAGACAGAATCTAAGACATAATAGGATCACATTCATTCGTTCAGCAGCTATTTATTGAGGGCTTACTATGTGCCAGAACTTATTCAAGGAAAAGCAAATCTGTCATTGAGCAAAGCATATAATAATAGTCATTGTCTTTTGGAATTTGTATTTCAGTAGGAGAAAAAATAAGCATAATAAATAAAGCATTTGGAATACTAAAAGATGATGTGCTATGGAAAAATAGCATAGCTGGGTAAGAAGGATAGGGAGCATAGATATGATGGGACAGTTGAGATTTTAAATGAAGTGACCAGGGTGGGCAACAACGAGGTGATATGTGAGCGAAGGCTTGCAGAAATGGGGATGTGAGCCATGTGACTATCTGGAGACTATCCCAGGCAGAGGGCACCACGAGTGAAAAGGTCCTGAGGTGGGAACAGGACGAGTGTTTCAGAGGAACCGGAAGGACCCAGTAAAGCTGGCACAGAATGGGAGTATGAAGGTTCATTTAAATAGGTCGCATTAGGCGGAGCACATGTTGTAGGGCTGTGGAGGCCACCCAAAGTTTCAGCTTTACTTTGAGTGAAATGGAGAGACAGATGGTGTCAGGTTTTAAATGGGAGAAACACAATCTGCTTTGCGTTTTAACAGATCACTCTGGCTGCTGTGCAGGAATAGATGGGGGCAAGGAGAGGAGCAGGAAGGCCTGCGGGGAGACGGAGAAATTATCCAGGTGGGGCGTGACAGGGGTTTAGCTGGAGCTGGAGCTGCGAAAGCAGTGAGAAGTTCACTCATCCACCTATTCATTTTACAAATTGCACTCGAGGCTGTTTTTGGTCAGGCACTCACTGTTCTAAACACTTTAAATATCCACAGTCCTTATTTACTTGCATAATGTGGTAGGCTGAATGCTGCCCCCCACCAAGATGTCTGTCTTAATCCCCAGAACCTGTGAATATGTTATTTTACATGATAGAAGGGACTTGGGGGAAAGGCCTGAGTGTTGAAGAAGAAAGGGCCAAGGGCCAGGGAGTGCAGTAGCCTGGAGAGCTGGGAAAGGCTTCTCCCCAGAAGAAGCAGGGTCCTCCCATCCTCTTGGTTTTTCCCAGTGAGCCCCATTGTAGACCTTTGACCTCCAGACCTGTAAGGTAAGAAAGTTGTGTTGTTTTAAGCCACTTGGTTTGTGGTGATTGCTTACAGCAGCAATAGGAAACTAATACAGAAAATAAGATTGCCAAATAAATGCATAGAAATCATACAGCTCTGCTATAATGTACTTAACCACGCCCATACTGTTAAAATTTTAGAGTACTTCCATTTTTTCTTGTAATAAATTCTGAAGAGACTGTCCTTATGAATAAATCTCAGCACGCACTTTTGATAATTTTATTAGGTTTGGAAATGAGATAACTGCTAAAAATGATTGATTTTTATGTTTTAAAATAGTAGAGAGAATCATACACCAAACAATATTCATACACCAAGATTAATTTATTAACACTAATTTTTCATATAATTTATTAACACTAATTTTTCATATAAACAAATAAGTAAATAAATAATAAATAAAATGTAGGTGGTAGAGGTTAAGTGTCCCTTAGTCTCCTTCGCCATTCTGCTTACCCACCTCCATCTCTTCTAAGACAAAGACTGACAAATATGGAATGATGCACAGTTGTGTGAGCCATCCTTGCACTTTGGCTGTGTTTACCTTCTCCGTGCTGTTCCAATTTTAGTATTATACATATTGACAAAGCAAGCACCAAGGTTTTCTTTCAATTAAAACAAAAAAACAAAAATAAAAAAATAAAAAACTTGAAACAAAGCCAAGGTCATAAATTATAGCTTGTTTATGACAATACCATGTTTAGATTAAAAAATATGAATCTTCATGAAAGTAAAAGGTAAATAGAAGCATTAAGAGAAAGAAGAATAAGAAAACGGCTAAAATGAATAATGAACTGATCATCGCTATTTTTTTTCTAGATATGCGTCTGATGGTCTCTGTTTATTTTATCTCATATTCAGAGTATGAAAATATAAGTTAAATGTATGAAATCTTCAAGTTATGCACTTATAGGAGCCATTTCTAATTTTGTCACAGTTCCTAAATTAGTCAGATTGGCCTGCATTCTGAACTGGGAAGAAAAGGATATTGTGTCCTTTACTGTAATTTTACTGTTTTATTAGGGTGTCACAGTGGCTACTTTACAATCTAATTTGATAATAGGTCCCTTTGTCCAGCTCAGCTGTAATTTGAGCAAGCCTCTACTTAAGCAGAACACAACTCAGTTATGAGGATGAAAATTCATTCCTACTTAGGATATCACAAAACTAGAATTTTGACTTAACGAACTTACCAAATATGTCTCAAATATAAGATTTTCTCAAGAGCTGTAATTTTTAAATAGCATTCCAAATTGCATGTATGACACTATCAGTTTATATTGAAACAATCATTTCGATTCACTTAGGAGAACAATTCTTTTATTCTGGTCTTTCTATTTGCACAATTTATGCAAGAACCACAAGATACAAATTACTACCAATAAAAGGTACACATTTTCCTACAAAATATCCTAAATTCCTACAAGATAAATAAGCAGAAGCCTAAAAACTAGTATTTGTGTAATACTTGAAACAAAATATTTATTAATTTTTTACATTTTATAAAAAACTAATATATACTGTCTTCTCAGATGAAACTATGAACAATGTAGTTTGTTTATTTGATAGAAATTTTTTAAGGAGTGGTAATGAATAATTAAATAATAGATGTCTGTATATTCTATTTCACACATAATGGGAGATTGTATCTGTATTTAAAGAGTTAGTCTTTTTCCTGAGATAGAAATTATATCTCTCTTTAAAATATAATAACATGACTAATCAGCTTCCCCATATAGATATTTTTCAGTTATTCTGATTAATGCAACAAGAGAGAGAGAAGTTCCCACAAATGCCTCCAAAAAACGCTAAAAGTGAAACTTGTTTTAGAATCGAAAGGATTTAAGCTGTGACTGATAATAACTCATAACCAAGGAGGAGCTATTTAATGAGATGGGCTTGTCCTTTACTTGGCTATTACTTTCTAATTCTGAATTACAACACCTCGTTACATAAATGGATTTAATCTTAGAGGGATGTGCTTCATATGTAATTTATAATTTATGTTTCTTACTGTCTAATCTGAGTAATAAGAATGTAGAAGCTTAGATGCTAGAGGTTTTTTTTTTTTTTAAGAAAAACATCATGTCTTATTTTATATATATATTTTTTCTTTTTCTTTTAAGCTTACTGTCATTTACCATGAAAAAATGAGAGATAGTAAAAAAAAAAAAAACCACATTTATACACATATGTATGCCTTTACTCTACGACTGTTTTTTCAAGTGTGGCGTTAGGATGGCTTGCATCATTTTATCACCTAAAGAGCTCTTACAAAATTAGTTTCCCACGTTAGTTTTGATTCAGGCTCATTGAATCAAAACCCCCCGGGCAGGGATACGAATCAGCAATATGCATTCAGAGCATTCATCCTTGGTGACACTGGTGGAGATAGGTCAAGGAGTATCTCAAAGTGGTGCTTTACGGGCTCAGGCCCCATTTCCTAAGGTTGGTTCTATAGAGCTTTAAAGTCACTTTAATATAATGCCAGATGTGTATCTATTGTATAGTTTACAAGGCTTATTTTTCAAGCGGTGATTGATAATTTGCAGAACTGCCCGTACCGATGGCAATAATTATGGATTTTTAAGTATCACTAAATTAGTTCAATTCCTGTTAGCTGGGCAGTCAAAGCTACTTAAATGTTGACTGGTATATGTACTTGAGTGACAACGTTGAATTAGGCGTTATGCAACGCTGATATTATTTTCTGCGTTACTTCACGTCCTCCTTTAATAAACATAAAAAACACGCTCCTTTCTCAGGAAGATTCTGAGATGACCCTGCCAACATGTGTCAGTTGTGCCCTGGCCCGTCAAGGGTCATGACCTTTTTCGTATTCCCATTAGTTCAGATGTTATTTTTTGTAGTTTGTATTTTAAAAAGTAGATTTTCCTTCCTTTCTAAATACTGAATGATAATATCAACCTTTTTTTCCTGTCTACACAGGCTTCTTTACTCCAGATATCCCCTATCCCTGCAGGTAGTACCAACGTGCTTACCTGTTGAGAACACATGTACATAAAATACTACCACATGCTTAGATTCAAGTTGCCATTATTAATCATAGGACCAGTTCCAGAGTTTACAAGGTTGTCTCCACAAGCCATGTGCTTAGCTGATGATGATAAGACTCCAGGGTATCACTTGGAATGGAGAAAGAGATCTCCCGTAGGTGTAACTCCATGACTGTCCTTTGATGATGTTTTCTCTGTATATCTCTCTGTCCTCTCTGGAATCATTCCACGGTGCCGTCTCCAGAAACTATTTCACATGTCAGTTATACGTGGCCGTCATTTGCTAATATACCTCTCTGTCAAGACCACGCTCCTTTCTCTCAGTTTTTCGGAGATCTTCCGAGTCTGTAAAATGCAGCCTCCTGATTTCTGTCTTTCAATGCGCTTTCCTCCGCTCAAGCAGGAGTTCCTGTGTTCTCCTGTCTCCACCTGTTCTCTACCTCCATCTTTAGAAACTGCCACGGAAAATTGGCAGTATCTAAATATTGCGTGTGTCTTCTGCCCTGTAATGAAAACATTTCTTGTCTGGACTTTGATCCAGGTTGACCTGTGTCAGGTAAATCCAAAAGTTAATCCTCAATCCCTATAAAGTATATCTCTCTTTAGTTTCCATGGTGCACAAAAGAAAAGATGATGATCTTTTCAGCATTAATACAAAACACTTTATAGTCCATAAATGAGGAAAAGTAAGTAGGTAATGATCATCTAAATCCAATACATTAGAAAATTCTTACCTCTGGGTGTCACAGGACTTATGTGTTATGGAATATTTGCTACCTACATAATGACAACATAGGGGTAAAATTTCTCATTTGGGAGAGCTGCTTATTTTATCGAAGGCCTAAAATAGATATGGCAATCCAGATTTTCAAAACCTAAGTCACATTTACTGAAGAAAAGACAAAGCATGAAGGAGAAATAGAAAAGTGAACTGAAACTAAAATGAAAACGAAAATTGTATTAGAAACTTTAATATAAGTCACTGAAATATTTTCAATATGATATATCAGGAAGAGACAGTAGCAAATAGCTAAAGCTAGTGAGGCAGTACCAGAAAACCAATAAGGAGGAAAATCTTCCTTAAAAAAATATAAAAAGATGGATGATTTAATCAGGACAACTAGAATTAAATCAGAAGAGAACACTCACAGGTACTAAAATAAGTCAGATCAAATTCTGTAGAGCTAGAAAAAAAATGGGTTATTGGATTCTTTAATAATAAATGAAATCCTCTAAGTATTAAAAGAAACTAGTCTACTTTTCCAGTTACGTGTAAAAGACATTCATTAACAATAGACCATGATCCATCAGTAGCATTTATTAAATTTTTTGATGCAGTAAGAGATTCTAAAGGCTCTTTTTGCCTTTTATTACACACATTATACTGTGATTTCTCTGTCATTTTAAATAGGTCATGGAATACCTGAGTTTGAACGTTCCTTCATTTTGTGCAGAATTTTAACAGATACTGTGTATTTTAATGAATCAGCCATAATTAAATAATACTGATGTTCCACCACCGAAATAGAATGACAGTACATTTCTATATATTTGAAAATACCTTACCCTGAGAAACCCAACAGGAATCTGTAGGAAAGCTCAAAGTGGATAATAATATATTACCTGAAGCTCATTTTTGTGGCTCTTGCAGTTTATAGTACTAGTCCTGTTTATTAAATCTGTATAATAATATCCCATGTATTTTCATGAAATATCTGTCACGCTTTTCAATCTCTGGTTAACTAATAGGATAGTTTTAGGTATGCACCCAATATATAATACCATTGACTATATTTTTCTTTTGACAGTCTTTTTTCTGGCATAAATATAATTTCAGTAGTGTTATGAACTAAAAAGGTATTTTAGACTGTCTTGGCAACTTATTAGGGCATTAATATACCCCATAACATATATCACAATATATTTCCTATAGAAATATTTGTTATAGGTTAAAATTTGTGAATGACAGACTTAGACCTATGGCGCGCTCTGCTTCTAATCAGGATTTTGCATCTTTCTCTTTTACAAGACACTGGCTAGGTTGACCTGGTTTTCAAACATCACAGTCTTTTTATCAAACTCGATCATATCATCTCCATCAACTCTCTCTGAAAGCTATTTTAAATGTCTTTTCATTTAAAATGGGGATTTCCCATTAGATTACTCTGAACTACTTTCCTACAAATTTGTTCATTAATCTTCTAGTATAATAGAATTTATCTAATACTTATTTAACAGAACAAGAAAGAACAGAAATAGTCTTTAATGTTAGAAATATTAGTTCAGATCTTCTGAAGATCACATGGGAGGAAAATATGATCTCTTACAAAATTTTACGTTTGTCTTTTCATTCTGGCCAAAAAAGGGGGTACCGTTAAGAATCCTCGAGATGAATGTGGTTGACATTAGCTTGTTTATATGCATGTGTAGAAACTTGCTGGAGCCAACAAGTTTCACTTGACAGAGTGTACAGCTTGAAAGTTTCACCACACCCATTCTTGACTTCTCAAGCTTTTGCATCACATTGCATATGCAACCCTGCCTCTTGCATATGTTGATTTTAATCACCCATGTGAGGTTTGGCCCTCATTCCTTAAAGGTGACTGTAGTTGTTAGAACCTATTAACATTTCTCAAATGTAAACAGTGCATATTTGTAATTGTGTTGATGTTAATTTTCCTTCCTAGCAGTAATGTTTATAGTAAAACAGCTCTATGGTATTTTGTTATTGGCGAATAAAAGAAAAAGAGAAACCAGGAATAGAAATATAATCTCTAATAAGAAAAAAATTGTACAGTAATAGTTAAAGAAACAAAGGAGACCAGGTTGCCAGGGACGTTCTGAAACAGTAAAGCCTAGATGAAAGGATAAAACCAAACTAACTGGATACAAAACAAAACACGTTTGCAAAATTGGTGCCATAGAGAATATATTTTCAAGAGATCGTTAAGACTTTTGGAGTGTATTATGTTTTATGCATCTTAATGTTGAGAATAATTAGAGATTTTTTCACAGAATGTGTTAACATGAAATAAAAAAGTTAGATAAAAGTTAAATTTAAGACAGCCATTGATATTGTGTCCATATCCAGGTGAGCAGATGAGAAATTCAATTTTACTAACATATTAGTCATATAAATATGGCATCATAATATATGTCCGAAAGGATTTATAGTTAACATAATTTATTTTTCACTTGCTGACATTATTTTTTTCCAACTCAGTTCTTGTTCGCACATACGTCCTAATTACATATCATTCATTGTCAATGTTGAACAGCCTCAAATGGTTGTCAGTGGATGAATGTATTAAAAATATGTTGTATATACATACAACTAAGCTGAGACTCAAAGTTACCTAAGATAACTAGGAACAAGGAAGAAGATCTTCTCTAAGGCGCATTATAATAAAACTATCAAAATCAAAGAGAGAATATTAAAAGTCATAAGAGAAAAGTAGCTTGTCACTTTCATCGGACACCTCCCACCTGCCCAGCCCCCAGTAAAACTATAAGTAGATTTCTCAGCAGAACCTTACAGGCCAAGAATAAGTGGGACAATAAGGGAAAAACTGCCAAGGAGAAACTTTATCTAGCAAAAATGTCCTTCAGAAAGGAAGGAGAGATTAAAGACAAAAGCCGAGGGTAGGCATCACCACCAGACCCTCCTTGCAAGAAATTCTGAAAGGAATTGTTCAAGCTGAAACAAAAGGACACTAATTAGTAACAGGAAAACTTGTGAAAAAATAAAATACACTGGTAAAGGTCAGCATATAGTTAAATTCGAATACCTCAATATTGTAATTTGATGGTGTGTTAATCACTTTAGTATAAAGATTAAAGGACAAAAGTATTAAAAATAGCAATAGCTACAATAATTTGTTAATGGATACACAATATAAAAAGAAGTAAATTGTGATATCAAAAACGGCCATGCTACCCTCAACAAGCCCGATCCCATCTGATCTTGGGAGATAAGCAGGGGCGGGCCTGGTTAGTGCTTGGATGGGAGACCACCTAGGAAGACCAGGTGCTGTAGGCATAAAAAATAAAAAAAATAAGGGATTGTAAGCTGACAAGGTCCTTGCAATCTGTGAGGTCAACCAAGGGTTGCCTCGCCTAAAAAAAAAAAAATGTTGGGGGAGGAGTAAAAGGGTATGTTTTTTGTATAAAAATGATGTTATTAGCCTAAAATACATCATTATTTCTATAAAGTGTTTTATGTAAGCTTCAAGGTAACCACAAAACAAACACCTATGGTAGATAACAATTAAGATAAAGACAAAGGAAATAAAGTATATCACTATGGAATATCAATAAATGACAAAAGAAGACAGCAAGAGAAGAAAGGAACTACATTTTACCCAGAAAACATTTAACAAGATGGAATTGTTAAGTCATTATATATCAGTAATTACTCTAAATGAAAATGGACTGAATTTTCCAATCAAAAGGCATAGAATGCCTGAATGAATAAAAAATAAATAAATAAACACAAAATAAAGAAGACCCAACTATATGCTGCGTTTAAGACACTCACTTCAGCTTCAAGGACATGTGTAGGCTCAAAAATGAAAAAATGGAAAGAAAATATTCCATCAAAAGAGGAAGGATAAGTATACTTATATCAGACAATATAGATGAGTCAAAAACTGTTACAAGAGACAGTATAATGATAAAGGGGTCAGCACATCCAGTGGATATAATAGTAAATACATATCCATACAACTTCAAAGTACCTGCACATATAAAGCAAACACTAAGAGACCATAAGAGAGTAATAGAGAACAATACAATAAGACAATGGGACCTCATACCCCCCTGTCAACAATGAATAGATCACCCAGACAGCAAATCAATAAGGAAGCATCAGATTTGAACTATACTTTAGATCAAACAGACCTAATAGATATGTTCAGAACATTCCATCCAACAGCAGCAGTATACACGTTCTTCTCAAGCACACGCAGAATGTTCTTTAGTATAGATCACAAAACAAGTCTCAGAAGATTTAAAAAGATTCAAATCACACCAAGAAACGTTTCTAACCACAATGGGATGAAACAAGTCAATAATAGGAGGACAACTGGAAAATTAATACGTATGTGGAAATTAAACAACACACTTCTGAACAACCAATGGGTCAAAGGAAAAATCAGAAAGTAAACAGAAATATATCTTGAAACCAATGAAAATAGGAACACAATGCCAAAATTAATGGCATGAAGGGAAAGCAGTTCCAAGAGGGAAGTTTAGAGTGATAAATGCCTATATTAGGCAACGAAGATCTCAAATAAACAACCCAACTTTACACTTTCAGGAACTAGAAAAGTAAGAACTAACTCCAAAGTTAATAGGAGGAAGGAAATAGCAAAGATCAGGGCAAAAATAAATGAAATAGAAAATAGAAAAACAATGGAATGATCAACAAAAATAAGTTGTTTTTTTTTTGAAAAGATAAACAAAATTGATAACCTGAAGGCAGACTTACAAGAAGAGGAGAGGACTCAGAAACAGAAAATTATAAATGGAAGAGGAGACATTATAAGTGATAGCACAGAAATATGAGGGATCATAAGAGACTTATGAACAATTGTATGCCAACAAACTAGAAAATCTAGAAGAAATCAATAAATCTCAAGAATCTCATGACCTATCAAATCTGAATCATGAAGAAATGGAAACTGAACAGAACAATAACAAAGAAATTGAATCATTAATCAAAATCTTCCCAATGAAAAGAGCCCAGAACCATATGGCTTCAGCAAACATTTAAAGAATTAACAGCAATTCTTCTCAAATTCTTCCAAAAAAGTTGAAGAGGAGAGAATACTCCCAAATTAATTTTAAGAGTAGCATTTTTTTTCTGATACCAAAGCCAGATAAGGATACTGCAGGAAAACTATAGACCAATATTTCAGATGAACATAATTGCAAAAAAATCTCAACAAAATATTAGCAAACAATTCAACATATTTAAAGGCGTATACACTATAATCCAGTGGGATTTATCCTAGGGCCGCAAGGATGCCTATCACATGTAAATCAATAAACAGAACACACCAAACTAGTAGAATGAAAGATAAAAATCATATTATCATCTAAATGACCCTGAAATAATTTTTTATTTTAAAATCGTAAAATTCATATGGAACCAGAAAAGATTCCAAATAGCCAAAGCAATCTTGAGAAAGAACAAAGCTAGAGGCATCACATTTCCTGATTTTAAGCTATATTACAAGGCTATAATAATGAAAACAGTATGGTACTAGCATAAACGTAGACACATAGACCAATGAACAGAATCAAGAGCCCAGAAATAAACCCACTCACATACAGTCAACTAATATTTGAAAAGGGAGCTAAGAATACTAAATGAAGAAAAGATAGTCTGTGGAGAAAACAATGCTTGGAAAATAGGATATTCAAAAGGATCAAATTGGATACCTGTCTTATACCACTCACTAAAGTTAACTCAAAATGTATTAAGGATTTAAATGTAAAACCCGAAACTATAAAACTCCTAGATGAAAGTACAGGGAAAAAGCTCCTTGACTTTGGTCTTGGCAATGATTTTTTTGGATTTGACATCAAAAGCACAAGCAATAACAACAAAAATAAACCAGCAGGACTACATCAAACTAAAAAGCTTCTGCACAGCAAAAGAAGCAACAAAAAGGTGGGAGAAAATATTTGCAAACCATATATCTGATAAGTGGTTAATATCCAAAATATGGAAGGGATTCATACATCTTATTAGCAAAAGAATAAAAATAAAAATCTGATTGAAAAAATGGCCAAAGGACCTGAATAGATATTTTGCCAAAAAAAGACATAAAAATGGTCAACAGCTACATGAAAAGTGCTCAACATTACTAATCTTCAGGGAAACGAAAATCAATGCCACAAGATATCATCTCTTGTTAGAATGGCCGTTTTCAAAAGTGGTAACAAATGGTGGTGAAGATTTGAAATAAAGGGAACCCTTGTGCAGTGTTGGTGGGAATGTGAACTGGTTCAGCAACTATGGAAAACAGTAGGGAAGTTCTTCAAAAAATTAAAAACGATCCGGCAGTCTCGCTTCCGGGTGTATATCCAAAGGAAGTGAAATCACTGTCTCAAAGAAGCACCTGCACTCTCATTGGGCATTGTAGCTATGTTCACTATAGCCAAGACATAACAACCACCTAAATATCCATCGATGGATGAATGGATAAATGTGAAATAAATGAATGATCGCATGAATGAGTATTATTCATCCATTAACAGAAGTAAATCCTGTTATTTGCAATAACATGGACGAACCTTGAGGGTATTATGCTAAGTGAAATAAATCAGAGAATGACAAATAATGTCTGATCCCACTTATATATGGAATCTAAAAAAAGCTAATCGATAGAAACAATAGATTTGCATTGCAGGGGCTGAGAGGTGGGGACTGGGAAGAGTTATTGGTTAATGGGTATAAACCTCCAGTTTTAAAAGGAATAAATTCTGGAGACCTTTGTATAATATAATGACTAAAGCTAATACTGTATATTATATTGAAAGTTGCTAATTGGGTAGATCTTAAATATTCTCACCATAACAAAAACAATAAAATGATAATGATGTGAAGTGAAGGGTATGTTAACTAACTTTATCGTGGTAAATATTTCTAAATATATACTTGTATCAGATCATCACATTGTATACCTTAAACTTGCCTAATGTTATTTATCATATCTCAATAAAGCTGGAAAAAATGTCTAAAATCAATAAGCTAACTTTCCACCTTAGGAAATTAGAAAAAGGAAATGAACTAAATCAAAAGCAAGCAGAATGAAATAAATAATAGAGATTAGTGGGAAATAAATGAAAAAGAGAATTGAAAAACAACGAAGAAAGTCAAAAGTTGGTTCCTTGAATGATCAAAATTGACAAACCATTAGCCTAATTGATCAAGAATAAAAGAGAAGACTCAAGTTACTAATTTCAGGAATGAAAAAAGGTACATTACTACCAACCATTACAGAAATAAAAGTTGATTATAAAGGAATATTATGAACAACCGTATGCCAACAAATTAGGTAACAAATAGACAATTTCTGAGAAAGATGCAAAATAACAAAACAGGCTATAAAAGAAATTGAAAATCTGATAGACTAATAACAAGTGAAAACACTGAAAGACCCAGATATCTTCATTGGTGAATTCTACCAAATGTTTAAAGAATTAATACCAGTTCTTTAAACTCTTTCAGATAATAGAAGAGGAGAGGATACTTCCTATTTCTATTCTATGAGGCTAGTTTTATCCTGGTACCACAGTTGGACTAAGGCATCACAAGAAAAGAAAAATACAGATCAATATCTCTTAGAAATATGGTTACAATAATCTTCAAAACTACTAGAAAATTTAGTTCAGAATCTTAGTAAAAGGAGTATATCCCATTACCAGGTGGAATTTATCTCATGAAGGCAAGGTTTGTTCAACACACCAAAATCAAGGTAATATACCATACCGATAGAATAAAGGAAATAAATGCATAGTCATATCAGTCAGCATGGAAAAAGGAATTCGATAAAATCCAACATCTATTCATGATAAAACCACTCAACAAACTAGAAATAGAAGGTATCTTGCTCAATTTGATTAAGGGCAACAATGAAAAACCCACAGCTAACATTATACTTAATAATGAAAGAGTTAAAGCTTTTTCTCTAAGATCAGAAACGAGACAACACATTCATTTTCAGTATTTCTATCCAACATTGTATTGGAGGGTCTAGCCAGGGTAATTAGGCAAGATTAAAATAAAAGACAACCATATTGGAAAGGAAGGTGTTAAACTATATTTGCAAATAACATTACCTTCCATGTAAAAAACTGAAGAATCCACACACATATTAAAAAAAACTATTAGAACTAATAAATGAGCTCAGCAACGTTGCAAAATATAAGACCAATAAGCAAAAATTAGTTGTATTTTTATATACTAGCTGTTACTGGCCAGATTGTATCACCCTAAAATCCTATTTTGAAGTCCTGACCCTCAGTACCTCAGAATGCAACTCTGTTTGGAGATAGGTCCTTTAAAGAGGATATTGTGTTAAAATGAGGCCTTTAGGGTGTGTCCTAATCTAGTCTGGCCCGTGTCCTTATATGAAGAGGAAATTTGGACACAAAGAGAGACTTCAGGGATGCACTTGCATAGAGCAAAGACCATGTGAGGACAGAGAGAGAAGGTAGTCATCTGCAAGCCAAGACACAGGCCTCTGAAGAAATCAGACCTGCCAACATCTTGATCTTGGACTTAGCCTCTAGAAGTGTGAAAAAATAAATTTATGTTGTTTAAGCCACCCCGCCTGTGGCATTTTGTTTTGGCAGCCCCAGCAAACTAATAGACTAGCCAGGAACAATCTAGAAATGACATTTAGAAAACAGTTTTATTTATAATCACATCTGAGGGGCTAAAATACGTAGGATTAAAAATAACAAAAGAAGCACAAGGCTGGTACATGGAAAACTACAAAACAATTTTGGAAGAAATTAAAAAGACCTAGATAAGTGGAAAGGCATTCCATATAAATGGATTGCAAGATTTAATATTGTCAAGATGGCAAAAGTCTCCAAATTAATCTACAGATTAAAAGTAATCCCTATCAAAATTCCAACTGCCATTTTTGCACAGTTTGGTACTGGCATGAGGATAGACTTGCAGATCAATGGGGTGAGCACAGATATAAACCATACATCTTTGGCCAATTGGTTTCAACAGTGATGCCAAGTTAATTCAAAGAGACAACAATAATCTTGTCAATGAATGGCCGAGGCAGTTGCATATCCACATGCAAAAGAATAATTTTAATCCCTTTCCTCACACTGTATATAAATATTTAAGCAAAATGAAACAAAGATCTAAATGTAAGAGCTAAAACTACAAAACTTTTAGAACAAAAACACAGGTGTAAATCTTTATCACCTTGGATCAAGCATGGTTTATATGTAATATATATTACATATATTTTATATATATTATATATATTTTATATACATGACTCCTAAAGCAGAAACAGCCAAGGAAAAATACATAAATTGGACTTAATCAAAATTAAAGTGGTGCAGAAAAGGAGACTATTGGATAGAGAAAAGAGGGAGTGCTCTTCTAGTTGCTGGATGGGATGCTGCCCAATCCATGAATTGCTTTATAAAGCCAACTAGCTCTTCAAAAAAAGAATTGTTTAAGTGAAAAAACAGTCCACAGAATGGGAGAAAATGTTTGCAATTTATATATCTGATAAGAGCCTAGTGTGCAGAATACATAAAGAACTCTTACAACTCAACAGTGAAAAAAAACAATCCAATTAAAGGGGGTAAAGGGTTTGAATAGATAATTCTCCAAAGAAAATATGCAAATGCCCAATAAGCAATGAAAAAAAGTTCAATATCAATAGTCAGCAGACAAATGTAAATCAAAAGCACAGTGAGATACTACTTCACACCAGTGAATGGCTATAATTATTTTTAAAATGTAAAATTAACAAATGTCCGTGAGGATGAGGATAAATGGGGAGTCTCATACGTTGCTGAGAATGTAAAAAGGTGCAGCCACTGTGGAAAAAGTTAGAGTCACGATGTCATCCGTATGTCCACACTAATGGTACACGGATGTTCATAACATCATTATGTATGATAGTCAAAAAGTGGGAACTGCGCAAATGTCCATCAACTGATGGATATAAAACATGTGGTATAGTCATTCAATGGAATATGATTTGGTAATGAAAAGCTACAGCATGGATGAACCTTGAAAACATGATGCTAAGCGAAAGTATTTAGACTCAAAAAAGCCACATATTTTATGATTTCATTTATATGCCATGTCCGGAGTAGGCAAATCCATAGAGATAGAAAGCAGGTTAGTGGTTGCCAAGGGCTGGGGGAGAGGACACTGAGGAGTGACTGCGACAGCTAATGGCATAGGGTTTCTTTTTGGGGTGATGAAAATGGTCTGGTAGATGGTAGTTTTGGTTTCAAAACCTTGTGAGTATACTAAAAACCACTGAATTGTATGCTTTCAAAGGACAAATCTTAAGCTATGTGAATTCTATATAAAAATTTATAGTAAAGATGAAAGAGAGGAAACTTAAATTTTAAAAAGAGAGGAAAGGAAAACAAGATGACGGCAAGGGCAGGAAAGGAAATGCATGAGAAGCCATCAGGGCTGACCGCGTGCCATGGCAAGGTGCCGTGTGGTGCGTGCAGAGCACTCCTGCAGTCAATACAAACCCCTTGATCTGTGCCCGGAGTAGTAGCCTCCAGCAGGGGCTCTGCAGAAGCACAATTTCTGCTGGGGCTGATGCTTAGAAGATGCAATTCCTGTGATTCAGACCTGTTTATCAGTTCAGAAAAGTCTGGATAGGATATAAGGCTGACAGTGATGTTCACAATAGTCACCATTTTCAGAACTTCCCACTTGCTCCATTGTGAGGCATTGTGCAACATGCTTTTACATGTTTATTACATTTGTTTTTTTCACTAAATGCTTGTTGAACACTTGCCCATTTTCCTTCCTTGAAAAATGCAGTTGAACTTATCGTTGAATGTAATTGAAGAATAAGGTCTATGTTCCTACTAGACCTTGTTGCTACTTGAAGAGAAATATAAGATAATGTCTCTACCCTTTTAAAGAGTGAACAATTCCATTTTAAGAATTTGTTTTCTACTATTTTGAGTTGCACGTTTTTGCACTTTGCTGTTTACTGGTCAAAAACTTTTAAATTTCAGAAAGAAGACTGTAATAATACGCCATTCTAATAAAATATATTATTTCATTATGAATGAGCCAAATATATTTATAATTTATCTACATAGTAAATGTAGCATCGACATGAGAATAAAAGTCATTAAGTATTCTTGCATGTTAAATGTTCCTGTAAAAAAAAAAAGTGATGTTAGCTGTTAGGTGAAGTAAAAAAAAAATGTTGACTTGATTCAAAACACTCTAGTCATTAAATTTTTACTTAAAACTATAAAAGCCGAAATAGCCATCAATAATATAATGAAATCCCAGTTGGTTTTGAGAGCAGAAATCAGCCAAGATGAACGAATGAGTCTTATAATTGCATACCACAGGTTAAAAAGTTAGTCCTATCAAATGAGGAGGGGGAGGAAATCATAGACCTAGAGGAAAAGGTCATTATATTAGTTTAAGACTGAATTAAAGCAATCCACTAACAGCAATTTCCCTTTATCTGACAGCAGCCGTAGAAAGTTTTATCAAATCCATTAAAATGTATAAAAACTTTCCTGAAATAATAATAAATTACAATAAATATGAAGTACTCCACAGCCTGTATTATATCTGTTTTTTCCAAGTGAGCATGTTTTCTTGAGTGTCCTGTTAGCCAAGTTCCAAGTTAAGACAGGTCCTTAGAAATGCAGCAATGTGTGGGAGATGGAGGTGGGATGAGATAGGTATTTGTAATTACATCAATACGGGTAGCACTGCATTTGGGATTTCTAAGAATCTCGGAAGGGTGGTATAGATAAAGGTTGCAAACAGATTTGAAATCTGTAGACATTATCTCAGGTGCTAATGGCTGCCTGCAGTTCTAAGCTCTTGAGAATGACTGAGATATGATCTTAAGATCTTAAAGGACAGAGTGGTATTCTGTGAATTCTAGATCTTTGTCATGGACAAAGAACTCAAGAGGTACTCTTTTGCGATTCCTGGTTTGTTTGTTCCTTGAGAGATATGCTACAATTAAACCAATAGTTTAAAAAACCCAGCAATTCAGTTCTTATATAACTATAGTAAATAGAAACAGACCTCACTCCTTTTAACTATCACTCTTCTCGCAAGTGAGATGGAAAATGAAACTTTTCCATAAAGTGATCTTCATTTCTCTCCAAGAAATTGAAATAGACAATTCTACTGTGATGAAATGTATATGGTACACCCAAATCATTTAGGTCTCAGTGTATGCTTCTTTTAATTAGCCAGGATTATTAGAATAATCAACTCCATTTCACTCTGAGCATACTCACATTTTAATTATTGGTTGCTTGCTGTAATGTTAAGAGAGGATATATATATATATATAAACAAATTATATATATAATTATATATGTAACAAATTATTTGTTACATATATATGTAGCAAATAATTATTGGTTGACATTTAAGGCATATCAAAGCCAAAGTTTGTTATAATGATGTTCTTTCTTGGTTCTGGCCACTACGTTATCATGCATGATTGATTTTTGCTTACCTTCATCTTCTCTCGTACTTAAATATTTTCTGCTTGGGCAGCTTTTCAGAATAAGATTAAGATATGAGTAAAATGAAACAAACAGCACCAGTGAGATATACAAAACACATAAAGCCTCTGCAGACTCATTCTGAATTACCACTTGTTCCCTTTCAATTTTTGGCATCAAATTTCCACTTAAGGCATATAGCTCAATCAGGACGGCAAAGCAATGCTAACAACAAACAGCAAGAAAAATAAACAGTGCTAATTTGCACATGTAATACAGGAAAAAAAGAAAAAAAATGATATCAAGGAGGGTTAGGGACTTGTTTTTTTCTCCGAGAAACAGGAAATACCTGTTTTTCTTTTGTGAAAATAGAGGGACATTCTCTAGACTAGAGAGATGCTTTCTTGAGATGGCTCTTCTCTGGTTCCCATAATTTTGCATATAATGGGAATTAGAGTTGCATGGAACGTTTTAGGAAGCTTTCCACACAGATTTGTGAAGTGCCCATGCAGACAAAAAAATCAACATTAAGTGACAATCACAGAAGACTTAATGTTCCACAAATAGTGTCCTAGGTACTCAAATTTGAAAGTAATGTTAGCTAGAAGTTAAAAAGTCTTGGTTGGGCAGAACCAGCTTTCCCAAGTGTGTTGAGGAAGGAAGGGATGGGTTCGGAGAGCAAAGATCTTGGTGTAATGAAGTGCATATGTATGACATGGCGCTGTATATTTTTCCTTAGAATTATATGTGTACATGTATGTGTGTATGTATCTATGTATGTATATATATATAAAATACATATATATATTTATTCTGAAATAAATAGCAAATTGAGTATTGAATCGGGGAAAACATATTACACTTCCTGTTTTTCTTCTCACCAGCTAAGTAACCACGAGAGAGCCATTCTTTCGACATCAAATTAGGAGAGTAGTTTGATTATCCAGATCCACTTGCAGTGGGTCCTGTGACAGAATTTAGGTGCTTGTTGATGGCATCTATAAACTCCTCAGAGCATGGAACAGTGTGGACAGGAATGGGCTAACAGGACCTCTTACACTTAAATAATGAAGCAAAATGTCTATTTGATTTAGGACTCTCCCATTTCGCCCCCCCCCCGCCCCCCCCCCCCCGCGCCCCTTAATTTTAGAAACATAAAATCCTCTACTTTGTGCCAGGCACAGATCTCAGTTCTTTAAGTATGCAGCATTAACTCATTTAATCCAATACAACAACCTATAAGGGAATTACTATACTTCTCCCCCATTTAATGGCTGGGAAACTGAGGCACTAAGGAGATAAAGGAAATTACTGAAAGTCATAAAGCTATTTAGTGGGGTGGGGGGTGGTGGTGGTGGAATTTCAGCCCGGTCTGTTTTTAGAATCTGTACCTTTACCCGATATGCTTTGCTTTCTTTGTATTTATCCGTTTAAAATGAGGTTAGCTGCGTAAGATGTAAACTGAGAGGGGTGGAAAGGGTTAATGCTAAAGCACCTCCGCGAGCTGAGAAACAAAACAAAGTAGCGAGTGAATGAATGTCGGTTAGAGCCCCAGTAGGCAATTCAGTGGGCCTCCTGTTTCTTTAAGCTCTGGCTTTCGCTCGGGCTGACACTTTTCAAAGCAGCAGTGGCGACCGGACCACGCTGCCGCGCGCTGTCTTCCACCACCCACTGGGGTCCGAAAAGGGTATCGCGGGGCCAGTAACCAGACCAGCTGCGGGTTGCTTTCTTCACACCCCAACCACTGCCACACACGCTCTCCCAGGAATGGAGAACTGTAATTAACCCTTGAGCGCCCAGGAAATGCCTGCTGGCGGGCCGCGACCCCCCGCGGTTTGCCGCGAAGGTGGCTCAGGGGCCAGGTGGGTGCGGGTGCCGCCGGCGGGCTGCCAAGGGCATGAGCCAGGTGCCGGGATGGCGCCCCCGGGGCGCGGAGGTGCCGCCCGACGCTCCCCTCCCGGCTCGCCTTTCTCGCCGCCTGTCCCCGCGCTCCGGGCCACCGGCTGCCGGGGGCGCGCCGGGCCAGACTAGCCCTCTCAGCTCCCCTTGCATTGCTCCCCGGGTTTCATCTCTCCGCGACTCCTCTGCCAGCCATTGGACAGGTCGGTGCTAGCTGCGGGTTTGGGGAGGAAGGTGGTAAAAGCCTGGAGGAGCGAGGGGGAGGGAGGAGGGAGGAGGGCGGAGGGCGCAGCAGCCGATCTGGCAAATTGCGAGCTGCCTTCCCTCCCCAAAGTGTGGAGCAGGAGCGCGGGGGAGCGCGGCGGCGGCGGCGGCGCCTCCTCCGCCACCAAACTCCGGGGCTCGGCTGGGTTTGGGGCCACCTCCTCTGTAGCCAGCAGGAGCCTCTCCCAATAGGTTTCAGCCTGACTTTTTTTCTTATCCATTTCTTCTTCCTCTTCCTTTTTTTTTTTTTTTTTTAACGTTTTTTTTTTCCCCCTCTGGCTTTGGATCTCAGTGCTGCAGCCTGAGCCTTCCGAGGGCTCAGCTCTTTGGGGCTGCCCAGCCCTCTGGTTGCGAAAAGGACGCGCGCCCGGCGTCGTGCGAAGGAAAGAAGAAAAACTTGTCGGAGGGGTTTCGCCAGTCCACAGAAAGCCCCTTCCCGCAATCCCAACCCTCCCGCGAGGGACATCGCAAGACGGGAAAGTTGCTCCGGAGCCGACAGCCCTCTTGGATTTGGAGGAGGTGCCCGCGCTGGCTGTGGAATTATATCTGTTTTGAACCCAGCGGAGCGCATCGCGGGGGCTCGGAAGTCACCGTCCGCGGGCGCCCGGGTGGCGCTGCCGGCACCGAAGCGAGAGTTTTCGAGCCCCGGCTGCAAGTGGTCTCTCTTCCCCGCCGCGGGTTTTCGTCTGGTGTGGCAAGTTGCGAAGGGACCCGGAGGTTGGGAGAGGACCGCGCTCCCCCTCGCGCCCCCTTCTTCCTCTTTCTGGCTCCCGGTGTGAAATCCCAGCGAAATTTTCGGAGGCCTCCTGGTCCAGCCGGGACCTGTCCGCAGCGTTCGCGGCCGCTGTCCCCGTCCCCACTGGGAGCACAGGGCGCCAGGGCCAGGGCAGGACTGGCGGGAGGAGGAGGAGGGTGGATACGGCGGCGGCATGGCGAGGTTCCCGAGGGCCGACCTGGCCGCTGCAGGAGTTGTGTTACTTTGCCACTTTTTAATGGACCGGTTTCAGTTCGCCGGAGGGGAGCCTGGAAAGCAAATCAATGGTAAGAAGCACTTTCGCTTGCTGATTTTGTGCGCGGCTGAAGTCCTCTCTGGCAGCCCCAGTCTCTGTCCACCCCCACCCCATCTATCTGCCCTTGGGAAAGTTATCGTAATTGTTTTTCGGGTAAACTTCGGCTTCCCAAATGGGAAGAAGAGGGTCGGCTAGTGAAGATGGGACTGGGGTTTGTCTTGAGGACTTGGGCTTGCTTCACCTGAGCGCCAGGGGGTGGTACTGGCCCCTCCGAGTCGCCCAGAGAGGCTCTGGTGTCAGAGCGAGCTGCCTCCTGTGGAGACCTCACGGAGGAGCTGGCAGGAGCTGGCATTCCTGGGCTGTCTCATCTCTGGCTCCTCCTCCTTCCTTGCTGCCGGATTGAACTAAGCGAGTGCGGGATGGGGGCTGTGGATGAGGGGCGTGATGTCACCCGGGGATTACACAGGTTTCCTGGGCTGGGGAATATTCCCAGTGTCCGCGCCTCTCTCCCCAAGGCGATCCCCACGTTAGCTGGCTGGGGCTGAGTGGGTGCTGGGTGTGGGGCGGGGAGCACTGGAGCGTAGGTGGCGGCAGAGGTGGGGCGGCGCGCCTCTGGAGACAACACCTGGCCCCATTGTCCTCCCCTGGTCGGCTTTGCAAACAGGCCTGAACATGCCGGGGTTCCCCCGACCCCCGAGTGCCCTGCTTTGCCCCCGTGCGGAGCCCCGGCCTGCACATCTTCCCAGGGGCTCTGGCTGCGCCTCCTGCTGCGGCGGCCGCTCCAGCCAGGTGCGCGTCCAGCTGGGAGCCGCGCCCCTGGGTGAGCGCGGGGCCTGCCTAGCTGCCCTCTGCTCGCCGCTGGTTGGCTCCTCCTGGCGAGGCGCTGCTGAGCCGGAGGTCCAGCCGCCTCCCCGGGACCCTGCCCACTGCCAGCCGGTGCCTGCTCCCCATTTCTGCCCCTCAGGAAGAAAGTGAAGAAACAGGCAGAGAGAGATTGAGAGAGACCATGTGTGAAATTTGTGAACTCGGATTTCGAGAGGAAGTGAAATGAGCAAAACAAACAAACGCTTGGAGGGAAAAGGAAAAGAAACAGAAACTTTCGGGTTAGGCAAATAAGGTTTTCTTTTAATTCTGAGGGGGTGGGAAAAAGTGATTCCTCTGAAAGCATGCGTGCGTGCCCAAATGTCACACGTGAGAGCGGCAGATGGAAGGCTAGGGAGGGCACCTGGGGATTCCGGGTGAGGTGGATCTTGAAGGAGGTCCCTGAATGAAATTTCACCAAGCTGAGACCTGGAAGACAGCCAAAACACTGTCTGTCCCTGGTGTAAATTCTTAGAGAAAGCACAGATTGGGGCAGGGGGTGGGGGACATGGGGGCAACATGATGACAACACTTTGAAAGCTGTGAATAAAACACGAATTTCCTAGATGTTGGTTTGTCTTTGTCACATGTAATTGTTTTGCATACATGGACTTCAGTCTTTCTTGACCAAGTATTATTTATATCAGTAAGATCATACCTTTTGTTTATTTCTGATATGTTTCATTGGTTAAAGAAAAAAAAAAGACTTACTTCTTCGGGAAGCAACACATTTATTTAAAAAGGCATGACAGTAATTTTCATGGGTGCGTTCATGGGATACATAAATTCCTTTAAGCATGTAAGCAATTTAGTTCCTCCCAAAGGAGGTTAGAGTGGTGTGTGCCAACATGCACCCCAAGTTGTTTATTTGAAAACTTCTTTGGCACTGGAAGTAAATAATGCATTTACAGTAAAAAGTGAAAAAGTCGGCAAATGTTTACTTTTTCTGAATGTGCATTTTTTTATTGCTAATATATTACTGAGAAAATATATACAATAATTTACTATTCCAAGTTCTCAAACTGAGGGTCACATTCACTGCATTCTAAAATTGGCTGGATAATTAAAAGGCTTTCCTTTGGGAAATATAAAATATCTAAATTGTTCAACATAAATGTGAGGTATTATATACAAATCCAACATTTCTGGTGGAAAATTACTCTAGTTACCTATACATTTGTGGGATTGAGTGAAAAAGGAATAGTTTTAAATTTCTTGACAATATTTTTGGAGATTTATTACAAACTGAAGTAACTTCTTTTCTAGATATCTTTCTACCTGGAGTTTTATAAAATAACCTTGGAATTAAATGGTTAGCCTACTGACCACATAAAATATAGCACTGCAATGGAAGAAAAAAAATAACTACCTTTGTAATATAGTCTAGCTAAAAGTTCAACACCATAAATTTTAAAAAGTCCAAAAGTCTTGAAATTTGGGGCATGTAGCAATCAGGGTTTTTATTACAGACATTTTGGCACGGAGGAAAATCTGATTTCATAACAGGGACATTTTATTATGCATTACTTTAGCCATGCTGCAGTTGATTTTATTGCCACCAGAGGGCAGAGAAACTGCTAATTTCTTCTATTCTCATTCTTGCCCAAATCTCTCAAATTAATGAGCCTCGCTCGATATTTTGTTTTTCCTATTTGCACTGTTTTTTGGTATTTAAGCTTTTCTAAATGAGTGGCAATTTACTATAATGAGATTTTTGGGGGGTTTTCACTGAAATTAACTAAATATTCAGCCTCCTACATGTAAAAAGACCTACACTTTGAATACATTGTCATGATATAATAAGTACAGTGGAAAATATCATATGCCTTCTTTTGCATCATGGTTAGAGATTATTAAAAATGACTGTGGAATTCCCAAGAATATAGCTTTAAAATACCTCTTATTAAAAGTTCATTATTATATAATAAATTTCATTTTAGGATCGAATGTACTCTATGCATATCTGAGAAGTATTTGTTCATATAGTATATCTCAACACCAATATTTAGAGAAAAAAATAAGCTTAGAGTGATTCTAAATTTTATAAATCTCAAATCACCTCTGTATTATACATTCATTTTTATATCCTAAACTGATGGAAAAACAGTGTCAAAGGTGAAAGATGTATTAATGTCTTGAAAAAAAATTCTAAAATTTAAATGAGGAAAAAAGACCTAAAACACATAGTTAGATTTTGGCCTGTTTATTCATCTTATATTTGACTTAATGCAACAAGGAAATTCATTACCACTATATAGAGAACAAAACTGGTTTAAGGCCCGAGGGGATTTTCACTTTTTAAACTTTCTAATATTACTGTGATCTAGAGACAATTAGTTTCGTTTTAACAATGTTTATTTTTGTTGTTTTTCCTGTTGGATATTTTTCTACTATTTTCCTCTTTCATTGGAGCTAAAAAACTTAGTCTGAATTATTACTAATTTGTGGAGTTTGTTAGGAGAGTGTCGTTGTTGAGACATACTGTCACTAGTATAAATTTTCTAACTGTCCGCGTGTATACCTAGAGTCAAAGACTTGGGTCAGATAATTGGACAAATGACAGTTATTACTTGTGACTGCATATGGAAATTTTAAAAATGCAAAAAGCGAATCTTTTTCTTTTAGAGAATAGGTAGAAGTTGAAACCTGAGGGTAAGTTTGGACTGAGACATCAATGTGATCTAGGACATTTATGTCAGAGATACGGTTTTGAGTTCATGGATGTGTACATGGAGAGTTGGACTTATTATAATTAGGACAGTCTGTGCCTTTGTGAAGTCTGATCTTTAAAAACAGGTTCTTATCAAGGAGAATGTGCTTGAGTAAAGATAATAAGCTAATAGAAATCTGTTGCTTTCTAAACAGATGTCTCCTCTGTAGGAATTATACTTTCATTGCAGAGATATAAATAATGTGGATACTTTTTGTTAGTTTTGCCTCAGGTTTTTGCTTTCTAAAAGATATCTCCTATGGTAGACACAGTGTATTTATAAAGATGAATGAATTGATCAACAGCTGTCATCATGAGATCTAAAGTCTTGAGCCCTTTCCCTACCACATTAAATACATTCTCTTCACCATGACCTTCAAGACCCCGTGGTCTCAACCTACTTCCCCTCCTCTCTCTCCTCTGTGTGTTTTTAAATACTAACCAAATGTGGCTCTTTGATGCTCCTTGAGTTTCTACCATGTGTTATTCTTTGAAATTCTTCCTGCTCTTCCTTCCCTAATCCATCTCCCTCCATCCACCTTCTACCTTTTCTTACAGGCGCATCCCAGGCGACACCCCAGGCGACACCCTTCACCAAAGGCGGTGATGTCTTAGACCCCTCAGAGAACTCTGTGCCTCGTTTAAGGCCCTTGTTGGAACTCTGCTTGGTGTTGTAGGAGTATTTTTTCCTTTCCATTTCTGCATCTCTTTCGTGTGTTCTCTGAGACCACACACGTTCTTGTGGTCAGAGTCTGTGTCATTCATTTCTGAACCCCCTGCAGCATCTCCCACATAGCGGTGCAATAAATGGTTATTGAACTGGCTGACCGAGTGGAATTATAGTTCAAGCTGGACTGTTGACTTGAATGTCACCTTGGGAGACTTTTTTCTACTTCTCACTCTATTTATGACTTTTTCCATCTATAAGACGGAAATGAACACACAGACAGGCTTCACAGTTTGATAGTTTAAAATGAGAGAATAGGACCCGGAGGTCTGCGTAACTGTCATAATGCATCTGGTGGATGATAGTTACTTTAAACCTCCTATTAATAAGAGAGAACTTTCAAAAAGTTCGTTCCACCGTTCTACTGTACTTCTGGTTTCTGACCAAATTTTCACTCATGTTCATAATCAAATACCTTAAAGTACAGTGTATGTGTGCATATGAAAATAAATATATATATGCACACATATTAAAGTGGTGGTGTTCTGGGTTTTTTTTTTTTTTTTTTTTTTTTTTTTTTTTTTGTGGCTACACTATCCAATAGTTTTGGTTCTTTGTGAAATTACTTTTGAACTGAACTGTGCTTAGGCCTCATGCCATTAACGAACACCGAAGGAGGCTTTAAAAACAATCTCATAAAACTAGCAGTGTCTTTTCCCTGAGTTGGTGGGGAGGGGGTGGGGGTGTGCAGGGGGTGCGGGGGGGGGGGGTAGAGAAAGAGAGACTGATTTTGTGTCTTAATAACAGGAATAACAAATTCAGTCGTCCCCCTTCTGAACTGATTTGTTTGTATTCTTCTGTGCCTCTGGACATTCTGAATAGTGAACACATGAATTACCTTTTAAAATTTGGTTTCTGGAAAGTTCAGAGCACAATTACTATCCTGGCCTTCCTCCAACGAGTGTGTAAACCTGCATTTTGTACACTAGCTTGCCTGGGTCTTCATTTTGTCTTTCCTGCCATCATTTATGTTTGCCCAGCTTTCCTCACTTAAAATCTTATGGTTTATGTAAGAGAAGAGATGGAAAGTAAAGTAAGATGTATTTAGGGATGGGAAATAAGTAAATAGAAAGCGGTGGCCATAGTACACAAAGTCATATGTTGCTAAGTTGCCTTTCAGTTTTCTTTTAATCTGACTAATTTTAGTCCTTTGCCTTTATTCTGAGCACATTTTCTCAAAGCTTTAATTATCTCTTTCCAATACTCCACTGTGAGAGGGCTTTTTTTTTTTCCCTTTCTAAGGTTTACACAGGATGTCTTCCCTCACTGTCCCCCAGACAATGATTCTGTTCAATTGAGGAAGTTACTGCAGAATGACAGACTAAGCAGTGATGCTTTTATTAAGATAATTTGTTTCTCCCACTATTCATTGAGTCATGTATTGGCGGGCCATATTAACAAAATAATATACGAGGAAAGGACAGAGTATAAAATGTTCTACATTATGTTGCAACCAGACTTGGAACCCATTTCATGTTTGTTCTTTGGTTTGTTTTTATTTTGCCCTCTTTAATTCAAAAGGTGGCGAGATATGGAATGATGCTGCAGATTGGGGTATTTAAATAGAATTCGAGGTCTCGCCGGGGGCCTGTCTGGAATTAGTATAGCCTATTAAAGATGGGAGATCTGAACAAGGGGTCAGAAACTGTGTGACCTCCCTTGAAATCCAGACTTTTAATCCCTTCCTCCAGAGGCCATCCAAACAGAGCTAAGCTCTAGCAGCTCTTTCTTTTCCTCCTTGCCAATTAAAGTCAGCCGACCTCACTGTTTCTGCTTCAGGCGTTATCGTAGAGAGTGGCCGGTGATTTTGTCAAGAGAGGGTCATAAAGGCAAGAGTGCAGAATGACTTCCATTTGACTTTTCTGGAATCTTATTAAATAGTTCCTCCCTCTTCCTCACCTGTTATTTTTTACTCATTAATTGGAAAGTTTCTCCAGAATCCATATCGCTCAAGGTCTTATCCTGTGGATAAGGTGCTTAGCTCATTGAGGCTTTGAAAATATAGAGATAATATGAAGAATTTTCCCTGTAGATAAACTTTATAAGAATTAGAAAATTTAGAAGTGAATTTTCCACGTATTCCTTGGAGTGCTCCATAATAGGAGAAGTCTAAATAAAGCCGCTATGTTTTCTCGAAGCATGATGCTTGATAAGTACACCTTGGTTTATTTAGATCAGGATAATATGGAATATTATTAAAAATTCCATAATTGTGGATATTGCAATATGAAATATTTAACATGCAATGATGGGGGGGTAGTAGAATTTTCTGTGTGTGGTAGTAGCTCTCAACTTTTTCTCTCTGAAACCATAATCTCAACATCCAATAAAATATTTATTTTCTTAAACCCTAAAGGGGGGAGTAAGATAGGCAGAATTTATCGTTTTAGAACATGAAATTCACAAATAGTGACTTTCAAGATGTGGAATAATCTTGGTGCATTTCCGGTATAGCTCGTGTGTGTGTGTGTGTGTGTGTGTGTGTGTGTGTGTGTGTAAATATATATAAATATCTAAATATATAAAAATATATAAATATATAGAAATATCTCTCTCTCTCTCTCTCTCTATATATATATATATATGTATATATATGTATGTTTAATTCTCTCCAAGAAACAAACAGACAGTAATTACCGCTGATTACCACTGACTCAATGACACTGATTATTTAACTGGTATATTTTTTTTCTTTTGTTTGGTCAAATGAGCCTACCGACCTTACCGCAGGCATAGCTGGGAGCAAGTCCCATGTTATATCTGATTTCTTTTGGCTGTCAAGAATTATATCACCTGATATTAGCCACTTTAATTCTGACTCTTCAGTATTTACAAAGGTGTATAGGGAATATACACCTTTGAGTATTTTTTTTTGTAATTTAGCCATTTCTTTTTAGAGAATCAACTTGTTATTACTCTCATATCATTAATTTGCTTGATATTTTGGATCTATTTTTGGAATTTTAATTGCAGTTATTTTCAATTTGCTGTATTCTAGGAAACAAAAATTGAACCAAAAGACATATCGCTGGCTGTGTATTTGTATTTTTGTTCTTGATTTGTTCTTGTTTGCAGTGGGAATAGAAAGGGTCATTTGAGTCTTAGTTACACAACAAAAATTTAGAGTATTTTAACACCTATCTGAAAATTCTGGATACCCTATAAAAATAAAATTGACTTGTAAGATTAAAAATGCCTTTTCACATCTTAGTTTGAAAGCATTCTTGCTATGTTACAAAGATATTGCTTGACGTTTTATTTTCATATACCTATGTAAGATCGTTGGCTATTTTATATCCTACATAATGTAAGTATATAACTGTTGGAATTTATAATTTAGATTTGAAAATTTTACATATTTTTAAAATGTTTATTTTATTCAGATCACCTGAATATATTAAAGCCTTTTGTTTTCCATGAAATATGTATAAAAATATTTCCTGTATCAAGATATTATGGTAGCACTTGGTAATATGGCAAGACTTGCAAAATACCGAAGAATGTGTTATGGAACAATTTTGGTTGACTCTGAATTGTGTAAAAATTCACATCACTTGCTGTGTGTACACATATATCACATGTACTTACTTGTGTTAGTCCTACTTTCCCAACAATGAATTTATCCCACCATTGATTCATCCAACCTTCTGTCAATGAAAACTCAGTGCTGTTATGAATGCCGGTACCATGTGTATCCTCGCAGATGTCTCTTCTTGTTCGTATGCAGGAAGTTTTCAACTTCTTTTTAGAGGTAGAATTCATGAGTTATGGGGCTTACGAATGTTCCGCTCTAAAACATAACTCCTGGGATAAGCCCTGCTAGATCTTCCAGGATTAAGTACTTCAGATATAAAAGGGGCATCTGATAATCATCCCAGTACGAATATCACACAGTCTTAAATTACTTTCGCTTTATAATAAGTCTTTATATCAACCCATCCTCCTCGCTCTTGATCTTCAGAATTGTCCTGGCTGTTCTAGAAAGCTCTTTGCTTTTCCACATCTACTTTAGAATAAACTTTTCGGGACTTTTGATTGAAGTCACATTGAGTCTCAAAGTCATTTGGTAAAGATTTCCGTTTCCAAACCACTTGGTAACGGTGATATTTCTTTCCGACAGTGTCTTATAGCCAGAACAGGTGCCACGATGCTTACTAACAGAGTGTTAGCTGTGGCTGTTTGGCAGTTACCTTTTTTCGTTTAAATAATGTCCTTAGACCAAGGGCTATTGCTCTTTTACTGACCGCATCATAATTAACCACACGCCTAATTATTTCTTAGGAAATACAAGGGGAGTCATTGGTTAGTTAAAATGAACAACTTGACTAAGGGAAAGAATGGTCATATCTAACCCCTTAGGGGTTACTGCGAATGAGGCGTGCGTCCCAGGCGAATCCCACGTGGAAACGACAGCGTTTTTACAGTGTCCCTTCACCAGCATAGCGGTTCGAAGCAAGACTTTGAGCTTGCTGCTTCGTGGGAAGTAGCCTGGTGAGAATGGCACAATCCCCTGGGTTCCGGGTCCTCCTTAATGTTTGGCTAGTTAACATCGATTCCATGGGAGTTGTGCATTAAAGAGAGTACACTGCAAATTGCTACCATTTAAATAGGTTTATGACTTGACTTAGACTCCAGGCATTTATAAGTTAGTGGTTTATAATTTACCTGATTTGAAAATCCTAACTTCACCTCCATCTCAGCACAGATTATGGCTGGCTGTTGCTCTGAACTCATGCAGACTGCACTGGATATTTTTAAATCAGGAGTAAAAGGACAAGCTGGGCAGCTTGTTTTATTTCTTTGTTATTTAGCCTTCATTATCTTTTTAACATCTGTTGTTCATTTCAGATATTTTTAAAAAACAAGCATGATTCAAAGTCAGTTTTGCAGATGATCGTCTCGTCTGGACATTGCAAAAACAGTTTTTTTTGCAGGAAGCCAGATTTGTGCAATCTCTGTTTGGTCAAGCTGTTTTTACAGACATGTGTCAACTAGGCACAGCCAATAAGAAGCTGGTTTCCCTAAAACCAAGAACCGATGTCTGCCTTCAGACAGCTTTTCTTCACCGTTGTCACTTCCCTTACCCTGGCTCAGGTGGGCCACCACCCTATCCTGCCTAGTTCATTCCAGTAACTTCTCACCTGGCCTCCAAAACTGTCCTGCTGGAATCCATTCTTCATCCCCCAGCCTGAAAGTTCTTTTTAAAAGGCAAATCTGGCCGTGTGATCACTCCTGAAAATGCCTTCCTGTTTTCCTGCTGCTGCTGGCTTACCTCCCCGGGCTCAGATTCTTCCCTCCCTCCCTCCTCCTCTCCCCCATGTCCACCCTGTCTCCTCCCTGAAACTGCACTGGTCATTCACACTTCTTGGATCACCCTGTCCTCCTCCTTTTGGCTACTTGATCTTCAGGTCTCAGCTCCAACTCCATTTTTGGCATATGAAATCATTTCTGAGCGTTTTCTGCCAGCGCCAAGTCTGAGAAGAGTTCCTCGCCAAAGCGCCTCTACATATCCTTATCGTATCACTTATCATCGGTAGTGCCATTAGTCACGCCTGCACTTGTAATTAGTCATCAGCTGTCCAAGTTTAGGGCCCTGTGTGACTGATCGTCATTACATCACTAGCTCCAAGTATAGGAAACCCTCTTTGAAAATTTGTTGAGTGAAGCAGTCTCATTAGCGGTCTACTCCTATGATGGTACTTTATTTTTACAGATTTGTCATGCAGGGAGAGTTTTGTTTGAACTTTGTACATACTTCCCTAGGGCAAAATTTCAAAATCATAATGTCTTTGACATGATGGCTCAGATTTAAATATCAATGACAAAAATATATAAACAGTCGGGTGACTTCAGAGTTAGGGAATCTGTCACATGCATTTGTGAAGAATTTGTTTACAAATGATGGTTTAGGAATAATCAAGTCATTTGCAAAGCTAGAAAGAACAGAAAAAGGGATACTTTAATGATTTATAATGCAACAACTTGAACTGTCTGATAAAATGTTAAAATTGGTTAATATCTGGGGGGGATTCCATAGTTAATTAAACATTGGTTTAATAACCAATTAAAATTGCTTGCTTCTCTGGAAAGAATTCCATACTTTAAAAAGACATATGGATAAACAATGAATTAAGATTCAGAGCTAGAACCATGAAATTTGTCTAAACCACTTTCTGGGTATCTCGAAGCTAAAGATACAAACTGGGAAATATTCCCTGAGGTTAGATATTTAAAAAATTCCCAGATACAAATCATCGGGCAGCCTTTTAAACTTTTTTTTTTTTTTCCAACAAGAGTCTGAAAGATCTCTCCATACTGCGCTCAGTGATGTGGTTAACTCTTTTTCAAGGTCTTAAAATGTGGTCCAGTTGCTGAAGTTTTGGTCAGCATCCCCATGTATTCATTCTCCAGGCAAATTTTTCTCACCCTTGTCTTTCTATCTATTGTTTTCCTTGAATCATTCTCCGAAGTTCTTCCTAATTCCATACTAATGTTGTGGTGTGAACCTCTCATGTTTTTATGCGCCCAGTAACTGATGGCCTTCCTCTGGTATTAGCACTTTCGTCGTCATTATGGAATGTCCTCTCTCCCACTCTGTGGTGTTCTCCCGGGCCTTTTATCACAGCCTCCTGCTTCTCCAGACAGTGCAGCATGTGTCCGAAAGGTGGCCACTCACAATAACCCCTCATCTTGGACCTCAGGCCAGTTAGTCCTTCCCTCAATGTCACATGCATATTGTCAAAGAAGAAGCATCTTTATGTATATTTATAGTTCTTCTAGGAGTTGCTGCATTCAGGAGACACGAGTCTGAAGCCATCTATGGGCAGTCTTAGACTTCTCAATAATGTAAACCAGAAAATTCCGGTTTTAAGCTGAGATTTGTTACTTGCTCCTGCAAGAGTCTTGGAAAATACATAGAAGTTTTTGGTGATATTGCTATTTGACTAATTATTTGGTTGACGACTATTTTCCCCATGACATTTTAAGCACTGTGAGAGTTGGATCCATGTTTGTTTCCCTTTTTTTTTTTTTTTTTTTGGTTTGTTTCTTGGCACTTTTAATAGTGCTTGGTATATAGAAGGCACTCAGTAAATGTTAAATAAAATTTCCTGCATAAGTTCATTGGTAGAGTGTCATTTTAGTGACCATTGACATAATTTAAATTTC
The DNA here is from genome assembly GCF_014176215.1 of Rousettus aegyptiacus. Classification (NCBI taxonomy): domain Eukaryota; kingdom Metazoa; phylum Chordata; class Mammalia; order Chiroptera; family Pteropodidae; genus Rousettus; species Rousettus aegyptiacus. The sequence goes on along the minus strand of NW_023416285.1, from coordinate 87,653,659 downwards.
CAACAGCAGGTGATAGTCATCAGATGAGTCAAAAGTTGTGACTGTAATAAGTTCTTACCCGATTGGCTTTTTCAAGTAATTTTTGTCCCCTTCTTATTAAATTTTCTTTCCTGGGTCTTGTTTTTTAATCTTTCTTTTTGTTTAATTTGGTGTCTTCCTTTCATTTGCCCCACATCTTCTATAATTTTATTTTTCTTATGCGTATAGATAAACTTTCCAGACAATAGAAAGGAGAAAGCCCTAACTTTTTAACAGATGATGCATCATAGCTTTTATTAGTCCATTAATCTGCACCCAGAATTAAGAGGCAAAAAAAAAACCAAAAAAAAAAAACCTGTTCAGCAGACAAAAGTTGATCCATCTCCAGTGCTTAAGCATTTTATTTACTTAATACTTTTTATTGGGATCTTCCAGATCATTAAAACTTTAAAACAAAAATAGTAAAACTACACTTTAGACAGCACTCAGCACATAGTAGGTTTTCAGTTTGAACATTGTTGAATTCCTTATGGAATAATGGCCCACGAAGATCTGTTTTACAACTAATAAAGACTCTGACTCATTCCTCCATCCATCTATTCAATAAGTAATTAAGAATTTTTTAAAAATGGCCTAAATCATTGCCTTTATTAGAAGTAAAATGAGCTCTTGTAGGTTAACTAGAAACCTAGCCGTTCTACTGCATATCCTTCGTGAGTTGGGGATTACCATATGTGACACATTTATATGTGATGTGTGCTTAAAATATATGACATTTTCATGATGTGATTTGAAATCCCTTTATAAAGTTCAGTTCGCCTGATTTTCATATTAGTTCAGCTGTTCCTCCAACAGGATAAGTTTAGTTGGAAGATGTTTTTATTGTCAATTTAACTTCAGAAGTCAACGTTTTAGATAAAAATAAAGCACGGTTCCTGTGCTTAAGGAATGTGATCTGCAGGGGACATGGGCCAGGGACGCAGCGTGAGTCTGGAGGGAGAAGGAGGGCAAGCGTGGACACGATGCGGAGACACACCAGTGCTTGCGGGGGCAGCAGAGCGAGGTGGGGCCGGGGGCCAGGCTCTCGCGAGGCAGCATTCGATCGTCTTGTGGTTTTACGGGATGCTCCGGTGCCAGGTAGGCTTGGGTCCAAACCTTGGCTCTGCCATTTATGACTTGGATACCCTCGCATGGAAACATTAACCCCTCAAAACCTCCATACAGGAATAAAATGACATATTTGCCCAATAATAATAACCACTGTGAAAATTTTCTGTTCTGGGAAGGTTCGGTCGGGTTGCCACAAAAGTATTAAGAAGTTCGGAACCAGTAAGTGAGGGAGGAATGTAGACGAGAGCAGAGCAGGGCCGAGCAGGGCGAGGAGCTTTCTGCAGAATGGTGAGCAGTCTGAGGAAACTTTCATGAATGATTTTAAATGTCCATTATTGAGGTATCCATGTTTTAAACTGCCAGAGATAAAACCACATCATCTTCGGTTTAGTCCTCACGAGCAGTGGTACCGTTGTAGGTCTAGGAAGCGTTAAGGCCAGCCGACGCTTTTCGATGGTCACGTGAACACTAAATGGCACGCAGGCTGAACCTCCAGCGGGCTTCGACTTGCATGACTGGGCCGTGGAATGCTAAGCGTTGCTCTTTTCCAGAATCCTCCCCCTCACTCAGCGACAGCCTGGGGCAAGATTCGGATTTGAGGAAACATTATTCTAATAAAACACGCATTAAAAGAACATGGAAAGAATTTATTTTTAACAAACCCATATTGTGTAAAGTCAGATGAAGCTCCCAGAAAGTTTTCTTTTCTCTGCCTAAGCTGCAGACACGAAACAAAATTCTGCTGTGTTATCTATTTTGAAGCAAGAAAATAGTACTTTGACCTCATTAATATACTTGCTTCTAGGGATAAATAAACTGACTTAAGAGATTACACAATTCCCTTGAGTGGTCAGTTAACGTTCTAGAATGATGATGTTCTATTTATAAAGTGATCAAAACTCTACCTGTATCTTAATGAACTTACTGAAAAGGTAAGCAATGTACATGTAAGAGCAACACAGCTAGCGGTTTTAAGATTTTATCAGTGAATGGAAGACAAGAAATGTCAAAATAAGAAATAAATAAGTCTTTAAAAATCCAGAGTTTTGAGCATTTCATATTTAGCATTTTTTTCCAGAACTGGACGGAGGCCTTTGCTAGTTTTGTCAAGGCCAGCCTCGTATACGAGTAGTGGACGTGGGTGCATTCATGGTGTTATTTGAGAGTCATGGGACAACTCTTTGTTCCCGAGACTGAGAAAGGTCTCACCTACCATAGACAGATTTTGAACTCTCTGAAGGTGGTCGCTGGCCAATGACAGATATTTGTCAGCTGAATGACACCTAGATAGGTCGCTTAGAAAGGTCCCTCTAGTATTGGTATGGAGAGCAGATAGGAAGAGGCAGACCTGGATATAGAGCAGATTTAGGAACAACCAGGTTAATAAGGGTGAAAAGTGATAAAAGCTTCCAATAAGGGGAGAAAGTCTAAGTTCCCAAGTTCTCAGGTACTTCAGGGAATAGAAAACTTTACACATGTTGCGTATCGAGATGCTTATGCAACGTCCCAGTGGAGATTGCAGCGCCACCAGGTGGTCTTGGATGGGACTGACATGTGCAGTCATCAGCGTATAAATGATAGAAACCAGCTAAGAAGCATGAAAAATAGAGAAGAGCAGAGAGGGTCAAGGTCAGAGCACTAGAGAAGAGGTCTGGGGAGGGTGAAGGGAGGAGGACACGGGAGGAAGAACAAGGAGGAACAACGTGGAAAATGAGGCAGTTCTGTAGGAGGAAGAGCAGATCGTGAGATTTGACAAGGGCCATCTGGGAATTTAGTAAGAGTGTTCTGAAGACAGAAATTGGGGCTGGCTGGTGCCACATTTCAATAAGATGAGTGAGGAAGCTGAGAGGAGGAAGTATGAATGAAAGAATAGTCTTAAAAAACATGGCTGGGAAAGAGATAATGGAGAGGAGTAGCCAGAAGGGAACAGAGGGCCAAGAGAGGGTTTTGCAAGAGTGGGGATTTGAGCCTGCCGACAGGTCCGAGGGAAGCAGCCAGTAGGTAGATAGGCAGATTGAGACTGAAACTATAATATAAATACAATAAACTATGTTAGACTTGTCTCTGGGAAGATGATCACAGCTCTCCCAACATGCAACTTGACTCAAGAAGCCCTGTATTATATCACATCTAAAAAAATTGCTGTGACATCTAATAAAAATTTAATTAAGGCTTAGACAAAATCACATTTATGTAACCTAAGTCGTTAAATCCATGAAAGCTCTCAAATAAAATAAAGTTTGTTGGAAAGAGAATTTCTTCTTAAGAAGTAACAGCAGGAAAAGTGAATATTTAATTTACTTTATCAGTTAAGTTTGGGCTACAAAATGTTTGTAACACAATAAAGAAGTAATAGCCACATTAGAAAAGAGAGTATTTAAAACAATTTGCTTAGTTTCAGGCATTTTTTAATTTTAAGCCAACTTCACACCCTGAAGGAAAAGGGAGAAATGGCATCATTGTATTTTTAACAATAGGGAGATAAGAAATTAAAATAAGAGAGGAAGGAGGGTTGTTTCTCCTCGCTGCAATTAATTTTTATGGCTGTTTTCAAGATGAAGTTTTATAATGATTAAAACAAGGCCTGGCACAGAGTAGGTGCTAAGTAAATATTTGTGCACTGTGAGTTTTCTAACCTTTATTTGTATTTAATCAAGGAAGTAGGGAGCAAATACTTTTTCATAAAAACTTTAGAATTCTGTTCTCGCTAAGAAATAGTAGATTTTTATAAAAGAGGTCTTTATTTTCTCCTAATATTGCTTTCAAGGTGAGTTGGAGTTTTTATCAACATGTCTTATAAAATCGTTAAAAGACTTTAAAAGGACTGATCGTTACCATCTATAACATGCTACCCAGCATGACATTCCTGACCAGCTTGAAGTTTTTAAAAAAATTAAGATATCAACTTTATGCAAGTTCAAAATTAAAAATGAGAACAAAAGTTACAACCAATAAATCTGTAAGTCATTTCTCAGGATAGATTATAAATTTGTTTCTCTAAGTAATTTGAACATTGCCCCATGCCCTCTGTGTGTGTGTGTGTGTGCAAGTAGAGGACAGGGCAATAAAGAATGAGTGGGGAAGAAGTAAAAGATAAAAAAGGACATGGTATAGATCAGGTTCTGATGATCGATGTACATATTTATGGATGTGCGATAAGGTAAGTTACTTAGTTTGTGTTTCCGCAAAATCTCTCCTATTTTAACTTTGTAATGTACTGCAAAGACCAAAACGACAAAATGCAAAATTAATGAATTTTTTTCATAAGACACACAGAGATGCTAATATAGACTATAAATGGGCATCCATCCACAGTGATCGTTCAGCTCGTAACTGCATTCGTTAGGTCATTTATCACTGTAGTCTGTGTAAATTGCTCTGTCATCTGCCTTCTCGTAAATCAGAAACACAGGCCTCTCCTTGTTTTTTAATTTAGTTTATTTCTTATTCGCTTAAAACACTTAATATTTAACCTGATGAGATATTAGTAAAAAGTCACTATCATAAGACCAGTCTTTCAATTATATGAATTTTGGCGAAACAAGAAGAAAGATAATAGTTATAATTTAGTGAATTTGTGTAGCTTCTCTTAGTAAAACTTCCGGGCTCTAAATAGTTAGATGTCTAATATATAAATAAGTGCTTTACCTATGTATAAAATGAAAACACAGGATTTGATATTTTACATATTATTTATCATCTTTAACCCTGTAGTGTTTTTCAGCATGTAATGATAAATACATTTGAAATTTGTAATCAAGTATTTTTGTATCCCAATAAAAATGACAAATTGGTTAGTCTCCCTAGCTTAATGGAGATTTTGAGACGATTTTAAACAGTGTAAGCTCAGGCAAACTCAAGTGAATTATTTAATCCTATAGAGCAAAGAGTGAAATATTGGACTGATAAAAAAAAACAATTCACTTTGTAGCTTCCTTATTACCAGGAAACCTTCTGTGAGGTCTTCTCACACTTCTTTGACTCTTTCTGAGTTCCAGCATGTTCTGCATGCACCTGTTAATCTGATGATCAGTGGTACGTTTTATTTTCTAATTGCTGCCATTAGTAAGTCTCGTCTCTTGGGTGATTGCACACCGTTTGCAGGGAGGGACAGGAGCATTGAGTTGATACTTGTGCACTAATTTACTTTTTTCTTTTTTTTTTTTTTTTTCTTTTTGATCTAGAGGACAGAGGACTTTGTGTTCTTTCCTTTTTTAACAGGGGCGTTTGGGGGATGAGAGTGAACTACAGGGCTGAGTTTTGCTTTGGCTGCCGCTAGGTCCTGTTCTGCCCGGGCCCCACCCCACTTGTGCCGGGTCTGTCACAGCTGGCAGCAGTGAGTGGTACTGGTTGGAGCAAACACTTGGAGGGTCAGACGCCGTGGGTTTGAACCCAGCCCCCACCCCACCCCACTTCTCTGTGTTGTCTTTTGAGCGCTTGCTTCATTGTTGTTCTTAGTTGCTTTCAATAGTGCACCAAAGGGTTGCTGGAAGATTTAAAGGAATAGTGCATGCAGACCACTAGTGTTTGATATAACCTACAACTGTAATAACAATGGCATCTAATTTACTAAAATTAGGACGCTTTTGTCAGCACATGAGAGGAATCCAACTTTAATTAGCTCAAACAAAGCTGGGAACTTAGGGAGAAACCTCACAGAGCCCAAGAGCTGCGTGGCTGGGCCTCAGGGATAGGCTTCCGCTCTCTCCCCATCGGTCATTTCTGTAGCTGTCTGTGCTTCTGCCTGGCTGGTCCACATGGCAGGGCAGACAATGGGTGTCATCTTCAGGCCTCAGCCTCTCCAGAGGGGCTCAGCCTGATACACTACTAGTCTGGAGTTCGAAAACCCTCTCGAAGAACTTCTTTGTCCACCTGAAGATGATGGCACCGTGTTCCGTTAAATGTTATCTTTGTATCGTATAAATGAAATCATGGCACTCCCTTGTTTAAAGGCTTCTAGTCACTTTCCAGGAAAGTAAGTGTGCAGTCCAGCCCTTTTTCTGTGGCCCGGAGACCCCTGCCTACCTGTTTGATCTCATCGCAAACCGCAAGTATTTATTGTTCACTTCCTCTCACACAAGATATGCTTCCAACTCCTGTTTCCTTCTTGTTACTCAGGTCTCAGTGGAAACATCATCTTTTCATAATGGTCTTGCTGACTACCCAATAGACAGGAGCCCCTCTCTGCAGTTACCTTTCATTCACTATTTTTTCGACATGTTATTCCCTCCGTTGCCATTAGATGGCAGCGTCTTGGTCTACTCCTCATTACTGGACCCTTAGCCAGTGGCTTGGCCCAGGGCTTGGCATACCACAGGATGGTTCTCCACCACTATTTGTTACAGAAACGATGTCTCTTATTCGCAAATGTGCAGATGGAACCAGGGTGGGATTACGGGTCAGCTCCATTTACAGAGAGAAGAGGAGATGGGTAGGCGAAACGAAGGGGCCACGCCACACTTACATGACACTTTAAACTCCACAAAGCATTTTACCATGTAGCGTCTTATTTAAACTTCATAGCAATCTATTGATTTTCCCCATTTTTTAATTGTGGTGAAATATGCATAGCATAAGATATATTATCTCAACCATTTTTAAGTGTATAGTTCATTGTCATTAAATGCCTTCACACTGTGCAATCGTGACCACCATCCAGCTCCATAACTTTTTTCATTTTGTTAAATGGAAATTCTTTACTCGTTAAACAATAACTTCCCATTTCCCACCTCCCTCAGTCCCTGGCAACCATCATTCTACTTTCCGTCTCTACGATTTATGAGTGCACTAAGTACCTCATATAAGTGGAATCATCCAGCATTTGTTTTTGTCTTTTTCTGACTGGCTTATTTCACTTGGCATAATCTCCTCAAGGTTCATTCATATTGTGGCATATATCAGAATTTCCTTTTAAAGGCTGAATCATGTTCCATTGCATGTATATGCCACATTTTGCTTATCATTCATTCATCGATGGACACCTGAGTTGCTTTCACATTTTGGCTATTGCGAATGATGCTACTATGAACATTGACTTTTACCAATAAGGAAAGGAAACTCTAGGAGCTGAAGAGAGTTGTCTAAGATGACATAAATAGTGAGAACAGGTAATGAACTTCACCATGACTACAGAATTCAAATTGGATCTTCTTTCTGTTACACCACAGAAAATTTTGTAGTGAACTTTCTCTCTAACCGTTTCCAATTATTTGTATATACGTGTGTTCTTGATTATAGTCAAGAAATCCGAATTTTCTTGATGTCATACATGCTTAAGTTAACTTAATCTAATTTATATTATATAAGTATTATAAAACAAATAGCTTATACCATTTGGTTTAAAATCTTCTGTTCGGGAACATGGATGTTTTTTGTCTCCAAGGAGCTTTTTCCAATAGTTTACTTATGCACCAGTGAAATTATTTTTTTTTTTAAGGATATCAATTGTCTCTGGGTTAGTATTCATTAAAAATCAATTGGTATAAAGTATTTTTCATGGGCAATTTTTACTTTATAAATTTAGTACTTTGCGTCAGTGACTCTTCATATCTAGGATAGATAGCAAAAGGCAGATAGATGGCTGTAGAAAATATAAAAACCTTCCATTAATCTAGGATGTATTTTAAGTGTTAATTACATGATTTAGCTTTATATATGTTGTGTTTAACTCTGATGACACTTTCATTATCATTGTCACAGTTCTGTTTTGGAATTCAAGTGTAATTGTAGCCTGTTCAGACAGCTCCGTTTAAATTATACTTAACTGGAATTTATGTTCATGGTCATTTTATAATTGGGATACCAGGGTACGTAAATATGATATAGTTGTTGATGTTTACGATCTATTGGTTGATTAGAAAAGTGGTGGCAAGTGCAGACTGGGTGGTGGAGATCATGAGTGAATTTCGATGACTCTCGATGTTGCAAATTTAAGCTCCAGCGTCTCATAATTAAGGCTCACTGCTCTGCTACCTTTAGCTTAGAGACAAGGTTTCGACTCAGCTCACATTGGCCTTGAAGATCCAGCCTGGATTTGATTCCCAGCCCTGTGAACTACTAACTCTGCGATTTGGGGAAAGGTGTTTCACCCTCAGTTTTTTGGTATTCTCATCTGTAAAGTTGCAATGATAGTGCTCACTGCACAAGGTATGTGTGAGGATTAGAATGTAAAATGTGCAGAATCCTGAGAATCCCATCTGGGACATAGAGAAGGATCGCTAATGATAGAAATTATAGATATTCAACAAATATTCATGCGTATTAGTGTGCTCTTCCGAACGTACGCTTTGGACACAACATCCATTTACTTTCCAGACTCAAGTTAAATATGTATTAGCATTTTATGATAACAAAGGGTGAGCCAGATTTCATCTGCTTTCATTTACTTGAAATAGCCATTTAAATCTTCTTCAAAAAAATTTCATAGAGTTTGTAGGTTAGGCAGTAGGAGTGGGTTTTTGTTTGTTTGTTTGCTGCAATGATTCCTAACATAGAGGAATAATTCAAAACAAAGGCAGGAAGTTCGTATGACTTTCAGAGATCACAATATTGGTTGTAGTGGCAGAATTAGACCTAGAATGCCCTTTCCATAACACGATTATTAAATTAAGTGTCGCATTATAACTTAACAAGGTTCACAGTTGCAAGACACAGTGCCCTAGCACAGTAGTTAGACCTGATAATAAAAATGTAAGTGGAAACACAATTTATTAACAAATTGCACTTCATTATGGCTTGAGCGACAATATATTCATTTTATTCCTCACTGTCTCCTAAAGGACCTTCTCATTTATATGGCATCAAAAAAATTATTGCAAATAAATTAGTATGAGAGGAGGGCATGAGCTGGCCTATCCTGATTGCTGTATAATATACCGTATATACATTTACATATATTTATTTATATATTTATATAATATTGCGTGGTAGAAAAGAATTTGGTGAGAACAGATATATAATTTCATTTTTATTTTGGTGAAACATTAGACATTACTGATTAGATATATACTATTTGTGTTGTTGGTATTATCAAAGAACTGATTGTGACAGGGAAACAGATGTCAGAAAGCAATTACACTAATAACAACACGATTACTGCCACCAATTTAATTCTAGAAACCTGCCTAGAATTCTCATGAAGCAAATAATTTTCCTCAGCCGTGTAGAATAGGCACTGATCTGTCTCCCTTACCCATCACAATTCAAAAGAAAAAGTGCATTCAGACATTTTTGATTAGATGGACCATATAACAACATCAGCTTTGAATTCTTCTCTAAATTTTAGATCTTTTTCAAAGTAATTTAATCACTTTTCAATGCTTACTTTCACAGATGGAGGCTTTTTTCTTAGGTGTTGGTGTTTATTTGTCCATGATCATACTTGAAATGTGTGTATTATGATAGAAAATAAGTCCATGCTCCTTCTTTTTTAGTTTTCAGCTAACCTAAGTTTCTGCCTTGTTACATAGTGTCTCTTTTGGTTTTCTGCCATTTCTCACTAAATTACAGTGTTTAATCTTAATATTTTGTGTTTTCCCTTATTTTTTCCAAGTTATAAAAATAATCCCCATTATAGATAATTTAGAAAATACAAAGCAATGTATAGAAGAAGAATCTTGCCTACTGCCCATTGGTCAGAAATTATTAGAATTTGGTGTGTTTCAGGGTTTTTTTTAAAATCCCTCTCTATTATCTCTCTCTCTCTCTCTCTCTCTCTCTCTCTCTCTCTCCCTCCCTCCCTCCCTCCCTCCCTCCCTCCCTCCCTCTCTCTCTCTCTCTCTCTCTCTCTCTCTCTCATTCTCTATTGTCTGCCTGTCTGTCTTTCTGTCTGTCTACCTACCTACTTATTTACAAGTCATATATATTTCTTCCATCTATTCTGATTTTACTACTTACTGTGGCCTCAGTCAGTCTTACCTCTGCGCCTGACTTTCCTTATTTATAAAATGTGAATAATAACAATCCCTACCTCATAGAGTGGCTGTGAGGATTAAATGAGTTGATTCATGTAAAGTGATTAGTAGAGTCTCTGACACAGAGTAAACTCAATAAATGCTAATGATTTGTATATGCCATATTGCATATTTATATCTTATCTGCCTGTATTACTATAGTAGTATATACATTGTAAAAGAGAAACAAAACAATTAAAAGGAACAAGGCACGCAGTGGACGGTCTGCCATGCCCCAAGTGGAGACCACTGGGAATAGAGAGTTGAAAAATTTGCAGGGAGTCTAAATTATAATATTTACAGATATATTCACACAACTCTATTTATATTGAGAGTTTGGGGTAGAACTCTGAAGTTATTTTGAAAACTTGGTACTAAGTGTTATCTCTGTCTTTTTACTGACTGGAGCTATGATTTAAGGGCATCTTATTTTTAGTTTGAAGCCTCTAAAATAATTACAGTTGTATAGTAACAGCTTTAAATGCTGAGATTTTAAATTTTTAGGGTCCAGCTAAACACCCACTTCTCACTCCTACCACTTCATGAAAAAGCTTCCTGACAGCCGCAGCCCACGATGCACGGCACCCTTGCTCTCTCTCGATTTCCCCCTGTTCTGCTGACTTGAACTCTGACCATTTAGCTGCCCCCACCTTTTGTGTGCACACGCCTGTGTCACGGCATAATGATCATCTTTAACAACACGCCTGCTGGCTTCAGCTCCAGTGAACCGAAACCCAAAGCCTAGAGGTAACCCGCAAAGCCCAGCTTGTCAGAAGCTCTTCGGGTTAGGCAAGGTGCATGTGAAGGCAGCTAAACATGTTACAAATGTTTAAAAACTGCCATAGATAGAAACTCGTGGATAGGCTTTTCCTACTGTATGGGTTAACGAATACCTTCCTCACAGCTGTGCGTTCTTCATAATGTATATCATAAATAGTGCGTTTTCTGCATTAAGTCTTTTCATCCTCCTATATCATTTTTTATTATCTGACATAAATAAATTCAATAGAAGTAATTTGTTAAAAGCAGGATCCAGCTTTATTGAGTGTTTATATTGTGGAGAGAATTTCCCCAATTTCCCCAAATAGTTTGACTTTAAAAAGTTTTTGTTCTGTATTACATATTCTTCCTCTTACTAATGCTTTTTACTTATGCCACTTTTTTTTTCTATAAAACTTACAGAACTCCTAATAACTATGCTATTGTGCATTATTTCTGCCATATTTGAGGGTTTTCATTTCCCATCAATGTTGTTTTAGATCATATTTATTACCACAATTAACTCACTTATGCATATATTTGAAAATAAAATGTTCACAGGTAAACATAATTTTTTTGTGTGTGTCTTAAAGGATAAAAAATTCGTTTGAATAATGATTTATGTTTTGTTTTGTTTTTTATTTTTCATAAGTTAAAGCTAACCTGTTAATTTGATGATTATGCAATACTTTATTTTTATATTCTGTATTTGCATATTTTTCCCCCCTGGATCTTCAAAGAATCAACTACATGTTATGTCCAACATCGCTCTATAAGAACTTCATCCATGGGTATGAGTGGGAAGTTTTTATTAAGATGTTTTCTGGTGAGAAGATGATCAAGGAGAGAAAGATAAAAGTTAGAAAGCAAAGAGGTGGGAAACATGGGCAAAAAAATAAAGAGCGGATAAAGCAGAAAGACAATACACTTGTATATCTAGAAGACAGTGGTCCCAACATCATTGCCTGAGTTTCTATCTAGAGTCTTTTATGACATGGCTGTGAAGAGCAAAAGCATGATCCGTTTAAGAATAAATCTGATTCTTAGAGGTGTAACTGGATTGACATCATAGCTTATTTTATAAATTTGTTCTTGGGCCATGTTTTCTATCCTCGTGGATAGAAAATTCCAGACAAAATTACTAACAAAAAAGCAGGATTAAACTGCATTTTCATGGGTGCTGGTTGAAATCTATGCAGAACTGGTTAGAATCATAGCTTTGACTAATTCAGTCAGATGACTAGCTACTAAGTTCCATCACTAACAACTAGAGGGGTACTCACTTCCCTAAAACTGTAGAACTGGGGGATTTTTAATGTTTTGGGGTTGTATGCAAGGTTAATTATTACATCCAAAGTTAGCAGAGTTCTGGACATGGGAACTAGGAATATATAAGCCCAGTTATTTTTTTCGTTTGATATATTCAGAATCGAATTGTACTAGAAAATGTCTCACTTTGATTTATTCTGTTAATTCATCTCTCATGTGTGATAGACACTTGCCGAAGCATGATGCAGGTTCTTACCAAGATGACTGGTGCTCGGTATGGTTCTCATGGTGAGACCTCCACTCTTGCCATGTGGGGGGCAAGTCGCTTACCTTCTCTGTACTTCGTGTCCCCTGACTATACCAGAAGGCCCTTGAGCTAGTTTGAGTTTCTCACCAGGTGTGCCATATCACAAAGCTTTCACAGGTGTGTTGACTGATTATAATAAATCTGTAGGATTTACTCTTTGCTACACCTTCAGAGAGGCCATTCTGGTGACTTCTTGTCAGAAGAAATGTTAAACCGAGCTGCATAGAGTAGCGGCAATTTATCGTAAGCAGTAGGTAGAGTGTAATTTTAAGCCGGTGCCAAGAGGAGAGCAGGTGTTTATTGGAGCCTGTGGGAACTCTTCTGCGTGTCAATCATAGAGCAAAGCCCTGAATTAAACTGTTCTCCTTAGTAACACAGTGTCGAGGTTGAGCAAATCAATAGGGCTTCATCTGTGGAGGCTATTTGTTTAAATCTTTCACGTTGATTATCTTATTACCAAAATATTCTGACTACTCCAAAAATTTACCAAGTTGCACTAGACTTTATGAGTCAGACCTCTCACTTCTTGCTTGATACCTCCAGATGTAGTCATGGCAACCACCCTATGAGTAAATATAAACCTGATGCTTGTGCCAAAGGTGAGTTATTTGGATCTGGGTGGTGGCAGGAAAGCTGTTTTTAGGGAAGGAGGAGGAGAAAACGGAAGGGAAAAAGGCATGAATGATATTTCTTCTTTATTTCCTCATGACTCGATATTTTTACTGTAGATGATGAGAGAGGAAAGGGGAAATGCAGGCTTTATGACATGTTTGAATCTAGAGAAAGGCCAAAAAGGAAGTTGGGTTTCACTGATGGGTTACGAATCAGTTTCTCCTTGAGTCTTCTAGCATTTAAAATGACAGCACTAGTGATACGATGTTCATCTTCTCTTCACATATAACAGTACTTTTCTCTTTATAGGAATAAACCTTAACTGTTAGCGATTTGTGTCCATGAAAATATAATCAAGGTTTTTGGTTGGGTCCATAATAAGCCCTGAATCTCAGACTAACTTTCTCTCCCCAAACTTTTCAGGAGGGTCTAGAATTAGCTACTCCTCCAATGTCAAGGTCACAATGAGGGGAAGAGGGAAGTGGAGGGAAAAGTCTCAGAGACACACGACTGACTTGGCGACAGGTGGCCATCTGAGAAGTGCGGCAAGCTTCCCCACAAAAAAAATTATTGGGCATTTTGTTTCATTCTAATTCAAGCCCTTACTGGAAATAATAAGTGTTTTATAGCTTTGTACACCAAATATTTGAATGTACACCTTTGAGTGTGCGCATACGCTTTCTATATGTGGCCCGAGAGTAGAGAAGTCCAGGTTGTTTCAAATAGTAGATTTTTGTGTGTGGCAAAAAAATAAAAAATAAAATAAAATCCTGAGTAGCCATTATAAATATACAGAGTGCAAATCCCGGAGTGCAGTTCACGGGTGCCCACCTTGGTCTCTGTGCAGGCAGGAGGGTCCCTGGTGTCAGGTGTTTTCTTGGCAGAAAGCACCTGCGTGGCAGGCAGTCCCGAGCTCCGTGGTGCCCGAGGTGAGGAGCATCGCATCCGCCGGGAACTTAGGAGAAGTACAGGGTCCCAGTTCCAGCCCAGACACACCGAGTCTGAGCTCCGCGGTGGGGGGTCCAGGAATCTGATTTGACAAGCCCTCCAGGATTTTCTGAGGTGCACTGAGGTTTAAGAATCGCAGCCTAAGCAGATCTTGACTTTCAGACTCCTTAATCTCATTTCCTGATCGTCTCAAACTCAATTTATGTCAGCCCAACGGGAAGCATAGCTAATGTACATTGTTCTCTAAAGTGTATGGTAGACTGTGCCAAGTGTTGTACATGTATTACCATGTTCTTACACATATCCTAAAATTGGCCTCATTTTAAAGATGAGGAACGATGCTTATAGTGATAAACTTTCCCAGGGTTACACAATTGGTACATAGCAGGGCCGGGATCCAGACTGTTTAACTCCTAAGTCTGTGCAGCTAACCACAGAACAATGCCTCCGATGTACTTGCCTAATGCAAGGCGTGGATACACTGGGTAGAATAAAGCAGCCCAGATGTAGCGGGATATCATTTTATGTTGGAAATAGATCTCTCTCCTCTAACTTCTTCCCTGCATGCAGTTTCACTTGGAAAATGTTGCTTTTTTCCTCAATCCAGTTCCGTGGTGGCTTTTAAGATAAAATTCAAGATGTACCTGGATGCGTTCCCTGATTTTCCTTGTGGGAGTGATGGATCATTTCTTTAGCTTTTGCCCACAGTATTTATTGTCGCCTTCTGCTCCTGAGGACTGGTGGCTTTGCACGCTTTCTGTGCCTCCTACATAGAACCTACCAAATGAATTGCAAATTCTTCCAAGAGAGGAGCTCTGTATTTTATGAGTGACTTCTGTTTCCCAGCAGGGTTGAGCATGGTAGGCATCTAACTAAGCGAGGCTTGTCGAATAAGAAGAGCATTTGTAAAATCTCTTCATAGGCCTTGAATAAAATTTTAGGTAGAGGAGCCCACCTGGAACATTGGAGGAAAGTGACTAAAATAAATTAAAAGTGCTTAATGAAAGCATTGAAAGTAGAGACAACCGTTTTTTTAACTTGAATTTCCTAAGACCTCGGGTGCAGATTAAGAGGAATTTCAGATGTTTTCGTGAAGTACCCAGCAGGACTGCTGTCGTTCTTCTCTCTCTTGCCCCCACGGGCTGTTCTTTTTGACTGTCCTTGAGTTTATCGAGTGATTCTGTTTGCCTCAGAGGGCTTCGAATGAGAGGATGGCAGATTTTTTAATGAACTCACTCTTCATCCCATGAAAAGAAGCTTTCAGCAAAGACAGTTTCACTGCATTGCTGTAGTCTGAAGCAATGGTACAAAAGTTTAAACTTTAAGTGGGCGTCAAGCTTTTATCGTGTGAAGAAGGAATCCCTGCTAGGCCCTATTAATAATCTCTTGTCACATGTATTTATGACGTTTTTCATTCCTCTGTGAGGCCGCCATGCATTTATTTAAATACAGTGATTTGTGGAATTTATAACAAATAGTTTTTCAACCCCTGCACACATATGTATAGTATTTTAAATGAAAAATACAATTTTTGTTGCAAAAGGAACATGTTTATCACAGATAAGGGAAATACAGTAATAATCCAAATGCATTTTTCTTTCCCATGCAATGAACTTATTCAATTTATTATAAATCAATTTACACGTATATAAACAAATATTCTCTCTCTCTCTCTCTCTCTCTCTCTCTCTCTCTCTCTCTCTCTCTATCTCTCTCTATCTCACACACACACACACACAGAATTGTCAAGTTTTTAAATGAGAGCCTATGAAATGAAGTCTGATATAATGTTATGTTATTGTAAAGTTAAAAAAAAAATACAAACCAAAATATGTACTTAACAGTAGGAGAAAAATACTGGAGGAAATAAGTTACAATAGAAATTTTCCAGATTTCTTCCTAAAAGGAGTTCTGTTTCACCTGTGGTACGGAGTGGGGACAGTTTGGGTGGACAGTCTTTGGGACTATCAAACTCAGTGCTCTACGTTGCATTCGCTTACTCCCTAAATTATTTTCGAGTAGTTTGACGGACCTGAGGTTGCTGTCAGTAATTGCCACCCCACTTCAGCAACCTCCATCGGTATATTTTGCAGCCTTTAAACACAGCAAGGAGGCGGCTTATGCTTCATGCTGACCTCATGGCTTTTCACTGACAGTTTTTTCCCTTGTCAGTTTTCTTGCTCTCTATAGTCAAATTAGAAATATTTCTTATCTTGCCTAGAAGAAAACTGCACCTGCCTAGCTGACAGGATTTTTAGACACACACATCCTTTAAATAAGGAAAAATTGAATATGTATTTTTTCGCACAGTAATTTTGAGTACATAATACTAATTCTTCCTTTCGTGAAAGTCTCCTTTAAAATTTCAGTGAGAAGTCAGCTGAGTTGTTTATAGATGCTGTGTTCTGAAACTTTTAAAATCTTTACTCTTTTATGGGGGTAGTATAATTAAATAGTGAAATACAAAGCAAATTTGCTTAAAAGATTAATAATCTCATGAATGTTTAATCATGAAAGACTCATCTAATCATTTCCTACAGGCCGTCCACTTACACACCTCATACTGAGAGATTCTAAACCAAACACAATCTGCATTTGAATTACTATCTGTTAAATTCTTTATAAGAGCCACCAAAATATGCATTTTTAAATAAAATATCCTGTATACCACAGTTTAGGAAAGACATGAATTTTAATGCGTTTTCAAGTAGGTGATAAGAAAGCAAATCTTGGCTTACTCCGAGTTCTCAGATGACAAGCTTGAGTCTGGAGCCACGTGAGGGTGGATTTGGCCCCGAAGCTCAGGGAGCTTTGTCGTGGGGCCTGGAGGAGGGGCATCCGTGTCCTCGAGTTTGGTTTCACACACATTTGTTGAGTTCTTCCAACATACCAAGCATTCACATATGTAACCCCAGAAGATTCAGAGAATAATAAGGCTTATTTCTTGCTTTTGAAAGTATTTGAAAATAAAGGATTTCACAATAAATGGACAAAGATAGACATATAAACAAAATATTTTATGACACCAGTAAGAGCTATAAATAATGGTATTTTCACAGTGCTGTGTTTTGGGACATGATGGGGAACAATTATTTTTGCCAGGGGTGATTATGTCCCAAATAAAGGATTGGCTTTTCTCTTGCTTCCTTGTCACCATTCTTAAGAATAATGTAACGGCAGAGCCTAAGGCCTTTCCCGTAATAATAGTTCAACACATAGTTGCTCAGTTGACCTAAATTAAGGCATTTCTAGTCCTTGGATTTGATTTTTTTTAAAGACGTGGTCACACTTACCCCTCCTAACATGTTTCGACACCTTAGTTGTCTCTTTCTTCAGTTACCACAATCTTGGATGGAGTTTACGACCAAGAAAAGGAGCTGGAATATTCCGCACTTACATTCAGCTCTTTCCCCTCATTCCTGAAGAAGCCCAGTTAGTCATACTTGGGAGACGTCACAGGTGGTATTTATGGGAGCGATGAGCCGGGGCTGATTTTAGTGAAGAATTAGACTGATACTTAAATTCGGGCGAAAGGGGAAGGGCTGACTTGGACAATGCGAAGGTAATCCTGAGTCTTGTTCCTCCGAGTGTGGTCCATGAACCAGCAGCATCAGCTTTATTTGGGAGCTTTTTAGAAATCTGCAATATGCCCAGACCCACTGAACCAGAATCTACGTTATAAAAAGGTTTTCGCATGGTTCCTGAGAAGTGCTTGTTTAGATCCACGATAAAGAAGTTAAATCATTGAGAAAGGAGAAATCCAATGGCTTCTAGAAACAAAAATTTTTCAGCAGGGGTGATACTGTTACATCTCATCGTCCATCTAAAGTTTGTTGACTGTATAGAAAACATAATATGCAAGTGATGGATGATCAAGACATCAAAATGTATCTTCAGTGAATTGGACAATATTTGGACTTTGTACCCTCTAGGTAATGAAATTCTGAGGGAGTTTGTTATTTTGTCTAGTCTATAGAATAGTAGTACATATTGCAAGGCCCTTCTGAGTTCAAAAACTTAAGATGAGACAATTATCAAGCAAAAGAATCTGATTGTTAAAAATACTTTTGATCTCTATATTGAATATAACTCAGTCATATTCTTAGGCTGGCACAAAGATAAAATAAGAAATGTAATCATCACCAGGCTGCAGGTGAAAATACTTTTGGCTATAAAATTTTACAGACGTAAACTAATCAGAATAACCTGAATCTTGGACACAGTTCTGGAAAGCCATATATTTAGCTGCTCTGAGGTGTCTTCTCTCAAGTGCTGGGTAAAGGCTACAGATACAGAAAATACATAAAATAGAAGTTACGGTTTTATAGGCTACAGCAATGGATGAAGGTATTGAATGTGGAGCCACTGTTAAACCCGTAGAACTTAAAGGGAGTGACGCCTTTCTTTGGTTCTTAGGTTATTGGTCACAGTCCATTAAAAGCAATACTGCTTGTTCTACCTGTAGTGTTTAATAAGAACTGCAGACAGTGTGGACATTGTGTAATTAGATTTTACTGTTTTACCATCACAACGTCACACTTCAGTTTTCTTCCTCTTTTCTTTCCCCTTTTTCTTTCTAATTTCTGCCTTAGCTCATGGCCTCTGGAACACTGAGCTTGAGGCGGGTTTTGGTTATTGCTTTCCTGGGAAGTATGCGATCCCTGAAAACCAGGAGCGAGGGCAAAGGGTAAATGAGCAATGAAGGGAGGCAGGCAAATAAAAGGTGATACTGAACTGGGCACAGTTTCACAGGAAAATGTAGCTGGATGCTCGGTCCCACAGTTGCAATTGTGTCTCTCGCATGAAACTACTACATCTTGGAACAGATTTTAATTGGGGAACACTTTATTTCCATGCTTCTTCCATCTTGTCCCTCTGGTCAAAACTGACCTCCAAAGAGCTTTGACTCCTCTGCGCTTGACCTCTCTGGGCAGCCTCTGCGGAGGCCGGCGCCTCCTTGGGTCTGCTTGGGCCAGCCCCGTGTGCTGGAGGTGTCGTGACTCCTGACTTGCTGGGTGCAGTGGAGTCTACGTGGAAGCCTGGTCCCCAGCTCCTGGGGAGGCAGAGTCTATCTGTGACCACAGGAGACGAGGCCACTGCATCAGCGGCAGACTGGCAGGAGTCACTGGGGACTGCTCGGGCCTGAATCCCGGCAAGTGGCCAAGGTCTGGGAGGCGAGTGGCCTAAGCAGATCTGGGACGTCTCATAAACTGAATTCAGTACATAATTGACTACAATGATAGCATCTTAAAAGAAAATACCTATTTGCCTTTCCACAGCGATCAAATTGGCCTAAAATGCAGTGGCCAAAAGGCTTAGATATGTTGTTTTTAATATAAATCAGTAGCTATCAGCCCAGGTGTTAGTGCCTCCTGGGGGACATATGGCAATGCCTAAGGACATTTCGAGGTGTCACACCTTGAAGGGTGCTGCTACCATCTGGTTAGTAAAAGCCAGGGAAGCTGCTGAACATCCTAGAAATGTTAGTAGAGGCAAAGCTTTTGATTATAGGGTTCATTTAATATTTAAAATTTGATTAAGGAATTGAAGTAAAACTCTCAATTCCTATCCTTTGAACATGGGTTGGGATTTCTAGTGCAGGCCGGCTTCCAGAAGCTCTGGTGCCTTCGGGTACAGTCCATGCCCCAGGCAAGAGGGGCCCCAGGAGCTCCCGAGGGTGCTGCTGGAGAGTGCTGTGGACAGCTTCCAGCTGTTTAAAACTGTGTCTGCAGCCAACTCTGCACAGTGAGGTTAAACTTTGATCTCTCCTTCGCCCTCTTCTGCTCTGCACTTTTGTGACTGCTGTGTGCGAGATGAAGAAGTTGGACTCGAATCTTTAAGTCTCTGTAGTTCTGGTAGTTTTTGGTGTAAACATACATTTGTGAGCCTAACCACCATTTATAACGGTTTTCCACTGGGGGAAAAAATGTGCGTGTGTTAAAAACACATGCACTGTTGGAATACTACCCATGATGCGTAAATTGAGGCCGTGTGGTATTAGTTAGGATGGGTCTAGCGTTCATTTAAAATGTTTTTATACATCACAATTTGCAAAAATTCCCCACAGTTTTTAAAACCACTTTTGTTATTACTCTGAATAGATTCAGCTGTAATGGAGCTAAAGCAGAAACTGCATAAGGACCAGGATCTTTGTTTTATTTATGGCTGTGCCCAACAAGCCTGGAGCGTGCCTGGTCCAGGGACAATCAGGAAATATTTGCCGAATATAATTTCCATCTGCTGTAGTAGAAATGACTATGTTTGAGGAATATACAAGAACGTAAGGAATTAAAACTCAAATGAATTTTTTTTTCTTTTTTTGTCAAGTTAATTAATGTAAGAGACTCATCAGGCTCAGTAGAGTGTGGTGTCATTTCAAATTATTATCAACTAAGCCTTTGAAGCATTTGAAACGGATGTTCTCTACTTTTTTCTCTTTAGAGATTTATATTTCTGAAAACAGACCTGAATCTGAGTCCTGGTTCAGCCTCTTATAGATGTATAACTTTAGGAAATTTACCTGGACTTTCTATACCTTAGTTTCCATTTTGTAAAACTCACAGTATTAAATGAGTTAATATAATGGGCTTCATTTAGTAAAGTGCTCAAAAATGTTAATATTGTATGCTGTTAAAAACTGGGCATGTCAAATTTTATCATTCGAAGGTATTTTGTCAATTTACTGTCTTTAATACTGTAGAACAGTCCTTTCTGTGAACTATTTTTCATAAATATTTCACATGCTTTTTTCATTTATTTTCTTTATTAGAAATAATGCTTTTTTCAATTCTTTGAAACAACAACTTACTGTTTTTTTGGCTCTTTAGACTTTAGGATGGGAATACTATATTAAAAAAGTCTGGTTATCGTTAAAGATAGCTAGTAATTGAAGCTTTGCACATACATACGCGCGCACACACACACACTCTCACACTTATGCGATATGTCAGCATCTCCTTATATATAGTTGAATGCAGTCTGACAGACATCGTTATCTGCCGGTGCGATGAACTGCGATGAACTTGGAGCCAGAGTCGATCACTGACGACTTTGTCCATCAAGTTCACGTGGTGTTAGGAAACTGTTAGTCGCTGGAAGCTCAGTGAGAGCTAGATCTTTGTGCAGGGCTGTAACGGTCATTTCATCTTTTCATCCTCATCTCTCCTGGCCCCGATAGCTTAACTCTGGCTTGTCACTCACTCACTTCGTTTGTTTTCCTCATATCAAAAATAAACAATTTCCAGGCATGAATGGGAAGAGAATATCAAAACGACTCATACTGAAATTTTGACAGTTTTGAAAATTTATTATTTACTTTCCATGGTATCTTATCTCATTGTTACTCTTAAATACCTTGTCTAATTGCATTCTTCAAGATATGTCACACCATGGTGATGAGGATAAAGAAAACGATAATTGCTGCAGTCACTTTCCTGAAGATCATCAAGAAAAACGGACATATATACACAATAAATGGGACTGTAAACCGAATTTCTGCTGTGACTAACATTTATTTTAACAAGGGACAAACAATAGTCACAATTTATTAATAATTTTACACATGCGAGACATCAGGGCATATACTTTTCATGGAATATTTCATTAAACTCTCACTACAAGCTGTAAGTTACCTAATTTACAATTGAGGGAACTAAAGCATCTAAAAATTAAGTCACCCAAAGTCCTGCAACTAACAAGTTACAGAACCAGAACGATTCTCACTAGGATAAGGAGTCATTTTATTTGTTCCTTCAGTTTTACACGGTGTTACTAAAATTATACAGTTTTTGTATTTCAGTGACAGAAAACAAAGAATTGACTAGAACAAGACTGTTCTCTCTCCCTGCCCCACCTGTAGGTCTATAAACCACCCGCTAAAAATTTCAGACTGCACAGAGTCAATTTAAGGGATCAGATAACTCATCCGCCTGATAATGAACAGGCGTACTTTTTTTGACTAAGAATAATTCATTTATTTAAACATCCTTCTGGACACTTGAGAAGATATCTGGAAATGCTACAGAGAAACAGTTTTCTTTAGTGTTTAATAGAGAATGATCTTCTCTAATGGCAGTTGTCCGAAGGGTCCATTTCCAGACCATTATTTTTCTCGTTTGGAAAGTTTTTATCCCTGGCTAGAGACTTTGAAGAAACATGTCACATCATAGTTCAGGCTTCAAACAGGAAAACAACAAAGACATTTGAGATGCTGTACTTGAAATATGTGCCTGTTCTCTCCCTTCTGTGGTCCAGCAAGCGGAAGTTCTCGTTATGTGGGCCAAGCAATACTCACAGGAATAGATGGACAGAAGTAGTGTCTACCTAATTTGTAATAAACTAATGAGTCTATGGCCAATGAGATCATTATTTAAAGTGACCTTTTCTTTTTTTCTTCAGAATTCAGAGTTGGGATCTTTTCAGTGTATTTGTTGGAAGGGGTCAGCTGTCGGGAACATTTCTCATCGGACTTGTCTGTTCTTTGACTTACTTAAACATGGCCTTGAAATTGTAAATCACGGCTCTTCTTTCTGTTTGCCTTTATTACTGTTGCCTTGGGAGCAACATCCACACAAACCAGTCATCCAACCAGCTGGCCTTTTGAAAGATTAGATGCAGAAGTAGAGTAAGGATAGAAGTAAGGGTAGAAGGTGTGAAGAAGAGCAAGAACAGCTTAGAGTTGCTGACTTCTGGGGGCAAATTTTTGAGCACAAAGATCCCTAGTGGTGGCCCCAGCCTCCCAAATTATCTTCTTTCGACACTCTTTCTTCCCAAGGGACTTCACGAGACAGGAACCTGTACCATGCAGCTCATCTGCTGGCTCCCACTTAACTGTAGGCTTCTGAGAGTGAACTATGTACTCCTTATTCAGAGTGAAATCTACAGTGCTTGGTGCAGTGTCAACCACAAAATAGATTCTAAATAAATGCTTGTTGAATAAATGAATTCTCAAAATCACTCTCATCATTACTTTAATATTGTAGCCGCATTACATCAGATTAGACATTTATTTAAATTAGCAACCATTACTTTGTAAAACTACAAATATCTTTGGTGAGGTGAGGTAGCCTCTGATTAATGGGAATGAATTTATTTAGATTTCTCTCTTACCATCTAATTGGAATTAGCTACACTGAAGAAATGTGCATTTAAATTGAGAGTGGATGATACAGGAGAGAATTTGGAAAGAAGGAAAGAGAGTATTGGAGCTAGAATATACTTTGTATTGTAGAGTGGTCCATTAGAGAAGGGGACAAACAAAATTAAAAGAAAAAAAGGCATCACAATGGCAATACAAGCCATTAGAAGGGAAGAGGGAATAGTAAGAATTCTGAAGGAGCCCAAGGAGACCCTGCGAGTGTACCCAGGAGGCAGCATAAAACGCTTTACATCTTTTTCTTTCATTGCTAATTTTTTTTTTTTTACTCCCAAGATTCATATTTCAGACCATACCATTAGCATTACATTTCAGGGATATTAGGAGTCAAATAGGTCATCATGGGGTGACCCAGGGGCCTATCACCAATTTGTTCAAGTCTTTCTATGGGGAAAATGTGGGGTAATGCATTTCAGAAGTGGGAGGAATCCTGGAAATCTTCCAATTCAATAGCTTTTTAAGTATTTTAGATTCAGAAAACTTTTTTTTTTTTTTTTTTTTTAAGGCAAATCTTACCCTGAGGTGAAAAATGTGTCACAGAGATAAAAGTTAGGGATGGTCCCTCTCCCAACTTAGCACTTCTTTCTCCTCTCTGTTTCCTCGGAGCCGGACTGGCTTCTGCTGAGAGCTTGGGCTTTGCTGTGCAGTTTGCACTGTCTGGTCTAACACTCATGCTTGTTTCCCGATGAAGGAAATCCAGTGACATTTAGAAACTTGGCAAAACGAGTCAAGAGCAGAGTGAGTCTGGCCACCAGCCTGCCAGGGCAGCAAGATTGTTTAGCAGCAAGAACACCCGGCCCTGTGTCCAAAACAGTGCCTGACACAGAACAGACGCTTAATAAATAAATGTGGAATGAGTGAAAAAAAAAAAAAATGAATGAGCGCTGATTAGGGACTAAAGGGGCATCTAAGTATGTGGCATTCTGGCTCTTTTTGAAAGCAGCTTAGAATCGCTGGTGCTTGGGGAATAAGCCAATGGAGAGCTGATCTCGAGTGATGCTTCGGCGTTTTCTGAGGACTTTTTTCTCTCTAGTCAGAATCTCTTTATCGATGTGAGAAAATTCCACGTGGGCAGGGGGCGTGCCTGTTTCCTTCACCATAAATACCTACTGTGCCGAACGCCTGACCCAGTGCGGGGCAAACCAGATGCTCAGTACCTGTTTGTTGAACGCACTGTTTCCCAGATCCCCCCACCTATATGACTTAATTGAGCAATTAATGTACTCGAAACTAAATTCATTTTCTCCAGTGTCTCTAGTATTGGATAAAGGCGCCAATGTGTACACACTCTTCAATGCCAGAATAAATCCGAGAGTCGGTTTTGGCTAATCTTCTTTACTCTACTCCTAAAAGCAAATAAGTGATTGTCAAAGTTGGATAGTTTTGCTTTCTCAGTCTCTCTTAAGTTTGTCCCAGGTTTTCTGGCCGCCGGAACATTCCCTAAGTGTGGGGCCTTTGCAGTTGCTTCTCAGACTGATTATTTTCTGCTGGAGTCACATAACAGCCCTGCTTCCCTTACAATGTCGTCTTTTTGCCTTATTCTTGTTGCCTGATGGGTCTTTCTCAAAGTGAAATCTCACTTCGCCACCTCCTTGCTTGAAACTCGACTGTCTCCCTAGCCACCACGAGATCGTCTGAACCCCTCAGTTAGCACGTAACCTTTTGAGCCTCATTTCACGCCGCTTCGTTCTTAGCTTCCTCTAAATTACCTGCGTTTGCTTAATGCGCACTCCTTACCCGCACACACTCCCCGTTCTTTTGGTCTGTGGTGCCCTGTGCCTCTTCCCTGCTTTGCGATTTCATACTCATCTTTCAAGCTTCAGCTGAAATCTTCAGTTGCGTGACCTTTCCTGCAGCTCTCCCACACTCCCGGCCCCACCTCAGTTAGAGTCGGAATGCATATATTAGAATCCTTCTGAACTCCGAGGTAATTGGCTTCATGCCCATGTCTCCATTGGACTATGAAGTCGATAGCTGAGACTTATCCTTACTTACCCACAAGCCATAGCAAGAGTCTGGTTTTTCTCACAGAGGTTTCGTCTGGGGATTACTCATATCGATTAGTAAGTGGTATTTATTTAAAACATCTAGGGTCATGCCTATTTTGTTCAACTCCAAATCGAGGATCTATATTAAATCATGATATTTAAAGAAACTTAACTCTAAATATGAGAGATGATATTAAAGATATTTCAAACATCTACTTCTTCGTAGAACTTATTATAGTGGCAAGATGTTAATAATAGTTCTAATAATTAATACATAGCATAGCTTTACTTAAGGAAATTTAAAGCATTACAGTGCAGCTAGTTTTAATTGAATAGCTTTATTTATTTTCTCTACAAACATTATGGGATGGTCTTTTGATTAGTGTGCTATTTATCTAGTATTTAACATATAGTAATTACATATAAATATATAATATGTATAGATATTGATTTTAGATGTAATTAGTATAGTACTATATAGTATTTACATAGTGTCGAACTCAGATGTAGCATTTTTGTGTAAAATATAACTATTTTTATTACATTTTACATACTTATTACATAAGTAACCTCATTCAATCCAGAAGGAAAGATTTTTTGCTGCTAATATTTGAGTCATATTATTTATTAAATGTTTACTGTTTTCCAGGCACTGGAAATTAACTAAAGAGTTACAGTAAAGATCGTAATAGAATGTTTTCTCTATTTGTGGCTTCTTCCAGTTTAAACATTTGAATTGGCTCATTAGTCATGAATGAGAAAGTTCACTTGCTTTACGGATTGCTCTTGCTCGAAGGCATTTTTAATATCTATACTACACAACACCTATCCGACAGCAACTCATTTTTCTTTTCTTTTTAAATTGAACTTCCCAATCAGAGGAAATGGAAGTAAATGGTGTAGGCTCTATTTATACCCTGCCAAGAGTTAGCCAAGCATCTTAGACTTACATTATAATGGTTTGCATCCATTATCTTCTCATTGCCATTAGTCCCTGGGGCCCTGATCTCTTATTCCTTTAGAGTCTAGAAGTGAGCGATGTGAGCTCTGTGGAGCCCCACTCTATTTAAATCTGCTTGGAGGAATAGCAGAAGTAGGTCGTGAAGAGCTTCCTCTAATCCACTGAAGTGAAGCCTGTTTCATTTTAACTCTCTCTGGATTTCTTTTTCAGCCACATGAACAAAGTAACAAATGGGAGCCTTTCTTTTCCAATTGTGTTTTTGGAGGATAAGAGGAGTTGATTTTGATCTTTAAAATCTAAAAACGAATCCACCTTATATTTGAGTCTTCATGTTATATTTCAGTTTTTAAAGGCATCTGAGATGCTAAGGATGTGAATATTTTGCTATTATGTTTTGGACCCTCTTTTCCATCCAGGTTTTGTTTAGATGAATCTCGGGTAGATGTTTGTGCAGAACTTGTATTGACAGAGACATCTATGTAGATCCCAGTTCAAAACAATATTTTGTTCTGGGAATTGTCGAGAAACAGCTGCCAGCCGACATTGCATTATAAAAGTTTTTGCATGGGTGGTACACTGCATGTAGCATTTTGCATTTGCCACTTATAAACTGACAGCTGAGCTGCTTACAAAAATTATATTTAATGTTCTGAGGAGGAGCATATCAAGCAGGATATCCTAGGATCAGATGAGCATCCTTGCCCCACCTATAACAGCTCTTGGGGAAGGCTTGTGTGTCCTGTAGCAACTCCTTGTCTGTAAGCTGTTTTTTACAGATAACCCTAAGACTGGAATTTAGTTTTTCCTTTTTTCTTCAAAATATGAATGAGTTAATGATTCAGTACCCAAAGGAAGCAAGAAATATACCCCTACATTTAATTTAGTATCATTTTTTATGTGTTATATTTTCTCTCTCTGCAAAGGATTGCTGTTTCGATTTTTTTAAGAGAGTAGGGTCCGAGGATTTCTAAGCATTTTATATTAATAAATAGTAGGCATTTAAAAAATTTTAGTTCAGGATAACAGGTTATATGTTAGATGAGAGAAATCAAAAACTGGTTTTTATGGAATGTATATAAAACAAGCGTGCTTTTCAAAATATTTTTTTTTAATATCGAAAGAATATTGGGCTTACTAAATATGCGACTTAAATGTGATAATTCATGAAATATGAATTGTATCTTTGACAATTCAAACTAATTACCCACAAATTAAACAATCCATTATTCTCTTAGGAGAGGTATCAACATGAATGAATTAAGACAAAATGCCATTTGTGCTAAATTTGGACAGATTTTTTAATTTGAATATGAAAAAGGACGATTTCATACTGATTAGTCATATTTTGGTTTCTGGGCTAAATAAACACCTATCTGGTACATGATCCTAGGGAAAATCTGAAAAGAGCACTTGTAAAGCCTTCTTAGTATCCTGATTTTGATTCGATGTGATCTACTGATTAAAATGTATCTTCTTTAAGAACATTTGAAATAAATATCACCACATATATTTTAGTTGCCATAATTTACTATAAAGTTTTATGGATATATTATTTATTCGATTGATTTATTTGATATGATATTGTTTTAAATTGAATTTATAATTGTAAATTCTGTGATATCGCCTTGTGTTGAACATCATCTTGACTAGCAATGTGGCTGGTGATAAGGATTAGATGTCCTCATATATTTTGCCGGAAATTATATATTGTAGAAAATTATGACTAGATTCAGTAGCCCAGACCAATAGCATTTTCCCCAAAAGGCAAAGTTATGTTTTTGCTTTAACATCCATATTTTTGCCAAGTGTCTTTTTATCTTAAGCTTCGTATTCTTTGTAAAAATATTTATACCATAAATAATTTGAAAATCAAAAAATAGAATAATTTTAATGAGTGGTTGGTTTTGTTTGTTTATTTGTTTGTTTTTTTAATCAAAATGCTGTTGCCTTTCTGCTGATGCTAAATACTGTGGTGAAAGTGCTGATGAGATGACGGTTTTGGGAAAAATGGAGAAAATGGACCCGTGATGAGCATTAGCTAATTCATTTAATTGCACATGGAATGATTATTCATTGAGCAATTGCTACATGTGTTGTGCAATGAAAATGCAGTGATAGGATGCAGGTACTTCAAAGAAAACATAGATAAGTGAGTTGGACAAACAAGTAAACAGATCTTCTCAGCGGAGTGGGAAAAGAGCTCAGAAAGGAATTCATATCAGGCTGTAGTCAAATGCGAGACGCCTAATGTAGTATTGAAGGGTGAATCGAGAGGGGCTTCCTGGAAGAGGTGACACCAATCCTGAGTTCAAAGGACAAGTGTAAGAGTTGGGGAAGCCGGGAGAAGAGTCATTCCTGGCAGGGAGGGTCAGCGTAATTAATGCCCAGAGGACTCAGAGAGGACCATGCCTTAGGGAAAAAGCCACAGTTGAGTGTGGGCACCGGAGATCGCAGGAGATGGAGCAGAGAGGTGGGCAGGCTAGCCTTTCACAGAGTTTTACCAGCAAAGTAGTAGTTTTTAGATTGTCTCTCAGTATTGCAGTCTGCATAGACGTAATGGGGATGAGATAGGGAGGAAAGCTGCTGATCCAGTCGTGTAGGGCCGTGGATGCTCAGAAAGCCGGACACCCCTGGCGGTCTCAGGGCTCGTCGCTTTGTGGTTCAAGTGGAACCTGCACAGTCCAGAGCCTCTCCTGGGCCTTCTGTGCTCTAGGGAACTGGACTACGCTTTGAATTCACATCTGCTGTTTTCTCTTTGAGTGTAAGAATTCAGCAGACCAAAGGAAAAACTTAGCTCTTCTTTATTCTTGTTAAATGTGTTTTTCTACTTCCCAGAGGTAGAATTGAGTTGTGCTTCACTTTGCAAATTTAGAAAAAGCTTTTATGTGCTCTTAGGGCCCTGCCTTCTCATTATTGGAATGAATTTACCAAACAATATCCTCTTGGGGTTTGTCTTTTTAAGCATGTCTTTCATCATTATCATTTGCTTTGCTATGACTTCTCCACCATTTATCATCCCCAAATACAATGGGGAGGAAAAAGACCTCTAAAACACCTTCAAGTACCTGAATATTTCTGTGGGAGTTCTATTGAAGGTCGTTACTCTTTCAACCCAGGTCATCTCAGGAAGCTCTACAAAGAATTGAAACTCTAAAAAATTGAAGCACTTAGAAGGAACAAATCATGGCAGTGGTCAAGCCGGCTTTCACAGTTGTTGAACACATTTCTTCAAGCTATCTCTCAGGAAATAAATACACAGTTTTAACTTCCAGCTGTGGGAGGCATGATGAACACCACCCATTGACGCCTTCCCCTGCCCCTTCGTTTCCTCACAGAGATACAGCCTCTGGTACCTACCCGACTGGTTGCTGTTACTCCAGCCGAAAGCAAAGATGCTTACGCTCTCCTGCCAGCTCCATGAATTGCCACCTTTATCCTTGTTTCTCCTTCATTGCCAGTGCAGAAAGGAATCACTGCTATGAACACATCATAAAAATTATCTTCCTGAGCTTTATCATTTTCTTGGCTCTTTAGGTGATTCAAATGAGAATAAATGAGCTGAAATTTCCTGGATGAAACTGGGTCGAGAGATAGTCATCTGTATAGCCTCGGGGTATTCTAAAATGTGGGAATAATGAATGGGATGGAAGTAAAATTCCATCTAGGAAAATTCCTGGAAAAAATATAGTTAGCATCTATAAACCTATCTTTGAAAAACCAAAAAGAGTGACCATATAAAATTTAGTTGATTCTTGCCAGTACTAGTAAATAGAATTCTAATAAAATTGGGAAACTTCACTGTTAAAAACTAATAGAGGGCCTCAACTAGATTTTAACTTTTCTGCAAAAGTACTACATTTCAGAATCAAAGCTGTTACTTAGGGTTTGAGAACCCGTTCAAGCATAATTGGTGGTTTTATATGTGGACTTAAATCTTACTCAGACTGTCTGAGCATGAAAATAAAGGGGCTCATGGTACTGACAACTTCCTCACAACTTTACGCAAACTATTGACACATTCTCAAAAATAAACATTAGCATCTTACATCCACAGCTACATTATTAAAAGAAAATATACAACCATTATTGTTCTATTCATATTTAGTTGAGTAATTGCCCAGTTAGTTAAGGGAAAGCTACTGCTAATACAAATTCTGTTGATTTATGGAAAAGCATTTTATTTTTTGCTTAACGAAACACCTTTGTTATTCTTAAAATAATTTTTGTAGCATCTTTATTAATCAGCCTACACTTTATTACCATGACATTTTATTCTTCTTCAAATATTATTTCAAAACATCATTGGATAGGAACCACCAATGTAAAGCATGTTTGTGGTTAATTCAAAAACTTTAATGAGAAACTGCAAGTCTAAAAATATATAAGCTATTTTCATTCTAATTTTTTTCCAGTCAACGTTTCATTGTACCGTTACTTTTTAATTAAATATATGTTAGCGCCCTCTGTCCAATCGTACATATTTTTACAAATAGATTAGATTAGTTTCAAGTAGGAGTTTGAATGAGAGAACTCAGGGTTCAAGATTTGACAGTGCCCCTTTCTACCTTTAATTTCTCTAAACTTACATTCTTTTCATTGTATAAAATATTGTATAATAGAACTCTCGAGAGAATTAAAGGAGAGTAAACACAACATGGTTAGTTATTATTGTGTTACTTTCTCATGTTTAATGTTAAGTTTAAATGTGTAATTAATGTTTTAGTAATATTGAGTAGTGTTTCATTATTAGTATTTAATTATCATATTTAATTTTATTTAATGTAATAGCCAATGTGCTGTGTTACATTTCTGAACATCCTGACTGTGCTAGAAACATATCTATATTATTGTTCGGAAAACAAGTGAAAGTATAATGCAGTGGTCATCAGAACATTTAATAAGCCATCGTGAACATGTCATTTGGCATTGTTTTATAAATTAAGGATATACAATGGGATCTGACTAAAATACAGAAACAATAGGAAGGAGTGAAGATGTCCTTCATAAGGAAAAGATTGAAACTTCTAAAGTATTTCAACAAAATTTAAAGTGGAAAACATGGCATCTGTTCCTTATGTCTAGATATGGTTGAAGGTGAAATAGTAACTGAAATATTGCACATAAAATAATTAGGGTATTTCCTGGCATCAGTAAGTGCTTAATGATTAGCCACAATTATCACTATCTCTATTTCAGCTTCTACTTTCTATTATCATTGTGATTGATGTTAGCTCGCCACACTGGATTGGTGTTAGGCTCAGATGAAGAGGGGGGGAAATCTGTCCCATATAATTTATTTACGGCTTACCGTGCACTAGATTCTGTGTGAGGTGCTTTTTGTGCATCATCTCATGTAACATAGAGCAACCCTGTGTGGTAGGTTCTGTGATTGTCTCTTTAGTTCCGACGAATAAACTGAGACTCAGTGTAAATTGCCCAGGATGAGAGCTGAGATGTGAACCCAGCTTGGCCGCTGGCCACCATTCGGCTCTGATAGAATGCTTTCCTGCAGTGAGGGATTGGAAATTAACTAGAAGGCAGATGGAGACCCTCTTGGAAGCTGGAACCTCCTGGTATTTGGTTTTCTAGGGAAAGGAAGCGTAGCACAGTGAGGGGTCGTGACAGCACCATTTTTTTTTTTTTTAAAGAATTAGGACCTTATGAAGAAAATAAATTGCTTATATGGCAAATAGATTCATGAAGACATTGTCATTCTTTTAACCACATATATTAACAAAGGGACATATCCAAGCTTAAAACCCTCCATTACTGGACAAGTAAAAGGTAATCAAAAAGCCTAAGACACATAATAGCATTTGGCAGTGTCAAAAATTATACCAGAGTGACAAATTTTCTTGATTACAGTTTATCTATCCTTGGATTTTTTTGAACTAAAAGTCATTGTGGAAATATAATCAGAGGACTGTCTTGTCATATCCCATTTACCTGTGCAGGCTGTGCTCCCAGCATGCATTTCCTGCTCTGCCCCTCCCCCTCCACCCCCAGCATACCACGTCACTGGCTTAAGCATCGTTCATTATGTGTGAGCTCCCTTTAGTGTGAGCCCTATGAGGGCAGGACTTCGTCTATTTTATTCATTCCTCTATCTCCAGCGCCTGCCCCATATTAGGCATTTGCTAAGTATTTGGTGAATGAGTGCAAGGCACCTTTTCAGGGATAACTAAACCGAAACGCTCATCTAGGGCAGTAGGTGAGTAATTTTCCTTCAGAAGGAACCAAAGAGTGATTTTTCTCCAGAAGATTCAGTGGGTTTGAGAAGGAATTTCTGGGACCATCCGCCATGAAATAGTCTGGAAAGGGAATGAAGACATCTTCAGGGCCGCTCAGATCAAGGAGAGGGACGACTGCAGGCTGAGGCCAGGGCAGCTCCGTCCCTGAGGTGAAGTTCACGGCCATCATGGCCAGCACCCGGATGTAAAGAAAACGCTGAAAACAGGTTTGCAGAGGCCACAAACATGTCGCTAACCCTGACAGTAGTGGCAGCCCTGTTAGCAGACAGATTGGGCCAGAGGAGCCTCTTAACCCGGGAGGAATGACAAGCAGGACCTGGCATCCATGCCCCATGTGGAGAATCAGCCCGGGAGAACTCCTGTCCCTCTTCAGCTCTTTTGTCATAGGAATATCCTGTACTTATTTCTGTGTTTTTGCAGTTTTGCCTTAAATGCCTTGTAAAGTTCCCTGAAACAGTTCAGCATTGGCTCAGCTCAGCTAAGGAGGAAAATGTCTCAGCCACACCTAGACAAATGTGGTCTGGACCGCTGCAGAGGCTCCCCAGGGAGGGGTGGCAGCTGCTGAGTTAGGAAACAGGGCGGAGTGACGGGGTGCTGGGCAGGGGTAGAAACAAGGTGTGGGGCGGGGGGCTGGGTGAATGCTTGCAATCCCCCCACAGTGCTCTCCAGCAGTGAGCGTCCGCAGTCATGGGATTTTCTCTGGGCTAAGGCCACCCAAAAGTAAAGAATTTCATTTTGTTCCTCCCTGAGAAATGCTTTTAAAGTTTCTCAGGGTCTACTTGAAGGTCACCAGTATTCGGGAAATAGTCTAAGGCTGTTTTGTTAATTCCCCTTTTCCAGGAGTCTAATCTTTATGCTGATTCAAGTGATTGCACAAACTCCTCATAGAACATTTTGGCTGTTTATATGACACCAAAGAATTGTTTTGACAGAAAAGCTCCTAATACAGAAAAAGGGTCGGTACTGTTTCAAAACAAGGGGGTTCATGCAGTGTTTTTCTCTCGTGTGCCAAAGTCACCATATTTCAAGAGCTAATGTTTGTCCACGGAGTTCCCAGAGCTGTTGGCTGCAGTGATTTTGGGCGGGTGAGCCTAGGAGAGTGTTGGAGTTAGTCGAGCCCTGTGCTGTGGAACGTGGCTGGTTCTGTGCTTGTCCTGCACACCTAGCAGAGTGTGTGTGTGTGTGTGTGTGTGTGTGTGTGTGTGTGTGTGTTTTCATTTGTAGGGGAGCATCGCAGACGGGGAGGTGTATGGCTCTAACCCTCCTTCCTTTAGTGGAGAATCACTTCTTTAATGTTCCCAAAGTATGATCTTTGGTACAATGAACCAGCAATAGACATACAGTGGCTGTAAAACAGAACAAAAACATTTCTAAAAAATCTCATAAACAATGTGTAAAATGTACTCTTTTATTAAACATTGTAAGAAATTTTATGGCGTTTCTTCGGTGTAACAGAAGATCTGTTTCCACTGCAAAGTGGGAGTAGGTGAGTGTTTGTAGGCCGTGAAGTTTTGGGTACCACAGGTGAGCGTGTGGGGGCCGTGTAGCACTGGGGTACCACCTAAAATGGTCTGGAGTCAGAAAAGTTTTCAGAGTCAATTCTCGGAACCAATATTCAGTTCTTATGAGGACGCATCATAAAAGGTCTGCCAGGGGTTTTCTTAATCATAAAACCAGGTTTCCATAGTAAAATTCCAGACCTGCCTGTGAGTGGTCAAGGAAAAGATTGGGGAGAACGCCATTCCAGCAAGTAGAGGACAAATGTGTAAAACTCCTCTTACAGAGGAGAGCTCCCAATAACCAGCCGCCTAGCAGAGGTCAACACCCTTAACGATTGCAGTGATCAATGGCTGACGCCTGCCGCTGAAATCAGTAGAACAGGACTGTTCAAGGGTTTGAGGAAGGAGTCCTGGGAAATGGCGTACAGTGAAAAGCATGGGGCGGGGGGCGTTTAAGATCAAACCTTCTCTTCTATTTAGAAACAATTACGTCAGGCAAACATGGAACGAGTTCCTTTTAGACCATCGGATCTCCTCTTACTGGTTAGTATGGAGCGAGGCAAGCACTCGCTTTTTCAGAAACATGAGTCACTGTGTTAGGAAGGGTCACGCCAATCTCTGTCTCTCTCCTACCCCTCTTGTTTCCTCAACCTTAGAGCATCATTGACTTTTTTTTTAAATTTATTTTTCAATTACAGTTGACATGCAATATCATCAGTTTAAGAGGTACAACATGTGGTTAGACACGTGCTTTACGAAGTGCTCCCTGGGAAGCCTAGTCCGCATCTCACACCACATATGTCATTGACTCCTGAACATCTTTAAAATAAAATACTTGGTAACATATAGAAATTGCAGATGTAGATTTCCTGCCCTGAGAGAACTGAACATCTAAGAGAGGAATAATTAAAACGCACAACACTTAGAGAACAGGGTGCAGTGTGCTAAGTGCAAGAGACAGGCACACGTTGCTAAAACGCTCAGCCCGGTTGCTGGGGAAACATTAAACAAGGCTCCATTCGAATGGGCCATGGAGGGATGGATGTGATGTTAGCAGGCAGAGCTGGAGGCAGAAGGGACGACAGATAAGGCTGGAAAAGCAGAGTGCTTGTGGGGACCTGGGGGAAGGTGGCCTGTCGTGCGATCGAAGTTAGGGGGAGGCTGGGATGAAGTTAGGGGGAGGCTGGGATGAGGTTGGGGGAGGCTGCGATGAGGTTGGGGGGAGGCTGGGATGAGGTTGGGGGAGGCTACAATGAAGTTAGGAGGAGGCTGAGATGTTCTTTGGCACCTACTCTTGTAGCTTCTTGAGCCAGAATAAGGAATGTCAACTTCATGGGATCTGGGAGAGCAGCTGTCAGAAATGCAGAGGAAATCTCGTGGGATAGATGACTAATCTAAATGACTTACCTGACACTTTCTAACAGGAACCAATCATATTATTCTAATGGGACATTTCAAACTGAAGGTCCAAAGAATTAAATCATAAAATCGAAGCGGTTCCTCAGTGTTTCTTACTATGCTGTCTTGTGCTTCTTTGGGATTCAACATGGGGAGTGGTGTCAAAGGCAGAATTGTACGCCATTTTAGTTTTTCAACTCTAGAAAGTGGTGGCAGTGATAGAAAATGAATAGAAAAGAAATACCGAATGTAGTACTCATTGGTTCTTTCACTGTTTTACTCATTAATCATATCATAAAAATAAAAAACCGCAAGTTGTATTTGACAATATAGTGGTAGAAGAGTAATATTTTTTTATTATTATTATTCAGAAAGAATAATCAGACGAAAAAAATAAAAAAGGATAACGTTAGTTTTTAGAAACATTTTTGTGGTGAACTTAAATAACCAACTTTAAGCCAGCCAACAACATTGGTAATTAATAGTCATAGTAGTAAAATTTCCAAACTTTGTCAAGAAAATGAATACAAGAGAAATAAAGGTACTATATGGTTCGTGTATGTGCATGTGTGCACAAGCTAACCTAGTTTTCAGTTTCTTCCCAGAATGCTGAGCTGAGTACAAATAGGATTCGAATAAAAGTTCTTGCCGTGAATTTGTGTTTTATTGAGGAAACAGAAATACAAGTTAATGTAATTAGTTCAACTTCTCCAGGAAATGGACAGCAAAATTTCTCTTTTCTTCAACTGTATGATTTCCTTTCAAGATAAAGAAAAAAAATTGGGTTGGTTTGAGAATTGCAGAAGTGAGAGATTTTGTCATCTCTCTCTAGTTCAAGGTCACATAAAATATGGGACATGTTAAGAGAGAAAAGCTCAGGATATCGATGTAACATATATGCAGAAGCACTCAGTGCAGATTTACTCATGAAATTTTTTGTAAGCTTTTTGCCTTGGGGGGAATCTTAGCTGCATTTGCCTGGAGTATTTTCTTTAGGTGAACTCCCCCAAACAGGAAGATAATCAATGGTGGCAATTATGAGTCCAAACAGCGGTCCCCCATTTATCTTTTCCCATTTCTTATTTTCAAGGCCCATTTGCACTGTAGTTCTGGGAGTGCGGTGAAGGAACGAGAAGGAAAAAAACATAAATTAGGAAGGAGGGGTTTAGGAGTAACAGGTCTTTTCCATCTGTGGCAAAATGAGAGTTTTGCTAACTTTGGAAGATTGTTTTGAAACTTGTGCGTCAAGTAAGAAAAATTCATGTGTCAGGATTTGAAAATCTCTGTAGAAACCAGATCTCTTTACCAGTTTGAATGTAGTGAAATGTATACAAAACTGTGATTTCTGGTTTCTCCACCAACATTATGCTGTAGGTATATTTTCCTCTATCAAAGAGGAAGATATAAAAAGCAGTTTTTAAGAGGAAGCAAAGCATCATAAAACCTAAATAGTTATGGCAGAATAAATGTGTCTAGTTATAGCACATACATATATCAGTTTATTTTCCATTTAATTTTACACTGTTTCTCGATTGTTAATTATGACAGTATCTCTTGGCAGATAGAAGCATTTCTGCCTCTAACAACTGTTGACTGTTGTCATGTTAGACTCAGATATTTCATCAGGGATATTACAGTGTGGGTACTTTTTAAAAAAATTTTATTCAGAATCACATCTGATCTTTTGATAATTAAATTAACATTAGCCCTTGTTGCCCACATTGAAAGAAATCTACGAAACAGGTGGTCCTATTTAAAATGCCAATTCAGTCACAGTTGTGAAGGTGACCTCAACAAGTTGTTTGACGCCCGCTCAATGATCTTTGAATTCTGTGAAGAGAAAATGACATTAGTGATATTCTGACTAAAACTTTTTTATAGATGGAGTCAGGGGAGGGGGGAAGGGGTTGCTCTTTGCCCATGAAATCTATTCTTCAGTTATATAATTTTTAGTTGAGTATTTGGCTACTAAGCTAGTGATGATTTTTTTTCTCACCCACTCAAGCATCTGGGTATGGCTGTGTGACTAGGTGTTTGCCAATCAATGGGTAGAAATAATGTTTGCAATATCTGCACTGACGATTGCTAAGAGAATGCTGCTTCTCCTCTGAGTGGGCTGGAGTGGAGATCTGGTAACCCAGCTTCCACTCTGAATTCTGTGTTCACATCCCAGTGCAGCAACCCAGTGGACGAATTTGGGTCCCCGGATGACTTCATAGCGCAAAGCCACTCTCCCACTGCTCCCTATCTCTGGGGAGATTTATAAACCCATATAATTCAATCAAGTCACTGTACTTTGGGGCTGTATTATAAGAGCTTAGCCTATTCCCTAATTATAGCAATGGTTAAAATGTGTTCTGTAAAGCTTTGGTGTTTTCCTTCCTCTCTCGTCTTCAACATGGGTTAGCATCAGTGGAAAACTACTTAACACAATGCCAGCAAATACCTTGGGGCTGGGGGGAGCTTAAAGCGATTTCAGGTAGCATTATTGCAACAGGTACTGCCCAAATCAGCCTCACCTTTCTGGGAAGATACATTGGAGAATGTGGGTAGCAAAGATATTTAAAGTGGAATATAGCAAGAAAGAATTTGTCAAGTGGTTAAAAATAAGTTACAATTGCTGCTTGATGAGTTACAAATTTTGTGCTTTTTATAAAATAGTGACTATAACATGTAGATATAAGTATTTGGAAAATATCACCTGAGCATCACATATACTTTTCATCAGACTCTTGAAATTTTATTATTTATAGCCATATCTAAAAGCAAACAGGAGACTGGAATTATATTATTTTCCTACTTTAAAAATGTTCTTGAATTTTTATCTACATCTCAAGTTAAAGAATTGAAAAAAATACTCAGAGTATTTAACTTCACAAATACTCTTTCACACCTCTTAGATTTTTTTTTTAAGTATATTTTCTTTGAAAAGGGTATAAACATTTTTTTTAAAAAACTTGGAGAATTGTACATTGCTTCAATAAATGCTGTCTTGGGTCAAATTCAAGTAAAGTACTTTTTTTTTCTGGGAATGATAGAATTGCCAGATAAATTGTTTGGATAACTATAATGCTCAATTCTAGGCAAACCCATTTAATACATAATGTGCTCATTGGCATTTGGATAATTTAATCTGTCAACGAGCTAGCCTTAAACCAAGTAGTTAATTGAAGCTAAAATGGCTTAAGGTCTTTCTAATTTTTTAATTGTGATGCATAGTTTTTATAGCTCAATTTGTTTTTATTGCCAAAGCAAGTTATTTTGTCTCTTTCTCTCTGCTAATATTTTTCAGCCTTCAGATTACTCTGTCATTTCTTACACATTAGAGAGGATATATGAAATGAACTCTGGCCTTTTCTATGTGTCATGCTATTTTGAAATGGCTCTCGTTAGGCATTTTGATTTTCTCTTAGGATTGACAACAAACGCATTGACAGCATGAGGAAGATGAAACAGAGGGCTTCTATGTGGCAAATGTAGAGGATGGCTCCTTTCTATTTCAGTCTCTGATCCTAAACTTCCTTAGTTTTTGTCGATGCCACTGCCTCAGGCATGCTGTCTGGTCTTTAAAGAAAGGGAGCTATTATTATCTCTGCCACTCATATTAGCCAGTGAATCATTGCTCAGTCCTGGGACCCAAATTTCTTAGGCACCTGTACTGGAGGAGGAAAATAGTTCATTTTCAGATTAAAGCAATGAGAGGACAGCTAATTAGAACTCTGAGAATTACAATTTGCAGACTGCCGTTAAAAACAAAATGCAAAGTGTAAACGTGCTTGTGCTTGAAACATTTAGACTTGCATTAACATTGATGGCCTATCAATATGTGTGGGTTTTAGTGCTGGGCTCACAGAATGTGCTCATTCAGGGTTTGCCGATTGATTGCTAAAATCATAACCATCTAGAATATTTAGATGCCATTTTTCCAATTCCGCCAATCAGTGAGTTTCATATCTGTATGTGTATATTTATTCTGTTATTCATTAATTTTCAAATGCCCATCATGTACTAGACACTTTGCCAGGTGCTTGCATTTCAACAAACATGGATGTTTAGGGATTTACATATGAAGCATACTATTGTGTGGAACTTTTTCTATTCAGATGTTTTAGTATTGCGTTGTGTAAGTCTACTGGGTATTCAGAAACGCCGCGGCAATAAAAGTAGCTTAGGTACCATGTTATTTACAAGGAAGGATTTAAGGATGCTCACTCAATTGTGAGAAAAGCATGCTTTACCCTTTAGAGAATATAACCAAATTATGGTTTTTTTTGAATTACAGCCTATCTAACCTTCCTTCTGGTGTGCTATAGAAAAATAAAAACCTTATAGGGAGTTTTGAAACAAAGTTTTACTTGCTTTGACTAGTGTGGACTGCCATTCTAGAATAGCCAAACCATTCTGCATGAGAAACCACGACATGAGATAACACTTCAGACCATAACTTAAGGATAAAATGTGCAGGCACGGTTTCAAAACATGAAAAATACAATGTGATAATCAGCACTTTAAAGCTTTTTGGGTGACCACCTTTCGAAGTATGTTAATGAATAACTTGTTGGTATTCTCTGCTATCTATTACGTGGCCAACCTGGAGAGTGACTTGTAAATTTTTCTATTTAAAATCAGTGAGAAAATTATTTCCATTATATTTATTTTTAAAAACATATTATTAATGTTAGTAATGTCACATACAATGTATTAGGCAGAGGGCGTATTTTGGAATTCCCTGCGAAATAAAGCATCCGGGACTTCTCGTCAATTGTTTATCTCCTTTCAGCTTCTTCCCCCTTGACTCTCATTATCTTCCCAGGACTTATGCCCCAGTCACCTCAGGCCAAATTTGTACTTCGATGTTTCTACCTTATTTCATGCTGTTGTTATCCGTGGAATGCACCTCCCCCCACACACCCTCAATTTCTGTTCTTCGAGAACTGTTTGAAGTACTATAGAAATCAGAAAGAATAATTTGTAAAAATAACCATATATTTATAGTTTTCAGGAGTTTGCAAACCATTTTTTTAATCAATTATCTCTTTTAGGTCTCAGCACACTTATGAGATACAGAACATTATATTTGCATAACAGTAATTTAAAATGAAGTCGTGCTTAAATGAGCCTTGAACCTGCCTGAGTCTTTGGATGAGCTGGGTGTTTTTTTTCAGTATCCTAGATACACCTCCCATTTTTTCTGCCTCTGAATTTATGTGTAAATGTTAATTTCTTTTAAGAATGGAGTTTTTCACTTTCTCCCCTAAGGTCTCCTGTGTACTGTGAGTATTTTAACGATTAAGGCTGAGGCTAATTATAAAAATAGTTTGACTGAATTAGTAACTGTGAGGCAGCTTTACAATTTAGAGAAATACCTACTGGATTTATTGATTAACATTAAGTATATGGTGCCAGATAAGGGAATTTTTAACTTTTTTTTCCTACTTTTTGGTAATTTGTTTTAGCCTCCCGAATACATGAAAGTCTTACAGTACTGCTTTGAATTACTTGAAAAGACAGATGTGACAACAAAAATCATAAAGATCCATTATATTACTGATGTAATGAAAAAGGCGAAAGAAGTTCAGTATTTGATTATAGTGCTAAATATGCATTTCTCACTTATTGAAACTGCCAAAAATGTCAGGTACCTTCTCCAGTTTCATGTTGTAGAAGCCGTTGTAATTTATTAGCAATTTTAATTTATTGTTATCACATTTTATGTATTTTACATATCATATTATTATATACAGTCCATATATAAGTATTTACATTCTACAGCTTCTCAGTGTTCTCCGTAGACCGAAAGAACGCCTAGCTTAGCTTACCATGCCTGTTGCTTCTTCTTCATGCTGTTAGACATGTGTTTGGGCAAGGTTTTGACTGCTGATTCCAACTCAAGTTTATGTATTAAAATTCGACATTCTTTCAGTTAAGTTGATATTGAATGCCTACTAAGTGCTTGGTTAGGTGATTAGTGAGCTTTTCTTTTGATGGATTCCTAATTATAAAACTGTGGCTCAGAGTGAAGCAATTTGAACAGTCACAATAAGGTTTAGGGTAAAGGAAATTCTGAGTTGCTTGTTTTTCCTCCCCAGGTCTAAAAAGTCTCATTTACATTGATTTCTGCTACAACTTTGCACAGTAGGTATTAATTCATTATCCTAGAATAGGAGTGTTAACCTGGATATAGCAATAAAGACTAAGGGGTCTGGGTTTGCATCCTCTAATTAAAAAAAAAGAAGAACCCCAGAAGATATATATCAGGAGGTCAACAAAATGTTTAGGCGAACAGTGGAAAACCAGAGGAAGAGGCTAGTCAAGCTTTGGAGAAATCACACAATCAACCAGCAGATCCAGAACTTATACCCGCTTCCGTCTGACTCTGAAGTCAGGCAGTTCCTTTTCAGTACAGCTGTCCTGCTTCTGTAAACAGAAGTCAGGAAGCAGTGTGGCAGACTTAACTCAGGGAATCAAGTGCACCAGTGTAAAAGGTTTATAAAGACAGGTATTAACTCTGCACTTGTGTTCAGAGAAGCAACTGGAGATAAATGGGTGAGATGTGGATAAGCAGTGACAAAATCAGATCAAAAACAGATCAAAAAGATCTGTTTAATATACGTTCAGTGTTAGTCAATACCTTGACGAGGTCAGCCTAGGTTACGCCTTGACTAGTGTTAAAAGAATCCCAAAATTAAGAACAAGTAAGATGAGAGGCTTGTTTTATATTGGTTGCCTGTGCTTGAGTCTTGGTTTCTTTATTCATCTTACACTTCAAGGGAATAATATTTATTAAGAAAAAAGCAATTGAAAGTTAAGGATGCATAGCTTATAAAGACTCATGAAAAGAATGGGAGGCATCTAGCAGACTGTGAGAAAGCCTGATTGCATGTGTCAGATGCCATCAAAACTTGACCTTCTTCCGACCTTCTTCTTTTTAATATATTGACGTATTTTGTTCAGATTTAAAATCTATAGCATGAAACTCAAAACTGAAAATCATTGTATTCTCCTTAGTTTACTTCTGTGTAATTTATTCTACATTCTACAAGACTGTAGAATGCTTTACTTCAAAGGGCCGGCCGGTCACAGTGGGAGGAAGGAAAGAAGGCCAAGAACTCAAGGCTACTATTTTTATTTTTCTGGAATATTGCAATAGTTTGAACACTGCTTTCTAGGAGCAATATTTGACTTCTCTTTTTCAACAATTTTTAAAAAAAATATTTTCAGACTTGAAAATAATCAAAAGGATCCTGTATAAGGAAAATTAAAATTCAGTTCGACCGTTTGGCCTCACGTTCCATGCGCCTCTCAATCATTCAACTTCCCCACCTCAACATGTCAGTGATTCAGAAGCTCGTCTTTAGCTCAGTGTTGCTCAAATGTTTCTTTCTCAGGATCTCTTAAAACTTTTAAAAATTATTGAGGACCCTAGTAATTTTTTTTTATTGTGAGTTAGCATTTCCTATATTAGAAATTAAAAGTGAATTAAAATACCTACCTAATAATTTCTTTTAAAATAACAAATCCACTAGATGTTTACAAAATGACATTTTATGAAAAAAATACTGTATTTCTTAAAAGAAAAACAGTGAGAAGGGTAGCAATATGTTTTCCATTTTTGTAAATATAATCAGCTTAATAGAAGATATCTAATTAACATATCTGCATCTATATTCAGTCTCTTATGCCATCACACATGATATAACCTCTTGAAAATTCCACTGTAGACTCATGAGAGAAGGAAGGTGATAAAGACAAGTAATGTGTCAGTATTATCATGAGAATAGTTTTAACCTTAGGGCTCTCTGAAAGGGTCTCATGGACACCTAGACATGTCCAGAATGCACTACTTTGAAAAGCACTAGTTTAGCTATTATATAAGTATTTTTAATCTTTTAAATGATGTCTCTTTGGTAGTTAGTACGTTCTGTATAGTCTGGATCATTGATACTCAGTGAAATTCTCATCAGAGAAGCTAGTGATTGAAACTTAGAAAATAATTTATGTGATTGAAAGATGGGCTTAAGAGTGAGGAGACTAATGTGTATGTGTGTGTACACACATGTGCTCACAGATATGTTCTATACATGTACAATATAAATATGTCCCCTGTTAATCAATTGAGAATGAAGTAATAGCAACCACTCAAACATATCAGTGGTATTTGCCTGTGTTTTGGATGTAAAAGTGTTAAAACTTATTCAGTTCATTTGACAGAAAAGTAAAAGTAAAATAGGTTATTGCTTGAAACAGGATGGAAAGCATTTTATAATTACATAGACAGCATCCGTAGGATGGAAGTCATTTAAAGATGACATTAGCGCCAAGGGCGGAAGACAGCAAGATTGTGAATGACTTCTCCACAGCTCACATTCTGGCTGGTGCACCCGCTTAATTGTAGTTTGCGTTCGGTCTCTTGGAGGAACATCTGCATCTCTCTGCTTCTGACAGTGCAAGATGCTTTGCTGTCCACCTGTGAGAACGTATTAATGGATTTGCTATAATTAAAGCATTCACCTTTGGAGGAACTTTCCTTTCATATCTTTATTTCACTTTAAATTTTAAAAATAAACTACCAGACTGAGTTATGAGCTTTGCCAAGAGAATGATAAGACAGTCTTGTTTACTCAGTATTTATTGAACTGAATGGACCAAAGTTGATATGAATTTTACTCCTTGAGAATTCAGGGAGTATTAAAATTTGGGGGAAACTATTCATCTGTATCTGGGATTTGGCATAAATTACAGATTCTATTTTTTAAGCCAAGTCCATTTTCTTCTGGCTGTTGATCTCCATCATACAGTTGGGCAGCCTTCAAAATAATGATTAAAGAAATGACCAGGGATGGATTACCTACAGCAGGGAGCAGTGGACTGGGGTGAGTCACACCTACCATATGATTGATATCTAATGGACAGTTGAAGAGGAAGGTAGCCTGGGGAGACTAGGAGAAGAGCAGGCCAGGTGACAATATTGTAACTAGGGCATGGCATTAGGGCGCCCACAAACAGTCGCTATCAGGGAAGTTCAAGACAGACTGGGAGACACATTATATCAGGCAGAGGGAACGGAGACACAGACAATGTTGGAGCAGACCAAATGCGTACAGATCCAAGTGGCCATCTGAGACGGGCATCCGAGAAGTGTGTCAGGCAACAGGGTTTGGGTCAGACTGGCCATACGTGGGGGAGATGGGGAGGGATAGTAAAATCAGTATAAAGCTCAGTTACTAAAATCGCCATCAAGATGGAGACCGGCTACAAATCAGGCAAGATTCTGTACATGCCGGGCTGGGGGACGCCAACCAGCGTTCTCTGGAGCATTGTCAGCTCTTATGAATGTTCATTAAACACTTTGGAG
Organism: Rousettus aegyptiacus; assembly: GCF_014176215.1. Lineage (NCBI taxonomy): Eukaryota > Metazoa > Chordata > Mammalia > Chiroptera > Pteropodidae > Rousettus > Rousettus aegyptiacus. Next base: position 87,609,118 of record NW_023416285.1, on the reverse strand, counting down.
GAAACCGATAGAAACCTTTTTCTCAAGTTTAGCTCATGGCTTGATCGTACATGCTGCAGAAGTTAGTAGAAAAAATACCGTCCACCTCTGGGAAGCGTTTTTATGACAATATAGTAGTGCCCGATTTTTGACTCATCGCCTCTTTTGAAAGATGGTTCTCTGCTAGTGTTCATCTTGCTTCTGTTTTATGACTTAAAGCTCTTTATAAAATGCTTAAGGACCGTTTGAAATGGCTTGGAAGTGGTACACCCACCTCCCTTTTTTGGTATATTCTTTACATTTATGTGGGGACAAGCTCTGTTGATTCTTTTCATTGCCAGTTATCTTTATTTCTCTCACTGACACTTCCACTATTAATCATGCTCACAGAGTTGTGCATTAACTCATTCCAGCCTCTTGGGCTCACAAATATACTGGTGTGTGATTCATTAGATGATTCATTAATTGTTTTCAAACCACAAGGGTCCCATTTAATAACTTGCTGGAGCCTGCAATTAAATAGTGTCCTAGTGCCCTCAAAATGGAGCCTCATTTAATGACTCAGGCACTCTTGAGAAGAGAATTTATTAAGTGACCACAACCATGCCAGGGTTATAAAGTGAACTGAGTCGTTTCTCTTGGTTGCTTTTTTTCCCCCTTTTTCCACAGCCTTCCCAATATGTCTTGCTGAGGCACCAACTACAAGTGTACCTTGTCGCTAAAGCTTGTAATTTTGCAATTTCAAGACTAATATGTTTTTCTCAGCCTTACATCTGGAAATCTACAGGCAGGGAAATTATAGGCCAAGACAGATCTTGTACCTTGTGTTCTGAGATGGGCTTCGTAATAGTGTCAGCAGGTAGCCCATGTCGTTACAAGGAGTGCCGACTCTGTGCAGGCAGCGGCCTCAGCCTTCGTCTCGATTTTATCGAGTTCTCCTGGAAATGCTACGGGTTATAGGTTTTCATATTAGCCTGGATTTTACAGTTGGAGGAATTGAGGCTTAGAATAGTCCCAGGCAGGGCAAGTGGTAAAGCTGGGGACCCTAAGAGAGCCAGTCACCATTCTGTCTCCATGTTTCAGGGACCTGTGTCATTCATTCCTTTATTCATCCATTCATTCCTTCTTCAATTATTAACACCCACTCTGTGAAGGTGAAGGGCGGGACGTCTATTATTTTATGTGTGTGTGTGTGTGTGTGTGTGTGTATGTATATGTTATATGTATGTATAAAAATAAATAAATTTGGGAGCAGTTCTGGGCTTTCTCTGATTTCTTTAAACTTCATAATCATGGTGAAGAACTGTTTTTTCAATCAAGAATCGCTAAATCCCACTTTTTAAACTCAGCTATATATATGCACATAATACACAGTTATTTAATACAGTTTAATGTCTTATGCTTGTAAAATAAAGTTAGAAGTATGTATATGTGTATATAAATAATATAAATATTTCTTTTATGCTGATAATTTCAAATATATATATGCCCTACTTATGGAAGTCTAAAATACAGGTAGCCAGAAACATGTGACTGCAGGAAATTTCTTTTTGCTCCCTCTTTTCTGCTTTACTTTGGGACTTCCTTCCTTTATTCTGGCTTTTCTACTTTTTTTTTTTTTTTTTTTTGCAGCCGTAGGGTTCAGCCTCGAGCCTTATTTCTTTCTCGCCATTCTGCCACGCATTCGCCTTCCTGCGCCATTCTCTACACGTCTTCAGTTATTTCTCTCTTAAATCTTTCTCTATCTTGCAGCCACCAGAAAATATAACTACTCACTTAGCTAAAGGACTTAGAATGTAGTGAAACATGCCCAGTTCTCCTTTTAAAAAATATCGGGTCTTTAGTATTTCTGTCCTCTTTGTAGTAATACAAAAATGTAATATAGTGGTTTGCATGTCGCTCTGTGTGGACTAAGGCACATGATGTCTCGGCTTTCAGTTTTTCTCGTCTTGACTTAAAGTATTCTGAAACCTGGGTTTTTACCTCCTTCCCCCTGCACTTCTTGCCTCTTTTTCTTTTCTCCTGTTTCCTATCAGGATCTCTCGTAATTACCATTCACATCTGTTAAATTGCCTTACAGGCTTTTCAGTGGCTTAGCTACAGCGTCTACCATGGGAATTATTATTTTCTGAGCTGTGCTTCTGTATTCCTCAAGTGCTCACTGCAGGCATTGTAATTTGAAAGCCACCGAGTCCCCACCTCTGCCTTCTGCTAAAAATCTTCCTTTCCTCCCTACTTAGAGATTAGGCCTACTTTTCGACCTGCTGCCTTTGGGAGGTTAGTCACCTCTGGGGCGATTGTGAGGCGAGGCATGATTAAAGAAACCTCCCTTTTGCTTCTAGACTAATTCCATTTAGCTGCTCTAACTTATTTTTGAAGTAAAACTCAAGTCTAATAATGCAAAGAATTGGTTTTACCTTCAAGGCCTGAACAAAGTAAATGCCAAATGATATTAACATGTGAAATTGCTTCTTTGATTTAAAAAATTGGATTTTCATTCTCACAGAATAAGTTAAAAGATCCTTATGGAAACAGAAAGAAACGTAGCTTCATTCTCTTGTTAGATTTTTTTTTTCTCTAAATGAATTTGCTTGTTTATGGGAGAAAATAAGGAGTCATGCAAAGAGATACTTCATTTTGTTAAAGAAAAAAAGAATTTTAGAAATACAGAACGCTAATACTTAATAGTATAAAGAAATTTCAGGTTACGTTAATATTCACTACACAGGAGTCATAAGCATCTGATATTTAGTAGGTACTTAATAAGTATTAGATAATTATATTAGCTATTAAATATATCTTTTACTATGTGTCAGCCCCTGTCTAAGGACTTTTAGTTAATCCTCACAACTATGCGAAGATGTATGTGCTGTTTCTATTTCTGAGTTATGAATGAGGACCTGGAGTACGGTGAGGTTAAACGCGTCACTTGTCCAGCGTCAGACAGGAAGAAGATGAGTCGGGATCTCAAGTTTTGCTCTCACCTCCACTATGCGCACTGCCATCGCAGTGCGGATGAAGAGGCTTGCTCATGCCATCGCATGCCAAAAGTGCTCGTTGAAATAAGTCTACTCCTGAAAATTTCAGACAGAAACTTGCACTTATGACTCCAGTCCAGTTGCTGAGTGCCACACACACACACACACACACACTCACACACTCACACACACATTTCTTTATATACACAAATATTGATTACTACTATTTTATAAATCAGGGTACTTCCATTACTTCGTCTTTGTCCATAAAAGCTCCATCCTTTGGTAAAAGTTTGATTTAAAAGAAAGATAACTTTTATCAATAAAGAGAGCCTTCTTATACCTTGAAATTCCCTTCGCTCTCTCCCCCAAACTGCCTGCACTTTCGATGTCCTCTTCACACAGCAGTAAGTTTTGATATTCTCTGGTGTGTCTACACAGCAGTAAGTCTCAATATGGATTTGTTTGTCACTAAATAAAAGCCTGTGTACAGAACAAACTGAGACCCAAGGGACACAGCTGGAGGAGACTTCCTTTCTTACCTTTACTTGGTAAAATGCTCTTTGCCATTGTTATGATTCATCATTGCCATCACGAGTAGGTTCATCCAAGGCTTGTCAGTTTTATATATAGGTAGCCATCTAGGTCTGTTTTATCTTACATCCTCAGGGTTGGGCCCCAGCCTTCATCAATGAGGTCAGTAATCCTGTTTTAAGAGATCACGGGTTAGTTGTCAGCTATGGCAGCTTTCCAGGGACTCCTAGGTGTGGGGAATTGAATCGGTGCAGGGCCTACAATGGCTTCAGGTATGACAGGCACACACTTTGCTAGGTGTCTAGTGTGTCTGTGATCGAAAATGGCATGTGAATCCATATAAAAATATTGTTATGCTGAACCTTAAGTCCCACTGTATACTTTCAAGGCTGTAGATATATATCAGAAATATCTAGTATTTACAACATCATTATAGGAAGCTTAAAGTAACCTGGATGCTTTATATAATTTTTACATAGTGAATACCTATACATGCCTTTTTATAATACTCATCCTCAAAGTCCTAAATGCTTTTAGAAAGCCATCAAATATCGATCAACCGAGGGAGGCATTTCTTTTTTTAAGAATGGCCACAAACTCCAGCTGATGACTCTGAGGCTTGTTTTAAATCTGGTAGCAGTTCTACACAAAAAAGATGTGTCTGTGTCTACCATGGTCAAGGCTTCCTTTGCAAAGAAACAATCCTTCTGAAATTAAGGGCCATGTTTAGGAGTATATATAATAAACTATTGAAAATAATCTTACACCGTAAACAAAATTTTATTGTTATTAAAAAAAATCCCCCAAGGTCTTTTTTACTTTCTCATCAGCATGGCACAAGGGCAAATGGCAGCTCAGTTCTGATCAACTAATTACACAGCACTTCCCAGAAATGTTGAAGAAGAAACCCGAGGATTGATGAATTGGACTTAGCAAGTGACTTGAATGGTCCGGTCGGAATCACCCATTTCTCCTTTCTGCAGAAGGAAAAACTAGCCAGGGCACAGCTGGAGGTACAGCGGGAGACAGGACTGTGGGAAGTCTGGGGGGAAGACAAGGGTATGTCTTCGTGAGAACAGACGTTTCTGAGATGTCCTGGGAAACCGAAGGGCTGGTACTTTCCCTTTCGTGGCGCAGTCTTAAGACGTTACTTTGTTCTCCAAACTTTCTGTAACCTCGCGTGAAAGTCTCCTGTGTACAGTAGTCCCATGAATCAGAGATTCGTTTGAATTAACTTAACCCCTTTCCAGTTTCTACAAGTCATATATTCCGTACAAGACTGAGTGAGTGAGTTGGTGAGGCATTCATTTATTCATACCTCCTTGTAGATCCTCCTAATTGGGTTACTTTTCTTAACAACGAGGGGAGGTCATGAGCCTGGAGGACCAGGGTTGCTTCTAGAACAACTATGGATCTTCTTTAGAGGAGTGCAAGCCTTGTCTTGTTTAGAGACCCTCTATATTCCAGGATGGTATGAGAATACGATTTCTTCTTGTCATATCTCTTCTATGACTCTCTTCTTTAGTATTATCAAGAGGAAATATAAATATATGCTGCTTATTATATTTAACACTTTTTACAAGTTTATTTTTAAAATATGTATAGCAAGAGACTTTTTAAGAGGTCACCAAGCCCATCATCAATTTCACTGGTAAAAACACTGACACCCTGAGAAATTAAATGATGATTTGGCCAAGGTCACCTAGCTAATTAGTAGCAGAGCTGAAAATAGATGTTGGGTCTTTCTACTTGGAGTGGGTATGATTATATATGAAAATTATCATATGTAATCATTCATACATATTCAGTAGGTAATACATTATTAAATAATGTATAGTATGACTTTTAAGTAGAAGGACTAGCTGAGAGCTATGTTTTTGCAAAATCAAAAATTCTGTTACCATGTACCATATACTCCTTCTATAATCAATGAAACTGAAGAACACCCTCCCCTTCCATAACATCGACACATTACAGGAATTATTTTATCTTGATTACTGCATACTGTGAAGTTCTATTCATTTTATGTTTTTCAGAAATAAAAATAAATAATGTTATTTCCATATACACAGATGTTTGAAATTTAGCCTTGAATCATCCACTCAATAAGCACAAAGACTAGGGAAGAGAGTTTAGACTTGACATGAAGAAGTTTAGATGTAAAATAAATGATCAGCTATGGTGCCGGATATGCATAGATAACTTTTCTTGCTCACTTACGAATTTTTCTGTTATGTCTGGAAATATTAAAACAGATCTTAATCTTAATTTACATGGTTCACAAAGTACAACTGGTAGAAAACTAACAAAAAAACCCATTAACTTTAGTTAACAGCAACATCCAAAACTAACTTAAGTCTGGCAAGTAGAACCAGTAGAAGATTAACAGCAAGCACACAATTTAACACCAGCAATGGAAACTGACTTTAGGGAGCAGTACACCTAGCTCGTAAACCTGTGTCCCGTCTTCTCTCTGCCTGTGTGTTTCTGACCCTTGCCTGGGACAGCAGAGGATGAAAAAGTCTCCTGAGGACTGTCTCACAGTCAGATCACGGCCACTGTCCAACCTCAGAGTATTTGCTCTTTGCCCTCAGCCACATTTGACCCAGAACAGTTGCTTGCACAGGATAGGTGTGAAAGCAGGAATGATTGAGAGAAACAAACTTGGACTCTCACCTACAGTGGTATAGCCACTCTGCTAGGTTCTGTATGCAAAGATCTTGCCCTTGGGAGTTTTATCCTCTTTTCTTAGCACCTTGTCTATGCTACAAAACAAAAAGGAAGGGAAAGACCCTCAAATGATGACTCATTGACCACATGCAGAATTTGCTCAGGCTTTGCAAAGAGGAAAGGAAGTGGAGTTTTTCCTCTCACTGTCTTCTGCTTTCCTTCCCTTACTCACTTGCATTTCCTTGTCATCCTCTGAGACTTCTCAGACCAGTTGTTGCTCTGAAGTTTGCTCTTAAAGTTGTTTGTCATAATTTTTGCATTTCACTTGTGGAAAGTTGGCACACTTCGTTGACGCATTAAGTACTTAAGGGATAAGAATAAGTTAGTGTTATGTCCAATTTCCTTTCCAACCAGATAATTTTTATAGAGCAAGAAACCTGCTTGCCCTCCATCTGCTGCTGCTAAGGCTGGTGATGTCTTAGTAGTTAACCATTCTGGCCTGTAAATGACCAACTGCTGCCTAATTAAAACATCATTTTACAAAATTAATGTAGGTGTTTTTGTTTGCACATACCATATGAAAATCAATACGCAGGAACCATGTCAAGTAGTAGCCTCAGAAAGAACTGTAAAACCAGGTCGCCACAGTCTAAGTATATAAAAGAGCAATACTTTGCTAGTAGCTGTAGATAATTAAAATATATTTGGTCTAAAAATATCACTAAACTCTTATTCTTGGGAAAGGTCAAATTTTAAAAATATGCCAAAAAATAAAATTACAAGTGAAAAGGTGGTAGGAGAATGAGTTAGTGTTCTATGGGGTGCAGTGTTTGTAAAGTAGTTTAGATTTCTTTAAAACATGCATTTCTGATTTTAATTTAATTTCAGGTGTTTATCTTTCTGGGGCCAAGAACTTCTGATTATTCAGCTTTTTGTCATATTCTCTTAAGTTAGCATGATTTTTTTCAAAGTCTTCTAGGTATTGTGATGAGAAAAAAGATATAGACATAAAATATGAAATATGTCACACTTTTTTGTGTGTCCCATTAAAAGGAACTTTAGTGATTCTTTCCAAAAGCATATAGAAATGAAATTTCATTTGCCAACTTCTTTACTTAAATAGCTATAGCATTTCACAGAAGGCTTTAAAAGCATATAATGAGATTGCAGTACAAGTAGATGCAAATGGAATTAGAGAAAATATGAAGAACAAAAGGTGAAGTCGGGGTTAACAGGTTTATGGTAGGAGGCGGTATTTTGGAATGACAACGTCTGAGCTGTGTATTTCTCAACAGTCATTTAGTGCAGTTGAGCTTTTGGTTTCGACCTTCCTGATGACTAAAGCAAAAAGGGAAAGTAGCAGTTATATGATTCACAATGTCCATTAGGAAAATGCATGCGATGTGTTTTCAAAGAAACAAAATTTTTTCTCAACCTTAAGTAAGATAAAATGTTAGGTGCCGTAACTTTAGGTAGAGGTGTGGTGAATAAAATCCATAGATTTTAGGAATAATGGGTGCCTCACGGCCTTCTGCATTAGGGTCTCTCAGTGTAAGCCAAGGACGTATTAGGAAAACAGACTAACAAGTAAGGAAGTTAACAATTCGAGGTAACATCTCTGAAATGTATAAACCAACTCTTGGGATAGACCATCTCAAATCGTTCAGTCTAGCTGGTCTCGTGTAGAACTGCTGCCAGGAGCATTGGCCAGTCTTGTCTTTCTGTTTTTCTTCTTCAGCTTTATTGAGATATAATTGATATATAACACTGAGTAAATTTAAGGTGTATGAAGTGTTAACTTGATATCCTTACCTATTCCAAAATGAATACCAATACAGACAGCATAACTAATACCTCCATCAAGTCACATAATTACATTTCTTTTTGGTGGTGAGGACGTTTAAGAGTCTGCCCTCTTCACCTCTTTCAACTACACGATGCAGTATTACTAACTAATCACCATGCGGTGCTGTTGGATCCACAGAACTTATTTGTCTTCTAAACTGGAAGTTTATACTCTCTGACCAACATTCTCCCATTTCACCTGCTCCCAGCCCCTGGTAGCCACCATTCTACTCTGTTTCTGTGAGTTCAGCCTCTCCAGATTCCACATGTAATTGATATCATCAGTGTTTGTCTTTCTCTATCTGACTTACTTCACTTAGCGTGATGCGCTCAAGTTCTGTCATGTCACAGCAGGTGGCAGGCCACTATTATTAGCCTGTCGTGCACCTTTATACGAGTAAGGAAGATATGATACCTCTAGAACGTTACTGGAGACCACCGGCGATGGGGCATGCTGGAGTTATATTGTCAGGGCGCACACTGCACAGTCCCAAGTGGCAGCCTGTCTCTCATCTGCGAGAGGATTCATGTATATTTCTATATTTTTCCCACTAAGGAAGCGTATATCCAATTCATCAGTAATTAAAGTTGATCTTCAAAGAGATGACAGCATAACCACTGGAAAAGGTTTACTGTAACATGTTAACCATTTTCCCATGGAAACATGTTTATTAAATTTTCCTTTGATTTTCAGGAACTAGAATTTTCTTTTCATGGGAGCTTAGAAGCTGAAATTCTGATCCTAAACGGTAGTGGTAACTCTGCGTTATTTTCTTTAAGGATGTTATAGCCGATTCTAGTTCCCATGAGTATTTTAAAAATAAAAATCTAAAAACAAAAAAACATGAATTTTTATCCCTCTGGGTCCTGTTACCCAGGAGCTATCTTAGACCATCTCGTTGTTTCCTCCAAGACATTTCCATCCATATTTATGATGTCTTCACTATCACGTGTCTCTGTAGGACACTGGACAGTCAACAGAGTAACACAGGGATGTGGAGAGAGCCAGTGCTCTGGGGAATAGAATTATGAAAAGGCAACCTGAAAATGGGTGGGGTCTGTGATCCACAAAACAAAACAATGACGATAAAACCTCATCTAAGCAAAAACATATCAGTGTGAATATGGAGGCCACAAGGTGTTAAAATAACCACTAGAATACAGACGGCCCACCTACCTATTAGCTTCCCTATGGCTGTGACTTAGGCATATTTGATACAAAGTGTTTTAATGGAAAACAAGTAACCAAATTACTCCAATGCTCTTCAATTTTTTTTTCTTGTATATTTCTCAAAAGAATTTGGAAACCTATTTCCTTCGTCATTTTGAAGTTAACATCTGAAATCTTTTATCATAAGTTTCGATTGCTTCTATTGCAAAAGGAGTGATTTATGGTGTAAAAGTGTGACATTAGTCTTTACAGTGGGGGGGGGGAACTTCATTGCAATCTCTATTCCACTATTATTCATTTAAAAAAGAATAAGCTCTTAAAAGTCAGAATTTGTATGTTTTTTAACCTCTTAAGACCATATTTTCATTGTAATTCACCCACAATATTTATCTCAACATAATGTGTTTTATGCCTGAAAAAGCTTACTATATTTATTTGCAATAAAAAATAGGCATATAGTCCACGGCCATGGCATCCTGAACGTTTCCAATCCCATCTGATCTCAGAAGCTAAGCAGGGTCGGGCCTGGTTCATACTTGGATGGGAGACCACCTAGAAGACCAGGTGCTGTAAGCATGAAAAATAAAAAAAATAAGGGATTGTAAGCTGACACGGTCCTTGCAATCTATGAGGTCAACCAAGGGTTGCCTTGCCTAAAAAAAAAAGGCATGTAAATTGAAATATCACATTTAAAAACTTTTTTGTGATCGTCATCCTCAATGAATGAATTATCATTGCAATCATTAGAATTGCCTAATGATCAAAATGTCATAAGTATATTCTACATTATGATCAACATTATTAAACATGGAAAACAAAACAGTATTGAAAATGCCTCCCCGAAGGGTATATAGAAGCTCTTCTAACACAGGTATTTTGAATTGTCCTTCGTTTGGTGCTTAGGAGGTTTTCCATCTCATAAGAAATACAGCAGAGTAAGATTTTGATGAGTAAAAGGTATCCTCAAGGAGATCAGTTATAAAACATAGTGAACATGGAAGTTTAGGCTCCACATGACAGGCACTCCTGTTCCCTCAGGACTACGCATAACCCAATTTGAAGATTATCAATATAGAGTTCTTATTACCTGGCAATATATCATACCTGTTTCATCTCGTCATCTCATTTCTTCCTCCCAGCAGTCTTTAAGACTGCGTCAGGATGGTGACCTCGGCTTTCTCACACTGCCGGGGAAGGGAATGTTCTAAAGAGGACACCGCAAGCTATATAGCCTTACAGTGGGGAGGACAGACCACACCCTCCTTTGCCGATCATAGTTATATTAAGATCATCTCATTTTTCTTAGTTTTGGTCACTAAGCAACTTTTCAATTATAATTCGCCATCATGTAAAGTTCCCCTTCAAAGAAAGAATACTTTAGCAAAGTGATCTTTATAACCACTTCCTCTGGCATGCAATGAAAATATTGGCATTCTGGTTTGTACGTCAACGTCTCATGAATTTGCATAGTGTGGATCACTGCTCGGTTCCCCAGTTTCTATGGCTAAGAAATGAAGTTCCAGATGTATGAATAAGGTGACCAGACTCAAGAAAGCTGAGAATCCCTGAAACAAAATCTCAGGAATGTCAGGAACTATGGTGTGGCAGAGTTTTACACACACACACACATTTTTTTGAAGGCAGTCTTCCTTTGTTTAAATTCACGTTCTTCTAGCTCAAACTAGTCTCTTCTGGTTCATAGGAAAATTACTTTATCCTAGAGTCCTACCACCTCAGCATTATATTATCCAAACACAAGTTGGCAAGAAGAAAGAGATTAATAAAGCTTGTAGAAGCTGGCATATATTTTACCAAAGTCACAAATCAAACTTGACAACAGCTTGGCAAGAGATTAGAGGAATGACCAGATGGCCACAGTAGAATAGAACATGTCCAGCAAATCTGTTTACTGATTTACGTGCTCTTAATTATTTGATTACTCATTTATTTTTTCGTTCATTTATATATTCAGTTATTCATTCATAAGTAAGCACTTCTGAGGTCAAGCAGCATTCAACATACTAGAGATCAAGAGGAATAAACCATGAACTCTACTGTGATGGCTAGAGGGACTGGACAGGTGGAAGTCCTTACAAAAATGATGATGATGATGATGATGATGACATTGCTTTTTATAAGATTTACTGTAAGCTAGGCACTGTTCGAGGAGCCCTTAAACCTCAAATGCTCTAAGTGCTATAAAGTGTCCATGTTCAGTGTATTGTTAGTGAGACCAAGACACCGGAATTCTAATCCCACCTTTTTGAGGATACGTACTATTCCTGAGTGTATGTTCTATGTGAGCAAATTCTATGTCTCTGGCTTTGAAATTTGTCTGCCATATCGCAAAATACTTCCTCAAAGCTATTTTCTTTTTTTAAATCATCTCCTCTCTATCTTAGTTTGTTACTCGTGTCATTTTCCCCTGACTTAGTTTATTTTCCTCCAACTGGTTCCACATGTTACTTTCAATCACAGCATCTCGGGACTGTGGATGGACGGGCCTGGAGCGGTTCCCGTGTTTGGCATTCTGCAAGGGTTTCATTCTGAGTGTGCTGAGCCAGTAGAGCTGAGACGGGGAATGCATTGTCTTAGCTTGGCCTGTTCTCCCATAAACCAGCTGAGATTTAAAAATAAACAGACAAAAACTTGTTTTATTCTTTTGTCTATAAATGCAGACTTTTATAAGCTCATCTTGAAATCGAGTTAATCAAATGGGAAGGAATCAATCTGAATTTTCCCCCTTTGAAAATTCTAGTAAATTGTCTAAACTTATCACAGCTGGAACTTGCTATAATATAAAGAGAATGGAACTTTGGGAGGTGAATATTACTTATTAAACATCTCTCACATAGATGAGCAAAGAGCTGATTATTACCTTAATCGCCTTTTGATCCATGTGACTTTGATATAACATGTTTTTCAGAGTCAAATTCAGTGGCCATTGCCAACGAGACTAAGAGTATCAGTAATAACTATTGATAACAGATACTGGTAACATCTGTTTTCCTTGCTCCTCTTAAAGGTCTATATTCTGCTCATTTTTAGACAACCATATTTAAGAATGTAATAATCTTTAAAACTGCTACAAATTCTTTTATAAGTTAGTATATAAAGTCTAAGGACATAAAAATATAGACAGGACAGCAGTTAAGTATGAACAAATGAGTTTATGAACTACTTAGCTCTTTCTCTAGCTGGACAGTGGATTTTCCTTCTGATAATCATCCGATGCTCTAATTACATTTTTTAAATTACTAGCTCTTTTAACTATATAGTACAGAAAACCAAGATTTGGAGCTTTACTTATCTGGAACTGTTTTCTAAAGCAGTTAAAGAATTATCTAAAATGCTGCTTTAAAGACTTTTTCCTAAGCGTGGCCTGAGAGAGCCTGACCTTTATTAAGCTCCGATATCCAAAGTCTCACAGATTGTCAAAGTATCTGAATATTTTTGAATATAGTACCACACAATGAATGGCACTCTCTTAAAAAACCTAGGCATATCAGCTTATTCCTGTTAATAAATTTATAACTTTAAACTTAATGTTAGATTATTTGAAATTGTGTTTTGATTTATTTATTATCATTTACTAATATATTCAATTAAGTCATTTCCTAAAATTAAGTTAAAATGTAATTAGTGTAAATTTGTAAATCCCTGCTTCACTCTGTTCTTTTGATCAGTTATGCTGGATGAAAATCAGCACGCCTACTATTGAGAATGCTGTGTTGTCATTTGTAAGTAGCAAGTGGTAGTGTACCCTTTCGGGGCGGGGGGTAGTGTTCATTTATTTTCTTTTTGTTATTTTATTACAAATATTTTCTAGTGTCTGTGGAATACTAAATTTTGGCTTCGACCATTCAGTTAATTTCAACTAAAAAATTTTTCTTTTAATTCTACCTAAATCATAAGGGTTAGAGTAGTTAACACACACACACACACACACACACACACACACACACACACAGTGATATGGATTATCCTCAAAAGGAAAAGATCGTTCATTCTCCATCAAAAAGATACAAAGCACACAGAAACTAGAAAGAAAAATGGAAGGGAAAAGAAGGGAAGGGGGAGGGGAGGAGAGGAGAGAGAGTGAAGGGAGGAAACATCAAATGAGATTATTTGACTAATGATTTTTGGTTTTTTGTAATTCTTGTTTCATGGGAGATTAAATAATAATTGCTGGTGTAATTTATCTCTAATTCCTTTCCTGTCCTTCCTATTTTAAGTCTGAAAAGAAGAAGCAGGTAAAAATGTATAAGGACCTGGATTCCACTCTGTTACCATGTACAGTCACTGCTTTCTGCGTCAACAGATGTCCCATCTACTCAGCCATCGTTACATAGTGGGCGCTAAAATTAATTGGAATCTCTGTTTCCAAGCTCTCTTAATTTACCAGTACACACACACACACACACACGTATATGTATTTTTTTCCCTTGAGAAGAATCACTCTGCTCTGCAAATAATACTCATGTCCATTCATAAGAAAGAAATGATGCCTAAAGAGTGAAAAGTCAAGGTTTCCTGAGGATTTCTCATGTCCATTGTTGGCTTTTAGCCCAAACCATGTATAGAGCAGTGGAGAGAAAAACAAAACAAGAGCTTGGTACTCGGATGTAATTACCTCATTTTTGCCTTTTTTTTTTTTTTTTTTTAGGCGAGGCAACCCTTGGTTGACTTCACAGATGCCAAGGACCTTGTCAGCTTACAATCCCTTATTTTTTTAATTTTTTACACCTACAGCACCTCATCTTCCTAGGTGGTCTCCCATCCAAGTACTAACCAGGCCCGACCCTGCTTAGCTTCCGAGATCAGATGGGATCGGGCTTGTTCAAGGTGGCATGGCCATAGACTCAATTTTGCCTTTGAACAACTCTGTGTCATTGAAGGGAACATTGACACTTTAGGGAAATTTACAGAAAACCAAAGCCCAAAGTCACCAGTATTAAGTGCAATAGTCAGAGCCTATCACAAAATGACTTGAAAACCACATATCCTTTTATTTCTTCTCGGCGCATGGGCACTTTTATAATTCTTTGATGCTCCTTTCTGCCTCTGGTCATTTTCTTTAGTCTGAAATCTACTCTGTGTTATTACCTTCTGTTTAATCATCCTTTGATTAGTATTTTTATGATCTATCTTTATTCTACTTATATCGTTATATTAGAAATGAGTTTGTTGTAGACACTATAAATTTGGGTCATTTTTAAAATCCACTCTTTCAGTCTCAGCCCTTTAATTGGTATATTTAGAACAATGACACTTAAGAAATTGCTGATACTTTGTTAGGACTTAAGTCCAACATTTTGTTATTTCTTTGTTTTCTTTGATTTTTGTTTCTCTCCTTCTTTTTTCTTGCCTTCCTTTGGGTTACTGGAAAATTTTCTAGTTCCATTTTGCTTTATCTGTAGTGTTTCTGAGTATATCTTTTAGTATTTTTTTCAGTGGTTAGTCTAGGAATTCTGTAATACATCTTTAACTTAGTCACAGTCTAATCTCAGTATTTTGCCGCTTCAAGTGAAACGTAGGGCCCTTACATACCTTGTCCCTTCGTCCTTCTCATTTTATAATGTAATCATTTACATGGCTTTTTTATTTACTCAAGAAGATGAGCAGTATTAATTTTTTTACCCATCTATTTACCTGTTCTGTTGTGCTCTCTGTGTTCCAATGTCCAGGTTTCCTTCTGCTGTTAGTTCCTCTCTGTTAGAAGAACTTCTTCCAACAGGGTTTAAGGCAGGTCAATGAGTCATTCTTCGCATTGCACGGTCACTGGAAGGCCTGCCTTCTCTTCTCCACCTTTCATAGTCTTCTGCCGTTAGTTTCATTTATCTTACCCAGGACTGTAGGTGTGTTAAGGGAGAGATGTGCTCACTCCATGGAGAACTCGTTTTCCCCCTTCCTCTCTCTCAGGTAGAGTCTGGGGTCCAAGAGCCAGCAGGTCCTTAAGTGTTCACCTCTCTGACACCCAAAAGTACAAAGTGCATCAAGTTCGTGAATGCTCTGTGGACAGGAACGTGTGCTGTATCTGAGCGTATAAAATGCTGAGGGGGGAATGATGTGGGTGGGGGACCTTTTTCCTTTGTTTTCTTTTCAAAATCCACATGGATGGATGAGAAATCGAAGTTGGGAAAATACTCAAGTACCTATTACAACAGGAAGAGTAGCTAACAATGATATATAGGTACCGTGCTAAACTATTTACTATTTTAAATCTTACCATATTCTATGAAGTGACTATCAAAACCTCCACTTAATAGACTTGGAAATTGAGGCTCAGAGACAAATCTCAGAGCTACATCGGAGAAGTAGAGCTGCAGTGAACTCAAACTTACCCTCAAAGATCAATGCATTAGAAATAGATACATGAAGTACCTGGCATACGTTTGTTTGGTGGTCAAAAGGGGAGTTATAGTCATAATGTTTTATAGTTTAACAGTCACTTGATCTAAGTGCAGTCCTGATTTTCCAGCAGCAAAGCTCAAGAGCAAAATTTTACATGTCCACAGAACAGAAAAAATTTTTCTAGCAACAGTGGTTAAATATAACCTTTCCAGCATTCAAAACCAGAAATATTTAGCAATAATAAAAATATTGCCAAGTGAGCCTGAAGATTTTTTTTTTTTTTTTATGAAAGGTTCACTTGCTAGAGTGGCTGTTGACTGATTCTCATCAGTTAAATTAGAAGGTTGGTATTTAAAATGTCTCAACTGTTATCAAAAAATTGCCGAGTTTGTTCGGTCGGGGCTTGACTTGATTCTGATTCCTGCTTTGTGTTATCTGGAGTAGCACAGGGCTTCGGTTCCCACAGTGCCTTGTGGGAGGAAGAGCATTTTCCCAGAGCCAGCTGACCTGAGCTGGCCGCGGAACCAGCGTGGAGCTGGGGTTCACGTGCCACTGTCGCAAAATTAGAGGTGGGCTGTAGCTCTGCCTGACTTTATAAACTAAAATATATTTACATGATACTTCAGATCTATCCTGAGGTCGATCCTGAGAAATATTATAGAAACTTAAATCACGCTTCATACTCAACAAATTCTATGAATCCCCTTTGAATTTTGGACAGGAATCCTCCCAAATCGTTCGTTCTGCAGTTCTATGAAATGTCTGATTTGGTTAAGTCCTGATGCTTTTAGCAATGAAACGCAAATGCCGTTTCTAGTTGTTAAATGCACGTTCTGTCTGAATTTCAATAACTGTCCTTTTAAGTTGAGGCTGTTTGTGTTCTATCACATCAGGGAGAAAGGGATTCAGACAATTTGAGTCTCTTAGAGACCTTTAATTTTCCAAAGGCCCTGATCTGTGTCAACAGCTGAGTAAACATTTTAATGGGTATTTAAAACCTGCTCATCTGAATGCATTACAATAAAATAAGTTAAATGCCCGTATTCTGCTTCCACTTCCTCTGAATAGCTCATAAACTAGAATACTGGATAACAAAGAAAACATATACAATCCCCATCAGTTTTTCCCTCAAATTAAAGCAGTGAGCCTGGCATGCGAAGTTCACAGCACACACTCTGCTGGTGGATGGCACAGAGTTGGGCACACTGTACTTCTCGTTGGCCTGGAATGAACTCGTGAAATATTTCCCTTTTTTCTTCGTATGTGCCCAACGCCAGACAGCACTTTTGCATTTCCATCTATGTTCTCACACTCCGTCTCAGCCACTGGTTAACTTGTGTATGGCAGCCACATAGGTACGATCTTCTCGCCAGAAATGTCAAGCAGGTCGAACCCTGAGTTTAGGTGTGCTGCACGAGGCAAGGCCACTTTCGTCAGCCTTTCATTTCACAAGAGAGGAGGTTAGGCTATGAGAGATCTGGAGAGCTGTGGTTTGAAACATACAGCTGGTTCTTGGCAGAGCCAGGCAGTCCCACCCTGGTCTCTTCTAATGGACCGTGGATAACCTGGGCTGCAGGAGTTGAAAAAGCTCTGCAAAGGAGGCGGGAGATCCGCTAAACCTAAGCGATGAGAAGCGCGGAGGTGGGGAGAGGCCGAGGCCCCTACCGTCTCCGTAGTCAGAAAGTCTGCGAAAGGAAGGCCGTGAGAACGACAGAAAGGTAGCTGGGTCTGGAGAACCTTGTGCATGCTGGTGTCTTCCAACATCAGGTATATTAAACACAAGCCGAGCAATTCGATGCAACTATTTTTTAATTAAAGGAAACTGTCAGTTAATTCATGTTTAAAAAACAACAAAAATAGAAGTTTGCCTTGGCTGAGTAGGGGTTGGGAAAGTTGAAAATTATGGGAAAGAGCATACTAAAGAAAAGTAAATTAACATAGGCATTGTTTTTTTGTACTATAATATCAACACTCCTGGAGGATATTATAAAAATAGAGTAAAATGAGTATGATACACTTTTCTTACTCAGACAGCAAATACAGCTTTCTTAAAAGGCACCTGTAAGGATGACTTCCCTTGCAGCGGCCTATAAGAGATGGCCAAGAATTACGAAATGGTTAAGTAGTTATCGTGTCGTGTAAGGTGTGCAGGTGGAGTTGCAGGACGTAGAGGCATTAACTCAGGTGTAAATGCGCATTACTGTATCTGAGTCCTTCGGGTGTTTCTCACAGGAAACAATCTGGACAGTTACTGAACACATTTGATGTATTAGCACAGACTGTGTAAAGGGCAGTGGCAATCATATAAACTTAATACCTGTGTAAATACAGAGCATTTATTGCTTTGTGGCTATAAATTATGGAGAAAAGTCCATAGAGGTTCTCATTGTAAATGGTTTCTAATTATTCCTGATAGAGCGTTGTTTGAATACTACTTTTTAATCAATGAAATATGCAAGATTCTTATCCAAAAAAATTAAAATTAAAATTAAAAAAGGTAAAAAGCGGTGAAATTTATACCTCTTTATAGCTGGAGAATGTTGCTTCCCCTTAAATATTCTGTTGCTAGGTATCAGAAACTTTGTCCTTTGTTTAGGGTTAATTGGAAGATTTTTTTATTGGTGCTGGTATGCTTCTTATAGTACATTTACTCATTACAGTTCCTCCTCAGAGAGCTTATATATTTTTTAATTCACTATTAACTGTTGCAGCTGCTACAAAGCAGTAGTGTTTAGTGGGAAGTCGCTGGGGCTGGGAGCGGAAGGACTGTGTTACGTTTCCTGTCTGTCAGCGCCATCGTGGGTGACTCACTTTAAAATTCTGGTATTGAAACTCTCTATTTAAAAAAAAAAAAAAAATCTGGTCATAAAATTAAGGTAGCAAATAAGATAGATAAATTTAAAACTCATTCCATTTTTGTGATTTTTTTTTTTTTTTTTTTTTTTGGTGTTATCAATACTAATACAGAATCAAATGCCGCTTAGTTTGGGCAGATCAATAAGTCATTATTATAAAGCAAATGCAAGTGTGATTCTCTTGAATGAGTATCAAAAAAAATCCATCTTATAGATACTTCAGCTTTAACTGCTATTACATGTTCCCTTACAGTGTCCTGCTCATTTTCCTTTGCACCAAAAACTTTTTTATAAAAAAAGACATTATCTTGCATGTAGGAGCTTGCTACGAGGAACGCAGCTTGCTGGCAGAGAATATTCTAAGCTGTAAAAACATCTGCAGGCCTTAGAAGAATCAGAGATAGCTAATAACAGTGACTATAATTAATAGTTAATTGTTTTAAGAAAAGCAATTAACAATTTGAGCTGATACTTAATCTACCCAATTAAAAAAACAAGAAACAAAAGAATTCAGAAAAAGAAGCCAAGTGTATTATATTCACTGCACTTTCTTATGGAGGTTGGTTTTTTTACATATGTTCTTTTTTTAAACATACCTGTAGTCGGTGGAGATTTGGGCCCATAAAGACCTGATTTATTTTGCCTTTCTCTTCTGTCTTTCGTCATTAAAACTTGCACTTTGATTATCGTGTGTTCCCACCAGATCTGGCAGTCCGTTCTAGATGCCACATGTTAATATTGACGTGAACAGATTGAGATGGGGCTAGGGCGGTGACGACCGTGATTGGAGTGTTGTTAAAAGTAGCAGTTTAGTCTGAAAAAGAAAAGAGAGCACAAAGACATGCTAACTACCTTCTAGTACTTGAGAGGCTCTGTTTTAAAAGTCAGAGATGCATTTTATTGCACAGTTCCAGAAAGCTGATTTAGGAACAACAATGGAATAAATGGAGAAAACAAATTGCCACTTTTGTCCACCCCCAAACGCCTAAATGATTTTATAGCAATGACTTTCCCACATAGCAGTAAGTGGCCAGAGCTGATTGTTGCTACCATTAAACCAATTTTAGATGTCGCCTTAGTCTGTTCAGGCTGCTGTGAAGAAAACACCATAAACTGGTTGCCTAATTGATGAACATTTATTTCTCACAGTTTTGGAAGCCAGGACATCCAAGATCAAGGTGCTGGTGTGGGCCTGCTCTCTGGTTCATAGAAAGCTGTCTCCATGTGCCCCCAATTAATGTAAAGAGAATTAAGCAGCTCTCTGGTCTCTTCTCACAAGGGCACTAATCCCATCATGAGGGCTCCACCCTCATGACTTAATTACCTCCCAGAGGTGCCACTCCCAGACACCATCACACTGGGATTAGGGTTTCAGCGTATGAATCTGGGGGTGGGGGGAGGACGCAAACATTCAGTCTGTAACAGATGGGACAGGTACCTCCTGTCCCCTTCACTCCTCGCTGATCCCCAGAACTGAGTCCCTGTGGTAGTTCGTCATCGTGCCTTGTCTTCGTTTCATTGCATGTGGCATCTCCACTTGTTGATGCTGTTTGTTAAGCCCCTATGGGCATTTGAGTTTTGTCTACCGACCCCTGAGATTTCTTCTGGTTCCCAGTGTTATGAGGTTTAATGGTTCAAGACGACTGGCTATATTCTATTCATTTTTATCCTGTTTGAGTGAGCATTCTACTCAATTAGTTTCAATTCGTATGATTTTTAAAAAAACAACATTTTGGTTTCATAATTGAAAAAATATAATTTATGGTACAGACTTTTACAAAATCATCTTAACCTTTATGAGTTAAAATTAAGAAAATAGAGTAACACTACATCAGGAAGAGACAGTGAATCAAGAATAGAGTATTACCTTTCTGTAGATGTTTCAGAGGGTCAGTTTCATCTCTGACTACCCTCATAACTAAATCCTGAATCTTCTGGATCGCTATGACACTGATTTGGAGATTTGGAGAGTCTTCCAGGAAGACATGTTGCTTTTGTAGAGTGTATATCTGAAATAATTAACTGACTTAGGCCATGCATCATATGTAACCTAACACAAAGCAGAACGTGTTGATTTTAGCTTCATTTTTTCCCCGCCGAGGTCTCCATTATGCTTATTATTTTTCTCTCTTTTTTAAGGCCGTGGCTCTAGCTTAATGGGGTTGACAGGGCTAGATAGGGCCGCCGCACAGCGGCTGTGTGGTCTGCACTCTGCACAGAGGCCCTGGCCAAGGGAGGCGAGGGGCCGAATCCCAGCCTGCATTCCGCAGTCCTGCCAAGCCCAGGCCGAGCCCAGGCCCAGTGCAGTGCCCAGGGGCCAGGACAGCGGCCCCACCCAGAGGACACCTGATTCTAATTTACGGGAAGGCACTTCCAGGCTAGCAGAGGCCCTGGGCTGGACCTGCACCTCTGCCCACCCACTGCGAATTGAGGGATAGTTTACCAGTGTGGTTGAAATTTATCATAACTTACCCTTTACGGGGCTGTTATATGTGTGTGTTGGAATGGAGAGGTCATTAGATAACCATCAGGAGTAACTATTCGCCCAATGTTTTTTCAAGCTTTGGTCCTGGGGATGGGAAGGAGGGAGCTTGCTGCTGGTAGTGAGGCAGCCCTCTCTACAAGTCATTATCCGGACTGAGGAGTTTGTCCTCACTATGAAGAAGTCTTACACATTTACCTTATGGATTAATTATGTGGGCTGCACCTTACTTAAAAAGACGGAAGGAACAATTGACATTTCAGAGAGCATGTATGGAATTCAGCTTAGTGATTTGAATGGCAAAATAGAGCTTGGTGATTCTGAAACTAAAACATGTTTTTAAGGCTCGTAAAGTTGGTCTGAAGTGCCAGAAATTCCCATTTTGGACCGGCTTCAAGGCAATGAAAGTTCAGACACTGACTCATCGAACTATTTCCTTATTAACAGACGTGGTACCAAACATTTTTGAGGGTTGAAAAAATAACTGTTGTTCAAACTCTTTAAGCCTCACAAATACAAAACTCTCTTTACTGCTTAGTTTTGAGACTGTTGGATATGCCAAGGAAATCTGATCACTATATATACATATTTTTGTTGTTTTTTTAATTTTCAACTTATCCAAATGTGATTTGGCCAAGGTTGCTTATATTTGAGAAATCTTTTGAGTCATTTTATAATCAGTTCAGTGCGTTATTTCTTTGGAGCAGGAAGTTGCAAATTGCCAGCATTGAGCAGAAAGTATGTACTAGCTTTATTTATAAAGAATGAGGTTTCATGGACTATGTGAACAGATTTATTTCACTGACAGTCCATCCCCAAATGTCACATGACAATTGAAATTTCTCTTAGGTATAAGGTCAGAAAAATCTCAGCTAATTAGAACATGCCTGTCCGAATCAGTTTAACAAAATATAAATACATTTATATTCAACACAATAGAAGAGTTCCATAAAAGTCAAATTAAAGGATTTGTATAATCTCTGTGTTGATACAATGATATTAAGGGCTCAGCATTGTCATACTTATTTATTAAACTGAATAGTCTTCATTTGATATGGATCGAAAAAGCGTTTTACCAAAGAGTTACACTGAGGCGCATAAAGATAACTTAAAAATAATTCATAATAGTCAATAGAACGTGAGGGTAAAAAATGACTGAACAAGCCTTTCCTTTGCATCCACTTGAAAAGGTTGGTTGCATTTTTCTCTTGCAAAAACCGAGATGTGAGTGCTGTGCCATTTTTGTATAAAGTTGATCATCTTCTATTGATCCCCACTATTGTCGATTATCAATGACAATTTTTCTATTTTCCTCAAATTTCATATACAGGCTAGCAATTATGTTGACATTACTGATAATGGCTAATAATGTCCTTATCACTGTGTAGGAGAAAACATTGAAACAAAAATGAAGAATGATCTCTCAGGGTAGCAAAGTGATTCATGTGGTTGCAAAAAAGAACTTTTTCCAAACATAGCTTTTAATCGCAGGACCTGTGTTTAACCTTTAAGCAGTGTATGACAGTCATTCAGGGGAGGCGACAGAAATTCACACCCATGTTTCTTCTTCTCTACCGAGGAAGATATTTCGGTAAAGACATTTAACTTTTTGACTGTTCAGTTTCTACCTTTATAGCACAGATATTGGTGGCCTGTGAGTTCACTCGCTATACAGGTGTGAAGAATTAGTGCTAGTAAAATGTGCTGCATTTTCCAGCTGGCAGGTATAGTTTCTTACTGCCCGTTTTATTACCGTCTATCGAGATACCACAATAGCTTGTTTCATATGACAATGAAGTTGTATATCTTATCTATTACCTCTCTGTGCTTTTTGGGAAGTTGACAGAAAATGGATTCAAAATCAGGGCAGAGTTAAAGGTCCATGCACTGCCCCTGCGTGGAATATAAATGTGCGGGCCTGCAACATTCAGCTCGGTCAACTCACTTAACTTCCAATCGTGCCAGCAGCGAGCTGTGTTTAACATCAGAGCGCCAGAGAAGGTCACCCAGGTCCCACAGGAAAGTCTGTCAGACTTAGCGCAGCTCAGCTGGAACCACGAGGAAGCTGAAGACAGGGAGCACCGAAGTCGCCTTGCACACCAGTGGATCCGTGACCTGGTGGCACACGCAGCTCTCAGACAGTTCTGTCCTGAGTGGGCCTCGCATAGGCCGCTTGATGGCCATAGCATTAGACTTGCAGAATAGTGAAGAAGTTGCTGTATGCGATTATTCGTTTTAATGCATTCGATGAGAGAAGGGCCTGTAGAGGCTCTGGTCTCTTTTGTTGTTGTTGTTGTTGTTGTTGTTGATGATGTTTTTAAGCAAATGTCATGCGCATCATCATTCTCGAAAGTAAAGACAATATCTGAGTATTTAATCGTGGAGATTTATGCAGAATTCCGTTTTACCAAAATCACCTGCACTCTGCATAGACATCTCCCCACTTGGAGTGAGAGTCCGCAGTTGCGGCAGTGGTTAAAGTCCGACTTTTTGCTCAGCATATCTGCCCACTCCAAAACCAGCCTTCGTCGGCCGCCGGAGGACCGTCCTTCGGTGAGGACTGACGTCCGCTGAGCTGGAGTTGCCTGCTGCTCTCCACACAGTGGGATAGGAACGCACTCAGCCCGCGCATTGTCACCGACCTGGTTAGTGCAGGAGTTTATCAGCTAGACAGTCCGCTCATGCTACCTGTCTGCCTGGCATAGAGTCCCCACATACAGACACTTAACGCATCCACGCAGGGAGGTAAAGTTGGTATTTTCCATTATTTTTCAATATTGGGCCAATATGAATAAAAATAGACATTTTGGGGAGTAAAAGAGGTGACATAATACAAATTTGCCAGGCAGATTTATGCCAGAAGTGAATTTAGGGAAGCAAAATTGCCAGTTACTCACACAACAATCTCCACGGATTATTTATCTTTGACTTTGTACCGATCCCAAGGTAGCAAAAATAAAAGCAAGAAAAAGAATCATTTTTATTCATGCTCAGCCAGAGGGCCCAGCAGGTGGAAACTACCTGAGGGCTGCACCGTGCTCACCTGGGCTGGGAGATGTAACAGGCAGTTACCGGAAGGCACGATCAAACCGCGCTCTCAAGAATCTGAGCTGGTGGGGGCAAAATGAACAAACGCGGAGTTTCTTCTCATGTTTCCTGTTGTCGTCATAGCGAGGGAGGCATCGGCAGTGACATCCTTCCCCGTTCCCAGCACCGTCTGACAAGGACGCTTATGGAGTGTGGGGTTGTCCAGCTTACGGACATGAGACACGTCCTGAGGCACGTTGGTGAGCCGGGGTGATGATGTGAAGCTGTTTCACCACTAATGAGAGCCCTTGACATTTTGATCGCTGCCTCATCCAGTAAGATGGACTGGAGAAGTTCACAGGGAGCGCCTGACCTGGATGGAGCCCCCTGCGGGTTGCCGGACTGTCGCCTCCCCTCTTCCCACCCCTCCATTCGTCTCCACCTCCGCCGCTCGAGCCCCAGCTACGTCAGCCTTTCCTCCCTCTGCCCTTATCCCGCTTTTCTCCAATTTCCCATGAGGCCGATGTTCCCGACAAAATTCGCTAACTCTCGTTCATTCATCCATCATTCATTCACTCATTCATCCGCTCGCTCACTCATTTATTCATTTACTCGCTCAGTAGTCATGCGTTTCATTTTGAGAGCTTAACACGTTCCAGGAGCTTTGCTAGAATTCTAAGAATAAAAAAGATGAAAGAAAAGATAAACCTCATCTTGAGAAACTGACGCCAAACTGCAGTAGAACGTGACAGGTGCGTCGGGAGCACGGTGGAGCGGGTGGGCGAGCGGGGACGGCTTCCCCGACGAAGCTGGCATTTCACTTGGCTTTTGAAGGATGAGATGGCATTTTTCTCATGAAGTAAGAATAAAGGGAAATTTAGGTAAAGAGACGAAATTTATAATAGTAGGAAATCTGCTTAATGTACCTTCATATAATTGAGTCTTTTAAAGAAATAGCTTTTTATAGTGCAATCTATGTTTATTATAAAAAGATACGAAATCAAAGAAAACAAAGAGCACTCATATCTCATTAACAGTCCGGGGACTCTTGGGAGACCATCTTTCAATGAAATGTGTCGGAGCTCCAGGCCACCCTTGGGTGGGGCTTGGTTCAGCTGACCTTGCTTCGACAGGGAGTGAGGACAGCAGTCTGGGGTTTGGTGGGTTTTATTTTGCGGAGGATGCTTAGCCTCCCTCCCATCCTCGAGTGAGCCATCTTCGGAGACCAAAGGGGGAGATAAAGGCTTTTTATCCTTTAATCAAGTACCCATTCTGTAAAGAGTAATGGTTTTCTGCCAGAAACCCGATCAGGGGACTCGTGTCCTTGCTTTATACCCAGCTCTCAGGTTTCTGTCTTGGAGATGCAGCCTAAGTTTTCACTGGTTCTAGAATTGCCTTCTGTACGCAGAGGAACTTGATTTTGTTTCAGCCACGTGAAAGGTTAAGTAGACAGTCAAAAGAATCTATATTTCCTTGTGGAAACTTGTTCTCCCCTGTTAACAATTGATTGACGATTTATCAGTAATGTTTAAAAAAGACCTGTTCTTAAGTTCCCCTAAATTTATTTTGCTCTAACTTTGAGGCCGTTTGTATATACATGGAGAATTGAGAATAGTTTTCCTCTCTGGGCAGAATCAGAGTATAAGCAATGGCTTGCACAAGGCTACAGGTTAGGAATTTAAAAATAAGACAAATTTGCTCGTCCAGCCGGCACTCTGCAGTGTAACCTCTGGTACCAAAAACTGCCTGTTGGTTACGGGTCCTGCAAACAGGGGAAAGAGACTCGTTTCCTTTGCAACGTTTTGTTAGTGTCCCCCAGACTCATTCCTACCCTGGGCGTCTTCAGACTTCGTTGCTGAAAATCGGTTTATAGATAGAACGTTTTTAGCAGCTGGGTAGCTGTCTGCTCGGAGAATCCAGGAGGAAACGTTCTCCTGGAGGGTGGGTCCTTCAGTGTCTGGTCACGCTCATAAGAGAGCACGGCCTCCTTTACTCCTTCCCCTCCCCCTCAGCACTTCTTTCCCAGCATACCTTTTACCTTTTTTCGTTTTTTTTCTGTTTGTTTGTTTGATAAATTTTAACTTCTCCAAATTCTCTTAATACCATTTAAATATATGAGGTACTAACTATCTTCTTTTGGGGCCCGAATTCTAAAATTTCATTTGGGAGATGATTTCATTAAGAAGCTGATGGAAATCAGTTTTTCTAAATGAGGATGAGATGGATATCTCAGTTGGAAATAGAACTTCTGGAGCTAACATTTACTGATTTATAGAAGGATAGAACCTTTCTTTAAAAAAAAAAAAAACACAGCTGGAGGTTTTTTCCACTCGAGCTCTCTGCAAACCACTAATAAGGTTTTTAGCTCCGTGATCTTAGCATAATTCATGGTTGTCAAGGAAAATATTTGCCAACTTAGAGGATATGTTGACTCTTATCAATGAAATGCAATGAAGCTGATATTTGGACTCAGAATATTTTTTTTTATTATTTCATGCGTCGTGGACCCGTTCCAAATACACAGTAAGGAAAAAAATACTCTGTAATGAGCAGAAGTGTACACTGGTTTTCTAAAATGTTATCAGCTACATTTGGGAAGACTGCTCAACAAGAGAAAACAGAGTCTTACAAAGAAAAAGAAGAAGGGTTCCTTGCGTTTGCAGAGAGGTGGGGAAAGTAGCGGCAGGCGTGGTCTTCTCCTTGTCGGGGAGGAAACCGTGGGACGGAAGCTCATTTGGCCCCGATGCTCTGGTTTGTGTTGACTGTGCAAGAGCAGAGGTTTCAGTTATGTGGGTCCCCTGCGAGCTGAACCTGGGGCTCGCCTGAGGCCGTGAGGTCGAGCCGGCCTGGCTCGGTCTGCCCCTTTTGAGCATCCACCCTCCCGTCCACCTGCATCTCTGAATGCTGCGGACAGCCCCTGACTGGCCTTAGGCCCCGGCCGTGAGCCAAGCTGGTTTTAATGGCTGTCCTTAAGCTTCAGCCAAACAGCTATTTTCCAGGCATACAATGTTCAACAATTCACACTCAGTATATAATTTAATAGGTGCGTGTAAATCATATTAAAAATGTATCCTAAATGCCCCAGGTGGGCTCACTCAGTGAGGAACCCTACAGCAATATACATATATATATATATATATTTTATTTTGAAAGGAGAAGAATCCCTTTACGGTGTCAGCGACCATTAGTATCCTCTAGGTTTGGCCTTGTATATAAATATAAATATATACTAAATAGTATATTTGATAGATTTTGAGTGGGGAGGGGGAAGCTGTATTTTCAGGCCTTTACCCTCTGCAGAGGTCCAAATTGAGTTTCGCCAGCCTGCTTATCAAATCATGTCACCACCCACCCCACGGGAGGGTCACACAGTTTGGCAGAAGGACAAGGCAGATGGTCCATAACACTCTCTTTTCCTGCCATGTGGGGTCCTTTCAGGCTTTTCTGCAAACTTCCTGTTTCTGTGAATGAGACTTGATGAAGACCCACACCCACATAAATAAATCAGGGATGACAGACTTGGGACTGAATTTGGTTAAATTTCAAAACAAGAAATACCTTCTAGTTTGGGAAATTTTGGTGCGTGTGTATGCATTTAAGTTAAATAATGGAATCTAATAAAAAACTTCCTGCCTGAAGATCTCACATGGCTTTGCAAATAGATTTTTGAAACTGTGTATCACATACCGTTCAGATAAGTGGCCAGTCCCAGTGGGTCTCAGGTCAACATCCCTTTCTGCTTCATTGTATCATGGCGACATAGTTTTTGCTATTTCAATAAAAAAGAAAAATTTGACCAAGTAACAGATACCAGCTCAGTTGCTAGTGTTATTCTTACCTCTGATTGATTTCTTTTCAGGGTTCTTCCAAAGGGTCTCTCTTTTAATTTAACTTCTCTCCTCTTGCCCATCTTCTACTCCCTCCATTATATTTTTTCTTGGCCTATATACATCCTTCCTGATCTCAAACTTCTCTTGCTTTCCTACTTTCCTGTCCGTGTACCAGTCAGCCAACTGGAATTACCAGGGTGGCTCTTCTGACAAGTTCCACATCCCTCTCAACAAATATTAAAGTAAACATCCTTTCAAAGATTTGTTTTCATCTTCCTTCATTTATTTTTATCAGTTTGGCACACTAACTGGTATTCTGCGATTTCCTTTGGTTTCTGATTTTCTGCTTTAGGGATTGTTTTGTTCTGCACAGTGAGACACCTACCACGTGTGATCAGTCGAAGGAGAGCAAAACACAGCTTTCTGCATGAAATGACTTTTAAGTAAATTGTAATCTTTTGACAGATTACCCTTGTACTTCACATTGGAGGTTTTCGTAGCAAAGCCTAAAGTCGAAATGTCATGGAAATAAAAAACACGTTCTTTCCGAGCATGTTCACATACCAGCCTTTTCAAACCAAATATTCTTCTCCACTCTTGTGCTCTGTGTAGCTAATCCCTCACATGTGAGATATGCAGAACCATGACTTTCAGTCAAGTGGAAAGTAATGCGGGAAGCGTAAGCATAAGGGGTTTTGATGCGTTTAGTTAACCTTCGGCATTTGTCCTTTATTTAGGACACCCTTGTCCCGTATACGTTAAAAAGAGGCTAGATAGTGTTTTGGCATCAGTGTAAACAAAACAAGAGTGGCAACAACCATGCACTGTAGTCACTTAGGTCTGACTGGCCTTCTGGCTAAGCCACTGGTATTTGTGAGTTCTCAGGCAAATGACTTACCCGTGTCCAGGCCAGGTTCTTCAGCAAAGGAGACTTAGTACCTTCTGTGTGTGATTGATGCACCACCTATGGTTGATAGTAAAGTCTCTGGCCCAAGGTAAGTGCTCACAGTGTGAGCTTTCCTATTAGGATAGCGGTGTTGACATCATGACTTCTACTTTTCTTTCCATGTTGGGGTACGATTGGTACAAAAGAAAAATACAGTGTACTAGTTTAGTGTTTTTTTTTTTTTCTTTAAATCCAGAACACTGTATAACTAGTTTGCTTTCTATACTGTTTTTTTCAGGGGCTCCCAGAGTGCATATGAGTGTCGACCTTAGACAAATAGCCAGATATTTCTCCAGCAAAATGGGTTTCATTGGAGGAAACTGAAAATTTTAAGTTTGGTGACTTTTCATTGGCTGAGTTATGTCAGTCTCCCATTGGCTGAGCTGTAATCGGGTATGGAGGACCCTTTTCTTCCTCCTGCTAATGTAGTAAAGTCTTACCACGTCCTGTCAGGGATGCAAGGGACGTATCATCCTGTTGGGGTCAGTAGTGTGTGAAAGTGACAGGTGCATGAGAGTTCTCTCTTCTAGTCTCCTGACTCCATTTTCAATGAGGTTTCTGTATATTAATTTTAACATGAAGGACCCAACCATCTGTAATTCTGGGATCTTCACCCAGACCTAAAAGATATTCTCCTGCTTTTGTGTTTTACTTACTAAAGTGAAGCATGCTCTCTCTGTGGCTTCTTTACTTTAAAATACCCAAGGAAAATATCTCTCACATATGTAGAGAGATTTGTTGACTCTTAGAGCTGATAGCATTTCAACATCAGTGAGGAAATTACATTTGCATTGAAGATTTAGTAGAAAAATAAAAATAAAAAGTTCATGGTTATGCCCAACAAATAAATCATTGACTGTTCGTATGCAAGGACTTGGCCGTCTCTTCTCGTCTTTTACACACATGATGTGGTCTGGACCTGCCTCAAAGTTAAAGGTCGGTAGATGCTGGCAGTGGGAACCGAACGCCCTCTGACAACCGATGACGTCCTCACGGGCTTCACCAGCACCCCGGTTCTCCTGCGTGTGACCGTGGGGCGTGCGCTGGCCAGCTGCTAGAGCCAGAGCCTTTGCTGTCCTGGCAGCTGATGGGCGGCATGGGCCTGGAGCTAGGGGAAGACCCTCTCCCATCTGGAAAGCTGCCAGGCCAGGGCTCAAGGCAGTGGGAGCCCCAGGGCCTCGCATTTCATCTTGTAAGTGGAGACTCTGGGAGCTGGTTGGGGGAGGGGTGTGTGTTCAGGGATCTCACTTGGAGCTCAGAGGTGGTGGTGGCTGCCCCCTCTTGGGCTCCAAGGCACTCATCTGGGCTGTTGCCATGGACGGTTTGCAACCACCAGACATCCCTTTGCCTTAACCCAGTCATCTCACGGAATGTTAAAATTGGTATGATCGACCTGCCTCCCGTTGTTTTGAGTCCTGTTTGTGATCATCGCATGAAGAATCACCTTCCCCAAGGAAGCGCAGTGAGCCCATAGCCAGCCTGGTCATACATGGCATTCAAAGGAGTTAGTGTGCTGGGGGCACATTTTAGAGCAGTAGAGTTATAACTACAGAAACCCTGCCAGGATGGGGAAGATGGGAAGAGACTAGCGCAGTCCACAGAAGGAAAGGCTTGGCAGGAATCACGCCCGGTGGACCAGACTTACCAGGGGACCGCCTCGTGGTCCCACCGCGCTGTGCTACATACCTGAAGCCAATGTAAGATTGAATGCCAACTGTCATTGAAAAATATTTTTAAATTTTAAAATAATCACACCCACTTATTGGAGAGATCACCTCATCAGTTATAGAAATGTCTAAACACTATACTGTACATCTAAAACTAATATAATATTGAATACCAACTGTAATTGAAAAATTAAAAAAATAAGGAATCACACCCAAGAGATAGATCCTGTTTCTGCCGTTACTGGTGTATATTATAGAATTCATCAGCATTTGTTGTAAATCAAACTGATAGATATATCTTAGTTCTATTCCGATGTAAACAAAGAAAAAGTTTAAGCTGCCGATGAACAGAATTTTTCAATTTGCTCTCGGAACATCTTGATCTTTTGTTAACAAAGTTTTTAGGTATTGAAGTATAATTTGCATATAGAAAAATGCCCAAATCCTACTTGTAAGCGTGATGTATTTCACTGGGTGACCAGCATCCTGACGAAGACACAAAGCAGTCCCAGAGCCCCCAAAGCCCCGTGTGCTCTTCTCCGGTCACTCTCCCCCACATCCCCTCTCTCGGGGTCTCCACTACCCTGACTTCTAATAGCAGAGCCTGGTTTTGCCTGTTTTACACTTTATATCATGACTTGGTGAGTATTTTCTCTTAAGGGCCAGACCATAAGTATTTAAGGCTTTGGGGGCCGTAGAGTTTCTGTCGCAGCTCCACCATGGAGCTGTGGCCGTGCAAAAGTAGCCACAGACAGTCCATAAACGTATGGTTGTGGCTGTGTCCCAATCAAGTTTTATTTACAACAACAAATGCTGGCTGGATTTGGCCCATGGCCACAGTTTACTGACCTCTGCTTTATACGATGCCCAACTTTGTAAGATCCTTTCAGTAGTGCACTGGGCCAGCTCAACTGTGCACGTCCTTCCCAACTCTGCATTCAGTGACTTCTTGTCAGTAGCTTGCAGTTGTCCATAGTGGAGCATTTACACCTCGGAAACTGGCAAATCCTACAAACCGTGCTCCCTCCTTCCCTCACTTGCTTTGGAATGTGACAGAATTGGGTCTCAGTGGCAATTCACTTGACGTCTCCTGGCCTCTGCTTCTTCATCTGTAACGGGGACATAGAAACATCCAGAGATAAGGTATGTAATGAACTCAGCAAGGTGGCTGTTACATAAATATTTTATGCCAACACAGTGACTGTGTTCTCGAATCTTGCAGACGTGAGCAGATCCTGAGAGTTCACCCGAGCACTCTCGGCTCTTCGTTTTGGATCTTTGACGCTCTTACTGACTTGGGAAGTGCCTCCAGCATTTGCTCCCCACTGTCCCATTACACTGAGCCTTACGCGACTCTCAACTTCTCATGCCTAGAATTAGCCTGATATCCTCTGGTCCTCCACAGCTTCAGTCCAACCTCCACAACCGTCATCAGTGTTATCTTTTCTAAAGTGTGACATTTATCTCCTTGTGGGTCAAGTTCATGGTCCCCGACGCCCAGAAATTAAAGGCCGTCCCATGAGCAAGTCACGTATGGTCCTCGTCCCACATCTTCGTTGTCGGCTCCGGCCCTGCTGCCTGCTCTGTCCCACCCTCAGAACGTGCCGGGGCCTCTGGTCACGCTGACGCTGCTGCACAGCACCTCGCCATGTCAGCTCCACCTAATCCGTAAGGCCTGGTTACATGACAGCATCCTCACCCCCCACTCTTCTCTACTCCCTGCCTACAGCATCCCATACAGCAATTTGAGTTTAGCAATTATTATAACATATAGCACAGTAAAATCAGTTGTTTATATATCTGTCTCCTTCTTACGTCATGAGTTTCATGAGGGTAGAGGCTGTATTTTTCATCCTAATAAGCCGCCATAACTCTGCTGGGATACCGACAGATTTCTGGAACGCAGGCCAGAAAAATGGAAACACAAAGAAGGCAATAATGTAGATTTATTGTCACAGTCCCTAGAAAGGACCTGCCATTTCCGGATAGGCTCATCTAAATAGATTTTCGTCTGGATGAGGAAGGTTCCTGGTCACATTGACAGAGAAGAGGCAGTGGCTATTCCTTGGTAGCTGTTCCATCTCCAAAACACCTTTGGGGCGAGCTTTCAACCCAATTATGTGGCATGGTGTGGGCTTTGTGGGACACCACTTATAATTGTGGCTTTGGGCACAGCATACGCGGTGGCTAACACATTTTCCTTTAACCCCGGATGCCTTTTGCATTTGACTTCTCACTGGTTGTACAAACTCAAAATCCCTGTTCGCTTGGTGCCATGCTAGCCTTCCTGATGCGCGCATCGCAAACCCATACTTGTAACATCAAAACACATTCCGTATAGCACATCTTGCTTATCTTATGCTGCCATATGCCAGTATCACAGTGGGGAAGCTTGAGGCTCTACCTCAGACAAAAAGCATTAAATGGTTCCTAGGTCAGGAGTCTGATCTCTCACAAGCAAGAATTTCAGTTACTTGGCACCACAGGAAGATGAAGTTGGGAAGCTAGTGAGACCAAGTTGTGGATGGCCTTGAAGTAAAACTTCAGAGATGGGTGGCTCTGCTGGAGAGCCAACCAGCAGTATAACCAAAGGGTGGTCATCAGGGGAGTGTCGTAACAGAGTTGGGTCATGGGAAGATTAAACTGACAGTTGAATGCAGCATAAATCTGAGGAGGAAGAAACAATCCAGACATCCTGTGAGAAGTGTGTTGCAGTGGTCCTGACAGGAAGTAAGATGTTCCTAATGAGAGCAGTGGCAGTGAGAATGGTGTATTAGGGATCTGCAAAGAAACAGAACCGATAAGATGTTATTTATATGTATATATAAAAATAAGATATTTATATATAGGATATTATTTATATACACAAATGTATAAATAGATGCGTATATATTAACATATACATATATGTAAATATGTGTGTATATATATACATTAATATATATGCGTGTGTGTGTGTGTGTGTGTGTGTGTGTGTGTGTGTGTAGAATGAGAGAGAGAGAGAGAGCACACGCAAGGTTTCCTGAGGAATTGGCTCACATGATGTGGAGGACCAGATGTCCCATGACCTGCCCTCTGTAAGCTGGAGAACCAAGAAAGTCAGTGATTTCATTCAGTCCAAATCCAAAGTCCTGAGAACCAGGAGCTCCGATGTCTAAGGACAGGGGAAGATAGACACCCAGCTCAAGAAGAGAGAGGGAATTTGCCCTTCTTCTACCTTTTTGTTTTATTTGGACCCTCAGTAGATCAGTTGATACCAGTGCACACTGGTGAGGACAGTTCTTTACTCAGTCTAGTGCAGGGGACCCCAACCCTGGGGCCGCAGACTGGTACTGGTCCAAGGCCTGTTAGGAACCGAGCCTCACTGCAGGCGGTGAGCAGCAGGGTAGCAAGCGAAGCTTCATCTGTCTGCAGCTGCTCCCCAGCACTAGCATCACCGCCTCAGCTCCACCTCAGATCATGAGGCATTAGATTCTCATAGGAGCACTGGTCCCTGGTGCCAAAACGGTTTGGGACTGCTGGTCTAGTGATTCAATTGTTAATCTCCTCCAAAAACACCCCCACAAACACACCAAGAAATACTGTTTTACCAGCTATATGAGAAACCCTTAGCCCAGTCAAGTTGACACATATAATTAACCATGATAAATGGGAAATAAGGAGAGAATGGATATGAAAACTGTAACTGAGGTAGACTTTCCTGAACTTCAGAGCCAGTTGTGTATTAGAGGCAAAAGAGAAATACCCCCAGAATCAATGTGGAATCAACAAAGATTCTAAGATTTCATGCTCTAAAGGCTGAGAAGGTTTAGATGAGCAAAAGAAAAATACATGATTATAAGGTGAAAATTCATTAAATAATACAAATTCACCAATTAGCACATTGGAGTATCCCATGTGGGATATCTGTGTTGGGAACTTTATAAACTAATGAGATGAAACAGCTATTTTTCAGCTGAGATGCAATCGGGGCTTAACAGTGTTAAGCGACTTTGGCGGTGACCTGGGATACAGGTTAGGGTTGGGGGATAGGATACCTTTCTCCAGAAATGAAGGACCACCTAGAGAAAATACTTTAAAAGAAGACATCCCAGGGAGTTCGATTTGTCAGGAAAGGGCAACCCTAGGTCAGAGTCAGCCCAATGACAGTTAAATTTCATCACATTAGCATTGGAGGACATGATTTCCCCAAGATGAAAAAAACATGTATATTACAACTCCTGGATTTAGCTCTAATGGTACTTTAAAACTTCTATTTTCACTTACGCATGAGATTTTATAACCATGAAAGCTTGTAAAAAGTTAAACGGAAAGGGGATGAAATTTTTCTCCCCTTTATTTTTTTATTTATTTATTTTTTACCTGTTGGAAAAATGTCACATGATGATATGTGGGAAGAGAGAGCAATTCAGTAGCCGAAAAAAACTAATTATTTATAGGGTTCTACGAAAACATCCTTTGGGGCAAAATGTGACAAATATTGCATAAATGGCAGAAAACGTAGATATTTTTTAGTTATGAGAAGGAGATTCTCTTTTTCTACTACTAAACTCTGAAAGATGCTTATTTGAACTTGGAGTGTCAAGGCAATGAGAGAATTATATTGACATAGTTGACATTTTATATAGTATGTATATTTATACATATATATTCAAGCTGGTTACTTTAATAAATTCAAATTTTAATAATTTTCAGTAATTGAAAAGAACTTAGGTGATTTAATGTAGTCATGTAAAAGAATCCCACAGAAAAGGGTTTTATCATTAAATTAATTCATATCCTGGAAATCGAAGGTTAAAAAATAACGATTTAATGTCGTTCTAATACTTCTACATTCTGGGAGGATTTACTTCATTTAAAATAAAGTGAGGAACTTTGAACATTATAAAATAATTTGTATTAAGATGCCTAGAGTTCAGGAATATATATTCTAATAAAATTTTTTAAATGCTAAGAAGTCATGAGTTTTAAGTGCACACTAATCTTCAAAATGACATAGAGAATTAAAGGAATCATTTTCACGATTTATCCCTTTAAAATAAATCTGAGTTTAGGCCTTAAATAATTGTACGCTAATGGAAGAAGTGTTTTTTTCTACTTGAATTTTCTAAGACAGGTAATTTTCTCATTGTATACCTTACTTGGGTAGGTGCAAATACACTGTTTTACTTATAAAAGCTTATTTAATTGTGCAGAAAAGCCCGAAGTATTCTTTGAGTGTTCAACCATTTCTAAAGTAGCTTTCTGAATGTAATTGCATTTCCATAGGTGTTTAACTTTCTCTAGGCTATACAGTCGACTTTTCTTTTGGGTCCTACTAGTATTTAAACATGCATGGAGGAAAGGAGGAGGAAGAGCACCTGTATTGGTTGGGTCTCCTCCTTCATCCTCTTGTTTCGCTCCCATTCTTAGGAGTTGAGAAATTAAGATGGTTCTCAAGGTTACTTAGCTGTTTTTTGATTCTGTGATTGACTTCACCATGCTTCATCATCGGTAGAGATGGGATAATAGCATCTATAACCAAGATTTATGAAGTACCTTGAGTTCTTTGTTTGAAATATGGAAAAAATAAATCATTATTGCCTCCTTGAATAATAAGATATAAAAAAAATACATGCCA
Source organism: Rousettus aegyptiacus (assembly GCF_014176215.1). NCBI lineage: Eukaryota > Metazoa > Chordata > Mammalia > Chiroptera > Pteropodidae > Rousettus > Rousettus aegyptiacus. The sequence goes on along the minus strand of NW_023416285.1, from coordinate 87,573,160 downwards.
ACCACCTGTTACTCTTAAAGCTTAATAAAAGAATTTGAGACATTTTGATACTTTTAAGATTTTAAAAGAATTTAGGAGACAGGCAGTAGAATTAAATACTTCATAGGAAAGAATTCTGTCAAAGACTGGTTGTTAACAATTCTTCAGATGTTGAATATTTCTAACTGAGATATGTCTATGATCCAGGAAATATCCAGCACTTAAAAAATTATCCTCTTGTGGTTCAGGAGCTGGCATCACATGATAAACTAGAGCGCTAATATCGTTTCCTTATAGACCTAAAGAATTCCAGAGCAAGAAAAGGTCAGTTCTCTAATTTCATAGGCAAATAAACCAATAAAAGCAAAAAACAAACAGGATTTATTTGGCCAAATGTGTAAAGCTGTGCGGTGGTAGAACAGGGCTTTTGATCTGTACTGCAATCCCCATGCCCCTGCTTTATTTTATTTCAAGAATCAATTCTTCTGATTCCTAAATATGTGAACTTCAAAAGCACTTCCCAGAGATTGTAAGTTTCAAAGTTACTGGATTTGTAAAGGCAGCACTGCACGTGTCTGGTCCGTATTTTCATGTTGCAGAGATAACGTGTTCTTATCAGGGTGTTACCTCTGTGCCGAGATGCTCAACCCGAGTGTCTGCCCTTGACCTGCAGCCGTGGGCACCGGTTGGACAGTTTGTACAGGCTGGGCCTGCCCTCACTGCTGCACAGAGCATGCGTGGGCCCCTGACGGACGGAGATGGGCCAATCAGAGCCACCCCCTTGCCCCTGGAATTGAGCACTGTGACAGGAAGTCACTGTCTCAGCGAAATGCGGGTACCATGGTGACATTATGTCCCTCTTGGAGCAGAGGAAGCTGCTCTGTGTACAGCAAGATAATTGTGGGCAGAGAGTTTTGCTGGATACCTACTGGCTTCCCAGTTCCGGGTTCTAGGTACTGTAGAGAACGTAGCATACTGCTGAATAGTTATTAGAAATTTATTTTTTTCTTAATCTTCACTTTACCCAGCTCAGAAGGGATTCTTACTTGAAACTAAATGTAACCTAAACCCTGTTTATCCTTTTAAACATCTTTACAGAAGAAAGAAGAATGCCTTTTGTGACTGTGAAAATTACAGAGCTTTATCTTTCGCTCATGGAAATGAACATGATAACCCAGGGTTCATCTTTCTTAAACTCTTTTTCATCCTTTCTCTCCCCAGCCCCCCGACTCTGTATGTTTAGATTCCGCTAACATTTATCGGGTTCCCATCGTGTGCTATGTGTCGTCTTCTGCATAGGTCTTATTTCATTTCAACCAAATGAATATTTTCACCTATTCTTTAATCAAGGCTTTTTTTTTTTTTTTTTTTTTTTTTTTGGTATTGTGTTTGTTTCCAGCCTTTGAAATCTAGAAAATAACTTTGGTTTTAGAGTAGAATTGTTCAAGTGATCGAAGAGTTGGCCACAAACAGGAACAGTGCCTAGAGTTCTTTATCTTGAACTAAAGGAAAGATTTAATAACTCTTCCCAGTTGCTGTTCTGTAACGATGGCAGTAATTTTGCAACCATTCTCCATCTTCTCCAAGGCCAGAGAAAGAATAAATGGACTTAAACTGAAATATTAGAAATGCTGTTGAAAAGAGATGCCGTTGAGAAGAAAAGCTCATCCAGATGGTAAAAGCTGTTGAGCACCATGTGATGGGCCGAGGAGCGATACACAACACCTTCCGCTGCGCCCTAAAAAGCAGGATATTCGCCTGTCCGATGACCCGTCGTTGTTTGCTCCAATCCTTCCGAGTACTGTCTAATGGATGCTGCATTAAATGTTTCCATAAATTTCCCTTATGATAGGCAAATTCTGTTGTTTTTATGTACTGTTTTACACGACTCAAAACATTTCTCATTAAACCTAATTGGGTTCTTCAGAAATACTATTAGGAAAAGTCTAATCTCTGTTTCAGTGTGTGCAGCTTCATCCTCAGGTGACTAAATATTAATTTAAATATTTATAGAGGAAAAGGCAAGGCGGCTAGTGCTTATTTGTAATAACAAGGAGATGCATATTTTGAATAACTACATCTCCAGTTAATTCCAAATTAGTCTTTTAGACATTAATTACAATCTCTCTACCTTACAAAATCCTCTTTATCGAGTTATTACTTCCAGATGATATAATGGTTTCGAGTTTGGTTTCTTTTCTATCCTTATATAATTGACAATAGGTTTGCTAAAAATCAGGGTATAGCTCAAAAACTTTTGAGAAAGAGGTGGCAGCTGCAGCCAAAGTATGCAGTCCCTCCACAATTGTATATTTAGCCCCTGAATAATCCAGACTTAGCCCTGCTTTGCTGCTTGCTTATTTCATGGAGCGTTTTTTCTCATGTACAGGTGTTTCATAGCTATAGGGTCTTTTTCAATATATGCATGTATCTTTCACTAATGGCTGCCGATTTAAGCATGTCCGATGTTCTGTACAATCTACTTTAGGTCATAGATGAGTATTCGGAGCTTCTAATGCTAAGGAGTTCTCTGAATTTGCCATCTTCCTCTCAGCAACAATATGACAGAGAGAGAGCTGACTTATTCTCTCCGCCAGGGTGAAAAGCTTTTTAGTGGAACAGTCATTATATGAGATCTGTCCCATAGAGTGGCCAGGTGCATATGCTTTGCCATACGCTGTTGGCATAGCTTCAGTTTACTGGTCAAGATCAATTAAAGTACAAAATTGCTGCTCTTGGTAAAATATTAGACCAAATGAAGCTCCCTGTGTCACTCGGCTTTCTTCCTGCTGTTTGCCGAATATTTCTTCCCTCTTCTTGGTAAAGTACCAGCCATCTGAAGACATTTGTCAAGTAAGAAAAGTGTCATCGTGTCCTTCTAGACCTGTTAAATCTCATCGGCCCGTCCTCAGGAAATGAGTTATTTCAGTGACTTGTTTACTTGGAAAAGCAGGTAGTTATAGAGGTGCTCTGTGTTTCTTTCTGGAGAAGATAGCCTTTTGCTTTGCATTGCATTTTCAATGCAAGGATCATGTGTCACATTTAATAGAATGCAGCCTTCGTACCATTGAAATGCGTGGATATTAACTTGTACCCCTTTTCTCTAAAAACTTGCGGGCTAATTTCAGCTTTCTGGGTAGCTGTTATGCTGAAGTAGCTACCAGATCAGTTTGATAGTAATTTGAAGGATTTGGGGTTATAGGATTAGATATTTATCTTTTAACATTCTCATAAACCTGAAATCAGTTTGATATGCTTTCTCCTAAGTATAGAATATCTTTTACTTTTTTCGGTTAGAATTTCTATACAGGGATTTTCTCGTAGCCTGCAGGTAATAAATATTCTCTAGAGAAAGAAAGAAATGATCCCATGATTCCATTATTTCCCGTTGGTTTGTGTGTTTTAAAGAGGTGGAATAAGGTCCAGATTAAGAATCTGTTTTTCTCCAATTTTTGATATGAAAACCTTCAGAATATATATTAATTCACATGAAAATGTCAGCTATTGTATGTTTGAAATAGGTATTTCTTTACTTGTGAACTTCTCTGGTTGGTAACTCGTCATTTAAAAAAAATGATTCTATTCAGGTAATGTTGTTGTAGTGAACTTCATATTAATATTGCTGTTCAGACACATGAATTCTTAGGATCTTGTTCACCCTTTTAAGGCCTCCTCTGCCGACTCTCTAACTACTGTGAGGTTCACTGTATTGAAGAGCCAATCATTCTGTCCGTGTCCCGTGTGGCAAACAAGAGAATCTGATGAGACTATTTATAAAATTCTGCTGTGCTCGTAGCAGACTGAAGTCATGCAGTCGTACTGGTGATTAGGCATTATCCCCGTTCTGTAAACCTTCAATTTGTTTAGAAGTGGATGCCATGCTGGCAGCGCTCACTGACCATCAGCCTCGCCAAGGCCATGCTGGCCTGGATTCAGAGCTCTTGGACTTGGTCTTTTAATTCTTCCCTATGCAGTGCCGATGGAGTAGGGGAGGTGGCTTTTAGCCTTGTGATACTAATGAAATCCTTGGCTACAAGCAGTTTGCATGTGACCTGAATTGTCTTCAAGTTCATGTGGCCTGCGAAAGATTTCACAGTGTTTCCCTGTCATCTTGCCTGTGCCGCAGAGGAACACTCATGTGCTGAGAGTAAATTCAATTGCCTCTCGATATCAGTGAATTTACTGTGTCTTGCGGAGTGAGAAAAGCCTGTTTCTAACCCCAACAAACTACTTTCAGTCAATGTGACAAAGCCTCCAATTCACTCCAATCAGATATGAAAGATTCACATTATGCTGTGCCCTGTCGAGTTGAAAAAGGTTCCCAGAGCCCTGGAAATGTGTTTTCACGCCAGCTTCCAAATCCCTTGTTATGCTTTCGGACAAACCATGTAAGAGAACAATCATTCAGATTGGACCCAATACTGCGTGCTGCTCAAATTCACTCCACCCATTGATTAAGGATAAGAATAGCTCAGGCAGAAGGCTTTTAATTTTGAAAAGACTGTCGTCATCATCATAAATTGGTCGTGGCGTGCCAGAGAACTTTCTCAAGGCAGCATGACTGTATCTGCTGATCCCTAACTGAGTCCCCTGCCTCTGGCCATCGCGTCCTTCAGTTCTGCACTGCCTGAGCGAGGTAACTTCTAAAATGTAGCTCTAATAATGCGGGGGTCGGGGGACAGTGAAGGAAAGCTCACTGCTTACTTAAAAAAAAAAAATATATCTAAGTTCCGTGCTCTCCATCACCCTCCTTTCCAGCTTCAGCCTCCATTCTATCCCTTTGCTCTGGCCGAATTGAATATCCCATTTGTAGTAGGCAGAATAACCCTCCTCCCAAGATGTCTGCATCCTCTTACCGGGACCCTGTGACTGTATTATGTCACATGGCTAGGGAGGAGTCAGATTGCAGAAGGAATTAAGTTTGCCGATCAGTCTCTAGATGGGAAGATTATCCTGGATTAATTGGCTGTAATCTCAAGGGTCTTCGTAAGTGAAGGAGGGGAGCAGGAGAGTGAGAGTCAAGAGAGATTTGAAGATGTTAGCCAGACTGCTGGCTTTGAAGATGAGGAAGGGGGCGATGAGCCAAGGAATACAAGTGACCTCTAGAAGTTGGAAAGGGCAAAGCAAGGAGTTATCCCTTAGAGCCTCCATCCATATTAATCCATTGAGACCCCTTTTGAACTTCTGACCTCCAAAAAGTATAGTAATAAATTTGTGTTGTTCCAGTTGCTAAGTTTGTGGTACTTTATTATAGCAGCATGAGGAGACTAATACAGTGTCGTATAGTCCAATAGTTATGAAAACAGACCCCAAACTCGGACTACCAGGGGTGAATCCTGACCTTGACATTAGCTGTGTACCCCTGGGTAGATGTCTTGAAGTTTTCTATGACTTGGCTTTCTTCCCCTACTCACCGATGCTTCAGATAATTAGACATGTCTTTCTCCACAAACATCTTGTGTTTTTTTGCCGCCACACTTTGCTATGTTATGCCCCTAGTCTTGGAAAAAATTTACTGTCCTATTGAATTCTGCACTAATGTTTCCACTTCCTCAAAAATATCTCTGATGCTGTCTGGGCAATTTTTGTTTCTTTCTCTCTCTTTTTTTTTTTTTTTTTTGGTGCAACTCTAGTGTTTTGCTTTTAATCAAATTATAACTTTTGCTATAGTTAGTTGTATTTTGCTTTATTATCACTACTCATATTAAAAATATGAAAAAAAGGGTACCTTTTGTTCATATTTGCATCTTCCATGTCCTCAGGGTCTAAGACAGTATTTTGCTTATTATAAATGTCCCTAAACTTTGCAGAATCATTGAACTTAACTATTGACATGAGTCTTGTGAATTTAAGCATCCAATAAAGTGTTTTATGTGAGACACTCTATGACCCATTTTGATAACTAAATGAGATCATGTCCCGAGTTGGCACTTAAAAATGTTAAAGGATGAAATGGTTAAATAATACTTAAACCAATATTTAAAGACTTCCTGTGAGATAAATTTTTAAGTTCACAGCTGACATTTCTTCATAAAATTAGTGCCCACAATATCCTTTGCGCATTATGTAGTGAAAGGTTTACGTAATCAGTACGTTATTATCAGGACCTACAGTGAGGGTAAAAATGAGCAGAGATGTGTTCTCTTTCCTGTGTCCCCAGCCCTGCACTGACACCATTTCTCAAATCCCAGTCAAGGGAAAATGGAAAAAATAAACAAAGGTCTTAAAAGAAAACAAGTAGAGGACGACATTGTAGAATCATTTTCTCTACGATGCCCTCAATTAAGAATGATTTTAAGAAAAGAAAAATGATTTCGATATTTCATTCTACTTCAGACTCTGTGACTAACCTTTGTTAGTTTCATTCCCCCATTTATGGCTGGTAGTTTTCTGTATAAATTATGTTTGATAGTTTCGGCGGAAAACTGTGGTTGGGAAATGAAACGTGTTGGCATCATGTGGTAGTTAAATTAATGCTTGAGCCCTAGAGAAAGACAGACGTGAATGTGGATTCCAGCTTTGTCACTTAGGACTCTTGTGGCTTTGAGACCTGCTTAACCTCTCCAAGCTTCTCTCTTTTATGTGAAGATAGTAATAATAAAATAATTTACCTTAAGAAAATGATGGTTATTACTTCAGAAATTCTGCTGCCTGTATCTTTTGGAATTTTTAAAACAATATAAAGCATTGCATTATTATTTAATGAATTATACATATGTATTAGTGTTATAAAGCTGTTTATAATGAATAGAATATATGCTCTTATATTCATTTTTGAGGAGCCTGACTTCGTGCAAGAGTATTCTGCATGTCAAAATACTAATTCTTTGGGTGTTTGAAGGCTAGTTGAAAACTTGACCTTTAATAGTCAAGTGGGAAAAAAATTCTGATACGCAGAAATGAAAGAATTAACAGCTCTTCTAACATGATCATTTTTCCAGTGCTTGTCAGAGCAGAGGTATCTGAATATCTTCTGGGAGAACATGAGGTTAGAAGCAGAGAAAAACTGAAACAATGAATAGGAACAGTGCGGGGCAAATCAGAAAAGGACCTTTCACCTCAATTGTAATGTGGCAAATGAGATTAACGTTTCAGAGTACTATTGGAATAAAATCATGGGAATGGTGCTTACATTGGGGTGTGAAAAGGATCTTCATTTCTTTATACCAATTTGCTGTGTGACTAATAGAAAATGACAATTCAATATGGTATTAAAGACATTTCTGTAAGTGGGTCTGTTTACACATTGGATTGCTAAATAGAAACCTGATGATACATTTTACTTTCTGCAATTATAAAATGCGAGTTAAATGAGAAAACTCTGTGTGTGTGTGTGTGTGTGTGCGCGCGCCTTGTTGGCCATATTCTAATGATATTATTGAAAGAACAGTGAGTCATAGGAGACATATTGATCATTTTAGCTATGTATGATAGGCAGAAACCTTATTTATAACCTAACTTTTGGAGACCAAAGTGAGTAATCGAAGGAGAAACTCTTTAAAGTTAGATTTTCTCCCTCCCTCTCTCCCTTTCTCTCTCTCTCCCTTCCTTCTTTCTTTCCTTTTCTTCTAACAAATGCTGAGCACTGGGGAAATACAGTGGACAAAACAAGGAGAAATCCTTGCCCTTGTGCAGGTCACCTTGTAAGATAATAAAGTAGATAAATAAGAGACAGATAATAAACAAGACAAATAAGAAAATAAATGGTATGTTAGAGAGTGGTCTTCCCTAAGAGTGAGGCAGGGAAGAGAAAGAGGCCCTTGGGTAGAGGGTAGAAATTTACCTACGATTAGATGGCTAGGGAAAGTGACTTTGAAAGCCTTGAAGGGTCTATGGCCATACAATTCTGAACGTGCTCGCTCTTGTCTGAAAGCCTTAAAGGAAGCTCAGATTACTGGAGAAACGCATTTTAGGAGGAGGGAATGACAAGCGTAAGTGCTCCAGCAAGTGAAGTGCGACCGGCCTCTTCAACAAACTGCTGGAGGCTGGAGTGGCCGGAGCAGAGCGAGTGAGGGAAAAGCCAAGAGAGGCTGTTGTCAGCTCTTACGGGTCCTAGAGTAAGGGCTTACACGGTAAGGCTCTGGCTAGTGAGCCTCGAGTCGTTGGAGGAGTTTGAGCAGCAGAGTGATAGAAATTACTGCGCCTCTCCCTACCTCAGATCATTTTTGCTGTTTTATCGAGAACGTATTAATGAAAGACAAAGGTTAAAGCAAGGAAACTAGTTAGGAGGCTTAACACCATAATTTACAATTTAAGCTTGAATATAATAATAATCATAATCATAATCATAATAAAACAGTGAGTTGAGCTAAAACATTGTTAGAAGGCAAAAGTCAGATTTCTATAAAGCTTTTTGTCTTGAGATAGCAATATCTTGACCATGAGAGACAACTCTGCCATCCCATGCTTCCCTGTGAACAACCCTGATCAGAATGGATGGAATTCAGTTCTGTGTGTTCAGTCTTCGCTTATTCGGATGACTTCACACTGGGAAGTGGGTCTGGCGCCGTTCTGACATTTTCATTACAAATCCAGAAAACCAAATGGTGTCTCCCCTAAAGGTAACAAATAAATACTTTTAAAAATAACTGAAAATTCTGCGTAAACATCAAGACATTGTTGCTGTGGTATATGCACAGGACAGGCTCTGTTAGAATACCACATGCCAACAGGTTTTAAAAGATTTTGAACTGTAAAACGATTGCTTCACTACTGAATATAGATGAATGTATACTGGATATATATGAATGCTGAATGAGCGTGAACCTCACTCAGGTAGTTTGAGCTCAACAGTCTTGGCCTGCATCAGCCTAATTCAGTGACTCAGATGAATGCTAACCATTACCTAGATTCATTAAGAACAAAACACAAAACTCCAAAACCAGTTCCTTTGAAAAATATCTTTTGGAGCAATAGGACTAGCGCTTGGCTTAGATGAAATGCTCCATAAATATTTGTTGAATGAAAGATTCTTTAACAAGACCTCCAACCTTCACAGCAAAATGAGACTCTTTACCTGCATATCAGTGCTCTTTCTAAACAAGCTCTCATGATTTATCATAAACTTACAAACTTAAAATGATCACCTCTTGTAGTTTGGATGTTAGGAGGCAGTCTGCTGAATTTGCTGTTACATGGTATTGAGGTAAAATTCAACTTCACCCTGCATATAAGCTCTTCAGAGACTTCAATTTAATATTATTTAATGTTCATTTTCTGCAAATGTAGAAATTACTGATTTGGGCTAATTTTAGTATGAGAGATGAGTGGTCATTTATGTTCCTTATATTCTCTACTGTTGTTAAACTACAATAAAAAAAAAGAAATCTTTCTGGTTTGTCCAAGTCAGAGAACTTGGAGTTAGTACTAAAAGTATCCTAAAGTTTTCTCTGCACTAAAATACCACCAATGAAAGAGAAGATTGAACACAACTGAGAAAATGGAGCTGATACACATTAAAAATCCAAGTATATTCAACACCTGCCTGATAAAGTAGAGTTTTCTTTGAAGAGTCATATCTTATTTAAAAATACACGTGATTTTAAATTCGAGTTAATATATATTTTGATATTTTTAATAAAAAAAAATTCCTTTTTTTTTTATCTTTGACTCAAAATTTATACTCTAGGTTTCTCTCATGGCTTTTAGTAACATCTGTCTGTCTCGCAGGCATACCTCTTCCAGGATCGTAGCCCAGTTTGTTTGATATTCTCTTTAATATCAGATTCTGATTCAAATGGAAGAATTTCTGAGTCCCATTGGGAAATATCTAAAAACTTGAGTTTCCAGAAGATCTCTTTTGGCCCACTCAGGTACTTACAGCAGCTGTTGTTTGGACCATAAAGTGAGTTATTTATGAAGTCAGCCTTTCCACCAGCTGACTGGCTGCTAATTTTCCAGGACAGGACACTGATTTCTTATGACCCTCACATAAGTAATGAATAATCAACTGCCTAAATTCACTCAACTTTAATTGAGTAAATGTAGTATGGGTACTCCCATAGGATCTTCAAACCAACCTAAAAGTTCTTCCGCTAAAATGGAATGATCTTCAGCTGTAGGAAACTAATAGGAGTTGAAACGCAGGAAATTCCATTTAGCAATCAAAACCTCCAGAGGATTCCAGACTTCATCACTTCATCAGAGATTGCCTCCATGTTTGATTCAGAGAATATAGAGGAAAAGGTTGAAAATAGGCCTTTCTGTTGGGATCACTTGGGTTATAAGATGCTGCTTGCGTGTGTACCTATTAGAAAAGCAGCAGTCTTGGAAATCTATTGAGTTGTAAGTAAACTCTATAGAAGAATTGGCTGGTTGTCCCTTGCTTCAGATTTCCCAGGAAGGGAATAAGACTGAGATATAAGTGCAGATTTCACACAGGTTAACTCATTCTTGTCCTCTCAGATAGGAAATAGGCCAAGGGAAATATAATTTAATTTAAAAAAAAAACTTAATACTTGATTTTATATATGTAACTCAGAGTTCTGTAGTTTCTATATATTTTATTAGAATCAAGAATTCCAGATAGAGTTATTGTTATTAGACCTTATACTAGTTAATTTTGCAGTATTGATTTCCTACAATATTTGGGTAAGAGCGTATGGTTTTAATAGGAATTATTCATAAGAAAGTGATGTGTCAGATTCATTATATATATGTATTATTCATGAAACCACTCCAGCACGTGCTTATTGAACATCCACCATAGGTCAGGCACACAGTACGAGGTATTTGAGATCCAGCAGTGAAGAAGACACTCAAGGTTCCTCTTTTATGAAAATTGTATCTCTAGTAGGGGATACAAGAGAACACATAGGGAAGTAAACCCACTAATATCAGATCGTTAAAACGCTCTGAAGGAAATCAACACAGGACTCAAGTCAGAGCTGCTTTGGCGGTGGGAGGTCGGTGGTCAGGGACGCTTTTTCCAGGAAAGAATCCCAGATCCCAGACCTGACGATGTGAAAGACCTAGCTAGAACCGAGAGAAGAGGCTTCCTGGCCAGCAGCAGCTGCCCAGGTATAAGGCAGGAAAAGCTCCTGCACCTGAGCCGAAACCAAACCAGAGCTCATTGGAGGATGACGGGAGTGGTTTTAGCTGGTGCTCGGGGGTCAGCAGCCGGCTGATTGAGAACCTTGAGGCCAACGGGAAGCCACGGAAAAAATGTCGTGGGTGAGTGAGATAATAACATGCTCAGATTTATGTTTAAATATTTAGACTCCTGTGTAGAAAATGAATTTTGGGGAATTAGCAGTGAGTACTGAGTGACCATTGAAGTTGTCAAGGAAGCTCGGAGACAGGGGCTGTAGGGTGGAGAGGGGAGAAGTGGAGGCTTTTAAGATTAGATTGGGGGCAGGGGTATAGAACCAACAGAACTTGCCGAAACGTTCAATGTGTGCTGAGTCGTTAAGGGGAAAGATGTTAGAGAAATGGAGGATCATGCAGCAGGGAAAATCAAGAATAAGTTCTGTTTTTTGGTTTGAACAATAAAACAGAACAAGATTATCAAAAATACCAACCTTGTTTACAATTCAAACAAATGTTGAACTTATAGCAGGTCTAAAAGTGTGAGCGTTAAAATGGATGCTTCTGGATTTGGTTTTAAAATGGGAAGATGGGAAGGGGAAAGATACTTCAAATTTCAGTTGCATAGCTACCAATCTTGTCTCTTTCTTGGGCACTAAAATTATTTTTCTTGAAAAAGTTTATAATCATCACATTCTAAGTGATCTCCAAGAGTGATTTTAGTATCATTATTATTATAAACCATCCTTAATAGAGAATGAAAGGAAAGCAGCCTTTAAAAAAAAAATCCAGTTAATGCACTGACTTGTTGGTAAAATAATGTTCTTCCAAGCTTTGGTTATTGCCTTTTCATTTCAAAGAGTCCAGAAAGGAAGCGACAGCTGATAACTTTGGGGAGAATGGGAGGAGTGATGGAAGCCTGCATTTAAATCATGTTAAAGGCTTGGCTTGAGTCTTTAGAAGCTTAGTAATTTATAGCAAATGATATAAATAAAGCTGAATCTGATGAAAAATGTACAGGATAGATAGGTAGACATTGGAACAGGCAGAGATTATGAGAATAATAATTGGGGAAAAAAAAGCACAATTGACTTTGTTAAGCAAAATACATGGGTCTATCTTTTGAAGATCTTTTTTTGAAAGCAGTTAATAAAAAGTATACCAAGCCTGGCATATTGACCAATTTTCTCTTTTGGCTCATTTAATGCTATTTCCTGAGGACAAAATTTGGCACATGGTTATCCTTCATTATTACTAACATTTTGAATGAAAATTTCCTCTAAATCAATCTTTAACAATAGTCAGCTAAAATAACTGTAAATGCTGTTTGTAGGGAATCCCAAAAGTGAGCTTCTAGCATACCGTAACCATTCGTATGTCTCTTAAGATTTGCATCTTGGAGAATGGAAGGATTTATTATTTACACCTGACATCTGCTATTTGACGATCCGTTCATATTCTATATTGTCTGTATAGGACCCGGTTAGAGAGGACAAAAACAGGATGAGCTTTAATTCAGTTTTCACGATATAATTTCATTTACTTGATTTATTTAAAATTTTATTTAAATACGTTACTTTAGAATTACTGGAAAACTATTACCTGGGGATTCTGTTAGAAATTTGATGTCTGGAGCTTAACATGTTATTTAATACAGATTGTCTTTTCGGAGAATAAATGGATATTATGAAGTTGTTTCAAACTCTTTATACTAAATTGGATATAAGTTTGAAAAACATGTTTCTCTGACAACTTAAGCTGCAGAAAATTCTCAGGATACCTATTGGTCTTAAAGATGCCATAAGTGGCTCTTCTGCTTGCCCCTCACAAAACCATCTCTGTCCTGTCCACTTCCTTCAGGACACTTTACCTAAAAAAATGATGTTATTGTTCAAAAATCTTGAGCTCTCGTTGCCAACTAAATGAGGCCCACTTGGGGCTAGAGGTGGGCCTTCTCTGTCCCTCATCTTCTGTTAACTGCTTCTCATTCTGCCCTTCCGTGATTTCATGTTACAGGACTGCTTTCCCCCCCAAATAATGTCCCCACCCCACCCCCAGGAAATTCATGGATCTACCCATCTCACAGTACACAACTCGCTTCATCCCACCACTAGTTTCCAGGGTTAGGGAGGGAGAAAACACCAGATTTTAAGTCTGACAGACTCTGGTCTGAGGACTGGCTTCAGCTTGAGTGAAACATAAACGTTTTTAGCTTTAGTTTCTTCACCTGTACCAGGCAACGCAGCACTTATACGATTGTTTTAGTGACTAAATGAGTTGAGATAAAATATTCGAAACGCATAGATAATGCTTGAGAATACAGCGGGCACGGCTTAATGAAAACCAACCCCGTTGCTCTTTTTTAAAAATTGTTCCCATCTTGTATCGTTGAAAATAATGTCTTCTCCTCTGAGCTGTCATAGCATTCACTTAAACTTTTTTCATATTCTTATATTTTTTTAACTTTTGGTATAATTATTAAACCTGTCATCTCTACTGGCTATAATGTAAATTCCTTGAAAGTATAAATATCTTATTTGTTTCTGTAATTTTCACAGCTCCCCTCTCCTCCACCTCCACCCCTTAAAAAAAATCTCTTTGACATGAAAATGAGTGTTTATTGACTGGGAGGATAAGTGACTTCATGACAACTGCTGCCCTGGGGGATGGGCTGATGGGGACAGGGATGGGCTCTAAGTACTTAAATGTTTTTTTAGAATACAAAATAACTCATTTATCATTTTTATATCGATTACATGTTAAAATGATTACACGTTAAAATTAGACGTAGATATGCTAGGTCTAATATATTATTAAAATTAATTTACCCCGGTTTTTTTTTTAGAAAATTGGCAGTTGCATATAAGGCTCACATTTTATTTCTGTAGGTACAGTACCTGGAGTCTGTGTGTTAATATCACTCAGCAAAAACAACAGCTGTCAAACAAACCCATTGACTTGAGAATTTACTAACTGCTGATTGGCAACAGACGGTAGCTAGTTTATTTCCTAGATTAATAGGTAAATGGGTGGATGAGCAAACAGATGGAGGATAAAAAGGGAGTTGGAAAAAGGATCAATGAGAGCACGGATTGTCTCTTTCTCGAACACTTATGCATCCCCTCGTACATTCTCTGTTAGTTAAGAGTCTTCATATGCATGTCCTACATACTAGAACTACCTAAAGAATTTAATTGGTTTAGTCTTAGTATATAGAACAGCCTCAATACTGTAATGTCTGTGACTGAAGGCTTGCCTTACATCTGTATCTTGTTTTTGTTTTATTTTCCTAGTGCAGATTTTTTTTTTTTAAGTGACCACATTAGGGAATGTCAGAGATGTTCTTTTCATCACTTTTTTTTTTTGGTGTGCATTAAACATGGGATTGAAAGATTTTGCTAATGGAATATTTATTTATATTTTAAAGTCCCTTTTTAATGGTCTTATTCTGACAAGTTTATTTTTCATTCTTTCAAAGGATATATTCTTATGAGTTTGATATGCAAACTGGTGGCAAAAGCATAGAATAAATTCTCCTTTTTCATTTTAATGGATCTATTTGGTGACTAGAGCAGCCCATTTAATCACCACACTACTGTTCACTCTATCATGGAAGTTTTTCCTTTAATAGCTTAGCATTTATCAGGCAGGCTAAATTTTGTCATTCAAATATGTGTAGAATCCCAGCATTTTTCTTTTTTAAAATATATTTAAAAGATAAAAAAAAAGACAGCAGTGATTTCCTAAGTGGATATGTTTATTTGTTATACTATTTCTATTCATGTTTAAATAACTAAATTATTATTTGAACTCTGGAAAGATTCATTTAACTCTTTTATAAACATTATACCTGCAAATTGGCAAGTTCTCAAATATGACTCTTAAAATAAAAAGGTCTTCCTGTGATAGGGTTTTTTATTCTCCTTCATTTCCTTTTGTTTCTCTTTTTTGGTTTTCTGAGATGGAAGTTCACATCATTGATTTTTCCACTTTACTTTTTCCTAAATAAGGATTTCAAGCTATAAATTTTCCCTTCCATTTCGGCATTCTGTTATCATTATCATACAATTAAAACAATTTCATATTCCCCTTGTGATTTCTTCTTAGACACATATTTGATTTTCAAATTAATTGCCTTGTGGTCAAAGAATATATACTGTATTATCTGATAATCTTAAGACCTGTTTTATAGCCAGCATATAGTATATTGTGTTGAATAGCCCATGTGTCTCTGCAAAGGGTATATATTCTGCAGTTGCTAATTGTAGTTTTCTTTAATGTGTCAATTAAATTAAGTTGGTTTTAAAGGTTATTAGCATCTTTAATAGCATTGCTTGTGTCTAGTTCTAGAAAATACTGAAAGAATGTTAAGATATCCACGATTATAGATTTTTTTTTCTGTCTCTATCTTATTTTACTTTTTATTTTAAAGCTTATTTATTTGAGAGCATACACATATAGGATTATTATGTCTTCTTGATAAACTGGCTATTTTATCATTAAGCAGTATCCCTATTTATTCTCGATTATACCCCAAGTCCTGAAATCAATTTGTTTGATAGTGAAATAAGTACACCAAATTAGTGTTTGTGCAGTGGGTCTTCATTAATCCTTTTACTTTGCAACTATGCGTCATTATAAATAAAGTGTGTCTCCTATGGACATCATATAATGGACTCTTGCTATTTTAAAAATTCTGATCTGACAGTCTGCCTTTTAATTTGGAAGTTTAGCAGATTTAAATTTAATGCGATTATTGATATGGTTGGCTTAGGTCTACTTTCTTGCTAGTTTTCTATTTGACTCATCTGTTCTATGATCCCATGTATTTCCTTTCTGCCTTCTTTCGTATTAACTAAAAAATATTTTCTTTTATATGCTCTGTTGGATTTTTAGCTATTTCTCTTTATTCTTGTTCTGTGGATTGCAGTGTGTACTCAAAGCTTATCAAAGTCTGTATAGAATTCTTTGAATGAGTATTAGATCACCGTATATATAAATAACTTAAAGTCACATATATGCATTTCCCTATGCTTCCATTCTTTTCATTATTTCTTAATATGTTATAAAACCAATGATATATTCTTATTTTCCTTTAAGAATGGATCATCTTTTAAAGAAATTAAGCAAGGAGGAAATACAGTTTTTTTATATATATATTTACCCACATTTTTATCATTTCACACATTCTTATTTCCTTCCTATAGATCTGAGTGTCTATCTGGTGTCACGTGGCAGGTCTACTTGTATCGGTCTCTCTCAGCTTTCATTTGCCTGAAAATGTCCTTATTTGGCCTTGAGTTTTTAAAAACACACTTTTCTTTATATATATTATTCTGATGGAGCATTTTGGTTGCTATTTTCCCCCCTTTTCATCAAACATGTTGCCTTATTATCTTCCAGTTTTCATTCTTTCTCGTCATGTCAGCCATCATTCTAATCGCTGTTCATGTGTAAGTAAGTTGCCTTTTGTTTTCTCTGGCTGCTTTGAAGCTTTGCTTTTAATATTTGGTATCCAACAATTTAACTATCATGTCCAGATGTGGTTTTCTTTGAATTTGGGGAAAGACAATGATACACTTTTCTCACCTTTCCTTCTTTAGCCTTAGAATGAGCAACTCCAGAAAAAGATTCAAGACGTAGGAAGAAACTCTGCCATGAACAACATATTATATTTACTCTTCCATTAATGAACAGCAAGTCTTTACTGAGCACTCACTATCTATCTGCCAGACCTTGTTCTCGGTGCCTGGAATACAACAAAAATTGTAGCTTTCTTAGAGTTTACATTCTTAGTGCAGAGGGTGGAGGTTTGCAGAGACAGGCAACATATAGCAAACACAACAAATAAGTGTATCTATAAATTTTAAGTAAATAAGGAAATAGGTACTTTTGAAAAACAGACAAAGAATGGAAAGGCGTGGGGTCTGGGGTGGGCCATGGTGGGGGTGAGTCCTCTTTGTATGCAGTATTATATAAAGTGCTCGAGCCTGGCCTTACTGAAAGGTTGGCATTTAAGCTTAATCTGAAGGGAAGTGCAAAAGCTTGGCCGGTGGCTCTTCAGAGAATGAGCATTCCAGCCAGGGGATTATCATTATTTTTTTAACTTAACAATGCCTACTAGTGTGTTTGCACTCTATTTACCATTTCTTATTTGTGTCTTCATTCACGAAATGTATTAAATTTCTATCGTGAGTCAGTGGTGGAAATACAAATATGAGGAAGACAGAGTTCCTGCTTTCAAGTTTATGGCTACTTCAAGGCCCTTCAGGTCCCAAAGAGGTAGCGGGTTGCACGTGGTGGCCTAGAATAAGGCAATGGAGAGTTAAAACAAACTGTGCGCCTTCCACAGAGCCATTCGAATTCATATCATTAAAACGCCGCCCTAGACAAAAATATACATATATATATTTGCAATTCTAATAATTCCAACTGGCCGCCAGTTTGTAACCCCTCATGAGACAGGCACATTGAAAACGAGGTGCAGTAAAACGCAGGTGTGTGATCGAGGTCTGAATGCGATGTGGAATCTGGATTCCGATGCAGGGCATGGGAAGGCTTATGGGGTCGGGTGTTGTTCCGAAGGTACAAAGATGACTTTCTGGCTGTTCCTGACAGGCTTCGTTGCATTCATTTGTGCTTAAAATTGATTGACAGTTTATTAAATGGTATTTTCCAGTGATTAAGTTAAATTATTCTAGCATCGTCCCTGTGTTATATGCCATTAAGGTTTCCTAGTTTGAATATATTCTTTAATTTTAACCATCCTTCAACAGTTTTCCTCTTGACTTTTCTATCTTCTCTCATCAGTAATGAACTCTCTTCTGCTGTGGAAATGTCCTCGCTCTAATTAGGCCAAGTCACACCGCTGCGAAGGGTAAAAGATTACGTTCTCTGTTCCCTCCATTGTACTTGTCCAGACGATAAATAGAGTCTGTAGGCCTGGTGGGTTGTCTTTCAAACCCAGAATTTTATTCTGAACATACTTTAAGAGTGTGGTCAGAGAACACAGAGGGAACGTGTACATTTGAAAATGCTCAGTCCGGGGACTGTACAGTCACAAATATGGTGAAAAGAATTATAATTCAATGTCTATTGATAGAAGCTCTTAAAGCATGTTCGTGATATAAATGATGACACTTTATAGTAATGGCAAACTTATGTGTCATGTAGCATATTTTCAGGCTATCTAGACTGACATATGACTTCATCATTGTTCATATTTTTGTCATAAGTTTACATAATTACCCTTATAGTGCAGATAGTAAAAACTTAAGAAATATTAGTAATTACAAGGTACTACAGGGAACAAGCCTCTAACTAAAACTAAAGAACAATTTTAGAAATCTACTCTGTGGACTCTTGTATAATTTATAACTTTCAGGAAGAATGTCTCTTTTTTCTTATAGGGAAACTCAATTTATGAAATTTAACAATTTGGAAATTTTACAAATCACGTAAAAGATATATGAGCTTTATTTGAAAATCAGGGCTTGAGTTCACAAGCAAACTGCCACCAGTCTAGTTCCATCTCTGATTCTAGTCTTCCAACAAGGACCATGTGGAGATTAATTTTACAGCTGGTAGAGTACCCTACTGATGTGTGTCACACTGAAAAAGGGGCATTGATCTCCTTATAGTTTTTTGTTGGCTGTAGAAGTATTGAATGCTCATTGCAAGAACATGTGAAATACAGAAGATTTAATGCATGCAAGTAAAAAGACTTACATTTCTGTGTTCAGAGGTAGTCACTTTTAATGTTTTCATACTCAAACTGTCTTCAGGAAAGTCGTATCAATTTACATTCTGTGTTCATGCTCCTTAGCAATACAAATATATATTTTTTGCAACGAAAGTTATTGGGACAGTAAGATTTACTTTTTAGAGTTTGAGTTCTATGCAGTCTTTGTACCCATTCTGTGCATTAAGTGATATCAGGAAGACCAGCCAAAATACATGCTCTTTTCTGATTTTTAGACTGTTCCTTTGAGATTGGCTGACTTACATCAGCATATTCTTGTAAACTCAGCTCTTAAGTAAAAGTATAACTTGTTTTTCATTAGATCTAATATCTTCTTGGATTAACACATTCTTAAATGAAAATTGTCGTTTCTGTGCACATTGCCGATATTTCACAAAGGGAAGAGCAGATGAGGTCAATCATGCACTTCTTTATCATCTCAGGGTAAAATCGGTTTTACAGTAATAAGGCTTCTGTTATACAATTTCTATCAAAGACAGACATGAATGACTAATTTCATGGCTTTGTTCCTACTTATCCCATGCTGGCGTATGAATGTTTGACTTCCCTGAACTACGATAAAGTTCTTGGCCACTCACCATGTGCTTGATTCAATAAGTAATAAAACTTACAGACCTAAAATAAATCATTATAACCTATTAGATGTCCTTTTACATCTAAACATATAAATCAGAACTGGGAAACTGAAATATCTGCTTTGGCTATTTAGTAAGGTGTCTGATAAAGGCAAGTATCTCTGTAACCAGATCTCCTCTCCTTTTAAATTTAGTACATCTTCAAGGCTGTGATATAGCCCAACGCTTGAAGTTCTTTCCACAGCTGCTTTTTGTTGTTGTTCAGAATTAGTTTGGGGAAGGTAGTGTTTTTGTTTGTTTTAATTAGGTGTAACATGAGAATAGATTATCTTAAAAAGTTGTTTAACCCTAGAACAGATAAGCATCATGTAAGTTTTTGTTGTTGTTTTTTATATTAAGCTTCCACATTGACCTAGACCTTTTTCCCAGATAGTTAAGTGAAGCGTTTGCCAGATTGTCAGGGCCCATCATCTTGTGGTGAACAGAGGAAATTTCGAGTCACTGAGCAACTACTGCGCGGGCCCGGAAACAGTGTTTGTGGCCTGTTGTACTGGCTTCTGATTAGCAGAAATAGAAAGCAAAATAGTTACTCTTCTTTCTTATAACTGAACAGAGGGAGGAAATGAACCTAAATTTAGACTTTTGCTGTCACTGAGAGCTTGCTTATTTTACCAATGAAGAAATTAATCCTGAAAAGTCAAGCTATTTGTCCAGAATTACCATAAAAAAAAATCACTCAACTATCTCTCTGATCAACCCTTCTAATCTTACAAAATCGTCAAATGATTTTAAGGAAGGGATAATAAAGGTAACCTGGAATAAAAATGTTCGTGTTTCTGAGAAATACATTTGTAATAAAAAAAGGAGAGTGAAATCAAGAATTTGTTATTAGAAATAATTGAACGAAACTTTGCCTTTTGACAAAAAACTACTAAAATGATTTCTCACTCAAAGAAAAGCAACTAAAATGTAAGAACCAAAACCATAAAACTTCTAGAAGAAAACATAGGCAATAAACTCTCTGATATTGTTACCAGTAATTTCTTTTGAGATATATTTCCTCGAGCAAGGGAAACAAAAGAAAAAATAATGGAACGACATCAACTAAAAAGTTTTGTACAGCAAAGGAAGCTATCAACAAAACGAAAAAAGAACCTACTGAATGGGAGAAGATACTTGCTTATGATACATCAGATAAAGAATTAATATCCAAAAAATATAAAGAACTCATACAGCTCAACAACAAAAAAATGAACAATCCAATTAAAAAATGAGCAGAAGACCTAAACAGATATTTCTCCAAAGAGGAAATACAGATGGCCAATGGGCATATGAAAAGATTCTCAGTCAATAATCATTAGAGAAATGCAAATTAAAACTACAATGAAGTATTACTTCACATCTGTCAGAATGACTATCATCAATAAATGAAAAAAAAAAAACAAGTGTTATTGGTGAAGATTTGGAGAAAAGAGAACTCTTATATACAGTATTGATGGGATTACAAATTGGTACAGCCACTATGAAGAGCAGTCTGGAGGTTCCTCAAAAAATTAAAAATGGATATACTTGTGACCCAAAATACTTTTCCGGGTATTTATCTAAAGAAAACCAAAATAATAATTCGTAAAGATCTATACATCCCTAGTTCATGGCAGCACTATTTACAATAGCCAAGATACGGAAGCAGCCTAAATGCCCATCAACAGACAATTGGATAAAGAAGTTATGGTTCATATATACAATGGAATACTACTCAGCCATAAAAGAAATAAATGAAATCCCACCATTTGCAACCGCATGGGTGGACCTAGAGGTTATTATGATGAGCAGACTAAAGTCGGAGAAAGATAAATACCATATGATTTCACTTGTATGTGGAATCTAAGGAACAAAAAGAACTAATCGAAAGCAGACTCACAAATACAGAGGACAGTCAGGTGATGGCCAGAGGGGAGGGGTGTAGGAGCCTACGAGAAAGGGGTTAAGGGTTAAAGAAGTACAAATTAGTAGTCAATAGATGGTCACGGGGCTGGGGAGCATGGCATGGGGAACGCAGTCAGCAGTAAAGTAATGACTGTGTAGAGCCAAAGAGGTGATAGCGTAATCAAGAGGATCATTTTATAAACTATATAAATGTTTAACTGATGTACTGTATACTTGAAACTAATAATAAAATAAAATGCTAAAAGAAAAGAAAAGCAACTAGCATTAGTGATATCTTTACAGCTGTGAGTTTATTTGGTTTCTTCCTTAGCAAGGATCTTGTCCAGGTTTTCATGAAATTTATGGTCACTGAGAGTTCACATCTTAATGTAAGAATCTTGAAATAACTTGTACCCTTGGTACTTACATTCATTTTAGAAATATTCATATCCGAAATACATAATGTAGAGTGAATCCCAAAGGTCTTTATTTAAACTAGTCATTCTAAGCCTGGGACCTAGGTATCTCTTGTAAAATTCTCTTCTGGGGGTGGGGGTGCCAGATTTCTTTCCAATGTAAAACATCTGGTAAACTCAGAACCTTAGGGACCTATATATCTTGAAGATCTAGGAAGAGTTTTCGTTCAATTCCTTCACCCCCAATGCTGTGACCTATAGACATGCAGAGCTATTCTCAGGATTTCTGAAAATTTCTAGGATATTTTCTGTACCTCTACCTTTTAGAGTTCTATTTCCTGCATGTTTTTTATGTGGCATGGATGTGAAAATCAGTATCATCTTTGAGTCCCCTCAAAGGCCACTTACACAAATCATGATTTACTAGTACTTGTTATGAAAAGTGCATTTTGGGAAAGGAATTTATAAAGCAGGAACAAAAACCGGCAAAATGGAACAGAGGTTATATAACCTCTCATATTGCAATATCTTTTGGGCTCTCTAACTCCTTAGTGTTTATGAAGGTTGAATCTCTTGCTAGCTCTCTCTCCTTTTTCCCCTCTAGTCTCATATTCTTCTCTTCTTCAAGGGGGTAGAATGCTTCTCTCCCAATACTCTGAAGTTGAAATATATTTAGCTTTTATGAACTTGCACTCATACTATCAGACATTTAAGATATTCTATAAGCAAAGATAGTTCCCTTCTATCTTTCAACTAAGGAATCGTGGTGTCAGAGTAAACATATTTTTTCCCCACCACGTTACAATAAAAATTTCATATTAAACTATGACACCCACACACTGTATTTACACAGGCCTTAAGTAAGTTATTCCTTCTCATCTGCAATTTTGCATAATCGTTTGGAATACAAAGCATCAGTGTATATACCTTGCTGACCCTCGAGACAAAAGTACATAAAATCGATGAAGGCTTAAGTGTACCAATTACTGCAGCACCTTAGGAAGCAGAGCAGCAGTGAGTGAGTTAGTTGTGATGTCTCATCTTAAATTGTGCATCTGTATTGCCAGGCAGTTCTAGAAGCTGCTGGTTATGACTATACGGCATGGCATCATGTTTGAATTTACTTAGCTGTTGTTAACAGGATGCTTCCTGTTTATTTTCACAACAAAATTCTGCCATGTTTATGGATAGTACTTTTGCATTTTCTTGCATACCAATAAAAAACGTCAACTCGAATGATTACTTTGTTGCAGTGATAGAGATGGATATAACACAATGGCAGCAATGTATATTGTGCAAATCATTATTTTCAAGATCTCAATATAAACCGTTGATTTATTGACTTTATTAAGAAGGATCATAACAATTCAACCAAGTGGGACACCGATACAATGATGTTCAAGGTTAGGGCATATTTTTAATAGAATGCTAAACACATTTGAATTGTCTAACTTGAATTCTTCTTGTTCTTAGCATTCTGTTAAGTTTCTGATGCATATGCAATATTAAAGAAACCTTGTGAGAGAACAAATGTTCACAGAATGTCATATGCATCAAGTGAGAAAAATTGTACCAAGACCAGAAGCACAAAGAAGCTTCAGCAGGAGTCCTTGTCATGACTTGATCAGTTCTTGAATTCATGAGATGAGCCAGATAGAAGATACCAAAGCCAACTCTGTTAACGTGGGTGTGTCATCCAAATGATTCCAGTGGCTCCGATGCGCAGAGTCACTGCACAGAGATATTTGGGTGGCACATTGAACAGAAAGTAATTGAGGAATATTTGCTCTGGAAAGCATTTCAGTGACCTATGAAAGGAGTTGACTTGCTTGGCCCCATCAGGCTCATCCGTGATTTCTGAATCAGAGCTGGATTGCTTTGCCGGGGCGATGTCTTTGTATGCTTTCTAGAAAGCCCCTCAGAATGATGTATCATGCACTTGCTGAGAAGCAGTTGCCCATAAACTTAAAGGTTCCATTTTCTAGTGTGGCAGTTGCTGAAATTGAACAGAGGACTTGCTCTAATCATCACTTCTGTACCCTTCTTCAAAGCGATTGATATCGAACGCATCGCCTCTTTTTGTGTGTCCATGGGTGGCCTTTTTGTGACTGGATATTTATTTATATGTTCAAAGGTAGAAAGAAAGAAATCAGGTTGTTTTTTTTTTTCCTACCATAGAGCTGAAATTTAGAACACTTTTTTGTATTGGAAATACTTGTTTCAAGAAATAAGGGGATGAACATTGCAAGTGAAATCATTGAATTTTGGAGCACATGGCATTTTCATGCCTGACCATTTTTCCCTGGAGAGCTTACAGAGAAAAGGAATATATTCTGGATCATTTGATTGAAATAGGAATTCTACTTACAATAGTAATATGATGAAACGTGGTCACAATGAGTTTTGAGGCAGGACTCCAAACTGAATTTTTTTTCAAGGCAACAAAGCCAGAGGATTTTTTGATGTGCTCACTTAGCGTCATTTCTTTAACTGCTACAGACAGCGAAGGAAGGCTGTTCATTCAGGAAATATTTACTGACTCTGACTATGCGTCAGACACTGTAGAAGATAATAATGATGGGCATAGCCAGGACAGACGTCGTCCGTGCCCCTGCTCGTTTCATGGGTCAGTCCATCTTTGCGTGAATTAGCATTTACCCCAATTTGTCTTCTGTATCTTAAACCAGTGGTTCTCGAACTTTAGACAGGAATCTGCAGGGCTTTTTAAACTGTACGCACTGAATTCTATCCTCAGTTTCTTCTTCTTTTAAATTATTTAATTAATTTTTCCAGCTCTATTAAGCTAGAATGGACAACATAAGGTTGTAAGATATTTTACAACATGATGATTTGATATATGTATACATTATACAAGGATTCCTCAATTGAGTTAATTAACACTATCATCTCTCACATTTATTTATTTATTTATTTTTTGGTGAGAACATTTAAGTTCTATCTTAGCAAATTTCAATTATACAGTTATACAGTGATTTCAGCAGTTCTGAGGTGAGGCGTCTGAACTTCTGTTTCTGATAGTTGTCTAGGTGATGCTGCTGGTCAGGAACCACGACTGCAAATGAACATCAGAAACTGCCTGATGGTGATGATGACAGGTGTCAATATTAAACAGTAGATCACAGGATTCACTGAACAAATGCTACAGCAGAAGAGTCACTGTTTCAGTAAACTTCAAAAAATGGGCTACTTTTTGTGTGTGCCCAAGACACTGTGACATTAAAACACTTCTAAATTGTCAATTCTATCTTTATAATATATCTAACTTTCAAAGAACTACCAAATTGGGCAGTTTTTGATGAGACATTCAAAATTATTTTTTTGGAAATGAAAGGAGTACACGCTGTAGATTTAAATATTGAGAAGTAATAGCATCGACTTTATACTCGATCCCTATTGACTATAAATGATTCATTTGATTATATGATTTATTCATATTTCAGGGCTTCTATTTTGATTTTTTCTGCCGTTACCAAAGTATCTACAGTCATCCTTGCTCGCGAATTATTTATTAATTTTTCTTTCTCCTGATATATAATAAAAATAGATCGTGGCTCAGAGCCCTCCGCTCCCTTTCTCTGGCAGACTCCTTCGTTCCTATTCTTCTGTGTTGATAACTCACCTTATACAGCAGACATATAATATTTCAGAAATAAACTTTATAGTATTCTGCAGCGCACTCTTTCCTCCTGAAATCAGAAGTAACACACTCCAATACACCCTACAAGGGTCTGATCATTGATGTACTTGACTCAAGGACACGAGTCTCAGGGGGCATGATGGGAAATGTCTGAAAAGCCCTTTCGATTATCACTGATTGGAGCCAGGCTTCTGTTTCTCTGGGTTTCAGGTCATATCTAAAAGTCAGAAAGCAGGAATAATCTCTGGTTCTTTAGTAAGGTAGCAGTAGTTTTTCACCTTCTACATACAGTATTTCTAACTAAAAGACGTGTAAGAGATGCATACAGTTGATTCCTGAGAGCTGGTTTAGCGCACCAAAAGAGACTTGCAGCTTTGTTTGTTCGTTTGCTTTCAGGCGAGTGAGCTAGCACTAAGAAGGAAGAGAGTCCTCAGGTTTTCAGTATTGGTCATTCATGTCAGCAAAAAGAAAGTTCAGAGTTAGGTCTTTTCCAAACTACTACCTTCCCACTCCCACATAATGTATTAAATCTCTGTCTTTCATCACTGCAGAAATAACTCAGAAACTCAAAAGAAGCAACATACCAAAAGCAGTTCCTGAGCTCCTTAGAGGCAGGCACCATTTTTTTTTTTTTTTTTAACTCTGCAAACCTTAGCAGAGTGCTTGGTTAGTAACAAGCACTAGCGGTTTCTGTGCCTTTACAGAGGACAGCTGTTCAGGAAGGGCCATCCTAGCTCCAGGACCCCCCTGGATGAGCCCAGGCCTCTGTTGGAACTGTGAAACATTTGATTTTGTCCCTCTGCTTAATCTTGCTTTCCTCCCTCCTTAACTAATCTTGTTCCTGAGAGCATGCTGCAACCAACCTCCTGAGTACAAATCTCTAGTTCAGAGACAATATTTAATACATAGGATCTTAAATATTGCATTTTGCAAAATTTGGAAATTTAGCCACTATTTCACAATAGTGCCCTTCAAAGCAACATGAAGTAATTGGCGTTTATTCAAAAACATCAGTCTTATTTTGCCTGAGGGTGCTATTAAACTAGATGATTCATTAGACTCTTTAACTTCCTAGAAATTACTCTGCATTAAAATGACCTTGACTTAGCTGTGACCCTTGTCACAGAGTTTTGAGATACAGTACAAGTTCTTTTGAGGAGTTCTCCCAGACAGCTCTGTAAAGTTGGTGTGGCCTCTTGGCCAACTTTGTTTTTTGTACTTTTCACCAAAAATGGAGATATGTGCCTTCGATCTCATGTCATCAGGTGTGTTGAACTTATTTTTTTTATCCCCGAACTTCCTTAGTACCTCACCTGGGATTCCTTAGTACAAGCAATTCCCACACATTCTGCGTCATCACGTGGCCAGGAGAACATGACCCTTGAACCTGGAATAATAACGCCCGGTCTGTGGTCCCAGCGAAGCCCCTGGCTCAGGAGAAGCAGAGGCAGTGAGGAAGACCGTTGTTGTATGTGCTCGCTCTCCACGGGGCCTCAAGAGCTTACATTTTGCTGCACAACATTTTTTTGTTCTCATTACACATGATTAAATGAGAGCATCTAAATGTACAAATCACAGAAATCAAGATGATTAACCTCAGATTCTTCAGCATGCCCCAGAACAGCTATTATTAACAGTGGGCTGTGTGCCCTGGTTTTAGAATGAAGCTCCTGTTTTCTTATAGCTTAGTGGGCTTCAAATGGGTTTACAGTGCCCTTCCCACTGGTAAGATCCCATTCTGAATTCTAGAAGATGCTTCTTTTTAGATATTGCTTAAATGGGGCAAGTTAACCTTCAATAGCTATTCTGAATCGGGAAAAGCTATTTCATGGGCTATTATAATCACATTTGTGATCACTATCATTACAAGACAGAGAAATATATAACTCTAGAACAGCAAGTACTAAAAAACAACACAAATATGAAACCAGAATTAAGTTATAATAGCACGCTCTCTCTTCTCTCTCTTCTCTCTCTCTCTGTCTCTCTCTGTCTCTCTTTCTGTCTCTCTCTCTCTCTCTCTCTCTATATATATATATATATATATATGATATTGATTTTGAAATAGAAAATATTATAATTTGGGTTACAATTTTAAATGGTGTCACTGTAAATCAGGAAATGAAAGTGAAATGTCACTAATTATTTATCACACACATTTTTACCTTTTTGGGTAGAAGAAAAAAAGAAAATGTCAGATTTGTTGTGTTTCATGTTTATATATTTCGTTTACGTTCAAGTAGGAGAAATATGAGCTTATTTTATTCTCTCATCTCATGAATTTAGCACACAGTTTTGCATTTTGTTACTAGTTTACTAGTTAACTTTCCCTTCCCTCCTCAATCTTTTTTTTTTTTTTTTTTTTTTTTTTTTTTGTCTTTTTGATATAACTGAAAAAAAAAAAGGCAAGGCTTCGGCACTCACGTCCAGCCACACTGGGCCTGAGACTTTTTCGACTGTGCTGAGGACCGTAATTAGTGAGCAGGCCCCCCAGAGGAGAAGAGAATTGATATTAACATTTTTCCCCTGATGTCGGCTGGCCCGGAATGTGGAGGCAACTGTAAATGTTGGGGGAAATGGCTCCGAGGACCTAGCAGCGTGATGGTAGCAGCTGGTTCTGAGGTAGCTATATCCACAGCGACAGGAATGGCCTGTCTCGACATAAATCCCAGCCTGTCCTCAGCACTGCTAACAGATGGCAGCCTCATGGCAGGACTTGTTTTATGGCACAGATTTTATATGCAGTCGGAGCAGCCAACCTTGGGTAAAATGTGACCGTAATGACACCATCGCGTTCCTTACCCCTGAAAAGCAAAAATGAGTTTTTTACATACGCGTTTTAGTGCGGCGCCTACAACATCACTTCTTTCTCTTCACCGCTTCATTCTAAATTTTGTTGGCGGTAACAAAATCACAAATGGGTTTGTTGAGCAAATTAGTCAGCAATTTAGGGAACCGATATGAGTTCATCAAGACGCCCATAATGGGCTAGATTTTCAAAAGACGTGTCTAGAAGATGGAATGCTGGAACAGTATCAGACGCAAGTGAAAAGAAAGGGTATTAACTGAATTGTGTCTGGACTAACTCAGAAGAATATGGGCATTTGAAAAGACAAATAGGTAAATGAACAAAATGGGCTCAGAACAGTGTATTATTTAATTATTTGAGCCTAATTTATTTCCTGCTTCATTTCTTATTGTTAAGAAATACCATGCTCCAACTAAAAAAAGGTAGAAAAAGTATATTAAGAGGAACCAACCATAATGATAATAACACACATATTAAGAAGAAATAAAATGTGTGAAAAATATATTAAAAGCATACCTAACTGCTTAAAATGAGTTCAAGATTCCAGGCAAACACCAGTGACAGATCAGCGCACTGAAAATAGTTGCAGATAACACCTCACTTGTGTGTGTCTAGAATTTTGAACTAATTTTAAGTATATAGATGGTACAGCCTTGGCGGTGCAACTCAAATGGGTAGGAAGACCTTGTTTTCTTGTTTTAAAGGGGAAAACAAAAACTACAAGAGTCAAAAATGGAGCATGATGCATTAAAAGTGAATGTACAAGGCTTTATGTACATTCTAGTTTCCAGAAAAACCAAGGGCTGCATCATAGCTAAGACTTATTTGATATCAGTATTGTGTTCATTTTCAGAGAGAGATTTTACACTGACATTGATGGAGCAGGTTTTATAACAACTAAAATGATGAAGAAAAATGAATAAATATTATGTGAATTAGACAAAAAAAAATTTGCAATATTTAGCCCAGAAAAGATGAGGAGAAAAATGGCTACTTCAGATATGTGAAAGGCTGTCATATGGGTGATGGTTTAGACTTCATTTCTGTTCTCATTCCACTGGGCAGAAGAAGAAATTGCAAGTTGAAGTTCCAAGTAAACAGATCTCCACTCAGTGTTGGCTCAGAAGGGTTCTGTGAGATTACCAGCTATTTAAAGTAGAAATGGACAGCTTTCTGAGATAGTAAACATGTTCGAATGCAAGGCGAAGTCAGTTGTTGCGATTGCATGGTGGAATTCTGGTATTACATGAGAGATTAAATATGATGACATCACATCTCTGCTCCTGAAATCTGATGTTTGGTTTGGGGGAGAGTGTTACTTAGGACTTGTTCAACAACTACAGCATGGAGTAGGGTTGTTGCATTCGAATAGCACAGTTCATTCAGGGAATTTTTCCACATGTTATAAATAGAGGCAGCATTTAGGAGAAAAGCTAAAATGTCTTTCAGTTTCGTAGATGGTACCCTGTAAAAAACTATTGATTAACCCAACATCATTGCAACAGATGGCACAACCCAGTGTTAGACCAGTAAGCGTTACCAGGGCGAGGCTGCCAGTCCAGAAATTGCAAACAGGTGGCAAAAGTTCCCCAGGGGGCACTTGGCATCTGTAAGTAATCAGTTACTGTAAAAACCCTGGTCAGACACAAATTAGCGTCATTGCTGATGACATTTTTAATAGCCGAAGGACCTCACAGCTTTATTTAATTAGAATTGTAACATACTATATACATGGAGCTGATCACCTTTGCCGAGTGTTTGCTTCTTTTCTATTTCGTTAGCCTGAGTTACAATATACCAGACATTTCATTTCCGTAATGCGCAAGGATTGTAAACACAGGATGGAAGACAAGATGCACCGTCTGCACTGCTCCAGTTTCTCTGTTGCGTTTTCTCTGCTTCTTCCATTCATCCATAACCAACCCTTAAGGAGAAATCAAATACATCTGTACTTGGTTTCTGTTCAGTGGAAATTAAATCCCACAAAAACCAAACCGTGGTTTGAACTGAAAAGGCTCATTTTTAAAGTGTATTACTAGCCTTTCTGACATTATATTCCCCTGCCTTCTTGCCCCTTCCCGATGGATATGGAAGCAAATTAAAGTTTACTCATTGGGGAATTGATAGATAAAGGATGGATAAAGACTTAAATTGCCAACATTGTCCAAAATTGTTGTTTTCCAAGCCTGGTCTTGTACTTCAAAGCTTCTTTGGAAAATGTGGTGGAGAATGAGAATTTTGTGTAAAAGCCAGACTATTCAGTTTGGAAAGAAATGAATAGCTTGGATCCCTTTAAGCATGTCATGGGAACATTTCTGTAGATTCCTGTATGCCACTGGCCAAC
Organism: Rousettus aegyptiacus; assembly: GCF_014176215.1. Taxonomy (NCBI): domain Eukaryota; kingdom Metazoa; phylum Chordata; class Mammalia; order Chiroptera; family Pteropodidae; genus Rousettus; species Rousettus aegyptiacus. The sequence goes on along the minus strand of NW_023416285.1, from coordinate 87,542,666 downwards.
ATTTCAGTTAATATGGTAAGATAATTTTTCCTCTGATTATACTCTGGGTAATTTGTCAGAAAAGCATTTGCTTTGTTGAAACAGTAAGTTACTGTACTTAGAACAATCGAGACTGGCCATAAAACAGGATGCAGATAAATATAAGGAAAAAAAGCAGAATGATTTAAAATACTCTGTTTTAGAAAAATGAATAATATGTGAAGTCAAAGGACAATGTACTGCATACGATCCAGAGGTCTATTTATATATACTTTTTTCTGTTTTCTCTGTAGTAGTATGGAGAACTTTACAGCAAAAGTCTGCTGCATATAGTGGCTAAAATTTTAATTGAAATCAAGAAGTTGCAGGCAGAGTGGGTAGAATTCAGATCTTATTCCTATAGTTGTCCATCAGCCTGCCTCTGCCCTCCCTTTCCCTCCCCCTCCCCAGGAGAAATTTTGTCTTCACGTGTTGCATTGTTTCTTACTAGGCATTGATCGATTATCTAAAATGAAGAAAGCAGTTTGTATTATTGACTTTGGTCAAGACCTTCGTTTGTATTTTATTAGTTTATTTGGGTAACGAATGGCTGATCTATTGTTAGGGACCAACTTTCGGCTCATGACAGTCCTCATACCTTTTATGCATCGACTGTCTACCTAATCAGAAGCCTGGTTCTTGTTGAAACATAGGAACAGTAAGCCAATTGGCAGATTACAGTGACATTTCCAAGACAATTCACAGGAGAAAAATAAAATGAAGAAACAGAAATAGACAGTGATGCTTTGTGTTGTGGGTAACTGTAATGTGAATTTACGCCTTCTATTTAAGAAAGGTCTGGATTACCTCACATAATCCTTCAGATTTCATAGCCGTTGCTAACTGTGAAGCACATGTAGTAATCTAATGAAGACATTACCTTGGCTTATTCTTTTAATTTGGAAGACATTTGTGGTTTTTTTCCATTGGTTTCATTGCACAGATACAAAGGCCTATTTTAGACCTTCGTGACTATGAGATTCTCAAATCCTCTCTTGCATGGCTCTGTAGCCCCCAGGGTCACCATTGGGATGCAGGAAGGGATTTCTGGGGAATGAGATGCGACATGCAGGCACCTCCACGTGAATGAGCCTGTTGTCCCACCGCTGCCCCCAAGTAGTCTTGAAGGAGACCCAAGGCAAGTAGACTAAACATGTCCTATCACGGGAGTCTTGCTCTGAGCTTCAGTCCAGCATCATGGAAGTATTCATCAGAAGTTGGCTTAGACTTAAAAATATAAAACCCTTCGGACATGTTGGGATTAAGCCAGGCAGTTGTTCCAGTATCTTCGAGTTCTGATGGCTCCTTTCTCTCAGCCTTTGTAAGATTGTTGAGCTTACATGATTTAAAAAATAAGACTAATTTATAGTGTAGCCAATTTATAATTATTTTATAGATTTTAAAGGTGTTAAACCATGGGGATTAATTGTTTCTTTTTGAATCCTGCTTTTTGTTTCTATTTTTCAAGAAGCTATTAGAGAATGAGAGGGGTGAATAAATCATGGTTTTACTGTGCTAATGATCACATTATGAATGAGTTGTTTTAAGAGGTGAAAATCACTGACTGCAACCAAGTTTTACAGCTACCTATATATTTGGATCTGTCACGCAGTCTCTACTCCCTGTAAACATAGTGGGAAAATTCTGTAAAAAATAAATAAAGGGGCCGAGATGAGGGATCTATGATTCCTCGAGGCAAGAGAGGTAAGTTGCCTATCTTAATGAGTCAGCAGCCTGTTTAAGGGGTCGAATATTAAGGTGGAGATTGCTGTGCTCAGAACTCGAGGACACAGAAAAATGAACAATGCCTGGGCAGCAGAAAGACATTGGAGATTTTCTGCATTCAGCGGTTTATTGGGTGACTGTGTGTTGTCCTAGACTTGTGCTTGGCACGTGTTTTTCTCATTTATTCATCTCTCAGCAAACATTTATTAAAACTTAGGGAGTAGGAAAGCAGTTTATTTTAGCTATAAGGTCTGAAAGGGATATTGGGACATCATTTGGAATGGCCTTGAGTGTCAGACTAATAAATCCAGCCTGGATTATCCTGTGGATAATTTAGAGTCAGTAGAAGTCTTTGGTCAGGCCCTCTGACTGTCAGAAGCACACAAAGGTAGACCAGGATAAGGGGCGATGGATGCAGAGGCGCAGGTAAGCCCTTAGGATACAAAAAACACATAACTGTGGTGTGAAAGTTGAAATTAAAAGGGGGCGGCACACTTAATTAATTGGTTGGAGAAACTTGAGTTAATTAATATGTCCTAGGTGCTTTTCCCACACTGGCCAACAGATGCATTTAAAAAATCCCTACTCCCTCCCTTCTTAGGATGGATTGAAAGAGGGAACATGTTGAAAATGGGAGAGGCATTAGTAATTTTGATTAAGGAGAAACCTATAAATAAGATTTTATTAACTTTTATGAAGGGGCAATGCAGGAACTCTCTCTACTCAAAGGTAACAATTTAAATCAAACTTAGAGTCCTTAAATTTGAATTTAAACTTTTTTTTCTTAATATGCCGTGGATAATTTCTACATATATGTTGCAAATTGAATGCATCAGATTTGTCACATCAACTGCAGATTTCACCATTTGAAAACAAGATAGATATTTTCATCGTTTAACATCCTTCAGGGTTTTAGAATACATATGATCCTTTCTCTCTAGAGGGAACTCAGCCATTGTTGTTATATGTGCAGTAACTACCATAATGTAAAGGGATTTAGTAGGCAAAGAAGGATATTGCTCAAGGATATTTCAGCCTCTCAAGTTCTAATTAGGAATTTCTAATTTCTACTTGGAACCTAAAACTAGCACACAGAGCTACGCGACAAAATTGCTTTGGTGGATTCTGTGGCGTCAAAGGGCATAGGTTTCAGGTTTACCTTCCGAGACACTCTACTTTCGCCGATCCAGAGTAAAGTTATAATAATGGAATTTCCCCTCCGATGATGAATTACCAGTCTGTGAGGAAGTGGTTAGGGAATGGCAGCCCATCGTCCAGAAAACCCCGAGGACAGCCATTAGTAAGCACTGTCTGGTTGAGCCCCTGTCATTACGGAGGCCGAGTGCCCTGGGAGAGCGTCACTCTGCCTCCATCCGACATGCAGAGCAGCCAGCGAGAGAATGAATGAGAGAGTAGAAAAGAACTGCCAGAAACACACTGAAGGAGGAAGTCTTCGTTTGGAACAAAGAATAAATAAATAATTAAAATGAGAACATTTCATATTTTAAGGGAGTTGTATAGGTGAAACTAAGGAATCGTTATTTGTACTCAGTTCGATTAACTTGTAGAAAGTAAGATGTATTCATTTTTGTACATAATATTTAAAAAATTAAAATATTTAATTAAGTATAAAACTTAATAATATTTTTAAAATATTTTCATATTCGAGAGCCTGAAAAGAGGAAAGCAGGATTGGTAGAGGGCATCAACAGTTTGCCTTTTGAAATTATTTTTGAAAATTTGGAGAATAGTTCACCATGTCCAGATTACAACACTGTTCCTTTAAGTAAAGTGTATGTCACATTTCCATCGGGAAGTAGGCGAGTGGCCAGTTTCTCTTGCAGTTCCACAGCCCTCAACAAAATCAACTCTTGCTGCACCACGAGATGTAAATTGTTAGTTACCCAACCAGCAAGTGGTTCCTGTGGCTCTGGGAGGGCTGTCAGCCAGTCTGTGGGCTGAAAAGTTGGCGACGAAGCCACATGAACATGGAAGCATGAAGTCACTTAAAGGCCATCTTCACATGCTGATAGCCGTGGGACCCTTGGCGCTAAGGAAGAAAGGAAAAAGAAATATTCCTGGTGCTTACTGTATCAGTAAGTGAAATAGACTGTACGTGGGGAGAAAAACTTTCACAAGGAATATAGGAAAGATAAGTTAGGACTTAATTTCCGAATCTTACGGGCTTCTAGTTAGCCTGTAAATGTCATATTCATGAGTCTTGGCAACTTGCAGACTCCATGGGGACAGACACCAGGTCCGGTTTTACTCATCGTCATACCTTTGAGAACTTAATCAATATTCAATAGATTTTTGTTAAATGAATGAGCGAACAATTATCTAAAATTTTAAGGCTGCAATTATGTTTAATAACATCATTATGCCAGATTAGATAATAAAGCAATGAAATATTCTGGTCCTGATTCTTAAAGGCGACTTGTTGAGGGGCCTGGAAATGTTTGCAATTCCGAGTCACTCAGGTTTTTCATGATTAAATGGAATTTGTTCGACTAATTTATTGTTATTTGTATTTTCAGGAGAAGTAGCGTGGACAGGTTGTTTAGAGAGTTGAAAAGCTATCATCAGTCCCCATCCAGAGCCCCCTCTTTTGTCACTTTCTAAAGGCAGCTGTTCCACTCCTTTTTAATTGTTTCTCTTGATGTTATCTACACAGATCTAAATAATATGCTTAGGGCGCTAGCTCTGGCTTACCAATTTTAATAATTATCTTTTAAATACAATGGAAAAGGAGATTTTAGCCCTTTAAATTAGCTCCGTCCCCCTATTTATTATGCACCATCCCTCTGACTTAATGATATGCCCGGAGTGTCTGGGCCTGGACATCAGCATTCCAGGAGGTCCGTGTGGGACGGGGCAGAGGGCAGGTATTTCCACAGTGAAATGATAACCTTTTAAGTAATTTTCCTATCCCAGGGCAGTGCCCCTGCTTTCACTGCCTGATGTCCTAGTCAATTTGAGTAGCCATAACAGGATGTCGTGGACTAGGTGATTTCAACAAGAAACTTGCTTTTCATAGTTCTTGAGTCTGGTCAAATCCAAGGCCAAGGTGCCAACAGTATGGGTGAGATCTTTCTTGCTGGTTTGCAGATGGCCTCGTTCTTGCTGTATCCTCCCATGGTGGAAAGAGAGATTCATGTTTCTTCCTCTTTTTATAAGGGCATCAGTCCCATGTATAAGGGTCCTTCCCTCATGACCTAATCCAACCTCATCTCCTGAAGGCCCCACCCCAAATGCCAGCACATTCGGAATTAGGGCTTCAGCATAAGAATCTTGGAAGGGGAATTACAAATATACAGTCCATAGCACCTGGTGTCTCCTCTGTTTTACCCTTACCAGGTAACAGCCTGCAGCTCTCTGTTAAAGTGCGCAGATTGTCTGGTGGTCCAGCTACTGTTTAATCCTCAGTTTTCTGTCCTACCTCCGCCCTCACTCCCTGATGTAGCTGGTTGATCCAATTTCTAGGCAAGTCAGCTTTTTATTTTCCTGACAGCTAAAATTCTGTAGTCCTTTTCGCCTCCATTTTATTTGTGTTTGGGGGTTTTATGACATTTAAAGATCCCCATATTCTGGTTTCCAGGGGTTTTACAGTAAGAGCAGGAGCAGTGTGTAGATATGCGTCATCATTTTCAGCCAGAAGTAGACAAATTTTTTTTCTTCTTAATTTTATTTATCTTTTATGATGACATTGGTTAACAAAATCCAGTAAGTTTCAGGTGTGCAATTTAACAGTGAGATATATATATATATGTGTATATATATATATATGTATATGTATATATATACACATGTATATGTATGTATATATACATACATATATATGTATACACACACACACACACATATATATATTGCATTGTGTGTTCACCTCCCAAAGTTAGATTTCTTTCTGTTACCGCATATTTGACCTCTTTTACCACCCAGACAGAAAAAGTTGAAAGCCACATAATACCACTCATATGTGGGATATAAACCTAAAAGCAACAAATGAACAGGACGAACAGAGACTCATGGACATAGACTAATTAATTTTTTAAATTCTTCTGACTCTAAAATTTTATGTCTCAATTTCTCTGTTATCTGTATAGACTAAATATGTCTTATTCTTTATTTGCTCATTTACCTGCTTCTTTATAATTTACCTTTACCCCACTGTTTAAAAAATCAGTCTTTCCTATGAACAACAAAAGTGCTATGTTTAAAAGGATTTTTTTGTGTCTAAATCTTCATGTCTACAGAAGGAAATTTTAGCACTCAAGTTTAATCGCAGTCAGATTCGGAGGTCAAAGCAAATTAGCACCAGCAGAATTCAGTGTTACTTAAGAGTGGGAGAATTTCATAACCACAACAACAGCCTGTGTGTTTCATGTCTGGTTTTACCCTTCAGTAATTACTTGGCATTAGAACGAGATTTAATATAAAATGCCATCAGTCAATCATAATTTCACATAAAGTTAGCACTTCAAAAAATTGTGATGACAATTGGACCTGCTATTTGGTGAGCAGTAATATAAATTGGAGTCTTGAGGGGCGAGAGAATGATCACAATGGCAGATTATTGACCATTCTGCCAAGTATCTATTATAAGTTTTCATGGTTATCATTCTTTTTTGTCTATGGGAATGACTAAACAAGAACATGGCAGTGTTGACTGTCACTGCTTACAAGTTTTATCTCAGGTGTGTGACTATGAATGTCTGTGTGCAGGTCCAACGGGAACCACAGGAAATGCTTCCTGACAAACATTCCCCAGGTCGTCAGTCGTCCAGGATGGAGTCTGGTGGTACACTGTAATACAGCCATGCATATGAGTGGTCCTCCAGCCTTAAAATAATTTAACTAGGTTTAACCAAACCTTCCTGAACTTTATTTGCTACAGAGAGTTCTAGCAGGAGAGGTTTGAGACTCTTTTCTCCCAGTAACTCTGCCAGGATCTTAAAGCATCTTCACCCAACCTAATAGGCTGAGATGGAGCTTCACAAAATAACCAAAAGTCAAGCTGGCAGGTGTCAGTTTTCTCAGTGGTGGCTATTTCAGCGTGAGTCTTTTACCATGTACAGCCAACTCATTGTACATGGCATCTACCCACCTCAATACAAAAACTCGAAATTATGTAATTAGTGAAATAATGGATCGTTTCGTATTAGCATGGCATTGTCTTAAGGATACACTGCAGAACAGGAGCAAAACAGAAATCTCAGACTCTGTTTTCACTGGTCTTGAACACACAGCACGATCCATGTGCCGCAGCTTGACTTTCGGGTGCAAATGACAAGGACATATCCCCCAACAGAGTAAACGCATTCATTTTTCTAAAACTGGGTTTTCGTAAAATCTTCAAATCAGGGAGTAGTCAGAGTAGTCACCTGAGGCAGTATTTCAGACTCTTTTTCCTTGAGGAAGAAATAACTATACTTCACATGAGTAATTTTAACCCTGGAGTCTCTGAATGGTCATTCGTGGCTGATTTGTGATATCATACATTCAGAACCATCTTTCCATTCTTTTAGCCGATTGAAAGACTAATACTGAAGCATCCTGGTTCTATCATCACCTTACTGTCATTTTTCTTCTTGTCGTAGGCACCTGGATTAATTTCAGCTTTGGGACAGGCAGCTCTTTGCAACACAATCCAGTAACACAAACAACAGCAATACTGGTCTGATTTTATTTCTTCAATCCTGTGTCAGGAGAGCAAACTTAATCTGTATGTTTTTATATAGACTTGCAACATCCTTCTTATATATCACTTAAAGACAGAAATTACGGTAACTAGCTAAATTATTTTTATGGACAACAGCAAGACTTTTTTTAATAGACTTCATTTTTTAGAGCATTTGTAGGATTCACTTTTTAGAGCAGAAGTTACAGAGATTCCTGTGTACCCCACCTTCAACATCCCCCACCAGAGTGACAGATTTGTTGCAGTTGGTAAACCTATGTCAGTACATAATTGTCATCCAAAGTTCATAGTTTGCATTAGGATTCACTCTGGGTGTACATTCTGTGGCCTCGGACAGGATGTATAGATGAATGCATCCATCCTTATAGTGTCATTTAAACAATACTTTCACTGCCCTAAAAATGCCCTGTGATCCACCTATTCATCCCTCCCTGTCCCTAACCACTGCCAACTACTGATCTTTTTACGGTCTCTGAAGTTTTGCCTTTTCTGGAATGTCAAATAATTGGAATCATACACTGAGTAGCCCTTTTCAGGTCAGCTTCTTTCATATAGGAATATGAATTTAAAGTTTCTCCCTGTCTATTCAGGGCTTGATAGCTCATTTCTTTTAGCAGTGAATAATATCGCCTTGTCTGGATCCACCACAATTTATGTATTCATTTATCCACTGAAGGACACCTTGTTTTTGTTGTTGCATGAGGTGCTTATTCAGCATCTAGTAGGCAAGTTTTTACACTAAAATAAAAAATAAGAAAGCCTATGATAAAAATCAGCTCCTTTGTTAGTGTCGGCGGATGCAAAACAGGATTATAAGGAAATTAACTACGTAACCCTTTTTCAACACTGAAATCATTCATATTGCCAAGGAGACATTGATTCATTATACAATGTTATCAGTAATATTATCAATATTATTGAACAAAGAACTGAATAGTTGCATAGTTGATTTATCTCTATAAACAGAGAGGGTGCTGAAATTTTGATGTATTATTTTTAACAGTTCATATCAGCATGTGCTTTTTCATTCCATTTACATATGATTTAGTATACTTTTTTCATGGGGATCATTTTATAATGTATGTAAATATCAAATCAATATGATGTATACTGAAACTAATAGGATATTGTACGTCAATTTTACTTCAGTAGAACTAATTTAAAATAAAATCATTTATATCACATTTAGTGATACAAATCCTCTTCTCAGCAGCACCTCTCTTCAGGGAACCCCCACTTAATAATGAGAAAATTCTCAATCTTTACTCTTCACTGAGAGAATCACTTGATATGAGTATCTGAAGTAGATTCGATAGTAATCAGGCCTGCAGTAGGTAATTGCTGAATTCTCTTCCTTTTTCTAAATTAATCTCAGCCAAGCCTGGAAAGAAGATGTGCTATTTATCCTGTGAAAAATAAAAAGAGAAGGAAGACATAGTTTTCTTCAATTCCATAAGTGTACCCGCGTCGATATGTGTGGCTTTCTAATGTTCTTTACTGTTTTTGTTGTTGTTGTTGTTTGTGGTGAAAGTTGAGTGAAGAATTGTCCTTGAACTTGTAAGTTGTGCTGTGGAGGGAACAAAGGCATTAAGTGCTTTTGGTGTCATAGCTACCCTTATTCATTCTAGGCCACCACAAGGACAGCTAACACCCGGTGAGATTAGAATATTTTTGCAGCTTTGTTTTGATTTGCCACCCACTGCTTTAGAGATTCTCCTCTGATTCCTGTTATTTTCTGGAGTCCCAAGTTTAACCTAGTTCTCCTAGGGCCTTGCCCCTCAAATATGGCCGTGGACCAGCAGCAGAATCCCAGGCCCCATCTTGGACATACTGAGTCTCGATCTGTATTTTAACAAATCTCCCCATCTCCTCCTGGGTGACTCCTGTGCCTCTTTGAGCAACAGAGTCCTGGATTTCCTGAGCATCTTGTCTCACTCTGACAATTAATCCCAACATTCACAATATAAAAGGCAGTCCGCAAGTATACGGTGATAAATCAGTACAAATGTGTCACTGCAGGTGGTCGGGGAGGGGAGGTCCAGCAAATTACTGTAACACTTTATATTCCTATGATTATCAAAGTGACAGGTAGGAAAGAATAGAAGATACCACTTTGAGATTCGTATACACATCTCCAAATAGGTATAATTCAGGTCCCCATTATCCCCGATTTCAATTGTGCCCTTTTATCTTGGGGCTCCCTATTGCTTTTTGTTATGTATATGGACACCCCAGTAAAAGGCCTCGTAAGTTGAGGTGCAGATCCTAGTGAAGGGAATGACTGTTGGCATGGCAATGAATAGCATCATGACCCTGCACGGCCCAGGTAGCCTCAGTATGGGAGCAGAAACTGAAACTGATTTCCGAAGACCCAAGTTCAAGTGTCAGCCAGCCACAGACTGGTGGTGGAACTTCAGACGAGGCACTGGACCTACCCGCAATTGAATTTCTTCACTTATAAAATTGGAGCAATGATAGTGCCTTCCACAAGTCAAGGACTACTATGAAAAATAAAGTAATACATTGGAAAGCGCTTTTCAAAATGACATATGCAGATAAGGAACAAAGATAAAGTTCCAGATATTTGAACAAGTCTTTTCCATTTCAGGATAAAATCAAAACTGATATCCAGACTATTTTATGTTTTCCTTTATGTTTCTCATATAACCTTGAAAGGCACCCCAAAAGTACAAACATATGACTTTTAACTCCAGAGACACAGGAGAAATACCATGCTTCAGTGTTACACAGACAGCCGTGATTCTCCAAGTATGATTCTCTGAGTGTCTGCCTCAGAATCCCCGGGGGGTCTCCGTCAAGGGAGTGTGTGTGAGGAACGGTCAGGAATTCTGTGTGATTCTGATACATTCTGAGGTTTGAAAAACTAATCTGAGTGCGGTTTTCCAGTTAATTTGAGAAAAAAACAGTGTAGAAATTTTAAGGAACTTCAACTTGTAGGCCTTTTGGTTTTATTACAGCCAGCCTTACTTTCTCCTTTCATATTTACTCTTGGAAAAGGAAATTGTACATCTACCTTTCTAAAAAAATTTTTTTCTGAGATGATGTTGTTTACTCATTCGTTCCACAAAAATTTATTGAGCATCTACAAGAGCCATGAAGGTTTCAGTGCCATTTTCATTCCTAATTAGGGCACTCTAGTTGGAGTTGTGGTAAAAATGTGAACTTCTATGCTTATGGACCCACCCTAAATTTTGAAGTGTTTCCTCCCCTCTTCATGTTTTTTTAAAATTTTAATTGTTTTTTTCTCTACCTATTGGAATATTAAAGAATGATGAGGACAGAACAAATCAGGTTGTTTTGCTCCTCCATGCCACACCTGATGCATGGAATTTAAATTTATCTTCTAACATGGTGGAGATCATTGCAGTGGATTATAATGGAGATTTTTTTTTTTTTTTGCCTGTTTTCTCATTGAGAATTTGGTAATGATATTACATGTGGAAAAATCAGTCAGATATTCCATATATCTTATTAAACACATGAAATAGAAAATTAATGATCCTAGACATTTAAATTGTTAGTCATCTGTCAGCCTGATAACTTATTTTCCTTCTCACAGTCCACTCTTTATGCTAACGACTCACAGGAATCGGCCAACCCCTTATCAAGTGAGTGTGTCAGTCTTTATGATATTTTCAGAATAAAAGCGTTCACTTTTTTACTTTTATCAGTTGAGCCTAAAGTGATGAAAACATGTTATAGTCCTACAAATCATTCTAAAGAGGATAGTGGAGGTGCTCTTTCGAAAACATGCCAGATCAGGCCCGTTTCTCCTTAAACCCTCCACTGGCTTTCCAACACTCTCAGAGTAAAATCGGCCTTTCTTATGCTCTGCAAGGCCTTGTGTGATGTGCTTGCTACTCATTTCCCCAGCCTCCTCTCCGGCCACCTGCCTAGACTCCTGTCACTGGAGACATACTTGTCTGCCTTCCAGTTCTCCAGTAGAATGCTCATTCTCGCCTGTGTCTCTCTCCCTGTTCTGGATACGTCTTTGACATACCTCTTCTACATACTGGAAAGCCATTAGGAACTTTGAAGCTGGCAAGTAACATGATCTGGTTTGTGAATAAAAGAACGAATGAATGAATTTACAGTTAGTTCAGTGCTTTGAAATGTTTTAAGCATCTGATACTAGGAAATGTATTATGGACTGGTATGAGGTCTTTCTCATTGTACCCACAGTGAGTTTAAATAGGAAGAATTAGGATTAGCATTCTCAGAGCAGACCTGAATCTAAGTTTAGAACTGGAAATTTACATATAAATAGAAAATTCAATCAGTTTTCTAAACAGCTATTTTTGAAAATCAAATAACAGGTTAACAAAGTTAAGGTTTATACTAACACACAGAATATTTTTGACTTAATTTTAATTAAACTTCATGAAGCATTTGATAAAGGAAGAAAGCATTCTTTAGGCATTCTAAATAGCACTGAAGGATGTTGATGGCTTTAAAAAAATGATGCCAGACTACCTGCCTGTTACCCAGCCAAGTGATTCATAACAAAATGCAGGTTAAAACACTTCACTCGAGAGCAGTGTGTTGTGAGATGGGAGACATTATGTAAAGTTAAAGGGAGAACAAGCCGATGTGTTTCCTTCTCTTCATTCACATGTCATTCTTTATAAGCAGTGTATTTGGAAGTTTGTCTCAGAGCATTTTGCTTTCCCTGTGGGGAAATGCAAAAGAAAATTTTCTGTGCAGTATAAAAAGCAGGTTAATGTGTGTCAATTTACTCTAGAAGAGATGCAAAGGCGTTATGTTTGAGCGGGACTGGAGTTCAAGTCCAATTGTGATTTCTGTGCATGAACATCAGAGGGACTCATGGCCCGTTTTCACCAAGTTTTGAGGTGGGAAGTGGTTAGGGATGAAAAATACATCACTTCTTCAATTTTCTCTTTTCCAGTAGTACTACCATTCTTAAGTTTATAGTAACTGAGCTCTAGATAGAGTAAAGCCAGTACCCAGGTTTGATGAACCAACAACTTCCTACTATTTTTTTCATATTCTGTTCTTCCATTCATCAAATATTAAGTGAATGCTTACCAACCACGTACCAGATCCAGTGTTGGGATCTATAAAATATGGTCTTTTGAGGTGCAAATGTAATTGTATGAAGAATAAGAATAGAGGAAAAGAAACAAGTCTAATTAATTGGCCTATCTTTTCAATGGGGAGCTCACCATTAAATATGGTAAAATATATATAATTTCAAATTGACCATTTTAACCATTTTTAATTATGTAATTCGGTGGTATAAAGTATGTTCATGTTTTGCAGCAGTCACCTCTATCTATCAACAGAACATTTTCATCACCCCAAACTGATACTGTGCTCATTAAACAATAATTTCTCATTGTTCTCTCCTTCCAGTTTCTGGTAACCTCTACTCTACTTTTTGTCTCTATGAATTTGACCACTCTAGGGACGTCATATAAGTGGAATTATACAATATGTGTCTTTCTGTGTCAGGCTTATTTCACTTAGCATAAAGTCTTTAAGGTTCATCTATATTGTAGTATGTATCAGATTTTCATTCCTTTTTATGGTCGAATAATATTCTATTATATATACAGTGCATTTTGTTTATCCATCTGTTTGTTTATTCAACAAATATTCACTTGTTTATTCATCTGTTTCTAGGTGCTTGGATTTTTCCTGCCTTTTGGCTAATGTGAATAATATTACTGTAAATGTTAGTGTACAAGTATCTGCTTGAGTGGAGGATTGCTTTTTATTTGAAAAGAAATTTGAATTTAAGAAAATTGCAAAGATAATACAAATAACTCTTGCGTATCTTTGAGCCAGACTTGAAATATTAATATTTTGTCCAATTTGCTTTATCATCTGTACCATCATTGGTACTTTTTTTCTTAACAATTTGTAAGTTATAAAAATCCATATCTAAACTTTCCTCTCAAAATAAAATAATTTTCATACTACTGTTACCTACAATACTGGAGAATCGACTGAAGGTAATAGAGTTATGTCCGAAGTAGCAAAAATGAATATTTACTTCATGTTGGATTTTAGGACTGGCATATTTTAACCCATACCACATAGATATTTAAAAAGAAATATTTAGTATATGACATCAACTCCAAATTGTATAATTTGCCAAGAATAAAATGTTACTGTTCTCACTGTTCAGTTCCAAAGTCAAATGTTGTATCGCTTTCAGTATTATTATTTTTTGAACCGATATTTTTACCCATTTTGATAACTACTAAAATATTTATAATGGCCAAATTTAAAATTAGTTTTAGCTTATTAATGCCATATTTAGATATCTAGCAACATAAAACCAATTTACTATGGTTTACTCTGAATAAGAACGACTAAACAAACAAAAAATAGCCTAGGAGATGCTTAACACAATGTAGAATTTTAAAAAAAAACAAGCATATGTTTGTAGAGTATGTTTTGAAACTTACTATGCAAAAGTTGTGGTAGGCTATAATTTTATCCCATAGGCTAATATAGATGATGATATGGATCAGAGAAAATATTTGATTTCTACTTTAATAAGGACTTTGCCTCTAAAATGGAAATCCCTGATGAGGGACAAATAAATGGGTACACCTTTTTCTGTACGTAGAACAGTTTTCCCAGAAGATCCAATAGGCTATTATAAGTGACACAGTCAGACAGAGGAGAATGTTTTTCACAGCAGTGGCAGCGACCATCAATAAGATGTTTTCACAGGGATCTTGTGTAGGGGCAGAAGCATTTGCCCCACTTTTGTGGAATATTTTTCCCAGTGGCATATGCTGAAAATAAAGATGTAGAAAAACCACATTTTTAAAGTTTTATCTGCAAATATAAGCCTCCCATCTTTCCCTAAATGCCAGAACTGTGCAAAAGCAACTAAACAACAAAATATTATCATATATTAGAGAAAATTGTTTTAATTTCAATAGTTGCTTCTGACAAATTTACATGATAAATGTTCTGAAAATTGTTACTAAATTGAGTTTTTACTAAACCAAACATTTTTTAAATTAAAAAAAAAAAATTTCAATTTCACAGAAAGGGTTTGAATAAGATAATCAAAACCAGAAGCATGAAATGGAAATAGCATACAAAATGTTGACTCATTAACAATAAAAAATGTAAATTAAAAGAGTGAGGTTTCATTTTCCCCCTAGCAAATAGGCGATAACAATTTTTTTTGAAAGACATCATTAAGTGATTGATGAAAATATAAGATACCCATTTTCCTGTCCTGCTAGTGAGTGTGTGAACCAATACAGTCGGGGTACAAAAGAGTACCAATTCCTCTTTTAATTTACTCTTCAAAAAGAATTGAGACTGCTCACAAAAATTTAGCATCTGATATCAAGTTAAAAGTTCAATAGTCGAGGATTAGTTAGATTGCTTGTGGTTGGCACTATCCGTAAATATAATACATAGTCAATAATATAGATATTTATTATGTAGCTCCGAAATCAACAAGTTATACACATATAGGTACACACACCACACACACATACATTTACTTTTCTATACATAAACATCTCTGGCATGCAGAGAAATACCAGTAAAGGGTATTCACTAAGCCAATAAGTCTGCTCCCTGCATCTGGGACAGAATAATAAGTATTTTACATTTTCTCCTATTTAAAAAGAAATGATTTAATTTTCAAGTTTTTGGTATTAGAAGAATGATAATATTTTAATTTAATAATGTTTTTAAAGCCCTTGAGGTTATTCACTCTATACTGTGAATAATGATTTATATATATATTATATACATATATATTATATATATATATAAAATTAGGAGATGCTTACCATAAGGAAATTGTGAAAGTCCATCACTAACGGATGTTTTGAACTGGAGCAAGAATTTTAAATCCATGCTCCTCGGAATGGCTCATTTATAAAATAAAGTCTTAGTATTGTCCTGAACGTTAGTAAATATATAAAATGAAAACATTGGCAATACTCTGACAGCCAATCGTTGCCCAATAATTAGTCACAAGTTTTTAATTATTTTACAAAATTTAGATATTTTTCTTGGGCATGTAACAAAGTAAGCACAACCATAGAAGGGAACTTTTTGGTTAATGGTTATTGTACTAAGTTCTTAAAGCACAGACTTTTCCTGGTTATCTGGAATTTATTTGTATAATTAAAAAAAAACCAAAACATTTACAGAAAGATAATTTAAGAATGAAGGGAGAGTGAAGCATTTGGATTCTAAAAGTTTCAGAGTTCTACTCATGTGTAATTGGTTGAAAGGTTACTTTGGAGTTTCATCTCACTTTGATGACTTAATCCTTAACTGGTAGTTTGTATATTTTAGGAATATAACACAGAAATTGAAATCTAATTTTAGGACAGCTTTTTCTGCCTTAATTTCTTTTTTTAATGTAATTTTGTTGATTGTGGTTTATTTACAATGTTAGTTAAATGCGTAATCAGCATAAATATATGCAATCATGCAATTTAATTAGGAATGTCATTTAGGAAAGTAGTGACAAAATTCAGACATTCATGACATTTTTTTAATTTCTTGGGAACTTTATTTTAAACCTGTTATTTGAATAAAAGGTACCCAATATTCAAGCTTAAGTATTTCTCTTTTCCATAATAAGTGAAAAAAATCTTGTTAATTCAGTGGACTGAAATATAGTATTAAAAGCATGATATAGTCTGTAGAAGATGAAAATTTATTAACTATATTTATAGGATGTTCAACTTTCTGTTCCTCATCATTTTTCCAATTTTAGGCCTGAACTTTCCCTGTCTTGTGAAAGAGGCAATTTAGAATATGATTTTTTTTATCTCTAAATTATAGCTTTACATATATATGTGTGTGTGTGTGTGTGTGTGTGTATATATATATGTGTGTGTATATATATATTTACGTCAAGATATTTCACTTCTACTAGTTTGAGTTAATCACATGGGGAACTGGGTAAATCGATAAGTTATGCAAGTAACCAGCGAGTAAGTATTCAAAAATACTTAATAAAGCAAATAGATTTTTCTACATAAAGTATTCCATATTTAGGTATAAATAACAATGTCATTTTGATTTAAAGAAGTATAT
Organism: Rousettus aegyptiacus; assembly: GCF_014176215.1. Classification (NCBI taxonomy): domain Eukaryota; kingdom Metazoa; phylum Chordata; class Mammalia; order Chiroptera; family Pteropodidae; genus Rousettus; species Rousettus aegyptiacus. The sequence continues at coordinate 87,526,144 of NW_023416285.1, read as the reverse complement.
GCTTTCTGCTGTAACTAACATATTATTTATGAATCCTAGCCGCACAAAGCCTTTGATATTAAGAAGCATAAACCTTTCCTGTAGTTTTTTTTTTTTGCAGAATTTATTCTGAAGTTTTTTGGAAATATCAAAGCTAAGTAGTTTTGCTGATTGCTTTGTGGTTCTAAGGTTGTGTGAAGATACATTTCATTATATATAAATCAAATATGAGAAGTAGAATAATGGGGAAAATTACTTTCTCTTGCCGTGGTAATTTCTCAGAACATTTTAAAGGACTTTAAAGTAATAATATTTTAACACTGATCTTTTATCCGATGAAACTCATATATAGAAAAAGAGGGGAGAAAAGTATAGGAAATTGCGTGAAATTGGCAGGGCTGCTTCTAAATCTTCTAAAGAAATCACCCAATATATCTAAGTATTCAAAGCTAAGAATTTTAAGCAGAAAAATAAGATGATCTTAAGGAATAGCCACCATGATGGAAAATGCCAGGTCATCACCCGAAAAGTATCATGACTTACCTTAGAGAAACATACAGGCTAGACAGCCTGGGCATGTTTAGTGAACATTTATTATAATAACAAAAAGGAACACAAAGATGAAAAAAGGACAGCTCTCCTGGCTCAGCTCATGGTAGTTTGTGAGAGTGGCATTTAATCAATAATTACAATATAATGAGAAGAACACAGCAATAGGTTTGAGTAAAGTTCTATGAGATCACATTAAAATAACACTGCTGGGGAAAATCACATGTTGACGGTGATGAAAGTCTTTACCAAGTAGGAACATTTGACTTGACCTTCAAAAAGTAGAGACTCGGGCTATTTTTCTCTCACTGTAGAAGCAGCACATTGTAGAAAATGTATAAAATAAAGATGCCAAAAACTAGCTGCTGCCATCTTGCAAAACACAGATAAAAGTACTGGTAACACTATAGTGTGTTTGTCTTTTTTTTTTTCCTTTTGTGTATATGCATATATGTATATATTATTCTTTTATCCAATTCGAAAACTATATACAGTTTTTAAAATTTATTTATAAATCTTTTTGCACATCTAAGAATATTTCCACAGTATCTTATTCTCGAAGACTTCACTACAGATTGAAAAATTTCCCACAGAAAATTTTTATTAAAACTTTTATTAAAAATTTTATTAGTAGAATCTCACTACCAATATTAGATAATATTACAGTAGTTGCTTTAAAAAAAAAAAAACCTTATCAAGGAATGACAAGTAGAATTTTACAATAAATTTCCGTGAATAGAATAGAGAAAATAATTATATTTTATTCCATTTCTTCAACTTCTTATATTAAACACTTTTACATATTTACTAGTATTCATATGTCTTTGCTTTGAATTATTTATGACATTTTCCCATTCTTTTAAAATGAGGAACTAATCTCTTTTAAAATACATTGGTATATTTTTTGGTATATAATTGTATATATTAAGATGAGATACATATATTTATATGTTATATAAATATATATTTGTATATATTAAGATAAACCATATGTGATTGCCATAATGTAGGTCAAAAATTGAATAAGCATACATAATATTAATCATAATATGTGTTTTTGATATTTTTCCTACTGGTCTTTTAAATTTCTATGAAACTAAAAATAAGACCTTTTTATTTTTTTGCCTGACATTCTTTAACGGTTTTCTTTTGATTTGTGTGCTTTGTATAATGACTGAGTCTCCAACTTGACCATCTTAAGACAATGTTTTGTTTACCTCATATTTCCAACCCTAGCACATAAAAGGAAGCTCGTAAATATAGATTTTGTAGTTGTACTTTCCACCTTTATCCAAGAATGATTTTCAGCCTTTAACAACTAATAATATTTGGTTAGTCATAATGGGCACAGACCAGGCCACAGGACTGAGCCCAGATCTACAGACCTGGTCAAACCAGGTGTTTATTTCTTAGTTCTTGGATTATGTGGAGGGCATTGCTCATCTTTTTGTAGAGAAGTGGGGAGTTGGGGTGTAGTTAACCTGTTAATTTGTTCTGGTTGAACTTTAGAATCACTTAGAGCTCAGAAAAATACAACCGCTTTTGATTCTAAGAACATGGCACGTCTTCTACTTGCTAAAGTCATCTTTTAACAAAGAAGCATCAGCCCAGAAGGTTGAGTGACTTGCCTTAGGTTACACAGTTATAACCTTAGGATCATAATTATTTAATAAATAAACAACAGAGATAATTTTGGGATGAGGAAAGTGCCAGTGTTATTGGCCTCTTGTCCAAGTCCACACAAATCACTAGAGGGCCTTTAATCTATAGAAATTTGGGGCTATTGTGATAATATGATTTACGTGATTTAAATTAGATAAAATATACAAAACATAATCTGATAGGAACTCATGTGTTGGTTGCCATCTGTGGTCATTGGCTAGTCAGCCTGGGCCCAACATTGGGCAATTACAGATTCTGAGTCCACAAACTGAATATGGTCTGATGACAGTATGCAATGACATTGAGTATATCAGACATCTGGCAGCCATAATTTAATCGAAGGTCCTCACTGATTTGGGCCCTAGGTATTTGGACATCATCTTGAACACTGGGCATTATTATAACAATCAATTCCATCTGGCCCGTTCTGGCTCAGAGGACTAAAATTTTCCATAGAGAGGATATTGGCCATGACTGGTCCTTGTTTACAGAATTTTTCATCTCCCCCCAGGCTGGCAGAGTCACATTTTTCATGCATTGAGACTTAGCTTTTAGTGCAAAGCCCTTATTCTAAAATCAGCCATTCCCAATATAGGAAACGAGGGTAGTTTAGCACAGTTAATGATATATAGAAGTATTACAGTATTTTTACCAAATAAGTTTTAGGTTTTTATTGTGCTGTGGAGACTCTAAACTCTCATAGCATATGAATTTTCATGAGGTAAATAGAAAAGCTGAAAACAAATGTAGAATATTTAATATATGATCCAGAATGGCCTTGAATATGTTAAGATATTTAGCTAGCCAGCAGATGATAGACTTTTATACCTGGGAAGGACCATAAAGGCTATAAAGCTGCCCCCTCTCATTTTATAGGAAGTCACATACCTAAAAATTCCATGTAGTTTCTAGGTTCATGATACAACGTTTCTCCAGAAATTTTCAAGAATCTTATTAAAAGATTGATTTTAATTTAATTAAATGATATTGTCTCCTCTGTTTATAGATTATCGGTAGATATGACTTACGTGGAAATTAGTTTATTCTCCAAATCTGACAGATTTATCTGAGGAATCAATCAGTGAATGATCTGAGTTCTTTGACCATCGTCCTTTTCATTAGAGGTTATCGTCACGGTAAAACAGTGCTGAAATCTACTTGAAGGCATTCCATTTTTCTTTGAAATTTCTACTAGGCAGTGAATTGAAAATCCTCAATTAACCAGAAGATTAATTATTTATTTTAAAGTAGTCCCCAACCTTTCAAGATATAATAAAAAAAATATAAGAAAAGTATTAACGTGTCGTTACCGTCTGCCATGTTTTTACATCAACGTTACTTCATTCGCTATCATTGGCAGAGTCAACTTGATGGGATGTCGCGTTCCTTACTTGTTTTCGAATGCTGGATTGTTTACATATGTTTGCTGTTTCAAATAGCCCATTTTGTCTAGTTTATTTTTCCTTTTAAATTGTTTTTGCGTGTATGTCATAGAATTAGGCTTTGTCACAGATTGCCAAATTGACCGTCTGAAAGATTAATCAGAGACAGTTTACATAATAGTTAATTAAGAGTAAGCATCTGGATCCAGCTCCGGTTACTTTCCTCGTCCCTCACGTACCGTCCCATATGCATCAATATTCCCATTTGTAAAATGGGCGAATGACAATACATGCAATATTTATTAATGTATGCAAATGTCAGAACAGGGCCTGATATTTAAACCTAAATAAAGATTAGCCATTATTATCATTAACAACCCATATTACTAGAAACTGCATAAAACACCTCTATTTTCTGTTAACAGTTTCATTCTTTCTATTTATTTTTAATGCTTTAGAAAATATGCGACAGTAATTTAAAATCGCCTAAATTTTTATTAATGATTGCTTATAAGCTTAGTATGTTTTCCATAGGATAATGGACAATACTTATGTGTAAAATTAAAATGTCTGCATATTATTTTATTTAATAGAAAAATTAGAAAACTGTTAAATTCTAAAAGTATAAATTTATTCTTTACGCATTTTAGAGTATTTGGATCCTCTCACTTTCCCATTCTGTTTAATTTTGGGAATATTTTTCTTAAACTGCACCATGTTCTTCATCTAAAAAATGCCCTGCAGTGACCCAGAACCCTGCGGTGACCCAGAAGTCAGAGAGGGGAGGGCAGAGAAGAAGAGGTGTGTAGGCACCTACATCTGGGCCTTTATGTTTCAAATGCTTTTTTGCCTCGGAGACTGAGCTCTTTGGCTTTGACCTTCTAGAGTCGCTATCCACATATCTTCTACTTTAACTTAAAATTGTCCTTGTTTCGTCTACTTCCTAGCTTTTCAGTTTCACCGGGCCGTGCTCACATTGTTCTAAGACATGCATTGTGTTTCTTACCGAGTCGGTTAACCAGAAAGAACCAGTGCAATGCACTGAGGCCAGAGGCATCGCGAACGTCACCCAGCTGGCCAGGGAGCTCTTTTTGTAGTCAAATTCATTATAAGATAAATAGGACCTGTTATAGATTTATTTTTTCTCTTTCTTCCACCCTGTTATCTGACTATTAAAAAACATGGTTAAAATCTTAAGAAGTTGGGCAAGAAATTGCATACATGTAAGACACTGTCTCAACCTGGCCAGTCATTCATTTACTCACTCGTTATTCTGGATAATTATATGTCAATGTCTGTGCTTCTAAGTAAAATAGAGCCCCTCTTCTGAAACACCTCTGTCTCAAGCATCCATCCCCATGGCCACCCTTAGGTTTGGTGACATGCTACGATGACTCACAGTACTCACCATAGGATAGACAGCAAAATCTGTAAAGGAAAAAATTGGGGGCAGTGTCTGGGGAAACCAGGGCAAGTTTCCAAGGGCCCTTTCCAGCGGGGACACACATGACACTTAATTCTTCCAATAGTGAGCTGTGACAACACGTGTGAAGTATTGTCAGTCACGGAAGAGCATTAGGCACCCAGTACCCAAGGAGTGCTCACATGACCACCTCCTGTCCAGCATGTACTAAAATTCCAGACTCCCAGAAGAAAGGCGGGTGTTCAGCATAATCCATATTGTTTACTCAGACAGTTTAGCCACAGGGAGCCACACTTATCTGTTAGGGAATGGTGGGAGCCCCTCCCTAAATCTAAGTTCAAAGACGCCAGCCAAGGGCCAGCTTTGTAAACAAGATTTTCTAAGGCATGTGGTCTCAGGCGTGCCCTGTTGACTCTCTTCTGCACAATCTTACATTCAAGTGGAGTAGGCAGAAGGGCGTCTAAGGAGTCAGGTACAAAAGAGTTACTGGATTATAGAAGAAAATTCAGTTGTCTCTGCCTGGGGGAGTCAAGGGAGGCTTCATTTCACAAGACAATATTTGAGCTGGATCTCGAAGAAGTTGTGAGATTTCCCAACATCTGAGGTGAGACTGGGCTTTCCTCAGTGCAAAAGGTAACCATATTAATTGCAGGTAAAGAGATTATTGAGAAATTCTGTGTGGCGGAAGCAGAGGACATGATGGGGAGTCAGAGATGGGAGAGTGGTTGGAGCAAGAAGAGCGTGATGTGCTTTATAGTTTTGTGGGTGGTACGGAATGTTTAGAGGTTTTTATCAGAAGAGAGAGTGAACAGACCTGAAAGGTATCTCTAGTAGCAGATGGGAAGAAGGATTAGAGAAGAGAATGAAGACAGGAGGATCAGTAAGGAGGGAAGAGATGATGAAGATGTGACCTCAGGAACCTGAGGCAGGACCAGAATGTGGCTCAGTGGTCCTCAGCCAAGGGGCACAGAGAGTCACATGGGAACCTTAAAACGAATATGATGTCTAGGTCCTACTCAAACCCTTTCATATCTCTCGACAAAGCGTTCTGTACACTTTCTCTTCTGTGGCTATCTTACTCTGTAATGCTACCCGTCAGAACCTCAGAGTCCACTGCGTGGTCAGTTCATTGTTGGACATAAATAAGGGCATAACCGTTCGCACAGAATTTCCTCTTCACTTCCTCAGTAAATTGAGATGCAGAGCCATATGGCAGTCTGCCTTAACCAAATAATTACATCTGTTCTCAGATGAATCTAGCCAATGAAACTGTTTGCAGTGGACAATCTTAATGTTTCTGAAAAAGAATCAAAGGTGGGGATTTAATTTGCAGACCAAAGTGCTTGTCGAAAGGTGCAGTCTTGATGGATCCTCATTACTTAAGATACACATCAATTTATGTAGTTAGTTCTCAGTGATTTTTGACGTGTGTTGTGGGGGTGATTTGTATGCAAGACTCAAGAAATGGAGTTAAAGATGTTTTCAACATATAACTCTTGTACTATTTAAGATATTTATATAAAATCATTAGGATAACACACAAATATAAATATATCCAACCGGGCATGGCTTTCCTCCCTTTTGTTTTTAAATTATTTCATTTTACAGTACACGATGGCACGAAAGAGACTTGCAAGGTTTGCAAGGAATAACATGAAGATATACTTGAGTCTCTTGTTTTACTCTGATTCACTAGACATTTTTGGGTTTCAGAATGATGTTCTATTTAAATGCAATGAAGTCCCTTCTTCAGTAATAGTTTATTGGTGCTAATTTAATTGAATAAAATATCTTAAGAATGTGTTAAGATCGATACATATGTTATATATACAAAAATATGTCTTCAAGCTTTCTCTCCTTATATCCACATAGGAGTCACTAGATATTTGCTGTTTCCGTGAGCTATGTGATTAACAACTATAGCAAAATGTGTTAGAGAAAATTATCTTTGAAGGTTTTCCATCAGTGGTTTAATTAACATACAGTGGACAGAAAACAAACAATCTGTTCGGCCAGACGATTCAGAGATCCCTTCTGTTGCTTTTGTTTCCACTACAGCTAGGGAGGGAAAAATGATACTACGTATAACCCTTCGTCTTGTTTATTAATGATTTGTTTTGGTGGTGATTAAAATATTTTATGAGTTCGAACTGTATAGGGATAATTTACAGTGTAGATAACCAGGCTGTGGTTTTGCCAGTTTTTCTCAGTCTGTATTTCTGTAACACGTCCATTTTTGATTCATTTTATCTCCTTTAAAAATCGTTCTGAAATGGGGTCAAAATCTAAGCCAATTTCATACTTCAGTCTTGATGAACCATGTACTACCAAATTATGAACATAAAGGGATGTTTCCTCTATGCTTGATCAGATAGTCTTGCTCATTCATTACAAAATCAGAGGGAAAGCATTTGGTTTCAGATAGCAACCGAAAGAAAATTCATGGAAGCCAGGCCCTGAAGCTCACAAATTTTCTAATTAGAAAACCCTCCTGTCTTTCCTTAAATCCTGTTTACTCTGTAAATACAATTAGAGCCAGCAAGTGATCTATTGATCAGTTTTCAAAGTTTAAGGTGGTAAATTCTAGGAGGAACAAGCCCTTATGCGATGGAGGCAAAAGAGTCAATAGCTATAATAGCTGTTAATGTGACAGTAAAGCCAGAGAGAAAAAAATCATAAAACATTGATAAGAAAATTAAACAAAACAAAACAAAACAACAAAAAAAACAAAAACAAATCACCCAAACATCACAGCTGTCTGGGGTCTTACCCTTATAAGTGCTACGGTAAGCCTTTATTCTTGTTTCGTTCAGTAAGCTTACCTGTTTATTAAATTTACAGGAGGCTTACCTATTTATTAAATTTACCTTCTGCAGTAATCTTGCCAAACTGGGACAAGTTTGGTCACTGCAAAAACAAGAGTTTAACCCATTAATCATACTTCCCAATCTTCAACTTAAGTGGTATTAAGAGATAAAAGTGCAGCATGTTAAAAATTTCTAGAGTTTATTCAGCAAAAATCAGTTCCAATGAGGCAGCACCAAACCGGAAGCACTTAGGAGCATTCCAAAGGCAGGGACTAGGGGAGAGGCTTCTGTGGAGAAAGGCGGGAGCAAAGCAAGGAACCTCTTTGACTGGCTACAGCTTAAGCATTTGCCCGATTCGGAAAAGATGCGTTGGCCGTTTGTGACCGGTGATCCTTAGATGTTTGACTTCTTAACCTCAAGACATTTACACGCTTAGGTTTGGGCTGCTAAGATATTGAACCACCTCAGTCTAATGGCTTCCTTGCTTAATTAATTAACAGTGGAGAATATGGTTTGTATCATCCCAAGTTTTGGAGCCGTTGTTTATTTGTCCTCTAGGGTGAAAAAGCGTGGAGACAGACAATGAGAAAGGGGACACAAGGAAGTCGAGAAATAGACTTTCTATGCAGACGGCTCCGCCAGTGTCACTGTTTGGTGACAGGGACCACGGGGCTAGTGTGACCCCACTGGCCTAACAGGCATCTCGGAAAGTACTATATGTTGTCTTGTGCTGTCAGTATCTAAAAGGATAACGGTAAAATTAATATCAGGCAGTTAATACCCAACAATAAGACCCATTTAAAAGAAACCCAGAGTTGCTTTGAAATTCCATTTCTGGGATTTTAGGAAACACTAATTCTCTGAAGTTTTCAGTGAGTTTTTCCTGATTTACATTATAGAAAAACTGACAAACCTCTGGTTCAAGCCATTCCCTTTGTGTTATTTAAAAAATATGTATTTTTATATCCAAGACTGTTTAATTGCATTACATTTGCTACATTCCTTATCTAGGCTAACATTCTAACAAGGACCCTGTATAGATTTTCAGTTGTTCTTCCATGATTATTGGTATTCAAGTAGCCACCACCCTGAGCAAGGCAAATGCACAACTCTAAAGTTAATCTGGGTGTCGTGCTTAGGAGATCTTACTCTGGTGGTCGTAAAACTTTTATTGCTTACTTTTGTTGTAAGCTGCCTCATACATTTTGGATAATGAGGCAGGATATATAAATAAAAGATATAAAGTTACTTTTTATAGCTTTGCCTAGAATCATAGGTCTTAGAGCCTGACACGTGCTCGGGAAGAGCTATCTGCTTTTGCGGGTAGGATATTTTCATTCCCATTTAAAATATAGGGCAACTAAAGCACAGAGAGTTTTGTAAATTATGCTGGACTTTATATCCAGCAAACCGACAGGAAAGAACTCCACCCCAGGTCTCCTGGATCTTTGCAAAGCGTTTCTCCATTACTTAATCCTGCCTGGTCCTGTCATTCTTGCTCCAGAGAGACTCAACAGTTAATTCGCCCATTCACTCATTCCACACACATTTACTGAGTCCCATTCAATGGCCAGTGGGAAAGACAGTGTTAAAAGAGAAACATTTTCTCTAGTAGAGGCTGGGAGGGGTCCACGATCAACCCTTTATGTACGTGAGTTTTTTCAGTCCTGCAGTGGGTCTATGAATTGAACACAGCGCTACATTTTTCTGGTTTTTGGGTTCTTCTCTGTGGAGTTCTTGGCCATTCCCATCTCCATCTTTTAAGCAGATCTCTTAAGCTCTGCTATTCTACAGTGTCTTGGCAAGGTCTAGATAGCTGACACTATGCCAGGGCTTCTCGCTGGGCTATATCCACTAAGGCATCAGACAGTGGGAGATCTCTTAGGTTCACAGTGAAATCAAAAAATATCCTCTCTGTCTAGATAAATTATTGGCCCTTTTTTGAATTGAAAGGAAGGTATTTTCGGCCATTTACCTGTGATGAGTACTGGTAGCCTTCTCTTATTTATTAGAGTCCTAAGTAGCCGACCTAATGGGAATATAAGTCACACGAAATACATTTGGGTGTCTTAGAATGTTCTTATATTAAGGGGAACATCACAGACATAATTCAATCATACTTCAGCCCTGCCGGTTATAAAGCCTGACAATTCATATCTTTTGGTAATAGTTGCTTGGTAAAGGGCTCTTCTTCTTAATCAGAAGCTGAGTTCCCCATGCTCATGCTACATCTTCCCCTGCTGACCTACGGAGATGAAAGACTGGGAGTAATGATTAAATCTAATTTTCCCTCCTGTAGTAGCAGGATGAGCTGGGTCAGCAAGGCCAGTCCCTGCAGATGGCTTTCAAATACCTTTGTGATTTGACCTCCCTGCCTTCCCAGCCATTTCTCTAAGTGCCTGTCACTGTCATTCTTTACCATCCTACAAGATTCTAAGGTGAGAACAGCACAAATGAACAAGAGCATTTGCGGTGCCTCCTAAGGATGTTACTTATTAAATGAGTTAGGCAGTGAACCAAGTTTGACTTGTGAGTGCGAGGCAGGGTTAGCACATTTACACGGAGATCTTTCCGTGTACTGTTTAACCCATTCAAACAGATTGTTGACTCTTTGCTGCTCAGTGTAACTCGCGAAATGAGTATAAGCTCACAAGTTGATAATATCTGACTTTTACTTTCAAACGTACTGCGAGTCGCTTGGTTTTCAGTCCTTTATTTGGATTGTAGCCTGTTTTCTCAGAACAACTGGGAAATGTTTATGAAGTGTGTGTGTGGAGAGCAGGGGAGGAAGGGAATAAAAATCCTTTGCTTTAGGGCAGCACATCTGTTTTAGGCACCACATCTGCACATTCGCCGTCGTCATGACTTAGACTGTGTCCTAAAATTGCATCCTCCTCAGAGATGCGCGTGCCAACTCGAAGTACTACAGTTAAACAGATTTCACTGTTATTCGTCAGTTTTCTGTTTTCATGACTAGCAGAATTCTTTTCTCTGCCGAAGTCCATAGCATGTGTACGATTCATGACAAGTAGTAACTCGTTACCTTATTTCTTTCCAAACAGACTGGCAACATCAGAGTCCCCAGGCCTTCCCGCGAACGCAAGCGGAGGTGGAGGTGGACACGCACACCTTCAGCCACCGCTGGAAAAGGAGCTTGGATTCCCTCAAGGCGGTGGACACGAACCGAGCAAGCACGGGCCAAGACTCCCCAGAGGCCCGAGGCTTCACACACCTGCTCCTGGACGACGGCCAGGACAACGCCACCCAGATCGAGGTGGGTAAACGATGTGGGAAACCGAAGTGGACTAATGAATATGTTTCTTATAAAGCACCCAACTCACACGCATGCGTGCGTGCACACGCGCACTCACACACACACACACACACACACACACGCTGTCTCTTCAGCTTTAGACTGTTTTTGTTTGTTTTTTTTTTGGTAAGGATCAATTTAATTCATTAATAAATAATTTGATAATGTTCAGTAATTCAAGCATAAATAATAATAACTGTGGTAAATAAGTCGCTAAGCCGTTTAATCACCCACAGATCCATTTACTCTCGAAACGGACAAACGTGGGTTTGGTGTGCCAATGGCAGTAAGGGACGTGAAGATGAATATGACACAGCGCCTACCTGCCAGGAACTTACTGTGTAAGAGGGTCTAAGCGCCACAATCAGACCATGCCTATGCCATGTGATAGCTACAAAATAATAGGCCATAGTGTGGCAAGCGCAGAGGAGGGAGTGGTCACCTTTTTGTGGTATGAGGGAGGCGGGCTGCTGGCCAAGAGGCTAATTCTAGGAGTGGGCATTGGAGCAGGGGCTTGGCAGGTGGAGCGGAGCTCACCGGCCAGGTAACCTGTCCGTCGTGAAAGGGAAGATTCCTGGCACAGCGAGTCACGTCTGCAATGGACGCGAAGTCTCATAGGGTCGCCAACTGCCCTTGTTTGCCCAGGACTGAGAGGTTTCCTGGGACGCAGGACTTTCAGCTGAAAAAATGGGGCAGTTCTAGGCAAACCAGATGGTTGGTCACTCTGTGACTGTAGTTCTTCATTATGGTTGGAGCCATGAAATGGAAGGAGAAGGATGGTCGCAGTTGGGTTCAGCAAGTCTGGAATTTTGCCGAGGGCACATTTTGGGCTGACGTAATCATTGCTTAAGTTTCCATTGTCCATAGCATTGCAAATCATAAAATACGATCTTGTTAGGACACTGGATGTCACAAAAACAAACAGGCAATTATGGAAATAAGCAAAACCACCCAAATGAGAACAGAGGCTATTTGTTCAGTTTGTTCTAGCCAGGGACTCAGCCTCCGTCACTAACTTGCCTTTGGTGGACACTCAGAAAGAGTGAGGGGCACGGGAAAGTTTTTCATTTAAAAAAGTGGTTTCAGGGATGCTCTGATCGGTGATTGTTGGCCTGGAGAGTCTAGAGGTAGACTGACTAGAGGCAGAGCATCTCATATGATTGGTTGGGGGAGCATGTTTGGCTTTCTGTGGTTGGTCCTAAGTTGGATGCAAGGACAAAAAATAGGAAAGCTGTCAATTATTAATTTATGGCTACCCGTCCTGGGCCAATTGCTGCCAAAATTGTGTGCCGGCTCCTTGGACTGGTTGCTGTAGAGGTCAGGGTCTGAGTCCCATTGTTATCCACAGTGGGGCCATTGTCCATTTGTATATTTTCTCGCAACCTGAAGTTTTAGTTCCTACTTTCTTCCAGGAACGGGCATAATACTTACTAAGAACTAGGCAGCATTCTTTCGCCTGCCCTGAAATAGTTGTTATTTGGGAAAGAACCCAACTTCATGAAACAGATCCTACACGCTTCTGCAACTCGCATAAAGGCGTCATTTGTTTCCTCATTAGCGAGAGGACTCTTCAGAAGATCCGAAGCGCGGGCCATGGGCATTCTGCGATATGCTGGAAGCCCAGCAGTTTTCACAAGCCCTCTCCATCTCCTTCACGAGTGTGTGGCTCTGGTGCTCCCCGGCTGCCTCAGCCAGGCCCCGCAGCAGGCAGCGCAGCGTGCGCCAGGAGCAAAGTCACGCAGTATCTGTAAGAGGCCACTTGGCCCCTGCAGAGTGCCTGCTGTTTTGGCAACTATGTTGTTATAGCAACTCAGGGTAGGCAGCAGCATCCTTCCCTGAGAAGCTCTTTAGGGTGTGACGTAAAGAAAGGAGAGCTAAACGGAAGCAGACCTGTACCCACCGAGGTTGAAAGGAGGGGCAGAGATGCCTAGAAGTTTGTCATCTCTATGCAGGATGCCGAATCATTCTAATAAAACTGAAAAATCCCTTTGCTCAAGGATGTATTAACACTCTTCAGAATACCACTCCAGCCATTATTATAGCTGATTTTGTTATTAAGTCCATTTTTTTCCTATTCTACCTTAACAGAGGGAAACCACATCGTGTCAGTTATTGTAACTCAGTAAAAAGGAGAAAGGGCGGCACAGGATGCTGTTTGCTGGGCACACACTCAGTGCCGAGACCTGCCAGGTGTTGCATGGATGCCATTTTACTTGGTCCTTAGATCAGCCTGGAAAGATTTGCATCCTCAGGTTCTCTGGATCATTTCGGTGACTTTTACATGAGGGACATTTCAGATTCAAGTTTAGTATTTTTTTCTAAAGACTCCCATTAATGAGTAAAATGGCTGGTATTCCAACTCAGGCCTGCCCAACTCCTAAGGCTTTAACCTTTCTACTTGACTTTGCTTTCTCTAATATAGAAGAAAAAAAAGTGGCAATTTGATTATGGAGTGATTTAGGCTGAAGGCAGTAAGCAGATATCAATATGAAAGTAACACTGGGGTTTCAGTCAAGCTGGGGCGGTGGGGCGGGCCTTGTCTTGAAGCTAAATGTGCTCCAGAGGACTGCTTTTATTTTAAGAGTTTATTGATTTTGATGGGGTGGTCGATGGAGATTTGGGGGCTCTAAAGCCCCATAAGTCATCCTGGAAACAAAAGTGTACACCTGACACTTCTCCGCGATGTTAATTTATCTCGCCCCTTGACAAAGCATTTTCAAAACACTTTTTGTACCTCTTTTGGGGAAAATACTTTCACTGGATTGAATTTAACAGAAAGAAAGAAACAGAGTGGTCACAGAGCGACTCCTCTGGGCCGGACAGTGGGACAAGATCTTTCTTTCAGGAATAAGCATTTCGATTTATATTGCTAACTACAGCAACGTAGTGAGCGAAGGACCACGTGTGCTTTTCATTTAGATGCTTCCAAGGTCGGTGTGGAGAATCAGAATCGTTTTGCCTGAGACCCTGGCCATAGTAGTAGCTGTTCAAATAATTTGTGTCCCTGTGAGACCGAGACCACCCTGAATGGCATCCCTGGGCACATTGTCCTCACTTCTGCCTCCGTCTAGACTTCATATCCCACTATCGCTAGACAGAAACAAAAGGCAATAGCATATTTACTACTTTGGCACAAATTCGTTATGAAACAAAGACTGCTATTCTCTGAAACTGGTGACAGTATTTCTTCTGGTCTCTGCACGAGAACAGATAATGGGGGTAGTGGGGGGCAGGTTGTAGAATTTAGTATGCCAGCTAAAGGATTCTTCCAGTTGAAGTTTTTCTTTGTTGTTGCTATCACTGATTTTCTTTCTTTCTTTTTTTTTTAAATATTCTTCCCATAAAGGTATAAAGATGTTTTGAAACCACTTGCATTTCCTGTTGAATAAGCAGGGACTCAACAGTTAGCAAATGCCGCTGTTGATCTGAATGTTGATTTATGTGAGACTTGTATTTTCTCCATCCACATGGACAGGTAACCACTTAGATAAAGGACAGTGGCTTCTGATTAATAGGTGTGAAGAGTAAGGTGTCTTGAAGCAGCCACTCGTGTGCTACTTTTTGTGATTATTTGGGGAGTACAGGAGCTTTTAGGACTTTGAGGTAGGACCGAATTCCGTTCATGACTCAGCCTCATGTGAGCAGCTTTCAATGGGCACCGTGACCCCGGCGACACATGCGTGGACGAGCAGTGCAGGTGTCTGCCGGCTGCCCTGCTGTTCGCTGGCACAGAGCTCTCATCCATCCGTCAGTGGTGCCTGGCAGAGGGCAGCGGGCCTGGGCAGTGTGTGGTGAGAATTACAGGGCTGCATAAAGCTCAGTTCCATCATCTTATTCTCATGTAAGGGTGTTGGTAACATACAGTTCTTTGCTTTACAGAAATCAATCCCAAATTCCTAACACACCAAACCAAATATATGCCACTTTTTCGCATGTAGTGTTTGAAGCTTCATATCCCCTCTCTTGGTACACAAAAAAAGAGGTTTTGAAAAGGATTATCAAGTGTGATTTTTTTTTTTTTTTTGCCTTGATTGAAAAGCACCTGGGTAACTTGAAGAAGGGAAGATTTAAAACTAGCTTTTATGGCTTACATATAAGTTTAGCATTACAATGCCAACCGACTTAGGAATCAGGAGCTTGACCACTGCCTCTCAGGCGATGCGGGCGTGGCTAGTCCACAGGCCACGCTCAGAGCTGCAAAGAGAGCAGGAAGCAGATTTAGCGAGCGCCTTTGAGGACATGCGGGTTCTGAAAAATCTATATATTAAATCGAATGGCTTACCAACAACATGTCTTACGAATTTCTCATTCTGGTACCAAATTCAAAATCGCAGGCAAGCCCAGCCATCATTTTATCATCTGTGTTCTCCTTGAGGCTCTCCGCCGAGGAGGGTGCAGTTGAAAATGGTCACCAAGTATGTGTGATGAATGTAGCTAAACACTAGATAGGGATCCACCATTTTTCTGCTAAATGCATGAGAAACCCTCTTTGATCTTTTTTGTTACATACATTGTTGGTTGTGTACACATCTTATTTTTACAAATTGTATACACTGTGTTTCTTTAAAAAGTTAGCAGTTGCTGCACACACATAGCTATTATGTGTGTTCTGATATTTTATTTCAGTCCCTAACTAGGTAATCCACTTGAAAGGAAAGAAGTCACTGGCAAATACTTAATCTAAAAAACAGCGTGCTTGCTTTGATGATTATTTTACAAAGAAAATGGCAAATTCCATAACGTTGCATGTGGGCCGAATACGTGTGATATATTTGCAGTATAGAGTAGCATCAAAATATTCTCAGGTAATGAAAATCCTACTGCTCGTGTGTCTCAAGGCTAAGTAAGCTTTTTCCACTTCAGCGATCTGACAATAACAATAATGAATATAAATACAGAGCAGCAATAAGACACATCATCCCATTTGCCAGAGATAAAGTAATAAAAACTTGTAGAATATTGCTGCCCTGATTCTCGCCTCGGGTTGCTATTCTGCTTATGGACTCATAGAAGAGAATACTTACATATGAGAAGAGTGTTATAATGCAGATTTGCGACATTTTTCAAAAGAAAAAAATGTTGCTCCTGATAGGAACAACTCTGTGACTATGTTTATTATGAATGTGAAGAGCTGGTGTAGATGGTTTCAAATAAAGCATTTCCATTTTAGGGGGTCTTAAACTTGCATAGACTTTAGGGTTGCAGAATCAGAAAGCCGTGCAGAGGGAATACTAAGATTAATTCTGAAAAAGCACGCTTATTTGATTCAAGAGTGAATTGAAATTTCCCTAATGCATGTAGGTGTCAGAGTGGCTTCTACTAAAGATGAGGAGGCAAAAATCATATGAGGGAATGAGATTGCAAAGCAAGAGAAGTGCTTCAGGGGCGAATCAGCATCCGGAGGGAGACCCTCATTCTTTAAAGAGCCAGAATTAATGTAGGGACAAGGTGTCACCGAGCCAAGTCATGAAGCGTTAGAAGGTAAGCAAGTATTAGGTATTTCTAGACAGTTTTGCACAGATAAGCAGGGGCATGACTTTACACTTCCTTTTATACTCTGTGTCTTAGTCTCTTTGGACTGCCGTAACAAAAAATGCCATAGACTGAGTACCTTAAAAAAACAAATATTTATTTCTCACAGTTCCGTAGGCTAGGAAGTCCAAGATCAAGGTGCCAGCAGGTTTGGTATCTGATGAGAGCCTGCGCCCTGGTTCACAGAAGGCCATCCCCCTGCAGTGCCCTCGCCTGGCTGAAGGGGCGAGGTTGCTCTCCAGGGCCTCTTTTTTCAGGGCGCTAACCCCATTCATGGGGCTCCGCCATGGTGACCTCATCACCTCTGAAGGCCTTGCTTTCTAATATGATCACTTTTGGGGTTAGGATTTCAATGTATGACTTTGAGGCGGCGGGGGAGGGGGGCACAAGCATTCAGTTCATTACACTCTATTAAGGTGTTTGGGATTCACCAGGAAGATGCTCGGAAGCCCCCGAAAGATTTTAAATAGGAAAAGGCAAGATCGCATTGAAGCTCCTAAAATACTGCCATGTGGGGCCGAGTTGGAGTTGGGTCAGACAGCCCAAATCCAGGAGTGGAAAGGCGAGTTTACATCGGAAGGGAATTGTTATGGATCACACGGGACAGTGGCTAGGGAGAAGGCTGTGGAAAGACGTGTGAGTTCGAGGAAGGCCCATTAGATTTCTAACCACCGACTTCCTCCAACCGCTGTGACCAGTCTCTCCTGACCTTTCGGTGACCGGCTGACTCTGAGGGTTAATCGCAGGTCCCCATAGTCATCTTCCCTGCAGGCTGGCCTGCCACAGCCCTACAGCACCCATCACGTGTAGGCTGGGGACTGGCCTCATGTCTTCGACTCCGCCTCGCCAAAGCAAAGACTGTACGTTAGCTGACAACAAAATCTGTTTCAGTTTTTCTGTTTGCTTAATTGGCAAAAACAGGTAGTTTCAAACTTCTGATTTAATCCCATTCATTTTCTTGTAGAATATTGATGAGGACTTTTAGTTTTCAAAGAAGTAAATGCACTGAAAATAGTAAATCAGGCAGAACTTATCTGTAATTATTACTCATCTTCTAAAAAGATAATGAGGATTAAAATAGAGTATCATATATCTTACTCAGTTACAGATTATTCTTAGCTTGACATGTCAGCTCTTTATTGAAACAAAAATGGAAAAAGATTCATAACTGTCCTTCAGAGAGTTCCGTAAAGAATAACTGCATTATCTCTATGATGCTTCACTGTTAGCTAATTAAGTTTTCTTACAGTTATGGCATAGAAATAGTCTTCAGAGCGATACATCCAGGTCGTAAAATTAATTATTAAGTGTGTTCGTCAGATAACTTATTTGCAGAACAAGAATTAAATTTCGCAGTGAATAATGTACTTGTATTGTCCATGTACAAAGAGAAATATCTAAGCTACCCCTACCAGCACTCTCAGATCAATTGCATGAGGATTGCACGGTTTTTCCTACCTTGGTTTCCTCGCCACTCACTAGGGCCCTGCTACCTCTGCTGCCCCTCTGGGCATTAACTGGTGACAGCGGCAGGGAACTTCCAGCGTGGGCAGCCCTGGGTAAGTGGTAATCAGTGGAATTTCTGTTCTGTCATCTTGCTGTTTTAATTTTCTTCTTTGCTCAGACTTAATTTCCATGGGACATTTAAGACACACTTTTAAGGAAGTTATCATTTTCAATTAAAATAAGATCGCAGTACAGCCCAGTGGCATAGGGTCTAGATCTTTATCTAACTGATTTTTGAAACTCATGCTGAAGGAACGGATGAATCGTTTCAGTAATCCAGACTGTGTCCGGTCTCTCTATGCTGAGCAAAGAGTGTGGGGTGAAGGAGCAAGTGGCCACTGAGTATGAACTGGAACTCAGGGGCAGAAAAGCCACCCGATGCTCAAGTCCCCTGTTCTCCTGGCAGTGCATGCAGAGGGGTCCCACAGGGGGACCTTGCTCCAGGGACAGATGTGTCCCATTCACTTCTCTTCTTTATTGGACAAGCCTGAGAAGGGCACTGCACAGGGCAAATGTACACTCTAGGTCAGGCACCTCGCAGTCCAGGCTCACCTGCTGGCTGTTTCGGAAGCGCCAGGAAACATCTTCTGCCAGCACCTGGGACGAGGTGACCGGGTCCCACAGAATGTTGAGTTCAGTCAGGATCCGGCCATCTCCTTGTGAGAACATAACTTATTGTAGGGTCAGAAAAATTATCTTCCTCCTATCCTTAGAAGTTCTGGCTGGACTAATAATCAAGTTAACATGAGATGGAGTAACAAGAGAAAATTACCAAATGTATTACATATGTACCTACAGGGGTTTCGAAAGAATGAGACCATATAACAGATCAGACAGTTAGGGCTTATATGCCGCCTCGAGCTAAGAAGAAGGGGGGTTGTGGTTTGGGATTTTAAAGGGCAAGAAGACAATTCACATGGAGATGGAAAAGCAAATGTTTGATAAATACATGTTTGCTGGGCCTTATTTAACAATGGGACACAGAGAGGACTGATCAAAGGGACCTTACTGGTTTCTTCCCTATCACACTTAGTTTGTATTAAACCATAATTATCCATGATGAAGTCTCCTTTCCTGAAGCAAGTCCTCTATCTAAATTCCTTTTGGCAATTAGGAGGAAGGACAAAGGTTTTTTCCTCAGCCTTTGGTTTCTTAAAAAATAACCAGTTTAAAGTAATCAACATCCTAAAAGGCTTATTTTGGGGTGGGAAACTCTGCTTCCTTTCACTGTTTCCTCAGCTCTCTGGTTTCTGGGCAGCAAAGAGTTTGTGAGGTCATTCATTGGACAGTCCCATTCTATATTCATGGATTCTGTTTGAAGGATTAGGCTTTCTTTTTTTCTTTTTCTGTGATCGTTTACAAAATCAGAAGTGGAATCATATCTATGAATGAGCCTCTACAGTGTAGCACCATGTCATTGGAAAAATAAGGAACATAGGCCTCTGGTAAACAGTGATGTTCTGTAATTTTATGTGGTACCCAGCAGTTTCTATGGACCTTTGTCAAAGGCGTCTCATGTGTCTTTGCTAACTGTGACTTAGATGGAAACACTATTAGGTCTGCACATAAATGGGCCATTACAAATGTAGAAGACATTTGAAATTTGTGATGGTTAAAATTTAAAGTATGAAAAATTTTATTTCTGTTTTAAGCAATGATGTATAATATACTTTGCTGAGCGTTCAGGGGACTTCTGCTATACCTCGTATTTCTGAAGCAATTTTTTTTATTAGTGTTAAGTATATAGTACCTTGGTTAGACATTTATATAATTTATAAAAAGATCCCCTTGATTGCTCCTTCTCTCCTCTGGTTTTCTGACTAGCCCGTATAATAATGCTAACTGCATTCCCTATGCCGTGCTCCCCATCCCTGTGAACCTCTATCAACTACTAATTTGTATTAAGCAATTTTAGGGTGGATGCAGGTCTCTTTAAAATAAAATGTAGCATTCACATGTATATTCATATTCAGTGCTTTTGCATTCGTCCTAAAGAAATTCATTGATATGTTACTTTATTAAGAAAGGCATCAAATATCCAAAGATCCTTTTAAGAATGAGTGGTACCATTAAGAATGAAGAGAGACTTCCTTAGTTTTCTTTTTGTGTATTCCTAAAAGGAAACTTTCTTCTTCATGCCCCAGCAATGCATAGATGCCTGAATCTGTCTAGAATCAAGAGACGACCTGGACTTTGCAGTCCTTGAGAACAGTAGTTTCGAGCTCTTTTCTATGTGGCATTTCAAGCCTGAGCTATTAAGCGGAAATAATGGTATGGAATCTGTGACACTGAATTGAATGGATGGATTAAACGCGGCTGAAATTACTTCTCCTTTACAAATAATTTCCAGCTCCATCATAAGCATCATATGTTTATACAATCTCTAGCCTAAAAGCATAGCTCCAGAAAACACTGACGTCCATCTTCAGTGTCTATTAGTCAACCATCTATCTATCTGAATTATTTTGGAACCACAGCGCCAACTCCACTTGTGGCCAAAGGAATTTGAAAAAAACTTGCGAAGTGGATTTCTGTCTGTTTAAATTAAAATTTTGACTTAGCCACTGCACCTTTTATTAAGAAAATATTTTAGGTACTTCCAAAACTAAAATTATTTCATCTTATGAGAGGATTTTTAATTTAAAATAATGCTGCCTAAATTTTCAGGTTTTTATGAGTTCCACTCTGGAAAATTTTACCATCTTCAAAGATGAATTCTATGATTTATGATTCTCAGACTTTTCTCTCTATGAAAATTAAGGTTATATTTTTTATAAAGCAGGCATTAACAATCATTTTCTCTTTCTAAAATACTAATTGAACAAATAATGACTTTTCATCTTTTTCTGTCCATTATGTAATCAAGATACTGCTTTGTTGTTTTATAAGTGAATGGGTTAATGTTTACCAGAATAGAAGAATGTATATTCAAATGGCAATAGTGTAAGCCAAATAGTAAGAAAATAACTTGATGAATAAATATAAAAATGTGCGAGACCAAAATAGGAAGTATCCATTAGAAACTTTTCTCACATCACTAATCGGACCTAACGATAGTAAAATGATCTTCTAAAGGTAAACACATTTTTTAGACAAATTATTGTATATTCTCTGTTCCTCCAAAACTCTGTGGAAAGTACTATTTTCCATCCATCATAAACCTAAGGAAATAAAATAATCAGGACATTGAAAAGCTCCCCTTCTTCACTCCTGCCAGCAGCCCATCCGACGTGAATGTGCTCACCGCGGAAGACTTCTGCGGAAGCTACAGCGCCGTTACTTCTTGGTCCACAAGGATCTTAAGTGTAAATCAAAATCGCTTCCACGGAGCTGGAACGCTCGAGGTGGAAGCATCATTGTGCCTCACTGAATAATTTTCTATCAACTGAGTAGGTTTAGATCGTATTCGACATGCATTGCGTGGGCATTTTGGTGCTGAACGATCATAACTACCACTTCAAAAATATTTTTTTTTTCCTTTGTCAAGGTGTGTTTCTTTCCTCATCATTAAAAAGAATGTGATGTGTTCTGCATAGAATCAAAGTCATTTGCATAAAAGGACAAAAGAAAAAAAACTCTGCATTTTTTATCTCTAAGAAAAATGTTTAAATCATCTTCAAAGGGAACTTTCTTTTTTAGTTGTCGATCACTTGTGAATGCGAATTACAATAAATGGTAAATGACTGTGGGGCTGTTCTTCCCGATTTTTCTATTGACTTTTTAAACAGTGGTCATAAAGAATCTAGAACTAGGAAATGATTTTCAGCTTTGAGACAGTACTTGAAACAAAGCAATGAAGGAGTCAACTGGGAAGCAAAATCTGGGCCCAACATTGATTTTCTACTTCCTTCCTTTTTATTCTAGCGCTAGCCGTGCTTCCTACCAGTTAGTTACCTTCCGGCAGCTCAGTAGCCACCATACCGTCTTCCTTTGGGCGGTAGCTGTAAAATTAAAACCAAAGAACTTGACATTTTAGGTAGTGATTTTCAAAATATTTACATATAGGCAGGGTTGCTAAACCTGAAAATAGAAGTTTTGGTAATTTGTAAATGTATGTGTGTGTGTACCTATGTACGTTTATGTGTGTGTGTGTGTGTGTATTTATGTGCACACGTGTGTGTACATCATTCCTAATGGCAGTAAATAAAAATTATGTGTGTAGGGGGGAAACTAAATGGTGGCTTAGATAATCCCTTCCACTGGACATCTAGTTTACACTTGAACTGGTTGTCTTACTTCTCTTAGCAATAAGCATGTTTTTTTCCCCCATGAGGACAACAATAAAAATAAAAATTCAGCAGCTACATGGACAACTTGGCTTCAGTGAGTGCCTTAAGCTCTGAGTTTGCTCTCTAGATTACGGCTGTGGTTGATTAGGTGGGGGCACAGTGAAAGGAATCAAAGCATAATGGATGTTTGTTTCTGAATAATGGGGATCAGACATGATGGACCCTGGGGAGGAGACGCGATGGCGGCCTCATGGCGGTGGGGCAGCTCGGACGCAGTTCTCCAGTTCTCTCTTGCGTCGTGAACCCCACTCAGCGCGTGCACATAACCCCTATGACACCCCGTGAGACTTGCTCCCCGCCATCTGTTTCAGTCACTGTGGTCCCCCTTCTTCCTCAGTGGCTGATTTGCCCTCTCGACCGAGTATTTCTCTTGACTAGAAACTCATCGCCTGCTAACATGTGTTGTCTGAGACCATCCTGCCACGTCTCCATTGGTGCGACCCCGTGGGAGAGGTAGAAAGCAGATTCTCTTCTAGAATAAGTGCAAGGGCCTCTCTATTTAAATCATGGTCTGGCCATAAAAGTCTTTCAATATGGCTCCAAATCATAGAGCCATGAAACGACTGGACTATTTCAGAAGACCTGATCTAGGGAAATCTAACTCGGATTACAAGTTTCATCCGTGTGGGATGAAACAAGGCCGATACTTTGTTGATGTGTATAAAGCATTCATCGATTTGAAACCAGGATCGTTGGATGCAGGGAGAGAAGTGTTTAACTGAGGGTTTGACAGAAAACCCGGAAAGGATCCAGAGATATTACTTTTTTTTTTTTTTTCAACCAAGAAAACCAAGACTCACGTGTGGCCTGGACTCTATGTAAAATAGAACTAGCTTACCAACAAAAGCTTGATTTTTCTGTTGGCCATTTCCACATTAAAATGAGTAGAGAAAGGGATATGCAGTTCTAGAATCGTGATTGTACAGCGGTAGATTTGTGGTCACACTCAAACGATCTGAGTACCTTTTTCTTCAGAAGAAGAAGAGATGAGAGAAAGGGAGGTGGCTTGCAGGAAAAGTGTCCTTTGGCGTTGGCGAGCTGCTGGCTTCTGCTCTGACTTCAGTCCTTTTGCTTTGGCTGTGCTCGTTTTTATCCACGTCACTGCCTTTCTCTCTGCGTCCCCTCTCAGGCTGCCACAAATTGAAATGCTGCAAAAGCACACACGCCTGGAGACAGACAGAGAGAACAGGAAAGTGCCTTAATGGTTTCTGCCCATGCCAGCGGTGACGGACCGCCCGAGGCCCCCGCTGTGGGTCTTAGACTGCCCGCTCCAAGCACTACTGGGCTTTCTTGGTAGACGGCACCATGACAGTGCTTCTGGAAAGGCGGGGCCTTTGTGCACTGAGGTAGTAAAGAAGGGGAGAAGGCCCATGGAAACACCAGGGCCATCCGGGGTCTTGCACCCACTTATTCCTTGGCGAATTACCCATGGCCCCAGGCTTCCTTTAATAAATACAGAAATCTATGCCGTAATCTCCCAGAGGCAATCAGGGGAGACCTAGTTCCAAGTCCCCCCGTGATGTGATCAATCTGGGATTTTTCTTTCCCTTTTTTTGATGGATTATATACCTACTTAGTTCTAACACGAAGTAATCAAATTCCATGCTCAAAAATGGCTTTGCGAACCACTGTTTTAGACTGATTACCCTCTTTCATTTCACATACACTTCCTCCAAAGAGAATTCCATGTAAGTAGATTAGGTTTCTGCTTCCTAAATTGCTAGAACATTCCAAATTTGTTTTCCTGAGATTTCACTAAAATTACCTTTATGGGGTTCTGAGTGTTCTGAAACTCATCAGGCCCATATTTAAAGACAATCACTGGGTTTGCGTCAGTTGGCAAATTTGAGTCTCTGGGGGTGACGCTGGTAATAGTCCAGGTGTTTAAAAAAACACAGTAGCACATGTGGCATGATTTATTGCAAGAGAATTTCTTCCTGGATGTAGGAAAAGCAAGGAGTCGTGGGGATTGTCACAGACCAGACAAGAATGCGCAGCCCAACAAGGCAGCTGCAGCCCGGTGGCAGCAGATTGGGGCCGTGTGGGAATGCCAGACCCTCTAGTGTCTCGAGAGATATCCAAACACTTAAGTGTTGGCTCTTCACTCATTTGTTTTTCTCAATCACATGCGCACCAACACAGCGATGGCAAAATAAAATATGTCCACAGCCCCATGTATCCAATGGGCCGACAGACGCTGTTGCTGGAATGTCCCACACAGATGACGGATCACATTCTCAGCTGATGTAAACTTACCAGGTCATCTCCCAAAGAGCTGTCTTAGTTCCAGGTTCTGGGAGGCACCCCAGTGTTGCCTTCTTCGTGTACACCCGAAACACAGCAATTCTATATGTCACGTTGAATTCAGTCAAATACAATATGATTCTTGGATATGAATTCCAGACTTCCGCTTTCCTCCTCTGTCTATCATGTGTATGCATGGTCCAGGTAGACTACTCTCTGATGCCTCCCTTGGAAACACGTATTGAAAACAAGAAGGAGAAGGTGGCTATGGAGGTCTCGCCTTCACTGTTTATTTCGAAGAAGTTTCCAAGGTTCTTTTTCACGTCCCTCTGAAATGTTACAGTGCGTGAAATTGCAATCATGAGAAATCTCCCGCTTGATTATGATTGATTCAGTATTCCGAGTTTTCAAAAGCATTCAGACACAATGAGAAAAACTGTTACATGTTCTATTAATTATATATAAATATCGTAATGTAAACAATGGCCTTTCTTCAAGTAGCTGACTTTGTTGTCGTCTTTTTCCTTGGAAGACAAACATTATTGGCTTCCCAGCAAGACAGATTTAGAAACTCAAAGTGATCTGAAACATTGGCAAAAGGATCAACTTTTAATAAGACAAGTGCGGTCTGGTCTACGTCTATAACTAGCCTACTAAAAAAATAAATGATAAACGAATTAGACTGCATGATCATATGATCACTGTGTTTCCAATAGCATTTAGTATACATAAAACAGCCATAAGCATTTCTAATGTGCACATTGATTTGGAGGGAGAGGAAGGATGAAACTCAACTAAATTACTGACTTGGGGAGCAAACTTTTAGTCCAAGATTTTGCATTTCCTTTTTTTTTTTTTTTTTTTTTTTCAATTTTATAGCAGTTTCTACAGGAGTAAGGAGTAAGTGGGCTCTCCCGCAAAGGAACTGGGTTCAGCTCAGATTAGTGGTGGAGCCAGGATAAGGACCCACATCCCACTGCCAGGTCCTGATGCCAGCCAGCCGTGTCCCATGCACCTCCCTGCTGTGACGCATACCTAGTAACTGGTACCTGGTGCTGGGGACCGAGCTGTGTCCCTTTCGGCTTACATGCTGAAGCCCCAACCCCCCAACCTGACTGTGTCTGACAATAGGGCTTTCAGGGGGTAGTTTAGGTTAAATGAGATCTCAGGGTGGGGTCCTAATCTGATGGGAGTGGGGGGGGGGAGGGGCTTACAAGAAGAGGAGGAGAGAGAGACCACTCTTGTGTGTGCACAGCATTGAGGAAAGGCCCTGTGAGTTCACTGAGAAGGGGGCTGTTTGCACGCTGGGAGGAAGGTGCTCACCACAGCGTGCCTCCAGATCTGTGAGAAAGTCACCTTCTGTTGTGTAGGTCTGTGGTGGTTATGCCCCAGTGTGTGTGAAGAGATACCGTATTACATGACGTTTCCTGAACGCGGTCTTTAGGAGGTTTCCAGCGCCTGAACACCTAACCTTCCAGTCTGTCTTAGCCACTCATCGACTAGAGAGAATCCTACTCCTCTTCAGTCACGTGACTGGCCACGTGGCCCTCCACACACAAGTCTCGTATCTTCTCTCCACTTATTTCTTTGTGGTACATTTCCCAGTGAACTCATGATAGTTTCTCTCTTAAAGAAAGGCAGCCACCTCAGTTTACCAGACTGACTGTAAACTTTCTATTTCTTCATTCAAATAGACTCCCCGTTTATGACACTCAGCCTTTTTTTAAAAATATGTATCTCACTGTTCATGGTCTATTCTTCGTAAACGATATTTTCGTAATGGTTTGACAGTTTTGCCTATAGAAGTTTGGAAACTGAACTATTTAGCTAAATCCTTCTTCACATGCCTCACGTTTTAACAGAACAACTCACAACTGCATACAACCTTCAATAGGCATTAATGCCTGGTGAGAAAATTAAACATCAATTAATGATATTTTTCTCCTTATGCCCAGATAACTCTATTTAGCATGAGACACTGCATGAGGCACATAGTGTCCTAAGAACGCTGACCCAAATAAATGAGTACAAGCCAGAGATAGAATGTACGAAGAAAAATAAAAATAAAAATCTAGAGCTGTTTTGAAAATTCAGATTGATTTCAGGTTATTTCCTGTCTGACTAGCAATTTGTTCATTTAGTCACTAGTTACTTTGGGGAGTATTTTTAAATATAGCTGAACTAAACATAGTTTAAATATAGTTAAAATAATATGAGATATGACAAGATGCATTTCTTATTTGAATGTATGAATTTTATCCATAACATCCCCAATAGCCTTTGCTCAAAGTCTTCTAATGGGAATTTCACCCTGTCTTAAGAGAGAAAATTTTGTTTTTGATGCCTTGATTTATTAAAGTGTTTTCTCATCTTTAGCCAAATATTTTATCCCCGAAGCATTCACCCGTGAATCCGCGTTCTGACCCCTGGACAAAGTAAGGCTAGTCCCACTTTGTTATTCAGTGGACTTTTTCTTCCCCATTTATTTCTCACATGGCTTGACCTACAGACCTCAACCATTTGGATCTTTCTCCTCCAGCTGCATTTTATTTATTTCATTTATTATTAAAATGCTGATCTTACAATTGTACTCGGCAAGAATTCATCATGGAACTATTGTGCATCTGGTAGCTGACTAACAATTGTCCCTCAACTTACTGTTGGGTAAATAGTATGAATTTATTTATCAACTGACATTTAGGAATTCAGAATACATTTTTTTTCCCACAAGATAAGACAATAAGGTTCCTAGGTTTTATTCATCCATTTATTCATTTATCCATCCAACAAATATTTAATAAGTGCCCAATGCTAGTATTTTTTTAGTAAATAAGGCAGACATGAATCATGCCTTCTTGGAGTTTACAATCTAGTGGGTAGATAAAAATAAAGTAAATCAATCAATCTAGACTCATAATACAGAGGAACGAAGTAGAGGCCGAGATAAGTAAGGATTATTAGCTGGAGGGGGAAGGGCCTGCTGAGATGAGGTAGATACTTGGGGAAAAGAAGTAAAATGTATGTTGGAGCATTAGTGGTGGAATGAGGGAGATGCAGAATTCTAGGCAGGGAGAGGAGCATTTTGAGAGGCGGTGCGCAGGGAGGAGGAGATCTCCAAGAGCTGAAAGAAGGCCAAAGCGAGTGAGAGAGCGCGGCACGAGGGCTGAAGGATGAGGCTGGGGTCAGAGCCCAGGAGTCTCGAAAACATCTGAGGGAATCTATGTTTCTCTGGGGCCTCGTGTCCCCTTTGGGCATTGTCCTCTGGACAGCTCGACCCTAGAGGATCCTCAGAGGCTGCTTTCAGGATTCAGGGTTGGAAAGTCCGAAATGTGTGAACGACGAGCTCCATTCCCTGACACCGCTGCTCTGAGGACTCACTGTGCCGCTCCACGCCCGCACTCACAGGCAACCAGAATGAGTCGAGGCATCCATTAGAGCCCTGTACCGGGAGGGAGAAACGCGAAGCATGTACTAGCTTCGCTATAATTATTTTCTGGGGGGAGGAGAGTTTTGACGTTTACAATGGCAGTCTTGCAACTCCCCTCGAGTCAGAGCATGAGAAGTTCTCTAGGCTCCCGGTCAGCAGTCTTATGACCAATACTTTTGATTCTTTAAAGGTGTTCTGATCGCCCCAAAAGGGGAAGGCAGAAAACGCTGTGGCAGTGACCTCTGGAGTCTGGGTACCATCCTGAAACCAAAATGGGAAAAAAAAAAAAAAGACTTAGTGTTTTCCTTTGAAAAGTAACAAACACACACATAATAAATATATCTGTATTTATTCTATAATCCATATTGTTTCAGGAAATTATTAAAAATAGAGCATGGTATTAGAGTAAATGATGGGTGAATAAATGTATCTTTTTAACAAACTCACCAAGTTATCCTTATTTTTTTTCATATTTTACTTTTTGAGAAGCACTGTATTATGAATACCTTACCGTGGATCTAAATTTTTCTCAATATCATTAATGCCTTGATAAGTATGCAAACAAGTTATTTTTAGGTAGCCACTCCCTCGAACTCTTTTATTTCAGTGGTTAACCTGAGAACAATTTTATTGCTTAATAAGCTATTCTGGGGGAAATGATCACTTTTGCGTGGAAAGCAATCTGTTTGTTTTGCTTCCTTGGCTTTGAAAATTATGCCTATTATTCCTCTACATGTTTTTCAAACCATCGTTGGCATTATTTTTGCAGTAAAAACCTCTAGACCATGATGAGTTATAAAAAAAAAAGAAATCTCTGCCACATCAGGGGACCAAATATGTGTGGGATTTGGAAAAATATGTCCTGCATATTGGACTGATTATTTATAAATTATCAAGTCAAAACCTCCTAAGTGCGAAGACCCGGATTGAACTTTGGATTTTATACTGGTCGTGACAGGATGCTGACGCTCCGATTATTCCTGCCTGTTCTCACTCATCTGAATCCAAGGAATATTTATTACAGTCTTTGTTCTCTCAGTGAACATCAGAATTTTTTCCTCATCATCCTCCCACTGTCTGTCTCTACTCTCTGGGATAGCAATGTTTCTTCCAGAGAAAAGCCCAAGGATAACTTGGACATAAGCTGTCTTCATTTTTTCCCCAAGATTATCTTAATATTATTCACCATAAGTAATATTCTTAATTGTATCTACAAATTAATCAAATTCATTTTATTAAATAATGACTAGTCTAAGATTAGTGAAGAGAACTACTTAGATAATAACGCCCAGGCAGAGGAAGTCCATGAGCAGATGGAAATTCTCTGCTTTTATGAGTATTTGGCTATATGTAGAATTCTAATGTAAGAATATCCAGTTAAGAGTTTCTGTTCTAGTTTCCTTGGAAATATAGAAGTAAATCAAGTTAAACTTCCCAAAGCTAACACTAACCTCCGCCTACTAAGTGCTATTTATAATTAGTATTATAGTTGGTAAAGTCACATTCAGCTTACCACTATTTAATTTTTTATACTGCATGTTTGTGCAAAGTCTAATGATTGTCCATGCAGACTGACTAATGATCTTTAAAATCACATTGAAATCTCAAATAGTACAACATATCCATTGCACTTTTGAAGTTGCTTTATCTTGAAATTGTTTCAAAGCTAGTATACTTTGTGTGTGTGGCGGGGGAGGGGGCGCGGGGTGCGGAGAGATTCATAAATGTTACATCAATGAATGCAGCAAAACCATGATATGAGGATTCAAAATTTATACGATTAGAGACATATACAGATTCATCCTATGAAACACTGAGAAAACATCTCAGAAATTCTCCAGACCTGATATCTATCAAGGAAGAGATCTGGACTCAGCCTTTTTTTATTGACATCAAAACCCTCGCAGTTCTCTGCAATAGGAACCTTGCTGTGTGTGGTTTGAAAGTAGTCAGCTCAACATTTAAAGGCAGGAAATCCTAAATTTTGATAATCTCTCTAAAGACGAGTTGAATTTTTTATTTCTAAAGTCTTAATTTGGGAGCGAGCATGTAGTTATAGGAGCATGCTCGAGGTGCAAATTGGAAATTTCATCTAATAGATGACGTCTGTCCTTGTTTCGTGTTTCCCAGACTTGTCTGCACATTGGGGTCACACCCTGCACCCCAGCCTGGAATCTGATTTAACTGGTCTGAAGTATGATCTGGGCTGTGGGACTTTTAAGAGATCGCCAGGTAATTCTAACATGCAAATGAGTGAGCTACTGCTAATGTTCAGAGGCTTTCGTTAGCTCATGGCATTGTCCAACCTTGAGCATTTATTCAAGTTCAATAAGAGAAAAGCAGAATCACAGGCGTCATCTGGCCATGGGAAGTCTTTCAATTCCATCCAGCGATCCCAAGGCCTTGTTTCTGGAACCCTTGGTATGCACCATATTGGAAACCAGACATACTGTTTATTCCCTGTATTTGTTTCCTGCCATTTAAAATGACATATGGATATGCCAAGTTCTGCTTTAAAGTTAACTGGCACCAGTCACTCTAAACTGTCCAGATCCTCCGCTTGTCCTGACTAAATGCCTGAGGGTCACTTTCGAATGCTCTTCTTCCTCTTAAACACCGGCAGAGCTTTGGGTCTCTTCAGTCTCTCTCACGACAGCCTCTTCCCCTCTTGTTCTCCCTCTTAGTAACCTGGTGGGAGCTGTTATGATTTTATTCTTGACTTTCAAGCTTGCTTCCAAACCAGTGTTTGATTCTAACCTCTCCCTTCTCCAGTCCCTCACATTTTCTAGATGGCCCTTCTAAGTCCACACTGAATCCATTGCTTCTGGAGCTCGCACTTTACACAGAATCAAGTTCGGATGCTCTAAACTGATATTCAAGGCTTCGCACAACCGAAATTCTGCATGTCTGTCTGTACTCGTCTCGCGTTACTCCTCTGTTTCTGCCTGTTGTTCTAGTTAGTTTCTGTCGTCCTCTGTGCACTCGTTCCCCTATGCTCAGACCAGCCCCTCCCTCTTGAATGTCCATCTCAAGTTCCAAATCATTTTTCAAGGCCCAGATTAAATATCATGACTTGATGACCACCCCCCCCCCCCTTTTTTTTAATCACTGAGACTGAATGAGATTTTCTCCTTCTTTGAAGGGTTATAGAACTGACCGGGCCATTAGGGTCGCCATTTGGGATAGAGGTATTTCAGTATCTGCATCATCTTACTCTGTTGCACGTTTCTGGAGAGAAAGGACTACGTTGTAAACATCCTTTGCCCTTCACAGCACAAAGCTCACAGCCTCCCACGTACATAATCAGTGCATCATGTTAGTATGAATGAGTGACACTTACAGGAAATAGTTGTAAATAAACAGGCTGTTTTACAGCATCTTTCTACATTATTAGACTATATTCTCTTGAATATTTAACCTAAATATATATTTTCTGGTGATCTCTCCAGGTAGTTCTTCAGAAGTTGAGAAGCTAATAACACTGATTTTCCCCTGCGTGAGTTTTGTAAGACAGAAGCAGAAAAAGAAAGCATGCTTTTAGGTCTGCACTGAAATAAAATCTTTTCCAGCTATCTTATAATTTTATTGCAAGATACAAATGCAGGCTTTATAGATCTGAAAGGGACTCGTTCTGCAAAGTCAGCAAAACCATACTATGAAAACATTTGTTGGAATCTAGCATTGGCAATTTAAAAAAAAAACATACTTGACAGATTGTGCTTTTCTTTTTGCTCCTTTATTTTTAATGACTCGTGAAACTATTGCAGTCTCTCTCCCTTCACCCTGCCCTTGTTTGACCTCTGTATTGGCGACCTAAAATTAAGTGAGTTGGCAGCGAGGTTTGCCTTCTTCTAAGATGTGATCCCAGTAGAATTTGTCATCTGAAATGAGCTTTTAAATTCTGATTTAGAAAGCAGTAGGAAGATTTGCATGGTTAAAAGTACCTCTGTGCCAAATGAAAGCACCTTTACAAAAAAAAATTTTTTTTAATGCACGCGCCCTGAGGATATCGTCAAAATGGCTTCAACTGAGTGAAAATGGTACAGCACCTCCTGGGGGCGGGGGACAAAGTGGCTCTATATTTGCACTTAGCAAAACAGCTCAACCACTGGAGAACGGAACATTTGGATGGCATGCAGGTTAAAAATGGCCCAAATCCCTGCAGTTCCTCCCACAAAGAGGTGGAATCTAGCAGCCCGCCCCTCGAATCCAGGCCATGCCTTGTGACTTGTTCTGATCAAATTAACAGGACAGAGTGTATGTATTTGTGCAAGTTACAAGCAATACATCCTGAGGCCTTGGTGTCTCCATCCTTACTCTCAGATTCTGTCACCTTGTGATGAAGCCCAGGCTGGCCTTCTTGGGAAGGAGATGGCACTGGAGACAGAGACCCTAAACATGTGACCAATGCCACACAGAGCCCCCAGCCAACATGAAAACTGGCCGCAAACCAGCAGTGGCCCAGGTGACGCTGTGTAGAACAGCAGCAGTGCCCAGCTGAGCCCAGCCTGCCTCAGCAGCGCCCGGAATCCTGATGGCTGTCGCAAGCCGCCAAGCTTTCGGCTGTTTGTTCCTCAGCAACAGGGTAGAAGTGGCTTGCGGGCTTTTGTAATAGAATGTGGAAATTTCAAGAATAACAAACTGAATAGTGAATATAATGTATTTCTAAATAAATTGCAATGATTTGCATATGACCTTTGACTTCTTCCTCGCTATTAAGAACTCACCTCCATGACATCTTTTCAACGAGGTAATAAAGCCAAAGAAAGGTAAAGAAGCTCTCACATCAACAAATTTGTGTTGAATGTCTGTCGCGTACCAGGCACTGTCTAATCCTTAGAATACAGCCGTGCACCCAACAGAGAGGGGTGGGGGGAGAATTATTTTAAACTGGGGTCAGAGAGCAATACATTTTTTTAAAACTCTGGTGATTTAAAAAAAAAAATTGTTATAAATTTTTGTTAAAGCATGATGATAAAAAACATTATGAAGGAAATTAAATCAGACTAAGGATTAAATCATGACAGGGCAGGGAGGATCCTTCCAGATGCATAAAACAGCAGGAGCGTGGTGTGGTGGCGGGGGAGGGAGACTCGTTGGCACTTGAACGGAACGAGAAGACCAGTAGGGTTGGTGTGGCGCGTGTGACGGGGAGGGCCCAGCTGAAGAGAAGGCAGGGCACGCGCGGCGTCTGGAGGGACTTTGGGTCTTACTCAGTGTGGTCGGGAAGCCTCGTTAGGGAAGGAGAGCAACGTGATGAGATTTCTGCTTTCAAAGGATCGCTTTCCAAAGGATTATTCCACTCTGTGGAAAATGAAGCGAGGGGAACCAAGAAGATAAGGAGGGAGGCCAGTGAGGGAGCTATTACAGAAGGTCCGATGAGGAGCCTCCTGGAGGCAGTTCGCCCAGATGTAATTGTCGTTTGAGGTTCTAAAAATTTTAATGCTTAAAAAGTAATATGTAAGTGGAAAGAACATAGGCTCTGGAGTTAGACTGTTTTTACATCCCTTGGATTTATGTGATGTCATGCAATCTACGTGGTGTTTGCGAGCTTTAGAGTCTTTGTAACTCGTTGAATCTCTGTAAGGATTAGACACATAATATATATTATGTGCCAAACTCATAAGTGGTAACTGCACTCTTTAACCAGTTCTCGTAAATATGTGATTAACTATTTACTTACTTTTAAAGTAAAGAATCCAAAACAAAGACCAACCACCCAAAATCCAGTGCTAGACAGCAGGATAGAGAAATGAATTCAATCTGATGAGGATGTCGAATTTAAATTCTACGATATTTGAGGAGAATTCGTACTTCAATAAATGTTAGTACTATAGAAATGTAGAATGTCTGAATTTCTTTTATTTGCACTATTTATGTCAACAAAACAAAAGTAATGTCTAATAGCACTTTATATAGTTTCCAGCCTATATTCGCATATTTATCTCAAGGACTTAACCCCGATCTTGTGACATCACTATTTTTATTCTAACTTCTACTTCATAGTCTTGAAAATAGAGGCTCAGAAAGCTAACTTTACTTGCAAAATGACATCTAGAATGGTAAGTTTGCATTAGATTCTGATTTTAAGTGATGTCAAAGTTCCTTTGGCAAAATTTCATTCACTGTTTATCTGTGGCTCATTAATCACTACCTGACTCCAGAGGGCTACGATTTTGAAGACATGAGAAGTCAGAAGAAAAGAAAAAAAGACTGAAGAAAGGTTTCTTTCACATTAAAGGAGTAAAAATATGAAACAAAAATCTGACTAATTAAAAGTATATTAACCTGTCACTTGAAATACCAGACTAGATAGTTTGGGGATCGTAATAGTTACCTTAGAAATGAGAATATTGGCCAAGTTGTTACCAGGAAAATTGTACAAGGAAACCATCCAGCTTTTCCACAAACGTTGGTTATGTGAAAATTCTCAGATGAGTTATAATTTTTAAGAGTTGCTACTGAGTGAGTTTTTCCATAATCCTTTGAATTTATAAATAGTAGTTACTTCTCTCTTTTTTTTCTAAGAAATAAATAAGCCAAGCCAAAGAACTTTGTAGGTTTTTCAAAAGTCCTCTTATATTAGAAAGCTCGAATGGCAGTTTTCATTAGTTCTAGAAAACGACATGAATTTTCAAAATTAATAAATCTAGGTCTCTTTACAAATCCAGACTTAATTTAAAAAAATTTATCTATGTGCTATAGATTGAATTGTGTCCTCCCAAGTTTCATATAGTGAAGCCCTAACACCCATGTGACTATATATGAAGATAGAGCCTTTAAGAAGTAATTAAGGTTAATTGAGGTCATAAGGGTGGAACCCTAATCCAATAGCATTAGTGTCCTTATGAAAAGAGAGGGAGACACCAGAGAACTTTCTGTCCCCACCATGTAAAGGCACAGCAAGAAGATTGCCATCTACAAGCCAGGAAGAGAGCGCTCACTAAAACTAAATCAGCCAGAACTTTGGCCTTGGACTTCTCAGCCTCCAGAACTGTGAGAACTAAATGTTTGTTGATTAAGCTCCCTGCTCTATGGTATTTTGTTATGGCAGCCTGAGCTAAGACATTATGTATATAGTACCCATTATGTATATAGACATTATGTATATAGCTTTGGCCTCATTATGGATGCTAAATCTAAAACAGAAATATCCATCCTTTTAAATTATGGTGGTCTTTTTTGGTTTTTAGGACATTTTGAGGCCTTCCACACAAAAGTTGTTTCTTTCCAGTTGATTGGAAAAACACACCATACCAAGAACTTCAATGACATTAAAATGATTACACATTTACCCAGCACAATATATTGTGCATTTGAAAAGTAGTGCATATGTATGCAAGACCTGTGATTTATGTACTTTGCACAATGGTCTCAGGATTCTTAAACTCCCTGAAACAAGTCTGTGAATATGCCCCTGATCTTAGGGCCAATCTACAGTTTATCAATGAGGATGATTAAGTACCTGTTAAAGCAGTACTGTCTGTACTCTACAGGTGCTCTAACTAGCTACCTGTACTGGCTCTTCAAACTACACTCTTATTTCTGTTGATGACCATCACTTAAACAAAACAGAGGGGCCTCTGACCCATGCCTAGTAATTGCTTTCTGTTTGGCTTATGGCTTTGGAATGTCAGAACCGTAGTTGAAAGGCAACTTAAGAGACAACCTGATTCAACTCCTTCTCATACAGAGTAAAGTACAGAACCTACAGTGGTCTTATCTAGAGGCAGAAACCATACTTCGACGCAAATCTCCTTTAAGCTACATTATTTTAATGCTAATTTTGTGTTTTAATTGAAGGCTCATACACATTTTAAAGCTTTTCAATCACACATTTTTTGTAAGGTTTCAGAGCCTCTGAAGATCCCTTCTAAGTTGGCAATGTGCCTCTTCAGTGGTCACTGTTCGGGGCTCACTCTTCTGTACTTATAGAAGATAAACTGAGATGTTAATGATTCACTCAAGACTACCCCAGACTTTCTCTCTGGCCTCTTCTTTCTCACCGTTCTAACTATGCCTGGGGATGATCTCCCTGGTTCATTCTTGCATAGGTTAAAAGTTTCTACCAGAAGCAGATAAACGTATACTACACCCAGGTAGAAAATATGTTCTACTTCATTTAATAAAGGAATCAACATAAACGTATCTCACAGTACCTGGAGATCCAGACAGTCACGCAGTTGAACTGCAGAGCCTTGATTTTGTTATTTTGAAAGATCACAAATAAGTTATGTTGTGTTTCCTTGGCCATACAATTTACCTCTCTGCATAGCACGAGAGATGATCACTTCGGTGAGAGAGATCGTTACGGGAAAAATGGAAACTGTTTTATAATGGAAATATTGCTGGAATCCCAATTTTTATGTGTTACACAATAATCTGACCTCACAATAAATTCTCTCCCTCTCTCCTTCTCTCCTCTCCTCTCCTCTCTCTCTCTCTCTCTCTCTCTCTCTCTCTCACACACACACACACACACACACACAACTAATTTTAACTAATTTTACATTCTTGGAGATTCCTTAATTAAACTTGTGAAGAATTAATAAAATACCTATAAAGAGTCATAGACAAGCTATAAGGGGATAGACAATCTGCATTTAGATCAAGTATGTAAAAATCCTTAGAGAAATAGTGAAGGTGTGTATAAAAGAGGAGCATAATGAGAATAGTCTGATATAATCAACAAGGGATAGAGAAATCGATTTTAAATAGTCTGATAAACTCGATTATATTCCGTGTAATTGTTCTTAGTGTCTGAGAGAATTTCTGTAGTACTCGCTGACGTATACTAAAGGCCACTTGAAGGAAGTATGTAATCGTTTCTGTGGTGCTGAAATTGTGTGGAGCTAATTTAGTAATCCTTTATATTCTGTTTATAGACTTTTCGATTGTGTTTAAACACATTGGTCTAATTTGATTCATTGGAAACCCGGTGAAAGAAAGCTAAAGACTCTCAGTCACTTTTTTATTCATAGAGACACTTACATAACCTAAATATCTGCCCACACCACATTCCCTCCAGGCACCTTCCTCTAATGCGGGTGGGAAGGGGGGTGGGGTGCGGTTCCCACGTCTCTTTGCGTGTGGTCTGCTCCATGTCTGTGAACCAACACTCGCTCTGCTGGGCTGCTCCTGCGGGTCCAGGAGGCCTTTCTCTGTGATTGTACCTCCGGCAGAAGAATTGCGAGTAAGAGGAAGTTCACACTTGCAGTCACTGTCATGAATTTAATGCATAACGGACTTCTCAAAGTGACAGAACTTATCAGTGACCAAGCCTGTGAGAACTGGAGATGAGGTCACCTGTCTGCAAATTTAATGTCTGAGATCACACCATTTTCCCTTCCCTGCCTTTACTCACGACTTTGTCAGCATGTAGCTATGCCTCTAGCACACTGCTTCTTTTTGAGTCCTAAAGCTATGCCAGAAGGTTCTACTGGGATAACACCTAAAAGGAAAACCCGAGTGACCATTAAAAGTCTCTCTTAGGACTAGGCTCATAGCCATTGCTGAGATCTAGCAGTGCTAT
The DNA here is from genome assembly GCF_014176215.1 of Rousettus aegyptiacus. Classification (NCBI taxonomy): domain Eukaryota; kingdom Metazoa; phylum Chordata; class Mammalia; order Chiroptera; family Pteropodidae; genus Rousettus; species Rousettus aegyptiacus. The sequence goes on along the minus strand of NW_023416285.1, from coordinate 87,488,499 downwards.
GGAAGAATTCCTCAGCTTTACACCCCATGCATTCTATTAAAGCATTTCTCCCTAAAAATATGTTGTATCTTATACACATGAGACAAATGATTTCTGTATAAATGAGTGAACAAAGATAATGTGGTGATGTTTCAGTAAAATGCTCACAACAAAATCGTATTATATAATGATTCAAACTCTAATCCCTTGCTCAAAATTTAGTAGAAGTGGACATTTTCATATGTTTCCGTTAATGCAGTTTTATTTGCAGTAAGTAGTGGAAAAGGTTGCACTCTACATTAATCAGGTCGTCAAAGTTAGTATTTAAAAAAAAAGATTTAATGGAAATTTATATATCAACTATTTCACAGCGCAATTTTAAGTTATTGACATTGAAACTCTGTGTTGGGTACAAGTATCTGATTTGCAATATGACAAGGAGCCTTTAAAGACTTACGGAAGTGTTTATTCTCGATATTCTATACTAACCTTATATAACATTTTGTGGCCTCGTGTCTTCTGATATATGTTAGGGGTTTGATTCCAAGAATCAACAACTGATACTTTTAAGCATCTTCACATATTTTTTAATGCTTTATGTGAAGAAACAGAAAGTGGTTATATATAATGTGTATTATAAAAAAATAATACAAATGAGGGATAAAAATAATCCCCCCAAATCCCATCACCTAGAAATAACCAATCAGTATATAGTAAATATCTTTGATCGATTAATTGCTCTATCAAGTCAGAGAGTATAGAGCAATAGATAGCAGAGTAGATAAATATATAGATTTATATTTAGATGGATGCAATTTTATAAAATTGGGACACACTTGGAGTACTATATTTGAGGAAAATAATGTATTCAACTTTGGATCCACTGGCCTTTGGTGATATTATACCATCTGCAGGCCACTAGTTTCAAACTTTTGCCTCAAAAGGTTCTCTTAAAATTAAAAATTTGGGTTGCATTTTGTTTAACACTACATTTCTATATTTGGATTTATTTATAAATTGCCTGCTATGAAGTGTGATTCTCAACTTAGACTATTAATTAGTTTTCATGGTCGATTATCATTTTCATTCTGATTTATCACCGTAATAACTAAAATGTTCCATTTCTCCGAACATAATTTCCGTGGAGTCAGATCTCACCATCTGAAACTTACTACAGCTTCTCTGTTCCTGGGACCATGTTGGATTAACCTCTTTTAAGAAAGTCTCTTTGTGGTATATTCCCTCTGTATTTGTATGTATCAGAAATCTGTTTTTTGCCTTTATACCTAAATTACAACTTTGTTGGACCAACATTTTTTCTTTTAGTTTGCTGTAGACATTTTTGTTCTACTGAATATTATGGGAAAATACTGGGCTGTCCAAGGTTTTATCTTTCTTATAGATAACTTGGTTTGTCTTTTTAGATACTATAAGACTTCTTTTTTTAATCTGTGAGAAATCTTACCAGGAAATTTCTTAATTCTTAAAATTCTATTGTAAATTTTCTCGGACATGGTATACAGATTAAAGTCTCGATCTCAGAAGAATTGTTCTAACATTTAAAAAATACTTTTCTATGCCAACTACATATATATATTCATTTTCTCTATAATTTATATAATTATCTATCTTAGACATTTATCTCATCCTTCTTTTATATTTCATCCTGTGTACATTTCTCAAGACTGCTTTCTGTGACCTGATTAGTAATTTCTTTTACTACTTATGAATTAATCTCTGTAATTTTTTTCCTGAGTACCATGAGTTTACTCTTTTTTTCTGTTTTTTTTTTTTATTTTATTGTGTCCTTTGGTTTCTTAAATTAACATGATTTTTTTTATATCATAGAGAACTCTTTCTTAACTCTTTGTTTCTAAGGAGTTTAATATACACAGGTAATACTTTAAAATAGTATTACTTTTAAATGCACTATATAGTCCTTATGAAATGATTTGCATAAGAACGTAATATTTTGGGTATATATTAACAGCTGGAAGGAGCCATTGAAATTATAATGTTTTTTCATTTATTATGAAGCTGTCTTTGAGAGGTAATCAGTTGATTCAATGCTAAATAACTTTACCTAAGAACTTCAGTTCACAATGAAATGAATTTAGAGTTCAGATGCTATTCCTGCATATGGCAGTGTGAGGCATTCATGAAAATTATCCATCATAAAATCAACACCCATGATAGAAGAGAAGACAATATTTGGGTTAGGAATTGCATAAAATGCATATTGCAAATTGATAAGGCTACAGTTATAATGACTTTTTCCCTGTATTTTTGGTGTATGTCCTATGTTTATTCACAGCTACATATTTCTAGGCATGTTTGAGAAGATGGATTTCTGGATTTATAGCTACCTACTGTGCCGTCTCCTTTCAGTAACAGTTGGTTTCCTAAAAAACTGGCAACTAGACATATCACAGTAGTGTTTTATTTTATTTTGTACGGTGTTAGAAATAGTTTGCTTTCAAGAAGAAAAGGAAAATCTTTGTGTCTGAAGTGACTTTCGACAACTCTAAGTACCATTACTCCTAGAAAGTACAAGATGTGGTTTCAATAATTTAATAGTGCCAAAATGTCACATTTTTGAGACAGTTATTTTATGGCTTTCCGAATAACTGAGCTAGACACCTCTCCCTGGAATTCAACAACAACTTGTGCCTCTGAATTCCTCAGTAAACAATAAAGTGTCTTCCTCTTTGAATAAAAGTTGCCATGACAATTGGCAAGTGTGGGTTGTAGAAATCAAACACCAGGCTTTAGTCTTTAGGTTTTCAGTGTTTTCAAAGATGTGATATTGTTTGGGACGACTCTGATTTTAGTCAGAATGAAGGTGTGTTTTCACATAGCCATAGCAATTGTAGTTAGGCAAACATATATTTTTGTAGATAATCCATTATTTAAACATAATGACATTCTTACTCTTTATGTTAACTTCAAGACTATGTCTTGATTAGTTAGAGACTTAAGGATGAAGGTAAACACCAAAGTCATTTTAGATATGTCGATCGTAATAATTATATTGAACTCTGTAGTGAAAGTCTGCAATTTTAAAGAGAATATCTATCTCTTTATATGGTAATGATATGGTAATAATATGCAAATTTGACAGCATCATAGAATCTGTTACATAATTCACCTATAAATTACACTTCTGACCTCAGTGTTGCTGAACTCTTTATAATAATTCTAGGAATAGGGAAAAATTAAATTTTTTTATTTGAACTCATTGACAGTTTCCTTCACAACCACCCTTTTATGTGATTCATTGAAAAATTAAATGAATCATACTATTTGTTATTCAGACTTGATGATTTTCAGCAGGTTAGATCCAAGTTTCCATTCCTGCTGTGTAATTAACTCCAAAGCAGGATCGAACGGGAGATGTCCGATTTACAAATCTATGGATACAGTGACCTTATTCAGTGTTACTTAAATTAAGTCTCTTTCGTTTGTCAGTTACAGTTCTTTTATTGACAATCACCCAACTAAAGGTATTGTGACATTAAAAGAGACTGAATGATTTATTCTAGGAGTAAGTCACACTGAGATGTGCCTGATCAAGGACCTGTGTTTGCTCTGCGGTGACTGTGGTTACGTCCTTGCCTGTTTATCTTAGGCAGAGTTTCCTCATGGCATCTATGTAGTGACAGTAGTTCCAAGTCTCACAGTACACATCTCAGGAATAAAAATATGGGAAATCATCTCCTCGCAACCTAAACTCTGCACGTCTCACTCACTGAGCTTTCTCAGGCGTGTGCTCATGATATCCTCTTGCCCTTGTGGCCATTGGAATGACGTGTAGAATGGCTTGTGCCATTGTCAAGGAAGGTACCCGCCTCGGAAACCTCCAGTCGTGACACACCAGACAACAGGGAGGAGTCGAATATGTGTTGGAGACACAGCCACATTGCTTCTTTCCCTTCCGGAGCTCACGCATCAGTATCTTCATCTTCTGGAATGGAGTCTAGAAACTTCTAGGAAATCAAATGTCTCTTGGGCTGCATAGAATCTTATTCCTGCTTCTTTCTTTTCATCTCCTTTTTTCTTCCTTTCTCTGCAGAACTTTCTTATCTTTCATCGTGGATATACATACAGCTTGAATGTGATACCCAGAGTTTAATTGGAGTTTTACCTAGGGTATTTTTTTTTTAATTTCATTAACATTTAATCACTGTTCTCAAGATTTACATTTAGGGTCATATTTTTTCTTTTAGTCATGTGGCAAAATCTATTTGGAATATTCTTTTCTTTCATGTAGTCAGTTTTGTATATATATTTAACCTGATGACTTGTGAAAAGGTATATGGAATTCTTGTTTTGATGGGATTTCAAGAGTAATTGGTTTTTATTTAATTACTACTTAAATAATAGATTCATTAGAAAATAATTTACATTCCAAACTCTATTATTCACATCATAGACCCTCTATTCACTAAACATTGTTTTTACAGAACCCGAATGTTTTAAATTTATTCTACCCAGCAGACTCCTCAAATTGATAAGCACAATTACATTTCATGGTAAAAAAAAAATTAATTGCAATTCGAATTAGTCAAGAATCATATGATTTTTCTGTGTGTTAACCAGCAAAAAAAAAAAAAAAAAAAAAAAGTCTTAAAACATTTAAATCTCTCCAGTGAGTGAGGAACTTGAAAACTAAAGGTTCTGTGACAGGCACCATGGTGATATCAATGAGAACCAAATAAAAGTAGAATTTAATAACCCAAATTTTAGAGTATTATCTCTAGTTCTAGGACCATTAACTGAAAACAGGCCCTAATATAGCCCTAGTTTTAAAGAAGAGAAATTTGAATTTGTTGCCACTCAATAGTAATTATAGTTCAGGTTGTCAGTAAATGGTTCCAAAAGTGACATTTTTGTTTGGGCAGCAATTAGAGATCGCTAACATTTCTGCAGCACAAAGACTATTATACACAGAGTGTACCTTTTCCTCTAAGTTTTGTTTATTTAACAGTTTTTTCTAAAGACGCTAGTTAATTTAATATTTTCAAAAATCTAATGCACTTAGAGATTACTTAACTCCTTTGACAACTTTGAGAAATACTGACATTTCTAATTTCACAGCATCATTTTTTGTTTGTAGTTTAAGAATTTTAGGGACAATGTCTCTGTTCTTTTCTTTTGAGGACTGGCAGTTTTTTGTGTGTTTATTTTTTCCTTTTAATGGAAGTCTGTCTATAACTCTGTAAATTACATAAGTTGGTATATAGAGACTTAAATGGTCCTTTTCTTTCTAGCTTTATTGAGATATAATTGACATGTAGCATAGTGTAAGTTTAAGGTATACAGCATGTTGATTTGATACAATTATATATTGCAAAATGATTACCACCATAGCATTAGCTAACACCCCATCGCATCATGTAATTACTCATTTCTTCTTCGTGAGGAGAACATTTAAGATCTACTCTCTCAGCAACTTTCAAGTTTATAAAACATTATTAACTATAGTGACCATGCTGGACAGGAGATCTCCGGAATTTATTGATTTGATAACTAGAAGTTTGTACCCCTTGACCAATGTTTTCGCATATCCCCAAAACCCCAGCTCCTGGTAACCACCGTTCTATTCTCTGTTTCCATGAGTTCAGCTTTTTTAGATCCTACATATGAGAACACAGAGTACTTGTCTTTCTCTGTCTTCACACAAGGTTCATCTATGCCTTCGATTCTTGATGTGCATTATTCTCTATTATTACAGGAGGACACAGATCACAATTACTATACATCTCGAATATACGGTCCATCTGATTCTGCCAGCCGGGATCTGTGGGTGAACATAGACCAAATGGAAAAGGACAAAGTGAAGATTCATGGGATACTGTCCAACACGCATCGGCAAGCTGCAGTAAGTGCTTTGACATTTTGAGGTTTTTGGTTTTTTTTTTTTTTTTTTTTTTTTTGCTGTAAGAAAATTTTTGCTTTGATTGGCGTAACAACTTCTTCAAGTATATTTGATTCTGTAATTTCAATTCAGATTAATAATTGCATATAAGATATGGAAATGAAGAGTTATTTTGAGAAGCCACCATTAATTTAATTATTAATTAATTACATAAATTAACCATTAATTTCCCTAATAAGAAGATGAGTTGCATATTCAAAGTTGAGATAAACCTGGATGATTTTCAGTTTTCTTATAACCTATGAGTTCAGAGAACATTTTTTAGTTATATTTATTTGGTATCTTCTGTTTTACCTGGGTTTATTACTCTTGATCTGAGAAAGATTTAACCAGAAACATTTATGATTCAGATAATATACATAGACAAAATTATGGATCTAAGCGACATTTGACATAAACAACAACAACAAAAAATTAAATCCAAACATATTTTAATCCTGATTTTATCATTTTCCAGCTGTGGTTCCTTAAACAAATAATGTAACTATTCTGAGGCACAGTTTTTGTGTCTGTGTTTTGGGGACGACAAAGGACATTAATGAAGGCCTCACTTACCTTACTTGGTCACTAATATCCTATCCTACTTGTTAGGCTGGATGTGAACACGTAATAGCTTTGCAGTACTCATAACAACCCTAAGACTTAAATCCCACCATCCAGGTGTCGTAGACGAGAGAACTGAATCTTGGCAGCTTCAGGTAACCTTCCAAAGGGATCCCCAGCTGGGAAGTGATAAATCGATTGATTGATAACTCAAAATGTGTGTGTGTAAAATTCATCACACGTGGTTCTCAGCAGTTTGTGCTAATCATTTTCTGTAAAGTGATTTAGTTTTGCTATCCTAGATAATAGTCATGATCTTATCATCGATGAAGCAGTGTCTGGTTCAGTCTGGTATGACTGAAAGCACAAAGAAAACAAATGTCGCCTTTCAAGCGCCGTGTCATTATTGATATGTGGAGTCAGTGGCTGCAGTGGTTTTCAGAGGCACTAATTTGAAAAAAGTAAAATATCAAAATTTGGGGCTACAGCCTTCACTGTATATATGTAGACTTTCCTATTTCAGGAGGTCAACTTCTAACAGTTGAAATGGAAATTAATTATAATCCACCATGGTGACTTTTTTAAATTTTCAGTATAGGGCACATGTTTTTTAGGCCGAGAAGCAAGCTCTTTCCTGGCTGAATTTTTCATATATGAGCCACCCCAGCCGAGATGACAGATTTAGAAAGGATTCAATGCTGGATTTAAAACAGATCTTTAAAAGAAGAGAAAATGAGAAAGATTAGATTAGGACAATGTCTATCAGAAAGTTATTGCATTTGAAAATCTCCTCACTATATTACAGTGCCTAATGGTGTAAAATATTCTTTGTAACAGTTTGAATGTCGATATAGCCAACTGGAGATTCCTTGAAGTGGCCCAGTTCTGGTGGTGGCTACCGTGGGTGACATCACTGGGCACAGACAGGTTATCCATTAAAACGTTAGCTGATTCCTTCCTACACACTTACATCATCACCATCTTTTTTCCTATGCTCTCCCAAAGGTGAGACAGTTTGTGTGTTCTCTTTTTCCCTGAAGACTTTTTTTTTGTCTTTGGAATAGAGTTTTGCTTGGTTGCCTTGTGACCTCGGTTCCCTAGTAGTTTCAAGAAAAATTAGGATGCTGCAAGTGACTGATTTTTTTCTTACCATTAGTGTGAGTGACATTGTTGCTTTGAACACCAGAGATTGACCTTGACACAAATGGAAAGACTTGAGCCTGTGCTTATAACTTATCTGGTGCTCCATGTGTTGATTTTTAAATATATATTGTTGGTAGAAATATATCACTGGCTCCCTCAGAATGGGTCAGAGGAAGATAAAGGAGTGTCTGACTTGGAAGCATGATTTTTTAAAAATATTTTTTTCCTTCCCCACCATGATTTATAAATGTGGTCCAAACAACATTTTAGAATCTTAAATTAATATTCTAGAAAGAGGAGGAGGGTGGAAACAGAGTAAGACTTTTTGCCCTTTTCTCATGAACAATAATATCTTATCATTTCAGGGCAGAGTAAAACTTAGAAATCATTTAATTTACAGATTTCGCATGCCAAAACACACTGATTTCTCTTCCCTTTTATAATGTAAGTCACAGATACTACTATTTATGTTATGTTTGTATACAGTAATTTGATTACATATTCTTTCAAATGTCCCCATTGTCCTTTTCTGTTTAAATCTGTCCATTGTCCTTTTTGATTTAAATAACATTTCTTAAGTCATTATTGTAAAAGCACGTGTTAAAACCTGGTTTACCTTTGACAGATTAAAGGAAGGAGCATATCTTCGTAGATAAAGTGGGAAAGTATGCATAAGTCCCTACCATATTGCAAGCAATGAGCCAGGCACTTTAGAGTCAACTACTGGTACTCATTTGGGTTTTTTTGTCCTTTGTTCAAAGTCACACCATTGTCAGATTGCAGATGTAGAAGTTTCAGACTATAAACCTAGGGAACTAGTCTATACCTGTTTCTTTTCCTCTCTGTGGACCTTTAAATGTCACAATTTTGAGACTTTTTTCTCTACTTATATATCATTATTTAATTCATTGCTGGGTACAAAGTTTGATTCCATAGCAGTCAAATTAGAATTATTTTGCCTTCGGAAAGTACCGTTTATAAAATTCTGATTCACAACTTGGTACCACTGTCCTGGCAGAAGGAGTCCAGGGTTGTAGACATTATAAAACCATGGCTCCAAAACTCATATTCTTGGAGTCTTGGCCTCTCCACATCTCAATTTTATAACCCGGAAGAAGGGGAAAAAGATGCCTGCCTTGCCTACGCTTTCAGTGCTATTTCTAGAGTAAAAAGGAAAAAATATAAAAGGATACTAAAAGCATCAAATATAAATGAGACTGTAAGGCATTGTTATTTGAGAGTCCTAATTCTTTACAACAAAAAATAACCCCCAAATAAATTATTTTTCTTGTACCCTCTAAGAGTCTCCCTGTATACATAGATAGGTAGATATAGATGTATGTTTACATCTATATTATATCTCTTTCTTTTTTTCTTTTTTTTTTCTTTTTGCCAAGAAATTGCCAATTCACTCTTTGCCAGACATAAACACACTTAGCTTTAAAAGTTTATTTTTCTATATGTTGGTAGGAAGATTGATTTTATATATATATATATATATATATATATAAGAAACCCCAGCAAAATGTCTTCTCTCTTTTATAACATGAGTAAAGTTTTTGATGAAACTCATAGTTTTTGATGTGATCATTTTAAAATTTAAAAATTGGACTATTCTTGCTGGGGATCTTCAGGCCACTTGAATACATACAGAAACCTTCATTTAAAAAAATTAAGTTTTCTAGAGGTTTTTTTTCCTAGAAAATAATATTTTGACTAGCATCTCTATCAGTCTTGCATTTGCATAATGTCGATGTCAGGAGAGCTAAATTTAGATGCCCATGGTGGCTTTAGTCAGTTGTTTGCTCATATCACACAATTACCTTTTTTTCTGCGTATCAGAAATTCTGCCGATAAGTGCTAATTTTTCTGATTAACTCAAAAGGCAATTTAATTTGCTATTGCTAATAACCTAATATCTAGCCCACACAATTCAGCCTGAGTTCTGTTCACAGTGTCCAACAATCAGCTGCTTTTATTTATTTTTATTTTTCTTTATTTTTCTGGTCGAATAAATTTGCTGCGTTCTGTCTTCCGAGTTGCTTCATTTCCAGTGAGACAGCCACGGTTCATCGACCTGCCCTTACTTGCCTTTGTTCATGGGATTTTCTTCTCGTTTAATAAAAGACTGCGATGAGTTGTGTCCGCACATGTCTAAAGTTTCTAGCTGAACTTTGGTTTAATTAATTTATTTTACTATTAATATTGTCCTTAAATCACTTAGCAATTTTGAGAATAATTCTGTGTTGAATAAGTAAGGTAATAATTAAGGACCTTTTATGGTAAAGAAAGGCCTGGCTTTGTTCCATTCCACAAGACCAAGGTGAGGTCACAGTGACTGACTTCTGTTGCTCTAGGTGCCCAAGATATGAGCTGGTCCACCTGCCTCAGAGCCAGTCAGTGCAGGAGAAGGTCTCTTCCCTCTCCTGCCGATGGCATCAGCAACACGGATTAAACATTCCTTAGGCACATCTAAGATGCTGAGTTTAGTACATTCCTTTTGCTGACCTAATTATGTAAATAAATGTGTATTACTAATTATTTAAGCTACCCCAATATCGCTCCTGAATCTAGGAACCAAATTTTAGACATGGGGAGGTGCCTTTGGAGGCCGTTGAAGATGGCAGCCTCATAAAGTCCATGGTGATGAGTTTTTATGCACGTAACAAGCCTTAGCTTTCCAAAGCAAGAACATACCTTCTCTTTTAAAAATCATACTTGAGTTCATCATATTTCAGTTCAGTTTAATCTTAATTCTCTATGTTGTGTCTTTAGTGGAGGATAGGCACCATTCTTTATATAAAATCAGAGTCAGGAGGTAATTTTATACATTCTTTGTTACCGGCGCTGGTTATAATATAATTCTAGATGGATAAATGTCTATTCGGCTTTTTAAAGTCACCAGTGAGGCAAACATTTGAGCTTTCTATGAAACCCTCTTAGAAGATTTCACATTAACCTTTCATTGTCATAAATCTGTTAAAATAGAAGCCCACAGCCATGTCTCAGGTGGGATAAATAAGTTTTTTAATTTCTGTCTTTCATCTTAGATTCCCTTCTCCAACCTGTTTTTGATCATCTTTGCTGAGATCTCTCCATGAACCCATAACAGTGGTTAATTTTAGATAACACGAGTGCAAAAGATTGTCCTTCTGAAGTTATTAAATGATTAAGCTTTCATATGACTCTTGCAAGGCAGTATTTTGCAACAGAAAAGTTAATAAAATGTAAATGGAATATAACATTCCTTAAGAGAGACAGCAGCTAAAAGCAAGTTGGTTTAATTCTTGTGAAACATCTTAAGTTATAGAAGATAAAAGACAAGACCCTTTGGAACGGAGATGTTCTCAACAAACTAGTATTTTAGTATTTAAAAAAAATATCTTATACCTATTTTCAATATTTTTATTTTTTTGTCTGTTTCTTCTTATCAAATTATAACCCATCACTTACGTTGTAGATGATCACCCTAGGGAAATAGTCAAGATCTCACACGGTTTGTTTATAAATTGACTTCCCCTCAGAACTTCTGCTGTGCCTGAGAGTCCAGCCCCTAGAAGTGAGTGTCTCTTTCTTTCTTTACTAAAGGTGCTCTGTTCACAAGCCAGTGGGACTAGGAGTGAAACCCCTTTAGCCACTTTTAATTAATGATGAAGTGCCAGGAATTTCTTACCGTGCAGCAGCTTGTCTGAGGAGAAACTCCAAGTAAGAGTCACTCCTGGTAAATGAGCCGAGCTTAGGCGCCCGAGTCCTGTGCCCAGACGCGTTCACCTGCAGATATGTGTAGGGTGTCAGAAGGGAGCAGCTCTTGAAAGCTGTCAAGAGGCATCAATTTCTTTATCTTTTGAAAAGTCCAGAAGTTGGCAAATGTGGCAAAATGTTAACAATATGTGAATCTGCATAAAATATAGAGGGGCTCTTCGTGTTATTTTTGTAACTTTAACTTGAAATTATTTCTGCATACAAAATTAAGAAAAGACAAGTTAACAGAGGAGGATGAAGAGGTACAATTGAACTTAGCCTAATTTTAATTTCGATCTGTTATTGAGTTTTGAATTATTTAGTCGCTCTTCCAATGTACTTTGTCTGCATTGAATTCCAAATCTCCACAGGTCTTTAGAGGGGCAGCTTGATAGTGTTTAAATATGTGGACTTAGAAACAGGCTGCCTGGATTTGAGTCCCCACTTTGCCAACTACTAGCAGGGTGACACCAAGCATGTTATTTACTTTTGGTTCATCACTTTCCTCATCTGTAAAATGGGAATAATGGCACCTGCCTCCTAAGGTTGGCATTAGAATAAAATGATTTAACATTTGTCCAGTGTTTAACTCAGTGAGTGGCACAGTGTTACAGATGTCTGTTACATTAATACTAATAATCATCATGCAAATATTTAACCTAAAAGCAGTCACTTTCCACTGACAGGAAAGAAGGGAGGATGGATCATAATCAACTGAGGCAAGGGAGGACCTTTTCAAAGGACAAAAGATAAACTCATAGGAGTATTTTTCCAGTCCTCCCTGTCTGAGGATCACTAGTCAAGGAAGTGACAAGAATGTTGTTGCCCTCAGGTGTACTAGGGCTGCGAAGAGGTTTTGCAAATCATGACGTTTAAAAGCATTCGGCTAGGCCAGCGAGTACCGCCATGCTTCAGTTCCTGGAATGGAAATTGTCAGGCCACATGAGTGCTACCGAGCGAAGTGAGATGTTGTTATCCAGAGTCAAGTCTATTTATCCTTTTAAGCCATTTCACGCTTGTCAAAGTCCTTACAGCAGTGGTTTTAGAGTTGCAAAGACCGTTTATATGACGTCAAGTCCTGCCGCTCAACGCGGGGTCCCTGGGGCGTATCACCAGCCCCGAGAGCTTGTTAGAAACACTGAATTTCAGCCCCTTCCCTCCCAGACCTGCCACTTCAGAATCTGTGTTTTAATGAGAAGCTTCGATGCTTCCTCTGAACACCCTGGTTTGAGAAACCCGGCAGAGGCCACTGGCTTGTTTCTAGAGCAGTGTGAAAAATACAGAAGTGGCTTCTGATTCTCACACTTCCAGGGGTTTCTTTATAGGATCCTGACGTACTTTCTCCGTGCCCTTGAACCACTTTTGTTTTGCACCCTGCCTGAATGGTAAATAGAATAGTCACATAACTAATTTGAATAATTCTCAAAATGTTCAAGTATAGGCAAGCTACTGTAAGGCAGGTGTTTGCTGGGAACCATGCAATGCTGCGAGGTCAAAAGATAATTTACGTAATCTCAAATTCACATGAGCGAGCATCAGGTAACTGCAAAACATTTGCCTTTGTTTTCTAATTTATGAATAGTCCCATGCAGAGTGCCATTCTACACGCAGGGTTAATGAAGTTCTCAGTTCTATTATGAAAAAAAATGCTGAAGTGGTTAGAATTTCTAACTCAGATAATCAATTCAATCGATGAGCTTTATATCTTAAAGGAGTAGCCAGCCCCTTGTCCGTATATTTGCATATTGATTACCCCTTTCTATGAACATTTTGATCTTTTAATTAGGTTTCCATTGTTTTCAGTCACTGGATTAATGACCCATGTCCTGTTCAGTCCTCCCGGGGTGTGAGGATTGGCTAAAATTCCATTTTATAAAAAACCCTACATGGTAAAAGCATTATGAATTATTCTGCCCACTGCAGCTATTTTGTTTCCGGAATACACTCAGTTCATTTTTGGTCTGGAAGCAGGATCTGACTTCAGGGTTTAGCAAAAGAAGTTTGCATTGCCGCTGTCCACATATATATGCCTCTCCATGGGCGATTTTCTCTCTTTAATAGTCGTTTGTTGTGGAAACCTGTCAATTAGAATTTTTCTGTCTCTATCTACATACACACACATGTGTATATACTCACATTTATATCCCTCTGCTATCTTTCAGTTTCTATTAACTTTGATAAGCGAATTGATTTCAGTTAAATAGGTGAATAAACCCATGAAAGGCAATTACCATTGAGAATTGTAAAAAAAAAAAAAAAAAAAAAAAAAGTTCTGGAAGTTTAGAAACTAGGTCCCCGGATCTGTCCTTGGAAGATAAGAAATGGAATCATCTGAAATCCAAATGTGCAAAAAAAAAAAAAAAAAAAAAAAATGGTTCAGGCTGTGCGAATCACCCAGCGAGAAGGGACCTACTATGCGCCATCCGGCCTCAGTGGGCGTGGCTCGCTGTGGCTCCGCCCAGCTTGACACCCCAGTAGTCTGTGATCTCATGCGTTTCACCTGAGAAGACGGCTCTTTTCACATTTCGTCTTGTTCTGACTTTGGCCTCATGCGTTATGATTACGTTTTGAAGAAAATCATTACATCTACTAAGAACAAAAACATGAATGACTGACAGTATTAAGGGTTCCAGGCAGAAAGCACAGTATGGAAGGTCTGATTACACATAGGGAAAGAATTACTTAGTATAAAAGAAGAGAGGGACAGTGACAGAGCGGGCAGGACTCAAAGTTTCAGAGTCAAACGTGCGGATTGAAATCCTGGCTCCACTACTTCTAGTGATTTGAAATTATTACTTATACCTTTTTTTGTAAAGCCTTTTAAAAATAATTTCAGGCTTATAAAAAAAAAACTTTAAAATTATTTAAAGGGTCCCCATATACTACCTTTCACCCAGCTTCCTCAAGTGTTATTTACATACTCATAGTACGATTAGCAATACCAAGAAATTAACACCAATTGCACTATAATCTATAGGCCTTATTCATATTTTGCGAATTGTCCCCAAACCATCCCTTTTTCTTATCCCGAATCCATTCTCTGACCCACATTGCATTTATTTACCCCATCTCCTCGTCTCCTCCAATCTACAGCAGTCTCTCAGGCTTCCTTCGTCTTTGATGAACCTGATACTTACGAAGCGTACTAGCCAGTTATTTTGTACAATGTCCCTGATTTTTGGTTTGTCTTCAAACCTTTGTTTCTTCATGAATAAACACAGATCTCTGTTTTTTATTTGTTTGTTTTGTTTTGTTTGCAAAAATACCACAGCCATGGTATTTTTGTCCTTCATCATGTGTCATATCACGAGGTACATGATGTCAGTATGTCTTGCCACTGACGATGCTAACATCGATCACTTGCTTAAGGTGATGTCTGCCAGGTGTTGTTTCTTCACTGTAAAGTTACTGTTTTTCCTTTTGTAATTATCAAGTATTTTTTGTAAGATATGTTGTGACTATGCGAATATCCTGTTTCTCATCATACTTTCATCTAATTTTAGCATTGATACTTGCTAAATATAGGGAAAATACTTAGCATAATACCTGGTGTATTAAATGTTAATTCCATTCTCCTAACACCAGTAAACACAGTAGTTATAATTATTTAAATATTACAAAAATGAGGGCATTATAACATTGTTCAGAAACATAATATCTGATTGTGATATGATTCCATTAGAGAAGTAATTTGCCTGCATTGGTATTGAGACAACATATATCAAATCATTTCTGGCTATTTATTAGGAATCAGATAGAAGTTATTAGGAATCTAGTTTTAAGGAACTATTGCTGTGTTAAACATCTTCATGTACGTGATATAATGTTAACTAACCATCATTGACTCAGTATTTATGAAGGTGCACATGTTATTTGATCGTTTGTTCCTTAAAGTAACCTTTAAAGAAGTATCTTGACTTTATAGATGAGCAAACTGTGGCTTGAAGAGGTTAAATAATTTATACGCTCACACAGCTTCTAAGTACCAAAGGTGGGATGTAATTTCAAGTCTCTCTCACTCCAAAACCGTGCTGTATTATTCAAAAATTATGAAAGAAGCACAGAATTTTTAAAAATAGTTTTCCATCTAGTTCCATTAAGAGAAGATGGGTCTATGGCGGTGCCACCCTTAACAAGCCTGATCCTGTTTGATCTTGGAAGCTAAGCAGGGCCAAGCCTGGTTAGTACTTGGATCAGAGACCACCAAGGGAAACCAGGTGCTACAGGTGTAAAAAATAAAACATAGGGGATTGTAAGCTGACAGTCAGATGAAAGCCAGTATTACTAGAACTATCCATTTAAGTAAAACAAAATGTAATTTTTCTCAAATTTTACAATTACTGTCAAAGTTAATTCCTGGCAGAAATAAACTGAAAATGATTCGATTTAAGATTTATTTGATCTACTTTTTAAAAAAAGCAACACAAATCTCAGTTTGCTACTACTACTAATAATAATATCCCATATATTCAAAATGCTTCAAAATAAACATGAAATTATCTGAATGATTAAATAGAATGTTAAATATATGTTTAGAAATTCATGATTAATACATGAATACACTCTCGAATAAATGGATACTCCCTAAATTTTTTAGACCCTTTGCCGTCATGAACTCATGATAACAGAAATTATTAAAAGTTTAGTTACTACCAGTTTTCTTCCTGCACTCTGCTTTCATCAGGATGATGCAGAAGGCAGAAAGATGGAATAAAGACTTGGGAAAACCAGAAATACGTATCTTTATTACTGCAAATAGGAAGCCATCTTTAAACAAAAACAGTTTTCATTAACGATGTTTTTAAAACATGATTTTGAGGATTATAAAAGTGCCTACTCCAGATTCTTAACTCTTATTAAGCAGTTTTTGTTTTCAAGGTTTTACAGGCATTGACTAATTAATTTATCTTTGTAATGCCACTGAGAAATAGACAAACAAGTTAAACTGGAATAATGTGTATTTAGGAATATAATTCCTGTGTTATTAGAAAAGAATTAGAAGAGATCACAATAATTAGTCGGAAAACAAATAGCATTAGACATAAGAAAAATACGTTAAAGAGGCAGTAAGAGATGTGGGTGCACGTAGAAATCTAGGAGTACAACCCTAGTTGAGTCCAGTCATCTGTCCCCATAGTCATTTCCCTTGTAGGACATTTGGTCCATGGCAAAATGTCCTCGATATTTGGTCCTGTCCAGAAAGTCCGTGGCGATATCTGGTCCACACCAGCCCATCTACCTAACCCCATGCGCCATTACCAGCTATGCTGCCGATGCAAAAAGAATTGTTATTGCCATTATAGCCACAGCACAATTATTGGACCAATGAAACATGAGGGCATTTTTTTTATGTATTAGTTCCTTAAACCCAAAGTATGCATAAGTATTGTGGGCTATTTGAACCCAGGGACATTTTCTAAGCTCAGACATATTTGACAGGACCAATTATCAAGGACCTTTTGGTGTGGACCAAATGTCTCCATGTCTGCAGATTATAATTTCATGGGGCATAATTTCATAATTTCATGGGGAGAGTGTAATGTAGTTTTAAAGGTTACAGTCATATATTGGCTCTACCTGCCATACATTTACACCAGGCCACCATGAATCTATGAATATACTTCTGCAAACTCTTCAAAGAACGTTTTATAATTTTATCCTCTTGCACACGAAGAAGTGATACTCCCTTTGTCTCAAAATTGTCACACCTCTCCCTTCAAATAGTTAATTCCTGTCCACAGAGTATAAGGAAGTAGTAACTTCAGTTGATATTATTTATGACACTCATGCTCTTTAATATTTCAATTCTGAACTTTTACTTGGTGTTTTTCCCAGACTCTTAATTAATTGAGTATATCTTCATATGACTATTTTCCTGAACCCTTTTCTTTTTCACATTACCTATTTCTTAAGGGATAAGATCCAAGATAGGATAATGTTCAAGGTATGGTAATTACATCATTGCCTTAATATTATGTTTGCTTTTGTTTACAGTGGCTTTTTGTGACCATGTCAAGGATTGTTTTAGCCTTTCTGGTTGTAGAAGAGTCCTTTGCAGCATCAACAGTTTGAGGTCATTCTTATTTATTCTTATTATGTAGATAAAGGAAGCCTAACTGATTACTGACACAACAAGTCTTCTCACACCTAACTGAAATAATCCTTCTTCCTGTCTTCATCATCTCAGCGAGTGGAACTGTGGTCTACCAGCCACCCCGCTAGAAACTCGTCTTGTATTCTGGACTGCCCTCCCTCAGTCCCAACCCTTACATCCAGTTAATCACAAAGTCCTTTCGATTTCACTTTATACATATATTTCGACCCTTTCCCTTCCGCTCCCACGCCCTCACGTCTTCCCTGGCTAAAGTCTGTAGTTCCTTTTAAAGAGTCAGTCTCGGGGCCATATCCTGTGAGTCTGGCGTCCTCTCCGGATCTTTATTCTGCCCTTGCCTGGTCCTGTAGTTAGCAGTCCCCAACTTTTTCAGCACCAGAGACCAGTGCTTCTGTGAGAATCTAACGCCTGATGATCGACGTGGAGCTGAGGCGGTGATGCTAGCGCTGGGGAGCGGCTGCAGATGCAGATAGAGCTTCACTCTCTCACCTGCTAACGGGCCACTGACCTGTTAGTACTGGTCTGGGGATTGGAGAACCCTGCTGTAGTTTATCCTTTCGTGATCCTGTCCTGCATCACTTTGTGAACTCCTCGAAGGAACAGCTGGGTGGGACTTATTTACTGCTTTATCCTCAGTCCCTGATTTAGTGCCTGGTATCTATAAGATGTTGAATAAATGATTGACTAAATGAATGAATGTACAAATAAAACTTCCTTCAGCTCTCCCAATACCTGTTTTACATACCCTACTGAGACAGAACAATGATCCAATTATCCAAAGATAATCATATTGAATATATAATCATTTAACTTCAAAGCACTTCATTAAATTCCAGTGTTTGCTTTTGTTTATGTTTTAGTATTTTTTGGTTTTGTGCTCATGTGTGTATGTGTGTTTCAAAAAGAAATAAGAATAATTTTCAAAAATTCGCCTCTGACTTTCTCATTTTGTTTTTAATATCTCAGTAATTAAGAACATTGCCTTTGTTGTCAATCAAACTTGGATTCAAATTCTAATTTCCCACTGAAGCTATACTTAATTAACTACCCCTTTGCCAAGTTAGTGTTACTTCCAAGCAGTTACAATATAAACCTTATGCAGTTGTTTTATGCATGCATGTATGTGCAGAGAATGCTAGGTAAGACATAGTAGGAAGGCATAACTTCAACCAAGAAGTCAAGATATGACTCCCCGAGGACGTGACACTTAGCTGTACCTGTCGATGCTTTGCCCCATGTCCCTTCTGCCTCCCTGAGTGCACCTGAAACTGTGGGAGACAGTTTCTAACACGCTACCAACTTCCTCCATCAAATGCTAGATCTCTTCTTTCTAGCCGAGGTTACAGCAAGAGCAAGCAGTCTAGGGGAGGAGGAGAGTTGACTGTTGCCAAAAGCGACCTTCAGCCAAGGGGACGGGCGATGATAGATGATGCCCCAGTCTCCTCATCTCCGGTGAGATGATTCTGAGGCATGTTTCCCTGCTGTTTCTCAGGATTTCCGAGGAGAGACCCGGCTACAGCAGTGAAACACCCAGCAACCTTCCTATTACTGGAATTCCTCTTTTCCTTGTCTCACTTTTCCCACATTTTTAGCAAATGCTTCCTCGGATCAACTTCCAGAAAACAATCTGCCCCTAAGTCCTTAAATCCGGGTTGGGATTTGGTGTAACCCAAACTAAGCCAAGGCTTAAAGAATACAGAAGCCATGAATAACCAAAGTTGAGAGACCGACAGTCAGAAGAGATATCATGTAAAAGTACCAGAGCCAAGGTTAACGGTGGTAAATGCAAGGAATTAAAAGACATTCTCGATGGCTGCCTGGGGGGGAGAACTGTGAGGCAGGGGGCCTGTTAGTAGTGGGTCTTAGAACGCATTTTCGCTATTCTGGTGTTATTCCAGGGACGGTGGGATTCTGGACTGAATGATTCAAATAAGAGAGTGATATGCTAGATTGTATGGAGAATTCATTCTAGAAGAATTGGAACCAAGACACCTATGAGGAAGTTTCCACAATAATAGTGGCCTACACTTGGCGATGTCAGTAGTACTTGGAGGGAAATGGGTGGATTTCACCACTGAGAAGCTAGCATCCTTCTAAACTGGCATAGTTGTTTCTCACCAATGTGAGCACTCATGGCGATGATAAGGTAAACTGGTCATTTAAACGGGAGCATTTCAGTCGTTCATGTTGCTCCGCAGGATGATGGATTAACAGATTTTCTTTGAGAACTTGCTGGCTTTAAAAAAAAGAAATCTTTAGCTTTTATTTGTGTATCTCAATTTTATTCTAAAAATATTGAAATATTTGTGGTGGTTGGAAAATGAATATATTCCTCTGGTTCATCCTAAGTTGTAGTTTATAGAGTTTGCCACTGATACATGTCTAAACTGAACTCCTGTTATGGAGGCGAGAATGCTAAAAGGTTGTAAATTTTACCAATTTGCTCATGAGTATGGAAATAAATTATAATGATGGAGAACAACATACTATACAAGTGCCTTTATAAAATTATTTCTGACATCTTAGAGATATACGATGTTGCCATCGAAGCTTTTATTGTAGGGTTATTAGTAACCACTCATTTTAGTTAGTGCCAGGAAAATGGGTTTTGTTGTCCCATTAGTCAGCAAAAAATAAAAATGCTGATAACCCTGTACTGAGATGCAGCTTTCATTAAAAGAGAAGAAAATCTAATTGAAAGTCACCGTAAATTTTGAATGATTAACTTCATGCCAAGTAAGTTATTAGAAATCTCTGATGACTATAAAAAGTAATCATTTACAAAATTGGAAGGGGCAAAATTCAATCTAGATCTACTTCTATTTTTTTAAATTTGTGCATTGGGAGAAATATAATTTAGAAATTGTATAGCATTTTACTATACATAGTGTATAATGTTGTTGGGCTCTAAATCAAATAATTAATTTCCCTCTGGATTCTTTTATTTCAGTGGAACACCTTTGTTATAACTCATTATTTTTCTTGTTTCTCGTCTAATATCTGATTTGAATTATTTCAATACCAAAAATACAGGATTTTTTGTTTGTTTTGCTTTATTTTATTTTGTTATTCTGTTATATATAATATATAATTACATAAAGTATATAATATATAATATAATAAATTATGTCTATAATCCAAGCTTCAGGCCCCTTTTCAGAAAAAAGAGGCAAAGTTTATGAACTTTCTTCCTAAGTCTCCTCAAGTTTTCTCTATAGAAAGGATAAGTGACCAACATTTTTTATTTGTTGGCTGTGCTTGGAAAGTGAACATAATGTACTGAACCTAGAGAGCTCTTTGCATCTAAAAAATAAAAATATTTTCAGGACTAGATCTGTAGGTGGAAGGTATCTTATTCCAATGAAACTGCCTTTCATTAGGAGATGTACAGAAAATAAATTGAATACATAATCGTGTCAAAGAGAATCTTTTCATTTTTATGCAATAAAACTCAACAGATAACATGCTCTCTGTTTTGGGAAGATTAATCAAACCAAAAAGAACCTCCAATAAAGTGCTCATCATGGCTACTGACCTGAATCTCAGTGAACATCTAAAAGGCAATGGTGACGTTAGAGAGAATAGGTTGATTCAGCATGGAAACTTCCAGATTCCCTTTGTGCGCAAAGATCAGAACAACAGACTGTAACAGGCCAACTTGATTCTTTTCACAAACTTCAAACATTTAATTACCAGAAAAAAAAATAGCTTTTATCATCATCCAAGATTCAGGTTTTAAAAGTCAACTACAATAATAGTGTAAAGCAGAAGCATCTTTTTTTTTTTTTTAAGTGGAAAGCCTTTCATATTACATTTACTATTATGCACATAATTGATTTTCTTTTCTGGTTGTTGTTCCTTGCAGAGAGTGAATCTGTCCTTCGATTTTCCATTTTACGGCCATTTTCTACGTGAAATCACTGTGGCAACAGGGGGTAAGTCATTTTCTACCCATTCACCCTAAATAATCTACAGTTGCGCTACAGTTATTAATTTTAATTTACCCCATATTTCAAGAGGGACATTTATTGGGAAAACGATTGAAAACCATTGTCTTCTATCACAAAGTCGTGGGCATAAATAAAACAGAAGAATGGTATAGCTATTGGAAAAACTTTTCAGCAAAAAAAATAGAATAGTTACACTAATTTTCAGCTTAGCTTCAACATTTCTGCTTTCCTGCTAAGTTTTCATTTATTTTCAGTAGCATGGTAAGAGTGTACGAACCAAACTACAGCTAGAAGGAAAAGGTGCTTAAGGGGTATTTTTGTTTCCTCTTCGAGTATATAGTTGATAGATATATACACACACATGACCTCATGCAGGTACATGAGCTTTCAATATTTGCTTTTTCCTTTAATGCCACCTTTGTTGACTGTGACCAATCATTGGAGAGTTTTACAAAGAAACACTGACATTCAGTTTGAATCCCTTTTCATTTTATTTTTCTTCACCAACTTTGGAAGTTAGTTTAGTGATTAGCATTATCCCGGAAGGACAATTACCAGCCTTCATAGTATATCTCAGAAGTCAAAAATGTTTTAATACTTGCATACTATTGACAAAGACAAGCAAAATGCCAGAGAGTAGCCCTGCGGGCCTGCAATATATGTAGAGAAAGTAGAAGAATGAGAGGAAAACGTAAAGATGGACGAGTGAGTAAAGAAGGCAGTTAAAAGGAATCCACAGATGTGATTTTAAAAAGGCTGCAGAGCGCCCACGCTTAAAGCACCATAGGCAAGAGTCCCTTTCACTCAACTTGGCTTTCAGATGGTATGGAAACCATGTCGATCACTCTTGCCATAATTTAATGTAGGACTTAGGAGATACATGGAATTCAGAAAGAGATATGTAGTCAGAAATATCAATGATCAAATGAAAGTTCGTTGGGCATCTACTGTGAGCAAGGTAAATAAAGCTCCCTCTGCCTTAGGAATATAGAGCCTAGAGGACTGCGGGGACTTCCTTAGAAAATAGAAAGGATGAAATATGGGTTTCCAGGGGTGGTGGAACTTAATTTAAGCATCTGCGACAATCCTTTAAGAATTTCTAGAGAAATTATCGGGTAAGATGTTTCTTGAAGGCCATCACAATTGCTATGTTGTGTAAGAAACAACAGTCGATCATAGGGAAGGACGTCTTGAGTAAATAAACAGAAGAGGAAATGGGTGTTACATTTAGGATAGTAAATAACCGAGTTTGAGTGAAATTGAGTATGTTTATGAAAAAATATGGCATGTTAAGATGAAAAAAGTAGTTTGGGGCAATTTTACATAACACCTCAATGGCCAGTTTGAGTCATTAGTCCTTAAGTAGGTACGTAATAAACTTGATGAAGATGAATCTAACCATTTGTGTAATGCCGTAAAGTATAAAAAAGACCCAACTTACTC
Source organism: Rousettus aegyptiacus (assembly GCF_014176215.1). Lineage (NCBI taxonomy): Eukaryota > Metazoa > Chordata > Mammalia > Chiroptera > Pteropodidae > Rousettus > Rousettus aegyptiacus. Next base: position 87,465,650 of record NW_023416285.1, on the reverse strand, counting down.
CATATAATTGAAGAATGTTGCAATAGTTTATGTGACAAATATTAGAGAGCCTTGGTGATTCTGTGGCTTCAAACCAAGGGAGAAAAATGATGCTATGAACAAAAATTACAAACTCAAGCAGAAGAGCTAGAGAAAGCCAAAGTCTTCAATTTTAAAACTATTAAATTTTCTGTAAAAAGGACTACATAAGTAATTCATACAAAGACTTTCTTTTTTGAGCTTACCATGCATTTCTGTGCTAGTACAGTATCAGGCATTTCATAGGCATTAAATTAATGTGTTGAAAGAGTGAATGAAAAGGAGTGAATGAAAATTAAAATTAACGTGTTGAAAGAGTGAACGAAAGAGTGAATGAAAATTAAACATGAGTTACGTCATGTTCTCTCACACCTTTAAAGTATGATATAAGCATTGCCATCTCAGAATATGGACATTCGTCATGTTTTCTGACCTTTTGGTTACCAGGGTTCTGCTGCTGAATTTTAAGTGAATGATTAATCACATTATATACACAGTGTTAAAAATATGGACAGCTTCGCACTCTCAAATTTTCAAATTATTTTGTCTTTAAAACTCATGTCAGTGATTCAGCCAACATGAAGTAAGATTTCCCTTAGCCTGGTTGGTAGGGAAAAACCCAAACAGATGGCTATGTCATCTTTATTGCTCGGAGTACTATTTCCCTTTGAAAAGATCCTGAAAATAAGTGAAAAATCTAGTGTCTTGACCAATCTCTATCTTCTCTGAGGAAAACACTAATGTAAATACATTTTTTTTATGTACTTAAAATATGACAAGAGAAACAAGAGCAGATAGACGCAGACACAGTTTAGTGGTGACCAGAGGAGGAGGGAGGGAAAGGAGAGGTAGATAAAGGTAAAGGGGGTCAAATGTATGTTGACGGAAGGAGATTGACTTTGGGTGGTGACCACACAATGCAGTATATATGTGACGTATTAATGAATTGTGCACTTGAAACCTATATAATTTTGTTACCCTGTTACCCGATGTCATCCCAACAAAGTTAACTTTAAAAATCTAAAAATATGCTAGCATGGAACTTGCATATATAAATTCATATATGTTTAGAGAGGCATAGGCAAGATACTTTAGTCATTGGACTGGGTTTCTTCTAAATGAAACCAGAATCTCCTGTAAAAATTTTCAGCTAGATAAATGAGCTTGTTTGCATTTTCATTGATTATTCATTCTGTCAGCATTGATTGAGCCCCTACTGTGTGAAAGGCATGATACTTCAATGTATGCAGAGAAGAATAAACTATGATCTCTGTTCAAGAGCTTAGAATCTAAGAAGAAGAAAAGGTTTAAGAGGATGTCAACTTTTAAGTGCTGAAGGAGCACAAGGTTGCTCAAAGGGGAGCTCTTTCTCGTTGGTCTAATCAAGTATGGGTGTGCGAACGAGCGGGCGTTCGACATTAGCTTCAATGGAATTTTAGCAGGCAAAGAGGTTGAAAAGAAGTGAGTAGGGAAGGGACAGGCCAGACAAGGGGATGCTGAGCTAAGTGGCAGTGCCAAGCCCATAATGAGCATATTTGTATGTCCATCAAGTAAATCTGTTTATTCTGAATGGAGAAAAGAGTCAGAGTCTAGTGAAGAGGAGATGAGAAGAGCGATGTGAAATACTTTGAATGATAGAACTTTGAGTGCTGTCCCACAAGCATAGAGCTTCTTTGAGAAAAGAAGAGATCTGGCCTGACCTGGCAGCGGAGAGCACGGGAAGGCATGGGCGGGAGGCAAAGAGAGCCATGAGCGGCAGGCGTTCAGAGCTCCGCATGGCGTACCGTGCCTGAGCTAAGATGGGCGCGGTGGAGAAGGGGGTGTAAGGCATCATTTGAGTTGTTTAATCACTGTGTTCGCAAAGTTTTCCGGCCAAAAGGACCCATTGGGACTCAGGGAATATAGCTAAGAACACTTAAAAAGGGGACTTCTGAACCACAGACTCTGAGTGGATCTCTTCTGTGACTGAGTGCTGTAAGCAGGTAGAACTACCTAACAAATGCTCATCTCCTTACAAATCTTAAAAGCAATATTAACCGTGAAAGCCTTGGAAGATAAATAGTAACTGCAATAGAGTTGAAGAAAGCAGGTCATTCCAAATAGCTGGGGTCTGGGATTTTTAAGTAGGAACATAGAGGTTTCTGTGAAACTGAAATGAATCAGGATGTTCTCAACAGTGTCTACACAGTCTTCTTGAATTTGTTTCTACATTGGATTTGGGGAAAAGAAAGTGAAATCTTAAAGTGAATATTTTAAACAACAGTTTTCTTCACTTCTTCACTGCTTTCCCATTTCCTATGCCTCCCTTAAAATCAATTTCTCTCTCTCTCTCTCTCCCCCCTCTCTCTTCGCATAGACACAAACTTATTTAAAACTGAAATGAACTTAAAGATAATGTCTTGTTTTATTGCTAAGATCAACATCCTTTCAAAACAGGAAGTAGTTTAAAAATACAAATAATAATAATTTACTGCAACCCAGCTCTCTCTCTCTATCTCTATACACACACACACACACACACACACACACACACACACATATATGTGTATATATGTAAAAGGAATAAACTTAAGTTTCTAGTTAAAAATGTAAATAAGAACTAAATATCTGGTCATTTAAAAAACACAAAAATGAATCTTTGCTTATTAAGCATTTGAATTTTCAAAAGCTTCGGTCATCTACAAAAATAATGCACAAGATGAATTAGAAATACTATCTTATTTTCTGGTTGACTGGTAGCAGAATCAGAACACATTATTTTGTCTTTCTAATTTAAAAATATGCCAGAAACAGATATTTCAGGCATTAAAAAATGATTCATTTGTGCATTTCATAAAAGTATTTCTGTTAATGACACCAATAAGTTGTATTGTTTGCATATCACACTGCCTCTTATTTTCTTTCTAGATGAATACTTTAATTTCTATTATAAGGCTACTAAGGTGATCTTTTAAATGCATCAAGAAGTAGAATTTAGTTTGAGGATTTGATTTTGAAGTCCTGTGAGCATCACCAGTAACGATGTTTTTCATGAGTCCATCATGGGAACACATAACTCTGATGAGAAAAAAAAGGGTGGAGTGGGGTGGGTAAGGGCCGCTTTATGTAATGGGGAAGAGTTGAAGTCATCCAGATAATTATGGCCCCAGAATTTAATTATGTCGATATATACTGATTCATAATTAAAAGTGTGTGGAATTAACAGGCAGTTGTACATTAAATTAGGAATCAAAGGTGACATGAATTAAAACGATAGTGATGAACACATATTATTTATCTTGATTATGTTTGAAGGATTTCCCTCCTTTCCTTTCTGCACAGATTACTAGTTAGAGATTTAATAAGAAAACTGTTAATAATTTTAGATCTATTTACCTTCTTTGCCACATGATAACTAATAATATACAAGATGTTCATTAAGTGATCAGTTATTATATCTGAAAAATTAATACATGGCATTAAAAAAAAAGTCAAACAGGTGAAAGTAGAATATAAATTCCCTACTTCCCTTGCTTCCTAGACTACTGGTTTCCCTCCCAAGGAAAAGTACCCATTAATCTTTGAGCTATGGCATATTCGGTCCAAATTTGGACAATTTCTTATATCTGGTCAAAATTATTCAGGGTTTTGTTCCCCCAATAAGAGAGGGTAAAATGAAGTGCATATTATTGAGATTAAGTTTTCAGGAAGTATATGACCAAATATTTCAGCTCCCTTTCTGTTCTCATTTTCAAATAGTTATATTTTAATTGTCATTCCGAACAATATTTTATGCTTTTTGAGACAGTTATAATAGGCTTTTTAGGAGCAGTAGAGAATTAGTTATTATTCTTTATGATTGATTTATAAATACCAACCCCATCGTCTTTGGGATGTATAAACTCATATAACAGAACATGATGCAGCCATTAACTTTCTGAATCCAGCGAAAATGTGAATGGAGTTTTTTTGTCTGTCTTGTTATTCTGAACAGCAGAGGTTATGGACATATAGAGATCCGATGCATGAGGGGAAGACACTGAAGGGCTTCATGCCGGACAAAAGGAAATGCATTCCAGTTTGGTTCACTAATTTAAAGTCTCAAGGATTCCTGGACAGAAAGATAAATTGCGTGACGTCTGCCTTGTGGTATCTAAAGGACTCTGTGATTTTCCTCTGAAAACCTCACAGTCTGTCTTAGCAAGCCTCCTTGATAATTTACTCCGGTGACTAGTGTCCAGCAGTAGAGTTAGCAGATTCACCAATGTCACTACCTTTCTTTTCCTGGTGGCTTTATGAATTGCATGTTCACAAACGCTTTTGCATCTATTACGTATCGTATTTCATTAGCACTGACTCCTTGTGGTTGGAGGTGAAGTGTGGTTAGAGATTAAGAGAATCAGGAGACCCTGAGAAGGGCCACCCAGGAGCTGGCATTGTGTCAACAGGAATAAATAAGAACACCAAGGACAGAAATAATGGATGTTATTAAAGACAATTACAGAAGGACAAAAGAGAGAGGACCATTGGTATGTGATAGAAAAGTCATTGGGGACAGGAATAGGGGAAGGTTGACCAGGTGAGATGGGGTCTGGGTAAAAAGATTTTCCAGGCTTATCCTATTTCACTGTCATAACAGCCACAGAGGAATTTACTTGTCACTAGTGTTTGGAGATTTACTTAAGAATAGTTGTCTCTGGAAAGCACTGTTTATAACTCTCATGGATCTAGGATTTACCTGAACTATCGACAACAGGTATTTTGCTTGCATTCTTCCTTGATCACGGCATCAATAATTCAGCTAAATATCAGTATTACACAGGTGCTCAGATACATCGCCCAGCTGAATGCAGAGGAAATCCAGATGACTCTGTTTAATTAGTAAACAACATACAACAGATGCTCTAATACTGTCCAAATCTGGAAAAGAAGGGGAAAAAGAAGAACACTAAACAATGCAGGACTGACTTTAGATCCCGGTCATTTCAGGAAGGAGTTCAAAAGAGCGCCCTCAATTCTTCCTGAGGCAGCAACTGAAGTTCGTTTTCTGGGAAAAGCAGCCTGGCATCTAGATTAAGATAAATACACTCTTGAATCAGAATCTGTGGGTTCATAAATCCGGTCAGCCAAGGCTGTGTGATCTTCAGCAAATTCCTTAATCTTTCTTGCCTCAGTTTCCCAATTGTAAAATAGCACAATAGAAGTACCTAGTTCATAAGGATTTTTGTCAAGATTCAATTAGTCAATACCCATTTCATAGAAAATGCTACAGAAACAGCATATATTATTATAACTATACTTTTCATATGTAAGTGTTCTCTTTTATTCCTTTTCAAAACATTCCTCTGTGATGCTGAGCTTGCTTGTTCAAGTAGTTTGTCTGTGGGGGTTTTTGTTCTGTTTTGTTTGTTTGTTTTTGTTGGCATTATCCATAGCTCAAGGGACGTTTAGGGACTTGACTTGACTTCACCCGAATTGCTCCTGTTAAAGGCTGGCTCATCCATTCCTGACGGGGAAGTATAATAGCCTGTGGAGGTTTGGAATATCCTCTTTATCAGGGTGGGTATCTCTGTCATCTCTAAGTGCAGTGCACAACCTCCTCTAAAAAGCACCCAGTACCGACTTTCCATGAATCTCTAACTACCTGAAAGACTTACAGAATTTAGCAATTTCATAATACGTGGCAGAAGAATATTGAAATGTTTCTCTAATTATGACAGCAATGATCACAAGTGCATAACAGGTATTGTTACATTTGGCAGACTACAAATATATTTGCTTGTTATTCTACCCTTTGTCTAACAGGAACTTTAAGAACAAGTCATCAAAGCATAAACTTCGTTATGGGTTAAATGATGAGGATACAGGATGGCATCCAGGTTACCTTTCATAGACTCGAGATTCACTTAATTGCTAATAATCTAATTTAAGAATGTATTAAAGACCTACCCCAAATGCAAATTAAATATTTATTTAGTTAAATTTGTGTATGATGTTTTGCCTTTGAATTAGGAGGCAAATATCCTTAAATATACCTATTATTTCAATGCTACCTTTATTTTTAGGATCTTTACCTATGTTTTTTAATATGTCACAGAAAACCAGTAGGTATAATGTGAAGACAGCTCAAAATGATGTTCTCATTTCAAATAATACAGTTCTGGAGGTGAGATACAGTATTAAAACATAGTCATTCCAAATGATTTGTCGGCTATTTTGAATGGGGTTTTGGTGGGTTTAGAATACCTTTGATTACCGTGATCTGATGAACTTGAAGAATACACAGAGATTTTCATTCAACCTGCCTGAATTATTGTTCAAATGAGAAGTTTCTTTTAAAAGCAAAAAAGATGGGGAAAAAAATGCCTTTAATTGGTTTATTATCAATTTTCACAACTACTTTTAAAAAGCATCTTTTTAGTTAATAGCTTGTGGAGGAAATCCACAGCACTTGTAGGTTAATCCAAAAAAATTGAAAATTGGAATTCAGAACAATTAAATTTCGCAAAAAAAAAAAATGTGTGATAGAGTGAAAACTTAATTTTTTTAAAATTGTGGTAAAATATACATAGCATAAAGTCTACCACTTGTGAATTTACTGCTTCTGAAGTTTTAGTCATTGAGCTCAGCTCCGGATAGATTTTTTTTCTTTGATAAGCGTTAATCTCTATAGGCCATGTGTCAGTCACTCTGAGTAACCGAGACATCCTGCAGAAGCTCGGTGAATGGCTGCTTCTCGGCGAAGGCATACAGTTGAGGACGGACACAGGTCAGAAATGATGAATCGCAGACCACAGAAATCCTCAAAAAAGGACAGTTACATAGGATAATAGATAGCTGTTGGCCACCTTCGGTAGATACACTGTCGGACAGAAAGAAAGACTGGCCTGATGTGACAGCCCGCAATTATTTTGACCAAATCAAGGATTTGGGCAAGAATGTGTAGAATGAAGGATTTCAGGACCAGCCTCTGGAGCTGCCCAGGAGGCAGTATCAGCGAGCGGTAAGGGATTACATTAGCTCCGCGTCTGTGAAATATCTCTGCTGAGAAGTTCTGTGGCTTTTTAATATCGTCCAAGTAGCTTCCTTATTTCGGCATATTCCTTGTCCAATAAATAACTGTTCTATATACATATAGAATGTACAAATTACTTGCTTTTTCTATATGCAGGTAGATGGCACACCTCTCTGGCCAAGGACAAAAGCATGCATTTCTTTCTCCTCTAGAGAGAGACAATGCGGTGTTTGTACAATGGTCGGTCCCACCTTCGGCTCGGCACTATTAGTATACCAGGCTCTCGCCTTCTGGGAGAGAGGAGGAAGCCGCTGTTCGATTCAGCTTTAAAAATCTTATTTTTGTAACATAAACTGCAGCTGTATTCTCCAAAATTTCATGCCTAGCAGGTGGCTGCCACTGAACTGATAAAATGTTAGATTGAATAACAGGCTCTGCCTCAGAACAACCTAGAGTGTTTCTTTTGAAAATGTCGAGATATGGACTCCGTACCAGACCTACTTACATTGGCTGATGTAGAATTTCCGCTGGGACTGCGGAGGGGTCAACGACCTGGTTAACAGATGAGGACAAGGGAGGGGTCATCCTAGGAAAGGATCTTGAAGCTGCCTTTACAACTGTTTTTCCTAGGGTCTGTTTCATTTTAAGAAAAACAACAAAATGTTCCAATGTTTCACATTTCAAAAAGCATGTAAGATTTTTCCTTTTAGTCATTCTTGTTGTATTGGAGGAAATGGGAAAACAGACATGAATAGTGCAGACTGAAAGCCGCGGCCGCAGCCCCAGCCATCTCTAGGCTCCACGTCTCCCTGTTCAATTAGACTTTCTGGCAACAGGACTCGGGAAGGCGAGTTTCAAAAATTCCCCAGGTGATTCTTATGTGTGTTATGCTTGCTAAAGGGACAAAACACATTTTAATAAACACGGCATCTTTATGTAGCATCTGGTCAGTGGCGACTTGGTGGTAAAAAAGAACTTATAAAAACCTTTCTGCTTACACATAGAGAAAGCAATTAGAGGTTTTGGGCAGAGATTCAAGTACAGCTGCCTATGAACTGTAAAAGGGCGGGGGAGACACTACTCATCCCTAGATAGCTGATCTAATTACTTTCTTGCAATACTTTGCTTGACAGGTCAAGATTTAGACTTCATGCACAGGATTGTTCTTACAAGGCTCAATGTCACCTCTGGTTTCTGTCTGTCTTCCAGAGTTTTTCACTCGGGGGCGTGTACTTGTTGTTTAATTTTTTTTTTTTTTTGGCATTATTTAAAGCTAGTTTGTGCCTGATGTCTTTTATTAACTTTTCCCCAAATCTATGCTCTACGCTATAATATGGCTTGTCTCTTCTATCCCGTTCTTTTTTACTTTTTTTTTTTAAGGGAGTTACACATATTTTTGTCAGCATAGATTGACAGTCTCCTCTCGACTTGTTTGAAGTGCGAAATTTGGGGGTACCCTCTTCAAATTAACATGATAGTCATATGCTATGTGGATAAGATCTCAAAAGGGGCATAGAAAACTTTTAACGTTTTTCCCTGCACGAGTAGGATTCAACGAGACAGTACCTGTTACAACCACCTCATTCCAATAATTCGTTCTAGAAATGAACAGCATTTATAGTGCCTCCTTGAAAAATCAAGCCTGCGGCACATCAGAGCAGTTAACTTCAGAGAAGTGACGTAAACGCCAGTCTGAGTAAAGGCCGTGCCCCTTACACTCGGCTTATATTAAAAGCAGCATCTTTTCTAAGGTTAAAGTTTGTCTTGATGAGAGCCCTTTGTATCCTAAATGTAAGGCAAAAGGAAGTATAAAACCTCATTTCTTCACCATTTTAAAGGATAAAAAATAAATTCATAACTAAGAAGTCCACAGTCTTGGAAAGGCAGACTGAAAAACAAAAATGTCAGAAATACCATTATTGATTTTATGACATATCAGTCGATTTGGGTTGTCAGTCCAAATGCACATGGCGCATCCTTTCCTGTGGGAGTCACATTTGCTTCCTCTTGGCCCGCGCAGGTCAGCGTGGACCCCAGCATCTTATCTGGGACCAATACATTATTATGTCTGGAGAGTTCATCCTTAACTCCCATGTTTTGGCATAAAGAGAAGGTCTTCTTGTGTGCTGTTCAATGTGCAGATACTGAGACTCTATCTGTAATTCAATATTTAAGATAATTTATTAACACTGAACACTTAGGATGAAAACGTTTGGCTTGCTGAATAACTTTTTAAAAAATTCCAGGTTGTCCATTTCCATATAGTAAAGCATAATTCATCACGTTCATTCCATTTGCCTGACACAGAGACGCTTCAGGCCAATAAATATCAGTGTCGTACAGTGAGATATTTGTTTGTTGAGCAATGTATGTGAAAACCTGAGTATCTTACAGCTGCTGGGACTTTCTAACGTTTAGTGATTTTTTTCTTCCTCCAGTTATTTTAAGTTATTTTGACCTTGACATTTGGCAGTTGGACACACTATTCCTGGTCACAGTAAAAAAATAATTTCTTAATCTAATGAAGTAGCTCATTTAAAAGAAGGCGCAATATATTTGCAGTTGGTTTTGAAAGAGAAACAAATAAGCTACATTGAGGAGCAGCATTTCTATCAGCGGTTTCCATATCCTATGTTTATTTTATTAGGATCGTTTTATTAATGATTTCCCCGCTACTTCTGACATGTCCTAGAACCTTCCGGTGTTTTAATCACGTACGTTTTGGTTATGTCATTCGGTCACACCACGCATTCTGCGCCTTAACTCGAATGCTAATGAAATGCATTTCAGCCTGCCCAGAATGAAAGAAATGAACATATAAATCCCTATAGTATAGGCTTTATAATTCATTATTCCTCCCCCCCCCACCCCATAAAATCAAAATTATCTAAACAGCAATGGGTCAAAAAGTGAAAATTTGAAAACTTTATAACACTAGGGACCTAGGCAGCCTGGAGGTGTTTCAAACCTATTTTAACTCTGTTTCTGACAAGCGGTCCCTAAGTGTAGACTAAGGATTTCTCCTAATGCTGCACTTTCTGTGCCAATGCTTACTTTACATAGCTGCAGTGAAGGGGCTAAATGAATCCAACATGTATTAAATTAATTTTTTGGAAAAAATCCAAAGGCAAATGAGAATTTATAGCCTTGCGTTTAAGGAAAAAGCAGAATTATGAGTGAATGAGATATTTTTCTGGGTCAAAGTGAAGTATTGAGGTTCAACAATTTAGTACTTTTGTTAATACTAAAGTTTGCTATTTACAAAGAACAATGCTGGGCACTGTTGATGGAATGTACCAAAAGGCACGGTCTCTCCCCAAGAGAAGTAGAGGCATATGTTTTACCTGTATAGGTATACATACCATGGTATACCTGTAGTAGACCTTTTATATTTACCGCCAGGTAGATAGCAGAGTGTGTTGGTTAAAGGTGCACGGTATAGAGTGATATGGCTTTCGTTCAAACCCTGACTCTGTAATTAATAGTTTTGTGCCTTCTTTTCCTTAGTTTTCTTATATGTAAATTGGGTATTTCGATAGTACCTACCATACAAATGGTTTTGAGAATTAAGTATTATAATACATATAAAGTACATAAAATAGTCCTTGGCAAATGCCAAACACTTAATAAAGGTTAGCTCCTTTTCATATTTACTGAGGAATATATTCCACAATTTAGAGATGTTACTACGACACATAATCTCCCTCCCGCCCCCACCATTGTACTTGACCTTATCTAAAGAACATAGCTCCTCAGATGCCGGGCACAAGCTGAACTCACATCTGGTTGTGAGACTCACGCCAGCATGTCCTCCCACAGTGGGTAATTCAGTCAGTACTCAGGCAAAACCATAAATAATAATGTTACAGGCCTTCGGAACCACTCACAAATAGGCAAAATGGGAAATGTTAAATTAGTTCAATTCAAAGGTCTGCTGTTAAATTTACACACACACACACACACACACACACACACACACACACACACGTCATACATTGTAGAGACATTACTAAAGGCTTTGGAAGCCCAGGTTTAAAAAACAAAACAACAACAAAAGAAACAACAAGAATTCATTTCCACCACATGTGTCATAAGTGGATTTATGGAGGAAGTACCATTTGCTTTGAATCTTGAAGCAAAAGTAGGACTTGGGTAGGCTGAGAAGCTGGGAAAGGGAATTGCAGGCAGAAAAGGTAAAAGTACAGGTAACGGTTTACAGCAGATGTGGAGAGTGGGGAGTGGCCCAGTGACTTGTGCATGAGCCAGACGGAGATATCGACTAGGAGATTGGGTCCAGAAGTAGGTCAGAGGCATTATGCTTAAGTTCTTGCAGAAGGCCGAACTTAATTTAGTAACCGGGAAGGTGCAGTTGTTGAAGGTTTTCTGGAGGAAATGACTGTGGTTGTTTCTTTGTTTACATTGTGAATGGTGGACGGAAAGGGGGGTCCCGGACGAAAGGCAGCCCCATCCATTGGTTAAAACATAACAGAACCTAAATTGGGCCAAGACTAGAAAGGAGGAGATTGAGGGAGGTGATGGTTCCTTGACAGAACTCTTACGCACGGTAGTTAATCAAGAGTGGTCAAGGACGCCTGAGGGAATATAAAAACACGGGATAAACAGCACTTCGGTGCACTTGGCAATAGCCCCACCCCTGTTTGCACAGGCTCCATGTTAGTTCAGTAAAGGTTAAATGAGCGTTTGGTTCTATATCCATTGTGGCGTTCTCTCTCCATTGTTGTTTTTCAAGATCTTTGTGCAGTTGGGTAAAGAAAAGGGAAAAGCCCAAGCCGCTTGCACACCATGGTAACCCGTGCTAACCTTGTGTAGTCTCATCGCCTTTGGCACAGCCGAGTGTCAGGGAAGTTGGCTCACCACAAATGAAGCCGAGCCCTCCCCACTGGGCAAGCCAGCCGACCTAAGTGCCGGGTGCCCGGTGCCCACAGACGTAAATGGTGGTTTACATCTCAATCCTGTACCGCTTTTTTGGAAGACAGCGAGAGAATTAAATAATAAACAGGAAAAAAAAAAAAATCCAAGTATATTCTGAGATACCAGGTTATTTTTTAAAAGTTCAAGCATGATTCCCATCAAAGTCAAGTAACAGGAACTATTTGCCATAGAAAATAAAGGAAAAGGCAAAACTGGCATCATTCTTAGATTCACTAGCAAAAGCTGAAATGACAGCAGGGACTTAGGAGGTCATAACATCTAAGCAAGAGGTAGCCCTGCTAATGAGCAGAATGAATGGGTTGGAGGGAGGGAGAACGCGGAAGGGGGTGGGCTGTGTAGGCCTTTCACTTCCTTGTCCGGGAGACAATACAGTGTGTAAATTTAGCCTGGCTTTGCCATCTGTATATGTTTCTTCTCGCTGGCTCACCCTCCCTAACTTTCTGCTATGTAAACGTAATGTCTAAGCTACAGTTAATGACTTAAATGGAGTTATCTGTTGGCAAGTAAAAGCAAAGTTAGAGAAAGTCCTGAAATTCTGAAATTGTAGATTTTTTTCGTCGTGCATAATATATGTGAATATTGCATAAACATTGTAAATATGTTGCGCATTGAGAACAGAAAGGCTTTAGGGTAAACCTTCCCTATTTAGCGATTTTGCTGAGAGGCCCAGGAAATAATTACACTTTATGAATTTTTTTCTAATGCAACAACTTTTCCGCATACTGCCTTCATGTCTTCGCCTTAACCCTGCACCCCAGGTAACACATGTTATCCTAAGTTACTGTTATTCGTCTCATCTTGCCCCTCCAAATGACAAAACAATGTTTTTCAAGGTGGAGCACGTCTTTCCTGCTTCGGCAAAATTCCATGAAATGACAGATGTTCATTTCCCCAACTTTATCTGTTATCGAACAGCCCTCCTGAGTTTCAGCACTGAGTTTCAGCCCTTTAAATACCTCTGGGTTCCAGTAACCTGATCCCGTTGTCTCACGCCTCTGTACTCGAATTCCTTATCTGTGTTATCCCTGCTGGTCTTTTGGGTCTCAGCGTGATGCACTTCTCCATTGAAAACATCCCTGGCCCCAAAACCGAGTCAGGTGTCCCTCCATTGTGCTCTCCGGTACCTGTCCTCACCTGCCATGGAGTATTTGTCCCTCCGTACTGCACCCCCCCCCTTCCGTCTCCTTCACTCACCTCCAAGCCTCTTGAGGGTACAGACCTCAGCCCAGCACCCAGGCCAGCACCTATCACGGTAAAGGCAGTTAATAAATATTTGCTGGATAAATACATGAATGAATTTATGGCTTTACCACAACCTTAGACAAATATTTAACTGATTCAATGTCCATGTGATAATCTCTTCTGCTCTTATAATGTATAACACCTAAGATTATAAATGCATTACTGAAATAAATGCATCTAGGGGTAAAACAGGTAGTTCATTGGATTGAGCTGCCCTTTATAGAAAAGCTTCATGCATAAAAGGAAATTGCCATAATGTTTATTCTGGTTTTCTCCTTCCTCCCCATTCTTTATATTAGACTAAAATTTAGGAGAATATATGAGAATATCAATAAATTACAAGATGTGAGGAGCTATACTGATTTTTTGAGTATGTGTCTCATCTATAAAATTTTTAGAGGCAAATTTGATTTTTGATTTTTGCTAAGCTTTTTATAAGCTTTGGTACCCCGACCACTGTGACCATAGTCCGTGGTGATGGCTTTCTCTGGCTGCCCACACATAATCGCCTAAACGCAGGAATGTTCATTGTTCTGTTAGGGAAATAAATCGGCTATTACAAAATAACATCTTTAAGGGAAAATAGCTAAAAACAAACAAACAAAAAGCTTCGCTTTTAAGTTCAGGTGAAACCATTTTGTAAATAGTACCTTATTCTGTTTGCTTTCCAAATTATGTAAACAGCGTAAATGGCTTTAACAGAAATTTATATTCTGTTATATGGAGAAAACATGGATATATGTAGAGAATACATGAAGAAAACCTATGAACAGAGCAAATAACTGACAGACTATTTTTCTAGCTATTAAATCTTCTGTAAATGACATCTTCATTTGCTGAAGTAGCCGTTTGGATTTTTAGCTAAGAAAAAGGAACATATTGTGGGCATTAATGAAAAGAGTTTTGATTTGGGTTAAAATATCTGAGATAATCATCCTTAGCATCAGTTTGTTCCAATTACTGTATAAAGAAGTTTTCAAAATGATTTATTTAATTCTGCAATATCTTACCTGGAGAGTAAGAGAATCCTCTCTAGGTTCCTCAAAGAGGTTCCGCTGGGATGAAAGCTCACATGGGTTTGATTTCCTGTCTAGTCTCAGACCAGAGTCTCTACTTCATTTCTGTCAAGGACTGTGCCCTCAAAGTGATTCCTGGAAGAAATTCAATGGCTGGAAGTGAGAGAGAATTTGGGCAGCCTTACAACCGCGATTTCTTATGTGCCCTCATCAGAGCACAGTGGCATGACTTCTAGGAAGTTGTGGGGGCCGTCATGCTGTTTATAGGGGTCACTGGGATCTCAAGTTTTTCCTTCCCTTCTCCCCTCTTCTCTCTCCTTTCCATCTAAGAAAGGAATTTTCTTGCCATGATTCCATGGTAACAAAAGGATACCATGTATGAAATTTCATTCATTAGACATTTGATTGGATATTCTAAGAAAAAAAAAATTCTTACTATTAGAAATCTGTACAGATGAGATACCATACTCATAATACTCCTGATATTTTTTTAAAGTATGTTTTTCAACTGATATTAACTTGTGGTGTACCTTTACCTTTTAGGATGTATTTTGTAGGGAAATTGTTTTCTGGGATCTTTAATGAAATCGTTCGTTAAGTAATGGTCTTCATCAAAGCCATATTGTACTCAACGTGCACCATCTATACAATATTTATGGAATATCGTCACATATATCATGCACAAGAAAATCTATAGCTTCAGGATTTCCTGACCTTTCTCTAGCTTTGTGTCGACCTTGCTAACACATCACATTTATTCAAGAAGCGTTTGCTGAGTGTCAGTTACAAATAACACCAGGTGCTGTGATGACAGAGGGTGCCATCCCCTTAGAGCAATGCTGTGCCATGCCACAGTGTCCTCCACGAGTGGGCGCATGTCTCGTTAAAGATTTCCTAGTAAAACAAAAAGTGAAATACAAGCAAAATTAATTTAAGAACATTTATTTAGCCAAATGTATCTAATATCTGCATTTCAA
Source organism: Rousettus aegyptiacus (assembly GCF_014176215.1). NCBI lineage: Eukaryota > Metazoa > Chordata > Mammalia > Chiroptera > Pteropodidae > Rousettus > Rousettus aegyptiacus. The sequence goes on along the minus strand of NW_023416285.1, from coordinate 87,450,450 downwards.
CATATAATTAGGTTATCAATAATATATGCTATTATATAATAATAATATAACATATATTATTGATAACCTAATTATACCTCGGTCTTCAAAATCCAGTCTGTGTTTTATGCAGAAAACATGTCTCAATTTGGTCTAGCCACATTTCATGTGCTCCAAAGTCACATTGTGGCTTATCCTGCCATATTGGACAGTGCAGGCGTAGAGGTTTGAAATTTACTAGGCGCAGTAGGTTCAGCGGGATTCATGTGTTCCTAGAGGTATTCACAAAGCAATACCATCAGACAAAGTTAAGGACCGCTGATTCACTTGAATAAAGGGGTAAAGGATCAAGAAAACCTTTTTCAAAGGAACGGATCCGTGAGCTATCCAGAAAAGGGAGCAAGAGTGTACCAGGAATAGAAAGGGCGCCACTCAAGTGGAAGTGGGTATCTTCCAGATTTCAAGGACTTTGGTGATTAGCAGAGTATTAGGTGCAGTGGGGAGGGCAACGTGGGTGAAGAGGAGGCAGCGGCAAAAGATAAGAGTAGAAAGTAGGTTAAAGATCGAATTACTAAGAATCCCTCGGTGTTCTGCTGACACACTGTAACGCCATTGGATTGTCTAAAGCAGAGGAGTGTTGAGATGTGGTACATGTTTTGGATGGATAATTCTAGTGGAAATGTAGAGTAAATTGGAACGGGGTGATACTTAAAGCAGAGAATCCTTAAGAGTCTCCTTAAAAAGGATGTTCATGAAGATTAATTGACTTCTGAAAAAGAGGTTGCATAATCAGATAACTTTGGATGATATTGGGTTAAACACAAATACATTTTAACTCTAAGATTTTTCAATCTTTATGATGCTAATGTTCATTGAAATTCATGAGGTATATATGGTGTTCAGTTTTTCCCAAATTTATTTATCAAGTGGATCTTTTTTTTCAGTACCACCTTGCAGAAACAGCATTCTCTAGAATACTTAGAAAATGCTGATGCAGGAACAGTCTTAGCTGGAATAAAAAGAGGGCACCATGTGACATTTCAAAGGCCTTTCCACTCTGTTTCTTGTCCTAATTAGGATATTACCTATAAGCGACAAATTCTTCTATCCACATTTGATGAAGTGATTTTTGCATGCATCCCTTCCTTTTTTTTTCTTAATCAGAACTGGAGAAATCAATTGTGGAACTATTACCCTATAAATAAAGAACGTTTCTGCAGGCTTTTCATTTGGCTGTTTTTCAGACCTAGCTAGTCATTTCATTTCTATCTGGTAATCTGCAGATTGCTCTTTATATGGACCTTGGGAATAGAGTTCTGTTGGGTCCACTGAGTGAGCTCAGTGCTTCAAATTGATCCAGGAGCATTTGTCTCCCATGAATAAGTCATGTAGAGTTGAGAGCATATCTCACACAGCCCAAGTTAAGTGATGTCTTATTTCACCAAGAAATAGGTCGTTCGAATCAGGAGACACTGAGAGTGTGCTTAAGGTAATCACATAGAGCAGGTGGTCCTCACAGCTAGTGCCAACTTTGATGAGAGATCATAGTCTGAAAATAGCCCGTGTCATGTTGAGTTCTGGAGGGAAAAAAGGAAAAACTTAATAACTGGCTTTGAAGTGAATACCAATACTCTGGCACCCCTCACTTATTTTCCATGGCAGATTAAGGATACTATTTCAACCTCATTTTTGTAGGAAAATTGAGAGCAGTGCCCTTTCCTCATTTCTTTAATTTATTCCTTAAAAAAAAAAAACTTGTCCCAATTATGTCTTTTAGATTTAGCATGAATCTATTTGCTTTTACTTATAAATTTATTCTTCCGAACTTAAGTCCATGATTGAGTAGAAGAGAAAATGCTGACTCTAGAGCCAGTAGAGTATTGGTAATTTAGCCTATGTATCCAAAACTACTTTGGAAAATGCCCAGGCAATTTCTCTAGTGGTCAACAGCAATCGGTTATGATGCCCGTGAATCGTGTAAAGATTCGTTCAAGTTTGAGGCAGCACCACACTGAAAATAGATTATTTCCTTGAAACGGAAATAGGGGAAGAATTAATTCTTTGCTTTACAAATTATTTCACTTTGAAACTAATATTCTCCTAAAAGTAATAAAGATATTGCTTTAAAAGTAATGTTATCTTACTCATTCTCTCTATATGTAGTCAACATGGCAGATATAAAATGTTAGCCTTCTATCTGTATTAGTTTCTTTTGACTGCCACAATGAAATCACCATGATCTGAGTGGTTAAAAGCAACAGAATTATTTTCTTTCACAGTTTTGGAGGCCAGAATTCTGAAACTGGTGTCACTGAGCTGAAATCAATGTTGACAGGGCTATCTTCCTCTGCAGGCTCTAGAGGAGGAAGTGGTCTTTGCTTCTTTGTCTTTGCTTCTTTGCCTCTTCCAGTCTGAATTCCTTGGCTTATGACCACATTATTCCGATCTTAAAAGACCACTGTCTTCTAAGCTCTGCTTTATTTCCATGTCATTACCTTGTGGTATGTGTGACAGGGTAGGGATGGTGGGGGCAATTCCTGGTGACTCTTTGTTATAAGGAAGCATTTGATTCATTTGGGGTACACCCAGGTGAATCAGGATGATTTCCCCACCTCAAGATCCTTAACCCCCAAGCATCTGTGAAGACCCTTTTGCTATACGAGGTAACATTCAAATGTTCCAGAGATTAGAATCTGGATATCTTTAGGGGACGGGACTTTTTCAGCCTATGACACTACTCAATACACATTTCTATTTTCTTCGCTGCTGGAAGAGTCCTGGATTTTTTCAGGATGATATTGTTCCCATAAAATGTAGGCAGTGACTTATGATGAATCTAAATCAATTATGGCCATCTGTCTCCATATGCCGTGCAGCTATGGATGGCCCTGGAATCCAGGCCTGGCAAATGAGACATAAGAAAAAATTGATTTGCAATGTTAGTCTTCAGAAAGGGGCTTTCGTAAAGACAGAAAATGGAATAAGCTCGACTGACACTATCTCTGGCCCCATTTTACACCTTGAAATCAGATATGATTTCTTGTTACTGAGGCAACGATTGTGATCATGAAGCAGAAAAGCTGACAAAGGGAGAAGAGTGGCAAAACTAAAGATGGGAAAATTGATAGACGTCCATTATTAGCAGTGAAATGATGTGAACAATTGCTCATTCCAGACGTCTTGATATATAAAAATGTAAATAATAATAATAATAAGCACAATAAGATAATATTTATTTAAGCTACTGTTAGTTAGTCTTTCAGTTATGGCAGCCCAAAGCATTCCTAACTGTTACATCCAAAATATTTGTAAAGTACAATTGACCCTTGCACGATGCAGGGGTTAGGGGTGCCAGCCCCCCGTATCGTTGAAAATCTGCATGTAATTTTTCACTGCCCAACAACTTAACTACTAATAGCCTACAGTTGACCAGTAGCGTTACCGATAACATAAACAATCAATTAACACATATTTTATATGTTATATGTATTACATACTATATTCTTACAATAAAGCAAGCTAGAGAAAATGTTAAAATTACAAAGAAGAAAAATTTTACATTTACAGTATTTATTGAAAAAAATCTACGTGTAAGCGGACCCCCCACCCCCACCCCCACCCCCACCCCAGTTCCGACTCGCATTAAAGGTTAACTGTACTGAAAAGCATAAAAAAGAGAAAAAAAAATCACTATTTATACCAGCACCCAGAAATCACCACTAACACTTTGTAGTATGTTCCTTCACCCGTACAAAAGAGATCTTGCAATACATACTGTTTTAGAAATGGCTCTTTCCGGTCTAATTATTTTATGACTGTTTTCTCATGTCAATATATATTAATTTGCAAAACTAACATCTGCATTGTGGTCAAACATTTTGATAAACCACAATTAAATAATCTTCACTGAAAATGTATTTTAAAATTAAGAACTGAATATTTCACATACTTTATTTTCAGTCTGTTTCCTGCAGACCCTCAAAAGAACACATTAAAGTTTGCTTTTCATTATCATCGTTGTTATTTAATGTTTCATTGTTTAGCAATAAAATGTAAGATTACACACCATGAATAGCAAAACAAGAATAAAAAATGCTGAGTTGTTTGAGAACTGCCGAGCTACAAAAAAGTTTACTGCCATTTACACGTTACTCTCTCTCACTTGAAGAGATCCAATGGGAAAGTTCTGGAAGGCTAAAATCTAGTTAGGGTTCACTGAGGGAGTGGTCATGTTGCTAAAGCAATTCTCTTAATAATGTTTTAATAGGAGTCATATCATTCTTTTTACTATTTTGTCTTAGTTATACCTTAAATTTCTTTTAATCAAAATAGCTTTTGTATAACAGGTAACACAGCATAGTTGTGATATAATAAACCTTAAAATATAAAAATCAACATGTAATTGATGCAAAAGAAAAAATATTTCTTATATCATCTATTTAGAAAATGACAATTGAAAACATGTCTGGTCATTTATTTTCTTCTTTCTTGTCATTGGAAAGTGATATACAATAAGGGTACAATGAGTAATAGAGTCTCATCCTAGCAAATGCTGACGATCCGTGGAAATATTCCCCATTGTGGAAAACCATAAGTGGTGTGAGCGGGAATTGTTGAAGGATTTCTGCTTAAACCAATGATTCACCCAGAGAAAATCTGATACTGATACTGTTCTTTTTTACTGAGACCGAGACACCAAAGGCCTAGTCTGCTGTGGGGGTTTGTAACAAAGTTTTTATAAATTTGTAATTTCACTGTGTTTCACTTCTCTTCAGCTTTTGTGCATTTCATCTCTCTCAAATCATGAAAAATTTCGTTTCACTCGATTTCCTTCTTTGGTTACTACGCTATTTCTCCTTTTATTCTACTAAAACTCTCTCTCTGATTGATGTCTTCATTAATGTTCTCACTCCGGTCTCTAGGCCTCTCTTTACTGAAACCGAAGTGCCAGACCAGAGCCCGACACCTTGACAAGTCTAAGGCTGTTGACCAACTTTTGTTCTCCTTGACCTTCTGACAGCACCAGCTTCTGCTGACTGTTTCCTTCTCACGAAACGTGTTCCTCCTGGGCTTCTGTTAAATAACAGAATCTTGCCTTTTTACCAACCTTTCTAAGACATCCTTCTCTATCACATTTTCGTGACTGCTGCTTGCGCCGTGCCATGTACGCAAGCCTGCCCCAAGATGCGACTCTGAACTTCTCATCTTTTATTTTTATTTTTCAGAAATTTTCAGTCCCCGCATACCCAAATCCTCAATCTGCATTCTATGTTGTTATTATACTTAAATGTCACCTAACATCTACGCATCATTTTGGTTTGGGTAACTCAGAGTTTCCTGAAGTGCAGCCTATTTGGATATTTATCTTCACCTCTCAGAGTGATTGAACACTCTTCCCCAAATTTCCTATTCGTCTTAGTAGCACAGCCCTTGCCCCAAACGTGGACATTATTTGTTCCTACTATTCTTTAACCCATAAATCCAATCACTTTTTTTGTTGTTAAGTGTGCTGGCTATACATCTGACCTATTCCATCGCCATCAAGGGAAGTTTTCTGGATATTCTGAAAGAATTGCTGATGTTTGTTGATGAATCGTATAAGGGGTATGAGGAGAAAAGTCAAGAGTGATTTTAGGTATTTTGGCTTGTGCAACTGCGTGATGTATGACACTGAGGAAGAGCAGGATGGGGCAGGGGTTCCATTTTAAGGGTGTTTTTTGAGGTTCTATAAAATGGAGATATTAAATTTGAATGGAGATATTAAATAAGCAGTTAAGATTTCTGAGTCCAGAGTTCAAGGAAGTGGGTCTTAGAGACTTAAATTTTGGTCACTTTTTAAAGCCACAGGACAGATCGAGGGTACCTGGGGACTGAGTGTAGGAAGACAGAGAAGCATCTTAGACTCAGCCCTGGAGCACATGAGTATCTGCAAGGCAAGGTGGAAGGTTTTGGAAGTGGCTGACAGACAGCAGCCAAACGGTGGGAAGAAAACCAAGAGTACATTGTCATGGAGACATTTGAAAACAGCTTCAAGAAGAGGATAGTTAACTGTGTGGCGTGCTCCCGAGCGTCTGAGTAAGGCCATGACTGGAAAGTCACCATCAGAACCGGGGGGCACAGTGCCTAGGCCCTGAGACTTGTAGGGCCCCGCACCATTTCTTAATTTTCATTTCTTTTAAAATTAGAATGAAAAAAATGAATGCAATAACAATAAATATATAATCATGAATCCAACCTGGATTATATTTGTCTTTAAAACAATAGCGTCATACATTATAATTTTAATTTTTTTTAATGAAAAGACCCTCGAGGGTCTTAATGTAGCCCTGCTGAGCATTAGACAGACAGTGGGGGTGTCACGTCAGACAGGCCGTATGGGTGTCACATCAGGCATGTGGGTGTCATATCAGACGGGCAGTGGGGGTGTCGCTGCGCACCTTGATGAGAACAGTTTTGAAAGAGCCCTGGGAACAGAAACCTGATCGGTGTGGATTCAGGGGAGAGTTGGAGAGAAAACGGAATGTGCAGACGGGAAACAGCATTTTAAACAAACCTCTTAGAGAGTTTTGCACAGGGGTGCAGAGAAATAGGATCATAGCGGGAGGAGACGTGGAGCCAAAGGAAGTTTTTGTTTTTATTTTGTGTGATGTGGAGCCAAAGGAGGGAAGGAGGGGAATGTGTGTGTGTGTGTCTGGGAAAACTAGGAAGATGTATCTTTTAGAAGATATAATTGAAGGACCAGACCTCTTCAGGGTAGAAGGGCGTGGGATTGTCCCAGTGGGGGGGACTTGGCCTTCGATGGGAACCAGCTCTTCCCAGTTGTTTCTGCTTCTACAGCGAAATAAAAGGTCAAGTCATCGGCTGACAGTGAAGAAGTCTGAGAGTGTGTGGGAGATTTGAGGAGAGGACAAAATATGCAATCGTCACTTTTATATTGAGAGACTGGATTATCTAGGGAAACGTAATAGGATTACTGAGGGAGAAAGAATGTAAGAAAATTGAAAATGTTAATAGTAGTAGTTATCTCTGGATGGTAGAATCAATTTCTTTTATTTTGCTTTTTATAATTTTTGTTTTCAGAGTTTTCACATTAAAATATTTTCTGCCACTTTAAAAAGCTATTAAAATAATAATAGAAAAAAGAAAACCCAGCAGCCTTCCTACTCTTTATATCTTGCTTTGGATCCTATTTTCTATAGGAATTTCTCCTGGACCAAAACCAGCTTTTTGTTAAAGTTTTTCTAAGACTTAATCTCCAGTGTACGATGGTATCTTGCCACATATATTATGTTATTTTAATTGCTGCCTGTATGACTGTATTGTTTTCCTAAGGAATTTACCAACTCTTTACTGCCAGCAACGAGGTCGCATATAAGTACTTCTGGGTTTTAGTGCATCAGTGAACACAGATGCCTCAGATGTCAGTCTTCTTCGTTGACACGTGGGTTTTCTCTCGCCTTCTCTTTCACCGGGGCAGAGGCTGCCCTCTTCTTGTGGGCCATGGAATCCCTGACCTGTCCCTAATCAGATGCGTCGCTACACCCCCCTCCTTCCAAATGCATGTCACTTTTCTCGAGGCCAGGAGAGTTATGCCTGTAGAACTGAACTTAAGGAGGGTGAACAAGGAGATGGCGAATTTCCTAAATTCATTAGGACGAGTCTCCTGCCCTCGCCCTCACGCCTCCCTTCTCCTCCACTTAACGTGTCTTAGTAATACATGGGTGATAAGAAAGACACAGGACTTAATCTTCTGTGTCAAAAATCAGTCCTCGGTGCTGAGGACGATGGGCGATAAGTTGTTCTGGAGATCAAAGAGGGAACCCAGACACATCTCCAGGGGAGAACGAGTATGGGAGAGCCTGCATCAGAAGGGTCGTCGGAGGGAATTGATGAGATTATAAGGCCACGTTTTCCTCCGTCCCTGCAGACACCACCTGGAGAAGTCTGAGGGGAAAGGCTGGGAAGGAGCTTGCAGAAGGAGCAAGGACAAAGGGCAGAAGTGATATGTGGCAACAATGCACGTCGTTTCCGTGGTTTGATAGGTGGCGGGAAAGATAGCCAGGCTTGAGTGATCACGCCCACGCCCTCACCTGCTGGAACGAGATGTGTCCAGCAGAAAACGTCGGTGTGCTTACCGCTGAGAGCTGGGTGTGGGGAGGCGGGTACGTGGCAGGGGACATCGGCCCGGAAGTACATCATCCAAGCCAGGGCGGTGTTAGAGAGGGGAGGGGGCGGCAGTGTCTGAAGAATCCATAACTCACTTCATGGGTTCTGATATCTGCCGTGGCATCACGCTTATCTAACACCTGAGGGAGAGCCGAGGAACACCAGCTAATTTTTAAAAGGTCTTTCTTTTTCCATTTCATTTCCTCTGCTGACCGTAAAGGAATCCGGAGCCAAAGAGGGCTGGGAGTAAAAGGACAGACCACCACCCCTCCAGGCCCTTGAGCGCAGGGGAGTGGGGATTACCTTTACGCTGGCTTTACAGCAGATGAGGTGGAAATCTTCATTTCTTAATTCTGTACTCTTATACCTAAAATATGGTAATACTCAGTAATCCCTGAGGTGATACGGCATGTTCCCAAGATGTCATCAGGGGTAAGGGAACAGACCCAGTTCAGTGTTTGGAGGCCGTACTGGGGAAACATAAACCTGTGTCCTCTGGGGTCAGGCCATTTATTCAGCTAGTGAATACTGAAAACAGTAGTGATGGTGACAATATCCACAGTCATCATACTCGTGGTAGCCATGGTAACAGTGGTGCTAGACACTCGGCGTAGAATGCCGCCCAGATGCCAGTCATTACATCGGGCCTTCAGTTGTGTCGTCTCCAATCTTAGTGCAAAGCAGCGATGTACTTTTTCTGTCTCCAACAAGCATAAGAGGAAACCAAGGCTCGCGGAGGTAAATAAATTAGGTCACACAGGCAAGCCATAAAACCCTGGAGAAAGGAAGTATAATGAAATTGGAAGAAGGCAGGGATGTGTTTTCAGAAGCCGCTTGCCAAACTTCTGCAGTCTTGCCAAACTTCTGCTGTCATAAGAGCCCCCAGGTCCTGCTGATTCCGGGCCCTCAGTGGCACCACTAGTCACCAGCTGCGTGACTTTCAGGAATAAGGTGGCCCTTATGCTCCACTTCGGCCTCCAGCAGCCTTTTATCAGTATATGGTGAAACAGTGTCGGTTTCCATGCTGGTATTTCATTCTGTTCCAGAAATGTACACAGGCAATAAATATCTGGACCCCATAAATCAATATCCTGTTTTTGGACCGGCCTGCAGACATACCACAATGTGGAATGTTGCTGCCATAGACAAATCTAGTCTGTAACTCAGGTAAAATCATTCACACGTAGCCTCAACACCGTCAACCTCAAATGAATATTAGGATAAACATGATTATCCACATTAATAGTAGGAAGCAATGAAATATTAAAAATCAAATATTTGTTCTTCTTTGGCTTCAGAACGCACTGTGCACTTTGCATTCTCCAGGCAATGGCAAGGAAGGCTGAGAGGACAAGAGCCAGCCTGTGATCATGCAAAGTGGGTTACCACGAATAAAGACAGGACTGCAGCCTTTTTTTTTTTCCTTCTTTCTCTTTCTGGCATCCCTGAACAAGTCGGGGAAATAAGAAACATAAGCATGTATAGTCCGGTAGAGTCTAAGGAGCAGATCTCCTGAAGACCCACCCTTTATCTGTCTAGTTGGCGTAGCTGTCACGTGGTCAGGACCTCACTAAACATCATTAAGGACCTTCTGAGGAAGAGCCCGCGGCTCTGTGCAATCAAGACATTCAGAGGCAGATTTTGTTCTAATCCCTGACTTGCTCATCTACTTAATCTCCACTGATTGGCATGCTCATTTCAAAATTAGGTTATTACATTACACAATTGATAAAGCAAACCCCGGAAAGATAATGATTGTTTAAAATGTAGTGTTGGCCTTGAGTAGTTTAAAATATTCATCAACCTCACAAACATCTATGACTACTTATTTTGTATCGCACACTATACTCAACATCAGAGACACAGAGATAATTAAGGCATAATCCCCACCTTTACGGAGTCAAAAGTTATGTTCAAAAATTGGACAATTCACGTCCATGCTAGCGGAATATCCTTCAGTTTTATTTTTTGCAAAATTCATTTGTCGGTTGAAGACCACACTTAAACACAAGCTTGACATCTGGCCATGTTGGTCACATGACTCACAGATTGAATCAGAAGAAAATGGGAGGTCTCTAAGTGGACAGGGTAATTGCTGTCATGAAAGCTCGTTGGTTTTCTTCCAATGTGAGGCAGGAGTCAGAGTGAGACCTTATTAGATGACAGCATGAACGACACATGTCAGCAGCTGGACCACACAGGTTGGCCCGGGCCGTGGTAGAGGTCGGACTCTATTGCACGAGCCTTGGGAGGCCTTGGAGGGGGCCCAAGCAGTGCCCTGGAGTCCCTCATAACTGGATTGATGTTTGACAGGTAACTCTGGCTGACACGCCAGCATCACGAGGGCCTCCCTACTATGGCCACAGGGCTGGAATTCACACTCTTATGTCCTTTAATATGCTCCTTATTGCTCGAACTAATTGCTCTCTTGACCCTCTTCACCGAGCCCCCTGCTGGCAATGTGGGAGTGGATTGTGCATGGGGAAGGAGCGGGCTGTGTCAGGGTAGAGGTGGAGAGACGCCTTGGAAACTTTTTGTGCAGTTAACTCATCCCTTCACGTTTGCTTGGCCCCAGCAAGGTTGATCTCCTTTCAGTTTCTCAAAGGAATCATGCTTCTTACCATCTGAGGGCCATTCTTAACCTGTTTCCTCTGTCTGGAACTCCCCTACCTATCAACCCATCCATAATTCCTAAGCATCCTTCAACTCTTGGCCTTTTGGGACACTCACCTAGCTGATGATGCTAAATACTATATGGGCTATGCGCTAAATGCTATATGCTATTTACTGTATTCTACAAGCTATATACTATACACTGTATATTATATACTATATATACACTATATACTATATACCATATATGCATAATGTTATATACTATATATTATAAACTATACACTGTATACTGCATTCTGTGTTCTTCATAGCATAGCTTTATCACTACTTCTTACTATATATTAACATTTCTGGTTATTGTTTAACTATCTTTTTTCACTAATAAAAAGATTTACCAGGTTAGAAATTATGTCTGTTTTATTTCTTGTTATATACATAGTGCCTCCATAAATATTTCTCAGAGGTTGAATAAGGAATAGTGATCTTCTGGAAGAAATTAATTTTGAATTTTCCCAAGGGAAGATGTATGAATTGATGGAAAATTGAACAAGGGAATAGCTTGGGCCAAAATAAGCATCTAACAGGTGACATCTAAACTATTTTGTTTTCCATTTTAATCAATTCTAAGATTAAATCAATCTTTATGAGACATTGTCCTAAGAATAGTGATTTGCAGGGGCCTTCCTTCACTGTCATAGGCAAGTTTTCGAAGTGGCTCTGGGAGACTTATGCAAAGGCGGCTTTCAAGAGTCTTCTTGATGAATGTTTATTCAACTTACAGTATTTTGAGTATTAGAGTTTATTGAGTTTCTAGAGTCTTTTGGCTTTTGCTGTTTGGGTTCATACCCTCAGAATAAAAATTATTTCAAGATATTTACCTCTTAGAAGTAAGGTTATATATATTTATTTAAAAAGAAAACAATTTCACCAGCAAATATCAAAGGAAGGAAAAGTCAACAAATTAATCTGGAAGATTATCTTTAATGAATTTTTTTTTTAGATTAATCTCTTTCCTTGATTTTATAAAGGGTATCAGATACAGCTTAAATACTTTGCAGTTCTCCCTACCAGGCTTACTGGATTCCTATTCTCTGCCTGTTTCTTTCTCAGACTTTAAAATATTTGAAACAAATCTTTAATACATCCTTAGAAATTCATTGAAGAAAAATTTCACCTTCCATTTGCTTCATCAATTTGCTGAAAGGATTTAATTCACAATCTTGTATCATAGTCAACGGGAAGGCACAATTCAGGAAATAGACTAATCTTTTTAGGATAAAAGTTGATGGTTAAACAGGATACTCTGGTCCAGATCGTGTCTTGTCAGTAATAAACGTGGACTGGGCACTTGGTTGGCACAGTAGATCACCATCGGTGGTGACCGTTCCTGGGCCCTTCTTGCCCTTTCACTGTCCTATGGCGTTTCTCAAGTAAGTTTCGGGATTGCCACATGCCAAATTTCCCTCTAGGAAATTTACGTTAGATTAAAAACGCTAAGGCATACTGCAGTTTCTAGGAAATATCAAGTATTAGGGGAAAGAAAATCAAGGCATGAAAAACAGATATAATGGCAGTCCAGTGTTTCTACCATCCTCTCTCCCGTGCCCTGTGCACAATAGATGTTGAATAGGTATTATTTGAGGGAGAGGAGATGTTAGTGGCAATTGTGAAGAAAATTCCTTCATGGTAGGTCAGAGGAAATCACATAATGGTAAAAAGGACTTATACTAGTTCATCCATATTTGAAAAAGATGGGTATAGGCTACTATCCATATTAAAATTGGAAGAACTCTCATTATTCCCATAATAGAGGTTATGTCTTTAGTATCTTTCCAAATCACCATTTATCCTCAATCTTCTCATCTTTTGCCTTTAGAAACTTCCAAGTATATGACATCTTAATTTTTTTATTTTTTATTATTTTTAATAAAGGTATTATTGACATACAAAAAAACCGTAGCTGTTTAATGTACACAACTTGATAAATGATAAGTTTGGACATAAATATTCGCCCATAAAACCATCACCATAATCAAGGCTATAAATAAATCCATCACCTCTCAAAGTTTCCTTTTACCTGATTGATTGATTGATTGATTGATTGTTGATTGATTGGTTTCTCTTTTGTGATAAGAGCCATTAACATAATATCTACCCTCCTAACTAAATCTTAAATGTACAGTATTGTATTTTAAACTAAAAGGGCCTGTGGTGTACACTAGATCTCCAGAACCCTGTTTTTTTTAGAACTATTCACTGGATTTTAAGTTTACGGTAGATGCAACGTTCAGATCGTAGGTGGATAAAAGAAAATAAACACTGAGGGTTTTTAAAAGATTTGTGATGCAATCAAGAGAAAGTAACATGGACTGAGGATTGCTTGTGTTTATTTATGGATAAAATAAAGGATAAAAAAATTCGATCAGAACTGAGATCAACAAATGATTATTTTTCTGAAGGAGAAAAAGAAAATTTTAAATGTTTCCTAATTCTGGGACAATAAATTGTTATAAATGGTTAAAAAAAAAATGAGAAGGAATCCCATCCATTACTATTTGAAATACTAACCCATGCCTCAGAGATGTTACAATATTTATGTTTCTTTGACTTTGTAAAATAGAATATCACATTTCCCTAAATTTCTGCTTACAGCAGCTAATATTATAATGTGTTTTCATCTTCCTATTCCCTGGATGTATTTAGCAATAGCCATTGAGTTTTGGGCATTGTCTCAGCGACATAATATATTGTCATTCTTTATGATGCATTATTTTTATAAGGTACCACATTGCTACCACCAATGAGAATTACTGTCAGGTAGTTATTTTAAGTGTTTCCATACAAATTGGCAACTTAAGCATATTAGATATTTTTACTCCTTGAGTACAGAAGCAACTTGTCTCTTAGGCTGATAAATTCTACTTCCAATGAAATACTGAAAATATTAAAAACTTGTTATGCCAGTCTTTCTTCTTCTAGGATGCTTTGCCCCAGCGTTTGTAAAGCTTAGCTCTAAAAATTAGATCAGTTTGATTACTTTGATAAAATACTTGCCTGTAGGTTTCTCTTCTTAACGATGATTGTAATCAGTAATTTTCTATTTGAAATAGTCTTTCTGATATCTTCTTTTCAGATGGGAAATAATTATGAGATCATATCAGTGGAGAATATTTCAATGTGTTTTTAAAATACTACTATAATTATGAGGTGATCCACAGAAGAATAAATCTTTAGAATTGGAAAGACCCTTAACTAGTCAGTTTACATTACATTTTCCAAAACGTGGAAAGTCACCTCCCAGAAGGCAGGATGCTCTGCATCTTTTGAATGCTGTATCCAGCCTCCAAAACAATATCTGGCCTGAGTCTGCCTTAGGATTGGTAAATGGGAGGGATAAATGAAATATGTACAGTTTTTTTCCCCAAGCATTCACACTAATATAGTAAATGCTGAGTCTAGTTCTTTGTCTCTTTGAAGAGAAATTAATATATCTAGCAAAAGAAACAAGAGAGAGATATATGTATGTTTGTTTATATCTTGTTTATGTTACATGTATGTATGTATGTATACGTGTATATATATACACGTATACGTGTATATATATGTATGTCTATATATACACGTATACATACATACATACATATATATATATTCTCTATGCTATAGGAAAGTTGAAAAATGACATAAAGTTGAAAGGAACGTAAGAAATCAGTCTTTCATGTTTAGAGATTGCTCAGGAAGAAGCATTGAAGATTAAAATGGAGAAAAAGATATGATTTTGACAAGTGTATTTTATGCAGGAGACGAGCTCTCCAGGAAAAGGAAATAGAAATGAGCTTACAGAAAGGAACCAAAAAACAGTGAGGAGGAAGAAGACCTGACCTCACCTACCCTGGGGAGAAAACTGGATAGATAAGTTAGTGCTGAGTCACAGAGGGCCGTAAAGGAGAGGCCAGGCCACTGTTAAGCTGTTTTCTGATCACCTTTTACGGAATGCTAGTTCTTTCTCCTGTGACCTTCCTGATAAGCAGTAACAGGGAATGTCCTGACCGGAAATGTCCTTTCTGTCCATTTACCTCAGTGGTAGCGTTTGCGGTGCCGCCCTCCTCCTCTGCAAATCCTCACCTCCTTCGATTTCTGTGACGCCATGCTCCCTGGCTCATCACCTCCTCTCCCAAACCTCGCTCCTTGTTTCATCAGTCTTTCCAGTTTTTCACTATCTACATTTTAAGGTTGTCATTGTTTTTGTTTTGTTTTGTTTTGTTACTTTTTGATTAGCTAGCTCCTTTTTTTTTTTTTTCCCTATTGACTCTCTTTGACCCAACTCTTTCTTTCCATTCTCACTGCCAACAATTAGGTTCCATGTCCTCTCCCACCTGGATTATTCCAGTCACGTCTGGCTCCTCCCTGAGCTTCTTGTCTACTGTCACTCCCTCACCAGGGAGTATAATTCTACCAAACTCAACTAAAATGTGTTTTCATGACTCTGCTGCTTAGTTACACAATAGAAATTATCCAACATTTATAGAGAACCTGTTATGTGCTACATGGAGCAGCAGACAGGGGGTTACAATGACAAATGCATTCCCTATTCTACAGGAACATCCAGTTTAGAGTGGGTGACAGACTTCTAAACCTAAGTTATGCACCATGGAATAAGTAGTAAAATGCCTTAGAATGCCTTCTATCATTTTCTAGTATTTTCACATAATCTTATTGATTTTAACCTTGATGGCAAATTCCTCACGCCATTTAAAAATACATCCATTACTCATTTACTTAAAAAACAACTGTCTTTTACTGAAACTAGCAACTAATGTTATGATATTTTATAGTTTGAAAGACAAGTACATCTTTTATTCAGTATTAAAGTCTCGAAAACAATTGTGTTGGGATCCAGAGAAATATTTCACTTGACTCATAGATGTTCTCCAAGTAAAATAAACTAACATTTGGTTTAGTTTCGTTCAAAAGCTAAACCAAATGTCAATGTGAAATGTTTGTTTTTCAATAAACATTGTAAAGAATTACTCTGTAATCATTACGGGAAAGATATATTTACTTCATTTTGAAACCAGCTAAGAATGACCAGATATTGGTGTTATCAGCTAAAATTGACTGTTAAAATTATAAGATATTTATGTAAGCCAATGGTGACCACAAATAAAACACCTATAGAAGATACATAAAAGAAAAATAGAAATCAAAACATGTCATTACAAAAAAAATTAATGAAATACAAGGGAAGACAAAAAGAGAGGACGATAAGGATAAAGGAGCTACAAGGCAGGCAAAAAGCAACTAACGAAATAACAATAGCAAGTCCTTCCCCCGCAATAATTACTTTAAATGTAAGTGGATTAATCTCCCTAATCAAAAATCTTAGTGCCGAATGGGTAAAAAAAAAAAACAAAATTCAACTATCAGCCATCTGCAAGAAACTCACTGTAGATTTAAAGACATAAATAGGTTCAAAACGAAGGGGTAGAAAAAGATATTGCATGCGAATGGTAACCAAAAGAGAACAGGGGTGACTATACTTACATTAGACAAAATAAACTAATCTAAGTATGGGCTGTCACAAGAGACAAAGAATATTACATAACCATAAAAGAATAAATTTATTAGGAAGATAGAACAATTGTGTGTGTGTGTACATGTGTGCACACGTGTGTACGCACCCAACATCAGAATCCATGAATATGTAAATCAGACAAACTAAAGGGAGAAATAGGCGAGAATAGGTGAGTAATGGCAGGGGACTTCAATATTCCACTTTCAAGAATGGATACAACATCCAGACAGAAAATCAATAAGGAAAAAGTGAACTTGAATAACAATATAGACCAAATGAACCTAATAGACGTATACCGAATAGTCCATTCAACAGCCCCAGAACACACATTCTCCTCAAGTGCACATGGAACATTCTCCAAGAAGGGTTATATATTAGGCCACAAAACAAGTCTTAACAAATTCTAGAAGATTGAAATCACATCAAGCATCCCTTCTGACCACAGTGACGTGAAACCAGGAATTAATAGCCAAAAGAAAACTGGAAAATGAACACGTATAGAGGTTCAGCAGCACACTCGTCAACATCTAGTAGGTCAGCAAAGTGTTCTGACCACAATTAAAAGAAAAAAGGAAAGAATGACCAGTTTTGTTTGTGCACTTTGCCAGAAATCCCAGCGTGCCAATCTGAGGGCTACCCTTTCTCACAACCAAACCAGTTTTCCCACGTACACCTTCACACATTTTCTCACACTCCTTCACAATGTTTTGATTATCACTCGAATTTTATTTGACAGCGTCTCACTGAGTCTCTCAGTTACTGAACAGAATGGAGAAATAAACTTCAAGTTCACTGATATGAAAAGCAAAAGGCTCTAATGCCCTTTTAGTATTCACTTGGCGCCTCGTCTCACTTTGGATTTTAAATTGCTCCTTCGCCTTACTGTATAGTCTTTATTACTCTTGTCCTGAAAAAAAAAAATCTTCCCCTGCATTTCAACGTTATGTTTTTCTCTCCGTTACCCGGTGCAGCGGTGGGAGACCGTCCACCAGGAATCTTTTCTGACCTTTTTCCCACTTTTAGGCTTCCATGTTTGTTCATCTGAATTGGGTTGCCTGTCAGAGTGTATTTATAACATTCCTACAGTTATGTTTTATAGATTTTCAAGCATAATATTTTTATTGCTTTGTATTTTTTTAACATTATGTCAATACTTATGCGCCCTTACTTTATTCCAAAGAGAGGTCTGCATCAAAGTTGGAAAGAAAATCTTTATCATGAAATACATTTGCTATATCTCCTTATATAGAGTTTGCGAAATGCTGATATTGCAGATGTTGTTAGCCAGGAAATAAATGTATTTCATATAAAGCCTCTACTTAGGGTTTTTTTTTTTTTTTTTTAGACCACAGAAGATGTCATATTAAAATGGAATAAGTGACCCTTGATGTGTTTTTTTTTTAGTTCCTTGAAGAGTAATTTTTCTTTGTGTGTCCATGCATCCTCACCTTGTCTGGGGATACAAATCCAGTTTTCTGATTAAATTAGCAGGTAGTCCCTCCCGTCTGTAGACCTTAAAATGGTGCTTATCTGTCAAAGGAGTCTGATGGTGTCAGAAACCGTCCGTTCCCAAGGGCCGACCGCAAAGACAGCTGACTCAACAGGGAAACTACAGCGATGGAAAACCACCATGTGACCCCTTTGTTGTGTCACCTAAGGTTGAGTGACAGGAATTGCATCAGATTGCGTGCACACTTCTATTCTGAAACTAGCCTAAAAGCCTCAATATAGCTGCTTCTCCCCGAGCTTTCTCCTCTTAGTAAACAGCACTGTTATCTTCTGTTCCAGCCTGTCCTGAGCTCTGTCCCACCATGTAGCTAATGAGCCACCTGGACATCGAGTCCACTTCTGAATACCCTTTGCTGCATCTGCTTCTGGCCACCTCACTCCTTGTTTTAAGCCCATTACATCTTTCCAGAGGTTATTGAAATAGACAGTGAGCTCTTCACCCAATTTCAAGTTTGAGTCCTCCTTTCTCACTGTCTATAATCTGCCTGAATAAACTTGAAAAAAAAAAAGTTTCAAACATAGCTGTATAAAAAATAGGTACTATAGAAACCACGGTGTGCACAGATCGAGGGGGTGGGTGGAAGTGGACCCAGCTGAATTTTACTGCGTTCTCTTCACCGCTCTTTTACTTTGGGGGTAAAAACTCTCCTGAGCATGGTGTTTTGCAGAATGCTCTTCCAGTAAAGCAGATCTGGTCACGTTAATTCTCTGCTTCAGCTCTTCAATGTGTTCCCATTACCTTTGGGGAAAAAAAAAAAGTTCCCCAAACCTTTGCCATGGCTGCCATGGCCTCCCAGTCTGACCGCCGAATGTTGCTCTCCAGCCTCGTCACACGCTGTTCTCTGTGAAGGCCAGAGAATGTCCTCCTCCCTCCTCTAACCTTGATGCCTGGTGCAATCTCTCCAACATCCTAAGCACTCAAAAATCGCTTGCAAATTGGATGAGTACATGAACGATGGTCAGACACTGTGTTGAGACACAAACATGAAAAAGTCACAGCAGTTGTCCTCTGGAGTCTGTAACTGGCGCTAAGAGGGGAGAACAGGCCCAGGGGCGGATGTGAAAATAAACAGTTGTATCTCAGTGTGATAAGATCTATAATAGCAGCCTGGACGAACATAGGGATGGAACACAGAAGGGTGTAATCAGGTCTTCTGCGGTTGGAGAGGATAAAAGAAGGCTTCACAGAAGAGGAAATGTTTAAATTGAAGCTTGAAAGACGCTAGGATTTTTCAGGGCACAGAAGGAGGCAAGTACGTTTCAGGCAGAAGCAGCAGCGTGTACCAATTCACAAAGCCCGCGGGACCGGCGGAGAGCTGAGAGCACAGGGGCCGAGAGGAGGAGAGCGAGGAGACAACAGTAAAGAGCCCGGCAGTGACGGGACAAAGCGGAGAAGGCTTTGTAGCTCCTCGCAGCATTTGGAAATCAGCCACTTTCATTCTTGAAACCCAGCTTATTACTCGCATGCTGGACACTGTGGCGAACCGGGCAGCATATGGGAAGATGAATAAACTGACCTGTCTTTGAAAGCTTATCTGATAAGGAGATAAAACAAATGCACAGTGCATTTTTTTTTTTTTTACCATTTTCTCCTCTAACATAGGTGTCTGTGCACTGACAACGTTCTAATGAAATTGTAGTTTTGTGTAATGTTTTGCGAAGTGATTGGCAGCAGCCGTAAACCGAGGAGCGAGCACGTCATTCCCAACATCCATAACCGCATTTGCCGTGTGATTATGTTGTAGTGTCACATCTCAAAACCCTCAGCATGACGCAGCCCACCTGAGGGTCTATAGTGACACGTGCTTACACGATTCCTGCCTCTACCTTTTGCAAGATGGTCTGGAATTAGTGGGGACCTGTGCTGACCCTCTGCCCAAGGTCACCAGTGAGTAAACGTTGGGGTGATTTCAGCCCCTCATTGGTGATGACTGTGGAGAACCATTCCTTCAGCTTAAGGATGATCATCTTCCTCAGTAACACGTAAAAAACATGGTAACGATTCTATACCATGCATACCACAGTGTATAATACCCATCAGTGTTTTCATTTAAACGGGAAGGAGAGAGCTAATGGTCATTAAACACCTGATCAGGGCTTCTGATGATGGCAATGTATGAAAAAGGAACTGTTGGACTCCAATAAATTGTGTCTCCGTCTCCCCGTGCCTCCCGCATCCCACACCTGTGGGAAAGTTAAAGCATGATTAATTTGTATTTAAAGGAGTATTAATTTAGCACTGGCGTCTGGTTGACTATAAGCTGGCCCTGGTTTCATTGAGCTTTGGGCACCTGTATGAACTGTGCTGTTATGTCACCAAGGCCAGCCTCTGCCTGCAGCCACCTGGGCTGCTCCACTGACACGTTAAACAGGAGTCGCAGATGACTGTCCAGGGAAGGAAATCCTCCCGCATGGTGACCCTTTTCATTCTCTGCCTTCGCAGACATAAAGTGAGATTAAAAAAAATTTTTTTTTAATTGTTCCTTTAATTATGATTAGTCTGAACCAGTTCCACAAAAGTGCACTTGAGATATGGGCTCTTGCTGCTCTTCTACAAAAGCTAACCTATTAGAAAAGCAGGTTATCAATCTCTGCCTGGCTCGCATGCTTCCCCACCGTCCCCCGGAGAAGGGCCCCCTTTCCACCTAAGAAGATGATAGCATGTTCCCAGCCTTTTGACAGAAATAAATGTAAAAGTGTTGAAAAAATAAATCTAAAAATCTCTTTTTATTTCCATAGGAGGCAATAAAATGTTGCAGCTGCACTTGGAAAGGTTTTTTCTATGCATGAGAGCAGTTAATCTAACAGGGGTGGAGTGTTCTTCATTCTCTCTCTAGCGTTGTCCCAGAGTTGGGGTTCTGTTGCTTGCCTTTTGTTTGCTGTGCACCCTTCCCAGTATGTATTGTTCTGGTCAAAGGCACAGTAAATTGAGAAGTAAATTGAGCCACTTTTGTAAATAACATTTCCTACTGCTTTACGTTGGTTGGATAATGAGATGTTAAGGTTTAATTGAAGTAAAAATAGTGCAAAGGATATGGAAAAATAACATCTCTAATGAAGTAGCAAGAGAAAAAATGTTCAGATATATACAAGTTGATGGCTTGAGGAAAATTTATCTATTTCTCCCTAAGGTATGTATGAATTTCCTAGAAGTAAGAAAAAATAGAAAGAAATAAGCAGAATTATCATTCTTTACTGATGATAGACCATCTAAATATCTTGCAAAATATTTTTTCAATCTTATAAAATGTCTTTGTTTTAGTTATTTTATAGTTACATTCTGAATTGTGTATCTTTCATGTTCTACAAACTTCAATGTATCATTTAGACATTTTAAAATATCTAAAACTTTTAAAATATATATCCAAATGATATATATATTTAAAATGTATATCTGAGTTTATTATTTTTTTCATTAAAACAATATTTTTATATAGCCAGCAGAAAAAATAAAAGATATAATGATTTAAAAAAAATCCACACTATTTACAAATAATATGATTATCAATATATAAAAGCCCTCCAAAATGTACGGATTATTAGAATTAGTTTCGGAGTTGAGCAGGACTGCTGAATATAAAATCAATGTACAAAATCCACTGCATTTCTAAATGCCACCACAAACTGCAGGAAAATATAATTTAAAGTAAAGTTTTCAACATTAATAGTTTCAAAAGACTAGGTAAATTGGAATAAATCTAAAAATGAAAAACATTTTTGAGAAAATTAATTTTAAAATACTGAAAGATATCTAAGAATATGTAAATAAAGAAAGTTCTATACCATGTTTATGGGTAGAGAGACCCAAAATCAAAAGGAGTCAATTCCTCCTAAACGGACATAATTTTAGTACAATTTCAGTCAAAATCTAACATGACTATTTTATTTTTGCATGTGCATGTATGCATATCTGGACAAATCATTTCCAAAGTTCATATGAAAGAGCAAAGGACCAGGAGCAGTCACTGATTCATAAAGAAGACATATAGTTTATGGACTCTTGATTTGCCACATGCGAATACATAGTAATTAAACATTGTGGCATCCACACCAGGGATAAATAAACTAATCAGAATAGAGACTATATGGAGGGGTCAGGGGTCACATAGACTTATGAAAATTAGACTTCTGATTAAGTCGATATTAGAAAATGTTGAATATATAAGCCAGGTCGTATGTAGACTGTTTAATGTTAGCACCACTTGTAACAGCAAAAAATTGAGACAATACAAAAGTCCTCAAGAGTCTAATGGATAAACTGTGGTAACTTATATAGCGGAATATGATACAAAAGTGAGAAATGAGTGAAACAGTTACTTGCACAACAGAGATTATTCAGGAATGTAGATTTAAACAGAAATAAAAACTTTTAGAAAAATACTTAAAATGCAATTGTTTTTAAAGTCTTAAACATATGCAAAGCTCATCATCTTTAGGGATGCAAACATAGAATGTAAAAACTATAAAGATAAGAAAGGAAAAAAATGATTAAAAATTTGTGATGGTGGTTAGCTCTCATGAGGGAGACACAGTGCATTTTAAAGGTCATTTGTGCTTTATTATATGTTTTTTAGTCTGGATAGTAGATGAACTGATACATTGGGTTGCTCATTACTTATTCATATATGCATAAGAACATAGTCTATGCATATTAATTTTATCTTTTATTAAGACATTTTTAAAATCATTAAAATACCTATATGAACAAATTGAAATTGGTTAAACATCACAAAATATCCATATTTGAATGTGTGCGAACGTTTCAATGTGGATTTAAGAATTTTAGAATCTAAATAGTACTTGCAAATCCCCCAATGTCAAGGAAAAATGCTTTGTCAGTATCTCGATCAAAATATAAATATATTCATTCAGATTTTTTCACAAATATGATCATGGTAGGATTATAGGAAGTAGACTCTCTAACAATGGAATTAAGATCTAATTTGTGAGCTGAATTGGTAACGCTACCCAAATGCCACTCTTTTCAGTCCTGATTATCCAGAATAAATATAAGTAATGCTCTGTAGTAACAGTGCTGGAAGAATATGTATTCTAATAAATCCTCCCCTGAGTCAACACTAGGAAGAAGTGACCCTAAATAAACTTGATTTTTTGTTTGTGTATTTATTATCATTATTATTAGTTTATTTAGTGTGAGAGAGAGGGTTGGGAGAGAAATGTAAGACATGGATGTGGAGAGAAGGTCTTCAGGCTTTCAGTCTCTCACTGGTCTCAGTAATTACATTGTTCTAAAGCAGAGTTGCTGAATGTTAGGTAAGAAAACATGTCTGTGAAAACGCATTTTTTTAAAAGTTCAGTCTAGGTGGCATTAACCAAAATATTGATGGCTCCGTGAATGCATGTCAGTAAAATGGGTAAAACCCATGCCTGTAATACTCTCAGAGGATGTACGCTGAATTTTATTGTGCTTCAGACTTTAAGATGCTCAATATGCATTTTGTATTGATTCGCACAGTCTGGGGACTGTAAGATTTGTGGTTCTCTCTCACATACATACACAACACACATAGATATGTATATAAAAACGAAGCTAAATATATAAATTTCTTGTCTTAAATAGAGTGAATTTTTCTTTCAGCATCTAATGCTTTGAGTGTTCAAATTGTAGGACATATTGAAAGTATAAAGTGCACAGTGTAATACGCATATACATTCGGGTCGACGCCTTTTTGTGATGGCGATTTCGTCCCTCTCACTGAACACACCACCTTAGGAGACCATACTGCTAAAATGTCTGAGAAAAATGTAGTTAGGATCACAACTCTGACATTGTAAAAGGCACGTGTGTCAGGGAGATGGGAAGTATCAGAGAAATTTGAGCCCTGCCACAGGATGGCAGAGACCAAGGGCAGAGAGAATCAGTGCAGCTGCCGAGGGAGCCTCTACAGAGCTCTGATTTTCAAAGGATGCCACAGCCACATGCAGATGCTCAATATTTATATGCCGAGTGTGGAATCGCAGCTATGTTTGTGTGGTCCTTCTTCACTGATTAATGCACACAACAATTTGTTTTAACAGGGGTTAATTTTAGCCTAGCTTTTTACAGAAGAAATTGCAACACAGTGAGAGTAAGTGATGACATGAAATCCTACAGCTCGTAAAAGGTGAAGAACTCAAACATAGGTCTTTCCACGACACTAACTCCGCGTGGACAGAAATGCATGTGTATATGTATATTATATGCATATTGTGTGTATATATATGTATATTTATGACATGTGCATTATATATGCATACGTTATAGTTACGCCCTGTTTACATCTTATCTATCTATCTATCTAAATAGTGTGATATGATGCTAGATTGGATCTACAAGTGAAACGCTAAGTCATTAAAACGCAAACCATTTGAGGCAACAATTGGGTTATTTTAGTTACTCTGGAGAAAAGAGGAAGGAACAAGCCATTGACTGTCAGCTGGTGGTGCAATGCAGACGGCTGTCTTTGAGAAAGCTAATCTCTTCTACTCCCTTTTAGCTTCTTTCCTGTCTGGATGAATGGTATTTCTCTTGCATTGAAAAGGGAAGGACAATGAAGAGATTGTCAGTACATTCACGACATTTCATGACCCGGCTCGGGTAGATTCTGATAAAACTTAGAGATGAGATTTCGCTCTCTTCTAGGAATATCTAAACAGTGATGGAAAATAAGGAATGGAGTTGGGAAAGTATAGTTATAATTTCAAAAATGTAGGGTAAAATTTATTTTATTATCTAGAAACTGGGTAAACTACACTTCTGGGCAAAAACTCAAATGAGGTATTCTCCTGCTAAATAATATTTTTACTTTAAATTTGCCTGGTTTTAAAAGTAAGATATGCAGCCCTCCAGATTGGTCAATAAGAACAGGAAGGTCCGATGACGAAGAGGCCACCTGAAGATGGCCTCTCTTTACATTCGGCCAACTTCTTTCCAAGGTTGTTTCTGAACATTTAACAAAGGGATTTCAGTGACAGTTTTGAAGTCCTTAAATAAGGAAGTGGCAGTTTTCATTGCTCCGCGTGGTAGACAGGGGTCCCGGGCGATGGAGTGAAAGGCAGCAATGCATGAGTTCCCAACTCTAGAGAGCCTGGGCGGAAGACCAGCTGACAGTCTAGCGCTGTCCGAGGTAGTTTCCCAAAGGGATTATTTAGGTCCAGGTAAATGAGCGGAAACTCCAGGTCAAGCCGATATCCATAGCTCAGGAAGCCAAGTAGTTGCCTTCTAGAAAGACTGCCCACAAGCAGCAGGCTCCAAGCTATTAGGTGGAATTTAAAATAGAGATTTTGCAAACATGGGCACCATACCCAAAAACCAAGACCGCAGGTACTGGGACTAGCTCACAGCTGTCATTTGGCTGTCATGCGTGAGTCCAGCATTTGACAGCAGGATCCCTGAATCCTCAGTGTAGGAGCAGAAGTAATTTAAAGTGGCCTGCCCTGTTCCTCCATGTAGGAGTAAGGCTTTTGAAATATTACCAGGATCTCTCTGAATAAAGGAAATGAACTTGATTTTCCAGTACAAAGGAGCAGTCCAATGCCTCCATGAAAAGCCATGGAGTTCTTGCATTACACAATTCCAGGGACACCATTTACTGACCGGAACCATCTCTGGAAATCCTAGTTAGTCAGAAACATTTAGAAAGGAGGGAGGAAGGGAGCTGTCAATAGTGACCACTAGGAATTAACATGCACTAAGAACAAGTTGCATTGATTTGTTTGAGAAACAAGATGTAAATGTGTATGTTTACAGTTATTCATTATATAAAATATATTGACATGTTTTACCTTGATAGCTGGTTGGAATTGTAAAGGGAAAATATTCGGCAATTGACAATATTATAGTTGCCTCCTAGAAGCCAGTGGTTAGTGAGCGCACATGGACTTCAGAAATTCTTTTTTTCCTTTAACCGTCTAGGTTGTATGTACAAACCAATATCCTCACAGTGAACTGTGTGGTCTACTAGCAATGATTTTATCCAGAGGAAGCCCGTTATGTGAAACCTGTTATTGCGTATTTGCAGCTGGCAGACAGTTACGTTACCAGATAACTTACCACAACTTTTAATTTTCAAGTTAGCAATTGCTGCCACATATGGCTTTGTTTAAAAGGCCGACTGAATTACAAACAAGTATTTGTCTGGAAGTGGGTAGCCTATAGCATGTGAGAATGTATTCTGATTCATAAAATGGCATTTGTGCAAAACGTCAGTTGAATTATGCTCAGACTTCATTGGTTTGTTTCAAGCAAGTTGTCCAATACGAATACCGAGCCATTGATAAAAACAGTAACCAAAAACAGCACTCAGTGAAATAACTCAATTCTTCATGGATAGCAATGGAACAGATCATATGTAAGGTTAATGAAGGATCCACATGAGACATCTTTCTCTAAATTTTTATTGATAAAAGGCCATCCATTTCAGGTCTATTTGATTAATCCATAGGGATCGTAGTTCACATGTCATGACGGTGGCACCAGTAGCACTTACACCATTGTCATTTGTCCTCTGAAAGCAGCATTTCACTGCAAATGTTCTGTGCCCTACAGGCATAACCGCCTGCTCCAACCTTTCCTCCGCAGTCAAAAATATCAACCGAAAGATGATAAGATAGAATATTTTATAGCCTTTACACATTAAATTTTCACAGAATGTTTCACAGGCAATTAGAGCCTCTTCATGCTTCTTTTATTACTGTGACACTTTCAATTAAATAAAACAACCATTTGTAACCGATAGGAACTTAATATTTTTACAAGGCGTTTATGTCATTGGAATGTAAGGAAAGGTATATCAAATGTAGAGCTTTTTATTATCTGTTGTCTTATAGTTCGAGTCGATGGTACGCCTTAACCCAAACTGGAATAATGCAGAGAAACAGAGTATACCTTTTGGGTCTGAAACACGATTTGGAAGTCATATTGACATCTTAATGCAAATCTAATCAACTAGTATGCATTAGGCAGAAAAGACTTCAGGGGCTAAAAGTGAGAGAGTTCAATGGATTGGTTGTTTCCTGCACATTTTAATTTTAAACAGTGTTTTCAAGTGCTTTTCATGTATTAAATCATTCAATCATCACAACAACCCAATGATATCGATACCATTTCTGCTCCATTTGACAGATTAGGGAACTGAGGCACAGGGAGATCAAGTAACTTAGTCACACAGCTGGGAAGTCATTTGATTCTACCTTTAAATAAAATCTCTAATCATGTGTCTCATGTGTCATCCACCTACCAATGAAAGAGTCATTTGGTGGATTGTAATAAAGGAATCTAATTTAAACTATTTAAATAATTTTCTTATTAAAATAAAGAGGCTGAAATAATACAATAAAAGTAGCGAGATTCGAAGTGACTACAACTTTGGTCAAAGGTATAGATGTTAGAATTTTCACACAAAGAATAGATCTTTTATTTCTCAAACTACTTGTTTAAGTATGAAATCCAGTGAAGGAGAATTCACATAACAGTGAATTCTAAAATATATTATGGGGGATTCCTAAAGCTTAGAATCAGAAGAGCAATTCTAGCCACGTGGCTTTGAACAAATTACCCAGCCTTATTACATGGTTCATTTAATAAATGAAAATAATAATACCATTCTTTCAAAGTATTGTAAGGGTACGGTGAAGATAATACATGAGAATAATGTAATTGGTAAAGACCTGCATAGATATTGGTTAATTTCACTATTATCATAATAGTCCTTATGGCTAATAAATACATAATCATGGTTAATAAGTATATAATGACTGAGGATGGTCTAGTCATGTCAGAACTTACAGCAATCACATCCTCAAAGGACTTGATGAGGTTTACAGATTTAAAACTAGATTGTTCCAGTGACTAGAGAGAGACCCATCCACAGAAAGCAGCCCAACGAGAGCCTTCCAAGTTCAAGAGCAAAGTCGTCAATGAGAGCTGAGCCCAGAACTTGACCTTAGGCTTACTAGTAAAGGCAAAAGAGAAGCCCAGTGTGTTCGCTGTCATTTGAAATTCCAAAAGCAAACCACATTTGCGTCTCTTATTTGGATCTTTCAAATGGAGGTGTCTTTCTGGGTACCAAGTTATCTAGATAATAACTACTCTTCTACAAACCTTATGACTAGACAAATGAATGCTATTTAAACTAAAAGCGTGTAGTGACCAAAGGTGACGTTTTCTGATTAGCCCCTTCAAAAGGATACAACCAAATTACCTCAAAATATGAAAGACCCAAAAAATATATATATATATTTTTTTCCCTGTACAATGACACACCCAAGTCAGAGAGGTAAATGTCTAAATGGGATATCGATCACTGTGAGTGCCATCGAAGATTTAGGAAAGATTTATTGCGTTAAAGGTCTCATTAACCTGCATAACTGGTTCTTATTCAATACTTTTTAATACTTCCCTGCTCTCAGTGGCCCGTAAGGTTTTTCTCCACTTGGATAGTAACCACTGCTGCTGAAAGGATATTTTTAAAACCTGGGATTGTGAGGAGAATTCAGGAGAGCCCATCGCTGCAGTCAAGCATTTTACTTATTGGTCACTAAGAACTAACCTAAGATATTAAAGAATTGGATTTCAGTATGGCTAAGGAACACAAACAGGTATTCTCCAAATTAGCAAAATTAAACCCGTTCTGTGGAGTAGTTGTGTATTCGCATCCTCAGATTGTTTTTCTTTATTCTTGGGCAGTGGTAGAAATAATAATGATGATAGATTAATAGGATTGGCAGATGCGCTGGTGATTACAAGAGCTGTTTCATGTTCATAGTAGTTGCACCAATGGTAGCATTCATTGTAACACTAATTATAATTTATTTTAATGTTACAGTAATAGAAGAAGAGTAATTGTAATTATAGTTTTTCCCTATTAAAAAATTCTTCCATGTTTTCACTCAGTTCTCTGGGAAAAATTTGAGGCTTCACTTTTGATAATTAGGAAATTGTAACTGGAAAATTTTTTCCTGGTGAAAGGAAGCAGCAGTTAATGAGTCCTATGATCTGAAAACTTGGTGGTAGGGAGTGGAGAATCTCTTTGCCAAATCTATGTAGGAACATTCAGCAACAAGTATAAATACTCTTTTAAAATACTAACAGTAAGCATTATCTGAAATCATCTATGGTCATGCATTCTGCAACTCTTTTTCTTGGAATTGTTGCTGCTTTTCTTAGAGTTTTTTGGAGAATGGATTTGTATTGATTTAAAATTATCTTACAGCCTTGAATTACTGCCCTCTTTATTTTTTAAATCAAGCAAAGTGTCTTCTATTAGCATATGAAGAATATATAGAGAAATAACCATTGAAAGCTAGTGCCCCTGAAAACATTTTCAGAGTATAATTTAATGCTTTTCTTAAAAGATCATACATATAGAACTTTTGTATCCATTTTAGCGGTGAAATTTTAAAGGCATATTGGTGAAGATACGAGGAAAAAATAAATCATAGACCCTGAAAAATAGTTACTCTTAATTTTCATAATTTTAAAGATGATATAGAGCTTTGAGCATTAAGAGTGCCTCTGAAAATCTACAGGCAAATAAAAGCAATGACTGCATCAACCTATATAGTATCTTTTAGTACACTGAGCTTTGTGAAGTTACGAATGTACAAAATTCTGCTCTAGGCATAGGAAATTTATTTTAAAAGTTATTGTTCATCAAAAGAGAAACAAGGCATAATCAATGATTGAAATACATGCTAAAGATTTTACTAGTTAAAATATATTTTTGAAGGTGAATAGCTAGAATTCAATTTGCCCCTGATGAAAAATGAAAAGGAAGTCGAGGAAAGAAGACACTACTAAAAAGACAAATTAATTGCAAGGTAAATAACTACAGATTTAATCCTCCAATAACTTACCTAGAAATTACAGTTGAGAATTTGAAACAATGAAGACCACAGTATGCCAATGAAAGCTTTATTTAGAACGTAAACTGAGATAACAAAAGTTTTAACACTTTTACAAGTTTAAATTCTACACAATTTTGTGTTTTTTTAAATCTTGCTTTTTAAAAATTAATCCTCTTGAAAATAGAAAAGTGATCTAGTTAACTTATGGTTGCCTAAACATCACAATTGCATTGTCACAAATAATTTACTTTGGGTTTTTTTTGTAATTTGTGTGTGTATACATGTGTATACCCATTTTACTTACACGTTCTTACTTGCGAGTTTCTTAAATTAATATTAAAACTAATTAGCATTCCCTGAACTGACTCTCAGACCTAAAGACATCAGAGGCAAGAAGCCAGTATAGGATTTAATAATTTTTCATGGATAATCCACGAAGTGAATAAACCCAGTGTGAATAATTGAAAGTGGGTAGGGTTGTAACATAGGAGCTATTGAAAGTTAAATCAAGAGCAAGTTCTCCATAGTAAATTCCCTCTCGTCATCCAACTACTAGAATAGGCTGGCACTGATAACTCTAGGTAGAAAGGCATTGGGCATTATCAATGTTTTGCCATCCGACATCTAATCTTTATCCTCTTGATAGAGTGAGTGCTCCTTTTCTATAAAGACTTGAGCCATCTGAGAAATGCGCTGGTTTTTCCATGGCTGTTGATCCTCCTTTCAACTTTGAAAATAAGGTCTAAAGCATTTTCTCCATTTCAGTGATGAAGAAAGATATAAAAATATAGACATATACATGTGTAGTATCTAAATTGTCCCAAACTGAGATCGTAGTTTTAGAAAATGCAGTTAAACATCATGAAAATATATTTATTTGTTAAAAGGACCTGCATGTTCTGCTAGTGTTAAAATAACAAGGGATTAATAATGGCAGATCAAATGTTCGAATTATCGATAGTGGTATATTATTCACTTTTCAGCCTAATAATCTCTTCCAGATTAATAGTCACTTTTCCTACAATTAAAGTTGTCCATAGTATAGATTTCTGATTTTCTGGTCTGCAAAGTGCTAATATATCAAGACATTAATTTTGTTCCCTTTTTTTTTTTAGCTACTGCGATATCTTATTTTCAAAATATGACTGCAATTGAGTTGGAGGTATTTTAATTAAAATTTTATCTGGGCTTTTTCTTAACATATTTCCACTTTTCTAATTATAGGTTTCATATATACTGGAGAAGTTGTTCATCGAATGCTAACAGCCACGCAATACATAGCACCTTTAATGGCAAATTTTGATCCCAGTGTATCCAGAAATTCAACAGTCAGATATTTTGATAATGGTATGTATCAGTTAGCCTATTTTTTTACTGAATGTATACTTTTAAACATCAATCATGAGATTTATCCTTATATTTTTGTAACCTGAGTTTTTGGGTTCTTTTTTTTTTTGGTGGACTGGATTTATAAACTAATGAAAATGTTCTAAGATGACAAATTTATACTGTGACTGCTAGCATGTGGAGTAAAGTCTATGGTTAGATGCTACTCATTTATTCATTCATTCATTTGTTCAATAAGTGTTTATTAACACGTATTGGCCACTATAATAAATGAGTTGCTATAAATGATACCTGAAACAAAGTATATGCATTTGATGCTATTTGCAGAAAGTCCTTCCTATTAGAAGAACTAAATAAGGATAATTTGTTAGTTCTGATCTTCGAGTATAGGGAAGAGGCATAATACATACATAGTAAAATTTCAAATCTTATGAGCTATATATACAATAAGATGAACACACCTTTAAAACATATACGGTAGTGGATGATTAAAATACATTTAAGAAATTCAGGTTTTTCTGACTTTAAAATATGAAATAGAACCTATTAAGGTTTATCAAGTATACTGACAGTAATCTATCCCTACTATTTCTTTTCGGAGACATATAAAGTAATCAAAGAAAACCTAGATTTTGTCACTAAATGTATTTAAATCTAATAAAAATTTAAGGTCTTGGAGACATAAATGAATTTTCATGTCTCCATCTTATTGACGGCTCTAACTTTAGTAGAGAAAATAGAAAAGGAGAGTTTGTTTTAGGAACTTAATTAAAGATAAAACTACAAACTTCCAGTTATAAAATAAGTCATGGAGATTTACAGTACAGCATAGGAAATAGAGCCAGTAATATCATTATAACTACGTACAGTGACAAGTGGTCATTAAGCTTATTGTGATGATCACTTCATAAGCTATCTAAATGAATCACTGTTTTATACTCCTCAAGCTAACATAATATTGTATATCAACTATAATTAAAAATAAATTATAATTAATTAGTTTTAAAATAAAAATTTCTGTGCTACATAGTACAAAAATAGTATTTATTTGTCCAAGTGACAATTTTATCTTACAAAATAATAGAAGCATTTGAGGTGAATAAAGCTATTTCTACTCCTGTCTTAATGATAAAAGAAGAAATTTACTAGTGGGTGGTATAGATCTAATGGTGCAGGAGTTTTAGGGAAACGTGATCACTTTGCTAAAAGCAATCTTCTAACCAGTGTGCCGAAGCCATTTTACAGGTCAAAATTGCAAAAGAGAAAGGAAACTAGACATAGTTAGACATACACTGTGAGAAATACATTTCAGGCAGTTTGAATATCACCAAAGTGTGTTCCAAAATTAAGTAACTGAATGTTAATTATTACAGTAACTTCCCTCTATTACTTTAAAAGCTGTTATACTTCACCTTCCCTCAAGGGTGTACAAGTAGTTGTAGTATATTTGAGGTAGAACCACAACCAGAAACTTTTCTAAAACTTATTGCATGACCTACCAGACAGAATCACCTTAGTAAACAGGAAGTGATTTGATGAAAGTTGATGATTTTCCAAGCTCTATCCCTTGCTAGGTGATGTTGGGGATATTTACTCATGAGCACAGGATTCCGATGACCACATTTTTATATTATTAGCATCAAAATCATAAAACATATTAAATAATTCTCTCCATATACTGTCTCATATACTATGCGGCAGCTCTTAACATTTGCATTTTACCTTTATTTGATTGATTCGTAAAAATTAATGCAACTGGACACTATAAATTCTTGGAAATGAAGGCTATGACTCTAAAATTCATTTTATCTTTCGTACCTGGCACAGGAACTCATACACAGTAAGTCTCCCATAATTATTCAATGAATGAGTAAATGAAAAAATTAAATATGTAAGATGAGATTTTAACTCTGAGAATCATAGAAGTTGTAACACTTAAGAATTGATGTATTTTACTTCATTGAAATATCTTCTATGTAATGACCAATGGCAATATTGATTTTCTACAATATAGCAATGAAAGCTGAGCAATTGCTGTGTTTTAGTAAATGAATGAAGCACTTCTGAATATTATAAGGCTCTTCACAAAGTCCTTTTATACAAGAATAACTTACGGAAATATTTCCAACTTTGATTGGTTAGGATCATTGAAAGAATGATTAAGGATGGGAAATTCAACATTTTAACAAAGCAAAACTTCTCTAAAGGAAACAGTAGCAGTTGAGAAAATTTCTAGGATAGTATTTCTGTAAGTATTAAATCAATATGTCGTGATGCTTACAAATGTTATAGGTAGCTTATAGGACTACTGAAGTCTGAGTCACAGATTATTAATGCACAAAAACTAGAAAAGTTATAAAAATAAACCCGTTACTAGAAAAATAATTTGAATAGCAAATTTTAAAGTATAATTCTTACAAATGATCAAAAGCTCGATACACATAAAAACTCTACATTTTTACACCCTCCACTACATTTTATGATTTTGACTTGATAGTTACAACTTTTTTGTAGTGTATCCATTAAATTATTATAGTTACAGTTTTTTATGCTTTTGTCTTTTAACCTTTACACTAAAGTCATAAGTGATTTCCCCACCACCATTACAATATTATAGTATTCTCAATTTAACTACATATTTACCTTTATCATTGAGTTTTATAGTTTCTTATAATGCCTGTTACTAATTAGCATGCTACTATTTCAGTTTGAAGAACTCCCTTTTAACATTTCCTATAAGGCTGCTCTAGTGGTGATAGACTCCTTCAGCTTTTGTTTGTCTGGAAAACTCTCTCTCCTTCAATTCTGAAGGACGACTTTGCCTGGTCAAGTACTCTTGGTTGGCACTTTAAATATCTCATCCCACTCCCTCTAACCTTCAGAATTTCTGCTGAAAAATCTACTGACAGTCTTACGTGGATTCCCTTATAAGTAACGGATTGGCTTCTCTTCCTGCTTGTAGGATTATTTCTTTGTCTTTAACTTCTGATAAATTAATTATAATACATCTCAATGTGAATCTCTTTTGATTCATCTTGTTTGGTATTTTTGGATTTCCCTGATCTGGATGTCCGATATTTTTCTCCTCTGGGTTAGAGAAATTTTCAGTCACTATTTCTTTAAATAAGCTGCCTGCCTCTTTCTTTCTTCTCCTTCTGGGATTCTTATAATATGAATATTAGTCCACTTGATGGTGCCCTATGTGTCCCTTAGACTGTTTTTCCTCTTTTTCATTCTCTTTGCCCCCCTGATTTGATGCATTCCACTGCCCTGTCTTCAAGAGCAGTGATTCTATCTTCTATTTCATCTAGCCTGCTGTTGAACCCCTCTATTAAAATTTTCAGATCAGTTGCTGTATAATTCAACTCTATGATTTCTATTTAGTAGTTGTTCATATTTTCTTTCTTTGCTAAAATTCTCACTTTGCTCATGCATTGCTCTTCTGATGTCAGTGAGCATCTTTATAACTAATTTTAAATTCATTAGGGCAAATCACTTACCTCTATTTCATTAAGATCAGTTTCTGGAGCTTTGTCTTGTTCTTTTGTTCCAAACATATTCCATTGTTTCTTCATTTTTCTTGACTCCGTGTTTGTTTCTGTGCATTGGGTAAAAGAGCTACGTCTTCAACTCTGGTCATTGTTGTCTTGTATAGGACCCAAATCCCATCAGTACCCCAGCTGAAGTTCCTGGTTGTCTCTCAAACCTCTGTGATTGACTAGGACACCACCTTTGTTCTTGGTGGCTCCCAGTACTTGAGTGTCCCAAGACCCATCCATGTCCTAAGGGGGACTATTTCAGTCAGCACCTATTTGCAGGCTGATCTGTGGCCAGACCCTCAGGCCACAGCTGGGAAAGTATACCATCAAACCCCTTCTAGGGAGAAACTGGGAGAGGGACGTTTTTGCCTGCTCTCTCTGCACTGAATCTTGGCGTATAGCCATGGGGAGGTGCTCCTGCACCGATCTGAAAACTACTTCTGTGTTTGCTATAATCCGTGACTTACAAATGCAAGCCCTATTGATTATCAGAGCAAGGTGGTTTACCTGCCTAAACCTCAAAGGCAGCCATAAAAGTTGGGGTACTACAAGTGGAGACGAGCTCCTTCCAGATAGATAGTGGCAACTTGGTTTCATTGGAGCAAGAGGGAGAGGGTAGGGGAAGTGCCCACCGGCGCCTTCAGGCTCTGGGGAGTATAATGGTCAGTACCCAGATGACTTCTAATTAGGTGCCTGACCGTCAGGCAGCAGCTTGTAAAACATGCAGTCACACCTCTTCCAGGGGAAGAATAGGAGATGGGCTTTTTCACCTGCTCCATCTCTGATGATCCCTGGGAAATATCCATGGCAGGTGCTCAAGGTTATGCTCAATAGCAATTGATTCTTTGTCTGCTGCAGTCTTGTGGGACTCATGAATGCAAATTCCTTTGTCTATCACAAAGACCATCTTGGGGCCTGTCCCTCAACTGGTACCATGAAAACTGGGTGCCAGACATGTATGTAGGCTGCTTCCATAGAGATGCTGGTGACCTGGTGCTATGGTTGGAGTGAGCGAAAAGGAAGAGGGGGACAGTGGATGAGTGCCCACAGGCTCTTTTGGACTCCAGAGAAGACACAGTCAGCACCTGAATGCGTGCAATTTCCACGTGGGTATTTTCTCAGTTGCCCATTGCATAGCAGTCACTCAGCTAGGTTCTGGATTTCTTGCAGAGGAAACCGTTTTGTGTGTAGCTCTGCATTCAGTTTGTCCATGTGAGGAGGGAAATTCAGGAGCCTCCTATGTTGCCACCTTGGTCAAAAGCTTTAAGTTATAGTCAAAAACAGAGTAAATGCAGTATTCTGTTCTGCATTGATCATTTTGTACAAGGATTAACTCAGGAACAGTCAGGTGGGAGAAATGAGTATGGCAAGGGGTGCGGAGCTTCCATCACCCCCACGTCTTCACTAACCCAGAAGCTCCATGTCATGCATTCTTTTTCTTCCTGTCATACATTTTTGATTTTTTTTAATAAGACATTTACCAACCTGAGAGATAAGTCATGCTCTTTTAATCTGTGAGTTTCATTTTCTATGCAACATTTTTTGATAATGTGATTTTTTCGCCAAATAGAAAATCTAATGCTTAGAGCCAAGCAGAAGTCTTAGCTGCTATTTGTTTTCTGAGAGAGAGAGAAAGAGAGAGAGAGAGAATAAACAATGTCAGTTAAAACAAACGTCTGAATTCTCATTGGTGGCTATTGAACTGCGTTTTGGTTTATATTTCACATTAATAGTTTTATAGTAAACACTGGCAGATTGACTCATCAGAATATGAATATATAGCACTGAAAATTTATACCCATGTACTTCAAGGAGGCTTTAGAAATTGTAGCCTGGGGCTCTTTGAGGTACCTTGCAGTCTCCTCGAAGCTATACAACAAAGACAGAAATGCAGGCATTGTGAATCAAAGAAGAATGTTTCCAATAATGTTAAAAGAACTTCTTCAGTGTGGAAGAGTATAATTCTAAGTATGGAAGAGATATTTGGGGGCCTTTTTAAAGTGACTCTAGCTTTCTGAATGTGTTCCTTTCTTTCTCAGTATTTGTCAATGTATTTGAAATTCATTCAATTCGCTTGGGCTGCATTTTGAAAGCGGCTCATGGAAATTTAAGCAGACAGTACCCATTAACATTAATGCGCTTCCTAAGGCAAAATTCCCCCCATACTGGGCTCAGTATTAATCTCAGTGTGAGGTTAGATCTTACCAAATATTTAGAGAATATTCAATTCTTTAACAATATTCTAAATGCTGTTTCAATAACAGAATTCCAGTTAACCATATAAAAGCAGTACAACTGCTAGATTTGAAGGCTAGTTGCATGTTTTTGTGAAGGCTCCCATCGGAATTGATTGATATGTTTTTCTCATTGCATTTCTCCCATTCCGATGGGGTTTATAGGCACAGCACTTGTTGTTCAGTGGGACCATGTACATCTTCAGGATAATTACAACCTGGGAAGCTTCACGTTCCAGGCAACCCTGCTCATGGACGGACGCATTATCTTTGGATACAAAGAAGTAAGTAATGTTTCGGTGATTTCCTTCCGCCTTGATCTTATCTGTTCTTTCCTTCAAGTGTCAGGAAAGGGATACTTTATAGTCATGAATCTCAAATAATTTTCTCACTTCTTGGTTTCTTTTGCTTCATAAGATAATGTTTTTAATCTGCTGGGTAAGATTGATTGGTAATTCTTTGAAAGGCTCATTTTGTTTTGTATTCTACTGTCATTGGCATTATGATCCATGAATTTTATAAAATTATTGAATAATTATATTCTAGTGATATTATAATGAAATAACTAAGAAAAAATATTTCCAGTTTGGAATGTGATTGTTTATAGATATGTTTTTGCTTGTTTGTTTTTCCCTTTTCAATTTCTGTGATTTTTTTTGGTTCTATCTCCAAAAATATTAGTAAGCGTGAAAATTCATACAGCTCAATGACCCAGTGCTAAAAGCATTACAGGACAGGCTTTCATCAGTGGTCACTGCACGCTGACAGGAAAGATTAATTGGAAATCTAAGTGACAGGAAGAACAAGGGAATTTAAACTTATGGTTTATGTTGCCAAACTGACAAAGTAGACAATGGAAACTTACTAAATCGTAGCCTTAAATTTACAGAATGTCTAAATTAGAATAATAGTATGTTTGATTTAAAACTCTTTTGATAACGTAATTAAGGTCTGTTAGATAACCTTAACTTTTGGGGAAGAAAACGGAGAACATATGAATCAACTTCCAGGAACAGCAAATGTGATGTTTTAGGCAGTCACTAGGCATGAGAGAAATTTTGACAATGTGTATTGATAAAGGGTACTATTAACTCATGGATTGATAGGTATTTATAATAATACTGGCTCGATATCTTATTTTCAAGTAAAGGGTTATTTTCCCTTAGGAAATGGATTCCTGACTATTAAGAGGATGTTGACAATTTTAAAAGGGTCCACTTTGGTCAGGTCTTCTGAAATTTATCTTTTCTGTAAAGTGAGGGATAATTATATTTTTATTAAATAAGCCAACTATTGGAAATCTTATAACTAGGCTCAATGCGTCCACTTTTTTGAAGAATTCTTCTGTGTGGAATTAATTATTTACTTGGAGAAATAATATAAATAGAATATATTATATACAGGATCTGTTGCGCTTAGTGTTTCTTGATCTAAAGCTATGTTTTGATATCATAGCCTACAGTATTCTTAAATCATACTCCCTGGGAACTAAGAGAATGTCACTCAAAGGAACTTATTCATTTCAAGTTTTCATTACAATCTAGTGTGCTACTGGGACTTCATAGTGATGTTATGGAATGTTGGTTTTCAACAGTTTTAACCAACAGTGGTAAAGTTTCTGGAAAGACACAGGGTCAGTAAGTCTAGAGTCTTAAACCTCACTAACTGTAGTCTTTGTTAAAACAGAGGTTTGTGTTTTTATTGTGGTCTCTCTCTCCAGTTTTTATTATCAAAATTGTCATCTCCATTTACACTGTTCTCAATGAATGTCTTGCATTTCAGAGTAACAGTTTTTTTCCCCCGTTCTCTGTTTACAGTGGGTTTTGTATTTCTAAGATATTTTTTCTTTATTTTAATCAAAGAAAAATTTTCCATTACAGTTTTTCTATTTTGGT
This sequence comes from Rousettus aegyptiacus, assembly GCF_014176215.1. Classification (NCBI taxonomy): domain Eukaryota; kingdom Metazoa; phylum Chordata; class Mammalia; order Chiroptera; family Pteropodidae; genus Rousettus; species Rousettus aegyptiacus. The sequence goes on along the minus strand of NW_023416285.1, from coordinate 87,411,743 downwards.
ATGGGAAATATTAAGCTGTAGACAATTTTAACACTTTCTGATACGCTCAAACTATTGTCTTGTCAAGCATCCCTCTTTCTGAACTCAGACTTCCAAAGAAGTCATTACTTTATTATTCGCCTTACTGTCCTTTCTCTGAACTAGTTAGAAAGCAGTCTCTTATTTCCTGTTCTACTGTTTTGTTTTTTCTTCTGATAATTGTCATGCATTTTATTTTGTTGAAGCAAATTTCCCTTTGTAAAATTTGCCACAATAAAAGTCCCCTTGCATTTGAGGTGAGAAGTAGATCCTCTTGGCACTTGTAGAAAAATGTTTATCATCACAAATAGCATGAAATAGTTGTTTGCATAATGTTTATATCCAACAGAGTGCTTTCACATACATTACAGTTTTCAATTATTTTACAATATCCTATATTCTTAATATTCTTAGCCTTCACAGAGGTACTGCCAAGTAGATGCATGTGGCTTAATTCTGTAATTAGATCATGCACAATTAGCTAAGCAGACTGATTGACATGCTGTGGTCATACATAGAGCTAGTCGAGGATAAATCTAGGACTCAAGACCTTAATTTAGTGATCCCAAGATACTTAAACATTTTTTTCCCAAAGAGATTATGTGTAACAATTCACATATGTATTACTCATTTGTTTTTTTCCAATAAATATTTGTTAATGTTTGGTGTTTAATCTTTTCATCTGATTTCAGTATATTACACAATTTTAATCCCACAAAATCAGAAGTATTCCTAGTTAACTTGCCAAGCTAACAAAATCATAAAAACATAAGATTTTACAGAGTATAATTTTGTGTTCCTGTCCAAGTTAAACTTACAGAACCAAAATTATAGATAAGGCAGTAATATAATTCTTTCTGTAATAATTTGCTTCTAGCTGGCTAATGCCAACTTTGTTTTATTGTGTTATATGTGAGTAAGAAAAAAAATTCTGATTTATGTAGAAAATACCAATAAAGGACTTTGTTAAGTTGTAGAGTAAAATTAGTAATGCATTAAAAAAATTTATTGGCAGAAATTTCATTTTTATTATCCTGAAACAATTTATTCCAGTAGCTAATTTATTCCAGTAATCTCTCTTTGTAAATCTTAATATACTCATACTGACCACTCAAATGATTTTCATTTCTGTCATGTTCTGTATATCATTTCTCCAGCTAAGTAAATAATGACCAATAAATTAGAAAATACATTTGTGCTTTTCATAACAATCTCGCTTGTAATGGGATTGAGCTAGAGAAAGCACTAGTGCCGTTTCAAATCCGAGTGAGTATTAGCTCACAGCATTAGCTCACAGCATTCCTTCACCGAAGTCCCAGTGTTCTCCTGGCCCTCTGTTTCTCTGATGGGAGAAGCAGCGGAAGCAAAGATTCTCTTACATAATTAAGTTGTCTCTTGTGAGGTTATAGTTCTGTCTTATTCAACCACAGATTTCAAATCCTGTTTTAAATTATAGGCCCTTATTATTACAGAGCTGTTTATTTTTGTTAACTTCAAAGATATAGTTTACTTAGGATGAAGCCAAAGGACAAAAAACATATCTTTTAAAATTTTTTTTCTCAAATTATCAACTATTCACTTTAATGAACTTTTTAGTTTCAAGTATTCGGGGGTTTTTTTGTTTGTTTTTTTGCATAAATTTAACTATCTGATTAAATTAACATTTTGGCATCTGTTTTCTTTAAAATACATTAATAACAGTTATTTTAAAGTTCGTGGCTGATAATTGTAATATCTAGATTTCCTATGCTTCTGTTTCTATCATCTACATTTTTTCCCTCAAGGTTTTCATTCATGGGTCATGTCTCTCTCCATGCTTGGTAATTTTCAGTCAAATGCTGGGCATTGTTTACAAAATACTAAAGAGATCATGTGGTGTTTTCTTTCTCCAGAGAGGGTTTAACTATTTTTTGTTTGGCATTTAGGATAGAACAGGCTAATCCTCTGCAGTGCTAAGCGCATTCTCAGCTGAGCATCGGTGTTTATAAAGGCTTGACTAGTGCCACTTAGCCCTCTCACTTTGGAATACAGTCCATTAGGAATCCATCCCCATGAAAGGCCTGGGTGTTTACTGTGGACCCATGGCCTTAGTGGCTCTGTATTTTCCTCAGTTCCATGAGACTACCTGAAGTACTCTCTGCTCAGCTTCTCTGTCTTTAAACTTGGCTTGTGAATTGTCCGATGCCTTGATGGGAAGGTGATGTTGGGTTCACTTCTATGAGTTCCTTTTCTCTGTATCTGTGGCTTTTAAAGTCCTTGCCGGTTGGTAGCCACCTGATGCCTTCAACAGATGCTTTCCATCCATAATTCACCTTTTTTGCTTGATCTCGGTAGTAGAAATGATCTTATACGAGTTGTCTGCTGTAACCAGAAGTCCTATTTGCTTTTAATAATAGCCTCCAAATTTGATAAATCTAGCATTTATCGAGCTCTTTATATATACCAGGCTGTTACCTAAGTGCTTAAAATTTATCTCATGTAATTTTCACAAAACCCAAGAGGTAGTTACTTTTATCTTCTACAGAGAAGGAACCTGAAACACCCAAAGAGATTAAATAACTTTCCCAAAATTGTGAAACAAAGATTCATCTGAGGGAATATGACTCCAGAGTCTGTGGTCCTGACCAGTGTACCGTATTGCCTTCCTACTGACTTCCTTTTGAAGAAATGACTGAACATCTTTACTCGCTTTGATATCCTCAACAGTCTTTCTTGAGTAGTTGATATTATACAGTAACTTAGCCACTTGGGAGAGCATGAGGTGGGAATGGTTTGCCTTTCATAGAATTTTTCTTACTTTATTCAGTTTTTCAAAAAGGAAAAGAAGTTGTACATAGGTAAAATATAATAATAAAAATATGCATTCCTAGATAAATGGAATTGGGAAAATTTAATTCCCATTACCTATTCCATTAATAACTAGCTATGACCCTAGATCCCAGATTCTTTATTAATATAAGTTGTCATTGAATGTGATGATTATTTGCTTCATTACAATAGATCGAGGCTTGATATTGTGTGTCTATTGAAATCACATTTCTATAGTTCTTGATGCTGCCTGTCCTACTGTAGCATCAAATGTCCTTTCCTCTGACTTGCTTCATCTCTCTTCTCCTATTATATTTTGATTTTATTGTTACATAAAATACAAACTAGGGAAGGATATGATTCTTTTCGTGTCTATTGCAAATTTGGTAACTTTTTATTATCACCAGCTCATGAGAGGAAAAAGGTGGTCATCAGTGTCAGACAATGTGCTCGAAAGAAAATGTCATGTAATCTCTTTCTGCAGAGTGATGGGGAAATCAGAGAATACATGCCCTGCTGAGAGTCAGACCAGTCTATCCATTTTCGTAGTTGAATATCTTACTGTCTCCTTCAGCAGCAAATTTTAGAGGAGGTCTATATAGTGGAACTTTATTGTTTATTAGGTAAAATCTCTTTTTAATCTATTATTTAAATATTTAAAGATAATGTTCGTTAGTATATCATTTATTGTTTCCTGTGGAAGAATGCATAGTTAATAAGTCAACAATGCCAGTTGGCTGAAGGTTTAAATGACACCCTTAATATACTTTTTGAATTTCTTCGAAGAGTATTTCTCTTATTTAAACTTTAACGACCTTTCATTAATGGTAATCATCCTTAAAATATTAAAAGGTAAACATTTGCCGAGCTTATAAAATTTATGGGGAAAAATAATTCAAGAGAGTAAGAGAAAACCAAAAAGAACTGAATAGAGAAACAATTGCCATTTGGATATGAAGTAATTTACCTTCTATGTCTATTGTTGTATCTGTAAAAATGTTTGCCATGTGTTAATATATGTGTATATGTACACAAACACACATATATATCCAAGAAACTTTGTAGTTACGGTTTGTGTTAATATAATATATGTGTGTGTACATCCAAGAAACTTTATAGTTATATGAGAAAATATGTAATAAATATTTATATATTTAACTTAAATAAAATTTATTTGAAAATGTATTTAAAAGATTTATAATACAAGGTTGAGAAAACCCAGATAACATAAAATGTTGATTATAAACTCTCAAGCAATATTCTAAGGAAGATATAGACAGACGATTTTATATTATCATACTTTCCTATATTTTAAATACATAAAGTGTAAAATTTTATCTACATGGCTTTACTTAGGATCTAATTCATTTGCATTTGTGGATATCTTTATTTTTTAGTTATCTCACACATAAAAGCTCCAGAAGTTTCCATTTCTTTTTACTTTCCATATTGCAAGAAAATGACAAATTGAACCTATCTCCCTTTACAATGTTCCAATAACAAATGCTGTGAGTAAAAATAAATAAACGAATAAATGGAAGGAAGGAAGGAAGGAAGGAAGGAAGGAAGGAAGGAAGGAAGGAAGGAAGGAAGGAAGGAAGGAAGGAAAGGAAAGGAAAGGAAAGGAAAGGAAAAGAGGGAGGGAAGGGAAGGAAGGAGAGAGAGAGAAAATAAAGAAAAGGGAAGAGAAGAAGAGAAAAGAAAAGAAAGTAGCAAGGTAGAAGAATCAATAACCTAGAAGAAATCTTTCTAGATGTAGACTGTGCCAATAGCGAACTGTATGGTTCTTGAGCAATGTATTCGATCTTTCTGGTGCCCTTTCTGCTCCGAAGCCGCACTCCCTTTTATCCCTGAAGAGCTTTGTCTCGCGAGGCGCCCCTGCCTCCATCAGACCATGTGCAGTCTCCCTGCTCTAATGCTTCATGACAGAAAAGACCTCTGCATTCTGCGACTCCCCAAACCCAGAGATGTCGAATCCCGTTTCTTTTCCCTTGGTGTTTTACTCCCAGGCAATGTTTAGACTCGTTCCTTTATCCAGCTATCACTCCAAAGAAAGTCCCCACCACACTTTTGATCGTCTTGAGCTGAGCTGCACATGCTTTTTAAGGCGGCGGGCACCCACCTGCCTCACTTGTCATTTCTAGGAAGCTCCACGCCGTTTGCCAGCTTCGTGGGCAGCCTTTCAATCGGAGGTCACTGATGTGTGCGTGCGTGCATGCGTGTTTGACAAATGGCTCGTTGCCACTATTTCAATATTGGAAGGTTTCAAATAAAAATATAGATTTGCACATTTTCTTGAGACATCAGAAGCTGGGGGTCACTGTTACTCAGGGTGTGCTCCCGCCAGTTTCTCCCTCACCAATTTCTTCCTTCTCACCCCAGGCCAGCACCAGCTTCCGTAGGGGTGAAGTTTGAAACTCCTCTTCTAACGTAGGAGTTGTGTCTACTTATCAGCTTTTTCAGTGGGGTACGAATGTGCGGACGGGGCAGGAGAGATGTTTCGGATGTGTCCTCAGTGTAGGGCTCTCTGTCACTTTCATGCCATCAAGGGCCTTGCTCGATACCTGCGTATGAAAGAGGTCAGGAACCATAAGCTCAAAAGGGGTTAAAATCTTTGTGCAAAATGTTTACTGCATGGACAGCAAACGGGTTTTTATATTGTCAATTTTAACCCAAAGCCTTTCTATTCAAATGTAGTTTTCAGACACCTGAGCACTAACACTCTGGACTTTATGTGTTGTTTTGATAATATAAAAATACGAGTGGACTTTTTAGAATCAGATATCCTACAGAGTAATGCAGAAGCCAGATGAGACATTTAAGGAAGATGAGGTAGGAAGTTACGGGTTGAATGCAAATGAGAATGGGTAAAATAGTAAGCTTTGGGTCAAAACATATATCTATATATATGTGGCTACTAGCGAGTGAACAAAAATAAGTCTAGAGTAATTCTTTTCCAGATAACATTCTGATAGGCATGTGATTCATACATTGGCACACATACTATACAATCAAGCCCTTGCTGAGATGCTGTGCTCCTTATTAGATAGATAGCTGGGTCCATAATGGAAACAAATGAATGTTTTGGCGAGGTTTGCAGGGCAGAACAGACAGGAAAATAAAATCCCATTACCTCTGACTCGAGCAGCATGCTGTTATCTCCCTGTTTGAGAGACGGATGTGCAAGTTCACGTTTTAGGTATTGTATCAGGCCCTTGCATCCCGGTGAATGATACCATAGCGTGGAATAAGGAGCAGCTTTTGAGTCTGACTCTTCGTCCAGAGGCTGCTGTGTTCTGCCCACCTCTGCTTACTCCTCATGTCCTTCCTGCCTTCATTTTGTCTAGTTATTGTGACTCTTTCATGCATCTACACTTAGTTTGCTTCACTATATCATTTACAGAAAATCTTATCCTTAAGTAATAAATGTATCTTTGTCTTGTAAAATGGGATAAAAATTAAAATACCTAAAAAAAATTATAACCGTTGGTGTGAGCCAAATGGGAGCATATTAAAACTGGCATTAAGGCTTCTTTTCAATACCTAGCCTATGGAATGAATGTAGTTGTAATACGACTCATTCTCAGAAATGTATGATTCAATACAAATCATAGAGAGGCCAAGTGAAAAGTAAACTTTGCTTTGATCATAAAAGGTAACTATTATAGGCATGTGAAAATAATAAAGCTACATTTCTTGTTTAAAAACCATTTAGGCCGTTAAAAGTTTGTATACTTACAGATTGGCTTCCTGACAGCCCCAAGAATTAGCTCAGGAGGTATTATCCAGATGAATGTAAATTTGTAGAAAGGATAAAAAATAGGTTTTCATAAGCAAAGTTTTTAGAGTTTTTCGACTTGGACGTCATCCTTAGCCATGGTGTCTGATTTGAGTACTTCTTCTCCCTGTAAATACAGAGTCCTCTACAGAAGAAGTGATTATGACAAGATGGCAGCCTTTTTCTGATGCTAATTTTGTGCAATATCAGCTGTAAGTCTAGATAGTTATTTGTACACACACATGCAATTGTTTTGTTGATATTAATCAAATAGTAGTTCATTTCAAACGTGCGTTTAGCAGTACTTCTGGTTTACCTTCAGGGTCTCTCACTATACACTGACATGGAAACAAGCAGCCTGGTCTGACTCGCTCACAGATGCTTACGCGACCCCCTCCCTTGGTTGCAGTGAGTGAATGAACGACCCTTTCTCAGAACAGCCCCATGCCTTTGATATCTGGAAGTTAAAAGATTACAGTCCAAGAAGGCAGAATAGAGATAACGATAATATCAGATGGAAGCAGGCAAACATGTTTCTGAAAGACACCGCTGAGAAAGCCCAGAGTTCATCTCTTCCTCATTAATCTTTTACAACATTAAGCATTTAATTCAACTGATGGAAACGTTTTATTTTTCCCAAAACCTGGTATGTAATTGTTTTGTAAACATCTTGGGTGGCTTCGAGGAAGATGTGGGGAATCGAAAGCTTCTTATACATTTTTATTTTAATATTTAATCAGGATAAAATTCCCAATTTCAGAAAGCCTAAGCTCTCATTCATGAACTCTATAAGGTGTTAAAGAAAAGCATTCGGAGCCAGTGGCCTTGCCTCAAGGTCATCGTTCTTTCACAGCCCTCCCCTCCTCGTCTTCTCCATCGTAGAACGTGTCACGCTCCCCTCCAGAGCTGCGCAGATTCTCCTCTGCACATGCAGGGGACACCGTTCTCATAGCCTGCGACGCAAATGGACCGCAAATCTGCAACACGGCCTCCCTGGGGAAGAGTGTGGCTTCATTTTTCCTGCTACTAAGACCAAAACCTGGTGGCATTGTTGCCTTTCCCCTCTCTCACTCTCCTTATTAAATCCGGGGCATGTCTTGATGACTTACCTTCTCCATTCATCCAGAACTCATCCTCTTGTTCTGCTTCTACCTCTGACACGTACCACTCGAGTGTAGTCCAAACCGGCCATCTCTTACCTGGGCAGCCGAGATACCTACTAACTAGTTTCTCCGTCTCCCCTTGCTCCCTAGAGCCTTGATCACACAGCGGCCAGCGTGATCTTTTCCAGATATAAGGGAATGCCCTTCCTCTGTTCTGAACACTCTAAACTTTCCCTCTATGACTTCAAGTCAAATTCAGAGTCATTGTCATGGCTTACAGGGAATACTCTCTCCCTGTGGTCTGCCCCCACCACCTTCCATCTCAGACTTTGACACTTTCATTTACTCCTTTTGTTCTAGTTTTAACCTTGTAATTCATAAAAGACACCAAAAGCAAATTAATTGAGGCCTTCGCATATGCTGGTCCTACCCAGAGCTGTTTCCAAGTATCCACATGGTAGGCTCTCTTATTACAGAAAAGTCACCTTATCACAGAAAACTTTTATGACTCTTTCTCTTAAAGAGATCATCTCTAAAATGTAACCTCTCTGAGAACAGGTCTTTGTTTTCTTCTCTTCTGTAATTCTGGTGCCTATAATAATACAAAGAAAATATTCAATTAATATCTGATGAATGAATGAATTCTTTCTGTCTTATCAAATAACATGGATTGTATATATACCTTTTGGGAAAAATAATTTATATGTAGTAGACATTCTCAGAAATTTATTTTCTACTTTACATTCCTACATTATATTATGACTCATAATAGAGATATTTGTGGGAATAGTAATTTGTTAGACACAGTATTCAGAAGTCACAATCTCATGAATAAGTGAATTTAAAAAACTGGTAGCAACAGATGACAACTTCTACCTACCTGTGCTGTTTTCATGTATAGGTAGAGCATCACTCTTATATTTTTGTTTGTATAGTTATTAAGAATTTACTCACTGAAGCTAGGACAAGTCAAGATCATTCAAAAGAATGAAATAATTGAATCTGAGGCTTGAAAGAGTCATTAAAAGTCATCTATAACTGTCTTCTTAGAGGGTTAGCCAATATATGATAGCATTATTTTCAGGGACAGAAAACTCTCTATATTCTTAGCCTACCCATTTTACTTTTTGATGGATTTTCCTTGAGTTAAGTGAATCTGGATCAAGATAACATACCGAATGGTCTTAGTTTCTGGAATCCAGAGGAGAAGGAATAAATTAGACAATAAAGAGAAGATTGAAAAAAGATGCAGAAAAGGAAACTTTCTACTAGAATGGTAATTGTACCTGGAAGTGAAGAGATATTTATCTGATTTCCATAAACCTAACAAGAAGAATACTACTTCATTTTATGTAGAAACACCCAGAGAAGTTTGTATTGGCTATTGGATCTTTAATAGAGAATGTATCAGTTAGTATTGCTGTGGAACAAATAACCCCAAAATGTAGTGGTTTAAAACAACTACATTTCTTATCTCTCACAAGATAACCTGTGGATCACCTTGGTGGTTCCACAGATCTGGGTTGAACTCTACAGATCTCAGCTGGGCTCACTCATGTGTCAGCTGTTAGCTGGCGGGTTGGCTAGAAGCTAGCGGGTCAAGGATGATCTGTGCTGGAAGGAGACTATCTCTCCACGTGTCACTCATATGTCTTCAGCGAAGCAGCAGGGTACATCCTCATGGCAGTGGCAGGGGACCAAGAAAGGCGTTGGAAATGTGCAAGCACTTTTTCAAGACTCCTTTTTGCTTCACATTTGCCATTGTCTTCTTTTGCCATGTCACTGAGCCCAGAATCAGATTGGGAGAGGGCCACCAAGTGAAAAGGCAAAAGGTGCAGATACAGGGAGGCTATCGATGAGGGCCGTCAGCGCGGTCAGCCCACCACAGATAGAAGCACCAGAGGAGAGGGTTCGACTTAGAGACAAAATGTAAAGGAATGGTGTGAAAGGAAGGAAAGAGGTGGAGAAAACAAAATCAAATGAAAGATGGCTAGCTAAGGGAAGAGATAAGGAAGAAAGGCAGAAAAGGTAGAGTGGATAATCTGAAGAGAAGAGAAAGCTACTATATTGGGATGCCTGCAGGAAGCAAGCCCATGGCACCTGGAAAACAAACTCTGGTAGAAAAATATAATACTCACAACAACATAATGGGATTTTCCAGCTGATAGCAATAAAAACTAAAGTTCTGTTTTGAGCTTGGAAAGAGAAGAAATGCAATCAATTACCACAAAATTATCTGGTAAAATTCTTTACACTGGCTGAGGAAAACTGCAGTCGTAGATGTTGGAGCATGAAAGCTAATGACAAATGCCAGTAGCAAAACTTTTATGTTTACTTACTCGTAGGCAGGCATCTATTAACATTATGACTTTGTCTTATTAGGGTATACAAAATATAAGCTGAATTAGGATTTTTTTTCCCATCTTTTTGTCTTTTTGTCTTTAACTATAAGTCTGCCTTAAATGTAGGTTACATTTATATATATATATATATATATTAGTGCTCTTCCACATAAAACTGGCTAATAGTGTAATACCCATTAAGAAAAGGGATTCATATATTGACACTGTGTGGCTTAGTAAATCACTAAGTAAAGTATATCAGGGTTTTATTTGGTCAATGAACTTTTAGGGACAGAAATTGTTGTTTCGTGGGGTTTTTTGTTTTGTTTGTTTCTTTTGTCCAAATATCAGAATACTTTTTCATGCTGGTTAAGAACTGGACATACTTACCCTCGTTTAAGAGAGGACCGATTTAGTACATGAAGGCAAAATGTCATCTTCCATTTACTTGATGATGTCAGAAGTTTCAGAAACATCAAAATATCCTCTTAATTGGTCAGTTTCAACAAATTAACTCTTTTACAATTTCATGATGTCGTAGGCAAAAACATGCAATTTTATGTTCTCTCCAACTTATTTTCCTTTTTTCTTATTGCTATGCTGTTTGTTATAAGTTATACAACAATACGTGATCTACTGTATTCCTTAAGGAATTACCCACAGATGGCCCACAATCTGTTTATTCTACCTAGAGATTTGTGGGTACATTTAGCCTTCCTTTTTTGTTTCTTGTCCTTTTATTTGTTGAAGACGGTTTCATTCCCATTTTTTTATTTCTGAAAATATAGTACTAAAGATAGTAATTGTATTTCCAGTGATTCTACTAAGTCTAGGAAAAAATGGACTCCAAAATTTAGTCTCATTTGTAACTTATATCATGTTTAATATATTCTCAATGTATCCTAATGTTCTAAGCTATAAATATTAGAAATGTCTACATATTTAGATTCTGGTTCCATTGAGGTTCAAATTTAGAAAGTGTGACCCTGACCTGACATAATAATTCATAAGTTTTCCTTACAAGTTTCAACCAGAATGGCAAAGTTTGACACCCATTAACAATTGCCAAATATCACTATATAGTAATCAACAATGATATTGTTAAAATATATATTTAGCAGTGCAGCTATTTGTCTTCTCTAGAATTTATATCTATAAGGCAACATGTAAACAAAGATTTTTTCAAAACTATGAAAATAAATATATAATTAAGTCCTTTAGGAAACAAATAGTGCAAGAAGAATTTCTGTTCCTGAAACGATATCAGCACTAAATGCATTCGTGGTGTATCTCTGTGCGTGATAAGTTTTCAGCATCCAGCATCAGCTAGATTCTCTGAGAATCTATTGCTTTCAAGTAGCTATCTGTAAGCCCAGGAACTCGTCACTTAAACCCATCAAATAGCACAAAATGGATGTTATTTTAGGTAGTTATGCCCTTCTTCTCTAATATTCACTTCTCTCTCTCTCTCTTTCTTTCTTGTTCTCCATCTTCATCTCCTGATTTTACACATTAAACCAGGTGTTCAGACTCCCTGCCCCCACCACTGAATGAAATAGAAATCTAACACATGACAATCTGCTTTTTCTTTTTTAGATTCCTGTCTTGGTCACACAAATCAGTTCGACGAATCATCCAGTGAAAGTTGGGCTGTCTGATGCATTCGTCGTGGTCCACAGGATCCAGCAAATTCCCAGTACGTAGAAGAAGGGTAGTCGCAAAGTCTGAGCCTGCTGTGGGGGTGGATTTAAAAGAGATTGATCTGGGAAGACTTAAACTCTTTGAACAATAGAATCACTTAGATAATTGCCGTTTGTTAATTATATTTGTTGGTTTTAACTTTAGCTTACATTTTCTCTCTCTCTATTACTTTTGAACTAATAATTTAAGTTCCATTAAGTAGCCAAGGCAAGAATGTATATTTTGGATTCTTTGGTTTACTTAGCTTTGTTGTGCAGCTATATTTCTTTTACTGATAAGAAGAACATAAATAAGAGACAGATTATTGGACTCATAGGTAGGTATGTGACTTTTTTTTGTTTAGTTTGAATACATTTATTAGCTAAAATTGTACCCTTTTATGATTGACGTGTTTGCATAAAACTACTTGAGAGCCTAAATGAAGATAAAAGAAAAAAGTATGAATTTAGGTAAATAAAAATTTTGGTGGCATTATAACTGCCAGAGAAGATATGTATATTCTTTGAAATAATTTTTGCCTATCTAGTCTAGTTTACATATTGTAGAATAAAAACACATGTACTACTTTGGGAAGCTGTTTATCATATTAGAAACTGAAAAATGTAACTGCTACTTGTAGTAGTCTGATTTTATAGTGCCATTCTTTGAAAGCTTCTATTATTTAAATCTCTCCTATTTCAAGAATAATCCTGAGGGATGCTTGGGTGTGTAAAATACTCCACACCCAGAATCTGTTTGTCTGTGTCCTAGATGTGCTTATTTAAAGCAAAAAACAATAATAAAATACATGTCAAGATTAGGTCATTTCTTTCCCTTTTGCTCAAAGTTCTTTTTCTTCTTTTATGATAGTAGTAGACTAATTTATCACATGTATATGCTGTTCGGTCTTGACTTGAGCTAATTCTGTTCAATTATGTCATCTCTAAAATATAGAAAGTAAGTGCAGTGGAAATTATTTAGACTTTGCAGAGAGTGGAGTGGCTGGAAACATAAGGATTATCTTACAACTGTGGTTTAGAACAACCTTCCTATGTGGCAGTTCTGCGTGGGGAAGAATATGAATCATGGCGTTTTCTCCATGTTGGCTGAGAACGTGTGGGAGGTAACATTCAAGGGAACTGTTAAATCGAGGCAGGTTTTCCAGACGCGAAATCATACTGTGAACCAAGCAGGGATGTATTAGGACATGGAGGCAACGTAAAGACATCTGACAGGACCCTTAGGTAAGAAGCCGAGTCCTAGAAGAGCCGACACTGATGGTAGAAGAGCATTCTCACGTTCCTTCTCTGAGGTGTTAAATCCAGCACGACTTGAATCAGTTATGGCACAAGTAAAAGGAAAAACTAGTTTTTGTTTATGTGGGGGTTATTTTCATTCCCAGAAAGAATTTTATTCGCGGCTTTCTCAGAAGGCATCTTGGTCCACGCTGAAGTTCTTATATACTATCATTTGGAGGAAAAGACCCTTCACAACACAAAAGAAATGTTTTTTACAAACGTATTTTAATATTTTAATATTCAAGTGTTGTGTCAGAACTTACACATGAGAAAATTGTACTTAAATAAAGTATTTAATTGTCACAAAATGCAATGCTTGCATCCCATGCTATATTGTCATAGGGTAACCCTCATGTTTTGAGGGAAAATATCCTTCCCAAATGTAAATGTAATTGAATAAATTGACAAAATTCATAGGAATTTTGAGAACGGATTATGTCTGAAGTTTGGGACTCAGCATTTATCTAAAAAAGTTACTGAAGCTTCCAATTCAGGGCAAAGCTTCTCTCAGGCAAGCTAATCCTGGAGAGACCTTCACATTCTCTGTTGACCTTCAGCATTCCATCCTGAGAAAATTAACCAAGGAAAAATGGAAGTTCTGAGCTTCTGAAACACTCATCTCTGCCGTTAGGTGGGACCATATTTTAGCAAGAATGTTGGAATTGATATGTTCTACTTAAAAATCTTTTGCAGAACAGAAAAATTGTAATCTTGAAATCTGTTCCCACATTTGTAAAGTGTTACATGAGCTTCTGTTTAAGAGATATGATTGCATTGTAGTCTCAGCCAAAAAAAAAAAAAAAAAAGGCATACTTATTTACACGAGAGATTAGGCTAACCCAAGATTAACATAATGCAAATTACCCAAGTATTATTTTTCCTGAGATCTCTATGTTACTCATTTGTGCAATCAGAATTTAGACAAATATTTAAGTCCTTTCCAAAATTCTGTCTTCTGTCTTCTTATTTTACAGCTCTCATTATTAGTAGTCATCCTCAGAGGGAATTTAAATCAGTCATCTCTGTTACCCATTTTTCTTCTTCTGAGTGAACTTAGGGAAAAACTGATCATTATCCTAAGTAATAGGTGGCTTCATTTCTTCAGTATTCCATGGTGCATTACATAGGACCCTGTTCTCATAAGATCAATTTTCTGTGCTTTTAATCATTTTAGTTACATGAAGTATAGAACCCAGATCCTTGGCTTAATCTAGCCATGGCCACATGGGAATGCGAGCCACAGTCCAGAGAATAATTTTCCCCAGTGGGATCACAGTTGCTACACCATTCTTATCAGATTTGATGAAGGTTTGGTAAAGCATTCGAAAAGCTGTAAAGCAAGTTTTATTTATTTATTATGTAGATTTCTCCCCACTCCTTCATCATAACATCAACAACAAAAAACTTGTTTTTCAGCTTTTAAAAGCTTCCAAATTGTAATGGATTTCAGTGTCATTTTCAAGCATAGTTTATTAAGGTAGGCTTGTCTTTCCTAAAAAGGTCAAGTGATCTGATAGTTTAGAATATCAAAGGGATTTCAGACATTGTTAGGAAATTAGTAAGTAGTTCTGAGGTTACAAAGGAAATTCCTTTGCTCCTTCAAAAAAAAAGAAATGAAAATAGTCTATGCCAAAATCAACCCTTATATTTAACAAATAAAATAAAAGATAAAAATTAGTTTTAAAATTTAGGAAATATAAGGGCTATCATAGTGTGGATGCTGGTCATGAGACTTTGAGCATTTTGCTTAATTTCTATAACTTTCTTTAGACGCATATGGTCACCTTAGTACGTAAGATGCAGTGTATATACAACATTCAGTACTTGGCACTAAATACGCATTTCTCATCATCAACGTTATACCTTGAAAAAGACAGTGATACTAAGACCTCCACATTCAGGCCACGTGCTCATATTGTGAAGCCACGGGATTTCCACTGAAAACACCTGGGCACCCTCTCTCTGAAACGCCTTCTGCTTTAGATATCATTTGTTTTGTACCGTCCTGACTATCTAGATGTCTGTGTGTACCTACATCTCTGCATCACCTTCTGTTTTACATAAAATATTTTGTGGAACTTTAGAAACAGAAAGAAACACAGAGATCAGCTGATTCAACCTCCACAGCTACAGATAACGAAAAACAGCTTTGCACACGATGATTTGGTTATACGTTACAGAAATACGAGTATGAAAACGTACTTGTGATTATAAGCATAGTGCACGTTAGTTCAGAGGAATCTGTAAGATTCCTGAAAACACAACGAAGAGAATTTAAATCGCCTACAAATCTACTGCACAAAGATAACAGCGTTTCCTTGTATCTGCATGCAATCTTTTCGTTTATAGTATATGTACACACAAACACACACACATTTAGAACATTGACTTTAGGCTATACATATCTTTACCACCTGTGTTTTCTGTAATATATACAACATGTTTTATTTTCCACGTTGCTAAGTACCTGTCTAAAACGTGGCCATTAATAACTGCAGCTAATTCCTTTGTTTCGTGATTTACATAACCTGTCTGGTTTGTCAAGTAGGTTGCTCTTCATAGTATCAGTGAAACGATGCCGAACATCCGTGTTTTTAAATTTTTACACATCTCTGATTCTTAAAAATGAATATGTAGCCATTGAGTGGCAGTGGTTTTTTATGTACTTTGACGAACGGTTCTCTGTAAAGGTTGTAGCAGTTTGCTCCTCACCAGCACTAGATTGGACGCCCAGCCGTCCCTCAGTGTTCTCGGGCACGATTGTCATGTTTTAAACTTGGCTAATTTGATGAGTAGAACACGATACTTCGTTGTTCCTCAAATTTTCTTCTGATTACTAGGAGGTTTTAACACTATCATGTAGTTTCCATAATTTCTTGTTAAATAGCTCTATTAAGTCCTTTCTCAGCCTCAGCGTCTCCCCCTCCAAATCCTTTTGCACAGTGTGCAGAGGTCTTTGTGGATAAATGTACAGTTCTTGTTTGTTTCTCTCTCCTCCAGTTCGTTTTGCATTTCAGTCTTAATCTCTCAGTGCCGACCTTTCTCATCCGACTTCACCTCCACTCCACCCTCTGAGCTTAATGAGCATAACATGTCCAGCAAGAAACCCAGAAAATCCACACATGCCCGCAATTCTTTTATTTGGAACCTCAAGGCTATGTCATTTTAGAAATGTGAAAGTTACTTTAGCACACACGGGCAGAATTCTTGTACTAGAAACCAACCCGGCAAAGCAGCTGGCCTAACTTAACAGTAGTTCTACCACATGTTATGACGATGACTGTTTCTGAATCCCGGCCACTTCATCCTCCTCACCAGCGCTGCGTTATCTGGTTCTTTCTTGACGTCAGTTCTTTTCCCATCAGCATCTGCTGCTGTAATTTTTTTTGGTGTTCATGCTACAGTGCGCCTTTGCTTTGTTGGTTACTGTTATTCACAGCTCATTAAAACATTAGCATTTTAAAAATTAAAAAAAAAACTGACAACTTGGAGAGCAAATATATTTTTGAAATACTAAGAGGTTCATTGAACTCTTTGAGTAACGTTGTATATGACTTGCCATATATGGTCTCTGTATACAGTTACAGACCAGGCAGTATTTATCAAAGAGTTTGACCAAAATGATGTTTACATCCTGGGGGAAAAAAAAAACTCTCAAACCAAAACAGAGATTTGCTTTTTACTATCCAAAATGTGTTTAGCTTTAATTCTCAAAAAAAGAATAATAGCATAGACCTATGTACCATTCAATAGAACTTTCTACATTGATGAAATGTTCTAAATCTGAACTGTCCAGTGTGGTATCAATAACTCAATATGGCTACTGTTCATGCAAATGTGGCTAGTGAGATCGGGGAATTGAGTTTTTAATGGGTTTCATTAATTAATTTTAATTAAAAGAGGTACATGTAACTAATGATTACCATATTGGACAGGATGTCAATAAACCATATACATATATTTAAATATTAAATTTCAAGTATAATATTTACATAAACATAGTTTTTACTTTGTTGTCTTTTAAAAAGCCTTAGAATTTTAGATGTGATTAAATAATACATTTTTAAATATAAGTATTCCATTATAACTGATTTTCTCCATAGAAAAAACGTTTTGTGGTTTTGATTTGGTGATAGGACACATCAATTACAATTAACCTAACAACCATAATTTAAAAAAAATAGTTGACAAACTATTAAAGAAATAAATAATCTTAGAAAAACCTGATTTTTTTTTCACAATATTTTATATAACCCAATTAAATCTCTTTCAACGAACTGAGCCTCACCCGTTATTTTCAAAGTTAATGGTCTTTTCACTCATTTAAGAACAGATCAAGCTACAAAACCTTCAGTTCAGTGTTACCTTACCTTCTCTCTTCTCAAAATGGAAAACACTTCAAAATGATTCATTTTAGAAAAGATAAGATTGCCTTTCTTTACAGCACAGCCGCACTGGGCGCTCCGGTTCTCAAGTGCACACTAGCTCACATAAGGCTTGACAAAAGGAAAATAGATATCATGACGTTTTCTACATCAAATATCCTCTTATAAAACTCTTCCAAGATAGAAACTATTATGCAAAGTGATGTTATTGTTAAAATACATGCATTTTTAATATATCCCATTTAATTGACCCTGACTTGCTTTTTAAAAAGAAACAAAAAATTTAAGAATTTCCCAGATATTAGTTTATTTTAACATATTTGAGTTTCTTTTTTAGAACTAATGTGAACCAAAGAGAATTCCTTCAGAGAGTTGTGGTTAAACTATTTCCTTTTATTTCCATCCGTTCATTCATTCGTTGACTTTTTATCATATACCAATCTCAGATAAAGTACATTTTTACCAATTTAGAGATATTTCTTTCAATTCATTTAATGATATTTGAATTATTTTATTTCTAATGTAAAATTCTAAAAGTCACACAAAGGACTTTAATACAGCATTAAAATTTTAAGACATTTAAACATTTTTTGAGTTATCTACTGGGTACCTTATTAAGCTAGGCTTTATTGATCTAAAGAGGAAGAATGCAACTTAATGTTTTTATGTCCATTTGTTTTATTCAAAATTGTGAATGCAATGTTCGTTTTTGTAAAACTTGACTCGGTAGTTCCGTAACTATGAAAAGCATAAGAAAGTAGCCTAAACAATTCTTAGCAATAATCTAAACTGAATTTTTCTAGCAAGTTCTATTTGTCTTTTCTGTTTTAAATTATGACCTCAGAGATTAGATTTTTTGCTTTCTCTTCTATATTTGCCTTCAAATTTATACTTCCTTTATCTTCATTATTTCTTACTTTTTCTCTATTACATAATGATTATTTCTGTTTTAACTTACACTTCACCACTACACAGAGATTATTTCTATTTTTAATTTAAAACACTCATGTGTTAATTTTTCCAGTTGAATTTTGCTATAAAAAGTTTAGTTTCTTACAGAAACATGGCTTTTTCTTCATATAAGTGCCAAACAGGTGATTTAGCACTAAAAGTTTTTCAAAAATTAGATTTAAAAAAAAAAAAATCTTACTATATTTCATCCAATTTTAATAAAGTCACGATCTTCTTTCCTATCAGAAAAAAAAATTAATGACATTGCAAATGTACATTACTGAGTATCCCCATACGGCCCAGGAGTAAAGAGATATGTTGGCCAATGGGAACCATGACGTTAGACCTGCAGTCTGTCTGAAACACCAGCCCACTGTGACACTACATCGACCATTTACTATCCTGACTCCTCTTGGGCAGCATGATTCCTGAAGGAATTTAGGAAATGCATCTCTTTTAAGCCATCAGTAAATATATGTGGAGGGAGAAGAAAAGTGAGACTTGCTTTTAGATCAAGTTTCTGATTTTAGATCAAGTAACTCATGAACTCTGGCCATTTAGGTTTTAGCAGTGTCCTGATACTCTGCAAGCAGAGAGGGAACAGTGAAAGTTTAAATGGTTCATATGCGCCCTTCATAGTCACCTAAAGTTTATGTTGCTTGATTCAATGCTGAATTGCATTATTACTTAATGGAATTAGAAATATAGAGGGAATAAAAGAAAGTTTGAGGCAAAAGCATCTTTTCTTTGTAGATGTTTTATTTAACTACAACTAGCTAATTTTTTGAATGTATTGCATTTTTGTGTGGAAAGCTTAGAACTGCTGTAAATAGTGCACTTTTTTCCCCCTCGAGGCTCTTTTATTTCCTGAGTCTTCATGCTATTTACATTAAAGAGTGATCAATAAACGGTACTGTGTGGTGGACTCAGTTGGAACTGGAAAAGAAAGTGAGAAATTTGGGCCAGTCATTAAGCATTGGCAATACATAACTAAGGAAATGTTAGCAAATCATTTATATGACAGTGTTGAGAAAATATTAAAATATTTATATAAATATAAGATTCAGCCAATTTAGTAAATTACTCATACATTCTCTATGTGAATGTTAGCTTTTAGGACAGGCAAATAAACTACATCATGGTTAATCATGCCACAGGGTGCTCATTAAACTGTTTATTTCAGTTAGAGTGAATATTTATTGCTCGGAATTTCCACAAAATTCAACTCAGTGCACTTTGAATCACATCACCTAAAGACTCTGATTACTGAACTTTATTCTCTGTGTGTTAGTCTGCTCAAAGATTTAATTTCTTTTTTTTTTCAAGTTTTAAATATCTTTAGTAGGCATTAGAGTTGATCTTGGTGTTGTAAAGTTTTAAGAAAACAGTTGAAGCTGTATCACTAGTAAGACTGAATGTTCGCTATAACATTATTTCCTCTGACTTTCTAAAAAAAAAGACACCCAAGCTAAATACATTTCTAGGATCAAATGAAAGCTTCTAGAATTGGCAGGAGCTACCAGTAAATAGATTCCTAATTACTTGTCGCTGACAGGAGCATCTCTGAAATACAACAAAAATGACCATTTGGAAGCTGTCATTAATTGGCAGGTCATCAAATAAAAATTATTCTCATTAATTTTGGTTTTGTTCAATTAATCTCCTCCCAAATGGTTGGAGGTGTGTGAGCAGGCGATAAAACTAGCACGGCAAAGATAGTCACTCTCTCTTAACCCCATGTGCACGATTCGTAATTAACTGCCAGAGGCTTCGCCGTCATTATGTTAGTAGTTTGAGCTTTTCAAAGTATAATACAAAATGAAAAAGGAAACTAGTATTTTAAGCACCTGCTAATGTGGTAGATAGTGTGGCAAACTTCAGAATGAAGAAAACTCAAAAACCCCCATCCCTGTGATCTCATGGCAAAGCCATGTCATCATTCATTTCTGAGAGTTAAATTGTTTAGCAAAATACATGGCAAAGCAGTATATAAGAACGCGGCCTATTTAGACGAAGGCAGAAGATGAGTAATCTTGTTATATGTTTTAAAAGTTTTTTAAAAAGAGAAATGATTCATGTGCCTCATGAATGAAGCCTTACTAAATCCTACAAAGTCAGCATTTTCTCTATTTGATCAATTCTACAGTCTGCAAAGTATATATGCATCTCACACTTACACCAAGAAGAAATTAATTGGATTAGAGTTCTAAACAGTTTTCCAATCTGATAAACCTGAAGAGGTATTCATTGAGTGGCTCTAGAACCATTCCTAACCCTAAAAAGAGTTCATGTGGGGCCACTCCCTCCCCTTCTCTCTTCTGGAGCAGAATTTCATGGTGCATAATCAGAAATGAGTGGAGAAAAGTAGAGATACGTGTAGGTTGTAAGCATATGTTTGACTTCTCTCCTGGATATGTAGGTATCTACAATTCCTGATCACTTTCACTAGGACCTGGCTTACTATCTTCTGGCCACAATATTCCTGCCTTATGCCCTAGAGATCATTGTCGGGTCTATTGACTTTAACCCAAATTTAATTTTCTCTAAGATAAGATGGGAGACAAATTCCTAGAAGCTGGATTTCAGGGCCTTAATATGATTTTGGTGAATTTAGATCTATAGAAATTAGATCATAATGTGCAGCTTATAACCTGTCTGGTCTGTAGTTGAGATATGAAGTTAGACGAAAATTATATCTGACATTAATTGAACACTTGCAATGTGAAAGTGATTGTTCTAAATAATTTTCATTTGTTATCTCCTTTTAATTCTCAAAACAACTTGGTGATGTAGGTACTATTGTTTCTACTCTATAAATGGGGAAACTGAGATACAGAGAGGCTTACAAAGGGACTTGAGGTCACACAGATACCTAATAGCAAGACTGGGATTTGAACCAGACACACGGTTCAAGAGCGTGTGTTATTAACCACTATGACACCTGACTTCCCAAAATTGGATACTATGATATTTAAAAAATACCATACCTTGCCAAATAATTCCTGATAGATATGCTAGTATTCAGGAAATGCAGTCCTTTGGGAAACACATTCCTGTCACTATAAGAAATCAAAGAGCTAAATAAAATGCTGTTAACATTCCTTTTCCGTTGACATTTACCAAACACAGGCAGGCACATTAGTTTAACGTTCAGGTTCTTTATTAAAAGGGGATTTTATACCTATTTTATCAACAGTCTTGGTTTGTTATAAAGTATGTTTGCTTATATTTATCTGATTTTAATTATTAAAGTTCTCATCAAAGTCTCTATCTAGCCTATACCTCAGGGACGCTGCTGAGTTTGCTGATAATTTATTATATTTTCCTGCATGTAGTATAAGTGCTGATTATTAACATTCCTTAGACGTGATATTGTATATTTAATAAATAGCAATACTGAGTTTTTTTACTTATATTAAAGAAATCTATTGTAAATCTCTAAAGCAATCATATTCTTATTTTGGCAAAACTAACTTCATATATAGGCTGTGAAAAATTTTTAATTGCTACCCATTCCTAAAGGATTCACTGGAGTTTTGAAGAAATGATGTCATCTTACCTCTTTGATTTCATATGTCAAAATCTTTCAAAATATATAAACCTATCAAGAAAACACCTTAAATATAGTCAGGGTGACAGTGGACTGGAGCCCCACTGGTAAAATAGGACATCAGCATTTTCGATTTCATGGGTAAAAGGACTTCTGGGTACATGAGTATATGATCGCCAGGTTTTTTATGATCAATCACTTCAAAGAGATTGCTATTTTACATCTTGATTTTAAAACCACACCAGGTGAAAGTAGATACTCTACGTTCATTACTAAAACACTTCTGTTTTACAGGGAAAGAAATGTTGAACTTTTATTTTTCCCCCCCATTTTTATTTCACAGACGTTCGAAGAAGAACAATTTATGAATACCACCGTGTAGAGTTACAAATGTCAAAAATTACCAACATTTCAGCTGTGGAGATGACCCCATTACCTAGTAAGTTAACATGTGAACATAGTTAGGTGGAAATAATGATCTACAAGTTTGATGTTCTGATCTGTTTACCAGTAGTTATAACATGGTGCTTAGCATGCATACGTATCTTCATCCTATACATGTAAAGGCATGGGTTTGTGACTTTTATTTTGGTGGAGCAGTTGGGGGGTGGATGACTTTTATTTTGGTGGAGCAATCGCTGATGTTTTTTTTTTTTTCTTTCCATGCTACCAGTTATTCTTGACTGCTCTGTTCTTTCCTGTCTCCCTAGCCTGTCTCCAGTTTAACGGTTGTGGCCCCTGTGTTGCCGCTCAGATTGGCTTCAACTGCAGTTGGTGTAGTAAACTTCAAAGGTAAAAATTAATGATATGAAAATTATTTTTAATTTTAAAAAGACTCGTTGCTTCTACTATTCCATTGAATTTTAAATGTATCAGGTGTGTTGATTATGCATACATTAGCAAGTGTATACATATAAAAAAAAATGACCAAAATGCAAAAAAATAAAATAAAATACTCACACATGGGAATTTTAGTATTTTTCCTTTGTCTGGTTCCTCAAAATTCCCATAAAACTTTATAATCAAGAAGATCAGTATATAGCATACATGTATAATTTCTATGGGCCTTAAGATAGATGATGATTAAAATTAATGAGTCTTTAAATTGATGCTTTTGGTCCATATTCGACAGAAAGCATGGCATGAGATATCGTTTTTCTAACAAGGATAATTTATTCTTAATCACAGGGATTAGTGAATCCCTGTAAATATTTTCAAAGGTGACTGACCAAGATGAGAGGTGTAGTCTGAGACTAAGGAGTAAATTGTGACACTGACTGGTCCCGACATAAATGGAATGTATGGTGTCAGTCTGTGTTGTAACTGACTGAAACTTAAGCCTCCTCACTTGCTGGTGTCAGAGAAGGTTACTGATTTTCATGAATGACAAAAAGAATTTTTCAGTCCCTCGAGTTTATAGGTGTCTGAATGATCATTTGTTAGAAATACAGAGTGAAGACTTTTAAATGTGTTTTGTTATTTACGCCGCCATTTTTTGCATCAATCATGTCCCAAGCACTGGGGAAGATGCAGTGAGTAATATAGATGTGGTCCCGCTCCCCCATGAAGCTTACGGTCTGCGTGGGAATGAGTCCCCTTCTCACCTTCAGAGTCTATTGAAAATCTGCTTTTTCCTCCAGGTAGAGAACTGAATCTTCAAGCTGTTAGTCAGTGCGTGTTGCATCAGAGCTTTCTGTCGTAGAAGCATTCTGTGTCTTATCATCTTGCTGCAGCATTTGCTGTGCTGATAGAGGCATGTTCAGGAATATTTTTAAAGTTATTGAAGTATTAAGAATAGAATGCACATTCCTTGATAACAAGCTTTAAGAAACATGTTTAACTTGCTGACTTTGGGGCAACCACTATGTTATTCTGGGTAGAACAGTATTATTTATTATAACTTACGTTTTGTTTTCAATTTAACTTGTTGTTCCAATAATATCCTTTGGGCAATGAGTTTCATATAATGAAAAAGCAAGCAGGCGATTAGCTCTCTTAAAAGTAGGTTTTAACTAGCTGTATCTCCGGAGAGGGAAGAACTGCTATAAAATTAAGGGTTTGTGGTTATTTATATTTCACTGATATTTCGCACACAAAAAAATGCATGCATACCAGAAGTTATTCAAAATCTATTTAAATAATGACCAATGTGAATCTAAACAGATGGCACTTTAACCTGTATATTTAAAGAATACTGAGCTCAGACGTGAAAAATGCCCAAAAGAATGAAATAGGAGGCTCTGGGTTGGGGCGCGTATCTAATTCCAGTTGCACTTTAGTAATGAGCTTCTCTGAGCAGTCTCCCTAAACCACAGGTTTGTGTGAGGTGCTCAGCCCCGTGTTTCCCTGGCAACCTTCATCATTAGCCTTTAGCATAGGACACTTGTTCATTTGTCTGTCTCCATTGCTGGTTCTGGGTTTGTTAAGGGTGATTTGTCCTTCTATCATCAGTGCCTAAGAAAGTATCTGGTGCTGCAGAAAATGGATGGATGGATGAATGAATGAATGAATGAGTGGTGATTAGGTTCCAAATGAAGGAATCATGATTAGATTTGTCTGGGACCAAAGGGTTTTTCAGGATGTGGGACTTGCAATGCCGAAACCAGGAAAGTCAAGGAAAAACCAGGTCAAGGTTGCCACCCAGCCAGAGTACTATTGGGATAACTCTCAACTGAAATAATGTTTATGGTAATTGAAGGTTTGGAACATTAGTCTAGAAACCTACCGTCTACTAACCATTCCATTATGGTTTTTAAAAATCCAATTGAATGGGATATATGTTTAAAGTTCAAACAAGCAATTTTGGCAATCGAAAGCATCCACAAATTGGAAACTGCTTTATACTGTTATTACTTGCATCCTGTGGGGATATTTCTCCACTAGACATTGTGCCAAGAAATTTTCAAATGTATTTAACTTGTACAACATTTTTACAGTGGAGGAAACTGAGGCTTACAGAAGCCAAGTTACCTGTGCAAGGTCTCACTGCTCTTAAGTGCTGAGTGTTAGTTTTGAACCTTGATCCATGTGACTCCGCAGCCTACAGGCTTGCCACTTCACCTGTTCTGCCTCACACCTTCCAGGCTCCAGGTGAACTAAGCAGGTTAATTTTCATTGCCTGAAAAATAGTAGACATAGTGCTGAAAGATCAATGTTTTAATAATTGATGTTGCAAAAAAGCAATACAGCAATACAGTTTTTTATAGACATAAAAAGAATGCATAAGAGAATCAAACGGAGCATAAGACTTTGGTATATTATTGAAAGCATAGTTTTTTTTTAATATTAATAGAAAAAACAAAGGTGGTAATACATATGAGGAAAGAATTCATCAAAGAGCACACTCCTAAAAAATATAAAGAGTTTTCTGCATGTCACCATTTGCTGTTTTGTTGAATACCAAAGCTTTGTTTAAAATCTTGGATTTACTTTTAATTCTTTAGCAACCCAGTTATATACATATCAAAACCTGCCTAATTAATTGGTTTAACTATGGCTCATTGCACTTTTGTTCAACGGAATTTCCCCACTGCACTTTATTAATTTCTCCTTAGACCTGTGAGCTTCAAAACTTTGCTTTTGCTGCCTGGAAGCATTTCCCCAGACTTTAGATCTTTTATTTTCAAATTCAATAAAACGAGAGAAGTCTTATCCTAAGCAGCACAAAAAGTGCCTCGCAGATTTTTCTTTCATTCTGCTTACTTTCTCCTTTGTTCTCATTTATCCCTGAATGATAATCAGTTGGTGGTGATTATGGAAACTCTCAAGGTGGGCTTGCTCTCAAAAGATAAGTTTAATTGGTTTGTTTATTTCTTTTAATTCTCATTTTTTAGGCTGCAAAAACCTAAGGCAGAATGTTTAGAATGGCTCACCTAAGGTCTAAAGGAATTTGAGTCATAGGGACGGATAGAGAGCCATGATCAAAATTGTCTCCCTAGAATAGGTGGCCCATTGCTTCTGGGTGACAGTGCCTTTATTTCTTCACTGCAAACTGAGAAGACATGGGTCAACCACCTTCAATTATACCTTATATCTTCGCTCATTCGACAAAATTTTTTTTCGAGTGTCTTTGTGTTCAAGTTACAATCCTGGATTCAGAGGTGGACAAACAAGAAAAAGTCACTTCCCGCATAGAACTTTACATTTTCAGTATATAAGAGGATAGCTTTTAAGCAAAGGAATATGCAGAAAATAGAGTTAGTAGTGATGAGTGCTATGAAAAAAAAAAAAAAATGTAAATAAGTTAACAGGTCAACACAAGAGAAAGTATAGTAAAATTGATGGGAATAATAGGAGTTTATTTGTTGGTATAATGCTAAACAATCTCATCTTCTTGAAGAGACCTTGGTTTCATCAGCCATCATCCTTCAAAAGTTTATTTTTAAATTGAAAATATATATTCATTCACTAATTTTTTACTTAAAATTTATTGACTAGTTTCCACAGTAGTGTAAACAGCAAGTGCTAGTCTAAGCAATAGACTGGTAGTTAGAGCAATAATCAGATATTCATGAGAGCGTCACAGTTCTAACAAGCCTTTAGATTGGAGAAGAACAAGCAGAAGAGTGATATGATTTCACTGTATTTTTAAAAATTCAACTCTGGTTGCTCCCAGGAAAATAGTTGTTTTTTGGGTGGTTTTGGGTTTTCTAGTTGGTTGTTTGTCTTGTTTTTGTTTTGTTTTGTTTTGTTTGTTTTGTTTGTTTGACGGGAAGGAAAAGAATAGTGGAGAATCTACAGGAGGGATGATACCAGCTCGGGCAAGGATAATAATTATGAGGATCAAGAGAGAGAAATGAATAGAAGATATATTGTGGAAGGAAAGAAATTACTTGTTAATGGATTAGAAGTGAAGGAAAAGAGAAAGATAAGAATCAAGGATACTTCCTAGTATTTTGTTTGAGCAGTTTGGTGGATGCTGGCATTCATTTTTTTGAGCTAAATAAGACGGTACAAGGAACAGAGACTAAAGTGGGGAGAAATAAAGAGTTTGATTAGGGACAAGTTCAGTTTAAGGTGCCTATCAGACTTCAAGGGAAATGTTTAGTAAGTGAGATAGATAAGCCAGAAATTCCAGAAGAGGTCATGGCTAGAGGTTCAAATTGGAGAGCCAGTATCATATAGGTAGTGTTTAAATTCATAAGACTGAATGAGATCAGCTATGGAGAGAGTATAAATTGAAAACAGAAGAGATTCCAGAAACTGCCTGATGGCAGTGCATAATGAGGATGATGCTAATTTTCCATTACATAAAATTATTTTAAAGTGTATTTTTGTACATGTATATGTCTCTGAAAAGATACCTAAGAGACTACTAACAGTATTTGTCTCTGGAGAAACTATAGTGATCCAGGACAGTTTAATGCATATTACTTTTCATTAATTACTTTTTGTATGATTTAAATTTTTGTCACTCAGAGTTGAAGACAAAAGGTATAATTAACAAGAAGAAATAAGAGAACATAAATTCTTTAAAGAGTAGAAACACAATCTTACTTATTTTTCTATCTTCCTCAGTACCCGACATAGTGCCTGGCCTAATATTGGAATCCAGCATATACAGTTGGACTGAATTATGCAAATAATTGAGGCCAGAAATTTCCTCTTTTCTGAGAATTCTAATTGTTCACTTTGGCTCTTATTATCCATGGGCTTTGTCAGTGTCAACCGAATGGCCATAGAAAGAACTAAGCTGATGCCTGGCATTAAGGGTCAACATTTATAACTGAGCATTTTAAACCCTGGGGAGTTAGACTCCTGGTGTCTTACTTTTAAAGTATTTTCCATCTTTTATTTACTTAGCTTCAGTCAGAGTCATAGACTGATACCGGTAAAAATTTGGGAATAAATACATTCTATGATTCCACCCATCAAAAGAATAAATAGAATAGGCAAACACCTGCTTATAATAAAGACCCGTTTTTACAGAATAGTAGTATAACATACTTACTTTAGAAGAAATATGAGATGAGGGAAAGGTGTTCCCAAACAACTACTCTATAGCTATATTTTTCCCAACCTGCTATTTCTATTGCGTTTCCCTGAGCATTCTCTGGCACTGTCTGTTATTTTCCACTGAATGAATTGGATTTCTTTACAGTAATGAAAAGAGAAACAGAGAGTATCTCATATAATGTATTTTTGAAATTTTGAAAATGTGTAAGTCAGAAATACTGGCTAATTCATTATCGATATGAAATGTATTATAAACCTAAATTAATTAAGAATGAGAAACCATTTTTATATAGACACAGCTAATTTTTGAAAACTGAATGTGTTCAGGTTATCATATGCTCATTTAGCTTACAGAAATTAAATTGCCTAAGTTTGGGAGGAGAGAGAAATGGAAAGAACAAATTTAAATAGTGCGACCGATCTCACCTTTTCCCAGTCAGTAATCTTAGGCTCCTGAAAAAAAGCACCAGCGAGACTTGAATACACACCTTCCTCCTTTGCTCTTGTTCCTGTGTTAACCCCTAACATGGGTCCATGGGCAGCACTGAGTGTGGCTCTAGTGTTTCAAGACACATTGAGTATTTGTCATATCACATGATCCCAAAGGGAAGCGAACCATGTCATCTTGGGTCAACCAGAAATCTCACAGTCTGTTCTGACGTTGGAGGAAGAACTGGTTGTATTAGTAGACAAGAGTGTCAGCTCCTGAGTAGACCGTCTTAAGGGAATTCCAAGCCTATTTTGAGTCAGTATGATTTTTCCTACCTACTCACCAATTCCATTGTATTCCTTAGAAGACCGCAGAAAGCTTTCTGTTGGTCTGGTTTAGCTGTAAAGCTTCATTAATGTAGTCCAAGATTTTAAGGTTGAAAAGAGAGGATCAGAAACCCACAATCATTGAATGATAAGCCATATACTTATAATATATGACCAAGTCTGAATTTGTAAAATTAAGGTAAATCAGTAGTTAGAATCAGTATAATTGCACTTGTTTAAATGTACCTTTTATAGCTGGACAAAGCCATAACCGATAACTCTCTTGATATCATATTTGAAGCTACTCGCACACTCCACGTGTTCATGGTCCTGTAACATAAGGAAACACACTGACTTTGGTAGTGAGGTATGAAGTCCATGCCTAATAATCTCATAGAAGCCATTTAGGAAATCCAGGAGCCCTGATTCAAAACTAATGATAACCTTAGGCTCATTTCAATGGATTGGACATTTAGAACTCATCAAGCTTTAAGAATGTTAAATAAACTTTTATTGATCTATGTTTCAATATGTTGACCTTTATTTAACTTGAAATCACCTCCATCTTCTTATCAGAATTACCAATTATTAATTTTTCGATAGTCAAAAATGTTACCATTTTCACTATATAAATCGAATGTCAGATTTAAGTGCCAGATATGAAGCTATGTATAACTCTAACAAAATCTATTTTTGTGTCTTTAGTAGAAAGTATGTCCTTGTTGAAACATCAGATCCAAAAAAGTTATGTAAGAAGAAAAATGAATCGGAATGTTTTACTGCCTAGTCGTGATAGACAGAAAGAAGAAAATTGCTTTCGTTTCTGATTGAAGGCATCAGAAAAATGTTAATTTTTAATTATACGCACTCAGCAACAATGGATAAATTGCCCATCAGTCTGAAACTGGTGACCACAGTAGCCCAAGGTTAAACTGAATGGCATTCTTCCTCTTTAATATAGTCTTATTAAGTGGATTGGGCTTTCTGAGTCAAGGAGTACTAGCTAGCCAAGGTGCAGGAGGAGTCCTGAATTAAGGACGCATTCCTGCATTATTCAAAAGAAGTCAAAAATCCCAAAATTGAAACTAGGGCCATGTGTTGTTGTCTCGAGTGGATTAGGCTGCCCTTCTGAAGACCTAGTGGCACAGCCGACAATCAACCAGATTAACCTTGGCCCCGAGTCAATGAAAGCTCTTTGAATCTCTATCCTGAAACATGAAATACATATGTTATATAAATATTTTCAATTTTGATATTCTTTAAATCTAAGTGGCCCCCGATTCGGTAGTTCTCAAATATTAGTACAGTTCAGAATTGCTTCAGGAACTTGTGAAAATTCAGATTTCTCTGTAGCTCACCAAGGAATCAAATTCAAGAGGTCCAGAGCTGAGCCCAGGAATTTAACTTTTTAACAAAGCTCTTTGGGGGTCCTGTAATCAGAGAGGGGCAGGTTGGAAATGCTGATTTTGCTTGTGTGGGCCAAGAGTCCTGTAACCTTGCGAGCTTATGACGGAGTTGTGTGGAAATACTTTTTCCTGATTCAAGAGAGAGAAATATTATAGAAAAAAAAAATATTCTAAAGTTAAAAATGTTTGTTGTTAAAATATACTCAGATTTAATGAAGGAGATCTTGATAAAAGAAATCATGAAGTTTTTATATATATAATAAATACAGAAGGAGGTTTTAGAGTATTGTTAGCCAGTTAAAATGATTGGAACATTTTTGATTTCTGAGCTTGTCTTAAATGACTGCTACCAAAGTGGAAATTCACTTGTTTTAAAGGGACTGAAGTGCTTGTAGAAATACCATGCAGCCATAATCATTGTTTTCGAGATGCAATGTTTATAAGAGGTGAATTGAAATTTGAATTTTTTTAGTGCAAGACTCTTTATAATCCTTTCAAATTTAAATAATCTTAACCTTTCTGTTAATTGGCTTGTTCTGAAATGTACCATAAACAAAATGATCTTTTAAGAATACAAAGTTAAAGTCAATTTTTTTTCCTTTTGAACATCGCAAGGCTAGCTTTAACAAAACTATATTAATTCGTTTTTGTGTGAATGAATCATAATAATACAATGAGGTGTGATATGATTTTATCCACTGCATGAAAGCATTTTGAAGTACATTTCAATACAGAGATTCCTTTTGAAAAGTTGCATAATGTAGTAGAAACAGGGCTCACCTTTGGGGAAACTGCAGAGAATTGAAAATTGGAATATTGAGAGACTATTCCCATTTCCTTATATCCTTTTTTAATGCAGTTTGAATTTTCACCACATACCCACATTACCAACACTTAATCAGTCAATAAACAAATATTTTTAAAAGAAAGAAAGAAATATATATGTTAAAGTATACTAGGAAAATATAGGTAATCTTTCAGAAAATTCTAGAGTTAAAGAACCTTTCAAGGAGCAGAAAACCTTCGATGCTGAGAGTAGAGGCTACATTTCTCTCCTTCGGAAAGATAATGTTTGATTGACTAGCCTTTTGAATATAAAGTACATGTTTTTCTTTTTTTTTTTTAAATGGTGAACTGCGTATTTTTATCTATCATTGTCTGTCTGTCTATCTATCTCTCTCTCTATCGTCTACCTACCTACATATCTATTTTACATTTTGGTCTCTGTTTCCTTTTTGGCTACTAACTATTTGCTAGTCTCTAAGAATGGCTATGAGTTCAGAATAGAAAGAAACTTTTTTTCAAACTTTAAAGCGACAGCCTACCTAGTCTCCTGACAACCAAGTCCCGCCTGAAATACCAAGGCATTCTTTTAAGTAGTCTATGATTTTTCCAGTGAGTGAATGCTGTGTTTGCCTTCCATCTGAGCACCATTTGGCAAAGTAGAGATAAAATCTGTAGAATTATTTAGCATCACATCTGTTTATAACAGCTTTTTCAAGATTAACCAAGTGATTCTAAAGTTTTGCTTAAGTGTTAACCAGCTGTGATGGCTGCATTTTATATGGTTATAATTTAGAAAACTAAATTTCAACAAATGCAACATATATATGGAGTAGATAAAATGAAGCGTTTTAGTGCTATAATACATTTTTCATTTCCTTAGCTTGCTTGCATTAATACAATAATGGGTTCCCCCGGAAATAATTAAAAGTTAATTGTCCAAGAATGAAATTGAATTTGTTCAATTTAAAAACAGTAGGTGCTAAATTATTATGGGGGAAAAAATGATCCATAAGGGACAAGGGCATAAAAATTAAAAAGCAAAAAATAAAGTCCACAGCTGGGTTCTGTTTAAAAAAAAAAAAAAAAGACCCAAGTAATGGGAGAACCTTAGATTAACAGTTTTATATTGAAAAGACTGGCTTTATGGTGAAAAGAACATTTAATAAAAATAGTTTATGATTTACTATTTGTTTTGCTGGGAATCTAATGTGAAGATATAGTAAGACATTCAAAATACAATATGTTAATACTCAATTCAACTTTTTCAGAAATTATGCAAGAAAATAATAAAAATGTCATCGGGATAGTTTCTGATTTTTTTCCAAAATCTATCTCCAAGAAAAGTTGAAATATGACTATTTCACATTTCTTATTATGAACATACACAACTTAAGATTTTTATGAAATTTTATAAATGCTAAAGAATATATTTTCTGTCAGTTTCCAAGTCAGAGATACAATCTTGCCCATTAAAAAGACCTGCCCAGAGTTTTGAGGGAAATTTTATGATAGGAATTCTGTCATTTGTGGAAAGTTTAGGAAATCCAGCCTTGCATGTAGTAATCCTGCTATTTCTTTCTTTCTGAGAACGCCTAGGTGTTTTTTTTTTATATATAACTTTAGGGCAATCTGACCAAGCTGGTACATGTTATTAGAGAAAACAAACAAGAAGTTATTTCAGTATAAAAATAAGACTTATTGTTTGAACTAAGATTAGCATTCAAGTTTTCCTTTTCCGGGATGTTATAAAGCAGATCGGCAGGTTCTGGGTCAGTGAGACATTTTTTCTCCATGCTAGAGCCACTTTTCTTTCACCTCAGCTCTTCAATTTTCCCTTCGGTGACAATTCACAGTCAAGGGGGAACTATTCTCTCCATAAAACTGACCTTGGCTGCAACCATTTCTAATGATAGGCCCTCCTAATAATATACAGATTTTATATTTCTGAAATAATATCTTTCGACCACCAGAGAAGACCTCTCTAGTGACCTGTGCCCTGAGCAGAATTCATCTCTCCTTCCTCTGCCCTCCACTAGCACACGGGTTTATTCTGTGCTGCCCAGATTTACTGCTGCTGCTCGGTTGCGTGATCTTTGAAAGAAAGAACAGGGAAGTCGTTTTACATAGGGAAGTAATTCATAGGAAGATACTTTAAATAATTGTAACAGCGACCCTTTATTCTATATTTACTACGAACCAGGCATCGCACCAAAGCCTTTACTGCCTCTTTTAATTCTATTATCTCATTCAATCCCTGCAAGTGTTAGGATCCCTGTTTTACAGATTAAATACATGAGAATTAGGGAGGTTGAGAAGCTTAGCCAAGGTCGTGAAACTAGCAACTGCTAGAGCCAGGCAGGATTTAAAATAAAAAAAAAATTTTGAAGAATGGATGGTTGGAGAAAGAAAAAAATAAATACTAACGTTGCTATTTCTCCATTAGGCTACTGCGCCTGATCTTGGCACATGTAGTTTACCAAGCATGTGTTTATATGCCGGATGAGCAAGCTGAAGCAGGATGTTGGTCAGGGAAGGGGAAGAAGCCCCTCCCTCACCTACTAAACGGGTTTTATTAGCTCATTTACATTCACATACATTGAAAACGCATTTGGATGGTTTGTTGTAAAGATACCTACGAAGTTTCCTTCAATAATTGAGGTTATATTCATACAAAGTGTATGATCGGCAAGATAGTCTTTATGGAAAAAAAAAAACATGAATTGGAGAAAAGTAATAAAAACAGCACTTATAATTCTGTAGGCGAATAAAGATTAAAATGGTATATGAAGGATTTTTTATTTCGTAGATGAGAGTTACTCCTGTATCAGTCACTTCACTGTGTGGTTTTCTGCTCTTATATCAGAAGATGCATCATAAACAGACATCAAGACAGCATCGCCCGCAGACCCGTGCTCCCAGTCTGAGAAGAGAGAATGATTCTTGAGCAATGGGCATAAGATACTTTAGAATATACTTAAATTTTAGTGTGCAAGCATAAACCTAGATTGTCTAAAATAATAACACAAACAAAGAATACATACATGGTAGTAGAAAAATATATAGGAACACGTGACCGAAAAAGCCTGTTGCAGGTGAACACAGAATTTGTAGAAGTATCTGTAGAGTGCGAGAATCGGATTCATTTCCTGAGTGCCACACGCCCAGTTTTCTCAGGACAAGCCCACTTTGGCTTGTTGTCCCCGGGCCCCTTTCCCTTCTCTCTCTCCTTTCTCTCTCAAGATTATAATGGTGTGGTCCATACATTATATGGTCACCTTTCCTAACACCATTCTGGGAGTTTCGGCCATTGTGTGTGTAAGTTTTAGCCACATTTGTGAATTCAGTACCTGAGGCAGCGCTAGAATTTCTAGGTTAGTTCAGTTATTCTCCATAATGGAATTCTGCTGACAGCGCCACGTGGCCCGCAACCTGAAATATTGACTCTCTGGTCTTTTACAAGAAATGTTTGCTACATAAATGGAGGACATATAACAATACATTGATTACTGGGAAAAAAAGTAAAATATGTATTCACAATAAATCCTTTTGGAAGAAAATATTGATGATCAGGTTTGGGGCGAGTTCATGAGGTAGACAGTGACGCTGGGGTAAATGAGACATTTCTAGTGAGGACCAGCAGGAAACATTAGTAAGTGAAGGACCAGTTCATACCGACCTAATAGTGTCTGAAAATGAATAATAAAAAAATTTTCGAGGGTGGGGGATGGAGGGGTCTTATGACCTGGAAGAAAGAATAAGGAGAAAATTCAGGTCTGCGTGTCTATTCTATATGCACTTAAATCATTTTTGCTATGAATATTTTTTTATCTGGCTTAAACGGACGTGCTCTGAAATACTAAGTTAGTTTCATTAAATGCAAATCTGAAGAAAAATACTACATATCCAAGAATGCCTCTGTTAACATAAGGTGACGCTAACTGTATTTTATGAAGCAGAAAATTGCTTCACACCCAAATTCTTCAAATCCTTTTTTTTTTGCTGCCTTTAATAAGACATAGAACATTTGTACGCATGAGCTGCATAAAACTCTAATAGAATTAGCATTTAATAATTTGATATTTTATATGCTTGACAAATCTGATATAGACTAAAGCAAGGAAATAAGGAAACAGGACACATTTTTATATCCAGAATCATTCCTTAAAGGGGAATGAATTTACTGATACATTGTTGGTGACCTCCATAGGGACCTTGGCCTGGTGCGCTCTTACAAACAGACCCTCAGGTAAGCTCACAGGTTTGTAATGTAGAGAGAATAATAAACATTTGAAAAAAAAAACAAGACTTTTTATGTGTAGTAAAATTAAACATACAATTTTTTAAGCATTGATATTACAACTTAGACTTCAAGAGGCAAATTGATCTCAAATATATGTATATATTTATTGCAAAATTCTGACACATGTACTTTTTAAATAATAAAGGATTCATCTTGCATAACATTGCAGCAAATTCTAGAAGTCTTGGAAGTGTTTCTACCAAAATCAATTTGCTTCTTTTTGGACTAATCACTCTTGAGACTTTAGAAGTTGAAGCTAGATTTACCATGAGCCAAAGATATGAATAGAGAAACATTAGTTCTTGGTCAAAATAAGTTGATGAGGTGGAACAATGATGATTTTCAAGTTTGAATGATTAATTTAAGCAAATATGGACTACCACATATGTATAAAAAGATATGCTAATTGAACCTGGATCTTAGGAAAGTTAGCTCACAAATATCTCTTGAAAGATATAAAAGTGCATTATCAAAAAAAGTCATTAAGCAAATATCTTTTAAGAGACCGTGTTCTAATGGTCATTTTAAAATTTACTCACGTACTATTATCTGGCATTTATAATGCTTTAAATTGCATCTTCTAGGGGAAAATGGAAAGGGAAAAGTTGCTTGTCTTCTTTTGAGTGCCCTATCAGTGTTATATTATCAAATTTTAAATGAGCTCATAGTACTTGTCTGAAAGAATTAATTACATTGTAAAATTTAATGATAACAAGCCTAGATTAATTAATCAGGTGAGGTGTACAAATGATTGAATAAAATGGTTTTCACACTTTTTTTTCCTAAGCAGGAGAAATGTTTTTGAACAATGAGATTACAAATCCAAAGCAGTTAAAATTAGAGCTCCTTGGGTAAAGTCTGTGAATGGCGGGCAAGCTCACAGCCAAGAGCTCCCATTTCCTCTCCCCCCCACTACAGCGGTTGTTGAGGGCCTCTGAAAAACCAAACCCTCAAGTCTAGACAAAGCTTGAAAATCTGTGATTAAAGCAAATTTCCTAGTTGAAAAAAATACTAACCTTCTTAATCCAGCCATTCTTTGGGCAGATTGTTTGCAAGGACCCAATTTGCCCTGATTAGAAACTCTTTATCTTTTAAGCAATGAAAAACAGAGACGTTTATTTGTCTGGAACATTTTTTCAGTTACTCTTCCTGAAAAGATGCAGTCAGATGTCCTGGTTTCTTGTATTTCCTTAGAGTCTTTTGCTAAATGCTAATGAGTCAAAAAGAGTGAAAATTCATGCTACAGGTTCTCTGAGAAACTAGAAATACCACCTTTATCCACTCCTCTGGAAATCTCAACATTCCAAGTAAAACTCTGAAACTTTTTATAGTAAAAAATAAATAATTAGGATAAAGACCTTTCTTTTAAGAGACAGCCTTCTCATCAAAGGGATATCTTATTCCTTGCCGGAGCCCAACTTCACCATCTTGGCAGACAGTGGTGAGGTGATTTATGCATCGTTGATCCGCAGGAAGACAGACAGCTCAGAAAGCCCAGAGCCATTAATCTGAGCACAGTGGAATGAAAATTTATTGGTGAAACGGTAGCTCTTTACAGAGACACAGCACTCCTCAACCCCCAAGAATTTGTGTATTCCTTTTTCTGAGCCAGCACCAAAGTATAGGTCACTGTTGTTTCTCTCCACTTTTATGCATTTGAAGGTGACATTAAAGCATAACATTTAGTAAAAAGTTAAGATTTTAAGAAAAAGTGTCAAAAATTGGAATTTCGTAAGTTCCAGTGGTTTTATTTGTGACTGAATGTTTGTTTGAAAGGTTCACAGCCATAAGGAGAAATATTTTTCTCTTTCTTTTTCTTTTTTTATTCCCCAGAAGATTCAACTCTCACTTCTGTTCTACCAAGATAGCAAAGTTGAATGCTTGGCAAGGAATTTTTAGCTTCCGAAAGAATTCATTCATCAAAAAGAGAAGAGATTTCTCCTGTTTGTATTATCATTCTAATTATTTGGTTAAAGAAGCTAGATCAGGCCTTAGAGGATGTTATATAGATTTTCAGTTATAGATCATATTACAATGTCTTTGGTTTTCAATAACCAGTTTTTCAGCCTGTGCTAGATACTATGGATGGTAAATAACTTAACATTTCTTGAGCAAACTATGTCTGTCACCATATTATCTCATATGATCCTCACCAAAACTCATCAAATCTCCATTTTACAGAAGCTGAAATGCCAATCATAATTTGCCCTGGATCCCACCCACTAATCTTCAATAATAATTTGCCATGGGTCACAATCAATGGCAGAACTGAATCCAATTTTATGTGTGCAATTCTAAAACTCGTGCTCTTTCCACTAAATAGAACAGCCTCAAGTTTTTGCAGTAGTCAAATAGAGAAAATTATGAGGAATATTGTCATGTCGGGGTGAGAATTACACAACTGATAGTTACTGAACACATGTCAACTATTACATGCTTGAACGCTATTAATTACCTCCTCTACCTTTCTTTCTTTTTCCCATTAAACTCATATTAAATGAAATTTTTTTTTTCAGGTTTTACCCCAGCAGCATGTTGAAAGTTGCACATAGAATTTAGTGTGGGGGCGCGGAGAGGGAGGGAAAGGAGCACTTTTTTCAAATGGAATAGTCACTTTATAAACATATATTCTAAAAGCCTGAAAAATGACTAAATTTCCTCATAGAAATAAATATAATCTTCCTTTTCTAAAATAAAAATGCACATCTTATTTATATATGTATATAATTTAAATTTAAAAAATATATTTATATAATTGCAATCATAGACTTCCTCAATTATCATACCTCAGCCTCACATTATTATTTATCTTCTTTGAAGAGTTAAGATGTTTCTAAAGAACTTGGAAATCTTTCATAAACAAGGAGCCAAATTGTTAAAAATGTTTTCAGCTAGGCTACAGCTAGTTGTCAAAGCAAAATTTAAGATCAACCAGTAAAGAATAGCTTTTTTATAACGTTGGGATAGCGACTTTGATTTTAAATGTTACTAGCCCCTAGTAAACTGAAGACTTTGTATTCATTTTTAACTGTTTAACTTTTATTAAACAGTAAATGTTCTGCCCTCGAGCACAATGCCATAACCTCGACTGAAGCTTGCACTAGGGAGAAAGTTCAGAATTATCTGACGACACCACTCTGGGGGCCCAGCTTGGGCTAAGTGTCATCAAAGATGTGACTAGGGTGGAATGGTACGAGGAAACTAAGTATGGTAGAAAGGGAAATGATTTAAAAAAGAGTTTGTAGAATGCAAAGGGAAGGCATCAGCGGAAATGTCAAGTCTGTGTTGTTTTTGTTGTTTGAGTTCCATCTCATCTCGCCCTCAATGGAAATCGAGGTACCCTCCATTGGAAGTACCCTCCTCCGGAAATCCTAGAGCTCATC
Source organism: Rousettus aegyptiacus (assembly GCF_014176215.1). NCBI lineage: Eukaryota > Metazoa > Chordata > Mammalia > Chiroptera > Pteropodidae > Rousettus > Rousettus aegyptiacus. The sequence continues at coordinate 87,373,244 of NW_023416285.1, read as the reverse complement.
ATTGCTTAAGCTGACCATATTGATAGATTGCTCTGTGACCATAGAAGTCTTGTTTCCTTTGGTGGCATATAAAGAGGAATACTTACAACTTTTATCTTTTTAGTAGCCTACAATTGGCACCCTACTCAAAAACATTTGCCCATTTGCTCTGCACATTGAACCCTAAGATATCCTGTCAGTTATAGCTTACTGTGTCATTGTAGTAGTTAAATCATTAGCTTTTCAACTTTCTAAAATCATAATGCATATTATTGTGTATCTCTAATGAGAGGTTTTTTAAGTGTATATGCATTGAAATTTATTGACTAGATATTTATAATAGCAAAAATTTAGAAGGAAAATCAATGTCCATGAAAAGGCTAAGGGTCAAACATTATAGTTCATCCATATGATGGAAAATTCTGCAATGATATCTGTTTATTGATATAAATGGTGTCGATAATATGTCGAGTGAGGAAAGCAGATTGTGGAATATTTATGCGGTATTATCAGTAGTAAATCTATGTATATAGAGGATCAAATAGGGTCTGTGGAGGGTTGTTTTGAGTCTTAGCCGTTCAGTAACTATATAATCTGATATGGTTGCTTTGTTTTTGACACTTAATTGAGTTGAGTTGATTTCTCATTTTACTTCACACTCATGTACGACATAAGGCAAGAGGGAATAATGATTTGACTATTCTCCCAAAACTTCTCTGTCTTGGGTTCTAACTTCTCTTTGCCTCTTCAGATGAGACAGTAAATGTTGATTGGAAGCGGTGAGAGTACCCATTTTGTCTTGTTTCTGCTCTTAAAACGAAAGCATTCAGTCTCTCATCACTATATCTGAGGTTAACTCTGGGTTTTTCATTATACCCTGTATTATTTGAGTATAGAATGTTAAAACCCCAAGAGTTAATCAAATTCAACAAAATTAAAATAACTTTAACACAGCTAAATAATAAATTTATTCTATGAATACTAACATGGCTCAGTTTAAAGAAATTGACCAATACAATTGATGGGATTAATATTGATGCTTATCCGTTCATCTTAATAGATGGAAAAAATACTTGATAAAATACAAGTTTTTTCTTATGTAAAAACTGTTAGCAGACTGAGGTAGAAGGATACATATTAATACAATAATAAATATTAGCTCAAACGATGGAAGAAATATACTGAACATTGAAGCCTCGGAGACTTTCCTATTAAAATAAGGGAGAAGGCCAGGATGTGATTACCATTGTTATGTAACAAAAGTCTAATTCCGGTTAATGCACAGAGAAAAGAAACATAAATAAGAGACACAATTATTGGAAAGGAAAAGCAGCATTATTATATGTAAATAAAGGTACTATTTACAAAATAACTACACAGAAATCAATAGCTATGCAATGGTCAGACATAACCATTTAGAAAATAAATGATTTAAACTTCTTAACAATAGCAAAAAATAGAGTGATTACTAACAAACTTAATTATGTGTATGCCCTACTTAAGGAAAACAGTGAAAGTTTGATGAGATAATTAAAAGAACACTTGAAAAAAATATTCTAATGATGGAAAATTACAGTATATTAAGATGTCAGTTATTTCTATATCAATTCTGTCAAATTCATAATAGGATTATTATTTGGAACATAAGAATGTGATTATAAAAAAATGACAGAAATGAATAAATGAATGAGACAACTCAGTAATGGAAAACAAACTATTTGCTATTAAACTATGGTATAAAACTATAATAATGAAATCATGATAGGACTTACACAGGAAGAAACAAAGCAGTCAGTAGGAAGGTATACAATTTCAGAGCTAGGCCTTAGCGATACCATGCAATTTGCCCCAAATGTGTAAATATCTATTATTTGACAAATGATCCGAGGACTCTTAACCATTGTTTGAATAAAGTTTTTTTTTTATTTAGATTTGCTTCTTACTTCACATCATATACCTAAATAAATTTAGAATAGATTCGAGAGTAAAAGTTAAAAATGAAATAATGGGCAAACTAGGAAAGACTATGGCAAATATTTACTTAATGCCAAAGTAGTAGAGGCCTTATTGAGCAAAAAAAGCAAATAAAGAAATCTTGAAAGAAAAGGTTGAAAAACTTCAGAATATAAAAATACAAATAGCTATATAGCAAAAAAAAAAAAAAATCATATTTATACTTGAATGACAACTTACAGACATGATCTATTTCATAGAGATTTAATATTCTTGGTTCATAGAAACCCTATTTTAAAAAAGGATAGTCCAATCAAATAAAAGGGGGAAAATAAATGAGTATACAATTTAAAACCGTAGAAACACAAATAGTCAATAAACATGTTTTAAAAGTTTAACCTCACTTGTAATAGAATAAATGTTCATTAAAACATGGCACATTATTTTTAAGCCATTAATTTCCAAAAAGGATGATGGTGTATATTCTTATAAGGATTAAAATGACATGTATGTGCTTATATATGTTGAATAAACTTTTTATAGAGCTATATAATGAATGCAAATTATGCTCTCCTTAAAATTAACTCTCAAGAGATATTTAAGGACATGGAAAAATATACCCCAGACCATAATATTAACTATGGAAAAACAAGTTGTCACATTATTGTTCCAGATTAATACATAGATACGTCAGTATGCATTAAATAAAGACTGGGTAGGGAAAAAAACTAACAATACCTTAGCATTAGGATAATGCTTACTTTAATTTCTGTTTTCATACTTTTCTGTAATTTCCTATTAAAACGATTATTTTAAAAACCAGGCAATGCTATCTAAAGCATCATTTTGATTAAAATTTCATACTATTTATTGAGATAGTATTATTCAAACAGAGGGTTACAATTCAAAGGGCTATCAATTACCCAGTGGGTTGCAACCAGTATTTTTTTTTTTTAATGAAACAGAATGGAATAAAATATCTCCGTGCTTTATGTGAAGCTCTCAAAAGAAAAAGAAAAAAAACCACCACAACAAAAATTTAGTTTCAGTATATGCACATGAACACCCAACCGCAAACACACAACCACACAACCACACACACATACTCAGTATGTATATGTCTAAATCCTTGATGTTACCCATATTTCTTACTATGATTTATTTCAAAAAGTTTGGGAGACTATTTTGGAATAATCTGTTCAAAGAATTGAAGATTTCTGAAATTGCATGCTTTGCATTGCTAACACATTTACATTCCCTTCACAAAGGTGAAATAACCAAAAAGGTGGAAATCGTTGCAAAACTCACATTGAACTCTTTCAGCCACCACTGGTTTGAAAATCAAATTAATGAACGCAATGCCCAAAAGGCTTAAATTTATGAAAATATAGAATATATAATGCTCTGTAATGAAGGATTATTTAAGTCAATACACAGGCATACTTGCATCATTTAAAATTCTCTTAGCCAGCATATTTCTATATGCACTAGCAATGCGTAAGAGTTAGATAGGCAGCAGAGATAAAAACTGAATTTTTACTGTGGGATTAGTAAATCAGTCTTTTGAGTCAAATAGCTTTTAACTTTTTCCATATGGGTAAATATTTCATTTTCTTGCCCCTTCTAAGTAGCATTTTAAGGAAGTTTTTTTATGTAAGTAGAAGTACTCGAGTATCTGATAATCTGGGTAGACTTGGCATCTTCCTAATTAAAACATGCTGAAAGTTCACTGCTTCAGGCTATTACTAATTACTTTGCCCTGATATGTGTTTAATGATTCTCCAGTATATCACTGATTCTGTTTTTATGCATCGCCATTTCAATGCATATTTCATTCTGCTTCTATTTAAAGTAGTCTTAGGTCCTTCATTCCCTTAAAGCATTGACAGTGACAAATGAGGATATTTTGCCAACGTGGGCAGTGGCTTTTAATCAGAATAATTTCTAAAAAGGTTAGCTTTTTTTCACATAAGCCTAAATGTTCTAGCTTCACTCCCAACATCAATTCTTTCCTACCCTACATACTCCAAAACCAAAAACAGACTAGAAATCAGGAGGTGATACTCATGGGAAGAAAGAAATCCAGCATAAAAAGCCAATTACATAAATCATGTTTCTTATTAAAATATTTTTTAGTGAAAGGTAGGGGGAATAAAAGCCAAAAATATCCTTTTTTACCAATACCTTGGGAGGAAAGAGGAACAAGAAGTGAATTTTTTTAATGAGGTAATTGAATTGGTATTATTATGCTTTAAAACTCACATTAAGGCTACTCTAGATTCTAAAAACCTATAAGAAAGATTACACCTGCGTCTCTACAAGATACCACATGTGTAAGTGACAAGGTTCTGGATATCAAATATCAGATGTTTTGACCTGAGTTTTTTGTCTGAAACTTATTTCCACAGCAAAATTTCTGCATTCTGCCCATAATTATTTTTACTGACATTACATTATGAATCTGAGCTACAAGTAATATCAAGAGCTTTCATTAAAAGAAAACATAATATGCAAACATAATATGCATGTTCTTGCATATTATAATGATGTAGAGTTTCATAATTATCCTATAGGATTGTCTCTGTAGTAGATTACTCTGTAGTTAGATCAATCTGTCACTCACAGAGTGACATAAAGATCTTCAGGCATAAAGATTCCAAAAACCTTTAATTTCTTGATTTCAGGAGAAATCATGCCTAAGCCTATTTAGAAACAATAAGCATGTTCTATATGGGAAGTGAGATATGATTTTTTACTAATTTAATTTTTATTGAGACTAATGATGATTATCAAAATTTAAATTTTTATGACCTACCTTTCCAATTAAAAATTTTCACTATGTCAAAACAGATTTTTTCTTATCTTCAGCTTCGGACTACCTATTGTCTATTTTACCCAATGATAAAATATGTTATTAGTTATAATCACAGCTGTTTTTCATTATACTCATTTCTCATCTAAAATACTTCTACTTTCTTTAAAAGCATTTTTCCATTTCTTTGATGCTGGAGGATCATTTTTCATACTTTTACAGACTGGCAAGAAAATTTGCTAAATGTACAATTGATTTTTCCATTAAGTTAACACACTATGATAAATACACCTAAGGCTGTAAGAACCATTTAAATCAACAGGCTCCTTAATGAGGTATTTGTAGTAAAATTTCAGAATTTTACAGATCTCTAATTTTAGACAACAATCTAGAACAGAGATCAACAAACTATAGCAAGTGGGCCAGATGTGACCCATTTTCTGTTTTTGTAAATACAGTTTTATTGGAACACATATACACTCATTTCTTTATGTGTTTGTCTTTGCTTATAAACTACAATAGCAGAGATGTCTAATTAGGAGAGAAACCATAGCTTGTGAAGCCAAAAGTACTTATCATTTTGTCCTTTGCAGAAAATATTTCCTACTCCTTATCTAGAAACTAATTGCTAACTAGGTCTTAAGATTCTGTGAAGTTGCTTTCATAAGTTCTCCAATATAGATGTTTCTTCTCATTGGTGAAATGACTCCTGTTCAATTGTACAGTAAGATGTACTTCATTTTTAATTTTTATGTATTTTATATGTGTGTATGTGTATATATACATATATATGTGTATATATATATGTGTGTGTGTTTATATATATGTTTAACATTTGCTATTTCCTTCACCTGAATATATTACCTTTGTAAAATAAGATATTTCTGAAACCTTTTCTACAAAACTGAGGCAAGTTAGAGATTTGATGAGCTTTACACTTTAGTCTCTGAACTGGATAGATGCTGCAAGCTAGAATACTGTTTTTTTGGTTTTGTTTTTGTTTTTTTGTTTTTCTAAGCTTCGTTATTTAATGGGGTTCACTTACCGTGGTTCCTAGGAGATTTGAAATCAGCATTCCATTGAAATTGAGTGGGGAATAGGTCAATTAAATTATAGCTGTTTATCCATTTGTTTTGTAATTAGATGATAGTGAGAAGAGAATAACTTGAAAATAAACACGTTGGAAACCTAGTATAATTAGGAGCTCAGACTGTACTGGAATCAGTTTTTGAAAATTATTTGCAAAACCACCTAATCTGTCTTATTTATAAATATTGAATAAAGAATTGGCCCATGTTTGAGAGCCAACTTAGGTTTTCTCTCATAGGATTCTATAATACTAATTCCCAAATGTGATGATAAAGGACATTTTACATTAATATGGTACACAGAATTAATTCCTAAACATTCTTCAAAGTGCTGTCTATAAAATGAAAATCTCACTTGCTCATTTTTCAACAAATGTCAACTTTACTATGTGCATATTGCAGTCGTTACTTAGGTTTTGAAAACAGCTGATATTTACTAAATATTAACCATGTACCAAGCTGTAATTTCAATCCTTACATAACCTCTCTTACCTCATTTTACAGATGAGGAAAGAAGCTTAGACAGGCAAAATAACTTACCTAAGACTACATCCCGATTTTTTGCCCAAGCCAAAATTCCAGCTCGAGCAGTTTGACCCCAGAACCTCCCTCTGAACCATGTTCTCCTCAAAGTCTTATGAGTAGATGAGCTGGAGCTCAACTAGTTGTGGTGTAATGATGATGCTAGCACTTGATATTGGGGAGACACTGAGAAAGGGTCGATAAGAAAGGAGACGCTTGTTGGAAGAGATAGCTTGAGTTCAGTTGGTTCACTTGGGCTCACTAATTAGAGACAAGGAAGGTATTCCAGGCATAAGTAACAGCATGTTCAATGGCGGAGACGTGAAAGAGCACAGCACATCCAGGCAGGGGTGCTCAGGGGCCTGACAACAGGTTGTATGTAGCCCATGGGCTAGAGGAGTGAGAAATGAGCCTGCCATTCAGCCATACTGTACAGAAAGTCAGTGGTTTTCAGATTTCACTGTGGTAAGAATCACTCGGGGTGCTTGTTTACGATGAAAATTGCTGAACTCAAACTGCCCGAGAATCTTATTCAGCTAGACCCAGGAATTTACATTTCAACAGGAGTATAAGATGGTTACAGTGTAGAAGAGCCTCTTTGCTAACACCAGTTAAAAATGTCAAGAAATCAGCATGCTGGAGCATGGCATGGTTAACGTTGTGTTTTAGGAAAAACAACACAGCAGCTCAGGGCAGAGAGAAAGTTGTTCTCAAAAGTGATTTGTGATTTATTTTGAATTCAGAAATAACAGAGAGGTAGTTTTTCGTAATGATTTTAACACACATACTTTTGTTTATAATTGTTTTCAGATGCTATTTAGATTACTAGATTATAAAAAAAAAAAAACGCTAAAGGAGCAGGATCTAGTTTTATTAATCTTCAAAGGCACTCTAAGCCACAGAAATGCATGAGCTTTTCGAACCAAATCTTATTTGTATTTGCCATGCTCAATTCTTCCTACCCTAGCAATCAGTAGACCGCAGATCAATTAATAGAGAATCAATTGTGAATAAATGAATTACTTAATTTGAATCACATATTTTCAGTAGAACCTGATTTCACAAAATATAACTGGGGAATCCTTTAGTAAATCAAGGTTTGATTTACCCATTTAAAGGACAAATTACTAAAGATGGAATTTCAGTTGACCCATAAATTTAAGATTTACTATCGTCTTGTTATAATATAAGGTAAAAGTTGTTATTTCCCAGTGGCTTTGAATACATCTGCAATAGAGTAAGTGAAGACAAATTGCATTTTATAAATTATTTGTTTTGTTTAATTTTTGTGGTCAGGTGTCTCCAAAAAATATTTTTATTGCAGAAAATTGATATATCCCCATCTTGAAAAAGACAATGTCGGTTTGTACATTTGGAAATATTTAAAAAAGAAACACACACACACTTGAAAGGAAAAAAGGAGAGGGAATAACCATCTAACTCATCTGGAATCAAATAGACTCTAAATGTCAGTTTCTCTTTGGATAACCAGAGATGGCCTTGACCAACTGAGTATTCTCAAAGTTAGCATGCCAGATCACACACTGATGTTTATTCCACACTTAAGCTTGTTCAGCACAGATGGTAGGCATAAAATAGCTGAGCTCTAATGAATCATGTCTGGGCCGAATGATAGATATGGTCATTTTTGTTGACAGTAAAGTTGTTTTCACATTCCACTTGAATTATGCTCATTCACGCTGTAGTACATAATCTCTGGCAAAGATGCTTAGGAAAAGTCATCATGTGGATTCACTACAAAACAAGTGGAAAAAATAAAGTAGCACTATGTAAGTTCTATAAGAAAATATAAGACAAAAGTTGAACAGCCTCTACTTACTTTTAAAGAACATATAAATATCTTAAGATTAACATTTACTAATATGAATTCATATATATTATATGTAAATGCATACTTAGATATTAAAATTCAGCGGCAATGTAAATCTTTAATTTTAATAGACTGGCAAAAATATTTTTAATTTCTAACGTGAAAAAGAAATCACATGTCAGACATACAAGGTATGATCATATATTCCCCTGGCCCTAAGATTAAAATGTTCAAATCAAGTTTGGTAAATAAGATATAAATAAGCACATGAAATTTTATATAAAGGAGAAAGTTAAATAGGTAAGTGCAATGTCATCAACAGCAGTTATGCAGCTTTATCAGAATGGGCTCTGGAGAGTAATTTCTGAGCCTTGAAAAATGAATGGACTGTAGTTAGATAGATAAGGAGGGCAGAAAGTTATTCCAGTCAAGGAAGAGAGAAAGCATCAGCAAAAGCTTATTAGCCCAGTGCTTTCTATTAGACCCATTAGATATGACCTCTTCATGGTGAGGTCAAGAACATACTCAGGTCAAACCATTCACTAGAAGGACTCAGAACTCAGAAAAGCTGTTGCACCCAAAGTTGCCATTTGCTGCAGCAAAAGGATACAGATTAAAATTAGCAAAGGTGAAAGGCACGTAGAGCAGAATCCAGGAGAAACAAGTTTCCCACTGGGAGAGTTGTGCAGATAGCACTTACTCCCCCAGCAACAATCTGTGAAAACACACAGCATGTACTGCCAGCCAAGGAAACTCACCCAAGCCTTCGTGTCCAGGGTTTTTATTGAGGGTCGGTCTCATCAGTATGAAATTCCGTATGACTAACCTTATCTCTAGTCTCCAGCCCCCGCAGAGGTCAAACTCATACAGCATGGCCCAGGGCTCCAAGTGAATAAAACAGACATTCACCATTAATCATATTGCCATAAAAACCTCACATAACCCAAGACCCGAGATGTACAGAGACACTCTTATCCAGCAGGATGTTCCAAGAGACTATTTCCCAGGAGCCAGACAAGGGCCAGTTATTTCTTTGCAATTTGTGGGTTTGAAACCCCCAAACCTGATGAGTGAACCCTTTACTGCACAGAGTTCATGTGACCGTGGGTCTTAAACTTAAAAATTGAAGAAAAACAAAGAGATATGAAATCCTGAAAAACGATACCTGCAAAATATTTGTCTGTATCTATTTGTTTGGGTGACGAGGGAAAAAATGGGGAAAACCAACTTCATAGCATGACAGTTGGCCTTACCTTCGGGTAGAGAGCCAGGTGGCCGGCGTAACAAAGGGCGTCTCAATGGAGTCATTCGTTGCTGTGTTTGATCGTAACACGTGACGACATAGGGGAGAGGTGTTACACAGAGCCCTGTGACTACTTCACTGCGGCTCCAATGAAGAGCTCTGTAGGCAAAAAAGCTTATGTTGTGCTAAACTGAAAGTTTGAGAATTAACTACTTACCAGTCTTTTTCTTTTAATTTTTGCCCCTCCCTCTGCTCCCCCTGCTCCCTTTTCCGAACTGCAATGTGGTCTTCCCTGAAGATGTTCCAGTGGATTCGATCGCCATCGGCAGGACTGGGTGGACAGTGGATGCCCTGAAGAGGTACATGCGTGCTTTAGTATGACAAGATTCAGGGGACCAAGCTCTCATATCTAGCTGCCACACTATAATGAAAATGGTTATCTAATTTGATAAAGGTAGCTAGCAGTTATTGAGTCCCTCATGTGTGCCAAACTTTGGGTTTAAGTCTTTGCATGTATTTTCTGTTTATTCTCGTACCCATCCTACAAGGCGGGAACTGTTATTAGCCCCATATTACCAAGTGGAGAAGAGAGAGGGTCAGAGGGATGAGGGGAGGTAATGGGGAGAGGTGGAGTGAGGGTATTCGAAACTGAGTATGTGGCTAGGGAATAGCAGAACCAGGATTCGAATCTCTATGAACAAAGGGTCGTTCTCTTAAACGCTTGCTACTTTTCTAAGATCTAGGAAGCCATTTCTTATCTTATTCACTCAAATTACAAAACCATTGATATGAAGGAGAAGATTAATTACAGAAAATCAGTGTGATATAAGAAGTTAGGACGATATAGCATGAAACAGTAACTCCCAGGCAAACATGACAAAATGATGCGGTGAGGTGATTCAAACAAGTGCGTACAACCGCAGAGGCAGTTTTTACCCGTTTTAACGTTTTCTAGTGCATTGGATTTACACTGTCATTTCAGGGTCACATAAAGATATTCTGTAAAGTTCGCAAAGGAAAGTATTTGTTCCTTCTCCCTTTGTTAAGTTTTAGAGTATGAAGTTTGAATAAAAACCAATTTTTCTCATTCAGTCAAGCAAATCATGTCGAAATACTATTTTGAAAATTATTAGAAGATCCATAGTTACTAGATTCTTTTTGAAAATTAAAATTTTATTTATAATGTCTCATATCTTAATAAATACGTCTTTGAGAATATTCTTAAATTTTAATCAACTTTGACATTTAGTTGGGTAATTACAGTGATATAAACTAATCTATCTATTTCACTTACTTAGCAGCTTAATTCAAAAAGAAAATATATTGACACAGTCATAGCTGTGTTTTCAGGTTGATGTGTCTTTCACGTAATCACAGTTACCTCTGTGATTTAATTTAAAAATTAAGATTTTTAATTTAATTTAAATTAATTTAAGTTAAAATTCATCCATTTTCTGATTTTTATTTAATTGTTAATTAAATGTTTAAATTGAATATCTATGCTTCCATGAAGATCAAGGGTGGAATTCAGACATCTTAATTTTCTTCCTTCAGTATGGGCTTACCATGAACAACCATAGGAGACAGAAAGAATCCATCATATTTTAAGTTCTCCTAAATATATCTGTGGGGAATTTACCATGTTTTGTGATCTGTGCTAAGTACTAAAATTACAAAGATTAAAAAAAGTGCCCCCTACTCCCAAATAGCTCAGAGTCCTAATACATTCTGTAGTATTCAGTGTTTTCTGTTTCATTCTGTAGTTAAATTATCAACATTACTAGCTTTATGGTAAGCAGTTCTCGTCTTTTACAGATAAGTAACAAGGGCACCAACTCCATCCATTTTTCATGCCTAAAATCAAGGTTTAATTTTCTTTCCGACTTTGTGAGATGAGTTTTTTCAATAAGTGCAAATTCTCTTGCGAGCACTTACTATGTACTGTTTAAGCACCAATAATGTGAAAGTGGGGAAAAATGTGCCCCCTTGGTAGATAGACCACTGAACAGAGGACTGCACTTAGAGACGGACGTGGACAAAGATACAGGAACTACAGGTGTATGGTCTTGCTAAGCAGAGTAAGAGAAGGTTTGCCTGAGGAGGTGATATTTAAGATGATGCCTGAAAGGCAACTAACTGAAATTCTATAGAGAGGAATGGAGAGAGATGACATTGGTGGTATACGCAGGGACCAAAATGCAATAAGTTCAAGGAGTTTAGGCTTTATCTTGAGCAGGAGTTAGCTACCCGAAAGGATTTAATGAAAGGGATGGTTTGATGCAAATGATTTTTGTAAAGAATCACCCTGGCTGTGGATAAATTGTGGATTATGATACAAGAGGCCAGTGAGTTGTCTGTAGCTGTCACTCAGGCCAAAGATGCTGATGATCTGGACTAAACTGATGGGAAAGGTGGTGGTGACCCAGAGGTGAGGTTGTGAAATAGAAATGAGAACTATTTGAAACATCCTTTTTTAAACATTTTTATAACATTAATGTAGTTCTGAAACACAATTAAAAAATAGATATCCATGACTGCACTGCCCAATTCAAGAACTAGAATTACTGGTGACTATGAAGCCGGCCGGCTCTTTGCCTTTCCCTCTTAAAAATAAATAAAACTATTCTGAATTTTGGGTTTGCCGCTCAGAATTTTGTTGTTCATACTTATCCATGATGGTGGTTTATTCATTTTGATAGCATATATCCCATGATCTGAATATCCCATTTATTTACTCATCATATATTTATTATGCATCCTTGATGTCCCAGGCATTTTTGGGGTACTAGGATGCAATTTGACAACAAAGCAAAACACAGCCACCAAACCTCCTGGAGCTTATATTCTTAAAATCATACTTTCTTCACTAAGTCTTTTGTTTATGGACATTATTTCCAGATTTTTCCTATTACAAAAACATCTTATGTTTGTCTCCTGAATCACATACACAAAAGTTTCTCTAATATTTCTTAAAGTGACATTACTGAATATGAGTTAGGTCAGTGTTCACCTTCGAAAGATAATGCCAAATCTTTTTCAGCTTTTCAGTGCTACAAGCACAGCTGGAACTGCTTTGAGTTCTCATTATTTCATGATCCTCACAACCCTGGTTTTGTCATATTTCTTCATTTCTGCAAATGTAATAGGTGTAAAATGGTATCTTATTGGGAACTTAATTCGCAATATACCAATCATTAACAAAACTGAATGTACTCTCTTTTTTTTTTAGTAATACATGATAAAGATTTATTCAAGTGTCTTAGGGTCCACAGTCCATAAACACAACTAGGCAAAAAAAAAAAAAAAAACAAAAACAAAAACAAAAAAAACCCAGATGTGTTCTGAAGAAGAAGGAAAAACTCAGAGTTCTTATAGTTCTGCATTCTTAGCCTCTGGCTTGGCTCAAGGTGGAACTCTCTAGATGACTGGTGGTCTGAATGAATAGTGGATGTCAGTCTGGATAAATGATGTCAGATGGTCTGGATATAAAACATTCTTTCTTTAGTTTTTCAGTGGGTAACCAAAGGGTTATCTGGAGGTTCAATGTATATCCAGGCACTGATGAAGGACCGGATGAATGTACTTACATGTGTTTTTTGGCCTCTGTGTTTCTCCTTCTGTCTTGCTTCTTCTGTGAGATGCCTATTCATATCTTTTTCTTATTTTTTTATTGAGTAATTGTCTTGCTCTTCTCACTCAGAACACTAAGTCTTCATTGATTATGTGTAACATAATAGATCTGATATATAACCACCTTACAAAACTTTCTTGCTAATTTGAAAAATATATCTCAAGATCTTAATGGTTCTCTCCTTAAACAGTCATGTCACCTGTGAGTAATAAGCATTTTGCTCCTTTCAATTCCTCATATAATTTTTTTTCATTTTTGTTGTATTATTGCTTTAGCTAATATCTCCAGCTATATATATTTTCTTCCAAGTTCTTTTCTTTATGTTCTTTTCAAGTTCTCTTTGATTTTATTTAGTTACCATTCACTCACAAATTAACGTGTCTAATTAATCTTTTATGGTTAGCTTCATAGTACATGTATCTTGTTTAAAAAGATTTCTTACCAAACTTTATAGTTTTTTTCAAAAATTTTTTCTAAATATTTTAAAAGTTTGTCTTTCACATTAAAATCTTTATTCCATTTGGAATTGGTTTCTATGTATGATTAAGGTAGAAATCCAATTCTGTGGGGATTTTTCCCCTTTATAGATAATTTCAAGCAGCATTTATTGAATAATCCTTTTGGCAATTTTTTTCAAATCCACCTCTTTCTTGTATAGTTTCCATACATTTGGTTTCTGGGATCTTCTGTTCTAATGCTCAATTTGTCAATACCTTGACCAATGTCACACTGTCTTAATTACTATAGTTTTATAAGAAATTTTGCTATCCATAGAACATCTCTTTAATTTTTCTTCTTCAGACACATTTTGACTACTTTGAGGCTTTTATTCTTCATGTAGATTTTAGACTCAACTTGTCAAGATCTATAATCAATCAGTCAATCTCGTTAATATATTTGGAATTATACTGAATTGTGAATTATATTGCATTTCCAAATTATAGACAGTTTTTAAATTTATCTTTTTATTATTGACTTCTAATTAAATTGTAGCCAGTGAAAATATATATGATCCTGATTCTTTAAAATTGGTTGGAATCTCTTTTATGGGACAGCATATGGGCAGTTTAAACAAATGAGCTACATGTGTTCAAAAAGAATGTGTTTTCTAATCAAGTAGGTGTCAAGTCTGATAAATGTAGTATTCATTCAGACTTTCTCCATTTTCTTTTTTACCTTCTGAGCTCTTTGAAGATAGACTTGACCTTCTCATCACTTCCTTCTATCTTTTATGTCTCTTGTGCATCATCTATCTTATTTATCTGTGCCATACCCTGGGTAATTTCTTCAGATCTATCTGCCAGTTTATTAATTCTCCCTTCGTCTTGTTTTATCTGCTATTCATTGAGGTAGTAATTTCAATTAATGTATTTTTTATTTCTAAACTTTAAATTTGACACCTTATTAAATCTGCTGACTCATTTTTATAGACTGTTATTAGTTCATTTTAAAATTTTGCCTTTCATGTCTTTAAGTATGTATAATTTTTATATATTTTACATTGAATGATCTGTGTCTAAAGTTTTTGGGAATCTTAATACGTCATTCATAGTTTTGCACTTTGTCGAAGTACCAGTTTTCTTTTGGCATTTCTTTTTGTATTCTTTAATTGGAAGTGCATATTTGTTTGATCTTATTCCACAGGAATCCCTATGACCTAAACAGGTGATGCTTTCTGCCAGAGAGAGTTTGATGATAGGAACTCAAGGGTTTTAGAGGACACCATATGTCCCTGCCTTAATACGAGGAGTTTAGATTTATCTTCCCCATCAACTGCTGGCACAAGGCTTGATCTCCATAGAGCTTGGTTTTTCCCTTTTAGCCCTCAAAACAGACCCTGCTTTTTTTACTTAATGTGTACTGCTCCTATTATCTTTAAAGCACACAGTTTTTGCTTTGTCTTATTTTGTCGGGAAAATAATAGAAAGGCACCGTTGGAGATTTTCTTTACTTCCTGAAAACCCTAGTAATGCTTTAGTAATCCTAAAATTCATGTTTTATCCAGAATCTATTTGTATTGTATTCTACTTGTATTTAAAGTCTTTAGTCTACATTTACTGCTGTAAGCAAGCCAAGATTTTACCTTAGACTTTAGGGTGTTGGACAATACTTGTTTTCAGAAATAAAGACATAGGAGGAGACTAATACGTGGCAAGTCCCATTTTAGACTTGAGATGTCTGTGACATCCATATGCATATGTTAAGTCAGTAGGTGACTATTTAGGTCAAAAATCCAAGAGAGAAATGGGATCTGGAGATATATATTTATGAATAATCGACATAATCATCATGAGTGTGGAGGAGATTGCTAGTGAGAATGCAGACAGTGAAAAGATGGGTCAAGAACAATCCATAAGAACCACCAGCACTTAAGGGATAGACAGAAATACAGGAAATAGAGGAGGAGTTGTTAGGTATCGCAAAATTGATGAGCAGATGGACAGAACTCAAGACTAGAAGATGGACAACTGTGCCAAATGCTGATGAGGTATCAAGGATATACCAGGGAAGGTTTAGTAAATAAGGAGATATTTAGAAACGTTGGCATGAGAAATTTCAATTTAGGTGGACTGGGTAAAAATATTTTCATGAGTGGGGAAAATGGGAGTCCAAGAAAACCAGGGCACACCAGTCTTTCTGAAAGTATGACTGAATGGAAGGAAAGGCAGGGTGATGTCAGGATGCGCTTTGGAGAAGAGGAAGGACTCGGCTTTTAACATAAGATTAGACACACTTGAGTATGTTTCAGTGCTGATGATAATAAGGCAGTGGGAAATTAGAATCAACTGAGCAAGTTCACAGTCCCTGAGAAGGTGGGCTGAGTTGGGCCAGAGTGGAGATCGAGAGAACAGCTGTAAATAATGGACCCCATCCATGCTAACAGAGGAAGGAAAGATAGGTTAGTACAGATTCCAACAAGAAAAGATATTTAAATAATTCTTACTGACGATTCTTTAATTTAGGAAATGAAAGGTGAACCCGTGGTGTAAAACTGGAAGAGGCATTCTGGAATGGAGGTTTTAAGTAGGGCGGAGAGGGTTCGAAATGGACAGTGAGAATGATGGGGAAAGAGGCTTCACATACTTAAGTATGCTGTAAACTTCGTCTTTATGTACCTGTTTTTCTTCCTGTACGAACTTTATCCTTTTGACATCACGGTTTATGCAAATATATTGATATAAAATTTAGGGTAAGATAAATAGTAACATGAAAAGTTAACAGAAAATGATGAAATCCAAAAATCTAAAGATGGAAATGCTTTGTTACATCCAATTTTTTTTCTCTTGTCTCTTTTTACATACTTTGCAAATTAGCAAAATCTATAAATGTAGTCCCATACAAAAAAATATTAATTCTTTATCTTGATTGGAGAGTTTTTTGTGCTTTACAGACAACTTCTTTGACGTAATTTTTAAAAACGTATATGATCACTCTTAATTCTTTTCCCACCTGTTTCTCTTACCAGTCGAAAGAGAAGATGTGTGAGAACACAGAGCCAGTGGATAGTCCTTCTCAGACCAGCACAACCACGCAAGCGACAACCACAAAATTCAGGGTCCTAACGACCACCAGAAGAGCAGCCACCTCCCAGCTGCCCACCAGCCTGCCCACAGAAGGTGCCCTAGAGATATTTTTGTTCTTTTTTCTAAAGGAGGGAAAAGTCACGCACCAGGGTAGCTGTCTAGAAGGAAAGTTTCTCTTTAGCAAACTGGATTTCTACAGGATTTCTAAAGGAGAAAAGATAAAATTTTTATGAAACGAAAATATGGGCTGGGATTCTTTTAATGTGCTGTACCTGTTATTAACTCTTGGCTTTTACTGGTGACTGTCCTCCCTAGAAAAGAAATACAGATTTCCTTTCATATTGCTAAACTTTGCAGTAACTGAATTTGACATTTTAGTCACAGGATAGAAAGGGGAAAAAAAGGCATGTAAAATGTTCATTGATTTTGGATTCTGAACAATAGATGATTCTGCTCATATGCAATTCAATAAAAATAGAAAGACGTTGTTTATGTCACGGAAATTGTCCTTGGAAAATATTTCTTCTATCAGGGAAGGGGAAAATACCAGAGAACATTAGTTCATGGGCACGACTTATCAGGGGAAGAGGTATATTAGCCAAAATTTGTTAACTGTTTAGTCTAAATGGCAGCGCTAAAGAGAAACATGAGACTACTTGGCCAAGAATAAGCTTTGAGGGGGAAAAACGGTCCTTGTTTACTGTCTCAAGCCTTGCTTTTATCTGAATATGAAATTAAACTTGAACTTTTTGCTCTTCATTGAAATTTCATTAGATATTAAAAGTTCACTGGAATAAAGTGGTAAAGTGAGGTGGAGGACAGCTGGCAAATATATCTTACTGCTTTTAAAACCAGTGTTATATTTTAATCCGTATTTCTGTGGGTTGTTATACAGCCTGTGAAAATATTTTTATAATTTGAATACTATCCCATGAAAATATTCCTGCAGTTTGAATCCTTCCCTTTAGAATGAAATATAACCACTGAAATGAAAACATATGTCCTATGTTTTGTTCATTAAGGACAAGATTTTTTTTTTCATTAAAAAATGTTGGACATATTTATTAACAAGGAATAAGTATTTAACCTCTGAAGTTAAATTTGTAAATAATGACAAATCTTTCTCATTCCAGTTAATTTTGAACTTTCTTGGTCTTGCTTTTTAAAGCAAATAAAGGTCATAACTATAGAGTCTAATTATAATAACTCATTTTAAAAAATTAAAAATAAATGTATCTTAAGTTAAAATTATAATGCATTTTCTCATGGATCTTAAAATCATATCTTGATCTTGATCTTATAATCTCAGGAAGAAATTTTAGTACTATATCGTGTAAGTTGAACTAGAAATTAACTCAGTAAAATATCAAAATCTATTCTTATATAGTTAAGACATTAGTAGACGATTACTGCTCATGAAATTTATGCACCTTTAAAATGTTTTCTGTTATATTAACTTTGAATTTCTCTTTCAGATGATACCAAGATAGCACTGCATCTAAAAGATAATGGAGGTAGGAATTGACACTTTCCTTTTATCAATATTTTTAGATATCAATTTGTTTCAATCATTTAAATGTGAGAAAGGACTCTGGGGCTTCCAAATGAACAGCAAGGTTATGTTTCACTTTCTGTCAGTGTTTAACAGAAGAAGGATTCAGTGGGTTGGCTTGAAAAGTGAGAAGATTTCAGGAGTGGAACAAAATTCTAATCCACGTATTTTCCTATAAAACTACATGACACCAATGAGCACTTAGAAAGTTAAAATGTTACATGCTACGCCTTGTTGTTCTGATGTATGGTGCGTGGGCACAACTGATGTATGGGGTATTGGGATAGGGGTTAAGATAAAGATTGAGAGGATTAAAGCTAATAAACCCACATACCTTCCCATTCTCTTTTCTAGCTCTTGGTTTAATTGTGTATGTGACTGTCTACACAGCACAGCTATGGGGTTCAACTATTTTTTGTTCATTTTTTCACTAAGTTGACTATTCAATATCCTTTATAAATAAAATTGAGAAACAGAGCAGTGCGGAAATGCATGGAAGTATATTGTGCTAGGCCTTTTTATCTTTTATCTAAAGCAAGGGACAAAAGTTTAAGTATGCCAAAGAATATTTAGTTAGAGCATACTTAAAGTTTTTCTAAGACAGTCGAGAAATATCTATAGTGGTACTTGAAAATTCGAGGAAGAAAGGATTTTCCAAAACAAGGCCGTGAAAAATATTAGCTAAAATTTTTTAAATTGTTCTTTTCCTATTAAGCAATGATAGCTCGTTTTGCTCCTCTATTGTAGTATGCCAAATTTTCATAAAAGAGATTATTTTGTTAGTAACTGTATTCAGCTCAGGAAGGGGGTCTCCTCTTCTTAGAAAATCTATTATGTAAATGTGCACATGCTGTGACATTGTTCCGGACAGTTTTACTTTTGCAGCTCCAGGTGATTTTGTGCCTAAGTCAAAGGTGTTAGGATTTTTTTCACTATAACCGTACTGAATAATTTCTAAATTGCTCAATGTAGGTTAAATAACAGATGATTTCTGTTTTCTTAGGTCATTGTGTGTCTATAACATAGGTGTACACACACAAGGACCTAAGATAAATATAAATATAAATATAGATGATATAGATATAGATATAGATAGATATACTCTTTAGAATTCATATCAGTCTTTTTGAAAGAGAAGCTGCTTAGCGTCTTAATATTTATCATTATTACATCAGTTGTCCATTGTCTTGCTTCTGCATCATAGCGTTATGTTATTCATTTCTTATTAATTGTGTTGATGCAATAAATGGATAGCTTTAAAGATGACCATTGGTAAAATATATACTCACTAAAAATTAATTAAAATCTTAGTGTTAAAGAGACTTCAGCATCCCTCCCATTCAGGACTTGTCAGAGCCAGGTGTTTTTAAGTCTCATGTAGGTGTAAGTCCTAAAGTGAGGGGTTACCTCATTTGAGGGAGGGGTCTGTGGTGAATTAAATGGTGGAGGGGTCCCCAAGGGACTTCTGTTGTACTTGTTCATCTAATTCTTAACGTGGGTAGTGGTGACATGCATATTTGTTATTTTATCTTCTGTGCTCGCTTTTTTTTTTTTAATGAAGTAGTCTATAGTGCTACCAGAAAGAAAGGAAAAAAAAAGATTTCTGTGATTATATAGCTACGAAATACCCTGGGTGAGAGAAAATGAAAGAGGTTTCTATGCTGGAGAATGATTCAAAGCTTTTAGTGTTCGTTTGTTCATTCGTTTATTCCTGCCGAATGCCAGCATTGTTACCGGCTTGGGCTGTTTTTAAGTGAACAGAGCTGAGACAGGTTGCCTGCTTTCAGACAGCTTGTGTTCTAAAGAAACTTCGAGATGGTAATAAAGACGGAGTATCTAATAGCGTTTCTCATTTAGTCATAAAACCTTTCTATAACTAGCATCTTATGGACTTAATGTTTTGTGGAATACGCATTGGGAAATAGTTTTCTAGAAAATTGCCAGCTATTCTAAGGAAAATCCTTGGTTTTGTTTCATGCAGCAAGAAATCGTAAAACTTTGACAATCTTAACTCAGTGCATTAGAACTACCTTACAATGCCGAGACATCGTGATAAGTAATTCCAAGATTTAAATGGAGGACTTTTAATTCTTTTTTTATTATACCTGGAAGAGTTGACTGTTGGATTTTCAGATGATATTCAGATATGCAGCGGGTACCCATTAGAATTTCAAAATATCGCAGTAAGAATCTAAATATGTGTATACAATTTTTTTTTTTTTATATCTAGGTTGTTCAGGCAGTTTTCCTAAAATATACTTAGAGTGTACCAACCTGAATGGCATGAAGTTCAATGTTCCTTCAAGAGAGTATTTAAGGGAAATCACACATTGCTTTTACAGTTCCTTCATCAGAGTAGCATTCTATGGTTGCTTTTTATTTTCTGGAATATGGAGATGCAGGAAAGGTTGCCAACTGAAGTCTAACGTCATTAGTTAATTAAACATGTTGAAAAAAGAGTTCAGAATTGTCCTCTCCCTCTCCTCCAGCTTACTATTTTACAAGATAAAAAAAATAATAAAAAGGATGCCTAATTTAAATGATGCCTCATATTTATTGGGGAGTTTTTTAAAGGCAAGCTAATACGTTTTTGTAAATTGCTATATATTGTTGCAAAAAAGTTTAGCACATTTTATTTCTTGATTTAATTTCCTGATTTAATTGGCTGTTCTTAAAAGCACTTTAATTTAGAGGCTGTACTCTTCTGAAAAGGTGACATTTGGCAAAGTAGTCACTATGTAGCTAGAAACCAATGACTCTGCCTTCGCATACATCATATTGGATTGCCTTGTCTCTGGGTCTTTTTGGGACATTTCTGTGGGTCAAAGTAGTTGATTTTCTTAGCGGAATCCACAGCTGACATGATGATACATTCACTTTCCAGGAGATTTGCCTTCATCTTTGATATCAAAGCTTAAAACACTTCTGAGCCACTGGATACCAAAAGCACACAACACAACTTCTCATTTTCAGGACCCAAACTGAGTGGCAGCCTGCTCGCTACATCTCTCCTCCAGACCAATCTTCAGTTGTGCATTGAGTTTCCTGCTTCCTTTCAATTAAGTCTACGTGAAACCTCCACGAGTTTCAGCCTAGTTGTTTGCTTGGAGAAGTTTTATTAGCCTTCAGGGTCGAGTGGAAATTCTAAGCTCTATAAATAATTTGGAGAAGAGAACGTGAAAAAATGTAAACAGAGACAGTGACAGCTAATGAGTACAGGCCCCTTTCGTAAAAGATGTGGCATTGATTGACCATGGCGAACGGCCAAATACAAAAACTCAGAGGAGCCCATCCAATGATGTCACTGTATCTCCAGCTGAAATATTACTGGTTGCACGTTTATAATACTAACTTCAGAGTAATACGTACATCTAATTAAATAGCATACCTGTCCCTTATTTATGTGAAAAACAGAAGATTAGGAGAAGGAGGAAGAAGTGGAGAGGGAAGCGGAAGAAAAAGAAAAGGAAGAGGAAATGAAATATTACGTTTACTGTGATCTCGGTCCCAGTCTAAATGCCATGCATACATTACCTCACTTAATTCGCATAATACCCCTGCGAGCGGGTCCTATTATCATTTTCATTTTACAGCCAAAGAAACGAGGGTACGGGAAGGGTGGGTTAGCCGGCTGGTGCGTGGCAGGGCTGGGATGTGCACCTGTTTAACCCCGATGCAGATCCCCGGTCCTTCACGAGCTCATGGCTTTGCTGCTGCTTCGCGGTGCAGGTCCCTTACAGTCCAATTTGACATGGGAAATGCCACTAGAAGGTGTTTCACTTACACTCACAGTACTCTTTACCCTTTTTCGTGACAACCGATCATACTTATAAGTGTTTAAAAATGAACTTCCTTTTCCCAGGTTACTATGCATTAGTTTCCATTTTATCCTTTCTGAGGAAATCACAAGCATTGATTCTCATGTGTAATTGAATAGTACCAAATTACTGGCAAGTGATCTCCATACTACAGGGATACTCTGTAGCTTATGTTCAAAACCTAGTCTATAGTTCTTCCAGTCTACTTGGTTGCTCTAGAAATTCAAGTTTAATTCACCATTAAGGGGTACCTAGAATGTATTCTTTATATACATAGATAAGTATGAACTTACCTGTAGGTAATGATTAACACACATTTAAAGCCACATCTTCTTCTCATGTTAATGTCTAAACATTATGCTATGCACCTTAAAGGTCAACTGTAATTTTTTAAGAAAACGATAAAAAAAAATTGAAAAAAATAAAACCATACTTTCTTTGAATTTTCAGATCTTGGCAAAACCATATTAAAAGAATTCCATTTTTAAGGAATGACCTAGCTATATGTTTTAGCAGGTATAACTATTAAATGCATTTTTTGGCATACGATTAGGTTGCTTTCAAATGGCAGTCATCACCTAAATAGAAATGTAGATGTCTTCAAGATGCAAACTGGACAAAATTATATCCAAAGCTAAAAAGAGGGTTGCAAGTTGACTCAACGGCAAGGTCTTTTAATTGAAAAGTAAAACCTTCAACCATATTCAGCTCAATTTAGCAAATTGAACTGTGCCATTCTGCTATGCTGCAGATGTTAAAATTATTTCAAGCTCTGAAATCCAGTGATTTAATTTTATTATTTAAAATTGGTTGGCTGAGATTTATCCAAATACCAAAAACTGTATTCTCTCTTGGTTTTTCTAAAAGTTCTTCCCTTTGATAACATTGTTTCTTTTCTGAAAATATTTGACTCTAAGTTGTTAATTGCTAATAATATTTCAATAACATAGAACAGGCTACTGTTTTATGCAGGCGGTACTGCATTCGTCACTCCCTCTTATTTCTAGGGATTTTACTAAACTTGAATTCCGAAAGGCTGCATTCTTTAGTCAGAAGGTGGTGTCTCCATCAAAGGGATGTTGAAGTAGCTACATTAAGCAGTTTGCAGAACGTGATTAAGTTAATTTGAAGGTACAAACCTGCAAAGTGATTTCAAAGAGCTAATGCAGCTACACTTTGAATGAACTACTGTGGAATGGCTGGTCTGAATTTTGTTTCCATTCTGTTTAGTTTCTTATTTCTGAATATATTATAAGACTTTTTTATCTGAAGAGAAAACATTAGAACATTATTCTGACTTTGACTTCTAAGGTTACATTTTTATTACCCAGTCTGTAGTGACAGATCAGATGTCTAGTGTTTCATTTATCATTCAGTAGAATTATTTTTTACTTTAATACATAAATCATCAAAGTAACATTTCTTTCATTTTTTCCCCCTACCTTCCACTGCTATTTTTTTTTTTCATCTACTGCTTTCACATACATTGCAGTCTTAAAAGCAAAGGGAGATTGTTATTTCCTTTTGACAGGCTATTGAATATCTATCACTTTCTATTTCTGCAACCGTAAAGTATCTTGGCATTTGGCTTTATCTTTTGCCTTGTTTTGGCTACTTTTCACGACAGCACTAACTCTATTCTAAGTATATATGTTTCATGATAGTGAGCATTTCTTATACGTCAGAACAGTATTTTGAATATTCTGTAGGATTAAGGATTTCTTTCCTAAAATTTTATCCACGGTAGAGACTCTCAATATTTTCTGTACATTGAAAGCATCTGGTTATTCTCATCTAATTTTATTATTCCAACTTAGAAAAACCCCAGTCCTCAGACTGTTCTCCAGACCAGTTAAACTGAAACTCTGGAGCTGGGATCCAGGTGTCTACCCCATGGTGATTCCCAGGGAAAGGCGAGTTGTGAACCGGTGGTCTGATTCAATCCTCCATAAATATCATGAGCGTCAGGATCACTGGGGGAAGAGGGACCCTTGTTAAAACGCATTTCCTGCCGTAGTGGTTCTCCTGCGGGGCCCAGACCTTCACACTGCGTTTCTAACAAGCTCTTAGATCCTGCAGACACCACCAGTTCACAGACCTCACCCTGAGTGTCAAGAGTTGAGTCAACCTTCGATTTTTTTCTGCCAGAGTTCCGAAAATTAGAATGGCATATCTTACTCTGAATCCACCCATCGGTCCTTGTCTGTACTTGAGGACTCCCCTAAAAAAAATTAAAAAAAAAAAAATTGAATTGGTGGCAAAAGGAAATTACCTGTGTTGACATGTAAAGAATGTGTCTTGCTCAGCAGAGGCGGGTCACCTAAAAGCATTATGTCCGTAGTATCTCATGACTCACTTTAATATAATGTGTGAAAATTAGTACATTTTAGCCATTGCAGTTATTTTTTTAGTAAAGACAGTGATATTTTCTGTTTTTTGTTGAACTACATGAAATTTTTTTTTCATCATTTTTGACCTGCAAAATTGCAGTTTCATTGTTCAATGTAATAGGTCAAAAATTGTTATCTAGCTTAGGAAAAGAAAAAGAGAAATCACATTGGAATATGCTTTTTCCCCTTCATGTTGATTTGTAGAGTTTATGAAACTGATAGAACATAGAACGAAATGATGCAGGTTTTATAACTTGAATACTAAATTTTTTTTTCATGTGGGCCTGCATTGCCCACATGAAAAAAGAGAGTAGTTTAATTCATTAGTTGGTAAATTTGGTTTAATCTTTTTCAACAGCTACGTTTTCAATGGCTTGCTGTTCCAATAAGTCTAATTTTGACCTCGGTTTTATTTTGTGATTCTCAAATAATTCCACACAAGTTTTAAAATGTATCTTGGGTAGGAAGGATAGGAGTTAATTATTTAACACTAATTCATAACAGGGCTGTAAACTACTATGACCAAATATTAGTATTTCAGTTGCAGTAATGAATTAACAACTCGTTGGATAAAATTTCAACCATAAGTGATTTTAACACGTTAACATTATGCTCAGCAAACACTAAAGAAAAAATACAAAAAATGTAGAGCTACATTTACATGGAATTTGAAGAGATATTTGTTTAACATACAGAAAGCCAGGGTGGAGGAAAAACGGGTCACATAATGGATGGGCACAAAGAAAACGAATAGCAAAATGGCAGACCCCAGTCCAGCCATGTCAATAATTAACCGTGAAAAGAATAAACATAATTAAAAGTATAGATTTTCGGACTGACTTTTAAAAAGCAATATCCAATTATATATGTGTATAAGAGATGTACATAAAACATAAAGATATAATGACATAAATGCTTTAATGATCAAAATAATCATTAAATGATCAAAAAATATATACCCTGCAAATGTAATCATAGAGTGGCTATATACATGTCAGAATAATAGACTTAGAGACAGAGTTTAACAGAGGTAAAGAAGAAAGTATTAAAATAACAGGGTCGGTTCATCAGGAAAACATCACACTATTAAAAAATCAGACCAAAAAGATTAAAAATTAGGAAGTATATAGATTTAATCTACACTATTAACCACCTTGGCCTGGTTGACATTTATAGAACACTGTTCCAAACAACTAGAGTATAGACTTTTTTTTCAAATATACTTTGAATGGTCTCCAAGATTGACCATATGCTGAATCTTAATAGTATATTTATATTTCAAAAGATCGAAGTGTTATAGGATACATATTGTGACTACAAAAGAATCAAACAAGGATCAGTAACAATACGATCTCTAGAAAAACCCTAAATCTGTGACTAGTAAAACCACTTTTAAATAGTAAAGGGATCAAAGAAGAAATCACAGGGAAAATTAGCAAATATTTCAACTGAATGATAATGGATACAACATACCAAAATTTATGGGATGCCGCTAAAAAGTACTGAGGAAATTTTATAGTTCCAAACACTTATGAGAAAAAATATTTAAAATTAATGATTCAAGCCTAAGAGAAAATGAGCAATTAAACCCAGAATAAGTGCAAAGAAGGAAATAAGATGAGTAGAAAAAAATTGAACTAGAAAATAAACAAACAATAGAGAATATTGAGTCAAATTTGATTCTTTGAAAGCTTTAATAAATTTAATAGCCTCTAAGAAGACAGTTCAAAAAATTGATAAATTACTTCATCAAAGTCATTGAAAACACTTATTCATCAAAAAGTTCTGTTAAGAAAATGAAAAGGTATGTCACATACAGGAGAAAAATATTGTAAGTATTTACAATATGAATGTAATACTTACAATATGCAATATCCAGAAAATATTAAGGACTTCTGCAAATTAATAATAAAAAAGATAGTGGCTAAAAATAAAAAGACAGATCTTGGAAGCTAAGTGGGTTCGGGCCTGGTTAGAACTTGGATGGGAGACCACCTAGGAAGACCAGGTGCTATAGGCATAAAAAATAAAAATAAAAAAGTAAGGGATTGTAAGCTGACAAGGTCCTTGCAGTCTGTGAGGTCAACCAAGGGCTGCCTCGCCTAAAAAAAAAAAATAAAAAAATAAGCAAAAGTAAAAAGACAGGACACTAATACTGATGAGGATAGGACATGGTGCACTGGAACTCATCTGCATTGTTGATCAGAGTGGTATAGCACAGCCATTTTTTAAAAAGCAGTTTCTTATAAAGTTAAACATATCTTCCTTTTTGATCCAGAAATTCCACTTTTATGTAAACATACCCTCGAGAACATTGTGCAAGACTATTCATAGTGACTATATTCATAATTGCCAATAACAACACAGATATACCTTAAAAACACTACGTTAGGCAGAAGTCAGGCATGATAGAGTACGTATAGTAAGATTTAACTTATGTGAAATTCAGTATAGGTGAAACTAATCTATGATATTGGAAAGTAGCACAGTGGTTGTCCATGGTGGGTTGCTAAGAGAGATTTCTATATCTTGATCTGGCTGATGGTTACTTTGGTATATACAGTTACAAAGATTTGTTAAATTGTACACTTAAGATCTGTGCATTCCAAGGATGCAAATTTTACTTAAGTTAAAAAAGAGAGAGACAAAGAGACAAATTTCGATGTGCTTCTCATAAACTGGATACAGTTTTTTTTTAATTTTTGCATGTAAATTCTTTCAAGCTTCTTGAAATTCTCAGCACAAGAAAGGAAAAAGGCATGTCCTTAGCAGACTGCTTTCTCTAATTAGTAGGCATAAAATTTCAAATTTCTGATTATTTGATTGATGTTTTGCTTTAAATTATTCTTAAAACCTCCTCTGCGGTTGCCAATAATAAAATTATTTAGCGATTACTAGGCGGTTACTATACACCAGTCACCCTCCTAAAGGCTTTGCATGTTTATCTCATTTAATCCTTATAGCACCCTATGAAGAAAGTACTATTATAATCCCATTTTACAAATGAAATATCAGAAGCATAGGGATTTAAGTCATTTGTCTGGGTTCACATGGTTCATAAGGCACGTACTGCGCTGTACCACCAGAGGCTCTGGCGTCGGAGCATGCGCCGTGCTCCCCATTGCCATCCCGTCCTGCAGGGAGGGTTACCCCGATGTTACACAGTTGACTAATAGCCATCTGTCTTGTTTTGCTGGTACTGATGCTAAGCGGTGGAATATAAATATCCCACAAAACTGGTTCTCATTGGTTTCAATTTTTCTTTTCACCCTCGATATCTGTGCACGTTTTATTCCGAAAATGCAAACGAAAATGAAATTCTGGGCTCTACCCATTATTTTGTTTTTTCCAGTTTCAGATTGTCTCCTTGAGATACAGAGCACATACATAGAGTCCTGCTCATTTACCCTCCTGGGGATTATGTACATCAAACCACAGCAGATAACAAAAGGATCATATGGTTGTTAAGAGCATCAAGGACTAAAGTTTCAATCCTGTGGCACATAAGCTGGCCAAATTGATATCTCCAGCAACTACATTAATCCATGCTTTCTGAGGGAGCCCAGAGATTTTCATTAACTGAGCATAAATTCAGGTGCCAAAGAACTTGGACTTGGTTGAATATTCAGCAGTTTTCAAAAGAAGCTGCTCATGGATAATCACTGAAAGGTCGATTTTATTTACATAGCCCACTGACACTCAGCAGCTGGGCTTTTGTTTTTCAAATAGTGCCTGCGGTTCCGTATCCCATATCCTAGTTACTGCTGAGGTTCGAGGATAGAGAGTTAACCCCATAAGGACCTCAGCAGCCTGATTTCTTAGCGGTGGGTACACAGAGCAGGTGCACATGACATGGATCTTGGTCTTTCCACTGGAAAAACTATTCACTGAGGTGGCTTTGCTTTCATCCAACACACACGTAAGCTTCAGCAAGAGAAGGGATCCCCTTTCCGTGAATAATATCAAGAAGGCCTCGTATTGACCTAGTAATGCAGCCATGGTTAAGAGAAGTACTAAGGTTCCATGTTAGCTGAGTGGTTCAGACACACAGCTGTCTAGCAGGGTAAAGAGGATTCTTCCTGCATGTTCAGAAAACCTGATGGATTTCATCAGGAAGTAAACACGCGTCATGATAATCACAGGTTTGCATAAAAATGGACTGTTTTAACACAATGGCTTCATTCTGGAATGAATAGGATTAAATGGTTTTAAGCATCACTCTGTTCTGTACCCCTAGATCTTGAAAGTACATAGTCAACCTTATTTTTTTTTTTTTTTTGGTACTCCAGAATCACCATGAATATACTCATTAGGAAAACTCTATAAATTTTTTCTGTAATTTAAAACTCTAATTTCTTAACCATTGCAAGGGCTTGGCATGAAACTAAAAGAGAAACCATTTCCATGAAACCCTATAGTTGTAATATTTAGCTGGAGAATTAGGTAGTAAGACTTCTTTTCTCTGGGTCATTTTGTAAAAGTAGCGATATTATTGTTTTCAAAAGTAATTTTTAGAACAAAACAGCTTGGTATAGAAAGCTGATGTTCAGGAAAGTTTAAAACAAAGAGCTCGATTGCTGAAAATATCAGAGGCATAGATAGAGTATTTTTAAAAAGTAATACAAAAAAAGTAATATATACACATAAATGAAAAACAATAATGGATTATTCCAGCGATTTTCTTTTGGTCCGATGGTGAGTATGAATACTGTAAATCCCCCTCGTAGATGCTCACACGGACACATGCATGAAAAACCCCAGTCGCGTAATGAGGTTAGAGGCAGACTGAGTGGTGACTGTTCTCCAAAATCCCTCATTTTTATGAAAGCAAGCATTTCTTTTAATATGATTTCACAGGAATTTTATTTAGCTTTATTTTTTCTAAGATGAAAAGTAACAGATTATTATTCAAAACTGACTGTCATACCCTAAGCTCTTTTAGCCCACAATTTTTTATATGTTTCCCTGAATGCAATTTCACAGTTTGCCCTCCTGTAGCACACGCTGCAGGAGAGAGGCTGGGCCTTCTCCAGATATTGTCCTCACCATGCAGAATGCACTGAGCTGTGGTTTGTGTGCCCATTTTAATATCTTTTCACAGTGCTTCCCCAAATCCCTCTTGTGGAGCTGTCCTAATGTGAATTGTGACTGTATCATCACAGTGATACACGTGGATTAGGTATAGCTCGTATAGTAGTTTCAAGGTATCCTACTACCTTCATAATGTCAACAGACTGGAAAGCATCCAAAAAATAGTAATACCATGAGTAAGAAAATGAAAGAACTAGGAGAATGATGAAAAATAAGAAAATATGTAAAAGACCAGGAGAGACTCTAAATAAAGTCAAGGTCATCATGGCTGTACAAAGTTAAAAATGCTAAGAGGGAAAATATATGAGCTACAAAATGAGATCATTTACAGGGGTAACTTCAAAAGGAAAGTCAATTTAGTTAAAAATTTTATCACTTGATTTTCTTCCATTACATACTTGAGCTTATAAATGGGTTAGATAATATTCCACAGGGAAAGTCATGTGTCTCTGTGTGTGTTTAATCCAAAAATGGAGTTCTGATATTTTAAGCATTCCTAGTTCAACTTCATTCTGAAGCTTTAAAAAAAAAAAAGAACATTTTTACATCATCTGTATGAGATTTATGAATGTTGAACAAGTTTGTGCGAGTTGGACCCCAAAGGACGTTAACACATTGTGGAATTTATGGGCTGTAGTATTTCTTTTTAAAGCCAAGAGAAGAGTTAGTTCTAAAGTGAATAAACGTTCAAACGAGGAATATTTGTATCTGTTTAACTTTATTCCTAGAATTTAATTATTGGCAAGATTTAATAGTGGGTACAGATCATTTTAGCAATGTTTAAATATTTTTAACATATTGAAGAGTTACACTACTAAATACAGAATATCAGTGTTATATGCTTATCAATCCTGAAAAAAAAAAAATCAGTCCTAGAAAAAACAAGGAGACATAGAGATGTATAATTAAAGGCTACCCTTTGAAGAAACATGTCAAATTTTTTTCCTTCTTTCCTCCTGTGTTCTTCTACATTCTTCTTTCTTTCATCATTCCTCTTATCAATAAGTCATGAACTTTTCTTGGGAGTGCAGTGAATTAAAGTCATTTATGTGAAGACTTGAGTGTTTTCTAATATGGACTCATATCTTTTAAAAATCTTTGGTCTTTGCTATCCCAGTAGCTGAAACACCCCCAAATAACAGATTGTTTTGATAGATTTGACAGTTCTCTCAGTCTTCTCTATGTCTAAATATTGATCTGCATTCCATGTAGCACTAAAAAGCTAGAAACTCACAGATCTCATCAGATGAGAGTATATTGTCTTTGAGACTATTGAATTTATGCTCTTTATTTATGTTTTAAATATTTTCGACACAGTACAAAACAGGACTTGATTTGATAGGCTTTTCAAATATATCTATATACTTCCTTTTTTGGCTTTGAGGCTCTGTTTTATGGTCTTATTGTCCTTCATCATTCATTCCTCTTATGTGAATTACACAATGTAAAGCTGAAAAGCCTAGAGATTTGAAATTTCCTGTGTGTGATATTGTGTTTGTGTATGAGAGAGAGAAAGATAGTCATTTGGCTTTTATTTGCTTTTGGACATACGTGAAAAAATGTAAGATATTTCCAAGAGTAGAATTAGAGTTTGGATCTTTGGACAAGATTCTTTCTGACCTTTTTAAGTATTCCTCCAGCCCCTAATAGATTTTGATGAGCTTAAGAAGTTTGTACCTGAAACAGGTTCAAAGTTTTCTTTGACCCACTTCTATCTGCCAGCTTCTAAGAACAATCAGTCGAGCCAAGGGAATGAATGATTATTTCTAAAGTTGACATCTATGTTTATTGTCTTTTCTGAAGGAATGAAATCAATTTACTTGAGCAATCTGCCCCTGAGATGAATGAACTATACATCAGTTCTGGAAATTACTAGCACTTGCTTACACTTTTTAAAATTTCAGTCTTGAATTTGAGGTGCTCATCATTTTTAACACATAAGATCTCCTGCATTCTATTAACAGGTATTGATGTGTGCAAATTCTGTACCATTTAATTGGATAGTAATATTAAACTAGAAACCAAATAGTGAAAGAATTTAAAGTCAACATACTTCAGCAAAGTGATCACTTCACCTCCTCATCCAACAACCTTCAATAAGCCATCATAATAACTGTTAATAGAGAAAGCAGCTAATATAGAGATGTGGAAATTTTACTTAAATAATATGAAAGTGAAAAACTATGCCCTCTGGACGATGTGTGCAATTGGCCACTCCACTAGGATGATCACTCCAGAGCATTTGCAGAAAGCACTGATCTGGGACACGAGAATTCCTCTATAATATTTTGGAATCGAATTTGCTGCATTTCTCTTCAAATGGTTTGCTGTAATTGTGACACGTCATAAATGCACATTCACACCTATAGATCCCTAAATTTTTATTTTGTCTACAAGTTAGTAATAGTAGAGAATTCATGAAGATTGTTTCTTTTAAAATCATCATCATCCAAAAATGTTATAGAAAGTGTGTTTGGCTAGTAAACTATACTCTACAAATTTCGTTAGATATGAAATAGTGTCTAAGCATCTACAACATCACTATAAAGGAGAATTTTAAAAGGAGATATATAACTAAACTATTATTGGGACTATAAATAAATGATAATTGTCAAAGTAAACATTTATGTCTAAATAAAGGGAGTGAATGAGGTTTCAAGGGGTAAATCCAGTTAAAATTTTAACAAACAATTGGATAAAAAAGTTATGGTTCATATATACAATGGCATATTGCTCAGCCATTAAAAACATGAAATCCTACCATTTGCAATGACATGGATGGACCTAGAGGTTATTATGCTGAGTGAAATAAGTCAGAGAAAGATAAATACCATATGATTTCACTTATATGTAGAATCTAAGAAACAAAAAGAACAAACTGATCAAAAACAGACTCACAAATATCGAAGGCAATTTGGTGACAGAGGGGAGGAGAGTTGGGAGGCTGGGAGAATAGGGTGAAGGATTAAAGAAGTGCAAATTAGTAGACGATAGACGGTCACGGGGATGGAGGGTACGACATAGGAAAAGCAGTTAGCATTAACATGTTGGCTAGGTAGAAAACCAGAGGAGAGAAGGAGCAATTAGGGGGATCATTTTATAAACTATATAAATGTCTAACCAGTGTACCGTATACTAGAAACTAATAAAATAAAATTTTTTAAAAAAAAGATTGGCAACCTGTGTCCTACAAGTCAAAGAAAATTTCACTGACAAGGGCTCCTGTTGAATAAAACGAGTCCCTTGCTCTCCTCTTCCTTCCTTGGAAGGGCTGTCTCTTGCCTGCTGCCTCCGTCACGGGTTCTGGTCCCTGGCCCACTTGGGAAGTGGCAGCCGAGGCCAAATCACAAGTGCCTTGGCATGCTACTTATAAAAGACAACTCTTCCCAGAAATAGAACTGGACGCTGTTTGGATGAATGGATGGAACGATGGATTAATGGGTGGGTGGGTGGATAGAAGGATTGAAGGATAGATGGATGGATGGATGGTTGGATGGATGAATAGATGGATGAATAGATGGGTGGGTGGGATAGAATTTCACATAAGATTTGAAGAAATATTCAAGGCTTCTCTTCTCTGCTCAAGTAAATATTTTTGCCATATTTTCTCTGAAACAACATATAAATTAATCCTATTTTCTCACAAAAGTAATGTGTCACACTCTTTAAAAAAAGAAAGAAGCCTAATGCACAAAACACAATATTTACAAGCATATGTAAGAATGAAATCAAACTATAAAAAGTAACAAACATTAAGGGAAAAAATAGTTTATATGACGCCATGAATCTGACAGTATAATTCTGCGTTTCATAAGTAATTTCTTATTTCTCTTGTGATTTCTTCTTTGATCCATTGGTTGTTTAAGTGTTGTTTTAATTTCCATGAATTTATGAATTTCCAGTTTTACTTTTGTTATTGATTTCTAACTCCATCTCATTGTGGTTGGAAAAGATACTTTTAATGATATTTACCTGTTTAATTCTATGGATTCGTGGCCTAATATATACTCTATCCTAGAAATGTCCTGGGTGCACTTGAAAAGAATGTGTATGCTCTTGTTGTGAGTAAAGTATTCCATATATTTGGCTTTTTGTGTTAAGTCTTCTGTTTCCTTATTTATCTTCTGTTTGGTTATTCGACTAATTTTGAAAATGGGATATTGTTATACAACTGTCTATTTATCCTTTCAATTTTGTCAGTTTTTGCTTCATATATTTTGATCGTTCGTCACTAGGTGCTCTCCTTTAGCTATTATTTACATGGACTATCTTTTTTCATACTTTTACTTTCAATCTGTTCGTGCCTTTGGATCCGAAGTGAGTGTCTTAGACACAGCATATAGTTGAATTATGTGTTTTCGTCCATTCACCAACTCATGACTTTTAACTGGAGAGTTTAATCGCGTTACATTTAAAGCAAATCTCCGTGATTAGTAAGGACTTATTTCTGTCATTTTGCTATTTGCCTTTTAGCTTTTTGGTCCCTCATTTCCTATTTTACTGCCTTCTTTTGTGTTTATTTGATTTTTTTATTGTGGAATGTTTCAATTACTTTCTCATTTCCTTTTGTTTATCTTCTGTAGAGACTTTCTGTGTGGTTATCATAGTGATTACATTTAACGTCCTAAAGTTATAACCCTCTAATTCAAATTTATACCAGCTTATCGCCAATAATAATAATAATAATAAAATGCTCCTTTACATCTACACTCCTTTTAGTTGTTAATGGCACAGAATCACATCTTCATGTATTCTGTATTTAAAAACATAAATTAATCATTCTTTTAAATGCCCTCTTTACTCAAATTGTGTAGAAAACAAAAATTTGGGGCTATAAAAACTAAAGTGACAATGACAGTAGACTTTAATAATTGTTCTTTTTGTAAAATGTATTAGTCTTACATAATATTAAAACAAAAAGAGGACTTACAGACCATTGTACAATAATGCTCACTTTAATAATTTTCCTATGGATTTCCCTTTATGAAATTTTTATTTCTTCATATGGCTTTCAGTTATGTCTGGGGTCCTTTCGCATCACCTGCAGGGCTCTCTTGAGTGTTTCCTGTAAAGTAACCCAAATGGTAATCAACTCGCTCAACTTTTGCTTATCTAGGAATATCTTCATTTCTCCCTCACTTTGAAAGGACAGTTTGCCAGATATGGGATTCAGGCTGGTCTTTTGTTTTTGTTTTACTTCGCTTTTAGCAATTTGTATGTATTAACCCATTGCCTTCTGTCCTCCAAAGTTTCTGCTAATAATTTTATGTGGGGTCCTCTATATTTACGGAGTCATTTCAATCTTACTACATTTGAGAGTATCTCCTTGTTGTTTGATTATAACTTGTTTTGGCGTGGACCTCCTTGATTTCATCCTATTTGAAATTCCTAGAGATTTGGGGGTATTTATATCCATGTATTTAATCAAATTTTGAAAGTTTTTAACCATTATTTCTTCAAATATTCTCTCTCTTTTTCTTCTGGGACTCTGCTGATGCATATATTGGTACACTTAATGGTGTCCCACAAGTTCCTTAGACTGTTCGTTTTTCTTCTTTTTTCTTTCTGTTCTTCAGACGATAATTTCAGTTTTTCTACCTTCGAGTTTGCTCATTCTTTCTTCTGACTGCTCAAATTTGCCTTTTAATCCCTCTAGTGAATTTTTTAATTTCATTATTCATTTCATTATTGTGCTTTGCTGCTCCAGAACTTCATTTTCATGTCTTTTTAGGTTTTCTAACTCTTTATTTATATTTCCATTTTGTTCACATATTTTCTTGGCTTTGCTTTCTCCATATCTCCTTTTAGTTCTTTAAGCATCTTTAAGACACGTTTCTAATTTCTTTGTCTAGTATATTTGCTATCAAGTCTTTTTAGGGACAGTTTCTGTTGGCTTTTTTTCCCCTTTGAATGGGCCATACTTTTCTGTGAACTTTTGCTCAAAACTGGACATTTTAACCTAATATGCTAATTTTAGAGTAGGTAGGTTCTCCACCTACCCCAGAGTTTGCTACATTTGTTTATTGCTTTTGTTGTTTGTTTTTAATTGTTGCAGTATGTCTCTGTGTTGAGGTTCAGCTTAAATTTAAGGTTTTCTCAAGTCATTTCTGAGCCTTGCCCTGAGCATCCACCGTCACGAGTTACCCTTATATATGCATTTGGTTTTGAAAGTCCTAGTTGTTAGTCAATATCTGGCTCCTAGAAGGGAGATAAAGAAAAAAGCGAAGGGGGAAGGGATAAGAAGGGTGCTGGCCCTTTAAATCCCTTGGAAGTCATTTTCCAAAGGAGGAGGAGGGACTTGCAACAGTGGGGAGAGGTACAACAATGATGGCTGACTGCCTCCCTTTCTGCACCTCTGTGATCAGAAACACCAATCTGTGATCAGAGCATGTGGCTGATCACATGGCTGAGGGGTGAAGCTACTACTGCGCAAAGAGCTAAAATTAACCACGATTTCCAGTCCACGCCTTCCCCTGGAAGTTGCAAGCCTTCAGTAGGGTCCAGAGTTCCAAAACAGTTACGTTAGGTGGAGTCTGCCGGTATGACTGTTGTCTGGGTGGGGAGACAGAGTCCTGATACTTCTCTGCCATCTTCTCAGAATCATCTTTATCAATGAATCTCTGTGTAATGAATCACTCTTTAAATTTTATATTCTTTCACTAATGAATATTTGTTAGGTAAGGGAAAGCGTGAGGATTTTTGAGCTTTATTAGATTTGGAGGAAGATGAACGAACACCCACCTCGAGCAGAGTAAACAGACAATAGCAACAGCATTGAAAGGGTGAGTGGGAAGCATTGGGAGGTCATGTTCCTTTGCTTTGTCTGGAATTCTGTTAGCATTAAGCACACACACTGCTAGGCAGTCGTGTCTGTTTTTTATTAAAACAATTTAAAATAAGTAAATCAGTGCTTATTAAATGAGATTTTAATAGACCAAAAATGTTTGAAACATAGAGGCAAAGGGTGAAAATAGACATACATTGGTAATGAAAGGATGAGGAGTCACTGTTCTAGAACTTTTATTAGTCTTAATGAATTTTCTAATTCAAAAAAATACCAATCACATTTTGTACTAAGATACAGTTACCTGCTGCACATGCCTGGGTAGTCATTGAAGATTACAGAATTTTAGAACGAGAAAAGACTTTAGAGATTAGTTTTATTTGGTTGGTTGACTTTAAGTCGGATAGTTACTACTTGAGAAATTCAGAAATATTTTCTTTGAAAATAGGCATCACAGTGGAAAGCGTCTCATTAAGTTAGAGGAAACAGCATATTGGTGTGTGTCATTGTGGAATATTTGTCTATGCTGTGTGCTCCCTTTAGATAATGATAAAACTACGTGAGGGTCATTTAGCATCCATCTGTAATACTTTTAAAGAGCATTTCAGTTTAAAACAGATTTTGAAAATTATACTT
Source organism: Rousettus aegyptiacus (assembly GCF_014176215.1). Taxonomy (NCBI): domain Eukaryota; kingdom Metazoa; phylum Chordata; class Mammalia; order Chiroptera; family Pteropodidae; genus Rousettus; species Rousettus aegyptiacus. The sequence goes on along the minus strand of NW_023416285.1, from coordinate 87,336,390 downwards.
TGAGCTAATGCATAGACTTTCTGAAAATGCCTGTGCAGCCCACCAAAAGATGTCTAATAATCTTCAATTTAAATTTTCCAAAAGAAAATGAAAAAGGAGCTTTCAAAAAGTAATCAATTTTTCCATAGGTAAAAGTACCAGTGGTTTTAATGAGAAAAATCAAAGTTAAATTTATTATGTAGTTATTTAGATTTTTATATTTTCTGCAGTACTTTTAGAATAAAGGCTATTAATCTTGTTTATTGAACTATAAATTAAAGCACAATTATGAATATATTTTTAATCATTAATAGTATGGCTTTTTCATCACCCAAATAAAGAGCACTCAACTTCCAAACTGTGTGTCATGGAAAAGAAAAGTTGCACAAGAAGTAAAAAAAGATCCCACGGTACTTTATTAAAAATATAAATATCCCTTCTAAATGAAAATGCAAACTTAACAGAGTACACACACGAATTTCCTGACAGCCATGTTGTCCGTTCAGCTTCTACAGATGACAGTGCAGCCGAGAAGAAAGGGGGAACCCTGCATGCTGGCCTCATCGTCGGCATCCTCATCCTGGTCCTCGTCGTAGCTGCAGCCATCCTCGTGACAGTCTACATGTATCACCATCCAACGTCGGCGGCCAGCATCTTCTTTATTGAGGTTAGTGTGAAGTGTCACACATTAAAACCATGCTAGCTGACAGACTCTCTCCATTTGCCGACCCTACCTGTATTTAATATTTAGAATATTTATCCATTTTGCCGTTGTGAGTTGGCCGATTCGGCACACTCACGTGCACACACGCACGTACATACACACACGCACATGTACTGAGAGACTGCTTTCATATGGTGAGTTGTCACCTCATCTCAGAACCTTTTAAAGAAATAGCCTCTCTTGCCTTTTACAGATCTAAAGGAAAATAGAAACCATACTTTTTTTGTCCTATTATACCACGTATGTTACGCAGCTGTTCTTCTGATTCTAGAAGGAAATGCAGCATATGCTGGAGGCTGAAGGACTTTGCTTAAATCAGTTAATCAATAAATGCTAATTGAGTACTGGCTAGATGCATGGTGTAGTGGAGTGGGCCTGCTCTCAAAATGCTCACAAACTAGGGAAAAAATAGCTTGCACTATAAAGTTAGCAGGTATAACAATAAGATAATGAGATGTGCCGTCAACATTCGGTGTGATGTGTGTATACGTGTGCATTTATTTATATATAAACGTGCACATACACGCACTCATACAAACACAGAGAAAGCACCCTGCTGTATCAGTATTGTTTTCATGGACAGAATGTAGATTTAGGGTCAGTGCCTGGGAGCTGTCAGGTGAAGGACAAGGGACTCTGTGTAAAGGGCCAGAGCCAAACCCTGATGACCAGAGGGCCTGAAACTGGGAAGCCTGGAGGCCACAGGACAAAGTCGGTGTGACCGAGTCACCTTCCGGCCCCCAGACAATTGGGCCTCCTGGTCTCCTTCTCTTGGCAGCTTTCATTCCGGCATCTTAACGGGGCCACTGCTCTTCCAACTCCAAATGACTGCTGGAGCAGTAAAGGAAGGTTTCTCCTCATAGTTTCAAACATGTCAAGTTTAAATCTTTTCCAGTTCATTGGTTGATAAACAGAAGATTGCTTAGAGTTTCGTTCACTTGTTGAATGAGAAATTATAATGCCTTTTAAAGTACAAGTCGAAATTACTTCTGTCTTCTGTAAGAAGGAGAGGCGCATGCAAATCAATTAAGTAATTGTTCAAAAGCCCTGAGTGGCTCCCTCCTGTCTGTGGCATAAAGTACAGCTCCTTTAGGTTGGCATTCAAGGCCTTGGCAAGCTAGATCTAGTCTGTCTTTTCAGTCTTAATCCCACGGCTCCCCGACCTGTACTTGGCACTGCCATCACATTTCACTCTTTGCCCTGCTCCGTGCGCACCCCACACTCTCCATGCCACCAAGACGTTGCTCGTCCTGTTTCTTCCACCAAGAATGTCCTCCACTTCCCCCTCAATTCTTGAGTTCAAGACGCAGACAGCCTTCGATGACATGTAACCCGTAAGCTTCCCCGGACCACTTCTCTGTCTGGACAGCTGGACATAATCTTTATCTGCTGAGATTCTGTTCACTGTAACACAGTTGTATCTTTCTCTGTCATTTATCTTTCTGTTCTGCATTAGAGTTAAATATTTACATGATTAATTCCACCCTGCAGACTTTTAAGTTCCTTACCATTTGGAATAAGTAACTTAAGTTTCTTCCAAACAAGAGGTATCCCATTAATATTTTCCAGGGGGGGCGGAGAACGGGAGACAATAAATATACAAGGACAAAAATTCCACATATGACATATTCCAGAAAGATTGTCCTTGTTTAAAATCCTAAGAATGGAGAAATTATCAGGCATTGCATTTAGTCGGAAAGCCGTTACTAATTTTTGTTAACATGCTGGATTTTCACGGAAGAGAATAGAAAGCTCACATGAGGTCGTGGATGCATGCCTCAGAGAGCCGACGAGTGACGGGCTGTAAAGCTTCAGTGACTAACCAGACAAGCAGGCTGCCACCGCAACCCCTCACATAGTTACGCCTTTTAATACACTGCTCAGTGTATTTTCTAACATCATGAGAAAGAAGATACTGTAAAGCATCTGATGGCGATGGTATTACTGCAAATTTACATAGTGCAAAAGACCCACTTTACACCAATCACAGTTCACAGCAATCCCGACATGAACACAAAGTGACACTGTAGAATAGCGAAAGTATTTTTTTTTGTCATGTGTCTTTTTGAATCAGTCTTATTGTTTTATAACCAGAGCCCATGTGTTCATATGTGTGTGCGTGTGTGTGTGTATTTACACATACTTGTATTTATATAGTGTCTAGAGCCTGAAGGACTCTTGGAAGTAATTTTGCCCTCTCCCCTCATAACACAAAGGAAGAGACTGAGGCTCCGGGTGGTGGAATGACTCTCCAAGGTCAAAGAGCCTCAGTTCTGGGAAGAACTGCCATGTTTTTCACACTCAGGTGAAGCAGAATCATTCTGCAGGTTCCCAGCTTTTCTACTCTTTGCCTTTTTCCTTCCAACTGAGTCAATTAACCTACCAGTTTCTACTTAACCTACCAGTTTCTACCAGATCTAGCTTGCCAAGGCCTTGAATGCCGACCTAAAGGAGCTGTACTTTATGCCACCGACAGGAGGGAGCCACTCAGGGCTTTTGAACAATTACTTAATTGATTTGCATGCGCCTCTCCTTCTTACAGAAGACAGAAGTAATTTCGACTTGTACTTTAAAAGGCATTATAATTTCAATTAACCTACCAGTTTCCCTTCCCCTCTGACCCCCTGCTGTCCCCATGCGGCTCACAATGGCTGGTCGGTGGATGATTTTTGAAGGTGATATTATAACTTTCCTACTAGGAAAGCTGACCTAAGACAAAACACAGATCCACAATGACTGTGGTTAGTGACACTCCAGACCTGTGATTTTAAAGGTTTTGAATTACCAGTTAGAGCTTCTAGCACATAAAGAGATGAAGTTTACCAATATAACGTAAATTGCTTTTTATGTTCCATATTATACTGCTGTCTAATTTTTAACTAAAAGTGATGTGATGATTTTTTGCATTATGAAAGCAGTATTTATTCATTATAGAAAATTTGTAGAAATGTAAAAGGAAGAAAAAGTGAAGTCATTGATAGTCCTAAAGTGCAGAAAGAATCACTCTGTTTTATGTTCTTCTGGAATTCGTATGTGCATAATTTGATATTTTCCCATTTAATAGAGTTATGATTTCACTGAAATGCAAATTAATTTTCTTTGTTTTTCAAATAACATTTTTCTATCTTATTATGAATTCTTTGTAAACGTCATTTTAAAGGCTATATACTATTCCATTCAGCATTTACTCGGTAGCTTTATATCTACTACTTCTTAGGCTAAATGGTAATTCAGAAAGCACCGAGAGCCTGACATACCTAGAAGTCACAAAGAAACTTATTTCAACCGATTTAAGACTGTGTATTAGTTTTTTATTGCTGTTGTAACAAGTTACCATGAACCTAATAGCTTAAAACAGCACATACTTACTACCTTACAGCTCTGGGGTTCAGAAGTCCAAAATTAGTCCACTGGGCCAAAGTCAAGGTTTCATCAGGGCTGGTGCAGTCAGGCTGCTGCCTAGTGGAGGCTTCTGGCTTTAGCCGCCATTCTTAGCTGCTGGAGGCTACACGCGCTCCTTGGCTCCCGGCCCCTTTGCCACTTCTACTACTCACCCTGACCCCACTGCCTCCCTCTCATAAGGCACCTGGTGAGCACATTGGGCTCACGTGGATAATCTAAGATACTCTCCCCGTCCCAAGGTGCTTAATTAAATTACATCTACAAAGTTTTTTTGCCATATAAGGTGCCATTGACTGGTTTTGACTGTTAGGTCAAGGACATCTGTGGGAGGCCCTCGTTCTTCCTACCACAGACTGCATCAAATGCAATGCACATCACATCCCACTCATTAAATTTTGACGCACACCATTGGCCATAAGAGACATCCCAGTTTCCATGATATTAAAACTTGATCCAATGCGTATCTTGCGTATTTCACAATGAAATCCAGACTGCATTGAACACTTGTAAGAATTAGTTCCTGTGCTGGGCACTGTGTAGACTGTGTTAAACCTGAATGACTTTGCCCTGGAGTGGATACAACAGAGTTCACGCAACCAGTCTTGTATTGTGGAGCACTGGGGCTCTTCTCATTTTTTTGTGATTATATTTAGCACCATTAAAAGCATGATAATTATAACAGCAAACATTTATTAAAATCACTAGCAGAAGCGATTTATGCTTACTACCTCATTCTATCCTCATGAGGACCTCTGAGACACTAAGACTATCTCCCTGTCATAAAGGAAGAAGCTGAGTATAGAATTTAAGTAACTTTCTCAACATCACGCACTTAGTCAGAGGTAAGATCGGGATTTGAGCTGAAGCTCTCCAGAGACCATATACCCTTACCCACTAGGCCATGCGGCCTCTCACGTGGAAAGGATATTTCTTTATGCACTATAGGAAGAAATATAGAAATATGTATATACCTATGACATATCTTACATGCTTAGAAGAAATTCTCAAAAGTAGAATCGAGGGAAACAAAGAAAGAGGTTAAAGATACTTAATAAATATTGCCAAAATCATGGCCCGAAGATGTATACCAATTTACTTACATAGCTATCATTGTCTATTTATAGTGATGATAATAACACTGCCTATTGTGTTTTGTTCTTGCAGAAAATATGCATTAATTATTATATATTTTATGGGCATACACTCTTCTTCATGTGAAATGTTTACATGGTCTTTAGTTTTTAAACTTTTTAAAAATAGGAAGGAAATGAGGTAAAGTGGGAATTAAGACCTAGAAATACATTCTTAATGTGACTAAATGCAACGTAATGGCTAAAATCAAGAGAAAAATTGATGACAATGAGGAGGCTTTGATCATAAAGCATGTACTGTAAAATTAAACAATAATTGAATACACTATTTATACCCCTTAAGTTCACATACAAGACCAGGTACAAAACTTCTATTTCCTAAGACATTCAGTCTTCACTCAATCTGGCATAATAGTCTCTTTTTCATGAACTTATCATCTGTATTTTTCCATCTTCCTCTTTATATCATACTCTGATTTTCTTTGACTTTTTACCAGATGGCTTTCATGTTACGTTTACCTGTCTAGCATTTCTCAGTACTTTTCAAAAAGATACCTGATTTTGACCAAAATCACCATATTATACAAGAATGACTAACATGCTCTAAAATCTTTTTTATAAATTAAGTTCATTATCTTGAAACAAAATAGAAAACACATTTAAATAAGCACATGCTCCTTAATTTTTAATAGATTTTGATGGAGCTAATATCTCTTTAATTCTTTGGAAGAATTAAATATGCCTTAGGCTCTACATTAAATTCAATGTTTGCTGGGCATTTCTAGGCATAAATTCTGTGGTTTATAATAAATTTTAGTGTTGCATTTATATGGGTTATAGAGATAAACGTTTCCACTGTTGAATACTATCACATAACACTATTTAAGATTTTTAAATAAAATATATTAAATGTAACCTAATTGAAAGGCAAGAAAATAATATTCTAAAGTGCTAATCATATAAAAATAGATTCCCATAAAAAGATTCTATGGGGACCAGAAATAAAATAATTTAGACTAGCAAAGTTAATAAAATAATTCATTTTGAACACTGCTCCTGATTTTTCTTACTATTGTAAACAACTGTTATTTAGACATTTATGTGGAGATTTAATTGTTCTACATTAATATAAAAGTAGAGGAGTGGATATGACCCTAATGATAAAGGTGATCAATACCTCAAAACATAGAGTATGAGTAAAATATAGGAAATTTTTTCTTTTTTTTAGTAATAGAAAAGTAAAAACTAAGAATCTTCTTCTTCTTGTTGATGCTGCAAAGTGATACAGGAAGCATCCTCAGAAAGAAAGAGATCCATACAAAGAACTCATTTAAAGATAGTAGAGAAGAAGGCAAAAATGACAGGAACAATGCCCCTCGTGTTTCTGGAAGGCACTGTGGAGGTTGCCTTTAAATGGGATTCCTTACCCTGAGTGTTGGAGGCAATGCAGGGTACAGAGCTGTGCTGTCATTGTGTGGTGGCAACCAGCGCTGTGTAGCCATTCATGAAATGGGGCTCGTCTCAGATGACACGCATGTAAAACCCATGCCAGATTTCCAAGTTTGAATACAAAAAAAAAAAAAGTAATATGTCATTGATTTTTATATTAATTGCATGTTAAAATAAAAATATCGTTAGTATATTGGGTTAAATAAAATATATTATTAAAATTAATTTCACTAATTTTTACATTTTAAATGTAGCTACTAGACAAAATTTTGTATGTGGCTCACACTGTATTTCTATTGGACACTGATGGTTATAAAGAAAACCTTGCAGCGAAAAGGGGATTAGAAAGAAAGTGTGATTCGCTCCATATTTTTGGAAAGTAAAAAACCAAATGACTTTCAGCACTGGGGAGAAGAGGAAATGAGAAGCTTGAGGAGGGAGAGGACTGACTGAGCTATCTGATAGGTTGACCGATCATTTATTCTTTCATTCAGAATTGTCAAGCTCCTGTTATATGCCAGATACCCAGGGTACAGACATAAATAAAGTGGGCAGGAAGGGATGTTTGCCCTCATGGAGTTTATATCCCAGTGGGCAGAGACAATGATAAACATATCCACCTAGGTAAGGCTTTCAAGTTGAACATTTAGTTTTATGAGAGACAGTCTTTATAAAACACTTGATGAAAATGTTATCTATTTTGAGCAATAAATTGATACTATTAGTCAGATAACCGACGATATAAAAGTTTGTGATAATATTGGTGCCCAAACTTGTAATTTGGTAGTGAGATTATTACTACTACTATTTTATCATTTAGGACTTTTTATGGGGCTCTGGATATATATTTGTAATAAAATAAAATGAAGTTAAATAAAATAAATACAACTACTCTCTAAAACAATTTAATTTCATGAAGGACAAAACAGTTTCACCATTCTTAAGCTGTGCGTACCGATTTTGAGTTAGAAGTCCTGTGATGGTTTTCACGTTAAAACCTGAACAAAACTATCTAAATACCAGTCATTGTTCATATCATGCTTTAAATTCTTATTATTGCCAGGGGACCAAAACTATCTGCCTTCGGTGTAAGTCTATTAGCAGAATCATAGGACAGCAAAACAAAAAGAAACCTCTGCGGGGATTCCGTAACTTTCTTGAATAAAGTGTAAGAATTCCCCAAGTATCTATCACACATACATTTCCTTTGGGGTTTTATGTTTTATCTTAAATACTTGTGCGAATTTCGCATTCAACTCTCTAATGTAGACACATTTGTTTGATAGAAAAAGAATTCCTCCCAGCCTTCTATTAAAGTTAACATTCCAAAAAATGATTCTTATCTCTTCTGTAACTTAGTACATCTCTGGCATCCCAGTTGCATAGTTATAGATGCTATAAAATCTAGATAAATTCAAACCAGCAGGGCCTTCTCTGTTCCAGGAACCTAAGTGGGAGGTGTCCTTTTTACACCTCCGTTGGACTTAAGTTCAGTGAACAAGTAGAAACCAGAGAGGGCGAAACAGTTCTCTTCAGTCATGTGACACCTAGTTTCAGAGCGGAGACGTGAGCTCTGCCCCTGCAAGTTGTGCTGTTCACCGCTCCAGGGATTCCCCCACCTTAACAAATATCTGTAGGGAACAAGGACCCATGGAGATAGATTATAATTAAAGAAAGACAGGCAGCTGTGGCCCTCAGCTTTTCCTGGCAGTCGGTAGGACTGTGCCAGGAAAGCAGCCAGAGGGAAAAAGCCAGGCAAGGATTCAAAGGCTGCTGCTGGGAGAAAACAGTGTTTACTAAAAGTCTGGCATCTTACTTTGCAGCTGCTGGATAAATAGCATTTGGGAGTCAGGCAGACATGATCCGTTGCCTAACCTGTATAGTAAATACAGAAATCGTTTCATAGATCCACGGATCTTTTTTTTTCTTTATCTTGAAGTCATGCATTTTTTATAACCGAGTTTTGCCCTTAAGGTATTCCTTAGTCTTATTTCGGTTTTAAAGAAAACTCAAGGAAAAGCTGATTCATTGAGACAGGATATTTCTAATTTTTATTTCTTAGAGGAGGCAAAAGATGGCATTCACTTTTGATGAACTGTTATGAGGAAGGAAAGATCAGACTGAACCTTACTGAAATGGTTTGACACCCTCGTTGAAGAAGCTGTTTTATTAGATGGCAGCTTTCCAGGAACAGAGCAAAATATAGGCGGAAATAGGTGAAACTGGTATGCTTTCAAAAAAATAAAAGACACTGAATGTCTGGTTTTCTTTCCTCACTTTCTGTTCTAAGATGCTGGAATTTTATTCACGTGCATCACTGAATGTTTTTGAGACATCGGTTCAAGTTCATGGTGATTCCCTTATGTAATGTAATCACCAAAATAAGATTTCTTTTACATATGTCATCTTTAATGTACTCTTGTGGATGACATATTTTAATTTAAATTTATAAAACTAAAATGGTGTTTCTATTTTAATGAAATATTTTCTTCCCTACATCAGGAAGAATCATTAAAAATACTGAATAAAATATTTAATATTTCACTGAGTCCTCTCTGCTCTAATTCCTTCTTAATTACCATTCCCTAATTTATTATTTTTAATGGTACATAAGGCCATGAAAAAAAATGATCTATATATACTTATTTTTTACACATGTATAATATATCACAAAGAAGTTCTTTAAAATGAAAGACTCAAGTATATAAATATATAAAAACCTACAGAGCTGTAATTCACTTAAGTATCTGTAAACCTGAATGATGTCATTTTAAGTACATGATATATGTTTTAGTCCCTTATCAAGGACTTCTCAGAGCACGGTTAAGCATGCTCTGAGAGGATGAGCTAGACTGAATTTAAGGTTCATTCTGTCTAAGTCTAGAGTATTCTCGCACTCCCCACCTCCCCCATAAATTTGTATGTTTCAGAAAGAAAAATAACAAAGGAAATTAAAGGACATGATTGCGCATGCTTACAGTTTTTGAAAACACCTTATTTTTTCAGTAACAACGTGAAAAATTAAAATACATCCCCGTGCAATAAGGAGGACTATAGTTTTCCTATCCTGAGAATATAATTATTTATGAGGCAATACTCTGAGGCAGGGGTAGGGGAGAACCTATCAACCTTTCACCTTGTAAGGAAGTTGGTAGTATTGGGTAACACCTTAGATTTCATAGAAGACAAGCAATGCTCCAGTTTGTCTTCAGTAGAAAGTCTACATAAAAACAAAGGAATTTATCAGGAAAGGAACAACTGATGTAAAGTGCCTGAAACACATCTTTCCCAGTGAGTGAAATAGAAGGACGTAACCCAGAGATATAAAGTGCTAGTTTTTGCTTTCTCTCATAGTCCTCTCCACAAATGACTGTTAAATTTTACTGAAAGAAGTTGAAAGATAAATATGTATGCTTTCTTTAAATACATAGAAGCAAAGCATACTTGGCATTTTCCGTTCAGAAATGAACTCCTCTGTATTTTTCTATCTCCATCTTTTTCTTCCTTAAACTATTCTGAGACCTTTTGGTAGAATAGGTAAGCCCTGGCCACTCAAAATCACATCTGCTACTCTGTTTCCTTCATTCATACTTTGCCAAGCAGCTTTAAGGAATTTTTAAATATTTGCATTCAAAAAAAATTGTTCTGAAATTTACGTTGGCACTTTCTCCATTTCTATTTTACTTAAATCTGTTATCATTAGTGTCTTCTTATTATAGTCACTGCTAATGAGCAAAGTGCTCTTTTCTTCTCACTCATTCTCTTAGCTGCAGCAAACACAGAATTCATGCAAGTTGAAACTCCTGTGTGCCAATAAATGATGCAGCTGAGTCACATTGCAGACAGGTGCAAATTTGTTTTCCTGACACAGAAAGATCTCCAATCATGAAGAGGAGGAGCTAAGGGCGGCAGGGTGGTCGCAACTAGTTAGTTTTCCTCCATGAATTTCCTCTTAAGGAAATAAATCATTATCTGTTATTGACCTCCAAACTACAGACAGATAAATATTTACCTTGCCTTACCGCCTTCTTGAGCCTACTATATAAATTCATTTATTCATCTCAGCACATGATTTAATAAGCACTTATATTTTCTTTGATGAAAAGTGGGTATAATAATATTCTCAATAATGTTTTTATTTAAATCAGTTTAGTAAGATTTTATTGTAATAAATTATATGATTTAACGGTAAAGCAAAAAGAATCTTTTAAATATCAAAAGCTAGTATTGATGGAAGATTCTAGGAAGTCGATATTGAGCATAGCAGCATACATTTTTTTATTTTCCAAAATATCCAGATAAAAACAGAACAACTAGATATCAAAATCTGAACCCTATAGACAACATCTATAACAAAACTAGCTGATAACTTATGTCCAAATATAGATATGAACCCTCAAATACAGCAGGTAATAACAAACCACTAGTATCCACAAATCCTGAATCTTGTCAGCATCTGTATGAGAGAGAGCAAAAGGAAGTAAAGAGGTGCATCCAGCAGGCCTGAAAACAGGAGAACCACGAAGTAGCCAATAGTCGTTGACTGGAAAATATAAAGACTAAGGTGAGAATAGTAGCAGAAAATGGGAAGGGCATGTGCCAGGTCCAGTTACAGGGAGGTTCATATAGAAGTTGAGGAGGGAAATAGAGTCAGGGAAGATCTGAAAGCAGGCTGTCATTTTTCATGCAAATGAAGAACAGCAGAAGAGGGAACTCTGAAATTACCAGCTCTCCTTCTAAAAGTTCAGAGAAATTAAAGTCACATAGAAATAGGCAAAAGAGAATTTTGGATGTGAAATCCATTGCAAAAACTATAAAGAGAATAAAGGGCAGAATAATATCCCTACAGACAAAGCATATCAGAAAAACATGCTTTAAAATACCTAACAAAAACTAAAGTACCATTTCAAAAATAGCTAAAAAGCATTAAGAAAATGATCCTAAACATTAAAGAACAACACAGATCAACATTAGATAAACTTACAATGGTGGCGAACATCCTCAAGAATTAGAAATAAAAAAGTCATTTACAAATGAGGAAGAAGCTGAAATAACAGAAGAGCAAATGAACACCATACTTAATGCCTTAGAGAAATAGTAAGTTAAAAATAAGAAAATTTTAAAAGTGAAAAGAATTGAAGGAGATAAAAGATTTGAGAGCTAATGACAAATATTTTAAGATTTGCAAAAAGGATCTAGCATATGGATCTCCTCCAACAATAAGAACCCCTAAAGAAGGAAAACAAAGCAAAAGAAGAATACATTGAATACCATTAACTGTAAATTTTTTAAGTCCATGAAACTTAAAAAGAAGAATCTAAGCATTGAAAGAAAATACTGTGCACCTGAGACTGTTGAGTAAAAACAACCAACGTTAAGGCACATTCTAGTAAAATCACTGCGTGATTCTATGTTCACTTAATTAGAACATTTGACTTACAAGGGAATATGAATTAGATCATCATCAAGCTTTTTGATAGCAATTTTTTGTGCCAGAGGAAAATGGGGTAACTCTATTAAAGAAAATGTAGGCCAAGATTTTATATCCAGCGCAACTGGCCCGTAAGTATGAAGGGAACGGTAAACTACTGTCAACATGCAAGAATTCTGGCAGTGTTGTTCTCATGAACCACTTCTGAGAAATCTGTCAGGGAAGAGCTTCCGGTAAACAAAATGACGAGAGAGATATCAAACAAAGACTGGTGGACTCAGTTTAGCCTTCTAGTGCCACTCAGAATACATCAGTACACTTTCTCCCTAGGATCGCCCTTGTGTGTTTGAAGGTGGCTATTGCTGTAACACATATCTCATGTTTCAACTTGTTTCATCTGACAACAGACATTTTATAAGTGTTTGGAAAATGTTTATAATATTTTTTCCATATGTCACTGCATTCATATTTTTTAAATGCAGTTGCTAACATACAGCTAATGTATGTCAGTTATACCTCAATAAAAAAATGCAATTGCTAATTTTTACATGCATATAATTTATGCCATGATTATATATTATATAATATATAAATTATGTATTGTATAATTATGTGCATAATTTATATACGCACATTCTAAGCTGCCATTAGATACACACAGTCCCTAGGGAGTGGAGAGGCCAAGATGGAAGAAGCCCTATCCAGGCACGGAAGGAAGGTGTCTGCCCATAAGAACAGTTATCTTGGACTATTACATGAGCAAGAAAAATATTTCAATTTACTAAGCCATTAATAAAATAAGAAAAGATGAATTGTTAATAGAGAAAATAGCTATCGTCTATTGGATATAAAGCCACATAAGAAAGTCATTAGAATAATGAAAACTCAGGGAAAATCATTGGGCTGGGTGTCTTTTGGCAAACAATATGATTGCACTAGAATTTGTTTAGAAAGAGAGGTATGTAAAAAAGGGACCAGATGGACAAACCATTGAGGATAATGCACAAAGCCAAATCAAAGGAAAACCGAGGTTAAAAATATATTGATAGTAGCAAATTCAAATGTAAAAGCAGTGGAATTGTTGGGGGAAAAAACCGTAATGACAGTAAATTATACAAGAAAGATACTGTTTATAAACAGTACTCTAGGTACCTCTATACTCAGAGTACAGAAAAAAAGAAGGCAAAAAATTATATTTTAAAGAACTAAGCAATAATATTTTTGGATGTAAGTTTTTATTTACCAACTGTAAAATCTATTTAGCAGAATATATTTAGGGGAATTGGAAATTTTTGTATAAGTCCATTTTGAAAATGAAATGATTTGTGCTATTTCAGTGGAGCAAATAGGTTACCAGAGATTATGAGATTTAAAATGTTTTTCTGTTAACTCTGATTAAGGGTGGAACTAACTGATCAGTTCTTTCATGGAACTGACTTTAAAACCAAATCAGGAAGACCTTCCTCACTGTATTTTTTATTTTACTTATTGGTGAACTTTAATAACAATATGGGAGCTTCAGGGCACAGCATTATCTATCTCATTCATTGTCTTTATCCCGAAGGACAAGCACAATGCTTAGTAAATATCTGCTGAACGAACAGTCTCATCTAATATTATCCAAGTGGAACCTCAATAAACAGAATCATGAAATGATAGGAAGTTAAAGGTAGCAGGAAACATAAGAAAAATCAAATGCATTGGATATCTCACATAAGGAGAAATAAAACTCCATTGTCTTGGGGAAAAAAAAGAGTCTGTATGCTTGAAACTAAAAAAAATCTTCAAACTGCAACACTGATGTTATAGGATTTGATACATCAGACATTTTTGATGCTAATCTTATGAGAATATTATAATTAAGTCATCACAGTATATTTTAAATGCATAAAATTAAGTAATGTCATTGATTTTTAAATTGCCCTTTAGAAAATTTATTGGCACATATTTATCATTCATTGAGGCTGACCGGAGGTCATAGGCTCATGCTTGGATACAGGTGTCCACTTTCTCATTTTATACATGAGAACATGATTGACAAGAGATGGAAGTGATTTGCCTAACACTTTAACATTTGACAGTAACAGAACCAGAAACCAGTAAAATGCAGTAGAAACGGTGCCGTGCAAAGAAGGAAGACCTTGTATAAATTCTAGCTTTTAACTTACTAATTTTGTGACTTTTAGTCAATTCCTCAGCCTCTCTGTGTAACCCAAACAGGAATTAAAACCAAATTTGTTGACTTCCAAGAAGCCTTTATCCGCACAGTGTTAAAAGCACTATTTTTTAAAATAGTCATCAGTTTCAGCCAAAAATTGTATTTATTTCCCATCCCTATATTCTTTTCTTAAGCAAATATTGTTGAGTTATCCAAATACTAAGAGGAAGGGGAAAAGAACAAGTGTTCTAAATAGTTCACAAACCTCTGAATATAAAACCATCAACTGTGCAATAAAACAGTCATTTTTATAGGTTCTAATTGGTATATCTTGGACATCTTATTTCTTTTTTTTTAACTTATAAAATGCGTAAACGTCGGAGTTATTTCCAGGACTGTCACCTGGCTCACATAATATCATTAGAATGGCTGTCAGTGCTTCTTTATCGTAGGATGAATGTCTAACACTCTTAACTAAGCTTCTGTGGTAATTACATGAATCTTTGTAAAGGATAGTAATGAATATGGCTGGAGGCCCTAAGGAATGTTTAAACAGCAGTATTAGTCAGTTATAACATTGTATAAAAGCATAACCATAAATGCGTCTGCAGTACCTCTGCAATTGATCTTCTACAGCACGTATTCCTTGACTTATTTTCCTGCCATACTAAAGCTACATTGTTCCCCTTCTCAGAACCAAAATTATTTCTTTAATTTCATTCTCCAGATTAATTTGATAAGAGGTAATATGAATCCAAAATTCCAAAATAAATACATCAAGTTCCTCAGATTTTAAAAAGGTACATCATGATAGGAATTTATTTTTCAATGTACTACCTTAAAGAGGTATAATATGTGCTAGATGCCTTTTAAATTTTTTCTAATACTTTTAAACATAGAGAAATTAAACTCGTCACGAAATACCAATTTAATATGATATGTCTGTGTTGGCCTTGGTTCACTTGATAAGCATTAGTCTAGATCTTCAAATAAATAGTGTCCACTCCTGGGTTTAATGGTGTAGATCATTTTATTGAGCTGTGCCCTCGTCTTGTGATTAAAGGTGAGTTAAAGCACCCAACCACTTAAATAACTGACTCTGCACCATTGCTAAGGTCGTGGCTAATTAAAGCTTGACTTGCCAGCTTTTGTTTGACCTCACTCGGGAACGTACTGATGCTCAGATACAAGTAACTTTACGAGAACAACTTCTTAGGAAAACAGCCAGTCTCATTGTTGCACAGAGCAGCACTAACTCACATTCGACTTTTATTAGAACATTTGCGACCCGAGCAGCATTATCTTGTCTTTTAACCAAGCCACTGTGCAACAGCGAACTGGCCTGTTTTCACATTCATTGCATATCACTTTTCCTCAGAGTAAATTGCCTGTATAATAACAAATTATTTTTCTATTTTAGTAGAAAATAACCATTTATGGCAATGCGGTTCAAAATACCAAATGCAGTATCGGCAGGGTATTAGGAAGTAAGGCTGATGTTAAGGAAGACTGGATTCTTCTCAGCTTGTGTTATGGGAAATCAATCAAAACAAAGCTCATGTTTGTACAGTGCAATTTGGTAAATGCATTTAATGTCACAGAGGGGTATAACTAGGGCAAACATAATCCCATTTTGCCTATACTATCCCAGTTTATATCTGTTGTCTGATATAATTCTCAGTAATTCTCCCATTCACAATGAAAAAATAAAAAATAAATCATGTGGTCACCCTATGTATAATCGTATTTCCCAGTATATTATATATATGGATATATACAACATAAAAGCTTTTAAGGCCAAATAGCCACATATGAATTTAATAATAATAAAACAAACATCAAAGGTATAATCAATGCTGAATAAAGGGTGTAGTCGAGTACTATAAAAGACAGACATATTAGTCAGGGGGAATTTCATTTAAGAGGTCTTAAAAGAGTGCTATGCTGTGCCTAAGCAAAGAGGAAGAAGAGATGACATTTCATATGGGAGAGAGGTATATTATGATTTTACAAAAGCCTTAAGTCAAGGAAGGGCAAGATGAATCGGCTTATTCAACTATACATTAATATCTATGGACAAGTACTAGGAATGACTTTAATGTAGACAGAGGTTAGATGTGACGGGCTTTGATGAACTAACTACCTATGAAATCTGGGCTTGATTCAACAGGCAGGGAGAATCGACGATGTAATAAAGAAATAGAAGTTGAAAATGATGTGGGGAAGGGTGCTAGAGAAAGCCAGAAGACTGAGAGCACCCTCAGAGCAGAGCTAGAAGTCCGTATCAGTAATCCACGTGTGAGGTGACAACTGAGACAAACTAGGACGTCTGTACGAGGAATGGAATGGGGCTAATTCAAGAGCCAGGGGAAGGAAAAAGAACTTAGCAAGTTCATTTGCATAAAGCGTTGTGTCTGAAAGAGCTTCCAATTGACTATCTTTGATTCTCACTATTTCCCCATGAGGCCCGTAAGTATAGGCATTATTATATCCCCATTTTACAGATGAGGTCACGAAGATTCTAAGAAATTAAGCAATTTCCAAAAACTCCTATTAATGGTCAACGTGTGACGGTGTCCTCATTCTATGCATTGCATTTGTGAGGCGAAAAGAAGCAAAGAACATCCCAAAATCCAAAATCTGAGCAACTGGGAAATTAAAGTTTCCAGGCACAGAATTAGAAATGTCAGAAGACAGAGTTTAGAAAGGAAAACGAGGGGAGATTTTAAACAGGTTTGGTCAGATCACAAGTGGACCTCTCAAAAAAAGCAACTGGGGAAAAGGAATGGATTAAGGTGATAAAACAATAGAAATTACAATAGTGGAAGTCGAAACCCAAGATAATAAAGAAGAATGATGTGAGAAAAGAGATTAGAGCATCCGTGGCTAAACTTTAGGACATGTCAACATTTAATGTTTGTCACCCAGGCAAGTAGACGGCTTTAAACGAAAAAAATAAATACAGAAGATGCAAGAGAACAGACCATAGAAAGCCAGCAAAGGGGATATAGAGTCAGGAATGGAGGATAGGAAGCCACGTTCGTGCTCTAGACAAGTCACAGAATAAGAGGAAGAGGGTGCTGGGGACAGTGAAATCATTTTGACCTGTGAGAATGCAGTTGCCAGGGAGGGAGTGGGCACCAAATTTAAAGGGATAAAAAAAAATGGGTTTGTAATGTGAAGGCAGTGGATCCAGCAGAAATACAGTCCTGCAGACATTAGGAAACATCAAATAAAGGGTTTTTCGAGTCCCCCCCCCCCCCCTGATCTAGAGTGCAGGGAAAGAAACAATGAAAGGAGTATCTTAAGTTGCTTGGAAGGAGGGAGAAACTAAGTCACTTCAAAGCAGAGACAGGATTGAGTAGGAAATGCAATTAACTGTGCAGCAGAGAAAGAATATCTTTTATTTCAGATAAGATAAAATGAGTAGATAGATATAAAGGCATTAATGAAGAGGGATGGAAAAGGATTAGCATCTTCTCAATGGCTTAATCTTCTCTGTAATAAAAATGGGTGATGAAACACCAGATTGAGGGCCGGCAGCATGGGTTCGGATGGAATTTGAGTGCATCCTAAGAGTTTAATAAGAAAAATCACCGACTTTCTAATTGAAAGAGTGTGAATCTTTGGGGCTGGTTTAACCTAAGTATGTGACTTTTTCCTACAGTATTTAGGAGTGGATAGGGTCTAGAATAGGAAAATATAGGAGATGAGGATTTATGATGAGGGTGGGAGGACTTAGCCAGGATGGATTGTCAGATAGCTGAGGGAACAGAGAATAGATGGGTTGTAGATGGCCCGCCATGGCGTTCAGGCTGGCAGGAAACTAAGTGACATCTGGGTGCATCGTGAAGACAGTAAGAGGCATCACTCCACAATCTAAAGGACTTGGGAGCATGCCATGCCATGAGGCAGCCAGGCCTGGGAGGTGGCTGTTTGGAGATGAGGTAGAATGAGTAATATAGAGGAGATGAGAGTGGATGTTTTCAAAATGATCCAGGAGGAACCCTGAAGAAGGGAACGTTAAAGCCATTAAAGTTGCTGCATGAGGATAAAGAAGAGCAGGGAACAAAACAAAACACCCAAAAGCTGGGGTTTTCTAAAGCCTTCGGGTGATGCTGCAGATGTCATCAAGTCTCGTTCTGCCCTTTCTGCCCGTGAAGCCATCCCTGATCTCAGATCCACATGAAAGTCCCCAGCATTTGTCATCAAATGCCTTCAGCAGATACTTGCTATTATATTGAGTAATCCAATCTCCTGTATGCGTTTTTAGCTTGTACTATCAGTTAGCTCCTGTTGAAGCATTTGTGTGCAAATATCCTATTTTCCCTAAACATCCAGTAAATGCCTGAAGTTCAGTGCTATGTTTTATATAGAGGTGCATAAGTAGTAATTTTATTGGCTGACAGAAAAGAGTTATTCCCATAAGAATGCGCTAATAGTCGCTATCACCATTTTGGGCAACAAAGTGGCTCATAACGGGCTGAAGTCATAAAAGGAAAGTAGAAAGTCAAGAAGATAGCTCGGCACAACAATCCGGATGCCATGCCCCTTGTGGAGCAAAAACTATAGAATAAGATCTATGCAAGTCAACACAGACACTTCTGTGAGTCTCCCCAAGCATGACACTTTGCTAGACATGGTACAATGGGAAACCAAGGGCGGGCACTGGACGCAGTCTGCCCCAGGTGCGGATCACAAGGGAGTGCACTGTTTGTAGAGAATGGTAAAATTATAACAAAACTGGCTAAATTAAGCTTGGGTTTTTATTACCATGGTGTGCCGGAAATTCTGAGTTAGAAACTTTTGCTGATCTAAGTTCAAAAAAGTTAATTCAGTTATAGTTGGATTGTACTAACATACTATAGTTATAAACTTCAACTTAGCACAGTTTTATTACTTAGCCTTTAGTAAGCATTGTCTTCTGCATGGAGGTTAATTCCAAGAACTCCCAATTACACTCTGCCCCGACAGCAAACTCAGTTTGTACGCATTCATTTAGAGAATAAGTTCATAAGAGTCTGGAATCCTGAGCACTTGTTTTAGGCTTAATAGGGTCTCCAGCCCATATGGCACTACGTGTATCTGTGTTAAACAGTAGATTCAGGATGAAGAACGGTAGCATTGTGATTGTAAATATGAACAGACAGAGCTTACTTCAGTTGGAAGCAAGCAGAAGTCGCTTCAATTCCATTACTGCAAAGTGCCAAGCATTCTCTGATCCTTGTGGATATTTTTTCATTTGGCAGTATTCCTTCATGTGCCTTTTTTTTTTTCCAAATTAATGTATTCTGTTTTCCATTTCTGTACAGTAATATTCATTTGGAATGTTTTTTAGTGGCACGGTTATAGCTATGAAGTGCGAAACAAAGATTTTCACCATTTGCATTTCTTGTTTGGCCATTATTATTATTCATTGTCTTTCACGATTATTACCGAAAATAATATCTTACAGAAGAGGCAGAGGGTACAAAAAGGATTTACTCCAGATGTCAAATATCTTCAACGCACCACTGCTGTGACCATTTCGGAGTTGAACAGGATATAATCCTTGGCCCCAGGACATATAAGCAGAGCAGGACGTCCACACACACTATATGTCTGCATCTGCATAAATAACCGTAACATGGCGCTAAAATGGGACAAGAGATACAGGAATAATACCAGGAAGTGTCCAAGACAGCACAGGAGAATGAAAAGCGACTTCTCATTTATAGGCGGGGTTCCGGAAAGCTTTCTTGGAAATAATGTGAAATGGGTTGTGTTTACCTAAGTAAATATGATGAAGTAAGTGACAATCCAGATGGGAACGGCATAGGTAAAGGCTCCGAGTGGGACACCTGGGGTACAGACACGGAACCAAGAGAACTATGGTTTAACAGTGATTCTCACCCTCGCGGTGCATGACTGACCTGAAGAATTTTTTTCTAATACACCTGTGTGGGCTACAGCCAGAGATTCTGAATCAGTGGGCGGAAGTGGGTCTGGGCATCACTACTTTTTAAAAATCTCCCCAGGAGATGTTATTTTTAGTCAGGTCTAAAAACCACCATGAAAGAAAGGACTGTGGAAGAAAATAATGAACCTTAAGTGTTTGAAATGTATGGCTAAAAGCTATTTCTTCCCACATGAAAGAGTTTGTACTTAATTTAGCAGCCATTGGTGAACTATTTAATTTTTATTTTAAGAGTAGTTTAGCTTTCAGAAGAATCGCACAAATAATATGATAATTCTGTTAACCCCAGTTCGTATAGCTCTTCTCTACACGCTTTGGGACAATTTTCATCTTGGACACGCGCCAACCTCCGGTTATATTAACTAATTCTTCAGGATCATACACGGGGCAATGGCAAGTAGTAATTGCAGCCTGGAGAAGAGGCAGCCGCAGGAGAAGAAGACAGCTTTCTCATGAAGAACAACCAATATCGGATGAGCAGAAAACGTATGAAAGAATGCCCAGGCTGCCCTCACATGTGAGTTAACTCTTGGAATTCTTGACCAGAAGATGGACAAATCAATTGAGTTACTCTTTTTAAGAAAAAAGTGACCTGCAATTCGTGAAGCAAAGAAGCACAGCCACAAACAGGAACAGTTTGTTTTAATTAGATTGCCTGTTTGGCCAGCACCCAGAAACATTGTTTCTCGATTGATAGGGATGCCAAATAAAATACGGGATACTCAGATAAATTTGAATTTCAAATTTAAAAATTTGAGTAATTTTCTAGTATAGTGTTTAAAAGTGACCCATTATTTACTGGAAATTCAAACTTAACTGATGTTTTCTGTATTTTGCTAAATCTGGCAACCCAGACGTGTAACCAAAGGCTGAAACAATAGTCAACACAAAATAAGGAAAATAGAGAATAGTTTATATTCAGAAGTATAAAAAAAGAAGAAATTCCCTTCCCGTGAACAAACTTTATCAAAGCTAAACACGGAAAGTTCACCCTAGCCGTACGAGGTGCTTTAAGTTCCCATGCAGGTCCACGGGAGACGCAAGTCAGAGTGCAGGATTTTTTCTCCTGCTCACTTGTAAAATGTTCCTGTTTGAAGAGGCCTTAGAGAATCATCTCCCTTGCTCTTCAAAGTCTGTGAACCAGCGTGAACCAGCAGCATCAGCGTCAGCAGGGAGACCTTGTTTGAAATGTGGAGTCCCAGGCCCCTCCCCCACCCCAGGCCTACGGAATCAGCATCTGCATTTTAACAAGAGCCTTGTGATTTGTACACACGTCCAGCTTGAGAAACGCAGATTTAGATCTAAAGTTCCCCGAAACACGCTCTAAGCAGGTATAGGATCCATAGGCCCCCTCAGGGCTGTGGGAGAGTGTGTAAGCCAGTCTCTCACAATTAAGAGAGACCTACTCTGTACCATCTGTCTGGGCTACTAGGCAAAGTATATGCGACTTAAACTTTTTTTTTTTAATATATTAAAAAAAAGTTTGGAAAACAATAATCGAAGTCATTTCGTTGTCACGGTGGGGGACCTGAGTGACAGAAAACATGTGACTTTGCCTGAGTCCTATGCCGGGAGGTAGACGGGACAGGGATGCTGTTTAAGTCACCTGATCCCAGCCTCTTTCCACTTGCCCACTGTTCATCGCAGACAGTAGCACTAAACACCAGACATTTCCATTGGACTGTTTGTCAAGGGCCATCGCGCACCACAGGTGTCTCCCAGCTGGGCTTTGAATTTCAAAATCAGTCCCTTGTCTTTCACAGTCCTTGACTGTGCCTGAGCTTTGCCACCCGAGCTTTGAAGAGGGGTCTCCAAGACCCCCTGCAGTTTCACGTGTACAGTGCTAACTGGGGGGACCCTGCAGGTTTGTTTATGGATATTTCAGCTAATTATCTTGCCGCAGACCATTGAGACGGATCTGGATAACTGTTCGATTAACAGTACTGAAGGAGTAATTAGGGAGAGTACCAGATCGCACAGCCCACCCCAGTGCTGACGTATCACCGTGAACATCGACTTCCGAGTGTGTTTAATCACATAAATAATTCTCCAGAACGAAATTAGAGATCACCCACACATTACACACAGTCACGTTTCAAGGCATTACTTCCTGAATCTCTGTAATGAATTACACTCTAGTCTGGTTTGAATTTTTCCATTTTCAGCATACATCCTGCTTTCTTAGCAAGTGATCCTATGGCCCCTGTCAGTTTCTGCAACAATTAGAATTAGCTACTCTAGAAAGAAGACAGATTTGGACATGTATAAGCCTCAAGTAAGACATATGAATACCTGGTCGTTACCCATCACACTTTGCGGCAGAGCCAGACATGATGGCCAGGTTTTTTGGACCCCTTTATGCACTGGCTAGATGCCTCATATTATAGCACCAACATCTTTAAGATTTTTCTGTGAGAACCAAATATCCAGTCATTCCCTCACAGTCATTGTTTTCATTTATAAAGAAAACTTTGCATACTTGACAGAGAAAATAAATTTCAGTTAGAACTAAAGTATATAGATTTCTCTTAAACTTAGAAATCCTAAAAGTTAGTGGAGAGAGGCAGGAGGGACCATAATCACAAGCAGCACCATATCAAGGAGTTTTTGAACCATTATTTTTCTACAATGTTAAAGTCAGTTATCTCAGGCAAGCAGGTATGAGGCTCCAAAGAGTTTAGACGACAGAGCCTTAGATAACATTTTACAAATGAGGAAACAAAGGCCCAGAGAAATTGGGTGATTTGTTTAAGACCATATAATTGACTTGTGATATGTGACTGTCCTAGGGAGAAAGCAGAATTTCAGTAAAGTTTTACTCTTTGGCATTTTTAGGAATAAGATGGAGACATCAAGGAACTGTGAAAGAATATAAAATCAGACCAAAATTTTAAAACCCCAGCTGCATATTTATTAGATTTGGTTATAAATTTTAAGATACTATTACGGGAAAATGTAATCCTTTTCTTTTAATCTAGTCAAAAACAACAGAGTAGCTAGAAACTTTTCAGTTTTGCACAACTAAAATAGTAGCCCTGAATAATTTTGTAGCCGAATTATACCTGTTCTATTTTGTTCACCTTTAGAGTGTTTCTTTGAAATGCATGTTCAATCTTGCCTCCCTATATGTTCCTCACCGTTCCAAACTAGGTTGCAGGTTGAGGATTTCTTTCCCCTGAAATGGTTTTTATCTCCCCATGAATTGGAAGCCATGTCCCATACCTTTCTTTAGTCATATGTTCTTCAACACAGCACTGAGCATCACACTAGACATTGCAGGTGTTGTTAAATACTCTGTGCATTCTCTTTGCCCCAATAATTCCACTTCTGGGAGTTTATAAAAGGAACTAGAGATATGCCTATCAGGTGAGCTGCAAAGACATCTATTAACATTATGTTGTCAAAATTTTCAGAAAAACCATCAAAATCAAGTTGACAATATAAATCCTGATTTTGGTTGTAAGTAGTATATTCTATTGATGTTTAAAATAATTTTTTAGAGGGGGTATTTCATGAATGTTTTTCAATGCGTACTTGGGGAAAAAAGGAGCTAATTAAACAGTATATGCAATGATGCGATGATTTAATGTTTCTAGAAATGGATGTAAGTGATGTTCACTGATAGTTGAAACAAATTATGTGTGAGTGGTGAAATCTCTGGGGATTTTAAATGTTTTGGGGGTACTTCTATGTTTTTTCCCACAACGAGTAGTAAAAAAATCAAGAGAAATTTTCTTTAAAACTATATAATCAATTCAGAAAATAAGTTAGTTTTGTGTTAACAGAGGAAGCTACACTGTCCAATATTTTTGTACTTTATTTTAAGGACCTCTGTGATGAGCTTATAAAGTACATGATAAATATTACCAACAATCCTGGAATCTTTTCACCTAAGACAATTATCAACTGTATTTCTAACTTATTAAAAGAATACCGAAGTGTTGGTAATGTTATATTTTTAAGACCAAAATAAAAATGGAACCATGTTCACGAATTCCAGTTGAGTTATACACAAACCACGGAATTTTAAGAAAGAATGTCTACGGTGGAGAGAATTAACTGTGGAAGTAGATAGATCCCATTTTAGATCTTGGCTTTGCCAGTGGCTAGCTTTACAGGTTTGTGCAAAATGTAAGTGATTGATTTGTGCATATCGAATGAGATCGTATACATAAGTCACCTAGTACGAAGCATGAGATACAGTTAGGAGCTTAACGAAATGTAACTTCCACAAGCATCATCATCAGCATTCTGATGTGCCCCTGTTTAATGAGCCACCTACGGCACCAAGTGGACCCGCAGGCCAGGTGGGCCTCAGACAGGCGGGAATTTAGAACAAAGACTTAGTGAGCCCTTGACTCAGAGAAGGTAGGGGTGGTTGTGGCTTCCCAGGCCCAATTGTGAGGTCCCTGAAACCAGTGTGGAGGTTATAAATAGTGAGCACAGCGGCAAATCAGTATTTTTCCACAAGCAGGAATGACCACGAGTCACAGAGCCCATCTCCCCGGAGATGCTTCTTGATGATGATTTTTAGTTCCAACAAAAAGACACACTATTTTGCTATCTAGCCCTCTCTTAGTTTTACCTTGTTCTTTTGGAAAATAGGGATAATGCACGTCCACTTACCTCATGGGACTTAAACAGCTAATACATACAAAGCATTATGACCACATGTTATAGATGGCGCATAATATTATTAGCAGGCAGAATGTCATTACCTCGACTGGTATTTTTCCAGAAAGTAGAGCTAATACTCATTCCAACCTGACATAAACACTCTTCTACAGCCATTAATCATCGACATTGGAATGTAATTGGCGAATCCAGAAAGCTACCGACTGCCAGGAGATCCACACTGAGATTTAACACTTTCACATTACAAGTCTTTAGGTAGAAACAAACTTCCTCCAGTGTTTGTCGTCTTGTTTATTCCAGAGTTGCAGGCATTCTAATAAATGGAACAGTTTCCGGCACTGTTGTGACCATGACAAGCACGTCAGTGTTTCAGCTGCTGTAACTTAGTAATTCGTTTCTATTTGTAAATCACGGGAGGTTTGTTCAATGGACGCAGCACTGGAGAGAAGTGAGCTCCTTTTGTCAATACAGAGATCCTGTATTTTAGGACTCGCGTCTACATGTGCAATTACTTAGTTCATCGGTTCGAGACGGTCCACGCCTTCTGCTGTTAAATTCTGTTTTCAGGGCTTGACATCTGTTCATTTTCAAGCACAAAAAGTAATATGTGAAAGTCTCTGCTTAATAACTTCTTAAGATAGTAATGAATATTTCTTTCCCTTCATTTGCCAGTAAGTCTAGCACCATCGAAGTACACTTCTGAGTGCCCTACTGAATTGTATGGCCTTCTGTTTTTGAATGAATTAACAAATAAAAAAGAAATGAAATCATTATTGATTTCCAGAGAAGAGAAAGTATTAGTGGCTACATATTAAGAATGTTTGCTTGTTTGCTTTTTCTAATGACAGTTCATTTTTGCCTAGTTACGTGTGGGCATTTATAGAATATTTTAGACATAAATATGCGTGAGACATAAAGGTTGCCTTTGAGAAGCTCTCAGTCCTGTGGGGGCAGGTATGGCAAATGGACTGTCACCTGAGAGGTTCTGACAGTGCCATCATGGAATGCAGGCATGAGGCTTCGGCGGGTATGTGATTCTGACCGTGGCGAAAATAAGAGATAATTTCACGTTACTAAATTTAATTCAGACGTTGTTTGACAATATTTGGCAAATCGTTTTTTTCTGTGACGTGATCATCACCCTGGTGTTCATTATTTCTGCATTTTCCCTTTCAGAGACGCCCAAGCAGATGGCCTGCGATGAAGTTTCGAAGAGGTTCCGGTCATCCTGCCTATGCTGAAGTTGAACCAGTGGGCGAGAAGGAAGGTTTTATTGTATCAGAGCAGTGCTAAGTTTTCTAGAACGGAAGCACCAGTGCTGGCTTACAGGTGTTAAGACTAAAATCTGCCTATACCTTTAAGACAAACACGCGCACACACACACGAACACATACACACACACACAGACACGCGCGCGCGCACAAGCACGCAAAAGAGCCCTAAGCTGCTGTAGCCTGAAGGAGACACGATTTCTAGACAAGGCCAGCCCAGAAAGGGTAAAAGAAAACTTAACACTTATACAAGATACCATTTACCACTGAATGTAGAATTCCGCAGTGGAATGGCGTTGGTAGTTCACTCAGAACATCTCCGGTGGACTTACCAGAATTATGACAAGATTACAATGCTGTCAGCTTAGGTGCAGGGTTGCAAAGGGATGGAGAATAAAATAATCATAACGAAGCTTTAGTTCATAAGGGATCTATACCTCTAGTTCAAATATACTTCTCTGATGTCTCAAGACAACTGTGTTCCAAAGCCTGAACCCTTTTCACCCAGAAGGGCGATGATGTTGAATGTTTCAAGATAGCTGCGAAAAGTAGCTCATGCAGGAGCAAAATCCAACACAAAAGGTGGGGTTTCCTGTCCTATCACCAGATGTGTGGCCAAAGGGTTTTGTTTTTTCTGGTCTAGACCCACCTGTCCCAACAAGTTCATTACTTTATAGGACAAATCTTTTATCTGCACGGGAGGTTTAAACGATGCCTCCCTCTTCCCAGAGTTGCTGTTCCTGGTTAAATGCCCTTTCTATGAACGGTGACGGAATTTCCAAGCTTTTGGCTAAGGAGGAGGAAAGGGGGCGTGGCAAAGGAGGCTCTGGGTTCCGCCCCACCCCGCAGAATAAAACTTGTGATCGGTTTTGTGAAGCCTTGTCTCCATTTCCCAGCGGTGAGGTCCTATGAAGCCACAGTTGCTCTTGGCTGAAGGAAACGAAAAGACGGACAGTCCCTTAATCGTTTTTCAAGCAAAAATGTTGCGGGATTCTAAACATAGGGGTATTTTTTTAACTTTCTGCCATTTCAGTACTGAAGGCCCATTTCATTGTCGCTCCCCGGCTAAGAAGCCAGTCAAGTCAGCACATCCCTGGCGACGAAAAGAATGAAAGGACCCTGCTGCACCATACAGTAATTTTCTTTAAAGCACATAGTAGTTACATAAATATATATATAAATATATTTTTGTTTATAACTAACACAAGGCAGGCTCTTGTGACTCTAAGAGTGCATTTGGTCATCAAGACAGCAAATGCAAGGTGCATTACTGCATACTTCCCTAGAGTTGTAAAATAATCCTTAATATTAGAATATTTTTATGTCACTTAGCAAAGGTGGTTCAATTAGCTGCGGCGCCAATCATTTTCCTGCCTATTTGAGCCACCGTTTCATTCACGCCAACCCCCCCTCCCCTCCCTGGCTGAATAAAGCCAATGTCAGAAGCTCCGCAAGGGAGCTGTCATCTGCCCTATAATCACAATCCGGGTTTTGAAATTTCCCCATGAACCAAGAAAGAAAAGTCATCCCTTCGAAGAGGAAAGTGGTTAATATATATACTGAGCTCCTAAAGTTTAAAATTCAGGTACTGTGTGTAAAATTTCATCAACATCTCGACCCATGAAACTCACATCCTGTGCCAAGAAGCTGTTGGTTCTCGTAGACAACAGTGTCTACCATTTGCAGATTCAGGTAGCAGGAAGCAGAGATCTCTTAGACAGCACGGTACAAACAGCATTGTCTACATTGAATGACATCAGCCCACTAAGAATATCGTATTTATCTTCACAAATGTCCAATGTAAACTAGTGCCATTTTTCATCATATATATTATGCTTTACATTTTTAAGTACCTGATGAGGGTAGTAATTTTTTTTCCTAACCTACTTAGTTAATAATTGACAAGCAAGGTGATCGAAGGATGTGATGACAATCTCTCTGCTGTAGCTTCGTTCAGTTTATATGAAATATCCCAACTTGTTTCTTGTGGAGTAGGTTTGATCAGATAGCGATAACCAAGTGACTTGCCAATGTAACTGGTGCAACTGGTATTCTACAAAGACATAAGGGACACATAGACGATTCCTTTTAGGATAAGATGACTCTGCTTTCACTAGCTTTTGTGGTAGGTATGGCTTCTGATAGCCGTGGGTTGACAGTTATATAAATCCTGCATATATAACCAACTCCTTACACAATTCTTTGAAGTAGTAATATTATCTTCATACCCTCCCATCTTCCATTTCTGATTCAAAAGAATTGGCAATTTGTAGGAAAGCATAAAACTCTCTGAATTGTTCAGTGAACTAAAGCACCAAGTAATAGGGACAACTTTTTGGAAGTAAAAAGGCTGCTGGAGTGTGGGAAAACTTCCTAACAGAATTAGGAGTTAGAGGTGGTGAGACATTACTGTGTATATGAATCTTTTAGTGGTAAAGGGGAAGGCTGGCTCAATCTTTTTTTCATGAAACTTTCATTCTATTTTATATATCTGTTTCGTTCTTGGTGCCCATTTACTACAAAGGAAGACCAGACACACAAAGTTTCTGGAAATTCAAAATAGTTGCTGATGCTTTGAACTTAAAATATATTAAAGGACTCACCTTTAATATAAAGGACACACCTGTACGTGACTTAATATACGATGGACATAATAAAGAATAACAACAACAATTTTAAAAATTATGAAGAGCAAAGGAACACATACAAACTTCTGGAGAAATCAGGTAAATGGTGCTACAGAGGAAGTTAGTTATTTCATCTTAATTATTTGTAAAAGTAATAATCATTGGATAAAAATATTAAAAGACTAGAAAAATATCTTAAGCCAATCAGATAGCAGTGACCACAATGTTGGTTTGTTTATGAAGGGTTTGGTCTTCAAGCTATACTAAACAAATAGAAAACTAAAGATAAATGATAACATACAATTTACCCCAATTATCATTTCAGTTTGAGATACCTAGGACATTTTCTAATCTGTCATACGTAGCTTCTAGAGCTATGCTTTCCAATATCATATCCACTAGCCAGATCTGGCTACTTAAATTAATTAACATTAAATAAAAATTCAGTCACACTAGCCACACTCTGGTGCTCAGCAGCCACATTGGCTGTGGCTGCCATATTAGACAACACGGAACATTCCTAATATCACAGGAAATTCTAGTTCCCAGTGCTATAGAGGTCTTTCCTTTCAACTCCCCTCCCTTGGAGGAAAAGGTAGAGGAGGAAAAAGAGAAGAGTCCGCAGTTCTTGGCCACATCTAAGCATTTTGATCATGGGCAGGCGTGCGAGGCAGTGAAAACAAATACCCGCTGACCCAACTTTGAATCTCCACAATGTTATTTTGGGAAAATCACGTTTACCTCAGTAAGTCTCGATTTGGAAAAATAAAAATATTTTTGTCCTGTCTTTCTTGCAAGATTATGCAGATTGACTAAATGTATAGATGTACAGACTTTTAAAACCGTACGTCAGTGTAATCCAAATAATGCACAGCTGTTAGACTAGTACCAGCATTTGCATTTAGAGGAAGAAAAGTCCATCCATCCACAGAGCATTCAGAGACAATCAGATCAATACACTTCTTGAAATACATTCAAAGCACCCAGCAAAATTGCTTAAATTCCTTTTCTCCCATTGTAATATTTTCCCAATATTTCCTCTGCGTGACTCTCTCCCCTCCCCCATGCCAGTCCCGTGTGCCTCCTTCAGCTGGCTTAGTTCTTTATTATGTAGAGTCACTTAGCTACTCTAGTTCCTTCCGATTTCTCAGTGTATTCTTCACTGCAAAGGGAAGCCCAGGAGCTGACCAGGAGGCTTCTCTTTAGAAAGAAATACCCCAAACATAAATAACTTCAAATATTGACTTTATCCCTGTGACACAGATGTAAGGGGCTATCACAATTAAAATGTAAATATGCGGAACTTAATTTTGAACGTACAAATTTGCAAATGCAGACTATATAAAAGGCATATTTATTTTAAATTATATTATGCTAATACGCAGCTAGTATATATTCTTGGGATAATTTATTAAGTTTGGGGCAAAAAGAAAATTCTTGTTATTTCCTCATTCTGAAAGAGTATGAATTTGGTGATGCCCCTAGGGTCTGTTGTCCATTTGAGAAAAGTTTTGTTAGAAGCCACACTTGGGTTCAAGAGACTTTCATTCCATCATAAGAAATGAATATTTAAATAAGGCTAACTGAAAAATAGATCCCATGTTTATAGTTTCTTCTTCCTGTGAAATGTTATTTCGCTTTGTATTTCTTCAGGCATTTCTCAGATGTTTTATTATGGTGTGCTTTCCGAATTCCCAACGATTGTTCTTGCCTCTTCTTTCCCACCCACCTTCTGGCTTCGGCATCCATATACTAGAATCCTGGGAGGTCATCTAATTCAACCTCTTCGCATCACAGATCAGAAAATTGAGGCCCAGAGAGATAAAGTAATTTTCCCAGTGTCAGAACAGAGTCTTGAACTTGAAATTCCTGTTGGGTTATTTTTGTTCCAATTCTCCTTACCTAGCCCCCTGTATCAGCCAACCAAGAAGCTCAGAAGGCACGGTGCATCTAAAAGCCACCTTTATTTGCTATATTGACTATTTCCTCTGTTCTATAATATGGAACGGTGGACCAATCTTCCTCTGTGACGCTGTCCTAAGAATGATGCCATTTCTATAACAACCAGTGATTTTAAATTCTGGCTGTTACAGGGTCTTTATTTGGTTTTTCATGTTCCATGCCCCCCTTCACCTGTGGCCATCTGAGTTAACGACACTGTTTCTCTCTTGCCATTTATAATTTTTCTGCCTTTATTTCATTTCTTCTCAAATGTACCTGAAAACAAGTTCTCTTCATAGCAGATTTTCTTACTGTGTATATAACCACAGTTTTTATTTGCTTATTAAACTATCTGAACTTTTTTGCCCTAAAGTTTTTTAAGCAAATATTATGAGGTATAAGATATTACCTATTACACATCTACTCATGTTACATTGTGTTTGTAAAGCACTTTAAATTTTACCAAGCACCTTGATTCGTCTCTTTATTTGTTCATTTATTCAACCACTCGATCGACTTAAATATTTTTTAAACACCTAAAGGAACCAAATTCCTGTGCTAGATTTTATGATCTATAGTGATAAACACAGATAGCAAAAGATCAACCATGTCCACTGACAATTGAAATATGGTAAAATCCTCAAAAGCAGTTTGGCAAGTAGATAGAATTAATATGACTCTATCCAATTTCCAATTCCAATCGTCTGTTCTACTTCCACAGGGAACTGTCAGGTCTTTGCCTAAATAATGTTTCTGAAACATGATGCATCATAGCACATCTGTGCTGTTTGCTCTATTTCAAATTATCTGTTTTTTTTTTTTCATTGATAAGAAGAAAAGTTACTCATACGAAGTTGTTCCAGACCCAGAAGGACTTTCCTGACCACTTGAATTCTTTCTGACCAGATGTAACAGTTCACTTTCTGGCACCAGAATGTTTCCATTGAACTTTCTGAGTTATCGGCGTCGTAGTTTTAAGGTATTCCATAAGCACCAGTGTATGAAAGAAGCATTTGCACTTTAAGTGCGTGTGGTTGTTCGTCACTTATTAGACTGCTCAGGTTTCCTCAATCACAGCACTATTGAAATTTTGGGACTCATTACTCGGTGGAGGTGGAGGTGGGGGGAGGGGTCCCATGTATTGCAAGGTGTTTGGCACTTCCAGGGCTTCTGTTGACTATATGCCAGGAGCTCACACTCACACACATACACACCCCAGTCGTGACACTCCAGATATCGCCAAATGCCCCCTGGGGTGAGCTGGGAAAAATCTACTGGATCATCTGATGAGCAAAATATAGCAGGAGAAAACTTAATCTTCATCATAGGTAGGATTTGTTTACAATAAGATTTGGAATCACAAACTCTACATTAGAAGGGACTTTAAAAGTCACTAATTCAACCACAACCCAACATCATCCTTATCTCTTTCTCCATCTCTCGGTATTTCAAATTTATTGAGAGACGATCAGAGGGTTGGTTATCTCTGGAAACTTGGGAATTGACGTTTTCGTAGCTAGAGATAAGGCTGTCTGGGAATTCTGTTTGCTGCTATTATACCTGCTGCATGATTTTTGCCTCGGTTTGGGGCACTTGGCATCACACAACTTGAGTATCTCAGAGAGTTTGAGTTTTCTTTCAATCACTTCACATATCTACAGATCTTCTTCCTTTGTCTTTGCCTTCAAAATATGCAGAGAAGTTGAAGTTTGGGGCTTCTCATTTTAAGGTATCTGGGTGAGCTTTCTATTTCTGACGCTGATTTTTTTTTTTTTAATTGCCCTTCTGTGGCGGGGGGGGAGGGGGCGGCGCATTTGACTGTTCCAAGTAATAAAAAAAATTGGAGATCTCAGAGTCGAAATGTTTAAATCTATCAAGCCAAAGTTCCTACTGGTTCGATGTGCCTTATGTCAGTTTTCCTGTGGGGTAGGGTTTCCTGTGGATAACGCTTAATCCCATCCATTTGTACTTATGTCTAGTCTGCACCAATTAAAAAACTTGGCGAAGTTATACAAAGACAGCCTCTTAAGGATATGCCCGTAAATTACAGCAAAACTCCAACTGGAACATCAGGTTTCTTTTTATTCCTTTGCTAAAAGACCAACCCAGACTTTGAAAGCATTTGTAATTATTGACCACAAGTTGCTGATATGGATACACAATTGAAAGCCTTGATTATGAAGTCTAAGGGTATAGAATATTGACAAGCATACCCAGAGTGAGCTCTGATAAGACAATCATGGAAATC
Organism: Rousettus aegyptiacus; assembly: GCF_014176215.1. Lineage (NCBI taxonomy): Eukaryota > Metazoa > Chordata > Mammalia > Chiroptera > Pteropodidae > Rousettus > Rousettus aegyptiacus. Next base: position 87,303,478 of record NW_023416285.1, on the reverse strand, counting down.
AGAAAATCATAATTTAGGAGTCCCTCAAGTCTGTATGTAATTTTCTACTCTTCTACTGGCATATCAGACAGTTTGGAGTAACTTAATGTTTTGATTAAGTTGGCCTTCTCATTTCCACTTAAATCGTAATACAATTGCCTAATTATTGCCTCACATAACTTTTAAACTGTCTAGTGCCCACTGCTCTCACAATGATTACTGCAGAGAAGTAAGATGGTAATTACGAGGGCAAAATTACATGATTTCTTGAATCAGTTCTCCTTAGAAGTTCATGGAATATATCATCATCACTTCTCAGTGTTAATTATTGTTGATTTTCAGATCACTGTCCACATTGAACGATTCTGTTACTTTAAATCCAGAATAAAAGGCTGGAAAAATATTGATGCAAATTACATGCTGATACTCATCTTTTTCTAATTTCTAAGATTTATTAACATTTGAGAAATATTTAAAAAAAAATCCTCTCATGGAATACAGTAAAAAAAAAAAAGTAATTTGATGTGGAAGATAGTGGTGTTTCAATTTTTACAAACAGTCCCTCTTCCTAGCATTACAAAAAATATATATTCGTATCACTTACTCATCATGCAGCTATAAACCTTTGTGCCTATGAAACAGATACATAGCATGAAACTAATCTTAGACATTTGCTATGTGGGGAGCGATGTAAACACAGGAGTGGGTGGATGGGGATGACTCACAGAAAAAAATAAACATCAAAATAGGCTATCAAACAGAGTTTTCAACTTTTTCAGAACCATGTGCAAATATTTCGGGAGGCTCAGCTCAGTTTTAGGTCATTCGGACACTGGGACAGATCCGGCGAGTTATGCTGAAAACATGTGACATTACAAAAAGTAAAGGATGTCCCCAGATCATCTAAAACTCAGCCATCATCCACCTGTCCCCCTGCTATGGCACCAAACAGAGAATCCGGTTACTTATGGTCAGGTAATAACCGAAAAAGAGACTTTCCATTTATCTCGCCGTGACTTGCAAGGCATGTCCCTTTGGTTCCCTTACCCCGGAGACCATGAGAGAGCCACCCACACACAGGCAACAAAATACAACACAAATAGAAGTGATTTTTTTCTGAGGACAGGATAAGAAAGGGCACTTTCACCTGCGGACCCATAGCTAGATCTCTGTGAAGTTTGACCATCTCGAGGCCCAGACTCAAAGACTATTGTCTAGACATTGCTGTCAGTCGAGTCCAAGCCACCGTTTGAAAAGCGTTTGAACAAAAACAGACTCAGACTGTCATATTTGTCAGAGGGCAATAAAAAACTCAAATTAAGCGTCCTCCACTAGGCTGCTCTGAAAATCACGTTAAGTCAAGTCAGATCTTCCCTTGCTAAGAAATGAGAAAATCATCTTAGGGAAGCAAATGAAGTTTCTTTAGACGCAGACACTCTGTGTATAGTATAACTCGATCTCAGGGCCTAGCCGGGAGGAGGGTGGGGGGAGTCTTTTCATAGGTTGGTCAAAACAAATCTCTCATTTGCCTCATTTGAGACATTTGGACAGTGCCTGGGAAGTACATTATTTTCAGGGGGAAAAAAAGACGGCCTTTTTTGCATGCCAGCCGGGATCATGGGAACTTCCAACGCCAGGAACTTACTCCTGTTTCTGGTAATTCTGCCTGCAGTGATTTGAAATGTCGAAGTGTGAAAGGAGTTGGGCTGTCTGTGTTTTATGCCAGTTGCACCAGCGCATGGAGTATTTGTAAATGCATTTCAAAGCGGGTATAATCGTACCCATTGTCAGAGCCACAAAGCTCAGCGTGGCACTGCTGAGAGCGAACACTGGGGGAGAGAAATCTGACCCTCTGAACCCAGCCGACGTGGAACGAGGGGGAAGACCGTGTGGGTGCGCGCAGCACACTGCGAGTCTGTTTCTCCCTGTTGTTTCCCAGAGGCCTGTCCATCAAATCAAGGATGCATCTCGCAGGTGAAGGTTAATTTTAACTTCCGTTTAATACGAGGCTTGGAAAACAGCATTTAGAAATGACTGCAGTTCCTCTGGGCATCGTTTCTGTCTCCTTTGCCACGTCAGTGAGACATTCCAGGGCCATGCTCTTTCATGACAAAATAACGTGGGCATTCTTCACGATGACCTCATGCTTGCTGTGCCCAAGCCTGCGAGTGTAAAAATGATTGTATCTGAATTTGCACTAATGGTGTCTGATAGCAGAAGAGGTGTGATCCACATTGAAATCCACTGTTTAAATTCAATAATTCAGATGCTACATACTTCTGCAAGCTTCTTGATTACTTTTGCTGTAAGAATAATTATCTAAGTTTGAATGTATTTCCTCCCAGCCCGTCCGTTTGCTGCCTATCTGTTACCTAGAGATCGCTACGATTGCAATAAGTCATTAAAGCTTTCCTCACACATCTTCTTAAACCAAGTTTTTCTGCGGTTCTTCTGGTTCTGCTTCCGGTCTGTGGGAAATCTTTTTTTTCCCCCCCTAGGAGTAATTTTGTAAGAAAGCCAGTGTATCAACTGCCACCGTGACACAATTCATCCTTAAAGGTCTGGAAGTGAGTGGTGACCAAATGTTACCTGTGTTCTCTCTGTCGAATGCTATTTTCAGAATATAATCACAGTTTTTCCACTTTCGATGAAGTCAACAAATTTGGGGTTTTAGGAGGGGGAGAAGGGAGCAATTTGTGTAATACTGCTGTCATATTTGACTACGTATTAAAAACAATAAATGATCATTTTCTTTAATTTCTTAAATATGCTTACCCTCATCTTTCAACATATTTAGTTTTCTTTTCCGCGATTAGTTTTCAAAACATTTTACCTACTGTGAGAGAAAGTTAGTGAAGAGTCCAGAGCCACAGTCTAATGATGCCATAGAAAATCCTTTTGCTTCTAAACCTTCCCCAGTGTGGGGACTGATACCAACTAGCATGAACTGTAGAAAACAAAGCACCTAGAACGCCATAGATGCAACTGGGTAGAGATTCGGTCCCCGCCCATAACTCCCAGAGCCCAAATATTGAGTTCTAGATCCGAGACGTGGGTTTTTAGCCGCCAGCTTGAATCCTAGTACTGGAATAAGTCGGGTTGTTTCTGTTTGGCTCTTGCCACTGTCACTGGTCTTGGCTTGTGAATCCCAGTGACTTTCCAAACGAGTTACTGAAGTTTCTCCGTTATTCCATCCCCTTTTCTCAAACTGGAGATGACCGTACCTATTTCTCAGGGGCTTTGGGGCGTGTGCCTCAGCTAATCTATGTAGAATATCTGAAGTGAGATGTTTTGAGTTCCAAATGTTCTTTCCCTGTCTCTTCACCCACCACTCCTGGGTCCAATAACATCGACTTTTAATAACATCGACTACACACAGGCCTGGACCCAGGGCCAAGAGCCAGGTGCCTAAGCTATGGGAATTCCATTCAATGGTCAAGCAAGTGTTCTGTGCAACTCAAGACTGATTTTTCAACTCTGACCTCTGCATGGATCTTATGGACTGTATGGATTAAACTTTGATATCATGGAGTAAATTCAGAACTACAATCTTAAATGGTGTGAATTGTCTTTAGGATGCCAAATTGCAAATGCGAATCCTGCAACTTTCCCTAACAACAGAAAAACATTAAGGCCGATGCTTTTAAAAATCATGTGTGCTACTTCTTGACATAATGCAGTGCGAATGTTAAAGAAAAAAAATGCTGATGACGGTCTTACAACTTTTAAATGAGCTGTAGCGGGAACTTATGAATCAAGACCACGTCTTCTCTTCACAGGTCCCCTAATCCAAACCGCTCTTTCCAGAATCAGAACCTTTTGACAGGCAGCTGGGAACGTCATCCTCTCAGTTTATTTCAACAAACATTTACTAAATATCTAACCTGTGCTGTGCGGTGTCCGTGACTGCAAATCTACAAGAACAAGACAGAAGGTCCCTGCTGTCACTTAGCCTGCAGTATAGCAGTGGGGGGACGAACAGTTAAACAAATGTGGCGAATCTCGATTACAGGGCCCAGGACAGAAATATTTACGCGTACAGTGAAGTCACGGAGTGGGGAAGCGTTCATTCTGTATGGAAAGGGGTCAAGAGAGTTTCCACAGAGCAAGTCATATTGGAACTTGGTCCTGAAAGGTGAGTAGAACTTAATCGGGGCCAGCACAGGCGCACCGGGGACAGGGTGGCTATGAGAAAGTGGACGGGCCGGGGCAGAGGGAACACGGAAAGGATGACTGGAGAGTAAGCCTGGGCCAGAGAGTAAAAACCCTGCAGACACCCATAGGACGTCGGAGTCTGCCTTTAAGGCAGTAGAAGCACTGGATGCTTTCTAAGCAGAGGGCGCATCTCATTGCAACTACTTTAGAAAGATCACCGAGTAGGCAAAGCAATGGATGAATTGCAGGGGAGAAAGCCGGGAGGGCATTCTGGAGACAGCTGCTCAAGCCTGGCTACTGCTGCATAGTGACTGTTGCTGCTTAGTCCTCAGATCTTCACCTCCACATCTCCAGATCTCAGGCCTCTGCTAATAAAACCCAATCCCATCAGCACGTGTGAACCGTCCTCCTCTCTTCCAGCAAATTATACATTCCCTTTCCCCAACAATGACAGCACAGCATGATTCGACAGATTTTCATGTGAAATCAGCTAGACCTGCCCAGATGTACCGCAAGGGCTCTCTTTTTCCATCTTTTAAAAATCACAGGACAACTTAGATAATCAAGACTGCCCGAGGCGGAGGCTAATTTTCCTCCACGATGAGAGTGAGACAGGATAATGACACATACCGACTTCTTCCTGGTCAATATAGACTTATTAGTTAAAGTATTCGAGGTCCGAATTAACACGTCAGCCCTGAAGTCGATGATCCAATATTCGTTCTTATTTAATGTTAATACTTAACCTGCCGGGTCATCCTCAGAATTAATGAATTAGTAAATACACAGTGTCTGTGGTTGTCACAAATCTCAGCAGATCTGAGGTAGAGAAAGGATTTGGAAAGATAAAAAGGGGTTCGCTTTCAGAGGGGGGCCAGAGGCGTGATGAAAGCGGCACAGGGACTACAGTCAAGTGTCACTAAAAGGCAGACGCAGATCTCAGCCCCAGTGGAGAGACAAGGAACGCCGCGACTGACAAAAATGGAAGAACAGACCGAAGAGATGCGAAGCAGTCTGCGGCGAGAGCTTAACGCAAAGTGCCTCTGGATAATTTAGGAGTATACTGACGTATTTCAGAACTCCCCCACGGAAGCCGCTGAACACCTGATTCAGTCCCCAAGGAAGCTATGCAGAGTCAGTCATGAAGCCAGCTGGTTCCCACAAACCCGACTCTGCTTATAAAATCACGGGCCGTGCGGGTCAAGTGCACTCTCATTACGGGGGCGTGCGGGGTGCGCCCTGGAGGTGTAAGAGCTTGGAGAGGGACAGAGCCCAACAGTTTTGTCACACTCCTGCCTGCCTCCTATTGACTGGCAGCCAGATTTCATACCTGCGCCCCATGACCCTGGCAGGAGGATGGGCGTACAGAAGGAAAGACGGGAAACAAACAACTGCCTTAGCAAACGCTCATTCCCCGGAGGCAGGGGCCGGGCACGCCGAGAAATGTCATCTACACGTGTGCTTTTCCAGTGCTTAAATGCAGGGCAATTATAGTTTTGGAAATTTCAAAAATGTGTCAAAGAGGAAAGCCAGCGAGAGTCCTTTTGAATTTGCAATTCTGTGCCATGTAGGAACTCCAGCCTTTCTCCGCCTACTGATGGGCTTATTATTTTCTGTGAGTTGCTAGCACTTTGAAGACACACAGAAATGTACTTCGCCTCCCAGGGTAAATACACTTCACAAATGCCAGCATCTCTTGATAAATGTTAATTGACCCCTTTTTAATGTGCGTTTCTCTTAACGGCTGCAACAAACTTTACTTAGAACTATTGAACTTCCACCAGATAGTCTCCTGACATTTTTTGTTTTATTGCAGTGAACTTTACCAACATTTGGGGTTGCAGAATAACACTGGGCTATTTCTTTTCCCGGATTTCCTTTCGAAAGGATTTATTGTGATGCGAGCCTTGATAGAACAGTGAAGCAAATTTTCTGGCTGCAGTTTGGCTGTTAGCCTAAAGGATGAGATGCATAAACTATTCTAAACGCCATAGAACCTTGCGTTTTTTCTTTCTTTCCCGAAGGTTATAAACCTGCGTCATAGTGCCTTGACATGAGATACTGACGGAGCAAGTGCACATCACAAGAAACAAAATCTAGTGACTTGCAAAAAAAAAAAAAAATGAAGCTCCCTTTTGTTAAACCCCGTCGCTTGGATTTTAATGAGATGTCATTCTTTTGAGGAAACGTGTGTTATTTGAACAAGACCAGACCAGATCTCAGTGGGCTAAGCAGCAATTGGGCAAATAAAGCAGCACTGGTGTTAGAGAGAAAAGTGAGACAGAGGCCTTCAGAGTCACCGGAGACTTCCCAGCAGCACAGAACACAATGCAGTGGCAGTGGGGGTGTGGGGGGAGGGGGCGGCCAGCCATGTCGATGTTCTATTGTGTCTTACATTGTGCCCCGTTATGAAGCTTCATCGGGGCGCCGGAATGGGAGTTCGTTTGCTGCACAGAGATCGCTGCAATCTGATTTCCTTGACAAAACCACAATCGGGAGCCAACCACCTGGCAGTCCCGTTCCGAGGCGTGGAAATACCAGTTCCTGCGGAAGTTCCCGCTGGCACAGGAAGGAAGGTCCAGTGATTGCTGTCTGGCCTTCTGATAAATGTCCAACCAGGATCCCCTTATCATCAAGAGCTTCCTCTGGGGCATCTGCTCTCATGTTTACACATGTTGGTTTCCTGAGATAAGTTCTCTCTCTGTCTGTGCCAATAATATGAGATATCAGGCCATCTGATACCTGTCCATGTGGCAGTTAAGGGGACGAACTCTGTGACATCCCACAACTGGCCTCTCAGAGCCCTGGATTCTTCATCAATAAAATGAGGATTAAAATAGTACTGACTTCCTCAGATTATTGTGACAAATAAATGACCTAAAATATTTAGAGCTGCATTGTGCCACAACACACAATAAAAGTTAGTTATGCCGTCATTATATTGTTGCCCATGAAAGAGACATTGACTTTGTAGCAAAAATGCTGTCTTTGTCTTTAAGAAGATAAGTTTAAGGGAGGGGGTTAAAAAAGTAGAGAGGAACATGAACTAACAGAACAGAATGGGAAGTAAGCAGTTCAAAGTAGAAGTTGCATGGACGGAAAGCTGCTTTGCTCAGAACCCACTTACTCTTCTCCCTGCAAGTCTTATTTCTCTCCACCGCCATCTTCCATTCCGAAAGATTTGTCAGAGGGAAAAGGAGGGAGCTTGAAACCCCAGTGATGAAAAATAAAAAAAATAAATACCAAAACACAACAGGAAATCTATTTAGAGAACATTTGGTCATAGAATTTAAAGAGGTACTTGTCTCTATGTGTGTGTGTGTGTGTGTGTGTGTGTGTGTGTGTATACACATTATACACACATACAGTGGAGTCTTGAACAACTCAGGGTCAGTTGAAAATCCACGTATAACTTTTGATTCTCCCCAAACTTAACTAATAGCCTACTGTTGACCAGAAGCCTCACCAATAACATAAACAGTTGATTAACACATATTTTGCATATTACATATATATATATGCTTTTTTTCTTACCCTAAGCTAGAAAAAGAAAATGTTATTACGAAAGTCATAAGGAAGAGAAAATACATTTGCAGTATTGTACATATTTATTGAAAAAAAATTCATGTATAAGCTGACCCATGCAGCTCAAACTTATGTTCTTCAAGGGTTTACTATACTTTATTCACTTATTTATGGTTATATAGAAAAATCAAGTAAGGCTTCTCTGTTATTTAAAAACTATTCTTATATGTCTGTACTTAATTTCTCTGTTTGAAAAATGAGAAAATATTTCCAACATATCTCAAAGTAGTTTTTAAAATAGAATTCTAAAATGAAAAGTGATTTCAGTGTACGCAACCACGTTCTACACTGGTGGCTCACATTACAGATTCCAGCCTCTGAACTGTTTCCATCCGGGGAACACGTCTGACATCAAATATGTGGGTTTCCCCCACATCGACCATCTCGCCAACTCTCTGGACATAATGGCTGTCCTACAATTCCGTTCAGTTCTGACACTAACCCCCTGGAGTGAGCACGGACCCAGCAGTTTAAGGGTTCCATCCCACAAGACTACCTCCCCACTGCAGACACCAATAGCAAGTCCTGGACTAACTGGCTTCTGACCAACCAGGAGTCTAATTCGCTAAAATTCTCACCAAACTCAGGCAAACAGCTTACTTGCAATTGCCGGTTTATTATGAAGCCTACAACTGAGGAAGAGCCAACAGAAGAGATGCATAGGGCAACGTATGGGGGAGGGGTGCAGGGCTTCCTTGCCCTCTTTGGGCCACCTTCCCAGCACCTCAGTGTGTTCATCCATCTGTAAGTTCCTGAACCCCATCTTTAAGGGGTTTTAATGGAGATTCCATCACCGAGAAATGACTGATCAAATCATTGACCATCAGCGATTGACTCAATCTCCAGCCCCTCCCCTCCCCCTGGAGATCCAAGAACGGAGCCAGAAGTTCCAACCCTCTAATCATGCCTGGGTCCCTCTCGTGGCCAGTCCCCATCCCGAAGATCTAGGGATCCACCAAGAATCTCCTCAGTAGAACAACAACAAAAAAACATTCCTATTACTCTTATCACTTAGGAGACTCCAAGGAATTTAGGAGTTCTGTGTCAGGGACCAGGGATAAAGACCAACTATTTATTTCTTACTGTGTCAAACAACCCTTGTAAGGGATCTTTGCAATCACCCCTCCCCCCACCTCACTTCCATGACATACGTCTCCCACCTGCTACAAATAAGAAGGTATCAGCACAAAGACTCCCACTGCTCAGGAAGCAACTCAAAGCACAGGTCTCTGTAATTTGCTATCACCTGGGTATAGCACACAAAACACGTTCCTCAGCAGGCTTCTAACTCAAGAACTGGATTTTCACTTGCTGTGATTTTTATTTTGAGGACTCGTTCACTGAACGTTTGACGATCACCTCCCAATAGCCAAGTACTGTTTTGTGTGCTGGAAACTTACAACTTATTTATCTCACGAATAACTACATACTGTTTCTCTTGTGCCAGGCACTTATCCAAGCACTTTACAGATATTAAATCATTGAATTCTCTTATCATCCTGCTTCGGCAGGTGCTCTTACCATCCCCATGTGCCACAGACTGGGAGTTTGTATCTTTCCAAAATCCATATGTTGAAACATAATCCCCAGTGTGATAGTGTTAGGAGGTGGGGCTATCGGGAGGTGATAAGATCATAGGCTGCAGCCCTCATGAATGAGATTAGTGCCCTTATAAAAGGGATCCCAGAGAGCTCCCTTGCCCCTTCCATCATTTGAAGACACAGTGAGAAGACAGCTGTCTACGAAGCAGGAAGCAGGTCCTCAGCAGACACTGAGTCTGCCAATGCCTTGATCTTGGACTTCCCAGACTCTAGAACTGTGAAATAAATTTTTCTTGTTTAGAATACCCTAGTCCAGGGTATTCTCTTATAGCAGCCCAAATGGATGAAGATACCATGTTACAGAAGAGGAAATGATCTAATTAACGCTTATACGTAACAAGTTAGAAAATAAATCCTATGTACGAAAATAAAACAGAGAAGGACGATCAGGAATATTACAGAATTAGATTTATAATTTTAAGGAGGGAATAACCTGACAGTATTTCAGAGAACAGCAAGTACAAAGGCCAAACAGAGGGAACATTCCAGCATGTGCAGGAAACAGCAAGGATGTCAGCTTAGCTCGATGGAGAGTGATTACAGGGAGAGTCACAGGAGGGCTGACAGATCCCAAGGGAGCTGAAAAACCAATGCAGAGACATGAGCGGTTGAGTGACAAGGTCTGACTTTCTGCTGAAAAAGGATTTCTCTGGCTTCTGGCAGGGGCAGCGGAGAGCGCGGTCAGGAGGAGGAGGCAAGCATCCACGTGTGAGTTCACGTGGCCTGGACTAGGACGGATGTCCCATAAAGTTTAAAGGTTTTGTGATGTTGGGACATAGCATGGTGATGTCATGATGAAAAGCAGAAGTCTGTTACCTATAGCTCTGAGGGGGAGAAGTCTGCTAGGCTTGGTCACGCAGGAGGCTGCACGCAGGGAACAGGAAGCTGGAGCTGTAGAGCTGTAGGGGGTAGTTAGAGTATGAAGCATAGGGCGGGGTCAGCTGCGTTTCCATGGGAACTCTGTGGATTGGCAGATGGGAATAATCTCGCAGGCTCCAGGGCATTGGGCTGTTCCTACGTGTCTGATACCTGGCCAAGGGGTGATTAGGGCTGGTGTACAGTGGACTGAGAGCCCAGTAAGGAAAGTGGAGGTGTGGACTTAATCCTTCATCAGATGCTTGAGAAGGGAAACAGATCATCTCTAGCCAAAAGGGGGTCAAGCTAGCATTAAAAAGAAAAAACATCTATATTATAGCAAAGCAATGAAGATATTGAGAATTGGTCAGATTGCGGCTACATTTGAAGGAAGAGCCAATATGGCGAGCTAATGGGTTAGTTGCGGGATGTGACAGAAGGGAAAAAGTCCACAGGAAGTCCAGGATTTTGGACCTGAGTCTGCCATTAACAGAGATGAGCAAGACTGAAAAATGGACAGGTTTGTAAGAAAATATTAGAAGCTCAGTGTAGAATACCTTGTGTTTCAAATGTCTATTTTATTTTTACGAGCCATCTACGTGAAGATATTGAACAGAAAGTGGATTCATCAGTCTGAAGTTCAAGAGCGATGTCTGGACTGGAGATATAAATTTGAGAGTATCTGACATAAATATGGCATTTAAGGCCATGGGACCAATGAGCTCATCCAAGAAGTGAACGTAGATTTCAAAACGTGAATGTGACCTAATGACTGACTCTAGGGACTTTTCGATGCAAAGTTAGGTTGCCGGGAGGAACAAACAGCCGAAGAGGCTGAGAAGAAGCAAGGAGAGGAACAGAAAGGAGAGGCAGAGGAGAGGGATGTAAGGGGCCCGGTGAGCAGCGTGTTCTGAACATAAAAATGTTCAGCATCACCGGCGGTCAAATACACATATTAAAATGACAATAAAATACTATTCAGAATAACATATTAAGAAGTAAAATGAACACTTCATGTGTCAAGCAAGACTCAGTGAACGAGTTGTACCAATGTATACTATAATTGGGGGAAATAACTGGGTTGAACCTTCTGGAAAGCAATTTCACATTAACAATTTAACATTAGCCATTTAACATTAAAAAAAAATTTTATAGAAATTTTATATAGTGAAAAATGAAACTTTCTCCCTCTAAGAATCCTCCCTAAAGAAAAAAGCAGAAACTTGGACATAGTTTTATAGACAAAGATGTTCACTACAGGGTTATTTATTATTGAATAACTGGGGCAAATTATTCAAAAAATTAAGAGTCTAATATAAAGTGGATATTGTAGCCCAGGAAAATGTATTCGAATGACACGTGAAAGCCCTCATGATACTGCATTAATTGAGGAAAACAAGATAAAGTCCTTCCAATTATTAATTCTGCTGTGAGTGTGCAAGGCACTGTGTTAATAATTTCTACACGTTGTCTCTAATTCCTTAAAATAGGCATCATGAGGAAGGCAGTGAGCCCCTAATTCTTCAGGAATTCTATCGATGCCTCTCAAACAGTAGGTGAGCACACACTGATACCGCATTTTCTGTGCCAGAAATTACCTAGTGTTCTATGGCCCTGAAAAAAGAATGAGATTATTGATTCCATTATGTGATTCCTTGAATAAAGAAAAGAAGAGAATAAAGAAAGGAGCAACTTTGTCTTTCATCTTTTTCAAAGGCCTGGAAGATGTATTTATTCTAAGATGAAAAATCAGAGACTTTAAAAATATTAATACCAGAATTTTTTCTGACGCTTAACCACAGAACCTTCCCAATAATTTGTACCATATAGTTGACCTTCAAAACATCACCTTGACACACACAGGCACAGTGCGTAGACACTAAGTGCCTCCGAGCAGCAGGCCCAGCTCAGCGGGCCTCTACCCGAGCTCAGTGGGACTCAAGAGCTACTTCAGGCTTCTTACCTGGTCACTTAAGCGTGCTTTGAACACTGCCTGTGACATTCTTGTCCTGAAGATTTGCAGTCCACAGCTGCCTACTAAATGTCATCTCTGTGCTGGCCACCCTCCGGTGGCTTCTCTCCACACTCCAGCCACTGTCTCTCCCCAGCGCACGGGCCTCTTCACGGTCCCTCCCTCAGCCTCACCACTCTGGGGCTGAGTCCTCACACAGCATGTGTGGGACAGCCCCGAAAGCTCCCTGCACTCCCTGCCCCCCAGACTTTCCTCTGGCGAGGTCTCTCCTCCACCGTAATTTCCTCACAGCTGCCTTTTCTGACGAGCCCTTGTTTAGAACTTCTCCCTTCTCTCCTTAGTCCCCAGCCCCAATTTTTTTTTTTTGCCTTAGCATTTAAGTTTTATATTATTTATTTAAGTTTTATATTATTTATTTGTTTATCATTGGTCTCCCCAAGAGCATGGAAGGGTCATGAGGGAGTGACTGATTTTTCTCTATACCCCATGCCTACAGGTGCCCAGCGAGAGGAGGTGTTCAGTATATATCCGTTGACTTAATTAACATGAATGAATGAATGAATGAACGAACGAACGAATGAACAAACGCACTGCTTGATTTTCAGTGGGCAAGCTGCTGTCCTCTGTTCAGATGTCATCATCAGCTCTGACAGGAAGGACATTTGGCGTGTCCCCCAGGCAGAGGCCACAGGCAGAGCTGCTCAAGGGAAAGGTAGGGCCAGAGGAGGAGCAGTTAGATTTTTCCAGGCCGCTAACAGTTCCCGGACTCAAGACTTTGGAGGATGGTGGGCTTTTTCCCTGATGAAACATGCAGCCACTAACCCTGGTCTGATTACGGCAGGCGCTGAATCTCCACTCCTATCCACTGCCCAGACAAAGCAAACCTCTTTCTAAATTGGTGAGAAGTTTCCTAGTGTTTCAGGCCAGATTCTTTGGCTATCTGCTACCAGGAATTCTGTTCTTTTTATCTCACTGTGAAAATCATCCAACGCCCCTAAGTGCTTAGGCTCCAGAGGAAGACAAAATTGGAAAGGGAGGTATTTTACTTAACTTTTTCTGCTCTATCACGTCCGTGACGTAAAGCAGTGACCGTAGAGCAGAACCCTCGTTGAATGAGGGGAAAGCCGAGAGGCAGGACAGAGAAAGAGGGGGAAAAATGAGATGAATTAATAAAGGATGCATACACCGCTAGCTTGGTCAAATGTATTCTCCAAATAAGCTTTAGCCAGAAGAAAATTACTTCGTGCATGGCCCTGAGTTTCCAAAGAAAGAGAAGAATGAATCCATTTTAACTAAATAAGGGTGTGAACACCAAGTTTGGTATCAAATAGCAAAGCCTTGTGATTCTGTATAACTAAATTTTTCCTTACAGAAACACTTTCCTGGAGTTATACAGCTTTATGGAAAATTCGCCTCTATTCGCTCTTGACATTTTAGCATTGCAAAGTATGTCTCAAAAGAAAAACTTTCCAAAAAAACTGAACATTCTAGGACAATTTAGCTTTCTGGTTTTCGTTTGTTTGTTTTTGTTTTTTACCATTCTCTTAGGTAAGTACCTTAAAAGCTGATACGGTAGCATCAGCCGTAGCTGGATAAAAGTTAATTCAATCCAATCACATTCAGAGAACATAAAAAAAAAAGGAAACTCTGAATTCCTTTTACCTTTAAAGAGATAAATAAATGATGCATAGTAAAATATATATTTAGCTCAAGTATTTAGGAACATTTGGAGATGTATTGTCTCATCATCATTAGCAATCACGTTTAAATGAAACAGAAGACAAAACACAAATTAGTTATACAAATAACTTATTTGCTAAGAGAAAGATGATGGCTTTGTTCCCATTAAGTTTTGACAGAAGAGCAAAGATGGAGGGTACTGATAATGTTTTTCCATTTTTCCACCTCTCTGTTCAGCCTAGATTATCTTAAATCAACCACTATAGTTCAGAGATGCCTATACATTTTACAGCTGCCAGGGCACTATAAAAAAAGTTTGTTAAATTTAAATCGTATATTCTTTTCTTTAACTTTCTGAAGACTCTAATAAGTTGTAGGATGTTTACTTTTGAATTTTAACTTTATTTTGTCTATGCTTCAGATTAAAATTACCAGCTACCAGGTAGAAAGGTCTCTTTCTAGACAGAGGTGGCTCCTAGAATAATCGGCATTGCTTTATCAAATGATACAAAGGTTTTGGAGGAAAGAGACCTGAGGTTATCGAGTGGGGCCTGAGCAGGGAGATGGATGATCTCAGAGAAGATCGGAACCCTGGGCTCTGTATCAATGCGAACATTTTCAGCTCAACAGCAAGCTTAGCTCTTTTGGAAATGATTTATGATCTAATTTGATATTGGTGTTTATGATCCCAGCACCTAGTTTATTTCATTCTGGCTGATAGCATAAATAGCTATGCCTAGTAGAAGGGAAAAATCCAGCAGCCAAGATGAGCTACCTAGCTATGGCACATTGTGCAGGCTTTATTTACCAACTCCAAAGACAGTCCATCATTTTCAGATTAAAGCTTTGCTCACGTCCTGGTGACCTATCACTGTTGGGAGCAAAACCCCAGCCCGGTACCTGCCATAGAGCAGCTGTTCCATGCATGTAAATTTCCTTCCTCCGCTGAGGTCCATAAATTTGTGAATTATGGAGAAAACTAGCCCTATAGATGTTCTGCAAAAAAAAAAAAAATGGAATTGATGGTCAAATTAGACCACAGGGAATTACAAAGTCAGAGGGCCAGGCTCCCACTTGTCACTTTGACCTGCCATTAGCATGTGCAAGGGGTTCAGAGCAGAGTTCAGGAACGGGAGAATCCACTTCCCCATTTTTAGCTGTAAGACCTCAGGCTGTGTACTTAACCTCTCGGTTTTCTTATTGCTAAAATGAGGTTTCGCCTACCTCATAGGATTAGTATGTTAATATTTATAAAGCACTGGTAATAAGTGCCTAGCACAGAATGAGCGCAAAACAGGTATTTATTAAAATCCTAATTAATTAACATTAATACACAAGGTTTCTGCAAAAATAAATATAAATAAATAAGAAATCTGCTGTGTATCCACTCTCTTAACAAAGGACTGAAAAGGTTGAAAAGGGGTCACCAAGTGGGCATTTTGATCGTAACTCGAAAAGCCTCAGATATCAGAAGAGAAAATTCCAGAATATGCCAAGTGAAAAAAGCCCCTAGTTAACGAAGCACACGGAACGCCGGTGATTTTCCTCTCACGTTTCGCGGAGGGAAACCCTAAAAACATCATTTAGCAGGGACTGGCTGCTAATGGGTGCCAGGCGCAAGCCCAGCCCGTTTCGGGGCTATTTCAAAATCCTCACGACGCTCTCGAGAACCACATGTTACGGCTCACCCCCATTTTATGGATGTGAAGTGTAGAGAGTCTAAGTTTTCTACCTGAGGTACCCAGCTAGAAACCAGCGGAGCCAGGAGGACAAGCCCAAGACCCAGACCTGGGAGGTTCTTGGGTATCTCCAACCTGCAGATTCCTGCCCCTCCTCACCCCTCTCCTTCCTCTCTGGGGACTTAGGAATTCCAAACCCAAAGTTTTGAACTAGAATCAGCCGCTTTTGTAAATGGTCCACCATGGGGCTGAGCTTGTCCCCTCTGGGACAGCGATATACGGTAGCTAGCGTCATCCCCAATCGTAAGCAAAACTCTGAAGTATCAGACAATGGAGCAGAATACATCATTTTCCTCTTCATCTTTTCCCCTGAAGAATCTGATGATTTTTACACCCAGTAAAA
The DNA here is from genome assembly GCF_014176215.1 of Rousettus aegyptiacus. Classification (NCBI taxonomy): domain Eukaryota; kingdom Metazoa; phylum Chordata; class Mammalia; order Chiroptera; family Pteropodidae; genus Rousettus; species Rousettus aegyptiacus. The sequence goes on along the minus strand of NW_023416285.1, from coordinate 87,287,569 downwards.
GGAAAATTGAGGGCCCCAACCTCACTGCCCGCCTCCTGCTCCTCACTGCTACTTTCAGAACTTTGTGAATTTCCCTGCAAGAGGCCTTCGCTGTCCTTCTCAAATGCTGCCATTTAACAAACACCACTGGTCAGGTCGCTTTGTGTTTCTGCTCACACAGAAACGCGTTGCGGAGTTCTCAGACGCCGCGTGCGTGCCTGGCTCGTTTCCACGAGGCCGGACGTGCCGACAGCGCAGGCGCACGCGGGGAGCCTGAGTGACATCCAGTTCCAGGAATGCGTCTTGTGTCCCCCCAGCACCATCTGGGCACCACAACGTTCAAGGAACATTCCAAACGGGACTTTTGAGAAAGGAACGAAGATTTTTGTAGCTGTTATCATTGAAAACCAATTCAGTACAATATCAACCCAGCTAGGAACATTTTTTTTTCTTGTGCGTGGCAAATACAGCAGATGGACTGATTTAAAAAAAACAAAAACAAAAAAAAAAAAACAGGATGTTCTCGAACCTCAGAGGAAATGTTCCTTCTACATGAAAATCTACGATATATATTTATATACTTAAATAGGTAATCAAGTTTTAATTTCCAGCCTGTTGACAGTGTATTTAAATATACAATGAAGTTTTTATTTTTAAATTTTCAACCTGCTGTTAGGTCATACATATGCACCTTGCCCATATTATTTCAATGGAAGTATCAATATCGGCGAAGAAAACCTCTGAGCTGGAAAGAACTTAGAGCTAACAGGATCTTTGCTGAAGACAGGCTGGGGGCAGGGCGGGGAGGTGAAGGATGAGAAACTGGGTTAGATATAGAGCGTGATAAGACACGGAGGCCGGAGGACTCTGACTAAATTAATGGAGTACGTTTCTTGCTAACGCTGTATTTTACAAGGGAGTGGCTTGTGAACTACAGATGGGCCTAGGGAAAGTTTATGGAGCCTGACTAAAGTTTAGCCAAGCAGAGAATCTTTGTCAGTATGACTCCTGCTTTTTAGGGAGGGGAATATTGTTCTCTTCACCTGCATTCCACATGTGCCTGAATGCAGATAATCACACCCGCAAATTGTACACACGCAACACGTTTACGAGATTTAGTTTAGCGACCTCAGTGTGATCCGCGCAGCTTGAAGAAAGCACCGCTTGTCCACTGACGATCAAGAATACATGCAGGTAGTAGCAGACTGGATTTCAGCGGCTCAAACGGTCATGACCTGAACTTCAGGAAGACATGCCAGCAGCGTGCCTGCTACTGCGCATGCCGTTGATAGTTAGAGACACCTGGTAGTGAGTGGAGTATACGCCATGCATCGGATCGATGGCACCTGTACCCTGTTCAGAGGGGCCCTGCAGACCCCAGGCGGCATTAGCCAGAGTTTGAGCAGCTGGGCCTGGCTGATCCTTTCTAGGTTTATATTTTCCCTCTCCCTCGGGTACCTGAATCCTCACTCAGGCCCAGGATCCTAGCGACCATCATGCCTAGCCCTCCTGTGGAAACCCATGCTTCTCCCAAGGGCATTCCATAGACCAGCTGTATAAGAATCTTGAAGCAAATTTGTTAAAAATGCAGATTCCTGGGTCTCATCTCAGGCCCTGTTCGAATCTTAATAGCTCTAGGGGAGTCCTGGGATCTAGAGGTTTAAAAGGCCTTTTATAAACAAAAATTATAGAACCACAGCTATTTACCAAAAATACAAGGAGAAAATGAAATGCAGAGTAGAAAAGAATGGGGTTTCCAGGAAAGGTATCCATAAAACTTATGCTTTTAAGAAAGGCGCCATTTCTCACAGATATTTCACGTCTAACCTTTAGTTATTTCTTATTTTCCTCAGACTCGCTAGTCACAGCTGCTGCTTTGTACACGTTGAAGCGAACAGCAGGGCATAAGCAGGTAATTTTGTACCATTACAGAAAAAAGGGTTAACAGCACAGAGACTCGAGATTCGAATACCGCTCCTCTGCTTACTACTGCAGGACCTCAGGCGAAGTACTTAAATGAAACAGTTTCCTCGTCCAGAAAATGAAGAGAGTAACAGTTCGTTCCTGGGAGGTTGTCGTGAGACGAAAATGAATGAATATGTGTTACCATGCACAGCACAACGCTTAGCACATAGTAGGTGCTAATGAATAATTCTAAAAGTACGTATGTTACCTACGTATTACATAAAAAGGTATATATGACAAAATATATATATTATTAAAAAGTTTTGAAGGGGTTTCAGAGCATGCTACTCCAAGATATTGCTGCTTTGGCATATTGGTTATTTTGAATGGTAGGAACTCAAAAACCTGCAGATGCAGGAAGGGCTCTCTGTCCTCCCTCTTTCTACCTTAAAAGTAGGTCCTCTGAGAAAGGGTGCCCCTGACAAATGTGCCCTCCCTGTGCCTGAAAAACATTTTTATCGCTGGAGACCGGGAGTCAACACCAAAAAGTATCCTTACGAACAAACTGACTTAATTCATCCTCATTCCCTTCCATTATTTTCTACATATTTTTCCTAGTCACTGTCCCACAATTTATTGTCCATCCTCAAGTTTGCTTCCTCATTCTCCGGTAGCCCCAGCCTGGTTAGGAAGCAAAAATCCATATTATCTCGATTTCAGATTCTCTGGAGACCCAACTCTTTCAAGCTTTTCCACTTGTCCTACGTTTCAGGAGGATAAAAAGTAGCCATAATCATTTACCAACTTACATCCAAATAAATACCCGAATATTGTACTTTAGAACTATTATCTCCAGGCTCGAAAATGTAATACGATGTCTCCCAAGATTTAGGAATCAAGTCGCTCCATTAACAATACAAGTTGGGCTCTTCATTTCATCCCTATCGTCAAATCAGAGGCTGTGACAATAGAATTTCTATGTTTTGCATCCTTTAGATAGCACAGGTGAGGTGCACTATAGATCGCTCTCTCCAAGAGTCCAGATGATGCCATGCTCCTAATTGAAAAGAGATCTTTAAATACGAAGATGGGAGGAAAAAAGAAAAATTCTACACATGTCAAGATCATTTTCTCTACTCCTTCCCTGAGTCTACTCTTTCTACACACCTCTGCAAGATGCCAAACTCTTCATTTTCAGCAATTACTATTCTCTCCCAGTTTCTTCCTCTTTTTTAATTTTAGAATCCTGTTTTCTTTCCTTTCTTTAACTGAAATGACTCTCATACTGCATTTTTGCTTTTAGGGCTGAATCTATCGCATGTGTCCAGTCACGGGGTTTATTTTATCCTGGTTCTCATTGATTTGCTCTTTGCTCTCTGTTTTCCGAGAAATCAACAGATCAGTATCTATGTCCACCTTTTCCAGGTTTTTTCTGCAGGGAATTAAGAGATGCTTAGTCAGTTCTGTAAAGTAATCTTAGGAGCTTATGGCCATTTTAATGAAAATCCTGGTGTTCATAAGTTGGCGAAAAGCTTTTTAGGAAGCAATAAGCATTTCCAGTTTTTGTTTCTGTTTTTTTGAATCAAGAAAATATGACCGTTGCTCTTCCTGTTACCTATGCTTTCTTTGGTGGGTATACTCTATTTTCTAATAGGAAAAACCTAATTTCAAAACCTTAAACCTAACTGGACCATTAAATGCTAAGACTTGCCTTAGGAATTTTGCTAAAACTCTTTCCCTAAAAAGGTAACAACACACTGAAAAGTACCACAAGAATGTCCGCATGGAGTAGACTGGTCACTCCACTAAAGAGATCAAAAGGTGGACACGTGAATGCCCTAAGAGTGGCTAAGACAACATGATAAAGCAGAGTTGAAACATGCTGGAGTTAATCACGAAAATAACAAAACGTCACTCAAATATATGCTCTGGAACGCATATGCTGCCAATGATCACCTCCCTCTGTCAACCAAAGGACAGTGGGGACGAATACGGTGAGACAAATTGCAAATTTAAAAGAGTCAAGATTGAAAACGACCTTCCCTGTACGCTTTGGGGAATAATTTCAAAGAAACCTCAGTAGACTTTCCTCACCTTCTTTCCTACCTATTTCAAAAGGTTACTTCCTCGTATTTCAAAAGGTTACTTCCTTGGCACATTATCGCCCGCCACAGGTCATTCTGCCATCTCCTCCCCCATTCCTCCATGAACAGACCTCTGTCTGACATCTGGGTTCCTAGCACCAATCCCGCCGACCTTTCTTCCCCCTTACTTGGCACTTCTGCCCAGACCTCCTCTTCCTGGAGACCCTTCCATGCGCTTCTCTGTGGCGCTGAGGGACGGTGCCCCGTCTCCCCCCTTGTCTCCCTTGCCGTCACTGCTTCGCCGCCTGCTTTCTCCTGTCCCGTGTCTCACGCAACTCACACCAGACTATTTCCCTCTGAAATCTCAGCCAGTCGACTGGCTCTGAACCTAAGAAGTTGCACACATTTCTACCCAAGCTTATTCTCTCTCCCAGGCTCCAGTCCACCCTTCCATCTGCATCCCTGAAAGATGCTTTTAACGTCCTCTTCCTCCTAAGACATAATCCTCTGTGCACATCCCATCTTCTGGGGGTGGTACCCAAATCCACAAAATTATTCATGGTAACCTCTTATGGTTCTTGCCTTCCCCTTCTGGATTTACAGTCGCCAACATCCTTCCTTTCCGCTCCACCCTCCCCCCCGCCATGGTTAACCTACTGCAACAATCTTTAATTGACTCCATGAATTAAGCTGAGCCAATGCTGGACACTCAAATACATGACATTTGCTCTGAAGAAGCTTTCAGTCGAATGCACGGGTTGGGGGCAGGAAGGGGTAAATATGTAAAGTTAAAATGTTCTAGACAGGTTTAAAAGGTGAAGACAGGGTGAAAAAAAAATGTGTCAAGTCTAGACATCTAAGTCACATTCAGCATCAGGCAAGGGCCTCCAGAGGAGGTGATCGTGGAAGGGAGCTTTAAACAACAAATTGAGGATGGTTATAAAGAGAAATGAGAAGAAATGGCATACTTAAAGCTTAAAAACTTTGGGACATCTTTAGGTAGTTCTTTATGGCCGGAGTAAAGGGTGCGCCCAGAGCATGATGGGCCAGGAGGCTGGAGCGTGCCCGGAGGAAGAGTCACACACTCAAAAAGGCTGTAAGTGAACTGAGTTTCACAAGGGGACTATGAAAGCGTGAAAGGGATGGCGCTACAGGGAGGTGTACCAAGGGCAGGAAGCCGTTGCCGCCTGCTGGCCGGAAGGACCAAGGGACAGGAGCGGTGTGTCTGGAACCCGGGGGGAGTCGCAGCTGTCTACGAAGAATTGCCATCAGATCCTGGCTGGGGGCGAGCGACTGCGGGGCATGGACGGCCAGGAACAAAGAAGGCAATTCCTCTCTTACCTCCTGCCATCTGATTCCCTGCCAGTGCGTCTTCTTGGTCATAACCAACCGGAATCCGGAGACCGAGGCAGCCTGAGGTCCCACCAAGCGGCGTCCCGGAGCGCACGGCCCAGGGTGAGAAGAGGAGAGACCGGACCTGCGGTGCGCGCGGAGCAGCGAACGCAGGTGCGTCAGGTTGCGCAGCTCTGTAGTTTGCAGCCCTCGCTTGTCTGAGCATCGTGATTTCTAATTGGCTCTGCCTGAACATCTTCATTGGACGCTTTTTTTTTTTATGTTTTCACATTTTAATCCTATTTAAGATTAATTGCTAAGCCAAATCATGTAGACTATCGCGAATTTCACTCTAACGTAATTTTAAAATTTACTTTAAGAAGATGTGTTAATACACGAGACAACTCGAAACTATATATGTATATATTCCTTTAGCGTTATATCAATTTTGCCAGCAAGGGTTTCTAATTTTTCATTACATTATTTGGCTTAAAGAAACTTTATATTTTGGTGTATTGGGTCCATGCCGTCTACTCTTCTGTATGCTGTAAAGTAAATGCAGCTGGGGAGCAAAATCACACCTAAGTAAGGCAAGTTGTCTCATTTGATAAATGGGATAAACGTGAACGGAATTCAATCTATTTGACAAATGGGTCTAATTTAACTAGCGTCCTGTGTCTGGTGGATTTCTCCTCTTCCTAAGAACGTTCCTATTGCAGGGTTTTTTGTTTTGTTTTGTTTGTTTGTTTGTTTTTTCTTTTGCCTCAGTATATAAAGAAGAATCCAGAAGGTGACTCCTATCCTTTCCGTTGAAATTTCTCCATGATTTAAATACATAATAAGATACTACGTTTTGTCTACCAAATTGACAGAAATATTTTAAACCATCACTGTGACATTTCAGGAATTTGTAGGTATAAGGAGAGGCTAGCAGGGTCAGGGAGAACAGGTCACATCCCAAAGGTATTAGAATGTCATCAGGTGTCTCAACAACTACCTTAGAAGAAGAGAATGTAAAATTACCTTCGAAATGAATAGGATATGATTTACAATCTGTAATTCTATTTCTAGTGAAATAATAAATCAAGAGTAAGTGTAATCTAAACTTTTCAGTCACGCCACTTCTTAAAAAAAAATGTATTCCCAATAGATCCTTTTTCAGGTTTTTTAAGATACATTCCACGCAAATGAGAAAGTGAAGGGGGGGAGAGAGAGAAAGGGAGGGAAAGAGAGAGAGAGAGAGAGCAGAAAAAGAGAGAGAGAGAGAGAGAGAAAGAGATACAGAAAAGGAGGAAAAGAATTTCTATGAGAATGTTAGAGAAAAACTGTGTGGAAGGCTAAGGGTGCACCCTATGCAGATTGAAAAAGAGGAACATTACATATTGACATATCATATTGCTTTAAAGCAGCCTATTCTGCTTTGCCTTGAGATACTAAACATAAAAACTCCTTAGCTGTGTTCATTCATACCTATGACGTTTCATCTGTCTCCAGTACATGTCGGTAAGTAAGATGCAGTGGTTGTCAAGACCTATCGGTTTATTTTGTGCTAAAATGCATAATTTAATAGGTTCCCTCATTAAGGGTGACTTATAAAGCAGACACTTATGCAGTGATTCACCGTTTCTGTGTCTTCTTCAACATTTAAAGTCGTTGGATGTACTGGGCTTGCACTCTGTAGGGAAGCTTAAAAGGTTGTCAGAAATTAAAGATGAAGAAAAGCTGAGATTTCATTAACACCCTGGCATTTTGGACACAAGGCAGAATCACGCAAAGCAACTGGGTCCATACGAACTGAGAACTGAGAACAGTCAAAAAAAAAAAAAAAAGCATACGTGTGTGACTTGGGCACTTAGCAATCTTTGAATCTCAGCATCCTGTTCTGTAAAACAGGAGTCCCTCAGACGGCTGCTGTGAGCCTCGAATGAAATAATAAAAATGAAAGACTTTTTGGTAGATGGTGGCATCCTCTGGTGGGTGAGGTTACCCTGCTGTGGGGGTCCATGTTCCATTTCAGGTCTCTTATTTTTGAAGACACGAGTAGGCACGGTTCTCCGGGGCCCTGGTTGGTACAATGCCACATAAGCAAATCACGATATAGAGGTTCAACTGTTTTGCGATCATCCATAGAATTAAAAAGAAATTGCACGGTGTGGGGACGCCACCCAGACGGTGCCTTCCAGACCCCAGGCTCGGTTGCTGGCAGCTCCCAGTTAAGCCCTCTCTGTCACATCCTCAGGAGGCTGGCTCCCCTGGAGCAGCGTTCTCGCCAAGAGCAGCTAGTGTACTAGAGCAAGGGCCCTGTGCCCCCGCTGGGGATAGCGTTGAAGACCCTTCCAATCTGAGCTCTGTGGGATCCTTGGAGGCTCCTTGCGTGATGGTATCACAGTTCATGCTTTCGCCTTGTCCCATCTGGCTCCCTTCTCATCCTTACGGAGTTGTTACCAGGTGCACTGCCTAAAATATTTTCCTGCTTGCAAATCTCCATTTCAGAAATTGGTGTGTGTGTGTGTGTGTGTGTGTGGTTTTTTTCGTTACATTTATGGAGGTGACATTCATTAATAAGTTTATATAAGTTTCAACTGTACAATTCTATAATACATCATTCGTATGCTGCATTGTGTGCTCACCACCCAAAATCCCATCTCCCCCGTCAGCATATATTTGACCCCTTTTACCTTCTTCAACTTCCTGCCTCCTCCTCACCCCCTCTGGTCTGTGAGGTTTTGTTTGTTTGTTTGCCAATATCCATCAATGCTGGCAATGGAAGTTAAACCTTTTCGAGCTCTAGTGGTTTATCTGACAAATTGGAATAATAACTCCCTTAGAGAGTTTTTGTTAGAAGATATATAATGCGATAATACGATGCCTACAACCTTCTCTACACTCGTAAACGATGGCTTTAGTTATCTTGTAGCTGATCACAAGGAACAAAGATGGCAGCCCTGTGTGCTCGGGCCTTAGGTGGATGTGCTCTAATTAGATCTTCAGACAAACGCAATCATACAAATAATAACAACATTTAATTCTAGAAAAATGTGAGAGTAGTTTGTTTGAGTATCTTAGTAAAATAAGAGATAGTGGGAAGGCTATTACATAACCTGAAGGATTTATGTGATATTTACTATAGAGATATTTTTGTAGGAAAAGAATACATACCACCAAATTTATGGTTAAATGTTGTTAGAAAAATGTTGGCTGAAGTCTGCAGCTAACATGATAGCATAATATATTTGCTCCATTGGCTCAAGACATAGGGATAATGAAAAGATCAAAAATAATAACTAGAGTAAAGAAGAGCCTTTGGGGAGAACTGGCATTGTTATCTATGTCGAGTTTTTAAAATTGTTATTATTTTATAGGAAATGGGGACCAGTTTTTCTCAGCTCAGTGAGGAGAAAACCATCTAAATCTCTTGGATTTCACTTGAAACGTGAAAACTGTGTGGGGAGGCACACAGCTATTAAAATGTTCCATTTCCCTGTTTACATATTAAAAAAAAAATCACAGTACCCTTACCTTATATGCGTGTGTGTATATGTGTGTGTATGTATGTGTATATATACATATATATAATATATATATACGTAATTCATGAAAAGAATCTGTTGAGTTATTCAAAGACATAATAATTTCTGCACCTTAAGTAGGGTTGGATGGGGCAGGATACTGTGTAGATTAAGACAGCATAATTAAGCACCTCGTCATCCAGTAATCCAGATTAGTTTAAAAGCTTTAAATTGCTCAATTCAGCTGTTTTCTCTAAAGCTTTTATAAATGATCACCTGACTTTGATCAAAGCTGGATTGTTTGCACTAAGATTTTTTCACTAATTTACAAATCAGATAAAGTAGCTAATTTTCATATTATTTCCAAATCGTATTTACTAGTTACAAATCAGTATCCTAGATCTTTGCGATTTGTAGCTAGCCACAAAATAAGGTCACAGTTAATTTCTTTTGTAATATTTAAAAATTTTAAAAATATAGGCAAGTAATGTAAAGACTGATTAAATAAAGGCTCTTGCCCATGACACCTTATTTTATAAATTCTTGATACTTAATCACATTTATCTCACATTATTTTAAGTAATGAGATGTTACAAGGTATTAGAAAGCCCTCTGTATATCCCATTAAAATCTCATTCTCCATCTTCCCTCCCTAGAGAAAACTGCTATCCTGGATTTGTATTAATTATTATGGTAGTATTTTTACAATTTTAATTTTTGTATAGGTCATCACTAACAAAATATGGTGTTACTTTTCATACAAATGATATCATACTTCCACTTATTTTGCTCTGGCTAAATAATAAATTTTTAAAATTTGTCTAAACTTACATGTATAAATTCAATTCACTCATATACCTGCTATATGGTATTCCTTTATATGACATATTTAGTCATACTTCTATCTTTGGTAATATAGCCTACTTCTAGGCTTTCTTTATTACAGATATCCATGTGCCATGCATGAGGGTATCTCTGTGGTTTGTAACACAAGTGAAGTGACTGGCTTCCAGGGCCCAAACACCTTCAAGTTTACTCAGTCTTCCTAATTTGCTCTTAAGAGTGATTTAATAACGCTGACACACTCTCTCTCTAGCACTGTGTAAGAATTTCCAAGCTCCCACAAACTAATCCTCACTTGGTATTATAGATTTTAAAATTTTGCCAGTTCAATGGTTATAAAATTTTCTTTCATTCCCTTCTGAAGATCTGATCAAAAATTTCCATTTCCATTCATTTCCATTCATTCATTCATTCATTTTTGTGCATAAATTGTAGTTTGAAATTCTCACATTTCTGGTGTACATCGTGTAAACAGAAATAAAAGCCAAGTTCTTATTCTTTTCAATTCCATCATGAACTCCATAATTTTTTTCTTTTCTTTTTCTTTTTTTTATTCTTTTTCTTTTTATTTTTGGCCAACTCTAGCTTAATTTCTAACTAGTACCAGATTTGCCAAACACAAAGAGTTCAAATCTTGGTTCCATCGATTATTAGCTGTGTTGCCTTCGGCAAGTCACTCAACTTCTCTTTGTCACATTTTCTTTCATTCTAAAGTGTGAACCCTATAAACACCATTGTCCCTCTCCCATGACACTCCGTGTGCCACGATTTTCCACAGTGGGCTTGTGTGCAGTGGTATTCTCCTAAACTTTTTGTTTTTGGTTTCATTGCGATATACTTGATATATCACATCGTATCGGCTTAATGTGTACAATGAAATGATTCGATATGTCTATTGCAAAATGATCACCGCAATAAATTTAATAAACATCCATCTCCTCACATAGTGACAATTTTTTTTTCTTGTGAAGAGAACTTTTAATATCTACACTCTTAGTAGTTTCATAATTCATTTAAATGGAAGAGTGGGATGGATTCCAGGTTTACAAAAACAGATGCTCACGCCCCAGCGCCTTCGCCTGGAAGTTTTCCCCTCCTCACAAATGCAGGGCTCTGAGTACGGGACTTGGTACCTGCACCACCTAAGTAAGTAATATCTGGGAAATGCTCCAGCATTCCCAAATCAATGATGGAAACGCTCATTGAAGGAGGCACTTGCAATCCTGGCTCACATCCTTAGGCATCTACTGGTTATAATCTCTGGAAACTTCCATGGAGACTGAGGAGCACTTTATAAGTGAGAGGACCCAGGAAGCCTCATAATTCCTGTTGTTCCCTCTAGCATCAAAGTGACAGGTTCACATTCTAGTTTTGCCACGTACTCGCTTTAATCAAAGCCCTTTGAGACTCAGTTTCCTCGTCTGTATAATCATATAGTTACTATGAAAATACTGTTTTATTTTAGTCTGATAAATATTTACTTCATAGGCTTACAGAAAAGCTTAAATAAAATAATGTGCTTAAGCCCCTTGGTATAGATCCGAACATTTCCTAGCGCCTATTATTGACTCTATTGATAGTATGTTTTATTGTAATTATAGTGGGCACAATTCTCTTAGCCACTGAACAGGGAACTCCTTAAATGCAGAACATTTGTGTTGCTGTTATTGTCTCTTCAGTGTCAGATTTAAGGACCACACATGCCAGGCATTCAGAAATTTTTGGCGTTGGTAATCAAGGTAGTAATTTAGAAATATTGAAAAATGTACATCACGCATGATAGATCAGAATGTCTAAACAGTGGAGCCGGAGAGATCGTATAAGAACTCATTGGAATATGAGGAAATTTGATGGGAAGGTGTGATTAGAAAATGACCGTGAAAGATACATAGGGGTCAAAGATTTCTAACCTTGGTCTCTGAGGGAGCCAGTTCCTCTCGAGAGCGATCTTAAGTTTAATTAACTTTAAGTCTAATTTTTGACATTTTGTTCTTTTTTAAACATGTAGCCTTCGTTAAGTCCTCATCATCTGAAGCAACCTGATGTGTGTCTGATCTTTGAAGCCCGAGGGGCCCTAAGCATTCCAGGTGCTCGTGTGTGTGTGTGTGTGTGTGTGTGTGTGTGTGTGTGTGTGTATCTGTGTGTGTACCTGAGGCAGGTCATTCACTTGCAGATGATTTGGGCAGAAACCACTCAGGCCCAATTGCTTCTTGTGAAGAAAATGTGTTTTTAAGTCTTTTCCTTTGGGTATGTTCACTTCAAGGATACCTTGTTACTCACAAAGATCTTGCTCTGCGGCTTGCCAGTAGAACAGTGTGTGTGTGTGGGGGGGGGGGGGGGCGGGGTCGGGGACAGTGTGTGAATCGCCCACTGGGCAGCACTTTCTCTTCGTTTGGCCAATCCTCTTCCATTCACTCCTTGCCTGTCTGAGAAGCTGCTAATTGAATCAATGTCATTCTGGAGTATTTTGTTGTTCAGGGTTGTCTCTTCTGAATCCTTTTTCCCGGTGACTCGTCTATGATAAACTCTTAACCATCCTACAAAGCCACCAAGATTGCGGTGATGCAGTGCTAGACAAGCCGCCCGGCAGCCCAGACTTCTGAGGACATCTGCAGAAATGGGATTCACGCCCAGATGTCTAATGGTCATTTATGCTGCTTTGGGGTTGCGTTCCCTAATTTCTTCAGAGACGACAGGCTTGTTGTCTTGGCGCTCCTGAGTGCCACTCTGGGCCTCAGAGAAGAGAGAGGCTGAATTAACTTTAACTGCCTGTGAAGTGCGGTCATTTCTGCCCAGACTCTGCCTCATGTCTTATTGCTACTGTCGGCCCTGCTCTTTATTCTTGAAAATATTTTCCACTGATACTACTTCCCTTCAAAATTAAGCACAAATTCTGTTTTCTATTCACATTCGCTATTGGCGTTCGGGTCCCAAAATGGAATCACTAATATTTAAAGAAACCTTCTCATTACCAATTTTTTCTATGAGATTGCCGGGTACTAAGGTTCGTATGGCCGGTCACTCAGTTCCAGCCATATTTTGCTGAACAAAGTTATTTAGCATATAATGTGTTCTCTTCAGTGTACGCAGCCCTGCAGGCCATAAAAAGATGCGTTAAGATTTGGCGGCTCCCTCAAAGACCTTACAAAAGTTAACATCCATGAAACAGAGGACAATTAAGGGCAAAACTGTGTGAAACAGACTGTAAGATCAAAATGTGCCGCGAAAGGAAAATTCTGTGTGGACCTGGAAAGGTCTCAGAGACATCATCAACAAGAAGGCGCTTAAGGATGGGTCAGCATTGAAAAGCCTGAAAGAAAAATGACGAAGCATAGAAATGAAAATAAGGATTAGGTGCATTCTAAGGAATAGGAAAAAAAAATCCTAATCTGGCTGGCATGCAGGTTGCATTTTAGATCATTGAGGAGGCAGGGGAGCCAACTACCTACTAAGGAACCAGGAATTCAATGATAAAACTCTTCATCTAATAATGGCACTGTTAATCCAAAACTTTTAAATGCCACCAGTGGTAAAGCCACCACAAATAAAGATGGGGCTCAAAGCAAAGATCTCCATTAAATTGCTAAAGCCATCAAAGTAAGCGAACTGCTGTAAGAAACCCTGTAGTGGGCACACTGACCGCTAGCGCAGTTTCCTTTGTCATTGCCCAGGGCACCTGGGTATCAAACCAAGGAGAGGAAAGATGGGCGAGTAATGTTTCGAAAACACTGTTGTCATCAAACCATGTTTCTGTCATTAGATTAAGAGTTTCTTAAGGTCAGAGACCGTGCCTTCTAAGTCTCCCATTTCTTGATCAGACGCAAATGGTGGCAAGAAGTGATGTGTTGTGGGTGGTGGCCGAAGATGACAAATGGCAGAGGCCGCTGACCGCTGTCCCCTCCCCTGCTGTCAGCTGTCATTTTCAGGTTGTGAACAGCCAGCAGCCTCCTCCCTTCCTTCTCATAGTTAAATCAAGAAGAGAAAGATGGGTCACTATTACTTATTAGTTTTTAGTTTGTTTGTTTCATGTACAATTTCCTATAACGTGTTCTGTTCTCTGTTTAATTTTTGGGGGTACTCCCTTAAAGCAAAGAAACACTCTCATCTTCGGATATTACCTATTTTAGATGGCTCCTGAGAACTCTTGAGCAAACGTATCTCCCCAAACGATTCCTGAATCTATCTTCATTCATTTATCTCTTCATTTATTTTTATCTATGAAATATTTACCACATACCAGATATTGTCCTTGGAACTGAGGATACAATACAGAATAAAACCCCAATCCTCATTCTCATGGATTTTCCACTTTAGACAACAAAGAGATAAACAACAAATAAATATTACGGCAGGCAACAGTGTTATTGAGTAAAATAGAACAGGATGGGGGAGTTTGAAAACTGAGAGTGGGAATGAGCTATTTTATTCTGCAAGGTGAGTGTGGCTGCTCGCTGCTCCAGAGCCAACACTAGAGAGATCAGCATTGGGCAGAAAGGAAAGATTGCTTTACTCAGGAAGCCGGCAGCCTGGGAAGACAGCAGACTGAGGTCCAGAGACCACCTCCAGAGAGTTTTCATTTGTAAAGGGGAATAAGAGGGGAGGAGAGTTCCAGGAAGCTGAGAGAGAAGTCTGTTGTTTCTTTAGCTGTAGATAACACCCCTTCTCATCAGACTCCTGATTGCTGCTACCTGATGGAGACATTCTTTTCTTCTGCAAAACAAGCCTGTAAATTCTCCTTGAGACCCTGAAGTTATCTCCTCCAGCTTGACAAAGAGAGAGCACGTCAACAACTTGTGACTACATTCCTGAGAACAAAAGGAGTGATTAACATGTGGACAAAGGCCTGATTAAGAACTAAATTATCTAATTCTAGCTGCCAAAAATATTAGGGGCATTAAAATCACAAGAGATTTGGCGCAGGATGCAGTGGTAATTTAAGCAGAACCCCGACTAAGCCAAGGGAAGGATCCATATTAACAATCTGGAAAAAAGAACATTTCGGGAAAACAGAAAAGTAAGTGCAAAGGCCCTGAGGCAGAAATATGTTCAACCTGTTTGAGGAACAGCAAAGAGGCCAATGTGCATAGAATGAAGTAGAGAAGAGAGTAGAAGCAAATGAATCAGACAGGAAGCCAAGGGCAATCACGGAAGGACACTGGACTACGGTAAGAAGGGTAGTGGACCAGCCAGTTGAGAAGCTATTGCATTAAGTCAGGCAAGAGATGTTGGTGGCTCATACCACGGTAACAGTGCTGGTGTTAAGAACTGGGCAGATTCCAGATATGTTTTACAGATAGATCCAATAGAATTAGCTGATAGGTTGGAGATGGGATGAAAGAGGAAAAGGAGCCATCAAGAATCCCCCCAAGATTATTCACTTGAACGGCTGCAATAATGAAGCTACTATTCACTGAGCTGGGCAAGGGTTAAAAAACCAGGTTTGAAAGGTGAAGTAGGGGAAGTTCAGGAGTTTGACTTTGGACACGTTAAGTTTTGGATGTCTAGTAGATATCCAGGTAAAGGCATCAAGCATGCAGCAGTAGGATAAATCAGTCTGGAGTTTAGGAAAGAGTTTCAGCCCGAGGATAAAAATTTTTGGAATTATCAGCTTGTGGATGTCTCTTAAAGACATGACATGGGATAAGATCCCCCTATAGGGGAATACAAATAGAGAAGGAAGAGGACCAGACAGAGCCTCGGGGAACTTAGATGTTTAAGGATTGTGGAGAGAAGGAGACACCAGGAAAGGAGACCAATAATCCCATCCAAAAACGGCAGAACACACACCGTCGTGGTCCTTAGCCAGTGTGAAATTCACAGCAGCACGCATGGCCAGTTCCTCCATCAGGGTGATTCCTACTCCCTGGCAATGAGCTTGCAGAGCTATTGGCTCTGCTCTGAGGCCACCTTCCTCCTCCATAAGAAATAACCCGCAACGCAGCTGAGTTCTTTTCTCGGCCTCCTTCCTTCCTATTCTTTCCAAGGCAGACCATTCAGTGCCTTGAGTAGGTAGTAGGCTGCTGTAGAATTTTGCCTTTAATACCTAAAAGCCCTGTCATTTAACCTAAACTATCTACAAATCTTAAACACAGGCCTTCTGATTTTTGGAAATCCTGCTGAACACACCCTTCGATCATTCTGCGGTCTCAACAAAGAATCTTAAAACCACATGCGTGAGACCTTTGCCCTAAGACCGTGGGGGAGCCCTGGATTCGGTCTTCGCCCTAAAGCCATTTCTGACATTGAGAATTTTTTCCTGGATGAAAATGGAGATGAGAAACAGTTTATGTTTGAAATCAGAAAGTCCTGGCTCCTTTATAGTTTCTCTAAACTGAGGTTGAAATTTAACAGAATTTTTTTTAAAGTTGATTTGTCTCTTCTCATATTTTGTCATATGTGGATAAAAGAAACTAGTTGGGCCTTCTGACGTTCTGTCTGGAAATTTCCTTATCCAGATCTACAAGTCCAAAATAGATACACATTCTATTTTCCACATTCTGCAGGTGACATTTGTGCTATGCTCTTCACCACTACATAAGACAGGTCTTTTCTCCAGCATTTTCATCACCGTCCTTTGAGTCGTCACCAACTGCCTCCCGGAAACACTTTCAGCTTCTACCTACTACCTGGTCCCAAAGCTGATGCTACATGATTTGATGTTTGGCTATGGAAGCTTCCTACTTCCAGGCAACAAATTCTGTTCCAGATACACTGCAAGACAAAATATGGGAGCTGCGAGAAACTTCACATCATCACTCCGATCAGCGTCTTCCAGATTCAAGGGTAGGGCACGTAGGTACCACCTCTTGATGGAAGTGATGTCAAATAAACTGCCAGCGTCTTTTAATCTTCCACGGATGAGGAAGCATCAAGGGGGAGCAGCTGTGAAGACGACAGTGTGATTCAGCATATGGAATTTGAGACAGAAAAGTGAATGTATCGATGAAGCATGTGACCATGACTCTGGACCCCAAAAGAGAGATCTGAGCTTGGGAGATAAATCTGGGGGCTCTGAAAATGAATACTATTATCGCTCCTTCCCCCCCAACACACACGCACCCCAAACAGAGTTGTGGTGTAAGAAGAGAAAGAGCTTCACACTGATGCTTGAGAAGTCCGATTCAGGTCGTGGAGCAGCCGGCAGTGTGGACAGAGGAAGGGTGTTGAGAAAGGTAGGGGAAAAACCAGGCCAGTGTGGTATCGTGAGAGTCAAAGAAAATAAAGAAGGTCAGAGAAACAGAGTGGTCTGATGACTCGTGCTCTCTCCCCCATCAGACCCCGCCAGCTCAACGGAAAAGAGCACATTCTAGAACAAATGAAAACAACATGCTTTTCTACCAGATCAAAATTACCAGCAAGATTGCAGACAGACTATGAAACTTTTTTTTTTTTGGTAAAAGTAAGGAAATATGTAAATAACATAAATTTCTAGGGAAAAAAAAATTAAAACCCAATAAACTTGACAGCCATAACACTTATAGGCCGAGCAGAATATATTTCTAATAGGAACAATAAGCAGGAAAGAAGAAAAGGAACGTAAAACCAACGGCAGGCCTGCAAACTCCCCTTGCGCACAGAGTCAGACATTTTGGCATTTCGTCCTCCGGGTTTTAAAGGGGAGGCAGGTCTTCCAGGAAAATTAATCGGCAAAATACGATCCATCTTTTCACTAAGTATCAATCAAGTAAGAATGTTGCTGACAAGTAGAAGTTTCCTTTTCAAACTGTGTTCACGAAACTGAGTTTGGTAAGGGACGGCCACCTGAGCGGTATTTTCCGACAAGTACGAGCTGGCTCGCGCGGATTGGGAGTGAACGGCGCGGTTTGCTTAAACTATTCTTCCATGTGAGTGTGCCCTGTTGGCCCTCGGTCCAGCTCCTGCCCGCCCTGGCTGTCACGACTTCACCTCGCCTCCTTCCTGGCCTCCTCGCTCCTTCCACAGACACAACACATTGCTCATAAAACAAGAACGCCTGGAATCTTTCTTTGTTCTTTGGATGCTCTAGGGAGGACTGCCCTGCCGCGGAAGAAACTTACAATGCGTGACATTCACTGCTGCATCGGCATCTTCAGGGCTTGGGGATGGGTCATCTCTGGTAGGGAGATAGCTATAAAAACACTTTTATATAGCTCTTTCCGAATTTCTGGAGCTCTGAAGGAAATGCCGGCAAAATCTTCCATGTTTAATATAAAAGCCAACTTTATATTGCTTTGCTGGCGTATCTATCGGGGCAGATGTCACCTCCTCCAGGTTGGCCATCTCTGAAATAGTCCAAGGAGGATCATAAAGCCCTGCCAGCGACGAAGTATAAACATGTGGAGAAACAGGCTAAAAGAGAAATATTCAAAGAGAGGTAAAATGTGTAGAACTCCAGGAAAGCATCAGAAAATAGTACAATTTTTTTTTTTTTTCCCAGAAGACCAATTCGAATGTTGGGCAAGTCTTCTGACTGCCCAGAGTTTATGCAAATCCAAGTTCTGAATGTTTTTCAAGGTCTGCCCTATCAATCGTAATATATAATAGAAAGAACTAATTATCTGAGAACTATGCAGCTGCATGCAGCCTTTAGATTGACATGAGTTCAAAGAGAAAAGCAGATGTGTAAAGCAGAAATGATTCCAGATATGTACTTTGGAGCATTAAGAAATATTTGATTTGATGAACGGGTCTTATTTAATAATAATTTTCCATCTCTCAACCATGGCAATGGGATTAATATATATGAGTCTGTCAACTAAGTTTTTCATTGTATTCGTTATTTTTCCATTTGGGGCTTAATAGACAGGAAATTGAAGTGTTGTGGGGGGGGGGGGGTTTACGCCCTTTGGAGCTTGTGTAGATTTTGTAAATCCCAAATGGAAGACACTCAGAAAAACAAATCCGAGAAAGATGCCTTTGCTATTGTCAATTGCAACATTTTATTCTCCTTTTAGCAGAACTGAGAAAAACACTGCTCATTTCAATTTGTTGAAAGCCGTCTCTTAATTTTTTAGTTAAATGGTTGAGGTTTGGACACAAGTTTTTAAGACAGCAACTGTTTGTCAATGTCCCGATTTAAGTAACCTTTCTGGATGCCCTGGAGGGCTAGCCCAGATTTTGGGGGTTTGGAAAAGCCCAAAGCCAAAGATGCAAAATTCCAGTGCGACTCTCTCTGGAAAAGGCCCAGCTTTATGACATCGGCATATCTTTCCTGACACCTAGCCTTCTGTCAGAGGAGTATCAAACCGTTTCCCTTGGATATAGTCTGATTAAAAACTGTCCACAGCAAAAATGACTGGAAAAAAAATACGTCAAAATGTAACTAGTCATCATTTGTAGGTGGGAGGGCTATGTGTGACTTTCGATCCCTTTTCCAAAATCGCTTCTTTTTTCTAAATTTTCTACAATAGGAGTGAAATGGTGTTGAACTGAGATAAACTAAATATTTTTAAATGTTCTACTGAAATGTTACCTCACACTTAACAAGATGTCAGCTCCTTTATAAAGTGAACACATTAGCTTAGTAAGTGGTTAGAACTTTTAAGTGAATTTTGAATTCTTTAGTACTCCTGGAAATATTTATTGATAAGATGACAGGAAAATCTATGGCTCCCTGATCTTCATTTGTGAGGTACGAGCTTTTTTATTTTTTTCTACCAATCGATAATAGGATTTTTCTTCTTTATCTTGTATGTTGACATTAGGGCCCAGAGTTAGTGATTTATTTTTCTTAATATGAATAAACCATAGCTATGTCCTGGCACTGGTTGCCAGATGTGGAGATACCAAACTGTGGAGTAATGAATTATGGGAGATTGTCAGGAGAGAGATGAGACTGGCCCTCCTGGATTCAGTCTAATCCAGATGTGATCATGTAGCGTGAGCCCCGGAGGTTCAAACTGGAGTGAACGTGGGAGGAGGCAGCTGGTAAAAACTCTAGTCTGCAAGAGAGCATTCATCATCAATAGAAGAAGTGAGGAAAGAGAACAGATTTTCAGCATCTTTGCAACCAAAGGCCAAACAGCTTGGCAGAATTTTGGACCATCTCCCTATTGCAAAGCTTCAGTGTAGCCAATACCACTGCACCAACAAATGCTCAAAAAAATAATGCGTGGCAATCAAATCATCTGCTATATTTTGAGCCCTTACTCTCTATGCCAGGCATCGTGCTAAACGCTTCACATTCAGTACCCACGAGTCTAGAGCAGGTGCTAGGACCCAATTTTTTCAGAGGAACCTGAGGCTCAGGGTGGTGAGGTAACTTGCCAAAGATCACACATGCAGTAAATGGCAGAACTGGCATCTGTCCAGATCCGCATGACTTCAAAGCCAGTGCTTTCCCATGTCGTATATAATACATGGCCTCCTAATATCTGTTTCATGTAGTAATGTAGATCTGGCTTTGATCTGTGTTATTGCAGTGTAAGTAGAGAAGATTTGACTTCTACCCCATACGTAAGAGCACAGATGGCAGAGAGATGGAGCACCTCCTCAAGGCCCCAGACCAAGAGACAGGGCACCAAACTAGAATTCCTGCCTCCCCTCCCCCGCCACCTCCGCATTTTAATCCATAACACACTGTCTGCGATTTCTTATTTCATCAGCAAAATGTCTTTGTGTGGCAGTGAAAGTTATATATTTTCTACCAACTGAACAGGAAGAATAATGACCCATGCAGAACATACTCTGGATGTTAATAATCCTGCCAGGACAAGAAATTAACCTCTTCTCACAAAGGGACAAAATGTGCAAACACCGATCACCGTGGGAGTTAGATCTGCATCTTATCCTAAGAATAAATTTCATTAGCTACTTCATCTATGGATTTTCTGTGAAAATCTTGAGCCTATGAATTATGAGCAACAAAGCCCTGTGAGATGCCTGGGATGAATTCCTTTTTAGCTTTAACTGTAACCACCAGGGTGATAGAAGCACTCTTTAATGATATAACCGTAATCTGTTTTTCTAGGTATTTGAACCCAAGTACTTTTTGACTGAATACTCTCTCCTGCAGATCTGCTTCAAAGGAAGAAAGGACGTAGAATGGGTTAAAGTTCTGTACTGAACAGTTATTGCCACATTAATGTTGGAAACCAACCTCTTCAAAACCAAGTGGCTTAGGGCAACACACTTTTATTTCCATGCTTATAAGTCTGCAGGTCATTTGTGGTTCTGATGATCAGAATGGACTTGGCTGGGCAGCTCTGCCTCAGAGGTATAATGTACATGGTTACACCAAACCCAGAGCTGAACCTGGGCCCATGAGAAATGCCAACACAGAGTGAAACAACTACGCCCTCTTCTTCTTCACCCTAAAATTCTACTTTACACGGAGGAAGTAATAAGCATCTGAGCCATGGATAGCAGAGAGAAAAAAATAATGAGTAAAATATCATTAACTCAGAAGCCTATTTCCAAACTGATTAGGATGATAGAGACGAAAATGAATGTTAGTGATTTTTTTCCACGTTGAAATACTCTGCTGTGATTATGTTTTATTTCACATAATGAAAGGATAGCAACTACTCTAGTGGTCTAAGTGTAGACTTGCGTGTTTCGTATATCAGCATTCATAATTTATGATCAACTGATTTACGCTGCTTCATTTAAGTAGACAGAAAATGTTCTTCATTAAAAATAAATTCCTAACACATGAAAGTTTTATCTTCTCCATTTCCATGTTCAGTTCTTAATAGTCATTGGCTAAGTATCGCCGCAATGTCAAATTTTGAATTCTGATACATTTTTATGTCTTTTCACTAAACTTTGAATATATATCCCATGTCTGAGAATATTATGACAAGAATAAATCACTTAAATACAAAATGAAGCTGTTTTAAATGTTTAACCAGAAAACATGGAAATTCAAATACTCTGGTAAATTTCAATAAATTATAATTCACGTTTACTCCAGATTCGAAAACTTTGCTTGCCAGTTTGAGCTGAAATTACACGAAGCCTCACCTTGCACTGTTCACCATCTACTTAACTCAGTCCTGCTGTCTGTCTGTTTTGACCCCCTGGGATCCACAATGTTTCTTTTAGCACATTTTTAGCTTATCCATCACCCACCATGAGATGCAACTCCAGACCTGGTAAGGTACCCTGTCTTCCAGGATGATATTGATCTGGATTAAGCCATCCCAGGAAAGTCTGTATTTGCGGGGAGGAGAACTCTAGGGACAGCGACATCATCACAGAGACTTGACAAGGAGAGAGTCAGCTGTTGGCTTTAATGGCCAGCTTCGATCAGAGCATCTTTATGTGTATCAGCGTTTATATGGGAGTTATATATACTACCTCATTTGAAAATGAAGTTCCCCCATTCTTGAATTCCTTTTGAAAAACACCACCTTATTACAGGCTCAGAAAATAAGAGGTAAAGACAACATTCCCCGATGGGCTTTTTATTGAGTTCTGGGAAAGTTCACTTTCTAGATCTGTTTGTACACATGTACCCACAATCTTCCATGTTTAATTCTAGCTGTCCTTGTCAAAAGGGGTGTGCAGCGTTGCATCTGCACTCATTAAATTTGTGTCTCCCTTGAGTCAAATTAATTAATTGCAGACATTTTGGGAGAGGCAAACTGGTTATTGGGGAGATCACATCGTTTTGTTCTGTATCAGGATCTGCCCATAGGCTCTGTACTCATTCCTTTGAGGCTTTGGGTAAATAGCAAGAGAACAACACGTCTTAAATGGGCATCTCACACAGCTGTAGGGAAAGGATCTGTAGATACCTTTTCTTCTTATTATTTACACCTTCATGAGTCCCTGTATAATTTTAGTATGGTGATTCTCCCCCTTACACGTGGTTTTGCAATCCGTGGTTTCAGTTACCTGTGATCAACTGTGGTCCCAAAATATTAAATGAAAAATCCAGAAATAAATAATTTATAAGTTTTAAATTGAATGCCATTCTGAGCAGTGTGATGAAATCTCATGCTGTCCCAACTGGGACATGGGTCATTCCTTTGTCCAATATCTGCATGCCGTAGGCGCTCCCTGCCCTTTGGTTATCAGATCAATTATCATGGTATTGCAGAGCTTGCCACCCTTATTTGACTTACTAATGGCCCCACAGTGGAAGAGTAGCGATGCTGGTGATTCAGACATGCCAAGGAAAAGCCTTGAAATACTTTCTTCAAGTGAAAAGGTGAAAGTTCTTAATTTAATAAGGAAAGAAAAAAATCATATGCTGAGCTTGCTCAGTTCTATGGTAAGAATGAGACTTTTATCCATTAAATTGCCTAATTTATAAATTAAACTTTATCATAGGTATTATGTAAGGAAAAAACACACAGTATATATAGGGTTCGATGCTATCCGCGGTTTCAGGCATCCACTGGGGGTCTTAGAATGCATCCCCTGTGGATAAGGGGGGACTGCTGTAGTTATTAAACTCATTGATGTTGTTTGAGGACATATTTCATACTGTTATTTAGAATACCCTGTAAAGAAAAAAAACTCTCTACTGTGGCACATAATAAAGGTGATAAGTAAGCGAAAACACTGGAGACCGTGAATTCTCAAGGAGCTTTGATATTGATTAATTCACGTACCATTTGCAAACACTTTGATGTGAAAGGAAATCCTACTAAAGCAACTGAAATGATTAAAATATGAAAAAAAAAAAAAAGCAGAAGACTCTCAATACCATGTGTTTTGTCTTTTAACTGTCAATTGGTTAGTCATATGCATCGCAAGCCAACCTGGTCTCACCTGCCCCTACTGTTGGCTGAGCCACGGAATTTTCCTACATGTGTCTGTTGACTCAGATGTCTCTCTCCCCGTCCTTGCCTTAGCCTTCTGCTTTAATTTCCTCAACCCGTGACTTCAAGTCTTGTCCCTTTGTCGACTAGCCTGAATTAAAACTATTCATTTCAGTGTAGAGAATAATTTATTCTAAAAAAGCTAAACCAAAAAAACAAACATACAATGATCCTTCTTCTTGAGGAAGATTTTAGGGAAGTTGGAAATGAAATGAAATGCCATTTATTTTACTGTCATTCACCTATACTGAAGTTACCATAACAATCGGCCGAATCTCTAAATCCCTCAATGACCTTTTGTCTGCTCTTTACAGTAAAGTTGGTTCTGTGGTTTAGTTATCAGAGAACTACTATCAGTTATGAAGCCCTGACTGCCCATCCTTTGGGTCTCAACTCATTTTTCCATAAAACTTTCACAGACCCCCTGCCTGGGTTAGGTCCTCCAGCAATGGACACATTCACAACGCTCTAAATTGCCCTTAATTCATATCCTACAGCTTTAATGACCTATTTCTTTCTTCCTCAATAAACAATTTCCCAGAGGGCAGAGAATGCCTTGATCACTAGCCACATCCTCAGGCCGAGCACTCGGCAGTGAACATTTTGATAAAAGTGAATAAATAAGGCACAGTGCATGTGGCAGTGAAGATCCCAGGCTCTAAAGCCATCCTAGGGAGTTCATTGTCTAGTTGGACATGCAGGACAAATAAATACATAAATGCAAGCACTGTAAAATAAAGAATGATCAAATGTATAATACATTTTTTAAAAAGCTGAATTTTTAGTGAAGGACTTAGGGGAGTGAGGACTATGACTTGGGATGGCCAAGCCAAGTTTTGCTAGGAAAAAAAAAAAAAACCAGGGACAACCACCAAGTGGAGGGTGAGTCTTCCTTGGCAGGGGACGGTGTGAGCCAAAGTGAAGAAGCTCATGCATAACTGACTCTACGGACAGATCTGTACTTTTTATTTCATTCCATACAATGCCAAAGACAATAGCGGATTGTTTTCTCTCTCTCTCTCTCTCTCTCTCTCTCTCTCTCTCTCTCTCACTCTCTCTCTTTCTTTTTTTTTCTTATTTTTTATTTATTTATTTTTTTTTTACCAAAGAAAGAAGCAAGTAGGATCGAGAGCTTATATACTTTCTAAACAAAGAAACAATAAACCCATGAAGTGGGAAGACAAAGGCTGAGGCAGGAAATTGTGAAATGATGACTAGGAAATACATGGGAAACTAATGGGAGACCAAGGTTGTTTTAGCACGTTTGTTTATGCAGGTCCATTTGGGCATTGAAACCCCGATGTGCATGAGGAGGACGTTCTTTCATTCCTGGTGCAGGGAGCGCACCTTTCTCCTGGGAAATCTTATGCCCTGCCTTTAAGCGGAATGGAGCCCGCCCTGTGTCTTTGCTTTCTCAGGCGCCTTCTGCTCTAAATAGTCAATATTATTTATTGACTATTTATGTTCTGAATCCCTTCAGAGGAAGGAAGGGATAGAGACCAGACCAATAGGACCTTATGTCTGACTAGACAGAGACGTAGAAGAGAGGAGAGTACCTTAGAGATGCCCAGTTTGAAGGGATGTAAAGAATAGTAGAGGTGTGTGAGTGTGAGTGTGTGTGTGTGTGTGTGTGTGTGTGAGAGAGAGAGAGAGAGAGAGAGAGAGAGAGAGCGAGAGCGCGCGCGCGCGCGTTTGCCTTGAGGAAGGTAGCACACGTTGAGTGTGAAGAGATCACAGCACAGCCCAGTTAGGAGAAACATCTTGCATAAAATGTGATCTTGTGGTGAAGAATTTGGTTTGGAGGACAACTTTATAGATGTTTTGCCAACCTGGAGAACTTATAGAAGAGAGTCTTCAGATGAAGAAGAAAAATAGTAATGTACTGGCTTTGCCAATAAATTTAAAAGACAATAGGAATATTCAGCTCTCTCATAGAGTCATCAAAAGTGATACTGACCTTTCTGGGTCACAATTTGCACACCCCATCAGTGATTTCTAACCTTACTGAGAAATCTGAAATATGAGTATAGTTTAATATTTTGATATTATTTACTACTGGCTTCAGATGTTGAAGACAAAAATTCAACGAATAGACACGATTCACGCTTAAACAAAGCGGATCACCAAGGCCAGAGTAACGACGATTAAGGGACAAGTTTCATGCTCTCTTTTTATAAAAGAAGGATTCTTATAAGATGTGGGCTTTGGTTGCATGACCTACCCCGTGCAAAAGAAAATTGGCTTTGGCTTTTAGGGCTGAAGATGGAATCCAGTGGAAAGTGAGCCAAATAGCTACAAAGTGTCGGCACTGTGAAAACAGTTCCACAGTTTTTCCAACGGGGTTGCCTTCGAGTCATCTGGGATGCAGTGTTGTAGCAGTCGAGTATGTTTTCACTTGGATGTGTTGTGGATTCTTCAAAAAATGAGCAAATAGTCAGCAACTGCGCAGCCAGCTATTAAATTGCTCCAATTTTTATTGCTGAAATGTTGACCTTCTGTGAATGTGCCAGAAACAATGATGAGACTGCAGGTTGAAGTCGGTCTGCCAAGTCCCACCTCATTAGGCTCCCATCTGATTTTAGCATATTGGCCCCGAACTCTGCAGCCTGCCTTCGTCCAATACAGGAAGCCCTCGTGACACTTGGCGATGGGCAGTGGGAGCCATATTGAGAAAGCCAGGAGACTGACCAGATGGTAGCTCGCTCTTGGACTTCTTCAGAGATTTATTTTCTCTATGAAGCCGACGGAATTGGACAAGTCCTCCAAGCACATGGCCTTTTTTGGTATATTCATTATACGAGGAAGCACGGGCTAGTCTTTTGGCAGCTGAGGATTTGGCAGGCTGGCAAGGCCATGTGGCTCAGAGACTCACGGGCCCTTCAGACAAACAGCAAGTCTTGCAGATCTAGGTGTGTGTGGGGGGGGGGGGGGGCGAAATGATTCATTACAAGCACCTAAAGGCATTCTGGAAATATGACCAGCTCTTCCAAGATATAGAGTGAGACATGGTATTTAAGTCTTTCCAAAAGAAGCTTTATTTTGAAAGCTTCGCAGTGCATAAATGATGCTTGGGCATTATAGAAATGTGTATTGCTTTCCACATTTCTCAGAATCAGCCCAGACTCCGTGGTTTTCAAAGCGAGAGTAGAAACCTTTCTTGTCATTTTATAATTATTATTTTCATATTTTCTTTTAAGGAAAAGGTAACAAGAGCACTAAAGGGGGATATGCTTCCATCACCCCAATTTTTAATTTACTGTTTAAAAGAACAGCTTCATTGAGATATAATTCATACATACAATTCACCCATTTAAAGTGTACAATCATGGTTTTTATTACATTAAACCATTAATTTCTTTTAACTATGGTAAGAGTGTATATAACATAACTCGCCATTTTGACTATTTTAAAATGTACAGTTCAGTGGCATTAATTATATTTGCAACGTTGTACGGCCATCACCACTATTCCCAAAACGCTTTCGTCACTCTGAACAGAAACTCTGTAAGCATTACGCAAAAACTCCCCATTCCTTTCTCTTACAAGCCCCTGATAACCTGTAATCTACTTTCGATAACTATGAATTCGCCACTCTAGATATTTCATATAAGTGAAATCATAAAATATTTGCCCCTTTGTGTGTGGCTTATTTCACTTAGTGTAATGTTTTTTAGATCCATCCATGTTACAGCACGTATCAGGATTTCACTCTTTTTTATGGCTGAATAATATTCCATTATGTGCGTGCGTGCATGTGTGTGTGTGTGTGTGTGTGTGTCGCATTTGTTTAGCCATTCATCTGGTGATGGATACTTGGGTTTTTCTCATGTTTTGGCTATTGTGTTAGATCAACTTTTGTCAATAGAATGACATTTCAAAGAGGAGAATGTGTGCCCTGGTACACGTTGCATTCAGGAACACGTATATTGTGACTATCTTAAAATTGTAAATGTTCTAAGATGAAGCATCTCATGGTAGGCTGCCTATGGCCCAGCATCAGCAAACACTGGTTGGAATGAATTGCATATATACAAAAATCTCACTACTAAAAGCATCAGAAAAGATTTTTTTAAAGAAAAGTGATCTCTAGAGTCACATTTTATGCAAGATATGAAAATTCCTGCAGTATAAACTATTAAAATATTTTGGTTAAAGTATTTTATAAAATTTTCATGTGAAAACTCAGAAAAACACATCAATGAATGATCAGAAACAATTGTTTAGCTTTTGGCGAAAGCATCTTTGGTGTCCACACAACTTAAAACTTATTACTAAGTGATAAAGTCTTAGATACATAATCATAGAAATAGAAGTATAAAATATCAGGGAACCATAATTAAATTAAGATAATTGATAGCATATTTTAAAATACCCACATTTAAAATTACTATACATAATAATCATTGATCTAAATTAACCATGAGGCTTATTACATACCAAGGTCTTTCTCTTTATCTGCTCACTAATGAAAATTTAATAGATCTATTTGTAATGGATAAAATATAATTGACCTGTAAAAGGTCCAGAGAAGACAAGTGAAACGATGAGATTTGTGGAAGGCATGTTGATGAAGACGAACGAAAAAATTTAGAACTGCAGTTGCGAAGGTAAATACTGAATAAGGCTATTTTTGTGTGTGTGTGTAAGAAAATTACAAAAGGCAAAAATGATAGGGAAGAAGAACAACAGCTAGCTCGTCAGATCCTGGGACATTAGTGCAAGGAGGAAATTCTTCAATCTTCAGTGAGGAAAGTTGAAGGTTAATATTAGGGCTATAACTCTTCACAGTGCAATGTGAACTGGTGTTATAGAGTCTAAACATGAAGAGGAAAATTAAACGATTTAAGTAAACTAAAAAATTAACTAGTTCATTACAGAAGAGGACCATCAGTGGATGGTGAGATTTTCCTTACCTTTAAAGGGATGGCATGTAGTGAAAGAAACACATGTATCTTTCAGAAACGCATTGTCTGGCTCTCACCACTTAGAATGCTGAGCTAGATAAGGACAAGCAAAATCCACTCCTCTGATTCTTACGCTCTTACGTTTAGGGCTAGCTCCAGAGATGAGACCTGAGTGCAGACTAATGAGGAATATTAAATAGAGTGTATACTCTTAAAGGGAAAGGACTGTTTCCTCCCCCAAGAGCTTAGCACCATGTCTGACAAGACTTTGAGCGACTGTACAGAAAGCTATATTAAACTACATTCTCCTTAATCATTAACTCTAAGAGAATAGGTAAAGAAACCTAAGCATTTTAGAGAAACATGGGAGAAAATTCTGAAACCATGCAGATTCTGAAAATGTATGTAAATGACATCATCACACTTAGAGTTGCTAGAAAAGAAAGTACTTTTTACAAAAGTATCTTTTTGTTTGGAAAGAAAACTATGAATGAATCTTATACTTTATATTTATTATTAAAGTATCGCTGTTATAATCATAATTATATAATTCTTTCATAATTTTGCTTGCATGTGAAATGAGTTGGACTGTAGAGCTCATCATTTCTAAGTTTCGGTTTTTTTCTTCAAAATTAAAAGCTGAATCCAAGTTGAAGAAATGTGATCTCAGTGAAATTGGGCTAATTTGTAGTGATCGTTTTCTTTGGCAAAAACATATCATCAGTTCATATGTAGTTTGAATCAAGATTCATCTGGTTTCGTGAAAGTTCTAACTGTGTCTAAAATGGGAAATAAGCCAGGATTTTATCAGGACAATAAACAAATTAGATCAGTAAAATAAAAATAATTCTTTATCAGGAAGTCACTGCTCATCCTAAAATGTTCCATCTGGAGTTCCAAGAATAAACAGATGATTCCAGTAATTTAGTGATAAAATGATGTTCGACTTAATTTGATTCAGAAACTACCGCCCTTTATCTGCTCAGGCACAGATGTAATAGGTGCTTTCAATTATGTAACTGGGATCAGAACTCATTCTTCCTTCCAGTAAAAAATAAAATAAAATAATAAAATAATAAAATAAAATAAAATAAAATAAAATAATAAAATAAAATAATAAAATAAAAATAAAACCAATGTATCTCTTCTACAGGTGCTACTTTCAACTACTTCTTCTAGAAATCGCGCCTTGGTGAAAACGCTGAGTATGCTGCAGTTGAAGTGCTTTATCAGAAATCACAAGATCCCGTTATTCAATAGCTTAACACCTAGATCACACTGTCTACTCACAGGCCAAATGTCTGAAACATCAGGAAACCTATGATACATGGGAAGAACCCCATTTTTCTCCCTATGCCTGGTGCATGGAGTAATTGATATGCAAATGTTATGTCATCTATAAGGGAGCTGTGGACCTAGTTTAGGCTGCATCAGTAGGAGAGCAATAATCTTGAAGAAATATATGATTTTAAAACCAAAGCATCCGGATGTTTTCGAAGTGGACCCAAGCACCGCTACATGACTTGTCAGAAATTTTTTCTTTTTCATACGGCTGTTCTGGCATTGGGCAGACCAAGATGCTTCTTAAACTGCACTTGCTTCTGAGAATGCTTCTTGAGTAAGATCAAACTTTTCTATTTTCTTCTACAAATGAATTTAGGCAAACTAGTTTGATTTCCTTCCAAATTGTAGCTTTTATTATTATTTTTTTAACTGACCGTTTTTAATCCTGCACAGAATTCACCATTCAATTTGTCTGAATTTTCATTCTTTGATTCAGAAGGTCAAGTAAGCCAGAACTTCTCAAAATTTATGTGCATTCAAACAGCTTAAGGATCTTGGGGAAAGTATATTCTGGTTCAGTAGATCTGGTGTGGGCCTCGAGATTCTGTCATGCTGACACTGGAGGTCTGAAGACCATGTTTTATATAGCAAAATTAAGTAACTATTATTTAACCCATCAATTTTAACACTTAGGTCAACTCTAAAACATTCTGAGAACGCCACTGAAATCCCACATTTTTATGTTCTGAAAATATCCATATTTCCACTTAGAAACTGTTTCTAACTCAGCCTGGATCATTCTGCGTGCTTTCCCTTTCTTCAGGTCACAAAAATCAGACTGTGCCTTTGAAGACCATGTAGAAACCAAATAAGATCACCCAAATATAGAGACATATCTTTAAGGAAACAAAAATTTTATATTTCAATAAGCTTCGTATATAAAAAGTGAACGTTGTTTTCTGCTTTCGAAAGCTTCTTATCAAAAGGAATGACAGTGATTACATTTTTCAAAGGTCAAGAGATTTATTTGCCTTGGGTTTCTACAGCTAAGGGGTTTCATTACTGTGTCTGTGGAGTGTTGAGCTCTTGGTCTTTGAAATGGAACATCCACTGTTGCAAATATTTATCTCAAGCATCACAGTTTTTTACAGGTAAGTTTCTAGCTGAAAAAGTTTGTGAAATGCTGGCTCGCTGGTTAGGGACATTGCCACGTGTATAGATAAAAGAGTTTGGAAAGAAACCTATGAGAAGCAAAAATAATGATGTATAATACTTCAGACAAGCTTTTAACAAAGCAAATGGAAAATATAAAAAATGTAATAAATTAAACAAGTTTCTAAAGTTAATTATAGATTTCTCAAAAGATACATATTATTTATTTGACATTCTAATCAAATAAATTTTACGTGGAAAGCATACTGGAAATGTAAGTGAGGCAGAACATGC
The DNA here is from genome assembly GCF_014176215.1 of Rousettus aegyptiacus. NCBI lineage: Eukaryota > Metazoa > Chordata > Mammalia > Chiroptera > Pteropodidae > Rousettus > Rousettus aegyptiacus. The sequence continues at coordinate 87,256,532 of NW_023416285.1, read as the reverse complement.
AAAAATTCAATTGAATTAAATAGAGAAACTTCATATCTGCCCTCGTACTCAAATCTTAAAATTCCACGGATGAGATTTCTTTTGTATTAAAATTCAAAAAACTTCTACATAGAGTGAATAGACAACAGAAAGATAGATATTGCTAGAAAGGCAAAGCAAAAATAGTTGAAGCAGTTAAATGCATTTTATACTGATTTCCCCAAAGCTATTGAAAATTGGAAACGTGTTATTGCAGATATTAAGTGATCTGATTTTATTTAGGATAAAGTGATTCTATAAATTAAAAAAATAGCAATTTGTTAATTAACTTGTAATTTGATTTTGTAATATAGCCATTTTAATTTCATTGAATAGTTTTATTAATTTGAAAGATAAAAATATATATTTCTTCTGTTCATATTGAATAATTTAGATCAATGGATTTAATGAGTGCTGGTGACAAATAATATTCCATTGTGCAGAAATTTTAAAATAATGGAAAAATATACCAACGTCCTCTACAACTTCTTAAGAACTAGATTTTAAAGTTAAGCTAAACTATCTCTGTGGCTAGAGAAATTGCTATCCAAACGTAATGATACTGCTAATAGTATAACATGGAGAAGAATGAGAAGAGAAAAATTATAATTTGGACAATAATAGAAAGAAGATTAAAGATGGTAATAGACGCGATGGCCATAATCCCAAAAGACAATGCCTATGGCTCCTATTCCCGAGAAATCCTTATCTCTAATTAGATTTGGCAGTGGGTGTACGAAGGGAATGTCCTTAATACAATGAATCTCTAAAAAGGTCTCTTCCACTGTTAACATCGAAATGGTAATCACATGTGATAAGAGGATAGAGGCATGTTGTGCTTTATTTTTTAAGATCTGCTTTTCCAAATGTTCGCAGAACTTATTTTTGGTTGTTTTGGCCTTGGTTGCTGTTTTAAATCAGCAGAGGATTTCCCCCTTGTGATGCCAAAATTCCATTTAGTAGAAATTTTGGGATTACTCTCATGCTATGGCTCTTGGCAGGAAGAGGATTTGTTTAACTAATAACGATTTTGCTACAGTTAAAAAACGTTTTCGCAGCTCTGCTATGAAATTCAACAGAACACTGGAAATATTTGCAGAGGATTCTGCATTAAATAAGCACCTTGAAACAAGTTTAAATCTTTTCATCCAGGAGGTATTGCTGCTCAGCTCTTTATGGCCAGTGACCATGGCTGACACGTGTAACCGATTTAGGTTTGTTTAGGTTACCTGGGTAGTAGCTCCTGTGTTTCTGGGCTCCCTACTCTGTGCCCCTTTTCCCAAGCTCGCATTCATTAAAAACAAAAACAAAAACAAAACCTAAAAATGACTTTATTGCGGTACAATTTCCATATCTGTACCTTAATTCAGTAAAGGCATCCTCTCGTTGATTCAATTCTCTTTTCTCATTCTTTATCCTTCCGCTGGCCTCTTCTGTATCTCAAATATCTTTCTGCCTCTGCTTCTCTCACTTCAGTACCATAAAATATAAAACTTAACAGAAGGCCCCAACATTTCATCTACACTGGAGGCAAGTGAAACGAGCCAGACACACACAGATATGCACGTGACTCTTTAGCAAAATATCTTTGTTGCTGTTCTCCTTGAGGCTTTCCGTTTTTAGCTGCTAATTAGTTTTAAGTAGTCAGAGATAAATGAATTTCCCTTTGAGGCCACCCTCCACTTAGTTTAATTTAAAAAGGATTTATTGACTGCTATGTCCCAGGTACAGGGCTAGGAACTGGAGGTACAGAGATTGGGATGATACAATCCTGACTCATGAGAGACTCACAGAATAATAGAGAAAACTGAAATTTTACCGAGCGCCTGATTCATTTAGAATAGACAAGTGTATAGAACTCTTCCTTCATGCAATTTTCATTCATATGTGAGCTGTTCGTTTACTCATTTATTCATTCATTCATTCATCTGTACATAGTGAACAGGAAAGATAAGGTCTCTGCCCTTGGGAGTTGAGAGCTGAACAAAGACTGCCCTCATGAGCCTACATCCCTGAGCGTGTGCGCACACATATGCATAGAGGCTAGACAGGTATTGACTTAACAAGAGTTTTATTTTTAAAGGCCACGTTTGATTTTGCCATCACACACACACACACACGACACACACAGGGCTGGCAAGATTTGTGAATGCTGCTTCATGCTATGTTGTGAATGTCCCCCTGACATAGGGCTAGATATAAACCCTGTATTTTTCATTTAAAGCACTTCCCTGGGGAATATTTTCCTAACTACCACTCTACTTGCATCTGATTATTCAGGCAAGCAGGACATTCTTTGAAAAAGGTGTCCTAAGGTATCAACTACCCCTGGAAAAACCTCTGCATTTAGCTATGCTTGGAGGAGGCCTACGATCAAGCTCACTAGAATGATGTAGGCACAATACAGGCAAAAAGAAATCTCTGTGTGTGAGAGTTTTCAGCACAAATGGCTTGATGAGATAACATTGTAAAGGAGATTTGTCAATATTTTCTCACATTGATAAGCAGCTACTTTTGACTCATGTCAAGTATGCAGATTCCTTAGCCATTTGGAAGAAAAGAATCGTTGATAGAGGATGAAGAGTGAACCTAAAAGAGTTCATAGTCTGCTTGAACAAGGTAAAAAGGAGCTTAAAACATTTATTCGTAGAGCTGTGAAAAGCTCAAGTCTCTTCAAAACTGGTTGTAAATGTCTTAGAAAAGGGCATGGGTGCTAATTTCCTGTTTTGATAGAGAAAAAGTTGAGGACTTATTATGAGAGTAGGAGTGAAATGGAGAAGAAATTTGAATAACAGGAATGAGCAAAGAAAAAGAGAATACCCAATCAGAATCCCAGCAAGTTATTTGCGGATAGCAACAAACGAATTCTACAGTTTATATGGAAGGCAAAAGACTTAGCATAGCCAACATAACACTTACAAATAAGAACAAAATCAGAGGACTGACAATACCAGTTTCGAGTCTTACTATGACGCTAGAGTAATCGAGACAGTGCAGTATCGACAGAAGAATAGACAAATTGATCAGTGAATCAGATAGGCCAGAAATAGACACGCAAATACAGTCAACTGAGTGTTGACCAAGGAGCAAAGGTAATTCAATAGAAAAATAATCGTTTCAACAAATGGTACTGGAACAACTAGACATCCAAAGTTCTTATGCCCTTCGTTAAAAATTAACTAAAAGTGGGTCATACACATAAATGCAAAATGAAAAACTATAAAACTCCAGGAGTACAAATGAAAAAATCCAGGTAACCTAGAGTTTAGTAATGACTTTTAGATAAAATATCAAAGAAAAAACTATCAAAGATAAAATATGAAAGAAAAAACTAGTAAGAAGGACTTTATTAGCATTAAACACTTTTTCTCTGTGAAAGATACTGCTAAGAGAATGAGAAGATAAGCCATGGATTTGGAAAAAAATATTTGCAAAATACATATCCATTAAAGGACTTGTATCCAAAATATACAAAGACCTCTTAAAAGTCAACAATAGGAAAATAATCAACCCAATTTAAAGTGGGCTAGAGATCTGAATGGACACCAAAGAAAATATACAAATGGCTTAAATAAGCTTATGAAAGATGTTCAACATCTTATGTCAGGGAATTGTGAAATAAAACAATATTAAGATACCACAACACACCTATTAGAATGGTCAAAATCCAAAACATTGACAACAACAAATACTGGTGAGCACCGTGAACAGCCGGAACTCTCATTCAATACTGGTGGGAATGCAAAATGGTAGATGACTTAGAAGATGATCTGGCAGGAGGGAGGGGGTATTTGGCAATTCTCAGTAATTTCTGTTTAATTTTTCTATAATCCTAAAACATCTCTAGAAACTAAAGTATATTACAAAAAAAGAACAAAACTATTTCTGAAACAAACATTACATAAAAGTACAAGAAAATGAAAAGAAAAATAGAAGCAAAAGCCTACCCTTTAAAAAAAAATCACAGGGCAAAAAACAAAAAGGGAAGGTAAATTTTCAATGGAATTTAAATGTTTTTTGATAGGATTGTGATTTTTAAATGCAGAAACAGAAACAACAAACCCAAAATGAAAAGTTCCATGGGATACAATCACACATTACTTTTATAGCCAAATCTCATCAAGACCTCAAAATTACATGGTTATGCCCTATATTCCAAAAATTCATTTGTCTATTTTGGTATATGCAGTATCTGTATTCAACTCTAGTTGATATTATAGTAATTAGCAGTCCAGGAGATGGGCCAACTTAATTTAATTAAAGTTTCTCAGGGAACCATCATTATGAATTAATATTTAATGTGTTATATGATGCAAAGTTCAAAAAAAAAAAAAAACCAACCAGAATTACAATTCCACATTGTAATAATCTCCAACATCTTCGTGAAATTTGAAGAAATGTTATTTTCCTGCTACATTGGCATTTTGGGAAATGTAAACGGGAAATTGCAGATAATGATCTGAAGAGTCAGTAATAAACAGCTATTTATAAATATTGGCAAAATGACACAGTGTTTAAGCAGCCAAATATACTCCCTATGAATGAGTGTAACACCACAGAGGAAAATTAGTTCCACCCAGAATGCTCAGAAGTACTATAGTTGTTGTTTTGTTTTTGGAGGATTCGTTGGGTATTTGTTGCTATAATTTAGGGTAGTATTAATTTTTAGCAGTTAAAAACTCTCTTTTTAAAGACCTAATTGTTACTTGGTTATTAATCATGATGAGGGCTGTTAAGATAAATTTTTGAAGTTAAATTATGGATGGCGCAAATAAAATCGTAGTATTAAATCTGTTCTCCTTCTTTGGGACCAGGAACACTTTGTGCTCCAAAAGGCAGCAGCAGCGGCAAACTAAAGTATGTGGTGTCAACCATTTCACTTCCTGCATTTCGCGCACCTGAGAAGCTTTCTTTCTTCCATGACAAAGATAAAATACAATGTCACTATGTTCCTGAGTCTATAGGACACAGACATTCTGTCATTGTTTTACTGAGTGATCAAGGCTATTTGATGTGGACATTTCATCTGCTCATCACACGGCAGAAAGAGAGCCAACTAGCTCTCTGGCCTTTTTTTACAAGGGAGCTAATCCCACTCATGAGTGCTCCACCCTCATGACCTGATCACCCAAAAGGTCCTATTTCAGTACAATCACATTAGAGGTTAGATTTTAACATATGAGTTTTGAAAAGATTCAGGCATTCAGTTCTTCACATCATCTTCACCTGTTCTCTTTCTTTTTTGGTTTTTGAGAAAAAAAAAAAAGTGTCTTTCTCAACTCAGTAAAAATAAGTGAAATACAAAAGAAAACAACAAGGAGATGGCGTATTTTACCTATAAAACTGGCAAAAATTATATTCTGCCAGTACTGTCGATGAGGATGTTTTTGAGGTTGAAAGTTCGTATGAAACTGTGATAGGCAGAGCTAGCTATTGGTCAAATTCCTTTGCTCTCTCCCAGAACTTTGTTTTAGCTGGGAAGTAGTTGCCAAACTAGTGACTGACTGCATTTCAAGCCTTTCTTGCAGGTGGGTGTGACCTTAAAAAGAGTTCTCACTGTGTAAGATCAAGTTTTAAGATCTTTAAGAAGCAGGTGTGCCTCCTGCACATTCCCATTCCCCTTCCGCTAGCTGGATGCAGTGGGTAGCAGAACTATCAGTTGTCAAGAATCTGATTTCTGATTTACTACATAGAGAACAGCGAACCAATCACAGACCAGGAATAACTGTAATGAACTGCTGTCTTTGGGTCTAATTAGCGTAGCCTACCAAACTAACAGGTACTTTGGAGAATAATTTGACCAGGTCTAGAAAAACTGAAATTAGACACACTCTACCAACCAGCAGTTTCATTTCTTGATAAGTTTCCTGAAGAAACATTTGCATCATGTGTGAGGGGTTGGCCATTGTAGCACTGTGTGTAGCAGCAAAATATTAGAACCACCTAAATGTTAGCCAATAATGGGGTGAATAAACAAAATATAATATTTTCACATGATGAAACAGCTGTCAACAGTTAAAAGGAGTGAACTATATAAATTGCACTTTGAAAGAATATTGTGCTATCATGCATAGACCTCCAAACTTAATTTAAGTTTTTTTGAGGAAGAATATCACGTTGCAAAAAGAATAAATATGTTACCATTTATGAAAAACACTAACACACAAAAGAAAATATTTATTGCATACTGACTGAGAATGTAAAAATAGAACTAAAAGTAAACACTAGATTTGTTATCTCAAGAAGGGAAGGGAACAAAATAGGACCAGTTTTGAGTTCAAGAAGGACTTTAGTTGGCTATACTATGTTCTATCTATATGTAGGTATATATTATTTGCATAATGATTTTGAAAATAAACTTGGGAACAGACAGGAAGAAAATGTGACCAAATATTGACAGGGTTCAATAATGGCTGGTGGAAATAATGGTCCAGTGTATGATACCATATACTACCGACTCATGGCGTGAGATGCAGCGTGCGCATGATTAACTCTCCTGAGACTTGGCCAGATATCTGTCTTGTTTTATGTTATCCCGGGTCCTAGGAGCCATGTTTATGAACACCTATGACTATCGGTACTTGTGGGGTATTCTCACAGACCCCTCAGTTTATTTAACAGCTTTGTAAGTTATAAGTCATAAAATTTACACATTATAAATATATAGTTCGATGAATTTCAGTAAATTTATGAGTTGTGGGGCTGTCAGTACAATCCAATTTTATAACGTTTCCATCATTCCCAAAAGTACTTTCGTACCACTTGGCAGTCAATCTCTGCTTCCACCACTAACCCCAGAAAAACCAGTGATATGTTTTTATATAGCTTTGACTTTTCTAGTTATTTTATATAAACAGAATCAAATAATATGTAGTTACTATCTGTCTTCTGTCATTTAACTTGGTGTTTTGAGATTCACCCATGGCTTAGTGTATATCAATAGTTCATTTCTTCTTCATATGAATATACTGTATGGATGGTCCACATTTTGTCTATCCGACATATGGGTTCTTTCCATTTTAGGACATCGTGAATGATGCTGCATACAAGTCTATGTGGAAAAATATGTTTTCATTTCTGTTGAGTTGTGTAGCAGATTGAATAGTGGCCCCCCAAATATATGTCCACTCAGAACCTGTGAATGTGACCTTATTAGGAAAAAAGGTCTTTCCAGAAATTATTAAGTTAAAGATCTTGAGGCGAGATCATCTTGGATTTCCAGGGAGCCTCCAAATTGGATGACTGTGTCCTTATGACAGACAAAAAGGGGAAAGCCATGTGAAGACAGAGGCAGAGATTGAAGTTCTGCCAAGAAATGCTTGGAGGCACCGGAAGTGGAAGAGGCGAGGAAAGATTCTCCCCTAGACCCTTCAGCAGGAGTGTTGCCCTATCGACACTCTGATTTTGGACTGCTGGATTCCACAACTGTAAGAGAATCACGTCTGTTATGTTAAGCTACCCCATTTGTGGTAATTTGTTATGGCAGCGCTAAAAATGAATACAGGCAGATATTTAAGAGCGTTTTGGGGTCATAGGATACATGATTATTTAACTTTAAAAAAAAACTGCCAAACTTTTCTAAAGTAGTTGTATCACTTTATATTGCCCAACAGCAATGTATGAAAGTTGCAATTTCTCCACATCATTGACAACACTTGGTATTGTCAGTCTTTTATTTTAGCCATTTTGATCGGTGTGGACTGGTATCTCATTTCCTTAAGGACTAATGATGTTGAGCATCTTTTCATGTGCTTATTTTTTTCTTTGTCCATTTTCTTACTGGGAAGTGGATCTTCTTATTACTGAGTGTAAGAGTTTAAATAAGTCCTTCATCAGAAATGTTTACAGTCTATGGGTGCCTTTTGCAAGGCAGTTTTTCTAAAAGTCTCATTCAGCATTTATTTTTTGATGTATTGTATTTTTGGTGTCATATGTATGAAATTTTGGCCTAATTCAATGTCACAGATATCTTTTCTTATCTTCTATTCTAGACATGTTATAGCATTAATGCTTAGATTTATGATCCATTTTGAATTTTTTTGTATATGGTGTGAAATAAGGGAAAGGGTTCATCTTTTTATATATGGATAATGAATTGTCACAGCACCATTTTTCAAAAAGAAAATCTTTTCCAATTGAATTACTTTAGCACCTTCACCAATAATCAATTGACTGAACATGTTTGGATTTATTTTTATATTCTCTGGTTGGTTCCATTGATCTGTATTTCTATCTTTATACCAATATCATACTGTCTTGATACTTTATGCTAAGTTTTGAAATCAGGCGGTGTAAGTTCTATACTTTGTTTTGTTTGTTTGTTTTGTTTTACAAATCATTTTGACTATTCCAGGTCCTTTGTATTTTCATATAAATTTTAGGGCCTCTTTGATTTCATTCCAATCTGATTGTGCCCCACAGCTTGAAGGACTTTCACACATTGATGCAAATGTACCAATCTGACATTCAATGATATGGAGTAAAAATTTTGAGAAAGGCAGGGACTATCTTAGAAAAATAAAAAAAGCATTCTTTACAATCCAATGTAAAGAATGTACCAATCTGACATTCAATGATATGGAGTAAAAATTTTGTATGTACCAATCTGACATTCAATGATATGGAGTAAAAATTTTGAGAAAGGCAGGGACTATCTTAGGGAAAAAAAAAAAAAAGCATTCTTTACAATCCAATTACTGAAATCCAGAAACAGCCACAAGTGTCCATCTTTAAACATCCTACTTCAAATCTGAAGTAGCACATAGTCTTTGATGTATAAAAGATCTAGGTCCACATTTTATCCTGTCATTTTGCATCATAGACAGTATTTTAATCTTGCTGAACTTTAGGCTCATTACTTATTAAATGGCAAGCACGACAGCTAACATGTAGGAGATCATTGAATATCTATTCAAAATTTTCTGCACATAAAAATTGTAAAAAATATTTTCTATCTATGCATTCATGTGTCCACCATTCATTTATTCAGTAAGGAAAGTCAGTTAATAGTATCAATGTTGATAATACAGTGTCGTACCTCACAAAGTTTCTGTTCTCACAAAAAATTTTCTGTGGAGGGAAGTGGACAAAATACAAGTAAAAAAATAGAATATTCTAAACAGTGTTAATTGTTATGAAGCAAATCAAAGAGAATATTGCCATAGAAAGTGAATTGGAGAGAGAGGGCTTTGTGATAGGGCTGTCAAGAATGTCCTCTTTTAGTGAATAGGTACCAATTGATCTGAGCCCATCAGTGGTAAGAAAGAGATGGGTATCGGAATATCTGGAGGGAAATCATTTTAAGCAGAATAAAAGGAAAAGTCACAGATGAATTTATGAACTTATGAAACAAGTTCCAGGAGTAGAAGGGAGGCCTAAAAAGCTGGCGGTTAAGATAAATTACTGTAAACACAGAAAAGAAAAAAGAGATTAAAGCCAGTAAAGAGATAATGCATCAGTTATCTATTACTGCATTAAAAAAAAAAAATCACTCCCAATTTGCTGGCTTAAAACAACAGTAATTCGTTATTTTTCGTGATCCTGTGGGTTAATTGGGTATTTTTCCTGTTGGTCTAGTCTGGGTTCGCTCAGGTGGCTGCACTGAGCTGGCGGGAACCAGGACAAGACTCAAGAGGGATGGCTGGGACCCCTATCTCTACTCTGCCTTTCATCCTAAGATTCTTCATGGCATGGCACCTTTAAGGTGCTATTTCAACTGCATTAAAGTCAGTTGAGATCTAAAGTCCAGAACTCATACAATATCACTTCCACCACATAGGGAAACACAGCTCCTCTTGATAGGAGGAATTGCAAAATATTGTTGCCACGTTTTTCAATAATTGCACTTTGTCCTTCGGTCTTAATTACTTACATTTTTCCAACATGCAAAATATGTTCACTGTCTCCCTCAAAAGTGTCATCCCATTATGGTATCAGACTCAGTATCAAAGTCTAGAATCTTGTTAAATAAATCAAATCCAGAAGTGAATGAGGCCTCTTAGGAGCTGATTGGCCATCAAAACAGGTTTTGATAGATGATTGGATAAAGAAGCTTTGGTAAATATATACAATGAAATATTACTCAGCCATTAGATGAGATGAAATACTGCTATTTGCAACAACATGGATGACCTCGAGATAATCATGCTAAGCGAAATAAGCTAGACAGAAAAAGTTGAAAGCCACGTGATATCACTTATATGTGGGATATAAACCTAGAAGTAACACACAAACAGGATAAACAGAGAATAATGAACATGGACAATAGACTAGTGGTTATCAGAGGATGGGGGTGTGGGGGAGGATGGAGGTAGATGGGTGCAAAGCAGTCAAATATGTGGTGACAGAAAGAAATCTAACTATGGGAGGGGAGCACACAATGCAATATATATGTGCCTTACTGTTAAATCGTGCAGCTGAAACTTATTAGATTCCGTTAACCAATGTCACCTCCCAAAAAATTAATTAAAAAAAAACTTAGTTTTCTCATATCGTTCCTCTTCTTCAAATCCTTCAATGTTTTCAATTGCCTTGAAAATAAAATCCAAACTTCCTACAATGTCCTATGTGACTCCAACTCCTGTGCTATCTCTCTGCCCCTAATGCATACTCTAGACACACTGTCAGAGCCTTCCTCACCATGTGGCCTTTACAATATCCTTCCCTCTGTCTAGAATGTTCTTACTCAGTTCCTCCCATGACTTCTTAGCATCTGTGTCTCAGCTCAAACGTCAGAGAGGCTAACTCCATTCATTTCTTCTTTCCCAGTTCCGAGTCTTACTCCATTCAACTTTTCTATTCTCTTTTTTTCATATTATTTATGACTATCTGAAATTAGTTAGCACTTTTGAGCTTTTTGTTGTCTGTTATTCCTTCTGATACCACAAGGATTTAAGTGTAATAAACAAGTGCATTTTCTCCATTATTAACCACTGGATGCCCCAAACTTAGAACAGAGCTGGATACAAGACAAGTACTCGATAAAGAACAATGGAATCAATATTGCTACTAATAAATGAAATAAAAATTTAAGACTAACCTGACCTTGTCCATAATACTTATCTGAGGTTTTCTCAACACAACCCTGCATGCGTGTTACTGTACATAGTTTCTCAGCTTTACCGAGATGCAATCCACATATCATACAATTGACACCTTTAAAGTGTACAATTCAGTGATTTCCATTATATTTACGGACCTGCACAACCATCACCATGAGGAATGTTTTCATCGCCCATAAATGAAACTCTGTACTCATTAGCGGCCACTAGTCATTTTCCCCCTCCTCCCCTGAGCAATTACTGATCTACTTTCTGTCTCTATAGATTTGCCTGGTCTGGACACTTTTTACAAATGGATTTATACATTTTTTATGTGCATGTGACTGGCACATTATCAAAATACCTTCAATGTTCATCTATACTATAGCATATATCAGTACTTTATTTCTTTTAATCGCCGAGTGATATTCCATTGTATGCATATACCATATTTTGTTCAGCTGTTCATCAATTGATGGACATTGGGTTGTTTCCAATTGTAGTTATTATGAATAATATTTCTACATCTATTTACAAATTTTTGCGTAGACATATATTTTTATTTTTCTTCAGTATATACCCAAAAGTGGAATTGTGAGGTCATACGGTAACTATGTTTAACATTTTGAAAAAATGTCAAAATGGTCTTCTAAAGTTTCTGGCTCATTTCATGTGCCCGCTAGCAATATATGAGAGTTTCAATATCTCCACATTCTTGCCACACTGATTATTGTCTTTTTTATTTATTCCCGTACTAGTCAGTTTGCAGTGGTAGCTTATTGTGCTTTTGATTTGAATTTTGATGTTTTGATTTGCATAATGATCTTTTTACTAGCCTTTTTTATATCTTCTTGAAGCAATGTCTATTCAGATTATTTGCCTATTTTAACTGAGTTTTCTTTTTTAATTATTGAGTTGTATGACTTCCTATATATTCAAAATACAAGTTCCCTATTAGATATATGATTTGAAAATATTTTCTCCCATTCTGGTGGTTGTCTTTTTACATTTTTCATTGTATAATTTGCAGTAGAAAATTCCTTAATTTGTATTAAGTTCATACTTATTTTTATTATAAGAACATATTTATCATTAAAGATGGGAGAATGGCATTTGAATGGGCATCAGGCCTGTATCATATAATCAGCAATAAACTAATTTACTTAGGATGACAATTTTTATTAACAGTCAAAAACAATGTTTCCAGAATAAATTCACTATAGAAAAATTTTTGGAACTGCACTTGTATAACTATCTGGTATAGTCATTTCTCAGTCATCCTTCTGAGAATTTACCAGAGCAATAAAACTTCCCTGGCCATTTTAACTACTGAAGCACTTACTGAATTTTTCTATACAGAATTAATTTCACAAAAGGAACCTTTCAGGTTTGTTAAAGTGACCTGTTAAATAGAGAGTTTATAGTACTGTGATGTCCAATAGTAGAGTGGCTCACTGTCATATATTGTTACTAAAATCTGCAGATAGAAAAGAAAAACAGCTAAGATTTACTGAACTTACAGTATGTGTTAGGTACTTTATAAGGCAGGTAATACACAGTAAAATAATTCATAATACAGTCATTCAAGAGAAGGCTGGCAGCCATGAAATATGGCCCTCATTTGTTTTCTAATCCCTACAACATAAAAGTAAATAATTCATTCAATTTGTTTAAAAAAATTTTTGCCAAGTGCCTACTACGTGCCAAGTATTATACTAGATTTTACAATTGCCAGTGTGATCTCTTTATCCTCTAGAGGATTATAATTTGGGAGGAGCAAGGAGAAAGCCGTGCACAAATGAATATAATGAAGCTTCACTGGAAAATGGTATTTATGGGCAAAGGGGGAACAAAAGACAATATTAGCAAATATTCAGGGATTTTACAGTTTCATCTTAATATACGCAACAACCCTGTATATCAGATGTTTCCCTCTTCACTTCACACATGAGAAATACGGGGATCAGGAAAGTTAAGGAACTTTTAGAAGCTCTGAAAAAACTCATAAGTAGTACAATAGAAACTCCAACCGAGGTCCCTTTGATTGCAAAACTACGTTTTTTCCAGTCTGTCAAGGAGCTCTCCAGAGACTCGCTCTGTCTATCCCATCAGTCAGGCTGATCATACAGTGATAAGAAAAGTGCAGACCGGAAGTACTAGTCATTCTGTGAGCACATCTGCCTGCATATATTTATCAATACATTGTCAATGTCATTCTTCTGCTTCTTCACATCTGGATTTACTCTATCTGACTACACTGTCAGACTACAATAGGTATTAGGAATATGTACCAACTGTAGAAAATCTTTTTTAAACAAATTGTTATAGAGTCCTCATTTTTATCTTACAATGGTAAGCCTTGTGGTAAATTGAATTATTGTCCACAATTCTTTATTCGCTTCCCCTTGATGTCTTATGCATCTATAACCTTTGCCACTTGCCATTTCAATACCAATTACCAATGCCCAATCCCACTGACATTGGGTTTGGCCATTGACTTCCTTTGAATGATGAAATATGGGCAAAAGCAACTATGTGCCAGTTCCAACTGAGGCTGACGAGGCAATGAATGTTTTGACATGAGCACAGTGTTATTTCATGAGCATTCGTGGTTAGCTACATGAAGAGATTCCTCTGTAGATGCTGCATCTGCATCTAACCCCACGATAAACACACGTGGAACAGACCAGAGTCCAATCTGCACTGAGAAGCCAAGCCAAGCCCAGTTCCACTGAACCCCAACCATTCCGCCAATGCACAAAAAATCAATACTTATGGTTATATGCCAAGGAGACTTATGTGGTTGTTATTTATACTTCAATAGCTAATGGGAGCAAGTCTCATTCTCTTGTTCATGGGGAATTTAGAATATCAGCACTCCAGATTCATTTATAACTCCAGTTGGATGCATCAAATTTTATACTTTTGCCCTCTAAACAAAAACTTTGTTTTGCCCTCTAAACCTGTTTTGCCCTTAGTCTCCCCATCACAGTAAATGGCACCATGATCCAACTAGAAACCCAAGAAGTTATCCTTAACAATTCTATGTCATCACTCAGCACATCCTGTCCATCAGCAGTTTTTCTGAAGAATTTCTGGGACTCATTCACTTCTCTCTGTGGCCCCCTACATTCTCTACTCTGCAACCAAAATCATTTCTTCTCTTCATCAAAACAGAGTGAAAGACAAACCACATACATACACACTCATAAATTTACTACCAGTCAAACAGTGGCATAGGCTAGAACAGTGGTATGCAGTAGAAATATGAAAACCATATGTGTAATTTTAAATTGTCTGCTAGTCACATTTAAAAAGACCAAAAGAAACAGATAAAAAATAATTTCAATGATATATTTTATCTCATTATACCAAATTATTTTCTTTTTAATTTTATATTAATTTAACAGGTAATTAATATAAAAATTAGTAAGGAGATCACTTATACTTTTTATTACTGTCTTCAGAGTTCGATTTTTATGTTACTCTCACAAAACATCTCGGTTCAAACGAGCCACACTTCAAGAGTTCAATAGCCACATAACTACTCTGGTGGACAGCACAGATCTAGAACATGTGAACACTTATGAATCAATAAGAAAAAGACAAACAAGTCAAAGGAAAAATGAGAAAAAGACGTGAACATATAAGTGAATATGTTCAGCCTTCTTTTACTTTATACTCAGGAACATAGTACATTTAACTACTTTTTCTGAGAGCAGACTGAGACACTGTGGGGGAGGACAGGTGTCGTTGTCCTCTAAAAAGAATGAAAATGGCTTCAAATCTTAATTCTCTATAGTCATGATTTTATTTGTTATTTAGAGAGTAAACAGACTGGCCACATTACCATTGAGTGTTCATATTTAATTCTATTACATTTTAATAGTTATTGATGTTCTTAAAATTCTAATTATCCAAGGTAGTTTTTATTCAAGTGGACTAATTTATTCCTTTTCTATTGACAAATCTTCATCATCGGCATGCTATCAACCCAGACATTGATGAGTGAAAGGAAGAAAAACTCATGAAGATATACAAATTTACATTTTCCTAAAATCACAAAAGGAAAACTAAGCAACAAAGTTTAACTTTTAGTTCATTGCAGACAACATCTTCAACAAAAGAACTTTTCTTATCTGCTAGAAACATTCACCTTGTTAAGTTGGTAGAGATTCTGCTAAGCTGCTCATAAGAGTTCTGAAAAGGTTACCCTATTTTAAATTAGACTGCCCGGAGCAATTTGTTCATAGAGTTCCTAACGTATCTCTTCAGAGAAATAAGAGAAGTAATTATTGGGCCCCCAGTATAAAAGTTTTGAAAATCTGGGCTGGGAAAGTTACTCGTTCTGAGGAAAGAGCAAGTTAAACATTTAAATCCCTCTTAGGCTGCAGATTCATTATTTTTAACAGGTAGGAAGTTCTTTGAGAGATCACTCTCTGTCCTGCCTTTCAAGTATGTCCTATGACTTGACCGTAAGATCTGGCACGGATTTTCTCACGACAGGGAGTAAAATACATAAAAGTCACACCTGAATATATGGTAAACAATAAAAACTATAGCAATAGTCAAACACACACACACACACACACACACACACACACACACACACACACAGAAGCGGAGTACGTCACCATGTTGGAAAATTCAATAAACAGTTTATAACAGGGGTGAGGGCTCAACCACACCAACATAAAGAGCTAAAGAAAAAGAAATGACACCAAGGGCAAATGATGGTGACCACGCAGCAAGGCTGCGAATGATGGTAAAAGAGAATAAACACCTGTCCCCAAGCTGCCCACGGCCCCCAATCTGAGCATCAGAATGGATGGGGCAATGAAAACCACGAGAGGGTTACATCAGCCACCCCAACGGTGCAACGAAGTTTGACACTAGAAACAGGAGAACTGTGGGCGAAGTGCCCGTATTTTCCTGCCATGGTAAGGGAAGTTGTAGAGGGACGGGGGAGCCCAGAGAACACACTGTTTGGGAAGAAGAAGGCCATTTCCTTTCGCTGGAGTCCCCATCCCGCCCTGGAGGCTGTAGGTTACCAGTCCTTCTGCTCCCATTTGTCCTGAGCATCGCAAAAGTTTTCCAGGTTTCAAAAGCTTGCTTTTCCATCAGCATGGTTTAAACGCTACTGATCAGTTTCAGGGACTACTAATTTCATGTGGTATGCGATTTATAATGTAAAAATCCCAACCAGTCTAGTTTACGACAAGGAAGATGATCCTACTAAGCTTTGGAAGGGCTGTGTCTATTCTCTGAGCTATGATATATAACTCGGGTGTTTCTGGAATATTGTATCAGAATCTAAAATTTGAGCTGAAAGAAAAAAAAAAGCACATTACCTTATTATTTATTGTATTATTTTATTTTAAATTTTCAGATTTTTTAAAATATGTATTATAATATGACTAACATACAATATTGTATTAGTTTCAGGAGTACATCATAGTTATTGGACATTTACCTACCTAAAGAAGTGATCCCATGATAAGTCCTGCAACCATCTGATACTGCACCATGCTATCACAGTATTATTGACTATCTTTCCTGAGCCGTACACCAGAAGCCCCATGATTTATTTGTTTTATACATGCAAGCTTGAACCTCTTATTCCTCCTTCATCTTTCCCCCACTCCCTTTTATGATTTTTCAATTACAGTTGACATTCAATATTATTTTATATTGGTTTCCAGTGTATGGCATAGGGGTTAGACATTTGTATAATTTACTAAACGATCCCCCTGATTAGTCCAGTACTGTACATAGTTATTAGTATATTATTCACTATATTCTCTATGAGTAAGCACATTAACTTTAAATAGAATCTTTTTTAAAAATGTTACCTCCATTTCTTCTTTCTTTATCTTCTTCTAGGCACTTAAAAAGTAAAACACTATTTCAGAGGATATACATTTAAAGCACCTTGTAGGAGGCATGTAATTTAAATATAGAGCACCCTATATTGCTTGTTCATTATCAAAAATCAGATCTTTTACTCCCAAAATCATTCCTTTTAATTGAAAGTACTCAAAGAGCAAACCCTTCATAAATATTCAAATACAGTGACTTGAACTGATGCAGCTCTATTTGACTCTTCTGTCTTGGAATGAAGTTGAAAGTAATAGAGCTAATAAGTAAAGATAATGAACAACCTCCACCTGGATTAATATAAATTAATGAATTAATCCACCTTGATTAATATGGAAAGTCAATCTTACAAATTTAAGCAAACCAAGCTATTTCTTTTCTTCTTGGTAACGAAGACATTTTAAATTAAAAACATATTGGTGCCGCCCCCAATTATCTATTTTGAGAATTTCTGAACTTACAATTATGAGAATAAGACACTGACTACCCATATGTCATTTACCCAGATTCATCGATTATTAACATTTTGCTACACTGAATTTAGTTCTCTCTCTCCTTTTTATTGTCATGACCTATTTAAGGGCCAGCCAGTTGATATCTTGACATTTCACCTTGAAATACAATTTTCAAAATCAGTATTTTTTCCACAATTATAAAATTGCTTGCTTCTTTAATAGAAAATTTAGAAAATACAGAATAGTAGAAGATAGGGAAAAATCCTTACCCTAGTAAAAATTGTGACTATTTTGTTACATTACCTTTTAGTCTTTTCTTTACATATTGTTTCTTTGCTCTTTTGTTGATTTCATATCATCAGATGAGAGGAATATCATAATTGGAAATTTTTAAATAATATATTTTAACTTCCACTTAGCAGCACATCTAAAGCCAGAATAACACAAATACCAACGCAGTTGGAGCGATGAGATCAAAAGATTCAGGCTAATGGTTCCAGAAACCAACGTCAAGATCCCCTGGACTCCGAAATGCTATGTGACATTGTGGCAGGAAATGCACCCATGAAATCTATCCATCCTATTATTCTTTAAAGTTTGAAGGCAATTTGTAACCAATACAATGGCAGCCTCAGCCAGACTAATTAGAATTCCAGAATTTTCTACTGTGACATCTAATTGAAAAACTTGAAACGGATGAGAGAGTATACGATGGGTTGAGAGGAGAATTCCCTCAACTGCCTTATCGTAGAGGACCCTAATGCCTCTTTGAGAGCTGCCAAGAGGGCGTTACCAAGATAAAAGAATAGTTGTAAAATGAACTGGAGGGCAATAAAGGGCATCGAAATAATGGTAAAAGTTGAGCTGATAGAGTCTTGGAACAAATTCAAAACCTTCAGCATTTCACTAGATAGTTCCCACCTTTATCACTATGAATGTTCTGTACATTTTCTGAAGAGAAATTGTCCTCAGACAGAACCATTTACGTACATTACAAAAAAAATGGGCATATTGTATCACATTAATATTGACCTGAAGATGCACTGAAGAGATTGGTGGTACCCCCTAGTTAAATAAAAGCCCCTAAAGGATTTTATTGTTGTTGTTGTTGTTGTTGTTGTTGTTATTTCTTTCAGCCAAAATTCTATGGGAAGCCAGACACAGACAACTGAGATTAGAAAACTGTTCAAAACATATACATTTGTTACCGGTTGGCAAGAGTTTTTATTTACGGTGCTTCCTGAAAGTATGACAGTTTTTAAATGGACTTTCTGTAAGAAAAGAGCAACAAAGAAAAAAATTTTAAGAGTCCTTGTGGTCTCTTTGAACTACGAAGACATAAATGTAAAATGAATGAAATTTGTGAACTCTGAGTCACTGTTTTGAAATGTGGAAACTGAGTTGTCCTTTGAAATTTTCTGAAATAATTTTACATGACCATTCTTTCCAGGACCGTTAAAAGGAATGATTCATTATTTTACGCATGTAGAAGTAAAAAAATTAATTAAAGCAATAAATCATAAATAAGAGCTGTTTGCTCTTCGGGGCTGTTATTATTTTTCTTTGTTTGTAGATATTACTACTCAAAACAAAGTTTATTCTTTTATGATATCATTTAATGTAATTAATGTGCTTGATTTTCTTCATTATGTTTTAGTTGCTTAAGAAAGGAATAGTCATCTGTTAATATTAACAAGTTTGGATTGTCCTAACAGCCCATATGAAATTTAGATACCATGTATTTTATATTGTTCTATTCAGAAAATTTTATTTGTAGCATAATAGTTTAATTGGTACATTTTTAAATGCAGATGTAGCTATTGTTTGTTACCTGTAAGCTGGCCTAAAAGCCAGAGACCATTTCAGGAAGTAAAGTAAGTTTAAAACTCTGAAGCGCATAAAATTCTTCCATATGAATGTAATAAAATCAGAAATTAAATTTTCATCAAGATAATATATGTATGTATGTATGTATGAAGTGCAAATTCTGCAAATCTTATCAGATTGCCAATGTCAGGAAACAATAAAGTAAGAAATATACATATTTATAGCACAAATTTTTATCTCAGCCTACATGTGCGAATCACAGGTCTAAGTACTTGGCATACATACAGCAAGGAATAAAGCAAAACCCTAATCTCGTGGAATTTCCATTATGCTGAGAGGAGATATGAAGCTTATGAACAAATGATTATATCTTAGAGGGAAGAAAAATAAAGCCAGTGAAGAAGAGAGGGATAGAGAAGTGCTATTGTAAACAAGGTGGCCAGAAAAAGCTTCTCTAAAATGATGGCAGTCAGCAGAGGCCTGAGCGAAGTGGAAGAATGAGACAGTCAGATATCTGAGGCCAGAGCATTTCCAGCAGAGGAAGCAGCACATGCAAAGGCCCAGAGGCAGAACCAGTCCTTGCGCTTGAGGGAAAGTGAAGCTACACATGCGCCTGGAACCCCAGGAGGGAGTGGAGAGAGACTGGAGATGATGTCAGAGAGAAGGATGGTTAGCAGACCATGGGGGACGTGGTTGGCAAGGTGACAGTTTTGGATTTTATTTAGCGAGGGTGAAAAGCCGTTGGAGGGAGTGACATATTCTCACTTTCAAAGGATCCATCTGGTTGCCATGGAGAACTGAGAAGGGCGGGAGTGATGGCAGCTGGGATCGAAGCAGGAAGCCTTTGGAAAAGGTTCAAAGCGGGCAGCGACTTTGACTAGGAGTCAAGTCTGGGCTGGTGACGCCGATGCTGAGAAGTGTTCTGACATTTGGACCTGGGAACTATTTCCCTTTGAGCTACTACACGGATTTAGTGGGTCATTTGGGCTACTTGTTAGTTCAGAAAATAGAGATTATCCTTTAGGGGATAAGAAAAGTTTTGTTTAAGTCTTTGAGTGGTCCATGGGCACAATTAAGCTAGAAAAAAAAATCTCCTGGCGCCCATAGCATCGGTACAGTCCAGGTAGGGCTCTGTGTCAAACACGTATAAGATCGGGCTTAAAAAAGGTGGTGAGACAAGCTTATTAAAAACGTACTTGATCTATTGCACAATTTAATTAAGAATTGGATTCTTACTCAAAGTGGTGGCTTTTTCCATCACATCATGGGAGTAAGGGGAATCACCAAATCTTTGGACTTTAAAATGGCTGAGATTTAAAAAAAAAAAAAAATGGAGAAGCTTCATTACTGGGGGAGTTCTCCAACTATCACGAGTAATTTTATTTTTAATATGATTATCTAAATAGATATCGATGTGCTTTAAAATCATCTCATTTTCCAGACACTATTACGGTGACTTCGTTTCAGCCATCCTGAGGCCCGGAGTTCAATCATCTTTGATAGTAGGGACAATTTTTCAGGTAGATGTCCCTTGAAAATGAGAAGGAGTTTCCCCTCGTTTTCCATTTCAAGATAATTAAATTGAATTGGATTTTTAGGTACCACTAATTGCTATAACAGAGAGAACAGAAACCCAATGATTTGGCTCAAGGTCTTTTTTTTTTAATTAAAAAAAAAAAAAAAAGACTTCAGTGGGAAAAGTCTCCAGGTCTGACACAGCAATACCTGCAGGAAAAACGGGAACAATGTGGTCGATCATTTCCCTGGAGACACCAGGAGACGCAAACACATTTTTAACTGTGCCGTCTAGAATCCCTATCTCAGAAGTCCCAGAAGAAGCTTATTCATTGCAAAAGTGGTTTTAAGGACAGAAACACTAAACAATTTAGAAAAAAACTTTTTGGTATGTGTCACTTCTTTCCACTCTAAATTTTGGTTTCTGGTATTTCTAAGGATGACAGAGAGAAATCTCTCTTTGATACCATGATGTGCCTCTTAGGCTAATTGGATAAAAAAAAAAAAAAAAAAGACTCACAGTATGGGCAGTGGTAGCTTAGGTCAATGGTGAGTTTTTCTATGTTGAAAAAAATGGGCGTTTTCGTTTTTATTTTGAAAAACATTTTGTGCATTAAGATGCACATATGTATCTAGAAAAGTTCTAATAAGCTAAATTTTTTCTTATCTGGAGTTTGTATCAAACACTGGCCCGGAAACACAAAGATGAAGAGAAAATGTTACAATGAAGGGATGATGTACATCCATTCTCAGCGGGGGTGATACTGCCTCCTAGGGGTGAAAACTGGTTCTTCAGGGACAAGAAAATTTTAAATGCTATGGTGTTTTGTGACCTTCTGTGGTAGGCAGAATGACATTCCTCCACCCACTGCCCTGTCCCATCAAGGAAGTCTGCGTTGTAATCCCCAGAACCGGTGAACGTGAAATGTCACACGGCAAAGAGGGACTAAGGCTGTGGATGGAATTAAGGTTGCCGATTAGCTGACCTCGAAATGGGGAGATTATCCTGGACTATCATCACGAGGGTCCTTAAAAGCAGAAGAGGAAGATGTGACTATGGTAGAAAAACAGAGAGATGAAACGTTTGCGTCGAAGGGTGGAGAAAGGGAACTGGAAACAAAGGCACGTGGTGACCTCTAAAAGCTAGAACAGATCCTTCTCAGATTCTCCCACAGAAGGATGTGGCCCCACCAACACTGTCATCTTAACGCAGAGACCCACATCAGACTCTTATTCCTACAGAACTGTATAATAACAAATCTGCACGTTTTAGATGCTAAGTCTGTGGTACTTTGGTACAGCAGCAATGAAAAAGCAATGCACCCTCCCAAGGGCCATAGTGCATTAAGAGATATACAGTATATCTGCAGTGTTAAAAGTCTTTAGCAGGCAATTAGGAAAATAAGCATCTAAAAGGGCTCCTTACCGGAGCAATGGTGAGGGTTGGGGGAGAAGAAGAAGAAGTTGAGGAACGTAACCTTGAAAGGTGGCAAGCAGGCTTTCCTGCTCATGGTCCATAAATGGGGGTTGGAATAAAAGTTAGAATAAAGAAATATTATTGCATCATGATCTGTTGCTTTCTCTAGAGAAGAGCAGAAAATGAGCACAAATGGAGTTATTCTCAAATACGAAGAACTAAGAAATTGTCCCACAGGAAAAATATTTAGGGAAACAAACTAACATATGAACTAGAAAGATTAAAAGCATTGATATGGAAGAATGCTTGTATAATTACATGAATATACTTGCATGGAAGAAAAAAACTGAGAGTTAATAAACCAAATTATTAATAGTAGGTTCTCTGGTGGTCATTCTCTATTTTGTTGTTGTTTGTTGTAACTTCCTTGCAAAAAGTATATATTACAGAAGCTTTTTGACTATATGACAATAGTCGGTACCTGAATGGGGACCAAAACTTTCTAGTAAATAGTTTTGTTTTTTTTTTAAATTCGGTTTGAGTTGAGTCTCTGCTTTAAAAGTAAGACATGAATTATAAAATACGTTTATTTTATCTTATATATCGTTATTACTAAATTTATGCTACAAATGTCAACTAAGTTTTTTACAGAGTATAGCTTCTAGAAAAATAATCTAGTTTTTCTTTATTTCTCAGACAATTTAATATGATTACTTGATAAGATCTTTCATTCACATTTGATTTCTGTATCATAATTATTGAGAGGGTCATGTTTGCAAAGATATTTGAAGGCCTCTTCTCTTTTTCCAGGGATTTTTCTTAATCCTTATATAATCAAGTTATTCCCTTTTGTAATAAATATTCTGTAGTCATTTTTATGGTTTTTTTCTCTTCCTCAATTTAATTGCTGAATTGTCCCAGATTCTCATTTGTCAATGATTTGGCATGTAATGGAAATAGTTTACAAATTTCATCAAATTTGTAAGTCCTGTATTTTTTTAACAAGATTTTAAGTTTCATTTTGCAATCCGTGTGCAAAATTAGATGTTTAAGAGTTAGACATGGAGGAAAATTTGAGTGACTGCTGCTTTATAATTGTTTAGTTCATTAGTTTATATTCTGATGACTTCTGTTTCTCTACATAACTATGAGTTGCCAGGAACTTAGATAATGAACACTAAGATAATAAGACCACCTTGTGTGTGAATAATTTTATAATATTTTATCACATAGAGTCTCTCTCACCTGTATCCTATGTCTTGTATTTTCAAATATATGGGCTTGGAATTTTTGAGATACCTGCTGCCATACTTTTAAGAAAGAAAGTGAAGTTTTGACAGAATAAAACACAGAGCAAATAGGTTTTTAATGAGAATGCTTCTGCTTAGGTAGGTTTCGTGAGTTGATTTAAGAACAATGAAAAAAGACAAATAGGGTATTTATTCAACCAGCAGAGACTCTGTTGGCCTAGGTGCAGGGGACACAGAGAACTTACAGCCCAGTGAATTAGTGAAATAGTCCATCTCTATTACTGAAGGTTACTCAAAATTCTGGTTAGTTGATTCTCTTTTTTAACAACCTCAGAAAATGTGTCTTCTCTGAACAACTGAGGGTACTGAAAGCAACATGACCCTTTCTTCCGATATATTTCCTCCCCTTCTACTGGACAAGTGTCCTTGACTGTGACAAGCATCTTGCTGCTGAGCCTTCATTTTTCTCTCCAGCAGTGAGACTTCGCTCAAGTTTGACCTTCCTGAGAGCTGCTTTTCCAGCCTCGGCATGAACTGTCTCAGAGCAATGAATGTTAGACTCGAAAGTCACCTGTTGATCATCGAGCCACATGTCATGGTTTCATGGAAAAAGAAACCAAGTCCCAGAGCTTTTCAGAACTGCAGCCTCTGGCATCGCAGGTGGTTCCGCTGATAGCAGAGCTCATCAGACGTAAATTCCCCCACAGAAAATTGTTCGGAGAAAGAAGACGATGAAGACGTGACCACTCTGAAGAATTCCTAACTGCTACATGGCACGTTCCTAGCGGCCAGGATGCTCACACTGGCCCCACCAAGGGTGAGAGCCCCAGAGGGTGAATTGACAAAGAAAAGGTTCTGGGGCTTCAGAGGACTCCACATCCCCGTAGATTTATCTTTAAGCCCTCAAGGATGTCCTGGACGGAGTACCCAGGTAAGTAAAATGTTGTTGGAGGGTTGAATGTCATTGACTTAAGCAAGCTGGGATGACTCTCCTGGGGTGAGCTATTTCAGACAAAAGGTCGGAGTGGGCCACGTGCTCTGATCAGAACCACAAGTCCTGTCGGAACACGTGCTGCATTGGCACTTACCCTCACTGGACAGTCGCCCAGAGGCCAGGCCTCCCTGACCTGTGGGACCCGCTCTGAGGAAAGCTGCGCCCCTCACGTCATAACACGTCCTTACAACACCTCGTATTCCCTCCTGCACCCCGTGACTGTGGCTTATCGCCTCCCTCTTCACTTTCACATTCACTATTTCCCTTAGGACATGCAATTCGAGAGTCAAATCCTTCCAGAAACTTCTTTGACTTATCCCATGATGCTTTTCCTTACCACTTTACTCTAGTCTCTCAGCTTTTGGGAACAGATTTTTAGATAGTTAGATGGATAGATGATTGATAGATAGATAGATAGACGATAGGTAGGTAGATAGATGATAGATAGATAGATGATAGATAGATAAATAGATGACAACGTTGATGATAGCTAGCTAGCTAGCTAGCTAGCTAGATAGACAAAGCAATATAGATTTAGGTTCCTCTACTAGATTTTAATCTCTAAAGCTCAAATAGCCCATTTTCTTATTGATTTTATAGTCTCATTTCTGAGTTTTTGCCCCACCCTGCCCCGCCCCCACTCTAACACACCACACAGGCTGTGATCCGCTCGGGCCTTGGATAAGCCTCTGGCGTGTTATCTCGCTCCCTTCTTGCTGACAGTGCCCTGGGCCTCTGCTTAAAACCCACACCTACCTAGATACCTGCTATGCTGTCTGTCACAGGGGATCAATTTGGGGTTTATGTGTTCTGGAAACTGAAAGTCTCTATTCCTTGAAGTAAACTAAAAATATGGAAATGTTCTCTATTCTCAAAGATCCTTTTAAAACCCATCTTCTGTCTTTTTAATCTGAAATCTCTCTCTCTCTCTCTCCCTCTCTCTCTCTCTCTCTCTCTCTCTCTCTCACACACACACACACACACACACACACACACACACACACACTCCACTTCCACTTTCACTAACCAAACTACCATTATTGCCTAACAGTTCTCAAAACCAGTGTCTAGAATCTCTGCCAGTTCCCTTGAGCCACATAAGTGGCTTCATCTTCTTCTTCTGAAACCGGGGATCCCTCCATAATGGGCAGGAAGCGAAAAGAGCATCGTGGAGTTTTTATTGTGCGCTTCATATTGTCTAGGCCACGCAAACTGTACACATTGTCTTATTCAGCACATACAGAACTCTGGGAAGGAGGTCCTGTCACGACAATTTGATAAAGCACAATACTGATGCTCAGAGAGCGGAAGTGACTTGCCCAGCATTTCAGAGCCAGTGAGAAAACAGCACAGTTGCTTCTCTCCCTCATTCATCTATCAGAGATCAGCTTTACCTCTAGAAAGTAAGGACGGAGTTTATTAATATTTTCTAGTGTTTTATTTGACTTCTCAGTGGGAAAGAAGAAAATTGCACCTGAATCCTGGAGCTTATTACCCTGCAATTGTTTATGGCTTTTTCTACACCAAATTTCAGCAGTCGAAATGTATCGTGATATATTTTAAAGATGACTTCACTTAGGCAATAGCTTATATACAACTTATTCCTGAATTGGCCTCCTTGATGGTGAAAAAACACCACTACTTAAAAAGATCTCCTTGTTTTGATTACAGTTTTAATGGACTGAACGTCACTGTAGGAAAGGAGACTGGATTAGTTTGGTCATGAAGGGCTGTGGGGTACATATTTCACACTTCTCTTGATTTTATAGTGTTTTGAGATTATTTTGGAGATATTATATACATATATAGATAGCTATAGATAGATATAGATGATATCACTTCACACCTACTAGAATGGATATAATTCAAAAGACTGACAATTGGCAAGAATGTGGAAAACTGAAACCTTCATATTTGCAGGTGGGACTCTAAATTTTGCAGTTATTTTGGGAAAACAGTTTCGCAGTTTCTTAAAATGCTATAAATAAGTTTACCAAATGAGCCAACAATTCCACTCCTAGCTATACTCTCAAGAGCAATAAAAATTTATGTACACGCAGAAATTTAAATATGAATATTCATAGCAGCATTATTTATAATAGCAAAGAAAAGGGGAAACAAGCTAAATTTCCATCGACTGATGAATAGATGAATATAACTTTGTAAATCTTTACGATCAAATGCTATTCATCATTAGCAAAGAATGAAGTACTGATACTTGCTACAACACAGATAAACCTTGAAACATTATGCAAAGTGAAAGAAGCCAGGCAGGCACTAAAGACCACATATTGTATGAACCCATTTATATGAAATGCCCAGAAGAGGTAAATGTATAGATATAGAACATAGAATAGTGGTTTCCTGGGAAAAGAGAGACAAATGGGGAGTGACCGTTGATTGGTATATGGTTTTTTTGGTGGGTGATGAAAATGTTCTAACTTAGATCGTGGTGATGGTTACATAAGTCTATACATTTACTAAAATTTATTTACTTGTACATGTAAAGTGAATGAATTTTATAATATGTAAATGATACCTTAAGGAAGTTGTTTAAAAATATGGTAAGGTCACTGAGGTGTGAAGGATACCAGCAAGATGCCAAGACCATGAGCGCTGGAATGTTCTGGACTAGGTATGTAATCAAAGGGCCTTGTGTATAAAGTTTTACATACAAAGTCTTTAACGGAATGTGAGCATAGAGGAACATATCATCTTTAGCTGGAAAATATTTCACTACTGTGTTTCCTTTGAAATAACTTGTCGAGGTGAAAGCGATGTTGAAACGTTCACCTTGAAAGGTTGTTCCCCAGACTTATTTTTTTCTTTATAGCAAGTCAAGTTGTTTCCTTCTTTTTTAAAATAATCATAAATACATGAAAATCTTTGACATACTGGATAACATAGTTTTTTTTTTCTTTTTTTGGACTTTGCAAGAAAATGTTTTAGATTTTATTCCTTGTGGAATTCACAAACAAACAAGAAACATAATAAGAAAAACCTGTTCAGTCCTACCCACTCTTTCTTTCTCTGAAATCCTGCTCAGATGCACCAAATCTGATTTTCTTCTCCCCTACTAGAGGGCAATTGTCCTCATTAGCAAGGAGAACACTTACAAAGCTAGGACTGCTGAGTGGAGAAGCTCAAGGTCATCCCAGAAGGGCCTGCAAAACTCAAAAGGTGCCCAGTTAACAGGATTAAAAAAGCAGATGCCAGTGCAGTAAAACAGAACGCACCACAACCTTCACCAGAATTGATCCCTTTACCAAAAGTTCCATTAATGAATGATTACTGAACACCAGAACATGGGTGAGGGAGGGAGAGATGAACCTTGATTTTAATTGAGTATAATGGCAGAAATAGTGTTTTAGAAGTCTTGATGTCAAACTAAAATCATTTCAAATCCAAAACAGAATTAATTATCAATCCAATGATTAGTTCCAGTGTAGTAAGAACACTAGCTCACAAAAAATACTTGGACATTGGTAACTTTGTCATGTTTTTTAAACAGTTTTGAGGTACAATTTATGTATCATAAAATTCATTTATTTTAAGTGTACTATTCAAAGATTTTTGTTAAATTTATAGAGTTGTACAACCATCACCACGATCCCATTTTCTCTCCAGAGAACTTGTTTAGAATCAAAAAGCATAAAGAAATTGAAGAAAGAATTTATAGAAGTTGCAATGACCTGTTAAGAGTAAGAATATATTGAGTTTGAGATTTCTTTAAAATTTTTTTTTAATTATCAATGTTAAAAATTGTTATACCTTTTAAGTATAGATTCTATACTTCTTATTTTAAAATTATGGGATACTGTTATTGCTATTTCAGGATATTACCAGAAGTAATGGTAAGTAAGCTATTTTGGTGCTATGTTTGCTCTGAAAATAAAAAATCTTTAATGCATGAATTCTTAAAACACTTAAAAAACTGAGGTGTTTAAATTATATCTTAAAAATAATTGACAAAAAAATAACCTCTTGAGGGATATTGAATGTTTGGCTTCTAATGATAATGTCGTCCTTTAAGGAAATTGAAAAACAGATTCATAGACTAATCAAGTCAAGTTGTTGGCCAGAAGGTAATTATTTCCATAAAATGATAATAATGGAAACTATGATAAAAAAAAAAAAACAAAAAAAACGAACAAATAGGTTCTGTTTTTCTTGATCTGTATTGACTTAGTGTGGAATGGAATGTGCCTTTCTCCTAAATTCCCTGGTTACCTGCTACAGTAAACAAACAAAAATAACCTATCTGTTTTTCCACTCTTGCCCCCAGCTACCTCACAAGCAAAAACATTTTCAACCTAAACACAGGAACACCCGGTCTGGACAACAAACATTGAAGTTGGCTGTAAATACAGTGCCTAGGGCCACAACTGTGAGTGTAACTGACAATGATGCTTGAAGGCAAAGATTTTGGGCCACCAAGGCAACTGTCAAAATCACTTCATTTCAAGGTTGTCTCTGGAGGCGGAGAGAATTACAAACTCATGATAATGGTCCAGGTAATTCCAGATAATTATCAAAGTAAGGAAAGGGAAATTAGCCCTCAATTATCCTGTACAACATCCAACACTGATGAAATGATCTAGATAATACCACAATGTTGAGCTGTGTATAGTCTAAGTGGACACAGGATACAGTTTTATTCATTCATTCATTCATTCATTCAATCATTCAGCTGATATTTACCAAGTTTTGTATGAGCCAGGAACTTTACCTCGTAGAGTTTACATAAAATGAGTCTTCATTTGATCCAATGTATGAAGACCTAAGAAAGAATTTCTTCTGAACAAGTACCCCTCTAATAACGTATATTTAATAATTGCAGATGCACAGTTGTCTTTGACTAAAGAAAATTTGCTTAGCTTATGCTACAGTGCAGACATAATCAATAGCCACATAAGTCTATTGATTAGATTGAATCCAAATCTAACACATTTTTATCCATCATCATTTTTTCCCCAAAAGACATATAATTATTTCAGTCATTTCAAATAGCCCCAGCTTTTCAAATAATCACACAATGTTCTTTTCTAGGTGCTCACAGACATGAGATTTACCGCTGGAGGCTGGGGAGAAAAACCTTTTGGTACCCTTTTAATTTTTCTGGACTCGATAAGTAAAATGAGAAGAGCAATATCCACTTCAAGGATCACGAGGAGGAGTGACAGAAATGAGGTGACGAAATGTGCCCGGCACTGTCTCTTGCACACTGCATGTACTTTTTATAACAGAACTGCATTTCCCTGGCTTAAAGACACCTGGCCAGTTCAGCCATAGGAACAGTTACGGCGCTACAAGGACAATGTATTAAACTCAAGCGACACCGTAATATGAGACATATGCCTCTGGGTACCCGATAGGAACAGAGCCAGCATCTCTAAAGTAAGCCTTAGGGAAACAGGAAGAGAAGCGGTTCCTATTGGAATTGAAGTGCAGTTGTAGAAACAAAACCAAGAGCCTGCAAATGCACCACCCAAGGTCGCAGGGTAAGCCAGAGTGTGGGCCAAGTTCATCAGTCCTCCACTTATTATTTAAATTACTAAATACCGCCATCTGTGTGGAAAGCCTCACACTGAGTTTCAGGGGAAACGTTTTCTTTTCCAGATGGTCCGCTTTGTAGTTTTATAGAGATTTTAAAATCCTGTTACAGCATTTTTTTTAGTGGGTTTTACGATATTTTTGTAACTTATTTATAGGCCCGTATCTGAAAACACGTTGTGAATTTGGATCTCATAGATGAAAAGGTTTATATTCTAAATAATAAACACAATAACAGGCATGTTTTATTATACCATTGTTCTTAGATTTTACTACTCTACATGTTGACAAAAGACCATAAATGTACTAAAAAAAAAAATACCTAAAATTTTTAGAAATCCATTATTTTTTCGGTTCAAAGTTGTATGGAAATATGAACAAAATACAGTTCCTAATTAAACATATTTCATTAATCATTGCAAGGTGTTAAAGTCCAATCTTTGCTACTCCAGAACCATCAAACTGCTAACATTGACTCAAAATCAGAACGGCTGATAAAAAACCAAGCCCCCGCTTTGATTTCTAGCAGCCTGCATTTTTTTTCTTAAGGCCACATGTTGCACATGGACAGCATCAGCCTTCTCCTGGCATTTGGGCATTATCTAGTGAGATGTGTTCCATCTGTGTGTCCCTTCCGGGCTGGAAGCAAAAGATCAGGTTGGTAGCATTTTTCCTGTTTTCTAGCCGCCCTCCTATTATTCTCACCTCCCTATCCCAATGCCCACTCGACACTGGAAAAAAGAAAAAAAAAAAAAAAAAACCTTTCAAAGCAAATGTACATTTCTGGAGGCGGCTCTAATTAGTAGCAAGTCTGGATGGAAAATTTCCACATATTATCCACTTTCTGCTCCCACCCTTCCCCTTCAGTATCTGTGCTACCAGGAGCCTGCTGTGAAATTCTCAAGACGGAGCATTAGAGGTCAATCAGTTTCATTTGTAACCACCAATGAGAAGCAAGCCTCCATGTTTCTCTCTGCATTCCTGTGATTTTACTAAATAATAGAAAAAGAAACCCAGGGCACAAAGGGATCATAATGCCTATGGAATAGCATTCAAGTTGCCCGTTGCTAAGGTCACAGTAGAGAGACTAAGACTTGCAGGAAAAGAATTCTGAAAAGAGAATATCAGGGATATTTTGCTTAAAATGTGCTCACACAGACAGCCTTTCTTTCTTTCTTTCTTTTTTTTTCTTTTCCTTTTTTTGTTGCAAAGATGCAGCTACATTCGTTGAGTACAATCAATTGCGCTAAAAGCTTGTTGAATTAAAGTACAACAATGGAATGTGCCAAATAATTTTCTCTGGCAGTAGACTAGGGTGGATGCTCAAAATAACTTAAATTGAAACAGGAACAAGCTGAGACTTACAATGAAACTCCTCCGAGTTTCAGACCTCAGGAGTAGAACCTACTAGTTCCTTTAAAAGCAGCCACTGCTGATTGCAGCGAAATAATTAAGGATGTGATATTAAAAAGACACAGATGCTTATACAAGACCGATTTGCTTGTGATCCCAATTTACAAATCCATGCATCTTCATTTTGTGACTAGCAGCCTATGTAACTTTCTCCCCTTTCTCCGGAGAGGAAAATAGAGTTGTTTGACAAAGCAAAGAATATGTGATAATATAATGCTAAGATATTTTACAACCTTATTCGATCTCGTCCACTTGAATGAGATGCAATGTCATCTGAATGAATGTAAAGTCATTATGTAAAACCGAGAAGGTATTAAACTTCTAGGAATTTCAAAACATAATGCAGATCAGCAAAGGAATGATCCATAAACTACCATCAACATCAGGACACAATTGCTCAGCACACAATTTCTCATGACTAATGACCAAACACTAGATATGAATAATTCATAAATGTTGATGACAAGATCCAGTAAAGGGGAATTATTATCATTCTGCTAATATTTTTCAAGTGACCGTTTATTTTAATACTTTGAGACAGAAAATTATTACTAGAGTAATGTAAAAATGTGAAATCAAAGGGGAAAAAGAACACTTTAGAATCCATGGAGGTCGCCAGAGCTGTGGAGCCCTGCTAAATCGTTTTATTAATATTCTTCACGTGCCAACACCAAATGAGAGAAACACAGACCAAAAGTGGTATCGTTTTTGAAAAAAAATCCAAATGGAAGAAGGGCAGCTGAGCTATGTAACATAACTGTCCATATTTATGCTCGATGCAGAATTATACTATAAGAGGTTGAGATGACAATATCGAAGACCGTTTGACACTTTTATTGAGAAAATCACACGTCTAAGATCGAATGTGAGCCTGCTTTCTTCCATTTAGTATCATCTTTTGGCGGGTTTTTGTCATCTACATCTCAGTTATGATCTCACTGCCTTTAAAGCCTCACATTTTTTGTGCTACTAATATATCTAATTGAACTTGGACCCCAACGGTAGGCAGACTGTCCAGGTTTGTGCACGGAATGTTGTACCTTTAACAATAGTAACTCAGAAACTCACAGAAAACAGACAATAATAATTGCTGTTTTCGCAAATTGGCTTATTCTTATATATTTCCTTTCCTTTCTCTTGAAGAAAGAATGGTCTCATAATTTATGGGAAATGTGAAAGAAGAGTCCAATTTATTGCTAGCTTAATGGGAAGGGGAAAAATTTACAGGATGTAATAAACTAACCCAATAAACATCCTCAAGGCAGCTAATTTATTAATACTTGGCAAATACACAGAAATGAAACAGTAAAAATAAGTGTCTATATTATTGGTTTAAAAAGGGATACATTGATGAAATTTTTTGGACTTCTTTCTAGAAAAATAACAAACAAGAATCTTGTAAAATAATCATCAGGTGATTGAGTACATCTTTGTCCAGTCTTACCTGAATTTATCATGCTGGACAGTAAAAAAGTATTAAAAGCAAAATTACTACATAAGTATCATGAACTTTATTTTTATCATTCTTCACGAAACAGCACCATATAACTATTAAGTGAAAAAAAGAAAATGATTAGTAAATGTGACTATTCTTCCACAACTAGTCATCTGAAGTTTCTTATAATCTTTATTATAATCTTTATTATAATCTTTTCTTACTCAAACATAATTTTTTAAGTCTTGGAATGTCCTTTAGATCTCAAATATCCAAGGTTTATTGTTTGTTTTGTTTCGTTTCTTGTCATTGTTGTTTTGTTTGTTTGTTTGTTTTATTCTAGGGCAATAGGTTCTTCCTGACACCTTCCTGTGATTTGTGACCTGTCGAGATTCTTTCTCCTGTCATGCAGTGTGACACAGCACCCAAAACAGACTCGTCACTGAGAGCCCCGTGAAGGCCAGCGGGAAAACAGCCCAAACCAGGCTGGAGACTGATGTGAGAAACATCTTAGAATGAGATTTCCCAAATGACATAGCAGCAGCAGAATTCCACTGGACTATCTGAAATGGGAAATGCATGCTGTGGAATATAACTGTCAGAGTACAAACAAGCTGTCTCAAGAAAATGGTTTCATTCATGTCAGGAGAAAAATATCCTCTTTGCTTGACTCCGTGTGTGGGATATTTCTCAGAAAGTGATATAGTTCTATGAGTGATACTTGTTAAGCCAGAATACACCCTGATGTGTAGAACCACATGGCTTTAGAAAACGAGGAAGATTTCAAAGAACACCGACGACCTCCTACCTGTTATTTTCCATTAACTCACGATGCCCTTATCTTCTCGTAGCATGCATTTTAAAACTTATTCAGAAACTTTCTTACCTAAGCAACTTCTTCAGGATTTTTAGCCAACCAGTTTTCACCATATGACCATCTCAGCTCAGCTGAGTGGCTTTATTATAAAGCAGCGTGTAGCAATCACTTCACTGAATAACAAATACAAACGTCTGCACAGAAACGGCAAGTTTCTATGAGATGAACTTTTAAGCATTCGTTCTTGATTAGCCACGTGACGATACTTGGGTGAAGAAACTTCAAAGACACACACATCCTTTCCCCACATAGCTTAAAAATTCATCATATATCTAAGCTCCTGCAGCCTGAGATGCACAAGTCTGATTTCTAAATGAAACGTTTCCTGACACTCTGCTGTCATTCAAAGCCTTGGACATTTTTACCCTGCAGAATTTTATTTTGGGAGAAAGGGGGGAGTGGAATCTTGATGAAACATGTGAAATTGCCTTTCCGGAAGTGTGTTTTCTTCTGAGATGTTGCAGAGATGTATCAAAAGGAAAGGTCAGGCACTTATCACGGACACAGTCAACTTGGAGCCATTCCTCATTCAAGGCAGCTGATACCGGATATTTGCTCTTAGAAATGCAAAGTTTTCATCATTCCGTTTAGGATTTTACATTGTCACAAATAAAAGTGGGCGCTGAGAAGCATGTTGCTTTGCTTTTCTTGAATGGAAAATCATCTGTGATACTTTGTCAAAAGTTAACTTCGAAAGTACGGGAAAGTAGAAGTAGAAAAATAATTACCCGTAATTTGATTTTATAAGGAAAATCACTGATGACATTTAAATATTTTTTTTAGTCTTTTTCCTTTAAATTTTTAAAAGGTTAAGAACGTACAGCATATATAATTTTGTATTGTGCTTTCTTGCATATAGCATTATGTTGTGTTTTTCCATATCAGTAAAAAATCCTTTAAAAAGACTGCATGTTATTCCATAAACAGATGCATCTCATCGAATTCCTAGTTTTGGACATTTAGATCATTTATAGTTTTCTCAATTATTAATAATCTCTAGTAAACATGTTTAGATATAAAACCATTGCAGAGTCTCAGATTATTGTTTTATGATACATAGATTTGCACAATTTTAATTATTGGATCAAAGTTATGGTCTTTAAAGCTATCCACACATTTTGTCAAACTGCTTTTCAGAAAAATCACCCCGCTAATTTAATCTCTCTCAAGCTGGGTATGACAATGAACATTTCACTTCCATCATCTAGATTGGGTTATCTCATTAAAAAAAAAAATTGCTAATCTGATGAGCAAAAAGAATATCTATCTAAAAGATATTTGTTCTCTGAAAACTGCCCTGTAGATTCAAAGCAATTCATTAGAAGTTCCAATAGAGTTTTTCCTAGCATTTGAGGGGTTATTCTTGAGTGTACATGGAAGAGTAAAAACAAAGAAGAACTTAAACATTTTAGAAGAAGAAAGATAACAAAGGAGATTCCTCTTTATTTGATATAATTACTTGTTTTGAGGTTCAGGTAATTAAGACAATGTGAAAGTAGCGCAGAGACATACAAATTTACCAGTGTGACAGCCTTGAAATAGGCCCATTGATTAACAGAAACTTGATTCATGATAAGGATGCAGGCCAGATGAGTGGGAAAAGAACTTTTTCAATAAATGAAGCTAAATAAATAATTACACATATTTTAAAAATAAAAGAGGCCCCTATGTCTTCTTAAACACAAAAAATTACTTGCAAATGAGTTTGGACTTAAGTGACAAATA
This sequence comes from Rousettus aegyptiacus, assembly GCF_014176215.1. Lineage (NCBI taxonomy): Eukaryota > Metazoa > Chordata > Mammalia > Chiroptera > Pteropodidae > Rousettus > Rousettus aegyptiacus. The sequence continues at coordinate 87,221,137 of NW_023416285.1, read as the reverse complement.
TACAACCGAAATTTTCAGTGTTATTGGCAAATATCTTGTTGACTTGGGGGAGGCAAAAGTTTTTCAAACAAGACTTAAAAAGTATTAGCTAGACATAAGACACTCATGAAAAAAAGAATGATGAATTTAAATACATTAAGATTAAGATCTGTTCAACAAGATCTAATCATATTACTTTGAGCTAACAATTTAACTTCTCTGTACCTCAATTTGCTGATGTATAAAATGGGGGTAACAATGGTATCTATTTTGTTGAGTGTTCTGAGAATTGAAGAATTAATTCAAATAATATTCAGAACAATTACCTTATATTTTAGTAAGCACTCAATAATTATTAGCTCATGTGGAAGGCATTTATATTTTGTATAGAAAATCAAGTTATCCTTATTATTTTTTTATGATTTTATGGATTGATTTTAAGTTGTCCTTACCTAGTTCACATTGAAGCATAAGACACTCTATGATTAATTTTTATAAACTGATTATTAATATATTTCCATTTTTCATGATGTAAAAGTTCATTTTCATGCATGCTCTGAAAAGCAGATCTAAACATTTAACTGATTAGCCAGGTCTTCTTTGTTTCATTATTCTTTACTTTCCCACCGATTTGTGATATCTTCATTTTAGAAAGTTAAATCTTACTTCTTGTTTTTGTATTAATGTTGTGGAAAAATCCCAAAAGCTCCAGAATCAGACCAGCAAAAAACCAAGCAGTTACTCAGAGAGAAAGAGAACCCGGGTTTATTACATGCTGTCCCAGAAGAGCTAGTGCTCTGAAGATTTAGGCCCCAAGATCAGGGGCAATTTTGCTTTTGTATCTGTGCCATTATGGTTAGCTGATTGGTTGATTTGTTTTCAGCAGGTTACCATGGGAGTTGCTACGGGTTATAGGCAGTTCAGACAGGTACTTAGATAATACATCTGTTATCTAGACAGAACAATCCAAGGGGAGGATAAGACTTCAGTTGATTTTGAGACCTCTCTGCCCTTTGGCCTATGCAGCAAGCTTGTCTACAGAAGCAGAACAATAAGCTGATTATAAGATTAGTCATTTGAGTGGAAAATTCCTGAAATTTCCTCTTCATTAATACCACATTAATTTATTCTTTCTAGCTCTCTATTAACTAGTTGAAGGTGAGTTCTTTTGACAAAATTATCGGTACTTCTAATATCTCTTACATCATTTTCATATTTATCAATCATAATTTTAATTTTTGAGACTACCTCATTTTTTCAAGCATTGTTTCCAAAACCTACCAAATAAATCTCCAGAAGTCATCCAGTCATGTAGTTATAAAACCAATTTCAATCCATATTAGTCATTTGGTTACAAGCAAACCTGAGTTAGTCCCCTCTACTACGAAAGGCAGTTATAAATATTTATTTAACAAATACAGTCTGGACATTTTCTGCAAAAAGTTATCTTATTTTGCACAAAAACAAAAAGGTTATGTGAATGTTAGACGCTGGTTTGTGAGATTTAAAATTCGAACATCAGCCCTAAATCATGAATATATAAAACATTTACTATATAGCGTTCTCTTAGAGCTATGCTCGCTGCTAGAAAAAGCCTGTTACTTCCTTTTCAACAATACATTATGTAGTACCTGAAACAAATATGCTTGGATGTGCCACTTTCTTAGACACTTATTACAGGGTATAGTTTACAGTCTGAAGAGTTTTAATAAGTTTTTGAAATAAATGAGAACAGACATAAAAACTGGTGTGTTGTAAAATCCATGACTAAAATTCATTTCTTTTTAAAAAAAGGCAATATTTATTCATGTTTGATGGTCTGATGACCAAGCCAACAAGCCTAGGAAACGTAAGGTGCCTGGCTAAGCTGAGGAGTGTGCATAAGACAGTAGAGAAACTCTCAAAAACGTTAAACAAAAGTTGTCAGCCTAGTTCACTGCATTCCTCCCCCCCCCCCCCCTATTTTTGTTAGGTTTGGGCACATCTTGCCTCTGGAAAGTGTCATAGTCCATTTTAAGCACCTAAATAAAATAAAGACCTGAAAAACTGTCACGTAGCCCGGACTTCCCACAAAAGGTCACCCCGCGGCATGTGATGACTGCATGGCGTAGTGAAAAGCACTAGACTAAAACCTAGGGAAAAATCTGGTGTATAGCTCAGCTGCTGTCCCTAAATCCCTGAGCGACTTTAGCCACTTTATATAACTTCTCTGACTTCATTATCCTTGGGCTTACAATTAAGTGTCTAAACTGGCCCCTATCAACTTTACAGGGTTGTTAGATAAGTAAAGTGATTAGAACATTCAATCTTTAAAGAAAATACTAAGTATTGTTATTTCCATCACTTAACAGGCAGGATTCTATTGTCTCCAGCCACTCTCAGCAATTCAGTTTATTCTAATGGAACTATCCATTATTTTAAGTCACTGTGATCTTTGTCAACCTTTGAAATTGCAGTGGTTTAGGGACTTCTCAACAAGGCCCGAGGCACGACAAATCTTTCCTGCCCGCACATGCCTTTCGAAATCTTAGATAGTTCTTCCTTTTTCATGAATTCTTTTTTTTTTTTTTAAATCTCTGTGTTATTTCACAACAGATATTTTATTTGGTAAGAAAATGCAGAGTGCTAGAGAAGTTAAAAGTCAACATGAGCTGAAAGGAAGTTAGCCAATAAGACTTCCTCTTAACGATTCTCAAATTTGGAGTGTGTTTTTATAGAAACTGAGTATAGGGAGATGCTAAGATTCCCCTAATTTAGAAGAAATGGGGGCACATAAGTAGGGGAGGGAAGGAGGGTGCTAGGTGAGCCATCAGTAGCAATCAGAATTTTTAAAACCCAATTTAATTTTGGTGGCTTAATTATTCCTGAGTTCTGGCGATTTTGACAACCTGCTGAAATATGTCAAAGTCAAGTGACAGAGCTGGAGACAAGACCAAGTCTGGGACTTCTAACTAGAAAATGATGGGACTGTGAGGACAGAGGACATGCCCTGAAAGAATAAAGAAACAGAAGTGGAACTCCAGACTGATTCCTAACGAAGGCATTTTAGACTGGAGGTATAAACAGACTCATTCTCTCCTGAATTCACCATTGTTTCAAATGTTAATTAAGATATTCCATTAGCAAAGAGGGGAAAAGCCGAAAGCAAGCTATGGAAATTCAAGGCCTTCTCAAGCAGTGGGGCTTTGTAAATGCTGAAGAAGCACTTAAAGCTCTACAGTGTCTCTTAAGTATTTGCGTGGGGTACCTTTCTGCTAACCAAGAAAAAAGATTTCCTTGCCAGTGACCAAATAGGAGACAGAGGCTAACTCATCAGCTTGCTAACTGCTGCACAGCACTGGGCAAAACGACCCACTAAATTAGAAGCACTCAAGAATTTCATCAGTAAACGAAATGCTAAGTAAGGATTAATGACCTATTTTTTTTTTTTTTTCCTGACTTGGAGCAGCAAAGCAGTCTGACCCCATTCTAAATAAAATTGTCATTAGTGTAGTTTGAACTCAGTGAACCTTGCCAGGTTTAAAAGCATGTGGAATATTGAAAATACACACCCTCTTTTATTTAATCACATTTAAATTTTTTTTGGTTTTTCTTATGAAAGTATGTAGATCCTTTGTGGAAAGTTTGGAAAATGCAACTACAGGCAAAGAATACAAATGGTATAGAAGCCCAAGACATAGTAATAATCTCAGCCGAGGCAGTGTTTATAGTCGTAATGCAGTATACATCGTTACGAAGTTAGAAAAACTTTAAATTGCCTAAGACATTTATATCTAAATAAATAGATTTTTTTTAGCAACAAAGTTGCTTTCTAATTGTGGGGAGGGGCTCAGCTTAAAAAGAAAACATTTTTATTAAAATAACATTCTCTTACCGTTTGTAGAAAAATATATTCATAAATATTTATAAATATATATATTTTACTAAAAATGAAGTATATTTTATACTTCTAAAAGTTATACTCCTGCTTTCAGAGTTTGCATTCTCAGTTGTTTATTCGTGCAATGTTCTCTGAGATTTTTTTTTTTTAACCTATTTTAGTTTCTGTGGATTTTGGTTAATCTAATCCATTACTAAAATGCAAGATTTTTTCTAATTTCCTTATTCCTTCCACTACTACTCAAATCACATCCCATCTGTTAGCGAAACTACTACAGTGATTATTTAATCTGATCAGTGTGGATAATGAGTGAAAGATTAGAGACCTATTACTCTTAAACCTGATATATTGCCATTTGATAAAATATCAGCTTTTGATGAAAATACAATCCCAACTAGCAATCAAGCATGGAAGGTCATTAAAACCAGTTTTAAGTGAACATTTTCCCTTTCTTTTTTGTCTTTGTACCTGGCAGAGGCAAGTAAAAAAAATACTTTTTTATTATATTATAGGAATAGACACAAAATTTCACTAGGACCTTTTACTAGACTTACTGAGGGGAGAATGCAGTCAGTACAGAGAAAGAGAGAGAGAGAGAGCGCGCGCGACATGCCATTTGGAGGCCAGTGACAAACCAGTAACACTATCTTGGTAGCCTTATCAGTTTTGCAGGGTAGCTTCAAAACTGAATGATTACACTTTTTGGAGGAGCATGCTTTACCTACCGCAGGCACAGATCTGGGTGCCCGCATGCTCCTGGGGCTCACAGGGCCCTCACACCCAGCTTAGCTCAGGCTCCAGCTGTGCTTCTACCTCTGGGATCTCTTTCTACCCTGAGAACACTCTGACACCAAATATGTGGGTTTTTTTCCACACCAACAGCCAATTCTTTGACTCTCTGGATGCAACCTGGGTGTCCAATGACTTAATTCAATTCTGACACTAACTACCCCGTGGTAGCGTCAGATCCCTCAGGTTAAAGGGTTCAGTCCCACGGACCCCTCTACTTCAGACACCGATCGCGAGTCCAGGTCTCCTGTAGTTCTGACTGACCAGCTGTAATATAAGGTTGGAGATTGCCATGCCCCGCTCCTCAGGTTTGATAATTTGGTAGAATGCTCACAAAACTCAGAAAAACAGTTCACTCGCTATGACTGGTTTATTATAAAGGACACAACTGAAGAAGAGCCAAATAGAAGAGGTGCATAGAGCAAGCGATAGGGGAGGGAGGCAGAGCATCCACGTCCCCTCTGGGCCGCCATCTTCTCAGGGCCTAGATGTGGTCACCAACCAGGAAGCTCATTGAAGCTTGTTGTTAAGGATTTTTTTTGGAGGTTCCCTCATGTAGGCATTATTAATTAAATCACTGGCCATTGGTGACTGACTCAATCTCCAGCCCCTCTCCCCTCCCTGGAGGCTGAGGGTTGGGCTGAAAGTTCCAACCCTCTAATCGTGCCTGGGTCTTTCTGGTGGCCAGTCCCCATCCTGAAGCTATCTAGAGGACAACAAAGAGTCACCCCATGAGCATAAACTCAGGTATAGTTGAAAGGGAATTATTTTGAATCATTAAAGATGGTTCTTCTTCAGGGCCCCCTTGGTGGCTCGAGTTCTTGGAAGAGGCCACAAGTTTGGGGAAGTGGGCAGCAAGCCAAGGTCCCTGAACTCTGTGCCAGGTCAATCTACAGGGTGGTTCTTGCTCAGAGGAACTGTCTGGAATGTAAGCTGGTTGGCCCATTTCACAAGAGTAGGGATTGCTGTCTGAGTTTTCACTGACGTATTCCAAGGCATACTCAAATCCTGTTTGCCGAATGAATGGCTGTCCTCACTCACAAAAGATCAATTATAAAAACTAAAATTCTAATGTTAAAAATTATTAATATGTTTATCATATTACAAAGAAGAATGTATTCATTATGAAAAATTAGGAAATAGAGATAACTGAAAAGAAGATTTTTAAAAATTCATACCAATAGCCCCACTATGCAGCTAAAACTAACAGTGAACTTTTAATATACATGTGTATTACAGTAACTCTTTTTCTATGTGTATAGATTTTTTTTAAAAAATAAAAAATATGTTATACTGTGTTGCTGTGCTATAAAGTGATTGTTTTACTCGAAACTATATTATTTCTAGCTTATCATGTGAAAATAACATTTACAGTCTTCATAATTATTTAAGGATAAAGATTTTATTTTTGGCATATACCAAAATGTATATAATTGATTCCTTTTTGTTATATTTTTATAGTGATGAAAACATTGTAATAAACATCCTTACAGGAAAAAAAAATTTCATAGGTTAGTTACTTCCTTAAATTCATTTTAAAAATCGAAATTAATAAATCCATGAGAATACATACTTTCGAGGCTTTTGAAAATATGGGCCAATCATGTCTCAGAAAGATTGTGTCAATTTATAGTCCTGCTAGCAGTGTGATGGTGAATAAATCCTCAGGCACCAGATACAATCTCTCTTCTTGTCAAATCAATTAGCTAAAAATGGTATTATAAACAACATAAAATTAATATTAACGTGACGTCCCATCATTGTCTTTGATTAATGTATCATCTTTGCTTTTCGGACAAACTAGATTGAAATCTGGATGCCCTCTCTAGACAGGCCAGGGTCATGCTATTTCTTTAGATTCTTCTTCTTTGATATTCGATATTCTCTAATACCTTCTCAGTCTCCACATACTTCTCCTGATACGTTATCACACCAATAGCTATACCTTTATGCTATATTAAGTAAAACATCAATCGCTTTTAGATCTAGTGCTTCCAGTTTTTTTTTATCTGGGAAATTTTCTACCTTCCAAGGGGACATTTACAAATTAATGATTTTATTTGTTATGTTAAATTATAAAGTTAAATGTCAGTTCTAACTTTCAGTGGGTAGCCTTTTTCTCTGAGTTTCAAGTTTCTGAGAGAAATTATTGCTAAATGATCTGTAGCACAAGAAGAGTGTGGGTGCATGGGTTACTGAAGCCCTGGCAGGAAATGAAAGAGACATTCATGCAACAGAACCAGAACACAGAACATCAGAACTAGAAAGACCCTAGATTTTCTCAGCTCAAACAGCTTTCACATCGAGCAGAGTTAACAAAAGGCTCAGGGAGACATAGCACCAAAGTTCATGACAATATTTGTTTGCAGAGTCGATGCTTATTTAGGTTAAGATACAGTAAACACCACAGTATTTAGGAAAATATCAAGAGAATATATATTATTTTTAAAGCTGTGTTCCTCAAATTATAGGCAACAATTACCTGAAATGGACCACAGGAGGTGCTCGTTACAAATCCAGACACTTGTCCCCACACTAGGGTTGATTAAGAACCTGTGACTGTGAAATCCAAGAATCAGTGTTACTAACAAGCTGTAGAGCTGACTCTGGCAAAATGAAATTTGAGAGCTAATGCTTCGGCCAAAGGAAAATCATCGTTGGTGAAAAAGTACTTCACTTTCTTAAACGTTGCTGTGTCCAGTTGAAAGACACTCTCGACTTCCTGAAGAAGTAAAAATCTCTAAAAGCACAGAAAGAGAACCGGAAGTCAAAGACGAATAATCATAGTCACATGACTGACTTCCTGCTTTCGTCCAACTTACGCAAAAGAGAATTTTTGTTTGTCCTGCGTATTTCTTTGCTTTGAACTAGACTGAAGCAGTGGCTGTGAGAAGTAAACAGAACTGCCTGTAAATTTATGGTCCATAGACCACCTGAAACAGATGTGTATCAAAGAACGTACTCAACAATGACAATGATAAGATGGATAGAAATGTCCAAGTTTGGAAAAATCAATTCTTGGCCAGAAAATGAGGAAAAAGGAACTCTTGCAGTTGGCTGGTCATTGGCGTATGCACTATGGAGAGTAATTAGAAAAATTGAAAACGTGATCCTTGTGCCTTGGAAATCTTATGACAAGGTACACTTCTAAATAAACTTCATAAAATCCACAAGTAACCCTAACAGTAGCTAATGCCGAGTAGGGCAAAGTTGTGGAGCTTCACCTGTACCTCTCTTTTAACAGATACGACAACCCAAAAGACAGATGGGTTTCAGCACAGGTGATTTCCTGCAAGATTGAGTAGCTTGCTAAAGTCACATGGCTCACATATGGTGGGTCGGGATCTAACCCAGGGAGGCTGACTCCAGCGTCCTTACTCTGAACCCCTACTCTAGGTTGCCTCCAATAGTATCATGATTGATACTGAATTGTGTCCCTCCCAAAACCCATATGTTGAAGTCCCAACCTCAGTACACCTCACAATGTATTTAGAGATTAGGTTTTTAAAGAGATAATTAAGATTAAATAATGTCAGATGGGTAGATCCTGATCCAATATGACTGGTGTTCTTATAAGAAAAAGAGACACCAGGAATGCATGTGCGCAGGGAGAAGTCCACATGGGAACAAAGAGAGAAGGCAGCCATCTGAAAGCCAAGGAGAAAGACTTTGGAAGAAACCAAACTGCCTACACTTTGATCTTGAACTTCCAGCCTCTACAACTGTGAGAAAATAAATTCCTATTATTAAGCCATCTAGTTACGATATTTTGTTTTGGTAGCCTTTGCAAATGAATACAGATACTTGCAAAGATATGTGTAGTCACTCTATTAGTGACTATTAGAAACAAATTCGATAATCAATTATTAGAAACAAATTCAATAACCATTTATTTATAAGAGGAGTAAATAAAACATTACTATGATGGAACCCTGTAAGGGATTTAAACAGAATGAGCTTGATCTTTACGCTTTGGTATTGATAGATCTCGAAAACCATGTTAAGTGAAAAAATGGTGAAGAATGATATGCAAAGTACAAAACCATTTATGTGAATTTAAAATGAAAATGCAATTGCTGTGTAAGTTGATACACACTTCCGATGTGGTTTTCCCATACCATGTGGCATTGCTCCCGGAGATAAGTAGGAAATGAGCCTGGGCATGGGGGACAAATGGAAGTTTGAGTTTATCTGGCATAGTAAAAGTAAGTTTAAAAGTTCTTTAAATATAAATGAAATGTTAATATTTGTCATTCTGGAAAATGGATATGTGCGCATTCGTTAATTACTCTTTCAACTTCCGTATATTTTTTATTTCTCAAAATCAAGGTAGTCTTAGTAATAGAAAAGGAGTTTCGTAGTTGATATTAGGTCAGTGTATTCCAGAAACTCCTTAGGAGACATTCAACTGACTGTTTTGGTTTGGTTTTGTTTTCAGCATAGTACAAGTGATTTAAACAAATTCATAAAATATCGTCCCGGGAGATAGAACTTTAGAAATATTCTGGCCACCAGAGATTTTTTTATTCTGTTATTTTACGGTATTGTTTGTATTCATATATCTAAAATCAGCCTTGTTTGAGAACTGCTTTTGTCTAACACAAATTTCAAAAGGCAGGGAACTTTTGTCATGCGATCATGTTGCTAATTAAGTTGAAAATCAAGAAAGGCTGTGATGAGGCAGAACATCTATTTTTTTCATGAGCTATTCCACGATTTAGGCGCAGTGTAACAACTGTATTAAGTAGAAGATTTTTCTTCACATCAAGGGTTTTCACTCCCACTCATCCAACAAGTAGGAGAAACACGACAAACTGGAAGTCACCTTTTCAATAGTGCCACTTATGTGCAATACCTATTTTTCTTAAATGGAAAAAAAGAAAGTTCTCACAGCTAAATATGGCTGGGATTGTGACTTCTAAGCTCTTCTAATAAGAGAGACTGTGTCTTCACTTGGAGCTCAGTGGAAAGTATGTGGGCCTAGGAATGAGATAGAAGTTTCCTCAAATTCCCCTGCCAGAACTTGCTGACAAGATGACCTGGGGCAAATTACCTCATCACTTTGCACCTCAACGTTTGGATCTAAAATGTAGAAATAGCTATCATTACAATTCGGATCAAAGCCATATAAGGTGGTGATTAAGAGTAAGAATCCTTGAGCAGACTCCTGCCTTTGAAGTGTGACTGACAACTTCTCGACCAGGTAATGTTGGGACATCACTCACATCTCTGTCCTTGACTTTGCCCAGTCTATAGGAAGAGAACTATGACAGTACCCACATCATAGGTTGTTGGAGAAACCAATGGGTATATATATGTGTGTGTGTGTGTATATGTGTGTGTGTGTATATGTGTGTGTGTGTATATATATACACACATACGTATGTGTGTATATATATACACACACACATATACACACACACATATATATATAATATACACACACACACACACATATATATCTCACAGAATCGTACCTAGTACATTCTTAGCCTTCACTATGTGTTTCTTACCACAATTATTATACCATAGTTGTAGGATTAGAAATAAGATGAAAAATGTGTGGCACTTAATAGGGTTTTATAAACAACTGCTATATTCCAGCTCCAATAAGGAGTATTTGGCAATTTGTTTAAAAAAAGATAGAGAGTAAAGTTGGCTGTACAATTAATACGAATAGTCATGAATCAAAAAAGTTTTGATGAATGCTTTTTCCCAGACCTTAAGCTATGTCCTCATCTTTCGATCAGGGTTCTCCAATTGTGTGGCATAATTCTTTATGCCTCCAAAGCTACCTTTAAGATATGGAAATGTCATCATTCTCTGTAAAAAAAAAAAAAAAAAAAAAAAAAAGAGATTCGAAATCTCCAAAGAGAATATAATAATCCAATGTTCAACCCTTCTGGGGATTAGGATTGAGGTGTTAGAAGCTGCTGACGCTGATGAGTCTGTCTGAGAAGCAGTCATTTACAATACCCCCGTGGCCTGGCAGAGTTAATGCTGCTTTCAGCAGCCCCTAATTATCTCCGGGAAGTAGTCTGAGCAGACTTACAGAGAACACACAAAGAGGTGAGGGCACTAATTACCCCCAAAGGGCATTTTGGCTCCTTATTGGTGTGGCTGAAATATATGTCAGTCCTTCTCTGGCCTTCGTCACTGCGCCCTGCTGATCCAAAATTCTATTCCCCAGATTTAAATCCATGGATCAATGGGAGATTAAAATAAATCCAGATAGAAACACAGTCAGCAATTGCAAGTTCAAGTGAAAATGAATTTATCCTTCTTCACTCTAGCCAGTTGTGCATTCAGTCTGCTCGCAACTTAAAACTGACATGGTTGAAATCTTAAAGCCCAACTATTATTACACAGTGAGAAGAGCCAAGTGATTGAAACATAGGCACTGTGGCCAGACTGTCTGCATTTGAGCTACTACGTTTGAGTCCCCGGCCACGTGTCCACGGACAATTTACATAACTCCTCGATTCTTCGGTTTACTTGTCATCGATACAATACCTTGATCGCGGGATTGTCATGAATTAAGACAAATAGAGCACTTAGAACATTGCCTGGCATGCACTAAATTCTTTGTGTGCCTTAGCTTTTGTAACTGCTATGTAAATGTACATAAACATACATAAAACATAAACCACGGCCTTTTGTTGCCGATCCCCTTGCTTGTCCCATGTGTTGCATACTCTTTATTTTTTTAATGGACAGCAAAGTGTATTTTTCCAAGTTGAAACTATTAGTGAGTCATAAACTATCCCAAGGATAATGAGAATTTGATAATTGAGCTGCACATCCTTTAGACTTGTGCTGTTTAATATGGTAGCTACCAGTTATGCATGACCACTGAGTGCTTGAAATGTGGCTAGTCTGGCTTAAATGATAACATCTTGGATATAGTATGTTAAATATATTGATAAAATTAATTTCACCTGTAATTTTTTTTTTTATGTAGCTACCAGAAAATTTAAGATGATATGTATGGCTTACATAATATTTCTATCAGATAACTGCTTTAGATCCAGAGCAGGGAGACTGTGGGAGGGGCCCAAAGGAACAAATTCCCACCCAGGACCAGGAAGTCCTGTGCACAAAATCCACATACCTCCATCCCTAGAACCCTGCTCCCTCTTACTGCCTGGATGGGCAAGTCTACAATCTTCAGGTGGCTTTTTCCTCAACTGTAAAGTACAGGCGATTATAACAGTACATATCTCCTACTGTGTACTTGAGCATCGACTAAATATATACGACGCCCTTAGAGTGGTACTTGAGACATAATAACTAAACCATTAATTTTAGCTATGATGCTATTACTGTGGAGCCGATATAAGGAGGATGGGAAAAAGGATGACGGTAGGGAGAAAAGGAAGGCTGTTTCACAGGTAAAGTAACTGTGACTAAGATATGAGTTGCCATGTGACCAATTAGTAACTGAACCCCAAGCCAGGGGTAGAACTCAGGGGTGGTGACTCTTATCCTAGTGATCTTCCTACTATACCATTATGCCCCACCTCCAGCCACACTACCACATCCTACCTTCTTGTCTCTTTTCCCGCTTCGGACACTGGAATGGGTAAACTGAGGAATCTCTGTGCTTAAAAACTGTTCACTGAAAGCTCCAGCACCTTTCTGCAGAGGCTTGCTTCTGTAAGAACAAGAACCGTCCCATCTACTGGTCCTGATTCTCAGTGTGAATCCCATATTGAAACCAACAAAGACCACAAGGCAAGATGCCCTACCGTTCCAGAGATCCAGCCACACAAGGCCTGTGCTCTCCTGGCTCATGCTCAAACCCTCTGACGAGCTCCCTCCATGGGTCTTTGCCTTTGTCTGTCCTCTTCCTAACGCTCATCCCCGAGCCAGATTCAGGAATCACTCCTTAGCTTCCCTCACTCTTCATTCAAATGTCACCTTTTCAGGAACCCGTGTTTAAACTTGCTGCCTTTCGCCCCTTTCCTATGTTTTCTTTCTCCATAGTATTATCTATTAATATATAAATGTCAACAAGTGGTTTTATTATCTGTCTTCTTTTCCCAGAATGTGAGTCCCATGAGACTTGTTGAATGAACAGAGAATTGATGGGTAAATGTTGAAAACATTCTGTCCTTCGAATGCTTACTCCTGGAGGGAGAATTATAGCCTAGTGAGTTTGAATCCTGGCTTAGTCGCTGACGAGCAATGGGACCACAAGGAAGCCAATTCATCTCTCTGACCCTCACTTCTCTCATCTCTAAACAAAGAGTGACAACACTCACCTTGGAAGGTGAATTATGTAGAGCAAATGACGTATTTTACGTAAAGCATGCCAGGCACAAAATCTACTGGTAAATTGTAAATAGTCATTTTCACCTCAACATTATAGGATAAATCTATTGGAAGGGAACATTTATTCTGCAAGGCATAATCTCCAACTCCCCAGGAGTAAGCATGAGTAACCGATGTTATGCTAGCACAGAACAAATTCAGAAAATCATATCATCCTGGGTTCCGACATGTTCGTATTAAAAAAAAAAAAATAGATGGAGTAGATTGATTCATAAGACACTTGAGGTCTCTTTCCATTTTAAGGTTTGTCAAGATTTCATCCCTTAGGATCTAAGATTTAAGACTGTCCCAGACAGATGAGCTAATGATACTGCTAGCTCACAGTGTAGAAATTTATTGAAAAGTAATCTTTTCCATTTTTTTCCCCAGACTCTTACAAATTAAAAAGAAATCTTCCTAGATTTCTAATTTCCAGTCCATCATGTAAGGAGCTTATCCTGTCCTCGCAAGAAAAAGGGTGAACTAAAAATCAACAACTCTACTTCTATCTATCAGAGAATTGAAGTCACGGGACAAACCACCACTCCCAAGGTTAGAGAGACAAACAAATACAGAGAATCACAACTCAATAAAGCAGAAAGCCAAGAGCAGAAACTGCCACTGAACTTGGTACCAGGCGGAAAACAACTGAAAGAACTCCATGGCTCAGTCTTTATTTAAGAAGAAGTCTCTAGGGAAACCCAAAGACAACAGGAGACAAAAACGAGGGCATTAGGAGGAATTCTAGCTTAGGACACCTACAGCTTGAGCAGACAGTAAACAGAGCCCAACTCCTAGCCAGATAAACATAAAACTTCACACGAAAGACCTACTGACCTCAGTTCTTTTTGTCCAGCACAAAATGTCCAGCTGATAACAACAACAAAAATTGCAAGGTGTATTGAAAGAAAAAAACACAGTGTGAAGAGAGAGAAAGAATCAGAACCAAACTCAGACATGGCAAAGATGTGGCGACTCTCAGGCCAGGAATTTGAAACGACTGTGATATTCAAATGGAAAAAGTGGACAACGTGCAAGAATAGATGAATAATGTAAGCAGAGAGATGAAAATGCTAAGAAAGAATCGAGAGGAAATGCCAGAAATCAAAAACGTCGTGGCAGAAATGAAGAATGCCGGAATGAGCTCATCGACAGACTGGACGTGGTCAGACTGGTGTTGGTGAGAATGAAGAAAAATGAAGATTCCTTAAAGAAACTGCACTTATTATAAAAGAAATAAATGCTGAACTCCAACTTGGAAATTGGTAGAAGAGCGTACCTGAGAAAAGATGTCTGGCATTAGATCAACTTATCGAACACAAGATATCTGTTGGGATTATTGCTCATTGAATTCCAGGGACTTTCACATTTTACTCAAGTTTTGTGGAGTAAGCATTGTCAAACTGCAATATTTATGACAAACATTTCATGACAAATATATCATGCTTGCTATCTGATGAAATCACATTTGTTGGCTAATTAAATAATTTTAAGAGAATGCATTTGTTGGAACGTTTTCATTTATATGTCATCGCCTTTATTTATTTAGAGTAAAGCACCTGCCTTCATCATCCCCACTTAAATTTATTGTGCATATATTAGTGCTTCTAAGAAAGCTACACCCGATCAGCTTTTGTGATGTGCAGTCCCTGGGCTTCAGAACTTATAATTAAATCCTGAATTTAATCTTTCAGGATTTATTTTTAAACCACCAGCATGATCTTTCTTTCCACTCTTTATATGAGTCTTTTGTTGTTAATACACTCGCTACTGAATTTCCTTGTTTTAAACCCATCTTGGAGAAATTATTTTGTGAGACTGGCCTCACAGGAAAGACAGTGGTTACTGTGAAAACTCTAAAATGAATATTTACAGTTTGAGTTGAAGTTATAGGACTCTCTTAACAGAGTCCCAAAGAAAAAGATTCATAGACAAGTTTATTATCTTGAAAGCCCAAAATATAATGTTTAGGGAGCTGGTAAATATACCTCTTAGTCAGGTCCTACAAGCTGCCTGGAATAAAGAATACTTGGACTGTTGTGTTATTCAATTATTTGCAATAACCAGTTATTATTATTATTGTTTGAATGCAATACAAATACTTATTGATCATATGTTAGTTTTTTTTCCAATGCGGACCTTCTTATGATTTTTCTCCCAGTCCCCAAGAAATGATAGAATTCTGAAATTGTATGAAATTTTACTGAATTTTTATGTGCGTTTAAAGAATTTATTGGTAGGGTGTATTTGCTAACTATTATATTTTATAGTCCAGCACTGCAATGATCTCTGCATCATTTTTAAAACTAAAATGAGTAGTTAAGTATTTTACTAGAACACTTCACTAAGCGAGGTGGTTTATATGGAATATTCAATACCTCCTCACTTGAAACCTCCATAAAGGCCTCTACATGCTAGGCCCACCACATTCCTTCCATCCCTGTAAAAAATGTCCCTTTGGGACTCTCCATAATTTCCTGAACATTCAGGATCTGAGTTTTTTCCTCTGAATCTTCTCCAACACAGATCTGGTGCTTTGAACAAAGTAGGGACTGAAAGCCCACCTCGGCCTCTAGAAAACTCTAGAGGGGGACTTAACAGGTGGCTGGGTAATGCCATTCCCATAGTGGCATTTGGGCAGAGACAGGCAGAACCACTGCTTTTATTGAAAAAACACCAACTCTCTCATAGCATTTATTCACCTGGTGAAGAACCATAAATTGCCAATTAAACTCTAAACCTCTGTATGCAGCTAGGCATTTCCGAGCCATCACTGTGGGAGGAATCAAAGATGTGGGAGAGGGAATCAATTCCAGTGTGAGAAATGGCCAGCACCAAGCAAGTCTTTGCTGATCACACAGACATCCACTAGCATGGCAAGGAGCGCTCACGGAGGACGTGCTACACACAAAGCATGATGCTTCCTCCTTCCGGAGCTTACCAGACCGTGCTTGAGACAGTCAAGTAATCAACTCATTGCACAACAAAATAAATGGATTTAGTGTTAATAGACGTGTATTTGACTACTGTAAGAAAGCAAAGCAGCTTCTTCATGTGCATGCTCATTCATGCATTCATCAATTCAACGTCAGTTACCTGCCTATTAAGCTGCCCGCTGTGTGCTAGATTCTATGGGCACAGAGCTCTCATTCCAGTGGGGATAGATACAGAGACCAGTTACAGCGAATTCAGAGTGGGCAGGAGTTCAGAGAAGGTTCACATAATCACAGTGGTGAATGTTGACTGCCTGTTCCCCACGTAGCAGACCTTCCTCTAAGTCCTTCATGTGCACTAGCTCATTTATTAAAGTTTCTTATATTGTATCATTATTCCCATTCAAGAGTAGGGGACAGATATTTTTCTGAAGAAACTAAGGATGTTAGCACAAGAAATAATAGCTGACATCTTTTGAGTGTTTTTTATATGCTAAGGATGATTCCTAGAGCTTTATATATTCCAGAATATTTACTAAAAATGCTATTATTACCCCCATTTTTATACACAGAAAGCTGAGGCCCAGAGAGGTCAAATAACTTAACTGAACATTTTTTACATTAAATGGCAGAGGTAGGATTTGAGTTCAGATTGTCAACGATTTTAACCTCTACCTCTTACTCCTCTGCTATGAATTAAGACATTTGAGCTGGGTCTTGAGGAAAGCATTTGCCTCATGGAAAAAAAGCAGGTGTCTCAAGTGGGAGGAGGGTGTACTAGTTTCCTGGGCTATCATGCATATCACATGACCACTAACTCAGTGGCTTAAAGAAGAGAAATGTATTCTTTCACAGTTCTAGAGTCTAGAAGTCTAAACTTGAGGTTTTGATAGGGTTGGTTCCTTCCTGAGGCTCTGAGGAAGACTTTTCATTGTCTCTCTCCTGACTTCTGATGGCCACTGGCAATCCTTGGCATTCCTTGACTTGTAGATGGATTATTCCATCCACATCTTTAATCTTCCACCCTGGAGTGAATTTCTCCTTCTGTTTGCATTTTCTGTCTCTTGTAGGACACCCACCAACGGATTGAGGGCCCACCCTAATCCAGGAAAATCCCAAGATCCTTATCTTAATTACATCTCCAATGATCCTCATCCTAAAGAAAATGGTATTCTGAGGTTCTGGGTGGAAATATCTTCTATGATCACAATTCAGAGGCTAATGCCATAAAGGGCATATGGCATGCGGCCATAAAATGCATGACAGTTGGAGGAGGTGAGACATATCCACCACCCTGCCAGGAGGTTGTCCTGTGGTCAGGTAGAGATGAGAATGGAGAGGTGTTGATTCCAGACGAAGAAGAATCTTGCCATGTCCTGTAGGCAACAGGGCACTAGAGAATAAATTTCAGTAGGAAGTGATGTGATCTGACTCCACTGGGGGTTTGTGACTCTAGAAATAAAAAGGAAGGTGGACTAGAGTGAAAGGAAACTGATGACAGGAATGGCAGTGGTCACTGGCAGTGTCTTGAACGAGGGCCACTGGCTTGGGGGGTCATTCTGCTGGAGAGAAGTAGGCGAGCCCCGTGGGTGGGTTATCCTTTGAGCTGAGAATTTACTCCCGTATTTGCTTATAACTCAATCTATTTTCCTCAGACTCATCAACCTATTCTAACTCAAGCTAGAAAATTAACCTCTTTTGCCTCTAAAATAAGGAACAAATGCTTAACCAGTGATTAAAATGATATCTACTTGACTCTGATAGCTCAAATGTTGAATAAAGGTATTAACGTCAAATAAGCTAAACTGTTAATATCCATTGATGTAAACTATGGGATGAGTTGATGACTTCTGAGTCACTACCTTGTGTGAACTATTCCAAATACAGTTGTATGTCTCCTGATCAGTAGCTTATGTGAACGCATGCTGAACAAGAGCCTCATTCTATGACTGTATTACTCCATCTCTCATTACCAGCATACACGCCCAGCATTTGCCAGATAAATATTGAAACTTCCATTTACATCCAGATTGTTACATTCGAATGCTTACAATTTCACGTTGTCGAAAAACAGCAACATTATAAAAGGGAAAGGAATATGATATTAATATCTATTCACTTTTAGAAAAATGTACAGCATTTCATAGCCATAATCATCACAAGTTCTCTTGTTGAGAATCAAATTTCAAGTTAAGAAGAGTAAATCTGTTCACTTGGAGATTTTTGGAGACCAGAGTTAAGGTGTTTTAAATTATTTTTAAGAACTGATTTTAAAATTTTATTTCTAAGAAACATTCTTTCTTATTAGAAAAATTTTAATATTTCTTGCTCATTTGCCACAAAAAATTGCCGATTTTTATTACATTATTTGTTCTTCATTCGGCTGTCTTAATAATGTGAGAACACTTATGGAAAATCTTCATAATTGCTTCATAGTTGGGCTGTTCTATTTTAAAAAGTTTCCACATGGTCCAGTACTGTGTCAGAAGAAAAAATATATAGAGCTGTCACATTCTCATGATAAATTCTACATTTGACAAATATATATATGTGTATGTCTATTTATTTTTTCCCCCTTGAAACTTCTTTAACTTGTCTCTTTTAATTATAATATTCTTTTAGTTTTAATTCTCGATAGTTTCATGTTAGCTTCTTTAATCAGGTTTCATTTTAGATGCAGATTAATAATACATTTTTCATGAGGCATCCATAAGATACTTAAAAAATCCCTCAACTTTGCTTTTTGATAGTGATGTTAAAAAATAGTGGTTAATTTACAACAGATGTTTCTCTTTTTTAGGGGAAAATTCAAAATGTCCATGGATTGATGGCTGTATCAGAAAATTATAAAGAAAAGGAAAAAATGGTAGCTCAAATTTCAAGACGGTGTTACCTTTGCAGTGGGACTGAGGAGGCGTTCCAGGTGATTCCTCTCTTAATTAGATAAGGGATATACAGGCTATGTGTTTTATTCTTAATCTTTAGACACTTCACATATTTTAGAAATATGTATTTTTATGTATTCAACATTTAGTAAAGTTTTTTTGTTTTGTTTTGTTTTGTTTTTTTTACAAAAATAAAGAACCAGCATGTACCCGGTAGAAAAATGTTCTAGGCCTTTACAAGAAAGCCGTATAAATGGCCACCTGGTTAAACAACTGATTTGACAGTTGAGTAAATACGACTTTTAAATATCTTCCTCTACTTCTCAATTCATTTAAAACTTAACTGTGCCAAGAAAAAATAAAAATAAAAAAACAGCAGGCTTTCAAATTGAACACATTTCACTTCTTTGCAATCTCAATCTGAAATGGCAAAGCTAAACGAACCCAGAATATACAAATTCATAAAGTATACAACATATGAGAAACTGAGAGAAATATGGTTCAGGTTTTGGTTTGCAGAGTTTTGTTTTTTTCTAATCTGTTGTTCTTAGTTGTTGTTGTTGTTGTTTTTAACACCTACAGCACCTGGTATTCCTAGTGGTCTCCCATCCAAGTATTAACCAGGCCTGACCCTGCTTAGCTTCCAAGATAGGACAGGATTGGGCACATTCAGGTTGGCATGGCCGTAGATAATTAGTTGTTTTTGACAAGAATGATCTTTCCTAATATATAGTCCCTAGAACACTAGCACTGACGGTGGATTAGCCATTACGTACATACAAAAGGGTTCTGTGGTCAAATAATTGTGGGAAATGCTTATCTAAACAAAGTTAAACAGTTTTCTTTACCAGAGGACATCTCAGATTCTTAGTCTGCTAATGCAGGTCTTATACGACTGGGGCTGGAGAAGATGTTGGTTAGCGTATAGAATTCTTACATTTACTTTCATAGACTATTTTTCTGGACTGGTGTCTCACAAAACATAGTTTGTGATATATTGCCCTAGAGGATGAAGAGTCACTTTTACATGACCACCAGTATTAATTTGATTGTCTTGGCAATGACTAAAAACTGCCATTTTCTGTATATTAATTGCTGTTAATAAAGATTGGTTATTTTTTTCCAGTTCTAACTAAACAAAAGTTACCATCTCAAAGGTGTAGTTTTTTTTTTTTTTTTTTTTTTTTTAAGCCCAGTTTCCTGGTACCCTGATACATAAGGGTTTCACCAGATTCTTCACAATCACCTACTTGGTCTGAAACTCAAATTGCCAGTTGAATCTGGATGAAAATGGAGACTTCCTAGTACCCAGGAGAGTCTTCTAAAGGTTTTAATGTCAAACGTCTAATTTATTACCAAACGAAACCTTCTACTGAGATCCTGTTCTTCACAGGTCATCCACTCTGAAAATATGTGAAAAGATCTTCACTCTATTCACCTCATGATTTTCCATGAATAGATATCTCTTTCTCTCTAAGGTCTCCAAGACCAAAATTCGACATGGTAGTCTTTTCTCATTTTTGTTGGAGACTAAAAGCAATCACGATTTGATTACTGTTGTGAATCTGATGATATTGGCGATGATAAAACTGTTACCGCTTAAAACCTCTGGTGTCTAGTGTAAGGGAACTGCTCCTTCTTGTCATTTCAAATCGAAATTTCTTCGCTAACCACTAGCGATCACTGCTCAACTCATGAATTATAACCAACATATTTCCATGAAAGTGTGGTAACGGAGAAACACGAATTTGATATAACATACCTCGTAATCCCATGGCTCCTGTCCAGTATGGATAAACATGGTTATACACAGACAGCATGTGCTCATAGGGAACAGACTTCAAGAATTTCAAACATAAGGCTTATGAAGAGGTATCATTTATCTCCTAAGTGCCTCTAATAACCAGAATTTTCGCTCTAATTATCAACTAGGGACTAGATTTGAATAATACTAATAAGACCTAATGGAGTCCCTTTAATTTAGTCTTTATAGAGATAATAAACTGAGATCACTTAAGTATATTCTGTGAAATGAGAGCAACATATCTTTTAATTAGCAGTCAATTTAAGCATGGATATGTGTGTATATATTTATATATTTATACATATGCATATATAAACACAATTCTCCATATATAGTATGTATGTGTGTGTATGCGTAAAAAAAAAGTGTATTTAGAAAGAGACAGGGATTTTGTCAATTGTGTTTAATTTCTTTTCACTACTAAATTGGAGGAAATTTTTAGCCGCATGTGATTGATGAAATTTATTATTTCTGTATCTTTGTTTGTTTGTTCGTTTGTCCAAGTTTGTTTGGCTACTTCTCTCCTCTTATATCCAGCTCTTTGCCTCTTCATATGTAAAGATCATCATTATATTATCTCATTGGCATTGGCAGTACAGACCATCTATATGTGATCTCAAGAGGTCAATCCATATATAAAACTGTGATATTTCTCAGGCACAAAGCTGAAGAAGACACGCCCTTGGCCCATATAAACTAAGCCAGCTGCTCAGCAGCTGCACCTCCATGAGCTTTTTGTTGTTCCTCACGCTTCATTTCAAAGGCGGCGACGCTCAACATCCTTTGCAGCACTTAATGGAGTAAATTACGAGCTATAGTTGCATTTGCATTTTTGGGAACGCATCTCCTGTTGTACTAGCTATTAAGAATTATTCATCTCTGACTCTATAAATCCTCAAGCTTCTTCAGAATTCACTGAGAATATTCCATTTTGAGTAGATTCCCCGTGCATTTGAGCATCCTCTCCATGGGCGGGAGCCTAGAATTTTACTGTAATATCATCTGAAGCCCAGTAGGGTAGGGTAGACATACAGGAGTGGGTTTTGTGGTTGGCACTCCCATGATCTCCCGATGTAAATCTACAATGGAATGAAGTAGAGAAGAGTTTTCTCCAGAAACCTTGCCTTCGAGGCTCAGAGAGACACTCCGACTGGAGAGAGTCTTACAAGAATGGGTAATAGCTAATGCGCTCCCCTTTCTTATTAGACTCCACCTCCTTTGGGGTGACCTTTGAGGAAATGTATAATATGTCATTTATAAAACAGTTTCAAAAGAGGAAATAAAAATAAAAATAGACACAATGCATTTCTTGCCCTTCCTGGCAGTCGATATATGTCCCTTGACAGCCATCATATGACATAATATTTTCAAGGACAAACATTGAGTTGGGAAAACAGAAAGCGGAAATCGGGTGGAGCTTTCCTTCTGCTCTTCGCCCCACTGCAAAATAACGGTAACAGTCCTGAATGCCTCTGTGTGTTTGGTCCTGGGCGTCATGGTTTCCATGTGCTTAAAACAGGGCCTGACACAGGCACGGGTTCATGAGGAAGCTTCTGTTGTTATTTTATTGATGATGATACTGAAGAAAATGAGGCCCAGAGGGATAAAATAAATTGTCAACGGTGGAGCCAGGAGTGGAGACCAGATCCGGGTATCTAACCACTCAGTTCTGTGGATTCCTTCATTGCCTTTTTCATTTCTCTGTGGAGAGGGCAGAGGCGGGGAGAGAGCCAAGACAAACGCGGGGAGCTGTCTGACATGTTGACACAGTCTGGGGAAAACACCATCAATCCTCACAGAACATGACCAAAGCACTAAGGAGGGAGCGTTTCGACCAGAACGAACTGAGTCCTCGCTTTCCCTAGTTGTCCTGAGCACCGAACTTCCTGAAATACTAGACCTACCACTTCGCTCACACTCTATGAATATTTGATTCCTAGCATGATGAGGTCTCCTTATACTAAATTAATCGTGTGACTTTCATTCTTTACATAAATGAAATTATCCCATTAGTATTAACATTGCCAGCCAATGGAATAACTTGGATATAATCACTTAAGTTTTTATTTTCATATTTTTCTCATAAACACAGGTATTTCAGAGGAAATCATACATCTCAAGTATCATGCTATCTCACTCCTTGATTCTCTTTCTCACTCTTATTCGTCTTTCATCTCCCTTGTTTAATCTTAATGCACATGTTGTGATTAATGCCATTTTTCTGTTCAAAGGCTTTCAAAGATTCACCATCACCTACAGCATTAAATTCAAACTCATCATCCTGGTGTAGCTGATTTGTCTCTTCAGTCTGAAGTAAGTGTCTGTCCGCTCCACGGGTGGATTGAAGTCTCAACCTTTAGGAATGAAGAAAAGTTCTTGCAGGTTTTTCATGGCTGCTTTTCCAGCTTCTATCAGCAAGGTCTCTAAAAATCACAAAAGTGAAGTTTGAAGTCAAGCATTCTCTTAATAGCGGTTTTTCTGTAGCTTCTGGTCTGCTTTCTGGGAAGCATGTGTTCTCTTCTCTTGGTCTGGAGCTCTGATTACTTGTCATTTTATAATGTCTCAGGCTGAAGTAAACCCTCGTTTACTCAGCTTACATGCCACGAGGGGCAAGGCTAAAGAGGGTTGGGAATGAGAGTCAGAATAGCCAAGCTGTAGCCAGATCGTGGCCTCTAGAGCCTCCCAAACTTTAACTTTCCTGAGAATCGCCTGGGAATCTGGTTCAAATGCAAATTGGGCTTCAGTTACTCTAGGCTGAGGTTGAGATTCTGCACATTTGATGAGCTTCTAGGTGATGGCCGTGGTAAAGGACTAAGAGGCATGGCGTAGTTCAAAAATCACAGCTCCCTCCCCACCCCCAACCCACAACCTAAGTGAGAAACAAATATTATTGTATTTTTGTTCCTATGGACAAGATGTTACTTCTTTCTGTAAACTAAATTCTCTTTAATGTGCTACAGCCTTGGACTAGTCTGTGTTTAAGGCATAATCACCGTATGTTTTGTGAAGGAAGGAGGGGCCTGCACTCGGTCCTGTTGGGTTCGAGGCTTTCCATTGAGGCCACCACTCTCCTCTGGGTGACACTCTTCATTCTAAGTGGCCTATAAATGTAGGGTCCTTTTTTTTTTTTAGCTTTACTGAAGTATAATCGACAAATAAAATTAAAAGATATTTGAAGTGTAAATGTGATGGCTTGATAATATATATACATTGTGAAAGGAATTAATTAACACCAACCAGGGGTTGTCGACACACCTTGAGTCAGAGAGGTTCTTAGAAAAGTATAGATACCTCTGTTTTAAAACCAGGGGAAAGGGGGTAACATACAACGAGAACAAAGAGGATAAAACAGAAAAGGATCTGAAATTTTTTCGTTTTCAAGCTAACGGGTTGGGCTTCCACAGTTTCGCAGATGCTAGCAGACGACATGAGACTCCTAGGCCAGAGATGAAGGTCGTTATCACTCGCAGCATATAGTCAGCATGAGCCTCGCATTCACATTGGTTCCCCTTGTCTCCCAAAGTTTGCAGAGGCAATGAGACGGGCTCAGCTCTATGCCGTGCATGCCGTGGGTCTGTATCACAGCTGACGATCCCCAAGATTAGGAAACCCCTAATTTTGCAAAGGGATTTACAAACACACCCACCCAACCTTCGCTCCAGAGGGAGATAATTAGTTCTAGTTTCCAAGGCTGTTTACTAGACAAATATCCTTGATAAGATAGTCTAGAAAAAACACTCACCAATATGTAAACGCTTTGGAGCATCGCCCCCTACGCAGGTAGATATAAAAAGGTGAAAGAAAGAGACAGATGGATTAGGGAAAAGAAATGGAAACAAGATTTGATATAGGACATCTCTTTAAATTCTCACATCACTGACTTTATTAGCAACTATCTTCTTAGCTCATGTCAACTGTCTTAGGAATGTGTTACCCTTTATCTGAAATATTAGCGTGTTTTATACTTGTTGGCAAAGTTCTTGGGAGCTTTTTATTCAAGGAGGTTTCAAGGAAAAGAGGGAGGTTATAGGAGGGATTTCCACAGTGCTGGTTCCATTACTACGGCAGTAAATAAAAACATTAAAGTCTTTAGCTTATCATTGCTCTCACTAATCGGCAGCTGAAAATTCAGTGCTCATCATTTAAGAAGCATTCCCTTAGCAATAAAAACCTCTTTGCTGCAGCTTCTCTTAATGAGAACACACAATACCCTCCCCCATGAGAGATCGTGGGGTGAGCAGGAAGAGAAGACATGCATCCTCAGTGAGTCCCCAAAACTGGCACCAAAATGAAACGGACAAGCACAAGCCCATCTGCCCTCCCTCTGCCCTTCGCCCACCGGATGGATTACTTTATTCTCGGTGATGTCTGATGATGCTCTTCTTAACACTATAAGACTTCCCTACATGTTTCAAATATATAAAGGGATCTAAAAATCCTCTAAGCTATAGATCAAGAGTTATTCTTTTCCACTTTCTCCTTCTTCAGGACAGGTGGTTTCTGAGTTGGAACACAGACACGGTGGAGGTTAGGTGGACAAGGATATGAGCAGAGGCTATCGAATCAATTTCGTATTACGGTCCCAGAGACAAGAAGGTGAGGGCTTGACAGATTCAAGTGGTAAGTCCTTGAGTGTTCTTAAAGCTGCCAATCACGAACTAAACTTGGTAAGAATCATCTGGAGAGCTTTGGAGAATGAAAGGGAACGGATAGTATATTGTTTCAAAAAACAACTGTAACAAGAAAGAGGTGGAATTATAGTTGATGGAAGACACGGTTGGAATAAGCTCCCTTAGAGCTGTGATTTTTCATCTCGATGTACAGGCTTTGTGTTATTTTTCAAGTCTCTGCCAACAGCCAGCAGCTAGTTAACCACTTGATTTGAAATGCATATTTGTGCGTTTGTTGGGAGAGTAAGGAGGAAATTTTGATCCGTTGAAGAAAAAAGTAATTTAAATTGTGCTGTTTGCAATGAGTTTAAAATGGTATCAGGATTCCTTCAATATGTATCAGCTTCAAAAAAGCGAAGACATTCACAAACTGAAAAGTAGCTAATAATAATGAGCTCTGTGAGCTGGAACTCTAGTCGTGCTTTTTGTCATATAGAAAAGCTCGTTTTACTCAAACATATGGGATTAATCAAACACAGTGATTCAAAATTTAAAATCTACACAAATTAACTAATCTTTAACGTCAGTCTTAATTATTAGAAAGTTATTAAGACTGAAAAAATTTAGCCCATACTGTCCCTCTCTGATTACACCCCTACCCAGGGGTACAATTGCTGAGTTATGTGGCATGTTCCTCAGAGCTAACGTATTGACATCCTCCACTCAAACACCATCATTCCCAAATCTCATCTTTCTTTACTGAAAAATCACATTCCCTGTATTAGTTTCCTGTTGCCACTGTAACAAATCACCACTAACTTAGCGACCTGAAATGACACAAATTTATTCTCTGACAAATCTGACAGTTTGGAAATCTGAAATCTGTTTCCCTGGGGGTGAAGTTGAGGTGTCAGCGGGGCTGGTTCTGGCTTCGGACTCTGAGGGGAGAATCCATTTCTATGACTCTATGATATCCCGCCCCCCCCCAGCTTGTGGCCGTCCTCTGTTTGTGGCCCCTTCCTTCATTTTCAAAGCAGATCCCTCCAATCTCTGCTTTTATCATCACGTCACCCTCTGATAAGAAACATTGTGATTACATCAAGCCCACTTGGATAATACAGGATACCCTCCTTCATCTATTTAAATTAATCACATCTACAGGGTCCCCTTTGCCATATAAGGGTCCAGGGACTAGCATATGGCCATATTTGGGGGCCATTATTCAACTTACCACACGCCCATTCTTTTATTTATTTATTTTCAAATTACTGCTTGAGTCCTAAGCCAGATCATTATCTTAATACTTCCAATACCTCATCACGACCTCCTAACGGGCCTGCTGCTCAGAGGTGAGGCCAAGGTGGCATCCGAAAGCATACATCTCCCATAGGACTCAATTTGTGGAGGTGACAAAAGCTGCCAGAGGATGTTTGTCTTCCAATTTTGTACCGAGTTACTAACTTTACATTTGCTGTGCATGGGATGTGTGAAAGAGTTCTCAAGTTTTGCTTATGTATTTATCCATTTCTAGGCTAATATCAACAACACCAGACAGGAAGAGAGGGCTCAGATGTACCCTAAATGACTTTGGGTACCGCTTACCTTGATGGTGTCAATATACTTGTTCCATTCGTGCCCCTCTGTTATCAATCCCACACTGCAATGCCAATTCCACCCTTTTAAATTACAGGACGCCAAACTATATATTCTAAAAAATAATAACAGTAAAGAGCAAAAGAAGTCAATGGCTTCTGATTGCCTACAGTCATGAGTCTCAAATTTCTTCAAATTGAAAAGTAACTGGGAGTTGTGTTTTTTTCAGGTATGTAATAAATGAAACCAGAAGGTCTTTGGCCCCAGATAGGCCTGGGGTTAAATTCTGATGGTCCACTTAGTAGCTATGCATTCTTAGGCGGAACACATGCCCTCTCTGAGCCTTTGTCCCCTAATCCACAATATTTAATGAGAAAATATAATGAGCTATTACAGGTAAAGTATTTAGCACAGCCCCTGGCACTTAGTAGAGCCTCAAAAATCTTAACTCTCTTCCTCTCCTTTAGTGAAGTACTGTGCTTTTTACAGAAAACTACAACATGTTAATTATTCAGCTAGATGAATAATTATAGCACGCTATGTAAAGACGTAATACAAAATATAAACTATAGAAACAAGTTCTCAAGAAAGAAAAAGCTATTATACTAAACCAAATGAGCTAATTCTTCATTTTGGAGTAAATAGCCCTTTGCTATCTTTCATCTGATAATATTGATAAACTTCCACTAGTATATGAGCGCCAGTAGTGGCTGCCAAACATTTAAAGAAAATACATTAGATTAAAAAGTTGCAAAAAAAATTTTTTAAATGCAGGGAAAATCTCTACTCATTAATAAGGTTTTAAAAATATTTTAAAAGTTTGACATTATTTGATTTTAACCTCAGAACACTTCAGTACCAACACAAGAATAAAATTATTCCAAAGGAGTATAGTGTGAAGAAACTATCAGATAAAACCCAAATTGCTGATCCTGACCTTCAAAATGCCCTCACTTTGGTACTACTTGTTTTTTTCAAAGTGTTCTCTCTGGAAACTCTCTGGATGAGTCCGATTAGTCTGAAGGCCCCTGGCAAATTGCCTTTCTGCCGGTTTCTTCCTCTTTCCACATCAAGGTGACAAACTCAAATGCTACACAGCTTTAGGCTATGAGGAAATACAGACCCAGTATGACCAGGTCTTAAAATTTTTCTGAGAGAAGCAGGAACTCTGGAACTTTATGTAAACTTTTCCGATTTGTAAATACTTGCAACTAATTAAAAATGCGTTAAATTTGGATGAGCTAAAGGACAACATAATAATACTTGCAGGCTAGATTGAAGCCCCCAGGGTCTGATCTTTGCAAATCAGTAAGGTGCAGCTCAAGTGTCCCTCTGATGCAGGGGAGGGTAGATTGCCCCAAGAGACAAGAAAACCAAGCCCTGCACCCAGAGAATGTAAGAGTAAAAAATTCTCCAGTAAGCTAGCTAGTCACAAGACAAGACAGGGAATGATATCTTCAAGTGCCAGCTCCCAAAGGAAAAAAATAATATCACCACCAGGATGCAGATAACAGAACTGTCTACCAGGCCCTGTTTGCTATAAGATTTAAGAGTCCCCCAGAAACAACATTTTTGCACCAGACGATAACAGCCAACTTCTGCTTCTACAATCTGCTTGACGTATAACTGGAGTGTAGTTCTAGATGTCCTGTGCAAAGATATACTAATGGCTAACTTCTGCTTCTGTAAACCTGCTTGCTTGTTTGATGTGGTTTTAGGCTTTACAAGCCGCCTCCTCTGGAAGCTCAGGGCTGATTCTCTAGTGGGGAGAATCAGTCCCCGGCCAGCTAATAAAGACTCATAATTAATCTCAATTGGCTCTGTGGGTCTTAGATTTGAACGTACCACAAGAAGAAGAAGAAGAGGGTCTTTTGGCAGAGAGTGTAGAAAGAATTCGACACACTTGCCAAAGTTAGAATCAAGATGAAAGTTTATTAGAAAAGGGCTAATGCTCCACGGATTGTGGTCTCCTCTCAGAGGCAGAGAGTGAGAGGGACCGTACCGTACGAGGGATGGTAAAGGAATGGAGAGGGACCCTGCACGTTCAGGGAGCTCAGTTCACATGACCTTCTTTAGTTCCCATTTCCTTTGATATGGACATGCAGTGAGGAAGGGGAAGAGTATGTAGCTTGAAAAGGTAAGAATATGTAGAGGAAAGACCTGCCTCCAGTTCCCAGCCTTTAATCCATAGGTTCCCCATGGTTTTAGCCATAGGAAATGACTCTTGGTTCCTGTTTCTCTCTCACAGATGCTGAGGAATGCCTCGTTAGCCATCCCAGCAGAAATCTTCCTGATGGCATCCTCCTGGCCTGGCCCACAGGGCTGATCAGCACAGTACAGTCTCTGATTGTGGCTTGATTAACATTTGAATTCTCTGGCCTCCTCCCCACACTACCTCCTCAGCGGGGAGTGTCTGGAGAAAGTCCGTCTCCTGATGGGCTCGCCCGCTTCCAGATTCATCCTCTCACACGTTCATTCCTTCCTCTCTTGAGCACTTATTAATGGGCTAAAATTAAAATCCTGTTTAATTTTCCTCTTTTACGGTCTTGTAGGAAATGATCGCATATTGCAATAATTTTTGTCTCATACTGCTTCCCTTAACTCAGAACACACTGCATCTGGTGAGTGAATAAATTACTCATATCAGAGCTTCTTATTCCAACTGACATAAAGATTATCATGTTTATCCAGTAAATCCATTTTTGTTGTTGTTTATTTTTACTTCCCCACACCTTTTGCTATTCGGCGAAAAGTCGTCTAAAATTTTCCCACCTTTACTCCAATTCGAGGGGGGCATAATCAATGAATATAGATGAAAACATATGAATTTAGATGCCAGGTTTACTCTGCCCAGTCATATCGATGCATTCTCTGTGCACGCTAGACTTAGGACAAAGACCTTGGGGAGTAAAATTGCTTGGGAAGCCTTTACTGAGTTCCGCATTTACAAACTGTTTTCATCATTTTGTTTGGGATATTGACACTTCCTGTTATACCAGGAAAAAAAAATCAATGTTCAATTATAATATCAAAAAGTTCTAAATTCAATCTATATTATTTCTGCACCATAATGACATAGTTTTTCGACTTCATGTATTGTAGCCGACTTCCATTTGTGCGGGAAATTGAAAAATGGCTACGTGTTGAAACAAAGAAACTCTATTTCTGGTTTGATCTGCGTCCTTCCTTCTTTTTGCGAGTCCAACAAACACATCATTTATTTAAGGCTTGGTTGTGTCAGTCCGTTATTTGCCCCAGCAGCCTTTGTCTGTAGTTCCAATCACTGTCCAAGTTGTAAAGCAAAGTGCCTTCGCTTTTATAACAACTGTGGGCTCTCTCAATTTCGGGGGGGACAGCAAGTTACAATTGGAGAACATAAGCATTATACAGAGTACTGCTGACCAGCAGTGAGAGCTTGGGGAGTCTTAGTTAAACTTCTGGAGCCCCTGTTTTTCCACCCATAAAATGAGGGTAGTAATACTTAGCTAATGGAAACATTAGGAGAATTCAGAGGCTTGTGTAAACAACAAGAATGAAAAAAAAGTAACTATTATTTATTTTTCCTCCCCTTCCTCTCTTCCCTATAGATGTGGAATCTGGAGAAACACATTCTTATTTGGTTCTGCATGCCACTCACAATATCTCTCCATGGAGCTACTGCAGATAGTGTTAGATATTTATTTCATCCATTTATTCATTCAACAAATATTTGCTTCTTCTCTGAGTCATTTGTAGAAGAATAAATGAAAGCTATGATGTAAATTGAGTCTATTAAACTTTCAACACTGAGTGCATGGAAAACTAATTTACTAATAAGAGTGATAAAATCATAGTAAGTTTGTGTTCTTCTCTAAATTGGCAAACTTTGAATTAAGGAAAGAAGAAGACTTCTTGATTACAAGGTGAAAAATTATTGGGGAAAGTTCTGTGTGGCCTAACTTAACCGTGAGTAAACTATGAACCAGTGTTGTAGTTGTTGAAAAAGGAAGTCAAAATGTTATTAGGATGTAAATTGCAGTATGAAATCATACAGTGTATTACCTTAGGACAAATACTTGAAAGGGATTAACATTCATTCATCCAAGAATGAATTACAGGCATTGAGCACCTTCAACGAACTAAACACATAAGGAATATCTCAAATTAGTAAATCTAATATCATTTCCAGCTCAAGAGAAAATGGAGTCCAAAGGACATCTCATCTTTCCAAAGAAAATGATAGGAGAAAATAAAGTAATTTTATCCTTTAGCCTAGAAAAGAGAAGGCTAAGGAATAAATAATAATTGACTTCAAGGATTCAACGAGAAAGGCAATGAAAGACTTTTGATTACCCTTGGCAGGTGTAAACCATAAAATTGACCTAAAGATGGATTTCTGATGAACTGAAGGAAGATTTTCTGGGGGGTGTTAGAGCATAGGAGGTCTGAGTAAGGTCCCATGTTTTCTGTCCAGGGGTCTCTGAGGAAAAACCATGTGTCGCTGCCAGAGAGAGCTTTTTTAACATTCGCCCACATTGAAAATATGTGGCATATAATTATAAAGCTGAAAGAAAACTTCAAAGAATCTCCTTATATTATCCTTTCCAGATCAGATTGCTGAAAATAGTTATTCACCCTTTCTTTTAAAATCTTCAGAGAAACCGTTTACTCCCTGCCCACTGATAATACATCATAGTCTTTTTTTCTTCAAGATACAGTATTTCTTGATGTATACACTAAATTATGAGCCAGAACAATATACCTGACCTAAACAGTTCTGGCGACCTGCCTATTAAGAGCCTGAAGTGTTAAAAACTAACAGAGAGATTACTTTTTCCAGTCTAGTTGAGTCCAGTGACTTTCCATTCCCATTTGCTTTCTTTTTTAGACACTCTTGGAAAAAATTTCATATCAGAAAAAGGTATACCTTTAATTAACTGGAGTCTTTTCTAATTTCTTCTATCGGGAAAAGATTTGCATAACTAAAGGTTCTATAGATTCTTATGTGCGAGAGACATGGACTAGGACAGATGAATGGCCTGTAACTAAAAGTTAGGACAAGTCCACTGGTGAGATACAATTATGGTTGGAGCTTCCTCTCTAGCATCAGTGATAGTATAATTCATCATCCAAACTGCAACACTTGAGAGTGAACGGTTGACAGCTATTAATTATTAGAGTAGAACTGTCCCAGAGAAACTTGGATGCATGATTACCCTACCAATAGTCAAATTTTACATGCAATAAAAATGATAGTAGGACCCCTTTAATTTGCACTAAAAAATGAACTTCCTTGATGCATGATTTACGGATACTTAGTATGACTACTGTGAAGTTTTGTTACTATGAAATCATGAACAATACTGATGGCTAAGGATAAACTTATTTTTATACCTATTATCAGAGAAAATGCTCATTGACTAGGACATTTCTCTTAATTTTTTCCTTACTCTCAAAGAAACAGTACTGAGAATGAAACACAGTGATTGCACTGCCAAGGTTCACAAATTAGAACTTTCTAGACTCATCTCCCAACAGAAAGTTGTCATTCTTAGCCTAATACAAACACCGAACATTGCATTTCCCTATGTACATCACAGTATTTCGCACTTTCTACCAGAGAACTCTGAATCAGTAAATTAGCCCTCGTGAAATCAGATGATATACTTCTGCTGCTTATTTGTAAAGCAAGTTTTCTGGATGACTCTGGTGCAGGGTCCTTAAGACTAATTCTTGCAAATGGGCATAATTTTGTTTCCAACGTACGTTGCTGGACAGCGATAGACTTATTTTAAATATCAAATGTTCTTGCTAGCTGATGCTTAAGAAGTATTCTCCCAGCTAACTCTAAGTATCATGCTTTTCTTTTCCTAAACACATTCTCATCCTTCCCATTTCTCCAGTTATCATCTCAGTTTAAATATCTAAGGATCACTTAACAGGTCCAGTTTCCTCATCTGTAAAATCAAAGTTTAGACTAGAAAAGGTCTAAGGGTCTATCCAGCTTTAAATATCTACAGTTAGATCTCACTGAAACTATTGCAGAAATGTCCCCCCAAATCTCCTACCCTACTTCAATTCACTAATACACGATACCCCAACATTTTGTTTCAAACGCCATTTCATTTCTAAGTAGTCTGCTTAGAAACCAGAGGGGCTCTTTGATTATCCTCTCCAGTCCCTGTTAAGTAACCAGCCAAAATAGCTCACGCTTATGAAACATCATTTCTCAAGGTGCTGACGAAAAATGACAAGGTATCATTTTTCAAGTTTATTTATGCTCCTTTTCCAATTTGTGGTATCCTTTCTCTCCTTTACAATCGACTTATATCTATCACATATTTCAAAAGTTAAAAGCATTTCTTCTAGATATTTCGCCTGAATTTCCTCATCACTATGTGTTTGATCTATTTTTCTGGTGTTTTTTTTTTTTTAAAAAAAACACATGATAGCATTTATTCAACAAATATTGGGAAGTACTTCCTATTTTCAAAGCACTGAGGGGAAAAGCTGTGAACAAGACAGTAAAAGTGCTTGCCCCAGTCGAGATCACACTTGATGGAAAAGACAGATCATATGCAATAAATGGACACTAAGTAATAGGAGCAATAATAAGAATGAGGCAGGAAAGAAAGTTCCTAGGAGGTGGGTGGAGAAGACCCTACTAAGGAGGTGGCATTTGGGGAAAGATCTGAAAGAAGTGAGGTAATGAGACATTGAAAAATCAGAGAGAAGTGTTTTGCAGAGAAGATTCCAGACAGGGCCCAAAGGTGGGAATGAGGTTTGAGTGACAGCAAGAAGACTTGTGTGGCCAGAGCCAAAACCCTACTGTGGCCTACAAAGTCCTTTGTTCCCTTGGCCTTCATAGTCCCCACAGCCTGCCTCATGCTCTCTGACTTGGCTACTCCGGCCTCCTGACAATTCTTCAAACATATGGAGCATTTTCCAACCTCAGCCTCTTTGCACTCACGGCTCCTTACACTGTGATGCTCTTCTGCCACGTGGTCCCATGCTTCCCTTCTCCTCTTGGGATCGTGATCCAATTCACTTTGTAACTTTCCCTCTCTTTCCCTGGCTTTATTTTATCCATAGACATGATTGCATAAGGATTTGCATCTTGCCTGTCTCCCCCAGGTAGAATGACGTTCTAGCTGTTTCGTTCATCAATGTAGCCTCAAACTCAAATATTTCCCAGCAGGTAGATGGCATTCAATCAATATCCGTTTGCTCTATGATCAATGAATGACCATAAAGTCAAACTGGCAACTTGAACTCTTTAGTGCTGAGTAGTACATCCAAGTTTTAAAATACTGAACCAATTTGAGAAACTGATTGTCTTAATAATTTTAATGACTACCAAATCATTCACATTTAGAAAACGTAAACTCCCTGGAAAGGGGCCAGTATAGAAATTTCAATGATCATGAAATGGAAGTCGTAATTCTCCAGAAAATAAAGAAAAGAAGGAAAAGCAAAAACCCTCAAGCTGTTCCTGTAGGTGACAGGGGTCAAAGAGAAAATGGTAGTGACATTGCAGGGTCAAACCTCCAGAAACAAAAATAAGTGAAATACTGGAAACATGGTTTTCGGCTTCTGCGGAGCACTTTTGAACTGCTACTGGTCTCCTGTGAAAACCTTGACGTTCTTGTTATGGATGCAACTTCGAAAGGACCTTAACACGGATTCATTTAATATATCAAAATAGTAACAACAACAACAACAACAAAAAGCAAAACTACTACTTCTCGAGAGAAAAAATATATATATAGGTATTTATCTGCAGCAGACTGCAAGTCTTAAAGGCCGTAACCACTAACTCACCAGGGGATCAAGCAAAAACAGAACTAATCACAATCCAATGGAAACGATGGCTTTTTTTTTTTTTTTTTTTTTTTTTTTGCGGGGGAGGACAGGGAATAGAATAAAGAAGATGGAAGAGATATTTGTGAATCCGAAGAAAAACTACCTTCATAAGTTACTTATAGCAAACAAATCTGGTTTCCAGGATTCTTCCAACATGATTTGGTATTCCCAGACATAATTAATTTGCTCATAGGGCCTGAAATGAACTGGATCGTCTCTCCCTGAAATCCATATGTTGAAACCCTAATCCTCAATGCAATGGTATTTGGAGATGAGGCCTTGGATGTAATTAAGGGTAGATGAGGTCATGCAGGTAGTGCCCATGCGATGGTTTAGGGCCCTTATGAGGAGAGAAGGTGGCCATCTGCAAACCAGGAAGACAGTCCTCACCAGAACCCAACCACGCCAGAACCCCGATCTCAGAATTACAACCTCCAGGACTCTGAGAAAACCAGTTTCTGTCGTCTGAGCCACACTGTCTGTGGTGTTCCATTATGACAGCCCAAGCTGACTAATACAGGGTCCCAAAAAACACAGCGAAAGTTCCAACATATAGAAGGAATAGAGTTGTATTGTAATCGTTTCCTTTTATTCTTCAAAGGAAACACCTAAGTGGGGTGATGCCTCTTTTCCTACACTCGTAGATGGGAATTAGTCGGCAAACCTACATAATACACCTTTGTGGGCTCTAGCTTCTAAGTGACATTTAGCACATGCCTACTTCCTGAAAGAACGGAAGAGAATTTTTCAGTTACGATCTAGATAAGTCTGCTCTAATTTTTCATGAGCCCCCATTGCTGGTAACAGTCTTTGAAAATAGCAATTTGCAAAGAATGCAATAGTTACAACTTTCTTGGTATTATGGTATAATAGAAACATTGGAAATAATGTGTTTTTCTGACTCTTTCTTTCTGACTTAGTAGCCATTGTTGACAGAGAGATTCTTTTATTAAGAGAGGAGCTGTTTTTCCAATAAAACTAATATCTTACGTTAAGAAGGTACATAATATGTTCCCAGATTTTCATGACAGTGACTTGAATCAAGTAGATTAAGCCATTCAGAAAAAATAAAATTCCCAACAAATTTCAACCTCAAGTTAATCTCGAGTTATTTTCAGTCAGGGCAATTTAGGAAGACCCACCCTCTCTAAAGTAAGATAATTGAAAAAAATTAAAAAATAAAAAAAACTCAACAGAAATGAGTCAGGAAAAAAAAAGGCGTGGGGATCATCAATTACAAAGGACAGAAACTCACATTAGCAAATTCAAATAAAATAATTATTGTGAAGATGTGGTTAACCTCAAAGAATGAAAAAAAAAAAAAAAAAAAAAGCAGTTGCCCTGGAACATTATGGTCCAGCTTTATCTGTGTCTCGTGTCCAGTCTCCTCTGGAAAGATCCAGCTCCTCTTCTGACTCATTGCTTTCATTCCCAGTAGTTTTAGATTCCTTGTCTCTTAATTCTTTGTGTCTTTTTAATACCACAGTTCACTACTAGTCTCTCACAATCCCTATTTCATATTCCCAAGAAAGTCTGTCCACCCTCACCCGGCTGGTTTTGCTGATGGAATGGCAGCAGGTACACAGGTACCTGGGGCGGTATCATCCATCGCGTTGGCAGAGGCTATAGCACGTGGCTGAAGAACATGGGTCCAAAAATCTCTCGAATCTTTAGACTGCTGATGCCTTGGACTATAAAAATAAGGTCATATGTCCTTCAATATAATGACTCTAAGCTCCACGAATCCCCATACTCCTATTCAAATACGCGGAACACCTCACCAGCAACTCCAAATGCCAGATACTGGGGGGTATCGGATGGAACTGAAGGGACTTTTGCATTCAGAGCAAAGGTCCACTTACAAATTCACCCCCGAGTACTTGAGTTTTTCATTTGCAAACTAAAATAGCCATTTGAGCTGCTCTTTCTGGAATTAAAAATCATTTCCAAAGCTAAGTCGATTTGTTTACCACCATAAATGATACTGGGTTATTTACTTAAAAGGAAAAGTTTAAGTTTCTCTAGATCTCCTCATTACGTTTGCAGTTTTTACCGCCATAAATTATGTTGAAATTGAACCCGGGAACTTGTATTTAGGTGACTATAGACTATTGCCAATAGATTCTTTGTTAGAGGATCATGGGAGGAAGAGTGTCTTCTATCACTTTTTGTTAAAAAGTTGAAAATATTAGCAAA
The DNA here is from genome assembly GCF_014176215.1 of Rousettus aegyptiacus. NCBI lineage: Eukaryota > Metazoa > Chordata > Mammalia > Chiroptera > Pteropodidae > Rousettus > Rousettus aegyptiacus. The sequence continues at coordinate 87,184,313 of NW_023416285.1, read as the reverse complement.
TACCTAAGACCTTGAAATGTCCTTGTGCTAAATTATTTGAGCCCATATAATGGGCACATATGGATACTATCTGTCCAACTGTCTCATTTTTGTTGTCTGTAGGTCACAAGTCAAATTGTCATCACCCATCAATTTCAGATAAGGTAGAAGGGAGAAAGAGGAAGACAGAATGAAGCATTAGAATAAATTAAAATAGACTTTAAAGATCCCTTTGAAAACAGGGCTTATTTCTAAGAACATAGTTTCATTATCTGGACCTCTTTTCAATTCCATAATTCTTAGTAGTATCTGTCATCCATGTCTGGTATTTATTAGAATCATTAGATTCTCTGAAGCCCCTGACTAGTGCTAAGAATACTTAGGGATTAAACACTCTAGAACTCTCAAATTGTCAATCTATCTAAACACCGATTCTTTAATTTCAGATTGGAAACCGTAATGTCATTAATATTCAGTTAAAGAACGTATTTCAATTCAATCACTGTACTAATAGGTATTAAGTACCTACTATGTGCCAGGTCCTCAGATAAGAAACACATTGGTGTTAGAGTTGACAAAATAAAATACAGGAAAGCCAGCCAAATTTAAATTTCAGATAAATATTCAATTGTCGCATTGGACATACTTATACTAAAAGTTTATTCATTGTTTATCTGAAATTCAAGTTTACTTTAGTATTCTATATTCTTATTTGCTGATTTCGGCAACTCCAACTGGTGTAGGAGACAAATCCAGGTCCTGCTCTCAAGTTTCTCAATTATTTTCTTTTTTATCTTAAACTCTCACAAAATAACTGCTTGTCAGTCATGCAATGGTGGAACTGAAGGATCCTTACCTGAAACACTGATTAGCTAATTTGATTACAAAAGCCAATTAGTAAACGGTTACTCCCATACACCTTGGAGTTTCTCACTGGAAACCCCATGAGATTTTTTTTTTTTTTAATCTCAGATTCCTCAGGCTTGCTTCAGACCTGCCCAGACATATTCTGGGTTGGAAGTGGAGAACTAGTTATGTAGTGGGGAAGGATTCCACCACCCTCTGATGCCACCCAAATACTAGTGGGCGGAGGCTTTTCCATCAGGACCACCTACGACCTTGAAGGTGGAGATCCTCACTGGCATCCTGTATGTTACCATCGGACAGCACAAGTGGGCATGGCAAAACCTCGGTCACAGGTCTATCGCCTACTGCTAGACAATCCTGGTGTGGTTCTGAACCTCAGGACTCAACTTTTTTTTTTCCTCATTTTTCATCTGCAATAGAATTTCGCCACTTTCCTGGGGCGGACAGTTTTCTTATTCCTTTCTCCACAGATTAAAAATTTTGTTTCATAGAGAAGAAAGAAGAACAGGTTAGCCTCTGAGCTTCTCGATCCCAAGCCCTCTCTCCCATTCTGTAGACTGTCTTAGGTCTTTCCCAATCTTTCCTCTGGGCATCTAGTGAGGTTCATGGCAAAAAAAGCCTGCAAGAGGGTGTGAACTCCCTCTGATCTAGCCCCCTCCCCTGGGCGCCTCACCCTCTGCCAGTGCGGGGGCGGCCACCCCCCACCCACTCGTGGTTGCCCTGGCTGAACTCTGGTCACTACTGTCCTGCTGCGTCTGGTCCCAGAGAAGTTGGTACTGGCGTTGTACCTCTCCCTGCAGACTCCTGTCTCTCCCCAGATTCTGGGCCAGTGGGTTGCCCGGCTATCAGGCCAACGAGTAGGAAAAGCAGAGTTCAAGAAAAGCTTGAAGTTACTGCTTGTCGGGGTGTGTGTGTGTGTGTGTGTGTGTGTGTGTGTGTGTCTGTGCGCGCGCGTTTGACATTTAGGAGCGAGCCTCTTTCCATCTGAGTGGACACTGGAAGTGTTCGAGCACAGTCCTGCACTAGTCCGTGTTGTTGCATCTGCTCAGCTTTGGACCACTTTTCTGTGTACTGTGCCCACATCTCACTCCTTTCCATTCACACAGTTCATGTGGAAACAACTGTTCTGTAACCTGCAGTCAACTCTCCCTCCACCAGGTCGACGCGTCTGGGGTGAACAGCTGACTGGAAACAGCCAATCAGGTCATTCTCCAGATATCTCAGGGCTGAGATTAGAAGAAAGAAATTAATATTGTTCTCTCTGTCTCTCTCCCCCATCTTCCCTCCCTCTCTCTTATCGTCCTTCCCTCCCTCCCTCCTGCTCTCCCCTTTTCTGTCTCTCAGACTAAACGTTTGCTGAGTTTTCTGATTTCCCTGGGCCCAATGCAGCAGGGTCCCGGTGAGCAGAGTTCAGCCGGGGTGGCAGGTGAGTGGGTAGAGGGCGGCAGCCCCGGGACTGGCAGAGCGTGAGGCCCCCAGGAGAGGAGCTACGAATAGAGGGAGTTCACACCCTCTTGTAGGCTTTTTCTCCATGAAGCATCAGGTGCCCAGAGGAAAGATTGGGAAAGTCCCAAGACTGCAGAATAGAGCTGAAGGGTCCTGGGATCTGGGAAGGAGAGAAAGCCATATGAAGAGAGAAATGAGATGTGCAGAGAGGACAAGAGAAACACACAGAATGCCGACCCTTCCAGATGCTAAATGCCCATCACACCTTGAAAATCATTAGACACCAGAGTGTTGCCTATTGCTGAAGTTATTGTGCGATGGGTCTCTCAGCACGAACCAAAAATATCCCAACTCAAACTGCTCCCTTGCTGATTTCAATACATACGGAATTTGAAACCATTCTCCTAATTATCATCTCACTACGTCTTGACCAAATAGTAATATCCACAATCACCTGAAATTTTTTTTAGCTCACAATTCACCAAAGTAAATTATAAACTTGTTCCTCTAATTAAGCCATGAGAATTTAAAAATAAGTTCGTATCCTAATGTTGGTATCATTAATATAGAATCTGACAATCTTTCCTTTCTTCTCTTCATTTCCTATTTTCCATTAAAATCCAAAAGTGGCATGTTAGAGAGAGCAGAGGAAGTAGCCAGTCAGCGAGCCTCGGTACAAGCAGAGTTCCAGAAAGAGTCATTTCCTGTGCCACCTTTTCTTATATATCTTTGGCCCAGATGATGGCCAAAGTGTTCATTCGTCAAAACAAAATTATGCTATCAAAAAAAATATAATTATTTGCCTTTTGATGAGAAAGACTTGCATTTTCTGTCCCTGGGAACCGCTTCTGAAGTCAAATCTCTCCCAACCAAGATAATAAAGAGCTAAAATTAAGGCAATTTAAAGCAATTACATATATGCTAACACAGATAAAAATGTTCAGAGACTTGTATAATTTGTACACAATTTTCTACAGATTGTAGGCTGGAGTAAATTTTTACTAATTAAGTGGGTAACCTTTTATTCAAACAAATGAAACTTGATTATAATAATTATTATTCATTTATTATGCAAAAACTTTCAAAGCCCCAAGTTGAAAACCTTTCTCAGGCAGTTAATAGTCACTCATTTCATACCCTGCTCACTTTGTTTTCCCACTGGAAATATGTGAGTAGTGTTTGGTAGATGCCGTAATATGATAATGACTGATTGGGTTCTTTTGGGTCCTTTTGGAACTTACAGGAATATAATTTAACCTCTAAATTGACTGAACTTGTCGTGAAATCGTGATGATCCTAAACAGATAAAAATGGAGAATATTTTCCTCAACAGCTATTGAAGTGCATTGTACTTCCGTGTTTAAATAAATTAACTGACAGCTGTAAGAAATCACTTGTACAATAGTAAGAAATTACTTATACGATAGGTTGATATTTACAAACAAATAGATCCTGAAAGACATACAAGCAGAGAGAGAAGAAAACATTTCCGCAGAATGTTTTTCAATTATGTCTTTTCCTCCTCCTTGAAACACAGGCCCAAGGGAACTAGCCTCTCCTTTACCCTAACTAGTTCTATAAGTAAACAGACATTCCAGTGAAAGGAAGCTGTCATCCCCAATGCACTTTCCAGGAAAAGCCATGTATGTACTTCCCTGTGATTGCATTATGCACAGCCACGATCTTCTCCAGTTTGGTGCGTTTGAGCCTGTAAGCCACAGGAAATCAATGTCTCTGGGCAGCGGAGTGGGGGTGGGGGCATTGGTACATAAGATAATTGTCCACCAGTTGTTTTATTAAAGATTGGGCAGCTGTAATAGTCTCCTAGCAAATGTACCTATAGCCCCTGGGGATCGCTGAAGATGAATGTTATAAATGCTAACTTAAAGTAACACTCTTAGAGGAATACATTGCTTTTCTTGGCCAAAGCATCAATAATATATTTTGCTTTCCTCAAACATGCAGGCTGCCTGGGGAAAGCAAAAGCAAATAAAAAAATTCTCTGCAAAAAATAAAATCCAAAGTGAGGTCAGAATTTCCATCCTCAGCAGGTTATTCCAATTTGAACTCTCCTCTTTTTAATCAGGGATAATTTCACTAACAGCGCAGAAGTCCTGCTAGTTCATGAAAGATGAATCCTTTGTTTTTGTAGTTTGATGATTGCAAACTCTGGTGCTGGAGTGATTTGGATGCTAATGTTAGAGTTCTTTTACTGTTGAAGGAATAAAAATGTTGCCTTGTGTTCTTTATGATGTGTAATGTTGAATCAGAAAAAGAATGAATCAACACTTAAAATTTTTTCTCCATGAATAGAGATTGACAAACAAGAATTAAGATGAATGAATAGCAATTACATCTTGCTGGGGTGAGGGGAAGGGGATAGGCACTCTTTGTCCATGGCTAATGAACGTGCAGCCCACCTAAACCCATCAAAATCCCTTAAAACAATAAAATAATACAAGAATCCTCCAATGCATACCATTTTGATGGGCCCCCAATGGTTTCAGATCCTTGTAGAGAATCCCAACATCGCCTTCCCGGCAACAGTTTCATTGCATTAGTCCCAAGAAATAAGTAGCTGGAAGTAATAATGCAAGTGCCCAGGATATGACCATTTTAATCTCCAAGGCTTGAACTCAAAGACGAAGCCAGTTCTGGGTCTCCCTTTTTCTTCTCCCCTTTAATCACAGGGTGTTTAGTTAGTCTACAAGAAGCCAGACACTATGGTTCATTGTAAAAGAATATGAACTCTGACCAGACTACCTGGGTTCATTACCTAACTCTGCTACTGATTTCCAGCAACACCCTTAACTGCTCTGGGACTCAGTTTCTCCATCTGTAAAGTAGCAATAGCAAGCACGCCTGCCTCATGGCATTCTTGGGAGGATGAGCTAGTATGCATAAGATACGCATGATCGTAACAGACATCTTTAAAAGTATTTATTAAAACAAATAGATAGAAGTCCAAAGTAAAGGTCCCTTAGGGGAAACTGTGATACCTAATTTTTGAATTACCTTGTCTTGCGTGGTACAGAGTTAGACTTTTCTAACTTAGTCATACTTTTCCAGGATATTTCTAGAGAGTCTCAACGTCATCTGGCGCTCTGAAATTGCCTAATCAAAAGCCATGTATTCTGACTTGGTACCCTCTTAACCCATAGCTACTATGACATCTGGTACTTTAGAGTCTGCAGAATTTTCATACATCAATATTGAGTTTCAGGGACTTAGTGGCAGGTATATAAATATAATGACGCCTTCTTCAATAGCTTCTTGAATGTAAGAAGTGTGCAATAATGCAAAAGACATAAATTTCAAATCAAAATAAAGCTGGGATCTAATCCATTTCTTACCATCAGTGTGACATGGGTCTTACTTTGCTTATTTGTGAAACAAGAAGATTTGATTAAATCTGTGAATAGCAGCCTAAGTTTTCCTGATTCCAAAGGTTTGTTCATTTTTTTTTTTTTTTTTAAGTATTCTGTGAGCCATTTTCAAAGTTTCACATACCCTAAAGGAAAACCTGCACTTACTCAAGATAATGCTGTGGGGGCTTTTGGAAACATTAAGTTTCATTCTTTGGTTGGCTTCCTGTTTTTTTTTTTTTTTTTTTTATCTATTGGCAAGAATTTTATCACCTCAGTGCAGCCACACTGGTTGTCTTGTGCTGATGAGAAGTTCTGAAAAGTAATATATATGTTGTTGGTAGTAAAATAGGGAAAAACAACTTAAAGATTACTAATGCAAATGGATTGTTTTAGGACCATAATCTTTCAAAATATGGAAGCCCGAGGAGAAAAAAAATGATAAAAGAGATCTTTAGAAGTAAAGAGGTTGGAATTCTGAACTCTGTATGTCCTCTCTTAGCTCCAGAATTCCATGATTATATGATTCTAATACCTAGGACACACAGAATAAAATAAAATGAATTTGATTCAGGTGACAGAGAAGAAAACAAACTCTAATAAAGAAGGAAAATATGACATCAGGGCCAGTTGTAAGTGCACATGAGAAATTACAAAACATAAGGAAGATTCATTTTCTAGAAGGACAAACTTGAGAAGTCATAAGAATAAATAAAGACAATGAATTTCAAGGGGTAATTTATTCAAGTCGACATATAATGTTATCATGACCAAAAATACTACTATAAAGTGGGAGCTGTATACCAAGAAGAATCTATTTATAAATAAACAAACAGGAACCTATTTCTCAAGGCAGGTTGCCAGGAACCATAGGTCCTGACTTCCCATGGTGAGTAGGTTGAGATAAAAATATTAACGAAGACGAAAGAATAGAATAAAATATGCAAAACTCAATTAAGAGAGTAACAAATCCAATTCTGATTTTCTACTTTGTTAAGCCTCACTTATATTTGCCTTGAAACACAACAAAACAGGCAGAAGAAACTCTGATGAAGGAAGACAATAAATACTCAGAACTGCAATGATAAATTTGAAGGACCAGAACAAAATGTGAGAGTTATTCAAAGTGAGATGTGGCCAGCAGCAGTAATGGACTGACTTCTCCACTATGTTAAACATAAATTATTATACTTAATGGATCAAATATATCAAATTGGATGTTCATGATATAAAGGAAAGAGTATCCATTTGAGAGTCAGATTCCTGAAACATTTTCATTAACCATAATATGATCGGAAGCGAAAGGAAACGTTATTGTTTTTGGCAAAAATTTATTGATCCCTTATTACATAACAGGCGCTATTGGCAACTGCCTCGTTTCTGTGTCTGTAAAGTGGGCAGAGTGGACTAAATGATTAATAACGCCTTCCAACTCAAAGAATCTTTGTCTAAAATGCTAATCAATGTATTATTTTCTGTATCTCAGAAGAGAACAGCTTTAGAATATGATGAATTTACCAATGACAGATCCTAATAGTACACAGAGAAAGCTGACAGAGAAAAAATATATAAAACACAAATATTAAGATGATTTAGTTACGGGATAGAAAGTGTTTCTTAGAATAAGTCTATTTGAGAACTTTGCCATTATAGAGTTCAGATATTAAAAATTCCTTAAATCACATCTATATAGTTTTTTTTAAATTTAATTTATTTTTATTATTTTCAAATATATAGTACATTGGTTAGACATTTACATAGCTTATAAAATGATCCCCCTAATTACTCTTTCTCTCATCTGGCTCTCCACCTAGCCAATACGTTAATGCTAATTGCATTCCCTATATACATCTATATGGTTTTAAAAATGATCCACAATTGTAATTTGTGATGATACCAAATATCTACATAGGCTTAAAATATCAACCTGAAATTAATTTATTTTAATGTGGAAATATTTTATTATTTTAAATGAACGCTTTCAGAAAATATCCCATGAGTTCGTAAGTTAATTTCTTCAGTACGAAAACCACACGTATATATTGGATTCCTTTGCTAGTAAGTTTAGAACGAGTTGAAAAACAGCATTATGAAAATGGTACCGAACTTAACATGCAGGAACCTGGGTTCTATTTCTGATTCTGCATGTGATTTTAAACTCATCCCCTTTGTCCTCTAAATGCCGTTTTCCCCATTGATAAAATGAGAGCGTTAGATCACATAGAGCCAAGCTTTTGAAAGGAGCCAGGTCAAAATCCCATTCAATTACTCAATCCAGTTCAAAGTCCAGAACCCCCAGTTGCTAGTTAATCCTTTCAATCAGCTCTGTTATTTGGCGACCTATGCTCTAAATGGCATGTTATCTGCCTCCACTTCCCCCAGTGCGCCAACTCACGTTCAAAATGCAACAGCGTTTTGAGGCTAGGAGGCCAGGTACCAACCCTCCCATTTGCAAAAGGAAGGAATGGGAGACGCACAGGGGTCCCTGCTGCACAGTGAGGGTGGAATCCTGTCCCAGGGAGGCTTTGTGAGATGACCCTGCCTAGCAGCAGGGAAGTTCCTCCCTTAGACTCTGGCTCCTACCTTCTGAAGGGACTCACTCATTCGCTGCTCTCTGTAGCTCTGGCCTGTCCTCTGGGAGGACCCACCTGGCACTCTAGTCACCACGGCCACAGCCAAAACCAGAATTCGGACACATGCCCCAAAGGAGGACACATGGCTTTTTGCTACAGCAGGTTTGGGATTTCAGGGGTGTTTCGAACTCAATTTTCAGTCTGGACTTCTCATTTCTTGACAGTATAGCTTTCTAAAAATTGACTAGACTTTTAAAATATATTTTTGAGTAGAAAAATCCCAAATTTCTTCCTTAAACATAATATTCCTGATTTTTTTTGTTGTTGTTGTCATTGTACTCTGGCCCCAAACTTCTATCAACTTAGTGACACCTACTTGGAGGCCATCTGAAATAATAGGTGGAAAAGCCATTCCCTTAGTCTGACATTTGCTAAAAGCTGAATCAAGTTCACCTATGATATTGTATTGTCCTTTGTCACTGGCTAAGGCTCTTACTAATTTGTGGCTCTTTCATGTCTAACACAAAACTTCCAAGTTTGCCATAGGAGGGGAAAGAGGGTGAATAGTTGTGATTGGCAGGTTTTAAGGCCAGGTACGCATTTCTTCTCACATTTCATTGGCTAAAGTTCAATAACTGGAAAAGAGACTGAGACATGGACTCTCGCTTGGAATCGCCCAGTGGTTCTGCCGTGAGGCAAATACCGTTTGCTCCATGCACAGAATCATAGGCCTTTGCCGCGTGTGGCTATGGAGCCCTTTAACTCTTGCTAGTGCAACTGAAGAATTGAATTTTTCATTTTATTTCATCACAGATAATATAAATTTAAATAGCTATGTGTGAGTAGGGACCACCATATTGGTCAGAGCATATTCTTACTCTTCTTTTCCGAAGAAGAAGAGTTGAGTTTGGTGCGTTGCAAGTCGGTCTGCTGTGGTCCCTTCCATCTGGGCTACCAAGCGGGAGGAGAATGTCTCTGAGTGCAATAGTTCAAGTCTATTTTCTATATTGTCTTCCAAATACTCTTCCTCTACAGAAACGAGAAGTCATTCCCATCTTTTTGGAGGCATACCAGTACAAGCTGAGAAAAATGGTCTAATTATGTTGACACTGGATTGTGTTAAAACCATATGTGAGAAAATTACTCATGATCTATACATAGAAACAGGAATTGAATGTAATAAAAGAGAACTTATGCTGATTACAAAAGTTTCTGGCTTTCTCTTTCCCCCTATTTCATGAATAAGGAACATGTTAATCTTCCCATTTTCTATTCTGAATAAGTTACAGATAGGCTTCAGTCAGTTGAAGCTCTTTCATCGACCATATTTTGTGTAGGAGAATGCCATAGGAAAGTTATTAGGGCGGTGATGTGTGTTAGTTATTCTCTAAAGAAAACTAAATCCTTGATCAAAATGCAAAGCCTCTATGGCCAAGCGTGTAACAATAATTTTGGGTAAGGAATTAACTGCAGCAATAAATTTTTTAAATTGTCAATTGCTCCTTCAGAGAAAGATTTATATTTTATACATTTAGTATATTTATATTTTATTAGTTATTTTATTTCTAAGATATTTATATTTTATTCATCATATTTTATTTCTAAAAATAAAATAAGCATCTTAACAAGAAAGCTAGACATCTTCTCAACAATGTTCATGTTTTGATCTTCTTAATTTCCCATTTTTTCAAAATCTATGCTGTTCTTTCATACAGAATTGGTAATCACATATTTCTTTTTGTCAAAAAGAGTTATGTCCTAGAGAAAAGTAGAGAATAAGTATTTTTCTTGTGAGTTGGCGGTAGCATAAGAGTGAACTTGAGATACCTTAGAACAAATAAAGAAACACTGTACATACCAGCTCAGGCCAGGCACACATACCCTTCTCTCAGCAATGCTCTAGATCCCCACTAATACTTTAGTAATATTTTTGTTTGGTAAATCATAACTATATGAATGACTGACTTCACTTCCCATATTATCTGTGAATAGCTGGAGGCAATACTTTGGAAGAACAACAAACATCTAGTTCTAAGCAAAACTATAAAGTAAAACACTTATACTTTCTTTCCTCCACCATCTCTTTCTTGGATTTTTTAGTACCTTTGCATTTCCCTGTTTTAAATTAATCAACACCTATTCACTTTAGGGGCTGGATGTGCAGATTCTGTAATCATTTGAAATCATTTGAATTCAGATATTAGTCCTTTAACTGGCTGTTTGTATTTGAAGCCCTTCTCCTGTTTCTGCATAGAGTGAAATTCTTCTCTGATGAAGGAACTCCAAGTAGGAGGAAGGAGGTTAAGAGCTTGCTTGTAGTGGGGACCCTCGGGAGCTGCTAAAAGCCACACAAAGAAATGGTCAACTTAGACCTGTGGGAGAAGGTGGAATTTTCTTAGCAGATAATTCCACTCTTTAGGAGAGGTAATGGCATCTGTGATTCCAAACTTTAATCTGCGAAGACTTCCTGAAAGCTTGGATTAAAAAAAAAAAAAAATCTGGACCGACTAATGGTTATTACTAACTTAAAACTAAAATGTGTGGATTTTTTATTAGTCGTCAAGTCATATAAAGCTAGAAAGAATGGTTAATTCATTTTCTCTCTAAGACCTATCTCCCAGCTCCATCTACAATTTACAGATAAGTCTCGTACTTTTTTGTCAAGTTCTCTTTGCACTGGGGCCAGAGTCACATGACTTTGCATTTCTGGCACATCTTTATTTCCAGAAATTTCCGGGAGATTGTCATTTAACAAATCTTTATGTCATGAGGACAGTGAGGACTCAAGGGATTTTTCTAAGACCAGTTGTCTTTTGAGGTTACTGATAAAATAACTTTTTTTCTCTTAAATCAGTTCACTTAAAACCTCATGACAAACCGTTTTGGGAAAAAAAGTGTTTTTTTAAAAGAAAATTACTTTAATTATTTAATAAGTTATTTTAGTAATTTAATTGACAGTATTCATTCAATGTGCATATTCATTCAAGTTTCTCCCTCTCACACACACACACACCCCCTTGGCACCAAAGGCAAACAGCCCATGAGTTGTAGGCTCTGACCACAGGTAACTAACTCACTTTTACACTGATGATGTAAGCTTTACTCCTAAGATGATGTTGATGTTTTTCGAGAATAGATCAGCCCTTCGTAGACTAGAGTGGCCGTCTAATTTGTCATTCAAATACGTACAGTTTTGAAAGTGAACAGGGATAATATTATCAATTATGCCTGGACCACCGACTTGCTCTTTTCTTGGACATTTCTTTGCCTTATTTGACCCCTCTGTGTACCTCATATACACCTACAACTCTTTACTGGATATGCTAGTCCATATGTCCACCACCTTCCTCCAAATTGTAAGCCTCTTGGCTCTTAGCTTACAACCCTTTCCTTCCTGCTGAGGCTGGTGCAGGGTGGAGGGTATAATGGTGTGATATGGCGGGGGAGGTCCGATGAGGGGTCTAATGGTCGCTACGGTGATACTATGCTTGTGTTTGCTGGAAAGTCAGACATTCTCTCCAAAAAAAGCATAGCAGTCTGGGCCTCAGCAACTGGGTGAGAATCATTTTCAAGACCTAGGATCTGAACAATTTCTTCTATAAGACTTGGCTACAGGTAAGAGGCATGGTCCCTGATACTCTCGATGACTGTAGGTAAATACAAAAATAGGAAGTAAACGTTATGTTCAAATCTAAGCACAAAAGCTCACAATAACGTCCCCAAATTGAATTCGTACACAGACTTATGACATCGGAACATCAGCATGACAATTTTCACTGCAACCCATCTTTTCTCTATCTTCGCCAACACGCAAATCAAATTGGAGTCACATTGATAATAATATAAATTATATCAATTTTAGCCCTTAAATTACGTAACACATAAACTCAGCTTCTGAAACCTCTTTCTCGAGTATTTCTGGATGGAACTGGAATGGTTCCTATGTGCTCATCAATACTCTTGTGATGTTTTTTCTCTCTTTGCTCACTCGTTAATATCCCTGCTTGCTATAGCTGCTGAGGTTAGTGCTTCTGAGATGCTGCTCATGGCTGACTCACTGAACACTCCGGGCAGAATACTCCAGGCCTGTGCAGCTTCAGGAAGATGGGGAGAGTCTGCTGGACCCGGTGTAGTGAGGACTTTGGAGAACTCAGCCTGGCTTTCACATGGTACGGCATTTCACACAGTCGTGAGAAGCTGCCTACCTAGCATTCAGTGAGGTTGCAGTAAACTGGTGGTCGCTGTCTTCTGAGCCTGTCTAATGATCAGAAAAGCAGGGCTTCCAGGAGTCAATGGATTATGAGAACTGTTGGCTGAAAGGGACTGAAACAAGCGATTCTCTACATGTTTTTGGGAAAATTTTTGACTGGGAAGGAAATATTCGCCCCCTGTCCCTACAATCTCATGCATACCTTATAACCTGGAGTCTCACAGAGCCTCTCCCCACTCCTGGGAGCTCAGATCTGATTGAGAGATTCAGATACGTGGAGATTAAAATGTCAGCTTGATTACTAAGAAAAGCTAGGCTGAATTGTACAGCCCTATCCACTCAGGGACAGGGCCTGCTGGTCAGCCCTGGTCCTGATTAAACCTGAAAAACTGACCCCCAAACAAAAGAAGCTAGGAAGAGGCCAATGCCGCCATGGCCTAGTTCACCTCCCAAGGTCAAGTAAATCACCCATCTGAGAGGACTAGGGTGCAGAACGGGAGGCTTTGCACTAACAGAAGTCCCCCCACATAAAGCCCAAGGCCAAAGGTGGGAGATCCTGGCTGCCTGCCTTCCTTAGGACCCTGACATTGACCTGGGAAACAGATAGGGAACACAAACTCTCATTTGGGGTTTCCTCCTGAGAAAATGCACGGAAACTTTTCTTTCAAGGCCATGATCCACATCTGCTTGAGACCAAAGCCCTTACTGTTAAATATTACTTTCATACTAACTATGTGGACTCACTCATACATTCTAAGATTTCAATAAATGTTTACTAAAATCAAGATAATTATTCTCATCATTATCATTCTTTCAGTCATAAATAAGTTGGGATTACTAAATGACGCTTTTCTAAAATTGGTCTTACATATGCAAATCAGAATAACCCTAGAAACATGCCACATTCTTCCTGGAACATATTTGAAAATGCATTAACGTGGAGATCTCTTTAGCTCACATTCCCCACAGAGCAGGTATGCTAAGAAAAGCCTCTTTCATCAATCACGGTAGTAGTTAGAAGCTAAAAGCTGTACAAGCTTGTAGGAGAGGTAGCATCGAAGAGGTAGTATTAACTGGGTCAGATACTCATGTGTGCTTTTTAAATATATAAACCTATACCGTATAAATACTGCTCTTGATGTGATTATCTATTAGTCTGGGCATTTTCATTCAAAAAAAATCAGTAATAGATTGACAACATGTTTCAGCAGTGGCCTTAGAAGTCACAGTAATTAGAAGTTAAAGTAACTTGTAATTCTAGAAAAGCTAATTCTTAAATTTTGTAATCAATGGCAACTCTTAGGATGCATTCGGTGGAAGGTTGCTGAGGATAAAATTCGACCGGCTTAAATAATGATAGGAACTTAATTTCCTTATATCAAACAAGAGGTCGACAGCTAGGGCCCTTGCAGGGTTGGTTAATTCAGTGGCTCGACACAGCCACCAGGGGTCCAGATCTTTCCCTCTTTCTCTTCTGCAAGTCTCACTGCATTGGCTTGTCTCCTCGGGCTTGTTACCTCCTAGTCGCAACATGGCTGCCCCAGCTCCGGGCATCACAGCTTCACACGTGTCCTCTTTCTCGGTTTCCTTGTTAAAATGAGCACAATTCTCTTAGGAGGCTCCCAAGACACTTCCCTCACATACTATTGGCTAGAATTCTATTGCTTGAGTTTTCATAAACCAACCACTAGAAAGAGTAATGGACCTTCTGTGGCTGATTCTCTAGGGCTGAGGAGAGAGGCCCAGATTCCTTGAAGCACAACGTGGCAAATATTTGAATAAAACTGATTTGCAGTGAGCAGGAGAGGGGCACAGGAAAAGGCCTTTGGATCGGCAACAACTTGTATTTGGTGCATCAGCGATAGCAAAATACTACAGTTTGAACATCTTGCAGGACATGCTCCCGGTTCCAGTGTGTTTAATTAAGCACATCGACCTGGTTCTGGTTGCTGTACATCCTGTACCTCAGTCAAAGTTGCCTTGGTATCGGGCGACAGGAATGGGTGAGTTTTGTTTTGAGTAAAATTCACTTATAAAAATTTCAATTGTTGATTCTGTGTATTCTCCAATTTACACGTTTCTGTGTTTGGCTGTTGCTTTGCTTTGTCCACGAGCCCGTATTAGAGCAGAGCTAATCAAAATCCTTTTATAACTCTGAGGGCCATGACTCTGCTCGCCCTAAGCTTTGACACATCCATGTCTTCGAAAGTGCCTCGCTATTTTCTGAAACTGACCTATAGGCTGATTTTTACTGAGCTTCTTAAAAAATTCATGGCTGTGAAAAAAGAAAGTTAAGTTTTATTGGTTTTTTTCCCCCCTCCTTTCTATATTTGGTGAAATAAGAAAGTAATGAATGAAATCATACAAAAAGAATATCGAAATGAGAAATCATTTGTGGCCCAAACGATAGCTCACACAATGGGTAGAAGTCCTTTCTGCAGTATTTTCCTCCAGCCCACACTAAGGGGAGTAATTAAACAGGATCAGTGACATTTTATTTAAAGAGACGGCATGTCCCTATATCAGCAAAATGCAAAAAAGTGGTGGATGTTTCTTTAGTTTCAATAGTGCTGTTGTAAAGAGTCGTCATCGCTTGTCATCTGAGACTCCTCCAGCTTCTCAGAAGATTCAAGCCCTCCACCTCAGGAGCTGGAGGCATGTGACCCATTTAATCTCACAAGAGACTGATGGACAATGGAGAATATCCCTGGGGCTGGAGGTGGGTGCTGCCTCCCGCTCCCAGGCCTGTGGGAGGTTTAGTCGGCTGAGTCACCAATTCCAGCAGCAAGTCAGTGGTTAAGGAAATGATTTGAAGTGAACTTTAATGACGCCTGGCGGATGCTTTCCCTCACTCCTGTGCCCTAGCACTTCCTTCCCCCGGGAGGAAGAAATGCTTTTGCATCTGCCCCTGGGAGGAAGCTAAGAATGGGAATAGGGGTCTCTGGGCAATTCTCATGCATAGCACCAGGTGGGTAAATCCTTAGGTTCCCAGGGAGAGATCAATCTGGAAGGACCAGCAGAAGAGGAGACACCTGGGAAGAAGGCTAGCAGGACTTAGATGTGAGTCAGGGCTCGAATCAAGTCACTCCGTATGAGAAAATTGGGAATGATGTCAGAACCAAGTCAAAAGCATAGTGAAAAGAAATTAACCAACTAATTTTATATATACATACATATATGCCAAAAGGGAAAGATGAAACCGGACGCACAGTTTCTTCGGGAAGGCAGTCTCACATGACACTGGCCACTTGGAAGCAGAGGACTCTCTACCCCTAATGAGTGGGACAGCTAATTTCCTGCCTTTGACTTTCAGGGGAGAATTTCAAGAGACAGACCTTTTATATTTCCATAGCTGGACAGGGAAAATGTTAAGTAGGGATTGAGAAATATTTAATGAAAATATTTGTAGAACCCAGATTTGGCCAGGAGGGCATGGACTAATTTTCTTTCTTTTTAAAATCAGAATACGATAAAATAGGTTTGCATGGGCATTTTACCTCTTAATTTGCAGTTTTGTTTAATTTTGTTTATATGAATGTAGAAAAACAATGTTCTGAAAAGACCCAACAGATAGCCTTAAAAATTTTTTAAAATGTAGTATATTTCTTTCTGGACTCAAAACACAACTTTAATATATATATTCCAAAGGTTTTAATGAGGACAGAATTCATTAGTGAAATAAAAGTAAAAGTGCCCGTATAGGTAAACTTACTCTGGGACAGATGGTAGCTGATTCTTGGACACAAGATAGAGAATAAAATTACCACCATAGCCCTGGAGCTCACAAAATTCAGGACAAATTGGGAGCAATTCAGTAGTTTCATTACGCCATAATGTTTCATATTCTTAATTAGTACCCTTTCCATTTCCCACAGAAGAAAAACAAAGTTCTTTCTTTTCAGAAATGGTCTTAATTTAGTATCCACTAGCTTATAAGCTAAAAATGAGTGTTCTGAGTTACTCTGGTAAGTGCTTAAGTTTATAAATTTGCTTCTTATTTGCTTAGATGGGTTTCTTATTGATTTTTTTTTTAATTTTAAAAATAAACGTTAACTTTTTATGTATGTATTTTTACATTATTACTCAGAACGATATATTCAGATTTTGTCTTAAGAGTTTACGCGACAGACTCTAATTGCTTGAAGTTCATTCTTGAAAATCAAAACGTGCTTAGATTTAAGTAAAATTAACCTTTGTTAATGGGCTATTATCCAAACACAATAGTGGTTTATTTTCAAAGCTCACACTTGCTTCAAATGAGGTTTTCTCATTTGTATCAAATTCCTGAGTCTTTCCAGCAGTCCTTATGATTCATACACATATAAAGCAGATGGAAACAATTCGCCTAAAAGAAAGCTGGATGGGATTCATTTACACATTTAGGCCCTCCTTCTCAAAATAATTGTATGCCATTTGGGTACTTTTGCATAGTTTATAGTCAAATAAGAAAAAATCAGCTATCCAGTCCAGGTTGAAAACTTTTTTTTTTTTTTTTAAACCCTTTGGACCATGTGGTAGGCAGAATAATGGTTCCCCAAAGATGTCTGTGTCTTAATCTCTGGAACCTATAAGTACGTTAGGCTACATGATAAAGGAGAATTAATGTTGCCAGTTGCCTGACCCCGGGATGGGGAGATTATCCTGGTAAATCCAATATAATCACAGGGGTCTTTATAAATGGGAGCGGGGGGCAGAAGAGTTAGGGTCGGAGAGAGGTTTCAAGATGCTATGCTTCCAGTTTCAGGATTGAAGGAAGGGGCCATAAGCCACAGGTACAGGAGTCCTCTAAGAAGCTGAAAAAGCCTAGGAAATAGCTCTTCTCTAGAGCTTCCAGAAGGGACGCAATCCTGCCAATATCTCAGTTTTAGCCCATTGAGACCCAATTCAGACTTCTGACCTCTAGAACTATATGATAATAAATTAGAGTTTTCCTAAGCCACTAAGTTTGTTGTAATTTACAATGGCAGTAATAGGAAACTGATACAGATGGTATATAGTGGCATCTTGGGATGCCCTCCTGAACCTGGTACCATCATTAACTCCAACCCTTATCCTCTGTTCAGAAATCATATTTTGAACACGTGCCACAAGTCAGGCAGGGTTATAAAGGGAACCAGGAACATTACCCTGTCTTTCTAGAAGCTTGTGGTGCAGTGTGGGAAACGGACTCATAAACACAGAAACACAACAAACAAAGCAAGTATTTTATGAACTACATTTAACACGCTTTTAAAGAGCAAGTGCCTATATAACAACCCGGGCTTCCTAGATTTAAAACAAATCAGAGTTTCTTGGTCCACATTTGTCTGAATAGTGAGAACAATACATTTCACTAAATATATCTTCAGGAATAGAGATGATGCTCTTGAAAGATTTGCCCAGTTATTGTTAGTTGCATCTTTAGAACTGGCCTGCTTTACTGACAAAAAGGTGGCACAGAGACTTCATCATAAGTGACGTCTGGTCTGTAAAATAAGTTAGCTTTGCTCCACGTTTTATCTCTTTGCTCCACGTTTTGTCCCTTTTCAAAAGTCATCCTTCTAATCTTACCTCCCAATTACCCAGAAAATTCCCTCTACTGTAGCAAAGTTATCTAAAAGTAATTAATAGGCAGTGGTACTGATTCGATATGTTACACCTCTAAAGAATATTAAAGGTGACCAATACAGGTTTCACACCAAAAGAATTTATTGATTATTGCAGGTAAAATATCAAGCACTGTGGTCCAGAGACAAAGGAAGCCCTAGGTATAAATTTTTTGTGGTGTAATCAAACAACATAGACCATCTCATCAGGCAGTTTTGACATTTCAGCTGCCTCTGTGTAAAAGATTTTAACACATAGCAAAAGCAATTTGGAATTATGGTTCAATAAAACCAAATATTATGCATATTGAAAAGTAAAAAAAAAATGATAAGCTAATAATCATAACAATTCAAGATGTGTAACTGGAGAAAAAATGCGTTAGGCATCTAGAAAATAACTGAGTAATAATGTGTCTTAGGAGAATCAACTAAGTGATGATACAAGCAATTTGCAGTAGTAATAAGCAATCTTGTTGAGAGAACATCCAAGTTTTGGGGCCAAGTTTAGAATTATCATCAACATCAATTAACACAATTTCCTTCTTTTATTTTTGCCACTGGTTCAGAAACTATGCTCATCTAATTACTCTCAATTACTGTTACTAATATACTTGAAAATATGATATTTTATAATAATAATAATAATAATAATGCACTGATATTTTTTTAAAGTGTTTTCCTTGGATGTGTGGTGACCTTAGAAATAATTTTGCTATATGAAACTGAATATATAACATACTAAAGTAATCATTTAATGTTTATAAATTTTATACATTATTCTATCACTAATTTTTTGGTAGAGCTATTGGCTCCCAGTCTTTTTTTATTTTTTATTTTTGATAGAGTTTTTCTTGGTAAAATAAATGAAAGTCATTCTTACATCATATTATGTCAACAAACAGAGACCTAATGGCTTAAAGCAGAAAGCTTTCCCTTAAATCTACATAGTTATCAGCATCAAGAAAAGAAATAATAAAGATCAGAGTAGAAATAAACAAAATAGAGTCTAAAGAAAATAATACAAAAGATCAATGGAAAGATCTTTGAACAGATAAACAAAATATAAATGTTTCACCAGCCTCATCAAGAAAAAAAGAGAGAGGACCCAAATATAAAATCAGAAATGAAAGAGAAGTCACAAATGACCCTACGGAAATACAAAGAATAATAAAATAATACTATAAGCAATTACATACTGACAAATTGGACAATTTGGAAGGATGGATAAATTCCTAGAAACGGTCTTCCAAGTCTGAGTTAAGAAGAAAGAGAAAATCTAAATTGACGAATTATTATTAACAAAATCCAATCAATAATCAAAGAACTTCCAACAAACAAGTCTTGAACCAGATGGCTTCACAGGAGAATTTTACCAAACATTTAAAAAAGAATTAACAACTATTCTTCTCAAACTATTCTAAAAAATTCAAGAAGAGAAAAAGCTTCCAAGCTCATTTTATGAGGCTATCATTACTCTGATTCCTAAGCCAAACAAAGACATTACAAAACAAAACAAGACAAAACAAACAAACGAACAAACAAAAAATTATAGGCCAGTATCCCTGATGAATATAGATATAAAAATCCTAAACAAAATATTAGTAAACTGAATTCAGCAACACATTAAAACGATCATACACCAGACTCAAGTTGGATATATTCCTGGGATGCAAGTTTGGTTCAATATCCAAGAATCAATTAATGTGATACACCACATTAAAAAATTGAAAGGAAAATTATATGATCACATTAATAGAGCCAGAAAAAGCATTTGATAAAATCCAGCATTCATTTATGATAAAAAAAAAAAAACTCTCAGTAAATTGGAAAAAGAGGGAAGATATCTCAACATCATAAAGGCCATATATGACAAAGTCACAGCTAATATACTCAATGGAGAAAAGCTAAAAGCATTTCCCTTAAGATCAGGAACAAGACAAGGATGTCCACTCTCACCACTTTTACTCAGCATGGTATTGGAAGTCAACCACAGCAGTCAAACGAGAAAAAGAAACAACAGGCATTTAAAGGGGAAAAGAAGTAAAACTGTCATTATTTGCAGATAATGATATTACATAGAGAACTCTAAAGAGTCTACCCCAAAACTGTTAGAATTGATAAATTAATTCAGTGAAATAGGAAGATACAAAATTAATATTCAGAAATCAGTTGCATTTTTGTATACCGATAATGAACTATCAGAAAGAGAAATTAAGAAAACAATCCCATTTACAATTACATTAAAAAAAGATAAAATACTTAGGAATAAATTTAACCAAGGAGGTAAAAGACCTCAGAAAATTATGTCATTGAAGAAAGAAATTGAAGAAGATACAAATAAATGGAAAGCTATACAGTACTTACAGATAGGAAGAATTAACATCATTAAAATGTCCATACGACCCAAAGCAATCTATAGATTTAATGAAATCCCTTTCAAAATACCAATGGCATCTTTTCACAGAACTTGAACAAATAATCCTAAAATTTATATGGAAACATAAAAGACCCCAAATATCCATGGCAATCTTGAGAAAGAAGAATAAATTTGCTCTCTGGTATAAAACTAAACAAGGCTATTGTAATCAAAACAGCATGGTACTGGCATAAAAACAGACACAAACAGAATAGAGAATCCAGAAATAAATCCACACCTATATGGTCATTTAATCCATGACAAACAGTACGAGAATATACAATGCGGGTAAAGACAGTCTTTCGATAAACAGTATTGGGGAATCTGGACAGATACATGCAAAAAAAATGAAACTGGACCACCTTCTTACACCATATACAAGAATAAACTGAGGATGGATTTAAGACTTAAATGTAAGACCTGAAACCATAAAACTTCTAAAAGAAAACATAGACAATAAACTCTCTGGCATTGCTCTTAGTAATATTTTTTTTTTCTGATATATCTTTTTGGGCAAGGGAAACAAAAGAAAAAATAAATGAATTATGTCAAACTAAAAGTTTTTGCATAACAAGGGAAGCCACCAACAAAACAAAAGGAACCTACTGAACAGGAGAGGATATTTGGCAATGATACATCTGATAAGAGGTTAATAGCCAATACTTATAAAGAACTCATACAACTTATCACCAAAAAAACAAACAATCCGATTAGAAACTGGACAGAGGACTTGACTAGGCATTTCTCCAAAGAGGATACACAGATGGCCAATAGACATATGAAAACGTGCTGAACATCCTTAATTATCAGAGAAATACAAATTAAAACTACAGTAAGTTATCATTTCATACCTGTCAGAATGTCTATTATCAATAAATCAAAAAACAAGTGTTGGTGAGGATGTGAAGAAAAGGGAACCTTTCTGCACTCTCGGTTGGATTGCAAATTGGTGTAGTCACTATGGAAGACAGTTTGGAAGTTCCTCAAAAAATTAAAAATAGAACTACCTTATGACCCAAGAATTGCACTTCTTGGTATTTATCTGAAAAACAAAACAAAACAAAACACAAATTTGAAAAGACATGTGCACCCCTGTGTTCACTGCAGCATTATTTACAATAAGCAAGATATGGAAGAAACCTAAGTGCTCAACAATAGACTACTAGATAAAGAAGTTACGGTATATATATACACACTAGGATATTACTCAGCCATAAAAAATGAAATCTTAACAATTTGCAACAACATGAAAGGACCTAGAGGATGCTAAGTGAAATAAGTCATACAGAGAAAGAAAAATACCATGCAATTTGACTTACATGTGAAATCTAAAGAACAAAATAAACAAACAAAATGGAACAAGCTCTTAGGTAAAGAGAACAAACCAGTAACTGCCAGATGGGAGAGGGGTTGAGGGGTTGGGAAGCTGAGTGAAAAACGTGAAGGGATTAAGAAGTACAATTTGGTACTTACAGAATAGTCGTGGGGATGTGAAGTACAACATAGAGATTATAGTCAATAATATTCTAGTAGCTACGTATAGTGCCAGGCCAGTGCTAGACTAACGGGGGGATCGCTTCATAAATTATATAAATGTCTAACCACTATGCTGTACATCTGAAACTAATGTAAAATAATATCAATTATTAACTGTAATCGAAAAATTAACATTAAAACAAAAAGAATAGAGTTTTCTTTTAGTTTCAAAAGTCCAGATGATAATAATAGGAATATAATCAAGGATTGGATAGTATCTTTTCACTTTGTGAGAAATGAATGAAATGAAACACAGCTCACGCCACTTTTCAATTGTTCTAACTTAGCTTTCAAGAAGTCCTGAACAGCAATATTTATTATAAAAAACTTGTCAGAGAGAAGTCATTCATGACTACATGAAAAAGTAGTCAGACATCCTTCTACACTTGGGAGAGAGAGAAGGGCTAAGGTCAGCATACAAATAAATTTTGTTAGACAAATGGGGAATATGAATGTAAAAGAATTGACTTGTTAAACATATTTGGTTCATCATTTTGTGCCAAAAAATGTCACAATCTTATTTGTGGTAAAGGAGCCAAATGACAAAATCTTAAGAAAGGAGAGAGGAACTATAAGAGGGTTGTAATAAATTATGGACCTTAATGTCAACATCTGGTATGAAAAAAAAAAAAGGGTGAATGCATTAAACACAGGGGCAAATACCTGGAAAGGTACAGAGAATTGGCACACGACAAGGCTTGGTATGGAGAGGACAAATCAACCCAGTCTTTCTCTCTGCTTCCCAGTCATAGCCCATGTGGAAAAAGATGTGTAAAAATTCAGGAAGCCTTTGAGATCTTCCCATTTGAAACTGTCAATAACAAAACCCTAAGATGTGATCGTGTCATTGTTAGTAAACCATGCAAGTCACCAGAAGATTTTTTTTTCCTAGCTTGTGGCAAACCAGGGTAATAAATCAAAGCTCGGCCTAGTGCAGGTTCCCCTTTGGTGGGTGGGCATCGTTATTGCCTGGAGGGCTCGTAGAAATGTGGATGACTGGCCTTGCCCCAGTTTCTGATTAGGTAGATCTGGGGTAGGACCTGAGAATTTACATTTCTCAAGTTCCCAGATGATTCTGCTGGTCTGGTGAGCACACTCTGAGAATCAATAGGGAAACTGGGAGATATAGAGATCTTTGATACAGGCACCTTTATCAACTACCTGTATAAAAGCCTTGTGCTAACTCTCTTTGTGGTCACAGATGATCAATAATGTATTGTGCCATGATGTCTCTCCTATTCAAAAATTATTTCCTAATTTAGTTCATACTATTTTAAATACGCATCTTCTCTTTCCATCTATAGTAAATTACATCAATGCCTCTGATTCCTCACATCTCCCGGTATCCAAATATTTTACAATTTCCCCTAGAAGAGAGGCAGAATAGTTTTTCCTTACTTCTCAATTCTAGGTTGGGCTTGTGACTTACTCAGGCAATAGCATGAGGCAGAAGCGACAATGTACAGTTCCCAGACAAGGCCTCAGCAGGGCTTGCATAGTTCGGTCTCCTGCATCACGAGAAAGACAAGGGTGAGCCAGCCACTGGCCCCAGGTGGAGGATGAGAGAAGTAGGGGCGGGGGCACAGGGGCCACTTCTGCTGAGCTGCCTACCAAGCCTGGCCCAGAGCAGAACTATTAGCCAACCACATACACATCAAGGAGCCTGGGCACCATCATCCATGCATCCATGTCTGGCTGAGACAAGTCACGCCCCACTAGATCGATAGGTTACCAATCAACCCATAAACGTGTAAGTTCCACTGATAAATGGTTATTTATGCCATTGAGTTTCGGGGTGGTTTGTGAGGCATTAAAACTTAATACATGACCCCTAGACACTAAACCTTCTTCTTCTTCTTTTTTTTTTTTAACACTAGACTAATTTAATTAATCAATGTCATAAAAACTAGATTTCATTTAATTCTACCTTTGCTGCCAGCATCTGTGGGGGAAAACGTTTCAATAACTCAACGTCATGCCTGTTCTGCCTCAGGTAACAGTGGGAATTGTGATTTTGTATAAATGTAGGAAATAAATTATTTGTGCAAGCTATTATTCCAACGTCTGACATCTAGTCACATCTGCTTCTAGAATATAGAAACCCTCTCACATTGTAAGCTTTGATAAAATTGGAAATAAATTTGTTAATACTTGAATTTTATATAACTTTACTACTTTCTTTTCAACATTAGAAAGTATTATTTTAATAAATAGTGACATTGTTCATGATCCTATACCTTGAATACAGAAAAATGTTTAAAAAATAGGTAAGTGGCATTACAGTTGATGGAAGAGAGATTATATTAATTTTAATAATGAAAATTGGAAGTACTGATTTCTCGTGAGGTTACACAGCTAGTATCACTTTTCCTCCAACTATCTAAGACACAGAAGCTCGCTGTATTTCTCATCAATAGCTCATTGGAAATTTTTAAAAAATCAATTTTATTTCTTCAAAATAAGAGATTTATATAGTCAAACTATTCTATCAATGTAATTAAGCACTCAAAAGAAGCATTTAAGAAATCAAAGAAATTCTATTTGAAAAGTATCAGGGAGAAAATGTCTCTATATGTTGAGACTATGGATATAAACTAAAAACAATGGCTTCTCACAAGAAACTAAAAATAGATGCAATACTAATATACAATCAGATGTAAACCACTCAAGCGCTTTCTTTAAAATTCATTTCCGAAGAATTCAAACTAGCCTGCTTCATTCTTCATTTACATTTGACTATATAAAGCTTTCAATTCTTGCTTCTCAGCATCCAGATATTGCTACTTAATAGAGGCCAAAATAACTGCTTATTTATGCCTTTCCATAAGTTCTCCTGATAGATTTTCAATGGACTTCTATTTTTTTTTTCTTTTGTATGTACGGTGAGAACAAATCACCATAACTATTTCTCACATTTCCTGTTTCCTATCACATCCATCATAGTGAAGGCGACAGCATTTCTCTTGCATAATTTTGGCCATGTCCTCCGAGGGACAGGGTCTGCCACTCCACAAGGACATCTGGAAAGACGGCATTGTGACAAATATTTATGGAGGAAAATTAGATGCCAGGCACAGTTTTAGGCTTTAGGGATACAGAAATGACCAAAACTTGCTTTTATGGACAGACAAAAATATGTATGTAATGTATCAGAAAGAATAGATGCTATAAAAAGGTTATTTATTCCCTCTGAAGAACTAACAGGCTTTCAGATATGTTTGCTAATTCTCTCAGCCTGTCATTTAAAATGGGACGCTAAAATCTTAGGATGTACAAACAAAGCAACTTTTGCTAATGAGTAAATCCCCAAGAGAAAAAATTTTCCTAGGATACAAAATGAAGCAATACTCCTTTTACTGACATCTAGTTTTCTAGTACCACTGAATCTGTCGGCTAAAGTTAGAGATGAATATATTTCGAGGCACTTTGGAAAGAAAGGAAGAGTAACAACATTTGGCCTTTATTCAGGCATATGTGCAAAGCGACAGTGTCAGAGTTTTTGAAAATGAGAATTGTTCGGCTGTGTTTCATGACTCTTATCTTCTTTCCCTTTGACATCTTTTTATATTAAAGAAACGCCTTCAGAACAATAAATGAATGAATGAATGAATGAATGAACGATTTTTCCAGCGAGTCTCGCACTAAAGCAAAAAGGAGTTAAGATGAAATCAAGCCTCGTGTTGCAAGTACCTGTTTTAAGAAAGCCTAAACACTTCAGAGTGAACGACAAGATTAGCACAGATCCCGTGCAGGAAAGTACAACTGTGGCTGCCTGAATATTTGTCAGAAAGCAACTCCAAAGGTCGCTGACCTCTGCAAGGCCGGGTCACTTGCCAGTACTGGGTTGGATCCCATGGAGCGAGTACGGAAGAGCTGCGAGGTGCGAGGCGCCCACCCCAGGAGAGGGGACTTCTCTGTCCTGGATTTCTACGTGATTCCCACAGAAACTCGAAGAGATTTTCTTGGCCGTGCATCATGAGAACCTATTAGGGTTCCTGGAGATAAAACCTAAGAATGTATGCAGCTCTCCAAAGGTGTGACCCCGAGGGGTTTATCACTGTCATGCCTTCAGCAATTTGCTAAAATTACCACTTAAGTGTCTGTCTCTTCCAGTTGTGATTCCAGTGGCTTCTGTTCCAGTTAAGCTGATCTCACCTGTGATTCTCTATATTCACCTGTTTCTCCCAATGTGGGGGGTGGTAATTTGCGTTACAATCTCAGTTCTCTAATGGGTCCAAGAAAAGTCATTGATTTTTCAGATTGCTCAGCTTAAGTCTCACTGTAAGTGTGGAGTGAGGACTTCTAAGCTCTTTACTTGTCAGAGGTAAAACCGGAAGTCGAATACATGATTTGCAAGCCCCTGCCCCCGGAAAACTTGCTCCACTCAGCCCTGGCTCACGGCGACCTTGGCCATGTGCCCCTGGCTCCCACTGCATCACATCCTGAGCCTTATCCACACAGCTCCGTCCTGGGATCATGCGACTGCAGAATGGCGAACGAAGGCACTTAGATTGTGCGTTCTGTTCACTCACCCCAACCCCAATTACTCCGAAGAGAACTCCTCCACATGGGGTAGGTTTCCAACCCCTCATCAGTGGGCAGAGCTTGTCCTGGGTACAATAACGAGGAGGCAAGTGGACATTTGCGCTCTTCGACTTCGCTTTCAGTGACAGCGCGCAAGACGCTTACCGCTCTCATACTACTTGGGGTCCCCTCACTTTAAACCCCTGCACCGCCCAACAGCTCAAATAATAGTTGGGGTTTAGATTCCTATTAACATGGTTTTTAAAGGCCTCTAAGAGCTCTCCAAGTAAAAAAGAAAATTAAAACGACATTAAAGATGTTTTCAACCGCAAGGTCGCAAGAAAGGGGCATTTTAGAAAGTACAAGACAGATCTTGAGTGTCAAGGTAACGTAATTTTGTCAGCTATATGAGGCATAAAGCGAAGGAATCTTAAGTAATAGAACCTACTTAAGAGTTAAAATAACTGAAAAAAAATATTGAAATATATATAGTATTGCATTAAATAAATGAAGCACTCAGAGGGTAATAGTTGTAAATATTTAGAGGAATGAGTACTTGCTTCAATCTGGGAGTGGTCAGTAATACTGGATACTCTTTGAACATCCTTTTAAGTCTCACTGCTAGCATCTAGGATAATACTAAGGATGAAAGAGAATTCCAGTGAGTAGAGGTGAGAGGTAACCCTGCCTTTAGTATTCTTTATGTTCTCAAAGAATTTCAGACAAACTGGATATGTCAGCTCCATAATTGAGTCCAGGTCTATATATACTAGGGGAGTGAGATGTGTGATGGAGACATCTATTCTATTCAGGTCCCGACAGCCAGTGACAGGGGCATTACATTCTGTCCCCTGACTGCCGGCCAGTCACATAAGTCATTACAGAATTCCGAAGTCTTGGGGTCTTATCTACAAAGGTGTGTGTGGGAGGTATTCGCAGTTCTTATCAACTCATTTTCATTTGTGCGCTCGGTAAATTGATTCAGGGAACCATTTGGAAGAATGTCTTATAGAAATCTTAAGCTATTTTGCCGTTGAAGAAATGTCACCACACTCAAGTCTCTGATAAGACCCAGAGCTTTATTACTTAATTTTTTAAAAATTAAATAACCATATATTTTTATTGCTATCATTACAAATTGTGTTTGGCTCTTTACAGATATATGAATAATTCTGGCTCTGACTTTGGGGGGAGGGTCTCACGAAGTTTATTCTTGTTAAAGAAGAGGTTTAAACTACTGATAGACCAGGGGGAAATTTATTGCTTTGCTCTCTCAAGATCCAGCCTAACTATAAGCCCATCTACGAAATGCTCCTCTAGCATTTTTTGACTCCTATAGCACTTTGCATATTCTCCTGTTGAATCACACCTCCTTCACTGTAACTGGTTTATAGGAAGAAGTGTCCAAGTCCCCAGTTGGACAGTGAACACATTGAGATACAGGAGGGTCTTATTCCCCATTGCACCCCCATGCCTAGCACTGTGTCTAGGAAATAGGAAGCATTCAGTTACTGCTGAATGAATACGCTTGAATGTGTTACTTCCAATTATTTGATTAAATCGGGCAGGTACTTAGCCCTCTCACGTCTTGACCACACATCTGCCTACACTTAGCACAGAAGTGGGAGACATGGAGCTGGGAATGGGCTAGCTGAGGCTGCCCAGTGGTGGGTGCCGGTGTGGATGGCAATGAACCCGCTCCATGAAGTCACACTGGAGCCAGGAAGATCCGGGGTGATAGTTTCTGGGCCACACATTTGCGCTCGATTTTATAGTTTCCTGTCTAACGTTCTAAGTTTCCAAATTTTTCATAGTTACCATCTTTTACTTTTATGGTTCAACAAGGACCAGAAACTTGTTCATTTTCATATAAAATAAAATCATATTTCTAAGGAACAAGGCTTATATTATGGTAACCACTATGAGGCTCTGCCTGCCTTTATCATATCTTCTCCTCTGTCTTAGACTTTGGTAGGTACCATAACCAAAATAAGGATGCAACCTCCCAAGGTGACTATTTTGAGTGGGTTACACTCATTCATTATGTTTCAATTAGAAAAATGGCTATAATATTTTATAATCATACAGTCTGGAAAACAATGTGAAGAAATCACCCTAATACATTTGAAGTAGTAAAAGAACAATGCAAAACAATATTTAAAGTTCTAAATTGATTGGTGATGGCAGTCGTTGTTAAAGAAGTTGAAATTTCAGGACGAATCCTAGGAGATTTGTAATTTCTTCCCTTGGAGCTTTGTGGCATCTCTAGAGGTGTCTGAATGGACAAGCTTCCTCAGACTTGGATCTAAACAGGGAGGTATCACCTGGGTTGTTTTTGTCAGCATTCAACTATTAAACTTGTGATATGAAAAGAGGGGGCCGGGGGAGAATTATATACCTTCCTTGTTACCTGGGAAGACTAGTTTGGTTCCTTGCACAAATCAGGGGTGACACCCTTACCTGAGCTAGGTATAGTTTTAGGACGGACATTACAAGTCATAGAGAGCCAAAGCGGTCCTCCACACTTCCCTTCATTCTTTGCCCAAGGAAATGCTTGCTATGCAACATGCAAATATTACACAGACCGCATCTCAGGCCACAGCCAAAAGCATTTTCATTCCAAGAGTCTCATCGGTAAAACTTTTGAGTTGGCATAGCTTGCTTATCTTGGGGAGCCAATGCATCAGGGGCTGTTTGTATCCCTTAGCCAAAAGGTGGGACTACAAACAGGTGATTACCAAAAGGGAGACCTCTTTTATTACTTCTCTAAAACCAAAATGTCAGGTATGGGTAATATTCAGTCATAATTACATTGTTGCAAAGGGCAGAACCTCTATAGTCATGAATAGCAACATAACCCCAGATGGAAGAATGTTCTGCCAAAATCGTTACTCGCAATTTTGCAAAATAGCCATATCTATATCTATATCTATCTGTCTATATAGCTGTATCTATATATAACTACATATAACTATATTCTAGGCAAGTTGCACCTTGGGATAAGTGATAGGCAAGAGTCATGATTTGCTCTTTGTTTCCACTGAGAAAGGGAAAAAAATCATAATGGAAGGATATTGGGAAGATTCAAGTTTCTTAAAGGGAATTTTACTGAGGGTTCTTTGAGCTCCTGGAACAGCCTCATGGAGACAGATTGTAAATGCATGTAAGTAGTAACTTACATTATGCGCCCATTTTTAGTTTCTGCATTCTTAGCCTTTCTTACTGTTCTGTGATTTTCACACCATCACCATCGACCTGTATGCATAAAGTTAGCTATTCTCAGAAACACGGTATCATTTCCTTCAGGTGGAAGTCCACTAACTCATGACTATTGTGTCATTCTTTTCAACTTAAAATCTTCCCTTTTTTGAAATTGAGGAATTTCCTCTTACCTCTCTTCTTCAACGTTATTCCCTCAATGGATGCAAAGACAAATTGATTCATAATAATCCAAATCCTATCAAAAAGGCAAAGAATACTTCCAAAATTTTATTCCACGCACCACAAAACAAAGCAAGTGGGAAGAGTGAGCGTATCGTGGACTGAGAAGGTGAAAAAAGTTTTACAATAGAGGTAAGTCGTGAGATAAGCCACGTTCGAAAAATTGGGATACAATAAATGGTAAGATCAGTGATTAAGGACAAGATTATTCCTCAAACCTTTTTATAACATAACTTCTTTGTGAGAGACCAGCTACCCCACTCTGAATTAGATCCAAATATATGTTTGCCATTCAACACTGGCCTTTGAAAAATAGCAATGAACGTAAATAATACTGACTTTCTGGGAGAAGAGAAAACACATTGCATCTGTTAAACCTGCCATCTTAATTACGTATAAACACATGCAACGACCAAAAGATTTTCATCTCGTGTGCTAGTCTGCTAAACATTAGCGCACTCTATGCTTGCTGTAGTATGACTTTATGATGTTATATATTAGCTGCGTGTTTATCCCATTGCTTACAAACAGCAGGCTTATTCTAGTTTACAATTTTACTTTTAGCCATTCTGAGCATAGGAATTTTAAAGCTGTTCTTACACACCTATGAAAGAGTTATTGATTAACACCCAATGTCATTGTAGAAATTCTTCTTTTTTGTAAATTCCCAGTTGCCAACAGAGATCAGATTTTAAACACTATTTAGCTTTCCCGCTCACGCTCTCAAGTCCCTGAGAACACAGGATTCCAGTAAGTAGGCTCTCTCACAGTGCAGTTAAGTTCTATCCTCTGCTCAGAATACTCTTTATTGGCATTTGATTCTGGCGGTGCTAATGCATTTAAATAAATCTTCCAAAGGTGAAAAAAAATCTGTTGCTTTATAATGACTGTGTTCTAATTCTTCTACAAGGGATACTATAAGCATTTAGATACTACTGCTACTTTTACAAAAAGACTCAAACTCATTGAATTATTTGTGTGATACAAGTTACAAGTACAGATTCACGGGAGCTATGTCAGCACAAAAACTAAAGAGGAAAAAGCGATCAATTATCCAGTGAAATCCAGCTATGTGGCTGGCTAAAAAAAATCTTCAGTCTCTAAACCTTTCCATAGCTCCTCACCTATTCAATGCTTACTAATTATTTCTCTACTATTTCTAATCTCATATGAGCCACACAAATTTTTAAAAATTTTTATGTAAAGTTGATTATGGAATTATTATTATTCCATAATAAACCATAAATGTATTATGGAATTATTATTAATTCTATAATAGACCATACTACCATTTTTCATGCCAGTTTTTGAAGAATTTAGCTGTTAAGTTGGTTTCCAAGAAACATTTGCTGAAAAGTGAGATAACCTCTGAATTGCATGTAAATCAAGCTGGTAAATCCACACTGAAACATTTAGAAATGAAATAGTTTCTTCATAAAGAGCTTGAGATATAAATCGAACAAGAAAGCTCTATATGCTTGAGCACACACTATCAATGATTTTGCATTACCTCATATGATATATCTTATTTTTTTGGGGGGGGTGGCGTGATGTGACTGGAAAATTTTTGTAATAGGGAAGTAAAGAACATTTTCTTTTCTACTAAACTTTTCCTTCATGCTATCTGAGAGATGGAGAGTTGCAGAAAGAATCATAGAGCAGAACTATAAATCTCAGAAGATCATCTAACACAAGCACCTATAGATGAGGAAACTGAGACCCAGAAAAGCAGTAGTATAATCTGCATGGCAGCTCGCGAAAGGACCAAGAAAATCACAGGGACATTAAAAAAAAACCTATAGAAGCTTTTTGCTTTTTATGCAGGTAAATCTGAACCAGGGCTGAAGGTAAAAGGAAGGAAGGAAGGAAGGAAGGAAGGAAGGAAGGAAGGAAGGAAGGAAGGAAGGAAGGAAGGAAGGAAGTTAGTTGACAGAAATTTTCCATTTCAAAGGTATTAATGGACCAGAAGAATTCTGCTATCTTTCAAGTTACAATTAAAAAGAAAACAAGAAAAGAGAAAAAAAATAAGGATGACCATAGTTATGAACCATGGAAGCTACCTAATTATACCCCGAAATTATGTACTTTCCTAATTCACTTTAAAGTATCAATTAAGATTTTATAAATTAAGTCCCTTTTGTCACACACACAAACACACGAACATACGTGCCAATTAAGAACTTGAGAGAAGAGGTAAAGAAGAAAAGCCTTGAGGAGAGAGCTCTGCCTGGAAGTCTAAAATGATTTTTCCTTTTGATCATATAAGACTATATCTTCTGGAAGCAGCATATCCCAAAAACAGGAAACAGGAGGGAAATAAACCCCCCTTGGGGAGCTTGATTTGCAAAATTGTCATAAAATGGTGTTGCCCACAGCTCTTGGTATACAAATTGTTATGTACTATTATTATACATTGTCTTCAATTGTGACATGTGAACAAATCTTACCTCTGAACAAGTTCAAGTTTCATAAGCATTAGGGTGACATCCCTTACCACCTGTAAAGCCCCGTTTATACTCAACACAATCCTAATGACATGATAGCTACTTAAGAAATATTAGATTGAACTGAATTGATTAAACGCAATTTGTTACTGATAAATAATAATAGTTTTGGAAAGATGGAATCTTAACCCAGAAAAACATCTCACTATTGTATATCATTCTCTCTATAGAGAGATTTCCCCTCTCCCTCGTTCCCTGCTCCTCCCCAGCCCCTAGCCTCAGTGCCGTGGTAGTAATTTTATTTATTCAAATCGATTGAGAAAATTTTATGCATATGTTCAGAAAACCCTTACTGAGACACATCGCCACCACATACCCCTCCTCATCCTCTCCAGAGTCCGGTGTGAGGCACATACACCGGAAAGTGTCGGAATAATTTTAGGAGCATATTTTAAGGCTAGATCAATAAAAGATAGTAAATTAAGATTTCCAAGGTATCTTTGAACTAAGTCGGGGAAGTATTTGGAGACTTGTAGATAGGCATGCAGCGTCTGTGATGAGGGGATAAATTACTATAGGAATAAAAAATTAAAGGGCAATAGAAAACACTGGCCTGGGCTTTGCAGACAGCCTCCTGGGGCTACGAGGAGAGCTAGCCGCACAATGGCAGGTGTGCGCACATGTTTGTCGGGGTTACCTGTGTCTCCCCATGCACCCTTGCATATTTTCATCTTCCCCGAATATTTCATCTTGTTTGCAACAGCAATCACTCTTTTATCTCTACTTAAATATTATACATTCATTGTACAAAAACTCACACTTCACATAGCTATTTAGAAAAAAAATTACACTTGTCTGAAATGTCATCACCTTGATCTGGATTAATAACCACTAGTCATGTGTTCTTTGACCCATTGAATTTGCTCTTTTTTAAATTATTTATTCATGACCTTTGCCTATTTTTCTTGTCCCCCCCCCCCCTTATTAGGTTATAAACACTCTTTGTACGGTACTAATATCAACTGTGTTTGTCAACTGCTTTGCACATATTTTTAGTAATTTTGCCATATCACAGATTCTATTTTTGTAGTATTTATGATTGTGTGTGTTTGGTAATTTTCTATAGAAAAGCTTTTATATTTATAGAGTTTAATGCATCTGTTCTTCCCTTTGTAGCTTCTGGGTATTCTGTTGCAGGAAGACGTGCTTTTTGGAACACTATGGGGCTGGAGGCACCTGATCATTGTAATATTTGCTGTAAGAACTAGAGGAATTCAAAGTTTGCCAGGTGTCCAGATGCATTAATATCCGTTGTTCCTGAATGGTGATGTAAACCTGTATCTAAAATGACAAGAACATCACAAAACCTAGGCTATTTCTCTACTGGCAAGATCCCGCCTCCTCTGAATGTGCGTCCCCAGCAATTGCGCACCCCACGCATGCTCCAGGAAAAAAGAGGGAAAAAAACCCACAAAGGCATGCCATGTGCAATTGTTCTGGAAACGCACCTCGTTTCTGCTCTTTTGCGTGTGTGTTTATGTCTAACTAGATCGGAACCTATCTGCCTACCAGCATCCTCTGCTCTTGGATGTCTCATAGGTGTCTCAAACGTAAAATGCTCCAAAGCAAACTCTTGATTTCCACATCCCTCTAAACTTGCCCCTTTCCTCCAACTTTCTTTATCTCAATAAAGTTTTATTTATTTTGTCCCTCAGGTCAAAAAGCCTGAAGCCACCCATGATTCTTTTTTCTCACACCTCTCAGCCAGACCGTTGGCAAACCTTGTCGACCCTTCTATCCAAACAAGAGTCCACATCTTGCCTCTTCTCACCCTGCCATTTCCACCACCCTAGTGGTGAAATTGGCTATCGTTCTTAAAGAACTATTTTCCTTGATATTCCTTTGCTTTTAACTGTCATGAAATAGCACCTTCATACACACACACACACACACACACACACACACACCCCAATACTTATGTTTGAAATAATCAGAGGTTATCTTCTCAAAATTATGTTCTTTTTCACAATTATGAGATATTTCTAAGATGCCGGTAGAAGATAAATCACATACCCAATAAGGCAATGTCATTTTGCTTTCAACTGCTTTTAATTTGAGGTATCTATATAGAAAATATTTATGTGTGAAAATAGTTATTCATTTAAAAATAGCTTTTCCCTAGAAATAATAAGAATATACCATTACGTGTAAATTTGTAGATCATTTATTTAGGTTTGTATATCATTTATTGATCATTGGACTTGTTGTCAGATAGTAGAGAAGGAACATTTAGATGACATTTATCTTTCTCTATACATGTAGTGCATTATATGTGTAATATAATATATCACATATAGTATGTATAACATATATATGTAAAAACATATTCATATGTATGTGATATATGTAAAAATATATTATTTTGCCTACCACTCTGGTTACATCTACTGGCTTTATCAATGACCATAAACAGTGAAACAATCTGAAATAACTGGATCTCATGAAATATCTTTTAGGTAGGTGTATTATTTAAGGCAGCATTATTTCTACATATATAATATTTCTTATGGACCACATGTTTTTTGGTTAACCCATTAAAACCATTTCTCCCCTTTTTAGTTCTGTGTCATAACGAACTAGTATATCAAGAAGAGACATACTTGATTGATAACTAAGAAGTTACCTAACTGAAGAAAAAAATATACCCAGAGGCTCGCTGTAGTGCTATTGTCAAGGTCTAGAATGGGGGCCTGGCCCAGGAGACCCCTTAAAATAATGCATCGAATGAGGAACTTCTGAGGACCCTGAACTTTGGTGAGCTTACACAAAAGGGATCTAGTGAGTCATGATTAACCAGGGAAATATCTTACAATAATGCACTGTGATTTCCAAGCACACCGTTGTCATTATTTTATGAAGTAAAAAACGTTTTTCTAAACACTCGATGTAATTATTCTCTTTCATTTATTCGAATGGTAAATGACACTATCTAAAACTCATAAAATGGAAATAGCAGCCCCTTTCTTTTCTGTACATTTCTATCTAAATGAAATCTACCCTACCTCAGGGCTTGCGTTCAGTGTGATGTTTTTGTTTAGTCTCAGTGTATAGCCAATACTGTGGGCTTCGACACGACGATTCTGAAAGCATTTATTCATTTTTTTTCTATTTCAATTCTGTTTTAAAAACTTAGAAATATATTTTCTAGGAGGAAAAAAGAAGCATCTCAAAGATTTTTTTTTATTTGTGCTTTTTGCTTAGCATTTTATTTTTTATAAGTAAGCCTCAAAAGAGTGCGTTTTGCTATTGAAAATCTCACACTTCTATGAGTCTTTGCGGTAACGGTAAACAGGGATAGAATGTACCAAGTAACCTAGCAACCATCCAAATTCCATCTGCATTCCTGGCCTGTGCTCTGGTTCTACAGGAAAGAACCCTTCGGTCTAGGAATAGACAAGTAAGAGCTGGAGAAATTGCAGCAAGCAAAGCATTATGTAACACCAGGGTTTTGATTTTTACAGTTGCCTGTTTTTTTTTTTTTTTTTTTTTTTTGCTTTTTTGTTTTTTAAATTCTAGTAAGAGGACCAAAATTTTAATTCAAGTGACTGGAAGAAAAGAGTTGCCATTTCCTGAAGGGAGAGCAAGTTTACGGAGGAGAGGGAATTAAAAGTTCAGTTTCCAACATTTTCATTTTGAAACACCTTAACAGGTGTCTCCTTGGAGAGGAAGATTGTAGTTGGCAGCCAGTTATCAGGCAAGGAGAGGAGCGAAGTGGCCGAGGAGAGGTAAAATGAGCTCTGAGGTGTGCCAACGCTTCAATGTTTCGAGGTCTAATGAGGATGCACTGGCTCAGGAGACTGAAAAGAGGTCCATGACAGGCAGGGACATGCTAGAACCCAAGGGAATTAAGTGCGACAAGCAGAGTGATCAACCGCGCCCAGTTCTGCTAACTGGGAGGCAAGATGACAACAAACAGTCGTTGGCTCTGGCGACGTGGAAGTCGCTGGGGACAGGGACAGGAATTGCTTCGGAGCAGTGGTGAGGACAAAAGCTGGACGGGTGTGCATTCAGGGGAGACCAAAAGGGGAGGCCATCTCTTCGGGGCTTCCTGGCAGAGGGCGAACCCTGGGTAACATAACGGAGACTCTCAATCATGCACTGCCTTTAACCTTGTGATTTGGGGCAAAACTTTTAAAATTAAAGTGCTAAATTATATGATCTTTATCATTCACTAGAATCTACTTTTCTACTCTAGAATCCTTCCTTAATTTAAATATGCTTTCTCAATTTGACTTTATTTTCTTAAATATTTTTTATATTTAAATCTGTCTTCTCTTTCTCTCTCTCTCCCTCCCTCTCTCTCTTTCTCTCCCCTGCCCCACCCCCATCTCTCTCTGTCTCTCTCTAAGTAGCCAAGAAGAAGAGGAAAACTACCATATAACCATTTGTAAGCCAATTAGGAAATATGAGCTAATAGCAGTAAAAAGTTACATGAAAACTGGACAATTTTTAAATTTTTGAAATGAGAAACCATCACACAATTTCCAGTCAGGCCATTCTCTATAATATTGTTAGACTACGTAGCCATCCTTGCATTTAACATTGTTTAACATTGCTATCTTTCTTTCCTTTTTTTTTCCATATATAGAAGCTTTTCTAAAAACTCAAACACACGCCTACTTATAGGATGGCTTTAATGTCATCTACTGATTAATTTTATATTCATAAAGTGCTTTGAGCTCCTCAGGAAATATGTTTAAAATGAATAAGCAAATACCTGGCTATATCTTTTATTTGTTCCAAGATCAAGTGACATTTTTTATCTGATTGAAGAATAAATATTAAATATAGATAATCTCAAATAATTAGGTGCTAGTTTTTATGTCCTCCTTTCACTGATAAAATCCATGGGAACTCTTTGTAGGACCTTAGTTTTTAAAACCAAGCCAAAATATAAATCTATGGTAGATTCTTTCTCAGTTGGGTCCCTCAACCATTCCTTGAGGAGCAGGGAGGTTGGGAAGGAGTCTGTCCCTTGGCCTGTCCTTGCCTCATAGCATCTACCATCCCAGCTGCAAACGATGGCTCACGAGGCTGAAATCCTAGCAACCATCTAGCAACAGGAACTCCTGGAGGAGCTGAGCCAAAAGCCTGGATGATGGGCTGGAACTTATTTCCCATCAGCCTCAGAGCTTAGGACTGAGAGACCCAAACTTGTGGCCACCTGAGCATATCATTTGGTTCTCCTTCAAATCAATGCTCTGTAACATGTGTTCACCCTTCATTTAGCAAAAATACAGACCCTCCTCTCTCCTTAACTGCCCCTGGCAATTTAGCTATGGTCACAGACTTAACACCCCCGAAATTGTGGCCCCATTCTATTTTGAGAATAATGGGCATCTGTTGTGACTTAAACGTGTTTTATTTAGAGTAATAAAGAAATTATTAGTTTCCTTTTTTAAAAATTAGTAGGCTTTTTTTTTTTTTTTAGGTTTTAGCCTTATCAAACTGAGCAGAATGTACAGATAATTTCCATATACCCCCTTCCTCTCCCCTGCCTCCCACAGATTCTTCTATCATTAACATCTTGCATTGGTGTGCTACACTTGTTATAACTGATAAACTAATATTAATACAGTGTGGTTACCCAAGGTCCATAGTTTATATTAGGGTTCGCTCTTTGTATTGTGCATTATATGGGTTTTGACAAATGCATACTGTCAAGTATCCATCATTACAGTACTGTACAGAGTGGTTTTGCTACCCTAAAAATTAATGTCCGTAACTTTTCCTTTTTAAATAGTTTATCCAAGTATTTCTTACAGAAGATATCCATCTCATCCCCTTTTCAGTGATGTTTCGTTACCTGGAAGGTGTTTTAACATCCCTTCCAGAGGGCCAACTGCCTTTCTGGTCATCATAATCAGACGCTCGCTATGGGGATGGTAAAATTGTTCATTTTTGTTTCAATCTTCCCGAGATAGGATTGCAAAAGTTATGGCTAGCAAGGGAGACAGTGACTAAATATATCTAGTGTTCATACCTGATGTCAAACAGAGGCGAAAATGATGAAGTACAAAACTCAGTGGAGAGTTCCCGGCCTGCTAAATTTGCATAAACATGAAACAGAAGACAGGAAAAGAGGTGATGCCGGCATTAAGGCAAGGTCAAGTGACACATCAAATGCTGGTTTCTTTATACTAAGTTCTCTCGAAGAAGAGTGAGTTTCTTCCTGAAGCAAGTGCAAGTTTCCTGTCTTTGAGAGAGACTTAAATGCAAATCATCTGCTACGATTGTATGCAGGACATGAGTCGGCTTGTTATAAGACATGTAAGTCTAAAGATAATGGGAGGGCAGATCGGATGCTCGGAGTACACAAGAGTTGCCCAAATGACTCAAGCCTGGGCGGAATTCTGCAACTCACGTTTTGAGCATACTGTGCTTATAGAAAAAAGGAAAAAAGTGTGAGCTGAAATATTGGGGTTGGAAAAGATCAATACAACTCGAGCTTTTCAGATCAATGGAAAATTAACAGCACAAAGGAGAGACAATGCAGTGACCTGGAAAGATGACATTTAGACCCAGAGCTAAATTCCAACCTAACCCCTGTCACTTAGCAGCTCTGTGACCTTGCTGAGCTTACAAAACCTTAGGACCTCTAAATTTCTCCATCTATAAAATGAAGCAAATTATTTTTGCAATCAAGTTTGACCAGCATTATAGAGGACTTGATTCACAGTAGGTTAGGACAAAAATTTGAACCACTATTTTCTTTCCTATGGCATAGCCTCTTAAGGAAATTGATATTTTTTAATTGAACTCCTTTTCTTTCTCTAGAAAAGCTTTATCACTGAATTATCTATCTCAGAGCACAGTATGCTTTGTGTCGGCTGATTGTTCATTGTAATTTAACGAAAAATGTCTCTACCTTTTTAATTTGATTGAATTATTCTATTACTATGAATAGACAGTCTGCAGAGGAATAACCATTCGTCTGCCATCAGCAGAAATGAGTTTCACCTCACAAACTTAAATTATCTGTTGGACTTCTTTTTCATGAACAGTCTTTTTTAAAAAAAAAATTGATGATAGCACAAGTACAGTAACTTTTTCTAAGCCAACATGACGGTGGATTTAAAATATAGATGATTATCCTTTCAGAGAAAGAAAAAGCAAGTAACACAGTCTTGTTTCAGCCAGCTTGTCTTTCTATAGGAAAATGGCTGGGAATATAACCTTACACAGCGGCGGTGCTGAAGGGAAATGTAATACATAGCAATGAGTCTTCCCAGGATACAGATAAGCATGGACGAAATCTACTTAGAGTACATTTTTTTACTGTCAGTTTTTCAGTCCCTTTATCCTAATGGGAGTTGTTCTGAACTTTAATTTCCCACATATACAATGAAGTTTAGAAAGATCAGAAAATCCAAGAGAAGCTTCAGAAAAAAACCAAAACAAAACTGTTTCTTCTTTAGCAGCAAATGTTTTATGTAAAACAAGACACTTAAGAGGAGAACATTTATGATGTATCAGTTTGTTCAAAGACAGAACATTAATTTTTAATCATTTTTCTGACTTCGATCAAAGCATACTTTAACATTATTTTAAACTCTGTTTTTAATTTA
Organism: Rousettus aegyptiacus; assembly: GCF_014176215.1. Lineage (NCBI taxonomy): Eukaryota > Metazoa > Chordata > Mammalia > Chiroptera > Pteropodidae > Rousettus > Rousettus aegyptiacus. Next base: position 87,144,299 of record NW_023416285.1, on the reverse strand, counting down.
GCTATTATAATATTGTCATTAATGAGCCCCAAATCAAACACTTTTCTGTATGTGGACAAACTATCTGCAAATTAGCCCATCACCAGAGTCTGTTTGCAGATATAGCCAATCAAGCATTTAGAATTTTTCTCATGGTCACCTTTGTTTTTCTAACTTTAATAGATCTAATACAACTAAATGAGAGATATCACAACCAAGCCCCTGGACAAATGCTTACACTTCCTTATTTCAATTATGGTGTCTTATCAGTGTGGTGACTGAGGGACAGAGAAAGACTGGCACTAGGTATGAGGAAGAAAGACATTTACAAGACTCCTACTTAAGGATCTTATTAGAATTTCAACCCTTGTTCCAATTTTGGCACTTGAAAATAGATAGCGCATCATTCACTTGAGAAATAAATCATAATTGAGCACCTATTATGTGCCAAGACTATCGAAGGCACTGAGGATACAGCAGTGAACCAAACGGAAAAGGTCTCTGTCCTCAGGAGGCTTCCACTCTAACAGAACCTAGAGAAGAACATCAACACATAAACATAAAACCTATTTCAGAGAATGGCAGGTTCTTAGCAGACAGATAAAGAGGGGAAGGGCATAAAGTGATGGAATGTGCTCTTTTAGGTACGGTGGCAGGGAACACTGTTTGAGGAGGAAACCTTTGGAAGAAGCAAATGAATGAAGTGAAGAAATGAGTTATGTGCATATCTGAGAGAAGAGCATAGTGGGCAGAATGAACAGCAAGGACCAAGATGCTGAGGTAGGAACATGCTTGGGCTATCCTTCGAGCCTCTGGAAGGCCAGCATAGCTTAGCCAAAGTGAACAAGGGGAAGTAGGTATTATGATCCATGGTAAAGAGTTCTGATTTTACCCTATGATGGAAAGCCTTGGAATTCAAGCTGGCAGTGACTTGCTCTGATTTCAAGGTTAAAAATAAGTGTGTTTTACTGCCATGTGGAGACTAGACCATGGAGGAGCCAGAGAGAAGGTAGGAAAAAAGTTGGAGGCTTTTGCAATAGTCCAGAAAATATTGGCGGAATTCAAAGCCATGTGACTATCTGTGGTCACCCAGGAAGTGAGTAGTGGTAGGAATAGTCATCGGCCTGAAGAATTAGCCTTACGGGGAGAAGATTTTTTTTTTCTGTGTCCCCAATGTGAAGGCCTTTACTGGAACATTCCCAGAGAAAAGACTACAGCCTTAGAAATCCATAGTCACCAGGAGGATGCATGTCTGTAAACAGCGGTCATTCTTCAGAGGGGAAATGGGGTTGATAATGTAATAACCAAAGTTCTTCTCATTGTCTAAGTACATAGAGAGTGGAGAGTGCTCTGGATGGCATGGATGGAATCCAGGCACACTCATTCCCGGAGCCTCCGTTTCCTCGTTTATAAAATCCAGTAGTTGTAAAAACTCTCTGAGTTTTCTTCATGTTTTAAAAGTCGATTCTCATATTTTACTATTTTCTAACTATATTTTATGATAGACTACTTCTAATATATTTTACTTTCTTGATATGTGTGTGTGTGTGTGTGTGCACGCACACGTGTATATGTGTATGGATGTATATATATACAGAGAGACAGAGAAATACAAGTTTTAGAACTAAAGTTCGGTCCAACCAAGTGCCGTTCAGAATTCATATGCCGTTATTAGTCTTATATTCACACTGAAAATTGTTTTCTTCTTCCATCTTCTGATCTTCTGGACAGTAATGCTATCAGGATAATTCAATTGATCAATAAACTTGCATTTACTGAAGCAGAGTTAAGTCCAGAATTTCAGAAATTCCACTATCGGTTACTACGTGCTGTTTTCCTAAGACTGAACGAGTGCCCTTCCTCTATAGATTCTAACTTGTGCAATATGCACTCTGCCATCTTTCATTTTATCAAACACTGTAAACACATGGAATTAAATGTGCTGCCCCAAAGCATGCTACCCTATGCAGGATCCATACTGAGCCATCAGGACAAGTGAGAGCATTGTATTATAATTTTCTACCCTAGTTCATTGCTACGTGTTAATTCAAAGTTTCCCGAGGCCATAGGGAGAAGATGACAGAGGAATTAGTCAAGTAAGTTAAATCATAATGACAAAAAATTTAAAATTCCTACAACCACAAGGTATTGATCTTTTTTAAACTCTTACACTTTACAAAGCCTATTTAAGGAGGAATGCATAAAAGATGGTTTGTTTAAAAGAATTTCCTAAACCAGCTAGAATATTTATATAAAAATTAGAGTTTTTTTTCTTTTTTTTACTTAGTCCCTATCTTAGGCTATTTGACGTGCATCTCACGCACACACGTCTTCACAGTTATGCAATACATTTACCTAAAAGGGATCATGACCTAAATATACAAAAAAAAAAAAAAAAAGATGTACTTTTGGAAAAAAAGAGAATACATTTATACAATGAAATAATAGGCAGTTATTAAAAATCAAACTTTGAAGATTATTTCATGATCTAGGGAAATGCTCCTGAAAATATTAAGTAAAAAAGAAGTGTACAGAAGGGATATGACTTCAACGTTTTTACAAAGAAACATATTTTAAATTACTAGTGATTTTAAAAAGGCCGAAAGGAAATGTTGATTCTCTAAATGATGGAATTAGAAGTTATTTTTACTTTATTTTTATTATTTATGATAACAGGCATGTGTTTTATATTGAGAAAAAATGTTATTTTGGATAGATTAGAAATGTGAAATCAGATGTTAAAATTATGCTGTATATTTAATATGGAGATAACAGAATCTCATTTGCCTTTTTAATATTGCCGTAATTTTATGATCACCTGTGTACCTGGTATCCAGCAGCTTTTCATGTATAATCTTAAGATTATTTCCACAGAACTCTGATTTGGGGAGGGTCAGCTGTTCTTTTTACATAGGTCTAAATACAGCTTAACACTGTTAAAGAAAAATTGGTCAATGATACTTGTAACAAGACAGTAAGGAAGATTTTACTTGGGGAGGCTTTGCGATGGGCATGGGGACCACTGAAATGGGGGCTTGCTGTTGTGGGAGAGACTGGACTCGGTTCCAAATACAACACAGCCAAGTGGGAATTGATAGCCAAAGAGCGAGTGAGCATTGGTGGATGGAAAATCGCTAAGAGGAAACATGAAGGCTAGAGAGGATTCTGGCTAAACTGGCCTGAAGGGATTCTTGCTGAAGACAGGCCAAGCAAGAGCGGTCACCTGGGGGATTGTGACGAACAAAGAACCGTGTCAGATATCGAGGGTGATCAGATGGGAGATTCTAGCTAAACCATCGTAATAGGACTCTTGCTAAAATTGTAAAATGCAGAGACAGAAGAGTCTAAAAGTTGAGGCTGAATTGAAAAACTCAGGGGAGCCCGAGCAGAGTTTGGTCAAGGAGAGAATCTTTGTAAACACAAATTGAGAAAGTCCATACAATTTAAATGGCATGAATTCTGGAACCTAGTATATATCTCAAAGTTTTGTTTTATATTCATTCATTTGGACCAAGTGATTTCCGTGTTTGGAATGTACAAATTAGAATGTTTAAATTAATCCAGGTGTGAAACCAGCTCTTTAGAAACTGAAGAGCGAATGTGTAAATAACAATTCACCATAACGCATATTTCACATTAATTCATAAAACATAATATGCAGCAGGTGTCCATATCATATATAAGTATTGTTTCATGATTGTTAATTGAAGCAGAGATTAACTTTACCTCTGATTTTACTTTTATTCTAAGAGACAGAATAATTTTTGCGCCTGGTTATGCTCAGACACGAAAATCTATGCATTGAGATGTAAACAATCCAAACACAGTAAGAAGAAGTTAGGAAGGATGACACAGAGTCTATTTTAAATGCTAACGAGTAAAACAGATTTTTATAAGCTGAAATATGTAAGCCTCCAATTTTCCCTTTCGTGTTTAATTTTGCAAGATTTTGACACTAAATGACCATCAATTTTATCTTTTCATACATTTAATTAATTAAAGTATCTGTTTTATGATGTTAGGTCTTCTTTTCACATTTTACATTCCCAAAGGGGGAGAACTATGTCTGCTTCATTTGAATCTATAATACCTGAAATAATGTCACTTGATTGCAATTGTAAAGATGACAAGGATCGTGATAAGCCTGCTGCTGCAATTCAGAAAAGAGAAAAGCCTCAAAAATACCCATCCCACAAGCTTAAAACACAGTTTTGCTGAGACGACATATTATCGGCTCAAAGAAGCTGTAGCCACTTTTCAGAAAGGCCCCGAATAATTGTAAAAGCATAGACAAAAACAAGAGGTACTAATGTATTCACTCCAGGTGGCTTTTCAGCAATGCATTAATTCTTGAACATGAATATAAATAAAGTTAAATTCATCCCAATCTATCATAGCACTTCTTTGACAACATAGAAGTCAACCAAATAAATCAGAATAATAGGATTTTGACAAAACAAGACATTTATCTATTTCCAGAGAAACATATTGGTCACACAACTTATAAATTGCCAATAGAGCTTCTCCATCCATCACCAAGATTCTCATCTAATGACAGGGGAATAATCGCCATACCTCTATCATATCATGCAATCTTTTGATATGTCAGGAAGTGAAGCAATATGTAAATTCAGCCTTCCAAGTGTGGACGACACCTGTGGGGTGGTTTTTTTTGTTTTTTTTTTTTTTTTAACTAACAGCATCTGAATTCTCTCTGAATAAGCGTGGAATGTTTGTCTGTAATTGTTCTATGGCTTCAGACAGCCTTCCACCGAAGGGGTGAATTTTTAATTTTGGACCTTCCTACAACCTATCATAGCCTTTTCCCCACTAACATACCTCAAAAAAATGTGCTTCCTAAGATTTTTCTAAAAATCACAGTGGATCAAGGGGTCCAGATTTAGTTCCAACTCATTGCATCTCTTCAGCTTAAAAACGGAATTTTTTCTAATCTGAAATCTGTAGGCACCGACCAGCCTTGAATATGGATATTTTAATAGATGAATTGGGAAGCCATTCCCAAATTTTACATGTATATATATTTATACCCATATAATAAATATAAATGTACATATGATAAGATCATGTGTGTGTGTGTGTGTGTGTGTGTGTGTGTGTGTGTGTGTAAATATAAGCTTGTCTAGACTGAAAGAGTGAAACTCAGCTTATGTCGAATGAAAAAGGAACCCTGCTATTAACCAGGGAGAGACAGACATACCAAACCAGCTGTGTAACCAACAGCAACGTCGTCTCTCCCAAGACCATGAAACAGTCGTAAAATGCCATAACCACTCTCTTTTTGAGTGACTACTGCTGAATGTCACCAGCGACATTCTCAGGCCCACTTTGCTGTTACCCAATTGCTAAACCTCCCTTGCCTCAGGACTGCACATCATAATCCCCAGTCGGTCTTCATTTAACCTAATCCTGCCTCAAAAGCAGTGAGGAATTGAGAACCGATCCCCACTGGCTTCCATCGAACCCCCCTCAGAAGCCTTCAGTGAGAAGTCACACCTGGTAAAAGACACTTTCTCTCATCGAGCAGCGTTTCTGGGCTCCTCCGGAGGGCCTGCCCTCTGTGTATCAATAAATCTGATTTTGGCAGGCTATGGGTTCTGCCCTGGTGATTAAGTTTCACAGGTTAGAAGTGTTACTGAGGGTTCTCTGAGCCCTTCCTCGTCATGCACCAAGGCCCTAACCCCATAATAATGTGCATGTTTGAGCCACCTTGAATCTCACCTACTCTAGACTTCTCTGTCCCCTGTGAAATGGGTTTTGCACTGAACCAGGGGTTTGATGATTATTTTGGCCCTTTGGCGTCAAGTTTATTATTTGTCTCCCAAGATTCGGGGGTTGTAAATCTGACTTTGTGAGACTACAGGTTTGTTCTTGGTGGTCTAGGAAAAAAAAAATATCTATAGCTATATAAAAAATATGTATAAATATATATATAATTATTTCTTCAGTTCAAAGACAAAGACAGACTTTTTTTGAGATTAAGTTACATTGAAAGTACAGATTTATATATTAACTTTCTAGTTTAATTTTAGTTATTTAGTTATTCGTGCTAACTTCTAATATACTTATTATGATGATTTTGCCGCTACAATGAACTCCCAATAATCACAAATAAGCTAGAATAAAGAATATACATGTATGTAAGAATGGATATAAATAGAAAGAAGAACTAGAGAATTTATGCGATGGGTATATGAACCCCTCTTGGAAAATTACTTTTCAGAGAATATAACTTTTTCTGAGACTTCTTGATCACCTTCATAAAAATAATTTTACAGCTCTTTTATGACTGATTATATGAGTGGATTCATCTTGCCCCTTTTATTCACCAAATAACTTCCTTTATAAAAACAAAATCAGACAAGAACAGAGAAGACTTGGGCCGATGAGCAGACTCCTTTTCCTTTCTCGAACCCTCTGATAATCTGCGCTGCTATTTTAAGATCCATTTTCATTCTACAACTGGCTGGAGCATGAAATGAACTAAAGTAAACGGAATTGAATGGAACCGAACTAAACTGATGAAATAATGTGACTTTCGGTATACTTTACGCCTTAAGGACAAAACAGATGCCTCGCTCATCTTTCTCCCAGAGGTCCCCAAGCTGTGATCAACCCACACGAGACTCTCGGTGTGTGACTGTTGTGTTTCACTAACAGCCATCCACTCCTCACTACATAATCCCTCTGATTTTATCAGGGCTGAAAATATCCTGAATTACATTTAGAGATATATTTTGCTAATTGCCAGAGCACATAACTTTATTCGAACATATCCTTTCCTGCAATCAGATGTGAGAAAACTGAATTTAAGAAACAAGCCAAGAAAGAAATGAACTTGAATTCTCAGCACCAATTTTCCCTTGATTTACCTGGTTTCCCTCTCCTCATCCCATTGACCATTTCTTCTATTTTTATCCCCATAATTTGTCTAGTATTTATTGAATGTTTGTTACAGGCCAATCAAAGCGCTAAGCACTTTCCATGTATAATCACAGCATGATCTTCACAGCAGTTTATAGAGGAGGAAACAGACTTGCCTAAGGCCACCCCAACAGTCAGTTTTGGACCATGTCCTGTTCAAATCTAATCTTGATTCTCCGAATCCATATCATTATTTACTGCAATGGTGAAATCTGGAGTAGACGCGATGCTGTTAGTGCACGAACTAGCCACAGATTTTCCAAGAACTAAATAGGAACTCTCAAAGAACCCGACACGTCCCTTAGCACTATTTCTGCTGCCTCCTTTGTCCTCACTGCCCAAAAGCTCTCCCAGCACCTGAGGTCAACCCCCTCCTCATCCTCCATCCAGCTACATTTCTCTTACCTTGTTCCTGGCAGCTCAGGACTGACTTAAAATTATATAGGAGAAATTACTTCATAATTCCCAAGACGAGAGTTAGTACATTAGGCAGTCTATCACCAGATTTAAAGTTTAGTAATTTCTCAAATCAAAATTGGACAAGGGGGAGTCTCAGGGCCATTTGCACAAGGATCGCTTCAAATATCTGAGAAGACAGGATGGATGCTTGTCAGTAACCTCCCTCTGGATGCTTGACGCGCTTAGGCCTGATATATACAAAGATGCTTATAAATATACAAACTTTTTTGAGGTTATATACAACCCGCATATAAAGTTACATCTGAGTTTTATGACATTTAAAGTGTTCTTTTTTTCTCTTGTTTTCTTGGTTGCTATCAACTCAGCACATTTCTACTTGAGAATCATTAGATAATGAATTTATATTTAGGAAGAGAAAATCCTTTCACTTGAGAAGGGCGCAGATGTTGGTGTTCCAAAGTGCCAAATACCAGATGTGGGTGCTGAACCCTCAGTTTCACGGCAGGATCCACTATCTGAAGACGCTCCTTGAAGACAAGGCTTTCTGAAGACTCAGTTATTCGGAACAATCGTTGCCATTTTCACGTAGCAGATAGGCAAATCATTCTTTCATCATAAACCTTTTTTGTTGGGAAACAGCTTACTCGAATTCTGGGTAGCATGTTTACTTTAATGTTCTTTTCCACAGAAATCCATTCAAAATAACTCCACACTCTTGGCAGTTTAGCTAAAAGATGAATGTCAGACTTCTTTAAAAAGAAAATTATTTGGACAGAATTCTGACTGAACAGCATGTGATTTATTTTTATTTTTTTATTTTTTTTTGTTTTTTTAATATTGCTTTTATTTTCAGTTTGGGTTTTGTTGTCATCAGCTATAAACGCACATAGTCGAATTAATAAAAGTCTTTTTAAAGACACGAGAAAGAACAGGGCCCTGACCCGCTGCCCAACGCATGAGCACAGTTCCCACTCTCTGATTTATAGTTTTCTTCTTATTGTTGTTCACATTTTCCTCCATAACTCTAAATAGCTTGTACTGTGCCTTTTAATATTGTTTTCAGAATAATGTATACATTTCTCTCTATAGAAGATGAAGATTCATTCACTTTCCCTCAACCTGACCAACTTCCATTATCACCTTATACTAAGTGTAGTTTGATTCCTAGTTGATTGTTACCTTATTTATGTAAATACTGTGCCATATGTTAATCTATAACAACTTTTCTGGTTGTGCAATGTTTTTATTTTACCTGGAGTCAATAATTGCCACATTTTTGTTTGCTTAGTTGTGCAGTACTCATGGCTAATTCATCTGCAAGTTTTATCTCAAGTGTCTAAACTTCCTCTTGGAAGTTTCAGGTATGTCAAGTACTCTTATTAAGTTCACCTTAATAAGACGTTTCCTCTGACATCTGCACTGGTTTCTTCCAAGGCCATCTCCTCAGCTGGCTCTTTCTTAACCACTCACTTAAGGTTGGATTCCTTGCCTTGAATCCTGTATCGTCCGTATTGTTGGTTCAGTTCGTTTGTTGGTGGAGCCTATTCTCAATAGCATCCTGAAAGAGCATGTGTGTGGGAAGCAAATTTGACAGTTTTGGTCTGAAAGATATATTCTTGATTGTTAATCATTTTTCCTTCGGGGTATGTAAGGTATTACTGAGGACTTCTTACTTCCAATACTGTTTTTGAGAAGTCTAAAGCCATTCTGTTTCCCAATTTCTTGCATGAATTCTCCTTCTGGATGCTTTTGGGTACTTCTCTTTGCTCCAGTATCTGAAATTCACATTTATGCGTTTGGTGTATTTCTATGTTTATAGATTATGCTACATAGTCAATGGGGCCTTTTCATCTGCAAACTCACGTTCCACAATTCTGGGTAATTTCTCGAATTTTCTGCTTCGATAATGTCTTCTCTCCCCTTGTCTTTTTTCCATGTTATTCAGATGTTATAATTTACAGATTATTCTTGAATTTTTATGTTTTCTCTTTCTATTTTTCTCTTGTATCTCCTGTTGAATATTTCATTTTTATCATATTTTTATTTCCTGGAGCTTTCTTTTTCGTTGTTGCTGTTGGCGATTGTTCTGTTTATACAGAATTTGCTTTTACTGCATAGATTTCTGCTCTTATCTTTCTGTTAAAATAAGCATTTTTTTTCCCTCCCTGGACAAGTTGCTTTTCTCTGTGTGTCTATTTTGCTCTCATTCTTTCTTACTAGACACCTTCCTCAGATAACCAGTGATCTCGAAGAGCTTACATTTAAAAAACAAAACCTGATTAGAAAATCCATGCATGCTGATGAAGCTTATCACCTGTGAACTGTGACCTTCATTTCATCTGCTGGACCTTTTTATTTAAAAAATCCTAACAGCAGGGCTTTTTGTTTGTTTGTTTTTGCACACCCCCCCCACCATCCCCCCCTTGGCTAGTCAGATTGCCCAGAGAAGATTCTTCTACCTACCTTGAGGCTAAAGCCTGATCCTCTGTTTGGGGAGCCAATTCGGGAAAGAGTTCAGGTGTCTCAAAACCTATTATGTAAACTTCCACTCAACTCTTCTGAAAGGCTTCCAGCCCCAAATTATCTGTTCCACCCAGGGTCCTAGCATAAACTGATGGTAATTCCAATTAGGATAACTTTAAAATGGTTTGATAAAAGAATGCAAAGTGTATAAACTGTGTAAGAAAACTCCCAGACAGAGTGCTGAATCTCTTGTTACCAGCTGTAGGCCCAAAGGATTAGGGAGGAGGGGCTTACTAGAACCTAGAAGGAGGTAGTCCCGTAGAGAGGTCAACTTCCGAGGAACTTTGACCTTCAGTAGAGAGAGGAAGTCTTCCCAAGGCGACCTCCCAGATAGGGAAATTGGAGAATAAATGCCTTTACTTTCTTCTGATTTCCTGTCAGGGCTCTCCACTGGCCAAACCCAATGGAAAGTCAAAGAATAAGGGGTCCTTTACTTTAACCCAGGGTCCTTTACTTTAACCCATACAGGTCAGCCTCCTGGGGCAAAGGAAGGGCAGGAAAGGTGGAGAATGTAACTATAGGGTGCGCATGAGAGGTATCTAGCACATCTCTAAAGAAGAACTCCAGAGAATAATCGAGGTACAAATGGCAAATAAAAATTGTATACATTTAAACCCTACAACACTATAAATCGATCTATGTAGACACTGTGAAATGATTACCACAATCAAGTTAATTAACACATCCATCATCTCACATAGTTACAATTGTTTTGTCTGTGGTCAGAACACTCAAGATTTATTTTCTTAGCAAATTTTAAGTATGCCGTGTTATTCTCTGAGTCACTATGCTGTGCATTACATCCCAAGAACTTATTTATCTTATAACTGAAAGCTTATAGCTTTTGGCCAACATATACCCATTTCCCCTGTACCTAAGCCCCTGGCAAACATCGTTCTACTCTCTGCTTCTATGAGTTTGACATTTTTAGATTTCACTTATTCATCAGATTGCATGGGCCATATTTGTCTTTCTCTGACTGGCTTATTTCACTTAGCATACTGTCCTCCGGATTCATTCATGTCACCACAAATGGTAGGATTTCCTTCTCTTTTTGACTAAATAATATTCCATTCTACATATATGCCACATTTTCTTTATTCATTTTTCCATTAATGGACACTTAGTACATTTCAATATCTTGGTTATTATTATGAATAACACTGCAGTAAATATGGGGTTGCAGATACCCCTTTGAGCTCCTGATCTCAGTTACTTTGGATATTATTCAGAAGTAGGGTTGTTGGATTATAAGGTAGTTCTAGTTTTTTGTTATTCTGGTTTTTTTTTTTTGAAACTTCATGCTGCTTTCCATAATGGCTGTACCAATTTACATCTCAATCGACAGTGCACAAGGGTTCTTTTTTTTTCTCTATACCCTCGCCAGCACTTGCTATTTCTTGTCATTTCCACAGTAGCCGTCATAACAGGTGTGAGGTGATGTCTCATTATGGTTTTGATTTGCATTTCCCTGATGATTAGTGATATTGAGCACCTGTTTATACAGCCGTTGGTCTTTTGGATGCCTTCTTTGGAAAAAAATGTCTATTTGGATCCTCCATTGATTTTTTAATCAGATTGTCATTTCGCTATTGAATTGTATGAGTCGTATATATTTTTTTGGATTTTAACTCCTTATCAGACATGCGGTTTGTTTCTTAAAATCATGAATGCTGTCCAAAATTTTGCAATTAACACCACGAGGCTCATGGGGAAATGAGGCTATAGGAACAACACTCAGAACATTTTTCAGTGACACATCAAAAAAGATAAACCCTGATTAAAAAAAAAAAAAACAGGAGCACAATTTTACATATGATAAGTGGTTAAGAGATATACAAGTACTATGACAAATATCACGCTTTATCCTCAAAAGATCAGCATTTTCTAGAGGACGTGAGTGAGCATCACAGGTGTGGCGTTTAGTGAGCAGTTATGAAGGTGGATGGACGGTCAGCTGAAACGGGAGAAACACTACACCACCAGGTGTGGATGAGTGTGACTTACAACACAGGGCCACGAGGTTGCCAGGGGGTGTTTGACGTGTGTGTGCTCAGCTGGTGCGACTTCCTGCTTTCACCTGGTGTTTCTTGCGAATGAAACAGCACAAGCACACACAAAATTCTCGTGTTTCAATTGTTCCCTAATATCATATTCCATACATCATCTAAGAACACAGTCAGGTTTTGAGAACAAGCGTTGGAACTGACCACATTCTCCTCCAACCTAAGCACGCAGACCTCCTCTCAGTCCTCCAGTTTCTCTTTACCTCTGATTCTGCACACAAGCTGAAGACTCATCTGACTGTCCTTGAACCCTCCTTTTTAGATTTGGTGACGGAGAAGGAGGAAGTTGAAACTTCATAGTGTGCAAGAAGAGAGAAAAGGCTAAGTGCCATCATCTAATAATAATTTTTACTCAAAAAATATTTTAATAAAAATTTTTAAATTTTTTAAAAAAATTATATTTAAACATTTTAATTTTAGACATAAAATAAAATGACCTCACTAGTCTCTAATTCCATTAAGGAGAAAATCGTGTTTTTTCTCTTTTTATCTCCAGTAAATTGTACAGTACTTGGCACATAGTAGGTGCCCAATGGTATTTGATGATTTCATGAATGTACATTCCATTAGAATAATAGTTATATCATCTTCGAGTGTCTTTAATATCCTGCTTCAGACTCTATAAATAGGAAAATAAGCTTAAAAAGGAATAAACTAATATAAAGACAGTTGGTAGCAATGTCTTAACACCAAAACACCTAATGACATATATATAGTTATGATATATAATATATATTGATATATATATTACATACATATATATTTGATACATATATTACATATTTATATGAGAGAGATATATATTTATTTATATCTCATAAAACTTTGGAGCACAAGGATCTATTCTGCTTTTTCACAGGATGAAGGAGGGAGGGTTATATCATCGGAAGACCTTCGGCAGGACTTGAGAAAATGTGCTATGTAAATGACAGACTCTAAAGTATCAGGCCCAAAGAGCCTGTCATTACTTTATTTCTGTGGCAGAAATTTATGGCCTAAAGTTACTACCAAATATGCAAAAATAAAGTTCCTGCTTAGACTGATTTGTGTCCCAAATCTTCATCGCATCCTCAAGAACCAAAAAGATACTTAGTTGCTTTGCAAGAATTTAAGAAGTATGTGGCAGTTTCTAAGGTGGAAAAGAACAAGCAAACTAGCTAAGCCAAGGAGGTTTTCCAGGAAGAATTTTCTGTGATGTTCTTCATCCAAAGCACTAAACAGAAATAGCACATTCAGATGTTTCTCTCAAGAAACACCTATTTAGTTTGGTAACTAAGCTGTCGAATTCCCTGTAGTTCATAATATTTACTTGTATGTTTAAAGATGCTTCTAATGGGAAGATTATTAGAGAGTCAGCAGATTCTTTACATGAAAATAAGCTAGATTTAAAAATAGTAAATGGCCTATTTTCATGTTTAAGGCCCATCACCTAATAATAATTTTTGATGATGAAATTATAATGTTACAAAATAAAATAGAATATATTTGGAGAAATGCATTGACAGATACTTTAGAAAAATCAAAAATCTATTGACGAGTTATTATTTCAAAGAAATTTGTAATAAAATCAGTTAAATGGGAATCAAAACATATGCCAGTCATTATTCACCAATTACAAGACTTACGAGGGTCACTAAATGCCTTTGTTTATAAAAGAAATGATTAAATACAACCATTTTTATTAAACTGTGGATTCAAATTAAGATAAAAGCATTATACGGTGCACAATTCCCAAAAAGGTCAGTTAGATTTCAAAATACTTAATGGAGAACAGGAAGTACAAGCAGGATGAAAGCGCCCCTAAAAATATGGATTTCGTTTCAGTAAAAACTGGCACTATAAAAAATTAAGGCACAAATTAGAAGACATTCTAGTTATGTCCTACCAGAAATAACAGGCATTCTGCCTGCTACTACCCAGCTTTTAAGCCAGAGAGCATTAATTTAATCATTCGACTGAAGAGTCATAAGGTTTAATACACATCTGTTCTTTGCTATGAGGTATAGGCATGGCATACAGTTTCTGTCTTCTAAGAGCTTACAATCTAAATAGGAAGAAATAAGATCAACGGTACAAGGATTAAATATAAAACAACTGCTCAGGAGACATCACAAAGCAATGCATTGTTATTTACAATGTGTGTGATCACAATCTTTGCCTTTCTTTTGGGAAGGTATATATGAAATTCAATTATTTTTACAGTTAACTCAATACTGAGTACTGAATTATCATGCTCGCACTACAAGTATTAACTTATTACGATATGAGATTAAGAACATAACCAGACTTGGTAACACAAATAACTCAGTAAAAAGAAAGAAACCCTTTTTTTCTGAGTCATAAAAACCCTCCAAGGAATTCATGTTTCTTTTGGAAGGATGAATTTTCAGAAGGCTTAATAAAGAACTTCCAAATTGATTTTGAATAAAAAGCAAAAATATTTTAATGCAGTAATTAAATGCTAATCACTGAGAAAAGAGATGAGTCAGCATTCCTTCAGGCTTTGCGAAGAACTTGCTTGTATGTAGCCAACAAGGAAAATTAGTTACAATAGATAAAATCGTTTGGGTTGATTCCTTTATTCTCAGCCCCTAACTGCTTCTCTCTCTCTGGATTCCTCACTCTAGAGAAGAGCCTTTCATCGCCCCAAATGCCCATGCTCCTCAAAACTTTGTCCCCCGCTATTCCTCTGAAACTGCTATCAAAAGTCATTAATGGCTGTCTCGCATTGCTACATTCAAAGGCCAGTTCTCACTCATCGCACTTGACCTCCCGGCAGCCTTTGCACGGTTGACCATCCCGTCCTCTATAATGCACTCTCTCCAGCTGACAGCATGTGCACTCGGTTCTTCCCTACCTCGGTGGTTCCTTTGCTAGCTCTTCCTCTTTCCCCTTTTTCTGAACGTTGGATTGACCAAGGGGTCTGTCTTTGACCTCCTTTCTCTTTGCTTTCATCCTCAAGGTGACCTCACCCATTGTTCATGGTTCTAAACGCCATGCTTATACCTCCATCTAAGAACGTAGATCTCCAGATCAAAACTTTCTCCTGAGTGCTAGACTTGAATATCCAGCTGCCAACTTCAGTCCTTTGCCTTGATGTTTATGAGGTATCTCAAACCTATATTGTCCAAAACTGAACTCTGGGCCTCCCCCACCTCGCACTCAAATTGCAGCCTTCATCATCTCAGTCAACAGCAACTCCATCTTTTAGCGTTTCAGGCCCAGAATCACTGTTTCCTAATTTGTCAGGCAATCAAGAGGATTTTACTTCTGAATGGATCCAGAATCTAGCCATTTATTGCCACGTTCATGGCGATCTCTTTCATCCAAGCCACCATCAGCTCTCATCTGGATTAATGTTTAATAGCCCCAAACAAGTCCTCCTGCTTTATCTCTGCTGCCCTGTAATACATTCTCAGAGGAACAGCCAGAGTGAGACTCAAATGAGTCTGATCTTATCACCTCTCTGCTCAAATGACCCTGAAATGACTCCATATTTCGTTCCGAATAAAAACCAAATCCCAAGGATCTTGAAGGCCCTACACGGTCAGATCTCCTCATTAACTGTCTTGCTCCATCACCCCTCATTCTGCCTCCGCACTGCAGGATGTGGGCCTCCTTGCCCCTACTCAGATTTCACCTTCTCAACGAGGCCGGTCTTAGCTCCCTCATTTAATAAAGAAGCCTGTCCCCACTTCCCTGAAACTTCTCTGTGCTTCTCTTCTTGCCACAGTACTTATCACCTTCTAACATACTTTACAATGTATTTGTTTATGTTCATTTTTGTGGTCCTTTTCTTTCAGGGACCTTTGTCTATTTTTGCCACTGGCAAACCTAAGCACCTAATACAGTGCCCAGCACAGGCCTGCATTTAGTTAATACTTGAGAAAAGAGTGAATAAGGAACTCAACCACTTCCCAGTGGCTCCAATCACGTACTTTAGAACCATCCTCCATTCTTCATTTTGCCTAACAATCTCCTCATTCCTACCTTGGAAATGTACCTAGAATTAAACGACTTTCGCTCCACTGCCATGGCTCTGACGCAAGCCGCCACTGTCTACGGTGAGCTCTGGCACAGAAAGCTTCCACTTGGCTTCCTCGCTTTCTCCCTGTTCTCCATGAGTCTGTATTTCACAACACAGCCAGGGAGACTGGTAAAACCCTTAAGCACGTAACGTAACGTCGTTCTTCTCAAAATCTTTCAGTGATTCCCATCGCACTTAGAATAACATCGAATCCCAGTCTGAGTTTACAAGGCTCTCCTTGATTTGGACCCTACCTATGTTCTAATTTCTTTCTTTCCTCTCTCCATTTGCTCACTCCACTCCAGCAACATTGACTTTCTAGCTCTTCAAATAAGGCAAAGTTAGTCCTGCATTAGAACCTTTGTGCTTGTTCTTCCTTCCACCTCTTTTCCCAGATCCCAGATTTCCTCAGGGCTCACTCTCTCCCTTCGCTGAGTCTCCCCTGAAATGTTAGAACTTCAAGGTTGTCCCTGACCATTGTACTTAACAGAATCCCTTCAGTATTTCTCTTCCATCACACTTTATTTTTCTTCGTGATATGCATTATATACGGTAACATTCTGCTATATATTTGTTTATTGACTCTTTCTTCAAAAATATGATCCCCATAAATCAGGGACTTTTTCTATCCACTGCTCTATCTCTGTGCCTAGAACATCGCCGGCACATACATAGTAGTAGAATCTCAGCAAGTATTTACCGAATGAATGAGTGATTGAATTATCAAGAGATTTACTTTAATCCTTGAGCTGGATAAAGCAACAAACGGAAATATATTCAATACACTAGTTTTAAATGTTATGAGCGCTAAATTCCATTCAATAGATTGAGCTTTAGTCACCAGAATTAAACATGAGGTCACTCAAAACAATCCATACCATTACTTGGTTCCAAGTTGTAGACAGACATAATTTGTTTTACACGTAAAAACAGCTACATCTTTTTTTTCATAAAGATCTGTGACTTCTTTCTAAATGTAAAATTGGAAAGGATTTTATTCTCTTCTATTCAGCTATTACCTCATGCAGAAATTCTACTCCACAAACTAATTGCTGAAGCAAGAATGAATAATCCCAGAACATGGCTTTGCCCGAGATTAGAGTCACAAATCGTAATTGCTTGGATTTGGTCCCATAGACCAGATGCTCGACCAAAAGAATTCTTTTTGAGGTTTCTCCAACTACAAATTTTTGCATCACAGGCAATACGTTGCTGAGTATTTACTTTTAAAGCAGACGGACACACCCCTCAACATTTAATAAGATTTTAGCTATAAAATTTCAATGTGTTATTTCCAGTACCTTTATCATCCATCTACTGAGGTCATAATGAAAAATAAATAAATAGTGATAGGAGGAAAAAGTATGAGAAAAAATATGTACTAACATATCAGGTGATTGCTACTGTTGGTTTTATCCTACTTTGGATCTCGGTTTTTACTATGCTGTTATAATGTTGATTTCTATAAGGTTTGGTCAAATGTTGACTTTCTTCCCTCAGGTTTTGTCTAAGTGCTAACCATGTGGAAAAAATTACAATGTGCCATTATACATACATGAATTGTTTTATTAGTAGAGCACAGAAACATCTTTGAGAATTGGCGAAAATCTCACCAATGGTGTATGCAGTAATCCCTAAGCTATTTGCTAAATATTTGAGCAAACAGAGCATTGTTTATTTAGTTCTTGTTAGCTCCCCATGTGCATTCTTGGAATGAGGTCCTCGGTTTTCTGTTTGATTTTAAGGGAGGCCACAACCAGGAAATCGTAAACCTGAACTAGAGAAGCTACAGATTATTCCGTTCAAAAACAAAAAACAAACAAACAAAGAAACAATCTTTTCTGATTCCTCACCTGTATCCAATGACTTCGCTAGCTCCACTAGCATATTGTGATGACCTTTGCCAGTTCACCCTTTAAATGTGGGCCCTGAGGGATTCTAGCATCATTTGTTAACTGCTGGAGGCAACTGCCTGTGCTGGCCTGGGGATTTAAAAGATTTCAAGGTCATGTGTTCCAGAGTAAAATGATCTTCCCACAGCTGGACATCCGAGGTCCCAGGCTTGTTTCTGATTGCTCCCTCTTACATGTTCATCTGTAAACACCTACCTCCTGGTTCAAAATGTCAGAGAAAAACATTTTCTCCTCCAGTTCCTGTTTTGCTCCTCCTTCACACTACTCCAAAGACAAACAGAGCTTTCAGTAGCTCTAAAACTAAGGGTGGGTGAACCTAAGAGATTTTCTAATCCATCTGCCTTCCTAAAGCAGGATCACGCCTTAATGATCTCAAGAGAATGACAGCTTGGTACCAAAAGAGCTTAATAGCAATTTAAGATAGTCTCATCCTGAGCTATCCAAACTAATTGATGGTTTTACAGTCTGGGCCTCTCTTAAGTCGTGTTCATCAGGAAAAATGTCACAAAACTTTCCACAGTATATTTAACAGCAACATTCTAGTGTATTGGCTTAACTTGTTATTATCATTTCAAATTAAGACTATTGGGCATGAAAATTGCGTTTGCAAAGCAGACTCATGTTGTTAGTGGTTGGGGCAAGGATATTTTATTAAGTAGTGACAACTCATGTCTTTTACAATCTGGTGTCCTTGAGCAGTATCTAGTGTGTAAATTAATGGGATCTTTGGAACATCAGGGAAGTTATGGGATGGTTTATGGATCAGGGCCTTTGTTACTGAGCTTTGCAACTCATTTCTCAAAAAAACAGAGAGAAAGTGAAAATTGATATCAATATTTCTAGTGAGTTATTTGCAGCTATTTTATTTTTAATAATTTACTGTTTTATAATAAATAAATGGGAAAAAAATCTTTTAAACTTAGATACCAAATCGCTATTTAATTATAGAGTTGTCATTTGAATGAGTACCACTTAGTGCTTTGGGGGTGAACTATGAGAAGAAAAAGCTAATTGAGTTATTTGATTACAACTTCAGTATATTCACATGATAATATATAATAAATGCCTTCCAGATTTTAAAAATCACAATATCTTCAATTTTAATTAATTAAATTTCAATTTTCCTTCTTTTTCTGGCTCTACTATTAAGAACTATATTAACTTACCAAGAGCTATTCTTTTCCTTTCCATGTCATATCAATATAAAAAAAATTATATACTTATGTTAATAAAGTCTGGAAGGATTAAATAGAAAAGTTTTGTAACCCTCATGTTAACTGAAACTAGCATACCATTTAAAGCCTAAATAAAATTTGTTTGAAGTAGATTTCCCTCCACTTCTGAAAGGCTTGGTCCTTTTGCCTGGCTGCCCTATAAACCCATTAGGTTTAAAGTCCAATAATCTAATAATTTTTTTTGAGCTATATCACAGTGTTGGCTCTGCTAGATCAGCTTTTCCTAAAAAATGATATGGCTTTTAAAACATGCAGATTCAAGTCTTCTTTAATTTAAGGAAGGTTTTCTTAAATTATAGTTTAAATTATTTAATCTAAAAGCCCTCTTTCCACTCTGTTCTCCTGTACTGTATGTTACATTTGCATTAAAACGCATTGGCAGACTATCATATGTGGGAATGTCAATTTTGCACGAGGCTTTGTCCGAACGATTCTACATATGTTATTACATGAACATATTTATAACCCCATGACTTAGGCATCAGTATTCCCATTTTTATAGCTGATGACCAAGGGTCAGGAGCAGTAGGTGTCAGAGCTGGAATTTGAGCCATGTTTTTTTCCTCTACAAACCTTATATTTTCCAGTGCATCATCATTACAAGCGAAAAGCCGACATACGCAAATTCCATGATGACACAAAAAAAGGATACACAAATATCTATTTTTAGATGCTCAAGTATGTGACTACAAAGAATGTGGAAAAATAAAAAGTGATCAATCAAAGCAGATTTTTTTTTAATACTGGATTAGGTTATTTCCTTAATTACAGACACAGCAATTAAACGTCACCTGTTTAAGGTAAAAATTTAATTTCAGAGAGGAAAAATGGTGTAAAACAGTGATTTCTTAATGATAGAACTGAACATATAAAGTGTTTTTTGCATTCAACTGTGTCTCAACACAAAGTTATGCTTCTATTGTCAAGATGCTTTTTAGTATATTTATGAACCCGTGAGGTGAGGAGATGTCTCATGGAACAGTGTATAATGATGTTTCTTTCTCTTCAACTATGAGATAAATACCCGGAAGAACCTCTGCGTGGCTGCTGGCCAGCACACCGGCTCCATGGCTGCCCTGTTGGAGAATTCAAAGTCATATGGTCTAAAATGAGGGTATGGAAATTGTCCCAAAGGGAGATGGAAGCAATAGCTCTGTCTGCAGCACTGTAGGAGCCCGTAAAGACAAATATTGTTCATCACAAAAAGGTTAAGAGTGTTCCCCAAATGTCGCCATCGAGCATTTAGCTATGTGTCTTTTGTTAGATAAGAACTGAATTAAACTTCGACTTTGATTCCAGAACTGAATGAAAAATCCTCTCACTCTTTTGCATATTAAAATATGTGGACTTGTCAATCATGAAATGATTTTAATGTGACTTTGATGTTCATGTATCATCTCTAATTTCACATTCCACTTCAAGAAGTTCCTTTAAATCGCCTCTACAGGTGGTTGGAAAATTCAGAAAAGAGCTTAAAAAAATAAGTCCCGGATGATTTGAGAAGGCTTCCCCCACCCACTTAAGAGTTCTCTGGATGCACGTCTGTCCTTTTGACCTCTCGGTTGTGACTATGGAATCCTTATGTCACCTTCATGCTTCTGGCTAAGGATTTCTGAACAAATTCCTATAACTATGAACATCAGCCATTGCTTCTTGCTGATTTTTTCCACCTGCATCGTTCCACTGAAACTCTTTGCTCCTCTTGTTCAAAGTAACCTTGAGGCCATAAGAAATCCTGACTTGATGGCAGACACCATAGAGTCAGCTAGATCTTGCCCATCGAAGTAAATAAAGCAGCCCGTCTTAGCCTCTTTCAGCTTCTCTCTTCTTTTGCTCAAGGGAGTCCTTGCTTTCCCCAGAGAGGAAAAATCACTCCAGTCAAGAGATATGAATGTAGAAGTTAGTACCGGACTTTTCTTTTAGCCAGTGGTTACCAAAGACCAAGAATTCGTAAAATGCACTATTTAAATGGATAAAGGTGGGTTTGGCAAACAAAATCAAAATTCTCATTCTATCTGCATAAAGGTGGTTCTTTTGGTTGTTAAATTTTTTTCCTCCCTTCTCCAAACCCTCTCCAATGTCATTAGCCTGCTGTACATGGGTAAATGTTGAAGTGATACATCTGGCTGCAAATTTTTCCAGAAAATAAAGATAAATGTGTCATCAGGACAAAGAAAAGAAGGAGAAAAGGATTGGGGTCACTCGCAACACCAGTGAACAAGTCTTAGCATCCCTGGCCTCTGCTTTACTCCTTGTCTCTCTGGGGGCATTGGTGAGACTGGAGTTATATGTCTGGTATTGGGAATGAATGAATTAAAGTAAAAGGAAGTTGCATGCTCACATTTTAAAAGCTTCTGACAAAAAAATATTACTTTTTAAAATATTAAGAGATATAAAAGCATCTAGGTGAATATTTCACTATTTGTCTTGAGCATTAAATTTTCACAGCATAGTAGCACAGACTGTGTTTAATGCATTTCTTATTCTAGCAACAGACATCTGTTAAAAATGAACTTTCGAAATGCCATTTGGATTTGCACAACTGGAATCAGAATCTGCTCCCCCACTTAATAAATATTTGACCTTGAGCCAGTTAAATAACACTCTGAGTTTCCTCATTCGTAAAATGGAGATAATAATAGCGCATTTATAGAGCATTGTTTTGTGTGTTATGTGAACTAATCTGAAAAAAAAGTTCTTAGCAGAATGCCTAACACAAAATAAATCTTCAAAAATACTAGCTCTATGTGAGAAAAGAAAGAGAGGGCAAATAAAATAGACTTGGGATGGGCAGAACGAGGAAAAGGGTCCCGCTTTCTAAAGGTGAACGTCAAATATTTAAAATCTGGGTCAAAATCAGTTCAGAAGAGATGTAATATAATTCTTAAAAGGACACTCCAAAGAAGTATAGACCAAAAATACATTGAGGAAATGTGTCAAGATGACAAATTTATGCACTAGAAATATATAATAGGCTATTAGAGAAAAACTGAAATGCTTTGAGCCCTATTCATATTTATTTCAAGAGAATGTAAAGGAAATAAAATATGACCCTCTAGCAAACTCTTTTCCATCACACTTGTTGGAGTCAAGAGGTCACTTAACACATAACAGCAACTTTTTTTTTTTTTTTTTTGGTCCACTGATGAGAATTAGCATGAGGTAGAGAGAGAGAGTTCCAGCGGAGAAAAGCTACTGTTTCAAGACAGACAGCCCTGAGACTGGTCATCTGTTCATTAACACTGATTTACTGAGTGCTGTCTGTGTGCAGGCACAGTGAAAGGCACAGGGATTAAAACAAAAAACGAAACAACCAATGAACAAAAGCAAATGGGATCCCGTTGTTTCTATGTGTTGGCTATTGTGAATAATGATGCTGTGAGCATGGGAGTGCAGATATCACTTTGAGCTTCCAATTTCAATTTTGTTGGATAAATACCCAAAAGTGGAATACTGGGTCACATTTTTAATTTTCTGAGGCACTTTCTTACTGTTCTCCATAGTGGCTGTACCAATTTAGATTCCTACCAACCATGTAGAGAGTTCCAGTTTTCCCACCTCTTGCGCAAAACTGGTTCCTTCCCTCCCTTCCCTTGAAAGGAACTTTCTAAGGGTACGAGTGTATGTCCGTTCTTCTTCTCTTCTCTTCTTTCTTCTGGTCTTTTCTTCTTCATCCTACCTCCTCACTCTCCTCTTCCTCCTCCACCTCCTCTCTCCCCTTCTTCTCTTCTTCTTTTCTTTCTTCTTTTCTATAATAGCCATTCTAACAGGGGTGAGGTGATATCTTACTGTGGTTTTGATTTACATTTCCCTGATGACTGGTGATGTTAAGCATATTTTCATGTACTTGTTGGCCATTTGCCTGTCTTCTTTGGAGAAATGTTTATTCGACAGATAGAAACAGAGAGTAAAATGGTGGTTGCCAGGGGCTGGGGGGAGGAGGACATGAAGTTCAAGGGGAATAAAGTTCCAGATAAGCAAGATGAAGAAATCGTAGCGTCTGCTGCACGATAGTATGATACAGTTAATAATGCAGTATTATGCATTCAAAAAATTTTTAAGAATATACATCTCACATTAAAGTGAGAAAAAATAAATGAAATTTATTGTGGTGAAAGTTAAAAATAAAACAAAGCATGGCTCACGCTTTCATGGGGCTCACATTCCAGTGGGATGTGAGAGGCCAGGTGTTAATCAAAGAGTAATCCACAGGGTTGTTTATTGTAAACTGGAGCAAAGCATCATGAAGGAAAGGAAAGAAATGTAGCCCTAAGAGATTACAGAGAAACACAAATTCTTGAGGGCAGAATGCATGGGATATCTGGAGATGCGAGATTTATACCGAAATCTGATTACTGTTCGGTACTCAACTATTTATAGTTAAATAGTGATTCACTAGGCATGGAGATTGTGTAAGGGAGGAGAAGGCGGTGTTTCCAGCCTTGGGGAGCAGCACATACCAGTGCCCTGTGTTAAGAGAGAGCGTGGTGTAGCCTAAATGGCAGTGTGGCTGGAGAGAAAGAAGAGAGGGATGGGGGGAAAACCCAGAATTAGTGACACCTTCTGTGTCTGCTTTAAAACTATGTGAAATGAACAACGCTCTCAGCTGAGGACTCAATTATGTCTCTTTGTCTCAGTATCTGATAAAACTGTGGATGCCTCCTTTTTGGGGGGCAAACCAGTACTTAGATTCTTTTGATAGTCACGAAACAGAAATATGGGTAAAATCAGAGGCACAAAATTATTGAAAAGTTTCATTCTAGTCTCCCTTTATTCCTTACCAACATCGGCACGGGGAAATGCCCTGGGAATATTCACATGGTTCCTACACTCTATCCAAAGATGGGGTTTGTCAGCTTTACAGTTTCGGGGCTTCAGAGCAAGTGCAGTTTACTCCAAGGGCAAGGCAACCTCTCAAGCAACATAATTTCCAGAGACGGTACATTTTCAAGGGATTTTTTTTTAGATCTTACTGTTCTCTTCATTCATTATGAATGGGAAGCTGTCTCCAGGAAGTGACTTAAGGACAATGCAGGCGAGACTCGCAGTGGATAATCTTACCCACTCCCCGTGAGAAACCGCGTGGTAGCGCTGAGATGACTCGAGTGAGGTCCACTGAGGGGACTTTCCTTAGTGAACCCATGAAACAGGCCATTAGAACAGTCCAGGTGAGAGATGAGAAGGGCCTGAAATGACAGCAATGAGAGGACGACGGGGGACAAATGCATTCGGGAAGTGTAAGGGTTACACCGTCAGGACCTGTGCCCGACAGCGTTGTGTGGGGACAGGAGGAGTCCTGAGTGGATCCCGTGTCACTACCTGGGGTGACTTAGGGATTCGTGAGGAAATAAAGTAAGTTTATTTTTAAACATATGGAATCTGAGTGCCTGGAGAGCATATTGTCAAGTTGTCCAAAAGGAGCTGGATTTTAAAGCCAGAGGCTCAGAATGTTCTGGCCTGAAGATTTAGATAGAATCTCTCTGATTAAAAGTAAAGGGCTTTACCGATGCGCCCTTGGTGGGATTGTAAACTGATGCAGTCACTATGGGAAACAGTATGGAGGTTCCTCAAAAAATTGAAAGTAGAACTGACATATGACCCAGAAATTCCACTTCTGGGAATTTATCCAAATGAATTGAAAACACTAATTCGCAGAGATATATGCACCTCTATGCTCATTGCACCATTATTTACAAGAGCCAAGATATGGAAGCAGCCTAGGTGAACATTGATAGACGAATGGAAAAAAAAGATATGGTACATATACAATGGAATATTAGTCAGCCATAATAAAGAATGAAATCTTACCATTTCCGAAAACATGGATAGAACTACAGGGTATTATAGTAAGTGAAATAAGTCAGACAGAGAAAGACAAATACCATATGATCTCACTTACATGTTGAATCTATAAAACAAAGTAACTGAACAAACAAAACAAAACAGAAACAAACTCATAGATGCAGAGAACAGCTGATAGTTGCCAGATGGGAGAGAGTAGGGAAAACTGGTTAAAAAAAAAAAAAAAAGGTAAAGGGAATTGAGAAGTACAAACTGCCAGTTATAAAATTAGTTATGGGGATGTAAAATGCAGCATGGGGAATACGGTCAAGAGAATTATAGTAACTATGTACAGTAACAGATGGATATTAGACTTATCAGGGTGATTACTTCATGAGGTATATACATGTCTAATCATTCTATTATACACTTGAAACCAATATAATATTATAAGCCAACTATCTATCTATCTATCTATCTATCTATCTATCTATCTATCTATCTATCTGTCGTAATAGATTTTAGCACCGGACATGACAGAGGCACACACAGAAGGTGAGCAGGGTCTGAGGAGCAGAGGGGCCAAACGGACAGAAGAAACTGAGCTCTCAGAGGCTATGAGGTTTTGGTCACAGATGAAAATGATCAGCGACATTAAAGGCACCAAAGAGTTTTCAGTGGAAAAAATTCTCTGTTGTGTGTGACAATTAGTAAGTCTTGGCGACCTTAGCAAGAACACTTTTGATATAGTAGTTGGAGCGGAAGTCAGATTTCAGATGGCTGGACTCTATGGTTCTGAGATGCTTTGATGAAGAGAGAGAATAAGTGTTAGATGACTCAGAGAGGGTTACAGGCCAAGGGGTTTTCAGGTGTTTTAAGTAAAAGGCTGAAATGGAGAAATGGAACAGAAATTGGGGTCCAAATTTCCAATTCAGTTGCTCTGGGTAAAATAACATAATTCCTTAGGAAGTGATCCATATTTTCAAATTTCTGTAATGAAATACATGTCTGTATAGTCTTCTTTTAGGATGGGTCAATGCTTCTTTCAAGGGACCCTGGGCAAGCCGCTCGGTGCCTTGACAAGGAAAACTCTTCTTCCGTGCTTTAGGCATAAATATTTCCACCCAGGCACAGTGGTGAGTCAGCACAGCTCAGGCTTAACTCCGTGAGGCCAAGCCAAGCAAAGCCTTTGCCCGAGGTGCCAGAAAACCTGTATCTGAAAGATAAAAATGTCCAAATAACCATTTCTAAGGGGAAAAAAATGCAATTTTCTCCTCCTGGAAGTAGCCATTTTGTGCCTCTCCATCCTTTCTTCTAATTATGGGTTTCATTACATTTCATCAATCTGCAGACTTCACTCTGATTGAAACGTGTCTGTCTGTCAGTTTTCCACTTCACTGTGTCTGCGATTAGCTTGCGTTTGCTGACCTCTGATCTGTCTCGATGGATTGCCTTGACCGAGGATTCTCCTTGCTCTGAGAGGTTTCCATTTGCTTTGGCCTTATTGGCATTTGTCTAAGGCTGGGCCCCTTCTTCAGGGTCCCTGGCCCCTTCTTCTCATTATGTTCTCAGGGCTACCTGTTGGTTACAAGTAGACCCTGTGTCCCAACTGCTATTTACTTAAAGAACATGAAGATTTAACAAGCGACCTGAAGAGTCTCAAAGCATGTTATCTGTTTGTTGCTCAGAGATAAGTCTGACACGTTTCAGACCTTGCATGACTACAGATCAACATTATGAATGCAACGTCTTGGAAGAGTTTGAAGATAATTAGGAAGGAAGGAAGGAAGGAAGGAAGGAAGGAAGGAAGGAAGGAAGGAAGGAAGGAAAGAAAGAAAGAAAGAAAGAAAGAAAGAAAGAAAGAAAGAAAGAAAGAAAGAAAGAAAGAAAGAAAGAAAGAGAAATTTACAGAGGTCGATACAGATCAAATTTCTGGAAAGCAGACTCTCAGCTGGAGATGTGTGCAGCTGGCTTACTGGGGAGGTGCTCTCAGGGGTGACACCTGTCATGAAGTCAGGGCAGCAGGACTGGGTGGAGGAAGAAGGTGAGCCGTGAGGCAGTTGTGACGTAGATGGCAGATGGGCCCCCAGAGAGCTCGGGAGCTGGGTTGGCCCTTTGGTGATTTCCTGAATTGAGGTGGGGGCTGGGTCTCTATCATTATATGTTGGTTGCCCCATGAGTGGGCACCTAGCAAGGGGCTCACTGTGAGCCGGCATAGGTCATCACCCAGAGTGGCTGGGGCAGCGAGTCACCTAATCCAAAGGACCGGGTAGTGCACTACGCCATCCATGGTGCTTCTCAGCCCTCTGGGTCACAACACTGCACAGAGGAGTCCAGGATAAGCAGAGTCAGGTGGGGTCACTCCAGTTATAAACGGGAACCCTACCTCTCTCTTCCCTTTCCTCACTATCTTCCTCCAGGGCCGTTGCAAGAATGCATTTTCATTTTAGAATCTCAGAAGTTCTTGCTTAATCCTCAAGAATCCCATCATCTGACACGCTAGGGAAGCCCCTTTGGGGAGACCACTCCCCACCTTCGAACGCTGCTCCATTTCACTTCCCACCTCAGCTCCCGAAACCCAACCACCACAGCTCAGCTCTTGTGAGGAAAGTGACGCTACCTCAGGGGAACCACTATGTCTGAGGGAATATTCTATGATAAGAGTTAAATGATCTGAAAATCATGATCGAGGAATCTTTCACTGCAAGTGATTCATCCCTGTGGAGATCGTTCAGGTTTTCTTTCTCGGGAGAAATCTCCCCTGCAAACTTGGCTTCCTCTTTGAGGAACCATATAATTATAGAAAAGAACAGAGAACACCATGCAGATTGAAATGACAGGTTCTTAGTCCTTATAGGAACCTGGATGCTGAAATGACAGCATTCAGATGCCCTTTAGTTCACCTTTCAATGTGGGCTTTTTCAGAACTGGGAACTTTTTCAAATGAGGCATGCTAGCTGCCTGAACTCTCCTTCATTCTCTTACCTCCCTTGCCTTGTGCGAAGAAGCCCTTTAAATTGCCTTCGTACCTGTTTACTTTCCTCCAAAACTGCCTTTCTTTTAGTCCCTCTACTGAGTTTCTTTGATATCTTTGTTTGAATGGAAAATAATACATTTGAGCCACTGCTATGACATTAAAACAAACAAACAAACAGAAAACTATTGGCTGCTCAGAATGGTCCATGCATCGCATCCATCATTTACAAGCTCTTCCCGCAAAACGAGGTGGAATTTGTATTCATGATGCTTCTCTTTTCTTTTTCCTGGGCTGTCCTCCACTCTGTTCCCTCATTCTCTCCACCACACACATTCAAATCACTAAGGGCAATTCTAGGAGCCGAAGGCACGCTTCCTCACACCAGCAATGAAACTTTTTTTTTTTTTTTCTCATTATCTATAACAGTACATCTGGCTGGATCCCTATTTATTCACTGCTTACTCAGCAAAAGCAGGTAGTCTGGAAAGAGTTCAACTGTCAGAGTCAAGAAAGTGATTTTAGGACAGACAGTGTTTGAAAATGGAAACACTTTTCCTGACACATGCTATAAATCCACAGTTAATGTTGTCTCCAGGAGTCTTCTGCCAGGTTATCTCTTTCATCACGCGCCAGAATAAGAAAGGACGACACACTGCATAAAAGCATCCTGTCAGCCAACTAAGAAGCTCACGTACCCGTAGGAACGATGGAAAAAGTTGCCTTCTTGTCTCTCAGATGTACCCTTTTTCTTCGCTGTGTACTTCTCTGAAATGTAGGGAATGCTTGCTTACATTTCTTAGGTTTGTATATTAAAACTTCTGGAAAACAGCACACAAAGCACTTGATTGTTTAAATGAGACTGTTTTTATTTCAATAACGCAGGCTCCCTTCCCCTTTATAATGTGGTTCCCTTCTGTGGCCATCTTCCTCTGTGGAAGCTTGAGGGGAGCCTCAAAGCCTACTCTTTGGGATGAACCCATAATCAACAGCCCTGCCCTCTACACACCTCAGCTCAAATGAGCGAAGCTATTAGGATCAGAATCGTCTGGTGAAAAACCAAAGCATCAAGCTATGTGCCACAGCAGAATGAAACATTTTCCCATGAGCGCGCAATCACTCCCTTAGCCACAAAAGATAACACTTATGATTTCATCAATAAATCACTTGTAATCAAGACATTCAAGCTCAGGTTCAAAGGGACTGGAATTTTAGCTCTGGAGTTGATAGGTAAATTTGTCAGATGCTGAGTCACGTGAATAAATGGTGAAAAAGGAAGACTATTAAATACCTCAGGAAAAAAAAATTTTTTTAACTGGAAATTTGACCTAGATGTAAAAAATAAAGTTGAGAGCTTATTAAATATTTGCTTTTCTCTTTCTTATACCTTTGACTGCTATTTCTACTATGATCTGAAATTATATTCTTGAAGTCATTGCTGTCTGTCTAATGTGTGTAGCTTAATTAGAAGAGGAATTTCTCTTTGTATTTCATCTGCCACATAATCGAATTAACTTTAGGAATTTCATGTCATTTTTACTTCAGACTCCAAAGACACATGCCACTAAGAAACACTTGCGGACACACATCTACTTTAACAGTCACCAGGTCTAGCTACAGGAAAAAGAGAGAGGTGTCTTTTCTGTTTATAAAGAGATAATAGTGGATGTGTTTACCTACACTGAAAATCAGGAAGTAAGATGCTTTCTTTATAAAATGTATTATGCATAAGCTCAGTTTGAGGTAGTGTTTCTAAACCAATCCATTTTGAAAAATGACCAAAAATGAAAACCTTTTAGAACCAAAAGAGATTTATCTAGCCCCATCTCTTTTCGTGAATGAAGCCACTGAGGGCTGCAGATGTTAGAGAAGGAACATCTACTTCTGCTTCCCAGAATCAACTCAATAGACCCATAGTCAACATCCCTGCCCCAACCCACCTATCACAACTAAAATTTGTGAAGCCGTATGACTGAATCATCCAACGAGGGCCAAAGCAGTGGCCGCATGCCACCCCAAAATGGAAATTTTCTGCTGGTCTCCTCGCCCCATGTCCAATGAGTTTTTATATTATGTTATATTCCCTTAAGGAGGAACAGAATTCATTTTCCATCAGATAATATCATAAAATATCCTGCTTTATAAATGACCAATCATGTGGCAGATAGAGATTATTAAGTTACTAAGGAAGAGGTTGCTTACATGGAGATCTGAGCTACTCAGAGAATTCTCATATCCTGTGTCTGATGGTAATCGCTTCTTTTAACAACAGGGTTTAAATAGCAATTAAGAAGGAAGAATCAGACATCCCGGCTCGTGCTGGTTATCCGAATAAGAGACAATGGTAAAGTGCACTCGTATTTTTAAGACACATCAACTGAATACAGATATTAATATATAATATTAATGTATCATATATTTATTATAGAGTTAAATATTCACTGTAATTTTCATGTCTTTTGGCAATTTTCTTTTGGTTTATAGGTTAAGTTTAACAATGAGGCCACCTAAATGAATATCTTGTGACTTTTCTGCTTAAGTTTTGGCCAGATCTAGGTTATTTAGAAATATGAGTTTTTCCCAACAAGGAGAAAGATTGAAATCAGCTCTTCTATTCAGTAAGCTCACTTGAACATGAATGGAATCTTGCTATTGGTATTTTAGGTGAGGAAATACGTTCTTGCTTGTCTGACATCTAAGACACAATTACCGAAGAATGAATATTTCTTCTTTAGTAATCACAGTAAAAAAATTAACTTTGACTTGTTTCATACAACAAATGAGCATAAGAATATGATACAGTCAGGGATCCAGTGACCACTGACACCTGAAATAAGTCAATGAAATGAAGATAATGTATGAGTTTCTCAGATTATCAAGGCCCAGCTGGAAATGAGGTAGTATGAAATCTGGCAGTGGAGTGAAAGGTGCAGGGCAGGTGGCAATCCTGAAAGGCAGTGTTAGGGGTTGATAGCCAGTCCTGTCCACTATCACTGTTGTTTTTTTATTTTTCTGTTTTTTATTTTATTTATTTATTTATTTATTTATTTATTTATTTATTTATTTATTTAGGTGAGGCAACCCTTGGTCGACCTCACCGATTGCAAGGACTTTGTCAGTTTACGATCCCTTATTTATTTATTTTTTTATTTTTTACGCCTATAGCACCTTGTCTTCCTACGTAGTCTCCCATCCAAGTACTAACCAGGTCCAACCCTGCTTAGCTTCTGAGATCAGCTGGGATCGGGCTTGTTCAGGGTAGTATGGCCATAGACTCTACTGGTTTTTATCTCGCTTTTTTAAAGTTATTAAAAAAGACAAAGCTATTGACATACAGAAGAAGGAAAACTATAAGGACAAATCATAAAAACTAAAATGTATAGCCTATAAGACACAATTCAGAAAAAATCTAATTTTTGTATACAAACTCTTAACCAGCCTAGGTAACACCAAACACGGTTATGGTATGGTAGATGGCAAAGCTTTGAACATAATGTAAAATGATGAAAAATGAATTCAAACAGGCATCATAAAATCACGCCCCAGTCTTATTTTTTTTAAATCATAGAAAAATCATGAGCTTCTGTCTATAATAGTTTATTAAGAAATAACAGTAAAACATAAACACTAGGAGATCTTTAAATAAACAATTACTATAAGCAGAGTCCTGAGGAAATTTGAATGTTAAGAGAAGATAAACCTTAATGGACTGAATAGGTTGAAATTATTCCCTGAGATTTTTTTATTTGTTGCAAACCTTAGAAACAATATAGTAGAAAAATGATAAATTAGAAGAGCCCAGGCAAGCTAAGTTTTTTGTTTTTTGTTTTTGTTGTTTTTCTATAGCCTTGTTTTCTACGGTAGAACCAAAGTCCAGATCTGTATATATTTTAAAAATCTGAAAGGGTCAGATAACTTTTTTCCTTCAGGAAAATTCGATGGCCTCAGCTCTTGCTTAAGTTTTATTCAGCTGCTCCTAATAACTTTTTAATATTGGTTCCATAGCTTAAGACAGATGTCTTGTGAGCTTTCCAGGAAAAAAGAAAAAATCATTAAATGTGCAGATCCTCACTATGAGCCAAGAAAAGAAAGAGAATGTTCAAGGCAAGATGTACCTTGCACCAAATTCCCCTAACAGTGTGTTTTGACATCAGTATTTTTGCCTCAGTATTTAAGTGATTCAGGCAAAATTACTAGGTTACATTTTCTTTCCCACTTGGAGACACTATTAGATAAAAAAAAAATCTTTCCCTTCATTTTGGTAGAGTTGTTTGGTAAACTTTAAGTTAAAAATTATTACACTTAATGATGAATAGGAACATGGATAGATGGATAGATGAGCAATAAATCAAATAGGATAACAGTAGAATCTAGACTGTAGAAAAATAAATGTTGACTATAACACTCAATTTTACTGTATATTTGAAAATTTTTATAATTACATGCTGAGGGAGAAAAAAAAATCACAGTGAAAAAGAAATGACCTTTCTAAATACCACCACCACAAAGAAAGGGTTTATTTCAATAGTCGCAAGTCAAATCCAACATCATGCTTGTAAAAATAAAGAAACAAGCAAATGAACAAATAAAAATTATCGAGAACCTTCCAAGTGCTTTATGAGGGTCACTTACCAATATTTACAACATTAGAAATTAAAACGGAGAATTTTTTAAAATATTTATTTATTCATTTATTCTTAACATGTCAATAATGAATTATTACCCGTTAATGTGAAAAACGTATTTTTAATGGGACCTAATTTCTGGACAACTCAATTACTATTCACTCTCGAAAGAAAGTGCAAAAACAGTAAATACCAGTCCGATTACGAAAATAGTTCTGACTTCATGATTCCCCCAAGAGAGTCCTTGCATTCCTCCACCCCAAGTAGTCCCTGGATCACACTTTGAGAACCACTGCCCCTGAGGCAATGACTAACACTCTGAGGGTTCTTAATGACACCTGCCATTGCAAAACTTGCCTCTGGACTGGTCATGGCAGCCTATGTACACGTACAAAACCAAGGTTGAAGTAATAATGAGTTTCAAGGAGAGGTAAGTGACCTACTTACTTTGTATACGCCACCCAAATGGCTGAGATAATAGTAGGCGAATTAGTCTCTAGGTTTGAATTCTTCAAGGGGTTTTGTTTTCTTCCCCTTTGGAGCCTTTAAAGCTGATTTTTTAAAAACAGCTTAGCTCCTTGGAAACATAGTTACAAATGATTTCTTCATGTTCCCATCCCCATAATATGGGCAAGCAAATTGAAGGAACCCAATACAAGTCATCAGGGGCTGGCAGATGGATTTCCACCATCTGATGTACATCTAAGCTTGCCCTGCCTCTCTGACTGGATCTCTCTGTGTTTGCACTAACTCCCCAGACATATTGGCAGCCGACTGCTGGACCTTTGTTCATGCCCTCTCTCTGTATAGCAAACTCCGACTCATTCTAAAGGCCAACCAAAATTGTATTTGGCAATCTTTTAGCCTTTGTCATCTAATAACTCAGAAATTCTAAGCTCCATTTTTAAGAAAGAACAAACCGAACCTTGGAGGATGTAAATCTCCCAGGATCCCATACAAGTAATTGGCCTAGACAAAAATAATACCAAGGTCATCTTTGATCATCATGACCCATGTGCCAATGAATTGTCTCCTGTGCCTCTGTATACAAAGCTGACTGCATTCCTGACTCAGTAAGTCAAATATATTTGTCTCTCATGTTAAAACTGGAAGGGCATTTATTTGTGCTATGCTTTTCTTTTTTGTACTTCACTAAAATAATGTGGAGTTTTATCGCAACAAATGCAATTTTTGTTTAACTCTGAACTGTAGGTTGTTCGAAGGTAAAGACCACGTCTGCATTTCTTCAGCCTTTCCTCTTTGGATTTTCACAGTGCTCTCTCACAGGAGTGACTCCTTAAGAGCTAAAGAATAATTTGTTGTTTTTTTTTTCTCCTCCTCAGAATTAACTATTTAATGTCAGCACCGTTTCATCCATTTATTCAGCCAACAA
This sequence comes from Rousettus aegyptiacus, assembly GCF_014176215.1. Taxonomy (NCBI): domain Eukaryota; kingdom Metazoa; phylum Chordata; class Mammalia; order Chiroptera; family Pteropodidae; genus Rousettus; species Rousettus aegyptiacus. The sequence goes on along the minus strand of NW_023416285.1, from coordinate 87,110,421 downwards.
ATAGTCATTAGACATCTATCACATGTATTAGATGTTGGGGATACATGGCTTCCATTTGTCTCTTTTTATAAGGTTATTCACAACCTCAGAGAGTTCGAGAAACCTGTGTGATCCGAGTAGTACTGATGTATCGCCTAAACCTAAATCCTCAAAACCTTGCCACCACCATCTTCTGAGAGACCAGCAGGAAAAGCCCCATCTAGTTGACCTCACTCACACAGATGCTCATTTCTTTCCATACAACTCTGTCACCCACTAGCTGCCACCGCCCCCTCTCCTGAAACCTTTCCCCAGGTTCTCTGTAACTCACAGCAAAACCAGCTAAATCCTCAGCTCTGCTTGCGACATTCCCTCCAAGCTTTGGTCTGAAACCTGGTCCAATGAGAACCATTGAACAACGCTTCCTGGAGTCCTTTTAAGTGGATACTCCCATTTCTTCCCATGTGTAGTGTCTCGCAGCTTGGAGAGGAGGGGGTGTCCTGCTCACTCGTCATATATGGATATTGAAATTGCTTTACAAAGAGAAAGATAAGAGCTCTTGGCTTTTGTCCCTCTCTCTTCTTTAAAGCTCCCAAACCTTGCAGCTTATGCCATCAGAGCATCAACACATATTTCTTGAGCATGTGCCATGTGTCAGACACTGTCCTGGGCATTTGAGACTTAGCAATAAAACTAGAGTAAGATAGCTCTGGAGTCTAGTAAAAGGAAAACATACAAAATAAAGTAAGTGAAATATATAGTATGTTAGATGGTGATTGTTCCTGTTGAGAGAAATAGAGCAGAAAACAGGGGAAATATGTTAGGATGGATGGGGAGGTTGATTTTTATAGGATAGTCAGAAGCCATCTTACTGAGAAAAATGAAATATGAGCAAAGACCTCAATAGGTGAAGGCAGAAACAATGCTAACATCAGATAAGATTAGCATTCCGGGCAGAGGGAACGGAAAGGCCTCAAGAAGAAGCAAGCACACGGGAAGTCCATCTGCTCACCTTCTTGTTACAGTCCTATCTGTCACCTCTTGGTCACACCCCTCGTTCTTTAAAGGTTTAGCTCCCGGCTCGTCTTTACTGTCTTCAATACCATCCTACCTCTTGATGCTCCTTCAACACCCCGGCCTCCCAGCTCCCTTGAATCCCTTTTCTCTTGTGACTGCCTCAGCATTACTTATAAATGTATTTCTGTGGTCATACCCTAGATGTGTCATGTCCAAAAACCCAAGCGTCCCGATACTTGAACTTGAAGCATCTCGCTTTCTGACCCCGACTTCTTTTTCTACTTTATTCCCCCTACATCTCCAGCTTCTACAATTCTTTAGTCCCAACAGATTATACAATCCGTTGACACTTCTGCACTGTCGCTGCATTCCGAGCTCATGTCCTCACTCCCCTCCTCATCCAGCCTGGCCTCCGTGGTCCCTCATCACGATGCCTATGCATCGTAATCCTCAGGAGCTGTGCTCCCCTTTTCCTCCATCTTACTTCCTCAGCAAAACTCCCGTCCTGGTGAAATCTAGTTCTCTGCCTACCCCATGTTGAGTAGCAGTCAACTGTTAGTGGACATTTAGGTTGTTTCTGGCTGGGGGCTATTAAGCATAAAGCAGATTCACCCAGATTTCACCTTTGCTCACATCATTCCTCCTGTAGGATGTGGCTGACTTTTTTTTTTTCTCTCTCTCTTTCTAGGTGGGAATCCAATTACATGAGCATTGGCCAAGGCTCATAAGCTAACCACTACTATCCTTCTCTTTGTAAAGCAATTTCAAACTAACTACATATTTTAATAAAAATTGTATACTCACTACCAGGATTAGAATATAGCTGCAAATTCTGTTAGAAGTCACAGCCACCACCATGTCTTTCTGGCAAGAAGTGATGCAGTTAATGCACGGGTCAGGGCAAAGGCACATGCAGTATGATAAGGACGTGCTCACTAAATAATATAAATTACTTCCCGGTATGCCATGTCTGGGACAGCCCTAGCTGTACCATAAGACTGTAGGGCAAATTGGGGAAACCCAGTGCTAAGAATATTAGACCTTGCCTGGCACCCAAGTTCTAGAGCTCTTCTCTCCCCCAAGCTCACCACTTGACTTTCATCTGAGGGTTTAGCATCTGCATTCTGGTTCTCACACAACCTGTATACCAGCCAGAAAGGATAGATTTAAGCACTCTCAACACAACACAGAGACAGCTGGCACCAAGTCCCCTTGACTTGGAAAAGGAAATAATAATAATAATAATAAAGCAGAAATGACTAATCCTGTAAAAGTCTTTCTCTGCATATATATTTTCTTTTCTCTTGGGAAATTATCTAGGAGAAGAACTGACAAGTGATAGGGTAGATGTTTATTTAACTTCGTAAGAAATAGTCACACTGTTTCTGAAGTGGTGTTACCACTTTAGAATCCCTCAGCAATGTATGACGATTCTGGTTGCTTAACTTGTCCTCCAACATTTTAACTAGAAGTCAAAACCAGTACTTCTTAGTGACTGATTAAAATTCAGTGCAGGGAAGATGATGCACAATTTACTCCTTGTAGCCTCACAAAATAACCAGGTGTATATCAGTAACACCAGCCATTTCCCCAAAGGGAGAAAAAAAAATGACATCTGTACTCATTTATGAAAAATAAAAAGGAAAAAATACTGTCTTGCATTCTAGGAATTGAAAAATAGCTTCATTGCCACTGCTGACACTGGAAATTCCATATCATCTAACATAGGTACCTCTATTATTACTAGAAATGGAGTCAGTTATAGGCAGTAACTGTTTGTAGTCAAAATTTCATAAAGATTTTGGGTCAGTGGACTGAAAATAACTACAGACCTATAGTGAATGGGACAGGCTCTAAAGCCTTATGATCCATTTTGGTCAAAGTTCTACTTCTTTAACTTGCATTAGTAACAGGAATTTTAATATAAATATAGTACTGTTATCAGTACAGCAATACTTTATGGTTTAGAAATAATCTTCCAAGAGAGTGTCATCTGTAGTAATTTACCACGGCTATAACAAAGTACTGCCTCCCCCAAGCTGGAAAGAGCTACAAAGAACTGGCTTTCTCTAGGTATTAGAGCACTTGATTGGGACATATAAACATTTATAAACATTTAAAGCATTGTGGGTCTGAGAGTTTGCTTCCTTATCCTGAAGTATCTGGGACCAGTCAATCATGGAGTCTCACTCAGTAAGGAACAACAGAATTTTTTTTTATCATTGTCATAGATGAAGATTTTTTCCATGACACCTATGTGTACATACTGAATTATTCTCACAGCTACTTTTGTGAATTTGTTCAAGGAAAGTTACTTTTATTGGGAAACACATTTTTTTTTTAATTCTAGGAATAGTGATCTAGGATTTAATGGCAGGCAGAACTGCCATTCCCAAAATGTCATTATTTTAAATGGAAATTCTTGGTCTATGATGAAAAAAAGAAACAAATATAAAAAAGAAAAAAAAATTAACTCTATCTCTTAGCTTTTGCTGCTTATCAAACTGGAGTTCTTCACCCTAATTACCCATCACCCACATTGCCACCCCAAAGTAAGCACGCACCTACTTTTTCTCAGCACCCCGCATGGCAAGTACAGCTGAGCCAATAATGACACCAATGTCCTAGATTAGAAATTTGTGAATTTGGAAAAGTTGGGTCATTCCCCTTAGTCTTCTTGACCGCACTTCGCACACCTTCTTAAGTAATAGAGAAGTAGCTTGAATATTAATGAATAGTCTGGATTTTTTCCTAAACAAAGCTCTATATCTAAATAGAGCTTGTTGCCCAGATAGGTGTCGTCAGGAGGCTTTGCTTCTGCCGTGCAGAGGTTTTTGAAATTCCCCACTGGGAACACTTTTTTTTAAAGCTTTCGATGCCACATTCCTTTCAATAGCAGCAATGGTGGAGCACGGTTTCTCATGAGTGGTAGATTGGATTTTTGAGAACCAATGCAACAGAAAAATGTCATTTGTTTAGGGAAATACCTTGCTGGAACACTTTTGGGTGAAAACAAGATCCATGGCCTGCCACAGGGAAGTCAAACACGTTTCCCAACATGATGGAATCTACAGTGAGATTCCGCTTTTCCATGGGCAACACACTTGATAGTTTCTATTTGATTCTAGTTCATTTTCTTAAGATGCATGCTCCAACTCATAGAATGGGTTTCTCAGCCCACTAATAGGTCACAAAAGCAACTTGAAAAGCACTTGTCTAGGAGGAATCAGGAAAACACAGAAAAGCTAATCTACTCTGAATAAAAAATTAGCAGGAATTTGGAGGAGGAGGGAGGGAGGATTGAGGGAAATCAGAGAGAAGAGTGGTAGGAACTAAGGAACATGGCAATAAGTTGGGAGATGGAGAAAATGGCCAGGGAGAAATTCTCAGTAAAAAAAAAAAAAATACGTGAAGACTTCTAAGATGAGGGTTAACGGTCTATCTTAAAGTGTGTAGTGACAGCTGTGTAAAATAATTAACCACTCTCATTACTACAAAACTTCATTAAAATCGTGTTGTACTTTGCAGTTTGCATTCATTGCATTTTGGGGAGACAAACAAGAGCGGTGCTTGCATAAGAGCATGCAAAACGTGGCAAGGTCATTCAAAGACTGAAATATTTCAATGAAATACGACTCAGAGCCAGAAGAGCGCTAACCATGTAACCCAACTTCCTCTCTCCCCTACAAAAAAAAAAAAAAAAAAGGAAAAGAAAAGAAAAACAAGGAAAAAAAGCTCAAACACTTTTCAAGGACACTAGATGTCTTAGAACTCATGGAGTGAAGACAAGTCTATTTTCTTTGAATTTCAAAGGCTAAGATACTTGCAGATAGTATCTAGGATGCACACCCAGAATTTCATTCAGAGCCAAGGCAAGTGATTGAGGTACATTATCAAGCTGAGTATTTCCATTTGGAGGAAAATGTTTCACAGAAAGCATGCTGTTCGCTGAGCTTTGAAATAGTAAAATCATTAAGTGCAAAGACTTAGGTTGTTCTCTTCATTGTGCACAGACCTTCTTGAATACCTTAGAACTTGATGACGCCCAGTCCACTCCCGTGAAGACAAATTCTGCAGAGCCCAGTCTTCGAGCTCAAAGAAACACATTAACTTTGCGTTCACCTGTTTTTGCATATGCTTTCTTAGGTGTCAGGTGTTCGGTTTCTTGATCGGAGTAAAAAGAATCTGTTATATTCAATATTTATTCTTGCCTTCACTGACTCTGTGCTAATTTAAGCCATTTAGTCATCCAGTTTCTAAATCAATCTTGACCAAAGTGAGTCAAAGATCAGTAGGCTTTGATGCACCAACTGCTGCATCTAAAACGACTCTCATCGCTAATAAATCCAGCATCCAGGGAGGCTGTGGTGAGCCCAGGTCATCTGCCTGCCCATTGCTCGTTGGCCATCAGGTCACCTTTGCTCTTTATTTACATCTATCTGATAAGGATTCTGCCTAAATTGTTAGGGGACCTTATCCCAAACTCTGGTGAGCTTAATTTTGATCCCATGAGCTTAATTTTGATCCTATGCTCCTGTCTAACCCCCGAATCCTCTCACTTATACTCCCAGCACTACGGGCAGGAATCCTAATAAATAATCTGTCTCCCTCCTACTCACATACTTTGACTGACACTCTTCCCAGGACTCTGGAACACCAGCTGCCCTATCCCTTGCCAGAATCAGATCATCTTGGAGACCAGCACTGGTCTAAGCAAATCTGGATGTGATTATGTTAACTACCCCCACCCAATTCCCAACGGCCCCTGGACTGGCCCACGTGACCTCCCTCAGGTCGCGTCACTTCGTCTCACCGTCCTTCCCTCACTCACTCTCCAGAGCAGGGGCCTCGTGCAATCTGCCCTGTGCCTAAACTCGCCAGCAGAGGCACTCAACACTAGGCCACTTTAACCTGCTTTTTGAAAAGAACGAAATAAATATTAGGCCCTTTCCATTTCTATCCCAAGGTATGGAAGTAGCTGCATAGAAATACGTTTTGTGTTCATACCTTTCTTTCAGAACGAGTCCATTTGCTCACCCAAATCTTCACCAGCCTGAAGACTATCGACTGGATAAGTCTACATCTCTGACCTCTAGAAAGCTGCTTCCTGCTTCCCCATAGATGGCTGCCCGTCACCTGCGAAACCCTGTACTTAGCAGCAGCTCTTGCTCTTAGCTTGGCTTTGTGAATGTTCCCTCTGCTTTGTCATGGGAGCCACTCAAAGATATTTAAGCAATTGGATGTATATTCTTTGCTCCAAAAGTGGTTATTTGTTTTTATATTTATTTTATGACACGTATAAACAAACATAGCATAAGACGGCCAGCATCGCAAATCAAGGCACGTGCTGCCTGTCTGTGATGATCTGTGCTCCTCTGTGAGTCACTTTCTCACACCTTTCTCTGTTTACACCCTATACATCTTTTTTAAAATTCAAGTGTATTTAAATTAATTTTGATCTAAGAAATTTAGCATCCTCTCATACCCCTAGAGATCACTGGTAATGCCTAGGAATAATCCTACATGACAGGACATGACAATTATATCTCAACCACGTTAACAACTCACACAGACCTGAGTCTATGTGCTGATAGAGCAGATGCTTCAGAATCACTGATCTTTCTGTATTTCATCTCCCACAGACAAGCCAACATCTGAGGTACCCTTTTTCATTACAGAAGTTCCTCTTTACTTATTTAATGAGGTAATAATTCTGTTTTTGCTCAAATGTAGGGTTCTGAATTCTAATTTTTTTAATTTCAAAAGGAAAAGAAAAATCTTTGATATTTTAAAATTTCTTCTTTAAATGGAGGAAAAAATTAAACGGCACATGTGATGGTAAAACATACACTTCTCTGAAAAATTTCTTACACAATTAAAGAGGCACTGTTTACCTTACTTTAACTTCCTTCCAAAACAATGTGTTAGTTTTCAAATGTATTTTTGTGGAAGCCTCTGCTCTTTGAATATGCCGAGTCTATACTCACTGCACCAAAGTTCCGGGTGGCAGCAACAGAGATGCAAAGAATTGTTCTACAAATGACAAGTAGCAGAATCTTTTTCACTAATGTTGACCATGATTCATCTTTCAAAGTCACTTTACTTTCCTGATACATGTCCTACTGATTCCTTTATAGGAAAATTAGTTTAAGTAGTTTTTAAAAGTATTTCTGAATTTCAAGAACAGGTGATAATTTTATGTGACTGTAATTTGACTTTTGGGAATTCTAGAGAATTCTAAAGGCATCATGGGTTGAGTTTGCTTGTTCATTCCTCCTGACTTTCCTTGTTAAAAAAAATTCTGTAGCTCAGGAAAACCTCACCTGAGCAGAGGATGCTAGCGCAGGTGAGAGACCTTGCCCACCCCCTAGCTTTCCCTCTCTCCCCTGTAAAGGAATCTAGATGAATACTTCATTGCTATCAGAACAGAGAAAGGCAGATTGTACCAACGAGCAAGCGCTCCTTCCTCTATTCAAGTAAACGTAGAGCAGGACACAGGTTAAAATTACTGTACACAGAGATGTTTTAAATGTTCTGGCTGGCTGCTCAGAAAAGTCCCACCAAGCTCCATTTCCCTTGATGAATTTGCTACGCCCCAACGTCTGGTCTCAGGCTTTCCAGGTTAAGAAACCTGATTTTACTGAGTCCATCAAGGTAGCTCTGTCACCCCTCAGAGGCAAACCTGCCCTAATCAAGTTCACAGAGACCGAACGCCTGTTTATTATTATATAATGAGAAGCACATATATGGGAAGGCAAGCTATTGAAGGTTTTCATGGAGAGCAAGGAACTGGAACGCAGAAGTGAGGTGATCTTAAAATGAATCTCCCAGCGAAACGGGCTTCAGGTCCACCCACCAGCCACAGGAATAGCTCTGCTGATGAAACAATAACAATCGTTTATTGTCCTGAGGTCTCGTCCTCCCTGGGTGGTATTTGGACGGCTCGTCTTTGATGATGGGGGCACTTACTTTTGTCTCTGCTTTTTGTTATTGTCCAACCCCTTTGGCTCATACACTTATGGATAATATTTTGGTTTCTGTTCGATTACAAACACAGCAATCATTTCACCCACTCTGTTCAACTCCCAAGCTCTTAAGATGATAGAGTATACATTCTACATGCACCAAGGTCTTACTTGCCATAGTGCCTACTCACAGCAGCAATTATAGCAATTAATAATTCTACTGATAATTAATGAGCACTTACTATGTGCCCGGAACTCTACTTGGGAGGACGATGTGTACAGGTGAGGTGGGAGATGTACTCCAGCCCTAAATGCTTTTGTCTGTCTGTAGAGGGCAAACTACCTCATGCCAAACATTTTAAAACTATAAATGGCAGTATAAAACCATAAGTGGTTTTAAATACAGACGAATTACTGTTGAGCTAAAATAGGTGAGGCTTTCTGGAGAAGGGAGGATGGAGCTAGCTTTCGAAGGGTGAGTGAAAGAAATAATAGAAAGTGATTTTCCAGTCTGAAAAAGAATCGTACACGAAGAAAATAATACGGAAGTTAGTACAAAAGCCTAGAAAGTACTGGAACATAGGTACTCAAAAATACATAATTGCATAAATGTGATAAAGTTGCATAATTGGACCATCACGAGAAAAAAAAAAACAACTTCTTTTAGTAATATGGAGGAGTAGACCAAGTCTTGAAGCCAGGAGCAGTCATACCGACTTGATATCTTATTAGATATACAAAAAACACTGGAGACTCAACTAAAATAATAACTTTCCAGGTTCTTTTTTCCCTTTCTCAATCAAAAGGCAAGCATTTTTATTGTGGCATAATTCCACCCGCAAGGAGTTCTACTCAAAACACATAGTGCTTAAAATGAAATTTCCAGACAAATTACAAGCAATGATCCAAGTAGGTATAACTATTCACCTTTAGCATTCTGCACAACTCTTTTCTAAAATCAGAAGCTTTTCCCAACTTTAAAATTGTGATATGGAGGTGGGAAGACTCATTTTTTTTTTTCTCATTTGTTTCTCCCTTTCCCTTTCTTTCCACCTTTCTCATTCATTTATCCATTCAACAAATATTTAGTGCTTATTATTTGTCAGGCTAAGAATAAAGTAAGTGCTGACAAAGAAAAATGACATGATGCTCCCCTAATGCAGAAAAGAGACAGGAAGAGGTAAGTAATAAGAGATAAGTAATAAGTGTGTGCTGGCAGGGAGCAGTGTTGGGAAGCGAGCGTTTCAGGCAGAAGGGGCGGCGTGGGGGAGGGCCCTAAGACAGAGTGGTCCTTGGCCTATTCGAAGCGCCCCAAAGGAGGACAGTTTGGCAAGAGCATGTTGAATTAGAGGATAGGGGAGAGGAGCTGAGGTGCTTGGTGGGGTACTCCAGGCATAGCTCATGAAGCACCTCTCAGGATGAATTTGGTCAAAAGCGTGAGCAGGACCTTGACAGATTTATACTTTTTAAAGATCGCCCTGGTTTCCAGGGGGATACTAGGTTCTCAGGATGCAAAGTAAGGGTGTAGGAGCACTGGGTAGGACTAGCACTGGAGCCCTAGTGAGAGCTGACGGTGGCTTAGCCTGGGAACAGTAGTTAGAGAGAAGTGAGTGGATTTCGGACACATTTTGAAGGTAGAAAAGATGAAACTTATTGATGAATTGGAGGTTGGGAGGAGAGAGGAAAAAACAAGAATGTCTGCTTATCTCTCTCCCTCCTCCTTCCCATATGCAGTCCGCAGTCTCTTTAAAAAAATTTTTATAGCACATAATTCATGGTGACATCTCCCTGCCTTAGGTTAAAGGGGAGTTTAACTATAGTAAACGCCACACAAACAAACATCCTGATTTTCGACAGTGCTATAAATAAGAAGTAGATATATCTGAAATACAATTCTCAAATGACACTTTTAATCGTATGAGAAAGAAAAGCAGGCGATAATAGCGTGCTATGCATTTGTCATCAGACCAGAAACCATTATCTTTCATTATGAATTGTCTAGAGAGACCACAGTGAGAGTCACAACCTCTATTCACTAGTGATTTAATTAACACGAGAGGGGATTTAATTATATAAACCAGGGTAATGTCAAGGAAAGTTCCACACAAACGCACCACCTAGAGAGTGAAAGTTTAATCACCATATCTCACGATGGCAATTGTTTTAACATACGAAGCCCAGGAGACGGGTAGAGATGGCACATGTCCCTGAGTAGAGATGGCACGTGTCCCTGAGTGCTGCAGCCACATCACAGTGTGGCACGTCCTGGCACGGTCTGTGTCCCACTACGAATTCTGTCCCCAAGCTTAAAGTGCTAAGTCCCAACTTTGAATACGCAGATGCGTTTATTAGTAGAAGTAGAGCAGTGTTTTTTTAAAAAGTGTTCTCGAAACAACCTTTAGAAACAGGCAAGTCGAAGCAAGTTGGCAAATGAAGTCTGTGGGTACCTTCATCCCCTGAGTCCTCGTCCTCACACACTCGATATCAGAAGGGCTTGTTCGATTTCAACTCGGATCCTTGGAAGTGACTTAAAAGAAATAATTGTGCAGGGGAGGTTTGTTCCTTTCAAGAAGTAGAACACGGAGCTGCATAACAGCCTATATTCAAAACTGTAATTGTGGCCAAAATAGGTGCCGATCCAAACACAAAAATCCTCATATTTTGCAGCTCTGAGGTAAAAGTATCCGCCCTAATGCAGCTTGGTTTGCAAATGTTAGTAACATAAGTCAAACTTATTGCTTTTTATTATTTTTGTGTTGTTCTTCTCTCACTTTTAGCTCCCAGTGGAGGGGAGCTACCTCCAGACAGCCCCTTAGTTGTACAACAAATATGTCTTGAAGATATATCTTCTATTTGGGAACATATTTGTCTGGGAGAAAAATGTCAGAAATTCAGAATGTCTTAAAAAGCCCATTGTAGCCATATCTCCACAAACAAACAAAATGCTACTTCTGTCCCAGCGATGGCAAGAGCTGTATCTTGGTCTGACTTCAGGCACGGAGCAGTGTGGCACTGAATTGTCCCTACCCCTCAAAATCACGTTGAAGTCCTAACCTCCAACGTGCAGATGTGACCTGATTTGCAGACAGTCATTGCAGATGTAATTGGTTTAGTTAAGAGGGAGGTCTTGATGGAGCAGGATGGATCCTAACCAAACATAACTGGTGTTGTTAGGACAGATGCGCACACAGGGTGGATGCCACGTGAAGACAAGACGATGCTTCCGCAAGCTAAGAAAGTACCAGAAGCGACAAGGGGGGCCTGGAACACCTCCTTCCCTGGGGTCCTCAGAGGGCGCTCGTGGTACTCTGTTACCTCAGCCCGAGGAAACCAGCACGAGGACCATGGGGTGTTCCACCGCGCTGACCTTCCTTACTACCTGCTCTGCCCTTCACGAAAAGACTCCTTCCTTCCACGGTATTCTCTTCTCGTACTCGACAAAACCTCATCTAGCTCAGAGGTCCCTCTTTGCTTAGCCCAGGGCTTCTCCATTCGGAGCACGCACTGGAAACTTCCAGGTGATTCCCAGGTTCCGCTCAGGTAAAAATCGCTGTACATCTTCCCCTAGGCCCGACCACTCAGCTGCATGACCATGCAGGCAGAGTGCAGGTATGAGATCACCTGGGCAAAGCCGCCGACTCGGAGACGGACCCTAGACTTCCATATTACAAAGAGGGGTGCAATTAATGCAATAACTTGAAGCTTCTGTAATAGGATTTCCAATTTAACCTAAGTTTTGTTCACCTTAAAATTCAATAATGACAAGAGAATTAGTAGCACGAGCTCTCCAGAAGATTGTTCACAAGGTGAACCAAAGAATTTTGGGGGCAGGCAGGGGAAGGGAGATTCGCAGTGGGAGACAATTAAAATATACATGTTCAGTAATAGGAAAGAAGCCAGGCATTGATATGAAGAACCATCCCGAGCTTGGCAGAAGATCTGTTATGCACATAGCCTCTAGCCCCTCAACCATGGAATCATGGGCCATAGCATAAAAATGAGAAATAAAATGGCGGAGTCTGTGGCACTGAGAGGTCCAGGCCCATCGGTCCAGGCCCAGCATTCCCTGACAATGGACGTGGCGAGACTCACTCAAGGCATCCAGGAGCTGCCCCTGCAGGAGCCTCAGTCAGCGACGTCACCAGGAATAACGAGCGAATCTCGCAATGAGGCGCCAAAGCATCATGCTATGGGGCAAGAAAGAATTTGATCAGAGCACAAATGAAACACCTAGGAAGTAACAACCTGTCTGGAGATATTTAAGGAGGGGCTCTGGGCAGGGCGGGGCGATGGAAAGAGCCAGAAAAATGCATCTACTTATGGTTCTTCTTGTCATTCCGATTTCATTCCCAGGAAAGAGTGACCTGAGAAAAAGAGATAAAGCTTTCTCCCTCGCTGTAGCTGACATTAATGGAGAGATATACATGGGCACAGTCACGAGCAACTCAAATGGAATCGGGAGTTGCTCACGAGAGCTCTGGTTATCTGGGACACTTTACCTGGTGAGTTTGCGCCATGATTATTTAAAAATCAATTTCATGAATGAGTGCCTATTCGCCAGCACTCTCTCCTTATCAAGAGAAGAAAAGATATGAACGTGTGATTGATATGCTTCAAGAGTCCTTAAAATCCGGTTAAAATTACTGCAGAAAAGACCAGCCCAGGAGAGGGAGGCGTAAGTGGGAAGGCATGGGCGGCTCGCAGGGCAAAGATGGTGCAGCCCCAGGAGGTCCACGGACCGAGTGTGGAGGAAAACCAGGAGCACGACAGCCATTTATTTCAAAAACATCTTTAAAAACCCACATGATACAGTACTTTCAGCTTCTCTAATAAAGAAGTTTGTCTTTCTCATAAGAGTACTCTAGCTACGACTCGGGGAAAATTGAATCTCATGGGAAGTTGCTCTTATTCGATAATAAGTTATTTTTAAAAAATAGTTATTTAAATGAGTTATTTAAAAAAAAAACCTATGGAAAGACACTAAGACTCTTGAAGTCCATGCAGTCTCTTCCTCTAGTCAAAACACTAAGCCTGTGACTCCCCTGCAAATGCCCTGAACCCCCAAAAGATCTAAAAGCCCGACCAAAGCATTAAATAGGCCTCCCTACTAGGTCAGAAATTTCTTTCCCTAGCAGCAAGAACTCCAACTCTCCCTCCATTTTTCCCATCATAAATTCTGTCACCATCTTTCGCAGATGCCCTGCTGATGAGGCTAAACGTCAAACTGTTGGTTTGAGGTCTTCTCACTGAAAAATGGCTGCGCGTTTCTTGCTTCCGACCCACTGGGTTCGGACACAGCACCCCTGGGAGGCAAAGCTGGACTCCATGTCCGACTGGGCTTTTACAGCTGCCTGAGGGTGTGGGGCCGAGAAAGGACCCCTGGGAGGAATGGGAAGGAGAAGGGGATGCCGCTCACACAGCGTCAGGGTGTCCCCAGCTGCACGTGCAGTGTGGGCGGAAAGCGAACATGCTGAATGGGAAAGTCGACACGTTGCTCTGCAGAGAATGAGCAGAACCCCAAAGGTTACGTTAGGATCCAAACTCTACGCCGGCACAGCCGAGTAGCAGTTCATGAGAAGGAATGCAGAAGGAATGAGTTGACAAAGTCACTATTTGGTCCAGTGTTCCTTCAACTTGGAAGGAAGGAAAGAAAGAGAGAGAGAAAAGAAAAAAGCCCTTACTATATCTGCTTCTCTCGACCAGCCTAGAAGCTTTGCATTACATTTCACTTTCTGTAGTTGGTATTATGAAAATATAGGTGTACGGGGAAAAATCAGCTACAAAGACCACCTCCCCCTCACCGTCCCATTATTCGCTGCTGGGATACTCATGCATTTAGAGACGAAAACAGTAGCCATTCCGGGACACGATGTTGCTCACTGAGAGCAGGTGTGACATGAGGGAAAGGAGCGTCCTCACCTAGAAGGAATGGCGGAGTGCCACGTGGGGAGTATGGCAAAATGACTTCCTGTCCCACCGGGAACGTTTGCAGCTTGCTCTCAAAGTTCAGGTTACTCTTCCCAGCAAAAGAATCAAAATGAAGAACACAGTTGCCATCACCGCTAAGTGGGTGGGTCAGAGACACTGTAAAGCGAGAGACACAGATAAACAGAGAAGACCTAGCTACCAGTACGCCTGGGACTACGCCACTTCCTGGGTGATGAAGGACAGCAGTGGGTGTTTTTGCAGAATGCCGGATGGGAAATAAACCACCCGAAAAGCGATCAACGAAACTCTACATTTATTGTGAACTTGGAGGATGTTTATTTTATTTTTATTTTTTTGCATAAGTTTTAACTGAAGCCTCTGAATTTTTTTAGAGCTTAAAAATAGTTATTTTTCTCTCTCTGCACATGTGCATCAGTTTCCATACAGAATGACGTGAATCTGGAGCAGGAATCTCCCAACAGAACCAGCAGAGCATGAATCACAGAGGATGAAATGAGAGAATCCCCAGCCCTGCTTAGGTGAGGATGCCACCAGTTTCTAATGAGGAAGAATTAAAAGGCGAGAAGTTCACATCGGAACATTATTATGTGTTACGTCTGGTTCACAGCATCATCGTACTTCTGTTCACTGTAGGGCGAATGCTTATTCTCACTCCATGAGTTAATTCTGTTTCAAATAAATTTACTGGAAAACTTTCATGGACTAGGAAGTATGCTAGAGAGGCCCCAGAGATACTTTATATATATATATATATATATATATATATATATATATATATATATATATATATATATTTTTCAATCATTCTCAAAATCCTTTCATCTTTTTGCAATGCTAGTTCATTCCCTCTCCAAATATTGCCATAACAAGCCAGGGGAGCCCAAAGGACCAGACACGATTCCAGTGGCCAGAGAGAGTGTGCAAAACAGGTCAGCATCCCAGCTGAAGTATTCTGCCTCCAATCTTTTATCCGACTGGAGGAGCTGTGTGTTAAAAATCCTTTTTTTTTTTTTTTCTTGATTGGATGTTTTCATAAACTCCTTTTCTGGTTGTTTTTGGTAACCGTACCATCCGCTACAATGGAATTTTAAAAGTTCAAAAGGACTTTTGAAACCAGACAACTAAAAGTGCGTTTTGGACCC
The DNA here is from genome assembly GCF_014176215.1 of Rousettus aegyptiacus. Taxonomy (NCBI): domain Eukaryota; kingdom Metazoa; phylum Chordata; class Mammalia; order Chiroptera; family Pteropodidae; genus Rousettus; species Rousettus aegyptiacus. The sequence goes on along the minus strand of NW_023416285.1, from coordinate 87,095,369 downwards.
CCTAAAGTTGTCGTGTGGATATTTTTGAATTGTGCTCTTAATGTCTATTTCTCTACCAAGAATGGAGCAGCCGCGGTTGAACTAATGTTTAAGTGATCTAACGACCTGGAAATGTGGGGATTTCTTACACCTTGCTTTCATCTCGGGGCAAAACTATGAGCTTTCATTAAAATGAAAATCAAACTTAAATAGCTTAGACACTTTCAAGCTGTGAACATCAACCATATGTGCAAACCTGGGCAAGTTTCGTCTCTGTGGGATTTTCGTGAGTGGGTGTAGGAAATGGATGATCAGATGACTGGACAGATGTTCAAAGAGATCCTGGCATGGCAAGAGAAACTGCATTCATTTCGGCTTCCTTAGAGGCAAACAGAAAGAACAAACAAACGCCAGGAAGTAAGGCAAAGAACGTTAATTGCAGGCCGGATGACAAAGCAACTTAAAGACGCAAGATTCCATTAACAGTGAACACATTTTCTTAGGGACAAAACATTCCTTGAAAAGGGAAGTAAAATTATGATGTTGGTACCTAGTGTGTAACTCTCACAAAGGGTTCAAACACAGGACAGTTTCTCAAATCTATGCATTGTAGCTGATGTAAAAACAAGACTAAGCCTCAGTCTACATCAATCAGAAGTAGCCTTTCCTCTGTCTTTGGTCTTCAAAGAAAGGTTGCGTGCAATGTTTTCTTCTGCTTTCAATGACGTTCAAGGGCCTGTGTAGGAACTGATCTGCGAAAAGAAGCTGAGGAAGGCCGCCTGGAAACCTAAGATGAAAATGAAAGAAAATCTTACAGAATCTTTGTTATGTATTGTTATTCTGTAAAGGGATCTTTTCCAGTGAGTTTTCTTACTCTGAGGATCAGAACCATGACTGTACAAGACGAGCAGACTTCATGATGGATCCAGTTGGACAGAAACGTGACCTCTGTCTGTGACACTTACTGAAACACCATTAACCAACCTGCCCTAGAGGCAACTGGTTAGAACCTTTCTTCTTGGGGCCCATGTTTACAGCTCTTTAAAACCAATCAGCTTCTAACTTTTCTGAGTTATATAGATATTGATAGCTGGGAAGCGTTGCTTACATTGACTTCATCCCCTCATTAGGCACTGATAAAGTTGAAGAAGATGTATTTTACCAAACCATGTGGTTGCCTTCTTTACCTACACAAGGTGTGTCGCTATAGGACTTCTCTTCACTTGGCCAAACATCTCCTTTTGCTTTGACTTGTGAGTTTACTTCCAAAAACATGTTTTTTTCAAAATAAATGCTTGTAGGCTCAGTGATCAACTAAGAAATAAAGGCTAAATTGATTCACTTCTCCTGTCTCCTTGCTTCCCAAGGGGGGTGCTTATCTGTTTTTTTCATTTTCCTAACTAGGTTGTTACAGAGTCTTCAGGAAGTTAGAGATTCTCTGCTGCTTTTAACGAACCTAAGTGTATTTCACGTTTAAACATAAATAAATAAAATACGTTCACATGAAAACCTGCACATGAATATTTATAGAAGTTTTATTCATAATTGCCAAAAACATCCCAAATGTCTCATGAATCTATCCCAAATGTCCGCCCCTTGCTCAGTGGGTAAATGAACTGTGGTGCTTATGTACAATGGGATACTTCTCAGCAGTGGCCTTGTCATTACTGCCGAATCCTGTGAAAACACAGATACGGCTAAAATGCATCATGCCAAGTGAAAGAAGCCAGGTTCACAAGACTACATACCATAGGAATCGACTTATATGACATCTTGGAAAAATACAAATAGGGATAAAAAGCAAATCGATGATTTCCAGAGGCTGGGGAATGGTTGACAACAAAAGAGCTTGAAAGAATTTGAGGGATAATGGAACTCTTCTCTGATTGTGTTGATTATACAACTGGATGTGTTTACCAGAGGGTGAGATTTTACACTATGTAAATTATACCTTAATTAAAAAATGAATTAATTACATGAACTGCATTTGAAATTAGAAATACAATGTAATGGTTAGGGCATACGAATGCTGAAGAAAAAATCTGATTCATTCCTACTCTAAACTTAGCTGTGGTCGATGTCATCGAAGTCTCCAGATTCAAGGGCATGAGTGATGAGATCAAGAGGTTATAAGAAAAATTAAGGAAAACAAATAGAAGAATAAAGTGAATACAATTTCTGCCTCCCTCAATCTTTGCTTCTCATCAGTGCCTGCTCATAGCTTGTCATGTTAAGACAGGACTTATCTAAGAGCAGGGACATCTAAATTCAATGAATGGGTCGTGCCCCAAAGGCCCGTTCCAAAGGCAGTAGTAAATGGAATGTGTAGTGCCTTAAGAAGGGTTAAGACAGGACTTAAAATAAGGGCAGGTGGGTTCCTGGGTGGGCCTTTGAAACTCGCCTACCTGCAATGCAGGTCAGGAATGGGAGTCTTGATTCTAAGCAGAGTATAGAAATAAGGGGCCAGAAAGCATATGAAGAAGGGAGCTGGGCCTCTGGATCGACGCATCCTTGGCAGGGCCCGTCCTAGACAAACTTCAGAAATGGATGGCTTAAGCTTTCGGCCTGTCGCCCCTTCCATAACTCTCCTTGCCCCTTGTCTTAGGTGACTATTGTCGTCGAGAGACCTCAGTCCTTAACGAAGGGAACATGCTCAGGTCTGCCCTTCCAGTCGACTCCACCCGTTGCATTTAGGAGAGAAATAACTTGAAATTATTTTAGATTTCAGTATACAGAACAAAAAGAATCTTTGGATTCTCTCAGGGGATTGATAATCGATAAGAAATACATCACCGAGTGAGAAGGAAAACTGGTCATTTATCTAGTTTAACACGCCTTATTTTAAGTAAATAAGCTTCAGCCTGAGATAAAATTTCTTACCCAAGGCAAGAGCATATTTAGCACACACAAATCACAAGTTTATAATAAAGATCTTTTTAAAAAGTAAAAGAATGGTTGTTTATGTTCAATGCGGGTAACTATAAGCAAAGTTACGGAGTTAATGAGTTAGACCGAAATGAATTCTTATCGTCTCAAGTTATGTCACTTTTATTATTTTTCTATCCTTGTTCTCCATCCCTACAATCGCTACCTAAACAAGTGGAAGGGTCGATCCATGTATATTCTCAAGACTTGCAAATGAATCCACGAGGTAAAAATACAGCTTTCCTTTTTATTTCAAATTAGTAGAAACCTATAATAATCCTATCATAGAAATTTTCCAAACATCAATCATTTGGCTGCCGCCTTCACAATCTTTGCTGTAGCTAAGACCGCTGTGCTCATGTGTCCTTCATATTTTTCTTTAGCTGAAATTACATTAAAAGAAAACTTTACATTATGACTTAAAATTTAAAAAAACTACTAATTATAGTAACTATCTTAAGATAAAGCCTAAAAAAGTAAAAATCAGCCCTGTTGGTAGTCGGAGATAGTCTTAATGGAAAAATCGATGATCTTTCTAACAGAACCTACGCAAAGCCACAGAGCAGCTGCAAAATGAGCAACATTTTTTTAATGAAGGTGCTTTCTTACAATTACTATTCCCAGATTGTCCTCATTCTGCCCACCCTCTGAGCGAACATCACTGAGACACCTATTTGCTGCACTGATAGCAACAGTCTAGAACTGAGCCTGGCTCCTTCCACCCCTGTATTAATTTCTTGGGGCAGTTGTCACAACGTATCACAAACTGAGTGGCTCAAACACTTAGAAATGTATTCTCTCACAGTTCTGGAGGCTACGAGATATCACCTGGGCCCTGCTTTTCCTCGCCTCTCCAGCTTTTGGTGTTCGTTAGCGATCCTTGGTATTCCTTGGCATGCGGATGCATCACTCCAGTTACATGGCTGCCTTCTCCCCGTGTCTTCACATCTTCTTCCCTCTGTTCATGTCTGTCCGTGTCCAAATTCCTCTTTTCATAAGGACACCTGTCATATCACATTGGGATTTTCCCTAATGACATAATTTTAACTTGATTACCTCTGTAGGGAACTTATTTCCAGATAAGGTCATATTCTGAGGTACTAGAGGTTAGATTTCAACACATCTTTTTTGGAGAGGACACAATTTAATTCATAACAATCCTTTCTCAGAATCCTTTGGCACAAGGCCAAATTGTATAGTAGGTGGGTCCCAACCCCGTCTTACGAGGATGCTACATGCATCCTCTGGGCACTTCCCTTTTGCAGCAAGTTGAATAACCTTGACTTTGACTTCAGATGCATTCCTGGTGGTCTTTACCAGCTGGACTTCAAATGTCTTAATGTCATTTTAGATCATCTTACCACCATGGTATATGCACCATGCTTTGTATCTATGAAATAAGGTACAATAGTACTTACCTCACTTGTGATGGCAATTAATTAATAACAAGTGCACACTCAGCTCAGCCTGGTCATGTACTAATCGTTCAATTAATGTTGGCAATAATAATGATGATTCATAGGGATATCATGTACTATAAATTGTCAGGGAAATGATCGGAAACACTAATCTCTGGGACTTTGCAGGATTCATAACATTTTAGAATATGGTGCTAGACTGGTCCTTAATGATGCTGGTCCAGCCTCCTCAACTGTTGGAGGAAGAAGCTGAGCACTGGATGGATTGGGTGTCGCTAGAGACCACTTTGTGATTCTCCATTGTCAACAGCACCCAATATCAAAGACCTATGCTGAACTCTTCAATCAGACACAGCTGTATGTATTATGCTCTCTCCCCTGAAAACAGCACAGGCTAATGAATTGCTTCCTTATCTGGTTCTAGTTTTCTGTCAAGTCTCTTCAAATGTCAATGTTAAATCCTCAGTAGGAGGATTTAATCACACTGAGGGTGGAAACAGAAAACGTGGGGACATCCTGCTTCTATCAAGCATAATAAAGTCATTTTTAGAAGTGAATTACATTGAAATACCATGTTTTCATTCCCCCACCTGGCCAAGTAAATAAATGAAGTTTTATAACTAACTTTATAAAACCTAGAAGTGTTTTTTTCTAGTTTTTAAAATTTAAACACATTCCAAAAATCTAAAAGGAAGTGGTAGAAATGAATATCTTTAAAGAAAAGGAAGAATTAAAAATTATGGAATATATCTATCTCTAAATTGTATTAACTCTCTATACTTAAAACAATCTTTTATAGAGTGCAATATAATTCTGAGTGTTTTCCTGTGTTCCTCTTGTCTCTGGAAGTCAGAATTGAGCCGAGCACTAAATACAAGGCAAAGATTTAGCAACACCATGACCTTGGGTTTCTGGTATGATTCGTTATACATACCTGTCTTCTCTTTTTTCTCCTTCCTCTTTTCTGATTACCTTCTTCTCCATGACCTTTAATCTTGCACTCGTTTATTTATTCTAATGTTTACCGAGATTCTACATAAGAACTAGGTTTTGGCAAAGTGAAAATGGAAAGTTGTTACGGGCTGAACTGTGTCTTCCCCAAAATTCACATATTAAAGACCTAACACCTGGTGCCTCAGAATGTGACTCTATTTGGAGACAGGGTCTTTAAAGTGGTAATAATGGTAAAATAGGATTGTTTGGCTGGGACTTGATGTCCTTAAAAGAAGAGGAGATTAGACCACAGACAACAGACATGTGGGGACACAGAGAAAAAAGTGGCCATCTACAAGCCAAGGAGAGAGACTAAGAAGAAACCAAACCTGCCAACATCTCAATCTTGGATGTCTAGCCTCCAGAATTGTGAGGAAATAACATTTTTGTGTTTAAACCACCCAGTCGGTGGTATTTGGTTATGGCAACTGTAACAGAGGCACAATTTCTACATCGAAGGGCTCAAAATTGAGAAAGAACAGCAGATAAGAAAAAGAAAATTACAGTGTGGTAATTGCTATGGCACAAGGAAGCATGAGGGAAAGATCTGCTGCTCAGATCAAGGGTGGTGGCCATCAGAGAAGACTTCCTGGAGGAGGTGATACCGGACATTCCAAGCCAAAGGAACAGCATGTGCTAAGACAAAAACATCTGTGAGTGGCAAATGAAAACCTAGTTTGCATTCTAACTTTAATAATTTATTTACTTAACTATTGGTCAGCATCCCCATTAGCAGCTTTTAACCCTCGAAGCAGTGAATATCGCGTGTTCTTCATTGTTGCAAATTAGTTCTAGCTCGATGCTGCCTATGCAAAGGAAGACAATGGATGCTGGCAAATTACACAGAGATATAAACTGTGGAGGTAGATTTCTCAACTTCTTTAAGGCTGTAATTCTATTTAGTGAATGCTTGTTAAGTACAGTGTACCTCAAGCAGTGGATTTTGGCCACCTTCCGCCCCAGGACATTTGGCAATATCCGGAGACATTTTTAATTGTCCAGACTTGGTGGGAGGGAGGGATCTATTCCATGTGGTGGGATTGAGGCCAAGAAGCCTGCTAAATATCCCATAATGCACAGGACAGCAACCCCCACCCCTCACCAAATAAAAAACTTATCCAGCCCACTGTACCCATAGAGCCAAGATTGAGAAACTCCGCCTTGAAGTAATGCTGACCTATAATGGCCATAATATTGACGAGAGACCATCCATGTTTCAGGATCATATTGTGAGTCAATCTAGTACCAATCATCGCAATAAGATCAATTTGGAGCAGGACTTATGCAGACTCTCACCGATTTTTTCTAACCTTTACATTAAAAAGCCGTGACATTCATTTTAAGGAACCCAAATATCATTGCATAATACATGTATTATATTGTTTGGTGTTTCTTTGCTCTTGCTCTCACATTATTTCCTTCTGATCAGATCGCACAGCGATGGGGAATCTATAACCAACAAGAGAACACGCACTTCATCACGTCAGGAGACATCCTCCACCTCCGCACACCTCTTTGCACTGGACAAACAGAAAGAATGTTGATTTTTTTCCCCCCTCTATTCATTTAAATTAGCAAATGACGAAGCCACTAAAGCAAGTTAATGGCCTGGTTAAAGTTTGGCACTTCCTTAAAAGTTTCACCTCATTATGAAGGTTTAATATAAACATGAAATCGGCTTAATTAAACTGGACCATCGGAGCTATAAAAGTTCTTCCCACAAACTCTGGGGCATATGCAAGGCCTGTTTAACCACTTAATTGCCTTCCTCCTGAACCAGACCCTGTGAATTTCTAGTCCAGTCATTTCCTCCTTCCTATTAAAGTATAACCACAATGGAAACATTTTGCGGGTTCCTCCAAAATTAAAATAGAACTACCTCATGACCTAGCAATTATACTTCTGGGTATTTATCCAAAAAAAAAGTCCAAAAAGCAAAAAACAACTCAAAACACTAATTCGAAAAGATATATGCACTCCTGTGTTCACTGCAGCGCTATTTATAACAGCTAAGATACAGAAGCAACTGACGTGCCCAACAGACAATCAAATAAAGAAGAGGCGGTACATATATACAATGGAATATGACACAGCCACGAAATGAAATGAAATGAAATGAAATGAAATAAAATAAAATAAAATAAAATAAAATAAAATAAAATAAAATCTTACTATTTGCAACAACATGGATGGATGGACCTAGAGTGTATTCTGCTAAGCGGGATAAGTCAGACAGAAAGACAAATACCATATGATTTCACTTATACGTGTAATCTAAGGAATCAAATAAATGAACAAACCAGCAAAGCAAAAAACAGACTCATAGATAGATAGAGACAACAAACTGATGGTTGCCATATGGGAGGCGCGTTGGAAGGTTGGGTACAAAATAGTTACGGGGATGTGAAATACAGCATAGGAGATATAGTCAATAATATTGTAATAGCTATGTATGTTGCCAGGTGGGTACTTGACTAATTAAGGGGATCACTTTGTAAATGTCTAACCACTATGCTGTATGCCTGAAACTAATATACGATAATATTGAATGTCAACTCTAATTAAAAAATAAATTTTTTAAAGTAAAAATACATAAATAAGTAAAGAAGAGGAAAATAAACATTGCAGGCAATGAGTGAGCATAGGCAGATGACAGAATCATGCCCTGTTTTATGTTCTACAAAGACAATTCATCAACGTTTCAGTTCTTTTGGAATGGGGCAGTCCATCTGCTTTCCGGCCTTAGGGCCCAAAAACATTTGAAAACATTTCTCTTCCAATTTTCTGTCAGCTGAGATAAAGTTGGATGTGAATGTTGGCAGTTTAGAGAACATCAGGCTTGTTTTTTTTTTTTTCTTTTCTCCTGAGAAGGAGGCACATTTCTGAGCCTCCCTTTCTTGAAGCCATTGGGATGGGTTCTGCTAGCCTTCAAGATACAGTGACAGGCTACTGGGGATTCAGATTTTTTTCCAAAAAAAGAAAGAAGTATCTGTATGAGTTTTAGTCCCTAATTTCTAATCACTCTGGATTTTATTTTTTATTTATCATTGCCCAGATGATCACTGGCTATTCAATACATTGTGTTATGAACATGAAAATGAAAAATAAAACAAAGAATGAATGATTTTATCACAATCGACCAGCAGCGCCCAAAGAAACTGGAAGTCAACTATTTATACAAAGAAGAAAAAAAAGTTGCTCGCTAAATATGCTTAAAGGTAAATCCAAAATTCCCAGGTCAGCCTATTAAAATGAAATGAATCAATAAGCACTCATTCAATGAAAAAACAAATACTAAAATTCTCATTTTATTCATTTATTAATTCATAACGATCCTAGAAAATCTGCTATGAGCAAAATGTTTTGGTATACTCTGAATACGAAGATGAGACAGATACCATAGTGCGGTTTGGAAAATATCTGTGTGAATACGTAATTACAGTGTAAGGTAGAGAATGATGATAAGAAGAATCCTTCAACTACTCTCAAAACTTGTGGCATGAAGTTCAACCTCCAGAGCTCACCCATTTGGCTCCTGGCTACGTTTCCTGACACCTCCCTCTATGTCTTCTTTGCTTCCACCAGCATGAACTCCTACCACCAGCTTTCGTATATAACTTTTCCCTTTCGCCGGATTACTCTTCCCATCTTTCTTTTCATCTAATCAACCCTTGGCCTTCAAAATTCAACCCAAAGCACCACTCTTGCAGAAAACCTTGCATGAAGACTCTCTTCTATCCTACCCCACACAGCAAACACTATGTTATCTGATTCCCCAGCTAAGTCCTTGAGGACCTGACATAGACCCTGATCAGTGAAATAACTTAGAAGATCAGAGAGATTTTGTATGTCATTTAAGTTGTACCTAAATGAAGGTAGGGTTTAGACTATCAGAGGTCAGAGAAGGCTATTCTGCTATGATGGGAGGAATGAGGGTAAGAGCAAGGTCATGTACAAAACAAGTGCCAATGTGGAGGTGATCCTGCGCTTACAGAGCCTCTACTGGGTGTAAGGAGTGTACAAGTTGCTTTATTCGTTTATCCCATGTAATCCTCACAGCAGCAAATAGCAAATACCATGTCTGAGATTTGGTACTCATCCAGTGGAGTAACAGAAGTATTGGTGAGAAAGGTAAACTGGGGCCAGAAAGGAAAATCCCTGACCCACAGGGAGCTTTTGGAAATATCTGTCAGAGTGGCAGGAAGACCATGCACGCTAAACATCCTGCAATGTACAAGGCAACCCCTCACGATGAAGGATCATCTTGTCGAAATGTCATTACAGACCAACGGGGCATCCTCAGAAATTTTGAACATAGGCTAAAGAAAAGGAACATTATTTGGCACCTAACGGGGAGTGACTGAGGGCTTTATCATTTCCCGAGGTATGTGGAGAATAAAACATGCACCTCTTACACACCTAGGTGAAGTGCTGGCCACATCGCAGGGGTGACCCGAGAAGGAATGGCCATGGAAACAAAATTCTTCACTTATCCCTCTCAAACTCAAGCGGAGATCGAAGCATCCTGGCCTAGAACTCATGTGGAAATTGGCACCATGATCTTCACCCTGCCTCGGATATGCTGTGTGAACAAACTGAAGCTCTATGGAAATTATTTTTGAACTTCCTCAAGCTTTTCAGAAAGATTAAGTTTGTTTTTGGAAGGGAAAAACAAAATTGTCTTATTCTGAATTGAGACTGAAATTGAAAGACATTTTTTTTTTGCTTTGGGGAAAGACTTCAAATGAACAACTTTTCAAAAAGAATGTGTCATTAAAAAGACGGTAGAAGTTGAACCCGGTTCCAGAGGTGTTAAAATGATGATCTAATTTTACTCTTGGTCGTGAGAAGATATAGTCATTAACCTTCACGCACAAAACGCAATTATCCCAGGCCACCGATATAAGAAGAGGTGGACCTAAGTAATGTTTCTGAAGCGCTTTGGGAGGAGGTACCATCCTGAGTGCCTCATGTCTAGACAGTTAGGAGTGTAAACTTCCAAAACAATGGCTGTGTCCTTATAACTTAGGACTCCAAAAGTGAGGTGTAACATGGGAATCAGCAGGATAGTTTAGTTATTTGACTATTTTTGGTGGACAAATTTGTACCTACGAGTGGCCCTGATGGCCCATTTACAAAGATGCTGTGAGGTAGTATAAGCCTCACACATCTGCACACTAAAGATATAATACACCTCACCTGGGAAAAAGCAAATGGTGGCCTCTACATTCCAGAATTTTACGCCACAGACTAGATTACGCACTTTAAGTTTGCCTAAATGATGAGATTCTGGTTTCAACTCTTCCCCTTGGTTCTTCTCATCCCCTGCTGCTGCGTGTTTGTTTATCTGGGCTTGCAAAAGCAGTCTGGAATCAAAATTGTAAAAGTCCTTCTGTCCTCACCTGAGCCATGTTAACAGCAGCTGGCCAACCGGCTGCGAAATGCCATGAGCTAATGACGTGAGCGAGGGTGAGCGAGGAGAGAATTACAGATGTGAATTGCTGGAGTTAAGAAGTCATATTTCCCTTTTTACGCCTTTTTTTTTTTTTAAGGTCTCTATGAACAGATGCTAATAGTACTGAATTTGTGAGATTCTCAGCAGGACGCTCTAATGAGTCCTTTCTTCATCCAGAAGTCCAGGATCAGAGAGTGGCAAGAAGGGGGAATAGAGAAAGGTTTAATTGGATTACTTCACTACGTTAAGGTGGCCGGAAAAATACATTTACACTTGAATTTCAGATACAGAAGGAATAATGTTTTAGTATAAAGTGTATCCCATGAAATATTTGTCCGAGTATGGCATGGGATACACTTCTACAGTAGTTTCCCCTTACCTGTGGTCTTGCTGTATGCGGTTAACCGTGGTCAGAAAATATTAAATGGACAATTCCAGAAACAAACAATTCGTAAAGTTTAAATTGTGTGCTGTCCTGAGTAACATGATGAAATCTTGAGCCATCCTGCTCTGAGATGGGAATTATTCTTTTGTCCAGTGCCTCCATGGTGTCGATGCTCCTACCAGTTAGCCACTTAGTAGCTATCTTGGTTATCAGATCAGTTATCGGGGGGTGGGAGGGGGAGGGGTAAGGAGAAAGACTACATTCACACAACTTTTATTATAGTATATTGTTATAATTGTTGTGTTTTATTATTGGTTATTGTTGTTAATCTCCTCATGTGCCTAATTTATAAATTAAACTTTATCATAGGTATGTATGTGTAGAAAAACAAAAAACAGGATAGATAGGGTTTTGAGCACCAACTTGGGGTCTTGGAATATATCCCCCATGAAGAAGGGGGAACTACTGTCCTCAAAAACTATTCATTATATAGCTGAAATTCAAATTTAACTGGGTGCCCTGTGTCTTTGTTTGCTAAATCTTGCAAGCCTAATTAAGATAAAAAAAATTGATGAGCAGAGGCCTTCATTTAATTCCCAAGTTCAGCATGTTGAAAGGGGGTAGTGACACCATTATCAAGGACAAAGGCAAAGGCATAACGTTGAGCTTTGGGGTGAGTTTGGGTATTTATATTTGTACATGGGTGTGCTCTGATGTACTCAGAATTCACATCACTGGAAACCATCCCAAGATCACTGAAGGAATTGAATATTATTGATGTTTCCTCCAGCCTCTGCTCTTCCCCAACACCCCCCCCCCCCTCCACACAATTATCCTTGCAACACGAGCAGCTCCCCTCTTGACTAGATGGGAAGCAGAAACCGAGGCAGGAAGGAGGTATATGTTGCCCGTCTTTCCAGAATTTACAACCGGCTTAGGTTTTTACATTTTATATAAGACTTTTTCCTTCTTATAGTCTCCACTCAAGGTCCTATATAAGTAACCAAGTAGATAATGTATAGTTTGCCTTCAACCAGGACACAATGCAACAATTGTAGTATGAATTTGGAGGGAAAAATAAATGATATGCTATGGGTACATTGAAATATCATTGTCTTATGAAAATGAAGGGTCAGCTCGGGTCTTCGGTTGTCCACCAAGTAAAAAAAAGCATACGTAAAAATTCCATCACCTACCAGAAACCCAATGCATCTCCTATCTCATTATGTGCCGTTTGGGCAATAAAGAGAAGCACAAGACATTTGTGGTCATCAGCAAGCATTATTTTCAAGCCACCCCTGAAAATCCCGAAGATGGATATAACTGTCGAGATAACACTCTCTTCGTGACATAGAGGAAAGGCACATGGTAACAACTTCTGCCTCCCGAGGCTGGGAAACCTCAAGCATGTAAAATGTAAAGTGGAGTAAATTGTTTAGATTTCTACGGTGCTGCCTGACTTACACCACAGATGAATAAACACAATAAGACGGACTAGATGCCGCAAATAGTGTTTACGAACCACGTCCGCTCAAGATGCTGTGGAAACAAGCTACAGCTGCAGCCTGGAGATGTCAGAGCTATTTGACATACAAATCTAGAATCAAAGAGCTTTTGTGGCCTTCTTCAAACAATTGAAGAATGGCAATGAACCTATGGTGTAGGCGATAGTACTTTACAATACTAATATACTAAAAGAATAGAGGGATAAGAGCATGACCCCGAAACCTTGATTTTCACATTACATGGTTGGAACGTGGCTGGGAAAACATTATGATTTTAAAAGTCACACACACACACACACACACACACACACACACACACAGCAGGCGTGAAAGTGAAATTCTTATTACTTCAATATAAACTTCAGTTCAACTGAATCCAACAAGCAATTTAAGGCCTAGATGAGTGAGTATAGCAATTACCACAGATTCAGAACCAGCCATAGCATAAAACACAAGATGTCCCTTTCCTTTTTTTTTTTTTTTTAACTCTTTCTTTTTGCAAAACGAAAATATTGCCATCTTTGGGCTTTAAACATAACTTTGAAATGGTTTGAAAAAGAATCCAGTCAGAAAATGTTAAGCCATGAATTAGGTTTAGAAGAGTTTTCTTATCTTGGCTTCGATGTGGAAAAGTAAGGATAAATCAGTCCTCGAGATTAAATCTCGGGGTTTCTCAGCAGGAGCATTTTGCTGATTTTCCTGGCAAATAGGGCAAAATGGGAAGTCTAAGATAAAGAGATTTAAAAGTGGCTCTCTTGTAATTTAAAAAAAAATTTGGGGGGTAGAATCTATGAACATGTAAGAAATTATTGCGACTTACAAATGTTAGTATAATGGGACTGTGTTAGGCTCCTTTTCTCACTAAGAACAGCTCCACAGTATGTGAAATATGCAGACTCCTTTGCATCAAAACAATATAAGTTCCTAGGTAAAGGTAAGACTTTTATCTGGGATTTTACTATTACTTAGTTAAATGTTACTATTATAAGTTACATAAAACATACTATAAAATGCATACACTGTATTATATATTATTATGAAAATTATAGAATTATACTATTTTACCATTAGTTAATCATATCCACTAACACCTCAGTGCCCTACTGACGAGTGGCAAAATAAGGTTTTTGGAAGAAACCATAAAACAAACAAGGCGTGTGGACCCAATGAGGCATTGAGGACTCGGGGAAGCAAGAGGAGAGAGTTTGTAAGTGCTGGAGGGGGACTCGAGGTAGGAAGAAAGATATTCCAGTGCAGATGGAAAGGCCTCAAGTGACTTTCTGTCATATGGAGCTTCGACACTTTGAAGACTCCAGGCAGCTTTCCAAGGCTCCGTTTGTGTGTGGTGATAACCCCGCACCTGCGAGGCTGAGGCAGGGAAACTGGGAGACTCCATACGCCGTGAAAATAAGTGGCGGCGACCCGTAAGAGGGGAGTGGGCCACAAAATATAATCATGATTTGGAGGTAGAATAGCTACAATTTCGTATGGCCGTGCCGTTCGTGAGTGAGATGATTCTCTGATGCACGTGCCAGTAGAACTTCATCGTTTCCAACCTCATCTTCCTTCTCCCAGGTTATTGCTGCATTGAGATAGAGACCCAGCTAGCCATCCTTATATACCGCCTTAATAAAGATTCACGAAGCACTTCACTGTAATCCTTTCGGACTCTCACGCGGTGGGGGACGGTATGATCACGCCACCCCGCCAGTCCTCTTCCCTAGAAAATGCTGGAATGCACATCTGCTCATGCCCCGTATGGTATGTAGTTGAATTTCTGTACCTGGAATGTTTATAGCTTGGCTCTAAAAGGAAAGGCCACCTTCTCCTTAAGATCAGGATTCAGTACTGTGATAGAGGACACTTCGCTTCATGCAGAAAACTTATCAATAAGCCGCTGCCTCAGAGTCAGTGACGATTCATCTTTCCCTTTCGGTCCTGTTGTCTATCACTGAGAATCGCCTGATTAACTTTTCTTCTGGTAGCTACAAAAATGAACTTTTACTCAAATATAATTCATTCTATGTAGTCACTTAAATTTACCAAGCCATGGAAGGATACTAGATTTGCATCTGCAAGGGGTAACATATTTGCAAGAACTTCATATCGTAAAGAATTTTGTTTCCATCAACAAGATTTTCCTCAGCAAGGACTGTACAACTGCCAAGTGCTCTAAATCTACAATTCGGCTGCTTCCTTATCTGTTTTTTCTGCTGTCTGAATCATTCTTCCCAGAGCTCAGGACTTTTTCTGATGTCTAGTTTTTTTTCATTCACGTTAGAATGGTTTTGTTTAGTTGATTTGTTTGGGAGTAGGGAGTCAGTCTCTGTCTTTCTGTCTCTCTGTCTCTCTGTCTCTCTCTCTTCTTCCCCACTCCCACCCCCTTCTTCCTCTCTTTCTTTTTAAAACTGTTTTCAGGCATTACACTGACTCATCTGAATTTATTGATTTGGTGGTGCGTACTCATGATCACCCATTGTGTCTGGAGCCTACTTTTTCTTAGTACATAATAGGATTTTCTCTCCATTGCAGTCTATATATTGCCTGTCCTTGCTTCGGCTAATACCATGTCAGCCTGGGCACCGCAGACAATGAAGTAAACTTTCACTGTAAATTGGGTGACTTTAAATTGCGACCCTTTACATTCCTTTTTATTCTATTGCTATGCTTCAGTAATCAAAGCTTTACAGGTAGTTTAGCAAAGAAATATCCGTCGCCATTATTATTTAACTTAATTCTTACCTTGTGAACAAGGTAAGAATTTTCTTACGTCTAAAAGCAATAAATAAATAAATGTATAAAACTGAAATTCTTATTTCTCAACAAGGAGATGAGGAAAATAAAAGAAACAGTGGCTTCCCTTCCTGTTTTTCTTTCCAACGTGATTCTTTTCTAGCACCTTTTCACTTTTCATCGTATTATAGCTTATTATTCTCCCTGTTCTGCTTCCAACCACCTCCGCCACCAGCTGCACTTAGAAAAGTTCAGATAAACAAATTCATACTTTTACGACGTGATTAAGGTGTCTTTTCTCTCCCTGAGGATTTCATTTTAATAGGGAATACTTTTTAATCCAAAAGAATGAATCC
Organism: Rousettus aegyptiacus; assembly: GCF_014176215.1. Taxonomy (NCBI): domain Eukaryota; kingdom Metazoa; phylum Chordata; class Mammalia; order Chiroptera; family Pteropodidae; genus Rousettus; species Rousettus aegyptiacus. Next base: position 87,079,620 of record NW_023416285.1, on the reverse strand, counting down.
CTAACAGAAGAATCTCCTGACAAGTAGAAATAAAAGATAATCCAAGGGCAGAGGGAAGTTTTCTGGTGTCTTTCAAATCATGCCAGATTTGAGACTTCTTTGATCAGTATTCTACCATCTTTGAGAAACACATTTAGGTACCTTATAAAAATAGACAAAAACTAACATCATAAAATTAAGGGTGAGGGTACAAATAATAATAGAGGGCAAGATAATCAGGGATAATAGCACACAAAATATACATACAATAACAATTTGAATGATTGCTAGAACTGGCCTTTAAATTTACCTCCAAGCATCTTAGATACAAAAGCAAAGGGGAAAATATAACTAGCTAAAATTCACAGCATAGATAAGATTGCAAACACTGTTTAGATGATACTACACTCCAGATTAACCAACTAGCTTCTGGGTGGGGTTAGTATTATATATAATTCATAAAAAAAAAAAAAACCTCATAAATGCTCATAAAGTGTTTCCTTAGCAGTTATTCACGACAGCCCCAAATGGGAAATAACACAAATGTCCATTAAATGAATAAATAATTTGGTATTACATCTAATGAAACACTGTTCCACAATAAAATGAATTGAATTACTGATAAATATGGGTGAATTTTTAAATTATTACGCTGAGTAAAAGATAAACACAAAAGTGTACATACTGCTCGGTTTTATTTACAAAACATTTTTGAAAATGTAAACTGATCTGTAGTGACAGAAAACAGATTAGTGGCTGCCTGGGGACAGGAGTGAAGGAGGAGTGAACTACAAGGTCATGAGGAAACTTTCGAGGGTGACAAAAATGTTATGTATGTTGATCGTGACAGTTGTACGGCTACATACGTCTGTCAAGTCTCATTAAATTGTGTACTTTAAATGTTTTCTTTAAAAAAGCAAAAACAAAAAACTGGAAACAACTCAAATGGCCACCAACGAGGGAATGAATAAACAAGTTGTGACACATTCTTACATGGAACACTGCCCCACGATAAAAAGCGATGACCTGACAATACACACAACAGCATGGCTGAATCTCAAAATAATTATGCTGAGTAAGCTCCTGAAAAACTAACCTATAGGGACAGAAAACTGATCTATAGGGACAGAAATTACCTCAATGGTTACCTGAGAGTGGGAGGAGGAGTGGGAAAAGGGAGGAATTATGAAGGGGCATGAGAAAACTTTTGGGGATTTGGGGTATGTTTAATATCTTCATTGTGGTCATGGTTTCATGCCTATAGACGTAACCCCACATGTACCAAATTACGAACTTTAAATATATTCAGGTAGAGTTATTAGTTTGGTGTAGCATTTGGATTTTTCTAGTTCTTCTGGTCATTACCTTCAACTTGATTCAGGGTCACTAAAGGCTTCACTAAAATTTGTGATCGATTTTTGATTTTTCAGTCCTTGGACTGACTCAAAAGGTATTTTCTCTCTTACTATTTACTTACTAAAGTAAATAGTAAGAGAGAAAATGTCCTCCCCTTGGAAGGTTTCTGCTCAAAGATAGAATTAATGTGAGTGAATCCCCCAAGAGCAGATTCGGCCATGGGAATATTCATGAATCCTTCCTATCTCTACATAAACCACTTTTGCCTTTAACTTCCATTCTCTTAGAAATCTTCCTCTCCTTTGAGAAGTTTTATATTCCCTTTTAATTCATACTAAAGTGCTAGTGATAAATACAGGCATATTTGATTTTTAAATGGTTTAAGAAAAGATATATGGGGAAAGCTGGAAATATTGCTGATTTCAATATTTCTTTTTTTCTATGACCGAATAGTATTTTGTTATACGCATATTCCACATTTTAGTATCCATTCATCGGGCAATAGACATTTAGATTGTTTCCATGTCTTAGCTATTGTGAATATTGAGATTCTGACTTTAATTCTTTTAGATCTCTATCCAGACGTGGAGTTATATGGTAATTTTATTTGTTGGACCATATGGTATCTATTTCTTCTAGGTCGTTTGATTTGTTGGCATATAATTGCTTAGCGTAGTCTGTTATGACCCTTTCTGTTCCTGTGGCATTAGTTGTAATGTCTCGTCTTTTGTTCCTTATTTTATTTATTTGAGTCTTTTCTCCTTTTTTCTTAGTTAGTCTAGCTAAGGATTTTTTTTTTTTAATCATTTCAGAAAACAACTGTTTTATTGATTTCTTTTCTATTGTTTTACTATTTTCTATTTCATTTATTGTTGCTCTAATCTTCGTTATTTCATCTTTCAGCTAACTTTGGCCTTGTTTTTTTCTTTCTTTTCTCCCTCCTTCCTTAAGGTATAAACTTAGACCCTTTGAGACCTTTCTTCTAAGAAGAAACTGAGTTTCTTCTTAGTTTTGGTATGTTGTATTTTTGTTTTTGTTTGCCTCATGGTATTTTCTAACTTACTCTTTTGCTTCTTCTTTGACCCGGTGGTGGCTCAAGAGTGTGTTGTTTAATTTCCACAATTCTATAAAGTTTCCAATTTTCTTTCTGCTACTGATTTCTAGTTTTATTACAGTGTGGTCAGAAAAGATACTTGGTATAATTTTCATCTTCTTAAATTTGTTAAGACTTGTTTTGTAATCTAACATGTGATCTGTCTTTGAGAAAGATCTATGTACACTTGGGAAAAATGGGTAGCTTTCTTTCATTGGGTGGAAGTTTCTGTATGAGTCTGTTAGGTCTATTTGGTATGTAGTGTTTTTTCAAGTCCTGTGTGTTTTTTTTTTTGATCTTCTGTCTGAATGTTCTCTTCATTGTTGAAAGTGGAGTATTGAAATCTCCTATTATTGCTTTGCTGTTTTCTAATTTGTCCTTTAGTTCTGACAGTGCTTTACATTTATAGGTACTCTGATATTGAACACAAATATTGTAAGTGTTACATTTTCCTGGTAGATTGTCCCTTTTATCATTATGCGATGTCTTTTTTGACAGTTTTTGAAAAGTGTTTTTTGTTTGTTTTTTGTTTTTTGGTTTTTTTTTGATATAAGTATAGTCATCCCTGCTCTCTTTTGGTTACCATTTGCATGAAATATCTTTTTTAATCCCTTCATTTTTAGCCTATGTATGTTCTTAAATTTAAAGTGAGTTTCTTGTAAGCAGCATATAAATGAGTTATATTTGCCCTAATCCATTTAACCGTTCAATGTCTTTTGATTGGGGAATTTAATCCATTTATATTTGAAGTAATTTTTTAGGACTTTGAGTGATAAACACACAATAGAATATACCAATGTCAAATGATAATGTACATCTGAAAATTGTATAATTGTATTAACCAATGTTACCCCAGTAAACTTAATTTTTTAAAAAAAAGTAATTTTTTTATAGGGAAGAATTACTGCTTCCATTTTATTAGTCATTTTCTACTAATGCTTCATCCTAAGGACTGGTCCCCACTCTAGATGGTGATCTTTACTTCAAAAACCCATGCAAAATAATTTAATAGCTACTTGATCTAAATGAATAGTTGTGCTTCTCAAAGACAGATCTTCAGTGTTTGTGACAACTTGTCATCTATGAGCATATTTTTTTTAAAAAAACTACTTACTTTTAAATATATAATGATGCTTCTTTAGCAGACTTGTGCATTCTGATCTTATGTGGTCATGAATACAACTATCAACTGCTTGATAAATAAGAAATGTGTTACCCTTCATCATCAGCTTCCTAAGAAAATTAAAATTTAATATTTAAATTTTCCATAAACATTCCTTTCTTTTAAAAGTCATTGCTCTAGATGACTTTTTGCAATTTTTCTTATTACTAAATAATAAAAAATAAATAGCTGTAGATTTATACTACGAAATGAATGACAGTTACTGTATGTAGTAAGAGAATTCAGACCACTCTCTAAACTTTCTGTGGCAGGAAGGCAGGATTGCTTAGCCTCTAGTGCCCACACAAATTTCATATATATATATTCCCATATTCCACTGACTTCATTGACCAGCAACCTGATGGTTTAATGCATCTTGAAGGTTATAAGAAGGCTATAGTAAAACTAGCCAATACACTAAGTGGCAGTGAGTAAGCAGCATCAGATACTTCTTCTACCATTATTGAAACAGAAAGGAATTAGTTACCTGTTGCTGTGAGAGTCTAAGAGTGCTTGGTTTTATCATTGGATGCCCTGAAAACTGTTTTTAAAAGGGAATTTTTAGTTATCTTGGGTCTAGAAAGGCTCATAAAGGAGAGACAGGTTATTGCCTGTGGTCTTTCATATTTACTTATGTTATAAGGTTAATAAAGGGGAAACTTTTCACCCATGCCTTTACCATAATGTGGGATGATACTATAGCAGAAAATGAAAGGATAAAATGAAGGTCTATCAACCTCCAGCCTTAGTTTAAATGCAACTATTAATAGTAAGATTAATAATAAGTAAAAACCATATCAATATAACTCTTAATAATAAACAAACGATTATGTTTAAAACAATTTGGACAAAACCTAGATGGCCCCCTAAAAGATGCTGTTTCTGCTCTTGTGTGGCCCAGGGCCATATGCCTTTGTCTCCTCCCATCTCTTTCTGAAACTGATTCGTGCTTACTCAACTGCCAAAAGGATCGAACGAAATATTGTATAAAATTCCTCTAGCTCTCACATATTATGGTCTCTTTTGAGCCATTTTTAGCTTAACACATTAAAAAATCAGAAATATTTCTGTGCTTTACAACAGGTTAAAAGCTAATTTAACATTTTTTTATCATCGTTCTATTATTATGTTCATAGTTCTTCACATGCAGTATACTGAAATATTGCATAGTTCAGGTGTTATGTAACAATCTTCATAAGTGATTTAGGTTTTATTTTCAACTGTGACTTTTAAACATAATTACTCTATGTGTAAAAGAATATTTGTTTTTTCTTTGAATAATATTTGTTAGCCCCAAAGCTATTTCTAATGAAAGCAATTCTATTTCTGAAAAAACAAAAACAAACAAAACAAAACAGTAATCGCCTTCTTTACCCCTTTCACTTACTTTTAGCTTACTCAGCATTTACAGTTTACACTAATTTGTGTGCCCTTCATTTCATTTTCACTAATTGGAGGCAGTAGTTACGTGCTGAGAAGATCGTCAGGTAATTCCATCGACTTTTAGTATAATGATTCCTCCAGGTGTATCACCCATTTCCTGACCTGTAGACTTCTAACTTGACAACTACTACCATTGGCTCCAGGACTGGTTGTTGAACTTGACCTTGTTGTAGCTTTGACCCCTGGCCTGGATCCTAACCCAAGAGTAGTGCTTACACCCTTGGAGTTAGAAATGTGAGAATGACGCTCCTGAGAAGAAATGTTGCATCAGTTCCTAAACTGCAGGTTTCTAGGACTATAGAGCTGTTACGTTGAGCTCTCACTTTGTTTTGGAGCAGCACCTGCTTGGCCCAGCACTGCCCTGGGTAGTCATATGCTTTCACATGGACCCATACTCACAAGGTCTATAACATATCAGTAAAATATAAATCAACTGGTCTCCCTTCTGCAAGGTCAGATGCACACTGGAGATGGGTCCCAGATTCCACCTTTAAGATCAGAAAGTCTTAGGCTACATTTCCAGATTCCCACTAGAGTTGTATCCCAGAGTGGGAATAAAACAAGAATAAGAAAAGCAGTGACTGCCTGAGCACCATGAGTCATTGATGAGTCCTGAGTAACCTAACAGGTTTTGATCAGCAAATTTTCTAGTAAAAAAAGAAGTAATTTAAAATATTACAAAAATATGCCTGTATTAAAGGTGAATATTATTTTCTGAAACATTTATTTAGGCCGTGTGTGTGTGTGTGTTGTGACATAAAATATTTTTTTTTACTCTGAGTCTACATCAAAACAAGTTTGAAAGCCATTGCCTTGAGAGACTCAGGATATTTACTAAGGAAAAAGTAAACTCATTTAAAGGCCCGAAGGGAAAAATAAAGACTTATGCTAGAGAGAATAGCAGAACTAAAGGCAGAAAACGTAAATTGCAAAGGACAAATTTTGGCTTAGACAGTGAATAAACAATTCCTTCCCAAGAATGAAACAACCAGCTTCTAGAGGACATTGGTTTCAATTTAAGAAGTAGCTACATGGTCACCTGCATGAGCTGTGGAAGTGGCAATTCCCACGTGTAGAGACTAGTGGCTCTGGATGATTTTTGTCCACTTCTTTGGACATCTGTTTTTCTACGGTGATCACAAACCCCCAAGTTGCTGGTTTTTGCCATTGAATTCTAAGTTTTTAAGCTATTATGCATGTTTTATTTTATTTTTTTTTTAATAATTTGGCCTCTTTTCTGCACATTTATATAATGTCCTTTCTTTAAAATAGCACTTCTCAGGGTTTGGGACTGAGAGTTTCAAAATGGCAAAAAGCAATTGCTTTAGTTGAAAAGTAGTCCAAGTTATGGTCCATTTTATTTATCTTTCTTTTATGTTCCAAAAATATGAACCACGTATTACAAAATAGACAAGAACAAATAAAATAATACCAGTTGCTGAGGGAACACTTTGAAATCAGTAGTTACAAAAATAGCACATTTTCCACTGAAGGCTACAGCATATTTTAAAATGAGAAGCTATATAAAATGGTCAAGATTAGTATGCTCATGGTTCACAATCGGGTAGGCATATAAATTCGGGACAGGATGTCACATTCAACAAAGATGTGACAAAGTAAAATATGATAGTGGCAAGGGTTTTGATTTCCAATCTCAAAATTCAACATGCTGAATTTATAGATTCTCAGATACAGGCCTGGCCCCTGGTATCTGGTTATAAAGCTTTAAGCATTACAGATAGAGAAAACTTTCAACAGGATGAAATGCCACGTTAGGTTTTATAAAGATCATTTCAGTAAAGAAAATTAATGATTTCACTTGAACTTCACCACCTGGTTCCACAGTCGAGGAAGGTTACAGGAGGTTATTTACCTTGCCAGAGAGGACATTAGTCTACGGATATCAACCTTCTGTCCTATTCTCTATTCTATTCTCTTCCATTCTATTATATTTAAGCTAATGGTTCCTAACTGCCAAGAAGAATCAAGCAACTTACAATCCTCAGAGAACCATACGTTACATTGATCTCCTGGGTCCCCCACAGGTAAACACACAGAACAGATGGAAACAAGAAATCAGTTAATGAGATAAACTGGCAATTCACCCCACGTGACAAGCCGTTGAAGACATTCATATGATCAGAAGCTTGAACAGGTCAAAATTTATTTTACATTAAATCAATTAAAAAATTCAAATGCAGTAAGTAAGCAATACTGGTTCATTCAACCTCATTAAGTATGCAAAACAGTCATCTATACGCTTAATCACAAGGGTCAGAGTATGCACTAAATAACTTCACAAACATAGATAATCAAATATATTTTTGCTGTGGAAGCCCAAATTGATCACCCAGTCCAGTTTTCCATCAGCAATAAAATATCCATTAGAGCTTGAAAGAAAATAAGTGGCATAGTAATATACATGAGACCTAGAACATTCTCAATTTCTTGTTATTTTTTCAGTAATGCAGATGCCTATGCCCCTTTCACACTGAAGGAAGAGAGTGTTGGTACATGGGCCAAGTGTTCCAGGTGACTAGATTTTAAAAGTTCTAGTAATTAACTTAGACTATTTATACCCTGGGAATATGATGTCGACCACTTGTCATTGGCAAACAGGTTCATGAGCTTTCGCGGCCTCACAGACAACTGCTTCTTCCTGTCACAGCAGCTCATTATCCCAACGATTTCATAAAACACACTCCCATCTGTGACCTTGGCCTTTGCCATTGGTAGAATGCCATTGTATTAGTGTAGCAGGATTTTCCTTTCATATGTTTCGCATTGTTCTCATCCATTAAAATCTCTGCTAATATTGAAGTGGATTATTTTTCTCTGATGTCTGTCTCTCTCTGGTCATCATTCCTTTGATAATACTGCTCATTTGCAGCTTCTTTTTCATATTCCCTAAACTTCATCTTTTTCATAAAAAGCCCTTTTTATTTCTTTTAAATCCCATGCTTTTCAGTTCATGGGCACTTTTTACCCCAGTTGCTCCCTCGCGAATGAATCTTTTCAGTCGGACCACTCCCAAATCTTTTAGGTCTCAACAGGATTTTCAGGAATACAGACCAGGGCAATGCAGGCCATGTCACGTCTCTGTTTAGAGGACGTCTGCTGTATTTAATTGTGCTCTCTCTGAGGATGCTAAGTTTCTATTGTACTCGTGAATTTTAACTCTCCTTTCTAGAGCACCAAGCTGACTCGGTTTCTAAATTCATTTCCAAAGGAATTTCTACCAAGTATAACATCCTTATTCTGCTGCCATCTATTAAAAAAATGGGCATGGAGCAGCCTCCGGGCTCTCAGTTGTTATTGTTCTTTTTTCTTTTCCTGTATATCTCGTAGTCTTAACTGGGCATTTTTGATTTTGATTTGTTCTTGAGTTAACAGGTTACCATTCAAATTAACCCTGGCAATTCCTTTCCACTCTAAGACAGGATGCTTTCTATACCAGAAGGAGGGAAACAGAAGTGAAGGCCAGAGCTCACTTCAGCTGTGCCTTTGACCTGAGGCTGCAAAGAACCAGCTGCACTCAGACACCTTCCTTCTGGTGACAATGTTGAGGCCTGACTCTGATTCCGAGCAGTACCTGGGGTAGGCAGGGTACAGGTTTTGGAGTTGGGTGCTTGCAGCTTTGCATCCCAGCTCCACCTCTTACTTACTATCTGTGGGAATTTAGGCAAATTATTTACTCTTTCAGATCCTCAATTGCCTCCATAGGCTTCGGTAAGAAAGTAAAGGTACTGTGCATACAGCACAATAAGCGTTAGCTCTATTATCTTTATCAACAAGGATTTGGCAAAGTGTTCACTGCATCTCATTAATTGATTTAAGGATCTTGGTGTTTTACAGTATGGTGGGGTTAGAATAACTTCCACTTCCTCTATAATTAGAGTAACTTCTTTGAGTTTTCCTACAGGTCAATCTCTATGGGACCTCTATAGTCCAGATAATTTCCAGTGAAAGAGACCACATGGAAGAAAGGAAAAACAATTTAAGACTAATAGGTTAAAATAAATAAATAAAATAAATAAATAAATCAAAATCCTTGTTACCCAGAGAGTATGTTTCTCTAAAATGGAGATTTTCTTCCATTTTTATTTTCGATCAATTCTATCAATAATTGAATCAATTGTGGGCTGCGCTATGCTACGCTCTGGAAAAAATCAAGAGAAGTAACAACCTGATCTCCGACTCACAGAAGTCGCACAATGATTCAGAAAACCAGACGCGTGCACATGAGAAGTGTTAGCATAAGACGAAATATAATTTAATGCCAGCAAATGTGAGCTGGAAATTCGGAGGGCCTGGTTTGCTGCTCTGAACACAGCTGATACTCAGCCCATACTCATACCTAATACCAGTCATAATTTATAACCAATAACATCAGAGAATATATGCCTAGACACCTCAAAATAATAATTTTCTGAATATAAAAGTTGACCGTCTTTACCACCAATACCAATGGTGGCTATAAAAGTTGGCTTTTTGTTTTTTATTTTAACTAACAAATAAAATGAAACAAAAAAAATTTAAGCACACTGAATCATAGGAGAATTAGAGCAAAATAAATGGAGTGCGGGCCATTCCCCCTCCTGGACCCCAACGATTGTGGTGATTCATACGTATCCGAGATGCTGAGATACCCTGACTTTATGTTCCTGTGGAAGAGGCTTATCAACAAGCTTTCCTCTGAGCCTTTCTCAAGTGTTCACCTCTACAAAGGCACTTTCTTCCCCTAGATTCTTGTCACTGTTCCTGTCAACTGCTGTTGAGAGATGGACAGCCCAGACATAACCTGCAAGCCTGTCTTTCCGGAACACAGGACCAACTGGGATGCTCAGAGAACACAATTTTTTCCTCTCAAATAAGTACCTCTCCTTTGTTACTTTACCCTCATGTCAATGAACTCCTATGACTTGAAAAAGAAACCCTCTTTAAAATCTTTAGATAAAAAAGAGGCCAAGAAAACATGACCATTCACCGACCTCAAGCAATATCCAGTTATTATGGCACAAAGGCAGCGAGATTCTCTGTTGGGAGAAATTTCATTATCCTACCGGATATTAAAATCCTGATATCAAGGTTGTCAACATTGTGATAACAAATACAGCCCCCAAAGTGATGGCTTCTTGGAATGTATCTTTAAAGATCATTTATAATCCAGTAATATCACTACCACCCTGGCTGCTAGTATTGATTAGCAGTCAACTACATTAATCAACTGCACACAATGAAAACCTCGGGGAGAAAGAAACACAGAAATGAAGAAAAGTCAGAAGGAACTTCTCCAGGACCGTATCCACCAAGGGAAAAATCGCTTTGCTTTTCTTCAACTTCTGATCTCTCTGTTATGATAAGAACCAAGAGCAAAGTACAGTTTCAGCAGCGTAGAGAAGAAATAGAGAATACACTAGGAAGTTATCATAATACTGAATGTGACTTATTCATTCTAAGCTTAAAGATAAAAATAAAATCAGAGTTTATAAAGAGATCTCTGGCATCTTTAGTAAGAAACCCCTTATGATGAGATTCAAAGCTGGGAGGCGGAACTTAGACGATTCCCACATGCATTTCCCATGATGCAAGAGCGGAGAGCCAGTGCTATTGAAACTTGTAGGCCAAGGTTCACAGTGGGATGTAATGCTCCCAGATACCCCAGGTGTGGAAGGTGGAGCTGTGTATGCAACACTCATGTAAATAACTGAAGAGAAAGACCTAAGAACGCTCTGTTCCACTTATGCAGAAGGACCAGCTGTGTTGGTTTCTAGAACACTTTCTACTCTGCTTTTCTGAGGAGATGTGGGCTGCCAGATAGTACTTAGCAAACCCCTGGATATGGATGTGTGGGACACTTGGAATGTTCTAATGGCTGGGCCATCCAATCAGCAATAGCTCCTGTCCCTCATTGAAGCCCTAGACCAACAACGAACACTTTTAAGTCACCAAGTCAATGACAATGGACTCACCCGAACCCAAGGGTGGTTGGTGTTTAAGTATCACTTATTTAAGTTTTCCTATCACCAAGCTACTTTTTCTATTCCTGCCTAGAAACAATTCTTGGGCTTTCCAGATGATTATTTGTGTCCGCCTGGGTCATGAGAATGCTACTATAAAAAAGCAACTATGGGACATTTTCTACTCAAAAAACGTAATACAATTAGAGGACCCAGTTGAGAAGAACTGCAGCAACTCTCTAAGAAAGCATGTAATTAACTCGTAACGTGAGGACGTACGTACGTGCACGTCTAATCGATCCAGCCTGCCGTGGTTGTGGGAGTCAGGGGCTAGAATATTTGTCTTTTCTCCTCTTTCTTTTTCACTCTCAGCAATTCCTCTGACCTCTTCTGACCTCCAGATCCCAATGTCTTTTTTGGAATTTTCTAATCCTTTAGCCTGACTCTCTCTCAAGACTCTATGCTCAGCAATATGGACAGGCTGTTTTCTTTTCTGTGTTCTGAAAGTGAAATTAATAGTTTCTGTGAAACAAGGTTAAAAGGAAAGGCTACTCTCTTCGAAACAACAGTTTAGTTATTTACATTTTTTCCCCTTTTTTAAACAACACTTCTGTACCCCACACATATACACATAACTATGAGGCAAGGGAAAGATAAACATTTATAAAATAAAAAGATGGAGATACTAACAAGATGTTAAGTGAGAAGCCTTCATCTCATCATCACAGAATAATGGCTGGAACCTCAGAGCCAAAAATACAAAGAGATGTTCACGTATTCTAAAGAAAGGGGATGATCAATAAAGTACATGCTAAGGGGTTATTAAAAATAAAAACAGACAGGTGACCTTAGCTCCACTACCCTCATCTCAAGCCAAGTAATGAAGGCTTCCAGAAAACCACTCAATGACTGTGCCGATGTTTCCAGGACAGAAACATGCCCTGTTGGATGCTTGCCAATCTGCACAAAGGCACAGGTCTCTGTTTAATTAAGGGGCTCAGAGGAGTAGGAAGACAGATATCTTAGAACTCGATGTGTCCCCTTGAGTTTATACAACATAAAGACTGGTGCCTGACACTTACAGAAAGTCTAAAGATTAGAAACTTGCTGAGGTTTTCCTGCCGATTCAGCAATTAGAGAGGCTACTGTGAAAGCACAATGCCTTTCCTGTGATGAATTTACCTGTGAAAAAGACTAGACTCCCCAGAAGTTAGCTTGGCTTGATTTATCTTGAAAGACCAAGAGGTCTGACAAGGAGGTAAGTGATCCCAACAAAGAGGCTGTGAGCGGTACGCCACAGCAGAGTAAGCAAGAAGACATTTTTGTCAGAGTGTGACAGGAAATTTCAGAAGTCCCCAGTGGGAGGATCTCTGAATAAACCTGTATTAGCTTTTAGTTATCTATTGCTGCGCAAAAACAGAATCACAAATTTTTGCGACAACACACATTGTTATCTCACAGTTTCCATCCAGGCATGACTTAGCTGGGTCCTCTGCAAGGCTGCAGTTGAGGTGTGGTTGGGACTGGGGTCTCATCTTGGGCTCGACTGGGGAAGGATCTCACTTCCGATCTCACATGGCCATGGGCAGCATATTTGTGAGTGTCATACTGAGAGTCTCAGTTTCTTGCTGGGTCCTAGCTGGAGGCTGTCCTCAGCTCTTTGTCATATAACCCTCTCCATTGGCAGCTTACAATGTAACAACTAGTGTCAAAGCCAGCAGAGGAAATACAGTTCTCTCAAAAGAAAAAGAAAAGCTTGCCGTGAAAGAACAAGCCAGCCTTGTGATGTTGACCTTGACAAATGGCATTTGAGGGAGGACCAAGGAAAAGCTGAAGACAACACCAGCCGCCTGAGACATGAGCACTGTTTATCTTTCCCATCTGTCCTCCCTTTCTGCCAATTCTGGAAGAGCCAGGACAGGTGAAGTGGAAGACAGGAGAGGCAAGATCCCGGAGAAATGGCTGAAAATATCCCTTCCCTACTGCAGACCTCTAATCTTATACCAGCCTGGGAGCTGAGAGGGAGGAAAAAAGCATGAAGATAAATGAGGAATTAAACAATTTTTTTTTTATGATATTTTGCTAAACTTTAAAAATCTAGACATAAGACTATCTGAATACATCGAAGTGACTGAAAAAGCTATAAGATCATCGAAGACATCATTCTGGAAATATCATTTAAGCATTAATTTATTACAAAAATATTTTAAATTTAAAAATTAGTTTATTCTAGAGCTTTATTGCTATTAAGTCCAGTTGATTAATGAAACTATTTTTCATAAGCTTATTCAGGAGGCTTATTTAAATGAGGAATACAGAGGTATGAAGGAAAAAAAGAAGAGATAGAAGAATGAGAAGAAGAAACAAGAACATGAAGAAAGAAGAGAAGAAAGAAGAGAAGGCTGGAAGGAGAGCAAGGAGGAGGAAGGATGAGGAAGAAAGAAAAGGGGAGCGATTCACCCAGAGGAGACTGGGTTTTATGAGGCGTCTATCTCAGATATCATAGGGACAGATGAAAGACCAGGGAAAAATAGGTTGCTTTCTGACTTGTACCCAAACAGGTCTAGTTTGTTCATAAAATGGAATACGACTGTCTTCAAAGAGTTACTATTTCAGTAGAAAGCAAAATGAATTACTCTTAAATCATTGGATCATTCTCTGCTCTTCCTTATGGATTTCATTTGCTCCTAATCGAAAATGCCATTGAAAATTCAATCAGGCAATGTCTCTTAGTAGCACTGAGTATCTGCAAGATACACTATCATTATTTTTCAATTTATATAAACAAATTTTTGTAAATTTTGTTTACATAATTTAGTCTCATCTACAAAAGTAGGAAATAACCAAAGAGTATCAGAATTCTTAAAATGACTTCAGTCCATCCCTCCTCACTTCTAGGCCTAGTTCCCAGTTGTATTATTTGTTTTGTTGTTGTTGTTGTTTTTAACCCTCAGGCTATTTTTTGTTCTTAACCTCTTTTTCCAAACATTATGCTTTGTTTTTGAATCTTAATTTTTAAAATGTTAGGCATTATTTGTCTGCCATTGTGATAAAGATTTCTCCTTTTAACACTAACACACTATCCCTCACCCAGCTTTCCATTACAATTACATCATAATTTTAAATTCATCATTATTTGCTATTGATTTATGTAAATAAATACATATGTAACATATTTTCCTGTAACACTAAGTATAAATCCATAATTACACTTTTAATTTTTTTCCCTTAAAAAAACTTTTAGTCTAATTATTTTTCATATTTTTTCTTAAATAACCTGTCCAACATCAGCCTTCTTTCTGGAGAACCTTGCTGGAGTTTTCCATTCTCCTGCCCCAAGCTGGGCTGGCTCTTTCCTAGGTTGGCTGCAGCCTGTCATTTGGGGGCTTTTTGCTGATCCCCTAATTGAGATCTACCATTTCCAGAGCCCGTATCTTCCTCTATTTTGGTTTACTCTTTTATTTTGCTGAAGCAAATCTTTACCTTCCTTTAAAAAGATGCACAGCAGGAAAAAATGTCACTTGCTGATGGAAATTCATTTTACAGAACAGGGTAACAAAGTCCTTTAAGTATGTTTAAAGTCTTCAAATAGATACATAAAGTTTCTTGATGATGACTCATCTATTAAATAAACCTTGGGAATACTCAGCCTATGGATTTTTTTTTTTAATGTGGTAATAAATGTCCTCATTGATTGAACCAGGTTTTTATTACTTACCACAATTAAAAAAAAAAATCTTCCTTGCTTCTACATAATATCTTAGGAAGTGTCAAGGTCATCCAGGTAAACACCGCTACAAAGCAAGCAAAATCTGCAGCCTAGTTTTGCTCTAAGTCATAACAAGATGTAAACTTGTTCGATATGTGCTTAAATCACGGTAAGTTTTCTGCCATTTACAGAATGAGAAAAGGTAAATTTAGATTTTGACAAGAAAATTTGTAATTAAATATGCATGATAAAAATTAACATAATATTGAATGTCAAATGTGACTGAAAATTTTCTTAAAAATACAAATAAAAGAGCTGGTGAATAGAGGAAGGAATTAAGGATAACCACAGAAATAATAGAACTATACTAGATTCCAAATCAATCAAGGGAAGTAAAAAAGAAATGTAGGAAAAATAGAAATCCAACACACAATCAGAAAAGGACAGAAAACAAAGCAAATTAAAAGGATGTTGAACACACACATGCACACACACAATAGGATGTTAAACACACACTTACACAATAAGGCAACATTAAAAAGTCCAAATATTTCATACTAGGCAATGGTAGTGCATCTGACTCCAATTATTTCAAACTAAAACTATTAAGCGGGAAAGTATAGAATTGGATAAAAGTGTGTACATGGTACTGGGGAGAGCTATAAGTTACCTATACAGAGGTGTATGTAAAACAAAAGTCATAATATGGTTGAAAATAAATAGATATAAAATGTCGTACAAATATTTATAAAAAGAAAGCCATTGTAGTCATATTAATGTTTGACAGATTAGACTTTAAGAAAAAAATTAGAAATGAAAAGATACCACATAATAATAAAAGAAAAATCCACCACAAGGATACATAAATCGCAAGCTAGCAACATAGCATCTAAATACATAAAACAAAAACTTACAAAGATATGATGAGAAAGTAACAATAGATAATCTCAATGGGATATTTTTCTTATTGTTAAAATTTTGTATTAAAATTATTAGGGCGACATCAGTTACTAAAATCAAATATGTTTCAGGTGTACGATTCAATAATAATAAGTCATATGTATATTGTATCATGTGTTCACCATCCTCAATGGGATATTTCAACATAACCTTTCTGAAAACAATAAATCAAGAACCCACAGAGAGTAAAAGACTTCAACGACACACTTAAAAGCTTCATCTAATATATGTAAAAACCCGTGCCATTCAAATGTGGATCATGTACTCTTTTCATACATATGAGGAATATTTGCCAAACTTTCATGTATCAGTCCATAAATAAAGCTTCAAATATTTCAAATAATTTATACCATACAGACTACATTATGATAAAATAACAGCGATATAAAAATAAAAGAGATATATATATATACATATATATAATCAAAACAAAAATAGGCATTTAAACGTACATTTAAAAGGAAACATTCTCATGGAGAATCTCATAGTGAAAATTGCCAATTACATAGGAATGAATAACAGATACTACATAGCAAAACAGGTGGGATTCAGCTAAAATGGTATATACCGATAAGTTTATAGTGTTCGATATCGCTATTAAAACATAAGAGAGCCTTAATTTCAAGAAGCTAGAGAAATAACAAAAGAGTATAACCGCAAAAGTACGAAGGAAGTACAAGGAAACAAATGTTAAAGACAAATACAGATTTAATAAAATGAAAAATAAATATAGCACATCAAGATAATTAAAAGCTGATTCTTAAAAAATAATAATTAAAAAAATACCTCCTGCAAAACTAACAGAAAAAAACAGAAAGGCAGAAATAAACATTACTAGCAACAAAAATGGCACCAATGCAGATAAAATAAGATGTAAACATCAAAAGGAGATACTTTGAAAAACTTTATGCAAGTTAAAACAATGAGAATAACTTTTTAGAATCCTATATATCGTTCAATTCTCAAGAAGAAATTGAAAACCTCAATAATTCAAAAATAGCCATTAAAGAAATTTAAGGGTAAAAACCACAACTAAAAAAAGAATCATAAACCAATTTCACAGTTAAACCCCATTATATGTCAAAGGAACAGATAGATAATTCTCATCTTATCCAAGCTATGTCAGAAAAAAGATAAAGCTCTTACCTGGCATCAATCATTACTAATATCTTCAAAAGCATAAGCAATTATGAGGCACAGGAGAAGCAGAGAGAGGTCGTAGACCTCCCGCATCACACCCTAGGGCCTTCCTCCCTGGACCCATCCTCTGGCCCAGAGTAATACTGATGCTCATCGATGGTACACACATTACTACCACACACAGCAGGGAGCATTTAGGGCATGAAATATCTCCATTTATATCCCAGATAATTCTATAGTTTATGTACATTCCCTATGCCTAGCAACTCCCTCTACAGATTCTGGTTTACCAGTAAGTGATCTTAAAGCTGGGACATCATGCTAAGAGCATTCTAAAAAAAGGACTTCCCATCCGGGCAAATATTATTCATCTACTTACCAGAACATCCAGTTATCAGCGTTGTTTAAAAATTTATCAGGATTTAGCCACCTACCTTCTTTCTCTGGGAGAAGGACCGATGGTATAGCTGATTTAACTCTTTCCTCCTCACTCGCAATACCGATTTCATGAAACCCATATATCTTTGATGCTCTAAAAGAAGACCAGACAAGAAAAGAAAAAAATTGAGATCAAGTTTATTTATAAACATAAGTACAAAAATCCTAAAGAAAATGCTAAGAATGTTTTTTAAAAAGGTAGCAAAACGAATTTGAATTTATTTCAGGAGTTCAAGGATACATGATGTTAATAAATCACATTTAAAAATTAAAGGAAAATAATGATGTTTTTTTCAGTAAAAAAGCATTTTGTAAAATTCAAAATATGTTAAGCATGTATCCAATAAAATATTAGTGATAAAATATATTTTTAGAATTTCTAACATGTTGCATATTCATGTTATGAACATTTTTAATTCATTATTTATTAAAATAATTTTGAAATACCTAACACCTATAAGAAAAGAAAAACGAATTGATAAATTTGCAAAAGACGTGAACAGTCAATGTACAGGAGAAATCTGAATGGCAAAAGAATTTGAAAGATGTTCGATCTCACCAATAAGGGAAATGCAAATTAAAACAACAATGAAATACTTATGATCATCAAATATTTAAAAAATCTCATCAGCTGGGCTACCTTTACTAGAATTGAAGGTGTGCATACCTTCAAACCAGCAATTGTCCTTTCTAGGTGCTATCCCAAAACAATTCTATCTGCTCAGAGATCTGTGCTCAAATATTTATTGCATCATTGGTGGCGATATTTAAAAACTGGGAAAAGTAGGAGAAGATAAATAATTTATGGCATATACAAAATGAACTAATTAGATCTACTTAGTCTAAATGGATAGAAAAAAATGCTCAATAGCAGAAGAATATTGGCGGTATAATACTGTTTATATAAAATGTGAAAACATTCGAAACGATATCTCTAATGTTTATCAATAGATGTTTATTAATGGTAAAAAAAGATGTCTGGTCATGATCAACACGAAATTCAGGAGAGCAGTGACCTCCAAGAGGGAGAAAGGAAGAAAAATGAGGTCAGAAGGGGCTTCTGCTATATTCTTAATGTGTGTTTCCTAAAATTATCTTAGGCATATATGACTGACAAAAATTTTGCATTTGATAAACTTGGTTTGTAGTTATACTGGTGGTCATATTATTATTCGTTATTCTCTCTATGGGTTTTAGTAGTTACGGACTGGTTGGCAGCTCCGTATACGAACACAGACAGAGGTGGCTGATGGTTAAGGTTCATTGATGGGAGAAGGCGCTGGAAGTCCCTGGTACCCCAGGAGTTCCAGTGCCAAAATATGCGGGGCTGCTTGCTGAGAAGTTGTGGGTGAATGAGGAAAGAGAACTGGGGACCTGTATTCCCCAGCACCGTATCTGGGCTCTCTAAACGGGATAAACCTGGGGTGGTAGAAGACAGATTGGATCTTCTAGTCTGTCTCATTGTGTCCCCTCCCTGCTGCAGTGACCTTGATGTTCCCCTACCTGTCACCCTCCTATCATCTGCTTTCCACCTACATTACCAATACTCGGACTCTCCAGTTCGCTTCGTCCCTGAAGGTTTATCCACCTTTGTCCCTTTACTGTTGTTTGAATGGGATCTTTAGAGAGAGAAAAGAGAATGTGTATGATTAATCTGACATCCTTAACCTGAATGATAATGAACCTGTATGAAGAGAAAAGCTAAAAAGAGAGGGTATTACGACAGGCTGGATGTCTGAATGCCCCTGAAATTTGTATGTGGAAACCCTAATTCCCAGTGTATAGAGATGGAGCCTTTGGGAGGTACCCAGGTCATAAATGTGTCCTTGTTAGAAGAGACACTAAAAAGCTTGCTTTCTGTCTCTGCTCTCTGCCATGTGAGGATGTGAGGAGAAGGTGGCCACAGGCAAACCAGGGAATGTCCCTCCCCAGACACCAGATCGCCAGCCTCCAAAACTATGAGAAGACAATATTTGTTGTTTAACTAGGCTACAGTATCTGGTTACAGCAGACTAAGATGGGTAGTGGAGATACTCTTTATTACATCCTGGGTGACTTGGACATGTTTTCACATTTTAGCACGTGAAAACTAGCAGATAGGATCCAATAACACAAAACTAACGTGGAAAAAGAGGAATGAAAATTTCATTTGGAGACGTGCACAAATAATCCTGGACAACCCCTAGTCCGCTAAGCATCCGTGTTTTTGCTCTCGTGTTCCATACACAAGCATCCTGCTTGGGAGCAAAGCTGCCCACGTCACAACTGCCGCAGTTGGTTCTCTTTTCAGTCAACAGGAGGACCCTTCGCGAATCACCACATACCACAGATGGAGGTAATGATTGGTGTGTGTTTGATACCTAGAATTTTTAAATGCCGAAGGAACATTTCTGGCAGCAAAAATCATACCAAACTGGGAGTTTCTAATTATAAAAATCACTGTAGAGATTATTCAAATAAATTTAAAGATAATCCAATAGGACTTTGAATGCTAAATTTATTTATTCTTGTGCTTCTAACCTAACATATAAATTTATCTGCTAGAAGAGAAACATTTAAGAAGAGAAATACAGAAGGATAAAAGGATCGTAGATAGTAAATTGATCATAGATAGCAGCTTAGGCATGATACATAACTTAAAAATATTTTTTAGTTTTGAGGAGCATTGCTATCTGGGGGAAGAATTTTTCATGGGCTGTTCTAAGTGCAGAAAGTCAAATTCTCTTGGCCACATGTGACTATCAGAGAGCGCTTTGCACTACTGTGGACGGCTGACCACTGGGCTGGAAAACTGAGCTCATCTAGTATCAACTGTCACATTGCTCAATGAGAAAACATTTTGGTTTTTAGCAGATTTGGCATTCAAGATATGAAATAATTGGTTTTCAATGATATCCTCTTCTCGTCTGCCTCCCCGTACACACAAATAAGCAGTTAATCATCACAGAAAGTGCTCTTGAGAGAGAAAGGAAGGGAGGGGAAGAGAGAGAGAGAGAAAGAGAGAGAGAGACAGAGACAGAGAGAAAGAATGCGTTTTCGGGGCAGGAGGCAGAACGAGCCAAACCTTTTAAATAGTGTAATTGTTCAATCATCTGGAGAAGAACAAATGAAGTAATTTACATTTTCTGTTTTAAAAATGCAAACCCTCTCATCAGAAGATGACAAACGGTTTATGAACACTGTCCCTGACAAACGCTCCAAAATCGCTCTCTGTTTGAGAGTAAAAATATAAGCCGCACACAGGTCAATAGCCTTCCCAGCATTAGCAAGGAGTGAGCAGAGCTAATTTCCACACCACAGTTTATCTCTCTCCCAACAGGAGCTGGGGGCCAGCCAGGTGCTGATGCTGGGGATTGCTCTGCTAGTCCTCCCCCACGAATTGCAAAGCATCACATTGCCAGAGACCAATTCGAGTTCACATTGTTAATGCTCGGCCTGATTTCCCCTTCATCCTTTGTTTATATACCTTCATTTTAATATCTTTATGATCTTTCAGCATGCGTCTCTCCATCATTACAGCCTCTCAAATATCACAGGACCTCGGCTGAGACTATGCTTTTGAAGAATTAACTTGCTCAATCTTTCAACATTTTCCAAGCCAGTAATCTTGCATCTTAATGCCAGTGAGCATATGCCACATCCGGACCGATGGGAGGTATTCATACGTTATCAGGTAGATTCATGTCCCCCAGTACTTCTCCTGTCATTCATCATAGAGGCGATCTCTATGACAATCTCTCATCTGTTACCCCCACCTTTACCACCCCACATTCTTCCATACCTTTCTCCACATTCAGGATCAAAGCAGAAAACAGAGAGGTCTAGGAGAATAACCCCTCGTTATTTTGGAGGGCCTGAAATCTCTCTTCAATGGCACCTCGATGTTGGGGCTGGCAAGGTGCGAGGCCCTAAATCTTTGTGTGTTAGTCAGGATTTTCCATAGGAACAGAACCAACAGTGTGAGTGTATGTGTATGCCTGTTTGTGTTGAGAGAGAGAGAGAGAGAGAGAGAGAGAGAGACAGAGAGAGAGAGAGAAAGAGAGAGAGAGAAAGAGAAGAGAGAGAGAGAGAGAGAGAGAGATTATAAAGAATTAGCTAACATAATTGTGGAGGCTGAGAAGTCCGAAAATCTGCAGTTAGCCAGCTGAAGACCCAGGAAAGCCAACAGTATAAATTCCAGTCCAAAAGCCAGCAGACTGAAGACCCAAAAAGAGACAATTTTTCAGTTCAAGTCTAAAGACAGGGATAAAACTGATGTCCCAGCTAAAGCATTCCAGAAGAAGGAACACCCTTTTGCTAAAGGGGGTGTCAGGCTTCTTGTCCTACAGCTGTGTGCTTCATAACCACCGAGGTCTCTAAGATTACAACGGAGCTGAAAAATTCCTATGCCTAGTGATGCCTTAACCATAGTGAAGTCCTCTGTAGCCAACCTGAACATCACAGTACAAAGCATTACTGCTGTGTGCCAGTTTCAGTCTATCTTATCTATTTAAACAATGTCTGGGGGTGCTCACGTGGGGCCTGTGAGCTTCCCATGGACATGTCCCCTTTCTAAACCAATGTTACAGCCAGGCCGACCCTTGTGGTTCTTACTGTGATATTAAGATGCCCTTCAACAATATACATTGAGGAACTTGGAAAGAAAAAAAAAAAGTTTATTATTGCAGGAGCTCTTAGGGGTAGAAAGAGAAAGCACATGGTCCTGGGCATGGGGTTCTGTATTTATTGGGGTCACACATAGAGGTCTGTGTTTTCCTGGGCTCACTCTTTATTGGTGAATTTAAAACATAACCGAGAATTTAAAGCAGGGGGAGAGAAAAAAATTAATCTAAGTGGTCAGTTATCAAAATCAAAATCTCCAAAACAATGGAGCCTCCATGGAGGGAGGCAGCCTGGCTGTGTCTAGTCCTGTGGCCCGCAATTTGTTTATTCTAGAGAGCCTTGCCTGAAGTGGGTGCCCGGACAGTTAAAGCTTAAGTCAGGGACTTGCATGGCAGAGCTTACGCTACGATCGCTCCTGTTTGTGGTGATGCTGGTGTAAACAAACCTACTGTGCTGTCGGTCATAGAAAAGTATGGCACCTACGATGATAGTAGTCAGCTATACCACCGAGGTGTGCGTACGTGCACCCCATGATGTTCGCACAACTATGAGAAATTACCCAAGGAAGCATTTCTCAGAACAAAACCCCGGTTAAGCGGCCTGTGATTGTATTCAGGTCTTCAACAGAATGGACGCCAGCCACCCGCATAGAGGAGGCCATCTGCTTTACTCAGTCTACCAATTCAAATGTTAATCTCATCTAAAACCACTCTCTCTCTCTCTCTCTCACACACACACACACACACACACACACACACACACACTCAGAATAGTGTTTGACCAAATATCTGGGCATGCAGTGGCTCAGTCAAGTTGACAAGTAAAATTAATCATTAGACCTTGGTTTACAGTCTCAGCTGTAAATTGGAAACAAGTAAGAGCTTTTTAAAACCTTGATGTAAAATCTGAATCCCAGACCAACTGAAATTAGAATCTCTGGAATGTGAATCAGGCATAAGTATTTTTAACGACTGTCCAGTCAATTTGCAATGTAAGCCCAAGGTTGACCGCTATTCCCCAAGATCACCCTACATGGAATTATCTTTTTTCTCTATGTAATATATCAGTTGCACCCAAGCAGGAATGCAAGTCAGGTGTCAGCCGTGTGAGGAAACGGGCTCCGTGTGGAGCTTCAGTTTTCGCTGTAAGTTGCAGATGGTAGCAGAGATGTCCGGCCTGCAGAGGTAGGTTGAAAGAGAGAGTTTTCAAAGAGAAGTATACGCTCCTGATAACTGTTCTGCCTGCAGTAGATGTGAGTTAATGGCATTTACGTCTTGGCGGTGACACCGCATTATTGATGGTTACCTCGATAGGCCACAATTCTTAAGTACTGTTCTGGAAAGTTTAGCCTTAATCTACTTCTCTAGTTCTCCTGATCATTAGGGGAGCTAATTAATATCTTTTAATAAAGCCCCTTTCTGTTTGCAGCCCAGCACCCACACCAATCCATTTCTATGAATCCCACTGTGCGATAAACGTCCCTCTGTACCCCTAACGCATCTTCCTCTCCATGTCTCATATATCGACTCTTAAATATAATACGTTAACAGTGTATATCTGTAAACCAGTTTCTCCCACTACACCAAAAGCTGATCTATCCGCAGCAGGGACCATGTCGTATTCATTTTGGAGCCTTCATTGCCCAGCCCAGTGCCTGGTGTACATAATGACCACTCAGTGAGTGGTGTTGTTTTTGTTTTGTTTTTTGTTTTTTAACAGAACTGAGTATTCTTCTCTCGCAGCTCTAATCACAGTCACCTCACACATGAGTTTCTCTCTACTGGCACACTGTAAACTTCCTTGAGGATTAAGGAAACTTCTGTTTCATCCTTTTACCTCCACCCCAACTCCTACAAGTATAGAGAATTAAAGACAATCATTGTTTAAGTGATAACCTAGTTGAGGCATGATTTTAAAGTTCCATCACAGAGAAGGCAATAATACATTAAGAAGGTGAAATTCTCTTATGGCAAAATTTTCCAGAGCAGACAAGTACAGTGTTTCAGTTTTGAGCCAACAAATTTCTTAAATTTTTAAATTCTGAATAACTAAATGGATCGATAAATCAGCAGCAGCTATACGTGTATAGCTCACTAACCGGAAGAAAGAGAAGCTGGGTTCAAATCCTACTTATGGACACAATTCAGTCCACAGCACACACTCGTAACTTGTTAAAATTAACACCTCCTACTTTTTTGCAGGACTCAGACTGATCTAAGTTCATATATGAATTCAATAAAACCAGAAGAGCCAAACAATCTTGAAAAAGAACAGGATCGAACGACTCATACGTCTCTATTTCAAAACTGACTACAAAATCTCTAGTAATCAAGATTGTGTGCTACCAATTAAAATATGTAGATATAGACCAATATATAGAACTGAGAATCCAAAATGAACTCTTACATTTATGATCAGTTTATTTTTGACAGGGGTGCCAAAATAATGCAACAAGAGAAAGAATAGTGTTTTCAACAAATGGCTGAGACAACTGAATATCTACATGCAAAAGGATGGTCATCGAATCCTTACCTTGCACCATATATAGAGATCAAAGACCTAATTGTTAAAGCTAAAGCTATAAAACCATTAGAAGAAAACACCTGCAAACCTTTGTGTCCTGTACAATCTTTGGAGGTATAAGGCTATGACTTCTTAGATATAACACTGAAAGCACAAATGACGAAAGAAAAATATAGATGAATTGCTCTCATCAAAATTAAAACATTTAGAAAAATTAAAGCATTTTGTGCTTAATGCGCGCAATCAAAAAAGTGTAAAGATAATGAATGCATCGTATAGTATAAAATATTTAAAAATTATATTTCTGATAAGGATCTTGCATCTAGAATACATAAAGAACTCTCACAGTTAAGAAAAAAATATATGTTTGAAAAGAGATTTGAATAGATCTTTTTCCAGAGAAGATTTACAGAATGACCAGTAAGCACAAAATCTCTACATTGTAATATAATTCTCCCATTAAGAAGAATGCAGTATTGATACATGCTACATCATGACTAAAACTTAAAAACATCATGCCAAGTGAAAGAAGCCAAATGAAAAAGGCCACAGATTGCATGATTTTCTTTATGCGAAATGTTCATAATAGACAAATCTATGCAAACAAAAAATATACCAGTGTTTGCCAAGGTTTGGGGAGGGGGTGGAGAGGAAGCAGAGAGGAATAGAGAATGACTTATAATAAGCAAAAAGTTTATTTTTGGAATGGTGAAAATCTCATAGCATTATGTAGCAGTAATGGCTGCCCAACTTCATGAATATACTAATAGTTCACCAAATTGTATACTTGAAATGACTGGTTTTCATGGTCTATTAATTACTTCAAATTTTTAAAACTTTAAAAAATGTAAAGGATGAAAAGGGTAACATTTGTCCAAAAAAAAGCTGGTATGGCTATGTTAATATCAAGCCAAGTAGATTTTATAGTAAAAAATGACACTAAAAATTCTCAGAACTCAATCATCAGAGTCGAAATTGGCAAAAAAAATAAAATTGAACTGATACTTCATCAATGGAAATATACAAATGGAAAATAAGCTCATGAAAAGATGCTCAATAACCTTGGTCATTATAGAAATGAACGTCGAAATCAAAATGAAATATTATAAGTACCTATTAGAATGGCTTAAATAATTTAGACTCGTGTCAGGCAGGATATAGAGGAAGTGGACTGTCACATTGTACGTCTACTTTAGAAAACAATCTGGTAGTTTCTTAAAAATTAAACATACACCTATGAAAGGCCGCAGCCACTTTCTACTAGTATTTACTCAAGAGCAGTGAAAACCTATGTCCATCCAAAGATGTGGACATGAGAGTTCACAGCAGCTTTGTCATAGTCAAAACCTGAAAACCACTTCAATGTCCATCAACAGGTGACTGGACAATCTGCACGTTCTGCATGATTCCATTGGTACGATTTTCTAGAAAAAGCAAACTAGTCTATAGAGATGGCTTCTCATCAGTTACCTGAGAACTGGTGGGCAAGGGGCCGGGAGTGGAGCCAGGAAGTGTGGAAATTTGGGAGGTGATGCTCATTATCTTGATTGAGGTGAAGTTTTCATGCTGTATGCATTCGTTAAAAGCAAACAAATTGTATACTTTCAATATGTGCAGTTTAGTGTATTTCAGTTACATTTTAATAAAACTGCAAAACTATTTAGCCACCGACATGTTTTTGTTTACTAATCTTGGGTCTGTTATATTTGTATTTTCCCTGTGGATTAATTCTCAGAACCTATCCATCCCTGTCATTCCTCCTTCTAAAAGATTTTTTTCTTATTTTCTTTTGGTCCAGAAATGCATCTTTGATAGCTTCCTTAACTTTGTTTTCAAGGCAAAGTAGATATCCACAAAGCATATAAAATTTCTCATGCAATTCTCAGGAAAGGGATTAGGGAAAGGGAAAATTGGGGTCTCCTTTCAATATGTAAGATGTGAGGTACTTAGCTAGTCACACATTCTGTAAAATATGGTGAAGCAGCCTGACCAAGGCACAGGCCACGGGAAAAACATGGAGAGCCAAGACATGGCATGGCGTGCTGCCTTGCTCATAGAGCACAGATGTGGCAGGCTGCATTTTCTGGAGATGTCCTCTTTGTGATTTCGACACTCTTCCCTATTGAGAAGTGGAGTCTCTGTTGTCACCCTTTGAATTCACGCAGGCTTGTAATGGGGGCCGAAGTGACACGATGTGACCTCTGAGGCCAGATCATACAAGAAGATACAGCGTCTTCCTGGTTCTCACAGGACACTTGTTATTGTAACCCAGGCACCATGCCGTGAGGAAGCTCAAACAGCTACAGGGAGAATCAATGTCAGGGTGTTCAGGCCAATGACCCCAGCTGTGTCAACTGTCAGTCATGTGCATAAATGAGACTTCAGATAGTTCCAGTTCTCTAGCCATCAGATCATCCCAACTGAAGTCCTAGGTATTGTCATACAGAGACAAGTTGTCCCCTTAGTCTCTTTTTCCAAATACCAAATCAACAGAATAAGAATATCTTAGCATGATAAAAATAGTTGCTTTATGTCTCCGAGCTTTCAGGTAATTTACTACACAACAATAGAAACTGGAACAAGAGGCCAGACAATCATTGTCTTTATTAATTTCCATCCATCAGGAGTCCATCATTATCGCTGATATCCTTAAAATTACTTGTTAAGGTCATTCATTGGGAGGAAGACGGAAAACAACATGCTCTATAGCATGTTTCTGCAAAGACCGTAAGCGTGAAATCCACTGATAAGGGTGTGATTTCAATATATTGATGCTTTGGCAATGAAGCAATGTAGAAACCAAATGGAATGCTTTCAATGAAAAATTCAAAACCATACACTCTTTTAGTAAGAAATTCCTAAAATGAATTAATTAGTAGAGCTAATGCTTATTGACTCATAAGCATATTTTTTATCAGTAACATTATTTTATTAAATATGATAAAATTAGAAACAGAGAAAACGGGCAAAAAAAATCAGCATTCTTAATTTTGGTAAAATATAACATTTATATATAAAATTTATTATTTTATAATGAATTTAATGTTATTCACTCTGAAATGTTCACCAGCACAGGCGCCGCTTAGCCAAAAGTTCATTGATGTCACTTTGATTTTCCAGCTCAGTAGGAAATCACATAGTATTCAGAAAGTTAAGCCACAATTTTCCAGCTTACTTCAGTAGAAATGTATTGAGCACATACTAAGAAGACAGCAGCAGGATAGCTCCACATCCTCTCGCAATGTTCCCTTCTCCACAGGCATCTTAACACCATCAGTTTTCTGATGGGAATGGAGGTGAAAGGGAAGTCCACCAGAATGAATGGAATGATACCATCCCTGTCAGATCCTGAAACACAATGTTCTAGCTGGATGTAACCCACCCGGGACAAATGATACAGCTTTTTAGAATCAACTGGCTCAGTCAGTTAAGTAAATCTTTGGGCTAATGCCTTCTCAAAGACTTCTACTTGTTTCTCTGAACTAATGAAACTGACTGGCTGTTTTGTTATTGCACACACCCAATACTCCCCGTGCTTCATTTTAATCTACATAGCCTTCCCAAGCTAACAGAAGGGGATCGAAATTCTTAAAATTGTCCATGCCAAGAATCATAAATGAATTTTTCAATATTATTTTTTCCTGGCCAAAAAAATAAATAAATAACAATGTGCTAGAAAGAGCACTAGATTAGAGAGTCGAGATAGAGTTGGCCGTGTCACTGTCACCAGCGAGCTCCGTAATCTAAAAGAAGGCCCCCCTCTTTCTCATTTTTGTTGTGTATCTGTGATTCTAAGATACCGAACTATGTCACTTTGGCTAAATAGATGTTCTATTGCCTAAGCTTTAACAAACATTAAAAATATGAAGTTATGTTTGAAGTTTTTGGTTGTGAGAATCTGAGTCACAGGACTTTAGTTCATGACACAAGTAATAGAATATCTTGGCTAAACTAAGATGCCTGTAGACTTTTCAGCCCCAAGAGAAGCTACTCATATTTGGTAAATCCCGGGATAGCTAAACACCCAGAACAAGTTTAAGCTTTACTACTATGACTAGTGAGCCCCATGGCTTTTTAAATGTACTGGTTCTTCATTGCTTTGGGTTACATTTCTTGGCCTTTATGATTTGGTTTAAAAAAAAGAGGAGAGAAAATAAACTAATATTTACCAAATGGATAACATTTTTTGAGGACCTGATTTGGTTCTGGAGAGGTAATATTGCAAGTCATCGGAAGACATCTGTGGGACAGAGATCATTTTCCCAAGGTCGTCCAGGTCAGAAGTAGAACCTGGGTATTTCCAGCCACAGGGGTTATTTTGCACTCTGCAGCACAAAATGACACTGCCAAGATATTGGAACAAACATTGACTCCGATGTGCTTTTCTTTCTTCAACATATCTCCCCAACGGTCTTGTCTCTGGAGCCCTAAATTCCACACTATTGACATGATTGATTTATCATATCAGCTCACTGATATGATATACTGATGCCCATTAATAGGAAAATGTAGTATGCAGCTAATTGTGCCCATTTTGCTTTTATCTTTGTGGGCATGTTATCAACCCTTTTCCAACGTACACGTCAATAAATGTATACCAGAAAACAAATGTATATAGGAAAAAGTCCAATAAAGACTCTTTACCAAGTGATGAAGGCACCAATAGCTGTTCCTGGACTGAAAAAACTCATGGTCTAGGGGATACAAATAAAAATATAAATCATTGCTCTGCAGCTGTTCACAATCAAATGTCTAGAGTGGAAGAATACAGGAAGTGAAGCAGGGTTATAAAAATAGTCTAAGAAGCTTTCAACAAATCACAACAGGGTACATTGGAGGACTGGGCTAGATGTTGTCCATTTTTTTATGAAGAAGTGTGAAAAAAAGAGCTTATTAGTCAGGGTAAAGGTAGGTAAAGAAATGGCCCTCTCAAATTAGGGATTTTGAGGAGGGAATAACCAGAAACAACTTACAAAGTATGGACCAGTGTAGACAGGTGTAGGACAGGTAACATGGTGCCCCAGGACTAGTTATCACACCCAGACGTGAAGGAGCGAAAGGGAAGGGTGGTATTGAACACACGGGCAGAGAGCCACGTGACCGGAGCCACGGCCTCGGTGAAGGACACGGCCCCCCATTGGTGACTGCACTTGGAGGGAGGCATGAGAATAAATACCTTCTCCTCACCTCTTCCTCCCGCCAATCTCCTCCTGGTGCTTGCCATTGGTCAAACCCAACGAGAAGCCAGAGGTCAAAGATGTTGTTTGAACAATCTAGCTACCTAGGACAGAAAGGAGAGTAGAAAATGAACCTGGACAGGCACGTAGAAAGTATTCAGACAGGGAAGTCATGTAATTTATAGAGTTTGTCCCCGAACTGTTGAAAGCCATGTGTTGATTTAAAAAACAATGAGCAAAGTTAGGGCACTTTTGATTGTATGCTTGAAGCTGATAGTCTTATCTGCATACCTCATGGAAAAGACTTCATCTTTCTGAGGAAACAATCTAGAGGAAAGAATGACCCACTTCTATTTGAAGAAAGAAAAATAATATATTTTACAGCTTTTATCAAATGGAAAAGAGAATAATTCATTGGAAAGCTATGTTCCCACCATCTACATACAGAGAAAGGGAGCCAACCCAAAACCAGGACAGAAAGGAAGGTGTGCGTTCATGGCATGTTTTGAAAGCTAAAAATACACTTTCTCCAGGAACTAAAAAGAATAGTTGAGTGAAAACTTAAAGCAGAGAATCAGACTTTAGAGGCTGCATCAGTTTCAGATGATGTCAGATTTAGAGGTTTATTGTTTCAGGGAATATGTCTCTGTCTTACATAAGGCTTCACTTCTTGAATGGTCTTCTTGTTTGTTATTTTTTTCTTTTTCATGTTAGCTACTTGTAGAAATTTTGATGATTGAAGAAACTACTAGAATTTTAGATGTACAAAATTTGAGAAGTGTAATTCCAAGGTGATAGAGAGGCAGGGCTCCTTCTGAATTAGGGCCACCTGTGTTGAAAAACCCACCTCTTAATCAATGACCAGTACTAGTCTGGGAGCTTAATTGCCTAGCAAACTGGACTCAACATATTTCAGAAGAGTCATCAATTCATTTTCTTCCATAGTGGCCTGATTAGCCACTGCAACAAATTTGGTCCCCCATGATCACTAAGAAGATAGATTAAACCATCCTCCATGACCCCTGAACTAACCTGAATCAAGACCTCACCTTACCTCTATCAAGTGTGAGTCAGATACGCACTGTATGAACATTTCAAGAATGTGCTAATGCCCAGAAGAGTTCAACCAATGTTTTTGATGCCTGGGTTCAGTTATGCACAAGAAGGAAGCAACTTGATTTCTCTCCTTCATCCTCTTTAAGCTGCTCTAGGGGATGAATAGAGGAACCCATAGTTTTCTTTAGGCACTCTGGATACCAATAAATAGATAAATACTCATAATTTGTAATCAGGTATTCCATTTTCCATTTGTCATCCCACCTCTAGCTCCTCCCCTTCCTCATAGCTCAGAGCTTATCCACATTCAAAAAACTAGAGTAGATTCATTTCCCTCCCCCCTCCATATCCTCCCCTACTCAGGAGTTTCTTATAGCTCCTCTTGGGTTGGAGCCACAGGAGTCAAAATAGGTAGGGGGACAAAAGGTCTTATGGAGTGGTGCTGTGGTGGCCAGGCGTTGGTGTCCTCTGTGTGGAAGATGCTTAAACGACCTTCCATAGCTGGAGGTGGCTCTAGGGCTGGGGCTACTTTTCATCCACCTATTAGCAAACTCTGCCAATGGAGGTGCCAACACTAGTCCTTAGCATGTATTATTCTCAGCTAAAAAAAAATCCAAGACCATGATAAAGTCCTATTTAATATTCTTTTATATCAAAAAGAATTGAAGTTGCAAGGTGACAGGATATAATGACAACAGCCTTGCCCTCGGCATCAGAACATCTGGCTTCCTACTTGGAATGGTTACTGGCTGCATTTGTCTGACCAAGTCCATTAACTCAACTAGGTCTCATCACTTCTTCTATATTCTGTTCTTGGTTGGGTAATGAGAGCTCAGAGTTCTTTCCCATACATAGTTATACTATTTTCCTATGAAATAGGACTGCATATATTGTACAGTCCAAAGGATTAGAGATGTTCCAAGCCACACAGTAGGAGAGCTCCACAAAGCACGTCACTGCCATGTCAGAACCCATATCCAGGCGGGTGTAGGACATGAACTTATCGAATTCAGAAATCTGGAATTCTTGCTATTTTCTAAAACCTGTCTGCTTACCCCATTCTGCTCTACCTTCACAAATATCTTTTAGCATTTATATTTTCTTTCTTGTGCTCTGCTATATTTATGTGGGTTTTTATCTGATACTTTAAAAAAAGTATTTGCAAAATATATCCGAACCAGATTCAGAAAATAAAAATCTCCCATGGACTCAGGCTGTCAGAAAATGTAAAACTTTTCAATGTTCAGACACCAGGGTTTTCTGACCTGAAACTGTCAAACCTCTTCCATCTGACTCTAATTCTACCTTTATCCAATTATAATTTATTAATTACCAAAATAGAAGAAACTGACGGTTTGTTGAAGGATAGCTTTTTAATTGCTAATTTAAGGAGTTTCATGATAGAAGCAAATAAGTAAAAAAAAAAAAAAGAAAGAAAAAAGAAAAGAAAAAGAAAAAAGATACTTACTAATGACATTAAGATAGTGTTAGGTAAAGACAACCCTTAAGAGACAAGGCTCTCACTGTGAGTGCTTTTGATTAAATCTGATGATAGCCCTTGTGGCCACATAGGTGTGTACCCTTCTGGGAGAAGGCCTATTGTTAAACTTCGGTACTCCTTTGTAATAAAATAGATACCAGAATCATACTGGGAAAATTTCCTAGCCACATAATTTCAGGCTATGTTAGACACAAACCAAATACAAGTGTACTGAACTTCTGTTAAAGGAAGCATCGTGGGTGGTAAAACCACTCCAAACCACCCAATTAGGAGTCGTGGTTCATCTGTATGACTTTAGGGTAACTTATTTGACTTCTCTGGGCCATGATTGCCACCTTCTTCAATTTTTTCATCAATTTTTTCAGCTTATCCAGTTGTTCCAGGACCTTCTCCCATTGAAATGCAATGGCACGTTTGTCAAAATCAACTGGCCATACCATCGACAAAAAGACAAGAGACAACAAATGCTGGCATGGATATTGAGAAAAGCAGATCCTTGTGCACTGTTGGTAGGATTGTAAATTGCTGCAGCCACTATAGAAAACAGCATGAAGGATCCTTAACATTAAAAATAGAACTACCATATGACCCAGTAATTCCATTTCTGAGCATATATACAAAAGAAATGAAAACATTAACTCAGAAAGATATCCAGACCCCCATGTTCATAGTAGCATTATTTACAATAGTCAACATATAGAAACAGATAATCTAAGTGTCCATCAAGGAATAAATGGATAAAGAAGTTGTGAGATTACACACACACACACTGGAATATTATTTAGCCATAAAAAATGAGGAAATTCTACCATTTTCAACAACACAGATGGCCCTGGCAGGCATTATTCTAAGTGAAATAATTCAGACAGAGAAAGATAAACACGTGTGATCTCATTTGTATGTGGAATCTAAAATGAAAAAAAAAAAATCAAACTCATAAAAAAAGAAATCAGACATGTTGTTACCAGTGGTGGAGGGTGAGGGAATTGGAGGAAGATGGTCAAAAAAAAAAGTCCTAGGGACATAACCTACAAATGACCACTGTAGTTAACACTGCTGTAAGATATTGAGAAAAATTATTAGACTAAATTCTAGACATTCTCAGAACAAAGAATTTTTTTATTTGTTTTTTTTCTTTTCTCCTTTCTTTTCTTTATATGATATCTATATAAGATGATGGATGTTAGCTGAACCTATTATGATAATCATTTCGCAATGTACGTAATTCAAACCGAACGCCTTCGACTTACTTATACAGTGATGTATATCAATTATTTCTCAATAAAACAGAGAAAAAATCAATTGGCCATATAAGTGTAGGACTAGTTTTAGAGGCTCTTCTAGTCCATAATTCGTATAAAGCCATGATTATAATATCTTTGTACCATAATTTTAAAGTCTTGAAAGCAAGTAATGTAAGTCCTCTAACTTTATTATTTTGCAAGGTTGTTTTGACTATTCTAGGTTCTTTGCATTTATACATAAATTTTAGAATAATATTGTCAATTTGGGCCCCAAAATTTTGCATTTTGATTGTGCTACACGTATAGATAAAATCCAGAAAAACTGATACCTTAACAGTATTGAGTTTCCCAACCTATAAACAAAAACATTTCAGTTTTCTGTAAAGCAATCTTGCACATCCTTTGTTAAATTTTTCCCTAAGAATTTTAAGATTTATGCTATTGCAAATAATTTTTTAAATGTCATTTTCAATTATTGGTTACTACTTATAGAAATATATTTAAATTTGGTATATCGGCCTTGAGAATTTGCTAATTCTAGTTGTTATGTTGCATCTTCCCGAGGGTTTTTGACATAAACATGCCAACTGCAACTAAAGGCAGGTTCATTTCTTCTTTTCTAATATATGTGCCTTTTATTTCTTTTTCTTGCATTATTGCACCATGACCTTAAATATAATGTAGGATAGAAGTGGCGAAAGCAGACGTCCTTGTCCTGTTCCAGATCTGACAAGAAAGTGTTCGAGTTTCTCTTTTAAATTCTTCATAGGTGGATGTTTTCAGATTGAGAACATTCCCTTCTATTTCTAGTTTGCTGAAAGTTTTACATCATAAACAGGTTTTGAATTTTTCAAACACTCTTTCTAAACGTACTTGAAATAACCATATATATATATTTTTATTCTCTTCATTCTTGATTACGGTGGGTATTGATTTTCTAGGGCTGCTCCGACAAAGTCTTGGTGGATAAAACAACAGAAATTCATTTCATCACAGCTCTGGACACAAAAAGTCCGAGATCAAAGAGTTGGCAGATAAGCTTTCTTCCGAGGATCATGACTGAAGGGTGTGCTACAGGCCTCTCTCTTTGGCGTCTTCGCCTTGTGTTATCACGTGATCTTCCTTCTGCATATGTCTCTGTCCAAATATCATCTTCTCATCAGGGTACCAGTCATACTGAATTAAGACCCATCATAATGACTTCATTATAACTTAATTACCTCTTTAAAGACCTTATCTCTAAATACAGCCACATTTTGCAATACTAGGGGTTAAGACTTCAACACATAGATTTAGCGGGGAGGGAAAAGGTGGGATGTGGGGTCGCACAACTTAGCCCCTAAACAAGATGCATTATTTTTTTACATGTTACTGCATTCTATTTACTAACATTCTGTCAGGATTTTTGCATCTGTATCATGAGCAATATTGGTCTGTAATCTTAATTTCTTGATCTCCTCATGAGGTGATCAGTTCCCTTGCAACTCTAGCATTCAATGATAATACAAGCTGAGAAGAACAGCTCTGTAAATGTTCACCTTGCCTAAGCTGAGCACCAGAAGAGAAGCTTAATATGCAATATGGGGTGACCAAGTCAGCTGCACTATTGCACATGGAATGATCACATTTTGCTCCGCCTCTCCACAGATCCAAACTCATCCATTCTCTAGACCCTGCCTCCATCTTTGTGAGGACTCCCCCTCCAGTCCCCAAGAGGGCAGTTGCCCTAGACTTCTCACTACCTACCCTTTATTATGTGCATGTGGTATCACTGCTACTAGACATGAACTCTTCGAGGGGAAAAAACAAATCTCTGTTCAATTTGTTTGTTGTGTCTCTCGGAATCTAGGACACAGTGGAAGCATCAAAAATATTTAATGAAAGCAACATTTTCACTTCTTTATATGCTGTGCATATACATATCTGTTCTACATCTGGGCATGATTCACTCACTCCTGCGTTCTATCGAGTCAACAGTTTTCATTTTATAACAAGCCCCAGAGTCTCAGTACGAGACAACCTAACCTTGACAGCAAAAAATATAACTGCTCTTCCTAGACTATAGGAATTCCTTCTCTTCAAAATTCTAAATCTCTTTTGGACTATAGAGCCCACGTTAAAGACATTTAGCTGAATTGTTAGTTGTAGCAACAACACATTTGCAAAACTACATTTTTCATAGTTATGATATAACCCAGCGTTTCTTGTGATCTCTCTATATAGGTAAGTCCACATTTTATTACGGTTGGAACCACCTACCCTTGGATTTATCCCTCTGAGCTACGAGATAATCAAACTGGCTGGAGTTAACAGTGTTTCAAGGTACCATACAGCCCTGAAACTCAGTAAGAGAGCGAGATAACTGGTAATGGAAACCATGTTTCAGGAAATAGCTGTTTCACGAACAACATCTGTCTGCCAGGTGTGAAATGGCAGTAATGGGTACTTCGGAATGGAAATAGATTTTCAAATGGAAATAGATTTCAAATATCAATGTACCATCCTACGAGATGGGTGTCTGGCTTATTGTGTCTTCTTTCAAATGTGATTACTTCTGAGGCCACAACTGAAGGAAACTCAAAGTAATTCTATTTCGAAATGCAGTCTTGGCCAGGGAACTCGATTTGGAATCAAGAACTATCATCCAGGGACTTGCCCCCAGTGATCTTTCTCCGTTCTCTAGATGACTATGTTTTAAGTGACTGGCATAGTATGCCACCGCGTCTATCTTGCCTGCCCTGGAACCCTGTGGTCGGAAAGGATGACGGCATCTCCTGAACATCTGTAACCCACAGCCAGGAAGATTCAGAGCTATAAACAGCTGCAGTGGTCATCACGGAACATCCGTTTCTTTGAGCAGCTTTTTCGCTAACCAGTTGTCTCATCTTGACACAAACACTTAGAATCTCTATTAAACCTGTTTCCATTCTAGGTGATACAGAGGTGTGTACAGTAGACCATACCAACCAGATCATAGATTTTTTTTTTCTTTTTTCGTGAAATACTGCTCGAGATGATGATTCCTTGGACTACTAGTTTAGGAAACGCTAACCTAGCCAAATGCCACAAGCAAGGGGCCTGACTCAACGGTTGCATAAATGTCACAGTATTAGTATTCATGAAGCAAGGTTGGGTCACAAAGGGCTCAGGTGTCACAACCTCAAAGGTATGGCTACTGAGTTTTTGGGTTGTGGAGCAGATGGGGAATTCTGTCCATGCCAGCCTTTCCAGATGTGCCAGAAATAGGGGCTTCCATGAGTAGGAACATGAATAAGAAAGGATCTTGTTCAATCTTGTTTGAATGAGAGATAGCATGGCCATTGATGTAGAAGACAATAAAAGAGAAGGAAGGTCCTGCCAGGATTGAGACAGGCAAATTTTTTTCTGTCCTCCTCGGGGAAGTTCCACAGAGGACAAAGCCCAAGTTGTACTTCCTTGGAAAGAAAGAATGGATGAAACTAGGACTTTAGTGTATTTCCCATTTAGGAAAAAAAAAGGTGCAACTCACTGCCAGCGTTAATTTAATTTTACACAGACACACTCTTTGAGGCTGAAGCAAATCTGACTGGTTTTCAGCGTGAAAATAAAATATAAAAACTGTTATTGGAGTTATTTCTAAACAGAACTTGTCTCTAATCCTAATGTAATAGAAATGTATACATAAGTCAATTCATCAAATGAATCTGTGGCTAACAACCATTTGAAAACATTAACATAGGAATGCTACGTTTTCCAGGATTTGATGTTTTTAGCAATTGAGAATTCCTATATTTTGTAGATGGGAACATCACTACTAAAAACAGAATGCTATAAATAGAATGATGTCATTTGTTTCTAAAGACTATCGATATACTAGAGCGATGCAAAAAATAATAACAAAAGGGAGATATTTCACGGCAAACTTTGGGGTGAGGTTAGGACTATAATCAGTGAGTTATCTCAGGGTAAATGCTACAGCCGTAAGCACCGCCAGCGAGTATTCTCAAGGCAAATGGGAAGTGGGTTAGTTTCAGACAGACTTGGATGAAGGCTGAGCTCTGCCACTTGGTCTAGTTACGTGACAGAGGTATGTTTGTCTGCAGGGGGCAGGCCTCAAGGAGAAAGTGTCACCTAAAGCAAGACCTGAGGATTCGTATGGGTTAGCCAAGGGAAGAAAGAGGGGCTTTTAAGCAAAAGAAACAGTACAGCTGAGGCATAAAAGCGAGGAAGAGTGGCTTGTTGGAGACACTGGGAGGAGCTTAGCGCGGCAGGAGGGAAGCCCTGAGGGAGGCGAGTCGGAGCGATGAGTCTGGAGATGCCAACAGATCATGACGGGCCCTAAGAAGACCGGGCTTCATCCGAAGGGCAATAGGTTCCAACAGAGAGCAATGACCTAACCAAGACGTGGTAAGCGACAGAAATGACTATGCCCCTTCTGTGGATCATTAGACTCAAGGAAAAGCAGAGAGACAACTCGAGAATGGTGTCCAGTTTTCTAGAGTAGGCGACTGAGTGAATAGAAACAAAATCCGGACCGCAGACCGTGTGTCCAAGAAGCAAAGTTGTCATTGAATTCCAACATCGCCATCAGATTCCAAAGCGGCAGCAGTTCATGGCAACGGCAGAACAGAGAATTACAAATCAAAAAAAAAACCAGTCTTTTTCAGCCACCTGAAAACATCAGCTGCTCATCATTAACTATTAAATAACAAGAAAAACGCTCTTGCCACAGTGCCGTATTGAGTGTCCTTCAAATGAAATAATTTAGATAATGGGGTCAGGCTGGAACCCTTCTGAAAGACGACAGTCCGTGCCAGGCATCTAGAAAATACTCGCAGAGTTATGGAATATTTTAGAAGCCAAATGTCGGCTTTGCTTTCTTAGCACAGGAAATTCGACGAGCCTGGCAAAGTGCAGCTTCCCACCTGCGAGAGCGTCGCGATACCCACCAGGTGGAAGTCACTGCGAGCGAAAGAAAATTTTCAGTCGCTGACTGTCAGGCTTGGTCATAAATGGTGAAGGACGCGGAGACCCTCAAAATGGGACGCTGCACTGGGCTGGTGGCGACCACAATTTCTACAGGGTGCTGGATTCAATGAGAAAGAGACTTTCTTAAAGCCCCTGTTTATTTATTTTTTTTGAATGGCTATTTAAACAGCTGTGAGCTTAAGAGCTTAGAAAAGATCCCCCCCACCCCTACTTCCTGTGCAGAAATCCTGGCTTGTGCGTTACAGGGAGGAGGTGCCGTGGAAGACTTAGAACACGAGCCGGCTCACTTCCCACCACTTTACGTCGCATGACTGTTTTGTGACCAGACAGCATCAGGCCATATATACCTTTTGCAGCCTTATTCAGGATCCCTGAACAATCTCTAAAATGTACGATTTCTCTCTTCTTCTTTGCCCGTAATTTTCCTGTATGTCTTGGCTTTTGCTGTCCTCACGGTCCAATTATATTTTTTATTTCTCTCGCTCAGGGACCTAAGACGCCACCAGGAATTTTAAAATTGGGATCCTTTTATCATCGTCCCTTATCATCAGCCACCGACGCTGATTCTGTGTGCTGTTTTCCTCACCATGGCTGCCAACCAAATCGCCTCCAGCTACAGTCACATGACATTACACGAGCTAAAGAGAAATGCAGAGGACTCGGTCCACACCCGGATCATCTCCGGTGAAGATGTGTGTCTGTACTGAGTGGACATTCATCGGGCATCAAATCACACTGAAGGAAACGTGTCTTAAATATCGTGTCTAGCAGGTTACTGGAAAACGTACTTATATATTGCATTGCTTTTTGAAAAAATTAAATGTGACAGCCTAACTAAAATGCAGTATCTAATAAAGATAATATCGAGAGCATCACACGGTAACTTTTATCAGTGATATTGGAGATTTTTCTCCCCTCGCCGCCTACTTCCATCAGAGAGCTAATAATTGCAGCTAATAATCAGACTCACGAAAAAGATTCTAATTGTGAGATGTGAGGACACGTGTTTATTTCTAATGCCTCGGCGGTAAACCTCAACAAAACAATCAACCCTTCAGTAATTTTTGTTCCCCAAAAAACCATGAAGCTGGCAATAAATCTATAAGCAAAGGCCAGATCTATATTAGCGAAACGAAGCAGAGAATTAAAGCAATTATCTAAATAATTTATTATGAGCCTGGGGTAGGTGGCTGAATTACTTAAATGAATATTTCAGGGAGAAAATGCATTTTTAGTAAAAGGACTTTGAAGACTCTCTTGGCTCACTGCACATAGAATAGGAAAATCATTATAATTATGAAGTCCATGTATACAGAAAGTACCCCCTACTGGAGCTTTGCTTTGAAAATGCAAAAACATTCAAAAATGTTACTGTGGTTAAGGATTTGAGGCATTCGGCAAAACAAAACAAAACAAAACAAACCCTAAACCAAAAAACAAGGCTGAAGAGAATGAATGTTTCGGTCACTTAGGGTTCAGTCCTATCCACGCAGAACAGGCTCAAAGATCCTTTTAGTTGTACTTCCCTTCCCTGCATTCATCTCTAGGTGAGTTGGAGGTCAACACTTACCCCGACTGCAGTTTCTTAAGATGGGGTGTTCCTCTGCTTTCTTCAGTGCTTAGCAAATCTCAGAAGGAAGGTTGTCTTTGCTCTAACTTGGTCTAACTCTGTTTCTATATTCCCGTCACGTAAGCGCCTTGGTGGCAGGCCCTTGAACTGGTCAGGAGGATGCAGAGCAGAGAATCAGACTCTCTCTCCAAGCAGAGGGACTTGCAACTAACATGCAGCTCATAGACCAGCAGGATCAGCATCACCTGAAGCTCGTTAGAAATACTGAGTCTCAGCCCTCACCGGAATCTGAACCGGCAACCCAGGAGACTGACGTTTGTGAAGCGCTGATCTTCACAACTCTGTGGGATGAGGAGGGCAAGGGGCAAATTTTGAGCATGAGCAATCGAAAGAAGGAAAGAGGGAGAGGGATCCCAGAAGGCTGCAGGGTCCAAAGCCTAGAGGTCTGAAAAAAAAGCAAAAGGGATGCGAATAAAACAGGTTATTGAATTATGATCCCAGGGCCTGCTGTCTGATGCTTCCAGCTGAGTGTCAACACCTGGGGATCACAGGTGTTAATGATGCTCACAAAAGGCTCAGAGGCCTGGCTGAAAAAACGCAAATGCCTTCAGAGAAATGCCTGCAGCCCTGTTGATGGCTTCCTTCCTCAAAGGCCATGATGTACCCAGAGGATGGCCATTCCCTCGGTATTTGTAAGTCCCCGGGGGTGGGCAGGGAGCTAGCAGAGGATAGATGACAGTCCCCTGCTTTCAAAGTTTCCCCCACCTGAGTCAAGTGTGATAAAAACTGCTGTTTCCACAGTGCCTATTGTGTTAGTTTTCTTTGAATGTGTTTCTGCTGCCGTTCATTTAATTATTTTATTGACTCGTGTCACAGAGCTTGCATCCTGAGGCTTTTTTATTTTTATCTTTTTTTTTTTTAAGGAGAAAACTCGTTTCGGAATAAATTACAGATTCCACATGTGGCTGAAACCCATTTCCTCTTGTTCAGTCCTCAGAAAAGATGGCGAGCAGCTGGCCACCTTCCTCCACGTAC
The DNA here is from genome assembly GCF_014176215.1 of Rousettus aegyptiacus. Classification (NCBI taxonomy): domain Eukaryota; kingdom Metazoa; phylum Chordata; class Mammalia; order Chiroptera; family Pteropodidae; genus Rousettus; species Rousettus aegyptiacus. The sequence goes on along the minus strand of NW_023416285.1, from coordinate 87,038,704 downwards.
ACTTAAGGGGATGACGGAGTCGCAGAAATGCCCTCATCTGAGAGCAGGACTCCAGGCCACTGTCCTTGCTCAGCATCTGCAGTGGCCGTTTTTTGAGGGCCAGCTACGAGTGAGGCGCGAGGCTATTGTCTCTTTTTCGTAACAGATCCAAGTTCCCACTCGGTTCCCCTTTCCTCAGTTTACCTGCCCTTCAAAAGGTGACAAAACTACCTGCCCTGGGTGATCCCTGAGAGCAGTGCACAAAAAATAAGGGCTTGTTACTCCCGTGGAGTTTTCATTTTCGTCTAAGACTTCCTCAAGCCCTCCACAGACATTCCCAGGTGGGAATGCTGTCACCTGTGCTGAGAAGGACCCCTTCTGATCAGGACCACTTCCTGCACTAAGGAGGCGCCACTGAACCACTCCCGTCAACCCCCTTCTCCTCCGCTCCTTTCCACAGAGCCAGCCCTCCCTCGTGGGGCGGGGCGGGAGGCTCTCTGCCTTTCCCTCCCTAAATGAATTACACACTCTTGCTCGTTATTAAACTTGTCACACCTTATACTTAATTCCAATCCTGTCTGTTATACTATTAGCCACACACACACACCCAGCTAGAGCTATTAGCAAGTCATCCCCGGAGCCCTACTGAGTCACATCGCCCAAACACCATCGGTGACATCAGTTACCCACCAGCTGCAAGACAGTTTAATTTATCTGAACATCAATGTCTTGGTGAAGTCTGACTGACTGTCCTTTAACACACCTAATCAATACTGCAAATGCTCTAGGATAAAATTCAAGATTCCGGATAACCCTTCTGGTGACATGAGACTCGGACTCGATAGAATGTTTATTAAATACCACCTCCCCCTCCACTGGGCTCCTATGTGAGGCATTTCACCTATATTATATTATTCAGTCCTTCGAGTGGCCTCTTGAGATAAATTTCAATCTCCCAATTCTGCATCCAAGGAAATGGAGGCTCAGAAGCGAAACGACTCGTCCAGTCATGGAGCTACCTGGAAAACCTGAAGTTCAAATCTAAGACCCTCAATTTCAAGTCCAGACGTCACTCCACAAAACCACAGCTGCCATCGAGAGCAACGTGGAAGAAACATTTGCGGCACCGTTCACGGAAGGCCTTGCCTCGATCATATCCGGGAGCTTTGTAAAAGCGTCTCGAGATGCTTAAAGAGGAATGTCACTTGCTTGAGTTAGCCGAATATCTATTTTCCTGTCACTACTTACTTCATAAGGGCGCAAAACACACGAAGTGCTGACTGCGGTGCTTTATAGCGCTCGTTTAAAATGACTAAGTGTTATTTCATATTTGGCAGTGACTAGTACATTTTGTCAGTCTCAAAGAATTTTTGGCCAACAGGTTTTGTTCAGGTCCACAGTTGTTAACTATTAGAGCTGTCTGGAAAAAAAAAAAAATCAGATTGGGCTGGTTGAGATATTCAACTGATGGCTGCGGTCAACCAAAACTGAGACTCTAGTTCTGCTACGCTGCCAGGGACCTGACGTGGAGAAGAAGCTAATTTTCCCCACAAGTTCAGGACGTAGGCTCCCGGATATGAATTAAATGTTTCTGTTCTAAAGATGAGCTATGTAGAGTATACTATTCTGCAGGTTTAGACCCGCCAACCTGTTGAGGAAATTATCTTTCATAAGAGAAAAACCAACGAGTTGTATTATTCAGAAATATCATTCAACTATTGGCAACAAAACCCAAAAATACTAGTGACTCCTTTGATTTCTTTTTCACATAAAAAAAAAAAATCTGGAGGCAGGCAGTTAAGGGTTTGTGTAGCAAACTTTCTACCACACTATCAACTGCCCAGGGTCCACCCATCTTTCTATCAACCTTTTTGTATAGCCTCCATTGTCAATACGGTTTCTTGGTGCTTGCTGGCTGCTGGGGCTCCAGCCAGTATCTCCACATTCCAAGGAAGCAGGAGAAAGGAAGAAAGGCAAAAGAAGGCCGAACAGCTATCTGAGGCCTCCTTAAGAAACCTTCTCAGATGTTCTGTACAAAGCTTCCTACCGTCAGGAGAAGCCAAGGTTGTGTCTTTTAGTTCACAGCCAATAGAAACTGAAAAAAAAAAAAAATAGTGAATGGCTATTAAATAGTTGACTAAGAATCTCTGCCAGTTGCCAAGGGATGAAAGGCTCCCTGTCCACTTGGAACCTTCTCTGGGTGGATAGCAGTCATGGGTTCATAAGCTTTTAGAGAGATCAGCAAGTCTTAGAAAAGCCACTGGAGTTGGCAAGACAGCCGAGGGAAGTGAGGCTTGGAAATGCCAATCTTGAGTTGTTTGGACCGCACCACACTTCCTTACAAAGCCGGGCTCAACGTGTCTTTGTGTTGTTTAGGGTGTCTATACGTATTTTTTTCTTTCCTTCTTATTGAGGAATAAAGCAGAGAAGACTAAGATCAAATAACTAGCTTTATTACCGATAAAGGTGACAGGGAGGGCAGTGTAGTTACAGAGCAGTAACTGAAAGGGCTTCTCCTCACCCTCGCTCGCCCCATCTCCATCAGCTGGACCGCTGGTAGCAGAACATCATTTACCAGGGCCTTAAACAACAAACACTTCACTCTCCGTCCTGGAGGCTGAAGTCTGAGATCAGGGTGCCTGCCGGGGTGGTTGGGTTCTTGGTAAAGGTCCTGATTAGGTCCTTTCTGAACTTCACCTTGGTTCAACCTTGTGTTTCTTTCTCTTTTATAAAAAAGACATTAACCCGTCATGGGAACTCTACTCTCATGACCTAATTAATCTTAATTTCCTCATTGAGGCCCCACTTCCAACTCCATCATGTTGGGGATTAGGGTTTCAACACGTGAATTTTGAGGGGACACACACATTTAGTCCATAGGACCCACCCAGTCACAAGCAGCACTCACTGCCCTAACAGGACAGCCTCTTGGAGGTGTAAACCGGGAAAGGGTACAGACAGACACACCAGAATCCATGCCCCCTGCAGGAAGGTGGACCAAGGAAGGAAGGGGCTGCACTGCGCATGCTCCGTGCCTTCTCCCAGTGAGAGAAATGTCCCCGCCACCCCTGCAGGGTACAGAGGAGACAAGGAAAGATGAGAGGGCATCCTTTTCATCACCTACAGTGTGTTTGTTTTTGTCCTTCATACTTCCTCCCCTAAGACTATACACACGGCTGACTTCCTACGAGACTTACCGTGTGGTCGGGCAGAAAGGAGTCTGGAAAACTAAGGCGCAAATAGGTCAGGGAATTTACTCAAGGTCACACAGCAAGTTGGGGACAAAGCCAAAACCGAGGTCCAAGCATCCCACGCCACTTTCTAGCAACTTTCTCTGCATTTGGCTGCCTGTCTGGTGATCTTCCTGGGCTTGGCACTCACTGGAGACGTCCTGGGGGGCTGGGATAGCTTCTGAGACTTTGGCCAATATTGAGATCATTGTCCCAGCAGCGAGCAGCAGTCTCGGAGGGTAAAGCACCTTCTGGGTAACAGGATAGCACGGGGATAACATGGTAAAAACAAAGAAACAAGCAACAACAACAAACGAAACAAAAAACACTAGCTGGAAGCTGACATAGCCTAGTCAGGAAGACAGACGAGGAAACAAAAGGCTCTCGTGTGACAAGAGCAATGACAGACATGCGCGTGGCTGCTAAACAGGGGAGGGGACTGGCCTTTGGAGCAGAAAGCACGCGGGGCGGAAGATCGCGTCGCCTTCGGATCATCGCAAATCGCTGGCATGTCTGGATCGGGAGATAAGAGCGAGTGCGGAGGGACAAATGGAAAGAGGACACGGGGCAGGTCGCTGTGGCCCCTGGTTAGGCCCCGTCAGAGGCCCTTCGAGGCGGTGAGGTCATCACAGGTGTCCCCTGGGGCACCTATCACTTGAACAAAAATAAACCCAGAAGCCTGTAATCTCGTTTCGATTGTTCCAGTTCCTGTGGTCAAGTCCGGCCGCCAACATCCACGCAGACTCACAGATACCACCGGCTCCCTGCCAAACCGTTTCCTGTCCTGTGGACCCGGAGCGGCCCGGGGAATGTGCTTTTTCCTCAGACGGACTCTTCGCGTTGTGCGTTTGACATCTGCACTTAGGCCTGGTCTGTAGCTCGGGCTTCTTCCTCAAATGGGAGGCAGAGAAGCTGGAAGCAAAGTCAAGCAGACTCAGCGCACCTGAGAGCCGGCAGCCGAGCGGGCTGAATCGGAACCGGGGGCGCTTCGTTTTTAGTCTCCACTTCGGGTTTAAAGTCTTTGAAATGGCCTTCTGCACAAGAAAGAAAAAAGAAAGAAAGAAAGGAAGGAAGGAAGAAGGAAGGAAGGAAGGAAGGAAGAAGGGAAGGAAGAAGGAAGAAGAAAGAAAGAAAGAAAGAAGAAAAAATTGTAGGTATAGGGAAGTTTTTATTTTCATTTTTTAATTGCATTTATCGGGGGTGACATTTGTTAATAAAATTATATGGGTTTCGAGGGTACGATTCGATAATACATCATCTGTATATTGGATTGTGTGTTCACCACCCAAAGTCAAATCTCCTCCCCTCACCATATATCTTTATCCTCTTTTTACCCTTTTCTATCTCTCCCCTGCCCCCTTTCCCTCTGGTATCCACTAAACTGTTGTCTGTGTCGATGAGTTTTGTTTGTTTGCTTGTTGCTTTCACTTTTCTGAGCCATAAATCTTTTTTCCAAAAGTTGAATATCCCGGATCCTCACAGAAGAGGCAAACACCTGTCCTGCCGAGTCTTCCCCAATTTATCCCCCCGACGCTCCTCGGTAGCCAGGAGACACCTTCATAGACCCCTCCCTGGACCCCCGGCAAGATGCGGTGAAAACGATTCATCTCCCAGCCAGCCTGAGAGCCCCCTGCAGTTCCAACGGGAAGAAGACGGGGCGTCTATATAATGGTCCTCGTGATGCCTCGCTCCTTGCTGCATCTGCGGGTCTGCGGATGTGGGTCTTGCCGCCTCACCTGCCTCCCGAAACCCTCCCAGTTCCTCCAGGTTAAAGCCCCAGCTCCGGCCCCCGGCAGCGCTGTGCATAATCCAGCTCCAACCCCATTGGAATCGTTGGAGCTACAGGATCCCGCTCGCGTGGGATTTCCAAACCCTAGTCAAGGGCTCAGTTACGGTAAAAATAGTAAATGTAGCGCCACTCATGGAACTCGCTGTCCCTGGGGTTTCCAGGCCTCCTTACTGCCTTAAGTGTTTTTTTTTTTCTCCTGGATATATTCCAGTTTGCCAGAGTCTAAGAAAAACGAAAATTTAAAAATGAAATTTAATTGCCCATGACTAGAGGGCAGAATTATAAGATCTCTTTTTGTTTATTCATTTGTTTGTTTATTGGTGAAAAGGCATGGAAGGCAAAATGTTTAGTGATGGCTCTTATATTCTGGGCATTTCGTGTTTATTTCATCCTCTAATGTTTATGCAGCAGGTAGGACGAGGCTAGACCACCAGGAAGAGAAAGAATCTTTGTTGATTTTTCTTTCTTGTAGAAAACAAACAAACAATGAAACAGAAAATCACTCTTCAGACCTGAATGTCTTCTTGGATTCTTCAGGTATCAAGCGTTTTCCAGCTTGTAATTCTCTCTTCCCTGGGGCTGGCCCTTGAGCCTGCGGTTTGAAAAAACATTTCTCTTCAGATGTCAATGTGGGCGAGGGAAAAAAGTAGAGGAGCAAAGAGAAGGTTCCAGCTCCCTCTCAAGGTCAGAACTTGGTCACATGACCATACCTACCTGCAAAGAGTCTGGGAAATGTACCCTTTGTTTGATGACCATCGGTTCAGCTAAAATTGATTTTACCTTGGAAGAAAGGGAGAGTTGCTATTTAGGGACAACTGGCAGTGTCTACCATACCTTACAACAACTCCATGAAGCAGAGAGTATTAAACTCACCAAACAAATGGGGAAACTGAGGCCCAAAACATTTAAGCAACTTGCCTGAGGTCAGTCATCTAGAATGTGGTATCACCACTACCTAAATTGAAATTTGTTATACCAAAGACTTTTATTTCCTCCATATGTCCCCATAATAAGAATAAAATGACATGTATATATAAAATTGTCAGATTTTCCAATGGTTGTATCCTGTCCTTGGTTTTCGGTATGCTCATGGTGAACTAAAGTATGTCCCCTTCTCGTATTTCTCTTGCCACTGCCACCGGCCTAGTATAAATCATTATTGCCATCACCTACTAATTAGAACCTCTTCTCTTCTCTGGTCCTCCTCTAATTTATTCCCCACACGGCAGGAAGTGTGGGCTTTTAAAAATTCAAGTCTAATAATTTTATCTCACTGCTTAAGAACATTTAACAACTTCTCATAGCTCTTCGGTAAAAACCAAAACCATTAATGAGATTGCCAGGCCTTGCATCTTCTGGTCCCCTCTACCCGCCCTCCCCCATCCCCCAGCTTTGTCTCTCATGAGTCTCCTGTGCTCCTCTAAACGTCTGTAGATATTCCATGGTTTCTCCTACCTCAGGTCATGCTTCCCCTCTGTCCAGAGTCTCTTTCCCTATATTTTTGTCTCCTTAACATTTTAAGTCTCAACTCAGAAAAACCCTCCTTTACACCCCACACTAGGAGAAGTCTTTCCGGTGTATGTTCTCAAAGTACCCTGTGTTTTCTGGACCCTGAACACAGTTTGTAACTATGTATGTGTTTTCATATCATATAATTTATTCCCGTTTCTGCTAGTCTGTAAGATCTCTGAAGGAAGGACCATTTTTCCTTATCATGGTATCTTCAACATCTAGCAAATGTGTGTTGAAAGAAAAAAAAAAACAGTTGAACCAATAACTTCCAATTTTTAGTTAATTTTAAACCAAAATGCAAACGTTACATTTATCTCTTCATTCACTCAAATTATTACTGAGCATCTACTATTCTCTAAGCATTATACTAAATTTTAGAAATAATGCCGTGGACAAGACAAGCTACATTCCTGCCCTCACAGAGATTACATTCTTATGGGAAGATAAAGAAGGACAGACAGATGGACAAATAGGTGGATAGACAGCTAGATGAAAAGGAAGGATAAAGGGAAACAAAGGAAGGAGAGAGAGAAAAGAAAAATATGAGGCTATGTTAAGTATTGTGAGGAGAAGTATAGCAGAATAAGACAGGAAAGTGGTGATGTGGGTGTGAGATATGTAGGCAGAGAGCCTGGAAAGGCTTTTCTAAGGTGGTGATATTTGAACAATACTGATCGATATTAAAGGGAAATCATGTAAATACTTGAAATAAGAGCATTCTAGGGAATGGTAGGCCCACTGTGGCTAGAATAGAGGCTTCAATACTGAGGTGGAACGTTTCAATCTACTGAGATAAAAATAAACTCTTAATTCTCCCAATAGCAGAATAACTTTCAGCTTTATGTCCTCTATAAATCTGGTAGATATGACAGGTATAATGGTAGAGCACGGTGACCCATCATTTTAATCTACCCCCAAGGTCACTCTTGATTAAAACAATGGTTGTGTTCAAATCAATAACTTTTCCTACTAAATGTTTAGTGAAGAACAACCAATTCTATTCTATCTCTTCCACAAAAAATGATGGCATACTTCTCAGTTCATTTTATGAGGCTTATATTATCCTGAAGCCAAGACTAGAAAAAGACAGCACAGTAGAAGAAAACTACAGACAACTCAGGAATATAAATGTGAAAATCTTTTTTTAAAATATTAGCAAAGAGAATTCAGCAATGTATACAATTATATACTTCGATTAAATGGATTTTATCCAGTCTGGCTCAAAATGCAAGAATCAATGATATTAAGAGGCTGAAAAAAAAATCATATAATCACATCAATAGGTGCAGGAAAAGCATTTGAAAACCTCAACACCCATTCATAATTTAAAATACTCAGAAAAATAGGAATAAAGGGAACATTCTCAATTTGAGCATCTACAAGAAACCTAAAACTCACACTATACTTAATCTAGAATGACCGGATGCTTTCCCTATAAGATCAGAAACTCAGTACAGGACTTGTATGGTAAAAACTGCAAAATTCTGATATAAAATATAAAAAACTAATATCTACAGAAATGGAGACACGTGTCATGTTCATGAATTGAAATACTCTATACGATATAGAAATTAATTCTCCCCAATGCCCATGTATATTTACATAATTCCTATCAAGATCCCAGCAAGATTATTTTGTATGTACAGACAAGATTTTTCTAAAATATATATGGAAAGGCAGGGGAAGTAGAATAGCTGAAACAATTTTGAAAAATAAGAATAAAGTGGAAGGAATCAGTTCATCCAATTTCAAAATTTATTATACAGCTCTGGCAGTCAAGACTGTGTGATATTAGTGGAAGGAAAGATGCATAGATAAATGGAGCAAAATAAAGAACCCAGAAATAGACCCACACAAATGTGCCCAACCGATTTTTGACAAAGGCACAAAAGCAATGGAATAGAGGAAGGAGAGCGTTTTCAACAAACGAAGCAAATACGCAAAATAAGAAACCTCGACCTAAACCTCATACCTTATATAAAACTCAAATCAAAACAGATCACAGACTCAAATGTAAAACATAAATGAAAAAAAATCTTCAAGTTCTAAGTCTAGGCAGAGTTTTTATACTTAACACAAAAGCAGAATCCAAAAAATAAAAAAAATTTTTTAAATAAAATTGGACTTCATCAAAATTAAAAATTTTTGTTCTATGAAAGACCTTTTAAGAGGATGAAAAGTCAAGCTTCTAGCTTGAAGGAAATATTTGCAAACCACTGATTTGACAAAGGATTAGTTAGTATCTAGAATATATATTTACAAATCTCTCAAAATGCAACAGTAAAAATAAATCTAATTAGAAAATGAGCAAACGCATGCACAGACATTTCACAGAAGACAATAATGGTAAATAAGCACATAAAGCTTTATACTCAACATCATTGGTCTTTAGGAAAGTGTGAGGTATCACTACGCACTTACCAGAATATTTAAAATTAAAAAAAAAAAATAAGTGACAATGTCAAATGCTGGTGAGCATGCAAAGAAATTAGATCATTCATACAATGCTGGTAGGAATGTAAAATGGTACAGACTTTCTGGAAAATAGTTTGCAGTGTCTTAAATACTAACCCCGCAGCTATCAATGATTCAGCAACTGCCTTCGTGGGCATGTATCCCAGAGAAATAAAAACTTAGGGTTACACAAAAATCTATACACAAATTTTTTAACAGCTTTCTTTCTACTAGTCTAAAGTTGGAAATAACCAGGTGTCCTTGGTGGGTGACTGGTCAAATAAATAGTGGTACGTTTATCTATACTATTGAATACTACCCAGGCAATACAAGGAGACTCATGCCAGCGGGGGGAGGGGCGCGGCAGGGAGGAGGTAGGAGGCAATCCCAAAGGTTACATGTTGTATGGTTTCATTTACATCTCATCTTGAGATTACAAAATAATAGAAATGAAGATGCAATGAATGGTTGTCAGGGATTGAAGACAGAGAAGAAAAGGGCAGGAGAGAAGTAGGCGTGGGCCGTGAAAGGATGACAGGAAGACTCCCTCGCGAGGATGGATGTGTCCTGTATCTAGACTCTGTCAATGTCGATATCCTTGCTGGGCTATTTCACCACAGTTTTGCAAGACATTCTCATTAGGGAAAACTGAGTAAACTGTGCACAGAATCTCTCTACACAATTTCTTATAAATGAATGTGCATCACCAATTACCCCAAAATTAAATGCCGAATTAAAAAAATTTAAAATAAAGTTTATGTTTAAATCTTTTTCCTTGTAGGACTTTTTCATCGTAACCTGCTTAGCAACTTCCTTATGCCAACATCATCAATTTTTACTGTTTATTTTGACATTTATTTTAGTATACGATATTAAAAAAAAAAGGTTCTAATGTGGTTTTCAAAAACTCTTTGTTAATCAATCCATCCATTTGTCACTGGTTTGTGACATTTTCTTTATCACACACTAACTTCCAAAATATACTAGGGATGGTTTTCTTAGCATTCTTACTTTGTTTTTTCAGATACATACAGAATGTTTTTGTCCAAGCCAAAGAAGAAATTCTTTGTGATTTGTTTCAGGATCCATTAAACATATAATTATTACAGAAGCATTAACATATTGGCAATGTTTAATCTCCCCGTACAGAAATGCTGTTTTCCATTTATTCATAGTCTATCACTCGTCAAAGTTCGACATTTTATTCGTAGGTTTGGTTGCTCCTGTGACTGCAGTGTTTGCTCCCAAGCAGACAGGCGTTGCTGTCCAATTTTTTAGTTTTATAGAATTCACATTTCTAAAGCAGAGATTAAACGGAAGGGGAAGAACTCGTCTTTGTACCCATGTTTAGGCAATCATTTATGGATTACCGATCATCACTTTTATCAGCCCTGAATTTAGTAAAAATTCCCCCCACCTAATATTTGCCCTAACTTGGTAGGCTGTCCTAATTTCAATTTTTTCCTTTTCCTGTGTCTTTATAGATGTTCTAGTAAGAATCTGCAAGCAGCAACATGGACACTTACCAAATGTCACTATGTACCAAATTTTTTATTTTTCCACTCTGAGCATAGGTCCCAGCCATCCAAGAGTACATTCATACTACGTGCATCTTGCCATATTATCCATAGTGATATCTTGACAGATTTTGCCAAATGTTTTCCCTAAACCAAGAAACTCTAGGTCTTTGTCACTCCCCCGATCCCTAAGCTCATAAAACATCTTCACGAAAGATGATGAGATTAGTTTGGCGTGATTTATCCCTGGTGACTCCGTGTCTTCTAGCAGTCAACACATTCCTTTCAAAGTGTTCATGAGACATCTGCTTAAAATTCATTCTATAATTTGACCGAACGTTGACCACAGCTATTAGTCAGTAGTTTCCGGAGTTCACCCCTTTTCAAAACCCGTGACATTTTCATATCATCCATTTTCTGGTCCCTCTCTTGTTGTACGTGATTTTTTAAAAAAAATTACCAGGGGTAAGTCCCTGACTATATACTTACATTCCTCCAGCACCCTGGGAGAAATCTTGGCTGCACCTGGAGACATGAACTCATGACGCGAATTAAGGCTTGCTCTCCGCGTCCAGCCCTTTTGGGTTGCAGTTCCTTTATTACACAGATTGTGCTGCTCTGTTCGAATGTGGAGACAAGAGAGAGAACCAGTAGCTGTGGGGATGCTGTTATTCTTACCAGGAAAATTGCCACAGAAGCAAAGTACATCCATTGCGATGATTATATATGGTGACGGATGGGTACGAGATTTACTGGGGAGATCCCTTTGTAAGTCACAGAAACGTCTAATTGCTACATTGTACATCGGAAACTAACATAATGTATATTGTACATTAACTCTAAATAAAAAAGGTTGTATTAATTTAAAAATCAAAATAAAGCGCACCCTGACTTGTGACCAAGAACGACATCCGGGTTTCTGGTGGCATGCTTTACTCTCTGATCTGGATGCTTTTCCTGGTTTCTCAGGTTCAGCTCTGTCGCCTGCCTGTTTCCTCTTCTTGGAAACCCCCATGTGCCGTGACCACTTTGAACATCCAGCTCGAACTTCCGGTCTTATATCTCACCCCTAATGCTTGGATTGGACCTGGCATTGAGACCTTATGATATACCCCTGTCCTGTCGTTTCTGGGTGAACGTCCCACAGCCAGTTCTCGAGTGTCTACGTCCCTTCGCCTTCCAGCCTGCCCTGTCCTTGCCGCCACGGCCGGCGTCTCAAGCATCTTCTCCCAGGGTCCACTGCTATCCGCATGAATTTGTCAAACCAACCTGCTCTGCAGCACCAACTACTGACCCCACAGCCAGAGTGCCTGCTCTCTGGGGACACACGGCATGTCATGACCAAGGCACTTAAAGCATATCCCACCCCACCTCCTCCCTGATCAATTCTATTCTTGTGGGTGCATGGCTTCTTTGCACCCACATGAACTGGACCTTGCTACATGTAGATAAAGAATGGATGTTTATTGAAATGATTTAAGTAATAGTGATCTACCTGCATTTGCTTTGGAGAAGACTCTGTACGTTGTATAGCTGCCTGTTTTCACGAAGCAGAGGTGTCCTTCCAAAACCAGTGTCATCTTTGCCGAAGCACAGGAGAGCCATTACAGTGGCATTCCTGATCGGGGCTGAGACAGCCCTCTCTCCCACTGTCCCCATGTGACTACACAAGCCCTTGAAACAGAATAGATTCAGACCTAGAACTTCCCAAGCATCATTAGGATCCCTCGGCTCACGGGACACCATCCAAGTGCCCAGGGCCTGTGTAACCCCCCCAGGACAGGACCCACCCAGAGTTCACATCACGGCACTGGCAGGAGACTCCAGGTATCTATCATGCAGGATATTTACCTGCTGTGCGTTCAAAGGATGCCAACCAAAATTAAGCCACCTTCCCGATTCTGTGTGAAACACACAGGACTTGAGACGTTCCTGTCCATTCCCACGGGATTGCTGAACTCTGATGCATAGGGCATACGTTTCATTCCAACATGGCTGCTGCCCGTGGGGACCAGACTATCCCTTGATTTACGAGCATCACCACCCTGCGCCCACTTCACCCACAGACCAGTCAGATGTCCTGTGTAACTATAGGAACTACAGCTAATCAGTACGTGTTACTGTGTCGTTACCTATCCACCTTTATTTACCAGCGAGGATGTGTGTGGTATCAAGAATTAACTTACTTCTAATTAAAATAACCATTACATTTCTATCAGAAGTTTATGAAAGACTGAGAAACTTAAGGAAGTTTAAGTGTATGATTTCCTAGCATACCGATTATTCACATATTGAATTTTTAACCTAATATATTATAGCAAAAGAGATTCAGGAACAGTACACAGCTGCCCTCTTGTGTTACTTTCTCATAAGTAAATCTATTCGTGTTTAACTCGCAGCGATTCAATTAGCTATGCGTGTTTAAAGGTCACCATGTACCATTACTTTTTGGCTTCTGAAATTAATATCCCAAATGGTCATTTACAAAGCACAATATGCAAAAATATGCCAGCTCTCTCTATCAATAGAATCAGAACTTATTGGCATACACATCTAAATATTTAAAAGATAATATAATTTACTCGGTTCAGGTCTTCTCCTTACCCAAATACCCAGAAGTCTTAACACGCTTTTGTATCATCTCATTATACTCAATTAGTGCTCGATTAATATTTAATCTGTTCTTACTGACTGACTGCATGGATTTGTACTAATTCTTTGCTACTGGCCAATTCAATGGCCCCACAGAAGATGAAGTGAAAACAAGTTCCCTTTTACAGCAACTGAAAACGGCATCTCCGCCGAGGGCTACTGTGGTCTCTGTGCCTGTTTAATAAGCACCTCTTGGGAACAAAGTTCTGTGCTAAGATCATTACAAATAGAACACAGAGCACATACAATAAGAGGGAAAACTCATCTCCGCTGAACAGATAAAGAAACCCAGGCACAGGAGTTAGGCAGTGCCTTCCAAGAATGAGTAAACATTCTTGGGCAATGGTTACCCCGTTCTTCAGACTGTAACTCTGCCAGCGAAGAAAGCTACTCATCCTTCAGCATCTCCGCACCTCCGGCCAGCTCCACGAGCTCACAGTCAGCCAGCTTGTCAGCATCCTGAAAAGAATCTGATTCAAGCGAGAGGATGTTTAGGGAATGAACATGAGTTTACCGTCAGCGTTGACGTAAATGATGTTCTATTTCTTTATTAAGTTGTTGTGTTTCCTTGTTAAGTACCGTGTGGGTCTGGTCTTGTATAGTATTTCTCTGAACTAGGGAAGGGTGATGTAAGAAGTTGAAAACAAGCCGTGTGGTTTTGGGGAAATTAGAAACTATGCTTTCGCAGTGGCCAACGCTGGTTACCATAACCAGGTAAAGAGAGGATACAGTGGTGATGTAAGACCGAACGAACCAGTTGTTCAGTCTTAATTCCTCACCTCCTTGCGGGTAGAGCTTCTAGAAGAACTTACAACAAAGAGATGGAACTAAAATGTCATGAAGAAAATACATGCCGAGGAGCTATATCCTGTGACCACAAACAGACATGCATGGAGGTTCTGGAGAGGCCTCGGAGGTAGAGGAAGCACGAGGAACAGAGGAAAAGGGGAGACCGCACCTCCACGTTGTATCGATAATACACCCGACTCTTCTAGCCGGCGGGCAGGGGCTCCAGAGTGGACATGAAATGAAATCGATGCTGATACGTAGACTCCAAGCCGATGAAACAGGAGCGATGTCTGCGGGGGGGGGGAGGTGCGGGAAGCCATTCTTCTGTGGAACATAACTCAGCAACGGGGCTTTGGGACGTGTGGCAGGGGATCGCTTGGCTCACGACACCAGCCAAGGGGTGGAGTCAGAGCAGGAGACCCAGGGCACAGCCTCGCTGCAGAGCCACGGCCCCCGAGACAGCATGGTGCAATGGGAACACCCTGGCCATCGAAATCTTGAGTCTTGGGCTCCTGTCCTAGCTCTGTGACTAGCTTGCTGTGTGACTCTGAGCCAATAGCCTCACCTTTATGGTTTCTAGTTCCTACATCTTTCAAACGTCCTCCTTGAGCACACAGACAGACCCTCCACTCTTAAAGCTCACTAAACTCAGTCCCTGCCATACCACACGTGGTTGTGCCTGTGTGCCCACGAGTACTAATTTTTTCATTCACTGTTGGGCTGAACTGTGTCCCTCCCTAAATTTATATGTTAATAGCTCAGAATATGACTGTATTTAGAAACAGTGTCTTGGAATGGTAATTTAGTTAAATAATGTTATAAGGATGGCTCCTAACCTAATACGATTAGTGGTACTACAAGGAGAGGAAATTTAGACTCAGACAGGTATAGCGGGAAGGTTGTCACCTGCAAGGCAGGGAGAGAAGCCCCAGAAGAAGCCAGTCTTGCTCACACCCAAATCTGCCTTCTGTCCTCCAGAACTGTGAGAACATTAATTTCTATTGATTAAGCCACTCAGTCTGTGGTACTTTGCTATGGCAGCCTGAGCAAACTAATACAGTTGCAAACTCTTTTCCTACTCATCCATCCTCTTTCATACTCCGTTCCCTCTCTGCATTTTCCTTTCTCTTTATACTTCCTCTTACCCTGCAACCTTAAACACTTATGGGTTAATGGGCACAGTCTCCACTACGCCCTTCCACGTCTCTCTTTCTGTTCTGCGTACTGTATATATGTATGTGTGTTTGTGTGTATATATATATATGTATGTATATATATACACATATACACACACATATGTTTGTGTATACGTATATATACACATACATACATATACATATACACACATATATATACATATGTGTGTGTATGTAATTATGGCATTAACATGCACCAGACAGAAAGCGGTTTCTGTAACTAAAAGGGGTACCCATGGAAAGTCAGACAAACAATGGCATTCAATGTCAGAAAGGGCTTGAGAAACAGCCAAATAAACTGTTGCTGGGAATATAAATTAGTACGAACTTTCTGGAGGGTAATTTGGCTATACACATCAAAGGTTGCTTTTTAAAAATTCATACGCAAATGCTGACTATCCCAGGGAACAAAATGGAAAACCAAAGAGTTAGGGAGAGGGGGAGAATGAACTGCAAATGGCCAACAAGCAAGTGAAGAAAATGATAATCCTCCTTAGCAATCACGGCAATGAAAAGATATAAAAAAGAACAACCTGCCGATGGTAGGTATCTACATTACTAAATCTTGCTGAGTGACAGATTAACAGTATTTATTAAAAGGCTTGAAAGTTTATGTTCCTTTTGTCCCAGCAATTCCATTTTAAGGAATTTAACTGAAGGAGACAATAATGGAAATAACAATATGAAAATATTCATTGCATCATTTTAAAAGAGATGCAATCTAAATATCCAGTAAGAGGGTGAAATATATATATATATAGAGAGAGAGATATATATATCAATATAATGAAATATTTTCAAAAAATTATTTAGTGATAAAAGAAATTTTCATTATATAATATTAAATAGAGAAAAGGTACATAAAATTACATCTAAGACAATTATTGTTAAAAATATATGCACATGTATAAATATCCTGTGAGGATACACATCACCACCAATAATTTCTTGGCAAGTTTATAAGTCATTTTGTTCTTTTCTTCACTCTCCTGAATGTTTTATAGTTAGAATGGATTTCTTTTTTTAAAAAAGCATAGAACAACATGTTTACTTAAAAAAAAGGAATGGAAAGGATGAGATAAAAGGAAAGGAAGGAGAAAACAGAACCATGCACATTGGGAAGGGGTGATGTCATCACGTGCCACACATTTGTCTTACGGTCTGAGTCTGAACTCAGCTGGCATCACAAGTTGGGCATATATTAAGTATTTAAAAAAAAAATGTTGGTTGACAAATGATATTTCATAACAACCTGGGTCGAAGTCCTGATGCCGTCGACCTACCCAAATGACAAGCTATCTGCATTTGGAGCAGATGGCGACTTAATTCTCCCTACTGAATCTTCTCAGGAGAAGGAAGGGTTGGACCTGGAACAAGAGAACAGATTCTGACTGAGTATCAGCACTCTGAAGACTCTGTCTTCCTCTTATCTTAATTTGCAGTCCTCGAGTCTTAAAGGAAAGAGATACCGACTTCCTGACCTGTGAAAAGAGAGTCTGGACACCATCAATGCTTCTGCTACTCCTCGATGTCCTTACTGTGGTTTGGGGAATCAAAGCCAGGCCACCGCCTGGGATCACTTTCCTCAGTGCTCACAGCTGTTACTGGGACATGAAAGGAACAAGGATGACTGGATATGAGCTCACTGTCCTCCTCCTCATTTTACACACACTGAGAATCCACCAAGAAAACTAGCAGCTGATGGGAGAGGCACAGTGGCAGAAAACAGAAGAACTGAAGTTTTATCCATCCTTTGAATCACCTGCCATTTGATTATGACCAAGTTGCCAATTTTCTTGGTCCATGAGCTTCTGTCTATAAAATGAGACAAGCATGCCGTATCTTCCTGAAGGCAAAGTGTTGGACTGAGGTCTCCGCTCCCCTAAAACTCTGTGAGTCTAAGGGGAACGTGCATGGAGATTCAGACATGTCGCCATCCAAACTCATCTACCTCAGAAACGTGCGATTATCCAAATTCAACAGAATGCAGATTCTCTACTCGAACTTTTAAAAAATCCATAAAAGAGCCGGGGCATCACAGAATCCTAAATTTAAAGAATGTGCCCCAACTTGCACTCACGTGAAGTTAATTTTCAGCATTTTTCAGATGCATCCTGAATCCAGCTTTTCGATAAAAGGGTTAAACGAATGCATCATCGTTTTGTGGATATTGCTATACTGTAAAGACACAAAAAAATAAGCAAGGACAACACAGATTCTACTTCCTGATACTGAAATAATTTCAAAAGATCCAATTCTACTCAAAGCTAAAACTTTCGAGTTTTTCATCCAAACAAGACATCAGGAGCTTTGTGTCTGCCCTTAACTCAGCCACTTCCTCTCCTGCCATGATTATCTTCGGGATTTCACTCATCTGACACAGTTCTCTTTGGGATGAGGCCTTCTCTCCACCCCAATCATAATATAAATCTTTGACCTGTGCATAAACATAATTAAATTAAATCTTTCCAATTCTTAAGGGTTAAAAATTACAAAACTGCCATTTTAGAGTCTCAGCCATGATCAAATAATTTATATCAAGACCGAAAGCCTCATTCAAAGTTCTGAAAATGTTTCGCCTTCGCATCCAAAACTTTTTAATGACACTAAGAGTCTGGCACAATATAATTACTGGTCTCCTACTGCAAACATCTTTTACTCGCCTGCTTGGAAAATGAATCATCATGAGAACTATCCTCTCCCTCAACTTCTATATCTTTCTGGAACATAAATCATAGAAAATAGGAAAATCTCATCATGCCCTTGTTTCTCCAGCTACAGGCAGAGGGGAGCCACACCACCTGGACCACTGGATGACACTTAGAGGGAGCCTGCTCAGATGTGTCACGAAAATATGTTTGTCCCACAGGTATTTCAGGAACCTCTTCTCCCAACCCCATGGAAATGAATGTAAACCAGAAGGAATATGAGGTGTAAATAAATGATACTATGTATTGTTACAATATAGTTTATTCCTTGAACAGGATTTTAATTGCATAGGCCCACTTATACATGGATTTTTTTTTTAATAAATACATTGGAAAAATTTTGGAGATTTGTGACAATTTGAAAAAACTCACAGATGAAACTACGTGGCCTAGAAATATCAAAAAAAAGAAAAAAGAAAAAATTGGTATTTATCTATGAACCCATAAATGTATTTTCTCTTCCTTATTATTTGCTTAATAACATTTTCTTTTCTCTAGCTTAGTTTATTGTAAGAACAGAGTATATAGTACATATAACATACAAGATATGTGTTAATTCAGGGGTCCCTGTCAGGAACTGGGTCGCACAGCAGGAGGTGAGCAGAAGGCAAGTGAGTGAAGCTTCCTCTGTATCTGCAGCCGCTCCCCAGCACTAGCATCACCGCCTCAGCTCCGCCTCAGATCATCAGGCATTAGATTCTCATAGGAGCACTGGTCCCTCGTGCCAAAAAGGCTGGGGACTTCTGCGTTAATTGATTATGTTACCAGTAAGATTCTGGTCAATAGTACATTATTAGTGGTCAAGTTTTGGGGGAGTCCAAAGTTATATGTGGATTGTCAACTGCATGGGGGAGGGACATCAATTATAAAAATATGACACCATGGTTGGATCATTAACACTGCCCTTTTTCTTAAAAAAGCAACAAAACGAAAAGTTGTGTAGACATTCAGAAGTCGCCTTTTGTGGCACCATCTTGAAAATCAAAAAATTTCTTTCTGAACAAAAGCTGTACATGCAGCCAAGAAATGTTTGCAAATATCAATAATGTTCTGATAACAAGCATTTTATTAGGCATTGATTAAGGAAACCAAATACATCCCAAATATTATTAATGATTAATTTAAATGAGGCAATGGCATCCAAGATAAAGTGTGCAAATATACTTTCAGACTTTTAAAGGAGGCAGACGTTCCATTTTCTTGCTAGAATTCTATAAAACAAAGCTATAGTTTACCTCAGAGCAAGGACTTACATGAAATCACTAATGACTTTTTTGCACTGTGAGTAATTTTTCTCTGGACTGTCCAGTTAATGTAGCAAGTCTAACTCATATAACATATTATATAGGAAGGACAACCCCCAAATCTTTGAAATCTAAAATGAGCGAGAATGGCGTTTTAATCAGTGGTCCTCCTGCGACTGTATGACATAAACTCCAATAAGCACACACTTTCCAAAAATATTCAAGGAGGAGGTAAGGACACAGGAAAGCCTACATAATAACCAATCATCCAAAAAAAGGAAATGAAGTATTCCACATCTATAAAACTCTGTTTATACAACTAACGCTTTTCAACCTGCTGAATGTTTTTAAAGAAGAGTAAGTTATAATTAGAATACTAAGAGCAGTATATACACATAAATTTATGTACATGCATACCCTGACTTTTGTCCATGAAGAATTTTATTAAAATGATGAAAATCTGCCACTCTGACTTAAATTAAAATATAGGAGTGGACTGGAGTACTTCTATTACTGGCTGCCAATGACTCAACTCTCCCGCACACCTAATGCCAACCTGGACACATACTGCTCTCGGTGTGGCTTTCAGAACCCAGTTCGAAAAGCAGCTCCTCAAAGAAAGTCTTCTGCACCTGCCCCCAAATCCACGGCCACGAGAACTCGGGAGCACTGGGCTTCCCTTCTGTAACGTCTCAAACTGCAATTCAGCAATTCGTTGTGTAAGTATACACGAGCATATACAAGTGTGTAAATATGCATTCTTAGTTGTGTAGTATGTGCAAGCATTGTGCGGAGAGTTTCTATGTCTCTTTCTTGAATCACCTAAACACTTAGTGAATGTCTGCTGAATGGATAAGTTGCCGTTACTGCTTCATCCACCTTAATCCAGAGTAAGCCTGACAAAATGAGGTCTTTCTGAAAGCGCCCCCAAAACAAGTCAGCATTCGTCCCTGGAACGACAGTGCCCACATCACTCAGGTGGCCCCAGTTACTCCCTTGTTCTTTGCCAAACATGTAGACATCACGAGAACATTCCCCCTAGTCCTTTCTTTGTACTTACCCGCTGGTTGAAGTTAAACTCATTTGCTATTAATTATGGGTACCCTTCGAAGGGCTCAGGGAAACAATTCCTAACTAACGTGATTTTCAATGGAATGTATAATGTACTATATCATAAAACAAAAGAAAATTTAAGACAACTTTGGGTCCTTTGAACTATAATAATGTAATTGACATTTCAATCACATTTGCCACTGCTTCATTTGAGGGATGTGGCGCGAATCTTTCCAACATTCGTGACATTTGTATGTTTGCCAAGATAAGAGGCGGTGGCCTCACAGGGACAGCCGGACACAGCCTCGTGCACCGGGCAGGAGTGTGGGCACACCCTCAGCAGCAAGCGTTGGGGCTCCCTAATTGCAGGGGCATCCATGAACGAGAATCCTTTTCTTTTCCTCTTTTAGTGACTTCTGCCTCTTCCGACCACCTACTTTACTTTTTACTCAGTCTACTCTGAATATCTTTTCCGCATCTCATGACTCTTTCTTGCTCATGTTTTCCACCTACTCCCAGCTTACCCATACTCCTACTTCCTTCTTTCTCTTCTAGCTTTTAATAATACAGCCAGTTAAATAACTTGCTTTATGCTGTGAACTCAGGGATCCCTGATTTGGATGGGTTCAATCACCATCATCCCTACTGGGCAGAGTTCTTGTGTCATTTCCATTAGGGGGACCTGGGCCGCCTATACTATAGATCAGTCACCTCGATCCAGTAACCTATAACCAGAGTGCTGACATCAAGGGAGATAAGGTTCATTTGGCTTTGGATAACAACCCTCTGGCTATCTTGGACCGAGAACCAGAAACAAGTTCATTGAAAGGTAATCGAATCTAAATTTGGGATGCAGAAAAGTTCCTAACTTTTTCAAGTGGAATAACCAGAGTTCGGAGTTGGCTCTTTCTCTATTTTAGTCTACTAGTTCCTTTCATGTTTGGTACTTAAAAAAAAAAAAAAAAAGTGAAAGGTGGCAAAGATCAAAATGTCATGGTATAAGTACAAAATCAGTAACTGGGTCCTCTGTTCTAATATTGACTTTTCACCCTTTAAATCTATTTTCTCATTCTATTTTTCATCAGAACTCTGCTGCTCCAAATACAAATATAATAGACAAAGGCCTGAGAATTTTGCTTAGAACTACAGAAAGTAGTGTAAGTTCTCCCTTGGACTGTATCCAGTTTTCTGCCATCACAAAACTCTTATTCAATCCTGTTTAGGAGAAGCAGATTATGTAGAGAAAGGAACAAAACTTTCCTTTTATCTACTTTTTAATTTATGATGTCTGAGTATTTTTGTAAAACGTTATTTTGGTCGACTTCTGGTGGTCATGTATGTCTCAAATTCCTATAAAAGTAACTTCACAAAATTTTAAATTGGTAAAATTACAAGCATAGTATATTCCTAAATTATTTTAGTTTAGAAAAGAAATCTTGCTAAGTTATTTATTTCTCTGTGGCTTGGGTTCCAAAGAGTAAATTTATTATTGTGAAGGGGAAAAAAATCTTGGAGGGGGAAAAAGAGTAAATTCTTCAAATAAATAAATAAACAAATAAGTGAGCTTTTTTGTAATTTGAAATAGCATTATATTTGATGATTACTATCATGCAAATATTCATTTCATACTTATGGAATATAAAAAAGAAACAGAAAATTCAAGATTAAAAAGAAGTGTTTATTCTAGGATCAAGTGTCCTAAATATGTCATCTGCAAATTTTATCAGTTTATAATTAGGAGAATTTATGTGCTATCAAAGAGGTACTTCTATAAAAATAATACAATAAGGCTGGTCAAGGTCTTAGTCTCAATAGATTCACATGAGGATAAAACTAGGGACTAAATCACTTTTTCCAACTATGGAAAAATTAGAAAAGCAATTATGTTCTATGATAAATGAGCCATTCTTAGCTGAGAAATCAGAGCATCTTCTCATTTCATGTACTTAATTTGTGCATTTTCTGTTACTGCTGCAAGCTGTTTCTTTCATCTTACAAATTCAAGAAAATTATAATTGTACTATTGAGGACATACGAAGAATTTCATCTCAAAAGAAATGAACTACAAAGACGTTTTGTTGTACTTTGATATGAAATCAGAAAAATTCTGAACTTTAAAAATCATAATATTGTTACCATTTAAAACTAAGTCTATTTGCAGGAGGAAGACATATTTTGAATAACTCATCAGTGTAAGTGCACTAAACCCAACATATACCTTTGATGAGATTCAATGTGAGTTGTCGTGATAAACCTAATACCCAGAATATTATCAGTGACCCCATGCTCCAAAAACCAAGAAGTGGAATCATTTTGTTATATCCTGCATTTATTTAAGCAAACCGAATGTGTAGAGATAGGAAATTAAAGCGTTATCATGTTTTACAAATACAGAAAGAAGACACAGAATAATAATACCCTGAAAAAAGTGCATCTGAAAACACAGTTCTGTCATAGGAGAACATTTGCAGTGACCACACTGAAGCCATGGCCGACAGATCCACCCATCACTCTTGTTATGACATCGTTCAAGTAGTTTTAATAGATAAATCAGTGATTTGCTTTTAAACAAATAATAATACTAATGATTATGGTAGCCTCGAAGGATTCGTGAGTGACTATACCGCACATACGTGATGGTAGGCTCAATGCCACTGTACAATATGCAGGGGGAAATATGTCTTATTACACAATTGCCGTGACATCCACTAAAATGTGAACTAGTTTGCATAGGTTAGTCCTTTGGGCAGCACGATGTTGCTCTAGTCCACCAAGGCTTAAAGATTCACAGTGTAGAGGACAAAAACATGAATTAAAGCATTTCTACTAAAATATATTTTAATAGCTGGTGTTAATAATTTGCATAACAAAAGCCAAATTATATTAGTAACATTGTGTCATTCTCTAAGTCCCTTCAATTGAAAAAACATTGTTTCCTTCAAAGCTGTACCTCTCAAAGTTAGAAGAATCTTGCAAATTAATCATCAACCACAATTTGACAGATTTCGAAGCAAACAGAAGCCAAAGTGCACGATGATTCAATTTTGCGTAATCACAGGTCAAAGGCTAACGGTTCCACACTATGCTTGTATCACGCTTATGGCTGCTTCTAAATGCTAAGCCGCTCATCATGTGGACACCAAAAGTGGGGACTATGATGCAGATTTCTCTTTTCTTTTAAGAAAATCATTCTTACTAGCAACTGGATTACAAAGAAGTAGATACTACGCAAACTGGATACCATATATCAAACACAAAAAGCATATGGAATTCCCATGAATACACTAAAGTAATATGGACAGTTGGGGAGGAAATTTGCCCTGGGAATCCCTTCCAGGATTGTGGATTCCAGTAGTTTAAACATCACGGAATGACGGCCACAGTAGCATCATACAATGTCCTGATTTTTTTTTTGATCAGCAAAAGTTGACGGCTCCCTGGAAAGGACCCCAGTGGGCATGGAATACTTGAGAAGGGCACCTTCATTTTAGCATTCGTTTACATAGCTTCTTACTTAACTAAAGCCTTCTCACCTCCATATCACGATAACCCCAAACGAGCACAATCCAGCCACTTTCAGACAATCAGCAGCAAAGAGCTAAAGTATCATGAACTCATGAAATGACTTTCCTCTTGTGCAATGAATGCAGCCTTGAAACATAAATCTTCTATCGTTGTCTTTCCTATTTTTTAAATTAATTATTTTTTCATGGTGACATTGGTTAACGAAATCCAGTGTTTCAGGATAAATCTTCTATCTTACAATAGGTATTTTATTTTAAATCTCAGACCTAAAGTCAATGTTTATGCATCTCAACTATATATAAATCCACAGAGAACCTTTCAGAAATAGATAGGAGTCCATATTTTCTAAAGTTCTAAATCTTTGGAGGTAAAATACAATCAGCTATCACCTCATATACGTGTCAGGAGCTAATCTCGTTTCTCCACCGCAAAAATACCAATCATGTATAATAAAATATTACTATAGAACAGGCAGAAGCTTGCTTGCTTGGTTTTCTTTCCAACACCGTGGTGGATAAACCAGGGTATCAAAAAGGCACCTCTTTCTTTATAAATCTATATTACAATTGGGGTATAAACTATATCCACTTTCTACAGGGATGTGTTATTAAAGGGTCACACACATTTTTAAAATCTTTTCACTAAAAACAATCCTCTGGAGAAGGATAAACCTGCAAAAGAGATGCATCTCCTGAACATCCACTGTTTTAGAAGAGCTGGCTTCTTGACCCCTAGCTCACCATGGAGAGGATAAGGAAAGAAACACAACGGGTAAAACTGTCAAAACCGCATCTTCATCCTCTCTGAGCAATGGACCTCGTGGTGGTATGAGAGGGGCCGCTCTAGTCTCATCCATCGTCCTGCAAGGTGCTCTTGGAAATTGTGCTTGCAAATTCCTGTGCGGTGTCTGGAGGTGGGAGGGGAGGCCTGAGAAGGTGCAGGGGCATGTGACCATCAGATACGTATTTCAAACCAGGCTATGCCGCGGATGTGTAAACAATAACAAGAACACACAAGGAAGTCGTTTTGCCACAGGTGAGAGAGAGAGGAAGCTTTCCTAGAGACAAAGAACTAGTAAAAACGTTTACTACAAAACCTTACAACAAAAGCATTATATTCTGTTGCTATGCTTTTTCTCCAGAAAGATATGATCCACATACAGGTTTGTTTTCGAAACCTTTCAAAGCATATCAAACTGCTCCTTGTGCTTTATCAGGCTGGAGAACACATCAAATTTATAAAAGCAGGTGCATGCTCTCTGTAAAGTCTACTTAAACTTGATTTTTAAAAGATGTGTTTGTTAAACCCTTCTTTAACCGTCAGTGTAATGTATGAGACATCTGTTATGAAATTAAATGGGGGGGGGGGGTGTGGAAAAAGGTAAAGTTGTTCAAGAATGTAATTTTGAAAATGATGCTGTCAAAATAGCACTTTAATATTATACATATACGTTTCCTGTATTTCCACTGAGATGGTTACTATCCTGACAAATTTTAGAAACGATAACAATCCTATCAGATTACAGTGTCAGGAACATGTGATATCTTGTTCTACCTCAGTCTTTATTGTAAAACTACTTCCCTCTAGTTAAATTCTGATCAGATCTTAATTCCTAAAGGCTGGAAGCAGAAACACCTAGCTGTGCAAACACTGTGTATAAAGCTTAAAATCTTAGGAGAATTATCCCCCAAATAAGTATGACTTTTACATTCAATGAATCTGATTTTCTGATCTTGAAATCTGTGAAAGAGAAAACCAATGGAATATCAAGCTGCTACTTTATGGTAACTTTCCCCATCATAATCATTTTAAGTTAGTTTTCTTTGAGCTTCTATAAATGTGCTAGCTATCACAAATTGTACCTGTCCTACATTTAGTCTCCAAATTTAATCAAAAACTATGCCTTTTTATAATCATGAAAAGAGGTCTGTCTGGGTGAGACGTCAATGTTTACTTAATGATATAATAAAATTGAGCCAACTTACTTCCCTTAGTTTTAATACACAGAAAATTTTGCAAGAATATTGCAAGATCCGCTTGTGTTTGTAGGTTTGTGTACAAGACATCAAAACCAACATGGGCTTTAATCCATTTAATCATGACTGGTCATTTCAATGCTAGAAAATCAGTCAAGTGGTTATTTAGCAATCTGTAAAGCCCCCTCAAAAAAATCTGTAGTAATATTCTCAATTTTTTTCTGTTTAATTTTTTAAAATTTTCAGTTACAGTTGGCATACTTTTTCTCTTTTCAATTTATGTCTGTCATGTAAATGCAGCTCACATGTGATAAATTTTACTTAATACTCTTTAGGCTGAGTAAAATGATTTTCAAAAGTATTTGCTCAATTTTCAAAGGTGTAAAGGAACTAATATTTGCCTTTGGACTAATAAGCATTTCGATAAAAGACATTTTACAGGGTATTTTGTTAATTTCTTTGAATGTATCATATAAGGTAGATATCCCCAAGACCCATACATTTTATTACAGTTTTGTAACTTTGTTTTTTTAGCTTCATCACAACTGTAGAGTCAGACCCTGCTTAAATGCTACCCTGTTGCAGTCCCCAATAACTGGCACAATCAGAAAAACAAAGTTGCTGATAAACAGTAATTTCTCGTGATCTTGACCTTGAACTCCAGGTGGAATTTCGTGAACCATCAGCAAAGGCTGCAGTCACGGCTGTGAATCCAGCAAGAAACCACAAGGTCATTCATTTGGAAATCAAACTCTGACAGTTCCTTTTTTAATGGGCTTATACCTAAAATCTCTGATGACATTTCTAGCTCACCTTCTGAATGTGATTTAGAAAATAAAAAGCAGAAAGTAGAAAGGAAGCCTTTTCATTAACCAGCTTCAGTGGCTAGATTTCCATTCCAGAATCCGAATACCACTTTCCAAAATAAGAAACCAGATCATCTCTATCTCTCTGGGTGAAGTTGGTAACTTTTCTTTGCTGGTTTTCTCCAGCACACTTCACAGTCCACTTTGTCACTGGCTTGTGTGAAGTTTTCTTAACTTTTAAATCAATGGCGGCATTAAGTTAATGAAAGCTGTTCAGTAAACACCTAAATCACTTATCTACTAGAGTACACGACTATTTCCTAAGGCGCAAATCCTTCGAAACTAGAGTGCGATGCAGCAGGAGAATCTCAAGCAACTTTTCGAAATATGTTTTTCTGATGAGCTGGCAACTAGAGGAAAGGCTTTTAGAGACCAGCCACACTCTCTGCTCTAATCACAGGGATGGGCGGGACAGCTGCCTATGTTACAGAAGCTTGAACCTACATGTCATGCAACAGGGTAAGGGCAATTAGGAAACAATATAGATGGCCTTAAGTCTGCCCTCTGCAGAGTAGCTGTGAAGTCATTTGGTTCTGATAGTCTATGGAACCAAGCATACACTTGGGGCCACAGAATGTAAGTGGGGAGTAGAATGTGCCTTAGTCCAAATGAGAAATAAAGAGAACCAAGCTAGCCAAGGAAACGAAAAATTTTCTTGGTTCAACAGAAGTTTCCAGGTCCCTAAGGCCACCAGTCGATTTAATTTTAACCCAACTGTTATTCTGCCACTGCTCGCATTTATTATATTAGGCAATTTTCACTGGAATTGGAAACTGCCTAATGACTCCAAAACAAAATAGTTTTTAAATTATTGGCTGTGTTACTGAATTAAGAGAACTGGCTTCCGGTGATTCCAAAGTGACAGCTAAGAAGTCTCATACACTTGTTACATTTACGGGACAATCAACATCTCTATTAAAGTCTACAAAAATACATTTCCCAGAAGGATTCGATAGCCAATCAAAAGAAACCAATAATACAATTAGCAGCACCAGGTCTCCAGACCTAATTATTCTGTTTGTAGGAATTACTGAAAATGCTGCTGTTTTCAGCCCAGAAGTCATTCCTTCTTCCTGGTGCCTGTGTGTCTAATTGTCAGAGTAAGGAGAGATTATTGTAAAATAACTGCCAAGTTGTCTTAAAAGTAGCTTCTATCTCTTAAAAAGATTAGGTTTAGTATACATCAGAATAAAGCTCAAAGGGCCAGGAGAAAGAATTAATTAACAAACTCGATGTAATTCGCGGGGAGCATCCCCGTTTTCCCGGTTCTCTGCACCGTGCCGTACATCCAGCCGTCATCGATGGGCTGCACGTTGACGATGTAGTCGCCATCCCTGAAGGAGACCTCGTCTTCATCCTGGGCACTGTAATCGTACATGGCCCGGTAGGTCCTCTGAGAAAAGAGAGACGGGGTCACACGATGAATACCAAAATGGTCACAGCCACACATGCCAATCCCAACGAACCGGCCCGCACACAAAGTAAAAAACTATTAGGAATCTTGCCAAGTACATTTATTTCTGGAGATCTAGAAACCGGAGCCTGCTGCCCTAACTCTGCCCATGTTAAGTTTACTAGACAAGCCAAAAACTATAATATTTGGGGGCAGAATGGGGATAGAGCAAACCACTAAATACAATCGCTAGCCCATCGAAGAGTAAGCTCTGAAGAGTAAAGCCCAACTGCCCCGAGTTTCAGCTTAGATTGCATAGTTTCTCCCCGGGTCCCCAGGATTCAGAGAACAAAACCTGCCAAAGTGGCAGACAGATCGAAGTCACTGCAACTGGTCCCCTGGCACAGGCAATTAACTTTTCTTAAACAGATATTAAGAATGGTTATTTTCTCTCACAAATATATATATAAAACAAATAAAAGGGGAAAAAATCAATAATATACTCATTTTGTTGGTTTTTGTATCATAGTAGTAGAAATTTAGCATGTAAATGTTCTAAATATTAAGGTAAATATAACTAAATCCTTGATGAAGAAAATGTTTGCCTCCTGACTTCAAACTACATTACAAAGCTATAGTCATCAAAACAGTAGGGTACTGGCATAAAAACAGACATGTAAATGAATGGAACAAAATAGCCCAGAAATAAACCCATGCATTTGCAGTCAACTAATTTATGACAAAAGAGCCAAGAATATACAATGGGGAAAGGACAATCTCTTCAATAGATAGTGTTTGGAACACAGGACAGCCACATGCAAAACAATGAAACGGGACCTCCATTTACACCGTACACAAAAGTTAAGTCAAAATGAATGAAAGACCTGAATGTACAACCTGAAACCATAAAACTCCTACAAGAAAACACAGTCAGTAAGCTCCCTGATTTTGGTCTTGGTGATGTTTTTTTGGATTCAATACCAAAAGCAAAGACAACAAAAGCAAAAATAAACAAGTGAGACTATATCAAACGGAAAAGCTTCTGCACAGCAAAGAAACCCATCAACAAGATGAAAAGGCAACTTACCTAATGGGAGAAAATATTTGCAAATCATAAATTTGATAAGGGATTATTATTGAAAATATAAATTGAGGTTTACTATGCTTGTTTTCATTTAAGGTCTAGAGTTTAGCTAATATGAACATCAGACAATCTCAAAATCAATCGAACTTATACACTGAGGAAATTGGCTGAGCCATAAGGATTTTAGAGTGACTAAAGATAACTTTCAAACTGTTGAGGTGGGGGGTGCACCTGTTCCTGAGTTCTCAGGCAAAGGCCAAGTGACTATGTCAGGAGCTTGGAGAAGGAATTTCAGCACGAGATGTCACATTTGACTAAATGA
The DNA here is from genome assembly GCF_014176215.1 of Rousettus aegyptiacus. Classification (NCBI taxonomy): domain Eukaryota; kingdom Metazoa; phylum Chordata; class Mammalia; order Chiroptera; family Pteropodidae; genus Rousettus; species Rousettus aegyptiacus. The sequence continues at coordinate 87,009,415 of NW_023416285.1, read as the reverse complement.
CCTGGAATACCACTTCTGAACTTTACATTTAATGAATCGATGCTTCAAGATTTCCAACGAGAGGGTTCAAAGACATGTTGATTGTGTCATGTAGGTTTTAGTGGCCACTCTGATTAATGTCAAGATTAACCAGTTAAAATGACCAAATATTTGTGCTTAGCAGCCCTGAATGAAGATCATAATTGGCTAATACTGATCATGAAGTTAACAATTAAGATATCGTACTGCTAGATTCTTTGTGTTTTATCCTTTACATGTTTTCACATTACACACTCCTTTCTCAGTGGTTTTTCTCTATAACCCTTTAGCTTCCTTCAAAAGGGTTAGACAAATGGAAGCATACCATTTACCTTTTATATGAAAATGTGCATGTCTATCAACCGATGAATTGATACAGAAGATGTGGTCCATACATATATAATGGAATATTAATCATCCACGAAAAGGATGAAATCTTGCCATTTGCAACATGAATGAGCCTAGAGGGCATAACGCTAAGTGAAATAAGTCAAAGAAAGACAAAGACCATATGATTTGACTTATATGTGGAATATAAGAAGACAAATTAAATGAGCAACAAACGAAACAAAACAGATTCATAGATAGAACAAACTGATAGTTGCAAGGGGTGGGCAGGAAGTAGGAGAAATGCATGAAAAAAGTAAAGGGTAATAAGAGGCACAGATTTCTAACTATAAAATAAGTCAAGGAGATGTAACGTAAAGGACAGGGAATTTAGTCAATAATATCATCATAACTTTATATGGTAACGGATGGTTACTAGACTTATTGTGGTGATCATACGTAAGATACGTAAATGTCACATACTACATTGTACCTGAAACTAATATAATATTGTACGTCACCTAGACATTAATAAATAGTAAATTTTAAAATGTAAAATAAATAAGACTCTTTTTAGCATCTAAAAAAAAAAATGTGCAATAGTCAATTCAACTCTCTTCCACGTTTATATTTTGGAGATGAAATGGAAAACCAGGAGAGAAGGCACGTTTCAAAATCGACACTTACTAGATTCTGCGAATGCTGCATTGACCTCATGGATGAAAGGCTGGTCTGGTGCATGTACCCATAGCCTTGGGAATGGCTTTGCTGATAGGCTCCAGGAAGAACAGGTGCTGTGTACGAAAACGCACATAGATTCCTTAAAGCAGGTCTCAAAACACCCCTCCCGACCCCTCGAATGACTTCATGCTCTTCTGGACTCTTCTGAAACAAAATCCCATTTTCGGTGTCATGTGAAATTTGAGTATTGATGTTATAAGTGATCTCTAGATTAGTATAAATTTCAGTAATTTAGGATATATATAGGGAATCAGTTGAACATACAGTCAAAATATATTAGAAATATCTGTATTACTCTATCACAGACGCTATGTTAAAATAACACAAGTGCAAAAATAAATTTCCCATAATCCCTATTTTCCCCATAATCCCCAAGTAAAATCATGTTTTCACTTGGCCGTGGTGATCCTCATAGGCATTAAAAAAAGGATATTTAAAAGAATTTCATTGGATTGTCAAACCAATGACAGAGTGTGAACGCTTTCACTGGATACTTCGGAAATAATGGGATGTTCTAAATATTTTAAGACACAGAGCTGAATGTTACTTTTACGAAGATGGTAAACATAGCAAATATTTAGCAATGTATGTTTATCAGTTAATAGTAGTTCTACATCCTTAAAATAAACCTTTACTTACAACACACGAATTCCCAATTTTATTTTGGCTGTAAGTCAAGACTAAATCAATCAGCTGAATATGTTACAAAAGCCTGAGAAAACCAACCACTTAAGGAATTTCACAAACATATTCTTCTACATCAAAAAAAAAAATAGTATCAAAATAGTATTCACTTAGTTTGTGCTGTTCTCACCACTAATTTTGACATTCAAAAAACAGTTCCTATTTGGAAGAACACTGAATTCTAGAGAAACCAACACAGAAGCTAGATAAAAACCACAGAATCAGTTGATCAGTTTGTGTGTTTCTCTGAAAGTATGTTTAAGAACTGGTAAGTAGAAGCTTGGGCTTTAAATGAGGATATTTTACTAGTATGTCCTTCATTATGTTTTTAATTAATTAAAGGATACATTAGTAAAATTTGCATGATACACGTGCTATAAAAATCCAGAGCAGTTGCATTTTTGTTGCGTATATAAAGAAATTATTATGGGTTGATTTATTCAGGGCAGTTTTTATAGTAAAAGAAAAAAGCAGATGTAATTCCTGAGTATTATGAATGATTAATGTTTTATAAGTGGCACATTCATTCTAATGATATATGAGAACATCAAACTTTAAAGAAGTTTAATCATCAGAAAATTACAAATCATTAACGTGTTTTCCAGACGATAATGATATTATGTTAAAGTGCATTTTTTTTACTAGGTCTTGAATTAATTCATATTACAATGTTGTTACAAGTTGTGTTGATTTAATGTCTAGATGTGTCATCAAAGAGAAATTGCCAAGATCTTAACTTGGATTCGTAGTACATTATAAAGTTCTTAAAACATCACACATCAAATACTTCAGAAAAATCGTACTTTTTAACATTATCAACTCAGTTTAAATATTTAATGTCAAGGGATGTCAAGGATATTGTCAAAATTCTCTCATGAAGAAAAATAATGAAATCCCCATGAATATCTAGGCCCACTTAATCAGCTGAATAAAAGAGCCTTTTCTGTGTTGGAAGCCAAAAGCACTAACCATTTATTCATTCCCTTGACTTTCAGCAAATATTTATTAAGTGACTTCATGTGTGCACAGGGTTTACCCCACTGCTTGTCATTTAGTAAACCTCCCTAAAGTTGACAATTATTGCTGTCCACTATGTTCAAGGCTTGCCAGGCCCAAGAAAAGTGACAAAAACAACTGCCCTCCCAGGACAGTAATGGCCCTGGACATTGGCTGTTTAAAAATGGCTCTGGATCCTTAGGGCTTTTCCAGTTTAATACATTAGTCAGTGATTCCAACTGCGTGTTCCAGATTGGCACTCCTGAACTGGTTTTTATCCATTAAACAAGTCATTTCATTAATTATCATTTTAATGTATTCATAAATACTAAGTAAGATTAAGTAAATAACCCCGTAAATTTATTTAAAGTAAAAGTTAAACTTTTAATCCTTTGTTACACTATTTAACTCTGACCTTTAAACTTTGATGTACAGGGTGAAACACAATCATCTTAAAATATTTTTGGGGAAAAAACTAACAAGAAAGGACAACAGTGAAAAAAATGTTAAATTTGTTATTTCCTATGATGTAATATGTTTATGTTTACATAGTTTGTACACCATACTTCTAGTCTAGTGCCCAGAAGTACTGACAATTCAAGAAGTTTTTTACAACGTTCTCTAAATTTTGCATTTAAAAATCAAGTATATTTACATCTACTTGATTACTCAAGTTTGACCTTCAAAGGGAATCTGTAGGTATTATCGAATACAGTGGGAAGCAAAAGTAATATATTCGTCCTAAATTTGCATGTGTTTGAGAGAGCAGGATTATATGCTAAAAATGAGAAACCTTGAAGTAAACATAATATATCTAGTCTCATGGTTTTTCTTCATGTCTCTGTTGATTATTTCCATTTTTCTCTCTGGGTGCATTATTTAATGCAAGTTCTCTGGAGTCATCAAACCTTATTATCTATCTTATACCTGGTACAGTGAAAGAGTTTTTAGGAAGCTCTTGTTGGGGCTATAAAAAACATAACTGAGAGCCCAGACAAATCAATTTAGTAAAATCAAATGCCTAAAACAAAACAAAACAAAAAAAGCAGACAAAAGCAGACTTATACGAGACAAAATAGACTTTAAAACGTAAGTTATAACATGAGACAAAGAAAGACCCAGTGATCCCACTTCTGGGTATTTATCTGAAGGAATCCAAAACACTACTTCAAAGAGACATGAGAATCCATATGATTATTGAGGCATTATGTACAATAGTCAAGATATGGAGGCAACCTGGCTGCCTATCGATGAGTAAATGGATAAAGAAGTGGTACATATATACAGTACAGAATGAAATCTTGCCATCTGCAACAACAGGGATAGACCTAGAGGGTATTGTGCTGAGCGAAGTAAGTCAGACAGAAAATGACAAACACCATATGATTTCACTTATATGTGGAGTCTAAAGAACAAAATAAACAAACAGAGACAAACTCATAGATACAGAGAACATTTTGATGGCTGCCAGATGGGAGACAGGTTGGGGGCTGGGTGAAAAACAAAAAGGAATAAAGAAGTATGGATTGGTAGTTACGAAATAGTCGTGGGGATGTAAAGTACAGCATAAGGAATATAGCCAATAATATTGTAATAACTATGTATGATGAGTAATAGATTTATCAGGGTTAAGTTATAGAAATATTGAAGTTATAGAAATATTTAATCACTATATTGTACCCCTGAAACTAATATAATATCATATACCAACTGTAATTTAAAAATTTAAAAATTTAAAATTTTAGTAAATACCACTTTAAGAGACAGACATTGATTTTTTTTTATTGTTTTGCTATACAAATGCTTTTTATGAACCATAGGTAAAACAAGCAAAAGAAAATTAAAAGCAGTAGCTTTGGAAATTGGGTTTATTAAGAACTTAGCTAAAAGATAGTTATTCCATGTGAGTCTGAGATCGATTCCATAAAAATATGGAACTCAGAGGGTAGGGCAAAAGGTTGATAGGCTAATTCCATGACAAGCAAGGACTTCTACAGAAGAGGGGAGTGCACAGCGCCCTCTTTGTAAACCAGTGGCCAGATCCCACGGGCGTTGGTACAGATGCATGATGATAAAGGAACAATGGTCTTACAACCCAAGAGCTTTGAGTTTGAGGGGTTTTATTGCAAAAACGTGGAAATCACACACAATAGCTTTCATTATCCTAAGGCAACAATAAAACACAAACGTGTGACTCAACTTTCATTTCACATTGGTAAGATTTATTGACCCGAGATCCAGAAGCCGAGAAAGGCGCTAAGGGCTTCAGGCTTGATTTGGAGCATCCTTTATCCAACCCAATATCACTTTCACTGCACAATAAAGTCCTTGCACAAACAGCCAGTTTACTACTACTTTCTATTTGATGTGTATTCTTACAACGGAAGGAGATAAAACCAAGATAAAGAAGTAAGTAGACATGAAGATTATGAAACAGAAGATGAAAATGGAGGAAGAAAAGATTTAGGAGCCTTCACAAATCTGAAACCGAAAAAAATGAGGAACTACATGCAAACGTACAAAGGTTAGAGCAAACGAGCCAAAGAAATGCACCTACAATAAAGGTGCATTTCCGGGGGACATGCCCAGAGCAGGTGAAAGAAGAGAAGGGGAATTCCTACGTGTACTCGGTGTGCGTGGACTTCCATGTTGTCTTTTAGTCATTCAAACAGCTGACTTAGCTAGGCATCATTCCCGCTTTACAGAATAAAACACAGAAGATGACAGATTGAGTGGGAAGGTGGTAGAACAATCATCTCCTCATAGTGACATGACAAAGGTCTCCCCTCATTAAAGATGAGCCTCGCTCTGACCGTGACTGTAGGGTAATAGTCGATGGCCAGACTCCAAACGCAAACAACAAAAAGCGTGCTTTATCAATGCCTTGGTCCATTTAATCTGCTGTAACAAAACATTACGAAATGGGTGGCTAAAACAAGAAACATTTATTTCTTATAATCCTGGAGACTGGGAAGTCCAACTTTAAGGCATTAGCAGGTTTAGTGTCTGGAGAGATCCCGCTTCCTGGTTCAAATTGCCATGTCCATGTGCGGCAAGAGGGGAGAAAGGTGCTCTCTGGGGTCCCTATCATAAGGGCACTAATTCATTCATGGGGGCCCCATCCTTACGGCCTAATCATTCCCCAAAGGTCCCACCTCCTAACACCATCGCAATGGGGGTTAAGATTTCAACATATGGGTTTGGGGGTGCCGCAAGCACTCAGTCTATAGCAATTAGGTAACTACAGACATAGCACAGAGAAAACGATTTGGGGATTTTTCTAACAGGCTTACTTTTTAAAAGTTCCAGAATAAGGAGAAAATCACCAGAAGTTTTCCTACACAGAATACAGGGTGCAGTAAAATCACTGTCATAGTTCTAACACTGGACTATGTTTTTATCAGTTAATGCATGTCAGAGAACTTAATGTGGTTTTTGCAGGGCAGGGTTAGGACAAAGAATATTTAGACAATCACAAGGGGAATCCTAAACTGAATGAAGACATAAATATAAAAGAGAAAGTGTAGATATGCTGCTAGTTTTGCACAAAATATTAAATAATGAGCTATATCCTAATTAGATCTCACCTAGGCCGTGAGCAAGGCAGTTGAGTGGTAATAGAGTAGGCTCATAATGTGAACCCTCAAATAGCTTTTGCATTTGCCATCGAGAGTTCCATGTCAGAACCCCAAGTCTCCATGGCATCTGATTCTCTTCCACAAACCACAAGTAGGTACTGAATCCACAACATTTATGCCCAATCCAGCAATGAGAAGCTATTTTTTGATTTGAGAAAATTCCTAGCACTATAAAAAATTCTTTTCCTTCCTGGCAAAAAAAAAAAAAAAAAAAAAAGAAAGAAAGAAAGAAAGAAAGAAAGAAAGAAAGAAAGAAAGAAAGAAAGAAAGAAAGAAAGAAAGAAAAAGAAGAAAAAGAAAAGCTAGATTGCCTCTAGGTTTTAGTTGTTGGTTTTTAATGATAAGCTGTGTACAGACAGCTGCCTAAGACACAGGCTTGCTACTTAATAAACCGCGAATGAACAGACTTTAACATAAAAATTAAATGACCTATAACTGCGTTAAAACCAACAAGTTTCAAAAACACACTTAATCATCATAAGTGCTCAAATGTTGGAAATCATATGCAAAAACAAAAGCAATCGTTACTTTGAGCTCAGGTAGGGACCCTGAACTGTAGGAAGGAAGCAGACAGAGGAGGAATCAGCAACTTGCAGTGGTTCCCATCCTGGCTGCATATTAAATTCACCTGGGATCTTTTAAAACCATGTTAGGTCCATGTCCCAGGCCAAAGAAATCAGAATCTCTGGGGTGGGAATGGGAGGAACTGGACATTTGTGCTTTATTTTTAACATCCTCTAGTGATGAACCACTGAGCTACCATCAGCTTCCTTCTCCCCCGAGTGATGCAAATTTAGGGGCGCATGCGGCTCTATTTATGCTAGCCCCAAATTCCCTGTCCCCCCATCAAATGGACTAAATCTTTTTGTCACCCTCCCCCATTCATATGCTGAAACCTAACCCCTGAGGCGATGGTATTTTGAGGTGGACCTTTAGGAGATGACTAGGTCATGAGGGTGAAGCCTCATGAACGGGATTAGTGCCCTTATGAGATGAGGCCAGAGAGCTAGCTGGTTCTGCTTCCATCATATGGAGACACAAGTTGGAGACAGCAATCTGCAACCTGGAAAAGGGACCTCACCAGGCCGGACCATGCTGGCAGCTAATCTTGAACTTCCAGCCTCCAGAACTGTGAGGAAGTGATTTCTGTAGTTGATAAGCAATGCATTCTATGGCATTCTGTTACTGCAGCCGGAACAGCCTAATACATGCACCTTGCCTGATGACCTGTTTCTAATAAACACAGGATTTAGGAAGCAACCAGAGATTCTGAGAAGAAATTTGAGTCAAGAGGAAACTCACTGGGGAATAATTCAGAGGCCAATACGCAACACTCCTGGTAAGACGAGCACCACAAGGCACCACCAAGGGGAAGCTGACTAATGCAAGCTGACCCTACCTCCTGGGGACTGACCAGAGCAGAACCTAGTCACCATCTGAGAGGCCGGGGGTACTGTGTAGCCAAAAATGTCTTGGGAAATTCAAAAATTATCTCTCAAGCCAATGCTAGGGTCCTAACAGTTTCCTCATCTAGATTCACTCCCATAACATCTCTGTTTCCATTTTCTAGTCTTGGATAAATTTTATTAGTATAAGTTACTCAAAACCTCTTTTAAGAAAATGCAGTACACACGAAAATATTTAAGCACCTAGTTATGTGCCCCTATGAAACTTAATGGGGGAAAGATGGAACAGAGGATTATTTCTCAAGGAACACAAGATGTGAGTACAATAAAATTTAAATAATGTAAATGGAATGCTTACAATTAGGGGAGCGAACTCAGTTGGTTCAGGACTAACCCAGTTTTAGTTCTGAAAGATCTTCTCAGGAAGGCCCTTTATCCTGGGCAAACCAGACGGTCAGCCTCCCTACTCGCAACGTGCCAGGCCCTGGGCTTAGCATGTCACATGCGTTAGCTCGTGTAATCGTCCCCTTTTTACTGATGGTAAATCCCCAGTTTTCACAGATGGAGACAAGGTTAGCAAGATCCAGAACCTTGGTCAAAAGTACCAGAGCTAGATAAGAGCCAAGATTTAAAAGCCAAAAATCTGGCGTCAGAACCTGAACTCTTGACTATAGCACACCAAAATGACCATGGAAAGGAATGACAAGACAGTTTAAGATTCGTCTCCAAGTAACCATTGTGAATTCAGAGATGTGAAAGAATACCACGCTCTAGAGAGCAGAGAAGCTTCTCGAAGTAGTGAGGACTTGATCTGAAGCTGGAAGAGTCGGCAGTCGACCATTCATTCCTGCCAGTGGGGCAGACAGGAGTGAGAGGGAGGGATAGGCAAAAGGAACAGGGTGTAAACGCTGAGGAGATAAGCACCTCAGGCTGACTATGCTTCACGGAGGTTTCTCTTTTTGTCACTGGCTTTTTTGTGGTAAACCCTGGAGTTTAAACTCCGTAAGTTTATGTGCGTGTGGTTGATGAGGTGTGCCAGACCACCTCTGGAAGAAATTGCAGTGAGAATAATTCATTCACTTTTGAAAAAGCAAGCTCGAATCACAGAAAGTAGCATCCTATCTGAAGCAATGGGTTTTAGATTTTTTCAAGTATCATTTCGGCATTTGATAAGTCTCTGATGTGTGTGTGTATGTGCTTAATCTTTCTTTTTCCCATTGTTAATGGCATCCATTTTCTCCCCCAGAGCAATTGTCACTTTATCTTGTATGAATAATTTCAAGTCTGTATCCAAATCACATCTCCACTTTCCCACTAAGCAACAGAGGCCCCGTGATAATTCTCCCTAACAATTTTCAACATCATTCTGTAAAACGTTGTCTGAAAATGTTACTCCCCCAAGTCAGCATCGGAATAGTGACAAGCTCTTCTCCCACAGATGTTAAGAATTTAGTTGAAAATACAATTAAATCCAAGTGATTATTTAAACATTTTCTTCCTTAAACTTAAGTAATTGTCTATAATGTTGCTTTAATCAAATGCATGTTGAATATTTAAAGTTTCTAATTACTTGTTAACTACAAAAGGAAATATATACAGATTATGTACTTTTCAGAACTACCATACATATATATTACTTTTGACCATTTCATTTATGTATTTGGTTTAGTTGTCTCCAGTAAGAATTTTTAATGTATTGTTTTGGGATTCTGCAGTTCCTTAATATTGAGAAAACATACAATTAGTTATATTTTAAATTATCGCCTAGAAAAGCAGTGTGTTCTGATTTCAAAGCTAACTGGTTTTCTCTAGAAAAAACAAGTGTGAATGTTCTCCAACGTAACTGAACTAAGACACAATATGATTTGAATAAAACTAGAGATTTAAGAATACCTGTTATTTTGCCTCAGCATAATCTAGCCAATTTACTCCTACATTTAATATTTTAATTTCGACTTGCATATTTTTTTTTTTCAGATTTGTCTCTAGTTTTTAGCTACCTACACCAGGATAAACTCCCCGACCTATAACTATAACCTAAATCGCAAAGAAAAGCTGGATTGTCACTGAAGGGAAAAGAAATTATTTCTGCCCCGAATTACAAAGTCTTTAATAATGTTCTCATGGCACACTCATGTGCAGGCAATCCCCCAAAACAAAACAAAAAAGAAAAGACAGGAATGTACAGTATAGATATACGTGGAGTTTCGACAAGAGCTACAAAATGTGGGGCAATCCTTTGAGAAGATGAAACCAATAAAGACCTTGAGGAGGCAGGTTGACAGGGATGCTGTTTCTATTTGGTAAGTCATATCACCAAGACTAGCTTTGGGACATAAATTATGCCATGACTGAAAAGCCAGCTTAGAGCAAATCTTAATTTTCCTCACTAAATACGATTGCAAATATTATGTAAGTAAATCAATCTTACACAGGAAGATTCTTCATTTAAGTACAATGAAAGAAAATCTCATAATGTCATTGCAGAGAATATTCTGTAACTACTCATTTTTATGAATAAATACATATGTATATATAATATATTTTTAAAGACTTAAAACTGGGCTATGCATTTGGTTTGTCTCTTGTGCTAATCAATTTAAATCAATTCACCTCTTGGGGACTATCATCAATCCCAAATAGTTCCCAAATAGTTTTGCATTAGACACACTTAGTGATAAGCCACACTAAGTATCACATATAGACACATCTCGGTGTTGATTATATTCTGAATAAGAAAGTGTGTCTATATTTCAAGCAATACACACCTATGAAATGAACTCGTTGTGTACCTGACATGATTTGAAGATAGGAAAATGTAGGGAGATGAATGTAAAGAACTATTTGGGTCTTATAGAGCCTGAGCTTCAAGTTCAAAACTAGGGCTGGAGAAACAGGCAGGTATGAAGAGTCACAGTCATGTAGGGAGGTGAGCAGCAGGTCATTGTGATCAAAGGCATACACTTATAAGGATGTTTAGACAAGATCTTGGTAAGATCCTAGGTTTAAGAGACAGACTAGTAAACAACAAGTTCAGTACACACGGTCAGGAATATGGTGAAAGATGAAAGTGAAGAACCAGAATGGCTGGAAGATGAGCCATGGGCAGATGAGGAATATTGTAGGGGGAAGATTAGGCAATAAGGAGCAGGGAACCTGGTCACAAGAGGAGCAGCATGACAATCAGCCTAGGCAGCAGGACGCGATGAACAAACAAAATGCCGACACATAACATATCATCCAGCTGTATCGGCCCATGGAAATTTTAAGTAGTTCCTGTAAGTCAGGATCCCATCCCTATGACCTACTGGCCTGGGGCCTGGGGCGGAAGGATGTGGGGCACCTGGATGAAATAGGAAGTTGGGGATAGCAGGGAAATTCATAACTCCGAAAACACAATTATGACTTTACTGTTTGATGTATAAGACAGATACGTAAATATGTAGGTATACGCAGTCTATTACCTGACCTGGACATCAGTTTGAGCCATAAAAAACAAAAACCACTATTTCCATTTTCATTTCGATGGTTGGACAATATGTAAAACAAGGATATCTATTCTCTCCTTCACATACATGCCACTTGACAACTTATAAAGCTCTTCCAAAGTTTTTTTACTTGACGCACATACTATAGCCACATTTATATCTTTCCTGATGATCAAACCTCCTCTTTTTCTCAATCAACTCAGCTTCACAGGAAATACACTTTTAATGTTTTATAGTTTGCTACTTTAAGTGTCAGATGGTTCTCCTTCATACACAGATGGAACCCTTTGATTTAATTTTGGCAAATCAATGAAAGACACATGTGCATCTCGGAACAGGTGCTATTCATTAGTATTTAATCCTTTCCCCAATTTCACACTCAGAAAAGGAAACTTATGACATTTCTTTCATTCCAAGTCTCCTGGTACTAAGAATATGAGTTTCCCTAAGTATGTCAAAATCAATCGGAATCCTAAACCTTTTTCTTAGGGGAACAAAAGAACTAACTAAAAGTTTTTAAAATTTGCCTTGAAACGTTTTGAAATTTGTAAAAATTTCTAGAAATCGTACGATGTGTGCTTTTTAATAAGCTAGATGGCTAAACATAATCATGTAATATTCTACTAACTGGATTTTACATTATAAAGGAATCATTCATTTTCCTATACATTAGTTTCATACAGAGATTTAGTATTTCAATGATCAATTATTTAAATTTTTTCAAACATGTATGGAGATGCTAAAACAGCACTTTTTTTGACAGACACTAACAAACTTCTCAAACTCAGATAGGAAATAACACTAAAAAATGGTGGGGAAACACACAGCTGAGATTCTCTCGTTAAATGTATTTGCTTTACAGAAGTCAGGCTAAGAAGGAGTTGGGATTTTTTCTGGAGACTGGAGATTGCCGATCAGTAATCAGAAAACTGAAGTAGTGGTCACAATAGAAATACTGGCAAGTTTATTTTAAATGAAGACCAAGAGTTCAAAATCAGGAGCGTGTTTTCTAGTAGGTTGTTCTGGTTATCTCATTTTAAAACTATGCTCATGATTAAAAACTAATAACTCTGAACTTCGATGCCATCTATAAATCATCAAACAAAAATCTTCAATGGGAAAAGAGAACCAACAGACTTATAGATTCTAGTCATATTAAAAGAGACTTTGAAACACTGCTGGTTGGAAATACTTCACTTTCAAAATATATTAACAGTTTATTACTGTACCTGAATTTAATATTTCTGTTCAGTTTAATGGCGAATTTAACTATTAATGATGGCGATTGTCCTTAGTAACTCAAAACACATCCCCATGGTCGTTGCTGAGTCTAGGCAAGTGATGATTTGTTCTTGCATTTTCCTCCTTTTATTTATCATTTACCTATTGAGCTCTTCCCATCCTATGCCAGGTACTGGAAGGGAACATTTTTCTTGGGGGAACTAAAGTACTAACTAAATGAATGACACATTCATTCTGTCTCTACAGAGTTTATGATCTAATGATAAACTAGGATATACTGAGCTAGAAGCCATAAAAGGCATGAATTTCAAAATTCTGATGGGCGCTTCTACTTTATTGAGTCCCTGCTGGGAACAGATGTCATAACTAAAATACACAAAACACTAAGATGAGAAGTACTTATAGGAGAACAGACGTGTTAACGTAGGGATGATTTACTGATTTCTTGGTTATGAAAGGTCATTAGCTGACTTAGGCTTTGTCATAAACACAAGTTACAATGTTACATTCCAGTGATACATCTTACATTACTGCTTTTTAAAAACTTATAATAAGAGTTATCATCGCTCTGTTATTCTCAAGTTGAATTAGCTTTAAATAAACATTGATAAAGACTAATGCCAAGTTTTAGTAATTTCACACATGGCAAAGCTTTTCTTTATATTTCAGATCAAATTTAATTTGAATATATTTATATATCCCATATTGTTTATTGAATGTCTATTGTAACATAGGTACTGCTTTAGGTACTAGTTATAAAATAGAGAATAAAAGCAGGCCGAAAGATTCTGTTTTAATAGAGTGTGTATCTTGGGGGAGATATAGGCACTATACAAATAAACCGATTAATACATAATGAAATATCAGAATGACGGTCACCAGGGGCTGGAAGGAGGATGGGGAATTGTGCAATGGGTATAAAGTTTCCGTTATACGAGAGGAACAAGTTCGAGAAATCTGCCGTATAACATAGAATCTATAGACAACAATAACTGTAATGTGCACTTTAAAATACGTTGATGACAGTTCTCATAGCACATGTTTTTACTACAACTACCTCCTGCCCTCCCCATGAGAACACAAAGCAATGTACAGGTTGTAGACGTCTGTACTTTGATTGTGGTGATGGCATCATAGTACAAAAGCCTATGTCCAAACTCATCCAAATGTACACATTAAATGTGTGCAATTTTGTATATAAAGTATGCCCCCAATAAAGCTCTAAAAAGAGTTATAAAGAAAAGTAAAGCAGGGTAAGGAGACAGAGTGTTATGGGTGCATAGAAGGTTGAGTGCCTTCTATGTAGAGTGATCAAGGAAACCCTTTCTGACCAGTTGCCATTTAATCTGAGACCCGACGGAAGTATGCTAGCCACACAAACACCTGGGAGAGTGCTCCAGGCAAAGGGACAAGCGGCTGCAAAGGCTCAAGGCAGGAGAACGCCTGGCATGCTACAACGGCGAGAGAACTGTCTTAGCTGGAGCGAGGAGGCTGGTGGAAGGTGAAGAAATCGAGGGCCGGACTATGCAACACCTCGCAGACCACACACCACGATTTTCAGTCTGAGTGCGACTGGAAGCCATTAGAGCATTCTGAGCAAAAATATAACGAGATCGGGTGAAAGGTTTTAAAGGAACGCTGGCAGCCGGGTGGAGGCCAGACCCAAAGTGGCAAAAATAGAATTACAGAGACCAGGAACCTATTTCTGCAGTCTCAGGCAGACAGGATGGTGATTGGTGATTTCCTCAGGGTACAAGTGGTGAGAAGTGGCTGGATTTGGGACGGATATGTTTTGAAGACAGAGCCAACAGGCTTACGGAGGGACGAGATGTGAAGCATGAGGGGAAGACAGGTGATAAGAATGATGCTATGGTTTTTGCCTACGTATGAGCGTGAATGATTACGTCATCAGCTGAAATGGTGAAAACAAAAAAACGAAAACAAAAAAAACAAAACCAAAAACAAGAACAGATGTTTGTTTGTGTGAGAAGACAGGAAATAAGAATTTGTTTCCAGACGTAAGATTTGAGATGCCGATTAAACATCTAGCAGTTGGCTATTTTGTCTGGAGGCTGGGAATCAATAGAGTGGAAAGGTGCTTTGATTTTAATGTTTCTGCTTTTCTACATAAATGACAAATGCCAACAATAAGGCAGGCTGTGAAGTTTGGAATAAAAATCCACAACGCTCTCTGCACATCATTAGCCCCTTTAGATGACTACTAAGAAGGCCCCTGGTCACTTGATGTCCAAGGAGTTGATGCTACGGTAAAGCTTAAATTATCCAGTGCAAAACAGATTCTAAGACAAGCTCCCAAGGCAGAGACTCAACCGCCTATCAGTCTAGGTAACTGGTCCTCTAAGTAGCTTCTAATTTACAGGTGTAACACTAAGAAAAGTGCCCTGAAATTACGTTCAGTTGAACCCCGTCTCTGAAGGGACTTGGCTCAGCATTGCCATACTCTGGTTCTGGTCTTCCTTTTCTGCCCACCTGCTGACACACACAGCCCCTGGGCGCCGGATGTACCAAAACGCACCAAGCTTCCAGTGTTCTGCGTTCTCTCATATGCTACTTTTCTGCCTACAACTTCCCTCCCCTCCCCTCCTCTCCTTTCCCATTTCCTAGCTAATTCTAAACCTAGGCAATACGCCACCATAATGCCTTCCTGAGCAAAATGGGTTTATGTATCTGGTCCACTCGCCAGAATGTGGGTTCTTTGAAGACAATAGCTGCGTCGTTTGTTTTTGTGGTCCCAGCATCTCACAAATATAGGGGATAGTACATAAATGTTTGGCGAATAAACAGATGGAATGATGGGTGCCTATAAAATGCCAAGACAGTTGGCTACTTAACTGGTGTACCGCTTTCTGGGATGCCTGCAGCAATATACTGACAGTTACGAAACGTACTGAGGCATCTCTCGCAACCTAACGTTTTTCGAGAACGCATTACATGGGATGGAGTGCTAGAAGCACGGCCCAGCTAGCGCTGTCACAGGATTTGGACATTTGTTAAGGCAGGACTAGGTCATCCCAATGAGATTCTTTCACAGTAAAATGAAAACGTTCACAAGCTCGAAACGGCGGAAAGGGCTCTTCGAAAAGTGTATCTGCTTCCCCTTTGCCATCCTTCTTGTATGCTCCAGAGGAAGACCGAAACACACAAAATACTGAAGCAAGACTGGACACGAATTCAAACTGAGAAGGGTAAACAAGGGATGAGACTGCAAATGTAAAGACACGAGCAGCAAGACGGAGCACTGTTAGCTAAGCAAAACCAAAGAAATACAAAGTGGTACCAGAAGGCAAATGCGCACTGCAGGCAAGTGAATTAGACGAATGTGAAGATCAAAGAAAACCTCACAGTGATATAAGCAGAAGCCATCAGGACTGTTTCCACTCCAGGAACTGTATCAAATGAAAATCGGTTAACTTAATCTAATACCGAAAGGCAATAAAGATCATTTCAAATAATACTATTCAAGAATCAGCCCCCAATTCGATGAAGTTTAAATAAAAGCCTCCTTAATTGCATCAAAGTAACACAATAGAGATGTAAGATGAAAACCCTTTGGTAACTTAATACCTTGGAAAGTAGACTGAAATGTAAAGAAAGCCCAAAATAATCACATAAGAAAAATGAAAATATTCATTGATCAAAGCAAGATGGGAAAGTATCATGAGAAACACATAACTAAAACAATGATAAAAACGTAAAGCAGAAGGCTTCCACGTTAATGCTCATGAAAACCAAATGGGAATGATGAAAACGATGTCCTTTAGCCTCAAGGAGATGAGCTGATTGTTTAACCGTTTGTGCCAACGATCAGAATTTTCTCTAACTCTCAAGAAGAACCCGAAAAATGACGGCTCTCATAACCGCGCAGCTGCTTAATCCACAAAGTAAGCAGGCCACCACCAGGACATAAACACATTCCCATACAAAGCAGGGACAGAGAGAAAAATAAATAAAAGTTCATTTAAGTTTATGGCACTTAGCAGAGGAAATGTAAAATTTCTTAGAAAGCTTCCTGTTCTATATCCTTCTCATGACACATGTGGAATCTGAGCCTAATAAAGTCAGATCATCTCCTGTGAACCCAGACCAAGCAGAGAGGGAGGGAGCCAGGGTGAAGTTCAATGCCGTGTTCCCCGCACCGCGTGGTGTCCACTATAACACAGTGCTGCCGCACACCTCACCTGACAGCAGGGAGATGGCCCACTTATTATTAAAGGACACCTCTCTAGGACATAAAAACACTTATCATAAAATACCCTAATCTAAAAAGAAACTAAAAAGGCTGGACCCAAAAAATAAAAAAGGGCATTTCTAAATCCTACAAACATATTCTTTTGCTCCATCTTACCACTAACGTGTATTTTTCTAAAATTCTTTTTAATGTCTCGGATAATATTTAAACAAACAAAGGCTGTCATGACCAGAGACATTAAGGTTTTCATCAAACAGTTGTCATCATCATAAAAATTTCATCCTTCTACGTAGTCAATCATCGCCTCCTCACCAGGACCCAGCATAGCGCACATTTCAAAGAGGACCCTAAATTTCAAAGCAACCCAAAAAAGTCATGGATACCACTCTTTTTCTTCCCCACCAGAAAAAAAAATATATACTGGGACTGTTTCCACTTTAGGCTTTTTTCAGCTGTGCTTTAATGTTATTGAAACATATCAAAACATCATCAAAACAAAATGCAAGAATTTTCTTGAAAGCCTTCCAAGATGGAATTTTCTTTTAAGAAAAATCATATTTAGATTTATATACGCAGTTCTAGTTTTTTAAATATTAATTTATTGTATATCTAAAACTAATGTAATGTTATATATTGATTATATCTCAATAAAAAAAAATGAGTGAGCCAAAAAAATATAATTTGACCATTTCACTCACCAAATATTTACTGAGTGCTTAATCTAAGAGCTGGAAATAGATTGGTAAACAAATCAGCCAGTATCTGTGCTCTCGTGGGACTTTTTAGTGAGACAGAGATAGATAAGCAAAAAAACAAATATGTATCTCAGGTGGTGTCAAATGCTGTGCAGAAAAAAAAAAAAGCAAGGTAAAGGGACAGACAACACAGGAAAGGGTACTATTTTATCTCCGGTAGTTAGAGAGGTCTCTCTGATGAAGTGACATCTGAACAGAAACATGAAGAAAAATGAGGGGAGGCAAGCAAATATGGGGGTGGTGGGAGCGTTCCAAGAAGAGCGAGCAGTAAGCACAAAAACCCAGGCAGGAGCTTCCTTGGGAGGTTTGAGCAAAGCTGGTAGACCAGGATGGGGTGGGCGGGGAGGGCAGTGGACCAGCGTGCTGAGAATGGCAGGCAATGAGCTCAGGGCGGCAGCCAACACCCAGATAGACTGAGGGCCTCGTCAAGCAGCGATAGTGAGGATTTGGGTTACATTCGGATTGACATGGTAGCAGAAGCGTGACATGATCTGACTTATGTTCCAAAAAGATGCTTCCATTTTTAATTTTTTTGAAGAAGCTCCATATTATTTTCCATCGTGCCTGTACCAGTGTGCAGTCCCACCAGGAGCGCATGTGGGGTCCTTTTCTTTCTTGCCCACATTTGTTGTTTGTTGACTTTTTGATAATAACCATTCTGATACATGTGAGGTGATATCTCATTGTGGTTTCAATTTGCATTTCCCTGGTGATTAGTGCTGTTGGCCATTTTTTCATGTGTCTGTTGGCCATCTCTATGTCTTTTTTAGAAAAATGCCTATTCACGCCTTCTGGCCATTTTTTAATCAGATTTTTTTTTTTTTTTGATGTTGAGTTGTACGAGTTCTTTAGATACTTTGGATATTAATCCCTTTTCAAATGTGTCATCAGCAAATATTTCCTCCCAATTAGTCGGTTCCCTTTTTGTTTTGTCGATGGTTTCCTTTGCTGTACGAAAGCTTTTTAATTTGACGTGGTCCCATTTGTTTATTTTTGCTTTTGTTGCCCTTGCCTGAGGAGACATATTCAAAAAAAATATTGCTAAGAGTTGTGTCAAAGAGTTTATTGTCTATGTTTTCTTGTAGGAGTTTTATGGTTTCTTACATTTAAGTCTTTGCCCCATTTTGAGTTCATTGTTGTGTATAGTGTAAGAGATACATATTTCCGGTTATAAAATTAACAAGTCACAAGGATGGAAATACAGTCAACAACATCTTAAGAACCTCGTACGATGACGGATGGTTACCAGACTTAGCATGGTGATCGCTTTGTTAGGTATGTAAATGTTGAATGACTGTGTTGTACAACTGAAACTAATGTAATATTTTATATTAACTATATCTTAATTAAAAATAATTACAAATTAAAGATCCTTTCGAATGCCAGGAGAAGAAGAGACTGAGGCAGAGGGTTGGCAACATGAGTGGCAAGAGCAGAAACAGAGAAGTTGGTCAGGAAGCTACCGCGATGATCCAAGGGGAAAGAGAGCGGCAGCTGAAATCAGTCGTGGGGGCGGGGGCAGGCACAAGCCGCTGGATCCTGGGTGTCTTTTTCCTGATAGAGCTGACGAGGTTTGCTAATGGGTTGGATGTGGGATGTAAGTGAAAGACAAGAATGGAGGACGACTCTAAAGGGTTTGACTTCAGGCCCTGGGGAGTTGCAAGCTGGGAAGCACGAAAAAGTAGCAGAGTTGGAGCGCGGGGAGGCAGGAAGTGGGGAGACGCTTTGGGGCATATTAGGTTTGACATGTCACTAATCATTTGAATACAAACACAAGGTGCCAATTGGTAGAATGTGCTTTGCTGTACTTAACATAAATGTAAATTAGGAGTACACTACCTTGGATCCTAAAATCTTTCAAATAAACACAAGTGACTTGTGGGTATATCACCACAAGACTTATTGGTACTTCTTTGCTTTTGCAATAGAAGTAACTTCATACCTCCTATACCTCAATTTCCAAAATAGGAAATGTCGCTGAAGACACAGCATCTTGGTGTTCGTGACCCAAAAAAAAAGAAAAAAAAAGAGAGAGAGAAAGAGAGAGAATGACAGAAGTTTATAAATGCCTCCAAAGAGTCAGCTTTTCTTACAAGGCATTATTTGAATTTCCGGAACCTCCTCTTTCCTGCCAAAAACCTCCCCTCTGCCACCTTCCATGAAGTCTGAAATTCCCCCATTTTAAAAGATGTAATTACTACCTCTTAACTGTATGTTATTCTTACTCGAATTCTAATAGAAATGCAAGACTATTTATCCATATCTTCCTTCAGTGGAGACATGTTCTCATTCATTAGGCATAGCAGAGTATCCGCTTGCTAGAAATCATTAGAAAAAAAGGCTTGACAGCTTGAGAAGAGAACAAGATAAACTGAAAGCGTCGGGTTTTTATAACACAGCTTCAGAGCCAAGAATGGAACTGGGGACAACTGAGCCTGGACTTGGTCGCTGGATCAGCAGGACCTGAGACACCTGTAGGGGCTCTGAGTTCTTCTCTACATGGATTCAACCCAGACCTTAACACTGACAAGGATGATGACCTTCCACGCTCACCCAGTGCAGGCTTCTCCTCTGAACTCTGCCTATCGATGCCTCCATTGGAATGTCCCATTGACACACCATTTCAGTGCCCTGTTCTCTCTACCAGAAACATTTTTCTCCCAAAGCCCCCTTGGCCCAGTTAACTTCCGGTCAGCACTCATCTCTCAGCTCAAACCATCTTCCCTGGAGAAGGTTTCCCTGACATCAAGGCCAGAGGGAATTCCTCTGTAATATATCTTGTGGCCCACCACCTCCTCCCACCCTCCTCTCATACTGCTTACTCTCCTCATAGTTATATGTAATACTTGGGTAAGTAGCTGCTTAATGTCAGGGCCTCACACCAAGCCCCGAGCCCCTCAGAGCAAATGCATGTCTCTTTTGCTCTCTGCTGTATGCTTTGCCAGATCCAAGCCCTTGGCTGGTGTCAGACAGCACTCGATAAACAGTTGGTGAGTAAATGATGGTGAATAAAAGAGTGAATGCTGCACAGGTGTGTACAGACAGTGACAGGGGCACCGTGGAAGCAAAGAGTCTATGGGATGTCACATTTGGGAGAGACACCGACTCCAGTATGCTGACCTGAGTTAAAGTTAAATAAGGTTGCTTGAAATTTGTTCTTGTGTTTGCCTTGGGTTTTACTTATCTCATCATTCTGTTCCTATAGAACCACAGAGACACTAAGGGGAGAAATCAATAGCCCCAAATCAAAAAAAAAAAAGAAAACTCTCAAAAAGTTACTGAACCCTTTGTTAGAGAACCAGACCCAGAAAGGGGAGCTCCCTCCCGTTTACCTTAACTACGGTACAACAAAACTAGTTTATAAATATTTCACTAGAATCACAGAGAAATGAGATCTGGAAACATTTTCTACCAAGGTGAAATCCAAAAGAAAAAAGAAATAGAATATAAAAAAGTGTTTGTCAGGGCTGGAGGATGGGGAAAATAGGGAGATTGGTAAAACGGTACCATAAATTCAGCTCTAACAATGAATAAGGTCTGAGATTCTCATGTAAATTATGGCGGCTATAGTTGATAATACTGTATTGCAGAACTGAACTTTTCCGAGACTAGAGTGTAAATGGTCTCACCAAAAATAAGAATAATAAATAAATAAATCTTTAATAATAGCTTCATCAGCAGGATTAGTTTAACATCTAAAACAATTTCTAGATCTGACCCACCAACCTGGATGCAGAAAACAGAAGGTAGAGGGAAAGGGTGGATATGTAAAAGATAGAAAAGTTTATTTGGGAGAATGGGGGGAAAGGTTAAAGACGTACACATTAGTGGCTGCTCGATGGTCACGGGGATGGGGAGCATGGAACAGGGAATGCAGTCAGCAGCAATGTCATGGCTAGGTGGAGGGCCAGAGGAGAGAAAGCGCAATCAGGAGAATCACTTTATAAACTATATAAATGTCTAATTAATGTACTGTATGCTTGAAACTAATAAAATTAAATTAAAAAAAAAAAACTAACATCCCAAATATCATACCCAATTTCTTTGTGGCAAGATCTAACTCTCATTGCAATTGTCTATAAATCTTTAAATGCACACATTTCACAGCAACCTCTTAGCCATGCAAGTGTTTCTATACGAATGACTTCCGTAATGGGATCAGATACAAACTCTGCAGAACTCAAGTTTACACTCTGGCCGTGTATATCCATCACATACAACTCCTGTGAAACAGACCCACGAAGCATATCCCAAGACCCTTTTATCTTTAAAGATCCATGTGCAGTGAAAATAGTGGAGACAGGAAAACCAAACATGCAAAAATGCAAATTAGTAGGTTTAAAAAAAAAAAAAAAACGGATTTGACTTTCTAAACGCGATTTAAAATTTTCAAATACACCCCGGCTAAATGTTTATGCAAAGGTGAAGAATGTGTTAAAAACACACGTGTGACACATTTTTAAAAATGAATGAATTTTCTTTGAGAGTGGTTCATGCTCGATACCTCCTTCATCAGATGGCCTTGTCGCCTCACTGCAGCATGAAAAGCTAGGGTAAATCTCAGAGATTTCGGACTTGTCATCTCCCAGACCTGTCCCAAAAGTGCTGCTCGAATGAGATCGAGACCGCTGTCTCCTATAGTGACTCGCCTTTTCTATATTGGAGGGAAAACATTCATACGTGTGATTAAAGCGAACTGAAGAACAAAGAAAACAAGAAACTACTTCAAAGATGAACAAAAAAGAAAAACACTTCCTTATTAAATAATAATCCAAAACCTCGGCTATCGTAGGTTCTAATTACCTATTCCCAAATGTCAGTGTACATTGCGTCAATTATGTTAATGACCTAACAATCATTTAGACTCATTTTTTATCTATTAAAGGAGAGATGGGATATGGGAAATTGATGAGAACTAAGAAAACATTACCAAACTAATAATTTTCTATCTAAGCATAAAGTCTGGTGATAACTGTTTTCAAGTATCACAAAGCCTATAGTATTTGTTGCTTAGTCCTTATTTTTAGAAAATTAAATGACAATTTGGCTAATTGTATAGATAGAATTGACTATAAAAGTATTAGAATTCCTATTTTGCCTTGGGCTTTCAATTTTATTAATGTCAACAATTAAATCTAGAATAAAAATCAGGGAGCAGGGCAAGACCTAAATGGTCTATGGCTCTTTATAATTGTTTAAAATAATTGCATAATTGTCAAAGCTTCGGTTTGCCAAACATGGTCTGAAAGTCTGAAATGTCAAACTATGCTATCACTATACCCAGATATCCAAGCCATTTGGTTTTTGCTTTTAATTATAAACACATAGTCTAAGTAAAAAGTCAAACTTCCGACATAAACTATAATTCTGCACTAAATAAAAACTCAGAAGTAAATTTTAAGGATTCTTGAAAGTCTATTTTAAGATATTTATGATGCTACACAGAAAACTCCCCACCGTTTTAGACATAATTCTTTAAATCTACCTTTAAAATGTTGTAACGGCGTTTTTCATGAAACCAATCTCCTTTATGTCTTAGCAGTTCAGTACAATCTAAATAACTGCATTTGAAAGCCAAGAAAACTTATTAAATCATATTCGCTAATAAAAAGCAGATGTCCGTAAGGTCTAGATGCTTTTCTAAATGAATCTAGAACTAATTTGGATGTATTGAGAGTCCTTTTACAAGTTTCGTTTTCATAAATGATTAAAAGTATTCTAAAGCAGCCTAGCACTTTTTGTGGTTTTTCGAATCCTCAACTTTAAAATTTACATGACACACTTGGCACAATGAACCTCCGTGTAGCTTTACTTCCAGGATAAAACCACATAAATGGGGAGGAACTCGAAACGCAGGCAGTACCCGAAAGCATATGCAGACTTCTAGACTGAATATTGTCTTCGAGGGGATCGATGTCGAAGATGGAGCCAGGATCTGTGCGCCAAACTTTGAGGTCTTTTACCAAAGGGGAAGAAATCAACACATCGAGAATGAATTAAAAAAAGAAAAAAGAAAAGAAAAAGACAAAGAAAGTCAGCACCAAAAAACGTCAAGTGAAAGTCTGGAAAAGGATGGTTGCAAAAAGCAAACATGTGATAAGCAAACCCACGCTGCTGCAGATGTCAGGGGAGAACAAAGGGAATTCACGTTCACCAGGATTTACGAAATCTTTATGATCAAATTTAAGTCGCCCTGTTTATTCTCCGCTGACCTTCCGCGTGCAGCCTGTGACTCATCACCCGGCACACGTGCACGCCAGACAAATCCGTGCGGCCCTGTGCTTTCCACACACTGAAACAGGTAGAATGTCTGATCAAAACTCCTGATTAAGGACATATGAGTAACTCACGGGAAGTGACTGAGAGATTTTGGTCTGAGCGAACAAAACAAAACATTCTCTCCCCAAAACAGAAACAAATGTTGAAAACGTAGGCAAGTGGCAGCCCAGTTTTCATTCTGAGCTAGTGAGCGCGAGCTGACCCACATAAGATACATTTATTCAAAAAGCGAAAGGCACCCAGTAAGGACCAATGAGAGGGTTGGACAGACGAACGAGGAGCAGTTTCTTGCTCTCAGTGGACCACAGATTAGTTCACTGCTATGGTCAGTAATCAGACCGTGCAAGCCAATTTACTCTCCTGTTTCAGCTGGAGGCAAAATCCAAATCTAATAACTTCCAGGTTGATCGGTCTCACCACCTAATGGTTATCAGGTTCTAAAATGATCTGTATAGCACTGTACCAACAAACAGGGGACTAAAAACCTAGGTATGGACCCATGGCAGAAATGGAACTTGAGTAAAAGCAATCAACTAGCAGCCTGAAACTGTAGATCTACTTGTCTGTCTTTAATAATATACAGGGCTTACCATAGACCAGGCACTATTCACAGTTATAACATAAATCATTTAAATCACAACATATTAAAGTAGGTACTGGTACTATCTTTATTTTATGGATGAGAAAACTGAAGCAGAGAGAGACAAAGTTAGCTTGGCCAAGGTTACGACTAGTCAGTAGCAGAGCCTCCAACAAAAATAGAAGCCACACACAAACCAATAGTCTGAATTGCTCAGAAACTCTCTAAACCTGTATTTCCAGGGCTGGCTCAGAAGTTAAATGTTTGCTCGATGTAGTCCATTTTGTGGTTTCATAGACCAGCCCTCAATGGAAAATATTTCCCCCAATTAGAAAAAATAAACTGACTTCTGGATTGCCCGGGAAGTGAATAATTTAGAGGTTTCTATCTTCTACTTTTTAAAAAATAAGAATTCCTATCTCAAAGGTCATGAGTCCCGAAGTCTAGACGATCTCACAGTTTCCAGCAAGGAAGGACCTCACATTCATTCCTGGCCCTTGCCCTAGGGCAGGACCCTGGTGCAGGCTATGAAGACTTCAGCATCTCTGTCCTCATGAGACGAGCCAGACCCTCTGCACTATCCCTTAACACAAAGCAATGAAACTCTCTAATTCTCTGATACTTTTGATGAAAACATCATGACTCGGACCCAGCTTACTGTGATCCTTTTAAGCAATCGACTTGGGAATATCAGCAAAGTTGCCAACTGTCTACAAACACGCCTGGAAGCCCTTTTGGCAAAATACCTTCAGAGTTGCTTAATAATTTCCCATGTAACTCAATGCCCTGACTCAGTACCCCATTGCACATTAAGACCTGAGCCTGTCAAAGGTACACTTACCTCACCCAACTCACCTCTAAATGGCCTTTCACTAGTCCCCCAAAATAACAAGCTTCTGCCTTTGAAGATGAAGTTGACCTAACATGCCTAAGAAGCATGTTTCATGGTTACCGAAAATAGTATTTGAGCAATATAGTTGGGCTAGCTGTGAAAATTTAGAAGCCAACTTGCTCTGAAGAAGACAGTAGTCACTTGGAAGTATGGGTCATTGATACGTGTTGAAACATCAATATCGTTCCTGTCAAGCCCTGTCTTAGACTTTGACCCTTGGTGTCTCAGCAACCCTTGCACACTATGCTCCTAAGATTTTCTGACTGACTAGAAGGAACAGCTGGAAGAGAAGGTTCCTGCCTCTCCAATTTATGGGACTTTCAGACAACTCTTGGTTATCCCAGTACAGAGGCAATATTTAAAATATATATAAGCTATTCGTATTATGGGATACCATCAGAATCTCCTGGCATGTTTATTTGTGGTAAAAAGACCTAAATAAAATTATTTCTGTCTACGGCCATGCCACCCTGAACAAGCCCGATCCTGTCTGATCTCAGAAGCTAAGCAGGATCAGGCCTAGTTAGTACTTGGATGGGAGACCAACTAAGAAGACCAGGTGCTATAGGTGTAAAAAAATAAAAACTAAGGGATTATAAGCTGACAAAGTCCTTGCAATCTGTGAGGGTTGCCTTGCCTAAAAAAAAAGAAAAAAAAAATTATTTCTGTCACCCATGCAGATGATGTCTTCAGTACAATAAATCGGTCAAGCACATTAGCTAAAGGAAAAAAAATAAAATAGTTGTTCAACCTTTGTTAGCATTCATATCAGATATTTGGGTGCTTCTTTGCTTAACAAGTAGGAACATTCTTAAGACCAGAAAGTTATGAAACACAGAAAATACCCAACAACAGAAAGGATTTGCAACGATATCTGGTGAACGCCGTGGATCCCCTCCAACACGGTACAAAAGATAACACTTTGCCTGTGGTCCATTTTCAGTCAGGCATCATATCAAAGACTGGAAGAGGAGGCCAATGACCAAGGAGGGTAACTCTAAAGCTAGGGCAAAAACCATCTTTTCCACTGTGCATCCCTGCCAAGATGCCCGTCGGCCAGCTCACCGACAATGATCCCAGGTCTCCTGTCCATCTCCACGATGTGCGGATGGACCCCTTTGTAGGCGGCGTCGCTCACGACCTGGGTGTTCTTCCTCACTCGCTCTGTCACAGGGTCGTCCATGACAGGAGTGAAGCCCCTTCCCTTTGTCTTTTCAAAATCTTCATGATATTTTACCTGAAAAAAAAAAAAAAGGAAAAACAGTATTAGCTCAAATGGAAATTTCCTGATTGCTACACAGGTCACAGAATTTGGATATAATGACAGCGGTCACTGTACCACTCTATCTAGATTGTTTTCTACATATATGTATCTTTTCCAATTATTCCAAAAATGACATCTGAAACTTCAGCTTCCCAGCATCAGAAATCAAATCCTGATACATTCACAGTTTTTCACTATGATTAGCAGCTCTTTGAAATTACATATAAACCACTATATCAGTAAGAATTTTTAAAAGATATATATTAAATATATATATATATATTTAATTCTGGTTAGTCTCTAAAGGTGCTAACTTAGGTACAAATTAATTTCCTATTTCTTAGCCTTTAATATGCAACAAAATGATAAGCTGTTTCCACACAAGTATTCAAGAAAAAAATCTTATTTAAAATGAGATTGAATTACAAATAATAATATATATGCAATTTTGTATATAATTACAAGAACACATACATACTTCAAAACATACATTTTTCATGTTCTGAAATCAGACTAGGGTGATATTATTCGACTCTGTAAATTACTATAGAAACCACTGAATTGTACACTTAAAATAGGTAAACTTTATGGTATATAGATTATATCTCACAAAATTGTTCTTAAAAACACACATATTTTTATATTCTTTGAAACATGCAAACACACCAGACAGACTGTCTTAAAATTGAATGGAAATAAGTCCAGCCAAACATCTCTCATAAAATACATTTGTAGTAGTCATGTTAGAAATAAAAACACGCCCCCAAAAAACAACTGAGAAAAATTATTTTATTAGACTGAATATTTCCGCTACATTTCAACATGATTAAAAATTCTCCCCCAAATGACAGACCCATCCACATTTCCATGCTTTGTTAGTCATCCAGATTAATGGTGAACAAACGCCGTAGATACACTGGTGATGCGTTCCTTAGTATATTTTAGTTGGGAGAAGATGGATCTGCTTGTACCCTACCATGGAAATATGATTTTGTGCTTCTTTGACATGTCTCAGACCAGGTGTATCTAAAATCAGACTTGGTCTACCTTTCATCTGTTTTTGGTCCTGGGTATATTTTACCTGCAAAGTAAGTAGTAGAACATACTTAACAATAAGACAATTATAATAAAAACATTACATAACTTTTTCAACCTTTCCAAATGAGTGAGACATAATACAATACATTTTGAATTATTTACCAGGTAACTTGTTCGGTGAATTACATTTCCTTCTAGAACAACAATCTAAAATTTTACTCTCAAAGGTTTCCTTTAACGACTGTAGCAAAAATGATATAATTCTCTCCATCAACTGAAAACAAATGTGTGAATAAAGAATATCCACTAACAATGCAGGCAGTAAAAGTGGTAATCATGCTTAAACAAGGAAAATCTAAAATTAAATGGAACCTAAATTTACTTTTATGTTCCTATATTTCCCCATTTTCCACCATAACACTATTGGAAAATGCATACCAATCTTCCCTCCATTTCCTTTGATTTCTCCCCTCTGTAGAGTGGAAGGAATAATGAGGAACAAATCGAGTTTCCTTCTAAACAGCCACAATTTAAAGGTAATTCATGTTGAAATCAGTCAGCATCTCTGGACTGGAACTTCACTGGAGAGCGACAAATCATAGGCTAAAAGCTGATTCCCGGGCCCAGAGTTCCTCTCAACAGCTGACCATCTGAACACTGCTATTTGTGACGCTGAGTATGTGTAAGATTAGACTACCGCTTATTGCAAACCTGAGGGCTTATGTGCAATTCAGAACTACAGCCCTGACATTCAGTAAGAGAAAGCACACTACCCAAATAAGACACTGATACACACCAGGGAACCTTAATGAATAACTGATTTCTATATTAACTATATATATGTTTCTTCCCTCTAAGATCTTACTTTGGAGTAAGGACTCATTTTTTTTTTTTTTTTTTTTTTTTTTTTGCGGAGAGCATATAACAATCCACATTCGATGGAATACATCTGTAAAATGATAATTATTTGACTTACGCATCAGAGACTACCACTTTCAAAGACACTGGTTTAAAAACATAAATCCCTGTTTAAGTGGACATAATATCGTTTAAAACTAAACTTTAAATATCATTGTTGGTCATATCTGGAAGTATCAATGAAGGATTGCAAGAAAATGTAAATGTATACAGTGGCAGCTTCTGGAAATCATCTAGAACAACACATGTACTTATTGCAAAAGTCCCAAATGTTTCTTGGAAACAGATCTTTGTTTTCACAGGAAAAAAAAAAACAGGATTGTA
This sequence comes from Rousettus aegyptiacus, assembly GCF_014176215.1. Lineage (NCBI taxonomy): Eukaryota > Metazoa > Chordata > Mammalia > Chiroptera > Pteropodidae > Rousettus > Rousettus aegyptiacus. Next base: position 86,980,615 of record NW_023416285.1, on the reverse strand, counting down.
AGTAAATAATAAATGACACATCCTTTGTGATAGTCCAAAATGAATAAAACCACTTGCCGAACTAATATTTTCTTGATTCTTCTTTACTCTTTCCATTTCGGGAGTTACACTTAAAGCTGTAGCTCTTCCCAGCTGACCTTTATAATAAACCTATCATTTCAGAGAACAAAAAATAGAATACTGTGAATCAATTCAACTAAATAAGAGTCTCATAGTATTTATTTTAAAGAGCTAGCCAAGGAAAGGAAACTATGAAAAAAGATGTCATCAGAGGTCTAGTCATATTTTAAATATCTACACCTTAAATCAATCTATTTTAATTCATCCCAAAGCAGTGAATGTACTCAAATATATCAGCATATCATCAGTAAAGCTATAATAACCATTCCATCACAAAGGAATATAATAAAAAATGGCTTCATGGATATTACTTAAAGGTACTCTACCCATATAGAATGGTACCATAATGTCACGGTTTCTTAGTAATTTACAGTGGTAGAACTTTTGAAGGTATGTTTTTAAATAGATGACCATGGTCACACATGAAAAGGCCAGTGTGCTTCCCACCCCTTCCTTCCTCCTTCTCAATAACTATGTTCCTTTTTGAGAGTAACAGAGTCACGTCAAGTGTGACTCTAAATATATTAGGAAAAGATGAACATTTACTTCTCCAAAATACAGTTGTTAGAAAAAGTGGCAGACAATAACCTGCCATCGTTTAATAATCTGGTCAAATGACTTGAAAGTTTTGAAGAATACAAGGTTTCTTTGAACCTAATAGATTTCCAAATTTCCTCTTCTAAAGAACCCCATCTATATGTTAATGACTTCAGAAGAGAATTCTCTCAGCGAAGTCCAATGGAGGATTATATAAACTGAAAGGAACAGAGGAGGCCAGGAGTTAGTGTCTGAGTAAAACCTGACAGCCCTAATCAAGTGCCCCTAAAAAAAAAAACGGGCCTGTCCCATGAGACCTGTTTAGCTATGCACACTTTGTAATTTCTTCCTAGACATCATCCAAAAATAAAATAAGAACAGCTGGGAGTGGGCTGGATGGGCTACAGAACAAAAACACACACAGGTAGGGTCATGATGCCAGGAGCTACCACTGCGTCCCTTTAAGGAACCACACAGCAGCCATGAACATGAACACACCGTAAGAGGGATACACAATAAACTGCAAACAAAGATTATACGGGCATGTCCCTGGAAACTGGAGCAGGAACACCTGGCTGTCCCCACAATACTTAAGACCCTGAAACCTTTCGAATAAATTGGTAGTCGATTGAAAGCAGATTTCAAAATCAGCTCAAGGTCAAGAATATTTTGTAGAATAATCCCTTCGCTGACATGTCGACAATACGTTTGATATCATATGAAAGAAGCTGCTAAGATCACACATTGCTGATGTTCTTCTGATTTTCTTTAACCCTCTTCAGCTCCGGTGGGTCAGAAATGGCGGTAGCCTGTTTGATCTCTCCTTTGTATTTTACCTGTGGAGGGTAAATAAGAATTTTAATAGAGAACAGAATGGTCTCCACCCAAATACCACAGAGGATAAACCTCAGAATTAACTCTATCTATCTTTTTATACGTTTTTTTTTTTCCATCATAGATATGCGTCAACCCTCCTGGTCACGTTTGCCCCTAGAATCTGATTCGTCTGATTGGGCAAGCGCAAGTGTTGGCTTCTCAAAACGAGTTTTTAATAAACAATTTGTTGTTCCATATCAAAACTAGCTGCAAAAATTCCAGGGTGGAAAGTAGTGAAATTATAAGGGGAATACATTGAAATGAAATCATTATAAGAGAATGACAGCGAGGTCGCCATGGCAACCTGGGAAGGCCACTGGCCCTCTTGATGACCCTGGGGCTTCAATCTTCAAAAAAAAAAAGCTAAAGAGAAGGGAGTTGGGGGGATGGAAGAAAAAGTTGAAAGGCTTAAGAAGTACAAACTGCCAGTTATAAAAATAGTCACAGGGATGTAAAGTACTGTAAAGGGAACACAGTCAACAGCATCGTAATAACTACATAAGCTTCAGATAGGTGGGTACAGGACTTATCATGGTGCTCAATTCATAAGTTATATAAACGTCTAATCACTATGTTGTACATCTGAAACCAATATAATACTGTATGTCAACTACGAATTTAAAATTAGTTAATTTTTAAAATCCTCAAAAACTGGGAAATCTGTCTCATTGTCCAAGACTCTTGTGGTTACAGGACAGGTAATTCTAATAGTGGAAATTCCAGTTGAAATTTTACATATGCTGTTTCCTTATTTTATATTCTGCTTCCTCGTTATTGTTATTTTCATTTTTCTGGAAACTCTGTGAGTGTGAGGCCAAGATGGTTTTGTTTTCTTACAGTTTATGACTAGTGGAATACTTAGCATGTATCAAGAGCTTAATAAATATCTACTGAATAAATGACTAGATTAGGACAAAGAAAAATGAAAGCAAAAAAAAAAAAAAAAGAAGCTAAAAATTCCTCACTCCCACTGCCCTCCAGGGATATTAAAAGATCAAAGCAGTGCTCACCCCAAATTTATCCTCCACCTGGGAGAACTCACTCAAATAAATTATAAAGTCTTTCAAAATTACCTGTTTGTAAGAAGAAGGCTACTGTTTATATTGGTAAAAGTTCCATAAAAGGATCAAACAATGGAAAAAGTTACTATGGTGGGGGCATCTTTGAAAAGACTTCTGAATTCCAGGATGCTTGGGCTCAAATCCCTTATAAATTGTGGGATCCCAGCATGTCTCCTGACCTCCCTGAGACACAGACTAGCCAGAGAAATAAACTGTGCCAACCTCATGGAAAGACACTTTGTACAGGGTCCATGTCAGAGGTATCTCATGACGGTCAACTATCGTTGCTTTATTAGCAACAGATTATTGAACGACTGAATAATGTTTTCTGTTTTACTCATAAGGCCCCCTGCCCTGACACCATGTCATAGAACCCCAATCAAGCCAGGTCTTCTTTTGCCCTATTCCAACAGGTAATTTCTTCTGAGATTCATAACAGACCCACTCTTCTCCAGGTCCTTAACTGGATGCAGTTTTAGAGATTTACCAATAAATTATGAAGTCCATGAGGACAGAAACTGGGTCTTATCCATCCAGGAAAATATCTGGCATGTTGGGTTTCTTAATGAAGATTTCCTGAATAAACAAATGTGGCTAAATTATAGCAAGACAGTCCCCACTTTCCTGGGCTCACACGAGAGGGCCACAATTTGTGTCCTTTTATATGGGATTAGGAAAAGGACCATCTGCTATAGAGGTTTCGAAGCTTTTCCAGAGAGTGTTTTGAAGAATAAAATAGGCAATGTTTGATAAAATATGAGAAAACAGAGATAACTTGCCGGACTCAGCTGCTCTTGGTTCCTCTTCACTCTCTCTATCTCTGGCGTCACGCTCACTGGGGTTGCCCTGTAGCTTGGCTCTTTGTACTGGAGCTGGGAGACAAGGCGCAAGGCCGTGTGAGGTTATGGGAAGGACACGTGGACCCATGTAGCGGAATACATTAGAAGAAATGTACACAGCTCCAGAGCACTCAGTAGTTAAAATTTTCATTAGGATTTAAGAGTGAGATACGTATTGCTAAGAGATTTTATCACACTGACCCCGGACTAAGCTTTTTCTTATCCAAATGGTTTTGAATTCCACCCTTGGTTGTTTGTTATTCTTCCAATGGTATCATGTATTCGATCTCATCAGTATTCAATCATAATAAAGGATCCTTTCTGGGAATTCGTTTCTCTTCATAGCACTAAAGCAACATTTATTAAATTACTATTTTATATTTAGAAAGAATAATTCTGCATTCTTATCATTAGAAAAGAGGGCAGTACCAAGCGCTATGCTTGTGCCTCAGTGATGAACGGTCATGATACAAAGGCATCCTGAACGTCAAAGTTTCCTTCTTTGCAAGCTTCCAACATGGGAAGGACCAGCCCGCTGACCTACTACATTGAGGCGCCCTTTCTTAGCCCGGGGATCAGACCCATCATTTGAGGTCAGCTTCCTCAGCCGTTCTGCAACACCCCTGGAAATAAATAAGCATCCAACCCAGGGGGAAAGAAACGTATGTCTGTCCATTAAATTTTTGACGGGCAAAAGTAAAACTCAAGGTTAAAATCCCATTATAATGAACTCCACAGGAACAGACTCGGTGATTTTTTTTTCTTTTCTTTTTTTTTTAGAATTTAAATGTAGCGTTAAGGAACTTCTTTTCCAAGAAATCACCAGGCTTGAGATTCTCACCCTCAGCAGTGAACATGCAAGTGAAGAGGTGTTTGATAAGCTCGGAAAATAAGTGACAAAGGGACAGGTCCCCCCTCCCGTGATGTGAGACTTTCTTTGTGCCATGGTATGTAGTTTCTGAGTTCAGGCAGATGTGGTGTCTGGGAAAATCGTCTGAGTGAAAGTGGGGCAAGATCCATTGTAATCTATATTTACGGCAACATAGAAGGAGATTGCTCTGGGCGGAGCTCAGAGGGGGAAAGTCTATAGAACAACATTACTGACGTACAGAGGCTATTGCAGCCACTTTCTAGTGGATATAAGTTTGGGGATATAAATTTAATATGGAGAGTGTTCATACCTTGCAGTCATCTATTTACAAAGTTGCTAAGTGCTTTATAGCCGATATCTCACTGCATACTCTAGTCCCTGTGTTATGAGTGAGGAAACTGAGGCCCAGAGAAGTTGGTGGCTTATGCAGGTTATACAACTAGGGTCTGGGGCTGGGATCGAACCACCTGTCCGGGGTCCACGCTCATCCCCATTACTCCAGAGTTACTCAGATTTCCACCATTTGCACACCACTTCCCATATGCCATGCCAGACATCAAATGTGCTGTCATTCATGGTACATTTTTTTCACCTAATTAACTCACTATTATTTTCAAATAAAGTTACTTTTAAGGGAGTGTTACGTTTCTATGATAAATTGAAAACTAAGAACCCTTCTTTCTGAACAAAAGACACATAAGACAATTGAATCACTAAGTCAAGACCTGATCACTGGCAGGCCACTTAACACTACTGGGACACCGCGGGGCTCCCAGCTGCCTCCTGGTGACCTAGATCACTTCTCTCTCCACTGTCATCTCGTGCCGCCCTTCACCCCAGGTGCCCATCACACTAAACCTTCCCCTCCTGGAACAAGCCTTGCATGCTGAACATACTCAGTTTCTCCTGCCGGGAAGACCCTTCCTCACAAAATCCACCCCAAACCTTTACTAATGCTTCTAGATCTAGCTCAAAGGTTACTCTTTCTCCAAGGGTTTTCCTCTCTCTCACTGACACAGCTTCCCTTCCCTGCATTTCCACAACACTTCACAGGAGGAATTACTTATTATTAAATGAGATATTGCATGTAAAGTACTCAAAAGCATAGTAAACACCCCATAAATATTAGTTTTTGTTATAACACTTAAACAATGCATGATCGTTATGCATTCTTCTGTCTGCTTCTCCTAGAACCCTTGAGAATCTTCACAGCCCCTGACCTTAGGGTATACTCACTCATTTGAATTCCCCCAAGAAGACAGTAGGAATTCAATAATATTTTTTTAATAAGCAAATGCATGTGAAGCGTTGAGCGAGGGATGATGAAAGACATAAAGATGTGTGAAATCTTATCTCTACCTTTCGAGACATGGCCCTCCTGTAATGGGATTCATTATAACGGGACATCGCCGGGCCAGGCGGCATGCCCTCGCTGTATGAGCCAGCCAGTAAAACAGAAAACGATACTTAGAGAAATACGATCACACATTGCTGATGTTCTTCTGATTTTCTTTAACTCGCTTCAGCTCCGGAGGGTCCGAAATAGCTGTCGCGTGTTTTATCTCTTCTTTGTATTTCACCTGCAAAATTCGTTAAAACAAAATTATGTGAGTTTTATTCAACCGAAGGCTTAAAGAACAGTCAAGAACTCTTTATTTGTCACTAGTGCATAATTAAATTTTTATTATTTCGACATTAATTTTCCTTTAATGAGAACACAATTTTTTTATTTGATCTGATACTTTCAGGATTCCTTTATATACAGTGCAAATAAGCCTATATCTATTTACCTATCCATCATCGTAAGAGTTTTTTTTTTTAATTAAACTAAGCAAGTGTTGCTCATGAAAATGTTTTATTACTAGGCACATGCACAAAAATACCTTGGAAATTATCTTAAGTAATATAATAATTTATTATTTTCTATCCAAACTGCAGTTTCTATTTATTAACATGTTAATTAAAATTTACCATGTATTTAAAGGCAAACATCAAAATGAGTCAGCTACACAGTCTAGGAAACACTGCTTATCTGGCTGATACCACTCGAATAATCCAGAATAAGGAAAAAAATTAAGTGGCTACAATAAAAGGAGCAAAACGGAGGTAAAGGGATGTACTAAATTAAGCAAAGGTCACTGTTTCCTGATCACTATAGAAAAGCCAGTGGCAGAAAGAAAGTCAGAAAGTATCTTCTCCCCACAGTCGCATTATGTAAAGCCAGCCTAAGTTCGGTCATCGACTTCACCCAAAAGCTCCTCCTCTAAATTTATTTAGAGGAACATCAACTCAACAAATGGTAATGCCAGCACACAGTGAGGCATGGGACACAAAACAGCTCTTTAACTTACAAAATGATTAGAGATGCCCTTATATCAGGTGATATTTTAATGTCTAAGATTTATGAAGGATTGGAGTCAAGAAAAAGGACACACACGCATGTATTTATATGTATGAAAACGAAGGCTAGACTTAAAAGGCACACATTGAATTTGAGCAAAGATTTGAATCTACACAAAACATATTTTAGAAATCACTTGGTAAGATTTAAAATGATTAAAGCTGAAATCTATGCTGACAGTCAACAAAAGCGGCACCTAAAATATCTTACGTGTTATGTATGTCTCAGTATCTGCAGATTTAATATGAGTAATAATGCCAATATTAGTTTGGATCCAAAAAAAGTTAAATTGAGAGTATACCAGGAGAGGCTACCCTCAAATAAAATTCAAAAATAGTTCTTAGAGAAAGTTAGTAGCTAAGTGGCTTATACTCTGGAGGTAGAAAATGTCGAGATCTTTAAATGTTAGAGAATCATATCTCGATTTGACAGATCTAGCTAATCTTGAAAGGGCAACTTTCCATTTGAATACTAAGCAGGAGTTTATGGCCCGACCACATAGAGACACAGAACTATGAATTTATTTGTTGGCTGGGACAGGCAGCGGGATGCCGGGAGAGGAATGATATACAGTACTACTTTGTGCGATTTTCCTCGAGTGAGAAGTTAAACATGATTAAAGATGAACAGTTTTGTTTTCCATAGGACTCCAAACTCATCAAAACAGCACAGTCATTTCACTGTAGGCAATAGAGCTGCGCGCTACAGAACACTTATAACATCATATTCCAGTACACTGACGGTACGTTTCAAATATTATCATTTGAAAGTGAAGGAAACAAAACATTTTACACTTCTCTGCCAAACGAATTCCTCTCCCAGACCTGAGTGTCACAAGAGACAGGCTCTCACCACGGTGGATTGGAATACATTTATATAACCTCATGATTAGACCCTTCTCCTCTGTTTTCTGGAGGAGATCGCTTCATTCATGCTACAGGGATTTTATTATACTAGTATTCTGTACAATTTCTGCAAATTCATTTTGAAGCATGCTTTACTACAGTATCACCTTGCCTTTTCTAAAGTTTTCTCTGCAAATGCCAATGCACGCTAACATTCTAAGGATGCCAAGTAACGATCAGAGTTCCTGACAGGTGAGTCGAATCAAGGCAGTTCTACCGGGATTACTTCAAAAAACGCTTTGTCTTCAAGGTGAAGGTAAAGAGAAAGGTCAAGAAGGGGATTTAAGCAAAGAACCCTTTTGATTTCCTCTACAAGAAACTGAACACATCACACGGACATGGGAGAATACCCGTTGAGGTGAGGATAGCAATAATCCATTGTAAATGTCAGGCATTGAATGGAGTGGTTATACTCATAGCATTAAGCATCTCCTCTACCCTTCCCCCTAGCTCAAAGGGAATTGAGTTACAAATTGCAGTGAAGGTGCATGTTTTTCTTTGCTGGAAACTGGAAGAAGTAGAAAGCAAATGGAGCCTTTGAAACGTCTTAAACCACCGAATAAATGTTCTAGAGCCTTTAATCATTTTCCGGGGTAATATTCCTTCCTCCCAAGTTGTAGAGTAGGACTGGGATTTATCTTTTCTCTGAAAAATTTAATACAGTTAAAATTCTGTTTGAAAAGATAAAATCTAATCTTAAACGTTGTTACTGCACCACTCAAGTGATTTACCTCGTGCACTATGATATATCAAGATGAGGCCCTGGCCTTAAGATCACAGGGAACAAGGCTAGTTTTCCTTATGAAAGTGAGAACTTCGACATTTGATGAAATAGCATGTCGACAAAGTGAAAAATAAAAGAAAAAGGCAGCCAGTTTAGCAAAGAACGAAAAACATTCATCCAACTTATATTTGCTTTTGGAAAGGATAATTAATGCCATAAAGAACTCAAATATTCTGCTGACTTTTCTTCACTCATTCAATCTCTGGAGTATCTTTTACTGTTGTGCCTGCTCCTACTTCTTTCTTATAAAACACCTTTATTATGAGAGAAGGAAAAGAATAATTATATGCTTATTAGAATTTGAGTCCTCGATTCGATTCTTATTAAAGAAAGATAATTTCCCAGGTCTTAAAGTAATGTGAATACAGATCAATGTTACATTAATCAATTAAGTAATCCATTATGAGAATAAATGTCCAACTTTGGTTTCATATGCCATAATCTTATAACTAATGACCCTCTCACACATGTTCCAGGGCAGCGGTCCCCAACCTTGTTGTCATCAGGGACTGGAGAACCTATGAGGCTAACACCTGATGATCTGAGGCGGAGCTGAGGCGGTGATGCTAATGCTGGGGAGTGGCTGCAAATATAGATGAAGCTCCGCTCACCTCCAGCTCTGTGACCTGGTTTTTAACAGGCCACGGACCTGTACCAGTCCTCTGTCCAGGGGTTGAGGACCCCTATTCCAGGGCATCCCTGGTATCTTAAGTGGCTACAGATTATTTGCTCTAAGGATATGTTAGAAAGCTTCTTCAAATATGAATGTCACATGGATGTTTAAGAAGAAAAAAACAGTGCATATTATAAAAGCTAACTAAATGGTTATCATTTAATTCAAAAACAACATGAAATCTTAAGCAAGTGCTATTCTCCCAACACAAAGATGCCCTCATTCTCGTCAAAGAAAATATCAGCTCTATCATCAACATCAACATAACTCAGCCTATTTTCCTCATCTTCCACTTATTCATTATTCCACAACTCTCCACCTCTACCAATATCCACCCCTTTCGAACACAAAGCAAAGCAGAAGAGCTCTACGGAAAAATAGAATAATTATAAGGAAGTCGTGAAGACAGAACTACTTCCTCAGTCTGCAGTAATCCTGTGGGCCCTGGTCGGGGCGTAGGAGATGTTTTCTTCCAAAAGCTGGAAATCAGGAACATGACAGGATCACAGGAGCTAAGGACCAAAGCAGCCTTTTTCTCTGACCCTGTCTTCCAACGAGACTCCATTTCTCAGCAGAGCTCGACTACAAAGACCTGCCCAGCACACCGTGAGGGTCAGTGCTTGCAAATTCATTAGAAAGTAGAAAATATACTAGAAGTCTTCAGACTTAACAGAATTTATATTTTGACGAGACATTTGCTTAACTACTACATGAGTTAATTCTGTATTAAATGCTGGCTGTATGGCGAATTTTCATAATTTTAGAATTCAAATTCATATATCTATTAAACATATAGACCTCATCTCTCATTTAATGGTGCTGATGTAATTCCTATGACTCAAAATAAAAATGTGTAAGTTTAGGAATTGGTTATAAACTAATAAATTCCTAGACATATTATCAGTGCAAATAATCGATGACAAGGAAGGAAATCAGTTCATACGACTATTTGCGTTTTCACAGTAAAATCTGTTTGGATGATCCAGACCTCTTTCCTGGGTGAAATTTAAAAATTCAGTCAAAAATAACTATAGCTTGTACCAATGAAGAAAATTTAATTTGTAATTCTAAAGCAATCATGATAAAGTATAATTCGCAAGAACATTTGGCATTCTTATTTAAAAAATGAAAATAATATATTTGATAGGAAATTCAAGCAATGTAGCAAACAAAAACAAAAACACACAAACAAAACCAGAAAAACGCTCTTCTTACAAGCTAAAATCTCAGTCAGGCAACCGAAAAAAAAATAATGGCTACTTACTGCACTAATGTTTTGTTGAGTTGTCTTAATTCTCTGAATTTCAGGAGTGTCTGCCACAGTAGAATAGTTAGAGAGCATCTTCTCTGCTTCATCTTTATACTTTCTCTAGAAATAAAAACAGTTACTCTGTGTGTGTGCGTCCACACGCGTGCACACGTGTACGTGTGAGAAAGGCAAGAGACGGAGAAAATGGTAATGATAGTACTTCCGGTTCTACCATATCACGTGATTCAAAGCGGTTGTTGATGCAACAGTAAAAATAAAGGGACTGTGCAAAGAGAGTGGCCTCGCCTCTGCTCAGGCAGTAGTTCCCAGCGCAGTGCATCCCACAACCAAGGGAGGGCTTGACCTCTATGGCACTCTGTGTTTCCACAGGCTGTCCTATCCCTGCTCAAAGCCTCCCCACAGCTCCTGCGAGTAACCTGGCTCTCTATACCTCCTTGTTTTCGCTTCTGGATTTATGCTCTGCTTCTTACTTCAGAAAAAGATGTATTCGATTAAGGGAAAGGTACAAGTATTTTTGTGGTTGAGATAAAAATCTCAGGGTTTTTTTTTTTTTTTATCTACTAAATGTACTATTATGAGCTCTGATACCACCTGGACAATGCCTTCTGCTAGTACCAGCACTCACATAATACTCACTCTGCAACACGTACTGCTCTAAATACCGAACACACATTAGATCATTTAATTATCCCCGCAAGTCGATATTGTCATTATTCCCTCTTACAGATGGGGAAATTGAGTCATTAACTAAGAAGTGTCAGAACTAGGATTTAAAATCAGGCACTGTGACTCCAAAATCAGTAATGTTAAGCATATGGCATGCCGTTACTTGTTGAGAAAGGTAATTATTCTTCCTGTTGAAATGCACCTCAGTGTCATTATATCCTCTTAAGAATTCCATTGTATCCAAAATATTATATTTCCTTAAAATTAGATGTATCCTGTGTCACACTCAAAAAATCAACTGTTAAGTTAAAGCAGGAATTCCGGCTCAGCCATCACTTCCTCTGGGAAGCCTTTACTTTCTGATAGTGTATATCGTGGTTTATAATACTCTGTCTGCATGGTTATTCGATTACTAGATTAGCCTGTAGCTCCCCAAGGTCAAAACCATATCTAATTTTGCATTTAAATGGGTGCTCAGGGTATATTTGCTGAATGAATGAATGAATGAATGAGTTTGATAGTCTTGAGATAGCAACTTCTCTCCACTGACTAAAATGGCCATTTGTCTATTTTATGCATTTATCTAGGGTATTAATTTAGCTGATATAGTCAGCACCGACTTCAAGGTCACATGCCACCCTGAGACACTAAGGACAGACGGACGTGCACTTCAGGGCCACGTCGACTGGTGTGTCATCCAAGGAACATGAGGAGCAGACAACTGCTTTGACATTTGACCCTGCCCTCTTAAAACTGACATTTCCAACCAATATAATGTTTAGAGTCCTTGCTTATGTTTTAAGCAGATTTTTAACAAATTTAGTCAAATTTTGTCAAAAGTTCTTTCCAACATAAACCCATTATCCAAATTTAACTCCTTAGTATTCTATAATCATTTTAATTTTTTTTTTCATTCTCCTTTACTGTATTTTTCCATCCGGATTCATTCTTTTCCACGCAAATTTTACAGCAAAGAAATTTTTCTCTAATAAACTTTTGCCCAAATCATATTTTAATTCTTCCACTAAATATTTTCTTTTGTGGTCATTCTTTCTCCCGTATCCAGTTTTTTTCTAGAGGCTATATGACAGGTATATGGCAGACTGCATTTTACCAGGAAAACTTAGTTCTTCATATTCACTTTTATCTTACACTTCACGCAGTTTTATTCACTCTTAGTTTTAGTTGGAACTGATTATTTTCATGATAATATTTATCATAAAATGGATAAAAGACAACTCACTTGTGATCTTGTTTCTGTAGTAAACGTCAAGGGTGCAAGAGAATTTAAAGAAAAAGGTCAAAACGTCCTTGGACTCCAAACAGGGGGCCTCAGCAGAGAAGCTGCGACATTGAATAATGTCTGCTGCCTTGAATTTGCAGGAGTTGTCCCTTTCATCAGTGAGCTTAATTAACTTTGGCCAGTGGTTCCTTCGTAATAGAGTGCACTGACTTTGAATACAGTACACTCAAAAAGGTATCAATCATAGAAATGCACATAACACATGGTGACCAGGTATTAGAAGACATTATTCTGAGCATCTTCATTCTCTTACCAACCTGGCTATAGATTTCAGATGCCCTCTTGGCCCGAAGCATATCTGGAATGTCCATGCTCACTTGCATTCCTTTCCCTTTGATTTCATTTTCTAAGTCTTTCTTATATTCTTTCTAAAAGAGCAGAAAATGATCATCAGAGCTTTGCTTAACCTTCCAAAGAAGGTAGATTTTTATGTGTTTGTATCTCAAAGCCACACATATGGAAATATCACTTACATTCTTTCTATATGCCATTCAATGCGCTTGTTTTAAATGGCATACGTCATTCATTTCTTACCTCGCTGGCCATTTCCGATGCTTTCTTAGCTCTCTGGATATCAAGCGTGTCTGTGCTCACCTGCATGCCCTTCCCTTTAATTTCAGTCTCCAGATCTCTTTTATAGTCTTTCTATAGAAGATAAAACATGCAATTAGGGCTCTAGAACAATCTTAAAAACTTGATGTCCTTTCCACATCAGGATCACGACTTCTGGAGATAAGCTGGACCATTATTTCTTTTATTTCCATAAAACTATAAAGTTTTAACTTGTGATAGAAACGTCACTAGGAATGACCTATTGATAAGAAATCAGGAAGTTTTTTCCTACTAACCTGAATTAAAGAAAACAAAGTTAGTCAGGGAAAAATTTTATATTTCAAAGTGATAAAATTGATCAATTGTAGGTTAATGTATAATTTGGTTGATGAGTATCAATAAAACGGGATTGTAAAATTGCAGCTTTTTGCATTGTAGTGAATAATTGCTGGTTGCTTGCCTGGAATGTGACCCCTCTTTTGCTTTCATTAGCTCCCTAAATTTATCACTGGGCATCTCACTGCTCCCTCATTCTAAACCACTCAGCTTGGGTAAGACTACCCAGGTCTGTGGGTCCTGTGAGATTCAAATCGGTCCTCATACCCCACCCCTGGCCCTTCATGACTGGTTCAGGGATAGGTGCATTCATTTTCCGCACAAGTTATCAAGAGACTTTCTTTTCCTACTGGGCATGAATGGAGAAGAAAATGGTGTCAGGAGCGGCTGGGTGCCTCTTTGGGAACAGGAGAAGAAAGCCTGCCTAAGAACTGAAAGACAGAAACCAAAACCAAATTACGTGGCTTGAGTCCTAGATCAAGCTGTGTCTAAGAATTTCTCTGCTGTTTGGCAGAAAAATAATAAATTATTAGCTATTTTGAGCCAGCTTGAGTTGGATTATCCATTACTTTAAAAAAAGTGTCAAAATTACACACACATACAAATGTCTTAAAAGACTCTTGTCACATTTTAAAACTGCTAATTATAAAATTCAGCAAACTCTACAGTTATAATTGTACATGTTATTCTTCAATGAAAAGTTTTATTAAAAGGAAAAAAACTACTGACTATATCTAATTACATTTCCTCCAAAACAGTTATTTCCCATTGTGTTGACATACTCTAGATTTGTAGATTATTTCTTTTAAAGTAAATGTTGTCTTACTTATTTGTGATGTTCTAAATTTAGAGTAGTTGTAAACAAAACTCAATTTCACAGAAATATTATATTTTCCCCTAGTTTCTGCTTGTAATCTGCCTATTCTCACTGACCTAGATCCTCATTTTCACTTTTTTGAATAAAAATCCAAATAATAATGTTATCTTTCAAAAGAATAACATTCAATTATTACTCTGTCTGTAAAAAAGCTCCAAGTTTTTAGTAAACCTCTTAAGGCTCCAAAACAAAACTTTATTCAAAGGACAATATATGTAGGAACTAAGGCAGCCATCATAGACAGCCACCAAGATCCCAGGGTAGAAAGTATGTCATTTAATTTTCCAATATGAAGTTCTAAATCTAAAAGCATTCTGAAGTCCATAAGTAAGACTACATAGGACATGAGGCACATCAGTTACTCACCGATGCATACTAAAACACCCTAAAACTTAGATGGCTTAAAACGACGTGACGACATCTATATTTCAAAGGCGAGCCCCAGTACACACTTCCTTTTAGAGCCTCTGTCTGTCTGTCTCATGAGTTTGCTAATGCCATTGGCTAAAGAAAATCAGAGTCAAGCCCATAGGTACTAGAAGGTTTGACTATTGAGAATCATTCATGTAAAAATATACCACATTGACATGGACTTTGTTAATCTATGTCGCCATAATAAATAAAAATAATAAAAATAAATAAATCAACTTTGTACTATGGCAACGTCCCAAATTCTAGTTGAAAAGGATTTGAAAGCCTGTCAATAGGGCAAAATGGGACGTGGCTATGATTATATGCAAATGAAAACTATGGATTATAAGATAATAGCATCACCAAAATTAGCTCGGGCTCTATGTAATTATAGTACAGCTAACTTCGCCAGACCTATTTTTCCCCTAGGTTCTTAATAACTAAATGTACACCATTTTCCTAATATGTGGTCCCAAGATACACAGAGAAATCTAAATCATAATCTTATCCAATTAATCATTATCATAAAAAGAAAAGGCGTGACATTCCAACTTTTTGTAAAATACGTTGGAGAAGCCTGTTTTTAGGTAAAAGTGCGAAATACAAAATTTCTGTTCTTTCCACATTCTTTTCTCCAGTGACAGGATGCTTTCTTTTGGCTTCAACAATCAGTTCCATGAAGATGCTTTTGAAAACTCTTCCCCAGCCTCAAATTCCCTGCCCACACCCCATACTCCAATCTAGTACCTTGAACTGACACTGGATGTCACCCCCTCCTCACAATAATGAGAAAATTTAGAAATCTATGAGTAGTAGTTTGACAGTTACTGGGTAGTCACTCAGAAGCCCAAGGAGGCCAGCATAAGAAAGTACTATTAAATCTAAGAAATGAATAACAAGAAAGAGCCAAAAAAAGAACCAACCATGCAAAGACCAGGGGGAAGACTTTCGCAAAGACAGCAGAGCTGGACAGATACCCTAAGACCTGCAGGGCACACACTGGAAGCCTGCGAGGCTGGACCACAGTGATGAGGAGAGAGGATGAGTAAGAGGCATGTTTTGAGCATGAGAACACGGAGTATGGTGTCGACGCTGGACGTGACTGGAAACCACTGGAGAGTTTTGAGTAGGGGCAGGGGGATGGGTAACATAATTTAATACTTCAAGGATTGTTCTGGCGGCCGGGCAGAGAATGGGTACTAAGAGGACAATAATGGAAGCAGAATTCTGGTTAGGAAGCTATTGTAATGATCCAGGCGATCGAGATGGTAGCTTGGACTAGGATGAGGAGAAGAAGATGGGTTTAGGAAACCATCATGGGGGTGGAGTCAATAAAACGTTGACAAGAGGAATGAAAGTGACCTCTGGGATTTCAATGATGCCATTTGTGAAGATGGGGATGGGAGAACAAAGCAGATCCGAGGAAAAATTAAGGGTTCTGATTTCAGCATGTAATGTCGACTCCTTGTTACAATACACTATACATGTCATTTACATGTGGTGATGCCTATGAGACATCAAAAGCTACAAGGTTGCAGATGCACATCCATGTTATGGAATACTTAATTTTTCTGTAAGAATTAGGTAAAACTAACTATTGAAGTGACCTGGAAAAGGGTCTATAACATGAAGTGAGAAAAGGAAGCACAAAACAAAGTTCTTGTTATTTAAGTTTTTTAAGTCTGTGTACAAACGTATACACAAATATAGATCTGGAAGGTTCTATAACAAATTTATAACAATGGCTATCTCTCGAGAGGAGAATAGAATTAGGGCTGGGTGAAGGAGGTTTTTAAGGGCTCATTCAGCATGTATACCCTGCTGCCATTTCTAAATGGAATCCCTATTGGCCAAGAATTCCATGCCATCCTCAGCTTCTTTATCTAAACCAGTTATGGCCATCCCGTTCCCCTGGCCAGTATCTAAACCTGGGGATAGAGACAGATATCGACCCAGCAGTAACTCCTCGGCAGTTAGTCAGCTACCTCCATCCTCCAGATATCCTGGTGGGGGTCAACCTAAGCCAGCTCTTCCTAACTGCAAGGGCCACATTATAGCTGTCAGAGAACACTGAAGTCTCCCCTCAGTCAGCCTTTCAATAAATAAGTGGCACTCCGTAACCTGCACCCCCAATTTTCTCTACATATGCTTCTGACAAAATCATCTCTTTCCCATACTCTCCACCCCGCTGACCCTTTTATATTCTTAAAATTAGAGGAGGGAGGTCAAGAGGTATGGGACTAATTCTAGGGTATTTCCTTTCAAAAATACACACATGGTCTGAGTCTGACGACTGTGTTATCTGATATCTATCATATCATAGCATCTAAGTCAAAATTCTAAATTAGCATCCTGTCATTGCATGTACTACATGAAGAGGAAACGATATTAGATAAATGAACATGGTCATTCAGGTTATATAATACCTCGACCCCAAATGCTGACTCTGAAGAAATTTCAAGCATGGCGATAAGGTCACAGAGGACATTTGCAAATACGCAATCAAATCATGCAGAAATGGCTATGAACGTCATGTTAGAGTCTTAGCACACTATTTTCAAGTTCCGCTCAGAAAGTTGGAAACACAGATATATTGAGTAGCATATGGTCTATCCTTAAAGAAAATTCAGCATGAAAACATTTATCGTAGCCCAGATTAATGTGATATTTGCTGTATTATGGGATGAGGTTAAGATGCGTGTGTCCGTGGGTGTCTGTATTAGTGTGTTTTTCCCTGAATTTTCTTTGACACATTTAAGAGAGATGAGCAAGGCAAAAACTGTAAATTTTCAAATAAGCATGATGATTTAGAATGGTTTCCGTTCCAAACTATTAAACTAGTCACAGAAAACTTTGGAAAATTCTGTGTACTAATCGAGTTGTTGATATTTGTTAAGTTCCAAAATACAAATTTCCAGGTCTACATCGCTCACCCCGCTAACCTCACTAGCTAGCTCCAAAGCTTTTCGGGCATGTTGTATTTCAAAGGTGTCAATGCCAACTTGCATTCCTTTCCCTTTAATTATATTTTTACCAAATTCAAACACCCAGGGACAAACATATCTGTTTGGCTAAACATATTTATTAAAAAAAAAAAAAAGGATGAAAACACAGCTCACTTTGTACTACGAGTGATTACCTGGAACTAAGTTTTCTGAACTGCTCAGGGCTATAATCACTATTCTCACTGAGGAATGGTACAGAAAGCTGCGAAGCTTTTTACTACTGAAAAGGCAAACGCCAGGGGAGAATCTTCACTGATCGCTGTCGCGGGGTCTAGAGGACAGGGAGGCAGCTGTAAGTGAGCGGATGCTGTAGAAGGAAGACTGGCTTTAAGGCCAGAACACTCAGCGGCTGTGTGACTCCGGGAATGTTTCTTAATACTTCTGGTTTACTCATCTGCAAAATGAGGGTAATAATTCCTCGCGCAGGATCACTATGAGGTCAGTGAGACAGTATATTGCCGAGCGCCCTGCACGCAGTAGGTGTTTGATAACTGTTAGCTTCTTCTGGTCTTTTATTCCTATACTTGTACACCAAGACCTGATTTATAGTTGCCTCTGCCACCATCTTGCCATTTGTTTGCATGCAGTAGGCTCTGCCACTGATAGTTTAAAAAAATATTGCCAAGTATTACTGATAAGAGATTATAAGAGCTGCCTCTGAGTGTGGTCTGGACACCTCACCATAATAAAAGAATTTGTAGAAAATTCCTGATGTAGAGATATGTAATGACAGTGTGTGCCGAAGGCATCATAATGGACATATGTTGTTTTTTTCCTGACCAGCATCCGTTCCTCCTTCTTTTGGCAAAAAGTTCCATAATTTCTTGTTCAAGAATTACCTCTAACCCCTCTCAGTTCATACGCTTTGGATGGGTTGATTTCCCCATTCTCCACATGTATTTTTAATTCCACTAAAATATGTTTAAATGTTTCCTTTAATTTATTTAAAGAACAATGGATATGATCAAAGATGGATGGCAAGTTTTTCATAACACATAACAGTTTATATAATATTTCATGCTTAAAACATTGTTAAACTACCAAAGAAGTTAACTAAGCAAATGGGTGACCACGAGAAGCATCCTGGGTCATCAGCACACTACATTCCACTGACCCCGGGCACAATGCCTGGGTCAAATGTGGACACAGGACAGAAGGTGGTCACAGTGCGATTCAATTCTTAGGTGTTAACTGTCACCATAAAAAAGCAGATGCTCACTTCCCACTGGGATTACTGGCCACAGATAAGAGTTATCTTGTCGGTAAGAGGGGCCAGCACATAGAGACAGTTTCCCAAGAGTGAAGCAAGAGAGAAGATAACAGAACTGAGAGATGAAGGAAGAGAGACATCATTTAAATTCCAACCTGAAGGAAACTCGATCTTTGTACTTTGTAAGCCAAACATTTACTCTGTTGCTTAACCCAGGGGAGCTGGGTTTCTATCATTTGCAACCTGACTCATAAGGCCCATCATCATCATCACCACCACAGTTTACCAGGCACTGAACTTGTTCACTGCTAAATTCAGCTAGATTCTCCTCAAAGCACAGTGCCATGATTTGATACCAAAATAATGACATAACACATAATAATGTGATATGATAATGACATAAAGGACTGAAAGCACTTCATAGGCACCTGATTACTTCTTATAAGTTTTATGTAAAGTGGGCAACAGCCACTTTCATTTTGCGAAGGGGGTTAACTAGACTCATTCAGCAGTCCAGGCAAAGACTGGAGTGGCCTGTTCGGCTTAAGCGTGTGAACTTTTAAACTGCTATTAGCAACAGACTATGATAGCACACTGTCCTAACTTGATCTTTCACTTGCTTAAAAGATCAAGTTAAATCTTATAAATTTATTTTGGTTCATAGTACGGATTTTTCTCTAATATGGGAAAATAGTCATTTTTCTCATATCACGTTGAAAGAGATGGTGAGCGTTTTTTGTTGTGTTTTTTTTTTTTTTTTGAATTCGTTGAGTGGGAAAAGACCGCTAGAATGTAATTGTTTATAATCATCTTACACATAAAAGTTGTGGAATACACATAATCTTTGAGAAATATTTATAGACAAGGAAATCAGCTGAAAAGCCACACATTCTCAGTTGTTAAATAAATCTACTCACCTCACTAGCCATTTCAGATGCTCTTTTTGCTCTTTGAATATCAAGAACTTCTGAATTAAGTTCCATTCCTTTCCCTTTTATTTCATTTTCCAAATCTTTCTTATATTCCTTCTGCAAGACAAAAATATTAAAGTTTGAAATGTACTTGGAAACTCTTTAACGTATAGATAGTTTTACACGCTTTCTAGAGACCGTAGAAAAGAGAAACTACTTCTAGAAAGGAATGAACCAGACTCCTGAGCATTCATAGTTCTTATTTCATACAGAAAAATTTTATCTTTTAGAGTGGTATCCAAAATAAGTCTTTTCTCTTTCTTTCCTTCTTTCTTCCAGTATATTTTGGTATCATATTGGTTCCATGCTTTTAAAAAGATGTTTTCCCTTTAAATGGCAAGGACGATCTTAGGAATACATGCTTCTTATTAATTATTTGAAGCACTGCTTTGAAAGCTGTCCATAAAATATGAATCACCAAAAGGACATAGTTGAAAAAGAATGGAAAATTACAAAATCGAAAGCATTGATGTAGGCAAGATTAAAAGAAAAAAAGTTTTTTCATTTTATTCAGAGTCATTAAACCAAATGATTTCCTACAGATTGATAATATATAGTTTGAATTTCACCTATTTTAATATTATATTTTAAATAGATCCAAATGTCTTTACTAATGCATATGTAACTCATGTTTTTGTACTAATGAATTTCCAGTTTTCTTACTAATTGCATTACGAAAACAATAAATATCTTAATCCAATTCAACTAAGTTGCATTTATGATTAACTTGCCAGATGAAACATGAGACTTCCTTTAATGATAAGAAATCATATTCCAGTTAATTCCAGGGTTCATTTCATATTATTTTCTCTTTGTCCAATATAATTAAATTAGCTGGTCCTCTGCTTAATAGCCTATGAGACACTGTAATGACCTGCATGTAATTTTGGAAAGAGCTCTGGTGTCAAATGACCTGGAGGAAAGTCAGAGTTCATTCAATTATTTGGTCATGTGACCCTTCAGAGGACTTTAAGTAACTGAGCCTTGATTCCCACATGGGCACAATGAAAATAAAACTACTTGTTCTACTGATGTTAAAGGGAAATCAGGGGAATCAAATGAAGTATAACATGATACTAGAACACTCTAAACATCAGCATAAATGTACGAACCATAATAAAATAAAAAGTGCAAAGGCAATTTAAAGCTAAATGCTTACACTTAGAAAAGGAAGTTACCATTTCATTAGGTCACTAAGAGTCCCTTTTTAAAATTCGACATCTCTTTAACTTAATTAAGAGATTTTTAATGATACTCTTCTGGGCCTGTTTTCTATCATGAAGTATAAATGCTGTATCAATAAAAAAAAAAATTCACTCAAAAAGAGAAATAAAAGAAAAAAGCAATAGTATTATATTAAAGTTATTTTGGATCTCAAACTAGATCTCACATTGTCATGTGTATGTAAATGAGGAAAAGGGTCCCCTTTTAAAAATTCACATAAAATACTGCATATTTTTTTTAAATGGAAGACAAGAATAGTAGGAAGTTGGCATTTGATTCGCCTTCGACTTCGAAATATTCTATAAGAATGAGAAATGAGAAAAGATAAGGTAGCAAGAGAACTCTTCCATAAATCATATGCCTATTTCAGCCCAATATACATCATAACAGTGAACCACATTAAACGTATCAACGCAGTTACATGGTAAAAGCCAGTTGGCACTTAGTTTTTAAGAAGTTCATGATGATGCACATCTATGTAGGTAATTATACTCATTTATTTCACTTGTTTAAGACCTTTCTTTCAGGACCGATTTCTTTCCGTTCAAACTTCAGGATGAAATGGATTAACACCTTCTTTTAATGTAAGGAGAATCTATTTAAACAAAGAGTTGGAAGAGTTCTAAGTTGCTTTGTAGCTATTTATTTAAAAAAAAAAAAGACAAAAATTTTAATGTGATGGACTTTAAGCATGTTATTGCTAATTGTTAGATGTGAGGACCTTAACGCTCAATAAATTTAATACACTAATTATGAGCTAAATGCACTACTAAATTTGGAGGGAAAACCTGCTGAGAATAAAATAGAAAGTGGACATGAGTTCTTGTGTTCTATCTGCTAAAAACATTATTTTTTTTCCCTACTAAGGACACGAATCACTTATAAATAATGTACCATTTATCTGGACTTTCACACATGATCACCTCATCTCTGATATCAAATCTCATGAGAATGCTACAGGGAAGTTTCAGAAAGGGCTGTGAAAATAAAAATTAAAATTAAAAAACTCTAATGGTAGAGGTCAAAGTGAGAGAAGGAGTAATGGATTAACAACTGAAACTCACTGACTTAGTAGAGAATTGGTAAGTTAATATTGCCAGGGTTATTTCTTTAGTTTTTAGTCTTCTTTTGCAATATTTAGTGATAAATAGCAAGATCATACCTCCTTCAGAAGGTTGGTGATGTACTTTACATGTAAAAATTCTGGAGTTTTGTCTAAATCCAGCGATGACCTTCCTTTAATCTCCTTCTCAAAATCCTCTTTGTAAACTTTCTGTTAAATAAGACAGCATCGTTTTAAATTTAGAAAATATTAGAGACTATTGAAAAAGATGTTAGAACAAGGGTCCCTAAAATAAAATTGATATATATATATAATATATATATATTATATATATATATAATTCTACCACCTCAGAGTCTTCTTATCAACAGGAAAATAACTCCGACTTCATCATAAATTTTAGAATTCAACCAAATAAAAGCAGAATCATCAAGTACCGACATCCTCTGGGAGATCATCCTGACTGAGGCTGCTTAATATCTATGGTCCTTTATTGTCTGATATAGGAGAACCAGTAAAGTGGGCTATGTGATTGGATCACCTGACTGGTTCACTCAAAAGGCAGCCGATCCATCCGCTGGAAGAAAATCAGGCAGCACAGAAGACCATTGAAACCAAAGTAGCATTAACGTTCGCTTTCTCATCATCCCTCTTACGGTCAGTGTTTTGTGAATTTGGGAAAGACCATTTCTAAAATGCAATGGAAGCTGAAGGGTTAGATCTTCCTTCAATAATCTTGTCATTCAAGATACTTCTTGTATGTGTGATATGAATCAAGTTACACTTTGGAGAGAATCTTATCTTGAAGTTGATAAATGGTTCTTTAGGTAAGAGTTCCCACCAAGAAGTGAGAGATGCTGACGGTGGTTGTGAAGGGCTACAACGCACACCCCACCCGCCCCTCTGACACTCAGCCACTGTTCCGCTCCAATTCCCTAAATTCCAGCATTTAAACTACACATTTGAAAATCAACGAAAACACACACTTTATGACTATAAAGACAGTCTCTCTAAACAATGAAAATATCCAACCATGTGAAAATATTCACCAAACAAGGGCCCAGATTTTACCTGCTAAATATTTTATTCACAAAGATAACAAGAAAGAAAGAAAGAAAGAAAGAAAGAAAGAAAGAAAGAAAGAAAGAAAGAAAGAAAGAGAAAGAAAGAAAAGCATAAGATTGTTATGAATACAACATGAAAAGCTATGGCCAGGTTCATTATGTACTTGTTACAGAGACAGGTAACTGTATGAAGAAATTTTCCAAACCATGAGGGAGGATAAGAGAACAGGTTGTCTGTCTCCTCGCCTACGTCTGTGTTACATATGGCTGTTTAACAAATAATCTAGGTATACAGCCAGAGAAAAGGTCAGAATGATGTTCTGTAAATACTAAAACTAACAAAACTAATTATGAAATAGCATTGAGAACATTCTGAATTAAAGGAACTGTAGACACACCAAAGAACAGTATTGAGATGTTCTCCTGTTAGGTAAAATTAACTGAGATAGTATAGTTTATAGGGTAAATCTAGGGCATTTCCAAGCCAAAAAAAAAAGACTCTTTAAAAAAGTGAAATATAAATATATGTGTTTATTTCAGATATTTCACTTCAAAAAGCCCTTATCCTCTAAAAAAAAGTTATTTTACTGACGTAAGTTGTTAAGTAAGTCATTACTTTGATTATAACTAGAAGTGGTCAATATTTAAAAAAAAAAACACTTTAGTCTGCATTTTGTTAGGGGAGGTCTATTTGTAAAACTGAAGACAAAGAACTATTCAAAACCAGATTTAGAGATTTCTAAAAAACATTGATTAAAGCTACATCTAGTATCAGAAGGAAGAGAAAACGGCATAATTGTGGGCTATAAGAAATATATGAGTGGCTTTTCCTGCGATCATCAATACGATCTCAAAAGCTCATGGTCAAGTTTACCTCTTAGGGGTAAGCACCATCTCTAGGCCGGACGGTTCTCTTAGTGTCCGCTTCACAAGTCCCACATGTAAAGACATTTTTCATGTCAAACTTTGTCTAACTAAGATGTTCAGATATTTTATTTTTCTAGCATAAAACTTAAAGGCTAAATTGCATGGAATAAATTGCATAGTATAGCTCTTTATAGTATAAATTTGGTCCAAAGGTATTTCCTATTGGATGATTTCTTTTTCCTTAAGCTCTGCTGAGCAGAAACATAATTGCTGAGCCTAAAAATCTACAAGTCAATGGCTATAATTAAAGGGAAACATGTCTCAGCCTCTGCAAAAGACAACTCCCCCCAGTGACAACACCAGAAATTAGAGCAGCAAAAACTGAAAGCCAATATTAACAAAGGCACACACTTTAAGTGGATTCCACAACATATAATAAACGCGTAACTACAGTTAAACATCAAAGCTGATTTACACCTGGTGTCAAAACAGCCAACCAAAAGCCATGACTGAGTTCATCTCACAGATTTTTTTATTAGTTTTCAACATTTAATTTTCCTTGTCTTCTGTGGGGTCACAGCAATGGTAAAAAACCAAGTGCTAGCTACAGATTTCGAGATCTGCACAAGAAAAGATGGTACATGGAATGCATGGCACTTTTTTCAGTGTCCAGGGCACCTTTAAAGTCCCTGCCATCTGTGCAGTGAAATTTGTACTTGAGGAATCTTTTCTCATGTGAGGGCCCATTGCCAAAAAGAAAAAAAGTCAACTGACTATTTCATGTAAATAAAGACAATTTAGTCTACTTTGCCCCCTGATCCTTTAAGAAGAAAATATCCACATGTTTGGGGGGGCAGGGTTTATTAAGATGATAAAAGACATGAAAAACATAAGTAATTATCTTCTCTTCTCTTGCTTGAAGAAGAAATTAAGCAACCGAGACTATTCAAGAAGCCACAGTAATGTCTGAACACCCTTTCCCTGTGAAGATGAATTATAGCATCTCAACAAACAGCACAATGTTTACAAAATTCCTACGAGAGTTTTATTGTCCAGAAGTTATTGTTTCTCCTTGTTTTGCTGTTGTTATTAGAGAACAGAAAAGATCTTTCCCACTGAGCACATCTGGAGTGAAGCACTGGAGTTACAATCGACTGATACCGCTGACCACTATTTCTGTCTCTTTGAAATAATAACTTGGTTGTACCCAAAGAATTCAGATGTTGACTGCAGACATCTGGTGTCTGGACCCCAAATAAAGTACGAAAAAAGGAAAAAAAAAAAAAACCCAGAACATAAAAATATCTCACTGGGACAGAGTAAAACCAGTATGGGGAGTACAGGGATATGACTTTGCATTATCTTAAGTAGAGAAAAAAAGCGGATAAGTAGAAAAAAATTCTTAATTGATCCCTTCTTCTCGTGACATTTTAAAACTTCCATGTCACTGTTTATTGGTAGGGTGGTGGGAGGGAATCAATTAAATAAGCTAACAGAGAAGAGAATCAGTCATGACTTTGACCAGGTCCTAAAACATTGACATTTGCTGGATACCTAATTTTAGGTAAGACCAGTCTAAGGATAATGTCCACCTAGCATCGTTACCTTGAGAGATTAAATGAGCTGACAAATATAGAGTACCTACTCAGCATGGAGTATTTAATAAATGTTAGTTTTATTGTCATTGGAAAAAAAGTAAATAAGGCAACCAGTTCTTCATTTTCTATTCTTTTTTTTTTTCTATTCATCATAAATTTTACATGAACACAACCCCAAAGTGTCACTTTTATAATCACAGAATGTGAGAGGGACTTTACGGGCTCAACTGGCCTGATACCCACATCTACTAAATGGGAAAAACTGAGGACCAGAGGATCTCAATGGCCCAGATAAGGTGCCTGGGTCTAGAATGCAGATTCCCAGAGCCTTCCCATGCAGGGTTCTCTAAACCCACTAAACATTCTGGACCACTTTCCTCGTTCCTCTCAAATGATAAAAGACCAAATATGCATTAAATGACTGACAAGCCAAACGGACTCACCTCACTCTGCATCTTCTGAGCCTCCTTTGAAGCTTGATATGATGGTGTCTCAACAAATTCAAGCATCGATTTCCCCTTATTTTTCTCGTATTTTTCTTTGTACTTAACCTTCATTGAAAACAGTATAAAAAGCACATAAAGCTCATGAACCTTTATACAAATAGAGCAATGTAAAAGAAATATATCCAAAATTAATCATCCTATTTTCTAAAATCACATTTAGGTTGATCTCTGGGTTCTCTGTGGCAAATGACATACAGACAAAGTATGCAGGCTACAGATACATAGTTTTTTAAGGGATAAAATAATTTAAAGTTACTAAAAAATGTAGTTCTAGAACTTGATTAAAGTATTTAAATAGCTGACATATATAGATTTATATTGTACCTATGGGGTTATATATATGTACACATATGATATACATGTAGAGGGACAGAGAGAGAGACAGAGAGAGACAGAGAGACAGAGAGAGCTCCTTGTTAAACCTTGGAATGTACATCAGTAAGTCAAGAACAAGAGGGAAAACATAGATGTGATTCTCTATCTTTCAAAGGGAGGACAATGTTCTCTGACACTGCTAAATTTTTCCACAGACATTGAGTAAAACATGTAGAACTTTTATGTGATTTCTTTCGGCTTCACTACACATTATTTAATAATGTCGTATTATGAATTCTTTATTTCCATTACGACCAGTCCTTTTCTTACTTCAGTTTAGAAAATGATCAATATTTTCTATATACTGATAACAAAATCTAAAACTATATGTAAACTGTCAGAGTTAACTTTTTAGCAACATACCTTTTTAAATTCAATACATTGAAGTTTTGACCATGATTCATTTCATTAAGGAGTATATTTTTATTAATGGTCTTATATTTAATAATTATTTTTAAAATTGCTTCTTAAATTGTATAATAATAATGATTTTAATGATAATAAAATCCAAAAGAATTTTTTTTTATACTTAGAACTTCATAGTGGCAGAAAATATAACACATTTTAAAATTTGTATTTGTAAGCATAATTTTTTAAATAAATTTATTTATTTAAATTCGTTTTAAGTATACAGTACATTGGTTAGACATCTATACTGTTCATAAAATGATTCCCCTGATTGCTGCCTCCCTCCCCTGGCCCTCCACCTCGCCATCATATTCATGCTGACTGCATTCCCTCTGCCATGCTCCCCATCCCCGTGACCATCTACCAACTACTAATTTGTACTTCTTTAACCCTTCGCCCCATTCTCCCAGCCCCCCATTCTCCCTCCCCTCTGTCTGTCACCAAATTGTCCACTATATTTGTGAGTCTGTTTTTGATTAGTTTGTTCTTTTTGTTCCTTTGATTCTACATGTAAGTGAAATCATGTGGTATTTATCTTTCTCTGTCTGACTAATTTCACTTAGCATAATAACCTATAGGTCCATCCATGTCATTGTAAATGGTAGGATTTCATTTTTTTAATGGCTAATAGTCCATTGTATATATGAACCATAATTTCTTTACCCAATCATCTGTTGCTTCCATATCTTGTAGGCATATTTTTATTTCAAAGAAGGATAATACGTAACCAATGCAAAGTATAAAAACATAAGTATAAAAACATACTATATTAGAATAAATTTTTATGGGAAAAATGAAGTAAAAATAAGAATGCAAAGAGAAAAAAAACATACATTTCCAAACCTTAAAGACAAGCTGGTTTGTGTATTTTTAAATAAATGAGGGTGGGTATCAAATCATTAAGGAATGCATATTTCACGAGGTGTATTTAAAAGAGTGATATAAAATTTAATAGATGCTGGCATGACATCTTTTGCAACTATTGTAACTCAGAATAAAAAAAATTATTGATATCAACTTTAAAGTGTGCAAGGGCGTAAATAGAATTTCGTAATGCAGCATACACTGGTGAGATAATTTTCCTGTTTCAGTAACACTTATAATTGAATGGAGAATTTAATACGCTTTGTGCCTTGAAAACTAATTCCACAGCTAAAAACGTATACTACAAATGTACACAAATCAGTACACTCTAAAAATTGAAATCATCATGACATCTGATCATTTAATTAATTCACATATTTGAAGTTCTGAATTGTGTGAAGTTACTGTTATGTTATAAAATGCCTTGACATTGAAATACGGTTCATGCTTCACCAACTCAATACATCCAGAAGAAACAGCGTTTGAGCTTTTGGGCAGCGCCGTTCGCGTTCTCGGGTGGACGCATGCGTCTTTCAGCAGCTGCACCTGAGCGGGTCCAGGCAGGCCCGGCGCGTACCTGGCTCTGGAGTTTGGCATTGTCTTTGTGGTGCAGGTGTTCTGCAGCGTCCGCATCGAAATGATACATTCCTTTATTTTCCTCAAAAAGCTTTCTATACTCTCGCTAAAACAGAGAACACAAAGAGAAATTCAGAATAAAAGAGGCTGATGAGGGCAACTAAGAAACTGAAAAACGCAAGCCAACGAGAGCTGTGAAGCGGCTACGGAGTCCCCATCCGCAGTTATTTCCAGACACTGAGATAAACCGACAGCACCACCCAGACCAGCTTTCAGTGGTCAGTGGGAACAGCATACGACACAGTCTCGTGAGAAGCAGAGGACAACTAGCTGTAAACACAAGGTCAAAGTCATGGCATGGGGGAGTGGCAGCGGAAAAGCCAGTGACAGGGACTCGAGTGAACAGGCAGGTGGGCAAAACAGAAGCCATCCGCCCTTCCCTTGTCCTAAACCAGGAATGCGTGGACCTGCCTCTTCGAGAGACGAACAGAGGAAAGCAAGGCTAGAGGCAGAAGGACGAAAAAGCCATATGCGAGAGCTCAGCCAGGAGGAAGATCGGTGGTGAGAGAAAAGTGAGAAATGGTTCGACTCATTTTCCTCAAAGGAGAAGGTAAGAGGCGCCCAGAAGAGAATCGAGGAATTTGGGTACAGTTGGTTGAATTTTTAAGGTAAGAAATTGGATAAAGACAACTGCTTAGACATACAGACCAAAAAAAAAGGGGGAGGTGGGCAGGGATCTGGAAGAGACCAGAATGGTAAGGATGCCAAACCAAATTTGGCAACTGTAGCACTCACAGAAGCCCCAGTAATACAGAAATTGCTTCATAATTTCTATCATTAGAGATGGGACACCTACTCTGCCCTATTTGAGGAAGACTTTTAGAGGTAAATGGTAACTCACTCTCAAGACTCAACGCTACAGAGACTTAGGCTGAAGTTGGTTGCTCATTAGGCAATGAGGATTTCAGTGACAAGGGCAATTTTGTGGACAGTGAGGGAGAGGGAAGCAGCAATCGAAAGGGAGCAGAAAAGATCTGCCCATCACAAAATTGACCTCGGGTCTTAGCAGATTCTCCAGCCGTCTGGGCGTGAACCAGGAAGAAGGCCCAGGGTCAGGGATGGGAGGGGTGAAGGGTACACATGAGAAAGGCTGTTCCAATGGGATACAGCCCTGGTCCCAGAGGTGCCTTCAGGCAATTAGGACACTAAGGTGTGTCCCCCAAAACTCTAACTACAATAAAGTGAGAGAGAAAAAGCCCCAGGAAGCTTATGAAAATATTCACATAGCACAGTTCGACTAAAAGAACAAGTTCTGAATTTTGGCTCTTCTGCTAATTAAATCATCATCATCATCATCATCATCATCATCTCAAAATACTTAGAGATTTTATCATTTGATTAGAAGTTATTTTATAATATATATAATTTATAATGTATGCTTATAAAATATTATGAACTAAATGTAACAAGCTAAAACATATGCCGTACGGAGTTAAAATCCAGAACTAATAAAGCCTAGGATATTATGTTTGGATATACACTAAGAAAAGTTCAATAAATACTGTCCCGAAGGCAATGATCTATTTTAGTTACAGAGAGTTTCAGAAACTCTTATTTTTAAAAAAGTTAAAATAAGATAAACAAAACCTATTCGAACTAAGATCTGCAAAAGAATTTTTAATACTTGCTGTTCCTTATAGAATAGTCTCTGCTGCCTCCTAGTGGGAGTTACTGACAGTAACACAAATATATGTATATATATTTTTTAAATTTATGAAAAGTTATAAAAGAAACTGAAAGCTAGTAGAGCTCTATTTTCCAGGTGAAAATGTTCCCTCAAAAATTTAATTAGTATGGCTGTACAAACTCATAAGCAGTAATTTCTCTATAAAAAAATTATGATTTATACCAAAGAGATTTAGAAGTCTTTAAAAACAGCCATTTATAACAAACTGACAACTAATTTGGGCTGAATGTCTTTTTATTAAGCATTCTTTCAGTCAATGTTTTAATAAAATTAAATTGCCTTTATAAATCAACAAAATTCCAATTCTCATTACATTAAAATTTAACAGAAAACAATGCTAATATATAATCAGTTTGAGCCAATGTAGTATCATGAAACTTTAATACCTCAGAGTAACACATTTATTGAATCTCAAACTTTCTCTTCCACAAAGGAATCATTAAGTCACAATCTTTCTATGGGGCAAAATGTTTATAATATAGGCGAAAGTACCACTGGAACAAAGATTTAAACTTTATAAATGGTATATGAAATAAAGGTAATATAGGAGACTTTGGTGAGTTTCCTCTGTTGAAGAGATGCTAGAAATAATCTATATTAAACTATAATTTTTTCACCATTATTATAAAACAAAGGTCAATATTCTTGAAAACAAATATTGCCTTTGAGTGGCATGAATTCTTCCACCTACCGAATTTTTTAATTCCCACCATGATATTTTTATTGTATTATTTACATGTGAACTCTCACGTCCTACAGAAAGTTAACCCAAGTGTGGATGAAGAATGATACTCAAAGGCAAAATGCCAGCCAGCGCAAGGATCAAAACCGGATGCCTACGATTGAATGTGGAGAAAGCAGCTCGGAGAACGAATACACATGGATGTTAGAAGCACACCTATGAGTCATGGAGGCAAACACGGAGCTGAAACTGAGCCACGCAGGGGAGAGAGGGGTGCGCGTGGAGCTGCAGGGTGAGCTCCGGAACTGCGGGACAACGTGAACGACGCACCCGGGGACTGTCTGCCTCTGGGCCTGACAGTTCTCTAACTTCCATTCTCTGCTCAACGGATTGGACAGAATGATGATCGGTTTTTCCTGCAAGGTCCGGTGATTTAAAACATTGATTAATTAAGAAAATCTCTATGAGTATGAATTACTTATATGCATAATGCTTTGCAAGAAGGATGACAGCGGTGGTGGTGGTGGAGCAACGAGGATTATGACATTATAAACTGAAGTTTCAATACATCAAAGACCAGGGTACACGTCGAAGCTATGACTCATTATATAATAGTTTGGGAACCAGGTTTTACCTACAGGTTTGTTTGTTTGTTTGTTTGTTTTTAAATCCCTGACT
Organism: Rousettus aegyptiacus; assembly: GCF_014176215.1. Taxonomy (NCBI): domain Eukaryota; kingdom Metazoa; phylum Chordata; class Mammalia; order Chiroptera; family Pteropodidae; genus Rousettus; species Rousettus aegyptiacus. Next base: position 86,949,295 of record NW_023416285.1, on the reverse strand, counting down.
AAGGGCACATCTCCTGAAGACAGCTCTTTGTACTTTTCCACATCCCTTGCCCAGCACATTTTCTCATCTGATCTGTACCTGGCCCAAAGCAGGTAGTCAAAAAATATGGATAATTTTGAGTGAGCAAGCGAGTAATTATTAAAATAGGCAAAGAAATACATGAGGTCAGGTTATGGTTGCTCATCACCATGGGGCATCCTGAGATGTAGGAAATGGGAGGCTCAGGTGAGCCGGGTCATCAGTTATGAGAGTCGGTGACATCCCTAAGTGTCTGAAACAGTATGCAGAAGCCGAGTTTGATGGAATGACCACTTGGGAGGGTACCCAGATATTTTCATCAGGAGATGAAGAAATCACCCTCCCCTCCTGGCTGCACTGGGGAAAACAAAACAAAACAAAACAAACAAACAAACAAACAAACAAAAACCAAAGCAAAACAGGAATCTTCACAAAACGAAAAGCACTGTCTCAACAGAAACATCTTTAGAATTTATTTAAAGAGAAAATACAAATTAGACTAAGACTTTTTTTTTTTTTATGTTACTGAGGCTTAGTAAGTACCAGATACTCTGGCCTGCATAAAATAAAAAGGTGTCTGACTTAAGAGTCTGACTTTTAAGTGGCTTCAATCGAATACGGACAGAAGAAAAGGGAAGAAAAAAGACAGGAAGAACACTTGTCCAAACACTTTGAAGTGTAGTTGTTCAACGAGAAAGTTTGCCTTCAAGAGATACTAAAGAGTTGGGGGAAAAAACAAAAAACTTTGTAAGGCAACAGCGTTGGTGGGATGTAAGCAAGCCGATTACTACTTCTCAGTGAGTTAGTTATTCAAGGAGCAGCAATGCCCAGGCACACCCAAGGAAGCAGGTGCGCTCATGATGAGCACTGCGGGCACATCGGCTCCAGGGAACCAGGGGACATCTACAGCTGCCATCAAACAACCCACTTACACCGCTGAGCATTTTGCTGACTTTCAAAGCATGGTCTAAAAACAAAGTTGGGAGATCTGAAACCGGATCATGGATGTACTGAATGTCTTTCTTGTACTTCACCTATGAAAATAACATGGAACAAAATACGATCTAGGAGAAGAAAATATTACACTTTTGCATTATTGCCAGTATCATGTTTAACACGTTACAAAGTACTAGTCAGTCAGAAATTGACAGATGAATTTGCAAGTAGCCACTAGATGGTGCTCATTTACTACTGAATGAGTAAAAAAAAAAGTTCGTTCTAGGGATCTGGAAATATTTTGATACTTTTTGGATTGTTTACATATTCAGAAAGGGTGATTAAACAGAATCAAGTAATTTTAACAGAAATTCTGCTTTGAAAATCTAAAAGAAATTTCCACTTTATTCTTTAGAAATTACTGCCATATTTCAATTATGCTTTGTGGCAATTTTAAGGCTTATTCATGATATTGACATATAGTCTTTTCTTTTTTTTTACCAACTGCTTTGGAAATATATCGGTAATCATAATAATTAAATATTAATAATATAAAATATATTGAATACTTGCTGATGCCAAATACTTTCCTAAATACTTGATGATTTAATTTCCACACCCCTAGAAGGTAGGAACTTTAAGCATCTTTATTTTACAGATGAGGAAACTGAGCACAGAAAGACGAAGATATAATATTAAGGAGGGAGTAGGCACTGTGGTCTAGGTTCCTTTAAGTGTATTCCAACTCAATTTACTTTACGTTTTTCCCACACACAAAAACAAAAAAGAAAAGTCATTCTGATATTCCCAGTGGTCCTAAAGGACAGAAACACCCATCTCAGTTGCTGGTAACAAACAAAAGTTGGTTAATGTACTTTCTATAAACATTAATGAAAATAAGATCTACTACGTCCCAAGGATCTGACGGGAGTTGAAAGGTTTAAACGATCTAACTAAGCAGCAGTGCTACAGTAATTCATCTTAACCCTTGAAAAGGTTCTCTATACAACCTGCAGCTACAGCAAAGTGATCGATTTTCCTCCATGTTTCTGTTTTGATATTCTGTCTAATTTCAATGAAAGTTTAAGGCATTTTTCCTGTTAATTGAAACTTGATTATTTTTTTAAAAAATGAAAACAAATCTTGTGAATAGTTCACAGCATTTACATGATAAATAAGAATGAAATTGTAAGCCATTACAACTTCTGAAAATTTCTTTACGATAAGCTACCATGTACCAGGTAGCACTTTACAATAAGTGCTATTTCATGGGCACAATTACGAGTTAACTGCCGTCATAACCACTAATTTATCATACTATACACGATCTTTCTGCAAAACTCTGTAATCTATTTCTACTCTCAATTAGATATAATAGTTTTATTAGCAATACAATTCCTACTTATCAACTAAGTAGTAGTAATCAGTAACATTAATAGCAAATTACAATGATACATTTTTCTCAAAGCTTCAGGAAAATATGCTTCAATGTTTTCAACTAAAATTGCTTGGAAATTACATGATTCTCTTTAAGTATCACTGGTTCCAAAACAATCAATTCAGAGAAAACAAGAATCAAAAAATATCAAAAATAATTTCTATGAATTACAAGTCACGAGACACAAAGTAACTTACATCACTGGCCAGTTCAGTGGCAATCTGACTTTGCCGAAAAGAAACACTTTCAAGGGGATTGTAATGATGTTTCTTATCCTTCATTTCATTATCAAATTTTTCTTTGTATTTAATCTGCCATAAAAGAAAAAAAAAACAGGATAAATTAAATAGCACATTTGTTTTTAAGCTTTCAAAATAATATTTGATTTTTCATTAGATCAGATAAAACCTACCTTAAAAATGAATGATAGCAAAGTTTAAATTCCTGATACTTTCTTCCATATAAAGCTTAATTAGGCATAAATTTCTTATTTTTTTTTTAAAAAAACCTCTGCTTGAACATTGATCATAAATGCAATTAGGCATGAACTCAAATCCTATTAACAAGAATTATGCACTAAATTCTCAGGATTTTTAAATGTCACTTTTCATTTCTGCATTCTTATAATCTGCGATCAATTAGAAATTTAGACCATAAATGAATTAAGTCTTACTTACCATACTTAGAAAAGGGATGCTAAGCCCCAGAACTTGAATATGAATTTTCCTGAGGGAATGATTCCAAATATAGGACATGGTTTGTAGCGGTTTTTCTTATCATTTCCCATTTGTTCAAAAATTCATTTCCAAGAACTATGTTTTCTGAAATGTCCTGGGTCTAATTAATGTCATTTTTTATTCCTCTGCTTTTACTCTATGTTTGTATTCAGCAGCAAAACTATTTCTAATATTCACTCTAAATTATTTTTCTCTTTTCTTAAGTAGCCTGAGAGCCACTAGAGAAACCATTATCAAGTTATCCTGCAGAACTGTATTTTTCTCCATGGATAGAGAAATATGGGAATGCATATTATTATAATTAACTGGAATATAGGTGTAAGTCCTTTTCCAAACAAAAATTGCCTACTCAGATCTCACATTCACTTTGATTCCTGTAACCAGGAAAGGATTCACAGACATTTAAACCAAAAGTAAGCTGTTTTGTTCTCTTATAATATTTTTACACTATATAATATTTACAATATTTTGGTTTCTTACAACATTGTCATATTGCACCTTTAGTCATACAACTTAAGGCTGTTCCTTGAAGAGGTTTTTATTACAAAGTAAATTAGGGATGGCCAGTTTAATCACGTGTAGATTGCGGGATGGTCTCCCTCTGGGGCCTGTATCTAGAATGTATGGGAGAAAGCGAGTGACCAACCTTAGTGGGAACACAGTTGGAAAATATTTCAACATGGCTTTCAGGAAATATTTTCTGTCATGGTTCCTCCTGCTCATAATAACTTTCTGACATTCGCATTGCTTCATAAATTCAGACAAAAACTCCTTTATTCTAATTAATTGGTAAGGCCTCTCAAAAACAAGAAAAACTCTGACTTTTAAGAGTTCTTTTCTGTCTTGAAATCATCAATGGAATACATTTAGATTTCATTCACTATTTTCCACTGTCTCTGGCACCAAAGCAAAGGTTCTCCCTACCTGGTTGACCCCTAAACACACTCTCTACACCCTTCTGCTTGGGTACTTGTCGCGATATTTTAATCAGTGCTTTTGCCTCTCTCTAGGTTTTTCATGTCTACAGGGTATTCGCTCAATAAGTGGACTCTCTTAACTGACCTCCACTTGAATGGCACTCTTGACTCAGCCAGACTCACAAACACTCTGCACTTACTGGGTAAAACATTCTGTCTGAAAGCGCGGGCCCCTGAACACCCTCCCAGCTGGTAGCTGTTTAGCTCACTGACCAATCCCGCTATGTAATTTGGGCTCGCATCAAGCTTTCTTTCAGCCATTCGCATTCTCCAAGCCGGGGCACCATGACTGTCTCAGGTACACACTAGCTAAAAGGCAAATATAAGATCCTTACACAAAGAGAACTCATTGTACGGCCCTTGCACAATGGCGCCTGGGACACTCAGCGGGTATTACCTGGAAATTAACCTGACAAATTCCCATCCGTCATTACATCTGGCACTTGCCCTTCCTGGGTAAAGGAATATTCCTGAAATAGCAATAATCAATCCACGTTGTAATGATTCTTTCCTTCCTCTGTTCATTCAACATTGAGCCTGTGCTGACTTCCTACTACGAGGTAGCATGAGTTCCTCCCTGAGGCTGGGAATACTGACATGACCCAGACACACTCTGTCAAGTCTAGAGTCAATAATCTCTTGCAAAAGCAAATTTGATTGAATCGCGCTCATACTTAAGAGTGGTTTTGTTACAAGTTAGCTCCAGCACTTCTGATGCCATTAGGTACATTGTATGCTTGCTAAGAGTCAACTGAGTTTGTCCCTAATCCTGTTTATGCTAGTCGTATTTATTATCATTATAACATTTAATTTAGTATGTCAAACACTAGTAAATTTACTGTAAAAAATCAGTTATTATTTCTACAAGACCTACGTTATTTCTATGAAAGATTTCAGGAGGACGATTCCCTAAAAAACTATTGTCAATTTAAGGGTAGTCAAGACAACCAGAAGAGTCAGGGACAGGGGATACAAATAATCTAGAAGGTACTAGAACTTGGATACAATAACAACATATCTTTAACAAAATGTCTTTCAAAATGCAAATCATAGACAATGCAGTGTGAGTATAGCTTGCAAGAAAAATAACACAAAACTCCAAACCGAAGATTCATTTGTAAAGAAAGATTTGTCACTACATCAAAAAGTTGTTAAATAAATGAACACATAAGTGTTTTGTGTTAAAATAGCTTTCTAATAGATCTTAATGAGAATTTTATTTTTGAAGATTTCTACCAGTGTTTTGCATTGGGCTATATACCTTAAAATTTGAATTTTAAAATGCTGTCTAACCTTTCCAGGTTATTTCTGTAGTGTGAGATTAATTATTTAAAATATACCTGTCATTCATATCCTTTTAATGAATGAAATAATAAGCAAAGTGTTGTGAAATTTATTCTGACCTGCAGTATTCTGCATGATTTGATTTGAAAGTGCCTATGGAAGAAAATCCCAAGAATTTCTCTTATTAACCGCTAAGTAAAATAACCGCATTATATTAAAAATATATATACATTTATCAGACACTGACACCCAACTGTCCCATACCTGCTTCTGAAAGGTTTGCACATAAGAAAATAGCCAAATGGCTTAAATGGTTCCCACTGTTCACCTCCTGACTGAGTCACTCACAAACTACATATATACACCCAACATTCGATCTTATTTTCAGCCCACAGTTCCCACATCCGAGTGTCTATCTCCCCGTGTACACTCACATTGCTTAAGGGGCCAAGGCAATGCTTTCTTATGATGATAACTGATAACCAAGGAATAAAAGATCTCCCTTCCAGTTGTAAAGCCATTTAAGAAAGATAGGTGTTGGGTGGCTTGGCTATGTGATCTTAAGACACAATGTTACCTCTTATACCTAACTCAATTATTTTGGGGAAAAAACAAAAAGCTACTTATATCTATGACTGATTTCATTTACATTATGAATCTCATATATAATAATCTTGATGTCTATCTGCCAACTTTTTTAAAAAAATAATCAGATAGATGTAGAAGATCGAACTCCTGAAAGTTTTAAAAAGAATCTTAACAGACTTAGCAGGACTTTGAGAGGCCCAGTGTTTTTGGAGAAAACACTGGAACTGTTGAACTACAATAATATAAGTTAAACTAGTTCCTCCGAACTGCATCTGGACAAGGTGGTGTTCCAATGGTCTGAAGCTGGACCCCTAAAGCAAGGGGTTCACAGTGTTCACCATGAGTGGTGCCAGGCTTCACGACAGCGCCAATGTCTCAGACTCACAAAGAGCCAAAAAAGGTAGAGAAAAGCAGACCCTGAACAAAAGCTTTTCATCATAGCCACAGAAACAAATGTTAGGAAGGAAATGGAAAATTTTACGCGTGCCTTAGTGATCAGTGAAAATGAAAGTAAACAAATAACATAATGCCACATATCTGTAGGCATCAATTTCTTCCAATTTTGGCTAGATCTGAACTAAACGCTGTGGAGCAAGAGTATAAACAGATTTTCATGTAGAACTCGTCATAAAAGTGAGAATAGTTTTATCTCTGCCTTCATTTTCACAGTAAAACAATATCTTACCGACTTTGCACCAAGTGTGGATGATCTAGAGAAATTTGTTTAATTGGTCTATATATATATATATTTATTGAAAGATTAATCTGCCATTCTGTAATGGTGAATTAAATGTATATAAACCCTGTCCCCACGGAACCCATTATGTGGTAAGTGAAGTGGTTATTTAAAACACACATATACATATATATGACTCTTAAAAACTGTGTTAAGAACTATAAAGAAAAAGAACGGAGAGAGTGTTACAGTTGTCAGGTCAAGGGCATGACATTTAAGCCAACACTTGGGTGTAAGAAGGCCGGCAGACACAGTGCTTATCGAGAGTGAGACATTCCCCAAACCAATTAATACCCTTTATGTTAAAAAAAAAAATTCTTATTAAATTTTAGCAGCAATCTAAAATGTAATTTTTAGGCTTAAAGCCTATTCTTATCAACATGGCAAATGTGATTTTAGAACAAATTATAATTATTATAAATACAAAATTTTGTCTTGATATTATGAAACTGAAGAATTTCATTCATCATGTAGATAAATCCCAAGTAACAAATCAAGATGATATATGAATATGTTAACAAATTAATTGCTCTTAGAATTTTTTAAGATGATGACTCCAACAGTGACTACACGTACAGCTGAGATACTTGTAAACACACAACTCTTTTTCTGCTAGCATGTGAGATTTATTTTTATTTATTTATTTATTTTACTGATTTCCTTTTAATTATTTGACCACAATTTTAAGTGTCTCCCTATGTTTTAAAAAAAGGCAACTTTATAACTATGGAAGCAAAGCTATCACATATAGGAAGTGTTTGGATGTGTTTCCATTACCTTTTTCTGGGTTCAGTCCCACAGAGCTCACTTTACAGGTAAAATGGGAGAATTCGTCTGCCCACTTGCTTGCTCGTTCTCATCTTTGCATCAGGCAGGTCTTAGTCCCTGCCGTGCGCGCTGGCCTCATCACTGCCTTCTCTCTCACATCCTTCTGGCGCTATGATGCTCTTTCCTTCCTTTCCCCACTTTCTCTGCTTATTGCTTTCCTAAATCATTTCCCCCTTATGTATTTGCTTGCCTTTGAGGGATCCTGTATTCACGACCTGCCATTAGTGTAAGAGCAAGAGCGTACATGATCTTCAAAGCTGTCAATGAAAATGAGAACTAGACAATCGGCCCTCGTTCTAGTGAATACACCTAAAAAGAAAGGCAAATGGAGCATCCTGAGTTCACTCCAGAACTCCTACATATTCATCTTCCCAGTTTCCCTTTTTTCTGAAGAGTTTATATTCTATAAGCTCAATAAGAATATCATGAAAAAGGAAAAAGGATGGGTATGACTTGCAAATTACAATTTGCTTAAGTATCTGATCATTTGGTGGCTAATGATTTTTTTTTTTTATCTGCCTAAAAACCCATGTAGAGATCAAATGGTAAGATTTTTGGTGACTGAATTTGAAACATGAATATAAAAGCTCAAATACCAAAACTTTTTCTAAGGACTTTGAAATAAGATTATAAAGGAGGGAACTTAAGACCGGCCTCTAAGAGCCAGTGTTGTTCTTCCTGCTTCATTCTGCATGTGAATTCGTGTCAAAATGCAGAGTGGAGTGCTATTCTGAATACCTACTGTAAAACTATTCCTATGAAAGTATGTAGTGTCTCTATGGGCCAGCGTTTTCAGTGGGTTTTACTCACAGTGACTCATTTAACCCTCACAACCCTAAAAAGTTGGTATTGCCATATGGCAATAGGACAGAGCATATGGCAAAAATAAGCCATTTGTCCAAAGTCATTCAATTAGCAGAACCAGGAGTTTAACTCAAACAGTCTGATTCTAGAGCCCATTTTCTTCACTACTCCACCAAACCATAATGCTTTTCTAGAGTCTTCTGCATCTCCTATACAATTGAGGGAGTCAATCTTTGCCCCCAGAAAGGGCTGAAATCGTAAGAGGTCAGATAGTTATGCCGGAAATCTTAAAGCGATGCCAGAACGGTTGCCAAGTATGTGGCAATATACCCCGGCTCTCTGACAGGCGTTACTGGAAATGAGAAAAGCCTGGAGTCGCGGCCCTTTTTGTCCCTTGATAAGAATGTCACCCAGATGAGTCCTCGATTTCTTAGCCCATCAGCCGCTTCCTGAGTCTCAAAGTTGTTTTATAAGTGAAAGTGTCTTATAAACTGTAAAACTATTATTGTGAGACAAAACAAAGTAAAACAATCTATTCGGGCGTCTCTCATTCATTCCTTCTCTCTGCCTCGTTTTCACCCCCGTGGCCAGCAAGTCCTTTCGGCTTTTAGTTCCTCTAGGTGTGGATATCACAGGAACATTATCAGCCGGCCTCTGGGTTTTTCGCCTCTTGGGAGGCCAGCCTTTCCTGCAGTGTTGCCATATTAACCCTCCTTGAATAGTCCTTTCTTCACAATGCTTCTAAATCTGTGCTAATGCGTTTCTTACCTGAAAGTAGAGGCTACTTGAGAGAAAATGGTCAGAAACAGTACTGATGGCTCCTTTTCTGAATTTGACTCTAAAAAGCTCCATTATTACATTCCAAAATCACTTCCCTTTTTCTTTTACAGAATACATTACTCCTAAACTGCTCTCTAAATGTGGCCTATAGTCCAAATGAAGATAACACTGACCCATTTATTATCACACAGCATCTTAACTCCTCCCAGTTTCCCACGTGTGTTTATGACCCGCATCTCTTTGCTAGGTCATCTGCCCCTACTGTCGGACCTCTCTCCTCTGTCATGCATGGTCCTAATCTTTGGGATCTTTCTCTGAGCAGAGCTTTCTCTCCCTTTAAGTCCAACTTAGCTCAAATCTACCTCCTACACAAACCTTTCTAACTACTCCACCGTCGCCGATGCCCTTCTCCACACTCACAGAAAGGGATAGGTATAAATAATAGTTCGTTTTTACTTTTTTGGCATTTCTTTTTCTACAAATAAATTTGAGCATCTTTTTCCATGTTTACTAGTTTTTTATATTTGCTCTTCTGTGAACTGTCTGTTCACCTCCTTTGAAGACCACTGATCTTTTTCTATGTTAAAGAGCTATTCTCAGAAAGAAATCTAACTATGCGAGGTGAATGCACAGTGTAAATATATATATGCCTTGCTGTTAAGGTGTATAGCTGAAACTTACTGGAATTCGTTAACCAATGCCACCATAAAAAATATTAAATAAATAAATAAATAATGAAATAAAGAGCTATTCTCAGACACTCCCTTCTCCTTTTAAAGTCTAACTTATTTAATTTAGTTAAATCACTTAATTTTATTTGTACATTTTAAAAGCCTGTTTGGATCCTAACAGGAATTGCATGAGCTTCTAAAAATTAATTTTGGAAGAACCGACATTTTAAAAATATCGAGTATTGAGACTCCCAAGAGAATATTTATTTGTTCAGATAGCATTTTATTTTTTTCAGTTAGATTTTTAGTTTTTCTCATTTACATTTTTTCCTTTCTGAATTAAGACATTTGCAACTTGAGAATGAATATTTCAAAGCTGAAAACACTGTAAATGTATGAAACTTACGGTTTGATATCATTATTGACTTGGCAAATGTTATCTTTTTCTATTGAAAGAGTTTACATTTTCACACAGTCAAGCATACCTAACTATTCTTTCATAGCTTCTGAATCTCTGTTCTCATTTAAAAACAGTTCTGTTGTTCCTATTTGGTATATATAGTCTCCTGGATTTTCTTTTTTAGGTTTTTAAATGATTTTATTATTTACATTCACATATTTAATCCATCTGGAATTCATTTTTTATATGGTTTAAGATTCAGGTCCAATTTTATTTTTACCCTGATAGATGACCAGTTATGTCAGCACCATTTATTAACTAATCAGACTTTTTCCCACTGACTTGAACCAACACTTTCATCATATATTAAATTCTTATTCATACTGGAATCTATTTCAGGACTCCCTATTCCATCCTACTGATTATTTTATCTTTTACTATACCAATCCCATATTGATTTAATTCCAGTGGTTTTATATTATGTTATGGTAACTCATAATTTAAGTTCCCCTTTACTGATCTTCATTTTCATACTTTTAAAGGCTATTCTCAGGCATTTCCTTTCCATTCAAATGCTAAGATCATTTTATCCATACTTTAAAAAGAAAAAAAAAAACCCTGTTGGAATCTAATCGAAATTGCATGACATTTATATATTAATTTGGGGAGAACTGAAATTTTTATCTGTTGAGAACTTCAACCAAAAATACAGCATGTCTTTATAGTTTTTCAAGTCTTGTTTTATGTTCTTCAATAACATTTCAAAGCTTATTTATTCTCATCACTTTTCTAGCTCATGATTAAAGCATTTAAAAAAGAAGAAAATTAGTATTTTTTTACTAAATTAAAATTTGCATGTATGTGTATCTGTGTGTGTGTGTACATGTAGACAGACAGACAGAAATCTTATTATCTGGTATAACTATTGCTAAGTAATAGAAATCCTGGGAAATATGACAATATAGCTAGACTCATCAGAAAAGGTTAGGATTTGAGCCAAGAGAAAAGAAAACTCTGTTTTATACTTAAATTAGACTTATTTTTTCCCTTGCTGGAATTTATAATTATTGTAATCCTATCTGAAATGGTTTCAGAAACATATCTTTGTATAATCTTGCGATTAATGATATCATCTAAAATGAAATACTTTTCTGTGTTAAGAGGAACAAAATCTCTGAATAAAATCATTATAGAATCATCGCTAGAGTCTTACTTGACTAGAAAGTTTAGAAGCTTCCACTGCATGTTCAAAATCTGGTCTTCCAATTACAGCAGGCTCTTTATCCATCACTCCTTGTCCTTTCTTGTACTCTGCCTAAAATGAATAAATAAGAAAATGTTACATCTTTCCACTTTCCAATGAAGAATTACATTGGCATTAGCCAAAATAAAACATAAAGACCCTCAGTCTGTAAAAAATACTCCTTTCAACTTACTAAACCCTGGAATGTTGACCACTAAAGTGAGAATTGATTTCATAGTCTGGTTATTTAAATAAACTTAATTTTTTTTGTAGTAACATAATTACTAATTTTAAGTCATAGATCCAGTCATCATCTTCATTAGGTTTGTAAACATTAAAAAAAAAAATAGGGGACATTTCTGGGTAATTGAGACGTTGCGTGCTGCATACAGATGGCTCTCATGGCCTTGTTTAATCTCGGAAACTGATCTAACCCTGTTAGATTAACACACCGCTGAATTTAGGAAATACTTATTTATTTTTAAGGTGATGAAAGCTCATGTTGTTCAACTATTTGGATCAAGTTAAGTCATTACTTTTAACCAGGGTTTTAGGTGTGTTCAAGTAAAACAGTATTAGCCAAGGAGGATGCCTTAGGGAAGATAAGAAACTGCCTTGATGTGTAGGACATACACAAGGGTAAATGTTGGCAGAAGAGAATCTGCACAATTAACAGCAACAAGGCAAGAACAAGGCCAAATGAAGCCCTCTGGTGAAGTAAGAGATAAAATGGGACCAGATGACTGAGAACCTTGACTTTCGAGCTGAGACATTTGACTGTTATCTTATACCCAAACAGTACTTATTGCTCTAAAGGTATGATAATACTAGCCATAGTCAAGTTAAGTTTGGGTAGCTTCTACAGATATCCGAATAATTTACACAGTCAAATGGATAACTCAGAAAAAAACCGAGATGTCATTAATGTGGATTGATTAATTTTATTCATTAAATGAACTACCCAACGACCCAAGCCATGCTTTGTCTCCTGCAAAAATAAGAGATCATTTCTGCTCAAGATAAGAAAGTGAGATTACATTGCTTATGATCTTGGAGATCTGCGTTGCCATCTTAATGTCTGGTCTGTCGAGCTTCGCATTATACACGTGGGTGTCCTGCAGATCTTTTCTATAAGAAATCTGAACAATGAGACAATTTTGATTGAAAAAAGAAATTAATGATTTCATATTACTACTAGTCTTAATGTTCATAATATTATTTTTCCTTGCCTTAATCACCTTAGAGAGCCCAGTGACCACATAGTTTTTCTAAAAATTTTTATGCACGATATTTATTTGGATATAGTCTCTTTTTACTATACCCATGCCTCACTGACATTATAACACATGAACTGAGTTTATACAACATAAGAAATATGAGCCCAAGACCTTGGCACAAAATTAGTCTTATAGGAGTTTACATATACCATCCTCATAAGCGGGTCACAGTATAGAAGTGTGTATGCACACATTCATTCACACAGCATCCTCATAAAGGGCTTTAACATGCCCATCGCAGTCTCTACCCCCAGTGGATGCAGGATAAGCCCCAGTGCGTGAATACAGAAAATCACTTCCGGGGGTTAGTGTATGCGAAGATATATAACTCTCCAGCTCTCACTGCCCCCATCACACCCTTCTCTCCTTTTTCTGACCGGACTCTCCAAATGCTGAGAATGTCTGAGAAGCCCAGTCATGGGTACCAATAGTTTTATTATCCAGTATGTGTCATTGCAATGACTTGATCCTCCCAAAATAAAAGCAATTACATTAAGGAATATTTATCTCCCAAATGCACACTAGATACAATCAAATCAAAGTGTGGAAAATAAAGACTTAATACACACACACACACACACACTATATATATATATATAAATATATATATATTTTTATATATATATATATTTTCAAAATGTACTTTAGGTGACAGTAGTCATCTAGATTAACTCGACTGACAAATGGGATGAGAAATCAGATGATCTACTTCTCTATTTCTTGAGATCATTCATGGGTTTAAAGAAAATTTCCCAGAAGCAATTCTATTATGTAATGGCACCAAGGGCTGGTCAACTTTTCCATTCTATTCTATTCTATTAAAGTTACAATGCAAAGGATATGGAAACTGTTTCAAAAATGACACCATCTTTATTCTCTCAAGGCACAGAAAGATGGAACCCACAACAAATATTTCTAATACTGCCTGCAAATGTCCTGCCATAGCATCATCTGGTTTACTTATTTAAAATTTAGATTTCTGAGGTCTATCCCACCCCTCTGGAATGGAATTTCAGTAAACAGGCCCTAGAATCTGTATTTTAATGAATTCCCCAGTTGACCACTGTGAACCAGTATTCTAGATAATTCAATATATCTTGTTATTTCTCTTTCAAACTTGCAGAGTTAAAACAAACAAACACTGGTTCTTTCTTCCTTCAAAAATAATATCAAGTATAAGACATGATAATGTATTAAAACTTCATATTATTTCAATGAAACATTTATATACATCTCTATTTATTTCTAAGACCTTTCATTTGTCTCATCATCAAGACTTTTTTTTTCAACTTGTTGATAATAATAAACCTGTCTGATGAATGAACACAGCTTAATACAATTAGCATAATTTCAGCAAGAATGTCTGTTTCTTTAGTATTTCTATTTTTATAGGCTTTACCTTAACAAGTAACTTCGGGTACGTTTTGTGTGCACGCAGGTAACAAAAGAAACATAAAAACAAGCTGAAAAGTGAGTTATTTTGTTGGGTGGATTTGAAATCTTTAGGGATTTAGAATAAACCAATTCCATTGGCTTCAGAAAGCTACACACTCACCCACAAACGATAGCCAATCAAACTCCGCCTACACTGAGTTAAGTACAAGCTGTGTAAACAAACAGCCACTCTCAGGTGAAAACAAACCAAAATTATTACCCACCGACAAGACTCGCTGTTTCTAAGTTACTACATTCATAGGAAAACCATAGGGAGGGCATGTCTTTTTGTTTAGAAAAGAATGAGGGTAAAATGGAAACCCTTACTTTCTGAAAAGAGCTGCACCCTTTCAGAAATCGAAGCTTTCCGTGGGTTACCTAATTATATGCTGCTCGGCCTAATGACGGTGGGAAGAGAGGTGAGCGGCTCAAAGGCGGCGGGAGGGGGACTTGAATAGGGCCCCGTCGGCCATGTAAATTGCAAATTAGAGGCCAGCATATGTGACTCAAAACAAATATTAAGATTGACGTGAGCTGCAGATTCAAAGAAGGGGACACCACAGAGCCACCCAGGAGAGAAGCGCAGGAGCCTGGTCACTAGCCCCATGTTCCGGAGCGTCACTGCTTGGGGACAGTTCACAGGAAGGGACACTGAGAGCCGCCAGGTCCTGGTTTTCGCTGTCTGCAAGGGCGTCTGAACATGGATCATTTTCCTCAGTTATTCTTTTATAGTAGACACGTGTTCGTATTTTTTAGCTGCCTAATTTGAGAATTGCCCCTCCTTTTACTCCGTGTGGTTCGGTGGGGTTATCAAATGCAGCCTACCTTCCTGGTGGCAGGATCGGCCATGTGACAGGCTGTCCGATCAGACACCCCACCCCGTTGGAAACTATGAGGAATAAGAAGGCAGACACCCAACCCAAACAAGGCCAGAGTCATCTGAAGGACGTGAGGCTGGAAGAGAAAGAGCTGCCGTAAAAGATGATATAATTCTGGAAATACCAGCTGTCCTCTTGAGACCACCTAGACAGAGTCTGTCTGCAAGTGAAGCCACAGAAGCTTGCAGACCCATGAGATGGGGGGAGAGAGAAAGAGAGAGAGAGAGAGAGAGAGAGAGAGAGAGAGAGAGACTGGTGATACTGTGGAGCTTCTGGATCCAGCTATGCCTGAAGGCAGCCCGAATTTTCCAGTTACGCAAACGCATAAATCCTTGTTTTTCCCTTGACCTGACACGGGATGGATTTATCTCACTAAATGTAGGAACTCCTGACTGCACTGCCTCCGTTCCGTCTGTTTCACTGCAGCGTCCAATATGCTCTTCGCTGCCTCCAACAAAGGTGTAAACCCTATAAAAACCTGCAGTTGGATCCCTTCCTTCTCTCACCATGTTCGCTTTCCCCCTCTGCTTCTTTTTTCATCTCATTTTGTCTTCCAGTCTCCGTCGTTCTCGCCTTAAAGCTCTCTACATCTGCTTCATGAGGCCATGAACGTTTCCTACCTTAATGCAAAATGTCCAGCGGGGCAGGCACAGCTCCAAACCCTTTACACACATTCATTCACTAAGTCCTCACCCTAGTCCTGTTGTGCCAGATTAGCTCACCTGGGCTCCATCGACACACCTGCCCAATGGACCTTATTATCCAGAATCCTCTTCCTTGTATTGTTCTGGGTTGGACTGGGCCAGTAAGTGACTCATTCAATTTTAAAGGCAGAAGTGAAATGAATGCTATTTTTCTCCATGCACAGCCAGACATGTGAGCAGAAAAAGGATTCTCAGTGACTTTTCAGCAAGCTTTTCATATTTAGGAAGCAGTAATTTGAGATTCCTCAAGAGGTGAATTAATAAACTAAAGAGAAGCAAAATCTCCACCAAGATTTCCCTTCCGATAAAATTCAAGCACCTGGAGATGGGAAGATTGAGAGCTGAGGGATGGCAGGCAGGATGGGACCCACAGACTGACAGACACCTGTGGGGGCCAAAGGCCGTCTGAGCAGATAGACTTAAATCCAACTGGCCCTTTGCTACTCTGATGAAGGTCAATATGGTTCTTAGTGGGAAGAAACCAGAGAGGACATATATCTTTTAAGTTTGTGGGAAAGAAGCGAATAGTATTATCTGTATTTAGGTACAATCTTGGCACAGCAGTTCGGTCATTCTCCAGAAACACTTCTATCATCATAAACTCTCACACTAGGAAGTTCTCAGGGCATCATCAAAGAGGCACATGAAGTTCTATCTTAG
Source organism: Rousettus aegyptiacus (assembly GCF_014176215.1). NCBI lineage: Eukaryota > Metazoa > Chordata > Mammalia > Chiroptera > Pteropodidae > Rousettus > Rousettus aegyptiacus. The sequence continues at coordinate 86,932,902 of NW_023416285.1, read as the reverse complement.
GCTTATTTCTGGCTGGGCATACTGCATGTAAAAAAAAAAAAAAGACTAAAGTATTCAATTGTAAATATGATTTTTATAAGAGAATAAACTTTTTAAGTATAAGTAAATGGAGGCTCCGATAGTCATCAGAAGACAGAACAGTTTTCAATCTAAAAGACAGAGCTGTGTCTAGAATAGTTCATCATTTTTATTACTGTTGTTTATAAAAACTCATGGGAAATGATTAAGTTTTCTTATTCATAATTTAATTCCACCATCACCACAATCTGGTGAAGAAGGCAGAATCGATATTACTAACCTGTCTTAGAGATGAACGAAACACTAATATACCTATTTTAATACCCTATCCTAAAAGAACTATTATTCTAAGTCACATCAAGGAATCACATAGCCCTAAATGTTTTCCTAGTATCATTTTACTGATTCATCTTTAAGCTTTTTCACTTTCTGATGGAACAGAAATTTCATCTACTGATAAGATTTTATTAACATGAAGAAAGTACATACATCATTTTTGAAAAGAACATTGAATCTCTTGTTTTCCCTGCTGAACACATCTTTCTAATACACACTGAATTGATTACCAATAAGGTGTTTCAGAAAAGTTTACCACTCTAATTTCACGACAAGTCTATACAGACCACATTACTTATAAGATGTAAAATGGCAGTTTAAAATTTGTTTGACTTACTTCAGAACCATTGGACTTCATGTCTCTGGTAAGATTGATGAGGACTAGTAACATTACCAAGGTTTTCATTACGAGCTCATCTTTAGGGAAAAGCAGCAGGAAAAATACCTCCAGTTCCTCTAATTACATTAGAAAATTTGGCAGGGGTGCCTCCCTTAAGATACGAAAGGATTTAGATTGGCTCTTTTAATCATTTTTTGATTACAGTATCAACAAGATGGATAGTTATATGGGTATTGGGAACCTTTTGAATGAGCCCTTCTGACCTAAATGCTTCTTAATATAAATTTCATATTGATTTGGCCCATTCATAAAATCTTAATTCTTTTTAATTGTTTCGAATTAAATCTTAAATCACCCTTTAAAACTAGAGGGGGACCACATGGGACTCATATTTTAAGGAGTGGTTGCCCTGCAGAGCCTTTTATATATATCATTTCACATAACATTTGCTAGAACCCGAATGAGATGAAGATCACTGACCAGTTTTACAGATGGAAAAACTGAGATTTGAAGTTATCAGTCACTCGTCCAAGGCCATGCAGACAGCACGTGGCAAAGTGAGCACTTTAACCCTAGTCTGACTCCAAATTCCTTTTCTATGATATGCTACAGAAGAGGATATTCTTAGAAATATATTTTCCCAGTTTCCTGATCATTGAATTTTGGGGTGGTAAAAGAGACTACCGCCCCCCAAATACTCCTCCCCTTGGAACTCCCAGTTACTCAGAGGCCAGTCACAAAGAACCCTGTACCTACCCTCATCTGCTCACACGCATCGCTAAAGGAGAGAAACGTTTTGAAAAATAAAGCGTTCCCTTCGGCCCACTGCTGAGAGTTCCAATAACAGGTCTGAGTGGAAAAAAGGCAGAAACGAAAGCTTGGAGGGGTAGTCGTCTCAGTTTCTTGGGTCTTTAACAGATATTAGAGAGCCGACTTGATTTGGATGGAAGCCTAAAAAGGTAAAAACGAAGATGCCCTCTTGCACTGTGTCTACATAAGTCAGATGCACCTGTGACGACACATTTCATTTAAAATTAAATTACGTCATTTACAGGCTTACTGCAAAGTGACATTGCACATTATGAAAGGGTAATCCTATCTGGAAATTCTCTGTGAATGAATTTCATTAGACTGAAGTTTTATGGGAAGAAGGTTTTGTCTCCCATGGGGATGCTGCAGCCTCATTGACCGAACCCCAACATAGATGTACTTCCTTCCTTGTGGCTTTCAAAACCTCCATCAAATTTCATATGGTAGAGACAACGAATGTATTATTCGAAGTGCCTTGACTCCAGAGGAATATCAACTACTTCACAGGTAGAATACAAATATCCTTCTCACTTCAAATCTGAGCAAATAGTCTTAAACACTTTCTAAATCCTATTATATGTACAAACTCAGCACGTAAAGGTTGAGCTTGGTAGGCAGAGGAGTATAAGTAAATACGTCCCTTTCCCCGTAGGTACACAGTATTGAATATAGGCGAAAAGGGCTTTGTACGCTATTCCCTCAATCCCTCAATCAAAGACCTTTTAAAAGAAAAGGCGAACCTAAAATAATAACCGCAGGTCTGCAATGAGGAACTTCTGTATTTGGATTTCATTGCATTACAGAGTGAGAAAGGGACCCCCAGAGGAGTCCGCGTGATGCCAGCCCCATCCCCCACACACTGACACCTTCTTTTGTGCAGTGCGCTGGAGCCATTGGTCTGAATTCTAAGGATAACCTGTTCTGCGTGAGTTTAAAATTTTCATTTAAAATCTTGACCAATAGCCAGTGACCTTTCAAAGGGAGGCCAGCAGGGGCTAACAGAAAGAGCCAACTGGAGGCTTTGATTATTTAGTCTCATTTTCCTCATCTACAAAATAGGAATTGGTACAGGATTTTGCGAGACTCGGAATGATCAAAGTCTCAGCACAGCCCTAGTACACAGCGGTGCTCGCTAAGTGGCAGTCATTATAATTATTATGGTCATTCTGTAAGCAAACTGTTCTTATAAAGCGTCCCCTGAAAATGACCTTGCTGGTAATGACAGACATAGAGTTTCCTCATCTCATCAATCTCAAACCATCTTAGAAAAGTGCTTTTGGTATTGGCATATGTTTACACATTTGGACGAAAATGTAAAACTTCACTCAGTTTTTACTTAAGCATTGACCCTACTATAATTCAATATCAGATTAACTGCTGTCATCTTGCAAAGGACACTCTGCACAGCTGGGGCTCTGAGGACACAGAGCCTGCAAAGCATCATTCAGTAAGAGAACTAAGTGGTGGGACAAGACCCTGTGTGATACGACCATGATGGTTCAGGTCATTTTCTAAGAAGGCAAGTTTCTTGACCCAACTAGGATAGATACTTTATCTTAGCCGATTCTAACCCACACCTTGACAAACAGGTCCTGTATTCATTCCTTCCAGAGAGCAGAGGATTCGTGAAGAGGAGAGAGATAAATAAGCTTTCTCTACGATTTCAGGAAGACATTTTTCTTCCAGGCCACCAGGAGAACAGTGATAAAAGAGCAAACACACGAACGTTCTGATGTACTTGCTAACTTAAAACCAAAGAAGAAACTCATCTTCTACAAACTCACTTCCGCCCTCTTGGCTTCTGCTTCCAAGCCAGCCATTACTCATCTACTGCTTTTCCGTTTGCCATGGGTCCTAACTGGATACCTTGCTCCCCGCCAACGTTCTAAAAGAAACATTAGTGGGGTATGATCTCACTAGCATCTGTGAAGGATTCGTCCCTGGGCCATTGATTTCCAGTGTACTTTCCCCCAGTTTTTCTCCAATCCTAGACTGGAAACCACGGGAGCTTCCCCATCAAGTCAAGGGATTCCTAAGAAATATTAATAACCCAATAGGTCCACAGTATTCATCTGTCTCATTCAAAGCAGAATTTCCAAGGCCTGCAAGTGACTGACATTTTAAAAGCATTCCACCAGATTTTAATTATTCTGTTAACAGAATAATTCAGATGTACTTCGAACCGAATATGGAAAATAAAAATTTAAAAAAAAATTAAGTTCTTTTTGAATAGCAGTGTTATCGTATTTAAATTTCAGCAAAATAGCCATTAGCTTTGATGTGGGTTAAGCACGATTTCCCAGAAAATCACATGGAACAGCCTCCTTACATTACTCTGGTATTTATTAACCTCCATGGCGTGTTTGATCTCCGGTGGCTCCTTCATATGGGCATAATCTGAGAATCCTTTGGCAGCATCATGTTTCTGCTTGTAGGCAATCTTAAGAAAAAACACACACACACACAATCATAGGCATGGCTATAATATATATTTAAATGCCCCAACTTTTGGGAGAAAATATAACACAGGCAAAATTCTCACCCATGTCAAGCCCTATCCCCTGTTAGAGAAAGAAGCATCATTTAATGCCATCGATTATCACCAAGTTAAAGTTCTTTCATACTCGGATGGAGAGAAAGTATGAGAATGATTCTTTCAACAGTAGAAGCAACCAAATTCAATAAGAGAATTAGAAATTAAAAGAACCAGAAGACTGCAAATAAATTATCCCCTTATTCTGTCTCTGTCATTCTCCTATTTACTTCCTTCGCAGTTTTTAAATACTTTGTTTAATTTCTGTCAAATCACTCATTTTCTTTCTGCCATCACTAGAACAAAATGGTCTAGTTCACTGACTGCCCAAAACCCTGAACAGTGCCTAGCACAAAGCAGTACTAAACATCTATCCACTCAGTGAGTGAATAAATAAATGAATGAATAACTGAATGAGTGAGAATAAAACAGAAATAAATGAATAAATTATTTCAAAATTAATTTAGACACATACCAAAGTTTATAGGTAAAGTAAGTACTACATGGCCCAAGAGAAAAAAGGCAACTTAAAAACAAAAATTAGAACAGTTTTATCAAGAATAAAACAAGATCTAATTTTCAATAAAAAAGAATACAGTTAAATTTAAGGAAAAACTGTTACCAATATGAGCTCCTTGAGAGCTATGCCTCTATCTTATTCATCTTTTAATATCCTGTGCCTATCATAGTGAATGACAGAGTAGAAATGCAATAAATTTTTAGAGAATGGATGAATAAATGAGTTTATTAAACATTCTCATAAACTTAATTACAAAAGTATTTTAAGAAATAAAATCATCAAATATGACCACAAAAACAAAAGCCATCTAGGATAATTATCAATATTTAAATCCCTTCTCTACTTCCTTCACTGAGTTTCTCTTGAAAACTTTCAGTGAAAGAGAATTCAAGCTGGGGCATCGCAGTTTTTAAATTCTGAAAGCTCTGATACAAAGTTCCTCCTTTAATGAAACCCAACTCTAACTTCCCATAACTGCATATACTTGGCCAGACAGGAAGAGTCTAGTTCACAGGACGGAACTTTGAACATGGGAACATGGCTGACAATGACTTCCGACGAGTACCGAATACCTGTACACCCTCAGCACAAATCCCAATTAATCTCTTTCTTTTTCAAGGTGCCCAGAATGTTCCAGATATAGTCTATCCTCATTAGAATTATTCCATTTAATCCAGACTATCGTCTTTCATATGCTATATGTGATCAATGCCTCCATAGATCACATTTCCCTTTTGATGGCTATATCGAGATTTCTATCTACTAATGTCTTCAAGTCTTATTCAGTCCCACCCAGCCCTGTTCCTACATCCAATCCTGCATATCTAGTCTATTATTACAGCTCACATGCAACTCTTCACGTTAGCTCATCTCGTTAGAGTCTGTCCAGAGATTTAATCCTTCGGGATACCTAATTCTGATGAGCATATCTTTACATTTTGACCAATTAATTATGTTAAACAGAAAACCCATTAAGAACCTCCATTTGAGCTTAGAAAGTCCATTATTTCAGTTCCATTACATTCTATAACTTTGGGAGGAGGGAGAAGTTTAATGGGTGGCCAAGTCTATTAAGCCGAGAAAAGATTACTGTAAGATTTGTTCCTTCCACTTAAATGAAAAGAACTAGCTTTTTGCTGGATGCCTGATTTTATATATTAGATTGACTATCATACTTGTGACTTTATAAATGTAACTAATGCAGCTGATCATTGGTTACTCATTGCAGATATGGTGAGTCATCAAACATGACTTTAAAAAGAACTCTTTCTTAAAAAGGCTATATAATTTTCTACCTGCAGCATTAAAACAGTCATTTCGTTTATAGCTGCTACTAAGCACCACTTTAGAATTAAGATTACATCAAATCGAAGGGAGCTGAACTTTAATTTATCATATTAATTTTCATCCTTAAAGTAGCTAATGGAAAATTATGTCAAGCTAATAAATTTCCTGATAAATTTAATTTCTTAGGATTTGTCATTATTGCGTAGCATTTCCCTAGATCAATAGTTTTCTTCATGTCTTGAGAATTAAGGTTGCTACAGAACTGGACACCCAACCAGTGGAGGACTCTTGTCATAATCCTGTATACTTTACATATAAATATGTCTATATAAGTAATGTATACATTTATCATATATATTTGATCACATAGTATATATATATATCTCCTATATGCATATATAAGATGTACATGTATTCCTGACTTACTGCAAAATTTAAAGCTACTCTATAGGTAAATGTACTTCTAGTCAATAGCACAGATGCCTCTGACACTCCTGAAACAGGACCCCTCGACCAGTATAGATGAAAACATAGGTTCTCAGAAACCTCCTTGGTTTGGATGCCTAAGTATCCTGTATTCCTTCTGTAATATGGGATTATTTAGCCTCTGCGTGAAACAGCCCTGGTGAGAAGGATTTCACTAATCCATAGCTAACTTCACGTCATCACTCTAGTTTGAATGTAAGCATCTCAGAATGTTTGCAAATTGGTTTTAAGATGATATTTTGTTTCAGTGTCAAAAGTTTGGGAGACTTTTTGTGAGAACCCAGAAGCCCATTAAATTTCAGATTTGGCTAATACTCTAATTTAAGTTATTAGCGTAAATCCAATACTATTTGGACACAGTAAAATTTCAATAGTCACAGACACTGTCAAATGGTTCTATGTTCTTGACTGTCATTTTACCAGGTAATTTTAACAATAATTAAATTGATGTACACAAATCTAAAGAAATGGTGTTACAATTACATAAACCTTTAAAATAGATACCTTATTCAGAGTTGAGGTTTTTCTTTATCAATAAGTTCAGTGACTAATTACAACACTAAGCAGCATTACTTTTTAAGGACGAACTTATTTTTCCCAGGGCACATATTCTACTAAAGATAACACATATTAACAAGATAAGCAATAACCTATTCTGGCAAAAATAAAATAAAATAGTTTCCAAAATACACGAAATGGATTATTTTTCATGTCAAATTCTGTGTTGCACATATCTGTGTACTATAGACCTATTCATGCTATAAAAGGTCAGGAACATTGTGTACTTTCAAAGCAACAAACATTTAAATATCTGAAAATGTTACCTTCCCAAGTAAGTATAAAAATAATAGATTTAAAAATTTTTTCTTCTTTGTTGCATAATCGTTATTTGTCACGTATCGAGTGTTGTGTTATAATTATTTGCTTTACAAAGTAGTCAGTATTATCAGCAAGTGGCTAGATGACCAGATGCGGACAGCCAAAAAAATGGAGGGGAGCATGTCAGTCGTGATCAGCCATGCAGAACTTCGACACCATATATTTTTAGCCTCGTGTTGCATAGTTGAGATTGGCTTACTGCCAATTTGGGTACACAGCAGACATTTAAATTTGTAATAATGAAGTACTTAGAGCTATTCTGCAATATCCATGAATATTGCAAGGATATTGCAAGGATAACAATGCTTGGTATTTTTGAAGAGTAATCTATTTTCAGGTTATTTTACAATTACCTAGGTATCCTCTACTTAAAAGTAAAAAGATTTAAGTAAAGAAGGAAACTCGTTTAATAATAATAATAATAATAATAATAATAATAATAATAGATGGAATGCTAAGAAATGCTAAGAAAGAGGCAGTACAGTGTGTGGTTAAGAAACTAGACTCTGGAACCAGACAAACTTTGTTTATGTGCTGGCTCAGCCATTTATTGGCTGTGTGACCTACGGCAAGTTACCTAACCTCTCTGTGCTTCAGGTTCTACATCTCCAAAATGGGAGATATCTCATAGATTGGCTAGGAGGATTAAATGACATAAATATATATATATATATATATACATATACATATACATATAAAATGCATTGAATAGCACCTAACATATAGTAAGCATTTCTATGTGTCTACTGTTATCATTAACCTAAAACGTAGCATGAAGAATGTAAACTATGTAAAAGGAAATATTTCCTTGGAAAGAAAATTAACAAATTAAATAAAAATTCATTTTACGAGTATTTCTTAAACTTTTCCTATGCGCCAGGGATTGTTCTAAGCACAGGGTACAGCAGGGGACAAGACAGATGAGGTCCCTGCTCTCATGGCACTTAGGAAGACAAGGAACAGATTAACGAAGTTTAAAAAAATCAGATTGTGCTATGAAGAAAACAAAACAATAAGATGAGTGAGAAAGGTGAAATATTCTATTTTGAAATTCTGTTTTAAGAAACAGAACAAATTAAGTGCATTAAGTATTCCTTATGTGTTGGCGTACTATAAAGGTAAAATCACCCTTGAACTCTTGTGGATTCAAAATGAGTTTACATGATGACAGATGCTAAGTTTGTCTGTAACTTGTAACCACTAAAATGGCCACTTCCACTTGATGGAGGCTCTTTTTGGTAGCCTGAGATATTCCAAATAGAAAAAAAAAAAAATCCACAGAGAAGGAAATTCAGGAACCACCTGTCTAATTGATGGAGGCCAGACATGTGGATCCTCAATCTAACCATTAACTCTGTGTGTGACTTTTAATAAGCTTCTGGAATGTTCTCCACTAGAGATCACATATTAAATCAGAGACTACTTTAATATTTGCTATAAGATTTCAGTCTAAGTGAACTGTTTAAATAAGATTAAATTTCGCTCTATTAATAGCTGTGAATGAGATTAGGAAAAATAGTATTATGTGACTAACGCAAACTTGCTTATGCTTTCCATTTTCTGCAACTCCACCAGTGACTACTGACAGGCCATCAATATCACTTGCTTCCATCCTTCATTCAGTATTTACTACTCAAGATAAACAACTTTTTAAATAATTTACATTAGGTTATATATTTTATCCACATAATTATACAATAATTCAGGAAAACCACACCTCACTCTGAAGCTGCGTAACTTCTCTTGCAAAGACGCTGTCAATTGTGGCTGGCATCCGCTTATAAAGAGAATTGGAAAGGTCCGCCTTAATGGTGCCTTTGTATTTTGCCTTGGGGGGAAGAAAAATAAATAAATAAACATTTCTCTCTTTTACTGTAAATACTGAAAGAAAATTTTTAAAACTGCTTTCTTCAGAAACAGAATTAATTAAAAAATCTGAAGACCATTTAATCTTAGCTACTGGATCTGGTAAACCTATTTTGAAGAAATATAAATCCAATTTATCACAGAGCAATCTTTAAATGAGACCAGCAGGGAAAAAAAAAAATGACTATTTTTCTATTTAAAGCCATGCACATTTCTAAATGTAAATCTATTTGTGTGTATTGAGAGTTTCGTGTTTGATCCCTGAAGAAAAAGTCTGAAAGCAATGAAACATTTGAGTTGTTCCAGAAAATACGACAGTTAGAACATACTATCTAGAACCTGCGTGCAAAGGACGGTTGCTTTTTTCAAGTCTTCTTAACCTCCTTCTCTCACAATAGGGGACAGATTACTTTTCTGCTTTTCCTGTGCCGTCCCACATCCAATCTGCACTGTCCCTAAGTGATCTCAATCTGTACTGTAAAGAGAAACACACATTCACCATTTTTACTTGGGAAGGTTAGGTTCAAAGTAACAACAGATTGCGTACTTTTTTTTTTGCTCTTCAGTTAACTCCTTCAGGCAAATGAACCAATTAATAATTAAGATATCAAGAATTTCTCTGCACAGGAGAAGTAACAGCTAACACAAATAAACAAAACGGTGTTTTTTCACACTCTGTCGACAAGTCTCTGATATGACTCCCACTCAAAGCTAGATTGAAGCACTGATTTATTGAGCATGTGTCCTGTATAAACCTTGCATTCCCACAAGGATTTGGGTACTTAATAAAAGGAAATTTGGGTACATAAGAAAAGGACATTTACCGATTTGCCTCACAATTTTTTCGCATTAGCAAAAAAAAATTTCTAAGAAATATTATGTTGATCTTTTTCCAACATATGAAACACTAGAGGTCAGCCGTTTACAACACTATTTTATTCATTCTCTTGTCAAGTTTATCTTCTCTAAGTAATCTATTCACAGACTGCAGAAATGCCTTATCACAGAAATCGCCATAACACTGTTTTTCAATGCAACATATATTGTGGTCCTAAATGCTCTCGGAAAGAGATTATATGATTTTTCAGCTGGAAAATAAATGTAGTACATTTCTCACTCTCTGGTTTCAAAATAGGTATCTCTGTTGAACTGATGCTACTCAAAAATAGTTTAAATTGATTTAGAATTATTTACCAAAAATATCACATTTTATGAAATCAGTTGTTAAATTTAATATATTTTCAAAAGGATATTCGATAACATAACTAATAAGTCTGTTAGGAAATAAAATAATGGGACTTCTAAGACTAACTTGCCAGTACTTTCTACTTATTGAATAAAAATACCCCTTTTCAAGAGTAATTCTATGTAAACGGGAAAGGGTTGGAGTCAAAATATAGACATATATAATATATCCACCACAGACAGTAAAATATGTCATATTACATGAATTAATTTATAGTACATACAATTGCACAATTGCATAGATACCACCAACATTCAGTGATGCTTTCAAAAATATTATTCTCTAATGCACAGACTTTAACCCTACATAACTAGAAAAAAGAAAAAAAATGCGAGCCTTTTTGAAGCTTTTGATGCCTTACCTCAGAAATAAAAGCACCAATATTTTTCACGTGGTTTAGCATAGGCGTGTCAGTCACAAATGTACACTTGTCCTTAGACTTTTTATATTCTTCTTTATAATGGATCTAAAAGAGAACAGTTCACATAAGAAGAGAAAGAAGATAAATGGTTGAATGCTCTGTGTTTTGAATAGAAAAATTAACTTGAGAAAGTCCATTTCTGAAGTACATTTTCAAATGTGGAATGATACTCAAAACAGCCAAATCAAATAAACACACCCAGCAGAAAATTGTAAAAGCAGTAAGGCATAATAAAGAAATCCTCTTCCTTAGATAAGCATGGGTTCAGTTAGCATCAAGGATCACATGTGTTGGACCCACAATGATTATGGGAACCTGTTGCCCAGTTCGTCCAAAATAATTATTAAATATTCTCCATTTAACTCTCATGAGTATCCTGGTTTACTGTTACGTTTAAGCCACTGACCTTAGCAGTTAAACCTGTGGTTAAACAAATATAGCTGCCTACCTCTAGGTTGAAAACAAGTAGTCATTGAGACAGATGGAACCATTTAAGAAGTAGAAGCAGAAATTAAACAAATGAAGATTACTATTAGCATCATCACCTAGACATGCCAGATTAGAGGAAGGAGCTTAATTGTTGCTGCGATGGGCTTCCTGCTACTAATTAATTCCCCTCAAATCAAGCTTACTCAATTTATGAGCACGCATAGGCCTCCCACCCTCCTCGCCTCCTCCAACAAGAGTGCACAGAGAGCTTGCCGCATGTTTGAGACCATCCCACAACATCCCCCTGCTGTGAGTAAGCAGATGAGCAAGAAAAAGGCTTTGCTAAAGATGCTCATTTGTCCTCTGGAACTCACTAGTAAAATGAGTCATCCTTTCTCCTTGGGGAAGGGCCAGAATTGTTATCCTGGGCAAAGACCCCGCATGGACACAAGAGCCAGAAAGAAGCCAGGAACTATGGAGGAGGGCCTGAAATGTAATCCCACTGTTACCCTAACTACGACCCAGTCTGGAAGCTGGTGGGGGGCGGGGGGTGTGTGTGTGTGGAATTTATGACTCGTTGCAAGGATGAAGGTAATTTGCTGAAAGTTATATCAACCTGTAATAAGGTCATGTTTATCAACCCAACACTGTAAATACTTAAGCTGAAGAAAATACCCCAGTTCAGATGAGAAATTACATGGTCTCCCTAATTACAACCTAAAGGGGAAGTTTAATTCGATATACTACCTGTTTTTTAAAGGACATGACTAATAGTGATGTTTCACACAAACATTTCATTGGGATTTCACCTTATGCAAACCCGATTTGAGGGGCATTTTTTTTTTTTACTATAACCAGATATTAATATATTAAAAAACATTATTTCAAAATACCATATTTCGCAGCAGCGACTCTTAGATATTACATACCTACCACATCAAACATTTTGCTTTATTCGTGAAATCAACATTAGAACATATTTATCTTATCTGAGCACTAAATGACTTTTTTTCCTTCTAGAGATTAGCCATAATTTTAGGTCTCTGCAAATCACCCTCCTCAGTCACTAGTAATTAAACTGTTAATGGCGGTATGATAAATAGTGGGCTATTTTGATCATAAGGAGGAAAAGAGAAGTGTCTCTGTCATATAATTAAGTGCGAGAGAAAATAACCTATCATTAGGCTTAAGTCTGCCTCATTATTTTTATCTTTTGCCACCACCCTTTCCCTCTTACATACTGCTGTTTGCTGCAGTGGTACGTGCTATGGCCGCAAGACTCCTGAAAAGCTCGGTCCTGAGCAGAACGTTCAGGACAGGAGCGCAGGACAAGGGCAAAGGAGTTACTTCCTTTGCCATGCAGGCAAATAGCTCAGTCTGAAGTGTGGTATCCATGCCTTTCTTTGGTCTTTAGTTAAAAGAGAGGTATACACACACATGCGCAAACACGTTTCTAATCGCTCATGAATTATACTATACGAATGACAGACAATAAGCTAATGAGCTGAAATTTTCATACAAAAAAAATGTTACATATTAGTAGCCTTCCTATACCGGGAAAAGAGAAATGAAAGAAAACTGTACTGATGACTGACGCGCGAGCTTCAGTAAAATGAAAATCACTGAGTCGACAGCCATCTCCTAACACAACCTATCTATTGGGTAATTGCCTATCCGACCCGCTTCTTTCCTATCGCAAAACCCGAATGGATTTACAAGACTAGCAAGGCCCCTACCCCAGCCCCAGAGGACAAATTCCTCTAAACCAGGCATGGTTTTCTTCTTCCTCTCGGCCAGTGATTGGCCTGGGGAGGCCAGGAGCCCAGCTCTGGCCATGAGATATGAGTCGAGGCTTCCCAGCAGTATTCCGGTATTTCTGTCATAAAGGCAGACAGCCCTGGGACACTTTGCAGGGTACCACACTTCCGCCTTTTTCCATGCCCAAGAATCACAGCAAGATACAAGCAATGATGTCATCATAGGCAATAAGCCACCATACTGAGGATAACAGAGCCCAAGGAAAGGAACCTGAGAGTCCAACAGCCTCCATTCTGCCCTGACTAGACTCCCTATCTCCAGGCTTCATGCGTAAAAACAAACAAACAAACAAAAAAAACAAGCAAAAAAAACCTATTTGTTAAACCTCTGTGCTGGGGTTTTCCTGTGACTTGCAGCCATTTGTCCTTATAACCAATACAGCAGCCAAGTTATTTTCTGATTGAGAACAAAAGGGCAAAGTTGATAACTTGATCATTAAGATGCCACAGATATTTACTTTCTTCTTTGACCTCACGCATGAATCCTACCACGTCTCAACTACAATGAGAGTTAAATTAGTTCAAAGGCGCTTCCTCCTCCTCGCCTAGTTTTTTGTTTTTTTTTTTCTTTTCACTTAGTAGGAGATTTAGCTAATGGCTGAAAGTGGATGGCAGTTGTAAAAATGTTTGAGGATATTTCTTTTTACAAGCAAGCACTCTTAACCAAAAGTACCGAGAAAGTCTTTTCACAAAAGGAGCCATATTGGCTCAATGCAGTAAACCCTGGAAGAAAGAACCGTACTTCATGCTGAGTGCTCAGAGCTGAGGCTGTTCTCCCAGGTCCTCTCCACAGTCAGAGCTTTCCCTAGAGGGGGAACCACAAATCTAATGTTTTCAGCAGTGGAAGGATTTACCCACAGGAAACGATGCTCATCAGCCTGAAAAAAAAAAGTGTTCTTTCTGCTCCGCGCACATGAACACCCTAAAAAGGCTTGAACCAAAACATTGAGTCAGAGGCTTCACGCAGATGTGGCCAAACTTGCTCTGCAGAAGACTTTATACTTAATTTATAAGGAATGTACAAAAGGTCCCCTTTAACCGAATATTTTTATGACCATCTGAGAAAAAGCTACTAGATCCGTGATTCTGACTGCTCAATACAGTCGACAGATATGATTTGTGTAAGAGATTGATTAGATAGCTGACTAACGGGATGAAATAATGCAGAGAGGATATCTGAAGAAATAAAAAGCATGATGTGGTTAACAGAAAAATAAGAGAGGCTGTGTCAGAGGACCAGGTGTCCTCTAGACTGGGAAGTGACTTATGCAGAGGGAAACCCCACAATATGGGCAGGGCACATGCAAACCAGAAACTAGGTGAAGCAAAGACAGACTGAAAAATGCCTCGTACTAATCTCCAAAGTGAAGCCACCTGGCCCGAAAAATGGAAAATTCTATAAAGTGCAGGCTTCCCAGGACATCCCTCTGGATCAAACTTAACATTTTAATAAATGATCCTGCAAAGGCGTGATACCGCCAGGTCCACAGGCCTGCTGCTGACCTCAAGTGCTCAGGGAGAGAGAAACTGAAAGAGATGAACTGGGGAAGCTCTCAGAGGGCCGAGGGCAGACAAAACAGATGGCGGTCATCCCTAGCACGGTGAAAATCATTCAAACTGCTACTAAGAGATCAGCTACAAGCCAGAAGTGAGGATCGCCAATGGCTGAGCACGATGTCCAAAAATGAGGTTGCTCTAACAGCTCTCTGCAGCCCCCAAGCCCAGGAAACTCTAAATATCATCACAAAGGGTTCAGGTACAAAGGGAAACACCGTTCCACCCTACTCACAGTCACGGGTCATCCACATCTGGATGGCTGTGCACAGATCTGGTCATTACGCTCCCCCAAAAAGGCATGAAAGCCAGAAGAGGGCCAAAGAGACACAGAATGATGATGTGGAAGGGCTGCTCCATGAAAGAGAAACCCTTAGAGCTACCCTTCTAATCTAGCAAAATGGAACAGAGTGGCGAGTGGCTAAGTCAGGCTCTGGACTTAGCTGGACCAAAGTCTGAATTTGGTCCCCACCCCTGACTAGCCAGGTGGCCCTGGGAAGCTGCTCAGCCTCGGGGTGTACCGGCTCTGAACTGAGGGTCAGAGAGCCTGTGCCAATGCTTGGTACGGCACAGAAGACAACCATGTGTGGCACACAGGAGAGGAAGACATCGTGGTGGCCGAGGCGTTTCACACCCCAGGTCTGTGGCTCACTAGCTGTGTGGTTTGATCGACAGAATGTGAGGCTGCTTCTTAAGGCTTTGGGAAGTAGGACCACTGAGCAGGCCAACAACACACCACGTCCTCTTGGTGACGTAGGCTGCAAACAGATTGAATTCAGACAAATACAAAGCCTCAGGTAAAGCACACAGGCGCCCCGTCAGCATATAATGAATTTGAAAACGAAAGTGAGGGGCTTGAAGGTTTGTCTTTAAATTGAGGTTTGAGACCAGGGAAAAGACAGGTGCGCGGCTAACAGAAGGCTTTGTGTTCCAGTGCTACTCCCCACTGCTTACCTGTGTGACCCAGGCAGGTTACTCAGCCTCTCTGAGCCTTTACTTCCTCACCTTTAAAATGGGAAAAACAATAGGATCTACCTCATAAGCTGCAATGCCTGGCAGGGGTATGATTCCTACCAGCCTCTGGCTCTTCCTAACAAATCACAAAGCAACACAGAGTCATATACAAAACACGATTGGACGGGCACAAAAGTCATTTACAGACGTAGTAGTGAATAACTCAAGCCCTGAGTACTCACAATGTTCCAGTTTACTAAACACTTCAGCCGTGTACCATTACTCAGTCTTACTAGTCCGCCTGTTGCCCTTGAGAAACTAAGCCCGGCCTGCCTGCCCAAGGTTACTGTTAAGCTCACTCACACAAACCGACTTCAAAGAACTCGCCAGCTCACCACCCCACTGCCTAGGATTGACTTCACTTGAAAACAAACGTTTGTAAAATATTCTGATCACATGGCTCGTTAACCACCACCAAAACGCCCAGTATTGCGCTCGCCTCCCTCACATACAGACGCAGGGATCTGTCTGCTTTTCGTGAGCCATTTTTCTATAGTTCCAGCTACTCTTTTCCCACTGTTTTAGGATCATCTATATTCTCATTGCTACTGAGTAATACATTTCCTTGTGCTTCTAGTATTGTAATTTACTTATTTACTGTAAATATCTATAAATATGAGTTAATTCTATAATTCTAAGATCCCCTGGAAGAATAAAATAAACCAAGTCTAGTTCATGAAAAAAGTCACAACAAAAATGCTCCTTTTCACTAAAATCCTCCTCATCATCTAGTTAAGGATTCTTAACACACAGTTCAGTTATCCATGGATCCTAAGTTGAAAATCAGCGTTATGTGCACATAGGCAGTCTACGCATTTTTCTGGTTTGGAAAATGTGTTCATGAGATTCCTTAAAAGGTTCTCAAAATGTTTTTTTTTTTTTTTTTTGAATTATACATTTAGACAGAGATCCTCCCGAAACAAATTACATCATTATGCAAATTGTAAAAGTCTGTATGCTCTGAATTCAATGCTTTATGATTTCACGTCAGAGTGACAGCGAAATCCATAAGGCACAGAAGTAAGAACACAGACACCTGATTCTGCAGAAATTTTCTTTATGAGTGACCTTGGGGAAATCACCTACAATTTCTGGACTCGGTTCCATGATCTGGAAAATGATTGTGTTTTAACAGATGATTTCAGGATTTACTCTCTGGTTCTATGATTCTGTGACATAATAGTGCCACACACATAACACAGAAATAAGACAAAAACTACTTAAGTCACTTACATCACTAATGATTTCAGTGCATCTTCTGGCCAGTTCCATGCTCAGGTCTTCAATAACAGGCTTAAAGAACAACTGTACGGAACAAAAGAGGGAAGAAAATGTATTTCTAATCATAGACTTAGAAGAACAAATATCCTTCTTCAGTAGGTACCTGCCCACTCACCCTGTCTTCTTCATCATTTTCTTCTTCTTCTGTTTTTTCCTGTTCAGTTTCATCTTTTATATCCTCAAATCCAGGGACCCTCATTTCTCTCTCTCTCTCTCTCATATATATACACACACCTTATACTTTTTAATTCACCAAAGGAGCACTTTTTATGTACTGCAGCACCCTTGAGATCTTGGAGTCTGTGGTGTCCTGGCAGGAATGACCTTGCCCAGGCCACCTCCCTATTTAGCTCACACTTCACTCTCCTTATCACAACTCCGTGTGAGTGGATGGAACAGGATCCCGGAGGTAGGCCAAAGCTAGCTTCCCAAGTGGAAACAACATTTAAACAGGCAAAATTCAATCTCATAAACTTGTAAAGTCGACGTTCTTTTAACTGGTTAAGAAATCCAGAGGAGACCATTTATTTATATTTCACTAATTCGATTCATTCATAAAAGGGCTTGAAAAAGACTTTAAAATTCTGGGGAAACTACTCAGCTATAACACTCAAGATAGCATAGTCCGATGTCTGTTATCTCAAAGATTCTTCAGCTCCTTCTAAATAAAGCTTTCACTAGAATGTCAGCCATAGCTCTGATCTGGTATTGTGACTCTAAACCATTCAAACTCATTTCATTAACCTAAATTAAATTTTTTGAGACACACATGTACTTCTCACATTCTAAAAAATATATTAGCTAACTAAAGGCTAGTAATTTATTAAGAAAAGCCCTTTGAACCCTTCGAAGAATCTATTCTGAGTTAATTATGACTGTTAATGCTATATTGCTATGTTATGTTAATTGTAAACATCATTAAACATGAAAAATTGCAGTTAACATAGGCTGATATATCATTTAAAAGTTCTAGAAACATCATTATTTCAGAAAATAATAATCATCCTTTTTCAATTTTGCCCATTGTGTCCATTTTTACAAATTCATTACTTTTATATTCCTTGGAGTGTAATACACACTTGAAAATGTTTGGAAAAATAAACTATAACAATATTTATAATGTAGTATAGACATCATTGTTTATATAATTAAAAATATATTTCTCAAACCCAATCCTTTAATGTTAATTCGGGCAATTCTAAGACTCTATCCAGCTCATAATTTATCAATTTGGTTTTTAAATCCTAAACTAAATTTCTATTTATACACCCATAGCATATCAGTATTAGACATAAAAAACACCCTATAGCGAATAATAAAACTAATTGCATAACATACAATTTTATTCAAAATAATACAGCATTCTAAGTAGCCAAGTATAATGCTGTTTTCTCTTGATATCATATCTGGTTTTTAATTTATTTTTTTAAATTACTTTGGCCTTGCCTAAACTAAAAATTCTGACCAGAAAAATTCTACATTGTCATTGTGTATAGATTATTTTTCAAATTGCTGTCTATGAGGCTGAATGAAGTTCCACAGAATAGTCTAGAGTGAGAAAGTGTTTCTTCAACAAACATGTTTAGGGAAACCTGTACGTGAATATCCACCCTTGCACCTTCGAGACCCCCATGGCATAATGACACAGTAGGAGACCTGAGAAGACCTACAACCTAGAAAAGTATGTAAGTTTGCTTAATCCAATCCATGAAATCCTATCCATCTAATCTAATCTAAACTATTTATCTCCCTATCTACTTATCTGCCTACCCACCTATTTTTAATGATACCTGATACTCCAGAAAACTAACATTCTTTTGTGAAATGTTTCTTAGGAAAGCATTGATCTATTCTGAAAAACAAACAAACAAACAAACAAAAACGTGTTCTAGAAGAGTTGTTGGTCTTTGCATGAAACGGTATTTGATACAGGCTAACTTAATGGCACCGCATATCCTGCTTATAAGCAAAATGCCCAAAAGGAATGTCCCAAGGGTGCTGAATTTGGAAAACTTAACTTTAAAATAACAGCAATGTCATGCCAGTGTAGAGGATTCTACGAAGAAATTCTCTGTACATTATATTTCTTCCCTAAAGGAGCACGATGTGTGGACTCTGACTGATTCCTCCAAGTCCTCTGCCAAAAGACTGTTCTAATATTCTAGAGAAGATCTATTATTTTGTCTTTATTTGGAAATACGGAAGTTTGCTTTTCTTGCAAACTTCTAGAAGTGTAGGGGGAAAATCTTGCCCCAGCTACCTAAAATGCACCTTTGAGCTAGTGTTTGAGGTGACAATACTTGTGTTGCTCATGGTGATATCTGTTCCCCATGGTGAATTACCTTCATCAGACTTCAACGGTTGCTTTTTCTCATTTCCCAGCATGTAATAAGTTCATATTGGCTCTTCACTGTGTTGGAAAAAAAATAATAATCTGTTGAGATTATGCACAAAAGTTTTGAAAGCAAAACCAAACACCATATGTAATGTGAACATAAATTTTCCATCTGAGTTTTTAGCATCAGAATTTTAAAGCCACAGGGATCCTTAAGAAATCAATCCTACCAAAGCCCTCTCTTTGACAGAGGACAGACTTAAGGTCGAGAGAAATTAAGTATTTGTCTTATTCACAGAGTTATTCAATGGAGCCTTGGGACCAGAACTGAGCTAGAGCCCTACATTCATGCCTTCAAATAAGTGTCATTATGCCAGGCTCTGTGCTAGAGATGCGAGAGTGAGTAAAACATACTTAGTGCTAAGATAAGGTAGAAAATAAAAAACCCATCATTCGAGACTTGCTGGAGGAACTCCTTAATGGGTTGTTTGGCAAGCTAGATACATTATTACTTTTGATTGAATGCATTCTTCCTTTCACCTATAGGTATAATACAAAATTCATGTAGTTTTCTCTAAAACATTTTAAGCCCTGCACTTTATCACGGCAAAGCACTCTTGTCAATAGCTCCAAAATGTGACTTGGGGAACAAAAAGAAATTCTTCTCCATGGTTAGCTATCATGTTTCAAAATTCCCTATCATTCTCTCTCTCTCTCTCTCTTTTTTAAATCAAGTTAAATGTTGTATTTTAATCCATATTTTCACCTTGGGGCATCCCAAAAGGGAATATCTGTATAGTTACTAATCCCTTTTCCTTACTGAGCATTTCATTTTACATTTTCTACTTTTTGCTTTAGTATTCCATCCATGCCCTGATTCAGAATGAGACAAAGGTGGAGACCATGTTACTTACAGATAGACCCCTGCCCCCAGGCCCTCCTACAACCTCTAGGGCAAATTATTGAATCTCTCTCTCTCTATCTCTCTTTCTCTCTCTCTCTCTCCCCCCCTGTAATTCTCCACAGTTAAACAGAAAAACTGAATTGCCAGAAGTTAATGAAAGAAAAGCAGCTTAAAAATAGTAAAGGCCCTTACAAGAATGAGAGTTTTTTAACTAGACAATAAAGGTACACAGTTTCAAGAAAAGCACTTAACACCAAGAGTCTTCTCATTTGAAAGGGTGAAATTCTATCCCATCACTATGTTTTTAAAGGACAGAATTGCCTCATACAGTATAGTAGCTTAAGGATTAGAGCTAACGTGTGTGCTATGATACAGAAGTCTTTGCTCTTTTAGGGGTTTGAAGTTTATGTGTAAGCAATATATTTCCATAGAAAACATAGAGTCCAGAGTCGCCGGGGGAATTCAGGTCTTGGGGACACGGACCCCAGCCAGGGAAACCCATGTATGCCACCATCATGAGTCACAGAGGAATTGCTGTCTTCAGTCTTCTGAAGGTCACATGAGACAAGAGTGTTGTCGGTTCTGACAAATTTTTCATACTTATTTTGCTTTTTTCTCCTTTCTTTTCTTCACAGTGATAGAAAATGTGTTTCTCCTCGACATGGTGATGAGTGACTTACAAATGGAAATCCATAATGAACACTTGAAATAGATTTGGATTCAGTTCTAAGTTGAGAAAAACTTACAGACCTAAACTGAATGTTTCCATTTTAGAAATTCAGGCAACATTCCTTATGACAAAACGTTCACCCTGAATGGTTTGGCGAAAGAGGGAATAGTTCATCTGACTTGGCTCCCATTTGACTTCCTCTTGGGACTCTTTTACATACTCATTTCCAGTTGCTTGGTTTTGTTTATTTGTTTGTTTGTCTGACTGGTTCGTTGGTTGCTTGGATGTTTCAATGGAGGATCATTTGTTTATAGTAACTGTCCCCCAGAAGGTCCTCGGTTGAATTCCTGGTTATTTTACATTTGCTTCATATATTTCCTCATTGTTTGGCATTGGCCCAAAAGAGAACTTTACTAATAGATGAGGGGGAGAAATCATTTCTTAAAACAAGAAATGGAAGCTCGCTAGCGCAATTTGTCTTCTTTATAAAAGAGAAGCATGCTGCTTAATATTAGCCCGATCTATTCTTACAATTTACATTCATTAAGCCTATCTTCTTCTTTTTAATGGCTATTTCATTACTGTTGTTAATTAGAAATGAAAAGAACACAAAGCAACCTAAATAACTGTCATCCTTACCAATTAGGCTATTAATGTAAGATTTAATAGAGTGTTTTTCTGTATTCTTATTCTTGTTTTCACAAATATATATCCTATTCACAAATGAGTGTCTGGACCCTAGGCTGATAATGGAGGAGAAGAACAAGAAAATTGCAAATAATTTTTGACACAACAATTTCCAGGTTGGGTATGGTTGGGATACCAAAATTAAAAATACGTGCTCTTCCAAATATATTGACAGGGAAGAAAAATATTCTTATCCAGAGTTTACATTAACATAAGCACCCAGTAAACTGAAAGACTTTGGTTTAATTTGCTACTTGAGATTATTAGTTCAGTTTTAATAACAAGGAAGCTAATATCACAATCACACTGTAATACTTCTAACGAAGAGAAAGAAGTCCAAGATTTGAGCAGCCTCTCTATAGCTTGTAACCAGAACCAGAGGGTCAGGAATTAACAAACAGCTTGGCTATCCCAAAAAGCATCTAGAGTTTTGCTGGAGATGTCGGAAAAAATTGTGAAGACTTTAACCCTGGCAAAAAAAAAAAAAAAAACACACACACACACACACACACATGCGCACACATACATACATACACACATACATACATATGTTACCTTCTGCCTAATTTGGTTTTTCACTGTCCTTGGACTATTTTACAACTCCATAAATTATCGAAAACTGATAATGATGCTACCGTTGCTTTATGCAAATTAATTGTGTCCTGGGGAAAAGCAATTGATTATTGCCTTGTCGATAGACCTTTCCTGCATCTATTTATAAATTCATTTCAGCAGTCCTTATTACTCATGCATGTTTGATTCTTCAAATTCACCTTTGAATCAATTTTAACATCTTACTGTTGCCCTCATTATGAGTTAAAATCTTTGAAACGTGTTCATTTTGTTTCATGAGAATTATGATTTCACCATTTTAAAAAAAAATCTTCCAACAGATGCAAATGATTTAATCATTCTCGTTTCTTTAACATTCAACAAAAACAGAAAAAGGGATGGCATTATTCAATAAAGCCCAATTCTCTCCATTGTTAAATACAGCTATAACAATTCTTGGCGTTTATTGAAATTAGCTTTCCGTTTTGTTTTGTTTTCAGGTCTGACTCATCTGACTATTGGCAAATGTCACATGTGTGCTTGTATATATGTACATTCACACAACACACACACATACACACAACATACACACGCACTCCAGCAGAGTTAATTCACCACAGATGCCAGTTCCCACTTGAAAAGCATACAAGGCTTCAGTAAATGCAAAGACTTAATTACTTCTCACATCTGGAAAAACTTGAATATGAGAGTGGATTTATTGAAGAAGCTCTTTGCTTGACTGTCAACGCCTTATCAAGAGCCAGAGAGAGCGTGGGTTTGATCAGTGCTGGCAATCCGTTAACCCTTCCAAGAGAGATGTTCTACTAATTAATTCATAACATGTCCTGCTTACACGATTTATGAATTTTACAAAAACACAGGAAAATAAATAATTTCCTAGCAACTTCTAAAGAAAAGCTGTTTTTGTCATGTTTCCAGCGGGTAAAATCGTAAAATTTGGAAATAATGAGGAAGTCCTTTGCAGTGAAGGGGAAAAAAAAAAAGGAAAAGCTTTGGGAGTTGTAGAGCATATTGAAAACAGCCATTAGAACAATAACTTACGCAAATACATGCAAAACTAGACAGTTCGGCTGTGTATGGAGAAAGTGTAATAACGTTTCTAAAAGGGAAGTAAGGGAGTTATGTGAGCTCATAGCGAGAAGATTTAGAATGGAGAGAGATGAGGGCAGCAAAGCATCCGGCAACTGATGACCTCAGGGAGAGCTTTATGAAGTGGGTTTGAACCATGAACCTTTTACAAATAACACAGTTCCTGGACAATTGACTATGGAAACAGCGACTTGACGCCTACTCTATGCCCTTCATAGGCCTTGAATTTGACTTTTACCCCTTTACTTTATCATTAGTCAATTGAAATACTCCTCATGTATCTGGACTTTATGAAAATTCCTCATGAAAAATTTTTTTCCAGGTTTATTAGTCTAATAAAGAAAAATAGTCAAAGGAAATTCATTTATGTATGTCCAAAAGTAAATGGAATTTGCTAAATTTATAATAAAAATTCACCCTTCTAGTTTTCTTCAATTACAATTTTATTATTGAAATGCACCTATTTTATCTAATTTTTATAAAGTGACATTAATCTTAAGCGTCGGGATTTCTTCTACCCTGAAATCATGATTTCATCATAGTTTTAAGCCAGGGTAAACAATACGACTGATGTTCACAAGTTCAGAACTTTTGAAGTATTAATTCCTGAGTCTTATTTCAATTGTTTCCACAGAGCTTTTTCATGTGTAACTCAAAATATAAGATAATGTCAAAATAGGATCATAATTAAAGGCTTCATTAAAACAGCTATAAAGTTGGTGATGTTTTAAAGTAATTGGTACTCTTTGAACAGTGCGAACTTGTTTAACATACGTCGGTAGTAAATTCTCTGAGGACTCTGTCTTCTTTATTATTTTATTTGTGTGTGTGTGTATCTACCTTCATCCATTCGTTTCACAACAAAAAAGAGTTGTGAAATCTCCATCCATCTCACCTATTTCAATCATACATTCATCAAATATTATTGACCATCTATTTTTATGCTTTGCTTCCCCAGTATATTTCAGCACTGAATATACATGTGATGGTCAAGATTCACTCCTCTATTAAGTTAAAAATATTTATTTTCTTAGGCTATGATAAAATTTGTTGGACTGACAAAAGCTGCATTTTCAAGAATTTTTAAAAGAATTTTTATCAATGTTCAAGTAATTTTGTAGATATCAACTTTCTATTCTATTTTATATGCTAGTTCTACCTACAGATGATTTTTTCCATTCATCTTTTCTCAAATTGCATATGCGAAATTTTCCTTTACAACCCTAATATGCTTGGCATGTTTTTAATTTGCTAATGAAATGACATCTCTTGGGCAATATCTATGATGTTTTAACTATTTCAGAAATCATTCTCCGGAGCAGTTCTATCCAGTAGGAACATGATGTGAGCCACGAAAGGTAATTTTTAACTTCTTCATTGCTACATTAAAAAAAAGAACCATTAAACTGATTTTAATGATATATTTTATTTAGCCCAATATATCCAGACCATTACCCTTTCAATATGTGAGCAATATAAAAAGTGCTGAAATTTTACCTTTTTTTTTTTTTTACTTTCTTTGAAATTTAGCACCTTTTAATTTTACACTTACAGTACATCTCAATTCAGAGGAGCCATATTGGATAGTGGCTGCCACAGTGGACAATGTAACTGTACACTAATGCTATGAGACTGGAAATCATTTGCTAGTTCTCATTTTGATCACATATACTTTAAATGTGAAAAAAAAAAAACATTTAAAATTAAACTTCTTAAGATGAGAATTTCAGACTCCTAATAAGCCAGCAATAAAACTACAATCTATTTTACTTTCCAGGCCTATCTAAATCATAGTGCTCTGTATAAGAATGTATTTTATTAAAGGTTTATCGTTACGAATAATGAGTTAACTCTTTAAATTATGTTTTAATTAATTTCACTAAAGGTGTATTTAAAATGCTATCTTGTTTCATTAATGAGAATGACATATTTAAAGTCCCAGCAGTTTTCAGGATAAACATTCGCTCTTTAATTATCTAATAAATAGATAATTATATGAGTGAGTAATAGGCGTTCACTCTTAATTTCTCTATCTAAATAGTAAAAAGTCTAAATAGGGAAATATCCTCCACTGAGACTCCCATTTTTAACTCATATAACCCAATTTAAAACATACCAGCAATTTGCTCATCAATTCGGCTACGTAAATCCTTTTTAAACCACGCCGTAAAGCAATGTCACAGTGAGTTATGAGATTTTAATAAAGAGGTTGATGGATCATTTAAAGGACCTAAGTGTTTTAGTGGAATGAGATTTTTCTATTAAAAACTTTACATTTTCAAATCCTCAATGAAAAAAAATTTTCAACAAAGGAAAAACACAGTATCTCATATTTCTGTTCCACAGACAACTTAGCTCGTTTCCTTGATGGAGCCAATAAAATGAAGATCTTTTTAACTGTTGGGATTTTTAATAATATCCAAATGCAATGAAGTGCTTTGAATCTAAAAATACCGTTACATAAAATGATATCCACGGTCTTAACTGTTATTTGTATTATCCTTTATCCAAGCTCTGCTGAATGTTTTGGAGAAAGATGAAACTACATAAAAATGGAGAGAGGCATTCAAAAACTCTAGGAAGGCCCCTCTTCTGCTCACCACCAGGAGGGCACAAAAGGGTGATCATTGTATGCCAAGTACTGTCCCCTAGGCTTTACAAATAAAATTCCACTTAATCCTCACATCATTCATTTGGCAGTGCTACTGGGGCTTAAAGTGATCATGCACCCAAGTTCGCACAGCAGGAGATTCAAATCCAGGTCTGCACGGCTTCATTTTGCACAAAACCTGCTGAAGCATGGAGCAGCAGAACGCTGGCTGTTATTTCTTTCTAGTAGTGATATTATTACTTTTATCACTTTTTTCATTCCCAACTGCAAAAGAATTGTCATTACAAATAATTATTGAAAGCAACGGTACTCTTTATGGTATAGAGACAATTTGGTACCTACGATTGGCAAAAACAAGACTTGCCAGGAGTGACAAGCAAGGGTAAAAGCAGATAATAATGAAAGAATTATAAGAATCTTTGACCTTTGACCTGGCAGGCACATAACCGGAGAAGCTTTCCTGTTTTTAACCTAAGCAGTGCTTTTTATCTACTGATAACCAGATACCGCCAAGATCATAAAGTTCGTGTTTGTGGTGCTCTCAAAAACAATTACGGTGTATATAAAATATTATACACATAAATGAAAGAAGTGGAACGGAAAATAATTTAGGAGGCAGATTTTATTGTATCCAAATAGAGCCTGCCCTTCCTACATAGCTCTCTTAATGGCAAAAAGGAAAAAGAAAATAAGATCTGGAAAGTTTTCTTTTAATTATATTTTATACGTAAGAGTTTCAAATATAATTGTCATAGAAAAAAATGTGGTTGTATTGACTTTTATCGTATGCATTCTCTGATTTACACATAACTAATAAAGATAATTTACAAAAAAAAACTGGAGAATTCTCTAGATTTAGTCTAGAATATTAGGACAAATTCATCACAAAATATAATAGCAATAATTGTGTAAAGAAATATCAGTCTTGTATGCACTTTGAGGTGAAAATGAGAATTTCATTTAACGATATGGATCCTTTTTTAATGTACATACTCTAGCCATTTCTTGGAAATCTAACCCTTTTTAAAGGACATAGAAAACAAACTATCTATGACAAACTATCCCCAATTGCTCTTTTTAAAGAGCAATCATACTCTGAGGGTTTTTTTTTTTTTTATGTCAAAACTTTTACTTAAAAGTAATTTTTCTGACACGTTTTAATGAAGTATCAAGGACAACTTTTTTCAAGATTTTAGTTAAGCTTTGATACTAGACCGCTATCATCATAATCTTATGAAATGTATTTTTCCTATAGAAATATCATTACATGTGCATTTGATCAAGGCTGTAGTTGGTTCCTTATTTTGAGATTTAAAATCACTATAAATGCATTTCCTTTGACAATTCTTTATGGTATTTACATTACTTTCTCTTGTACAAACAGGGAAACCACAGATTTTAATTTAATCAGGTTAAATAGCTAAATTGTATAATCCCATCTTAAACAAAGTTTCACATGTATGGATTTTTAAAAACTTATTATAATAACTTTAGATTTTCTTAACAAACTTTACTAGATCTCTTTTAGAGAGTACCTAATTGTTAATTAAGTGCAGCTACCTCAAAATACAAAAATTCCTATAAAGGAGTAAATTATCTGTATTATAAAATCTAATTTTCTGGGATAGAGTTTCACAAAACTTTATTATAAAGAAAATTACATATAGTTTTATGCTTTAACTAGTTCTTTATTTAATTCATCTTTTTATTATAGCTAAGTTCAACATTTTATTAACTTTTTTCCTACTTTTCCAAAACACAGCAATGGTGAACATCCTGTTTAAACAAACTATCTTTGTTTAAATATTCAAAGGTTTAAACGTTTATGATCTAAGAACTAAATATTTTTCCAGCATCATCAAAAATGTATCTTCTAAGGTATATTACAGGCTTTTATGATGTTTGTATTTCAGAGACAGGACCAGTGATCGTATTTGGGGCTCACGATTTGGCAAAAATTATCACTGACTCATGAACTACGTTATAATGGGTCTTCTGCTCAAGCTCTTTGTGTTAAACTCAAAAAACAGAACATCTGCATGAGATGATATTCCACACTGAACTGACAGCAGAACAGTCAGTTCTATATTCCAGCCTGGCAAAATCTCCACAATTGACCAGACAAAAATGGCCAAAGACAGAAGAGATCTGAGGCTCACTAGATCCTCTGAAGGAACCATAGTCACAGAGCCATCATATGGCAGAGAACAGTTCCAGAGGCATCACATCTGATGCATGGTGTGGGAAGAGCACCGCACAAGAAAAAGTCCCAGGATCTGGGTTCGAAACCTCACGCTGTTAGTGACCTGCTATGTGGTGGCAGGTGGGTCATCTGAAGTCATTGGTCCTTTATTTGTCCACTTGTAAAAAATCTGGCCAGCCTTTCTAGCTCTAAGATTGTATGATTACCTGGTTTCCAAATTGATCTGCTTATCTACTAATCACCATGTTACAAATAGTTCAAAGATGAAAACATTATCTATCAACAAACTCTTCAATGAAATCATTTTTTTTTTTTTTTTTTTTTAGTCAAAGATGAATAGAAGTAACCTGTGTTGAATAGCAGATCCATAGTAAGTTCTTTCCAGATCTTATCTCATGGCATACTCAAAACTGTCTGGACAGTAAATACCACCAGGATCCCCGAGCTGAAGCTCAAGAAGGTGTGGTAATTTGCTTAAAAGTCACATCAACAGGACCGGAATCAAGACCTTCTGTATGTTTATGTATTGCCTCGCTATATATACGCATTGTGTACATTCAACACCGTGATGTTATACAACTGGAATCTACTTTTAAAAACTCCCTTTGTATTCTGACGACAGGTCAAAACTTAACTAGGTATTACTGGACAGCTAATAAAGTATAGGACATTTATAAAGCCCGTTTCTATATACATCAAAATGTTTTTAACTCTTGTATAAAGACACAGTCTTTAAACAACCATAAGGACATTTTTTTTCATAGTCTAGTCTAAAGACTATTTAAATCCAGGTACATAGATAGAGGAAATATAAGTGGATTCCATATGCACATAAAACAGGAATTATTCCCAAGGCACGGGAAATCGTCGGTGATGTAGGTATGCTGAGTATATTCATGCTCTGTGTTCCAAAATCGATATAAACATAATCAGTGGGAAATTAAATTTTGATAGAGCCAAGATATGGCTTTGAAAAGCTTTTAAGCATTTATCTCTGCAGTGATCTCATGGGGAGTTCAAGCTCGCTTTCACGCAACGACACTGTCCAAAGCCCTAAAAAGCAGATACTTATCGTAGCATTCAATCTGTTGCAAGAATGTCTTGGCAATTCAATATAAGAAAATATATAAGAATATAAGAATTTCAATATAAGAAAATAAAGTTTTCATGCCATGACAAATGCGGAAAGAAATTATCTTAAGCAGTACCTTTCTTTATCCTTCAATTTAATTAACATTCTCTCTCAAGGTTATAATAATAACTTCTGTTAGTCTTCACACTAATTTTGGTTGTTCTGCAAATATGCACATAAGTGTGCAAAAAATAAAAATCACTTTTTAAAGACAAACTAGATGACCAACACAACCTTATTCTGTATTAGTTCTGTTTTCTATTTTCAGTTGAATTACCATCTCCCGAAGGAATGCTTAGAGACTGTGGCCTACAAAAAAGGGCAAATCGATGGTATTGATATGTTTGAAATACAAATGTATATTGCTCTTGTATATATTATTTTCAAAATAATTCAGTATTTGATTCAAAATGTCAATATTTGAACTACTACAAATAAACGACTATGTTAGGCAATGCGATAAATATAAAACAATAAAATCTAGCCTTTCATGTGCAAGGAGTTTATAATCTACGAGTACAGGCGAAGCACTTAGAGGACATACTAAAATAAAAATAAGAGTGCTGTGAGGCGTAAGAGGACAAAAAAAATCACAAATATTAGGGAGGCTCTAAAGTTCCATGAACATTGCCTTTGATCTGCATATTATGACGTGAGAAAAAGTGGTTAGAAGACGCAGCGCAGGAAACAACAATAAAGTAGCCACACTATGGCCACCATGAGAAATGAGTCCGGGGTGCGTGGAGAAGATGAGGGGTAATGAATACATGACAGGCAGAGGAGAGACACCTTCAAACGTCAAGCCGACAATTTTATATACGGTTCAATCAGAGGCGCTGCATCCCAAAGTTTTAAGCGAGGGAATGACATGTAAGTACAATTGATTAATCTACCTGCGCTGCAGGTAGGGTATGCTGAGATAGAAGGAAAAAAGAAGACCACAAGATTGCAAAATAGTCCAGGCACGAAGTAAAGACCAATAACCAGAGTCGCGAGAATTGTTAAAGGTGAAGATACGGGACACGCGAAAGGTGTAGACTGAGCCACAGATGTGAGAAGAGAAAGGCTGTTCGCAGGTATTTTTAGTCACTTGGTTAGGGAGGGAGACGGATGCGGGCACAGGTGTGTTGAGTCTTAAATGGAGTAGTTCAGGCCAGCCATGAGTTACATAGGCACAGCAGGCAGATGAGGGCACCGAATCAGCTCAGGGAAAGAAAGCGTCAAAGTTCAGAGGACCACAGACATGTGGTGGAGAAAGTAAAGAGGGAACAGTGTTCAAAGGCTTCTCCTAAAGAAAACCAGTTCATCCCCAAAGACTGC
Organism: Rousettus aegyptiacus; assembly: GCF_014176215.1. Lineage (NCBI taxonomy): Eukaryota > Metazoa > Chordata > Mammalia > Chiroptera > Pteropodidae > Rousettus > Rousettus aegyptiacus. Next base: position 86,902,541 of record NW_023416285.1, on the reverse strand, counting down.
TGATTGCTCACGCTGTGCACAGAAAAAAGGTACACTCCTAAAGCAAGGTCTCCTGTGAGGCGAAAAAAAATTATTCTGTTTTTCTTAACAATTCTCAAAAATTGGACTATTTTAATAATGGAATGCTTCATTAAAAATATTTATTGAGACATTCATTATATGAAGTAGGAAGTTGAAACACAAAAAATTATTATCTGCCCCAGGAGGCCTTTATAACCAGATGCTTGTCTGGTAGCAAACATGATAAATGTTTATAAACATTTTAAATGGAAATAGCAAAAAGCATAAAAACCAAGTGTTTGAAATATTATATCAGGAATTGCTGGATTTTAGCAAATGCTTTTTCAACATCATCAGATGGCTTCTCTCGACTTTTTGATCACTATCAACAGCATATCAGTTTTATTATATTATATTAATAGGCTTCCTAATGTTGAACCATCCTTGCATGCTCACCTTAAATACTACTTGGTTTTGGTAGGTTATCCTTCGAATGAAAATGTGTTTATAGTGTTTATGTACTCATATGTGGGTGGCAATGCATAAACATGTTCCTAACTACAGCCATTTATGTTCACAAACTGAAGTTTTCTTTCGAGTTGTCACCTTTTTTGTGCTCTATGCCAATTTGTGTTCCATTGAAATGATTGTTCCCTGAAAATAGGACAGACTCACTAATAAAACTATAACCGATACGTCAATGAACTAATGTGTGGATCACGCTCAGGTCGCAGGCTCCCGTGACCGGATTCTGAAACATATGAGCTGACTGTCCGGCTACAGCTCATTAGACCCACAGCAGATACTGCACCTGGGGGAGAGGACGTGCATTGGCCATTCAGTGACCAGTAAGAATGTGTTTCGTGAGTTTAAGCCAAGAGACTTTTAACTGTAGATAACCAGATGGTGGTGCGTGTTGGAGCTATGAGGCCAGGTAGACTCAGGTGGGTGTTTAGTTTTCAACCATATGCTGATAAGCAGGGTAAGAAATCCTGTATTCAGGGAAAAGCAAGGACAGAGAACCACATAAACACTGAAACACAGTGGAAGAGATTAGCTTTCTAATAACTCCCCAGTTCCCTTGAAGTCCAGCCTTACTTGTTGCAATCGTCTTCTATGAGGTTAGCCTACATTCTTCCTAAAAATCTTTTCTTTAGTCGTTCCTTGCAATCAAACATTCCTAAGATAATACCTGGAACAAAAACCTTTTATAAAGCTAATTATTTCATAATATTTTTCAATGTATTCCTTAATTACTGCTTAGCTCAGCTTTTCTAATTCCTCTAGTGTCAATGTCTGTAGTCTACATGTTCCTTAAAAAAATCCGTTTCATTTATCCTTTCTAGATTTATTAACATAATGTCCTCTCTTGGGTTTTGAATTTAGTGATAATCCAATCAGACTTTGAGCTACAGATAACTACACATGCAGACAGATGTTCAAAATATAAAGAACGGTTTGAGAAGGTAAAAAAAAATGGAAATAAGAGATTTTTAAACTATCAAGACAATTTTAACAACAAATTTAATGTACATTGACTCTCAAGATTTATTTTTTATATATTTTCTCAATAAAAGTTCTTTATAGTACAGGTCAGTGATCTAATGAATGAAAATAAATTAACTTATCATTAAATAATATTTTACCAATAAACACTTTTTAGAAATGATATATGAGGCACCAGGCTTTGAAAATTTTAAGGTCAATATTTTAAATCAGATCTGCAAGCAAACATGACATATGTATATCCAGAGAGAATATGAACATTCTATTAAAAACATAATTAGTAAAATTCATTTCCAAATGTTATTATATCCTTACAGTTAGTTATACAGCATAGTAGAACATAAAAGATTGTCTTTTTACAATAAAATCCTGTTAACTAAGTCATCCCCCATTTCAGAAGCATCTACCCTTTTATTTCCTAGGTGAAAACTGAAACATAATGAATCACTAAAACAACTACAAAAGGGGGGAGTGAGTAGAAACAGAAGCGAACTATAAATTTAAAATATAAATTTTAAATATAAAAAATTTAAATGTATTAATTTAAAATATTAAAAAAATGTAAATGTAGGAATTGCCAGAGTCTTACTTATTATGAATTCTTTCTTAGGCAGCTCTGAAGAAAACTTTCAAATAGTCCCTTGATTAAAAGCTTCTAACTTTGATTAGGGATAAAATGTACCCCCAGCTGAAGCTCCTTGAGGCAATAGGCTGTTTTACATTCTGCCATTAAAGTAATAAATCAGTGTACTCATATGCATTCTACACTACACTGATGTGCAAAAAAAATCATTAGGATGCCTACCAAGAATTTTTTTTTACTCTTAAAATTTAAGAAAAAAATCTTTATAACTTATAGATCTCTAGTAGCCCATGAATGTAATTTATGAGTAAGTATGAAATATACTGGGAAATGAGCTCAGACTTTTATTTACTAATAGAAAGATGAGTGCACTAAGTGATAAACCTCTGGATGATAGGAAGTACCCTGTCTAAGCCTAAAAATCCATGTGTGCCTAGAACTGTGCTGAAAAGACTGTTAACTTTTTGCAAAGTTAAAAATCAACTTCAGAATCCAAAGACTACCATTTTGTTCTCGGCCAGCACACAGACACACACAAAATTGCACTTAAAATGCTGCCAGCAAAATGCTGTCAGTAATATTGTAATTTCACACTGACTCAATAATATAATTCATTTCTCTCTTCACGACATCCTTTCTACCATTTCTCCAAAGGAACGAATCCATAATGGCAATAAAGGTTTCATCTTTTTTACTGATATGTTGTTGATTTCACAACTGAAGTAAATGCTGGATTGGGCATTAGTGAGCTAGGCTGCAATTTGAAGCAGTTCAGGAAATGTCTATTTTATTTACTTCTGATTGATTGCACATAAAGCTCCAAACTATTCACACTTCAGCCATGCATCGCTATTACCATGTGTCTTATCTTTAACTCAGAATTTTGGATAATGTGGATTTGGGAAGGATGGGAGAGGGGGCCAAGAATCAAGGTACTTATGCAAATTTTGGTATAAACAAACTAGCAGGAAGGATGTTCAGTCAACTTAGGAAAATAAACTTCCTGAACATTATGTAAAACGTTTGAGGAGCACCCGTGTCTATAAAATCAATGTGTTTTTCTGTTTCACACTGACTGGCCTCCTCCCTAATTTTCCCATTTTATTTTTTAGATACTTCTCTGTGTAGATGACAAGCTCTTAAGAATAGTATCTGAAGAGAAGAAAAAAAATAAGAAAACATATTTTTAACCTCCTCTTCCCGCAATCTGGTATAAGCAATTTAATTATGTAAAAAGGATGGTGATATTATAAATAAAATTTAATATGATCATTGAGAAAACAAAGACAAGCACGTTTGTTAAAACAGCAATAAAAAAATAGGATCCTCATGACATAGAAACACAGTGAGCTCAGTGGTTAAAAGACAGGTATTGGTGTAAATGCAAGTTAGAGTCCAAGCTCTGTGAGGCTGGGAAAGTTTTTTAACTTATCAGAACCAAGCATTCCTCCTCAGGAAAGCTGAAATAATAAGGATTAGATCCCTAGATGAGTTTTGTGATAATTTAATAAGATAATGTACTTAGAGTGCTCTAATCACTGTACTTAAGTGCTTAACATGACTGTCATTCTCTCAAAATTGTTTCCACTTAGCATGATTATAAGAAAGCAAAAGATTATGCGTTAAAAAATTCTGGAAAAAAAATGACCAAAATGTTAACATATCTCTGGGAGTCAGTAGTAGAGTTCTCTTCCAAATGTTCTAAAATGCATGAGTCGTAATTAAAATAAATAAATAAAATCCTGTATTATTTTAAATATTCAGAAGTAAGGAAATATTTTGTGGCAAGAGATGGCTTCTAATCTGGGTTTAGGTTTGCTAGGGGACTAGTCACAGATGTTTTCCAAAGAAATCATATCTTTATGAGAAAATCATGCAGTACATTGGTTGGAAACATGGGTTCTAATCCCACTGCTGACTAGCTGAGCAATAACCATCTTCAATGAATCTGTACAACCTCTGAAGGTGACCTCCCTTCTTTGCAAAATGAAGTAATTAAAATGGCCCAGTCATAGCTATCTCTAAAACTGCTTCCATTTCAAACTTTGTTTTTATAAATACAGGAATCGTGTCACCATGACTTTTGTTTAAAAAAAAAAAAAAAGATTTTTAACACAAATTATAAAGCCTCTCTTATTAGAACTGTGAGCTACTGGACATTGGTACCTAAAATGAGATAAACAGTCCAGAGACAGAGTCAAGTGCACGCACAAGGTCATTTGAGTCAATGAAGCAATGAAGACACCTTGATAAATAATGTTAGAACAACATGGGAAACAAATATAAATGGATCCGCACCTCATACCTCACACCGAGACAAATTTCAAACGAGATCTAATCGTAAAATGTGAAACCACTAAAGAAAACGTGGGCAGTTACTTCATAACCCGGAAGTGGGGAGCCATTCTTACCACAAAACCTGGCACCAACGCAGGAAAGAATGTCTTTATAAACAACGATTTGCATAAAAATAAAAATGAATCATAACCTAAAATGTACACATAAAAAGAAAACACTGTAAACAAAATAAAAATAAGTAGAGAGAAAATTGCAACAGATTATGAAGGAATAATAGCACCAATATATAAGAATCTTCTAAAAACTCAGAAGTGAAGATAAGAAACTAACGTGGACAAAAAAAAAAATGAACGTAAAGTTCAAGAAAAAGAAATGCAAACGGTCATCAGGATAAAAAAAAAATGTTCAACTTCACTAATAATGAGAAATGTAAATTAAAATAACACGAGTTTGCATTTTTTACCTTTCACATTAGCAAAAACTCCAGAAGCTTACAACACGCTCTGTTGGTGAGACTGTGGAGAGAAACTGGCACTCTTGTATATTTTGGTTGGAAACACAAAACTGTTCAACCCCAGTGGGGGTGAATTTGGTAATATTAGCAAAATTACATATGTATTTACTCTGATCCAGGAGTTCCTCTTATAACTTCCCTCTCCACCCCCCCCCCCAAAAAAAAAAAGTTGTGGTAAAAAAATGAGATGATATATGTACCAGACTATTCATTCATAAGACTAATACTAGCAAGAGACTGGAAATAACCCAAATGTTCATCAACAAGGGACTGGTTAAATAAACTGTATAATGCAACCGCACAAAGGAACTGTCAGACCTGTAAGGCAGGTCTCCACATGCCGACTGCTGTGGAGTGCTCTCCAAGACACAGGTACAAAGGAAAAAAGCAACGTACGTAAGAGCGTGTACTGAAAGTTACCCTGTGGGTGAGAAAGGAAAGACGGTATGCTATGTAAACAGCTACTTACACATTCAAAAAGAAATAAAGGAAGGATAAGCCAAAACTAGTGAAAAAACAAACAATTTTTATCAAGGGGCAGAACAAGAAGGAAGAAATGGAGATCAAAGTGAGATCGCTCACATATTCCCAATGTACCTCATTTCATTGTTTTGATTTTAAAAGTCATGTAAATATTTTATATAATTAAAAACTATAAATAACTCAAAAAGACAAAAATAAAGCCAACTCTACAATTCAAAATCAAACTAAACTACCAAATAAACTTAACTGTATATAAAATTAAGTAGCATAACCACACAGAAAATAATTCTTTCTAGTATTTTGATATGCTTCATCCAGTATATTTCGGTACTAATAAGGTGGTTATTTTGTAAATACTGTATTTTTCTTTTTTAAAAAAATATGTGTGTTTATGGCTCTGTCCACAGAAAACATCTAGAAGTAATGACAATCCAGTAAAAATGGGTAATCCAAATAGGAAAAAGACTATTTTAAATCTGTTTTCAGAAACAGTCTGAGAAAGTGAATTTATGCCTTATTCTAATTCAGGAAACGTCGAGATTTTCTCTAAACTGTTAAGGGAATACAAAGTCATGCTGATTCATGGCAAGTTTTTCAGGGCTAAGGGGGGAGTTAGAAAAATAAGACCAAATCTACACACACACACACACACACACGCACGCACGCACGCACACTCACACACGTGCGCCTGGTTGTTCTCCATCTGCCTCCAGCTCTGCCCCATGGCTCCCTCCTCTGCCCTGCCCCATTCCCAGAGCTGACTCTTGAGTACCAGCTTGGCCAGTGCAAGGCAGGGACAGATCAGAAGGCAAGAGAGAGGCAAAGGTGTTTGTCCCCACACCCTCCCTCCTGGGGCGCCCTATCTCTGGGTAAGAGCTTTGTCCTCATAACCACAACACCACGATTCCAATTCCCATGAGCTTAAGCCCAAAATGTGTGTGTGTGTGGGGGGGGGGGGTGGCCATGACTCCCTGAACCGGGTGCCTCACTATCTCTTGCTTGTTCCTTTAACCACCCCCACACCTTGGAAAACGGTCTCTTTATTCACTATGAAGTGGCTTTACTCTGCTTCCTGCTGCGCCTTGACCAATACATGCGCGCGCGCGCGCGCGCACACACACACACACACACACACTGCTATACCTATATATCTACCCATGTATGTACATGCACTTTCCTATATTGATATATGTACACATAAATATATATGTGTGTGCATGTGTGAGGTTGGCAGGAACCCTTACTATAATTTTATATGAAAATGCGCTTTTTTGGAAGGGAAAATAGCTTAGGTAATCCTAATTAGGATCCCCAAGTTGTTTGTTTGTTTTTTTTTTTAAAATAATTTTTTGGCTCCTAATCAAACGTCTGGACACCGTATGACAGCACAACCCACAAACACAACGAAGCTTGAGGGTCAAGAGAAAAGAGCATGAACCTGCAGAGCCGACAGCCAGGAATGGCATCTCCGCCCTGCGTCAGCCGGGCTGAACATCTGCGTGCCCGGGGGGCCCAAACAGGGGCCCCACCTGCCTCGCGAGGCTGTCGTGGGGCTCCGAATGCGCCAAGTGCTTCGAAAACATTAAAAGCATGAGCAAGATATAATTTATCCTATTTATCCAGGATGTGTACAGTGATACATCAATAAATCCATAGAGTGTCACTTTACATCCCTTCCTCCCCCCGCCAAAAAACAAACCCATCCATTTAAGAGCACTCAAGACTGAAACAAACCTTGACAGAAAAATCTAGCCTCTTCCTTCTAATCAGCAGGACTTCATCCAAACCATTCTGGACAGATGGGTGTTTTGTTCTATGTTTAAAGACCTCCGGGGAAGAAGATTCTACAAAGTGCCCTAGCAGCTGAGACACGGATGCACTGTAGGGTAACTTATAAATATAAGAATGGTTGGGGAGGGTCCCCAGAATGCAGCCCAGCGTGTGTGCGCACTCACGGAGCACTGATGCACAGCTAAGGATTCTTCTGAAAATCCTAGCCATCTCTGATTGCTCTTCCTCTTCCTTTTAACTATACTTGGTCCTTCAGAAAGCTAGTAGATTAAGTGGAGGAGAGGAGACAAGGCTTTTTGTTAATAAGAAAGATTCTGAATAATATAAAATAAAACGATCAGATCGAAAGCACAGAAATAGAATGTTTCGTGCAAAGTGAGGGTGGGTGGGGGCGAGCCTTTTCCTTCCTGGCACATGGTAAATGCTCAGTAAACTGTTCCTGTTTTAAACATCTATTAGGTGAACGCATCTGAGAAATATAATCTGCCTCCTACCCACGTTAAGGAAGAAGCATTTTCTTGATACACTATTTGGAAGTGACCACCGCACAGCTAACATAAGGCCAAGCCTGTCGTTCCATCTTTCCACATGGCTCCTGGCCTCAAGCACCTCTCAGGTGGACTTCTGAACTTTGTTCCAGGCCGTGGGAACTCCTCACATCCAGCAGGAATGACCAGAGGGGACAAATGGAGGATGAAACCCAGCCTCCACTTCCTTCTCTGGCCCTTCTCTAATTCATCCAGTCAGAGGGGCATCTCGTCTAATTCTGCACGAAGCACTATGTGAGCTTTCAGAAAGCCTTGCTTGGCCCTCACCTCTGGGTCTCCAAGATTCCAAGATTTCTCTCTCGATACAGAACAATTCTTGGAGACCAAAGAGCAAATCCAAAATTATTCCAAATCGGTGACTGTCAGCTAGGGCAATTTTGCTCCTAGGGGACATTTGGCAATGTCCGCAGATACTTTTGATTGCTCTGACTGGGGGTTCACACTGACATTTAGTGGATACGGGTCAGGGTTGCTGCTAAACCTCCTGTAATGCACAGGACCAGGACAGTGGCCCATGACAGAGAATGATCTGGCCCAAGATGTCAGCGTCAATGTTGAGAAGCCCTGCGTTCCATTCGTCCTTTCTACAGTGTCCGAGGCCAGGAAAGTTTTATCTATGACAGTTTGCAGTGACCAGTCTGCTCAGGCACCCACACCTTAATGCGCTGATCCAATAATTATTTACCGAATGCCTAGAGCTCTCCACTAGGCATGTGAACAAATGAAAAGAAAACTCAGAAAATTCAGAAAAACATATATAGCAGTTGGAAATGAAAGTGCAGAAACAGATGGTACCTTGTCGGGGCGGCGGGGAAGGGGACCAGTAGGTGTGCAAGCAAGTAACCGAATACAGTGTTTTTGTCATTTCTGATGAGATGGGCGAGAATGTGGATGGATAGGGCCTCCTGGGATCAGTCTAAAGTCCTTTTTTTTCCTAAGGAAGGTAATGGACATAAAATTAAGAGAGAAGGATTGGAGACGATTTAGTTTAGCATGCTCTCTGGAACACTGTAGAGTTTTTCCCCATAGAAAAAGATTATAAATAGCAGTTCATTTCCAGGTCAGCCCAGAAAAGCTTATATAACCATAATCCAGCTGAGGAAATAAAACGGGAGGAGCCCTGGAGTATGAGAGGCCTGAGCTTCAGGACTCAGAAGAAAGAAGGACAAAGAGATTACCTGTCCCCCTCCGCCCTCCCCCAACGCGACACCGACTTTCCCAAGGGTGAGAATAATCCTAGAACACTCTTAACTAGTTCTTTCTTTTTTTTTTTTAATTTAAAAGTAAGGTACATAAAAAATTCAAACTGTACGCCCCAAAACTGCAAATACGAAATCCTACCTCAGACCCAGGGCCTCAGGCTCCTTTTCCAGAGGCAGCTCATGTTAGCGTTTATCGCATTTCTTCCAGAAACACTCTCTGCACATACTCACACAAACAAAGACATGCACACAGGCATGCATAAACTTTCAAATTCATATACAGAAATGGGAACGCATTCTTCGGTCTGTTTTGCACTTATTTCTTCCCCATAAATCTACCTTGTTTCTTTAGTCACTGCAGACCAGTCCATCATACGGATGTACCATTTGTATCAACATTAGGATGGCTCCTAGGAATATCTTGAACAAGCAGCTTCTCTGTCCCCTCTAACAACCTGGTGCCCCAAACCCCAAGCTGTCCCCATCTTCAGGGAAGAGCTGTCCCAACCCCTGCCACTCAATCTCCTTTGCGGAGCGTCCCCCCTCCAAAAGGCACGGGCTTTGCCCCTCCGCCCAACACACTTCCTTTCTTCCAGCGTCTGGCCTCCCTGACCTTATTTCGAAGAAGGCAATCTGAGCCACGCGAATGATTACATGAATTACTGACAAGTCTTTAACTTTCGCATTAAGAAAAGGAGTTGATTGTCAACTAAGTTGAACCCAATTATTGCAATTCCAGAGAGAACAACAAAATTAAAAAAAAAGAAAAACAAAACCAGGCAGAATAGAAGCTGTCAAGAGCTTCTTTTGAGGGTTACCGTATTGACTATTGACTCATGTGAGAAAATCAAGCAGAGGTAGCTGCCTCTAACTGATGATATTTTGGGCAGTTTCTTCTTTTCTTCTAGCTAAAAGTCCACTTGTTCTTCCAAGGTTCTGAGATTTTTCACAGAGCCTAGTCTTATTCGGTAGGCAGACTGGAAGGGGCAAGACAGCTGTCCGTAGGTATAGGTCATTCATAAATGGGTACTTGTGACGGGGAGACCCACCATTCTGAGACTTGTCACCAGTAAATTGAGAAAGAGCAGGAAAAAACATTTTATTTAACTAAACTCTCCACTATACCTCTTATGAAATCCCACGCCTTATAAAAATACCAGTACCTCTTAATCAGATGTACAAAAAATTGCCTGAGTAGCTAGCTACTGGTATCTTGTTGTTATATTATACACAGAAATAAGTGTTCTTTCGCCAGGGGCAGGATGGATGCAGACTCACTTCCGATATTATATCCTGTTTGGAGAGAGATCCAAAGTAAATGTTGAGGTACCAGGGTAACATGGAGCTTCAGGCATGATTTATATTAATGGGGTTCTTTTGCTCTCCTTATGAAACCTGACTAATTTTTCAAAGAGGCCTTAAACTTATGATTTGATTCTATAAAATTCTGCTTCTTTTAAAGTCTCTTTACTTTTTATTTTATTTTTTTGTTGTTTGTTTAAGTCTCCTATCGCAAGCTCTGGCTCATAAACAATGAGCCAATGCTCCGCCTAGACACCTATAGGGAAATTATCCACAGTTTGTCCCGAGGTTACTGCGTACTAGATATCATATTCTAGAGGAGTCTATCCAATGATATTCCCCAATGACATATTACTATAGGACTTAGACTCCAAGTAGAAATCTGTCCCTCGTTAGCCAGAGGAGCCAGAAAGGGGTTTTCGTTGGACCCGCGTAAGCTGAGCAGACACGCGGGTATAGAACACAATCTTGCGTCCGGCAAAGGCCTCCAGCATCAGTACTGACTGCGCATCGGCAGAACAGTGATGCTGGATAAGCTTTGGTAACAGGATTCGGGAGTGAGGGAGAGAAGAAAACTATAAGACCCTATTAAATATCCTTTGCTAGTGTAAACACAGAAACACGGTGTCCCTGAATATTTCGTTCATCCCTGCCAACGGCACGAGCTCCCAGCTCGGACCTGAAAACTCAAAGATGAAACAGACAAAGGCTCCGCTCCTGAAAGAGATGACAGATGAGTGGGGAAGATGAATGAGTAAACGATCAGATATGAATGGGAGCGAGACGAAAGGTTCGAGGCGAAGGTCTGCACTAGGCAAGGACAGTGGGGAGTAACAAGGGGAGAGGGAACCCGGAAGGACGTGGAGTCTCATCAGCACGGCCGAGGGCTGCGTGCTGGGGCCATAGAAAGGCTCGGAGATGACTGACGTTTCCGACTTTAGGGACGAGGCGTGTGGCGGTGACACTAAATGAGATGGGGAACGACGCAGAAGAGGAGGAGGGATGGGCGATGAGCTCAGTTTGGGACGGTAGATACCGCGGTTGATCATGAACTCCAACTTAACCCTTTACAATGTATATTAACTTTAAGTTATTCCCGTAAAAAAATTAATGAGTCTTTTCTTCGCAAGGGTGCTTAATGAAAGCTTAACGACCTCAAGACAAAAGGAGAGTTTCATCGAGTATAAAATGATGGACTAAGTGCACGCGAGCAGCGGGCGGCAGCAGAGACAGTGCACAGGGCAAACGCGGGCCGTCGTTACTAGTAAATAGGGAACATGAAAGAGCTCACTGTCAGTCCTGGAGTTCAAGGGCAGGGACAGGCCCAACTGTAAACTGTGTGTCCTCGGGTAAATCAAAGCCAAGTCAGTAACAGTACATTAGAACCATACCTCGAGAGTCATATTTTCGACTGCCTAAGTTAAAAACAAAATTCTGTCCTTTAAGTGTCCATGTAAATATCCTTTGCTAGTGTAAACACAGAATAACTCGAGAGAGAGGATGCACGAAATGACTTCCAGGTGCCGTGTGGTTCAGGGCACAGGCTGCAGGCAGGGCTCAAAGCCCAGCTTCGCAGCCTTGAGACCTCATTTCCTAAAATGTCACCGCTCCTTGTGGGGACATACCGATCACCCCCAGGAAGGCATGACCAAGTATCAATATCAACCTTTTTTACGGGCACAGCCCCTAAGACAGTGTCCCCAATAAAAATATAATGCCAGCTACATATTAATTTTAACTTTTCTAGTAGCTGGTTTTAAAAGAAAAATTTTAGAAATCAAATGCCAGTAATCTATCAGTGTAGTGTAACTTAACATACCCGAATTATTATATTTCAACATGTGATCGACATAAAATTGTCAACAGGACAGTTTGTGTATTTAAAAAGGTGCAATTTACATTCACAGCACACCTCCAGACAAACACTAAATTTTACTGGAGATACTTAGCGTAGTTGAAAAGTAGATTCACGTATCTACGTGGTCCCAAACACAGTATAAGTTTTTCAGTAACTAAATCAAGTGTCGATTTTAAAATAAAAAAAATTAAATGTTCGATTCTTCCATCGCACGGTCCCATTTCAAGTCTTCAGTATCCATACGTGGCCAGTGGCAACCACACCGGACAGCTCGGCTCTCAGGTCAGGCGAAGCCCTGAGACTCACTCGGAGCCTGGCTACACCCTTGCTCAGACACCCACGGGAGGACTTGGCCATCCACGGGATGTGCGATCGAGCTGTGGCTTGAGTTGTGCGGAATCAGTTTTTAAGAACCAAGAAAAAGAGAGATTCGAGGCAGGAAGCATGGAGGCAGAGCAGGCAGAGCCCGGAAACCTGGGTCTGTAACGGTGGAGGCAACCCACTGTCGCTCCCTCGGCTTCCCGCCGCCAACCATACACCCGCCTGTAACTAAAGACGGGAACTAAAGCCATACTTCCGCTTTCCCTCCTGGCACAATGACAGACACACGCCTGCACCCCATCCGAGGCCAACCCTCCACCGCGCTCCCCAGTCCATCCCCGCCATCCTCTCTCTGCCACATCGCCTGTGTCTCCTACCGCCCTGGATCGGCTCTGCTCATGTGAGTCAAACATGCTCCAATAGTTCCCGCAAGAGGAAATGAAACACCTAAAAATGATCAATACAACAAAAATCTTCTTGACTTCAAGTTGACCTCCCCTTTCAGTGCCTTCTTTGCTGCCCTCTACCGCGAAGCTTCTCGAGTAAGTTACCTCTGCCCACGATTTCCCACTCACGCCCTCGCTCTCCAGCCTGGCCTTCCTCCCCACCGTTCCACGGAACCTGCTCTGGCGGGTCGGCATCTCCCTTGGTGGGAACAAATTTAATGAGCATTTCGGCGTCCTCCCTTTCTTTGACCCCTCGGCAGCATTTGCCAGTTGATTGCTGTCCTGTTTAAAAATGCTTCCTTCTCTTGGTTTCTGCTTCCTAATTTACTTTACTTCTCTTCCACCTCACTAGACCCGTCTTGCTGTGTTCCTCCTTCTCTCCAGACTTCTAAAGGTGGGAGAGCTTAAGGCTGGGTCCCCATTCCTTTTCCCAGTTCTACACTCTCTCCCTAGGTGGCCGCAGCCAATGGCAGGTTTGCAAATGCCATGTAGGCGTCGATGGCTCTCTCAGATGTATACCTCCTTCCCTGCTCTCTCTTCTGAGTTTTATGCTGTAGAGAGAACAGCTTCATGGTGGCCTCCGCTTGGACAGCTCTATCTATGTCCAACCAAAAGGAATTCCTACCTCCCTCTCATTCCTTCCTTAGTCTTTCCTCACCTAAGTTAAATGGCCACGCCATTCACCCATTTCTAGAACCAAAACTCTAAGAGACGTCTTTGTTTTCCCTGTTCCCTTGTTCTCAGCATTTCATTCTTCAGCATGAAGCTAACTACCTCCGAAATAAAACTGGAAACTGTCCTCTTTCCTCCATCGCTATTGCCGTCAGCTTAGTCCGAACCCCCACGTCTTACCTGTCCCCCACGACTGTTCTCTGTGTTCGTTCTTGGCCCCATGCAAATCATTCTTTCCACACATTGGCCAAAGTAATCTTTTAGAAAACGTAAATCGAATTGTGTCACATCACTATTTTAAAACTTTCAATAGCTTCCACTGTAGTTACAGTAAAACCCCGACTCTTTATCCTCCTACATCCCTTTGCTCACTTTAAACTTTCTCTTTGCCTGCAGGATACCAAACTTGTTCCTACTGTAAAATTTCTACACTGGATACCCCTTCAGCATTGAGCCTATGCAGATAGCCTCTGCTTAGAGATGAACCAAGTAAATACCAACGAGAAAGACAAAACCCTCTGTGCAAATGGTTCTGAGCTTCCTCCAGCGCAGACAAGCATATGTGATCCAGGCCCCAAGTTCTATACCACAGGTCTTGCCTAGAATCATGTAACTGGAAAACGTTCAAAGCAGACAAGACTCTATATCCATTAGAGATCTGTGACGATTTAATCAGTCATCTCTGTCATGTGGCTAGTGGCAGCCTTGCCTTCCACATTTGAAACACAGAAGAAGGAACCTGCACCATCACCCCAGTTAATCACGGAAAATAAGTCCCACTTGGGCTTTGAAAAAAGACAGCGGAACTCTAAGCAAGCAATTCCTTTCAACTTCATACCTAAGGCATTCATAATTTCCTCAACCTTTCCTTTCTCATAAGAAACAATTAGTTCTCTGGTATTTCAGCTTAAAAATTAGCTAAGCAAAATTTCAGTGGGAAGATGTTGCTTCAGCATGAGAAAGACACTATAATTCTCAATCCCATCCAAGCAGCTGGAAAATTTTAAATTCCCCACTGATGGGATACAAAAACAAAAATCTTTCACACATCTTTATATGGCAAAACTGAGATTTCAGAATCAACTCTGTTTACTCTTGTCCTGCCACGAACTGTAACATGTGGGACCAAAAATTTACCAACAAATAAGTTTATAAATGAAAAAGAAACATTTTGCCAGTCGAACCTACTTACAGACAAAGCAGAATCAGAAGTAAAAAGAAATCAAAGAAAGATTTTCCTCTAGACTAACAAAGATACGGGGTAGATCACCAAGCAGTGGGGACTATCAACCCCTGTGCTTTGTGACAGTGCCCTAGAAAAATGTGTAGCCCTCTGAGGGGAGGTTCCTTAGCTTGCGTAGGGAGGCTGGACCCCAAACACCAGGATTTCCAGCCTGGGAAAGATTCCAGAAGCCAGAATCACCTGAGGTGACACAAGTAAGCAAATCGACAGTGACCAGGAAGGGACTGAAATGACTTCCTCTCCACCCAACACTCCCCTACGCTGTCATCCTTTACATTCTTACACGCATCCTTTAAAAAGGCAAAGGAAGCTTTGTACTGACTGAGCCAATTATTTCTCGGGGTCAAATTTAAGCTAAAATAAATAAAGAATAAAATACTTCTTACGGAAATTATTTCATTACCAACAGCATGTTCTTTGTACTGGCAATATATTAGAGTAAATGCTCTTTGTGCAAACAGCTACATTTTCTAAAACTTCTGATTTCTAAAAGTTGCATTGCTGATTAAAGCTTTGTCATACACATCTATTAAATAGAGTGCAATAAAACCATTTTATTTGTCAATATTAATGCTTGTGCTATTTCTCTGTATGCCTTTTCTAGTCACGGAAATTTTGTCAAAAGGACCAAAGTTAAAAACTGTAACCTCAGCAGTCACTAACTTTGGGGACTTCTCCCCTGGTACAAACGTTCATGCATATGCAGATTTTTATCACATACTCAGACAGATGCCCTTGCATTGATTTGAATACTTGCATAAATATTAATGTGTACAAATGCTTGCATGCAGAAAATCCATTTATGAAATATCCAATTGCATAAATTAAGAACATTAGATTCTAACTATATTAACACTTCATAAAATACATGCACAAGTTTGCATGACCAAGAAAAAAAAAAGACACAATCCACTGCCAGATTCTCCTGCTGTGTTTACCTTCTGTAGTGATGAACTCGGGGTTTCCACAAGCTCTTTGAAGACTTTAAATTACTCACAGTTCACTGCTCACATACATCTCTCCTGGTCTGAAAACGAATTAAGTTCTTCTCTTAGAGTAATTTTAGAAACTGTGACCTATGACCCCAAGAGGAAGTGTCAAATTTTTAAGTCACCAAATGGTCTCAGAAACTAGCTTTTTCGCAAAGAATATGCCTCAAAAGTAATTTTCATACGTCCTCCTCAAAATGTACCTATATAACGTTCCATTATACGTCTGATTCATTCTCAGGAGTGGGAGGTTAACGTAAACTTTAAAAACTACCAAAAAAAAAAAAAGCCTCACAGTTTAGTAAAAACACAAGACAACTGGCAATTGGCAGTTGGTGCCTGTCTTCTACCCAGCTCCGGTTTTCAAAAGAGGACAGGCTAAAGTCTTATCTCAGGGAGACAGTGTTTAGAAAATAATTTCCTCGTGACCATCTGTAGCTTCTCAGTTCAGTATATAGCCAGCTGGGTACGCTATAAGTTTCACTTTCTTTATTTTTATACTTTTCATGACAGTACAGATAAACTGAAAAATATTTTTTGATTAACTTTGAAAAAAAAAAATAAAGTCTGCATTTTACACTTGAACTTTTTGTACCTTATTTATCAAGTTCTTGCAAAGTCTCACTGCCCACTTGAGATCGCGCATTAGTCTCATCTGTGGCTGCACTAGACTGAAGAGACAGGTCCACAGTCAAAACAAAGGAGACGGAAATGGAGTTCTCAACCCGAAGTATGGCTTCCAACTATAGAAAGTGCCTACTTCTCCCTGAAACTCAAATTCAGCTTGTATGAGAACATGGCAAGCATTTTAGAGGCTGAAAGGACACACCAAGCGTTTGGAACTGTTTCTGCCTGACTCAGAAGAACAAACTTTTGATCAAAGGGTATATGACAGAGACTGACCCTGGCCACCAATACCTACTTTTCGTCGTCCTCCTTGGCACACCACTGAACTAAATTCTGGCCTGTGGGATACGAACAGATGTGATATACACAACTTGCAGACCTAGGCCCTAGAAACTCTCATGACCCATCATGGTTCCTCTCTCTGCTTCACCGCAGGCCAGATGTAGCTCATCCAGTGGAGAATTCTGACACCCAGGGGACGACAACAGATAGGCCTGGATCGCTGAATGACTGCATGGACCAGAGCCTCTAAACCCCCATCTCTGCTTCCAACCTGCACTGGCTGTGATGTGAGAAAAAAATAAACCTTTATTGTGCTCAGACCTGAGGATAGTTTATCTCCAGTTAACCTATTCTGACTCATTTAAGTAACAGCCATAGCGCATACAACATACTAAATCTTTCCTTAACAGAATAATCTTTAAGGCATTGCAATCTATCTCTGCTAGGATTCAAACAGGAGGAGAGGGGATCTAGGCGTGTGGCAAGATGGGCCAGTGAAAATGAATCTGGAAATAAATTTACATGCTGTGCAGCAGTGAAGCAAAGTGCCACACAATTTTATTCATTTATTAAAACATTTATTGGACGCTAATTCATGCCAGGCATCATGTCTGGTGCTAAGGTTGGAAATGTGACTGGCCACATTTTCTGAGAGCAAGGACCCACAGTCCAGCTGGCTGGGGAGAAGGAAAATTAAATCAGTCCTTCGACACTGTGGGTGAGCACTGTAAAAGTCACCCTGAGGAACCTCCTCTCAGATGAGGATTTTGTGTTATACACACACGGGTATCTATAACAAAGATCACAAAATAAATTCATTTCTAGATGAAAAATAACAGAAATTTGAGCCCACCAAGACTGTGCTAACTATGACAAATGGCTACTGTGAGCCTACAAGCTATACTAATAGCAACAGATGCTGTAGATGACTATCGGCATCTCTTTAGCAAAGTCGTTGAGCACTGAACGGAAGAACACAGATAACAGGACTGGGGACACACCAGGTGAGTCGGCCCACCTGGTGACATGCCTTAAACTATCTACGTCACCCGGAAATTGCCACGGACACTAACAGATCTCCTTCGGATCAAAGGCTGACTCTGGAATCTGTGCCTTTTAATGAAGCAGGAGTAGAATTTAAAAGTTAGTTTCTACCCTTGTAAATTAAAGTACAGACTTCCAACAGACATAGAGGCTCTCCTCCATCCTCCATCCTTCTCCTCCATCCTGTTTATAAGGTGGCATTTAAAAGCCCCCGACATTTATAACAACGTTCGTGAGGAAGCAAAACACCATTAGGGATCTGTCCGTAATCCTTAGGGTCCTGAGCCTCAACTGGGAAACGACTCATTCGTAAACTTATAATAACGTATGTTGTACCAAGCTGTATTAATGAGAATAATTTTCTTCACCTTGAATACGTGAGAATCTTTAAGTCAGTATGTTTATTCTCATTAAAAGGACCCACTTCTATTCTCATGTGAAACTATTATAATAGAGATAGGCTCCCAAGAAAATTTTTTGTTTGATGAAGACGTGTTATACAAAACTATGAGGGACAGTAATCAAAAAATGTTATTTTTGAGGGAATCTAAATAAATTAAACAAACTGTTATAAACGGTAATAAACTTGAAGGTTGGAAATGCTGCTATTTCTTACAAACACAAACGAAATGACTGGTTCAAACATCTTCGTGCCAAGACCTTGTCTCAATTTCCAGTTTATCCCATAATAAGAAAACTCAGTTATTGAGCGCCACACCAAGTGTTTTAATTACATTATAGAACAGCTAATATTTCATCCACATAATAATCCTGCAAGTATTTTTTTTTATTATTTCCATTTTTCAGATGTGTAAACTTAGGGGCCCCAAAGCAAATGAAACAGACATCATTTATTACTCCATTTCCTAGAGTAACGGAGGTAATAAAAGGAGATGCTGCCATTTGAACCAAGGTCTTGCGTGTCTCTGAAATCAACTCTTAAGGCCCAAACGTCTGCTGAGGAAAGAACCTGGGAAACGGGGGGCAGTCTTCATGAAACTGGAGTAGGCAGGATCCAAGCTCAGGTCTCCTCGTTGCTCTGGCCCATGTCTTTTCTGTCCTGAATCACGTAATTAACTATATCTGTTTCTCACTTCACTTTACAGTTAGATCTGGTTTACGAGCGTGAATTAAGTGAGAGATTAAAGCTCACCGACAGCTTCTTCTCTAGTCTACAAACACACCAAAAAACAGAAAGCCAGCTGCCTCTCCCTTGGCACATTCCCACTAAATCCAAATAAATAATGCAGTGTTTTGTGTGTTTTAATTTTCCTTAGGATGGCTCTTCATGATGGTTCCATTTCTGCCTGTTCCAATCACTGCCCAGTGTGTCCTTCGAAACGATCTTACGATCCAACATTGTTGAACGTCCTCTCACCTTATGAATAAGGTTAGGTCGACTCTTTCTCAGGTTCATAAACATCTGATCAATCTCACACACTCTTTAAAAGAACAAGACCATAGGGAAGAAGAAAACTAGACCTTTCAAAAAAAAAAAAAAATATATATATATATATATATATATATATATATATATATATATATAGTTTTTTGCCAGGTATCAGTCTCCACTTCAAAACAGAATATTTTGGAACCCTCTGGAAGAATTACCACTGCTTGGCTTCCGACGTCTGATCTAGAGGGATTTAAAGGGCATCTGCCAAGTACAGGGCAGCCCAGCTTTCTCCTCCTCTACCTCGTGCCCACATATCTCCCTGACTCCCTGCCAAACCACGTTACTTGCCTGGTGTTTCCCAACTACGTTTTAATAAAATTATAAAAGGCCGAAAAGAAAAGTCGATCATCTCCTCCTGAACCTATCCCCAGAGAGAGGGCTCAAGTTCATATTTTTATTTAACGGTGCCTTTCTTCTGCATAGCGCAAAGGGCTTTTCCATCATGCTTTCATTGATCCTCTCAACTTAAAACAAGTTTCAAAGAGTATCATTCTTGAGAAGTAGGAGAAAAGAAACATAATGATATGATATAATTCTCTGCTGAAATAGGTCACTCTAAGAGTTGAAAGAGCCTTAAGACTTATCATATAATCCACATATGGCAGGAAGTTATTTCTTGTTTCTTACCCTCATGTCTTGCTACAATTCAAAACTAACTTCCTTTGCTTTTAACTAGGATCAAGTCCTCAATTCCTTACACACACAGAACTAAGTCATTCAACACTATTCGACTGCTGGGATTGTGCTCCTTCGCATTCTAACTTAAGGAGTCAAAGGTGAATGAGTTCTAAAAGGCACCCTCAGCAGCTGCCAAAAATGAATCATTCCAGAGAGTATCCTAAGGATGACCGGGACCCCGGGTCATCTCTGGGACCGTCACTGTACAGTGATCACCTCGCGCTACAGTGGTCTGTGTTGAGCAACGTCCACGATCTCTGGCCTGTTTAATGGGCAAGACACAGTCAAGTTTCTGAGTGCAGGTTGGCGGTGCTCTGGTTTGTCATCTAACTTCCGGAAATGTTGTCCATAAGGGAGAAAAAAGGTTTGAGCTTAACCTTTATTACAACATAACAAAAAGTCCACCAGCACATGCCCCCCCACAGACAGTTCAGTTAGCCGAGATTCTTCTCTCTGTGTTTGTGTGGAGCTTATGCGATGCTGAAGGCGCACGTATTTATGCAAGTTTGCACTCTCAGACCTGCCAGCCGGACATTGTGTTTGCGACCAGCCATCCCGGCTTGTGTCACAGTCGGGGCGTGAACACACCACTGCCCTATTTACATACTATACAGACACCTGTGCTCAGTGCTTGTCATTCGATTCGAAATCCATGCGATAAAACCACGTAAGTTCTTTTTTCCTAATTGGCATAGCGAAAAATACAGAGATGCAAGACTCATGATTCTTTCCCTTTTGTTCTCTAAAAGCAGACCCCTACAGATACAGGTGCTCTAATCACCCCAGGCCCAACAGCCAGAAATAAGGGGCCTCAAGAGCCCGTGGTGAAATGCAACCCATATACACGTGGAGTTCACAAGGGGACAAGATAAACCACTCCCAACATTTACGCAAGCAATAACCCTACACTCTAGTGTCCTTCCCTTACTAAAAAAGCTCTTTTAGTTACCACTCCAAATCCTCAGGGTAAAATTAGTATTTGCAGTTCCTCAAGCACACCATGCAATTTCATTCTGGATTCCGTGTGTGTGTGTGTGTGTGTGTGTGTGTGTCTATGAGAAACTCATCTCATGTCGTCCTCTTCTGTAAGCCATCAGTGACCATCACCAAACCACAGCTAGGGCTAGGTGCCTGGGTCTGTCCTACCCAAACCTCGTCTCTCTCCGAGCACACCTATCAGGCTGGGCTGTGTGTCCTGGGCTGAGAGAGAGAGGTGTACTTAGATTTCTGTTAAGAAATTTGAAACTTCTAAATTTGGTCCTAAGATCACCACGTGACCTCCAAAATGCCAAGTTAAGGATAAATTAACTTCTGCACCAACAAAAAGAAGCTCATATCTGTGATATTTCCTCTATGACACAAGGGGTCTAGATATAACATATAAGACATATGACCTCAGGACGTGGTTCCATAGTGTAGCGGTTAGCACGTCTGCTTTACACACAGAAGGTCCTGGGTTCATGCCCCAGTGGAGCCACAGTCCATGGTCTACAGCCATGCCACCCTGAACAAGCCCTATGTCTGATCTCGGAAACTAAGCAGGGTTGGACCTGGTTAGTTCTTGGATGGGAGACTACCTAGGAAGACCAGGTGCTGTAGGCATAAATAACAATTTTAAAAAAAGAAGAAAAAGAAAATATGAGCCCCAGATTTTGGTGTAGAGGGAAAATCCTGTATGTTAAAGGTCAGAAAACAATGAAAACCCTGGACTCAAAGTCCACCTCTGTTCTTCGCTGGCGTGTGCGTTTAGGCAAGTCCCTTATCCTCACTGAGCTTGTTTCACCTGTGACGTGAGAATAACGACAATTTCTAGAGACTGCTGAGAAAGACAGATGAATAACAAAGGTGAAAGACTGCCCCCTGCGCCGAGTGTGGCCTTCCTGGATGTCTGTTCCCATCTGCATCCTCTGTTCGGGGCCAGGCGTCACCTCAGTACAGACAGAGGTGCACAGTGACAGGGCCTGATACGCTAACGCTAGAGTCCTGAAAGGCTGAATGAGGGTGAGTCCTACAGACCGTGTGCTTTAACGGTGCAAGAAGCCAACGAAGTTTTCTCCAAAGCCCGTACATTGTGTCCATATATAGAAATCGGATTTTTATATTGTCACTTCACTATGAAAATCTGCGTTTTCAAGATGCTGTGGCCCTTGTGTTGACAGTGCCTAGTCAGGGGGACGAGTTATACACACAAGGACCTTCAAAGATGGCCAAAATACTCTATTTCTTAAGCTCAGTGGTAAGTACATGGGTGCAAAATCTTGTTACTATTTTTTAAACTGCACATAAGGTCCAATAGACTGTTTATATATTTCATAATTTAAATTACAGTCTTAATATTGGGAGACTGAACTCAGGGACCCCAGGTGTGGAAATCCCATGGCATTTACTAAGGATAATGCGTGAGCATTTTGTCCACTTGAACTGATGCATTTCTATGAGCCATTGATAATATTTTAGAAGATTTACAGTTTAGTACTTAGGAGACCTTTCTGAATGCACCTTGAGAGTCTATTTCTGAGCGATGACTTCAAATTTCAATGATGCCCACCAATGTGATTCCAAGAGTCGCGCCTCCAAAAAGAAAGGCAAGCCAGATCAGAGGACAAAAGACCTCAGTTCTCTCCCCCAATTCTTTGACTGACAGTGTCATAGTGCTACAAGCTAACTTCCACAGTATTCAGAAAATAGACGTGAGATCACCCTCGTACGGGATGATTGCAAGACACAGGCTATTTTATGAAGACAGGCTAAAGGCTGACAAGCCAATACTGCTCCCCTCTTATGCCTTCTCGCGGGACATTTTTTACCCCCTACTTGTTGGTAGGACTTATGGCAACAAGTTAAAAAACGATAATTTAATGATTTCTCTTTTCATGGTATTTTAATAACCACAATGATAACTGAAAGAGCCTTCTGAAAAAGAAAACACCGCATTGATCAGTTCTATAGTATTGAGTAGCTGTGTTGTGCTTTGCCATTTACGAGTCACGGGCATAGACGTTTGCACTGGGAAATCTCACACACACACACACACACACACACTCACAAACACACACATATACGCAGTGTCAGGAGACAGAGGGTAATAACGTAGGAAGCGTATGGATAGGAGCGCTCTCTCCTAAGCAGACTGAGTACGTGCTTCAGACAGAGGCCAGGTAAAGGGCCCTAAAATAGAAAAAAAGAGTTCGAGGAACTTACCCAGAAGCCAGCAACCAGAACAATCTAACAAACTACTCACTATTTTCAGGTTATCTGTGTGTTTTATGCATTAGAGTTTAGCCACATTGTTGTTGATTTTTAAATTTATTTCATTTAAGGGGAAGTACCATAATCTTCGTAGAATTTAGAATATTCAAAGGTTTAAATCTAACCTTAATAGCAGAAATAGTAATAGAATAGAGGCTGGAAGCAATGTAAATAATTCAAGTCATTTGTTCTGCCTCTTGCTAAGTGTTTCAGTTTTTTTAACCGATAACATAAAGCCTATGATCAGAATGCAATACGCTAATCAGTTTACTCTAAATAACCCAGTGATGTTGTTTATTTCATAATGTAGGTGACATTAATATCATTAATACACAAAAAAAGGTTTTTCTCCTTAAATAAAATAAATAATGACCTAACCTTCCCAGTACTTAGTAATTTAACAGGCCAAATGCGTTACCTGGCAAAACATAAATGTGAAATGAAGTTATGAAAATGTGCACAATAGATGCCCGGAGGTGAGCTGGAAAACGTTTTGGAGAAAATGAGGGAAGTAAATGGTTAACTGCCCGCACACTCACTCATGCCGGAGGACACAAAAAGGTTCACAGCAGTTGTTAAATTCATTTAGAGAAACTCACTTTATTTTTCCAACAGCGCTCTCACCAGCTAATCTGTATTACAACCTGCAGGAGTCTTAATATTCTCAGCAGGATCAAGATTTGGGCCACACTGATTCAGCTATTTAATCTTGCAAGAGAACAATATTTGGCAGGAAAAGACCCCACAACACTGAGAGGGCGTCCCAGAGGTTCGTTGTCAGCCCAGACTGCGCCAAGAACACCCAAGGCGGAAACCGAGCCGCACTAAGTAATGTTTACCATCTCCTTTCAGAAGCTCTCCACTCCAAACATCCCCACACTGCGTGTGTGTGCAAAACATACACATCGCACGCGCAGAGGTGGCTCCTGCAGATACACGTATGGTTTTTTGAAAGACAAAATATTTTCCCAGTACTCTGGACTGTGTTACGAAAACATTTTAGTTCCAAAGCATCACTACAGAGGTTGAAGAAAGAGATGAAGAAAATGGCCATAATTTTATTTTCAAACCCTTTCGACGTCTTAAACACCGAAAACCAAAAGGCAGAACATATGTGTGAATTACTACATGTATGCAGATATTCATACTGATCTTTTTAACCATCCTGAAACTAATAAATCTGATGATCGATACTCTTCCATTAATGAACATGTTTTTCCATGTTAATTCCATTTGATTAATTTGGATATTTTCTGGAAACCCATATACTAGCAGGTAGAGAGTACATACAGAGACAGGCGAACTTAAAAACAAAATCGATAGCACTGGTTATACAAAAGAACAGCATGAATCACTACTCAAGAAAATGGTTCAGTAAAATTCTTCAAAAACTGTTTTTAAATAGCAATGGCAAGGGTTCGATTCCTCCACCTTCCGATCCTGGTTAGTTGCGCCTCTGATAATAACACAGAGTTCCCCTCTGTCAAGCAGGTAACGCTGTGCAGCAGTGACCTGCTCGCCTGGTGGAGGGTCAACAGCAAGCTCTCTGAGGTCAGGGGTCATATCTATTTCATTCCTCATTATATCCCACAGCACCCCTCCAGCAAAGTACCAGGCCTATAATTAACACTTTAAAATGTTTGTTAAGTCGTTCATTGTTTTCAAAAGTGGTTTCCTGTAGATAATTTTTTTTTGGATTTATAGATACCAAAAATATACACATTAGAAAATACAATAGGACTCTCAACAATCTCGCCTCGATCTACATTTCAGTAATGACGTCTCTCTCTGGACTCTAACAAGTATCTGAGGGGCATTCTCAACCTTATCAGGTTCCCTCCTCCCTTCCTTTGCTCATTTCAACGCCATCTTCCTCCCCACAGACACCTTAACATTGCCCTGGGGTTCTCTTCCATAAAAGCCTTTCCTGGCCACTTCATGTGTGCTAGCCTGAGCATAAACACATGCAAAAAGTGGTTCCCTGTTTTTTCTGCAATCCACAGGGTCCGATGCAACGTGATGTCCATCGCAAACTTTTAATGAACAAACACACACACCTGTGTAAGGTAACCGTGAAGGCTACATCTACTTCTACCTTATCCTTTACAGTCAAAGCACCGAGTCCTGGAGGATTCGAACATGAACCCGAAATGCTGCTTACCCTCACAGGCCTCATACTAATTACACAATGAAAGTAAATATTCAGATCGCTTCATTTTGGGGAAATCAATTCTATCAAAAGAAACAAGTGCTACAAAGGACCAAAAGATTTTTTTTAAGTTTTTCTTTCATTTTTTTTTCTAAATCTACACTGTCACAGTTTGCTGGACACAGGCAAATTCGGACACGTGTAATTTTCAGAATGCAATGATACAAAAGCTTAATTCAAACGAGTTAAAGGTTGATTCTGTTACAGTTAATAATAACCACAAAAGGAAAAATCAATCAGAAAAATGAACAAACCAACAAAAAAAAAAGATCACAACTTCTTGCTTCCTGTCCTGGGAAGCAAGTCTACAGGTACTTTATAAAATCAATACGTCCTTCAAACATAAATTTAGAGCTATGCTTTTATAAGCAGCATTGCGTATAATTCTGCACAGAGTGGGGAAAAAAGCTACAAATGAGCTCTGACGACAGGGAAAGAAAAGACAGCTACAGTGGAAAGCAAAGCAAAAACTAAAAGCAATATTCATGACGCCATCCTTCTAGGAAAATGAAATACAAACTAGGCAACATGTCCGCATATACTTTTTAAGAATTTCTTGCTTCTGACTTTCAATCATGCAATTTTCTCCAACTGTATAACTTGGCTTGGGTTACCAATGGGTTTTAATTAAATCTCTGTATGTCTCCTATGATTCATGACCTCCTAATAAGTTAAAAGGACATTTGACTATTATACTCATTAACTGGAAAAATGACAGATTTTTAAACCTACCTCCGAAAATCCACAGAAATTGTAATGGTGTGGCGTAATTATTAACGACGGTCACATCTGGGGACTCCACAAACAAGATGTCTGGCTTCAGTATGTGCTCGCTGTACGAATGTCCCGAAAGGTATAACATAATCTGGAAGAAAATTCAGATACTTTTTAAGTTCAAAATCAGTATAATGCACTGGAAATTGAGACTTTTTAAGAGCTAGTCTTTATTAGACATTCCCTGTGCCATAGGAATATTTCTTCTCTATTGTCACAACTCCGCCCTCCATTTCCTTCACATCCGCCCCTGCCAACCTGCCCGCCCAGGACCTGTGAGTGATCTACATAACTCAACTCAAACCTGGAAAACGAAAAACATAACTACTACTACTACAAGTTATCTTTCTTTCTATAAATGACTATGTCTCAACATCTCAAATTAAAAGAGGTGAATCAAGAACTGGGAATGGGATGGAGAAGGAATTTTGGTTTTTGGCTTAAGATGGTTCAGTTTGAAAATAAGAAAAAATTAAAAACTGAATGTGTACATTTTCCTGGGATATGGCAACAGGTGGTATCATCTACCTTTTCCCGAGAAACTGGCTGATGACAGTCGCTTACGGTTACAAAATTATGTTACTTGTCTCCGAATTACCGTGACGTACGTAGGTCATCCCTCACTTAGCCCTGTTACGAACTGAACTGTGTCCCCCCCCCCACAATTCCTATTTTGAAGCCCTCACCTCCACGTGACTGTATTTTGAGGTGGCATCTTTAGGAAAACAATTAAGGTTAAATGAAGTCATCAGGGTGGGACCCTGATCCTATTTCACGGGTGTCCTTGCAAGAGGAAGACGCTCCAGAGATCTGTCTCTCACGCACGCACACCAAGGAAAGGCCACGTGAGGTCACAGCAAGGAAGCGGCCGTCGCAAGCAGGGAGAGGGCTCTCCCCAGAAACCAGCCCTTTGGACTTGATCTAGGACTTGCAGACTCTAGAACTGGGAAGTAATAAATTGCTGTCATTTAAGTCACACTGCCTAAGGTATTGTGGCAACTCGAGCAGACTAATGCAAGCTCTAGCTTCCTCAGGTACTTACATACCTGAGAAAAAGAATTCCCCAGCTGTGACATTTCAAAACAGGGGTGGGTCCTAGTATTTCTAAGAAAATGAAATTCTCAGATGCCACATTAGAAAGCAAATGGTCCTGCTTTACCGAGAGAATACCACTGCCATCTTTTGATTGCAGAACCCACTGAATATTTAAGTAAAACTCGGAGAAAGTGAAAAAAGAGTGTTTATCAAGCACCGCAAAACACATGACATATTCACAGCAATTTTAAAAACTAACCCCCTTGCAAAGAGGGGTTTCAAGAGAAAGAATATGCAAAATTAGTCAACAGTTCAAATGTTATTGCCTCATTCATTTACTCAGCAGACAATCACTGAGTTTTCGCTATACGCCAAGCAGTATTCTAGGCTTTGGCAATTCTGTGTTAAAAGGATAGATTAGTTCTCTATCCCATTGTGGCCCTTTTCCTAGGAAAACTGTATTTGCCTACACTTAGAGGTGGATAGGAAGGCAGACTCTTCTGAAAAAGAAAGAAAAAAAAAACTTAAGCAAATGGAAAAAATGACACCCTTAAAAGAATTCAGTCATTTACCGAACAGGTACTTAGTAAGTCTTATGCTAGAGAATGGAATGGAGGAAGAAAGATCTGGGGGTTTTAAGGGGGGGGAAAAAAAAAAGATATGATATCTACATAGGTCTTAAAAGAGATGTTTGATTAAAATAAATCTAGAAAGATTAAAACTCCCTTTAATAATCTCCATTATAAGATGAAATTCACACTATGCTAGTGAGATTCTCTCCTGAAAGTATCAATATGAGTGTGTTGATCAGGGGCCGTCCCGAGTAAGCCATCTCAGAGCCGGCAGCCTTGGGCAGAGTGAGAAGCCATGGGAAGACCTGTTGGCGCAAGAAGCCAATTCACTTGTTTATAAATTTTAGCTCCGTGCTAGGCCCTGGGGCTACAGAGAAAAATACAGAGCCTGAATCTTCATACAGTTCAATCTAGGAGGAAGAAAACTTACAAGGCAGCTGTAGAATCAGACGGCCAGGTTGGAGACAGAAGAGCAAGGACCAGGAAGAGAAAGGAAGCTGCTGAGCCACATATGGATAAGGAGAGGGAGCAGACGGCCTTCCGGGCAGAAGGTCGGAGCGGGTGGGGGCCCAGGCCAAGGGAGACACCCAGGCTGGAGATCTCAGCTGGCACTAAAGCGGGGGCAGCCTCACATTTCATGCTAAAGGTTTTGCATTTTACCCCAACAGCCATGGGGAGCCATAGGCAGGTTTTAAGGAAGAGAGTAACATGATCAGATGTGTGTTTTAAGAACCTTGCAAGAAATCACGAGAAGAGCTTAGGTTGGGAGAAGAGGCAGTACTGTGGCAGGCAAGGATGGTCGAGACAGTCACTCCCACAACCCAAGCAAGGGATAGGGAGGGCCTAAATTAAGGACACGGCAGGAAAGCTAAGGTACAAAGCACCGTGGTGCACGTTCTCGGAGATATAAAAAAATAAATTGAAAAAGATGTGGACGATCATCATCTTCACGAAGTTTGGGGGTAGGTGGGGATAAGACACATACCATGTGGAAGGTATCAGTTCCAGATGGTATAAAATTGCTCCATACAAGGGGAACGACTCATGAAGAAGCCCAGAACAGAGTAAGCTAGCCAGGCCTAGAAGAAATGGAAGAATAGTGTTGGCGGTCAGTGACAGATAAGGTGCAAATAATTTCGGAGCAGACTGTGGAGGGTCAATGGAGTCAGAATTCAGGGATTTAGGAAATCAGACTTCATTCTTCTTAAAGTGGAGGTCCAGGGAAAGTTGTTTAGTGGGTCATAATTAGGGTCTTGATGAAAGAGATATTTTGAAAAGAGTCATCTGGTGATAGTGTTTAAGATGCAAGGGAAGGAGCAAGAATGCCTAGCAGGAGATAAGGCCAGTTTGGAGGCTCCTGCATCAACTCACAGGCAGGATGAGAGCCAGAACACCGTGGGACCGAAAAGAAAAGAATGGGGAAAAAAGAGATTTCACAAAGGACAGATCTTCAGAAATCATTTTGCTGGATCCTAAATCTCCATTTCCAAGAAGAAATCACATGTGTTAATTCTTTTATTATGGGGACCTTTCCCAAACCACCCCCTTCAGACAAAGCCATTTTATAACCACTACTCTTATACTTGCCATGCACAAGTAATTACTGGTCTGGGATGTATTTGTTTTTTCGTTTTTTTTTTTTTTTTTAAGTGGCTTTGGCTAAAACTGAGAATAAAAAGAAGAGATCAACCTTTGAAGCTCTGCCCTAGGTGGAAAAATAAAGCAAAACCAGGTGTAAGAGGAAACCACGGATTTGGAAATGAGAAAGGACTACGAGGTGATTTTCCATACATTCTTCTCATGAAAGTTTAAGTATTCCTTATAGAAATACTTTCCCTGAGGAGAGCTTGTTCACACGCTCTAATTAGACCGAGGATGTCAAAGTGTTTCGAAATGGATAAAGCATTCATACATGTGTTAGGTATTATAAGAAAAATACGTGTTAGTGCCCTACCGCTTTCTCTGACATATTTGATCTTTGCTTTAAAGATAATGCTACCGACCCACCGTTACTCAAAAATACGTCAGTCACTGGTGAGATAAGTTGGAGATAAAGCTGGTCCGTTAAAGTGACGGATAAATTTGCTCTATGAAAATAATAGGCTTCAAGGGCTTGAATCTAAATCATTGACCTCATAACTAATCATCTATGTTAATCAACCCAGTTATGAGTTAAAACAGAAGTACCATCCCATTCTCTTTTCAAACTACTCTTGTGTACTAGACTTCACTACTCAGATTCAGAAGATTTCATATCAATTTTCATTAGTTATAAAACTCTTATGCTTCTTGTATAAGGAACAAAATTAGCGAATACTCTGATGTCAACACTGAATGACTTTCTTCTAACTCTTACCTTTCTTCCCTTTAAAAAAAAAACGCTTTTTTATATTTGCTGAATATTAAAAGAAAGAAAAATACTATGTCAGTGGTTCGGATTCATATAAGACTTAATTGCCTCATATACTCTAATTTTGCCACCAGTTTACAATTAGCATGCATTTCTCATGCATGAGTTGACCCAATTACATAACAAATTTTGCCTTTGGGGATTTCTCTTGACTGCCTGTCTTCTGCCCACCATACAACTCAATTTCACACCGTCAGCAGCCTAAACACGGCCACAGTCAGTCTCTGTCAGAATGATTTATTTAAATTACAGATACCAGATCCCTAGATAGTGTCCTTACCCTCATGATCACCCTTACGCTCAACCTAACTTTGAATCAAATCTTTTAATAGTCCATAGATACTGCTATTCAATTATTAGGCCATATTTACCTCCAATAATCTAATATTTTAAAGCTGACTCACAGAGTCTCTGGGAATGTAGTCAACAGTATCTACTTGAGCTTATTAATGGGCATATAATTTATTTTGTATTCTAAGAAGTCAATGAGAAATTATGTAGCCACATCAATAAAACTAAAAATAATTACATTTCAATATTAAATCACAGAGAGACTCTTTTTTCTATAATGTTTTTTTCTTTTTTCTTTTTTTTTTTTTTTTTAAAAAGGCTTTGATCTTAGCTTTTCTTGTCAAGCAAGTAAGAGCTTCTTAGGAATGGGAATGTGAAATTGAAAATGGTAGTAAAGAAGATATTTAGGAAACAGAATAGATAAGCAAAATTGCAGATACTAACAGGGTAAGGGAAAGACCATAGAGCAGGTGAAAATACTTTTGTCTATGTTGTCAGTGATCTAAGAAAAGGGTGTTCCAAAGATAACACACATGGGCACACCCATACATAGACACAGAATGCATAATTCTTTCCCATGTGAATCAAGAATAGGAACAAATCCTGACGAATCATATAATGGTACACTTACTATTTTAGTCAGTCTGTATAACACAAGATTTGTCATCTGGGTTTTTCTTTCCTTCCCCTTCACATAATATTTCTCCATCGCCTGAAATAAATCAGAAAATACGCATCCAGATTTTATCTACAGCACGAAGACTGTAAAAGTCTCTCGGAGATGGGCTTTACCATTTTATTTCACAATTTACCCACAGACTGTCTCAGCTAATTGAAAGTGCAGCTTATATTAGTGTGTAAGCAGGCAGAATGAAACACATAAATGATCTTCTCAAGGATGGATGAGTGATTCTGCCTTGCTCTCCTGCTGCTGGTTCCCTGAATGCACTACTTATAAACTTGAAGTTGGCAACCGCCTGGGTAAGAAACAGCCTTTACAGACTAGAGTTGTAAAGACAACAGGGGTGGGGGCAGTGTTATTCTCTTTTTTAAACAAAACTTTATTAGTAATAGTTTTCAAATATGTTTACCAAAAAAAAAAAATTTTTTTTTTAAATGTCCAAAAGCACAGGGATTCCTCAATTCTTGTGTGTACACTGTCCTTAAGAAAGTTTTCCTAAAAGGTCACTAAGTAAAGAAAACATGGAGATGTACTAGGACATTTCTGTCATTTCTGAATTTATGTCCTAGAATTGGGTAGGGGGGAGCTGACAATTAGACCTCTTCTGGAATTGCACAGAAAAAAAAAATTTTACTTGGAAATCAGTTCTGTTTCTTTCTAACCATTCGGTAAATTCTAAAATCTGGCCTCTTTTCTTATTCTTTCTGCAGCTCTACTGAGTAATATAGCAGAAGGACTTTAAATTGTGGCAACTGATGATAAATCTCCCAGGTTCAATATCATCAAAAGAAGGAAGTCAAGACTAAACCTATTCTCACCCTCTCATTACATACAATTTCAAATTTACAGCTGTATTTTACCCAACAGCCCAGTAACATCTGCAGACTGAGTGGACATTTCCAAGTGATTTCAAATCCTGGACAAATGAATATGAGAGTGTCTGAAAAAATTTCACAGAACTGACACAGACACAAGCAATCAAAAATGTCCATCCGTCCATAACGTATTACTACCCAAAACACCCAGGAATTGTCATTAAATCCACTGTTTTATATCTTTATATTTTCTTTAGTCCAAAGGGGGGTAAAGGCAGCCTAGAAAGATCCAGATGATATTGAAAGATAAAAATAAAGTAAAAACAAATAAGAAAATGAAACAAATGAAAAAAACAAAGGTTGTGAAGACCCTGACTTAGTTAATCCACCTACATCAATCTATATTAAACTTGGAGCTTGAATCTTATATCCCTTGTAATTTTCAGGATGAGTCCACTTCGTCCCAGCATCTCCAGCAGGAAGACTCTGGTGTCTGTCCAGTCTGGACATTTTCTCACCTACTTCCTCTCAAAACAGACACAATCCAGGACACTGCCAAAAATATCTGTCTGGATTTGGCCAATATATCTCAGTGTTTGGGTTTATCTGAAAATAATGTGGAAAAATGAACTAGCCAAAGTACCTCCTTGCAGATGAATCCAAGTTTCTTATAGAATAAAAAAAAAAAAAAAAAAAAAAAAAAAAAAAAAAGCATTGAGTAATATGGAAAACCCCGTGAGGTCACGGAAAAAGTTCATAAAGTTGCAGCCTTATAAATGAATAATAAATTCACTAGACCTCAGAATATTTTACAGCTTCCTTTCTTCAAGAGTAAATCCCTAATGGTAACGTTATGAAATTTATATTTGTTACTGCTATCCAAACATTAGTTTGCCTCACCCTGGCTAAAAGAACTACTTGCAAGATTGCTGTGGTTGCTAACATCAAGACAATTGCCCCCAAAATCAATGTTATCTAAATTATATGCTTTTAAAAATCAGCATTGTCTAAATCATAGGCTTAGTAACATAGATTTTTAAATGTAGATTTATACATACCTGTGTTACAAGAGGTTTTTTTTTGCATAATTAATGATGGATCTGCAAACAGCCTCGTATTGATTGTATAAAATGTATATTCCTGCTAATGATAAAGGTTGGTGAAATGATCAGTTCTTTCCTTGTTGAATATGAATATTGACTTAATTTGAATATAAATTAAAAGGCTTACCTTTGAATCCAGTGCAATCCTTATGTTAGCTGTCACGTGGATGTCTTAGGTAGTAATATTTAGTTCTTTTTGAAATAAATTTCTGTGATAGTTGAAGACTGATAATACAATTTTGTTTTGTGCAGCATTATTTTTATTTATTTATTTTTAAAGTTTCTCCAAAAAAAAAAAAAATCCGGGAAGGGAAATGCTACTGAATGTAACTGTCAGAAGAATATATCTCTAATTTATATTTTTTAAAAGCAAAAATAGGTTTTCGATTTAAGGAAAGAATGGAGAGAAGATGAAGGGAGAAATCTTCAGTATTCATGATTGGAGAGTTGTCGAGATTAGGGAGTTGTCGAGATAGAGTCGAAAAACAGGAACAAAACCTCTGAATCCTTACAATTCAACCCTTTCTCTTAAAAGGAAAAAAGTCTTTACTAAAATAAAATGTCCATTTAAAGAGCAAAGAATGGATAAACCTTAGAGAATATGGGAAAATGAAGTATTTACTCTACTTCTTACCCCCTAAATGTTTTTTACACGTCATTCTGCTTTTCGAACTTTTGACAAATAAAATTATTTCTCAATTTATATACTACAATTCTATCTGCAAATTTGCACTCTATATATGATGATGGCCAAGTATTAGTGAGTTTAAAACCATCTGCTAATTAAACATTCCCTGGAAATTAAGGCTATATCACTTATAACATCTACATATACAGTATGAATCCCGCATATTTGCGCATACTTTTATATTATTATACACAGTTGTTGATTTTCATTCATATTTCCTCTTGGCTATCTGATATTGAACCAATTTTTTCTGAAAAAAATTCATTTTGAAAAATTTCATTTAATACTTTGGAAGAAACGATCACAGGCATGAATTTCAAAAATTAAGAATTGCTATTTATCCACCTTTAATTTGTACAGAATTAATACTTTTTGGTAGCTAATAGGTTTTGAACTTCTGCCAGTCTCAATTTTCTTTTTCAAAACAATATATTACTGAACAAGACACAGCTTCCAAATCCAAAGGAACTTCATATATAAATGTTTATTTCAAAAATTTGATGTAATATGCCATTTCAACAAATATGTAAAGTATGAAATCTTATGTACACATAATTAGAAAATGTGAGCTTTCTCGAGATACTTGACCTTATATATGTATTTTCTGTATGCTTATCCATGGCAAAATGAATAACTGTCAGGCTTTTGCATTCAACTATGAAAGTCCCGTTTTAAGAAAAAAATCAAAAGCTGAGAACCATCCAATATGGAATAAGATGCTACATCACAATAACTTATTTTAATAGCGATGACAGTATTTTTGAGTACACCTTTAATTTATTTAATTAGACTGATTTATTTAGTAACCGTATTTAGTAAATCAATTTAATCATATAAATTAAAAGTGTATTCAGAAATATAGTTATCTCTATTAAAGTGTTAGGCTCTAGGTAACTGTGATGAAATCAAAGGGGAGGAATTTCACAAATGAACTTGGCACATTTTACGAGTCCACTGAGTACTGCTTGCATACCATACAGCAACGAGAACGCTCTGGGCCGCCTAATGTCACTCTCTCATCCAAACACACAAGTTAGGGCTATCACATCACTGAACAAACTGTCACCTACGTTACTGATTTGTTCCTGAGTCCTCTTCAGCCTCTGTAACTCAGGAGTGTCCGTAACGACGCTGAAGGCTCTTCCTTTGCTTTCTTCGAAATCTCTTTTGTACTTGACCTAAAAGGAGGGGCGAGGGAGAGATGGAAGGAAGGAAGGAAGGAAGGAAGGAAGAAAGGAAGGAAGGAGGGAGGGAGGGAGGGAGGGAGGGAGGGAGGAGAGAGAGAGAGAGAGAGAGAGAGAGAGAGAGAGAGAGAGAGAGAGAACTCTCCTCCTCTCTCCTCCCTCCCTCCCTCCCTCCTCCCTCCCTCCCTCCCTCCTCCCTCCTCCCCTCTCCCTCCCAGCCCTCCCTCCCTCCCTCCCTCCCTCCCTCCCTCCCTCCTCCATCCCTCTTCCCTTTCCATTTCCTTTCCCTTTCCCCTTTCCATTTCCTCTTTCCATTTCCTTCCTTTCCTTCCTTCCTTCCTTCCTTCCATTCCTATCCTTCTATCGCTTCCTTTCACTTCCTTCCTTTTTCCATATTCCCTTTCCACATTTTCCTTCCTCGCTTCACTTCCTTCCTCTTCCTTCCTGCTTCCTCCCTTTCCTTCCTTCCTCTCTCTCGTCTCTCTCTCTCTCTCTCTCTTCTCTCTCACATCCCTCCTCCCTCCCTCCCTCCCTCCCCCCTTAGGAAAATCAACAGAGGAGTCACAAATTCCTCTCAGGATAGGTCTGGGCCAAAGAAGCAGCTAAAATTGGAGGCGATGCCTCCGGACACAGCTCTATCAGCAAGGGGCACGGTGAGAGGCGGCGGGGCACAGCCACACCACCTGGTTTGTATCCCAGCACCACCACCCACTGTGTGACCCAAGGCAGCTTACTTACCCACTCTGTGCCGTGGGCATAGACAACAACAATATTTAAACAATGCGATTTAATAGACAGTAAGGATAGGACCAAATCTCCTAATACTCGTACCTGGACAATAGCAAGCAAGCAATAGTAACTAATAATAGTTACTATTATTATCATCACCAATAGTTGCACTACTGCTAAAGAAAAAAAGAAAAAAGAAAAAAAGTGGGAAAAGAAAGCTCAATCTTCTGCTCTTATGTCCGTCTCGTCAGTAACAAAGCATCATGTTGAGCCTGGAATGTTCTGTGGAGAAGGAAGACGTACGAAACCATCCACAGCTAGCCCTGTGCTTACAAAATTTTCATTCTATTTCATCAGGCAAAGCGTGCAGACATGATTGTACAATGGGGTAATTGCTACATGTCAAGTATGTAAATGCTTATGGAAATATTTATGAAATAGGCCACACCTAGAGATTAAAAGACTTCAAGCGCATGCCTTTGGCATACTGTGTGCTGAGGTACCCAAGATTTTTTCTCGGTATTTAAATTTACTTCTTTTCTAATTACAACCCAGTGAAGCTGAATTTTACAGTTTACTCCAGGGACCAGAATAGCTAATGCTTAATCTTACTAGAGCCCAATCTTCTATTATTAGCATAATGATAATAGCTGTCATGCCAGTTAAATATTCTGCTTGTTAATGACTGAGCTGGGTACATCACGTCGACTGTTCTTATTTCTTTAAAGGCCTAAACAGAAAAAGAATATGGAAACGCGGTTTTGATAGCCCATTTTACATTCATAATTATCGAATTAAAACTTAAATTAATAATTAACATTAGGGGTAGCTAATAAAAGTATGTTTCTGTAAGCGTAACTCTCAGTATAAATGTTAAAAGTTTCCTTAGCTGAGCATGGAATGATTGTTGAGTCATGTCTGTATTTAAATATTCAGTTCTCTCAGGCACTATTGTCCTTGAGGCTACTGGGAGATTTCTTTTTACCAGAAAAGCTTAAAAGAAAAAAAAAAAATCCCAGATGACAAGAAATACACCGATCTAGACACTCTCATCACTTTAAGCTTAAAAATACCTAATTTTCTCCACGTATTGTCATTTAAGTTTATAAAAGTACTAAAACCCTTACTTGAACTATTTCCATAAATTAAAGGTCAAATAAACCACATTATTTTCTTCCACAGAAAATGTCGAATGAGATTAAACTTCTAACCCTCAATCTCCCAGCAT
The DNA here is from genome assembly GCF_014176215.1 of Rousettus aegyptiacus. Lineage (NCBI taxonomy): Eukaryota > Metazoa > Chordata > Mammalia > Chiroptera > Pteropodidae > Rousettus > Rousettus aegyptiacus. The sequence continues at coordinate 86,865,729 of NW_023416285.1, read as the reverse complement.
GTGTGAAGATACACACACCGGTGGATTCTCAGTGTTTTATGCCTAACTAAGCAGGGAAGCCATTTAGCTTCGCTTGAAATAAGCACTAGGGCACACAACAGTCATATAATAAGAAAGATGACAAGGTTATAATAGCAATAAGCATGAAAAAGTAGGAAGGAAAATCTATAAACCAAGTTCTGACATCATTTACGCTGGTTCCAGAGAAGACACAATCACACGTTTTTCTGTGATCAGTTTGATTTTAATGGCAATTTCTAAAGAAGAACCATTAAATCCCCAAATCATAGCTTTTGAGTAGATCACCATTTAACAGTCCTTTCCACATTCATAAGATGCATAAGGATCATGATTTGGGCTTGCACCAAGTGACTAGTTTTAAAGAGTATACGATGATCATCTCCATAAGTGGTTTGCAGAGTTTTAGAAGATGTGTACTCTGTTTAATGGTGTGATCCACAACCAAGCCCCATACAGTCTAAGCACCACCCCATCCCATCTTTACTGCATACAGAGAGCCTTTGAGCCAGTAGTCAGTGCCTCAACTTCCCATATTCCCAATCCTAGCTTTTAGATCTACGATACATGAATCTTGGGGTCAAGGGCATGACCTTACTCATCTTCGTAATCCCAGAACCTCGGTTAGCACCTCGCCTGCAAAAGTTGATCAACAGATGATCAAGAAAGAGGCGGATGGCGGGAGAAGGGGAAAGGAAAAGAAGAGGGGTGGAAGCCGAGAGCAAGGGAGGGAGGCCCAGTTCCAGAGGTAAGAGCGGAAGCTCATTTTCAGGGATTGGAAAATGGATCCATTTGACTGCAGCCTCTGGTGGAGGAGAAAGAGCCAGGAAATTAAGCTAGGAAATACAGATCTAGACCAGAGTTGGAAAGGAATTGCTGGCCATAGTTCCTCTCTCAGTCCATGCCCACATGGGACACTGTAATAAAAATGCCATAGACTAAGCAGTTTATAAACAACAGAAATTTATCCCTCATAGCTCTGGAGGCTGGGAAGTCCAAGACCAAGGCCCGGGCAGACTCAGCATCTGGGGAAAGCCCATTTCCCGGTTTGCAGACTGCCCTCTTCCACCTTATGCATGGGAGGGGTCAGGGGGCTCTCTGGGGTCTCTTTTACAAGGGCGCTAATCCCATCCATGAGGGCTCTACCTCCTTGACCTAATCACCTCCCAAAGGCTCCACCTCCTAATACAGTCACCTTGGGGGTAAGGTCTCAACAGACGAATTCATGCAGGGACGCAAACACTCTGACCACAGCAAGCGTTCTTGTACATTAATTTATTCGACATTAACTCAGCAAGTATTCATTGAGCCTCCTATAAGTTAGAAACTCCTGCTCTTTCCTCAGTAAAAATGCCTTCTTTTTCCCTTATGCTTCAGCGTTGGATATGAAATCATCATCATTTCTGATCTCTTATCAACTCTCCTGTTAAAAAGTATTTCATGATGATACTACGAGTAATAATGGCAGTATTCTCGAAATGCCATGCTCTGGAAATTCCTCCTCGAATATTCACTCATTCAGTCTTTTGTTCACTCAACAAATGTTTATTGAGCACCTACTATGTGGCAAGTATGGTTCCGGGGGCGGGGGGAAACAAAGCCACAAAGAAAAGAGTCAGTGATCCCACCCCTCAGGGACCTGATATTAACAGTGGGAGAGACAGAAAAGACATAAGAAGGGAAATAAATGGTAAGAGAAAAAAAAAGCTAGAAAGCAGGTGAGAAGGCTCAGGAAGGCTGCCCTTTTAGAAAGGGTGTGAGTCGGGGAAGTCCCCAATAAGATGGCGATAGAACAGGAAGACTTTTTAAAAGCAAAATAGTGAGCAGAGTTGCAAACTGAATTATTTGCTAATCCTGAGATATAAGTTCTCTGCCCCAAATGCTGCAAGCTTTATAATTATTACTATTGTAACAATATAAATAAATATAGAAAATGAAGAATACCATGCTTAGGCAGAAAGCCATTTCTTATGAAAAAAGCCAAGTGGAACTAGAGACTGGTAAATTGTTGAATGATAAACGAAAAGAAATTAAATAAGTTTGAGCAGTAAGATGGATATAGCTCAGCAGCTCCAGGCCCAACTATGCTCTTCTCCAGAGAAACCCTTGACCGTGAGCATGTCGAGACCAACATGTTCATAATAACATTGTTTATATTATCAAAAAATTGGAAACAACCTATATATCTATCCACAGGAGAATGAACAAATTATTGTATCTTCCCACAGTGGGATATTAGCCAACTGTGAAAATGCAGTACAGTTCCGTGGATCCATATGGATGAATCTCAAAAACATTTGGGTGAAGAGGGAAAAAAACCAAGGCATACACATAAACATGGTAAATAAACGGGGGGAAAGGGACTTGATAAACATGACGTCCATGAGATCTGCTCATGGAAGGGGAGCTTCACGGTGATGTTCGAGTTCATAAGTTGGAGGGTAGATTCACACTTAAAACTTTCATGTACTTTCTGTATTGATCAAATATTTTACAATCATTTTCGAAGAAAGCAGAAACAGAGTTTTAAAACCCCAGATGGGGAAGCTGAAGTACCAAAAAGTTAAACCAAAGTCATGAGCAGAATAGAAAAAAGAAGATGAAAACTAGGAATTCCGTTGATATTTTCAGTCAGCTAAAGACAAGACTTGCGTTTTCCGTAAATGACAAGTGAGCGAGCCAGTGGACATCCCTGTGCAGAAAGTTAAATTACTCTACAGGCAGGAAAAGTAGAAATCAAGAGAAGGTGAGAGGGTGTTCCAAACGGGATCCCAAACGAGAAATAATTAGCAACAGCAGTAGTGCCGATCGAGGCAGACCAGACAGTGAAGAACATTCCAGGGCCGGAGAAGTCAACGAAAAGAGAACATCATTTAGCCTTGTCAGAATGTGCTTCACGGAAACCTAAAATCTACAGACGTATTTATTACCGATTCATGTTATTCTCCTCTTTATCCCACACCTTTAAAAGTCTCCATCCGATACAATGAGAACGATGACCAATTTTATTATCTTTCATGACATGATGGATGTTTTACATTTATTCAAGGGGAGATGGGGAGGGTCGCATCAGTTTGACCTGCAAAATTTTAGCACTTCGTTATGTAGTATCTTGCATAGTTCAGCAGATTTTAAAGTACTGGAGAATACGGAACATAGGCTTCTTTCCATCCATCGTATTTTGCTTGGTGCTAAGTAAATATTAAACGCTTCTTAACTATTTTGTAATTGAATACCATCTAGTTTTTTTTTAATGTCTAAAATGCAAAAACTGGCTAATGTCACAACACTAGATGGGAATTAAACAAACCACAAAGGAGAATCTGATTAAGGGCTTTTTTTTTTTAAAGGCGAAGTTAATTTTAACACATGTTAAGTCAAATGACTCAAAAAAGTAAATTTGCTTTTTATAAATTAATGTAATAATTTGTAAGCTTATGGTTAATTAAAGAAAATTAAATTTTTAATTACCTTTTTAAACATAATTTCAAAGCATTAAAATAATTTTCGTAGATTTCTAAACCTTAAATTAGCCTTTCACTGCATTCGCAGGGGTACTTACTGATATTTACGGATTTGTCAGTTTTCTATGTATATTCACAATCCAATTTTATCAGATTTGGACTGCCTTTACTTTTAACTGAATTGTTTTCAGTTAAAAAACACTAACATCTCAATTTTGTTTGAAACGAATACTCTGATACATAAAAAAATCTATCTTAATTAATTTCTCAATAAGCTAATTAAATATCACCCCTAAGACTTACTTAAATGTAGCTTAGAGGTTAATGGTGCAGGCTCAGAATTTGATGAATTTGGCTCTCATTTCATCTCTTATTAGCTGTGTGGTCTCAGGCAAGTTACTTACTTAATCTCTCTGAGCCTCAGTTTGTCTGCGTACAAAATAAGCATAACCGTACTACCATACAGATAGCCCTTCTGCCAGAATTAAGTGAGATGACAGTAATAATGCCTGACACCCATTCTCTGTCTACTATGTCCCAGGCACTGCACTAAGAACATCTAGAGAATATATCCTGCCACAGGAGCCAGCACCGTGCCTCCTTCCTTGGGAGTTAAAGTCTTCTGGAGCAAAAGAATATAAATAAATGAAATAAAAATTAAAATACATTTTTCCTGTATGATCTTTACACAAATCCTAGTAGGTACGCATTTTAAAGCCCATTTTACTGATGAAAGAAAGAAGTTTGAGGCAATAACAGAGCAAATAGGGAACAGAGTGTTTCTCCGCCGAGTCCCCAGAGATTATCTTTCAATTTACCTGACGATGGGGAAAAAAAAAAAAAAATGCCAAAACGAAAAAGATCAAGATGAACACAAATAAGATATAAATAATGTCCTGTAAAAAGAGAGGAAAGTGAGACCAACCAAATATTTCTGAGTAGAGGATTCCGGAAGACCTACGTAACTGAAAATTGTAGCTAATTCATTTTTTGTAATGGGAACGATGATGTCACAAAAGGGACAAAAATTATCACCCATGAAAAAGTTTAACATAGCTCACACTTTTCATTCAAAATGTGTTCTCGGGTGTTTCTTTTGAACAAAATGATTGTTTAAATATTTGATTAATGAGGATCAGGCCGGAGGGGAGAAGGCCATTGACAAGTTGTAGTACTGGTGGAAATATTGATTCAAAGCAAAAAATCTTATCTACATGGATAAAGAAAATTGGGGCCGAAACAATATACAAATATTGCATATTTTCACTAAGAATTTCACATTAGAAAAAATGTAGCTAATGCACGAAATTCTGCCTGTGAGTTATAAATTACTCTGGGGAGTAAATTAAGTATTTGGTGATGATGATTAACTTCTTTGGGAAACTAAAGTATCATCCAATCAACTATTCAGGTATTACAGAAGCAAAAAAAAAAAAAAAAAAAAATTAATATTCTAATACCTGATGTAGTCCTGAAGACTAATTGACTCGTAGAGCCTAACTACTGCTGATTTATGTGGTGGTGTTACTTTTTAAATAACATTTAATAATTCAGATGGTTTATGAATTTTGATTTCTGGACACGTGTTCTCTCAACTATTAATCCTTTAAAGAAAGCCAGCCTCATCCCATTACATGATTATGATTTTTAAATATAAATTGCCTAATTCATACGCAGAATGGAATACACTGAAATTATTTTAAATCAGAAGATATCATGCAAGGTTAAATTAAGGAGAAGATAATAAATTACGACAGGGAACATTCCTGTGTGCATAGTCTTAATTATAAAGTATTCAGAAATGGGTCCTTTCCAGTTAGAAAAAAAAAATTAGGGAATTAGTAATTTAGAAAAGAAAGCTACATCCAAACTTCAGTGAAGAAAAGAAATAAGGATAAAATTGAGAATCAAGCAAATGTAAACAAACAGCTGAACTAACATAAAACAGTCATCAAAGTGAAAATAACCTGTCCTTCATCTCAGAGAGTCACAGCTGATGAAGGTGACAGATGATTCCTTTCTTTCTTACATATGGCTGCTCCCTAACAGATTGATAATGTCATTAAAATTGGTCCTAACGACCCCCTGCACCTGCGATGGCATTATCCATCAGGTGATGCCGACTGTTCTTGTATAAGAAAACGTGCTTCTTCCACTCTACAAAACTAAAAAAAAGGAAAATAAAAGCTGTAACACAGAAGAAAATGCAAAAGAATAAATTGAAATACATTCTACTTAATATACACAAAAAACGACACTGAAATTAGCTTCCATGATCGATGGCTTTCACCACACAGAAAAACCCATCTTGGATCTCAGCCAAGGCATTTTAATCAAAAAAAAAAAAAAAAAAAAAAACCAAAGATTAAATCCTTACCACAAAATGTTATTTAAAACATAAATCTCCTAGAAATTTCTACAGGTTATTAACATATCTATGGTACAACTAGAAACTTAATACTAATTCGGGTCTTCCACAGGGAAGAAACTACTAAGAAATAAATATGTTGGAAGCGTTGAAGAATAAAGTGAAGAATTATGGCTTCTCAGGCTTCTTAGTTAACACTGAGAGCTTCGCGCTGATTACAGGTGTCAGTTTTGAGAAACGCTGGCTCGCTGCCGCCCTGCTATGTATTAGCAGCTTTGGTTTCTACAAGAGCTACAGACATCAGACGTTACAGTGGGCCTTTGACAGACTAACTCGCTTCATCTGCAAAACTACTCTGTAAAAGAGAGATCCATTTTGCCATTTTTTTTACATATGAGCAATGTAGTGGAAACCTATTGTTTGGCCTACCTAAAACCTCCTTCCTTCTGGAAAGATTCCCATGCCTCACTCTCTCCAATTAGTTTTTCCCAGGAGGTGCCGTTTTCCTGCATGACCCCACTTCCTTCACCACCACTGACCAGCCCAAACAGATCAGTCATCTGACCTAAGCTAGTCCAGGTCAAGATGCTTGCGGGATTTGGGAATTGGGACCCAAAGCGTAGAGTGAGTCTCTCCCTCTGGTAACAAAACTCTAAGACTTAAAACTTGGGAACTATGACAGTCAGGTCAGCCACCACCCGAATATTGAAAGGCAGATGTATCTCACCTGCCTGCCAAAGAGAGCACCCTGGCCTGGTGGCACTCGAGTCCTGATCCCCACAGTTCCTGAAGCCCAAACAAGCACATTCCTGCCTTTGGATTTTTGTACCCTAATATCCTCCAAAAATTACCATTTTGTTCAAGTTGACGAGATTGGGTTCTCTGTCCTTTGCAGCCAAGAATCCTAATTAATACAGGAAACTGCAGCTTGGTGGTTAAGACACGAGGCTAGCTAGCATCACCGTCCGGTGGACGGTAGAGTCAGGATTCAAACCCAGATCTGTCGTGAAAAACTCTGTTCTCTCTACCTTACCATGCTACAAGACGGTTATTCAAACATTTTGTAAACTTCAAAGACCTTTGCTTAGATTGAAATGTAATTTTAGTGAAAATACACCATTTTCTTTTAAAAGATTAGATTTTATTTTTATTTATTTTATCTATTTATTTATTTATTTTATTTTTTAGGCAAGGCAACCCTTGGTTGACTTCACAGATTGCAAGGACCTTGTCAGTTTACAATCCCTCATTTTTTTAACACCTATAGCACCTGGTCTTCCTAGATGGCTCCAATCCAAATACTAACCAGGCACCAACCCTGCTCAGCTTCTGAGTTCAGACGGGATCAGGCTTGTTCAGGGTAGCATGGCCGTCGACAAAGATTAGATTTTAAACAATAGTGCAAATGAGATCTTGAATAATTTTTAAATTGTCTTACATGTTACATGCGTTAGCCAGTATTGGATATTTAAAGGTTACGCACGCTACCAATTGCACACTCAGTAGGTAGGTGTTCATCAAATGAGTGCGTGAAAAACTAAAATAACTACTTTGAAATTAAACTTGAAAATGATTCCCACCCGCAACCACCAACTTAGAAAAGTCTGTAGATTATTCAGTATTTTCACTTTTAAATTAACTCTGATTTCCACCATGAAAAATTAGATACTAAATTATTTAAGAAAATCCCAAAGTTTAACTTACCATTATAATTAGAAAAACTACTGCATAAGCCTACATATCGATTAATATATTATCTTGGCTGCTTTTCCACGAAGTTTTGTGATTCGGTGTAATTTCATGGTTCTATTGGAGCAATTACTACATCATTGTTTGTTCCCTGGCTGACCGATAAGTCTCCCCTTTGATCCGAAGACATCAGCAGGGTCTAGTAAGTCCATTGCCCAAAAGAACAAAGGTTCTTTCTTTTCCCTCCAGAATAAACCTCTCAAGGAGCAATCGTATTTCTTCTTTGCAATGTGGAAATACAGAAGAACTGGCTTATAGCTACTAAGAGAAAGAAGAAGGAAATGTGACTCTAAAAGTAATAGTAGTGGAAAAGAGGAGTCGGTCTGGGTTGACATGGAGAAGTATTTTCACGTCTCTCATTAATCCTGTCTTCGGGATGTTGTCCGCCTGAGCGCGTGAACGTCTTGCTTGTACAGTTCACAGTCTGTGAGGGCACAGCCATTTGAGAAACAGAAATCCATTGGCCTTGCCAACGAGCCAGGTGGCGGCAGCGTTTGGAAAGCATCTGGTCCGAGTTTTCCCTTTGTCAGCAGCAATAGCGCTTCGGTAGCGAGAGCTATTCTCGAGATCGTGTGTGTTGTGTTGCTTTAAATAAACTCAAACCGAACTACCCTGAATATAAACTCATTATTTCTTTGAATCGTGTTGACAGAGTATGAGACCCCTGTCAAGATGGGTCACCCCTGTACACCTGCATTCATCTCGCAGGGTCACAAAACTAAGTGAGAAAATACCAGCAGTGTGTCCACAGCTCTAGCAGCATCTCTTGGTCGTATCAACCTTTAATGGGGTAACTCCTACCCAAGCTACCACTGGCAAAATGAGGAATTCTCTGCTGAGGCAGATGCCAAAGCAAAGTTGTGTATTCAGTGTAAGCTGCGAAGAGATTTAGATATTGGGAAAGCTCAGAGGTACTGCTATTCAATCAATCAGTCAATCAAGAAATAGAAGGGCTCTAAGGAACTTAAACCTCGTAATCCTAGGCTTGACTGACTCCTCATCCAACAGACAATAGGACAAGCCAATGTGCAGTACTCATCAGATCACTGTTGGACCGCAGGACACGAGGAGACAAGGGCATGCAAAGCACGGGGCCCTCACCTCCAGCTAAAGGAAGAAGCAGAACTTAACTAAAAATACTGGGCTCTCTGTAATACACCTCTGTGAACTGACGTTGGCATCGGCGAACCTCGTTTTCTAAGACCTTAATCTCGGCTTCGGTCAAAGATAAAGTTTCCACATCAGACTTTTTTTATCAGAACACCCAAAGTCAAATCTCCGTGAATGCCGGCATCTACCCTCCAAAGGCAGGTCTCTGTGTCATTTCCCTGTAAATAGAAGCCAGAAGTCACCAAGTCACATTCGCTTAAGGAGGAACAAATCAAATAGGTTAGGGTATTGACCTAAAGTTAAAAGAGAGAGAGAGAGGCTGTATGAGATTTTACTTTCTTCTATCGGCAGATCTTCCTTGCCCACCCCCCACCCCCTCTTTGCACCGATGTTTGACTTGTCAAAATTGCTTTGCTGCACCTACACCTGACATCTAAATCATCTGACAGGCACATGACCTTATCAAATTTCTAGTTAGAGTACAAATAGAGGTAACAAACCATAGCCAATGAAACTGATAACAGCTCACCACAGAGAGCCACAAGGCTGTGACTGCAGAGGAGGAGAGAGCCAAGCCAGACGCCTGGCCCAGAAGCCCATAAAAGGAGGAGCCTGAGACACGTGAAGGCTAATGCCACCCAATCCAAACGCTGCTCCGACTGTTGTGGCTCAGACTGAAGCAACCGAAAGGCCCCTCGCTGCGGGGTGGAACACATTGTGCAGTCGGCGGTGTCCGTCAGCTCCGACCTGCATTTAGACTTCAAACGCAAGGGGCGCGAAAGCATCAGAATGCCACCTTTGAAAGTTCCCTGCCAACCACTGTTTGCCCTGATACATTAAGTCAGGTTATAAGGCGCCACGTCTTAACTCGGCAGGGCAATGCAAGGAATGATAGCTACGCCCCTGGTTTTATCTGGAACTCAAGCCAGACCTCCCTCCTCATCTCTACCACTTGCTCCGGAACAAATAGGGAAAATAGTATTTGCACAAAAAGAATCAAATAATAATATAGCACGTGAAAAATTAATCTCGAATCGCTGTATGAAACATACATCCTTTTAAAATTTTTGTTTCAATTTAAGTGATCTGGGCTCCCGATACTTTGGGAAACACTGCAAAAGAAATCAAGGAACTAAATGTGAAAAATATATGTAATTGACCAAACAATCCCCTGGTTCAAGGACAGACCGAAAAATAGATTTAAATTCACCCATCCGGCTTCCTAAACACTCCCCTGGTTTGAGACCTTTTAATCCCAGTCCCAGGAAAGACTCATCCAGGATTAAATGCTCTAACCCGAGCACAAAATCCTCTTACTTTTCTCGATGAAGAACATACAGGTAATTAGTATAAGATGATGATCCGTGAGTCTGCCATACTCACGCCATTGCTACGTAAAATTAACAAGTTCATTTCTAGGTTTCCAATTTCCTCTCTCTCCTTTTCCTCCATCTCGGCCCACCTAACTCCCAGCTATACATGGTAATGATTTTCTTTCCCCTACATCTCAAATCCAATTCTCTTTTCTCCATCCCCTTCACTAATACCATATTCCAACCACCACCATCATTCACTCGGACAACTGTAGTCCCTTTATACCAGTCCCTGTGTCTGTCCTTCATACCGATCCCTCTGTCTGTCATCTCGCCTCTGCGATCTGCCTCCAAAGTGAGCTTTCAAACGGCAAACCTGGGGACCTCATTCCTTCATTTGAAACTCATCAGTGCATCTTCACTGTCCTTGGGTAAAAATCTGGCCACTCAAGCTTTGTGATCGAACCCTTGGGTGTCTCTGTGATCACATCCTTCCCATTGTCCGTACTATACTCATGTTCCCCAAACCTCTGCAAACTGTCATCAGAGGCCACTAAAACAGCTTCTCAGAGCTCAAGACTAGTGCCACAGCACAGCCAACACCACCCTGGATTTGAGAAAAGGCACTGATACAGTCTTAGCAGGGTGATCATGGCCCTGGCGCCTGGCTCTTCTTGCTGCTTTTGTTAGCAATAGAGTCACTTTTCTATATAAGTATCAATACTTTTCAAATCATCTTATACACTGAGCATATTTTAAATTTATTATTTCTCCCTTCTAACAGGCAAGAATTTAATATTTTCCCAAGTCTGATCACAACTATGCTCAAAACGTTCCATGAAAGCCTCAGAATCATTATATATTTAGTCACGGCTCCCTCGCTAAACTCCGCTGGACACCCCCCACACACACCCACACACACACACACATACTTTAAGAAACAAGTGGCTGGTTTCTCTCACTGTCTTGCTACGCTGGTACAAGCTCAAAACTCACGTGTTGGAGCTGCAGGGGCTAGATAGACAACACATAACATTCAAAAATAGACATACTGGGGGTGGGGGGGGGAAGCAATTCTTATATCAGACAAAATACACTTTAAAACAAAGGCTGTAACAATTGAAAAAAGGAGCCAGCAATTCCACATCTGGATATTTCTCAAAAAAAACCCTCAAAACACTAATTTGAAAAGATACATGCACCCCTATTTTCACTGCAGCATTATTTACAATAGCCAAGATATGGAATCAAATAAATGTTTATCAATAGGCAAATGGATAAAGAAGTGGTACATATATACAATGGAATATTATTTGGCCATAAAAAAGGATGAAATCTCGCCACTTGTGACAACATGGATGGACCTGGGGGGTATTATGCTAAGTGAAATAAGTCAGAGAAAGACTAATACAGTATGATCTCACTTATATGTGAAATCTAAAAAAAATAATAAAATAATAAAAAAATAAACAAACAAAACAGAAACAAATTCATAGATACAGAAAACAAACTGATGGTTGCCAGCTGGAAGCGGGGTCGGGGGGACAGGTGAAAAGGGGGAAGGGATTAAGAAGTACAAATCGGCAGTTACAAAATAGCCACAGGAATGAGAAGTACAGCACAGGGAACAGAGTCGGTAACATTGTAATAACTAATATGGCGCCAGGTGGGTATCAGACTTATCAGGGGGATCACTTCATAAGTTATATAATATTGTATGTCAAATGTAATCAAAAACTTAAAAATTATTTTTTAAAAATAAAATATAAAAAATAGTCATATTGGTTCAAGGATAAGTCCTGTTAAAGGACCATTTGGCCGAAAGCAGCTTCAAATACTAATATAGTTGGGGCGGGGGGAAGCATTCTAATGTTAGCTTCACAAACACAGGAAGATAGTTTCTCTCACTCCCTTCCTGGTATTATGAAATAAAGGATTCTATTGCATTTCACAATAAGTGCAAAATTACAAAATGCAAAAAAGGTGGAAAACACAAACTATCATCTATATTGAGATTAGCATCTGTCACTCTGACTACCCAGCACCCACCACCCCTTCCTCTGATCTGACACCCTTGGAAAACTCAGCCCTTCCCAACACTTCCCAAAGATGGGTAACAGGACATGGAACTGGCCAGACACAATGCTGCATTCCCCCACCTCAGCGATTCGTTCAGCCACAAACACAAGGTCCAATCAAGCCAGAAAGAAAGGGTGACATCATTGGTGGGAGGGAGCCTCCCTTTCACTGGACTGGAACCTGCCCGAAAGCCAGTTTCACCCCTGGGCGCCTCAAAAATCCTAATGCCAGATAGGGTTGAGTTTTCTGGCATTTGCAGCAAAAAGAATCCTAACTGATATGCTCAAATACATTTTGTTAGCATGTAAAATATTTAAATGGATTTTAGAGCCTTCCAGATTACTTTCCTCTCAGGATCATTCCTTTCATCTGTGGGGCTAAGAGTTAACCCAGCTGTTTGTGATCAAGGCTCAATTACACAAACTAACAAAAAGTGGTTCAGATAATCCTAAACGGCAGATACTTGAAAATCATTTGCATATGGTGTAGGAATCTGTCATGTAAGAAAACAAAACAAAAATATATATATATAAAATATGGTTTGAACATTTTTTGACAACTCTTCAGATCGGAGTCCCCTTCCCCAACACAACAATTAAAGCTTGAGCAAGAATTCCGTTTTCCAGCATTTTCTGGGATGTCACTGTTTGAGCTGCTGGTGACATAACCACACTTAATTATCAGAGTAAACAATAATAAAACTAAAATGTTAGTCAAGACAATTTTCAAAAGGGGATAATTTCACAAAATAATTGAAAACAAGGTAACTGTCACTCAGCTGTGTACACCCACTGTTTCTGCTAAAAGGCGTTTTCTCCAATACGCAAAATTTCTAAAAACCTCAGAACAGGGAGTGGTACGCATCCCATTTATACCCTTCTGAATATTTTTTAACGCTTAACACAGTTGATATTGAAAAGTTCTCCCTCACTATCTGTTGTTTTTTTTTCTAGCCATTTTCATAGTTTATTTTTCAATTATAGTTTAGAAATGCCCATATGAAGAAATAAATGATAACTAGTCACATCAGGACAATCATGTCTTAAGTAAGAATGCCAGTTTTATATGGATTTGGGCAGATATGGATCACAATTACAACTCAGAACATTCACTAGAATGTTTCACCTATAACTTCATTTTAATTTAAAAAAAAAAAATGAAGAAAACGCTAAGGCTGGAAGCTGATAAGCTGGGTGGATCGACACCCCACTCCCTGGGAACGGGGTGGGGGTGGGTGGGTCATGCTGGTGAAAAATTATGGATTCTAAACTTGGAGGTGAGCCTAACACAGTGTGTGACCTTAGCAGGTTTCCCGAGAATCATGTTTCTTCACTTGTAAGGTGAGAAAATGAAACTAGATAATCTCTGTAGGTCTCATAAATGTTAAACATTTATGATGCATTCTACAAAATTATCTAGAGTCTAGAGAATTAACCATGAAATATGGTGAGAACAATTACCCTGAGACAGCTTATAATAATCACCAAATAAAAATACAATGAGCACGCTTCTATTCTAACGTGAAAGTGCGCACTAAACTTTAACTGCGACTTAATTTTGACGTATTTTAGAATTATTTTGAAAAATCATCAGTGAAGTTAAGGGGGTTTTCTGATTAACTGTTGGCTAACCATAACATTGAACTTGGAACAAACCTCTCCTTCCTTAATCATTCCAGTTTTCTTTAGCAGGAAATATACAAGGTATTCTCAAAATGCAAAGACTTCTAAGTATTCATGGCATCCGGTGATAACTAGCAGAGTCTGATGCTTACAGGGCAGAGAGAAATTACGGTAACTGGCGTATCCAGGGACAGAACCCGACCTCGGCCTCATTCATAAATTGGCTGGGACAGCTGGGCAGCCCAGCCAAATGTGCACTGACAACACATATGTACTTACGAAAGGCTCCAGAAAAATGCTACATACACACGGTAAGGGAAAAAGTGCCTAGCCATATTAGATGCTAAGAAATACTGGTTTCTGATGGTTGACTATAAGTTATACTTTGGTTAATCAAGTCCCATTTTCAATGCCTCGGGGAGCTGGTATTTAAAATTCCCTTACAGTAATTACTTTTTTAAGCAGAAAGTAATTGACCCTAATTTATCTATTTTGTAAAACCATGCCATTTATCAAAGGGTAAAAATATTAAATGGCTCACCCAATAATTAATTTTTAACCAAAACCTATAAAGAGGAGAAAAAGCACTTTCTAATATTAAAGCTTTCCAGGCAAACATTCAAAAATCCAACAAAAAGTTTAAAGAAAACTCCATAAATCTCTACAAAAAGTAAAGATTATATTAAAAACAGGTACACAAAGAATACATAGTAAAAATCTAATATCAAACTTGTTTAAGATACATTTCCACCAGCATTTTAAATCAAACTATCATGTTTTTATGATGTTTTTCCAACTTAATAACAAAATTATTTGTTTCCAAGCTATCTGAACAAGGTAGCTGTCAGTTTATTTGACAGGGTCCAAGGTACAAAACTAAATAAAGTGGAATGTTGTTTATGTTTTTCATAGAGAACAGAATAAAATATTGAACTAAAACTATTACTCCTAGAGAGAAGGCAAACTGCTAAACAATTTTTCAACCCGGCACAAGAAGAACAGCTTTGGTTCATCAGGTTTTGACAATGAGAAGTATTCACCCTATAAAACTGTGGATGCAACTTTTTTAAGCTAGAAGAGAGAAGGGTTTGGGATATTCTGTGAGTCGGGGTCACTCCTTTCATCTGGGGTTCATCGGCTCCCGTGCACTGATGAGCACTTGTCCATTGCAACCCTGTATTCTTGGTTTCATGCTCTAAAGAAAATGCCCCACGTTTCTATAAAGCCCACGAGCCTCCCTGGATCCTGGCAAATCCACCCCCATGGGTAAGGTAATCAAGGATTCAGAAAGGTGCTTTCATACACACACACACACACACACACACACACACACACACACACAAAATCGTGTTCAAAAAATGTATTTTTAAAATCAGGCTCTGTGACATTCTAATAAGATTGTCCCCACATAAAATACCGGAACATGGATTGACTTTATTGCCATGAAATCTCCATCTAAGCTGCTAATTACATATCAGACAAACTTCGGCCAAATTTCTCCCTGAATCCTCCTACTCACTTCAGTCAGAAACAGCCATAGTGGTAAAAAATAAAACTCTTCTGTTCTATTTGGGAAAGGAAAAAAAAAAAAACACCTCTCAAATACATCCCACAATTACAAATACTCTTCTATGCTAAAACTAACAATATTCAGGGTTGAAAGCAGTGCTAAATAGAAAGATATATGTGAGCTATGATTAAAATTATGTTTTTGTTTTGTTGCGTTTTGTTTTTTTAAAAGCATGCATCCATATACAAAAAACCTGGAGGAAAAGAAAAAATGTTGATGCATTAAGATTCTTAGAAAATGGGCCTCTGGGTGATTTCAGATGTTTATTTCCATTAATGCTATTATAAACTAATTTGTGCAATAAATTAAAGGTGTAAACACACGTCTCTTGAGATTACAGGTTTCGGTACATTCTGGAATCAGCAACTTTACAAGCAGGCAGACAAGACCCTGCTGCTCAGGGAGAAAATGGACAATATCAAAACAGGCAAAGTGCCAAATGGGAAATACACATCATAAGCAATCATACATCGTAATTCACTGACCTCCTGCAAAGGTCTAACATACATGTCACTGTGCATACGTGCTTTTTCTAAATGAGTAAAACATAACCACATAATAACATATACCACGTACAATTCATGCAAAGCAATCCATGTCTATATAATTCATATAATAACATGTTGTAATGAAAAAAAAACAAATACAAATTTTAAAATAGGGCCAACAATAACAGAAATATCACATATCCCACTGTCCTAAGCAAAATAATTAAGGTGAATGTAATTCAATAACTATTCTCTTCCTTTCAGAATTTCTAAAGCACATTTGCATTAGATGCTAACAGAGGCAACTCTCTTCATGTCATGGGCCCTGTTGGTCCTCTTCCCAAGCGTCCTGGCATTCCAGTGTTTTTTCACGAGCCTAAATGACAGCTTACAGAAGATTAAAGCAAATGATATCTAAAACCACTTTCAAAAATAAAATCTGTGGTTCTGCAGTTATCCTAATATGTAAAAATACAGATCCACACACATAGGTGATTTACAAGTTCTTGACGTAAAATAGCATCAGAATATAATGAACAAGTCAAAGTTTCACAGTTTCATTGTATATGTTTGAATAAATGACCTAGAACCCTGTTTTCTGTTGATTATTAATTTCTGTGATATATTTTACCCAAAATTTAATTGAAAATTTAAAATGAAACAAATGAGAAGGAAAAAGTGAAACCATACTTTTTCCAAACACTAAAGGGAAGGAGCAGGATAAGAAATCCAAGCATCCTTATATTTACAAGAATTTCTTTTTATCTCATTCAACTACAGGAGTCCCACTTTAACCAGCCCAAGCATCGTTACTTATTTTGAATTTAAAAATTCATTCCTGATCCTACATTCTTACAGTATTGGTTGGACTATAGGCTGATTCGACAGCTACAAGTCAATCTACACTTTCTAAAGTGTTATACCACATTGCTGGGACTGTATATACACCATCTACGGGATGGTTATTGGTGCAAGAAAATTCTTGCTTTCTCATATTAGCATCTACTTTTTTACTAAAACATTCATACATAGGGTTTATTTCAACCAAAGCCTGGCTATTTCCCATGGGTACTGTTTCCCAAGTCCCTCAAGTGATGACAACATTTTCTCCTGATCCCCGGGAAGCTGGGATGAGCGGCCCCATTACTGCCCGTGCATTGCTGCTTCCAGGCCTTTACTCTTTCCTCTTCCCCAGCAATGCTGGGGGCCATGCTGGGGATCACACACCCACTATTCCATGGTCACAGTTATCACAGCAGTCACGCCGCCTCATTTAACCACTGGCTCACTGCTTCCCCTCTATGTCCACTCTGCCAACTTAGTTCCATTCTAAGTGACTTCAGGGTCACTCATGCAACATATCCCGCATCCGGGGTCCCTCAGATCTTAACCGACTCTCCTCTGTCCTCCACTCGGCTGAGCCTCCCAGGACCCAAGCCAGAGCCTCTCTGTGTCTTCATTCCGACCACGTATAACTTAGATTCTATGGTCCATCACTGGGATCACTTCCCAGCAATTACCCCCAAATACCGTTCCTCTCTCCCGCTCTGTCGTATTCTCCCAGCAAAGCCCAGCCCTGGTAAGACACAGCTCTCTGCCGCCTCGGCATGGCACCCCAAGGGCCCGATGTGGGAGAGATGTGGCACTATGCTATCTGATCTCAGCTGAATTTACGATCATTTCAACTGGGCCGTCAGCCTTGTGCGGCGACCCCACGACCTGTCCCGTCCATCACTCTCATGAGTCAGAAAAACTGTTTCCACGCTCTTCCGTTCCCTCGACATTCTGTACCCACTCCTTCAGTCACTTTCAGTTGACAACTTCACTTTGCGTCTCACTGTGGGAAATGGAACTGCTCAGAAGAAAGAGTCACCATTTTGCCACCATAAGACTTTTCAGCCTTTCTGTATCCGTGCCCATGGGATTCTGTCTGCTCTCGGACACGGCAGGACTAACTGCCCTGGCTCCTAGATAAGGCCAACCCCTCGACTTGCTGGGTCCTATCCGCTCTTACCCAGTAAAGGACTTCTCTCCAAAAATTAATCCCTCTCCTCTCCAGCATCAAATTTCCCCTCTCTACTGCACTATTGCCATTAGCATGCAAACACGCTAGATCACCTAGAACTCGATTTTTCTGCTCCTTTTTGTAGCATCGGTGCCTCAGATAGTTGTATAAACTCACAGCTCTTACTTGTCTCCTCGTACTCAGTCATGATCACATTCCAAGCAGACTTTTGTCCACCCACACCACCGAAACTATTTTGGCAAAGCCACTCATTCAACTCCATGTTGCTAGATCTCAGTCATCAATCTCTAGGAAGCATTTTGATAGAGATGACTTAAACCTCACTGAATCACTTCCTTCACTTAGCGCATCCCAAAAACCTTGAGAAATACCTTGCACACAGTAGGTGCTCAATAAACCTTTGCTGAATGAATAAATTAACTAGTTCATTTAAATTTAGGCTGCTCAGCTGTTTCATACTAAATAGTCTCAATATGAGATTACAATAAATGTTAAGGACATAATTGCTCTAAGAATTTTAGCTGCCAAAACGTAGTTTATCACTTATTTAAATAATAAATTTTCTAAAGTGTCACCTTTAATGCAAATAAACAAAAGATTTGTGATTTTGAGACGTACACACATAATAAGTTCTTGTTTCTCGAGACAGCCAAAATCTTCTTGAAACAACTATTGTCCCTAAATTACCTATTTTAAAAAAAGTGAATTTAACCACCTTTTTTTTTTGTAGGCAAGGATTTCCAAAGATAATCATTCAAAATATGTTTTACTGTTATTCAGCAGTACGTGAAAACCCAAATAAATGAGATGATGTACCATCTTCATGGACTAGACAACTCAATAAATGCGTCAATTCTTCAAATCGATATATGGGTTCGATGCAACTCCAATCAAAATCCCTATGGATTATCTTTCAGAATGTCACCATTCATAAGGAAGAACAAGGAACCAAAACAAGCCCTGCACTCCGGAAGTATGAGAAGATGGGGAGACGGGACTGCTTGCCTTTCCACAGAGCAAGAATATTAAAAGCCACAGTGCATGCCGGCACAGGGACAGATAAACTGATCAGCAGAACACAAGAGAAGGCCCAGCAGCAGGGCCACACCTCTACAGACACTTGATTTATGACCATCGTGTCTGAGGGATTCACTGTCCAAGGTGAGTCACCCGACCAACGGACATTCACTCACGCCTTCAGAGCGAGGGGTCCTTACTCATGGAGTGGGGGACGGGCTGTGGAGGGAACTCAGGGAGTCAGGGGAAAAGGCATCTTCATTTTTACTCACTTTTAACTGAAATTGAGCACTTAAACATCAATTATTAGTAAAAATCAGAGATATTTTCATATCGCTTCAGAATTGTTACAGATATTCTGAAGTATCACTTATATTCAGCCTTGCTTTGAAATTTTGATACTTAGCACCTTAATAAAAGCTATATATTATTCAATTACATATTCGTTTTTTAATATTCAGATAAATCCACTTTAATATAATTCATGGACTTGTGATCTATCATATTTTATGCAATTAAAACGATTTTTTTCAACAAAGAAGCCAATAAGCTTCTCCAAACTGCCAAAGAAGCCCATAGCACATAAAAAGTTAAAAGAAAAACAAAACAAAACCTGCTTCGGGATACAACAGTACATACCACTATGCACTCAACGTCTGTGTCTGCCCAAAATCCATACGCTGGAGCCTACACCCCAGTGCGATGGTACCCGGAGGTCTGGGTGTTTGGAGGTCATGAGGGTGGAGCCCTCATAATGGGATTCATGTTCTTATAAGCACATGAATGTTCATGTTCTATGAACCTGGAAGTGGGAGCCCCACCCCCCCGGCCCCCATCTGTGGATGTGCCAATGCCTTGATCTCGGACTTCCTGCCTTCAGAATCGTTAAGAAATAAATGTTCGTTGTTTAAGCCACCAGGTCTCTGGTATCTTAGAACAGCCCGGACCGACCAAGAAATTTCAAAGTACCAACACTGTGCAGATGGAGAATTTATGCGCGTTAAGTTAAAAAATTCCTTCCCAAATGCAGCTTAGCCGGCCCAGTAAAATGACAGTCTTCCTTTTTCACCCACTGCGTGATTCGCTCACTAATCTCTGGCCAGAGAGAATACTTGCCACTTTCTACTGCATCAGTACCTAATCCCTCTGATTCAGGTCACTCATCTACTCTCTGGTTTTCTGAATAACAATCTGACTGCTGCGTCCAGATTCCGCTGGGCTCCTCCAAACAGCTCTCACTTCTCCTTCGCCCACCCCGCTCCCTGCCACACATCTGGGTGCTCCGAGCATGCTGTCCGTCAATTACACCCTGCTCCATACAACAAATTAGCATCCCTCACACAAGCGCTCACGTTTGACAGCTTTTCTCTACAGGGACACGGGGGCTATAATTTAACATCCAAGATGTGGTGTGGGATGTTTCCTCACAGGTTCATTTAACAGTGTTCTCTGCAGCAAATGAAATGTTCTAACTTCAATCCCATTACTAAGTGGGGAATTGGGTCTCTGACTTAATGAAGAGTTTATACGGTAGATTTTAAAGGTAGATTTATGACTTTCAAGCCCTAAAGGAAATCACACGATGCTGTCAGCTTGATGAAAAAGAAAAATGTTGAATTAAGTAGAATTGTGTATAAACAGATGGTTCTAAAGTTTGAGAATTTAACTCAGTGTTATAAACACTGCCATATTGTGAAACTGATAAACCACTTTAGTCAAATTGATTGTCATAAACTTTGAGTAAATGGAATCTAAATTAATAAGATTTTAATGTAAAAGAAAAATGTTTACTCGATATTTGCTTTCTGGGGATATTTTAAAGAAAGTGCCCAGTTGAAAATACATGCCTATAAGGCCAGAAGTTCTGTTGTTATTTTTTTAACTAATGTTCATTTTTTAAAAGATGAATGAATTACCTTCATTTTCACTTTTTAGAAGTTATTATCCTAATTATAGTAATTAAGGTTAATTTTAAAATAGATATGATGGATTTCTGTGGACATTTTTATGCTTTATGACAACCATCTTTTTTAATGTTTATTTTTTTAAGTATAGTTGGTATATAATTTTATATTAGTTATATTAGTTTCAGGTGTACAATATAGTGACTCGACATTTTTATACCTTACAATGTGATCACCTCCTCCCCCCCGCCAATTCTAGTTATCATCTGTCACCATACAAACTTATCGCAATGTTATTTACTATATTTCCTTCACCTTTCTCACTCATCCCCCCATCTTTTGAACAATCTTCCTAAGTTTCGGCGATTTCCCACCTTCTAAGTCTTGCTTCCCCAAGGTCAAAATACAAACTCGCTTTTTTAGTCTCCTTTGCAGCTAGGATATAGGCATATAATGTAACGTTGCCCGTAAGAGGCACCCACGAGAGCCTTTAATTCAGAAGAGGACATGAGGAAGCAGAATCATATTCCTGATAAGGGTGAGGACAAAGGTTCCTGGGCTCAGAGCAGCAGCGACATTGTCGGCAGAAGTTCTGGGGTCCAGCAGCGCATTAGGGCAACAGGGGCCGGGAACTCCCATGGGCAGGTTTCAGAGAGGCCTTGCTGACAGTCGCAGTGCAGTCTGGGAGCCCTGTTCCTGGCGGCTTAGCCGCCAGACCTCTCTCTCCCACCCTTACCTTGAACTACCTTCCATAACTTCTATGAAATTTTTCTCCCTAAACTACGGCGAAGTGGACCATAAGCACTAAAAACTCTTTTACGGGATTTCTAAAAGTCATTTAAATTTTCTTTTTAAAACAATCGAAAAGCCTATGTAAAGTTTAAAAGTATCTAAAATCCTCCCAAAACATGATTAAGTAGGAGTGTCTAATTAAATTAATATTTAATTTAATGTCTAATTAAATTAATATTAATATATTCGGGCGACCTATGGTCATGAAATTTCACCTGACAGGGTGAGAACATGGATCTGAATGTAAAAGAAGCCTACAAAACCCAACAAAACAAGGGCAGAAATTTTGGGTTTTTTTGTCGTTGTTGTATTTTTTTGGAATACACGACCATTAGCTATTTCCACAATTACAGTGCATAAGGAACTCTCCCAAAAGGCAGTGGCTTATAATCATAAGCATTTATATTTCTTGTTCGCAGATTAGCAAGTCAGTTGTCACAGTCTTCTTGGCTCCAGGTTTTGGGGTAGATTCACTTCTGCTCCACAAGTCTCCACATTCTCCTTAGGCCAGTAGCTACTCAGAATATGTTCTTCCCATGGTGGATGGCAGAAGCATCAGCGACCAAGCCAAACCACAGCAGCACATGTAAGATCTCTATTGGCATACTGGCGTCATGTCTGCTAAAAGTCTGTTGACTGACATGAGCCACATGGCCACACCCGATGTCAGTGAGACAATACTACCTCCTTCCATAGAAGATCTTACAGAGTCCCAGGGCGAAGGGGAGAGTGTACAGTTCTAAAAGGGGAAGGTGACCCATGAGGAAAAACATTGCAACCGACCACAGAAGGCGTCCCCTCCCTACTCTAAGTCACTGCCACCCTCATAAACTCCCTAAAGAGCAAAATACGTTGGTTTATCATGGTTTCACAGGCTTCAACCTCATATCACCCACCCTTACCTTAGCCAGTGGTACCGCATACTATGTATAAAGATTGGACCGGCACATTGTCATATAAAACACTGCCCACATAAACAACCAAAGCCATCACACAGCAAACACAATAAATATTACATATCTCCAACCGCCAACCCTCAGAATGCAAAGTGGTTCTTCCCATCCAGTAATTTAAACCGTCTCTCAGTCTAGCCAGCTAAATCATGTTTTCTCACATTTTGAACTGTGCTGCCCTAAATGAAATATACCTTGTCACTGAGTCATTTATTTGATGTCACACATAATTGCTCTCTTTAGTCCCTCCATGTGTAGTCAATTTATCAGACCAAATGTATTTGAACTTGAAACTGACTCCACATAAGAGAAGCTAAAGGCAAAGTAGCTAACCCATCTCCAGAGGGATCTTTCACTGAATTTAACCTATGGGATCCAAGAAGAGTAATTGCACCTATAACCCACATTAATCCAAGCCCCAAAAATCAGTGCAGTAATTGATAGATATGAAGATCGCTCGAATGTAACTAACTCAATATATTTTTGCCTACAAATTCAAACAAAGATAATTTGTTTCACTGGCCATAATCTAAGAAGCCAAGTTACCCTGTTATACCAAGTTAACTCATAAAGGTAATTAGTAAGGGGTGATACACTTACAAACACCTCTCTGGTAGCCAACAACAGATACCCACCTGGGGCTGGAGAAACTCCAGGGCACTGGAAACCACTCACCTTTGGAAACAAAGGCCAAAAGACAGGCCAGGGAAATGCAAAAACAAAAAGCAAACAAACAAAACAACGTTCCTGAAAAGCAATAGTTATTCCCCTTTGGAAAATGCACAGGACCTCGCAGTCACTGAGAAGAGAAACGCAGGGCTGAGGGAGCCTGCAGTGCAGACATCAGAAAAACGTGTTTGCAGTCCCTGGGGGAGGGGGCAGCCAGCACTGCCTTCGCAGATAGGAAAGGTATTAATAATTGCATCAGATGTGAAGGTAGCTGCTTGACCATCCTGCCAGTGAGACAAAAGGAGCAGGTCGATCGCTGTCACTTTTGTGCAAAATTAAAGCTGCCACACAAAAGAAAAAGGGGCCCCGAGCTGGAGCAAGGCCTAAAAAGTAAAGATTCTCGAGTTCAGTGCAATTATGAAGGGATTCACAGCCACGCTGCATGTCGAGGAATACCAATGAGCGGCTCTATGGTAACCGAGGAGACAAATATATCAGGGAGATAAATAGGAAGATATGCTGCAGAACCGAAATGAACTCCCAACTTCACTGTTCTGTATTTTTGAAAACTGTTGCTAATAACCCCCACACATCAAAACATCCTTGATTTTTTTTTTTTTTTTAATTTCCCAAACCTACTTTTATGGTTTATTCTCAAGCAATTTTCACACATTCTACAGCTGACACAGCTGTTTGGAAGCTATCTCTGCAAATGCTGCTCAGTTTGAAAATAATTATTTCTGAGTGGAGAAGGCTAGCTATGAGCTGGATGCTGTGAGCAGCAATTCCTACTGCCGTCTCAACCCACGTACCCCTTTGCGGTACTGATTCTTTTTCCTTTACAGGGTATTAAAAAACAATCCGCACTTCCATTTTTAATCTGCAAAAGGGAGCACCCCCTCCTTCTATGGCCAGCGTGCTTCACACGACTAATCTCCGCTGGCTTGTAACTCAGTCGATCATAACAGGGCGTTCGTGGGCCACTCTCACTCACAGACCTTGGGAAGCCGAGACTTCTAGATGCTTCCTCCACGAAGCAATGCAAAATCAGTTCGTGCACCACAGTTCGTCATCCAAGCCAGAGCTGCAGATTAGAATATGTCCAGTCTATCAAAGTCAGCTCTTCCCAACGTCGTCTATTTTATATAAAATATACCAAAACTGCTAGGTCTTCTCACAAAACTGGGATTCGCCATTTGGAATGTTTTTTGTTAGCATGAATATACTTTTGCTTGATTTGTTCATCAGAATAGTGTGGTTTTCCACCTCATTCCTGGTTTAAGCCACGAAGAACACAAGGAGAGTCCAATGCATTCTAAATCATATTCATAATGCCTTATGATTTGTCAAAGGTTTCTATGGATTCAAAACATAACTTTATTTGTAGGGAATCTAGTCAATAATATTGTAATAACTATGTATGGTGTCAGGTGGGTATTAGATTTACCAGGGTGTTCATTTTGTAGGTTATATAAATGTCTAATCACTACGCCGTCCATCTGAAACTAATATAATATCGTATGTCAACTGTAACTGAAAACTGAAAAAAAATTTAAATAATTTTACTTGTTTTTCTTCTATTTCTTTTACTACCTCCTTAAAACTCCTCTAATTCAACAACTCACCAACGGGTAGGTAGGTCATGGGAAATAACTGGCTGGTTCACCTTTATTCTGATAATCTCTCCTGAGACTCCATTATCATTCTCTAAATTCTCAATTTATCACTGTTCCCTGGGTATTTTCCACAGCAAGTTAATAGATTATTTAAGCACACGTGGTGAGTTATTCAATAAGTAATGTCGCTGTTTTAATACATCGGGATTTCCGTAAGCTTTAAAAATATCAAGTAATATGGTTTTTCCCCCCTTTTTAATTTTGGAAGTAATCGTACCGGGAACACCTCGATACGCCATCCAGCGTCCCCGCAATCTGGCCTTGGCCTGGTTTTCCCCCTCCGTTTTAAACCGCTTTGCCCTCGAACCTGCTCTGTAGTTCTACTGGATTTTCTCTAGTTCTTCAGACATACTTTGTCCCACGTCACCTCACGACATCCATGTGTGTGGCTATGGTACGACATTTTACAGAAATGGACTCAAAAATCAGGGGCAGCCCGTTTTGGCACCCCCACCTGAGTCCACGCCCTTTCACTCTGCCTCATGGGCTGTCAGCGCCAAGCCTCGGAGGGCTGGGGACGTGACTTCTTCAAGGCTTTCTCGCTCACCATCTCCGCGCCATTTCCCAAAACAAGGCTTCCAGCCGTCGTTTTCAAAAGTGATCAGTATCGTTCTATGGACAGTGAATTGAAAATACATAATACGCTGGGGCAAAAAAAGTGAGTGTCGTTAATATTTGCACGGTGCCTGCTGGCTCCGTCCGCTATCACCGACCTCACAATCACCTTTTAAGGGAGAGAGAAAACCGCCACTTTAAAATGAAGAAAATGAGAGTTTTAGAAACTTGTCCAAGACCATACAGTCTGGAGTGGTGGAGACAAATTGAAACTCAGCTTTAACGCAGCCCGAAACCCTCACTCCTTCCTTCACATTCCACGGGCCCTCCGGGGGGTTAGACTGTATCATGGCCAAGCCATTAAACTGCATAAGCTACCTTCTTAAAAGTGTCATGCTGATCTTCTAAAAAAAAAAAAAAAGTCAGAAAGATTTACAGGGGTATTTATTAACTCTCTCAATATCAAGACAAATGGCAAAGCTAAACCAATCTTAAAGAATAGCCCAAACCCTAATATTAACTACCTTTGTGCTAAGATTTTTCTCTGCTCTCTTTCCTTCTGTATAAACCCCAGAACAAATTTTGAAATGTGTGTGTGATCAATCACCAAATTGGCCATTTTAACAAATGTTCCAATGGGATAACAATTCATAAAGTATAATCTATAACACTTGTGTAACTTTTCTATGCGTCATAAGTGTTTTATTTTCAAACTCAATCTTTCTATATTACAAATGAATATGGTTTTAGAATGCTATGGTCAATAATAATTGGCTTTCTCCTGAATGCCACTGTTTATATATCTGTAGAGAAGTCAGTTCCCCTTAAATAACTGCCAAACTCTTCCAATCAATGCTAACCCTGAACTGGCTCACTCACTCAATCCTTTTTTCATTCAAACATTTACATTTGTGGGAAATCAGAGACTATGGCCCCCTGACCAATCCCCCTCCAACCACAGGCATGACAAGAGTCCCAGCTATTCAAGCCTAGAGCCTCAAAGGCATCCATCACGTTGGACTCCATCTCTCCCAGTGGTACCGCCAAGGGGGTCTGGAGTAGGGAAGGAAGTGGCCACAGTCTCCACTAGACAATCCCCCAATGCTGCAAACCACACCAAATCAACACACGATCTCAGTGAAAACAGCAGCTTGCTACGGGAACACAGCATCCAACCACACTGCCTAAGTACCGTGTGGTTTTTTAGGTGTACCCTCCTCCGACAGAAATTCCAAGAGCACCCCCCGACCTTTTCCCCCATAGACAATCACTCTTCGTAATGTGCCTCCTTTGTAGCTTTCTCTCCCTTCCTTCCGTTCCCTTGCGTATCTGCTTGATTATCATGCACTTTCATTCCTAACTTGGCTTCTCACTTCAAGTCTCTTCCTGTCCAATCCATTTTGCCACTTGATTAATCTTTCTGTGATATCATTTTCAACAAATCTCTCCTCTGCTCAGGAACTTATAGATCCCTACACCTAGCGATAAAGCCCAGCCTTCTCAGCATGCCCTTCAGATGCTCTACAAACAGGCTGACCTCTTCTGGATTTTTCTGCAGGGTCACAGGTCCCATGATGGCCAATTGACACATCTATAGCGTTCCCAGCTCCACCCACAATATCCTGGGCCCTGCCATGTCTTCTGCCACCTGTCAAAGCCCTGTTCCTCCTCTCAGGCACTTCTTCCTCTAAAAGGCCTTGCTTTCTATCTCACTGTACTCATAAATATCCTCTAAGTGTCTTCCATTGAGAGCGATCTTAAATCCTCTGGCACCAGCTGAGCACAGGACAATGATCACGATGCGTGCAGACATACACACACATGGAAACCCCTGCGACCACATAGTCGACCCTCTATCCTCCTCCCTCTCCCTCTGGTAACCACTAAACTGTTATCTATGTCTATGAGTTTTTTGTTTGCCTTGGTCACTCGTTGCTTTCCGTTTATATCCCACGTGAGTGAAATCATATGGTTCTCAACGTTTTCTGTCTGACTTATTTTGCTTAGCAAGACAATCTCAGGATCGATCCATGTTATCACAAATGGCAGTATTTTATCTCTTCTTATGGCTGAGTAATATTCCATCATATATATGTACCAAACATGCAATGTAATATATGCGTGATGTATTATATAGAATTGCACACTTGAAACCTATATAATTTTATTAACCAACATCACCCTGATAAATTGAATTAAAAATGGGATTTTTATCAATTAAAAAAAAAGAAAAAGAAACCTCCTGCGAACCCTGCTAACCTTGCTCAGATCACTTCTGGTGCTCTCTATATCACCTTCACTCGGCAGGTACTAACAAGGTTAGCTTCTCTCCCATGAAATTTTGTGCTGAGTAAAGTCAGAAACCACAATTCACCCTGCTCGGAAGCTCCCAGAGGAAGCACTGAAACAGTCATGGACTTAATGGGTCCTCTGGGGTGCTGAGGCATCTCGGAAAGGAAAGACAGAGGATCGGATGAGATGGAGAACGTCTCTGGCAATAAAATCAACTCTGAAGGATTGGCGAGTAGCACTGATTCTCCGGCACACTACGTACTCAAGTAGTTAACTGGCTGCTCACCAAAAAAATCAAATTTCTAACATAATTGGGAATTTTCTATGATCAGACCTACTTTTAAAGCGTTCTTGAAGTGTGAATAATTTGCCCTTTTTTCATTGGTTTTGCAAGTTAAATGGAAATACTCTGATCAGCAGTAGTTAAGTATAGAGATAAAAAGTTTAAAAACTAGACGCATGATATGAGCCTATATAGAATTAGAATAAAAAAACAGTAAGCTCAGAAAACATGAGACATCTACTCAATACCAATCTAAATAAATAAAGCAAACGAAACAGCAGAGCTGTCAAGGTACGAGTTAAACTGGCGAAAATCACTGACATAGTACCAAAAAGTCATTGCATAACTTAAACAATTAAAAGTATTAAAAACCTCCAGGGATGACAAAAATCAAAGTGAGGACCAAAATAACCCCCAAAATGAATAAAAGAAAATAATAAGATATTTATCATAATTTATCACTTTTAAAAACCCAAATGTAAAAATTTTATCTCATGAGGAGAATATGAAGAATTTTAAACCTAAAATGTCACAGCACTGCTACAATATGGTACCAAAATCACAAGATGTCATTTATAATAAAGGCTATGCTGAGATAGCCTGGCCTGGTAAGGAACATCTCAGGCTTTGGACCTGAGGCCAAATGCCACCAAGGGCCCTGACCAGCTGTGTGACTCCTGGGAGTTCGCACAACCTCTCTGAGCTGCGGTTCCTTCATCTACAAAATGAGAATGATCATGCTTACCTAAGAAAATTATTGTGCAGACTTGATGAGATACTACACCAAAAGCCCTTAGCACAATGCCTGGCTCGTTGCTTTGGTTTTCAACCCTTTGCTCATTCGCTCATCTGGAACCCATGGAGAAAGCAAAGAGGAGGGCTCTCCATCCTTGCTGGAACTCTCTCAACACAGGTTTTTGGAAACCACAGGCCCTGACTGCGACGAGAATCGTGCGGATAAAAGAGAGAAGGAGATATGACAGAACAAACAGCCAAAAAAAGTGCTATATCTAGGACTCGCACTTGACATCGAAAAAATAACAAATACATAATCTAGCAGATGGCTGTGAGGAAAAATAGAAATTGTAATAAAGCACAGGGCATTAATACCTAGTATCTGCGTTTTACATTCAAAATCCAACCGGCTTTGCTTTTAGCACTCTGTGACATGTGACTCGGATGCCCCTTAAAAAGCCACAATCTGAATTCACAACTGGCCCCAATTAAGTCACTTAAGTGGCTCACTACCTTTTGCACCGAGTGACTCCTCTCTGTCCAGTACACAGATCGGGAGGATGGTGGCAAAAGTGAGATTGCAGGACCACACGGAAGAGCTGGTCGCACTCGCGACAGGGGCTGGAAGCTTGACAAGAGGCAAGGTCGACCGTCTGGAATCAGGGAGCACGCCAGATACTCAGGTCAGAGCCAAGGAAATAAGCCCAAGCAAGCAACTCTTTCCCAAGGTCATGTTTTAATCGCTTATTCCCATCTGCAGTGCCCATGTGTCCCCAATCCCAGGACTGCCTGTACCCATCTAAAAACTATGGAGAAGCCCAGGTGTGGGGGCAAGAAAAAAGTGGGGGGACGTCCCCAAGTAAAGACTTCTCCAGTTTATTTCGACACTCATTTACTGATTGTCTCGTGTGTGTTAGAGCCTTGAGATAAAAATAAGATCCAGCAGTGATGCTGCACCCTCCCATCCACAGAAAATATACACACCGAAAGGACCGTCCAGAATTGAAACACCCAGGATTTGCAAAGTCCCAGGGTTCTGCCTGCCACGTGTCAGAACCGCGTCTCAAGAAA
Source organism: Rousettus aegyptiacus (assembly GCF_014176215.1). NCBI lineage: Eukaryota > Metazoa > Chordata > Mammalia > Chiroptera > Pteropodidae > Rousettus > Rousettus aegyptiacus. The sequence continues at coordinate 86,835,975 of NW_023416285.1, read as the reverse complement.
TAGAGTCCCGCGGTCCCATGTTCTCTTACGACCTCTTCTTCAACCGCCTCTGAGGCCATTCGGCTTTTCACATTTATTCGTATGTAGCCATGAACATCCTCCCCCCCCCCCAATGTCTGTTTTGCTCCCATCATAATCTGTACTCTAATTCAAAGAAATGCAATTTCATCGTTGGTTCACCAGGCTGAGGTTTGAGAAAAGATCACGTGAGGCAAACCGTAATGACTGAGGAATATAACGAGGACGACACGGGCTGACGATTCCAAGCAACACAGTCATTTACTAGGAAGTGCTTCCTTCTCTGATGAAAGGTTTGGAAAAAATGCAGCTCTAACTGCAGCCAGGAAGTGTTATATCTTGGACGCCACGCTTGCCACGAGAACTGTGGCCACCACGACAGACTATCCTTCTGCTGGGGAGTGCTGGCTTAGCCCTAGGTGGCGTGTGTGAATGGCCACACCCCAGGGGGGGGGGGGCGTCGGGGAGCGGGCGGTAAGCCACAACTAGAGAGGGGTGGTTTCACTTAATGCCTGGATGCTGCACTATGGGAGCCGGGGTGGGGGGCTGCTGGTTTGACTTCTGTCCCCAGTCAAAAGTGGCTCCCGCTGCCCAAACAAAGTCTACGCCCTCCCCATCCACACACGGATGCAGGATGCTGGCCTTCCACAAACAACAGAGGTCTCTGAAAAGAATCCTTTCCTTAGGGAAATGAATAAAGCAGGACAATAGCATTTGCAAAGGAGACAGTGAAATGTCTGCAGAACAAAAAAAAAAATAAAATAAAATAAAGTAGGTCTATTTAGATCTAAACTCTGAATATTTGGAGATAGAAGAGTTAGATATTTATTGTAAACAGAAATAAGGCCCCTGAAAGGAGAAAGTCTGACCCCCACATGGATATAAGCGACCAAAGGCCTCTGGAGCACAGGACACCAGACGATGTATCTCTGGTGTCTCTGTGTGCCTTGACGTTTGGGAGACTGACGCAGATCTGGAAGAAAGCTGGTGACTGAAGAAATCACGTGTAAGGAAGGGAGGAACGGAAGGCAGTGGTCACGCGGTCGTGAGTAGCCACGACGGGAGCCAAGGGCAGAGGACAAGGACAGGAAGCACGAAGGAGTGGCAGAGAGCTGACCGAGGATCCCCTTGTTTCCCTTTATAGATCCCATTTTCTCTCCAGAAAGTAGCAGGCGAGGTGTCAGAGAGATGAAGATGATCAGGGAAAAGCTAGTCTAAGGTCACGCCTGGACACCAGGTCCTACCTCCCTGGAGCTTGCCAGCTGACAAAAGCTGACACGGGCCTGGCCGTCCCATTCCATGGGGAGATGGAGCACTTGGTACAAGAGGAAGATGGGTGTGTATGAAGTGAAGTGGGCACCTCCGTCCCCCAGACACTCCACAGGACATGCTGACAGCTGGGGATGGCACCAGGGGGAACAGTTAAAAGATTCTTCCCACTCAATGATCTTTCCAAGTTGTAAGGTGGACACAGTTTCACAAACTCCCAAAATAATTGATTTGCAGGGTAAGGTGTGGCATTATCAAAGATACCCCAGGGAAACAAAAAACCCAGGGAAATAATATCATTATTAGTGAAGCCCAAGTCTTAACAATTAGGAGGTGACAAATTTAGCATTCCACATTTGAACAGACCGCTGAAGCCAAACGTTTCTTGACAAGTCAACACTCTCTTCAAAAGTCTTTTCTTTTTTTTCTTTTCTTATTTTCTTTCTAATAGTCCTATGCTTTGTTTTCCAACAGAAAATAAAAACTGGTTTCCTCGCTGTTAGACAGCAATTTGATGTAACCATTCTCTACACCCACTATACCAAATAGTCCAAATGAGTTCTCTATTTTCCTAATATCACTATTTCTCATACATGAATTGATCTCAAAACACACACAGGAAGAATAAAGCCAGTTCTTTTTCTTTGTAGGTAGTAATTAAGGTGATTTGTTTGGTTGGTTTGGTTGTTCTAAGCATACTTCTTTTTTCCTCTCTGGGGAAATAAAATAAAGGACTAGTTTAGCACAAATGCTAACTTCTTAAAAAAAAAAAAAAATAGGTACTTTTTGGGCAAAAGAAAAATATCCCCACCGTGGGAAGGTGGGAGGTTCTTGTGTGTTGATGAAACACTGTTCTTTGAAATGTTAATTTACAATAGTCTTACTATTGTGAGTCATAAAGAATTATTCACAAATAATTTTCGCAGAGCTTTGTATCCTATGAAGGAAAAAACATCTTATACAATCGCAGATTACTTTGTGAGATGAACACCAGGATTTAGTCATCTAGTACTTATTTGCCATCTACAAAGTTATGTAGACTATTTACCATGTCAAAGATCAGTTAGATGGCTTTTGTATTTTATTATCCATATGAAGTTCTAAAATCATAAATCCACAGAAAAATAAAGATTGAAAAACAGTTCATCAGGTTTGCCTCCCACTGCTAGCCAGTGTTTCTCCTCTAATTTAAAATGAGGATGAGTTTAATGGACTCACATATATTTTCACACTATGGCTTTTTTTCCCAGCTTATCCCTGGCATCCAGTTTTTGCCAAAAGTAGCCAGGTTTTGCCTCTCTATTTTCATTGATACCAACCACCCCGATCCAGCTCCCTAACGTCCTCACACTGGGCATCTTTAATTGCCCCAAGCTTTGTGTTTCGTAAGGCCCGGATGACTCTTGGGCAGCCTTCTCAGCACCCAACTGAGGACCCGACCATGTGCTTCTGGGGCTCCTCCCACCCTCCTGAGCACAGGCTCGCCCGACTGGCGGCGGCCCACACCACAGAGCTGGCACCTTCTGGTGGAAACCGCTTTACGGATTATACCTGTGCTTCTCCGTTCAGCTGCCTCTCTGCCGACTCGCGTCCCTGCTCTGTATCACCTCCGCCCCTGTCCCACACCACGCCCTTCCTGTGGGTTTCCTAGCACCTGTTGAAATGGCCCTTTGCTATGGAACGATGTCACGACGTGAACACTTGAACTACTTTCTGAATTGGATGATTCTTCAAAGACAGAAACCAGGACTGTCCCTTGTGGTACCTAATCCATAGCTCTGAATCCAACTCACCTCGATCAATAATTATAGATTGAGGGACAATGTCACAGGTTTCTAGCCATCGACTTAGGTTGTATACATCCCACTGTGGAGATAAAAGGTTCTCAGACAGGCCCTTTCTAATCAGACTATCACTAAGATTGTTGTCTACACAGGTACAATCACAGAGGGATGTAGAAAAACAGTCACAGAATTCTGCTTTTCACATGAGCTTTAATTATTTTGACATTTTAGGTAAAAGGGTTGGGGAAGAAACGTGCGTAGGGGATAAATCTTCGATATCTGAAAAAACACTTTCAGTTCTTGTTTCTATAACGCAATCAATAATAATTAATAAACCAAAAGGAGTCCAAAGAATCAAGAATTCCAAAAAAATTGCAAACGTGTGCCAATTCCAGTTTAGCTTCTGCAATTACAAACAACAAAATGCACAGTAACCTGAAATCTTCTCTTATATATGTCTAAAACAGATGTGTTTACTGACTCACGTTAAAGAGATCTGAATTTGCCCTTCAGATTGTTGACTTTTTAAACCATGCTAGTCTTTTTCTGACCTGCACTGATTTCTTGACATTCGAAATAAAATCGCGCGTTTGGCAACAACGATTTTGTCAGAAAAAAATCGTCTCTTCATAAAATCTCCTCTAAGATGTAGGTAGCACTGATGAACAAAAAGATGAAAATGAAAAACCATTTAAATATTGTGAAACTTTTTATAAGAGCATCTGCTGAGTCAAATATCAAAATGTTGTAAAATTAAATGAAAGCATCCCTCTCTTTATCTACGTTCCCTTGACTTGGAACCTGAGCAGTGGCATAGACTTCAGAAGCCTGTCTACAGCAGCACGGGACTCCTCAGATGTACGTCAATCCTACAAGCAGTATGAGAAACCAAGGAATGCAGACCCGTTTCCACATGGCAAAATATCTAAGCTTCCACAGCTAAAGCTCAAAGATAGGGAAAAGTCTTGGTAAAATTCTGGGGGGAAAAAATGCCAGGAGGGCTCAATATTTGAAATAAAATTTGGTAGAACTGGCTCTCAAATATTAACGTGTGTAAGAATTACTTGGGGCACTTAATAATAATGTGGATTTCTAGGCCTCCTGCTCAATGGTCTGAGGTCAGGCCCACTGATGAGCATTTTCAACGTGCTCACCAAATACCTGTGACACGGGAAACCACAATTTTGAGAAGCAGTGATCTACAGAAAACACCTCACACACTTCTTTTTCCTCTAAAATCCTTTCAGTACTCCCTCTCTTGAGCTCTTTGGGAGAATTAGACAATAGATCATTTAATTAAGCAAAAGACAAAAAGTCAAGACCTCACTCCAAACTCTTAGATTACTAACATGAGAGTAGTATATATGCTCTCCATTTTACACACCCACAACTAACACAAATAACAGATTGAGGGGAAGAAGCTCAAATGCAGCCGTAAATGGTTCCTGACTTGGACACACACAGACACACATGCACGCACGCACGCACACATATGCATCCCCACACATACACACACGCATACACACACATCCATACACACAAACGGCTTCATTCTTTGAGAACTTCCCAGCACAAAGCCTAATACATGACACAAACATTTCTTAAAAGACCAAATCACGTTAGAACAATAAGTCACAGGTAATCCATCTACTAAGTCAGCAAGGAGAACCCAGGCTGGCCACGTTGGCCAAGTAAGGCCCACTAAACTAAGCTAAAAAGCTCTACTATTACTGCAAAGAAGTAAAATCATGAAATATATATGAGCAAATGTTTCTAAATCATTATTTTATTTCTTTTAACAACCCACAGAGATATATATATAATTGTATACAAATGCATTAATGCCATCATATATGTGGTTTAATTTAATTTATTGCAATCTTTCCCCCTTTTATTTTTTCAATTCATGGATAAGCTCCCAGAACTGATAGTAACAGCCTAGAATATATTCGTCCATACTTTTTCTCCCTACATATACGTAAATAGACATAGATATGCACGTGCATGCATACAGGGAGTTTTGTAATTCATACATTTCTCTGTATCTGTGTTTCTCACTGAATAATACCTCATGGGCATCTATTCATCCTTTTTAATGGCTGCGTAATAGTCTATGGTATAGATTAGATTACTGTAATTTATTCTACTATTATCTTGTTGATGAGTTTTTTGCTACTACAAACAGTGCTGTCCTAGAGATGCTTGTACGTATGCCTTGTATGCTGATGATTTGTTTCTACGGGAGAGAGTCCCAGGAGTGGAGCTGCAGAATCAAAGAGTTTACATATTTTTAAGTTCTAACAGGTGTTGCTAGATTGCTTTCTTTTTTTAACGGCAGTTATATTTCACAAAGAGTTAATATCTTAATTGAGATAAAGTTGTGCTTCGAAGGCAAGGAATCTATAATCTTTTTGGATTCTTTTGACAATCCCCTGGTCTCTGCTAGACCTCTGCGTCCACGTTCCTCTCATGGGCCAGCCTGGCCGCCTCCCCTGAAGCTTGGGATTCTCCAGCATTCCACCGATGGCTTTCGCTGTCCCGTGAACTGCCTGCAGTTATATTCTAACGGCATATTTTTGCTTTTGTACATTTTTCAACAGAGAAATTCAATGACTTTCTTCAAATTCCCAAGGGGTCCATGACCCCAAAAAGCTTAGAAATCCCCTCTCCGGAGTCTGGAGAATAGCAAGAGAATTGGAATATCGCTGACAACGGGATACGATTCTGCTCATGACGATCCCCCCACCGCACCCCCCAAAAACGTATTCTATTGGAAAAGCTTTCCTGTGTCCATGAAGCAATCAAAAACATTTTTGATCCACATTATTTTAATAAGGAGGAAGCCTTACAAATAGTTTACAAAAGGCCACAGGTGCTGGGGGCGGAGAGGAGAGCTATTTCCAAAACGAGATGAAAAGATCATTTCTTCTACAATATAAAGTTTCTCAGAGCAGTTGGTATTTGATCTGTGTAAAAAGAAAGAGTCATTTTGGGCTCCCATTCAAAATGTTTGACTGTTTGAAATTCAAACATTTCAGTGGAGAATGAGAGGAGAAAGCTAAATAGGATAGAGAAAAAAATAACAGTTTACCAAAGTTGGGAGCATATCTTTTGACGAGGCCCAGTGAACAGCTCTAAGTCAGGCACCATGTCTCCTGTATTCATTCCCTTTCCCCCAACGCTGCTGAATTCTCCCCACACACCGCCTCAGCCCAAGAGCAAGTAGGGCCTGACCAAAGCAGGCATTCAGTAAATGGAGACTAAATCAATAAATAACTGACACAGCTTTATGCAGAAAAAGTTACAGGAAATGTGGATGGGTCCTTAAGCGAGATTTCTTTGCTAGTTAATATTTGAAATCAAGAATGCCATGATTTTTCTTGATTTGTAATTAATGCCAAGAAAGAATTAGAAAGACATCTAACTCTCAAGAAACTGTTGAATTCTTCATTTTAATAAGAGTTCTGTTTTTCATGAAATTACCTTCTATTGTTCCGGCTTCATTTCATGCATTATCACATTTCATCTAAAGGTCTAATATAATCCTGACAATTGCTTAGCATGATTATTAAATAAAAACCATTAAATTAATAAGACCTCTAGCCTCTAGTTTAAAACCTAAAACAAAAAGACAAACATGAAAAGTTATTTTTTGACTATTAAATTAATATACAAATTACGCATCACGTAAGGCCCATCAGAACAGGTAAAGCTTTAATTACCTCTCTGCTCACCATGCTGTGGAGTGATCTGTCCTCTGGGAAAGAAGATATTTTGAAAAAGAACTCCATACCTCACTTCCAGAGACACTTTTTCATTTTAGCTACTTCTTAAAGCATATGGAATGACTAAAAGACACAGGGACTGCGAAACTAATTTACATGATGGGAACTTAGATTGCAATGGCACAACTGTCTGGGTCTCCAGCAGTGAACTAAATCATACTTAGCCATTAATAACAAAAGAGAAAAGGCACTTCACAGTTTCTCAGTCTTTCAACTTTTCGAGGGGACTGTTTTCGGAATATTGCCCTTTCCAAATTACTGCTATTACATCCTTTGTATGTGTATATATGTATATGTGCAGGTATGTGCATAAAATAGATATATACATGTGAATAAATATTCGCATGGTGAAGATGTGTGTATTATATTCACATATCCATGTAAGTATTTTATATGTATTATATATTCTATGGAGTATATATACATACTTAAGACTTTAAGTGGCATTCCCATAGAGAATAAAATATTCTAGAATGAAAAGTTTCAGAGCCTTGGAGATTACCCAATTCTAAGAAACTCTTGTAAAGAATGTGTTCTTTATCTAATAGAAACATAGTTAAGATTTACACATTTAAGTTTTCATTATAATGGTTTATAAGCATTAGAGCCATTCTAAAGATAAAGGGGGAAAAATCTGTGAAAGGGTGTTAAGATTGTTTACTTAATTAAATATAGGATAGGATTCTTGGCTTCACTATTCTTTACTTCTCTAGTTTAAGTAAGAATTTTAAATTTGGTGCATTTAGTCATTTAGTGTCTAAAAGTACTGTATACTTAGGAAGCTAAATCTGTAGCTAAAGATGCTTGCGAGATTTCCTTTGAAGATATTTAGAGATTATAGATTTCCCTTGAAATAAAAAACAATTCTACACAAATAGGAACGCAAGAGCGTCAGTCAAAAGGGACCCAGAAAATTTCCCTAGTTAAGATCAAATCTGTTGCTTTCATTTCCAACTGATCATCATCCTGACTTTTAACTTCACCAGAAATCAAGAAAGAGGAAGGGCGGGATGAAGGGAGGGAGGGAAATTCTAATTGTTCTCTTTCAACATTTTGCAAGGAGAAACAGTCCATTATAAAAGCACAACCGATACTTTTGGAAGTCCAAGGAGAGATCTCGTTTCAGAACACAATACCGTAGTTGTTCCAATGAAACCTTTTTTAAAAAATGAAGCCAATTAGTCATCTCTCTGCACGGAATTTCTTGAGCCAGTTCCCATCGTTACAAGGCCCCTCCCTGTAGAATTCAGGGGGCGGCGCTTCTGAAATCCATGGAAGCCATAAGCAAAGCTCTGACACAATATGAAGGGATAATTAGGTCAGATCATTTCTGGTACAAGGAAACACAGGTACCTTAGGAGAACTAAAACATTCAGGGTACATAGAAGGCCTACTGTGTGCTTCTGGCTACCCTTGGAGTCACTCCTGAGAGCCTTTCCTGAATCCAGTATTTTACTGCAAATTTGGTTTTGTTTGCCCGATTCCCTCACGAGGCAGTGGTTTCGGGGCAGCATCCTCTATTCAAAAAAATACATTAGGAAATTAAAAGTATTAAAAAATACTCAGACCCTTCCTGCACCTACTAACTTAATGAAATGGGACTGCTTTGGGCGAGTAATGGCTTTGGGTGCGTGTGAGGAAGCGCAAAGAAACACTGAACTGAGCAAAATCATGTTTCATCCTCAAGGGACTGCTTGGACCCACTGAATCAGCTCAAGGTTGTGGGCCTCGGCAAAACGAATTGCTTCTAGAAAGGAAAAATAAAGGGCAGTAAGGACCAAATAGCACTGTACGGAGACGAGACCAGCTTTGAAAATTCAAAAGCTGCCATGTAATCAAAGACGTTCAAGAAAAAAATTTAAAATAAGAAAACCTAAAGGAAGTGACTCAAAATAACTAAGACATTTCCTAAAAGCATACTAATGTATAGAGTTATTTTATTTACTTCTGCATAAAAAAAAAAATTTGAAAAATAGATTAACTAAAGGCAAGACTAGCTGCTATCAGTGAATGCACGGTGGTAGCAATTTGTCTTTTGTCCTCTTGTTTTTAAATGAGTTTAGCGCAAAATTAGACATAGCTCCGAAGGCGAAGTTGATTTGCCCATTAACTTCCTCAGACCTGCCTGTGTGATCTCCCAGTGACAACCTTCCATCAACACCTAGAGAACCACCAAATGAAATGGCAGGGTTAGTTATTATTTTGGCAGAAAAGAAAGCACAGTGTTCCTTCTGTTCAGAGTCTTATAATATGAATTTGAGACGCGACTGCAGAATGTTTTTATACTATAGTCAAGATCATTACGACCATAGGGAATTTTAGGGGTCATTTAGTATATCACATTATTTCACGCCCTGAAAACATCAGAGGTGCCTAAAGTCATATTTATTTGCAGAGGCAGGACTGGAACCCAGAGCTTCTGATGGCTGGTCTAGTGCTATAACTTTAGCAAACAAAATCAAAGGTTAGCAATTGCCTTACAATGAATTGAATACAAAATTAGGTAAATAAGCAAATCTTCATTTCCTACAGCTGCTCCTGCCCTTCCTCACAAGTCCCTATAGCACTGAAGTGACAGTTAACTAAATTTAGTCCCATCCATTAACCCAATCCCTTTCAATGACTGCAACAGTCAACGTGGGGAAATTCAGACTTCCTCCCGGTTCCTGGCTCCTCTCCGAGATGGCATCTAAGTGTGTGTGAGCTGGGAAAAGTCTGGTGACCTCAGACTGAAGAAGGAGGAAAGTGTCAGATCCATGCCCGCATTCTCTCGTTCTCCCCCTTACCTCCTTTGGCCCCAGGAGCATGCCCTTGTCCCCTTGGTCACTGGGTGCCCTGCTGGTAACTAATGCTGAAGACTGTGGCTGGTGGCCTCCTGGTGCATTCTCCCCTGACTCAGAAAGAGCTCAGTGGTCGCATCTGCCGGATCTGTCCCTCCTTGCTTCTCGTGAGGTCCTAGCTCTATTTCCGGCCTGCATAACCCTGTCCCAGCTACAGTGGCACTGTCCCTGCTAGCTTCCCGGCAGGACTTATGATATCACTCCAAAAGGCGCACTGGAATGTCTGTCTCCTTCCACGCCACGTGAGAGACTGAGATAGGGAAACGGAACTCAGGTTCTCCCCTGCCCACCATGCTGCGGAGGGAGGCCCAGGCTCCTTGCCAAGGTGCGAAGGAGCTGGGAGTACATCTCACAGGGGTTCTTCTCTGCTCTCTTTCTCTCTCTCTCCAGCCCTCCCCCACCTCCATTGAAAGCCTGCTATCCTCCCTCCTGGAGACTTCAGCCAGAAGAGAGAGGGGAAGTCACACTTCGGTCTCAGATTTTTCTGCTGCTTCCTACAATCCACCATGGCCAGAGGCCATGTGAAACCATATCTCCTCCTTCCCCAAACGAGGTTCACTCTTCTTTCTCTGGACCTGCAGTGTAGGGTACCATGGCAGATCCCGACTTACAACGGAGAAAGATGAACACCGCACTGGTTTAATATTTTTAAAACAGTCTCCTCATCGTAGCTGCTGTATTCCTGATTCCGGCCCACGGAATAAGACCAAACCGCGTGTAGACGGTATGCAACCTGCAGCACGCACAGCCCCCACCATGAGCTGTGGCGACGATGGAAGGGGACACGGGACGAGCCGGAAGGGCGTCGAAGGCCCACGGCGCTGGGACTCTGAGGACAGATGGGAAGAATGTAGCCTGTTTCAGGCGGGCGAGGGAAGACCGGGCCCCTGGGATGAAAGGCTCTAAAACCCCGTCATGACACAGCGAATCAAAACATCTTGGTTATTTTCCTGCCCGTCACTACTGGCATTTTTGTCTCTTGCATCATTTTACCCAGAAGGAAAATAGAAAAACAATCTGACTTACGGGGAACTGTGGGGGTCAGAGTTAACAGCATGTTACGTGCCCTGAAAGAAACGCGCCACCTCCAGTGAATTAACATTTCTCTTTTGAAGTCGTTACTCGCATTCAGCCCTTCCGGTACGTGCAACATCACCTCTCATCGTTTCCACTGCCTCCCAACCTTGAAAAGGAACATGCTGAAGCTTCTCCCGGTGAACTCTGACCTTTACATACATGAGAAAGCGCTGATTACGGGAAGTAAGAAGCATCACCGTGGGACCAGAATACATCATCAAACAGTGAAAAATCAAAAGATGGGAACTGTAAAGCTCCCAAAACGAGATTCAAAAAAAAAAAAAAAAAAAAAGGAAAATTAAAAGGCAAGTATGAAAGGTTTCTTGTCTAAGATGAGCAAAATACAAGAATTCCCAACAAACGGCATCTGGAGAGACAGTCTTCCTGTTTAGAAGTCTGGAGTTGTCGGACGAGATGAGAGATGGGAAGAGGACCCAGCAAAGAGCAGAGAGTCAGCTAAGACCGGAAATGGAAAAAGTGTGTGTGTGTGTGTGTGTGTGTGTGTGTGTCTGTGTGTGTGTGTATACACACACACGCATACATATATGCATTTAGAAACGGGATTCACAGCTGGGCCCGATGCAGTCGACCACCCTGAGCTCCCATACATAGCTATCTGTCTGCAGGAAAGTGCCCAGGCCTCCAACTCCCTGAAAATGTTTTGGAACATAATAAGAATACACACGGCTCTCTCTGCAGCTCTTGTCACAGCTGCAATTTTACCTCCTGTTATTTATTTATTATCGTCCTCTCCCCCCAGACCATAAATCCCCTTAGAGCGAGGGCTTTATATGGCTTTGCTAACTGTGGCATCTCCAGTATCTAGCACAGGATTTGGCATACGATTGGTGCCTGATGGTGAAGGAAATTTAGGTCAAATTCATAATAGGACGGGGCCCTTGGAACTGGATTTGAATCATACGGAGGATGCTATCCAAAATAGCTCTCCGATTGTCTTTTGGAGAGTCACCAAAGTTCCACAGTCGGGGATTCGTCACTTTGAAGGAAGTCAGTCTTCAATGATACCCTGTTAAAAAGGAACTGTCCCCTGAGAAGCTTCAGTCTTGTGGTGGGTAATTATTTAACACCTTAGTAGATGGTTAGATACCAGATAACTGAGAGGAAAACTCTCTGGAAGTGGAACGCAGAATAAGGAGGTACAGAAAGGTGCCAAGGGCAAGTCAGGGAAAGAGAAAGCATCCATCACACTGCCTCCTCGAACTTCCGGAGGTGTCTTCATTTCTTCCACAAAGATGTCTAACTATCATGTTCCCCATCTTAAAAAAAAAAAAAAAAAAGTCACCTTCTCACCCTTCATTCTATCCTGTATCATATTCCCCCTGAGCCGTGACTTTTATGCCTCCACAGAAAAATGGATTACAAAACGAGGACTCCAAGGTTCCAGAGCAATTGCCATTCTATCCTTTCACATCCTAATCATTTTCGATCTTTCGTCTAATCGGCACTCATAAATTACACACACTCCCTTCAGGAGCAAGTGAGCGCGGGGTCTCTATTATTGTCAGCATGCTTGCACACAGTTAAACCAACCCCACGAACGACTAAGCGGGAAGTGGCTAACGTGGCATCTTCATTTGGAGAAGTGGCTTTGAGAACGTGGCCCTACAGGGACACGGGGCTTCCTATGACCGTCACCCAAGGCGCTGGGATGTGGGGATGAGAAGCAGTGAGGCGAACACACAGCAGGCTGGGGTTTGCACCCCCCGTTCAGCCGCAACAGCCCCACTTTGCTCTCTTTTCTAGGAGGCGGGGCTAACATCCCAAATTCCAGAAGTTTGCAGACCCTGGTCCAAAGCACTCAAAACACCTGTGCCTTTTCTTCCACTAAAGGTATGCAACACAGTGTGACAAAAGAAACATCTGCTACAGCATAATATTAAAATCGGTTGAGAAAATTTCTTTCTGAAAGGGCTTTTCGTCTTGCTACATTTTTGAAGTTTGCGGGATTCCTCGATTCATAAAATATTCCAGAAGTTTAGTTCTTAAGGTAGAGCTTTGGGGAAGTCAGGGCTCACTCTCCTAGAAACGACGATCTGTCGTCCCCAGGCAGGCAGTAAAAGCTGGATGCCCTACACGCGAAGTGGAATGTTGCCTTTGCTACTAGAAGCGAAGTTGTCCTTTGGCTCCCTTGCTGAATGGGCTGCTGCGGGCCAGTGGGGGCGCCTCGCCACCATTCATGTTACTTCTTTGAAGCAGCTCCTCCTGTGATGTGTGTTGAAACAGGAGCTAGCTAGTGACTCACTCTCTCTCTCTCTCTCTCTCTCTCTCTCTCTCTCTTCCCCCCTCCTTCTTCTCTTCCTCCCTCCGTCTCTCAGCTGCTAAGTTCCAGGGCAGTCCACGTCCATCACAGCCAGCAGCTGGCCAAGTACACACGCCATCAGTCGTCCGCAAGCTGGATAATGCCTGCAAGCCACTGCCTGGCTCCAATTCCGAAACGCTAACTTGTTTGCTTGCTTATTCTCCAATATTTTGCATCATTTTATTGGAACTACCTGATACCCAATCTAGATCCCCAAAAAGCTTGAGAAGATCTAACACTTAGGCAAAAAAAAAAAAATGCTGGCAGTGCTTATTAGAGAGAGAGAGAAGGAGAGAGAGAGAACAGAAAAAGATAACATGTAACTATAAATAACTGTCTGGGTTGGACTAAAAATTAATTTTTGTTTTTCCTTCATTTTTGCTCATTTGGAAAGCTAAGGAGCTGAAAGAAAAGAATTGGCTTTAACCAAACAATTCTAAAGGATTTTAGAATGTCAAAACTTGGAGTTATGAACAGATTTGACTCATTTAGCACCACAAATTAATGAAACGAGTAAATAAAATATTAATAGTCGATTTCCCACCAAAATCATTGAGCTGTTCAAAAATCTTGATATCAAAACTCTAAGGAAATGCTCTGCCTCAGAAGCAAATCACTTGATATGTTAAAAATTACATTCGTTGCCATTAAGGAATAGTACCGTTAGGATGGATATCTTTCCATGCCTTTGTGAAAACAGATGTTCACTTATAGAAGTGCTTCCATCTCTCACCCAGAAAAAAAAAATGATAATAATAACGGTGAGGAGAAGAACATCTTCCTATGTGTGACTTTTGCACTTTTTGCAAAATTCTACCTTTACAAATACTACACAATCACCTTGTACTGCACTTTTTGCTTACAGATCTCCTTTCTACATATTCCCTGAGTAAAGGGGCCAAAATACTGGTTAAAAATACTAGCGGCTCACAGATCTAGATTTTATTTCAAGTTCAACTCCTTACTAAGTTTGCACGGGCAAGTCATGTATAGTCTCTAAAGGCCGAGTGCTTCATCTACATAGGGATAATAATAAATACCTGCACTGGGCTGTTTGAGATTAAATAATACATGTAGAATTGTGCCCTGAATACAGAAAAGGCTGATGGTGGTGATGATGCCTTTACACCCCCTCCGCCCACTGCCCAACACAATCCGGCGTATGTCTCTTGACTTGAGTTGTTTCCCCACACTGTCTGCCCGACAAAGTCCTCCGTTTCCTATCTAGAGGAGCGGACATCTGAGAAAAGCCTTTACGAGGATCGGACGCCTCCCCGCCCCCACTACTCTGCTCGGAGAACCCACGGCGTGTTGTGCGAACCTCTATTCGCGCCCATCCCACCAACCTGTCACTATCTGTGTGCTGTTGCCTCTAAAGCTTGCTACGTGAGGGGGAATAAAATCAGCTTTTCATAAAACAGCTCCTTTTTTCTTTGCGTTTCTAGCATCAGGCACGTGCGTAAGACCACAAGACTCTCTTATTCCTGGGCCAAGCTGAAGGCACCTATAACCGGTAACTGAAGCAACGACAGGGAATGGGGTCCCATCCGGAGGAAGGAGACAAGGCTTTACGGCAGATCCTTTCTCAGCCTTCAAGGCTCCAGTCAACGCCCCACTCCAGCGCAGAGCACTAAGCAGTCGAGGCCACTCTCATCCCTCCCTTCCTGAGTCCTTACTATAAATTAAACACAGTCGCTCTGGGAAAGTGTATTTAGTCCTGTTTCCTCAGACGCCCAGCGAGCTCTGGGAAGCGAGGATTAACTAATTATAAATTCTTCTGCAAAGAACAAGGACATGTAATAGGCAGGAAACAAATATTTGATTGCTTGATTTAATTCTGTTTTACAATGTGCTTGAAGTACTTCTGCAGAATTATCTAATTAATCCTAACTTGATGAGAAGAAAGGCATATTGGATCTGCACAGACTAAGCCAAGCCCTGGCAGCCTCCACCGTGTGAATGAGCAAAGGGTGTTCTTGCCGGCTCTGTAACAGTGCCTTTCCTTGGCCAGCACTCAAGTTTTTGAACTAATGGCTTAGCACACAAAAATTAGCATTTTACACAAACCGAAAACTAACTGCCAACCAAGTCTTCACGGTGTTGTTAACCAACAGTAATCTCTACCTTGAGTTATATTTCCTCTAATTAAATGGACTGAGAAGTAGTCCCAAGTCCCTCAGAAAGAGGGTGACAGAAACTACCATCTCCCCTGTGATCAGATAAACTTGCAAGGAAATAATTAGACCCTGGTGCAACTGAGACCTCACTACTCTCACCAAGGATAGCTACATCCTGATGTTTTCCAAGATTATCAGCTAGACATCTCTTTCCTTCACACATTCTGCTCTTCTCCCTTTTCCATAGGAAGGGGTTTCAGGGATAATAATAATAATAATAATAATAATAATAATAATAATAATAAATCTCTACAGTCATACAATCTTTTTTAACTTTTCAAAATGCTTTCACACCTAACAATTGGATGCCTGCAGCCACCCTCAAGACAAGTAGACAAGACAAGGTAGACTGTCTCACTTTACATAAGCACAAGAAATCTGAGCAGCTGGCCCAAGGTCCCCACCAATGAACAGCAGCAGGGGGACGAGGACGTGACCTTCCCCCCCCCCACCACCCACTCCTCGGTGCTGTTTACCCAGGCAAACCTCAGGGGTACCGCGGCTCCAGACCACAGCATTAACGCGAAGACAGCAATAAAGCAAGTCACATGACATTTTCTGTCTCCCGACGCATATATAAGTTATGTTTGCACTATGTTGTAGTCTGTTAAGTGTGCAATGGCATCGTGTCCAAAAAAACCAATCTATGTACCTTAATGAAAAATAGTTTACTGCTAAACAACGCTAACCATCATCTGAGCCTTCGGCGACTCATCATCTTTTAGCGGGTGGAGGGTCTTGCCATCCACTGATAAAAAATGCAATGTCAGCGAAAGCGATAAACTGCAATGAAACAAGTGTGCCTGCACGCTGGTGACCAGCGGGCTGCAGTGTCATAATCCAGCACCTTCCCACACCACGGTGGGCGAGAGCTGAGGCAAGTCAACATCTCCGAACGAGGGCACCCCCGATCTCCTCGGAAGAGACCCGGCCGTCCCTGCGAAAAACACCGCCGTTCAAATCCCTGGTCTCGACCACTGTGTCTTGCCATATTGGAGGCAGGTTTCCTTCCAAAATGGTTGACCGGGAGCCAAGTGTGGTGTTCTAATCTTTGTTCATGCTGTCAGTGTGACATATGAAAGAAATATGAAAAACGTGACAGGATGAAAACAAAGCGAGTGACTGGTGTGAGACGCACAGACAGGGTGTCAGCCCCGCACGCTCTGCAACTGGATCGAGTTAACACCTCTTGTTTCCCCTACATATGCGGCGTGGGGAAGCGATGTATAAAATGTTTCTAAACATTTAGGACCAAATAAATCAATATTGTTGGGAAACACGTACTCTGACCAGAACGCGTTTGCTTGCCACAGTCCCATGTGAATAACAGAACCGAAAATACGGGGACCATCCGAGACCGGGAACACAGCAGATGTTGGGTGGTTTCACCCCGCGCGCCCACCCAGGCCTGCCCGCCGTCTCCACGCCGGCTGGGGACCCGGCAGGAACAGCATGATGACAGGAGCTCAGAGGAGCGGCCGGCCTTGCGAATGGCATTCAGTGCCCATGCAACAAAAACAGGCCTTCTAGAAATTACCTGACTCTGCAATTCACTTTGCTGCTTCAGGCGAAGATTCTCGGGGGTATCCGCCACCGTCGTGAAGGACTGCTTTGGGTAGTGTCTGTGGAGAAATTTTTTTTAAAGAATAGAATTAAAACATTACGATATCGAACAAGGCTTTCACACCGAAAGTTTCCTCACTCCCTTCTGTCACAATGGAAGGAGGCGTTTTTCCTCTGAGCCAAGGTCATCTGTCTATCATCATTCTGGATCCCGCCCCCTTCCTCATTCTCATGACGGTCTATCCCCCGGTCATTCCCACCTTCACCCCAAATTCCAACCTCAGCTTCTCCACTCTCTCAGCTACTTCCCGTCAGCCCGCAGGCACGCTTAGCCTCTCCTGCCTCTCGCTGTCCCTCCCCACACACCATTCTAGCATGTGGCAGCTAGAATCTAGTCCCTCCGTTAGCCACACATTCTTAGAAAGAGGCCTAACTCACTGTCCCTGCTCATCTCTTCATCTCTCTCTCCTCAACTTTATGCATTCTGTCTTCCGGCTTCTGTTTCCGGAAGTTCCTCTGGTCGAAATTGTAATGACTTCCTGTGGCCACACCCGGAGGACATCTTTGGTCTTCCTCTTGCGTAGCCTTCTCTCCATCTTGAAATGCCCTTTTTTGGTTTCCCTGCCACCAAGCACTCCCGACCTGGCTTTTCCATCTCTAGCTCTCCCTTCTCTCTGCTGCGGGCTCCTCTCTGTTGAGCTCATTCATTCTCACGTGAGGCTTTGGGCGAGCCCTCTATAAATGCTAATTAACCCCAAGCCTGTATCGCTAGCCCAGTGTCCTCTCCTGAAGGTCAGATCCACTGGCATTTCCACGTACGTGTATCTCATACCCACCACGAAATCGACCAGTCTGAAACTCAAGTGTCCTTCATGCCGCCCTGCTCCCCAAACAAGGATGCCTGTAGTCATACTCTCATTTATTAGTGCCCAATTGCCTACACCAGAAACCTGGGAATAACCTTGACTCCTCACATATCCAATCAATCGATCTATCTCCTAAATACAGCTCCATCACATTTACTTCTCTACATCTCCACTGCATTTTGTTTCATTATAGACCATACTTATTTTTCAGGTAACTATAACACCTGGCGGTCTTGCCCGTCCAGTCTGAATTGCCAAAACAAAGGTTCTCAAATCCCAATCTGAGTAAACCTTTCGATGGCTTCCCATTGATCAGAGAATAAAGCCCAGCCTGCCCCCTTCCCCCACGATCAGCCCTCTGCAGGCTTCTCGCCCACACTCCATGCTCTGGCCGTGGAGTTCACCCGTCTCCTCCCCCATGCTCTGTTCCCCTGGCCGGAAACACTCATCCCTCTCGACACACTTCTCTGGCTGACTCCTCTTTATCTCTCAGGTCTCGCCTCGGATGTCACTTTCTTCAGGAAGCCTTCCTGCTCTCTCAGATGTGCCCTGGGATGCACTTCCCTCCCCGTGATCATCCTTATCGTCTCCATCTGTACGCTCCTGCTGACATGTCTCTGTCTCACGGCACGAGGAAAGTTCTGTGGCAGCAAGAACAGGCCGCCCTGTCCTATGTCAGAGCACACTCAGCACCTACCAGTGTCTGGCTCGTAGTATGACTTCAATAAATAGTTGTGAGAAGAAGAGAAGAAGGAGGGAGGGAGGGAAGGAAGATAGGAGAGAGGAGACGCAGCAACCGGTCAGAGCCTAAGAGCTCGGGGCAGGCTACAGTGAAGCTTCGCTGTGTCACATCACGCATGGTCACACGTGCGCAAACACGCGGGCATTTGCTGCCGTGTATGGGTGAGGGCACAGACGCCGATTCACGGCCGGCTGCCTCCTCCCCGTGCCCGGGAGGCACTGAGGGGACATTTCTAGCTGCTGCAACTCTGTCACCACGAAAGCTGTGGAACTCAGAGCTGTTCCTCAAAGAGTCTCCTCCCTGGTGAACGCCCACCCTGTGTCTCATGGTGCGCTTTCTTGGGAGCCCACTGTGCCTCACTGCTTCAAACTCTGCTCACTCTGTAGAAGGTTCTTTTCGGCATCCCTGTTCCTGGAAGGCTGAGGCAGTAATCTCATGTCGACACAGATAAACTCTAAACAAGCTACCAAAGGACGCTAGCACTTCTGAAGTAAGGATTAAACATATTTTGTAGCCCTGTGGAGTCAAATTCGTGGTGGGAAAACATTCATTAATGCCTCGTTTTCCCTGCATTCTTCAGCAATTAAATTGTCCCACATAAGTCAAGTTTCCAGATAACTGAAGTTAAAACCCTATAACCTACCAGATGCATTTTTAACTATTTTAATTAACATCCTTCGAAAACCTTGACAAAATTTTCCTGGCTTCTTAGCGTGTACACACATCTAATTTAAATTTTATCGTGATTGCTTAGGGCATCCTAATAGATATTGTCAGATCATGGCACAGGAAGTCGTGCTTTTCCAGCCCAAGAGGACAGGGATGGCCTAGTTGGACGTGATAACAGAGAGACAGCAAGGGGCCCTTTCTCACACTCCGCTCTCTGCCTTCCACAGTTTTCTCTTCTGGCTTCCTCCTTCCAACCCAGACTGAGATACGAGATAGTCGAGTTTGTTTTGAATGCTGGTAAAAACTAGAGTTATTGATTCAAGCGAGGAAGCCGTAGAAGGCAAGGTCTCCCCTTCCCTTTATCCCGAAGTCACAGCCTCTACATCGGCCACACCCATTGGGGCCACTTCTGAGCTGTGCTCCTGACACATGAGGCTGGACAGACAACGTCAGTGTGTCCTGTAAGATTTACAAGTCAGTCTTGGAAAGTTGAATAGTGCTGGACTTTAATATGTAGCAATTACATATGGCTCTACTTTAAAGCGAAAGTAATAGCACTTTTTTTTTTTTCCAGAATACATTCTGTAAAGTTAAGTTTCACAGAGATTTTCAGGGGACCATGATGTTTAATTTAAAATTTTTATATATGCCTTTTAACTGCTTTAAACACCGTAATAAAAATCTGCTCTCAAATGTGTTACAGAATTAGTCCATTGAAACCCTACTGTACTAACTTACACATTAACTCAGTTTGGGGGCAGCCTTTGAGGGGGAAAACCTTCTCCTGCCATTTATGTTTAATTAAAAGCTCTGCTTAATTTTTAAACAGAGATGGAAACGTGAACTGGTGGGGGAGGGGGGACGGGAGTATACGACCTGCAGCTACTCGCCTGTGAATACATGAATTTCCTCCACGCCAGCTAAAAATACTTCTATTTTTCTAAGAAAACTTAACTTGCCACCTGTGCCTCTCATTCTGAAGTTTCATTTCATGAAATAATCTCACCATTTACTTTACAACAAGAAAAGGTAATAGATTTGAACTGATAAAATACATGCATATAAATAAAACACTTCATATATGTTAGATCTTGGCATCTCATACTAAATCCTATTTGGAACAAAGGTTATGCTGGAAAAAAAAACAATTTTTAAGTTTCTGGGTTTTTTTTTTTTTTCCCCAAAGACATAATCTGCTGCCCTGGTGGCCAAAACAGCAAAGCTACTAACATGCCGTGCAATTATATCAAGCACTATAAACAGATGCCAATGTTTCGTACTTTTTCCAATATCCTTTTCAATTCTAAAACGTAATGATTTTCTAATAGTGAGGTCATCTATATCTAACACAACATCTCTAAAGAGGCTTAACAGGAAGAAATTCTCCCAAGTTCTGATCGAAGAGAAAAAGTTTAACTTTAGTGTCAATAATCGAAATAATAAAGTCTGAGTGGGAAGAAGCAATTCACATCTGAAACCACCAGGAATCATGAGTACTGTAACAGATGAAAACCGGAGGCTTTGGAGATCCAAGTTACCTTCAGAGCTAGCAAAATTCAAGAGAATGAAACCGTGGCGGCAAAAATGCCTGACAAACAAGAGATTGTGGAACAGTCTCATGAATCGGAAACATAAGACTCAGAAGAAGTGAGTGTAATTTCAGAAACGGCAGCACGCGCCGCATTCACTTAAATAATCACAGTAGCTGGAGAAACCTAATTAATTGTGCCGAACTTGACATATCTGAAAATCCTGGATTTCTCACTATCACGTCCGTGCAGTAATTTCCATCTAGCCAATCCAAATGAACACTCTAACGCCATAGTGTCAACTGCCGCTCACCCATCACCCCGCCTGCAAAAGAAAACCAGACACAGAACAAACTGTAAGATCACAGACACTGAGAAGCAAAGCATGTTAAAAGTAACTGATGCTACTCTACGGTTCATTCTAGCTCTGTCCGAATATTGTAGGAGGTCTTCCTAAAATAGATATCTTGAATAGAAATCTTAAGAAAATAAGATTTCTTCACCAGGCCTCAATGAAGGACGTTTCTCATTCTTTAAAGAACACAGCGCAGAAGGCAAGGAGACAAGAGAAATGGATGTTAAAAGGGAACCAGGAAAAACATTTTAAAAGCGTGTACCAAAGAAGAGGTGGGTGAGTTGGTACATGAACAAATTTCCTGGAAAATGGTGGCAATACGACATGCACCCCATTGGGAACTGACGGAAAGAGCTGAAGAATATCGTGAAATGTTTAAGCATCATAAATAGAAGTCTCTTCGCTGAAGTGTGCAGAAATTGGATGAAGTGTGTGTATCAAGACTAGGCTGACAGCTGCAGCAGATCCAGATTGCCATGAAATGCCACGTTCAAGATAAACAGAGAAAGAATCAAGATAATAACAGAAGACTGCATCTGAAATAGCTTAAGTTAGGTCGCAGAAAGAACACGTCCGATCTTTTTTTTAACTCCATGAAATTCGGTTGATAAGAATGTAGGAAAGTCATATGCAAATCAGTAGCCTACAGCTGGGCAGAGTTAAGACAGCAGTGTAAGCAAGTGGCAACCTCCCCAGAGACAGGAATGAGAAACGCTATTGGACGAGAGCGAGAACCCAAGATCTTTCGCTTTTTATCCAGAGCCTGGTGGTCACGACAGCACTGGAGCCTGAGTTTGAACCCGGCTCTTCTATCTACTAGCTGTGTGTCTTTGGGCAGGTTTCTTAACCTCTCTGGCCTCAATTTCCTCATCTGTAATAGCAATGTAATGATAGCACTTCTTAGGCTTATTCCAAAAGCATTTCAAACAATGTCTGGTTCATAGTAGGCACTCAATAAAGTATCTATTATTAATAACAATAATACTATTATTAGTATTACTACTACTTTGACGACTACTTTCTCTTTGCTCTACGGCAAAATGACTTAACCTCTGTCTCATTGCCTTCATCTCTACGAGGAGGATAAAATACCCCTAGTTCTCTCACGAAGTTGCAGCTAAAACCATATTAAAGAGCTTTATTAACAGAAACTACTGTGAATGTGAGATATTATTAAACCATTTAAACATATGAAACTCAGAGTTTTATGAATTTATTTATTGTAAATCCCGTGTTAATAGTGTGGTTTTCAACCACCTTCCCTGGAGGACATTTGGGAATAGGCAATGTCTGGGGACATCTTTGGTTGCCACATGGGAGGGGAAAGGGGGAGAGAGGCAGGTGTTATGGGCATCTAGTGGGTGGAGATGCCCATACATCCCACAACACACAGGACAAACCCCCGCACTCACCCCAACAAAGACGTCAATAGCACTGAGGTCAAGAAAGCCTAAATGATAGACACGAATCTCTAAAGTTAGAGGAGGCCATAAATTCTAAGACTGCTCGCTCTTTCTGGCCAATCTCTAATCTTTGTTTTCATTCTCATCTCCTGACAAAGCCAAATGGCCCACCGCCTCCCCCTAATCCTTTATCATGCTGTAATTCAATCGCCCCTATCTGAATCTTCTCTCTCACAAGCCCTTAATTCTCCCCTTTCCAGTTTTTTGTTTATCTGATCACTATTACAGCTCCTCTCGAACTAGAAAATCTGAGAGCAGAACTCAGGTGCCAAAAGAAGTTGTTAGTGTATCATCATTTCTTTATGGGCGGTGTACAGAATCGAGTTCACAGAGCAGGCCTGGATGTTGGATTTGAAAGGCCAGCGTACAAGGCTGTCCCTTGGCTGGCGTCCAAGAGCCTGGATTTAGGGAGAGTTTCACCCCTGTTAACTGATGAGACCGGCACACTATGCCTGAGCTGTTTGTACACACGACGTGGTTCACGTGAAATATTTGCCTTTTTCTGGGGGTCTGGAATTTGGGTACCTGCCAGGCAGAAGGTGCCTCTGTGAACAGCCCCCAGTAAAGATCCTGGAAACTGAGTTTCTAACCAGCTCCGTTGGTCGGCCACATTTGGCACACACTGTCACAACTCGATGCTGGGGGACTTCAGCGTGTCCCGTGCGCCTCTTCTGGGAGGGGACTCTGGAAGCTTGCTCCCGGTGTTCTCCGGACTTCGCACCAGGCACCTTTTCCCTTTGCTGATTTTGCTCTGTGTCCTTCTGACACAATAAATCACAGCCGTGCGTATGGCTGACTCTATGCAGAGTCCTATGAGACCCCCTAGGGAGTCATCAAATCTGGGGGTGGCCTTCGGGACTTCCGACAAAGGCCTCTGTGCGCCCCTTCATGCATGGAGGATGTGTATTAACATTTTAAATACGTTATCTACTTTTTATGAAAATGCAACTTTATCTCTTAAGAACATTCAGATGGCAAGAGTTCAGACCTCGCGTTATTAAAGTGGCTTTTCGGCTGTGTCTTTCTGAGTGCGCTGAGGGCCCTATGACTGCTCTCAACCGCCTTTTTGTCTAATTTAACCACGGAAGTGTTTTCATCTGAGGGCCAAGGTCATAATTGTATTGGATGGTGGGTCAATGACAGATTTAAACATAATTTTAAGCACTTCTCCCATTTTGTGGCAATGATGATTATTTCATATCATTCAAAATTATCTTTAAAAACTGAAAAATAAAACATTTTTAAAAAAACAGACCCTGAGAGAGATTACCACAACCAAGATCCTCTATGAAGTTTTTTATAAATAACGCACTTCGGCAAGAAAGAAAATTATTCCAGAAATACAAGCTTAAATGCAAAAAGGAATGATAAGCAACTAATATGGTAAGTGTCTGTGCACACACACACACACACACACACACACTCATGTGCACACACCTATACACTGTGTGGAATAATAACAATGTCTACCATCTGGGATGTTTTTAAAAACAAAGTTAAAACACTGGACAGTGAGATGGGAAGGTAGTATGAAAATTAAAGTATTCTAAAGTCATTCTATTCTTCATGAGAAAGGTTAGGATATTATTTTATACTTTGCTTAAATTTAGACTTTGATAAAATTTTAAGGGTAACTGCAAAGAATGGAAATATACATAAATTCAAATACTATAGAAGGAAAAACTCAAATTTTTTAAAAGAGCCAAATTCCAACTCGATACAATAAAAAAAAAAAGAAAGAAAGAAAACAGTAAGAGAAAAAGAAGCAAAGAATAAATAGAACAAATAGAAATTTAACAGTTGGACGAAACAATTCAATAACCACAAAAATGTAAATGGGTTAAATTTGCCAGCTAGAAGGGTAATATTGTCGTACTTTATTAAAGCAGCTATATTAAAATGAGACAAGTATGGTTATAAAAGAAAGACATTATTAAAGATAGATACACTAGATAATCAAGGTTCACTTCGCCACAAACAAGTATCATCCTATGTGTGTAAATGTACGTCTGAAAAAATTTTTTTACATGTATGTAGTGTATATGTATGTGTATGTGTGTAGTATATGTGTGTGTGCACGTGCATGTGTGTAGTATGTGTGTATAGTATATGTGTGTGTACATGTATGTGTGTAGTAGTGTGTGTAGTATATGTGTGTGTGCATGTGTGTAGTATGTGTGTGCACATGTATGTGTGTACGTGCATGTGTGTAGTATGTGTGTATGTACACACACATTTATACATATGCATAAAAGCAGAATGCCAACATGTGCCATATAGAATGGGAGCAGAATAACCAAAGGAAAGGAAAACTCTCTCTGCTGTGACACTGACATGCATGGCCTCCCCCCCATCTGAGGGAGCTTCCCCGAGGACGCCTGCATCTGAGTCCAGATGCAGTGGTAGTGCGAAAAGGCAGCAGCATGAAACCAGGGCTGGGGCAGAGAGGCAGGGAGGAGGGGGCGAGAGAAAGAAAGGCTATGACCCAGACTGCGACCGACCATTGCATGCTGGACGTGAGACACAACCACTATCACTACAAGGACCTCCCAGAAGAAAAAGTGTTGGCGGGAGGGGCCCAAGGGGCCCTGCGTCTGCACAAAGGTTTCCAACGCGAAGGCACAACAGGAACAGAGCCTGGAGACACACAATCCAGGCCTCGCTATGAGACTGGACCAAACCACACACGCCCGTGAAGGGATGGAGGACCCGAGGGATGGATGAGACGGAGCAGCTTCAGACAGAAGTCTGGGCAGGTGCATTTACGTAGCTGTCACGCTGCGTTCTCCCCAAAACTCAAAGGCTGACAGATTTGTTTAAGCGAGACCCCCTTCGATGCCCAGGAAATCTGAACGGACGCCAGCTCGGATTGCCCTTTGTAAACGCTTTTGCTGCCTGAGCTCGCTTTGCCAGACACATCGGGGAGCTCCTCCCGGCCACGTCCTGTCCCACACGGAACCCGCATCTCAGAGGACTGACCACCTAAGCCAAGCGCTGGGCTGTCATCACTCGGTTCTCCGAGGGCCAAGCCTGGGCGCCCACCTTCCTAGTCATCATTCAGATTTCATCCCCCCAAAAGATTATCTACCTTAAAAGTCACAATCATTGTACTGGGAAGATTTTTCATTGGTTTAAGAGCCGTAAATGAAAATGGCATCGCATACGGGAAAAGAAGAAAACCTGGAGGGTTTTTTTCCCTCGAATGAAAGTTCTTAGGAAATTTCACGATTATTAACAAATTTGCAAAAAATAATCCTGCTTTGGTGATCTCTTCAGGCATGTAAAATTGTATACATTAAGAAATTCTCTTATGAAACCTTTAGGACTCAGATGCTGAGCAAATGAGTAAATTCTACATTATTTCTACGGATATTCCAGCTTGAGTGCTACCAGTTAACAGGTGGAGGCATTTTAAGATGACATCTCTGTTACATGTTGGACTCCAGCTGGGCGTTTTCTCCCTGCTGGAACCCTGTAAGTAAAAAGTTGTCAGTGGACCCTCAGCGCTAGTCGACATCGGCCAAAGATATCATATCCTAATGCTCACGATTTTCCTTGGGTGTCAAGGGCTTCTTTCACTATCTGACTACGTCACTGCGGTGCTGTCTATTCACGAATGTCCTCCCACAGCCATCCTCTCGTTCTTCGTTCCGTCACTAACCACCTTCCCCGTCGCACCTCCGTACACAACTCGCACAGAGTGTGCTGGCTGCAAAACATCAATTTTTATGATGAAAGGGGAAAAAGAGACGGTGAATTAGAGAAAGTAAATGGGGGGGGGGGGGCGGGCGCTTTTCAGAGAGGAGGCTTATGAAAGCTGCCGGTAGATCACATAAAGGCGCAAAATGGATTATGATAATGCGCACAGGCCACACAGGCCCCAGCTGAAAGGAAGGACAGATGCCAACGCTCGCTCTCTGAAGGGCAGTCAATACCGCGTCTAACAATTTACCAAATTCTCTTTCTGGCTGGAAGGGTCAAGCGACGTGCCACCTTTTGATTTACTCCCGCGGCAGGACTTCATTGTAACTTCCCCGTGTGTTTACAAAAGACGGGCATTATCAAAGAGATTACACGGTAAACCTGACCCACCGCACTAGGAAGTGCTTCTCGGCTGTTCGAACGTGTCACCTAGATTTTGAATTACCGTGTCAAAGGTGAGACATTAATACACACACACACACGCGCGCACACACACACACACACACACACACACACACACACACACCTAGATGTTGTTTAAGAACAGGATAAGCCGGGGAGACTATTCCCTAGGCCATTGCCTATACTGACCATAGGAATGTAGAAACGGAAGTACGCACGGCTGAGCAGCCCTGTGATTTGTGCCCAGGACACCAAATGGCACTGTGATTGTGGCCCAGGGGAACACATGCAGATTTGGGACTCAAGTATCTAAGACATCACTATAGTCTGAAATACATTAAAAGCAAAGTCTGTAAGAAAACAGAAAATTAGAACACTTTGAAAGAGCACATTATATTTCCTTTGTCGAAAAAAGAATAAATATAGCATCTACCGTAAATGCTCACTATCAATAAAAATAAGTATTTAAACCCTAAAGAAAGGGGGGAAGCATAAAATAATCCCATTTTTAAGAAAAGCTCTATGCAAAATTAAGGAATGGCACCTTACACTCAGGGGCGTATTTTCCTTAAAAATTGTATAGCCTCACAGACAAATGTATCACTGAACAACAAGTCAAATAAATTGCGGGAAACTGATAATGAATTATAACAGGGACAGCCACCGCTGGCGTAATGGTCTATACTTAGCCCGTGTGTGACCTCCCGTGCTCAGGACAGACGACTCTAATCACACCACTTTCTCTGGAGGGTCCAGAAAGACCCACCGTTCTCCTCGACATTCTTCTTGGTGACCACTGCCAAACATCCTGGACTACAGGCTCCATTTCTCTGCCATCTATCGATTCCACCTATTTGACGATGTGCAAATCAGTTGTTTCTTAACGTTTCAGGCTATACAAAGAACTACAAGGACCTAAAATCTAATTACCCACCGGCCTGCACTATGCAATTAGAGAAATTTTCTTATGGAGAGGGGGAACTCTTCAAAACACTTCACTTTGTTCAGTCCCAAACTATGTATGTTAAATTCATTTCATGTGTTGCAGAATAGGCAGACTGAGGGAAAACTGAGGAAATTATACCAGAATTGGCATCTTTCGCGTCAGCATTGTTTAAGAAAATGAGAAGTAAATGTTGCCCACAACATCGCCAACTGTCCCTGCCTGTCTCCCTCGCCTCTTCGGAACGACTCACTAGGCAAGTCACATTCCCTTCCTATGGCCCACAAAGCAGAACCTAACCACAAAATGGATCAACTCTTCTTTAAATGTACTTTTTTTTCCTGGCTATTTATTATATAACTAAACCAAAGCCCAATCGATCATTAGACTTCTGCTGCGTTCAGCGACTTGGATCAGGAGAAGGACGTGCAGGTTTAAACCTTTATCATCACAGGTTAATGACAGAGGAAGAAAAGACAGATTTTGTGAAAGCTCTGAACGAAGGGCCATATTTTTACAGAGACGTAATGATCACTTTCGAAATTGTAACTTCAATATGTTTGACTCATGTTGCCTCAATATTGTTGACTCAAAGGGCAAACCAACCACCTCCTACCTATCTAGACTATTTGGCTTCTTTTTCAGTCATAAAAGTAGACAAGACAGCCAACGTCCCCCCACCAATTGCAAGAAAGAAAAAAACAAAGATGTAAAGATGAGGGAGAGAGAGTGTGTGTGCATAAGAGAGCATGGCAAACCCTGGAAGAGACAGATGACTCATGCACGAGCCCTCTGAACACGTTCGAGTGGATATCACATCCACTACTTTCAATACTACGACATAATCAAGTTACATCAACAATACGAGAACAAACTGCTAAGGAAATAAAGGGAAATCGGAAACACCAAAGAGCTACTAGAAAATTAAAGACTGGAAATATACTTGCTGAAATCAGTGGCTCACGGAAGCTGGGGGCGGGGATCAAGCTGACTGCAAAGGGGAAACAGGAGTGAAGTTTTTGGAGTGACGGAAGTGTTTGTTCTGTATGTTGATGGCGGTGGTGGTCACTTGACTGTAGGCCTCTGTCAAAACTCTTAGGCCCACACTCCAAAAAGAGTGAATTTAACTCTACGTAAAATTCAAAACGCGAATTTAAAAATATACGGTTGTTGAAATAAAACGGCCAACAGGGAGATGGAATAACGAGGTGAACAGGCCCACTGGTTTTCTTCAAAATAAACTGGAGAGGAAAAAAACTCAAAGAGATAGACAATATGAGAGAAAAGCTGAGAAATCTGTAAACTAATCCATTTAATAGGAGGTTCAAACAAGGGAATAAAAGAGCCACTTACAGCTTCAGCTCTAAAGGGAAAACTGAGTGCCCAGCAGAACGAGCAAAAAAATCTCTCTCAGACATACTCCAGTGAGATTTCAGAATTCTACAAATAAAGAAAATCTGCAGAAAGCTTCTGGGGAGAGAGGGGAAAGCAGTTTGCCCAGAGAGATACGAAAGCATCGGCCTTCTCATCAGCAAAACCATGCCTTTGAAATCTGAGGGGAACATAGTTTTATACCCTATCAAACTCTGAGGACAAAAAAAAAAAAAAGACATTTTTCAGTCAAGTAGACTCAAATTTATAACCAATGCACCCTCTATTTTAGAAATACTACTATAAAGCAACTGAAGTGTCCGACGATAGGTGATTGGATAAAGAAGCTGTGGTACATATACACAATGGAATATTACTCAGCCATAAGAAGAGATGAAATACTGCCATTTGCAACAACATGGATGGGCCTTGAAATAATCATATCAAGCGAAATAAGCCAGACAGAAAAATTTGAAAATCACAATATCACTTATATGTGGGATATAAACCTAAAAGCAACAAATGAACAAGACAAACAAACAGAGACTCATGGACATGGACTATAGACTAGTGGTTACCAGAGGGTAGTGGGGAGAGGGGTGGTAGATGGGGGGGAAAAAATTTAAATCATTTCTTCAATTTAATTAATTAATTAATTAATATGTTTTTCCATGTTAACAAAAAATTTAAATATGCCAAATTCAGCGGCAGCTGAGAATGATCTAAAAACAGTGTTTTTCAAACTCTGACTAGAACCCACTGTAAGAAATGCATCTTACCCCACAGCTCATGACACACACGTATATACAACAGAAGTTTCAAAACAACACCTACACCTGTTTTATGTGATGTCTTCTAACGTTTTCTACTTTTTTCTAGTGTATTCCTTTCTTATTTTCTAATGCTGGTCTCGACCCACTAAATCAATGTTCTGACTCAGTAATGGGTCCAATGCCACAATTTGAAAAACGCAGCACTAACAGAAGCAAAGCCAATAAAATGAATGAATGAATGAATGAATGAATATAAAAACTTAAGGAGCCACTGGACCTGGACCCATGGGATCTGGTGACTGGCAGAGGTGTAATGGCATAGGATTATGGGGCTGGAAAATATTTTTGAAATACCAACTTTTTTTTGTTTTCCCAGTACTTCCCCTCCCATCTCGCCAACCTCTCACTCACTCTTTCTTCCTTTCAGAGTTCACAGATAAAAGGGAAGAAAGCAGGAATGGCCAGCTAGCCTCTGCTTTGTACTTCCTGAAGCCTGAAAACCAACCGAGGAGACCGCAGATTGTGCTGGGTGGCCCTTGAAGGAAAAACATCGCAGAGAAAGTGCTCTTAAGAGAATACCGTCAGATGAGAAAGGAAGGGGAATAAAGAGACTAAAGGAGACTGCGTCCCCTCGGCCAGGCTCAGAGCCTCAAGTCCAGCCCCGACAGGCGGTGGCTTCCAGCGCCTGGACCGCGGTCCATACAGTGTCCCAAGGTGCACTCTGAGAAGGACACAGAACCACTAGAAATGAAAAGACCATGGACAAAAAAAAAAAAAAAAAACAAGGGACATCTCAAAGGTGACCTGTGTGGGTCTGGGCTTGACAACCAGACAGAAAGACCAAGACAGTGGGGTCCTCCAAGGTACTGGCAGCCACGCGAAACCCCCAATAATTCAGCCACAATCCCAGTGAAGAGCAGATGGAGTCCAATGTGCACTTATATTAAACTTTCATCTCCCCACTGGAATGAGGGCTTACTAGATAGGAACTGAGTTGTCATAGGAAAACGCAATGCCAGGCCACGTTAGGACTGAGACGACAATTACACTTCCTTCTGAATGGACCAAACCACACACACAGTTCTCCCATGAAGATCATCGCATACGCTATACCTCCAGTGCTGTTTTTATAAGATTTGGTTTTGGAGGATCGATTTATAAACAAAACACAGAAAACTTAACTGTAAGTACTGCATAAATGTAAATATTATAAATATATACCTTTTAATTGCTAAAATAGTGAATATTGATAAAAACAAAAGCTTTCTCTCAATAATTTTTAAGAGTTTAAAGGAATCCTGAAATGGAAAAATACTGAGAACTAACTGATTTAAAGCACTGTTAGTGAAATTTTTTCTGTGACTAAAGTCACAAACATTCTTAATCAACGAAATTATTTACCAGACTGAAGTAAAAGTAACACATTAAAGAACTCTGGTTTTAGACTAGATTTTTCTTACTCCTGAGATCCAGAAAATTCGGATAAGGAAAATAATTTGAATGTTTTGCTTTTAAAAAATCTTTTAAGGATTTTTTTTGTCAGGATTTTCAGATCCTAAATCAGTAAGATTCAATTTAATGAGGTGGTACTTAACAATAATCTAAAAAGATTTTAGTGGTTAATAGTAAATGATTTAGATTTTAATTATCTTACTTGTTATTATTTAATTTTTCAACAACTAATTTTCCCTCTTAACCCAAACCCCACGACCTCCACTGCAGCCTTTATATTCAGTTTATACTGAGTTGTCTTTTTTGGACTCTGAATAAATAACCTGCCAGTTTCACTCTAAAGCTACAGATGCTTCCGGTATCAAAAGCTTATTTACAAAGATATCCTGGCATCAATCCTGCAATAGCTCTGTGAAGACAGAATAAAGGTGCCAAAGGTGCCAGTGAAACTGAGGAAAGATTCGGGCTAAATGGAAAAAGTCATGGAGAAAAAAAGGGAACTTCGACTTGAAAGATCTATCGCTTTTACTAAAAACAAAAAATAAAATAAAAATGGTTATGCTGATTTAGTTTATGAGCCCTTACTACCAACTTTCAGCCCATTCTTAAATTCATTTCATTTTAAATAACTAGGATAGTTACACATAGAGCCTTACGGCTTTCCCTTTATTATGCAAGATTTAACACCAATAATAACTGACATTTATTGAGCACTTACTATGGGGCAAATACTGCTCTAAGGACTTGTATCTAATATCTCATTTAATCCTCTCAACAGGCTTCGCAGCAGGTTATCGCACAGCTACCAAGTGTCGGACACAGAAATCTAACACAGGTCTGTCCCACCAGCAAGCTGGAGCCAGCTTGCTCTGGCTCGTGAGATCCAACTATTAAATTCAGGAGGATTTCGTGAGCAAGTTGCTAAATACGAGCACTTTTAAAAATTAAACTATAGAAACTTAATTATAATTAAATAAATTATGTCACAAGCAAAGGTGACAGATACTCGAATCTCACCACTTTCTAATTATTTTTACTACATTGTATTATAATCTATGTTCTTGACATTATTTACATCTGCTGTATCTGTAAAGGAAAACACTATATCATAATTGCTATTGTGTATCTCCTTCCTGACTCCATGTTCTGTGATGTCAGGTTGGTGGCTTGAAATTAACCATGGTTGGGAGTCTTTTCACTACAGACAATGGCAAACACTGCAAATCAGGCCTTTTGTCCCCCTAGAGAGCTGGTTTTCAAACATTTACCAGCACAACCCTGGGATCCTCCTGCAGACCACAAGCTCTTAACTTTACAATTTTCTCTGTCACCTGATAAGCGTTATCCATTAATTTTGATTAACAAAAACAAATGGTTTCCACGGAGAGGCTCTGCCTTAAACTAGAAAATTAAACCACATGAAAAGTAAAAGTAGTTCACACCACTGAACCATTTAATTAAGTTCTCAGAGAAAAATATTGCCTTTTTGGTTCAAAAATAACATCCCAAGAAATAAAAGGGGGGGGGGGGAAGGAAGGACTGCTCTGTAAATAAACAGGAAAGGAATGTATTTCCAAAAATATCTCCCTATAAGCTATTTTTCCAACTTCTAGTAAAGATTTAAATCCAACCGTAGTTAACTTACCCAAATATAGTAAATTTTGTACCTTAAAAAGGGTGAGATTTGAGCTCAGTTAATACCTTTCCTCACTACATACCATCACCCTCCAATCTGATACTTCACATCCAACAGATGGTGGAGCCGTTTTTAATGTTTTTCTTCTTCCAATAAAATGGAGCAACACCAACCAGTTGTCAATCGACAAAAAGACAGCTCTTGACGTTGACTAATTTAGAAGCGATCTTGTCAGAAGTTTGAAAGCCTGCGATCATAAAAACCCAAATCTTCGAGCAAGCTTTCCATGCACAATGAACAAGACAATTAGCTCCTTTCCTTTAATACTTAATTTTCTCATTTAAGACAGAGAATTGCTAGATACCATTCTCCAAAATTTAATTTTCTCTGAAAGAAAATAATGTGATGTGACTCATCTGTGCACACAGGCACATATACATGATTAAAGGAATTTTCTCATTAATTTATTTATAAACCAGGTATTCTTTTTACTTGAAAAAAAATTATAATGGGAACATTTTAATATCATCGTCTTTCCCACTGAGAGAGTTGCATGTGTTGTAACTGTCACTCTGAGTAAAATATCAGTGAGAACAGGACGCAGGCCTCCCAAACCTTTATTCTTTCAACAAGTAATTATTAGGTATCTGGTAACAACGTTGTTGTATTTATTCAACACATATGATTGTGTATTTGTTTTCTACTATCACCAATCAAATATAAAATAAAAATAGTTGCCCCAGTTCAGGGTGAGAGGAGAGAATTACAGCAGTTCGCCTCTGACCTGCGGGAGACACATTCCAAGACCCCCGGTAAATGCCCGAAACCATGGTAACACTAACACCTATGTATACAATGCTTTTCCTACCCATACATGCCTATGATAAAGTTTAATTTACAAATTAGGCAAGTTCATAGATAGAAGATACATTCTTACTGAGGATCTTAGCAACCTCAGCATACAATTTTCTTCCTTTCCTTATTTAAGTCGAGAACTTTTATCTTTTCACCTAGAGAAAGCACTTTCCAGCATCTCTTGGGCATGTCCGAACTGCCAGCATCACTGCTCTCGCACTGCGGGGCCATTATTTGGTAAGATATGGATGACTTGAACACGAGCACTATGATACCTTGACAGTCCATCTGACAACCCAGAGAGAGGGCGACGAAGTGATGACCAGGCAGGAAGTGTCTAAAGCGTTGAGACCCTGGACAAGGATAATTCACGTCCTGGGCCAGACAGAGCAGGATGGGGCAAGATTTCATCATGCTGCTCAGAATGGCGCGTGATTTCAAACTTATGAATTGTTTATTTCTGGACCTTTCACTTAATATTTTTGAACCAACGTTGACCACGGATAACTGAAACCACCAGGTAAGAAACCTTGGATAATGGGGTCCATCACACACTGACCTGGCAGACTATATCACAACATGCATACCACTACCTGAGCTACTTTCTACAAAATTGGCGCTAAAACAAGGCTAAGTATATTTCTTTAAACAGAAAGTTGGGGTTGGATAATATGATCACAGACCAATGTTCCCTAAATAATGTTCCGTGAAATATGAATTCCATGGGCTGTTAAAAAAACTGTAAAGGGGGGGGGTGGGAGGTAAGTACTCTGCCATCAACTATATTTGGGTAATGACGCATTAACAAACTTAAACAGGATATTTACTGGGCTGCTCAGATTTGGCCCTCTTCGGCCAAGATCTTACACAAACAGCGTCCTTAGACACATCCTGAGACGTGCTCAGCGATCAGCCCTGTGGCCCAAGTATGTAGCTCAGAAAGGAAAGTTTAAGAGACTTAAAAATTCATGTAACTGTCTACAGGTTCTTTCCTCAGCACTGGGGTTCCCAGCCTGATGCATCTGCTTTTCCTTTTCCTTGACCGTGCTCTGCCTGATGGCTGAATAGTCAACACCTGCCAACGCTTTCGGCCTCTGCTCAAACGTCCCCGTTTCGTAAACCCTTCCCTGACGCCCCGGCCGCACACTCGAAGCAGCATTGTGCAATTCCCTTGTGACAACCCATCGTATCAGCACTCGTGTGCACGTGTGCAAGCTGCTGTTAGTCACTGTGTGCACGCCTCCTGTGAGGAGGAGGGGAGCTTGCAAAACACGCTGGATTAACAGGTGAGTGACTGAAAGACGGATTCACTGAAAGAACGATACACTAACCAGCTCATTGGACACTGGTGGAAATAGAAAGCCGTACCTGGCTCAAAGTATAGACATTCTCAGAAGAATGTTAATTATAGGTGATTTTGCTAAAATGAAAATTAAGCTTTTCCAACACATCTGGGTTACCACAGGCTTTCATAAATTGTTGAAATTAAAGTTGTATTTCTCACATTCCTTAAAATTATGACTCCGATTCTGTACCACCTGCTCAGACATGAAATCTGACCACTCAGGTATTGAACAAATCATTCACTGGGAAACACAATTTAAAGAAATGTGGTCCCTCTTAGTGGCACAATCCCAGTTTTGCAGCTCTAACTGCAGAAAATTAAATATCCAGGAAAGAAAAATACTGGTGACCTCAGTACTCACAACCTCAGAAGACACCAAAAAACTCTGCGAATGCCCAGTTCCTTAAAAAGATAAAGCCTCTTTGTCCAAGAATAAAGGCAGAAATGTGACTTCCTGCTTTTTTGCTTCCTGCTTTTAAAATAGTTGTATTCTTTAGTGCCAGGTTATAAATCTAATTTTCATTTTTTTTTTATCATTTGCCACTTTCCTTCAACAATTAAAGGAGGAAATGTTCATTTTGGATGGTCAGTACAAGGAGTATACACACATCTTTTAGTCCATCTTATAGTTTTATATTTTCAAAGAAGTATGACTTACAGAATAAAAATTTTATGAATCTGTCTGCCAAGTGGCCTTTCCAGATACACTGGTAGCTGATCCCTAATGATATCCTGAGAACAAAAAAGCCACAGATTTCAACTGTGAAAAAAAAAGCAGAGCATCTAGTTAGTCACTTTTCGTCAATACTTTTTTTAATGTCTTGCTGATTTACACAAACAAAAATAAAAGATTGTCACAAGCTCTATACATTGATAACAGTCATGCGCAAAGTGATGATCAGCACACCCCCCGTCAAATGTCTGGTAGTGCTTGAAGGAATCACATCCTCTCTGGGAGCTCTATTCCCAAGGACAGGAAGTCACTCGATAAGGGGCTCTGCCACCTTTTAGTTATTTCAAAAGAAGGATCTATCAATAATATAGTTCACATTTCTCCTAAGCTCACTCCATAACAGATTACTTCGTATTTAATATCTTCCCATATGAAGCTATTAAAAGAACTCTTTTTAAAAAGTATACTCCACTAGGTCCCACCAATAAATTAAGGTCAAGATAAAGTAAATATCGGCTAGGTACATAGGGATCAAACAACGTCCTGGAGCTTTATAGAAATCTGTTACCTAATATAACCTAAGCAACTATTGTGTGAATCAGAAGAGATGAGTCTTAATTCTCTGTGACCTTGACCAAGTCACTTCATCTCAAGATGGTAAAGTGGGATTGTAATACCTTTCCCGCATGCCTGAATGACTCTGTCAAAGGCTAACCACTGAAATAAATCATGAAAGGACATATAAATTTCAAGTATTATTCACTTTGCCAAGAGGGCCACTTTTATCTCACAATGACATTGTCATAGAGCTCATAAGCTTCTCTTCTTTGTGGGGCGCACAAGCACTGTAGAATATTTATACAACTGATAAACCCAGAATCTACTCAACAAAAGACTTCTGTATGTCACAACATCAACACATTTCAATGCAAAGTGAGCAGCTTTCTGAGACGAAAATTTCCACTGTGGCAGCCTAACCAAGAGGAGCATCCTGCACTGAATCCTTGCAATGTCCCTTGTCATTTGCATGGGCACTTGTTTTCTCCTCACACGCTGTTCTGAAAGCATTTGTGTCCCATCCGTCACAGTGACAGCCTCACATTACAGATCAATGTAATTTGTTTATCGACTTCTGAATACCAAATTCTTCCAAGGAGAGTCACAGATCCACAACGTGCTGGAGAAACATGGCTGGAAAACATGTAAATACGGATGTATCCTGACAGCTCTTGATGGCTGCCACTCAGAAAATCTCCCAGAGTGCACTTCTTCCTTCAAGGACCATTCTACTCTTAAACATGAAATTTCTACCCCCACCCCCACAAAAAGAAAAAAAAAACACACCTAGATAACAGAACGTAAACAATAGATTTAGTGCCACTTGAGTTTTAAAAACAGAGATGTGGTAAAGATATAAATAGCTTTGTATTAGGGTTCTCCAGAGAAAAAAGATGGATGTATGGATGTATAGATGGATGGATGGATGATGATGATGATGATGATGATGATATAGGTAGATGGTGGATTAAAAAAAAAAAAAAACAGATGATTTTAGAGAAATGGCTAATGCAATTGTAGGGACTGGCAAGTCTGAAATCTACAGGCAAGTCTGACAGACTGAAGACCCAGGGAGGAGCTGAATTCCTCCTTCTTTCTAAGATCATAGACTTTTTTCTTTAAGACCTTCAACTGATAGGATGAGGCCCACCCACACGATGGAGGGTAACATGCTTTATTCAAAGTCCACTGATTCAAATGTTAATTTACAAAAATACCTCACGGCAACATTTAGACTGGTGTTTAAGTGAAAACTGGGCACCATGACCTGGCCAAGTTGACACATAAAATTAAACATCACATTTGCTTTTCACATTGGGGGTGTGTTTTTCACTCTGGGGGTAACTACTGTCTGGCAGGCTCATCCCACCCAGTGTCTGAGACACCCCACCCCCACCCCCGCTTTGCATTTTCAGAGAAGAGAGTTTACCAGTTCATCGGGAACTTGAGTGAAAACCTAGTAAATTTATTTATTCTAATCAAGTTCCTGAGACTGATTGCAAATCAAAGACAAACCCGACGCCGCTCCAAGGCCTAGAATGTCATCTGTGCGATCTTCGTAGCTTTGCTTCTACTATCCTCCTTCCTTCCATCTATCTACTAAAATCTTTTTATTCCTTTAAGACTCTGGTCAAATGCCACAGTCTCCAAAACCCTTCCCAGTCCATTCACCCCCATTAATCCCCCACGCCACCCTGATACTCCCTCACTCCATCCTGCCCCACTGCTTGGTGACTGTTCTCAAGCTCCCCCACCCCCACCCTGCCCCCACTGCAGTGAGGTCATCTTGCTCTTTGGAGGTCAAGGCTGTGTTCCACATCTCTATTCTCTAAAAGCAGGGAGAAAGGGGTCACTTAGAGGCAAAGCAAATTCTGCACTACAGAAATATTCTCCTCCCAACATTGTAATTTTTAAGCATTAGCTCTTTTCGGTATAAATCCTCAACTGGCTAGAAAAAAAAAAAAAAATGCCTCTCCAAAATGCCTCCTCCCTGGAGAGTGGCTATGTCCACATCCCCAAGAAACCAAAGTGAAAATCAAAGGTTACAGATCAACACAGAAAGTGGGTGACCTTGGGAGATAAATGAAGAGAGAGCGAGGCTAACTAACATCACGGGTCTTTTCCCGCTCTAAGTTCTAGATCATTCAACCCGATAAACTGCTCCTGTCTCCTAAGAGAGCACGTGTTCTTCACCGGCATTTGGGCTCACCAGACAGATTCTCTCTTTTCTGTGGACGCCACTAAACATTGATAAATTCTTACTTTCCAATTTGACCTTTTCTACATTCCCCACTGGGACTACTTGACTTCTCTGCTTGTAGTTTTTTTTTTGTTTGTTTAACCTTTTCTGAATCCGGTAATCTTTCATAACATGATCATCGTAACAACTGCATTTAAATACATTAAAATCCTTTTTCATAACCAACACACAAGAGGTCTGTATCATTTCGCCCCTTTTTACAGATGAGGAAACTCAAAGCCATTCAATATTCTTCCCAAAGTCGTAAAGCCACCTGGCTTCAAGGTATGTGCTCTCTCTTGGACATAATACTGCTTATGTTAAGATTACGGCTACAGCATTCCTTAGAATTCCCAAGGCTACACATCAGCTTTCATAGGCATTATTTAAAGTTGGCTGCTTCCTGACAACATGAGGAAAAACATTTTAAATCTCTCTCCTTTTTCTTACCTCAAATCGCATGTGGAAACTGCTCACTCTGAGGGCTCTCCTACGAGTGTGGCCAACCATTCCCCCTACTGGGCCCGGGAGGAGTCACCTAAGAAGCGGGACTTTCAATTCTGAAACAGAAAGGCGATCTGGGATGGCTGGCCACCGTATATCCTGCAGACCTCCACCGTCGTCACTGCACGGGTACTTGTTAGCTTTGGTCATGGTCATTTTAGGTCCCTAATTTTGATGACTTGTGCCTTGGCCTACTTGCCTTTGCTCCTAGATTTGGCCTCCATTTACTGTGGAGACTCTAGCCAACCTTGTATGGAATACAACCAGCATCCTTTTTCTTTAAAAGAAATTATATACCCTTAAAACTGAGCCAGCACTTGGGTAGGTGGGTAGGTTGGTAGGTGGATGGATGATTGATAGATAGATAGATAGACAGACAGACAGACAGACAGATAGATAGATAGATAGATGATAAAGCCCCAACCCTGGTATCTGGGACAGGAATGTACCAGGTGAACCTCAACCTCAATCTGACTGCAATCCCATCATTTTCTTTATACAAGAAAGCCACCTGGTATGTACTGGACTTGTTAAAATAGTAAGATGGAGAAAAATTAAGGAATTAGAAGTTAAAAATTCAACTGACCATGGGCGTGCAAAAGTCACACTCATAGGACCTAAGCTTGAACAAATCTGAATAAGATAGGAAAAAACCTAAAATTCTAGAAGATTGTATGATAAAGATCAAGATATTAAGAAGCTACAGCAATGATAGATTTTGAAAGAAGTTTAGAAAACACTATAGAAACACCATCTCATGTACTAAAAAAACAAAATTTAAAGGAGACTCATTTAAAGATTGAGTTAAAGAATGACTCTATAACCTTTAGGGATTTGTATTCAGAGATCACAATTGTTTTTGAATCTTTAATGGAATGGAAAATACATATTGGGTGAGGGCAAAAATGGTACCCATGGTGTAAGCAAAAGGTGGTTGTTTGAGGGGTTTTTTCCTAGAAAAGAAAATGTCAAGTGGTAATGAGCTACCATTAGTTGTCAGGAATGGTTCTGAAGATGTGGACCCGGGTACTGCTGGTGAGACAGGTCGAGCCTACATTTCACTAAGAGAAACCTTAAGCTTCTTACTTCAATTCTCCAACTATTTCCCAGCCTTACCACAGTAAGAGCAATGGCAGCTAAACATAAAGTAAGATCCAAGAAAATCTAGCAGTAAAAATCACCCAGTGGCCAACCCAGTCTTGCTCAAGATTCACAAAGTAGGTGGAGAAGGGAACTCACCCCTTCCCTACATGGGGAAATTCAGTCACCAACTGACTGTCACCAATCCATCATCTACATATAGAAACTCTTTGTACATAGGGCAAAGTCTGTAGAGACTCTAGAGCCAAGATTAAGTGGCATTACCTTGAAAGAGCATGGATAACCGAGTGAAATCAGGAATAGCCATTTCCTTCCAGGCCTCAGATTGGGATTTTACAGAACGGGTCCTCTCCAGCCCACTGCTGTGGAAATGCCGCCTCCTCGAGTTCTGTGAGAGTTGGCACCACAGCAAAGATGGCAGCGCCAGCTTTAAATGCAGAGGGAAAATGCTGGGGACCCATCTGTTCTGGCCTAGTCCTCCCGGTGACCCTGCCGAAGGACCTGGGGTCAACATAAAGACTTCACTGACACGTCAACCCCAGCATCTTGACCATGCACAACACGAGATTTGTAGTTTGGAGATTTCTGAGGCAAAAAAAAAAAGAGGATGGGGTGTTAACCTGACTTCTTGATGATAATCTCATGTCGCATTACTTTCAAATCGCAGCTATCCTTCTAGGCGTTTTCTGCATGTCCATGAGCACTTGTACATACTCCCAAAACTCTAGCAGGAAAACAATGCGAAATTAACCCCTCGGATTCTTTATAAACCTCACCCAGAGGTCCTTCATTGTAATTCGCAAGGAAGTATATGAATCCAATGAATCCAACATTTAGCATTGCATTTTTAAGGGTGTCCCTGAGACTTGAGCTAACCCAGTAGGAGAGGTTGCATGAAAAAGTAATATACTAAAGGAAAACTAAAACAATAATTCATGAAGACCTATGCACTCCAATATTTATGGCAGCACGATTTATGATTTACAATAGCCAAGATATGGAAGCAAACTAAGTGCCCATCAACGGATGACTGGACAGAGAAATTATGGCTCATATGTACGATGGAATACTACTCAGCCATTAAAAAGAATGAAATCCTACCATTTGCAGCGACATGGATGAACCTAGAGGTTATTATGCTGAGTGAAATAAGTCAGACAAAGATAAATACTATATGATTTCACTTGTATGCGGAATCTAAGGAACAAAAAGAACAAACTAATCAAAAATAGACTCACAAATATAGTGGACAATTTGGTGACACAAACTAGTGGTTGATAGTTGGTCACAGGGATGGGGAGCAGGGCAGAGGGAATGCAGTTAGCATTAACATGTTGGCTAGGTGGAAGGTCGGGGAGGGAGGCAGGGAGGTTTGGGGGAATCGTTTAATGAACTACATAGATGTCTAATCAATGTGCTGTATACTTAAAACTAATTCAAATAAATAAAAATTTTTAAAGTGATATCCTAAGCATTTAGAATATCAGGGCAAATTGGGCAAAACAAGAAAAAAAAAAGGAAAACTTTTGCTAAAATACTCTTTTCAAACGAGCTTCTCACCAACCTATGATAACACGGTGCTGTGACCAATGAACTCAAAGCAGTGCAGAGGTAGCTTGGGATCCACTGATACTTTCTCTTGTTTATCCTGTTTTCTGTTTTCTGTTTGTTTTTACTCTTAGGACCATTAGCAAGAAAAACCAAAAGTGCAGGTTAAGGCCAAGTCAGGTGGGAGATGTTTAATGACGGCTTTTCCTGGTTGGTTTTATGGCAGGCATGTGACTCGCTGGCATGGTCCTTAATGCTCCGTGTCCACCTTTCCCTCAAGCGTTGGCATGTCACAGGCCTCTGACAGTGGTCAGTCACCAGGGCATCGTTTCCTGGCTCAAGAACAAGCTTCTTCTGTTTTCTTTGAAATTTGAGAGATTCCAAGTTTGTGTTAAGTTCTTTTCAATTCGCATTTTACATTTAAGTCCTCTTGGCTCTGGATGAAGGAAAGGACGACAGCGCAAGTGTATTTTTCCCAAATGTTTGAAGAATTTTGAAAGACTATAAAAAAGCCAGGCTTTGCCTGAGATCCCTATTAATGTCATTCAAATTAACTGAACTTTATTGAAAGTCGTCAGAATTAAAAGAAATGTATGACTTGGCGTTTACTCCAAGTCACCCAGTACAAGCACAGTATCCAAAATGCCCAAATATTTCAGTGTCATGAAATTTGAGAGTTAATTATCCAGGCACCACAAGATAAGTGCTATATAAACACAGACAGATTTTGATGTCTTAGTGTTAACCTTATAAAACAAAGTTGTATTTAAAGAGGTATTACTTCTGGGCTGAAACTACAAACTAATAAAGTTGCGTTTCTTTTGAGAAGATGAACTACATCGAAGCAGAAAATGTATCCGATTAATTTCAAAATGGACATAGTTCATTCTACCACTGGTACTGAAATTTTTTAATCTTCCGCTATTAGAAACTTTAACCACCACATGCTGTCTTAATTTTATTAGAAGCAATGTAACAATCTTGAGCGAAGACTAAGAAATTGAAAGAGGGCCCAAGCAGATCTTTTGAAATCCGTAATTTTAGGAAAAATATTTACAATGCTGAGCACCAGTAAGACTTCTCACAGACCTCAAGGGACATTATAAAGAGGGTGGCATTCAGCTGGCAGTAATTTTTTAAACCTGTTAATTCACGCACCAAAAAGAGGCAAGGCTGGAGGTGGTGGGGTCAAGGGTCAAAGTTACAACTCTTGACCTGTGGTGTCAATGCAAATTGACACACAAAGGTGGAGACACAAGTCGATCATGTGACATAAATGAAAATCCACTCACCTGCTTCTCTAGCTTAAGGTGACTGTCAAACGCCTCACAGCATCTTGGCTCTACTACCCGCAAGCACTGTCCCTTGGGCATGTTATTTAATATCTCTGGGTCTCAGTTCCATCATCTCCAAAAGGGCAATTATAACAGTATATACCTCACAGAGTTGTCATGAGGATGACAAGAATTAGCACTTGTAAAGTGCTCTGAACAGCTCTAGCACACAGTAAGTGGTTTGTATTAAATGAACTGCAGTTTACACAATGGCTTCTGCCCGCCAACTCTACGACCAGCCTGTAGTGCAGAAGATCCAACCAAATTAGTGTCAAACGTAGCCACGGTTCCTATGAGAGAGTTCAGGGGGCTCCCAGGTGAAAATGAAAAGAAAGTATCCAAAATGACTTGAAATAGATGCACTATGGTGACGCACACACGAAAATCAGCTAGCATACTGGCTCGAGCTCCTGCGGCTACACAGACAAATGCCTTGTTTGTCCTGCAGCTTTGTTGTCTGTGGGTGAGTCATCACAACACAGACCAGTGAACCATGTTCAAATGTCCTGCATTGACACTCGAGCTGAGTTAGATGGGAAGGAAAGAGCAACCGCAACCGGTATGCACTGAGCGCGGACATGGGCTGGAGACCGTGAGTCACCTCCGCTCATGCCGCAGAGATGGGTACCCGGTTCTCACAGAAGAGGGCATTTTGCCATCATGAAGTTTGTAAGCGGTGGGGCCAGAGTTCAAACCCAGATGCCTGATGCCAGTCTGGGGACGTTCACCTACAGTGTCCCCTTTTGCTCATTAAAAAAAAAAAAAAAAAATAGAAAAAACTAACAGAAAACTTCAGAGATGAAGGGGAAATGAACGCAGCTTTTGAACCCAGCATTTCCCAAACCTGTGAAAGAGTCGATGTTAAAAACTAGAAATGCAAATAGAGTGATGGTGAGTGTCCTCCAGACACTTAAAAGGCAGTCAGGAAAGGTGTGGGGGCAGGAGGAACAAGTCTGGGAGAAAAAGTGAGCACGGCCACTTCGGAAAACAAAATGGCATCATACTTCGAACTCTGAAAATACACACGGACCCAGCCACTCCACTCCTTGGTATACCTTCTAGACTCAGAAGTACTGCATATTCGCACCCGCAATGTCAGAGCAGAAAACTGGATCCATTCTACCCTGCAACACCGCACAACAGGGAAAATCACAGCAGCGATGCATAGCCACCCACAGCACAGGGACGAGTCCCCAAAGCACAGCCCCGGGTGAAATCAAGCAAGGCAGGAAAATGCACACCGTTGTATTCCACCAATATAAAGGTTAAGAAGCCATAAAATCAAGAAGCATGTTGGTTATGGATTCATACACATGCGGATTAGCTATAAAAGAAATTCGGGGTGGCAGTGACTTTAGGAGGGAGACGAATGTGGTCAAGGAGGATGTTATAACCTGAATGTCTGTGGCCCTCCCCCGAAAATTCACAAGTTGAAACCCTAATCCCCAAGGGGATGGTATTAGGAGGTGGGGGCTTTGGGAGGTGATGGGATCACGAGGGTGGGACCCTCATGAATGGGATTAGTGTCCTGAAGTAAGGG
Organism: Rousettus aegyptiacus; assembly: GCF_014176215.1. Classification (NCBI taxonomy): domain Eukaryota; kingdom Metazoa; phylum Chordata; class Mammalia; order Chiroptera; family Pteropodidae; genus Rousettus; species Rousettus aegyptiacus. Next base: position 86,791,542 of record NW_023416285.1, on the reverse strand, counting down.
ACCTCAGAGGGCTCCCTGCCCTCTTCTGCCCTGTGAGAACACAGAGAGATGACAGCTGTTTATCAGTCTGGAAACAGCCCTCACCAGACACCAAATCTACCAGCACCCTGATCTTGGGCTTCTTACTCTTCAAATTGTGAGAAATAAGTGTTTGTTGTTTTAAGCCACCCAGACTGAATGAACTGAGGCAAGGCACCATGGGACACCAGCAGTCTCTCTCAAACCCAATACACATATAATTTTTATGATTTTCCTAAACTGTGTCATCTAACTTATAACCTTTCACATGCACATTTCATAAAATAAAGTATTTTAAAACAAGTAGATCAAATTTACTCTATTAATGGTTGAAAGCGGTACCATCATACATACCGATAGTCACGAAATAAGGCAAAATATAATGAGAGAGGAAAGGCTGCTATTCCCTGAGTGTCTTCGTGCCAGGGGACTCTCGGATAAGTAATTTCATAAAAAGAACAAAGGTGAATGGGGTTTCAGAGGAGAGACGCCACCTGGCTGGCAGGAGGACTTCCTGCAGGGGGCTGCCAATTGACTCCTGCCATAGAAGTGGGTAAACGGCATTTAAGTTAAGTAGTAATGGGGGCAGATCAGGGAGAGAAAGCAACATTTCGAGAGAGGGCAGCGGAAGGGCACTGGGCATGTCCAAGAAACGTCAAATGTCCGATGTAGATCCTTGTCTCAACTCTGTGTAGCCAGAGATAACCAATTCTTCAGTCTGAGATCTGTGTAGAGTCTGGATGACCCCTACTAGCTTATAAAATCCCCGAGCCTGTACCGTTAATTTATTCATAGCTTCATATGACGTGAAAAGAAAGTTTCAGACTAGACTTCTTTCGCTTCTCCACATTTCCTCAGCAAATCAGTCTTCAACATCAGCTTCCGCCACCGCCAAAGGGGAAGGTTCTAACGTTAAATCTATTTTTACTGGAAGATACGTCGATTAATTGAACGCAGGGCAAACATCACGGTTTTACAGTCCGCTGCCATGAGTTTTGTGCGTTTTCTCAGAAATATCACTCAGAACAGCTACAATCTAAAAGAATAACGTTCATTCTGGAGGTGACGGGACCCAGGGTCCAGCACCACAATCCATCGGCTCTTTCCAATCGGGTCAAGAGCCTGCGTTCATGCGCATCGATCGGTTAGACCTGTCTCCTTCCGTTCTGCTCGACCGTCACAGCGGCACCTTCTCGCCATCCCAGCAGAGCACACATATGATCCGCTCTTGCACCCTGAGACCAGTGGAAGCTGCCTGAGGCCACACTTGGCATGAAACTGATGTATTCGATAACGTTTCCCTGGGAGTTCCAAAGTAATCAAATAAAAATCATCTCATGCACACATGAGATAGCTTTAATCACTTTTAACGATAAGGCTTAAAAATATGGGGGAAGAGAGGGGAAAAGGGAGAAAGCTATCTATCATAAAATTTCATGTTTGAAAAACTACACACCAAAAATTCCTTCAGAAACAATGGCAGTGTGCATAAAGTTTTTTAAGGCATTTTAAAAGTAGTTTCTTCTAAAAGAAGCGATGTTATCTTTTGGCATTAATATCAAACACAACATTAAACACAGAATTATCTCATTCATCAACCTCAAGCTAAGCTTCCTTAAAATTTCACACAGCTATTGTATCAGAGTAGCATCTAAAAAACTTCGCAATTTCAAGGAAAGTTAAAGACATTCAAACATCCTTTAAATGTCCGCCGGTTGTTCTAGAACATGATTTGGTTTATTTCAGAACCAAGGATTTCCTTAACTATGGGTGTAAATCATTTGGACTAGGACTCTGATATCCTAGGTTTTGAGCTGGGCTCCTACATTAACCAATTGTGTGAACTTGGGTGGGTCAAAGGCTCTGAGCCTTGATTTTCTCTCCTGGTCTACCTATACATAGGATGTTTGTGAGGATAAACTAGAGGACGTAAAAGTAACTAAATGTAAAATGTGAAATACTATAATGTATTATTATAAAGTATTGAAAAGATCATATATTGGAAAACCTCCTCTATCATGCAAACCACTGATCGCCATGACTGGTAGTCGGGGTTAAGCACCCCGCCCCCATCTGGGCAGCCACTGCACCTGTGCCTGCATCCATGGATGCTCTCATCACAAAACCATGTGCTGGACTGTCAGCCCCACGAGCCTCTGCACCCCTCACACTCTGCGTCGCCTTTGCTGGACAGACACTCATCTGTGGAATGTTGAGTGGACGGTCCAGGGTGAAAAAGTGAACACAACACTAGCACAGGCAGAAGTAACAAAATCCCCAAGTCGCAAGAGGCAAGTCTCATGCCGGATCTCCTTAGACACATTCAGGGAAATGAGAGAAATAACTTCCTAATACCGAGAAGCAATTTGAACCCTTTCTGACCACTTCTGAGGGGGGAGGAGGAATGTCCTCTCGACCAGTGTAAATCTCAGAGGCTATGGGATATGTGGGCTCAACAATCTCCTACTTTCTACTAAATAACATGCATCGATATTCTCAAATCCATTTCAGCAGCTAATAAAGCATAACTCTCTATGCTCAGCCAACATCTATTCACATCGACTTATTCTACTAAAACCGAAGACAGTTTCTACGCTGATGAAAACTCCATTGTCTCAACTTTTTTCATTCCCCTAACATTAAGCAAATGAAAGTGAACTTTAGAGACTTGAGAAAGTATGGCTATATTATTGGAAATTGTATATTTTAGAATAAGAGTGTGTCAAAAGAGCCATCATATGAAGGTAATAACACCAACCTACAGCTACAATTTATAGTGAACAAAATAAAATCGTACAATGGTCAGACAATACCAATCGGGGATTTTACTTCGCAGGTGTTTTGATGGAAACTCTAGGTCATATTTTATGCAAACTCAATATACAAAAATTTGATTTAATAGAATTTGGGTATTGGGACATCAATTTGTTATATAGTTTTTGAGTCCTGTCAAACACAAAACATTTTAAGTCCCTGTGACACTCTCTTCACTCTGCTAGGGTCATCTAAAAATAGCACCCGGACACGCAGCCAGATCTCCCAGGCAATGCTGAGGAGGTGGCTCTAAATGGCAGCAATCTTAGTTTAAAGGGACAGTACAGCTTATTAAGCCCCTCGGAGGAAAGCACAGATGAATTGCCATCCCCCGCAGCACGACTGCCCGTGTGCGAACGCTGCGGTCACATTCCATCGGAGTTCATTCTTCGCGCACATTAGGCAGTAATCATCATTCTAAACGAAAGTGGAATTTCATATTCAGGTGATGGAGTACAACACATCGCAAGACACAGAATTTTAGAAGGTCCTAGAAATCGCCTGGAACAACACTTCTCAAACTCGGGCGTGTATCGGAATAGCCTGAGTGCTCACGGACAGCGTCAGTGTGGCTATTAGATCCCACACTCTCTCACCTATCCAAAGATATCACTCTGGAATTGTCCCCTTTTCCCAATGATATGTCCCCCCCTCTACTGGTTCATTCACACGGGTATATAAGCATGCTGCTATTTCTCTCATTTTTTTTTTAATTCCTTAAACTCCGGTTTCTCCACTGCCACCACCCCATCTTTCTCTTGCCCAAATGCAGAACTCTCCAAAAACATGTCCGCACTTGCTTTCTCTACTTCTTTTGTTTTCAATTTCTCTTGCACTTTGGTCCAATCCTCATCTTCACCAGTGAACTGAAACGACTCATCACAAGGACAGCCACCAATGGTCCCCACGCTGCCCAATCCAACGTTCAGTCCTCAATCTTCATCACGTTTGCTCCATCAGCAGCATCTGACTCAGCTTACCCATCCTTCCTGCCCAAAGCACATTCTTCACTAGGCTTCCAGAACACCATGCTCTCTTAGTTCCCTTACTACCTACCTCACTGGCTGTGTGAGTCGAACTGTGTCCCCCAAAAATAGGTATGTTAAAGTTCTAACCCTCAGTACCTGAGAATGTGAATTGGAAATAGGGTCTTTGCAGATTTAACCAGGTTAAGACGAGGTTATTAGGGTGGATCTTAATTCAATATCGCTGGTCTCCTTACGAAAGGAGAAATCTGGACACAGACAGGCACAGAGGGAAGACAATGTAAAAATACACAGGCAGAAACAGCCAATGTGCTGAAGTGAGACATCTATAAGTTAAGGAATGCTATGGATTATGGGTAAACACCAGAAACTAGAAGAGACAGGAATAATTCTCCCCTAGAGTCATTGGAGGGAGCACAGCCCTGTAACACTTTGATTTTAGATCTCTAGCCTCCAGAACTATGAGACAATCAACTTCTGTTGTTTTAAGTCACTCAGGTTTTGGTACCTTATTACAGCAACTGCAGGAAACTAATACAGTGGCTAGTCCTCTTTAGAACCCATGGATGGCCTCCTATCTCCCTGACCTTGGGAGGGCTCAGGGCTTAGTCAATGTCCCCGTCACTTTTCTGTATTTATCCACACTTGTTGATCCCAACTGGTTTCATGGCTTTAAATGCCTACTCTATGCTCATGACTGCAGCCTGCACTTGTCCCTTGATCTCTAGACTCCTGTGTCCACCTGTCTTCCTGACACATCTTCTTCAATGTCTGATAGACAACGCAAACCTACCAAATCCCACCCCAAACATCTGATTCTCCCTAGAAAACCTGTACGTTCTGCAGTCTCTCCCATCAGTAAATTACTAGTCACTGACCAATTGTTCAGAAAGAAAAAAAAAAAAAAAGTAATATCTGACTCCTTGCTTTCTCTATACCCCACATCCCAAAAGTAAATCCTGGTGACCCCACCTCCAAAATATATTCAGAACATGACCTCCTCCAATCTCTGCTACTACTATTACCATGGTACAAACCCCACCATTCCTTCCCTGGGTTACTGCAACAGACTCCTGAATCATTTCCCTGCATCCACCCCCACCTCCTCCAACCTGTTCTCAATGTGGCAACCAGACAGAACTTTTAAAACATAAATCAGGTTCCAGTCAAGATGGCAGAGTAGGTAAACACTGTTCTTGGCTCCACCCACAACCACATAAACATTACAACTAAACTACAGAACAACCATCATTGAGAATTGCCTTTAGACTAGCTAAACGGAGTCCTACAACTAAAGATATAAAGAAGAAGCCACCTCAAGACTGGTAGGAGGGGTGAAGATACAAATGGGCTAGTCTCATATCCATGTGTAGCAGTTCAAAATGGGGAGAAATATCTTAGCTGCAGAGGTCCCCTCTTGAGGGGCAAGGGCTCCCAGCCCCACACCAGGCTCCCCAGGCCAGGGTTCCAGTGCCAGGAGTAGAAATCCAGTGGAGATTATGGCTAAGTGAGATGGATGATGTCTGGAGTCCCAGGCATTCCTTTTAAAGGGCCCATAATAAGCCTTACTCACTGATGGACTCACTCGCTCTGAGTTCCAGTGCTGGGACAATAACTTGAAAGGTGCCAGGGACATATAGGGAGGAACTGAATTGTCTAGCTTCAGGGTAAGGGCTGGAGAAGCAGTTTTCTCCCAGACAGATGTGTTGGCAGAAACCATTACTCCTTTGTTGAGTTCTCCCCCGAACCCAGCATCCAAGTACAAGCCAGCACCACATCTGAGACTCCACCAACCTGGCTAGCACTGTGATTCCCCGAGTCCCTGCCTCGTCCAATTTCCAGGCCCACCTGCAACAACATGGACAGACCTAGAGGGTATTACGCTAAGTGAAATAAGTCAGACAGAGAAAACAAATATTATATGATTTTCACTTACATGTGGAATCTATAAAACATAATAAACAAACAGACAAAACAGAAAAAAACTCACAGACACAGAAAACATTTTGATGGTTGCTGAATAGGAGGAAGGTTGGGAGGCTGGGTGGAAAGGGAAAGGGATTAAGAAATACAAATAGGGAGCAAAATAGTCATGAGGATGTAAAGTACAGCATGGGGAATATAGTCAATAACACTGTAATAACTATGTATGGTGTCAAATGGGTACTAGACTTATCAGAGTGATTATGTCACAAGTTACATAAATGTCTAAGCTCTATGTTGTACACTTGAAACTAATATAATATTCATATCAACTGTAATTGAAAAATAGCTTCTAAATGCAAAAAAAAAAAACACACATAAATATCATCAGTCAGAGTAAAAACACATTTTTTGAATCACCTAACGACCCTACGAGATTCCCGCTTTGCCCAGCCCCACTTCTCCGACTTCGTCTCCTCCTCCTCTGCCCTGTGACATTCGTTCTTCTTTTTCCCCCATCACACCATGCTTGACCTCCTATCCCTATCCTTGTTCTACCCCAACGTCAGCACAGCCCAGCCCTCGCTTCCATCAGGTCTCTGCTCAAACATCACTTCCTAAGAGACCACCCCTGACATCCTGCCTGAAACAGTAACTCACCTCTCGACCCAATGTTCTCGTCTCTGTCTTACTGTTGCCATGGCATCAGTAAATGGTGAATATGAGCTATTCACCTTTTTTTTTTTAATCTGTCTCTCTTCACTAGAATGAAGTTCCATGAGAGCAAGCAAACTGCTCTATCCCCAGCTCCTAAACTGGGCCTTGTACTTTGTAGGCCCAGGATACACAAGCTCTGAGTGAATACATAAATTCACAAACAGGTGGAAACTCCCAATGTAAAGTGAAATTTGCTTTTTCGTAGAAACAGTGTTTTTACAAGTTCGTCCACCTAAATTTCACCGAAGTTGGGACAAGCATTGCAAACATTATGCCCATAAAAAAAATAAAATAAAAAGTAAAATAATCAAATAAAATTAAAAAATCAGAGATTCTGTGAAGAAATAAAACTCTGCGGATTTAAAAAAAAAAAAAAAAGTATGCTAACATTGTACACCTTTTAAATCATATTTTTAACTTCTAAAGATGCTGAGTGCTCCTCAGCCTCACAGTCACCAGAGACTGAGCCACCTAAATGAGGTGACTTTTTGGCATCAGGTTCTCCCTGCAGGGGTTGTGCCTGGGTCAGCTCTGTGCTTACAACAGCGACACTGCTCTAGAGATCACGATCTATATATACATTGTCACACTTTATACTAACATGAGCCGTAGATGCAGTCACATGTCCATAGGAGTCAAGTGTCTGCTTCTGCAGGGAAAAAAATGACCATCCTGAGAGTTATGTTCCTACTTCCTACCATGCCAAATGAAAGCCTGATAAAAAGACGTTAAGACGAGGAAATGAAACAGCCGGTAATGGAGATTCTGGTGGCATTCAACGCAGAATGGCAGCGACATCGTTTGCAGGTTTAATTTTGCCAGACTGACTTTGATTTCATATGCCAAGTTTTCTCTGTTAGGATTTCAGCCGGTGCAATGTGGCAGATCAATATACCTAAATTCTCAGCCCCTGAGCTAAGAAAACTCTCTATCGCAATGTGTCGGGGTGAGAGACAGCAAAAATTGGGAGGAAGGCGAGAGAAGAAAAAAGCAATAAAGAGAAAGAGGTGAGATTTTCAAAGGAACCTGTTATATATGCCCAACGATGCTGCTGGAATTATTGTTCTTTTGTTTCCTTATCTGAGGGATTTAGATACGTGTCTTATACGGCTAACCCTTAAGCCTGCCGTTAGTCTATCATTAGCACAACATACCAGATTAGGACTTGAAATGGGGTTTCTGAAGGTAACAGTGCTGTGACATCTATGTTTTTAAATGTTCTGAGCACTTGAGCACAGTAAGCGCATAACTGAAACAGAGAAGGTAAAGAGAGACCAAGTGCGGTCAAGGAGATGAATCCAGAACAGTGGTCTTCCTTCAAGGGAGACGGGACAGTGGCAGTTAAATATGCAAAAGATAAAACGAAAGAAAAAAGGTTACACAAGAAGCCACAAATATACTAAAGCCAGCGTGATGTCAGCTTGGGGATACCCAGGACATTACTATGTATGACCAATTGCTCCGAAGGACTAAAAACCACAGCAAAACCCCTGTCATTTACACAGGACTCTCAGCCACACACACACAGTTATGATCTTGCTCCCCGGTGTCTTTCAGCCTCATTTCTGACCGCCCCCGACGCCCACCCACGCACATGTCGCCTTCCTGGCGGTGCCCACAGATCGGTCCACACGTGCCATTGAGGACATGGACCACGTCTTCTGTGCCGGGTACCTAATGCTCTGAATTCGCAATTAACATTAAATCAGCCATAGTCATTAGATACCCAATATTTTAGACTTACATGAGAATAACATTTAATTAAAGTTAATGAGTAATAACAGTAACATGGAGTTAAACGTCTTTTCATTGAAATCCATGGATTTCTGAGATCATCAAAGTTTTCAATTCAAAACTAGAAAATCAATATTGGTTATAAATAATCCTTCTGATCCTCACTGCCGAACAGAAATGCTTTTTAAGATCGCTAAAGGTTTTTTTTTTTTTTTTTTTGACTTGGGGTTTTTGTGTTATTTGGGTTTGTTTTGTCATTTGAAAATCATACCAATGATGGAGATTTAAAAGAGGAAAGTCATCTTATAGCCATGCCACCCTGAACGAGCCTGGTCCCGTCTGATCCCGGCTGCTAAGCAGGGTCAGGCCTGGTTAGTACTTGGATGAGAGACCACCTAGGAAGACTAGGTGCTATTGGTGTAAAAAATTTTTTAAAAATAAGGAATTTTAAACGGTCACGGTCCTTGCAATCTGTGAGGTCAACCAAGAGTTGCCTCGCCTAAAAAAAAAAAAAAAAAACACACAGAAAAGTTGCACTTATTTAAATTTATAGTAGAGGTCACAAAACAATCTGAATTCAAATGAATTTTCTAAAAATATACATATATTTCCTTTCTGATTTTTTGCAAATTTGTTCACTCCTTTAAAAGTTTTATGCTATTTTGGGATTTTACTGCAAAGCCAAGATAAGCACTGATTTTAATCTGGTAGGGCTGTTTCCCTCTCAGAAAACAATCCAGGTCAACTGCCACAATAATTGTAAACACAATGGCCAAGGATTAGAAAGGAAAATTCATGCTTTCACATTCAGTATATAAGACTCTGACTTAACCTTGAGAAAATATTAACAGTATACACAATTCCCTTTGGAAGTCTAGTTTAATTAACCATTTAAAGCAATCGAAAGTTTTTATTAACTTTTCCTAATTAAATGTATTCTGTTTCTTTATTGTTCTCGATGTTGTAAAAGTAATGATTTTAGGAGACGTATCTCTAATTACTATTTCTAAAAATATTGCAAGCCATGTTTTTACCATCTTGAAATGATCCAATTACCTGGAAATGCCCATAACTGGAAATGCAAGATAAATTCTGTGCTAACAAACCAATCCATTCTGTCGTAAAAACAGGATAATTAGCAGAGATACTATTAAACAGGGAGCTATGGTGATAGGTGTCGTAGAGATGTAAAGAAAGATTTAAAAAATAAAATAGAAAAGGCAGCCCAAGAAAAGAAATTAAGTCATTCGTGCAAGCAGGCAATAAATAAATAAATAAATAAATAAATAAATAAATAAATAACTTTGAGAATGAGACAGGAAAAAGACAGGAAGAAATGAAGAAGGAGGAAGCAGGGGGAGTCTAATTGGTATTAGGAACATGCATTGGAACAAATATTTAGTATAAGTAGTATTTCCTATATATCTGAGTCTGCCCAATAATGAGTCATCTTGACTTTTACTGGATTTAAGGTTTTTTTTTTTCTTTCGACGGCACTGGAAAAAGATCCTTCATAAATGTGAACCTGTATTTGAGGAACAGGGAGAGAAACCCCCTTTGAGTAAAGAGAAAAAGAGAAAAATGTGACCCACAGTATATATTTTCGTTAACAAGAAGACTGAACTCTTACTGGTTGGTTTTGTATTTAAGTCGTGACATTGACCACAGTTTTCTGTTTAACACATAAATGAATAAAAGCATTGTTTTGTTTCTTAAAACCTGACAAGAGTTTGAGAGGATCTGAGATGATTTAAAAAAAAAAAAAGTGTTGGTGACAAAAAAATTAGGTACACAGCCTCAACTTCATAAAAAAAAAGAAAAGAAAAAGAAACAGAATACATGATTATTTTTCCATACAGTGCCTAAAATGAGTTACGTATAGCAGGTTCCCAGTAAGTACTTGTGTAAGGAGAAAGGAAGATGGGAGGTAGGTAGAAACAGTTCTAAAACATGGCAATCTCTTAATTCATGTTTCTTACTACAAAAGCTGCCCCACCTGCCACTCATGCCTTCACTCAGATCAGTGGCATTTATTGAGCACCTACTATGTATGAAGATTGCCCCTTTCATGGCTGTCACTCGCTATTAGTTTTCAATCCTGCATCTGAAAAGCCCCAGGGGCTGTGAACAGCTGGGACTAGTAATAGCATATCACTCGACCCAGCAACACCCTCACTCCATCTGGCACATTATTCCTGGAACAGTCACTGGAAAAGGAATTGCACTAGGTAAGAACACGAAGGCAGGGTGATGGGTTTCAACAGAAATTGCCTGTGACAAGCAGCCCTTCAGGTCTTACCATCAGCAGCTGCACGCCCCTCTCCTGCCCAGTTAAACGCCAGCTCTCCTCTCAACCCTTCCACACCTTCATCCCCAGTGCCTCCTTCTCTTAGACTAATAGTTCTGCCAACTCAGGATCCATCAATCTTTTTACATCAGCATTAAGCTGTATGGAAAACAGAAGAGAGAGTGAACTCAATCCTCCTAGGATTGGGTCACAACCCTCCATTCTCACAGGCTTGGCTCCCTCGTCTGAAGTCCGCTCGGCTTCTCCTTACTATCTTATAAGAAGTAAATGCTTCTTAAAGATGCCAGATTTCCTTTTCACATACTTTTACAGACCAGACAATACATATATTGAAGTGGTTGAAAATGCTAATTATTAGTGAACTTTTCATGAAAACAGGAATAATCACCTAAATGAATAAATAAATAAATTTGCTACTATTTCTTATAAAGATGATGGCAATTCATTGTGGATACATTTTATTCATGTTCATGCTTATAAAGAAAGTAAAAGTTAAGAAACATGGTAAAATTTAGTGATTAAAAGAGATCTGATTTAAAATAGAAAAACCAGGAAATGGAATGATATATACCTTCTCTAAGTCAAAAAATGTCTAAGGTATTTAGCTACAGGAAAAGCACACTGATCCAGAAATGTAAGTGGTAAAGCCAGCAGAGAATTATTAATAAATGAGTTTTATTTTAAGCCTCTGAATTTCCTTTAAAAAGCCAAGATTTAAATATTCTTTGCTTGGACTTACCATGCTAAAATCACAGGACCACAAGAGAGAACAATGAGATATGCTTGCTTAAGAGTTCATTTACTAGGTCAAGTGTGCATTAGAATCTTAATTCTGATCGACAAAAATCATTGTTCTCTTACGATTTCACTGAATATTTATATTCATGGCCTATTTAAGGAAATCAGAATTATTTTCATCAGGCCCCATTTGCTCCATCTTATAGAATACTTGGAACACACACACACACACACACACACACACAAAGTTTAAAGGCCTATGTTTCTAAAATAATCTGACTTTCTAAATCGAATACATTAATGTTTGAGAGTGCTATTTTTAAAATTCACTCTCATGATAAACTCTTTATATTGAGCCCCAAACCATAATTCATTAAGAAACATGATAAACTTCTAAAAATGAGTTACATGTCTAATGACTGTCTTGAAATTGGAGGGACAGAGCTGTCTCCGATGGTGAGCACCTATAAGCCTTCTTTATACTACAGGAAAGGAGCAAGAGGAAGGAGACAAAGAGAAATAGGTATGTACAGCCAAGACATGAAATGGAATTTACAAGAGCTTGGAAAGATTAAATTAAATAGGGACCATTAGTACGAAGTCGAGGGAGGAGGGGAGGAAACTTACAACTTCGTCTGAGAAAGACTCCTTTCCTATTAAAATGGAATATGCTGCCTTGTGGAGTAATAAACACAATACCCACTAACAGAACTCAAGTAGACGCTAAAAGACAACCCGGCAGGGACATTGAAGTTGTCAGGAAACCAGACTAGGAGGCCCGCTCTGTGAGTCCACATTTCACGTGGGGAGAGCCGAGTGCGTCGAATTCTTTTACAAAGCCAAAAAAGTGTAGGTCAGCACTTTTAAATAAATGCATTATAATTTACATGTCGGTGATGAACACGTGCTTTGGTTGCTCAGCAACCGTATTCCTCCTCTTGGTCACGTCCCTTTGGAATGTACCTGGTCCCTCTGGTTTGATTGAGTGTGGCTGCTCTACCACCTACCCGCTCCGTTTGTACCATCCTCCTGATGACAGAGGTGGGCATGTGACTAAAATCAGCCGCAGCCAAATAATCCCGAAGCTTTCTTTCAAACTATTGGGGAAGAAAAGGTCTTTCTGCTGAGCTAGCTAGGACGTAAGCCTGAAGCTGCTGAAAAGCCATCTTGTCACCACAAGGAAATAGGCCGCCCAGGAAAGAGAGGAGAAAGAAAGAAGAGCTGAGGATATCCTCTGGGCCCATCGATGCCTGGGCTTTTCAGCCATTAGTATGCAAGCCAGGACATCCCGTCTTCTGTTTTAGGTCAGTTAGTGTTGAGTTTCTGTCCCTTGCAACCAAAAAGTCCTGACTAACATCAAAGGATGAAATAATGAGAAAGGGAGCGTAAATGTCTCAATAGTGGCTAATGAACTAATTCACTGGGATTTTCAACCTTTAAAACATGAAGTATTTAGGGTGTCGGAAGCTACGTAATCAGAAGCCCCTTGGTATTAGAACCGGCTCACATTCTTCGTCATGGCGATTTTCCAATTTGTACTGAATCCGCTGTTCTCCCAGCTGCGTGCCTCAGTTTCCTCAAGAGGTTTCTTGGTTCTCTTAATCCACCAAGAAACCAGTGACACGGGTCACATCCAGGAGTCACGCGCGATTCTGTGCCCCTCTTCCTTGTGGCACTGCACTCACGTGCATCAGCTGGAAATCTCTCCTCTAAGTGGGCAGACCGTTTCAAAAAAACAGGATTCCAGAAATAGTTTGTCGAGCAGTCCGGGTCCACTGTTATGAAACCACTTCCCGGGCCAGAAGAACCAAGCTATTTGCTCCCTGAATCAGGGTTTTTTCTCCATGATTCTTAGGCCCATGAACCAGGGCACCCTGAATCTCATCACTCCACACTTAAGTCTTCTGCATTTTTGATAATTTTTCAACCTTTATTTATATTTTCTTAACATACCGAGAAGTAGTTCAGTTTACAAATTTTAATGTAACCTGGAATGGGGCCATTGCAAAGTGAGAAATCTCACTGGCAATTGTTTCTAAGCTCCTACAGAACAAAATAAGGTACAAGGAGCTAGAAATGTCCATACTCGTATTCCGATTTGATCGCTAATTTTTATTTAATAATATTAAATCATAACATCGTTTATTTCGAAAGACGAAAACAAGTTTTCCAAAAGAATAAATCCGCGATTTTCTCCCGTCGGTGCCAGTCATGTAAATATCCCCTGCCACGAACTTACGAGCAGCTTAGCCCAAGTGCAGACGCTCACAATGGAAACGCAGCATCCGATCTGCTGCACACAGAGCCACCTCCACACAAAGCCTCACGCTTTGGGACAGGAAGGGAAGAATAATGCTGTAGCCATTGGTAGCTGCAGGGGGACTTTTCGGGAGCAAAAATGGCATTACTGGAGTTGGAATTTGGCCAGGACACTGGGGCTAAATACCCGGACTGTTATGAAAAGTGCCCCGGGATGGTTAACGCCCTTGAGTTGTCAGAATCTCAGTTTTGTCTCTTCTATGAAAAGAAAAGCTGATTAGATCGTTTAAGTAAATCTCTCGGTGGGCTTCTCCAGCTTCTGATTATCTAGATATGCTTTAATCACTGTCAGATTGCCCTGGTTAAAATTAATGACAGATTAATTGTGAGACACTCCAAGGTATCAAAGCACCAAAATATATACCGCGATAATATATCACATATATATACTTTTTCCATTCATTCCCCAGGGGATTAATTTAGAGCCCCAGCAATTCCTATTTGGACTAAATCATGCTGTTTTAAGGAGTACATAATATCCCAATTATCCTGTTGCCCTTATCTTTATGAGTCTTAACCTAAGTAGTGTGATTAGATTTAATGCCACATCCCTGAAACCAAGGTCCTGTTTCAACAGCCACTCTTTTTTAAACAATTATGCTGAACATTAAGCCATCTACGCTATTTACTAAAGCACCCATAACAAGACTTCAAACACAATTACTCGTCTCTGTTGCCATACAGAAATCTAGAATCTATTCAGGTTTCTTAAGGGAATAAAGAAACAGAGAATCCTCATTTTAGGTGGTTCATCAGATTCATAAATATTTTTAACTGGCTTACGTGTCTAAGAAAGGAAACATTCCTTGTATTACATGAACAAATGCTCTTGAGAAAACAAGGTCGAGGGAGGTCACTGGAAAATATTAGTGAGTTCTTCCTCCCCCCCTTAGTCATTAGTGCCTACAAAACCCAAAAAAAGAAATGAATTCATTCATTTATTCCCCTTTTTTCTCTCTATTTTTTTTTTTCAAACACGGGCCTTTGTCCTTCTTCAGCAAGCTGTTTTTCTCCTTCCCGTGCTTCACAGAGGATTTTTAAAATTTTTTTCTTTGGATCGCAAGGTAGCTTTGCTGACTCTTCATTTCCTCGTCTGTAAAATGGGACAGCTGGAAGAAATCCGAGGTTCTGAACCCAGGATGCACATTAAAATCACCTAGGATTTTAGATGTAGGTGATTTTTTTTTACTGTGTGAAAATATTAAATTTTTAAAATATTAAAAATTTTAATATTAATCCCTTACCCCAGGCCCTTGGAAATTCTGATTTTCAGCTGCTTTGGGAGAGGAATCCGGCAACTATGCTTTTTTTTAAGTTTTCCAGGTGATTCTAATGTGCAGTCAGGACTAAAAATGACAGATCAGGTATTTTCAGGATTCTCCCAGCCCCGAATCACTACATGTCCATCTTTCATTTGACAAGTATTTAGCTAATGTGTTTGGCACACTGGATGTACTGGCAAATTACCACAAACTTGGTGGCTTAAAACAACAGAAGTTCATTCTCTCGCAGGTCTGAAGTCTGAGACCCACATTTTCTCAGCGGGGTTCTTCCAGGAGGTTCTGAGGGAGAAGGGTTTCCACGCCTCTCTCTCAGCTTCTGGAGGCCACTGGCAATGCCCGAATTCCTTGGCTTACGGCTACATCACTCTAACCTGTGCCTCCATCCTCACCTGGCCTTCTCCTCGGTGTCTCTGTGTGTCTTTTCCTTGCCTGCCTCTTCTAAGGACACTTGTCACTGGCTTTCAGGCCCACCAGGATGCTCTCCGCTGGACGGCTGCACCTTAATTACATTCCAAAGAGGGTCCCCCTCTGAGGCTGGGGGGCCAACATTCAACCCAACACACTGCACGGGCCACTTTTATCAGAAGCTGAAAACAGACTCATCTTGAACACGGGCTCGGACGACTGAAAGGCACGTCACGTGGAGACAGTACAGGCTGCAGGGCTTTGGGCCGCCAGAACGGGGGGGGGGGGGGGGGGGGCAGGCCCAGGTGGCTGCAGGCCGGCTCCCACAGGCAGCGCAGGACTCGGCTGTCAGGTCGCTGCTGCTCCTGTTACAGACCAAACGGGCCAAGAGGGGAATAGGGCCTCCCCAGCGCCTGCTCCGTGCCGGGACAGAGGCCGGGGCGAAGAGGAGCGTGTTGTGTGGCCTCCAGAAAGAGGACCGTGGAGTTTGGAAAAGCCTACCGTGACCTCTCAAGAAAGTACGTGTTCCCCGACCCTGGTAAAAGGTCTTCATTCCTCACGTTCAATAATCTCACTGCTTTCATTCCCCTCACCCCACTTACCCCACCAAAGAGAAACAAACCCTCACACCTAATGGCTTCGCATGAAGCTTCGCACACACGGCCAGGAGGAAAAGATATGATAAGCTAAAAATACCTGCCCCAACTAGAATGCTGCTTTTATGCCAACCCGCATTGTTCCCTTCTTTCAAAACTATGCTCAAAATCCCCACCCCTTCACGATTTCGCCCCAGCCCTAGGCCTAAGGACCATCTCGGGCCTCATCCTTTAGCATAAACACTTAGGACTTTAACTGTTATTAGTATGTTTCCGCCACACACCCCTAGCCCCGATGCGGCTGACGGCCAGAAACCAGCTTCTCTGGGATTCTTTCTAGAAAATGATCCTAAGGGCAAAAACATCTCTCAAACACTCCCCAGTTTCTTCATTTCTTTAAAATGGCCAGAGACCAACTGGGCTGTGTCACCGGCTGACGAGAGGTGAGCTGAACGTGGAGAGCTTGTTTTCCTCCATCAGCACCCTGAAGCAACAGGACCTAAGAACCACTCCATCTTTACCTGATGACCTGAGTCTCACGAGGTTACACCTGTGATTCGTGACGTTACACTCGACGCCAATGATTTCACACAACCATCACACCGAGGGGAAGAGAGAGCGAGAGTCATTTCGCCTTTGCAGACCCAAACCTCCCAGAAGCACGACGAAGCTGCCCAAAGGTGGAAGATTCTGCCCCGCTCACAGCACGGGTGACCTGTCCAGAGGGGACCCTTCGTTTCCTTCAAAACCTTAGTTTCGGGAGCTGTCCACTAAGTCACACAGCAGAATGGTAGATTTTTTTTCGACCTAGGGCATCATCCACTTAAATCGTCAATTTACTTAAATATAGCTACCTGTAAAAAACGCTTGCAAATCCTTTATCTGATAAGGGATTGATATCCAGAATACACAAAGAACCCCTACAATTCAGCAACAAAATTACGAACAACCCAATTTTAAAATCAGCATAGGACTCGAACAGACGTTTCACCAAAGAAAATCTACAAATGGCCAATAAGCACATGCAAAGATGCTCAGCACCATTCATCATTAGCTAAATGAAAATCAAAGCCACAATGAGATACTGCTTCACACCCTTTAGGGTGGCGATTATTTAAAAATGATAATAATGTGTTGGTGAGGATGCAGAGAAACTGGAACTCTTATACACTTTTGGTGAAAATGTAAAATAGTGCAGCCACTGTGGACCTAGTAATTCCAATTAAATTGAAAAGCAGGAACTCCAACAGAGTGCACCCATGTTCATAGAAGCATTATTTACAATGGCCAAAAGGTGGACACAGCTCAATGGATAAACGGATAAACAAAATGTGGCATCTACATACAATGGAATATTACTGGGCCTTAAAAAGGAAGGAAGTTCTGGAACATGCCGAACTCTAAATGAATCTTGAAGATATTACGCTAAGCGAATTAAGCCAGTCACAAAAGGACAAATACATGATTCCGTGCACATGAGGTACCTAGACTCGTCAAATCCGTAGAGAAAGAATGTGCCTTGACGGTTGCCAGGGTCTCGAGGAGGGAGAATGAGGAGCTGTTGTTCACTGGCTACAGCTTCACTCGGGGAAGATGAAGACGTTCTAGAGGTGGATGATGGTGACGGTTGCACAATGCGAAGGTCCTTCCTGCCACAGAACTGTACTTTTTTTTAAGTGGTAACTTTGATGTTATATATATTTTACCATGATAAAAAAAAAAGGGGGATGCATTAAAATATACCTAGCCAAGTCCAAAAATGATCTATATTAAAACCACTAATTTTAAAATAAATGTAAGTCGTTAGAGCCTATTTGGTGTTCTGTTCTGAACGGTACTGAAAACCCATGCTTCACCGATCTTTCTTTTAAACACAAAGGAAAAACAAAGAAGTGAAATCTTTTTTCCACCATTCATCCCCCTCACTTTCGCTGCATCGCAAGGTGAGTTTTAAATTGCTTTTGATAAAACCAAATGTAAAAATAAAACCACTGTCATTTTTTCAGTTGACGCTCTGTTGGTTCCAGCCCACATTTTTGCCCGTTCCTCACTTTCTGTGCCTCACCTCCATCTCGTTCCCACATCCCCTAGCTCTGGTCCCTCTCACCCACACACCCAGAAAGCGAGAGGAAATCTCTCCTCTGGGGTCGACGCCTCAGACACAACAGAATTGCTAGACCTTTTAACAGCCCCAGCTACAGGCTCCCGACACCATTACTGACCACAAGAAAGTGTTTTAGCTCTTAGAAAAGCAACACTATAAACAGACAAAATATCAAATAAAATAGATGCTGCAGAGTCAAGATCATAAAAGGAACACCGAGACGCTAACTCGAGAACACTGCCTCTCACCACGGGCACTGTTCTGGAAGCTACATTTCATACGGAGTGGAGGGGAGGGCGGACCGAGAAAGAAAGGAATGACTTCCTTGGGAGAGAAAAAAGCAATGTAACGGGGGGAAGTAACCATCAAAGCTGGAGGCTTATCTCACATTTTCCATCTAAAATTAGTCCTAAAAATGAACACAGCGGCATAAATCAAAAATACATTTTTTTTTCCCTTAATGATAGAAGAAAGGGCAAGGATGAGGTTCCCGTGTATCTTAAAACCTTAACATTTCATGTTACTCACCAAGTGTTTAATAGCAAAGAACTGTTTTTGAAATACTAAATCCTCCAAGTTATTACAATGGACACTTTAACAATCAGAAAAAAAAAATGTTCTAAGTAGAAAATGAAAAGATCACAGACTGTAATAATACAAACGTTACCTTTTCCTACATGTAGTCGTTTGTGTTGTCTATACTATTTATCACCCTAGGCCTTCGACATCTGGTCAGTGCACCTTGAAATACTTCTCGAATCTCAACACACACAAGCCCCATACTTCTGTTTTTATCAATGACCTTGTACACACATTTGCAGAAGTATCTGTTTCCATGACGTGCTCAGTTGGGCAGGCCTTCGACTGTTTTGATGGCTTCATAAAGAAGAACCAACTATCCGAATTTTACAATGTGCCAAAGGAAGGTACATTTTCCCAGATCATTCTGTCTATACCCATCCAAAGAAAATATACTCCATCTTACTTTTAGAGAGGCAGAGACAGACGACTTGGGCAAAGCACTTCAAGAAGTGGCTGGCTTAGTGTTTCCACTTGCTGATTAGCCTGGTGCCACTTGGTGGCACTGTTGATCCCAGTTTGCTCCCTGATCCAGGGGATGGGTACGTCAACTGATCCGGCCATAATAAGCTCGTGTCTCTGGCTCCATGAGGAACTTCATTAAACCCTGACAGCCTTTATAGAAACATCGGCATGTCTATATTCCTACCACCTCCAGCTCTACATGGTAAATTCTATAGTCAATGTCCCCCTCTTCAAATCTCCCATTGCTCTTTCTCCAAATACAGAAATTCAACCTCTCCTTCAGGGTGCCTGTCTTCCCTACTAACTGTAGTAGCCAGAGACTCCCATGGGGCCTGGCACCTGGGAAAGTACCTTGGGTGCCATCCTGGTAGAGAGACAACTGGGCAGAGATTGGGAAAGAAAATGAGTTGGTGAAAAAGAAGTCATACCACCATCTTGAAGTTTTAAAAAAATACAATATAAAACACAAAGGAAACAATGCTTGGATTTATTTGGTGGATGTTTCTTTTAAACCTCTCAACACACCTGCGTGAGCACCTCGTTTGGAACCAGGAAAGTAAGGTCCATGGGGTTAAGTGACTTGCTCAAAGGTAGGCACACAATTAGGATTTGTGGGTGCAGGATGGGAAACTCGTCCTTTTCTCCAAGTCCCGGCACCACACTGTCTTGACATAACGGGCTACGCAAGGGCTCCCAACATAAATACATATGGAGACCCAACAACCTCTAACCCAAACCCGAGGACTGAAGCAGGGCAGCCTACCTCCCAGGAAGGTCGATGGCGCTTGTGTTCCCTTCCCCCACTTACCCACCCGCCCCACAAACACATAAATGCACTTTGGGGCTGCGCATCCTTCATCCACCTGTTTTCGATTCCTTCCACAATGCCAAGGCTGTTGATTTTTTAAAGATCCCAGTTACACACACTTTTGAAAGAAGCCGCACACGCACCAACACACGTGACTCTTGTTTTGTTCTCTGCACTCCTCGGGGGAGCTCTGCTTCTAGTCCGTGCGGATTTTTTTTTCCTTTTCGGTGTAATAAGAAAACATGACAGAAGGCTTGAACATTCACAGCATAAAATTCTCAGGGGAAGAGCAGAATATGGATATTTTATATTAATAATTATTGTTATTGCTTCGAACAATAGGCGTTATATTCTTTAGTGGTGAGGATATCATTATATGATGCCTCAGTGAGCTCAGATCGTAATCGTCATCAGTGAAGCATAAAACATAAGATATTTCTAGTGGCTATGATCTTATTATCAGCATTTAGTGCATGACGCATATAAAATATAATTGACTGTAAAGTAATGATGCTGATCCTTTAACACACACCACAACTCGTATACGCAATAAAAGAATGCCATCACCTTCTATAAGATCTAGAATATTATATATTCTTGAGACTGCTCGAGACCCTTGTGAAAATTTTTCTTTTGATAATTGCACTCAGTGCCTGAGACATATACTTTTGTTTCTTCTTGGTTAGGGTAGATATTCATACTTAGAGGGTGAATCTCATTTTTGGAAACAGCTGAGTCATTCGGAACTAAATCTAGCATACAAACTGAAGAAAACTAAATCGAAAATAAGATTCATTCATTGAATGACTCAACATATATTATGTTCGACGCTACACAACACGAAGCTAGTCCCAGCTCTTAGGGGCTCACAGTCTAGAAGAGAAGATGAGTGTGTAAATAAATAACTTTAATAAAAGTGACACAATTTCCCCCAAAGATATTTAAGCAGCTATGGTTGCTTTCAAGTAGAACTGGAGAATAACAAAGCTGGGTTTCTGGATTGGCTCATAAAGCGGGAATAAAAGCTGTTTCAGAAGGAAGTGTTCCAAACCCGTTAGAACAACAGCAGGCAACTTGAGGTGAAGGAGTGTGCAACCTCCCAGCAGGGCTCGTCCCACAGAAGATGCTCGTCCAGATAGTAGTTACATTCTGATAGTAGTTACTTTTACTTTGATCCAGGGTTCCTTTATAGTTACATCTACCGACCTCGACAAAGCTGTAGTCATGGGCTATGATACCAAATAATAAGAAATCTTTCTATTCTGCTTCCCAAGCTGGCCTAACTCAACGTGACCATGAAAGGTGGAGAGAGGACAGTGGCCTGGCACAGGACGGCAGAGCCTCCCACAGGAGGGCCGAGAATGGCCAGCCGTAGCGGCACCGGATTTGTTACATACTGGATTTGGTCAAATAAATAAATATACAGAAGATGGCAGGAACCGGATTTCCCACTGTAAGAGAAGAGAGTTACAAACACAGAAAAGGAGGAAACTGGAACTGGAGATGTTGATGTGAACTCACAGGTCTAGAAAACAATGATATTATTTTCTAATAATTTCCAAGTTCTAATAACCCAAAGCAAATTACAGATTCAGTGCAATCCCTAGCAAAGTTCCAATGGCATTTTTCACAGAAATAGAACAAATAATCCTAAAATTTGTATGGAACCACAA
Source organism: Rousettus aegyptiacus (assembly GCF_014176215.1). Lineage (NCBI taxonomy): Eukaryota > Metazoa > Chordata > Mammalia > Chiroptera > Pteropodidae > Rousettus > Rousettus aegyptiacus. Next base: position 86,770,072 of record NW_023416285.1, on the reverse strand, counting down.
AAGACCCCAAATAGCTAAAGCTTTTAAGAGAAAAAGAACAAAGCTGGAGGTATCACGCTCCCTGATTTGAAACTATATTTCAAAACTATAGTAATTAAAACAGTATGGTTTTGGTATAAAAACAGATACAATCAATGGAACAGAATAGAAGGCCCATAAACAAACGCACACACATATGGTCAGTTAATTTACAACAAAGGAGTCAATAATATACAACTGGGAAAGGAGAGTCTCTTCAATAAAAGGGGCTGGTAAAAATATAAAGTAAGTACAGCCACATGCCAAAGAATGAAACTCAATCGCCATCTTATACCAGACACAAAAATTAACTCAAATTGGATTAAAGACTTGAATGTAAGACCTGAAACCATAAAACTCCTAGAAGAAAACATGGGTGGTAAGTTCCTTGACATAGGCCTTGGTGATGATTTTTTTTAAGACACCAAAAGCAAAAATAAACAAGTGGGACTACATCAAACTAAAAAGCTTCTGCACAGCAAAGGAAACCATCAACAAAATGAAAAAGCAATGTGCCTACTATGTGGGACAAAATATTCGCAAAAAATATATACCTGATCAGGGGCTAATATTCGAAATATATAAAGAACTCATAAATCTCAACAGGAAAAAGAAAAACAATCCAATTAAAAAATTGGCAGAAGAACTGAATAGACATTTTTCCAAAGAAATACAGATGAACAACAGGTACATGAAAAGATGTTCAGCATCGCTAATCATCAGGGAAATGCAAATCAAATGCAAATCAAAACCTCACACCTGTTAGAATGGCTATTATCAAAAAGAAATATCTGTTGGCAAGGCTGTGGAGAAAAGGGAACCCTTGTGCACTGTTGGTGGGAATGTAAATTCGTACAGCCACTATGGAAAACAGTATGGAGGTTCCTCAAAAATTAAAAATAGAACTGACATATGATTTAGCAATTCCACTTCTAGGTATTTATCAAAAAAAAAAAAAAAAAAAAAAAAAGCTCATCAATACAGAACAGATTGGTAGTTACCAGAGGCACGGGGTAGAGGATAGAGGAAATGGGTTGAAGTGAGTCAAAAGGGAAAAGAAAAAATAATTATAATAATTTGGGGAGGTAAGAAGTGGTAACACATGAAGTTTGGCCATGAGTTAATTGTTGAAGTTGAGTGATACTAAATTGGATTCATTGTATAATTCTTCAAAAAAAGAATACTACTTAACACACACATACGAATACATGCATTTCCTAGCTCTGCCCTCTGAGAGGGTTGGGAAGAGGCAATACCCCAATAGCAACCGGCAAATCTAACGCCCTAATGCTTGGTTTCTAAATACCATTCATCAGTAAAAGGAACCAGAGATTCCTGGAGAAATGGTTGATTCCAGGGAAAATATCAGATGACCCTGAACATCTTAATGTGCCAGAAAGTAGGGAAGTGCCCAAAGGATGATAGAATTGTGTAAAAAAAGACATAGAAACGTGTTTAAAGGGGTTTGCACTAGCCAGGTGTAGGATAATTGAAGGGTCAAAAAAAATAATAATAGTGATGAATGGAAAATCCTAAGTCCATACTGATAAAAAATAAACAATGAACAAATTAAAAGTTTGATGAGGACCAGGACACACACTGAGTCTCAAAAGACTCAACAAAATGCATATTAATTACAAAAAAAAATGTAATTTTATAGTGGAGAAGCCTAGCTAGCAGACACGACCTTAATCAAGTGACCAGAGTGAGCATCATCATTAATGGGACAAATCAAAATGTGTCTCACCTGGTATGATGTAATGAAATTACTGCACCATATTCATGAAAACCCTGCCAACGACACCTAACTTGAATATAATCATGACCAAATATCAGCCAAGTTCAAATTGAGAACATTAGCTAGCCTTCGAAAGTGTCATGAAAGTCACCCAACGACTGAGGAATTGTTCCAAGTTAAAGGAAGCTAAAGAAACATGACAAGTAAATACAGTATGTGATTCTAGACTGGCAGCTTCTGATCTAAAGGAATATTATTGGGACAACTGGCAAAATCGGAATGGGGCCTAAGGCTTAGATGACAGTGATAAATCAATATAAACTGCCTGATTTTGATAGGTGTACTGTGATTATGTAGGAGAATGCCCTTGTTTGTCAGAAATCCATGTGAAAATATTTCGTGGTGAGGAGGTAGCTTGCTCTCAAAGGGTTCGGCGGGGAAAAAATGTTCTTTGTACTACACTTTAATATTTTTGTAAGCTCAAAATCCTTCCCAAAGAGGTTAAAAGAAGAATGTGTAAAGAGAGTAGAATAAATGGTTTGACTCTGCAACAAAGCCACTTCCTCACCCGCTCCACAGCCCAGCTTGACCCTATATATCAGTGAATTAGCAAAAGGAGGAAAAAAATACTACAACTCTCACAAAGGACGTTAGATAAAATACATTTTATTTTAAAAGGAAAAATTATGAGAAATGCAGGAGAGATGTACCCTTTTCTTGTTGACCTGCACCAAGGACCACCGTGACGAGAAGAAACATAACACTTGCCAGAGGCCATCGGAGCCCCCTTGGGTATAAAAGCTTTAAAGATTTTTATAGCATAAGAATATAAAATAAGTTAGGAGGGCCAGGCAGGGCAGAGCTGGGGCGGCAGAGTTTCAGAACAAGCAACAGTCTATGCGAATTGGTTTCACAGATGGGCCGAAAGGAGCCGCGTAGCTGTGTATTTGTCCAGGAAGTCTCTGTAGACCTACTTCTGGGCATGGACCGTCCCCCTGTTCCCCAGTCACCGCCCTCACAGTCGTGATTTGTTTCAGGGGTTCTCTGGGACCCAGAAGGGCAAATCTGAGTTCTTTCTGAAACGTTTATACAATGATAGAAGACAGTTCTCTCTTGGCGCTGTGGCCATTAGCTCTTTTTATGATTTCAGTAGATACTTGGGTACCCTTCCAGAGCAAACGGTCTCTTTCTTACCAAAGCCACCATGGACTGGTTTCTCTTATTGTCCCCGAAGAGTTATGCCATACACCTATCATCTTGGAAAAAGAGAGTCCCTAGTGTAAATTGGTGACCCGAATTTCCAGTACCAGGTCCCCTGTGTTTGTGTACCACATGCTGGTTTCCAGTCCCAGAGGGCTGGAGCCAGGAGAGTCAGTCCTGGAGTCCAGAGAAATGCGAGTGGCCTTGAGGTGTCCTCAAATTCCTCTGCTCCCTTAATTTAACCGCGAATGGCCAGCTCTGCACCGTGTATCTGCTGAGGGTCCGAGTCTCGCATGCAGTTGTACATATTGTCGTGTTTGTACGGCTCCTCTCCACAGTTACAACTTAACCGCTGTACGGCCAAGAACTCGCCTCCCTCCCTCCCTCTCTCTCAGGACAAATCGCCGAGTAGACACTCAATAAACATGACAGCATGGTTACCACGAGTAGAAAAAAGTTCTCGTTAAACCTCAAGGCTCTTATGAAAAATGAGACTAAAGACCGCTGCAGAGTTTCACTCTAAATCCACAATGCTTTATTCGGGATAGACAGCCAAGAAATTACTGAATGAATGAAGTAACCTTGCCTTCCGCCTCCTGTGAGATCACCAGCAACACTGGTGCCAAAGCACGGAGGTCGTGCACACCAGCACGGGGCGAGCCTGCTTGCTGCCAAGCCTTGACGTGACTCTAGCACCTGGTCTGGTCATGGTCCTTGGTCAACTCATTAGGAAGCCTGGTAGGGAGTTTATGCATGGCTGGCCCCATCGCACATGAATGCTTTTTAGAAAAGAGACCAGTAGGTTTGTGCAGAAAGATGTGAACGGGTTATGCCAATCCGATCTCCTCTCTCCTTCGGCAGCGACACCATGCTTGTCACACTCACTGTGCCTACGCTGCTTCTTCCCAGCCGCGGACATGTGGGAGACAAACGGCCACAGATCCGGTGCCGGTCACCTTCTAAACTGCTTGACTTCCACGTGGGGACCCGTTTTACCTCTTCTGTGACATCACGCGCTATCGTTGAAGTCTTCAGATTTCTTACGAAAACATGATGTATGCCAGACATTTCTAAGTCACATCGGCTTTTTTCTCACTGTTCCAGAAACACTTGATTTTTAAAATAGTGTCTTTTCAGTTACTACATTTTCAAACAACAAACGTGTAAATGCTCCTTTAATTAATATATGAAAGCCATTTTTTCTCCATAAACATTTAAATGTTCGCATTTGGTTATGTAAAATTTTATTCTAATATGAATACATGTGTATTCATGGTTGTGTGTTCTATTATATGTAATACATATATTGTATGTAATATATGTTATACATACATAAACCTCATAGCAACTAGGCAACCGCATGAAAGGAGGCAAAAATATGTCTCCCACGTTGGCATCTTATTGTACACAGAGACAAGTCACTCAGACATCATGAATAAACATAAAAATATTTTAGATATATTGGAGGGTATGCAAATATGCACCATTTCAATTAGGATTTTCTTAAAATGGGCTACATACTTTGCCTTATCTTCATAATGTTTCTTTGATACGGTATAGTTTTCAAAAATCCATAAGTACGGTTCCACCTGGCAGAATTTAACATTCTGTTGGTACACTGACATAGAAAACAAAGAAAAGAAACGGAGCAATACTCCTGCTTGTGCTTCATCATAATTTTCACAGGACTTTAAAGCTTCAATTCTATGCTATTTGTCATCAGGGCCAATTTCAAATAGAGCCCTTTTGTATTAAGGTTTAGAAATAACCCATAATAAATATCAGTTTATGCAAAACTGAACAACTTGTGTGAGGAAAAATCAATGACATAATAGATCATTAATTTTTCACCAACTGCACTAAGACTCCATAACTCAGACAGGATGATGTGATTTCCATAAGTTTATCAATGTTCCTTATCTGTTTCCTGTCAAACATGAAAAAGTTATTCTTTAGAACACTGAGGCCAAAAAAAAAATGGCCTGGAGAATTTTGTTTCTAAAGGTACAAATTAGGAATCAGACTTCTGGTAAAACTAAAAACAAAAGATATGTACCAACTTGCTAAAGAGTCCAGTCATACCTTGTATATCTGCCACCATGAAGGTAAATGACAAGCCAACCTCATCACCCTCTAGAACCCACATGCCCTCCCTTCATCACAAGCACCCCACACGCTTTCATGCCTTGGCACCTCGGCGCTCACTATCTGTTCTCCCTCAACCCCAACTAAATTGCCAGTCCCAAGCAAATTGTTTATCTGCTAAACTATCCATTAGACTCAGTAGAGCTGTTCCTTTTGCAAGGGATCTTTCTTAATCTATCACCCACCTCCCTCACCAAGAATTCACCTGCTTCTCTTCTGAGCTTCCAGCCCACCCTGTATCCATCCCTCCAGGAAAACACGTAACACGGTGTTACATTCATTTATTTTTCTATTTCCATGAACTTCTGGAGGACAGACACAGTTAACATCTCTTTATGTCTTGAATGACTGGCAATGACTGTCACCAACAATAAATGTTTGTTTAATGAATAAATGAATGAATGAGTTTTCTAAAAACTAAAGCTTACTATTTTTTATCCGTTTTACTTTTCATGGTTAGTCTTTGTAAGATGACTCTGCCTTATTAGTGTATAAGACATAATTAAACTTTTTTCTCAGTGACTCAAGTTCATCCAGCCCTCTGCCTATCGATATGTGCAGGAATGGTCACTGCAATCCCGAAGCCTCCCCATGGCAGGAACTTGTGAATTCTTGAATCACTTCTTAAGTTTCTATCTCTCTCCTTTTTTTCAGACTTTCTCTCATGCCTGTTCTGAGTAAAATTACCTCTAATAGTACTTAAAATCCATCTCTCTTAATTGGTAGCTTTTAATCTGTTAAGCGCAGAGGAATTTAATAACTAAACTTGCTAAACCTGTGCAACTAAAACCAAATAGTGGTTGAATTAGTGCCTGTAACGCGACAATGCCTCTGGGCTCTGGCATTTGGAATATGACAACTGCTTTGGCTCTTTGAGTCTCAGAAATTACCTGACGGGTTCTCCGCCCTAGCCCTGACCTCCACATAACTGAGATTTTTATAATAATTACCTTAGATATGACTGACCATAATCCATTCTTAAAAGAAAAAAAGACACACGTGGAAGTCCCTCAGAAGCTGGAAGTTTAAATAAATGAAATGACTCGGTGCATTCTGAAAAAAGCGAATCAATTTCTGTACTGAATCAATTTTTGGACCATTTACAAAACAGAAAAACCACTACACCACTGTACATAGGGACTGTGTCTCAGTCAGGATAGGCTGTGGGAACGAACAAACCACACCTATCAACGTCACCACTGACAAGTGTTGTGTTTTTTGTTTTTTGTTTTTTTCTCACTCATGTTACACATCCAGCACGAATCACCTAAGGCTCTATATTCACACCCTGGGACCCAACCATCTATCTCAATGTTGTCAGCCTGCTGGCAGAGGGGTAGAGATGGAGACCTCCGTACTGGCTCCATAAAACTTCTGCCCAAGAGTCACGCACATCACCTCCGCCCTCATCTCACTGGCCAGGGCAAGTCACATGGCATGGCCAGACCTGAGTGCAGCCAGGCAGGGAGGTACAAGCCTCCTGCAGGGAAGGGAACTATGGGAAGGAAACTGGAATGTTTGGTAAACAGAAATGCTGTTGGCCACGGTTTCCATGAAAGAAGGCGTGCAGATATCAGGAGTGAATGTCGTCACCAAAGAACAACGACATAGCCCTTCCCACAGATGACAAACTTCACCTCAGAATCTCTCGCCCCAACATCCCAGACAGCCACCACCAACTGACTGAGGTTGGCAAGGGGGTAAAAAGTATTTGCCAACCCTTCCACAGAGCGTCAAATAATCCAGTATTGAGGGTTCAGGGAAGACTTCCTCAAAGTCTTCTGAGGTGAAGATGAGCTGCATCCCAACCGGGTAATAAAGAGGGAAAGATCATTCGAAGCAGCAGCACATGGAAAGTTCCAGAAGTGAACTTTCAGACACTCCCAGTGTCTGAAGTCGCGTGGTGACAGAGAGTGAAAAAACAAGACACGGCTGAGAAAGTCCAATGGATTCGACTGGATCGAGTAGGGACTGAGGAAAAAGAAACCGAGGCTGACATTTGGGTTTTGGGCTTGAGCATCTGCATGATGCTGACGTTCAGGAATGGGACACACGGAAGGAGGAACAGGTCTGTGGGGGAAGATGAGGCCAGTCCCGGGCCCGTGAAGTCTGAGTTGCTTGTGGGACACGAATTTAGACACGTAGCAAGGCTTGTCCAGGGTGCGGCTAGAGAACGTGATGTGGAGATCTGGCCTCCAAAAACAGATATGAGCATCGTCAGCTAAGGGAGTAATTAAAGTGCTGGGTCTAATGAGATTGCTCGGGGAGCCATTAGAGTGAGAAGCACGGGGAACAGGTCAGGGCTCCGAGGAACGCCGCGCAGGAAGGATGGCGGTGAGTGGGGAGGCAGGAAGCCTGGGCAGAGAGACCACGGAAGCTGGGACTGAACGGGCGATGCTGGTGACCTGCGAAGAGCAGGGACGCACCCACGGGAGTGCGGGCAGGAGTGGAGCCACGACTAGAAGGGCGAATGGGAGGTGAGAAGGCAGGAACTGTCTTAAGTCACCAATACACTCGGATGGCATCAACGTCTTCCTTTGACCCCCTCCCAGACCTGCTTAGATATAACCAACTGCTCCTCAGAATAGAAGCCCCTGTTGGAGTTCAAATCAGAAGATAAAAACCATGTTTTCCTAAAAAAAAAAAAAATTCACATGGTTCTAATATTCAAAATAATCTCTTGCAGCATCGTGTCTTCTTTTAAACTTAAAAATGATTTCGCATCACCTTTCTCGGCGTGGCGTGGATACAGCGCCTCTGCGCTGATGACTCCCAGGTCCGGATTTCCAGCCCGGGTCTCTGTCCCGAGTTCTGGCCGTCCCACTGAACGTCCCACTCACACCGTAACAATCCAGCCACAGCCGAATTCCGCATCTCTGTGAGCCCCGGGAAGATGGAATTCCCGTCCGGTCAGACAAAGATGGTGCCGAAGTTATTCAAGAGCCACAGTCTCTGCAGCGAATTGCTTACAGGGCGGTATTTATCACCCCGAGAATCGCCGCCTAGTGAAACTGCAAGCACAGATTCTTGCTATGAACAAAGATAATGCCTATGTTCTAAGTCATGGGTACATGTGCGTCCCTTCCTTGCTTCTTCCCCTTAACTACAAGAATATACTTTTATAATGAACATATTAGTCGCATGGTATTTTTGTTCCAGTCCTTACCCACCTCACTGACCTCTGTTACACCGAGCCGCCTGCGGCCGGTTGCCGGCTTTGAGAAATTAGAAAGTTGAAGGCCCTCCCTATCCGCACCCGGATTTGTCATTCGCCATTTCCCGCTTGGCTCAGAACTCACAGCTCACGCTTGCTGGTCCCTGCTGTCCACCTCCTGCTGTTTGGTCTAGGTACATTTCTGTACTGAACTTTAGATAGACATAGCCGACTGGCTGGCACCCGGATCCACTCAGACAGCCTGCGCAGACTGCAGACTCACATGACCAAAATCCGGTTCATCGCCCGCCCTCAGGAAGGAAGGAAGGAAGGAAGGAAGGAAGGAAGGAAGGAAGGAAGGAAGGAAGGAAGGAAAGAAGGAAGGAAGGAAGGAGAGAGAGAGAGAGAGAGAGAGCGAGAAGCACGTCGCGCTCTCTCTTAGACTGCCCTCCCTCCTCCCCCCGCACTCCCGACCAAAAAGAACCGATTAAAAAAGAAAGAAGAAAAAGAAATAAGAAAGAAAGAAGAAAGAAAAGGTCCTCCCCCACACCCCATCACCGACCAACCAGGCAGCCCGACCAGAACCTCAGCATGACTTTGGCTCTTCCTTCTCCTCCACAGCCTGAATCTCTCTCAGTTGGTCCACGTATTCCTCATGCTACCACCACTGCCTGGGTCCCAGCTTCCATCCTTTTCCTGGGCTTATTAAAATCCCCGACTGGAAGCAAGGAGACAGGGCAGTAGTTCACGATTAGCTAAGAAGACGTTCAATGCCTACGAGTGCAATTCCGTTGTTGTTGGGGGAGGGGAGTCTTATACTATCTCAGTTATATAACATTTTCCTGTTTGAACATTGGAACTTAGACCCTTATTTTCCTCAAAAAAAAAAAAAATCTTGAGATTGTTTAACGAGGCTGTGACATTTCAATAAATGGAAGAAAGACTAAAGGATCAAAGATCCTAGCTAGAGTTTATGTTTTTCTACTGCAAAGAAATAGTGCAAGACTAATAGGCAGCATACAAAATACAGTGTAAATACAAAACACAAACACAAATCACCTCTTGATCCTGTTAGCTATCAGGTGCCTTCGAGTTCTCCTCTAGAATTTTCCCCAGATTCAATCATGGCTCCCCTGCTCTCCAACTGAGATTCTTAGCATGTCATGCTTAAATTGCCACCTTAGGACAGTTTCTCTTCACCTTATATTTGCTGCTGATATTTTATCCATAATTAATTTCCTCTCACTGCACGTCACTTATCCAATTTGTTAAGGGTGATTTGAATTCTTTCATATTTATAGAGTATCCGCGACTCCACGAAATCTGCAAAGGTGATGTCATGGTCCCCAATTCTTAATCAAGTTACCTACAGATATAGTGCCCAGGTGCTATCACTCCTCATATAACTTCACTGACTATGGGAACAATGACAAATGTTCTACGCATGTGACATTCATTCATTCACTCGTATATCACCACTATCGTTAGAAGAAAGTAACAGCTTACTGAAATTAAGATGAACACGGTTACTATCATTTCATTATTTACCAATTCTTTCCTTCACAGACAGGAGGCAGTTAGATTAGTCTAATGCCATTTATTTTATGTAAAACTCAGTTGGTAACTAGGTTCCTCTAGAAAGGCTAATTAATGACTTGACGATTTATTTTCTGAATTGGATGTTAGGCTGACTTGTCTGTGATTCCCGTGGTCAATCCATTTGGCTGTGTGTTTTTTAAGCCGGCCACAATATTTTACATGTTTTAATTCCTAGGGACTTCTCCTTAGCGCCATAATTCGAAAATAATAATAATGGCGACTTGCCGCCACGGTGACACCTGCCAGTCCCCTCCGTACCCAGCACGCCTGACACAAACAGTTCCCGTTCTTCAAAGCACTTTTTAACTCTTTTTCCATTTTGACTCTCTTTACTTTCATCAAAACTGGGAACTGTTCCAAAGCCTTCACATCTGATATCTCTCACGAAGAGTGAATTGAATAAGACATTAAAAGCCTCTGCCTTTTCACCAGCTTCTGTTATCAGTTTTGCCGGCCTGTCCGTCAGGAAAGCATGCCAAGGAACTGGTGAAATTACATTACAACAAAGTCTTTCTGAAACTTGCAGTAACCAGCCCATATGGACGGGGTCCAAAGTGGACTCACAGTATATGCTCTGATGTGGGGAACGTTCACGACAAGAGAATAAGAAAAAATATAGATGGACTTTTTCAATGTACTAGATTTTATTTGGCCTCTCGGCTTCACGTGCACCTTCCAAGAGAAAGGAAAAAGAGCGAATATTTTTTAAAGAGTATTTCTATTGATTTAAAATCAGGTCGGTCCATTTTTCCTTTTAACACAGGCAAGTGAAGATTTTTCGAGACTCCGTCTCCTTTTACCTGGTTGTGTCTACCCTGGTGACTCAGAGGAGAAGAATTTGGCAAAGATATGAGTGGTGGTGCAGGGTCTACTGGCCCAGCGTGTTTGAGGCGTTTTATTAGATGGCCGTGAGTTGGACGAAATTTTATAGATGGAAAGGAAAGAAACGGGTAGGAAAAGATGGCTTCCAGTCTTTCTTGGTTTGCTTCTGTCTGCTCCTCCCATCACACAGCGCTCCGAAAGAACCCGGTTCCCAGAGCCAAGTTCATCAGGCGCTCCGCGAGCAGTGAAAAAACTCCATCGGTGTTTACCCAGCCTGCTACGCCCGTGAAAACGGGGTAACGTTTCCAAATTGCCACTCTTGCCAACAAGCTGAAACAGGAGAAAGAATGTGCAACTCTATGTGGTCAAAATGTTTTAAGTGCTTTCTTCAAGATTAAAGAGTGTTGGGAGAAGCCACGCGGGGCCTCCTTGGCTCCTGTATCCATAAATCTCTATCTTGATCAAATATCTCAGTTCACCCACTAGAAGAAGAGAAAAATATTTCTTCCTGAAAAATCTACAGCTTCATACACAAATCACTACACTTCTTATGGAAATCTTTTTTTTTTTTTTTAATGTCCTAGACTGGTTTTCTAAGCCTCCACTGCGTATGTTATTCACACTCCATGAATCACACCAAAGTTCTCACTGATCTTGTTTTGTACAGAGGTAAATTTTTTTCGCTTAGAACCAGGAAACATTTTGTCATTTTTGTGAAAGGCCGTTTTCCTTTCCAAGCTTTCCTTAAAAAATTCTGTGTGTCTGTGGTTTGACACGTTAAGCATCATTACTCATCTTTACTTGTTCTTGTAATTTCTTAAAGAAGGCCTAAGGTCTAAAGAAGGCCTGAAGTGAGCTACTGTTTAAATTCTGTCCCTTCTCCAATGTCACTCTTTGGTGGTATTAGGTGTTCTACACGTCCCTGTTAACATCAGATGACAAAGTAAGGTCACCTCTTGTCTTCCCAGCCTCACATAGCTGAAAGTGAACTTCACTGAACAAGATTCGACAACTGGAAGATGACAACATTGTAGAAGATACTAGAATTCTTCCCCATTAACTGTTCTTAACTGCTGATAAAAAAAAAAAAAAAGGTAGCACCCACAGAACCAGTGGCTGCAAAAAAAACAAAACCAGAAAAGGCTCTTACTAATTAGATAATTAGATCCAAAGTGTAGGTGTCCCTATGATTTATATTAGTGCAACCAACCACCTGCATCAAAGTCAATGGGAGTATTCGTTTCAATACAGGTTCCAGGGCTTCGTCTCAAACTAACCGTATTGGGATCTAAGAGGTGAGGTCTGAGAGTCAGCTCCTTAGGCTATACGTAGGTCCACCAAAATTTCACGGATAAGTCTCACAAATGTTCTTACCCAGCACATTCATCCTGCGTGTGGTCAAGTGTGAAGACACTTGGCCAAGGTGTGGATTGAGTTGGGGAAAATCTAACCTAAGAGAAGCAGGTAGGAAGAACAACAAGGAGATCAGGGTCAGAATGAGAGAAATCGAAACACTACAAGTTCCCCTAACATAGAAGGTTCGTTTAATTCTGAAATCAACAAACTTTTGGAAAACACTGAGTTAAGGATGTTAAACTATGATGTTAGCATATTTCTACCCTTAAAATCCAACCACTAAACTGCTACTTAAATTAAGGATTTTGAAGCAAATCAGATTATTATTTAGAGTGTAAAATAATATTTAATGTATATATGCCGAAGTATGGAAAATATGACTCGAATCAGAGTGGCAATTATCTCTTAAATCTTGAAATTATTTTATATTAATTCACTTCAACTTGAATTTAGAATACCGTGCTCAAAAACAGAAGGATACCCCAAGCATGTGTGTCTCCTGGCCACTGGTTAGCTTCATTCTGTCTCGGTCAGAAGTAAGCTATGGATGTCAACTTTTTGAGACTGGGACAGGAAAGATTTGGAGTTAGCTGTTCCTACCTCTTTTTCCCACCTGTCATCACAGTATTCTAGAAAGAAAAAGGCCAGAACCAGAATGTAAGAAAACCTGGGTCCTGGTCTCCACTAATTTTCTAACTAGATTAGAGAAATCACTTAACCTCATAGTTTACAGCTTCCTCATCAGCACAACGAAGAAGTAAGACCAAATTAACTTCTGGCTCCAACATTCTAAAATGTACCATTTAAAACAACAGTGATGCTGTGCTTTTTCTTTAAATAGGATAGAACTCATAGGCATCTCAACTTATTTTCCTCCAAAGAGAAATGTGCGGGTCCAAATGATCTTGTTGTTAATACTGTGACAAAAAAAAAAAAATATCCTATGTGAAAGAAATACAATCTACCTTGGGCTTCAGAAATCAGTGAAATCCTAAGACCCTCTTCCCTTCCCCCCACCCACCTTGGCTTTCTCTTCACTATGTGACCTCAATCAGCTAATTCTTTTAGCTCGACCTGGGCATAACACTATTTGCGGACAAAATTTACTCCTCAAAAAAACAAACAAACAAACAAACAAACAAAAACACCTTTGTTGACGGCAGTATCTTCAATTAGTCTGAAGAAGTTATTTAAATGGTCTTAAAAGATCCGTAAAGAATGGAATATTCACACAAGATTTTAGAGCTACTTGATTGTCGGTGCATATTTTTAACAGAGATTTAGACTGGTTTCACATCAGCCTACCTTTCCTTGTCTTAACTTTTCCCCTCACTCTACGCCCACCGATTTCATCCTACGTCCCCCATTGGTTCCTCTACCCTTCTTAATCACAGCGTCAATAACCTGCAAGCTGTCCTTACAAACAAAAACGTGATATATCTCTCAGCTTACATTTCATTTAAATACACTTGTAGGAGTTTTAACTCCTCAGATGCCACTATTTTGGAAACTTTGGCCCACACACTGCCAATTCTGCGCCATTTACAAACAAAATTTACAGTATCTCTTTGTAGCCTCTTAGCAAATAAAATGAACTCAATAATACAGGATGTCCCTCCTCTTTCCTATAGCAATAGGCCTGCCCCCATTTCAGCACTGCTTAAACCAGGCCCTTTGTGTGTTGTCAGGCTCTGGGCTCTGCCTGTGCCATTCTGGTTACATCATTACCAACAAAAGATTTACGAACAGGTTTCCATGGCAAGCAACAAGAACAAATGAAAAAGTTCAAGGGAAATATAAACAGAAAAGATAAGGCTGAGTCAATCTCCGATGAAACTGGAATGCAAAGCACCCAAAAGCAACTACTTTAATCACAACTGAAATTACTGGCATTTCTCTGAAACATGACAGGAACCACACGATAAATAAAGACTTCGGCCTTTTTTTTTTTTTTTATTGATGTAATGCAAAAGACTCTAATGACACAAAGTTCAGTCACCTTCTGCAGCCTAATTTTTTCCCTTGTTTAATGGACTAGACAAGTGTTGCCATTTTAATTCATGGCCCTACATAAAATGAACACTTACAAAAACGTCCTTTTGAATTTTGATGGGAGCTAAGTGCTGATACCAACAATTATCTAAGCATAAACAGTTGTTGGAAGAGGCAGAAATCAGTAATGATGGGTCAGTGGGAAAGAGGCAAAAACGTGGGGTGGGCGTGCGTTTCTGACAGTGATAGGACTCAGGCTGGAAGCCACTCTCAGGTAATAACGCTGCAGCCCGTACACAGAGCACAGATACGAAAGGAGAGATTTCCGTTTATTCACACAAGACAAAGGCAAACCTGGGACTTTTTCCTTTGTAGCCCTAAACCTTTTCCTGGCATACAGTAAGCAGTCAATAAATGCTCACTGAATGAAAACATAGGGCCAAGTGCAGAGTCAGGAAAGCCACTGATGTTAAATGATTATTATGCAAATTAGACTGCATCCTTTCACCCAGAGGAAATGTGGATGGGTGTTTCTGTCCCTCTGAGTAAAGAGAAGCCACTTTGCCCATCTTAATGCTAGAACTAGAATCATTTCTTGGTTCTCAGTTTCCTCTCTCTCAATAATTCCCGCCCTCAAATATTCCATGAAAATGAACTCAGGTCATTTAGGGTTCTACGAGACTGTTAAAGGAAAGCACAAATAGTCTTCAATATGCATCATGATAATTGAAATGTAAACAGAAAAAACAAAATGTGATGGGGTCCCTCCTGGCCCGCTTCCTCCCGTGGCCTCTAGTCTGAGATGATTTGAATACTCGTTTTGCCTATCACCACGGCAACGAAGGCAGAGTGAAACACAAGTTTGCATTCTTCATTAAACATATCACAAAAAGGTCTATTACAAGATTTGAACCTACTGAGTAAATTATTAAACTAAAAAGGAAGGGTATAAATTCGATCATCCTATTTCTTTCTGTGTAACCCCAAACACTCTCAGTACCCCCCTTCTGCCCCCCCCCGCCCCCCACACATAGCGGCCTCCTTCTCCCTTCTCCCCTCGATTCCTCCCCGTCTGGTGCCAGCCTGCACTCTGTCCCTTTACACCAGCTTGTCACTGCTATTCCCGCCATCTGGAGTCAGTTTGCGTATCTCTTGTCTCATCAACTCTCCATCTATTTTAAAATATCATCTGAAAACATATGTTTCCCCCCCACACACCCCTTTCAATTTCCTCTCTGCTTTTATTTATTTCATCCTCTGACTTCCTTCAGCTCTGGGAGAAAAAAAAAAAAAACTCATCTGATTCACTTCAGAAAACTGCTCTACAAAGGGCTGTAACTGAATTTGCTATGAAAGATTGTAATCTCTCGGGTTTGAAATATCTCATGTGAGTGGTCAGCACATGCTCCTCCATTGTATCTCCATGAAATGATGGGAAGCGCAAGAAAGAGTATCAGCCGGAAGAATCGGGGTGTTTCTAACATTAAAATTGCCTCAAACGCCACAGGAAGCCAGCCCAAGCCCCTTACTGGACATCGCTGCCCCGAACATCTTTTTAAACACTCAGAACTCAGTAAGAAGCTGCTTAATCCATTAAGGTTGACAATACAAGAGTCGAGGGAAAAGAATCAAGCCTCCCTTGATCCTTCCTATTTCCCTTCAAAAACTTGCCCAATAACTTGAAACAACAACAAAAAAAGAAGGAAACGAAATCCCAAAACAGAGCAAAAATGAATGTGCACTGGACACCTAGCTGGTCAGGAACTTCCGCTTCCAGATTGCCAGGCCGTCTTGTTCTATTGCTTCTTCACTTTCTCTAATTAACCTCTGCCGCTGCGATCACCCACTTTTAATTCTCTCAGCCAGCGTTTATTAATCATGAGCTGGACGCGTGGTCCCTGATCGTTCTCCAACATCAGCCAGCGCTTTTCTGCACCGGGCTGTTGACTGTGGTACTTTCATCCTATTTGCCTTTTCTTTCTTTATTCTCCTTCCCCGTGGTGAAGAAGCTGAAAAATGAGGATCTCACTCTCAAACTCCACTCTATTGTCAGTTCCACGGCTGCAGCAGTTGCGAGAGCTGGAAGAATCACTGTTGCTAAGCAACAC
Source organism: Rousettus aegyptiacus (assembly GCF_014176215.1). NCBI lineage: Eukaryota > Metazoa > Chordata > Mammalia > Chiroptera > Pteropodidae > Rousettus > Rousettus aegyptiacus. The sequence continues at coordinate 86,753,940 of NW_023416285.1, read as the reverse complement.
TTTTGCGCCCCGTGTGAAAGATAAAGAGCATCACGCACGGCTCTGAGGACAAGACTGTCCAGCTCCCTGTGAACTCAGGGGGGCCCACCTCGGGACAATCTACAGAGACGTGTTGATTCTATGAACACAAGGCTTGGGAAGGAAAGTTCTTAAATTTTTCTTTCATTTTCTTTAGATCGTTTCTCACTTTCTCCCAAAAAAAAGAAAAATAGGACCTAATAGGCAAAGACATGGATGGCAAACCCATAATTTGGGTTTCCAGGATTGATCTTTGCCACAGATGTCCTCCTCGAACAGAGCTGCTTCATTATATATCCTCCCATGATTCGGTTTCGTCCCTTGGAAAGAGTAAGAATTAAAATCAGCTGCTTCGCGAAATTGTAAGAAATTGATTTTTTTTTTTTTTAAACAGCGTTATAAAGTCCTCAGCAATGACTAAATTACTAAGTTACTGCATGGTAACAACACATTTCCTTCCAGTCTTCCTCAGATGCCGCTTGTAGCAGTTTTGCTTATCGGAGATTCCACTCTGCATATCGACCTTCCATGGGAACGTTCTGTGGTTTCTTTGGAGGAAGTATTAATGGCCAGAATGTAACTTGAGAGAAAGGAGGGTTGCCTCCCCCGTCACAGGCTGAAAGAGAAGTGTGTGGGCCGGTAATGGGGTAGAAGCCTGAAGCCTTTCGGCCTCACCCCTCAGGCCCTCCCCCATGTCACACTTCCTGAATGGAGGCAAGAAGTGACCGGATGAGACTACGATATCATGAACTTCTTGACTTCTAGTCATCTGTAGGGCTAGAACTGCTGTGGTGCTCAGATTCTTCCCTGTGACTAAGACTGCCAGTCCCTCCCCCACCCCACCCCATCCCCCCCCCAATACACAAATCTATTCTCTGTTCTTCCAAGATAAGGCTTCCTGCCCAGCTCACTTGCAGCTAGGTACAGCCAAGTAAGAGCGCTCTGGCCAAAAGATCTGCACAAAAGTGATGGGTGAAACTTCCCGGTTGTAGCTTTCATTTCTCCTCCCCCTGCTCTTTCTTGTTGCAGGGGAAATGGATGTTGGTGGGAGGTGACCATGAAACCTCTGGACGAGGGCAAGACATAGGGATGGTGAGAAACAAGCATGAGGCTGGGTCTCCGATGGCTTCATAGAGCAGAGCCACTGCCTCGGTCCAGATTTAAGTGACAAGGAAGCACACTTCCGTCTTGTTTAAGCCACGTTATCTGGCTTCCCTGTCATGTGCGGACCCGAAGTGATATTTACCGCAGTCATTTCTACTCTACCTCAGAGACCTTCCCAGAACCAAGAAGTGTCAAGCACACCAGTAACACAACTTCGTGCCCAAAGGAAACTCTGAAAAGTTTAATGAGTGGAAACCGTAACAAGATCTGCCGCTTACTGAGCACATCTTTCCACTGTACCAAGAAAGTAAAGCAATTCTCATCTATAATTGAGTTTAGGAAACATCATGCTTTCAACTAACCGGCATATATTTACTAAGCACCACTGTGTACAAAACACTAAGAGTGGAAACCACAAAGATGGATAGGACGTGCCCGTCATCTGGGAAGTAATATACTCAGGGGTGTGTCACGAGATATAGCATTTTGATAAGGCTTAACTGAATGATGTAGGACGACCCTGGACAAATCAGTCAAACTTTCTTTTAATTAATGTTTGCAGGTGATGCCTTTTGGCACCCTTTTATTTGTAATCTGTGTCTTTATATTTAAAGCGAGTTTCTTATAGCCAGCATATAGAGTTGGGTCTTGCTTTCTTATCCAATCCAACACAATCTGCCTGAATGAGTGGAGTCTAGACCATTCAACGTGATTATTGACATTGTGGGGTAAATATACCAGCACACTATTTTCTATTTTTCCTATCTATTCTTTGTTCCCTTTTTTCCTCTTTTTCACTTTTTTGAATTTTTTTCTTATGATTCCATTTTATCTCCTTTATTGGTCTATCAGCTGTACCTCATTGTTTTTCTTCTTCAGTGGTTTCATTAGGGTTTGTAATATGCATCTGTACCTTATCCACCTCCCACCTTTCCGGGACTACAATTTCAAGTGTGACAGGCTATGTACTATTATCCCACAACCCACTGATGCTCTGATGATTTTTTTCAGTCTTTTGTTTTATTTTAGGTACTAGTTATATCTTCGAATTTACTGATTATTTTGTCCACAGTGTCTAATCTGTTGTTAATCACCCCAGTGTATTCTTTTCATGTGATTGTATTCTTCAACTCTATCCAAATTTGATTAGGATATTTTATATGTTTCTTGTCTCTATCATACTCATGTTTTCTCTCCCTACTTGAACATCTGGTGTATATTCATGATAACCTTGTATTAGTAAGCTCTGGATGCTGTAACAAAATGTCATAAACTGAGTAGCTTAAGTAAGACATTTACTTCACATGGTTCTGGAGACTAAATGTCTAAGTTCAAGGTGTCAGGCAATTTGGCTCCTGGTGAGGATCTTATTGATCGCAGACAGCTACCTGGTGTCCTCACAGAGCAGAGACCAATTTCTCTCTCCTCCTCTTCTTATAGAGCCATTAATCCCATCATGACAGTCCTACCCTCATAATCTTAGCTAACTCTAACTACCAAATTACCAAGGCCCCATCTACAAATACTATCACATTGAGGGTCAGGGCTTCAACATATGAATCAAGGGGACATTTGTGTTGTTTCTGGGCTTTTTTCTATAGATTGTTTTGCTACTCATTATAGGTCATGTTTTCCTACTTCTTTGAATGCCTGGTAATTTCCGACTGGATGCTAGACAACGTAAATTTTACTCTCTTGGGGCTGGAGTTTTTATATTCCTTTAAATATTTTCAGGCTTTGTGTTGAATGCAGTAAAATTACTTGGAAACAACTTGATCCTTCCATGGCTTGATTTTAAGCTTTGTTAAACAAGACCAGAATATTCTTTAGTCTAAGGGCTAATTTTCCACCGCAACAAAGGCAACATCCTCTGAGCACTCCAACTGATCCCCTGTATGGTTGGAGGTCTTTCCACTCCGGGTGGTAAAAAAAAAAAAAAAAAAGTAAATTATTGAGCTCCAGGAATGATTCTACCTGATTCTTTGCCATCTCTTCCCCTGGCCTCAAGCAGTTTTCTCGCATGCATCTACTGAAAACTCTGCAGATTCCTGGCGCTGTTTGTCTTTGTAGTTCTCTCCTGCCCAGGACCTTACTCCGTGAATTCTGGTGGCTGTAGCCTCTTCAAACTCTGAACTCTGTGTCTTCCCCTAAGGGTGATAGCTAAGCTCTGTTATATATTTGAAAATACAATATATACTCCAGGAAGTAAGCTGAAGCAATGTCATTTGTTTCTCTTCCCTGAAAGATTACTACTACTTTGTGCTACTTGTCTAATGTCTGAGAACTGTTGTTTTAAATATTTTCCCTAGTTGTTTTTAGATTTTTAACTTGAAAAACTAATTCTAGTCCCTTTAACTCTATTATTACTAGAACCATGTCATCTCTTCAAAGTCTCCACATCTTCTTAATCTGTTCTCTCCAATATCAACTTGAGTCGGTTGAGTATAGCATGGTGGTTAGAAATGAGCATTGAAGTCAGACAACCTGGCTTCAAGTAGCAACTTTACCATTACTCTCTGTATGTCCTTACATACGTTATTTAACCTGAGTCTACCTTGCTTATCTGTAAAATAAGAATATTAAAAGTACATATCTATATCATAAGGATGTTGTGAGATTTAACTGAGAAAAATAACAGAAAACATTTAGCATCACTCTGAGTACATAGTAATTACTCAATGATTGTTGTCATTCAAAATATTCATCATCATAATCTCCTCATATGCCAACTAACAGGGATAACAACCCAGAGTGTCTCGGGCTAATCTACTAACCTCACCGCCATGACCAATGAAATCTGGCCTACCTCCCTCTGAAGAGGCAAAATGTTCATTTTCCGTATTCATTCCCATGTTCCACATACATCGACTCGATTTTATATTTAGTATAACAATAAAATTCTGAAAGCATACTTAAAAACGTAAATTGAAATTATTACAAGTCAACAGCACAGCAAGCAACTCGGAGCTTTTCTCTACTTAATATCCTACTGACTTATGTTAATGTTCTTCTTATTGGTTCTTTACCCAACCTGTAGGGAAAGATTTTTCCATAAGCACAACTGGTTAAATGAGCATAAAAAGTGAAGTTCTGTTTCATTTCCAAATAAGCTAATATTTATTATATGAATTTAGACACTGTTCTATATATGCCAAAAGGCAGAACTCTGTTAATCTCATCTAAACGGAGGCAGCTTTATTTTTCTAAATTACATATGTTATGAAATGAGTCTGAATGAAGCCACTGTTCCAGTTTGTCTTCCTATGAATGCATATTCTGTATTCTGATAAAATACAACACTGGGTATTATAATTCAGCACAAGTTACACCCTAAACACAAAGAAACTTAGAGACATTATTTTCACAGCTTACAAAGCACTTTCACATACATTATCTCATTAATTCTTACAACCATCCTGTGAGCTAAGGACTCACAACAGGAGAAAGTCAATATTGTGGAAATAGGAGAAAGACTATGTCCAACAGCGATTTTACCTCTAAAAATACTCAATTCTAGACTATCTGAATCAAGCTCACTTTATGTTTGTGAACACTTATCTGCAATGGGCTGTGTTGTCTAACTTTGCTTTATCCAACAGTAATGAAGTGCCGTATTCCCATGAACATGAGTTTAACAACTCAGCACTGGTCTCCACTAACCTCATCCCTTAAACGAAAGTTCTTTTTGTCACAGCTTTTGACTTCGAAAATTTTCAAACTTCAGAAAGTTTTCGAACATAGTGCAATGAATGTGCCCTCTTTCTAGATTCACCAATTATCAGCATTTTGCCATATTTGCTTTATACATGCACACATGCATCAAGCAAATATGTATAATATATTATAGTTGACTAATTTGAATATTTACATTTGTTATTATATAAATTATATTATAAAATTAGCATATATTTTATATATTCATATTGAAGTTAGTAGCAAGCACCATGACAATGAAGTCATGAATACCTCAACATGAATCCATTAAGAACAAAGACATTCTCTTACATACATAAAATTATTACGCTCACAAAACTTAACATTGATACAATGCTATGATCTAATACACAGTCCACTTTAGAATTTCCCCCAGATGATGCAATAAATGTCCTTTAAAGCTGTTTCCCAGATCCAGAATGCAATCTGAGATCACACGCTGCATTTAGATGTCATATCTCTTTTGTCTCCTTTAATCAAAAACCAGCTCCCCCAGCTTTTTTTGGTCTGTAGTGACTGGTATTTCCTAAGAAGTCTTCATTTTGGGACTTGTCTGACTGTTTCCTCATGATAAGATTCAGGTTAAACATTTGGGGCAGGAATGCTGCCTAAGTGACAGGCAGGGATCAAATCAGTAGGTACGTGACATCAATTTTTTTCACTTTGGGTGACGTTAAAGTGCTTAAATTTGATCACAGGTTTAAGGTATTCTCCATGTAAACGTGTCTTTTCCCCTTTGTAATTAAGTGATCCACAGGCTACACTTGGAGAATATTCTGTGCCCCAATGACCGTTCACTCTCTGATTTTAGCATCCACTGATCATTCTTGCCTGAATCACTTTTTAAATACTATGGTGGTTGTAAAATGGGGGGGGGGGGGTTCCTCCATTATTTCTTCTACATTTATTAATTGGCACTTTCAAAAGTACTTCTCGATAGCAGAGAACACCCAGGATCACCTATACCAGAGTGTCAGAACAAAAATGAGGATGCTGCTGGGGAGAACTGAGCTCACCAGAGGAAGACACTGGAGCTCGTGCTACATACACGCAACTCTGCACTTGCCGTTATGAAGATATTTCTCTATAGTCGATCAGGTTCAAAGGAATTCTTTCATTGTGTAAGCTGTAGATGTTTACCATGTTCTTTGTTTCAAGATGGTGATGAAATACTGGCAAAGGATCTAAAGGAACTACATTTTTCAAGCTTCATACAATAACCTCTAGCTTCCTCCCTGAAGCAGAGGGAGAACCCCTGAAAGCATCAGACCGAGAAAATTGGACATGGCTGAAAATCCCAGGAGATCATTTCTAAAGTATGTCTGGCTCTGAAACTTTTTTTTACAGTGTAGATCAAGCACCCCAAAATTACAACCTTTCATCTCTTGTCCTGTATGGCTTCAGTTCAAAGAAGGAAACAATATTTCTTTCTACTCCTTTCCACCACTCTTACAAAGAGATAGATGCCCTGAGCCTTTAAAACTATATAACTTAATAAACTTGGCCAGGCTAATTGTCTGCAGACCACCTTAGTGCCATGATAACGGTAAACACAGTGCTTTCAATTCTTCTCCTACCAATGAGTTTCACGTCAACAAAGTCAAAATAATATTTTAGTGTAATTCAGTAATCACAGCGTAACCAATGAACACTCTGCCAATGGCACCACCGTCAGAAGTCATTTTTAAGTGTTTAAACTTATGCCTTCCAAGGTGCCACAAAGAAAGCCAAAATCAATTCATGCCTATTGCCAGCATATTACATAGCAGTAAAACTAAATTGCCAAATAATCCTCTTATGAATCACTATAAAATGATAAAATCTTAATCTTCAAACGGGTCACAGAGAGTTAGTCCAATCTCTGACCCAATGCCAGGCTCATATCTTCAGCCTCTGCAATAGTAATGCCACCTCTGTTTAAATATCTCCAGTGAGAGAGAGCTCGCCACACACGACAGTCCATTCTAGTGATTTACAACTACACATACAGCAGCCTATAGAGATCACGGAGCTAAGAATCAGCATGTTTGTGTATAAACCTACCAGTATACCAGAAAAATACAGTAATAAAAGAATGCAAATTTCATAATAGGCATCCTTTCAATACTAAAACATTTAAAGCAAAATTCAATTTATCAAAATCTGACATACCAATATTAAGCAAGTTAACAGATAAGGAATGTGGGAATTTCTCCCCTTGTGTCACTTGCCCTGAAACAGACCTTTCTCGGTACCCTTAAGTCAAAACTCTATCCTCTATCATCTGTGTCTTCCATCAGCATCCCGAGAGCATCACTACTTCCTTCTCCCACCACACTTGCTCTGCATATTTGGGCTCACATGGTTAAAAATCTCTTCTATTCTCTCGATCTACTCACGATCCAGAATAGAGTAGCCATGGCAACTGAAAAACATAAGGAAATACGGATATACGGAAATAGTCAATGATTGTGAGCCTGAACGACAGTGTTATAATAGACAGATAAAGGAAAAAGGGACTCGATCTGGTTGGATTCAGAGATCTGAAGCTTACGATGATGGGGAAATGCTCAGTGTCTAGGTACGAAATCCAGAACACACACTGATTTGAGTCCTCAATGGAGATAACAGTTGATAATAGGACGTAGATCATTTTCGTAAGGCAAAAAGAAACAACGAGCATCAGTGAAGATACCCACGTTAACGCCCCTCCAGTCTTTCTGCCTTGTGTGTTGTCTTTTGATTTTCTAATTTCTCACCAATTAATACTCTCATCTTCCCAAAGCAATTTCTGTAATGCCAAGAATCAAGTCTCACATACCTTCTATGTTACTGGAGTTAGAGAAGATACTCCAAAAAATCATTTTGGCTGGTTCTAATAACCATCTAAAAATATTTATGAAAAACCTACTAGAAATGGACTTAACTTATGTGTAACGCATTCCCCAGACAATGGAGCCCACCTTCTAAGTGACTGTCATTTACAAATGCCTCTCTTGAGGCCAACACCAAAGGATGTCTTTATATTCATCCAATGAAAACTATTCAAAATCAACCACATACAAGGTACTATGCTAAGATGCACCTCTTGGGAGATACAAAGCTAAATAAGAGCAGATCCCCACTCTTTCAGAACTTACAGGAGTACACTCATCTTGTGCAAGGTCAACAGTAAACTTGTGCCTTGAATTATTTTAAAGCACTCCACCATATTTGCTAATACAAGTGCTTACAATTTTATAGTTTTCTTTCAACCTCTGCAAACATTATAAACTTCTTAAACTAGCATTGATATAGTTTGAGTCTCATGACTACTTACTTCCTGTCTGTAGATAGAACTTCACATTCTTAAAGTTCTCTATCATCAACTTCATCCATACATGAAAATGGTTAGTAAAACACTCTCTAAATCTTCTATGTTTATAAGTCCTCCATGTAAGTCATCCTGGTCTTCCTTGTGGTCCACAAATGCTCACCATCTGGTCCTTTTTCCTGGACTTGCCAGTGCCATTTCTCGTGACTTGAGTCTTCCTTCTCCCCAAAATTATATAAACATTTCCGTATAACTAAATATAAACATTTATATATAACTATTTATATATACATAAATATTTAGAATTGTTTCCTTATATTATTTAATAAATGTTTCATTTAAGTTTTTACTCCCTCTCTCTCTACTAGAATATACCGGTAAGTCCTTTGAAGGAAATCCTCGTCTGTGTGTGTGTGTGTGTGTGTGTGTGTGTGCGCGCGCGCGCGCGCGCGCATGTTTTCACTAGCACCAGTTTATGCAATTTTGTACATATAGAAGGCAGACAATATACGTAAATGACTGAAATTCTTCTTGGTATTTACAGAATGCCGTAGAATACCTTATATACGTGGCCCTTTGACGAATGCTTTTGGATCACAATATTGCTTACTAGGCCAACATCAATTCATCCTACTCGTAACCTGACTCTTCAGAAAAGGTTCTATTTTGATGGAAGATAAAGGAGTATGGGGGCAAACTGCTTAGTATATTGATATAACAATTATCATTACTGTATTACTGTCATTTATAATTTAAGACATCACCAACAAAGATTAGAGATAACTCCAATGAGTTGTGCGCTAATTACATAGGAATAAAAAGAAGTCTAGAACCAAAGCTATCAAAGCTAATAATATCTTGCCCGGGTTCATCTGTGGGCATGCAAAAATCAGACCATGCCTTTCTCCCTAGCAGGGGCCATGAGCTCATTCATACAGAGTAGAAGTTTCTTCCTGAGAAGTCACATGACCCTCATAGCAATAAAACGACCACTTTAGGGTCATTAGGATCACTCTTTAAGTAGAACCACTGCCCAACTATATCAGGATTCGGTTTCAAACAGGATAGGGAATACAGAATTATAAAAATGATCAGAAATAAATAAGCCAAAGCAATAAAAACAGCACAGCTTGAATCAGTCTGCACGGAAGTACAGGTGTGGAAAAGTAGCTGGGGAGAAGTGGGACACAGAGGCCCCCCAAAAGAAACTCACCCCGAAAACACATCAGAAGGAACTATTCTGTGTTGGTAAGGGAGAGATAGACTCATTGCAAACAACCTTGCTGTCTCTAATTTCTATGATTAATGGAATCTCAGGGTCTCTAGTAGCTTACACGCACATGCACATACATGCGCACGCACACGCACACACACGTGCACATGCATGAGGCTGAAGCTATATTTGCTCATCACCGAAGTGTCCCACCAGATGGAAGTGAAACCAGCTCATTTTTACAACATAAGACTCCCATTTAAAGGGCGTTTCATGGTTATAAACAATCTTAAGAACAACTGTTTTAAATTCTAAAGACACTTATGGTGGAAAGAAAGGAGAAGTTGGGATGGGGGAGATTAACAAACTGGGCTGTTGGAGGCTGTTTGAAAATCATGTACCATCACTCTCGCCTTCTCTCTGCAAAACAGAGCCTCAGAGTAGGAAGAACACACGAGTTGAACGAGTGGAAACTGTCACCGTAGAAAAACAAAGGTGGATCTGCTAAATGCAGATGAATTTAGAATGTGAGTTTTGTGTCCCAGCCATCAAAAATAATTTGGAGGATGTGTGCCAAAATGTGAAATAAAAGCATGCTCTTTTCTCCCTGCACCCTGGAGAGCTGCCTTTGAAGTCTCATGTGCTCCACAGGGCACAGACAGAAACAAAACTCAGGCCCTTCTTATATGTTATTATACGTGGTTCAGTTTGAGACGGTATCCTTCAAGCGTTTATAAAAACTCATTTTCAGCTCCCTCTTCTTAGATCTGATAAGCTTTTGTCTTATGCCCTGGAATTTAAATCCATGCCTCCCCCTGCTGATGCCTTCTGGTCCCAGGGACAGCCTCGGGGACTTGGCCCGCTTGCCTGGATGTGTCAGGCGCTGCCTGGATGGACGGGCTCCAGCTCCCGGCTTGTAAAGACTCAGGCTGACTCTGCAGCCACCTGGCAAGACCTGGCCAGCTTTGCAGCCTTCTGCACTTCCATGAACAGCTCATTGGGGGGCCTCAGGCCCTCCTTAGTTCCCTGTTCTGCCTTATCAGGGCTACGGGATGAAATGCAGCCATCCGTTCTTCCGGCCTGGTACCCTACATAGATGGTGAGAAAAACATCACATTTGGAATAATAACAACCAGTCTGCTGATATATTTTAAAAGCAAACCATCTTCAAAATCAGGGACTTCCTTAGTAAGCCTCATTAGAGCCTTAAGCATAGAAATGTTTATATCATTTGTTTTGCAGATACTTAGCTTAGAGTGTGGAAGCATCCTACGTCCTAAGCCAGTATGACACTAATCAGAGGGAAAGACACCAAAACATTTCATATTCCAATGCATTAATTCACCCACTGTCTAAATTCTTAGGAGAAAAAAAAATGAAAATGGTGTATGTTTAGCATTAGAGATTTTATCGTAGAATATTAAAATACAGCCTCTTTTCTCTGGAAGGAAAGCAAGAACTAAAAGGAACTCTAAAGACCAACTAATCCAATTATTCAAAGAGATGGAAACTGCTGCCCAGAAGTTAATGGCTCAGACTAACAGGGTAGTGTCAACAAGACCGACGGGCCAATTAGGAGGAGCCTCCACTGGCCAGAGATGGGACGATTTGAATACCAAAAAGAATGACTGCCACTGATTCGAACACATCAGATCTATAAAGTCTATGGGTTTGTAGTGCATGATAAGATGTCCTTCTGCCTCGACCCCCAAACAGTACCGAACAGAGCAGTTCACTGGTAACTACCAGTAAAAGTTTCTAGGGCCCCCAATTCACTGTATTCTGACAATCGACATACAAAGGCAAGACTGAAGAATGTATCCTGCTTTTCCTTTTCAAATCGTATTTCAGAATGACCAAATAATCGGTGATGGAAAAGTCATCCACATGAAGGAATTCCAACTAATACATGCAGAAATAATGATGGAATTAGAAAATTTTCCACTTTGTAACTCGCTTGGTAAAATCGTCAGCAGTTATGAAACCCATTAAGTGGAAGGTGGATGGGCAACTTTGTAGAGGCGGGATCAGGCACACGGCTAAATCCTCTGAGCGTCTTAACATTATTAAAACTGGGTCCGACATTATGTCCCTTCTGACTGATGCAGTAGAAAGTACACAGCATCACCTGCGATAAAATAAAATAAAAACTGAACCAGATTATAATCGGACATCTCTACATAACTATTGCGTTTACAGGAAACACGGGCATACGGGCACAAGTTAAATGACACTACAAGGAAGCAATCAGCCAAACCCAAAATACGGGACATTCTGTAGGGTAAATGACCTGGTTTCTCAACAAATAAAGGGAATTATAAGGGGGGTGGGATACGAGGGGGCAATTATAGATGTAAAAACACTTACTAGACAAAACAGTCAAGTCAATAAATGTACCTTGTTTGGCTCCTTATTTGACCAACAATTTAAAAAAAAAAAAAAAGCAATGAAATGTGGCTATAGACTGTGCATTAGAGGAAAAAAGTCATCATCACAAGACAAAAATGTATAACTATGTGTGGCGACGAATGTTAACTGGACTTGCTATGATGATCATTTTACAAAATACGCATATGCTGAATCACTATATTATACCCCTGAACCAAATACAAAGTTATAGTCAATTATATCTGGGTTTTTTGGGTTTTTTTAAAGCTGGGTTTCCAAGCCTCACTTAACTCCCAGTCTTTAAAAGACAGCATGACGGTAGGACACACTGAGATTAAGGTTGATGCCGGGCTAAGCCCAATATCAATTAAGACCCATGCATATTAACTAGAAACAACAAAGTTTCCGAAACTATTAGTATGTCTCCTAGTGAGACTACTAGGTCTCAGTGGGCTTTACTTTGCTCACTATGAGGATTCTGTCGAAATAAAGAATAAGCCGAAGTAACAAAACAAAACCAACCCAGCCGGAGAAAAGTCCAGCACGGTGCACAACTAATACAGGTGGTGTGGGGTCAACACTCAAATGTTGTTGTTTTCGAACACATTTGGAACCTCCGAGTGTTCGACAGGCATGGCACGAAACGCTGACCTTGACACTGAAACAGAAGTGCCATCTTTTTTCCTCCCCCACTGAACCAGTCATTTCTTCCAACTACTAAGTTTGAGAGAAGGAGTGAGAAAAAGAAAAAAAGAGGAAAAGGAAGCTCATTTGGGAGGAGATGGATCCCAGTCCCCTTTGGCTCTCAAAATGAAGTTGGTAAAATTTCTGGCTATTGTATTTTTGAACGGTCAATAGCAACTTTGTTTCATGCTTTTCCCAGATGGGCGGACACGGCTTTCTTATTTGTTTGTTTTTTAGGTGTGTGTATATGTTTATAAACTGAAATACAATTCTAATACCATAAAATTCTCCTCTTAAATAGTATATTCTCGTGGTTGTACAACCATCACCGCCAGATAATTCCGGAACATTTTTATCACCCCAAAATTAAACCCTGTACCCTTTAGTAGTTACTCTCCATTCTCTCCTTTATCTTAGATCCTATGGCAAGTACCCACCAGTCTCTATGAATTTGCCTTGTCCTGGGCATTCCATATAAACGATATCATACAACATTCAGTCTTTCGTGTCTGGTTTCTCTCATGTAACTAAATGTTTTCAAGGTTCATAACATTACATCATGTATCAGTACTTCATTTCTTTTCAAGGCTGAATAATATTCCACTGTATAGAACTACTACATTTGTTATACATCCATCAGTTGATAGACATTTCCACTTTTTGATGGATTCGCTTTTTTTTTTATGGAGTTCCACTTTTTGGCTACTATGAATAATGCTGCTTTGAATGCTCATGTACAAGTTTTGTGTAGATGTATGTTTTCAATTCTCTTAGTTATAGACCAAGGAGTAGAATTGTTGGATACGACAGTAACTCTACATTTAACTTTTTGAGGACTGTTTTCCAAAGTAGCTGCACCACTTGACATACCTCTGCAGCAATGTACGAGGGTTCTAATCTCTCTACACCCACACCAACACTTATCGTTTTTCTTTTTGACTATGTATATTCCAGTCTGTGTGAAGTGATATCTCATTGTGGCTTTGATTGCATTTCCCTAAAGCCTAAGACATTTCTCATATGCTTATTGGCCCTCTGTATATCTTCTTTGAAGAAATTATTCAAATCTTTTGCCCATTTTTAATTGGGTTATTTGTCATTTAATCATCAAATTGTAACAGTTCTTTATATATTCTAGATACAAGTCCTTTATAAGATATGCTATTTACAAATATTTTCTCCTATTTTGTGTGTTGTCTTTTTACTTTCTTGAGAATGTCTTTTGAAGCGCAAGAGTTTTTAAGTTTTGATAATCTAATTTATTTTTTCTTTTGTTTCTTGTGCCTTATCCTATAAAGCCATCACCTAACCCAAGGTCACAAAGATTTGTGCCTTGTTTTCTTCTAAGAGTTTTACAACTTTCAGCTCTTACACTTGAGGCTTTGATCCACCGTGAGTTAATACTTTTATATGATACGAGGTAGCAGTCCTACTTCGTAGTTTTGCCAGCTTTCTTTTTGTGACCCTTTCAATGTTTATAAGACCTCAGCCCTCACATCACCTACATCAGTACAAGTCCGAGCTTCCGGGTAAAAGAAGCAGGTACGATTTTGAACAAAATGACACTACTTGGAATGCAGGCAGTACACAGGGCGGCGAGAAGAGAATAATTTCTGAAGCCAGACTCTATCTCGATTCTACTACTAACGAGCTGTATGGTTTTGAGTCAAGCGATTCTTTGTCTGTACTCAGATCCTCCTCATTTGAAATGAGGAGAGACAAAATAGCGTGTCTCCAGAGAGTTGTAAGAGTTAGATGAGTTAATACAGGCAAAGCACTCGAACAGCACACGGCCCATTGTAAGCACCCAGCTCACATTAGCTATTATTATCAGTACAGATCTGATTCATCCTATACGGCTATAGTTTCCAAAGAAACACAGAACTCAAAATAAGAGCAGAATAGAGACTGAAAGAATGATGTAGCCTCTGTGACGACATCAATCTCCCAGGTAGCATGCTCGCACCCCAGAGCCCCCAGCCGGGGACCGCTTGATGTTGACAGTCATCTCTGTCCTGTGTGCAACTCGCTCTGTTTAGTTTTCCACAGACTTGCAAGCTTAGCTAAGACAAATCTAAACAGGTGCCAAATTTCCATCTCACTCACACACACACACGCACACACACACACACACAATTTGGCTTGAATTTACTCAGAGCAATGTTCTACTCTTTTAGACTCAAAGCTGCTTTATTCTTTCTCTATAGCATTTTTGTTTCAGGTTGCTTTAATAACAGTACTAGAAATACTTTGTAAACTTCATCACAGGGCAGGATTCATTCTCTCAGTCTCGATTTTTTCAGGAATTTCATGCACATTTCATAAATTTCCATTAGTCCATGTAAACCCACATCATAAATGACCTCTTCCAAGTATTTTTTTTGGTTTTGGTTTTGGTTTTTGGTTTTGGGGGTTTTTGTTTGTTTGTTTGTTTTTGTTTTTGTTTTTTACCATCAATCCCTAATTATCTAGGTTTGGAGAAGTTTCCATTCTAAGGTGTTAGAAAGTTTCTGGAGCATTTTCCTTCCCATCCTCACAGCTATCCCATCAATTAGTATGTGTTTAACTAGTGCAAATTACTTTGAATATTAACCTATGCAAATATAATTAGACGGGAAACCTTTGGGGATCAAACTCCTTACTGGGTGATTACTGAGTTCTGACGCCGTTTTAACAGATGTCAGGATCTGTTCATCCCAAAGAATGTTATTCCCATTGTTACCTGAAAGTGAGCTACTCTGAGTCTAACAAAGCTGCTGTGGCTGAAAGGTTTCCGATTCCTCTTAAGAATTTCTTTCAGACTCTGTTGGTTATCTTTGTACAGACACACACTCCATATTTCCTACTTTAAAAAAAAAAAACAATAACAGGTTTATTCAACTTGCCCATTCGCCCAGTCCACCCTCAAGCGAGGACAGCACTTGCCCAGGTTCCAGTGTGCTCACTCGTTTCTCCCTGGACACCCCTCATGAGTCATTTTAGTTCAAACAGAGCCGCGTCTGTGGGCCCTGTTTTATCCCAGAGCCCAAGCTGAGAGCAAAGCAGCCTGAACTCCACCCTCAGAACATTCTTCACTCAAGAAAACGCATTTTCCTCTTCCAAACTGAATTCAAGAAGAATATGCTAGAGCGTCTTTAAGCAAATAAAAGAGAACCACTCAGTGAGGCGAGGCCACAGGGCCTCTGCCAACGGGGCAGCCCGTCCTCCCTTAACCTCCTTCTCTGGTGTTTCCCCATCCTATTTTCTCAAGGAGCTGTTGTAAGACCTAATTTATCCAGTCTCAGTAAAGCCACACCTAGTTATAGCCTCAGTGGAGACTGGAGAGAAAAAAAAAAAAAAAAAAAAAAGACCGCAATGATCCTTGACATAATAATATTTGACAAAAACGAGGCGTTGAGAAGTTCCTTCAAAGGCCAGGTGAGGCTACCTGCATTCAGCCTCATGCAGTCGCAGGAAATGATCCTGCAGAGCCAAGGTAACTAAACCACAAACAGCTTCTCCATTAAAGAAAAAGGAAGCGCTCCAACTGACGTATGGGACATACCTGTTAAGCTATTCACCTGGCCTGCAACACCCTGGCACAGCCCTCCCGCAAGCCAAGCAGACTTACTGATGGGTCTCCACAATAAGGCCTTCTGTGCAAGTAGGGTGGCCAACCATCCCGATTCGCCCAGGACTGTCCAGTTTCTGTCCTGACGGCACTGTGCTCTCAGAGGCCCCCCGACCACCATCAGCTCTCTGCGGCTGGCCTGCTCTTCCTCTTCCGCTTTACCCCAAACCAGCCAGGACAAGGGTGGAGGCTGAAAACTAACAGGTGACGAAGAATAGCGTGGCCAGTCTCTGAAGCGGAACTTCCTAGGTCTTAAAGAACTTCGACTGGTTAGATTTAATTTAACTCTCACAGAGAGAAAGCCCTTTCTTTATTCAAGTACCTTCGGTAGTTCAGCCAGAGAGTCCACGCCCTCACAGAAGCCACCAGACCATATTCTGGTTTGGGTCGTAAACTTTTTATTAGCTTACTGGATGTTTCCAAAAGCTTTGTCTTCGGATCGCCTGTGTTAGAATAACCTGGCGACATTGGTCAAACCGAGCTCTCTGGCCCATCCCACGCCTGCCTGATCAATTCATTAGCAGTAGAGTTCAGAAATCTCCATTTCTTAAGAAACCTCCAAAGGTGTCTGGTAAATACTAAAGTCTGAAAACTACTCTCCTGACTGCTGCGTCTTGCACGCCCTCACCTGCAGCCTCACCCAGTTACACACCAGGGCTCAGTGAGCATTCCAGAATCTGGAATCCTCAGGTGAAGCCAGAGGAGAAGGGGGGTGAATCTGACTAGGGGCATCCCCACCATGTTTTAGCCTTCTAAATCCCCTCCCTCCTCCCTAACCACCCATTGCACCTGACTGCTCGCCAAGGCCTGCCCTCTTCTGAGGGGTCAACCTCTTCCAAAATCACCTCCAATTTCTCCTCCCTCAACCATCTCATCTTTTATTCAAGAGTACACGGCAGCTTACTATGAAGAAAGCAATCTGGATGAAGTAATTCATACTCAGGGCAAAATGACCAATATAACATCTTCTCTTATGGAGGAGGAGGAGCTATTTACGACATCACTCCTCACATCATATGCCTCTCGGGAAGGGACTGCAGCACAGGCCCTGGGTGTGGGCAGACACGGCCTAATTCTGGCTCTACACCACCTATTGGTCATGTCGCTGTGGACGGCATATTAACCCCTTGCTCCTAAGACTGGAGATAATTCTGACACTTATTTCAGAAGGTTGTCAGAATTCACAAAACAATTGTTTTTCAAAGTATCTGGCATCTCATACTAAACGAAATATTATTAGCATTATAAAAGTATAAATATAGTAAATATCCATCCAAGTAACTTTGCTGTATTCAACCACACAAAACTATTTTGGTGTGTTCAGTCTTCATGCTTAACTGTTCATATAGCTTCGGTGTTCATTTATAACTCTAAAAATATAGGGAAAACACCGGTCATCATCAACCTGTTTTTGCCCCAGACAAGTAGAGATTTGCAGAATTAGTCTCATTGACCAAATGATCCTGTTCAGTGTCTCAGAACTCCACGGCTACTGCTGCTAATCTCCTCCTGGGTTTTCAGTCTTTAAAGTCCATTCAAGGTCATGGTCACTGAGGCTACTGCCTCTCTGGCCACCTTACCGAAGCGTCACTGAGCACGAGCAGAGGAGCTGAGCATGGTGTGGACACTGGGTCCTGGGATGTCTGCCAGCCAGCGGTCCGCTCCTCTCTGCCCGCCCCCTGCCCAGAGTAACGGTGACCACAGCCACAAAGGACAAGGTGGAAGCAGCCTCGAACTTGCTTCTTCACAGCGGAGAAACTGAGTCACTCTCACATTGTTGGAACGACCACCGCCACTCTCCCAGTTCACACTAACCAACTAGAAAATGTGTCCATTTTCTGCTGGGAATTTCCAAAACGAAGAAGACACGGCCGTATACAAGAAATGGCCACCTGAGGTAGAGAGCGTTGATGGCCTGTGGATTTCTACCAAGCTCTACATGTGGTAGCCCAGAGGGAATCCTGAGGGACTCGCCCAGGAAGCAGAGAGAAGTAACCTTTACAATAAGTGGGAGCGGCATCAGCTCTGCCTCCACCATGGTTACGGGGTGAAGAAATACATAGTAAATACTCGATCCGCCACTTATAGCAAAACCAAGAGAGGGGTCATGGATCAACCAGATGTGGTGAGGCAGACCAGGGGCAATGCGTGCTGATAAAAACACAAGCATGTCAGGTTAGAGAAAGAGAGAGAAGAATGATGAGACAGAATAACTTACAGGCACTGTAAGTAACCACAATGAAATTAAATTATCAAAAGTAAACAGTATACCACTATCCATGACTTCATAATATTCTTATATAGGCTCTATTCCTATTTGATTCTATATGTTCAATTGTGATTAAGCCGTCAAATCTGATCAAAAGCAATTTAATAACACAACTCAAAAGAGAGCACACTTGTCTTCTCTAGTTACGATTCGTGCACACAGCTCATAGATGTTAAGAACAGTGGTCGGCCTAGGAATTTTCATAATCAGGTTACACAGCACTGGTGGAACTATTTCTAGGAATCCAAGCCAAGCTCTAAAGGCTATAATTCAAGGTAATATGAAATAATTAGAGAAAGACATTTTCATTAGCATGAAGTTTTTTAAACTTGTGGCCAAAGATTTGAAAGGAAACGCAAAATCTAATCAGATAGAATAAAACGTCTATATAATGCTGCCAAGAGCTAAAGACATGCAGAACATAATCAAGCAGTAAAGGAAATTAGTTGCAAGTCGGATGAGATTGCAGATGGATGTCTACCCAAATCAGATGCGGGAAAGGTATAAATGACATCAACCCAGCAGACCAAGGTTGAAAATCCATCACATCTGAAGGGTGTGGACTGCTACTGTTGTCATAGCAACAGGTCGCAGCCTCCTGTTGTCATAGTGATTATAAAATAGACTTGCTGGCAATTCAGAAAGTCCCTGGACATATACTTCCTCAATCCCGAAACTCTGCCAGATAAATAACTTATGGTGGCCCAGTTACCTTAACCATTAGCATGGCCACCTCAGCCTACCTCACATCATAGATCTTTTTCCAATAATGAGCATGTGTCTTGATAACCCTGGGAAGATTTGGAATTAAATAGAGACACTGAAGTAAATACGAGCAATAGTATTAATAGTTCTGTGTTAAGTTCAGAATAATCTTTGTAGGCCAGGTATTAAACTATATGGAATGCTTAAGAATCTGACATCTTTGGGACTGAGGCAAATTATAACGAATTTTAGACTTGTGACTGAGTAAAAGGTAAAAATACAAGTAAATTTTCAAATGGTTTTAGAAGGTTTAAGAGAATGAGAAATCCACAATATTCATAAGTTTAATTTTTAACTTTACGAGGATTATTTAAGAGCCTAAAGTGTTGTTTGCTAAGGTTTACTTTAGTAGGCATTTAAAGTGATTAAAGAGAAAACTGGCTATATTAATTTACAAATGCACTGTTAAGCGTTTAAGGAAATATAATTCAGTCATAAACTAAATCGATTAATGGGAATTTAGTCTGTTCATCTTGAACTTATTGACCTTTATTAAAACAAACACCCAAAATGTATTTGTTCTTATTTTATACATTACTTGCTAGATTTATACATAGAATAACAATATATTTTATATAAAATAAAGGCAAAAGTAAAAATAAATGTAGTTTTCAATAAATCAATATTAATTAAATAGTAACATTCAGTTAAAACTAATATAATTTCTTTTGCAATCATAATCTTTTATTATGGTGACACTAGTTAACGAAATAGTTTAGTCCTGCCAAAAATGCATAACCAGAATCTGATCATGAGGCAAAATCAAACGAATATAAAATAAAGAGCAGTTTACCAAAAAACAAACAAACAAACAAAAAACACCTGATCTATTCTCCTCAAAAATGTCACTGTTACAAAACAAAGAACATCGCACAATTTTCAAAATTGGGAAATTAATATTGATACTATAGTACTATCTAATCTACAGACCTCATGCAGATTTTACTTGTGGTATTTACATGTAAGAGAATCCTTTATTTTTAGGAAAAAAAAACAGTTAAGCTTTTAAGGACAAAGAGACATCATGTCTGCACTTATCTCAATGGTTAGGAAAAAAATAGAAAGACAAAATGTATTAAATGTCGTCACTTGGAGAATGTGGGTGAAAGTTATGCAGAGAAAGGATTATTTAAAGTATGTTAAGCTTTCCTCTTCTTAGAACCCAAAGTCAATTACATCCTTTTGGATGAGGGCTCTGATATTGAGGGCTCTGATATCAAGAATGTGGTCATCCTACAGCAAATTCCTGCCCCAAGGTTTAACCCAACAGGGTTGCTGGGGTTCAGGATTATTAGCCCTACCCAGTACACCCCCTTCAGCAGAATTCCTCTTCTTGAAAATCTCCCTCTTGACCTAATAGCAAATGCTTCTAGGTAGAAGGCACAGGTCCCACCTTGGTATACATATTTCAACCTCAGCCAGACCAAGACTAAAGAGTTTGTAATGGGACAAAAGGCCTTATTCAGTGGGGAAACGTGAACGAACAGCAATTCTCCTAGCATCCTCCTTGGTAATGTAACCCATCATTCATAAGCATGCTCTATGGGTGGTATTCCCGATACACAGATACCTGACTTCAAATGTGCCTGGCCCTCCTCTAAGACCATGCCCAGACAGACCAGCCCAACACAGCTTCAGCCTGAGTTGTACCGGGCCCATCTATCAGCATGACCTGAGCCGCCCTGTGCTCTGTACCTCACAGACTCTGGCTTGCCCTATTCGGAGGGCCCTCTACGTGACACCACCACAGTGGTTCATGGCTGCCTTCCCTCTCTCCCCATGGCAAAACTACCGACCCAGGGTTCAGGACAAAACGGGAGAAAATGAGAGTCAAGAGCAGCCTGTGAAACAGAGGCTAGCGCGGACAAAGGAATATTCTAACAGGGCCAATTTTTTAAAATCAAAACAAACACCTAAAGGTGTCCCCTGCTTTACATTGTTTAAAGTCATGGGAGAATTTTTTACCAAAAATATTTCTAATACTCCATGTCTGAAACTGGGAGACAAACTATATAACACTTCAGTGCTCACACACCGGTGAATTTGAGACTAAGGATGTGTGCGCGCATGTGGGCGTATGTGTGCGTATGTGTGATTGAAGCATAGAAATATACAATTGCCTTAACCTTTTATTAATTCAACAAGTGCTGACCAAGCACATGTTACATGCATAACAAAAGCTGGGAAAGGAGAGGCTTCCCAAAACATGCAGACAGGGAGGTTAACACCCAAACATTAGAAGTGCTTTATTAAAAGCAGTTGACCCTTGAACAACACAGCTTTGAACTGTGTGGGCCACTTATACAAAAATTTTTTCAATAAATACTGCAAATGTATTTCCTCTTCTTTATGATTGTCTTAGTAACATTTTCTGTGACTTAACTTTATTGCAAAAGTACAGTATATAATACACATAACATAGAAAACACGTCAATTGATTGGTTATGTTATCGGTAAGGCTCCCAGGCAACAGTAGACTATTTTGGGTGAGTCAAAATGTATATGAGGATTTTTCAACTGTGCAGGGATCAGCACCTCTGACCTCCAAGTTGTCCAATGGTCAACTGTACTTAGCATAACCGTGCAATGAAATAAGGAGGGCCAGTCTTGTTTTCAAAGTAGGAAATCTGGAGGAAAAGGCAGGAAAAACTAGACAAATATCAGAAAGATGTTAAATGACACAGCCAGATATAAAACGAAGAGCCCTCAATATATCTGTAATAACTGGATAATCTTTTACGCAAAGCACTCCAGTTACAGATCTTAGATTCCCTATCTGTTCAATAAGCAAATTGACCAGATGGCCCCTAAGGTTGCTTCTAGACCTAAAAAACAAAAAAGTCTAGAATTTCTATCCTAGGACTTAGCTCTATTATGCATACATGGCAAGCCAGATCAGGAAAAGAAGAGAAACAGCCTGAAATAAGGCCATTTCGGAAAAACTTTACATCTAGTTTACTCTCTTACACAGAAAAAGAAACGGTAATTATTCAATCAGAAAAAAAAGGGTTATGATTATTCAAATGAGGCACTGCAGAAAACTCAAATAAGGAGAGGATCTTTGTTCTGTTTCTCTTGCGATTACTAAGAATAGTAACACTCTCTGGTGTCTGCAGTGCAGAGGCAGCTCAAGCAGTATTTGTGCCCTTGGAAGGAGGAGAGGTGGAACCTACAGGGGCTGTCACTCTTGCCTTTGTATCCGCCCCCTAAGGAACAAAGACACCGTCATCGGCCCTCGGTTCCCCACTTACCTTCACCTTTTCCCAGGACCAGGTAATTCCTGCGGGCTGAGTCCAAAGGGCCAGTAGCACCTGAAGCACCTGTGCTCAACCCCATCTCCCTCCTGTGACCCCGTGGCCTCGCTCACGCTGCTTCTAGCCATCCAACTGCCCCCCTGAGGCGACCCACCCTCCCTGGCTTCCTGAACCTCCCGACTGCTCAAATGAAAGCAGACTGGGCTGGGAGGCGCCTGGGTCTAACCCAAGTCCCTCATTAACTGGCTGTGTGACCTATAACTAGCTATTTAACTCCATGAGCCTCTTACCTCCCCTGTAAAATAAGGTTAACACGACCTATCATCTAAATGGAAAAGTACATAAAGTCGAATATGTTTTAAATAGGTAAAATGCCCTTCGAATTAATAAGAAAAAAAGATATAACTCACAGTAGATAAAGAGGTTGCTAAAAAGGCTAATCACAGAAGAAGTAATAGTAGCCAATAAGGATTAAAAGACGATCATTAATTTGCATATTGGTGTAGCCACTATGGAAAACAGTATGGAGGTTCCTCAAAAAAAATAAAACTAGAACTACAATACGACCCAGCAATTCTACTTCTGGGAATTTATCCAGAGAAATCCAAAACACTAATTCGAAAAGACAAATGCACCCCTATGTTCACTGCAGCATTATTTACAATAGTCAAAATATGGAAGCAACTTTAGTGTCCATCAGTAGATGACTAGATGAAGAAGATGTGGTACGTATACACAACGGAGTATTACTCAGCTATAACACAGAATGAAATCTTGCCATTTCTGACAACATGGATGGCCATATGTGTATTATGCTGAGTTAAATAAGTCAGAGAGAGTAAGACAAATACAGTCTGATTCCACGTACATGTGGAACCCAAAGAACGAAACAAACGCAACAGAAACAGACTCACAGGCACAGAGAACAAACTGGTGTTTGCCAGACGGAAGGGTAGTTGGGGGCCTGGGTGAGAAAGCGGAAGGGATTGAGAGGTGCACATCGGTAGTTACGAACCAGCCACGGGGGTGCGAAGCACAGCACAGTCAATAACATTGTCATAGCCACATACGGTGTCAGGTGGATACTGGACTTACCGGGGGGTCACGTCATACAATATTGAAACTAATACAATATTGTACGTCAGCAGTCATTGAAAAACAATTTTAAAAAAAATAAAGATCATCACGAACAAGTCAAGGAATAGAAAAGCACACAATTGGATACCGTGCTTCATCCAACAGGGTAGTCAAATTTAAGAGAGTGTATTCCAAGACCGTGGGAAGATGGGTGTTCTCATACATGGCTGGGCGGTGGGCAGTGGGTTGTTAATGCCTCTGAGGGAGGAATCTGGTTCTATCCAACAAAACGTTAAACGTGCGTAGTTTCGATCTGGCAAAATCTCCTGGAATACTCTCCTGGAGAAATATTCTGACACGTGCCGAAAATATAAAGATGTTCAATACGGCACTGTTTACTTCAATGTCCATTAGTTGCGGGATAGTTAAATGTCGTATGGAATGCCCGTGTGATGGAATATTAAGCTTCCATTCAAAAGGATGAGTATTTGTCCCGACACGGAATATAGGATGAATCTAGAACGGCGCCTGGGACGCAGGAGCCACTCGGTGAATATCTGTAGAATAAATGAATGCACACGTATCTTTTCGCAGTACTTTTACATATTCTATCTCATTTACTTCTTACAACAAGCAGATATCCTCGTCCCCAGTGTAAGGATGAAGAAATTAAAGCTCGAGTGGTTATGACTTGCCCGAGATCATAAACCTAAAGTTTATAGGACCAAAACACAACCAGACCCCTCAGTTAGCGCTCTGGTGGCTGACACCCACTCTGCCCGCGGCGGGGGGCGGGGGGGGGGGGCAACCTGTCAGCAAAGCGGGAGTGCCAAGTTTGCAGACAGCTGGTGGGTCACTCAGCAGGTGCTCATTGCCTGGGACAGAGAGAGTCTTCTTTTACCAGCAAAGCCTTCCATGAGGTGAGGCTTGGTTCGCTGGACCTCTACTTGGGCCCACCGGGCATCTAATGACAGGTCTGAAAGGAGTCCATTCAACGACGGGTCATTATGGAAACCCTACACCCTTCCTCTCCCCCATGTCTTTGGAAAGAAAGGAGCCAGGCATGATGAATAGGGGAAAATTCATCTGAGCCTTCCTTTACAAATAACCGAAAGAAGGACACTGTACATTGTTGGAGTACAGAACATGCCCGCATCGCTGCCCAATCTAGGTCCGTCACAGCAGCAAAAGACGACGACTTCACATGGAGCTCGCTCTGATGTGTCCTTGCGCATGTGTCTGACCGCACGAGTCCTGTTACCACGTGGCCGAGCCTGTGGCGCCAGCGACAGGTACTCTCCTGTTCACGCCAGGAATACGCATGTCAGACGCCAGAGAAAAAAATATTAACTGATTTGTGTAAACACACACACACACATACATTTGTCCCAGAGACGCTCAGGAATGGCCAATGTATTCAGAAATTTCAGACGCTGTGCTCTCACTAAAATAGGGTCTTCCACTTTTATTCATCCTACTCTCCTATTATCAGAAAATGGTGCTGAATTTGGGCGCTGTTACCTTGGAACTTTCATCTTAATTACAGATGCTCTTGGTTACCGTTGCTTGGTAACAAACACATTTGAAATAGATTTGTTGACTTATTATGAGATGCTCTGGAAAGACCTGAAAGTAAAATTCACGGATGGAAAAATAGCAATGGGATGGTAAAGTAAAAATATTTTTTAACGGATCACTTACTCGCAAAATTAAGATATTACCAGATGCCAAAGATGTTACCGAATGCCTACAGTAGTTACATATAATTTGTGCTACTTTCTTACTGATCTCTTGTTTTCTGAACCACCTCAGATGCAGTAATCTGATTAAAAGGCTACCGAAGCTCTGTGAGATGGCCCTTGGACTCTAGTCGAAGCATCAGACACACAAAAGCTTTGGCTGCTGGATTTCCACAGACCTGACATAGCATCCGTGGCAGAGTTTGAACACCACTTCTCTTCAAGAGTTCAGGAAGCAGCTGAGCCCTCCCTTCCATTTTCAAGTCAGAAGGGGAAAAAAAGCAAGGGACACTCTCCCTCGATCTTTCCAAGAATATTTCGTTAGCACCCGTTAATAAAAACTGTGATAAAAAAGTGGAAATGGAAATGCATTGTAGGACTACATGCTATAGTCATCTCTCCTGAAGCAAAATCCCACAGGCTCCTCACTGAGCACGTGACCTCCTCCTGCCTCCGACGAGACCTCAGCATCCTCCCAGGCGCCGCTCCGCTCTTATCACCACCACAGAAGGGGTCCTCCCTGGCAGAGTAAACCCCCACCCCCATTCCCTTGGATCTTTCTGGTATTCCCCTCTGCCCGTGCTTCTGTCCTGGTCTTTTTAATTCCTTTTTTTTTTGACAAACTCCTCCAAAGAGAAGTCTCCACTCTTTCTCACGTCCCACTCATCCTCAACCCACAGCCATCTGACTTTACCTCGTGATTTCCTCTTCTAGTCCCTATTTCTGTTGATTCTAGAAAAGCTTCGATTAAGAGTAGTGTGACTGTCAGAACTCTGTTTTCCCGGTGCGTCTGTCTTTGCATTTGCAAACACACTGCCAGATGTTAAACCACTGGATCCACCAGCCCACTCCCCCTGGCGCTTCTCTCAGCTCTGGCGTGGACTGTCGCTTTTAGCCTCGTAACCTACCAACCAGTCTCCTCGTCTGCTTGAAGGCACCCCACGCTGCCAAAATTCTCTTCCAAAAACACTTCGCAAGCGGAAGATCTCCCGCCTCTGCTCAAAATCCATCTTGGCAACTCCATGGCCGCCGCCGTCTTCCTTCCCAGTTTTCTCTACCACCTAAGTCCACCCCACTCTCGCCCGTCTGCCCAGGGAGCCTTTCACCACAGCCCAAGGCCACACCCCTGCGAGGAGGAGAGCGAGCTTTCCCTGACGGAGGGATGAGAATGCCCGCTCCGTGGGCACCGGACCGGGACGTTCTCTCTGGTTTCCCGGCACATCTCAGGTGGCTGCCCCACTCCACCTCTGCAGGCATTTGAACTTAAGGCTGTGGACCTAGGTCTCCGGACCAGCCTTCCTGCGGCCACCCAAACTCAATTCATTCGTGGATTCCTTCATCGAACAAGTATTCATCAAGCGCAAAAACGCTTCAAAGTGCCAGGCGCTGTTTGTAGGCAGTGGTGACGCATTGTTAACAAAAAACAATAACGAAACTCTCTCTAATCTCGTGAAGTTCGTAGAATAAGGAATCGTTCAAACGCAGTAACCATAAGTACTATGAAAAAGCACTGTATACAGCTGTGAGTTTACGACAGAGAGAACTAGCCATATCAGAGATGCATCCTGTTGAGAGGTGAGAGCAAAAAAAAAGGAAAAGGCATCGCCTAGGCTGGGTTACATGATGGTGGGGGCAGGGGGGGGTGCGGATGAGAAAGGTGGTACTTCCGGAAGAGGAAGACATGCAAAGGTCCTGTACACTCACCGTTGGGGAACCTCCCCTCTGAGTTACGTTTCTTGTTTACCATGTCATATTGACTTCCAAACTAGACAAAGACTCCCATTGTAAAACTCGGAGCAATCATTGTTTTTGAAAAGACTCGGGCTGACACACACAGGGCCTAGGTTTTCAAACACACACTTACAAAAATATTTATCTATGTCTCGAGACCCTAGTTGATTCGCAGCTTGCGTCTTTTTTAAACTGAGGATGTAAAGCCGAGTGCTGTAAGCACTCGCTTCTCATCAACTTTCTGACAAATTCCACTCGGAACAGCTGCTACCATAAAAGTTAATTTGCCACTTCCCCAAAAAAAAGTCGCTTCGATGTAAAATAACTTTGCCTTCTTGCTAATACTTTACAGCTAATTAGAACTGAAATGACGGACCGAGAGCCCCCCACGCTTGGCTCCAAGCACAGATCCGCACGACCACAGCCTGGGGAAGGGTGGGGGGGGGCACTAACTCATGAGCGTTGGGGAGCACACGACACGTCTCCACACATTGGCACTGCCAGCGATCGGAACTGGCGGGGATGTTTGGCAAGTGGAAAAATGAGACGCGAAAACTCCACGACAATTATCTATGCAAATCAGTTTCCGTGTTTCGAAAGTTCCAGACACAGAGTCGTCCTGCGCTCCTAACTTTGCAGTACCCATCATTTGTACGCCTTTTGCACAAAAATCGCAACCGAAGCCAACGGACCGGCAAATCACGTCATGGCCTGTGTTGTTGTTAGCCCGCGAAATGAAAACTTTCGTTACATGTTTTCCCTAGGTGCCTTAACTGGACAAGAAAATTAACAGGGAGCGGCCTCACGCCAACCTCCGGCCACAGCACGCGGTTCCGTTGCCGACGCTCGTTCTCACCAAGTGGGCACTCTACGTTCACGAGAGAGGTGACAGGCCTGCTTCCTCGGCCAAGCCACGGAAGAGCGGTGGCCGCCCACCAGAAATACGCGGTGCGTTAGGGCGACGCCCTCAGCCCTGCTCCTCGCGGGAGGGCAGGACAGGGGAGGATGGCACGGGGGAAGGCAAGGAAAGGAAGGAGGTCGTCTGTCAAGAAACCCACAGGACTCCATCGTTCCACAGGATTTTCCCCAAGTTCCCTGTAAAGCAATCCAGGTCTAGACTCCGTCCAGGGAATAAAAGCTCTGTTTTTGCCCATAAAACCACTCGCGCGATGTAGCCGCCCTGCTGACGTCCGCCGCTGTACTTAGTCACTGACGATGACAGGAACCCCGAGGGCTGGCCCTCTCCTCTCCTCGGACCCTCGGGTCCTAGCGACTCCCTGGGGACAAACTCCCTCAGGACTTGGCCTCATGAGAACGCTGGGTTCAGTTTTTTGTATTAAATACTCTTACTTACAGTAAAGGTGATATCAGTACACCCAAGATGTGACTGTCCTTGGCATATGCACATAAAAACGCTCTTTTTGGGGAGGCGTGAGGAGCTGGGGTGCCAGGGCCCTATTAGTACATTATCTTCACACCAGCCAGAGAGATCCTGTTAAAAACCTGGGTCACCTGTCATGTCACTCCTTCGCTCAGCACGCCCAGTGTCCCCCTCCCCACTGAGTCACTCCTACTCCACGGCCGCTATACCGGTGCACAGGCCCTGCATGACCCCCCGGCCCGGCCATCCTGCCCTCCTCCCCAGCCCTATTAGCTGGCTGCCCTCCGGCTCATCGACTGCTGTCCCTTCCTGCGCTCCCTGCAGACTCCCTGACTGACCGGCTCTCCCACAAGCTCCGAGGCCCCTGCACGTCCTTTCTCTTCCCTCAGTCTCGCTCTCCACAGGGCTCACGCCATCGCCTCCCCCAGTTTTTGTTCAAACATAAACACTAGATTTCCCTGACCAACTTATTCTAAATTGCAAGCGACCCTCCAATCCCCTCGCCCGACCCACCGACACTCCATCTCCCTTCCCTGCCGATTTTTCTCCATAGTACTTATTGTTTATTGTTGTGTGTGTTATCCGCTTCTTTCCTAAAGAAACTTCCCTAAAACAGAGTCCCATGAGAGCAGGGACTTTCATCTGCTTCGCTCACTGCCGTATTCCCAAGTACTTCAGACAGCGCCTGACTCAGGTAAATGTCCAATCGATATTCGTTAAGTGAATGAATTCCATCCTGGATTGAGTAAACGAGGAAGTGACTGAATTCCCACCATCGAGAAATGGGACAGAGGAGGCGAGCTCAACTGGGCAGGACAGGTGTGTAAGCAGAGTCCGGCCCAATTTTACTTCCACGCCGGTCAGCTTCCAAGGAGCCTGAGATGAAAAGACAATACGATCCAGGTGGATTTTCATCTCACGTTCATGTTCTCCGTCTGGCCGTCCCTCCACCCCCGATGCCGAGCTTCTGGTTATGAACTAACTTCTGCGTCTGACTCCAGAGAAATATTTTTTACAAACATTATCCTCGAGAATGCCCTTGGCATCCAATGAGCATCCACCTGCCACCATTCTCAATGTCACGACATGGGCCACGCCTCATGTCACAGGCCACACGGACAGAGGTATCTACCTTCGACAAATACCCAACATTAATCTAGAACAGAACAAGCCAAAAAGAAAAAGAAAAGCATACCATTTCATCCAAACATTTAACTAGCCTGGCCAAGTATAGATCAGGTGACATACTGGGTTCCAGACACACACTCCACCCTGAATTCATGAACCTCAGGACAGTAATTCAACTTTCTGTTTTGGAGAGGAGAAGGGAGGGAGGCAGGCGTCAAGTTCTAGTCCGAGAATCCAACAACCACAAAGCTTTTCCTATTCTGCTACAGTGAAAAGTGACTTTGGAAAAAAATACTCTGTATCCATTTCCTTCTTTGTAGCAATATGAATGACAGAATAACCGAACAGGAAAGCAATATCCCCTTATGTACTGAGAACTGAAGTCTTGGTCTCCTAGGTCTGAACCTCTCTCTTCAGCCTTTGTGGATTTTCTCCAGCCGAGAATCCCAGCTCTCCAGTCTCCTAGTCCCAATTTGTTTACCCAAAACCGTACATCTTCTAGCTTACAAACTTGCAATGATAATGGCTCAGATACTTGATACACATTGTCTCACGTAACAACTCCAGGGGTAAATGCCATTATTATCCTTATTTTACAGATAACGGAGGATGGACAGATGAAGTGACTTTCCAATCGAGTCCAGAGCTCAAACTGAAATGTCTGACTTCAAAACTTGGGCTCTTAATGACCCCACTATATGGTAAGGTGTCAAAGACTGATGTATCACCAATTAACTTCTTGAAATAAAAGCATATACAGGAAAAAAAATGTAAGTCTTTACCACATTAAAGCAAGATGAAGGACCGTGTTTATGTTTGTTAGGTGGTGCATAATGTAATGAGGACACATGAAATAAAAAAGTTAAATAGAAAATTCATAATGAGCATATATATACGTTTTTCAGAAATACTTCACCTTCTTCAGTGTTCTTGAGAAATGTTTACTAAAAATTAACCTAATGATGAAAAGACCAATTACCCAGTTCAGAAGAGAACACTTTATATTATTAATACTACACAGAAAATAAATATTCTTTAAAGCAAAAACTAAAGTCAAATTTAGAAAGTGAGCCACAACAGAAATGCGCTATAACATTAAATCTTCCTGTCTGTTGCGCTCATGGGCCTCCACAGCCTGTTTATTTAGAAACTCACAATAAGAAAGAGTATGAAAAAAAAAGCAGCACGATTCTCAATATTTTTCAAAATGCTAAAGAAACAATGTGCATTTTCGACAACATCATAAAATAAATCTTCACAGCTAAGGGTCACTTTAATATGTTTACCATGAGGAATTTTTTTTTAATTGAAGTTTAAAGCTAATTCAGAAAAAAAAAAAAAAAAGAATGTCCTCTCAAACTCTCATTCAAAATCTAAATCTTACAGAAAATCTAAAATAACTTGCAGATGCATTCCGATTTGAAAAATCTACAAGAGCAGTTTTGAAATCTCGAGTCCTGTGCGTATAAAGTTTAATACTTCCACTTTAAAACACACGCTCAAACCCCACCGCATTGCTAAGGCTCAACGAATGGCTGCATTTGAAAAGAAGGCCAGAACAGGTGGATGGGTAGATCATTGCCCAGTTCTAGAAAGAGGAAAACAGACTACGCAAGGGACACCTTGGAAAAGCTGCGTCAGGTGTTCGCTGATGCTCCCATTTCTAGGGGGCCATGCCCTGTGCTTTGTTTTAAATACTCATTCTATCCCACAGTCAATCCGTCTGCAGCAACTAATGCTCACTGCATGATGGGTACAGAGCTGCAGTGGGTCCCTGGCCACCTGCCTTTGCGGCCTCTCAAAAGCCACATGGGTAACTACATTACAGCCTCAGGGGGGCCCAGAAATCCTCCTGGAAATAAAGGTTTTTCGAAAAGTTAAAATGCCCATCATACCACAAGACCGACTTTCACAAGTTGTTAAAACAGAAAGAACCTGCAGAAACTAAAGGAAAAAAATTCTAGAGGCATTTATTCACTTGGGGGCAGAGGAATTAGAGTCGTATAATTGGAGAGAAGTAGCCTTGTCCTTTTTTCAAAACCCCCAAGAGCTGCCCATTTGGCATCCCGTCTGTCGATGGGTGCAACATGCCCAAAGAGTGACCAAAAAATTAATTCCAGATGGAAACATCAACAGGACTTGGGAGGCCTTGAAAGTTAAGATGTGATTACGGGAAGGAAGGAAGAGAAGTGGGTTCGGGGTTTGTTTTCAAAGTCAGGGGCTGAGGCTGGAGGCGGAAGGCGGTTTTTCCGAAATACACATGAACTCGGTGGGTGGATAACACTATCTGGTGACAAAGTTTACCTGGGAGAACAGCCTAACCAGGCAGCCTGTCTACAAAAAACAAACCAGGACCAACACGAGCCTGTCACAGTGTCCTCCTGAGCTGTGTGCATGTACACATTCCCATGGGAGCCCCGAACTTACCTATAAACACCAAGGTGAAAAAAGATAATCTTCTCAACTACCTCTTGAAACACAGCTAAAACTCTTCGTTGCTTAATAAATTAATAAAAGAAGTTTTAAGAAAGTGAAGCTATCTGAGAAAGTTTTATCATAAAATTAGTCATTAAATTCCGAAATTGAAACATAAACCCTAAACTGTGGAAGTAGTATGATTATAAACCTCCGTGCCAGAATTTCTTAGTTAAACTAGAAGCTGGGTCATAGTCATGAGATTCCTCGTCCCTCTTTTCAAAATAAAGTGATAAGAACTGTGTCATTTTCTATGAAATCTTAAACCCTATTTCTTCTGGCCTATTCCATTTGAAACTGAAATTCTCTTCCCCATAAATATTTTAATGTTATTCTCCTGTGAGCAGAAACGATCCATCAGCGAACAATTTCATAACCGTTTCACAAGCTTACAATGCACAGAATGCCACAAAGCAAAGGGCCTGAGTGGAAGAGAAGAAGGTTCCTGCACTTTGAAAATAAAAGTGAAGCCTTGAGAATACACCGTCAAACGAAGAAACAGATACTGCAGTCAACATGTAATTAATTCAAATGCAGAGTAAACCAGCTGCCCGTGAGGGAGGGAAAGAGGGAACAGGCTCACCATCAATTCCATTCATGAAAATTAACACTGTCAAATACCTTTCTAAAAAAAAAAAAAAAAATCAAAGTTCATTGTGTATGTTTCTTTTCCCTATACCATCCAAAATTAGGGCTAATTTTGCTTTGCTTGACTATTATTAGTGACTCTGTTATGGGCTAAATTGTGTCCCCCTACAAAAAGGTATGTTGAAGTCCTAACCACAGTCCCTCGGAATGTGACCTTATGTGGAGAAGGGGTCTTTATAGAGGGAATCAAGTTTAACTGACATCATTAGGGTGGGCCCTAAACCAGCATGACCTGTCCAGAAAGAAAAGAAGAGGGAGGGAGGGACGGAGGGAAGGAGGGAGAGAGAGAGAGAGAGAGAGAGAGAGAGAGAGAGAGAGAGAGACAGAAGAAAGAGAGAGAGAGAGAGAGAGAAGGAAGGAAGGAAGGAAGGAAGGAAGGAAGGAAGGAAGGAAGGAAGGAAGGAAGGAAGGAAGGAAGGAAGGAAAGGAAGAGAAAAGAGAGAGAGAGAGAGAAAGACAATGCGGTCACAGAGAGACGTGCAGAGGGAAGATGACGTGAAGAGACTCCGGGAGAAGGTGGCCCACTACAAGCCGTGGAGAGAGACCCAGAACGGATCCATCCCTCAGAGCTCCGAGAGGAAACCAAACCCACGGACACCTTGGTTCTGGCCTCTGGCCCCGAGAACTGTGAGACAATCAACTTGCACTGTCTAAGCCACCTTCTGTGGTACTTCGCACGACAGGGCAAGCAAACTAGGGCAGAAGCTACAAGGACTTTTTGTTTTGAAGTCCCCACAAAACATCTCGGTACTTATCCACAGAAGAATTTTGCCAGGAATTAATGTCAAATTTATTAGGCTGTAATTTCAACAATCTGTCTCTCCTCCCCTTTCTAAAATTTGAAATATTTTTCCATCTCGAACTCAAAACTCTCAAAGCTTTCTTTTGCACATAATTTCTCAAAGAAGAGGCAATAATGAGTGTAACTAATACTTAACACGGTATCGATTCTGTGTCAACTGTGTACATAAAGTGTCTGATTTATTCCTTACTGTAACCGGAAGAGATAGTATGTACTCTTTTTATCATCGGGTGAAACACAGCCTCCTCATTTTGCAGATGGGATAACTGACTATGTCACCATTTTACAGATGAGAGAACCGAGGCACAGGGAGGTGAAGCAACCAACCCAGCCGGGCACCTGAGTCCATCCTCTTACCTGTCCCACCACCTCTCTTCTCGTCCTTAATGGCTGTGGCTCCACGGTTTCAGTACCAGGACGACACAGACTGGGTGTCCTCAGGCCCCTGAGATGCCATTCGGCTGGACCTAGAGACCTGAACTCCTGCGTCCATGAAGAATGGCTTGATGTCTTCCTACTATTCATTCTCCTTACCTTTAATGTCTGAATAATGTTCGTGGATCTTTTCTAGTTTTAAATATCTTCTTCTTGATTGAAAGGATTAAAGTTAAATAGGAATTGAATAATTCTATTTTTTTCCTTTGTCATCTTGTATTATCATAGTATCTCTCCGAAACCATTGTTCATCTTTTTTCTCTTTTCTTTGCCTTTCGAATTTTTCACAAGCCATTGCTCACACCGGCCATTAGCTTTCCTGATCCCATTCTTACTGTTTGTGCATTTCTGAATTCTCAGTTTGCCACCTTTGAAACCGTGTGTTGTGCTAATCAGAGCTTGGAATGCTCCATGGGATGCCCTACGTGGCGGTTTTGGGTTTTGGGTTTTGGTCTTTGTTTTAGAAAGTATTGCCCTTTTAATTACACATTTCACTCAGAACTTTGCCAAACTCTTCTATCTTACCGAGGCGTCTTTCTTATTAGTCCTTCTTTTGTCTGTTCGGTAAGTCTTTATTAAAGGCCAACTGTGACAGGGGGGGTTCTAGTCGCCAGGTACACAGGGAGCATCAAGCTCCACGTGGCTCCCGCCTCCCAGACTTGCTCATGACCGAGGGCTCCCCGAACACGCACGACCCCTCGCACTTCTCACACGCTCTTTTTTCTGTTCCATTGAATTTACTGAGGTAGCATTGGTTAATAACAGAATTTAAGTTTCGGGTGTACAACTCTATAACACGTCATCCGTATATGGCATCGTGTGCTCACCACCCAAAGTCCAGTCTCCTTCCGTCACCATAGATTTGACCCCTTTGACTCTCTTCAGCCTCCCCACGACTTCTCCCCACTTCTGGTAACCACCATCCTATTGTCTGTGTCTACGAGTTTCTTCGTTTGTTGCTTTCTGTTTTATATCCAACATCCCTCTTCCGGGTATCTACATGGAAATTTTAAAAACATTTATTTATAAAGATGACTGTACCCCTGTGTTCACTACAACATGATGCGCGGTAGCTAAGACATGGAAACAGCCGGTCTTTCGACGGATGATGGGCTAAAGAAGCTGTGGTACAGACATGCAATGGAATATTATCCAGCCATAGGAAAGGATGAAATACTGCCATTTGTGACAACATGGATGGATCTTGAGAGTGTCTCGCCAAGTGAAGTAAGCATCATACGCTCTTAACAGACTTTCCTGAAGTCGGGGGTTTACTCCTTCTATCACTCTGATGAACTTCAAGAGAACGGAGACCACTTCTTCCAAAGTTTCCACAACTACTAATCACCAACCAGTTCTTCCTTATTTTCCCCCATTAAGCCTGACGCGGCTCAAAAACAGTGAAACTATAAACAAAAGCAAAGCAAAAAAACAAAAACAAAAACAAAACAAACAAACAAACAAAAAAAAAACTGATAGCCCCTTTTAAACTTTCAGCAGCCGTCTCACCAAAGCCTCCCCTTGCCCTGCATGCTGCCTCCAAGCCAAAGCGTAAACACGCCAAGGTCCTCCAGCTGTGTTTCCCACCTGTAGAAGACGCTTGGTCTGCCCACGGCACGGCCGGCCCTGTTCCTCCTTCGTTTCTTTCTCACCCCAATGTTCCCCATCATTTTGTCCCCTTCGAGTTTCGCTCTATACATGGATCTACCTATTAGACAAGTTCTTTTTTTGCTTGTGTTTGTTTTTGTTTTTGTTAGCACAGCAAGCCCTTCTGCTGCCAGAATTGTGTTACCAGCCTGGCCCCATCACACACTGGCAATAATTCTGGATGTCACGAACCTTCTTTAGTGTCTAGGCATCGGTACAGATGGGTGAGACCATCCTGTCGATGTCCTCTGAGGATTACTCGATCCTTCCTCCATTCAGGTACTTCTTTTATGTTACCACCTGTGTTCTCCTGCTAGGGAATTAATTTTTAAATCCTGAGAAGCAATCTCTCCTGACCCACCAGAGAAAGATGCCAAAGTTCGGAAGCTTGCTATCGAATAAAGGACTGCTGTAGCCCATTCAGAATAAATGTTCATTCAAAATCAATCCACACGTGTTTATTCAGTGTCTATTATGCACTCATCGCCGTGTAAAGAAAAAACAATATGCTTTTCTTTCAACATCTGTCGAACGGCCACTGTGCAGGATGTCTCCCGGGCAGCTGCTCCTCTGCACAAATTATAGGTGCTTTTCCTCACTCCAGAGCCCGCCAGGTACCCATGACACAAGGGACACACAAACAAACCGGCTTCCTGCCTCCCAGCCAATTAAACCTGATGTTACATAATGACCATTTAAAAAAAAAAATAAAACACACACACACAGAGGCAAACCCTCTAAACAGGATCCTCTTTCTTCAGCAGCCTCTGAGGAAGAACTGTTCTAATATAGCGTTTCTATTCTTGACAGGAATAGCCCGTAATTATTATGTGCCTTAAGCATCTAGAAATTTCTAAACAGAATTCCATTTAATGTTAAGAAAATCAGAGGACGACGTCAACGGTAACAGAGAAGACTCGAGGGTGGGGGGAAGAGAGGGAGAAGACGTGGGGGAGGCGGACGGACAAGAGCCAGGCGGGGGAGGAGCGCGGATTCTGCTGAGTTGTTTTTGAAGTTCCAGAAATCTGGGGAGAAGATACAAGCACACCGAAAGTCACCCAAGAGGATTAAATTCTTCCACGAGAGAATGTAAAGACTTTTCATTAATCCCTGATTATATTTTAAGAAATAAATAAATCATACTTATTTCCAAAAATATATATATATATATGTAGACACACACACACACACACACACAGAGTTAGGCATATGGCCTGATGTCTTAAACACAGAACTCACTTTGAAAAACCTTGCTGTAACAAAGTGATTTTTACAAACTACCTTGGTAGATCACGCTCTTCTAGTCATCCATTGTTCAGTGGCACGTCAGTGACCACCAATCTAGCTATAAATGCCAATATTCCACCCAAACGGAGGAAGCGGCGGCTATCGTTCATGTGTATCGTCATTCTAAGCATGGCCGGCTGCAGCTGAGACCCCATACAGATCCTCGTGGAAAGAAAAGTCCGTTCCTT
Organism: Rousettus aegyptiacus; assembly: GCF_014176215.1. Lineage (NCBI taxonomy): Eukaryota > Metazoa > Chordata > Mammalia > Chiroptera > Pteropodidae > Rousettus > Rousettus aegyptiacus. Next base: position 86,717,091 of record NW_023416285.1, on the reverse strand, counting down.
CCGTTCCTTCTTGTTGAGGGAGCTCTCAGCTAGGGATGCTTGAGGCTGAACTGTATCGCTTGGAGGGCCAAGGGAGCTTGCTGTGCCCCCACCAAGACGAGCTGGGAAATGTGCTCTCTCGAGGGGACATTTACCAAGGACACAGGAGGTCCTGGAGTCTACAAAGGCAACTGGGACCATTCCTGCACTCAAGAATGTGATTGTGAACAGGAAAGACGTCCTTATTTATAAAAACCAAATCTAGAGAGTTATATCCAGGGTCCTTCCCCAAATAGGTTCTCCTGTCCGTCTTCTGTGTGCAGGCGGCAAACTGTGTATGTCCCACTCACCTTCGGCTGCTTGACCAAATAGATATGGTGGGTCTCTGACCATCATTCTTGTCATAATGAAGGTTCATGTGTCAATAGTTCAAACGGTACATCCTATGAGGACATTGAGAAGCGCACCTGGTGTATAATAATGAACTTGACTAGCATTTGTCCATGGTTCCTCGGACTTAGTCTAACAGTTGGAATTTCCTGAGTATTTGAAAATGTCACTGTCATTCATGAGCCCCTGGGTCCAAATTTGAGTTATGCTACCAAGATGGCTCAAGAGGGGCCTGGCCACTCCAGAAATCCTGCGAGTGGAGTGTTGGGGCTTTCATTCAACTGATATCCATGGACCACACCCAGGGAGGGACCATGGGTGGTGGAGGGGGGAGGGGCTGGAGATTGAACAACCACATGGTCAATGAGTCATCATGCCTGCGTCTCGAAACCCAAATAAAAACTCTGGACACTAAAGCTCAGCAGAGAGTCCCAGTTGGTGAATGCAGGGATGTGCTGAGACAGATATACCCTGATTGCGAGGGGCCGGAGCAGGGGAACTCCTTGGTCATGATCTTCCCATACCTCACCCGTCTGTCTCCTCACTCGGCTGCACCTGATTTATGATAAAATAATCTTAACCATAGCCTTTTCCTGAGTTCTGTGAGTCATTCTAGCTAATGATCAAATCTGAGGGGGTGGCGGGAACCCCCACATTTGCAGCCAGTTGGCCACAAATGCGGTGTGGCCTGAGGACTCCCGACCTTGCGGCTGCCATCTGCGGTGCGGGCTCTCTTGTTGAGGATTACACCCTTAATTTGTGAGGCTGACGCCAGTTCTGGGTGCTTAGTGCTGGACTTGCACTGAAGCCTGGCAACCCCCATTCTCAATTCCTTAAACACATGCCAGAAATAATCCCTTTAAGAAGCAAAGCTCTTGCAGCTGACTGCACCTCCCCGCCCTCGACCCACATCCAACCCCAGGCTGGGAACTTCCACGGTCCCATCTCAGCAGGAAACCGCCTCAGAGGAGCAGACAAACGCAACCATAGCACGGGGCAGGCTTTTTCATAAGTGACATAAATGAGGTATGAAAACCACAATGAGAGCACAAAGAGAGAGTCCAGTAATGGAGAGATTCAGAGTGGCTTCCCGAAGGCTGTCACGCCTATGTGCCTCAAAGATGAAAATGAACTTTAAAAGCAGGCGGGCCAGGAGGCTTAACAACAGCGCGAATCAAGGGGCCAATCACCGTGTCACGCTTAACGACGGCCAAAATTATATCTGATTTTTATCATCTCTTTACTAGGTGCCTGAAACTGTGCGAAACGGATTTGAATATTCCAATGAATCCTTAATCCTATGAAGCAGAGTCTACTATTATGCCCACTCTATAGGTGAAGACACTGAGACTTGGATTAAGGAAGGTGATGAAGGCATCGGAACCAGCAATCCAGTGTGGGCGAAGTGGAAGGAGCGAGGAGAGGAAGGTGGATTGGGAAAGGCCCTAGGTGTGTGTCACAAACCTGGTTGCTGTTGGTTTTTTTTTTTCCTACAGGCAATGGGGACCCATCAGAGGTGACTGTGCGAGGGAATGATCTGCCCCGAACTGTGGTTTCAAAAGACAACTGTGGGGGCAGGAAAGGCAGCCAAAAAGAACAAGATTAGCACAGGGAGATCAGTTCGGGGATAACGGTCAGATCGGCGGCCAAATATGATACGACCGCGTGAATAAGGGCAAGGACAGAGTAAACGGATGCGTGAGGATGGGGAGGGAGGGGAGGAAGGTGTGGAAGACGACGGAGATGCACAAGGCTCCGGGGCCTGGGTGGATGGTGGGCACGGGAGCCAGGAGAGGATGGTACGGACATCCAAACTCCATCGCTATCCGTCTGCGAATCCGCTATGTCTGTCTAGACTGATGTGTGTGTGTTTACGGTGCTCCTGCCCAAATTTGGTGGAGTCAGCACCCTTGACCAATTAACGAACAGTGAAGTCACATGTAAAGACCAAGTTCAGTACTGGCAGGCCACCGTCAAACTCCGCACCCAGATCTCCAGCCGCCCCCCTTCCCCACACTCTCTGTGGTTGACTCGCACCTGCCTTTGATGGATAAAGAGCATCAGGGGAGCTAATCAAAGACTCTTGTCTAAATGGCTTTTCAGACTGCTGCGCTGAAGCAGAAATGTAACAGGCCACCAGTCTACGTATCGATCTGATATTATCCAAAACCGCACACACCACACTCGTTTCTAGCTTCTCCCAGGATTCGGTGGGAATCGGTCAACAGAGAGTGTGGGAAAGTAAACAGGAGCTGGACACAGAGCAGCTCCCTCAAGGACTCTACTAAAAGGCACAGCTGACTAGAGAGATAAAATTAATACTGAGTTTCCAGTGCTGGATTTAACAATCCCGGCAGTTCAAAGCTGGTCCTTCTCACAGCTTCCTGTTCACTGCTCAGGCCTGCACCCCACACCTAGATGTGCTGGGAGAGGCTGAGGAACTGTTTTATTCATAAGCTGACCTCTAGAATCAATAAGAATCCTTTTACTAAGTCCTTAAAATGTTCTGGCTACTCAGCTCATAAATGTTAGTCTGGATCCCACGTCTCACACGCTAAATGCTTAGGCCTTGCTAATAACCCGACTGTAAGAGAAAAGAAAAGAAATTTGACTTCCTGTTCCTCTCGAGATGGAGCCCCGAGAGGGCCTGACGCTCTCGGGTGGGTATGTCTGCATCTCTCTTACTCCTGACAGTCCCAGGAACCACCCTCCTGGTAAAACATTCATCTGAAAACGTTTAAAGAAGACATACTGAAATGCACTCTTACACAGGCCTCAGACACATAATCAATATCCCTTTACGCGCACACATCTATATCTTGCATCAATCCTGCACTTCACCGTGATGTAGGAGATTTTTGCTGGGCTTCACCTCCAAATCTTTTCTAATCTGACATCATTCCATAATAAATACATCAACATAGAGAGAAACTATACACTGAAGGCAACTTTTGTAAACATTTTCCAATGTGACAGAACTCAGTCCCTGATTTGTAAATATGGGCTTCTACTACGATTTCAAAAGACACTAAAATTCATAAGATGTCGTCGAGGGTTCAGTAAGGTAACTGGGAATCAGATCATTTTGCCTATACACTGGAACCCTTTTTTTTTCACATTAAGTGTCTCCTTTCCTCACTTTCAATCATTCAATCTTAACAAAGAAAAAGAAAAGAAAAGAAACTGTCATCCTCTTCCTATATCAGGTCTGTGCAAGGAGCAAAAGGCCTGATTTTTTGTGTGGTATGTAACTAAAAAGTCAAACCAGGCATATCACAATTGATGCTAATGAGAACTCCTACTCACCACAATATCCTTCCATAGAAACTAAGTGTCACTTTTAACAATGTGACATTTTCTCCTCTCTAAGGGAGAAACCAGACAACAACTTTCAACTTCTTAAAAATGAGGGAAGGGACTAATATTTGGGTACCTAACAAAGTATCATTTGATGTGCTAAAGCTTACAAATACTCCCCCCATTTAATTTCTATAAAGCTCCTGTTAGGTAGAAAGTATTATCCCATTTTACAGATTATCATTAAACCCCCCCAAAATTAAATGAGTATTAATAAAGAATCTTCTAGAAAGATATGTTTTGAAACCAAGCCTGAAAGCAGTGAGAGGAAATTCCATGTTCGTTATGGATTGGCAAAGGTGGGGCCCTCCTGTCGGTGGGGAGACTTTACTGCTGGGTATTCAAACACCCAGGCTCCCAAGCCAGCTCCTCTAGATGGCCCAAGTTCTGTCTGCCTCCCCAAAAAGACCGAGGCTGGGCGGCATCTTGAACTGGGAGTTAAGGCAGGGACTAAGTCTGCGATTCAGCACAACCTTCACACTCACTGATGCACCTCATCTTTATTGAGGACTAAGTGCCAGGCTCTGGGAACGTGCGGGTGAGCAAGACAGGCACCCTTGGAGTCACCCCAAGTGAGAGGGTTGGGTACAGACAGGTAAGCCCATGGCTCCTGGTGTGGCCTGTGCCTTATACTTTGGTATGCTGGAGAGGCTGCAGAACTGTTTTATTCATAAGTAGACCTTTAAAATCAATACTAATCCTTTTACTAAGTCCTGGACATGTTCCGGGTACTCAGCTCATAAATATTAATCTAGATCCCACTTCTCACACTGCTGAAAGCCTAGGTCTTTTACTAATAATCCTAACCCATTTTACAGATGTAGAAACCGAAGCTTAGGGATCAAGAGACTTGCTCAGTCAGATGTGATGAAGCCAGGATTCAAATCCAGTTCTGTGTCGCTTTAAAACTCCAATTACACCATAGGGCCTTTCAGAGACATTCTTAAGTAATCAAAGCTAACGTAATAGCAAGAATTTCACAATTTCCCTTGAGATAACTCGCGTCCTTAGAGTGTTACAGAACCAGGTTTGGGAGGCCTAAACAGAGATAAGAGGAAAACTCTGAAGTTTAAATTTAATTTCCTTCCATGTCCTCTGAGTACCCCCTAGTAAAGGCCCTAATAAAGAGTGACCAACAGAGAAATGGTAAGTGAGAGTCAGTGAAGCATCAGCCTAAATAATGTCCCTCAAGACAGGCTGGCTGGATGGCACTGACCATTCTGGGTGGCTCATAATGACAGCATCTAGCTCAGCATCTTTCCGGGCTGTTGACAGTCAATAAATATTCACAAGATGGAATGCTAACACAGGCAAAACCAAAGAAAACACGTGCACAGCTCCCACTGTTTTATTTTTAAAGTCTTCCAAAATTACGTTAAGTCAAACTACTTGGTGAGAGGGAATCTTCTTTGAAAGGATGACTAAACATAATTTAGCACAGATAATTGTACCCTTTCATCCCTGTAAGTAAACATACATTTGACACAGCTATTAGGTATCTAAAACGTGGGCAGGTCGGGACATATTTTTCATCCCCCACTCCCAAAAAAGATTTCCACCAAAGTGACGATTTGGAGAAATTATTGGCAAGGTCCTGCGAAACAATTGCATCATCCCTTGACCTGAAATAACTTGACCTTTGGTGACAGTGCACTAACTGGCCGGTCATTGGCACTGCTAGTTCTACACGGTAATATTTCTCAGAAAATTTTAAGAACTGATGTGTTTTTTACAAACAAATGCGATTTTGACTTTCACACATGATCAATTAAATAATTTATTTGACAAATGGCCCCAGGGTTTACATTCAGTGTGTGGCTTGCTGGGTAGCAAAACGTTTATAGTTGAACTTGGCATATAAATTCACATACAAATGTGAGCTATGTTTTTTGTCTAATCATTTAGTGTTATTTTCTCAGCACCTCTTAGCAATAAAAATATTGCCATGTCCTCTTTTCTTTGCAAGTTCCATGACGAAAAAAAATCCTGAATATGCTCAAAAATCCACTGCCTGCTTATGAAACATAAAGACTTAAGAAAACATGGCACATACTCAAGTAGACCAGTTTGTTTTTAAATATTTTAATAGTGTCCTCCGCTGCACTGGGAACTAAATGTGTATTGTGCCCAATATTACATCCAGTGTGTACTATACTTTGATCATTCTATCAAAAGATCAAAATTTAAATATTATGTAAATTATATTTTAGACATGTTCTCCTTTGCACGAAATCAAACGGCAAACTTGTTTCTTCTCTAAACACATGAGAATATATAAAGAAGCAACAAACTTAAACAGAAGAAAATACTACTTCATTCCATTAAAAAAAAAAATGCCCTCAGGTATCAATTAAAATAAAAAGCCTTTATGTCTTAACATAATCCTAAATGTCTATGTTTATGCTTTCAAATTTTTAAGCATATTCTTAATGTTTATTTTAAAGGTTTTAGAGTTAATTATGCATGTTATTTTCACAAGAAATGCTATGTCAGTTCCCTTCCCGAAAACGCTGACAGGTTATATAAATCAACAGAAATGACGGCAGAAATTAAAGAGCTACTATTCAATATTCAACAATTTTACAAAGTTGTCATTTCCATAACAACTAAACACAAACCATGAACCTTAAGTGGATCCTGTTTTTTTAAAAAAAAAAAAAAACAGCTATAATAGACATTTTAGGACAATGGGGCAAATGTGAACAGAAACAGGATATCAGATGTTTTGAAATTTTTGTTAATTTTCTCAGGTGTGGTAATGGCTCTGTAGTTCTTTAGGAAAATATCTTTATCCTTAGTACTTGTATGATGTAATTTTTAGGGATAAAACATCTTGATGTATGAAACTGACAAATGGTCCAACTATTAATAATAAAAGTACTTGCACATATAGGTAAAAACATGAAGCCAATATGGAAAAATGTTAATAATAATTGAATCTCAGTGCAGGCTATACCTATGTTCATTGTATTCTTTCAATCATTTTGTATATACAAAAATTTTCACAATAAAAAGTTGCTGGGAAAAGAATAGTCATTTTTACTTAAGCATGGACGTATGTATATTGATGCCTGAAGCAAACTAGGTACAGATACAATTTTGCTTTACAAGGACATACAATGTTTTATTTTCCAGTAGCGGTATGCTTCAGAGAATCAATTTTCCACCATTGACCCAGAGAAATTATGGCAACCCTTCTGGCCAAGACCACAGGGAACAGCTGACTGACACACACACACCCTGAATTAGAGCAGCGGCATCAGGCTCCCCAGAGGGTAATTCACTCTGACCAGTGAGTTTGCATGGCAACCGGTGCCCTTGGAAAAATTAGGCTTGAGAACGGACGCTTGTAAGCCAAGAACCTTCACAGCAGATAGAACCTATCACTTTGCCAGGCTCCATTTTCTGGAAAGAGCATATGACATGAAGTTAAAACTAAACGAATTTAAATCATCGACTCTACTCATTCAGGCACTAACAATAGATTCCAGTCTTCTTTTGGTGGGCTACCAGGTTCAATATTAAGCAAAAGATCTGAGATGCTACTCCGAAATTCAAACTAAACCAAATGACAAAGTTCTGGAATTATATAAGAAATTTTAGAGAGAAAATCTGTAAGCATTTGATTTACAGATAACTGAAGTATTAAAAGTAAGACTCAGACCTCTGAAACAACACAGCAGGACATTTCTTTTCCACTAAAAGAGGCTTTTTGTTTTGGGGATCAGATCTCAAAGGTTTTGGGCATTAGTTCACTATTAAGTCAGAGTGCAAGCCAGCCACTCATGACTTGCTGCAGAATCTGTCACTCTTTTTAATTGGACCGAACTGAAACTGAGCAGTAAGCACTGAATTTTCAAGAGGCCCAATGCAATCAAAGACTCTGCATCACTTGGATCTCATTTTTCTGTCCTTTTTTCTTTTCTTTTTCTCATATTATATTACATTATATTTATAAATGTTGTTGTCTCCTCCTGTTCTTTCTCTTCCGTCTTTCTTCTTCCCCTCCGGTTCCTCCAGGTCTACCAGGCCCCCTCAAAGGCATTGCTGTCACCAGGTTAAACTTCCGGCTATGGAGCTATAAAGAATCTTGGCCCATAAAGCCTGACCAAATCAGGCCAGGAGCCGGAATACTTACAGGAAGAATGGTTCACGTTCCTTTAACCAAAGGACCATTACCCTGTTTATGGGCTGTCAGGGCCCTTTCCCTTAGTTACTGCTGCCTGCCTTTGATCTTCAACCAATCATTTATACCTCTCTTTAAGACAAGCAGGAGACCATGACCCTGAAATCTCATTTTGCTTCACGTTATGCCAGTAAGAGGCATGACGCAGGAGGGTTGAAAACATCAATAAGTTAGGGGGATATCTTATCCAAAAAAGTCCTGAATTCTGTTCAATGTCCCCATTTTCTGATTTTTTTTTTTTTAAGTTTCTGGTCTATCCATAAGCACTAACCTAAGACTGGAAGGAATTACAAAGTGCCTTTTTTTTAAAGTTCTTCACCAGAAAAGTATTAGCACTTTATATCTGTTTATCAAAAATTTACTGTCTATGAACATACACTCCCATGAGTGAAACATGAATTAACTATGGGCCCTCCATCGCCAGGAAACCTGAATGAACCTGCTTCAAACACTCGAGGAAGAATGAATCCCTGGCAATATTCCAGCCAAAAGGCCAGGCAGCTCCTCTGCCTCCTTGAGGCCCGCAGGCCCCACAGGGAACTGGAGAGAAGGTTTAACAATTAGGGCCAAGGGCCTACAGATGAAAACAGTCTGGGTGGGAGGATGCTCACAGAAGTAGAGAAACATCTGCCTCAGGGCAGCAAGGCAGCCTTTTGTAAGCACTGGGGAACCGTTTAACCATTTGCAGCCTCTAGGAGTGATCTGAGCCCCTTCCTGAGGCTTATCCTCTCCCTGCCTCAATTTCTTTACCTGTCAAATGGGAATAACAATAGTCCCCTCCAAAATGGTAAGGTCTGTAAAGATGTAATGAGTCAGTATGCACAAAGGGCTTGGAACAGGGCCTAGCTCGTGGTAAGTACTGTATAAATGCTAGCTCATTGCTATTTTAGGCTAGATGCATACCCACAGAAAAGCCTGCAAGGAAGCTTACCTTCTTTAATCCACACCAAAAGAACTACTACTAACCAGTCGGGAATATCCACGTCTCAATTCTTTGGTTCCCTGTTTCAGGATCTCTGGAGCGGTCTCAGCTAGGACCAAGTGAGTAAGACACCTTTCCATAACAGCTAGGTTCAGATATAAGACCTCAGTATGGCAACATCATAAGATTAAAAATGGAAATTGACATGTGACTAAAATGGAAAGCTATCTGACATGAACTTCAGAGCCCACACGTTCTCAGTGTATAAGTTCTGTGGCTTCTAACAATTGTCCCCGACTTGGCATCCCTGTGAACCTCTTAAAGTAACCTTCAAATTGAAGCTGCCCACAAATTACCCTACACATCAGAAAGACAAAAATGCAATGACCTTCGACCAAGTACATGGCCCCAGAGTCTATGGCATAAACAGGTAAGTGCTGCCACACCTGGGTGACACGACACAGCAAGTCAGTTCTTCAGAACAGGCCGAACGGCTCCCTTGTGTGCCCTGACTGACGCTGGGCCACACTTGGCACTCCTTGTTGACAGTACTTACGCATTACAATAGGGCTTCTTTTCATAGCCTTTGTAGTTGTTCATGTTCAGAGCCATCTTGCAGACTTCACAATGGAAACATCCTTTATGCCAATACTGAAAAAAAAATTTGTCAAATTTTAGTACGATGCCAGTTGTTTCCAGGATGAGTACAGAAAAGAGACATTTTTTAGTGCCTCGCAGTCACAGCTTTTATTTGAAAAAAAAAAAAAAACTACGGCAAAATGATTGATGGTAACGGTGGATGTGTCTGCCTGCTTTGGGTTAAGTAAATAAAGCAGGCAGCTATTAAAATTGAGTTAGAGATGAGTTCCCACCACCACGTACAGGCTCAGACGGAAGAACTGTCAAGGCTCTGTCCATAGTGCACTTCTCTGAGCAGCCAGAGTGGGATTCCGAGCTTGGTCCGCGAAGGAACAGAGCCTGTGAAGTGGCTTCAAAAGGAAAACGACTCCAGTTCAAAGTGCCTAAACACCGTGCTCGTAGGATCTCGATAAATAAGTGACCACAGGAAGTCGGGCAACCCGCGGTGGCAGGAGGCGGACTGCGCAAGAACACTTCGCCCCCATCGCTGCCCAGCTCCCACTACACTGCGGGAGAGGTGGACTCCGTCCGGAACGGCCGGGAACGGCAGCGCGCTGCTACGAGGTATCTGTGTCGCCGCACGCAGATTTCACAGGGACCGCCTCCGGCGGGTTTCAATTGTCAGGCCCTCGGGATAGCGCCGGGGTCTGTCTCCCGGGCCGTTCAACGCCATCCGCGCCCGGGAAGGGCCGGCCGCAGCGCTGCGGGGGCTTCGCTAAGGCCCCGTCCTCTGGACTTCCCCAACCGGGTGGACCGGCCCCCGCGGGTCCTGCTCGCCGCGCGGAGCCGGGGCTCCCCGGGGGATTATTCTTAGCACTGCGGCAGCGGCCGCCCCTGACATATTAATTACTATTTGTCTCTCCACCTCGCCGCTGGCATGGGAGGCGCTGGGGCGGAGAAGTCGGGGTGCGGGCGGCTCCTCCGGACCGCGGGTGCGGGGCAGGAGTGAAGGTGGGAGGGGGTGCGGCTGGCCGATCGGCCCTGGGGTGCGAGGCCGGGCTTCCCGGCCTGGGGCCGCACTCCACCCTGCGCGCCCCGCAGAAGCTCGGCGGAGGCCAGCGCAGCCCCGCAGCCCGCAGCCCCGCAACCCTGCAGCCCCGCAGCCCCGCAGCCCCGCAGCCCCGCAGCCCCGCAGCCCAGCAACCCGACCAAAGCGGCTCCGCGTGCCAGCAGCACCGGCGCCAGGCGAGCTCTCCGACACTCCCGCGGGCGTTTTCCTCCGCGTGCCCTCAGCGCGGGCCGGGACCACGCAAACACCCAGACCCACGCGTCCCTTTCCGTCCCAGATGCCAAAACTTCTCGGAGCAGGTGCAGCCCGGCGCCCACGGGTCCGCGCCGGCCCCGCGCCCCTCGCTCACCTTATCCAGGCAGTTGACTTTCTCGGTGGGATACACGACTTTTCCGCAGCGTGCGCACTGGGGGTTCATTGTGGCGGCTCCCGTGGGTGGCGGCGAGGCGGTAGCGGCTGGGGGCTCCGAGGAGCCGCTGTGGCATCCCCCGGCGGGCCCCGCACGGGCGGCCGGGCGCCGGAGCCGGAGGCGGCGCGGGGCGCGGGGCGAGCGCGGAGGGCGGCGGGGGCGCGCGGCGGGGCCTGGCGCCGGGGGGCGGCCGTGCGCTCCGGCTCGGGCTCGGCTGCGGCTCCGGCTGCGCGCCGCTCGCTCTGCGTCGCTCGCACTCCAGGTACCGGTGACTCACGCAGACACTCGCTCCCGCCCCTCGCGCTCACTCGCTCCCCCGCCTCGCCGCCGCCGCCGCCGCCGCCGCCGCGCAGGCCAAACCCACCGGCGCGCCCCGACCCAAGTGGCAGGGGACGAGCACGTCGGGCACCGAGGAGGGAGGGCGAGGCGGGGAGGGGGCGGGCAGAGCCCGGCAGAGCTCCGCAGACGTCGCGGGGTGCGGCCGCGAGGCCAGGGAGCGCGCCCGGTGCCGCAGCCGGGGGCGGCCAGGTGGGCGGCTGCGGGGAGGGGCGCGGCGGGGGGCGCGGCGGCTCTAACCCTCGCGCTCCCTGCCCTTCCCCTTCTCCTCTGCCCCAGCTGGGACACCCCCACGCCCAGGCTGCTGTTCCGGGCACCCGAAGGGCGCGGGGCGCGCCCACCCTCCTCCTCCTCCAGCCCCGGGACGGCGGGCGGCGGCGCCCCGACGGCGCGCAGCGAGCGCTCGGGCGCGGGAGCCGGGTGACCCGCGGGGAACCGGACCCAAGTCCCCGCGGCGCCGCGGGTGGTGCCGCGTCCGCTCCCACGGCCTCTGCCGAGAGAAAGCGTCCCCCGAGCGCCCGCCTGAAGTCCTTGGGACCTGGATGGCGAAGCCTTCCCTCCCTGGTTCTCAGACCCTGCACTTTTTTAAAAAATCCTTTCTTGGAGAGCGGCTGGTCATTTTAGGCCCCATCAAGCCTTTCTTGATTAATAAACGCTCGTCGTTCATTTTGCTGTGCGTGTGTGTGTGTGTGTGTGCGCGCGGTGTACATTTTTTCTATTAAACACCACGGGGCCTACGCAAAGTTCTTTACTTGCATTAAGAGAAGCAATTACAAACTCATAGTCCTAACCAGTAGGGCCAGAAAATCCAGCTGAAGGCTGAGGGTCGGATGGGACCAAAGGGAATAGGAATCAGTTTGGGTTTTAATAAGATCCCAGGTTATTGGACTCGTTTTACGGAAGGCCAAAAAATTAAGCTACGTTGCCTGAGTTCAAAGTCCAACCTGCCATTTCTTAGCCTCTCTGTGCCTCAATTTTATAATCTACAAAATGGGGATAACGTAACACTACAAAACAGCTCCTGCCCTCCTACTGTGAGGATTAAATGAGTCAGCAGTTTGAAGTGCTTCGATCTGCCTGGCTCTGGTGCAGCAATACAGTAAGTATCAGCTAGGATTATCATAGGTTATTGCAAATAACACATTCCATTGCTAGCACACAGATTAAGACCTGGTACCACATAGCAACTACTGTGACAGGTATTTGTCTTTTCTTTTTTTTTTTTTTTTTTTTCTTTTTTAAATCATAGCTGCGGCCTTTCATGAAAAAAAGAAACATTGATTTCTGGGCCTCTTACACAGGCTACACTGATGAACTATCATTCTTAATGACGTTGTGGTGGTTGACTTTTCAAAAGAGATACTTTCTTAAAAGGGATTCAACAGCCTTTGAACCACTTATTCCTCTGCTCACGAGATCACCCCAAAAGCAAATAAAATAATAATTTGCTGTCAGAGAGGATCGGTTGTTATTTATAAAGACCTCAGAGCTATTTAGAAATGCCTCAGACCATGGATGAACCTGGAGGATTTTATGCGAAGTGAAATAAGCCAGACAGAGAAAGACAAATACTGCATGGTATCACTTAGACGTGGAATCTTAAAAAAAAAAAAAAGAAGAAGAAGAAGAAGAAGAAGAAAGAAAAGTTCAACTCAGAGAAATAGTAGAAGGTGGTTTCCAGGGGCTATGGGGGTGGGGGAAGCAGGGAGAAAGGGTACACATTTTCAGGTATAAGGTGAATAAGGCCTGAGGATCTAATGTAAAACATGGCAACTGTAGTTGTTAATGACATATCATTTAACTGAAATTTGGTAAAAGAATAGGACTTAAAAGTTCCCACCAAAGAAAAGGATAAATATGTGAGGTAATGGATGTGTGCACTCAATGAGGGGAATCTTTTTACAATATATGTATATCAAATTATAACATTATATACTTTAAATATCTTAAAATTTTATTTGTCAATTTAACCTGAATAAAGCTGAAGGGGGAAAGGACCTACATTGGATATTTAGGAAGGAAGGAAGGAAGGAAGGAAGGAAGGAAGGAAGGAAGGAAGGAAGGAAGGAAGAGAGGGAGGGAGGAAGGAAGGAAAATGCCTGGAAAAAAATGATATTTTTACGATCACCCGAAAGGTGGTATGTTCTTTTAGCATTTGGATTTTCATAACCGTGGATCATAAAATGTAGTTTTAAAATACTATTCTTTTTAAGTGAAAAGCAAAAAAATCCGAGGTAAGTGATAATGATATGTGTCAGGCATTGTCACCTATCACAATGCCTGATACATTAATTAAATGTTTGTAGAAAGAAAATATGAATAAAACAAATGACTATATTAAAGTTGGAATTTATTCTCTCACAAAGAAACAATGAATGCTCAGAGTTATAGTTTCCTCTCATATCTGGTTCTCTTACTGTTTTCATTGTCTGTATTAAGCCGGCTTCTAAGTTTCTTGTGACATTTTCCTGATGTAAGAAGAATCTTAATGCCATCTGTCTTATAAGGACTTCTTTATTTCAAAATTCAAAGTACTATAAACAGAATTGGCAGAAACCTGTCATCTAGTCAAGCCGTCCTCCTTCAAGTAGACGAATTATTTAATTATCCACTAGAGAGACCTTTGACCCTTTCATGTCTTTTTTACTTGACTAGTCAAGAAATCATTCCTTATGGAAACTAGACACCAATGTCTCTAATTAAATCCTTTTCTGCTGGTGTGGACATCCACATATATAAAAAATAACTTACCATCATGATTCTCATGAAAACATTTATAAACTTAAAAATTAAAATTTTTTCTTTAGCTTAAATTCCAAAATCTGTTTACTTTTACCTCTGGGGCCTATTTACCTAGAACCTATTAAAGACTTTATAATCACTTTTATTATTTAAGCCACATGAGTTAAACTCCAAATTAAAAGCTTTAAAGACTAATTAATATTACAAAAGGTGAAATAGTGGCTTTGACAAACATCGGACTCAGATTGCGGTAGATTATATTATTGGTTCACAATTTTTTTGCTCCCCACCACCCTGGCAACACTTCCTATAGGTAAATTGTATTTCCCCACTACAGTGACTCTGAGCTCGATCGTGTGACTTCCTTCGGCCAACGGGATTCAAGTGGACATGACAGATATCATTTCGGAGCAGAAGCTTTAAGGGACTTGCATAGTTTGCCTTTGTTCTCTCACCTTCTTGAGCTCTGGCACCCCGCCATGAGAAGATCATGTCCCAGGGAGTGGCTGTTTCGTTGACCTTTGTCCAGGAATTCAAAGACCTGTCTAGCCAGTAGAACCTAACTGACTTCAGTAAGCCCAGCCATGCCCAGCAGAACCACAGCAAGCCCATAACCCTCTCATTAATGGCACTAAGAAGTCATCATTTCTGTAAGCCACTGAAATTTAGGAGGTTTTTGTTACCACAGCAAAAGCTGACTAATACACCAATGATGATAATTGAAGAGAAATGGCAAAAAAAAAAAAAAAAAAAAAAACCTAACAGATTTAGATACAAGATTTAGTAGGGTGTTTTTTGTTTGTTTGTTTACTTTTCTCAAAGGTGTGTTGTTAGAAGTATAGTGGCCAATACAGCAGAGCTCTTATTATTAACTAATTAATTTTTCATTCTCTCATTACACAAGGCTTTATTATGTACCTTCAGCTTGTGAGACATTGTGCAAAACTGTGTACATTTTTGCCAGTTGGCTCAGATTCCCATGGAGGAAAGTTTTCCAGCCAACGACTTTGACAGGTGAAACTAGAGGAAAATGGTAACATTGAGCTCACAGTTTCATTTAATAGCTGCCTATGAGACTGAGTCCAGGGAAGCATTTAGAGAAATTATCTCATTTACCATTACAGTACCACTACGAGTCAACGAGAAAGGTAAAATGAAAACATTAAGGGACGTCTAAGATCCAGAAGTCGTTCTAGAAACAATTACTTTTATTCATCCACTCAATATGCTATCATCGGTAGGCAAGACGGACTGCACAGGCGGCTGCAATGGGGATTAAGGCACGATCTCTGCCTCCTACAAAATCTAGTTGGACAGATGAATAAGCAAAAAATTACAATACAGTGTAACAAATGGTCTAAAATAAAACTCTGACCCCAACATCATGGAAGAACAGAAGAGGAACTTCTAATTCAGCTAGGAAGTCAGGAAGGATGACCCTAAAAATCTGCCTAAACTCCTCCCTCTTTCCCTAACAAACCCTGCACGGTTACCCAATCCTGTCAATTTTATCTCCAAAAGAACTCGTGAGTCTGTCTCCAAATCCACTGCCATTGCCTTGGCTTAGCAATTTATCATGTCTTCCTTGGAACATTCTATAACAACCCACTGAGAAGTCTTATCATCGTACAAGACATGGAAAGAGGCAGGACTTCACCTCCCAGACAGGGTTTGGCAATGTGACAGATAGGAAATCTCTATCTCTGGGCTTGGGATCCCCCAAAACACACGTTATTATTTTTAAATATGAAAATTAAGTTATATAAAGCAGTGAACATAAAGCCTAGCATCCAGTAATAAGTAAATAAATGTTCAATCATTGAATGACTGGAGTCATTCATAATAATAAATAAATAATATAATAAATAATAAATTAAATAATTAATGAAATTGAACTCCCTGATTTTTTTTAATACAAATCAGAGGGGAGGTGACAAGTGAGAAGAGTTATTATTACATTTTTCATGTATTCTAAGACTAACTTCTGAATTGTCTGCCAAACTTGATGAATATCCAGCTATAAAAATAAAACTTAAATTAAAAAATACTTTGCTTAACATACTCACTTGAGAAAAAGTTATATGTTATTAAGATTACAATTTGCCTTTAATGTGCTATGAACTGAATTACATAACCTAAAAAACTCATATATTGAAGGCCTAACCTTCAATATGATGGTATTTGGAGATGGGGTCTTGGGAAGATAATTAGGTTTAGATGAGGTCACAAGGGTGGGGCCTTCCTGATGGAATTAGTGCCTTTTTAAAAAGAGACACCAAAGAGGTTTTGTGTTCCCTCTGTCTCCCCCTCCCCCACTTCCTTTCCCTCTATGCCTTGTGAAGACACAGAAAGAAGGTAGTTAACCGCAAGCCAGGAAGACAGCACTCACCAGAACTGAACCGTGCTCACATTCTGACTTCAGACTTCCAGCCTCCAAAACTATGAGAACATAAATTTATATTATTTAAGCCACACAGTCTATGGTGTTTTGTTAGGACAGCCCAAGCTAAGTAATATAGTACCTCAGCATGGCTTATAGGCAGTTGAAAACTAGATCCAATTCTCAAGAAGGTGGGCAAAATGGGTTAAGGGGGTCAAAAGGTACAAATTTTCAGTCATAAAATAAATAAGTCATGGAGATGTGATGTGCAGCATGGTGACTACAGTTAATAATACTATGTTGTATATTTGAAAGTTGCTTAGGGGGTAAATCTTCAAAGTTCTCATCACAAGAAAAAATAATCTGTAACTACATACGGCAATGGATGTTAACAACTTATTGTAGTGATCATTTCACAATATATTTAAATACTGAATCATTAAGTTGTGCACTGGAAACTAATATAATGTTATACGTCAATTATATATCAATAAAAATGAAAAAGGTTTTCTGCCACTGAAAAAAATTAATGAAGAATTAGATCAAGAAAAATGTTCTTCTTGATCTAATAATGATAGAATAAAAGATAAATTTTTTTAAAATTCCCTATAGTAAGTTCTTATACTTTTTACACCAAAGCTCTGACTCATTAATTAGCATCAATTTGGAACTTCAAATGAAAGTAGATTTCTAATTTGCTTGGCAAGAATTGCAATTATGTTTAGTGACAAATTAAGGGATCATCTTTCTCTTAATATACACAAAAGCAAATAAAATTTTAATCATTTCAAAAAGTAATGTTAGATTATATGATTTTGGAGCAGCTGCTAAAGAGTGGTTTTAGGTATTTTTTAAAAGCTAGGGTTAGAGTAGGTTGATTAAAATTTTGTGTGGACCTAACAGAAAGATGAGATGGTGAAAGGGCTGGAATATACCTAAAGCTGAAAGCTATTTTAGGAAGAAAGAAAACATTAACTCTAAAAGTTATGCAAAATGAAGGTAGTATTTCCTTTAGACTCTGGTTGCAAGAAACAGCCATTCGAGGACTTTCAATGAAAGGAGGGTCATAGTGGCATTTGCCATATGCAGGAACCCAGGACAAGTTGAATGACCAAATTTCAGAATAAGGAATCTGTAAAGACACAAGAAAAAAATTAGATCAGTAACAGAATCAATTCAAGGCTCTCCACTTGAGTAACCTGTTGCTATAGTCTGAATGATCGTTTGTGGAGCCCTCACAAATGGGATGGGTGTGTTTATAACAGAGACCCCAGAGAGTTAGTTCCCTTCCTTCTTCCACCACATGAGGCCACAGGGAGGAGGTGCTGTCCATGAACCAGAAAGATGGCTCTCACCAGACACCAAATCCGCTGACACCTTCATCTTAGACTTCCCAGCCTCCAGAACTGTAAGCAATAAATTTCTGTTGTTATAAGCTCCCCAACCTGTGGGATTTCAATTAGAGCAGCCCTAATGGACTAAGACGTTTGTCATTAGAATAATCGAGCCGATCGCGACATGTCTGCTTCTCTCCGTTACTGCCAACTTGCTTATTGTCCCCTCATCTGTTTATCTTACATGCTTTCCACAGACAGTGTTCCCTGTTCACAGCTCCTGCTTCCTCACAGTGCCTTCCTTATCCATTTGGCTGGCCATGGCCACACATGGCCCCTACTGCTTCTCTTAGCTTCTTTTCATCTTCACCTCCCACTAACAGCCTTATTCTTTCCCTGTTTCCGGATCAGAAACGCGTGCTGATCAGCCCAGCTCACCTTTTCATATCTGGGTCACGGGCCCACCTCTTGGTTGTCCCAGAGGCGAGTCTTAGTAGCTCTGGAGGAAATGAGGAAGGGGCTTAGACGAGATCATGGGCACAGGGGCCTTCATCACAGGCCATGGTCATTCATGATAGACATTTGATGGCCTGACCCATCGAGGGTACGAAGGGAAGCCCAAGAACAAAAACTGGGGAAGGACTGGGCGCATCTTTTAAAACTGGATATCATTATAGACCGAACTCTGACCACAAATAAGGCTTCAGGGTTTTTGTTGTCTTTTTTCTTCTATGTTACATTTACAATAAATTAGCAGAAATGTATATATTCTCGTCTTTTCCCGTTTCTAAGAAGCAAAGGTAAGGACGAAGAAATCATAATGGCCTACAAAGAAAGCTCTGACACCTTAGCAGTTGGAAAATGACGAATTCTGAGCAGCATTCCGAGGTCTGTACATGTGCCGTCCCACGGAAATGCAGTGTGAGCTGAAAACGCATACCACATGTGCCGTTTCAAATTTTCTGGTAGCTGCATTTTTAAAAGTAACAAGAAACAAGTGGAAGACATTAGGTGTATATTTTTCATAACCTAATTTATCCAAAATACTATTCTTTCAATGTAGTCAACATGTTTTTTTAATTAATGAGATAGTTCACAATTTTTTTTCATACTAAGGCCTCAAAATCCAGGGTGTGTTTTATGCTTGCAGTACCTCTCGGTGTGGACTGCCTGTATTTCGCAAGCTTCGTAGTCACTGGTGATCGTTGGACAGCATGATACTTATCCAGCCTAAGACAGAACAGGGTCAGGGGCAAAGAAATGGGCAGGTTCTTTTGGTCTGCAAGGCTCAGGGCAGGAGGGACTACACTGGGCTATTCATCTTCAGCACCTCCCGCTGACATCGAAACTGCTGATTTCTATGAGTTTGGTTTTGCATGTTTTGTCAGTTCATTTGTTAGTGAAATCATATGGTTTTTGTCCTTTCCCCGTCTCACCTACTCTGCTTAGCATAATGCTCTCAAGATCTATCCATATCATTGCGAATGGATTCAGACAACAGAATGGTGGTTACCAGAGGGGAAAGGAGATTAGGGGGAAGGCGAAGTGGGTAAAGGGAGCCAATATGGGGTGACGAATGCAAAGCAGACTTCAGGTGGTGAGCATGCAATAGAGTCCACAGGTGTGGCATTAAATGCTGTATACCTGAAAATGACATGTTATTAACCAATTAATTTCATTCAGAAAAAAAAAAAGAAAAGAAAAAACCGCTGATGCACTCAGCTCCAGTGTGGCCGTCAGAACCTGGAGCTAGGTGCCTGGGGAAAGAGGCTACCACAGGTGCAGATGAATGAGTCACCATAAAAGGAAAGGAAGAAGAGGTCAGAAGAGGGGAAGGGAGGGAGGGAAGGAAGGAAGGAAGGAAGGAAGGAAGGAAGGAAGGAAGGAAGGAAGGAAGGAAGGAAGGAAGGAAGGAAGGAAGGAAGGAAGGAAGGAAGGGAAAGAAAGGTGGGAAAGCAGAGAGGGATGGAAGAGGTGAGTACAGCAAGCATAATGCAAGAGGAAGTCTGAACAGGACCCAAAAAGGGCACCGCACTGTGTGGATTGAAGCTGGTGAGCAGGAACCTCTGAGCCTGCCTGGCAGGAACGAGGGAGGAGAGCAAAGGGAAGGGCCATCGAACTCAGGGGGCTCCGTGGGCACCGAGCTGCAGTGCGGCTGAGGTCAGCCGGGCTCAGAAACGTGCTTGGGAAAATCATCAGAACGACATCAAGGACAAATGCCATTTCTGCAGTTGACAAAAGGAGAATAGGTTTTGTTTTATATCAACAACTTAATTTAGTTAATTAATCTACTTAATGCTCCTGGTAATGAGCTTCATGTGAAGGCCTCATAGAAAGAGAAAAATCTTGGCTGGGCAGGTTTTTTCATGAGTGAGGAAGAAAACAATTGCCCCAGTGGAAATTAAGCTAGTCATTCCACTGACCAACATTCTTTTCATTTTTCCTTGGCCATAATTATCATTTGTCAGGGGACTATGGGTTCCAGCTCGTCAGAAGATGTTATCCTGTTTCGAATACTACGGCAAAAAATGTCTTGTGGCAAAACTCTATCAGAAGCATCCATGCTAATGCACTGGCTCATTACTCAGCCCAGAAGTCTGAGATCTCACGGAAAGATCTGGAAGCTGACTTTCCCTTCATTTACAGTGACTCGCCCAACAAGGCAATGTGGCATCTGCTCCTTCTCATTTTGCAAACATGCGCTTTACGATCGTACCCATTAGCAGTAGGTTCCAGGGCAAGTAAGTGTCCTTGGGTATGATTACTATAAATTAAATGAAATAAATGGATTGACTACATGGAGACAAATGGAGAAAAGAGCCTTTATTATATAAAAAAGAAACCTGAGCCACTGCTGCTCCTGCTCCGGCAGCTTCATCCAATAAAAATAGGTATTAAAGCTCAAATAAAACAAAACAGAGATGTAATGTCACAGAGTACCTCTTAAAAATTAAAGAGGAAAGGTAAAACATGATGTTAAGGAGCATTTAATGACATAAAAAGATGTTTCTGATATTTTGTTAAGTAAAAAAGAGCAGGTTATAAAAACATATGTTTGCTATTATCTCATTTTCGTTAATTTTATAAAAGTAAATGTGCTCAGAAAATGTTAGACTGGTGTACAGTAAAATATCAACAGAGGTGGGATTCCCATTGATTTACATTCTCCTTTCTATCTATAGTTTTCAAATTTTCTACAGCAAACATTATTTTAACAATAAAACTCTTCCCTAAAGCGTACGTGTGCTTTGTTTTGGGGATCGGAGTCTAACATTATCCCCCTCCACCTTCCTCGCCCACCCCCCCAGGCCCCACCTGACTCAACGACAGGCATTAGCAGCAGCTGCTCTACTAGTCACTCGAATAGCCTTTCATTTGCTCCCTTTACAGAGAGAAAGGTAGAACTAAGAGGAAGTAATGACCAGTTTTCAGGACACATTTTAGGGTGTGGGCTTTTGTTTCGGTAACGTTTTAAAGAATGTGCCTGGTAACACCCAAGCTTTTTACCCTGCAGCCCTTGTTCCAGCTGCTAGCAAGAGCCCAAGGTTACGGAGAGGTCACCGTTTCCAGAGGCTGCTGGGACCCGCTGAGACCTCCTGGGCAAAAACTGATGGAGGAGAAATAGAGGCCTCAGTCTCTCCTGGGACTCCTGGCGGCAGGGAATGGAGGAGGACGGGCTTCTCAAAGCTCACCGCCGAGCTGAGCACACAGAATTTCAAATTCTCTTTCTGTTTCACTGTCCTCAGACCCTACGACACACGGCCTTCATCAAATTCCAGCAGTACATGCAATAGATGTGATTTGGAAAATTCCCATGTCTGATCTTTGTAGATTTTCCATTTATTCTCTGTTTTTTTTTTTTTTTTTACTTCTCAACATGTCAGCTGAAAATGGGAAATTCAATTATATTCCTGCTGCTTCTTGAATTCCCAGGGAAGCTTACTAAAGGCGTCAGAGATTTGGTCCACAGTGGCTCCAATTTCTGGTGAGAGGACTGTTTTGTTAATTCCCGTTTTCATTTCTTTAAATTTCCATCATTTACTAAAATAGCAAAACCAAAAGTAACTTATATTTTAAAACTTAAGATAACATGAATCACACTTTTGAAACTTGAAAATGTATTTTTATGTATAGAAAGATATTAACAATATATTGAATAAAAAATATAAAAACAGATAAAACAGAAAATGCATAATGATCCCATATAAAAATTATTTTATAGATAGATGTAACAATACAATATATATATGCCTCTGAAAGTGTTGACAATGGTTGTTGCTAAACGTTGGAATATTTTTTCTCTCTGGTTGTCTCACACACACATACTTGATGAAGTTGTTTTCTAATTTTTCTAAATGCACAAAATCCGTAGTATTTTTATTCAACAAACACAATTCAAATTGTATCAGCACATCACCTATACCATGCCTAGCTAGCATGTAGTAGGTATTTAATAAACATTTTTTCTCTAATTCTGTTAGAAAATAATAGTACATGGCATTTATCGAGTGTTTCTTATGTGTCAAGCACAGTACTAAAAGTCTTATGTTAACTCTTTTAAATCCTACAACAACATTATGAGGTTAATAGTTTTATTCTGTTTTCCCCCTTTTTAAAAATGAGGAGATTAAGACATAGAGATTTAAGAAGCTGGAGAAAGTCCCAGAACACTAGGCAGTGTGGGCACAGCCCATGTTCTTAGTCACCCCACTAAGGAGCGGATTTGGTTATAAAATCAAGTCAAGACCTTTAATATGGTTGGATTAATATCTACCATATTTGTAACTGTTTTCTACTCATGCTTTTGTTAGTTCCTTTTATGTCTTCCACTCTTTTCCACTCTTGTGAGCATTTTATATGGTTCCATTTTTTTCTCCTCTCTTAGCATATCAATTACACTACTCTTTAAACTTTTTTCAATGGTTACCCTTGAGTTTGCATCGTATATTTCCAACTAATCCAAGCTCTCTTTCAGATAATATTATGCCACTTCATGAAGAATAAAAACAACTTACCACAAAGAGTCCCCAGTTCTTCCCTCCTGTCCCTTAAACATTGCCATCATTCATTTTAGTTATCCATAAACAATACACCTAGGTACACTGTTGCTGTTATTATTTTGAACAATAAGAATAAGAAAATAAATATTTTATTTTACCTTCATTTATTCCTTCTCTAACACTCTTCCTTTTTTAATGTAGACCTAAGTTTCTGATCTATATCATTTTCCTTCTCTCTAAAGAACTCTTTACAGTTCTTGCAAAGCGAGTCCACTGGCAACAATCCCCTCAGCCTCTAATTATCTGAGAAAGTCTTTATTTCTCCTTCACTTTTGAAAGATAATTTCACTAGATACAGAATCTTAAATTGGTGGACTTTTTTTCTTTCATCAGTTTAAATATTTCACTTCACTCTCTTCTTTTTTATATGGTTTCTGAAGAGAAATTCAGTGTAATTCTTCTCTTTATTCCTTCATAGATAAAGTGTTTCTTTTCCCTCCCTGGTTTCTTTCAAGATTTCCCTTTATTTTTGTTTCTACAGTTTAAATATATGTCTAGGTACAATTTTTTTGGTTTTATCCTCCTTGGTGTTCTATGAGCTTCCTGAATTTGTGGTTTGGTGTCTGACATTAATTTGGGGGCAATTTTCAGTCATTATTGCTTTAAATATTGCTTCCGTTCCATTCTCTTTTTCTTTTCCTGCTGGAATTCTCATGGTACATAGGTGATACCTTTTGTAGTTGTCCCAGGGTTCTTAGATGTTTTGTGTTATCTTTTTCATTTTTCTTCTCTTTGAATTTTAGTTTTAGAAGATTCTATGACATTTCTTCAAGCTCATTGATTCTTTCTTCAGCCATGTCCCATCTATTCTTGAGTTCCTCAAAGGCAATCTTCATTTCTGTTACAATGTTTTTTATTTCTAGCACTTCCTTTTGATTCAATCTGAGAGTCTTCACCTTTCTGCTTACTTTACCCATTTGTTTTTATGTGTTTTCCACTTTTTTCATTAAAGCCTGTAGCATATTGATCATAGTTGTTTTACCTTCCCAGTCCGATTATTCCAACATCTCTGCTATATCTGAGTCTGGTTCTGAAACTTTCTCGGTCTTTTCAAACTATGATTTTTGTCTTTTAGTATGCCTTGTAATTTTTTGTTGGAAGCAGATCATGATGTGCAGCGCAAGAGAGCTCGAGGTAAAACAGGCCTTTATTGTGAATTGTTGTTTATGTGGCTACGGGTTAGGTTGTGCTTACTGTTTGCTATAGCTGTAGGTGTCAGAGGCTAAAATGTCCCCTGACGTCCTATTTTTGTCTCCCCTGTTGTCGCTGGGTTTCTCTAGAGACTTCTTAGGTGAGATCTGAGAGCTACAGATCTTTCGGTAGTATTTCCCCAAAGTCCTACTGATGTGCTAGTAAGTATGTGGGAGGGAAAGCATTCTATGGTCCTAAGATTAGGCCTCAGTCTTTTAGTAAGACCAGTCCCCTTAGCTGTGACCTTCACAAGTACTTCTTATATCCTCCTGCCTTCCCTTATGTGAAAGTGAAAGTCTAAAATAGGCTGGAGTTAGGTTCTTCTCTTTTCCCAGTGCAATTAGGCTCTGATAAAGTAGTTTCTCATGAGGTCTGGACTTACTAAGAAGAACAGAATGCTCTGAGTTTATTTCAAAAATGGTTCTTTCTCCACTTCCCATAACCAGAAGCATGAGGGGATTTTTTTTCTTATCTTACCAGTCAGAACCTGGTAGGGCTCCTGGTAGGGGTCCCCTGAGACTAGGTCCCACTAGGGTTTCTAACCAATTCTCAGCCTTGTCCACACTGAGCATCCAGCAATTCTTCGATTACAGCTTAAGTTTTCATTCCCCAGCACCAGTTCCCACGAAAGTTTCTGTCTGCGGGCTTCTGCACTGATAAGTTGTGATTGACTGTATCTACTATCTGTCTCTCCAATTCTGGGAGCCTTGGTTTGCCCTGTGGCTTCATTTCGCTAATGAATCCAAGAAGAGTTGTTGGTGTAAGTTCGTTCAGCTTTTTTTTCTTGTTGTGTGGACAGGAATGGTGACTTTTACGCTCCTTACATGCCCAACTGGAAACCTGAAGTCATGGTATAAGACGTTCTATGTCTTCTCTTCTCTTTCCCCATAGCCAGATAGCACATACGTGATCTGAAACTCGAAGGAAATGCCAGTGCCTTGGCATCATTGCCACAAGTGTGATGTAAAAACAATTGTCATTTCTAGCTAAAACTTGTCACAGCTTGGGAATTTGAATTCCTTCTATGATTTACAAATCTGATCTATTTCTTATCAAAGTTTAATATAAGTTATAATAGCAATATGTATAAAATGTGATAGTTGCAAAATGTTTATGAAATTAAAATATGCGATTGATAGATATATAATGAATTCTCAATTGTTCATTCGAGTAGAGAAATAACAGAGAAGCTCAAACTATTTTAGAGGAGATATTTTGGCACCTACATTTTAATAGGATATGTAAGATTTCTCTGAAGATTTGGAACATTTCATAAAAATATTGAAAATACACTGTAAAGACAACTGTAGTGCATTGAATAGTGGCCCCCAAAAAGATGTGCCCATGTCCTAATCCCCAACATCTGTGAATGTTACCTTATTTGGAAAAAGGATCTTTGCAGGTATACTTAGAGATCACGAGATGAGGAGATCGTCTTGGATTATCTGGATTGGCCTTAAATCAAATGATAAGTGTCCCAATAAGAGAAAGGCAGAGGGAGAGTTGAGACAGGCAGAAGAGGAGAAGACAAAAAAGAGAAGGAGGTTATGTGACTAGGGAGGCAGAGACTGGAGTGATGCAGCCACAAGCCAAGGAATGCTGACAGCCACTGGAAGCTGGAAGAGGCAAAAAACGAATTCTCCCCTTGAACCTCCAGAGGGAGTACACCTCCGCTGATACCTCAATTTCAGACTTCTGCCCTCCAGAACTGTGAGAGAACAAATTTCAGCTTTTTGAAGCCACCATATTTGTGGTAATTTGTTAAGGCAGCCCTAGGAAGCTAACCCAACAATTTACAAGGGTTTTCTAAATTATCCATTTTTCTCCTACTCAGAACTCTTCCTGATATCACAGCTCCTCACCTGTGGCTGATGCAGAATAACAGCTTCGGTCAAGTTATCCTTTTAAAAATTTCCAAAATTCCAGATATCATTCAGGAGTCAGGTGTTTTGGATAAGGACAAAAAGAAACCACTCTGCCCTACTAAATTATAAACAATTGAAGCGATGGGAGGTTATGGATAATTCCTCTTGCTGCCCCAGCATTAAGCTTGACCCAAACTCAATATTTGGTTGGCAATTGACTACAAAGACAACAAAATGATCCTGGATCTGGTACCCTCTCTGATAGTTAATAAGAATTTGGAAAGCAGGATCAGGATCATCCAAGACTAGTTTGAAGTACAGATGATCCATTTGTTTATCATTAGACGTGGATTACACAATGTAATTAATCTCTTAATGTAATTTAGATCTAAAATGTGCTTACTCCAAACTTTTAAAGCATCATTAAGAAACAATTAATTAATAAACACAAGATCTAAGGTCCAAACTGTTGCTGATATTGAAACGTACTCATAGAACATAGAATAACTATTACTATGCTTATAGGAGAAACTAAAATGCTAAGTTGATCAGCAAGTAAGTAAAGCTATATAATAGATGTGTCCTTTCTGTTAACCAACTACAGTTTAGTGTTCGAGGGAAGTGATATCTGAATGCTTCCAAATTACCTTCTCAGAATTTAACTTCTCCTCAATCTGACGACTGAGAGAATAAATACATTTCCAGAAAAGAACTGGGCACTGCCTTCTGATCACTTTTTTGCTTTGTATTTGTTCCCCGCTTTATAAATAATAAGGCCTTTAAGTATTTTCTGTTGATGGAGAAAATCAAAAGCCACTTAGAACAGAGGGATGCAGTTTTAGAAATGTTTGCTATTTCGTTCAGGCGCATCCACAGGTGTTGCTACACCATTGCCAATTTCTGACCTGGGGCCCCACCCCAAGCATTCATAAATCTGGCAAGTGTTAACACTTCTCAAATGCTTATGCGATGCCAGGCACTAGTCTAAGCTCTTCACTTATCTTACCTAATTTACTCCTCATGAGAACAGTAGTGGTAAGAAAACCCACTTTACAGAGGAAGAAAATGAGGCATGTGGACGGCAAGTAACTTCCCCAAACCACACAACTAATCAACACAAGAACCTGGACTTAAGCCCAGGCCATCTGCCTTTAGAGTTTGAATTCTTCACTTTTTAAATTTATTTTATTTAATTTATTGTACATATAATAATTAATGTATGTCTGTATAGTTGACATATAATATTATAGTAGTTTCAGGTGTGCAACCTAATCATTAGACATTTCTATACCTCACAAAGTGATCACCCTCAGAGTTTGAATTGTTACCTACTATTCAATATTGGAATGAGCTGATACTTCTTTATAGGATCTGGATACTGGGTCAGGAAGTCAGAGCCAAGATTTTTCCCATCAATGAAAGCTCTTATCTTTGAAATGTTCTATTCTATTGCCAGGACCACACCCGACATTACTAATGAGTTTTGTTGTTGTTTTGGCATAGGTAGGAGAGGCCTGTTCAGCAAGGAAAGAATGAGCCAACTTCTGCTGCTGGCTTCTGTAATCCCATTATGTAATTATTTGACACTATGCCCAAAGCCTTTGACAATAGGTACATTTTTAAAATATTATTGTTTTTAGCTGCAGGCAGCCTATACAGTGAGTCATTCTTATCAAAAAAAAAATGAATCTCATCAACTTCACAATCACTTTCCCAGCCTCTCCTTTTGTAGGCCTCACAAGCTTTCCCACAAAATATTTGATAATAGAGAACTACCCCAACTCGTAAAACTGGAAATTGGGCAGAAGATCTGGGGGCTGAGGAAGGCACTGAAAGAATGACAGCCAAAGGTCTGTAAAGCCAAGTCTTTAGAATTTCCCTTTTACAGGCTTAGCAGGGGCATTAGGGGGAAGAGAGTTATTGATTGCTCTTGTCAAAGGGGTCCCAAGGTTTTTGTTTCTTTAATGACTTATACAGTAGAGGGTGTCTTAATGGGTAACTCAACATTCATTCCCATGAAGAAATCTACTTCTGAATACATGGGTTCTTCTAGGCAACAGTCTCTAGGCACTTCATTCATTCGTTCCTCCAATTCAACAAAGGTGTATTTTTCAAAACGCCAGTCATTGTGGTAAGTACCACGAATAAAAAGTTACGTGACAAAACGCCTGACCTCGAGGTGCTCACAGTCTAAAAACACTGAGATAGATAAAAGACACAAACATGCGCAATGCTGATGGCATGCCTAGGGAACCTGCCTTTGGAGGTGCGCCTTACTCTAGAAAGATAAAAAATCTCCCCAATTGACTCAAAGTTGAGTTTTCAAGGAGGAGAAGTTTGCCAGGCCCTAAAGAGGAGACAGAGCATTCCAGACAGAGGGAAAAGCATGGAGGAGGTGCCCGATCCTGGAGGAGGCAGCAAGCCCACACTCCAAGGGCAGGAAGGGTAAACCAGGAAAGGGCAGTTGGGCCAGAAATCTGGGAGGACGTGGTTGGTCAGCACCTGGAGACCTGGACACTGGAGGCGGTCTACGGATTCAAGGAAGTCAGATCCAAGCACACACAGCCAGTAGCCGGAAGTGCACAGAAAGCTGATTACTGATGACAGCAAAGAATTCAGAATGTTAGGGTCGCAAGCCTCGGATGGCCTTAGGCCAGCAGGAGCACATCCAGTAATGCGCTGGGAAAGCTTCTGGACCCATCCCCACTGTAATCTCCCGAAGCCCTCTTCCAGAGAAGGGATGAACATGCTGTGCAAATACCGTTTCCAGCCAAGTCCTACAGAGCTCTCTCCAACAAGACTGCTTGTCCAAAGCCCTTCCACAGAAATTCTAGAGCAACCGCTGAGAGCCAGAAGGACAAAAAGAGAAAAAAATGCGGATTCCACAGCCTAAGTCTGAGTAATAATTGATAATAATTATAGCCAATATCGATTGAGGCTTACTCAAGCACAACATCATCCATTTTTCCTGTACACGTCCTTAAATCTTCACATGGTCCTGTAAGGAAGTCCACGTGGGCTGTTACTTACGCTGTAGCACTATTTATTTGCTGTCACTGCAGCATGAAAATTTTAAAATTTAACAGCTTTTTGCATGCATGTTACTTTTAAATGTTCAGACTCAAAGAGAAGATGTTAAGCTATTACATTTATTTCTCCCCATTTAAGAATGTAGCTTCACAAAACTAAATGTATTCTTAAATATTTAAATTCTACAAAGTTTCAAGAAATACTGTGAAATCTAGCAACCTTTTTTTTAATGGAAAAGAAGTTATTAAAACAAATAAGCATTCATACCAAAAACAAGACAACTAACTATTTTATAACAATTTATCAGATCATACAGACTTTGATTTTCTCATTACCAATTTGGAGCTAATTACTAATTTTTATTATTTCCGGTTCAATAATTTGATTCGTACAACTTCACAGAATAATTTTGGAATCATTGTTCTTATTAGAGAGACAAAGTATACTGACTTAAATGACGTCTAGGGAAGGGCACTATTTTACTGAGTCTTGCAAAGCCAGTCCACAGGCCGGCAGCAACCCTGGGAGAGGAGCTGAGAATGGACAGAGAAGCAAGTCCTGTGTCCATCCTTCGAGCCTCTCCTGAGATCTCTCTTTGCACAATTCAGTTCTATGAGCCAATTTTTTTTTTTTTTTTTTTTTTGCCGAAGCTACTTTGGTTGGCGTTTTCAATCACTGGCTACCAAAAGATCCTGACCTGTTGCAGAGAAACATGGTCAGACCTGTAAAATTCGCTGCAGGGTGATCAGGTAGGAAGCTAATGACATGGTCCAAGAAAAGGAATGACAGGGTTAGTCACCTAAGGGCAGCACAGCGGGGGTGGACTCAACAGGTGGTCAACAGATAGACAGATAGATGGGAGCTGGATAGACAAATGGGACGAAAGTGACGAGGGGGAGGAAGTAATCTAAACTGACTCCCATTTCTGAGCACCTTTTAGAATTTCATAAATTATTAACCAATAAAATTAGAAATTCCCTATACCTGGCCCACTCTCTTTTCTCCTCCTAGGATTATTGTAAAATCACTCTAAACAGTCTCTCAAGAAGTGTCGTCAGGTAGATAGTTATCTTTATAAAAGGAAGACCTTCAAATTTTTTTGGAGAGGCATCACTCAGCAAGATTAAACCACAAGGAAGAGAAGTAGATGGTAATAAAGGAGGAAATATACCTGACTCAACTTGAGTGACAGCCATAACATTAGCCCTATTTAGAATGTTTTCTAAAAACATAAATCTCCAAGTCGTCAGGGTGATGTTCAGCATAAAAATCACAACATGTCCAAATATATAACATATTCATGTAATTAAATCAACTATCTATCACCAGAAAGGGTTTTTATTCCCTCTGAATCCGTGGTCTCCATGAAGCTACCAGGCCACCTCAAACATGATGCAGGTGCTTTCAGTGACTAGCTAAATACCAGCTGTCAGCCATTTCATTGTATAACTATAATTCCAGGAGTTGAAAAACACACTCATCTTCACTGCTTTTTTATATCATGTAACCACATACCTCACTCCTAGTATCACCAGAGTTTAAAACAAACATGTTATTATTCTATTAGCTCTAAGTAAATCGGTTACCAAAATGTGCTATAATCAAATGAAAATATTGCTGGTATCTGATATCGATTATAAGGATTCTGGAAAATATTTGTTGAATTAATTTCACAAGGGCTATATGTTCACACAGCCAAAATTTAAGCAACCAGTCGAATTTATACCCATACAAAACCCTCCAAAGAGTTTTTTTGTTTGTTTGTTTCATCGACTTTATTCTGACACCATTGATGCTGGCGACAACTCTTTATTTTTGATGTCTGTCCTGAACCAGGACTCTTCTTCAACAAACAATTTGAAAAAAAAAAAATTTTTTTCAAGCGCTGTTTGGTGCCACTTTGACCCAATCTCATAATTGAGCATTCTATCACATACCTGAGCATTCTTTTAAAAAGCTCAGGATCTTGTTCTAAATGTTCTTTCTTTATAATCCTACCCTTTCCCTAATACACACCCAAGCTTCTCCGCTCAGGAAATGCACAGCAGCATCTTCCGTGAAGAGCAGTTCTCTGGGATGCTATTTCGTTTTCTCACATTTCCAGTTAGCAGTTAGGATGGATCTCGTACTCACAAACTAAAAGCGTGATAAGGCTACATTGGCAGAGAGTCCTCTAAAAATAATGACATATTTAATTTTGATCTTCAGCTTGTGAAGAGTTATTTCTCTTCTGGTGAATTTTATCCCATGGTTTTCCACAGCAGTGGCGCCCAGCCCGGGTAATGCATCAGAATCCCTGTGAGGTTGTTTAAACATACAGATGCCCAAGGTCCTGCTGCCAGAAATTCTGAATCTGTAGCTAACATTTGTATATTTAAAAGCTCCACAGGTAATTCTGAGGGGCAGCCAGCACTGAGATCCGCTGTTCTACAATATGTCTAAGGACTTTTCTTCTCGGGGAATGGAGTGGAGTATCAAGATGAAAGAATTCTTAAGTTTTGGAAGCAATGATTCAATATTGAGCCACATTCTTATAGAACTCTGATGGAGAAGAGGCTGTGTAAGTAAGACATGGGGAACAAGAAGGACAGCCGTGTCCCACCATAGAGTCCTACATCCCAGTTGTCACACCTTTCGCCAGCCTCCACTGAACACTAACTTGTCCCCTGTGACACAGCTGTCTGCTGCCCAGATGTCCCCAAGTCTTTCAACCTGCTGGAACCACTTTCTTCTTTGAGATCTTGACAAACCTGAATTCAACCCCATTCTTTAACAGGGGAAAACTCAGAGACCTTTCGTAAAACTTTGGGATTTATTGGGAGGGTAAACAGGAAGGTAGAATTTTGCTCTTTGGTCTTTATGTTCGTTCAGGCTGTTCTATCAAAAAATACCATAGACTGGGTGGCTTAGAGAGCAAATATTTATTCCTCACAGTTCTGGAGGCTGAGAAGTCCAAGATCAAGGCGCTGGGAAATTTGGTGTCCGGTAAGGACCCACTTCCTGGTTCACAGATGGCCATTTCCTCGCCGTAACCTCACCTGGGACAAGTGATCTCTTTTGTAACAGCACTAATCCCATTCACGAGGACTCCACTGTCACCTCCTGATCACCTCCCAACACCACTGCTCTGGCAGCTTATTAGGCTTGAACACATGAATTGAAGGGGACACAAGGATCCACGTCCCTGCTTCCTCGGAACCCCTCCCCCTGCTTTCCTGGTTTCTCCTGTGTGCCACCCACCCCGCTGGTTACAGCTTCGCCACTCCTTCCCCACAGTGCCACCATCACAGAGGAGGCTGGTAGCGGATGTGAGGTGCGGGTTTAGAGCCGCACAGGTGGAGAGAGAAGAGCATGGCTAAGATTCTGATCTGAATACTAGGAATCATTGTCCTGAAAGTCCCATGGCCGTTCTTACTCCAGGACCCCCCTCCCCGTCTCCATTCTTCTGCGGAGAGCCTCTCCCACTGTTGTGTTGGTCACCCAGTCTCCCACCTGCTCCCCTCCGGCCCTAGGCCCAGACCCCAGGACCTGCTACTTGTCATGTGCAGAGTCATGTCGCTTTGCCCCTGTCACTCCAGATCATGCAGAGCCTGCTCCATGATGGGCCCTCCCCTATTTCCCTAAAAAGCTATCAAGTTATTTGATAATCCAGAGTGGCCATGCTCTCTCTCTCTCAGGAACTTTACCACTCACCATTAAATTAATTCTTTCTGATCATTAAGCGTGTCCCCAAACACCTAAAAGAGATGGAACTGAATTAATCATTTGGTTTTTAAAAATCTGCAACTTCTTTGAAAGGTTCAATAACTAAAACCAAAGAACTCCTACCATAACTTGAAAACTCCTCACCTTTACTAACTGGCTGCATATTAGCATCTCTGTGGTGTGCTGGGACATTTTTGACAACTGGCCGAGGGTGAGGGAAGACTGATTTGTAGCTTTCGGAGCTATCAGGACTCCCACCAAGGTGGATTTCAAGCTCCCATGTGGCATTGCTGAACACCAAGGAGAGAAGAGAGGGCACCAATGACTCTCGAAGGCGTGGCTCCGGCCCACATCAATGGCCCTTAACGCGAGGGAGCATCCCCCCTCCCCAGAGCTCCCGGTGGCACCTGCATCTTTGCCTCACTCCCTTTTCTGCCTCCACTCAATCCCGCATCCCTCACTGCCCTGCAGGTGCTGTTCCCAGGAGACTCCCCCAGCTACAGTCTGCTCAGGGGTTCAGGATGTCAACACCTGTTCCCAGGAAACCTGATTGAAGACGACTGGCTACATTTATTGACTGGTTAGTCAGAATCGGTCATGTGAACTGACAGATCCCAAGTATAATTTCAAAGCGGCCATGACGCCAGAGATTTTTGCAAGACGATGCTCAAAATACTGAACTCCCGGCATGGTGTGGACTTCCACGAATCAGAACAGAAGCCCAGTGTGGTCAGTGGGCACACCTGGACAGGCATTCAGGATTTTTCGGCAGCTGGCCATTTCTCTCATACTGCAAAATTTGGTCTGCCATATTAATAGGGACAAACACTCAGGCCAGGGTGCCAAGACACAGTGGTTATTATTTCAACTGTCTGCCTAATTCACAATAAAGGAATATAACTTCCAGTTCTTCTCAGAAATGAGACTGTAATGGGTTCTGTCTCACACTTACGGTGTGAAAAGAAGTCATTTCTTGACATAGTGACCAGATGCTCTTTATACTTTTAGAAGCAGAATTCTAAAGACCTAATCTAAAAAGGATCTCCCTGGGTACATCAGAATTTATCTTGGGGTATAACTAGCACATTTATATTCATGACTAGGAAGCAGGGGGAAGATTCAGGTTTCGAGGGTCCTGAAGCTTATACAATTCTGGAACCCTTCTTTAAGGAAAAGCATACAAAGTTATAAATACAAAAGCAGATGCTAACATAAATAAGCATTTCCAGTAAAAAAAAAAAAAAAAAAAAAACATTACAACTTGCAAATGTCAGAAAGAGACAAATACCGCAAACACCACAAAATATATAATTGACACACCTAACACTTTTTTTTCCCCTATATTTTTTGGTTGCATATTCTTTGACAGCATCAATTTTGTAATATTTTCACAGAGAGAATACAATAAGCCAGTCTTTTTTCTAGCATGATTGATCAAATTTTTTTTCATTATCAATAGTTTAGAAAAGTTTCCTTCAACTTGAAAAATTGTTATTGGTAATGTCATATAAGTTTTTAGGACGATTGTCAAAGTTAAGAAAATAAACTACCGTATTTTTTTACGCAGATGTAAAAGATATTCTACACAGGCGCTTGTGTCTCCCTGCATTTCAAACTTCTTCCTCGACCTATAGCCTTCTAGAAAGAACCTTGCATTGTACTCCAGTTTCCTCTCATGATTCAACATCTATCTCTGCATTCTTATTTCGTGACATCGGGCGATCACTAAAAGTCTGCGAAGGTCACGAAGAGAGAAGACCTGCCCCGTGTACCTCACAAAGTCGTTTTAGTTGTTTGTTTTTGTTAATGTAAGGATTAAACGTGAATAGATATGAACGGCACTTTATAAATAGTAACTAATTCTATTGTTTAGAAAAGTATCGTAATTGTAAGTTAAAAAAAAAAAAAAAAAACCCTGGGAATTCCTGTTGTATTATCTGTGATCTTTGCTCAATCCGCCCATATTCCAGAAGCACATAGCGAAACAACCGAAACAACCGGCAGAAGCTCGGGCCAGAATAGAGTTGATTCGACTTCTTTTTTTTTAGTTTGCATATGTTAAAATACCGAAAATGTTGTCTTTAAGAAGTTGTGGCTTCATTGCTGAATGTATGTGTACCTAGGACAATTTATCTAGCTTCCTAAGAAGTTCTGCTCACACCAGAGAAAACCCCCTGCAGATGACAAATGGCATATTAGAGTTAGGAGGTTTGGGAATGCATTTATGGGAAGTATACTTGCATATTCATTTTAAAAATTCACACTGAGAGAATGGGAATAAGGTTTTTGGAAATCGAGTTCCTATGCTCTTGGAGGTTCCAAATCATTACTATAGTTCTTAAAAAAAAAAAAATCTGCATTGATTAATATGCTTCTTGTTCTCCTGCAACAAGGGTTGTCAATGAGGAAGAAGAATGCTATACTGTTTCCTCATTAGCAACAAATCATCTCTCTCTCCCAGGCCCTTCTCCGTGTAGCCATTAGCCAGGCCCAGGAGGCCAAAAGCTTCCTCATCAGAACCTTAGAAACCTTGAGCTAAGTATTTCCCCTGGAGCATCCACAATCATCTCTATAAGTTAGTGTAAAAAGGACTGAGAAATTGCTTTTATGAAAAAGTTCTCCAACTTGTGGATTGAAACCCCCTGGGTGTTTACTTGGGTAGCAGAATTTCTCACTTCATTTCTTTTTTAGTCTAAGAGTGTTTGGTAGATAATTTTCTGTTTTTGTGGAACTGCAGCAAATGCCCGATTACTCCCCCTGTAATTGAAATAGAAGAATGGGGCTGAATGACAAAGAAGAATAAAAGGGGAAAATAACATCCGTATTTTATATGCAAATGATGGCTTTCACAACAGGTCTGAATGCAACCTGTTTCCATGTCGAGAAAATAAAGGAACCCAGCTAAAGTACACAGATGATCCCTCATAAAGAACATGTATTGTTCTTTTTGGCTGGCCAGTATTTGAATCTCCTTTCTGAGCCTGACAGCGTGAAAACTGCATGATTGTGCCAGATACTGGCTTTTCTGGGCTCTCTTGCAGCCAGTGCGCTGGCAAGACATTGTCCCCCACCTTCCACGCCCCAGACGCTGACCCAGAGCACAAGAAGCAGCAACAGAGCAGCAGGCCCTGTCTCCAGAGTCAGTGACAGCTTTGTTTCAGGAGTAAGTCCGTTGGCCCTGATTATCTATCAAGTCAGATTGCCCCAGAAGGGAATCCTGAGATAAGGAATGGAAGACAAGTAGTTTATTTGGGCCGTGACCTCAGGAAGCACATTGGAGAAGAGGCGAAAGCTGAACAGGATGCTTCTGTGAACAGGTTGCCCTGTGCGAACCTGAGGCTCGGTCATGCTGGGACCTGCGGGAGATGGTGCAGAACAAGCCTCAGCGTTATGCCTCTGAGGAATGAAAAATCTGGAGCATTTACCCTCTTTATGGACTGAATGTTTGTGTCCTCACCCCCCAACAAAATTCACATATTAAAGCCCTGACCCCCAATGTGCCTGTATTTGGAACAAGGAAATAAGTAAGGTTAAATGAGGTCATAAGGGTGAGGCCCTGATCCGATAGGATTAGTGCCCTTATAAGGAGAGACACCAGAGAGCGCTCTTTCTCCCTCTCTCTCTCTCTCTCTCTCTCTCTCTCTCTCCCCACCTCCTCTCTCTCTCCCTCCCTCTCTCTTTCTCCTTCTCTCTCTCTTTCTCTCTCTTTCCATGCACAATCAGAGGAAAGGCCATGTGAGGACACAGAAGGAAGGCAGGTGTCCTCAAGCCAAGAAGAGAGTCCTCGCGAGGACATGAATCAGGCTGAACCTTGATCCTGATCATCCCAGCCTCCCTAACTATGAGAAAATAAATTTCTATTAAACCATTCACTCTATGGTATTTTGTTAGGCCCACCTAAGCCAACTAAGACATTTTTCGATCCTCATTTGTCCCGAAGTCGTTCACCCCAGCCTGCCCCACTCTGGCTGGACGGAGCATTGCTGGAAGCAGTTCTCACGTTGGGGATCATGGGCGCTTTCAGAAACCATGACCACGGAAGGAGCAGCAGGTGCCAGGGGCGCTCACGGGCACTGACGGAGTCTGCTGCAGTGGCGACCTTGAAGCTCTGGCATTCGCTGTTTCGTGGCAGTAGTAGAGGCTTCTCACCAGACCGGTTCTGCTGCGTTATTTTCATCACTCATCCCAGCTGCTTGCCTGGCACCAGGGTCTCCTGCCCTCCCAGGATTTAGAGAGCTGCCTCTTCATAAATTACTTTTCTGCTTAAACTGGTTAGTTCCATTTCTCTTATTTGCAACCGAGACTACTGACTGTACGGTCCAAGTTAAATTCGGACATGACAACAGGAATTTATCAGTGTCAGCTACATCTCACTATCCAAAATTACAAAAGCAACGGTAAATAATTCATGACTGAACCAAGGCAAATTAGTAGATGACCCTGAAGGGAAACGTTTTGCCAGATAAGATTATTATATTTGCCCCAAATATGTAGCAAAAGCCTTAACACTTTGTTTACCATGTTGCCCAGCAGTTCTAACTAGTTGTTCTAATAATTAGACAAGAGCTCAAAGGTGAATACCAAATAATTTTTCAAATCATTGTATATAATAGCAAAAAAATAGAAACAAATCAAAAATCAAAATCGAGGAAGTTTTTAAATAAATGACAATACATCTGTAGTGAAATGTGTCACAGCTATTTAGAGTGACATTACAGAAGTACATTTTTAATGTAAAAAAATCATGATATAAGTAAAAAAAAAACAAGTAAGAAAACAGTATATTCAGTGGGATTTCATTTTTGTAAGAAAAAAATATATAAACTTTAGAGAAAATTCTGAAAGGATTTATATCAGTATGTTAATCAAAGTTACGTTTGGGTGCTAGAGGATAGATTATTTTTATTTTTACTTTAATATATATATACATTTATATAAAATGACTGTTCTGTAATAAGCATTAATTATTTACCAAAATTTGTATATAATGGTAGTAATACCTACACTACCTAACTCACAGTGGTATTATAGTGTAGGAAAGCGTGCTTATCACTAATAATTTCAGAACATGCAGTTAAGGAAAGCTTCCACAGGAGAAGATGTATGAAAATCTTCAAAACAATTTAACATGTAATTTAACAATGCATTACTAGGACCGCTATGATTAATATCAGCAGGCACAAAAATAATGCTAAGATGATGCACAATTAGCCAGCAACTGTGAATCAATATGGGAATTCACTCAGTACTAAAAGTACAAACCTAAGATTGTCTTCAGCATCAGTTGCCACAAGATGTCCTGGAATAAAACCAATTACAAGAGATCAAAAAGTCCTGGCCAATTAAACAGCACTGGATAACAGAAAAAATTAATAAAGTAGTGGATATTACTGATATCATAATTGCTCTTAGCACTTTCAAAACCTAAGGAGACAGAATTAAACAAGTAGCTCTGGCAGAAGAATTAAAGCAAATGTGTAAGTCAAACACTACTAAATTAAATTCTGTTGTCCTGGCAACTCTAATGCTTTGACAAATAAGTTATTCGACATCTTAAAGAACTTGGAATTTATCATGCGCGAGTGAAAATTCAGAAGTTATTCCTTCTATGTACTTGTCATCCAGAGAAAAGACTTCTATCTCCAAGAAAACTCATATCATGTGGTTAGTGCCCAGAGCTTGAGAGATACCAGCGAGGTAGCCAGTTTTCTCCCCATTAATTCTTATCTCCTTCCGCCATCCTAACAGAACCGAGATGGTTTGGGTACAGACTCCTTTCACACGTAGCCTGTGCTGATGTCCCCACCAGATCTGCTCTCCACCCTTCTCCACCCTACTTTGTCCTGGGAGTGGGACCTGCCCTAACTACACCTTGGGTGCTCATGAGCATAGGCTTCCAGCTGGGTTTGGCCAATAGGAAGCACCTACAGGAGATCAGAAGGTGGGAGAAGGGTAAGGCCAGGGTCATTATTCCCTGTGGCTCCTTCCATGCAGGCTGGCTGCTTCCCTCAGCTAAGTCATAGGACTGGACCAGCAACACCCTCCCCACAGTCTATCTGTACCCATGGCACCATTGTCACTAGGTTCTGGAAACCATCCTTCAATCCAACCCACCCCGGTTCTGCTATTACTAGCCACAGGGAACTACACTCATTTGCGGATTCCTTACACCCCTCTTATCTTTAAAAATAGTAAAGAATTTAACAGCTTTATTACACTCTTCCTCTAATTACTCTGTTTCCTGCTAGAATTCTGACTGATCAAGTGCCTCAGGGGAAGCTGACCCCAGCTGCAGCTCCAAGGCGTTTTGTTTAGCCCAATCAGTGCTTGTCATTCCGTTGATTGAGAGGCAGATGGAAGATGTGTGACTCAATAAGAATGAATCTTGGGATTCTGGCTTGGGATTCTAGGCCTGAAGCAGTCTCTCTTACAACAGATATGTTGATTTAGTTGACTCCAAGGAACCCAGCATCTTAGTGGCTTAACTCAT
The DNA here is from genome assembly GCF_014176215.1 of Rousettus aegyptiacus. NCBI lineage: Eukaryota > Metazoa > Chordata > Mammalia > Chiroptera > Pteropodidae > Rousettus > Rousettus aegyptiacus. The sequence continues at coordinate 86,678,067 of NW_023416285.1, read as the reverse complement.
ATTACAGTGCAATGAGGGTCAGCGTGAGGTGGGAGGGGTTCATGGCACAAAGTCATCACACACTCAAGTGGCTTTCACCTGATGTCCCCACTATTCTCCGGAGCCCCTGGTTCTTACTGCAGATATGTGAGCCAGGCCTGGAAGTTGCATCCATCACCTCCGCTCATGTTCTGTTGGCCAAAACTCAATCACACAGCCCCACCAACCGCAGGGGGCTGGAAAGCGTGGTGTAGCTATGTACCAAGAAGGAAAACAAACTAGCATGGAGAACCACTACCCGGCCTCCACTTCACCCCTCTAGCAAGGGGTCGCTGCATTGGTTAGGACCACACGTGGCAGGATGTAAGCAAACTGAACTACAGCGACTCACACAAATAAGGGCTTTTTATACAAGGGGAATCTGGGGATGGGAAGATCAGAGCTGCTCAAGGAACCAGCTTCTCCTTATTTCTCTGCAGTCCTTAAATGGCTTATATTCTCCTGGTTGCAAGATGGCTCCGTCATCTTGTCCAAAGCCCAGGCAGGAAGAAGGAAGAAGGGCAAAATGCAAAAGACAAAAGAAATACGTCTAACAAGTTTGATTCCTTTTCTAAAATGCTTTTCCAGAAGCCCCACCTAGCAGACTGTCTTTTTCACAGCCAAGCTGCCTTCAAGAAAGCCTGGGATAGGGTTGCTGGATAAAATACAGGATGTTCCATTAAACGAGAATTTCAGCTGAACAAATAATTTTTCATATAAGTATGTGTGTCCCCTGCCGGTCATCCTGTTTTTGTTTATTCGTTTTTACTAAATATGGGGACATATATATTTTTTTAATGGCCACATTGCCTTTCTGAAAAGAGTCGAGGTTCTGGTGATAAGAAAGAGGGGAAAATGGACAATGGGCATGACCCAGTACTTGCCAGGAGCACCAAAGCAGAGGTCTGTTGGGCATGGCTGCCAAGAAGGTTTTGTCTTTTGCCTCCTGATACAAGTGGGCAGACTTGACTTTTTCCTGAACTCATGTAGACGTGAGTCTTGGGGGCCCAGCAATCAAGGTGAGACCATGAGGTAGCAAGCATGAGGACAGAGACAGACAGGTCAAGGATGGGGGAGCAGCAAGGTGGAAAAATCTGGATCCGGAAGGCACTGTTGCACCTCTGTGCCAACCTGATGACCCGCCCAGCCCACGCTTCTTAAGACGCACAATAAACTGCCGTCTCTGCAAGCTGTTGCTATGTGGCTCATTCTTTGTTTCTTTTCTCTCTCTCTTTCTCTCTCTCCCCTTCTTACCCCTTCTCCTCCCCCTATGTGTTTTTCCAGCAAAACACACTTGCAAATGGTACATCTCTCTTTCCTCGCACTCCGTGATTATGGGCGCGCTGCTGTGCCTCTCTGTCAGGGTGAAGGAAATCGCATGAGAATTAAACCAAGACCCCAAAGAGGGTACAGCTGAACAGCTGATGGAATTTCCCCAAACAAAGCCAGACCCACCGGGCGATACTGACCCTAAAGCCTACCGTAGCTGTAGTTACACGAGCTGACAGATGTCTTTATTGTTTAAGATCATTTGAGTTGGACTTTCTTTTCCTGGTAGGAAAAACATCCTGATAAAACCAGATTCTTCAGTACAATACATATCCTCCTAACGAATTTGACAACATTTATCTCATTATACCAAGACAGGAAAATAGAATTAACATTAGGTGATAAAACATGGCAGGCATTTTTAAGTAGGAATATGTACATGTTTAAAAAAAAAAATGAAAGTTCAAAGTAAAAATTGTATGATTAAATGTCTTTGTCAAGCATGTTTTCCCCTATTACTCTATGTGTTTTGTGAGGCCCGTAAATAGATTAAAAATTTTAGTATTAATTATTCCCACTGGTTCCATAGTCATGCAATGAAGTGCTGCATTTTTAAGTTTCATTAATTGGACTCCAGAGACTTACAGAGAGGAAGAACATACGTTAAGATGTCATATTCTATTCTCAACATGTGACTGTCATTATCTTCCAACTCAATAATGCTTATAAATGTACAAGCTATGTCTGAGCTACTGTAAGTCTTTAAAATCCTGTCGCTTGACATTTATAGCTGTCCTAGCCAGCAGGAGCTCATTTTAGCTGGGTTGTTCTGATTGTTTCAAGCATGCCCTCTAGGTTCTTTGAAAACACTATAAAATATTGTGGCAAAAAAAAAAAAAAAAAAAAACTGTGATCCAAATCCTCAGTAAGGTTTTCTGTAACATGAGCCATGTGTCACAGATTGAATGGGAATAAAGGCCACCAGGGAGAATGGGTGCTAGACTAAGTCTCAAGTCTTTTTCTGCACAAACTGATTTGATCATTCTTATCAATGTCCCGTAGGAAGGGAAAGTCCTGGAATGGAAAAACGCTCAAAATAGTTATTTTACTGAGTTGACTGATGTGCAGTCAAAGCCCTCGATCCAGTCCAATCTGGAATGGCCCCTTAAAAATCTAGCTTCTCTGATAAGAAAAGCCAACTAGCCATGGTCCGTCCTCACAGTTACGGCAACTTCCAAAATCCATCCCAGTCCTTTGGTTCAGGTAAAATTTTGTTGTGTCCAGTGTTTATTATGGTAACTGAATTGTCCATTGCCAAAGGAGCTCTTTTTGCTAGAGAGGGATCCTCAAAGTACCGATTATTGTGTTGACCAAAACTGACCTATAATGGTAGTTTCATTGACTCCTCGACATTAGTTGGAAACATAGAATTTCTCACTGATGCTTAGATCAGATGTTGCAGAAATGACCTTCCAAGTTACCATCAACCATAGTTACTAGTAAACACATGTCAGCGTTAAAATTACTCAATTTGCGCTCTCTCTCCCTACCCCCATAATCATTATTATATAATATAAATAATACTTGTATATTATGTTATAGGTCTATTATTATACATTATACATACGTTATTATACATTTGATATGTACGGTATTATACAGTATTATCTCTGTATATAATACTGTATATATAATACTATAGATATTACATGTATATGTGAAAAAGATAATGCTGAGTGTATTATTTATTGTATGTTGTATATAATAGGTACACATAACAACTTGTAGATTTACATATACCTGTACAACAAAATTTTTTAATCTTTAAGAAAATTCTTTGAATAAACTAAAAGAACAAATATTTCCCAATTAGCACAATCCTTGCCCCAGCTTTCTCTGCAAAGATTTCTGACACTGAGCACATCTGGGGGTACCCAACTCTGGACTGCCTTCTCCTCATCCACAGAGTCATCCGAGGAAGGAGCTAAAGGCAAACAATGACTCAAAGGACAGAACAAATAAACAATCAGTCATCATTTCTCAAGAATTTCTGAAACTTTCCAGTTTCTACTTTGGTTCCTTTGGTGTAAATTAAGGAAGATTTGGTCAAGAGGGTAAAATTGTGTGGTCCTTCAGCTTTGCCTCGTTTGTCGGGTGACCCAGGGACATCTTCAGATTTTCATTTCCATGTCTGCCTCATAAACCAGGTCCTTGCGCAAGTGCTTTCCAATGGGCCTGCGGCTACTTAAAACTTTCACTGGCTTCTCCAATTCCTATTCTAGTTTTATTTTGGAAATAGTTGCCGGTTTTCATACCAAATAGCTGGCTTGACTACATTTCTCACTCTTTTAGCTGCTGTGTCAATACTTCAAAACATTCAGTCAGTTAACTCAATTCAGTCAAAAATTGTCACAATGTTTGTCATTGTGTTGACACAGCCCATGGCATTGGAGGAAATACAGCTCATTAAGTTCTTAGTGAATCTTTACAGAGCAGAGTTACACACTGCGACTGAGCCACAAATGTAACCGCTGGACCGCTGTGACCAAAGGAAGGAAAGGAATTACAGCTGAAGAGCCACCTACGTGCCAGCCGCTATGGTAGAATTTCTCCCCATTTCAGCCATTTAATCATGCAATAATCCAAGCCCTTCCTGTTGACCATCACCCAGAGTTGGACTAAGAATGGAGTTTCTATTTCCACACTAACACTCGAAGAACACAAAAGAAAAAAGAGCTTAGCAGTCAAGTTTCACTGGACGGGTTAATTTCCTTTGACTTGTACTTGGGTTGACTACAAACTGATATGGCTCCTTTAAGAAATCGGGAGGCAGAGCCCTGTCTCGATATGTCACACATTCAGAGAAAGTGGACTTCAGAGAGGATTAGACACAGATGGAGAGGTGCGGCTGGTTGAAGAAGGAAGGGGGAGAGGAGAGGGGGTGGAGAGACTGCAGAGAGCCATGTGCTCTAACCTAAAGGACAGTATCTGTGACATGCATGTGCAAAGCAATACCATCTGAATGCCTACTGTGTGCCATCACAGGGCTGACCAAGAGGGTTTAGGAAACCGGAGGAGACACTAATGAGCAGCCAGGAAGCGCTAATGAGCCTTTTAGGGACGACTCTAAGGACTTTGCAAGGAGAATGTCCTGAGGCACAGAGCCAGGGCTGAAGAAGGCCTGAGGCGGCCCGAAAAGCAGGAAGTAAATAAAGAAAACCCTAGAAACGACCCTATAGCAGCTGTTAACTGCAATGTAAATGGAGTGTACATATTAAATAAATTGTTCCATTTTTACTCTAAAAATTTCTCTTTAAAAGAACTAGTGAAACGTCCACACGTTACATACCTGCTTGGCATCCATGTCCTGGGCCCAGGGGACGTCCTACCCTGGGCTAGCACCCTCCTGTGATGCCTTAATCATTTGGAAAGCAAAGAAAGAGGCTGTCCATAAAAGTAACCAAACCACTTCTGCTGAACTTTCACAAAAATATCACCCGGTAAGGGAATGGCAGCAGTGTCGTGTCTTGAATGACAATGATATAGACAGATAATTAGATCCTAATTTCTGCTTCAGTATTCTTCCGTTCTCAACAACTAATTGGTAATTTACTCATGAATTTTCCCTTTTTATATATCCCACATTCAGATACAAAAAGTGAAAGTCAAAGACAACTCTTTCCTCTCTTATGTTTTTTTCAAATTAAAAATTTGTATCTTGCACAGTGTTTTAAAAAGTATGAAATAAACCATTCTTTGAAGTTCCTAAAGCGTTATTAAGATGCTAGTGAGTCTTTATGCATTTATTCTAAGGAAAAAGGGAAGGGAGGGAGGAAAGGAGGAAAGAAAACAGTCTCCTCAGTAAAAGTCTTCTCTGTCTCTCTCTCTCTCTCTCTCTGTCTCTCTCTCTGTCTCTCTCTCTGTCTCTCTCTCTCTCTCTCTCTCTCTCTCTCTCTCTCTCTCTCATTGGTGCAGTAGGGCAGGGAGAATGGGGTCTTCTCATGCTTCTTTTTGATTACTAATACCTTCTATTTACAGAAAGATCAGAAACTATACATTAAAAAAAGAAAAGAAAACCACTACTAATTCAGCCTTTCGGAATTAATCATTCTTGGTATTTTTAGGTTGACCCTTAACATTAGATTCTTTGAAGAGAACATCCTGTGCTCTTTTCTTTTTTTTTTTTTTTTTTAAGGAGGAGGGGAATAAAGAAAGGACCTGCTGCCTCCCTGCCCATTAGCAGCAATAAAGTGTGGCCTCCACACCCACGCCCGCACCCCCAGGTCACTGCACCCCACCCTGTCCCGACACCTCCCACCCACGAAGTGATGTCACCAAACCCCATGGCCCAAAGATCAGATCTAAATCATTAAATAAAGTTTTGGTTTCTGTTCTCATCTCACATCAAATTTGGTTAGATCTGCACAAATCAAGATGCATATTGACACTGAATTGTCTTAATATAGGCATTTTGTGGTGGTCGTGAAATTCACTTTGGGAGACTTTATGGAGCAGCTGTTTCTGGAAAAGAATTTTCACCAAATTTAAAGAACAGGACTTAATTTTTATGCAACCTGAAGCTTATATAATTCAGGAAAGGGGGTTCTTTAAGAAAATGAATACAAAAACATGAATGCAAATGTAACACACACAAAAATATTTATTCAGAGTGAGAAAAGAGTTCACAACTAATAACAAATCTTTAAAAGGTGGCAAATACCCCAAATACCACAAAATCCAAAAAAATGACATCATCTGTTTAGGAACAGGCTGCTCACCACTGTGACATTTTTCCACAGCCCAAGCTTCCGGCTCCATTGCTCCTCCTCCGTGCCCCGCCCCCTTAAAGGGCCAGAACTGCGGGACAAATTCTCATCACAGTTCAGCCTCCACCCAACGTCTTCATTTCACACTAGCAGGCAAGTTGCCATTGTGGGAGGGAGGGTGTTCCTCAAATGCATTTCCACACCGACAGCCCGCAATAGTTTGTCTACAGGACTTTGAACCACATGAACATGTCCCACTCAGCCCCAGCTTTTAAATATATCCCCACCTCGTCTTCCCTTTAGCCAGGTCCCAAATATGCCTGTGGCCACTCCAGTGCCACTTGACTGGAGGGAAGTATGACAAGGAGAAGTCAGAAGAGAAAGACACGATGAGCCCTAAGGAACTGCAATTGAAATACCTTCCTTTTGCTGATTTAGTGAAAACTACTACCATACAAACACAACGCCCCCCTGGAAGGGGTCACACGTTGAGGGGCCCTGATGCTATAGCTCTTATTAGCTTCTACCTAAATCCACATCTGGCTCCACGGTGGCTCGCGGTTACTGAGTGCTTTGTGCAGCACCCTAGAGAAACCCACATCCCCCAGAAAAGCTGAAAGCAGCCAGAGGGTGAAACATATGAAACTTACTTGAGAGGTCCTGGAGAAGTGAGAAGCCAGCCACGGCAGGAATAGAAAAAAAACAAGCAAACGGGTGCTCCAGGGGGAAAAAGGCAACCTCCAAATTACAGGCACAGATTCGCAAAGAAGCACTTCTCCCCAGGGAAACTCTATATGGTTCGCTCCAGAGTGAGGAGCAGCAGCTGTTTATTTATTTATTTAAGGGTGGCAAACAGCTCTCTGGGGGAAAGCCAGTGACTTCCAAATACAAACCACCTTCCCATAATCTGAAACCCCTATAGCCGACAGTATCCTGCTGTTGGAGAAGTGCAGGTTTGGGGCATCACACAACTGTGGATTTAAAGCCAGACTCTGCTAGCTCCTGGCCACATGACCCAGAGATGGTACTTAGCTACTCAGAACCTCAGTTTTCTCATCCATAAAATGGGTTTAATAACACCTACTCTATAGGACTGTGCCACAAATGAAGTTTTCAGCAAATAGTAGCCATGATTATCCAGTTGTCGTTCCCATTTACTTTGCCACAGCACAGAGAAGGCACCTGAATGGTGGCCTTGCTCATCACACAAGTAAATAAATGCTCATTTGTTAGGTAGAGATTAACAGTTGCACACCGATTAAAACTCCAAATGAACTTGGGGACTGTGTGTGTTCAGGTTAGACATTAATATTCCCATCGGCCTGTGGTTGACAGGAATAAGTGGAACTTATTAATCTGGGGGAGGCAGTTGGTGAGGGGAAGAGCAGAGCAAGAGGAGACGGTATTCACAGCAAGTAATAAGTAAAATTTATAATTTTTGTAACTGTGGGCTACGTAAATGACAACGTAGTCAGGACTGATTTAAAGACTAGAACTTCTGCTGCTAACATATGCATGTTGGAGGTTAAAAACCTATTGAGATTCAGGAGTATTAAAGTATGCAAACTTATCTGTTCTCCTAGCCACTACTATCATTTTCTTTTTTCCCTCAAAGATGCTTATTTTGGTGTTATAGAAAAGCTGATATAGATGTACCCCCCCCCGCACGCCTGAGAATCAAGCCCCCTGCAGCCATAGCCTAACAAAGGATCTTTCAATGAGCCATGCCCAAGCCAGCCCTCACGTGTCTCTAACTGATCAGTGCTTTCTTTCTAGGCCTGCCAATTTGACAAGGAAAACAGAAATCAAATTTCTTTTTACGTTTTACAAAATTTGTTAGCAAGTCTTACTTGGGAATTCAGCCTTTACGTTTCAAAACACTGTGAATTTCCTGGGTTCTATCCTCTCTTTTTGATTTTCGTGTTGTCCACCCTTCCACGTAAATATTAGGACTTAGGCATCCATCAAGGTTGTACGCCCTTTGCTGGTGAGGAATGAGCTCCAGTGATAGGAGGTGGTAAGCCTTTTCTCTTTGCCGCCCCTGAGAACCATAGAGAGCAGGCGTCCCCAGCCCCCAGGCTGTGGACTGGTACCGGTCCATGGCCTGTTAGCAACTGGGATGCACAGCAGGAAGTGAGCGGCAAGTCAGTGAGCGAAGCTTCATCTGTATCTGCAGCCGCTCCCCTGCGCCAGCATCACCGCCTCAGCTCCGCCTCAAATCACCAGGCTTTAGACTCTCATAGAAGCTCTGGTCCCTGGTGCTGAAGAGGTTGGGAACCGCTGACTATAGAATCAGATGTGGAGCCATCTTTGGGCTTCGATGAACTCTTCCATGCTCACTTCAACAGGTGTTAGATTATTATCTTATCTCGACATTTATATTTTCAAAATGTTACCTATCCAACATTTAAGAGGTGCTTTTGAAAAGCTCAGAGATCCGAAATCAGATTTAAGTGTCACTCTCATTGTTTTTAAATCCTAGAGAATAATTCATTCCAACTACAGATTTCTCTTTGTTTTGTTTAGACTCTTCAAGTCTCACTTCCTCCTATGAAACCTACAGTTTACTTACTGCTGTTACTAGTTAATAGCATTCATTTATCTTTGTTCTACTAATACCTTATTGCTGCTAAGCCTAAAATTTCTAACCCTGTCAAATCCTACTATTTTCTTAAAATATTGTCTTTCCTCCTCTCACAGGATCTCATAGATAATTTTACCTAATTTAATTCTTTATACATTTTTCTACAAAATAGCTGAAATCTCAAATCAGTAACAATTTTTTTGCTGTTTTCTGGGTAGCCATATTTGTCGGTTTTATATTTGTTTTCTTTATTTGTTTTTGTTTTGACAATTGAACATTTTTCAATCTGTGCTCTTAGAAACCCACTTATGGAACAGTTCCTTGATCTAATTACATCCTCCCTCACTGAAGGACCTCCTCCCTACCTTCCCTAAGCTAATTCCATGATTTAAGGTTGTTGTTTATCTATAGCCAGAATGTCCAGACTTTTAGAAGTTTTCGCATCAGACCATGACTTATTTTTATACCCTCTCCTTAAAAAAAATATGCCGTATGGCTCATTTCTAATTTAAAGGAGATAAACATTAATTTTGCGTCATCATCAGAAGTGGTTTCCAAGCACAGGGGAACGTTTCTCTTGGAGATGTCTGACTTTCCACTCTCTCTGGCTATAAATTATCTCCCCCAGGTCGGGAAAAAGCTTTACACTTTTACAAAGTGCATTTTACTTTGCACTGTACTCAAATATCACTAAGCGTCATTCAAAAACACTTGTTTTGTCAGGACATCTTGAGAAGGAGAGACATGGTTAAAAATGCAAATAGTAAGGTTAAAATATTAATATTAAAATAGATATTTAAAGATTTTAAAGGTAGTTTGGGAATGTTCAGATCTTGAGAACGAGAAACAGAAAAGAAGAAAATGATAGCCTTCTCATTTGGATTGAGTATTTTATTTTACTCTGCTTGCCTGAAGTTAGAGCTACTCATCCAAAGTTATGGACACTCCTTTGAATCGATTCAAGATAACCAGGCTGTCTTGTAGATTTGCAGACCTATCTCCCACGTGAGTTACTCTCTACAGACAAGCATAGAGCTACTACAATTTTTCAAATTAGAATTGAATGAAAAGCAAAAATGTTTTTAAAAACCGCTATTAAATGATCAAGGGAAAACAAAATAATTTTTTAAAAACTAAACACATTTATCACACATTTAATTTGAATCTTATCCTCTTTTACATAAGTATAATTTCTAAGGTAGAACCATGTTAGATACTTTTCTATTCAAGATATATGGCAATTACACCTCATAAAACCTTCAGTCTAACTCCAGGCTTGTGGAGGTCGTTTATTTCGCTCACAGACTATTTCTGGCTCTCTGCACTTCCTGTATCCCTTGTGTTTGGGTGGAACCCAACAGTGATGGCCCATGGAAGCGAAGCGTGAGACCCTCCAGAGTTCTCTCTCCCTATGTCACAGCCTATATCCCAGAGTGAGGACAATGACAGCGTGAAGCAGAGTCCCTTACCGACCCATGGTGGACATACAGTGTGTGTGAGGTGTAAAAAAATCTTACTGCTTTAGACCACTAAGATTTGGGACTATTCATTACCACAGTATAATCCAACCCATCCAGACTACTCCAAGGTCCATATAATAACATGATAAAATTTCACCAAATTAAAATAATGTAAAAAAAAAAAGAAAATAGGATGAGTTGGTAATGCCTCTGAATTACAGAACTTTTAAGAAAAAGATGTTACTTCTGACAACTGTCTGCTATGGTATTACCCCCACCCAATTTCACCAACTACCAAAACTCTCAGCTCTTGGTTACTGGAGAATAAGTGACTATTTTAAATGGTTTTATTCCCAATTGTTTCGTTTCTCCTCTGTGTCTCTGAAGTAGGTAGTAGGGGATATAGCCTATTGGGTAAGGATGCAGACAGGAGCAGATGCATCTGGCTTTCAGCCACACCTCTGTAACACACCAGCTGGAAACCTTGAAGGTTATGTACCTTCGCGTGTAAAATCAGGATGATGCGAGTCAGCACGGAGCCTGGCAGGTGGTAAACCTAACCAGTGTGTAGTAAACCTCGACCGGTGGCCTGACATTACCAGAAATTATTCAGAGCAGGAGCCTCCCCTTTACCGTCAAATTCGCATTGCACAGCCCAGCTCTGCCCAGAGCGGCTACCTTGCAAATGCAACATTTTCCAAATTAATCAACTCTTCTCCTTTCTCCAGTTCATGGTTCATCAGCTAATTCCATCTCTCGGGTTAGAGACCCTGCTGTGGCATTTTTAGATGCAGACATCCCATTTCATTTTTAAATTGGAATTGTGATAGTCCATTAAAATAATACAAATATACCTATGAAATTCTCACTCGAGTTTTCCCCATAGGAGGCAGAGTAAGGAGATAGAAAGAACGTGGGCTGGAGAGGGAGTCAGGACAGGGCTGAATCTCAGTTCTGCCTTTTATTATGACCCATGGCAAACACGTGATTCTCTCATTCTCAATGTCCTTACCTCTGAAAGGGGTAATAATACCCGGCCGGTAACGTGGTCACGACATGAATTGAGCATGCATGTTAAAACACATGACCTGGGATGCAGTATCTGCTCACTTAAAAAGAGAAAGGAAAACCTCGGTATCTTCCCCATATTGTGCTCCTGAGGTTTTGACATGGTTTACTAAAATTTAAATTACTGTGAAGAGAGTGGTGGTTTCAAGACCAAATGTGTCAATAATCTCACTTTCATAGAGCTGCTCTGAGGCTGGATTTTAAGCTTAAGATCGTCTGCAAACTGAAAACCAAAAGTCACTTATGTTAAGAAGCTAAAGCATCCTCTACGCAGGCTGATTTCTTCACACTCACTCAAACTAAAAACCGTTCCATCTACCTCCATTTTATGTTTTCTGTCTAAATGAAGCAGGACCCATTGAACAAAGGAAAATCAGTAGATTCACAATAATTCACTGCATAAGGACACGGGTTCATTCGTTCATTCGTTCGCTCATTTCCGTTGAGAACTCACCCCGTGGCACTCACTTCTTGGTGGCCTCAGCAATTATCAAGAAAGACAGAATAGCTGTCTTCGTGGAACTCACATTCCAGCGAAGGAGACAAGCAAATGTATAAATAATAAAATACGGAGCGTCTTGTAGAGGTGCTTATCGTAAAGAGAAGTAAGAGAGTGAAAAGAGTGAGATGCGAGGAGGGAGCGATATTAGTTAGACTCAGGAGAGAACAGGAAAGGAGGGGCTGGGAGCTCGGCGATGCCAATGAGCACGCTGGTGAGACATCTAGAGAAAGCGCCTTCCCGGAAGGGGAAGAAAAGATTCTAAAGCAAAACAAATTTGCTGAGCTCAAGGGACAGAAAGCCAGCTGGTGTGGCCAGCAGGAGCAGGCAAGGTAAGAAATGAGGTCAGGGAGCAAAGTAGCAACCAGACCATGTAGGTCCCTAACCCAAACTACCTAACTTGGGTCTGCTGTTTAGTGTTCTCGGAAGCCGGAAGCAGTTAGAGGGTTCTGAGCAGGAGGGTGACTTGGTTTGATGGACAGTTTTAAGCAATCGACTTAAGTTTCTGTATGAGAATGGGCTGCAAAAGGCCAGGAGTCGAAGCAGGAGACATAGGAGGAAGTTGTGGTGGTTGAGGGGAGATGATTATAGCTCGGGTTAGAATGGTGGTTGTAGAGGAAGTGAAAAGTGGGCAAAGGCGGGGGATGCTGTGAAGAGGGAGCCAACGGTACTTGCCGGGCAGCCGAAGGGGAGATGTGAAGGGAAAACGGGAATCGAGGGCAACTCGCAGATTTGGGGCCTGAGCAATTGTGCGAAATGGGGTGCCATTCGCTGAGAAAGATAAAACTGGGAGGCAAGCAGGGTTGGGTGAGAAAGTCAATTATTCGGTTTTAGACGTCTTAGGTTTGAGATGCTTTATGGGACGTCCAAGAGATGGTGAGTAGGCGGTGGAATATATAAATCTGGAGTTCAAGGAAGGATTCCGGGTTGGAGATAAATTGGAGATTCATCAACATTTGGGAGCCACTGAAGCGTTGGGACTCGAAAAGATCCTCCAGAGAGAAGAGTCTGAAGGATGAGGACTCAACTTTAAGAAATGAGGAAGACGTGGAAGAGCCATCGGCAACAAGGGCCAGGCCAGCTGGTGTGGTGAGAGGGGACACGGGAGGGCGTGGGATCTCTGAAGTCGCCCCAAAAGGGATTTGAAGAGTTTGGTCAGCCAAGGAAAGTCCGGTACAGAAGCCAGAAGTTGATAAGGGATAAAAGCAGGGTCGAGGTAGTGGAGGGAGCTGAAAGAATATGCAAGAAAGGGGCTTCCTAGCTTGACGGACAAAAAACTTGGGCACGTGACGGGGGGGTGGGGGACAATGGATAATTTTAAAGCTTTTCTCTTGTTAACCTGTCTTGTGTTACAGAGACCCAGCTGAGAATCTACAAGGATAAAAGGAAAAAGGTATTTTTCCTCCCGCACACCATTAGATGCGGGGATCTCATAATCCCCTCCTCCCACCTTCAGCCCACCTTGTCGTCCGGCTCCAAGATAACCTCAGCTGACACGGATCAGGAATCCAGCCTCCGAAACGGAAGGCCCGATCGGCTTCACTAGGTCTCTGGAGAAGCCAGCTGAATCGGCAGGTCCTCCCGCCCCCGACACAGTGACCCGTCACTCAGCAGCACACTCCCTGAAGTTTCAGAAGACTTGAAAGTTGTCGATTTGCCTGGAGAGAAGCGACAGGGAACAGATGGCTTCCTCCAGAGCAGGCCAGCACGAGGCTTGGCCGTGAGAGGCTTGGCCGTGAGACGCTTGGCCGTGAGACGTACCCAGCACCCGAGGCCTCTGGAACAGAGAAAAGGGGGCGGACTTACAGAGATCTAAGAAGAAGGGCCGCGGAGAGGTCACAAAAATACGTCCAGAGGTCAGAAGAACCGGAAGTGTGACTGTTTTTAGAACTCAACCATTGTTCTCCAAAAAATGAACGTGAGGCAGCCTAAGCAATGCAGGACATGATGACTATGAACAGAGAATGGCAAATAAAAACATTCTGAGTCAATACAATTCTTCCAGATTGCTAGCTGTTGAAATAATATTTACCTGGTTCTCACCTATAATTAGGGATCAAGGCCGTTCAAGGCAGAAAAAGCGTTTTGCTACATCATGTATTGATTTATGACACAAGTGTCTCATCTGAGATGTGAAGATCATTCATGCTTCCTGAAATATAGGTCATCAGTCAAATCTCCCAGAACATATTACAAAATGGAAAAGAAATGACTTTTTAAAAAAATGACATATCGTAGAGTCTTGTAGCTTTTTATGGTAGAGAAGGGTTCAAGGCCACCAGCTTTGACATTCACTGCCCTCATAGGTTTTATTTATATGATAAAATAGAAATTGTTCCTCTTGAATCGATTTCCCTTCACCTGTACAAGGTTAGCATTCGGTAATTCTTTCTACAGGTGTTTCGTATCAAATCAATTCGCAACGCTTCACGGTTTCGATCATGGAAGAGAAGAGTCAGCGTGGTTAGCAGTTGGGTGCTATGGCTAGAAATACAACAAAAAGCGACTGCTCCCAACACTTAATGAGTGGATTTTACAGCATTCTTACTTTCTGATGTTTTGTTGTTCTGGTGTTGTTACCTACCTACTGGGGGGGGGGAGGGGAACCTTTAAAGATTCCCTCATTGTCTATGAAATTAAATATAAACTTAAATCTGATATATTTTAGGCCAAAAAATGAACCCAAAACTCTTTCCAGTTTCATAAGTACTATACTTCCTACTCTATTCCACTCATGACAACAACAATGATAATTGCTAACACTTTTTAAGCCCTTACTTTAAATCAGGAATAGTTCCAAGATTCTCACACATCTCAAATAATTTAATTATTAATTAAATTTAATAATTTGCGAGGTAGTATTATTATTCCTCTTTCTTTCACAGATAAAGGACTGAGGCCCCAGAGAAGTTACTGACTTGCCCAAGGTCACTCAGTGGCATGCAGTAGAGCTGGGATTTAAACCCAGGCAATCTGGCACCTGAACCTAAACACTTCACCATTTATATCCTTGAACTTGACTGGTGGGTCTTTCTCTGTCCTGTTTTTTGAATACTCTCCTTGAAAAAAAATTCACTGTAGAAATTCTGTTGAGGCCCATTTCAAATACACGTCTTCCACAAAGCCTCCTTGGCTGCTCCCATCGAATTAATGTCTAGTCTTCCTTGGAGATTATGTAGCATTTATTCATATCTGCTTATGTCCTTGATGACCCTAATTACATTCCACCTTTATTTATCATTGGGTTTTTTGTTTGTTTGTTTTAGAGTCCCAAATAGTCTATAAACCCTGAGCACAGGAACTAAGTCTTCATCATCCCGCATCTCAGGCAGGAGCTAGCAGAGTCCCTGGGACATCGAAGGCTTCAGATAAACGTGTTCAGTTAATGAAATTTCTTCTTTGTTTTCATCTGACTTCCTAGGGCGCAAAATAAAAATGAGTCTCAACTTTCAGGTATAAGATCATGTGGCCTGGCCTTGCATTATGTCAACTTCAACAACAGTTGGGAGAAAGCCAAATAAGTGCTCCCACATTTTCTAGAATGTCATTTCAGGGAAAGGGGTTATTGTATGACTTGGCACTTGCCATGTGGCCTAAGTGAATGTTGAAATAGTTGTACTTTTCCCTAATAGCTTAAAGTCATAATCCAGCTTTGCAACTTCATGAAAGTGAGTGTGGAGTTTTTCCTCTAAAATAAAGAAGGCCAGAGGAAGGGGAAGAAGAGGGGGAAAAAAGAGGATTTTTATTTATTTATTTATTTTAGTATACTCAGCTCAAAAAAACCTGTAGAACTCGGTGGCAGGTGGCTGACTAGCTAACGCACGAGGTGTCTCCGATATTGGTTTGGCAGGTTCAAGTTACCAAGAAAACGAAGGCTCTGGTTACCTTGACAACACCCGAAACCTGGGGCTACAGCATGTTCGACTCTAAATTCTCTTTTAAAACCTTAGTAGATTTAGTACCATTTTATCAGAACTACACGCCTAAAACTCTTGTCTCTGTAATAGATTAAAACTGCACCAGAAATGGTTTCACAGGTAAATACATCTTTTGTTCCGGGATAAAGTTACATGGCTTTAATAATTCTGATACACCAAGTCTCCTATCTTGAATTGCCTAGCCCGGTTATCTCTGCTGCCCAAAATCCCTGGATAATAGTCCCCGTTCTGTTCCAATTTGCCCTGGCGAGATGGCATAGAGCCATTTTACGTATTTTTAGCAAGCACATTGCAGTTAGCTTTGGCCTCATGTTTGGATGCTGAATACTTTACTCTTCATTAAAAATAAAAATTTCCAGAAATAGTAATTTGATGGGATCAAATTACCTCCTCAGGGAGCTAGTCGGTTGCTGCTGACACGGAGGGAGTCGCACAGATGTCCCGGCCCACAGGCGCAGTGCCAGCTCCCCGCTCACGCCCGCCTCAGTCTTCTCCGGCTCAGTGCAGGCTCACAGGAAGAACCTATCTGCAAGATCTTCAAACCTAGGGTTTCCGGGAGCACTACTCCCCCAAAATCTCTGGGGTTCCACTCCACGCACTCCACCCCCATCTGCCAGAACCCCTGGGGTCTGGACCCTTCTCCCCTGAACTCCTGGAAGGTTCACGATCTTGGCCAGTGAGTCGAAACTCAGGACAGACTTTCCTGTTAAAAAAATGTTACAAGTGAGAAGTAATCTCTGTATTCCTGCTGGTGCTATAAAATATAAGCTAACTAGAATTTTATACACTGGCCTAACCACACATCTACGCCTGATATCACTCCTTCTATCAGGAACACTGCCGAAGCGCAAACCAGCTAAGTGACGAACTCTCGAAACCTAATGTTAAGTTGGATTCTGCCCATATTTATGTAGTTTTTCAAAGCGCTTTACACATTGGAAATTCCTTTATTAGTTCAGGATCATAAGGCTTCATTGCATATACAGAAAACCTAAAGAAATTCAATCGCTTATTTTGCTAAAATAAAAAAGTCATTATGTTTAACGTATTAAATATAAAAGTAACAGTTAATACCATTATAAGTTATTACTGAATTTATTTTTTCATAGTTTTTAAATTCATAACAATGGAGTTACGAGCTCAGAATTTAAAATATCATCTTTAGTTTTGGCTAGTTTATAATAAGCAAGAAAAATCTTAAGATCAGAGGAAAATATTTTAAACAAAGTCATAGTTCCTGGATTTAATGTTCTCCATGCCCCCTGCAAAAAAAAAAAAAAAAAAAAAAAAAAAAAAAAAAAAAAAAAAAAAAAAAAAAAAAAAGAGAGGAGGACTTTCATTTTCATTAACAGAACAGGGCAGGAAAAACAGTATCAGAACATCTCCCTAACCGTCTACAACTTTTGGCATGTGGAGCATTTTCTATTGAGCTCCACTGTCTGGGTTTCCATTCTCGTATTGCCTGCTTATTCTGTTGCTTTATTTTTATCAACTTCACAGATTTGTGAAAAGAGGAATTTCTTCCCAGATTGAAACATGTTTCTCTATCCTTTCACATGTTTATTCCTGGGCATACGTTCAAGCTCATGTCTCAATCATATGTCACTCTCTCTCGAACGCGGAATGAGCCCCTCCTTTACAGAGTTCAGAAGCTAGAAAATCCTGATGCCAGAAACAGTATCAAGAGGAGCCAACGGCTGGGCCAGCCTGAGCCAGGCCAGCACGCTGCCTGTGGCCTGAACTTGTTTAGCTCCCTCGTTGGGCTCCTGGAGGCTGTTCTGCTTCCCACACGCCCCCGTGAGTGATGGATGTTTTTGCAAAGCAGTCGGCACAGCACTAACAATCATGGCTGACATTTCTGCCTTTGTGCTAGGAAAAACGTTCTCAGCGTAAACTCTTGCAGAATGTTCTGTGGTTGATGCTTAATCGCCCTGTTCCTAAGAAATCATTTGCCAGAGGCTGGAAGAGAGAGAACGGCATGCGAGATTTTTCTCCACACCTGGAGAGCAAGATCCTAGGGGAGGAGGGAAATCGGGCCACAGGCACGTTTGGGTCCAGTACAGCCAGCAAGGAAGAGACAACGCTATCCAGCGCTGAAGAGGAATCAAAAGAGACTAAGCCTGTGACATCGTGTAAAATCAGACCAGGACTTGGGATCCCATACCATCTCAGCACATCCTGTTCTTCAGTAGACCCATATTTCATCTAAGAAATGTTCTACCATACTGGCTGAGGGGTATACAACCTACTTGGGTGAATTGAAGAAAGACGGCATTATGCTCATAATCCTATAGGTATTTTGTACTTGCAAAGCATTTAGAGCAGTTTAACAGATAAAATGGCTAAAAGAATGAGCTGTTGTTTCTCAAGTCAGGACTGGAGAAAGAGCTAGTTTGTCCAAATACCTCTGTCTAAGGGAGTTGTAAATCAAGTCACAGGCAGAGTGACATATGGAATGTCAGCAAGGGCTAGGGGAGGGAGGAGCAGAAAGGGAAAAAGCAACAGAAAAGCCTGAGCACATCGCAGCCATGGGAAATCCACCAGGCTCCTTTCGTGGCAGGGCTGGAGCAACGCGGCATTTCTAATCCTATGAGGGTCTCGGAGTCCTTTGACCTTTTCTTTCTCTACCATGCACACGTGGAGGAATGAATGATCCGGGGACCTAAAAGAAAGCCAATTGCCACACTCCGGTGAGTTTCCAGTTAGAATCTGCTACATCCGCCCCTGTTCCAGGAGTGGGAAGTGTCTAATGAGTGAGATTAAAGTCACTGGAGGCACTCATTCAAGGTGTCCAGACCCCTGGTGAAAAAGAAGTAACCAAGCTGACAACCTGTGGGACCAAGCATAACCCAGCCCTTCGCGGGGAAGCTCTCCTGGGTGACTTTCATTGCAGAAACATTAGTTTTTAAAAAAACAAAGCGCTTTGGATTGTTACAACACACCAGGAGCTATGCCGAGAACCTTACATGCATTATCATCTTAAATATTCACAGCAACTGCATGACGCGGGGGCCATCACTTTATCCCTACGTGGTAGATATCAACCTGCATCCCTTTCTGCATCCTGCTCCTCATCCAGCAGCAATGAGAACATTCTACACTAATCCCCTTGGTGATGCTACTCAGAAGTGCAAAGGAAAAAAAGGCTGTTCTCAGTTTCCAGCTACACGTTTCAAACTCAAAATAAGTTGAGAGAAAAACAAAAAGTAGTTTTATGAAGACGTGATTTATTTTGAATTTTCATGTAAAAGAATTGTAATGAAAATTAGAAATCCTCCATCCCTCCCCTTCCCACTCTTCAGAGTCACAGCTTTCAGCCCCTTAAGCTTATTCTTATGTTTATTTTCTTATCCCAAATGAACTTATATGACTATATATTGATTTCTCAATATATTAAATGTTTTCTATTGACTGCCCATTATGGTAGAAAAACATGGGGCTCTCCACCTCACCACGTCTACTTTCCCATCCACCAACATCTTAAAATAATTACATCGTAAGTTTTAGCTAAACTGTATTTTGTATTTGCACTATTTTGATTGTGGAAATACTATTTTGTTGCATTGTCAAGTGGTGTACTATGATTAAATATCCTTTCCTGAATATTATTAGTCTTTATTGACTAAAATTATGGAGCTTTTTTTTCCACCTGGTAGAATGTGGTCTCACGACAGCAATAAAAATCAGTTATCAAAAAAAGAAAGTTATTTTTGGCACACCTGGGTTTGCGGTCTAAAAATTTATAACCACACTACTTATTTTAGAGATTTTTTTTTTTAAAAAAAATGAGACTTAGAATAAATATCTTGCCTAAATTCGCACAGCTGTTAAGTAGTAAATCTAGGATTAAAACTTGAGACTATTGCATGACAGGGCCTATGTTATGAAACATCGTTTTTCCCATGGACCCAGGCTACAATTTTCCAAGAGGCCAATCCTGCCTGTAGAATCCAGGTACCTTTCAACCAGTGGTTCTCAAACTTCAGCATGCATGAGAATCCCCTGGAGAGCTTGTGAAAACAGCCTCCCGAGCTCACTCTCAGGTTTTCTGGTTCAGTGGGTTTGGATGGGGCCAGGGAATTTGCATTTCCTATCAGCTCACAGATTAGGTGACGCTAATGCTGCCGGCCCAGGACCCAGGACGGCTCTCTGAGAACCACTGGTCTAATCGAACAGAAATTCCTAAGGGCCTGTCACAATGTCCACTCAGACAGGGTCATCTCATTCGGTGGGAGAAAAGTACAGGACACACTGCCCAGCCCAAGCCCTGACGTCGGACCATTCTCCATAGGCCCCTGACAAGCTGCGCAGCCAGTCTGAAGGAGAAAAAAAAAAGAGAGTGATTTCTCCATCCTGTTTTGAGCTCAGTTTTCAATGAAGAAGAAGATCAGAGGCTCAAAAAACAACAACAACAACAACAACAACAACTGATTCCAACACAAGATCTGAATCTGAATAGTCTCATTAGTACTGTAAAACGTTACTCATTTCTTAAGAAAAACTCTCCGTATATACCTAGCCGTGAGGAAAAAGCCAGAAAGGAAGACATCAAAGAACCCGGCCTCTGGCTGATGACCATCGATTTATAATCAGTCACTGATGGCCATTGCAAAGCCATCAGTTTACAGTGAGCAAACAAGCTAAGAGAGGTGCCCCTCAGGAAGGGAAGAAGTTAGTGACTTTAACCCTAGTTATAAAAGGAGTCACCTTCCTGCCTCCTTCTGAGAAGGAAGTCTACAGCTCTATCTAGAAAAGAAAAAAAAAAAAGCAAGCATTTATAAAGGTCTCTCCATCATGAAAGAAAACATCGGGGAAGAAAATAGAGCCGAAAGCTTCAATATGACTGAGGACACTGAGTTTGTCCCATGCTCCTGAGAAACATCAGAGAATTTATCAATTTTGACTAGGCTCATGTTGACCTATTATACTTTTGATTCTCTTTTGAATATCCTACCAAATAAGTAATGCAAGTTTAATAATATCCATCAAATTAACTATTGACGATAGCAGTTCGTCCTAGTAAGGAAGGGCTGGTTTATCCTTGTATTTACTCACATTTCCTCATTTTGGAATCAGCAATAAAATAAACTGAGGGTCAGTCATCTAGTAACGGAGCCAGCTGGACCAGGAAAAAAAGAACCATGCATTCCAAGTGGCAAAAACAAAAACTTTTCTGAAATTGATGGTATATTGTTTGTGCCTGCTGTAAAATCATGACTGGCATGTCACCACAAAACAAGGCAACGGTATATGACAGTAGTAATCTTGGAATCACGCTACTTGGAGCAGAGTATATTGATTAACCACAAAATTCTTCCTGGTTCCCTAGAGAGTATTTTACTTTTTTCCTCCTGTGTCTCCAAATATCCTACATTGGCTTGATCACAATTACTTAGTATACTGTTTAGAAGTACACTGTATGACCTTGACATGGTTATTGCTGTCGGCTTTTAATAAACGTGACCACAAACTCCTCGAGAGTGATAATTATGTCAGTGATTCTCTAACATCTTGCACCATGCCAGGTGCTTAAAAAAAACATTTGTATTATAGCCAGTGCTGACAAGGATGTGAAGCAATTGACACTCCACTGGCGGGAATGCCTAAAGATACAGCCCCTCTAGGAAATGTTAATTAAACACACACTTCCCATATGACCCAGCAATCCCACTTCTGGGTATTCATCTTAGAAAAGAAAAACTTATGATCACGTAATACCCTGTATGCAAATGTTTATAGCAATTCTGTTCATTTTTGCCCCAAACTGGAAACAACTCAACTGTCCTTCCACTAGTAAATGGATTAAAAAATGTGGTATATCCACACAAGGGAATTCTATTCGTCAATAAAAAGGAACAAAGGACTGATAAAAACAACAACGTAGATGAATCTCAGAGTCATTAGGCTAAGCGAAAGAAGCCAGTCTCAAAACATTTACATACTGTATGGTTCTATTTCCTGGACATTCTCAAAAGGACCAAATTAGAGTGATGGAGAAGGGATCCGTAGCTGCCAGGAGTCAGGGCTGGGGAAGGATGTGACTGCTAAGGGAGCGGAAGGGGGTTTCGGAGAGCAAGGGACCCACTCTAGACGCTGATGTGGTGCTGACATGAATCTAAACGTGTGTTTAAATTCACAGAGCTGCCCAGAAATAAAAAATTCCATTTTACGCACGATAGCTCTTAAGTTTGTTTAACATAAGTGAACTATTTAAAAGTCAAGTTATTTTTCTTAAGAGTAAAGAAAATTTAGATAACAGGAAGTACGGAGGTAAGGCGGTTCCAGGGTTGGTGTAGGGACTCCCTGACAC
Organism: Rousettus aegyptiacus; assembly: GCF_014176215.1. Lineage (NCBI taxonomy): Eukaryota > Metazoa > Chordata > Mammalia > Chiroptera > Pteropodidae > Rousettus > Rousettus aegyptiacus. The sequence continues at coordinate 86,656,155 of NW_023416285.1, read as the reverse complement.
CCCGCGCCCATCCCAGGGACGTGGGCTTTTTCTACTTTTCTGCCCATCGTCCTCAGCAAGTTGGCTCGTTCCTGGCTGCCGGACGCCTGCAGTGGTCCGTGCGGTTCACTCAGGTAAGGCATAGCCAGAGCTTTCCCACTGCTGTGCGACCATCACCACTATCCCTCTCCTGAACTTTTTCATCTCACACGGAAACTCTGTACCCTTTAAACGATAATTCCCCATTCCCTCCACCCATTGGCTTCTGGTAACCACTGTTCTACTTCCTGTCTCTACGATTTGACTATTTTAGGTATCTCTTGTAAAAGGAATCATGGAATATCTGCCCTATGCCTCTGGCTTAGTGTAATGTCCTCAAGGTGCATCCATGTGGTAATAGGTACCAGAATTTCATTCCTTTTTAAGGTCAAATACTATTCCATTGTACATATATCCACGTTTTGCTTATTCATTCACACGTTGGGTTGTTTTCACCTTTTGATCATTGTAAATATGCTGCTATGAACGCTGGTGCTCGAATATCTAATTAAGTCTCTGCTTCCAATTCTTCTGTGCATATACTCAGAAATAAAATTCCTGGATCAAATGGTAACTCTGTGTTTGATTTTTGGGAAACTGACACACTGTTCTCCACAGCAGCTGCACCATTTCACATTTGCACCAGCAAAGCTTAAGGGCTCCAATTTCTCCACATCATAACCAACACTTGTTTTTTTTTGTTTTGGGTTTTTTTTTTTTTTTATAACAGTCATCCTAATGGGTATGAGGTGGTATCTCATTGTGCTTTTGATTTGCATTTCCTAATGATGAGTGATGCTGAGCATCTTTTCATGTGCTTATTTGTAGATCATTTGTAGATCATCTTTAGAGACATATTCGGGTCCTTTGCCCGTTTTGCATTGGATTTTTTGTTGTTGTTGTCATTGAGTTCTTTATGTATTCTGGATATTAATCCCTTATCAGATATAAGACTTGCAAATATTTTCTCCCATTCTGTGGGTGGACTTTTTACTGAGCTAACAATGTCCTTTGACGTACAAAATTTTTTAACTTTGCTGAAGTTCAATTTTCTCACTCTATTCTTTTGTCCCCTGTGCTTTCGATGCCGTATCCAAGGAATCAGTGTCAAATCCAGTGTCATAAAGCTTTGTCACATTTTCTCTTTAAGAATTTTATAATTTTAGGTCTTACATTTAGGTCTTTAATCCATTATGATTTAATTTTTGTACATGGTATTAGACAAGAGGCAGACTCTATTTTAACATTTTATTTAATTTTTATTTGGCATCACATTTAAAATAATTATTTGAACATTAAATTTATCTTTAGAAGCTCTTTAAAATATTTCCCGAGTTTATCTAACACTGTATTTTTTAACACACTTCTCACGAATGATCTCAATACTGAATTATTTGGAAAAACAATTCATACCCAAAAGGTACATCCATATATTCTTCTGGGACCGGTCCAATAAAACTTTCTGTAATGTTGGAAATTTCTTGGTACAATTCATTTCAGTACAGTAGCCACTAGCCATACATGGCCATTGAGTAGTTAAAATATGAGTCGTGTAACAGATAAATTAGATTTTTAGTTTTATTTAACTTTAATCGATTCAGATTTCAATTTAAATAATCTTGTATGGCCAGTGACTAACATATTGGACAATGCAATATCTAGATTCTCTCAGTTTTTCTCCCAGAAAGTTATATACTTGGACATTATTATTTAGCTTTCACACAAAGCTTTCAGAATATCAAATTAATATTTATACTCTTAGTCTAAGGTTAGATATAAGAAACGCCATAAGAAAAAAATGTCTTTGAATTTCCTGTAGAATTCCTATCAAAGAAATCACATTTAATCAGTCTCTGTTCCCTCTATAAATGCCCTTTATGACAGAGTCCTCTCATATCCAGTATTTTTAAAACTATTTTTTAATCTCTCAGCAATATGGTTTGCTTTCTTGAACTAAATAATAAGGTCCTTATAATCTTTCATCTTTCCCTTCTCTTGATTTCGAAGAAACTCGGGGCATAGAAGAAATCTTTTTTGATGAATTGAAATTGTTCCTCTTAAACTGAGTTTTCTAGTATAATCATTTTCTTCTCTTCCGCCACCCATCCTGTGCTCCCACAAACGGCACTATTTTGCTTGTGATCTTCTATCTTGATTACAGTGATTTGTTAGTATCTGTTTCTTTCATTTCCTTTTGGAGTAGTAGTTAGCCAGATGTACAGTAACGTGGCAATTTCAACCTCAACACTGCTCAGATACAAACAGAAAATGGAACTTATCCATTTTCTGTAACTTTAATTTTCCTAATGAGCCCCCATCCTTCTAGGTAGTGGCCAGGGTGGGGAGGACTATTTAAATTTGCCAGTTCTGAGGAGCTCAGCCTCATTAGGTTGAAATAATCCATTTTGATTACATCAGTCTCTTTTGGGTGAATGGTCAGTGTTTAATTTTTCCTCTGCCTATGTAGTAGGTTGAATAATGTCCACACCCAAAGCTTGAAATCTGTTAATATAATCTTATTTCTTCTTCTTCTCTAAGAGACCTCGAAATGGGGAACAAGGCATATAATCGTCCTCAGCTTTCAGCTTCCTTCTCTCCCCATCCAAAACCAGCCCCACACCCAGGAATCAGATCCAGGGAGGGAAGATGGGACTCACGTGTCTGATACTGGCTTCCTCTGCCCCTTGACTGCATTCTCCGGACTGAACGGCACCAGCTTCTCCTACTTCCCAAGTACATCATCGCCTTGGCTTATGGAAAAGCCTAACAGTCATCTCTCAGCTTTTGCCGCATTAAAGGGAGCTTAAGGAACTTAGAAAACACTTCCTCTATTTCAAAGTCTGATCTTCCCATCTCACTGTGGACTCAAACATCCTGTTTTGGATATCAAACACTTAACATCGATTTGTTCTTTCTTTTTGCATGTCTCTGTAATAATCCTAATCCTCCCCAAGGCAAGGAAATGCCCCTGGCAGAAGAGGTGGAAATTCACACAAGCACTAAAGGCAGACAAGAAAAGCAGAACTATGTTGATGATGATAGATAGATAGATAGATAGATAGATAGATAGATAGATAGATGATAGATAGATAGATAATGAATGGATGGATGGATGGATGGATGGATGGATGGAGAGATGATAGATGATAGATAGATAGATAGATAGATAGATAGATAGATAGATAATTGATAGATAGATAGATAGATAGATAATTGATCGATAGATAGATAGATAGATGATAGATAGATAGATAGATAGATAGATAGATAGATAGATAATAGAGATTTTACATTAGCCTCCTTACAGGAAGATAGAAAGAAAATAAATTCTGCTCCTTAATTTTAGGTGAATTAATTTTGGATCTTGTAATTCTTGTTGAGTTTTTTCAAAGAACCGAATTATCTAAAGGTAGTAAGTCCACAGATACTAACTAAACTCGAAGAATAAGCACCCTCACTAGGAAGAAAAGATATGAAATGTGCAGAACAAGACTCACACTAAAGCTGCATATAAGCATATAAACATACTCTGCCTGCCAAAGCAAGGCAGAACCCAGAGACTGCTGGCTGTGGGGTGCCCAGAAGTACAGAGGAGTTGAGTCACAAATAAGAGCAGCTTAGCGAGGCTGTGTGGAAGGGGGTAAGACTATCTGCGCACTGCTGTTCAACCTTTTCAAGTCGCGGCACACAGAAACAGAAACATTGGCTTGGCATGCTGGGAGGAACTGGAAGAGATTGAGGGAGAGAGCCATTTATCGGATACTTACTGGAAACATACATTACTTTTTAACCTTAATTACAATAAGAAAAAAAGACAATCGTTAGAATATGTATTAAAATATGAACTTACGTAAATGCCAAATAAATCTTTTTGAATTTTTTTAAACGAGAAACATGAGCTTACTTGAAAGAATATAACTTTTTTATACCGAGTTATGCCAATGATGGCGAAAATGCCAACTTTTTTAACAATATCTTCAGATTCTTGAAAGTCATCATCGGTGAGAATCTCTGAATACATATGTGCTAAAGAACTCAAAATTAAGTTTACAGCTATCAAAAACATACAACAGTTGAAATGATATTTAAAGACTCTACTAATGATTCATATGCTTTATGGATAAATGAAATATTTAGATGTCTTGTGCTAATATGGATGAATTTCTAAGTCAATTGAACGTTTTTTTATAGAGGATTTCAAAATAATCATGGCATTCTCAATTTGCAGAATGTGCGCGTGGCGTTAAGGCAGTTAAGCAGCAGCAGCCCGGACGCCATCACAAATACTTATCAACGACCCCGGAGCTACGCCCGCCAGGAAGCTCCGTGCTGCCCTCCCCTGGGTCTTGTGCCTCACTTCCTGGGAACCTGGAGCCTGAACTGGACACACCAGGGTCGCTTGTCCACCAGGCAGTGACCCACTCTGGGTCTGGCTGCTGAGGTAGGAGTCCAGACGGTAAGTGTCTCCTTAGCCACAGAGCGCGCTGTGGTAGCTCTGCGGAACATGTATGTCCCTGGCACTCCCAGCCTAGAGCCCCATAGGACGTCTGTCAGACCCTGCTTCTCCCAAAACAAATCAACTTGAGTCTGAAGGTGACTCTCCCAGGAGCCCCAAACACACCAGGCCCTGCCAGGCCAACCCCAAAAGTTGAAGAGGCAGCTCACGGGCACAGATATAACCCATAAGAGGCACATAGGGGAACGAGAGCAGGAACGCCACTTCCGAAGGCCGGATAGGAGCATCGGCTGAGTATGTAAGGAAGGGATGGAAGAGAGACCAGAGGAGCAGGGTGGAGGGACCTCGCTGAGGGTAGGAGCGGGTAAAGTGGGTGGCTAAGCCAGCCAGAACCAGGCGGTACACGCTGAGGAGCTGGCACATTTCACAATAAAGACCCACTAAAAACTACTCACCAGAGTGTCGGCTGTGCTGTTCAATACCGTAGCCACTAACCCGCATGCAGCTATTTAAGTGTAAATTCATTTGTCACATTTTAAGTGTTCAAGCGTCAACATATGGCAATTGGCTACTGCATTGGACGGTATCCAACTGAATAAGTAATAATAAGTAAGTTCCACTGGGTGGTGTTACATCAAAGAATGTTCCTTCCTAACTACTGATACTCACTCTGTTTTTAATGTCACGGAATAATTCAAGTTCTAAAAGTGACCCACTTCCTGCCTTCTGAGACAAATTTTGATGATAAATTCATTAGTAAAAATTCTTTTTATCTCTCCTCCAAGCCACGGTCCACAGATATCCTGGAGCCAGCTCATACCGGCCCCTTGAGAGCTGACGGTTAGTTTTTCAGGGTTTTTGCATGCCAGTTGCTAACCATAACCATTATTAAAAATTAAATTGCATAAGCTTACAGTTAAATTACATTAAAAACAAAGGTAAGAAATACCATTACTTCCTAGCTATTTTTCTACATTTTACTAATATCTGTGCTGTTGAGGTTATTGTACTTACGTCTATTGTGTCTGTTAGTGAAAACAGTACATACCTGTCTGCTACAGCACGGTGCATCCCAACTCCACGTCAGCGGCTTGAAATCTGCCACGTTGGGAATGTTGACACCGTGGAAATTGGCAACCGCTAAAAACAGGCTTTTTCTTCCAGAATGCCAGTTGCTAAACATTTATTGCCATATCATAACTGCTCTCTCAACAATTTATTACCCATCGAGGATTTTATATTAAAACTATACGATTTGGTTCCTGGAATGAAACTACCAAGTGAAGGATAAAGTAACAATGTGGCTACAGAGTACCATCAAGTATTGTTTTTAAGTATCTGCTACATGCCACCCGGATTCAGACACCTAGATAAATATCCTTGCTCTGCTGCTTACCAGCCTGCCGTCCCCAGTCAACTTCCTAGCTGTGCCTCCTCAGTAAGTCTGGTAAAGTTAACCTCTCTGAGCTGAGCCAAGGTCTCTTTGAGAGCAATGGAAATAATGATAACAACCTCACAGAGTTCTTTGGAGAATTATATGAGAAAATGTATGTAAAGTGCCAGGTACGTAATAGCTAACAAGCATGGGTCCTCTCCTCCACTGCTGCAGGGTCTGCAAAACTAAAGAAGTTTAAGTCATGGTTTGTTTCCACAAGAAGTAACAATCCGGTTGAAATAAAAAGAGAAAATCTTTTTATGTGTGTGTATACTACATTAAATACTACATATATAGTGTTTAATACCTTTAAGTCTGAATTGCGTACTGTCTTGGTTTGGGTTCTCCCAAAAGCAGAGCCTGAGATAAAATCTTGTGGTGCAGGTGTTTTGTTTTGTTTCGTTTTGTTGTTTTGTTTTGTTTTGTTTGTTTGGGGAGGCGGCAGGATTCCAGGAGACAGGAGTGAGAAGCAGACAGAGTAAGACAGCAAACAAGGCAATGACCATAAAAAGGAGCATTATTAAGATCACCACTATATTCAAGTAGGATTCTAAAGGCAGAACCTTCTAGAAACAGGCAGAACCTTCTAGGAACATCTGCTCCCCAGAATTGCCAACCTGAAGGATGGGAGGATGCGGCATGGAGCCACCAGCTCTTGACCCTCACTGGTAAAGATGGCTCCTCTAGTTTTTGTCTGTTTTTGTAACAGCTTTCCTGAGCTTCATTATTATAATTCATGTGCCATCACCAATGAAAGGTTTTCAGTATCGTCACAGATGTGTGTAACCATCGCCTCGACGAATTTTAAGACATTTTCATCACTCCGAAAAGAAACCTAGTCCTCATCAGCGATTATTCCCATTTTTCCCGCAACCTCTCTCCTCAACCACCAATTAATCTGTTCTCTGAATCTGCCTTTTATGGACATCCCATGTAAATGGGATCATACGACACGTGGTCTTTCGTGTCTGGCTTCTTCCACTTGGCATAGTTTTTTTCAAGGTCCATCCACATTGTAACATGTATGACCACGTGTGACTTATCCATTCATCAATCGATGGACATTTGGGTGATTTCACTTTTGGTTATTACAAATGGTGCTGCTATGAGCATTCACATACAAGCTTTTTTGTGTAGACATAAGTTTTCCTTTCTCTTGGTTATATACTTAAGGGTAGAATTTCCGGGTTAAATGGTAACTCTGGGTTTAACCCTCCGAGGAACTGCCAGACTATTTTCCAAAGTGGCTGCATCATTATATCTTCCCACCAGCAGCGTATGAGGGGCCCGACTGCCCCTCATCCTCCCTAGCACTCGTTATTATCTGACTTTTTGACCCATTTCATCCTCACAACAACCTGGTGAGAGAGGTTCTATTATATTCCCATTTTACAGGTAAGGATATTGAAGGCCGAGGATGTTAAGCAACTTTCCCAAGTCGTATGGCTGGTGGGGAGATGCTGGTGCCTGGCCTGGGATACATGGTCTCGGTCTCTGGGCTACGCTCATCTATTTGAGGGGAAGCTAAGGAAGAAGGCATTTAAATAAAAGAAGTGAGGACTCGGCTAGGAAACCGATTCGGACAGGCTCCTAGTACATCCCCACCCTTCCTTCCTAGGGTTCAGGATGTAACTCCACTGTCTGCTGCTCCCCCACCCTGCGCTCTAGCCTTTCCCTACCCAAAAGGTCAGGACCTGGAGAGGACACATGGCCTTTGCTCCACCAGCATCCGACCCCTCCCCCTGCTTCCCTCTCGCTGACAGCCCCCGGATTTTCCCCTGAGGAATTCCGGTCTTCCTGGTGGCAAAGCCCTGTGTTCGAGGTGGGATTGCCCCCCAACCTCCAGCCCTGAGGTGCGGGAGGGAAGAGGAGGCTGATTGAACCAAACCAGTCAGCAGCATTTCGACCCCCTTTGGCACAGTGATGGCTGCAGGAAAGGGTAGTGATCCAGGCCTAAACCTATCGACGGGTCTCAGCATTTCCTTGGCCACAGTGATTGCAAGTGTATAGCTGGAGGGCAGAGGACGACCTAAGGTGACAGGGAAGATGCAAGACTTTTGTTTTGACATTCGAAGGAGAGACGTGCTCTCATCCACAATCTCTGAACTCGGAGGAGGAAGTACAATCACCCTGAAGGCAGGCGGCGACCACCTTGCAACCAGGAGAGACGCCAGCGTTGGAATAAATCTGACGACACTGGAGGCGGAGCAGAAAAAGAGAAAGAAACATTCCTATTGGTGACATCATTGACCTGCCAGATCTAACCAGCCCGAAGTCGGGGCTTTTCTGTTAAGTAAATCAATGTTTCCTCATGGCCCAAGCCAGTTCGAATTGGGTTATGTTGAAACGGAAGGCTTTCTTCATGATCAAGTTCCCCAGGAAGCCCTAGAACTAATCGCCCCTCCGAGAATCCAGTTCAGACTTCTGCAGCCTCCAACCCTGTGAGGACAACTGCAGACAGGAGCGGGTCATCCAACCCACTCTGCTTAAGGGGCACTTTCTCCAAGGCCCAGAAGGCTCTGCAGAGAGCCCAGGGCCCGTAATGAGCCAAACCTGCCGACAGGGTCTGCTGGCTCCAGACACAGCCTGATGGGCTTCTTTATTCTATCATTACGGTTTCCATTTTCTTGTTGGCAATTACAAACATTTCCTTTTAATTTAGATAATTCCCTTCTGTTTCTTTTGCCTGCTTTTAAAATTGATCTGCACTGTGATGCCACTTTACAAACTGCCCTTGATTCTGTGTTCATTTGTTCAAGTATTTGGTATGTTTGCAGCCAAGAAGCCTTAGGCTCTGGATCGTTATGTCCCTCTGTTTTCTCTTTTCAAGTACTCAGTTAAAACCCATGATGAAACCAGACAGGCAGCGCTCTCGGGCATTCTTCTGAAGGTTGAGCCCTTCTCTTCTGTACCCCAGTCACCTCGTACTTGTACCTCGTGGCTCCTGAAAGAAGAAAAACTTTGCCCTTCAGTGTGCCCGGCCTAAAGTTCCGGCCACACGCAAAACAGAAACACCCTTCAGCTCAGAGGAACTTTCTTCACAGATTCTTCCAAAAGCTTGACAGCAACGAACAATAAAAATCTTGCAAAAAACAAACAAATAAACAAACAAACAAACATAGGGAGAAACGGGCTCTCCCAGTGCTTAAAAATCTCTTGGAAGATAAACACTTCGAAAGTTATATAAATGTTGGATCGCTATGATACACACCTGAAACTAATATAATATTGTATGCCGTCATTGAAAAATTTCTTTTAATTATAAGAAATAAATCTCCCGGAGGCGTGCAGAAGCCCTGCTAAGGGGCAGGACAGGAAGCGTTTCCATTTAAATCACTAAGGGGATCGTTGACGGCGAAGACTTTTGATCAGCTGACCCGCTTATCGGATTTCTTTCTTTGGTGGTTCTACTTCTGGGGACTGCTGGAATCACTGGTACTTTTTCCAGGTCTTGGCTTCCACCCGGGATACTAAACACACCCCGGGAAAATGGTGGGTGACTCCAGTGTGGGCACGTAGTGGGCATAAGGGCAGTGTGAGTTCACAGGGCTCCAGGCTTCTCTGCTTCATGTCACTGGTGCAGGGTCACAGAGAATTCTCCAAAAACAAAATTATCTCGATTCCGACCTTCGATAAAGGACACTGAGCCACATGATGAAACTGTTTCCATCCTGATCACTCGACCTTTAAAAGAAAGAGGCAGGAGCGTCAGTTCCGACTCACACCCACGTGCAAATAAAGAGCCCCCGTGGCCAGCTGGGAGGCCAGGGCCCCAGCCTGTTGCCATGGCTGGCTCAGGGCCGGCCGGACGCAGTCGAGGAGGGGGGGGTGGGGAGGGGGTCCTGCACGCGGCCTTAGGCCAAAATCGTGCCCAGGATAAGGAGTGGAGGCCTCAGCATTTGGAAAGCCAAAAGGCCCTCTCTTTTGTGAGGCTGCCCCCAACTGAAGGCAGACAAAAAGGGGAAGGATAAAATAAAACGGACTTTGTCTTATTAACCTGGCACACACGCCTGGTGATCGGTGGCTTAGCTGGCAAATTGCAAAGACCTCAGTGAAAGATTCAAAACGCAACAAGTGGCTGTCACTATGGAAACGGTTCAAAGGAACCCCAAGAATGAAGGGCCCCGCCCGGCCCGGGGAAAGTGTTGGAGGACGGTGGCTGTTGCCTAGAATCTGACATCAGCTACGGGCCGCACCGGGACGGAGGATAAACTGACTGAACAAACGCTTTTGCGTCCTGAAGTCAACACGAGGATTGGCTCCCAGGTCACAGGATCCAGAAATAACGGTCGCTCTCTCTCCCGTAGGCTGGGGGGACCCGGGCTGCCCGACTCTCGGTGGGCTCCTGGCCTCTGCCGCATGTGCTGCCCTTGCAAGGCCCATGACAGAGCTGGAAACCCGGGGCGAAGGGAAGAGAAGCAAAATTCATTTGGGGCAGGACACTAAACTAGGGCTTTAACTAATTCAAAGCCGTGGGCAGTAAAGTACAGGGCCGGATGTCCTCTCGGGAAGCGATCAGATTCAAGGTCATTTTTCAAAAGAAATCTCCCCTAGAAAAGCCTCATTTTCAAGATAAGACCAGGCTTGTGTCTGAGCAGGGGGGCTGGGGGCTGAGGGCTGGCCTTAATGACATCTGTCGTTCCTTTCAGCCTGTGATTCGGTGATAATTGCCAACGAGTGCAGTGAGTTTCAGTAAGCCATGATTACAAGACACTCTTTAAATGCGCAGTGTAGACATTCTAAATAACACGTTCAGAGACAATTACCCAGACAGGAGATTATACAAACGCAATAACTCACATGGGGCAAGGTCCCCTTCCAACATCTGGGGCATTAAAGGTCATCTGGAAATGGTTCCCAGAGTCCCTCCAGGAGGATTTTTGAGGGGCAAATATATTATCTCCTTTGGGTCTTTAATGGATGCACAGACTTAGTTCTGTTTGGTGTAATAATAAAAATAATAATGATGATGATGATGATGATGATGATGCAGCAAGAGTAGTAATAACACCAACTGAAAACTTACTATGTTCTAGACATTATTCTAAGTACTTTTACTGTATTAACCTCTTTACCCTGTATCTCAGCTGAGGTGGCCCCTTAGGGACACAGCCTGGGAGCCGAGGCGTGGAAGGCTAGAACGGCACAGGTGATACACAAAGGGCATCTCTGATCAACCCCCAGGAGGGGCTCCAGGACAGCCAGAGGCCACTCTCCAGTGCCTTTCAGGCAGCACATGGTCACCATGGAGGGACTGGAAAAGAAGCATTAGCTAGACCTTGGTCCCAGGAATGGCCCGGGCCTTTGCACCCCCACAGAAGCAAAGGGCTGCAGGAAACTAGGTGGCCCCCTCCCGTGGTCACTCAAAGCAGCGTCCCTGACATGACCTCTCTTCGATGCCAGTGTCTCTTCTCGAACATTCCCAAAACTTCGGGGAAGGCACGATGGTTAACATTTCTCAAACTCAACAGAGAAAGAAAGTCCTGGGCTTGGTTTTCAACTTTTGGAGTTTGAGGTGCCTTTAAACACCCAAGACTGTGCACCCGGGCGCTTAGCCGGTGAGCCCTCTGCACACGGAAGGACCCTGAAGCTCTAGGACGAATGCCGTCCCCGAGGGAGAGAAAAAACTCAGAAGCAGAAAGGTCTGGTCAGTCGCCACCTTCTCCCACTCCACGTAAAGCCACTACACAGCAGCTTTTAGGATCACCAAACCTGTCCTGGGTCCCTTAAATTTGCTTCCATATCTCCTCATTTTCTCCCTCCACAGTCACCTGAAGGAGCCGGTCTCCCTCGAGGTCTCACACTTTCCAGACTCTTGAGAACTTTGAATCACAGCTTTCAAATGTAAATCAGATCTGCAGGTAGTTTGCAGGGAAACAGGACCTAAGTTACCTGGTACTGCTCAGCCCTGCCTCCCCCATACCGAGGAGGAAGGGGTGTCTCTGCACCTCGTGTCCTGGCCACAGATGGCAAAGCAGAACCCAGAAGACAGGACAGATCTAGCATGAGCAATTTCTCCAGCTCAAAGGCAACCCCACACTGTAAGCACAGAAGCAGGAACTGGCACCGTACAGGAAATAGAGCAAAAGGCTACACATTGATTTTGAAAGTGGAGGAATTTGAAATCCAATCGGAAGAGAATGTAACATAGCAATTAATTAAAAGCATGGATTTTGGAGTCAGACAGACCTGGATCGGACTCCCACCCAAATCTGCACATGACTACCTTGATGACCTTGGACAAGCTTTGTCAAATCTCTGAGCCTCAGTGATCTCATTTATAAGACGAGATCGATAAATAGACTCCTGTATCTGTTAGGTCACTTTCAGCTGCAAATAATGGAGGATCTTAATCCCAGCCCACCAGGGCTTTGGTTCGAGGTCTCTGCGTGTTGGCTTCTCTTCCAGCTGGTAGCACCAGGGCTGCTGCGATTCCAGACGCTCTATCTAGATATTGGCAAAATCCAGCGGGAAAGAATGGGGCGCGGGGGGAGGGGGCGCCATTTCTTCTGGTGCGTCTTCTTTGAATTGGAAAAACACGTTTTCCAGAAGCCCCCAGCAGTCCCCTCCTTCCATCTCATTGTCCAGGCATGGATCACATTGAGGGCCGCTCTTGGCCTACACCCCCACCTTTATGCAAATCAGAGGAAGTTCCTCAAACAAGACCTGGCCTCACGGTCCCCCAGCTGCTTGCTCTTGGCAGTGAGAGCGCACACGCCTGCTCTCCTGCGTGCGTTCTCGGCGGAGGGCACTGATACGGATTTGTGCTCCAGAACTGCATCGCCCAAGATAGCGGCCGTTAGTCACACAGGACTATTTGCATTTAATTTTAAATTAATTAAAATTAAATAATATTTAAAATTCGGCGCCTCGGTTGCACCAGCCACATTTTAAGTGCTCAGTACTGGCTAGAGGCTACTGTGCTGGACAGTGCAGAGCATGTCCATCATCGCAGGACCGTCCGCGGGACATAACCCTGCCAGCAGGCCCAGGGTCCTCATGCTTGAACACTCTCATGAGTTAGTGTACAGCTTTGATGTGAATGGTGCCCCCTTTGAATGTGGTACCTTTGCGTGGTGCTCAGGCCAACGTGTGCTGCACTGACCACATATTCATTCCTAAACCAATCACTGACAAGGCCACCAAGACCCCTAGGATGGGCTAGGATGGGCTTGGCCTTCGGCCAACCATGACTCAACCTGGGTATTCGAAACGCACCTCTCCCACGGCGCATGGCCACTCAGAGCAGAGCAGAAATTACAAAATCAAGACAGTGCCAACGAGGAAATGGGGTGGATTTGGGGTCTACGTACAACTCATAGATACTTGTAAGAATTCAATAAAATAATGCATCCTTAGCAGTTTCTATGGTGCCTGGAACATAATTACTTAATAATGGATGTTGGCTATCATGTTATTGTCAATCAATAATTATGTCTAAATTGCGTCTTAGCCGTTGCCAGAGTTGAGCTTTTCACAAGAATGAGATAAAACACCATAGGTTTCCCCAGTTCCTACTGGGAAAATAGGGTTCACTTGCCACCTCTCCTCCCCAGCTGGATTTCCATGAGGGAATTCTAAATGTGTCTTAGCCCTCTGGAATCCAGTTGCCTTCTGGGTCCTCTGAGTGGAGCTGGCTAAGTAGAACAACACTGTGACGGAAAGAGCCGGCTCGGGCAGGTTAGGCTCAAACAAGTGTGCCGTCATCAGGCCCAGCGAGAATGCAAATGAGCATGCTGGTCACAGCCACCGCCAGAGAGATGGGGTCTCCCAAGTAAAACCTCGCAGGAGCTTTGGGCTTCTTGGGACACACTCTCCGTGAGCACAACATATACAGTTGCTTTCATCTTCCTCACTCCCTGAAGATTGGGTGTTTAATATTCCGAAGCAGGCAAATTTGTCAAACGAAACAATGAATGTTCATGGTTAAAAATATCCAGCAACACCAGAACATTTTGTCTTCAAAGGCTCTATTCTCTTTCATTATCAAACATTATAAAATATCAACACATTAAGATGGAGCCCACAGCTCATTAATGCTGAATATAATTGCATCAGGCTGTCCATACTGGCTTTTCCACTGGGCTGAATCTGTTGTTTATCAAGCGTTGCTGTAGGGAATATATTTGCATATATAGTGGGGAGCAAATGCCTAAGAGAGTAAAAAGTTTACCTCCAAGGTGGTGGCCCTCCCTCCCAGCCCTGGTCTCCAGGAACAGCTCTCTGCTGCTGTCATTAATCCCTTGGTCACTGGACTTGCCAGGGCGAATACTAAAAGGCGGTGACACCCAGCTGGGAAAATGAGCCAACCTACGGAATTTACTTAAGAGAAAGTTGAGGAGCTCCTTGTTTGTTTTCAGAATCGCTATTGTGAATGCGCCTGAACTCCACGGAAAATTATATTAAGAAACTTATTAACGTCTCAAACAGGCTAAAACATCTTTCTAGCCATTATCTCAAACTTACCACAACGGCCGCCTATAACCCCAGAGCAAAACTCTGTAGAATTCTATTGAATGGTGGCATCATCTGGTGGACATAAGCGATACTGCAACTCTCCTGCAGGTTGCGTCATCTTTCTGTGAAAAATACTAATTTCTTAAGTGTGCTAAATGGCTCAAGAATTATCGTAAGTTCCTGAAATTTCCTCCATGAAGCATCTTCAAGTAAGCCACCCATCCCCAAATGACTATAGCACTTACAGACGAGCTTACAATCCAATAACGTCAGAGTCTGCTTTCCGTACTTTTCTAATAGTCTGGTATATAGATCTTGTCTCGTCCCAAAGGTCATGAACTCCTCGAGGGAAAGCTTTCCCATTCTTTTATATACCTTATGCTTCCTACTGTCTTAATGGGTTCTCAGTAAGGACTTGCTAAGGATAAAATAATTTACACGAGACATTAGTATCTCTATTAAGGGGAGCGGAACCGCACAGGGGGAAGGTACAGAATGTGGAGGCAAAATACCCTCGCTCTTGTTCCAAGTCTTCCGTTTGGCAGTTGTGTGGTATCGGGTCATCTCTAAAAGTTAGTCTCTAAATCTATAGATTGAGTATATTAATAGCTCCCTCCCAGCATTATTTTGAAGAATAAATGAAACCGTCAGAGTAAAAGAGTAGTGTAAGCTGTTAAGTCATTTTAGTGTCCTTTATATGCATCCTCCCTGGACCGTTCAGTATGCATTTTGGCTTTAAGTTATTGTTATTATATCCATTACGGCCGCCCCACCAGAAAATTGCAAGATAAAGTCTCCCATTAAGTCCAGGCGCACTCTGGCCATCTCTCTTCTTGGGAGTGCAAAATGGACAATCTCCTTTTTACTGCCCCCAATAAAAACAAAGATACCAATAAAGATGCCCAAGTACCAGAGAGAAGAGTTTTGACTCAGGAGCTGCTCAGTGGAAACGACTTAAGTCATTCATCGACTGGCGGTTCCAAATGATTGAATGTGACAGCCAGTCAGAGGGCGTGGGGAGCCAGAGGACTCTTGGTTAATAGAAAGACGGTTTGTAGGGAGGTGAGCGTTCCCCCTCGCCCCTCCCACATCCGCTGTGAACATATCACACCCAGAACACGCTATGCAGCTCTGAGCACCAACCTTTAAAATTTAACCAGGAAGAAGAGTCCAAAGAAGCTGGATTCTCCCTTTGAGGACCGATCTTGTGAATGAGGGAGTTGATTCTCTTTGAAGCAGAATAAAGATCAAAAGGAGCGTCCAGGAAATTGATTCATTTCTGCGTAACAATAAACTTTCTAATAGTCCTGGAGGGAGTATGGAAAGAGAATTTCCAGCCTGGGCACTTGGTCCCACTGAGCTAGGCAGAGGGATTAAGCATTACAGGGCTGGTGGAACTTGCAAGCCTTTAAGGTTCAATCTAATTTGAAGTATTGGGGTTCCATTATCCCACCCCTGCTGACCTTGAGAAGGGGCCGATCCCTCCCCCACACCCCACAGCCTCTACCAAGTGTTAGTGTGTGGTCCAGTGGTGATAATTCTGCAGAGAAACACAAGAAAGACCACAAGGCAGAAAGCAGAGCACTCCTCAGGATGCAAATCCTAGCCATGCCCTGAGGGGTTGAGATGAGGAGCCAGGGTACTGCTGAGTGGTGATCTGCCCAACCGAGGAGTCTCCCCACTTCTGGAATTTAAGGCTCCCTGTGGTTCTCAGCATATCTCTCCACACAGGTCATTTACTCCTTCTTCCCCAACACTCCTCCCCCTTTGCCGGACTGTGCTCCCCCATCCTACTCCACCCCAAGCAGATGCTGACAGTCCCTGCCCACATCCTCTCTGCCCACCTTGGCTGAGGAAAGCAGGCTCCAAGATGGCGCCAATGACCTCCACTTCCACCTCCCAATATTCATGACCTTTGCAATCCTCTCCCCTTAATTGCTCCTAACCAATAGAATAGGGCAACAACGATGAGGAGATATCACTTCTGTGATTAGGTTACAAAATATTCTCTCTTCCATTTTGTTAGAAGACTCTTGCTAGCTTTAAAATCAAGCTGCCAGGTGTCAGGAAACTGGGCAGAATCCAGCCAATAGCCAGCAAGGAGCCAAGGCTTTCGGTCCAGCAGCCCCTGGGGACACGAATCTTGTAAGTGTGTTAAGAAATGGGTCCTTTCCCAGTTAAGCCTGCAGATGAGACCCCCACCCTAGTCAACAACTCTATTGCAGCTTCATGAGAGACCTTGAGGCAAAGAGTCTTCAAACTAAACTGTGCCTGGATTCCTGACCCACAGGAACTATGACATAATAAACAGGTCATTTCAAGCCGTTTTAAACCTTTAATGAATGCACTGGCTTTCCACATCTCTCCGCCCAAGAAGCATGCCTGGCCCCAACGGGAAACCCTGCACTAACGATCCTCTATCGTCGGAGCTGGATACTTTTCTCCAGCTTCCTGTCCTTCAGTGGGATGATTTCAAACCCACCGTCTCAGGGTGTTCCAAGCAGACGGGGGCGTCGGTTGCTCAGAGCAGTAACTCCTCATCGACATTCCCTTTCCTAGCTTTCCCGCCTTCCCTTCCTCGCTTCCCTACTCCTTCTCTGGGTTTCCTGAGATCGCCTCCAACAAAACTATTTGCACCCATACACTCGTCTGCTTTAAGTTAGAACCTAAACTAACATGGACCGATTCACCTTACCGCCTTCCTGGGTTTATAGAAACCCAGACTCTTTTCCCTACGTGTCAGAGCTAGCATAGTTATGAGGTTGGTCCACATACTTGGCAAAGAAAAAGAAAAAAAACACTTCATCTCACCGCAACCCTCTGCTCCCCCTTCCCCAGAGTGGCCCCGAGCTTTTCCAGGCCTCGCCACAAGCTCCGCATCACTTCCTATCCATCTTCCACCCCTTCCTCAGCGAAGTCTCTTCCCACCCAAACGGAGCGGCAAGGCGAGCTTGGCGGGGTGTCCGTCCAACCTTCCCGCCCATTGTTTACAGTTACATGGCCTGGGGCCAATGCGCCTAACACTTTACACAAATTTTTGTTCCAAACGGTTCTGTGTGCGCGAAACAGAATAAGCCCCATCCTTTATTTTGTTTCCGGTTCTGCTCCTCTTTCATTCATTTACTGATTGAATCAAGCATGTGTCCCACAGGCATCATGGCAGGCCTTACCTGTAAGCGTCAAGCAACGCCTGTGAGTGGGTCCTTCTCCATGTCTCACAAGCTGCCTACGAGCATCTTGAAGTCCATTGTCATCGACTCGCATATTTTTAAAAACCATTAATATGTCAGTCCTCCTTGCTTATTGGTGCAATGGAGTCTCTGTGTTGCCAAATCAGCCTCGGGTACTTATTAGGGGTCCTAAGAGGTCTCACTGGGCTTTCCTGGGTGCGGGATTCTCAGCTACTCTAATTCTCTCTGTACTTGGCCTTGCCACTGTGATCATGTTTTCCCGCTGGCGAGTGGGAAGGCATTCTGGCCGTCGCCAAATGTCCCATTCTCAGCAGTCTCTCTCCAAGGCAGCCTCTCTCTCTGGTGGGAAACTCAGACCCACCATCTCCATTCTGGGTTTAGCTCTAAAGGTCCATCTCTGCATTTCCATGACCGCAGGACCTGTTTATTGTCCTGATACCTCTAGGAGAGACCCCAAAGGCAAATATGATGGCCACATGTCTCTAAATATGGTAGGTATGTTATGGCAGCCTCAGTAGGCAGAGCCCTATTGCTGGCCGAGCCATCAGTGAGGCTAGGCAAACCTGAGCTGCCGTCCTCCACCAGGTATCCAGTCTTCAAACCCCAAAAGCCTCCTCCGGGAAGCTCCCAGTGGGCCTCCCCATTGCACTTTCCAAAATACAGTGCTTTGGCTTTGTTCTGGAACCTACTACTTGGCCCAGACTCACTGCTGAGCTATTGGGTATTGTGGGTCAAGTCCTTATGTGGACACTTCAGCCCCACCTGAGCTTGTGTTGCTGAATTCAGCAGTTGGAGCCCCCGTCAGCTCTGTGCTCCCCAGTCGGGGATAGGGCAGTGCTCCCCAACACTCCGGTTTCTCTGGCAGAAGTGAACAGTTCTCCCCGTGCTCCCGGGACAGCAGCGGAGGACCCTCTCTGACACCCGAAGCCCTCGACGTGGCCCCACTCGCGCGCGGCGTCATCTGACAGCGGCAGGGGCATCACGCCTGGTTCCCGCCCTGCCATTCCCACGGTCTCCACGTGTGAAACCGCGGGCACGTGACCGACACCTCTGAGCCTCACCTTCTTCTGTGGCAAAACAGGGCGGCTCTGAGGGTTAAATGAAATTGTGCAGGTTATGCGCAGAGTGAGCTTAGCTCGATGGAGAGCTCCCCCTAATTGCTCTAGGCCTGTGCTGTTCAATACAGAAGCCACTAGTCCCATGTGGCTATTTGACATTTGAATTTAAATGAATTAAGATTCAGATCCTCAGTCAGACCAGCCACATTTCAAAGATACAATAGCCACCTGGGGCTAATGTCTACAACACTGGACATTTCCATCACCACAGAAAGTTCTATAGGGGAATTTTAATGATAGAAATGCCCAGGTGGCACCTCTGAGCAATTAAATCTGAATTGCTCCAAGTGGGGACCGTTAAGCAACTGAGTTTTGGTTTTGGGGTGTTTCTTCGTGGTTTGTTGGTTGGTTTGTTCGATTTGGTTTTTAAGCTCCTCCGATGATACCAAAGTGCTGCTAAGGCTGAGAACCACTGCCCTAGGCGAACTCTCCACACCCTGACTCTCTACTCCTGAATATTCCCCCGGCACACCCACCTGGAGACTCCCTCCTAGACGTCCCCCTCTCCTGAACTCCACGGCTTTCGCTCGTTGCCTCTGCCCCTCATTCCGCACTGAACGCCCTCCTCCCTCAGACGTCACTCTTTCCTGCACATGGTTTTCCACGGCTCTGGCCGGCTGCGAGCCTTTGCAGGACAAGAACCAGGGTACCACACCTCCTCCCTGGACTTCGAGAGCACTGGCCGCAGGCCCGGGCACGCCCTACACACAGCTGTGCCTCCCCTCTTCTGACAGATGCTCAGCCCCTGAGGGTGAGACCTGCCTCTGTCTTCGCAGACCTCGCGGGGCCTTACTGATGAAAGCCCTCGCGAACGTGAGCAGGAGCAGATGCGGCTGTCCTGGGACAGACAGAACCTAGAGAAATATTGAAACCTGACCTTGCTTCTTACAACCTTAACTACCAGATGATGCATTCATTCTTAGGGGGCAACTATGGAGTGCAAAACCCCATCGTAGGTGCAAAAGGAGGGAAGCGATTTGGGGCTCAGCGATGGGGAATCTCCACACTGTCATCTCATTTAATCCTCATGGTAACACGCGAGGAAAGAAAGAATGACTGTTCCTGTTTACACGTGAAGTAACTGGGGCCTGGTGATTTAGATAATGGACCCAAAAACCCAGTTAGTCAAGGATCGATTCAGAATTTAAACCCTGGTCTTCCAGATTAGAAAGCCAAAGCTTTTTCTACTGTCCTTTGTAGCTGATATCTGTCCCAGCACAGTGGGGCTAGTCCTGTCGATAAAAAGGTAAGACACACACCGGGAACAATCAATGAACTTGAGGGTATTATTGACAGAGGTTCAATAAGACAAGATTCTACCTTGGCCATTAGGGCAAGTGAAAAGAGTTAGACCTCCCCCCCCCCACCCCCCTCCGTAAAGAAAAATGGCTTTGAACTGGGTCTTTAAAAAACGGCTTCCATAAAAGAAGTGGACAAAGCATTAGAGACGGTCCAGGCAGACTATGTTAACATGGAAAGCCTCAGAGCCTCACATTCAGAGGAACAGAAAAGGCAAGGGGATGATGAATGATGATGGCGATAGACGGGAACGGCTATCAAGTGCCGAGCAATGCCAGGCACTCGCTGCGAGTTTTCTCCCACCGGCTCACATAACCATATGACCGGCCCTATCACTATTCCTATTTGACCTACGAGGAAACCGAAGCTCAGAAAGGTCAAGTCTGTGCCCAAAGTCACACAGCTAGTGAGTTATAAATAAATCCTCATATCTGATGATTAAAAAAAAAGTGGCCCAAGAGGAATGAGGCATCCACACTCCTTCTAAAGGGACGGGCTTTGATGCCAGATGGCCTGGGTTTACACCCTGCCTCTGCGTCCCTAACAGTGGCATCTCCTGCGCAAGACTCTCCAGGCCTACTTCCTGTTTTGTGAAATGGCAGTAATTATAGCACCCACTTCACTGGGATGTTGTCTGCATGAAATGACAAACAGCACCTCACAGACAGTTTAGCCCAGGGTCTGGCAAGTCTCCGTAAATTTTAGCTGTGATTATTATGATGATCCCCTGGGTGATGATTGATGCCCTGAGGGGAGGAGCCACCCAGCACCGAGGAAAATTCTGGTTGATCAGCCAGACATGTGGCCTCAGAGTGCACGGGACTGGCATCTGGGTCCCAACCAGCTCTCTGAAAAGGACCCGTCTGATCTAGCCGAGGGTCTGGGCTGCTCTTCATCAGTGCGGAGGACGAGATGGACAAAACCCTTACCCGGCAGGGCTGGGGAAAGTTTGCAAATTTCTTCTGTACAGGTCTCCACTGAAGGACTCAGGCCGGGACCCTGTTCTGGCAGAGAAGCCCTACCTGTAGCTGTCGAATGTGTTAGAAGTCTATGTGAGAATTCGTTTGAGTAAAAGATTCTGCTAAGTGGGAGGCAGGAAGCTGAAGTGCAGCTCCCCGGCCTTTGCAGATCTGAGGATCTCAGGGCGGCAGTCAGGTGATCTGGCCCCACTTGCCCAGCCAGGCAGCTCTTAGCCCCGCCCCCTGCAGAGTCAGGCAGCCGGCTCCCTCAATGCAGGAGCCTTACTAAAGCCACACCCGGCTGCTGTCTATGCCGGCCTCCTCCAGGGGGCACTATTCCCATTGTATTTTATGCGAAAGGCACCTTCCCTGGGGTCATGCAAGTCCGGGTGCCTCACAATTACAAAGCTCAAAGCCCCAGCTCCATTCAGAAAGATCACGGCGATGATAAGAATGTCTTTTGTGTATATGGGCCTGAGTACTCAGATCACAGGTCAGCAAGCTTTTGCTGTCACCGCTGGATAGTTAATATTCCAGCTTTACGGGCCATTCAATCTCTGTCGCACCTTCTCAGCTCCGCCTCGGTAGCACAAAGCAGTCGCAGACACAGTAAAGGAATCCGCGTGGCTGTGTTCCAATAAAACTTTATTTATGAACACTAAAACTTGGATTTCATTTGATGTTCACGTATTATAAAATATTCTTCTTGTTTTATTTTTTTCCAACGGTTTAAAAATATGAAAACCATTCTTAGCTGGTGGGCTACATAAAAACAGGCAGCAGGCTGAATTTGGCCTGTGGGTCATAATTCGCTGACCCCTGGTTCATAGTATTCATTCATATTCTTGTCTCTCTTGAGCTTTGTAAGAGTTACGAAAAATTGGGATGACAAGTATAAAACTGACTTCCTACAAACATATATGGGCCGAAAGTCAGAGAGGTCAATTTTACAACATATTGCCCACCTTTAAAATACCTCTGCCTCTGGAAGCCACAAAATGCCCTACAGACCCCCAAAAGGAGCCAGTTTTAAAGTAACCTTTTGCTTAAGGCTGCCTAGAACCAGAGCCAATCTTGCAAGTTATGGTCATCTGGGTCCTTTTCAGGATTTGTTCCGCAAGCATAAATCTCTGCAATGCACCTTCAGCAAATTGGAACCAGCCTGGGCTCCGGAGCACACGGGTAGAAGTCATGTGACTGTCTCTTCCAGGTGTGCGGTTCTCATTTCTATGTATAAAATCGATCACCCACAAACTCCCATAAACACCAGACCAAAAAGATCGGAGTTCAATGTTAAGTTTACAGCTCCGCCCTAGGTACTAGGAGAACAAAATAAATCTAATTCTATACAGGAGTTAGATTTGAGATGGCGAGCAATGATTGGAAAGAAATACTCTAGGATTTTCAGCCTGGAGACTTGCATATAGGAGTTGGGGGGAGGGTGTATTCAAACAGGGTTTATTAGAGAAAGCCAGCGGCAAGAAGGTGTGGATGGAAAACTGGGGTCTCCCGAGTCGAGAAAGAGAGATTGCAGGTTTTTTGAGAAAAGAAGCGAGTTGAAGAAAGCAGGGAAATGCATTTTAACCAGCCAATGTTGTATAGGATGGTAGAGAAAGAGGCGCAAATGTCCAAAGATTCAGGAGATTGTTAGAGTATTGCAGGGGTGACCTAAAGGGAGCCTGACCCACAGAGGTAGGCAACGTCACGTCAGAAGGCCAAGTGCAAATGCTCCTTCAAAGGAAGGCTGGGGAGGCCTGAGGTTCACTAGATCTAGGGGACGAAAGGAGTCAACAGGGACTCCAGCATATCTGGCCTTGGTGAGCAGACGAAGAAGTGACTGCTTCCTCCACTTATGATTAATCATTGTGTCTTCACTGACGATAATCAGCATGAACGCAGCAAGCCTATTACCAAAGTCTCCAGAGCTCCAGCTCAGTGCAAGACTTTCTCTTTCAAGTTAATAAGTAGTCTTTCATTTTTTAGAGCCATTGTACGTTCAGAAAAATTGAGTGGAAAGGACAGAGTTCCCATGAACCCCTTGTCCCCACACATGTGCATTCTCCTCCACTAGTGACACCCCCATTGGAGTGGTACCCGTGTTACAATCAGTGAACCTATGCTGACGCATCATTAGCACCCAAAGTCCATAGTTTCATTAGGGTTCGCTCTTGGCGTTGTCCATTTTATTGGTTCTGACAAATGTATGATGACGTGTGTCCCCCATTGATAGTGTCAGAGAGCATCATTTCACCGCCCTAAAGATCCTCCATCCTCCGCCGAGGCAGCCTTCCCTCCCCCCAACGCTCTACCGCTGATCTTTCTACTGTCTTCCTAGTTTTGCCTTTTGCAGAACGTCATATAACCTTTCTCTGTCTGAAAAATAAATTATTTTATTTTCAAGTAATATCCGTAGAGATGCAACAATAGAAGGATCCAATGAGAGGGAGGGAGGAAGGAAGGAAAGTTTCCCTCCTCCTTTCCAAACGGCCACTCATCCAGTCCCTCCCTTACTACCAGTTTCTACCAATTCTCACATATTCAAGTGTGCAGGGGGGAGGGGCATGGGATTTGAGGGGAGGTGCTGAAAATGAGGTGCTAGCAAGAAAATTAGGTTAAGAGAGCAGTAAACATCTGCAACAATGGAAAAGGAATTCCAGCGACACATCAGACCCCAATATGTAGATTCAGGCGCCTCTGCCCAGGTGACAGCTGGGAACAGATGAGCTCCCCGGGGAGAGTAGTAAGCCTGAAGATTGGCGGTCCAGGCCTTGGGGACTTCCGTTATCACCATTATACCTTAGAATCTACTGTGAGTGAGGTCCCGTGGGGAGCATCAGCCTCGGGAAAGGTGCAGACCAAACAGAGGCTTGGTCAAGAGGCTACAGGGAAGTGTAAAGACTATAGCAACATGGAATGAAGCCAAGGGAAGAGCCAGCGCAAAGGGGATGTCACGCCTTTGCCACCAGATCTAAGAGAAGCAAAACAAACCAAAACCTAGGGAATCTGGGAAAAAAAGGGAGGGGGCGCACGGGTGAGAGAAATTTCAGCTGGAGCCTGGGGAACGAAGCCCGATACTGAATTAATAGAGAATACACAGTAAAGAAATGGAGGCTAGAAGGAAAATATTTTAACCACAAGTCATAACTCTATCAGAAACCTTTGGAGTCCGATATACTTCAGAATTCAGACCTTTCTAGAATTTAGAAAAGTAATACAGCACACACACTATATTAGATTAGATGTAACACACCCCGTGGAACCTGGAAGGAGACCCTATAATCAAACACATCAATACTTCTGCAGTGAACCGTACAAATAATTCACACCAAGCGGGATAGATAAAGATCAATAAGCTTCAGCTCCAGTTTAAGAAAACCTTTTCGGTTTCCAGAGATTTTTAGATTTCAGAGCAGGTAAGAGACAGATACAAGACCTGAGCGGAACTACTTTTCCGCTGTTAGGTCCGGCGGCTCAGGCTTATTTTTATACCTGTAATAAGTCTTATGCTGTCACAAATAGTGAAAATCCCTCAAGGGGCTTTGTTTCACACACGCGTTCTTCTCCAACTGGACTCTGAGCAGCTCGAAGACACAATTCAAGTCTGATTCTTTACGGGTCTTCGGCATAGGGCACAATACCTGGCACACGGTACGTACGCAGTGATTAAGCTGCAGTGAATTTTCACGCCTTCTGAAAATTCCTTTGCACAGGTAAGATCCCAACTCGGCTAGTCCTGTAGCACAGCCTCCAGCCGTCAGCCCAAGCTCTAGAATTTCTCCTCTATTGATATGCAGCCGGCACAGCCTATTTCTCTCCTTAAATCCAAACTCAATAGCTATCTATTTGTTCTGGTATTCTAGCACTAATTGCCATTCCTGATTTTGTTTGATATGTTTGACCTGGTATTTTGGAACTAACTCTTAATTGTGTTTTTATTTAATATGGATAGCACATATAAAGCGAGAGCATAAGAAGTGCTATATAAATGCAAATTTTATTGTATTTCACTCCAGACCTCAGAGACTTGCCAAATTTGGTTCTGCTCTGAAGAAGTTTCATTCTCAAGAGCTTCGGGAAGAGTCCGCTCTCACCCTAACGCATCTTCTTCAAAGGTGGGCAAATAAAGAGACAAACACCCGTCACACATAAGCCAATATCTCACCAACTGGTCCATCAACCCTAACGGTTTCAGATACTACTGAGTTTTGCATAAAACTAACAAAGCTCACACTCGGTTATAACATTTTTTATCTTGCTTTTGTGAACTGATTAAGCATTTTGCATTAAGAAGTATCATCCTAGCTGGGTCATTATGACATTATTTATTTAAAGTTTAAGCTTGCAATGTGAAAAGGACTGTTTGAATCTTCTGATTTTCGGAGAACAGATTCATTGTTACACAAATGCACCATTAACCAGTAGATAATTGGTACAACTTATGAGGCTCTACTAAAATTTTTCAAGATAAGATATGGCACTCCCAGGAAGTGTCTGAAGTTATTATTTTAACAAGATTTCAAATCCTGTAAGAATTGAGTAAGGCATCAATCAACAAAGTAAAGGAGTAACTCTTTCGACTTGTGAATCATCCTATTTGGGGGCTACTAAACTGCCACCCATAATCCCTATGCTCTAAGCAGCCAAGCCGGCCCCCACGCCACATAAGAGTTTAGTGCTTCCACTGACCAGAGTCTTAATTTTGAACTTTTCACCCTGACCCCTTCTTCAGGCCACATTCCATGCAGCTCTCATGGTTTTGGCTTTTTACATCATTGTTCATTTTTCCATTTCTGGTTTCTCCTTCTCTTTAGACTTGGCTGTCAAATCATCCTCCTAGCTAAGACCTTGGCTCTCTCTCAGCCTATCTACGACTGAATGAATGAATGGGTTTTATTTTCTATTCTTTCTTAGTCACTGATTCCATCCCATTGTGTTCATGAAACAGTCCAATAGGTTATACATGTCTGAAATGTGAACAGCATATTTGGTTTTCATCACTGGGGACAGAAAATGCTTGCCATTTCAAGAATCTTTATATCTAAAATGGTTTATTTAATAACATTCTTTGTAACCCAAAGCTGGTCTTGGGAAATTACTAACATTCTCCATTTGTGGGGCATGGCCAGGCCAATGAAATGCTACCAATATTATTATACAATCCCCAATGATATTGTGCCCGAAGAGAACTGCCATGTTAAAAAAAAAAAAATATTCTGCTATTCCATATTTTATCTTGCATGTGTCGCCATGAGGTTGAATATGTTTTTACTGTCGCCGGCCTTTAGAAAACCGGATGTAGACGACAGCAATAAAGATTGTAGGAATCATACAGGAATGGAAATTCCCACCCTTCCTCACCCTGGAGTGGAGGTAGCAGTAATGCCAGGTATGGCCAGGAGAGGGCGGTGGGGAGGCAGAGGGTGAGTGTGGGAAGATACCGGAAGTAGAATCTAGGTAGAGAGTCAAGATTCAAGTAGAGTGAAAGCCTCAGCAGGAGTCTATGATGAGTCACCAAGGCCTGGTAAGGGTTTCAGCTGCTGAAGAGCCACATCTGGAAGCTACCAGTAATAGAGAGGCGAGCCCTGGCATCTAGGAGGGCATGAAGATGCCTGGGAAGTCAGCAGAGCTGTGGCAAGGTCAAGAGCCCAGGACGTCATGAGAATTCTGCTCAGAGGGATGGTAGTTGAGGGCCTTGGTTAGGAGCCGGTTGGAGCCTGTGTTGGTATCCATTTACCACATACGTGACTCTGGACAAGCTCCTACTCACTCCGAGCTTCAAGTTTCTCATCCGAAAGAAAGGAATACTAATAACATGGCTTGTATCCCCATAGGATTATGAGAATGAAATGAGATAACGCATCCAGGGTGCTTAGCCACATACCTGGCACCTAGAAACCCCTAAAGAAATGGAGATCATTATGACACCAGTCATCAAGGAGGTGGAATAATAACAATACGTGAAAATGATAGCCATCAATCTTGTGTTTCATGATGTAGCAGGAATCAGGACCTAAGCCTGGTGGGTCCTGAGCCTAGAAGAATGAACAGGAACATAATTGCCTCTGGTTGAACGGAGGGTCTTATAGCCACAGGGGGATCCTGATACCTGCCTGAAGCTGGGTGTGAGAAGAACAACTGAGCATCCAAGGAGGACTGTCTGGAAGGCAAGCAGGCAGCTCGCTCCTCAACTAACCGGTCTCCACTTACCGGTCTCAAGCCCAGACCACCAGCGCTCCGCCCCAAGTGCCTACATCCTCACGTTGTTTTTCTGATCTGTGCTTTGGAATCACACCCTTGTCTCACTCAGAGCGTTGGTAACCACAGCTGCATGACACTGCTGCTGAAAATGGGATGCCGTGGACCTTGTCCCTTACACTGCGAAATGCCCCTTTCTCAGGACCGCTAGGCGATTATCAAAGCCACAATGCCACAACTTCATCAGGGCAACTGGTGTGCATAAATCTCACGGAAAGCGGGATTTCTCAGTGCAAACCCAGTTTTCCAATTTGCTTTGACCTTCAGGAAACTCAAAGCTAAATTTGGACAACTTTGAGTAATTATCCAGGCCCTTCAGTTATACAGTTCACTGTGACATATTTTCATTAGCTTAATTTTAATATTCTAGGTGTACACCAAGAATGCGAAAGCTACAGCTTGTGTGCCAACCTGGCCAGCTGCCCGTTTGCTGTTCCAGGGAACATAAAGATCCATTTGACTATTGTCTATGGCTGCTTTAGTGACACAATAACAAAATCGATAGTTGTGACAGAAACTGTGTGGCCTGAAGGCCAAAAATCTGTACTGTCTGGCCCTTTATAGAAAGACTTGGCCAATCCCTGCTCTAGACTTATTTTCTTCCAAATTTGTTTTCTTGATTTTTACCCTGTTGTGTGTTTCGTAAGCCGCCTCAAATCCACTTTGAAAGAAAGCAGGTTATAAACAATCTAACATTAAAGAGAGACCACCAGAAGAGAAGGGAGTTAGGGGGAGATGGAAGAGGGTTCAGGGGGACAAATACAAGGTGACTGAAGAAGACACACAGTAGGGTGTGCAGATGCTGTATCACACCTGAAATTACATGTTACCCCAATACATTTAATAAAATTTTTTAAAATTTAAAAAGAAAGAGGCCAATGGGCCATCTGATTCACTGTGGTTCACAACAGCAGCCACATACACACAAGTGTACACACACACACATGTGCGCACACAGACACACAAACAAGAGACTGTGCAGGACACTCGACCACCCTCCCTGGAGTGGGCATAGATATTCACGCCAATGTGTGGAGTAATAATCAGAGCAGAAGGCACCATCGCATTTCCCCATACTGGACTTCGGTCCTGGGTCTTGAGGGTTCTTCTCTCCCAGGCCTCATTAAAGTTATTCTCCTTCAGAGCTTTACAAAGTTCCTGCAGAGAACAAATTTTCAGCGGGTCCCACTAGATGCTAAAAAAAGAAATACCGAGCAAGGAGAAGGGGTACCGCGGGAGGCTAAGGAGTCCTGGTGAGCCGGAAGCCGCTCGTGACCCTTACCGCTCAGCGCCAGGCTTGACATGGAAATTGGATTGTGATGATGATAATTATGAAAACTAAAATCCTTAATTTTTTTCGTAATTAAACCCATATGCAGATGATAATTGCTGTTATGAGTTTAATGCCCAGACTTGCTTCTCTTCCAAAAAAAGTGAAAAAGCGGTTAGGCTATAACTTAGTAATGCTCTTAAAACTGACTTAACAAGGAGCAAAACATTTGATTTTCAAGGTATTTGGTGTTTGATTCTCTCTAGCTGAAAGTGGTATTATTTTTCTCTCCACACAGGATATTTTTGGAGAGTCTTTTGTCAAAAACAACCACTTTAAGGGCCTGTGTTTATCTTGTTAAGATTTACATGTTTTTCAAGATCAAGTTTTAATTAACAAAGCATTGTAAGGTCTTATCTAGCAAAATCCTGAAAATGCAAGTTGGCCATTTAAGTAAAATATAAACCAGCATATCATTGAAATTGTCTAATGTCAATGCAAAAGATTGCATTTAGGAAGAAAATTTATGACTTGAGTTAAAATAAACATTAGGCCCCTGAGAAATTTACTGAAATGTACTGAGAAAGTAACTTTAGGTACTTTTTTTTCCTAAAAACTGTTCAAGCCTTAAGCAATTGTAATTATACTTCTAATCTTACAGTAAATACTGTCATTATAATTAAGAAAAACATCCCTCACGCCTCTTCTTTTAAAAGGGACTTTTCCCCTCTGTTTACCTAAAAAGGAAATCAGTGTTGTACATTTTCTAGTGACATCATGAGACAAATCATGAAGGTATCCACCTCGTGAAGGAAAAGCATGTCAGCATCACACGTCAAATTGGATATTGACAGAATCGGAAAGATATCATCCATCGTCGTTTCCCTAGAACATAAGAGAATTGGAATCATTTGCATTCTTGGCCATTTTTCCACCCACAGAGGGAAAACGGGAGGAATGCGGAATCAAAGAGAGCAGCATTCCCCTTCGCCGCTAAGTACTCAGACTTGGCACGTGGCGACGACCGGGGTCATCATCGCCAGTGATTGCCAAGCAGCACAGAGCTCAGGCCTAGTGCAAGTAACAGCCTCTGCGGCCCCTTCCGACACCGCGTCGGTGGCATCAACAACAGAGCATGTCGCAGGACACGATCCGAACATCTGTGTCCCTTGGGGATTCATTACTCGGCGGCGCCCGCTTCGCCATCGTTAAGTGGGACAAGAGGCGTTCGCTCGGCAGGACTTTGACATCCCTTTAAATGGTTTCTGCATCTAGTCCAGTAGAATGGGTGTGGAAGTGTATTTATTGCAACCACAAAGATGTGCAAATTTATTTATAGTAAACGGTCCTTATCCACAAGTCCTGGCTGTCAGCGACTCCTTATTTTCCTGGAGCGCCTTTGGAGCCAAGAATGTTTTGTTTCTCGAGCTTGGTACCTGGAGAGCTAAAATAACAGTCTTGTTAATGAGAAGACAATGGGGCTAACTGCTGTTTTTGCAGCGTTTCCACGGGCCGTACCTTTTAATTGCCGAGTGCTGGCAACTTAACAGACGGTAATGAGTACATTGTTCCTCTTTTTTTTTGCACACAGCCCTTAAGCGCGTCAGAAACTGAGTTGGTTTTGTGTACAGAGCAGCGAAGATTCTTATTAAAAGCCGAGGGAAGCGTTTAAAACGAGGAGTTTATTTTGACTGGTGAGGTACATCCTGATAGTTTGCATTCAGATGCGAGAGGAAAAAGAGATCAAGTGGATTAGCCTCAATCATCTGGGAGATGACATTTCTCGCTGTGTTTGAAGTATTTTATGAATTAGAGAATGGGACTGATTTTGAAGCCTAAATTAATTTAATCTGTTTGCCTTTGTTTGATGCAGCAGCTGCAGCGACACACCCTGCTTCTTTTGAAAATCTTCCCCTTTCGAGGGTCTGGGCTTGCAAGAGTGAGCACAGCCAAGTGGTGGTGGCTTCCTTGGGTGGGGAAGGGAGTCCATTTTCCATCTCCCTGGTGGACAGCTGGCATTCTCAGACAGGGTTTTGTCTCAATCTTGAGGCTGGATGCTGTTGCACTTGCCCATCATGCTTTTCATTAAAGGAGAACTTGTCTGCCGAAGCCAACACGAGAGAAAGAAAGGAAATTATTACCCCAACCTTTCCCTCCTAGCACGTTTTCATTAGGAAAAAAACCCCTTCGGGGTGAACATGAAAGAGGCAGAAAGGTTCCCATCGGTCATGGCCCATTAACGGTGACTGACACGCGGTTCGCCACACATCCGTCACTTCCCCGTAGCGTCTCCAGTTGTGTTCAGCATTGAGATTTCTCTGGTGTTGTAGATGAGCCAAGAACTGGATAACAGCCACGCACATATGTCCCGTAATCTTCGTAACTCCATCTCGGAACCTAAGGACTGTACGTTTCCTAGCAGTACGGAAAGAAAGCATCTTTACAATAATGCTGTTTGAATGTTCACAGGTCAATTTGCCAAAAATTCCTGGTTATTTTAAGAGGACAGTAGGTTAACCTGGTTCGTTTCAATATCAACCGATCACCAAAATCAGGTTGATACGCTGATAAGCAGGAGACTATTTCAAAGTTGAAAGAGAGAAAAATAAATTTTGTTTATCGCGATGCTTTATCCAGGATATCAGGTAACAAACAGTTCACTCCCTGACTCCGTCTGGAAGGAAAAAAGGATATCTCACTTTAGAAAAGGAGGTACTTGTAGAAATCGAGAAGTGTCTAAGCACTGTCACATCAGACTGGGCGGTCGCTGGCGTCACAACATTACTTAAAGTCCGTTATTGTTGATTATTGATCTACTACAATGAGAACCTTAGAAGTCATAGGTTGAGGGAAAAAAAAAACTTAATGAATTTTCTGATGAAAGACTCATTGATCAGGCATTTGCTTACAACACAAGTCAAGCTTAGACCTGTGTCCCGCAATCTGCGACCCAATGTGGACACAGGGCTGGCTGAATGCCAGGTCCCCTCTTTCCCACCAGGAGAAGCTGTTACAGAGTCACCGCTCTGTCCCTTCCAACCACACCCACAGTAAATCCATGACTTCAGGTGAAGTTTAAGAAGGGACCTCTTCTCCAGAGCAATTCAGCTCCTTCTAAGAAGTCCTCCCTGTGAACAATAAACACCCCCGCCCTCTTCGGCAGCCTCACTCTCAAAAATTTTCTCTCTAGATTGTAGAATATTGTTTAGCATTAGCTTTTTTAAAAAAAGAAAAAAAATTACCGCCGACATCTTTGAAAGGAAATGATCATTTCCTAAAATCAACACAAACATGTGGCCTTTCTTTTCACCGTTCCTTCCTTTCTGAGATATAGACTCATTCTCTGCGAAGACCAAATGACACGGGACTTGGTGGCAAAAATATGTGAGCGAGTTTTTCTGTATTATACAACTGGTTCAAACAGATCCACTGGCACGAACATCGCGTGTGCAATGGTGACAATTAGAATATGTCACCCCAAAATATAGAAGTTCAGGACATGTTACCACCAAATAGGCTGCTTTGGTATATGGATTATTTTGAGTTGTAGGCACTTAAACAAAAATAAAAAATAAAAATAAAAATAAAAAAACAGGTACAGGGAGAGGCTTTCTCTGAACACCCCTCATCTGCCTAACGACAGAGCCTCCGAAAGGAACTCAATTGTCATAGATCCCCTGCCAGGCAGTTTCATCCACCAGGGAAGATGGACTCTAACCACAGGAGAGAAGACTAGAAAAACTTTGTCACAAACTATCCTACCTCAACCTATTCTTCTAAAGGTCCATTCATCTTTCCTAAAAATTATTCGTTCCCCCGAAGAGACCTAAGTCTCCTCACTCCTTTCCCTGTTAGGATGATATGTAGGCCTGAATTCTAAGCCACCTCTTGGAGTTACTCATCTTTCCTGCATCTCCCCCATATATACAGAAGGTCTACAAGTCGATAAATTTCTTTTTGTTTTTCTCTTGTTAATCTTTTGTTATAGGGTCTCAGCCAAGAACTCAGAAGGGCAGAGGAAAACTATGTTTTCTCCCCTATGATGGGCAGTTTTATTTTTTTCTCATTATAAAATATTAATTCAGAAGAAAATGAAACATCTTTTTTTTTAATTTTAGTATCAATCTTTTTTTAAGTTTATTGGGGTAACATTGGTTAATACAATTATATAATTTTCAAATGTACATTATAATTTGACATCTATATATTCTATTGTGTGATTACCACCCAAAGTCCAGTTTCCTTCAGCTACCTTATATTTGAGCCCCTTTAGCCACTTTACCCTCCCTCTACCCCCCTACATTTGACCCTCTTTACTCCATCTACCTCTCCCCTCCTCCCCCACTCCCTACCCTCTGGTAACCACTAGTAATGGGCAGTTTTATAATTCCGTCTTTCCAAGATCAAATATTTCAATAGAGTGAGGGGAAAAGAGTAAAAACAAGAGCAGCAGGAAGAAGGAAAGACAGCCTGGTATGCCCAGGGTACCAGGATGCTAAAAGTAACCAGGATGCTCCTGCCGGGCCCTCTCCTCTCAGCCCTCCCTCACCCCTTCACTGCACCCTCCGTTTCTCTGCTGCTTCTCTTCCAAGGAACCGTTAAAGCAGATTTGTACTTTAAATGGCAGCTGTGGCCAGTAACCAGACGGAGTGAAGGTCTGCAGTGGGCTCAACCCTACCATGCGACCAGGCCGGGCAGCCGAAAGCAATGTCACCCACGAGCCCTGCCCCGGAGCCATTCCATGGCCACAGGCTTCAGCTGCAGCTCCATCACCTTCAAAAGCAATTGGTTTTCAAAGAGAGGTTCCCACAGCTTGCAGTTCTGTTTGCCCGGCTTGGATCTAGAGCTCCTTCCTCACCAGGAACTCCTGCCCTGATGAACCCCCTTCCAGCAGAAGGGCGCACAGCTTTGGTTAAATGGCTCTTTCCTGGCTACCCAACCTCCTCATTGCCCAAGAACTATTCACCGCGTTTCCACAACAAGGAGATTCCTGACATGAATGTACATAAAGTCTTTGAT
Source organism: Rousettus aegyptiacus (assembly GCF_014176215.1). Classification (NCBI taxonomy): domain Eukaryota; kingdom Metazoa; phylum Chordata; class Mammalia; order Chiroptera; family Pteropodidae; genus Rousettus; species Rousettus aegyptiacus. The sequence continues at coordinate 86,622,678 of NW_023416285.1, read as the reverse complement.
TGCAGGTTTGGAAAGCTGTTCGGGCCATGTGGAGCTGGGAAGAATCAGGGCCCTGACTTACGGCACAGGTGCCTCGAGCCCGTAAAGTCTGAAAACAATTATGAATCTCCTTAAGCCAGTTGGTCTCCCTAGGAAATGGCAAAACAATCCCAAAAATCTGCAGAGAAGGCCCAGAGAGGTTAACGATCTTCCCCTTGGAAGAGGGACAAGTCCCAAGGGAGCCCAGCAGGCATTCCAGACTATTCTCTAGGCTCTTGCTCCAATTATCATTTAAATCACACAATCTCTTTAAGCCTCTGTTTCCTCCTCAGTAAAATGGGAATGACAAATTCCTACATGACAGTTATTATGACCACACGATGAAAGGTTTATGTATACCGTTAAAACTGAGCTTGGCATTGTCAAAGCGGTGTCGCGATAATTGTTATTGTTATTATTACATCTATCAAACTGCATCATCATCTTTACTCCGGGAATTCATTTCTGATGTTATATCTTCTTGTCTTTTTCGTAATGAAGTTATTTGCCAGCAACCGAAGGGCAGACTTAGCTAACATACAATGAGAAACAACTCTGCTAGGAATACATCCTGCCATCTCTGGATTTAATAGAGATGTGGATTTAACCACATTAGAAAGTAAAACACTCCTAATTAATACTCATCCAAGATTGCAGCATGTGTCAAAATGTAATTTTCAATGTGTGTGTGCTTGTTTGTTAAGGATATCAAGTCATCTAATTTTGGGGGCACCTACTCTGTGTAAAATGTACTGAATATTGAAGACATACATAAATGTTTTTAAAAAGCTATCTTTTTTTTTTTCTTTTAGGTGAGGCAACCCTTGGTTGACCTCACAGATTGTAAGAACCTTATCTGCTTACAATCCCTAATTTTTTATTTTTTATACCTACCGCACCTGGTCTTTCTACGTGGTCTCCCATCCAAGTACTAACCAGGCCCAACCCTTCTTTGCTTCCTAGATCAGACCAGATCAGGCTTGTTCAGGGTGGCACAGCTATGGACTAAAAAAAAACTATCTTAATTCAAACCAATGAAAGCTATCTTCATTTAATTATGAACCCATTGTCAACATAATATAGCCCCCGTCGTGGTCCGTCACTTGCAATTGACAGAATCCCAACTGAGATTGGCTTTAGAATAATTTCTTAGCCTGTGAACCCCGTGGAGTAACAGGGGAGTTTGCGGAAGGAAAAGGATGCCCCCTCGAAAGAAGAGAGACGTCAGTGCAAGTGCTCAGAGCCCACCACTGCCCCAGCTGGTGACGTCATCATCATCCCCATTCACATGAGCTACACCAAGAGTTCAATGAAAACCGGCACGCAAAGAAGACATTCTTGTCTAAATTGATAAAATGATAGCACTCGAATTTTCAGAGCATTAAAGCAAAGTGGACACAACAGTCCTACCAAGTGGCCTTCCACGGGAAGCAGTGTTCCCATGCTTCCGCTCAGCTTAATTCTAGAAACCTAGCATGTTTGAATAGATGGAGGCGGCAAGGGCAGAGATCCGCATCTTCTACCTGCGCCACAATCCCAGGGTGCTGTGCGCGCTGGGTAAGATGCTCCAGAACAGCTGGCCGCCTTGCCCCTGACGGGGCCACAGATTGGGTGACTTTTCCCTGTCAGCTCTCCGTCTAAACAGCAAGCTCTGTGAGGGGCAGCAGTTGAGTCTGCCCTGCTCACAATTTTTTGAACGCCTACTATGTGCCAAGTAGGGCCACAGAAGTGAACAAAACAAAGCCCTTTTTCTCGTGGAGCTTGCATTCCAGAGCACACGGACGGGTAATACGCATCAGATGCAAGAGATGCTACAAAGACGGTGGAAAGAGGAATGAGATCCTGAGCGAGAGCGCTGGAAAAGGCCTCGCCTTCCTAGAGATCTCGGGACCTCAGAGGCCGAGTGGCCCCGGTGGCAGAGGACACAGCAAGCTCTGATGTCCAGGGGTTAGGAATCCCCCTGGCCTGTTTGAGGAGCAGCACTGGGTAGGGGTGAGGTTAGAGGGAAGGGGCAATGGTAAAGATTAGGATTTTATGATGGCTAAAATTGAAAGCCATTGGAGAGTCCCGAGCGGAGTTTTTTGTCTCAGGGTTTCAGACATTAATGAAGCAGAACAGGATATGCCGCCCTGGAATATGCCTCTTCGGCATTAGAATTATTTTGAGCTGAAGGCATTTGAGTTCCTGAAATCCCTTATCTGCCTAAAAGCAGAGCTTCCCAAAAGAACTCAATTATCATAGACCCCTTTTCAGAGAGGAACTCAAATCTCTTCCAGGAGACAGAAGCATCCACCCAAAAAGACATTGTCACAGAACCCTCGTTTCTCCCACCTATTCTCCTAGGGGCACATTTACCTTTCAAAAAGGTCATGCACTCTCCTAGAAATGCCCCTTCGCCCATCTCAATCCCCTATTAGAATGGTAAATGAGCACCCAAATCTAACCGACTCCTCAGGTCACATTCCTCTGTCAACTGCCATGCCTAAGAAGGTAATTAAAGCCGCTGTCTTCTGTTGCAAGTCTGTCTGTTGTCAATATAATTTGCGGGCGTCAGTTAAAAAACTAAACAGGACGGAGGAAAAGTGTTTTTTTCCCGGACACCTGCTTCTCTTCAGACGCCGCCTTCTCCACCACTGGCCCATTCACATTTAGGCAGAATATCTAACAGATTTGTTCTCAGAATTTGTGAAATGATATGTTTAAGTATATATGTTCCTACCTAAAAACAACAAATATATAATAATATCTTAAGTTTTCAAAAACTGTCATGCAAATAGTATATTTTTGTTTTGTTTTGTTTTTTTAATTTTAAAGGTTTATTAAGAAGCCTTGGTACTCCCAATCTCTGTCATCATCTCAACTAATCTCATAGATGGAGACAGTTCTTCAAGGGGCCTGCGTGGTTTAACCTTAAAACTGTTGACTTTCACCCTCTCAGTCTGCTTCTCTTGCCTCAAAGGTAGGGAAGCAGGCCCTCGCAGGTGACAGCCATGGGGGCAGGGCGAAGGCAGAGCCCAGAGATAAATGAGCCAAGGCTAAGGGGCCAATGGCGGGTCTATTCCCCTCACTGAATAGCCGCGGTAGAATGTTCTTCAGTCCTCCTTCAACACGTCATCACCATTGCATTGCGCACCAGGAACAACCCTTGGAGTAACGCTTACACGTTCTTCAGGGAATGCCGAAATGCTTTTCCAGAGAAAAGCACCACATTGTCTCATCTGGGAAACGAGGAGGGTAGAAACTCCGAGAAGTTACGTACTCGACCAAGGTAGCCAGAAGGTCAGCTGCTGACTCCAAAGGGGATCAGAGGAGGCAATTCACTGAGGCTGCTTCTCATCGATCACAGACATCCCGCCTTGGTCTAAGTTAGGTTCTCAGTACCTGTGACTTTGTCAGGTAAGACTGCACACTTGCCTGGTCATGGTCCCTACACTATTTATTTATCTGCTGGGCCCTTTGATGTCTTAATTATATCTGACTTGCCTGGATTTAAAGTTCAGTGCCTGAGTCTCTCTCTGTTCTGAAGAACCCAGAGAGCAACGCGAACACCAGAAAAGCAGAGTGTCCTGGGAAAAGGGCCTCCCTAAGTAACTCATTAATGTGTGATTCCCCAGGGCATCGTGGGGACCAAGAAATAGGATCCTTCTCCACCCCCGCCCCGCCTCCACCCCCTTCCTATAAAAGCCTGATTTCTTATTACTTTAATTAAGTTTCTGACGTCATCCCAGATGAAGGCTTTGTATTCATGCAGCCTTGCAGAAAATAGCCCAGAACCCCACAATGGCAGCAGTCACCCATCCAAACCCCCCACTCTCTCCCCTGCCATTGAAGTGTCAATGTTATTAAATGCAACAATCAGAGAATCAAACCTTTACCTGAGGTGAAGGCATCTGGCTGCCTGTCTTGTCTTTCTGTTCCTCTTCCTCTTCCCCCCTCCAGTTAGCCATCCGCCCCATACAAGGACGGGTCCCTAACTCCTCCAAAGTTAGCACAGACATTGTCTCTTTTCAGGAACAGCCTTCGGAGGTCCCCGTTGCCCCAGTGGCCTAGCCTCAGGGATCACAATCCCCACAGAACGGCTGCTGGAACTGGACCCTCCACGTCCTACCCCGAGCCAGAGCAGGGGCAGGGTCTGCTCCAGGAAGAACGCAGACTTGAACGCAAACCACATTTCAAAGCACGACCGTTAGCGACCATGGGCAAACCACAACTTTGTGCTTATCTCTAATATCAGCACCTTGTTCTACTCGGGCTCTCACAAAGAGAGACGTTGGTCCAAAGATCTCAGGATGTTTTTCTGCTCACTCGAGACAATACAGACTCTAATCTTCAGTGTAATCCATGAAAACGTCTTCCAGACAGCCGAGTGATTCAGCTCGTACATCTGACCCACAACAATACCTTGCGTTTCTAAAGGACGTTCTAGCTTATGAAATGCTTCATGTCCGTTTCGCCACCAGGCCTTCGAGGCCGGTGAGGAGCTGGATTCACCAGGGCTTCTAGCTGCTGGGGCGGCACCTTTCTCACCATAGCACGAGGCTGGAGCGAGCCGAATTTCATTCTAAGAAAATCGCACAAAATGCATAGCTACTTTCAGGACTGTGCATTGAATATTCACTCGACAAAGATTTATTAAGCCCCAACTGTGTGCCAGTCTCTGGCTAAGCATTGAGGACACTGTGTAGGAAAAACAAACAAAACGCATGGTCCCCTTAAATTCTAATGGACTAGACAAAACATTAATCCGTAATCACAAAATAAATGGAAAGTTGGCGCTTCTAACGATATGGGATGCTGACTTAGTCAAGGGGAGTTTCCTGGAGGAAGTGACCGCTAAGCTGAGACACAGAGGACTGGGGACATCGGGAGAGGAAAGAAGGGAAGAGTGTTACCCGGAGAGGGGCCGCTCTCGTAAAGGCGCCGTGATAGGCAGGGCATGGACGGGGAAGGGCCTGGGAAGCCCGCGAGTTGGGGGTGGGGGGTGGGGGGCGGGAGCACAGGGCACAGGCGGCAGGGCGGGCGGGGGCAGGATGAGGCTGGAGGTGGAAGGGGGCCCTGACATGCGGCGATTATAAGATTATAAAACGGAAGGAGTCAGGGTGGGGAAAGGTAAACAAGTTCAGATGCGATTGAAGCAATTTGTGCGAGAGATGACGATTGAAGCAATTCGTGCAAGAGATGACGAGAGCCCGAGACTGGGGCAGTGGGCCGGAGGACAGCGGGAAGATCCCAGAAGTGGGAAGCTCAGCCGATGGGAGTTACAGACGAGTCAGGCGCGGGAGGAAGAGGGAGACATGAGGGTGTCATTTGTAATGGAAATATTTTGTACTTTAATGATATTCACTTAAATACATATATTTAAAATATATACACACACACACAGAGGAATCTGGTTTCACAACTAATGTCCCCCAAAGCGAGCTGTTTCAGGCATTTCTGTGTGCCACGGCGAAGTTCTCAGACTCGGAATCTGTAAAGTGCTCTGACAGGTTTCGACACTTTATGGAGCATCCGTTACCCTCCAATATCTTGCTTCTTTTGAGATGTAATCACATCAGACCTGATGATTCTTTTAATGCTCTAAGCATTTAAGCAACTGGCCTGAAGTGACCATGGAGCTACGATTCACTGCTAAAGACAGAACTGGGTAGGAATTGAGACATCGTGGCTTAGGAAATTAGGGCCTTGCTATCTCTAGACTCCAAGAGTTAATATTGCATCACTTTACAGAGAGAAGTAACACACCATTCAAACAACACTTCATTAGAGCGCCCACGAATCACTACTGGAGGAGAAAGGTGGGGTGTATTACCCACGTCACCAGAAATACTTTTATGCTTTAAGGTATTAGAAGCCTGAATGCAAAAATCAATCCCATTGGATGCTGAGGAATCAAAATTACCCCAAGTTCAAACCAACACCATAAAGTCAGTGCTTTGTGTTTCATTCAACAATTTTTAGTAAGTGAACTACCTTGGGAACGTTATTTAACATTTGGGGGTCTCGGTTTCCACACTAGTAGAAGGGGGATAATGATAGTACCCGCTCGATAGGATTGGCATCGGGATCAAGTTGATTCACGTAAAGGACGTAGCCGAGCTCTGGCACCTTCGGCACCGTCTGGGCCCTTCTCCCCCAGCTAACTAGAACCTCACCACATCGAGCCTTCCTTTCCCCTCCTCGGAGCTTTCCCACATGTATTTTCTTTCATGAAAATACTCGGTCTCTGTCTAGCTTCTATTCATCCTTCGCATGTTGTCAGGGCAAAAATAGCAGGAAGAGATGTAAGGGCCAAAGCTAACCGCACACATACATACACGGACATATATTTATATAAGTCAGCAGCTATTAGGGGTAGTGTTATTAGGGGCAGAGGCAGTGTCTGTACGAAATGAGTGTCCCAATAAAAACAGGAGACCCTCATGTAGGAAACAACCATACTATTCTCCTCTGCATTTACCTGACCTTTATAAGACTATCTCATCCTATTGTGGTCCATGATGTTTTTGTTTTTGCTTTTTTTAATGCAGTTGTTGATGTAATTGAAGTTTCCAAAAAAGTGTACCATAATTTACTAAGAGCATAAAAAAATCAATCTTGTAAAGAAAAGTCGTAATAATTGGAAGAAAGACAAGACTAACAGATGACTGACTGTCTCCCTTTAGAATTAAGTAGATGCCACTTTAAAGAATGCTGTGTCTGTGGAAGACAGAAGGAGACAGCTTCCTTACACACGAGACAAAGCGTGCTTATAACAATGGAGCACACTGACAACTGGATTCTTGGTATAGGAAACATCTAGACTATCTTCCCTAGGATTTAGAACCTGCCTGCACTGAGTTAGAATCTTGGCCCTAACACTAACCAGCTGTGTGAATTTGAGCAAGAAATTAATCTCTCCAAGTCTTTGTTTTCTTCTCCGCAAAATGCAAACAATAATATCTACCTCATGGGTTTTTGTAAAGTTTAAGTGGGATAATCATTTGTTCCTGGCTTTTAGTAATAATTCAATGAAAGCTGGCTCTGTTGGCCACTTCCTACCTCACTCCCCACAAAGTTGGTCAATCTATTGTTAAAAACAAGACAACAGGCCCAAAATGGAGTTGCTCATACTAAGCCCCACGTCACCAAAGCAAGACTTAGTTATAGTCTGACTCTTTAGGAAACAGAATCTTAAACCAGTCATTCAGGAATCGCCTGATCAGCGCTAGTTAGGTAATTTGACTAACAGACCCTGACCATCCCCTAAACTAGCGGTCCCCAACCTTTTTGGCACCAGGGACAGGTGCTCCTATGAGAATCTAATGCCTGATGATCTGAGCTGGGAAGCGGCTGTAGATACAGATGAAGCTTCACTTACTCGTCCACTGCTCACCTCCTGCAGTGAGGCCTGGTTCCTAACAAGCCACAGGCCGGTACCAGTCTGCCCCTTGGGGATCAGGGACCCCTGCCCTAAAGAAAAGTGACTTTGCAATAACCAGCTGGCTTTTTTACCTACTATAACTTCCTTCTTCCTGCTCCCTCTGCCTATAAAAGTCTTTCGTTTTTGTATAGCTCATCAGAGCTTCACTCTATCTGCTGGACTGGATGCTGCCTAATTCATGAATCATTGAATAAAATCAATAAGATCTTTAAAATTTACTCAGTCGAATTTTGTTTTTTAACAGTATCAAGAAACTGTGATCAAGAAATACATTTTATTTCTGCATAAACTGTACATAAGAAGCATTGAGTACCAAGAATATTATATTCTAAACAAAATTAATCTGCAAATGATGTATATGGAAAGAAAGGGGAGTTTGTTCCAGAACAATCATCTTACATTTTAAACAAAAACAAAAGGCTTAAAAGGTAGGAAAGGCATTCTTGATGAATAAGCAGTAGTCCACAGGATCAATAAAAATGTTTGGGCAGTCAGCAATTTGGCTAATTCTCACGGGTGATTGACTGGGAGAAGGAAGGCCGAAGAGTTAACTTTAGATAAAGAAACAGACTCTTCCTTAGAGAAAACCTGAACATAATGATGGCACCACACGTTTCTGAGTGAAAGACAGAAACAGAAAAGATGTACGTGCCCTTTGTCCTTATTGTCGACGGAAAGCTGAACAAACGGCACATTCTTGAGGGATCGAGTAAGTGGTGATGAAGTGCGTGTTTTCCAACAGAACCGGGAGAAGAAGTGTCGATGTCTGCCGTGGGGCCCTCCAAACGCTGGGAGGATCCCAAACGCCGATGCATCAAAACCGCAGCCGATGACAAAGTTAACGGGTTTCTTTGACGTCAGTCTCATTGTTCATACAGAATTCATTCCTCGAGGTCAAAGAGTCCGCTGAACTTATGTAGAAATTCCAAGTCCCTTGATAGATTCTCAGCGTTGCAAACAGAGGGAATTCATTCTAGCTCAAGACTTGAACTCAAACTGTGCCTCTTTACGGTATTTTTGATTTAAAAAAAAAAAAAAAAAAAAAAAAAAACCCTAACACGATGCCCTCGTTAACCAATCCTTAGTCAGGCCCCTCTGAACCTTCTCCTCAGCTAGGCCTCAGCCTTCGGACTTCCCCATGGGCCTTCGTATCACCCAATTTTAGCAAAATTTCTGCTACATTGGTTTAGCAAGAATCCCCCCCACCCTCCACCTCTGCTCACCCTTGACATCTAGTCAAATTCCTCGTCCCCTACTCTTGGCATCTGATCATCCGGCCTGTTTTCAGCCAGAACTCTATGTCGTTTTCGCCACAGTCCCTCCCTTGGGCATTCCCATCTGCCGGCCCCCACCCCACTCTGCAGCTGCGGGTCGCCACTGGCCCACCCCGTGTTTGGACTGAGCTCCGTCCTGCACCAACATCGCTCTTCCTAACTGAAGTTTATTTCCACCCTGTAACTTCTGTCTGGCTCTGGTTTTCGTCGACGCTTCCCAGCCTGATGGCTCGTCTATTCTCCGGTCTCGGCTCCAATTATTTCTAAGTGTTCTTCAAAATCAAATACACCCTCCGAAGATGAAGATTCCCTGCCAATAACACCCCATGAGGGTCTGTCGATGTTGTAGGCCTCGAGAATAAAACCAAAAGAGGGGTTGTGGAAACCTTTGTGTTGTTTGAACAAATGACCTCAGGTGACCACTCTTGAGGTGACAACTATTATTTGGCTGTTTATGTTTGCTTTTTCGAAGATTATACTACTTCATAGGCACAGCTCTTGTACTTAGTAGGTAAGTCACAGATAAGTGACATCCAATCGCTTGAATTAACCTGAGTTATCTCCAGTCTGACTTCCTAGCTCACTTTTACAGATTCCTCAGCCCCTGTATAAACCTTGTCTTCCTTTTAACTCTTTGGTCTCCAGCAAAGTGAAGCTCTTTCTGCATGAGTTCTCCAATCCTTCTTACCCTCTCTTTTGGGCCATCCATATTCCAAGGAGTTTACTAATGTCCTTACTGGTTAAGTCCTGGAATCTCAGACCACACATTAGACTTAAGATCTCTCTCTCTCTCTCTCTCTCTCTCTCTCTCTCTCTCTCTCTCTCTCTCTCTCCCTCCACTTTTGAGGCCCTTGAACTACCCAGTCCCCATTTACAGACCTGCTCCTTCCCAAGCCTTTTCCTGCCTATTGCACCAGCACTTTGTCCAGAAGTCTGATGAGAAGATTCCTTGGTTTCTGTTTGAACAGCTGTCTCTCTAACTACCCTACAGGCCTTCACTTTTATCCACCCCAGACATCCGCTTGGAACCTCGCTTCACATCCTAGGGCATCTGAGCCCCTAACGCCACTCTCTGTCACTTCTGCCCACACACCCACTTTGACAGGGCAATGTGCCCGAGCCATCACTGTTTTCAACAAAACTATTAGACTTTCTGTTACTTTTTTCTTTCCTTTTTTAAAAAAAGGATATCTCACCAATCAGGGTTTAGACTATCCATTCTGTCCAAGAGAAGTCCAAAAGAGACAATATACGGGACATGAGTTTTCCAGGAAGTCCTTACAAATGACAGGCACTGTTTTCAGTTCAGGTGAGCCCGGGGCTGAGCTGGGGCTCACCGTCTTGGCCTGTGGTCCAGTAGATGAGCCCACTGGTCCATTGACAGGCTGTTCAGCCCTCAGGCATCGCCTGGCCTTACGACTCAAGACTCCAGAAGCCACCCAGCCAGTGGGAGCAGCAAGGCTGGTAGTAATGTGAGAGGGCCGACAGCACTGAGTACATCTAAAGACCCTTCTGTTGTTTTCCTTCAAATAACTTCCAAAGGGGAATATCTCAGAAAAATCTGAGAGCATTCAAAGAACAAAGATGTGAAAGGGGCTGGGAAATAGGACCCGGGAGGAAAGGGGGAAAAGCAGCTATGATTCTTAGTCTGTGGAAGAGAAAGCCTAAAGGCCATTTAACAAGGGCCTGCAAGGTTTAAAGGGATATTCCTCAGAGGATGGAGACCAGCTGTTCACTGTCTCCAGCGAGGACACAGGAAAGGAAATGAGCTTCGGCTTCCACATGAGTGATCTAAGCTAGAAAACACTCTGTGCCAATGAGGCTCTCGGACTTCGGGTAAGTTATCAGGGAGATCGGGGCCTGTCCTCTGGACCTCTTCAAAAAACCTAGGAGCCCATTTTCCTGAGCAGCTCAGGTGTGAGCCTGTCAGCAGCCAGAAGGCTGGAGAAGACAAGTGTCCAACGTCTGTCCAGCCATATGAGTCCATGACTTCATTTTACAAATAGCCTACGCTTTTGTCTTCACGGTACGTCCCGCAGCATAATAGATTTTTGGACTCCGGCTTTTGCAGAATTGAGTCAGGGGAGAGGTAAAAGAGAAGGCATGCAAGGAATGAGAAAAGGGAAGGGAAATTGATTCATTTTCCATGGGTGAGGGAGGGAGAAACTGCAAATAACTAAACTCAGGCCCTTAGTAACTGTAGATTTGTAAAGTAAGAATCTCTCACTTTTTCATATGAAAATTAGCTGCCATATAAATACACTAATTGGCCATTCTTTCCCTTTTTCTTTCAGGGTTTCCTGGCATCCCTTTGAACACTTTCCTTTACACCTTCGATATTAGCCTGCTTCAGCTCCCTGCACAATAAAAGCCAAAGACAGAGTCTTACTACTGAATCCAACACTTTACGAATCCAAAGCCAGCAGCTTCGGTATAATATTCTCCACCTATTAAACTCACACCGAGCTCCTAATTCCTAAATATTTTCCTTAGTTTTAATTCCTTAAGACTCGTCGATGTCTCCCCAAGGCTTCAGACTTCCTCGGTAAGCCCACATCGCATGTTGACTCCTATGTCCCCAGAGCCAGTGTCTTTGAATCAGATGGGCATTCAGGGACAGCCATGCCCACTGAGCTGAACCACCCAGAATCACTCGCCCACCTCCCCATGAACAGCAGGGCTATTCCAGGAGCTGCGTCAAGGTGTAGGAGAGTCACATCATCTGTCTCTGGCGTCCGTTCCCACTCAGAGCAGGCTCTGAGGATGACAAGAAGGAAGGGACGCTTGTCTATCGTTCTCATCCAAGTGTCCGGTGGTCCGTCCCCAGAGCGGCCACCCTCAAGACCTCTTTCTTCAGGCAGCTGTGATTGCAGGTGCCAGGCGGTGAACCCCACCAGAGCCGGGCCTCTCTGTCTGGCTCCCTGGTGCCTAGAACAGCGCCTGGCACAAGGTAGAAGAGGAATCAGTGTTCACTTCCGCTGACCGAACGAACAAATGCCAGGGCAGGAATAAGCCTTGGAGCCCATCCATTCCCACCCTCATTCCAGACAGAAAAAGTTCAGCACGAGACCTTTCCCAGGCTCGTCGTAATCCTTGAAGACCTGTCTGCATTGTCTCATTTCCTCACCGCTGGAAATAAATACCTTTGCTGATTAATTGGTCCATGAGAACGTGTCCACGGGCACTAACGGGTTAATGTCTGTTTCTCTCTCACACTCTAGGCCTGAGGCTGACCTCCCCCTAGACCCTCCTGCACCAGCCCCGCCCTTGCTCAGCCGTGGACATTCATCCCCCGAAGCAGAAAGGAACCTCCTCCACTGAGTGCCTAAATTCTTGAGTTGGTGCCAAGAAACAGCCAGCTGGAGCAGAACCAGTTGAGATTAGAGTTTCACACGTCTGCCAAGGACAGATTCTCCTGGCTGCCCCGGGAACCAGTGCTCACATAGCTTTGCCCAAGTAGAGTGAACACAGAGCAAGCCCTCAGGAGCTGGAAGAAAGACAGTGACCCTCGGGGGTGCCAGGGATCCTCGTTGTGACCCCAGCTGGGGACTGCCAGCAAGTCCCTGAGGAACCAGGCTGTGCTGCCCAAGTCTGTACAGAGGTGAGAGACGAAGAGTAAAAGCAATTGACTAGAGCAGGTCCAGCTCCCAGAGAACTACCTGGAAGCTTTTTAAAAGCAGATCCACTGTTCCCTGGCCCAGATCTACCAACTGTGTCAGAATCACAGAGGGCAGATCCTGGAATCTGTGTTTTTTAAAACACAGTGATTCCGACATCCAGCCCAGTCTGGAAATAACTGCCCTACTGGCCAATCCACCTACGTTCCCTCCCTACAATTTTTTTTTCTCTATTGGAAGGGAATTTGGCTCATCAAGTTACACCAGTTGACTGTCAGCATTGCTAAGTTTTTCTGTCATTCTCAGGATGACTTTAAGTCTGTGTTCCTCTGAGTCACATGTGAGTGGACATCCTGAAGCCAGAATCTTCACCCGGTATCTGACATGAGTTTGACTTTTCCTCTATTATGTTAGGAGGTGAAAGGCAAGTGCAAAACTTTCTTTGTTCAGTTGAAAAAATTGCACCACCTTTCTGCCTTGGAAAGGGCTAACAAAGGAGAGAAATTCTTTGTTCTCAGGAGTCAGAAGTGGTGGTGGGAAGCCGGGCACGTCCATGGCTGGGCAGGAAAGGAATACAGTGAAAGCAGCAGTTACCAGGTGGAAGCAAACTTTGTTGGGACTGGGCTCTGGAAGGATTATGTCCAATCAGAACCTGAAAAGTAAGCTCCTTACACGATGCCTGCAGGCTCTGCTTTTAAGCATGTTCCAGAGGAGGGACCTTTAAGGGCCTCTGGGGGTAGGTTTCTTAGCTTCCTGAGTGGTGGGCCGTGGCCCTCTCTGGTGCTTATTCACCTGGAGCTGGACCTTTGGCTGATTCCAAGGGAGGGAGCCCTTGGGTTTAAGCTCCGGTCTGCGGATTTGAGGCTCCATCCCTCTCTGCAGCCAAGGCACTGGTTTGCCTTGGAGCAGCCACACCCAGGCAGGTGACTGCAGGTACCAGGGTATGAACCCCACCAGAGCTGGACCTCTCTGTCTGGTTCACTGTGTACATCTCTGCTGCATTCCCTGCCCGATTCTAGTTTCTTCCTGGGCTTCTCTCGCCCCCTCCCCTGTCCCTGAATCCTTGCCACAACTCCACCTGTTGCCTCTTGCTGGCTCTCTGTGATCCTGGCCACCCGCCCTCAGAAATGTCGCTCCCTCCTGCCACCCCCATCTCCTGGTACCATGCTCTGTCTGCGTCATCTCCTCCTGGTCCCTTCATCTGTCATTCTCCCCTCTTTTACTTCTCTCCTCGTTCTGTCTTAATGGGAACATCTGATAAAATGAATCATAAGTTGAAAGGGCCCGTGTAGAGGATTTTATGTATAAATGACTCTGTTTTCTTTATTTACTATTACTGCCATGCAATTAGTTGCCCTTTTAACCAATAATTTATCCTAAAACAATGCCCTTTTTTAAAAAAAACAATCCTAAAACAATGCCCTTTTTTAAAATGTTTTCATCTCCATAAGATTTTTTTCCCTTGATAATAATGGCAGTTGCTGCTTCTCTTATAGACCTAAAGAGTTAGAGAGTGTTCCTTTATAGGAATTCTCTACCTTCACTATAATCACCAGGGATGCTTTTAAGAAACACAATGACTGGCCTCCACCTGTGGATATTTCGGTTCAATTGGTCTAAAGTTGAGCTCTGAGGTCTATCTACAGTAATGCCACCCTGAACAAGCCCGATCTCATCTGATCTCAGAAGCTAAGCAGGGTTGGGCCTGGTTAGTACTTGGACAGGAGACCACCTAGGAAGACCAGGTGCTGTAGGCATAAAAAAGAAAAAGAAAAAGAAATAAGAGTTTGTAAGCTGACAAAGTCTTTGCAATCTGTGAGGTCAACCCAGGGTTGTCTCACTTAAAATAAAGAGATAGATAGATAGATAGATAGATAGATAGATAAAAATAAAGTTGGGCTCTGCATCAATATTTGAAACATACTTCCCGGGAGATGCAAATGTGCAGCCAAGCGTGGGGTTTACTGATTTATAGGAAAATTATTCACAAGAAATATATATTTAAACAGTCAATTCATGGAAGTCTTGATTTGAAGCAGTGATTCCTTAACCACATTTATTTTTTTGAGGCAAAGCAAAAGATCTTAAAGGCTGCCCTACCACACCCATTCCCAATTACCATTAAGAAAAAAAAAAAGAAACTCTGTAATAAAGTATGAAAGATAACAAACGGGTGATTTTCCATTCAAAATAATGCTATATATACTTTAAGGTAACCCAGAAATTATACAGTTTGCTAGTGTTTTAAAAGTTATCTGAAGAACATGAAATCGCTGGTAGCATGTCATCAGTGATCTCTCTGTGTACGAGTAAATGTTAGCGAAATTATATAATCAGGGACTTCAGCAATAGGCATACGGATGAATAACATTGAAACAACAGCACTTCCATATGTGGGATAAACACTAGTTGCTGGAAAATAATAGGCCAAAAACACTTTTATGAAAATACGTACCATGAACACTATCGCCATCACCAAACCTCATTCAAATTTACAGGAATTCATTATTTAAAAGCATGACTAGCAGCCACTTGAAATCACAACCACATGTACTCAAGTGATATAAGGCATCCTTCCCCAGTTTGCAAAAATTCCTCCAGTGCCTACGTAATATTTGCTTCATGTTACCGACATTAGTGGCATGGCAGCCAACACCTTAGAACAGCGGTCCCCAATGTTTGTGGCACCAGGGACTGGTTCTTCCATGAGAATCTAACGCCTGATGATCTGAGGCGGAGCTGAGGCGGTGATGCTGGCGCTGAGGAGCGGCTGCAGATACAGATGAAGCTTTGCTCACTAGCCCACCACTCACCTCCTGCTGTGCGGCCCGGTTCCTCACAGGCCATGGATGGTACCAGTCTATGGCCCAGGGGTTGGGGACCCCGGCTTTAGAATACTGATGTTGTGCCACCACAAAATGCTGATAATGAAACGGATTTAATATTAAACAAAATGACTCTTCATCACTCATTTAGTAGGTTAGTGGTAAGTAGCTCTATAAATTGAACATAAAAAATTTATAAAATCTTGCCTCATTTGTCCCAAAGAACTCCCCCACCAAGGCGCATATTTTTAAATCTGTATCAGCCCATAAAGAAGAACATTCCTGGTCAAGGATCACACTATGAGATCTCTAGGTTTTTCGGGATGGAATTTACTGCCTTTTGAGAAGGAAAACATGTTTTGTTTTGTTTTTTAAATGCACGTTCAGATAAAAATCTGACCTACCTGGTTACAAATACTCCCAAAGCAAACATTTGTTATTCTAATGAATTCATTCATTTGCTCACCTGATCTTTCAGGCAAAAAAAAAAAAAAAAGTGTCTTTAATAACTGAGAATTCAAACAAATCAAGTGAGAAAAAAAAAAATCACTTTTAATTGGAAGTTTTCCAAAGGCAAATTTGGCATAGCCTGAATGACTTATCCAAACCTTTTTTCCCCCAGAACAGCAATTTCTGATGACAGAGAAATAGAAAAAAAAAATCAGCCTAAAAAAATGGAAGCAGTATAAACCATTATAAACTCAAATATCTAGATCAAGCAAGACCCGTAAGATCTGAATATAAGAAAATCCAGAAAACCTTAGATAATCCAGAGTTTTTGAGCCCCTTTGCAAAGATACTAGAATTTTGAGGCTTAGCTGAAATGGAAAAATTGAAGCCTAATTTTTGTTTATTTTCATTCTCTAGATTTCCAGAAACAAAATACCCATGACTTCCTAGAAAAGTAGGAACTTACAATTTGAGCATAATTGCTTTAATAAGTATAAAATATATCCTATAAATATAACATAAGACTTTAATTTTACAAATTTAAAACGAAGGTAAGAATTGTGATTTTTAAGTTTCTGGAGAGCAGAAAGTTCATATGGTTTTTTATCCCAGGACCTTCCAATACCTGGCACAATACTTTCTATATTACAGTTATTATCAAAAACCTATTGCCTCAACTAACAGATGAGCTTTAGTGCTTGTGGAGCAGAGAAGATTCTAGGCATAAGCAGCCCCTCCAAGGAACCGCCTTCTAGAAGTCTCCATAAGCACAACAGCATGAAAAATCTCTTCTGTTAAATAAGGGACACTAGCAGTCAATTACCAGCACCTGTATTGAATAGCGTTTTGCCTCGAAGCTCACAGAATAAGCAGGCCCTCGCATTTTGGGGGACTCATCTTGACTACCACTTTCTAACAGAGGCTGTGGGGCACCAACAGAACCCATGTCTGACAGGAATAAGCCTCCAGTGTTCCAGGTTTTTGCTCCTTTTGTAAGGTAACCACGCCCATACTCTCATCACAATTTCCCAAATGTCTTAGCTCAGGCTGCTATAACAAAATACCATAGACTGGGTGGCTTAAACAACAAGAAGTTACTTCCTCACAGTTCTGGAGGCTGGAAGTCCAAGATCAAGGTGCTGGTCAATTCAGCACCTGGTGAAGCCCCTCTTCCTTGCGGATGACCTTGTGGACAGCCACCTTCTCACTGTGTCCTCACGCGGCCTTTCCTCCATGTGTTATAGGGAGAGAAAGAGCGAGCTCTGTGGTTTCTCTTCCTATAAGGACACCAATCCTACTGGATCGGGCCCCACCCTCATGACCTCATCTAACCCTAATTATATCCAAAGGCCCATCTCCAAATACCGGCTCCTTGGGAATTAGGGCTTCGACATATGAATTTTGCAGGGGGCAGATTCAGTCCATAACACAAGTTTCCTGATCATTACGAATCCCCTAAAATACGTCATTAAAATAAACCCAAACAAAACCAGCTTCCTAGTACCTGCCCATGGATGTTCTAATTTCAGAAGCTTGAGGTACAGCCCCGAAATCATCTAGGTGGTTCTGACGATCAGGCAAGTTTGGGAAACACTGACCTCCCTAACAACGTCTAAAGTGGGAGCTGACTTTCTCTCTCTATCGAACTCTTTCCCTCATCCGGCTTGTGCGAACAGGCAGGCCAGATGGCTCAGACACCACCACATTTGGACTCTAAGACAATACATATGGAGGACCGACCATAGCATCCCTGTGAAGTGTCGCTGGTCTTTGTGCATCGCCCAGGGTGGCCTGGAGGAGGTGAAGGGCTAAAGCTGCCCTAAGGAAGAGGCGATGGACAGGGGTTTTGTGTTCCTGAGAGGCCTCAGTGATGTCTGCCATCCACTGGTACAGGAGAGTGACTGGAATGGCTGCATTTTGTAAAATCACGATGTAAAAGCTGTTCTTTTTCATAACATAAAACTTACCATTTAACCATTTTTAAGTGTATAACTCTGTGGCATCAAGCGTATTCCCATTATTATGCAACCGCCACCATCATCCATTTTCAGAACTTTTTTATCTTTCCCACCTGCAGCTCTGTGCCCATTATTACTAATTCTCCATTCTCCTTCTCCAGTCCCTGGCAACCACCATTTCACATTCCACTTTCTGTCCCCACGAACTAGACTACTCTGGGTACCTCATATAAATGGGATTAGACAATATTTGTCCTTTTATGATTAGCTTGTTTCATTTAGCATAATGACTCCAAGGTTCATCCATTTTATGGCATGTGTAGAAATTTCCTTCTTTAAGGCTGAATAATATTCCACTGCATGTATACACCAGATTTGGTTTCCCCATTCACACACCAGTGGACACTTATTTGGGTTGCTTCTACCTTTTGACTATTGTGAATGATGCTACTATGAACATGGGTGTGTAAATATCTACTCAACGTCCCTGCTTTCATCTTTTTGCGTATATAACCCGAGGTGGAATTGCTGGATCCTATGGTAATTCTATGTTTAATTTTTTGAGGAACGGCCATATTTTCCACAGCAGCTGCACTATTTCGCATTCCCTCCAGTAATGCACAACGGTTCCAATTTCTCCACATCCTCATCAACATTTGTTCTTTTCTGTTTTGTTTTGTTTTGTTTTGTTTTGTTTTTTTAAATAGCCATTCTAATGCGTATGAAGTGGTATCTCATTGTGGTTTTGCTTTGCAGTTTCCTAATTATTAGTGACGAGTCTTTCTTTCAGGGAACAAAAAAAGGAAAACTGTAGTTCCAAAGATTTGATTGGAAGATGATCCCAGGAAATGAAAGCAAATGTGCAGAACTGCAATAGACAAGAGAGAATGATGCCGCTCTACAAATATTAATCTCCATAAGTCTTTAAAAATACATGTATTGTTATCTTAAACAAACAAAATCAGAAAGGTATCTCTGCCCCTAAGGTATAGAAAGAAATCAAACTGCCATGAATAAGCTTACAACACACGTACACTAGACGCAGAAAATCAAGAAATAACTAAGGCAACATTTCTCCAATGTAAAAAAAGATTAATTTACTCACTTATCGCTTAAAAAATTCAGAGGAAATTTGATCTATCAGGAGATTGGTTTCCCAGTGATGAATCAAATTGATAAAAATCTTCTTGCAGCTCACGAGAAGACAGAAACAAAAATTCCTCGTGTCACTTTAAAAATCTAAATCTCATGTTTTGTCAGCCAACATTCTTTGCCCAGAAGATGTACAGGTTTGGGGTTAAGCAAGACTCCCCATGAGAGGAATCAGGATAAGAGATTAGCAATGAGAAGTTTGGTATCAGGCAGAGGAATGTTCCAGAAAAAAAATGTCAGTTTCTAACTCCCTTCTCCACATATGCAGAAAGGAGTGTATTTTCACAACACATAAACATACTTAGGATCAGCATTTAAAAGCTCACTCAAAAAGGGTATGAGTGCTGATTCTGTACAAAATACAATATAAAAATGTCACTCCATTTACTGCGACGTACACAAAATCAGCAGTATTTTGTTGTTGTTGTTTCTTTTATTTCTAAGATGCAGTCGGCTTGCAATATACCACATTAGTTGGCCAGAAATTTAATTCTCATGCTTCTCCTCCTTTTCTCAAATCACTTTCTTGTCTTAAGCAGTCAAAAATAAGTCCTTAAGAATGTTCTGAGGTTTGCGTTTCCTTGTGAATAACAGGCAGAAGTTCATTGGAATCATCTTAAGTGATGCGACTTGGTTTCACCCTGATGTTAATTCGAGGTTCTGTTCACAACGCGCCTGTCCGCTGGGAAGCTGGGATCACACACCTGTGATTAATCTGGCTGAGTGCTGGGGCTGCAATTGTTTTCTCACGTGGCTGCAGCTGAGACAGCAGTCTTTGTCAGTAACGTGTAACCCCTTGAGTGCCTGGACCAATGGATAATGACGTGGAGAAGCCACAATGGGAGGTTAGGACCCTCCCTAGTGGTCAGCGAGATCTGGGTGAATGTGAAAAGTCAAAGAGGATGAAAGAAACATCATCCTGAAGGGGAAAAAAATGGTCTCAGCTTCCTAGGCAAGCATTAGAACTCAAAACCAGCAAATATTTCTTCAGCAAAACCAGCATAATATTTTCTGAGTTCAGCTCTGCTCGCAGTCCCTCCTTCTACAACCAAGATTTCTGTCGAGATAAACTTCCTATAGCCAATGATCAGTAGTTTGGTCAGAGCTCTTTCAATAGCACTTTCCTTGTGCACGCTTCAAATGGTCGCTGCTAAGATAAACTGAGGCATATTAAAAATTGTAAGAGTTTATTTGAACAAAAGTCAGTTGGAATCAGGCAGCACAAACCGGAAGTGATTAAAAGTGCTCCTCTGACAGAAGCCGGGGGAAAGACTTTTATAGAGAAAAGGCAGACGCAAAGCAAGGCTTTCATCTGATTGGCTATAGCTCACAGCCCAGCCGGCCGTTCATGATTGGTTGTCCTTAGGTTTCAATTCCATGACCCTGAGGCATTCACAGGCTTAGATTTTGGTTTGCTTACATAAGCCACCACAGCATTCAACCCACCAACTTGTTTAATTCAATATCACTAACACTGAGCAGTAGGAAAACAAAATAAATAGCATCCCGTGTGTAGTAAGTACTATTTGAAATGCTTATGTGCTGTCATTATAAGAGTTAGTTAATGAACTGTATTAACTGAGGGTGGGTACCAGACAAAAAGTAGCCACACTACAACAGAATTCAAGGGAAGTCATGACCATATTCGTTAGAAAGGATTACCTCCCCATGACAACCTATTTTTTAACATACTCAGCAGGGTCTTTAACCTAAAACATATTGAAGACAGCAAAAGTGTCACCAGTACCAAGGATTTCCATAAACAATGGATATAGAGTGGGTATAAGCCATCCCACTCTAAAATCAACTCATAATGGATAAAAGATAGGCAAGTTAACCCTAAAAACAGTAATTCTCAATTATTTTGTATATTAGACTCAAGCAGCATGTTGGTTTAAAATTCAGATTCCCAGGTCCCTTTCCCAGAGCCTATCTCTCCTAATGAGATCCAGGAATCAGCATGTTGAACCAGCACGTGCATGTGTGCGCGTGCACACACACACACACACACACACGCGCGCGCGCGCGCGATTCTGATGCAAGTATTCGGAGGCTTACTCTTTCTGCCCTAAAAAGTTGGGATGATCCCCAGATCCTAAGCTTGACCTAACCTGATTCATTCATAAGACTGTGGTGAGCCATAGAATCGTTACATAAAGACGTAAAATGTCACAGGCATATGTTGGCAGTGGCCCCCTAGCCTGGGCCAAGGGAGAGGGAGCCATGATCTAACCCAGGAATTCTCCCCGCCTCGGCAGGATGGCAGGTATTTTCCATGTGGAGATGAACACATCAGATCATCTTAGCTTGGCATCATAAAACATCTGAATTATAAAACTAACTGCCCTCATCCCAATGTCTGTGGTCACTAAGCAACTTCCTCTTATAGAATTTTACTTCCCACATAGTCTGCCTTTGCTTTTGGCCAAAGGCTGCCAGTACCCAGCCCCCCTTGGCCCTTTTAGTAATATAAGTTGGCAGCCCCTTTGGTTTCTTCATCGTTCTTTGAGTTTGGTTCATGTGACCCCACCCCTGAGAAACATTCCACTGTCCACAATTCACGGGTTGATAAATTAGGTTTCTGCACTTTTGAGGCTTACAAGCACATTCCCAGCTATTAAAAAAAAAAAAATTCCTATGAAATAACAAATTCTCAGACCTCCTGGGAACATGCCTGGCAACGCACAACCTCACCAATGACCGTTCCCTTCCTGCTGAAACCTCCTGGCCGAGAAGCTGTTGAGAGTGACCGAATCCACTTCGATCAAGGGGCCTCTGGGCCATTTGCGATAAACTATAATCAGAGGCCATAGAGGTTCTGATATTAGCGTCCCGGTGCCTGTCACCAGAGCCAGACCAGACAGACAGCCAGGTGAGAGAAGGATGAACGTCACGTTCCCACATCAGCTCTGCTGCTTACCCCGGGTAAGGTCCCATTCTGAGATTCCAGGTAGACACTTCTTTTGGGGGGACACCGAGTATACCGAGTAAAAATCTTCCCGCCCACTGTAACGTCCCCTTCAGCTCGGCTCTGAACAAATGCTGAGTAATCTAGGGTTTCTTGCTTAAATGGTGCCTAAGGTTTGCGAGCATTCTGGCCAAAACACAGAACAAACCCCAAACGGGAAGTGCTTTTCTTTATGTTCTAAACATTGGAATTATTTCTCAGTCTCTCAGACGTAAAAGGCTGCTTCCCTGAGCTTTTACAGTTGGCTGTGGTGTCAAATCTCAACAGAGTTCATGGCCACCAACCTCTTTGTAACCAAGAGCTTCCACATGCACTTAGGGCGGGAGATACTGACAGTAAAGGCCTTGAGAGGAACAAGAGAGGAAACACGGCATCAGACCGCACCCGGGAATCCCGGTCTGGAAAGAGAACAATGTGACGGGCAGGCAGGTGGCAATGAGGCTAACACAGCGGCATCCATAGATCGGATGGCAATCCACGACTTGAGATTTCAGGGTCTGTCAATGCAAGCCGAGAGGTCGCCTATCACCCTTTCGTCGCCTTGTGGGATGCAGTCTTCCACACCAGGATGTTCTTTTCGTCCTATTTTGCTGTTATCACACCATCCGGAGTAGAGAAACTGCTAGATCCCTACTCGGTGCTCACAGTTATTGGAAGTAGTAATGAAGAAGACAAACAGAATCAGCTTAATGTGATGTGACACTTCTAATTGAATTGTATTGCTTTTTGCCCCCTCCTTTACCTTTTAGGGCCAGACACCTTGATATATATGCAGAGAGGGAAAGAACGGTATCGATCTCTATAGCCAATGAATTCACGCCTTTCCCCATGTGCCATGAAAGCTTTTGTATTATGAAATCACTGTATTCCTCCCAGCCAAAGGAAAGTTTTTCTAACCATCCTTACATAGCGCTTTCTTCCTAAGATCCTTAATCTTTACTCATACGTTTTACTCTCATGGCATCCCAAAGATGGAACAAATTATTATCCTCCCTAGTTTCCAGACAGAAAAATAAAAACATGTACAGGATTTGGGGGAGGGGTGGCAATTAACCTATATAGAGAACATAAGCGACTCGTCCAAATGTAACCAGTAAGAGAACCAGAACTCACAACCTGTTCTCTAAGCCGAACTAAAATGTCCGCCAAAATATCTGACACCGGAGAGTGAGTTAAATGACAGCACAACAAAGAAATCGGACTAATCCAGGACATAGTTATTAGGTAGGACAAATGACCTGGTTTTATCAACAAATCAATGAAAGTAGGAAATGGGAGATGAGCACTGATATAGGAGGGGAAAAACCACTTAAGAGATAAAAATCGAATGCGATGTGGGGACTTTGGATACTCATTTGAAAAAACCAACCGTAAAAAATAAAACATTTTAAGAATGATCAGAAAAATCTCAATATAGACTGCCCCCAGGTAATACTAAGAAATTCTTATTCGTTTTGTTAGATGTGACAATGGTACTGTGGTTATTTAAGAAAATGTTTTTAATTTTTGAAATATAATGGTATGTCACCAGAGCTTTTCTTTAAATTCATTTCTTACCTAGAAAAGCTTCAAAAGAAGAATCGGCCCGGGGGGAGGGGGCATGCCTACAGGCTGAGCAAATGTCATGGTCCTTAGCTTGGCAGTGACCACAACAGGTTGTCATTGTAGGGAGCTCGCTTAGCGGCCAAGTAGAGAGCGGGTCTGAGGAGAAAGGTGCCAAAGAGCTGCAGCCAGGTGGGAGCCCTTAACAAGTCTAGATGAAAAATGAGGAGGTCCCGGCCTCGGGCGATGGCGTTAGAAGGGGCTGTACAGAGAAAGAGACCGAAAGGCAACAGATTTAGAAGAGAAAAAGAGAAGGGAGCTCAATGGTTGATTAAATATCTTAATGTCTTGCTCGTCTCACAGTCCAGTGTGGGACTTACGGGTAGGTTCGTCCCCATCCCAGGCTGGCTGATGGCAGTTCTTCAACACACGGCGTCCGAGGTTGGCCGAGCTGTGGCCAAGCCAAACGATGAGAAAGGGGGAAGAGCTGAGCTGGGGGCCAGAGACTTTCTCTAACGAGAGTGGCTCAGAAGTTGCTCCCAACATTTCTGCGCATGTTCCACTGACGGAGGCTGAGTGGCGGGGCCACATCTGGCTGCAAAGTCGGAAGGGGAGCTGGGACTTGCAGTCCCTGGAAACGCAACCAAGATCCCCATACCGCTCTGATTCTGGCGAGAAAGGGAAAACGGAGACGGGTCTCCAGCCAAAACTAGGTGTTTTTCTCCACCTAGTAGGCGACTAACGTCTGACTCCTTTTTTTTTTTTCTTTTCAAAACAAAGTGCCCAGCTTATTGCTAGACCAGATAAGTATTTATTCCAAACTGTGATTAAGATTTAAGAATTGGTTAAGTACTTAGCTTATATGATAACAATTACCATTACCCTGTTAGTGTATATCTGTTTTCTGAATTTATTGATGCCATGTTAATATTGAAAAAAACACATTACTAGGCAGTGAATGTGTCTGATATCTTTGTTTTTCTTCTGTTTTAAGATAGTACTTAATTCTTTAAGTGTGTATGTGAGTGTGGGAAGCAATATAGTAGTAAGCTAGTAGTATAACGATATGCAAAAGAAATATAGAGGATTATATTTCATTTATTAGATTCCTCCCAACTATTCTCAGCGGTAGTATACATAAAACTATTTTTTTAAATTATGCAAAACACTTTGACAATGACTCATTTAATTATACTGTTGCTTATTCTCTTCAGGCAATTATGATATTTTATGTTTTCTTACAGTAATTCAGTTCTTTTCGTTATATTCTTCTTTTCTATTTTTCTAATGTGTTCTAAAGTTATTTATCTAAAATTGCTTTGTAAGTATAAGATTGCTTTGTAAAAATACCTACATACTGTGTGAGATAATTATCACTTCTTCTCTACTACCTTCTTATTAAATAAAGAAAGCCAAGAGTGACGTAATAATTGACAAAGAAACAAAAGCCATCCTGGTTATCTCAGTGCTCAGATGGCTCGAGACTTGCTGTTGCTAAAAGCAAATAAGATACAGCCAAGAAGCTGTGCTGCTGTTACTTAATAGGAAGGAAATTTTGGGGCATCCATAAAGTTCAAGATGACCTTCAAGGAGAGCACAATGTCAGCGACTTGCCAAGTCACACATGAGGGAAGAGAATATACTATGACAGTTAAATATTTCTTCCCCCAATAATTTATGCCACTCGGTCATAAACAGAAACAACAACACAGGAAATATCTGGTCCTTTCACCGCTGGGTACTGCCAGGTCCAACTTGGCTAATTGCTTGAGTTTCTGAAAAACAAGGAGTATTTCAGAAACCTCATAATGAGAAGAGATATTTGCAATTTATAGGTCAATGAAGCCAGCATCGTGCA
The DNA here is from genome assembly GCF_014176215.1 of Rousettus aegyptiacus. Taxonomy (NCBI): domain Eukaryota; kingdom Metazoa; phylum Chordata; class Mammalia; order Chiroptera; family Pteropodidae; genus Rousettus; species Rousettus aegyptiacus. The sequence goes on along the minus strand of NW_023416285.1, from coordinate 86,597,593 downwards.
TGCTTACATGTAACCAGGCCCCTGTCACGTGAACTCTGGGCAAGTTAAAGAGGCTGTGACTCACCCTTTGAGGCAGATAAAGATGCCCTCAGCTCACCACAACGCTGGGAGGCTGCAGAGCTGACTCCTGGGAGGACGTTTCAGAGCAGATGTGAAAGATGCTCCCTAACCTGCAGTGTTATCATTGCGGTTGTTAACAAGATAAAAGTAAATACTCTCCACTTAAACTCTCCATGAACTTAACTTCACAGTTTATTGACTTGAATTCCCTGACACACCGCGCCAGGTGCCTAGGATACAAAGATGAACGAGGCCCAGTTCAGTTATATAGATGGGTGATGACAGGACCTGGGGAACAGTCTAGGCCGGATTCCAGAGGAGGAGCCCAGATATCTTCCTGAAGATCAGGAGCGCCTCCCAGGCATGAATGCGGGAGCTGAGGCAGACAGAGAGCGAGCAAGGGAATTGTCCTCGCTTCCCCGAAACCCGGAACACAACCATTTGCATGTGACTTGTGGAATAACCAACCTTCCTTCCTTCCTTCCTTCCTTCCTTCCTTCCTTCCTTCCTTCCTTCCTTCCTTCCTTCCTTCCTTCCTCCCTCCCTCCCTCCCTCCCTCCCTCTCTCTCTCTCTCTCTCTCTCTCTCTCTCTCTCTCTCTCTCTCTCTTTCTTTCTTGCAGCTTCTTTGGAAAAGGTAAATAATATTCATATAGGCTGCCATTTATTGAGCTAGGCATTATGCTAAGCCATATTTTACATATATACATTAGGGCTGCCATAGACTGGGTATCTTAGCAACAGAAATTTATTTTCTCACAATTCTGGGAGCTGGAAATCCAAGATCAAGGATTGTTTTCCACTGAGAAGTCTCTCCTTGGCTTGCAGATAGCTGCGCTCTTGCTGCCTCTCCACATGGTCATTTCTCTGTGCGAGCATGTCCCTGGTGCGTCTCTGTGTCCTAACCCCCTATTCTTATAAGGACACCAGCAATATTGGAGTAGGGTCAACTCTAACAGACTCATTTTAACTTAATTACCTTTTCAAAGGCCCTGTCTCCAAATATAGTCACATTCTGAGGTACTGGGGGTGAAGGCTTCAACATATGAATTTCGAAAACACACAATTCAGTTTATATAACACATATACTGTATGTATGTATTTAAATATGTAATTTAATCCGCAACAAACTGGAATGACGCTGCTTATTCCATTTTACAGACGAAGAACAGAAACTCAGGAAGGTTTGATAATTCATCCACCACACAGTCGTTAAGTGTTAGGAACTGTGAACCCAGGATGGTCTGCTTGCAAAGCCCGTTCCTTTTACCACTATGCAATCGTTTGAGGGGGGGGGGGAAGAAGGGGAAAATAAAAGTAGGGGAAAAATTAGCAGTTATGAAAATTCTTGTGTTATCTAGTATCCATTCTCATACTCAGCTGTGCCATTAATTGACCCAACATTTATTGTGCACTTACTACATGTCCCAGCTAACAGTGGAATGGCTTGGAAGCTGCGATTCTTCCATGTAAAAGTTGCAGAATAAGTTGGAAATAACTATAATATCTGTAAAGATTGTGCACTTCTCGCAGACAGGAAATCCATGGGGGAAAATGCAGAATTCTGTCCAAGTTCAAGGATCCTTAGGCTAAGAGAAAAGATTGGCATGCAAAATCCAATCAAAGAATGTGGGGTATATACATGGTGAGAAGATAAAAGATTTGGTAACAACAGATTTAAGGATATGGGATTACATGGCCATCTTCTTTAAGTTATAGAGTTGTTGGCATAGCAACTAGACTTGTGTCAGGGTATTCCTACCATGTCGCAAACACGAATTCTGCTGCATCCTCCCCGCCATATTATCTTGAGAAGGCATTCCCTAACTGTTATTGGTCTTTACTGGGGAAGCATACTTAACCTTGGGTGGATTTAGAATTAAATATAGAAACGTTTGAGAGAATGAAACTTGTATTACTAATATCCTGATATTAAAGAAACTGTACATAATAATAATGCAATATTCATAATACTAAAGAGAATTTGGTTGGGGTTATTTATCAATCGTGTAATTCCTATTTGATGTATATAATTGAAGAATTAATTTATACTTATAATTTTAAATTAAAATTTTACAAAGTTTGTATATAATATTGGCACTTAGAATTAAGGTTGGCCAAATTTAATGTTTGCAATTACCAGACTTCTAGGAATTAAACACTTAGGAAGTTTTAACAGCCAAATATCTGCAACACTTTAAAAAGGATTCAGCATGTTTCTTGGTCATAACTGTTGTTTCAAATACGTAGAAGTTTCTATTCATAAATGGGACCAAATATCATCAAACCTCCTCCTTTAAGGCGTTGAGATTTGCTAGCTTTATAAATGGAATAATATTTCTAAATTCACCTTAAGAGAAAGGACTTGAGTTTTTGATACGCAACCTATATGAATGACAGTTTTTCAAATCATAGTAAATCCACAAATGGGCCTCTCAGTGGACAAAACTACCCTCTGAGACACCAAAATCTCTACTTAACACCAGGCACAGTACTAGGCACAAAGGTACAATGACAAGAAGGGAGTCCCTGTTGTCGAAGCCCCTCGAGTCCAGGAGAGAAATGCACAGACAGGTACAACGCAATCGTGGCTGTTACAGAGATCAGTAAGACGTGGCTGGAGTAAAGGGGTGCCCACACCGGGAGGCAGAGAAAAGAGCCGCGTGGAGACCTGAAGACCAGCAAGAGCCTGCCCCTCAGATTAAATGGGGAAGGGGGTATATTTCAAGCAGAAGCGAAGAAACGTGACAGCTACGGCTACAAGTACTTCAGCATTCCTGAGTCACAGATGGCGTGGGACACAAGCACAGATGAGGTCAGGGAAGTCAGCAGGTCATGAAGGGTCTGGTGTCCAGGAAAAGGCGTTCCTGTTTGCACCTGTAAGCAATGGCGGGACGTGGAAGCATTCCATCAGATTTGATCCGATGTGCCTGCTGCAGAGCTCACACTGGGAAAACTAAGGTGAACCAAGACAAAAGACCAAAAAAGTGACTTAAGTCCCATTAAGAAGTTTTGGAGCGTGAGAGAGAAAGTGAGGGCAGAAAATATAAGATCGTGTTTTATCTGAATGATATTGAGAAATAGATAAGAATGTTTCGAGTGACAAAAATCATCAGGATAATAAATTTCCATCGAAAGAAGTAACATGTGCAAACATTCGGAATTGTGAATGGGCCATATGAGCTCTGTGATAATTCGAGTAGAACTGGAGTTTGGGCTGTACAGTGGGTATAAGAAATAGAGATGAGTTTGTAATGCCGGTACTGGCAAAATTATGAACAGTGAGCCATGTGGAAGATGCTAAGCGTTTTTTTCCTTTGCTCTGTTAGTAAGGGTGTAATATAGCCCAACTAGGACTAATTTCATAATAAAATGGAGTGTAGTAACTGAGACAACAGGCTTATCACAGGACTTTCGTGAACAAACCAGAGTATATGCTTACCCACACAAGAGAGAGCCGAAGTTTTGAGGTAAGGCAAGAACCTAATAAGAGCTTCTATTTATTTTAACGATTCTTATAGCAATAAGAAGGGGAGCTAGAATAAAAGAAAACCCTTCTGGAGCCTATTGTGATTGTTGCAAGAATGATGTAAGTCATTAGCAATGGAGATGATAAGGAAACAATTCAGGAGATCTATCTGAAGTAAAATTGGCATGCTAACGTGACCAATTAAACGTGGAGTGAAAAGGAAGAGAGGAGAGACTGTCCAAGCAGTCTCAAAAGAATTTACCACAGGGAATGTGCTTAAAAAAAAAAAAAATAGATCAAGCTAAGCGCAAAATTAGTGCCTAACATATATTCTCGTGGGCCATGTACACTTTGCTAGAGGTAGGCTGTAAATTTCATCAGATAGAAGGAAGGAAGGGAGGGGAGGGAGAGAGGGAAGCTGAGTCAAATTAAGGTGAGAGACTTGGGCTAGAAGTATGTTTTAGGCATCAAAAGCAAATAGATAACTGAAGCCCTGAGTATGAATGAGATTCTCCAAGGAGGTCACGCAGAAGAAGACAGGGGAGAGAACAGAGCGTAAGTTAAAATCAGAGGGAACGTCCACACCGAAGGTGCAGGGAGCAGAACAGGAATCAGGGCAAGGTGACCGAGGAGGGTCAGCCTGGGAGGTAGAAGGTAATCCGTGAGAGCTAGGAGTCAGGTGTCAAGGGAGAAGACCCTTTAAGAAAGTGGAAGAAAGTGAGCTCAGTTGTCAGAAAAAAAGACCCCGAAGACAAAAACTAGTACTGTGCGGATCTACCCAGCCAGGTGTGTGAAGATCATTCCGCCCTCACCTTTGTACCACTCCTGATAAAATAACAAAGAAAGGCGTTTTCTCTGCTTTGGAATTGCCTTCTTCTATTCTCCTTATTGGCCTGAGATCCATTAAACTCCTTGACCAACAGTCATTTGTCAACGACCCCTTCTACGGCTTTTGACCCCAAAGGGCCACCTCTTCCTTAAGAAACTCTGCCCTTCCTGGCTTCTGTGCTTTAGCCCTTTTTTCCCTCTTCTCTTTCCTCCTCCCCTCCCCCCACTTTCTCCTTCGCCTTCTCTCACCCACACACTGCAGGCATTGCTCGAGATTCAGTGTTTACTCCTCAGTTGGTCTTGTTCTACACTCCTGGAATAATTCTGCCAGGCTGATTTAATTTCCTTCTTCGGTTATAATTTTTTGGCTGCTATTTCCTAGAAACTACAAAATGTTGCTACTGCAGTTGCTCAATACATCATTGCAAGGAAAGAACTGCTATGATGTATATGTCTTCCGTTCAGAATCACAGATACAAAGTGCCGCACATACCTCATCCATTATGCTCCTATTCTCTTTTTCTATTATTATTTTCAAGTAGCTCTAGGCAGCTTGGTCCATTCTAAGCTTCTGGGACCATTGGCAGGAATAGTAATGACTTATCCAACTGCAGCAACAAATCCAACCACACAACCACTATTTCTGCAAGTGAGTTGAAAATTATGTATGGTCCTGCCTGCTAGAGCTCACTCCAAGGATATACCAGACCCGCCAAGAAGTGACATTATCAGCACCACCCATGCAAGTGGGTCACACAGCACTAGCCTCTTCCTTCTATAAGAAATAGTTCTACACTTTTATCATATTTCCTTGATTCTAAGAGTTACATACCTTCCACTTTATAACTTCTCGGAAATTGAGATACATCTAACAATTATAGTTAGCAGCACTTTTCTTTGTTATCGGAATACGAAATAATGAGGAGTCTCACAAGCTATGGTATCATAGCTTTGACGAAATTGGGGTATTTTAAAAATAAGATGCAAAAGTAAATTAGTTTCACTCTGGGAGACAATTAGCACAGTGACTAAAAGGAAGGTGGGCTTAGGAATCACAGGCTGGGTTTAAATTTCAGCTCTGACACTTAAGCTCTAATAACTTGGCAAAGTTGCACAATATTTCTGAGTCTCCATTTTTTTTTCTCTTTTTCTTTTTCTTTCTTTTTTTTTTTTTTTTTTAGATGAGGCAACCCTTGGTTGACCTCACAGATTGCAAGGACCTTGTCAGCTTACAATCCCTTGTTTTTTTTTTTTATTTTCTTAAACCTACAGCACCTGATCTTCCTAGGTGGTCTCCAAGTCTCCATTTTCGCTGAGAAATTGGACTAAGGGAGCAGCAATCCTTACCCCACAGTTTTAAACGTGAGGTTTAAACGTTATTGTGCAATGTGCTTCAACAGGGCCTGGCACCTGGGAAACACTCGGAACGTCAGCTACAACCTAATCCTCTGGCTTTTGCAAAAGGAAAAGCTGCAAGAAGCACAGGGACCATATGAATTCTTACTCTGCGGCGAACCACTCTCTCATCACTATAATCAAAGAGAAAGAAAAACAGCCTGCGATCGAGAGTCGAACGGAGTCATAAACTAGGCTGAAGAGATTCTCATGCTTGTAAATCACGAGCGAGTTTCCCCCAGATGATAGGCTGGTGCTGCTCCTTCCCTACCTCACGCCACTGACAGGCATATAGCACATGTTGCCTATTAAACCCACGTTCTCCTACGAGGAGACCCAGCTCCCTCTGTGAGCACCCACTCTGGCTCCCGCAGCTACTAAGTCACCTCAGTCAGTCGAATTGAGGTGGTTCCCAAAATATTTGGCTTTTTTCTTTTAAGGAAGTTATAAAACTGTACACAATATAGTCCGATTTCAGTAATTACACATATATTCATAGAGAAAGCACTGAAAGGATATCTACCAAGTTGCTAACTTGGATAGTAGGATTATGAAACTTTTTCGTTTTCTTCTTCTCTATTTTTTAATGTCTCGATACAGATAACGTCATTTAATCTAATGTCGTTTTGTTACAATGTTGATGAGATGCCATAGGAACTTATTTCTTGTTTATGACAATTAGGCTATGGTAAAATTGGTTTTGTTACATGTCAGTTTGCTTAAAGTCACAGAACCTATTGATGGTATTAAGCGAGGACTTACTATAATTAAAGCAACTTGCTTTTAAAAAAATTTTTTTAAAGAAAAAAAATGACTCGTTTTCAACAGGATTTAGAAGAGATTCTCTTCAGCTGATATTCCAGAGGTTACTTTTATGGATTTAAACTTAGGAGACATTAATTCAGTATTCCTTATGAAGGCTATTAAGTAGACTCATACAGGATATTTCAGGATGACACACAGTGGTGCCATATTCATTCTAATTAATCAAAAGTTCACTCTAGCAACTCAGAATAAAAGAGAACTTTCTAAGCAAGCGTAAGCGAACCCAGGGTAGAAGAGACAAAGTAATCAGCTCACGCAGACAGCTTGAGATAACAATTTTCTTTTGAAGTATGTAGAATATTTTTGGAAAATCATTTAGCAAGGTAGAGCAATATCAATATCTGTCATGCTACATGTCTTACCAAAGAGACAAACTGCAGTAGTTGAAACCAAGAAATAAGCTTCTTTCCTAACCTCGTCTTAGTTCATACATTAGTTCACATATAAAATAAGCTGCTGTCACAAAGGGACCCAAAATGATCACTCAAACAATACAGTTTATTCCCCTCTCCTGTGGGTCCCAGTGATAAGGAGGCTCTGCTCCAGGAGGCCATCGAGCCCATCACTCTATCACCCGGGACTCTGGTACGCTCACCTGCGTGGCGAGGCTGGCTCACCATCACATCTTCACCCCTTCCTAAGGGAAGGAAAAGGAGAGGAAATAGCAGGTAAGCAATCTCTCTTTAAGAAAGTGATGTGAATTTGCCCATGTCATTTCGACTCACATCACTAAGTGAGAACTCAGTCGTATGGCCCATCTGCTACAAACGAGGCGGGCGCTGTGGTATTTACCTGGGCACTGCAGTCTCTAACTGCTAAAGGTCAGGCAGAGAGATGTACGAACTAAAAGAAAAGGAGGCAGCTGGCTGCTAGCAAATAGTTGCAGCTTCTGCTACAGGAGTAATTTTTAATGGCAATTTCTGTCTTAAAATTTTACTTCTTTTCTGTCCACCGACTTTCAAAATGATTGATAAACATTTCAGGTGCAGCAGCGGCCAAGCTCTGCTGGCAGCTCCAGAAGCCAGAAGAGGCTAGAAACGGTTTCTCCCTAAAGCCGCTGGAGGGAACGCAGCAAGCCAGCGCCTTGGTTTCAGCCCCGTGATACTGATTTCAGAATTCTGGCCTTCAGAACTGTGAAAGGGTGAATTTCTGTTATTTTAAGCCACCCAGTTATGGCCATTTTTACAGCAGCCACTGGAAATAAATACAGCACCACTGACTTTGACTTCAGTCTGAGAATTTCTTTCATAACCATAACCCCTTGGCCAAAATGTTTTGTTCCTATAAAAACCATATGGTCATATCAATAGATGCAGAAAAAGCATTTGACAAAATGCTTTTTCTGCATCTATTTATGATAAAAACTCTCAGCATCCATTTATGATAAAAACTCTCAGCAAAGTGGGAATAGAGGGAACATACCTCAATATAATAAAGGCCATATATGACAAACCTACAGCTAGCATCGTACTCAGTGGGGAAAGGCTACAAGGCTACAGTAATCAAAACAGCATGGTACTAGCATTGAAACAGAGACATTGATCAATGGAACAGAATAAAGAGCCCAGAAATAAATCCACGCCTATATGCTCACTTAATATATGACAAAGAAGGTAAGAATATACAATGGGGTAAAGACAGTCTCTTCGATAAATGGTGTTGGGAAAATTGGACAGATACATGCAAAAAAAAGAAAAAAAAAAAGCTGGACCATATTCTTACATTGTGTACAAGAATAAACTCAAAATGGATTAAAGACTTAAATATAAGACCTGAAACCATAAAACTTCTAGAAGAAAACATAGGCAGTAAACACTCTGATATTACTAACAGGAATTCCTTTCCAGATCTATCTCCTCAAGCAAGGGAAACAAAAGAAAAAATAAATGGGACTACATCAAACTAAAAAGTTTTCGTACAGCAAAGGAAACCATCAACGAAACGAAAAGAAAACCGACTGTTTGGGAGAAGATATTCATTCGTTAATGATACATCTGATAAGGGGTTAATATCCAAAATTTATAAAGAAATTACACAATTCAACAACAAAAACAAACAAACAATCCAATTAAAAAATGGGCAGAAGACCTGAACAGATACTTCTCCAAAGAGGAAATACAGATGGCTAATAGACATGAAAAAATGCTCAAGGTCACTAACCATCAGAGAAATGCAAATTAAAACCACAATGAGATATCACCTCACACCCACCAGAGTGGCTATCATCAATAAATCAAAAAACAAGTGTTGGCAAGGTTGCAGAGAAAAGGGAACCCTCACACATTGTTGGTGGGCCTGCAAATTGGTACAGGTGCTATGGAAAACAGTATGGAGGTTTCTCAAAAAATTAAAAATGGATATACCTTTGACCAGCAATTTCACTTTTAGATATTTATCTTAAGAAAACCAAAACAATAATTCGTAAAGATCTATGCACCCTAATATTCATAGCAGCTCAATTTAAAATAGCCAGTATATAGAAGCAACCTAAATTCCCATCAACAGACAATTGGATAAAGAAATTATGGTTCATATATATATATATATATATATATATATATATATATAATGGAATATTACTCAGCCATTAAGAAAAATGAAATTCTACCGTTTGCAACGACATGGATGGACCTAGAGATCTTTATGCCAAATGAAATAAGTCAGACAGAGAAAGATAAATACCATATGATTTCACTTATATGCAGAACCTAAGGAACAAAAAGAATAAACTAATCAAAAACAGAGTCACAACTATAGTGGACAATTTGGTGATGGACTGAGGGGAAGAGGTTCGTGGGGCTGGGAGAATGGGGTGAAGGGTTAAAGAAGTACAAATTGGTAGTTGGTAGTTGGTAAATAGGATGGGGAGCACGGCAGAGGGAATGCAGTTAGCACTAATATGATGGCGAGGTGGAGGGCCAGGGGAGGGGGGGAGCAGATGGGAGGAACATTTTATGAACTACAGATGTCTAACCGGTGTACTGTATACCTGAAACTAATTTAAATAAATAATTGTTTTTAATGTTTTGATCCTAGTAGTACCTATAGATCTAAATATAGCTGAGCATTTACCAATGAAAAATGAATCTCTCTAAGCAAAAGGAGTGGGCTGTAACCTATATTCAGAGTTTCATAAAAACCAGTATCAACACGGGCGCTCTATTTGGGGAATTTGGGGTTGGAAAGAGGGAAGAAAATTCCCAAAGTTCATTTTCACTCATTAACTCATTCATTGGACAACTGCCATGGGCCAGGCACTGTGCTCAGAATTGGGGAAACAATGATGCATTAGATAAAGTTCCCCAAGAGACTCTGTCGAGTTCAGCTCTCAGTGAAAGAAAGAGAAAACGAAAGAATGCCTAAGATGGAATAAATCTGAGAAGCCCACTTTATTAAAAAAAAATGTGAAAAACATGTGAAATACTTCATAACACCTCTCCAAACATTTTAATACTATGAACAAGACAAATGTTTTCTGAAAAAAAGGAAGCCGTCCTGAATGCAGAAATCAAGCCAGGAGGACGTTTGCATATCACCTGACACAGAATGCACCCCCAGGGCAGATACAGAAATGAAACGTCCCAAAACACAAGACGTTACAAGGAAAAATGAAGGCAGAGCAGACAGATGCATTTGCTTTCCATTATCTTGTGTTTTGCAAAGGATCTCAGAATCGTATAAAAGACAAAAGCACAGAGTTTCTTAATTTCCAACACTGGACTCTCTTTAGCAGCTGAGTCAAATGAGTTAAAAATTAAATTACCACATTCCTCAATCTACATAAAACAATTTTCTTATATTTAAAACCTTCCGTACTTCAAATTCTATTATAGCTTTAAAAAGTCTGAAGCTGACACAATTATCTTAATATATAGAGGGCAGGAGCATTATAATATTCTAGGGGACAAACCTGAATTGCCCAAGGGACCTGACGACATAATCAAATTATCCAGTTCAAAGGGCAAGTTGTGTAATTCAAGACCATAAAGGAAAAGAAAAGCTCTCCTATATCACTCAATAAGTTTCCCTGACTTAATATTTCCTCATGAAATTGCCTTGAAACTTCATTTTGATTTGCATTTTTAGACACAATCAGTGGGAATTTTTTCATTGGAAAGTGGCAAAGTGACAAATATTCTCCCTAAGGAAATCTAAGATCACATATCCTGACAAATCTCTTTGGACTTTACTCACTTCATTCAAAAGATTCAGAAGTGTCTGGCGGACTGATGGGCAGGCAGGCAGCAACCTTATTTGCCTGAGGGTCTGAATAGCTTCCTGGGAAATTCTACCGCCCAAGGGAAGCTCCCAAAGGTCAGGCACAAACTTGGCCCAGTAACAATGCTTCTCCGGTCCCAGGGGAAGGGTGATTCTGAGCGCAGCCTGGTCTGTGAATTAGATTTGTCACCAGCCCAGCCCCCAATGACGCAGGTCAGAATCCTAGAGAGGGACTTAAGAAAGGAGAACAGCATTTTCGACTAAACTTTTTTGATCAAGTGTAACATCACTAAAAGGGGGTGGCCCAACATTGTTTCTTGATGAGTTGTGTTGGGAAGCACTCTGCACCTCCTGTAAAGTATTCTTACCCCCGCCCCCCAAATCATTCTAATAACGGAAGCAGAATCTAATCAAGCCTGTAGGCCTCGTTATTACCAATTTCCAGGAAACACAGAGAACACAGGAGCATTTTGAACTACACCACAATGACACAATCGGCCAAATCCAGCCTGTGGAAAATTCCATGGGAAAAAATGACCAGTTTCCTTTAACAAATACATGGTTTTTAAAAGGAGTGGTGGGAATGACTGTAGGTATCAAGAGACTTAAGAGACACAACCAAATACATGTGTGGGGCTTTTTTAGATCCTGATTCAAACAAACCATCTGTATAAAGGAAACGACTGGAGAAAATTAAACATGAGGTGAGAATTAGATAATATATTAAGAAATTATTATTCTTTTTTTTAAGCTATGATAATGTTATTGAGGATAGAAGCCCTTACTTTTTAAAGATAATAATGAAATAAAGGTAAAATAATATGATGTCTGAGATCTGCTTTAAAATATTCCTGGGGGGGGGGGGTTGGAGGGAGGAAGATGATGAAGAGTAAGGTGGGTAGATAAAAAAAGAAAAATAAAATATTGATAATTTTTGCAGCTGGCTAATGTCTATAGTGATTCATTATAGTGTTCTCTCTGTGTTTGGAATTGTTTGAAGTTTCCATGATAGAATTTTCAAAAAGTACTTAAAGCACGATTTTACTTGTCCACTCTTACCTCCCGCTACCCTGAAACAGAAACTCCACCCTCACTGTCCTTGGCATCGCCAGGGCTCTGTACCCATTGCAACACTCTCTCCAAAAGCATTTGCCTTAACTGTCCTTCAAAGCCCAGCTCAAATCGCCGCTCCTCCTGCAAGGCTGCCCTGAGCGTCCTCAAATATCCTGAACCTTCTCTGCTTTCTCTGGACTCTCATAGCACTTCAAATCAGTTGACATGGTTTGCTTTATTTTATTCGTTAGCTTTTTTTCTTAGTGTTTACATCTCTGATTGGGTTTGAGGCACTCATAGGGCAGGGCACGGTGTTTGTTATTCTCTTGGCTCAACGACTTCACCCCAGAATCTGTCCTAAATAATCTCGACTAATTAGTAAATCATAGCGATGTCTCTAGAAAAGCCCTGACCTATAGAATAACACATTGAGACAAGAATATGGAAATCATCTGACTTTTTCCTAACATGAATCAGGATTGCAAGTGACAGAAAACTGGAATGTACTGATTGAAATACTGGAAAAGTGAAGATGTAGATTCAAACACCTAGTGGTCTCTCTCCCCTTCCCCTTTAACGCATCTCTAAGCTTTGCTGTTTGTGACAGACCCAGCTCTGACCAGCCTTGGGGTGGGGGGGGAGAATGGGGTGAAGGGTTAAAGAAGTACAAATTAGTAGTCGATGGGGGGTCATGGGGATGGGGGACATAGCATAGGGAATGCAGTTAGCATTAACATGTCGGCTAGGAGGGAAACCAGAGGAGAGAAGGAGCAATTAGGGGGATCGTTGTATAAACTATAGAAATATCTAACCAATGTATTCGAAACTAATAGGATAAAATTTTTAAAAAGAACAGCAAAAAAATTGTTTTAATTAAAAAGAAAACACTGAAAGAAAGGAAAGATAATTTTTTTTCTCCCAACATGCATATAGACAAATCTCAAAGAAAGATTCTGATTGGTCCAGACTGCAACTGGTGCCTATCCTTCGGCCAATCACTGAGGCTAGAGAACTGGGGCCAGATCTGGCTCTGTGTGATGACTGTGGCCAGAGGGGCAGACAGACCCATGAGAACTGCATAAAGTGGGGGAGTGACGCGTCCTCAGCGGAAGCAGAGATACAGTTACTGAAAGAATGGGGAAAGGCATGCCGGGAAGAGCTCTTCCAGCCCCGCTCCTTTTAAAAAAGACCTTTACCACAGTCTTAGTTTTCCGCTAACGGATTATCACACTTGCTTACTATGTATCCAACAATGTACCAGTACACTGCAATGTAGTGACAATTACGTTTATAAAGGAATATGATGTGTATACATTATCTCTAGCCCTCTAAACAACCCAATAAGGTTAATCGTATTAGGCCCATTTTATAGATTTAAAAAAACAGTCCAAGGACCTGTGTCTTAGTCAGCCGGAGCTACTAGAACAAAGTACCATAGACTGGGCGGCTTATAAACAACAAAGATGTGTTTCTCACAGTTCCGGAAGCCGGAAGTCCAGGATCAGGGTGGCAGTGGAGTCGAGCTCTGGTGAGAGGCCTCCTCTGGCTGCAGACGGGCGACTTCTCCTGGTCCCCTCACGTGGTGGAGAGAGAGGGAGCGAACTCTCCTGACCTGTAAAGGCACCAATCCCATTCCGAGGACTCCCCCCTCAGGTCCTGGTCTAAACCCAATCACCTCCTAAAGGTCCCACCTCCTTGTATCACCCCACTGGGCGGTAGGGTTGCAACATATGAATTTCGGGGGACACATTCCATCCCTAACGACTTGTTCAAGGCCACCTATGGCTTTACCATGACTGCATGTTTGTGCTTCAATTTTTCTCTAAATGTGGGTTTCTAATATCTCTCCACCTCGAGATGTTTTAAACATGAAAGGAAATGTGAGGTTGCCCTTGAACAACGCCGGTCAGGTCCACTTCCATGGGGATTTTTTTTTTCCTCCAAGAAATACAGTCCGCGTGCCCTTTCTGTGGGTTTCTCTGTGGGTTTCTCTGTGGGCTTCATAAACACAGGTTTCTCGTCCACAGATTCAACCGACCGCAGATGGAAGACAGTATTTTCCGTAAGTAGCTGGGAATCCAAGATTGGGAAACGATGGATTGAAATGCAGTTTTCTAACCACGGTTGGGAATCCGCGGTTGGGAATGTGAAAATGCTGTTTTCCATCTGCTGCTGGTTGAATCCCCGGATGTGAAGGGCAGCCTGTCAATTACAGTTTTGGGGGAGCCAAGTTATATGTGGATTTTCCACTGGGGGAGCCCCTCAGCTCTGCCACCCCCCATTCCTGCACTGTTCAAAGGTCAGCTGTATGTCAGGGTTTGGGGACACTCATTCCCCTCAGCCCTGCGTCTTCCCAGCGAGGCCTCCTGAGGCTTCAAGGCCGCGTCCTCCGCAGAGGCCACCTGACTCCTCCTCTGACATCACCCACATTCCTTGCTCTGGATTCCCTGGCTCTACACCCACGGTGCTCTCCTGGCTCTTGTCACCTCTTCCATGTCATAGACGAGGATGTCAGCTGGCCCCGCCCCTCCGCTAAACAGTAAGTTACTGAGAAACGAGGATGTTTCTAATTTAATTTCATATATAGCATGTGCTTAACCCATACAAAGTAGGTTTTGAGTAAACGTTCTTTAATTAACTCTTTTTAAAATTTTTTTGATTTGTGGGCAAGGAGTTCCCCTTTAAATTCAAGGCATAGCTCTTTGGGCTTCAAATGAAAGCACAGAATGTTAGGACCTCAAGAAGTCCCCTAAATCCAGGAGCAAACCATTCATTACTGATCCACAACAAATAGGTCAAGAAATTAAAGAAAAAGTTAGATTTGCATTCTGTACATCTTTGCTTTTTATAGATATATTTTCTAACAATGTATTTTTCATGAATTTACAAAGTATGGGCCCAAAATAGACTGAGAAATAACCAAATTAAATCTTTCTACATCATTTTTGTCTCAACTCTCAGCGCAGAAGCCCCTTCTTTCCTCCTGGCCAACCAACCTCTTTAACACTTGCCAGGGAATATTCGCACCATCCAATTTCCGCTTGCAGATTGTTTCATAACTTGCTTATTTCTATTCTGACCTTAGAAAGTGTTGCAGGTCTACCAGAGAAGAAAGCAGACTTCCCCAGCCTAGGGTAGAGTGGGGCATGACAGGCTTCAGCAGGAAGTGGAAATTTCACCGACCTGGGTTTTCAGGCTCAGTTTTCTCATCTGCAAAATAAAGATGTTCCATTTCTGACATTTTATGATTCCGGAATTGGTTCATGAGCTTTTCTATTCATTCGAGATTTGAGGCAAGTTCCTGCCTCTGAAGAGTAGCCCACAGCAGCCCCGTCCCTTGAAAAAAGATCCCTCTTTGACATTTAGTCACCTAATTATACAACTGCAGTGCGTCCCATGTATCATTTACATGGGATAAATAATATTAGCTTATTCAAAACCTAAATTAAATAAAGGTTAATAGTTAGAGTTGCAGTAGAAAGCAGACCTCTGCTTTCCTATAAATATTCAACTTAGTAGTAGTAATCACCATAATAATAGTAACACGGCTAGTGATTATTGCACACCTGTTGTATTGCCGAGCATCGGGTTAAGTGCTTTACATAAATTATCTCATTTATTTTTCAAAAGAACACATAGGAAGGTAATGTTATTATTCCCGTTGTACAGACTTAAAAACTGAGTCCTGGATAGGTTAAGAAACTTGTCCCAGACACATGACCAAGGAGTGGCTGGGCCAAGGTCAGAATCCTGCCCACGTGAAAGCAGAGCCTGCATTCTTCAGCACTGTGCGAGGAGGAGAGGAACGAAGGGCGTGAACAACAAAAAATAGTAAAGGTGCTGATTCTTCAAAAACGGGCCTTATATTTTTGCACGTCAAATTCAATTCAACGATTTATTTAAAATAATAAAGCAACATAGTGTTCTTTCAGTATTTTTAAATGAAATAAAACTAAAATCTCTCACGCTTACTGTAATGCAACCAGACAATTTAGAAAAACAAAATCATTCTACCGATACCTCAGGGAATTTAAAACATATTACAAATTAATTTCATAAAAACGGTATGTTTATAACTGTAAGAAACTGTAGATGAAAACAAATATTTAAATAGATGAAATGGAATAGCTATATATTCAATTCAAAAAAACTGAATACAAAGCAAAAATATAGTTATTTGTACTTCAAAAATAAGAATATTTTATTAAGCCCTGTAAGGAAAAAAAATAGCAATGAGTGTATTCAGATGATTGGCAAAATAGAGGGTAAATAAAAATTGGATGATATTTGTAAATTAATCACATAAAACATCACAAATTAACACTAGTATTATCATACTGAAAATATGAGAAATTTTCATTTTTCATTTTACAAGTCAGCTGCGAAGTCATTTTTTAATTCTGAAGGAAATGGGGATTTCAGTACATTTTTATAATGACGAGAAACAAATTTAATCATGTATTTTCAGTAACGTATTACTTAAAGATTAATTATCTGTAGACTTGTTATATAAATCAAAAACCAAAATCAAGTAAATATCAGAAGTTATCAGGACTGATCTAACCTCAGACTTGCCCAGTTCAGCAACTCCTGAATTCCTACCCACAATTACTGTGATATTAAAACAAAGGTTTGTTGTTTAAGCTACTACATTTAGGGGCTATTTGTCACGTAGCAATAGATAACTAATACAGTGCTATGTCAGAAAACATTACAGCAGCTTGAAAAGTAGGGAATGCTAACATATTTGGATGTCCTACAATCCAATTCAGTTCTTTCACTTGCTGGAATTAGTGTCAAATCCCACAATTTAAGGGCTCGGTTCTAACAGACTGCCCTTTCTTCAGATGCCAGTAGCAAGTCCCAGGCAGCCACCTGTACTTCTGACCAACCAGCTATAAATCGACATTCCCACCACCCCCTCCTTAGGTTCAATAATTTACCAGGGTGGCTCACAGAACTCAGGGAAACACTTGCTTATACTTACTGGTTTATTATACAATAAAGGATAACAATAAAGGATACAAATGAACAGCATAAAGGATACAGATGAACAGATGAAGAGGGACATAAAGCGAAGTCCGGAATGGTCCCAAGCACAGGAACTTCTGTCCCCGTAGAAGTGGGGTGCAACACCCTCCCAGCATATGGATGTATTCACCAACCTAGAAGCTCTCTGAACGCTGTAGCTCAGGGATTTTAATAGAGGCTTCCTCACGTCGGCCTGATGGATT
Organism: Rousettus aegyptiacus; assembly: GCF_014176215.1. Classification (NCBI taxonomy): domain Eukaryota; kingdom Metazoa; phylum Chordata; class Mammalia; order Chiroptera; family Pteropodidae; genus Rousettus; species Rousettus aegyptiacus. The sequence continues at coordinate 86,580,513 of NW_023416285.1, read as the reverse complement.
AATTAACTCAGTTTCCAAACCTGCTCCCCTCTCCAGAGAACAGGAGGTGGAGCGGAAAGTTCCAAGCTTCTAATCCAGGCTTGGTCTTTCTGGTGAGCAGCCCCATTCAGGGACCCACCAAGAGTCACCTTATTAGGACAAAAGATACCTCTATCATCCAGGAAATTCCAAGGGATTTATAAGTTCTGTGACAGGCAGTCTTGTCAGGAAGTTACAAGTGTTTTAGGAGCTGGGGTCAAAGGCTTAATATTAGCAGGAACCAGGGGAAGATCCAATACATATATTTCTTATAATTTCGCATACCCCATGGCAGATGTCTACCTGGCTGCCTCATTTCACGCAACGTCCAGCCTTCAGTCACGCCCAGGTTCAGTGAGTGTGTGCCGAGCACTGCGCTAATCACTTTACCTACATCATCTCATTTTGTCCCCACAGAAACCCTATGAAGAGTAAATTACTTTTACTATGAAAAAAATTAAGGCTTAGCAAAATTATATAATTTATCCAAAGCCACATAATATATTAGTTAAGGGATGAGCTAAACTGATATAACAAAGAGGCCTAGATATACAGCAGTTTTAAAAAAACATAAATTTATTTCTCTCTTACCTAACAGTTCAGGGGGTGGATCTGCTTTTCTCAGCGCGTAACTTCCAAACGTGCTCTAAGTATTGTCCTTGCCCAGCCAGAGGAAAGGGTGAGAGAGTTAGAATCAAGCATCAGTAAGAAAGTAATCCAGAAGTTGCACACATCACCTCCGCCCACATTTAGTCACATGTCCAGAGTTAGCTGGGCAATACAGCTTGTGGCTGGCAAAAACTCCAGAACACGCTTTTACTGAAAGGAAGAAGAAATGGATATCAAGGAGAGTTAATAGTCTCAGAAGACCGAAGCATTAAATACAGAGCTATAACTGAAACAGTGGCCTGTTTGGATCTAGAGCCCTTTCTCTTAATCACGTGAAAATGCCTCTCTAAACACTTGAAAACTTCCTTTCCTTGGCGTCTGTGGTTTTTCTCGGACTGTTCCTGCTGAGGATGGGGATCCCTCTCCCTCACCTCCTACTCCACCGCCCCTCCCCCTATGACTATTGCCGGATCCTCAACCTGCGGTGGTCCTAAACCTGCTCATCTCTTTGTTAATAGTCCCTGCTTTGAGCACGCCATCAGTTTCCTGCAAGGACCTCGGCTAATTCTCCCCATCTGTAGTGAACCCTGCAGGACAGTGATCAGAGGAGGCTTTCAGGTTCACAGAGTGAAACACCTGCAAAACTTAGAAACATCTCCTACTAACATTGACCTTCCTTCTCCAACAGATAATATGCTCCAAGGGAGCTGTAACCCTCTTTTGCTCTTTATTCTTAGAGCCTGGTACTATGCCTAGCACATAAATACTAGGTATAAATTAACACTGAGTCCTACATATGGTAGTTTCACAACAGATGTGTGTCTGATGACTAACTGATGACCCCAATCTTATTTATAAGGCTTGAAGTAATTCCATATACTGTCATAGATTTTTTTTTTTTTAGAGAAAACACTGTGCAATATGTACCTTCGTTAGCTATGATGCTCCTATAGTCTCAAATCATCTTGTACCTTTATGAGTTTTAATACTTCCTCTCATTGCAAATGTTCACCAGATTTTTCAGTCCCACTTTGTAATGCTTTGAAGTGGAGTCTGGCTGAAAAACTGCAATTTGAACTTGAACAAAGTTCGTAGTAAACAAATTGCAGACAGTTTCTTTCATATGTGATCTTAGAAGCTAGGAATACATTACGCACATCAGAGCAAGAAATTCACCAAAAGGACATGAGATTTAAATTTCAACCCAAAGCAAATACTATCATATTTCATTAAATCTAAGATGTCATTGATCTTTAGATATCCCATTTTATACCAATCAAAAAGAGAAAATAGTACCTGTTAATTTCTGACACAATGCTTTCTTATCATTCAGAATTATTTTTTACATGTGGAAAAAGTTCTTTAAGACTGACTTCGTCATAGAGTTTCATTATATACCACACTGTTCTTTTTCTTTGCATTTCGGCAATACAATAACTTTTTGTTTTAATGCCAAATCATACTGAGATTATTTTGAAGACATTGTAAATGGCAATTAAATGCCTATCACTCAATTAAAGTGACAACAACATGAATAGCTATGACCAGATTCCTGCAACCACAGTACAACTGCGACTTGGACGACAGTAATTGTAAGATGCCATAAATTGTAAGATGCATCCTGATTTCAGAGATGTTAAAACAGAGTGTGTGGGGTTGGGGGGGGGCGGGTGTAGTAAGTGTTGAAATTAATGAAATATGAGACTGAGCCCAGAAGCAAGATGCAGAAGCTGAGTCTCACATTTCATTGGCTAAATCTTTGTAAGTCTGTGGTAGGGAGAAGACAGAGGAATGGGTCGGGGAGACAACGGTGAGAAGATGTTGTCTCTCTAGTTTCAAATCCATCTTCAGCAAGTCAGGGTACAAATCACTTTTTTAAAAAATCACTCATTAAATATTACACATTAAATATTTGTTGATTAATGATTGCTTTCAGGCGAGGCTGAGAACTGAAGAATGATCCAATGAATTAACCGATGGAGAGACGAGTCTAAATTACAAGGAATGCCCCAAAATGCCCAGTAGGAAATGCTTCATATACTCAAAAGCAAGCGTAGGTGTTTCCAAAATTAACCCTCAGAAAAAATGGGAAAATTTTATATCTGAATCCTTATGAAGTCTTTTATATTATAAAGTACTCTCTTTCTAGCACTTTGTTTTGAACTACAAAGTATTGTTTGAGGAAGACATATTAGCCTAATTTTAATTAGTGTTAATTCGATGCTTATAGACGTGACCTAATGAAATTAATCTTTTAATGGGCATATTGTTATATTAATTGTACTTGGAGGTACAAAAATTATGTGTCGGATATCTTTGTAATTGAGCCTTTTAAAAATCACTAAAGCAATACAGAAACTGGTTAGGCTGTGGTCGGTATAGATGAGTCGGGAAGCCAATAGGAGAAATGAAAAATCCATTGCCTGTAATGTTATGTGAATGGCCACTGGTGACTTGGGGTAGAATTTCCAATGTCCTCCATCATTCCTGGATTCAAAAAGTGCTATATCTCAATTTAGTCAGAAATACAAAGTGCTCTGAAAAACTGTGACCCTGGTAATGATGAAAGAAACAGTGCCAAAGATGTCTGAAATAGTGTAAATTGAAATGTTTCCATCCATATTTTTCAAGTAATGCATTTTAGATGCGACTTTATACATTACATTTTAAATATGTAATTAAATTAATAATTAAATATTATGAGTAGAGCTTGGACTATTTCCTCCATATCCCTCAAACTCTGTGTATTCAAGTTGACAACAAACTAAGTTTCTCATTGTAAAAAATGGAAATTACATTACATTCAATGTTGCCTTAGATCTGAACACACATGATTTTTGTCTTCAATTAACTGGATAATTTCTCAAATTTTATTTCACTTGGTCTTGTTATCTGCCTCATTCCCTTCAAAAATTATAACAAAGACTAGAAAGATAATGAGCATGAAATGATTGAACAGGAAAACTCTCAAGTGACCACAGTTAAAGCTACATCAATTTATCATAGCATCCAATTTACCATAGCATAGAATCTGCCTAATGGGAAATCTTTTCAAGTCCAACTCAGCCTAGGAGTTTCTCTTTCCATCAAAATAAGCAAAAATATAGCCTTCTCCCCATGCCTTAGTATGGACTCATTCAGCAACCGTTGATCGAATGCCTTCTGTGGACAAGATGCTGGTCTAGATGCTGCAGATATAACAAACAGTAAACAAGAGAGGCTGGTCCCTGCCCCCTGGTACTTTAGCATGGGAGACAATAAATTACTTAATTACAGTGCAGGATGAGCTAGGAAAGCATTTTGTAGGGTGGGTCAGAGCTCATGAGAACACAAACCACCAGGAAACAGTACCAGGAGGTGAGAGACTGCATCTGCTCAGAACTTAGAGCTCTTCTGAAAGTTAAAGGATACAGAGAAAAGCCTTTCCTGAAATAACATAAACAACAGACACTTATCCAAGCACATTGGCACGTGCCAAACAGCTGTAGGGCAGGAAAATTTTTTTTATCTACCTTTCCAGGTTCTTTGGCTGGGCTAATAATCAAATTAACATAAGACAGATTAACAGAAGAAAAACAGATTTGATTATATACAAATAAGGGCCCAATAAGAATATGAGACCCAAGGACAAGTCGGGCAGTTGAGGCTTATGTGTCATCCTGAGCTAAGGAACGGAAGAGAGGCCTATAGCCTCAAAGGCGAGGGAGGTAATTCACAGGATAAGAAGAGCAAACGTTTAGTAGTCAGATGTTTGCCCTGCCATACAGATAGGTCATGCAGATTAAACTTGTTTCTGGTAATAGTCTTTCTGAGCCACACGTTTTTCTTGAATCCTCCAGATCCTGATCGCCTTCAGCTCAAAATGGTCCACGTGCCAAAGTGGCACACTTGGGGAAGACTTGTCCTGAAACCCTTCACACCTTTACTCAGTTAACAAGGACTCTGTTATTTAAGCTCTAAAGTGAGCATTTTTGCAGTATGAGAAGTTCAATTAGTAGGAGAAAGGGAAAAGGCCCCTGATAGGATGAAGCGACAATTCCAGTACACACAGGCGCAGGATAAGAGTGGCACAGGACATTGTGAAAAGGTCAGCCGACAAAACACAGAACCCGGCTGACAAAAGAGGAGAAAAGGCACACAGCAGAGACCCTTCCCTTAGGCACGCACAGCTAAAGGTTTCACCAAGTCCCCAGCAGTGAAGGATTATAAATTAATGGCAGAACCACACTGTAGGTATTTATAGTTGTTATATATAAAACGGTGCTTACATTCAGTGCGGAGTAAATTGGATCTAGGTCTATTTCCATGTGTGGGTTTTAGCATTCTTAATTAATGGCTTTATTAGCTCTGTAAAATTCCAAGTTAATGAACCCTCCAGCTATTCAGGGAAAATAAAAAATTTAACTGACAGTGATGGTCCAGATTCTGGGCCTCGAAGGGGTGAACCAGGTTATCAATGACTCTTACCTACGGATTGCTCCCTTAATGAGCTACCTGAGTGTGCAGCATGTTATAATTATTGAAAAATACTTTTCAACTAGTACTCTGGAAGAAAAAGAAGATAGATTCAATCAAAGGTGTTCGGTATTGCCAACTGTTCAAGAGGAATCTGTCATTTTCTAGATCAGAAAAAAAAAAAAAGAATATCATAGACTTACAATTATTTTGTTCTTCTCTTTGTGTTCCCTCTGTTTCTACTTAACATGAGACTTCTCACATACCCCAGTGGCTTTAGAGGACATGCAAGTTTCCCTGACATTCTTCAGATCTCCAATCCCTATTCTCAGGCAAATTCACCCCATAAGTCCTCTTCTTTCTCATTCTCTCCCAATTTTGAAACATAAAAAGAAAAAGCCCACTACCACCTGGTTACACCAGAAGGGGTAGAGGCTAGATGGCCTTTTGTGCCTTTCCATCACTAATTCTTGATCTTACCCAATATGTACCCCCTAATGGGGCTGCCTGGAATGATCTGCAGGTACAGTGATTTCACTGTCTGATCCGATGCCCTCAGCAATTCACATTCGTACAAAGTGAGAGTAAATGTTTATAACTATTTACCTGGACTCCTGAATTCCATGTCTCTACAAATGATTTTTCAAGGACAAATTTTTACCTTGGCAAAGTCTGATGTTAGGGACAGTTATTAAGAAACCAAGCTGAGACAGAAAAAGTTGAAAATCACATGATATCACTTATATGTGGGATAGAAACCTAAAAGCAACAAATGAATGGGACAAACAGAGACTCATGGTCATGGACAATAGACTAGTGGTTACCAGAGGGTAGGGCGGATGGGGGCCAGGGCGGGGGGAAGTAGACAGGGTAAAGGGTTCAAATATGTGGTGACAGAAAGAAATCTAACCATGGGAGGTGAACACACAATGTAAATATATATACGCCTTGCTGTTAAAGTGTACAGCTGAAACTTAGTGGATTTCGTTAACCAATGTCACCGTAAAATTAATTAATTAATTTAATTTTTAAAGAAGAAGAAAAGAAACCAGGCTAGATCTCTCCAACACAAAATAAGTCATCTGTTGAGGTAAGTAAGTTCAGGTCAAAATACAGCAAGAGAATCATTCATTCATTAAGCAAATACTTATTGATTACTTATTTTATACCCTGTAGACGATGCGCACAGATAGGCCTTATGGTCAAGAAACTTGGGATCTGGTACAAGAGATAAAACAAAAACATTTTTAAAGGTATGAATGCTTAAAGAGCCACAGAAGTTCAGAGGAGGGAAAGAATTAAAATTTTCTCATAGCTGAAGAAATCTAAGGATTACATCATTGAGACTCGTGCTCAATGATGTAATCCTTAGATCTGTATGGATGTAAGAGGAAAATTGCCATGCATAAAACAATTGCTATACACATTGAAATAAATATTTCCTGACCCTTACCAAAAAAAATATATAATTTTTTGTAGTTGCTTTTAAAATTCTTTTCGATTTGTTGTATTAAGGCCTGCAGCAGAATCTGCCACCCCTAAAATATGACAGTAGGAGTTCAGTACATGACGCCCAAAATATGCCACTTTGGTATATGGATTATTTTGAGCTGTAGGCACTTTAAAAACAGCAAATGCGGGGAGAGATTTTTTCCTAAACTTCCTTTATCTGCCTAACAACAGATCCTCCGAAAGGAACTCAGTTGTCTTAGATCCCCTGCCAGGCAATTTCATCCACCAGGGAAGATGAACTCTAACCACAAGAGAGAAGACAAGAAAAGCTTTGTCACAAACTATCCTACCTCCAATCTATTCTTCTAAGGGCCCCTTTATCTTTCCTAAAAGTTATTTACTCTTAGTAATTATTTGCTAAGAGACCTAAGTCCCCTTACTCCTTCCCCTGTTAAGAATGTATTTAGGCCTGAATTCTAAGCCACCTCTGGGAGTTACTCATTTTTCCCTAAGTATCTCCCCTGTGTACATGAGGTCTACATGTTAATAAATTTCTGTTTCTTTTTCCCTTCTTATTCTGTCTTTTATTACGAGGGTTTCTGCCAAGAACTCAGAAGGGTAGAGGGAAAAATTATTTTTCCTCCCTTACAGACCAAAACATGCCAAATTCAATCCAAACTAATTCAATAGTCATCAAAGTCCTAAAATATCAAAAGTCTACTGTGAGGGCTGCAAACATCCTGATGAACAACAGTAGCCAAAGCTAACATTTAATAAACACTTTCTATGGGCCAGATACTATACTAAGTAAGCACTTTATGAACATTATCTGATTTAACCCTCACAGCAATCCTGAGAAGTAAGTCAAGTTAACTATCCCCATTTAACAGCAGAAATGGAGGAAGTTCAGACAGGCCGAGTAATATATTCAAGACAGATGGCAATGCAGGAATTTAAAAATACTCAACTCCGTTCAAATTTTTATCATTATATGTACTTTCTCTTCTTTTCCAAGCAAGCAAGTTACATCAAGAAGGAGAAGAAACCTTTTTCTCTATTCTCTTATGTTTATGATTAGGGTACTGCAAATTAAACTGCCAAAAGGCAGAATACCAAGAAAAAAGACAGATTTTTTTTAAAAAATTTTAATTTACTTTTTATTTATTTATTTATTTACTTACTTATTTATTTATTTTTGGTGACATTGGTTAATGAAATCCAATAAGTTTCAGCTGTACACTTTAACGGTAAGGCATATAAATATTTACACTGTGTGTTCGCCACCCATAGTTAGATTTCTTTCTGTCACCACATATTTTTTTAACTGGAAATCTATTTTACTCATATCCACATATCCAGCAGGTAGCATCATTCTTAACATATAGTAGATACACAATAGCCAAGAGGTGAATGAATGAATGAATGAATGAATGTTTACTCTTGAGGAGACAAAGTCTCTATTCGAAACATCTTAATAGCATCCTCTGCAAGATCCTCAGTGTTTATGAAAAAAGACAGATGTTTTTGATGTATGTACACAGGAGGTTACATAGTTGGTTAGAATGGGGAGGGGGAGGAGTAGAAGGGCCATTTCTGGGAGAATAATGACTTCATAGAAGAGGGGTGCAAAAGGCACTTAAGAAGACACGTACAAAAACAAGCTGAGCAACAGACATATTATTAAATCGAGAACTAGTTTTTGTCATAACTAGAACTGTTTTGACCTTTTGAAACAAAGAACAGATTATCCCTTAATAGCGAATGACTCCTTGTGAAATGGTAAAATTTCCATATCGTCATAATTGATCGCTCCAATTGCACTGGCCTAGTTGGGAGCAAAAGTCCTCAACTGAAAAAGTCCTAACGCATGGGATGTTAGCATCAATGGGAGGTATACGATAAGGAGTTAATCTCTAGCACTTTTTTCAAATATCTCTTTGTCAAAATAATAGATGAGAGGAAAGGACAATTCTGGGAAGATGGTGCATTCGGAAGCACCACGATTCTGTCTCTCCCAGCCAGACAACAACTGCACTGCCAGCTTCTGTCCGATGTAGCTCCATATGTAAATGTATAAACCTGTGCAAGTCAAACCCGTGTTGTCCAAGGGTCAACTGTATTTTGGAACTACGGAAGGCTTGCAACTTCCAGGGGAATACTTGGATGGAAATTAAATAATGCAATCTTAAACAACCGATGCATCAAAAAATAAGTCAGAAGGAAAATTAGAAAATACCTAAAAATGAATAAAAACAGAAACACGACATACCAAACTTGTGAGAAACAGAAAAGCAGGGAGAATTTATAGCTATAAGTGCTAACATTAAAAACAAGAAAGACTTTAAATTAGCAGCCTAACTTTACAACCTAAGGAACCAGAAAAAGAATAAACTAAACCCAAAGCTAGCAGAAGCAAGGAAATAATAAAGATTCGAGCAGAGATAAACAAAATAGAGAACAGAAAAACAATGAAGATAGTTAATGAAAACAAAAGTTGGTTATTTGAAAAGATCAATGAAACTGACAAACCTTTAGCTAAAAGAACTATGAAAAAAAGAAAGAAGACTCAAATTACCGAAATCAGAAATCAAAATGGGGGCATTATTACTGATTCTAAGAACGACGAGAATTATAAAAGAGCACTGTGACAACCACATTCACATGGGAAAATGTATTTGCATGCAACACCTCCGATAAGGGCCTAATATCCAAAATAGTCAAAGAAGAAATAGTACCAATCCTTCTTAAACTTTTCCAAAAAATTGAAAAGGAGGGAACACTTCCTAACTCCTTCTATGAGGCCAGCATTACCCCAATACCAAAGCCAGACAAAGACACTACAAGAAAACTATTTTACCCATAGCCCTTATGAACATAGATGCAAAGATGTTCAGCAAACTGAATTCATCAGCATATTTAAAAGATTACGTACGATAGCCACGTGAGATTTATTCCTGGAATGCAAGGATGTTTTAACATACAAAAATCAATCAATGTAATATACCACATTAACTGAATGAAGGAAATAACACGCATGATCATCTTAAAGCAGAAAAATGTTGACAAAATTCACAACCTTTTCATGATCAAAAACTAGGAATAGAAAAAAGCTACCTCAACATAATAAAAAACCATATATGAAAACCCCACAACAAACACATACTCAATGATGAAAGATTGAAAGCTTTACCTCTAAGATCAGGACCAAGACAAAGACGCCTACTTTCATCACTTCTATCCTACTTTTACTAGAAGTAGCAGCCAGAGCAATAAGACATGAAAAAGAAAAGACATCCAAATTAAAAAAGAAAAGGTCCAATTATTTCTGTTTGCAGATAATATAACCATACACATAGACAACTGTAAATATTTCGCACAAAAAAAGATTAGAACTAATAAGTGAGTTCAGCAAAATAGTAGAATTCAAAGTGAATTCCATTTACAATAATATCAAAAAAGATAAAATACTTAGAAATTAGAGATAAAAGACTTGTACAATAAAAACCACAAATCATCTCCAAAAGAAATTAAAGAAGGCATAAATAAATGAAATACATCCCATGTTCATCAATCAGAAGATGTCCTGTGTTCACTGAATGGAAGACTTAATTTTGTTAAAATGGTAATAACACCTAAAGCCATCTACAGATTCAGTGCAATCCCTATTAAAATCTCCATGATGTTTTTTTGCAGAAAGAGAAGAACCCATCTTAAAACTCATATGGAATCTAAAGAGACTCCAAATAGCCAAAACAATCTTGAAAAAGAACAATGCTGGAAGACTCATACCTTCTAATTTTAAAATCTACAAAGCTGCAAAAACAGTGTGGTGCTGTGATAAAGACAGATATATTGACCAACAGAAGAGAATAACTCAGGAATAAACCCTCACATATATAGTCAAATGGTTTTGGGGTGCCAAGACCATTCAAGGACAGTCTTTTCAACAAATGGTGCTGGGGAAACTAGATATTCACATACAAAAGAATAAAGTTAGAGGTTTACCTAACACCGTACACAGAAAATAATTCTGATGGATCAAAGACCTAAATGTAAGATATAAAACGATAAAGCTCTTAGAGAAAAACATAGGGCAGGATCTTCACAGTATCAGATTTGGCAGTGATTTGTTGGATATGACTCTACAGGCACAAACGACAAAAGAAAAAATAGACAAATTGAACTTCATAAAAAAAATTTTAATTTGTGCATGAAAAGACAATATCAACAAGTAAAATGTTAATCCACAGAATGGAAGAAACATTGTTTAATGAGTGTAGTATTTCCATTTTACAAGATAAAAAGAGTTATGGGGCTAGATGGTGGTGACGGTTGCACACCATCGTGAATGTATTTACTACTACTGAATTATACACTTAAAAATGGCTAAGACAACCGTTTACTATTATGTGCATTCTAACAGTAAAAATTTGGAGGAGGGGAGAAATGAAATATTTAAAAAATTGGGAAAAAATGAGGAAAGAGTCAACATTAGCCCAACTAACTTAACCCTCATTCCACTTACTTGCATTCAGACAAGCTTTCTTAGGCGACTGAGAAAAGCAGAAAATTGCAGCTTTGGCAAAGAATTACAATAGCGGGCAACCTGTTTGCTGTCTGTAGCAAGAAGTATGCCTAACGGTGAACATCGTTCTCATCTATGTCAGCCATAAAAAGCGTGGGAACCCCTCAATACATATGGCTTTAACTTCTATGCAAAATGAGAGCTGCTCATTCCCAAACACATGGTGGACATAAGGGAAGTTCTTGAAGCTGCCATAAGGAAAAGGCACCCTATAATTTAAAAGGTATTAGTACGTGCTGATGATCATCTCTAAGTGACTCTTTGCAAACACATGCCAAGCATCCTGATCTTTCAGAGACATCTTTTGGAATGGTAGAAGGGTGTGTGTGTGTGTCTGTGTGTGTGTGTGTGTGTGTGTGTGTCTAATTTTATTCTCTACTACATGAATTCATACAACCTAAAAGACTAGCATGAAAAGCCCCCAAAGAATATTGCAGATGCCAGCACCTGCTGCATGATCTGGGGCTTTCATGCCTGATGCATGGGAATAATTCATAAAAAAAAAAAAAAAAAAAAAAAACAGGCAATCTCATAGCTACATCTGTCCAGGAGACGCTCTCCTTCTTTAAGATTGTACTGAATGTAGATAGAAGAAAGTCAGCTGTTCACCTGTTATCATACTCCCTCGCTTATAACGAAGGTTCCTTAGCTGCATAAACTTACTTAATTAATGAATCACTCAGATGACCAGTCAAGATATAGGAATGACAGTGGTTCAAATGTGCCAGACTTTTGATTTTTTTGATAGCATGAGAATATTCCTGGCTAAGTAAAAAGGTAGCAGTAACTACCATCATAAATCACACTGATTTTTCCCAGGTTGTTTAAGGCAGGATGGAAAAGTTCAGCCAGTCAAAGCACCAGGCTGGCTCTCTGTTCCACACCTCATAAAATGAGCCCGAGGTACTTTCACAAGAAAGCAACTTGGACTGTACAATGCCGGAGTCACTGGGGAGGAGAGAAAATGTGAAAAGCAAACTATAGGCTTTTTAGAAAATGCAAATCCAGCTACGTTTGGATTCAACTATTTTAAAATATGACCTCTCAGCCCACTAGCCACTCCACTTGGAAGGAAACTCTTAATTTATTTCTAAGGAGTGGCAGAATTCATTAGAATCACAGTCTCCTCATCCAGCCTCATGGTTTTAAAAACTGCTTCTGGGAAGTTGCCTAAAATAACTTTTTAGAGTCTGCACTTCCATAAAGACTCCTTTGCTGAAACTTGGATCAGATGTTCATTTATTACTTTCACCTCTTAATCAATTAAAAAATATATCATAAAAGTACATTCCTTATAAGAGGAAAAACATAGGAGTTATTCTCCTTGCTGGGCTCACAGCACAATTTTTCTAAAACGAAAGGAGACTACACATGTGTACAGAGTGTAGAAAGTGTGCCTGCATCATGGGGTAGCACTGTGAAATATTAGTACATTATCAGAATCAGACAGAAACTAATGGGCAGGAGGTAATAATTTCCCTTTGCAAGTGTCAGCTCTGAGTGCGGCTGAGGGTGGGAGTGTTTAAGAAACTGAGACAAGGTTAGAAAATCATATTTCTACTCAATTTTTAAAACTGAATGTTCTCTAGGTGAAAGGAATCTCACTTTATCTGTCTTAGAATTGAGATGATTACAAAAATGTCTCCGAAGATGGCTTATCCCCTCTTCTTGAAAAAGTACTACTTATTATAGTATAGTTAACAAAAAACATATTGATTTTAAAGCTCAAGGCCTGGGAGCCCCTCACCAACTTTTCATTCTTCTTGGCACATGGCTCTTGTGGGCCCAGCCAGCTCCCAAATAGTCACTGAGCTATCCGATGTCACAATCTGGGACGTACGTACATTCCTCTCCCTGCTCCCCACCCTGCACCCCCATACACAAACACGGACACTCGGAAAGAATGGAAGCAGCTCTTACAATCACATGTTTAAGCAAGTTTCGTAAGGTTATGTGTCTGCATCCTCAGGAGACGAAAGAAAAGAAAAATGTAGATTACAGGGAGAAAAAACGTTGTCAGAGTAGGCTTTATTCTCCCTAATCAGAATTTCCTACTCTCAAAAATCAAAGAACAAATGAAAACAAACAAAAAACAACACCTTTTGACTACAGCTTGAAATCCTTTTAACAGAGATCTTTTCTGAGGTATTAAATCTCTGGTCCATCTGAAATAGCAACATTTCAACATGTTAGACTAAGCATGACTTTGTCCCTCAACTGAGGACAACCTATCAGTGAACATGCAATTTCAGGTGATGCCTGTGTGCCTTGTGATACAACTGGGGTTGACTGGATATCAGGGAACTTAAAGTTTCTACTCATAAGAAGTCTGTGGTCTAGTTTGGAAGGCACGAGTAACACGTGAAATAATCAAACCATGCCAGATAATACATAACACGATGTGGAAGTGGGTGACCGTCACGGGTGTTATGAATTCCACTGGATGTGTTGAGGGTCGGGTTTCAGGAGGCAGACTCCAACAAAGAGATTAGGGCACAGGAAGATCTTGGGAAGCACTCATGGGGTCCACACCTGTAGGGGAAGAAAAGACAGAGAAGGCAGGCTGTGGCACAGCCCTCCTTGGGAAGCTCTGAAGCTGGGATGTCCCTTTGGAATTATCCAAGTTGGGCCTCTTGGCAGCCCCACACATCCCCACCCGCTATGGTGTAGGAGGCCCAGGTGGGGAGCGTGACCTAGGGCGAGGTGGCTCCTGGAGCAGAGGCAATTCCCCGGGTGCACGGACAGCCAGTGACTCCCTGCCTGGCCTGCAGCATTCCCAGCAGATGGGGAGTAAGTTCTTCAACCTTGAAGGGGGAATCTGGGTGCCACAGCATCCATGGGAGGATGACTCCAGGTCATGACAATTTCCCCTGCTCTAGGAAAGGTCCCCACTCACAAGGGAAGGCCCCAGTGGCCCCGCTTCCTCGTTTACCTCCAACTAGGTGAATGATCTAAGTCACCTGACTCAAGCTCAAACATTCTGGTTGTCTCTTCAGACTTGAAACTTGGCAGTTGTTGAAGCCAAGGCAGAGCCCTCCGAAGTCTAGACATTTCTGCTGCTGAGATCCCTGGAGAGTCTCTCTTCCTGCCACCCGGAAGCCAGGGAGTCAGCTCTCGCCTCAGGTCTCCGACAACCTCAGGACCTTTCCAAGAAATCGATGTTTGGATCTGTATTCTAGAACTAGGTTTTGTTGGTTGCAAAAAAAAAAAATTACCCTGATTAATAAATAGAGATTATAAGGAGCACTGAGAAAAAGTATTATCGTACGATTTTTATGGGTATAATGCCTAAACACTCAACCCCATGCATGCAGGGATCAAGTCTGCCTTATTTACTGTGGGATTCCTACTTATGCGTTGAAATAGCATGAGCATTTAACAAACATTTTGTTCAGTGAATGGGTGGGTGGGTGTGTGGGTGGGTGGATGGATGGATGGATGGGTGAATGAAAGGCTAGGATAATCAAAGGCGTCATGTGGGAGATGGAACTTGATCTGAACTTTACATGGAAGGATTTAGCTGAAGAAAGAAAGGGGCCCTGCCATGAAGAAAAGAGACATGAATACACAGGCTAAGGAGGCCAGCTCCGTGGAGCAGAGGTTATGGATTATAGGATTGGACTAGATTGTGCAGACTAGTGAAGCCCAGGGGAGCAGGGAAACATGAATTTTATGTGGTGGGCAATAGGGAGACATTGCTAGGTCCTGTACAAAGGATAACTGGATTCATCATCAGCTTCCTTCCCCTCTAGTGAAAACTCACACTGAGAGACAACCTGATGCCAAAACCTGTTAGAAATTTCCACCTACCATCATTGCCAGTGGAGCCGAGTCGAGAAAAATCTAACCAGAGCCAGACTGAAAAAAAAGCAATAAGACATGTTATACCTCCCCCGGAGTCTACTTCCTGTCTCAGAGACTGAGGGTCTGTGGCTACCAAAAAAACTAGGTAATGAGCTGTGAGGCAGCCAGAGTAAAACTCCTGCATGTACCCTGTCCCTCTGCCAGAAAACTCAGGGCAAGACAGAAGAGTCGAGAGCAGTGGTGCATTGCATCCTGGGAGGCGTGACCCCAGAAGTAAAATTCTTTAGGTTGAGTTAGAGAAAAGAAGAATCTGGATGGCAGTCCATGCAGATTGCAGTCTGCCCTGGAGAGTACTGTCCACCTTGCAGATGGTGGTCCACCCTGGGGGTTACAGTTGTTCCTGGGCTCCAGTGGTTCAAAGAATGAAAAGTCAAGCAAAGAGGGCTCAGGAAGGCCTCAAGCCTGAGTACCTCAAGGGCCCCACTAGATGAATTTCTTGGGGGGCATGTGTAGAGACTGAGCATATCAATCTGCCCCTAACTCTAGATTTAAGAAAGGGAAGTATATAGTGGGTAGAGCCAAGGGTAATAATAGCAATCAAAGGTCTGATAACAGTCATTAGTGTAAATCTCTCGTTTGAAGTTCAGGAAAAGGAGGGGGAAAAACAACTTTGGAGGTCTGCAAAGTCACACTTAGACAAAGGAAAAAGGAAGACTGCCCGGAAAGCTCTCGGAAAAAGCCTAAGACTGAAAATGATCCTACTGAGACCCAGAAAAGAAGTTAGGAGGTGGTTAAGTATCCTCGACACAAGGAAGGCAAGAAGGTGCATGTGATAATTTGTAAAAGTAGCGGATACTATCAAGAGAAGGCAGGTCGAAATGAAAGCAAAAGTATTCATTATATTAGCTAATGCTCTTTACTTGCAGGAAAAAAAAAGAGGGAGAGGGAAGGAGAGAGAGAGAGAGAGAGAGAGAGAGAGAGAGAGAGAGAGAGAGAGAGAGAAAGGGATTTATTCCAAAAATAAAGGGTGATTTACAGACCCCAGAGGCAGGAACAGAGCAGGGGCCCAGAAAGGCCGGGTGCAGGGATGGTGGGGGAAGGAGGCGGTGCTCTCTCTGGAGTTCTCTTTGCCCACTCCCTCGCCAACAATGGCCATGATTAATATCCTTCATTTCTGTCACAATGATAGGAGAAATGATACTATCTCATTTTAATATTCATTCCTTTGATTATTAGGGAAGTTGAGCATGTTTTCATGTTTATCAATATTTCTCTTCAGCCTGTGAACAGGGCTGCAATGAGGAATGAGATGAGAGAATAGAAAAAAAATTTGAAAACAAATGGAGGCTGCCGTGCTGTTCTACTTTGGTAAAAAATGAACAGTGGTTTATATTGAATACATATTTCAAATAAATTCTGAAGTTCATCAGGTTTCTATTAAAGAAGAGCAATGTGTATGTGTGCAAAGGCCATTTTAGGTGATGAAATTGCAACCAAGAAAATAAGTACTCGATGGTTAGATATGATAAAGATCGGTCATTTAGCCCCAAAACAAACTCCACCCCCCAAAAAAATGGGGAAGGAAAAGAAAACAATGGTAAACCTAAAAGGAATTTCTTGTAATAGGTCATCTTTTCTAGACTGTCTTTGTTTGATTTTTGTGGAACTCTGTTTTCTGCAGGCAAAGAAGGTGTATGTTCTCTTAGCTCTGATAATAAGGCATTTTCCTCAAGTTTAACCCAACAAAATAAAAATAATTAATAAGAATTACTCGAACCTATTGTCAGGTTTAGTTTTCTGAATACAAAGAGAAGGAAACTTCGGGGATAGTTTCTCAATCGCAGGATGAAGAATAAACCGAGCCACACTAACCGCTGTTTCTCTTACTATAAAGATGACATGAGTCTATGTTCATCTTCAAAAAATTTATTTTTCCAATCGGGCATTGTTTTTAGAGTATGAGTATAACAAGGAGGGAGGGAGGGAGGAAGAGAGAGACAGAGAGAGACAGAGACAGAGACGGAGAGGGTCTTCCCCACTAAGGACCGCCCAGTATACAGGACAGTTCCACTGGGCCCCCAGCACCTGGTAGGAAAGGAATAATTCCAACTGGACAGAAGGATTTGTCTTAATGGAGTAAGTCAAAGGTCATTAACATTTCCAAGTACTCTGCCAAATGGTTCATGACAATCAGAGAAGAAATGTCCTTTACTACTTAACAGAGTTGAATATGCCGCCTCCCACTGGGGGGGTCTGTGCATTAGCAAACAAACACCCAACCAAACACCTATAAACCGGAAAGTCTGCTTTTATCTTATTATTCCTCTTCATTTTCTAACTCCCGACCCCAGAGGTATAACAGAGCAAATGGCCCAGGGACTATTTCCACCTAGTTCCTCATATACCACTTATTTGGTCCACATAAGTCACTCAAAATGTACCATGCGAATCTGATCTATGTTGAGAAAGATTTTTAAAAAATAAATAAATAAATTCCCTGACCAGAGATAATAGAACCAAGACATCTCTTTCTGATTCCCAGATTTCTTTTTTATAGAAAACTTTCATTCCATCTCTAGAACAATAAAGGCGGCTGAGTGGAATTCCTACATGCCTTCCTCTCAACCTGGGGAGTCATGCGTTTTCCAAATTAATGATTGGTTTCAGCTTTAGGACGCCCACCATGCATAAGGTCATGAGGCCAAGAACCGAAGCAAAACTCAACACCTCGAGAACCACAACATGCACTTTTCAATTGATCTCAAAGTGGAAATACTTTAGTCATCTGTGTAACATTTAAAAGAAAAATGCCCATTAAAGGGACAGTTAAACCTGAGAGTTTTTATACTGGGTTTGATGAAGAGCAGGAAGTTGATAAGAAGAAAGGATATGAGCTAAGGGTAGTGAACTGGGGGAAACCTGGCAAAGCCTCATCCTTCAGATTCCTCTCAGCACCTCCGTCTGTGGGGTAAGAATGCTTCCTTCACGACCTGCTTCAGGGAGTCTCCCGCACCTGCCATCTCCCAAATTCCTTCACCCCCAAATCTTCAACACGCTAATGTTCCATACTTTGGGGTAGCCTGCCTGGGACCCTATGAGCCTTAACCATCAATAGCAGGAGGACAGGAACTGTGATATGAAGACGTGTCTGAGCTGAGAGCCCTGAGTGATGAGGAGAAAAAGGAAGGGGGAGGGGAGGGGGGGAGGCGCAGCAGAGCCGATGCCTCGCCGAGGCTAACATACCAGAAAGCTCTGAGGCCTGGTGCCGGGAGCGGTTGAAGGAAGCCACCGCACCTGTGTGCTCACGGCAGCACGAGCGGGACTTGATGACTCCAGGGGAGGACCAAGTGTGCACCTCAGGCACCCGCAAAGCCGGGGCACTAAAGGGAGAGAATATCAAAATTGGAGGTTCGCTGTGAAAATGAAGTTATTCTAATTTTACTGTTTACATTGACTTTATATACATGAGATATTGTCTCTGCAGGGTCAGGGCCTCTGAAGGTCTTAATCTACTCTATAATTACACACATTTTCAGAAATGGTTTCTGCGCCTCTGGGAATCTAAGTTAAACATGCAGAGGAGCACGGGAGATGTCACTACATAGTCAGGAAACGGACTTTTGTGAGCAGCTCGTGAAAGCTGTCTTATTATCTCCCAGTGGCACCTTGGATATTGGTGACGACATGTGTGAGTAAAGGCTTGAACTGATTTTTCATATAATTAGCTCTACGTGCATGTGTGTCTGCATAAACATTTGTGAAAATGTGTACTGTAAGGAAGAAATTTTCCTCTATCCTTCTATGTTCTTCTGGCTGGTCTAAGAATTAAATTGACATGAGATGGATTATTAGGAAAAAAAATAACCAAATTTACTTATGTACATATGGAGGTTCCATAAGAATATGGAGCCCAAGGACAAATCAGGCAGTTGAGGATTATTTGCCATTATGTGCTAAGGAGAAATGGGTAGTGGCTTGGGACTTCAAAGAGGAGGAAGATAATTTGCATGAAGGTGGAAAAACAAATGTTTGGTAAACAAGTGTTTGCCGGCCATGCAGAGACAAGGGGACCAGAGTGGACTTTGATCTCTAGGCCCTGCTGAGTGTCCTGACCACACCTAGTTCGTATTATACTGCAGTTGTCTATGGTGATAGGTCCCATCCTGGGACAGGCCCTCTAAATTCTTTTAGGCAGTAAAGGGAAAGATCAAAATTTCTTCCTGAGTCTTTTGTTTCTTAAAAATAAAATAATTCTCATGCCTGAGAGACACATTCTGGCATGGCAAATTTTGTTTCTCTATAGTATATAAGAAATGGGTAAGTAAAGGTTCCCAAATGGTATCCTAATCTCAAAAATGTTGGCTCAGAAGTGAGACAGATTGAAACATTCTATAAAAAGAATAAGAAACAGAAAGGAAATTGAGTCAGAAGAGGAAAAAGGCCAACATCTTATTGAAGAGGCACAAATGCCATAAATTGCAAATAGATGTTTATCACCAGTATTAACTGTTTGCTATGCTGCTATGACGTTTAAAAATTACCAACTCCATAATAGGGTTTAAAACAGTGTTTACCAACCCTGAATTAGTTTAGACATTCATCATTCACATGTGAAAGAAACTTAGGGCAGGCTTAAGAAAAAACTTACGAATATAAAGTCTCTAATTTATAGACATAATTTGTGATGTTTTCAATAACCTAAACGATTATAAAATAGTGTATATTATAGAAAGAAGCAAAATATCAGGGAAATGAATACCAATTTATCATTTCTTGGTAATAGAAGTTGACTCTTCTTCTATTAATAATAAAGAAGTTAACTCTGTTTTCTGAAGAGTACAAAAAGAAGTACATTTGATTGGCTTTGTCAATATAAAAATGAAGAAATATAAGATGATGCTCTAAATCTCATAGAGAGGTTTAGTATTAAATGTTACAATAAAGCGGAAGAGGCATGTAGATCTTAGCTGACTTCCCCTAGGAACCCTTTTTTTATCAACGTTTAGGTATTTCATAAAACTCTTGTGTTTGTGTAATAGTTTACCCTTTTTCAAAGGGCTTTCAAATTTCTGATCCTTGTTGATCCCCATAGCTACTTTGCATGATGTTTAAGTATTAAGCGTGGGAAAAGTAAGCTACAGAGAGGTCATGTGGTTTACTTGAGCTGTCACAGTCAGTGACAGCCCCACTGGAAGTAATTCCTATTCCCTTTCCACCAGTCATTAATGCCTCCCTATCTACACGTGGGTTCCAAGGACTTACCGATATATCCATTGCGTTGGATTAGACAGAGGTCTTATGTGGGGCTATCCTGGCTATGTGGGTTCACTCTGGCCAGCTGGTGCCCTGGCCATGATGAATATTTTAATATCATCTGTGATTACATGTGTAGAGGAAAAGACCCTGAATAAGCATCAGGAAAGTTTAGTTCCAGTTCTTGTTTTTGTTATTAAGAATATTACAGCCATTATCGTCAACACTTACTGAGCGCTCTCTATGAAAAAGGCATCTTGCTAAGTGTGCCACATGAAGAATCTCTTTCAATTCTCACAGCCAGCCAAGGCAGTGAACAGTCTTAGCTTCTACTTTATCGATGAGAAAATCTAGGCCCAGAGAAATGAAATAAGTTTCCCAAAGATGTGTAGGTAACTGGGGAGAAGCCAGAACTTGTGTTTCTGATCATTATGATAACCTGTTCTTCACTGGTCGACTGATTTAGGCAATCTCTTAGTTTTTCTCGGTTGAGTTTCCTTAGTTATTTAGTAAAAAGGGTTTCACTAAGCCCCTTCTACTTGCATGTATATTGTATATATGAAATATGGGAACTGGAGAAGAAACATAGCTGATATATATCTTCTCCTTTGTTAAGCATATGTTAAAGCTTCTCTGAACTCAACAGATGAAACTGAGCGACTTCATAATCCCACCTGTTTCCTCCATTTTAAACTCCGTGTATCCTATTAGTTTATTTTACTTTATACTATAGATATGTTTCCAGTACGTTCCAGGCAGAATTTAAAAATCTAAGTACGATGTTAAATTTACTAGATGATTAATCTTTTAAAACGTTCTATTGCAAATCTGTGTGTTCTTAAATTTTATTATTTTCAAGCCACTTTATTGAGGTATGATTGCCATACAAAAAGCTATAGATATTTAATGTATAAAACTCAGTAGGTTTGGAGATAAGTATCCACCCATGAAACCATCACCACAATCTATGTGACGTAATAAACCTAGCCATCACCTCTAAAAGTTTCCCCCCTTATCAGTACTAGTAATATTTGTGACCAAAAACACAACACAAGATCTACCCTCTTAGCAAATTTTAACAATACAGCATCATTAACTATGTTGTGAGTCATTTGTAAAATGAAGAATTAGTCCTTTAAAATTGCTTTCATAAAACTAGATTTTCCTTATGAAGCGCCTAATTAGAAGGGCTCCTATAATTCAACAGCTCTTTAACACAGCTTTGTGCTTTTGTTCCGCAATCCTAAAAATGAATCCGACGAGGCAGTCCGATCTGATGTTACAGCAACCCCTGCTTCTCAAATCCTGCGCTCGCCTAATTCTACGGAGGGGAGGCTTCTGGTGTATCAATGGTTTTCATTTCACATCAACAATTATTTTACTTCAGTGACATTTTGTGGCGATATTTCATCAATAGATTAAGGAAACATTGCAATCTAACACATTCCAGTAAATAATCAGAACAAGATTAATGGTTATATTTAATGAAAGCCATCTGTTTGTTAGAGCAGCTTGCTCGCTATCTTCATTTCATTTTGGATTCCAATAAATTGTGAATGCCTCGAAGCATACTTGAGCCAGGCTGAGTGAATGTAATCTTTGGGAGTAATATTCACCTTCTTGAGAACGCTAACCAATATCCACCTTGTCTAGAGTTGGAAGAGGGAAAGTATAGTCAACTGACAGCCTATTTGGTTGACTTGATGGCTATCTTTTTACATCCCCCCACTCTATCCCCATCCCTACTCCGGCTTAAATGAACTGACAAGTGTTTTCTTGGTATGCAAGCATCATCACAGGATGATGGAGCCCAGACAGTTAAATTCACTGGTCTTATGGATCATATTTCACCCTAGTCCCCAAAGCATGACGAGACAACCACCATTAAAGTTACGTAATTGTCTAAAATGAAATAGACAGTTCCTGCCTTGGCGACCTTTTACCCTAATAATTGGAATAAAATACAAGTTGGAGGGAGCAAAAAAGCTCGTATTCCATCTTCGTGGACACTCCTCATAAGTGAGTGTGTGTACTCAAAAAGTCTAGGACATATTAAAAGACACAGCTGTCTCTGAAAGTGAGCTTAAATGAATTTGATTTTCTTTTTTAAATTGTTTATTATTTGTAGTTTCAAAATGTTCTTTATAATCTTTATTACCCTCTCAATAATAAAAAAGAAAAAACATTTTTGCTTTATTTTTAGCTGCAGTTATGTGATTCCCTGACTAATATGTTGGTGTCAAATCTACAAGTATGACAGTAAATAAGAGATTAAAATTCATATAATTTTTATTTGAAAATTTGTATATTTATTCCACTCTGAAACAAGGGCATGCAGTTTACATGAGGAAACCATTTTCTATACAGTTATGCTAGTGATGAAATCTCATTTAACTAAACTCTATATCAATGGAGTGTCAAGAACACAAGAAATTCTCATTTTAAAATAGACCCTTCTTATACAAAAAACAGTTTATCTGGGGGTTGTCACTTATCGAGCAACCTTAGCTAATTGAATATAGCTGAATATCCTGACAATCCAAAAAGGCCTCTGAACAGTTCACGAAATAGAAGATTCAAATATCTTGCTTAAAGAAAGAACCACTCAGGTCTTAGCCTGAGTCAATTTTTTCTTGCATTAGATTAAAGGAACAGGGTCCCAGCTTACAGAGGAAACTGGGTCTATTTGACTAATTTACCAGTGTCTGGAAAGGTATTTTGGGGTGGCCACTCTGGTCTTCTATGTTCCTAGGGGCCATTTGAGATCTGTCAGCAGCCATAATGTAGAAGAACAAGTAAAAAATTCTTTATCACTTATTCTTGTGAACCAAGGATAAGTCCAGGCGGCCTTTTGAAATGTAACACAAGCGTCATGGAGGCCAACAGGAAAGAAGCATTTTCCTACCTTCGTCTTTACCCTTTGCTCCATAACAAAGGATCCCAAAACTTAGTGACTTCAACCAACAAACCATTTACTGGTTCATAATTCTGCAATTTGGGTTGGGATGAGCTGGGCAGTTTATCTGCTGATTTGGCTAGGGTGACACTTGCCACTGCAGTCAGTCGATAGCTTAGCTGGCTGGCACTGGCTGGTCTGGGATGTTCTCATTCCCATGTGTGGGGCATCAGCTGGGACAACTGTGCCTCTGTCTCCATGTGGTCCTCAAAGAGGCCAGCCCACGCTTGTTCGCAAGGGAGCAGTGTTTTAAGAGAACAAAAGCAAGGCTGTAAGACCCCATAAGCCTAGGCTTAGAGATCACAGTGTCACTTCCACCAAATTCTGTTAGTCAAAGGAAGTCACAGGCCAGCATGGGTACAAGAGATGGGGTAGAGACTCTACTCTTGACAAAGGCGATAGCAGGGTCACATTGCAAAGGGCTCGTGGACACAAGAGGCGTGGCTCACTGAGGGCATGACAGTTTTAATCTCCCAAACTGCGGTCGGGGTCAGCCTGACAGGTACGTGGGGTATATATTCCTAGGGTAGCTTCAGCCATGTATCGGACACCTCAGTACCTTCAGAATGGATGGGGCACCACATTGGTCACACACAAGGCAAGAGCCCATGACCTAACAAATAAAGTTTGAATGGTAACTGAAAAACTCTTCGCTTTTTTAAGCTCAAAAGGTGGGATTTGAATGAAGTTGGGGTTCACACAATTATGCAGGTGAGAATTGAGACATCAAAATATTATCTTATTAGCTTGCTTCTACTTTCTCTGTTTGTTTTGTTTTATAACCTTTTTTGATAATCCTCTTTTCTTCTTGGCTCGTGGCCTGGGAAGCACATGTAGTCTGATAGGCTCGATTGACTGGCTTTTTAACCTATAGCAGGTTCGATGAAGCAAATAGAAGGCGAGTGAAAAAACTACTGGTTCTCAGTTCTCTGGAAAAAATAAAATAAAATAATCATAGAAAGTCTGTCAGAAAAGAAGAGTCAGAAAAACAATAAAAAGCAAATTCAACTCAACAAAGCTTTACCGTCTGGGGTCAGGCACTATATGGATAGAACATTCTGTAGCCTATTCAACCGTATTAATGGTAACCACGACTCCAGAAATTTTTAATGATTTTCAGCATTTTCAAGGAAAGAACAGAGAAGACCACATATAACCACCTCGCAATGATGCAAAATTGCAAATTTCCATATAACTTAATTGGCAATTGGCTCCAAAAGGTGGGAGGAAGGGATAAAGTGACCTCATAATCAATTGGGACATTTTCAGTTAGTATATGGTCAATGGCGTATAGTATAATTTTCTTACACTGACATTTCAAGGGTTTAGCCAACCCAGAAAACTGTTTTATGAATCCCCCAATGATGTCAAACACACAAAGTGTTACTTTCCTATTTTCTGCCAAGTTGGCATCCATTTCAAAAGAACTGAAGCCTGCCTTTTTTTTCCCAATCGTACCATACATTTCTGAAAAATGCATTTTATTCACAAATATTGTCTTATTTGATCACTACAACAATCTTAAAGGGACAGACGTGTTTATTGCCCTTTTAAAGATGAGAATATAAAATTTCAAGAAAGGCAGAGTAACTTGACCAGGGACACTTAGCTGGTTAGACGCACACATGCTGACACATTGAGCTGTCAGCCCTGTCGATGGAATGCTGAGAGTACCTCGAATGTGTTCTACACCCAGTTCTGATGGGCAGGAGTGGGCAGCCAGCCCCCTACTCCCATCCTCAGTTTCTTTCCAAAAGTTCGCACACCAACAAGGAATTCTCAAACACCAGGTGGGTGTCCTACAATTCAACTCAATTCTGACACTGTCAACCCAGAGAAAGCGTCATATTCCACAGGTCCAGGTTCAGTCCTACAAGACTGCCCACCTCCCCAGCCCCTACTGCAGACACCAATTGCAAGCCAAGGTTGTCACCTGTGCTTCTGACCAACTGGCTCTAGACGGGAGCTCCCATGACCTCCGCCCCAGTGGAGTTCAATTAATTTGCTAGAGCGGCTCACAGAACTCACAGAAACATGTTACTTGGTTTAGTATAAAAGAATATAACTCAGGAATAACCCAATAGAAGAGATGCGTAGAGTGAGGTAAGGGGAAAGGAGGCAGAGCTTCCATTCTCGCCAAATCTCCACGGCTTAATTACATAGGCCTGACTGATTAACTCACTGGCCATTGGCAACTGATGAAACCTCCAGCCCCTCTCCCCTTCCCGGAGGTCAGGGGGGTGGGAGTGAAAGTTCCAACTCTCTGGTCACATGGTTGGTTCCCTTAGCAACCAAGGCCCCTATCCTTAGGTGCTTTCAGAAAGTCACCTCATTAGCATAACAAAGATACATTTGTCACTCTTATCTCTTAAGAAATTCCAAGGATTTTAGGAACTCTGTGGCAGGAACCTGGACAAAGACCCAATATATACTTCTCATTATAAATCACAATATCACAGTCTCACCAAAGGCCAGTGGAAGAAGGCCCAAAAGGCAGTTTAGGGGTTTTCAAGAGGCCCTCTCTGCAATAGGCCCCTGTCCACGTGAATTGATGAAGATCCACAGTGCCCACCCGCTCTGCCTTTCCTACGGATATGACTTTGATTTAATTAACCCAGGGAATCCAGATTACAATGCTCTCCCTACATGGAATGGTGTCTGGGCACCCAACCCAGCTGTCCTTTCACACCGCAGACTGGACATGAGCATCCAGTCCATGACGCCTCCGTGTTCAGCCTCACACCACCCCGGGTCTGGGCTTCATTTTATTCTCACTCTTAGTAAGGGCAACTGTGGAAATCTTATCCTGTTGCAAAGCATGAGATAGGATATCTAGATTCTTGTACACACATACCATTAGAACTATTTTTATTACTACCTCTTCAATGGACAAACTGAGATAAAGATAATTTACAGTGGCTTGTTAAAGTTGGTGGACCGAGTAGGTAGCCAAACTAAGTCTAGAATCGGAGCCTTATGACAGGTGTTTCTTCCACTGCTTTAAACTAAAAAAGAGAAGAGTAGCTGTGCAAGTTATATATTTATTTGACAAACATGTATTGGACGACTTCCATAGCCAACCAAAGTGTCAGCTCATTTACAGACATTTATGGAGTACCAACTAACCTCAAGAAGCTTACAATTGAATTAAATCCAGATAAATATACATGAGCTTGTCATAGGTACCATCGAAGAGATAAAAATAAAAGGCTATGGGATGACAAAAAAAAATTATTGCCAGCCATAGGATAAGTTAAGACTTCAGGGAGATGTGATATTTGAGCTGGACCTTAGCTGGTCAGTTAGATTTGCATATGCAGACATAGCAGAGAGATAAAGAATATTCTAGATGGAGAAAACTTTACAATTTGAGGAGCCTGATTAACTGCTTCCAGGGAGGGTAGAAGGTGGACTGCAGGACTCAAAATTAGATTCGCTCATTTGGATAGGACCATATCTAAGGGACAAAAAGGCTCCGGGGGCCTAGAGGAAGTCGCCTCAGTATGCGAAACTTAATAGCCAGAGCATATGTCGATAGAGAAAAAGCAGTGGTCCAGTCAGCATTAGAAAAGTCCAGCATGGGAGAATCGGGAGACCCATGGACAAGCCAAACATGGGGACAGGAATCTAGGACCAGATACCTTAAGAGGCCCAAAGGCAGAGGCATAAGCTGGACAGCGGGAACCACAGGCAGACCCTGCGTGGGGGTCAGCGTGGGATCGCAGGCTCTAGGAAGGAATTGATGGGAACAACAAAAGTGCCCTAGTCCCCGAAGGCCTCACACCCAAGCAAGCTATCAAGGTGGAAACTTGGATGTAAGACGCAAAAATCCAAGTACCAAAACTGGGTGAGAAGCAAGACCAGGCCACCGAAATGAACAGGGACACACACAGAGGCTGAATGTGACTCGATCCCGGTTTGGTGGGCCACGTTTTCTTAAATTCACTGGCTAAGGCCAGAATTAAAGGAGTCTGCCCACAGTGGAGGTAGGGGAGGGGTCAGTCACCTCATTGTGGGAAGAAGGGTTCAGAGCCTGGGAGCCCAGAAACACCCTGATAGCAGCAATGGGAACAAAGGCTCAGAGTGCCTTTTTTTGTTTATATTTAAATGTATTAAAATTGTAATATCCTGCACAAGTGTGTTCAAAGGACACTGTTCCCAGAAATGTATTTCCTGGATATATCCACTCAGAGTCCACGAGCTGTGAGGTGTCAAGAGCCTGGGCTTATAAGTCAGGCAGACCAGGGGTTCTGCACATACCAGCTGTGTGAACTTGGGCAAGTTCCATAACCGCTCTGAGCCTCAAATACTTTTTCTATTGAATGGAGATGGCAATACTACAACAGGTCTCTGTCATTTTGGTCTGAGTGGCAGCCATTCTTTTGAGGATTCACATCTTCCCCAAGTCCTGTGTCGGCCCATAGCATTCACTCAGTAAATGATCATTTTCATTGATTATTATTACACTAGTAGCGGTACAGGACACAACTATGTCTCCTCAGGAAGAAAGGAAAACTACAGTGTCATGATAAACATCCTCGCTGACACGGAGTCTCATAAAACACTCTACTCTACGTCGTGTGATCCCTGACCCGGAAGGGAAAAGCCACTTCTGTTGCCACACAGTGCATCCAAACGCCCTGCAGTAAACCAGTTCTAGTTTGTCCTTTTGCGAGTCGAGGAGTTCTTTTTGTCCTTTGTTTTCATCAGGCATTCCAGTAATTATCGTAGAGCTCTCTCTAATGAACAGCCCCTGTTGCAAGAGGGATCAGATCATAAGTAATGGCCTGTCTGACTTGGAAGATTATGGGGATAATGTGGGTGGTGGTCACAGTTTAGCCAAAATCTATATAAATTTCAATTACTACCTGCAGCTCTACCCTGCGCACGCCCCTGTCCTGTGTCAAACTCCATCGCCTTCCTTTACATAAGCTGCGTAGGCATAACCTATAATCTTCCTCCATCTTCCTCCTTCCTTGTTTTCATCTTCGTCCTTCTCTTTCTAGAACTGCGAGACCCGCAATTCAAATGCTGGCGAGTGAAGCCTATGACCTTAACCACGCGTGAGGACATCTTCTACTTTATATCGACAAGATTGGTTCTTCCTCCTCCCACTCATGCAAAAGTCACACGGTCGAAACCACAGGCATGGCGCACATTTTAAGGTATCTACACCTACAACTCAGGTATTTTTAAGGTCATTTTAAGGTATCTACACCTACAACTCAGGTATTTTTAAAAATTACTAATATTTCTACTTTTTTTTTTTTTTTTTTTTTTTTTTTTTACGAAAGGGCGTATGCTAGGTTTTTTAATGTGAAAAGAGATTTGTTAAGTATGGGCCCGCACGGGTGCCGTGCACAGAACATTTCAGAATGACAAACAGAAAAGCTCATTTATCAGTTGCTTCTATTTTCACAAATAGTTTTCACTTCCCAATAGTCTCATGCACTGTTTCTTACTCTGTAGCAGCTAAATTTCTGCAACCGTTCTCTTGCCGTGGCTGTGCGTGTGTGTGTGTGTGTGTGTGTGTGTGTGTGTGTGTGTGTGTGTGTTTAAAATGTTTGCAGCGGGAGCCGTGTTAGGGAAGCCAGCTGGTGTCAAATGCTCCAGTTCTAGGTGACTTCTCCCAGGAGGCCCCTCTGAGCAGCATGGAGACACTGTGTTTACCTGGCACTCACTACTAGGTGCAAAAGGACATATTTTATACCTCAGAGAACTCAAATCACCACTCTCAAAGATGAATTTGAACACAGTTCTCTTACAAATTTCCAGAAACTACATGCTGAACTTCAGATGTATTTTCACTTTTTAAATATATCATAAATTATATCTATAAAATGTTGAACAAAAAGCTTTTTGGCCAAAAAACTCACTGTTCTGTGCATTCAAAAATAATTTATAGTCTCTGGGCAGGACAAGAACCCTACCTTGCCACGTCCCAGGCATGAGACTTAGGGCAAGTTACTGAAGAGTCCTGTACTTCAGTTTCCACATGTGTAAAAAGGTGACATTTACATTATCTAGCTCATAATCTTGTTGGAATCATATAAGTGAGATAAATATAGGATCTGATATATAACAGCGAGATTGTTAAGCCTCATTTGAGGGTTAGCTATTATTTTTATCATAAGTAGTATTATTCTCATGTTGTTTCTACAAATTTCCAATGTATTGCAGACCTCCCTTTTTCAAGTAGAGTCAGCATCCATGACTTCATTTGCCGTTTTGCCTAAAAATTTCCATTCCCTCTTTTTTATGCTTTTGAGTTTTCATTTACTGCACGCACTGTCAAATCTTTAGTAATAGCAGCCGTTGTTAGCTTGCAGAACTCTAAATATCTTTTTAAAGTTTTTATTATGAAAGATTGCAAACAGAGTCATATAATGGACTCCTTCTCCAATTCAAGTGTGGACATTTTGCCATACTCATTTCATGCACTTCTTTCTGCATTTTTTTCCTTTATTTTTGCTGCAGTAACACGTCAGTGTTTTCAGGCAAATCTCATACATCATGTCCCTATGTGCCTATAAAAAAATGAGGACATTTCTGTATATAATCACAATATTATTAGCTCTACTAACAAAATTAATGTCATCTAATACCCAGTCCAAAATCAAATATCCTGATTTGGCTCAAAAATGACATTTTATAGTTGGTTTGCTCAAACCAGGATTCAAACAAGGTCCACACATTCTATGTAATTGTGTTTCTTAAGACATAACAATGTACTTATGAGACAGAACACTATCTCTTAAGTCTTTTTAACCAATACTATAGAATAATGACAAAGCTTTAATTCTCCTTAGAGACCCATTATAAAATTTAAAAGGAAGTGATTTTTTTTATTTTTATTATTAAGCATTTGAGAACAAATTCTTAATTGGATTATGCTCCTCAAGTACAAAAAAAGAAATAGAAGAAAAAGGAGAGAGGTGGAAGAGACAGAAAAAAAAAACCCACAGGAAGAACATTTTCTCACTTTTGTTCTCTCCTCATTGTTTGCTGCTTTTAGCTTTTCATTCTTCAGTGACCACGGTCTGTTATTTCTTACACACACACACACACACCCCTTTCTCCCGATTTTCTTTTTGTTAGTAGTGATCAAGCAGCATAAACCCAGGTTATCAAGGATAAAATTTAAAGCCCTGTCACCTACTTAATTAAAAATAAGGAATTATTTAATATATCACCTTTATTTTACTTTCCGAGACATTGATCAACGACATTATTATGTATCCTCTATGTCCTCATTGCCACCCTAGATCCTAGTGAGGGCAGGAAAGACACAGAAAACAAAGTCCTGACTTCTGGGTAACAATGGAAGATTAAATCTTTTCATTTACTTCTACTCTCTCCTAAAAGTGCACTAAAATAATAGTAAAGAGATTTTTAATCTAATAACAGTAATGTTACATTATTATAAATTAGCAAAATATAACCTTTAGTGCTTTAAATCTACTTTAAAATGAAATTTTAGCCAAATGTATATAAAACTCAAAAATTATTTATGTGAACCCCAGTTTTAAAACCTTTGTCTGAGTTCAGTGATGGGGTCCCTTCTTGTCTCCAGGAAGCCAATGAACATAGTAGCAAGAAAGAGTAGCCTAGGAATCACCAGCTCCGGCTCCACTGCCAGCCCTGCCCCTTGCTGGCCGCCTGATATTAAGCTAGTCTCGTCCCCTCCAAGGCCTCAACTTCACTGCGTGGGAAAGGAGAGAGCAGACCCCATGTATGACCGCCCACATCCCTTCCAGTTTTGAGAACGTTTACTTCAACGTTTCACGTTGTCCCAATGTAAAAAAATCTTAGGCGAAATCCTAAACTCAGATCTTACTGAACCCAACAGAAGCAACCCAATCTACCCAAAGGGTTTAAATAAACAAACAAACTCATAAGGACGGAGAGAATAGGAGCGTGAACAAGGCACCGAAGCTGTAAAAGCTAGGAAGCAGATAGTTAAGTGACAAATGATTTAGCACCCTGAAAAAACTAAACCCTAAACTGACAGAGAAGAAAGCCAAGAAGCAACTAGATTTAAAGCATGGAAGCCCCAAAAGTCTCAGGAACTGCTGGCATCAGACACTGCTGGAAGTGGAGCCGAAATGGGTACAGGGGCAGGACAGGGGCAGGACGGGGACAGAGAATAAAAGAGGGACCGTTGGAAGTCTGAGAATCAGTCCTCATTTCCCTTCCCAGCTATTGCTTCATCTCCACCATAGAGTTCGTTTCTGGAGGACTAATGGAGAGGGGCTTGGGACCGGGGCACCAAGAATGATTGAAAACAAGAGAACACACAGGGGTTACTTATCCTATGCAGGCTGGATACTGAGACCCGACACCCTTCTTTTCTCTCCTCAGCTTGCAGAAGGTCAACAACCTCCCTTAAGCAGGGATTTGACAGAGCATTTTCTACAGAATTTGACCGGCCCAGGAGCGAAGACCTATTGGAGGTTCCCCACTAAACAGCCAGCCTACTGCGAAATGCAGCCAAAAGGCACCACACACAGATTTTTGGCCAATCGTGCTTAAATGGGAGCTGACACCCAGGTATCAGCCAATAGCCAAGGACAGCCTCTAATATGAGAGATAGACACTGTCCTCAAGACTCCCCTCACTTCTGACACCAATCGTAAATTTGGGTGTCCTGAAGACCACCTGTAAGTTTGATAATTTGTTAGAAGGACTCAGAATTTATTGAAAGCTGTTATACTCACAGTTATGGTTTACTACAGCTAAGAGATACAGATTAAAACCAGCCAAGGAAATGCTTAAGACAGAGTCCAGCTGTCCTCTCTCTGTGACATCACAGACACCAGTCACGATGTATTGCCAACCAGGACGCTGACTCTGGTACCCAGAGTTTTTATTGGAGCTCCGTCTTGTGAACGGAGCCGACTATTCACATGGCTGATCTCAGCCTCCAGCCCATCAGGTCAAGACGACTCCTGATGACCCCAAACTGCCTACCCTAAATCACGCTTTTGGTGTGGCCCAAAGCCCCCAGGCAGACAAAAACTCTGCTATCACACATGGCATTCCAAGGGGGTAGGGATTACTTAAGGCAAAGACCAAAACTGGGAACAAGATTAAATTCTTTACTATATAGTCCACTCCTTGGTTTTGGGCCAAGGCTTTCTTACAGCAAAGTGATGAGAAGCTAGGATTCCCATGGTAACATGTTCTTACACAAACTCTTTCCATTTATTATGAAACACTTCTGAGCACTGCCCTCCCCATTAGGGAGTTTCTTCAACATCACCCAAGACATTTCGGGTATTTCAGGTTTCAGGACTATTTAATGTCCTTCAGTCTTAGGGGCAGTTCCAGTTAATGTCTGGTAGCAGCTCGTAATCTCTCAAATGGGAATTGTATGGCTCACAATCCCAGTAGTTGCTGCTCTCTGCTCAGCAGTGCTCACTGGCTTTTACCACAAGCCTCAGTCCGCACTTCACGCAGAGCTATCGTGTAAACAATTTGTTTGTGCCGTGCTCATGTTTCTAACACAGCATTAATTCAAGTAATATGCTTTTGTCTACCGGATATTCTACATTGTTTCAAATGAACAACCTATGTAGGCTTGAGCAATCTTATTGGTTTTCATTGAACATGTCAAATCAATATTGGCCAAAGGGCAGATTTGCATGTTTAACACCACTAGGTA
Organism: Rousettus aegyptiacus; assembly: GCF_014176215.1. NCBI lineage: Eukaryota > Metazoa > Chordata > Mammalia > Chiroptera > Pteropodidae > Rousettus > Rousettus aegyptiacus. The sequence goes on along the minus strand of NW_023416285.1, from coordinate 86,547,717 downwards.
GGAGATGTTTTTCAGGCAGACACAATATCCATTCCAATTATACGCTTAGGGAAAGGAGACACAAACGCTTCACCTGAACTGTTGAATCATTCCAATTTTCATCCAAATTTTCACCTTGATCCTGTCCACCACTGCATTCCCATATCCTCCCAAAGTGTAGCCCCCTTAGGACGTTACCAGATTTTTGAATCACACTGCGTTGGGCTTTCATGTCAAGGGATTCCCAGGAAAATTTCCTCTCTGCCCTGTGACCAAGAGCCCCACTCCTGTGCATATGGGTGGCCTTGAGTCTCCAGACAGGGGTTGGGCCAAGAAACTCAGGCTCTTCTGTCCATCCTTTATCTCAATTAGATTGCAGAACTATTGCCTGGGTGATTAGAGATTAGATTTCTGTTTGTCATCTTTGTCTTTTGGCTTTTTTAATTTTTTAAACCAAGGACAAAAAATAGAGCAGATTTGTTTAGAACGCTTCAGGGTTGAGGGAACAGCAGGGCTTCTCATGGGTCCCCCAGGTGCCAAGAGCGCTGTTTTAGGAGCTTTGTTTCGACCTTATCAACGTTCGGTTTATTCATCCCATTTCTTAATTACCATTTAAAGAGTTCCACTCTGCTGGGATGAGTCCTTTAACTCTCTCTTTTCTTTTTCCTCACTCTATTATGAATCACTCTAACCTTCTTCAGTATCTCATTTTTCAACACAACTTTTCTCAGAAGCTAGCAGCTGTAGCTCAGAATCCGAATTTGGCCCGAGTGCACATCAGATTCAGATTGTAAGTCAGAACTCAAGTTTGGCCCAGTGTCAGGGTCTGTCCCAAAATCCTCCTTTACTTTCATTTTAGCTGTTACAGATAACAATAACCAAGGGATTGTACATTGAGCTTGTTTATTGTCGTTTTGCATTTCTGCGTGCATCCAGTGAGCCAGCTCCTTAGAGTTGGAGCCCTTGTTTCCAAAGTCCATTGTTAACTTTACCTCTAGGAGCTGATGGCAGCAGAGCTGCTGCTCCACCCCACGGGTGACCCCGGAGCCATCCAGGAGTCAGTCATCTCACACCCTCTCATCTTTCTCCTTCCCAAACCACAGCTTTCAGTGAGTTCTGTGTGTTTTTTAAGCAAATTAGCAAACCTAAGGTTAGTCTTAGAAACCCTCAAACTTGCAATTTATATCAGAAGTAAAGGTGGTCTTGTACACCAGTCTCTTGAACTTCACAGACACTAAAGCAACAAACAGAAAATAGCAAACTTAGGATAAAACAGTGTATGTTACGAGAAGAAAGTGAAAAAAAAAAAATTAAAAAAGATATTGCACCACAAAACAAAAAATATTCTAAAAAGAAAAAATATTCTAAAAAGATAAAATATCAGGAAAAAGAAAGTTTTTAGAAGTTATAAATATATTACCGGAAACTAAAAACTTAGAAATGTTGAAAACTAACAAAGAGGAAATTTCTCAGATGCAAGAGCACAAACTAATCAAAAACAGATTCAAATATAGTGGACAATTTGGTGACGGATAGAGGGGAAGGGGGCTGAGGGGGCTGGGAGAATGGGGTGAAAGGTTAAAGAAGTACAAATTAGTAGCTGATGGATAGTCACGGGGATGGGGAGCACGGCAGAGGGAATGCAGTCAGCATTAACACGATGGCGAGGTGGAGGGCCAGGGGAGGGAGGGAGCAATTGGGAGCATCATTTTATGAACTATATAGATGTCTAACCAATGTACTGTATACTTGAAACTAAGTTAAATAAATAAATAAATTTTTAGAAATGAAATAAAATAAGAAAATATTTTTAAAAAGAAAGAGGAGCAAAAGATATAAAAGGGCAATAGAAAAGAAAGAGTTGGGTTCCTGAAAAACTATGTTTAAAAATAATCGAACGAAAAATAAACATTTGCCAAAGCATTTTAAAGGAGAATTTTAAGAAAACAAATGAAACCCAAATAGAAAAATGAACAAGTGAGGGGAAAATTCAATAATGGATTTGGATTAATAATAGAATTGGTTAAATTATAAAGTACTCTGTTAAAAATTACTATGACTGTTAAAAATTCATGGCATAAAAATATATAATATTGTATTTACTTTAAAATTCAGGTACCAAAAGCAATTCAGGTTACAAGATAATATGTTTAATATGATCTTATTGTAAAATACATTTATTTTATCCATGGCTGTGTCCATTTAGTCCTTTTTTAAAGACAAAGGATACACAACAAAGAACTAACAACAGTGTTTATCTTAAGGTACTAGGAATGTGAATTTTATTTTTCTGCATTTTCCAAATTTTCTGCAAGAAACCCTTTACTTTTGTAAATAGGAGGAAAATGTATTCCTTTTAAAGATATAATACGCAGGGGAGCTTATTCGTTCCCTTCTTCTCGTGGCCTTCTCCTGGAGCAAAGGATCCACATTCTGCTTATCGACCATCTGCCCGACGGCCTTCCAACCATCCTTCTCCCATCTCCAGCTTCAGAACCTATCAACCCTCATCTTAACTCCTTCGACATCCACTTTTCCATCTGTAATCCTGTGTGTAAACAAATAAAAACTCTGTAGAAACCCTGACATAATTCTTCTGAATTTCACTCAACGCTTCACAAATAATAGGCATGAAATAAATACTGAAAAAATAAATGAATGTTAGAGGAGAGGGAGACGTAGCAGCGGGAGATGCAGAAAGGCTTTACAGAGGTGATGAGATGTGCGCTGGGCCTCGGAGGACGACTGAAATTTGGGCGGCTCCGAGGGAGAGCGATGAGGTGTGCCAGGCAGCGTCAGGAGCGTGGCAGAAGAGGTGGACCTAGCCGCACAGCATCAGGAGGCATACCGTGCTCTCACACGGTTGGGGCACAAGGTGAGTGTCGGAAATGGAAAAGGGTAAGTTGGGGGAGCTTGAGGCTGTACGAAGGAACATGAGTGTCAAGCTGAGCCTGGACTCTGTGGCAGTGGTTCTCTAGCTTTGGTGGAAGAGTTGTTAAAACGCCTTGCCGGAAATACTGCCATTTGCGACAACATGGATGGACCTCGAGATAATCCTGCTAAGTGAAATAAGCCAGACAGAAAAAGTTGAAAATCACATGATATCACTTATATGTGGGATATAAACCTAAAAGCAACAAATGAACAGGACGAACAGAGATTCATGGACATGGACTATAGACTAGTGGTTACCAGAGGGAAGAGGGTGGAGGAGGAGGGGGGAGGTAGACTATTAAAGGAGGTCAAATATAGGGGGGTTGCGGGAGGGCGAAGTGGATAAAGGGGATCAAATATATGGTAGCCAAAGGAAACTGGACTTTGTGTGGTAAACACAATAGAATATACAGATGTCAAATTATAATGTACACCAGAAAATTATATAATTGCATTAACCAATGTTACCCCAATAAACTTAATTTTTAAATAAATAAATAAATAGAACACCTTGCCAGGCCCCAAGCCCAGAGTTTCTGTCTCAGTAGATCTGGAGTGGGATCTGAGATTTTGCAGTTTTAATATGTTCCCAGGTAATGCTGGATGCACATTAGAGTCACCTAGAGAGTTTTTCAAAAAAAGCCGAAGCCGAGGCCCTGCCTTCAGAGATTTTAATTTAATTGGTCTGAGGTAGGACCTGAGTACTGGCATGTTTATTTTTAATAACCCAGGTGATTGAAACACCAGGGTTTTTAAACTTTCTAATTGTTAAGTGTTAGCATAAGGAGCACATCATGGTTTTTGAGGAAGGAATTTTAATGTTATTTACTAATGGCACAAATAATAAATGACCAATGTCAAAAATGAGAAATTACAAACAAAAATATCTAAATTATCTAAAATCTCTCTGCTCAGAACAATGAGTTAATGTTTTAGAGTAAAACTTCCAGATCTTTCCCATGCGACATATACATAAAAATATATGTTTACAAAGATGGAGTCGTATTTATTATTTTAGTATATGAGCTGCCGAAGTGAGCACAGGATCACATTTTCTAATTGCTTTTTTTATTTAACATTACACTATGAATGACTTCCACGATAAATGTAAGTATAAATCACACATTATGATACGCTGTACAGAATAATTATGATGTACTGTGTGGTAGTCTATCATAAGGATGTATATGGTTTATGTAACCAATAGTAGAGAATATTTATATTTTAAGATTGTCGAGGGTGGGCCATACCATCCGAGATCAGATATAAAGCATAGGACCTTGGTTCTATTTTTAGCCTTGCCGCTCACTGCATGCACTTAGACAAATCAAAATCTATGCATGAAGTTGAAAAGTCCTCAGCTAAGGGATTATGAGTAATAAAGCCAATTTGAATGAAGAAATTATAGGACTTGTTGACTGACTAAATATAGGAATTATAGAAAAATATCTTGAATATGTAAATTGTTAGTGGACAAGGAAACTTTTTTTTTGTAAAGCCCAAGATAAGAATTAACAGACTTTCAAAAGCAGAGAGGACCACAATAGTGATGTATGTTCTTTCCTTCTTTAAATCATAAGGATACTTTCTTGAAGCTCTAGCTGAAGTCTAACAGAATCTATGAAGCCTGCTATAATTTTACCCTCTGATTTCTCGTTACACTTACAGTCTAATACATGGCTTAGCCCTTAATCGTAGTCTTTTATCCTTCCCTAATTATCGGTCTTGTCTCCCAACCAGGCTATAAACTCCTTGCGTACAGGAATGGTCCTCTCCACCACCACTTTTAATACTTACTTTTTGGGACCATAGCGCCTGAAGTAGTGCAGTATACATAATAACTATCTATTAGGAACATTTGTTGATCTTTAACTTTACAATTCAGTAATCTGACTAGCAGACCTCTGTAGTTACTGATGCATGTTTTGTGTGCCCAAAAAGAAATCTCTAGGAATCCTTAAATTTACAAATTTTTCAAAGATGGTCACTTCAATTTGATGGTCTCTAAATAATCTGGCATTTGAGGTTTTCCCCTTCCCATTGGCTCTAGAAACTAAGCTCCCCAAAGCCTCTTTTTTCCTATTTTTCACTAAATGACAGCTGCAATGATTTCCAGAGTTCAAGTCAGTACACAAATCACACTACCATGGAAATTCACAGTTCAAATGTATTTGGTGAGCTCATTACACAATAAAACTTAAGGTCAGAGATTAAATTCTATTTCCCAGCAAACGAGAAAGGGTTTGACAATATGCAACCAAAGTCTGCTCAATACAATACTTACACATTGCAAATTTCGCTTCTGAGGTAGTCAAAACATTTTTATTTGTTTAACATTTGGTTATAAAAGCAACAAAATTCCTAATTCTATTTTTCCCTAAAAATTATACAGAGAAGCAGTGAATGCATTTTCTTTCTTAGTTTATATTAACTCACTTAGAACTCTTAAATATGAAATCCATCAACTTGCGCAGACTTTCTAATATTCTTAATACTGGCAATTTTTCCAATGTAATTCTTTACAGAGAGAAAAAAGGAAACCAGTTGCAGTCCTTTTTCTTTCTTTCCTTCTCTTTTCCATCCCTCCTCCCTTCCTTCATTCTCTTTCAGTAAATATTAGGTGCCTACTACGTGCCCCCATTGTACCCGGCATTGCACACACAATAGTGAACATATAGCATAGTTTAATCATGGTGACAGATATAAACCAGAGATTCTAAACTGGCAGCTTTCAGATCCGTTATGACCCACGGATGAATTTTGTTTGGCCCACACAATGTCTTTTTAAATTGAGTTATTTCTGTACATTTTAAAACCAGGACATTTCCCAGAAAAAGTCAGAGTTCTGGGTTATATGAAAAATTGGAAAATCCAATAGCACTGAGTCCCTTGCTCCCTCAAAAAGAACAACTGGCAGATCCAAGTGGGAACTGCCCTGGTTAGAGACATGGAGTTCTTCCCAGTCCTCACGCAGCCTCCTCACTCAGCACTGAGTGCAACTACTACATTACATGCACGGTTACCAATGGCAGCAGATGCTATAAAGGGAAAATACAGAGCTTTACGAGAGAATGTAAGAGGGAAACCCAATTTAGATCGTGGGTCAAGGATGACCTCCTTGAGGACATTTTTAACTGCTCAGGATCGACACTCACCACTTATGAAGTATTTATCTAAATAATAATAAGTACCATTTGTTGAGTCTATTGGCGCCAGGTACCTTATTTAATTCTCACAGAAACAATTCTGCACAATGCCTATTTTGCAGGTGAAACATCTAAGATAAAAATACTTGAGGTTTCAGAAGGTCATAACGGTCCAAGTATACAGGACTAGAAGTGGAAAACCTGAAGTTGGAACCAAATCCTAATTAATTCCGAACGATATGTTTATTCCAGTAGAAACAACTCAGCATACAAGAGACTTCATCAAAAACAAAACAACCCCCGATGAAGGTGACTTTATAGTAAAAAATCAGAAACCATCCCAGGAAATAAACCACTATGAGGACAAGTCAGCAGATAAAACAAAGGTGATCATTTATATCCAAGAACTGGTTTTAGTAAAATGCCTTAAAAGACAGTTTAAAATAAGAATGTTTAAGATGTTTGCGGAGATAGTGTAGGGGAAGAAAAATCTCTTCCTCTCCCCATAATAGGTTCTCTGGCTAGGGCCCTGTAAATTGGACCAACAAAAGACAGGTTAACAAGAGCAAAGCATAAAAATTTGTTAAGTTTCACATGACATGGGAACCTTCGTAAGGAGATGAAGATCTAAAGAAATGGTTAAACACGAGTATTTTTGTACTAGATCTGAAGAATGGAAAGTTGTGGGCGAACATAATAGGATGTGAGCTAAGGGTAGTAAGTAAACAGGGGGAAACCTCTCATGGTCCCTCTGTCTTTGCAGGTAAGGATGCGCCTTTCCTCTGGGTGTATGGAGGATACTTCTCACGTGAGGGTCTCATGACCTGCTTCAGGGGAGACAGGGGAGGTCGGAAAATTCTGCATTAGCCATGTCTCAAATTCCTTCGGCTTAAAATAGTCAGCATTTTGGGGCAGCGTATCTTAAACTCCGACACTGGGGATCAGTACAGAACGAGGGCATGGGACTATCTGACTTTTACAGCCCCTGTACTACTGTTATTGGATTCGATATGTAGCAGGCACGAATCTTAATGTACAGTCTCAAGCAAGTAAGAAATATAACTTTCTTTATTTCCTATACCTTAGCTTGATTTTCATTTTGAGTCCTTATTCCATTAATCTGACAGGCAATATTAACATTCCAGGATTTCCCATCCTCTTCCCTGTTAAGTCAAGATGGCAGGGAACTTTCTACCAAACCAGCAGAGAAACAAGTTATTCCTCAGATCACCAAATAGAGTGTTTTTTTAATCACTGCATTTGTGCAATAAATACTTGTTGATCTACTGATTCTGGAAAAATACATAATTATTTATAGAAAAGGTTTTTATATATAACCCATATTCTTAAAATAATTTGAATCACAAAAAGATCTATAATAAAGTTTTCATAAAGAAAGGAACTCGGGATCAAGGAAAAAAAAAGAAGACAATATGTTCCTAAGAACTGAGAGCAACATTTTGTTCTAAGGACCTAAGTAGCAAAGGCAAGGAGGAAATTTGGGAGTGTACAGTTTACATTATCAGAAAAGAAAAAATAAACTATTCTTTAATGGAAAGAATGTTTTTTCTTACTTATCAATTAAATCAAGTTTCTTGGAGACAATAATATTTAAATTATGAGAGTAGCAATTATGGTGAAAACAGCAGTTAAATGGAGATAAAAGAGATACTAAAGTTAAAACAATGAGATCGAGTTCTTCAAAGATTCACAAAAAGTAAAAAGAAAATCTGATATTTTGAGAGGTTTTTTCCCAAATAATTTTGAGAAGCATAGGAAAAATTTGTATATGGTAGTTTGGTCATTTTATTCCCACTTACAGCTATTATAAAAACTGGAGACTTTAAGACCAGATATACATTTAAGAATGAATAACACTGCCATTTAGTAAATTATTACTGCTATTAATCTAAGTCAATTGAAATTGTTTCTTAAAAGTCTTTTCTAACCTGAGTCAGATCAGAAACCATATGGAAGCATTAACAAAATTAAAAGGCAAATTTTGTCAGTAGGTGAAATCAAATCAAACAAGCAGTTTCCAAGTCTCTGAAATGAGTTACTGACCTAGTGTAAACCTAGTTCAAGAAGCAAATTACATGGGGGATTAATGGTTGAACCACAACTGGCACCATCAAGTCCTGCCATACTAATTCCTAAAGATGATGTAGAGTCTTTTGAAAAAAAAAGAAAGAATGAGAAATCAAGAACTGTGTTAAAAACTGCTCTCCCATGATCACCTTGTAAGAAAAAGAAAATGCCTATTTACTGAATGAAATATATCCAAGAACACCTGTCACTTCAATGACGAGGAAAGTGATGATAATAGTAATTAAATTATATTCATGTGAATTTCAGAGAAAGCCCATGGGGGGAAAAGAAACACACCATTAATCAACCTTAATCTTGTTTTAGCGTTACCCCCGCACTGGGTTTAAACACCAAGATCCCAGAGAACCAATCCATGGCTCAGGGCCATGGGATGGCTCAGGTGCATTGTTACCATGACGAACGAATGGCACCCTTCTGACCTGAAAGAGTTAATGACGCCCCTCCTCCCAAATGTATTACCGGGGAGATCACCGAGATATCATTTGGCTCTAGAAAGAAAAAAAAAATTTTCTTCCAAAAGTTTTTACTCATAAAACCCAGCAAAGACCCTCTTCTTTCTGTATCCAACTCCCACCCCTGCCTACCCTGAAAACCCTTTTCTGTAAACCAAATTTTCAAACTATAAGACTGGTTTTTCTCATGAGGCCAAGAAAAAAAAAAAAAGCCTCTGTGATTAATGCTCTAGCTAAAAGCATAGAATGTAAAATGGGAAGATTATTTATGGTTCTTCTCTTTAGGAGCTAATAGAGTCAGACGTTAGCCTAAAAGGTTGGAAATCCTACAGTGGGATTTTTTTTTTTCTCAACAGATAAAAGTGGCTTCTGGAAAGCAGCATAAATACTGTCTGCAGTAAGCCATAAGCACTAATAATTTTGCTGTAAGTGCTCAGTCAAAGGGAGATGAACATGTTAAATGTTATTAAAAAATGGACAGCATATTATCTTGAAAGCCACAGTGAAATACTAACCTAAGTGGCAAGCATCGCTTTCAGTGCCATGTTTTAAGATGGACGTCGGTAGGAGGGATTTACCAGGCCACTCTTCCATATAGCCAAATCACATTCAGTAGCTCAAAATGGGAATGGATTGGATTTTCAGTTTCTAGTTATATTTTCCCCACGGCTGTTAAATTTCTTTTTACCTAAACCATTCATTCTTCTTTGGTTAATTCTGTTTGAAAGATCTGCTTTGCTAATTATCCAACATAGGCAAGCGAGCATGAAACTTGATTTCACTACCTTTGACATTGCTACAATTTAATTTGGCAGAGAATGCTTTTATTATTTTTTAATAGGGTATTTCCAGTGAAAGGCCTTTTATATTTTTGTTCCCTTTTTAAAAATCAAGAACACCAAAAGTTTCCTCTTCTTTAGTGGTGTTCTTTTAATTTGAAAAAAAAAATGGATTTAATGAATCACTGGGAATAAACAAATAGTTATTTGGAAATAAAAAGGCATGAGATGAAATGCTATAAAAAAATATATTACCTCCTTACCATAAAAGAGATTTCCATAGAATGGTTAGATAAAGCAACTATTGCTTTCTGGTCTAATTCGGGAGGTGATTAAAACATTCTTAAGCACAGCGATAGAACTGCTACTGAGGGATTCCAGGGATGATTCTGGTCAAGGTGACCAATGAACCACAGCATCCTGGAGGGACAGACAGCTCCGGAGAAGTCCCACCTCCATGTGGGTGGAAATCGCCCGGACGAGGGCTGTGAGAGGACCACTCCAGATCACTCTGATTAAATATGTTCAGAGTGTTGCACAAACATTGTATTGACAAGAAAGCTAATCTTCAGGATTCGATTTCTTAACAGAAAAAAAAAAAGGGCCGAGATAAATAAGGCGTAGATAGATTGATAGATGTAGATCAGTCTGCTTCCAACAACAAACAGATTTCACCCTCAAGCTGCATAATTAAATATTGTTAAATGAAGGAACTATTTATAAAGTTGTTGTGTTGGTCTGCTAGGATTGCTGTTCAAATAGCATGGACTGAGTGGCTTAAACAACAGAATTTTATTGTCATTCAGTTCTGGGGACCAGAAGTCAAAAGTCAAGGCGTCAGCAGTTGATTTCTTCTGAGGACTGCAAGGGAAAGATGAGTTCCAGGCCTCTCTCCTTGACTTGGTGATGGTCCTCTTCTCCTCATACCTCCGCATCACCTTCTCTCTGTGCATCTCTCTCTGTGTCTCCCTTTTAGAAGGACACCAGCCATATTGGATTAGGGCCCACCCTAGCAACACTCCCCCCCCCCCGCCCCGCCCCCCCCCCCCACACCCAACCTCCTTAACTTGATTCCTTCTGTAAAGATCCTGTTTCCAAATAAGTTCACATTTTGAGATACTGGGGATTAGGACTTTGACATATGAATTTGGTGTGGAGAGGGTATAATTGGACCTGTAACAGCTGTAGACAGCATTTGAGGAAACCGGCAAAGCATGGAGCAGTATCCAAGGGCTAATCACAGCAGAGAGCTTTTCAGCCCTACGCGTGAAGAGGTGACCAGAACCCAGAGAGGAGGAGCTGTGTAGAGACAGCTGTCATACAGGAACCAGGGCTTTCAGTGAAACAATTCGGCCAACAAGCAGCAACCCAGCAGTGACGGCGCCAGAGAGCGGAAGGAGCAAGTGCCCCAGCCTCACTCACCTCCACCCTTCGATCTCCTCCTGCTGGTTCCCCTCATGGGCCAAACCAGCTGGGAGCCAGAGAGCGTGGCTGTGGCTCAGTGCCCACCAGCCCGCCTCCGGAGCACTCTGCGGGTGCAGAACGGAGGGAACCCATCTGGAGGGATAAGCGGAAGATACCCAGGATACTCTCTGTTAACGTTCAGAAAACCGAGCGGTGGATATGCAAGAGCTCCTTACTTTTATTATCTAAATATTTAAAGTAGTCCACAGGAAAAATTTTTTTACAGAAACGTACAGTATATTGTTGTGTGGGAAAATATATATATATAGTGTAATCACTACATATGTTTTAAAGGACATACTCAAAAATATAACATTTATCTCCTGGTGGGGGTTAGGAAGAATTTTTATTTCTATTTTTTTTTTAATTTTTATATATATTTTTCAATTAGAACTGACAATACTATGTAGTTTCAGGTGTATAACGCAGTGATTAGACACTGATATGACTTACAAAGTGATCACTGTGATGAATCCAGTACGCATTTGACACCATTTTTGTTTTCTTTTATTACTTTGGTGTTAAGAAGTTTTTCTACAGGGATGGAGACTACCAGGAAAATAATGCTGCCGGCAACTGTAACGGATGTAAGAAAAATGAGCAGCATCTCTTTGAGTAGGTGGAGGAAGACTCTGGAAAGAGGCTTAGGATAGAGTGGAGTTTGCTTATGATGGAAAAGATTCCAGAGATCAGAGCCCGACGGTTGGAAGATGAATGGTGGGGGAAAAGGGAACGTAGAACAATATGGAACTTAAACCAGAAGAGAAGATGATGCAAAGGGCTTGCATTTTGGGCGGTAGCCAAACATTCAGGGGGTTATGTATGAGGCACTGAGGAATTAACTACTTTCAGTGTGCTAAATGGAACTCTGAAGAAAGTTATTTTTAAACCCCAGGTGTCAGAAGCCTGACCACGCTAGCATTCAACGGTGTTTGCTTAGGGCTCTATCCAGGATGCGTGTGAAACTCTTACACGGCGCTTCAAGAAAAAAAGAAAAAGAAAGAGAAAAGAAAACCTCTTTCCCATGGAATGCCAGAACACTCAGCCTCCTGTAACGGGATGTGAACGTAACGGAGATCAAGTCTTTGGGGTCACCATCGTAAGATTTTCTATGTGACTTCTGCAATGTCATAGTAGGATCTCCTTTTTTATATTGCTGAGCAGATGTAAAGTTTTAATTTCAATGTAAAGGTTATAGCATAAATTCCATATGCTTTTGTAAGTTCTATGACATGGTAAATAAAGTAAAAAACCAGCATCTACACATATGCTATAAAAGTCTCCTATCAATTTTCATCAACAGACTAAGAGCTACATACCAAGCATGTGCAAACATGTAATATTAGAGCTTTCCAACTCAAAAAATACTAAGCTTTTTCTCAAACTAACAATGATCGTATTCCTCGGAGAGCTATGAATATGTAAAGTTTGAAGTTTTTATGTCCAACTGTTCTTAAAGTTAGTTGAGGGCAGAAAAAGGTCACTGGGATTTTTAAAAATCATTTTATACAAAAACAGCTGAACTGGTTTATTACTCTAATATCCTCCAGCTATGAAGTGGAAAGAAACTTGCCTCGCTCAAACCTGAACAGCATGACAACACTTCAGACAGAGAGCAAAGAATATTTTTATGCTGGAATGCGTTCTCTGACTTGATTATTAACTCATCTTTTAAAGCTGTTTTGCTCTGAAGAATGAGGCTTCGCATGAGAAATAAAACTGATTAAGAAAACAATACTTTCTGAAATTTGGGTTATACCAGGTGAGAGAGAAAACAGCAACTCAAAACATCATGACTGAATTACTACTTTTACTCTTCCTACCATTCTATGTGTATATGCGGAAGCTAGGAGTAAAATTTAAAGAACGAAGCTGAAAACCTATTTCTAAAACCTAGTTAAAGTTCAAACTATTCCCCCCCATCTTAAAGTTAATCCTTCATTCCGCACCAAAACATTTATCTTGCCTTTGAGTAGCGACTTCTTTCCGAAGGGCTCAAGCCTTCAGAAAGGTTTGGCTGTTCATTACCACTACATTCTCATAAACAAAAGGTCCGAAAAGTGGTATGTTTGTTCATTCTAACCATATGCAGATTTCCACTGGGTATAGGGGAAGTCTATATATTGATATATATAGCAGATCAATATATTATTGAACATTTGCGGGGAGACTTAGAATGACGGCTTTGGATTACTTGTCAGTAAATTTAAGGGGAACATTTAAAAAATGATTAAGATGGCATTTTATGTCATGCATATTAACCATATGAAAATTTTCCAAAAAAAAAAAATCACGTAAAACCTAAATATATATATTTTTAATTTGTCAACCATACTTTAATAAAACTTAAAATAAATTCAAGGGAGGGAAAGACCAGAAAAATATGAGACAGACATTCACATACATTGAAGGAATTTTGGTAGTGCCTTGAATAAATAATACAATTGCCTCAAGCTCTTTGCTTGTGGTGTGGCAGGAGTATATCTGTCATGCTCAGGGATACGGCAGACCTGAAATGGCCAGCCAGTCTAAGAAAAAAAATCAGGCCGCCTATAGATTTCATATCGATGAAGTGTGATTATGGTCACTTAAAGAGTAATTTTTAATTCTAAGAGTCGAGACATATCTATCATCCTAGGATTATTAAATTTTAAGAAAGGAAAGGACCGTTTTTACCAAGAAAGAATACTGATCTCAGGTGACAATAAAGGATTGGCCCCAAACCGCATATGCGTCTCTAATCTGTGGGTCTCAACCATCGAATTGACAAATGTGGATTTAGTGCTTAATATGTACCGGGCACTGTGAGTTGTTGGGACTGTGAAGATGACCAGGACACTTGGACCCTGCTCTCATGGGGGTGCATGTCAAGCAGGGTAACCGACCTCATTGGATGACCACAGCGTAGTGCAGAGAGATGAGGGCGAAATGCAAGCGTGCACTCACTGCCCTGACAGTTCAGAGAGATTATCTCTGTCTCGAGGGTTCTTTCTGAGAAAGAGTAGAAAGGAATTCATAAAAGAGGTTACCCTTTAACCAGATCTCTGTTCAATAAGTAAACCAGGAAGGAAAAAGAGGTGTCAAACAGTAGGAGGTTCAGGGTGGCCGCTGCACTCCACGGTGAGGGCAGCTGGGCGTGAGCGGGAGGAAAGAATGGAGAAAACGTGCAGCTGGGAGGGGAGGCAGGATTCCAGAGGACATCGTGCTAAATCACTCAGATGTTATTGTGGAAGGCACAAAGGCAAGACGCTCAAGCTGGGGATGTGAGTTGTATTTTAGAAAGATAACTCTCACTCACTGTGGGCTGGAGGGTGGAATGTAAAGGAAGAAACTAGACCCTGGGAGGCCCATCACAAAGCTATGGCAGCGATCAAGTCGCTACTGTTATTTTCCTTCTCCAGCTGAGGCCTTGGAGGTTATGGTTTTTCATCCACTGTGAAATGGAGACATCAAACTATGACAACTGCTGTTGCTGTTCGATCCTGACCAGTCCTTGGCTTCTCTTGACACGTATCCAACCACCCCATCCTCATGGAGGATAGAATCTCTCTTTCACTTCCCCTCAAATACATCAAAATCTTCTCTCTCCATCCTGGACTTTCCTGGAGCGCATGCAACAATCTACAAATGGGAACAGAGAGTACGTGGGTTTGCATCTGAAGGGACTAGATCTGGAAGGCATCTGTGGCACGTGGAGCCATAGCAAAAATCAAGTCACCCTGGGAAACGTACAAAGCAAGAAGGAAAGAAGATTAAAAGGTATACAGAGGATATGAAACCAGCAAAAGAAACTCACGAAGACCATGCCAAGATATCAACGCCTTCCTGATATGACCCACAAGGGTAGCCATAGGTGTGAAAGGTCCCAAAGCCATACCGAACAGACAGGTTATTTGTATGTAACCCAAAATCCAGCTGCCTGGCTAACCCCAAGTCTTGATCATCCAGGGTCAATCTGTTCTTCAAAATTAAAATTAACCTGTGCAAGTGCAAATTAGTGCAACTTATCTAGAGGGTAATATGATAATAGCTATTAAAATATTTGACCTAGGAATTCCAGTCTTAAGGATTTATCCTATCATTAGCGCATTTGCAAAATTGTTTAAGTATAAAGATATTTATGTATAAGCAAAATATTAGAAAATCTAAGCTTCCTTTAAAAGGGGTTAGTTAAGGAAGTCAAGGTACTTCTAACAATGAAATACTATGCAGACAAATTAAAAAAAAAAAAAAACAGAAAACACCTTCTTTCCAGCAGTGGCGACCTCCCGCGAGAACATGCCCCTCTCTAAGGCCCTCCTTCACCCCTCAAGAAGAGGAGAAGAGACAATACAAAAAGAAGCACCTGGCGCAGAGCCCCAGTTCCTACCTCACGGTTGTGAAATGCCCAGATGCATAAAATCACCACCGTCGTTAGCCATGCACAAACGGTAGTTTTTGCGTGTTGGCTGCACCACTGTCCTCTGTCAGCCTACAGCAGGAAAAGCAAGCTTACAGAAGGATGCTCCTTCAGAAGGAAGCACCAGTAAAAGCACCCTGAATCAAGATGAGTGAGGAGCCATCCCATAAACACAGTTTGAATTTAAAAAAAAAAACCAAAAACTCTTCACGTGGTGATATGAAAGGATATACTCAAAATTTATCATTAAGTGAATAAAAGTTATGCAGGAGATAAGGTAAAGTATGCTACTATTTATGTGAGGAAAAAATAATGTATAAATGTGCATGTTTATAAAAATGCTTGAGATATCTCTTGAAGGACGCTCAAGAGATTAGTAATAATGAAGGCCTGAACAACTGGGAAAGCGAGGGGAGAAGCATGTTTATTTTCCCCTTACACCTTTTTTTAACTTTCTGAAATTTTATATGTGAATATAATACCTGTTGAAAAGATCAAGTTAGCTTTAAAAATAGGTAATTATATTGGAATGTTTTAAAAGCAAGGAAACATTTACAAATGCAATGGAGAAAAATGTTTTTTGTTAAGATGGCTCCCTGTCCCATATAATACACAGGAAGAATCTGGTGTCCCTCCCAGTATCTCCAAGGATTCTTGCAGAGAAGCGGGACAAACTTCTCTCCTAGTCACCTCCTATTCCCTTATTTCGCTGGCTTCTTAGGCTCGTCCCTAAGTCTTGCCTCTTACATATGCTGCACATCACTGTCACCACCAGCAGCAGCAGTCGCTGGCTCTAATTCAGCCTGTTTTGTTTTGTTTTTTCCTTCCAAGCCCTCCTGTCCTGGTCTTAGAGCTCTTTGCAAAACCCTCTTTAATAGTAACATAAATGCAGAAGCCTTTTCTCCCCGCAGTTTGTGCACAATCAGAACCTTGGATGTATGAGCCCCAGCGACCCCCACGATGGCATTTGGTGAAACAGCCATTGCGGCGGTACCAGTGGTCAGCGCCAGCCACCACGGCACCTAAATCTTTGAAACTACATAAGACTTCCATCAGTATCCTTCCACTGCCCTTCGCTGCCCTTTCCCAGAGGTCTGCCAGTATTGAGCATTTCTGAGGTGTGGCCAAGGCACAAGTGATGAAAGTCCTCCACTCGTGTCCTAACCCAATACCCACAGTTTCTGGCAGAAAATGGCCCCTTCCAGGGGCTCTGCTGCTTGTCCTGTCACTTGCCCTACAGGAAGGGCCCCGTCTGTAAGGGATCCTCTCCTAGCAAATGTAGCAGGATAAGAACATTGGATCAATCAAACCACACCTGCCAAACACCTCCTGTCCCCTTTCAGGAACTCTGTGGCCAGAGATTTACATGCTAATTTCTAAGATCCTCTCTCACTTGTTATTTCTGGAATTTCTTGGTCTTGATCACCCTAGGAAGCTCACAGGATGCTGCATACATAATGTTCCCTTCTACCTAAAACCTCCCTTCTTGAATTATAGCTTCAAGAACCATTTCAAGGAGTTTCAATAAGTTCCCTGACTTTGAAGTTTTGTTTAAAAAACAAAAAATCCCATGCGGGTGAATGTCTTAGCGACGGCTGGTTAAGTGCGGCAGTCCTAGCGAGATGTCTCCTGGCTTGGTTCTCGAGCGTGACTAAACCCCGCACACAGCCAGGCACTGCACTGGAGTTCAAGACTGCTCTAGGCACGATACTAAAAGGATAACCCCCTGGTGAGTCACCTGAATGTCTGCGGGTCCTCCAGCCTGCAGAGTTTACTCCACACCGCAGGGTTTAAATTCCAATGACGTAAATGCCACCCTCTGTGTGGTAAGACACCTAGGATCCCACCTCCACTATCTCTGGTCTTAAGAAAAACATATTTCTGCTCGTTTCTTGTTTCAAGGTCCTACTTCCGCTGAATTATTAGCCCCTCTTACATGTCATCCTGTGCAGCTTTTTCCTCCTGAAAATGTTTTCAAATCATCCCACCCTTTGACTACTCCCTCTTATTCTTAGCCTTCAAACTTACTAATTTTAGGTTCCCTATAGCTATTTTTGACCTCATGGCAATCTTTAATCACAGGCATCACTGCCCTCAGGGTCTCACTTCCCTCCTTATTCATCTTAGATTCTGTGACCCAGCATCACTCCCCTGAAAACACCCTTAACCCCTTTGCCCTCGTCTTTCTTCTTCGCCTTTGCCTGGAAAACCCCGATCTGGCTAGACCCCAGTGGACGTATCTCACGACCGCACGCGAGCACCTTCCACGATTGCAGAAAGTCACGCGGCCGTGCTGATGGTTGTCACATTAAATTTCTGACCACAAATCCCACGTAGGGAATTAACACGCTGCCAGACAACCCTACTCTACATCCTAGAGAATTTCCCTGCACATTCTTGAAAAGACTGCTTCGGACCTTCTGTCCTGTGCTCGCCTCCAGGTCCCTCGTTCCCCTCCCCGTCTGCTGATAACTTTACGTCAAAGTTGTAACCATATAAGAATGTTCACAAACTACTTCATGTATATTTTAGGATAGAGAAAATAAATAATTTTATCATCGTTCAGTATCAAGATTTTCCATGTAAAAATAAAAGAGATAAGAGCATAAACATAAAATCAAAGAAGTAAATCAACATCCCGAACTTGTTAAATTTCAATTGGAAATAGTGATATGAATTTAATTTTTAAATCTGTCTATCAAAGTATAGAAGAAAATGCCATCCCAAAATATGCCAATTTGGTATAAGCATTATTTTGAGCTGAAAACAATTGAGAAAAAGCAAACAGTAAAAGCTCTCTACCTTCACCTTAAAGCAGGACATAAATTTATAAATATGTAGCTCTTTTCCTCTCTACCAGGAAGGATGAGTAATCCTGGAGACAACTTTAGACACATATCAATGGAAGATCACCACCTTATAGCTGCATAACAAATTGTACTATTTTTTTTTATACTGATATTGGTTAACAAAATCCAGTAAGTTTCAAATGTACAATTCTACAGTAAGTCATATTTATACTGCATTGTAGGTTCACCGCCTATAGTTAGATTGCTTTATGTCACCACATATTTGACCCCCTTTACCCCATCTACCTCCCCCGCCTTCCCCCCACCCTCTGTTAACCTCTAGTTTATTGTCCATGTTCCTGAATCTCCATTTGTTTGTCATGTTTGTTTGGAAATTTTAGGTTTATATTCCACATATAAATGATATCATGTGGTTTTCAACTTTTTCCGTCTGGCTTATTTCACTTCCCATGATTATCTTGAGGTCCATTCATGTTGTCGCAAATGGCAGTATTTCATCTCTTCTTATGGCTGAGTAATATTCCATTGTATATACGTATCGTCTATTGTAGGACTCTCGGGTTGCTTCCATGTCCTGGCCACTGTGAATAATGCTGCTATAAACATCGATGTGCAAATATCTCTTCGAGCATATGTTTTCAAGTCTTTGGGGTAAATGCCCAGTAAAGGGATTGCTGGATCATATGATAGATCAACTGTTAGTTTCTTGAGGCACCTCCATACTCTTTTCCATAGTGGCTGTACCAATTAGTAGTCCCATCAGCAGTGAGAGTATGAGGGTTCCTTTTCTCCACATCCTCTCCAATACTTGTTATTACTTGTCCTGTTGATAACAGCTATTCTAACAGGTGCGAGATGGTATCTCATTGTGGTTTTGATTTGCATCTCCCTAATGGCTAATGATGTTGAGCATCTCTTCATATATTTGTTAGCCATTTGTATGCCTTCTTGGGAGGTGTCTGTTCAGGTCTTCTGCCCATTTTTTAATTGCATTGTTTGTTTTTTTGTTGTTATTAAGCTGCATAAATTCTTTGTATATTTTGGATACTAGGCCCTTATCGGAGGTGTTGCTTGAAAATATATTTCCCCATTCAGATGGTTGTCTCTTTACCTTGTTGATGGTTTCTTTTGCTGTGCATAAGCTTTAGTTTGATATAGTCCCGTTCATTTATTTTTGCTTTTAACAAATTGTACTCTTGTTTACCATGGTTTTCCTGGTAACCTCCCATAATTATTCTCCACCCCACACACCTTTCTTTCTTTTGTCTTTAGCTGAAGATGGTATTTAAGCTGGAATTCTAAGCCACCTCTGAGAATTATTCATTGTTTCTTAGGTACCTCTCATGCTTATATGAGATATCCATGTTAATAAACATCTGTTTGTTTTTCTCTTGCTAATCTGTCTTTTACTACAGGAGGCTCAGCCAAGAACTCGAAGAGTAGAGGGAATATTATTTTCCCTCCCCTACACTGCCTATCTATCTATCTATCAATCATCTCTTAGCTCTAACCATTCAAAGACTTAGAAGCAATCTTAAACCAGTGGCAAAGTGCATGTCTAGTGCCCAGATTTCGTGTTCTAAATACCATTCCTCACCGAATGGAAGCAAGGCTTCTTGGAGAAATAGCCAACTCCAAGTCTGAGGTGGAGAATACATGGCGAGGTGGGGATAAATGCTACCACATGCTGTGTGCCTCATAAGGTAGAATTCAAGATCTTTCCTAGGGGGAAAAAAGGAATTTTCCTATGTAAAGAAGCCAACAGCATACATGCAGTTTATTTATGTCAATTATACCTCACTAAAGTTGTTCTTCGTTTTAGTTAGGAGGCAGAAACGGTCCAACTGAACAGTTCTTAAAGTGTGGCCTGAAAGAACCCCCATATCCTCTCATGTGATCAGCAAGGCAAAAACTTTCATAAAATGACTAAGATGTTATTTGCATTTTCCCACTAATTACGTTTGCACTGAAGGTATAAAAGCAACAACGGGGGAAAATGCGGACCACTTAGCCCAAATCAAGGAAGTGACATAAAATTAGTCATTGTATTTTTATATTACCATACACTCACAGTAACACACACACACACACACACACACACACACACACACACAGAGGATAGATTAATAGATGGTGGATAAAAATATAGTCACTTTTACTTAAAATCGTTAATTATATTAAATCTCAACCCTAATTACACATCTTTTTCCTAGCCTATGTGACAAATGGAAATCAAGCATCCCTGCTACATGCCCAAGGAGGACGTTGCCCCAGGGGAGAGCACTCGTGTGATTGCCTGAGTTCTGCGCTGAACTAGCAGCTTTTCATAGAGCACCATTTTTACTTGAAAGAACTGACAGACATACTATTATTATTTTGACTTGGGTATTTGGCACATTTTCTCAAACATAAATTAAGTGAGCCTGTCACTTCAAGGAAAACAACTGACAGTGCTGGTTGCCAGTGATGAAATTTGAGCTTTTAAGAGGAAATTAGAATTTTGAAAAACTTGTATCTGCCACTGTGAGTTGAAAGGCTTCCCAATACTTAGGGGTTTTCTGATGAGATCAAAGGTGATAATAACAAATGTGATTCTTTTAATATCGTTTAATGAGATATGTCAACATTCAGCAGATCTGCACAGTTTGGTAGGCCAGTATTTTCCACGTGATCAATGCCCAACGGGACAAAGTTATGTATGGGTAAAAGATCCACGAAAGTGAAAAATAAGTCAACAGATTTGATATGATTGCAACTTAATTTTTTAAAACTACCACTTGTCAAGTATCGGTGTGTTATCAAAGTATAATATCTATGATTGTCTAAAAAAGGCCACTAAAATGCTCCTCCATTTTCCAACTATTTCAACCAGAACAAAATACTGCAACAGATTGAATACAGAAGCAAATATGAGAATCTGGTTTCTCCTGTCTCCTAGAAGGCCAGACAGTAACAACATTTGCAAAAACGTAAAACAACATCACTCTTCTCACTAAATCCTTTTTATTTTGGAAAATATAGCTACTTTTATAAAATATATTTTATGTGCATTTATAGGGTTTATTATTATGAATTGATGAATATAATTTTTTAATTTCTCTATTTTAATTTTTAATATAGTAAATGTAGATAAATAGAACATCCAAAATAGAAGTTTGATAAATTTAGAATACAGTGGTGTCCTGAGACCAAAAAGTTTGAAGACTGCTGATTTAACTGAACAAAGTCCCTTTAGAGTGCATCTGTTTTTTGTTCAGGAAAAATCCATGAGTGCCCTTTATTAGTTATGTAAATATATATTGAACAGGCACCTGCTGCTCTGGGAGAAAGGGTCAGAGGACCTTTCTGTGACCTGACAAAGTCTGTCTCTCAAAAATTAGAACACAGAGGTGGTCACTGCATGTAGAATTGCACGGGCACCAAGAAGCGTCCGAGCAGGAAAGCGATCAAACCCCGACCCCTCCCCTGTGAGATTTAATGTCCTTCAACCAAAAGGAGGCTTTTAAACGGGTAGGAACAAAGAATGCAAAGGCTCCAGAGAGGAACTGGCCACTGTGGAGAATTCTGCACAGGTGACCAGGTCCCGTATCAGAGCCTAGAAGGCCACAGAGGAGGAGTAACTCCTACAGCGTACAAAACCGAGGATGGCGAACCCCTCTGGGTCCAGCTGCTGACCCGGGGGTTTGGGCTTGGGGATAATAACTGAACGTGAATGTGCACTAAAAGAGCTGCTCCGTGGGAGCCCACACGTGGGCTCTGCAGAGAACGGGACTGGCAGGCGCATGGTTCCTGCCATGCGGACCAGGCCTGGGCTGAACCACCCTTGTGCAGTGACCCCTGCCCCCAGCAGTATCTGAGGCCTGAACCAGAGCCCAGCGAAGAACTGCTTCAGTTCTCTCGTTCTTTCTCTGCCTGATGTTTGAGAGCAGAACTTATCCCTTTGGACTCAATAAGCCTCTATTATTCTTGGATGATTGGTTTCAAAAGAGAGATTCTGGACTTCATGCAAATGTGAGACTTCAGTTGACTAAGAGAAAGGATAAAAATCGGTGTCTGCATTAGCACAGCAAGCTGGCAAACCAGTTACAGTTGTGCCGGATGCTGCACTAGGCAGCCAGGAACAAGATACAATCGCTGGCCTCACAGAGCTTACGGCTGCCAGAAACACAAAGGCAGGCGTTTATGGGATACACAGAGAAGTTCTATATTAGGAATAAGTACGAAGTTCCGCGGAACCAGGTAAAAGAGTACTCCACCAAGTCTCAAAAGGGAGGTAGGAATAAAATCCCAAACTGCATTAATAAGAACACCTATTGCTACGTGGTAAAAGGAACAGTTCCTAAAAGTCAGAGATACTTAACACCTCAGGCCTGGCAGTGACACACATAACTTTCATTTACGTTCCTTTGCCCAGGACTTGCATCTGTAGATGCAAGATCAACAGGTCTTGTAGGTTTCCTGGGCTGCAGGAAGGAAATGGAAGGATTCTGTAAACATACGGCATTGTTTCTGCACACAGAAGCCATTTCTAAGTTGAAGGATGAAGGGGGCGAATGAAGAAGGTGAGAGGGGAGAGGGGGAGCGTTTGGGATAGAGGGCACTGCACATTAAAACTCCAGAGGCGATAGACCTTGTGGTGATGTGGCCGTGATGAAAAACCTCAAGGGAAGTTGTGATAAGTTGTGAGATTAAAAAGGCGTAAGCAGGGTCTTAGCACAAAGAGTCCGAAACTTTGATTCAGGGTTGTTGCAATGGGTATGAAGAAGAGAAGATGGATTTTATAAAGAATTGGAGTAGTGATTGAGCATATTCGATGACTGTTTGGATAAGGGTGGAGAGATAAGGGGTGAGAAAGAGGACAAGGATGGTGCCATTCACCGAGACAGACTTAAAAAAACAGAGCTATTTTAAGGGGAAATACGATATGCTTGTGGAACAGCCAAGGGAAGCCAGAAGGCATTTGAAACGCTGGGCCTAAAGACAGATCTTAATTGGAGATGAAAGATGTGATAGTCATCAATATAGAGGGTGCTTGAAACTATAACTGTGGATTATCCAGGGAGAGTGTGAAGAATCAGAAGAGAAGCAGTGATGTGCTATTAAGTGTCTAACAACCAGCTCTCCGGCAAAAGATGCCCTGGTTTGTAGCATTTGCTAATGTCTGTGGTGTAAATATTCCCACTGTGGTCAATTTCAACCTACCAACTGTCATCACTGAATGGAGTTGTAAAGAGATGCGGCCGCCAGCCAGCTCCAGCGCACCACTGAATAGAGGGGCGCCTTGCAGTCAGCCCTACCACGAGTATTCAAAGGATGGAGAGAACAAAAGAAATCTCAAAAGAAGAGACCATCCTAGGAACCACAGGAAAGAGGAATGTGAAGGAGGAAATAGTTGACAATTCACACTCACCGCCTCACCCCCCAAAATATCAAATATCATAAAAACTGAACAGTGTCCATTAGATTTATCGTCGAGGAGGTCATTAGTAGCCTTGATAAGATTAGTTTTAATGGAGATAGATGACAGTGGGCCTAGAGGTTAATGCGAAATCAAGTGTTGGGAACCACAACTGTAGGTAATTCTTGGACATCAAGATTAGTCAGGCTAGATTCTATTTTCCAACAGAAAATAGACTTGGACCAATCGTTCAAGACAATAATGGCATTCTGCCTTCCTCTCTTCCATTCCACGCCCCACACGCACATAAACACTTAGCTTTCTGTAGTTCTACGCTTCTCACAATGGGCCTCAAGTAAAGTGGTACCATTTCCCCAGGAGGCATGGAGAAATTGTATGCGGTGTACGCTGAATTGTGCTCTTGTCCACTTAGTGGACTTCAGTGGTGAAAGACTGCTATGGCAGCCTGGAAGGGTGATTCATGTCAGACGGCAAGTCCTCGGAACAACGTCATTTCATTTAACATCATTTTATTATAACTTCCATGAGATGCCACAGGAATTTGACTCTTGTTTATATCAATTAGCTTATGGTAAAACTGGTCATGTTATGTGTCCTTTTGCTTAAAGTAGCAGAACCTGTCAACTGTGTTAAGCGAGGACTTACTGTGTAGCAGTAAAACGATGGGCAATACTGTCACCTGTGGTAACTGGGAAGATAGAAAACGTACCTAATGAATTTTTGGATCTGGCTACAGTTATTCCCAAGCAGAACATTGAAGGTACCAGCTGGTTAATCCTAGCTGTGTGTGATAAAGTACTGTAAGGGTGAGGGGCAGCACAAAAGAAGGAACTATAATTTTCAAGTCTGGAAAGTCTGGTACTTGCTTCTGTTGGAAAACAAAACTGTTTCGCATCTCCAGCTGATGCAGGCAGCCAAAAATTTTCAGAATAAGAAATTGCCTCGGGGTAAAGATCAAATCAAGGGTTTGGCTATCAGACCCTTTGCTAAGACTTCAGAAACATTAAAGGTAGAAGTCACTCTCAGTTAGTCAAAACGGCTTTCAGGAATCCTGAAGCCATGGTCCCCAAGAGGCCTAATCCCAAAATAGCTATGAATAAATCTAAAGGGTAGTTCTGTATCAGAAAGAACTGTGGACGTGATTTTTATCTAGTTAAGTAGATTGTAAATCCGATGCTCAGAAAGCCCACAGTTTTTTAAGGGACTTATATCAGCTCCGACTAAAAAGAGACTGAGATTGTCCAAATTACGAGTAGACCTCTTGGCCCCCAAGTTTCTATGTGTAGGAAGCAGGTTGAGGAAACTACTCAGCTACAAACACGGGCCTTTTTTTTTTTTTTCTTTTTAATGGAAAATAGGACATCTCGGAAAGTAGAGTGAAGATCCCAGAGGGTGGAACTAAGAGTATCAAAGAGCAATGGACTAGGAAGCCACTCCACAGAGTAGAGCCAAGCCCTAGTCGAGGAACATTCCCTGTCCCCAGAGCGGGGGATCTGGCTACCCATGCCCAGTTGGATTTCAGAATTACCATGAGCAAAAGATTGCTATGTACACAGTTGGATAAGTAAAATGTGGCACATACATAGAATGCAATATCATTGAAACGTCCGACACATGCTTCAACATGGATGAACCTCGAAGACATTATGCTAAGTGAAATAAGCTAGTCACGAAAGCACAAATATGATTCCTCTCAATTAGAGTAGCCAAACATACAGAGACAGCAGAATGGTGGATGGCAGAGGCTGCCGAGAAGGGAGGAATAGGAAGTTATTGTGAAATGTGTACAGAGTTTTAGTTTTGCAAAATGAAAAAAGTTCCGAAGACCAATGGTAGTGGTGGTTGTACAATTGTGTGAATGTTTTTATGCCACTGAACTGTAGGCTTAAAAATGGTTACAACAGTAAATTTCTTGTAATGTACATCTCATGGTAATTTTTAAAAGAAAAAGAATAGCCACACCCGAAGAGTCTTAGCCACATTCAGATCTGGCGCAGATGAAAAGATAGTGAACTTCAAGACTGACACAAGAATCAGCGTGAGAGTTGTGAGGGTCTTGGCATGAGAATGAGCATATTTCACATGGGGGAGGAACAGGAATCATTTTCAGCCAGAGCATGGCTTTTGACAAACTGCAAAAAAATGGCCACGAATTTTTCTCATTGCTGTATGTTCCTTTGCTACATGACTTTGCAGCCCCCTGCCCATCAAGAGTTGGACTCCACTTGTCTACCTTCTGAATCTGAGTTTGGCCATATGACTTACTTTGGCAACCAGGACATTAGCACAGATAACGAAAGCCGAGGCTCGAAAAATGGGGCTTGCTGGCTCCTGCTCCTGGGAATGCTGCAACCACCTTATAAAGAAACCCAAGTTAGCCTCCTAGAAGAAGAGAGACCTATGGCAAGAGACCCCGTGTTAGCTGAGGCTCCAGACATGAGGAAGGCCATTCTAGACTATGCAACCTCAGTTAATCTGGTACAGAGTGGAAGCCAACAGCCCAACCCAGGGAAGCAGGAGAAGCAATATTTTTATTTTATTTTAAGCCACTGAGTTTGGGATGATTTGTTACTCGGCAAAAGCTAACTGATACAGGATCATTTTAGATTTTCAAGATGACTGGAAAAGTCTATTGACATTTAGTTGGTAGGAACCAGATTTGTTAAATGTCCAGCAATGTACACAACCGGTCCTGCACAATGAAGAATTATCCCATCCAATTACCAATAGTGTCCCTGCTGAAGAACACCAGGACCATGCCTGAGCTTGCCACGCCAATTGGAAGATAGAAGAGTTAAAGGAATTTAATATTTATTGAGTGCCTATCTGTACCACACATTTTACACGCATTACTTCATTGATTCTACATGACAGCCTTCCATGACTAGCCCCACTTAACAGGTAAGAAAATTGAGACAGAGAGGTAACTTGGTTGTTTCATGTTACATAACTAATCAGTAGCAGCAACAGGACTTGCCCCCACATGTGTCAAATGTCAGCTCAAAGAAGCCTTCACCGATCGCCGGAAGGTGGGCTCCGCACCCACCACCATCACTCTTTATTAGGTTACCCTTTTATTTTTTTCATAGCACGTATCTCTATTTGGAATCGGTGTCTTTGTTTACTTGTCATATGCCCCCAACCAGAAAGTAAATCCCCTAGAGCAGAGATGTGTGGAGCTTTATTCACCACTGCAGCTCCAATGCCTAGAACAGTGCCGGACATTTAAAACAAACAAACAAACAAACAAAAGCTGAGCAAATTATTATATGAATGAAGTGAATGAATGGCTTTCAATTAATTTCAGATGCCTAGGCCTTGTGCAGGCTGCTTTCTCTCAGCTTCTGTTGGTGTTGATCTCAGATGTCTTCTCTCCACTGGCTCTGATTCACGTGGCCCAGCCTGAGATCTCTGACATGACTAAAGAAACTTCAGAAATCACCTAATACAATCACTTCATTTTCAAAGTAGGAAAAATGAAGTTCATTGACATCTCTCCAGTGATATCCCTCCTCAAACCGCTTGTTGGTCTCGACACTTCTTTTGCCTTCCTGAGCCTGTTTATTCATCTTTCAGATGTAGATAATAACCACCCTGCCTGTTTCACTGAGTTGCTGTGTGGATATAAAATCATGTGACTTCCTTATATCTCACCAGCCTCAGGGGTGAAAATTAAATATCACGATAACAACCAGAGATAGTAAACTCGGGCCTATGTTGGCTTCGTATATGCTAGCTTGGGCTCTTAAAAAAACCCCGAGCTCTTTAATTCAATCACAATTCAGACACTTGCTGTATCAACAAATTCCCTCTCAACCTTATATGATTATAACGATTGCAGATAACAAGACAAGCATGGTTATCCACTGCTATGTGACAAATCACCTCTAAGCTTAGTGGCTTCAAACAATGGTTTATTGTTTTATTGTTTTTCATGATTCTTTTGGCTGTGTGGTTCTTCTGCTGCTTTTTTGCCTGGGCTCATTCATGTAGCAACATTCAGCCATGGGTATGCTGGGGGCTGGGCTCAGCAGGAATGGCCGAGACAGCTGGGCCCCTGTCCCCTCATGATCTTTCATCCCAGGCTTCTTCATGACATGGCATTCCAGGAGGACAAAAGTGGAAGCTGCAAAGCTTCTCGAGGCCTAAATTCCAGAACTTAGACAACATCACTCCACCATATCTACTAGTCAAAGTACGTCACAAGGCCAGCCCCTGGTCCCTGGGGTAGAGAATAGATTCTACTTCTCCGTGAGAGCAGCAAAGTCGCAGTGCGAAGGGGCTGCGCATTCTGGAATGGGATGAATTCGTGGTCGTTAAAACAACTGTTGTGATTCCACTTTGTATTATTTTCTTAGCTCACACCCATGTAAGTCTTGTTAATGCTATAATTCTGATTTTTAAAGCACAAAGGGAAGCAGTATTCAAATACACAAAGTTACTCTCAAATAACTTCATTATAAGATTTTTTTTTATAAAGTCGACTCTCAAGCAGCCTCTTTCTAAGATGGTTATAAAAATCAATAGATGTTGATCCTTCCCCCTCCACCTATACACACACCGGGGTGGTTCTCTCTCACCGGCGGCCATTCAATTTCTAGTTCTTTTTAATGCAGAAACTTTCCTTCCACTTTCTAGTTAGCTATGGCAATACTTTCATCAGTAGTGTAGCTTGGCAGTTACCTAAGTTTCCTACTTATTTTGGCCAACTGCCACCCAGATTATTAAGTTCCCTGAGACAAGCTGTCAAAGGCAACACTTCTGGAACTGCCTATTGCATTTTTTTTCCACACTTGTTGGGAATAGCAAGGCTCCCACAGGGAAAAGCAGTCTCCTCTGAATCTCGAAGGAAAAGAAGGAAAAAAAAAAAAAAAACTGAAAAGAGCTGAATTCTGACAAGCAGCTTCTGGTAAAGTCTATAGAACTACTTTTTTAATAGCTGGGTGGGCATTAACTTTTTAATGGGGCTTTTTGTGTTGCTCAATGATTTTTGGAGCCAACAGATATCTTGTAAGAACTAAAAACAAAACAAAACACCTAAATTTATTTGGAAAAATATGTCTTGATTTTTTTTCTTAATCAGCAGAAGAAATGCAAACTGCCTTCTTTCTCTACTTTTAACTAATGACTTAAGAACTTGGACAGGCTCACTTCGAGCCCCAAATTACAAAAATTGTGGAAGACAGCATTCATTTTTACATGATTTGAAAATCTGCCATTGTAGACAAAAGATGTTAAAAATCTGATAGCATGGATCCAGAGTAAGAAAATAATTAACTACAGTAAGTAAGCTTTCTGAGTTGTCCATAAATACTCCTATATTTGAATTACTATTCATGTCAAAACATTACTTCTGAGATTTTATGATCACTAAATTTGGCACTATTGACTTAGCTAATAACATTTGTTCACAAGTAAAACAAAATACATAGAAGGAGAAATTTATGCCAAATAATGTTATCAAATTTTCTGCTCAAAAGGAAAATAGAAAACAGATTTATTTTAATTTTTCTATTGAATCTCATATTTTACTTCATGTTATTGATTTTTTAATTCTTATAACATGCAATTAATTATTTAATGAAAGCTATTAAATATTTTCATGTAAGAACATGCTAGGGTTCCAATCAATTTTATTTAATTTATGAATGAATGATCACGTTCATGTACATAAATCCACATACGTATTATGACTTGAATTTGAAACTCTCCTAAATTTAATAAATTATGAACTTTTGCATGACATGAACATTTTTCCCATTCCTCTTAATATATTGGATATAATTGTTCATAAAGTAGTTGATTCTTTTGTGTGTGTGCCTGTTGTTTAAATTTTTATTTATAGAGTCAGACACTAACTTTTAAGCTTTTGGATATATCTGTCTGATATATCACTTCTTCCAAGGGTTTCCCCCAGAGCACTATAAATTTGCAATGAGAAGGAAGTGGGGACCAGTAAGTAAGAAAATTTTCCAGGAATAAATCCTTGCTAAAGATTGCGCACGATTGAATATTTTGCATTTTAAGTTATTCTTATTACGTTATCTTCAAAGGGTCAGGCATTACGCTTTCACTCACCCTGATCACCTTAATTAGACTTGTTTCAGATTTATGAGGACTATAAAATTAGGAAACTTTCATTAAAAAAAAATTAAACCCCCCCTGGATGGTTTCCCAAGCACATCCAGCATTACTTAAGACTTTATTATTTCAGCTAGTTGGATACATTTTATCTACAGCTCTAGGCGGGTCTGTAAGAGTTCTGTGACTGAGGCCTAATGGAACCAATTTTCACTCTGGCAGAACAAATTCAAGTTCTAATACTAACTTGAATTCCAGTTTCCTTGGGATGCCAAGAATCAGATCCTTTAGGAAGAAAATGTATCAGAGCATCTGCCTATTAAGCGATATTCCATTTATTTCATCTAAATAGCTAGCAGGAACAACTGACTAAAGTCAACTCTAAAATAGAAACAAAAAAAATTTTAATGACTTAATTTGCTTTATTCCTTTTTTAGCCTTCTTTCCTTCTTCCCCTTCTTGGCCTCACTTTTCTACAAACTTCCCCTGTCTCATCTGAGGACCACAGACCTTTTTTAAACAGGACCAAATGTTTCAGTGCATTCACCCACCTACACTAACAATCATATTACATTCACAGTCCATTGACCATCACTCATATTTTTATTACCCTGCATCTGATGAACATTGATGCACTTGGGTGTCTGTCCTCCTCTGCACTGAGAGGAAAAATAATAATTTAGATAGAATTCTAAAAGTTAGCATGTTTTGTGAATAGCTTCATTGTTCCTTGTGTCCATTCATCACATCTTGACTGTTATTGAAATTTTTCCTTATTTTCCAACATTATTAAACTCAGTCATTATTAAAGCCATCTCAAAAAGAGGCCTCTGCAACTTCTAAGATACTGTCAGCAACGTCATTTTCAATACTTCAAATTCTATTGTATTTTCAAGCTTCTGAAACAAAACATAATATTCTTGTGTGTTGCCTAAGATGGAATGTTCATACAGACAACGATGTGATAGGAAAGATGATGTCGATCTAATGATTTTGGTGTTGCCCCTAGATAACTGGGCTCCTCTTAGAAAACCAGCAATGGTTTTCTTATTATCAGAAATGCACATTAAAGTGCATGTTCTAGAGTCCTACATGTCATACATTTGAGAGAGGGGGAGAAAAAAAAAACCACTGGAAAAACAACAACAGTCATATTTGTGTTCATCTAGTTTCATAAATATACATTGGGCACTTTTCTAATAATAACTACATATTATTCTACAAGACCCCTTAAGGGATTTTTGTATTGTTTTAGTTTTGTTTTTTATAAAAATCAGATTTAATTAAAGCTTCATGAAAAGACCAAAAACACAAATTATTCCACAGCTCCTAATTTTCCAACCCCTCCTTCAGTAGGAATTACTTAAGTAATTTGAACCAGATAGTTTAAATTGTTGGAGGTAAAGCTCAGTGAATAAGCCTTTCTATATGGAATGAATACACTGTTTTAGTCATTTTCAATTAATGTGAAATCGTTTTGCCAAAATATGACTGCAAATGGGAAGCCAACATTCTCAACACTTGGAACAACTATAGTGTGTTTGTACTATTTGTTGATATTGACATAAAAATACTGTTTAAAAGGTTCATTTATGCTATTTTCCATTTAATCACAAAGAAATAAATTCAAAGCAAAGGTAATCATTTTACTGGTTTACCAAAGATGAAGCACACACACCCAGTACAGAACAAAAGTAGGTCCTCGACAGTGTTCCCAACTTCAGTGGAAACTTAAAACATGGGCGTGGATTTATAGATCATACATTACCAAGTGATTAGGGGAACGTCTGCACATGACGTATATTCTTTGTGTGTGTTCTGTGTGGGAAAGAAAGAAAGCCAGAAAGAGGGGCAGAGGGAACCACAACCCTATAATGAGTGTTATCTCTCTTAGATTTATTAATGGGGAGTGGAGAAAAAGATAACTCAGGACTTTTCTCTCTAGTGACAATACAATACTAGGGGAAAAAAAAAAAGCAGCCATCATATAGAATTTACTGCAGAATCTCGTCTTATAAATAGCCTAGAGGGAATACAATTCTTGTTACATGTGCATATATGTACAGATGCAAACACACGTTTTTCTCTTCCGAAATTTTGATTTTAAATCAAAATGAGTTGAGCTTCAATCAGGAGCTAGGTGAGAAAGAATCTTCTAAAAACTTTGCTCAACTCACCAAGTGCTTTAAAAGTGAACTAATGAGCAGTATCTCTCAATTATGTAAACATGCTCCAAGAAGGACTGCCTCTCTGTATTTTGATTTTAAAAAACAGTGTTCCGGCCTTTAAAGAACAAAGAAGGAAAGCCCTCTCCATCTTTTCTTCCCTCCTTCCCTCTCTACGATTTGACCACTCTTTTTTTTCTAGTTGTTCTTTTTAAAGATGTCTCCTTTCTTTTGACTTCCTCTTTCTACCTCCACAACCACCAGTTTATCTAAAAATGATTTTCCACGTAGGACCCTTAACACATCATCGCGGGAATGGGACACCCGCTATCCTGGGACTGGCCCACCTGACCCAGGCGGTCCCCACCCCCTCTTTACACCCGCTCCTCTGCTCTCCTCTCAGGGGTGGGGATGTCCCCTGAGGGGCTGGCTACCCACAGGCAGGGCGCTCGGTAAGTTGAGAGTTCGCTCTGGCGCCGCGCAGTGCCTCTACCAACTTCTGCTTTTCCCCCAGGGAAAACTGTGACTCCAAGCGCGTCTGCAAGCGCTTCTTCTGGTCACCTCTCTCTGAGCTCCGGGATTGGCGGCCCAAACTCCTTCTCTTCCCGCCTGGGCTTCGGAGGAACCTGGATCTCGTACCAGTGCAATGAGCTCCGAGCCCTCAATGGCCAAGCGCCCACAACTGCCCTTCAGAGAAAGCCCCATCGCGAGACAGCCCAGGACAGAGCTTGCAAGGAGCGTGTGGCCTCGCCGTGACCCATGGAGAAGCAGGACGCGCGGGTGCAGACCAGTGCCCGGAGAAGTCCCTGGAAGGGCGTGGGGAGAGGGACGCAGGCTGCCCTAGGCGCGAGGGCGCCAGCCCAGGCCCCAAAGCGAGCGAACGTGAGCACGGATCGGTTTCCCTCTAAAGAGCGGGCTTTTTGTTGAGAAGGAAAAACATCGGGAAAGAGAGTCAGCTCGCACGTTTGTTTTGGTTTTTCGTCTGTTTGCTTCCCAATTAAAAGTGGCCGCCTAGGCGACAGCTCTGCGGTTTTCACAGTGTAAAACGGATTAGAGAGAAAACTCCAGTCCCTCTCGACTTTCGCTTGCGGTTTGCAACCCCCGGGGCGGGCGTGACCCTGCGGCACCTGCCGGGGCGAGCTTCCCCCGCGGCGGCGGGGCCCGGCCGGGGAAAGCCAAGGCCGCGCTCGCGGAAGGCAGGTTCCCACGGCGCCCGCAAACTTCCCGCGGGGGCCGCAGCCCGCCGCCCCTCCCCCGCTCCCGGGCCCGGGCCAGAGCTCTCCGCGGCTCCGAGTCCTGGGTGTGCGGGAGTCCCGCGGCAGCCCCAGCAGGTGGGGGAAGGAGGCTCTCCAGGACGCAGAACGGGGACGAGGAAAGGAAAGGAATTGACTGCGGATGGCACCCGGACCAGAGTCGCCTTGTTCGTGTCCCGCTCCGGGCTCTTAGTTTTCCCCCCTCTTAGTTTTCGAGTTCGCTGAGGACACTTACATCCAAGAAACGATGAGTTCATATGCACATTTAGTATTAAAAAAGAAAAAAAAAAGGAAAGAAAGAAAAACAGCTCTTCCATCCTCTCCACGTTCCCTGCTTTCACCAAATAAACAAAGCATCCCGGCGAGAATGGACTGGAGCCGGGGGACGCCCAAGATGCGCACGAAGGGGTTTCCTCCGGGCCAGCCGTTCCTCCCCGGCCTCTTGCACCAGCACCTGCCCACGAGTTTGCGGGGCGTGGGCGCCGAATGCGATCCCCGGACCAGCCAGTCTCGTTCTGAACACTTGCACCCGAAACACCCATGGATAGGTCAGCCCTCGGTTACCCTTTCACCGCTGCCCTCCTACCTTTAAGAAACGAAATAAAAGTTTGCTTTGAGATTAAAGAAATGCCTTTCTGGTCTTTCAGACCTGGCGCGTGACTTACACACATCCTTTTATACCTTTTACACCAGCAGGGAATTATCAATTGTGATTGTCGAAATCGATACCGGGGCATCCGCGGACAAGGTCCTGCAGGTAGTGAGGCCAAGGGATCAAGGAAATAGCAGTAGGTCCAGCAGACTCCGACCGCTCTGGATGGTCAGGCCCGCTCCGGGAGGGACACTTGCCGCGGTGGATCCGATGTTGCGGAGCTCGCGGGTGGGATCCCGGCTGGTTCCACCTTAAGAGCCGGCGCGACGCGACGGCTGCGGGGGCGCCCGGCACCTGCAGGAGGCGCTGCTGCCCCGCGGTTCCGCCCGCGCCCCCGCGCTCCGCCGCCTCGCCGCTCGCTGGCCCCGGTCCCCGGCGGGGGTGGGGACGCTGGGGGAGGAAGGGAGCGAGTGAAGCCTTTAGGTAAGGAACCCGAGCCCTCCTGGATTTTGAAGTTGCCTCACTGAGGCGTTGGCTGGAGCTTTCCGTCCTTCGGCCGCGAGAGGAAATGTGGGGAGGCGCCTCCCTGCCCCCACCGCCTGCCTTCCTGCCTCCCGCCACTCCGCTCCCCGACCCCAGCCGTGCTTCCCAGACCCTTTGTTCTCGAGGTTGGGAGCTGCAGGGTGGGGGTTCCCCGGTGAAGAGGTCCCCGTGCACCACTCGACAGGGAAGGGACTCTCGCCTCACCCCCCAGCCCCAGCCTTCCCCCGGACGAGTCCCGCTGGCCCCACGGCCCCTTCCTCCGCGTCCAGATGCTGCCTTTCCGACCGGGACTCCGCCAGCCCCGAGCTCGCGCGGCCAGGCCTCGACCGTGTCTCCCCGCCTCCCTTCCCACTTCTCCGCCACCTCCGAGGTCTCTGGAAACAGGGTGGGAGAGGCAGACGCGAGGGGGAGGAGAAACCACGTCGCCTTCGCGGCGCGGAGACTCCCTGGGGACGCTTTTAGGCCTGGACCCCCGCGACCCGCCGCGGAGGAAGGGGTTCCCCCGCGCCGCCGCAAGGCCGTGGGCCCGCGCACGCACGCACACACGCGCGCGCGCACACAGACAGACAGACACAGACACACACACACACACACACACACACACACACACACACACACACACCCCGCATCGCTGTGCAGCGCTGGGGCTCACAACCCCGCCCCCCCCCCACGGCCGGGCCGCGAGCCCCCCAGCTGGAGAGAAGGGGACACCGGGGTTCGCGCCCTGGGGAGGCGAGTTGCAAACCAACGCCCTCTTCCCCCCAGCCGCCCTCTCGGGCGCCCCCAGCTTCGCCTCTGCGTCGCGCGCAACCTGAGGGCTCCGGCGATTGTATCTTGAGTACAGTTACCACTGCGCTCAGCTTAATTTCTCACTCGGGCGAAGGCAGCGCGGCGTGAAGCGAGGGGACGGGGATGCGGGGGGAGGGGAGAAGCTGGGACCCGAAAGTGAGCGGAGAGGTAGGAGGACGTTGCGGGGTGGCCGAACCGTGAGGGCCTCCTGGAGTCCCCGGTCGGAGTTAACGAGGCAAGACGGTCCGGCAGGCCCACGCCCCGGCCCGGGAGATCGCAGCCCAGGCCGAGCCCTCCAGGTCCTCAGCTCGGTGGAGGCGCCTGCGCCCAGTGCCATCCACGCACTCTGCACGCTCGCGACCAGGAAGGGGGTGTCCCCAACCCCCCGGAGCATTGGAGGCGGCACGGGGTCATCAACTCGAGGCTTCCTGGAGTCCCCTGCGGCCTTTCCGCGTGACCCTGGACCTCACTGGCTCGTCGAGAGCCGCGCCAGCAGTTCTCTCTGCAGCGGGTTCCCCAGGACACACCCCGTCCCCACCCCGGAGAGCTGGCGGCCAGCTCGGGATGCCAGGCGGCCAGGCGGGCGCCCTGCCAAATTCCGCGTTCCTCTCCAGGAGACGGGCAGTTGCGTCCCAGGCTCGGGAAAGCCCGCAGTTTGGGCTCGGGACTCGCTCGCAAAGCCCCCCAAGGCGCCAGGGACGCCTCTGCAGGTCGAATTCCTGCTCTGTATCACTTCAATTTTAATTAATCTTTTAAAACACCGCTGTCACGTCGCTTGCAGAAAATTAATCAAAGCTGAATCCTTGTTGCATAGCAAAAATTTCGATCCGAGTCCTTTAAAAAGGACTTGACTTTGCAAAGTCACGTCTTTTACAGTTCTCTCATTCCCCCTTTAGCAAGGGAAATATCGCAAAAGTCAAGACATGTTTATTTGGTTCTGTCTATCTTCAAAATGAAACTTTGCTTATTTCTAATCTTTATTTTCTGTCTTTGAACAAAAAAATAACGAGATAAATTGCCTACCTCTGTAAATTCAAAATATAATTACTTTGAATGATCTTTGTTTAAGAGCCCAGATAAACTAAGATAATCTTAATTTTAATGTGACACGACCCCTATTTTTCCTCGTGAATAATGAGAATAAAGCAGTCATTAATTAATACCAAGATATCTCCATAGAAGATGGTATCTGGTCTCGCTGAGACGCTGAAACATCAGTTGTATTAGTAATTGATACTGTATAATTGAACATGGAGATAGTCGTCTATTTTTAACCTCAAAGCTCAGAGTTTATTTGGTGATTACCAAGCTCCTAATAATTAATTTTGTTCCTTCTTGCTGCATAAATAATACTTATGCTTCCCAGTTCCCACACAACACAGAGGCTTCTCATTAAAAGCTCTCCCTCAAAATATAAGATTGTGAAACTATATTGCGCATCAACCCTTTCTAATCCATTTTTATAACGCGTTTGCTCTATTTTTATATCTTTTTGTTTAATTCCCTTTTGCTGCAATTGACCTACTAAAAAGCAGGAGACTTTAACTATAATACCTTTTACCACCTTTGTCTTTCTGTGTTCTATTGGTTCAATTTATAATACTTAAGATTTCCAGTCTTTCTGGTTTCTAAGATTTGAGGATAAATTCCATTGAAGAATCAAACATTTTTGTATAGTGAAGTTGCCACAGATTAGACTCCCACCTAACACAGCCCGCATTATCTCACACGTTTCTGTGGTTAAAAATAGACTTTGCTCAAACACATTCCGTTTTTCCAACATGAATTGAAGATCAGCTCTCAACAATTTCCTGGGTTAAATTTACATATTAACCCAACTTTTGATATATTTTTTAAAAAATCCCATCCCAAGAAATAGAGAAGTCTTCCAAATGAAAAGGAAAATTTAGACTCCCCCTTAAAGTATCTATTTCTTAGTATCAATGTGCTAATGACCCTCACTTTTTATCCAGTGGAGGAGGATTACATTTTTCTCATACATGGAAAGAAGCTCACTATGTATTTCTCCAGCATCTCCCCAAATAAGTATAAACTATTTATACCACCTAAGTATTCTTAATACCTACTCTACCAAACACACTTTACTTCATCGTCAGTGCTATTCCTAAAGCGATTAAAAGTATATTGGTTTTCCGCTCTTACTTCCCCCTCAGAACAATTAAAATTTTGGGTCGATATATGATGCAATAATTCTCTCAGATTTTATATTTTCCCACTCTAATTTAGACCGAAATGGGATTAAAATAGGATCTAGAGTTCTAATCTTGGTTGATATTTTGGTGTATTCACCGTAATGAGTCCTATTCCCTGGGGTCATGAAGCTCCCAAATGTCAATCAAGCAAACTGATTCAGAAATGCCATTGTTCCACTGCCACGTCACTCGCCTTCCTCTCATTTTATTTAACAATACCGGAGTTCTCTGATCAGTCATTCGGAATATGAGGCATTATCTGGGGAAAATTCACAAAGTGTCTTGATCTTTCTTTGGGAGATACTGTTAAGGGGTCTCCGCAAAGCAGAAACTACTTGTTTGTAGCTCTGTCTTTGGACCGCACTACAGATGGAAAGAACCAATGAATACCGCCTGAAAGAAAATCATACCATAAATCCGTCAAAAATTAATTCGTCCAGTTGAATGTTACATTTCTATTTTCGTGTTGGAAGCACCCTGACTTGTCACCGGAGGAGAAGTATGGCCGGGTCTGGGTCCAGTTGACATGCCCCCACTTTCAACCCCGTCTGTTTTACCCCATTTAATAATACTAATGTGTTTAGTCTACACTAGTTAACCAAGAATTTATTGGGGGGGCGAGGAAGAGCCAACCTTT
Organism: Rousettus aegyptiacus; assembly: GCF_014176215.1. NCBI lineage: Eukaryota > Metazoa > Chordata > Mammalia > Chiroptera > Pteropodidae > Rousettus > Rousettus aegyptiacus. The sequence goes on along the minus strand of NW_023416285.1, from coordinate 86,509,953 downwards.
GCCCCCGGAGCGCTATCCAGCCCACTCAGACACGTCCGGGAGCCTCCGCAACTCGCATTTCCCATCCGCAGCCCTGGGCCTCGGTCCCAGCTCGGGCACAATTCCCAAAGCCAAAGGCGTTGAGTGTGGCACTCGCTCGGAGCAGCCCAAATTAATAATCAACTTTCCTCGCAGAGGCTTCGAGCCTCCCTCCCGAGTTCCCTGAAGGCGCCCTGTGCGCAGCCCGGCTCCTGCGAGGACTTCCACTTAGGGAGGCAGGCGTGCGGGGAGGTTCCCTGGGAAAAGCTGTCGCGTGCGTCTTTCACCTAGAGGGCTATGGCGAAGGAGGCAAACCCCATCCTCCCGCTCCGAGCTCTCACATCGAGATTCACCTCAAATTGCGACAGCCGCTCGGGCCGGCGGTGCTGGACGCGCATTCTTGCACAAACGCTCGCGTTCGCAGAGCCCCTCGCCAAGCGCACCAGCCTCGCGCCCCGCGCGGTCTCCGCGCACACTTAGAGCCGAGGTGACAAGGGAAGGCGGCGGAGGTGGGGACAGGGGGTGGAGCCGCTCTCTGGTGGGACACGATCAATCACTTTAAAGGGTTCAAAAGTTCCAACCTCCCCTTCGGAGGTGAGAGAACAGGCTTCTTTCTGCGGCCCGCGGGTTCCCAGAAGCCGCGCGACAACCGGAGATGTCGGCGGTCCATCGCAGGAGCCAGTTCCCCGGGACACCCTCGACCACCCGCGCAATCAGGCGGGGTTGAAGAGGCTGGCAGGGGGCAGTTTGGCTCAGCCGAAGACCCCGCTGTCCCTCAGCACAAACGTGCTTCTCGCCCGGACGAGCCCGGGCGCGCGCTTTTCCCTTTCTCAGCAAGCGGGACAGGCCTGTCCGCCGAGGCTGGCAGAGCCGGCGGCCTGGCGGCGCGGGGCCTCGCGGAAACCCGAGCTCCCTGCGACTTGCCCTGCAAGAAGGGGCGGGGGTGAGCGCCAACAAGCTTCCCTGGAGGCGGGTCGAGAGAATTCCTAAGAAAACCCCTTTGGAAAACACCAAACCCTTCCAAAAGATGTGACTCTGCCCCTCCCCCCGTCCTGCGGCCTTCCAACTTGTCAGTACCCTCCGCACCAGCCGGCCTGGCCCCTCACCTGCGACCTTGCCAGAGCCTAGCCACCTCTCTTTTCCCCCACCCCCGCTTTTAAGCTCCATCTCCTCCCTGACCTTTCCGAGGCCTCGGCCAGGGTGCTGCAGAGGAAATGAAATTGTTCTGGAGATTACAGTGGGGCTTTTGGCCAGGAGAAGTCCCCCCTCCCTTTTCTCGTGCTTCCACGTTAAGTGCAAACTTGTATTTCCCTTCATGAGAATAGACACATTTTCTCGCTTATTTGCAATTTTGCAAAGTTCTACACAGAGATCAGTGAACCTTAAGCCCCCTGTTTCAGGCTCACATTGTGGAGGTTTGTCAGGGTCCCTGGGCAGTGAGCGGAATGACAGGTGAATCCAGCAGCCCCAGGGGAAGCCAGACCTAACCACCCCCAGACTTACAATAGGGCAGAGGCCCAAAGGCTCTTAAGCAGCTTCAAGCAACAGGTACCCTACCCCCCTACAGCAGAGCAGGCTTTCAGGATCCCAGCGCTGAGGCCCTGGACACAGACTCTGTTCCTCAGTGACCCGGGACAGAGTCCCCACCTGTACCGGTTCCCCATTCCTCTTCTCCGAATTACCCCCCAGTCACACAAGAGCAGGAATCTCTGCACTCTGAGCCACCTGTCCAGATGCAGCTAGGCCTCATTTCAGCTTCAGCAGGCCCTCACGGTGTAAGGTTATTCATGCTTTTGACCTGCTTGCTCTTCCAGACATGATTTAGAAGAAGAGGAGGAAGATGGAGGAGGAAGAGAAAGAAGGCCAAGGGGAGAACTTAGCAAAACAGAGCGATTCCTTTCTTACCCAGATTGCCCCCTAGCTCAGTCTTTCCCACACTCAAGAAGAGAGATAACTGGTTTCAATAACTGTATCTTCCCAAAGTAACTTTGTTTGAGTAATATTTTGCTCCGTGACCTGAATGGACCCAACCTACCTCTCTCCCCAGTCTGAAGAGAAGAAGGAGTCATGTAGCTTTAGGAAGATAAACAACTTTGTGGGGCGGAATGGCACCCCTGTAGCCGGTCACCATTCCACAGAGAGCCTGGGAGTTTCCAGCTGCGGGAGCCTAACTCCTCGGTTGGACAGCCAGCCTCACCCTTCACCCAGCCCTCCAGCCCTGGCCACCCCAAATTAGGTTCAATGGAAATGAGAACATTTAAGGTTCCTTCTCCTGCCTTGACTATTCCCTGGTAAGGAGATCTTAGTACAGAAATGTAGCTAGTTCCTGGGACCATGCCCAAGTGGGAGCTGGTCATCATAAGTGGTAGCTAGGGTGGAAGAAGCCTGAAGGACTGATGGCGGAGAGGGGAGGGAGGCACGGGAGTGTTTGCTTTCGCCCAGCTCTGGATTCCAGTGTACTCAGCCCTCAGCCCTTCCAGGCCAGCTTCACTCACTCAGCTGCCCAAGTGAAACAGACATCAGCCTCTGGGTTTATCAGAAGGAGCGACGGAGGCGGGGTGAGGGCTGCCTTTCCAACCCCAGGCTAGCATATAAGGAAGGCTATAACGGGTAGGGAAAGATCTGGCAGAGGGAAAGAGAGGCCCAAGCAGCAGCCACAACCCCTCATCACTCTGAGGGACTCATCCTCATTAAAGAAATCCTTTGTATGATGCTGCATGTCTTTCCCAGATTTGTGGCGACCACACTGAAGGAGGAGGCAGCAGGCAGCTGCGGTGGCTGCCACTGCTGCATGCAGGCATCCAGCAGTGTGTCCCTAGCAGCAGACTTGGTGTCCCCAGTGTGAAGAACCCAGGCCTGGCCCATTAGGCTGTGACTGAAAACAATCCCCTTGCCCCAAGCAGCCTCCGCCGTGACCGTCCCAAATCCCTAAACAGATTCCTGGACTGAGAGAAACAGAATTCATAGCATGAATGTTATCTAAGAGCTGGATTCCGTAGAAAAAGGGAACAGAAAATCCCACCCAATTCTGAAATCACTAATGAAATCACGGGTGGTAGTGGGTATTTGTGCCTGTATAAATGATGGTTTCCTACTTTTAGCCCCAGAATGACATTTCGAAAATTTCTCCCCTGCATAGCACCAAAGGCTGTCCTTACAGTTCTGCTATTGTGAATCAACCTTCTGTAAACCATATTGTGCATTTTCCCCTGGATTTTAATGAAAGAAGAACTGTGCAAAACCAACTGCTTTGTCCCGGAGCTGAAACAAAGACTAGTACACAGGAAAGGAGCAGCCCTTCCAAAATGTACTCTTCTCTGATTTGGGAGGAGAGCGCCTAGAGTGACCAGCCCATAATCGTGGTTGATATTTAATCCTCCTTAGTACAAAGGCCCATCGTTTCAGTCAGCAAAAGCACCACTGAGATATGACTAACCTTCAGAGTTATATCCCAAACTGGGAGTCAGGGCTCTGACTTGGATAGTCTAGGCCTCTTCTATCTAACCTGAACGGAAAGGATCTGAAGAAAATCACATTTTTTCCCCTCGCAACAAAGCATTCCTAATCACTTCAGCTTGTTGGTGAATTTTTATTCCCGTGTCCACTTGGGGTATTGAAATCGATCGCTGCAATATTTAATATATTACACTCCCGGGGTCATTGCTCTCCTAAGACTGAATTCTCTCCCTCATGCCCTCGACTCAGCCGGGTTTCTACCCTCCCACCCCCATCTGTCCAGGCCCGCTGTTTTTCTGTCCGCATAACGCCTTTAATTCTCAGCCCAGCCGCGCAACTTCACGTTTATTTTGTTTTCTGGTATGGAAAATACTGAAAGCTCTGGGCAGCACTGCACTTAAAAGGGAAAATGAGGAGCTCAGTAGATTGGAGAAAATTAACCTGCCACAAACAACCTCATTAAAGAGCTGCCTACCAAGAGTTAAGAATTAATAGCAAAATGGATGGGAAAAAAAAAAAAAAAACCCTTGAGTGAAGAGACCTTAAAACCGCTTTCCCTGAAAGGTGCATAATTTACAAGCCCAACCTAACATTCAGTTTTATTTCCCTTTCCTAGTGACCTGTCCCATAACCTTGTAATCCACTGTGGGGGCGTTTTCTTTTGGTCCCTTTCTTCTTTTTATACATCCATAGGTTTGCAAGTCCAAATACTTTGTGATATTTTTTTGGTTCAAAAATGCACTTAAATTGTTTGGGGTCTTTTAATTTAGAAAGACACTTTAAGAGACTCCTGGAATACCCTTTGGGAATTGTTAGATGATTTGAAGAGTGCCCTTAAAAGAACTGTGTTTGGATAGGAGGGGGTGTGGAGGAATCATGCAGCAAGAAGCCTGAAAAACCAGAGTGAGGACATTTTGTAGATTTAGTGTTCTGATGGTGCTGTGGTTTATTTTGCACGTGAAGTTAAAATTTAAGTAAAGCCCATGTATATAAGCTGTAAGTTGCTTTTCTAATGTTTTATTGGGCATTGTATTCTATATTGGCATTTTATATGCATAATCTCATTTCAATGCAGAGCTGCATACTAAATCCTGAGGCAAGCAGATGAGAATGCGGTATGGATATTACACTCAATTTCATTGGCTTCAATGAGACTTTGCACATCGCTATTTCCATTGTAATGGCTTATCTTTGGCTAGAATTTTACACATTGACATGCTATTCCTTTGGCCAGGATCCTGAATGAAGAAACCGTATCAATGGAACAGCCATAATCATACCATTCACATTACAGCAGGTAACTGGGATCAATGGTCCTAACAGTATTTATAAAAGATTCCCTGCTTTTCTTTTTATTAATAATCATTTTTGCACTTTTTTTTTCCTTGAAGGAGGGCACATTTAAAGTCAGCCTGGAAGTATACACAAAATATTGGTTCAAAACAGGAAGACATAGGAAATTCACAATAGGGATATTTCCGATTCATTTAGAAGTCCTTCCATTGTGTCGGAATATGATAGCTAAGCCCACATGTTATGTAGGATCGTATCCTATTCAGATAAACCAGCTAGAGATTGATACAAAGGACAAGATTTTAGAAGCCCTGCAACCTCTCTAAGTCTACAAAACAAGTTATATTCCCCCCTCATTTCAATTATACAAAACAAATTCTATTTTCCCACTATTTAATAGTAATGTTAAATTACAAGCCACAAACTGAGATGTATAAGATAACATGAAATGTTGATGTTTTCGGTAAAGTAGATGTTCTGCAGTCAGTTTTTCTAAAGAAGATGGCAGGAGCGCATAATCAATTTCCTGGTTTACTTTTAAATTTACATACATAAAGATGCAAAAAGATGCTTTGGAAAGTACAAAGATTAAAATATTTTTATTTTCTTAAAATTATATGAGCAGTAAAACAACTGAAAATTTCAAATGTTAGCCAGGCTCCTCTACTTAATATTTTTCCTTATTTAGGAGGGGAAAAAAATGCTCCCTCTCTTTTTAAATTTAGATAAGAAATACTCTAGTAGTAGCGATGTACACCCTTTTAATTCTCAATCATATATGCTTAAGATTGTTTTTTTTTTTAAGTCTTTATTATTAACAGAAAGAAATCAACATTGGCTTTCTGAAGACCAATTTGCCACATGATGTATAACACTTGGAACAAAACTGAAAGCATCTCTTTGCATTTGCATCTGGCAATGTACTCCATGTTAGAGCCATAGCCATGTGTTTATGGAGTTGAGCTCTCCTGGTCTTGAGACATGCTGTTTTTTATAGCCTAACCGGAATAGCTCAGCACATGCAGGACAAGAGGCTGGGAAGACCTGGCCCCTCACCCCTGCAAAGGAAGCTCAGGGTCACTGCAGGCTGCCACACCAGCTCTATCAGCATTGGTTTAAGTACAGATCTTACCTTCTTTCTACCCCTGGAGAAAAGTATTGCTAACTACTGGTATTGCCCCTTCACCTGGGTGCAAGAGTTAGGGAGGAGGAGAGGAAGAGAAAAAGATGAAAAGGTGAGAGAGGAGAAAAAAGAGAAGATAAAAGTAAAAGGGGAAAAGGGTAAATAAATGTGGTCATGGCAATTCCTACTCTACCATGCAGGTTTTACTTCGAATGGATATAATAATTAGACATCCGAAAGCTTAACCATCCACCAGTCTGCATATTTGAATCCAATGTAAAGAAAGAAAACTAATCTCCCACATTTGCACCACTGACAATCAGGGTATTCATTTGAGAGGGAGGGAAAAGAGAGAGGGAAAGAGTCATGAGGAAGAAAGAATGGAAAATGTGCCTTTATTTCTGGGACATCCAAGAATCTACATCCTTTCTAGTCATTCAGAGACTGAAACCTTCGCCTACTGACCAAGTGGTAGCCTTGAGATCTCTCACAGATTTGTGTCATTCCTAACTTGCACAGGAAACAGGGAGGGCTGCCGCCTAGGCATAGTGCAGGTCTCCCTTCCGCACTGTTTTTTCCTCTCTACTGCTCATCACTTATCACAAGGATTGTGTGGTTCCTGGAGCTCACTTAAACTGATCTTAAAGAGGGCAAGCACTAACAATGGAAACTATATTCCAGCCTTTGAGTGTCCTACATGTGTGTGTCCAATAGCCCAGTCTCCAGGAGAACTGAGTTTGTCTGTCCGTCTGTCTGTCTGTCTGTCTGTCTGTCTGTCTGTCTGTTTCGATGGCTTGGGGGAGAGGGCAGGCAGTCACCCATACATTTTCCCTTCTGTTTTCCTCCCTTCCTTTTGAGCATCCTGGCTGGGGAGGGCCTTTGCAGACCTGTGAGCGGTTGACTCTCAGCTAGACTAGTGATATTTTAGGGTCTAAGTCTGTTGATTGCTAAGCCTTCTCCATCCAAACGAGTCAAACACAAATATATGATGACATGGATTAGATGAATGTTACTGGGTAAGATGGATCTTACTGGAGAGTGTCTAGGCCGCCTGCCACTCTCTCCACCTCTTTCTGTCTTGCTCTAGTCCTCTCCACTGAAGGAAGTTCCAGGCAGCAGGAGCTAAGGAATCAGGGATACCCTAGCATCCTAGGTACTTGTCCTGTTTCTCCAGTAGATGTTCTTTAGAGAACACATGGACACACAGGTATCTGAGGGCAGCAAGCTCTCTTAATGCTCTTTTGAAATTCCTCTTCCTTCACCTCTCTAGCCTTAACCTCCCTTGCAAGAGGACAACCACTGCCCTCCCCCCACTTAGGCACCAGACTGCCCTGCAGCCTAGGCCCCTGCCACAAAATAGAGAGCTGGCTGTGCTGCGACCCACACAGCCAGGCTCTGGGCAAAGTCGTGGGAATCACGTAGTGGCCCAAGGGAGATCTGCTTCCTGACCGGTAAAATGTATATTGAACTGGGCAACCGTTTTCTGAGCACCCACTATGGCAATTTTGGGTGCTGCTGTTAGGTCCTACAAAGAAAAAGAGGAATGGCAGCAAGCAAGCCGAATGTGAGAGGGACACTAACTACATGGAAGCTGTTAACAGGGGTTTGACTCCACGCGTTTTGGGGTCGCGTTTTTGCAAACAAACCAGTCCGATCTTTATGGAAAACCCAATACACACGATGAAAAACTACCGTGTTTTGAGAAGCAGGAACGATGGAACCACGGTTACTGCGGGCGAATACGTCAATCAGCCAGGAAAGGGCTTTGGGAGCCCAAGGCTTAAATTTGGTGAATTCGTGCAATTTGGAGCATTTCGACTTAATATTGATCCCTAAACTCAATTTTGAAAACAGCCTCCATCGCAGAAGTGTGGTTTGCGTTATCCCAGTATTTGCACGCATCGATTGGGCTAAAATAAAATGCATCATACTCTCTGCAAAGAAGGAAGAGGCAGGGACAGCCACAAGAGGAATAGCAGAAGGTGCACGGTTAATATGGGTTGTACGCGAATCCGCGAAACAAGTGCTTTAAACCCAGAGGGATCGCACGTAATAGCTAATTTGGTGAGAGAGCGAGAGTGCGCATGCAGAGGGCCGTCTTAGGAGGGAGGGCAGATAGCTGAATATAGGTTTTTCTAAGTGGAATTAACATTTCCTTGTGATTTGCATTTGCTAAGGTCCAAACCCTTACGTACAGTCCACCTACCCCAGGTTTTTTTCCCCCATGTGGGCTCGCAGGAAATTCTCTTTCCTCTAGCTGCTCTGCTACAGCTCAGAGGCTGCGGAGAGGCTGCTGCTGCTTTTCCCCCGGACCCACCGGGTCTTAAGTCCTGGAGAGGCCGCGGGGCCGAGCCCAGGGAGGCGCTCTCAGCCCGTCCTCTCCAGGCCTGCAGGACCCAGCGGGTCTTCGCCTCAAAGTTAATCTAATGAACCCAGCGCCTGCCTGGGTCTGCCCGTACCCTTCCCGGGTCCCAACTGGCTGGAAAGAGACCTGGAGGAGATGGGAAAAGGAGATGGAAATGCCTTATCTTAGACTAAAGAAGAAATCCTTTTCTACACACACACACACACACACACACACACACACACACACACACACACACGCCCTTCCTCTTATTTCTCCTGTCTTCTGAGTCCATTTCAGGTTTCTAATGGAGAGAGAGAGCGCGAGCGCTTGAAAGAAAGGGAGAGAAAGCTTTAAACAAAAGAGGAGGCGGCGCAGGCAGGGGTCTAGAGCTCTCCTTAGGGGACTGCTGGGCCTGTCGCCCCTTCTGTCCCCCAGCCCGGCGTTCTTGGGAGTTCCGCAGGCTTGGCCGAACCGAGCTCCACGAGGCTGAGAAGTGGAGACAAAGCTCAAGAACCCATTGCACCCCAGGGCTCTGGAGCCCGGGCCGGGGCCGCCGGCCTGTGGGCGAGGCTGGGACTGGCGAGGGGCGCAGGGCCGCTCTGCCTCCCCGCGGCCCTCGCCGCCGGGGTCGCCCCCGCTCTCCCGGCTCTCCTCGTCGCACTCGGCCAGCTGCTCTGGGGGCCCGCGAGTTCAAAACACGCCTCCTCCTTAATGGAAGCCGGGAAGCCCCAGCCACTCTCCTTCCAGGCCGAGGCCGCGTCTGCAGAGTCGCCGCCGCGCTCCGGGCCGGCGTGGCTTCCGCGCGGGCCTCGGCGGCCGAGCGGCTATTTACTGCCCTCTGATTGCGCCTTGGACCAGGTTAGCTCATAAAGCCTTTCACACTCAACAATGGGGATTTTCTCAACAATTAACAAGAAACAACATAATAAAGCCATTTACAAAGACCTTGCTATTTACTATAAATTAGGCACTCTTTAAGAGACCAGTGCGTAATTTCACACACTTTACAACTGGGGCTGCATTTTAAACACCCGGGAAAACAAGCTTGTTGCACTTTCCTGTGACCTAGCAGCGCTGCACCTCTGTCTCCCCTCTTCTTCCAGGGGCAGCTTTGTTTGCGTTGCTGCACTCCAACCCGCACCCCCCCCCAACCCGGGGTGCTTTTCCAGGTCACTGTCTCCCGTTTCCCGTTTCCAGGTCATCATTGCACTTTCAAATGTACTGCGAGGTTCCAAGGGACAGGAGCCACCGCGCCAACGTGAGCAGGCCTCGGCCCAGCTCATTTCTCCCGCCGGGGAACTCAGGTGGGCCCTGCCCTGACTCCAGCGCCTCGTCTTGGGCCACTTCCCAGGAGGCGTTCGCAGCCATGCTGGCTGGCCCAGTGTGAAGCCCCATCCCTTTGCCACTTGCATTCCACAACTGCGTTTTGGAGGCCCTGGCCAGCCCTCTGCCCAGTGCAAAGAGCTGGGCCCATTTGACGGAAAGAGAGACAAGGCCTGGGCGCGGAGGTGAGAAAGGGCTAGACCGTGCCTGTGTGTGCGGGTGTGGGAGAAGACTCTAGAACACAAAAAAGAGCGCAAAGTGAGGGCAGGAGGCCCAGTCCCCCAGGGCTGGCCCGGAGGAGAGGGGCTGAGGCCGGCCGTGGGCCTTGTCGCCCTGCTCGTGGTGGGCCTGGCCACGAGGCCGCGGGGACGTGAGGCTGCGCCAGAGCAGTGGGGCCGCGCACAGGGGTGCGCGCTCTTCCATCCGGGGCGCAAGAGGGTCACAAATTCAGAGGAAAGCAAGATGTGAGCGGGGAAAAAAAAAAGTCACAAAGAAATTGGTTTGCCACCATGCAAAATGGCGGCACTTAAACATTTCTGGTGGTGGTGGCCCAGGCCAGAGAGCTGAGGGCTGCCCAGGGTCTGCGCGGTGGCCAGAGCTCGGCGCCTGGGGAGACAGCAAGGGGGAAAAGGGACCCCGAAACCCCCTCGGTCCCTGGGCCAACCCTTCTCCGGCTCGGCCGTCCCCTGCCTTCTCCCTCGTCCCCGCGCCAGCAGACCCCGGACACTGACCCCTGTTTACAAACACAGCCCGGGGGCGGGGTGGGGCGGCCGGAATGCGCGCTGGCGGGGTGGGGGAGGCCTCTGGCTCCCGAGGACGCCACCAGCAGCGAGGAGCGAAGAGTTGGTGCGAGAGAGCGGACCCGGCAGCTGGAAAGGACTGAACGCCTTGTTTTTGAAACTGTCAATTCCCTCAACCCCTATTGTGAGGGCTTCATGCAAAACATCTCAGGCCTTTTAAAGTAGGAGCTTGTGAGGCCGCCACAGTTTGAAAAGGAGCGAGAGAGGAGCGGGGGCCTAGGGCATGGGCAAAGAATGATAGCTGGGCCCCCCTTCCTTTTTTTCTTTTTTCTTTCTTTCTTCTTCTTCTTTTTTTTAATAGCAAAAGAGGGCCTGCCAAACAGGTAAAATGCAGCCCTCCCCCACCTCCTAGATCTGCCTTAAGTCCCCACCCCCCAGGCTAGTTTGCAAAAATGCCCTTTGGCCTAGGGAGCAAACCAAAACCAAAGCTAACATTAAAAATAAATCTTCCTTCCAGAGATGGGGAAAATCCTGGGGAAGACCGAGATGACCGGGTGGACTCCCCAAGGTGGATGCCCTGTTCCTCTTGCCAATTTCCTGAGGTTAGTTGATGGGCAGCCTTTAATTTTTACCCCTAGTTTGGCTCTGGAAACTCCCCTTTTCACATCCTTTTCAACAGGAAGTCATTTTTAAGGTGAAGCAAAACTCACCACATTTTATGACTTTCGTCGATGCTAATGCTTTATTTTTTATTATTTTTTAATTTTTACCATGAAGATTTTTGTTTTCTTTCTTTGAAAGAAAAAAAAAATGCTTTTGAGGAATTAGTCTACATCTCTTCCTGCATGCAAACAAAACTGTCATTCTCATAGCAGCAGAAACTTCCAATTCTTGGGGCTGGAACTTTGAGGAATTTCTAGGCCATTGAAAGTCACCCAGACACGGATAAGATAAAAATCCACACATCAGCCCATCTAGTTTGTGTTATTGCTGTTTAGTGGTGGCTCCTTGTTGTTGATTTTAAAATAAACAACCATTATTGAGATTACTCTACTGTAATCAAGTAAGCCAGTAGGAAAGAACACCCACTTTAAAAAGTAAATAATTGAAAAAGAGCAAGCTGCATTTATGAAAAAGGCAGATAACCTGGCTGTGGAAGACAGTAAACACATCACCTAAAAAAATAATTAAATCTTCATTTCACAGTCTTATCAGGAAACTACGTTTCTAGAAGACCCAAAATAGGCTTGTTTCTCCTAAGAAGTCTGAGAAAGAGCCCCTTCCAGTATTTTCCTTATGTCTGTGAATGGTGGGCTTTAGACATAGGGATTATTGACCCTTGAACCATATATAGTGCCTTCAAAAAAAAAAAATTCTATCACCTGAAAACATTTAAATGTAGAAATGCAATCTATCAATGGAGGTAACTTCTGTTGTTCTCTCAATAAGGCTTAACTTTTTTGAACAAATGGGACATTTATAGTATCTTAGGAAGCCTAGATATTGTCGTTAATCATAAGATGACCAAAATGAAATAAACTGTTCTGGGAATAATTCCCACAAGAAGAAAGGGCAAACAGCTAAAGGGCTACCAGAAATTGAAAGAATACCTTGTATTTGCAAGTTACTGAATATTATTTCGTACACTTTCCTAACAGAAGCCCCAACTCAGGTTTTGCTGTGGTTGGCTGGCTTGTAGGAGCACTGTGGGGCGAAATTTGTGTTGACTATTTAATTTCTTTCCTTTTGATGGTATCACTCTGGAATGGCTCGGCCTCCATGCTGCTCATTCTCCAGCTCCTATAAACTGAAACTATTGATTCTCTGAGGGCTGGAAAACCAAGTGTCAGAGCTGGAGGCCGATATTTTCTGTCAGAAATTCCATAAGGTATATTTGTTTTAAAGTGTGCTTACTCCATCTCGTGGTCCACCCATGCCCAAGATCTGTAGGCTTCAAATATATTCTCAATTTATAATTTAGGGACAGTGATTCCATTGCCAACAAGAAAAGTACTAGTCTAAATGTAGTAGTCACCATACTTTGAACTTTCTTGACTTAACAGTAATTAAAGAGTAGAAATGACAGACTTCCAGTGTGTGTATGTCACACTTTTTATAGATTGATTTTGCAGGACAACTCACTGAACCCAAATTCTGTATTGCCTTCCAAAGAGGAAAGAACTCAGACTGAGAAGTCAATTGTTCAGCTTTCTGGGGCTTTCAATGTAACTTGTACTGGTCTTTGGAATTACACACAAACATGAATTCAAGGATAACATCCCCCAATTTTTGCTTTGACCATATCTATCATGCCAATAAAAAAAAGATCCAGTGCATTTACATCTGGCAACATTCAAGAAGAAAAGGAAGGGAGGCAGTTCAAAGCATCTGTTTACTCCATCCAAATGTATTTGGATGCAGGTATGTTCAGCCTCTGTCTTTTACAATAAGAGTCAAACCACAGAGCATATATAGCAATTAGGCCTGAGACCATCCAGATCTATCTGAAACATTTATAGACAAAAGAAAATTTTCAAAGGGAGTAGGAATTAAAAGGTTAAGGGGGAAAAAAGACTGAATTTCCATGAGAAATAGGGACTTAAATTCACACAGTAAACATTTCATTGATGTTTTGTTTTGTGATTTATGATCTATAGATGCAACTTCTTAGGTTTAAGATGGCAAAGATCTGAGATACATAATTTGTCAGACTAGGGGAGGTGGACCAAAAATGATTAGATTTAACTTTCTAAAATAGCAATTGATTTCTGCTTCATCTTTTTAAACCCAAAACTTTTTGCACTTGATTTGTAACAAGTTCTTAAGTTTTCTTGTCATTTAGGAAGGAGTCCACCAGTGTTTTACACAGAACCTGACTGGCTTCATCACATGGTATTACAACAAAACACTACACCCAATAAATGCATTTCTTTCAGACAAAAACATTACAAGTGAAAATGTCAACAAAACCATTCATTCCTGTTAACCATTCTTCAATCTGGAATAAGTAGAAATGTATGGAACCAGGAATTTTAAACAGTGTTTTTAATTGAAAATAAAGCTAAAGCATGCTTTTCAACAGTGCAAATTTCCATAATTTTGATTTACTGCTTCCATCATCACAACATAGTACACCAGCATGGCCCTTACCAAGGGCTAGACCCTAGCCATTTGCATGTTGAACTACTTTGATTTTAAGTGCAAATATAGATAGTCACCTCTGATTGTCACTTGCAGTAGAAACTCTCCTGCTCAATACACAGGATGGTCTGAAAACAAAAGTTTAGAGAGATGCAGAAAAAGTAAAATGTAATAAAATCCAAGTGCCTGAGTTCTGATACCAAAAAGCCCTGAAATAACAGTTATCTTTAATTTGGGGTATTCTTACGACTCTGACCCATTTTACTTGTCTTGGCTCTATTTACTGCTTTGTCACAATGAGGGGTCAGATCATAAAATATCCTGCTCTTAAGAGAAATATTTTAATTGTTCTGCAAATTTGAGGAGTCAGACCACAAGGTAAGCAGGACAATAGTAAGAGTCACCTTATTTAAAACCTTTGGGTGAGAACACAGAAAGGACTTTTCCAATTGCAAGGAGTGGCTGTAAAAGTAAAATCACACCCTTTATAAAAAAAAAAATACAATCTCATATTTATTTTACTCAGTATATGAGGCAGCTTTTATCAGCATTCGATCAAGACTCACCAATCTTTTCACTCAAAAAAAAAAAAAAAGAAAAGAAAAGAAAAATTAAGTGCAACTACTCTTGGAGAGGGAATAAGGGGAGAAAAAGAAAAAAGAACCCCACAAATAAGAGCTCCAGAAAAGAACATTTTGGGCTCACAGAAACTTTTTGCTACCTCATTGTGTAACCATGTAACCTAACAAACTTTCACTGAATGAAGTTACGCTTTCAGGTCTGAAATCTAGTGCATAAACTTAATGGCTCATTGTAATATTTATTATTCAACCTTTTGACATTTATTTGTAGCAGTTGAATTGAGGTACCGGGTGCATTATTAGCATTGAAACAGTAAAGTGTTCCAGCTCTACTGTAATAACTGAGTTTTACTTGAGTCTTTAGCCTGAAGTAGTCTGTGGAATGTAAACCAACCATTCTCCCACCCCGCCCCCACCCTACTCCAAAAAAAAAAAAAAAAAAAAAAAAAGAAAGAAAGAAAGAAAGAAAAAAAACCCGCAATGGAAAAAAAAAGTAATCCGATTTCTGTCTTCAAAATGCGATAAACCAGGACTCCAAAAGGGGTGTAACACATTAATGGACTTGTACAAACCATCCTGTGCAGTTTACAACAAAAGGAAGGTAATACAGTTCAAGAAAATATCTTCCAAAACACTTTTATGAATTAAATTTCCTGAATTTGTGACTAGGTGGAAGAGGTATTGCAGAACCGCCCAGCTGCCATTTCCAGATAGGATGGGCCTTATGAGGAGGTTGGGAATCTTTAGTGGTGTTTAAGGAATACGCCGGCCACAAATCCCCATCCTTCCCAATAATGAGTGATGGTGGACAAGGAAAATTTGCCATGAAATTAAACGGCCTTTTCACTGCTGATGCTACATTGCTGGCTACCTTTTTGCGTCTGTTTATAACTGTAAAATCATCCAGTGTTCCTTCATGTGTCTCAGTTTTACCTGTAGGACGAGGACTTCTAGCTGATTTCAAATTTGGTTTGACTGGAGGTGTCTGCAGTACTGGTCGCTTTCCCAGGACCAGTGTCCGGTAATTTTTTCTCACCCTGGCACCAAATTTATATTCCCCATCCTCAGGTTTGGGAGAACCTAAAGTGCATGAAAGGCCCTGACTGGGAGCCAGTAGATTTAAGGAAGCAGTTTCTCTTTCAGGGCATGCAAACCCTTCCTTGGCTGTGGTTAGCAAGGCGTCTTCCTCTTTACTTCCAGTCACACTGTAAAACTCACCCTTTGTATCATTGCACTCGCACTTTAGCTTATTTGTAATAAGGTCAGGTTCATATTCTTCATTAGCACTACTGTCTTCGACTTTGATTTTAATATTGTGCAGAAATGGCAGTGTCTTGTCGCCTGTGTCAGTGCAGGGATTCTCGGCTTTCGTCGGTGGTGCTGCTGCATCCACCCCAAGATCCGTCCGCAAAGGGGGCAAAACCGTAGCAAATTCAGTACAAGGGGGGATTTTGGAATCTTTTTCTGAATTTGCTGCTGCTCGTGAAGAATCGTTATGGAAGAACCTAGCCGCTATTGTGTTGCTATCTGCACAGTGTGTAGTAGGAGTTGCTTGCAGGCATTTCCTAGCTTCTCGGAGTATTCTTTGTTGTGGAAATGCATTGTTTGTCTTTGGGCTAGGTGAAGAGGCCCCCTCCGCCAGGCAGTTAATTGTCAGGTCAGTTCTCTTTACAGTACTGGAGATTTCAGAGTGTGGGAATGTAATCGCAGATACCCTATCGTTCCTTATCTCCGTGAAACAACTCCCCAGGCCGGCCGGGCAGTACACCGGAGACGTTTTGGGGGCCCAGCCCTGCAGAGTCCACTCCTCCGGCGACTCGGCTTTGAAACTGCTCTTGAGGTCGGGAAGTCGGCCTGCACCCTCGAAAGCAGCGGGGTTGGTGGCGGCGGCGGCTGAGGCCAGATGGTACAGGAAGTTGGCCTGCGCCTGCACGCCGGGCGGCTGGCAGAAGCTGGTGCGCCTGAAACGGATGCTCTGCACTGACACTTGGCTGGAGCCGGAGCTGGAGTCCGACTCCGACGAGGAGTCCTCCTCCTCCGAGCTGACCTCGCTGGACTCCGAGGCCCCGCTGCCCCCCTCCTCCTCTCCCTCCTCCTCCTCCTCCTCCTCCTCGCATTCCTCCTCCTCCTCGCCCTCCTCCTCCTCCTCCGAGGACACGGAGTTGCTGGAGCTGGACAAACTGGAGCCAAAGTCGGAGTCATTGCCTGCGTGGTCCGAGTAGGAGCTGGACTCCGAGTCGCTGCTGCAGCTCTCGGGGAAGCTGCCCAGATGGGGCTGCGGCCGGTGGTGATGAGGGTGACTGTGCGGCGGCGGCTGGGCCCGGTGGTGGTGGTGGTGGTGGTGGTGGTGATGGTGGTGGTGGTGGTGGTGGGGAGGCGGGCAGAAGCTGTTAACCAGGTGAAACCTCTCCAGGCAAGTGGCTCCGGCGGCCGCCGCCGCCGCCGCCGCCGCTGCCGCCGCCGCCGCCGCCGCCGCCTTGGCTTTGTAGGACCTGGGCAGCAGCAGCAGGCGGCGGGCGCCGGCGTGGGGTGCGAGCAGGCAGTCCTTGGCGCCCCTGCGCTTGCGCTTGCAGCGGTAGGTCAGGCTCACGGGGCCGCCCGCCGCCGCCGCCGCCTTGGGCTGGGGCCCGGCCGCCGACGCCTGGTAGTAGGCGGCGGCGGCGGCGGCGGCGGCGGCGGCGGCAGCGGCGGCGGCGGCGGCGGCGGCGGCAGCCGGGTGCTTGCTGCACAGCAGGCTGCGAAAGTGAGCCGGGTCCGAGTGGAAAGCGACGTAGTTCCCGGGGAGCGGGGCGGTTTCGTAGTTTGGAGGGGGTTTGCAAGGCGAGCGCACGATTTCCGGGTAGTGCGAGCCCGGGTATTTGCTAAAAATCTGAGGTAGATGGGCGGCGGGGCGCGCGGCGGCGGCGGCGGCGGCGCCCGGGCGCGGGGACTGCGCGCTGATTGGCAGGGGCCGCGCGGCTCCACTCAGGCCCCGCCAAAGTTGGTGCCTGTCCTTCCAGAAAGCCGGGCGGGGGCTGGCGGCGGCGGCGGCGCGCTCTGGCGGCGGCGCCTTTGTGGCCAGGGCCCGGCCGACCCTCCTGCGTTTGGTCCTGAGGACCCGCTCGGTTTTGCAGGAGGTGTAGAGCGCTTCCACGTCTTCCCGGGAGATGAGCGTGCATTTGGCGGCGTGGAAGGCGATGCTGTTGATGGCCTTGAGTTTCCTCAACTCCTCCAGGTCGCAGTGGTGCTTCTTCACTTTCAGATGATCCATGCGCTTGTGCACGGTCGTCCTCGGGATGTTTTTCAGCAGGTCCGTGAAGACTTGGGAGAGGGCAAACATTTGCTTTCCTTTAATGATGAGGTAGCCGAGCCTCACGCCATCCACCTCTTCAAAACCTGACTTCAGGTCTCCCATCTCGGGCACTAAATGATCCCCACCATTTGCAGCAAATATATACGTGACGCATACATACACATGTATGTATGTTAATCCTCCACCAGATGCTGCGTGTGTCTCAAGGCATCCTGCTAATAAAATAACAAAGACTGTTATTCCCGGCGAAGGGAGTGCCAAACTCTAGGCAAAATTATTGGGAAGGAAAAAACAAAAACAAAACAAAACAAAACAAAACCCATGAAATTACACTGACTTGATTCTTGCTTTTTTTTTGGTTTTCGTTTTTTTAAAAAAGAGGGAAAAAACCATCCGGCTTCTGATCTGCCAGTGTGTTGGTGTAAGTCCCCGATGCAGATCAGTACCTGGGCCCCTCTATTCCCTCCTTCTCCATTGGAGCACTATGATAATGGAATGTGAAGGGAGAAAGAGAAAAGAAATGCAGCTGCTATTCCCGCCGCTGCTTTAGCTACAAATAAAATGACAGAGTGAAGTGAGCTCGTCCGGAGACACCTTCATCAATTAATTCCCCTAAAGCCAGCGCTGATTGGACACTCCTGACAGGTGATGCAATAAAAATTGATATTCCACCCCTTCCCCCCAAAATCTCCCACTAATTAGCATACCCTTATACTGCCACCTCCCCTCCCAAAGTAAATAATACAGTCGGTATATAAATCTTTCCATTAAACTATCGGAGCTCAGAAACAGCCTGACTCACAGACTTCATCTGAACCAGTGTGTGTACGCTAAAAAAAAAAAAAAAAAAAAGCCTGTATATTTGCCTTTAAAGGAATATTGCCTATTTTTGCTTTATTTGCATTTTACCGCTACCGCTATTATCATTTCAAAGAAAAGCATTTTAAAAACATTATCAGCCTAAGTAGACACACCCCCACCCCCTTTTCCTTTGGAAAATGGAGCTTAAGTGAAAATGTGCAGAATAGCCTGGTATTTCCCTTATGGGAATGGGAAAGGAGACCTACCGGCTGTGAGCTCCAAAGTTAAACCCTCGCGGTGAACCGCCCCAATACGGACTTACGTTTTGAATTTCTCGATTATTCTTTCTTTCCTTTCTTTCTTTCTTTCTTTCTTTTTTTTTCTTTCCTGTAATGCTTTTTTTATAACCAGAAACAAAGTTATTTGACCAAGGAAGCAGTTCAAGTCTCCAGCTCCGAAACACTGTAACAATTCAACTGGATTTGGATTCTCTGCTGAGGGGTGGGGTGGGGAGGAGGTAGTTGCACGTCAGACCCATAACAAAGCATAGATAAGCTAGAAATGTGTATACTTTTCACAATTAACCAGACTGGATTGGAGGCGGGATCGTCCTAGAGAGCCCAGCACAGCCTTTGCCTGGGTCCTGTTCATCGCAGGTCAGAATTCCAGGGAGCAGCTCGCTTCTGCAGCAAAGAAAAGAAAACGTAAATCGCCCAAGGTGCTACCAGAGGTTTTACGTAATAACGATGAAAAGAAAGTGTGATGTACGATGCAGACCAATTCAGTGGGCTATGATGCTTTTGGTTGGTAGTTTAAATGAATCTTCCACAACTCTCATATATTTCCATGAAAGCCAAGCATCTGCTTAAAAAAAAAAATCACTTTGGATGACTATCAATATTGTTTAACCTCTTCTTAGTCAAATTAAGGCATATTTTGGTGTCATTACAAGGATATCCAAAATATTGCCAAATAAGAGCAAGGGTCTTCCCAGTTGCGTTACCACGATCCCAAGGCGGTTTGTTGGCTGCTTTGCACAATTCGGCAAAATCTTCTTAACTGTTCGGTGTTTGCAACTACAGCATAAATGCAACCCAGGCATTTATATGTTTCCTTGTTCCTCCCAAAATAGACACATCCTGAGGTTAAAAGAATAAACGGATATTTACGAGCCTGCAAAAAAAAAAAAATTTGTACAATAATTTCTTCCTTCGCATCCAAAAGTTCCAGTTTCCCCTCCTCTGGTCTGGCTGAGCACAGGCAGGTTTGGCTCCAGAAAAAAAAAAAAAAGATTAAAACAGGAATCACATACAAAAAGGTTGTTTGCATGAAATCTCTGCCATAGTTCCCCACCCCCACCCTTAACTCCCTTGTAATTTCCCAGGAATTTTGAAGAGAATTGGGAATTTCAAGACGTGCATCCGGAAATGAAAGAAGTCTATTTAAGAGAGTCTGTAACTCAGAGGTTGGGATTTGAAAAGTCAGCCCTGGACTACTGTTGCACTCAGCACAGATGTAATCGCCGCTCTTCAACTTAATCAATGTGTGTACAAACCGCGATGTCTAGTTCTTGCCTTTGAAATCTAAGGCTAGCATTTCCATCCAAGAAATCAGAGCTACAGCAAATTACATTTTTGTCCCTTGAATGAGAGAAGGATCATTGAATGGATCTCGTGATATTTCAGGCTTTAAACGTAACCGAGAGGCAGCAATGAACAATGCCTCGTCACAGCTAATACCATCCACCGAGTTGGCTTTCTTTTGCATCTGGATCCATCACACCGCGTTTTTCTCTTTCACTTTCACAGGAGGCAAAATGCAAAGGTTTAAGCAGAAAGCAAAGTTTCCAGGAAAAGCAGATGCTGGTATTTGTTTTTTAAAGTAGAATGACCAGAGTCAGTCTATTGCCAGCGACAGTAATGTCGTTTTAAAATTCCTCCTGATGCACTTATATACTGCCAGCCCTCTTCCTTCCACCCCACCCCCGTCCAATTCCCCTCCCCCAGCTTTAAGATTTCAACCAAAGAGTCAAACAGCCAAGAAATAGTAAACTCAGAAAAAGCCTTTGAGAAGGCATTACAAAAGGTTGGCTAGAGCGTCTTTTTTTTTTTTTTTTTTTTGGCCAGGTAGTTCTAGCTGTTCTCGATTCCTATTTAGATTTGCGCGGGCGCGCGCGCGCGCGCGGACGCGCATGCACACACACACACACACACACACACACACACTCACACTCACACTCCTATTCCTCCTGCACATGGCAACATGATTTAGTAACCATTTCAAAATTACCTTCTTTCCCTCTCCCTTCCTCTTTTCCACCTTTAAAATACTGACAATATAGGCGTTTTTAAAAACTAATATAATATTATTTTTATTAAACTAAAGGTACAATCTATTGAGTCAAATTGAGAAAAATAAAGGCGAGAGGATTTGGGAATTTGTCTATATATACAATTTATAGGAGTATCTATCTCTGTATGTGCACTCAGACACCTTTACACTTATACATTTTTAATACTCCTATTACACATCTTTCTTCTTGTCTAATACATTCTTTTGTTCCTTTAACTTCCCCATCCTGTGTGTGTTTCAAGGCGTCAGTGCTTGCATTCACACGTATACACACACGCACACACACACACACACACACACACACACAGGGAATGTGACAGACAGCTTTCTTGTGGCCATCAGCACACGTTGCATATCCGGGGTCTTCTCCAGGCACATTGGGGGTCGATCCCGATAAAAAGATCTAGCAGAGGCCCCTGAGCGCTCACACATGAAAGGCAGGGGACTTTAAGATGGATTTGCATGCACACAGGGGATTTCGATCAATAGCTACCAACATTTATGGCTTAGATTATTAATGTGAAAGCTGGCCAAAAGAATGGGGATGAAAAATTAAAGGTGTCTGTTATCAATTATGCTTAAAGTTATGCAATAATTTACTTACTTTGCCTGGATGTGCAGATCCAGATGTATAAAGTACTATTCTTCAAAAGCCAGGGGGTTTCTTTGATAAATTTGTTGACCATGTCAGCCGCCTCTACAATTGAAGATGAACCCAATTCAGATGATGGACTGTATTCAAATTCTTTTTTGAGAAAAGATATATCAACTTCTCTGTTTCTCAAACGCATATGCATGTGTTGGTGAATATGCCCAAATTAACATTTATGTGTATATCCATCTCTGATGGGCTGGGGAGTTACTTATTGAGAATTTAGGCATATATGTGAAATGCATTGAGTTTGTTAGTTAAATGTAATTATTTATTCAGTGAGGAACGCATAACCTGCACACTATCATAAAAAGTATTTTAGCTTTGAAAGCAAAGCGGCTTGCTAAAGGGAACACTCTGTGGCAAATACAGATAGAAATACATTCTTAATGTCCACTTACTTCTGCATTTATTGTAAAAAATCAGCACTTTCAGTTTTTAAAGTGATGGGCTATGAAGATATGAACATATTTGTCTTTACTTATCCTGTGTGAATGTACTAAATTTACCTTCAGATGTTCTATTTTGATTTATTTTCACCATATTTTATGTTTAAATACCATTGCAATTCAGTCTGACCTCTTTCCTCTGGAGCGAAGTAATGCACATGGCATTTACAATCTTTTAAATGGTTAGCTGGGAAATGCAATAGCAATTTGCAGAAGTAGTTTACTAATGGGGAAAGTTCTTTTGAAAACCTGAAGGAAAACCTAAGAGTACTTTTGCATTTCTACACTACAACTGTCATATAATTAAAGTATTGAAGAGCATTAAAATAATCCTTTTCTTCCAAGCTTTCATCCATACACACGTAATTTAAATGAGGATCACCGCCTCCCCCCACCCCCATCACCATCCCCACTGCCTAACTCTTCACTATATACATTTGTTTTAGTGATTGCTGGGCACATTTTGTTCAAAGTGAATTCAGACAGAAAGGACCATGGAACATCACAAAGACCTCAACAATGTAAGTATACTGGTTAGAAGAATAAAAGAAGCCCCTTGTACTGTTGGCCAAAAGTAACTATAATACCTACAACATAACAAAGACTAAAATAGTAATAATTTAAAGTCTCATATGGCTGAAATAATTGAGGATTAGAACAATAAAAGCTTGTGTGATAGTCAACAGTTCTTTACCTAAATTTATCTAATCTCACTTGTTCTCTGTTCTTTGGGAGGGGAAAATGAGAACGGAAGAGGTGGAAATGGCTAAATTAAGGAACAACTTAAATTATAACTTAGTATATTTTCCTTAATTTTTTTCTTCTTGTCTCATCCACACAAATCAGGGCAAGTCTCCAAAAGGGCCCATGCTTCTGTTCTTGGACATTTAAAAATCCTGTTTTTAACAGAAGTTTAGGACAGAGAGTATATACCATGTTGTCTACTGACCCATAATCAAAATGCAGTGACCTTCTACCCTCTTTTTGCCCCCTGACCCATCTTGAATTCAATGCAGCCTTTATAAATTTGCAAATCCTTGGAGGTAAAGGGGTTTTTGTGAGGCTTTGTTCTGAAAAGCCATAAGAGTGTGCTTTCTAAATTAGACAAAAAGGTAAAGCAACAAACCCAAGTGGACAAGATTTTATACAGGTGAGCAATAGTCAACTCTTCAAATAACACATATTGCAAGCTACAAAGCAGTTATAAACATGGGAGACAAGAAGGTTACAGATTGCATCAAATTAGAGTGTGGTACAAATCACATTCATGATGTAAGAAATGGTTAGGCCACAGTCTTCCTGCTCTCCTCATCTCAAGGGCTGTGGGGGACCCTAGTGACTGAGGAAGAAAGGGGGTGGGTGGGAAACAGAGAGGGAGAGGGGAGGGAGGGAGGAAGGGAAAGAAAGAAAGGAGGGAGACTTGATCTGAATCTACAGGCACATTCCCTTATCTTTTCTGCTATCAGCCAGTTTAAAGGACACCATAATTATGATGGTGATAAAACAATGCCTGCTTATGTGTGCTGAATAAATAAAGAATGTTTACAGCTCAAGAATCTTTTAATTCCAATTAAATGCTATCAAAGAAAAGCCACTTTCCCTACTGCAACCGCCTTTCCCCCCCAATTATCTTGTTTTGTTGCAATATTTTCCTATGAGACACCAGGGCCTCTCACAATTGATCTTGAATGTAGAAAAAAACAAATCTGAGAAAGTAGAGTTTGACATTAGTTTATTAGTAATACGCAAATATCAAGAGCCACAATTTATTTGTATTGCCTCAATTTTTGTTTATTTTCCACAAGGACCAAATGCATAGAAACTGCAGTGATGACACTAAGTGCTGAGGCCTACCTATGGGCTGCTGAAGGCATACTAAAATTCTGAGCACCCATGAGGGGAGAGGGGGAAGATAAGACATGTGGGGCCTGATGGCCTCTGTAATGGGAATCCTCTGGTTCTGTTTCCCTGGCTTCAGCCCAAATCCTTCTAGGAGCACTGGAGCCAATCACTGTCTTCCACTGCTGCAGCTACTGGGCGCACACAAAAAAGCGGGAGATCAAAAAATCCCAAGTTCACATTTATGGATACACAAGGATCATTTCATATTCGTGGCTTCAACAAATCACATCATAATCAGATATAAACAAGGTTTGGGCAGTAATGCCCACCAGGATGGGCACTACACATTGACAAATATCACGCGCTAACCAGAAAAGTCACTTTTTAAATTTTGGAATCATAGAGTGAAAAGTCTTTAACTTTGAAAAGCTTACTTTTTGCTTTTGAGGCCAATTTTTACCATCATAAATTTCAAACAAATGCCTCTCTTTAAGTCATTTCTCAACATTATAATTCAAACTTCTATTTTCTTCGTTTCCCAGTTCTAGTAATGTTTTGTTTGTGTTTTTAAAAAACACATGCCATAGCAAACATTATGGAAAACGCACTCGTTCCGTTAAACGCCCATACAAACCTGCCTTTTTTTTTTTACTCCATCTGTCTAAGTAACATTTTGCTAAGTATACGCTTAAAAAAAAAAAAAAAACTTTCCTCAAAGAAATATCTAATATTTCTTGGTAAATTCCATTTGGTGAAGTAGTACAAAAAAGCAGTGGTAAAAAATTTCAGGGTATTCGTACATTTGCTGAGTAGCGGCAGGCCCCTTTCCTTTTGAAAGTTTAGAGCTCCAATACCCTCAATTCTACAGGCAGAATTAGGATGGACTTAGAGGGTCCTAAACGTGACCGATTCACTAAGGCGGGGGGCTACAGCTTGCAGCAACGTGCTCGGCAACCTAATCCTACGCTAAAAGAGGGCAGAGAGCAAAAAAGAATGGAATACAAACTCTCCCGACATTCGTAGTTACTTTCAAGGTGGATTGT
Organism: Rousettus aegyptiacus; assembly: GCF_014176215.1. Classification (NCBI taxonomy): domain Eukaryota; kingdom Metazoa; phylum Chordata; class Mammalia; order Chiroptera; family Pteropodidae; genus Rousettus; species Rousettus aegyptiacus. The sequence goes on along the minus strand of NW_023416285.1, from coordinate 86,485,500 downwards.
GTATTTTAAGGCTGATGGGAACGTCTGGTTTTTGGAGCAAAAAGAAGAGAAGGTAAGTGTTTGTCCTTGTATTCACCAGTTCATAGAGAAACAATGAAAGAACAAAGGGAACCACTTCTCCATCTGAACATTTTCTCTATCTCCCTCCGTTTCAAGCCAAAAAGCTTGCGAGGAGATTCGCTTTACTCTGCCTTAAGTAGTTGTTGCTAAGCTTGTTGAACTAAGAATAAGGAAAAAGTTGAGCGGCAGTGTAAATATAGACTAAATAATAATAATAAAGGCTTGCTGTGGCGCCTCTCCACAGCGCCGATCGCAGCAACTTAACAGCAGAAGTTGCTAGATCTTGAAGGGGAAGCCCAAGAAATAACCTTTACATCCCAGATTCTTAACTCAGGCGTTTAAATCACCTTTCTTGCTGTCTGAAAGGATTTCTGCACACAAAACGCGTAGGTACTGTATACGGGAATAGAGTAGTGTACTATTTAGGTCGAAATGTTCTCTATTGCTATCTGGAAAATAATTTTTAAAAAGGAAAGGGGCATTCAAGTCTTGACGCTACTTTTTGCTGATATGAAGAAATGGCAGCGGTGGTCGGGAAAGGAGATTCATTTTTAAATTTATTTGCTTTGGGGTACGGTGGTTATCGGCAAGTCTGCCTTTGTGGGTCTGTGTGGCTGAATGAGTAAGTGACCGACTGCCTTCGGCATTATATAAAAGGATCAGTGTGTGGGGGGAGCCCCCAAAGCCGGCCAGCGCGTGAAAGACATTTTTTACTGCCCCCCAAGCGACAACCTAGCCCCCTTCCACACCACCCCCAAATCCGTATATTACCTGCCCAGTTACAGTGACACATGTTTATGTTTATAGTCCTGGTTTGTAGTAGTGTCAAGAGCCGCAGCGAGAGGAGGGGCAGGAGAAAGAAGAGGGAGGAGTAAATGCAACCACCCCCACTTGTTGTTAAAGCAAATTTACTGCGTTATTGCAAGCCGGTACGGGGGGCTGGGAAGTGAGTTGAGAGGAAGGGTAGAGTTGGGCTGTGTGTTGGTGGTGGCAGGGGGGTGGGGTTAGGAGATCCGGTATGGAGCGGCCCGGGAAAGCAGCTCGGTCAATAGGGGAGCATGCTGGCGCGATCGAAAACAAAAAGGTTCCTCCTGCTCGCTGCGTTCACGTGGGGGGCTCTGCACGCGGGGCTCCAGGGCCCTGACCTCTGACCCCGGCTCCTCTCCGCGCTCTCCCGGTGCCGCGCGGCCACTTTTTACCCAGGATCCCTCGCGCGGGCCGTGCTCGTGCCGAGCTCGAGTCCTTCTTAATCCTCCATTCCCCGATTTCCATCCCCTCCCCCCCGCCGCCAGCCCCGCGGGAGGATTCTCCGGCAGGGAACCCCCGCCCCAGCCCCAGCCCCAGCCCCAGAGCCCGGGCCCAGGCGGCCGCGGGGAGGCCGGCGGGGCGGGGAGTGCAACGCCGGCCTCCCCTGCCGGGCCGGGCCCGCGGGGGAGGGGACAAAGGGGAGGGGGCCCCGGTGGCCCGGCCCCGCGGCCCGGCGGAGGCCTGGACCTGTTGACTGCTATTGGTCCGCTGCGTCCCGCGCCCTCTCCCTGCCCGCCTTGGCCCCGGTCCTTCCGCGGAAACCAGGGGAGGAAATGAGGCTGGCTGTTCTCTCCGCCTCCCTCCAACTTTATTTTTTTCTTGGGGGATGAGAAGGCAAAGTGATCTCCTCCGCTGCCCCATCCTGGCTCGTAAAGTACAGTCACGCGCGGGCCCGGTGCTCTCCCGGCCCCGCTATTTAAATCCCGCTCTCCTCCCCAGACCTGCTCCCCCGCGCGGAGCCCGAGGGCCCTCGACGCCCCCGCCACGCCTCACCCCGCCCGGCCCGCCCGCGTCCCCAGCGAATTGTGTTGCTTTTCTTCCCCAGAAGCTCCGTCGTCCACCTTCCACTTTTTTCCCGTCCCAGGAGGCGGAAGATAAAACCAATGATTTGCTGCGTGCTGCCGTACACATTCTCGTCAAAATGTATTTGCCAGAGAGTTTAAAATAACAGTATTTACATAAAAACAGGGGAGAGTTATTTTGGCAGTTTGGATGACATGGGGAGTTAAATTAAAAAAAAAAGATACGTTTAAAGTTAAAGGTTTTCTTGGATTTGCTGTATTTCCTTCCAGATTCGGGGTTTCCTGAGGAATATTTTTCCGGCGGGAAGTGGCTAATTAAAATTAAGGTGGAAGTGAGACATCTAAACCACTTCCGAAAATAAAGGGGAAATTAAAAAAATCTATGAACGAAATAACGGGAAGGCGGCCGCAGAGGAAGCGAGAGTCGCCGCAGGCAGCGCCCGGGTGTCGGAGTCCGAGGAAGGAGGGCCGGCCCGGGCGGGAGAGGCGGCGGCGGGCGCGGGCCGCGGCGCAGGGAGGCAGGCTGCCGCGGACAGGGCGAGCGCGGAGGCGCGGGCGGGGAGGGCCGCGGTGGGCGGGGGCCCGGCGCGCGGCCGGCGCGGCCGAGGAAGCTGGAGTCGGGCTCCCGTTGCCCGGTCGCCCCCATTGTTCGGCCCTCGCGCTGCCGTTCGCCCGGCTCGCCCTTCCCGAGGGAGGGGTCCTGTGGCCCAACGCGACCCCCCACCCCACCCCCACCTCCCCGAACTCCGACGCTCTGGCCGGGCCGGGTCGGCGCGGCAAGTTTATCATCAGACTCGGCCAGCGAGGGCTTCCCAACTCCAGAGCATGGAGCGAGGAGGCTTTACAACGTGCCGCTAAATTGGAGGAAGCTGGGCAAGCCTGCAACTCATACATTAAGAGGGAAAGCAGCCTAGATGTGCTTATTAAGTGCTAACTAGATAAAGACAATGTGGGCAATTTTTTTCTGGACCTGGAGAGTTAGAGCAGATTCGATCATGTTTTAAATAGCTTTAGATGTATGGATTCGAAAATGAATGTCGGGGTTCAAAGGAGTTCGGAAAAGCACGTTTCGCTGTCTCTATTTGTTATTATTCAGCTCTTTGTTGTGTGCAAGAAGTCTAATTTAAAAAGGGCTGAGCTACCCCTAGCAAAGACAGGCTTGATTTCTTAACGTGAAATGCGTTTTCAAAATAACAGTGAAATTCAAAAGGGAAAAACGTGTAATTTACTTTTAAACTCTGTTTTGGAAACAAACAATTGCAACCCATGCACGAAACTGCCTCTTTTCCTTTTGTGAGGTATGTGGAAAAAATATTTCTGGCAAACGTCACAATTCTAAAAAATGAAGATTTCCAACAAGTGATTGCGGGTCTTGAAGACAAGACCAAAGTCATCGGGCGTGAAAACTCATAAAGAAATCATTTCAATCCTTTGGCCCAAACCTTACTAGGGCAGGAGACTAATTTACACTTAGATTTATAATAGACTTTGCGGAAATTCCTTCTAAAATGCCCATTACTAGTCTGTGTATTATGCAGCACTGGTTTCCCAAGGTGGATTTTTAAAAACCAATTAGAATTGATCTCTAATGGAATATTATATTCACACGTCATCATGAAAACATCATTTGACAAAGAGTTTTGAATTACAAGAAAGAAGTTAACAGATGATGTTCATAAGTAGCGTCTGTTTACAGAGAACCCTTAAGAGTCAGTTAAAGGTAGTGGTGGTTGTGATTTTGCATTTGAAATGCTATAGAAGTGGTTTTGCATTTTAACACTTTCATTTTGCGGATCTTCCTCCTAAACTTGCATTTCCTAATGGAAATCATTCAGTTATTTCAAGGTAGAGGGAGAAATTCTTATAAGAAATCATTTGACGTGTAACTATAGAAAGGTTTGAACAGAAAAAAAATTGGTGTTGAAAATTAAGTATTCTCAATCTGTTCATTCCTTACACACTCATCCTCCCATAGTCCCCCCTCCCTAACTACTCAGATTCAATTTACATTTTGTATTTTCAAGTCTTTGAATATTTAGAATAGCTTTATAAGTTTATTTGCTATGTAGTTGGTTGTAGAAGGTGCATCTTTTCACACCTTTTAGTGTTTCAGGCATTTTTTTTTGGTTTCATTTAAAGTCATGTTACAAGTCATGATATACTTGCGAGAAAAACAACAAATGGGCGGAAAAAAGGACATGAATTGGGGGTGGGGATGGAGAGGGATATGTAGTATTCCTGGTCAGTGTTTGAAATATCTTTCTTTAATTTTATGTCATTGTATTTTCAACTTTTACTTACATCAAAGATCATGGCTTTTTTTTTTTTTTTAATTGGGGTAAAATGCACCATATAAAAATCACCTACATTCTAGCTCTTAAGCACCACAGTAAAGTGAGACTGACAAAAAGTGATGGGGGGCTTGTGTGTTTAATTTGCCAGGAATGTTAAGCTTCATAAGATTCACCCTATGGGTCCACGTTGGTTCTTGGCACAGTTACTATACAATTTCAAGAAGTAAATACACACATTTTAGTTTTAAAAATATAAACTGTACTAGGCAAATAGTTTATTAATTGAAGGAATAAAAAAATGAATTTGTCAACCTCATTCTTTCTGAGACACGATGCAGTTAATTAACATATTCTTGGGCTTGTTTCTGGATTTGGTAAGCAGTGGCCCCTTTCAGAGAGGAAAACATTTAAATTTTAAAAAGTGACCTCTTTTTGGTCCAAATAGTATTTAGCAATTCAGTTTAATATCTTCTTTTTTTTTTTCTATCCAAAATATGTTTCATTTCTTTTAAGGTTCTCTTCCATTTCAAAAACTGATTTTCCTCTTTTCCATTTCCAGAATTTTTTCACTTAGATAACCATACGTATCCTATGAACACCTACATGTTACTTTAATCACACCTTAATTATAACAGAAATGCAAATCTTCAGTGTCAGTAAAAAAATGGGAACATGGACCTTAGACTCCTATTGTTTATATTGATGATACTCTGAAAAGTCAAAGTGTGACACCTTTAAGTATTGTTGCATCATGGAAAAAACAATAGTCCAACTCTGAAATGTTATTGAGGTTTATGTAATGCCTAAAAGATCTAAAGGCATCTTTTAGATACTATTTTTTTTACTGGTAATTACATGATGTTTTACCAAAAAATGTAAACAAAGCCAATATATATCAATTTTATAGCTCTGAAGAAGTAACTCTGAAGCCAAACCCAAGATTAACCAAACCAAACCCTTTAAAGTAAATATTAGGCTTTGATTATTAAAAAGATTTAAAATTTAGATTACACATAATTTAAATTTCAGAATTACCTAACTCAACTTTTCAACAATTAAGAGTATCTAACAATAATATTATAATCAATTCCCAGTTAGAGTTTTTTTGGTAAGAAAATGATGACATTTTCATGAAAAGATGGTTATCATTTGAGAGTATTTAAATACAATTCTAAACTACCTGGCAAATAAAAATTCTTCATCTCTATTAATTTCAACTACTGAAAACCTTTAAATAAATCAATTTATCTAAAAATTTCTGTTAATCATTACTTAGAAATTTTAGTTCAGTTGTATATACAAAATAAGTCTTGCTTTACTTTGAAGAATAAAACTGTCTTCAATAAGCTTTTAAACACCAATATTGTACATTAACAAATATTTATTGTAGGCCTACTACGTGTAAAACACTTGCTAGGTGGTATGGTGAGTAAAAGAAAATCACTTAGTAAGATTAATGTACTTCATTAAATGAAATTTCCCAAAAGCTATTAACGAAATATCAATTGAAAACATAATTGAAACAAATACCTTTTAATGAAATTTCTAATAGTGCTCCATTATATAGGTGCCACATGTGGGTTTGTATCTATAAAGACAGTATTTAACTTACTGTGAGATGAATAACAAAAGTAGTTGCAGAAATGCCTCAATATTTTAATCATACTGGCATAAATATACAGTTACTAATAAACTTTTCACGTAAACCTTGGGTACTCAATGAACAAAACAAAATTTTATTCAGAGATTCCTTTATGTAAAAGAGGATATGTCTGAAAGTTTGTATAAATCATAAGAAATTGCCTTTTTGTGTTTTCCAACTCACTTATTTAGAAACAAGATTATAGTTTCTTGATGAGATTCAGTAGATGAATGAATTCTTATAATTGCTTTTTATTAAAAAAAATCTTAGTATCAGCACCACTACAGAATTTTAAACACTATGCGGAAGTCAATAACCTGAGTTTAGGAACGTGCATCTAGTCTTAATATTGTAGGGAATATATCTCAATTTCTATTCCTCATTATAGAAATATACCTCAACAATGGAAATACAGACTGACTATGCACAAACAGAAGGCAAATAAAACTTTAAAAAACATATATAAGCAATACTAACCTAATTTGAGTTTAATTAATTCTTTCATAGTATCTTCTTATGTGATTATGGAAAAGCAAATCCAAAAATTTGGTGCCTAGGATGAGGAATAAAGAAAATTATCGGAAGACATGTACCCACAGAGGAAAAAAAGTAGTTTTCCATTATAGTAGGGTTAGAGGTTACATTATAAAATACTTGGAGTTTTTTGTGGTTTGCCTCAGATGATTAGTTCAAAGAAATAGATGAGCCAGTACTGAGTTAGCTGCTGTTATGTAAAGAATACCACAGACAACAGGCTTTTGTTTTATTTTACAGGTACTAGATATACTTGTTCAAAAGATATTTTGAGAATGCAAAATCAGATTTAAAGGCTAACATTATTTTAAGATTGAAATTGTCCATTTCTATGAAGTTATTCTATGAATCCCATGGCCTTTTTTTTTTTTTTTTTTTTTAACATTACCATGTATTTTAAAAACTTACTTCAACCATCATGGGAATTTAATTATAAGTTTTATCCATTCCGAGGTATAAGAATTAGCATATTTAGTTAATTGTCATATGTATGTATGTGTATACATATCACACAAAGGATAAATACAACTCGCTCACTGCTATGTTTCCTGTATCCAAGAGTACCTGGCTCACAGTAAATGTTCAATAAATGTTTACTGAATGAGTAAATAATTAATCATATAGCTGAAGTACTTTATAATATTTGTTATTCTTCCTTTTCACTTAATATTTTATAGAAATATATTAAATATTATATCTGACATATAACATAAGAAAAAATTCTATACTTGGTTCGAGTCAAAATTAGAATGACCCATTTATACCCATTGTTTTTTCTTATAATTTTCATAACTGAACAATTACTATGTTAAATATAAGTTTTAAATAATTTGACCCATTTGGTCAACATATGTACATCTTTGATAGAATTTTTGCATCAGATTCTACTTATATATAGGCCTGTTCTTATGAAAGTGTATTTACTCTATTTTTCTAAATTTCAAGTCTCTTAAAAATGATCTTTTTGTTTTGTTTTGGAAATAGCAAGTGTTTACCTACATTTCTTTTATTAAGTATTAAAAGATAAGGTAAACTACTCATCCTTCTTTACATATAAATTAATTCCATCACAAGAACTAAGATCTAGTGCATTAAAAATAAAATTAATGTATTTTTAAATAATTTAGTATATTAAGGTTTGACTGCAGTGTTTGGGAAGTTTTGCACTGATTTTAACTCAGAGTTACTCTTCATTAGGAGTCTTGAGCTGAGCAGGGATTGGATGTTAAACTAGTATCCCTTATAAAAGGGTAAAGAAAATATACAGTTAAGATACACAAAACAATATGTTTTTTTTTTGAAGGTGGTTTTATATCAGTGACATTTTAAGAACATAATTATTATATGTTCAGAAATGTATTGTTGCCATTTCTCCAAAAATAATATGCATTTTATAAGTAAGCTTGTAGTCACATTTTCTAAATGCACTAATAGAGCTAAAGGAGAATTCTAATTTTTATGTCTCTTTAGTATACTTATTTTCCCTGTTTATACTTTTAGATTTGCGTTATTGTAGATTTCGCACTTAGTTTTAGAATATTTGAATATATTTGTGAATATATGCTTGCATTGTATTATATCTAATTCTTAAACAGATTTCCAGCAATCAATGTCAGAAAAAACAGCCATGCTACCATTTTTTTCTTTATCAGAACATTTGTAATGCTTTTAAAGCTTAAACCATTCTCTTCTGATGACTGTCCAGGAAAACTTGGTTTCCTTCATCCTTTGGCATTGCATAACTTCATTTTCCAGATTTTCACTATATATTGCTAATTCCTGATAAACCATTTTGTACCTGCAAGGTATTAACCAAAGTCATGAATTTGCCTTATAACTATGCTTGTCATGTAAGCGATGTATTTATATTTCTATACTAAACTTTCACAATTAGACACTTTTTGCCTAAAGTCAATATTGGGCTTGAAAGGATACATTTGGGGATAGGGCAACAATGGAAAATTTTATAACTCAAACCTTCCCAGTACCCAGTTAATTAATCTATTCAGATAGGCCTAATCCATTTTCTATTTGTATGTGAGGAGTAAGCCCCCATCTTTCTGACATTTAAATTATCTTAAAAAAATTTTCAAGAGTAAATTTTTAGTTGAGAGCCAGATCAAAGAAATCCTCAGTGAAATTTACTCTCGTTTCATTGTTATCATTTGGTGACTGACTAGAACTTGGGTTCCTTCTTCCTATAGTATCATTCAACTGCATTTTCCAGATCATCACATTATATTGCTAATTCCTGATTAACAATCATTTGTACTCCTACAAGGCAAGGTGAGGGGAGCCTTAGGGTTCCCTTTCCTTGTATAAACCGAGCTCAGGCTTTTTGACCTAGTCTCTGATGCATTTTCAGTTGTTACTGGTGCCATCGTGGTGTGTAAATGGGCGGCAGATTTGGTCGCCCTTCCACTGGCTGAACTTTGGGTCGACTCCAGGAGGTGAATTCAATGGGTGGAGAGGTTGCGGCAGTACAGTGAAGTTAGCACGGCCAACTGCAGGAAGCCATGCTTCATTGCACCCTTCATGGAAGCTGCCATACTTGCCCGTCTTGTTATGCACGGGCCAGTTCTGAAGGAAACGGCCGGCACGTAGATTCCCAGGGCAGGGAGATGCCCCCGGGAGTCCCCTCCAGCTACTCTGACAGGAACGCCCTGCCCCCGGCCTTCAGCATCCTCCTCCCCTCCCACTGAGGCCTCTTCAAGGAGTGCACACGCCGCCCGCGCGCCCAGCGCTACAGACCCAACGTCCCCGCCCCCGCGTGCGCGCCCCCGCGCCCTCCCGTTGGCTCGTTCAAGTCTCGGCGCGGCGCCGGCTCCACTCGTCCCCACCCCCCAGCACACCTCGGCGGCGGCGAGAGGCGCCGGCAAGGGGCAACGCCGGGAGGTAGGCCAGGGCTGCCGTCGGACGCGGCGGCGCGCACGCAGGCCTCGCCTCCTCCAGGCTTCTCCCTCACGCCGGCCGCAGGGCGGGCGCGCACGCCGAGTGACGCTCGGAGGAGGAAGCGCAGTCCGCGTCCCCGCCCTCGCTGCCCCCGGCCCAGCGGGAGCCCCCCCAGTGCGCCTGTGCGGAGGCCTACTTGATTATGTGTGCCCTCTCCGGGCTCCAGCGTTAGCGGCCGGGTGGAGGTGGGGAGGGAGAAGACCAGGAGGAGGCGGAGGAGGCGGAGGAGGCGGTGGAGGGGAGGTGGGGGGAGTCAGCAAGGACATGGCTCCTGACTCCTGTGCGGAACGTGAGTGACTGAGCGGCAAAGCCCGAGTGAGCGAGCGGCCGAGCGGCGGGCGGGGGCCTGGGGCACCGGGAGGGAGCGGGGTCGCGGGTGGCTGTGTGGGGGGCAGCATTAACTGGCTTGCATGTGTTTTTTAATGGTCCCCCCAACTCCCTCTTAGATGGTCTCTAGCGACCGGCCCGTGTCACTGGAGGACGAGGTCTCCCATAGTATGAAGGAGATGATTGGAGGCTGTTGCGTTTGCTCAGACGAGAGAGGCTGGGCCGAGAACCCGCTGGTTTATTGCGACGGGCACGGCTGCAGCGTCGCGGTGCATCAAGGTAAACACCCAACCGCCCGCCGGGCCGAACCCGGCCTGCTCCCAACCGTCACCGCTTCCCCCACCTTGGCAGCAACTGCCAGTTCCCTGCCGCCCCTCCCCCCGCCCCGCCCCGTTCCGCGGCCCGGGATGGACTCCGAGGGTCCGCGGCGAGGCGCGGGGGGTGTGGGCTGTGCATGTGGGAGAAAGTGCGTGTGGCCTGGACTGTCATGTGATTCAGCGCTTACTCTCTCAAGTGTCATTTGGCCGCCGCCTGCGCCGGGAGCCGTGGGTCGGGAGACTTTCCGAGGTGGTGGTTGGAGAAAAGTGGGTGCGGGGCCTCCGGGTAGGGAGCGGGGGGCTGGGCGTGCGCCCCTCGGTCGTGTCACGGTGACTGTAGGTGTGGGTTTTGGCACGTGGAGACCCCTCCCCCTTCGTGCCCGCTCCCTTCTGCCGCAGTGTGTCTGGGGACTTCCTGTGGCATGGAATCAGGCTCCGAACGCCACTCGTTGCTCTGGGGCCGGGCGGGGAAGGGGGCAAAGGGGTCGCCTTGCCGCTTTAGATTAGGGAGGGGGGCGCTGCTGCTACACCCCAAGCTTTCTGGCGGAGACTCTGCTGCTGCTGGGGACGCGAGAGCTTCCTGCGGGGAAGACGGCGAAAGGTCGCCGCCGCAGTCGCGCTGCTGCAGGAATAGCTGGGCAGAGCTGCCCTGCGCTGCTGGACGAGGCTGTTCAGTGGCCTCGTCAGGCCACTTCCTCAGCTTTAGTGACTGAAGAGAAGCGAAGGTGGTGGTGTCGCCAATGACTTGGGCAGCATCTTAGTTTATTTCTGGGTGTTTCTGCTCGGTGAGTTTTTTGGATATACTAAAAGCCGAGGACACTAATAGAGTTTTCTGGACATTGAAATTTCTGACCTTTTCCATTTCATGTGGTAAGGAATTGAGGCTGAAACAACCTTGATCATTTTTTGATGGCTGTTATACTCTCCTTGTTATTCACCAACCAGCCCCCTTCCCATTTCTGAATCTGGCGTTGAGTAGTGGATGTAAGGGGCTAAAGCTCAGAACTGGAAAGGGAGACTTCTGAAGTAGTGAATTAACTTAACCTGAGAATGCAGTCATTCTCATTTTAAAGAAGAGGTCTTAGGAAACTCGTATATAGTTTTCCATTACAGTGTTCATTGGCATTTGTTGAGGAATGTCTTATGAATTATCAAGTTTTGATAAGTAATGTCATTTCTCGATATAGGACATGTTCATTTAAATCTTAAGTTTTTTTTCTCTAGAAATACTTCTGAATTAAAATATAAGATTTTGGACACTGATGCTTTGTTTCTCGGAATATTTTTACTCTGACATTTACAAGTTTTAAAAGGGATTAGAAGCTTAGCTTTTGGAATTTTCAGAATTTCTTCGGATTTTATATTAAGTGCTCTCCAATATTTAAGATACTTTCAAGTTTCCTCTGAGCAAGGTCATTTGAGAATGTCAATTGGATATTCGTGTTTTTAGGTTTTGGGGAAAACTTCAATTTGGGTTAATATTAATGTAAAATATTAATAAATATTAATGAAAATGTTAATCAATATTAATAAAATATTAATAAGTATTAAAGTTTTAAACAACTTGACTTAGTATGTTATGTATACTCAGACCACTTTTGGAACATTCACATTATATATTTAGAAATATGCACTTACTTTGGTAACACTTTATTGAGATGTAATTCACATACCATACAGTTTACCCATTTAAAGTATAAAATTCATGGATTTTTAGTGTACTCACAGAGTTTTGCATCCATTACCACAATCAATTTTAGAACATTTTCATTACCCTACCAAGAAACCTTAGGCTCTTTAACCCTTACTCCCCATTGCTTCCCAACTCCCCAGGCAACCACTCATCATCTACTTTCTGTCTCTGTAGATCTGTGTATTTTGGATATTTTAGATAAATAGAAGCATTTCACTTTCACATTTCATTTTCTGCAATATCTGTTGCTCATGGTTTGGAAATATTTTCGTTAGACATCTAAAATGCTTACTATTAAAACTGCAGGATATAGGAATGAATTAATGAATTTCTGAGCCTATGTAAAAGTCTAATTATGTGTTAAATTTTACCTAATATTCTTTCCATCATAAAAGAATAATTAAGATTTGTAATGTTTATACTTAAATGAAACAAAAGATTGGCATTTTAACATTTTTATTATACAATTTAACTACATAATATATGCGATAAGTATAAATACAAAATATTTTAATTCTTTGCAAAGCAGGTGGTGCACATGTATAATTTAAGAGGTTATTGGTCTTTGAAAGGGCACTTGATTTTCCATAATTCTTTAATCTTAACATGTTTTAAAACATTTTATTTTCCAACAGCTTGCTATGGCATTGTTCAAGTACCCACTGGACCATGGTTTTGCAGGAAATGTGAATCTCAGGAGAGAGCAGCCAGAGTGGTAAGGACTGTTTATCAAAAACATTAAAATACTTTACTGAGCTTAGGATGCTACACACTCATGTTTCCCTTTGAAGGGTTGTCATTCTTTTGTTCAAATATTGAGTTTGGGCCAAATGTTGACTTGCAGTTTTAAACCGATTTTATAAAATCTGAAAAACAAATTGAACTACATAAGTATATGTTGATGGATACTTTGAGCAGATGAAATATGAAGTTGTATTTGGGCTTTATTAGCCCTTCTTAATGGTTTAAAGGCTAAATTGGCCAGAGTTAGAATATAATGGCAGTAGAACATAAGGAAGTTACACTGATAATTCTGCCAAGTTCTGTTTAATGAATTAAGAAACACAAGAATTTAACAATTCATAATTTTAGTACATCTACACATGTGTAGTTTAACTTTGAACACTCAATATTTTCAGATATTCAGCCCCTTTGGCAAAGCAACATAAGGATCTTTCTTTTTTAACTTGGCTAGCAACCTTCTTTCTGAATACTTTTGTAAACCTTCTGTAAGAATGAGGGAGATATGTTTATTCTTTGTGGCCATAGGATTTTTGCAGTTGAACTTATGAAACTATCAGGGAGAAATAGATTTAATCTTCATTAATCATAAAAGCATTACCATTTGCAATGTGATAGTTCCTTCCTTTCATGTTGACTAGAGAATTTGACAGAAGGTAAAAAACAGACATTCTCTATATGTATAATAAAAATGGAATATTTTATTTTTGCTTGGGCAAGTGGCTGAGTGAAACTCAGAGGAGTATTAATATGTTCTGTTTGTGTGTGAGAATGCACTGTAGTAGAATTATAGTTATTCTAGCATTAGAATAATGGGAATTAGCAAATGGGGAGTGAAATCAATCATAAAAATTTTAGGACTCAGTGGGGTATGTATAGATCTACTCTTCATTTTTTTGTCTCTTTGTAACATGTTATCATTTGTGGTTGATGAGTCTCCAAGCGAAGAAGGGTCTGCTTTCATTTATTAGTAAACTCTGACAGTTAATGTAAGGCTGTTCCAATGGTGTCACAGTAGATTCTGGGCCAGAGAAAGATTAGAAAGTGGAAAGGTGGCTGTCAAGAGAGGGAGTGATAAAGACATGAATGGGGAGAGGTAGAATACCAGCATTATTTGCCTCAAATGCCACTTGTTGCCTGTTTTTATTCTTTTATCCTCTCTGAGAGCATGGTCAAGATAACAATGTAGTTATCTTAAAAAGTATATAGGAGAACACATTTTATTTTAGCTTTCTTTGGTGGGACGTGGGGCAGTTAAAGGTTTTAAAGAGGCACACCTCTTCTAAATTCCTGTAGAGAGTATAGTTAAAAGAGGTAAGAAAGAGCCTTTGTAAGAAACAAAAACTCTAGCTTAAGTAAGCAAAGACAAGGGCATTTTGTTTTAAGGATATAGGAGCTAAGAACCCAAACATGGAAATGTATGCATGTCTTAGAAAGGGAATCGAATTAGTCTTAATCTTACTTCTGTTTTTCTCTGTCTGCTTTGTTCTTTTCCTTTCTGCCGATTTTCTTTGCTACTTCAACAATTAATCGCTGACTTTTTTTTTTTTTTTGACTATTTATTATGTCAGATACTGTGCTAATGTTCAATACCAATCCTCTCTTTTAATTATCCTATCAAATCTATGAGGTAAATATTCTGTTCTCATTTTATGGATAAGGACATCGTAGTTTTAAGAGAAATACATACCTAGTTGGAGTCTGAGCTGTGGTTAATCTCTCACCTACTGTGTTATATGTTGCCTCATGTGGTGAAAGATGACCATATTTCAGCTCCTCATATTTTCTATCTCCTATCTCAAGAGACTAGGTCTCAATTTGGCTCTCATGATCCTTTGAGAGAAAAAAAGACCAAAGGTTAACCTGTGGCTTGTCTTGGATGAGGTGCCCAGCTCTAGACCAGTTAGCAAGGCTAGACAGTAGGGTTGAATTGTTCAGACACAGGGAGAGCTCTGTGGGTTTGGGTTAGCTCACTTCTCAGAGAAGAGAGATTTATGAACTAGTGGTACCTTGACAGATACTAAAGAATAAAATTCCAGAATAGTAAAGCAATACTTTCAGCAAGTAGTTTGGTAGTATATAGAATGGATTTGGAAGACAAAGTTGGAAACAGAAAGACTTAGGATGCTATCAATATAAAAACGTGAGAGTAGAAATGGAGAACAGAAGGGAGGGATCATTTTGAAGGATGAAATGAATGTTGGGTAACAGAAAGGAAATAAAGATGAGCCTAAGATGTCAAGGTTGATCATTCTGGAATGGTGATACCATAAATAGTAATAGGATTTGGAAATTTAGGACTAAAATAATGGAGTCAAGTTAAAGTTGGAGCTATGTAGGAGACTGGGAACCAAATGATGTTTTTTTGTTAGAGAGATAATGAAGAGCTATGGTGAATACCCACAAATGGGAGAGTAAGAGAACAGGTTACCAAGGATGAATAATGGACAGTCAGGAACATGGACAGATGGTTTTTCAGGAGAGAATAATAGATAGTGACATTGCTGCTAAGGATGCTGGACTAAGAAAAGTTTTCAAGACAGCCATTGTATTTTCCTGGTTTGGGCAGAATGCTCATTGTACGGCATTGAAGAATAGGGATTGTAGGATTAGATTGAATGTTGAAAAAGTAAGGAAAGAGGAAAATAAAAGTACACAGGGATTAAGGGCAAGTTTGGTTTTTAAGGGAAGCTCTTTGTAGATAGACATTCATTTTTCTGAGAAAGTACTTGAATTGCTTTATTCACCTCAGGTATGAATACATATTTTTACTGAAAATTTTCGATTATATTTAGACTATTTACTAATCATCATAGTGGTTGGACTTCAAAATAACTTATAACTATTTTTGTATTTAATGTGTATTTCTTAATTACCACAGGCTGAAGAGATTTGTTAGAAATTTTGTCTGCTTATTTGACATTAATGAGATACAGAAAGATATTTTATATTTTAATTATTCTTCGAAAACGTGTTTAAAGTGGATTGTACAAAAAATAAAATGGCCAAAAGCCCATTAAGGATTTGTGTTATTTAGGTATTGCTATTAAAGTTCTAAATGAAAGACTATTCTTTCCCTACAGGAGGTGAGCTGTAATTTTTCCTTCTGCTCTGCCTTTTTTTTTTTATTGCAGTTCTTCCTGGTTTCTGACAGGAGGAACTACTGGGTGAAATCAAAAGCAAGGTTTTAGGGTTTGGTCTAGGGTTTTACTATTTTAATTTTTGTTTAATGAAGATACATAATGCAAACAAATCACTATAAATCTGTGAAGCTATATAAATTATATACTTGACTATATTATATATTTATATTTAATTCTAATTATATTAATATGTATTTAATTATAACAAATAGTTCTAAACAATATAGAATGTAAAATAAGTACGTATGTATTCTCTACCCAGAATGAACAAATGTTACTTTTTCATATTTGCTTCAAATAGTCCCTTCTACTTACAAAGAATAATAAAAGATTAAATTGAAGTACTTTCTGTACTCTCCTCAGTCTGAGTCAACTAATTATCCTTTAGTGTCAGGCCCTTTTATATATTTTTTCTTTCCAGTTTTACTGAGACATAATTGAGATATATTAGTTTAAAGTGTAAAACATAATAGTGTATGTATGTATGTGTATGTATATATATATATACATATATAAAAATGATTACCACAATAAGTTTGGTTAACATCTTTTACCTCATATAGTTGTAAATATTTTTTCTTTTGATGAGACTTTTTTTTGGCAGGAACTTTTAAGATTTACTATTTTTACTGTTAGCAACTTTCAAAGACACAAAATAATACAGTATTGTTAATTACAGTAATTCTACTGTATATTACATCCCCAGGTCTTGACTTATATAACTAGACGTTTTTATCTTTGATTGCCTTCACCCATTTCCCCACCTATACCTGCTGTTTGTGTCAACCACCAGTCTCTTTTTCTAAGAGTTTTGTTTCTTTAGATTCCAAAAGTGAGTTCATAAAGCATTTGTCTTTCTCTTTCATACTTGTTTCACTTAGCATAATGCCCTCAAGGTACATCTGTATTATCACAAATGATAGTTTTTCCTTCTTTTTTTATGACTGAATAATATCCCTGTGCATATTTTATGTGCGCGCGTGCGCGCACACACACACACACACACACACACACACCCCATCATCTATGTTTTAATACTTATGTGTCTGGATCCCTAAATACCATCTAGTATTCTATTTTACAGGAATGGTACCATATTGTATATGTGTCCTGCAACTTATAATATAGCTACCTTGATACATACTGATATGATATAGTTCATTTTTATCTGCTTTTTAGTATTTTGTCACAGAATATACAGCAATTTAATTCTCATTGTCATTTAGGTTTTCAATTTTTCATAATCACAAATAGTGCTGCACTGAACATCTTTATGAATATAGTGAAGTTTGATACTTAAAAAAATATAGTCTGGGAATCTGTATTAATAGGCAAGTTTAATTTATTTACAATTACAGTAATGATTGATACATTTGGGGTTATTTCCAGAATTTTATGTTACTTATTTGCCATACTTTTTTCTCTCTTTTTCTTCAGTTGGAGTGATTGAGTGCTCTTTATTCCTTTAAAAAAAAAATCCTGTACCGATCTGGAGGTTATATGTTCTATTTCTTTTTAGTGTTTGCCCTGAAGATTTTAATATTCATACTTTATATATTTTTCCTTATTTTTTATTGTTTACACTTATAGCACCTAGTCTTCCTAAGTGGTCTCCCATCTAAGTGCTAAACAGGCCCAACCCTGCTTAGCCTCCAAGATTAGATGCATACTTTATATTTTTTAAAAAATTAATTTCTATACGCTTTTTAAACAAATCCAAGGATCTTAGGATGCCTTTTATTCTTTTACTCTTTCCCTTTCAAAATCTTGACTATTGTCTATATTTTAATTCCACTATATTTTTACTCTCCCAAATTAATCTTTTTTTAAATAATCATCTATAATTTAGATTTCACATTACTCATGTTTTTCCTCAACCCAGTTTTTCATTTCCCTTGCTGCTTTATGTTTTCCTAGCTGCTTTCAAAAATTCTGAAAAAAAATTTTTTTTTTTCGGAGTCTGTGGCTAAGCTATATATTCTTCTTATGTCTAAGAATATAATTTTGTTCTCTTGTACGTTAGTTTGAATTCTAGGATAATTGTTATTTTCCTGTAACTAAAAAATTATTCTAGCTTGTTTTCTGGTGCCTATTTCTGTGAATAGGAAATCAATTGATAGCCTTTTTATCCTTCTTGAGAGTCGATCTGCTTTTTCATTTGGACAACTCACTGTTTTTTTTTCCATTTTGGAAAATTTTCTGTTTTCAGATATTATCACCTTCGCATTATATTTTCTTCTAGAACTGTTACTTAAGTGTATGCTTGAGATTCCCATCTTTTTCTTTGTATCTTTTCATTTCTTTTTTATATTTTCTGCCTTATCTCTGCATTACACATAATCTGTTTGACTCTCCTTTCAAATTTATGCTTATCAACCCAAGTAGTGTATTTCTTTTCTGGGTGAATCATATGTAGAATTTCTATTTTTATTTTTCAATTTACTTCTTTTTTTCATAGTATCTTGCTATTATTGCCTTAAGGATTATATTTTTTCCTTTATTTAAATATTTAAAACAATTATTTCAAAACAGATTTTGAATTTTTTGTTTTGTTTGTTACTCTAGTGGCAGATGTCTTCATATACTTTGAAATTTTTGACTATGAGCTAATTATCCGGAGTTGTTGTCTTCTTTAAGATTCATTTTCCACTAACCTAAGTTTGCAAAGATGTCACTATGGGGAGTTTTTACATTTCCTCTGTTATTGTTAAGAATTGCCTTTGTCTGCTAGTAAAAAAAAGACCAGATTAAATTTCTACAAATTAGGAATTTACAAATTTACAAATAATTTTCTTTAAATGAAGTTAAGAAAGGCATTTTAAAGCTTTCATGACAGTTCTGTGAAGTCATTAGGGATCAGACTTTTTCTGTCTTCTTACTGTACAAACCTTACCACATGGTTTTCATTTTCAGAGTTGTCCCACTGTCACAGTTTGGCAGCTGGAACTGTAGTCCTTAACCACTGCAGAAGGAAGTTCCAGTCAGAAAGAAGGGGGGGGGGAGGGTAAGCTTAAAAAGTGGTTCTCTTTCCAGCTGAATTATCTATCCTCTTAAACAAGCTTTCCTGGAAGCTCCGCTTGACAATTTATGTTTACTTTTACTGGCTCTTAATTGTTAGAGAGACCACAAAATATGGGCTCATTGATGAACTGAATAAAATTGAAATTCTCATAGTAGACAGGAAGGGGAAAATGAACTTGGGGTTCGTAACCCGTAGACTCTGTCACAGTTTGCCTAGAGGGGTTCATTCCTGCAGACCAGTTTTTAACCAGTGTTTCTTGGATTGGATTCCACCCCTTTTATATAATGGATTTTGAGCCTCACTCTCTCAGCCTAAGTTTGAGTTTCCTGTTTTTCTAGGGTGACTCCTTTACTCATGTCCAGAACATGTGTCTCACTTCAGTGCACCTTCTCTAGTCTTAGTGGTCTAGGCTGTGTTTTTCTAGGATAGATTCCCCTTTGGTGGTCGGATAGGCCCTTACCAGCTCCTGTCCTTATGCAGGGAGCCCATTTAGAGTTCTTCTGCACATTTAGGATCTATGCTAGTGTCATAGTAAACCCCAGCCTTTAGGGTATATAGTAGATCTGATATTGTCATTGTGACTGCCTCAGCTTCAGCTAATGTTCATTCTTTTAGCTTTTAAGTACTCTGTTTTTAATTTCTGCCACCTGGAGATTTACCTTTATCTGCATAATTAAAGTTATTTTTAGATTTATCTATCTTATATATATGTAACTTTTTTTCTTTTTATTTCTGTACAAGTTTTTAGCCTTATATGTTAAGTGGAATGCCTTTAAAGTTAAACATTTGCTAACATTTTTTCTCACTACTGATTTTATATCTAATACTTGCTTTTTAAAAATTCAGTATAGCATTCTAAGTTCCTTATAACTTTGAAAGAGGAGATTTTAACAAGTTAACAGATTTAGTGTTTACCACCATAGGTAGAACAGCAAGTAGCCAATTTCCCTAGTCTCTCTTCTTGATTTCCTCTTTCTTTTATTATGAGAAAAGCTTGGCATAACTTAAGTGCTTAATACCTGTTTGTATCTTTTCCTAACCAGTCTGTATAACTAGTAAGAAAAATGAAAACATAGGGGTACCTAGATACATTCCCTAACATATAGCACCTGTTTATTCCATTTTTTATTAAGATTTAATTTTTATGCTAGTATCCATGTGATAAATGCACATAGTCAAAGTCAGTGCCAGAGTCTTCTCTCAGACACAAAGCAGTACTTTGCTTCTTGACTCTAGAACCCTCATCTCATTCCCTAAAGGAAACCCCTTTTGGCTGTTCTTTCTGGTGTTTACTTTTGTATTTCTAAAAGGAATGTATAAGCTATTTTTGACATCATTTTTAGGTGTTTGCTTTTCAGTATATGGCAAATTTTGGTTAAATCAGTAATGTTAAATAGTAAGATTTACATTATTATGACTATTTTGTTTAATTTCTGAGCCAAGTATATTCTCGATTTTTTTTTCCTTGAGATTAATAATTGTCTTGTACTTTCATTTTTCTTATATTCTTCATTTTAAGGCTATATTTTTATATACCCTCTAGTTGCTTCTTCAGCTAATCTTGCGTTTGGTTAATGAATCAGGTAGTCTGTAAATTCAGTTTTCTTTTTTTTCTCTTTACCTTCTTTCCCTTGCCCTCAGTCTTTTCTTTTTCCTTCTCCCTCTTTCTCTTCCTCTCCCCCTCCTTCCTCTCTCCCCTTTCCCTTGCCCTTCTCTCCTGCCTCCTCTCTTCTTCTCCCTCTCTTCTCTTCTCCCTATTCTGCCTCCTCATTTCTCTCTTCCACCTTTCCCTCTTTCTCCTTTTTAAACCATTGGACCTTCTTCTGGGTACCGTCTCCCTGTTCCCATCTGGACTGGTTTCTCTTTAGGCCTGGAACTTTACTATTATCTTAGGAGTGTTTTCACTTCTAGCTTATTTTGAGTTCCCTGTTTTTTAACTCCTCACAACCCTATTTCTTCATCTTTAGTGGTTTATTTCCTTGTTTTTGGTGGGCACAGCTTGTAGCAGCTTCATAGGAAAAAAGTGTGTGAGAAGTAAATTTTTAAAGAGTTTATGCGTTTGATAAAATTAGCTTTACCATCTTACTTGATCGATAGTTTGGCTGAATAGAATTCGTGTTTGGTAGTCATTTTCCTTCAGAATTTTGAAGCTATTTCTCAATTGCTTTTTAGCTTGCAGTGTTTCTGAGAAGGAAGTCCCATGAAGTTCTGATTTCTGATTCTTTGTCTGTGATTGTTGTCTCTGGATTTAGTATTTTTTCTTTATCCAACTTATTTCTGATATTTTATGTGGTAGTGTGCTTTTTTTTCACTCATTGTACTGAGCACACAAATGGCCCTTTTGATTTGGTAAATCATGTAGGAGAGCATGAGTTTAGCTAAAGGAAATTTTTTTATATTATTTCTTTGATAATTTCCTCAGTTCTGTTGTCATCATTTTTTTTCTGTATGTTTATTTAGATGTTGGACCTTTTGAACTAATCTTCTGATTTTTTACATTTTCTGTTTATTTTCTACCTTTTGAGGCATTGCCTTTATTTTCCAACTCTTACATTTCTAAATTCCATTACATTTTTAATTTCCAAAGGCTTTTATGATCTCTGAATGCTCTTCATTTTTTATCTTATGTTTTTCTTTCTTTGATGCAATATCTTAACTATGAAGATATTCATCAGAGAGTTGTTTTTGTTTTATTTCAGTTTCTTCTGTTTCTGGGACTTTTTCCCCCTAGTTTCTTTGTACAGTTTGTTTTGGTCTGTCTTGTTAAATACTTTGCTTAAAAATCTGGTGACTCCTAGCTATCAAGCTCCTAATGAGTTGATTGGAAGCTCTGTGTGTGGGCAGGGATTGTTGGCTGATTGGCTTCATTGTAGGCCATCTAGCTGGGTTCTTTTATTAGGAGACCACCAACCGATTAGTTTATTCAGAGAAAAATCTTTCAGTCATTTGTTTGGGATTGACCAACCAGGTTACCAGTATTTTCTGAGCCAGGTAGTTGCTGGAATTTCACTATTTAGACTTAGATTTTCAGTTAATTCTTTTTTTTTTTTTTTTTTTTTTCAGTATGATACCCCTTTCCTTAGATGTGCCTTGTGTCCCCAAGTCCAGATTTCATCGTTTACCCTTTTTGCAGTTTTCTAGGGTGGGGGAGAGAGAGGTACCTGGTTGTTCATAGTGAAGAAGGAGATTGGGAGGGGAATGTTGATTGCTTTTCAGATTATATTCAGTCTCTCCTGTTTTTAGCTTCACCTGAACCCATCCCTCCTAGATACATACACCACTGTACATGTTCAACTCCCTGCCCCCAATACCTGGTACCTAAAGTTCTTCAGTTTCTGGTGCTGTGTGGTCTAAGATACACTGCTTTTGGGCTTATCTTACTGCAGCAACCTTTTTTGGTCTGTTAAGTCATGGGTTCCCAACTCCTGTGCTGCTGACCGGTACCAGTCCGTGGTCAGTTAGGAACCGGGCTGCACAGTAGGTGGTGAGCAGCAGCAGGGGCAAGCTAGCTGAAGCTTCATCTATATCTGCAGCCGCTCCCCAGTGTGAGCATCACCACCTCAGCTCCACCTCAGATCATCATGCATTAGATTCTCTTAGGAGCACTGGTCACTGGTGCCAAAAAGTTTGGGGATAGCTGTTTAAGTCATTTACTACTTGTTTCCTTTCTAGCTTCCAAAACTTTGTAGTTGTTGTCTCCCCTTATGTTCTCTTTGTCCTGTGGCTTTATGTCCTTTTATCTCATTCAATGGAATTTTAGAAAGAAAGGAGTTTCTTTTTAAGTAGAATTAAGTACCTGTGCTTGTAATGTAGTCTTTTCCCATTTCTCCCGGATCTTGGTTTATCTTTTAGCCTGTCTTTTTTACTTGATTTTTCTCTTGACTTAGATTACAAACATTTTTGTAGAATTCCCTTGGATTCTACATTTTATTTAGTTTTCACCTTTTTGTCTTTCCTCTTTTGCTTCCTGGAAGAATGAAACTATAGTCGGTTTCTCTTCTTCAGCTGCCTACTGTATGTAGTATAGCCTCTTAATTGTGCTTGATGATCGAAATATAACTTAGTTTTTATTTTAAATAATGGCATATAAAATCTGCATTTGCTATAACACTTTCATCATGGACACTGTCCATTTTGTCTTTCATGATCATTATATAAAGATCCATGTACAAGAAGTTCTTTTAATAATTTAGCATCAGGAAAATTGTCTCCCTTGAGGCTCTGGTATATTTCCTCCTTTTCAGTAGCTCTGTGACACACATTCTGTTTTCCTTTTTGTTCTGGCTACCAGGCAGTCCAGAACCAAATCTAGTCTTTAGTTACATCAGTTATATTAATCTGATTATTAGTATATTTGTTTCCTCCTCCTCCTCTGGTGGGGTTTAGAACTTCACCTCTTATCTCTGTTTCTCTGCGTGTTGATTTCATTCTCTCATACTACAGACTCTCTACTTCATGAGGCTGGAACCATGACTGCTGGCAGCTCTTGGCTCTCATCTTCCCATCCCCTTCTACCAGAAGAAGGGGCTCTCTTGAAGAAACCTGGGAAGAACTCTGATTGACCTGTCTTGGATCATGTACCCACCATCCCTGTGGCTGGAGTGGGGAGGGCACTATGAATGGCAACCCTCACTAGAACTACATAGTTGGAGTCAGGGGTAAGAGAGTTTCCCTAAATCAGGGGGATGTCCCTCATACTGGCTTTCAATGTTCATGTTACTATTTTTTATTGTTATAATACAGGTCCTTTATTTGTAGGATGCCTCATCCTTTTCTAAAAAAAAATTTAGGTATAAATAAGTATATAAAATATCACAAACTCCTTTTCATTCACTCCTATTACCATTACATTTGGCTCTTAAGTCTGCCACTCTGTTGATTTTGCTAACCTCAAATAGCCGTGTCCAAAATTTGCTCACCAGTTTTCATTCTACTTGAACTACTTTCAGCATTTAAAACTGTGATCACTCCACCTTTCTTGCAGTTCTCTCTTCTCATGACTTCTGGGAAGCTACTTTGTTCTCCTACCTGTCTTTTGGATTCCTGTTTGGTGTTACCTCCTTCTCTAAAATTGAAGTTACACGATTGCTTTTCTGGCCTGTTTATTTGATTACCTCACCTGAAGTAAACTTATACATGCTTACGGATGCCTCTAGGGATCAATATCACCTGAACAATTTTTTCTAGCCTTCAGATCCATATTCGCAATTGCCTTCTGGATATCTCTATTTAGGTATCCTAGGCATCTTAAATTAATTTCTCTACTTCTCTAGTCACGTAATCTAAGCTCTATTTTTTTTGTCTAGATTATTGCAACAGTTTAAATTGCTTATTTAATTTTCAATAAGGTGATGCTACATTGATATGGTGCAAAAAAATAAAAAGATATACAGTGAAAGTTATTCCTCATGAATCTCTTAATTGCCTAGTTTTGTTTCTCAATTTCCCATTGCTATTTGTTTTTCATTTATTTTCCTAGATTCTTCATATATGTACATGCTTCATGCATGTATAGACTCGTTTTTCTTTTCTACAGAAAGGTAGCATATTATACATACTTCACAGTGAACTTCTTTCTTATCTTCTCCCCTTTTCAGTATAGTTTTTTTCAGTACAGTAGATTATCTCCTACAAAGCAAATATAATTGTTATTCCATAATTTCGTGTAGTGTTTCTATTTTTTGCTTCTCCAAAGAAATAAAATTTTAATTTTTTTCTGTAATCCTATTCTTTAAAAATTTTTTTTCAATTACAGTTGACATTCAGTGTTACTTTATATTAGTTTCAGGTGTACAGCATAGTTGTTAGACATTTATATAATTTATGAAGTGATCCCTTGATAAGTCTAGTACCCACCTGGCACTGGTTATTACAATATTATTGACTATATTCCCTATGCTATACTTTATATCCCCATGACTATTTTGTAGCTACCAGTTTGTACTTCTTAATCTCTTTACCTTTTTCATCCAGTCCCCCCTGCCCGCTCCCATCTGGCAAATATCAGTTTGTTCTCTGTATCTATGAGCCTGTTTCTGTTTTGTTTGTTCCTTTGTTTTATTCTTTAGATTACACATATAAGTGAAATCATGTAGTATTTGTCTTTGTCTTTGACTTAATTTCACTTAACATAATACCCTCTAGGTCCATCCATGTTGTCACAGGGTAAAGATTTCATTCTTTTTTATGGCTAACATTCTATTGTATATATGCACCAC
This sequence comes from Rousettus aegyptiacus, assembly GCF_014176215.1. Taxonomy (NCBI): domain Eukaryota; kingdom Metazoa; phylum Chordata; class Mammalia; order Chiroptera; family Pteropodidae; genus Rousettus; species Rousettus aegyptiacus. Next base: position 86,460,728 of record NW_023416285.1, on the reverse strand, counting down.
ATCTTTATTCTTATAGTAGTTCTTAACTGTTGGTGAAGGGAATAATTTTTTCTGGCCAACAATATTTTCACTAAAAGTATATTTCACACATTTAATTTTTGCACAGAGCATGACTGGGTAACAGCCTTCCACCCTCACTCTGGACACTAAAAATTCTAGTTCTAGTAGAGTAAGAAGTTTATGGTGGTATTGCTCCAGAGCCAAATAGGAATGACAGCTACCCTAACACGATATAAACTCTTCTTTTTCCATCTCTCTTTTCTCTATCCCTTCTATTTTCACTTTCTCCACTCCATCTTCTACATAGCTATGAGTAGACTAATAATCCCAAAAGAATGACTTTCTACATGCTGTTCCCCAAAGATGATGCTGTTCTTCAGGTTAAAGTTAAGCATATAACCAGAAATGTTAAGACATATGGGTGTAAATATCTTCATCTTGATGCTGTTTTAAATAGGAGAAAAATGAAAATTGCATAATGTGAGATTAGGAAGTAATAGATCATTAGTTTTAAGGGTACTATTTCTTCATGTGTATGTTTTAACTCCCTTGTTCTTACTTTATTTCTTCTGTCTTTAAAGTTAGGATGGAGATGTTTAGATGAGCTGTAGCTCTTTTCAGGAAAGTTTCTTTTTACTTAGACTTTATGGAAAAATACTTCTTTTAATCTTCCTTGGCAACATGTGATAATATTTGTGGATGTTTGATAGCTTTTGGTGACTGACTTTTTTGGGTAGTGCTGTTTTCTCCCCAAACACTCCAATTTTTGGTCTTCTTTCTTGTATGTAAGGTTTTCTTATTTTTATTGTCAGATATGTGATTCAGAGAAAAATGGTATGCCCAGTATATGGACAATTAAAACCAAATGAAGTGAATATCCACATACTTAATAACCAAGCTTAAAAGGCAGAGCATTGTTCATGCCTTTGACCCCTGTTGTGCCTCTCTCCGATGGTGTTCCTTTCTTCCCCTGAAGGAAACAGTTTTTTTGAATTCTGTTAATTGTTCTTGATTCTCTTCAGTTTTATTTCTAAACAATATATTATTTAGTCGTGGTTGTTTTGAACTTCATGTAAATGGATTATGCTCTGTATTTGATTCGCAGTATATTTTTGAGTATTATTTGGTGCATGTAGCTACAGTTGATAACTTTTTTATTGTATAATATTTCAGCATGCCGAATACACCGCTGTCTATCTAGTCTACTATTGATGTACATGTAGATTTTTGTCAGTGTTTTGCAAATATGAACAGTTACTGTTGTGAATATTCTTATACATATGCAGGAATTTCTCTAGCTTATTGCTCTTCAAACTACTGGGCATATGACAAAAAGGGTCATAAAATAGATTTAGTGGAGAGCAACCAGCATTAAAAAATGAAATAGAACAGAAGAAAAAATTTTTTCAGTATCCTCTGTATGTATACACGGTTGAAATGTAAGACATTTTTTAGAGTGGTTCATGGTCAAAAAAGTTTGAGTGACACAACTCCAGGGTAGATACTTAGAAGTGGAGTTGTTAGGATGTCAGGAAGACCAGTCCATTTTCAGAAGTGGTTATTTCAGCTTATTTTCCCACCAATGAATGTCTTCTCTGCTCTATATGTTTAATATGTCAATCTTTTTAACTTTAGTCATTTTGGTAGTTGTGTGGTAGTAAGTCCTTGTGGTTTTCATTTTGCAATTCTCTGGTTATTAATGATGGTAAACCCCTTTTCATGTATTTATAGGCCATTTGGATTGTGTCACTTGTGATTTGGAGATAGCTTCTCTATGTTAGTGGTTCACTTTTTATTTAATGAAAAGTTCTTAATTTCAGTGTCAAAATTTTCAGTTCTTTTTATTTTATGGTTAGTTCTTTATTGCGACCTGTTAAATTTTTCCTAACTTAAGGTCATGAAATTATTCTATATAATCTTCTAAAATAATTTTTTTCCCTGCTTTTCACTTTTAGGTCTATAATCAACCCATCTGATTTGATTTTGTGTATAGAGTAAAATAGGGAGGAAAACATACATTTATTTTACATATTATACATTTATATATTTTATACTTATTATATGTAATATGTGTTACATATTAATTAAATAGGAACATCTGGTTGTTTTAACCCCATTCTTTCCTCTTCTGCTATATAGTGGTATTATATCATAAATGAGCAAATGTGGATTTGTTTCTGGATGTTCTGTTCTCTTCTTTTGATTTGCCTTATCTTTGTGCCAACACTGCAGTAAAAATGACTCTAGCTTGACCATCGGAATGGGAAAATGTATTTGCAAGCAATGCTTCCGATAAGGGCCTAATTTCCAAAATATACACAGAACTCATACAACTCAGTAACTACAAAAACCACAAATGATCCATTCAAAAAATGGGCAGAGGACCTGAATAGACGCTTCTCTGTAGAGGACATACAGATGACCAACAAATATATGAAAAGATGCTCAACATTGTTAGCTATTAGGGAAATGCAAATCAAAACCACAATGAGATACCATCTCACACCTGTTAGAACAGCTATTAATAACAGGACAAGTAATAACAACTGCTTGAGAGGATGTGGAGAAAAAGTAATCCTTTTACACTGCTGGTGGGATTGCAAATTGGTATAGCGACTATGAAAACAGTATGAAGGTTCCTCAAAAAACTAAGAATTGATCTACCGTATGATCCAACAATCCCTCTACTGGGGTATTTGCCCCAAAGACTTGGCAACATATATCCGAAAAGATATTTGCACACCAGTGTTCATGGCAGCATTATTCATGGTGATCAGGACATGGAAGCAACCCAGGTGATAGATGATTGACTTTTAGAACCTGTGGTACGTATATACAGTGGATTATTACTCAGCCATAAGAAGAGATGAAATACATGGATGGACCCTGAGATAATCATGCTAAGTGAAATAAGCCAGACAGAAAAAGTTGAAAACCACATGATATTACTTATATGTAGGATATAAACCTAAAAGCAATAAACAAACAGGACAAACAAACAGAGACTCATGGACATGGACAATAGACTAGTGGTTACAAGAGGGTAGGAGGAAGGGGGGAGGTAGACGGGGTAAAATGGGTTAAACGTGGTAACAGAAGGAAGTCTAACTATGGAAGATGAATACACAATGTAAATATATATATGCCTTATTGTTCAAATGTACAGCTGAAACTTACCAGATTTCATTAACCAATGTCACTATGAAAAAATTAATTAAAAAAAATAAAATGATTCTAGCTTGTAAGTGTAGACATGAATTATCAAATTAGCCATTCCCTCTTGTATTTATCTTTATTTTTTTTTAAATTTAATATCTTACCTATTGCTCTTTGCATTCGATAACCATTTAGAATCATTCTACAAAAAAATCTCTTTAGCATTTTGATTGGCTTTGCATTGATTCTGTAAACGGTAATCTCCAATTATTAGGTTTTCTTTTTTTCTGATAAAATATACACAACGTAAAATTTATATTTTAACCATTTTTGAGTATGCAGTTCGGTGGCATACTCAAAAATGGTTAAAATATAAATGATACATAACCATCACCAGGACCTATATCTAGAACTTTAAAAAAAATTATTTCAAAAATGAGGTTAACATACAGTATTAGATTAGTTTCAGGTGTACAACAGTGATTAAACATTTCTATACCTTATGAAATGATCACCCTAAGTCTAGTACCTATCTGATACCATTCATAATTATTACAATACTATTGATTGTACTTCTTATGCAGTACTTTACATCCCCATGACTAATTTTATAACTGGCAGTTTGTACTTATTATATGTAATATGTGATATCCCCTTCATTTTGTCCGTCTCACCTACCACCCCCATCTGGCAACCATCAGTTTGTTCTCTGTATCTAAGAATTTGTTTTTGTTTCATTCATTTATTTCTTTTAGATTCTACATGTAAGCGAAATCAGTAGATGTTTTTCTATATCTGGCTTATTTCACTTAGCTTCTGACTTATTTCACATCATTCATCACAGATGACAAGATTTCATTCTTTTAATGGCTGTGTAATGTTCCATTGTATATATATATACACCACATCATCTTTTTCCATTTGTCTATTGATGGACATCTAGGTTGTTCCCATATCTTGGCTATTGTAAATAATGCTGTAGTGTGAGTATAGGGGTGTGTGTATCTTTTGAATTAGCAGTTTTGATTTCTCAGATAAGTACCCAGAAGTGGGGTTTCTAGGTCATGTAGTAGTTCTACTTTTAATTTTTTGAGGAATCCCTATACTGTTTTTTATAGTGGCTACACCAGTTTACAAACCCACCAACAGCGCATGAGAGTTCTTTTTTTTCCACATCCTTGCCACTTATTCTTCATTGTCTTTATGATAATAGCCGTTCTGACTGATGCGAGTCGATATTTCATTGTGGTTTTGATTTGCGTTTCCCTCATGACTAGTGATGTTGAGCATCTTTTCATATGTCTGTTGGCACTCTGTATGTCCTCTTTGAAGAAATGTTTGTTTAGGTCCTCTGCTCATTTTTTAATAAGATTGTTTTTTTTTAATGTTGAATCGTATCATGAGTTCTTTATATATTTTGGGTATCAATCCTTTATTGGACATATTATCTAGAACTTTTTGATCATTTCAAACAGAAATTCTATACTTGTTAAACAATAACTCCCCATTCTACCTTCTTCCCAGCTTGCTTTTATGCTATTTCATGTCTTTTTTAAAATTAAATTTACTAGGGTAACAGTGGTTAATAACATTATGTAAGTTTCAAATATACAGTTTCATAATACATCATCTGTATATTGCATTGTGTACTCACCACTCAAAATCTGGTCTCCTTCTGTCACCACATATTGACCCCCTTTACCCTCTTCATCCTTTTCTCATGCTCCCAACTTTCTAACTTTATGACTTTGTCTAGTATAGATACCTATGTAAGTGGAATCGTACAATATTTGTCCTTTGTATCTAGCTTATTTCACTTAGTTTAATGTTTTTAATGTTCATCTTTTAACATACCATTGTAGGTGCCTTTTTATTACTGAAAAATATTCCACTGTATGTATATACCATATTTTGTTTATCCATTCATCTGTTGATAGACATTTGGCTGTTTCTCCCTTTTGACTATTGCGAATAATGTTGCTAATGAACATTGGTGTGCACGAATCTATTTGCGTCTCTCTTTTCAAATTTTTAGGGTATATAGTAGGAGTGAAATTGCTGAATCATGTGGTTATTCTATGTTCAACTCTTTGAGGAATGGCCAAAATGTTTTTCATAGAGGCTGCACTATTTTACATTCCCACCAGCACTGGACGAGAGTTTCAGTTTCTTTATACCTCCTCTAACTTTTCGTTTTTTTTTTTTTTTTTTTTTTTGATAAATAGCCATGTCGGTGGTGTGAAGTGGTATTTCCTTGTGGTTTTGATTTGTATTTCTCTAATGATTAGTGATGCTGAGCATCTTTTCATGTGCTTTTTGGCTATTCGTAAATCTTTGGAGAAATGCCTATTCAGTCATTTGCCCATTTTGTAAGTGGGTTGTTTGTCTTTTTGTTGTTGAATTGTAAGAGTTCTTTATCTAATAGTTTTAGGTGCCAAAACTAGTATCTAGTTCTGGGTCTGGACTTTTAGCAGATATATGACTTGCAAATATTTTCTTTTATTCTGTGGGTGATTTTTTCACTCTCATATACACAAAGTTTTAATTTCAATGAAGTTTAGTTTATTTTTTTGTTTTTTGTTGCTTAAGCTTTTGGTGTCATGTCCAAAAAATCAGTGCCAAACCCAGGGTCACAAAGATTTCCCTGACGTTTTAAAAGCATTCCTTAGGTTTTAGCTCTTATGTTTAGGTCTTTGATCCATTTTGAGTTAATTTTTTTAAAGAAATTAAAATACTTTAAAAAATCGAGAGTGGATGATTTTTTAGTTAATTTAGTAAATAAGGTAAGGGTCCAACTTCACTTTCATTGTTTTGCATGTGGATATCGTTTTCTCAGTACTATTTATTGAAAAGACAGTCCTTTCCCTATTGAATGCTTTGACTCCTTTGTCAAAAATCAGTTGACCAAGTATATGAGGACTTATTTCTGTGCTCTCTACATTGCTCTCGAGTCTGTTTTTATGCCACTTACCACACCATTTTGATTACTGTATTTTTAAATAAGTTTTGAAATCAGAAAGTATGAGGCCTCCAACTTGGTTCTTCATTTTCAAGATTGTTTTTGTTATTCAGGATCCCATAAGATGCCAAATGAATTTTGGGAGATTAGTGAATATTTGATCCTGTCCAAAATGTCCATGAAGACATTTGGTCCTTGTCAAAAAGGGTCCTTGAAATTTGGTCCTGTTCAAAGAATTCATTAGTATATTTGGTCCATGCCAAATAGGCCTTGCTATTTGGTCCTGTCTAAAACATCCATGCTTAGAAAATGTCGCTGGGTTCAAATAGCTGATGATGTTTGTTTATACTTTTGGTTTACAGGATTAATTCATAAAAAATACTGCTATGTTTTATTGATCCTGTGTCTGTATTGCCAATAGTAACTTTTCTTCCTTCAGCATTAATAGCACATATGGTTAGGAAGATAAAGATGGGTTGGTGTGGACCAGATGTCTCCATAGATGTTTTGGTTCGGGACCAAATATCTTCATGGTCATTTTTGACAGGACCAAATGTCCTGCAAGGATTTTAGGAATGCATTTTTCTATTTCTGCATAAACTGTTGTTGGGATTTTGGGTAGGGAATCTGTAGATCACTTTGGATAGTAATGACAACTTAACAGCATTGTCTTCCAATCCATGAACACTGATGTCTTTATATTTATTTGTGTTGTCTATAATTTCTTTCAGCAGCATTTTGTAGTTTTCATTGTACAAGTTCTTTGCCTCCTTGGATAGGCTTATTTCTGAAATTTTTTTTATGCTATTGTAAATGCATTTGTTAATTTTCTTTTTTGGATTATTCATTTACAATTATTTTTAATTAAATCTTTTATTTAAGTCAAATGTAGAGTCACATGAAGGTGTAAGAAATAATACAAGGAGATCTTGCATACCCTTTACCCAGTTTCCCCAATGCTAACATCTTGAAGAACTATAGGACAATATTGCTACCAGGATATTGAAATTGTTACAGATAACAAACAATAATTCCATCATCAGAAGGATCCTTCATGGTACCCTTTTTTATAGCTGTATTTGGTTCTTTACTGCCCTCAGGCTTAATCCCTGGTAACCACAAATGTGTTCTCCAGTTCTGTAATTTTATTACTTTAAGGATGTTATATAAATGGAATCATAGAGCATACAACTTTTTGGGATTGAGTTGTTTGTTTGTTTGTTTTCACTCAGCATAATTCTCTGGCGATTCATCCAGGTCATGAATGTATCAGTGGTTTGTTCCTTTTTAGTGCTTAGTATTCTATGTTATAGGTATACCACAGTTTGTTTAACCATTCAGCTGCTGAAGGATACCTCAGATGCTTCCAGTTGGGGGTTATTATGAATAAAGCTGTTGTAAATATTCATGTACAGAAGTTTTCATGAACATAGTTTTCATTTCTCTGGGATGAATGTCTGGTTGTACAATGGCCGATGATGTGCTTATTCTTGCCCTTATTTGCTGTCTGTATATCTCTTTCGGTCAAATGTCCATGACTTTAGCCTGTTTTCTAATTTGTTTGCTTATCTATTTGTCTGTCTGTCTGTCATTAGTCAGCTGGACTTAGTTTATTTTAGATGTTTCCAATTTTGTTGGTAACATTCAAACAGCATATAGTCAGGAGCCAGTCAAACATACGCCTTCTTTCCGTCAGGCCTGGGGTGGAGAAGGAAGCCTCCGTCTTTGCTGCGCTCACTGCCTTCTGCGCATTCTTCCTCTCTCAGTCTTCTGGCACATCAGTGGTTCCTTACTTACGTCATTATTATCTAAATAGTGATTTTTACATCATTTGCTTAGGTTTTTACTATTATTATTATTATTATAGAGCTTGACACTTCTTATATAGTCTAAATATGAGTTCTTTGTTAAGTTTGTGATTCGCTCTTTTCCTCCCATGCTGGAGCTTGTGTTTTCATCCTCATAATGGGCTTTTTTATGCAGTTTCTAATTTTGTTGAAGTCCAGTTTATGAATTTTTCTTAATATGGACCGTACTTTTGTTGTAAAATCTTATAACTCTTTACCTAAACCCTAAGTCCCCCCAAATTTTGTTTTCTTTTAAAAGTTTTATAGTTTAATGCTTCACATTTAAATTTATGATCCATTTTAAGATAATTTTTATGTAAGACGTGAGACTCAGGTGAAGGTTTTTTTGTTCATTTGTTTTTTGCCTATGGGTATCCAAATTTTCCAGTGCCATTTGTTGAAAAATTGCTCTTATACCTTGGTACAGCTGGGCATCTTTGAGTGTATGTCTGGGATTTCTGTCTGTTACACTAATCTATGTGTCTATCTCTCTGGCAGTACCACACTGTTTTAATTACTGCAGCTGCATAATAACTCTTTGAAATTAAATAGATGATTCTTTCCACTCTATTCTTTTTCAGAATCATAAGTTATCCAGTTTTGTTACTGGTTTTTAAAACTACCTATATTTTAGAATAACTTGTCTGTATCCATCTAAAAATCTTGCTAGGCTTTTGGTAGGAATACCATTAAACCTGAATATCCATCAGTTTGTGGTGAATTGACATCTTTATTATGTTGAGTTTCCTAATCTATGAACATGCTATGTGTTTCCATTTATTTAGGTCTTCTTTGCTTTCTTTTATCAGTTTTATGTAGTTTTCTGCCTACAAGTACTGTACGTGTTTTATGAGTTTATACCTAAGTGTTTAGTTTTGGGGGAATCAATTATAAATAGTACTTTATGTTTTTTCTTTTTTAATAATTAAGAAAACTTTCAATTACAGTTGACATATAATAAGTATTGTATGTTTAATTTTTGTGCCCAGATATTTATTGGTAGTATATGGAAGTAACAATTGATTCTTACATTTATCTTGTATCTTGCGACCTTATTGAATTCACTTATTAGTTCTAGAGTCTTGTTATAGTGTCCTTGGGATTTTTGATAGATAATGTGTCATCTGCAAATCAGGTTATTTTTATTTCTTCTCAGTTTGTCTACCTTTTATGCTTACCTAATAGCTCTAGCTAGAAGTTCTGCACCATCTTAAAATTGGTGAGAGTGAACATGTCTTGTTTCAGACCTTAGGGGGAAAACATTTACTCAGCGATGAAAACATTAAACAGAATGTCAGCTGTTGGGTTTTGTTGATGTTCTGTATGAACTGCAGGGTATTTACCTGTATTCTATTCCTATTTTTCTTAGGTTTTTTTTTTTTTTTTTTTTTAATCTTGAATGAGTGGTGAATTTTGTCAAGTATTTTTTCTACATTCAGATATGTAATTTTTTTCTTTATCCTGTCAAGGTGGTAGATTACATTAATTGATTTTGAGTATTTAATCTGCTTTGGAATAAGCACTATTGGATTATGGAAAACAATTCTTTTTATATATCGTGGGATTCTGTTTTGTTGAGGATTTTTCTGTCCATTTAGGAGGGATATTGGTCTGTAGTTTTCTCTTTCATACTCAATTTATCTGGTTTTGGTATTGACGTTAATACTAGCTTCATAAAGTAAATTGAGAAATGCTCCTTTTCTGTTTTCTGGACTTGATTGCATAGAATTGGTGTTAATTCTCTAAATGTTTGGTACAGTTCTCCAGTGAAACTGGGTGTTTATATTTCTGTTTTGGTAGTTTTTAAAGTACAAATTAAAATTTTAAAACAATTTTAGAGCTATTCAAATGATCAGTTTCATAATTGATGAGTTGGAGTGGTTTTTAAAATTTTTTTTGAGGAAGGGATCATTTTATCTAAGCTGTCAAATTTGTGTGTGTGAAATTGTTGGTAGCATTTCCTTATTATTTTGATGTCTGTAGGATCTGTACTGAATCCCCTATTTTTTTTCCTTACACTGGTAATTTATCTTCTTTTTTTTTCTTTGTCAGTGTTGCTAGAGGCTTATCAATTTTATAGATCTTTTTGAAGAACCAGCTCCTTGTTTTGTTGACTTTTTTATTTTAAATTTCATTGACTTGTCATATTTATTTTTTCCTTCCCCTTGCTTTTTCGCTTTTATTATTTTATTTTTTTTTGGTTCCTGAGGTGGAAGGTTAGGTTATTGATTTGAGACTTTTCTTTTCTATGCATTTTTATAAATTTCCCTCTTATCATTGGTTTAGCTCTGTCCCACAAATTTTGATACGTTGTATTTTTATTTTCATTCAGTTCAATATATATTTTTTCATTTTCCTTAAGGTTTCTTCATTTATTATTGTGCCACTTTGTAGTCATCTCTGGTTTCTGATGAGAAATTTACCCTCATTCAAATCATTTTTCCCCTATAAAGTGTTGTTTTTCTTTCGATGTGTTCAAGATATTTTTCTTGTCTTTAGATTTCAGAAGTTTAATTAGGATGCATCTAGAAGTAGTTGTCTCTGGAACGATCTTGTTTGAGAGTTGCTCAGATTCTTGAATACCTGTAGTTTTATGTCTTGCCGATTCTGGGAATTTTTCAACCATTATTTTTTTGAGTACTTTTTCAGTCCTGCTTTATTTTTTTTTTTCCTTTGTGGGCCTCTGATGACAAAACAACAGCAGCAACAACAACAACAAAAACTACAAGTTTTTGTTATAGTCCCTAAGATCCCTGAGGCTCTGTTTGGTTTGTTTTTTTTCCCCCAGTCTGTTTTCTTTCTGTTGTTTACATTAGGTAATTGTTATTGTTATATCTTCTGGTTCACTGATTCTTTCCCTCTCTTCATTCTGCTGTTGCGGTCATTCATTGAGCTATTTATTATGCTTATTGTACTTTTCAGTTCTGAAATTTCCATTTGATTCTGCTTTATGTTTTCAGTTTTTTGGTTTTTTTTTTTTTTTTTTTTTTTTTTTTTTTTTTTTTTTTTTTTGCTGAGGCTTTCTCTTTTCAGTTCTGTGCTCATACTTGCTCATTGAATCGTTTTTATCATGGCTGCTTTAGAATCTTCATCAGATAATTCTAACATCTCTGTCAGATGTTAAAATTACAAATACCTCTGTTGGCATCTGATTGGCTTTTTTCAATCTGTTTGAGATCTTCCTGTTTTTTTGACGTGACCAATGATTTTTAATTGAAACTTGAACATTTTTGCGACTTTGCACCTTAGGTAAAGCTGTTTTAGCTGGCTTTCTCTGACACTTGTCTAACAAGGGAAGAGTGTGGTTACCATCTCCTTATGCCAGGTAGAGGTTGAAGTTCAAGTTCCCCTCTTGACCTCTGTTGACATTTGAAGGCAAATGCTTGTTATTGCCAAGCAGAGTTGGAGTTTTGGCTCCCTGCCTGATCTCAGAGGACGTGGCCTTATTTACCACTGTGTGTTAGTGAGAGTCCTGACTCTGCTAGACCTCTTTGATATCACCCTAGTGTGGGCAGGGTGGGTTTCCCTCTTCTGCCAGATGGAGATGGAAGTCTAGGTTTTCCATGTTGTGTCCATTGACACATGGGGGGAGGATCTCATTACCAGCCAGTGAAAATGAAAGTTGTGATTCCCTATTTGACTTGTGCTTGCACTACCCCAGTGGGAGTGTTGGAATGACTCATAGTCTCATGAGGGTAGATATCTAGGTTCCCTACTTGAGCACTGCAAGAATAGGTCAGGCCAGTTTTCTTCTGTGCTGGAGAAGAACAGCTACTGTCTAAAAAGTTTTCTTTCTAGTTAATATGCACTGTTCCCCGTCTTTTGTCTAGAGAGTGAAGCCTTTTGTTGGGGCTTTTTTTTTATTTTTTATTTTTTTTGGTCTGTGCTTGTTGGTGCTTTCAGGTTTCTGACTTCTTCCATTCCAGGAGTGAGATATATTAGGCAGAAACTCAGGGATATCACTGCTGTGCTTGCTGTTCCTTGTGTCCTGTAGTCCCTAGCCAATTTGCCTTCTTTGCCTTCTTCCCTTAACCTTTTAGAATATATTTTTTTTATTTGTAATGTTTATGGTTTTTGTTTCATGCTTAGCAGACACAGAGAAAAAGACATTTGCTCCATACTCACAGAAATGAAGTCTAGCCTTTGATTTAGTTGAGTTTGCTCTATTTTTCTGTTTTATATTTCATTGATTTCTACTCTGATTTTTGTTTTATTTTTTTATCTCCTACTTACTTAAGGTACAAGGTCCTGAAGCCATTGATTTGAGTTGTTTCTTTTCTAATATAGGCATGAGTGCTTATAAATTTCTCCCTCAAGTTTTGTTTTAACTTCCACAAATTTTGGTAGGTTTTGTTTTCATTTTCATTTTTAAAAAATACTTTCTATTTTCTATTATTATTTCTTCTTTGACTTGTTGGTTACTTTAGAAGTATATTTAGATTCTAAATATTTGGGAATTTTACATTGATTTATAAACTAATTGGCAGGGTCAGAGAAAATTCTTTGTATGACCTGAAACTTTTAAATTTATTAAGAGTTGTTTCATGGCCTCAGTATGACCTATCTTGGCGAATGTTCCATATGTCTTTGAACAGAGTGTATGAGGTACTAGTTTGTGTAAAGTGTTCTGTAAATGTCACTTAATGTCAGTTTGGTTGTTATTATCATTCTGTTTGATATTGTTCAAGCTTCTGTATTCTTACTGATTTTCTAGCTACTGGTTCTGTCACTTAGAGAGCTTTATTGAAATCTCCAGATGTAATTGTAAATTTTTAAATTTCTTCTTGTAGTTGGTATTTTTACTTTATATAGTTTGAAGTTATTAGGTAAATAAGTGTTTAGAGTTTTTTAAAAAATTTTATTTATTTTTTTTATGGTGACATTGGTTAACAAAATCCAATAAGTTTCAGCTGTACACTTTAACAGTAAGGCATATATATGTTTATACTATGTTCACTTTCCATGGTTAGATTTCTTTCTGTCACCGCATATTTGACCTCCTTTCCCTACCTCCCTGCTTCCCCGCATCCCCTATTCTCTGGTAACCACTAGCCTGTTGTCCGTGTCCATGAGTTTCTGTCCTTTCATTTGCTGCTTTTCAGTTTATATCCCACATATAAGTGGTATCATGTGATTTTCAACTTTTTCTGTCTGGCTTATTTCGCTTAGCGTGATTATCTCGAGGTCCATTCATAAATGTTTAGAATGTTTGTATCTTCTTTATGAATTAAACCCTTTATTTTTGTGAAATGATCCTCTTTTTTCCAATAATGTTGATTTTCAAATCTTTATATGATACTAACATAACCATTTTAATTTTCTTTTGATTTTGTAGTATGTAGTGTGACTTTTTTCTCTGGCTGCTTTTAAAGATTTTTTTTCTGTATCTCTGGTTTTAGGTAATTTGATCTTATGTTTTGGTTTACATTCTTCATGTTTCCATTGCTTGGTGTTTATAATTATCAAATATGGCAAATTGTCGACATTGAGATTTTTTTCTGTATCTCCTCTGCGGCTCTAATTAAAACTATTTTGGCTTCTTAAAATTATCTCAAAGCTAATTTATTCTTTGTTCATTTTTCAAAGTATTTTTTCTCTGTGTTTCATTTAGGTTAGTAACTATTAACTTGGTTTCATGTGTTATAAATCTTATACAGTATGTTTTTCATCTTAGACCTTGTAATTTTCTCTAAATGTTCAAAATTTTTTATTTTTGCTATTTCTGCATAACATGTTTAATGTTTTCTCTAGCTTCTTGAACATATGGAATATATTCATAATAATTTTTCTAAAGGACTTGAGTAATCTATTATCTATGTCATTTCAAGATTGGTTTGGCTGACTGATTTTTGTTTCATTATGGTTGTAATTTTCTGCATCTCTATATGTCTTGTAAGTTTTTATTGACTTTTAGTCAATGTGAATTTTATCTTGTTAGGTTCTCTCTTTTAATATGCCTAAAGGTATTTTTGGACTTTGTTCTGCGAAATGATTAAGTTACTAGAAAACTGTTAGTTCCTTTTGGGTTTTGTTTTTATCTTTTGTTTGAACAGACCAGAGCTATGTTTAGGGTTAATTTTTCCCTCCTGAGGCATTACCCTTCTTAGTATTCTGATATGATATGAATTATTAAGTTTTCCATTCTGGCTTTTGGGAACAGGTATTATTTGGATCATTATATGAATTCTAGGTGCTGTTACATCTAAATCTTTTGGTGGTTCTCTCCTTGGCCTTGAATAGTTCTCTTACATGCAAATACTGATTAGTTATTCAATATATTCTAGGGTAAGCCTCTGTAGATCTCTTCATTTTTCTCTCTCTCCCCAGCTCTCTACTCAGTGCTGGTCTTCCTTGTGAGCTCTAGCCACCTTGGGTTCCTTGGACTCGCAGCTCCATTTCCTCAACTTTGGGAGACAGGCTCTGCCTGGGTTCCTTCTCCCTGTTCCACGGCCTGGAAACTCTCAAGGCAGTAAGCTGGGCAAATGTATGGCTCATGTCATTTGTTTCTTGTCTCCCAGGAATCACCGTCTTATCATTACTTGTTGTCTAAAATCTTTAGTGCTGTTGTTTCATACATATTTTTAGGTTTTTATTATTTCACGAAGAAGGTAAATCTGGTCCCTTTTACTCTGTCTTGACTGGAAGTGGTAATACCATTGTGGTTTTATTTTGCATTTCCATAATGACCGGTAATGTTGAGCACATTTTAATTTGCTTATTGATCATTCATGTGTTTTCTCTTAAGAAGAGTTTGTTCAAACTTTTAGTCCTTTTCCTTTTTTCCTTCATTGTTTTTTTCTTTCTTTGTTCGTCTATTTCTTTTGAATTGGAGAAGGTCCTTATATGTCTTAGATATACCTGTTCTAATATGTTGTAAGTATTTTTCTCCAAGTCTGTGGTTTCCTATTTATTTTCTTAACTGTGCCTTTTTTTTTTAAACTGTGCCTTTTGATGAGCAGAAATATTTAAGTCTGATGAAGTCTAATTTATCAGTTTTTTCTTTTGTAGTTATTGCTTACTGTGAGCTAAGACACTTTTGCCTAACCCTGAAGTCATGAAGGTAATTTCCTTTGTTTCCTCTAAAACTTTTTGGTTTTGCTGATTTATGTTTAGGTCTGCGATGCATCTCAAATTAAGTTTTGTAGGTTTTATTTCTTGCATATGGATATCCAGTTGTTTCTGCACTACTTGTTGAAAAGAGTCTTCTTTCCTCATTGGATTGCTTTGGTGAAACATCACATGGCTGCATAAATGAGCTCTATTTTAGGAATCTTAATTCTGTTTCATTAATCTATTTGTCTATCCTTATATCATTCACCGTACTATTTTGATTATTTGTAACTATATAGGAAGTCTTGAAATCAGATTTGCAAGCCTTTCAACCTTTTTTATCTTTTTAGAGATTACTTTGCATTTTCTAAATCTTTTACGCTTTCATTATAAATTTTAATATTAGTTTTTTGATTTCTTCAAAAAGCTAATGCATTTATAATTGCAGTTGCTTTGAATCTGTAAAATCAGTTTGAGGAGAAATAGACATGTTAGCAATGTCGAGTCTGCCTATTCATTAGCATGGTATAGCTCTCCATTTATTTAGATCATCTTTATCTTTTTTTCTGAGCATTGTTTTGTTTTCAGTCTTTAGTCTTGCATGTCTTTTGTTTTTAAAATTGTTTTTATTTTTCAATATTTTATGCTATTGTTAGTGGTATTTTAAAGAATTCAGTTTTTAATTGTTCTTAGTATATGGAAGTAGAATCGACATATATATTGACTGTGTCTTAACACATTAATTCTACAAGGTTTTTGGCAGATAATTTAGAATTTTCTAGTAGTTGATCATGTCATAAAACTTTACCTCTTTCTAATTTATATTCTTTTATTTTCTTCCTTTATTGCATATTCTTAAATCTTGTTCCTATTCCTTGGGGAAAGCATTCAGTTATATACCATTAATTATGTCAGTGGTAGGCTTTTTATTGACGACTGTTATCTGGTTGTTTTAAAATATTGGTTTTATTATTATTTAAATATGTCATGCAAGACTAATAGATCAGGAGAGGACTGCCATTAAAAATGGTTTGTTATACCCACAGATCCCCAGAGGGAAAGGTTCACCAAGACATAGGTGGACACATGGGCCTGCACTAAGGTCACTTAGGAGGCAGAGGGAGCAAAACAGAAAAAGTAAAGGGAAGAAGTAGGCAAGGAGTGGTAATCAAGTTTAGGGTTGTCTAGTTTCAATAATTTCAAGGGTTCTGTGGCATAGGGGCTTTCCCTAGTTGTCTGGTACCTGAGGTTATTAGGGCAGGGGAATGCAGTGGCCAGAGTGTAAATACATAGAGATAGTTGGGGGTATGGGCTCTGGATTGGGAGATTTGCATATGAAAACTATCCAAGGAGTTGTTTGCTGTCTCAGGAATTAGTCAGTCTTGGGAGGGCAGTCCCTCTAGGGTCAGCAAGCCTTCAAAGTATAAAAAATCAGAATGAAAGATATGATTAATATATACAGGTTGAGTAAGATCTCTTCTGTTCCTAGTTTTCTGGCAGCGTATAGCATGAATGGATTTTTTTTGTCAAGTGCTTTTTATGCATCTGTTGAGATGATTATATGATATATTAAAAAATTAATACGGTGAATTTCATTGTTTTATTTTGAAGTGTTATATAAACAGTATTTCTGAGTAAACTTCATTTGGTCATGGTTTATTGTCCTTTTTATATTTTGCTGGGTTTAAATTGCTAATAGTTTATTAAATATTTTGTATATATGTACATGAGGATGTTAGTCTAATATTTTTTTCCCCATCTTTAACCCCACCCCTCCGCACTACTTCCACCCCTGACCTATGGATCTTGGATCTTGCCATTTCCCCTTAAAGAACTGGATCTCTGAGGGTGGGGCGTCTCCGCCCACACGCTCTCACATGCTCTCGCAGCGTGCATCTGGGGCCTGGCACACCCGGGGTATGGTCCATGGCTCCCCCTCGGGTGTGAACCCAGGATCTTCTGCATGTAAAGCAGACGTGCTAACCACTACAGGATGGAGCCACCCCCAGTCTTAATTGTTTTGTAGTTTATTTTCAGGTTTTAGTATTGGCATGTTCATGATTAGTACTACTTATGCTAAACTTGAAAATGATTTTGGAAGTATTGTCTGTTTTCTGAAAGTGTTTGTGTGAGATTGATGCCAGAAAGCTTGGTGATTTGAAGAAATTTACCAGTGGAGAGTTCTGAGCCTAGAGTTCCATTTTGGGGGGAAGGATTTTGATAATGAATTCAATTTAAAGGGTTTTTCTTATTTTTTGTTTCATCTCGTCAGTTTTGGTAAGTTGTATTTTTTAAGGACATTTTTCGTTTCATCCAAGTCATTGAATTGGTTAGCATAAAGTTAATAATTTGTCCTTTTAATATCTTTGGATTCTATAATGATAATTCCTTCTTTATTCCTGATAGTAGTAATTTGTTGTGTGTGTTTTAAAATCAATTTAGCTAGAGGTTTATCAACTTTGTTAATCTTTCCTAAGGACCAGAATTGACTTTAAATTTTGTCTACTGTTTCTTTTTTATTTCATTTTTTTTCTGCTTTCATCTTTACTATTTCCTTTACTTTATGTTTACTTAGCACCTTTATAGGTTCTTTAGGTGGAATCTTAGGTCGTTAATTTTATACCTTTAGTTTTTTTCTAGTGTGGTCAGGGAACATACTCTGTAAGATTTCAGCCCTTTTACATTCATTGTGTCTTGTTTTGTATATGTGTAGTCTTTCATAGTGAATGTTGTACCATGTTCACCTGACAGGAATGTGTTTAATAATTGTGGTATTGCTTAAATTACCCATGTATTTATGGATTTTTTTTTTTTTGGTATCGTTTTGTCAGTTACTGAGACAGAGATGTTAAAATACCTTACTATTTATAGAATTGTGTATTTATCCCTTATGATAGTTCTGCCTCATTTTGAAGAATTGGTACTAGGTACACATTTATGATTATTATGTCTTTATTTGAGGCTTATTATCAGTCTCTTAAGTTTAGTCTCAACATTTAATGTAATTGTGTGATTGGATTTAGGTCTACCATTTTTGGTTTGTCTCATTTTTTTCTTTTAATATATTTAAAAATTAATATTTAAAAAACAACTTTAATGATAAAATTCACACATCTTATAGTTCAGCCACGTAAAGTGTACAATTCAGTGGTTTTTAATATAGTCACAGAATTGTACGGCTATCACCATAATCAATTTTAGAACATTTTCATCACCTCAAAGAAGCTCTGAGCCCATTAACAACCACTTCCCATTACCCAACCTCTCTAGTCCCTGGAAACCATTAATCTACTTTCTTTATTCTGGACATTTCATAGAAATGGAATTATGCAATATATGAGGTATTTTGTGAGTGGCGTGTTACTTTTAGCATAATGTGTTTAAGGTTCACTTAACATTGTAGTATATTAGAGCTTTATTTCTCATTCAGTAGTTTATGGATATTAGGTTTATATTTACATTTTGGTTATTATGAATAATGTTGTTATGAACATTTGTGTACAAATTTTTGTGTAGCATTTTCATTTTGGGGGGAGTATGGAATTTCTGAGCCATGTGATAACTCTATGTTTAACCATTTCAAGAACTGCCAAAAGAGCTACACCATTTTGCATTCCTTCAGCAGTATATGAGGGTCCTAGTTTCTGCATATCCTTGCCAGCAGGAGATTTATATTGTTTCTCTTTTTGATTTTGGCTATCCTAGCGGTATATCATCATGTTGATTTGTATTTCCTTAATAACTAATGATGTTAGACTTCTTTTCATGTGCTTTTTTGGTCATTTATATATTTTCTTTGGAGAAATATCTATTTAGATTCTTGGAAAAATTTTCAATTGGGTTATATATCTTTTTGTTATTTTGTTATAGGGCTCTTTATATATTCTGGATATAAGTTCGTTATCAGACATGTGACTTGTAAATATTTCTTCCATTCTGTGGATTGTCTTATTTACAGCATGAAAGTTTTTAGGTTTGGTAAATTCTAATTTATTATTTCTTTTGTTGCCTTTGCTTTTGGTATATCTAAGAAACCATTGTTTACCCTAGGTCATGCAGATTTACTTCTGTTTCATTCTAAGAATTTTATAGTGTTAGCTTTTACATTTAACTATATAATCCATTTTTAGTTACTTTTATACAATATGACTAAGGGGTCCAACTTAATTTTTTTTTTGCATAGAGATAAGAATTTTTAATATATCACATTTATAAAGCTATTTCTCTTTACGTTAGTTTCTTAGCATTCCTCTAGCAATTTTAATATATTTCTTTACCTTTTTATAGTCTATTTATATAGTGTACCTCTTATAGTTAATACCATACCACTTTTTGTAAAGTGTAGAAATCTGACAGCCTTAAAAGATTCTTTTACATTACCTCTGTCTGCTGTTGGTTATGCTGTTGTCATATGTATTAGATCTACATGTATTATAAACCCTGGAAGACAATATTATAATTTTTGCTTTCAACAATAGCTATTTTTAAGAATAAGAACTGAAAGTTTTTTTGTATTTACCTAGATATTTACCATTTCTGGTGCTCTTCTTTGCTTCCTAAAGATTTGCATTTTCATCTAGTACCGTTTTCCTTCTTTTTGAAGACTTATTATAGACTTAATTGTAGTCCATGTCTGCTGGTAATGAATTCTGCCTGCTCTCTTTTATCTGAAAATACCTATTTCACCTTAATTTTTAAAGAATGTATTAGTTGGATATAGAAATCTTGGTTGATTAGTTGACAGTCTTTTTTTCTTCAAACACTTTAAAGATGTTCTTTTATTCTCTTTTGGCTTCCATAGTTTATGATGAGAAATCAACCATATCCTATCACTGTTCTCCTGTATTAGGTGTGTCATTTTCTCTTGGCTGCTTCAAGACTTTGCCCATTGTTTGCTTTTTAGTAAGCAGTTTGGTTACTTGGGATACACTGAGCTGTTTAAATCCATAAATTAGTCGGTTTTCAAATTGAGGAAGTTTTCATTTATTACATTTTGAAAATTTTCTTATTGTATTTTCATATTCATATCCCCTTCCTGGTCTTTAGTTATACATGTTAGACTTCTTGATAGTGTTCAGTAAGTCTCTGAAGCCCTTTTCTTTTCATTTTTTTTCACTGTTTTGTCTTTTTCAGATTAGATCTTATCTATTAATGTAGCTTTGAGCTCACTGACTTTTTCCTTTGTCAAGTCATTTGATTCTATTGTTAAGCCTGTTCAGTGAATTTTTTTACTTTACATATTGTTTTTAAGTTTTCAGAATTTTTATCTAGTTCTTTTCTATAGTTTTCTGATTTTTAAGACTTTGAATTTTATTTGCTATAGGTATGTTTTCATTTACTCATAGAACTTAGTTATAACAGCTATTTTAAAGCCTAATTCCAGTGTCTAGGTCAACTTAAGGTTGACCTTCACTGACTGTGTTTTATTTTGAGCATGATTAATATTTTCGTGTTTCTTCATAGATTAGGTAACTTGGATTGTTCCTAGACACTGTGAATGTTATGTGTGGGAATTCTGGAGTCTATTCCTTTGAAGAAATCGATTCTCTCTTTATCAGCAGTTGATTTGATCGGATTCAAACTGCCTTTTATATTTTGAGCAGTTGCTTAAATTTCATTTTATTTCTTTTTTCCTTTACTGCTCCAGCCTGTTCTGTGCATGAATGGAAGGTCAGTGAGAGATTTGGGTATATTCTATACATAAAAATTTGGGAGCTTCCCCTGGTTCCTCGGGTATTCAGACCTCACTTTCCTGGTTGCTGTGAGCTTTTATCTTCTGTTTTTTTTTTTTTTTTTCTGGTATTAAGACTACAGTAGCCACTATGGGCTGTCCAAGGTCATCTTTAGGCTAAAAGCACCCAGATTTTGACTTTGGTGGGAAGCCAGAATCCATCTGCTTATCTGTATAAGGGTTTGTCTCTTAAGAGCTTACTTAGCTGTTTTGGAAGTAGTTCATTTTATCCTGGACTTAAAAAATATTTGGTGTGTTTCAGTTTGCTGCAATTATTGTTTTCATCGGCTTTAAGTAATTTCATCTTTGGCCAGCAAGAGCTTTTTTAGGTTGGCTCACAAGTCCTTTTGACATGACTAAAGTAGTCTCTTATACCTTTCTTGCTGTCTGATAGAACAGGATGTTCTGGGCTTGTTTGACCAAAACTAGGAATCATCACTTTTTCTAGGAGTTCCGGTTCCTTTAGGAAATGTTGTTTGGAGACCACAGCCTGGGTACTAGCGGCGGTCATTTCTACTGTGTTAGTCATGGTTCTTTCTAAAACACCAAATAGATTTGATTTGTTTTTTTCTTTTGCTTAAATAAAGAAATGATGGTAAATGTTTTATCATACAGGTACTTTTCTGTGCCACAAATAAATCTTTTTTATGAGGAAAATAAAATTTAAAGCTTGAATTTATCCTTCTTATTAAGCTGTATTACTGTTTTTGGTTATTATCTTGTCGCTTTTTGTAATATAATGGTGAGCATAGTCTGGGTAAACCAGTATAGCTGAATGGATTGTTACATAGCCATGGCCTCCTCAAGGTCAGTGTTTTGAGTGAGCTTGATTTGACTTAGTATAATGAGTTTTATCCTTCGGCAAAAGAATCCAGTATAAAGTAGAAAAAGTATTTGGAAATTGTTGCCTACATTACAAAGATGGAAAATAGTTGCATGCTTTCCTATCGTACTGCATTATATAGAAAAGAAAGAACCACTTTGTATAACTTCTGCTTGTTTGGGCCATTGCAATTAAAGGCTGTTTTTTCTTGGTAAAATGTGGTGAGACACTTTAATATATGCTTTTTTAAGGGTCTCCTTATAATCTGTACACCCTTTTGCAGGATTTTTTTTTTATGTCTTTTATACTGTCTCTCACTTACTAAAATAAGATGGATCTGTGAAATTCTCATGGTAACATGTGTAGCTGCAGGCTGCCCTGTAAAACTTTTCAGCTCGAATTGGTTTTCTGTAGCATCTCTGTTGTCCAGGGTACCTTTCTTCTTGAGTTTAGAATGCAGTCTTCTAACTATAATGTAACCTTTTCATTTCTTGAATCATTTTTTCTCTCTCAGGTCTTCTAGATGATCTGTTTTTATCTTTAGTGGGAAGACACAGTCATATAGTATTTTACTTCGCATATAGTAATGTATCTGTAAAGATTTAAATTATCATACAAATGAAGTATTTTGGAATAAGAATCATTCACAATCTTTCCATTCTCATCACAGTCCTGTTAATATATTTTGTGTATGTATTTTCTTCTAGAGTTTTTAATGCCTTTGTTAACTCAGTTAAAGTCTTTGAATATAACATTAATTCCCTCATGTTTTACAGTTATACTTTTTACAAAATTTTTATAGTTATGAACACCCATGTAAAACATTTTTGTAAACATTCTTTTCATGTCTTGAAATTATAGTACATAAACGATATAAAAATGGCACAGTACTTAATAAATACTAGTTCCAACATATTATTTCCTTTGGCTAAGTTTGATCTTCCTCATATAAAAATGTATTTGTGGCCTAAAAAAGTATCTGTAGGATAAAACATTTACCATGATCATTTCTTTATTTAAGAGAAGTAATGGGATCAGTATTTTTCTTGAAATCATATAGCTAAATTGCCCTCCAAAAGAATTGGATTATGGTGCAATCAGTAGTATATGAAAATAAACGTTCTCTGTATTCTGAACATCAGGGGATTATCTTTTAAGAAAAACTTTAATTTAGTGGGCAAAAATGCCCGTTTTGTGTGATTTTTATATTCATTTATTTGGATATAAGTGAGGCTGAATGTTTTTTCATATATTTGTTACATCTACTTTTCTTTAATTAAAAATATTAAAATAAAATTTTAATGGTCTATTCTAATGTTTTTGTTTTAAAGAAGTTTTTAATTTCTTAGATTTATTTATAATTTGTACTCTACCTTGAAGGAAGAGCAAGTGTTGTCATTAGTTTTGGACAGAGCTTAAAGTGCCTATCATAGGAGGTTTTACATGTGGATCCAAGGGCAGATCTGAATAGGAGGTAAAATTTGGGAGTCACTGGCACGTCCTGATAATTTAATTGGTAACAGATGTATAGAAAATGAATGAGATTGCCTAGTGTTTAACATGAAATGAGAAGGCATCTTAAGCCAGAGCCCTGAGGACCTACCACATTTAAAGGTTGGATAAAGTAATCAGAAAGGTGCTGCCGAGGTGGTAAGAGGAAAATCAGTAGAGTGACATAATGGATGACAAGAAATACAGGACCTCGCGGCCTATGTTTTGTGTATTTAATTCACTATTTTATTTTAATTTCCTGTTCTTATTTCCCTTTGTAATTTATTTATATTATTATGTGCTGCAAAAGCTCTTTGGGGAGCAAGGTAAGGTACAAATAATAAATGCTCAAGTGTGAAAAAAATCTCAAGTGTGACCTCCAGGTACATAGTCTTCATAGTAAGACAATGCCATTGAAACTCTATTATTTTTGTAATTATAATCCTTTGTCTTGTCAGTAGTGAAAAGACATGGTAGTACTGGCTCTATGTTTATTTCTGGTTTTAAATTGGGGGCTGGTGGTAGTGAGTGGAATCCATAATAACTTCTGAGTACCATTGTGTATGAATAAGAGTAACTTTAGTAATTAGATCAGTTCCTTTCTTCCAGAAGGCAGGTCAGCACTTGTGAGATCATGCCTTCCCACTTAAATCAAATTCTAGATTTTTGAGTTTGGCTCTTTATTTTAGGAGAAACCAGACCTAATTGACTAGAATAATCCTAGCTGATACTAGGTAGGAAGTAAAGGGATAGAGAGAGGCAAATGGTAAAAACTGCTCCAGTCCTCTGTTGACAGAATTGTTTTGTCTTTATTAATGTAATGCTAAAAAAATTGTGGCAGGAATTTAAAAGTTAAGCAAAATTTACTTTTTAAAAGTGGTTATCTGGTGCTCTGAGGAAGATCCCATGTCAAGGAGAATTGTGTTTCGAGGAATGTTTTTAAATGTTACTGTTGGTGGCAGCTAGAACGTAAGCCACTCCCACATTTTGAATGGTTTTGAAGTTTCAGGGAAGATGTTATACTTTTGTAATCTGAAAAATCTCTTTGTTTCCTTCTCTTTTTTTTCAATAGAGATGTGAACTGTGTCCTCATAAGGATGGAGCTTTAAAAAGAACAGATAATGGGGGTAAGTGCAGAGATTTTTGAAAAAAATTTTTATTGAAAACTGGAGTAGGGGAAATATTTTAAGATATCTGGTAGTTCATTATTATTATATCAAATTAAATAGTGTTTACCGCTTAAATATTTTTAATAGTTTTTGTACTTCGTGGGCAGAATTAAGCATTTTTTTAAATGGATACAATTTCTTATATTAGAAATTATTTTTGAAAAAATAAGCCACTTTTTTAAGTTACAGTTAAAATCTTGTTGTTTTAGATTCTTTTTTCTCTTTGTATGTTACTGGACAGATGATGTTTCTAGTGAATGTTATTTTTAGCACCTTTGAGAATTTTTTTGCTTGATAAAAAGAAATGCTTTTGTCTAAATTTTGGTGTACTTTCCTGAGGACCCTTGTGTATTTCTCATTTTCATCTTCATTTTTAGTTACCTCTCACAGAGAAATCTGTTTGTTTATAGTTCGGTACCATTCTTAAATATATAGATATGCATTTATTAAACCATAGCATACTGTGAAACTTAAGTACTGATGAAAAAAATAAAAAAAAGTAGAGATATAACTATTTTCAGTATATGTGTCCATTTGGGGCAGCCAACTCTAAAGTATTTTTGGCATAGTATACAGTAATGGCATGAGTAAAAGGAAAAAAAACAATGGTTTTGGCTATATATATGTTTATGTATTTTAATTTAATATTTAGACTGTATTATACAGTCACATTGTCCGAAGCTTTTAAAAATATTAACAACCCTCCCTCCTGCTTACTGTCTGCCTAGTTTCTCAACGACTTACCTGCCACCAGCATAATTTGTTATTACATTTTTGCATATCTTTCTCATTTTTTGCATATGTAAATAAGTATAAATAGACAAACATTTTCTTTAATATTTATTCAAATGGATGAATATACGTACTCTGCGATCTTTTTTCACAATTTATCTCTTGTATCAGTATAGAGCTTTTTTTTTTTTAACCCTATATTATGTAATCAGTCACCTGTTGAGGGACTTTCTAATCTGCTTTTATGATTGATGCTTATACATATGTCATTTTGTTTGTATGCACGTACATCTGTAGGATTATTAATTCTCAGGAGCAGAACTGTTGGGTCAAAAGAATTTTGCAGTTGATTTTGGGAGATATTCCCAAATTGTTCCCCTAGTGGTTTTACCAGTTTATGTTTCTAGTAACAACGAATACAAAGCTATTCTTCATACTCTTGGTAATCCAGTAGGTGGAAATTGGTATCTCTGAGCAGTTATTTTATATTAATTATGAGTGAAGCTGAGCATCTTTTTATATTTTTAAGAGCAATTCAATTTGTATTATCTCTTTTGTGGTCTATTCATATGCTTTTTCTGTTTGGTTTGTGATCTTTTTGATTTGTTGGAGCTTTCATAGGAGCCCCTCACATATTAGTAGGCTTTTGTTGATAGTAGTTGAACTGGTTTTTGCCCAGTTGTTAGTCTTTGCTTATGGGGCTTTTTCTTATGCAGAAGTTTTTGGTTGTTTCTCAGTTGTATTTATTAATCTTGCCTTTCATGGCTTCTGCGTTTTGAATGATTAGTTAGGTCTAACCCCAAGGTTATAAAAGAATTCTTTTATGTTTTCCTCTAGTATTTTTATGGTTTCTTTTTTTTTTTACAGTTTAATCTTTGATACATTTGGAATGTATCCAGGTAATACAATGTGAGGTATGGATCCAACTTAATTTTTTCCTAGATGCTAACATGCTGCCATTTGTCCCATCACCATTTATTGAACAGTTCATCTTTTCCTCACTGATTTGAAATACCATCTTTGTTATAGTCTAAATTGTATGTGTATTTACAAAATTCTGACTAAATTATGTTCCAGAATTGATTTGTAAGTTATTTTGCAACCTGGAATGCATTTTCCTTAAGAAATGCTGATTATGTTTCTGGACAAGTTAACAAAACTCCACAATGTACTTGATGTACAATCTTGTAGTATTTTCTAATATCTAATACCTATCTATGATGCTGGAATATACGTCTCCAATTTTAGTTGATGTCTTATTTTCCTGGCAATTAAGATTAGAAGTTTCTCAATTCAACTTTTAATTTTCTTTGATCTCAACCTCTCTGTAGTTCTTAGTTGTTCAAGGTAAGTGTTTTCACATAGCTTGGTGTGTGAAAAGTGGGGTATTATAGGCAAAATGAGAAGCAAATGATAAAGACACAGTTATATCAGAGAACTGAAAATTGGACTGTAATGTTTGAATGGTAGGCCTTCTGAGAGGTGCAGCTGATGATATGGACAAGGTTTTCTTTCCTTTTCCTCTCTCTTGCCCTTGTCTTTGCTTTCTGTGCCCTTGTCCCCACCCTCCCTTTTTTCTCCTACTAAGGACTTGATCGTGTTGATTGTGGGGAGCTGTTGCATCTGAGGAATAACATGGAAAGATTACTCTGATGGCATTGAGGTGCATAGTTTGGAAGGGTATGAGACCAGACCAACTATAAAAAGAAAATGAGAGCTGGATCATAAGTGCATTTAACACACTTGGAAATCAGCTGTATGGCTGGGGGAGTAGGAGGAGATATAGAAAAAAGAAGTAATTTAAATTATAGAGGTAATTTAGTCTGCCATTGTACTCATTGAACATATGCTCTAGGGAAACCTATATGGAAATCCCTTGTGAACTTTAATCATTGACAGATGTAAAATGTATTATTGAGGGGGACAGGCAAGAGGTGGTGTGATAGCTTACTTACATTCTTGAAGAAGAAATTTTAAAATGAATTGAGGGCTATTGATAGACGCTAATGTCAAAAAAGTTAGAACTTTTCAAATCCAGTGGGTTTTATATTCTGAACAATGTACAACATAATGTACTTTTTCTACTGGAATTTTAAGAGACTTTTCAAGGATAGTTTTGATTATGCTTCTTTTTTACTTTGTGCTCTGATGTTAGAATCTAAACTCCACAAAGATAAGGCTCTGCTTTATTGCAGTTAAGTCCAAGGGAGGGATGATGGGGACTGGTTTAAGACAGACGTAGAGATAAAAATGAGGCATGAACATCAGAGATATTGGAGTGGTAAAATTTTACAGGTATATTTGTAAAGTATGCTTTTATGGAAAAATTTCAGGCATACGTAATAACAAAGAGAGTCCCCATGTACCTGCCTTTAACAGTTGATCCAGTCATGGCCAGTCTTTTTTCATTTATACACTTTCCTACCCCATTCTTTTGATTATTTTGAGTGCTGGGAGTATCTTTAACATCAGTAGATATTTAAAAAACATATAGGATACGATCATACCTAAAAAATTTGCAGTTACTTGATGTATCTCTTAGAGCTCTTTTTAATCACCTCCCTTTTTTTTTTCTTGTCAGTTTACTTATGGAAGAATCTGGATCATTTGCCCTGTAGAGTTTCCCACAGTACATTTTGTTGATTGTGTCTTAGATGGTGTGTGTGTGTGTGTGTGTGTGTGTGTGTGTGTGTGTGTGTGTGTGTTTTAACATATTAACATTGTTCCATGTGTGTTCTCTACAGTAGTAGTTAGATGTATTCAGAAGCTTGATCATATTCAGTTTACTGTGGGGTAGGCAAGAATGCTTCATAGTGTTGTGTACTTCCTTCAGGAGGCATATGGTATTTTAGAGAGAGAGAGAGAGAGAGAGAGAGAGAGAGAGAGAGAGAGAGAGAGAGGGGAGAGAGAAGCAGCTGTTGATCAGTACCTGGATCCATTATTTTATTAAGTAGAGGTTGAATAAATTGTGACATTCTATCATTAATGTATTAGCAGGTTTACTTTTATAAGGAGAACCTTTTCCTTATTAACTATTTTGTTACCCTAAAGTGCAGTTTATGAAGAAAGACAGGATAAATATTCTTTTTGTTAAAACTGAGGTAAAATTCACATAGCACAGGTGGTCTCTGACTTACAGTTGTTTGACTTAATGAAGTGAAAGCTATACATATTCAGTAGAAACAGTACTTCGCATTTTGGTCTTCTCTTCGGGCTAGTGATACATGGTACAATGCTTTCATGATGCTGGGGCAGCTCCAATCAGTTACTCTATAGTTTATTCATTTTGCTAGGTGATTTTGTACAGCTATAGGCTAATGTAAGTGTTCTGAGTATGTTTAAGGTTGTCTAGGCTAAGCTATGATGTTCACTAGGTTAGATATATTAAATGCATTTTTATTATAAAATTTTCAGTTGATGAGTTCATAGGCATGTAAACTCATTGGAAGTCGAGGAGTATCTATATACAGTTTGATGGCATTTACTGTTTTCACAATGTCATGTAATTCTATCAATTTCCAAAAAATGTTTTTGTCACCTGAAAGAAAAACACTTTTTCTTAAGCAGAAACTCCGCATTCCACCCTTCCTCCTTTAGCTCTTGGAAACCACCAGTGGTGCTTTTTGTCTCTATGGATTTACCTCTTTTGAATACTTTACATAACTTTGATCAATATAGCATGTGATCTTCCTTCACTTAGCATAGTGTTTTTCAGTTTCATCAGTATTGCCTCCTGTATTAGTACTTCATTTCTCTTTATGGCTGTATAATATTCCATTGTGTATGTAAATCACATTTTGTTCATCTTTTCATTTGTTGAAAGACATTTGGGTTGTGGTAAATAGTGCTCCTACCTTTTGACTATTGTGAAAAGTGCAGCTATCTGTTTTAGTCCCACTTTTCTTCTTTCAGGGGAGGGTATATGTGAAGAATAGCATTGAGGAGCCACTAAACTTTTCCACAGGGGCTGCACTATTTTTACATTCCCACAAGCAGTGTATGAAGGACCCAGTTTGTTCTCTTTCTCACCAACACTTAGTGTTTTCTGAATTTTCTGATTTATAACCATCCAGTGGATATGAAATGATGATACCTCATTGTGGTTTCGATTTGTTTTTTTCCTAATAATGAATGATGTTGACCATTTTTTTCATGTGCTTGTTGGCCATTTGTAAATCTTCTTTGGAGAAATGTCTGTTCATTTATTTTGTCCATTTTGTAATTTAGTTTTCCTTTTTGTTGTTGAACTGCAAGAGTTCTTTAAATCTGGCTGCTAGGCACCTATCAGATAAATGATTCGCAAATATTTTCTCCCACTCTATAGGTTGCCTTTCATTTTCCTGATAATGTTCTTTGATGCCAGTAGTTTTTAATATGATGAGGTCCAATTTATTTAATTTTGCTGCTCATGCTTTTGGTGTCATATCTAAGAATCCATTGCTATCCAAGGTCATAAAGATGTGTATCTGTGTTTCCTTCTAAGAGTTTTATGTTTTTAGCTCCTTTTAGGTTGTTGATCCATTTTAAGTTAACTTTTGTATGTAATGTGAGTTAGGGGTCTGACTTTTTTTTTTTTTTTTGCATGTGATATCCAAATGTCCCAGCACCATTTGTTGAAGAGACTTCTTTCTCCATTGAATGGTCTTGTTACCTATGTTGCAGATTATTTTGTCGTAAATGAGTGGTTTATTTCTTGTCTCTGTTTCGTTGGTCTTTATGTCTGTTCTTATGCCAGAACACACTTTACCTTACTTACATTCTCATTTCAAGTTTTGAAATTGGGAAGTGCGAGGGTTCCAATTTTTTTTTTTCAACATTGCTTTGGCTATTCAGGTTTTATTGCAAAATATGGAATTTGCAGATGGCAGAAAAGTCCAGTGGAATTTGGATAGGGGGCTTCATTGAATCTGTAGATCGCATGGGGTAGTATTGACATCTCAACAATATTAACCTTTCCATTGCATGAGCACAGGACTTCTTTACATTTATTTATGTTTTTAATTTTTTTCAGCACTGTTCTGAAATTTTCAATGTAGAAGTCTTTCACCTTGATTAAATTTCTCCTGTGTATTTTATTCTTTTAGGCACAAAAGAATAATTTCCTACTTGTGTTGTTTATTGCTAATGTATAGAAATACAACTGATTTTCGTGCATTGATCTTGAACCTTGCAACTTGGCTGAATTCATTTATTTGAATAATTTTTTGTGTGTTCTTTAGGGTTTTCCATATATAAGGTAATGTCATCTCTGAATAATGATAGTTTTACTTCATCCTTTCCAATTTGGATGCCTTTTATTTATTTTTCTTGCCTAATCGCTTTAGCTAAATTTTCTAGTACAGTGTTGCGTAGAAGTGGCAGTAGCGGGCATTGTTGTTTTCTTCTTGATGTTAGGGGGAAACCTTTGTCTTTCATCACTGAGTCAGATGTTGCTGGTCTTTTTCTTTTTTCATTTTTCTTTTTTCCCCCCTCCCTCCCTTCCTTCTAAATAAATGCTCTTTATTATGTTAAGGAAGTTTCCTTTTCTCCCTACTTTATTGAGTGTTATTTTTTAAATCAAGAGGTGTTCACTTTCGTCAAATGCTTTTTTCTGTATATATTGAGATGGTCATGTGGTTTTCGTTCTTTGTTCTATTAGTGTAGTATATTACATTGATTTTCTTATGTTGAACCCCTTTTGCATTTCTGGCGTAAATCCCTTTGGTCATGGTGTATAATCCTTTAATAAGCTACCGTATTTGGTTTCATAGTTGCAGTAGGTTAAATAGTGTCCCTCAAAAGGTTTGCCCATTCAGAGCCTCCACAGTTTGACCATTCTGTAATTGTAGATATAATTAAGGTAAAGATCTCAAATGAGATCATCCTGACCTAGGGTGGACTGTAAAGCCAATGACAGATGTTCTTATAAAAGACCATAGAAGACAGGGAGAATGGAGAGATGGCCCTGGGAAAACCTACATGAAGATTAAGGTGGAAACAGAAGTTATATAGCTATACATCAAGAAAACACCAAGGATTGCTAGAGCTACCAGAAGTTAGGAGAGAAGCATGTTGATTTTGGACTTTAGGCCTCTGGGCTGTCAGAATAAATTCCTGTTTTCTTAGGCTATCATAATTGTAATTTTTATGGCTTCTGTGGGATACTAACACTAGTTTTTTGTTGAGAATTTTTGCATTGATATTCGTAAAGGATATTAGTCTGTAATTTTGTTTTATGTTTTGCCTGGCTTAGGGGGCATTTGATATCATGCTGGACTCAGAATGATTTAGGAACTGCTCTCTCCAGTTTTTTGGAAGAGTTCGAGAAGGGTTTGTGTTAATACTTCTTTAAATGTTTGGTACAGTTCACTTGTGAAGGAAGGCATCTGGTCCAAGGCGTTTCTTTGTTGGGAGGTTTTTGCCTACTGATTGATTCAGTCTGTTCAGATTTTCTTTTTCTTTTTGAGTCAGTTTTGTTAGTTACTGTGTCTAGGAATTTGTCCATTTCACATAGGTTATCTAATTTATTGGCATGCAATTGTTCACACTATTCTCTTATAATTCTTTTTATTTTTGTAAGGTCAATGCTAATGTCCCCACTTTAATTTCTGATTTTAGTAATTTGAGTTTTTTTTTTTCTTAGTATAAAAGTTTGTCAGTACTGTTGCTCTTTTCAAAGAACCTGTGTCCCTATTTTTCTATTCTCTATTTTATTACCATTCTAATCTTAAATCTTTTTTTTTCTTTCTGCTGGCTTTGGGTTTAATGTGCTCTTTTTCTAGCTCCTTAAGGTCGGTATATAGGTAGTTTATTGATTTTTTTTTAAAATACCTTTATTGGCATGTACTTTGTATACCATATATTTCACTCATTTAAAGTGTACAATTTGTTTTTTTCATATTTGCAAATATGTGCAACCACCACCGTCAATTTTAGAACATTTTGATCACTTCACAAAGAAATTCTGTATTTTTAAACTATCACTCTTTTCAGTCCATCCTACCCCACCTCATCCCAAGCATTTTTTCCAACATAGATGTTTACAGTTATGAATTCACCTCTGAGTGCTGCTTTCTGTGTATCACATGCGAGTTAGTATGTTGTGTGCGTGTGTGTTTTCACTCATCTTAAAGTATTTTCCAGTTCCATTGTGATGTCTTCTTTGACTTATTGGTTATTTAAGAATATGTTGTTTAATTTCCACCTATTTTTGAATTTTCTAGTTTTTCTTCTGTTGTTGACTTCTTTTTTTATTTTGTTGTGGTTAGATAAGATCTAATTTCAAATCTTTTAAAATTTATTGACATTTATTTTGTGGCCTAACCCTATGATCTATCTTGGAGAACGTTCATGTGTATTTGACAAGAATGTGTATTTTGCTGGTTTTAGTGCCATGTTCTTTATGTATTTCTTAGGTCTCGATGCTTTGTAGTGTTAATCGATTCCTCTATTACCTTACTGATTTTCTAAGTTCTGTCCGTTATTAGAATTTGGGTATTGAAGTTTTCAACTATCACTGAAGAATTGTCTTTTTCTCCCTTCAATTCTGTTCATGTATTTGTTGTATCTTTTTGATGTTTTGACCTTTTTTAAAATACATGATACCCTCCTTTGTCCCTTGTAGCAGATTTTGATTCTTATTTTATTTTCCATATGTATTTTTTAATAGTTGTCCTAGGGATTACAATTAACCTCTATAATTTATAACATCCAAGAAAGACCCAAGTTAGAGAAATAAAGGCAAATTCTTTTGATTTAGTTCAATTTCTCTCATACCCTTTCTCCCAGTTAAGTCAAAACTTAAAAACACATTTTTTTTGAGAACAAGCTCTGCTCTACCCTTTCTGGAACCAGGGACCAGAGTTTGATACTGGGAACACAGGGTGCTGTCTTTAAGGTCATGGCCAAGCTGAGGAGGGTGGAGCAAGGGCAAGGGCAACAAAACTTGCCGTTTTTAAGTTGCCTCCCTATTTATTGAGCCTTTACTTCATTGTGTGAATTTTTTGACTATTGACTATTTTCCAGAGTTCTGACAAAGTTGATTTTGACATTTTTCTGCCCCAGTGTCCAGCGTTTCTGTGACAGCACAGGTCCTTACAGCCGACATCACTCTACCTGCTTCAGTTTTAACCTTTATCAATTTTCAAAATACTAGTGTATTATTTGGTTGTCAGTAACAGAAATAGATTTTGGATAACTTAGCAAAAAGAATGTATGGGAGGATATGACATAACTCACAGACTTAAAAGAAAAGTAGACCAGCGAGCGTTTGGGAGTGACTAGAACCAGAAATTAATAGTCTTTTCAAGAGTGGTGTTCTAACAAGAAAAGGGAATGGATACTAAACATACTTAAATCATAGATCTATTATGATGTCAGCTGAGATGAGAGATTTCTGTGTGGACAGCTGAATGTAGATGGTCTTAACCTGAGTTAGAGGATGTTGGATAGAGAGTTATTCAGGAGTATAAAGAATGTCGAGATGCACTTTTTACGTGTTGAATTTAAGATTGTGATGAGATAGCTGAGTAATGTATATGTCAGTAGGAAGTGGGATATAATACCAGCTTTTTGCTCTTACCATTCCTGACTTAATGTCATGTAATTTTCCTTCCTGGGAGGCTACCATATTCTTGATATCTTTCATATGCATCTACATATTTAATTGTGTAAATGAACCATAATTTATTTAACCAGTCTTTTATTGATGGACCTTTAGTTATTATTAGTCTTTTTTTTTTTTTTTTAAATAGTGAATAACCATGCGCAATGTAATCATAGACATGTGAGGGTGATTAACTCTGGCCAAAATTCCTAGAAGTGGAATTGCTATGTCAGAGGGTGTGTATGTCTGTAATTTCAGTGGATTTGCACTGTAATTTCAGCCAAATTTTCCTCTATTGAGATTGTACTGATTCACACTTTATTCACAGTACATTGGAAGAGCCGGTTTTCATTATGCTTTCCTCAGCACAGTTGCATGACTACCTTAGTGGGTTTCAGTTTTGGATCATCAGTCAACTCACAAGTCACAATTGGCTTATTTATTCAACACCAAATATAGTTATAAAGGAAAAGCATATTCAGTTGCAATATTACCGAGGCCTCCGTAATATTGTGAGGCAGATTTGATGTTTCTAGCATTTTGGTTGTAAGGTTGAGAAGAACCTAATGTGAGTTTATGTCACATCGGCACAGGGAAGCTGCTAGGTTTGGGGACTTTCAGCTCAAATGCCTACTAGCCACATAGCCTCTGTATTTGTAAGTGACGAGCTTATCTAGTTTAATGTAGCTGTAGACCATAAATGATAATCATAAAGTGTGATTTCCTAACACCCAAATACGGCAGGCTGAAGAGCATCCTTAGATAAGTTATTAATATTTGGCAGACCCTACAGGTCCCTCATCCCTTTTCAGGGTTGATGTTTCAAGAAGATGAACTATCAGATATTTTCCTTAAGAGCCTGAAGGAGAGATTCAGAGTTCAAGCTTTTAACCCTTTTCATCCATCAGTATTAAGATCTGTAAATTTGCCAGTCTGGTAGATGCAAATTATGTCGAGGTAGCCTTACTTTGCATTTCTCATTATGAGAAAAGTTGAATAACTTTTCATATGCTTAAAAGCTGTTTGTATTTCTTTTATGTGAAATATTCATTCATATTCTTACCTCATTTTCTGCTTTGGACATTTCATAGGGCACATTCTTGCATTATTATGTAAGAGTTCTTGATGTATTAGGGAAATTAGTCTTTTGTGGTATGAACTGAAGAATTTTTTCATCACAGATGGTTATGTTTTGATTTTGCTTTTGGCCATACAGATTAATTTTAAAAGTATTTTCCTGATTTTGTAGCATATTTACAACTATTTATACATCAATATTATTTTAAAATTTTCATAAGATTTCTTCTATTATGTAACTTTAAAAAATATTTAGGTTATTGATCCATCCAGAATTTATTTTAACATAGGATATGAGGTATGGAGCTATTTATTTTTCTTTAGATGACTGTCCCTTTGTTCCAAATACCTATTTTGAATAATCCATTATTTCCTGTTGATTTCAAATGGCACTTTTTGTATGTTAAATTCACATGTGATTTGGCTTTATTTTTGGAATTTTTATTCTGTTCAGTGATGTCTTTTCATGGCCTAGCACCACACTGTTTTAAGTAAGTTTTATGTCTTATAGAGATAGTCCTTCTTCATTATTGTCTTCCTCTTCTCCCTTTCCCATCCGTTTGTCCTTTTTTTTTTTTTTTTAAAGGCGAGGCAACCCTTGGTTGACCTCACAGATTGCAAGGATCATGTCATATTACAATCCCTTATTTATTTTTTATTTTTTTATACCTACAGCAGCTGGTCTTTCTAGGTGGTCTCCCATCCAAGTACTAACCAGGCCTGACCCAGCTTAGCTTCCGAGATCAGACAGGATCGGGCTTGTTCAATGTAGCATGGCCATAGACTCTTGACCTCCTTTTTTAATTAAAAAAAATTTTTTTAGGTACTAGTGGTGGTCTTACCTCTACTTGTTTAATTTTTCTTTAGAAACTTTTCATTTGTTTTAATTAACTTTTTATTTTGGAATAATTTTAGATTTACAGGAAAATTACAAAGATAGTACAGAGCTCCTATATACCCTTTACTCAGTTTCTCCCATTATTAACTTTTTTTTTTACATTAATGTGGTACAGCTGTCAAAACTAAGAAGCTGATATTGGTACATTATAATTAACTGAACTATATATACTTTTTAAAAAAATTCACCGATATTTCTTTTAACATCCTTTTGCATTTAGTTGCCATGTCTCTGGTCTCCTGTGGTCTGTAACAGTTTTAGTCTTTTCTTGTTTTTCATGACCTTGACAGTCTTGAGGAGTACTGGCCAGTTACCTGTTGAATTTGGATTTGTCCGATGTTTTCCTCTTGATTAGATTGGATTTATGGATTTTGGGAAAGAATACTGGAAAGGTTAAGTCCTCTTGTTATCACATATTGGGGTACAAAAAGTCCACATGATATTACAGATGATATTATCAGGTTTAATTTTTAAAAATATTTTTGGCATTTTTATGATGTTTGTCTTAAATTTATAGATTAGCTTGGGGAAAATTGACATTCTTTCATCAGTACCTTTATTGTGTGCCTCTTATATATAGGCAGTGTTCTAGATATAGCAATGAACAAAACAGACCAAAGGTCTATGCCTACAGGACTTAAAATTATGGCAAGGAAATGTGGTTAGTAAATGAGATAAATAGTATGTTATGTATTATGGAAAAGGATAAAGAAGAGTACGTATAGCAAACTCTGGAGTGAACTGTACACTTAAAGATGGTTAAGGTAATGGGTTTTCTGTTACGTGTTTTTTTTTTTTTCCTAAATCACAGTAAAAATAAATTTATTTGCCCCTATTTTTTGTCTTACTACATCGGCCAGGACTCACAGCACATCACTGAATAGAAGTGGTGAAAGCACTTATTCTCTGCTTCACAGGGCTTTTGTTGAGCATTTTACCATTAATAATGTAGACAGCCACAGTTTTTGTTTCTTTTTGTTTTTTTTTTTGTTTGTTTATTTTCTGGGTAGCTATACTTTAAAAGATTAAAGAAATTACATTCTTTTCCTATCTTGATAATAGTTTGTTATTTAAAAAAAATTTGTAAAGGAGATACAGTCAGTCATTCCTCAGTATCCCGAGGGGTTGGTTCTAGAACCCAAAATCTGA
Source organism: Rousettus aegyptiacus (assembly GCF_014176215.1). NCBI lineage: Eukaryota > Metazoa > Chordata > Mammalia > Chiroptera > Pteropodidae > Rousettus > Rousettus aegyptiacus. The sequence continues at coordinate 86,424,062 of NW_023416285.1, read as the reverse complement.
GAATGCTCAAGTCCCTTTTGTGATACGGTGTAATACAACACATACAGTTGGCCCTCTGCATCTAAGAATGGAAAATACTGTTTTTAATCTGAGGTTGGATGAATCTGTGGATGTAAAACCCACAGATACGGAGGGCATTATTTTATCCTTAAGTGTTTGGTAGGATTCTTTGGTAAAACCTGTGTGTTTGGAGTTTTCCAAAGATTATAATTATGCATTTATTGTTTTTTAATGATAAAGGGCTATTTAACATTTTATTTTATTTTTTGTCGTGTTTAACTTTTGTAAGTTGTAGTTTTGGGAAATTTATTTCATCTAAATTAAAAAATTTATTGGCAAAAAGTTCTTTGTTACTTCTTACCTAAAAAGTATCTGTAGAATTTAAAATGACCTAGATTATTTGGGCCATCTCTTTTTTCCCTAAGTTAGTCTAACAATGTGTTTACCCATTTGGCTTTGTTGCTTCTTGTTAGTATTTGCAAATATTTTTATTTCCTTCTACGTTTTGGGGAGTGTTTATTTAGCTATTTTCTAAAATTTTAAGATGAAAACTTATTTAGCTTATTAATTTGCAGTCTTTACTTTTTTTTAACTTATTTTTCAGTGTGAGTTGATGTTCAATATTAGTTTCAGGTGTACAGCATAGTGGTTAGACGTTTATGTAATTATGAAGTGATCCCCTGGATTAGTCTAATACCCACCTGGCACTATACATAGTTATTACTATATTGACAGTATTCCCTATGCTGTATTTAATATCCCTGTGACTCTGACTACTAATATGTACTGCTTAATCTCTTACCCTTTCTCACCCAGGCCCCCAGCCTCCCTCCCATCTCTGGCAACCACCAGTTTGTTCTCTGTATCTTTGAGTCTGTTCCTGTTTTGTTTGTTTATTTTGTTCTTTAGATTCCACATATAAGTGAAATCATTTGGTGTTTTCTTTCTCTGTCTGACTTATTTCACTTAGCATAATACCTTCTAGGTTCATCCATTTTTGTTGCAAATGGTAAGATTCCATATTATTTTTAAGGCTTTATGTATGTATCCCGTCTTCTTTATCCAGTCATCTGTCGATGGGCACTTAGGTTGCTTCCATATCTTGGCTATTGTAAATAGCACTGCAGTGAACATAGAGGTGCATATATCTTTTCGAATTAGTGTTTTGAATTTCTTCAGATAAATACTCAGAAGTGGAATTGCTGGGTCATAAAGTAATTCTATTTTTAATTATCTGAAGAACCTGCAAACTGTTTTCCATAGTAGCTATACTAATTTGCAATTCCACCAAAAGTTCAGGAGGGTTGCCTTTTCTCCACATCCTCACCAATACTTGTTTTCGATTTATTGGTGGTAGCTATTCTTTCAGGGGTGAGGCGATATCTCACTGTGGTTTTAATTTGCATTTCTCTGATAATTAATGATGTTAAACATATTTTCTTATGTCTCTGGGCCATCTGTATGTTCTCTTTGGAGAAATGTCTATTTAGGCCCTCTGCCCATCTTTTATTTATTTATTTATGTTAATTAAATGTATTGGGTTGACATTGGTTAATAAATAATATACAAGTTTTGAGTGTATAATTCTATAATATGTCATCTGTATATTGCATTGTATGTTTACCACCTAAAGTTAATTAAGTCTTTGCTGTCACCATATATTTGACCCCTTTACTTTTTTCTACTTTTCATCCTACCCCCCTTCCCTCTGGTAACCACTAAACTGTTGTCCATGTTAAAGAGTCTTTTTTGTTTGTCTATTCATTTGTCATTTTCCTGTTTCTGTCTCACATATAAATGGAATTGTATGGTTCTCAACTTTTTCTGTTTGACTTATTTTGCTTAGTGTGATAATCTCAAGATTTGTCCATGTTGTCACAAATCCCTGCCTATTCTTTAATTAGATTGTTTGTTTTTTTTGGTGTTGAGTTGTATGAGTTCTTCATATACTTTAGATACTCACCCTTTAGATGTAACATTGGCAAATATCTTCTCCCATTCAGTAGGTTATCTTTCCATTTTGTCGATGGTTTCCTTTGCTATGCAAACACATTTTAGTTTGATGTAGTGCCATTTGTTTATTTTTTCTTTTGTTTCCCTTGCCTGAGAAGATATATCAGAAAAAAACATTACTAACAACAATGTCAGAGAATTTACTGCCTACGATTTCTTTAGGGAGTTTTATGGTTTTGGGTCTTACATTTAAGTCTTTAATTCATTTTGAGTTTATTCTTGTATATGGTTTAAGAAAGTGGTCCAGTGTTATTTTTTAATGTCTAGTGTTATTTTTAAATATATATATCTGTCCAGTTTTCCTAACACCATTTATTGAATAGACTATTTTTACTCTATTGTTTATTCTTGCCTCTTTTGTCATAGATTAAATGGCCATATTATGGTTTTATTTCTAGGTACTCTGTTCTTTTCTGTTGATCCATGTGTTTGTTTCATGCCAGTACCATGCTGTTTTGATTTTTTTTAGCATTGTAGTAGACTTTGATATCAGGTAGCACGATACCTCCAACTTTGTTCTTCTTGCTCAAAGTTGCCGTGGCCGTTTAGCATCTTTTATAGTTCCATATAAATTTTAGGGTTATTTGTTCTAGTTCTGTGAAAAATGCTATTGGAATTTTGATAGGGGTCGCATCGAATCCATAGATTGCATTGGGGTAATATGGACATTTTAATGATGTTTATTTTTCCTACTCATGAGCATGGTATATATACGCTTCCATTTGTTTGTATCATCTTCAATGTCTTATAATTTTCTGAGTATAGGTCTTTTACTTCCTTGGTTAAATTTATTCCTAGGTATTTTATTGTTTTTGATGCAATTGGAAATGGGATTGTTTTCCTAATTTCTCTTTCTGATAGTTCATTATTGGTGTATAAAAATGCAGCTAATTTCTGAATATTAATTTTATATCCTGCTATTTTACTGAATTCGTTTATCAGTTCTAATTTATTTTTTTTGTGTGCGGAATCGTTAGGGTTCTCTATAGAATCATATTATCTGCAAATAATGACAGTTTTACTTCTTCCTTTCCAATTTGGATGCTTTTTATTTTTTTCTTATCTGATCGTTGTGGCTGGAACCTCCAATACTATGTTGAATAAAAGTGTCTCATTTATCATCTTAAAGAAACTGCTTTTAGGTTTTCCCCCATTGAGTACAATGTTAGCTTTGGGTTTGTCATATATGGTCTTTATAATATTGAGGTATGTTCCTTCTATTCCCACTTTGCCGAGAGTTTTTATCATAAATGGATGCTCGATTTGTCAAAAGCTTTTTCTCATTTATTGATATAATCATATGATTTTTATCTTTCAGTTTGTTAATGTGGCATATCCCATTAATTCATTTGTGGATATTGAACTAACTTTGTATTCCCAGAAATAAATCCAGCTTGATCATGATGTATGGTCTTTTAAAATTCTTGCTGAATTAGATTTCCTAATATTTGTTGAAGATTTTTGTATCTATTTATCAGGAATATCTTTTCTTTTTCTTTTCTTTTCTTTTTTTCTTTTTGGTAATGTCTGGTTTTAGAAGCAGGTAATGGTGACCTCTTAAAATGAGCTTGGGAGCCTTCCCTTTTCTTGGAAGGTTTTGGAATAGTTTGAGAAGAATAGGTGTTATTAATTCTTTGAATGTTTGGTAAAATTCACCTGTGAAGCCTTTCAGTCCAGGACTTTGTTTTGTTGGGAGTTTTTTGATTACTGACCGAATTTCATTAGTGGTAATTGGTCGGTTCAGATCTTCTGTTTCTTCTTGACTCAGAAGATTTTATGTTTCTAGGAATGTATCCATTTCTTCTAGATCGTTCAATTTGTTGGCATATAATTGCTGTAGTATTTTCTTATAATCCTTTGTATTTCTGTGGAGTCATTTGTCACTTCTCTTTCATCTGATTTTACTTGAGTCCCTCTTTTTCCTTGATGAGTCTGGTTAAAGATTAATCAATTTTGTTTATCTTTTCAAAGAACTTGCTCTTGGTTTCATTGATTTTTAGTACTGTTTTTTTTTTTTTAGGCTCTATTTCTTTTATTTCCACTCTGATCTTTATTGTTTCTTCTACTCACATTGGGCTTTGTTTACTGTTCTTTTTCTAGTTCTTTTAAATGGAAAGTTAGATTGTTTATTTGAGATGTTTGTTTGTTCGTTTCTTGAGGCAGGCCTGTATTGCTATGAATTTCCCTCTTATGGCTACTTTTCCTCTGTCCCCTAAATTTTGGATCATTGTGTTTTCATTTTCATTTGCCTTAAGGTATCTTTTGATTTCTCCCTTGATCTCATTGTTAACCCATTCATTGTTTAGTAGCATGTTATTTTACCTTTATGCATTTGTGTGTTTTTCAGTTTTTTTTTGGTAATTGAATTCTCGTTTTATACCATTATGGTTGGAGAAGAGGCTTGATATGATCTCAGTCTTCTTAAATATACTGAGACTTGTTTTGAGGCCTAACACGTGGTCTGTCTTGGAACATGTTCCATGTATACTTAAGAAGAATGTATAGTCTGCTGCTTTGTGGTGAAATGCTCTAAAAATATCAACTAAATCCATTTGGTCTAGTGTGTCATTTAAGGCCACTGCTTCCTTGTTGATTTTCTGTCTGGAAGATCTGTCCATTGATGTCAGTGTGGTGTTAGCAGCTCTCTACTGTGATTGTATTTCTGTTGATCTCTCCTTTTATATGGTGGTCGATATTTGCTTTATACATTTAAATGCTCCTGTGTTGGGTACATTATGATTACTACGGTTATATCCTCTCATTAGATTGATCCTTTATCATTATGTAATGTCTTTCTTTGTTTTTAAGTCCATTTTGTCTGACATAAGTATTGCTACCCAGCTTTTTATAATTTCCATTTGCAGGAAATGTCTTTTCCCATTCTTTTCTTGTAATCTATGTGTGTCTTTTGATCTGAGCGGGTCTCTTGTAGATGGCATATGAATGGATCCTTCAGCTACCCTGTGTCTTTTTGATTGGACCATTTAATTCATTTCTATTTAAAGTGATTGTTGCTAGGTACATAGTTATTGTCATTTTATTATTCATATTTATATTCCCCCCTTTTTCTCTTCTTAAAGATGTCCGTTGAACATGTCTTGTTTTACTAGCTTGGTGATGATGAATTACTTTAGCTTTTTTCTGTCTAGGAAGCTCTTTATCTCATCTTCAATTTTAGCTGATATCCTTGCCAGGTAGAGTAGTCTTGGTTGTAGGTCCTTCATTTTCATATCTTTGAATATTTCATGCTAATCTCTCTGGCCTGCAAAATTTATGCTGAGAAATCAGCCGACAGTCTTATGGGAGTACCCTTGTAAATAACTAGCTTCCTTTCTCTTGCTGCTTTTAAGATTCTCTCTTTATGTTTAACCTTTCCATTTTGATTATGATGTGTCTTGGTGTGGACCTGTTTGGGTTCATCTTATTTTGGATTCTGCCTTTCCTGGGCTTGTATATCTATTTCCTTTGCCAGGTTAGGGAAGTTTTCAGTCATTATTTCTTTAAATATATTCTCAATCCCTTGCTCTCTTCTCTCCTCCCCTTCTCAGGCCACCAAGGGTATGCATCTTCGAAAAGCCACCAAGTACCTGAAGGATGTCACTTTGCAGAAACAATGTGTGCCATTTTGTTGTTACAATGGTGGAGTTGGTAGATATGCCTAGGGCAAACAGTGGGGCTGGATGCAGGGTCAGTGGGCCAGAAAGAGTGCTTAATTTTTGCTGCACATGCTTAAAAATGCAGAATAATGATGAACTTAAGGGTTTAGATGGAGATTCTCTAGTCATTGAGCACATCCAGGTGAGCAAAGCTCCCAAGATGTGGTGCAGAACCCAGAGCTCATGGTTGGATTAACTTTCCAACACTGAGATAATCTTTACTGAAAAAGAGTAGATTGTTCCTAAATCAGAGGAGGAGATTGCACAGAAGAAAAAGATATTTCAGAAGAAACTGAAGAAACAAAAACTTACTCCCTGGGAGTAAATTCTGCATCAAATAAATGCTGATAAAAAATTTAAAAAATACAATGTTATAATATCACATAGAGTATTTTTACTGTCCTGGAACTCCTCTGTGCCCTATTCCTCACTCTCCCGTTATCCCTGGCAACCACTGGTCTTTTTACTGTTTTCATAGTTTTGCATCTTCCAGAATGTCATATAGTTATACAGTATGTAGCATTTTCAGATTGATTTCTTTCATTTAGTGATATGCTTTTAAGTTTCCTCCATGTCTTTTTATGGATTGACAGCTCATTTATTGTTAGTGTTGACTTGTTTTGTTTGTCTGTACATACCTCAGTTTATTTATCTGTGCACCTGTAGAAGGACATATTGGTTGCTTCCAAGTTTTGGCGATCCTGAAATAAAGCTGCTGTTTATAATCATTTATCTGCAGTTTTTATGTGGACATATTTTTAGCTCCTTTGGGTATATAAAAGGAGCATTAACTGGATCTCACAGTAAGGGTGTGCTTAGTTTTTTTAATAAACTGCCAAAGTGTCTTCCAGAGTGGCTATAGCATTTTGCATTCCTACCAGCAATAAATGAGAGTTACTGTTACTCATCCTCACTAGCATTTAGTGTTGTTAATGTTCTACCCCCTCTGTTAGCTTTATAAAATTTAATATTATTATGTGCATTCACCCTCTTTTTGAACCTTATAAAACTCTTAGGAAACTTTAAATGTATTTATCCAACTCTTGACATCTTATTTTTGTCACTATTTTAATTCTCCATTTCTTTGAAAATTGTAATATTTTGGTCAGATTTTTTTGTGCAAGGGCCATGATGGTCCTTTGAAATGAACAAGTTTGTTTAAAAGGTGTTATGTTAGACAGAATTTACCAGTGAAACCTTCTGATGTTAGAGTGAAACCTTTTTGGGAAGAGTTTTGATAACATTTATTTTTAAATAGTAAGTATAGAAATATTTCTATTTCCTTGTGTCACTTTTGGTGAGCTCAGTTTTTCAAGAAATTTGACATCTTTGTCTAAGTTGTTAAATTGTTGGAGTAACGTTGTTCAGAGTATTTTCTTATCCCTTGCTAATGTTTGCTAGGTTAGTAGGGTTGACAGTGATGACCCCATTTTTAGTCTTGATATTGGTGGTTTTTGTTCTCAGTTTTTTGTTTGTTTTTGTTTTTTCTTTAACCAGTGTACCTAGAATTTGTCTGTTTTGTTCACCTGTGCTTGGCTTTGTCAATTTTTTAAGTCATCCGCTTGTTTTCTCTTTTATTGGTTTTTGTTTTTATCTTTATTATTTCCTTTTACTTTGTGTTTACTTCGCTCTTCTCAAGGTGGTACCTTAGGTCTTTGATTTTAGATCTTTTTATCCTACTAAAAGTGTATAAAGCTCTACATTTCCCTCCTAGCACTATTTTTGTTGCATTCCACAAAATTTTATTTTTTTTGGTCTAGTTTACTTATCAATTGCTGAGAATGGTATGTTAAAAATCTTATGATTGGAACATGTTCTGTTTCTTTTAATTCTGTAAAGTGTTGCGTCATGTTTTTAAGTGTTAATTATTAGGTGTAGACACTATTATAATTGCTGTGTCTTTATCTTTATTGTTATGAAATGTCCCTTTTTATCTGTAGAATATTTCTTTGTCTTTTAGTGTATTTCTGACATCAAAATAGTCACTTTATCCTTTATATTCTTACTGTTAATGTGATATATCATTTTTCTCATGTCTCTTATAGGCAGCCTATACTATACTATGGTCATTAAAAAAAAAAACTCTGTCCCTCCCAGTCACTTCTTTTAACTGTTGTGTATAAATGATTAATATTTAATATAAATTAAAATTTGGATTCTGATCTAGTTTATGATTTGTTCTTTTAAAAGCATTTAAAATAGCTTTGTTCAGGTATGATTGACATTTAAAATACTACATGTATTTAGAGTGAACAATTTGATAAGTTCTGTCTAATGTATGTGCTCATGAAACCATCAAAACAGTTAAGTCAGTGAACATATCCATCACTCGTAAAACTTTCCTCATACTACTTTGTACTATGTCTGTACCATTTCTTCACTGCCTTGTCCCAGTAACCATCGATCAGCTTCTTTTATTATAAATTAATGTACATTTTTTAGAGTTTTATGTAAATGGAATATATACACATAGATAGAGGTGTGTGTTTAGACACAAAAAAATATATGTAATATATACACACACTATTTTTGTCCATCAGTAGAAATATTTCCATCAGTAGAAGTATTTTGAGATTCATTCTTGTTACATGTATCAGCATTTTCTTTTTGTCGTTCACTATTATTCCTTATATAGATATTAGCAGTTTACTCATTTATCTGTTGATAGATTGTTTCTAGTTTTTAGCTGTTACAAATTAAGCTGCTGTTAACATCTGAGTACTCTTTTTGTATGACCATAGGCTTTCATTTGTCTTGGGTCAATACTTAGACCTTTGAAATGGCTAGTATATAATCATAATTGCATGTTAATTCTTTAAGGACCTGAAACTATTTTCAAAATGATGTAACATTTTACATTACCACCAGCGGCACAGGAGAATTCCATTTGCTCTATATCTTTTTCAACACTTGGTGTGGTCATCTTTAGTTTCTGCCATTCTAATTGGTGTATAGTGGTACCTTTGTAGTTTTAATTTGCATTTCCTTACTGGGTAATACATTTGAGCTTTTTTTTAATGTGTTTATTTGCCATTCTTTTATCTCTTTTGGTGATGTATCTTTTGCCCATTTAAAAAATTGAGGGTTTTTTATTGTAAATTTTTTAATATAATGACCTTTATTCATATACCATACAGTTGACCCATTTAAACCTTACAGTTAAATGATTTTTAAAATACTGTCATGCTTTGCTCATTGATGGATATTTCACTTTGAACCTATTTTGTGTCTTTGTTTCCAAAGTGAATATCTGTAGGTATGTAGTTGAATCATAGTTTTAATTCATTCAGCCAATTTGTTTCTTGATTGGTGAATTTAACCCATTTCCATTTAAAGTAGTTACTGATAAAAATTTATGCAGTTTTACTAAGTTTTTTTTTTTTTTTTTATGTTTTATGCTCCTATTCTTTGGTTTCACCAATACTGCCTTAAATTGATATTTTTTTTTTTTTTTTTGGCTATTGTGCTCTTTTGAGGCCCTTCTTCTACTTTTGTGTGTATCTTTTAGGTATTTCCCTGCTGTTTTTCTTGGGAATTACAACTGGCACCCTAAATTTATAATAACTTTGTTTAAATTGATACCAACTTGGCTTCAATATAAAAACTGTTCTATGAAGATATGTCCCCCTTTTTAGGTTGTTTTTTTTAATCGAAATTTATCTTTATATGTTGTGCTTTTATATATCTCTATACATAATGTGCCCATTAACATAGGTCTGTAATTATTATTTCATGCATTTGTCATTAAATCATGGTGTTACATTTCAAAAGTATCATAATTCTGGCTTTAATTTTTACCTATGGTTACCTTTAATGGAGTTTTAAAATTTTTTGTATGGCTTTTAATTACTATCAATTATTCTTTTATCTTAGCCTGAAAGTTGACCCTTACCATTTCTTGCAAGGTGGTTCTGTTAGCAACAGACTCCCTCACCTTGTGTTTCATTGGGAATGCTTTACTTTCTCCATATTTGAAGGGTGACCTTTCTTAATATAGAATTCTTGGGTGACCGGTTGTTTCTTTCAGAAATTTAAAAATGTCATTGGAGTCCCTATTAGACTCCACTGAATTTGATGAGAAATCTATTGTTAATCTTATTGAAGATTTCTTGTATTTAATAAGTTGCTTTCCTCTTAATGCTTTTAAAGTTCTCTTTTCCTTTGGCTTTCATCACTGATTATTATGTATTTCAGTTTGGGTCTCTGTTTTGTATTTTCTTCTTGTGGCTTCTTGATCATTTTGAATGTGTAGATTCATACCTTTCATCATATTGAGACTTTTTAGCTTTATTTTTTCAGATACTCTCTGCCTGTTTCTTTCTCTCCTTTCCTTATGGGATTACCATTGTGTGTATGTTGGAAGGTGTGTGGATTTATAGGCACTTTTTTTCTTTTTCATTCTTTTTTTTATACTCTTTCTGAACTCAAGGTGCTGTCTTCAAGACCTCCAGTAACTCCAGGATAATCATGGATCAGAAGAAAGTAAAAATTCTCAAAGCTTTCCTACTATTTTTAAGTTTATTTTTTTCCCCATTCTCTTTAATTCCACCCCCCGCGCCGCCCCCCTTTCTACCCCTGACCCATGGATGTTGCCATTTCCCCTTAAGAACTGGATCCGTGAAGGCGGGGCGTCCCCTCCCACACGCTTGCGGTGTGCACCCGGGGCTTGGTGCACCTGGGGTATGGTCCATGGCTCCACCTGGGGCATGAACCCAGGACCTTCTGTGTGCAAAGCAGGTGTGCTATCCAGTACACTATGGAAAAGTTGCTTTTTTCTTGATTTAGTATTTGTTTGGTTACCGCATACCTTTCACCCTCTTTTCCACAGTCCTGACAAAGTTGGTTCTGACCATTCCTGCTTGATTTTTTTGATGTTTCTGTGGCGGAATGTGTCCATGGAGCTGCCTGCTCCACCATTTTTGCTGACATAAATCTGGATATTTTTGCATTCCTAAAAAACTTGAGTTTTGTTCTGAAATAGTTATGTTCCTTGGAAACAGTTTGATCCTTTAGGTGATTCCAGAACAGTGCTTGATCTAGTAGTGATTATTCCCCATTTTGAGGCAAGACTTTTCTGAGTATTGTACCCAATGTCCTATGACTTCTGAGTTTTTCCAGTCTGGCCAGGAGAAACTAGCACTGATCTTGGCCCTTTGTGCCTGCTGGATACTGTTCCCATTAACTTTTTGGATGGTTCTTTTTCCAACTTCATGCAATTTATTCATTCACATGTTCTCTGTTCAGTACTTGAGTGGTACTCTCTGTGTGTCTCTCTGTGAATGTCCTTTTCGTGAAGAGCTTTCATTTCTTGTATTTTGTTCTGTTAAATTTAGCTGCTTTGGTTTTACCAGATCCCCTAAACTTTGGGAGTGCCCTGGGGTTGGCCTCAGTTTTTCTCTGTGTGTCTTGGCTTGGAAGAACTCTCAAGACATTAAGCTGGGGAAACCAAGGGCTCACCTGTTTGTTTCTTGTCTCTCTGAAATTGCTGTCCTTCCTGACCTGATTTCCATTGTTTTAAAAACCATTGTTTCAGTTATTTTGTCCATTTTTGTGGAGTGGGGGTATGCATTGTTTCATGCTGGAGGCTACATTTGATCCCTGTTATTCTATCTGAACTAGAAATGGAAGACTTCTACAGTTCCTTTTTAACCTTGATCATTTTTCTTATTGTTCTTCTGTTTCCTCTTTTCTTTCTTATTTGTGATTATATGAACATTTTTAGCACTGATTTTAATCAGTTTAATAATGCAGTCAATTAGTATTACACTTAAATTTAATGATGCTAAATTTAATTAATGACATTAATTACTTTATCTTTTTTGACTATATCTTTATATATATACAAATATTAATATGTATGTAGTGATTTGGGAATTATAATTTTTATACCAGTAAATTCAGTCTACTGTGTGTAGCACTTTCTGCAAAATGTAGAAACTTTGAAACCATATATATGTCTTTTAACTGCTCTTTCTCCAATCTTCCTAATAATTTTAGTTTATATTAAACTTATGTACATTGAAAACTTTACCCAACAGCATTTAATTTTTTGATGTAAAGCAGTCATATGTATTTTAAGTGAAAGAAGGTATTATTGTTTTATCCAGTCAGTATCCATTGAAAGTATGTACATGTTTATCATGCTTTATTTTTTTCTTCATCTTGGAGCCTCCTGGCTCATTTTGTTGTTGTTGTTGCCTGAGGAAAACTGTTTGGTGCTCCATTCAATGGAAATTTGTTTAAAGATATTTTGGGGCTTTATTTATCCAGTTGTTCTTTTGATGATAACTTGCCTTTTGGTAGTTTAGAATTTTTGTCTCTTTCTTTTGGGTTTCTATAGTTTTACCTATGTGCCTAGGTATAGATTTATTTTTATTTACTTTGGGATTTGTTATGGTTTTTTAGTTTATGACTTACCATGTTTCTTCTGTTTGGAAAGTTTTTAGGTATTACCATTTCAGATGTTGCTTTTGTGTCATTTTCTCTTGTATTTCTCTGTGACTTACGTGTGAGGCTTGTTAATACTGTTCATGTCTTCTCTATTTTCGTATTTTTCATTCTTTTGTGTTTTGTGCCAACATCTGGATATTTTTTTCTGAGCTGTTTTCTTCTTGCCCTCTAATTCTATGTCCACACCATTGTTAATGCTACCCACTGATCTAAAAGAAATTTTTTTTTTACTTATGAAATTTTTATTTGGTTTATTACTATAGTTTCCCATTCTTTGAATAAATTTTCAGTTTTGTGTTGTATTTATTTGAACTTAATAAGTATAGTTATTTTGATGCTTATATTTAAAACTCCAAAAATACAGATCTATTTTCATTTTCTTGTTTCCATGGGTTTTCATTCATGCAGTTCTGACTCTTGTGTGTTTGGTACTTTTTATTGTGCTGAAAATGCTAATGAACTAATAGTAGACATTATTTGTAGTCAAGATGACATTGTTTTCCTCCAGAGAGGATGTATATTTACTTCTGTCTGGTGCCTGGGGGCTCTTGTAATTTAGGATTACATAAATCAGATTTCAGAGTTTGAGATGATCGAAGACCAGCTGCAGTCTTTTTGCTGGGTGTATTTTTAGTTTATTGTTACTCCTGGCTTGCAGCCCTTCAGTCTTGTAGCTGAAAGAGGGTGAGGGGTTTACTAGTTCCCCTTCTCCCTTGGTTATCTGTGGACATAACATCCCTGTACTTCCCAGCCTTCTTTGTTTGTCAAAAGTATCTGTCACCCTCTCAGGTGCTTTCTCTGAAATAGGCACATATCCCCTGGGTGGCAAAAATGGCCAGAAGCTCTCTACTCACCACCCTGGACTTTAACCCTTTTTCAGTTTTGGATCAGTAATTCCTCACTGTCATTTCAGCTCTTTGATATCTTCAGGCACATTTTGAAAATTAAAAGAAGCATTAACATTCAATATCAATTATTAAAGTATTTTAAGTGAAATATTAAAATGAATAGTAGTATTAGTAAAAATATCAATTTAAAAATTGACATTAATGTAAAAGTAAAAACATTTAATATTGACATTTAAGATTTAGTATTAAATTATTTATTTTTACAGTGATTCTCAGTGTTGGTTTGAATTGTTTATAAGAAGTGTCAGTCATTATCAGAATCTGAATTTTAAGATGTTTCCATTTTTTTGTGTTTCTGTGCATAATAACTAGAGAAATGCTTAAGAGTGCTTTATCAGTAGTGGTTTGACTATTCAGTCAATAATGAGAATTTGTTAATGTTTTTATTGTATATTTGCTTAAGTAGGAATTTAGGGGATCTCTTTAGAAAGTTAATGATTATTTATTTTTGAAAAAGTGTTATTGAAAACTGGAAAATGACATTATTTTTATTTATTTGTTTTTAGGTTGGGCTCATGTTGTTTGTGCCCTGTATATTCCAGAGGTACAGTTTGCCAATGTTTCCACAATGGAACCAATCGTTTTACAGTCTGTTCCACATGATCGTTATAATAAGGTACAATCGATATTATTTTATTGATGTTTGAATATAATTCTTTTGTTTTAAAACTGGGAAGTACAAATGAATTTTCTTTGTATTTGTTTTATTATAAGCCTACATTACAAAATTTAAATTATAGGCCTCCATCAAGTTCCAGAGATTTAGAAAAAGTATAATTACTATGGTAAACTACAATTATTAAAATGTTACTAAGATCACAGGAATACAAAACAAATAAACAAAAAACATATTACCATTTTAATTCATGTAGGTATTTAGCATTCTAACATTTACATAACATTTTAATCCTTATAGATTTGTCCTTTAGGAATTACTGACCTTTTATGGTCTTTCAGACATCAAAATTCTATTAAATTTAAATTAATCATTATTTGATATAATAGTCATTATGGTATTACACATCCTTTCTTAAAAAATAATCCTGTTACAGAATATTATTTGCTCCTTTTCCTTCCTCAAACTATTTTCTGTCCCCAAGATAGGATTTTTATTGTTAGCTTTTAAAAAACCTTAATGTTTGATTTTTTTCCTATATTTTTTTCTTGATTTTGTACATATATATCGTTGTTTCATTCTTCTTTGCATATTACTTTTCTCTTGCCCACTGTGCCTTTCAGTGTAGTGCTACCATTTATTTGAGGCACCTGTTGATTTATTCCATCTGTGGGAGAAAGTGACACTGCAGCCAATTCTAAGTTTCAATATTTTTGTATTAAATATTTTAAATAAATTAATATTAAATAAATGTTTGTATTAAAATGTTTTTGTATTTATAATGCAGATTATTAATATTTTTAAAATTTTAAAACACAAAAATAAATAGAAAAATGCAAGACAGAAATCTTCCTAAATCTTTTTATTCGTATTATTCTAGATTTTGTGTGCATTTTTACATACATTCTATACTTGTAAAAGATTTGGATAATATTGCTTATATTGCTTTATCTGTGTCTGAAAATTAATTAACCTGAACATTTTTTTCTGTCAATTATATTTTTGCCATTATTTTTAGGGCTACCTAGCATATAATATAGAATTTGTTAGTTCCGATATACTATAATTTAATTAAGGAATCCCCTTGTTGTTGAAGTGCCTCATTTGATATTTGGCATGTATATACCAACAGAATCTCTATGTAAAAGGGTATGAACATTTTGGAAGCTTCAGTAAGTGTATTGTGTGAAATTGTCCTCTAGAATGCAGTTTCTAATTTATACTACATTAGTGATATGTGAGATTGCTCATAATCATGTCCCTTGTTATACTCATATCTCTTTATACATCATTATCACTGTATTACCATTAAACCAATCTTTTATATTCTGTTTAGTGAATGAGTATCGATAAAGTTAAATATTTAAAAAATATTTTAAGGTTATTCATGCTTGTAATTGACTTTGACTAGCTCTTTGTTCACTTTAATATTGCAATGTTTTTATTTTTTATTACAAAGCATTTTTTATATTAGAGATACTAGTTTTTTCTTATATTCTTGCTATGTATGCTTTTGATTATAATGTGACATTTGATTTACAAAATTTTTTATTGTTTCTGCTTTTGATTCCATGCAAAGAAAATCATTAATGTATATTTTTAGTACTGTCAAAGTTCATTTTTAAAATACTTGTTTTTCCTTTTAATTTTGAAATAATTTCAAACTTACATAAAGGTTGCATTAATAGTACAAAGAACTCTGCCTTCCCTAAACCAATTGAGAGTAATTTAGCAATATAATACTGACCACTCCTGTGTATTTCTCATAAAGAAGAACTTTCTCTTACATGACTAGAATACAGCCATTAAAATCAAGGTAATTAGCATTTATGCATTATTACTATCTTCTCCACAGACCTCATCATTATTTCTCTAATTTCTACATTTTTTTTCAGTAATGTCTTTCATAGCCAAAAGATCACAGAATATATTTTGTCTCTTAAGTTTTCTTTAATCTGAAATAGTAACTCAATTTTCCCCTGGCTTTTATAATTTTGATACTTCTGAAGATTATAGGCCCAGTATTTTGTAGAGTATCTCCCTGTTTGGATTTTTCTAATGTTTCCTCATGATTAAATTCAGATTATGCGTTTTGGCAGGAATATCACAGAAGTGATGCTGAGTTCTTCTCATTGCATCTTATCAGGTGGTACATGATTTCAGTTTTTCCCATTACTGGTGATGTTACCTTGATCACTTGGTTAAGGTGCTGCTTGCAGGGTTTCTCCACTGGGAGGTTAATCTTTTTTTCTCTTTATGATCAATAAATATTTTGTTGAGGAGGTACTTTGTATGTAAATATTTTATTCCTTGTTCCTTTTACCCACTAATTTTTACATCCATTATTATTTCTTGACTTAATTAGTTACTATGCTTGATGACAAGTGGTGGTTTTCTAATTCCATCATATCTTTTACATTCATCAGTTGGCATTACACTTTAAGAAAAAGCTTTCTACACTCCCAAATTCTTTTTATCAGTATGGAATAATATGGACTGTGTTACTATTTTAATTTAAGGGCTCATTCCTCAGTACTCTCATTTATTTTGATGCTCATGTTATCTCAGATTTGGCTGCTGGGACCCCTTGAAGCTGGCATCTGTATCTTTAAACATGTTTCTACCATTCTGTGAGCACTTCTTTATTTCTCACACAGCTGTGTATTCTAGGCTCACCTTGTATCATTCCTGCTGTAGCCCTGAACTCACAATTTCTTCAAGAAGCCTTGATTCCTTTTAGGTGAGAATGGTATTTAGAAACCAAAGTAGACATTAAGTATACTCACTGTCACTGGGATATTGTTATCCCTAGGCCTTCTTAGTTAGGATAGCTAGGAAATAGATGTTTGTATATAGATACAGAGATAGAGACATATTCACATCTGTATTTTTTATATTTATCTCTATATGTTGACCACGGTGTAGTTATAATAATTCTTCTGATTTAGTATATGGATATATATATACACATGCATACATATAGATATCTATTTCTATATCTCTTGATCTGTATATAGAGAACCATAAACTTTTAGTAACTTCTCCAAATATGAACTGGGTTCATTCTCACCCCCCCCCCCCACATTTATGACTGTCATGCCAGACAGTGAGAAACCAGATTCCCATTATCCTCAATATATTTACTTACTTGATCAATTTTTCTTGTATTAACAAGTCTTCTGTTACTGACATCCCTTAATGCAGAGCCCGTTCTAACCTCATTCAGGCTCCACACCTCATTCTGGGTTGCTGCTGCTTCCCTGCGCAGCCACCTTTTTCAACACTGCTTCCCCACCCCACTCTCTGTCCCCCTTCAGGGTTGGTCTCACCTTGTTCATGTTCTGACACCTCACTCTGACACTGCCTCCTCCCAGAATGGATGCTGCCATACTTGGCCCCACTTCATGGCTTTAAGACTAAAGAATTCAAAGCATAAGGGAGGTGGAGGGTAGAAGGAAGAATGAGTTATGTAGATTTAAATCTTTTTTATATTTAGAGTTAATTTTAGAATATAGTGAGATACACGTCTAACTTTTCCCTTCCCACATGGTTAGACAACTTTTGAATATTATTATTAATTAGTCTGTGTTTTTCACATTGAATTGAAATACTGTTGAAATAATTATTACATTCTTGGGCATTCTTGACATTTTTTTCGGTTCCATTGATGCATCTGTGTGTTCTTATCCTAGAATTACACTATTTTAAATTATTATGGCTTTATATACGTCTTAGTACATGACAGAACAAATATTGTCATGTATTTCTCTAGATGTGCATTAGTACTAACAAAATACAATTTTGAGTATACTGGCATTACAGCAATGTATTATTTGGGGGAATAATTTATCTTTTTACAATATTGAATCCTCTTTTCCAGAAACATGGTGTATCTCTCCATTCATCAGGTTTTTCTTTTTATTTTCTTATAGTTTTTCTTATATGTGGTTGCTATGTACGTTCTCGTATTTTTATGGTTGTTGGTTTATTTTGTTTAGTTAGCCTTAAAAACTCCTATTTAGGAATATTTGATATGGTTAAATAAGGGGGCATGTAAATTCCTAATTGATAGTAACAATTGGAAATTGGATTATTGAGCTTTGGAAGACATCAGTCCTTAATGGGTGGTAGTAAAGAATAATTTGGAGAGCATTTGTTAACATATTGGGCATTTACTATGGACCTGCTTTGTATCAAGCATTGTGCTGGACATTAGGAATTCAGGATACATAAAATACAGAGTTTTTCTCTATATGACACTCAATTTGAAAGACAATCAAGTAAATATATAATTACAATGTGTGAACTGAATCATAACGTATATTATGAATAATTAAGTCTGAATGAAATGTTATGGAATGTAATAAAGGAGGGATTATTTTTGCCTAAGGAATTGAATAAGGCATACAAAGAGATTATAAAGGCTTTGTAGGATAACCAGGAATTTGACCTGTGGAAAAAAAGATCAAATAACAATTCCAGACTGAGAAAGTAAAATAAAAGGTTAGTAGGTACAAAGAGCAAATGGCAAGCAGTTCAGAGAATAATAAATAATTTTTGTGTGTGACTGGAACATTCTGGAATTTAGGAAATTTTCCAACAAATAGGAAAGGGAAATTTCTAGACTATCTGTATAGCATATCTAAATTGTAGAGTATTTACTGTGTTGACCTGTTATGTTAAATTTTCTACAGTTTTTGTACCATTTGTCATCAGATTTGATTTGATTTTTTGACCTTTTATATTTTCTTGTATCAGTTCCTCATTTCACTGACATACACATTTTGTTAGTAAACATGAGTG
This sequence comes from Rousettus aegyptiacus, assembly GCF_014176215.1. Taxonomy (NCBI): domain Eukaryota; kingdom Metazoa; phylum Chordata; class Mammalia; order Chiroptera; family Pteropodidae; genus Rousettus; species Rousettus aegyptiacus. The sequence goes on along the minus strand of NW_023416285.1, from coordinate 86,405,616 downwards.
GCATATATTACCTTTAAGTTACCTTTTAATAATTTTTAAGAAATATGGAATATTGAGGCAACATAGAGTTTCATGAACTTTTTTAAGGTGGAGGCTTGTGTTCTTCAAAGTCAAGGAAGCGTTTATTTTAGAAAGCTACAATTTTCATAGAGAATAGTTGGGAGATGGTATATATGTCTAATCTATATCTTTTTGAATAATCTTTATTTATTGAATGGCCACGAGGGAATGAACGTTTATAAGTATAGGAAGGATCATTATAGACCAAATAAAGAAGCAAATCAAAAACACCATACAACATGGTATCATTGAATTATAAAAGCTTAAACAGAGAGGACAACTTAGGAATTGCTAGTCCAACTTCCTTTCAGTTTTTTTTTTTTCCAGAAGGAATAGTGAATACATACCTATCAGGAGAAGTTTTTATCAATATATTTAGCATTTGGGCAAATAATTTTGAAAGTACTAAATATTCTCTCCTATTTTTCTGACTCCTCTTAGTGCCATTTAAAAAACTAGTTTTAAGATTGTGGAGCTAAACCTTTCACCCATCTATGCATCTAGCCAGCATTTATGGTATGTCCTATTATATGTACCAGGCACTGCTAGAAGAGTGAGGAATATCTAGCCCAATATGGTAGGATAGACGCGCACAAATCAGTGGTCATGAAACAGTGTGGTATGTGCAAGGATTCTAGAATAGAGACTGTTCATTTAACCTAGTCTAACAGGGATGAAGACAGAGAAGGGGGAGGTGTCTTAGAAAAGGTTGTAGCTTCTCTGAATTTTCAAGAGGCCTCTGGGTGCCGGCTGTGAGGGGCAGAGATGGGAGGGAGCACATGAGTGGCCATTAATTTTACAAACTGAAGGAGCAAAAGCTTTGAAGTAAGAAATAGCAGGGAGGGTGGTAGGGGAGGAGGGAAGAGGGGATGATAGTAAGGGAGAAGGGCAGTATAGTTACGACTTGGAATGCAGCATATGGAATGCTGAGAGAGGCTGTCAGGACCAAAGTTTTGAGGGCCTCACCTATCATGTTAAGGAGCTTGAACTTTGTCTCTATTTAAGGGTTTTTATAATTGGGAGGAATATGCCTAGGTCTGTTTACCATTCTAATGGATAGCGAAGGGAAGATTGCGATTGCGGGGGAGGGGGGGGATGGAGAGGGGAGGTGGCGAGAAAGAGACAAATTGTTACACAGAAACTCCCAGACATTCAGTGTTCCAGAGAGGAAATAATGAAGATGAGAAGTAGGAGAATGATAGGGATGAAGAAGGGACAGAGACATTTAGATAATGTGTAAGACGTTTGATTGACCAAGCTTGATGATCAGTATAGTGTGACAGAACATAGGGGAGGAATCAAAATCAGAGTGGATTTTCAGTTTCAAAAAGATAAATTGTACTAGTTTCATCACCACTACCTGAGATAGAGTATATATAGGAGTCAAGCTAACTGACCCATTCCTTAGAATAGACACTAAGTTTTAAATTCTTGGTGTATATTGGTGGATTTTGTTACCTTGTTTGTTAAACAAGTCTTGTGTCTGCAAGTTGTGCATATAATAACAAGATAATAAGGTCCCAAGATATAATTCACATTTCTGCCAAAATATCAAACATTTGTCTTTGTGTGTATCAAATATATGCTTGTTTTGGCCCGGTACTTTATCCTAGTTACTCAAATGAACGCTTAAGTTTTTCTTTTCTAGACAGTTGAATCATTTGGAAAAGCAAAACAGTCTTTGCAACTGTATCTGTAAAAACTCCCTTTTACCCTTTTCAGCATCTCAGCTCATTCTCAATTTGAATTTCCCTATATGACTTCTCTCTGTTGTCTTTGTCTCCCTCTCCCCAATTCATACATGTACACATTCTGTTGTATTTGCTATTGTTTTTTCTTCCTCAGGGAATAGTAAATTATTTTTTATTAAATTGTTCTTTGTGTGTTTTGTGCTCCTCTGTTCAACTTCACTTCAAATTGCCTTCTTTTTCTCAACTCCAAGGCTCAGAGGCTATTTTATTAAATAGAGTTTACTAAGGACTGTGGAAGAATGGCACTATAATTTCCTTCACTGTTATTTCTTCGCTTACTTCCAAAGCCAGCATTCTAGTCTAAACTTCTGGAAATAGTAGTACACAGTGGTTAACTGAAAATATTTCATGGGATTAAAATCTTACCAACATACAAATTGCCTATATCAGTTTTTTTCATGTTTGGTGTCTTGAGTACTCATGGAAGATAGATGTTCATTTAATATGATCTTCTAAGTATAATTGATTGAGAGATAAGATTTTAGAAAAACATTAAAACAAGGCAAGTCAAATTCGACAAAATTTTCTATAGAAACAGTATTAAAACTGGATTAGATTTAACACTAAAGATTTTATTCTAGTCAGAAATTAAATTACTAAAACTAGCTAAAGTATAGATGGTGTTGGCTTGAAAGGCTACGATAGGTCATCTCACAATATGCCTCACAATTTGCGTGGGAAGTTGCACTTGGAACTAGAAGGTCAGAGACAATACTGTTCATTCCATCTTTGGTGAGGGACCTACAGTCTCTTTTATGTCTATACTCTGTTTCTGCTTTCACATAGTAATCTCTAATTCTGCTTTCAATTTTACCTGAGTTGGCTATAGGTAACTGACTTAGTGTCCTATTTCTAAATTTTTAATGAAGCAACTCTGCTCTAGGCACTTGGGCTTGGACTAAGGCATTTTCACCTAGGAAAAACATGGGTACTTGGATACCACTCCAACATTAGAAATTGAGTGAACATGGAGGACAATTTCTACAAAAGATGTGTGAGTTATCTAGGTCTTCTTCTTTACCTTCCCGTCCCATAAAAGTTCTATTTACAACAACTGAAAGAGCCTGTGAACTGTTCCTGATGTACATGTGCCAAATCACATATGCTGATTCTTTAATTTTAATAAAATAGTTTAGTGTTCTGTACAAACTTCTTGAATTTCTTCTTTTTTTCTTAATAACTTTAAAGTATTTAATAATTTACAAAAGAGTTTTGGGGCACTTTTAAAAGAGGTTATTTAGGTTACTTGATTATTTCATAAGAAACAGATCCAAGAATAATTATGTATTGGGACTTCTATTTTTCTCACCATATAACACCAGCACATTCAGCATACATTTTTATTTCATCTTCTCTAAGGTTGGAATCAATCTATATAAAATCAAGTAAATAGATCTTTGTGAGTTGTTTGTTTTAAAGGAGTAAGTCACAGGTTTGTCAGTTTGTTGGGGAGATGGACTCTGACATGTTAGATTTTTCTAAGCTAGTGGTTCTTTACCATTTCGGGGTCTTCAAGATTCTGATAAAACATAAGGAATCTTTCCTCAGAATAATGTACATCCCAAATATGATATAACATAAAATATTTTACATATGCTTTCTTGAGGATTATAGGAATACCTCTCGGTGGGTCTTCAAACTCTGTGCTTCCTGTCATATTGAGGATTGCCAGATTTAGATTGCATCAAATGATTCTTAAATAATTTAATAGTTTATGTATTTAAAAATAATACATTTTAAATTAGATATGTAAACATGTTTACTATTTCGACATTCATTTTTCTAATTGTTTTTGATCTGTAAATGAGAAAAGAGTTATTATGCCAAATATACAGATTTTATTCTTGGCTCTATACTTAAGGTTGAATGACTCTAACTGTAATGTTTGTGCTACAATTTGTAAACCATTCCCATATTACTGAACACTGAGGTTTTATTGAGCTATTTTTCTGTTATAAATAAAAGCGTGACAAAAATCTTGCTTCACCAAGCCCTTTTTCCAGTATTTTGGACTAATCCCTTTGGCTAGAAATGTAGAATTAGAATTATTGTAGATTATATCTTGTAATGTTACCTCATTGTTTTTAAAACTTTCAGTTACTAATTTATGAAAATGCCATATTTATCACCATTGCCTGTGATGTCTTTAAAAATCATTTTTAATATTTGTTAATTTGATAATTGAAAATAATATCCAATTGCTTTTTCATTTGATTACTCGTCAGGCTGTCAGTGGTATTTCTTCTTATGAATTGTCCATCTTTCTCTTGAACTGTTAGGTTTTCTGAAGTTATGAGCTCTTTAAACAATGACACTAAATTTGTGTCTTTATGTATATACCATGGATACGTTTCCTTTTTTGCCTTTTAGTTTTGATTACTTAAGGAAAATACTCATATACACAATTATGCTTTATAGTTTTTTTGGGGGGGAGGGGGTCAGATATACAGTGCTTAGAAACTTAAATATTTTGAAAGTAATTAGGTTATATATGATTATACAGTATGTACCAAGTTGGATTGTGCTGTCCTTATTTTTCTGCATGTTAATGCCGAGATCATTTTTTGTGTGAACAGATCTCTGCACTTAAGCACAGAACAGTGTTATAGGACTCAGGAAGTTATATATCACATTCACATTACCATTTAGCAAAGTCTTAGGAAATGGACAGGGAACCCTTACTCTGGTTCATTCTCCACAGTGGCTAAAATATGATATTTTCTGCTGTAAGTGACGTATGTAAGACAAAATGGTTTGACTTCTGTAGTTATCAAAGTCACATGGAAGATGAAAATGACTCTGTTCATTGTCAAAGGCTATCTTGTAAGGAGGAAAGTCCAGTTGCCATAATGGTTACATCTGTAGCACTAAAACCCAAAATGCTGAAATTAAACATGTGAGGATTGCCACAAGTCAGTGTCTTTTGTGCTATAATACAGACATGGTCCATTCTATTTTGATGAAAAAAAAAATAGTGGTTGAATCACATATCTGGATATGTTGACAGAGAGGTTTTTCTCACAACTGTGGGAAGACGCCGACAACACATTACAGCAGGCTGGGCTCTGCCATAATCTGTCCTGCAGCATGGAGGTTCACAGGCATCTCCCATGCTGCCGATCGAGGCATTCTGCTCTGTCATGTTTTTTTCTTCGATGAATTTATATCAAATTCAAGTCAAAATTGATTGACTTGTTAGAAAAGGAAATGGTAAGGTGAATCTAGAACGTGCAGGTTCAGAGAGGAGACGGAAATGGAGGGGTTAAGTAGGCTGGGGAACAGAGCTTACATTAGTGTTTTAAAAGGAAGAAGATATGAAGTTTTATTTTACAGGGCCATATAATATCATGTCCAAATTTGTAATTACAAGGAGTAATAAATAATAGGATGATCAGAGGTGCCAGATAGAAGACAAAGCAAGATATCTAAGAAGAAAATGACAAGGATACATTTTGGGTCTGAAATTAGAATAATGAGGTTTCATCCCCCAATAGTAATGTTCAGCAGTGCTAGGTAGTAGAAAAACATGAAATAGTGTCAAATGGAAGCAGAATACCTAACATCAGCTTATAATATTAATCAGGTACTACTACTGGTAAGGATTTCCCTCAAATTGTAGAATATACAGGGGTTGTTTTTGTTTTTTGTTTTTGCCCATTATAGGTCTAATTTTTTTCCTTTGAAAGTTCAAAGTATTTACCTGCCCTGAAATCATAACCACCAAATTCCCAGAAAATACACCATGTGATCCCTTTTTTAGGGGATAAGTCAAGTACCTTTTGTGTCTGCCACCTCTTCCCCACAGGGATGAGGAAATAAAGGAATGCATCTTACCTGCAAAAATGTCTGGTTGGCGTGTAGGCTACTAGATTGGTGTGCCGTGTCATGCTAGGGGCATATAGATCTTTATAAGAATATAAAAATAAGTTTAATTTTTTTTTTTTTACAAATTGGTTTTATTTTTTGAAAGTGCTGAATGCATGGAACAGATTTTCCTTCAGAGTTTTCAGAAGGAAACAACCATGCCAATCAATACCTCATGTTCGTTGGATTTTATTCACATAAACTTCACATAAATTTGATTGGGGTTTTTACCTTTATCTAAACTCTTGATTTCTTTTGTGTCTAAGATAAAGAACATTTTGGGGGTTTATTTCTAATTTTACTTTTCAAATGTTTTCTAATTTGTTTACTTCTGCTTTTGTAAAGGTTTAGTTTTTACATAACATCATTTCTTTTGTTAAAAAATATTTTTTAATTGACATATGTACAAAATAATATGACCCTTATCCCTGTTGATCATCCAACTCCAAAACATTACTCACTCATAGCTAATTTTTTACACAGTCTCTGTATAAGTTTCTTAGGGCTGCTGTAATAAAGTACCATAAACTGGGTGGCTTAAAACAACAGATTTATTCTCTCAAAATTATGAAAGTTAGAAGTCTGAAATCAAGGTATTGGCAGGTTGGTTCCTTCTGAGAATTTTGAAGGAGAATCTGTTCCATGCCTCTCTCCTAGCTTCTGGCGATGGCTGGCCTTCCTAGGCATTCTTTGGCTTGTAGATTTATCACCCCAATCTCTGCCTTCATGCACCTGGTGTTCTTTTGTCTCTGTGTTCTCATGTGGCCATTTTATAAGGATGCTATTCATGTTGGATTAGTAATTACGCCTGCAATGACCCTATTTCCAAATAAGTCACATTCTGAGGTACTGGGGCATTATTAGGACTTCATATAACTTTTTTAGGGCAATACAGTCCAACCCACAGTAATCTTCCCTCTTCTCTCATTCGTGTTCTTATAAAATGCAAAATACTTTTATTCTATGCCAACATCTCTCAAAGTCTTAATCCCTTCCAGCATCAACTCTTAAGTTCGAAATTTTATCTAAATAGAATAAACTCAAATGTTCCAAATCTCATCTTCTGAATCATTTAAAATCAGGCATGGGTGAAACTCTGTATATGGTCCATCCTGAGACAAAGTTTCTTTCCATCTGTGAACCTACGGAATATAGAAAAGTTATCTTTCCAAGATACAGTGGTGGGACAGGTATAGTGTAGACATCACACTATTCCAAAAGGGAGAAGTTGGAAGGAGAAAAGGGGTTACAAGTCTGAAGCCGATTTGTAACTGAGCAGTATGAATTTCATTAGACTTTAAGACCTGAGAATATTTCTGTGTGGTTTGATGATCTGTCTTCTGAGCCACAGAGGAAGCCCCTGCCCCTTCGTCCTTCTCTAGTGATACCTTATGTATAAGTTGAGAGCTGAAATATTGGGTTTTTAGTTCCACAGTGTTTGTGTTCCATCCTCAAGCCTCAATTATATCTGTTTATTGTGCCACAGAAGGTGGTTTGTCTCTGTGTTCTCTCTACCACACTTTCACCCCTCCCTTGGTGTTAGATTGCTATTGTGTGTTATTCGACCCTTTGGGCTTAGGGTTGCTCTGTCATTTTGGTCCAGCTTCAGTTTTTGGTAGACTCTGTGTATTTGAGCCTTAAGGGTTTCACTGCTCCTTCCTCTTCTTATGGCATATTTTGCTTTGTGTCAGTGGAAGGACTTGCGAGGGGGAGAGCTTCTCCCCTCTTTTGCAGCCTAGAAGACCCCCTCGTGGCGTTGTTCCCATCTTTTAACCTGTACCTCAGGTTAAAAGATATTTTTCCTTTGTCCTCTTCACCGTGGAGGGTCTTTATTCCTGTCCTGGGTATGAAAGGGTTTGCTGCCAATCCTCCAGATGTTTAAAGTGTTTAAAAGGCATGTCTGGGCAAGGTGGGATTTTATATCTTTCCTGCAGTGATGCCCGATTCCTTCCTCCATGCCTGCACCGCCAAGGAAAATTCTTTCTGATTGTTTTGCCCTTTTGCTTCCAGTCTTCCCCATGAGCTCATTGTAAAAGTTCATAGTATAGAGTCTGTGAGTAGGTGTGAACTTTTTTCTCTCTGTGGTTCTACTATCATACTAGTCCACAATTAGCTTTTAGCAAATTATTAAAATTTTAGCTGATTTCTTCTTATTTGCATGTCTTCTTCCATGTCTTCTTCCCTTACTTTCTCATTGGTAGAAAGTCTGAGCATCTTGTGGTTTGTAGGGGATTGTGGGGGAGAGTGCATCTCTCCTTTGAGTTTAGGCTATTTGGTTTCCTTGCATCTGCAGAAATCTTTTATAGTTGTGATGGTGTAGTTTAAATGGCTTTTTCTTGTTAGGTTTGGCATGACGGTCCCTAAGCTTTCTACATCTTAGATAGGGTTGGAATTTGGCCCCTCAATCTTTTGATGTGATTTATTTAAAATAATGGGTAAAAGTTGACTCTTAAAAGGTGAAAAATTTTAGGCTATGAATTTGCCTATAAGTATAGCTTTATTCATATACTCTTCACATTTTATTTGGTGTGATTTTGTTGTTTGGTAGCATTTTCTCAATAAACCTCAGTTACTGTACAGTTTTTCTTCTTGATCTAGTAGCTATTTAATAAGAATTTTAAAATTATCAAATAACTTTTTTTCTGCCTTGATTTGTGTGTTTTAGGGCTCTGTCATTAGATACATACATATGTAAGCTTATGATTGTTATATCTTCTTGATGAATTGACCTTTTTATTATTCAGAACTATTCCTCTTTATCTTTTTGTTTCAAAGTCTTTGCGGGGGGGTGCGGTTCTGATATAATGATAGTCATTTTAGCTGCCTGTGCTTGCCTTTTGCAGGGTAAAATTTTTCATCCTTTTACTTTTAACTTATTTGTACCTTTAAATTTAAAGCATACCTCCCGTAGACAGCATATGGGACTCGTTTTTTTAATCCAGTGTATCTGCCTTTTGGTTGGCGTATTTTCACATTCACTGATGTTATTAATATTTTTGGATTTACGTTGTCATTTTTTTTTGGTTTCTTTGTCTTAGGACTACTTTGTTCCTCTTTTTCTTTTATCATATCTTTTATCTTAAGTGGATATGTCTGGTGTACCATTTTCATTCCTTTCATGATTTTTAAATTACATTTTCTTGGATTATATAAGTGATTGCTCTGGAGCTGACAATATTCATCTTAATTTAGCAGAATCTACTTCAATAAGATGTTGAAAATCCATTTCTATATAACCCCTTTCCTCCTTTTGGTGTCATTATTATGGATATTAAGTCTATATATACTATACTCCAGTAATACATTGTTAAAATTATTGCTGTATATACAGAAATCTTTTATAGTTGTGATATTTATGAGGGTGGGGGAGGGAGAGGGAAAGAGAGAGAGAGAGAGAAAAGGGAGAGAATGTTTGTTCCTATTTACTGCTTTTGTTTCTTTTCATTTCTTCCTGTCAATTCAAGTTACCATATGTTATTATTTCCTTACTCCGGTGTATCTTTATTTGCACCTTTTTTCATTGTGTTGTCATTGTCAGATATATCACATTTCTATATGTTATAGTCCCAACAGTTAAACTTATAGACACCGTTTTATGCAATTGCTTTTTAAATTAAGAGAATGAGAAAGAAATGTCTAATTATATTTTAAAAAATCATTTCCTACATAATTACCTTTGTCAGAACCCTTTGCATTTTTTAATTGGTCTATTTTACTTATTTATTTATATTTCAGCTTTATTGAGGTATAATTGACTGGAGCTCTTTGGATTTTTTAGTGTGTGAATTGCAGTCACTGTCTAGCATCACTTGATTTTAGAGTAAAGAATTTCCTTCAGTATTTCTTCTTAGTTGAATTTGGAGCAAGAAAGTATCTCACGTTTTGTCCGAGAGTGTCTTTATTTCACCTGAGTTTTGCAATATATCTTTGCTGGACATAGAATTCTGGGTTGATAGTTTTGTTCTTTCAGCATTTTGAGTATATTTTTTTACTGCCTTGTGTCCTCCATTGTTTCCGATGAGACCTCAGGTGTTAATTTTGTTGTGATATGTGATGAGCCATTCTTCTCATGTTATTTTCTTAGTTTTAGCCTTTATCATTTGGAATATGGATCTCTTTGTGTTTATCCTGTTTGGAGTTTGTTGAGCTTTTTGGATTATTGTTTTTCATCAGTTTGTAAAGTTTTCAGCCATTATTTCCTCAGAGACGGTTTTTGTTTCTTCCCTTCAGTTCTGGTTTTGGTGCACTTAATTGTATCCCACATTTCTTTGAAACTGTTCTTTAGGTAGAGAAGACATAAAAAAAAGTTTTCTTTAGAATGTATAATATCTATTGATCCTATTTTTAAGATGGTTAAATTTTTTTTTTCCTCACTGCCAACTCAAATCTTCTGCACCCGTTTAGTGAATTTTAAACTCCTGATTTCCATTTGATTGAAATCTAAGTCCAACATTTGGGCCCCCTTCAAAGGCAGTTTTGAACGCCTACTTTTTTCCTTTCTTATGGGTCACATTTTCCTGTGTCTTTGCATGTCTCATAACTTGTATTTGTTGAAAACTGGACATTTTGGATAACATTATAGCCACTCTGGAGAATGGTTCTTTCTTCCCTTTGCGGGTTCTATTGTTGTTCGTTTGCTCACTTATTTGTTTAATTACTTGGCTGGACTAATTCTCTGATATCTGTTTCCCAGTACCACATAGCCTGAGATGGCCCAGTTCAGATGTCTTTCCTTTTTTCTTTTTCCTTTTTTTAAAGCCTGACTTCTTAGGTTGCCTTTGGGTTGACATAAGCCACATAGTAGTCAAAAGATTGTGCTTAAGCCCCCTTAGCTAGTTAGATTTTAATCTTTTGTCATTTGATGTGTGTGTGACTTAGAGATTATTTTCCAGGAATCCGTGATTCTCTCTCCAGTCATTTCTGAGAGTATGCAGCCTTGAGCATGCACACAGTCTTTCAGACTCTCAGGTATGAGTGTGATTTTATTTTCAAATCTGGATTCTTAGGAGTTGCCCCTGGGTCAGAGTAAGTTTATTTTTGAGTCAGTTTTTGATCATAGTTTTTACCAAAGCACCTTGGGCCTTATTGGTTGATGGCTTTGTGTTTGGCTTTGGGGAATGCTTTTAAGTTTGTCCCAAATCCCACTTCTCTTTTTTTCTGATTGGGCGCAACCTATTTCAAATATCTAGCCTTCTAGACACCCAAAGAGGAGTGTGAGTGCCCTCATTTTCTGTCTTCTGGCTGAGCTGCTCTTTCGCTTCTTTCTACTAGTATCTTGGAACTACTAGCCCTGTCTTAAATGCTCTCCACGAAAGCGTTTTTGACTGTGCTCTTAGGCATGAACTTTTCCAAGCCCTGTTCCAAATCAGATCAGTCTTGTCAGGCAGAGCTGCTGAGTTTTTAAGGCCCACCTCTTTACTACTACTGCTTTGGAGCTGAGGATAGGGACAGCACCCTGCTTCTCTAGAAGAGACATCTGTACTCTGACAGGGTGCTAGGAGGAGGGGTGGGTATAGTTGCTCCTAACTATCTGTCCTTCCTAGCTTGAAACTTCTTCCGATCTACTAGCAGGCTTGGAAAGGGATGATAGGGCCCCAGGGTTCTTGGCCTGTTGTTAAAGTGGGAATCTATGAGTGGTAGCTACCAGGTATGAGTAGGATGAGAATTATTGGAGACCTGGCCCTGTAGCCTTGAGACTAGGAGCAGGCAGGAGAGGGAGCCTGCATTTTCTTGACCATGAAGTTTTCCAGAGGGAAACTTCATCAGAGGGAGAAGTGTGTCTGTGTGTGGGGGCGGGAGTGATGGGAGAATACCATAGCTCACATGTCACAGACTCACTATTTACATGGAGAGTTCGTAGATTTTCTTGAATAAAATTTTCTCCATTTGCTGCATGTCTTTAGGACAGTTTTTAGACTTTAAATTGTTTTCACCTGTGAAATGGCTAATTCACTGGGGAGAAGAACCATGGAGCTCTTTACCCTGTCATATAGTAGTCTGGAAGTCCTACCCTCTCTTTGTCTTTTTTAAAAAATAAATATCTATAGTAATTTTTAGTTTTTATTGGATGGTCAGATGATGGTATCGTTTCACTGTCAGCTTTTTGGAAGTTACCGGTATATTCTTTGAGGCCTATTTGCATATTTCCTCATAATATAAAATGTTATTGTTTCAGTTAGCTATTTCTTTTTTTTTTAATTTCTTGATCATTTGTAGGCTAAAAATGTATGTTAAATTCTTCTATCGTAATTGTTTTTTTCTTGTACTTTAAACAATTAGAGATGCTCTTATTCAGAGTGTCTAGATTGGTTTTGTTGTAACTTGGGGTTGCACTTTTTGTAGGTATAAAATAATTTTTGTAATTCATTTCCGTTTGAAGTCTTATTTATCAGCAAAGGAGTTGAAATTCATTTACCTGACTAGGTTTTAGGCGTTTTTGGTAAATATCGTTATATGTTATTACTTGGTACCACAGTGCAGAGTGGGGGAAATATCTCTGGGTTTAAAAATTCATGGATCCTGTTGAAGTTGGCTAGGTTATATCTTACTACTGTTCAGAAATTTGTTTCTTTTTAAAAGTGTATCACCTGATTATATGTAGACATTAAATTTTGTATACTCAGCTTCTATCTAGTCAGCTGATAATTTTATTCATTACGTACTGATACTTATAGATTGCCATTTATAGATTGTCATTCAGCTGTTCATGAAAGATGGTATTATCAGCTGTTTTCATCTAGGAAAAGGACTAAGGTAAATGTTAGAGTTGTTGGGAGTGTTCATTGGCTAATACCTTTCAGGGGCATCTCTTCTTCCTTATCTAAAGTGTCTTCCTCTCATGTCTAGTATGTCAGTGAACCCCTATGGGATTCTTGTGGACAGCTGGAATGGCCTGAACCTTGCTCATTCACATAGGACTGTCCTTTATCTCTTAGCTCTCAGCTCCCTATATCAAACTCCTTTAGGTACGCTCACTTCCAAAAGAAAGATAAACATCCTGTTACAGGCATCAGCTGAACATTGGTGAGGAGGTTTTAAGACCAAGGCGTGGCAGGTTATGTCCTGGCTTCTAGCCTCAGTGCCTATGGAGATTCTTTTTACCTTACAGGGTTTTTGAGTCTAAGGAAGACAGTGCCTTCCTGAAATCCTACTAGGTCTATATTATATGTTCTCATTTATGTTTTCATGTTTGTATTGTTTGTAAAAATTAGATTACTGTCAAAAAATGAATTGAAGTAGATTAAATAGTAAACCTGGTCTTGACTTCAGAAGATAAGTATAAAACTCAGATTCCTGTAAAGCACTTGCAAGAGTTTATTTAATTTTTCTTTTCATTTCTCTACCCTAAGACTTGCTACATTTGTGATGAACAAGGAAGAGAAAGTAAAGCAGCCACTGGTGCATGCATGACATGTAATAAACACGGATGTAGACAGGCTTTCCATGTGACATGGTAAGTATATTTCCATTATTGTACAGAACCGAAATTGGGAATACTTTGTAAATTAAAGACTTAGGTACCCAAGTATTGGTTACAGTAAATTTTATTGGGATAGTTTATATGTTTAGATTTACTTACTAGTAGTAAAGATAATTGTAATAATTGAATGTATTTACCAGAGTGAATTTTCACTCTGGTTCTCAGGTCTTATTCACTTTCATTTTGTTTAAAATATTGGTGTTGTTTACCTACCCTTCGATTTGTTAACAGGATTAAAAAGCTGATGTAGGTAAATTTAGTGTAGTGTCTGAAATATTAGCAAGGCTATAATGAATGATAGTGTTTCTTTGCTGTTCGTTTCAAGGGGGAAAAACAGCAATCACCATCATCATTCTTAGTTTTATTTAGTTTAGTGGTTATTTCTTAAAAAGTTACTTAGATATTTTTTCAGCAGAAAATTTCAAGAGCAAATTTTATCCTAAAAAAATTCAACACAATAGACAATAATTCAAAATGAAAGTCTGGGAATAATCTGTTTACTTATTTTAAGAATCAGTCTATACCTAATAGCTCTTACTGTGTGGAATTATGAAGTCCATTTTAAATTACTTTTGGGGAATGGAAAAGATTTTCGTTTTTTGTAAATTCTCTTAATACTGTACTTAATTTTCCAGAGATGAAAGTCCCTTTTTTGGTATGCGATATATGTTAATACTGTAATTTTCGAATGTTAAAAGTGGAAGATCAGATTGAGAAGATGATGATCATTAACTTTAGTACTTTGTGTTTTTTAAAAATATGAATATCATAACTTTAGATTTCAGTTCCATTTCTTGCATTATTTTTGACTGAAAAACACAGCTTGTGTTTTACTTTGCTGTGCAGTGCTGTGACTTGAAGCATTGTCCTTCTAATAGTATGTAATCTGCATCTATGGGCAAATAAATATGTTACATGTCATTTCAGCCCTTTAGAGTCCTGGCCTTTCTATTTGCACCTCTGGTATAGATTGAAAAAGTAAAATGAAATGTTAATTATTGGTTGGTGCCTCTTAAAGAAATCCAGTGTCTCTTTTGTGGTGTAAAACATGTATAAATCTTCATCCTTGTTAGAGATGAATGAAGAGTTTATATTAAATCATAGATATAACTTTAAAAACATATCAGTCACAGATTGGGGTGAAATATACTGGTCACAGTATATTAGATCTTCTCTTAGAAGATCTAAGGTATTCCTAAAAACCTTGCGTACTTGGAAGTGGATTTCAGTTTACACACACACAGTGGATTGAAATTTTGTTGACGTAATTGACTTTTATTTTCAGTGCTCAATTTGCTGGACTACTTTGTGAAGAAGAAGGTAATGGCGCAGATAACGTCCAATACTGTGGCTACTGTAAATACCATTTTAGTAAGCTGGTAAGAATTTACTATTAAAATAAGTGATTAGTTTTTACAATAGAGCTGACTTTTATAAAAAGCATTATAGCTATTCTTTTTCCTTTGAATTTTTGCTTGGGACTGTTTGTTTAGCATGTTTTTTGGGGGGCATTAAAACTAGTAATTTTTAAAGATTTTGCTTTGCTTCAGTTCATTTATAAAAGTGAATATTCTAAAATGTTCTAATTTAGAATATGGCTTAATAGTTAATAGTAAATGTTGGTATATATTTAGTAGGGAAAATAAATGTTTAAAGAACTTTATATTTCAACACTACTTTTAGTTAATTTGATTTTTGACATTTGATTATATATTTTGTGATTCTCTATTATTTGTTTCTCATCTTTTTGCTTTATTATTATTTATTTCATTGTCTTTATTTACTAGGAGATAGTAAAACTGAAACAGGGCAATTATTTAACTTAAAGATTTAGATAAAAAGATATTTAAATATAATTTCAGAAATATTTTAGATTTGGTCAGTCTTTTCTGTTACATAGCAGCATGGGTGACTGAGTTAGTAATATTTGATTCGCTGTTACATATTTTGTGTCTATATTCCTCTAAGGAGCTATATTTCTTTAATGTCCCATGTGTGTTTCTTAGGTGTCATTGATAACAATCAGATTTGTATGCTGTAAGTTTAAGGCTTCTTTGTTTTTCTTTAGTGTCTTTAAAAAAAAATCATTTTTAAATTTTTTGTTAACTTTTTCTTGTGGATGGGGCTCGCCCTTGCTCCCTCCGTCTCTTCATTTCTTCTTTCATTTTTTAAAAAACAATATCATTAGGGGCCACTTTCTCTTGAAATGAACAGCCTATAACTCCAACATTCTGATTCATGCATACAAAATACTTAGATGTATTGTTTGATATTGAAGACCGATTTACTTTAATGGCATAATGAATATTATCGAAGTGTTTTAAGAGAAATTTTGAGTTAGTAAAATTGAAAAATTTGAATCTTAGATGTTCAAAGCATATTGGAATTTTTGTTTTCTAAATGATATAGATAAACTATAGAAATAACGAAAGTGGGTTTTTTGAAGTTTATTTAAATAGAATTTTCTCATTGCTAGTTATTGCCATGCTGTTCTCCCATTTGCTAGTTGTGGGAAAAAAGTCTTTTTAGTAATTTAATAAGATTGTATAAGCTCAACATTTACATGAGTTTGAGTGTCTTTTATAGTCATTTTTGTCTAGTTCAAATTAATTAGTTATGGTACCACCAAGTTTTAAACACTTCAAGTAACTGTCACCATCATACTTTATTATGAAATTGCGTAAGTATTTTAATGTGTAATACTTTTAATAATGCTTTGAAAAATGCATGGGTCTAATACTGACATTTCCTTTAATTTTTTTCTTACCTGCAGAAACAAGTTTTTAGAAAACTATGCCTTAATACTGTATGAGATTTAAAGGCTTCTTGCTTTTCCTAGTAGCATAAAGTAACTCTTTAAATATTTTCTTTTCTTTTCTTCTAGTCTTGGCATCCTTTTTTAATATGGCAGTCTCTATTTTGGTTGAAACTTCTTTTTTAAACCAGCCATTGAAAATTATAGTTGATTTCTTTAATGGATGGTTTTATGATAAAGTGACAAATAAGCTACTGCTTGTTTGGAAATATAGTCTATCTTCACACATTTCAATAAATGTATGAAAATATGGCATTAATGTTAAATTGAGGGTTAGCTTTTTCTTTATAATGCAATAGACAATGTATGGATGGTGTCTAAAATGGATTATATAGTTTAAAATAGTGAGGGTTTTTTTTAACTTTAGTAGGCATTTTAAAGTACTTCACTCTTGAATTGGTTTAGGCCTAACAAAAAGATGATTTAAAAAGTTTTATATACATATACATATATGTATATATATTTTCTTTTTTAGAAAAAGAGCAAACGGGGATCTAATAGGTCATATGATCAAAGTTTAAGTGATTCTTCCTCTCACTCTCAGGATAAACATCATGAGAAAGAGAAAAAAGTAAGTGGATTTGTTGTTGCTAAATATGTAGCACATCGACTTAATAGATTTTTCCCCCCCTTTTTTTTTTTAGATAAAATTAAGTTCTTGATAGCTGAATGGAGACATTGAAATACTGAAAATTTTTGACTAATAAGAATGTTAAGTCAAATAGTAGGTCTAAAATAATGCCATATTCATGACTATGGTTGTACCCATTTCAACTGAAAATTTGAAATACAGCTTGATTGAAAACATAAGAGATTTCTTGCATGTGTTACTGTGGTCATCTTGTGAAATCTTTAGGTGACTTCAGCAGTAATAGTTTGTTGATATATATTATTAACTAATTATTTCACATGTAAGTAAAAATCTCGTCAACTTTTTTCTTTATAATAGAACAACTTGGAAGTACTGTATATTCTCGACTGCTTTTTTCTCCCAGTAGTGCTAATGGGTTATTATTTTTTTAATTGCTAAATATCATACCATTTGTTTGAGAGTATTTTGTCTTTTAATTAAAACACTAAAAGCTTGCCTAATACTAATCTTTCATCTTCTGACTTACCTGTTTCTGCTTACATTTTTACTTATTTTAAAAATATGAGTAATTTTTAGGAAACTAATAGTAAGTACTGTGGAAACATTCATAGGACATATTGCCAATGTAAAAAAGAGTGAATTGCTTTTAAACAAAGTGAGGATACAGAGTACATTTTCAATTAGAAAATATTTTACATTCTTTTTATATAACAGTTTGTATAAACAGTTTATATAAACCAGTTCGTAAAATATTTCTACAGATTGTGTTAAAAACTAAATTACCTAACATTTTCGTATTTATAAATACTTAGGATTTGGGAATGTTATTTAAAAACAAATTCGGTTTCAATTTATGTTTGTGACTTTTTTTCAAGGTAAACGTTTTAAAAGCTTAAGTTTTTAATTTTGAGATTAATTTGTCAATTATGAGTAAAATAATAATTAGAACTGTATATTCACCTTTAGAGCACTGGTTAGAATTATACAATTTTTGTTTTGTGGCTCTTAGGCAGCAAGTATACATATTTATTTTGGTTTCTTTAATTGAGGTGGTTTTGTGATGATGACAAGTGTAGGGTTCTGTTGTGCGTCTATTATTTGGATTGCTGATTCAGGAATGGCAGATTTGGTTTAATTAGTGCTTTTAGTAAGAAGCACTGTAAGATTTTATTTAAGCTTTTAAATCTATGAACAAAGGAGTCTTAGGTAGGGCTCATTATAAATTGTAAAGAGGGTAGTCTTACCAATGATGTTCTTCTGATAGTCATTTCTTGTTTAAAGACGTGTTTACTATATTATCATATTTATTTTAATATATACCCCATCATGTTATTTTTAAAGGACGATTATTAAATGTAGTATGATGCTTTATAAATAAACAGTGCTGATAACTTTATTTTTTTACCTAAGAATGAATTGGATTTTTAGAGTTTTTTCACTCTTGTTGAATACTAGATTAAAAAAATTGTATTAAGTTAAGTTTATTTAGCTTTAAATTTTAGCAATTGGCATTTTCATTAATGTGTAAATACTATTTGATTTTTACTTTTAGTATACATAGGTTTTATACAACTTGATTTCGTTATCAAACTTAAAATCCATTTGTGTGTTTTTTGTAATTAAGATTTTCTGATGATGTGTAAAGGCTGTGAGGTAAATATACTCTAAATTCATTGTTACCGTTAGATTTGTTTGCTTGCCATGGCAATATTTGGGAAGGGACTTTTTAATCATGGTATGATGTTAAGTAATAGTATAGCCGAAAAGTCTGGGTGTTATAGTTTATTTTTCTCTCTGTCCTTCTTTTCCTCTTTTAATATTTTAACATCCAGAATGGTTGTCTCCAAAATATACTTATGTTATAAATGTTGCATTGAAATATGGCATTCATAATTCATTTAGATTTTAGTATTTTAAAATATGATATATTATGAGCTAAATTTTGGTCATATTGTTCATAAGATGTTAGAGGGACTTATGAATTCTTTTATCTGCCTTTATTCTGGCACATATTTGAAAATAGCATTGAAACCATAAGTAAGTGATGATAAGGAATATTTAAGGCTAAATACTGTGCTATCCAAATCACTTATTTAAAAATGAAATCAATAATTTATAAGTTAACTTTAAATAATGAAAAGAAAGTAAAAAAATACATAGCTTTTTTGCTTTTCAGAGAATTTCTGTGTGACCTAAGATATATCAATATTGATTAGATATTAACTGCAAAATGCCAGCAAAGAGAGGAGAAAAGTTAATGGTGAAATATGAATTTGAATAAGGGACAGTTTCTATAAAAATGGAAAAATTGACATTTTAAAGGAACATGTTTGAAGTACATGTTAAAGCTATGTATGTATAGAAGTTTAATCCAATGACGAAACATTTTGAATCATAAATTATTATTTAAGAAGATTATCTTCTAAAACTATTACTGTTAATGTTCATTGTATAATAGAATTTTCTTTTAAGCCTAGCGTTCTTATGTTTGTTTATAGAAGCGCTGCCATAGAGTGAGATGTTAGGGCAAGGGTTAGGAAATGCAGAGGTGTGTCATATGTGTTAACATGGGGCTGTATTGGGAGGCTCCCAGCTCAGGAAGGATTTTTTTCTAAAGGCTAAGTTGTACATCATTTATTTAGAATTTATTGATTATTTTATTGAATTGAGGTACTCTTGTGCCAGTTCATTTGATCCTTAGACTCATTCTCTTCCCGCTCATCAGTACTGACTAATCCGTAATATATCAACAGCATAGTACTCTATGCTTATAATACTTTGCATTGGCCGAGTCACCATTAGTGACAACATTATATGGAAATGCATTCAGTTCCATTTAGGTGTGCCGGGAATCCATCTGTTCCCTAGTACAACTAGAGGGTTTTGTTCCCTCCCCCTTCTCCCAGCCCCCTCACTTGCCCTTAGTTCTATCCTGTTATTAATATCTGGCAACAGATAGAGGAGCTGTGGCCAATATGAACACTCTTAAGGTATGGCGCGAGGTTTGTGGGAGATAGGCTTCTTCGTTAGTGTTTTGTGAACCTCAGGGATCAAATGGAATTCCCTTTTGTTAGGACTACTCATCTCTTAGAAGAGAACTGGGCTACTTCTGTGGCTCTCAGAGGAATAAAACTCTCTTGTCATTACTTCGCTATATCTTTTTAAAAGTTTTTAGCATTGAGAGTTACCTGTCATCCTCTTCCCTTTTTTGTGTACTTTGCTTTTGGAAATCTTCCACTCAAGTTAAAGCTTTAAGCCTTTACATGTGCATAGAGTTAAGAGACAGCAGGGCTTTTTAGGAACAATTTAGAATGTCTGGGGTGTGTGTTTGGTGGGGCTAAAGAGTGACATGAGATGAGACTATTTACTTAAGAAGGGGCCAGTTCATGAGGAGTTTTATAAGTAATGCTAGTTTTAACCTTCATCCTGGGGCAGCCAGCCAGAGGGATTGAAATTTTTAACTTTTGATTTTGTAATAATTTTAGACTTGGAGAAAAGTTACAAAATACTGCACATTATTTTTCTATACTGTTCAACTAGATTTCCAAAATTCATGTTACGTAATTTATCATGTCTTCTCTACCCCCTTGCTGTCTTTCCATCTCTCTTTACCTTCTTTCTTCCATCTTTTCTAAACCATTAGAAAGTAAATTACAAATATTAGGCCCTTTAGCTTAAGTACTTTAGTGTGTAGTTTTAATAAATATGATTAAAATCCTACATTTTTAAAGTACAATTCTCAAAATCAGTAAATTACCATTGTTACAGGATTATTAGCTAATATGCAGATCATATTCAAATTTCACCCACTAATGTCCTCCATACTGAAAGGGGGGACCTTTTTACTGGTTTAGGATCCAACCCAGGATCACACTTTGCATTTAGTCATTGTCCTGTCTCTTCAGTTGTTCCTGTTTGGATTGCTCCCTCATTCATGTCTTTCATAGCCTTGACATCTCTGAACCCCTGTTTCAGGTTCTCTGAGTCTTTGTCTTAGATCTGAACAATCGGTTTGACAGCCACACCTTTGTTTTACTCTTTGTACAGTGGTTTCTGACAGTGGCCTAGCTCTTACCTTCACCTGAAAACCACTCCTTACTGTTAGCATTGTTTGATCTCTGTAGAGACTAGGAATTCTAAAAACCAGCAAGTCTTGGTTCCTTTTTGTCAATAGTTCTAATTCATTTATCTATATTCCTGCTTTGTACTATAAATAGCAAAAAATCAGACTGCACCTTCAACATATTACCTAGAAAATCTCTTTGGTTAAATCATGTAGTTCATTAAATATATTTTCTATGTTTTATGTCATAAGCAACAATATTACTAAACTTTCAGTTACATAAAACCCCCCTTACCTCTAATTTTCAATTATTTTTTTTTCGGTTTTCTTTTATGATTTCATAGCAGCCTCCTGAAAGGCCATAAGGTTTTGGGTAACAGTCTCTTCAGTGCTAAGTAGGTTTTCAGTCATATTCTGAAAGTCCTTCCAGCTTCTGCCCACTGCTTAATTCCAAGCAACTCCCTCATTTTAACTTTTGTTGTTGTTGTTGTTATGGTAGCATCCTACTTCTCAAAACAAAACCTGTATCTATTATTGTTAGCATAACAAATTACCCTAAAATTTAGGGGCTTAACACTATAGTAAATATTTTTGATTCATAGTTTCTATACGTCAGAAATTTGGATTTAGCTGGGTATTTGTAGCTCTGGTTTCTCATCAGATTGCAGTCAAGATGTTGGCTGGACTATAGTCAGTGAGGGCGTAAGTAAGACCTGAGAATATGTTTCTAAGGTGGCTTATTCACAGAGCTGTCGAGATGGTGCTGACTGAGCAAGAACCTCAGTTTCTTTCTGCACGGACCTTTCCAAGGGCTGCTTGGGTGCCCTTGTGACATGGTACCTACCTTTTCCCACAGTGAGTACTCTTAGAGAGAGCCAGGTAAAAGATGCATTATTTTTTGTGACCCTAACTTCAGATGTTACATGTTCTTTTTTTCCATAATTGAATGCTTTTTTTTCCCTAAACTTTTTTTGGTGGTAAAATATATATTAAATATCATTTGCCATTTTAACTACACCATCATTTTTGAAATATTCTATAGGTTATATAGTGCAGCCTGTTCAATATGGTTGGATACTACTACCTAGGGACACATATCATCGGGAACTACCACACCCTGAGAATTGGGCAAATATACTGTTCCTTAATACATTTTCACTCACAAGTCTTAGCATTCATTGAAGATTCTGTCTGAAATGGTATTTGACACAACGTGATTTTCTAATTCCATCATTCTTTCTATATTCATTAGTTGGCATTCTGTAAATTAGGGCTTTCCTCCTTTTCTCCCTTTCTTACTTCATCAATAATGGGAAAGAGGAGAATCTACAAAGGAAGTCAAAAGCAGTAGATACAGGAGGAAATTAGGAGAGACTGGTATTTTGCAATCTAGGAGAAGTGAGTATTTTGGTAAGGAGAGTCAGTGCTCAGCAGTGTTAGATGCATATGAAAGATGAAACCATAGAAGGGCAAATACATGTCTTTTGGATTTGTCAATTGGAAATTAAAAACCAAAAACGAGAGGCAAAAAGCATATTTTTGGGGGGTGGGGAGAGGGACGGGGGTCAAAAATTGAAATTCGGAGCACAGGTTTAGACAGAAACCCAAATAGTGGCCCAATTACAGGGTTGGGCAGGGAGGGCAGTCAGAGGAGCCAGCCTCAGTCAAAATCTTCTTCCTACCCTCAAACCTTGGAAGTGCATTGTGAACCTTGACAGTTGCAGAGTTTGGGAGACTGCTATGAGGTATGTTGGGCCCACTAGAAAAAGCAAGCTCCATCCTGCTAAGCCAAGGCATTGTGTGCCATGAGGGAAAGGGGTTTTTATGAGTAAAGGAAAGGAGTAATTACAAGACTAGAGGAAAGAAATTCCTCTTGGTGCTAATAAACCAAGTTACTCTTTACTTATACATGATTGATTACTAATTCTCTCTTCAGATAGAGTCCATACTTATCTGTCCTTGTGGTCAGGAAATCTACTTTTCTGCAGGCTTTAGAATCAGTGGTTTGTAAGACAGTGTTGATTTGGCCAAGTCCAAAGGTCTGGCTCAGTTCAAGCATTTCATAAGACACAGATGGCATTTGGCTCCTTTGGGATGGCAGCTCCTACTCCATTTTGAAATGGCTCTACTTATGTCAACTTTTACAGATTTAATGCTAAAGAAGTTTTCGAGGGGAAATTTCAGTGTAAAGGTGTGAGGAAAAGCTAATTGAAGTAGCCAGCATCACTACTCTTGTAGGTTGGAGCCATTATTAAGTAAAATAAGGGTCACTTGAACATAAGTACTGACATACCTTGATAGTCAATATGTTAACCTCGACAGGTACTAAATGACTGATGGGCGGGAGCACATACAGTGTGGAGACGCTCTACAAAGAGTTGATTCATATATTCTGGGCGGGACAGCAGGATGGAGTGAGATTTCATTATTTTTTTTTTTGAGGGGGAGGGGAATTTTCCACTTTATATTTTTGGACTGTGGTTGGCCTTGGGAAACTGAAATCATAGTAAAATTGCAGATAAAGGACAGGAGTACCATATTAAGAAAAGCCCAGAACATGGCGCACAATGGCTTGGCTTTGGATGGAGCCTGCTTTTTCTAGTGCGCCCAACAAACCTCACAGCAGTCTCTCAAACTCTGCAACTGCCAAGGCCCATGGTGCGCTTCCCAGATTTGCAAGGTAGGAAGAAAAAGATTGACTGAGGCTGGCTCCTCTGACTGCCCTCTCTGCATAACCCTTGCAGTATCAGGTGCTCCCACCTCTTCTGTTTTCTCGAGCCCCCCAACCTGTTCTCCCCACTCCATAGGCCACTGTTACCAAATCCTGTCATAACAGCTATTTGAAAAGCAAGTGATTTTTTCTGTTTTTTTTTTTTTTTTCACTTTAAAAATGAGCAATAGCAGAAACAAACCAATCTCAAACTTTTAGTTGTAGCATTTCAATTAAGTGGGGGAATGGATGAAGAAAAGTACGTAGTATATAGACAGAATATATTATTAAATAATTTGAGGTAGGTGTCCATCCACTAACACTTCTCTGAGCTTGTAGTTTTCTTATGAAGATAATAATGACATGGGTCCCAAGGTTCTCTCTATAGTAGTTTTTCCCCCTACATTTTTTACTATGGCGAAATACATATATAACAAAAATTATCTTAAACACTTGTAAGTGTACTGTTCAGTGGCATTAAATACATTCATATCGTTTTGCACCCATCACCACCATCCATCTGCAGAATTCTTTTCATCTTGCAAAACCCAGATTCTGTAGCCATTAAACAGCAACTCCCCATTTACCCCTTCCTCCAACCCCTGGCACCTACATTCCACTATCTGTTTCTAGGAATTTGACTACTAAATTCCTCATAAATGGAATGATACAGTACACCTGTCCCTCGATTTACGTGGCATTTTTTTTACACGAGTTATTTCCCCCATTTATGTGGACTTTTTATACATGATTTCCATTTACATGATCTCATTTTACATGGTTTTTTATTTTTCATTTCCATTATTGGCGGTTATTCTTTCTAAAAAATAATAGCTTCAAGGGGAGTAAAAGCAAAAATAAATGAATGGGACTACATCAAACTAAAAAGCTTCTGCTCAGCAAAAGAAACTGTCAACAAGGTAAAGAGACAGCCATCCAAATGGGAAAATATATTTTCAAGCAACACCTCTGATAAGGGCCTCATCTCCAAAATATACAAAGAACTCATACAATTCAATAACAGCAGCAGCAACAACAACAACAACAACAACAACAACAAACAATCCAATCAAAAAATGAATAGAGGACCTGAACAGACACTTCTCCCAAGAAGACATACAAATAGCCAACAAATATATGAAAAGATGCTCAATGTCACTAGCTATTAGGGAAATGCAAATCAAAACCACAATGAGATGCCATCTCACACCCGTTAGAATAGCTATAATCAACAGGACAAGTAAAAACAAACGCTGGAGAGAATGTGGAGAAAAAGGACCCCTCATGTACTGCTGGTGGGACTACAAATTGGTACAGCCACTATGGAAAACAGTATGGAGGTTCCTCAGAAAACTAAGAATTTATCTACCATACGATCCAGCAATCTCTCTATTGGGTATTTACCTCAGAGACTTGAAAGCATATACCTGAAAAGATACTTGCACACCGATGTTCATAGCAGCATTATTCACAGTGGCCAGGACATGGAAGCAACCCAAATGTCCTACAATAGATGACTAGATAAAGAAGCTGTGGTACACATATACAATGGAGTATTACTCAGCCATAAGAAGATATGAAATACGACCATATGCGACAACATGGATGGTCCTCGAGATAATCGTACTAAGCGAAATAAACCAGACCAAAAAAGTTGAAAACCACATGATATCACTTATATGTGGGATATAAACCTAGAAGCAAGAAATGAACAGGACAGACAGAGAGTCAGGGACGTGGACAATAGACAAGTAGTTACCAGAGAATAGGGGTTAGGGGAGAGAAGGGAGGTAGATGAGGTCAAAGCGATGAAATATGTGGTGACAGAAAGAAATCTAACTGGGAGGGGAACGCACAATGCAATATAGATATATATATGCCTTACTGTTAAATTGTACACCTGAAACTTAACTGGATTTCATTAACCAATGTCACAAAACAAAAATAACTAAAAATAAATTCAAAATTTTTTTTTCTATAAAAGAAAAACATAGCTTAACTCAGCAACGCACAAAGAACTAATACTTGCTAACACAATTATTATTAATGATCTTCCTGTTCATTGGATGGCAAATAAAAAAGCATGGGTATTTTTTAGGATTGGTTTTACAAATATTTTGCTGTAGAAGCTGAAAATTATATGAAGGAAAAATGTCTTCCTTTTAAAGTACTTTTACTTTTAGATAATGCACATGGTCATCCAAATATAAAAGCTGTGTATTTGCCACTAAATACAACTTCCTTAATTCAGCCTCTAGATCAAGGCATTATTTCCATCTTTTAGATGAATTATATTAAATGGAGTTTTAATAATATTTTTAATAAATTTAAAGATAATGAATCACAATTACAGAAGCCTATAGTAAATACACAATTTTATGTTATATCAGGAATATTGCTTTACAACAAATGAACAGGACATACAGAGCTTCAGAGACATGAACAATGGACTAGTGGTTACCAGAGGGTAGGGAGTGGGGGAGGAGGGGAGAGGTAGAAGGAAGGGGTAAATGGGATCAAATATAGGAGGATAGAGGGAGAGTGAAGTGGGTAAAGGTGATCAAATATATGGTAGCTGAAAGAAACTGGACTCTGGGTGGTATTCACACAGCAGAAATTATAGATGTCAAGTTATAATGTATACCTGAAAATTATATAATTGTACTAACCAATGTTACCCCAATAAACTTAATTTAAAAAAAAGTTAAAAAAAAAAAAGAATATTGCTTTAGCTTTGAGTGATATAAAGCCATCAACTTTAAATGCTTGCTGGAAAGCAGCATGGCCAGAAGCAGTTGTACCAGGGAATATGGTTCCAACAATTGAAGAGGGATTAACTGGCATTATTAATTTACTAAATACATTTCAAGAAGAAGGCTTTGGCAGTTCGAATGTAGATGATATTAACGAATTACTGGTTGATTACAAATTAACTGATAATGAATTAATTTACTTAATATCTGAAGCCCATCCTGCCAATGAATACGGCAGTGACCTTGCGCCAGTTTCATTCACTGCAGAATTAAAGCTTTTTCAGTTGTCCAAGAAACTGGAAAATACAATTCTAGATAGTGATCCAAATATCCAGTGAGCTTTAAAATTTTGAAAAAGATTTTAAACAGAAACATAAATAAGAAACTGAAGTTGTACTTCCAAATATTTTGAGTGAATAAGGTAATAATTACTTTGTGCCAATTAAAAAGAGAAGATTGATTGCTTTAGATTATGGTACAAACGCCGCTAGCGAATAAAATTTGTTTTGGTTTTTCTGAATTTTCATTAACATTTTTTATTCAAATATGTGAAATAAACATTTTTATGACTTATATCACCTATTTAGTATTTTTGTACTGGTGGACTCTTTACATGTTTTTTTTCTGCATCAAAAAAAGATGTGTGGAACTGACAGTCTGCATAAATTGAGGGATGGGTGTATTTGTCTTTTTGTGACTGACATATTACACTTAGCATATTTTCCACAAGGTTCATCCATGTTCTGTCGTATGTCAGAGTTTCTTTCCTTTCAAAGTTGAATAATCTTTTGCATATATGTACCACATTTTGCTTTATTCATTTATCTGTTGATGGACAGTTGGGTTTCTTTTACTCTTTAGCTGTTGTAAATAATGCTGCTATGAATATGGGTGTACAAATATCTCTTCAAGACCCTGCTTTCACTTCTTTTGAATATACACCCAGAAGTGGAGTGCTACATCACATGTTCATTCTGTGTTTAATTTTTTGAAGAACTGCTGTACTGTTTTTCATAGCAACTATACCATTTTACAGTCTCAACCACCAACGAAGGTTCCAATTTCTCTATATCCTTGATAATTTTTTTCTCTATCATAGTTTTGTATTTTCATTATGATAAGTTACTTGGTGTTTGGCTTTTTTTGTTTATCTACTTGGGACTGATTATTGTCAGATAAACCATGTACTGATTATTGTCTGATAGTTATATTAGAGGAAAAGTGAGAGGATATTCAGATATAATTTTTTTTTTTGGTCTAATGTGAAGTTCTAGACTACACTCACTGTCCAATAAAACTTTCTGAAATGATGGAAATGGTTTGTAAGTGTGTTGTTTAATACAGAAACCACTAGCCACTTCTAATAGCCACCTGTGGCAGGTATGTATATACCATATTGGACAGCATAGAAAATAATGAGAGCCTATTTGTTCATGTTTGGAGTTTTCTGGATAAACATTAGGGATACTTGTGTTTAAGTTATAAAATTTATTTAATTTCTCATTTTGTTTAACCATGTACTTTACTATGGAGTGCATTACTCTCAAATATGGGCACTAATAAGTTTTAGGTCAACCAATAATACATAAGGAATTATTTTATACTAACTCATTCAGGTAACAGGCTGGAAAGTTTTTGTGATTAAAAAATTATGGCTGTAATAATAATTTATTGTTAATTGAATTATTAGCTGAATCTACTTAGAAAGAGAATAGTTACCTAATATAACTAAATTCTTGTATAGGCTTATTTTTTTTTTTAAACATTGTCACATATAACCTCAATTCATTTTTTAAAAAGTATATGGTCATAGTGGTTTCTGAAGTTGAGTATTACTAGCTTAGGTTAGTCTGAATGGATAAAATAAATATACCGGTCAATCAAAGCGAGATAGGACCAGTGAGAAGAAAATAAAGTAGTTGTGTGGAAATTTGGTAGAAGCTTCCTGTGAGGCAGTAGGAGATGCTACATGGTTAAAGGGGCATTTAAGAAGCGTCCTGAATGTTGTCAGGGGGTTTTCTTAAGGAGTTATGAGGGGAAAGTGTTTTCAATAACATGAGCAATATTTTCAGAGTACAAAAATTAGAAAGTTCAGAATATTTTAAACACAGAGAAGGTTCAGTTTGTTGAAAGGGTGGGACAAGGAAATAGGCATAAGCATGAAATACAGGTTTGGGACCATTTATGACAATTCCTATAAGAAGAGTTTGAATTTAATAATGGTACGTGGAAGATTATTCACCTACCGTATGAGGTGACAGAATTTGAGAATGACTGTGATGACTGATAATTTTGTTTATAGCCTTTATCTGCTTTATATATTTGTTTCTCTATTTAAAAAATGAGATTCTCTTTGTAAGTCTTATTTGCCTTTTAAAGTTTATTCATCTTTGTATTGTCAGTGCATATGTGCCAAACAAACAAACAAACAAATAAATATTTTACTTGATGGGTAACTGAAACAGACCAGTTTGTAGAATGATGATGACAGCCACGATGACAACTAAGCAATAATAACTAACGTGTGTAGTAGTTACTAGGTGTTAGACACTGTGCCAAGTACTTTACATATAATAATCCATATAATTTTCAACAGAAAACTTTTAAGATAGGTGCTAATATTATTTTTCTTTTTACAGTTGTGAAAACTGTGACATAGAAGTTTAACAGCTTGTACAAACTAATATAGTTAGTAAAATAGGGCTGAATGTGAACCCATGTAATCTGGCTGTTGAGTCCATGCTTTTAACCACGATACTGTGCTGCTTAAGCTTGTTAGCCTGAACCAGATTAGAAATAATGAAGTCTGGACTGAGTTTAATAGTTAAAGGCATGGAAGAATATGGGAAATGATATTCAAGGTGCCAGTAGAAAAACGGCCTGGGATCTGGTGAGTAGTGATAGGCAAGGGACAAAAGGTACATTGTAGATGTGATGGATGGTTATAAGCTGTCTTAACTAGGAACATGGTACCATAAGTACAAGTACGAACTCATGGAAAAGCTGGTTTGTAAACATTATAAAAAGGAGGGGCAGATGAGTTTGATTTAAGTCACATAGGATTTAAGGTATGGTGGAATGGGAAATATTTAAAGCCAATTAGAAATGTGAATTTAGAATTTGAGATGATGGGTCAGGCAAGATGTTTATTGGTTTCAAATAAATGAAATTATTAATATTTTAAAAGCTTGCAAAATAAGATTGTATTGATAGTAAAGACCAGAAAAGTTGTCAGACTTAAGTGATAAGACTTTACGTGCACTGAGGTATTGGTGGCATATTAGATGTAACAAAAGGGAAAAACAATTTGTTTGAATCATATTCTACCCATTGCCTCCAAACAAGCTTTGTTTTCCTTTTTTTTTTTCCCTCCCTGAGGCAACCCTTGGTTGACCTCACAGACTGAAAGGACCATGTCAGTTTATAATCCCTTATTTTATTTTTTTATTATTTTTTACGCCTACAGCACCTGGTCTTCCTAGGTGGTCTCCCATCCAATTACTAACCAGGCCCAACTCTGCTTAGCTTCTGAGATCAGATGGGATTGGACTTGTACAGGGTAGCATGGCCATAGACAGAGTTTTGTTGTTGTTATTGTTTTTTAAACAAACAAAAAATACACATTACTCTGTTTACTCCAGTTACTCTGTCAACTAATGACCTTCTTGATCATTAGTGTCTTCAATTTTCTCTTTTCTTTCTTCCATCTCAATTCAAACCCAGCAATTAGTTTTGGCTTTATAATGAAACTAGACTTCCTTTGTCTTATATGACTCACACTGTATCTCTTGCTTTGGATACCTTTTACATTATGTTCTTATTTTTTTTTTCATTTTATTTTTATACTACTAGTTGTCATCAGTATATGTCTTATGCCAGGCTCTGTTGTGTCTCAAAGTTATCGCTATCTTTTGTACTTTACTGTTCTTCCCATGATGGCTAGTATGGTTTCTTGAATACAGCGAAACCATGTGAAATGCTTACATTTTTTTTTTCTGAACCCAGAGTTCGAAGTGTGGGGGTAATGGAATAAAGATAGTATTGTTGACAACTTTTAGGTAATTAAGAACTGATCTGAGAGAAATTCTGATTTTTAGGAGAAGGTTTAGTATTAAATATTGAAAATAGATATACTTGTTAATCAGGCAGAGAGAAGTTGTAATGAGCATTAAGTCAGTTATTGTTAATAAGCTGATACAAAGACCAAGTGGAATGCCAGAGTGGGTCACATAGAACCTCTGATACCTGAGAAGGTCAACAAGATGCTCAGCCTCCTTTTTGATGGTGGGGGTCTGAAGAGAGAGGTTTGACATTGTAAATCTCCTTACATGGTTCCCTGATTTCTTTGGGGGTTTTCAGCCAGCCCTGCTGGGAGAGGTGTGAGCATATCTGAGTGAGAGCTGTTGAGACTGATGCTACTGACTTAACAACTGATAGTGAAGGCTTTAGAAATCAGCTGAGAGACACATGTGTGAAATCGTAACTTGCCTACCAATGACAACATGGCAAGAGAATTCAGATTCTCCTGGGGAAGCATTAACAACTTGTATGATTGCAGGCCTTGCCACATACATATGAACTGACGTGGATCCTTAGGTGAGTGGTATGGCAAAGAAGGCATTGGTAGTGTCCAGGACTATCTACTAAGTGCCATCAGTCTGTATAATGGAATTAGTCTATAATTGCTGTGGCTATAACTAAACTCAGTTAATAATAATTCACTATAAGCCTCTGACTTCTGTTAACCTCTCTTCACTGCCCTTACAGGGCTTTTGCGTTTAGATATTTCATCTCTTACTATTCCTGGTACTTTTAAGTTCTTAATCAAGGTTGTGGTTTCCCTTTGAACTTCTGTAATCCTCTTCTGTTTCTGTTGGACCACCAAGGAAAAGAAAGTGATTTGGGGAGCAATTTGTATGTTCCATTAGAACCTCCTGATTGGTAGAATACCCTTTGGCACTTAGGGGTTTAGTAATGAGAAGCATACCACGCAAGGTTTTGCAAATCTTTTCTGTAAAGAACCAGATAATTAATCTTTTAGTCTTTGCAGACCTCATACACACTCTGTCAAATATTCTTCCTTTATTTTTTTTTACAACTCTTTAAATATTTGAAAATTATTGTTAGCTTGGGTGCTATAGTTTGCTGACTCTTGATATATCAATTACTGCTATACCTTAAGATGTTTAAGCAATAACAAAAATACAGATACTCACCGAAATGCCTGACCTACAAAGTCATGTTAGCTTTCTTACTCCACTGTAAATCCTGGTGCTTTTTTCTTCCATGGATTCAGGTAGGATAGTGATTAGGGTATCTCATTGTTACAGAGTCTTACAAATTTGTGTCTCTCTTCTCTCCAGATTCTCCAGCATACTTGGGTAGGTGCATACCATTGATTGATTCCTCCCCAGTGTCAAGGAACCCTCATCCCTATCTCCAGTCATTTTTCTTAAAGCAACCGAGATGGCCCTAAAGGGTGAGGAGGCTGAGAAAGTTGAGGATTGTGGGAGTAGAGAATGGCTCTACACCATTAAGTATGCCTTTGCATTTTACTTTCAGTTTGGCTGCTTGTGGGTCAACCAAATTTTTCATGTTTTCAGCACTCATAATGCTCTATATTGTGACGTCCTTTTGGGTGATGCCATTTATTTCAGCCCTGGGAACTCTTTGGCTCAGGAGTCAGTTTGCATCTCTGGCTGACTGAATCTTGGCTTACAGAGCGGGGACCTGTTTTGGAGACCTTTCCTTAATCTGGGACATCTACTAACTCCATTACTCAGATAATGTCTCAAATTTTCACCCAGTTTCAATTAGGTGCTAGTTTCTTAAGGGCTGGGAGAAGTTTTCAGGGGGGCAGTGGTGATTGCGAGAATTCATCTAGATTTCTCATTTTACCATGGATCACCATTATCACACTATAAATGCTTTTATTAGTATTGTCAACCCAGTCTGGGGCATTAAGAGCCTATGTCTTAGGGTCTCCACTATAATTTCCTATGGGAGTTGGTCTGTCTCTGGGAAATATCCCTGAGAGGACCAAAGCTGCCATATAATAACCAGGAGCCACTGTAAAAAACAAACAAACAAAAAAACTTCTGCTGACATCTTTTACTATCATCTCCAAATGAATTTGAAATTGGCAGTATAGACTTCTGGTGTCGAACAGTAAGACAGCCCAGCTGTTGCCATTCTTCATTCACATGCCGTGTATGCCCCACCTCCTCGTTTCCCAAGCAAACAGGAGTTCTTAGATTTACCTGATTTATGTCCATAGTGGTTGCTTTTAGTTTCCCTCCTTTCATGTTCAGTATAGAAGAGCATCTTTGTAATTTATCTGAAAAGGCTTGTGACCTTCTGTCCATTGAAGATGAATCCTTGTACTGGTTGTTGTTATTGTGAGGTGGAACTGAAGCCAAATGCCAGATTAGTGGGAAGTCCTCCATGGAGGAGGTTTAGCATCACCATAACATCCTTTGGGCAGCCCTCTTTGAGTGTACAGTAAGTACTTACCTAACGCTGTCTATAGGTTTTGTGACTTTAAGTAAAACGATGTGTAATGAAAACCGTTTTTACAATAGGCTAATTGATATAAATGAGTTAAATTTGTATAGCATCTCATCAATGTTGTAACGAAACAACATTGAATGAAACAGCATTATTTGAGGACCTGCTGTATTTTGCAGTACTTAGCCTGCCACTGACCAGGGCTTCCGCATGGTCAGGCAGTAAAACGAAGGACCGCTTACTGCTGAATGGACCGTAAGATATACTCACTATGTTTGTTACCCATTCCCATAGATTTCCCTCAAGTCCCAGTAATTGGCGTGGAAGGCCCTTATCTTTCCTTTGCAGTAAGCCACATTTCTAACGGCATCATGTTCTCATCACCGAACTGTCAAGAACTATGAAAGCGGTCTATGTATGTGGTAACTAGTTTGGAAACAGAATTCTGAGTTAGAGATGAAGGATAGTTTACTACTTACAGCAATAATAGTATCCAGAGTATCAGTATTTTTGCACCAATTCCCAAGACCCAGTTTTCGTAGGTAAACCAGAGAGGACCAGATGTCATCTGCATATACAGTCTGTTGCATTGCAGTAGAGGAACCCTGAGTTTAGGGCACCTGAATCTTTTGTCATGGGCTATCTTTTGCATTTTAGGCAGACACTGTGATAGTCCAGAACCATGGCCAAGTCATGGCCTCACTCACAAGACAGACAGAAATAGTAGAGACATAGCATTGTCTCCCAACACATAACAATACTCAGATTGTGTGTGGTTTAATACAGTATTTTTTATTCACAGCTAAGTCCAAAACAGGTGTTGTTTATTGTTAGGTGGCTTTCTTTCATGAAACAGGAACTTAGATACTTTCCATCTTGTGACTCAGCCTTCTTTTCAGTGTTGCCTGTGGCTTCCAGGCTCATTTGCATTAATCTCTGGAAGAGGAAGAAACATGGACACTAAATAGTTGGGGCTATTAAGAACCAGCCTTAGAGCGGACATACATTATTTTTCTTTCAGATTACATTTGGCTAGAATCCAGTTAAATGGCCACACCTAACTGAAAGGGAAACTGGGAAATGTCTAGTTATAGTTCAAGTAAGAAAAAGAAATGTATTTGGTGAGCAGCTAGCTAGCTGAATGTCTCTACCTTATTTAAGTTCATTTTTTTTGTTAAGCCATGTAATTACAAAAAATTCAAACAAGGCAGAGTATTTTTTAAAATGCAAGTTAAATTTTTAAGACCTACTCCAGAATCTACTATCTAGAAATAGCCATCATTACTACTGAGTAAACATTCCAGATGTCTTTTATATACAAAGATAAAAAGGATGGTTTGAGTGATAAAAATTACCTTGTTAAAATGATATAATACTATTAATTTAAAAAATATTGAAGTCAGATTTGCTTGGCTATATAGAAGAAAAAGAAAATGAAGTAAAATACATAGATTTATTGAACTTGAGTAAAATTTTCTTACCACAAGACTTATTACTTCCTTAAAAACATTTAAGTTTAATAATAGAAATTGCAGAGCAAACAAAAAGCATTGAGAAGATTGTCTTTCCAGTTTATATGATTTTAGCTGTAACAATATTGCGAAAGCAATAGGAAATTTATTGTTTTGCATAAGAAGTTCAGAGGCTAGGCTTTTCAGAGATTGATTAATTTACCAATAGCTAGTTCAATAGTGGTAGGACATTGTTGTCTCTTTTTTTGTGGTTCTCTGGGCTTTTCTAGGCTTTGTTGCCAGGTCTCTGCAGTTGTTCCAAGGGCAAGACCTAAATTGTAAGCATCTAAAGGCAGGAAGGGAGTACCTTTTTAAGAGAGAGAACAGAAAAGTTCTCTTCCTGTTTTATTATCCTGACCTAAATCTATCCCAGACCTAAAGCAGTCAATGTCTAAGGAGAATAGATTTATATTAATTGACTTAGATACACCCATGTTTACCTATGGGCTGGAGTATGGGACCACTTTTATGAGGATATGAGAAGGTGATTAGACAGAACCAGAGACTTGTCTACAAGGAAGGGATTTATGTTAATTACAGATGTTTTGGTAGCAAACTATTATGTTTTCTCTTAACTACATGCCTCGAAATCTATATTGTGCTCCTGCTTTGAAAGGCTAATAGTTTCCCTGTGCTCCTCTCATTCATTCCCGTCTATCCAATTTGTTTTTAAAGACATGTTGTGTTTTTCCGGTCTGTGACATTATCTTGTGTAAACATAATCCTCAGAGTTATGTAGATATTTGTTCTGTATTTAATTTTAGTTTGTTAGATGGTCATTGTCACTACCAATCCTTTTACCACACCCTCTCCACTAAGTTCTTTATATCATCTCCTAAACTGGCTCAGTTTTATTGTCAAGTATCTTTTTCCCGTAAGTTCTTAGGACCTGTATTCTCTGAATTTTTTCATAATGGAAAGTTTCCTTCTTGGCTTGATTTTTGAACTATATCTCGGCTGTATATGATATCATTGTATCACACTTTCCCAACCCTAAAATTTAAACAATGGGCTGGAATATTGCTGTGAAGAGGACTAAAGGCAACCCACCCGCACCACAACCCTGATACACATTTTTCTTTGTTTTACTGCAATAAGTCTTGCTGTTAAACATTTTATAACAATTTTTCAAAATGTTGTTTTTCAGTTTTTGTTTTGTGGGCATTTACATTTGTATAAATCTGTTCCCTATTCATCGGATTCTCTATTTTTGGGACACAAGTTATCCTTATGATTGATTATCTTTGTTTTTTTGTAGCATTAGTTCCTCTCTAACTGCTTTAATGTCTACTGTTTTTCATTTGTATCTCTGTAATTATTTCATGTGTTTCTTTTAACAGTATTTTTATTTTTAACAATGTATATTCTTTTCCTTGCTGTTTCTATTTTATTTACTGATTCTGTTTTAGCTTTCAAATTACTTTGGTTTTGCATTCCCTGAGTTGCTTTTTTCTGTTTAACTTTTTTTTTTTTTCCTGTTTATCATCTCATTCTTGAGCTTTGTTTGAACTTACGTTCAGATTAAATTTTAGCATGGGCAGTTTTGAGAAATATCTTTATGCTGAGTTATTTTTACTCCTAGGTTGAGATTTCTGGTTATCTTATACATGTTATGCTCTTTATTTTGTTTATTTTTGAGTTATAGTCTCTGCCATACAATCTTTTGTCATCTTGCTCATGCTTAGGAGGCTTTTTTTAGACATTGGCTCTACTATAAAATAGGTAATGTTTTGAATAAACTTGTGTGGGGGAGGAAGAAACTTTCCTCTGCTCTCAAGGTTCTTTCAGCTGGTCTAATAATCAAATGTTTATGAGACAGATTAGCAAGAGAAAATAAGCAAGTTTAATACATACTTAGGTATGTGAACCCCTTATGAGAGAGTCAGAGACCCCACATGAATGAGAAGTTCAGAGATAGAAAGAAAAAATGGTTATAAAAGACATTCAGAGCTAGGGATGAGGTAAGATTCCCTAGGATCTTCAGAGAGCTATTGCTTGATGATAGAGAAAATGTTTAGTAAACAGAAGAATACCCTGCCCTATAGATAGGTTAAAAGAGTTATCTCTGATAATCTCTTATTATGGGCAAGGCCCCTAATTTAAATTACTCTAGGTAGTAAAGGCAAGGGCAGAAGTTTCTCTTGAGCCCTTGGCTAAAGTTGCCTTTAGCACAAAACTGCTCACATACAGCAAAGGCATATCTTGGAGTGACTTGTTCTTAACCCCCACACTTGCTCCATCGCCTCCCGCCCCCTCCTCCTCCCTCTTGCCCCCCGCCTCCCGTTCGGATTTTTCACTTTGTTTTTACGCTTAAAAAGGTTTTCTTTCCTTAAAGTTAAATATTTTAAAAATGTTTTCTTTCAGCTTTTTAGATTATTTTAATTTTTATTTAACTCTTTAAAATAATCCATCTGGATTTTATTTTGTATAGATCCTTTTTCCCAAATTACTAATCAGTTTTTCTAGTACCATTATTAAGTAATTTCAGTCTTTCCTTGCTGATTTGGAATCTCTTCATTATCATATGCTAAATATTGATATATAATTGAGTCTTTTCCTGGAATTTTATTTTTTTCTATTCATCTTTTAAAATCAGTCTCTCTCTCTCTAGCGATTGTCATTAAACTGCTTTGATTCATATTTTACAGACCCATAATATGGACATAACGTATTCGTAGTCTTTTCCCCAGAATATTTATAATCCTCACCTCAAGATACATTTCTTGATATATCACACAGAATCAGAGTTCTGTATTATTCCATGATGACGTACATATACTTAGATTCTCACACGCGTGCATGTGCATACGCTGCCTTTTACTCTCATGTGCTTGCCAAGTTTTTAGAATTTGTTTACCTTGTTTTCAGAGTCATTCACTATTAAATCCTCTCAGTTCTTGTACACTTTAAGAGTAAAGTCCAGTATGGGAAATAGAATATGAAGAAAGATAGAAAAGCTTTTTTATTATTTTTATGGGAGAAAAGTATTGATATAGAATGTATAGACCAGGATCATTTGAACTCCATATTTATAAATTAGATTGTATAATTATATTTGGTATTTTTGTATATACAAAAAAAAGCTAATATGTGTTACTTTTAATTTTTACGTTCTTTAACCCCCGTGACCCAGTTGTGAATTCTAGTCTTATTTTGGTTATCTGCTCTTGCTTGATAAACTGCCCCATAACTTTTAGTGGCTTAGAACAGGCAGAGTTCAGCAGGCACAATTCATCTTTCTTCTACATGATATCAGCTGGATTTATTCATGTAGCTACATTCAGCTGGTGGTTGGCTGCATGGTCCAAGGTCATCTTATTCACACGTCTGGGCTGAGATGGTGCTGAGTACCTCATGGCTGGGGTACCTCAGGTCTTCTCCACAGGGCCTAGTTCTCCATTTGACTTACCAGGAGAGTATGAACCCATCTTTACATGGTGGCTGGGACCTAAGAATGCAAAGGTGGAAACCGTGTAGGACTTCTTAAAGCACTTCTGCTACATTGCATGGCCAGAGCAAGTCCCAAGGCTAACCTAGGTTAATGGAAGTGGAGAAGAGGACATCTAATGATGGGAGGAAGAATGACATCCTATTACAAAGAAATGGAGGTGTGATTCCTTGGTGGTCATTATTATGATCTGTGACAATTAAGATAACTTTAGAATAAGACAGTTTACTTGAAAAGTCTGAATAAAAGCTGTTATTGAGGTGTCTTACCTTCTCTGTTGCTAAAGTGTTAACATTGCAGTCAAAAAATGTCTTATGTAATTACATCAGGAATTAAAGGCCAAAAGTAGCAGTACTTGGATATTGTAGTAAAATATCTACCCTTAATGTTTTATGCTTCTTATTGTACTAGTATGTAATCACTTTTAGGGCAGGGCCAGGGATATTAATCTTTCATGTCTTGAATAGATTAAGCGCTCCGAATGGTTAGTTTTAAGTACTATGAGAAAAAAAAATAAATTGAATTTACTCTTTAAATAGTAAACTTCACACCCAATTCTAATTCTTACCTACTGATTCAAACAGTTGAGAACAATTTGATTAAAATTTTATGACATTAAATAAAATTGGGCTCCTAATATGTAATTAATTTCTCATTTAATTGAATTCCTTCATAAAGTCATTTCATCAGTTTTAGGACTTCGAAGCAATGCAGCACACCATAACTTTAAATTATTTTTGTTAATGACAATGAAAATCATTCAGTAATCATTCTGAGTAAACCTAGGAGAGAGTTTCTTGTCCTGGTTTCTAGTTTGTGGGCCATAGGATTTAATGCGTGTTGTTGGAGAATCTGACACTATTTTGATGTGATAGTGCGTGTCAAAGTGTTATGTAAATTTTAAAGTACTGTTTATATAATGTACACAAAAGTATTTTGTGTTTAATGAGAAAAAATATGTAGTTTGCCAGATATAAATGTAGCAAATAATTACAGGCTTCAGTTGTTTATATATTATGTTGTTCAAGGATTAGGGAGCTGAAATCACTTTAAAATAACATACTAGTATTACTATATATTTCTGTAAGTATATGACTAGTATTGTCTTACATAAAATAATATGATAAGTGATTTTGGTTATTTCTTGACTGTTAACATTTTAAATTACTGAACACAATTATAAAAGAATCTCATCTTTATTGTGTGTGTGTTATGATTTAAATTGGTTTTTACGTCTGTTCCTTTTTAGAAATATAAAGAAAAGGACAAACACAAACAAAAACACAAAAAACAACCAGAACCATCACCTGCATTGGTTCCTTCCTTGACTGTTACTACAGAAAAAGTAAGTTTTAAGTGCTATATTTCGTTTTCTATAATAACCAATTATGTTCTGAGTTTTATCGTTAAGTATTTTATTCCCAGTGCCCTGGTTCCCTCTCACTCTTCAGCCCTCTCTGACCCTCCATCAAGCACTTTGACATTCCCATTTCTAGGCCCTCAATCTACCTTCTGTTTAGTCTATACTTGTTTCTGAAGAATGTTAAGTAAAAATAACCAGTGGGACACATCTTTGAGGTTAGAATTTGGACTGTGGAGTAGGTTAAGACAGGTTAACTAACCTCTTTGTAAGTCAATTTCATCATCCATAAACTGGGGGAAATAATTATTGGAATTGAATGAGATAATACATGTAAAGCAATTAGAACAATGTCTGGGACAGAGTAAGCAAGGGTTGTGGGGTGGGGTGCAGTTGGAAATGAGGCCAGGTGAGGGGCCAGTCATATAGGACTGTGTAAGCTAGTGGCAGGACTTTGTTTTCAGTTTGAGTGAAAAGTGACCCGTTGGAGGTTCTGAATGGAGACAGAATGGAACAGGGTCTGACTTAGGTTTTGCGAGGGCCTCTCTCTGGCTGCTGCCTTGTGGGTAGACTGCAGAGAGTCAAGAATGACAGCAGGGAGGCATTAAGAAGTTATTGCAACAATGCAGAGAAAGATGGGGGTGACATGGGGCTGGTAAGAGGTGATTGTACTCTGAATGAATACATTTTAATGTGTTTTTTAAATTGATAGAGAAGTATAAATTTGAGAAATTAAACCTGTCTTTCCCCTTTCTTATTTTTACTTTGTTTTATGCTTAGAAAAGTCTTTCCTTAAAGTTAGATAAAGATTTTCAAAATGTTTTCTTCCACCTTAGATTTTTAAAATTTTTATTTAACTCTTTAAAATAATCCATCTGGATTTTGCTTTATTTTGTATAAATACTTTTCCCCAAATCACTTACCAGTTTTTCTAGTATCATTAAATAATTCCAGTCTTTCCTTGCTGATTTGGAATGCCTTCATTATCATATGCTAAATATTTATATATAATTGAGTCTTTTCCTGGAATTTCCTTTTGTTCTACTCATCTATTAAAATCAGCCTCTCTTTAGTGATTGTCATTAGACTGCTTTGATTCATATTTTACAGGCTAATAATATGAACATTATTTATAGTCCATTCCCCTGGACATTTATAATCCTCATCTCAAGATACGTTTCTTGATGTATCCCACAGAACCAGAGTTTTGTATTATTCCATGATGACGTACATATACTTAGATTCTCACACGTGTGCATGTGCATATGTTGCCTTTTACTCTCATGTGCTTTCCAAGTTTCAGAATCTGATCGGCCTTTACTCTTCGTTCTTTCCCTATATTACTCAGCAACACACCACATTTGAATGCTAACCCTTAAAAATATTTTTTAGTAAACTTAATTTTTAAGGAAACACACACAAAATAACCTTATGACAATACAGGTATTGAAAAGTTGATTATGTCAATGGAATGTTACTTAGCCATAAGAAAAGATGAAATACTACCATTTGTGACAACATAGATGGATCTTGAGATATGCTAAGTGAAATAAGTTAGACAGAAAAAGTTGAGAACCCTGTGATTTTACTCATTTGGGTTATAAAACTTAGAGCCACAAATGAACAATCAAAAACTCAGACACAGGCAACAGTTTAGTGGTTACTAGAGGGAAAGAGGAGAACGGGGAGGTAGATAAGGGAAAAGGGGGTCAAATATATGGTGATGGAAGGAGATTTGACTTTGGGTGGTAAATGCACAGGGCGATATACAGATGATATACTGCAGAATTGTACACTTGAAACCTATATAATTTATTAGCCAATATTACCCCAATAAATTTAATTTAAAAAATTGATTATAGTAAATACAGTAGACCTTTTATTAAGCTTTCTTGAGGTACAGTTAACATACAGTAAGTTGTAGATATTTAAAGTAGAAAATTTGATAAATTTATGAAACCATTACCAGAATCACTAGGGAAGGTTTCTTTGTGACTGGGTATAACCCCCTTCTTGTCTTTTTACTCATACCCCTGCCCAGGCAATTACTCTTCTGCTTTCTGTCATAGTAAATTGATTTGAATTTTTTAGATTTTTAAAAATGGAAGCATAAAATATTTATACTTTTTATCTGACTTCTTTCTCTCAGCTTAATCATTTTGAGAGAGTTCATCCCTTTTTATTGCTACTGTTCTATTGTGCGGACATATCATAATTTGTTTATCCATTTAATAACTGTTGGACATTCAGGTTCTATTTCGGGTCTATTGTAAATAAAGCTGCTAGAACATTGTACAAATCTTTGTGTGGACATACACTTTTATTTCTCTTGCATAAGTACTAAGGAATAGAATAGCTGGGTCACATGGTAGGTGTGCCCTTAATTTTTTAAGACACTGTCAGACTATTTTTAAAGTGATTGGACCATTTAAGAATTCTACCAGCCGTATACA
The DNA here is from genome assembly GCF_014176215.1 of Rousettus aegyptiacus. Lineage (NCBI taxonomy): Eukaryota > Metazoa > Chordata > Mammalia > Chiroptera > Pteropodidae > Rousettus > Rousettus aegyptiacus. Next base: position 86,364,249 of record NW_023416285.1, on the reverse strand, counting down.
AGAGTTCGTGTTTCTCTACGTTCTTGGTATGATCAGTTGATATTATTTTAGTCTAGTGGGCATGTAGTTGGTTTCTCATTGTGGTTCCAATTTGCATTTTCTTAATGACACATTTATGTTGAACATTTTTCCATATGCATATTTGCTATTTCTCTATTTTTCTTTGGAAAGTGTCTGTTCAGACCTGTCCACCTCCTGCCCTTTTTTTATTGGCTTGTTTTCTTATTATTAAGTTTTGTGAGACATTATATATTCTGGATACAAATCTTTTATCAGATATGTTATTTGCAGATATGTTCGCCACTCAGTGGCTTAAGCAGACATTCTTAATTATGTTCAGTTTGTGGTTTTTTAAAATGTTTTCTTCCAGTAGTTTCATATTTCTATGTTTTACATTTCGGTCTATGATCCATTTTAAGTTAATTTTTGCATATGATGTGAGTTATACATCAAAGTCCTCTTGAATATAAATATCCAGTTTTCCAGAGCCATTTGTGAAACACTGTTCTTCACAGATTTGCTTTTACCCCCATTTGTTGAAAACCATTTGACCATATTTGTATGGGTCTACTCCTAGACTTTATTCTGTTCCATTGATCTGTTTTTCTGCCCACACTATCTTAATTACTATAGCTTTATAATAACCCTTTAGATCAGATATTGTCCATCTCTGTATCTTGTACAATCATTTTGGCTATTCTGGGTTCTTCGCATTTTATGTGAATTTGAGAATCAGATTGTCATTTTGTAGAAATAAGTCTGCTAGTATTTTGATTTGAACTGCATTCAGTATACAGGTCATTGGTCGGGGGAGAGTTGACTAGTCTTCTGATCCATAAACATAGTTTATCTCTTGATTTATTTGTCTTTATCTCAGCAATGAGCCTGCAGGTTTTATATATCTTTTTTCAACTTTGCCTCTGAATATCCGATGTTGTTGATACTGTTTTTTGAATGTCATTTTATGATTGTGCCTTACTACTATATAGAAATACATTTTTGTAGCTTTGTGTGTTGATCTGGTACTCTGGTCACCTTACTGAACATTTCTTATTTCTAGTAGCTTATTGATTCCATAGGATTTTCTTCATAGACAATCATGCCAACTATGAACTAGGCAATTTTACTTCATCCTTTTAAATCCGGGTTCTTTTTATTACCTATTTTATTACCAACACTCTCAGTGCAGTGATGAATGGAAGTGGTCAGAGTGAGCATCTTTGCTTTGTTCTTGATCTTCAGGGGTAATGTATTTAATCTTTTAACATTACCCATGATATTGAGGAGGTTTCCTTCTATTCCTGAGAGTTTTTATTAGCCTTGGGTATTAAATTTTTCAAATATTTTCCTATATATTTTTATATAAATATATTTTCCTATATATTTTTATATATTTTATATAAATATTTTTATATAATATAAATATAAATTTTTATATAAATATAAATATAAATATATATTTTTCTTTTTTAATCTGTTACTATGATGAAGTACGTTGGTTGATTTTCCAATTGTTAAACCAGACTTTCATTCCTGGGATAAATCCTACTTGTTATTGATGCATTACTATTTTTAGATATAGTTGAATTTAAATTTTTGAAATTAAAAAGGAATTTTTGCATCTGTATTTATGAGGGATATTGGCCTGTAGTTTTCTTTTCCTAGAATGCCTTTGTTTGGTTTTAGTGTCAAAAGTAATGCTGGTCTCATAGAATGAGCTGCAAGCATTCACTCTTATTCACTTTTCTGTAAGTTTGTCTAAATTTGGTATTACTAATGTGTGATAGAATTTACTTCTAAAGTTATCTGTGCCTAGATTTTTTTTTTTATGGGAAGGGTTTTAAACTATAATTCCATTTCTTTAATATAGGGCTGTTCAGGTTATCTGTTTTTTGAATGAGCTTGGGCAATTTGTATCTTTTCTCTTTTTTCCTAATTAGGCTGTCTAGAGGTTTATGAATTTTATCAATCTTCTTAAATTATTAGCTCTTTGTCTTATTGATTTTTCTCTACTGTTTTTGTGTTTTGTATTTTGTATTTTAATGATTTCTGCTCTCATTTTATTTTTCCCTTTTTACTACTTTGGGTTTTCTTTATAGTCCTTTTTCTAATTTCTTAAGGTATAAGATGATGAAATTTATTTTAACCCTTTTTTTCCTACTATAGACAATTAATAAAACTAAGAAACTTTAATTTTTAGAAGTTATAGATTCACAGCTAGATTGAGTAGGTAGTTCAGAGATGTCCTGTATACCACATCCTCATACACTCACCGTCTCCCCACTATCAGCATCCCATGCTATTTTACATTTTACATTTAGATCTGTGATCCATTTTGACTTAATTTTTTTGAAGGGTGTAAGTTCTTTGTCTGGGTTCATGTTTTTGCATGTGAACATCTAGTTCTAACACCGTTTGTTGAAAAGCCTTTCTTCCGTTGCATTGCTTTTGCGCCTTTGTTAAAGATCAGATGACTATATTTATGTGGGTCTGTTTCTGGGCTCTCTTTTCTGTTCCATTAACCTGTTTGTCCTTTTGCCATTACTACACTGTCTTATTTACTGTAGCTTATACTAAGTCTAAAGTCGAGCAATGTCAGTACTCTAACTATATTCTTGTCTTTCAATATTGTGTTAGCTATGTTGGATCCTTTGTCTCCATATAAACTTTAGAGTCAGTTTGTCAATGTCCACAAAATAATTTGCTGGAATTTTGATTAAGATTGTACTGAATCTGTAGATGAAGTTTGGAGGAACTGACTTCTTCATGATATTGTCTTCCTATCTATATGAAGTTGGAATATCTCTCCATTTATTTAGTTCTTCCCTGATTTTATTCATCACTTTTGTTTTCCTCAGATAGACCTTATCCATATTCTGTTGGATTTGAAACTAAGTAATTATAAAGGGTGCTGTGTACATGGTATTGTGTTTTTAATTTCAAATTTCTGCAACCTTGATGTAATAGCTTGTTTCCAGAGTGTTTTTGTTAATAATTTTTTGGATTTTCCGCATAGACCGTGTCATTTGTGAAAAAAGACAAGTTTAATTTGCTCCTTCCTAAACAGTATATGTTTATTTCTTTGTTTTATTACATAAGTTCGGACTTCCAGTATGATGTTGAAAAGAAGTGTTGAGAAAGAGGAGACATCCATGCTTCGTTCCTGATAGTGGGAAACCTCATTCTCACCATTAAGTATGATGTTAGCTGTAAGGTTTTTTGTGCATACAGTCAGCCTTCTGTACCCAGAGTTCCACATCTGTGGATTCAACTAACTAGATCAAAAATATTTGGGAAAAGTTAGGTTGTTGCTGACGTGTACTATCTAGTTAGTCCTGTGATGGTCGAATCTACTGAACGTGGTACAGACTTTTTTCTTGTCATTATTCCTTAAATAATATAGCGTAACAACTATTTACATAGCATTTACATTGTATTAGGTATTGTAAGTAATCTAGAGATGATTTAAAGTATTTGGGAGGATATGCATACATTATATGCAAATACTACAGCATTTATGTAAGAGACTTGAGCATCCTTGGATTTTGGTATTCATGGGGGTCTTGGAACCAATCCCCTGTGGATACTGGGGATGACTGTATACTTTATCAGGTTGAGCAAGTTCCCCCTCTGTTTCTACTTTACTGAGAGTTTTTATTGTGAATCGGTGTTGGAGTTTGTCAAATGCTTTTTCTGCATCTGTTGATAAAATGTGTAGTTTTTCTTCTTTATCTTGTTGATGTGATGGATTACATTAATTGATTTTCAAATGCTGACCCAACCTTGCATTCCTGAGATAAATAGCACTTGGTTGTGACATATAATTCTTTTTATATTGTTGGATTTGATTTGCTAATATTTTGTAGAGGATTTTTGCATCTGTTTCATGAGAGAGATTGTTCTATAGTTTTTTTTTTCTTGTAATGTTTTCATTTTGATATCAGAGTAATACTGGCCTCATGGAAAGAGTTACAAAATATTCCTTCTGCTTATACCATCTGAAAGAGATTGTAGAGCATTAGTATGATTTCTTTTCATAAAAGTTTGATAGAATTCACCAGTGAACCCATCTGGTTCTGGTGCTTTCTGTCTTTCGGGGGTTATAAATTATTCAGTTTTTAAAAATAGATATATGCCTATTCAGATCGTTTCTTGAGTGAGTTTTGGTAGCTTGTGTCTTTCAAGCTACTAAATTGGTCCATTCATCTAGATGTCTAAATTTGTAGGCCTAGAGTTGTTAATAATATTCCTTGATTATTCTTTTAATGTCCAGGGGATCTGTAGTTATATCCTCTTTTTCTGATATCAGTAATTCATGTACTTTCTTTAATATTTAATTGTCCTCGCTAGAGGTTTATCAGTCTTAGTTATTGTCTCAAAGAACCAGCTTTTGGCTCTGTTGATTTCCTATTTCCGTTTCATTGATTTCTGCCTTAATTTTTATTATTTCTTTTCTTCTGATTATTTTGGTTTAATTTCTTTTTAGTTTCTAGTTTCCTAAAGAGGAAGTGTACATTATTGATTTCAGGTTTTTCTTCTTTTCTAACACATGCTTTCAATGCTACACATTTCCGTCTAAGCCCTGCTTTTGCTGCATCCCCCAAATTTTAATAAGTCGTATTTTCATTGTCACTTAGTTAATAATATTTTAAAGTTTCTCTTGAGCTTTCTTCTTTGACTCATGTAATGCAAAAGTGTGTTGCTTAATCTCCAGGCATTCTGGGATTTTCTAGCTATCTTCCTGGTAGTTCAATTTGGCTTATTTCACTTAGCATGATTCTCGTGAGGTCCATCCATATTGTCGCAAATGGCAGTTTTTCATCTCTTCTTATGGCTGAGTAATATTTCATTATATGTACCACAGCTTCTTTACCTAGTCATCTATCTTATGACACTTCTATTGCTTCCATGTCCTGGCCACCGTGCTGCTATGAACATCGGTGTGCAAATACCTTTACGGATATGAGTTTTCAAGTCTTTGGGGTAAATACCCAGTAGAGGGATTGCTGGATCATATGGTAGATCAATTCTTAGTTCTTTGATTAACCCTATACTGTTTTCCATAGCGGCTGTACCAATTTGCAGTCCCACCAGCAGTGTATGAGGGTTCCTTTTTTCTCCACATCTTCTCCAACATTTGTTATTACTTGTCCTGTTGATTATAGCTCTTCTAACAGGTGTGAGATGGCATCTCATTATGGTTTTGATTTGCATTTCCCTAATAGCTAGTGACATTGAGCATCTTTTCATATATTTGTTGGCCATTTGTATGTCTTCTTGGGAGAAGTGTCTGTTCAGGCCCTCTGTCCATTTTTTGATTGGATTGTTTTTGTTTTTTATCTTTGTTGTTGAGTTATATGAGTTCTTTGTATATTTTGGCTATGAGGCTGTTATTGGAGACGTTGCTTGCAAATATATTTTCCCATTCAGATGGTTGTCTCTTTACCTTATGAATAGTTTCTTTTGCTGTGCAGAAGCTTTTTAGTTTGATGTCGTCCCATTCACTTAGTTTAGCTTTTACTTCCCTTGCCTTTGAGGTCAGAGTCATAAAATCCTCTTTTAAGTCCAAGATCCCTGTGTTTAGTTGCTGTGTTTTCTACTATGCAATTTATTGTTTCAGGTCTTATATCCAAGTCCTTAATCCATTTTGAGTTAATTTTGGTGTGTGGTGATAGACAATAGGCTAGGTTCATTCTTTGGCAGGTGCTTTTCAGTTTTCCCAGCACATTCGTTGAAGAGGCTTTCCTTTCTCCACTGTGTATTTGGCTCTTTTGTTGAAAATTATTTGCCCATATAAACATATGTTTACTTCTGGACTCTTCATTCTCTTCCACTGGTCTGTGTATCTGTTTTTCTGCCAAGAGCATGCCATTTTGATTATTATTGCTTTGTAGTATAATTTGAAGTCTGACAGAGTGTTGCTTCCAGCCTTGTTCTTTTTTCTCAGGATGCCTTTGGCAGTTCGGGATCATTTGCGCTTCTATACAAATCTGATGATTTTTTGTTCTATTTCTTTAAAAAATGCCAATGGGATTTCGATGGGAATTTGCAGTGTATATTTACAGCTAATTAAAGTCCACTTTCAAATAACAGTGTACTGCTTTATGGTACAATTAAATAATTATGTACCATGATTAAATAATATTTCTTTTTCCTCCCTCCCATTCCTTCTTGTTAATGCTATCATTCATTTCTCTCATATGTAAATATACATAAGCATATATATGCATGTCTTTATACTCAGATACGTTGTTACTATTATTATGTTGAATAGACGTCAATTAAGTATAAGAAAAATCAGGGTTTTTATTTTAAGTTCATTGTTACATTCTTATGTTCTTCATTTCTTTATGTAAATCCATGTTTCTGACTGTATCATTTCTCTTCTGCCTATAGAACTTCTTTTCACATTCCTTGTAAGCCAGGTCTACTGAGAACAAATTCCCTCCATTTTTGTTTCTATGAGAAAGTCTAAGGCTTTCCCTTTTGAAGGATAATTTTGCAGTGTACAGAATTCTAGGTTTTGGTTCCCCCCCCCCCCCTCAACAGTTTTAAATATGTCACATCACTCTCTTCTTGCTTGCATTGTTTCTAAGAAGTCAGGTGTAGTTTTCTTTGTTTAAGACTTTTTTCCCCTTAGGCTTCTTCGAGGACTTTAAAACAATTTTTTTTTTCAGGATGTTTTTCTTGTCTTTCTTTTTCTGCAGTTTGAATATGATATGCCTAGGTGTAGTTTTTTTTTATTTGTTTGTTTGTTTTGCATTTATCTTTCTTGGTATTCTCAGAACTTCCTTGATCTGTGCTTTGGTTTCCGACATTAATTTGGGGTTAATTTAGTCATTATTGCTTCAAATACTGCATTTCTTCCTTTTTCTTCTGGTATTTACATTGCACCTTTGTTACACCTTTTATAATTGTCCTCTGTTCCTTGAATGTAGTGTTCTATGTTCCTTGAATGTAGTGTTCTGTGTTTTTCAGTCTTTTTTTCTCTTTGCTTTTCGTTTTTGGAAGTTTCTGTTTTTCATTATGGTGCTTTATGGTACATACCCAAGCTCTGAGTTGGGTATGTCTCTACCCCAGGTGTTTTAGGCTCTGATATTACCGTAGCAGGTTATGGTCTGGTAAAATAGTTTATCCTGTGGGCAGGCCTTGTTAAGAAGAACTGACTACCTTGGCAGAAGCATGAGTGGACTTTTTCTGTTGATATTCACTGTGAAGACCTGGTAAAGTTCCTGGAGGTGAACTCAAAGAAGTCTGAGGGCTCTCCTGTAAAAATTCCTAAGTTTTTAGCTCTCAAATTTGTCCACATTAAGCCTTTAGCAATTTTTCAATTGCACTTGAGGTTTTTCTACTCTGACACTGGTTCCCATGGAGATTACTGCTGGGATATATTATGATTTTCTACTATATCCATCTGCCTATCTTTCCGATTTGAGGGCTGTTTGCCCTATGATCTTACTGCTGTTCAGTTTTCAGTTTGTTCAGCCTTTTACTTGTTCAACCAGAATCCAGAATTGCTAATATAGGCATTTAATGCTGTAAACTTTGTTGTAACACCACTTAGGAATTTTGATATGTTGTATTTTCATTTTCATTTTGTTGAACAATATCTTGTGATTTCCTCTGGATTTCTTCTTTGACTCATAGATTACTTAGAAGTGTGTTACTTACTCTTAAAACATTTTAGGGTTTTTCACATATCTTTTTGTTATGATTTCTAATTTAATATCTTTGTATTATATAATTACTTTTTAATTTTTTGAGATTTAAAAAATGACACAATATGGATTATCTTGTTTAATGTTCTTTGTGCTCTTCAAAAGACTTTTTTTTTTTTGCTCTCATATGGAGTTTTTCTGTAAATGTAAGTTAAGTCAGCTTAATTGCTATTTTTAAGTTCTCTGTATCCTTACTGACTTTGTTTTGTCTCCTTGTTCAGTTGGTTATTGAGAAGTGGTTATGGGCCTTTCTTACTGTAGTTATGGGTTTTGCTATTTTCCCATTTTCTGTATTCCGTCAGTTTTTTGCTTTATTTATTTTGAAGGTCTCATAAGGTGTGGAAACATTTAGGATTTTTATATCCTCTTTGATGAATAGATCTCTTTATCTTGATAATATTCCTTTTCTCTCTCAAATCTACTTTGATATTACTATTGTGAATTCAGCTTTCTTTTGATTATTGTTAGCTTTATATTTTTTTCCCATACTTTTACTTTTAATAGCATCGTATCTTTTATTTAAAATGGGTATCTTTTAGGCAGCGTGCAGTCTTGAGTTTACTGTTTTAATGTTATATCTCTGCCTTATAATGGGATGTTTAGGTAATTTACATATACTGTGATTATTGACATGATTGTATTTAAATCTATCATTTGCTAATCCTTTTTATTAGTCCATTTTTCTTTTTTCCTTTTATTCATTGAATAATTTTTGTGTTTCTTTTTCAGCTGATTAGTAATAACTTTTTATTATTTTATTGGCTGTTTTAGGATTTATAGTATACATCTTCAATTTGTCAGTCTGCCTTCAAGTGATGTTACACCATTTTCAGATATTGTATAAGAACTTTGTAGCTATATACTTCCATTACTGGTTTTTGTGTTATTTTTGTGATATTTTAATTTTTTTCATATTTTCTAAACCTTACAATTATTATTTTTGTTCTAAATCATCAGTTATGAAGAGATTTAAATAATTAAAAAGCCTGTATTTACCCATGTAAACACTATTTCTAGTCCTCTTCATTACTTAGTATAGTTCCACATTTTCTTTTTTTGTTTTCCTTCTGCCTAGATGACAATCTTTGACATTTATTGGGGTGTTGATTTGCTGGTAATTAGTTCTTCTAGCTTTTTTATCTGAAGAGCAATTATTTTGCTTTTGTTTTTTAAAAGATAGTTTAGCTCACAATGGAATTCTAGGTTAATAGTTTGTTTTCTTTAGTACTTTAAAGATTTTACTCTTCTGTTTTCTAGCTTGCAGTTTCCTTGAGAAATCTGTTTTCATATTTTTCTTTAACACGTAAGGCATTTTTTTAAAAAAATTTATTTCAACCCCCTGGCAGCTTTTATCATTTTCTCTTTATTGTTGTTTTTTAGTGATAAGCATTTTGATTATGATGGACATTCATGGAGTTTTCTTCAGGCTTTTTATGTTTAGGGTTAGTTGTTAAATATAGGTTTATAGTTTTCATCGAATTTTTCTGCTGTTATTTCTTTTAATAACTCTTCTTTTGGATACTCCAATAACATGTGAATTAGACTGCTTAACATTGTCCCATAGCTCACTGCTCCTGCCCCCCTGAAGTTGTCTTTCTGTGTTTCATGTTTGACACATCATTTCAATGCTGTGTTTTTAGAATTGCTCTAGTGAAAAATTAGTGGCTTTTATGGGATATTTGACTTGTACACCATGTTGGTGGAAAGCACAGCCATTGGTTATTTCCTTTCCCTCTGCCTTCTTCCCAATATGGATTACAGGGCCTTATGGAATACTGTAAGGACTTCTTTTTCTTTTCTTTAAATAACCATTGTTTCTTTGGTTACCTATTATAATTTTTGAACTGAGCCTAAATTTTTTGTTTGAAGTAGGAAGTATTTTTTTTTGTTCCTGATCAGTAGTATATATTTGCATTGTATCTTATATGAGGACTAATAATTATAGTTAGCCTTAAAACAAAAATCATACATATTCCACATGTCTATTTTAAAAGGATTCATTAAATTGCCTGTAAATCACAGTATAGACCAAAGTAGTTAAGCACTTCTTTAGAGACTCTTAGTATGGCCAAATACCAGTTTTATCTCTAGTGGAAGAGAAAAAGAAAGGCTATATTTTATTCAGTTGAATACCAGTTGAAATTGTTAGTTTGCGTTTTATGAGTCAATGTGCATGAAACATATGTATTTTTAAGCACTGCAGTTGCTTTCAGAGCAGGGAGATGCTCATACAATGAGTTATTTAGATTGAGAAACTAAGGAAACAACAGATTTGTGATGACAGGCTTACTCATTGCATGTCTTTCAGCCTTCCCCCACCCCGCCACTGTCCTCTCCTTTTTCTTTCCACACCTTGATCTTGAGTTGACTGTAGGTTTATACTTTTTTATTTTAACTGTTAGAATCTTCAGCTAAAATTTTATATTCTTTTTTTAAAAGAAATCTGTGGTATGTTTTGAAACTTACAAGGTGTCGAAGTTTTAAAAAATGTCATAAAGTATATGTGTCTAATCACTATTATTCATTGTGTATGTCAACTGTAATTGCAAAATAAATTTTAAAAACAGTTTTATTTAAGTAGGACTTTTGTTCCTGAAATTTACTTAATTTTCATTCATTGGTTTTTTTGCTATGCTTTCCTAACGTCATGTTTTCATTAGACTTATGGACATATTTGTACTTCAAAGATAAACAAGGGTATTAAATGAATGAGAAAATTGACCAACCCTAATTTAGATTACTACATGGAAGCAAATTTTGCATTTCTATTTTTGGTACCCCACCCAGTTTTCTCTCCTTATTTGATGCATGGACAAAATACTGTACATGAATAAAGAACACCACTGTGTTTTCTTTGGGTGACTTTTAAACTTCACTAGGGTCAGATGTGGGATGGAGAACCTCAGGAGCAACTTGAGTTATTGGGAAAATTATTCGAAAAGTGAAGTGGGTGGTTTTCAAAGTAACGTGCTCAGCATGAAAAAGTTTCATGTTTCTGAAATAATCCGTCAAGTTTAATCAACTTAAATATGATTGGTTTGTTAAATGGGAATGTTGTTTTCTTCTGCAGTTTACATTGAAACCTTTATTTTTACTTGTGGATCATAATTTGTTAGATTAGTGATTATAGTTTTTATGAGATAATGTCTCAGATTTGATAATGAAAATCTGTTATTTGCAGCAAGATGTCTTTTTTTACTCTTCTTTTTAAACATTGATTTTGCTAAAAAAATGCCACCAATTTTGAAACCTGATTTCATTGTCATTTTCTCATTTTTCTAATTTATCTAATTAATGAGTGGTATTTATATGTGGAAAATTTCAGTTTTCTATATTTTTAGATTTCACTTGTATTGTGTCAGAGATTTTAGATATATGTATTAGAAAAATATTTGTTAATTCATTCAACAGAAATTTAAGGCTGGTTATGTTCCAGGTACTTAGTGAACTTAACAACAGCATCAAAAATCTCTTACCCTGTGGACTTTACAAACCTTTCATTTTGAAGCATGTTAATTAATGTGCTCTGGTTAAATACATTTTCTCATTTTTGTAGTCATTTGTTTGCTGTTACTTGCACACACCTTGTATTAAAAAGATTATTAAAAACTGGAAACTAAAAAAAATAAACTTGGAAACTAAAAAAAAAATTAAATGTTTAGGTAAATCTTTACCTTGCTCTTTTCACTAACATATCTAGATAAAGGGGATGATTGAGAATTAATTTTAGGGTATAATAATATTTTTAACTTTAAAAAATTTTAATTGTGAAATATAACTGTTCCCTCAACTTACTACTTGGAAGAAGTGATTTCTGTTTCAAAGGCTTTAATCTTTCTGTTTTGAAAAGCAGCCTTCACATGAATTTAAAAATTTCTTGCTCTGACCCATGCTCAATCCTTATAATCTCATGGATATATTCCTCTAATGAATTTGTAGCACCTCACTTCACTAATTGTCGCCTTCCTGTGCTGAGCACTAAAGCTGATTTTAATTTCATGTCTAGGAAGTAGTACGTTCTTGAGAATGGTGTTGCTTGAGAAACAAGTACCTTCACTATTATTTACTATGTGTCACTGAATAAATATGACTAATGTGCACTTTTACTAATGCTGCAGTTTGGTGCTCAAACAGCTATAAGTTTTCTACATTTTTAAAAAAGAGTGTTTGTAAGAGATTCTAATATAAGTCTTTTTAGATGATGATTTGCTTAGGTGTACTGACTTATTTTTATAACAGAAACTTTTATACGTTTGTCTTACAAGTCCAGTAGTTATTATTAATGTGCCATCTTTTTTTTATCTGTAGCCAAATATAATCATTTTTTTTTCCCTTTTACTTCCTTTCTCAATCAAAATGTTAGACTTATACGAGCACTAGCAGCAACTCTATATCTGGATCATTGAAGCGCTTGGAAGATACTGCAGCACGATTTACAAATGCAAATTTCCAAGAAGTCTCTGCTGCGCATACACCTAGTGGAAAAGAGGTTTCCGAGGCTAGAGGGTCAGAGGGCAAAGGGAAGAAATCTTCAGCTCACAGCTCAGGTCAAAGGGGAAGAAAACCTGGTGGAAGAAATCCAGGGACGACTGTGTCAGCAGCTAGTCCTTTCCAGCAAGGTATTAATTATGATGTTTAAGTTAAAATACTTGTTCTTATGATGTGATCAATGATAGTAGTTATAGTTTATTTTTACTTATAACTAATGGATCATTGAAGATTATTTATGATTAGTTGCCATAGGAAAATTCCTTCAAAGACTAGTATTCCTTGTTAAAATGTTTCTGGGTCCTTTGCTTTCATTTTATGTTGTGACATGTACATCCAAAGTTGAATTGTAATTTTAATGTTTAAGTAGATGTGAAATAAAGTTTAAGTTTGGGGAGAAAAACAATAGAAGCTGGAGTTTTCCTTTCTACTCTAGAGAGGTCATTCTTTTTTTACAAATTGTATTTACCTTTCCTAATTAAACACTGAAACAGTTATGTGTTTCGTAAGTAAAAAAAGTACTGGGTAATTTTTAGGGGAACCAAATAGCTCTCAGTAAATAGTAGTTGTTGATTATTAATGCATTTATTATAAAACTTGAAGTTTAAAGTAGAATTTTGCTCAGACTATATATCTTTTGGTAAGGCTGCTATATTTACAGGATGCCTAGTTAATTTTGAATTTCAGTTAAATAATAAATTACTTTTTCACTAGAAATATGGCCCATGCATTTATATGGGGCATGCTTATACTGAAAAATAATTTGTTGTTTAAGTAAAATTTAAAACACACTGGGCATGCTGTGTTTTACACAGCAGTCCTCTTTTAATGGAGGACAGAATAACTCAGTTACACTTTAGAATACATTAGCCCTATGTTCTAGGTTTCTATTTTGTGTAATTTTTAACATGAACACATATTTTGAGAAATATAAATATTAAAACTGCTTGAGATAAATACATTAGTAAAATATATAGTAAATGCCGCTCCTCCTCCTGCCCCCTTGCCCTGTATCCAAAATTTACCAGGGTATAATTTGAATATATAGAGAGATTGCTTAGTCTGCTGACCTCTCATTAAAAGCTATATTTATGTATTTTAAACTAATAGTTATTTTGGGCTTCGAGACCTTCAAGTTCTAGATTTTTGTTTTTGCCTTATACAAAAAAAATTAGATAAACGGAAAAGAAATAAAATGCCAAATTTGCTGTTTAATTTAATAACATTACTTTATATTTGATTTTTTTATGTCACTGGAAAATAAATAGTAAAACCTTAATTAAATTTTAATGTAACTTCATTCACATTTTAAATGTGATATTAGCAGAATTCAGTCATCTCTACAATTAAGACCTTATTTTCCACTGTTAAAACTGCATTTGTTCGTTTTCAGTCTATCTTTGAAGTACCGATCTATTTAGAAAAGAAATCTCTCATTTTCTTAAGTTTTCACAACATTGCAGTCTTTTTTGGCCTTTGTTAAGACATGGTAGAGAATATGTGTATTTTTTATATTTGAGGTAATAGCCCATAAAAGTTTTAAAAGTTGAAATATAAAGTTAGGATATTTCAGATATATATATTTTTTCATTGCAAGTAGTATGTGAATTTTAGAAAATACACATTTAAAGTATTGTGTATACTAAACATTTAAAAGTATTTGCTACACTGTAGTGAGCTTTTAACACCAGCTGTAAAAACAAAAAATGTGTAGGAAAAAAGACAGATGGTGACAGAGCAGAATGGATAATAAAGAACTTCTTTATAGCTGCTAATTAAGTGGCAGATTACAGTTATCCTTAAATAATTGATGGTAATGTAAATGGCTTCTTAATATGTATAGTTTTCTATATAGAGAAAACCTGAAACGGCTTACATAGGTACAAATATTTTTTAAAATGAATAAGACATTTATTGTCTTGGAAAGAGTTAAAATTTAAAACAATATGTTCTTTTTTAAAAAAACTATTTCCGAAGAGCTTAAAATTTAAAATCAAAACCTTGAAAATTTAGTTAAAAAAATTCTTGAGTCTGAGGAAAAAATATCTTTGTAAATATTTAGGTGGATTTATGTGTGTTGCTTATAAATGTGGTCTGCAATAAAATTTAACACTTAGCTTGAAATTTTCTTTCCACTCCAATAAAACTTTTGTTTCCAAATATAATAGTTAAAATATTATATAGTTTAGTTTCATGAAATGTGATAGATGTGTGATCACAACGGAGTCTAAATCCTTTTTTCATTTGATGAGCATAAAGAGAGGGTTTAGTGAAATGGAATGATGGATCAAACCACTGTTTCACCCCAGCCATATTATTTTTCTACCAGATAAATAAGACTTGAGGTTCTCATAGCTCATGATGATATTGTAGGCTACTAAGGTTCTTTATCTAAAGAGTATGGAAAGAATAAGCAATTGTGAAAGAGATTTATGAGAGGAGCTTCTCCTATGATTTTACCTTCATAAAAACAATAGAATGTTGGTGGCTATGATTTCTTTTCTTAATGCAGCTCTACGGGAATTGGACTGGGAGAATATAAGGTTATATAGATTAGGTTCCATGTGATCATTGTTATTTGATTAAATCCATGTTTTGGTGGGGTAGCTTTAACTGAATAATTCTAAGTTAAGTCTCAGAACTTATAACCTGAGCAGCACCTTTGGTTCTTATTGTATGTTGGGAACATTTATAATCATATCTTAAGTAACTGAAAAAGAGTAAGTTCCCTAAGCCATTCAGAGTCCAACTGTAGTCTTGTCAAACAATTTCCTTGAGACTTTGCTGTTCTTCAGTCTTAAGCATATATAAGGTATTTGGGAGAGAATTGAGGAATGCTGCCATGGTAGAAGGTAGGTTAAATAAAGCACATCTTATATCTGGTAATTGTATAAGTAATGGCTTGCAACTCAATTTAATAACTATAAAATGAAAAGTATTTTTTAAAGGTGATTTTGTAGATAAGCTTGATTTCAGTTATAACCTTTTTAAAAATCTAGCTTTGTTACATAGTCATGTCCTAAGTTTTATAGTTAGTTTTTTTCATCCTCTCTTTTTGATGATTGTGTCATTTCTACTGCTTATTGGAACTTTTGCATCCAATTTTTTCTTTTCCTATCCTTTTTATTTTTATTTTTTTATTTTTTTATACTACAGGCAGTTTTTCAGGAACTCCAGGCAGTGTAAAATCATCTTCGGGAAGTTCAGTACAGTCTCCCCAGGATTTCTTGAGCTTTACAGACTCAGATCTACGTAATGACAGTTACACTCATTCCCAACAGTCATCATCAACCAAAGATGTACATAAAGGAGAGTCTGGAAGCCAGGAAGGGGGTGTAAATAGTTTTAGTTCCATAATTGGTCTCCCTTCGACCTCAGCTGTTATTTCACAGCCTAAAAGCTTTGAAAATTCACCTGGAGATTTGGGTAATTCAAGCCTTCCTACAGCAGGATATAAGCGGGCTCAAACTTCTGGCATAGAGGAAGAAACTGTAAAGGAAAAGAAAAGAAAAGGAAATAAACAAAGTAAGCATGGGCCTGGTAGACCCAAAGGAAACAAAAATCAAGAGAATGTTTCTCATCTCTCAGTTTCTTCTGCTTCACCAACATCATCTGTAGCATCAGCTGCAGGAAGTATAACAAGCTCTAGTCTTCAGAAATCTCCTACATTGCTCAGGAATGGAAGTTTACAAAGTCTTAGTGTTGGCTCATCTCCAGTTGGTTCAGGTAGGGATTTGCCCATTGTTTTTCTCCCTTACTTCCACAGCCATCACCTTTCCTTTACCTCAAAAAGTAAATTTATTTTAACTGCTGTTATGATAATAACTTGAGTTGCTGACATTTGATTATTGTAATGAAAAAAATGTGTTAAGATCTTAGACAATTTGAGAAGACATTTGGCACTAATTTTATACAAATATAAATGAAGAGTTTATTGGTCATTTCTTATGAGAGACTTAGAATTAATTTTCCATTTTTATTTTTGCTTCACTTCCACAGTATTTTAAAAACCAACTCAGAATTCACATTTAAGTTGTGAAAGTTTTTATACTATGTTTTTGATTGGTATTTGTTTTTGAGCTTCTTCCTTTCTCTGAATTTCAGTCAGTCTTTATTTTCTCAACAGTTTCTCACACAAATTTTACTTGGATTACTCCATCTGGAATATTTTTCAATTAGTGATAAATAATTTAAATTTATGGACCTTTTTAACTATCACATTTTAGAAGATATCTGAAATGATTTATTTTATATTTTTGTTTTCAAGTATGTTTTACAGGTTTTTTTTTTACCATTATCTTTATTATAGAATGACTAAATTTATATATGTTGTTACTCATGTCATTGAGGTGCTTCTTTAACCTGCACTTTATATATTTTTTCAATTTTTATAAAATTTTAAGATGCATGTTTTTAGGCAAAAACTTTAAGATATTACATTTTCACATTTATATTTTAAATTACTTCTTGAATTTAAAGTAAATGAGTTTAAATAAGTGTTGATTATAAATCTCACCCTTTTTGATTTTTATATTTCTGATTGTAGAAATAAGGAGATTTGGGCTAAAATAGATTTATAGATTTTATCAGTTCTATTAGTTGGTAGTGAGGATAGCTAGGAAATGGTATGGAAAAGTAATAAATACAATTTAATGAAGAATGTTCACATACATTTTATAAATATAGAATTTAGGATTGTTTTTATAGTTGTGCAGATAATTCATTTGGGAAACACGAGACAGACTATTCTAAGGGAGAAAAGAGCATGTTTAAAGGTCATATGTGAAAAATAGTAACTATAACCACCATTTGTTTTGTGCCAGGGCCTGTTAAGTGCTTTATAATTATTGTCTTGTTTAATCCTTACAACAGTTTTATGAAGTAAAAACTATTAATGCCTCTATTTTACAGCTGATAAAACTGAGGCTTAGACAGGTAAAATAAGTTGCCTGAATTCACATAGCTAGCCTCAGTGCCTGTGGTGGACCTGTTTGTCACATTTTTAAGAAGTGAATGGAAGCTATGGAAGTATTGTTTCATTAGCAGCTTTAAGGATGATTCTAGAGCAAGATTTCTCAGTCTTGGTACTGTTGCCAAGTACTCTCTTGGTCAGGATTATTCTTTGTGCTGTGCTGTCCTGTGCATTGTAGAATGTTCATCAGGATCCCTAGGCCCCACCCTCTAGATGAGCACCCAAAACCCCACAGCCCCAGCCCCAATCAAAAAACCCATCTGCCCAGGGTGGGGAGCAGAAATTTCCCTTGGTTGAGAACCACTGTTTTCGTGGAGGGAAATATAAATTGCATTGAGAAATAAGTTCATTGAAAATATTTAAATATATTACAGACTTGAATATACATTTTATTTATATAATATGTTTCCTTTGAGACCAGAATGGTGTAAAAATTAACCTCAGCTCTAGTTACAAAAAGTAAATTTAGATAAATTTACAAAGATAAAAATGAGTTCATATTCATTTTTAGCGAGAGGCACAGTAATCAGATGAGTAACTTAGAAAGCTAAGCCTAAATTTGCTTTTGTGAAGAGATGCTCACTGATTTCCTGTACATGGAAGCATCATCTAATTACTGAATTTCAGAAATTGCATTTAAATGCCATTTGAAACACATATCCTCAAATTAATGAGTCAAATAATTGATTGGCATCCCTAAAGAGATTTTCCTACCTGTTACAAATTTAGGGAGATTTTAGGCATGGGAAATGGTGTTCCCTACACAATGATTACTTTCAGAGGACAGTGTTTGTGGTACATGTGTGGCAGAAAAATAAGAATTTGTATCTCTTTAAGCTCACCATTAGGGAAAGTGAAATTCCCATAAATATTTAAATAATAATGGAATAAGATTAGTTACTTAAAACTGAGATAATACATTCTTTAATTTTGCACATTTTAATAAAAGTTTTAGGATTAAATCAGAGCACTCTCATTGATAAACTTAGCACCATTCTTACCTAAAAGAAGCTGGCTAAAGGCCATGAATATTTAGAAATTATGCCTTCTTAGCATAAATTAAGAATTACAAACTGCTTTTAAAACTTAGTATGTGCTGCACAGTTTTAAGCACTTGACAGCATCAACTATTACTCACATAGAAGAAGAAACAGACAGTTCTCACAGCTCTTGTCATGAAACTATGCATTTTCCTTGATTTCAGAGATGCTTCATATAAAGTTCAAGGGATGTTTGTTGAGGGTCTAAAACCACACTAGTATAATGTCAGTCCTACTTTAAGGAACAAGATCAACGAGAGAATTTAAGCCAGCAATTTAACTTGGAATTGTAGTATCTCCTACTAGCATGACAATATAAATTTTTCCTTTGGACTAATTTTAGATTGAGAAAAGGTTTAGTAGTTGTAAAAGCATGAAACTTTCTCCCTGTATAAATCAATAGGAAGGAGAAAATATATGCCATGCACGGCGTTATGAAGAGCTGGTTTTTCATGATGCCCTTTTAGAAAGATTCATTTGTTTTAATGACAGGTTGATAATTTAGTAATGATGAAGGTGACCTTTGTAAGTAAGTGTTGGCTGTGATGTTATACTATTGTATGTGCTATGATCCTAGGTCCATGAGGTTAGGGGCTGCATCTGTCATGTTCACCACTGTCTGTTCACATCAGCACAGTGCTCTGAACGTAAAAATGTTAAAACATCTTTTAAAAAATGAATACTATAGTAATCACTGAGAGCATATCATATGATTAGTCACATCCGGTACTTGCCTTTAAGTTGTTTATAACCAGGTTGCAAATGAAATTATTTGTAAAGCTTCCCATGCAGTATCACAAGCCAGTTTAGGATGAATGATTAAGTTGGTGGAAATGAAATTTGAGTTGTACCATGGGCTAGGCAGAAAAAGAAGACCAACAATGTCATCAGAATAGAAAGTTAAGCTATATTCAAAAGAGAAACCTAATAGAAAGAAGAAATTTGTCTTTGTGCGATAGTTGGAGGTAATGTTGATTAAATAGGGCAGGATGGGTTTATGGAGAGTTGAATGCCAGGATGAATGATGAAATCAGAATTATAGGCTGGTGGTCTTTCTACTAGAATAAACGTCCTAGACTTAATTCTGGCAATTTACTATTAAAAGAATTTAATTAATGGAAAAAAATTGCTTCTGTCAGCTCGTAATAATGATAATATCTTATGTTTGAGAGCACCTCACAGTTTCTAAAGAACTCTTTAACTACTGTCTCATTTGATCTTTGGAACAACCTTGTGAAGTCGGCAGGACAACTACTATTATTGCTGCTGTTGTTTCTCCTGTTTTACCACAACCGAAAAATAAAGCAGTAGAAATTAGGTCCCTTATGATGTGGTTCTCTTAAAATTGTTATTTAGAAGCATTGATTTAACAGTAATCAAAATTGTGTCATGACATGTTCAAATTACAGTAGAGTGTGTGTAGCATGATAATTATTCTAGGATCCCCAGATCCAATCAGATTAGAAACTCAGAAAACACCTGTAAACTCTTTGTCTGATCAAAGGTTTGGATTGTGAGATTTTTATTATAAGTTGAAGGACCTCCTGATAAACACATCCTGTTGTTGTATTATACAGTGACTTGTACAAAATAGAAATGTGTGTTAAGTGACTACTAAGGGTTCTAAGTTTAGGTTTATAGATTATGTTAAGCCTTTGATTAAGTTCTTTCCTACATATATTCTTTTGATACCTTAACAAGTAGGCACCCAGTCCTTTGAGACATTGAAAATAAGTATAGCATTTAAGAGAGTCGATATGCTGTTTGTCCTTTTCCTTTTTCCTATTTATCTCAACTACATTATGAGAGTTAATGATTTACCAAAGTGAAAAATTTATTGAGATGACATTGGTTAATAACTATGTAAATTTCAGGTTTTACAACTTTGTTATACAACATTTGCATACTTCACTGTGTGCTCACTCCCAAAGAAAGTTATTTTTTTACATTTTTCTTCACAAAAATCAATATCTTGTTTTCTCTGAGAAAAAGCTGGTATTCATTGATAAATTGATAATGATAAGGAGTTGATGTTTTAACATTAACTTTTTCCTTTGAGTATATTATGTCTTTCAAAGTATATGGTTCTGCTTTTAAAAATCTTAGTCTCTAGTTAACATAGTGCCATACCTTTCTAAGACAAGATACTCGAAATCTCTTTCATGATGGAATTTAGTGGTAATAAATGCTGCTAAAGGAGATTCTGGAAAAGCATTCTTTTGGTTGTGATCCTATGTATTTATTCTTAAAGTCATAAAGATTTCATGGAGAAGAGTATTAATATGAATATTTCACTTCAAGAGAAGTTCTGCTTTCTACTGAAATATGAAGGTTACGAAAGTTTAATTGGAGCCCATATAACTATGAAAAGATTCTTGTTAAATATATCCATGCTTATGTCATATCTCTTTAGGTTGGTAAAATGAAACTGAGAAGTCTTGCCCTAGTAAAATATTTTAGTTAGGAATAGGCTGATTCTGTAAACAAATAAGGGAATCACAAAGATGCAAATATTAATCTAATAAAATCACAAGAGTGGACTAACTAATACAGTATTGTAGATCAAGGAGTAGATACAGTTATTGATCATAATTTGAACCTATCTTAATGACTCAGGTTCATGATTTTATATACATCAATTATACTGGATGCTGCTAAGACCATGGTATACCTTGGAATTTGCTTTCTTGGAAAATTCCCTGACTTTGTTTTGGCCTTTGATGAGTTGAAAATGTGGGCCTATACACATGGCTATCTTTTTTACAAAAATATTAGATTAAAGGCCAGAATAGCCATATTCCAACCCTCCCTCCCCCCATTGAGAAAGTTCTTTGGCTATTATGAGTGTCCTTTGATTATTTTTCCATTCCAAACAGCTATCATTTCTCTATAATGTACTTTGTTAGTCTTTTTAGTAGCCCTCACTCCCTTTTTAAATCTCAATTATATTGGGAAGCATTAAGGTGGCAAATTCTTCCACCATGTCTCATTTTTACCTGTCATCCGAAAAAGACTTACACTGAAGTGGTCTAAATGTTTGATTTTTTAACAGCATCGAAGGTAAAGTTCTTTTAACATTACAGTCATTGAAAATGAACACTAGCTTTTTCTACCATGCTTTGCCTTTCTTATTATTTCAAGTTATTCAGAATGGGCCCATGATTAGACTCGACTTCTGAGGTACATATGTGGGTAGATGTGTGAATGATGGTTGCCTGGAAGGCTCTGTTGTATACATGGTTCCTAGAGGTCATTTTTTTGGCCAAGTAATATCCAGAGAATTTCCAGACATCCCTCTTGAAAAGAACTTGGTCAACACTGTTAGCCACAAGAGAATACCAGTTGTTTCCAGGATTAGCAGACCAGGTCCTGTGAGTCACAGTGGCCTTAGTCCTGGTTTTATTAACTAGTTTTGCCTTTGCAATGTGATATAGAAATTTATTTCCCATTTTCTGAGCAGATTTTTGCTTTCAGCACTGTTTTATTGCCTCATGTCACCCTCTGCTTGTTCTTATTTGGATGGAATAAAAAAGAGTAATGGTTTATTCATTCCTTATCGTCATCAAAAATGAAAGGTTATAAGAAAGTAAGCTGAGTATAGTTTAATGAATTTTATACTGTTCTATAAATCATAATGGATTTCTGCTCAGAAATAAAATAATTTTCATACTTAAATTGTAATTTCTAATTGACTACTGCGTTCAGGTGTTTTTGATAAACTGTTTACATCTAATGGATTATATAAAACACATTAGTTTATCATGTTGCCTAACCGTAGTTTCTCTTAGTAGTGAATTCATTTTATTTTTAGATATTTGTCATGCAAATTTACTTATAAGCTGTTATGACTTTTCCTCATTCTTGGCACACACATTCGCACACTGTCCCATTAAAATTTGTGAGAATTCCATCATGTTTGGTCCTCCCACCCCTCACGTCCCAATTACTGGTTTATAATTTCTGTTCCTGCAGTTCTGGTTGCCCTTCTCAGCTAGACTTTTAAGTGAATGTTTTCCTGTTTTTCCGGCCTGTTTTCTTTTTCTATTCTTGAATCACTGGCAACTTCTTTGCTGATTTCCTTTCTCCTCCCTCCCAACAGAAATTTCCATGCAGTATCGGCATGATGGAGCTTGTCCAACAACTAGTAAGTTGTCAAACTGGGTTGGTACCCAGGCTTTTTGACTCCTAATCTAGTGCTTTTTCTAGTATATTATGCCACCTCTGAACCTCTAAATTTTAATTTCACCAAAATGCCATTCATTTGTTAATTGAGAAAAAAATCTCCAACAAAGATACCTTACTTCAGTTACTGCTTTGTCCTGTGTTCAGGATCCACGTTACAGTCAAATTATGAACAAATTTTAATTATTGTTGGCCTTTTAATATGGTGCTTCCATTATGGAATTGTGACTTCTGTTCCCTAATCAAATAATATTTTCAATATTTCAGTTTCCGCTAATCTTAAATGTTAATGCAAATTTTTCAGTGTTTGTGTATTGGCATTAGATACCTTTCTTGCTTAGACTGCTACATATTTTGAAACTGTTATACTGAATTCTAGGAAATGAGAATGTTTGATCTGGTTAGTTGATACAACGAGGTTTTTCTTCAAATAAATTTTGTCGAGTGTGACCAAAGGTGGATTTACCTATATGGAATTGCATCCTATACTCATTTTTTTGCATGGAAGAGATTACATAGTTAGATTACTGTGTCTCTTTTAAAGTGATTTAGTTATCTGTTTATTACTAAGAAAATTTGTCATCATTATGACAATATATCTAACATTTAAATTTAGTAGGTAATATATTGGCAAATGAAATACACTATTTAGAAATTTATACCATGTAAAAAACGAGCCGAGCTTGCAGTTTTAATGAATCAAGCAATGATACATGATAGACTTATTGAGATTTTTATTGTACTGATTCAGTCTATGCCTATGTATTTCTTTTGTGTGTTTGAAAATGATCTTAACCTGAAGTCCTTTTTTCCTTACTTAAAAGCTTTCTCAGAGTTGCTGAATGCAATACACAATGGTAAGTTTTATTAGAATCTTTGGTGGTTCATTTATCACAAAGGTTGCCTTTTATAGAGAATCCCAATTGAAAGCTTGCATGTTCTATTGATGAGATGAAATCCAGCTCTGCAGTGAGGCAATTGTTCAGCACCTTAGTGAAAACTTTTGTAGACTGTCTACAGAAGGATAACAGGTCAATATAGTTCATCAGTTTGTCTTTTATTGTCTCTTTGTAAGGCAAAGTGATAATAGTGTTGTTCTAACTTTATGAAAGTCTTTTTTATATTTTTGGAAGTGGTTTTTGTAGTTCCTTTGAACTCTCTCTTGTCAGCAGTTAGTAATTAGTACCTACATCAGGAATTTGCTGCTGCTTCCACAACTTGGGATGTGAATTTTGTTTTAATTATTTTAAATTAACGTATAGAATATTTTTATTATTTTACCTCTATATTCCATATAATGAATAAAAGGAAGATAACCTTTTAAATTGTCTAATTCGGGACCTAGTTTTCTTAAAAGGGAGTTGCATCTTCTGTAGCATTGGGTTCTGAACTAAGTATATAA
This sequence comes from Rousettus aegyptiacus, assembly GCF_014176215.1. NCBI lineage: Eukaryota > Metazoa > Chordata > Mammalia > Chiroptera > Pteropodidae > Rousettus > Rousettus aegyptiacus. Next base: position 86,340,447 of record NW_023416285.1, on the reverse strand, counting down.
GGCAAATGCTGCTATCATTTTTCACTTCTGCAATATTATTATAATGAAGGTTATGTTTGCAAAAATATTCAAGAGTTTCTTCAGTTTCCATGAACCTCCTTAATCCTTCGATGTTCAAAAAAACTTTTTGAACCTACTGTCATTTTTATTGATTTTCTTTTTCATTTTTAACTCACGTAACTTATGTTTTTGACTGTATATTATTCTAAGCAGTTTTTCAATTTCATTAACTTTATGAAATCTTGCGTATTTTGCTAATGTAGTTTAATTTGCAGCCAGTTTGCATCATATTTTGATCATGTCAGGTGTTTACAAATCTACAGCCAGCAAAATGGCATGATGAGCAGGTATAGACACGTTGATTTGAAGGTGGGGGTGGTTGGAACATGATTTTATAAATGGTCATTTTATTAACGAGTGCATTTATTTATAACTCTTACTTTCCTGTGTAACTTGGGACTGCAGAATCTTAGATAATGAATACTTCAGATAACAAGGAGCTCCTGAACATTAGGTATTTAGAGGAAAAGGGTTTGGAAGCATTCTTGAGAATAAACATGTTACCCATTCTTTGGTAGGGAAGTATAAAAAGTGAAGAGGTTTAACATCTTTTTCTGTTTGCATAGATAAATTTAGACTTGCTGTTTGTTTTGGAATATTAGAATTTGGAGACGTGCCGGGAGTTTGAAAAGAGTATACTTGGGATAAAAAGAAAGTAGATACCAGGGGAAGCAATCGTGACTGAATGCCCACATGAATCCTTTGCCATTATTAACTGACAAAGTACTGGGTTGTGTTAATTTAATTGGGTCACTTGTCATGTTTCTCTGTATGGATGAATGAAATTAATGTCATAGGATTAATATAATAAACACAGGTTTTTAAATATTTCAGTTTTACAAGATCATGTTTGAGAGAGAATTAAAAGTATAGTAAGATACTTGTGTAGTCTTAGTCAGATATAAACAAAATAAGTAATGGACTTATATATTTTTTCTTAACTGGAAGTTTGTACCTTTTGCCCCCCTTCATCCATTTTGCCCCTCCCCCACTATCCTTATCCCTCCACCCACTACCCTCTGCCTAAGGTAACCACCAGTCTGTTCTATAGATCCATGAGCTTGTTTTTTTTCTTTCTTTCAGTTTTTGTATTTAAGATTTCACATATAAGTAAATGAGAACATACAGTATACGTATTATTTTTCTGTCTGACTTAGCTCACTTAGCATTAAGCCCTCAAGATACACCCATATTATTGCAAATGGCAAGTTTTAGTTCGTTTTTATGGCTGAGTAATTGTGTGTGTGTGTGTGTGTGTGTGTGTGTGTGTGTGTGTGTGTGTGTATCCATGCATCCATCAGTATTCACTAACATTGTTTTCATGTCTTGGCTATTATAAATAATGCCACAATAAACATGTTCGCAGTCATCCCTTGGTATCCATTGGGGTTTGGTTCTAGGATTCCCTGAGAATACTAGAATTTGTGGATGCTCCAGTCCCTAATATAAAATGGCATAGTATTTGTATATAACCTACAGACATCTCCCATATACGTTAAATTATCTCTAGATTACTTATAATGCCTAATACAGTGTAAATGCCATGTAAATAATTGTGTGGGTTAGGGAATTGTGTTTTGATGACTCTAGCTTTGTAGTATAGTTTGAAATCAGGCAGTGTGGTGCCTCAGCTTCACCCTCCCCACCCCCAAGTTTGCTTTGGCCATTCAGGGTCTTTTGTGGTTCCATACAAATTTTAGGATTGTTTGTTCTATTTCTGTGAAAAATGCCATTAGACTTTCGATAAGGAAAAAAAGCCTGTACATGTTTAACAACAACATCCCCCCCCCCCCCCAATATTCTCTGTAGTTGGTTGAACCTGCAGATTTGTGCAAAACCCATGGATAGAGAGGATGGACTATCTTTTCAAATTAGTGTTTTTGTTTCCTTCACATAATTTCCTAGAAGTGGAATGGCTGGATTATATGGTAGTTCTATTTTTAATTTTTTGAGGAATCTCCAAACTTTTGCATAGTGATTGCACCAATTCGCATTATCGCCAGCAGTGCACAAGGTTTCCCTTTTCTCCACATCCTCGCCAACACGTTATTTCTTCTCTTTTTGACGGTAACTCTTTTAACAGATGTGAGATGACTATCTCATTGTGGTTTTTATTAGCATTTATTTCCTTGAAGATTAGTGATATTGAGCATCTTTTCATATATTTGTTCGCCAACTGTATGTCTTCTTTGGAAAAATGTTCAGATCCATTTTTTAAATCAGATTTTTTTTGTTCATTTGTTTTTGCTCTATATATTTTGGATATTAACTCCTTATCATTATTAGATATATATTACAATGATTTAGTCCCACCTGTTTATTTTTGCTTTTGGTGTCAGATCTAAGAAAATCATTGCCATGACCATGTCAAGGAACTTACTGTGTTTTCTTCTAGTGGTTTTATGATTTCAGGTATTACTTCAAGTCTTTAATCATTTTGAGTTAATTTTTGTGAATGGTGTAAGATAGTGGTTCAGTTTCATTCTTTGCATGTTGCTGTCCAGTTTTCCTAGCACCGTTTATTAAAGAGACGGCCCTTTCTCCCTTGTATATGTTTTTGGCTCTTTTGTGATAAATTATTTGACCATATATGCATAGGTTTCTTTCCGGGCTCTCATTGTGTTCCTTTGGTCCATGGGTCTGTTTTGATGACTCTAGATTTGTAGTATAGTTTGAAATAAGGCAGTGTGGTGCCTCAGCTTTGCCCACCCCCCCAAGTTTGCTTTGGCCATTCAGGGTCTTTTGTGGTTCCATACAAATTTTAGGATTGTTTGTTCTATTTCTGTGAAAAATGCCGTTGGACTTTTGATAGAGATTGCATTGAATCTGTCGATTGCTTTGAATAGTATGGACATTCTAACAATATTAACTTTTTAAATCTACGAGCATGGACTGTCTTTTCATTTATTAGTGTCTTCAGATTTTTTCGTTAATGTTTATACTTTTCAGTGTACAGATTTTTCCACTTTCATGGTTAAATTTATTTCTAAGCCTTTTATTTTTTCGATGAATTTGTAAATGGGATTGTTTTCTTAAATTCTCATTCTGATAGTTCATTATTATTGTAAAGAAATGCGACATTTTTGTATATTGATTTTGTTTTCTGTATCTTTACTGACTTTGTTTATTTGTTCTAATAGTTTTTTTGTTGGAGTCTTTAGGGTTTTCTTTATTTGCAAATAGTGACAGTTTTAGTTCTTTCTTTCCAATTTATTTGCTTTTTATCTATTTCTCTTGCCTAAAAGCTCTGGACTATATTTTTAATTGCAAAGATAAGTGTAGGATTGGCACCTAATGAAGTGATATTTAGACTGAGAGATTGAGGGAGAGTTGTTTGGACTTAGTTGGAAAAATCCATATGTTTGTATCTTCCCTTTTTTCCCAAGTGTTAGCTTTTAAACATTTTTGGTAAATATAACATGAAATTTATCATTTTAATCATTTTTTAGTGTATAGTTCAGTAGCATTAAGTACATTCTCAACTAAAATGTCCAACTAATCTTCACAACTTTTTCATTCTGTAAAACTGATACTCTAATATTAAACCACAGCTCTGCCATTTTCTCCTCCCCCAGCCCCTGGCAACCACTATTCTACTTTGTTTGTATGAATTTGACTTTGACTCTCTAGATACCTCATGTGAGTAGAATCATACAGTATTTGTCTTTTCGTGACTGGCTTATTAGCATAAAATTCTCAAGGTTCACCTATGTGTTACAGCATGTTTCACATTTTTCTTCCTTTTATGGATGAATAATATCCCACTGTATGCATATACCATAATTTTGTTTATCTGTTGAGGGGTACTTGGTTGCTTCCACCTTATGGCTATTGTGAATAAGCTGCTGTAAATATGATAATGCAGATAAATATCTGTTGGGGTCTCCATTTTACCCAGAAGTGCAATTGCTGGATCATATAGTAGTTCTGTTTTTAATTTTGAGGATGTACCATACATCTCTCCAAAGTGGCTCCACTGGTTTACACTCCCACCGACAGTGCACAAGGGTTCCAGTTTCTCCACATTCTTGCCAACACTTATTATTTTTTGAGTTTTTGATAGTAACCATCCTGACAGGTACAAGGTATCAAATGTTAGTTAGCTTTACATTCTTTTCGTCATTATGTTGGGCATCAAGCAAAAAAAACTTAAGACGTCACTGGGGGAGGAAGGTAAAAGATGAACCGACATTTCATCTTACTCTCCTTTGTTTTCTATGTTTCCTGTAACGAATTATCACAAACTTAATACAAATATGTTACCTTACAGTTCTAGAGAAATCTGATATGGATTTCACTTGGTTAAAATGAAGGTTTGGTACGCTTTGTTCCTTTTAAGGTTCTAGGAGTGACTCTGTTTCCTTGCCTTTTCTTGCTTCTAGCGGCTGCTGGCTTTTTTTTGCCTTGTGGCCCCATCCTCTTCAAAGCTAGCAACGTTGGGTTGAGTTTCTCTCAAGCTTTCATCTATCTGGTTCTCAGATTCAAAGTTTATGCGGGAGTCTGATGATTAGATTGGGCCCACCCAGGCAATCCAGGATAACCTCTCCATCTTAGGGTCCTTATCTTAAACACTTTTGTGTAGCCTCTTTTTCCATTTAACATAACATACTCATAGGTTCTGAGCATTAAGGTATAATAGATGTTTTTTGGGGGGCGTGGGAGTGGAGAGACATTATTCTGCCTACTTTAAGAAGTTATTACTTAAATCAATTTCAGGGTTAGGTTTTCTTAGCAAACACATTTATTGAATGATTTTGTTAACCTTTTTGTTAACTCTTCTCCCTTAAATTACTAGTGACCAGTTCTTGTTGCCAGTTAGTTCCAGGAGACAGTCAGGTTTTTATCATACTTGATTTTATTGTAGAGAAATTGTTGGTCACTCTGTGTTTCAAAGCTTTTTGAAAATGTACTACATTTTCCTTTTTTCAATTTATAAAACTTTTAAAAAGTACAGAGACTAATATAGGCATTGTGAATTCATTACAGATTTAACAGCTGTTAATATTTTGCCATATATTCATAGATCTTTTTCGAGCTTTTACTACAAAATATTTGATAAATTAAAAGCAATATGTAGAAGTTATATAACACACGAATAAAATGAACACTCAGGAACCCTACTATCAGTTTAAGAACCAGAATATTACCAGCACTGTTGAATCTAGTGTATGCTCTTCACCATTGCCTCCCCAGTGTTAACTACTATCTTGAATTTTAAGTTTATTATTCCTTTGCTTTAGTTAGTTGTTTTGCATGTATATATGTATAAAATGACACCTTATCCATTTTCATGTTTATTTTTTTCTCAAGTAAATGATTCTCATTCTATTTCTCTAATATCTCATCTCTTCGCACTGCCTCCCCAATTTTTAATGAGATAAAATTCATGTAACATAAAAATTACCATTTTAACTCTTTTAAAATATACATACAGTTCAGGGGTTTTTAAAAGTATATTTACAGTGTTGTACGGTTGTCACCATTGTCTGATTCCAGAAACATTTTCATCAACCCTGAAAGAAATCACATAATCCCATTCCCTCCTCCCAGTTCACACCGCCTGCTGGCAACTACTAATCTACTTTCTGTTTCTGTGGATTTGCCTATTTTAGACATTTCAAATAGAGGGATGGTACAATGTGTGGCCTTTTTTGTCTGGTTTCTTTTACTTAGCATAAAGTTTGCCATGTTTAAACATAAGATTTATCCATTTTGTAGCATCTATCAGTACTTCGTTCTTTTTTTTTTTATGGCAGAATAATATACATTGTATGACTATATCACATTTTGTTGTATGCATTTGTCCCTTCATTAGTTAATGGACATTTGGGTTTCACTTCTGGGCTAGTATGAATGATGCCCCTGTGAATATTCATGTACAAGTTTTTGTGTGAACATATGTTTTTATTTGTCTTGGGTATATACGTAGAAGTAAAATTGCTTGATTAAATCATAATTTATATTTAACTTTTTGAGGAACTGCCAAACTGTTTTCTACAGAGGCTACACTAATTTACATTCCCATGTGAGGGTTCCAGCTTCTCCATATCCTCACCAAGACTTGTTATTTTCTATTTTTGTAAATCATAGCCATCCAAGTGGATGTAAAGTGGTGTCTTGTTGTGGTTTTTATTTGCATTTCTAATATTAGCATCTTTTCATGTTTTTATTGACCATTTGTGTATATCTTCTTTGGAGAAATATTTATTTGTATCTTCTTGAGTCAGTTTTCATAGTTTGTATGTTTCTAACAATTTCCCGATTTCATCTGTATTTTTTAATTTATTGGTATATGTAATTATTTGTAGTATTCTATTTATAATTCTTTTTATTTTGTTAAGTTGGGTAGTAAGATTGCCTTGCATTCCTGATTTTGGTGATTTGGCTCTTCTTTCCTTGACTTCACCCGTCTAGCTGAAAATTTGTCAATTTTGTTCACCTTTTAAATCAGTTTCTGATTTCATTCATTTTCCCTGTTATTTTCCTGTTCTTTATTGCATTTCTGCTCTGTTTATTATTTCCTTCTGCTTGCTTTGGCTTTATTTTATCATTTTTTTTCTAGTTTCTTAAGGTGGAAGGTTAGGTTTTGATTTTAGATCTTTTTTGTTTGCAAGTAGGCCCTTATAGCTATAAATTTCTTTCTGAGAGTATGTCAGTATTTTTATGATTTTTTCCCCAGTAGTCTTTGTTTTAGTCCCTATATCCTCTCTAGTTATTTTTCTTCTCATCGTGCATATTCCCTTGGAAAATATCTGTGCCTGCAGATTCAACTACAATCTATTTATACTCATTAGATTCTTAAATCTATGCCTCCAATGTAGAATTTTCTCTTGAGTTCCAGACTCATTTCCAACAACCTAATAAACCTCAGTCAATTCTTATAGTCCCACTCTAAGCCTACTTTTCTTGTATTCTTTATTGGCATACAGTACTTAGCCACCCAAACCAGAGCTATGCGAGGGAGTTAAACTAAGCTCTCCCCCTCTGATTTTCTTGGTCATCATTTGTTTCTAAAAGGGTTTTCCTGTTATTCATTTAACTTCTCTTTTCCTTTATGTTTCAAACACTGCCTCTCCTTGGATAATCCCACACAATTTGTCAGGTGAACTCTTTCAGCAACCTCCTAACCTTTGTTCCATTATCCACTTCATTCTCTAGGTGCTACAGAGTTGATGGTCTATTTAAAATTGCAAATTAGACCATGTCACTGTCTTACTTAAATCCTTTAAGAATTTTCTGGTACGTATGGGGTAAAATTCATATTCCTTAGCTTATGGATTTTTTAATAATTTGATGCAGCTCCATGCTGCATCAGAATAATCTACTTGTAGTTAGTTTCCTGGTGTACTCTTTGCAAAATCTACACTTTAAATTTTGGTTGTGTCTGCTGTTATGGCCTTCCTCCTTTCTTCAGTGAGAGTAGAATTTGAATCTAAGCATATTTTTATCTCTTGCAAAATATTTTCTGATACCTTTTAATAGAATTATTACTTTTTTAAATAATACTTCTGGGTCCTTGTACTTTCTGTTGCCATTTTCATTCTACCTTTATTGCTCTTCCAGACAGTTGTTTTTGTTTTTGTGATCTATATCTTAGTCATATTTGTCTCATATTTGTGAAACTTTGAAAAAAAAAATTCCTCCATTAGTTGAGACTCTGAAAAATTGAAAACTGAATTATTTTAATTATTTACTCTATATCATCTGATTCATTTCAAAATGTTATATAGAACTTTATAAAATTAAAATTTATTAGTTCATTGAGGCATTTTGAAATACTTAAAAGGACCAAGGAAATATTATATATTAGTAGTTGTAGACATTGAATTTTGAGCATATATCTTGATTTGATATTTCTCAGAAGGATCTTGGGACTTAATGCTGGTTCTTTCGACTGTATGTGAAATATTATATAAACTTTTGAAATCGGTGTTTTCTGATAAGGAAATAAGAATATCATCAATACAGAGAAAAATATTTTTAGTAAAGCATCTCACCAGCCAATCTAAAAGAGCAAATTAGGCCTGGTGGGATGAATTTTATGTGACCAGAGAAATTTAGGAAACTCAAGTGTTAAAGAAATACTATTAAAATTATTGTCTCAACAATGGAAAAAGAAAGCAGAATAGGTATGAGAACGATATAATATAGAAATCTTTCAGTCAATTTTGGTAACTTTTAAGGTAATTTGGAAAGGCACAGTAGTAATTTTAATATTTTAAAGAACAATGTCTGGAGGGTAAGCTTTAATAAGTAGATAACCACGAAGTGAAATGCTTTGCATTTTATAATGTTTGGTTTTATAGTGGTGCCTTGGAACTAGCCTGCTTGACTAAGAGAATATAGATTTCTCGATATTACTAAACTCTTTTAACTTTCTATTTTGTTTAGTAGGTATGTTTAAAATGCATATTATAAGGATGAGACAAGTAATATGCATGCTGGGATTATAGTTTAGATTTTTCATGGTCCAGTTGAAAATAGCATATCATCAACATGGTTTTCATTGCCCTGTTTCAGGTATGATTTTGCTCTAGTGCTTTCTGGGTTTAATAATCTATTGACAAGTTTTTCTCACTAGACTATAAACTCGTTTAGGGTAAGGGTGGGGTTTTACTTCTCTTTATTTCATTAGTTTTTATCTCATCGGTTTGACTCTCAGTAAATGTCGAAGGGATAAATCATTGTCAATTGCTACACAGTCCTTGAATAGGTTTCATATATTCTTGGTAATATGTTCATTTCTTTCAAGAATTAAACTTTGCATTAGGCAGTCTTGTTTCTGCCAGTCGTAAGTTGGTTCTTTGCAGTAATGCAGTTGCTTCATTTGTTTGTTTTGGCAATTTCCCTTTTTAATATAATTTTGAAATAGTAGATTAAAGTAGCTAAAGAGCTTAGATCTCTTTTCACAGCAGCATATTATTGCTAATTGATTTCTGTGTCCCATTTACTATGCTTTTAAATTCCCTTTAATTATGGTGCTTAGAGTTTGTCATGACCACGCTCATTAAACAAATCTCATTTGATAGAAGAAGCAAAGTAATGCCAACCAATTATTCATAGATATCTGCTGTAGAATTGAGACTAAATGTGAGTGCTAATCGATTTTTGGGTGGAGATTCTTTGTTAAGAATGGGATCCTACTCAGGATTTTTGGAATAGTTTGTAGGAAAGTAGATCTAGGTTCTTTACATGTGTCCCCTTTTTGTTTTAGGGAAGCATTAAGAAAGTAGGGATCTAAGAACAGAGATGGATAATTCTCAGGCATAACAGTTGCAGCCTGTCCGTTAATCATTTGAAATTGACTAAGTGTAATGAGATATTACTGGTGGGAGAAGTTGTCATTATGACATTGTAGAGATTGAGAACCATTGATATAGGTCCTTCTCGATCTGATTTCTTTTTTATCATAATAGACTTGTTTTTCCTTCTTAACCTGATTAGTTGATGTGTTCTTTATTTTTATATAATAAATTGTTACCTCTCAGGATACAACAAATGCCACTATTCGTTCCATTTGTTTGTTCCTGTGTAGGAAGGAATTTGACTAATACTATGCAGTCTTGCTAAGTAGTAAAAGACATACACTATAGATAAGACAGTAAGACTTTTTCCATTTCAAAGCATCCAAGCTACTTTGTCTCTTGAGTCACCGTAAGTTTCTAGAAGGAAGATAGACTTCAAAGACTCTTGAGTGATAAACGTAGGAGTTTTACCATTTGGATAGTGAGGCAGACACTGGGGAGAAAAATGAGTGTTAAGTACTACAAAGCTAAATGAATTTATAAGGTTCTCATTGAAACTAAAGCAAAACCTGAAAAGTTCCTGTTGAGTGAAGGAATTAGTGTAAATGAAAATGCACGTGTAAGGATGACTTTTAAGTTAATGAAATGGTAATGCCATTAATAATCTAGAGTGCTACCTTTTTAATTTTAGTGAAAACAAATTTATAATGACTTTTAAAATTTCCATAGGTTTTCGTTTTGGGACCTTAACTTTAATGATTTTTTTCCTCCCACTTGTGTTTCATGGTGGTTTTTAGGGATTGGTTATTAAAAATTTAAAATTAAAGTGTGTCTTTTCTTTAGACAGAGATGACAGTTCTACACTAACAAAGCAGGAACTTAAATTCATAGGTATGTACCAAACTCAAGCATGGTTCTAAAGGTAAAGCAATATTAGAGATTTGTAGTCACAAAAACGATTACTGAAATTCTCCATAATCTTGGATGGTTGGTGGGATGAACTATGTTATGTTCTCATGGCTGTACTTGTCTAAATGCCTAGGTTTTAATTTTTAAGACCACTTTCTACATTTGTGACCCTTCCTTATTATTGAGGAAAAGAAGAATTTGACACCATATCCTATGATTTATAATAATTCTTTAATTCTATAATTAAAAGCTCTTAAATACTTCTGAATCAGTTGAGAGTGAGGATGTGTATTCTGAATTCACTACTCTTAAACAATTAATATATGCATCTACTCTACCCCCTGCCCTCCTCTAAAAACCTCAGTTTCACATATTAATAAAACTAATCTTGCAGGATATGAGTATCTGCAATATAGAACTTCCCAAGAGTGTCTTAAATTTTTTCATTTGACAAGTATACATTAAGTTCTTTCTATGTCTGAGGTCCTAGTTAGTTGCTTTGGGGAAATAAGTATATCATACTGCAAATGGATCCCACTTTTAAGGGAACATAAAAGCTAAAAGGAAGAGAAATATGTATATAAATAAAATTTTCAAGATACGTAGTTAGAACTTCTCTAATGATCTACAATACAATAAGAGTTTAAGGTCAGGGAAAATTACTTTGAACTGAGAGAATTAGATGTCCAGAAAATATAACATTTTACCTAAGGCTTATAAAGAATGTGTAGAATTTAGCTATTTGAAGATAGGAATCAGAACTAGACTCCCAATCCCAGGAATACAAATAACACCAGCAGTGACCCATAAATGAGAATACACAGGCTGTGTCAAGTGATGGCAATGTTGATATTTGATGTGAAATATAAGAGTGACAGCCTTAGATATTAGGCCAAGGAGTTGAAAGTTGTTGGTGTTCAAGTTAGGAAAAAAGATGAAACTCAGATTCATCTGGTTGTAACATATAAGATTGAAAGGAGCTAATGTTGGAGCAGAGGAACCAATCAGATTTTTGTACAATCTAGCCAAATAATATCGCGGGCCCAATTGAGGGTAATGTTGGGCCATATATTATGCAGGAAGACCTGGTAGTAATTGTCAATGAATTGAATGGCAGTAGCTGAGAGAGGATGGCTGTTAATTTACCAACAAGATATTTAAGTAGAGATGTTTAGTGTGAAGATGAATAGATAAGATTAGAGCTTGGACATGAAGGAAAATTGAAAGTAGTCCATATAGGGGTAAATCACTGAAACTCTGAGAATGATCATGGCTTAGAAATTTTGATAGGGCAAAGAGATTGGATCCAGTTTATTTTAAGATAGGAAAGGCTTAGTAGGTGGAAAGGAAGACTCTAGAAAGATAAAGTATTAAGATGCAAAAGAGGAAAATACGAGGGACCGAAGAATCTGGACAGATGGAAAGCAGTCAAGTGAACAAGTAGAAAGTCAGCCTGAAGGAAGACAGAGGTAATAGCTATGGAAACATTCAATAGAAAAAGAAGAACAAACAAACCTTAATTTTAAAAAATCTTCGTAATTTTAGATTAATGAATGTTTAAATTAGAAATTTTAAAAATAGGTTTCCACCTCCCCCCAAAGAGGTTATTGTTTTCAAGTACGTGTAGTAGCTTGGATGTGTTTACAAAAGTGTTGTTGGTTTAGTGTAGTTCAGACTAGTATTTTAATGATTATACAGGATAAATAGTAATGATACCTATATATGTAAAATGTGTTTTTCTTCAATAATATCGCAGTCTCCAGAGACTCCTCTCCTCTTGTATTCTTTGGCAGGAGTGTGTCTCTCTGTGTCTCATCCTGTTCTTAACTGAATGTGTCAACAAGTGGTACCTTCTAAATCTTTTTCTCTAATTAATTAATTTGAATCTTCCTAACGTGATTTTTATGTCTAATTTCATTATTATTTTCAAAATCCATCTTTCTTCCTCATGACTGTGGGTTGTTGGTTCAGATCATTATAATCTCTTTTACAGATTGTTATATTACTCTTCTTTTGGTTTTGCCCATTATACCTGGAGTTGAACAGGTGGACCGACTCAAGCCAGTATCTCAGAAGTGATGGTAGAGAAGAATGCCATTTAGTCATTTGTGATAAAAACATAACTGTCAAGAACACCAAATGTTGCTTGTCTTATTCTTCCTTAAAGTAATCTTGGGAAAACAAATTATAATTGGGAAGTTGCTTTCTTAGTGAATCTGACCTCAGAGTACGCACACTAAGTTAGATCATTTTGAAAGATTATCACCTTCTCGATATTTTTCCTCTCTATAATCCAGTTGATTGCTTTGCACCTTACTTCGCATTATTTCCTAGTCATATGTTAACAGGAATTATGTCCCAGTTACCTTGATTAAACCTGGAGTTATGGACTGTGTTTTATGGTGAGCTGTTCCTATAAATGGCTGTTTCACACTCAGAGGGTCTTTTTATTTTAGAAATTCTGGAGATATATGCTTATTCCTGATAGAGTAGTATATTTATATAATAACAGCTAGGTATATGAATTTATGCTTCTCAGACTTCATCAATTTGTAATATTAGGAGCAAGTAATATTTTCATTCAAAAGGTATATTAGGAAGCTGATATTGAAAGTTGTTTCTGGCTATGTCAAGATTTAAGAAACTGAAAATCTTTATTTAATCCATTTTGGAAATAATAGAAAATCTGGTTTTCTGCCCTCAAAGAACTGTAGAGAGAAAAGGAATTAGAGTAATAAGTATATAAAAGGAGAAGATAGTAATTTGAAACAAAGAAAATATGAGAAAGAAACAAGTAGAAGTTTTAGGTATGGCAAACTATAATAGTCAAAGTAAAGAACACAATAAATGTGATAAATAGCACAATAGATGCAGCCAGGGAGCAAAATTAATTAATGGGTAGGTCAGATTAAGGGAGTCCCTGGAAATCCCGTGAAAGGAGGAGAGGACCAAGACATACCCCCCCCCCCCCCCGTCACCGCGCCCCCCACCCCCCCTTCTACCTACCTACCAATGTAATATGAAGGATAGAAGTAGAATCCAGGATCAGGAACCCCAGAAAGAGAGAGAGAAGAAGAGAGGAGGAAATAATATGAAGAAATAATGGAGGTAAACTTTCTTTAAAAAGTTGAGAGATCTTAGATTGAAATGGCCCTTAGAGTGCCAAAGAAAAAAGAGGGAAGGAAAAATCCTTTTCAGGACACATTATAGGGAAATTTTAAGATATCAAAGACAAAAGAATTCTAAAACAAACTATTGATAAAATGTGCTTCTTGGGGCAACATCTAAAAGGACTAAGTAGAAGAGACTTCTGTTGTAAGAAAATGGTACACATATAAAAAGGCTAGACTTACAGAGATATTTATCATAGCAAAAAATTGGAAGTACTAGACATGTAAAAATTACACTCATATTTCTTATAGCATCTCCTGGATTTGATTATCAAGTGATATTTAAGAAGCTTACCTAGCAACTTGGAAATATATCCATGATATATTTTCTTAGACACCAAACTGAGAACAACAAATTGAATATGTATTGTGCATACAATAATATCTACATGGCAAATGACTGTCAGTTTTCTTGTTATGATTCTTGTTTCATGGCACTCAGATTCTAGTTGGGAGGGTCAGAAATATAAATGAATAATTACAGAATAAAATGTTAGATAAAATTATTATAGAGGTTATGTTAAAATTATAGGTTTTAGCATAGTTTTTTTCTTGCCTTCATTTTCTAAAATTGAATGTGGTCATTACTTTTATGTTTTTATTTAAATTATACAGAACCTTTAATGAAGAATGGCAAATTGTTTTAATCATGGCCGCATCTAATAAGATTATGTTTTTCATTTTAATTGACAGTTTTTCCCTACTAAACCTTTCTTTTAATTTTCTTAAGCTAAACAAACAAACAAACAAAGCACTATGTAACGTTCCACATGATGTTTCTCATCTTGGCTTATGATTGATATTAATTTAGGTGTGTCTCATCTCATTAACCTGACCACCTATATTCTTATACTTATGAGCACTAAGTGTTTTTAGAGAAAAAAAAATCGCACCATGTACAAATTCATGTCATTATCAATTCATGATGCTAGTCTTAACTGACATTTAAATTGCTTGACAATGTTAATACATGTCTCTAGGAAATCCTCCTTACTTTTTTGCCGTGATTTTTAAAATTCTTTCTCCCCTTTCCCCGTTTGCTGTATATTAGATGTCTTTGTCTCTTATGCACAGAAAAAAAATTTCATCTTAATACTCAGTTCTGCAAATCTACTTGATTCGGATCTATCCTTTTTCCTTCTCTCCAGTTCTGCTTGCAGTCAAAGGCTGGTCCTTGTGCTCTGGCTCTCATCCTTTTCTGCCCCGCTCACAGACCTTATCATTTTAATTTTCTCACTTTCTCTTTCACCATCACTTTTCTTTATCTAAACATGCTCTACAATCTCTCCTCTTGAAAAAACCCCAAACCAAGAGACCCAAACTCCTTTAATCCCACGTTCCTATTTATGTGCCTACCCCTCAAACTGTTCTACCCCACTCACTCATTTAAGATGTTCTCTTTGGGATGGTTTGTCTAGGTGAGACTTATTCTTCTTGGGACTTCTTGTGCTTCCTTTTTGAGAGAATTCATGTCTTTAATCAATTCTGGACACAATTGTAGCCATTATATTTTAAAATACTGCTTCTCCCTCTTTCTATTCTTCAGGAACCTTTGGTAGACATATTTGGACTTTCTGTTGTTTGTCTCTTGACCACTCCGCGCGCGCGCACACACACACACACTTTTAACCACTCTTATAATTTCCATTTCTTAATCTTTCTGTGTTATATCTGGGAAATTTCTTTTGATCTTTTTTTGTTTACTCTTCATCTATTTAGCTCAATTGATTGTTTCACCCGACTGATGAGTAAAGAGTTTCAGTGAACGTATACTTTGGAATTCTTCATGAACCTTTTAGAAATTCTTGACGAACCTTTTAGAAATGGACCTGGTCTGATTTCTTTTTCTTTTTCTTTCTTTCTTTTTTTTTTTTTAAACAATGTATAGCTCTTTTCTCTCATCTAAATATTTTTTATTTTGAAATAGTCTCAAACTTACAAGAAAGTTGAAAGTATAGTCTAGAGAACTTTTATTTTCCTAAACAGTTTGAGGGTAACTTGCAGACATAGTGCCTTGTCAGACCTGAATACCTAAGTGTTTGTAAGGAAACAAGGACACACTACAGAATCACACACAG
This sequence comes from Rousettus aegyptiacus, assembly GCF_014176215.1. NCBI lineage: Eukaryota > Metazoa > Chordata > Mammalia > Chiroptera > Pteropodidae > Rousettus > Rousettus aegyptiacus. The sequence goes on along the minus strand of NW_023416285.1, from coordinate 86,324,985 downwards.
CTGTCAAGAGCAGGAAATTACCACTGCCATATTAGTCTTCAGATGCTATTGAAATTTGTATGTTTTTCTCATAATTAGATTCAGGTATTTTGGGAACAGGATATCATAGAAGTTATCTTTCCATTTCATCTATTAGATGGCACATAGTTAGGCTTTTCCAATGAAAAGATTTTCTTTTCCTCCTTTATAATTAGTATTTTGTGGAATAAACTTTGAGACTATGTAAATATTCCATTCCTTGTCAGACTTGCAGCTTATATCAGTCTGGATTTAGGGAATCTTATGTATTATAATTCACTTATTGTGATGCTCAAATTGTTCTCCCTTGAGCCCCTTTAAGCTGGCTCTGTGTCCTTTTGAGATGCTCTCATTATTCTTTGACCACTTCCTTACTTTCTGGCAGTGCAAGTATATTAGTTTTCTATTGCTGCCATAACAAGTTATCACAGAATTCGCATCTTAAAGCCCAGATTGGGTTGGATAGTTTCTCTGCATAGAGTTTCACAAGATCGAAACCACTGGAGGCCTAACCTTCAACTTTCTCTCTCTCTCTGTCTCCTTTCTTTTTTTTGATGGGCATTAAAGCCAAAGCTCCTGGGTTATTGACACAGGCTGGCTCCTCTAGGACAACCTGGTAAAGCTTTTTCCTTTTCATTTTTGACTCCTAAGGATCTTCCTTACTTTCTGGGGACTTAACTATTCATTCTTAGGTTATTTTAATTAGGACAGGTATTGGGTTATTTAGTCTCCTTCATTGCCAGAAGCAGAAATTCTCTCGATTGATATTTCAAACCACTTCATACTGGCTTCTGCAACTGCTCTTCCACTCAGGAATAGCTTTTACCTTGCCAAGTCAAGTAGATATTTTTTAGTCTTCATCTGAGATAACTTCTTAGCATATTTATTTTTGTTGAGGACTTCCTTTCCCATCCTGTCTCATCCCCTGTCCCGTCCCAGCATGATAAGTAACTTGATTGTTTCAGGTGTACAGTTCAACAGTAAGGCATATATATTTTTCATTGTATGTTCACCAGCCATAGTTAGAATTCTTTCTTTCACCACATATTTGACCCCTTGGACCCCGTCTCCCCCCACCCAGAACCACTAGTCTATTGTCTATTTCCATGATTCTCTTTGTTTGTCCTGTTCATTTGTTGCTTTTAGGTTTATATCGCATGTGTAAGCGATATAATGTGGTTTTCAACTTTTTCTGTCTGGCTTATTTCACTTAGCATGATTATGTCACGGTCTATCCATGTTGTCATAAATGGCAGTGTTTCATCTCTTCTTATGGCTGAGTAATATTCCATTGTATATATGTACCACAGCATCTTTAGTCATCCATTGTAGGACACTTGGGTTGCTTCCATGTCCTGGCCACTGTGAATAATGCTGCTGTGAACATCAGTGTGCCAAATATCTTTTCGGATATACGTTTTCAAGTCTTTGGGGTAAATACCCAGTAGAGAGATTGCTGGATCATATCATAGATCAATTCTTAGTTTTTTGAGGAACCTCCATACTGTTTTCCATAGTGGCTGTACCAATTTGCAGTTCCACCAGCAGTGTATGAGGGTTCCTTTTTCTCCTCATCTCCTCCAACATTTGTTATTACTTGTCCTATTCATTATAGGTATTCTAACAGGTGTGAGATGGTATCTCATTGTGGTTTACTGGATTTTGTTAAGCAATGTCACCATAATAATAATAAAAAAAAAAGTAAAATAAGCAACTTGGTTGTTACACTATTTTGACCATTTCTTTTTTAGTTTTCTGGTGGTTTCTCCTTTATCCTAATTTAGTATTGAGATCCCTTGTGGTTAAATCCTGAGACTCTGCTGTCACTCCATAATTCTCACTAAGTTTAAACTATTTAAAATCTTTTGTCTAAGGTATTACAATAGCTACTTGGTCATCTCCCCGATTCTACTCTTCTATTGTCTTTCAAGGCATTGTTTGCATTGTATCCAAAGTGATCTTTTTAAAATATAATTCTGGTCATGCCACTTTATTGGTTAACATGTTTTATTACTTTTCATTAGGATGAAATCGAAAAGTCCTTTAGGGCCGGTAAGGTTCTATATCACCTAGCTCTTAGACTGCCTTCTAGCTTCATCTTTAAGCATCTTTTTTTTTTTTTCTCATTATGTCATACTAGATGTATCAGTTAGGGTTAGTTGTGCATAAGCCACAGAAATGGATTATGTCAAATTTAAGCAGAAGAAAAGAATTTATTAGATATGTATGGTTATTTTAAAGAATTAAAGGAAAAATCCCATTCCAAACCTCTGAGAAAGAGAAATAAGGGGTATTTCAAGGGCTAGGTAAATAAGAATTAGTAGACTGATATTACTACCATTAGACTAATTTAGTTGTGACTATTTTCTACCCTTCTGAGTATGCATTGAAGAGAGACAGTTTGATTGTCTTGGCTTGGGCCACCTGCTCATTCCTGGGCCAAAAGTATATGAATGGGGGGAGGGGTAGATGGAAAATAGGATGCTATTTGTAAAATAATTGGGAAACACTTCTAGGCAGGTAAAAACAACAGAAATGGTCTCTGAGGACTTTCTTTTAGTTTATGTGTCCTTCACGGAGGCTTATCCGGTACTGTTAATCTTAATTAAGGTACCCCTTATAGTCTGTCACAACATATTCTACTTTGTCATCATTGCACCAATATTTGTGTGATTATTTAATGTATAGCTCTTTTAAGTTTCACGAATGCAAGAATGCTATCTATTTTCTTTTTTGTAGTATCTTCAGCATTAGTATTGTGCCTGTACATGTTAGGCACATAAAATATTTATATTATAAAATGATATCGTCTGTGTAATATTCAGTTGGTTCCATCAAAATATTAAAAACATTAAATATTTTTTATAATGTAATAGGAAAATATGAATGATCAGTGTAAAAGGGTTAACAATTCTATATTTAGTACATAGGCGCCTAAGTAAAGCAAAACAAAACTACATTATGCACCAAAATGTTTGAAAATATATAAAAATATCAACCGTGTTTGTAGATGATTTTTTTCTACTTTTCCATCTATTTGAATTTTTTAATGAGTGTTTATAGAATTAGGTAAAGTCAAAAGAAGAAATACATAATGAACAAAATTGTTTAACTCTGTGTAAAAATAGAGCAACCTAAGAAATAATAAATGTTTGGCCACAGAGAATTAAGAATACCCATATTCCATCAAGGTGGACAAGAGTCTCAGGAAAAAAAGCTCTTCTTTTCTAAATTTCATTTTATACACTCAGAGTAATGAATGTGTTTATCATATGGAGACATAGTCTATAATCTAGAAAGAGAAAGCCAGAATACAAAATATCCTGTGTTAATTCATTAGTCACCAAAGGGAACAGACATTAAGGCAGTATTAACAATGGAAGCTTTCTATTATTGTTTATATTATGCTGTTTACTTCTTTTAACATTAATAGATATCGTTCCTCCTTCGTATTTAATAATATGGCTGCTATTTATCAGATGCTAACCATGTAGTAGACAGTATATAATAATATTGGTACGTGCTTTACATATATTAGCTAATCCTTTCACCAGCCCTATAAAATCATTGATACCAGCCTCATTTTATAGATGAGGGATATTAGGTTCAGAGGGGTTAAGTTATTTGCATGAGGGATCAGGATTTGGACTTTTAACTACTTCACACCATATTAACCTCCAGAAAAGACTATTCAGTCTCTTGGGATATGGGTTAGGGATAACTCATCAGGCTTAATCATTTACTTAGTTAAATATTCCTCAAGACTGTCTCATTTATTTGCTCTTCTTTGCTGAACAAGCAACTTGATATGGTACTGATTTGGCCTTCTAGGCATTTTGAAACTGGGAAGCAGGAACTCTGCTTGGCGAACACTAATTTCTGTCACTGGAGAGGTACACTTCTGTCTTATATATCGATTTTATATAATTGCAGTGGGCACACTAATAAGAGCTTAGGTCTAAACAATATTTTCTTGGCTCTGCCCACACTGTATTGTTCTTCTGAGATTACAGTCTATCTGTATGTTTCTAGATTTATTAGGCATTTTCAGTCTGTGTCTTAGCTAGCCTTTCAGCATCCTGTGATACAGTTCATGTACCTCCTCTTTCTTCAAACTCTTTTCTTGGCTTCAGTGATAACCACATTCATAGTTTTCTTCTTACCTTACTGATCTCAATCTTCTTTACAGATTTTTCTTCCACTAACTATGCCTGAAAGGTTAGAGGTCTTCAGGACTTAGTCCTAAACTGGCTTCTTTGCTCTTTTACAAACAAAAATCCACTCTTCCTGTTTCATTTTTCACCGCCTCAGTAAATGGCATCACCAGCCAGAAACCTGAGATTCATTTATAATAGTGTTGTTTATTCTGTCTCCCATCAGGTTTAGTTGATTCCAACTTCTTGATGTACTTCAGGTCCCCCTCTTTTCACACATTCAATATCATGACCACCTTAGTCCAGAGGGACATAATCTTTTATCTGGATTGTAGAAGTGCCTCCTAAATGACCTTTCTGTTTCCAGTCTTCCTCCTTGGATCATTCGCTGCATAGCAGTTGGAGGAATGATCTTTTAAAAACTAAGGCATATTCTTTGCCTTTGGTGTCTTTCCTTTGATCTTAGCATAAACTATAAATACCTCTGCATGGTTTACAAGATCCTGTGAGATATACTTCTTCCCCTACTCCAACCTTGTCTTCTACCTCTCTTTCCAGTTTATAGTGCTTTAGCCATATTACTTTTTTTTTTCCTGCCTTGTCTTTTGGACAAGCTTTTTTACTTTAGGTCTTAGCTTAAGTATCATTTCTTCAGACAGGTCTTTTCTGCTTCCTAATTTTTTGCTCTCATACTACCCTTTTCTCTTCCTTCATCGCACGTGTCACAATTAATAGTCATGCATTCGTTTTAATGTTTGCCTCTAATTAAAGGTAAATTTTTAATTAGAGCATTAACTCTAAAATAGCCATAGCTACTGTTTGTGGAAACTTATTGTATATTAGGCATTGCTAGAGCCTTTACAAGGATATATTCTTAAATAAAAGCCTTTAAGTTAGCTATTATCTTGGTTTTATAGAAAAGAACAATTTCAGCATGCCACCTCCAGCTAACTTTTGTCTTTTAGTTATGGATGTTGGAGATTCCATGAATAGTATGCTTTTCATCGTTTAAAAAAAAAAAAGGAAAACTAAGTACTTTTAAAAAGCTGAGTTCAAGTAACTACTCTCTGGAACTCCTCTACCCTAACCTTTTCCTCTGAACTTTCTCTCCTGTGTCATTAGCTTATGAATACTTACCAGCTCTATTATGAGACTATAGGTTCTTTGAAGGCAGAATTCCTTTCTGTTCTTTGCTATCTTCAGTGCCTTTTTTTATAAAAGCCCTCAATAAATATTTGTTGAATGAACTGTGAGGTAAACAACTGAAAAACCTTTTTCTCAGCTATATGTCTGTCCTTTGTAATATAAGGTTTATAAACGTTTGCTTCATTTACGTGCCCTCTCTTTTCTGTTCTTCACAGCCAAACTTCTTCAGTTATCTTGCCAAGATTTATTGTCACATTTCATTTAGTGACTCCTTTTTCTGACCTTAACCGAAATGACCAATTAGTATCATTTGAACTTTCCTTTGAAATTCTCCAAGTAGTTTCTGAGATTCTCTCTGTTCTTTGTGGTCTTTTTTTTTTTTTTGGTTTATCCTTTAAATAGTCATATTCTCTAGGGTTTGGTCCTTTTCCCTAGATCCTGCTGAGAACTTTTCCCTGGGTGATCTCATTTTTCCAATCCATCGCTTTGACCAGCTTCCATATCAGGAGTTATAAATCAAATACTTACAGTGTCCAGGTAGATAACATAAATGAGTGAGGAAGAGAGAATAAGGGATAATGGGATGCTGGTGGATTCAAGAATCTATGTCTGAAACTTCAGCAGATTGTTGCTATTCCAGAATATAGTATCCAGTGTTGACCAAGCTTCACTTTTTCAGGAAAAATTAGAATTCTTAGAGTTTCCGATGTGAAATTTCCATGTTGCTAAATTGAACTAGTTAAAATTTTCAAACACAGTGTACATCAACAGAAAGCCTTTTTGAGTTTTTCATATTTACTTATTCTAACTTCGCTATGCTTCTAAGTCTTAGATTTTTATCGTTAGGCCTGATTTTTCTGCCAAGCTTCAGGCTTATCCCATTCTGTTCTAAACTATATAGTTCTGTGTTCCACAGGCATCTCAAAGACCATGGTCAACCTGAACTTCAAACTAGTCACAGAATCAGACAGCTGTGAATTTGAATTTGGTTCTACTACTTAGTAGGTCATTAAGCAAGTTATTTTATTTCTTTAAACTTCTGTTTGCTCATATGTAAAATGAGGGTGATATTTGCCGCATTGGGCTATCATGCCAGTACCCACACATAGCAACCGAGTCCTGGGTACAGTTGCTAGTCCCACTTCAGTGATTGGTATTGCCACTCTCACATCCACGTGCTGGTGCTTACGAGTCAAGAATGACTCTTAGCTTTTTTATTCTTCACGTCTAATTAGTTACCAGTCCTATGAACTTTGCCTTTGTAATGTCTCTTTGGCTGTTACCTTAGGTTAATCCCTATTTGTGCTCTTCAGTATTTTTGTAACAATCCTAAACAGCTTTCTCAGTCTCTATTTAAATATCTTCCCCAGTACAGTCTTTGCCTTGTGCCAGTGATTTATGTTCTGCTTAAACCCCAATCTGATCACACCAGACTTCTGTTTATAGTCCTTCAGTGGCTTCCTATTGTTTCTAATTTTTTTACCTTTTAACATTTTAATTTTTCATGTTCTTCTTGATCTGATTCCTGTTTGTTTATTTGTTTATTGCCTTATTTCTTGCTTAACCTATACAGATGGTACTTACAAGTTTTTAGAATTTGCCCTGCTCTCAGTTGCATGTTTCTTCCTCAAACTACCCTTTGCCTCTGTTCTGCAGCTCCTTTAGAAATTAGTTTTAAAGGCACCCCTGTCTTCCACCCTCTCTTACCCGGGGTCTGGGTTAGATACTCAGTCCCCTGAGGGTGTTTCTACCATAGTACTCTTCGGTCTTTTATAATTGTCCTTTTTTTCCAGTAAGCTTCTTGAAGGCAGAGACCACATATCTTAGATGGCTTTGTATCTCCAGGACTTAGAATAATGTCTGGCAAACAGTGAGCTCTCTCAGATATTTGCATAATAGATGCATTTGTTGAATGAATAATTTTTTTTTTTTTTTTTTTTGGTCTGGAGAAATCATAAATATCTTAGGAGCCTCAAGTTTAACTGTAAGGCCTTTAAAAATGTCCCAATTCTTTTATTCCCCTTGTATTCAGATTATAGGTGCTTTTATTTATTATGACTCAATAATATTTCTGTTCTTTAGAACAAAGTAAATTCTAATGTTGATATAATAACTGTTTTTGCCCTCAAGGGCTGTAGTTTCTGAAAAGATTTTTTTTTTTTTTTTACTGTAGGCCACTTAGGTTCATTTTTTTTTCCTGCTTTCCTCTTGTTACAGTGTCAAGTTCTTATTCCTTCCCACCCTCCCAAGAGCCTTAGTCTATAGCAGGATTTCTCAGCTTCTACACTATTGACATTATAGGACAGGTAATTCTTAGTTTTGAGGAGCTGTCCTAAGATGTTTAGCAGCATTTCTGTTATCTGTCTACCAGACACCAGTAACATTCCTTAGTTTTGACAACCAAAAACGTCTCCAGACATTGTCAGATGTCTCCTGTGGTGCAAAATCACCCCTGGTTGGGAACCCCACTGGCTTGTAGATATTCTCATCTCCTATCTTTATCCTCAAAGAGCTTCTCTTTCTCTGTGGGCTCTTTGTTATCAGCATGTGACTGTGATCTCCCATATGTAAAAAACAAAAACAAAACACACACACACAGAAAACCCCAAAACATCTTTTTTCATTAACTCCATGTTTTCTCTTAACTTTTACTAAATTTTTTCTCTCCTTTTCCATTCCATCCACTTTTTTTTTTTTTCTTTAAAGAATGGATTGCTTCCGCTCTTTCATTACCCTCTTTCTTTCTGCTGTTTACTCCCATGGGGCCAAGTGTGTTCCTTGTTCCTTGAAGAGAATGTTACCACTACCTAGTAGTCCACATCATGATCATTTTCGAATCCTCTATCCCCCCTTCATTCCTACCCCTACTTGTACACATGGTTCAGTCAGTCATGAAGGCCTGTTTATTCTACCTCCTGAATATATTTAGAATCCATCAGATTTTTTTCAGTTATGAGTTCTGGGACTCTAGTGTCTGCATTTTGAAAGGCTTACCAGGTGATTTTTATGCAACACTAATCACTTTATTCTCCTATTTAGGAAATATTTCATTGCTCTTAGGAATTTCCAAAACCCTTATTGTTTTTATAAAATATTTTCTGATGTGATCCCTATCTATTAGCAAAACCATTTTTGATATATAAAAATGGCTTAGGTTCTCAAACAAGTGTTTTATGAAAAGTCGATATTTATTTATTTAGTTATTAGTACATTTTTTGTCTGTTTACCACCACCAGTGAACTTATCATTGAGGGAGGGATCCGGAGGAAATGTGGGTATTCTAACTTATTGATTAATGTTGTGTGTCTGTGACAGATTTGACTGCTGAGTTATAAAATATTTATTTTCTTGCAGGTATTTATAACAGCAATGATGTAGCAGTATCATTTCCAAATGTAGTATCTGGCTCCGGATCTAGTACTCCTGTCTCCAGCTCTCATTTACCTCAGCAGTCTTCTGGGCATTTGCAACAAGTGGGAGCTCTGTCCCCATCAGCAGCATCAACTGCAACCCCTGCCGTTGCTACAACTCAGGTAAATTGTTATAGCGCCATAAAGTAATGTGTGGATGGGTCCGATGGGTAAGATGAGTCGTCATTTTTAAAGTGAGTTTGATTGGAGGAGAGGGAAACAAAATAGAGCTTCCTTATAGGAATTTATGAAGTGTGTCTCAATTGTATTGACATATTAGTGGAAACAATAGATCTTTTTACATAATACTCATGAGAGAAGACAAAGGAATAAGTTGATACCCACTTACTGTTTTCAGTTTGTGCATTTCAAGTTTTGTCCTACAACGTAAAATATAAATTCGTGGGGAGCTTTTATTCTTTCTTTTAAAAAGTAGGACTTAAAAGTATGAACCAGTTTTGGACTTTTGTGGTTTTATAAATTCCTTTTATAATTTTAAAAATCATACAAATAATGAATGAATATCTGTTCTCTCAGTTCTTAAAAATCCTAGTGTAGGAGAGTATAGGATAAAGAGTAAATGATCCCTTTAAGTACTATATGGCTTTCCTCCTAGTGGGAGAGTAGGAATGTTCACAAATAATGGTGACTGTGTTGGCGGTTTTCAATTTATTTACATCTCTTTCTTCCACTTTAGGTTGGTGACTTGATAGGTGACCTAGCCTATAGGAATGCTTTAAAAGCAAAAGTCAAATAAGAAAAATCATAATCTTGAATTACATACACAAATAGGACAGTAAATGGGCCAAACTGTACACATACACACACACACACACACACACACACACACACACCTCTCCTCTACTCCCTCCCCCTCATTTCCCAAAAGGCATAATTTAAAATTCCTAAAGTATATATATTTTTATTTCTTTAGAACTCTTTATAATTTTACTTTCATTTTATCCAAAGCTCTAGGAATATGTTAACTTTTTGAGAAAATTATAACCGTGATAAATGTCTGGTTACAAATAACTAGCTAAGTAGTTGTTTTTAAGTTGCTGTAGACTTATGCTTTATGTATATGTTCATAATTTCCATTGTGTGGACTGTTAGAAGGATACGCTTTTCCATAATTTTCTGTAAGCTGTACATCAAAGCACAGCATTAAGTTATTTTTAAAGTTATGTAATGGTGCAGTATAAACAGTCACCATTATAATTAGGTCAAGTATTAGAATAAACGACAGTTCAGCACATAAAATCAGTGGCATAATTGGTGGTGTTATCTTTGAAAATGGACATTGGCTATTTGATGAACCTCTCAATCTGATGAATAAGGGGAGTTTGACTAGTTTAGGAGAGTTTTTCTTTAGCTCAGTTCACTCACCTTAGTGAAGAAGCCATAATGAATAGGGGGTTGGAGTTAGAGAGGGTGGAAGGATAAATGAGAGAATGGCCTTTCTAAATAGTTTTATCTCTTTTAATTTTAATTAAGTGTAACCATATGCTGTCGATAGCTTTATATCCTTGGACAGAGTCTCACATGAACATTTTCAATGTGCATTTTTCTTTTCTTTCTTTATAAAGATCTGTTTTAATTATTCTCTGGTTAATTCCAGCCTGAATTAAGCAAAAATCTCATTTCTTCTTATTCATTATGTTTGTGGTTTTGGGATTGGTATTAGGGAGGTCAGTGGGGGAAGTGGTGGTGAAGAGAAATTTATAGCTAGAGGGAAAATTCCACTGCACATATGATTCAACTGAAGAACAAAGAATCATAGTTCCAAGTCATCCAGGATTCAGTCAGTTTAAATCTTTACTATTTATCCTCTTTCCATGTTTCAATAAGATGGGTCTCTTATAAATATGATCATCCCGTTAGACTCAAATGCTGCATGCTGAGACAGCTGCATCTGTGTTTCTGTCCGGCAGTGTATGCTTACTGCCTTCAAGCTGCAGTTTATTTAGCCTGGCTTATCTGGTGCTGCTGTAGCAACCATCAGTCTCCAGGCAACTGAGGCACATTGACCTCTCCGTTGAACTACTTCAATTTAGCTGCCCAAGACAATAGTAATGGTAGTAAATGTGCAAAATGTGAGTTTTTTAGGCAATGTGCAAAGGAAAGGATATGAAAAATGTTAAGGATAAATTAAATGTTTAGATAGAACTCTTAAAATTGTAATGCGTTTGGTAATTTAATCTTTTTTTCAAAGTGACAAAAGTTTGTTTCTGGTTTAACTTTCATATAGGCCTTGTTTGTTTTCAAATCACACACAAGCCATTGTGTTTAAATAATCACATCCTAGCCTTTTGTTTAGGGTTTCTTTATAGATAATTGATTTAAAATTATGTGGTTAAGTTAAAACGATCAGCATTTAAGATGTAATTATGGAAGTCTTGTCACAGTTATTAAGAAAACCTTGACACCAGCAAGTAGATATTTTAAAAATATATAAATCAGAGAATAGAAACATTAAATTTGAATTAATGCTTTGCTTCCTCTCCTTCCCCCCAAAAGACTTAATGAAAGTAGTAATTTTTAGGGACTGGCTTGGTGCCAGCAGGATGAAAACTCGGAGGTCATTCTTGATCTTTCTAGCCTTGGCTTTAAGTCAAACAGGCCTCTTGTTTGGCTTGGTTGCTGTCGTAAGAATTAAAAACTGAGAGTAGATTTGTGCCTTTAACGAGGGGGGAGACAGTAGTAAAATTGGGGGCATCTCATGTTTAGCAGACCTAATTTGAAAAAAAAACTTTATATAAAAAATGACATAGGTTTTTAAGTAATTTAAATAAACGAACTTCGAAGGTTTATGTGATCTTTAGTAAATGCAGGTATTTATTTTAAAGGTACAGTTTAGTGATCGTTTTACAGATTTCTGAGACTTTTACTTCAATCAGCTTTGAATATTTTGTTTTCCAGCATCATAATTGTGTGTGTGTGTGTGTGTGTGTGTGTGTGTGTGTGTGTGTGTGTGTTGCGGAGCTAACTTATGTGTAGTCCTTAATTTCCTTTCAAATGATGTCTGATATGACACTTTGATTCTGTTTGAGAAAATGATTCGGTTTCCTAGGCAGAGTCATCTGACTTCAGAGGATCTCTGACTTGATTGGTCAGAATGAAAAGTGTCATCTGTTTTAAATAACTTCATAGTGACTTGTAATTTTAAAGAAATTAACATTCTGAGTAAAATAAGTTTTTTAAGTCACTTTGTAATGTCACTTAGATGGTGAAGACGTTAAGTAATTACACAAGGTTGCATGTCTAGTAAGTGACGGAACTTAAGTCTGGAAGCAAGGCAGTCTGACTCCTGAGCCTGCTGTCTGGTTTACTGCTCAGTACCATAAAAATGAGTGTCCCAGTTATGTGCCTCCTTGTCAAGTGGTGTCTCTTTGAAAAATATTATAAGGGATTTTACCGTGTCCATTTGTGTGACACAATGCAAAATAGAAGTTCGGGTCAGAAATCCTGGGTTCCAGAAGCTTTGCTACACACTAGTGTAACTGTGCGCAAGTCTTTTCAGTTTGTGGGCATCAGTTTTTTTCATACATAAATACCTGTCCTACCTGCTATACAGGTATGTTATGTTATGTATGGTATAGTATTGTATGAAGTTCAAATGAGAATAGGTATTTTGCAGATTATAAAGTACTTTGGAATTAATGGTTATCACATTGATGCTACAACATGACATCATTAATTTTAACTGTTACAGAAAGGCCTGATTACCAGTGTGAAAAATTTTACAGAAGCACTTCTTTTACTAAAAATAGTATTAAATATTTCTTATAAAACTCATAATTCCAAGTTAACCTAGATACATGAATTTTAGCCATTTTAGGTTCAACTGTTGACTAAGGTCTTAAATTACTTCAGTAGCCACTGTAGTCCCAGGGGCTCAATTTTTCTCCAAAAGATAGGTGATATATTGATTAGATAGTAACCAATTAGGAAGCCTTAGAATTTGTTGGCTATTCTGTGCAGTCATCTTGTCCAGTCATGAGTGTTCAGTGATGGTTTAACTACAGTTTAATCCCTCCCACTACTTTACAGAAACTCAGTTGTAGGACATTTCAGCATGAGCCTAAACAATGGTTTTGAAGACGTTAAGCTCCTAACAATTAGGGAGCAGTTAGGGGCATTGAATAATGTGGAATGATGCAATTGAATCTGACAGCTTTAACAGTCAGCCTACTCATGGGACCCGAAAGTTGTTCACACTTGGTTTCATCTCTCATCACACGCTGAGTATTAAAGCCTTACTGGTGGTGGCTGACACAGAAATGGGGTCTGTTATCAGAATATGTTTCATAGTACAGAGTTTGAATTGAGTTAGAGAACATATGAAAACTTTCTAGTGTTCTCCAGTTTTTCCTGGAAGCTTTTCTAGGCAAACAAATTGTGTCTGCAAATTGAAAAATACATATAAATTAATTGCCATGAAAGTATTTGAATCCTTACATTATATTTGCAGTGTTGCTATGTTATTGTATAACCTAAATTAAGATATTGCATAACGAGACATTTATACCTTCTAATTTTTCTTAGGTAAATATGTTTTAATCTTTGAAATATAGCCAGCCATGTTAATATCAGAATATAATTGGCAAATTATATTCTCTAATGAAGTTAATGGAAAAGATGGAAACCGTAATAGATTATAAAAATAATTTTTTAAGTAATAAACTAAAATTTGAGTGCTTTCTATGTGCCAAGCATTCATTTAAGCCCTTTACATATATTCACTCAGCTGATTCTCACAGTGTTTTTATGAAGTAGGTACTGTTATTATCTTCATTTTTACAGATGGAAATTGAAGACACAGGAGTTTAGTACCTTGCCCAAAGTGAGAAGCTTGGTTTATGGCAGAGACGATGAAAATAAAAAGGTTTTTTCTTCTAAGTATTTATATGAAACAGGAATTTTAAAAAAATAATATTCAATTTAGTGAGTTTGACAGAATTTTGGAAGAATGTAATTTTAAATGATGTGTCAAGGTTAAAAATCTTGAAGAAGAAGCTACTATGTTTTAGAGCTTATCTGAATCATTTGATTTTAATGTTTATTGACAGGTTAATTGTGCATTTAAAAAAAGACTTGCTATAACCTCATCCTTATATTATTGAAGTATAAAGTTTTGTATCTACCTCCAATCAGATATAGTACTCTGATACTTTCTAAAGTTGAAATTTTTATAGCTACTGTTCTTTCAAACCTAGTTTTTCTTCTTTATTCTGTATTTTTCTGCCTTTACCATCATTAGGGAGAAAAACAAATCTATCAAAAACAATGCCCACTTTGAAGTCTGTTATTCAGATAATTGAGTAGACTTAGCTTGACTTTTTTCCTCCACAACTAACTCCTTTAGAATGAGCCAGGTGCCTAGGAATTTGGTAGTTACTTTACGACCAGAGCTCTTTTAAAACTTTTCTGTGGTCATGAGCAGACATTTGACATGTAAGAGGTGAACTATTAACAACAGGGACATTTCAAGTTGAAATATAATTTTAATCTTGTTAATATTTTAATATGGTATGTCAGTCTTCTTAGGAAATACTAAATTTCTTTAATTTGTTTTGCATTTGAATACTGCCTTGGTAGACTCACATATCTTTCTGGATGTTTAACGTAATAAGTTATTCTAAATTTGTTAAGGGTGTTCTTTGACTCCAGCACCTAAATATGTTTCAAAGTAACTTAGATTTACCTCAATAATTTTTCAATTTACCTTCGCTCTACTTGTCTTGAGGTCCATTTTGTAAAATAATTATACTTCTCTTAATGAGGCTTTTATAAGAGTGTTAGAGTAAGTGTAACATAATATCTTGAGTGGAAGTAGTTCCTTTCAATTACTAATCTTGGGGAGGGAACAAAACTATGATACCATATATTGGAAGTTAAAGCAGAAGTTTATTATGGCAATATGAATTTATAATTATATAAATTATTTGTCTTGACCTAATGTAACACCTACTTTCACATTTTGAGTAAATGACTTCATTTCAGTGGGACACTGTGAAGCCGAGTAGTTTGCTTTGTAATCAATGTTCTATTTGTATTGACTTATTTTAAAATAATTTTAAATGCATAGAAAAGTTGTAAAAACAGTATAGAGTGCAGAGTATAGGGTCACGTATATTGTGGGTATCCTTTGCTCAGCCTCCCCAGTGTTCACAACTCATATTCTTATAGTGCCAGTAGACCCACGGAGGATATCTGTCCACAATAGCCATTCTCCCTACCTGGGGAGATAAAACTGAAATATCATAAGGTGGCTACTGCCTTGTAAAAAGAATTGCCAGTCATTATACCAGGTCTTCTGAAGTGAACTGTGGCACATTAGTAATTTGCTTTGAGTATACTTTTTAAAATTCATGTCCAAAGTATGCTGTGGAGAAGTGTGTGTGTATTGTTTCCTTTATTCCTTGTTTCAGATTTCTTTTCTATAAAAGCTTTCAGTGCCCTTTATGCTTCTAAAACACTTTCTTCAGGTTCACGTGGAGATCCTTCCATCATCCTGCATCTAGGTGCTTTCTTATTCGTGACAGCGTAGGTTTTTGAGTCTGCAAAATGCCAGACATTACATGTGTACTCTCCTCCATAAGACATCTTTTTTTCCCCGCTCTCGCACTTGTGCTCCTCCATTGCTACTAAGTTGTGAGATCCTTTCACTAAAATGTTAGAGGTTTCTTGTCAATAAGGTACCAAGAGCTATCAAAGGTTCCCAGCATATTAACCATTCTAAATAGCATTTCAAAAGTGCTGACTAAGCAGTGTCAGACATTTGTAGTCTTTGGTGACTCATGTTACTTGCTTAAAATGATAAAAAGTAGAGTTTTAATGTAGCCTGGTTTGGATGTATGCCACAGAACCCTACCTGGTAAAATTAATAACTTATTTTTAATATCTTGAAAGTTTTTTGTTTAGATAAATGCAATAATTTTTAAAAAACAACTACCAGATAATGTTTACCCATTCAGAAATTTTGGGAAATTGGTTATTCAGGATAATGAAGAATATATTCCCATTTTAGTTGATTATTTTATTGATTTACTTGTGCCTCCCATCTTTATAAAACATACATTCCTGTTTTGGAATTAGGCTAAAGATGATTTATCTTTTTCTGATGACAGTCATTATGCAAATCAGTTATTATGCTGTTGTACTACTTTGCATTTTGATCTTTTAGTATGGTGAGCCTAACACGTGATAGGGAAACTAAGATAATTTGGAGACCACATTTGAAGTTAATAAGGATAAATGTAAAGCCCTTGTCAGAAGGAACCCTTCCTGTAAAAGGGTATATTTCTATTAGAGCGGGATCTTTTGATTCTTATCAAGAGACTAAGGCAGCTCATAAAATTGATAATTGGAACTAAAAAAGTAGTCCAGCTGGTATAGTATTAGTCCTGGTTCAGCCAAAAGATGACTGCATGAAAAAGCAGACTCAAGAGGCCAAGGTGCGGGTGCTGAGGCACATGGATGTCCACGCTCTTTGAGCAACATCCCACTGGCACTCGCTAACCCTGTAACACGCTCCTTGCTCATATTTTCCTCTCCTGTCTTGCTGTCAGCTGTTACTTCTTGCTGCCAACAAACTGTCTCAAAATATTACTTCTTCTTCCTCTTTCTAATTAATTTTCCACTTCTAATCTACTATATGCTTAGTTGATCTTTTTAGAATTATGTCTAGAGTGTAAGAGTAAATTGGCTCTGCAAAGGGAATTTTTAAGTATAGGGTACCTGAGATTTTAATACATGGGATGAGTAGCATATGATCTTTTTGTTTGTTTGGATTTTTTGTTTTGTTTTATTTTGTTTTTAAGTTATTTTGTGAGTAGCCAAGATTCCTAAGTATTTGACTTCTGGAAGGGCAAAAAAAATTTTTTAATATATTTTCATTTATGAACTGTATATTTTATGTATGTCTTACTACTGAATACATGGCAAGTGTCTAGTATGATCCTTAGGTTAAACTTTTGACTTAACCTTTTACTGAGGGCTAATTGTTAAACAGGACTTTATAGTACAAACTTACTGGCTTTGTATACCTATCTTTAATAAGAGAAAAAATGAAACCCAGAAATTGACCGATTGAATTTAGACATTAACGTATGAACTGTGAAATATACCCTTTGGAACAATGGAAAGCAAGGACAGAATTCTACATCACAGAAACTTTCTGTGAATTTAAAGTCCAATTTTCATCCTTAATAAGTTGGCTAGAGGCCAGATAGAATGTCAGGATCTGAGTCTTTCCAGAAACAGTTTATTCTCTGTAATATTTTGCTTGTTATAACTACTATGTCGTCCTGATCCCTTGTGTGCAGTTATACATGTCAGAATGTCCCACATCTTTTGTTTTGCTGTTATTCAGCTCCTTTATATTAGTTGTGCTTCAATTCTTTGAAATTATTTTCCAGAATTTTGTTCTGAAATAACTGTACAATGATTTCATTTTATAAAAACTTAAGTTTCATTTCATTCATGAAAAAGAGTAAGAAGTATACTTTAAAATTTGTGGTTCTCTTAAATCCAAAGAGTATTTCAGATTAGTAATAGCTTTCTGTGAGTTAACAGTATTTTGTGTACAAGAGATTTGCTTCCAGAATGCCACATTTTAAGGTTATAATATTCTTGGAAAGTGGGAGAAAGTATTCACATCAAAGAAGGCATTTTTATTACATTGGATTACGCAAGACTTTGGCCGGCCTCCTTAGCTTCATCTGTTTAAGGGTTCATTTTCCCTTGTTTGGCACAAGTCCCAGTAGAGGCCTTCAGAATTGTGGTTAGCAACATGAATGAATTACAAACTTTGGACTAGCTCTTCAGTTAGTAGAACTGGCTTCCTGCCAAAAAGACAGTGCCTTATATGGGGTCAGGGCAAAGCTGTGATTCGTTGAGCCCTGCATTGTATAGAAAACATACTTGTGATGCCTGTTTGCTTTCTTTTAAAATAAAAACAAAACAAAACAGAAAAAGCAGCGGGCTTCCAAGTCTATCAAAATAGGAAGTAACAAAATAGTGTGCAGGTTTTACTAATGACAGAGTTAAGGAATGGAAATATGGCTCTGTATAGTTAAAATACTAAAAGTAGAAGTTGGACATTTTGACCTCCTTAGCCAGCCTTGTGATGTAAGAGACCAAAGCATTTGTTAGACATCTGTTGTCTACCTGCCCTTATTTTATAAATGGTTTAACAAGATTAAATAATTAGTCATATGTTCACATGGTTACCGTGCCTCATCGGGTTTTGGTATCGATTAGATACTTTGAAATTAAAGCAGGAATGGTTAACTTTGACTGTGTCAGTCCTTTTTTTTTTTTTTTTTAATTTGGAGTTATGTAACTTCGAAAATTGAAGTATTAATAGGATTGGTAAAACAAGAATGAAATTTGCTCTTCAGAAAGAGGAATTTTTGCTTATATTTTGAGATTGGAAAAAATTTTTCAGGTCTATCAGGAGGAAAAGTATTAAGATATTTTCCAATATAATTCATTTATCTATGTAATTCTTTTCATTTAGGCAAATACCCTCTCTGGATCTTCTCTCAGTCAGGCACCATCTCATATGTATGGCAATAGATTAAATCCAAATTCTTCAATGGCAGCTCTTATAGCTCAATCTGAAAATACTCAAACAGGTAAGTTTTCAAGACTTTTTAAACTCTAAAATTCTATCCCCAGTTGGCTCATTTTATTTGAAAAGTCTAAAGGTGTGCTTAATATAGGATGATGCCTTTAAAAAAAAAACCAGAAGAATCACAGTTGGAAGTAAATAGTATGCTGTGCTGCAAAATAGTGATGTGCTTTTTTTACTGTCTGAAATGTAAATGTTTAAGCAGAGCCATCAGCAGGCAGGAATGCAACAATGTCTCCTGTGACTTTTGTGATTGATGTGTTCAGTTCTCAGTTCTGTGCAATGAAAGTAACATAACACTGGGCTTTTCTGTGAATAGCCTAAACCTTTATTTGCATAATTCATGAAATTGCATTACACAAACTTGGTTAAAAAAAAAATCCTGTTAGAGAATTTCTACAGTGTTTAGTAATCCTGTGAATTTTTAGCAGTTGACATTTTGTAGCATTTGCCTCTTGTACTGTTTTTAATGAGCCTCTGGATTTGCTTTGTTTCATTCCATCCTTAAGCATTTGTTGACATGTCCAAGTAGTCATGCCTGTTTGGGGGAAGGGAATGGGTTTAGCAGTTCACCAAGAATGGATCAGTCATGTCTTTACCCTTTAAGGGTCAGAGGTTACCTGACTCAGAATCAGGGGAGGACAACCTTGAAAGAGGCCAGATACGGTGATTTTATAAGGAACTAACTGTAGGGGAAATAAAAGTTACTTTTCAAACAGAGATATTCTTTTACCTAAGGAATATTTTGAAGAAATTATTATTATTTTTTTAAATACAAAATTCTGGGTTTCTACTTGTTTTTGTCAGTTTGGATATTTAGTATTATATGTAACTTTATTTTTGGTGTGAAGATCTGTGTATAATACATAATTTGAGTCTTGATGTGTGGCTCTATGTAATACAGTATGTATTTTATGATTTGTCTTGGGATGCAAAGTGTTAAAAAATACAAAGCATAAGGATTTGCTGTGATAAGCATACAGATTAGCTGTCCACAGCTGTGATTCATTACTTTAACCGTAGAAATTAAAAGTGGCTGAGGGGAGGGTACTGCAAATGCAAACCACGCTTCTGTGCTGTAAAATTGAAAGGAATGAAAGAACGGAACATAATCCATGGCCTTCTACACCCACAAAAACGTGTAGGGACAGCGCCTTACATGCCACAGTTCAGCAATTCTAAACTAGCAGCATACTAGATCTTCTACTTTCATAGTAACTGCAAAGATAGTGGTAAGGGTTTTATGTATGTTTTAGGAAAAATTAGGGCAGGAGCTTAAAACCTCTTATCTAGTGAGAGTCACTTTATCAGCTATGAAATATTTGCACTGCAGATCAAGATCTTGGAGACAATAGCCGGAGCCTTGTCGGCAGAGGAAGCTCACCCCGAGGAAGTCTCTCACCACGGTAAGCATTATTTACACTGCCGAGTACAGGCAAAGGAAACAGTTGAGATTGGAACCTTCTTTATCTCCTATCAGCAGAGTGTACATTTGTGAGGCTATAAAAGCATTCTGAAGATAAGAAGCATGTCTGGACAGTCAAGAAAAATGATTATAAATTAATTTGAATATTAACTTAAACAGATTTCTAAGCTTTTTAAAAGACATAACTCTTGATACATTTCCAATCAATTTGAACTCTCCTGTTTTTATCATTTATATATTTAACTGTTGATACTGTTACTGCATTAATTTGGGTAATTCTTTTTGTTCATAAAATAGTCTTAAAATCTCTTAAAGCGACAGACTTGAGACTTTCAACTTTGGGCTCCAGTTTTTGGTCTGTTGTGGGGAATGCACTTAACCCTTTAGTTTCCAGTTCCTGATTCAGTGAATGAAGTTTTTGTGGCTCATCTCTAAAATCCCTCTAATTCTTAAAATTGGATCAAAGTATAGCATATGTATTACATTGTTCTGTGAAATTATCTTAGATATTATATGAAAGAATTAAGGTACCACTTATTAAGATATAATATATGTGAAGTTATTCCTTTTAGCAGGAAACTCTTAACCAGAGTTGTACTGAAGGGTTGGTTAAATTTCTCTGAGCACAATCTAAGTGTCCCATTCTCAGTGAGGAGAATGAGAGAAGGAAATACTGTGTCAGTTATACAAGACAGTGGAACTTTAGGCTATGGCTATCTTTCAACTTGTACACCTTCTTCTAGTTTTCTCTCTGTTCTCCAATTTTGTAATCTCTACCTCAAGCATGCTGTTAGACTGGGTGAGAATGGAGAGCAAAAGGAAGAAAAAGCCCATTCTAAAGTCTTTTTCAAATGTGAGAAATTTAAATTTTTCAGCTGTGAGAATTTAAAAATTCTGTTAAAAATTAAAAATTGTATGTGATGACTACCGTGAATATCAGTATTGCTGTGCTGCTGATACAGTTGGAGGAGGTCTGTTAAGGAACATCTTTATCATGAAAGAGATTAGTCCAGTAGCCTCTAATTTTGCTATTTTATGGTGATACATCTAGTAGTGCCTTTGACATATGAGCTAAAAGTGGTATTGTTTTTCCTAATTGAACTCTGCAGAAAATTAAATATTCCTTCATTCGAGACAAGGAAGCTGAAGCAAACAATGATAATAACATTTGACTAATCTGTAAATTTATACTTCTGTACTGTTTTATTCTTTTCCAAGAAGGAAGTTAATGGATTTTTGCTCTAATGTTTAGTGGAGGAAGCATTTCTGTGTTTCCCCTTTAAACTTAAAGTATCATACAGGCCACCCAGAAATTACTTAAGATCGCTTTGTGCTATTTTGCTTGGTGTGTTTCTTTGTTTTTCATTTGCTAAATGGAATTTAACACAATAAATGTTACAAAATTATTTTTAGCATATATTTTCAACTTTTTATTACCCTCTAAAGATCAACCTGGAAGGTAATAACATAAATGATCCTGGCATAATAAACTATTTGGAGAGGGATGGCCAACTGTACATAGCATAGGATGTTTACATATGGAATTAAAAAAGCCTCATTTGTTTAACTTCTTATTTAAAGAGTTTTTTGTAGCTAAACATATTAAGGTAGTGGCAGAACAATAATGGGTTGTTAGAAGACCTGAGTTGTAGCCTCAGCTCTGTCGTTTACCAGTGGTGTGTCTTTGGACAAGTCACTAAAGCCCCATCTTATTTCCTCAGATGGAAATAGAGCCAGGTTTTGATTTCTCACTAGGTCGTTGTGAAGATCATATATAAGCTAATTATGTGGAAACACTTTGAAAACTCTAGAGTCCTTTACTAATGTGTTCTGTTAATACGAATATTGTGAACCAGAAATGGCTACATTTACTAGGTTAAAACAAGTAGGTGAGAGAACATTACATATTCATCTTAATATAAGTAATATTTGTTTTGGGGAGAGTTGCTTAAATCATCACCATTCGAAGTACAGATCTAAGACATTTTAGAAATATTTGTATAAAAGGCTCAAATAAATAATTTGGTCTTGATAATGTGTTTTAATAATGAAAATACTTACAAATAAGTATTTTTGAATTTATAATAGAAAGCTCCTTTAAAATTATTAAAAATTTCTTTTTACTCATTTGATTGAGATTTTATTATAAATTAAAATGCTTTCTAAATTATTACAGTTGTACAGTGTTATTCTGATATTTTGCATAGTAAAGCAGAATGGTAGAACTCTTATATCTCTTTTGGCTAGTTATTTAAAAGTCTTCCTAATCTTATCTTTCCTTTTTGTCTTATACATCTATATTGGGTTCTTATACCACCTATTTCAGAGATTATTGGTATTATGTTTATATTTTCTAGTGGCTTTTAATTAATCAAAATGGCCAGCTATCCCCTTGATTTTACAATTCAAGGAGGAACAGTGATAATTACTTAACTTTTAAGGTAGATTATAGCTTTTTATAGTTCTGGCGTAGGCAGCCTGGTGTTAGAAAACTTGTGCAGGAAAGGGGTCAGCATGAGGTGAGAAATATGAATGCTCACTCCTTCAGAGGGTTCTCCTCCTGTTTAACCTGAGAATTAATGTTTTCAACAGATCTCCTGTAAGCAGCTTACAGATTCGCTATGATCAACCAGGCAACAACAGTTTGGAAAATCTGCCTCCAGTAGCAGCCAGCATAGAACAGCTTTTGGAAAGGCAGTGGAGTGAAGGACAACAATTTTTATTAGAACAGGGTACTCCTAGTGACAGTAAGTATACTTTTCTTGTCTTTAAAAAAAGATGACTAGATGGATGGGTGGATGAATAGACAGGTGGACAGATACAGAAGTTACATTTCAAGACTAGCAATGAAATTATGATATGCTGTATATGATATGGTTAGAAATGCAGTGTAGTGGCTTACTAGAACGGATTCTACAGTTTTACTGCTTGGACTTGAATCTTATCTTTATCTGTTATTAAAAATGTGATCATGGGCGAGTTTCTTAAATGTCAGTGTGCTTTAGTCTCCCGTTCGCAGAGTGGGAATAGTAATGTGCCTGTATCATAGTGTTATTTTGAGGGTTAAATGATATCAAAAAAAATGTAAGAAACATTGCCTGGTTCATAGAAAGCACTTATCTGTTCACTGGTTATTGTTATCATTTATAATTATTATAATATTGGCACTTTGTTTCTCATTGTACGTTGTTTTTATCAGTTTTTAACTTGTACTAAAATACAAGAGTTATATTTTTCTCATAGCTTAATTGTTTGAAGAAAATCTGCTCACCTCTGGAGAGAATTTATTATAAAAAATGCATGTAGTCAAGTATGACTAAGTATTTCTTGATTTTACAATTTGGACAAGAAAATAATACCAAGTTATATATATGTAATTTTTACATATTGCATATCATTTAGTTATTAAAACACATAATATGTATTACATATACATATTTAGTATCTTTATACTTTTTAAGTATTGGTGCAGGAGCCATGGGTGAAAAATGTCAAAAAGTAAAGTTACACTGCAGGTGGTAGTCAACTGGAAAAGTGGCCTACTGTTAAGGATATATATTTTTGTGGGAAAAAAATAGGTGGTTTTTATCATTTTGGGATATAAACTTTTGCTGCTTTCTTTTATGAAGACAAAGCATTTTGCCTATTAATGGTCATTTTTCATTGACAAGTCCCATAAATTGGTATTTTTATGAATGGTACCCTGACAAAAAAAAAATGCCAGGAAAAATGAGAGGAAGTTCATGCTGGGATAACCCTTAAACATGAGAGCTGGAGGACAGGTTTTGCTTAGTCCTGTTGCACGTCATTCTGGTGCGCTAAGGGTTTCTTTGTGAGGTCTTGAAGAGGAGGGATAAAAGTAAATCCTTGGGAAATGACCATATGTGTCTGTACCAGTAGAGTTGTGTTTTTTGAAGGCCCTGAGGGCATTTTAAACAAATACAGCTTTTTAATACATAAAAATTTTAAAGTGTCTGTCAGTGTGGCATAACAGTAGCACTCTGTGTTGTCAGTCGGAGTTGTGGAAGGAATTGAAACTGTATTTCAGGTGATGAGGCAGGACAGAAACGGAACCTGTTTACAGATAGATGACGGGGCCTTCTTCGGGATCAGCGCTGTGGTGCGCACGCACTGCCCCCTGCTGGTGGCTGTGTGCCTCAGCATGCCTAGCTCCTGGGCTTGGAGGGTTCTCTCCCTGTCTGGTGGAACGCTTAGATTTCACCAAGCATCAAACCAAAACTTGTGTGCTCTTTATTGTGTTGAAGGATATTGATGTGAATCTGTCTAATTTTAAATATGGTTTTAATGTAAAATCATGGCACGCACTTTTAATTAGGCTTTTATGTTGATGAAAATAAAATGGGGTTTTTTTGGTCATTTTTCATTGAGAATGGAAATTAACCTGAACAAGGTGAGTGGTTTTCTGGGTATGTTTATAAATGTATAAATATATTATGGTATTTTTGTACTTACATATAAAATTAGGAGTAAAAGCTAGTTATTTAGAAATGCTTGATAGAATTTCTGCTTTTCTGTTTTAACATTTCTAGTTATCAACATTTAAGTCTTTAAAATACTTAGCCCTGTGTGTGAATTTGTCTTTGTAAAAAGCCATCTAAATCTTTGCTAGTTTTAGGAATGCTGAAGTCATTACACCAACTTCAAGTTGAAAATCGAAGATTAGAAGAACAGATTAAAAACTTGACTGCCAAAAAGGAACGCCTTCAGTTACTGAATGCACAGCTCTCAGTGCCTTTTCCAACAATAACAACAAATCCTAGTCCATCCCATCAGATGCATGCGTTCTCAGCACAGAATGGTAAGTACGGAAATATTTATTGCATATGTAGTGGTAGGCTAGACTTTCATTCTCTTTTAAATAGTAACTACGTAATAACTGGTCACCACTTACATGAAGATGTAGAAAAGGGATGATAAGTTATGTTCGAAGAGCACAAAGAATCCTGTTGAATGATGAACTTAAATTTGTTCTAACTTTAGGACATAATTTAATGATAAAATTTATTTAAATCCATAATGATGGCTTTATTGATTTAAAGCCATGGTATTCAGTAAAGAGAGAGCTTTATGTTTAAACTGATCTTAGGAACACCAAGGCTTAATATTTAAGTGTTTTTAATGTAAGCTTCAGGATAAGCTTTTCTGTAAGCCTTTAATCTTATACATAATGTAATTTAATAGGGTAAATAGATTTATTTTTGTCTTTTATTATTCTAGCTCCTGCTACTGATTCCTTGAACAGCAGTAAGAGCCCTCATCTAGGAAACAGCTTTTTACCTGATAATTCTCTTCCTGTATTAAATCAGGTAATTTCGATGTGGTTAATTTCATTTGTGTGTTTTACTCATGAACAATAGTATATCACATGAAATGGTTTAAAATTATTTTAAACAGTTTTACTGTGTTTCTTAAAATTTAAGTTTCTATTCTTTCTTCCGTTAGGACTTAACCTCTAGTGGACAAAGCACCAGCAGCTCATCAGCTCTTTCTACTCCACCTCCTGCCGGGCAGAGTCCAGCTCAGCAGGGCTCAGGCGTTAGTGGAGTTCAGCAGGTCAATGGTGTGACTGTGGGGGCGCTGGCTGGTGGAATGCAGACTGTAACATCCACCATTCCTGCCGTGCCTGGAGTGGGTGGAATAATTGGAGCTTTGCCAGGTAACCAACTGGCAATTAATGGCATTGTAGGAGCTTTAAATGGGGTTATTCAGACCCCTGTCACAATATCCCAGAACCCTGCCCCCCTCACCCACACAACTGTACCACCTAATGCAACTCATCCAATGCCAGCTACACTGACTAACAGGTAAGAAATTTACTTAAATGTATTTCAGGTTTTTCACGGCAACGTAGTGCCACATTGACCATGCTTTAGATTGGGACTTTAATACTCCTTGTAGATAGATATGTGCTAAGAAATTAAAATTAGAATCAAACTTTTAAACTAAATATATTATATTGAGAGCCATTTATTTTTGAAGCTTAAGTAATTCAGATTAAAACAGTTAAAACACTTTTAGTAACAAAGCATTACATATATATTCTGTGATGAAAATTTCAGTCTTAATCTGCGATGTCTATTTTAAATGCTAATTTTTCTTATTCTCTTGTATATTGCTTTCATGTATCATAAAATTCTAAAGAAAAGTAATATTGTAATGAAGATCACGTGAATATTAGTTTCTTAAAATTCAGCTATGTAATTTTGTTGCTTTATAATCAAAGGTTTTGATAGAGGGTGAAAGTCAAATATTTATCTTGAATTTCCAGGTAGTAAGATTCACTGTTTCATTGTATTTGAATTTCATTTGAATGTTTATCCAAAATAAGGAAACTAAAGCCATGTTGTTATTGAACATACTTTGAAGAATAAATTATTTTAAATGGACTTGCAGTGGGTACTAGTAAACTGTTTTTTTGGCTCTCTCTTCTTTGGTGCTTAATTTTACTGAGCATTTACTGACCAAAAAGACGAGGTCAAACCACTTAGTAGAATGTTTGGATTCTTTCTTGTTTTATATATGTGTTACTTATAGTAGATTACATTAGCTTTAAGTAATTACTAAGTTATTACATGTGCATGTTATAAACACATGTAAATTTCTAGTCCCTAACATAACTAAGTGCCCACTTGGTTTACAATAAAAAGGAAAATATTTCTCAACAATGTAAATTCTTGTTATTTGTATACCACGCATGTGTGTGCACACACACAAATAAATTTGTGCATCATTATTTTCAAAAAGTGTTGTGATTAAAAACTTGACTTGTTAACTTATTAAACATCAAATCAAAGAGTGGTCTTTCATTTTACATTTAAGAAAACATTAAAGGTATATAGTAGAAAGTAAGAATTTAAATCTTCTTTCAGTGCCTCAGGACTAGGATTACTTTCTGACCAGCAAAGACAAATATTTCTTCATCAACAGCAATTTCAGCAGTTGTTAAATTCTCAACAGCTCACACCAGTAAGTGCTTCCTTTTGATAATATTTTATTTTTACTAGGAGAAAGTAATCTCAGTTATAATAGATATTTAGTATGCCTACTGATTGCCTACTTTTTGAAATAACATTATAGGATGCATAGTGCAAAAATACTATGCCTTGGCATTTGGGAAGTCTCATACCCTCAGTGACATTATATTGATCCATTTATAAACATTAGAACTTTGTACCGTGGTACTCTTGATGACGGTAGAGTGGCAAACAAGCCTTTCTGTTTTCATAGAACTTCATTCTGATAGGGGAAATGGATAATATATAAATACATACTTTTTGGTAGTGATAAGTGTTGAGAAGAACAATAAAGCAAGATCAAGGGGCTAAGAGAACAGTAAGATGAGGGCCATTTTAGGTAGGATGGCTAGCTTCTTTGAGTAGGTGACTTGAGCAGGCACTTGAATAAAAGTTAAAGAAGCATGATTTTTTGACATGGGGATAGAAGAGAAAGCACATTTCAAGTAGAAAGAACAGCAGTTATAAAAGACTTCGGCTGGACATGTGTGTATGTTTTGAAGGCTAGAAAGAAGGCCATCATGGCTGCGGAGTGAAAGGCTAGAGCAGAGGAGAGAAAGTCAGACGGGTGGGCTTGGCCTAGATCATGGACTGTCTTGTTTGGCTGTCTGTGGCAAGACATTTAGATTTATCTTAAGTGCTATGGAAAGCTGTTGGTAATTTTTTTTTAACCTTTCTGTTTTAGAAATTTTCAAGTGTACCAAAAGTAGAAAGTATAATATACTAATCACGTAGCTTTAATAATTATCCCAATTCTTAAAAAACTTGTTTTATGTAGCATCACTTTTTCTTTCAGGATTATTTTAAAGAATTACTTGGAGGGCTTTGAACAGAATAGTGATATGATAATAAATCACATTTTAAAAAAGTTTAGCTGCTGCATTATGGAGAGTAGTAGGCTGTGTGTGTTGTGGGGGGGAGGGTGGGGGGGAGGGTGATGGTGGAAACAGTAGAAACAGAGAGACTCTTGGACTAGTCCAGGTAAGGGATGTCGGTGTCTCAAAATAGCATGATAAATGTGGTGAAAAATTGAAATCATGCATTTCAAAACTAGACTTGTTTGTCAGAATTCAAGACAAAGAAGAGTCCTAAGCAATTGGATGTTGACCTTTACTGATATTTGGATGACTAGGAGGAACAGGTTTTGGAGAGAAAACAGGAGTTTTCTGTGGTCATCCTGAGTTTGAGGTGTCTATTTAGATGGTCAAGTGAGGTGTTCACTAGGCAGTTAGGAGTCCGGAGCCCAAGGAAAGACTGCGGTTGGGTATATAAATTTGAGGTCAATGCTGCATATGCGATGTTTAGATTCACAGGATTTGATAAGATCAGTAGGGAATAAGGACCAGTCGGTGTCTGAGGGCGGAGCCCTGGACATCCTGAAAAAGGAGAATAATCCAGTAAAGGAGAGCAGAAAAAAGTGGCCATGAGTTAGGCGAACAGAGTGAGTGAGGGTCCATGTAAAGAAAATGTTTTAAGAAGCAAGGGGATCCACTGTATAAAATGCTTCTGGCGGGTCACATAAGGGTGGACTATTGGATTAGGCTGTCTAGAGGTTTTCCACAAATGTGGTTTTGGTGAGAAGTAAAAACTTCACTGCGTGGTTCAAAAGAAAATGGGAGGAGAGAAAGCGAAGGTGGAGTAGAGGCAACTAAAGACGTTTTACTATAAAAAGCAGAGAAATGGGCACCTGATGGAAGAAAGACATAGTCTAAGGGGGCAGTTTCTATTCATTTAGAATTGTGATGGCACATACGTATGTTGATGGGTCGGCTTCTGCTGCGGGAGAGAGGAAGGTGCTCCTGGAGCAGCACAGTTCCTAAGAAAGGAGAGGAGCTGTGAGCAGACTCCACTCGTCACGGGCAGGCAGAGCAGCAGCCAGTGGGTTTTGTGGGAGGAGGTTGAGGAAACCCACTGTTTCAGGTTGCATTGGTGAAAGCATGGCATAGATACTTTGGATGAGGGGAGAAAATTAACTAAGACAGGTGTGGCAGTGTGTCGTCCCAAGTCGATATGGTCAGGTGACTTCTCCAGCCCCATTTTTCTAGCACACTTCACTGAGTCAGACTGCCTGGAGAAGATGCTGTTTAACTCAGTTTCAGCCTTTGTCTAAAATTTCTTTCTAACATATTTCTGTCTACTTTCTTGCTTTATAAAAATATTGAAAATATTTGTTTTGATTCTAAAGTATCATTTTAACTGTCACTGCGTTTACAGTGGTCTAAAGGTAAATTGTATAAATTCTTCAATACTTATTCTAAAGTGCTATCTTATTTTCTTATCTCTTGCCTCATCTTAATATGAAGTACTAAAATCCAGTTTTGGGGGGTTCTTCCTGTCAATCAAGATTTTACTCTAATAATAGCACATATAGATGTCCCAGTTCTAGAACCTGATGGATTGAGAGATTTTTAGCACAAATTGTTGCTCAGAGACCAAAGGACTAAAGAGGTAGATAAAGTTAATTTATCTACAAGCATTGAACTTTATGTAGGCAAGATTATTATAAGACATTCTTACTTCTCACATCTTCAGAAAAACGCTTGTTTGACCTTACTCCCCCCACCAACTGCTGTCCTGTTTCTCTGGTCACTGTCCCCTCCCAGATGGCCTTCACATTGTGTGGAGTCCCATGGGCAATTCTTGCTCTTTACGTCACTTAACCTGGCAGCAGCATCTGACAGAGTCGATCACACCCTCCTTGAAACACATTCTTCCCTTAGTTTCCAGGATACCGCATTGTCTTGGTTTTCTTTCTACCTAAGCGGCCATTCCTGTATGGCCTCCTTTCCTGGGTCCTCCTCCTCTCCTCAGCCTCTTATCTTTAAAGTGCTCTAGAATTCAGTAATGTCCGTCCGATGGCTTTAAACACCACCCACGTGTAGATACCTGCATCTCCAGCCCGGGTCTCCCTCCAACCCCTTACTTGATACCTCCACTTGGATGTATTAATAGGCATTTCAAGTGTAACGTGTCCCAAACTCAACTGATCGTCTTCCACCACATACCTGCTCTACACATGGCTTTCCCTTCCTCAGCTGATGGCAGCTCCCAGTTGCTCCAGCCCAAATCCTTCATTCTTCTTTCTCTGACGCCTCACACCGAATCCTTCGAGAAACCCTAAATCAGGTTATGTCACTCTACCCATACCTTCCATTGGCTTCTCATTTAACTCTAGAGTAAAAGCCTCGCCATCGTGAGGCCTACAGTCCTGCCTCCTCCGTGCTCGTTCCACTCCAGCCCGATCTCCTTGCTGTCTCCCTTGATCATACTGGATAGGCTTCATTGTAGCCCCTTAGCACTGGCCGCTCCATCTGCCTGGTAATTCCACCCCACCCCCTCACATCCACGTGGAGAATTCCCTGACCAGTTTGCGCAGATGACCCCCACCCTGCTGTACTCTCTCACACTCCTTTTTCCCCTGGCCTTAGCAGTAATCATACGTTTTATTTGTTTCTCCCTCTTCCCCCCAGGGTAGGCTGTATAAGGGCAGGGT
This sequence comes from Rousettus aegyptiacus, assembly GCF_014176215.1. Classification (NCBI taxonomy): domain Eukaryota; kingdom Metazoa; phylum Chordata; class Mammalia; order Chiroptera; family Pteropodidae; genus Rousettus; species Rousettus aegyptiacus. The sequence continues at coordinate 86,294,667 of NW_023416285.1, read as the reverse complement.
TTTTTTCCCCACTGATGTATCTCAAGCACAAAATATATGTCTCAGAACAGTGCCTGGCACATAGTGATTACTTCGGAAATGAAATATATGCTTGCCATAAACAGTAGTCTCATAACTACCTCAAGAAAACACTCTTTCTGTTGGTGTGAATGAGAACTTTTAATGTTAAGATCCGAGAATTATGGGAGGGATTTGACCCACATAGTGCATTCTGAAGTCAAATACAGATAACTTGTGACTTCTTTAAGTTACTGTTCTCAATTGTCATGGATAACTTAACTTGAATAGCGGTCTCTTGTATTTATCCTTTTTGAAATAAGCAGTGCACTGATGGTGTTGACATTCATGGTAGGTGGTTATTATCTAGTACAGCATATCTTTCTAGGTGAGATGCTCATGGTCTTTCTTAGTGGTGTGAATCTCATGTTAAAGAAGAAAATAGAAAAGGCAGGCTTTACTGACTGCTGAATTCTGTGACAGGAAACTCATCTTCTTTCACATGTTTTTACCTAAGGAGCAACATCAGGCCCTTTTGTATCAGTTAATGCAACAGCATCACCACCAGCAGCACCACCAACCTGAGCTACAGCAGCTACAGATTTCGGGACCAGCGCAAATACCGATAAACAACCTCCTTGCAGGTACTCAGGCACCACCACTTCACCCAGCTACCACCAACCCATTTCTCACCATCCATGGCGATAATGCGAGTCAGAAAGTAACAGTAAGTGTTTGCTTTATTATATCTAGTGAAATAATAAAATAATTTTATTGATTAATGAGAGATGATCCTCTCTACTCTCTCTTTTTTAAAATATATTATTCCCCCGATAATTTCTTAAAACCAGTTGTTTCAGCAGCTGGATATTGTAAACCTGAAGGATTTAAGCAAATTTATGTAATTCATTAAGAATATCAGTTCGAATTTGCACATAAGGTTTGAAGGCTGTTTTATAATTCAGCAATTTTCAAAATGTTTTATTTAAAGCAAGTGGTATAAGACAGTCCACTCAAAGACAATACTTGGTGCTTTTTGAGAATCTTTGTTTAACATGTCTAATTATAGAACCGGTCTGGATATTTTAGGAATATTTTTATTATTATTTATTTTGCTCTGAAATGCTTCCTAACACTGAATCATATTTATAATAAAAGTAACATGGAAATTTTAGGGTAATCCAATTATTCAATTATTTTGCCAGATTACATTTAAAAAGAAAGTAAATTGTAGTTACATTTGTAATGGAATTTAAGTTTTTATTATTTTTATGTGCGTGATGGCATCTTACCCTTTCAGTGTCTAAGTTAAGATTAAAATGGATGCAGGAACAGTATGCTCTGCACACAGTAGCACACGTTTTAAGGCTGTTTCTTTCTATCAATTCTCCCCTTCGATTAGGTCTACTTTACTGGAGTGTAAATGTTACCCCTAAATTCCAGTTCAGGGCAGGACCCTGTTAGAGGAAGGATATTGGGATATAGAATGGAGACTGGACATCAGGAAAAGGAAGAAGGGAAAGAATGAGGTGGGAGACTTGGCAAATAAAAGTGTTAAAAGTCACAATGTTTGCTATTTCCCATAACTTTGAAAGCTTGCTGTTTACTGTGCTTTTAGTCTTCAGAAACTTTAGTTTGTATTTAGTAACAAGAATTGGTTTAAAGTATAGATTATTGGTTTTCATTAACTCTTCATTGCTTTTTGTTTGCCCATTGTTTCTGACTCCTGATTGTGAATGCGTACTGTCATTGTCACAAACCTAGTTACTTCTCCAGTATGTTGCTTACCTGGGAAATTTTAGTGATTCTGTATTGTAGCAATTTTTGTGCCATTTTTTTTTTCTCTTAAGTTTTTTCTTGTGTTAAAAAGTGAGTTAATTACAAGCTGACTTTTTCATACAATATGACATGTATTTTTTAATTGATTAGCACAATAGTAATTAATATAAAATAAACAGAATATTAATTACCTAATGGGGAAAAGACTGGAAAATAGTATTTATGAGTACCGTGTTATATGCCAGGTGTCTTTGTCGGATACAATAGTAAGTGTGATTTTAATCTTTAAAACAGTAACAGGCCGTAACCCCATTCTTTTATAGATTAGTAAAACGAGACTCAAGTTAAAGGATAAATAGCCCATGTTGGATCAGAACTCATGACTTTATTCATAACAAATTAATTTTCCACAATACCTTGTTACTACTGTGGAAAAGTCGATTTCAAGGAGGATTTTTGCTTCATTCTTTGCGAGTTCTGTCCCTCACATGGGCACTTCTGTCTTTGTTTACTGCTGAATTTCTTGTTTATAAAGCAACTGATAATGTTTACCACTAAATTCATGACTTTATATTATGCTGAAAAGTAGCCATGTCGACTTATAGAAAAAAAGGAATTTTATGTTATAATTTCAGTTAGGAGGATATTACCTCAAGTGTGGGCCAAAAATGGATTTAACTGATGCATCTGATTTTGTTTTAACTGCAGAGACTTAGTGATAAAACTGGGCCTGTCGCTCAAGAGAAAAGTTGACACTTGAAAAACGTGTAGCAATTGCCTGTCCTGCTGTGCTAGCACTTCCTCTGGCTGCCTCGCAGTCCTCTCACTACACCTCGAAGAAACGCAACAGGAACCCAACTGCACAACAGAGGGTTCACGGCCACAAGGACGTTCTTGTCAGGCCGTGCTTGATTTTCTTGTTGCTTTGTTGCACTGAAATGGAATTCCCATACCCCCCACCCCTCCCCAGATTTGTTGAACTTTGAAAGAAAATTTAATAACTAACTTTTGTCAATGAAATAATTTACTTGCCATGAGTTTATCAACTTAAGAGAAAGTTAATATAGTTGGTACGCAACTAATTTTATTATAAATTGGAGAGTTGAATAGCAAAGCTAAAGACCTGTTCCATTTATAAACTATTTGATTTTATTGTACAAATTGGAATATGAAAATATGATATTTTGTTTGGGTTACAGTGTGCTTGCACTGTGAGTCAAAACTTAAATTTCAAGGAACTGTCCAGTTTCTTCTTCTGGAGTTTTATTGGTTAAATATTGCAAATAAATAGATCAACTGAGACTTGGCGATCTTAGTTATAAAAAGTTCCTTTCTAATTGGATTTGGCCAGTTTTGGTAATCAAGTTAGAATGGTAATGTCTGCTTCTGCTAAAGGTAATGACCTTTCTCTTTTCTTTTTCTTTTTTTTTTTTTCCTAAGTGTTAAAACCTACTCATCTTTTAAAGAAACCTTGAATTGCGTTCTAAGGCTGCTGGGGGAACCAGATCAATTCAAAGTGAAAGACTTCTTTCAGAAAGAGGGGCCACTCTGGAAACTGCTGGTGGGGTTCGGCCTGAATCAAGTGCCTGTTAGTGCCTCCATGGTGTCACAATGGCTCGAGACAGCTGAGCTTGCACTGTAGTCAGTCCTTGCATGTAGTAGAAATAGTGTTGCACCAGCAGCCTTCCCCATGGTTCTGCCTTTATTAAAAACTTTCTATGCCACCGTAGATAGCTCAGGCAAAACTATTACCTGGGTATTTATCCACTAATGAGTCACAAGAAAAACAAGTGGATTTGGTATGAATTTTTGTTTTTTAATTTAAATAACTTCCCATTGCTGACAGCGATTTCTAACAGAACAGAACAACCCACCACTACAGTTCCTAAAACAGGCGAAATCTGTATTACAGCCTTTCTACTTTGGATAGCCACACTCCTAGTGTGACAGTGCATACACCAAACAATTGGGGACATAATCATTAAACTGTTCTTAAATGTGTGAATTATTAGTGGAAAAGACCCAGCTGTAACTAGACCTCCACTGTGTACTTAGCTGGAAGAACATGTTAATTCTGCAATATGTCTCTTGGTTAAACATTGCACAGTTCTTACCTCATTTCTGTAAATAAGGTTTTGTGAATCTGTTTTGTATTGTGAAAAATTCATAAGATAACATTGATATTTTGATTTGTAATATTTCTAATTGGTAGATTTAAAAGTAAAATTAATTTATTTTTATATGTTCAGGGGAATTTTAAAGAAAGTCAAATCTTTTGTAGATAATTTAAAAAAATCGGTGTGGTTTATTTTACTTATTTAACCCACTGGTTGTTATTCTGTAACAATTTGTATAAATGGTAAATTTTGAACGTGTTGTTATTTTACCTAGATGTAAAAATCTACATGTATTAAAGAAAATGTACAAAGTTTTTGTTAATAAAATTTAATAATGTTTATAACTCTGTACTATTTTTTGCCAGTTTTATTAAGTTATAATTGACATAGCACTGTATAAGCTTAAGGTGTTACAGCATAATAATTTGATTTACGTATATCGTGAGATGATTACCACAATAAGTTATCGTTATCTCATAATAGATACAAAAAAGAGAACAAAAAAGTTTTTTCCTTGTGATGAGAAAGAACTTTTTTCCCCTTTTTAAAAAATTTTATTTATTTAAATTAGTTTCAAGTATATAGTACATTGGGTAGACATCTATATAGTTCATACAATGATCCCCCGGTGAGAAGAAGTCTTAGGATTTACACTCTAAACAACTTTCAAATGCACCATAGAGCAGCGTTAAACTGTAGTCACCGTGTCGTACATCACATCCCCAGGGCTCGCTTCTAACTAGAAGTTCGTGCCATCTGACCAGGGGCCTCTCTTCCCATCCCCTGCCTCTGGTACCCATAAATCTGACCTCTTTTTCCATGAGTTAGGTTTCTTTCTTTTTAAAAAAAAAAAAACAAAAAACCATATATATATATACACACACACATATATATAATATATATACACACACACACATATATACACACATGTGTGTATATATATATATTCCACATATGAGGTCATATAGTATTTGTCTTTCTCTGTCACTCGGCGTAATGCCCTCAGGTTCCATCCATATTGTCACAAACACAGGGTTTCTTTTTATAGCTGGATAATAGTCCATTATATAGATAAACCGCATCTTCTTTATCCAGTCGTCTGTTTATTGAAAGACACTTATGTAGGTTGTTTCCCTGCCTTGACGACTGTAAATAATGCTGCAGTGAACATGGGTGCATATGTATTTTCCAGTTAGTGTTTTTCTTTTCTTCAGATAAATATCCAGAAGCGGGATTGCTGGATCTAAGGTAGTTTTATTTTTAATTTGTCGAGCCTCATACCATTTTCCATAGCGGCTGTACCAATTTACATTCCCACCAGCAGTGTGCGAGGGCTCCCTTTTCTCCACATCCTCACCAACACTTGTCATTTCTTATCTTTTTGATAATAGCCATTCTAACAGGCATGAGGTTGTATCTCATTGTGGTTTTGGTTGCATTTCCCTGATGATAAATGATGTTGAGCATCTTTTCATGTAGTGTTGGACATCTGTATGTCTTCTTTGGAAAAAATGTTTGTTTACATCAGCCCATTTTTTAATCTGATTTTTTTTTTTTTTTTTTAACTATTGAGTTAGAAGAATTCTTTGTGTACTTTGGATATTAGCCCCATATCAGATGTACGGTTTGCAATTAATTTCTCCCATAGGTTTCCTTTTCATTCGTTAATGATTTTCCTCCCTTTGCAGAAGCTTTTTAATTTGAGGTAGTTGCACTTACTATTTTTGCTTTTGGTGTCAGATTAAAGAATGTTCACGAAGACCTACGTCAAGGAGTTTACTGCCTATGTTTTTTTCTTCTGGGAGTTCAGGTCCTATGTTCAAGTCCTTAATCCATTTCGAGTTAATTTTTATGTGTGGTATAAGATGGTGGTCCAGCACGAAGCTCTTCAAATTTCCCAGCACCATTTATTGAGGAAATTGTTTTTGCCTCCTTTGTCATAAATTAATTGACCATATATGTGTCTGTTAATTTTGGTGCCCTCTAATCAGTTCCATTGATCTGTGTGTCCGTCTGTATGCCAAATACCGTATTGTTTCACTTTCTATAGCTTTGTAACTTAGTTTGAAATCAGAGAGCATGATGCCTCCAGCTTTATTCTTCTCAAGATTGCTTTGGCTACTTGGGTGTTTTTATGGTCCCATACAAGTTTTGAGATCATTCTATTTCTGTAAAAAATGCCATTGGAATTTTCATAGGGATTACATTGAATCTGTAGATTATTTTGGGTAGATAGATATGGACATTTTAACAATACTAATTCTTCCAGTCCGTGAGCATGGAATATGTTTCCATTTATTTCCATCTTTTTCAATTTTATTAAAGTTTTGTAGCTTTCAATAAGCAGGTTTTTCACCTTCTTATTTAAATATATTCCTAGGCATTTTATTATTTTTGATGCATTTGTAAATGGTATTCTTAATTTCTTTCTGCTTTTGTTATATAAAAATGTGCATCTTATTATAAAGAAACAACAGATATTTGTATATTTTGTATCCTGCAAATTCACTGAATTTGTTTATCCTTACAGTTTTTTGATGGAGTGTGTGTGTGTGTGTGTGTGTGTGTGTGTGTGTGTGTGTGTGAGATCTGCAAATAGTGACAGTTGTACTGCTTCCTTTCCGGTCTGGATATCTTTTATTCTTTCTTCTTCCCTAATTGCTCTCTCTAGGACTTGCAATACTGTGTTAAGTAAAAGTACAGAGAGTGTGTACGTCCTTGTCTTGTTCCTGGTCTTAAAGGAAAAGCTTTTCGCTTTTCACCGTTGAGTATGATGTTAGCTCTGGGCCCTTCATATTATGATGCCTTTTTTATGTCGAGGTACATTCTCCCTGTATCCATTCTCTTGACAGTTTTTAGTCATCAGTGGATGCCGAATTTTGTCAAATGCTTTTTCTGCATCTATTGAGATGATCATATAATTTGAACCTTCATTTTGTTAATATGGTGTGTTGTACAGATTAATTTGCAGATGTTGAACCATCTCTGCATCCCTGGAATAAATCCCATTTGATCACTTTTAGTGTGTCCATGAATTCGATTTGTAAATATTTTGTTGAGAGTTTTTGCATCTATGTTCATCAGGGAGACCAGCGCGTAATCTTTTTCTTGTGTGTGGTTTTGAGAAGGATTGGTATTCTTTGAGTGTTTGGTAGAGTTTGCCTGTGAAGCTGTCTGGTTCTAGACTTGTATCTTGGGAGGTTTTTGATTACGGATTCAATCTCCTTGCTACTACTAGGTCTGTCCCAATTTTCTATTTCATTATGATTCAGTTTTGGTAAGTTGTATGTTTCTAGGAATGTGTCCATTTCTTCTAGGTTGTCCAATTTGTTGGCGTATAGTTGTCCATATATTCTCTTATGATCCTCTGCATTTCCGTAGTGGTAGCATCTCTCCTTTCTGATTTAATTTATTTGAGTCCTCTTCTGTGTATGTGTGAGTCTGGCTAAAGGTTCGTCAGTTTTTATCTTTTTAAAGAACCAGCTTTTAGTTCCATTGGTTTTTGCTAAATTCTTTTTAGTATCTATTTTATTTCTTTTTGCTCTAATCTTTGTCATTTTTTCTTTCTACTAACTTAGGGCTTTGTTCATTTTACAGTTCTTTAAGTTATAAATTTAGGTAGTTTGAGACTTGTTTCCTGGGGTAGGTCTCTATCACTGAACTTTCCTCTTAAAAATGCTTTTGCTACATACCATGAATCTGGTATGTTACATTTCCATTTTCATTTGTCTCCAGTTTTTTTTTATTTCCCTTGATTTCTTCTTTGACCCATTGGTTATTCAGCAGCATGTTTAATCACCTTTATTTTTCCAGTTTTCTCTGTGTAATTTCTAGTTTCATACCGCTGTGATCAGAAAAGGTGTTTGATATTATTCCAGTCCTCTTAAATTTATTAAGACTTGTTTTGTGGTCTAACATAAGATCTTTCTGGAAATACATTCCATGTGCACTTCTGAAAGGTGTGTATCTTTCCGATGGATGGAAGGCTTTGCTCCCAGCCTGTTTTTTGAGTCCTGAGGTCGGGGCGCGGGCTGCTGCCTGAGGACAGCGGCATAGGACTGCTGGCTTGGTTCCCCGGCCACATGAGGCGATGGGATGGGTTCTCTGGTCAGGCTTCCTGGACAGTTGGGTCTGGGCACTGCACTCGGTACTGGGTGGGACTCTGAGTGCGTTTCCATGCCCTCGTGAGGCAGCAAAACGAGCCACAGGGCCTGCGAGGTTCATCGTGTGGGGACTCGAACCAGGCAAGACTCTACTGAATGCCCTGGTCAGACAGGGCCACCCGTTCTGCTCTGTAGGTTGGGAACCCACAGACTGCAGGTTTGTAAGCAGGGTTGCGGGATGGCTGCACAGCCTGTGTGCCCCGGTAGGTTCCCTGTTTGGCTGGGCTGAGGGCTGGATCCAGCAGCGGCTACAAATTAGTTTCCCTGCCTGGGCAGAGCGGGGAAACTGGCAGTTAAGACCTGCAGGTCTCTCTGTGGTCTCGACTCAAGCCAACCCACGCCCCAGTTTCCCTCACTGAACCAGGGCAGTGGATTTGCTCTGCCGGCGGGACTCTGCTTGTGCTGCGAGCAGTGCAGCTTTCCGGGTGTTCCCGTGAAGCTACCTGGTCACGCGGGGCCGGGAGCTGCGCTCAGCAGGGGGTGGGGCTGTAAATCAGCCCCCAGCTCCCAGCAGCCTCCCAGGTGTTCCTGATCTGGCTCTCTGGTCCCACGGGCTCAAGCGCAACATCAGCTGTGCACTCCTGAGTTAGCGCTCTTGCCTGCAAGGCTCTTCGTTTTGTGGTCTTCACTCAAGCCAACCCGCTTCCCCAGTTCCCTGGCCAGCCAGGGCCACTGGCTTTGCTCTGTGGGCCATGGGCTCTGCTCAGGTGTTGCTGGGCTGGGCGGCTTCCAGGTGTTCCTGGTCCGGCTCTCTGGTCGGGAGGGCTCAAAAGCGACCCCAGCTGTGGGCAGAGCTCTGGAACAGCTCCCAGCCCGCGTCGGGGCGCCCGCCGCCGCCTGCCAACCTGCATCCCACAGCGTTCTCTGGTCGCTGCCACCATCTGGGCTCCGCAGATGAGCAAAGCCGTTGGCGGGGACTACTCCCTGGGCACTGCAGGTAGGAACTCGGTCTGCCGAGCCCCTCCCCGCTCCTCCGTCACAATCGGTCCCAGTGGTCCCTGTGGGGCGGGACTGGAGAAGGGGTTCCCACAAAGCGACCCACGATGCTAGGGGTAGGGGCTGGACGTCGGGATGGGCTCTCTTCCCACTGGAGGAACCGCAGGCTCAGGGGAGACCCCTCGGCGCGGGGCGCTGAGCGAGCAGCCGGCCCTCTCATCCTGTCACGTTCGTCTCGGTTTCTGAGGTGCAGGGGGTGCCTCGACCTCACCCCGTGTTCTAAAGTTGTTCTCAATGGGGTCCTGAGCAGTTGTTAGTTGTCGTTCGTGTACAGTTGTCAGTTGCAAAGAGTGGGAAGATAACCACAGCGGAGATGAAAGGAAAAATTCCAGATGAGAAAATTAATTCTCACACACTAATAAAGTCATACTCGTACTTGATAAAGATCAAATTCCTCCTGTTTATATAGTCAGCTTTAACCGGAGGCGTTGAAATGAAAGAAAAATCCAGATCTACTTAGTGGTTCCTGGGTCTTGATATGTGTCAGAATCACCTGCGTGCTTTGCCGATGCCCATACTTTATCCCAGATTTAATTGAATCAGAAGGTACATCTGTGAAATTTGCTCCTGGTGGTTAAGAACTGAATAAACAAGGAAAACTGGTTCTAGGTTTTCAAAGTTATTAAGGAAGGAATTTTAGGTTCCTGGAAAGACTTCTCTCTCTCTCTTTTTTTTACACAAATGGAAAATAACTACCTGATTCTGAAACGTCTTGTCTCTTCCAAGGCTAAAGAATGACAGGTGACTCATCATTCACTCGTTACTGGTTTTCACACTCTCCGAGTAATCTAAACAAAATAACACTTGGCGGTACAATTTTCTGTTTCTTAAAAAATGTGTAATGTATCTTGGCAGTTTATTTGCATTGATGTCTCGGTGCTTCTGTGGCTTCCTGACTTACCTGAGGCTCGGTGTAGCCATGAGATATGACCGGGCTGAGCGTCCCGGGCTGCTCTGCAGACCCCTCGTGGTTGCTGATTCCTGCTCTGAGCCGTTCGTGAGCAGCAACTGCTCCACGCCCACATCTGACATGTGGATGGGGGTGCTCGGCGTGGACAGGGGTATCCCTCAGCTGGTGCCCATCCGGACCTCTGTGCATGAGTCCCGTGGCTGTGGGATCGGTGTTGGGTGGAGAGCGAGCTCTGGGCCTGTCAAGAAAAATCAGTCCCCACGTGGTTCTCTTAAAGTCCCTGGTGAGTGGGCAGAAGACCAGAGGGTCACTGTAACTGGACTCTCCCCAAAACGGGGCGGAGAGGCCTGGGATGGTAGGCGAAGGGCACCTCGTAATGACGTGCAGTTTTGCTTTTAAAAGTAGGGAATGGACTCATTTCGAATTTTAGAACTCTCAGGGAGACAAATGCCGTTGATCTTAGTTTGTACTTCTCGAAAGTAAAACCTCTATTGACAAGGCCGTCTTTTTGTGTAAATTAAACTAGGCCTTTCAAAATGAAACTTTTGTGGACATTCGGAAACTTATATTTTTCAAACAGTGTTTGCTTGTGAAAAATTCACGCCCCCGGTGGTTCCACTGCTGTCCCCTTTCTCTCCTCGTTATTGGTGTTGAGAAACATCTTTCATGTTGACAGCTGAATGTCGACACTTCTGTGAGTACAGGAGAGAGTCCCGGGAAGTGTGTGTCTCCTCTGACTGTGACCTTGGTCGCGGCTGGGGTTCGGCAGGCCTGTCGGGATGCGTGAGACCCTCCGTGAGGCCTTGTCGCTGGCACGTCCGTCCGTGCACCTGTCTGCCTCTCGCCTCTCTGGAAACTTTGGGCCTGTCACACAGCCGCAGGCCGGTGGGGCAGATAGACGGACCGCGTTTCAAGTGTGGACTTCCACCTCGGGGAGCTTTTAACGTTGTTAGGTGCCAGCATGAACACACTTTTGAAATTATAAGAGCTATGACCACTTTTCAAAAAAAAAAAAATTTGAAAACTAGAAAGAGGAAAGAAAAACCTACCATTACTTCATCACCCTACTGGCAATTTTTATATTAAAACACGTAGAGCCGATTCTCCTATATGTCCTTTTTATGTCGTGTGTCCCTTTTCCTACACTGTTGAATCATGGTTACACATAATTTTTGTGGCCTGCTTTTGTCACTTAAATAAAAAGCGACACACATCTGGAGTATCTTAGAAATCGGATTTCGTGCCGTTTGCTGGGGCGCAGTCATCTCCTGGGCCGGACGTGCAGTGTCCCCGAGTCCTGACCCGTCGGGTCCTGCCCGACGTGTTTCCGCGCTTCAGCTTGCGATGAGAGCGTGCGCTTCGCTGAGGAAGGGTGTTTCGATGACCCGTTTCTTGGGCCCCGAGCTTGAAATCCTCCTCGTTTTTAGCCGGTCTTCCAGACAGAAGCCAGTGCCTTGGGCCCGGGCCTTCTCCCGACACCGTCACGGGTCGGTCCACGGGTGTGGGCGGGAGGGGGAGGGCAAGCGTGTGTCCCAGAGTGGCGGTCACAGCAGGGGCTCCCAGGGGTGGGGGTCTCCAGGAACTGGGGGGGTAACCAGCTCGCAGCGCTGCGCGAAGCAGGTTTCAGGGAGCGGGGCGTGGGCCTGCGGGCCCAGAGCAGCAGGTGGGTTTGCGAGAGGCCGGCCCTGGTGGCCCTCCGGAGCGCGGCGGCGTGGAGGGACGGTCACGGGGCAGGGCACGTGCAGGTTCAGAGAAAAGGCGAAGGGGCCGGGGGCCGGGAGGTGGTGTCGTGAGGGCAGAAGTGTGTTTTCTAGATCCGGGGTCCGTGAACCGCAGCCTGTGCCACCCGCTGCGAGTTGCTGCGTCCTCAGACCCTGTGAGCAGCATCACGGGGCCTGAGTCACGTTTCATGCACAGGTGTGATCGACGCTTCCGGTTTCTCCCAGGTGCAGCCAGTCGTAGGCCTTTGGTTAGTGGGTAAGGACGGTCCCACCCTCAGCCCACGCGAGCGGCCGCTCGGCTGGCTGCACCGTGGCACTGGGGGACAGTTAGGGAAGCACACGGCTCCCCCCGAGGGCTCCGGGCAGCCGCCGTTCTGTTAAACACATCATGTCCCCTGTCTCATTCAGTCTTCCCAGAGCCCTGTCCGCGATGTCTCGTTCCGCTCGATGTATAGACGAGGAGGTTGAGGCTTGGAGAGGCTAAGCGGTTCCATAGCTGACCCAATGTGAGTTGTTACAAATAGGAATACTACCTGAGGCAGTGGGGTAGGAGCGGGAGCCCCCGCCCACACCCCAGACCCGCCGCGGGATGACAGATGGAGGATGCGGTTCATTTCCGAGCAAGCCTGGCTGAGGGGCCCCTCGGCGTTGGGGCTCAACCCATGCGTCCAGCCTTAGCCGCCATCACAGTCTCCCCCCGCCCCCCGGCCCGGTCACCGTGCACTCCAGCAAAACCAAGCAGCGTGGCTCTCGGTCATTCGTGGCCTCTGAGACCTGGGTCTTTCCCGGCCTCGACCCGTCACTGGAGGCGGAGCTGGCGATGGCCGGGGCCGTGGTCGGAGCTGCCTTCGGTTCTGCGTCAGTTCCCAGGCAGGAGCCGGCACTGCCCTTCCGCCTGCCGATCCCAGGGCCGTGGGGTGCGAGCGGCTTGGTCCCCGAGCAGAGTCAGACTTCAGGGCCGGACGGTGCAAAGCGGACTGGAGAAGAAGCGAGAGAAACTGGGGGGGGGGGGGGGCGGGACCGGGCATCAAACGAGGTGGTGTGGGGGGCTGGGGGAGAGGCAGGTGCGGTCCGGACAGAGCAGGGCGTGTTTCAGCCACGTGGAGGCTTTGGGCGGGGAAAGGAGCTGACGGACTCTGGCTGGCTCTGGGCTTGGGATCTGTGTGCACTGTCTGCTTCCCAGCTCTGCGAGTGACTCCAACCCCTAGTTTCCCGGTTAGGGGACCAAGGGAGGAAGATTGCCGAGTCTGCGCTCAGTCCTAGGATGTTGGGGAAGCACCAGGTTCGACAGCAGTGGGCGCCGGTTAGGGCCTGGGGCTCAGGAACCAGGTGACCCTCGCCCGGAGGATGCGGGGGTGTTGAAGTCGCTGGGGTGGGGAAGGTGACGAAGGAGAGGCTGAAGAAAGGGCCTTGGGGACACCAAGAGTTAGGAAGCAGGTGGCAGAGGAACCACCTGCACGGGAAACCTGAGGGTGACGCAGGAGAGCTCCCGGCTTTACTGACGTCCACGTCGTCCCACAAAGAACTCGAGGCTGCAGAAAGTCGAAAGCTTGACACCACCCACCACCGGTCTCCAGGACTGAAGATCAAACCTGCAAATGCCTCTTGGATCCGTGGTTAGAAAGGCATTTGTGACGTGAAAGGGAGCGGTTTGGGTGGTGCAAGGGGCAGGGGTCAGAGGACGAGGAGGACGTGTCTGAGTTTCCTGGTGACGCGGCGTGAAGTCAGTAATGACAGAAGCCACCGCGAGCTTTGCGGCAGTCAATCCCAGCATCGTGACTGTGCTAATGCCTTTTGGAAGTTTAAAATCAAAGCAAGACATTTACTTTTTTTGCTGATCGAGTTAATTTGGTTTCTCTCAAACGCTGATTGACGCATCTGGTGTTTTTTGCTTGGCTCACTTACCCAGCAGACGGATTAATTAGGAGGTTTTCCCGCGTTTGGCACCGCTGCCGCGCCTGTCACGGCGCTCGTTCTGGTTCTCCCGGTCCCCTCCCAGAGCAAGCACGGACAGGTGTTCTCCGCAGCTGAACTGCTCACGTACGCGGGAGTCTCTGACCAAAATAAGGCGCACGATTTCCTTGCACACTCCTGGCCTCTTACCAGTGGTTCTCCTCCTCGGCTGGACACTGCAGTCGTCTGAAAATTCGAATCCTCGGGCAGGTTCTTTCCACTGTGTGATCGGGGGCCTTAGAGCTCGGCTCAGACGCGGGCGAGCCCCACGTGCAGCCAGGGGGGAGGAGGTGCTGGGCTCACAGGCCACCTGGCCTCGCCCGCCCTGGGGGCCCCGCATGCCCTCAGGCTGCTGTCCAGTCTCTTCCTGCCTCCCAACCTCTTAGGGCCTCCCCTCCTCCTGCTCTGGGGAGCTCAGCTGAAGCCTCCGGCTGAGGGAGCCTCGCAGAGGGAGATTCCTGTCCTGGGGGCCTACATAGCCGCTCTAAGAACGAGCGTGAGAGCCCCCTTCTCGGAGCTGTGAGTCAGGTGGCCTTGTCTTTCATCCCCGTGTGAAACTTTGACATTTTAATCGCAGACACAAATGCTTAGTCTTGGGTTTTATTGTGGGACAGAGTGCAGCTCTGCTGGCCTCGAGCTCGGCAGGGGCAGGACTGTGACCCCATAAAACACGGCCAGGGCCTCTCGCCCTGCGGCTCCCCCAGCTTCTCACTTAGCTTCTCGCAAGTTTCTTTACTTCTGATTTATGACCTGCGTTTGACCCCTCCATCAGCATAGTCCTTTCTCCATTACCGAAGCTCTGTTTTCGGTCTGACTTTGGGAATCCACGTCCAACGCAGGACCAGGAGAAAGATGCCAAAGGCTCAGGGGACACACGCCGGGCAGGGTCCCGCCTGTGGCCCTGCCCTCACCCACGGGAGGGTGTTGCATGTCCTCATCCTGCAGCTCTTCGCAAGCAGCAGATTTCTTTGCTGCCAGGAGGTGGGTGCAGAGCAGGTGGAGGAATGGGAGTGGACCAGTCTGCGGATGAAAGCGAGTTTGGGTTTATTGTCACTGCCTGTTGTCACGATTGCTGCCTAGCCACCCCCCCCCCCCCGCCTCCACCCCAGGCCAGAACCTTCCTCTGCTATTACAGTAACACAGACCCAGGCTAAAATTTCCACATGGAATTCTTAAATTCCAGTTTTAACATAACGGGATAGGTCTCGTGTTAGCTAGAGCTTTCTAGAGGGATTTCTTAAGCCTCTTCCAAGGGAGACGGACTGCAGTCAAGTATCTTGAGACATTTCTTTCCTGCACTAACATCTTCCTTTGCGAAACAGATTGGAACCAAGATAATTTGGGATAAACAATTTGATATTTTATCCTAAATTTTGCAAAATATTTCTTTTTGAGTAATGACAGAAAAGAAAACACGGGAGACTGTTCATTTCCCTTTATGACTTAGGATATACAAAATTCAAAAAAAAAAAAATACTCCCTCCCTGCCACTGAAATCTTGGTCGGTTTCATTTTGTAAAACGAGGGATTTTTGTTTTGTGTTTGTTTTTAACCCGTGCTAACTGAAGACGGGCTCAGTTGCGCTGGACCCGGTCAGAACCCGGGAGACGCGGGTCGGGGGCGGAGCCGCTGCGGGCTGGGCCGGTGGTCCGGCTGTTGGCAGGTGCAGGGGGAGGCGAGCGGTCAGCTTCCCTGCAGAACGGCAGGTGTAAGTGCCTTCCAGTCCCACACTGGTTTCCAAACAGGGAGGCCACAGCGAAGGCCGCGAGGCGGGAGCTGGGCCCGAGGAGCCACGTCTGGGGTCCCCTCCGGGAGCACCCAGGCCAGCCTCGGGGTGCTGGGCGGGGAGGGGGCCCGTCCCCACCCCGCCCCCTCCCCCTCAGACCTGCGACTGGGGCGGTCTCAGCCCTGCGGTCAGTTCCCCAGCTCGCTAGTGGGCACTGCCCTTGCGGACACTCGTAACTTTCCCCCGGGACTCAGACGGCGAAGGGGGCGCCCCTTTCTCCGTGGTGCATGAAGCCGCTCTTCGTGTTCCCCCCCCTGCTGACCCGGGGAGAAGAACCGGAGCGGCTGTTTTACAGCGTGTTAATTCAGCTCCCCGGTGACTAAAGTCAAGGCTGAAGGCCAAGTAGTTTACTCAGACAGGAGGCTGGGACGCCTGCCAAGACAGTGGGGTGGCTTCCAGGCGGCCACGCTGTGATCAGAGCCACAGGTGGAGCTGACATGCCGCGCTGCGGGGAGCAGGAGGCGGGGTGTCGCTACAAATGGCTCCGAGACCCACTTCTCCGTGTTCGACCCCCGCCCCGGCCGCCACCCGCCGTGCAAAGGACTTTCTTTGTGCCTCCTGTGAAGCCGTGGGACCCGAGGAGGAAGCGGGGTGCTCAGAGGGGACCTGCTTCACGCCCATGGGCCTGGCAGGACCCCCCCAAACACCTGCGAATCTGGAGCGAGGTTACACAGGGAGACCTCAGACCTGAGCGGATGCCGCTCGTTTCTCAGCCTGTTGTTTGGGAAACCGGCGTTGTCTGAGGACGATTTGGGGGCAGGGGACTTTAAAATCTAGGTGGGCGAAGTCTGCTTTTACCAAATGACAAACCCTGACTAACTCACTCAGTCCCACCGGAAGCCTCGCCTCAGCTTCCAGACGTAGCCTTCAGACTTGAGGGGACAGAGCGTAGAGATGGCCTTGAGTGGGGGTGCGGCAGGCCCTGACACCAGAGGCAGAAAGAGCCAGTTGCAGGAAATGCTGGTCAGGATGGGCCCCGGCTCGGGGGCGAACCTGTGCCTCCGTTTCCCTTGCGTGGATACTTTAGAAAGATCCGGGGGTCAGGATCAGCAAACCTCTCCACCCTTGGGACTTTCTAAGCCAAAAGCGAGCAGAAGGAATGCCGAATTTCTTAGCCACCTGTCCTCTTGGGGGATTCAGGATCCCTGGGATCCGCCGTCTTTTAGAAAATCCCTCACAGACAGGTGACCAGGCCATGTCCTCTCCAAGCTCAGTGTGGTGAGACAGGCAGACCCCGGGACTGTCCCGGGCATCTTGGGACGTATGATGATCACCCATGCATGTAGGACATCACAGTTTAGACCATTTAAATTTTAGGAAAAAATACCTAACTGCTCAGCCAGCCAACAGCTATGATACCCTACAGGTGTAGGGGGGGAGGAAGCGGTGTGTGAAAGGGGTTAGTTCTCAGCTTTCGGGGGACGGAAGGACCGGGTCTGGGTGGAGACCAGCACGAATCGAGAGAAAGCCCCACAGCAGGAGGTGTTTTTAGGGTGTGCGAAAACCAAGACCTTTACAGCGGAAATCTTATGACTGTTCAAAGCCTGAGAGGGGAATTTGACAGCACCCACCGGCTGCCATTTTCCAGGCGAGACTGATCGTCCTCTAGTGGTGCAGGTGTTCGCCAGGCAGGTGCGGGCGTCCAGGGAGAGCCGGGGGTGCAGGACCGCCCGGGAGCTCCCGGGCAGATTTCTGGGGGAACCGCATTATCGGCTGGAAACCTAAGCGGCGTTACCTGCAGGTGACCCCCACCCCCTTCTCAGTAGCAGGTGTGAGGAAGACACAGCTGGGAAGAAGGCAGCTTGGCCTGCAGGGCCCGGAGACCCCCCCAGGAGTGGCGACAGCACCTGGGGGTGGAAAGGGGGCTGCTGGGGCCAGAACCGTTCACCCGGTGTGTGTGTGTGTGGGGGGGGGCGGTTCGTGAGGGTAAATGAGAGAATGTGTGAATAGACTCTTAAAACGATGCTATAAATGGTTTAAAGACCTGGTAGCTGTAAGATTTTACCCCAGTGGAGAAAGTAAATCTAAGTTGCTATGGGACCAAGGATGCGGGAGCACCGAGACGTCGAAGCTCGGGCTCCCCGGCAGCCCCCGGCCTGGCCGTGGGCGGCTGGCGGTGGCAGATGGCTGGCACAGGCCAGTGCTGGTAGAGGATGTCCCCGGAGCCAGGCCAGTGCTTTCCCAGTCCAGCCTCTGCCCCCGGCCTCCTCACGAACCCCAAGCAGTGCAGGCGCTCTGCACGTCTCAGTCCCCCGTCCTTGCTCACCACACTCAAACCAGGATCAAGACATGGGGTTTTCGACTCTCAACTCTGCCCTTTCTCTAGCCCGTATCTGAGGACGAGACCAGGGCCAGGCAGATCCTGAAGCGAAGGCCTTTCCCCGAGGCAGCTCGGACGTTCCTGTCGCCTGACGAACAGGAAGTGAGCCTCAAACACCAGGCCCCCAGGTTGTAAGCGGCAGAGCGGGGGTCTGGACCCCTTCTTGTCAGAGAGCAGGTCCGAGGTTCCCCTGGTACCACGCAGGCCCTGCCGGGCTGAGTGAGCACCACCGCAGAGGCAGCTAGCAGACGATGTGGGGTGCTTTCCTCAGAAAATGACACACCCCAAATAGATTTCGCGTACTCCCAGACCCTCCCAGAGTCCGTGCAGCGACCGAGGAGCCCCCTGATGGGGAGGGGGGCCTTCTAGCTGGTGGGGCGAGGTGGAAAGTTACCAGTAGTCCCAATTTTTCGAGTCGAGGAATTGGGACAAAGGTAAACCCTAGTGCCTGACATCACACAGCTAAGCCTTGGAGGTGCTAATAAATGCAGTAACAAGGCAGGGCTTTGGAGGGACAGGTTTGGGGCTGGGGACCTGGAGAGAGGGGCCAGGCGAGGGTCGGTGAGCATCAGTCGGAGCCCTGCTCTGGTCCCCTGGCGACCTGGGTGGTGTGCTCCCTTTGGAGGCTCCCTTGCTTCCTTGGCCATGACCTTGCTCACACGAACCGCACGTGTGCCCTGGGAGTGGCTGTCCCCTGTCCCCTGGTCCTCCTTCAGCAACACTCAGCAGCTGGAGTCCTGTAGAAAGGGCCCTTCTGATTCCTTTTAAAGGTGCTGGCAGGCAGGGGGAGTCGTTAGCAGAAACCCAGGCCAGAGCCTGATTTTCTTAAGGAGTCTAGAAAAGGTTGGTAGGCAAACCAGAGGGTTCATCCTAATCTGTACTCACAGAGGCATCTTTGGGCCCCTCTGGGACTTTCCCCACCCTCGAAGCCCAAAACCCTGCGATGGGATTTTGGGTGTATGTGACAGAATAAGTAAAAAGGGTGACTTAACGAATGTTCACAGATGTCACAAGCTGGACAGCCAAGCTGCGTGACAGGCCCGAAGCTGGACTCGGAGACCAGAAGGACGGGCCCAGGGCCTGGCACGCAGCCAGAGAGATCCGTTTCTCTGCCGGGTGTGGCCCTCCGCGCACAGGCCGTTTTCTCCGGGACATCCTCATGTGGCTGGGGCCACAGGGACCAGCTCAGCCCCCTCAGCCCTGCGAGAAACTTCTAGGGGGAGAAGCTAGTGGCCCCGGGTCACCCCTGTGACTGCCTCAGCTCTGGCTTGTTTAGTGGAGGGAGCGGACCCTGCTGGGACAAGGCAAGGACGGACTCCGCGCCCTCTCCTCCTGTCCCTCCACCAGCCTGGGCCCAGCCACAGGGACAGTGCCGACCCGTGGGGCCAGGCAGGCTCTTCCCCCCGACTGAAGGGGCGAGGCTAAGGGAGCTGCCGCCGCCGACTCAGTGCGTGAAAACCTGACTGCCGGTTTGTAACTTGCTGTCACACAACTGCTTTTTCCGAGGTCTGAGGGGCGAGCTCCCACCATGTCCCACTCCGGGAGCGGTGCTGGCGTTGGGCGTCGCGGGGACGGGTTCGGGGCTTACCCGGTGCCTCATCCTCTGTGGGTGAAAGGTTCCAGGGCAGCAGAGTTAGGACACACAGCCAAAGTCTTCCCCAGGAACCTGTAACTTCGTTTCAGTCCTTAGAGAAACATGGCCTCTCTGCAGATAGTTCATATTTTACCACATCCCTTTCCTTAAATGTGTTCTGGTGATCTGACTGGTTTTTACGGTTAGGTCGTGTGCATTTGGCAAACTGCTTCCAAGCCCTGAGCAAATGACAGAAGATTTAAACAGCGTCGCTCGGCTGACGGTGACAGTTCAAACACAAACAATAAGGAAGAGTTCAATCAAAATTAACAGTACAAAACGTGACTTCGCGTTCCCCAGGCACTTACGTGCTGCTGCCAGTGAACTCGTTAGCGCGGATGTTCTTTGGTCAAAGAAACACATTCAGTTTTAATCTTACACATTGGCCCCCCGTATGTTCCTGCAGAATCCCATATTCACCTGGTCGTTACAGAGCACTATCCAGGCTGACGCCCATCACAGTAAACTTTGTGGAAATGAGGGAACAATCTGTAAAATGCCACAGTCCTCTGTTCTCCTTTAACACGGTGTTTGTTTAAACAATATAGCACAACATATCTTTTAAATTTTTTTTTATTTTTTTTTTCAATAAGGCACATGACGTATAGAAATACTGAGGTACAAAATGCAAATTTCTGCATAAGAGTTGTAAAATAATCATTTTGGAAAATGAAGGTGAACATCATCTTCCAGAATATTCAGCTTTTAGCTTGTTTTTTCTTTTGGACCAGTTCAACCAGCAACTTGTACCTAGCGATACAGTCTTCCTGTAGGAAGAGAAAAAGAGAGGTGAAAACAGTTACTTCCACGAATCAGCGCAGCCCTCGTGAGCCTGCGGGGCCTGCTCGCGGGCTGGGCCCAGTGCTAGAGAAGCAGCCTCGTGTCTCTGTGCTTTGCACGGAACCTGCCTAGAGCTTCCCGCGTGAGTCCACCTGGTCCCCAGCGGCCGAGGCTGACTGTCCAGCCCCAGGTGTGGTGTGAGCCTCGGGGGAGCTGTTAGTGAGACCTACGTATGTCATTATGATGATGACTTTCAACTGCTAACTGTAAAGATCATTTTTAACATTTCGCCATTGCATCACAACATGTCACTTCAGAGAAACTGAAAAAACTTGAGGCTAGGCGTCCACTGTTATTGTCCTTTGGGTCCACCTCTCCCCAAGGGCGGCCGGGAGGGTGCGGGATGCGCCAGCCCCGCGGGACGCCTGCAGGGGGTGCGTGCAGCTTCGTCCTGCACGTCCCAGCCCCACCTCGACCTTCCTTCCGGGCCGTCAGGTTCAGAACTTGTAGCTTCAGATCCCAGCTGCCTGCAGCTGTCACCCTTGGGGCGGGGACTCATGACTGTCATGTTTATCACAAGGTACTTTCCAGAATCCATTTCTGTTTCTGTTTTAAAAAGAACAAACTTGCCTCAATGGCCAGGGTAAGTCTTCACTAACAAGGCCCAGTGCAAACTGATTCCTGCTCCACGGCCCCTGATTTTCTCAGTGGCCTCAGACGGGGAATGGGTGTTCGTTCTCTTCCTAGAATTTTAGCCCGGTCGCGTCATGAGAGTGTAATAAGTGCCTTTTCTGCCTCCCCAAAGACATCTTGCCTAGTTTTAGTCTTTAAAAAGAGCAGCTTTTCCTTAATAGCTCTGCTGCCTGCTGGTGCCACCTAGTGCATGATGCCGAAGGCAGGTGGCCAGTACCCCGCCTGGAGGACGGTGTGGGCCCCGGCTCTGAGCAGCACCCCAGGCAGAGGCTCCTCCTCCAGGCCCAGAATTCCCAGTGGCTCGAGGGCCACGTAAAGGGGGTCACTCCTTAGCAGGCAAGCCCTCCGGCCACCTCTCCTGGACTTGGTTCCAATGTCGAGGCTTAAAGGGAATGTCTACAGGACAATAAAAGCCCTGCTCATCTCAGTGGAAACAGGAAGGTTTCCAAACCCCAAGGCAATGAGTTTCTGAGTGTTCTATCTTTAGGAATCCACAGTTCCAGCTCCTTCATTTTAAACCAATGTCAATTTATCACACATGCAAATGCCTGTGTCCTGACAGATGCTAGAGAAATTCAGGGAAAATAATTACTTCTGGCAAACCAGTTGGAGAGGCTGGGAGAATCTGTGTTTCTCAAATAGATCAACTGCTAATGGTTTTATTTTTCTCCCCGGGAATTCTCGACCTCCTCATTTTAAAGTGGGTGATAGATAACTAGACCTGTACACACGGGGACATTCATGGCCACAAGCTAGATTTTCCAACATCGAATTTCAATTAAAAAAAAATAAGAATGTAAATGAACATCAATGTGCCCAGGGGCTACTGAGCGCGAGGCACAGAAGGCGGAAGAGATCGGTGCTCTTGATTTCTCAGTGCTCTCCGCGCCTCAGACCCAGAAAAGCAGCCCTGGCGACTGCGGGTCCTTAAAGGGCCGAGTTGGAAAGATCAGGACGGGAAGGGTGACAGCCCCACAGGGCCCAGCAGAAGGCAAAGACGGCGCGCAGCCGGCTTTGCCCAGGGACGCCCACCCTCCCGCCTGAGCTGTTATTCGAGAACTACCTGCAGAAGTATTCAAGCAGATACTGAGAGCTGTCAACGGGGAGAACAGCCTGTTACAGTCAAGGCTATGGAGGGCACAATGACCCCGCACACAACATGCCTCCTGGGCCTCTGGTCAACTCGGTGCTCCCGCTGGGGCCAGTGAGTCACGCCGCCGAGCTGGGGACTGTGGCAACACTGTCCGCCGCCGCGCGCGTCCCTCGGTTAAACGCTCCTCACGGCTACAGAGCCGGCGGGGCCGGTGGTTTTGAGACCCCGCCGCCTCACTCCAGCTGGCAGGGGCTTGCACCGCGCGTGACCTGCCGCTGCTCCACTGCCCTCACGGTGACCAGGGCACTGGCCGGCCACCCCGAGCGTCGCTCAAACTGCAGCCCGAGCAGAGCGAATGCCACAGGGCCTGGCAGGGGAATGGAGGGTGGAATTTATGATCTACGTGAGCGGTTTTCCCTGGGAAAGGCTCCCCGGGCTGACCGGTGAGCGCCGCCCTGCCCAGGCACCCGGCGCGCAAACGAGAGGCGGCGCGGGCAGGTGCAGACAGACGGCCCCGGGCGAGACGCGGGGACACCGGGCGCGGCCGGCTCCGGCCCCGCCTCACCCACCTTACTCTTGGACGGGACGCATTTGGCGATTTTGTCCCAGCGGTCAGAGGATCCTTTTGGGTACTGCTGTAGCGCCAGCTCCAGAAGCCTCTGCTGGCTCTGAGTCCACGGCTCCTCCGCGGCGGGGCCCCGATCCCTGCGCTGGCCCTCCTCGTCGCTGGACGCGTTTTCCGAGTTGTCGAAGTCCCTCTGCCGCCGGCCGCGGAGCTTCTCCTCGGGCTCGGGCGGCCTGGCCGGCCGCCGCCGCCGCGGGCCGCCGTCGGGGGCCGCCCGGCCCTCGGCCTCCCGCGCGTCGCTGTCCTCCGCCGCCTCGGCGTCCGCGGCCCCGTCTCGCTGGGGGGCGACGTCGTCCGGCGAGGCCAGCGCGGTCCTGACGGGCCTGGCATGCGGGGCTGTGCACCTGAGTTCGGAGAGTCTGACCATCCCTGTGGGCAGGGGACGGGGCACGGTCAAGGTCAAGGTCACGGTCGCGCCAGGCCACAGGCGCGGCAGCCTCCCACGGGCAGACGGCGTGCCGGGCGCCCTGCATGCGAGATTTCACTTAATTTTCGCACCGTTCGAAGAGGAGAGGTGTCAGCGTCCTAACTTACAGTCTCAGAGCATCGGGCGCGGGCGGGGCCGGACCCCAGTTCTGCCGGACCCCAGGCCGCCGCCCTCCCGCCGCTCTGAGGCGCAGCGGGCCGCAGAGAGTCGGGCCGTGAACCCCGAACGCACAGGTCCGAGACGGGGCCACCTGCGCCTTTCTAGGCGAGGACGGCCCAGCGGGCGCCGGTTCCGCTCGCGCGACTAAACCGCGCTGTTGGGCCCCGCCCGGCTCCCTCGGGCATGGGCCACCGGCACCCGTGGGGTCCGCGCCCCGCCTGACGCTGCTGCCGATGCCACCGCGATGCCTGTTGGTTTCGCTGCTCGACAGCAAAGGGCAAATGACAGGGATCGCCTCAGAGACACCCGCACGTGTTCAACTACGCGTTTCCCGGCCTCTCCACGCTCCTCGCCGCCTCCTCTAGGAAGACCTGTCTGTCCCCCACGCCACAGCACACTGCCCTTTCAGGACGTTTTTGGAGACTCTCTTGGAGGTCGGCTTCTTCCACACATCACTTTGATAGAGAAGGCGTCTGGGAAAGCCCTCTTTCCTAAAGCCCTGCATCTGCGTTGAGCTGGAAGGTGTGGGAGGCGTTTTCTCACTTCCCAGTTCCAAGAATGGAGAAGCTAACAAAATTCCAGGTAGTCTCAGGGGAAAGAGTCGGGGAAATACAGATTCTTGGGAAAGCTGCCTGTTGTCTATTCCGAAGGACAATGCTGTGTGATGCAAACGTTGGCTTCCCCTTGTAGCCCCCAACCCCCAGTACTAGAGAAGAACAGGTTTTTAGAGTTCTTTAAACTTATTAAATACATCTTAGCACCTACTGTACAGGGTTGGATTGGCTCGTTGGTGCCTGTAATTCGACTTGGTAAAACTATTATGCAAACGTATTTAAAGAGGATATTGAAAGGGATCTATTTTGAGGAAACTTCTTTAGATTGATGAGGGGAGGTGGGCGCTAACTCACCTGGGGAGCAGGAAACAGCATCCTTCAGTTGCTTGGCTTTGGTTGTCACCTGTTTCAAAATATAAAAGCAAAGAAAACCTTACTTTCCACATACCTACTGTAGGTCCAGTGAACTATTTCATATAAGTTTCGTGTGAAGGACCAGGGTCGACTGAATCTTAGGCCTGGAAGGACCCTGGGTCATCAGTCCAACCCATTTATTGAAGCAACAAGGAAACTGGAGCTTGGAAAGATCATATGGATAGTCTGGAGCAAGTCATTTAATCGGTGGCAGAGTCGGATCCAGAACTCAGGCCCCCCGACTTCTGATTCAACGACAGTTCCATAATACCAGGCTGCCTCTTAAAATACACTAGTGCCAAAATGACTATACAAACAGGTCATGATTTTAGTTAGAATTTCCTGAAAGAGAACACGTTTCTTCCCTGGGGAACAGTATACCAATGAGTACTATGAACACTGGGGAAATTTACTCTTATGCTAATGATGTTTTAATAATATAGAGTCTTTGTGTCCTAGAAAGAAACTCTAAGAGCAGGTAAGAGTGACACTAGAATTATTGGCGGAATGGGGTGGCTGGACCTGAGACCCATGAGACATTGACATACAAGAGTGTGGATCCACACAGATGATTTCGTTTGGTGGCAATTATTATATTTTGTCTCTATATAAATGGCATCATATTGCACGTCTCATTCTATAGTTTGCTTCCCCCTCCCCCATTTAACAATGTCTCAGAGATCTACATATGGATTTCCCTTTTAAAAAATTGAGAGAAAATTTAGAGTGGAAGGTACAGATTTTAAATGTATAATTCAATGAGTTTTGACTGAAAACCTGCCAGAAATCTCCCCAAACCTGAGTAACCAACATTCTATAGAAGATCACTATTACCCTAGAAAGTTCCCTCGTGCCCTTAAGTCAATCCCTATCCTGCCATAAACAACCACTGTTTTGATTTCTACTTTATATATATATTTTATATATATATAAAATATGGGGTCTAAATGAATTAAAAGCTTAAAAAATGGATAACCGTCCCTATGCATTTATTAAACAAGCCATCCTTTTTCCATGAATTAAAAAATGTTGACTTGACTAAAATTATTTTCAGTTGTATAAATGGTCTATTTTTCTATACTTTCTATCCTATTCTATTAATTCATGAACTAGTATTTCACTGCTTTAATGAAACCTGAGAGTAAAACCTTAGACGAGCATGATTGTGAAGAACTCTGAGTTAGGCAGCGGTGGTATTCAGCCTTGGTCCCACCTTTTATTGGGGGGGGGTAGCCTTGAGCAGTTTCCAATCCTTTCTCTGTCTCATGCATTAACTTCTGTGATATGTGGATAATACTAATAAAATTTTCCTGTTAGGGATTTAAGCTCTTAGCAAGATACCCGGCAGATATTAAAGGCTCAGTAAATATTACCTATTCTAATCGACATGGCTCACTTATTCTCCATTCACACAAAGGGCAGAATTAGAGGAAATATTTAAAGCTGCTTAGAAACATGCTTCCATTTTGTTCCCCACCGTCCTCTCTCCCCCGATGACCTTGTTTCCTGTTTTGTGGAGGGAAGATGAAGTTATCCAGCACGCACGTCCCCGGCGTCCAACCTCCCGACTCCAAACGTGACCATATCATCACGCAGCCGTCCCTCCTGTTACCTCCGTTCAAGGGAAGGAATCGTCTTCCCTCCTCCTGAACCCTCCATCAATCAATCTTCTTTGCTTTCATCTGGAACACCTCCCTGTCCATCGGATATGTCCCATAAACCTTCAGACAGGTCTCTGAACACGATCTTCCTTTGAGCGGTTTCTCTTCCGCGTGGCTTTTATGACAGAAGCGTCTCCTGGTTTCCCCTCTTTCTCTGAATGTTTCCTCACTGGCCCTTCCTATTATTGTGCTCCTGCCTCTTGCTCCCCAATGTTCCTCGACATTCTGTCCTTACCGACCACAGGTTTTTTCCCATTTTCTCCTCTGGTATCTCATGCCATCTTTTCAATAATGCCTTAGGAGAAAAAGGATTAACGTGTATCTATCCTGACCTCTACCTTTGGAATGCCAGGCTGACAGGAATTGACCTTCTAACACAATAGATCATGGGATCTGAAAGGACCCCACCTATAGAACAATGAGCTTACTGTGTACCAGGCATTGTTCTAAATGAGGTGTGCATGCGTGTACATATTTCTCGCAGAAGCCATACTAGGTAGGTGTATAATGATTATCCCCATTTTACAGAATCTGAGGCCAGAAAGAATACTAACAGGCTAGTAACTGAACCCAGGCAAGTGAATCTCCAAATTCACATAAATTCTACCTTTCAAATCCAAATCTCTTATTTCATAAATGAAGAAACAGGCCAAGTGCTCTTTCTGCCGTGCTACATGGGCTTCCTTCTAACTGCCACTAATCTTACACAGCGGTCTCCTAGCTCCACAAACTAAACAAATCCCAGACTAAACTCATCAACTTCTCTGCTTTTCTTTCCTTCCTTAACAGTACTATTACCCCAGTCACGTAGGCTCCAAACCTGAGTCAATTTTTGAACTTTTCTCTCCCTCCCCAACCAGCTACTATGTTCTTCACAATATCAGTCCTATCTGTTCCCTTCTCTCTTAGGCCTCCAACGCCCAGATCAGTCCTTCATTCTCACCCAACTGAACTACTATATCTGCCTTCTGACTGGTCCCCAACTTATAGTTCTTGTAGAATAGTATCTCTAAGGCAGAGTTCCGGTCAAAAAACCTTTGATGGGTCATCACTGACTATATCATAAAGTGTTCAGTTCTGAACCTGACATCAAGGAAATTCACAATCTGAAGAGCCTTTCCTGCACGTACGCTTCCTTCCAGCAGTCCTAAACAATTAATGCTCCCTAGTCATAAATTCCCTATCCTGTACTTTTGGCCATCGTCGACACTGTCTGAAATGATCTTCCTTGCTTCAGTAAACCTCTCTTTAAATATCTGTCCAAGCCAAACCATCCTTCCAAATACTCTCTAATGTGGCTTCCTGTCCTTGAAGGCATCTCTGATGCCCACCACAGGACTACTAACTCTGGTGACAGTTAACCACTCTCCTCTCAACCTCTGCTACATTTTTAAGATTTTATATTATCATATAATAAAATTTCCTCCTTACAGTTCTATGAATTTTAATACAATTATAGATGCATGTAATCAACACCACATACAGGATATGGAACAATTCTTCCCGCCCGCCCCCCCCGCCATCATCTTTTTAGAAAAACAATATTTTAGAGATTATTCTAGAATACTATACAGATTTCTCTCATTTCTTTAACAGCTTGAGATACAATTCACATACCATACCATACCAATGGTTAATATTGATAACCATTGAATTGTACACTTCAATGGGTGAATTAAAGTGTACAATTCAATGGTTATTAATATACTCAAATATGTGTAACCATCACCATAGCCAATTTTAGAACATTTTCATCACTTCAAAAACACTGAAGGATTCAGCTATCACCCCCAAATCCTCCCCACCCCACCTCTCACCTCCAAAACTAATTTACCTGTCTATATAGAATCCCATGTTCTGGGCTTTCATATGAATGAATCATGTGGGTTTTTGCGGTTGACTTCTTTCGCTTTGGGTAATGTTTTCCAGCTTCATTCAAGTCGTAGTATATATCAGCACTTCTTTTTTATTGTCGAATAATATTCCACTGTATGGATTGCCACATTTTGTTTATCCATCAGTTGATAACACTTTGTGTTATCTCCATCTTTGGCTATTATAATTAACAGTGCTATAAACATTTGTGTGGGCATGTTTTCATTTATGTTGGGTATATACCTAGGAGTAAAATTGTTAAGTTATATGGTAACTCTATGTTTAAATTTTTGTGGAACTGCCATACAGTTTTCCAAGATGACTGCAGTACTTTACATTCACAGCAGCAGAGTACGAGGCTTCTGATTCCTCTAGATTTTTGCTAACACTTATCATCACTCAACTTTTTGATTCTAGCCAGCCTAGTGGGTTTTGAAGTGGTATCTGGTGTCGTTCATGGAGGTGGTTGGGTAGTGCTCTGGTGTGCTCTGAAGATGGCCACTGAGTGTATTGATTCTAGATCCCCTGGGAAGGGCTCTGGTGCAAGCCAAAGTTAGCCGCTGCCTGTGTCCTGCCTGAGGCTACTTGATATGAGCTGCAGAGTAATCTGCAGATGGTTGGTACTTGTGCTGGGCTTGGGGGAGTCTGGGAGAGATGGAGCTGTGAACCAAGGGCGGCTGTCACTAGTACTACCAGGCTTGGAGCTTCTTAGCACGAGTTATGGATCATGTAAAGGCCAGATGATGCTTGCCTGGGGTTTGCGAACATTTAAGAGATTTTAGGAAAGTTCACAGCATGAGCCAAGATAGGCTATTTGTATGGAAAAGCCACTGTAAGTGGCCTGGGTGGGCTGAATCACCAACCTGTTAGCCAGATTGATGGAGACTCAGATATGGCGCCTACCTGCATGTGCAGGCTGGCCCAACAAAGGAACAATGGCTTTTGCCAGCACTTCTGTCTAGGATAAAGCTGCCCCTCCACCCCTTGCCCTGAAGCCAGACAATTCAGTTCTTCCCCATATGTCCTTGGCACCTTTCAAGATGCTGTTCCAGTGCTGGAGCTCAGAGCGAGTGAGTTTGTCAATAAGTAAGGCCGTGTGTGGGTCCTTTAAGAGGAACACCTATGACTCTAGCAGCCCCTCGGTCTCAGCAACAATCCCCGCACAGCCGGAATTTGTGGGGACTTCTCTTCCTGGCACTAGAACTCTGGGCTGGGGATCTTTGTGTGGAGTCTGCTGCAGCTGAGACACCCCTCTCGATTTTTAACTGCCACACATAGGTGTGGGACCAGCCTGTTCTGCATCTCCGCCCCTTCTACCAGTCTCGAGGTGGCTTTTTCTGTACGTCCTTAGTTACAGGACTTCTGTTTAGTGAGACTTTTCAGTGATTCTCACTGAAGTAGTTTAGTTTTGTAGTTTAGTTGTAATGATGATGTGGTCGTGGGAGGAGAGCCACAGCCTTTACCTACTCTCCCATCTTGACCGGAATGCCTGCCTTTCTTCTTAATAAAGAAATTTACAGCTATAAATTTCTCTCTTAGCTTCACTGCCTAAGTTTTGGTATTTTATGTCTTCGTTTTCATTCATCTTTAAGAATTTTGATTCCCCTGTGATTTCTTCTTTGACCCATTGGTTATTTGGAAGCAATTTCCACATATTTGTTGATTTTTCCCAACTTCATTCTGGCGACTGATTTCTAATTTCATTCTATTGGAATCAGAGAACATAGTTTGCACTATTTCCAGCCTTTTAAATGTACGAGGCCTAGTATAAAGCTCAGCGGCCAGGGTGTTGCTGAGTACAACAGTGTGCCACTTCAGGAAAGTTGCCTTCCAGTGAGCATGGTCATCAGCAAATCTACTTCTCTCCCACAGATTTAGATGACATCAATTACATGAGTGCCAATTTACTTTTTTGAAAAGGCATACTTGACAAGTAAAATTGTAAAAAATTTAAAGTGTAAAATGTGATTTAATATATGTATACATTGTGAAAAGATTCCCCCCAGTCAAGTTAATTAACATATCCATTACCTCACGTAAGTTCTCTAAAAAAAAAAAAAAAAAAAAAAAGTGAGGTAATGGATGCATTAATTAACTTGACTAGGGGGAATCTTTTCACAATGTATACATATATTGTATAACTGTATAATTTCAATTACACAATAGTGTTAACACCTACAGTCGCTATGTTATACATTAGGTTCTCAGATCTTGCTCATGACCTTCGACCAACCTCTCCCAATTTGGTCCATTCCCCCAGATCCAGGCAACAACTTTTCTACAATCAGTTTCTATGAGCTTGACTTTTTGGGGGCTGAACAGTTATATATACATACCTCATTTTCTTTGTCCACTCATCTACTGACAGACACTTAAGTTTTCACACCTTGGCTACTGTAAAAAACGCTAGCCGTTGTGCTATTGTTTACAAAACGAATAGTTTATATAGTATGGATAGTGTTAAAATACTATATAACTATACTATATAGGATAACTATATAGTTACATAGTGTAAATAAAATGTAATTTTATAAAATTATATATATATATTTTACGAAAGTACAGATATCTGAGATAATGATTTTGCTTCCTTTGAATATACACCCAGAAGTAGAATTGCTGGATCATATGGTAGCTCTATTTTTAATTTCTTGAGGAACCTCCATAGTGTTTTGCATAGTGGCTACACCAATTCACATTCCCATCAACATTGCACAAGGGTTTCTATTTCTCCACATCCTTGCCCATATGTTATCTTTTGTATTTTTGATAAAAACCATCCTAACAGGTGTGAACTGAACTCATTGTGGTTTGGATTTGCCTTCCTCTGATGATTAGTGATATTAATACTTTGTCACATACCTGTTGGCCATTTGCGTTTCTTCCTTAAAATATGTCTATTAAGGTCTTTTGCTCTTAAATATTTTTTGGCTATTGAGTTGTAGGAGTTCCTCGTATATTTTAGATATTAACCCCTTATTGCATATATGGGTTGCAGTTTTATCCCCTACTTCATAGCTTGCTTTATCATTTTGTTGAGATTCTTTTGTTATGCAAAAGCTTTTTGTGATGTAGTCCTACTTGTTTATTTTTGGTTTTTGTTGCCTTTGCTTTCAGTGTCAAATAAAAAAAAAATCATTGCCAAGACTGATGTCAAGGAGCTTTACCATTTATGTTTTCTTCTAGGAGTTGTATGTGTTCAAGTCTTTAATCCATTTTGAGTTAATTTTCATGTATGGTATAAGATGGTGGTTCAGTTTCATTCTTTTGCATGTAGCTGTCCAAAATATCCCACCACCATTTATTGAGGCTGTTCTTACCCAACCGTATATTCTTGCCTATTTTGTCATAAATTAATTGACCACATATGTATTAATTTTGGGGCTCTCTATTCTGTTCCATTGATCTACGTGTCTGTTTGTATGCCAAATACCATACTGTTTCAATTACTATAGTTTTGTAATATGGATGAGCATATGATGCCTCCAGCTTTGTTCTTCTCAAGACTGCTTTGGCTATTTAGGGTCTTTTGTGGTTCCACACGCAAAAGGATTGTTCATTCTATTTCTGTGGAAAAAAAAATGTCATTGGAATTTTGATAGGGATTGCATTGAATCTGTAGATTATTTTGGATAGGTAGGTATGGATGTTTTAACAATGTTAACTCTTCCAATCCATGAACGTGGATTATGCTTCTATTTATTAAGTGTTTTCTTCCCTTTCTTTCATCATGTCTTATAGTTTTCAGTGAATAGATCCTTCACTTTTTTGGTTAAATTTATTCCTAAGTATTTTATTTTTTGAAGCTCTTGTATGTGGAATTATTTTCTTAATTTCTCTTTCCAACAGTTCTTTGTTGTTGTATAGAAGCACAAGTGACTTTTGTGCACTGGGTTTTTTTTTCCTGCAACTTTACTGAAACAGTTTATAAGTTCTAAGTTTTTTTTGTGTGGAGTCTTTAGGGTTTTCTATGTATATGTTATCTGCAGAACAGAGATGACATGGTCATCACCAAACCTATTTCTCTCCTAGAGAGCCTGATGACTTCAAGAGCGTGAGTGCCAATTTACTCTTGAAATGTTTAGTGTTATATTTTCTCACATGTTCCACATTGAATTTTTCAGCTACTCATTCCGTTTCTACATCATGTGCAATTGCAGAAGTTACATTATGAAGACAATGCGACTTGGTGACAAGCTACTGTTAGGACTTTTTTTCTTAGAGTCTTCTTGGGCGAATAGATATATTCCTACATAGGTCTCATATACTTAAGGCTTTACTTCAGCATCTGAACAAATAATATTATGGGTTATTAGCTTGGGTGGGCTTTTGGATAACACAAGATCCACATGTGTATTAAAACTCACATGGATTATAGGATTGTGGGGAAATTTGTTTCATTATGTTCTGATTCAAAGCAGAAAACACTTTATAATCCTTCTTAATACAGTTATACCTAACTTTATCTTTAAAACTCACAAAATTGGGACCCTATAATTTAATCCGGAACATCTGGGTTAGGGCTGAGTGAATGAAAGAAATTTAAAATAGGTTTTATTTCTTCTTGTGCAAATACTGATGAATGTGACAGAAAATTAAGAAAAATGAAAATTATATTCTGTATGGTATTGATAGGACCAGTGGATAGTCAAATGGGGGCACATTTCTGATCAATACATAGAAGAAATTTCCAATTTTGTGAGCTACAGAAAGTGTATTCTCATATTCCTGGCATCCTCAGATAACTCAGAAAATAAATATTGACTACTAGAGATGACTTCAAGTCATAGTTTCCAAGTTCTGCCTGACTTGATGATGTCATAAGTGTTACTCATAATAAAAATCATGTAACTGAAGTTAGTTATTTTTATATATGTTTATTTTTCATTTATATTTAATTTTGGCCAACTTTCTGTTTGAATTTAGCACCCACATAACTGAGAACTACAATAATTTACAAAGGGCACTCTGTTTCCTGAACATTAAATAAACCACCTGAAAAATGTTTCCAGCTGGTAGAAGGCAGCGCTGTTCATTCTTATTATTTCTCTAATATCTTTTAAAATGTTCTCTGTCTGGACAGAAAAATATAAGAGGTAATAATAATGTTCCTCTTAACCATTTAAAATAAGGCTTTCCATTAACTTCCTGATTACTGCTATCAGTAATTTAGATGGCCATTTACTGGGAGAAAATACTTCTGCTAGCAGAAAATAGTGTAGCTTTGCAGATATTGTTAGTCCATCAATGAGATACTGTAACAACACAACATATATTCACTCGTCTACCTCTTTTAAAAATGGTTTCCCAAAATTTTTAGCACAAGGAAGCAATTTTAAATTACATTAACAATTATTCGCATCTGCTCAAGGGTCACTGGTCTATTGACTGGCTGCATCTCTAAGCGGTACATTAGTAAAAAGGAGTTAAAGCAAATCAGAGTAATAAAATAAATCTCTACTATAAAGTATGATGCTATTACCAGAACATAGATTATAATGTGAGTTAAACCAGTTCCTTCATGAATAAAATCATCCCTAGGATTCAAAGTGCATGTGATTGTAAGTAGTAAATTAGATCTGGCTTTCAAAGTAAATACTATCTTCTCGAGGTAAGATACGGGGTTCTGATAAATGAGTACAATTACAAACTCAGTATATTAGTAGTACACGACACTAAGGTCCAGAAAAAATATATAAGAATGTTAAATAGGAGATACATAATACAGAAAAGCTTTAATGTAATCATGCAAGTATGCTTTGCTTGAATGAGTCAATAAAGAAGATGAGCAGTGTTTAGTAAAGTTTAATCAGACCTCAAATATTTCTGTGGTTCAACTATTCAAAGAGCATATGGAAGAGCTACTCAGGAGTAAAGCCACATTAACTGGCCAGTGTCTTGGGACAGTCAATACCTTGCTCTCCAATTTATCCCTCTTTGGCCAGCAACTCAGAAACCCAAGATATTTCACTTTGAAGATATTATTTGATCAAGGTATGCAAACAATAGTGCTGCCTAATGTGCAGGGTTCCAAATCAAGTTCTCGCTGAACCAAGAGGGCAATGTGGCTTTAATAAGAGTCAGATGATCTTGGTTCTAGTCTCAGCCTGTGATTAACTAGCTTCTCAGCCTTGAACAAATCCTTGATCTCTCTCTTTCTAGAACTCATATCTGCAATAAGTGATTATTACATGGTTTACGATTGTGTAACAATTCATATTAACAAAGTATTTGCGTAATGTCATCATATTTTATCCCCCGACTATCCTGGGAAATTCATCTCACAGATGAAGAAACTGTTGCTCAGAGTGATTTGATGACATGAAAGTAATACAGCCCATGAATGGTAGAGTTAGGGCACCAAAACCAGGCTCCCTTTTAAATTCCATTCTCTTTCTGCTTTTTGTCAAAACAAACAAAAAAAAGCATTTTTCTGTGATTCACCAGATGTGACATTATTAATGAAACAGCTTTTGTTTTGTATCAATTACAAAAGACCTATTAAGCACCGATTAGTGCATCACCGTACTGAGAACAGTGGCGTACACACAGACCTAGTGCCCTCCACCTCGAGGAGCTTCCCATCTGGGTATCTCTTTGCATACTCACGCACGAGATTTACAATTAATGAGGACTGTGTTTATACGGAAGAAAAATTATTGTTTAAAGCAAAAAGCCTTTTATTTCTAAATTAATGTTGGCTAAGGTGATAAAAGAACAATCCAAGACAGGCCTGTAGTACTGACAGCTTGGGAGTTTGGCCTCACCTCTGAAGAGGGATAATTCTGTGCTGTTTTACCTGAGTTACTGCCAATCACTTACTGAAAGAATTTAGTAAAGATACAAGCCATTTGTATTTCAGTTTTCTCAATGCGTGTCAAATAAATAAATCTCTCAGCAAAATCTGTCCCCTTGTTAATTTGCAAGGGTTCAAAAAATCTAGCAGACTAGGTGGATATCTCGTCCTTCTCCACTACTGTTTGCTCCTTCTTAAGCTATGCGCTCTGAGGAATAAGACAGGTGAACCACCCAAAAGGAGGACAAGGGCCTTTGACAGGAGAATACAGCCAGGCAAAAACATTAATCGACGGCTCTAGAATCCCTTTGAGAAGCAGAGCTGTCTTTATTGAAGGGACAGTCTGGCAAGTGTTTCAAGTGGAGGTTAAGGGCTCCCACTACCCCCCGGGCTGAGGAGTCAGCTGCCACCTAGACTTCAGAGGAAGGAGCGAAGTCCTCTGGAGCACAGGTTGAGGGTTAATCTGGAAGAAAGTGAGGGAAAACAGAAGACAGGAGGAGGGACAAAGCCAGAGAGGGAATAAGGTTAGAGGAGAAAAGAAATTGGAGATGGTGTGACCAAGGGGGCACTGGCTGGGAATTCCCCTATCAAATCACTAAGAATACTGATCATAGCGTAAGCTTCAGGCTCCATTTAATCTAGATCCACCCCTGCTCATTAATGCTTTTGTATGAGTGGAGTCTTTCTGAGAAACTCAACGTAGTAAAGTATAAAGGGAGCACCCTAGGATGCAGCTATTTGAGGAAAGAAAAGTATCAGCCCTGCAAATCAACACAGATATCAAGAAGATGTTCAGACTTTGACAGGAAGTGGAATCACTGGTGTCTTAGATAATTCGTTCTAAACCTCCGAGAGGCAAGGAGAGTCCATCCGACATCTGGGTTACAACAGAATGACAAGGATAATGGCAAACAGTATTCTAGAAAGTAATGTAAGCTCTTCACTCCACAATTTCAGGCACATCATCTAACGTTTGTGTGCCTCCAGGTTTCCCACTATGAGCCTCCTGAAAATTCATTCCAGAGCTAATGATCAATTCTGTACCCATAGAGCCATTGAACTATTAACAATTAGCAAAGTTGTATGATACAAGACTAACATAAAAACCTACTGTATTTCTACATATTAGCAATGGATAATCTGAAAGTGTAACTAAGAAAACAGGTGTGAGAAGATATCTTACCTTCACAATAGCCTCGAAATGATAACAATACTAAGAATAACTTAACAAAAGGAGTTCCAGACTTATTGAAAACGACAAACATTATAGATAGGAATTAAAATGCTCTAAATAAGTGGAGAGACATTCCATGGTCATGGATTTGGACACTCAAAATTGTTAAGATAGCAATCCCCCCAAAACTGATTTATGTATTCAGTGCAATCTCCGTGGAAAAGGTTCTTTGTAGAAATTGGTTCTTTTCCTAAAATTTATATGGAATGCAAAGGACGAAGAAGTCAAAATCATTTTATGAAAGATGAAAAATGAAGCGATTTGTACTCTTGAATTGCAAAATTTTACCATGTAGCTGACCAGTGTGGTATCATCTGGATAGGCCCACATGTCAATAGAATAGATTTGAAAGTACATAAATAAACCCCTATATTATGGCCAACTGATTTTTCACAAAACTAGCAATGGTGGAAATGACAGCCTATTAACAAATGGTTTTAGGACAACTAGATATCAATACATGAAAAAAATGGACTTGACCTTGAGAAGAAAAACAAGTGTTGGTGAGGATATGGAGAAACTGGAACTCTCATGCATTATTAGTAAGGATGTAAAACGGTACAGCCACTTTGAAAAACAATTTGGCAGTTTCTTAAGGAGTTGAACATAAAATATATGACTTAGCAGTTCCACTTCTAGGAATCTAACCAAGAGAAATAAAAACATACACCCATGTAAAGACTTGTATGTTAATATTCATAACAGCATTACTAAGAATAGCTAAAAAGTGGAAATAATCCCAATAACCAAATACTAAAAAGATGAACAACATTTGGCATTAATCCATACAAGTGAAAAAATAGGAATGGACTACTGACACGTGCTACAAGATGGATGAACTTCAACTAACTTTTGTTGAGTGAAAGAAGCCAGATGTAAAATAATATATACTATACAATTCCATTACATATAATTCAGAAAAGCCAAATTTATGCATATTCAAAATGGATCAGTGGTTGCCTGAGTTGGAGTGAGGAATGACTGCAAACTGGGCTGAAGAAACTTTTTGGGATAAAAAATGTCTAAAACTGGATTGTGGTCATTGCAAACGCTACAAATTTACTAAAAATCATTGAATTATACACAATGGGTAAATTTTATGTTTTGTAAATTATATCTTAAATTTCGTTTTGGTAAGAACACAACATGAGATCCATTCTCAATAGTATCATTAACTATAAGCACAGGAGTGTACAACAGATCTCTAGAACTTCCTCGTCTTGCATAACGGAGATTTTTGTGCCCTTTGAACAGTGATTCTCCATCTTGCCCACCCCTCAGCCCCTGGCAACCACTATTCCACTTTTTGCTTCTACGAGTTTGACAATTTTACACAGCTCAAAAGTGTAATCATGCAGTATCTGTCCTTCCGTAACTGGCTTGTTTCACGTATGTTTTCAAGGTTCATTCATGTCACATATTGCAGAATTTCTTTCCTTTTTATGGCTGAATAATATTCCATTATACATACACACACACCGTATTTCCTTTCTCCGTTCATCTGTCAGATGCGGCCACGTCTTGACTGCTGTGACTACTGTCGCAATGAACGAGGGAGGGTAGATGTTGCTTAGAGATCCTGAATTCACTTTTGGTTACACACCAGAAGTGGAATTGTTGGGTCATAAAGTAATCCCACTTTTAATTTCTTGAGGAGCCTTCAAACTGTTTTTTTCTATAATGACCGAATCATTTCACATACTTGCCAAAAGTGTGCAAAAATTCCAAGTTCTCCATATCCTTGCCAATACATCTTTTGATTTTCTGATAATAGCCGTCCTGACAGGTGTGAGATGATATCTTATTGTGGTTTTGATTTGCATTTCCCTGATGATAAAGTGATGTTGAGCATCTTATGTACCCGTTCGCCATTTTAAAATCTTTTCTGGGGGGAGGGACTGAGTTGTGGGAGTTCCTTACACATTTTTGAGATTAAGTCTTTGTTGGCTATGTGGTTCGCAAATATTTCCTCCCGCTCTGCGGGTTGCCCTTTCACTCTGTTGACTGTTTCCCTTGCTGTGCGGAAGCTTTTCATTTTGATATATTCCTGCTCGTTTAGTTTTGTTTTTGTCGCTTGTGCTTTTGGCGTCATATCGATGACATCATTGCCATGATCAATGTCACGGAGCTTTTCTCTTATTTCCTTCTAAGAGTTTTACAGTTTGTTGTTATTAAATTCCGAGTTGACTTTTTGCGGTGTAAAATAAGCGTCCAGTTTCATTCTTTTGCATGTGGATACGCAGTTCTCCCAGCACCGTTTGCCGAGGGGACCGCCCTTTCCCCCGTGTGTGTTCGGCACCCTCGTTGAGGACCATGTGACTGCACATGTGTGGATTTACTTCCGGGTTCTCCATTCTGTTCCACTGACCATTGTCTTCTTTCTGCCAGTACCATGCTGTTTTGATTACTGTAGCTTTGTAATATATCTTGAAATCAGGAAATGTGATGTCTCCAGCCTTTTCTTTCTCATCATCATTTTAGCTATTTGGGGTCTTTATGGTTTCACACAAATTTTACAATTTTTTCCCCTATTTCTGTAAATCAATGAAGCTTTTATAATAAATTTAAAAAGAATCAGGTAGGCCTATACATACTGATATGGAAAGATATTGAAAGTAAAATGTTTTCTAAAAAAATTTAAAAGTTTTTGAAATCAAAATAATACAGGTACACAACTTAAAAAAAAAAAAGGCAACATACAAGGGCTTATGATGGAAAGCAATGTACCCTACACTCAGAGGCACTAATTTCTGTTTAGATTTCTTCTGATGGTTACAAGTATGACACAAAATAGTAAGCTTTTGGTATGTCATATCCTGAATCCAACCTCTTTTTCCCACTTCTACAAACCACCCCTGGTCCAAACTACTTTTGTCTTTTGCACAGACGACTGGAATCCACTCTTTCTCGGCCTGTCTTCCTGCTTCCACACTTTGCCTGCCACAGCGCCTTCTCCACAGAGCAGTCAGGATGACGCTTAGACCTTGCATTCCTTGGCTCCAAATCTTCCAATGCTTCCCCATATCACCCAGGATAAAATCTAAAATGTTAACCTTGTCCAACGAGGTCCTATCTGGTCTGGTCCGACATCACCTTTGGTCTCGTCTGTAACCCCTCTTGCTCCCTGTCAGCCACATTGACCTCTTTGCTGGACTCTGCACATCTAAATCGCGTTCTTACCTCCACGCCTTAGTAAGTGCTGCTTCCTCTACCTGGAACGCTCCTTCTCAACAGCCTCGCTCCCTCACTTGCTTTCTGTCCCTGAACAAACATTACCCCTGAGAAAGGCCTCTTCTCAGAAGCCCACTTTAAGCTGCAACTCCCTTCAGTGTCTAACCTCTAACTCTGCTCTGTTTTTCTCCATGGCACTTGTCACTATCTACAGCTTTTCTTTTACTCCGTGCATTCAGGTTTCCGCCATCACGCTTCTCCACCATCCCTTAGGGCTACTGTCCACCCGCCTGGTTGCGGCTTAGCGGCAGCCGACCTGACATTCCAGCTCAGTGGAAGGGAAAAGTAAATAAGAGCTTCCACGAACACACATCACTTCTATTATGTTCCTCTGAAAAGAAATGAGTCACCTTGCCATAGCGGAGCTTGGGGGCCTTGGAAGTGCAGTGTTACTGGGCAAATACATGCCTAACTATGACTCTATTGCTAGATAAGGGAAGAACGTATTTTGGTGGACAACTTGACAGTCTTCTACAGTTTGACTTGAAAAATGTGAAAAACCTTCTGCACAATATATAAAATGTTTTAAGTATGAAAAGCCATTTTTTAAGATCTTACATAATTATGATCTGATGACTGTCACTCAGTGTAGAGACAACTACTGCTGTGATCACACTTCTTGTGGCACTCAAAGGAGAATGTTCTCGTCATCAAATTCTTTTGCTCTATCACTTCGTTTTTTAGTACACTTACATTTGGACTATTCCTTTCTTTGTATGGTTTTCTGTTGCTTGTGGAGTTTCTAGTTGACTTTTTTTTTTTTCCTTCATGTACCGAAATGTTTCCAAGTTCTTGGCCTTGCTCTCCAATTTCCCATTCTCCCAGGGCTGCTCTCACACAGGCCTTCGTTCTCCTTTTCCAGTGTGGACCTGCTGAGCTCATGGCCTCGATCACATCCGGGGCCTCAGGACTGCTGTTCACTGGCCTGGATCCACTAGTCCCTGGATTCCAGCTTTTCCTCTTTTTTGACTTCTTTTCTTTCTTTCTTTCTTTCTTCTTCTTCTTCTTCTTCTTTTTTTTTCTGAGATATAATCTCAGGAAACTTTCCAAGAAGGACCTGAGTCCTTGCCCCGGGTATTTACCATGACGCCTGGCTTGTCCTTAATGCAGAACCACTTCCCCTCAGAACTGGGAAGGTGTTGTTGCCTCTCAGAATCTGGTGTTGCTAAGCAACCGGATTTGCCTAACTTTAGAGGTTTCTTCTCCCTAGAACCTTAAAAGATCTATGTGGTCTCAGTGTTCATACACTTTCCCAGGATCTTTTCCGTGTATCCTGCTTGACTTTGGAAGGCTTTTATAAATTAGTTATTAGGGGTTCCTACCTGGAAAACTTTATTATTTAGTGAATAATGCTCTTGCATCTATTTTC
This sequence comes from Rousettus aegyptiacus, assembly GCF_014176215.1. Classification (NCBI taxonomy): domain Eukaryota; kingdom Metazoa; phylum Chordata; class Mammalia; order Chiroptera; family Pteropodidae; genus Rousettus; species Rousettus aegyptiacus. The sequence goes on along the minus strand of NW_023416285.1, from coordinate 86,254,381 downwards.
TCTCTCACCGGAACTTTTATATCCAATTTGGACCTGTGGGGCTGATTCCCTGTATTTATCTTTTCTGTAACATTTTTAAATGACTTATCTCTTTATTTTGCTCTCTAGATTTTCCTGATTTTAACTCTCAATCATTCTACTTCATTCCAGTAGGACCTTGTGGTGTCCATCAGGGGAAACCACATAACTCCATTGGCCTGGGGAGAGTTTTGCTGTATATCATATGATTTCTTGGCCGGACATTCGTAGATTTGCATTCCATGTCCCCGCTTCTATCTTAGCACTGAGCAAAATCACACATAGGAGGATAAAGGTATCCAATTAATAAAACACCAAAAATCCTATTATATTCTTACATGTATACATGCAAAAGTCCTAACTTATTAATAAATCGAGCCCAGCTTTTTATTATAATATATGACCAAAAGAAGTTTATCTTGGAAATACAAAGAAGGGACCTTGATAATATATTTTTTCTCACTTGGTCATATGAGAAACAGTGTATGACTATGTCAGGAAATGTTAATAAAAACCTTTGTTAATATTTCACACCTACTCCCGAACACATGTGTAATAAATTAGAATTAAAAAATTGAATAAAAATCCCTGGCATAATATCTTCTAACAATGACTAATATAAAAATTAATGGTCAAACACTAGGTTTTCTCATTAAAATGTTGAACAAAAAGTCTGCACTAATTACTATTACTGTAATATAACAGTTCTCTGGAATTGCTAGCTAATGCAATCTAATAAGATAACAAAATAAGACATAAAGAAAATGGCAAAGTATTTGCAGAAGATAGGATTGTCTGTTCTAAATTTTTAATGAATTAACACAAAGTCTATTTGAAATAAGACCAATAAGACAAGTTACAAAAATCAGCGGTATAGTACTTTGCACTTATTTGAAGCAATGATGAAAAAAAAATAACGTTCAGCGTTTATGAGACTATGAGAAAGAGGCCTGTCTCATACTACCAGTGACATTGTAGTATATTGTTATAACCTCTCTGGGGGCCAATTTTAGAGACATCAAAGCTTCTAAAGACATCCATATTCTTGAATTATGCAGCTTTACTTCTAGGAATACAAGGTAAGAAAATAGATATAAGTGGAAAAATGAATACACCCTACCAAAAAACCCTAGACATCTCAGTAAAACAAGAAAAAAAGGAATAATTTAAATGACTTGATATAAAAGTAATTATATCAAGACAACATGGAGTATTATGTGTTTGAAAAAATGATGTGGGTCTTAGTCATATTTCTTAGAAAAGTAAAAAGGGCAGGATACAGACTAATACTCTTAAAATTATGTATAGTCATATGCCTACATAGGAAGGTTGAATTCTAGAATGATTATAGAAGTCATTTTTTCTTGTGGCTGATTAAAAAAATAACACTCAAGTAAAAATTTTTTTTCTAAAGTTTTTCTCTTTTGCTATGAACATAGTTTTATCAAAACAATTCTAATGATAAGTTTCTAGACACATTCAAAATATTTTTCATACACACAGCAATAAAACAGCATTGAAGAGCAATGAGAACATATCAGAGGAATCAGAATAGCTGGTGTTGTCTCACTCCACTAATAGTTGTCACCTCGAACAAATATCTTAACAGCAGTTTACCCAATTGCGAAATGAGCATAAATAATGGTTGCCTAATCTACCTCACAATGCCGTTGTGAAGATCAAGTAAAAGAACATATATTTCAAGTTTTGAAAAATGTAAAATGCTTTGAAAATGAATGATGGAATAATCAATACTATCACTCGAAGCAGTTAAACATAAGAATGTTGGTTTGATCTCTTAACTGACTTTTGCAATGTTATTCTCATGTAGTTAATATATTGTTTTTAATCCTATGTGTAATTTTGCTCAGTGCTAAGACAGAAATGGTGACATGGAATGCAAATCTATAAACCTCTGGCTCAGAAATCACATATAGCAAAACTCTACCCAGACCAATGGACAGATTAAGCAATTCTTTATGTAGTTTCTCCTGACACCAAAAGGTCCTCGTACCTCAAAATAATGCTCCGCCTTCTTTTTCCTTCAAACAGGCAATCAAGTTGCCTGAAATTCTTACACCAGTAATTCATATACTTGGAGTAGGAACCTGAAGGCTCCTATTAAAACTTGTGTGTATTTGGTAACACATTAAACCATTATTTTTTTATTAATATCAAATTGAAAACTGGTTATGAGATTAGCTGTCTCATCTAGCAGGAAGAATGGAACGAAGGACCCATTCCTTTCTAAAATTAAATATCCTGAAGGTCCCAAAGTGGAGGAGGCGAGTGAAGAGGGAGGGCGACCGGGCTCAGATCGGGAAACCTGCTATGGCAGGGAGGATGAAGACAGACCTGAAAGGACAATCCTCTTCGTCCTCGTAACTAGTGAAGGACCAGTTTGACTCTAAAAGTAAAAGCAATTTATATTGGCCAAAACGATTACTATACATTTAGTTCACTGATAAACCATGAAGTTTATTTTCTATTGAAAATCATATATTTTTGAGATAACTGCCATAATAACATATAAATTTCCTGGCAGGCATCTCCTACATCTCCTTTTTGTAACTATATAAAATGAAACTGGGACTTTTATTTTCCCTCCTCTTCATTCTCATGCTGGGACACTCACCTAACCATACCTCTTAGCTCTCACCGTGGCGCTCAGGTAATTATAAAGGCCTGTTTAAATCTACCACCTGTCTCTTGTTTTGCTGCCTACCTGGGTCTTTTCCAATCAGTCTGTTAGCACAACCAGAGCATAAGAGATTAGTGACCACAGAGAGAAGCAGAATCGGTTTATATCCTTTCAGGCTAGGGAATGATACTACTTCACAAGCAAGAAATCTGAGGCTCCTTGACCTTAATTTAGAAAAGCTGCAGTTAATAATCACATTAAAGTTAGTTTTACATGCCAGACAGTTTTTGTTTCCCTGTTGTTTTTTACAAGTCGGGTGTCCTTTGGTTATCAAAATTATTTGCTGAAAGGCATATATTAACATTTAAAATATTTAATCTATAATAAAGTGGGCTTTATATAGTTTAGGTATCTCTGAGTTAAAATATAGTTCGCACTAGTTTTTTACAAAGCTGATAACATTGCCTGTATTTATCCAGAGTAGAATTTAGCAACTTAACTCGTTAATGACGACAATACACTGAAAATTTCTTAATTGAGGAATAAAATATCTGTCAACCTAAATCAAGAATATAAAGATCCCACCAACGCCCACTGTCACCCCTCCCCTCAAAAGGTCAAGTGTTTGAGAGAGAACTGAGCCTGAAGCTACAAATTTAGCAAGGAGAAGGTCAAAAAACAGATGTGCAGAGCGGGGGCGTTGGTACAGGTGAGCGGGTCCGTGTGCGGAGCTTCCCATGACGGCGGACGGAACTCGCTCGCTTTTTCATAATCAAATACTTGATGAGAACAAATCGAATTAACACCATAAGCCAAAAAGAGGTACGAGTGTTCTTCTAAAGTGTGGTTAACTTTTACTTAACATTCTAAGTAGAGGAACTTTATCAGCCGAACCCATTCCAGCAGCTTCAATGTAATTCACTGTGTGTTCACTAAAATGAATTATTTGAGTCTTCGGATACCTGTTTTTCTTTGAGAGAGTAATTTACAGGTAGAAGCGTGTGTGTCTGTAGTTAGTAAAATGAGATGGATAGGCCAGCTATGGAGATGATGCTCACAGAATGAAAATACAGCGTGGGTACACATATACTGATATAAAAGTTACAACAGCATTTTAGTGCCAAAAAAGTATATACCGATTTCCAAGGTACTGCTGGTATTATGAAAATAGAACTAATACTTGCAGAAAAAAAATTCTAAAAGTCATGTTTGCTACCTCCATAATAAGAGGAAACATATCAATTACAGACATGGAATCAGTCTCCCTTAGGTTTTGGCAAAGAGAAAACTATGGCAGTTTTCTAGAAGAAAGATTGAGACATATGGAACGAATTTGCAAAAGTCTGGAGATGTCTCTGCCTCCAGAGACTGCACCAAGACTACTCTCGCAAATATGCATAGATTTTTCTAGGTCTGTGCTGCTCACTAGCCATCTCAGGTCTGTTGGTTAATCACAGATGTCCTTTGCATTTAAACTTTCACCTCCTCCTAAAAATACAGATTAGAAATTTCACCAGATTATAATGACAACAAATTAATTTTAAATATTGCTTTATTCAATTTCCTATCTGCCTCTGGCATTATTAACCATAAGGCCTCATAGAAATATTATTTAAAAAGTTAAAGGCAGTGTTCTTAGGAGACACTAAATTAGTTCCATTAGGCAAATAAAAAGTTTTGAAGCTCTATTAAACCCATGTTTGTTTTATAACATTCTAAAAACTTTTTTTCTTTTAGTCATTGTATTAATAGTACATAGTTGTATAATTAGAGGACCTCAGTACTTAACACATATCTGTATGGCTCTTTTCCAATCACCTAAGATCTCATGAAACAGCAAAAAAAGTTACAAGAGCTATTTTTCTATATGATCAGACTTTAACTTTGAAGCCAAAATAATGCAAAACATCAAAATTCAAATAGTAGTCTCTTAAGTATGATTTAAAAAGATCTACAGGGTATTAAACACATTCACAAATATAATTTAAAATTCTCAAAGCAGCTCCTATCCAAAAAAAGGAAAGAAAAATTGACCGTAATATATTTTGTAAGTTTGTTTCTAAATTAAAAAGTGAAGTTTACTATGAAAAATAACATAGCATTTTATATACCAAGCTTTTTTTTGGGGGGGGGGGGGCGGTAGTTGTGCTTATTAATAATTTTTTGGGGTTTTAAAATTCTTCATTATCAAGAAAGACCTAAAGGTATACTAACAGAATTGAGAACATCTGAATCTTTGCTTTCAGTAATCCTTTAAATATTTTAGATATATAGTATTTAAAGTAAATTCAGTAAAGAACTTATTTAGTATAGAATATTTACCATTTATGAAAATAAGGGTAATATTAATAAAAATAGAGATTTCTTTCAATTTCAAGTAAACATTTACTGAGTATTCAGTACATATCAGGTGTTGTGACAGGTGCTTTTATAAAATTTTCTGTCCTAAATTTCCTAAATAAAAGAATCTGAAGTGTTAAATCTAAAACTTTCCAGGTAAACTTTTTCAGTGTTAGATATGGCCACTTGTAGTGTGTGTGTGTGTGTGCATGTATTTTTTTTGGAGGGGTTAGACAACTTGTCAAAATAGATGGTAGCTATCATCCTTGAAATAAAAACAAACATTTTAGGAATATTGCTCATTTAATTAATGCAAACCAGCTGTCTAAATACCTATAGTAATCTCTGTAATTCAACGTTAAAAAGATTCAGCTGAGATTTAACTTCTCTAATTCTGATCGGTCTGAGAACTACTTTTTCCCACAGCTAAAGGGGTCACTCTCAACACAAAAACTAGCGTTTTTTTGTGATTAGGTTATAGTAGCTTAAGTCTCTAAACACTAGAATTCCTCAAACAGCTGTTAATTGTGGACCAGGGGACTGACCAACATCTGCTTCTTGCTTATTTCGTTAATGGTTCACTTCCAGGTCCTAAAAGGATTGTAGCCTTTCTCCAAAGATAACGTCGGAGGCATCTCTGTCTGCCTTCTACATAGTTGGCTTGTTCTGGTTTGTCACTCTCCATACAATGCAAATCTGAGTGAACTCACATCTGTCACCGATCGACCCAATTCGTGGGCAATCTTTTCCCATCGACCTGGGGTCCCTCCTGGGAACTTAACCATACTTCTTGTCAGCTGGCTAAGGTCCTCCTCTGTCCATTCAGGTGCCTGCAAAACATGAAAGAAAAAAAATGATTTAGAGAATGTTTGCGAATACATTTAATACGCCTGTGAAACAAACTATTGGCACTACGCTTTCTGCAAAAACAATACTACTACAGCGAATCTAATAGTTTAGCTAGAGGTTTGAGTTCTGTATTTAACATTAGAATGCAAAGCTCCAGCAGCCTTTTAAATTTTCCTACGTATACCAAGTAAGCAGAAATGTTGTGAAGAGCCAGGTGTTTGAAGACATTCAAAAAAAGAGAAGTCAGTTTTGCATTAAAGTGAGAAACCACCCTCAAAGCCTATGAGACGCATCGTGTGTCACTGCAGCTCACAAACGTCTCGTATACAGTCACTATAAAAGGCCTCGAAGTTTTAAGAAAAATTATCGGGCTTTTCCCAACCTTTAAAGTATAAGCAAAAGTGAAAATGTGAACAAACAAATGTACTGACTTAGAATCAGAAATGAGACAAATATATATATATTTTTGTTCATTCTCCATAACAACAATTCTAAAAGTCATGTATTTCTAAGAAGTTTAATTTATCAAATCTTAGCATTTTATAAAACTTGGGAACAGAAAATTAGAAACTCATGTGACCGAGACGTAAACCATAAAATCCATGCAAAGTGACATTGCATTTTTGAGAAGGTAAACAGCTTAATGTTGATCAGATTATTAAATTGAATAATGAAATACCTGAAATATTAGAAAATCTTTTCTTTTGCAAAAGCAAACATTCTAAGAGCAAGCACATTCTCTGTATTTTATTCACCCCTACCACCTGGTCAAACCCAAAGCTGAGCAAAGCAAAAGAAACTATTACCAAATAACAAACGACCAAGTGACACTCATTTTTACGTTACATTTTAGCACTAAACATTTCCTACCAGAGGCAGTGACCACTCTGGTATTAAACAGTACTCTAGAAGTCAGCAGAGAGATGGAAGCCCACCTTATTTTCCTTTAATTAGAAAGAAAGCGAAATAGAAAGAAGGAAACCTTTGAGACAAATACCTTTTCTAATCACCATTTCCGATAACGAACGGGCATACATCAGGCCGTTTGCATTACAGAACCATCAGCACAGAACAACAGTCAGAGGTGAGTGACCCCAGGGACCATCTCCACAGCTACAGCGAAGCCGCTCCCTGACACTAATCCTCCCTGTCATTCTCCCACTGTGCTCTAACCGCACTGACATCCGCCTGCCTCACTGCGAGCTTAACGGGGCCCGTCCTGACTTTTTACTGTCTCCCCCAATCAATGGTTCAAGCGTGCTCTTTTCACCATGTCCAAATGGCAGCTTCACTCATAATCAAAGTGCACGGCCCTGTTCAAGGCGCTCCCATTTGCATTCATTTGCAAAGCAAACTACTTTTATTCACTTTGTTCTGCTATCAAGAATGTTCCCTGAAGCAGATAAATTGGCATAAATACAACCTGCCACTTAAGAGTCAGTAAATAATAGCCAATAGTAGGGAGGATTTTATCAATCATTCTATTTTGTATCCACTAAAAGCTGAAAGCCTCAAACATATTCATCAGTATAACCCGAACGATCCATGCATAAATTCACTTCTATAAAAAGGGAGCCTACATTGGGAACGGTTGAAATTTCTTTGATATTTAACGAATATCAGAAATCTAATTCTCCGTATCAAATAATTAAATTGACACCGAAGGTTTTTCTTTTTTCTTGTTCTTACTTTGTTTAGTGGAAAAAGTATTACCCAGATATCAGAGAGACATAATTGGATTTTCAAGGAAAGGATATTTTTATTGCTAAAAAGCTGAAACTTCATCATACCAGTTGGTTTCAGAAATGCTAAAAAGTTAAGAATTTAAAAATAAGTTTACAGCACAAAGTCATACAAAAAGAGCATTAAGTTGACATTGCACAGAGAACACAGTATTCAAACTAAATCAAATCATCTTATTTCTGTATTAACTATAACACATTTTTGTAGTAAACAAAATTGTCTAAAATGTGAGTAATATAAAGCCATTGTTTCACATAGTAAATGGTTTCTTTAAAATATTTCCTATTTTTAATAGGTTGGCTTTCCTAACATGCTGCATACATGCACAATGGGCATTGAAAACCAATCTGATTTTAATTCCTTGTTAATGAGTCTAAATGTACAGTGCTACTTTTTTTTCCTGGGAAGGAAAAATTTTTAATCAAATATTTGGACTGTTATGCTGAAAAAATTATGGATTGCCATGACAGTCTTTCCTTTGAGCTTCATGGTTATTTCATGGCATGGCTTTTATTAATATTAAACAAACTAGATTGATAATAACTAAGACCATAAACTGAAATCTTCGAGAGACTGCTTTTCAGTAGTAGTTCATTATTCTCTCTCCTCCAGCTGTAAGGCACTTTGGTGAATGTGTGATTCCTCAGCAATAGTTAGTCCTGTCTTTAGAAGCAACAGAGCCTACTGTGACCCGGCGCCTACAGGAGCCGTGAGGGTGGCCATGGTGTGAATGTATTCTCCTCGTTTTAATCTGGAGCCAACTGTAGCTGTGAAAGTCAAATGAATGCATAAGCATACTGCTTAGCCACTTAAAACCATGTGTGTCCAATATTACTGAGACACTGGGCCAAAAATTCATCTCTATAGCAAAGTAATGGAAGATGCCACATGGCGTGGGGACAGCTGTTGTGACTACACAAGCATTCCAATTTTGCATCAGAAAAGCCCCACTCGGAGAATAAATCTCCATACTGAGTGAAACATAAAAAGTAAGTTTTCAAATTATTCAATATCTTTATGTAATGACCCAAAAGTATATCTGCTAGAGTTAAGAGCTGATATAAAAATTTAAATTGTGTTCCCAAATGAAGTCATTTTGGGATAGATTTTTGTCAGAAAACCAGCAAAGCTGTGGTACCTTTAAAAACCCTTACCATTTTTGGGGGACAGAGTTGGAGGCTGTAGTGAAAAGCACATTATATATTTAAAGTAATCCATATACACTTTCCCCTCACAGCTTTAGACCATAAAATGATAATTACAAAACATCATGCAATGTATTTGGTACTGGAGATTTATGGTGAAATTAAAAGAAAAAATTTAAATGTACTTATTTACTGTATTTCTTTAATGACAAAACGTCTGCTTGTATTTAATACGTAGATACTGAAACTCTCTAATGAACAGTATCTCTAGAGAAATGACTCATTAATAATCGTTATTTACATAGTTAAAGTTGGATTGGATTTTTAATAGATTCAGCTCAACTCGTAAGTTCTCAGAAATGTTGCCTAGGAAATAATACCCCCACATAGCGTCATCACCCAGTTAAAATATCAGATGAGTATCTAATAATGCGGAAGGTACACCTAATGTAATAATCTCCTACTTTCTAATTCTATCTTCTATTCTGACTTTGTTTTAGAATGCATGCCTTTGGCTTTCAGCTATACAGTTTTCCTTTCCAATTTAAAAACTGAGCAATTAAGTGGCCTTGAATATATATGTGGATAAGTCGTATATAAAAAGAAAAAAAAATCAAACAACAAATGTAAAATAAATCCCTTCGAATGAATGTCTTTTCACTCTTAGGAAAAGAAACTCTTATTCGAAGAAAAGCTTGTGACTCATCCCAAACTATCTTCTGCTGTAATCTTTCAGCAGCAATCATGATTTCATGCTGTGTCCAGAGAGGGCCCCTCCTCTATCTATGGCTTAGCTGCCTTGACCAAACAGAGGTCTCTTCTGGACTACTGATTGATCATAAAGCGTGGTCTTTGGGCTGCAAACTGTTACCTATCTGTGACAAAGAAAGTTCAGAAATGTAGAGGGAGGGTTAGCGCAATTCAATACTGCTGCAGCAACCAAGTATGTGGTCAGTCAACTCTCTTTTAAACAGAATATAAGCCAGTTGCGGTGACGTCGAACTAATGTGGCAGGTCACAGGAGGTGCGAGCTGCATCCTCGGTAGGCACAACAGGGCTAGAGACTGGTCAGCAACAAGTGGAAATAAGAAATTTAAAAACCTGGTCCTTCGCTACAGATGGCCTGAGAAACACCGCTCAAGGCAGTGCAAAAAGCTCAAATTCCTTTTTAGCTCTTTTTTTGTTTTGTTTTGGAGCAACAGTAAATAAATCTCCCTTGAGAGATGGACAGGAAGAGATGTTTGATCCATTCCTTTAAGAAACATTTTGTGTCCCTAAGCGTTGTGGTGATTTGGCAGGCTGTAAGTGAGGAATGTGGAAAGATTCCCCCAGGCGTAGGGAAGAGCGAGTTCGAAGGCCCCGAGGTGGGAGGCCGGAGACGGAGCACGATGGGCAGGCGGCAGGCGCACAGCAGCCAAAGAGGAAGGGGCCTGAGACGAGGCCAGAGGGGCCGGGAGGAGAAATGGAAGGAGGCGCAGCGGCCACCGCGAGGCCTCTGGCCCATCCGCACCCTGTGTGACACACGACGCTACTGGAGAGAGTTTTTTTTTTTTTTTTTTTTTGAGGTATAACTGACATACGACATTGTAATTTTCAGGTGTACAACACAATGACTGGATATTTGTATATACTGCAAAACGATTATCACAGAAAGTCTAGTTACGTCCCTCACCACACAGTTACACAATAATTTCTCTTGTGATAACTTTTAAGATTTATCCTCTTAGGAACTTTCAAACACGAAATACAGTGATATAGTAGGTTAACTACGGTCTCTATGCTGCACTTTACATCTCCGCAACTTACTCTGTAACCGGAAGTTTGGACTTCGACTTCCTCCATCCCTTTAGCCCCTGCCCCCACCACCAGCAACCGCCACTCCGCCTTCTGTACCCATGAGCCTTTTCTTTTTCACGTTCTCCCTATAAGTGAGATAACGCGGTATTTTCTTTCTCTGACTTCTTTCACTTAGCGTAACAGTCCAGTGTGCGTGTCTGTGTCTCAGCGTGCATCACGTTTCCCTTTTCCAGTTATCCGTCGAAGGATACCTAGGCCGTTTCCATATCTTGGCTATTGTAAATAATGCCGCAGCGAGCAGGGAGGTGCATATATCTTTTCTAGTTAGTGTGTTCATTTTCTTCAGATAAACACCCAGAAATGGAACTGCTAGATCATATGGTCGTTCTATTTTTAACTTTTTGAGGAACCTCCATACTGCTTTCCATACTGCGGCTGCACCGATTTACGTTCCCACCACCAGAGAGCAAGAGTTCTCTTATCTCTGCATCCTCACCAACACTTGCTTGATTTATCGATGACAGCCATTCTGACAGGTGTGTGGTAATAATACTTCATTGTGGTTTTAATGTGCATTCCTCTAATGATTAGTGATGCTGAGCTTATTTTCAATAAAGCCTCCGTCCATTTTTATTCCTTTTCTTAAAACACTGTTAAAGAACAAATCCAGGTTGGGGAAAGAGATCTACAGGGGGACGTCTAACTGGGCCTTGCAGATTTTTGAATCCGATCCTCCTCTCCCACCCGGCACCTCTAATTCCTGAGCTGCTCTGGGCTTCTGTGACATGGGTCTGCTCCTCCCCAGTGCAAGGACAGAGTGGGTTAAGCTAAGACTTAATGGCTGCTAATTATCCACTGCTTCCCGTCATCTAAAATTTCATTAACATTCCCTGTCCGCTAATTGTCTCTTCCATTCTCTTTGTTATAGGGCGTATGCCTTTTTTCTTACTTTACTCTCACTTTGTAGGGATTCAGAAAAGAGTAACAATAAATGCGATCAGGGTGATGTGTTTACCAAGAATATGATTTCATGTGGAAAAATTTGTAGTCTTATTTAAAACTGATAAATACACTACATATTCAAATTCTCACCTACACGGTGTACTAGAATTGCCTATTTGTGACAACTGAGCATTGTAACAAAGAGCCGACTCCACTTCGTGATGGGTTGCCAATAGCTCCACCGTCCCCCCTTCTGTGTTCTCCTTGAGCCCCACATCTGGGCAAGATGTTAAGAAAGCCTGGGAGACGGAAACCTTGCAAGCCCCTCCCCGTGTGTGAGAACCCTCGGCCCAGCCCCACCCCCAACCACAATAAAAAACCCCCGCGCCAGTCTCCTTTCCCTGTCCGGTCGTGCAATTCTTGGGCCAACAGATAAAGCCTGCCCTGTTTTCCCCAGAAAACCTTTTTACATAGTAGTATACTTTTATAGTCTCCTGGTGCATGCGACATCATCAGTCTTGAGACATGACCAGATTCTGGGCGTAGGGGACATTCGCCCTGTCCCTGCGTGGGAGCTGCAGTGGGTACTGGGAGCAGGACGCCCAGAGGACCCCCACTTTGGGGGTCGTCTACTCTTGGTCTGGTGTGCTGACTGGCGCTGCTGCTCGGCGCTGCATGTGCTGAGTTCTGCCAAGCCTCAGGTACTGATTTACCCCACTAAACGGGGAAGTGTCAGTAACCGGAGTTTAGGGAGGGGACCACGGGACGGGGCCGTCTGGTAAGTGGCTTTGCGTCGTGTGTCTCAGCCCAGACCCCACTGTGTGTTTTAGATTAATGGTGCGGCTTGATTCCAGCACAAGCCAAGACTGACGCGAGACTCAGGAAAAGATGCACCTTTGACAGTCTGAGTAACCGTGTCTCAGCCAGGTGTGGCCCCAGCTCTACAGCCGGCTCAGGGGAAAAGACTTACGGGGCTGTGTGGTCTACAGACCCCCTGGGTGGTCAGCTGTGGGGAGGAACAGCGGGTCACTGTTTGAAAAAAAGTCATGTTGCGAAGAGTTGAATTACTGAAATTCACACTCCTAGAGGCAGGTGGCTCACTAGGACCCTACAAAATCCTGCTGCGGCTCTCGCTGCCTGTGTCTCTGCTGCAAAAAAGTCTTAATCTTTGGAGTTCCAGGGACACACACCTGTGGCATCGCGTCCCTGGGGCACAGCCCAGCTGTCAATTCAACCGCCGCCACGGGGAAGGACCCCAACAAACAAACAAACCCTAACAGAACAGGGAGGCAACTTTCTGTTGTCAAGTTGGGCTGAACAGACAAGGGCCAACCGATAAAACGTAGACAAGCTCCCCAAGGACACCCTCCCTAGGGAGACCACTCAACATTACAGAACCCCAGGGTCACTGATCGTGAGGGTCCAGCTACAAGGGCCCAGGGACCCTCCCTTTGGCTCCACACGGGCGGTCAGGCTCAGAGGTGCCCACTGTGTGACCCTTTCTTAATAAAAAAAAAAAAAGTCATGTGAGGGGCAGGGATCTTACATGCTGAGACATGTGACCACTGTGGCCACACCGCAGACGCAAACCTCCTCTACGCGCCTGGACACAGCTTCCTTCAAAACCCTGCCCCGCCCCAGGGCGAATCACCCCCCTCTCTCCTTCCACGGCGCTGGTTTCCTCGTGCCCAAGCTCGGTACAACTTTTTCTCTACTTTGGTGTCTGGTGATCGCCCTTGACTTCCATCCTGGGAGACTGCAGGAACCCGGGGCGCTGGTAACAGATGCAGGGGCCGTTATCCGTCTGATAGGGCCGCCACGACAAATGCCAGGCCAGGTCAGGTCACTTACACCACGGAAGTCCATTTTTTCACGGTTCTGAGGCTGAAAGTCCAAGACCGAGGCACTGTCAGGGTTAGTTTCCGCTGCGGCCTCCTCCCGGCTCGCAGACGGCCTCCCTCTCCCGTGCCCTCACATGCCCTCTCTCTGAACGTGGGAGTAGAGAGGCTGAGGACCCATCTCTCGTCTGATCTCGTCTCTTCCTCTTCTTGTAAGGACACCAGTCCCATCAGATCAGGGCCTCACCCTTATGACCTCATTTAACCTCCGCTACTTTCTTAAAGCCCCGTCTCCAAATACAGTCGCGCTGGAGGTTAAGGCTCTGATGGCTAAAGAGGGGACACAAGTCAGTCCACAGCAAGGGGGAAACTAACAACTGAAACAGAAGTCTGTGATTAGGCCCAACTGGTAACCCAAAATACACTAACAGAATTTAACAAAAAGATAAACAGGGCACACACCGATCGGCTTTTGTGCCTCCACAGCACTGGTTCTAAATTAATTTAACATTTGCTGAAATATACCAACCGGTAAACCTTCATGGCATTAATACTGGGGCTCAAATTACAGTTCATGGGGATCCCACTAAATTTAAGGTACCACCTCTAATCGCAGGGGTATTACCGTGACGGAGGACAAGCAGGTGTCCTCACTGTGCCTCAACTCCTCGGGGTCACAGCACCCACTGTTTGATAAGGTTCATGGACTCTCTGACTCAATGAGTAACAAACAAAAATTAAGTATTTGGCCCTTATAAATTATCTTGCTACAATGGAACCCCATGGACTTCCTTCTTCCTTATTAGAATTGTTTTTATGGCCCGATGTAAATTAAAACAGGGCCTTTAATGATTGGAAGCCGTTGCACAAGACATACTTCAAGAAGGGTCGATCATGCCCCCCGACCCTCCTTTGCCACGTAACAGCCCACCGGGGCTGCTCTGACCCTGGGGAGGGAGGAAGGGTGTCTCGTGGTGGCTCACCCTGATCTTCGCGCCGCGGGGCCCAGGAAGGTCTCCCTGGCCAACGTTATTGCGATTACTTCAGGCAACAACCGGTAGATGTTTTGCTATTATAGGTTTGGTGAATGTATTTTGTTCAGTGCTTAGTTCGGCAGCCTCGTGACTGCAATTCGCCCTCCCTTCCAAAGGGACAGGAGGTGCTTTTACGCGGCTGCCGTGGGGTTCCTCATCGGACTTGTCACTGTGCACGGTCTGTGAGGGCAAAGCCATAACTACGTCCTGCTCGCTCCAGGGACGCAGGTAGGATGCTCGTTGTTGACGCCGTCTTCCTCTGAGGAGGCTCATTTGACACACTCAGGATGTACAAAGACAAACGAGCTCACAGAGCAGGAGGCGGCGGCTGCTTCAACGCAGTGTAAGGCCCGCCGCCTCGGTTAAAGTCTGAACTGAGGGCTGCTCCAGCCGTGACATGGTCAAGAAACAGTTGTCGATTTTCTCAGCACTAACCATTTCTTTAAGGTGTTTTTTGGGTTCTGGAGGAAACAGTTCTCATTTACAAATTGTACTTAAGCTCTTTGATGGTGTTCTTTGCAGACTGGCTCTCCTTGAATGAGGCCCACCCTCTAACAAAAAAGGCTTTAGGATCTGTCCGAATCGCAAAAAATGGATGCTTCCGTTAATGCCCGCCCCCAGGGACTCCTTCAGTATAAAGGTTGTGACAATCTTCTCTGTGTCAGAAAACCGGCAGTGTGTAACAATGACTTTAAAACAGTAAGACCACAAATATTTGGACTTCGCTGAACTTAAACTTTTGGTCTTTTAAAGAAACTATTTAAAAAATGAAAAATGAAAGCCACAAACTGGGAGCAAATACAACATATCAGAAAAAAGATCTGCATCACAATTTGTTTACCCATTCTCCTATTGATGGACATCTGGGTAGCGGCCAGCTCTTGGTTCTTAGGTATTATAAATACAGCTGCTACAGACATGTGTTTATAACTGTCCTAGTAGTCACATGGTTCAATTTCTCTTGTATATATATTTAGTGGTGAAGTTGCAAGGTCATAGGGAAAAGTATACATTTCACTTTACAAGAAACTACACAAGTGGTTTTCCACATGCGCTGTCTTATTTTACCGCTCTAACCACAATGTCTGGGGGTTCTAGTTGCTCTAGACCCTCACCTGCACTTGACATTGGTTGTCGTTTTAATTTTGACCATTCTGTGGGAATGAAATGTATCTTACTGTGTTCATAATTTGCATTTCCCAGATAACAAATGATTTTAAGCATCTTTACAGGTGTTTAGTGGCCAACTACAGATCTACTTGGCTGAAATCTATGTTTATGTCTTTTGCGCATATGCTAATTGGGTTGTTTATCATTATTCAGTCATAAGAGTTCCTTACACTGTGCGGACACCAGATCTTTGTCAAATATGTTTTATAAATATTTTCTTTCAGTCTTTAACTTTTATTTTGAAATAGTTTTAGACTTACAGAAAAATTGTTAAAATAGTATGGAGTTCCCATATACTCTTTATTCAGTTACTCTAATATTTTTTTTTTAAATTGAGGTATAATTGACATGTAACATATTAGTTTCAGTTGTATAACATAACGATTCAATATTTGTCCTTGGAAGTTTGTGCCTTTTTAACACCCCACTCATTTCACCCGCCCTCAACTCCTGCCTCTGCCAACCACCAATCTCTTCTCTGTATGAGATTGGTCTTTAAAAAAAAAATTTTTTTTTTAAAGATTTCTCATATAGGTGAGATCATCCAGTATTTGCCTTTCTCTGGTATTCTTCACTTAGCATGATGCCCTCAAGGTCTATCTGTTTCTATGTTGTCATAAATGGCAAGGATCCTTTTTTTCTTTCTTTCTTTTTTTAACAGTTGAATAATATTCCATTGTACATGCCACATTTTCTTTACTCATTCATTCACTGCTGAACTCTTCGGTTGTTTCCATACCTTGGCTACTGTAAATGCTTATATTTTTTTCCAGTCAGTGTTTTCGTTTCTTTTGTACAAATACCCAGAAGTGGTATATTGCTGGATCATATAGTAGTTCTATTTTTAATTTTTTGAGGAACTTCCATACTACTTTCCATAGTGGCTCCATCAATTTACATTTGTACCAACAATGCACAAGGGTTCTCTTTTCTCCACATCCTTGTCAACACTATTTCTTTTTGATAACAGCCATTCTGACAGGTAAGAGGTGATATCTAATTGTGGTTTTGATTTGCATTTCCCGGATGATGTGATGTTGAATACCTTTTTACGTGCCTGCTGGCCATTTGTATGTCTTCCCTGGAAAAATATCTAGTCAGATCCTCTGCCCATATTTTAATTTTTTTTTTTTTGCTATTGCGTTGTATAAATCTTTTATATATTTTAGATATTAACTCCTTATCAGATATGATTTGCAAATATTCTCTCCCCATTCGGTAGGTTGCCTTTTCATTTTGTTGATGGTTTCCTTTGCTATACAGAGGCTTTTGTTTGATTCAGTCTCACTTGTTTAATTTTGCTTTTGTTGCCATTGCTTTTGGTGTGAAACGCAAAAAATTATTGCTAAGACCAATGTCAAGGAGCTATTCATCTATGTTCCTCCTGGTCCAGTTTCATTCTTTTGCATGTGGCTGGCCAATTTTCCCAACAGCATTTATTGAAAAGACTGTCCTTTCCCCACTGCATATTGCTTTTTGTCATAAACTAATTGACTGTATATGCACGGGTTTATTCCTGGGATCTCTATTTTGTTTCACTGATCTGTTTTTATGCCAATGCCATACTGTTATGATGACCATAGGTTTGTAACATAGTTTGAAATCAGGGAGCACGATGCCTCCAGGTTTGTTCTTTCTAAGCATTGCTTGGCTATGCTTAGAAACACCTTGGGGTGTTTTGTGATTCCATACAAATTTTAAAAGTTTGTTCTAATTTTGTGAAAAATGCCTTTGGAATTTTCATAGGGGTTGCATTGATTATAGATTGCTTTAGGTAGTATGGAAATTTTAACAATAATTCTTCCAATCATGAGCACAGAATATCTTTTCATTTATTTTTGTTTTCTTCAATTTCTTTCATCAGTGTTTTATAGTCAGTGTACAAGTCTTTATTTCCTTAGTTACATTTATTCCTAGGCATTTTATCCATTTTGATGCATTGTAAATGGGATTATTTTCTTAATTTCACTTTCTGATAGTTTATATTAGTGTACAGAAACAACGGATTTCTATATATTGCTTTTGTATCCTGTAACTTTACTGAATTCGTTGATTGGTCTGGTTTTTTTTTTTTTTTTTTTTTGGTTGAGTCTTTAGAGTTTTCATTTTATTGTATGTCATCTGCAATTAGTGGCCGTTTTACTTCCTCCTTTCTTATTTGGATGCCTTTTATCTTTCTTGCCTAATTGCTCTGGCTAGGACTTCCAATACTATGTTGAATAAAAGTGACAAGAGCGGGCATCCTTGTCTTGCTTCTGACCCTAGAGGAAAAGCTTCCAGCTTTTCACTGTTGAGTATGATATTGGCTTTGTCATATTATCATGCCTTTATTAGGTTGAGGTATGTCCCTCTATACCCACTCTGTTGAGAGTTTTTATCGTAATGAATGTTGAATTTTGTCAAAAGCTTTACACGATCTTCCAACAGATGTGGAAATTTTTAATCTTTATTTTGTTAATATGGTGTATCACAGATTTCTAGATTTTGAACCATTTTGCATCCCTGGAATACATCCCACTTGATAATGATGTATGATCCTTTCATTGTATTGTTTGTAATATTTCGTTAAGAATTTCTGCATCTGTGTTCATCAGGCATATTGGCATGATTTTATTGGAGACCTCTATTTTTCTTGGTGAGTCTATCTAGCTCAAGGTTTGTCAATTTTGTCTTTTCAAAGAACCAGCTATTAGTTTCACTGACCTTTTCTATTGTCTTTTTAGTCTCTATTTCATTATTTCTGCTTGGATAGTTCTTATTTCCTTACTTCTAGTAACTCTGGGTTTCATTTATTCTTTTTCTAGTTTCCTGAAGGGTAAAGTTAGGTTGTTTGAGATTTTTATTATTTTTTGAGATAGGTATTTATCACTATGAATATCTCTCTTAGAACTGCTTTTGCTGGATCCCATAGTTTTGGTATGTTATTTCCATTTTCATTTGTCTCAGGGTATTTTTTGATTTCTCTTTTTATTTTTTGACCTACTTGTTATTCAAAAGCATGTTGTTTAATCACCACACATTTGTGAATTTTCAAATTTCTCCTTGTAATTTCTAGTTTCATATCATTGTGGTATGAAAAGGTAGTTGATATGATTTTGATCATCTTGAATTTATTCAGACTCATGGTCGTCGTATTAATATCTTACATAACCACTGTGTCACAAGCCGCCAAGACAATCCCCAGTGATCCCTATGTGCAGGCTCCTCCCACAGTGGCTAGGGCTGACCTGTGTAACTAATAGAATATTGCGGAAATGACAAAGTGTGACATCCAAGGACAGGTTATATAAAAAACACGGCAGCTTCTGCCTTGCTCTCTCTTGGGTCATTTTCCTCAGGGGGAAGCTACTGTCAAGTTGTAAGGGCCTTCAAGCAGCCCAACAGATAAGCAGTGATGTGAAGAGATAGTGTCTCCCTCAGGATCAAAGGGCAAACATTCTCACTATCTAGTACGATGAAGATAACTCCTCCCACTGGGGAAAAGGGTGGCCTTGCTTATTGCCTGTTCTAAAAGATGTGAATTTGCTGAGCTCAGGATTCCTCCTCCTGTGAAATAGCCCACTGGTGTACAGGAGGCCATCTGGCCCTCTTCGTATTGTGCTATGGGAATTGGGATTAGGGAACCAAAATAAAAATGCTGATTTTCTAGCTACTGCCATTGCTGTGAGGTAATAAAATGTGCTTCATCTCTGATCCTGGGGTCTCGTGTCTTCTAACGACATCCATGAAACTTATTTGCTTGCGAGTAAAATCTCCAACTCTTCATAGTTCTCGATAGCTCTGGGGACAAGGATGGAATTCTGACAGATGTGACTTTCTGAAAGAGGAAGGATGAGGGCCTTGCAGGGACTAGAAGGAAGTCCATGTGAACGTGATGACCAAATCATAAAATCAATTAGGCGGCAACTGGCCCTTCCTTTTATTGCCTGTTAATGAGGATGAACTGTGGTGGTGACTGCAGACTGAGGAGGAGGACTGCCTCGCAACTCC
Organism: Rousettus aegyptiacus; assembly: GCF_014176215.1. NCBI lineage: Eukaryota > Metazoa > Chordata > Mammalia > Chiroptera > Pteropodidae > Rousettus > Rousettus aegyptiacus. The sequence continues at coordinate 86,234,874 of NW_023416285.1, read as the reverse complement.
ACCTCTTCTGTTGCCTATCTTGCCAATCTCAAGTGCATTTGGAAATGACAGTAAAAGGTCCGAGAGGCTTTGGGAGTGAGCTGAGCTGCTTTCATCCTTTCAGGGAGATCTCCCAAGATTAGTGACATTCAAAATATAGATCTCTTGCTCAAGATATCTACCAAGGAGACGTTTTCATGTCTCAATGGATATTTTTATTTAAAGATTTATAGCTCTTAGAGACAAATGTGATCTCAAAAGAAAAACTATTCTTAGGCAGAAAATTTACTGTATCATCCTGTTTGGGAAAAAATAACTGAAACCAAAAGATATTGAAGGAATTCTTTAAAGAAATCAAGATTTATGATTGGTAAAGGTGAAATTAAAAATCTACAATATTTTTATTCTATTCAGCCATGTGTCCAGTATTTGCCAAAAGTTATTTAACAGAACAGTACTTGATTCTTAATTTAATAACTGGAATATACATACACTGACCTCTAATAAGCTTTCTTCAAGCATGAAAGTCAACATATTTAGTAGTTACATCCTCTTAAAACAGCCTCATTTCAATGGTTTTTCTATCTGCCATTATATATAATAAAATTTTAGAACTGTAAGACATCACAGAGACAATTAGCCTAACGTTCTGTTACAATAAAAGAAAGGGAGAGCATCCAGAGCCTACAGAATCGAAAAAGCTTCGTCGGGTTCACCGAGTCGTTAGTGACAGGGCCACGGTAAGACCTGAGGTTTCCCAGTTTTAGCCCAGTAATTCTCTGTCGGTTTTTTAGATTACAAGTACAAGTGTTAAGCTGTCACTGACAATGGGCGTATGTATCACGGAATATCTTTAAAAAAAAATATCAAGCCCAATTGCTAAAGGTGGGATACCTTTTCAACGTTTCTATAAAATTAAAGTAGGATTGTGATTTCAAACAACATCACTGTCATGAAAAGACTTGCAAATTCTATAGATCAGGAGGTCATAATTTGCTTTCCAGTTACGTTTTCTGATAAAGTCCTAGATACATAGTAGGTTCTCAGAAAAAAACTTGAGAAAAGGGATCAAAACAAAAATATAGCTAAGGAAAACAATAAAAAGGAGTAGTTTCTAAAATTATGATAATTTAAAAAATAGGCGTTATTTAGGTCTTCACTAATCTCTACAAATTCAAAGAGACTTGAACTGAAATCTAGAAGATCACAAACAAAACCTATTAGAAGCAGCTTTTTAGGTGAAAACAGAAACTTAGATGAAGTGTGTGCTTAAGAGCTGCTTATTTGTAAAGGTAGTACATTTTCATGTTTTATCCAGGTCTCCTTATGACCAGTGGTATACATCTGTTAAGATGGTTCCTGGGATGAGGGAGGGAAGTGAACGTGAAAAGTGTAGAAACCAATCTCACACTGAGATCAAATCACAGCATGATGCCCATATCTGTACCACCATATATGTAACTGTGTTTTTAGACAGGATAGTTTAGTTTTTTTCCCCCCAAATTTAACATTTGTTGTGATTTTTTCTCTCACCGATGTTTCCTTACTCTCGAGAAAAAGCTATTGAACTGTCATATTTTCTTCCTTCCTTACTCATTTTATCTTAAAAATGTATGGCTTCTGATGCTTTCCACTTACACATAAACAGTATCAGTCAATGGATTTTTATGGTTTGAACAATAATACATAAAGTCCTTTCTTATTCCTTCATGTATTTTAATACTCGAGAATAAAAATGGGGCATAATATATGTATCAGTAGGTAAAAACATATGAATTCCTTGATTATCTTAGCATGTATATCCTTGCCTGACGCACAGCAGGCTTATGATAATTATGGCTGATGGGATGGCTGACTGACTAGCAGAATGAATAATGAAAAGAAACAGATTCTCGCTATTCTGAGGGGGGCAGAAATTTGCCACTAGACAGTTCTCGATTGTAACTAAGCAGACTGATAAGCTCGTTTGCCTTTCTACGGGAATAGTAACGCTTCCATTCAAAGAGGACAGCAGTGTTAAGAGCAGTCGGAACAGCCTGATAACAAACGCAGGCAAGAAGAGAGTGCGAGGGACATCGCGGGTGAGGGTTTCCGGCCGGCTTTGTTCTCCACGCACCTACAGATGATGCTATAGGACGGAACTTTCCCTGAATGAGACGGTGTGCTGATGTCTCAAACCACAGGAAAGATTTGGCATCATAGGACGGAGGAGATACGTTTGAGCACATGAACGTGGCTGTAAAGCTAAAGTCCCAGAAAGTAATCTTTAAATAAATGTTAGCCCTGGGCTACCGAACTTCCAGGTAGTCCTCTGGAGGGAGGCCGGGGTGCGAGGACTAGTTTAGTTTGTGTCCTATCAGCGTGGGCGACCACGCTGCTCCCCCGGCTCCCGTTTCCCATCCGCTTCTCAGTACGCCCAAACCTCCCTCACTCACTGCATTTACCACATCAACTATTTTTAGTTATTTAAGTCTACAATTTAGTGGCTTTAAGTACGATCAAACTGTTGCGCAGCCATCACCTCTATCCATCTCCAGAACTTTTTCATCATCTCAAGTTTAACGCTGTCCCCATGAAACGCTAACTCCCCATTCCCTCCACCCCCTGTTTTTTGAGAAACTACCAATCTACACTGCCTTTACGGATATACTTATCCTGGAAATTTCATATACATGTAATCACACAATACGTGACCTTTACTTTTTCACTTAGCACAATGTTTCAGCGTTCGTCCACACTGTAACAGATTTCAGCCCTTTTATGGCTAATATTCCACAGTATGTATAAACCACTTTGTTTACCCATTAATCTACTGATGGACATTTGGTCTGTTTCTACCTTTCGGCTATTGTGAACGGTACTGATATCAACATGTGTGCACATGTATTTGATTCCTTCGAGTACATGCCTACGAATGGGATTGGTGGGGGACTCCTATGATAACGTGATGTTGAACATTTTGAGGACCCGCTAACCTGTTTTTCACAGTGGCTGAAACATTTTATACTCTCACCAGTAACTGACAAGGATCCCATTTTCTCTATAGCCTCACCAATATTTGTTTTTTTTCCTCGTTACAGCCATCTTAGTGGTGTAGAGTGGTATCTCACTGTGGTTTTGATTTGCATTTCTCTAACGATTACTGATGTTGAGCATTTTTTCATGTGTTATTGTCCATCGGTATATCTTTGGAGAAATTCAAGTCCTTTGCCTATCTCTGAATTAGGCATTTTGTTGGTGGTGCTGAGTTGTAGGACTTCTTTATATATTCCGGATATTAATCTCTTATCAGATATGTGATTTGCAAGTATTTTCTCCCACTGTTCCATTTTCACTGTCTTTATAGTGTCCTTTGATATCCATACATTTTAAATTTTGACAAAGTCCATTTCATCCAATGTTTTCTTTTGCTGTGGTTTTGGTGTCATAATTAAGAAATCTTGCCAAATCCAATGTCATGAATCTTTCCCCCTATATTTTCTTCTTAGCACTTGATAGTTTTAGCTCTTACATTTATGCCTTTGATCCAATTTGAGTTATTTTTAGTATAGTATAGGCAAGCGTCCAGCACTTCAATCTTTCATCCATTTTTCCCAACACTATTTGTGGAAAAGATTGACTTTCCCCCCTCAAATGGTTCTGGCACCCTTGTTTAAAATCATTTGACCATATATGGAAGGAATATTTCTGACTATTCTATTCTATTGGTCTATATAACTGTCTTTATACCTGTACCACACTATTTTGATTAATATAGTTTTTGGCTTTTCATGTTTATTATCAGCGCATCAATAGGGAACATTTTATAATTAGTGAAATGTGGATACCAAGTTTTTTTCAAACACCAAGTGCCAGTATTTTCTGGTAAATAACCAACATAACACAATTTCGAGAGATGGTGTTACCATTAGCATAACTCACACAAATTACGAAAATGTCAATACTTAAAATCATGCTCATCAAACTTTCCCAGTGTAAAAGGACTCCTCAAAAACTTCATGATAACACTAAACTACAAAATTCATTCCAGAAAAAGAGGGAATTACATTAAAAATTTTGAATTTATTAAATGTTAAAAAAAAAGTGAGTGTGTTGAGAGAGATGAAGAAAAAGGAGTTTCCAGTTAATGGATTCAATGTCTGAAAATACTTCAGTAATACATAGGAAAAACTTCCAGAGAAAGGATGTAAAAAAGTCTTTCATAAGATGAACACACAATCAGTTTTTCCATCAATTGTACCCGTAGGAGAGACGTCTTCTTGAAAAATGCTTGTTTACAGAATCTGCTGTGAGATAAAGTTGGCTACCTCTAATGATTCATCTTTTGCTAGAACGACATCACAGAAGTCCAAATACTTTCCTGAGAGCGCATCCGTTCTATTATTTAGATGTCCAGTTTTCAGAATGTGTTCAACACTGGCTGTTCCATCCGTCATTCTTAAGTCTCCTTGGGAGTCTTCCAGCAGAGTTGTATTGCTATTGTCTTTTAGTTGATTGAAATGTTTTCGTTTAGGCATCATCTTGTTTGTTAAATATATGAATTAGTTCTCCATTAAATTTTTTGAGCACTGTATTGTCATCAAAATTCATGAAGTTGGAGGCTACTTTGACATTCGAATAATAAACACCAGCTTGACAGATAATCCTCTAGTATATCATCAGTACTAGCTGAAAATATGAACACAGGGATACTGTGTTGTTGGAGCTTATCAAAAAAATTTTCACCTTTCTTTGAGCATGTCAGATTCTGCCACAATTTAAGTTTAGCTTTTGAGAAAGCCTGTTCAACAAGCAAACCATGTGATTTAGTGTACCATTCTACCACATAAGGGTACTTCTCTTCTACAATCGATTTCAATAGCATAACATTTTTCTTTTAGTTGCAGTAACTTTTCTTGACATTCATCTGAAAACAGCTTACAGATGGGCATCTTTTCCCATTGCAGGAAAACCTACTCAGTGTCACATCGAGCTTTATTATCTGAAGTCTGGCAGCTCCTTCTTTGATAGGACCACGGATAATTTCTTCTACTCTTGATGCGAACTCAGCTTTTCTGGGATTCCGGCATCCCTTTCATGTGGACGGCAGAATCCTGCGTAGTCATTGCTTGGTATCCAATCTTCCTTAAGGCACTCTGAATTCTTCTGTCCTTGAATTTGTCTCAGAACAGCACAGGTGGTAAGCAATGCCCAGAGGTGCAGGGCTTGCATACAGCCATCTCGATGATCTTGTCTTCCATCCTGTCTTCTTCAAAGTGACTACATACCGGGAGAGCACTGCCCTTGCCCCCAGGGCGCACGCGCCAGCTCTGGTTACCATGCCCACACGTGCCATGGCCACCTGGTCCATGGACAAGCGTTGTGGGCAAAAAGAATACTGGTCGCTGGGGGCCTGAGAAGTGAGAGCCTGCCCGATTAGTATAGGTTGGTAGTAAGCTGTGAAGTCAGAAAATGTGAGTCTTCCAATTTTCAGTGTTTCTGGTTGTATGAGGTTGCTCGAAATTCCATTTTAATGGAGATCCCTTTGGGTGGTATGCTCATCTACCAATATTAAATATTCCAACTCTTGAACATATATGCCTTCGTATTTATTGTCTCCAATTTCTTTCAGCACTCTTTATAGTTCTCAGTGTACCTTACGCACTTTTGTAATGAAGCGCAAAGCCACTCTGTCCAGTTAGTACCACCTGCTTAGTGGAGGTCACAGTCTCTTCTCTAACCTCCATGTCTTCCTTGGGATTATGTAAGATTTATCATGCTATAAAGTTTAAGAGTTATCCATATTGCTAAATAGTTCTGTTTTATTTTATTTTTTTAAGCCTACAGCACCTGGTATTCCCAGGTGGTCTCTCATCCAAGTACTAACCAGGCCCGGCCCTGTTTAGCCTCTGAGATCAGGTGCGTTCAGGGTGGCATGGCTGTAGACCAGTTCATTCATTTTAACTGCTATGTAGTATTTGTTATGTATTAGTTCCTAGAGCTGCCATTAGATTATTGCCACACACTGGGTATCTTGCACAGCATTATTCTCTCAAAGTTCAGAAGACCGGAAGTCTGAAATCAAGGTGTTAGCAGGGTGATTCCTTTTGGAGGCTCTGAGGGAGAGTCTGTTCTGATGGATGCGAGTAATCTTTGGTATTCCTTGGCTTGTACCTGGATCACTTCAATCTCTGCCGCATCTTGCCATGGACTTTCCCCCCGGGTATTTTGGTGTATTTTCTCTTTTTATATGGATACCAATCCTTGGATTTAGGGCTCATCCTGATTCAGTATGACCTCATTTTAATTAAGAACCTTTTTCTAAGTATGATCACATTTGGGGTGGACACGAATTTTTGGAGGGAACCATTCAACTTTACACATTGTATAACTACATAATTTACCCATTTATTCCTCTTATTGATGGACATTTAGATTATTTCCAATTTTTCACTTTTAGAATGCTGTAATGAACATCTTTTAAATGACTCATCTATGTATGTATATTTCTCTAGATATGGGTACCTTCAACTTTATAGTTGAAGATTGCCAGACTGTTCTCCAATTTACTTTCCCATCGACAGCAATGAGAAGTTACTGTTTTTCTTTCACATACTTGGCAAAACAAACAAGCGCAAATCTCAGTGTATAAAATAACAGGCATTTATTTATGACCTCAGTCTGTGGAGATGACAGATCTAGGCTGGGCTCGGCTGAGGGTAGCTCAACTAAATTGTCTACATTCCATGTTCCTAGGTAGGTATTACATTTGTACTTATTTAATAGACCAGGAACTCAGGAAAGTTACCTTATTTTTTTTTTTGGCCCTAATGTCTCAGAGCAAATGAGTAACTTTTTATGAAGTTGATCTCCAGGTGATGCTGAATGGGAGGAAATGTATTACTTTCATGTTCATGATTTTTAAAGGAATGCTTCAAGTATTTTACCAGTATGTATAAAGGGTTTTACATTTCAGCAGTTGGGTATAATGAATGAATTCTAATAGTTACTGATTGTGACAATTAAAAAAAACCAAGATGAAGAAATTTAAACATGTAAACGGTAGATTAATAAATCTTTCTGTACCCATCACTCAGCTTCAACAAATACAGGAGCAGTCTTATTTCATGGACCCACCATCTACTCCCCCCCCCATATTATCTTAAAGCAAATCAAAGATTGTGGAAAACAAGTTTTTATAACTAAGTACACAACACTTTTGAGATTTTTTGTATACATATTCAAATGTAACATTAACTTTTCCTTTTTCATAATACACGTTTAAGACTTATATTAGTCTCATAAAAGAGCTTTGAGAGTTTTTCTTCTACATATCTTAGAATATTTATAAGATAGAAGTTCCCTGGTCCTTGAAAGTGTGGTAATTGTGTATATATTTTTTGCCATCTGTAAATTTGGGTTATGTCGTTAGATGTATAAATATTGAGTCAGGATTCTTATTTCTATCCCTTAACTTTCGATCTTACAGTGACATTGTGCTTTAGATGTTTCTCTTACAAATAATATTTAGCTGTATTTTGTATTAGTTTTTCAATTAGAAAGGTCTGTTTTCATTTATTGTGATTATTGAAATATTTGGACTTTATACTTTTTATTTACCATGTGTTTTCTTTTCCTACAGTCTGTTCCTCAAGTTTTTACTCATCTATTGGTTTGAAAGTTTTACATCCTAGTTTTATTAGTGGTTAATCAATCGGTATCTCTATCCTCCCATTTAATAGGCAAAAATTATTTTAGGATCTTTATGATTTCCTTCTTTTCAGTATTGCTATCACATATTTTAGTTTCAGCTCGTTTTTAACCCCCTCCAAATTCATGATCATCATTACAGTAATTTACAGTCAATGCTTAAAATTGATCAGAATGTTTACTTTAGTCACAGCTTTATCTTGCTGCCTTATCCATCCTTCTGTGTTCAATATTCTAGCTGAATAAGCTCCTTTGGTAGCCTTCGAAGTAAGGGTCTGAAAATATCTTTTATTTTTAACTTTAACAAGATGTAAAATGCTAAGTTGACAATTATTGTCTCTCAGCACTTTGAAGATACTTTCTCTAGTATCTTTTGTTGCAGATTGAAAAGATAATTGATGGCGTAACTGGCATTAAGATTTTCTATTTCTCTCCATGGTTTGTTTAGATGTGTTCATTTATTCTGTTTAGAACATCATGTACTTCTTGAATATGAGGATTGTCTTGTCAATTCTGGAAACTTAGCCATTATTTCATTAAATATTGCATCTCCCATTTTTTTTTTTTTATTAGAATGGGAAAGTATAACATATCTATTTTCCATCCTTATCTCTGTTTTGCATTCTGAGTGATCTGACCGTCTCATTTATTCTTATTTCGGCCGTTTAGTCCAACCACAAACAGCAGAACTCCGTGTGGAAGTTCTGTTTTTCTCTTGTCCTGTCAAGAGACCATTTACATTAAAATTAGTCACTTTTATGGTCTCTGTCAAATTGGTTTTCTTCTGTTCTTAGAATGACAATTCTCTTTAGTGTGCACTTCTTCACTGAGGTTTCTAAACTTCCCCTCAACAGGCGTCCCCAAAGCCCTAAGTGCTGTGGCAAAGACCAGCTTCTGCACGGCTTCCGTCAGGCCCAAGGGGGCCTAGCGCCTCCTGCCTCTGACCACGGAACTCTTCTCCCCCTCCTCCCACAGAACGGCAGCCCCTGACACCAGGCTTTATGCAAGAGGCTCAATTCCAGGGAACTGTGAACCCAAGAGAATAATTTTTGCCTCAAGCAGGTATTAAAACTGGCACCGAGGCTTAATTCTGTGGTGTCAGTTGCTGCTTATGACTGTAGTTTTGAGATGATGTTGGCACTAAAAGAAAACTGGATTTCCTTTCTTTTGTAGCAGAGGGCGGGCCTCATTCATATCAGCCCGGTCTTTTATGTTGCTAGGTTATGTCTACCACGCAATAATATTCACTTTATTCGTATCTATGCAACGTATGTAGATACCATAGTTAATCTGATTCCCATGTGCTATGATGATTTGAAGTAGAATAGCCAATGATAGGAAGCAAAGAAAAATAAGAATCTCAGGTAAAGGAATAAAACGGCATACAGAAGGCAAAGTATAAGTGTAAACACTCATGTTCTCACCACCTAGATTTCCTAAGTGTGGCTGATAAATTTGCCACACTTGTTTGACCTCTCGGCAAGATTCTACGTTAAGCCTTCCAGCTCTCTGGAAGAATATTCCTTTGGTGGTTCTGCTTTTCCTCATGTGCCCCCAGATGTTTTTCCCCTAAATGGTTCCTAGGTTTTAGCTGTTAAATTTATGCCAGTAGTCGCATCTGTAATTCTGATCTCTTATATTCTATATTCTAACTGTCCGCCAGATGTTTCTTTCCACTGGCATCATAAACTTGGCATGTTTCAAAATGATCATATCTCTGAACTATCACCTCCTAACTGAGCTCAACGGTACCTGACTCTTCCAATCACCTGGTAGCCATTTTTAGTCCTCCATGCCCACCCTGTATAGCCAATCAGTTGACAAATCTTAAATATTCATAAGTCCCTCCTCTAGTTTCCTAACTCAGGTTTTCATGATCTCTTATTTGGACCACTGCAATAACTTTCTAATCAGCCCTTCTCCTCCCTTTGACCTTATACATCATTGCCGTGAAACATTTCTAAGATAGACTTAATATCATTGTACACCTGATAAAATATGATTTAAACAACTTAATCTCACATTCGAAATTATGATTTGACTGCAACCTACTTTTAAGTATCCTTTGTCACAGCTAAACCACATTACTCACTCTTCCTGGTAATATGCTGTGAACAGTCTTGTCTCAAGAATGCTTTACATATGCAAGTTCCTCTCTGGAATGTTTCTCCCCACCCAACATCCAAATCCTTCATAAAGCCTTTGTTTTTTTTTTCCCTAGGTGGAAGTAATCTTGCCATCTGCTGAATTGTACAAGGACTTTAAGCCTCTCCCAAAGCTCTTAGAATATATTTCAAAATATGGTTATTTAGGTTGTCTTACCTTTTCAACTGGACGATATAAAGGTAGTGGTTAAGAACATGGATTCTGAAGCTATTAGAGTGGGTTTGAATCATAGCTGTGTCATTTATTAGCTAACTAATTTGAAAAAGTTTTCACTTCTCTGTACTTCAGTTTTCTCCTGTATAAAATGAGGAAAAGGTAAGCATATACTATATGGGTTGCTGTGAGGATTAAATAAGTTAGACACAAAGTGTACAGCAAAGTACCTTGTACATAATAGCCACTTAACATTAGCTAATGTTAAGGACAAAATTAGGCATGTCATTTATGATTGTATCACCCGCACTATTTTCCATATAGCAATTAGCAAGTTTTTTTAAATTGAAAAAAACTACAACCAACAAAATGCTAGAAAATTGAAGGCACTATACACCCAAGTGTATAATTAAGTGGTAGAGAAATAGTGCTACAAGAATTCAGATAAGGGAAAGATCGATTAAGATGAATTTGTTAGAAAATACTTTAGGAAAGAGTGATTCCCCAATGAAATGGTATTTAAGAGGTCTACTATTGACTTTTGGTCAAGATGGTGGAGTCAGTTCATGATGTGAACTTTCCTAAAACCTCTCAAAGGTCCCCAGACAAGCAGCGGCTGGCCTCAGCTTGACTACTTCCTCCTGCTAAGCGGTCACAGGCCCAGCACAAGCAGCGACCGGCCTCAGTTACAGCGTAACCTCTCCCCAAAGCCTCCAAGCTCAGCACAAGCAGAAACCAACTGCAGATCACTTCGTTGCTACTAACAGGTGGGTCCAAACTAAGCACAAGCAGCAGCTGATCTTGACGTGCAAGGAAGCCTCTCCCAAGAGGCTGCAGAACCAACACAGCAGGTGGCCTACTTCAAAGCATCACAAAGGGTGGACTCAGCTGACGCTGGAACCCCACTAAAATGACTGTCTCCACGGGGTCAGCCTTCCTCAACAGTTTGTACGCTGTAGTCAGGGCCAGCCAGTTAGCCTTAGGGACAATCTCACTCACTGACATGCCAACAGCAATCAAGGCTCAACTACAACAGGACAGCACAGAAAATCCCTACAAGAGATACCCCTGGAGCACCTGGCTCAGGTAACCAGAGAAACTGTGTCACTGGGACTCACAGAACACGTACTACACGAGGCCACTCTGTCAAGACCAGGAGACATAGCAGATCTAGCTAATACACAGAAAAAACACAGTGAGTCAGCCAAAATGAAGAGACAACAGAGCATGTCCGAAATAGGAAAAAACTCTAGAAAAAGAACTAAAAAGAGACAAGCAATCTACCAGATACAGAGTTCAAAACATTAATTGTTAAGGTTGCTCAATGAACTTAGGGGAAGAATGCTGACTCCATTAGAAAGAGGAACATAATAAGTATACCAGAAGAAGAGATGGAGAAGGAAACAGAAAGCTTATTCAAATCATCAAGAACTTCCCAAACCTATGGAAAGAGCTGGAGCCTTGAATACGACACACAGAACACCCCATCATCTCAGTGCAAAAGAGCTTCTCCAAGGCACATGGCATTAAGGAGCTCAAAAGCTGATGACAAAGAATTCTCAAGGTAGCCAGGAGAAAAACAATGACCTACAAAAAAAACTCCATTAATTATTATTGGACTTTTAAGCAGAAATCCTACAAGTTAGAAGAGAGTGGAATTATATTTACAAAATATAAAGAGAAACCACCAGCCAAGAATAAGATACCTAGTAAAGTTATCCTTTAGATATGAAGGAGAAACAAAGGCTTAGAGCTTATAGGCATACCTCAAAAAGTAAGTCTCAATCTAATATTTCATGTTAAGGAACTAGAAAAAGAAAGCCCAAAGTCAGCAGTAGGAGGAAATAATCAATATCAGAGCAGAATTAAACGAAAAAGAGAAAAAAGTGGGAAAATTAATGCAACAAAGAGCTGGTTCCTTGAAAAGATAAATTGACAAACCTCTGGCTGAGGAAAAAAAGATCCAAACAAAATCAGACATAAAAGAGAACTTATAATGGACACCACGGATATACAAGGAAACTATGGAAGCCTCTACGCCACCAAATTCGATAACCTAGAAGAAATGGACAATCTGAACAGACTAATCAACAGCAAGAAAATCAAAATAGCCATTAAAAACCTCACCAAAAACAAAAGTCCAGGACCAGATGGCTTCACTAGTGAATTCTACCAAACATTCACAAAAGTTATAATACCTGTCCTTAAACTCTTCCAAAAAAACTGAGGAAGAGACAATATTTCCTAATTCATTTTATGAGGACAACATTATTCTGATACCAAAACCTGGCAAAGACAACACGGAAAAAAAAATTACAGTCTCAAATCTCTGATGAATATAGTACAAATTTTCTAAACAAAATATGAGCAAATTGAATACATTACTATCAAGTGGGGTTCATTCCAGGGACACAGGGGTGGTTCGACATATGCAAATCAATGAACGTGATATGCCACATCAAGAAAGGATAAAAATCATATGATCATAGGAACAGATGCTGGAAAGGCATTTGACAAGATACATTTCTGATTAAAATAATAAAATGGGTATAGAAGAAAAGTCCTTAACATAATAAAGGCCATATATAACAAACCCTCGGCTAATACCATACTCAATGGTGAAAAACTGGAAGCTTTTCCCAAGATCAGGAACAAGACAAGGATGTCCACTGTAATCATTGTTATTCAACATAATACTGGAAGTCTTAGCCGGAACAATCAGGCAAGAGGAAGAAATAAATGGCATCCAATTGCAAATGAAGTAGCAAAACTGTCACTTTTTGCAGATGACATAATTCTACATATAGAATACTCTAAAGACTCCGTTAAAAGACTATCAGAAACAATAAACAGTAAAGTTGCAAGATGCGAAATCGATATACGGAAATCTGTTGTGTTCCTATATACTAACAAACAATGAACTATCAGAAAAATAAATGAAGAAAACAATTCCATTTGCAACTGCAGCAAAAAAGGATAAAATACCTAGGAATAAACTTTAAGGAAGTGAAGGACCTATAAACTATAAGACACTGTTCAAAAAAAAGATTTTCTGTATTCAGGAATTAGAAGACTCAATGTAAATGGACATATTACATAAAACAATGTACAAATTTAATACAATTCTTATCAAAATTCCAATGGCATTTTTCAATAAAATAGAAAAAGTCACCAAATTTGTATGGACCCACAAAAGACCACAAATAGCCAAAGCAATCTGAGACAAAAGAATAAAGCTAGAGGTATCGCACTCCTTGACTTCACATTTTATTGATCTATAATATATCAAATTAGTATGGCATTGGCAGAAAAACAGATCACAGACCAAGAGAATAGAAGTGAAAGCCCAGAAATAAATTCACACATACATGGACAACAAAGGAGAGAAAAATATACAATGGAGAAAGGAAAGCCTCTTCAATAAATGATGCTGGGAAAACCAGTGAGCCACATGTAAAGGAATGACAGCAGCCACCATACACAGAAATGCACTCGAAATGGATAAAGACTTAAGAAACCATCGACAAAACAAAAAGGCAAACCAAATGAATGGGAGGAGATACCTGCGAATGACCCCTGTGCTAAGGGGCTAATAACCAAAATATATAAAGAACAACAAAATAGTCCAATTAAAAAATGGGCAGAGGATCTGAACAGACGATTTTTCCAAGAAGACATGCAAATGGCCAAGAGATATATGAAAAGAGACTCACCTCCACTAGCTACAAGGGAAATGAAAATCTAAACCACGATGAGACACTACCTCGTACCTGTTAGAATGGCTGTTACCGATAAGATGAGAAACAGGCGTTGGGAAGCATGTGGAGAGAAAGGAACCCTCGCGCACTGCTAGTGGGAATGGAAATTGGTTCAGCCACTATGGAAAACAGTATGACGGTTCCTAAAAACATTAAGAATAGAGCTGCCACATGACCCAGCAATCCCTTTTCTGGGCATCTACCTGAAAAATGTAAAAACATTTAAGATATACATACCCCTGTGTTCACTGCAGCCTTATTCATTTTAGCCAAGACGTGGAGCCAACCTACGTGTCCTTCGATGGATGACTGGACAGAGATGTGGTGCATGTAACAAGGGAATACTTATTCAGCCATAAAAATATGAGATACTGCTATTTGCAACTACATGGATGGATCTTGAGAGTATCATGCTAAGTGAAATAAATCAGAAAAGGACAAGAGCCATAACATTTCACTCTTATGTGAGACATAAAAGAGAAAGCAACAAATGAACTCATAGACGCAGACAAGTTTGGTGGTCACCAGAGGGAAAGTGGGTAGGGGAAGGATCAAGAAGGTAAAGGGGTCAAATATTTGGTGATGGAAAAACAGACTTTGGGTGGTGATCATATAATGCTATATATAGATGATATATTATAGAATTTTATACCCAAAACATGTTATTAACCAATGTTATCTCAATTTTGTTAAAATAATTTTAAGCTCTGGTAAAAATAATTTGGCACGGGAAATAGACATCAGAAATGTAAAGTTTCCTCAGTATCACCGACTAGGTATCTGGATCATTGTTGTTGCTGGAAAGTAACATCTATATATGCATATATAAAATATTTGAAGAACTCACAAGATAGTAAGGATTTTACAATTTAAAATCGAAGTGAAGGCAAAAACCTAGTCACATAGGGCCTGGAACTTCCAGGAACACAAATAAACTCCAGACTCCATACAATGTGGAAAGTCTGCCCCCCAATAAAACTGGAATTTCTATTAAGGACCTTAACCTCAGTTTAAGGAGAAGAAGAGAATCCACTACATACCTCCCATTCACATGGGACTGCAAGGAAATATGTTACCTGGGCACTGAGCACCCTAGGGTGATAAAAGGTTCCAGAGAATTTGTGATGATGAGCTGGCTCTCACCAAAATTTAAAGCCCAAATTTATATTACTTGGGCAAACCAGAGAAGTTCTAGGACCTGAATTCAGTTTAAAGTGGTACTATGCTAGTAGTGTCATGGTCACCAGGTGCCTGGAAGGAAGTACATTTATCTAAGGCCTGAAAGAGTTCAATTTCTTAAGGTCAACTTTCAATAATAACAATAATGGGGAAAAAACCCAAAACCACTAGACACAGGAGAGACATAAAAACTTTAAATATTAGAATTGTTATACAAAAATTATAAAACTGTTTCGTAGGTTTAAAGAAATAAAACATCACTGTGAAAATATCCACAGGAATTAGAAAACTATGTCTTTACCAAAAAGACTCGAAAAAGTACCAAGTAGAGCTTCCAGGAAATAAAAAATTTTAGATTGAAATAAAAAACTCTGGATAGCTCAAACAGATTAGATACAGCTGTAAAGAGAATAGTGAAATGGAAGATAGAAAAATAAAGCCATCCAGAACGAAAACTCAAAGGGATGAAGGTACGAAAAATATGACAGAGGTTATGATATAGGATATAGAATGAAAAAGTATAACAAATATCTAACAGAGCCTTAGGATGAGGCAGACAAGAGACATGGTAATTATATAAAGAGGAGATAACTAAGGTTTTCCTACAACTGAAAACAGCACTGATCCCCTATTTAATAACCCCAACTGCTCCCAAGAAGAGTAAATAAAAGGACATGTAATAGTGAAAATGGAGAAAAATAAAAAGTTATTTTAAAAAACCAGAGGAGGCAAAGAAGACCGATTATATTCAAAGGAGGAACAATTAGACTGACAGTTGACAGTAAAAACAGAAGACACTGAAATGATATCAGTGTGCCAGAAAAAGGTAATTGTCAACTTAAGAGTCCACAGAAACAAAAACTGAGTTTTCCCACAGATAGTCTTTAAGTAAAGTAATATGTAAAGGATGAACCTCTGGAAAAAAATGATTCCTAATAGAAAATATGATAAGAAGACCTGATTACTGAAAAGTGCAAAAACAAAAAAAGTAAATATATAATAGTGATGTCTTTA
The DNA here is from genome assembly GCF_014176215.1 of Rousettus aegyptiacus. Taxonomy (NCBI): domain Eukaryota; kingdom Metazoa; phylum Chordata; class Mammalia; order Chiroptera; family Pteropodidae; genus Rousettus; species Rousettus aegyptiacus. The sequence goes on along the minus strand of NW_023416285.1, from coordinate 86,218,936 downwards.
AGTGTTAGAAAAAGGCAGAATTAAAATACATTTAATAATATAACAATCAAGAAGGAATAATTAAAAGAGTAATAGTGTTCCAAAGTCTTCATATTTTTCAAAAAAAGAGTTAATATTATATTTTCTATAGTAATCACTAAAAGAACAGAAACAGAGTATGCAACTTAAAAATATTAGAGGGAAAAAACTGGAATGACAAGAGTCAAAAAGAGAGTAGAGAAAAAGAAGCACGTTAAGTTGGAGATGCCTGTTAGACATAAAAGCAGAAGTAAGCGAGCAGTTGAATAAATAGTTCTGAAGCTCAGGAAAGAAGTCCCATGTACAGATATAAACCTAGGAGCCATCGGTATAAACATGGGATTTAAAACTATGAGATTAGATGAGATCATTTTGGAAACGACTGCAGAGAAAAAAGAGGAATTCAAAGATAAAGCTCTAAGGCACTCCAACATTTTGAGGTAAGGAGATAAGAATTAACTGATTTTAAAAAATACATTGGAGCTAAGAACTCAATTATAATAATAAAAGTACTTAAAATTTAAGTATGAGACATTTATCAAAAGTTGATCAAGTATTAGGTCACAAAGAAAATCTCGATATGTTCTAAGACACAGAACTATTCTAAGGCTTTCTAGGTAACAAAGAAAATCTTGACATATTCTAAGACCTTCTGTGTCACACCCTGACTATGTAGCAATAAAAAGGTATTCATAACAAAAGAACCAAAAATAATAAAACTAACCATTTAAAAATTTTATAAAACTCTCCAAAATAGCTCAGGGAAAATAAAAATGCAGAATTAACCCTTTTCCTTGTTTACCATGAGAACACTCACCAGTGGCCTCTCCAGTGGCACTTGTGGCTGCAGTGTTTACCCCAAGATAACTTGTGGATTACAGTCCTAACCTTACCCCCAAAGTTTGCCATGAAATATCCCATTTTTATTATTTTTGCATCACTCTGGTTTATCAATAGTCTTTGGAAACAAAAGACATCATTCTACTTATAGCATTTTGTTTTTAGTGGTGGCATTTCCACTTACAAAATATAGTAATTTTCGATCACTGAAAATGTCAAAAACTTAGCATTCCTACATGTGATGTTAAATAAAAGCTGGCAGCGAGCTGCACTTTTTTTTTTTCTAAATAGGAAAAGAGCTAAAGACTAGAGATAAAGATGAAAAAACACTATATAAAAATTTACGGGCGCAGTCAAAATAGTACTCAGAGGAAAATTTATAGTCTGAAATGTATTACTTAGAATGAGATAAAAATTCAACACAAAAAAACTGAAGATAGTAACAAAAAGTAACAAAGACAGAGGTAGAAATTAATGAAATTAAAAACTAAATCAAGTCATGAGCTGGTTCTTTGCCACTAAGGACAAAATGAATAAACCTGGGCCCCAAATAAATTAACATTAGAGATGATAAAGAGAAATGATTACAGATTAAGAGGGTGTTAAATATTATAAAATAAGAGTTTATGTCAGTATTTAAAAATAAGAAACCATAAATATTCTCCCTTATTTCCTAAATTGTAACAGAGGAATAAATAATAGAAGTTCTATAAATACTGTGCCAGTCTATAACCAGATGACTTCACTGGTAAATTTTACTAATATTTAAAGAATTATCACCAATCCTTCTCACACTCTTCCATAAAGCTAAAGAAGGAATACTTTCTTAATGTATTCTATGAGGCCAGTATTACTCTGATTCCAAAGCCAGACAAAAATACCATAAGAAAACTACAGACCAATACACCTTTTGAATACCGATGAAGAAATCGTCAATGAAATACTCGCAGACCAACTCCAAAAGCTCGTCTACACAATTACACATCATGAGGAAGTGGGACTTATGACAGGAATGCAAGTAGTGTTCAACAGAAGAAAATCACTCAATGTAATACACCACATTAACAGAATGAAGGAGGGGGGAATCAATCATCTCGACAGAGCAGAAAAAAGCATTTCATAAATTCGTTATCTTTTCGTGATTAAAAACATTTAAACTAGGAATAGAAGAAAATGACTTTAACACAATAGAAGTCATATATATGGAAAAAACCACGGCTAGCAACACACTCTATGGTAAAAGTATAAAAGCTTTTCCTCTGAGCTAAAAAAAAAAAAAAAAAGTTCACTTTTTCCATTTCTATTCACACTAATACTGCAAGTTCCAGCCAGTGCAATTAGATAAGAAAAAGAAATAAAAGGCATTCAAATTGTAAAAGAAGAAGTACAATCATCTGTTTGCAGACAACATCATCATCTTATATGTAATAAAACTGTAAAGATCTCACAAAAAATCCTGTTGGAATAAATGAATTCAGCAATACAGCAGGATAAAAAAATCAATACATAAACTCAGTTGGATTTTTTTATATTAATGATGAAAAATCTGAAAAGGAAATTATGAAAACAAATCCTTTATAATAGCATCAAAAAGAAAATACTTAGAAATTCATCATACAAGTGAAAAGACTTGTATGACGAAAACTACAAAGTATTGTTGAAAGAAATTAGAGAAGACATAAATAAATGGAAAGACATGCACGTTCATGGGTTGGAAGACAATATTATTAAATGCAAATATTACCCAAAGCAATTTACAGATTCAATGCAGTCTCCATCAAAATCCCAATGACATTTCATGTAAACAGGAAAATTCATCCTAAAATTTATATTGAATCTCAAGGGAATCCAGATAGCTAACACAATCTTGAAAAAGAAATGAACCCCTGCACATACAGTCAAATGATTTTTGACAGAAGTGCAAGAACATTTATTAGGGAAAGGACAGTCTTTTCAACGAATTGTGCTGAGAATTATATGTAACATGCAAAAGAATGAAGCTGAACTCCTAACTTGCAAAAATGAATGCAAAATGGATTGATAAATATAAGAACTAAAACCATAAAATTCATAGAAGGAAACAAAAGGATAAAATTTATGACCTTGAATTTGACAATGGATTCATAGTTGTGGTACCAAAGGCCACAAATGAAAAAGTAGATAAACTGGACTTCATCGAAATTCAAAAGTTTTGTTCACGAAAGAACATTTTTAAGAAAGTGAAAAGAAATTGTACAGAATAAGAGAAAATATCTGTGAATCATATGCCTGATAAGGGTCCAGTATGCTGAATATATAATGAACTTAATATCATATATTTCATAAGGGACTAACATGTTAAACATATGATAAACTTAACAAAATGACAAACAACCCAATTCAAAAAAGGCATTTCTCCAAAAAAGACACATAAATGGCCAAGAAACACATGAAAAGATGCTCAACATTATTAGTCATTAGGGGAATGTAAATCAAAACCACAATAACTTACCATTACATAGGCTAAAGTGGCTATAATAACAAAGACAACAGAAAATAAAACGTGTTGACAAAGATGTGTGAAAATGAAATCCTGTACATTGCTGGTGAGAATGTAAAATGGTTCAGCTGCTACGAAAACAGACTGGGGGTTCCTCAAAAAGCTAAATATAGAATAACCTTATGTCCCAGCAATTCCACTTGGGCAAAGGAACTGAAAACAGGTACTCAAACGAATACAGGTACACACATGTTCACTACAGCAACATTTTCAGTATCCGAAAGGTAGAATCAACCCAAATGTCCATCAGTTGAATGGATAAACAAATTGCTGTATATACATAAAATGAAATATCATTCAGCCATAAAAAGAACTGATATGTGATAGAACATCAAAACATGCAAAGTGAGAGAAGTCAGAAACAAATGATTTCATTTATAAGAAATTATCCAAAATAGGTAAATCCACAGAGACAGAACGAAGATCAGCGGTTGCTATGAGCTGGAGGGGATGGGTGGGGAATGGGGAGCGACTGCTTAATGGGGACAGTTTCCTTTTGGGGTGATGAAATGTTTTGGAGCGAGACAGAGGTGGTGGGTGTACAACACTGTGAATAAACTAAATGCTACCGAATTGCAAATTTCTCCTTAATTTTTAAAAACTTAAAAAAAAATCTACATTGGGACGTCTTCTCGAAGAGCTAAAATGAAAAAAGACATAATACCAAGTGCTGGGAGGGATGCGGAGCAACAGGAACTCTCATTAACCGCTAATGGATGTGTAAACTGGTTATAAGTACTTGGGAAATATGGTGATACGTACTAGAGCTGAACCATACGCATGCCCTAGCACAATGCCTAGTAGGTGCTCAATAAATGTTTATTGACTGACTTAATGAAGTATCCACTAATTTTTTAAGCACTGTGCTAAGACGCTGGGATGTAAAAATGAAAAGACACGGTTCTCTCTAATAAATAGCCGTACAAATACTTATAACAATATCTTTATATTGTCGGGGGGGGGGTGTGGATAGCATGTTGGTCCCAGTGTCAGATCATGAGTTCTGGCTCCACTATTTACTAGTAAGCTATGCTTATAGGCAAACCTGAATTTTAATCCTGTTTAATTTCTCCAATTTTGTCTTTTCTGCTCTCACTCCGGTTTGTCTATTGCTGTTAGAGTTATCTTTATAAAACAGAGCACATCAACACCTCACTCCTTCCAGCTTGAAGTCCAAAAATTCCTCACTACATGTAATTTAAAATCTAAACCTCTTAGCCTGACATTAAAAAACGTATACATTTTGTTACCTACCTGTCTTTCCAGCCTTATCTCATAGTATACTCTCACTATGTTCTAGAAGCTAGACACAATGGTCTACTATCTTATCCTGAATGTGCTTTTGAAACGTCTTATCTCAACATGTCTTTCTTCTAAGAATTCACTCTTTATTGTAACTTTGAGTCATCAGAAAAACATTTTGTCACAATATATTAATAAAGAGTCTTCTACATGTAATTTAACTTAGCATGCAGATTAAGCGTGGGAGAGAAAAAACTGATCACGTTTATGAAAGCAGTCTGATCCACATGACAAAGGAAGAAATTAACAACTGGGAAAATATTTTGGCTCGGTGGGCATTTTATTAGGCAGAGGAAGTTATTATTTTCTTAATATTAACCATATTGTTGTATCAGACTATCTCTTCTAAAAAGACTGGCACTATAAAACTGCTTTTCTGGTCCAGCAAATTGAATCTAATCCAGTATCAAAATAAGTTAGCTCTGTCCCTGTTGAGAATATGGTGAGATACTCCCAGAAACTTTAAAATAACGGAAATAAAATTGTCCTTTGAAAGATAAATAAAAACAGGATAAGACTATGTAATGGGTATTGAGTCATGGAGTGAAGTAAATTCTTGCGATCAGTTTAATTCAACAACTGAGTTCAATTCAATTAACATTTACTCTATAAAGAGACGCTACATTGGATATAAAGATAAAAAGGGCATGGACCTCACAATTAGGAGGTTCACAGTGGGGTACAGGAGCAGTACACATAGAAGACTAGGCAATCATAATACAAGAATTACATGTTTTTTCTAAAATTAGTTATTCATATTAAAACTAGATGTAAGGGAAACAATATAAAACACAAAAACAAAATTCAAAACTCCGGAAGACAGGAAAAAACCCTACATTGTCAAAGGAAGATCAGAAACAAATGTAGATTTTTAAAAAGTCTTTCAATAGTAAACCTAGTTATTTTTTAAATATAAAAATTTCACTTTTAGAAAGCATTTAGTATACTATGATTCATCTTTTCTATGATCTCCTTCCCCTTGCAAAAAAAAAAAAACTAATTTAGTTAAGTATGTTTTATATAATGTCATAATCCTACTAAGACAGAAGTGGTTCATTTAGAGATATAGGAAAAAGAAACAGGAAATAGTATTCAGCTTATCAGTAATATGACGTCTGACTAATACCAGCAGCATATCAGTTGTCAGGAAGTGGAAAGCGCTCTCAGATTTCAAAGCAACGCTGATGTAATAAGATTCAAGGCAAAAGAGAGCAAACAGGTGGTGTGGCAGTGGTCAGGCTTAACAAAGGACTCACTTTAAGAGAATTATTAATGGCAATGCCACACTGACCATGCCCTATCTCGGAAGCTAAGCAGGGTTGGGCCTGGTTAGTACTTGGATGGGAGACCATCTAGGAAGACCAGGTGCTGTAGGCTTTAAAAATAATAATAAATGAAAAAGACTTAATTGTTATTATTATCTTGGCATTCTTCAAATGGACCGTAAACTATTTCCACTGTAGAAAGTTTCTAAGAAGATGATAAATTTATAACTAAAAGGTTAAATAGCTATCATAAGAAAAATGACTGTAAAAGTTTCTTAAGCTATCTATGAAATAGTCTTTGAAAGACTTAAGATAGCAAGAGAGAGCATTAGTCACTGAATAAAACATGTCAACACCCACCTTAACCGTAAATCCATTAAGAAAAATTCTTTTACAAAATTATCTAATTAAGATGAAACTAATATTTATTGAAGGACTGCCAAGTCTGCCACTTATTTAATTCTCATAGCATTCTTTGTCTTCATTTACGTTCTCGAATATAGCATGAATGTGATATATACAAACAGATAAATCTCATGTACATATTTTAGTCAACAGAAAAGTACAGTTTCTTATTTTGTTCTTTCACGTCTCTTAGTCTGTAAAACTCTGAGTCAGGACTGTGATTATTTTCTCTTTTCCCACTCAGAAAACTTCAGGATAAGAATTTAATATAGCAGGATAGGAAAATCTGCTATATTGTTTACTTTTTACTGCTTAAAAAAAATGTGTCCTAGTTTAGAACTAGCCAGTGCTTACTGAAGCCGGTTAAGTTCCATTTGTGTGTGAAAACGGTGGGGGAAAAAAAAATCTAAGTGTAAATGGGACAGTTGAAGAAAGAAACAGAGATAATTTGCGTGGGTGGTGGTGAAAGAGTTCCTAAAACTGGGAAGGGAAGATAGGTTTGTGGATTCTCTGGTGCTGTGTGAAGAGAGTGGCCGGAAGCAGTGATTGCATATTTGTTCTTGCAGGCAGCTTGAGTGGCAGCAAGGCCCTGTAGTTAGCCTGGCATGGGGAAGGGCAGTTGCCAGAGGGTCTTTTCTATGTCAGAGAATATAGACACCACACTGGCCTGAGCAGGAGCGAGTAGACTCCCTTCAGAAAGACTTAGAGGGCATTCTCAGGTAACCACCAAAGCAGCAACCCCAGACTGTCTTCTTTTTGGAGAGACCATTGGGAAGGGGCTGTGTTCCAAAGAATGACAACAGACTTCTTCTCATAGACCCTGATGGGGAAGGGCTTGAAGTCAGAAATTTTGAAAAACTGAGAGATTTGACATTTTTTGTACTCTAATATTATCAAGTTATAATTCTAAAAGAATCTCAAAATATAGCTTACTATCTGTAGAAAGTGATTTTAATGGACTTGAAATAGGATTTTAATAAAGAATACTACACACATAAATAGTGAACAAATATATCTGTTTTTTGAGCTCTCAAATCACTGGCCCTCTTCTGTCATGATGATCAAGAGACTCCTGAAATGCACTTTTAATAGTGTATAATATAATAATTAATTCATTAGGGTGTCTTCTCTGCTATTCATTCTACAATAGTCACAGATAATGTTTATAAAGAATTTTCCTTTTATTCCTGAAGCTTTATATTTATGTGATAAATATCTTTAATACAAAAGGCCAACTTAGCAAAACATATGATTTGCTGATAGGCAAAGTTCAAATTCACGTTTTGGAAACAGCAGATATTCTAGATTTAAGATTGCCACAGCCAAATTATTTTGAAAATATAAAAATGTTTCAGAAGTGAATATGAAACAATTTTATTAAATGATGAAAATATTTAGTGGCAAGCTGATATTATCAATGACGAATACAAATAATTACTGGGTAATAGATTGAGATCTCTCACTGGAGACTTCAGTGAGACTACATTAAAAAGTTTTAAAAACCCTGTTTTTAACAAAAGAGAAGAATCTAGGCAGTTGAAGGAAGATAAAGATCTAGCATCAAATATTCTTCACTAATACCTGAATGTACTCATAGCACATTTCTTTTGATTCTGTTTTTAAGACATAGGAAAGATAATCATTTTGATACATTTAAAGTCATCCTGCTAGACAAGTAACAGGAAGGTAAAATATTACATGACTACCAAATAATCTAATAGAAGACTTAATACAGACAGAACAACTTGATAAAAAGCGGCAGGAAACAGACTGGTCTTTATATTGCTATCCTTTAAATAGCAACGGCGAAATAACCTGCATAAGTACAGTGAATCTTGGAGATTGACAAAGGATGTTTAAATCAGATTTATAGCAAAAGGCAAAGAAACAGAATTTTCCTCCAAGCAGTGGTGTGCTGGAGCCCACTCACACCAGCTCATGAGAGCCAATAGTTAAAGTTTCAGAAACTCTGTGAGCCAGTTGTTAAACATATCCATCATTAACGATTAAGTTATGTAAACTTATAATTATGTTAAAAAAGGTAATGCTCAAAACTCATCACTTTCTAAATATTGTACTTCCTTTTATAATTACGTAGGCCTTAGGGCACACTCACATCTACCGCGTCTACGAGGTTGAAACATGGTGGGCCACTACGGTGCCTCTATTCCCAGCTCCACGTTCAGTGACTCCACAGTGATAGTTTAGATCTGCCATGGTGGCTGTAACTCCCACTGAAACAGGCAAATACTACAAATTGAAGTTCTTCTCTCCGAAGAATCAATTTTTAAACATTTATCAACTCACCACTTCAATGGGGTATTCTAAAATTTTGTTCAAGGGGACTGGTTTAAAACGATCAATACCAAAATACTTGAAAAATTACTCCTTGAAAATTCGTTGATAACATATAAGGAATATTATCTTAAATGGTACTAAATTATAAATTGGATCAATTCTGGAATACTCCATAATATAATGAAAGGACGATTTTTATTTCATAAAGAACGATATGCCATCCATTTTTAACTGACTGCTGTGACTCTGGGGGTTTAACTCTGGTTTGGGGTCATTCTAAACAGAAATGAAGAGGGTTTGGAGTAAGAGTGGAATAAGAAAACACCAAGAGTCATTGTGGAATGCTTTTCGGGTCCATGTCCATAGTTCTAAGTGTTACAATCAACATTTTTAACCAGGAGCAATATTCTGGAAGTCGCTTTCCTGATGAAGATATGTGCTCTTCTTTTTTCATTTAATTTTCTTTCACAGTTACACACCAATCATCTCTATTCAAGTACCTATTTTCTCACAATAATCTAATTTGTTTGTTCTTATGTTGTTCACTGTTTACTTACTTCAACTCTTTCAAAACACTAAATTTTTGTGCATGTGGATGAATCTGAAACAGGAGGGTGGACAGATTTCTCAGACCTTTAAGGTTCTTCCGTAAGGTGCCTTGCTTCATGAGGTAAGGAGAAGGCCAAATGGATGGACCTCTAGCCTCCCTTATTTCCACCTTAATCAGAGCAGCTCAGTTTTTTGTATCTGTCTTATATATATATACTGATGTTCTATGTAAAATGCCATTAGAAAAAAATTCCTTTGTAGACAGGAAGGAGGCAGGGAGAGACAAGGAGAGAGGGAGGGAGGGGGAGAGAGAGAGAGAGAGTGCTCAAACCAATCCATTAGAGAACACAGGTACGTGTGTGCATGCACACACATATACCATCTGTAACTATGAAAGGTGTGTGTGTGTGTGTGTGTGTGTGTTTAGGGAAGAACGGCTGTAGGTAGACTGGGCCTATTCGTGGTTAAAACAGTGCATTTTTTAAACTGAATTATATGCATCATGTATTATTTATAGACCTATACATATACCTAATTAAAATTTTTGGTACTCGAGACTTTGAAATTAAAAATTGAAATTATAGCGTATGTAGGTAATCTAGGTTTTAAAGGAAAGAACGAAACAATTCCAAGTTTTGAATCTTCACACAGTTACATTATATGTGTTTTAAAAAGAGTTTCATGTGTTGTATTACATCACATATAAAACAAAGGCAACATTATCACTCAAAACAGAAACAAAAGAACACTCGCAGAGAACTCTATGGAGATAAAGTGAGAAGGCCCTGAGAAAGTACATTTTTAGACAATAAAAAAACACTGCTAGTTGGAACACTGTCTCTTCGAGAATATAGCCAACACTTTTCAAACTAAATAGTCTTTTGAATGTGAAAAGAGAAAATAAATGCATTGATTTAAATTACTAGAAATGCATTTACTTTTAAAAGACCCTTTTTTCCTAGAGCAAGCAAATCGATCAAATAATAAAGAGGAAAGTGCAATAATAACTGTAAGACGAGAGTTCAAGGAAGATGAAGCACCGGCTACGCAGGTGACGGGTGCTCCACAGACTCCTTTCTCTGAGGTCTCCTGTCCCAATACCAGCCAGGCCCATCCAGCTCGGCTTATGAAATCTGACAAGGGCACAGCCCATGGCAGTAAGGATGCGGGAAAGTGATTTTATTTCTTATTTTATTCATTGCAGCCCCAGGGAGAGCGAGAAGGAGAACAGGAATGAAATCCAGGTCTTCCACATAAAACACTGCAGAACATCACCACTGGGTCAACTAGGGGGAGAAAAGGAGGAACTACTTTGTTTTACAAGAGTTTGTTATAGTATTTATGGTGGGAAATTATTTGGTTTGAGTCACCCAATGACTCATTAAAACCTCACATTTATCAATCATATAGCTGAATTACAGTTTTCACAAAAAATTGTTTTGTGAAATTAGCATATTAACTATATTGTTTCAGAAATTGAAAAAAAAAAGATGACAATCACCAACATATTCTGGCAATTATAAAGTAATCAGAAATAACTTAAAATTTTACTTTTCATCTAATATTCCTACTATTCGAATATTTTTCATCCTTTACTTATTGCTACCAAGTGCTGTAGGCACTGTCACTAAGGGAAGCCCTGGCGAAATCTGGGAGAAATTGCTTGGGTTTGACCCTTCCAACAGTTGACAGTTAAGAAATTCCACTGATGAACTAATGTTTAATTTACTTACACTGATTGAGACATGGCATTTGAATATTTTTGCCTTAAAAAACGGCAACTGCTTATTATTCAATAAATATATCACAGTGGCTCCAATGATCAAATGCCCTCTGTAAAATGGAAAAAAATGTTACTAACTTAGGGTTCTTGGAGGTTAAACGAGCTACTTGACATATAGCACATAGGACAATAACTGGCACTCACAAGATGTTAGGAATCGTGATGATGACAAAAATTTTATATTCCCCCTATTTGACATGGAATTCTCAGTAAGATCAACCGCTGGCTTTCAACTATGGTATTTTCCTTATGCAATTTGTCTCTGTGAGATACACGTAGGTACATTAGCCTCTATACATGATCGTTCACCACCATGTCATATGCCGAAGGCACCGTTTCCTAAAAGCTCATCTCTCATTATACCATTTTATAGCATGGTATTTAAAACCTTTCCAAATATATACTGGACAAAACAAAAACTAGTTAGGGAGAATATCAGAGAAGCTCTTAAACAAAGAGTCAACTTCTTAATACATATAGCAGTGAGGTCAACTGGGACATATATTTATCTATTTGGTTTCTACTAATAAAAGGACAAAAGGAAAATTTAAATGTAGATGAAAACTTTGAAAATGACAGGCAGATCCCAAAGCAGACTAGAATAAGAGGAAAACTTTGTATTAGAGTTTCTCAGTTTCTAAAGTGTTTTAAAATATATACTCTTCTCTCTACAGTAGAAAGAGCAAGTCATTTCACTTGTATAGTGTTAAATAACAAGAAAACTAAAACCTAGATAATATAGGTAACAAACAGTGATGCTAAAACTTGACCTGAAGTCTCCTGACATTAAGAGTCCAGTATTTTGTCTCCCACTCCCCCCGTGAATATGCTCTCAGCAGAAGTTACCACGATTAATTACTCTGGACACTTGATTAATTTAACAAGTACCTACTAAAAGTACAATGTGCACATTTAGGGGCAGTTCAACAACAGAAACCATATATATAAATTCTAATGAGAAGAAAATATGGTCTTTGAAACAAAGGAATCCAGGAAAATGCTGCATAATCACACAGTTCTACACACACAGACCCCAGTATGACCTCATTTTAACTAATTACATATGCCGTGATCCTATTTCCAAATGTCACATCTAAGGAAATGAAAGTTAGGGCTGCAAAATATGAATTTTAGGGGGACACAGCTCAACCCATAACACATGATAATATACAAAACAGGGAAAAGATGAAGTAGCAACAGAAACTCATTCAAGACTGTAGTAAGTCAAGGTGTGTGTTGAATACTCTGTATTATCTACTAAAAGAATAAGAAGTATATAATTATAACAAGTTCACAGAGAGGCAAAATTGAAATTAAAACAGGAGGGACAAAGTAAATACTACATTGATAAATTTGAACTCCCAAATGTCAGTAATATTAAATACAATGGAATTAAATGCTCAGAATTAAATGTTTGTATAAAATTATATACAAACAGAAGGCAATAGCAGAAAGATATCTGGAAAATACCTATGTATTAGAAAACTAAAGATAAGTCAAAGAAGAAATCACCTGGGAAATTAGACTGTTATAAACTAAATGAAAATAAAAATGTATCAAAAATTGTTCTGTATAGCTAAAATACAATGTAAATACATAAATATAAAAATTTTAAAATATGAAACTGTATTTAAATAAATAAATGTTTAGAGGATATGAACAGCATTAACGTTTAGAAAAGGACGTTTTCAAATCAATGACGTAAGCCTCTACCTTAAGAAATTAGAAAAAGAAGAGCAAATTGAAATCAAAATAAGTAAACAGGAAAAACTTGTTAGGAAAAATAAATGAAATACAAAACTGAAAAGCAATAGAAGAACTCAATAAAACAAAAACTGATTCTTAAAGAAAATCAGTAAAATAGATGTATTTCTAGTGACTCTGACCAGAAATAAAACAGAAGACACAAATTACCAATATGGAAAATGAAAGCGGAGACATCACTACAGATTCTACAAATGTTAAATGATAATAAAGGAATATTATAAACAAGTTATTCAACACATTCAATGACCTAGATGAAATCCTCAAATTTCTTCAAAGACAAATTATGAAAGCTAAGGTAAGAAAAAATAGACAAAAATTTACACAAATGTTTGTAGAAAAGAGAAAACACTTCCCAATACATTCTATGAGGCCAGCATTATCTGCTATGAAAAGCAAAACAAAATTATAGACCTATCCCCCATAAACAGACATAATTTTTAATATGTGCACACCAAATCTACAATATATAAAAATGACAATGTCTAATGACTAAGTGGGGTTTATTCCTGGAATGCAAGGTCAGTATAGTATTTTTAAATCAATCCATTAAACTCACTATATGAACAGATAAAAGCGAATGACTATATTGTCATTCTATTAGATGTGGAATAAAAATGACTAAATCCAACATTCATTCATAAAAATACTCTCACCAAACTAGAAACAGAAGGGACTCTTCTCTTTATGAAGAACGCCTGCTAAAAGCCTTGAACTAATATCATTCTAAGTGGTAAAAGGCTGAATACTATCCAAGATCAAAAAAGAGATGAGGATGTCTTCTCTAATCCCTGAAAATAAACATTGAATTGGAGGTTGTATCCAATCAAAAGGCAGCAAGAAGACATATAAGGATTCTAAATTGGAAGGAAAGAAGTAAAAATGTCTTTATTTGCAGACTAGGAATGATAAGTGAGTTTAGCAAAGATGTAGGATAAAAAGTCAATACGTGAGATTCAATTATATTTCTATATACTCATAAAGAACAGAAATTGAAATTAAAAATATATAATTTAGAAGAGTATCAAAATATAACCTATTTAAATGTAAATTTGAAAAAAGATGTTCCTAAGAGAAATTAAAGACAGAGAAAATGAAAGCTATATCATGTTCATGAATAAAAAAACTCAATAGTAAGATGTCAATTCTCCCCAAATTAATCTACAGATTCAATTCCAATAAAAATTCCAACATAATTTTTTTGTAGAAATTGACTTGATCTTAAATTCTATGTAAAAATATAAATAAACCAGAATAGTCGATACACTTTTAAAAACAACAAAGTTGTAGAATTTATACTATCTGATTTCAAGGCTTATTATACAGATTACTATCAAAACAAATTGTATTGGTTTAAACATAGACATAATGATTAATAGAACAGAATACAGAGCCAGTATTAAACCAATATATATATGTTCAATTGACTCTCAACAAAAGTACCATGGTAACGCAATAGAAAAAGAATAATCTTTTTAACAAATGGTACAGGAACACTAAATAGCCATACATTTAAAAAAAAGTATGAACCTCAACTTTTATCTGCAAAAATTAGCTTGAAATCAATCACAGACTTACATATAAGAACCAAAACCTATAAAACTTCTAGATGAAAACACAGGAGAAACTCTTATGACTTTATGTTTGGCAAAGCTTTCTTAACCAAGATACAAAAGAACTCAGCATAGAATAAATATTTCACAAAGTGAAAATCTAAAATTTAAACTTATGCTCTTCGAAGGATACAATTACTAAAATGAAAAGCAAGGCATGAACTGGGAGAACATATTTACAAAATGTATAAGTGACAAAGTACTTGCATCTAAAACACATAAAGAACTTTAAGACAAACATGGGAATAGATGGTTTCTTCTCAAGATGGTGAAGTAGGTAAACTGTGCTCACTTCCATTACCAAATCAAAATTAAAACTAAATTGTGGAAGAACCATCACTGAGAACCACTCAAGAATAGCTGAACAGGATTCCTGTGAGGATATAAAGAAGCCACAGTGAGACTGGTAGGAAGGGGTGGAGATGTGGTGTGGGCAAGTCCCACACCCACGGTGTGGCGATGAAGAAATGGAAGGGATATCTTGGCTGTGGAGGTCCCTCCTAAGAAGTGGTCCCAGCCCCAGACCAGGATCCTCAACCAGTGCCATCTGTGCCGGGAAAAGGATTCCCCATAACATCTGGCTGTGATAAACACCAGGGATTGTGTCCCAGAGAAACAAAGGGCTGCGGAGACCGCGGTGCTCCAGGCGTTAAACAGACCACACACACACAGGCTCACTTGCTCACAAACTCGCTGCTCAAAGCTCCAGCACAGGGACAGCAGCGTGAAACGTGCCAGGGGCATGTGAGGAGGAACTAAATTGACTAACTTTAGGGCAAGGCCTTGAAGGGGAAGGGTTGGGGCAACTCTCTCTGGGGACGAAAGTACTGGCAGGCCCCATTGCACTGTTGTTAAAGTCTCTTCCCACCAAGCCTGTAGATGCAGGCAGATGCCAAATCAGTAATCAAAATCTCTCAACAAACGAAAGCCCTGGACGAGTTAGTTGACTTTACAGATGTATTTTACCAAATATTCAAAGAATACTTATTCTTCACAAACTATTCCAAAAAATTGAAGAGTAGGAGGCAGCATTACAAGGCCAGCATTACCCTGATACCCAAATCAGACAAAGACACTACAAAAAAAAAGTATAGGCCCATATCACTGATGAACACAGATGCGAAACTCTTCAACAAAATATTAGCAAGCTAAATTTAGCAATACGTTAAAAAGATACCATAATCAGGTGGGATTTATTCCTGGATGCAAGGTTGGTTCAATATCTGCAAGTGGCTGTCATTGACAAACCACATAAACAAAATGAAGGTTAAAAATCATCTGATCATATTACCAGACACAGAAAAGCATTTGAGAAGATCCAATGTTCCTTTATGACAAAAACGGTCGTCAAAGGCCCCTCAATATAACACAGGCCATATGTGACAAACCTACAGCTAACACGCTTTTCTTTAAAATCAGAAATAAGACAAAGATGTCTACTTTCACCACTTTCATTCAACATCGGATTAGAAGTCCTAGCCATAGCGATCAGACAAGAAACAAAAGGCATCCAAATTGGAAAGGAAGAAGTAAAACTGTTATTATTTACAGAAGCCATGATACAGAGCACCCTACAAGAGTCCACTAAAAACTATTAGGACTAATAAATGAATTCAGTAAAGTAGCAGATTCAAATTTAATATTCAGAAATCAGTTGCATATTTATATACCAATAACAAATTATCAAAAGAAATATTTAAAAAACAGTCCTATTTACAAATGCATGACAAAGGATACCTAGAATAAATTTAACTGAGGTAAAGACCTGCACTTGAAAAATTATGACACTGAAGGAAATATAAATAAATGGATAGCTATACCGTGTTCATGGATAAGAAAGAATTAACATCATTGAAATGCCCATACTACACAAAGCAATCTCCAGATTCCATGCAATCCCTACCAAAATGTTAATGGCATTTTTCACAGAAATAGAATATTACTAAAATTTCTATGGACACACAAAGATCTCTAATGGCCAAAACAAGCTTAAAAAAGAACAAGGTTGGAGGTTATCACACTACCTGATATATAACGCTGCTACAAGGCTATCATAATCAAAACAGCATGGAATTGACATAAAAACAGGAATATAGATCAGTGGAACAGAATAGAGATCCCAGAAATAAACTCATGCCTACATGGTCAGCAAACCTATGAAGAAGGAGGCAAGAATATGCGATGAGGTAAACACAGTCTCTTCAATAAATGGTGATGGGAAAACTGGACAGACACATGCAAAAACAATAACAACAACAACAACAAAACTAGACCACCTCCCTACATCGTATAGAAAAATAAACTCAAAATGGATTAAAGACTTAAATGTAAGAACTGAAACCATAAAACTAGAAGGAAACACAGGCAGTAAATTGACACTGCTTTTATCAATATATTTTTTTTTTTGGATATGTCTCCTAGGGAAAAGATAAAAGAAAAAATAAACAAATGGGATTACATCAAACTAAAAGTTTTTGCAGAGCAAAGGTAACCATCAACAAAATGAAAAGACAGCCTGATGAATGGGGACGATATCTCACAGTGATACATCTGATGAGTGGCGAGTATCCAAGATATATTAAAACATTCATAACTTAATGCCAAAAAAACAACCTTATAAAAAAATGGGTGGGGAATCCGAATAGACATTTCTTCAAAGAGGACCTACAGGTGGCCAACAGCCAGATGAAAAGACACGCAACATCACCAATCAGCAGGGAAATGCAAATCAAAACCAAAATGAGGTATCGCTTCACATCTGTTAGAGTGGCTGGCACTGAGTAATCAACAAATAGTGCTGGAGAGGATGTGAAAAGGGTACCCTTGTGTGGGTATAACTGGGGCAGCCATGTGGAAAACAGTGTGGAGGTTCATCAAAAAAAACTAAAAATAGAACTACTATCTGACTCAATTCTATTTCTAGGTATTTACCCAAAGAGATGCAAAACACTCATTTGAAAGATATATGAACTCCTACGTTCACTGTGGCATTATTTACAATAGCCAAGACATGGAAGCAACCTAAGTGTCCATGGATAGATGAATGGATAAAAAAGATGTGGTACATATATACAATAAAGTATTACTCAGTTATGAAAGAGAGTGAAATCTTATTATTTGACACAATATGAATGGTCCTAGAGGGTATTATGTTAAGTAAATTAAGTCAGAAAGAGAAAGACAAATATCATATGATTGCAGATATGTGGAGTCTAAAAAATAAAATAAATGAACAAACAAAACAAACTCATAGTTACAAAGAACAGATGGTTGCCGGATTGTGGGGAGATATTGGGGGATGGATGAAAAGGTTAAAGGGATTATTTTTACAACTGCCAACAAATTGGCAGTTGTAAAAATAGTCAAAGGGTTGTAAAGTACAGCATAGTTAATAATATTGTAATAACCATGTGTGGTGTCAGATGGGTACTAGACTTATTGTGATGAACACTTTATAAGGTATATAAATGTCGAATCGCTACAGGTTACAGCTGAAACATATAATATTGTATGTCAACTGCAATCAAAATAAACTTAAAGAGGGAATTCTAACCCATGCTACAACATGGATAAACCCTGAGGAAGCTATGTTCAATGAAATAAGCGACAGTATATGATTCCACTTATGTAACGTATTGGAGTAGTAACACTCATAGAGACAGAAGGTAGAATGATGACTGCAAGGAATTGTGGGGAGAGGGTAATGGGGAGTTATTGTTTAATGAACATGATGTTTTGCGTACTAAAAAAGTGATTAAGATCTTAAATTTTGTTATGTGTATTTTAAAAATAGAAAATAAAAATATCCATAAAAAAAGACAAACATGGCAATAGATCTGAACACTCACCCCCCTCCCCAAAAAAGTGTTCAAATGCAACACAAACACATAAAAGATGTTCAGCATATTAATCATTAGGGAACTACATACATATTCAAATCACAATGAGATATTCCTACACATCCACTAGAACGGCTGAAATTCAGAAGAATGATGACAGCAAAGGGTGGCAAGGATGTGTTGCAACCGCAACTCTTATAATATGGCAGGTTCCTGAATAATGTCTTGTTTGACGTTGTTTCATTATAATGTTGATGAGGTGCCATAGCAATCTCTCTCGTTTCTATCAATTAGCCTAAGGTAAAAAGGTTTTGTTATATGTCATTCTGCTTAAAAGTCGAGAACCTATAGACCACACTGAGGACTTACTGCCTACTATTCTTAGAAATGTAAAATTGAATAGCCACTCTGGAAAAGAGCTTGGCAGCTTCTGAAATATTTAAATATACACTCATCACACATTCCAGTCCTTCTACTCCAAGGCGTTTACCCGAGAAATGAAGGCATATGTCCACACAAAGACTTGTACATGAATCTTCATAGTAGGCTTACTTATAAAGGCCAGAACTAGAAACAAATCAAATGTCCATCCACCGGTAAATGAATAAAAAAGCTGTAGTATACCCCCACAATAGAATATTACTCAGCACGAAAAAGGGCAAACTATTGAAATATGACTGTACATGGATAAATCTCAAAATAGAGTATGTACTGTATGCTTCTGTATACATAATTATATATAATATGGTAAATTATGCAAACTAATCTACAAATAGAAAGCAGATCAGTGGTTGCCAGAAGACAGATATAGGACTGAAAATGACAGATTATGAAGGAGCATGAGGAAATCTCTGGGGTTGATAGATCTATCCAATTTCTTGATCCTGATGATGGTTCCGCAGGTGTCCAAATGCGTTAAACCATACACTTTGAAAGTGGAGTTTATTCTGTCATTTGCATATCAATACTGATGCTGTTAAAAAGTGGAGATGGGATGTAAAAAGTATCAAGCAATACAAAAGAAGAGAGAGAAAAAAGTTAGATTATGAAGAATAAATGGAATACTAAAAATTAGTTAATTAATCCTAAAGAAGTCGAGATCACATATAGAGAAAAAGAACACAGATCAGGAAGGACAAATAAAAACCGAATAGTAAGATGGCAAATTTAAACTCCAAAATTCAGTAATTTTACTAAATAAACATAGAATAAATGTTTCAAATGTAGTCAAATACTGTCAGGCTAGATTTTGAAAAGCTGCACAATAACAGGGAGAATATAATATGTATGAGAAAACAAAATGGAACAGGATGAAAAAAATATGCACTTTGCAAAAACTAACTCAAAAAGAAGTTAGTATAGCTATATTAATATTAGACAAAAAAAAAAATGAACAGCCAAAAAGCATTACTAGAGATAAATTTAAACATTTAACATAGTAAAAATTTTGATTTATCAAAAATATATAACTATTAAAATCAATGTACCAAAAGCTTCAATACATATAGGAAAATCTGACAGCTGTAAGGAGAAGCTGAGAAATCTCTCACTGTAACTGCTTAAATAAACTGATTAGAAACTAATCGGCAGCAAATGCTTTAAAAACATAATAAACTTTAATTAATTAAAGTATATAGAATACTGTATAAGTGATCATAAGTTAGCACATAAACCAAGTCTCGAACCATTTCAAAGGACTGAAATGAATCTCTGACCACACACAAAAAATAAGCTTGACATTAATAACCAAAAGATAAGTAGAGCATTACCATGTATTTTTAAATTAAGAAATATACTGCTAAAGAGTCTATAGGTCAACAAAGCAATCACAATGAGAACTAGAAATATTTTTAACTGAATGGTACAAGAAAACGAAGTCTTAAAATTTTGTGGCTTTATAGCTAAAGCCATTCCTAGAGGGACATTCATAGCCTTTAATGCATGTATTACAAGAAGGACTGGAAATCAGTATTGTAACTCTCCATCTTTAGAGATAAGACAAGAATAGCAAACTAAATTCAAAGAAAATAAACTGAAGGAAAAAATAAAAGAGAAGAAATCAATAATATAGAAAATAAGCATACAATATAAAGACTGGAAAGAGGCAGAGAATGTTTTTTTTTTAGAATTTTTTTTTTATTAGACTAATGGCTTAATAAACTGAAAACACTAATGAGAGAGAGAGAGAGAGAGACAGAGACAGAGACAGACAAATATCTAATATTGGAAAGAAAAGGAGAAAATCATTACAGACCCCATAAATGTGTGCTAAGATGATAGCCACGTATCACATGAAACTATTTAAAATATTTCATTCCAATGAAATAAAGTAAATCTAGTATCTAGTCATATTAGCCAAATTTGAAGTGTTTAATAGCCATATGCCTACCAAGATTGAATCATGAAAAAATACTAATAATGAGATTTAATTGGTAATGAAAAACCTCCCAATAAATAAAAGTCCTGGACCAGGTGGCTTCGCTGGTGAATTCTACCAAATATTTAAATAAGAATTACTACCAATCTTTCCCAAACTCTTCAAAAAAATAGGAAAGGAGATAACGCATCCTAAGTCATTTTACAAGGCGAGTATTACCCTAATACTAAAACCAGACAAAGGCATTACAAGTAAATAAAGTTACGGGTCAATAATCCAGAAGATCAAAAACTGTCCATAAGACATTAGCAAACCAAATTCAACAATACTCGAAAAGGACCATATGCCACAATCAAGTGGCATTTATTCCAGGAATGCAAGGATGGTTTAATATCTGCAAATCAATCAATGTGATATACCACATTAACAAAATGAAGAATTAAAATCAAATGATCACCTCCGTATATGCATTTGACAAAATTTAACATCTATTTATGATAAAAACTCTCAATAAAATGGGCATAGAGAGAACATACCTCAACATAATAAAGGCCAGATAAGAAAAGTCCACAGCTAACATCATACTCAGAAGTAAAATGCTGAAAGCTTTCCTCTAAGATCAGGAACAAGGCAATAATGTCCACTCTTACCACTTTTATTCAACATAAGTATTGGAAGTCCAAGCCAGAGCAAATAAGCAAGAAAAAAAAAATAGAAATTGGAAAAGAAGTAAACTTGTCACTATTTGTAGCTGGCATGATATTATATATAGAAAACACTAAAGACTCCACCAAAAACCTTTTATAACTAATAAACAAATTCAGTAAAGTTGCAGAATACAAAATCAATATATAAACACCTGTTGTGTTCAATACACTAATAATAATAATAAGAAAACAATGCCACTTACAATTGCATCAAAAAGAACTACCTAGGAATAAAAGTAACTAAGGAGGTAGAAACCCGTGTCCTAAAAATGATAAAATATTGATGAAAGAAACTGAAGATACAAATAAATGACAAGATGTTCCATATTCCTGACTGGAATTAATATTGTTCTAATGTCCATACCAACCCAAAGCAATCTATAGATTCAATGCAATCTCTAGCAAAAGTCCAATGGTGTTTTTCACAGAAATAAAACAATCCTAAAATTTGTACGGAACCACCAAAGACCCCAAATAGCCAAAGCAATCTTAAGGGGGGGGGGGCGGTGGGGAAAAAGCTGGAAGCATCATGCTCCCTGATATCAAACTATATTACAAAGTTAGTCATCAAAACAATATGGCATTGGCTAATAAAACAGACATACAGATCCACGGAACAGAATAAGAGCCCGGAAAAAAACCCCACATCTATATGGTCCATTAATGCATGATAACGGAGCCAAGAATATACAAAGAGGAAAGAGCAGTCTCTTAAATAAAAGGTGTTGGGGAAATGGGACTGCTATCTTACACTACACACAAAAATGACCTCAAAATAGACTAAAAATTTGAATGTAATACCTGAAACCATAAAACTCCTAGAAGAAACGGATGGTAAGCTCAGTAACATAAGTCTTGGTGATGATTTTTTGGGTATGATGCCAGAAACAAACAAACAAAAAAGCAAAAACAAACGTGAGGCTACATCAAACTAAAAAGCTGCTGCAAAGCAAAGGAAACCAATGAAATGAAAAGGCAACACGTGGAAAGGAAAAAAAATTGCAAACCCTACATCCAATAAGGGGTTAATATCCAAAATATATAAAGAACTCATATGACTCAATACTAAAAATCAAATAATCTGATTAAAAAATGGGCAGAGGATCTGAATGGACATTTTTCCAAAGAATACAGATGGCCAACAGGCACATAAAAAGATGCTCATCACCACTAGTCATCAGGGAAATGCAATTCAAAACCACAACGAGGTATCACCTTACACCTGTTAGAACAGCTTTTATCAAAAAGACAAGAAATAACAAGTGTTGGAAAGGATGTAGGGAAAAGGGAACCCTCATGCACTGTTGGTACAAATGTAAATTGGTGCAGCCACTATGGAAAATAGTATTGAAGTCCTTCAAAAAATTAACAACAGTTATACCACTTGTGGGTATTTATCTGAAGAAAATGAAAATAGTAATTCGAAAAGATACACGCACCTTCATGTTTGTTGCGGCATTATTTATAGTAGCCAGGGTATGAAAACCACCTCAGTGTACAACCACTGACGAATGGATAAACAAAATGTGATACACACACGTACAAACAGTGGAATATTTTTCAGCCATAAAAAAAGAGAAAATTTTACCTTTTGTGAGAACATGGATGGAATTTGAGGGCAGTATGCTAAGTAAAATAATTCACAGAAAGACAAATACCATATGATGTTTTATATGATCTCACATTTTTAGAGAAACCTTAAACGCCAAATCAGAAACGAAACCAAGAAAACCTGAGCTCAAAGATAAAACACATTGTCTCCTGGAGGTGAGGTTGGGGTAGGTGAAATAACAGAGTCAAAAGGTACACTTTCAGTTATAAAATAAATAAGTCATGGGTATATAATGTACAGCTGGATGACTATACTCATACTGTATTTCATAGTTGAAAGTTGCTAGCAGAGTAAATTTTAAAAGTTCTCATCACACGCAAAGATTTTTGTAACTATATAAAGTGACTGATATCAACTAGACATTGTGCTCATTTTGCAATATACACAAAGATTGAATCATGTTGTACATCTGTCACTAGTTTTATACGTCAGTTTATACCTTGATAAAAAGAAAAAAAGGCACAAATAAGTGAATTTCAAGAGGTCACATAGTAAATGATTCCATTTATATAACATTCTCGAAATGACAAAACTATACTGATAGAATAAATTAGTGGTTGTCAGAGGTTAAGTATAGTGGGAAGGGATGGGTATGAATATAAATAAGTATGAGTAATATATTTGTGTTTTGTAATTTGAATAGTTCTATATCCTAATTGCATCGGTTGTGACATAAATCTATGGATGTGGTAAAATGGCATACAACTATACACAGCCACTGTTACATCAATTTCTAGGTTTTGAAATTGTATTATAGTTATATAAGATATAACCATTAAGGAAAACTGGGTGAAAAGTACGTAAGACCTCTCTGTTGTCTTTGTAACTTCCCATGAATCTAAAATTACTTCAAAATAAAAGTTAAAAAATAAAGAAGAAACAATTTCTATTTTATAAGTTTAGTATATGACTGATGGCAAACATGACAAATATAAGAAATCATAGGCCAGTCTCTCTCATAAACACAAAAGCAAATATCCTAAACAAATCGAATCAAAAATGGGTTTAGTGTAGGAGAGCAAGGTGGCTTACCATTAGAAAAACAATCACTGCATAATTCAACTCATTAACAAAATAAAGGCCAAAGAGCATTCAACCAAAAAAGCAAAAACCAAAAAAAGTATTTGAAAATATTCATTTTTAATAAATAAAAATTCTTAGCAAGTCTAGGAAAATAACTTAATTTGATTTTTAAAAAACCTAGAGTGATGTCACTGAAAATGGCGGAGCAAGGAACTCCAATTCCACCTCTCCGGCAACAAAAAATGGGCAAAATTTACCAGAATTAACTTTTTCAGAACTCTGGAAATTAACCAAAGGATTGCATTACCACACTTAACTTGTATTCAAGAAAAATAGCTGACTCTTGATAAGAACAGTGACTTTTGCAATGCTTTAACTTACACTACTCCTGTTCTCTGTTCTACAGCTCAGCACTATCCGTAAAAATAACAGCCACATTCTTGATACTGAAGGCAGCAGAATGAACTAATGTGTAAAGTATTGTAATTATTTGTTCTGACCTGTTTGGCAGCTTCCTGGAAGATGGTTCAAAAGGCTTGTCTTTATTTTGCCTAACTCACAATCGGCCTATTGCTCAAAGCTGCTTTCCTGGAGGCATTAACTGGAAAACTTTTATAGGCTAACATCATAGCTATAGCTGCCTCAAGTGACAGAAAAC
Organism: Rousettus aegyptiacus; assembly: GCF_014176215.1. NCBI lineage: Eukaryota > Metazoa > Chordata > Mammalia > Chiroptera > Pteropodidae > Rousettus > Rousettus aegyptiacus. Next base: position 86,194,344 of record NW_023416285.1, on the reverse strand, counting down.
AGTTGGCCATACAATAGATTCACCAAAACGTTTGGGAAGAAAGTCTGAAAAATAAAATGCTCTGACATTCCTGAGAATCTAGGCCACGTGGGCATGCTCAGAAGAGAACTGAGAACCTAAGTTCTTACCTGCTGCTGACCTTAATGCTCAGCAGCTAAGCTGAGAGTAAAGGCTAAGGCAGAGTGGTCTGAATGTGGAAGGCAAGCTCCAACACATATATCGAGCTCATAGCAAAGAATGGAAGAATTTTTGGCTTCAGGCATTTAAGGAAATCTCTGTCCATTATTAGCTGATCACTAAGCAAATGGAAGAAACCTCAATGGGCAAACAAGACAAAAAATAGAGTTGATAAAATTAGTTCAGAAAAGTCACTAAACAAACATGCACAGTAAGATCGATATAAAAACAAATGTAGGAAAGGGAGAGAATCTGATATCCAGAGTTACCAATTGATAATAGTCACAATATCTAGACTTCAACAACAGCAATAATTACAAGGCCTGAAATAAAATAATATAGTATGACCCAAAGAGGAAAAAGGAAATAAACAGAAACTGCCCAAGGAAAGCCAGACAATAGACTTTAGACAAAAGCTTTAAATCAGTTATTTAAAATATGTTCAATAAACAAAGGAAAACCATATCTAAAGAACTAAGGGAAGGTATGAGAATAATGTATCACCTAACTTGTAATATCAATAAAGAAATTATTAAAAGAATATAGAACTTCTGAGGTTGAAAAGTACAATAACAAATGAAAAATTTACTAGAGGGGCTCAACAGTAGCTATAAACAAGCAAGCCAAAGAAGCAGCGAACACATTCATTGAGATTATCTGGCTTGAGGAACATAAAGAAAAGAGAATGAAGAAATATAAACAAAGCCTCAGAGGCCTGTGGAGTACCATCGAGTGATCGAGTGATCGACATACACATAATAGAAATGACAGAAGATGGGGAGAGGAGAGGAGGGTGTGGGCTGGTGGTAGTTAAGGGGGGGGGGGGGCAGAGAATATTTGAATGATAATGGCCAAAACTTCTAAACTTCGAAGGTTAATGAACTCCAAAAGGATAAACTCAGAGAGATCTACACCTACATACATCCTAATCAAACTGTCAACAGCTAAAGGTGAAGACAGAACCTTAATGACAGGAAAGGAGGAACGACTCATCATTTACAAGGGACCCTCAGTAAGAGTAACATCTGACGTCTAATCAGAAGCAATGGAGGCCGGGAGGTAGTGGATGGCATTTTCAAAGTACAGGGAAAAAAAGTCAACCCAAAATTATTTATTTGGCAAAAACTATCCATTAGAAATGAAGAAGGAATCAAGACTCTCCCAGATAAACAAAAAGTGAGTCCCTAGCAAACCAGCCCTATCAGTGCTAATGGGGGTGCTTTAGAATGAAATGAAGAAACATTAGAAAGTAACTCAATAGCATTTGAAGAAAAAAACACCAAGAAAAGTAACTAAATATAAAAGCAGAAAGGTATTTTTGTTTGTAATTCCTTTTCTTTTTTAATCTCATTAAAAGACAATTGCGTAAAGCAATAATCATAAATGTAGGTTGACAGGTACATAATATAAAAGATTTAATCTATGACAGTAAGAAATTATATGGGGGAAAGTTTCTGTACACCATTAAAACTAAACCGACATAAATCATAACTAGATTGTTATAATTAAGATGTTAATTGTAATCCATAGAGAAACCACAAAACATATCTGCACAAAGGCTTGGATGTGAATGTTCATAGCATCTTTATCACAGCCCCAAAGTGAATCAGACCAAATGTCCATCAGCTGATGAATAGATAAACAGTATGTGATATATCCATACAATGGCATATTATTCAGCCAGAAGAAGAAATGAAGTACCATTAAATACTACAACATGGATGAACTTTGAAAATGTTACACCATGCCAAACACAAAAAGCCACATATTATATAATTCTAATTACGTGACATGTTTAGAATGGGCAAATCACAGAGACAGAAAATAGGTTAGTGGTGGCCAGGGAAGAAGAGAGCAAAGAATTGGAGCTAACTGCTAACAGGTAGGGAGCCATTTATTTTTTTGGTGTTATAAAAATGTTCTTAGATAGCAGTGATGGTTATTCAACATAGCGAGTAGATTTAAACCACTGAAGTGTGTACTTTTAAGTGGTGAATTTCATGTTATATGAAGTCTATCTCAGTTAAACATGCTATAAAAAGCCTACTGATAACACATCTTTAATAGTGATATAAGTTTAATATGTAATTTTAATGATGAAGAAAAAAATTTAATGATGCTTTTTTTTGAGAATGGACATGAAACAGGGACACTTATCATCACTCCTGGTCGACATGGATTGGAAAAGTACAAAAGAGAAAAAAACGATATTTAGAGAAACTATTAGAATTTTAAAAATTAGCAAGATTGCTAGATACAAGGTTATTATACAAAAATCAATTGTGTTTCTATATACCGAATATAGAAAGTTGAAATTTAAGAAACAATATCATATACAATGTCATCTAAAAACACTAAATACCCAAGAATAATCTAAGAAAAGATATGCAGTATGTCTGTACAAAAAGCTGTAACAGATTATCAAAAAAACGTTTTCAAAGATCTAAATGAATTGATTTATTCATGGGCTGCAGAGTCAATGCCGTATGGATGCCGATTCTTCCACAATTGCTCTACATATCAAATGTAATCCCAACTGAACAGTTTGGTTTAATAATTTGTAGAAAATGATAAGCAGGTTTTAAAACTTACATAAAAATGTAAAATGACAATTTTATAGAAGGAAAACAAAGCTGGAAAACTACTGTACCAGATGCCTGTTATGAAGCTACAGTAATTAGGACACTTTTTGTATGATAAAGGTGGTATTTGTAGACTGTAAGAAGCAGTCTTTTCATTAATTGGTAATGGGCCAATTAATTTGGAAAACTTTTGGGAAAAAAGTAAACTCAATCATCACTTCACACCGAACACAAAAATCAACTCCGGGGGATAACCCATCTTAAATGTAAAAAGTAGAGCATTAAAGCTTCTAGGACTTGGAATTGTCTTTATGACTTTGTGGTAGGAAAATATTTCTTAACACAATACAAAAAAAAAAAACCACCAAATAAAAGGAAAAAAAATGATGATTAAAATTAGTAACTCTAGTCACAAAAGATCCCTTTAAAAAGAGAGTGACGAGGCAAACCAATGGAAAGAAATTTGTGCAAGACTTATTTCTGAAATATGTAAAGAACTCTTTACAAACCAGTATGAAAACACAAGCAACCCAATACAAAGTCTTAAAAAGGCACTTCATATAGGAGATCAATATTCAATTAACATAAAGTGTTCAATCATATTCATCAAAGGATATGTAAATTAAAACATAATTAGATATCACTACATACCTACTAGAATGATTAAAATATAAAAGACTTGACCAAGTGTTGGCAAGGATGTAAAGTACCTGGAATTTTCCTATTCTGCTGAACTATAAATTGATACAAATATTAAAAAGCTATTTAAGAAGTATTTACTAAAGTTGATCCTGCAACTTAACTCCAAAAGTAGAAATTTACACATATGTATACTAAAAGTATAACAATGTTCAAAGGAAAATTATTCAGTAAAGCTAAAACCCGGAAACATTGCAAATCTTTGACAAAGATAAATTGTGCTATATGTATTTCCAAATGGAAACAGCAATGAAAATGTACACCGCTACACACAATGATGGATAATGCTCACAAATATAGTATTGAATAGAGGAAAGCAGATGCGAAAGAGTACATATGCTCTGGGCTGAATGTTTGTCTCCTTCCCAAATCCATATAGTAAAATCCTAATCCCCAATGTAATATTGGGGGTGGCCTTTGAGAGGTGATTAGGTCATAGGGTGGAGCCCTCATCAATAGGATTAGTGTCCTATAAAAGAGACCCCGAGGGCACTCTCACCTCTTCTGCCATGTAAAAACACAGCCGGAAGACTGCTGTCTGTGAATAAGGAAGAGGGCCCCCACCAGACACCAAATCTGCCAGTGCCTTATCGCAGACTTCCCAGTTTTCAGAACGGTGAGAAATAAATGTTTGTCGTTTAAGCCTCCCAGGCTACTATATTTTTGTTGTAGTAGCCCGAATGGACGTAGACAGGATGATTCACTCAGCAGGTAAAAGTAATCTATGGTGTTAGAAGTCAGGATAATTATTATCTTTCTGGAAGAAAAGTAAAGCAGTGACCAGGAGGGCTGAACTATGCTCCTAAACGCTGGCAAGGTTCCGTTTCTCGATCTCGGCCACGGTTAACTTGGTTCATTTGTGATATAGTTCATCGAGCTCACTGGGATACAGACCTGTGTATCTATAGTTTATGTCCTTCTCTGAATGTATTTTATGCAATTAAAATAAAATGTAAGAAGTTTTTTACCTGTTTTTTCTGTGTTCTGGTCCTGTTTTCCAGCCAGTCATCCATTTGTTCCTCAATTTCTTCTATAGAAGTTCCATGATCATAAGACTGAATATATGCACTTTCTAGAGGCGTATACACAGGAAATTCCGGTTTTGGTTTTTTTACTTTAACTTTCTTCTGCTCTAAAAAGAAAATGTTTACAAGAACCAATTAATAAAAAAATAGAAAGAATTTCTAATATTTTATTCATAAACCATATCTTGAAAGAACAATTTGTTCTTTCAAGATATGGTTTATGAATAAAATATTAGAAATTCTTTCTATTTTTTTATTCATAAACCATATCTTGAAAGAACAAATTGTTCTTTCATCAAAATATTTAGCTGTGTTTTAACGTGTGCATTATCTACTGCATTGCTTTAAAATTCAGAGATGCTAATAATGACATGATGATTACAACATAAGCACATCAATTTGTACACGTCTTTAATTTTCAAAGTTCTTTCTGTGAAACATTTCATTCTGGCACAATGGGAAGAGCCCGGTCACTAGTGTTTTCATCCTCCCTTTACATCCTACCTAATAGTTACATAACATCAGCCAAGTAACTTAACCCTTAGAACGAGCATCCATTTTTCTCATCTGTAACAGAGAACGGAATCTAACCTCATAAAGTTGATGTGAGAATTACATATCCTTTAACATACTAGTTGGCACAAAATGGCTCTTAATGAATGGTATACATTTACCTTTTCAATATTTTACAAAGGCAAAATTAATTTGGAAGCATCAAGGGTAGTTATCAATAGATGGTTATCAATTCGCCTCTCCATGAAATCCCATTTTGATTAGAGTTAACACTGAGAAGCGGCTTCATTCTTAATTACTATTTTCAAATTCACCCAGCCTTATAACCAATATCTTCACCACCCTGTTTGTGTTTGAATGTACTATAATACCAATAAAATTAATATGATAATGGCATAGGAACAGACACATTCCTAGCAGAGAATAAAGAATCTATAAATATTTTAATTCAGTGGGGAAAGGATTTAATATATGATGCTGGCACAACCGAACATCCTTTTGAAGGAAAACTGGACACAATCTTACACCATATAGAAATAAATCCCAGAGGGATAAGAGATTTGACTTTAAAACTGATACAATAAGAATCTTGCAAAAAGAAATCTAAAAAACTACCTGTAGAACTTAAAGAGGAAATCTTAACTAAGACTGAAAACGTAGATGTTATCAAAAAGACGAAAGAATAAAAAATCAAGAGAAATAATACATTAGGAAAGAATATTTACAACTCAGAGTACAAACAGAAGACCAATATATATGTGTATACACATACATACGACGTATAAAGAGATCTTATAAACTGACGAGGGGATAAGCAGCCCAATTGAAAAAAAATAGCCAAAAATAACATACATTAAGAATACAGTGCTGTGAGAACAGTTCTAGCTAGAAAAAATATCATTTTAACTAAAAAGTATGTGGAATCTACCACTACATTTTACTTCATAATGCTTCAATACCTTAATACTTCCCGGCTTTTGGGTTGGTGACCTAAAATGAAAAACTCTGACTCCATAATAGGAAATATAAAAGGCAAATGACAAGTGAGTCTATTTCAAAGGTATCAAAAAAAATCTATTATAGTGTCACCAGAGTTCCATATAAGCCCAAACAGGAGGCCAGGTTTTTGTTTTTGAAAACTGCTTTTCAAAAAAGAGGAAGAATCCACATAACTGACTCCTTCTGAATGGCCACATATACTTGGCTTCTCTCTATTTTTCATTTTGAACAACAAAGTACTGCTAAGGGATAACACATATAACCTAGAAACCTTCTCAGTGTACTAATTTTGGCTGCTTACAGAGAATTAGTTATAAAAAAGCAAATAAATCTAGTTGTTTATATTTATTTCTGGGGTATTTCATCACAATCACAAATGTTTGCTGTCTTTTAAAATAAGCATTAAAAAATCACCTTAAAAAGGTAACACAAAACTTCTACTTCTAGACAAATGGAGCCTATATATATATATATATATGTATGTATATATATATGTATGTATATATATATTTATTTTATTTATTTTAGTTTTTCCACTAAGAAAAACTAAATGTTATATGAGAAACAAACACCAGAAGAACCTGAATGTTGGAAAGACAACACACCAGCTGGGTATGGCAAGACCCAATGAACACCCAGGTGGTGACTTCCCTAGGGTTTCTTTGGGTCTCATCTCTTCCAGATGCCTCCACCCCCCAAAAACTCTCTTTCTAGCCAAAGAACCAGGGAAGCAGCAGTATAGCAAGACAAAACTTTTAGATAATAACTGATCTATTCAGGCAAACAAAACAGAAAAAACTGTGGCAACAGCCCTTCTCCACAGGCTAAGGGGAAGCCTAGGCTTCTGTCTCTGTGAGGCTGTGAGAAGACTCCCCACTCTCCCCACCACAGCGATGCGGGAGAAGGCTGTACAGGATGCCAGCCTTCCATCGCCGCTGAGAGGTAATGAGGATCCCCATTCCCTAGGGAGTCAGTGAAAGTAAGTGGGCAGCCTGGAGTCCCACATCCATCAAGGGGTAGAGAGGTGTCTCCCCGCTCCCTGCCAGGGTGTTTTCAGAGGGGCCTAGAGGGCAGTCAGGGCTTTCATGACTGCCCAGCAGTAACGAGACATTTCCCCACAATGTCCGTAGAGGCCAGGTTGGGGGTAGTAAGTAGGAATTCTCGCCTATCCCAGCCAGGGTGTTATCAGCGGAGGCCTACTGGCAAGCAGGAGCACCCACACCTGCCCAACCCTGAGAGTATTCACAACCACCCTACACCTCAGCTGTAATACAGGCCACTGCTACCTGACCATAATGGGGCAGCAACCCTCCCTTTCCACTGCAAGAGCTTTGTCGAAGAACATCAGGTAAAATAAAATATTTAAATAAGATCGAGTCTTACATCACCCAAAATGTATGTGTTAATTAAAAAAAAAAAAAAAAGCCCATCATATTAAAAAAATCTATAGTGTTCCTACACTCTAATAATGAAGTGCCAGAAAACGAAGTGGAAAAAATAATTCCTTTTGCAATTGCGACAAAAAGAATAAAATATCTAGGAATAAATTTTACAAAACATGTGAAGGGCCTAGATAATGAAAACTACAAGACTCTTAAAAGAAATTGAAGATACAAAGAAATGGAAAGACATTCCATATTCTTGAATTGGAAGAATCAACATAGTTAAAATGATATTACCTAAAACATTATACGGATTTAATGCAACCCCCATCAAAATCCCACTGGTATTTTTTAAAGAAATAGAACAAAAAATCATCAGATTGGTATGGAAGCACAAAAGACCCCAAATTTCCAAAGCCATCCTGAGAGAAAAGAACAAGGCTAAAGGCATCACTCTGCCCAACTTCAAATTATACTACAAAGCGACAGTAATTAAAATGTCATGGTATTGGCAGAAGAACAGAGACACGGACCAGTGGAACAGAATCAAGAGTCAGAAGTAAACCCATATTTATATGTGCAAATAATTTCGACAAAAAAGCCAAAAACATACAGTGAAGAAAGGAAAGTCTCTTCAATACATGCTGGGAAAACTGGAAGGCCACCTGCAAAAGAATGAAACTAGGCTGTTGTCTATCATCACACACTAAAATTAACTCAAAATGGATTAAAGACCTGAATATAAGACCTGAAACAATAAAATGCATAGAAGAAAACATAGGAACTAAATTCAAGGACCTTGGACTTAAAGAGGATTTTATGAATTTGACATCAAAGGCAAGGAAGTAAAAGCAAAAATAAATGAATGGGACTACATCAAACTAAAAAGCTTCTGCTCAGCAAAAGAAACCATCAACTAGGTAAAGAGACAACCATCCAAATGGGAAAATATATTTGCAAGCAGCGCCTCTGATAAGGGCCTAATATACAAAATATACAAAGAACTCATACAATTCAATAACAACATAAGACGATCCAATCTAAAAATGGACAGAGGTCTTGAACAGACACTTCTCTCAAGAAGAAATACAAATGGCCAACAAATATATGAAAAGATGCCCAACATCACTAGCTATTATGGAAATGCAAATCAAAACCACAATGAGATACCATCTCACACCTGTTAGAATGGCTATAATCCACAGGACAAGTAATAACAAATGCTGGAGAGGATGCGGAGAAAAAGAAACCCTTATACACTTCTGCTGGGACTGCAAATTGGTACAGCCACTATGGAAAACAGTATGGAGGTCCCTCAAAAACTAAGAATTGGTCCGGCAATCCCTCTACTGGGTATTTACCCCAAAGACTTGAAAACTCATATCCATAAAGGTATTTGCACACCAATGTTCATAGCAGCATTATTCACAGTGGCCAGGACATAGAAGCAACCCAAGTGTCCTACGATAGATGACTGGGTAAAGAAGTTGTGGTACATATATACAGTGGAATATTACTCAGCCATAAGAAGAGATGAAATGCTGCCATTTGCGACAGCATGGATGGACCTAGAGATAATCATCTAAGCGAAATAAGCCGGACAGAAAAAGTTGAAAATCACATGATATCACTTATATGTGGGATATAAACCTAAAAGCAGCAAATGAACAGGACAAACAAACAGAGATTCATAAACATGGACTACGGATAGGGGATGGCAGGGAGTGGGGTGGTAGACAAGGTAAAGGGGGTCAAATATAAGGGGGTACGGTGGGGGTGAAGTGGGTAAAGGGGATTAAATATATGGTAGCTGAAGGAAACTGGACTTTGGGTGGTAATCACACAATAGAATATACAGAGGTGAAATTATAATGTACGCCTGAAAATTATATAATTGTATTAATGAATATCACCCTAATAAACTTAATTTTAAAAAAAGCCTGTCATAGCAAGAACCAAGAATATCTCTATTTGAATGAAAAGATAATCAATAGATGCCAATGACAAGAAGAAAGATCCCAATGATCTGACTAGAATTTTAAAGGAGCCATATAAAAATGGTTTGACGAGCAATAATAAACATTCTTAAAACAAATGAAGAAATAGCCAACAGTGTAAATACAGAAGATGTACAGAAGAACCAAATGGAAGTAACGGGACTAAAAAAGACTGAAATTAAAATCTTAATGGGTGGCCACTCAACAGAAAAATGGAGCAGAGAGAACAGAACCAGTAAACTTGAAGACAGAATAATAGAAATTGCCCAATCTGATAAAAGAGAAAATAGATTAAAATTAAAAAAATTAAAAAAAGAGATAATCAGAGCCTCAGGGACTTTTGAGACTATACCAAAAGGTCTAACATTCATGTCATGAAGTTCCTTGAAGAGAAAAAGTGGGCAGGGCTGAAAGAGTATTCAAAGACATAATGCCTGAAAACTTGCCACAGCAGGCAAAAGACATAAACCCGCAGGTTCAAGAAGCTTAGTCAATCTCAAGATGAATCCAAAGAAATCCATGACCAGAACATCAGAGTCAAACCTCAAAAATAAGGAAAAAGATATCTTAAAAGTAGCAACAGAATGAGGAGACCTTACCTGTAGGGGAAAGACAGTTCGAATGACAATAGATTTTGCATCGAAAAACGTGTACGCAAGAAGGAAGTGGCACAACATTTTCAAGTGCTGAAAGACAAGAGCTGTCTACTCAAACTTCCATAACCCAGTCTACGGCCACGCCACCCTGAACGAGCCCGATCCCGTCTGATCTCGGAAGCTAAGCAGGGCCAGGCCTGGTTGGTACTTGGATGGGAGACCACTTAGGAAGACCAGGTGCTGTAGGCATTTAAACAAAAAAACATTCCATACCCAGTGAAAATATTCCATGAGAATAAAAGGAAAACCAAGACATCTTCAGATAAGGAAAACTAAAGTTTGTTACCAGCAGACCCTATCTGATAATAAAGACTAAAGAAAGTTCTCCAAACAGAAAGAGAAAAAAAATCTTAACAGGAAGAAAGAACAAGAGAAAGAGTACACATATGGGTAAACACAATAGATTTTCCTCCTCCTGAGTTTTTTAAGTTATGTTTGACAGGTGAATCAAAATTATAACATTCAATGTATGTAAAAAAAAACATTTAAGGCAATTATAAGTGGGAAGGTAAATGAATGCAAAAGGAGGTAATCACCTGAAATCACATCACTTGAAATGCTAAACTGTTGATACCAGTAGAGTGTATAAGTTATGTATATGTAACATAATACCTAGAGTACCCACTAAAAAAGCTATACGAAGTGATACACTAAAAAAAAAAAAAAATTATAGATAAATCCAAGTGGAATTCTAAAATATATTCAAGTAAAGGAAAGCAGGAGAAAGAAAACAGGAATGAAAGAGAGAAAATAGAAAAGAAAAAATAAAACAGCAGAGTTAAGCTCTCACATTTCAATAAGTACATTAAATACAAATGATCTTAATATACCATCTAAAACCGAGGTTGATACAGAGGATGAAAAGTTGTAAACTGCATATATGCTACCTATAAAAACTAATTTCAAATATAACAAAATGGGTGTTTGAAAGTAAAATGATTGAGAAAGATATATTATATAAACATTAATCAAAAGAAAGCAGGAGTTGCTATGTTAAAACCAGAAGACTTCAAAGCAAAGAAAATTACTGGGGAAAGACAGGAATAGTAAATAAAAAAAAAAAGTCAATTAGCCAAGAAGACATAACAACCTAAATGTGTATGTATGACCAAACAGAGACGCAAACGTGCTGGAACTAAAAGGAAAAACAGACAAATTCACGATTACTATCAAGAGTTCAACATTTCTCTCTCAACAATTGATAAGATACCTAAATAGAATATCAGCAAGAATACAGAATTAACTCAACAATACCATCAACCAATTAGATCTAATTTATATTTATAGACTACTCCATTTAACAACAGAAAACACATTCTTTTCAAATTCTCATGAAACGTATACTAAAAGTTAAACCATATCTTGCATCAAAAAACACACCTCAACAAATTCAAATAAACTGAAATCATGGGCTTTGATTCCAATGACAATGGAATCAAACTATAAAATCGGTAACAGAAAGATAACAGGAAAATCTCCAAACATTGAAAACTAAACAACAGACTTCTAAATAATCCATGTATTAAAGGGAAATCTCAAGGGAAAAAATGTATGTCAAAACATGTGGGACACATCTAAACAGTGCTGAGTGAAATTTATAGCACTAAAAAACTTATATCAGCAAAGATGAAAAGCTTCAAGTCAGTAATCTAAGCTTCCACATCAAGAAACAAACCAACAAAAAGGATCAAAAGAAGCCCAAAACAAGCAGAAGAAAATAATAAAGAGCAGAAATTAATGAAATTGAAAACAAAAGCAATAGAGAAAAATCAATAAAACAAGAAACTGGTTCTTTGAAAAGAGCAATAAAATGGACAAACATCTGACAAAAAAATGTGAGAAAACAAAAGTTGCCAACATTAGCACTGAAATCACGATGGGACATGCAGGTATCAAAAGGATAATAACTGAGCATTAGGAATAATGCCACACACACCAATTTGACAATTTAGATGAAAGTCACCAATTGCTCAAAATATACAAACTACCCCAACTCATTCATGAAATAGATATGTGAACTCCTTGTAACTACAAAGATAATTTAATTTGTGATTTCAAGACTCCCTAAAAAGAAACATCCAGGCTTAGATGGTTTCACTAACAAATTATACTAAATGTTTAGAGAGTTAATATGAATTCTACAGTTTATATCACTCTATCTGATTTTAAGACATATTGTATGGAAGCAATAATCAAGACTCATATTGGCACAGTAACAGAAATGCAGACCAATAGCATAGAACACCGAACCTAAAAATAGCTTCTACATAAGTATCAACTGATTTTTGACAAAAGTGTAAAAGCAATTCGATGGAGGAAGAATGTTCTTTTTTTAAAAAAGTGCTAGAAAAACTGGATATCTATAAGTAAAAAATTAAACTTTAACCTAAATACCTCATAGAAAAAATTAACTCAAAATGGGTCACAGATTTAAACATAAAATGTAAACTAAAAATTTTTAGAAGACATGAGAAAATCTTTAGAACCTAGGGCCTGGTGAAGCGTTCTTTGATGTAACATCAAAAGCACATGCATGAAAAACAACGACAAACTGGACTTCATCATAATTTAAAACTTTTACTTTGTGAAAGACTCTACTAAGATAATGAAAAGATAAGCTACACATTGGGAGAAAATATTTTTAAACCACATATCTGAAAAAGGAATCATATCTAGAACACACATATAAAGAACTTGTAAAACTCAGCAGTAAAACAAAATCCAATTAGAATACAGGCCAAAGACATGAAGAAATATTTTACTGAAGAGGATATACATACGGCAAATAAGCACATGAAAAGATGTTTAAACATCATTAGGGAAGTGCAAAGTAACACCATGATGAAATATCTCTACATACCTATCAGAACAGCTACAATGAAAAATAGAATGCCAAATCATGGTGAGGATGCAGAAAAATTAAATCTCTCACACACTGATAGTAAAAATATAAAATGGTACAGAAACTCTGGAAAATAATTTTGCAGTTTCTTAAAACTCTAAAGATAAATTATATGACCAGCAATTGCACTTCTGAGCATTTAGTCCAAGCAAATGAAAACTAGGTTCACATAAAAACTTATATATGACTGTTCACAGCAGCCTTATTTGTAACGGTCAAAAACTGTACACAACCAAAATGTCCTAAATAGGTGAATGGTTAAAGGTGATACATTCTTACCAAAGAATATTATTCATTAAAAAGAGGAATGAACTACTGATTCCTGGATGGATCTCAAGGGCATTCTGATGAGTAAAAAAAGCCAATTTCAAAAGGTGACATACTGTATGGTTCTCAAACCACATCCTCTAAATTGTGTAGTCAAAATGACAGAGAGAGATGAAAAATAGATTAGTAGTTGTCAGATATTAGGGATAAAGCGGAGGATGGGAGGAGATGAGGTAGTGGTCAGTTGGGGAGGTGGTTACGTGAACATACATAAAATAAAATAACAGAACTATACACACACTTCGTATCAATATCCATTTCCTGCTTTTGATATTACACTATGGTTATATAAGATATAACCAAAGGGGAGTCTGGGAAGAAGGCAAAGAGGACCTCTCTGTACTACCTTTATAACTTCCTAATGAATCTATAATTATTTCAAAGTAAAAAGTTAAAAAAAAAAAAAGCAATAATTCAACAAGTGTTGACAAGGATGTGGAGAAACTGAACACTGTTAATGGGAGTGTTATAGAAAATAGTATGGCAGTTCCTCAAAAAATTAAAGAGAGAATTATCATATGATCCAGCAATTCCACTTCTGGGTATGCACCCAAAAGAAATGAATCCAGGGACTCAAAGAGGTATTTGTACACCCATGTACATAGCAGAATTATTCACAATATCTATGAAGTGGAAGCAACCTAAGGGCCCATTGAAAGATGAACGGATAAACAAAATGTGGTATATACATACAATGAAATGTTAGCCTTAAAAAAGGAAATTCTGACACATGTCAAGACATGGATGAACTCTGAGATTATGTTAAGTGAAACAAGACAGTCATGAAAAGAGAAATGCTGTGTGATTAGACTTATATGAGATGCACAGTCAAAATCACAGAGACGGGAAGTAGAACGCGGTTACCAGGGGCTGGGTGGAGGCGAGAATGGGGAGTTACTGTTTAATGTGTACGGTTTCAGTTTGGCAAGATGAAAAGAGCCATGGGAGATGGACGGGGCTGATTGCTGCACAACATGACGGATATATCTAATTAGTACCACTGAACTCTACACTTACAAATTTAAGGTGGTAAATTACATGTTATGTGTATTTTACTACAATAAAAAATACCGGGGAAAAAAGCAATACAGTGGTTTTAATGTAGCAATAATGAAAAAATGAAAAAATGAAAAAATTCCATGAACAGGGACTTGTGACTTGGGATAAAGTTCCAATGATGGTATCGTACATAGATTCAAAGGGACTGTGTCTCATCATATATGGAAATAAGATGATATACTCTGTTAAATAAACTGTGTTGATCACTCAAAGAGCAGTTTTACTGATGACAAAGATCTTCTTGTCAAAAATGCTGCTGAAGAGTTTTAATAGTTTAAGAAGTATAAAGCAGAAAAGAGCAATACAGTATTCATGAATTAATTCATTCAACAAATATTTACTGAGACCTATCGCATGCCTGGCACTGTTCTAGGGTCAGAGGGTATAGCTATAAATAAGACAAACAAAAATACTTAGCTGAATAGAGCTTATAAACGTGTTATTTTACATTAAGTAGAATATTAAATAGGTACTCATCTCCAAATTGTTAAGTAAAATTTTAGTTGAAATTTCACTACTTAATCTATAGTCATGTTTATATATTCAATTGGATAAAAACTTTTTTTAATCATTTTAGTAGGAAAACTAAAGACTGCATTATATTTAAGCACACACAGCATCATGATTTGAAATACTGAGGGAACTGTACATTTATACTTGAGCTGTATGATTTTAAAAATTTACATTCCACTGTTATTAGAGCAAGGTATCTAGGATATCACACTATTTCAAAGATGTTCTTTGCCTGCAAATAAACTCTTGAGACTAGGGCTCCTACCAGTTTTCTTTACAAATATGGCTCATAGGGTACAGAGTTCCATTTAGTCATGTTTCCAAATGTCCTGGAGCTAGCAACTGGTTCTAAGTTACCGTGGACAGCTCTCTCCCATCCACGAGTGCCCTATGCTACCACAGGAAAAATGTTCTCACCTAAACTGAGGCTACCTCTGCCCTGTCTCCTTTGTCCTCCCCGCGACCAGCCCTTGAGTCCACTTACAAATCAGCACTAGCATCTCCTTTCCTCGTGAATCTGAGTGTTCTAGAAAATCGGTCTTCCAGTACCTTAGGGAGGGTGACGTTTTCCCATCCTGACACCCTTAAGAGGCATATTCGGTCCCTCGCCTTCCCCCCGTCAGCACCCCTACTAGGTCCATCACTGGGGTGTGCAATGGAGACCACAAAACAAAATGAAAAACAATTAATATAAAACTATTATTTCTGCAGATAAAAAAAAAAAAAGAAGTGCTTGACAGTGGGGTTTCGATTATCTGGTTTTGTTTTTGTTTTAAATCACGTAAGGTACAGAGACAAAGATAAGGGAAATATTGTTTCACCTCTACCATTCTCTTCCTCCCTTTGTCTATTCAAATTTTAACTTTGATTACCAGTTTTTTTTATAAAATAACTCAAATGGACTTCTTTTCCCCAAATTCATGATATAGAGTGTTTCATGATAATACTTGAAATTCACAGTTTTTGTCTTAGAATAAACTCATACTTAGAAAATGTATAAAAGTGTTAATACTGGAAAAGTCTAATATTTATAAATATTCAATTTGTTTAAACCTAAAACAAAAAATTGATTAAAAGTTTATAATAAAGAAATAAATGCCCCAAATTTTTCCAAATAGGTGTCACATTTTTTTTTGAATAAAGACTTCCCAAAAGAATATTTTAAAAAATTACCTTTTTCATATCTCCCCTCTAAAATGCCATTTAAATCAGATCTCCACACCCTACTCAGTGCAGCCCTCAGAGGACAGACACCGCACAGCCCCCGCAGTCAGGCAGACAGACTTGAGGGCAGATTAGCAATTAGGTCATGAAAAACAGGCAGCATAAAATAGCTACTGCTAATCTGCACGAGATGCATTTACTCAATTAAGCAGATGGAAATGTTATTATGAACTTAGTATTCCAATGACGGTCTTTAAAATTAAGAAGGATAGGGGCAAATGAAATGCACACTGGGGGATTTGGGGACTATGTATTAATTCTAAAGTATACAATGCAGAACACTGTAATGAAGTTAACAAAATTAATTAAAAGATTGTTTGCATGTAACCATCAGAGACTACATTAAAAAATACACAACAGTTTCTGACATTATTAACAGTAATGTGACTGTACTTTAACATTCTTAATGTGGTACCGTCACTTTTTCTAAATACTCCACTGATATCAAAACATGACTGATAGAAGTCTTATTACTCAGAGCCTAGTATGAACGTTGTTTTTAATATGCTTTCTGTATTTCGTTTTTCCATTTTGAGTTTCAAGAAATGATAAGCAAATGATAAATTTTCAAACTCTTTAGAAAACTAATATACATTTTACTGGCAGGTAGTGTTCAGATTTTTAAAATTTGTGTTTCTTCATACAATCTTTTAAAACAAACAATAACAAAAATAGAGAATTGTTAAATCTGCTTAAGAACTGCTATCAAGCTCTCAGGCAAAATAAAATTATTTGAACAATTTTGGAAAAACAATCACACATTTCAAAAGGAAACTTTTGTATTATGATACTTTATGTTTAACCCCTGAAGATGTAGTGTGCGTACTTAATCCACTGTTATTAGAGAATTCATATATGCCAAAATTACAGCCTAGAAGTGGTTACAAAAATTTCATAAAAATAAGCTGCGTGTTATAAAATAAATAGGTCCTGAGAATGTACTCTATAGCATGCTGACTAGAGTTAATTATACCGTATTGTATATTTGAAAGTGGCTAAGAGAATCTTAAAAGTTCTCATCACAGGAAAAAGCAATTGTAACTATGTGTTAGAACATGATAGATGTTA
The DNA here is from genome assembly GCF_014176215.1 of Rousettus aegyptiacus. Classification (NCBI taxonomy): domain Eukaryota; kingdom Metazoa; phylum Chordata; class Mammalia; order Chiroptera; family Pteropodidae; genus Rousettus; species Rousettus aegyptiacus. Next base: position 86,177,221 of record NW_023416285.1, on the reverse strand, counting down.
TCTAGACTTATTGTGATCATTTCACAATATATGCACATATTCAATTGTTATGTTGCACACTTGAAACTAATTTTACATGCTAATTATACTTTTAAAAAAGACACATCTATGAAAGCAATGAAATTTGTGTATTCACACTGCCTCTAGAGGTAAATTTTGGGCTAGTTTGATATTTTTCTCTGGTAGTAAATAAGATATTTTCCCTTGACTAGTCTTAAAAGGTTTAGAAAATTTTTATGTAATGATTTAACTTAAAAATAATAATTATGTAAAAATTACATTTAGAGATTTATTCATTGATTTTTTTCAATTTAATTTAAATGAGTTCAACAAATGCTATAACATCAGCTTCTTTTTTAATTTTAGGTTTAATATAACAATACTAATCGCTTGTCCATCCTTACTCACCAACATACACATCAGTCAATTTTAATATGTAATCCTCAGTCATCCTAAATGTTTCCCTCTTAACAGAAGTCTGCTTTAAACAATTATATAGTTGATTTGACTATTATTTTGTATTTGTAGTTGTTGAAACTTCTGAATTAATTTATATGCTCCTAGAAACAGCTGCTCTTTGCCAGTTTGATTTGGCTAAATTACTGCCATCAGATACAACATAGATCTACTGCATACTCTCAAAAGCACACAAGTTGTTTTTGCAAATCTATGCTTGCTGTGCATGTGTGTCCATTTACAAGTATGATGTACTGGGTATTAATTATCTTTTTACTGTCTTCTGTGCCCAGAATGGCACCACGCATATCATGCACTTCTCTAGGAATCAAGGTCAACGGAGGGGAAAGAAATGTGAATCGAAAATATGCAAACTGGACTTTTTAAAAGAATAGAGATTTCACCTCCTCGAATGCAGGCAATGAGTATTTACAGAGCACCTACCATATGCCGGGGCCTCTCTGAGGTGCTTGGACAGAAAAAGTATCCCCTACCCTCATGTAGCCTACATTCGTTTGGGGAAACCAGATGGTAAAACAAAATGAATAAAAATTAAGGAGTGTTAAATGCTCTGAAGAAAAATAAAGCAATGTAAAGGGACAGAGTATATATGTGTGGGAAAGATGGAGAGATGAAAAATTAGACAAAAAGACCAGGGCTGGGAAAATGCCTTCTTTAACAGTATGTTCAACTTTTCCTAAAATCAGCAAGAAGAGTCTTTAGTTTTCAATGGAAGACTTCAACATACTGATAATTTAGTCAAAGCCTTTTGTATCATATAACAATAATACAAATGAAACAAAGACTTCCAAAACAAAAACCACTGATGTTTTCAGGTTTCCCACTTATTACTGTAATACTGTGAGTTGGCGGATCAGTAGACAGACTCAGCACTCAATGCCAATGACAGTAATGGCCCTGGAGTATTTTAGGACTTTCTAGATTCTGGATGCCTCCTGGACTTGAGGAACTATATACCCCCATGGGGATTTCATCTCTCCTTCTGGTATTAAACTGTGGATGGCTCGGTAATTACTAATATAGTATTTTTCACATATGATATATTAAGTACAAGTAACTCTAGAGAGTGGCAAAAAAAAAAAAAAAGCATGGAAAATTTAATTACTACTGAATTTAAGGGAAAATCCGGATTTAAATAATCAGTGTTATATGATCTTGTTAACACAGTAAGACAATGTTTAAAACTCACTCTGAAGTGGTTCAAGTTCAGCTCTAGTCAATGCATCTTCCTTTTCCTTCAATCTTGTTTCTTTATATTTAGCATAAAACTGCCCAGCATCCTTAAAAAAGAAGTTATAAATAAATTAACATGAAAGTCAATTTGCTTTGATGGTATCTTCCACATAACTTCATTTTAAAGTAGTATATTCTTTAACAAGTAGTCTTCCTTTGTGTTTATGTTTTTAATTTTATGAACAGAGGGAACTGTTCTCTATTATTTTTCTCTCTTAGAGAGCCGATTAAAGCCAGACACTGCCTGAGCATGAATTTAAGTACAGTCTTTTCTCTCAGATAAGGAAGGGGGATGTCCTCTTCCTGTTTTCCTTCATTGTATATTTTCTCAATATTGTGCTATTGCATGGACAGAAAGCAGAAAAACACATTTGTTTAACTGAACTGAATTATTTGGTATAGTAAATTTTATTACTGTACAAACGCTGCTTTCATATTAGTCTTTTTCCTCCAAAAATTTTTCCAAATTATTATCTGCAAATCTGATTACAAAACCTATATGACCTTGTAGATACAAGTGAAAGTTGTCATTCCTCCTTCCCCACACGAGGACGACTGAGGACACACACTGTATACAGACACTCAGGTGTCAAGAGGTAGTGGCTCACGTCTCTGTGAGTGTCACCTGGGTAAGACTTCAGCAGAGCACTGAGAGCTGACTGGGCCTTCGAGAATCACAGACACAGAAACAAATAAGGTGATGCTCTAGGCGTATGAAAATCCTGACAATGAAAAAAGCAAAACCAGATCATTTTCACCGCCCTTCGACTCAAACTTCATCTATGCTATAGCAACACTGCTTGTAGCTGCCAAGCCGCACTGTGCTACGCTTCCATGTCTTTGGAGATGCTCTGCCCTCTAGCTAGAATATTTTGCTCCCTTGTCATTATTCTGAAGAACTCCTACTTATCTTTAAAAACTCTATTCAAGCATCATCTCCTTTGTAAGTCTTTCTAACCTTCCCCAACACAGTAATTCTTTCCTGTATACTGTTTCTGTATGTATGTATATATTTATTATTTTTATTTTTTTTGCTTCTGTATTTAAACACACTTCCATGATTGCTTGCATCACACTATATTCACACCTAGAAAGTAAGAAATTGGAGGTAAGGGTGCTTGTCTGCCCAGAGCACAGTATCTGGCATGCAGCGGGAGCTCTGTAAGTGTTCACTGAACTAACTGAACTAGATTGAAATATATGAGAAGCCTTGTCAAGAAGGAAATGAAAGGGCTTTGACTGATGTGGAATAACTGAAAGAGAGGTATCAAGGATAACCCTAGCGTAACATTCCCAGACTGTGAGATTCCTAGAGCCAGAACATTTAAACCCTAAAATGGGATTCTCTCTTTTCATCCATAACTATCCAAGTTAAAGCTTTCTCCTGGGATCTATGTCTCTTAGGGTTATATCAATAGAGTATTCCTAAAATAATCGATCGTTATAATAAAGATACAGCTCTAATTCTTCCATTCCCACTTTTGTGTTCTACCAGAAAAATTCTCATGAGTCCAGGGCCAGCTAAACAATGGTCTAATTCAAAGGGCCCAGAAGGTCATGTACCCGGCTTACTCATCTTCCCATGCCCATACAGACTTTAAATTTCAATGGAGTTTTGGGTTAAAGTTTTATAGCCCCTTAGCATTCCCTGTACCTCTAAAAAAAAAAAATGCAACCCTGTATTTTATATTAAACCATATCAGTCATTTATTCCTTGATATGAATGAATGAATGAATGAATGAGCATATTGGCTTCTTTCCTGTGAGTCGTTTTTAATAGTAGGGAAAAGAAAAGATCAGAAGGAATTCGGTCCTTTAAGGAATGAGGAAAGGTGACACCATGCAAGAAAAGAAGGCCACAGATAAGTTATAAGGTGTGAAAGAAGTAAGTGGAAATCAAACACATATAGTATGCTACAGGGAGATGCATTATAGTGAGGAAGAGGGCAGATGCAGAAGCCAGGCTACTTTGATTAAGATCTCAGCATTGCCATCTTTGTAGCTATGAAGCAATTCATCAAATTACTTAACTTTTCTATGGGTGAATTCTCTCATCCATAAAAATGGGAATAAAAGCACATAATTCTTAGAGCTGTTGTGAAGATTATATGCGTTAACATATGGGAAAAAACTTAGAATAACGCCTTGCACGCAGTTAGGACTTATATGTGTTACCTACTGTTATCATTACTTCACCATTTTGCCAAAAATCTTATTCGCCACCACAAAGTAAAGGTGAGGGTTTTTTTTACTTCATACTTCATCAAAACTCATCCTGCAGAATCCTGTACCTTCTTGCTTACATGACTTCTCTTTACCTGCACCCTCTTCACCTCGGTGCAAAAACTTTTTGCTATGTAGTAGCAATCTCTTCCTAGTAGTCCTACCAAATTTGAACATTTCTCTGCTAATGTTTCTTCTTCCTGCTACAGCACAGAATTTTTTCTTGAAATATCCATTAGATCCAAAACCACACTTATCTGAGGATTGTAATGTACCCAATCACCTTAACCTACTCCATCTAATTCCAAGAGTTTTAATAAATTCTAGTCTTTCTTCCTTTTGCTCCATTTCTAAGTATTTATTTACATGTTCCTCATGCTTTTTCCTTCATATCTTATTTGTACTTCCAAATTACAATATGCCCATTCCACAAAGCATTGCTTCTTTGATAAACCTACGATCTCAAATAATTCTACATTACTCGACAAACTCTACATCGTTCCAAGAGTCCTTGTGTACAGTTTGGTGTACCACGCATCAAGATTCGCTGATAAAGTGGAAGATTTTAAAAGGAAAGTGATCAAATGGTGAGCAGCTTGAAACTATATTTAAAAGAAAATGGGACTGAAGAGATTAGGGATAGCCTGGTAATTATTACAGAATGTCTTTAGGGTTGTTATAAGAAAGAGCAATGTAAATTACTATATATGGTTAGAGAGATGAAGTTTTATTATTTTATTATTTTTTTATTTTTTAGCAAGGCAATTCTTGGTTGACCTCACAGATTGCAAGGACCTTGTCATCTTATAATCTCTTATGTTTTATTTTTTATTTTTTATGCCTATAGCACCTGGTCTTCCTAGGTGGTCTCCCATCCAAGTACTAACCAGGCCAAAACCTGCTTAGCTTCCGAGATCAGACGGGATCAGGCTTGTTCAGGGTAGCATGGCTGTAGATGGAGATGGAAGTTCTGATTTCAGATAAATATAAAGAAAAGCTTTACAATAATTAAAATTACCTGAAAATGAAATAGACTGACTTTGGATGTAATGTTCAAGAGGAGACCAGACCAGGTGGCTATTCTTTAAGGTATCTTCTAGGGGTGATTTATATAATCAAAAGAGGCTGAACAAGACAAGTTGTTTTCAATATTTTCCCCTCCCATTCTTCATGAGGGGTTAATCCACATGAACACAATATTAGGTAGAGAAAACAAACACAAAGTACCATTTTGAGTCCAGAAAAGGCCCCAGTTTACCCACAGAGGAAATTATGGATTTCTTCTCATCCATCTTTGCAGACACTGCCTGGCACATAATAGAAGCTTAATAAATACTGAACTAATGAGGGAATGCTCACTTTCATCAGTCGGGGTTCTGGACTGCCTAGGTTTAGCTCCACAGTACTCTACTAAACCTATGGAGTTTACATTGTTCCAAACAGGAAAGAGTTCCAACCCTTATGGATGGAAATGAGCAAAAGTTTTTTTTCTAGAAACTCTCGACACATTTCTTAAAGGGCTCAAAGCGTGTCTGCACAGACAAGCAGTGGATTGATTTTACATTAGAGAACTATGCCTAACTTAAAGAATTTATGTTATGAGTGTTCTCTGTAATTGTAGAGCATGGGCATTTGCTCAAGAAAACATTAAACCATTATATTTATTTTTACTTATTTATTGAACCATTATTACATGTGTTGTAGTTTTGTTATGATATATGGAGATATGTTAAGACAAGCAGTTATTCTTAAAGCGTATGTAAAAATAACTTAATATTAATCAAAATATGGAATAAAAACTGCGTGAGAATAGGGATTTTTGCCTTTAAAAATTAAAAAAAATATATATATTTCCAGTGCCTAGAAGAGTACCTGGCACATACTAAGCACTCAATACTTATTTGCTGAATGAATTATTGGAAGAGAGAGTGGTGCTCACCCAACAGTCTATCTGTTTCCCCACTTTTCTTGTCCTCTTGAGATTAGGTGGGGTCATGGGACTAGTTCTGGATGGGCTGCGGATGGAAATATGTGTCACTTCAAATCAAAGCATCGAAAAGCTGTGCAATCCTCCAGCTCTCTACTCTTGCCACAGGGAGCAAGGAGGCCACATGTTTCAGACGGGTACAGCTAGAAGATGATGAACACGTTGCTGTTCTGAGTCCCTGAATGGCAAGTTAGAACAGAATGCCCACTTCCTACCGACCAGTGGTAGATTAAGTGGCATAAACTACAAAATAAGCCACTGGAATTTCAGGATGATCTGTACCTTGCCACAGTCTATCAGTCTCTCTTGATTATAATACAAACAGTAAGTGCTATGAAGTTAGCACAGAAACTACGAAGTGGGAAGTTGTCAGTTGGCTCGATCAGGAGAGGCTTCATAACGATGATGACAATTTAAGCCTTGAAGATGTCATATTGTCAAGGTTAGTGAGCTGTGAGGTGGAGGACATCCATATCATACACTTTTCTTTTAACAATGTTGATACAGTTCATTTAAGTGATAAAACGACATGCTGAGCTGGCATTATCTGTCATGTTCTGATTTGTTTTTACTTCTCCATACAAACTTGAAAATATTAAACAACTCATGGGAAGCTTAAGAAGAAGAGAGTTGATTGGAGTGGTATGAGCAGGGAAATGCTAACGTCTGACCTAATGGGAATGAGGAACACGGGAGGTCTGAGGAGAGGCGGCTGCAAAAAAGTTGGAGGATCCCCGCCTCCCCCTTTTTTTTTTTTTTTTGACTGACAGCATGAATCTGTTTGAAGCTGAAATATAACCTATCATCAAGTACATTTCTGAAAATATCATCAAGTACGTTTCTGAAAATCTGCCCACAAAGTCATTTGCTCTCTTATCACATTTTGTTCTCACACTTACTTATACTATAATCTAAGAATTACATATAATATGTAATAAAATTATAATGAATACAGGAAAACTTTACAATTGTATACTTTAAATAAGAGTCCAAATTTTGCACATAACTGTAATAACACCGAATTCACAAGAAGTAATAAAAATAAGACAGAAAACCAGAAGCTATGCCTTCCTCTCCCTGAATCAGTAGTGTTCAATGAGATGCAAAGCCTATAACCGACTCTGTTCATTTGGGTGAAGAGACTTTATTAGTCATCTGTACAGCTCTGATTCAGTGCAAGAATCCTTCTACGACTAGTATAATAATTAAAATCAGCCTGAATACTCTGTAGGTAGGGAGGTAAAGATCAGACAGACTATTCACTCACTGTAAAGCTAGTTATCCAGCTACTTATCCCACTGTTGGAAAAATGTATTCTTTCTCTGCTTTTATATTTCTTATATCTTAACACTTATTTTCATCTGCTTTAAATTTCATTTCTACCATTAACTAGTTGTGTCAAGTTGTGCCTCACCCATCTGAGTCTTAAGTACTTTGCATCTATAAAATGTGGAATCGATGAGACTATATATCTGTAACAACCTACCTCAACTAATTTTTTTTTTTAACCTTTTCTATACCTAGCAGTAACCTACAAAACTCTACCTTATGTTCTGCCTTCGGACCTTGGAGTAACTGCATCTTGCAGCCTCCTTTCAGAGGGCAGAAGGAAAGGCACCTTGGTCTTACGTTGTGAGGTCTTTCCAATTTTCCTGCAGGACTTTGTCCTTCTGCGGCAGTAGAGTTTCAGCCTTATAAAAATTCAGATGGGCTTTTCCATCCTTTTTCATTTGTGCACATACTTCCTACATAAAATGTGTTCGTCAGCATTATTTTTTTAAAAAAGTTATTAGAGTACTAAAATAAGCTTCCTCATCCCTTGCAAAATGTGTTTAACTCTGAGTGGAAGGGCAGGCAACTCAGCTTGCTACAAATACCTCTGAGCCTTTTAGAAGCCTTGCCCCTGCTAATTAGCTGTCAGTGTTTTGTTTATTTGGTTCCTGACCCAGACCCAGCAAGCAGAAGCAAAGGGGCCAGAAAGGCCCTGACTGTTCAGAGGGTGACCTCCGGTCCTGTCCACAGCTGCAGTTTCCACGGCAGGAGCTTCTGGGGAGGGAGGAGATCTTAAAGTATAGTATTCCCTTTACTCTCTTGGGCAAGTTTTTATTTTTATTTTTTCAAGGTAAAAGCCACAGCACTACAGAGAAAGATTCCTCTATTCTCTCAGACACTGTTCCCAGGCAACCTATAAATCCTGATGGGGGTGGGGCTATGCATGTTGGAAATTCCCTACAATAATTTTTAGTTTAACTGTGTTCATGAAAGGTCAGCTTGGAAGTGAGAAAAGACGAGACTGGGACTTAACAGTAGGAAAGACAACTTTAGGCAATGTGCACCTAATAGAGTTTTATATTTTATAAATGACGTTACTGAAGAATGCAATAGAGCAGGTAGAGAGGAACTTAAATGGTGAATTCCCAAAAAACAAACTATCAAGCAAATAAATTCTGAAAACTCAATATTGAGAACTATGAACCAACTATGATTTATACTGGTAATCCCGTATATTGGCACTTAACTGATTTTGTGTGAGAAAGTGGTAGTATTAACAATCTAAATCATCAGGGGCCCAAATATCTGAGGCTCCAACTCAAACAGGTGGCGACGAAAGTAAACTCAATTACAAGAGTTAATCTGAAAATATGCACATAGCCCTGGTAATATTTCAGCAACTATTTGCTACTTTCATGGCTATGAATAGAATATGTTTCAGAACATACATGATCAATTAAAAAATACCCATGAAGGGCACTCTGGAAGTTAGAAAAATTTCTTGGGTTTCTGGGCTGAATACAGCCGACACGAAAGGCTGATATAGTCAGATTCCAAGAGAATGTGAATTCCCTTCAAAACGACCATGAGAACAGAGACGGGTAAGATATGAAAGTGTCACTAGGGCTATACTTTTAATGTTAAAAATTCTAGCTTCGAAGCATACAATACCTCTCTCGATACAACCCAAGTTCCTTACTACAGTCTAACTCACGCTTCGTGTCTTCTGTTGATCGTTCCGCTTGCTTTCTTAGCTATCGGAACACACCTTTTCCACTTTCCCCGGCTTCTCTGCATATAGTCATGCATTTTTCTCCTCTCTAAAGTTCTCTCATCAATCTATGCACATACTAACTTTCCATTTATTCATCAATTTACAAACACTCTCTACATTTTTTTCCTTTGGTTTCTCATTTGACTTCCTACTTTTCTGCATATTTGGGTACATGAATGATATGGGGCATATATTTTGTTAAATGTAGTATCATTTACATATCTTTTCCCTGGGATGTTTTTCCAATCTGGGAAAAGTTTAATATTAATTTAACATTATCAAGTATTTTTACATGTATCAAGTGTAATAGTTTTTAGTTTTTTGGCCTTTCTTCTAATCTACCAATTCTTATAATTCTTCTAATCTTTTTCAGAGCAAAGAAAAGAGACGAAACCCAGTGCCGGAGGTATTAAGAAGCAGGGGAACTACTAAAGATATACTTTTACCTCCACACAGCCAGATCACAGAGCTGCTTCTACTATGTACACTAAGTCTTCCACTCCCAATGATATGTACTTATCTTTGACAGATGTGTTGATAAAAATATTTTGCTGTCTTATCAATAAACTTTACTTTGTCTAGCTGTCCTATATAGATATGTCATACCAGATTGATCTATTAGAGTATAAAGTTTTAAATGGCTATATACAGAGTCTGGAGACCTAGGATGTAGTCTCAGATGATAGTAATCAGTTGTGTGATATCTTTTTCTAAAAGAAAAAAAAGGAATTGTACAATGTTTTCCTCATGTAACTTCCAGCCTTAACACAGTATGGTTATATGGGAATCACTGTATCTATGAGATTTTTATTTTTGTCTACTATCTAGTACACAAAAGGGGCACTTCACTGTCAAGGGTCTATCCATCTTTCAAGACTCGATTCCTGTGGCTCCTCTTTAAGTTTTCCTGAGTCATCATAAACAGAACCATCTTACTTCTTTGAACTACAACAGAAGTCATTGTTGATACCACATATGTGGCACTATATAATTATTTTAACTCATGTGTTACAGCCTCTACCTGCCTAAGGTCCCAGAAGGCATACTCATCTGTATCACCCCTTACAGTACCTTGTTCTGATATGTTTAATAAATTTTGGTCGAACCAGATAAACTGTTTTTCTAAACATAAAACCAGAAGAAGCTTTACATAGCAAATGTTGATATAACTATTCTCATACGTAAGTTTTTTTGGGGTTGGGGGGAGAATAGAAAATAATTTAGGTAAACTAATCAGGCAATAAGGAGTTTTCTTTGAGATCTAAGATACTAAAATAGTGAATTTAGGCATATAAATGGAACCAGAATTGCGACTTTCTCAAATCCTATTGAATAACCATACATGTATATGAAATGTAATAAAGGAAGAAGAATGGGAGAAAAAAGTTGAAGATGAAGAGCTGTTGATATGACAAAGTCAAAATCTGGGTACAACGCCTGCTGGTATGAATATCATCTGCTGGAAGTCTCTGAATCTCTTAACTTTAGGTTGGACCCTCTTTCTTATCCCATAGCAATATACTTACACAAAATACTTGCTGCCCATTTTTAACAAACTTTTCGTGACATTTAAGGGATTCACACAACCAGGAGAACTAGTTGTGTTAGCTCTTAAACTTGTTTGTTTTGGAGATACTTGTTATTGTAATTATAGAATTCTATTAAATACTATATAAAAAAGATGAAAAGTTAGTAAAAAAATGAGAATTCTTTCTATGAAAACCAAATGGATGCTTTGGAAAGCTCAATAGAAGAGTTGCCAGAAATGCTGTTAACTAGATATAAAGTAAGTCAATTATGAAAGACTGGGGGAAAATCATAAAAACCTCTAAGGATTATACAACTACATAGTTTCACAAGCACCTAATTGAACTCTTCTTTAAAGAAATCAAATGAAAATTTGTCCTTAAAGAAGCAAAGATTATAGGTATGGTTTATGCAAGAAAGAATACTCCTATTTAAAAATAAAACAATGGCCCTATATCACAAGAGCAAGGAATGAATATAAGCACATGCTTACAATGTTTTGGGGCATGAGTATCATTGTTTATACTTAGGGCTCTACCAGGGCTCTTGTTTGGCCATGTACCAATTGCCAGTGCAGACTGCTTCAGGTAAAGAGGGTTTCTAAATTTCATAAATTTCTTACTTAAGAAGATCTCATAGAAGTATCACATAAAAACTTCAATGTTGTAGATAAAGCATATGGATTCACATGACATAATTTTATGGATGATTAATACAAAGATCAAAGGAGACCAAAAATAAAAGCAGACAAAAATGTAATCCTAAAAGTAATTATTCAGTATTGCTTTACTGACACTTATGAAAATATATGTTTCTCAATCTAAAAACTTTCACTATTACAATTTGTATCATAGCCTACTATATTACATTATTTTGTTAGTGTACATGAGAAAAACTGATCTTAGGTCCTCACAGCAGAATACTAGATATTAAATACTAGATATTAAAATATCTAGTATTTGCTTTAAAAAAGAAAAACTGTCTTATCTTTTCTTCTTGGAATGCATTTATCAGAAAGAAATAATTAGACCAAAATATAAAAGTTAGGTTTACGAAGGATATGAAAACCAACTGCCTTGCATCTCAGAACTGAAAGGCAACGGGTACCACCAAGTAAGTAAAACCTTTAATCTTCAAACTGACCTGACAGTTTAAGAAAGCAGACATTTGAAAGAGATTAAAATGTTTTTTCTTTTTTGTAAAATTCCTTATTTTTGTAAGTTTTCTACAAATTTATGAAGAGGTAAACAATCTGTTTTGGATACCACAGGCATATATTTTAAAATAATAACTTGTACATCTAAGCTACCTTAATATAATGGTTCTACTTTCGCAAATTACCCTGCCACTAACCAAGAAATGTGTTAATTTTACCAAATTGTTTCAAATGGCTTAGATTAAAATCACAAAGAACTGTTTTAGACTGACATTTTCTGTGATTTTCTATTTATACTGTCTCTTGACTACTTTTAAATTCATCTACAATTTGGTTTGCCAACTGCATAGATTCTAAAGCTGGCAACAAATAATCACTCAAAAACACATAAGAAAATATGTCCTACAACACTTTTCTTGTCACACATTCTCATAAATATACCGTTACAATGAATATACTTTCCCTCTCTTATTAAGTCTTACATATACCATACAAGGGTTGTGGAATTTTATTTAAATAAACAATATGCTAAACAACTTAAAAACAAAAGTTATTAAGTTACCAAAATACTTCAATTTTCTCTAGTACTGTCAGCAAAATATACAATTCTGTAAGCAATAACTATTAAGATGAACTATTTTGATGGAAGAACTAGTAATTAATTTTTCAAAGGCTAGAAAGAAACACATTAGTGATCTTTAGTTCATTTTCCCTTCAAATACAAAATTTTTGTTATGAGAAGAAAAAGGAGAATAAAATGCAGAAGTTGGAGTCATTCATTGCCTTAAACAATTAAGAAAAAAAAGTGGGTAGAACTAGGTAGAAATTACCTGGTTTCCTAATTGTTTCTAAATATTTATTTTCTGAAATGCAATGTTTCCTCCAAAAAATTACAACCTCAAAGGACCTCATAATTTGTACAACAAAACTATTAAATATTCTTTCAAATATTATTTTTATATGCGGAGAATTTTCTAACCAGATGCAATAATAAAAATTAACAAAGCAATAATTTAATAAAATATGCATTGGTATGCTAGGTATAAAAAAAAAAAAAAACCTCAGAAATTGCCACATAAATCTGACATGTACCCATATTCTATTGTTAGAGCAAGACTAACTAGCACAGAAACTCTGATTACCAGGATAAGACAGAATATTCTCACTTCAATTAAAGTTGAAAATAAAATGAAAAACTATATTTTTACAAAAACAATGACCACGTAATTTTTTATGCTATATTTTTAAAAGCTATCAAAATAACCTTATTTTGACAACCTTTTTGAGCCCTGTTCTTTTTTATTGAATATGGTTTAAATGACAACAGCTGATTAGATTTTTATTGCTTTTACATCTGTCCTAAAGGTAGTGTTTTCCCCCTTTTCCAGTGTCTTGTAATTCGAAGATATCCTAAAAGCAATGTAAGAGAGAGTTTTGAGACTAGATACCTAGATAACTTTAGAACTATTCTAAATTGGGTTTACACTTACAAAAACACTGTTCGATTCAATCAGCATTAAGAAGCATCCACTGTACATCAGCATTCGAAGAGCAGACACAGGCATAAATTATTTCATGAATAATTAAAATGAAAGCATCTAATATTAAATGAAAGAGGTACATTTTACCTGGATAAGATGAGGCAATGCTTTTAGTGTAAGGCAAAACCAAATCCCCAGCTTACATGGAAGCAAATCATGCCACTGTGGTTTCGTCAGCAATCTAAAGGGAAAACAGAAGCAAAGCAGCAAAACAGAGAAGGTCAGGAGACAAAATACTTTTATAAAGATTGTGATTTCTGTTTTCAATGGCTATTTCAACAAAAAAGGAAATTTTCAATGAAATATTTATGACGAATATCACTTATTCGGACTTATTCTATCATGAAACATAGCAGTTACGACAAATGCAATATGTATAGCAAGTAAGAGAAGGCTAAGATTTTGGGGAAGGAGTCTCTTAACGAAGTTATAAAGATAAAGAAATGAAAGCCCTCTTTCTAACCTAGACTTTTCATCAGTTCTGCCAAATGAATTCTTAAACCTTATGATTACTTCAGCTCTAAAAGACTGTAAACTCCATCAGTGTTCCCAAGTGCTGACAAGCAGATATGAAGACTGTAGCATAAACAAACCAATACATAAAAATTAACGTCGTTTGCAGTTCACTGAAGCATTACTCACTGATGTCATCAAAACAGAAGACAGGCAGAACAGTCTCTGATCTCCATCTCACATTGATCCAGTTCCTGTCCTGCTGTGTGAACTATTTAAACCCTTTATTTCTTTCTATGAATCGATAGAAGAAATGGTGGTATCTTTCTGAGTGCCCTGCATATCGCTGCCTCTGGACATATTGTCACTCCTGAGCTAAACGCTGAAGTAATAGATTTGTCCAGTAATACTTTGTTTTTAAAGTTCAGTATACAAATTTCAAACTCCAAGAACTTGGGGTTTTAATTACTTAAATACATAGTAACACTTTATAAAGAAAAAATTTGTAGAACTTTGCTTAAGATCAGAATTTTTTTCATAAACTAATATGGCATGTTATTAGCCTTTTATAAACCTGCTATAGATACAAATGTTAGCATTTCTGAAACATATATGAAAGATTTTTAAAGTTTCAAATTATAAAATATTTTTATATGCTCCCACCTTTCATTTTTTTCTGAAGCACCAAGTTTTGATACATCCACAGTCTTGCCGCCTGTCTTTTTTTTCTTTTCTCTCTTTTTTCTACTAAGCAGTTCATCCTTAATGTGGAAAGAATTATGGTTACAGGTTATCATTAACATGTACTCTTCAACTGTTATCAAGAGTCTTCTGTGAAGGGTAAACATTATAGAGGAACATTTATGCAAATGTATGTAGGGTCCGACATGATTAAGTAAAATCATCAATCTTTAACAATAAGTGTTGCCATGGTATCCAGTCCTTAAACACACATGAAGTTTAGCACTGTCAGTCATGTGCATCTCCATAGCAATCAAAGTTTTCTAAGAGAAAGCATTCAACTTACTTTTTCTCATTCATCCAACTTTAATAATGTCACTCCAAAAAGAATGAGTAAACAGATGCTAATTCATGAATACTGATAAATATGTTTGATTAACTTTAGCATATAAATAAACATCCATAGCAGAATAAACTATGTAGTACTTTATTAGACTAAAAAAATCTAATAATTTTTTAACTAATTGATCTCTGAAATTACAAAATTATACTCATTTCGAGTCTTAGTTAAAAACTTTTAAAGTAAACATTCTTTAAATATGAGCCTGTGACACAAAATTTCTAAAATAATTTTTACATCAAATATTTCTATTTGAAAGGTGATAATTAAGAAAAAATGGCTCTACCTTCTAATTTTCAGCTAGATATTTGGTTGTTCACAAAATCCTATAACAAACCCAAAGGTCACATTTTTAAAAAGAAGGATATTTTCTTCTTATGTCATGGAGTCTCCTTGACTTAGAAACATCACAAACACTAAATGCTGAGCCCACAACTATTAGAATGAGGAGTACATGTAGAAAAATTAAAATTTTCATCAGTTGAAAAATAAATGTCTGAAATTCCATACAAAATTAAGGAGGCTAGATCATTTGATTTATTACGGATACTTACCAGTTGTTTTTCCAGGTAGATTGACCAAACCACAGCATAATGACCCACTGTGAGAATAATGAACAAAAGTAATGCCAGCTCAGCATTGCTCATTTTTCTCACTCGCCTGTAGTAGAATAAAGGCTGTCGCCAGTCTGGAAGTCCATTGATCAGAATATCATCATACCTACAGTAGCAAATATAACAGGTTTTCATGGGTAGTTTGAAATAAAAACAAAAAGCTGTATTTGTATGTAGATTTAAAAAGAGGAAAAAGAAAAGAGTTTCTCCAAAACAGATAACGTTAATGTAGATTATCAGCGTTTCCATGATCTATAAATTCAAAACACTGTATGTAGGTCTAGTCACAATCTTTGAAAAGGTACACAGTAATACGATGTGAATATCGGGTCTTGTGTCTTTATAGCACCCCAATGATGTGACTTCTAGTCTGCTGTAAAGACCTCATCACAGAAGTCAGCGACAAAAAGATCTCAATGGGAGAAAAATCAAGATAAGAGCTCTGTTTGTTACCGTGAACTATATCCTAATCGAATCAAATTCAGGATCCATTTTCTAGTCAGTGCTTTTATTTCCACACCTGTACTACGGTTCGAGGTTGAAATATTTATATTGTTTTATCGAAGTTTCTTAATGATGTAAAAGCCTATAAAATGAGCATCTTTTAATTTTGTATTGTTCACATTAGAGAATAAAAAAATTCCCAAATTAGAAAGAGATGTGGAACCAACCAATGTTTATGTCAGATTTCTCAATAAAACTGTTTATTTGTAAACACTTAAGTAGAAATTTCCTCAGTTTTGGCTTTGCTGGAAGGGGAGAGATAACGAATAAAAGCTTTCCTAGTCATGTCTTTTAAATCAGCTTTCTTTAGAGTAAAATTTCAACTGAATTTAAATTTACCTGTCAGACAGTGATTGAGGCAAATATTTCTAAGGTTAAAAATCAGGAATAACATTTATGATTGTAAAACTCAAAATGGTCACAAAACAAACACTGTATGTTCAAAACACACAACCTGTTAATCTTAATTGAACACAACTCATTAAATATTCTAATCACACTATTTCCAGAATTAAATCTTCACTGAAAGGCCTAATTTGGTGCAACACATTGACCAAAATATTTTAATTAAAAATATTCTGAGTTAGTCGCAGGCCTAATTACAGGAATAGAAATAGGGCCTATATTGTCAGGCAGGTCAGTAGAACTCAGTAGTAGGTTTTTCTCAAGTAAATTGACCGATCTAGGAATAATAGCGCAGCTGCTAAACTGCCAGTCTTGACATGTAAATCAATTTAAATGCAACAACTGCAGTAGCTACTTTGATAGTTATTAAATTGATACCTTGGAGATATGCTAAAAAAAAAAAATAAAGCAGAGAGGATTTATTACAGGCAACTTCTTTTTTCAGTAGAAAAATAATGAGTTTAAATTCAAAATATATTTTAGTAAATCTAGAAAACCTGACTTTTGGACCAATTCAGATTATTAATAATAACGGCAGATCAGAATAACCAATGTTTGAAGTAAAGGACATTAATTACTACTAAACTCTTAGGAGGCAAATTGTGTAGTATACAAGAGTCTACGGATTAAAATATGGTTGTGTCGTGGCTGGACCAGAAAAATTTTGATGATAAATATTCTGTTCAATATTTGCAGAAATTTTAGAACACTAACATCAAAATATAAAAATGATTTCATCAAAAGCTATATCATTCCCATCCTCAAAAATTTATACTTAAATCTATCTTTGTAAAAACTGACTCATTTTAAATCAGAAATGAATTGGCAAGAAGGTTTCAAGTTGTTATAATGCAAGATTACAACATTTAAATGAAGTCCAATGAATGTTAAATCCTGAACTTTATCTGAATCCACATAACACTCTGGCTTTGTTAAGAGGGAAAAAAAGGTGACTATAAAAATAATTATTTTCAGCCAATCTCTCCCATGAAATAACTTCATGTAAAAAGCGTGGTTATTAATAAAGAGCACCTAAGAAAGTGGCGACAATTACCCAAGAGCATCACTGATTATTAAATTTTAGATCTAAACAGGACTGGAAGAAAACACAGCTGAACTCAGAGTTATGAATTTCACATCAAATGTTTTATCGCCATCATTGTTGAAATGCTATGTTTCTGTTAACCATTTTCTACCTCACATATAAACTATTCAGTGTACAGCCAAATTCAAGATAGCAAAATGTCAAGCACTGAACGCATTACACAAAACTAGATATTTACTAGGCTATGTCCGCCACTCTAAACAACAGTCTCCAAGGATTAAGCTTAGAATCAATGCTCTATTGATTTTATTATCAATGAACATTATGGCTCAAACGACTGGCCATTTTAAGGGAAGATAGCTTCTATTACAGTTCACTATTTAGAATATATGCTGTTAAAAGATAAAGCATTGCTTGCCTGAAACACGGAAAAAATAAAGATACTTCTTAAAATATACGAGCACTATATTCATAAGTTATTTAAGAAAAAATTTGTTGACAAGGTATAAAATTTAAAATGTCACCGTTATGCTTTTCCATATTTAACATATAACACTGTTAAAATGTTCTATAACTGAGCCCATACAAACAATTTGTTAGATTAAGAATATATACATGTATGTGTTCTAAGAAAATATAAAAGTAAACCTCTGTTGAAAATATCACCAATGCAAAAAAGATCATATGGAAATGTAAAGGCATTATCTTGGAAATTAAAACATTAATTGATCAATTCCACATGTCCAACATATGGCCTAATTTATGTTTACTTTGATTTTCTTAAAATGTACGTCATGAACCTAAAATAATGGTTACATAATCATTAGTGAGTTACATTCTATAATCGGCAATTCATAATATATATTTAGCCTAATATAAACACTGGAAAGCAAATACATATCTCAAGTTCAAATTACTAGGAGAAAAAAACTTTTGTAAATTAAAACAGCATGTTTTGAAATATAAAATAGTAATTATGCAACTAAAATATAAAACATCAATATTAAAAAAAATGAATATTTAAATAATTCTAGCACTTGCCTAAATTGTGAATTTCCTATCATACAAAGTTTGAATTTTCAGCTTAAAACAATAATACCAACATCTATTTGAACTTTAAGAGTGAAGAGTAATTGTATAAAGATCATAAATAGGAAAAAGGTCTAAATTAATTGATCTTACTCGTATATATTGAGCAGAGTAAGAATTGTGGTACACAGTACTTTATATATTGTATATAATAAGTGTTTTATATCTCCTAAATGGTGGAGGTACTATGATTTCTTGCTCTTAAGTCAATGTTTATTTTCACTAAAACACATCTATAAATTTACAATAACTAAAGGATTTGTAAAAGTTTAGCAGAATAAGGCTGAGACAACTACACTTTTCAACATTGGATTTATAAATAAAACATGATTTTATTTACTAAACTATAAAAATACTTTCAACTTTTACATATAGTCCTATAAAATAGACCAAAAAATCCCCCCAAATTAAAGTTGCAAAACTGAGTTAACAAAAGAATATTTGTTAAAAAAATTTATAACAGATTTTAAACAAAAATATGCTAATATTATGAAAACACAATTTAGTGTATATATGTAATGACTGGTATCTACTTAGTACTTTATTGCAGCTAATACTCAGGACACTTGTATAAGAATTTATGTCGAACATAGCTGAGCCGCCATTCCCTCCCCAAAGTAAGTCCCTGAGGGAGTTTAGAAAAGGCTGGTGTGCCAGGTTCGCTACACTACTCAGGAAAACTTGTTACCTTCATGCTATAGTCTATGCCTTTGGGAGAAAAAAATAGCTTAAAAGTTTATTTACAATTTACTCTTCGGAATCTATCCAACAGATATGAAAAATATCTGTTCACACAAAGATTTTGGATAAACTAAAGTGGTATATGGAATACTACTCAGCAATAAAAAAGAATGAACTATTGGTATATGCTACAATATGGATGTATCTCAAAAAACATTATGATAATAAAAAGAAGCCAGACATAAAAGACTCATATTACATGACTTCATTAATAGGAAATGCCCAGAAAACACAAATTTATTGATACAAAAAGATCACGACTGCCGAGGCCTGGGATCAGACTGGGGACTGCCTATAATGAGGAAGTGTTTTGAGATGGAAATGTTCTAAAACTGGATTGTGGTGGTTTGCACAACTGTAAATTCACTAAAAATCACTGAATCGTACAACTAAAATAGGTGAATTTTATGGTACAAAAATTATAGCTAAATAAGGCTATTTAAAAATAAAATTTGCCTTTTCCTTAAAAAAAAAGTACAAAGGTTATCCAGTTTGTTATTTTATTTCTAACAAAATTTAGAGAATGCACTTGATTTCAGTGAAAACACAATTATTTCTAAGGGAAACATGTCTAAGACAACATCCCAAAGTCCAACTTCCTGGAAGGGTACACATTTAAAAGCACTTATTTAATGAATATTTATAATAAATAATTGTGACACCAAAGAGCATTTATTCAATACCAGGATAAGATAACCTCCTTTTAGAAGATAAAACTTTGCCCCCCAAGCTCCCTTTAAAGGAATTATAAACATTAGGTAATTGTCAGTAGAGGTGATTACTCCTATATGTTTAAATACTCATAGGTCACCTGGCCTCAGGCGCAAGCTTTAGAGGAGTGATTCTTAGCTTGATTAGTTAAGACTTTTGCCTCAGGGAAAACCAGTTACCAAAGAGTTACTTGTCCCTCAAGGAGTGGAAATACTACAGCTGTTTGTGTAACTGCCAGGTCCACTTTTCCTACTAACACTCTACAGTAAGTGCAAAGGGAACTAATCCTAAAAAGAAAATGTTAGATGATTCTACATTAATGAAGAAAGGATATACAGATAAGATGTGATTTGTTCTAAAAAGAGATAATTTCAGTAATTAAAAGAAATTGTTACACAGTGTACTGACTTCTAAGAAAACAGAAAACAAAAAGACAAAATCGGATGCCAAGGACACGGGGAGTCTAAATAAAGCGATCTTTACAGACATATTCTTGCTACGTGAAACAAAACTAGGGGCTCGGTGAGAGAAAGCAAGCAACTAGAAAACACGCACAGAATGACCAACACTTCTTTCAACACACTCCTAGGTCTTTCAACATTATGGATTATCTCAAACCAGAGGAATGTCTGCTACCGCCTCTGGACCAATGCCAGAGCCAGCCCTTGTTATAAAGCAAAGAACACTTCAGGAGAATATCTTGAGTCCTTGCTTTGCAATCTGACAAACTGAGGTATTCAAATTAAAGAGTTAGGATGAGAACCAAGGGTGGTAGCTAACATTTTAGGATGCAGAATAATGCCAGATAATATATTTGAAGAAAGATTCAGAATGTCATACGGCATAATTTTGGGATAGTCTTTAAGATATATCAGCCCCCACAGAGAGATACCAATAATTAAGCTGGCCTTAGCCTAAAATCTCAAATATCTACTTTTTTCTTTAAAGGCACTCTTTTACTGTGGAGCAACATTTTCAAATTGCAGATTGTAGCCAATTAGCATCTCACGAAATCAATTTAGTGGACCATAACCAGCGCTGTTTTTAAAAAGAAAAAACGACTAGTCTAGACTAGCCTAGAATAGAAAATACCAGTCTGTTTCACACACAAAAATAAGTGTTTGGTGAAATTTTTGGGGTGTGTGTGTGTGTGTGTGTGTGTGTCCGTCCAGAGAACGATGCAAAATGTATTTCTTACTGTGAGTCTGACTTACAAAAAACTCTGAAACTTCATTGTTATTTACATTGACTTTACCATCGCAACAGCGGCTACATTCCACACATTCTGCAGCAGAGGAAGGGGGCCCCTCTGCAGACTCCTCGCAGGTCCCGGCACCGCGAACCGTAGTGGGGTATATCACTGCTCTTCGGAGGGCGGCACCAAGAAGTCTCCGAGGGAGGGGGCCGCCTCTAACTAACCCTCAACAGAATCACTGGAGCAGAGGAAGGGAAGGGAGGGAGGCAAAAGAAATAGAAGCGAATGTTTTTTCTCCTCTCCTCTTCTACAGACTCACACAAGCCTGTTCTCTAACTCACAAATCGGGTTTATTATTTCAAGAGTCAGAAAACATCAAGAGGGGGTAATAAGTTGTATATCACTAATCGCTTAATTCCAAAACGTTTAGGTAATAGAAGAGAAAGAAAAATAAAAAAGGACCACCAAGCACAGATAAGAACTATTACCGGTATATCAAAAATGAATGGGCATTTGTTTGAAGTCAAGTGGTACTGTATTTCCTAGGAACAGACACTCATGTTAAAAATCTTAACTAACGAAGCCATGCCTTGCTAACGTTATGACTCAAGACCCTGAAATCTATAAGTACTGAATCAACCCAGTGAATATTCGATATAAATAAACTCTGCTCTGGACATTCATATTAAAAACACTGAATGTCTTGGAAGGAACAAAAATAAAATACTAACATAATTAACTGCTTAATGAGATAATTCTTTCCTTTCAAAACTGAGGCATCAAACTCTAACGTCTTAATTCAAAAGCAGAAATGAACACTCACCTCTGCCTTCGTTCATCATCCTTTAAAACTTCATAAATGGCCACCAACTAAAATAGAAGCATTACTTTAAAATAAAAATACTCTCAACTGTAAGAAATCACTTAGGAAGGTGAACACACTATAATGCACATGCAGAAACCCTATGTACTCATAAACAAAATGAACAGATAAAGCCTTAATTATAAGTAATATTTAATGTTTTTAGTAGCACCTTAAGAGGTTAAAAATGCTTGATAACAAAATAAATCTTTGTAAAAGATGCAGAAGTAGTAATTATCTTAAAATGTGGTTTTAAAAAGCAAAAGCTGTAATTTATACAAGAAATTATGACAGTTATGACTCTCCAAGAATTTAGAGATTCTAATATAAAAAAATGTTGGTAAAAACTTATTTTGTAAAAAACTGAATAAACACATACACATTATATTTCTAAACTACAACCCCATTTTTATATGGAAATATTCTACATATAAGTTACTATTTCTACCATAAATATTTACAAATTTGTCACAAAAATATAATAGCATATTTCACTTACTTGTCTAAACTGAGTTTCTGCATTTTCATCTTTATTCTTGTCTGGATGCAAAGTTAATGAAAGCTTACGATATGCTTTTCTAATGTCTGCAGATGAAGCATCCTGGAGGTGGTGGGGGGGAGGGGAAAAACACAAAGCAAACTTTGTCAGAAAAAGAAATTCCCAGAACCTAGTTAAGATCTGAGAAGACAGCCAACCAAGAGCAGGACCCCAGGCAATGTAATTTGAGCAATCAGACTAACAACCAGGCTATGCAACTGGCCTGCCCCACATGACTGAACAATTATTCAATCTAATTTGGCTCTCCTCTTAACTTTTCATTACCATAGTCATTCAAAGAAGACAGTATTTGGCAAAAACTTTTCAAACACTTGCCTTCCTAAAATTAACCAATAAATCTTTTTTAGTAATTAAGAGATCAAAAAGAAACAAATTAAAAATTAATACATCTGCATGCCTTCAAAGGTCTTTATTTGAGAATCTTAAAGCCAGTTTCTGAATCCCAGGCCTACCATATGTGGTTTCTTCATTGTTATTTATATTGAATTTACCATCAAGCAACAACCTATAGAATCTCAACTTATGTCAAATGTCTATTTGAAGGCAGTTAAATTTAAATTTATTCAAAATAATTATAATTAAAAGTAGTTTTGTATATTGTACTTAACACATTTTTAGCATTATAAAGGGTGTTTTCAGTGGTGTCCAGTTTCCACAGTCTGGTTTGCAGAAATAAATCTGTCCACTATTTATGTATTACTAATATAGTTTAAATATATTTTAAAAGTCACTACAGTTCAGTAAGAGTACTCAGAATTAAGTGGATGTTAAAATTTCATTTTATGTAATCCAGTGTGCACAGGTAAACTAAGAGAACATCATTTTAAATGGCCATTATGAAATACAGTAACAAATAAAAATAAACTATGATAACAAAGAACACACTATCTAGTTGGATTTAAAACTTTATCTCCGCTAAATATAAAAGTTATTCCAATAACTAACATATTTATAGGGGGGGCAAAATAGTAATAAAGTTGCTTAGTAAATCTGATTTCATTTTATAGCTGAATATTTGTCCAATTAATTCCTAAAACTACTTTACTAAAAAGTTCAAATGACTAAAGAACCAAAAAAACCTAAACCTGAGTAACTGGTACTAAATAGCGGTTAAAGAAACGGAGCTGAAAAGAGGCAAGGTAAGACTATAATTAGGCTGTCAAGCGTTCTTTTGTAAACCATTATTTGCATTACCCGTAGCTTATTGCTACCAGCTATCAATAGACATAAAAGTTTCAACTTAGGTGTGAATATCTTTGTGACTTGTGGAGGGCAGAGTAAGTTTTGTGGGTAATATGGTTATCATTTTTATTTAAATTTGCTAAATGGAAATGATGTACTGCTTATACATAAGAAATTGGTAACATATAATAGAAAAAGATTATTTACTGAAAATCTGTGATGGAATTTTGGTTGAGGAAGGAGGTCAAGTGTCAAATGAATAATCGTTCTCTTACTGGGACATTAATTTCAGATTTTATTAAATTGGGACTATATCACAGAGAAATTCCAAAGTAAATTCCTTACAAAAATAAGAGCTTATGTACTTTCTCGTGTTACACATGCTCATCATGGAATACCTATGATTTACTTAAAAGTAAAAATGACTAATAGTCACCTAAGGCATTTCCCTTCGTCTAGGATTGCCATGCTGACCTTGATCCTCCATTTTTCTGCCATAGTATGTACCTAAATGTAAATGTGACAAGATGGTGCTCCTATTTCAAATCCTTCAGTAACTCCCAGTGCCTTCATCATCTGTCTCTCCCGATTTTCCTGGCTTTATCTCCCAACATCTTGGTCTACCCTTCTGGTCCCCCAGATCGTTACATGTCAGGAGGCTGTCCCCCAACCTCCTGTTTTTGTTTTGCAACACTTAACTGTACAGTTTTATCCTAAGGAACAGGCCTCTCAGGCTATGCACAAATACTGCCTGCATATTTTATTCTTGAGAGTCTGTCTAGTAGGGCTATTTCACCAATAATTTCCACCCTAAGAGGACAGAACTGAAAAACTTGAGAGATTTTCCTGTCTACAAAGACATGCTCTAGACAAGTCACACCTCGAGCTAGCTTACGTATGTATTTAATTTTAGTTAATTACTTAATGAAACGTAACTTATTTTATCCTCGTGACAAAATTATAAGAAAAGAATAGTTGTTATCAGGTCCATTTTACTAGTGAGGTAAATGAGGCAAAGAGAGGTTAAGTAACTTGAATAAATTCATACTGCTGGTAAGTAGATGAAAATAGTATTCAAACCCAGAATATGTTGTTATCAGAATCAGAGCTCTCTACGTGGGCTGTTTAGATTTAGTTAGTAGATTTGGGTTGAATCACTTCAAAAGGGGCTACAGCTTTGGGAAAGCAGTGAGAAGGACTGTTACATTCTTACTGATCTGATAAACTATATGGAAAACATCCACATAACTACAATGTGAATATAGTCAACTGCATTTTTAAAGGTAAAGATCTTGATATGTGCCAGCTTTTGTAACACATTTGACATCACCATATTTCTGAACGTTAGAACATTCTCTGTCAGACTCAGTGGATTAGACCTTTTATTTCTCTGGATTGCAGAGAAAAAATTCTGGTAGGGCTAGGTATAGGTGGATTGGTCTTATTTAATACCATGGACATCAGGAGATCTACTGGGTTCAATGGACAGAATTCTTTTCCTTCTAAATTGGATATGGTTCTTTGGTGAGCTGGACATGCATTATCTTAATAGTTGGATGACCTCTGTAAAGAAGAGACATATACTCATTCTTTAAAAAGCTATGAAAGTAATATATGTTTGTTAACACTGAAACAATGCAAGGCGACATCGGTGAACACGGCAGAGTGGGGAATTCCAAAGGTCTGTCCTTGCAAAGAAACTGCAAATAATCTGGCAAAACTGTACAAATCAACCTTATATAACTCTTCGAACTAGTCAAAGGTCTATAGCATTCAGGCAAACACTTAATCAAGGTAGATGATTCTCAGGGTCTTGAAGACACCAATCTGAATTCTTGGTGTGGGTCCCTAGTGCTAGAGAACACAAAGTGGACTTTGTACTCAAAGAACTGTGGGTGATCATCTGGCCTGTCTGTTGGTTCCCTGACAAGTTGTGTAAAGGGTTACCCTCATTTTACCAATTACAGAACTCTTCCCAAGAAAAGAGGTAACCACCCAGGACATTTATTGAAAACATTTAAAGGCAAATTTATTAGCTGGTGCCAAATGAGGCAACAGATTGCAGTTGGGGCATATAATAAACACATCAAAAAGCTTGGGAGTAAAGATTGGGGAGTGAGATGCTTTGGGAAAATGGGCTTTGAAAAACTCCCCCAAATTCCTTGGAAACCAGAAGATCATGTGTATGCTTAAGGTGGAGTACAGACTCAGAAAGACCTGAGAAGGCCCTAAACTCTCCCTATTGGCTGATCCTCGGGCTATGCACAAGTAGAAAGTGAAAGCTAAAAGAGAGTTGTAAACTGAGTGTTGAAGGCATGCCCCAACATATATAGAGAATCCACTAGCAAAGATTGTGAGCTTTTTTTCTGGTTCCAAACCTTTAAGGAAATCTCTGAATGGCCACTAAGCTAATGGCTGGCCACTAAGCTAATGAAGTGGAGAGGTCAGTGGCCACACATGGCCACTGAAATTTAGTTCAGAAAAGTCATTAAACAATACCAACCAAAGAAACAAATGAAAAAAAAAAAAATCCTTGTGATGTTGGAGAATCTGATTATATTATATGTTCAAAATGTCCAATATTCACTGAAAGATAAGAAGTATACAAAGAAAAGAGAAAGTATAGCCCATACATGGGGAGAAAGAAATTGCTCCTGAGGAAGCCCAGACACTAAACTTACTAGAAAAGGTTTTTAAATCAGCTGTTTTTAAATATGCTCAAGAGCATGTTCAAAGAACTAAAGGAAAGCATGAGAATGGTGTCTCACCAAATCGATACTATCAACAGAGACAGGAATTTTAAAAAGAAACCAAAGAGAAATTCTTGACTTGAAAAATACAATAACTGAAATAAAATTTTTTTCTAGAGGGGGCTCAAAATCAAATTCAAGCAGGCAGAAGAAAGACTCTATGAAACTGAAGACTGGCAAATTGAGATTACCTAATATAAACAGCAGAAAGGAGAATAAAGAAAAATGAACAAAGCCTAAGAAACCTGTAGAACACCACGGAGAGCACCGACATATAATGAGAGCCCAAGAGGAAGAAGAGAGAACAGAAAAGAAAAGAAATTTGAATAAAAAATTGCTGAAAACTTCCAACATTTTATGAATGGCTTCCAAGAATTTCAACAAATTTTAAGTAGGATAGACTAAAAAAAAAGATTCACGTCTAGAAATATCATAACCAAATTGTTGAAAGATAAAAACAGAAAGAATCCTGAAAGCAGCAAGTGAAGCAACTCATTATGTGCAAGGGATTTTCAATAATATTAACAGCTAATTTCTCATCAGAAAAGGCTAGAAGGTACTGGAATGACACATCTAAAATGCTAAAAAAAAAAAAAGTGTCAACCAAGAATTCTATATTCTGCAAAATCATCCCTCGAAAATGAAAGAGAAATTAAGATATTCCAATTAAAAGAAAATTGCCAGTTCATTGTTAGTAGACTTGCTCTACAAGAAATACTCCAGGGAGTCCTTCACTGAAAGGAAAAAATACTAGCCAGCAACTTAAATCTGCATGAAGAAATCAAGAACACTGGTAAAGATAATGATGTAAATATTTAAGTCAATATTCATGTATTTTTGGTTAGTAACTCCATTTTTTCTATATGATTTAAAACACAACTACTAAAGTAATAATTATCAATCTATGTTTTAGGCAAAACAATAATATAAATCTATGTCTATGGGCCTAGATGTATAAAGATGTAATCTGTGACAATAACTATATAAGGAAGGGGAACAGAGCTATCCCGGAGCCAAATATTTTATATGATTGAAACTAAATTGGTATTAATTCAAGCTAGATTGCCATAAATTAAGATGTTAATTGTAATCCCAAATGGCAAACACTAGGGAAAAGAAAACTATAATAAAAGAAACAAAAAGCAAATCACATGGTGTATTAGGAAATGTGACACAAAAGAAAGCAGTAAAGAAGGAACTGAGGGACAAAGAAGATATAAAGCATACAGAAAACGAAGAGCAAAACGGCAAAAGTAAGTCTGTATCAGTAGTTACTTTAAATGCAAATGGTTAAACTCTCCAATTAAAAGGCAGAGACTGGCAGAATGGATTATAAACAAACATGATCCAACTACACGGTGTCTAAAAGAGACACATTTTAGAACCAGAGAGTGAAAGTGAATGGATGGAAAATATATTAAATGCAAACAGTAACCAAAAGAGAGATGTCTATACTAACAAAAGGAATAATGAGTTTTGAGACAAAAGTTGTTACAAGATAAAAACGAGGACGTTATATAATGAAAAAAAGGTCAATCCATCAGGAAGCTATAACAATTATAAAAGTATATATTCCTAACTACAGAGCCCCCCCCCCATGAGGCAAAAATTTAACAGAATTAAAGGAAGAAACTGACTACTTCTACAGTAGTAGTTGGAAACTTCAACACCCTACTTTCAATAATGACTACAGAAATTATAAAATTAGCCAGAAAATAGAAGACTAAAACAACACTATAAACCAGTGGATCTTCTATATTACATTTCATCCAACAGCAGATTACACACGGAACATTCTCTAAGACAGATCCAATGTTAGACCACAATGTAAATCAATAAATTTTACAAGGCTGAACTTATACAAAATATCTTCTCCAACCACAATAAGATTAAATTAGAAATCAATCACTGAAGGAAATTTGGAAAATTCACAAATATGCAGAAATTAAACAACATACAGACAACCAATGAGTCAAAAAAGAAATTTAACAGGCCTGAAAATTGTGCTCTTGAAGAACAAAACCGAAAAGATCTAGAGAATTATTTTCCATTGATGTTCAGATTGTTTGAGACTGAAAAGGGAAAGGTACTGAAACATCACGATCATATCATTTCCTTTTGGATTAATGCATTCTGGGAAGTTTTAATTTATTAATGTTAAAAGTTAATTATTTTTCTAACTTAAGATGACTAAGAATTAAGCAAGAGCTAAATTAAATCATGATATTCAATTTTGTAAAAAAGTCAAAAAGAAACCACTGCGGAAATAGAAAAGTACTTTGATATGAATGAAAACAAAAACACAACATACAAAAACTTGGGGTGCAGTACAAGCAGTGCTCGGGAGAAATTTTACAGCTATAAATGGGACATGCAAAAAATCCCACCCTAACCTTCTGCCTTAAGGAACTAGAGAAAGAATACCAAAACTAAACCCAGAGCAAGTTAGAAGAAAGGAAATAATGAAGATTACAGGAGAGCTAAATTAAATAGAGAACTAAAAAACATCAGATAACCCACAAAACCAAGAGATGGTTCTTTGAAAATGTCAACAACATTGACAAACTTATAGTAGAGTGAGTAAGTGAGTGAGTGAGTGAGTGAGTGAGAGAGAGAGAGAGAGAGAGAGAGAGAGAGAGAGAAGATAGAGATAGTTGTGGTGTTGTGGTGTGTGTGTGTGTGTGTGTGTGGCGGGGCAGGGAGTGGGCGGGAAGGGGGAGCGCGGGGAGAGGGAGGGGGCGGCGAGGGAGGAGGAGGAAGAGAGGAAATAGCGGCGAGAGAGTGGAGAGGGGGAGGGGGGGAGGGGAGCGAGATAGCGACAGAGAGAAGAGCGCGAGAGCGCGCGAGAGAGAGAGAGAGAGAGAGAGATTGAGATTGATTGATTCAAACTACTAAAATCAGGAGTGAAATTGGGGACATTGTTACTGGCCTAACAGAAATGAAAACAATTATAGAGAATACTATGAACAATTGTATGCCAAGCAATTATAAAACCCAGGTAAAATAGATAAATTCTTGGAATACACAAATTGACTCATAAAGAAATAGAAAAACTGAATTGACTTAAAACAAGTGGTTGATCAGTCAATAAAAAAACCCCAAACAAACAAAAACAAAAACAAACAAACAAAAGAACCCTAACAAAGCCTAATAGAGAAAAGACAAAATCTCAAAACCAGATGACTTACTAATAAATTCTATCAAACATTTAAAGAACTCACTAGTCCTCTTTGAACGCTACTAAAACCCAGAAGAGGAAGGAATGCTTCTTCACTCATTCTATGGGACCTTGATACAAAAGCCAGACAAACACCACAAAAAAAGACAACTATATACCAATATCTCTTTGAATATAGAAGCAAAATTCCTTGACAGATTTCTAGTAAACCAAGTCCAGCAGCATATAAAAAGGATTTTATACCATGGCCAAGTGAGATTTATCCCATGAATTCAAGAGTTGTTCAGTGTATGAAATCAATCAATATTAATACACCATATTAATAAAATGAAGGAAAAAACTCTCAATGCTGAAAAAAATATGATCATCTATCATTACTTGACGACAAAACACTAAACTAGGAGTAGAAGGGAACATTCTCAAGCTGATAAAGGGCATCTATGGAAAACCCATAGCTAACCTTGTACTTAATGGTGAAAGTCTGAAAGCTTTTTCCTAAGGTCATTAATAAGAGGGATATCTGCTCATGACACCTTTGTACTCAAAGTTCTAGCCTAAGCAATTAGTCAAGAAATAAAAGGTATCCAAATAGGAGTGGAAGAATTAATACTCTCTCTATTCACAGATGGCATGATTCTATCCACAGAAAATTCTAAAGCATCACAGAAGATGAATTAGAGCTAATACAGATATGCGTTGCTTAATGATAGGAATACCTTCTGAGGAATTTGTCATTAGGCAATTTTGTCCTGTGTGAACATCACAGAATATACTTACACAAACCTAGATGCTATAGCCTACTACACACCTAGGCTATATGTTATAGCCTACTGCTGCTCCTAGGCTACAAGCCCGTATAGCGTGTTACTGTACAAAACAACACAAGATTAACAAAGAGGTATGAGGATGCTGCTGGCTTAACACGGCACACTGGTTTACAATGTATTTTTTTTGGCAAGGCAACCCTTAGTTACCTCATAGATTGCAAGGACCCTGTCAGATTACAATCCTTTATTTTTTACGCCTACAGCACCTGGTCTTCCTACGTGGTCTCCCATCCAAGTACTAACCAGGCCCGACCCTGCTTAGCTTCCGAGATCAGATGGGATCGGGCTTGTTCAGGGTGGCATGGCTGTAGACCAAACTTTTTATTTTAGTAAGTAGAAAGAGTATATTCTAAAATAACAATAAAAAGTACAGTA
The DNA here is from genome assembly GCF_014176215.1 of Rousettus aegyptiacus. Classification (NCBI taxonomy): domain Eukaryota; kingdom Metazoa; phylum Chordata; class Mammalia; order Chiroptera; family Pteropodidae; genus Rousettus; species Rousettus aegyptiacus. The sequence continues at coordinate 86,146,460 of NW_023416285.1, read as the reverse complement.
TAGTAAACACATAAGTAACATAGTTGTTTACAATCACTATCAAGTGTCATGTACTGTACATTATTGTATATGCTATACTTTTATATGACTGGCAGCACAGTAGGTTAATTTACACCAGTATTATCACAAACATGTGAATAATGCACTGCACTATGATGTTACGATGGCTATAATGTCTATAGGTGACAGAAAAATTTTCAACTCCATTATAAATGCAGTCCAACATTGACCAAAACATCATTATATGGTACAAGACTGTAAGTGAATTTAACAAGTTGTAGGATATGAGATCAATATATAAAGATCAGTTGTATTTCTATACACTAGCAACGAAAAAAAATCTGAAAATGAAATTAAGAAAAAAACCTTTACGAAAACATCAGAAAGAATAAGATACTTGGGATTAAGTTTAACAAAAGAAGTGTAACATTTATATACTGTGAACTATAAAACATTGCTGAAAGAAATGAAAGATCTAAATAAATGAAGAGACATCCATGTTCATGATTGAAAGACAATATTGTTAAGATGGCAATACTTCCCCAGTTGATCTACAGATTCAGTGCAATTCCTATCAAAATCCTACCTGGCAATTTATAGAAATGTAAATGCTTATCCTAAAATTCGTAGTAAAATGCCAGAGTCCAAGAATAGTTACAACACCTTGAAAACAAACAATGAAATTCGAGGACTCACATGTTCTGATTTCAAAATTGACTATAAAGCTATAGTCATCAAACAGAGTGGTCAGGACATCAGGAAAGACATATAGCTCAACAGAAGAATTCAAAGTCCAGAAATAAACCTATTCATCTATGGTCAATTAATTTTCAACAAAGGGTGCCAAGATCATTCAATAGAGAAAGAATAGTCTTTTCAACAAATTTGTTGAGACAATTGGATAGCCACAAACAAAAAAATGAAGTTGGACCCTTTGCTTGCACTATGTACAAAAATTTACTTGAAATGAATCAAAATCACAAATTAAGAGTTAAAACTACAAGACTTTTATAATAAAACAGAGGCAAATCTATATGACCTTTGATTTTATAATGAATTCTTAGCTATGACATTGAAAGGACAGACAACAAAAGAAAACAGAGAAATTGTACTTCATCAATACTTAAAACTCTGCAGCCACTGTGTAAAAGTTTGGTAGCTTCTTAAAAATAATAAACATAGAATTGTCATAAACCTAGCAATTACATTCCTAAATGTTTACAGGTGTTCCAACAAAAATTTGTACACAAATGTTCATAGCAGTATTAGTCACAATAGCCAACAAGTGGAAACAACCCAAGTGTCCACCAACCAATGAATGAATAAACAAAATGTGGTAAAGGTACATTCATACAATGAATATTATTCACATATAAAAAGAGATGAAGGTGTGGCGCATGCTACAAAGGAATAAACCTTGAAAACATGGTGTTAAGTGAAAAACACCAGACCCAAAAGCCACATATGGTATGAATCCATTTTAACTGTCCATCAAGACACGGAGACAGAAAGCAAATCAGCAATCCCCAGGCACTGGGAAGAAAGAAGAATGGAGACTGCTGAATACATACAGTTTCTTTTGGGGTGATGACAATGTTCTGGGATTAGATGATGACTGCACAACACCATGAACATAATGGGAAGCACTGAATTGTACACTTTAAAATGGTTAAAATGATGAATTTTATGTTTCATGAACTTTATTTCAATTTTTCAAAATTGAAACAATGCAGAAATACCTTTATTGCACACTATGTGCTAGGCACTATTTTAGCCGATACACACACACGTGTGTGTATATAGGTATACAAGTATATATATATATATGGAATTAACCCTTTGAGATATAATTATTATCTCCTAAAGAGAACTGGCTTCAAACTGACTCAAACTGAGGCTAAGGAATTTGTCCAATATTACGCAGGTAGTAAGTGGAGGAAATTTCTTCCAGAAATTTAGTCTCATTTCCCATGCTTCCTCTTCTAAAACTAAAGACTATTTTCTGCATATTGTATGTCTACTCCTTGATTATCTTCTAATGTAAATTACAATATCTACATCAAATGAAGCCATTATCTCTGGGAATCTGAAAAACAGGATTAGTAAGGATCTGATGCAGCTCAAATGTATGGGTTTGAACATATGTAAGCCACTTACTAGCTATGTGAGTTTGGATGAATTACCTCAATTAGTCTCAATTTCTCATCTGTAAAATGGGGATGATAATGCTACAACACCTAAAAGATTGCTGTGATATTGAAATAATATGTATGTGAATAATGTGCTTATCATAGGATCTGGCATATAGTTGATGCTGAGTAAATGAAAACTTTAGCAGAAACAGAAAGCTACAATTTCTCCTTCATTCAAACAGCTGGCACATCTGACTTGCAGTTTATTTGGATTTGTGCTTTAGTCCATGAAGACTAGAGAACTGAGGAAAAGAAAATGGATTTAGAAGTTTTTCATTTATTGATTTGACAATATTTACTGAATACCTACTACGTGTAAGCATTAAAGATATAGTGATAAAATACACATAATCTCTAGCTTCAAAAACACTGAAAACTCCGCCTTAAGTAACCCGAGAGAGATGTCTTATTTTACTTTACATCAGGGACCGACAAACGTTTTCTGTAAAGGCCAGACAGTAAATATGTCATGCTTTGCGGGCTGAGAGACTATTACATTCTGCCACTGTAGTGAGCAAGCAGCCACGGACAATACACAAACAAATGGGTGTGGCGGCGTCCCAAGATGCTTTTACTTTCAAAACAGGTAGTGGCTGGTTTTGGCCCACGGACTGTAGTTTGTAGACCCCTGGTTTATAACAATGGAATACCAATAATCTAAAATTCATTCTACTTAGTGTCTCCACAATGTGAGACTCAACCTTTTTACTTTTTTTTTAAGGTCTGCCAGGTGGCAGAAAAATAAATGACTGACTAGTTAACCAAACAAAAATCAGAATACTTACTCACAATGTGACCAAGGTAAACTTTTTAAAATAAAACTTCCTATTGCCTTGAAAAAACTAAAGGATATTAAATCTAAGAAAAGAATATGTATTTGGCTATCAGTTTCAATAAGGAGGAAAGACTGTAGTTATTAAAACTATATATTTAGGTACATAGTTGAGGAATTTAAAATTCTGGTTGACATCTGGGAATCTTAATTTGTGTAATGTTTCTACCCAAAGTCAACTGCCTCAAAGTCAGTAATTCCATGTAATCTTTCTGACTAGGTCCTTGGGTCATTTTCACATCTGATATAACTGAGTAAAAGCTCAAGCTAAACTCTTAATGACTTTGTCCTCTTTGTTCTGGCCTTTTCACTTGAATTTATCAGTCAACAGAGTCCACTCCCCAAAACCAACCAACCAACCAACCAACCTATGTGCCTAGGCACAAGTACATTCACCACTAGAATTAAATAAGAGACACTTAAAGGGAGTTGTCTCTGATCAGTGGACCAGGAGGACAAGGCAGGACACTTGTGTTCATATATGTTCAGGACTATAGGATTTTTATGCCAGGTGCATAGAAAATTCAAAATAAATTGTAAGGCGATGGTGCTTTACAAATAATGATATTCCATGGTAAATAAAAATAAGTAAATAAAGTAGCTTACTTCATGATAAATTTTAAATCTGGGTTTCTATGGCTAATCTGCTACAAAAGAATCAGGGAGACGCTCTGGGTTCTTCCATACGGATCGAAGTCAATTGTCTTTGGAGAAATCTCTTAAAATTCATATAGGATTATAATTTTTTAAGTGACTTTTCTTAGCTTGAAACTATGTATAGGAATCAATGATAGCTTAGCCTATATCAAAATCCTGGTTACTAATGCTCATTTACAATATATATCTTATTATTCTTTGAGAGTTGAAGTCAGTAAGAATGATTTGTTGACAAATCAGATAATTTCCAGTAAAGTAAAAGAGGAATGTATTCTCCTCTCATATTTTTAACTTGTATTGAAATAAATTTGGATTCATAATGTGTTTATTTAAGTTGGATACACCTCTGCCTGCCTCATAAGATTGAAAAAGGAAGCAAGCTCCAAAATGTAGATACACAAAGATTGCAGCCTTTAGAGACAGCTGCTCCCGACATCTCATTTCTAGGGGACTGAGTTGCCTGAAACATCAGATCAACTAACTATTCACAAAACGGAATCATCATTTCTAGTAACCACATTAGTTATCTCAGACTATGTTTTGCAATTAATTTATCTTGAAAAGGAGGTCTCTTTAACAAGTCAATGGCAGGGGTAAAAAGCAAAATGGACAGCTGTGTAGTAAAAGGAGCCAGAACAACCAAATGTAATGTATGGACTTGTGCGATCTCTGATTCAAACAAAACCAAGGTAAAACGACATTTTCAGACAACTGGGAACATGTGAATAAAAACTGCTTAGTAGGTGCCATTGAAGAATTATTAATTTTATTGGTGGGATCCTTGTATCATGATTCTTTAAGAAAATATCTTTATCTAAGAGGTGGATAAAATGCCATGGAGTCAGATATTTATGTTTAAATAACTTAGAAAAAAAAGGGTAATGTGGCAAAATGCTGATAACTGTGAAATCGGAGTGATGAACATAAGAGAGATCATTAAACTATTCTCCCTACTTCTGTGTATGTTTTAAAATGTTAATAATGAAAGCCCCCCCCCCAAAAAAAAATACAGTGGTAAGTGATAAATCACAACATATAGTTAAATCTAAATATATTTTGATTGGTTGGCATGTGTGTTTAGTAAGTGTTCTTAAAACAGAAGAGATATGCCATTAGACAACCTAATAACAGCTTAGAACAACAACAACAAAAAAAAAAGATGGAAGGAGGCAAAGGATAAACTATAAAGCAATAGCTATTATTTGATTTTGATCCATTAGTAGAGAAATAGGTTTTATTTTCACCTTTAAAGATGAGAAGGTAGTCACTGTGTAATATAAAAACACATAAAAATGTCTAAGTTAACAGGAAAAAAATTTTTGCTAAGCCAACAGCAGGTAAAAAAAAGTATAATGAATACTATAGACAAAATAAGAGGAAAATAAAACCAAACATATTAGTTTCTCAATAAATATAAACATATATTGAATTCCCTTACCAAAATACAAATGATCATGAAATTGGGTTAAAAACAAAACCAAAACTAAAAACAAAGTGATGAATAAAGACGAAAGTAAACAAAAGGAAAGCAAGAGTGTTGATATTAATATCGGAACAGAGGGTAATTTGAGATCAAAAGTAACAGGACAAAGTGGTAATAGGTAATGATAAATCATACCCTATTAAACGTTAAAAGTCATAAACCTTTATGCTCCAAACAGACCAATATCCATATATATAACAGCAAAAACTTCTGAATATAAGAACTTCATAAAAACAATCTGATAGAAGACTTTAATATACCTTTTATAGAATTTAACATATCAAGTAAACCAAAAATAAGCATAGCTATAAAGAAATAAAAGTTCAAATTACATATTGCCTAAAAATTAAAAAAATATATATTTTACATCAAAATTTATGAAAGCTAAACCACTACTTAAGAGGGAAATATATGCAGCTTTATATGCTATTAGTAACAAGATAAACCGAAAATGAATAAACCAAGTGCCCAGCCTAAGAAAGTAGAGAAAGAATAAAACGCTGAAAGACACACACACACACACGAAGAATGGATAAACTAAAAGTTGAAAGCAATGAAACAAAAGGAGAAAGCTAGTTCTTTAGAAAGATGAATGAAATGTAGCAGACAGAGTGCCTCAGTAGTCATTTAACCCCTCAGTTTCTCTACCTTGAAAATAGTCACATATCGCCTTAACCTTCCTGTCTCTACCTCCTGCACTTTGTAATAGCAGGGCCAAATGATCTCATCTGAAAGCTCAGCCCAGACAGGTTCTAAACATGAAACAGGGAACATTTAAAATTTGTTGTTCACCTAACGCAGTTTTGCATTCATTCTCTTTCATAGACTTCACAGACATACTGGTCCTTAATCCCAGAGCATCGGTCTCCCCTTACAGGGTGTCTTCCTTTGTGGTTCCTGCCAGATTACCTTGTTCTTGGCAGTCTTCCAAAGACAGGAATCCTGCCTCTGAATGTCATCAGCCCAGTGGACAGTCCCCAAGGCTTACAACTGGATCTCTTAGATGACAGTTGACTTACTGCTATGCTAAAAGGCATAGTCCAATTTCCCACTGGTGCACTTCTACCCCGACAAAGTAAAGTGAGAAAAGTGACTACAGTCAATGAAAGTGCTGGTTTCAAATCCATGACACACCGATGGAAGAATGAACAGGTGCCCATACCTACAAAGAGAACACGCAAAAAAGCAGAGCACAGTCTTCATTTGATTTCCATTTTCCAAAGTTTACAAAAGTACATAAGGCCAAAGCTATATTATATCTAGAATACTTCCTGCAATGCAAGTGGACCTGAGAAGCAGTTATTAGCTTTCCACACTATGCACGGTAAAGCACACCGGAAGGAAAGAAACATTGACACTAATTCACTGTATTTACTAAATACAAGGTTTGTTTTCTTGCATTATCCTCCAATTTTAATAAATTCTTACAGCATTTTAAAAACTGACAATTCACAAAATAAAAACAAATCAGGAAGTGCAATGAAACGATATTGAACGCTTTTCTTTAGATCTCTAAAATTAACTCAGTTTTTCAGGGTGAAATCTTTATGTCTATATAAATAGACATGCAATATTCTACCACATTTTCCCTTTTCTTCAAGGACTGTTAGGGTGAATATATAAATTCATGGTATGAACCGTAAATCCCTTGAAGGCAGAGACCAGTTCTTTCAATGTATGTTTTCTTAAAAAAGACCAATTCCCCAAAAGGCTTTCTCAGTCTTTCCTTCTAGGTAAATGGCACCACTATCTACTCAGTAGCCTAAGCCAAAAATCTAACAGTAAACCTGAATTATTTTCTTTCCTTCAGCCTTATATAATTTGCCAGCAGTCCAAACATTCCCATGATCCTAGTCCAAGCCACCTATTCTTGGCCAGCTTTGGGACTCTGTTCAAAACATCTACTCTGATTCAAATATCATGGCTTCTCTGTAGATAAAGTACATATTCAGTCCACCTTCCTTCTAGTCTAGCACTGTCCAAAAGAACTTTGTACAATCACAAAAATGTTCTGGATTTGTATGTCCAATATGGCAGCCACTAGCGACAAGTGGCTTTTGAGCACTTGAGATGTGGGTAGCATGACTAAATAATTAAAATTAAAATTTTATTTAACTTTGATTCATTTAAATTTAAATAGGCACAAGTGGCTAGTGGCTACTATATTCCACAATGCATTTCTAGAGCACCTTCCCAACTATAGAAGCTGGAGAGCAAAAAACAAAAAGTGATCTGGGTTTGGCCAATCAGATGCACTGATATAAAATGCATACATGAGGCAAAGACCACTTCTGCTGGCAAATAAGGTCACGGGTTTTTCTGTCCTAGTATTCAACCAGTAGCTTCACAGGTGGGAGGCAGTCCTCTGAGTCCTGGAGCTGGTAGGAGTTGCAGCGGCTAACTGATCATGGTGGTTTCCTGACCATGGCGCCCTCCCAATTATGTATGGTTCAAGAGACATTAGCTAAATCTGGGATAATCACAGAGAAGTCCAACATTGCAGCAGAGCAGCAATGAGTTTATCTTGGGTGATCTGCAGGGGAAAGAGAATGAAGAGTCTTTAAGAAATGTTATTAGAAGAACTTCTGTCGATAAATTAGATAGGGGAAGGGTATGACAGATAACTTGCAGGTGTCAGATTTGAACAAGAATGGATACTGGTACCATTCGCAGAAATAGGGAACACTGGAAGAGAATTAGAAGGGCAGAGAAGACCATGAGTTTGCCAAGCAGGAGGTGCCATTGAAACAGTCAAGTGGAATTGTCAATTAAGTATCTAGATACATAGCTCTGAAGCTCAAAATAAGTAGTGCTAGACGTATAAATTTAGAAACTCCTGGTACATGAAGAAAAAATCAAACCATAGCCATGAATAAGATTGCTTAAAGAAAGTATGGAGTGGTATGATATGAAAGCCTTAAAGGAGTATGCAGAACGCAAATAATGCAGAGAACCAGAGGTAGGTAGAAAATCAGAAGAGTGTAGTTTTATTCCAAGAATGAAAGAATGGTCAGCCGTATCAATCCTGCACTGTCAGGTAAGATGAGTATGGAAATGTACTGACTAGATTTGCTATTTTGCTATGTTGAAGATCACTGGCAACCCTGGGAAGAGCTGTGTTGGTAAAGTAGTGGGTACAGATGCCAAACCAAAGCGGAGTAAGGAGCGAGTGGTAAGTGAGGAAATGAAGACGGATTTTCCAGAAATTTGACTGCAAAAAGGAGATCTGGGTTTGAGAGACTTTCATTCCTTTTTGGTACGGATGAGAAGAATCCAGTTGAGAGCAGAGGTTAAACATAGGGAATAGATAGAAATATTGACAGTATGTTCCCAGAGCACGTGGGAGAAGAAAGAGGGATAAAATCAAAATTATGAGAAAAGCTGCCTTCAAACAGGGGACATCTCCAGCAGAAAGGAGAGGACAGATGGAGGAATAAGTCTGTGCACTGGTCATGAGAAGCTGAAAGCATCTGCATGTAAATGTTATAAATCCTGAGGACATGTAAATGCCACTGCCAATAAAAGTTGAGAGGGGAATGCTCTGTTTGAACGAATGGAAATGAGGGTGCCAGCTGATGGTAAGAGAGTTCTTTTAGCCTAGAAATCTTCATCAAAGGTAGTAGGAAGGTTGTCTTAAGGGGAAAATGGACATGTAGTTTGAAGGGAAACAGTACTAGCAACTCAGTCTACTTTGCCCAGCTGTTCTTTAAAAGTAGATCTGACGTATACAGTGATTGAGTCTGCATTTAACTTAACCCTTTCTCCCACACTAGTGTTTCTTCATATTTCCAATTTTACACAAAATAACTGATAACTTAGGAATTTGAGAAGTGATATGTAAAAACTCAAAATTACACTAGATAATCACTGAGAGAAAAGATAAGAAAATTAAAATTCCTGGCTTTTCTAAGAATATATAGAAACAGATGTTATAATTTACATATTTTATATCTGGATGGCCAACAAACATGAAAAAAGTGTTCAATTTCACTGATTATTGGGAAAAAGCAAATTAAAGCTACAGTGAGATACCACTACAATCCTAGCAGAATGATCAAAATAAGATGTTTTTAATCTTTGCAAAATGAAGATTTTAAAAAGATTTTCTCTTTTGAAAAAAAGAAAATCAATACCAAATGTTGACAAGGATATGGGGTAACTACAGCAGCAATTCACTGCTGGAGGGTGCGTGAACTAGGACAGCCACAGGAAAGGGTCTGGCAGGACCTACCGAGCTGAATTATGTACATACCCCATGAGCCAGCAATTTCAATCTTAGTTATGTACCCGACAGAAATTTTTGCATATGCTCATCAAATGACATGCACAAGAATGTTTATAGAAACATTGTTCATTACAGCTCCAAAATGTAAATAACCTAAATATCCACCAACAATAGGATGAATAGATTGGGAAACAATCATACAAACATAGATAGCAACTAAAGCGACTAAACTTTTGTTCTACACAATTTGGACGAAATTTGTGAGCATAATGTTAGGCAAAAGAGGCCAAGCGACAAGAGTATATACTATATGATTCTCTGTGTGTGCGCATTTTATTTTTTAAAGGTAAAACTAATTCATGGTGTTATAAGTCAGGATAATGGTTCTTCTTGGGAAGCGAGTAATCGAGAGGGAGTACAAGGAGGGATTCTGCAGTGTTCGAAACAGTGAATTTCTTGACCTTGGTAATTATTCGGATGAATTCAGTTGGAAAAATTCATCCAACTACACCACTTACGGTTTTTGATTTTTCTGACTGAAAGAATTTGTGCACTTCAATAAAAACTTTTCTTGGAAAGCTGTATAACTCTTAAACTACTTTGGTGGACTGGACACTCCGAATGAGTTCCTTACAGAAATAGCAAAGATCCAATAGAAAATAAAATATATAACTTCAACATTTAAGGTAACTTTCTTCCAAAGAAAAAACTAAAATGAAAAATATATTACATGCAAATTAAGCAAAAGCTGCTTGCCAACCAGTTACAGTCCATAGGATCTCGTGGTCTTCCTCCCTTTCCTTATCCTGAATAAACAAAAAAGAAACTTCATTTGTACCCTTCCGAGAGATAAAACTATATGATGTGATAAAGGCCTGATTTATTCTTCCTCTTTGCTCTGTGGTTAGTTTTAAGACTATAACCAGAGAGAAGATTCGCAATAATTTCACTTCCCTGTTGTGGGTAGATCTAATTTCTATGATTTAAGAAGCAAATCAGCAATTAATAAAAGAAAATCAATATCAGAGTATATACTTTGATATTGCATATCTTTCAATGCATTCGAACAGCTCCCGAGGCCAAGAATTTTGGAAGACTCTTGTTTCCTCATGGGTATTTTATTATGCAATAGCTGCTCATAGATTATTTCATGATCATTATGCTCTAGGAAGTGTTTGATAGTTATTTCTGGAAAACAATCTGAAGTATTGCGTTAGCATATTTGTCACACTTGACCAAATTTTTTTTTGTCAAATTATTTGTAATAACTAATAAGTCCACCTTTGCAGAGATCACAAAAGAAACAGGGCAAATAGAGTTTATAAAATTCTAAATTCCTATTTCATCTATGTTTCAAAGAATTAATACATGACCTGAATGGGCTGAGGAAGACTGTGGTAACAGTTGAGATAGAAAACGTTGTAAAAGGCAAGGAGAAGGTGCCTCAGTAGTATCTAGACAGAGAAGAGTTTAACTGGGAGTTTGATGTGATCTGGGAAGCAAGGTGAAAACTGAATGAATGCGAGACGTGTCTACAAGACTGAAGAATTCAGTAATGCTGGTTCCTGACAGGAGCACAAGGGAAGAAAAAAGGCTATTGCAACGAACTATTTAAAAGGCCTTATGCAGCTGACATAACGGTACCAAACATTTTTGAGCATGTATTACCAACATGTGTTAATTTATGTATTAAAGATGTATTAGTGTGATAGTACTAATATAAAATTTGGAACACAGCTAGTTCCAGGAAAAATCCTAAAGAGTTTATCAAAGTAGTATATAGTTGGGCTAATGTCCTAGCTACATGACTATGAATGAACATAAGATAGCAAAAAAGTTCAATCATAAAATGTTATTTCCATCGTACCTAATGAAGTTAGGTACCTATCTAAGTTCAACACTTGGAGTAAAAATAATTTAGAATAAGGAGCATGCAATATAAATTACCAAGTCTGAAGTTCAGTTCAAAACAATCTTTGTGGCTCAGTATGCATTTTTGTCTTTGTAGACTACCACGGGACAAAACTATAACATAGAAAGTAGGACTGAGACCATCTATAACACAGAACACTCATTTAAGCAAAACCTAAGGCAAATCTGTAAAACCAACCTATTTCTAAACAACGGTCGCCATGCAAAAGAACATAAATTCACAACTAGATTAAAAGTATTTTTTTGTGTGTGTGTGTATTATTTCATAAACGGCATTTCTCCTTGACTTTCCCAATTACTGAGGTAACCTCAAAGGTTTAGAGCAGGGGTCCGCAACCTCCAGCCCACGGACCAGTCCAGAGCCTGTTAGGAACTGGGCTGCAAAGCAGGAGGCGATCGGCGGGCAAGTGAAGCTTCATCTGTATCTGCAGCCACTCCCCAGCGCCAGCATCACCGCCTCAGCTCCGCCTCAGATCATGAGGCATTAGATTCTCATAGAAGCACCGGTCTCTGGTGCCATTAAGGTTGGGGATCACGGGTTTAGAGGAATAATTAACGTAGTTTGGTGTTAGAAAGCAATCGGCTATTGAAACATGGATACCTCAAAACAGAATAGGACATAACTCTTGCGCATCTGGAAATGAGTTTAAATCATTTATTACACCAGTTAAAAGGTGAAAATGGAAAAGAAATATACTCAAATATATCCAGAATTTCATCAATTTATTCCTGGTTCTAATACATGGGTAGCATAAGAAAAAAAAAAATTAAATCTTCGTTCTTAAACTGATTAGGGTTGAATTTCACTGCCCTTTCTGTAATCTTATGTTTTGGTTTTAAGCAGTAAAAAGACAGAAAAGAAAAACCCAAATAAATATACACCCAAATTTTAAAACTTTTAAACTACTGAGGGTGAGCAAAAGATTTAAAAATATAACTGGTAAAGTCTGACCTCTTACGGGGACAGAAACAATTTATTTGAGCTACTCTTCTGAAATGTGTTTTGATAAGCATTATTTTACTAGAAATTCTTCAATTAGGAGAAAGTGGAAAAAGAAGCTGAGATGAAGGGCAAGTATTTTAAAGAGGTGATCTTAACGTGTCCTAAACTTCTTTTGGACTATGATTCATTCCTAATGTACACAACAGGTCACCAAACACAATTTGTTTGGAGTTAGAAATTTTCCATGTTGATCCATCAGTATTGATTTGGAAATCATTGTGATATTACATATAAGTGCTTCTTAGATTTAACATTTTGTCATTTCATTCCTAAAGTTATTTTGTGTAATGATTTCTGACATTCCTGAAAAACAGTAAATATGCAGAACTTCAAACGTTCATAGTTACAGACTTGACCTTTAATGACCATGCATTGCTACGGTAATAAGGACTGATTAGTACTATTTTTATTATATTCCATTTCTTTGAATCATGATATTAGAAATATCTGAGAGATCAAACTAGTCTTCAAAAGTTGAACACACTTCTACCTCAACCCAGAATAGATTTTTAAACTTACACTTAAAATTAAAACAACAAATTAGTGCATATTATTGATTAAAATCATAATTAGATAATTAGAAAATGACTTTTTGATAAGCTAACAAAACTACGAATAATTATATTTACAGTTTTGTATCTGAATAATTGAGGCTTACTTTTCTGACTGTAACACATACAGTTCTGTGAGGCTACATGGTTTTGTAGAAAACTCTATTAAGATTATTTGATTAAAAAATTTTAAGCCAAATAAAATTAATTTTTAAAGACTAAATGAGAATTTACATTAATAAGAAAACACTCCCCTCAGATACCTCGAGAATATCGTGTGTGTGTATAAATAAAATAATCATCCATATAAAATAAATCAGAAAGAGAAACCTATCGGTTTCTACACAAAGAAAAGTACCCATGATTAAGAAGTCAAGAATTCGCATAAAAAATTTCCTTAATTCTCTATTTTAAATGTGAAAGAGCGCACGCACGAGTAAACTTTCTAACTGGTAAATATTAATTAAAGTACAAAATTGGCTACTAGGTCTATATTAATGAAAGGATAGCTAAACTTAAATTTTCAACCCTGCCCCCACCCCCCCACACTCCAACTCCTTTAAACCCATGAACAAACACTTAGGGTAAGAATTTATAGACAAAGTAGCCCAAATTCTGAAATTTACTGGCCAATTTAAGTTTCACTATGTGTTTAAATTCTTCTAATCCAGAAACCATATCATTTTATATATTGTTATGAAGTATTTAAATAATTTTAATTACTTAAGTGTTTTCTTAATTTATGGACAAACCTTGACATATTAAGATTTTTTTTTTTTTTTTTTTAGTATAAAAAGGTTTAAGTTATGGCTGCTCATATCAAAACATCATGCCCATTAGGATAAAATTTATTATTTTTTTATTTTTAAATGCTGTCTTTATGCTAGCCTGTAAGAAAATAAATTCTATGAAATAACCCTAAAAGATATTTCGTTAGAGTCTTTAAAACACATAATACATTTCCATTCTACATAAAAAACATTTTCTTCTTCTTCATTAATTACATTATATTTTCAAACTCATGAAAATATCTTTAACAAATGTTACAAGTCTATGAATGTTTTAAAACTAGACGTACTTTTTATCCTAAATAGATGACATTCAAGTGAACTTGGGAATTGATTTTTCCTGCAAAGCTACATTCTCAATATGCTATCAAAAACAAAAAAAGGAGAATAGGATTAAAATGATACATGAAAATCTATTATCAATTCAAATATCTAAGATAAAATCTAAGATGAAAACTTAAATATTTCGATTTCAATATTTTGTTAAACCAGTCTACGTATCAGGTCTAGGATAAAAGTTTAAATCATACAATATAGATTAAAATTCTCTGAAATTGTGAATTTAATTTACATACATGCATTTTCACAATACAACAGTTTAATACATATATACCATAGTATCTAGTAAAATTTTCTGTTCACAGGTCATCCTCAGTTACATGAATTCCTTAGCTATTAATTATTACTTTTATGCTGCAGTTTAATTAATATATTAGCAAGCAGACTAAGTCAACACAGATTTCTTTAAGGTATTATCAAAATATTTTTTAAATAAAATGTTACCTAGCAGATATTTATAGAACAAATAGAAAAGCTGAAAATTTTCTATACATTTGCTAATGTTCACATTACTATTATTTCTTACTGGTAACTCAATTAATTATTTTATCATCTTCGATGTGTCACAAAATATATATTACAGACATACACATTATAATTATATTCATATAATATAGAATTCACTCTACAAACTTATATACACTTTGCCTCACTAGATGACTTTATTATTAAGTTAACTTTCATTAATAAGCTATTAATCATATTGAATTTTTTTTTTAGATATCGGCTATTTTAAGTATCGGTTAATTTGGAAATACATATACAACTATAATTTTTGCAAACCATTGCACTTGTATTTGCATGCAAATAAATTTGCTTCATAAATCAGGGCTACTGATGTAAAAGATTATTAACATAAAAGAGTATTAACATAAGTTTTATATTTAAAAGTAAATCAAAATAATAACTTTACTATAAAAATTACATCTACATTAATTACATTAATATGGCCTTTCACTGAGTGTTATTTATCTTCATAAAAATTTAAAGGATATAGGAGACTAAATTCAGAGGGTTTGTTCATAGATGTATTATTCCTTTTAGTTTAAAAAGTTATGATGTTAGAGAATATTTTTTCTCTGCTTAGTTAATGAAAATTTTAGGGAAGGGGGATGGATACAGGGTGAGGGACAAGCCCAAGAAATCATTTGTGTAGTAAAACTTCATAAAAAGACTTTTTTCAAAAAATAGTGAGGTTTGGGAAAGTATTTCAATAGCTACTTAGGTAGCCTGATGATACAAGATAAAATAAAACATTATTTTGCTACATCTGTTTTTAAAAGTAAAATAAGAATTCTTTAATGCCAGAAGAAAATAATTTTATTGAAACAAAATAACAACTAGAGAGCCAAACTGTTTTTCTAGCTGCTGTATAATCATATTTGAGATAGTCCTGAAAACTATCCAATACTAATGTAAAATCAAAACTTGAACACGAGTGAAAAGACAGACAATATTTAAACACAGATATAACAGAATATAGAGCTGTCCAGCTACACTGTAAAAATTGACAAACTTATCTGTATTGTTGAGTGTATTAATAGAAGGAACTCTGCCAGTGCTTTTGTTTGTTTTGGTGTATTAATAAAATGTTCGGACGAATCAAAAGATTTTTATTAGCACTATATATAATAACTGCTACAGATTTCTTTGTGCTCATTATACTTTCAATATACGGTTTAATAAAAACCTGTTAAATACACTACATTTCAGGAAAATTTATTTAAAAAGCTGGCTTTCAAAAAAATAAGAGAAGTTTGTCCTTTTCTACTCGGCTATTTTTGTCTTATTGACACTGATAAAATTTACTGTTAAAATGTTTATAGTACTAATACTGAAAGTGAGTATAATACTCTAAATAAAACAGTAAGTATTACTGGTCAGTAGAAATGCTTTATTGCAGGTTTTGGCACTACTACCAGCAAGATAAAAAAGTAATCTAAACAAACTTTAAATACTAGGGATGATACTACCTAACACCAACATAACATACTGGTTAAAAAGAAAATGCAACTCAGCGACCTCAAGGTAAAAGAAAGGAATTTTTCCTCCACCAAATTAAAGACAGTTGTAAACTTGTTTGACTATAGCAAACAACAATTGCATGCTTTATTCTCTTCCCTTTAAAGAAAGGTTTAACATGTAAAATTAACTTGATATATAACTGCTTTCTTCTTAGGGCAAGTGCTTCAGAGACACGGAGTTTCCCTTTGTCAAGAGAGGTTCCTCGAGTTACAACTTAAGTTGAAACTTAACCATAACAATTTTAAATGAATTTATTTAATTAGTAACTACTATTAGTAACTACTATTACAAGGTTGCCATTTATAGATATTCATAGCAGCATAATTATTTAGAGTTTGCCTACCCCTGAGAAAAAGACCATATTTTTTCAAATCCATTTCATTACATAATTAAAAGCTAATTTAATGCAATTATATTGGTTTAGAAGGTATTAGTAATAAAAGGAGACACTTGAAAAATTATGAGATGTTGCTGCAATCTGTTCCCTTCTTATTGGAGTCCCCCCCGAACTTAGTAAGGTAAAAAGAAACAAAATTTGTAAGGCTTTCTGGGAGATTGCTACTACTTAGGTGATTAACAAGCAAATTATGGAGAATAGTTAGCTGACTTCACATATAACTAATCTGAAATGAATTTGTGCTATATTTTGTTAGCCAAAAAATTAAAATTAAAAATTAAAAAATTCAGTATTGCTAACAGTATCATTAAATGTAATTATAAAAAGTTATTGGCAACTACCCTTTTAGTGAGCTTTTTTGCCACAGTGGAGAATAAATGACAACTTAATTCAAGAAACAAAAAAGATAAAACTACTGAAAACCATTTTTCATGTTTGTCATATGATTTCCAAGTTATACATTCTCTTTCAACATAAAACAATTATCTCATGTCAATATCAAACCAAGTATTACCAATGGTTTCTAACATTTTAAGTGCCCAAAATACCAATTGTAAATCAATAGCACATATTTATTGAAATGTTTTATAAAACATCAAAGTTAATCCAGGTGATGGTATAAATAATAGGAAGGTAAGAAAACTTACCTAATAAGTTTTTTTTCTGACTAAAAATTACATCCTCACTTTGATTTACAGTAAGAATAGACTCTAACTATAAGAGGAAAACATTTCTGATGAGAGTAAGAATACACTTAAAGAACATGCCTGTTCTTTAAAAGAATATTTGAAATAAAATCTCCTAAACTTTGGTTAATTTTTTAAAAATTAGGGAATTGAATTAAAAAATATATTCTTCTAAGAACTCGAATGTTAAATAATAGGCATAAAAATTAACAATATTGTCATGTTTAATGATGGTTCGGTATTGATTTTAAGCACCTGATTTCCTATGTCTTTTGCTAACTTGTTAGATATGCAACCTCATTCTAATACTAGGTTAGGCATGTTTAGGTAACACTTTTAACCTACATTCAACAAATGTTAACAATGAAATAGAAACTGAAGATACTTAAATAACTATTTTTTAAATTATTGGTGGACGTGGTGGATTAATTTCTCCAATTACAACTGACATATTCATCCGTAAATATCACTTTTAAAAAATCCATTCTGCATTCGATATATTATGTAAAACAAAATAAAACATGTATTAGAAAAGTTGTAGCGAATGTCCTCCCTTAGAAAGTACTGAAGCTCCATCTAGAGGCTTTCCCCCTATCACTGTCACTTGCAATATAAGTGATAGCACCTAGAAATGTGAATAATAAAAAAATGTCAGAGATTTCTTTTGTATCTACTCTTTTGTTATTCATAATGAGTTCTTGCCCTAACCTTCTTTGGGTAGCTCTAGCTCCATCACTGCCATCAAGTGGTAAAAAACTAAAACTGAACTTTAAAAAAAAAAAAAAAAAAAAAAGGGAAGAAAGCTGAGAAAGACAGGAAAAGAAACTAATGTACACTGTACTGCTTACACACCCCACTTTCTTCCTTTGGTATAAAAAACGGGTTTGTGGTTTTTTTCCCTGTGCCATTTATTATCTTAGTCAAATTAGGGAGAAAATAAATTTGCCAGCTCTTTCTAGAAAACAGCACTACACAATGTAAATCAAACTTTTTCTGGATAGTTTTATATTTGCAGGGTATATAAAAACACTTTGAATTAGATCATTATTTTAATGGTACATTTAATATAAAGACATTAATTATTTCTCTAATGGGGACAGCAGTGAGAAACACAAAGAATTAAGATTAATGAATTCAACAAAACGACGGCTATTAAAAGAATAAAATCCCGACGTGACAAAGATAAGTATTTTCTATTGCCTCTAAAAATAATCTCAATTTTAATAAACTGAACACTCATTATATAGCGATGCCTCCCCCCAAAATGTCTTCATCGGCCTATGAGAAAGATCAGAATAAGGATTTTTAACACTGAGGAAAGCAAAAAGAAAAAAAATAACAAGAAGGAAACAAGTCGGGAATTCAATTCAAATCAAAATTATTTAATATCTTTCCTTTTATTTATTTATTTTAATGAATACATACTTCCTGAATTATCTTACAGGAGTTAGGACTTTCAAAGAAACAAAAACTACAACTACACAACCTAGGAGAGAGGACCAATGAAATCACGTCTTAGTTCAAGGGGTGCTGCTCGCTGAGATGCATGAGCACTCATGACATATATTTTAAATAATCTCTGTATAAAAATAGTATAAAGGAATACAGTTAACTTAGTAAACCTAATTTTGTTAACTTAGTAAATTTCATAATTTGAAGGAAACTCAAATTATGAGACTAACGAGAATTTTAGAATGCTCTGATTTTATTCTTTTGATTAGATTTTTACTGTACCACTTGTTTATAAATCATAGAGAAACTGAAAAACGTGTACTTTTGATTGTAGATATGCATTCCCATGTTAAATCAACAACAACAAAAACCATAACTGCCAACACTAATCAAGCTGCTTCTATATGTCAGGCACTATTCTGTTTCACATGCCTCTCAACAACCCTGTCCGTGCTATTAATATTACGTAGACAAGGAAGCTGAGGCACAGAGGGTAAGTAACCAGCGCCCACAGTGTTACTTTATGTTACTTTATGATTCCTTATCAGGAGGGCTGTTCGGTGCCTCCTAGGACGTTTAGCAGCACCCCGGACTCTACTACCACATACCCTTAGCACTACCCCACCACACCCCATCCTGAACTGTGATAACCAAAAATGTCTCTAGACATGGCCAGATTTCTGGGGCGGAAGGGTAGAAGGGATTGCACTCAGCTGAGAATCACCGATACAAGATAATAATTTAACACTGCAAAAACAAATGATGACCAATTTACCTGAAATTAGTCTTCCCCAATTTTAAATCATTTACCGCAATGAGGAAATTAAAAAATCTACAGATGGTTTAAGATGGTAATGCTATTAGGGGATAACATGTTATATCATTAGAAACCATAACACGAGGGGCAAACTCCATAATGCAAGGTTCGAGCAGGCAAACATGAAAATAATGAAGGAGATGTGTAAATTTTATCCAAATTTATAAAAGTAGTTACCTTTTGGCAAATGGGACTGAGGGACAAAGTATGGAACTATCGCTTGTTATTTTATGTATTTTGTATTGTATTAAATTTTTTCAAAGAACACACTGGTTTTTTACTAAGTTTTTAGAAACCAAATTTGAGGAAAACTTTTTTCTTTCTGACATTAGCATTTCAGTTACGCTTATTAAGTAAGCTGTTTTCACTGGTTTACCCCATTTTCCTTAATATAAGCTAATGTAGGAAATATAATAAACTCATAAAATTCATGATAAAAATAATTATGCCCAACTAGACAAAAATATAATTAGATAGTTAAGCATGGGTTTGAAAGCTAGCAAACTGAATATTAAGAGGATGCTAGAAGTATATGTTTTCAAGAGTGCTGCTTAAAGATGTGTAGAAAAGTGGGTGTAAATTTTTCTTATCAAACTAGTCTTACTTATTTCTAGAATTCTCTGCAATACCTATAGCTGTACACATTTTGCCAATCTCCAATTATAGCAATGTTTCTTTCCAGTTACTTCTAATTACCCAGAAATCCTTCGAAGTAAGCGCAGTGATCAGGGCTCCTCTAATCACTAAGCTTTATTCTGTCATCTTTTCTCCCCTCCATTTTCCTACTTGTTTTTACCATTGTAAACTAAATTGGACACATTACATTATACTCTCTTCTTTTAGTCAGTATGTATAACAATTTTCCATTTTGTTTCATAAACTTAATAAAGTTATATGTATAATGTTTACACTCAAGTAATATTTAATTTAGTTAATTTAGTGTAATCTACTTTTCCATTCTCTGTTGATCCTTGCAATGATTTTGTGCTATAGTCTTGGCAACTAAATTTTTTTCGTTTTTACCTTCTTTTCTATCCTCACTGCCTTAATTTGGGCTTTTTCTTTTCAGTTATTTCTCCTTCATTCTTTTTGCTTTCTATTAGCTATAAAACTAATACATGAATAAATAAATACATATATCTTCTTATAAAAGTTTAAATAACACAGGGTAAAACATTCCCCTTAATTATCCTCCCTCTGCAAGCCCTACGCCCCCAACAGAAATAACTATGGTTATCAGTTTGGTGCCTATACTTTTAAGCCTTTTTAAAAAAATGCATTTACTTTCATATATGTATACATACAGAAATGTTTCACTTAATATTATACTATCATTAAGCAAAGCACAATCCTTGTATTAAATAAAGAACTCATAATTAATGCCTGCTCTGTCCATTTACATATTTCTTTGCTGGGTTTTGTTGTAATACTTTCATATAAGATATGATACTTAATACTAGTTTTACCAAGAATTTGGCTTATTATGGGAAACATTTAATTGAGAATACCATTGTGTAAAAAACAGATGATTTTAACACATAAAATATAAAAGTAGGGACCTAAAACTGAAACTAATTGGATTAAAAAGTTTAACCCGAAATTCTCCATATAATATTAAAATAGTAATCAGATTATAAAAATAGGGGCTTTTTTCTCTCCAGTGCATTGTTATTTTATAAAAGCTTTATTGAAGTATAATTTAGAAAGCATAAATGTCACCTGTTTCAAGTGTACAATGATTTTTTTAGTCAAGTTATAGAATTGTACAGCATTATCACAATCCAATTTTAGAATATTTCCAACACCCCCAGAAACATTTCTCATGCCCATCTCTATAGATTTTCCTTGTCTAGATATTTCACATAAATGGAAAAGATGATATTTTTCTGATATATTTAAATGTCAGATCTAGCAAAAAAATTTTTTTTGTATAAAAATTTTCCTGTTGAAGTTCTTTTAAAAGTTAACATTCTTTGCTCATTTGGTCAGGACGGCATAAATGTAATTGAACTCCACCCCCATCTTTTCCCCTCCCTTTCTTTCCTCCTTTTTTCCTTTTGCATCCTTGCTCTCAAAAGACCACAGTTTTTCAGTATAGTATACATGGAAAGTATAAGAACTGGTCCTTTCTATAATGACCGCATATCCTGACAGTTTAATGAAAAACAAACAAAACACAAATCCAACATATGAATTATCATCTTTGAGATGTTTTAGTCTTTCTTAAATGTAGAATATATTTTTTAAAAAATTGATGAGGAATCCATTTAATACAGGTCTCCTAAAATTTGGAATTCTACCCCAAATGGAATTCTATCTCCAAATAGAATTCAATCTTACAAAAACTTCTGATGTCACCTTTACTACTCTTTCTCTTAGAGTCCACATCCAATTCATTAGCAAATCCTGACTGATTTAGTATCAAAAGTATACTCAGAATCTGAACAATAACACCACCATTACTGCAATGGTCCAAGTCAACATCCAATTTTGCTTGGATCATTACAAAATCTCCCAACATATCTCAAACTTCAGCCTTTGTCTAAGCCCTTCCTTCGACAGTCTGTTTTCAGCACAGCAGCCATACTAAAATAAAAAAATAGATCCAGTCAAAAATCTCCAACAGCTTTCCAAAAATCAAAGTCCTTAGTGGTTATCTTAGGAAGTACAATTAACATTTTAAATTTACAACCACCTATGTGACCACTTGGAAATAACTAAAGAAATTTAAATAACTAAAGAAATTTAAAATGGCATTAAACATGTAATGCCACTGAATTGTACACTTAACAATGGTCAAAATAGCAAACTTTTTGTCATATGTATTTTACCACTTTAAAAGAAGCCAAATTCTTTAAAATCTCATTAAAACTTTTGGAAGTTTTAAGGGTGTGCTACATCAACTAAATACAAAAACAGGCAGTAACGGAGAAATTGAGGAACAAAAAGCATAAGATATAGAAAACAAACGACATCAAAAGACACTTTCAAAACAGTGAAAAAAACAACCACAAAAGGGGGAAAATATTTACAAATCATGGATCTGATAAGCAGTTAATATCCAGAACACATAAAAGACTCCTACAACTCAACAACAAAAGACAAATATTTCTATTAAAAAATGTGCGAAGGACTTGAATAGTTATTTCTCCAAAGACATACAAATGTCCAAAAAGTACATGAAAATATGCTCAACATCACTAATACTTAGGGAAATATAAATCAAAACCAGAAAAGATACGACTTTAGAACTACTAGGATGGTTAAGTACTGACAAAGAGGTAGAAAAATTGGATGCCATTCATACTTCGCTGGTGAGAAATGGTGCAGCCACTGTGGAAAACTGCACAACAGTTCCTGAAAAAGTTCCTATTATATTATAATATGATCAGCAACTCCACTTCTCAGTATGTACCCGAAAAAACCTGAAAGCAGAGACTCAAACAGATATGTATACACCAATGTCCACAGCAGCATTATTCACAATAACCAAAAGGTGGAAACAACCCAAATTCATCAAGAGGTGGAATGTGGTGCATATATAATGGAGTATTAGTCAGTCTTAAGGGAGGAAATTCTGATACATGCTACGCCATGGATGAACCTTGAAAACATTATGCTAAGTGGAAAAAGCCTGCTACAAAAGGGCAAACATTGTATGACTCCATTTATATGACGTACCTGTAACAGCCAAGTCTGCAGAGACAGAAAATAGATTTGTGGTTACCAGGGACTGGGGAAGGGAGAATAAGTTATCGCTTAAGGGGTATGGAGTTTCGGTTTGGGATAATGAAATAATTTTGGAAACAGATGGTGGTAGGGTTGTACAACATTTAATGCCACTGAATTGTACACTTAACAATGGTTAAAATAGCAAAGTTTTTGTCAGATGTATTTTACTACACTTTAAAAGAAGCCAAATTCTTTAAAATCTCATTAAAACTTTGGGAGTCCTTAAAACCTGCAAAGTCCCCAGACTCTGATGTCTCGGTATCTCTGATCTTTTCACCAACCGCGTTTCCTCTTGTTTTTCCACACTCACGCCTCCTTGATGTTCTTGAATACAAGGGACGTGGTCCTGTCCAGAGCATCTGCATTTGCTGATCCCTTTGCCTACAACGGACGGCCCTCCCCCTTATCCACAGGGTTCACATCCTTCCTCCTTCAGTCCCTGCTCAAATATCACCTTACAGAAAAGGCTTCCCTGACCAACCAATCAAAAATCGCAACTCCTCCCCCCACTTCCTATTCCTCTTCTCTGCTTTATTTTCCTCCACAGCATTTTAGTTATCTGGTATAATATATATTCCACTTATTTATTGTCATTCTCAGAACGTAAACACCATAAGGGCAGGAATTTTGTCTGCTTTGTTCATGCTGTGTCCCTAACAGTGTCAGGCACAGAGGAAACAGTCAATAAATCAGCATTAGATGAATGGTGAATTATTCCAATTACCAGTAGATTATTGATCAATTATTAAGACTTGCCTCTTTAACCTTCCCCAAAGTTGAAGAGGGCTCTGATTTTACTCTTAAGTCTATTCTATCCATATAGGCTACAATTAAAGCCTGCTACTTTATTACTTAAAAAAATTTTTTTTTGCTATGTTTAATTTAGATTTTGCCATACCCCCATTTTTTACAGCATCTGTCAAATATTTTTAACAGCCTTACTGAGTATAATTTACATATAATCCATCCATTTTAAGTGTAAAATTCAATGTTTAATAAATTTCTCCAGTTGTGTAACTGTCATCAAATGCTTCTATCACCCCAAAAGTTGCCTCATTGTAGTCAATTCCCATTCCAACCTTCAACCCATGGCAAGCACTGATTTACTTTATGTCTCTTCAGTTTTACCTTTTCTAGAAATTTCATATAAATAGAACCATTCAATATGTGGTCTTAAGTGGCTCTATTCACGTAATACAATGTTTCTGAGGTCTATCAATGTTGTTACACGTATAAGTTCTTTTTTTTTTTTTTAACTGCTGAGCAGTATTTCGACTTCATCATATTTTAAGCACTTCCATATTTTCTTGCACCAGTGTTCCTGGTTCATCTCCCATTTTTCCTGTCCCAGCCCTCGAATCGACCATTTCTCCAGGTAGCTCTGGTTTTTACTTACTCATTGAGTTTTTTATTTCAATTTTCTTTTTCTATTTTTCAAATTTGTTCAAAGGGCATTAGTTAGGATACTGGCTAAGCTCCTGAAACAAAGAGATCCTAAAATACCCTGGATTAACTGTGAGAGGAGATTGTTTCCTTCTCATGTAATAGTCTAGAAATAAACAGTGCATTGCTGGAGGGGCAACTCACACACACTTCAATCTCTGTGTCCAAAGTGAGGCTTTCAACTATCAGCACATGAGAAGGAAACAGGCAGCAGAGTACGCAGGCATTCCTGCCTTCTTAAGGCAGATCACAGAAGCGCCACACGTGACTTCGTTCATAATCCAACGCCTGAATACCAGCGCGGGCCATGTGACTGTCAAGGGGCGATGCACGTGCGTTTCCAGCTTGGCAGCCACGAGCCATGCGTCCATCTATAACCAGGAAATCGTGGTGGGCAGCTGGGACAAGAGACTTGTGGCAATCACAGACCAATTCAAAGTAAACGCTCCCTTGAAGTTTTGTCCTATAGAAGGAACATAACTTAGGACCACAGACTTGCCTGAAGACTCGCTTTTGGTTACAAAATCTCGAGAGAGATGTTTTTGTCTCTCTACTGAGCACCAGGTTGAGAGGTGGTGACTGTCTGAGGAATGCTAACTTTTATGGCAACTGAGCAATGCATTTAACTTTTTTCTTCACATTTTATTTAGTATTTTAGTTGTTTCAATTAAGAGGCTCACTCAGGATCATTTCACCACACTATAAACTATATGCACTGCGCACTCTTTTAAACTGTGTAAAGTGGCAATAAATTATTGAATGATCACAGATCAAAAACCAAAACAAAGGTTACAAAATGCTCCAATAGCTTTGAGCTTTTATTTTTTTAATGGCTGCAAAATGTATCATTTCAAAATCTATAACTTAAAATTGTTAATTACCTTCTAAACAACTAAATGGTTAAAAAAAATTTAGAGTCAAGTTTCCAAAATAACATTACATACAACAGCATCCTTTAATTATAAATGCATGGTATTTGAAGTTTTATATTGGATCAATAACTAAATAAAAGTACATTCTTGTAAAAACTAAGATAAACAGTTAACATCTATTAAGCAGTATCATACTTATATTACAATATTGAAACTCACAACCGGTTACCTTACCAGGTAAGGGATGCTTATCTCACAGGTGAGATAATTAGGGTTTAGAGAGTTTATGCTATTTATCCAAGAGTATACAGTTATCAATATTAGAGCAGCCCAGCTCTGAACTCTTAGCCACTATGAACATATCCCCCGCACTTTAAGCTCTAAAAATCAGATGCATCTTAAAATGACTGGCATATTACAACTGCCATAGAAATAATACTAAATGTCAATAATGAGGCAACTCCCATTCTCTGTGTGTGCGCAAACTGAAGCGCTAGCACAAAAACTTGCAGATTTGAGTTGGAGGAAAATTTCAGAGATGATACTGGAGCATTCTTTTAACTCCTAAGAACCAAAATGCGAGGAGAGACTGAGGGTGGGGGAAACCAGGTATACTGAGCAGCAGTATTTCCAATGTGGGCGTCACACAAACAGGTTAGCTCCACATAACCGCAAACAAAGCTGGCTTAAGACCTCAGCACCAAGCGACAGCTTTTGATCCTTTTGAGAAATGCTGCACAGAGAGACTTTATGTGGCAAGAATGAACATCAGTGCCTGCATCAAAGTGATGGATTCTGGATGTAAAGAACTTTAGCAATCCCTTAACCAATTGATTTTACATATAATTTCATTTTCAGATATGTGCAAAAGTTATAAATAAGAAAACGTGTCTTATTAATTCCGATAGTTATCTTGATAAATATAAAAATTCTAAACAGTAAAAAAAAAAAATTGGCAGTATGTTTTCCTTTTAAGTAGCATATAAAAGAATGGCACAACATGCTATGATAGCAAAACCAGTCTTTACTATATAATTCACTGTAGGACACCTTAATTTTGAGCTGCAGATGTAACATCGAAGACATCGTACCTCTCCCCCAGCTGCATCTTCTGCACAGAAGCTGATGCATTCTGCAGGACAAAAACCTCCTCATTAACCAGCACTCTCTCAGTCTTCGCAAGTTCATAAAATGGAATGTTTTTCTGCTGAGTTTCCAATTTACTCAGTTCTTCATTTTCTTTATGTCTTAACCTACACATAATTTGCAAGGCTAGGGGTAACAACTAAAAACATTTTAGGCAATTAAGTTACTTTCTCAAATTATCACTGTTACCGTAAATATTTTGAACAATTTCATCGATTTCTACTAGTATTTCTTGCTACTCAGCATTTTGGTGTTTTCTTGATTGGGCAGATTTATTACAAAGTAAAAAAATATATTTATTACAAAGTAAAAAAATTCAGTTGTATTAATATAATTTTGTACTATCAAAATGGAATGAATATTATGAATTAGGTAAGTTCTTTTTTTTGTGGCCTTCCAAATTTTATTATTTTGAAAGCTAAATTATTTAATAAATTAATAGTCTCCTCTTATACTGTTATTTAAAGGAGGCCAACAGAAGAAAATAAAACAAAAAGGTCCACATTGCTCGATAGGTCTTAAAATATAAGGTTTTTTTTTTTTTAAAGGAGAAATGTAAAAATAGCACTAGAATCAGAAAGCAAATAGAAGCAGGAAATTCTCAGTTCTGAGACAGGTTAATAATCATTTTTAAATAAAGAATGTGAAATATAGCAAGAGGGGTGAAAGTACTTGCAATCCTATTCAAATATTTGTTCCTGGCTTTCCACAATGAATGTTTCCTTCATAGATTTTGACAGACTCTCTTCCATGTCAGCATCTCTCTCTAAAGTGGACAGGCCAAAGATGTATTTTCAAACATAAACCACAATGAAATATGGAATTTATAACTCCTGTGCTACTTCCACAAAAATAGTCCTTATTTTCTCAAGGATAGTTAGTATGGTCACTGATTATGATAGAAGAAAAAAAAATGATCAGTCTGAGTTTGGAATCTTATCCTTAGTATTTTTAGAGAGTTTTTCCCTAATCATATTCTTATTTTTCTATATTGCTAATCTTGCATATACATTCTATATCACAATAAAGTGAAATGTAGCTCAAAATTTCTATTTCTAATGGTAATCCATACTAATTAGGGTATTTTAGTTTACCTGAGATGACTTTGGCCACAGAAGTATATATACTATCTGTCTAAACATACATGTAGCATAATACCTTTAATTTTATAATTTTGAGATATTTAGAGAGTCAATGATTACCAATGATGTTTCTTTTTAAACATTAGATTTGGCTCATCAACAATTCAATAAAAACTAGGTGTGAAAGAACTAATTTTTTTGGATATATTTTCTTTACATCAATCAATAATGTTTATCTTAACAATATACTTCACCTTTAGAAGTTGAAATCATTTGAGTTATTTTCTGTCCTTCTCTTTCCTACATATTTATAATAAACTTACTTGGAAAGTGGTTTTGAAAGCCTTTAAGAAACCAAAAGAAAAGGACATCTGGAAATAGAATTTGAACTTCTGAATAAGAAATATTACCCTAGAACAACTGATATAAGAAAAACAGATCCTTTTTCTTTTTTAAATAAAAGCTCCCTCCTTGAGAAATATAAGATATGGCATACTTAAGAAATTTTTAAAATTAAGTTTATTGGGGTAACATTGCTTAATAGAATCATATAATTTTCAGGTGTACATTACCATTTGACATCTGTATATTATATCATGTGTTCACCACCCAAAGTCTCGTTTCCTTCAACTGCCATATATTTGATCCCCTTTACCTACTTCGACTTCCTTTATCCCCTCATATTTAAAAAAAAAATTTTTTTTTGACAACTTGTTATAACTGATTTCTGCCCATGTCAGAAACTCTTCTGAAACTGACTCGGAAAATCTCTTGAACTGAGAGTTTGACATAAAACAAATTACTTTGATTAAAATTAATCATTAAAACTAAAGAGCAAATGGTGCAGATCAATGTAAGCTCACCCTCTACCTTTTCCCTTTATGGCCTTTATTTTATAAACATTTGCATAAAATTAAGAACTCCACTCTGCTGTAGTTGTTTACTGATACAAAGTAGGACCTAGTCTTTGTTTTCAAGGAAACTTTTGTAAAATATAAATTACTGTAAAATGAATTTAAAAACAAAGACATATAAACTATAACCACAAATTTTATTATTAAATAGGCATATCATTTCTGTCAAATTGCCATAAAAATTTCTAAATGCTTACTCTAAATTTCTGTATTTATCCCATTGCAAACAGGTAAACAATTTGCAACCCAGCACCAGTTTACAAACCATTATCACAGAGACCAAGAAAGAATGTAACACAAGAAATATTAGGAATTAGTGGTTAAAGCTTTACTCACATGTTAATTATTCCATAAGTTTGTTGTTTAAGAGTATATATTTAAATCTAAAATAAATGCATTGAATATAACTTTCTTCTTAAAATTAAGGAGCATCTTTATTACATTTGAAGGCAAGTACAAAGTTTGAATGATATCTGAGTACTCAAATCATTTAAATGAGGAAAAAAATTAGGTCTTGAAAATAAGAGACCACGAGTTAAATTAATCTAATCTGTTTTCCCTCAAGAGTAACACTGAGTCAAAGTAGTCATAGAAATGATTCCTGCTTGTCCAGTATAAAACACTACTTACTCTAAATGAGTGGGAAGGAGCTATACCATGGGCAGCATAAAATGGTCTGATAATCATCTACCGGTTTTAATTCCAAACTACTTCTACCCTATCTCTACCACTTAATCATTACTTCATGTTCTACACCAAGAAAACCAAAATAGGGTAATTGTGAGTTGAAAATAGAAAAGAGAACCAGAGCACCTAAATACTACGATACATTCTAGTAAAAAGGCTTGGCTTAAAAAAAAAGAAAAACAGAAAGCTGAAAGGCTTTTCAAAATATGACACCATTTTCCAAATCGGCTTCCAACTTTGTTTACTTCTAAAGTAATAAGTCCAGAAATAATACTGGGGGGTACACAAGCACACACACGTGCACAACCTAAAGAACAAGGGCATGTGTTCTGATTTCTCACTTCTCTAAAATTCAAAATTCCCGTGACAAGGAAGAAATCTTGTTGCTTCCAATTCTTGAGGTATCATAATTCAGGTGTAGCCTTTCCTATGTGACTCCAGAAGACAAATGCAGTACCGATGAAACAGGTATCAGGTTAAATTCTAATAACCAACATTAACAACGAAAAAGACTGTCTAGTAAGAAAGTGCGTATATCTCTATTACCAGAGAAAATTAAACTAAGTAACCAACAACAATTGAAATTCTTTTAAAGTTCTGCTCAATTCTAAAATCTATCAGGCCACAGTAGTCCTAAGAAAGGCATGAAGCATCTCCTAGCGCATGGCTAAAACTCATCTTCTCTTCTACAACAGAAGTGGGCATGACAGATGAAATTTTGCTGAAATAAATCAAAATCATATACTGAGGGATATCAGTATACTTTTGTACCCAAGGTTACTCATATTGTTTCCAAATTTGAGACAAAGCTGAATGTAATATCATATGGCATGATTACTTAAAATTATTTTCAGTGATTACTTACTAAGGCCATGGAGTTTTATGCTCACTACTCAAAATGGGGTGAAAGCAAAGATTAGAGAGATGAAAGTCTCTCTAGTTTAAAATACAATTTGCAAAAATAGCAATCTACCAACCAGATGGGTCTCGACATTTTTCTTTTTAGTAAGAAGGAAGTTATGCTAAACCTTACCAGTTAAAATGAAAATTAAAAGTTTTCACCCTTAAGAGCACAGAAAATGTAAAATATCAAATACTGACTACGGTATAGGGAGCTTAAAGTAATGTAGCCACTATGGAAAGTAACTTGGCTGTGTCTAAAAAATTCAAAATATTGTATAGCCTATGATCAGTTAATTCACTTGTGGGAATATAATTCAAAACAGACTAGATACATAGTACAAAATATATTTTATATCACATCATAAACTTCTTGATCGACACCTGCTGTAGGAAATACATTTTATATAATTGTGTTCTGAGCTGTGATACATGTTTCATGAAAAAATAAGTGCCTTTTACTCTGACACTTTCTATTACATTCTATTCTTTTTCAAAATGCAAATTACAGTCTTCTAAATTGATTTCGCTGCCTGCTGTTTGGAAGACTCTGCCCCAAAAAACTGCAGTAATGTGTGCAAGGCAACTTCTATAAAGTATGTTCACTGTGGTATTGTTTAAAATAGAGAAAACATTGGATATAATTTATATGTCCATCAATAGGTAGACTGTTTAAATGTAAAATGCAGTGCAATATTATGAAGCAGTTAATGATTTAAATTAGATCTATATGTGTGTATATATGTGTGTGTGTCTCAAAAATACAGAGTGGAAAGAGCAAGAAGCAGAACAGTATTTCCAGAATTATCATTTATGTAGATTTTCAGTAATGCCATATTATATCTACACGTGTATAAAATTATGAAAATGGCCTAGAAAGTGTGTGTGTGTGTGTGTGTGTGTGTGTGTGTGTGTGTAAACTCACAGTGGGGCGGGGGGGGGTACTCAGATGGTAAGGGCTGATTAGAGAGGCCTTTAACTATGTGTATAATGTTTTAATTTTTAAAGATTACATCAATGTTACTTAAAAAAACATTTGGAGGAACTGCAGCAAGTTTCGAGATAGAAATTGGAGTAGCATGAATGAATGGGAGTAGAGGTGGGAAAAAAATGGGGTATAGATGAGCAGAACCAGGGGTACATACCCACACACTTGGATGGATGAGTAAGAGCAGGAAAAAAAGAAACTACACACACACACCCCGAAATCATAAGGACAAAGAAAGATCAGGGAACAGCTGGGGCATGGGAGGGGGCTCATGAAGCGGGCTGAAAAGGCCTAACGACGGTAACCCGCACTCCTCATTGGTGGTTCAACTGTATAAATACAAGGGTGGCGGCTTAGTGGGAAAGTACTTAGCAACTCTGTTTAGACAGACAACAGAAAGTGCCACTAGAGTGGCAAATGGAACTGTGCGGGACCAATTAACCCTTTCACCTTAGTGTTTTATGCTAGCTTTCTTCCTCACTGCACCTCTGAGGTCTACGCTGATATGTTAGGACCAAATGCAATTATAAATCATTGTTACACGTATTGATGAATTCTGCAAATTCCATGAAGCATATCCATTTTATTTAGTGTTTGGAATACCGTCTTTGCTCTCTCATGTGGTTTTAATTAATGAACACTTTCAGAGGAACAGAGGTTATCCAGAAACTCAAACTACATATGTCCTTTATTAAACTATGAATTGATTACTACTCAGGTTTTTTTGGCCTAAAGAATTTTTGTAAAAGTTAGATTCACCTCAAATTTATTCTAGATAAATTAGGGAAAAATTAGGGAAGAGTAACATATTCAAAATAAAAAAAATATCATAATATACACTGAACGTGTCTGTATATCAACTTGCTGCTCAATAAGCAGTAATACCTATAATTATAATTTACTACTTATAAGAGAAACTTTGCATCTTGAAGGTCTATATAAGTTTTTTTTTTTTTTTTTGAAAAAAGACCATAATAGGTTTATAGCTGGAAATTGTATTCAATTTCCTGATTCCAAAATATGCTATGAGACAGGAGGGCCAATAATAAAAATATGTAACTGTTCAACAGTAAATTAAGGTAATCCACATATATGTTTTTCCTTAATCCCAACAGTCTGTTTTCCCTCCTACCCACAGCTCCTGAAGGTACCAATATCATTCCATTATTGGCTAAATCCCACGTCAAATCTTTTCCTGGCCAAGCCATTTATTACACAATCTTAATAGTAATTTTTTTAAATGCTGGTTAAATACTGGGAAAATGCCAACAGATATT
Organism: Rousettus aegyptiacus; assembly: GCF_014176215.1. Classification (NCBI taxonomy): domain Eukaryota; kingdom Metazoa; phylum Chordata; class Mammalia; order Chiroptera; family Pteropodidae; genus Rousettus; species Rousettus aegyptiacus. The sequence continues at coordinate 86,114,040 of NW_023416285.1, read as the reverse complement.
TTTGAGATGGGGCTTAAAGGAACACACACAGTATTTCCTAACCCAGGAAGGAGCAATACCAGTCTGAAAAGACAGGCCTGCGTGTTAGGAAAAAGGGACACCTCCCACTGCTGGCTCTCCTGGGCTCTTCCCAATGAGCAACAACAGGCAAAAGAGCTGGAGAAGGCCGCCTTCATCGTGCCGCAGAGGCTGTTTATTCACTTCTAGGGCTAGGTTAAAATCCGTGGAGGGAAGAGAAGCATAGCAGCTTCCTCTTTCTCTAAGTCTTTTCTTGGATGCAGGCCATGCACTAGGTTTTGCTCGTTTTGTCTTCTTCCATAACGACACTAGCAAAAACACTGCAAAAGCAATCAGTCAAAACAAGCAGCAGCATTAAAGCAGAAGTAGGACCAATGGTGAACAACAGAGGAGCAGAACACTGATCGCTCCAAGTCTTCTCTCTTGACTGATGCGGAGTGTACGGCTGCTCCCCTGCAGGTAGGGTGGACATGCACACCTGGCCTGCTCCCTGACAGTCTCTCACATGCACAAAAGCAAATCCTAGCACCTGGTAGTATACGTGCCTGAAATATGTCCCAGCGCAGACTTCACCTTAGTGATTTTTAAAAAAGAAATATATCAAATTTAAAAAACGTGAAGAAAAACGAAATGAAAGACTATGTAGAATAAACTTAACTAAATGTCTAATTAACTTACAAACCTCAGTTTCTCTAAAGCAACTACCTACAGGTTTTCTTCAGGAATTCACTTCCTTGTCTTATAAACACATAAACTATAATATGAATCAAAATCAAAATTCTGAAGGTGAAATTATTTCCAAAAATAGTCATTATTCATTTAACCCAAGCAAGAACTTGTGTGGTTTGAAGAAGTACAGGTAACTTTTCTTCTTTCTCTTCTGAACATGCTAATCTTTGAAGCCAATTTTGGACTTGAGTTCAGAATTGATCCTTACTGCAAGGGACTAAAATACACACACTCAGAAGTCAATGGTCAATTATCATAATTTTTTCACATTAAACAAATACAACCTAACACACCAAATAAAACATTTAAGTCAAGAGTCAGGAGATTTATGTTCCAGTGCTAACCCTAGTAAGATCATTACGTCATCCCCACCTGAATAATTAGTGTTGATAATTTGCTGTTTCTGTCTTTTGGAAGGCTGATAATATTGACTAATATGAAAATTCTTTGAAAGTCCTACAGAAAAATAATGAGATTTTTTTCACAGTGAAAAGGGGAAAAAATCCATGCTCACATTATTTTTCTACATTCTATACATTAAACAAACATTTAGATAATATTTAACTGCAAAACTTAATTTTATTTTTTTAACTTAAATAAGGATGTCTACTTTCTATACAGGGATGTCTGACTTATTTTGTAACTTAGATAAGCTTTCATATTTTTCTTCCTAAAGCTCTTTTACTCTTCAAAAGTCCTTCTATCTCTTTCTTCATCAACCAAAAATATATGAACAGGGCAAGATTTTCCCTAACTCTTTTTAATAGGTAGTACAATATTCAAGCAGTAGTAAACAAACTATAAGAGGCCACTAGCCACCTAGAAGCATATGTCCATCACAAAATGGAAATTCTTATAGGGAGGGAGAGAGAGAGCATGAGAAACACAACATATAAACTCAATAAGAATTTCCATTATTTCTTTTTATTTTCCAGCCTTATTGAAATATAATAGACAATTAATTGCTCATATTGACATTGTACAATTCAATGAGTTTTTTTCAATTATAGTTAGCATACAATAATATACCAGTTTCAGTTGTACACATAGTGATTAGAGATCCACGTAACTCTCAAAGTAATCACCCCACTAAATCTAGTACCCTTCTTCCCCCTTACATATTTATTACATCATTAACCATCTTCCCCATGCTACACTCTACATCTCCCTGCCTATTCTGCAACTATCCATTCGTACCTCTTAATCCCTTTGCCTGTTTTTGCTGTCCACCCCCAACTGCCCTCTCATGTAGTGGCCCTCAAAACATTCTCTGTATCTGAGTTTATTTCTACTTTTGTTTTTTGTTGTTTATTTTGTTCTTTAGGTTCCACATGTATATGAAATCATGGCATATTTGTCTTTCTCTACATGACCCATTTCCTTCAGCGCAATAACCTCTAAGTCCATCAAGGCAACATCTTTTCCCATCCCCCTCCTTTTAGTCTGTGTGTGTCTTTTAATCTGAAGTGAGCCTCTTGTAGGCAGCATATGTAGGGTTCTTGTATTTTTAATCCACTCAGCCACTCTATCTTTTGGTTAGAGCACTTAAGCTATTTGAAGAAATAATGATAGAAAACTTTCCTAACTTGGTGAAGGAAACATACATACAACCCCAGGAAGCTCGGAGAGTCCCCCAAAACAGGAACCCAAAGAGGCCCACATCAAGACGCAACATAAGCAAAATGCCAAAGTTTAAATACAAAGAGAGAATCTTAAAAACAGTTACCTATAAGGGAACACCCAAAGACTGGCAGCTGGTTTCTCAAAAGAAACTATGCAGGACAGAGGGGCTTGGCACAAAATATTAGACATGATAAAGACCCAGGATCTACAACCAAGAATGCTTTATCCGGCCAAGCTATCATTCAGATAGAGAGCTTCCCAGACAAAAATAAGCTAAGGGAATTTATCAACACCAAGCCAGTATTACAGGAAATGTTGAAGGGACTTCTTTGAGAAGAAAAAAACAAAAACAGGAATAAAGAATAGTAATAACTATATTCCTATCAACAAGTACCTCAAATGGAAAAGATTTTCTATTATTTCTTGAAGCAAGATGCAGTAGTATTCATAAACCGATAAAGCAATTTATAAAATTCAGAAAGCTCCTTTCAGTAAAGTGGAAAGTCGATTGGCAAGTGAAAAGATCTGCTCAGAACCTGGTTAAAACAGAAGCCAGCAACTTCCTAAGCTTGAAGTGCTTTTAGCAGAACGAGGCAATGCTAGGGGACAGCGCAGGCAGGCCTTGTGTCTACGGACAACGCAAAACAGGCCATTGATCGATTATATTTTGTCTGGCAATGGCCTTAAATTATTTCCTGTCTATAAAGGGCAGGAGTCATTTACTTCTTTCCAACGTTCCAGAAAATTTAGCACAGTGCTGGGGACTGAGAGTAGATGGAACAGAAGGAGGCATAGAAAAAAAAGGGAGGGGGGAATTTAAAGGACTGGAAACACACACAAAAACCCAAAAGAGCCTCTACAAGACCCAAAGATCCAAAGGCTTAAAGTACTTTAAAAAACATCATGAGGCTACCTGCTATTCAAAGACTCTGTACATTCAACAAGTGATATGTTCATACGATGTTATCAAATGCCTAAGGCTACAAGAAATACAAATATCAACTCTGGTTAAAGACTGTCATGGATGTGCACACATCCTAGTCATCAGTTACTCAGCTTATTGAAGGTTAATTACCGCTATGACATGTGCCTCTTTGACTTTGACTGTGTTATGTGAATAGGGAATATGTAAACAGTGGAATGGTGTCCTTATAAAGCAGAAGCCGTGTTAATGAAGCTTAAATTTTTCTAGCATACCCGTATTTTTAAATGATCAGAGACAAGATTTCTTGCAATTAAAGAGGAACCTTAGCAATATATGGAGACCATACAGAAACAGCTAAAAACGTACAGTAATGCCTCCTTTTAACACTAGCTGGTTTACCGGCTGCAAGAACATCTAACGCACCCACTATGCAAAGCCATCTGAGGGTGCTGTAAGCGCAGCTGAAGACGCTGCAAAGAACTCTCCTCCATTTTCAGACTTACGGATCAATAATAGGGTTTAAGCTGGATTATATTTTGACTTTTTATTCAAATGACTGAAAAAACCTACATCTCAAATAAGGAAGCATTTTATTTTACAAAGTTCAATAAACAAGAGTTTAAAGAGTTTTAAGAACTATGATGCTAGCTAAAATCCTGGTGGAGATGTAATTAATATTTAAAGCACTGTTACTTTTGTTAGTGCTTATAAAGTTCCATAGATTTTGAGGGCTCTACTCATCCTATTTCTCCTATAAATTCTGGTATTTTTACAGTGTGATTTTGCAGAATAAGAAGCCATATAGGGCATTATAGAGGAAATAAATGTTCTTGGATCTGGTCGACTTGGATAAAACAGAAAATAGAAAGCAAATTAAAGACAGGTATCAACATTTGCATTTTTTTTCCCCACCAGGGCTTACTGATAAAACCTTCTTTAAGTCAGACAATCTAAGGTAAAATTGATAAAAAGACTATCAATCTTCTCTTGTTTCCCTACTCTGAGCAAAGTTTGTTTCAGGTCTTCAATGCATTCACTGTTTTTGATAATAATTAACCTTTTTTTTCTCCCATGGCTTTTGATTTTCCTTATTCTGAATTTATTTTTGTCTAGTTCCTCAGCTTGCCTTTCTCAGAATCGAAACAGAACAAACTTATAGAGTTGGAACGTCCTGACATTATATTAAGTGAGGAATGTCTTCTATATTATTAGTTACAAATACCTATCGGTCACAGTTCCAAGCACTGTGCTCAATATTAAGAAATGGCAGCAAAAAAAACCCCAACAAAATGTGCAACTATTGAACAAACTATATATACACACATACATATATTTCCTAATTCTGGTCATTAAACAATAGTAGACACAATCACACTACTATTCGCTCATAAAAAGAATCAGAGCTCCTTGGAGATATGACTGATTCCAGGGCTGTGGCAGCAGAAGTGCAGGTAAGTCTGGAACATCCTATGGTACCGGAAAATAAGAAAGTGTCCTGAAAAAACAGCTGAGATAAGCAAAGGTCACAGAAGCCAGTGTGAAGGAGTTTGCAATGGCCAAATGGTATGAACAAGAAAATGACGGTAATGAACCACAGCCACAGAATGAATATTTATGAGTCCCTACTGAAATAAGTAACTGAGGAAACAGTGAAAAGGAATATCTCCTCCTTACAGACTTCCAACTAATAAATATAGAAAGAATAATGGAAATAGAAAAATCACCATTTGGTAAATACCACGGTAATGTTAGTTACAGGCAAGAATCCTCAATGGATGCTAAAATTACTGGTCAAAAGTATGATGAGAAATAGGATATCTGCCTAGTCTGAAAGTATTTTCCGAAAAGAAAAACGGCAAAGGAAAAGTAGTGGCTTTACAGTGAAGAAACTTGGCAGACGCCTAACCAAGTAATGAAGTTAACATCGTCCATAATGAAAAACATCTCTATCACGTGCTCGCTGATATGATATATACCGAAAAGGGTACAATAGTGCTTCTACGGTATCCATGCCGAACATGCGCAACCTCAATTTAACCATGAGAAAACAGCAGACAAACCCAAACTGAGTAACGTTCTAAACTGTAACCATCCAAAACTCCAAAAGCGTTCAGGTGAAGAAACACAGAGACTGAGGAACGGTCCCAGAGTGGATGACATCAATGAGATAACTAAGTGTGTGATTTTGGACCAGAAAACGTGTTACTGGGACAGCTGAAAAAATTTGAATAAGACCTGCAGCTTAGTTAATATGACAGAATCAATGCTAATTTCATGGTTTTGATAATTTAATTAAGATTATGTAAGACATCTGAGAAAGCCAGGTGAGGGGTTTAAGGGAACTCTATTATTTTTGCCACTTTTTTGTTAAGTCTGAAATTCTTCCAAAATGGAAGATTATGAGTAAAAATTGTTTCAGGATATATGTAATTCTAATATTTGAAGTCAGTGATCATACATCCCCTCAGCCTTTCCTTTCCACATTAAGTATGTTCTTCATTGGACAAGATTCCCAGAATCTATCTCTACTACACTCATAATTCCCTTTAAAAAAATAAAAACAACTCTACTTATTTATATACGTGTTACCAAGAATGTACATAAATAGACTGTATTATATTGCTCACTTTCTTATGCAAACTAGACTTGGTTTTTAAAAGCGGATGCATCGTACTTTTGGCCGAATTCAGTTTGTGATCAATTAAAACGTGAACATTTATCTTTACTAAGGTCAAACCAGACCTTCCCATTTTACACTTGTGCAATTCATTTTCTTAGGCAAAATGTAGAATTACATTTTCCCCGATTATTTCTATCTTTTTGGTTTCAGCTCATATTTTACACTGGCATGGGGATTAGTGAGATTATTATGAATTATAATTTTATCATTTATTCAATCACCATGTATCGCATATATACCATTTTCAGCATGCTATAAATTAAGAGTCTATACAAAATTTGCCATGGAGTGGACATGGTTGGATTGAAAGGGCAGGGAATAGGGAAAATCTCTAAGAATAGGTAGCACTTAAATAGTAAGAAATAATACAAAAGAATGGTTACAATCTTTGAACCAAACAGATGAGTGTATATCTTAACTCCACCAAATATTAGTTGTGACATTGGTAAGTCTCTGAAATTCAATTTCCTCATTTATTAAAAGGGAGATAAAATGCCAAACCGGACAGGGCTAATTTAAAGGCTCAATTAAATAATGTACACTTAACAAGAAGCCTTTTCAGCAAATGGTGTTGAGAAAATTGGATATCTATATGCAAAAGAATGAAGTTGGACCCTTACGTTATATTGTATTCAAAAATTAGCTAAGTTTCAGGTGTATGATTCAACAACAATGCAAACAATGGAACTTACTGGATTTTCTTAACCAATGTCACCATAATAAAAATAAATCAATTCAAAATGGATCAAAGATCTAAACATAACAGCTAAAACTATAAAATTTAGAAGAAAGCATAGGGGAAACAATTCAAGACCCTGGATTTGGCATTTATTTACTGGATATGACACAAGCACAGGCAACAATGAAAATAAACTGGACTTCATTAAGTTAAAAAGTGTAAGAGTGAAAAGACAACCTGCTGAAGGGGAGACCTTGCAGATCGTATGCCTGATAAGAGATTAATGTGAAGAACTCTTATAAAGAACTTTTATAACTCAACAATAAAAAGAGAGATGTCACTGATACACCAATGAAATATCACTTCTCACCCATTTGAATGCCTATTACATAAAAACAAAAATAAAAAAAACAGATTCTGGCAAGACTGTGGAGAAAGTGGAACCCTTGTACATTACTGGTAGGAATGTAAAATGGTGCGGCCACTGTGGAAAACCAGTTTGGCAGTTCCTAAAAAAGTTAAATACAGAATTGCCATATGATCCAGCAATTTCCCTTCTAGTTATAGACACAAAAGAACTGAAGGCAGGGTCTCAAATCCTTGTACACCAATGTCCATAGTGGCATTATACATAAAAGCCAAAGGTGCAAACAGGCTAAGTTCATCAACAGATGAATGTACATACTGCAGTGTGTATATATATAATGGAATACTATATATCCATAAAAAGGAATATAATTGTGAGACATTCTATAACATGGATTGACCTTAAAGATTAAGTGAAATATGCCAGACACAAAAGGACAAATTTTGTATGATTCATTTATATGAGGTACCTAGAACAGGCAAATTCAGAGACAGAAAACAGAGTGGGGGTCACCAGGGCTGGGGAAGGGAATGATGAATTCTTGTTTACGGAACAGCGTTTCTGTTTGAGACGATGGGTAGGTTTTGAATTGGATAGTAATGATGGTTGCACAACTTTGTGAATATATTTAATGCCACTGAACTGTACACTTAAAAATTATTAAAATGGTAAATTATTTTATGCATATTTTATTAGTTTTTAAAAAACAAAAAAACTGTTAGCATACTGTACTCACATAAAAGTGCCCATATAGAGTAAAAGTTACTGAGATAAAGTTACAGAGGTTAAAAGAATACATATAAGAAAAAAAATGATGATATAGAAATGTCAAAAGAGGTTTTCTTTGTGTATTTTAAAATTTGTTTTCATATATTTAAATAAAAAAAATTAAAGAACAACGTGTTGCACAAGTTAAGAACACTTTATTAGAAACAGGCTGCTTATAACAGAAACCTGAACCACCAGGGGCTTAAGAGATGAGAACAGTCTATCTTTCTCTTATGTAAATGAATATGGAGATGGGTGTCTAGAGCAGTTTTGGTGCCCCATACTCACAAGGACCCAGGGCCCTGCTCTCTCTGCTCTCGGTTTTTCAAGGTCACCTTGAATTGCAAGAAGTCTGCTCAAGCAACTACAGACATCTCACCCACATTCTCATGAGCGGAAAGGAGGAAAACACAAAGGTGAACCGTGTATGGCTCTTTAAGGGCATGCCCAGAAGCCCAACCCTATGTTTATGCTCACTGGCCACTACTATCTGCAAAGGAGACAGGAAAATGTTTTTTAACCCCAACATCCCGTAATAGAGGAGTTCTGCTAGTAAAGAACAGTGATTAGCGGTCTGCCATAGATACCTAAAATTATTTTTCATCTAAAATTTCAGATTTCATCTTTGCTATTTGGAGTTTGTTCTAAAAAGTTTAAAATCTAATAAAAATATATATATACACACACACACACATTAAAAAGCTCTTAAGACATTTTACACTAAAGAAATTTATTTTAATGAATGTCAGAACTAAAAACATAGTGGGGTCAAGTTCTGACAGCAATGATTCAACAGTAGAAAAACAACCTTGCGCATTCAGTTTACATTGTGTGTGTGTGTGTGTGTGTGTGTGCGCTTGTACAGAAGAGGCCAAATAATGAAAAATTTTTAATGCTCAGAAATAAGTCACAATTCGTTTACATAGTAATCTGTCAAACAAAGCTCTCAATTTAGAAAATCCTGAAAATTTCCCATAAAATGTCACTTTTTCTAACAGTTTGGTTGAGGTAAAATTTATGTAACAGGAAACTCATTCATTGTTAAGTGTACAATTCAATGATTTTCATAAACTTATAAAGTTACGCAACCATCACTCATAGCCTGTCTTGAACATTTCTATCACTCTAAAAGGATCTCTCATGCCATTTTCAGACAACCCCATTCACAGACTGTGACAACCACTCCTGCTATCTCTATATGTTTGCCTTTCCTGGACATTTCACATAAATGGTATCACACACCATGTAGTGTTTCTGAGTCTGGTTTCTTATACTCAGCAAAATGCTTTGGAGGTTCACCTACGTTGTAGTTTATACCAGAAGTTCTTTCTTTTTATATTCAATACTAAATAGTATTCCATTACCCACGTATACCACATTTTGTTTATCTATTTATTTGTTGCTGGGCATCTAGATTATTTCAAATTTTTGGCTATTATGAATAATGCTCCATGAACATTCAAGTACAAATCTGTGTGTGGACATGTATTTTCACTTCTACCTTAAGATACTATAGATATAGAGGAGGAACCGCTGGGGCATATGCTATTTTAATCTTTTTTAAAAACTGCCACAGTTTTCCAGAGTGGCTGCAACATCTTACATTTCCTGTAGTTTCTCCACATTCTCACCAATGATCTTTCCTGTTCACTATTGTGCTTATAGCTATACTAGTGGGCATGAGGCATTATCTTCTTGTGGCTTCAATTTGCATTTCTTTAATGACTAATACTGTTGAGCATTTTTTTCCGGCACTTATTAGCCATTGGTGTATCTTTTTCGATGAAATGTTTATATAGTTTTTCAGATTCTCTTTACCAGGTTGAGGAAATTATCCTCTATTTCTAGTTTGTTCAGAGTTTTTATCACAAAGTTTTTCAAATGTTTTTTTCTGAGATGATTGTGCAGTTTTTGTCTTTGATTCTATTAATATTGTGTATTATGATAATTTTCCGATGTCAAACCAACCTTGCATTCTTGAGATAAATCCCACTTGATCATGGAGTTTAATCCATTATATATGTTGCTGGATTCAGCCGGCTAACATTTTTTTGCTGGAAATTTTAGATTTATATTCAGGAGTTTTATTACCCCATAGCATGATTTGGGAAGTGTTCTCTTCCCTCTATGATCTTCTGGAAGTTTGTGAAAGATGGTAATGATTTCCTCTTTAAATATTTGATAGAATTCACCAATGAAGCCATCTGGGTTTAGGCTCTTCTTTGTAGAATTTTAAATTACTAATTCAGTTTATTTGCTTGTTATAGGTCTATTCAGATTTTCCACTGAGATAATTTTGGTAAATGGTTTTTGTTGATTTCATAGAAGTGGTCTAATTTGTTGGCAAAGTTCTACAAAGTATTCTTTCATAATCCTTTTAATTTCTGAAGGGTTGGGCAGAGACAAATCTTTTATTCCTGAGGTTGGTAATTTATGTCTCTTTTCTTGATCAGTCTAACAGTTTATTAATTTTGTTGATTTTTTCAAAGAGCAAACATTTGGTTTCATTGATTTTTCTATTGTTTTAGTTTCATATTTCACTGGTTTCTGCCCTAATCTTTACTACATCCTCCCTTTCGCTTGTTTTGAGTTTAATTTGCTTTTTCCCTCCTACTTACTGTTTTAAGACAAAAGATTAAGATTATTCATTTGATATCTTTCTTCTTTGCTATAAATTCCACCTAAGTACTGCTTTACTTGCATCCCATAATGGTGATATGTTCTGTTTGCATTGTTTAAAATATACTCTAATTTCCCTTATGATTTTTTCTTGGATCCATAAATTACTTAGAAATACGTTATATTCCAAATATTTGGGGAATTCCCAAATTTATTTGTTGTTGAGTCCTAATTTAACTCCATGTGGTTAGAAACCATACTTAATATGATTTTAATCCTTTTAAATTTACTGAGGCTTGGATTATGGCCTACCATATGAACTACCTGGGAATGATCCATGTGAACTTGAAAAAAAATGTGTATTCTACTGTTGTTAGGTAGAGTGGTCCATAGATGTCAGGTCGAGTAGGTTGATAGTACTCTGGTCTTCCACATTCTTGTTGATTTCAGTCTAGGTATTTCATCAATCACTGAGATAGGCTATTAAGCTATTTTTGTTGATTACTTTTTTTTTTTTTAATTCTGTAAGTTTTTGCTGTATCTTAAAGTCCTTTGTTAGATGTGTGTACTTATAATTGTTAGATATTCCTTATGTCCTTTTTGATCACTATAAAATGTCCCTCATTGTCTATAGTAGTATTTTTTTATCTTAGACTATTTTGTCTAATATTAGTATAGGCATTCTAGCTCCACTGGGGTTACTGCTTGCATGGTATATCCTTTTCCATCTGTTTGTCTTTGACTCTAATGTATGTTTCTTATAAAAAGCATCGTTTGTTTTTTTAAATCCAGCTTGACATTCTCTGTCTTTTTATTGGAATGTTTAATTCGGTCATATTTAATTTACTGATCTGGTCTTATTTATAACTGCCATTTGCTGTTTGTTTTCTACGTAACATGTCTTTTTACACCTCTGTTCCTCTTTAATCGCCTCTTTTTTAGTTACATCAATATGTCTTAGTGTTCCATTTTACTTCCTTTGTTAGAAGTTTTACTGTATAAACTTCTGAGTTATTTTCTGAGTGGGTGTTCTAAGAATTACAATATGTTTCTTAACTTGTCAAGATCTACTTCAGATTAATACTAACATTATTCTGGAAAACTATAGAAACATTGTTCCATTACAGTTCTAGCCTTCCCCCACCCCCTTTTTTTCCTTTTAGCACTTTGAATATACCATCCCACTATTTTCTGGCCTCTGTTGTTTCTGATGAGAAGTCAGCTGTTTAACATATTGTTGCCAGCTTCTCTTTGGCTGTTTTGTGATTTGGTTAAGTATGAATACCTCTGTGTTGATTCTATTAGGAACTTACTGAGCTTCTTGGATGTGAAATTTTTTTTCATCAAATTTGGTAGGTTTAGGAACATTATTTCTTCAAATACTTTGCATCTCTTTCTCTCTTTTCCTTCTGGGAATTTCACGACCACAAGTTTTTTTTCCTTTCTGTTTTACAAATTGTGTTTATCTTCAAATTCATTGATTCTTTTGTCATTTCAAATCTGCTGTTGATTCATTCCATCTAGTAAAATTTTCATTTCAGTTATTGTATTTTTCAAGTCCAGAATTTCTATTTGGTTTTATTTTTTAAATTTCTACCTCTTTATTGATATTCTCTATTTGCCAAGTCATTCTTATCATTCTTTTCCTTAAAAATGACTTTATTTCTTATCGAGGCCCACAATGACTATCATAGTCTCTGGATCTCCTCTAAACGATGGTCTCCAAATACTTTTGAACATAGGCCCTTATCAGTAAAAGCATTTTTAATATTTATATTTATATCTGAATTTTATATATCTATTCATTCACTTATATGTCACCTATTCCTATGTGGTATATTATAAAACATATACTAGAACAAAATTTTAAAGGATGAAATAAATATAAGTGAATAGATGTTTCAGCATTTTCTTTCTGAACCTAACAATTATCTTCTGCACCCCTGGAAATAAAAGCACCTGCCCCTCCACTTCGGAATCCAAATCAGGATTCTGAATGAACCACAAACAGGTCATAGGTTGGAGTCTGCCAATCCCTGCAGTAACCAATAATAAAAATATAATGCAAGCCACATGTGTAGCTTTACATTTTCTAGTAGCTACATTTAAAAATAATGTAAAATTTTAATGTTTCACTTAAACCAATATAAAAAAATTCTTTTCGACATGTAACCAATATATATATTTTATGCTTACAGCGCATCTCAATCCATAAGCTAAATTTTTGATGGTTAAATTAAATGTAGTCACGCCCAAATGATAAAGTTGCATTTAATGGAAAAATATATTTCTTCAGTTTTAAAACTTCAATTTTAAGTTAACTGAAATTAAATAAAATGTAAAATTCACATGCTGAATTTAACTGGCTAGATTTCAAGAAGTTTCCAGTCATTTGTGACTTGTGGCTACAGTGCCGGACAGCACACCTCTAAACTATAAGCACGGTGAGGATTTAGAGTTATTAACGGCCTACATTGTAGCTGGTTTTTTAGTACCTACAATATTAAGTTAGCGATAGAGAGTATGGATCAAAGCATTCCGAGGGGTAATACAAGGTCAGAGGCTCACGCTGTGGTCTCATAGTTGGTTTTCTTGGCGAGATGTGTCATGTGTTTACCAGAATGTAGAATTCTATCCACGGTTTATTGAAAGTATATTTACAACCACTTTTATTCAACACAGACTATAAAGCTACTTCTTTCGACCCAGGCTATTAATTTTCAAGTGACTAAAATGCTGAAATTATGATGGGTTTTTTTAGTCTTAAGTTGTTTGTCTTATTTAATTTCCCATTTATAGTTTTAAATAGGTTATAGGTTAAAGGCAACCTAAAGATATCCATACAATTTTTCTCATAAAAAGATAGGTTGTTTAGTTTATCTAACTGAATTAATTATAACATTCTTCTTCCTAAACAGAATTTGCATGGCTATATGTCAGTAACATTAAGATACTCTAAATGAAATAGTCACCCCTAAATGATTCTACCAATCCCACAATTCTAACTGTTTTCATTAGCCCATGTTACTCTCTCATCCTCATGCATATATATAATTCCTACAAAATGAAAATAAATGTGACTACGACTTGATTTTTGGCTTTTTTTTTACTTACAAGTATGTTTCTATGTTGCTATGGACTTTTCACATCTATATTATGATCACAAGAATATGTCATAATTTGCTTAAATATTCTCCTATTATAATTTGATTGTTTCCAATTCTTTACTATAATTAGTAATGTTTTAGAAAGAACTAATGAATTAACAAATATGAAAACAGGCTTCATTATTAGAATTTCATAACAATCTAGATAGTTCTGCACATTCTATTCTATCACAAAAACAAAGGTTAAACACATTACAGCAGAGAACTGCTCCAGAGACAGCTGTCCATATCAGAAAAGCAACAATGATTTAAGTCTTTTCAAAAATCATTACACCATTATTCCTTTCTGGGTCAGTATTTTTAAATACTTTCCTTAGATCGACGACTCAATATTAAAAGTATATATAATTACAAAATAAATGTGTTCCTCAAATTGCATGTAATCTGATTATATTTAAATCCTGTGAATCCAAAATGAAAAAAAAAAACCCTTTATTTTTTTCTTGTAAATCTGAATTATATGCTTTTTTCCCTTAAAATAATGCAAGGTAGATTCCAAATACATACTCTAGAAACTATTTGAAGGTTTTCCACTCGATTCCATATACTAATACCCACTAAAATTCTATGATTTTAGTATTGTCCATCAAATTGATTATTTAAACAGTTTTCAGGTAGGTTAATCCTCACTGTCTTTTGTTTGGTGAGGCTTTGAAGTCTGCGTATAAGAGAATGTAATGTTATTTAGGCCCAGAAAGAGAGAGTCGATATAAGAGGTTTCTGAGTAGTATGTATTTACGCAGAGTCAGCATGGAATTACCTGCATATAATTTAACTCCAGGACCGTTCATTTCCTCAAGCAGCGCTTTTTTCGACATGTGCCTGAGTTTCAGTATGTATCTCCCCACGTGGCATATTTTCCTAACTAGGCTCAAGACAGAGTCTGTGGACTCTCTCCTCTGGGAATCTCCACAAACAGGGCCACATTTGTCTCTGAGATAATGAATCTACTTATTACCATATTCAAAACCTTGTAGGATTGTGGGACCTGAGTGTTTTAGAAATGTTACTATACTATTTTGGCCCCCGGACTTGAATCAAGTCTCGGAAGAGTGGACAGATATGAAGAGGGACTGAATGGCTTACTGTCCCTTGTAATGCCTAAGCAACAGCCTCTTACATTGCTGTGAATAGGCCTGACTATACTTCTGGGTGATAAGTGGCAAAAGGTTCTTAGATAATAGGAAACTAGAATGGAAAATAATTATTACAAAAGAAATGCAGCTTTAACACATACTTCGGGGTCAAAGTAGCGCTGCAAGTATTTGAGGGACTTCCTCCCCTCCCCACACCAACCAAACATGCACCAATGATAAGATTCAAGCAGAGAAAATGATACACGTATAGCCATGATCGAAAACCCGTTAAAGTATCTCTGGAGACAAAAACAAATGGAAACTTTTAGCTACACATATAGCTTAAGCTACAGGCCTAGTGAGCTCCACATCTACAGGTAGGCAGAAGGAATGAGAAGTCTGACTCCAAGTAATGAGGCCTAAAAGGAGTCTACAGAGGGCCTGGGCTCAGAGCCAGGCTCTATGCTGGAAATCAAGGGCTGCAGTGGGACTCTACCACCGTGCAAAAAAAAAAAAAAAAAAAAAAGTAAAAAGTGAGAAGGCCACTGCCTGAAGTTACGGCTTATAAAATATTATGGGTCTGAGATGTTAAGAGGCCATGGTTTCAGCACCAAAGCTGAGCCCAGCCCAAAGGATCTGCAGGCCTGGTATCTGGATCTGCAATGGCCTCAATACAACCTCAGGAGGGAGCCCTAAGCTGCCTATAGAAGACCTAGTTCTTGACTAGGCATCTCAGGGAAAGGAGTGAAAGCCACTGCAAAGCCCCTAGGGAGGGGGAATAAAAAGGAGAGTCACTCCCACTCAAAATGAACCTGAAAACCGCAATTCTACCTAAAGAAAGATAACCTTTTAAGTATGAAAGAAAAATCATTTCCGTCACACTTTAACCACCTATGTACAATTCTTCATAATCTCAAAGTCTAAAACATTTTTATATCACAATGATGAATTTGGAGCAGACATGCAACCTACAAAACTGTTCACAGAGGTCCTGCTTTAAGAGTTGGTAACAACTTCTGGGTACAGTTTTAAAGTAATCCCATGGTCCATATTATGAAAGCTAGCATATCCCAAATGGCCTGGTTTTCAACTTCCAGAAATTTCCTGTTGACTTTAATGAGTGAACGCAGAGCATTATTTACAGTAACCTGGAGTTGTGCTTAGTATGGATCCAAGACAACTATAACTATGGCGGCTTGGGTATTCTCTATCGTAGACTTGGTTCACATCTAAGTGCCGTGAAATCAACGAGGCCCCTCAGCTTGCCTTTATTGTTATTATTTTTAACAGCTTTATTGAGTTATAACTGCTATACAAGGAACTGTGATTGTTTTAAAATCACCCACTGTTGTGTAGAGAATCAACAAGTTATTATTTCCCCTGTGCATTTTAAGGCATTTTAGAAAAATAATTTAGAGAGAATATATATTCAGGGGCATTCCAAAAGAAGCCTGCAAATGATGCCGAAAGTAGGTATAAGAATTATGATTTTGGTTTTACATAAGAAAAAAATTTCCACGGAGTACTATTTTCCAAAATCTTGAGATTATTCCATAATCTCCATTGTTAGACATTAGGAAAACAGGCTGGGTGACCATCTGCTGGGAGGGCTACAGAAGAGATCCCTCTAACTGGAAATAGGTTAGATATTGGTTATGAGCTATTCCACCTTCAAGATTCTATTATTGGTTCTTTAATTTTTGTTTCTGTGGGGTTTTTTTTCCCCTCTCGGTACTATATTTTTAACATCTCTGACCCCAGGGCAATTTCTTTCTCATACTAGGACTATTTAAAACAACAGTAGCTAGGTATAAGAATCATCGCTATTAAGATCTGCTTTTCCTTACTTGCTTATGAAATTACAAAAGGCAAAAACAAAAAGACTGGCAATTATTCAGTCCAAAGGAAAGCAATACTTATTAGGAGCTATTTAGAGGTGGCAGAGGCGGCTAGTAAAAAAAGATGACTGGAATCCCTGGTGGATATTATAAAGAGAGCAGAAGACTGGCCCACAAATAGAACTGCACCTGGGAATTTTTTAAAAAAACATTTAATTAAAGATATTACATAAATCAAAATAAATGACATTAGAGAATATAGTAATTATTTCATAGCTACCCATATATCTGACAGACAAGCTCCAAAATAAATAGGGAGAATGAGCAACATCAAAGTTAAAATTACAAAGTAGGAACACTGGTGATTTCTTGTCAGAGCATCATTAAAGACCTAATATAGTACGTTACAACACTTTAAGAATTATAAAATACAAAAGTCAGCAAAAGTCAATGACCCATTTGAATTAAACTGCCTGAGAACACCCTTAGACAGGCCTCTACGCTTGGACATTCAGAACCCACAGTCCCTAGAAGAGCAGGATGGTCCACACCAACAGCCTTTATAGGCCAAAGAAAAGAACGAACAAAATGTACAAATAACTAACTAGAAAGATAATATCTAACACAAGTGGAACAATCTAAAAACAAAGCAACAAAAACTACACTGAGTTAAAACATAAAAGAAGACTACAAACGACATCTCTGACAAAACAGCAACAGTAATCAGTTATTATAATACAAAAATATTTAGATAGACCTCTACAATATAGAAACATTAATTCTCTCAGGCTGAGCTACCCCATGTGGTAGTCATTAGCCACATTTGAGCATTTTAAATGTGCTACTGCAACTCAGAAACCAAATTCTAAATTTTATTTAATTTATATTTCAATTAAAAAAAATGATACTTGATTCAGTTACTGCAAAGTTTGGAGTCTGATTCTTCACTTTGGAAGAATCTGGGTACATGAAACTACTTGTCAGTTGCACATTGTATGAAATCTCAATACAAATCAAGTATTTTCAATCAAAATTCGGTATCCAAATTGAAATATGCTAGAAATATAAATGTCAAATAAATACCAGATTTTGAACATTCAATAAAAAAGCTAGAATGTAAAATGTCTGATAGTAATAATTTTTAAAAATGTGATAACATGTTAAAATAATATTTTTGATACACTGAATTAAGTGTTGTTAAAATTAATTTCAATTTCACCCATTTCTTTTTTACTTTTTAAAAATGTAGCTTTTAGAAAACTTAAAACATATGCAGTTTGTATTATATAGCTATTGCACAGTGCTGCTCTAATGGATCAGTGCCTTGAAAATGTCTGTCATCTGTCAAAAATTTAAAATATATGCCAGTCAGGATTTGTAAGTAATATATTACCATATCTCTTAGTGTCACAAAATATCACTTAACACTACTCAGAATTTGTGTATATATTCCAAAGTCATTTGTATCCTCTTCACACGGAGAACTGTTACAAATCATTAAAGTATTCCTTTGAGTTACTGCAAATTATGGTAATGTTTAATGGTCACCATCCGGAGTATGTAATCAAGTAACTTAAGGACACTAATTCATCAAAGGCCTCTTGATTCCTTTTATATCCAGATTCTCTCATGGATATGTTAAATGCTTTTGCAAGAGCCAAATAAAGATCTTTAGTACAGTAAAGATTTTGATTATTGGGGGGAGGGGGAGTGTGTGTAATTTTTTTCATTCTTATTTATGCCTACAGTTGTGAAAATACAATCCCACAACAATTTTAATGACAATATCTAAAGCGGACCACGAGACTAAGATATTAGTCAATTACCATTTATTTTTTTATTTTTTTTCTGTGTACATTTCCCTCTCCCTGAGTATTGTCTATTTTCTCCCTCAGTGGTATTATTCTCAGCTACTGCCTCTATCCCTAAAATTTATTCTGTTTCCTCTGCCATTCTGCTCTAACTAGCTTTATTACGGAAATATTATATAATGAATACTTTTATAATCCCTTCTTACAATTAAAAGCGGGCAGGTAATTAGAATCTTTTCCTACCTCTCTACAATTAAGGTAATTTTTAATTTATATATTTTTCTCCTGTAGGTAACAAAGATTGCCTCCAAAGTCACTTCCTGAAATACGTTCTGTTGCTTTGTAAGGCAATAGATTTACTTCACATGGCTATGCCTCGAAACTTCTCTGGAACTCTTGAGTACACTCCTTGAACCAGTTTACAAGCCTGAAGTGAAATTTATACCCAGAACTCTTTATCAATCCAAATTGTATTTATCCAAGCTTGTTAATCCAATTTAGTCATCAAGTTTAGTTCAAAATGACTATTAGCTGGAGACAAAAATCAAATCCATCTTAAAGATTTATGGTTAATGAGAATAATCTGCCAAGTATGCTGCAGGCTTTGAAGGCAATTCAAAAATCAGAAGTTTCAATGATGTTTTAAGATGACAGCATTGTTGAAAACTGTGAGGCTCTCCACAATAATGAATTTCAAAATCAATCTAACTTACTCAAAGTTGAACCTTATATTTCCGAAGGTCTGATACAAAAAGTCACACATCAATCCTGTATAGCTTCGATAGAACTGCACAGCATGGCAATCATTAGAACGTCATAAAATGTTTAAACTGAAATGCTTTATACACAGGAAGTCTATTTCCTACCATATTTAAAAGATCTAAACAAAAGCACAATAAGATATGATATACTTAAGTATAAATAAAATCACAATTTCCAACCATCCTACATTATACAAACATATTAACTTCCTTGAGTCAAATTTAATCACCAACTATGAACACAAAACACTACTTAAAAATCAGAAAAGACCCTGGATATTAATCTATCTATTAAAAGTGTGGTAATTGAAAATAACTGCACATGAAATGTTACTTGAAACATAGGAATCATTTTTTTACATGCATTAGTATAGGACCCATCTTTCAAAATTAAGGGTTTTGATGAAAATAAAGAGTTTTGAAAATATGTATAACTACAGCTTCATTACAAAATGGTCTAGGGTCCTGGTCACCCACCCAGAAGTCTTTCTCTTCACTGAAGTTCCTTTCCTGCCATTACTGCGCTCCACGATACAAGAAAAGCTTCGGAATTGTTTCTAAGTCTGTCCAAATAGACCCAATAATGCCCGGCTTATATTCCCAAGACGGTATAGTAACAGTCTGTGGAATAAGCAGTTCATTGATAGAAAACATATCAAAGCTTATCACAGAGTGAGGAGTTAACAGAGATGCTAGGCACTTCATCAAACTACTTGTGCTGCAGTTACTTAAGACTGCCACGGAAGTACTTCACCACATTACACCAATCGCTGGGTACAATGGGGACTTATATAAAAATAATTTTGAGAGGCCATCCAAATCTCCCAGTTCAACTCAGAGTGTATCAATGTAATGAAAGACAAACTATTATAGGAATATTCTCATAATCAGTGTAAAGAAAAATAAAACTCAGAATAGCATAAAGGAAAAAGAAAATTTACAACTAAAGGAGGATTTCTGTTTCATCAGTTCTAGATAACATGGCAAAATTTTCACAACAGACTTGCTTTTTTTCCATAAAATATGCCCAGGCAACCTCCACCAAACAGTGTTTACATAAGGAAAGTAAACTAATTTTACGATAATCCAATCTGATGCAAAGATATATACAATTAAACAAGTATTTACTCAGCTCTAACTCTACACATGATTTGCCTACATCAAAAATATAAATGACTGGAAGGTCATCTGCTATTCCAGATTATGTAGATCTCCCACCCTCCAAATTAACAAATAAGTTTGGACTCCACAATGAAAATAAGGAAGCTATTACACTATACAGATTTATAAGGGACTTGACATAATGGAGAATGACTGAACTATATTCTACTAACAGCATAAACTCAGTGGAATCCCCACAAAAATCACCGGACACAAATGATAATCACAGTACAGGTTCACCAGTCATTTATGCAAGAGATCTTCATCTTTGTTTCTAAATAAAAGGACTATGACTCAGTTTGAGAAGGCTCCCTTAATGACATCATGCTTTTAACATCTAAAAACCTGACACATAGAAATTAGGCAGATAGAGATCAAATATCACTTTGATTGCTGAAAAGCTAGGGAGAATTTAGATTAGATATGGGGGCCAAATGGTCTTGTTAGCAATTTTCACCCTTTCCTCTCCAGTCTAGACTTTGAGACGGCATCCTCAAGAGAAAGTCTACCCCGGATAACTGCCTAGCTGGTCTGGACAGAGAAGAGACTGATTCCTATGGCTTACAGCTTTTTAATTGATTAGCTCTCCCCATTCAAGCAAAACAGATAAAAGGCAATCACCCTCCAACAAGGTCACTCCTCCATGGAAAGACGTAGAGATGTGTCGAGAGATAGCAGTATTTCTTCAGGGAAGTGCCCATCCCAGATATAGGGTGAGTGGTCAGTGACTGTCTTTCCCCTACACAGGCTACTAGTCTGGAAATTTACACATTCTGTACATTTGAAAGAACTTCAAGGGTTTATTGATTTTGATTAAAAAATTAAAATTCAATATTTTGTAAGCACATAGCACTTAATAGCTTTTCTTTCAATAACCAAGTTGTAGCATTCATTTGAATGTAAGAAAACAGTTATAAAAAAAAATTATAGGAGAAAGAAGCACATTTTCTTGCTCTATTAATAGGACTCTGTAATGGCCGACTGGCACCAGGAAGACTGCTCTGAGTTCATTAGAAAGCACTGCAAAATTTAAACTGACTTAGCTTGTCACAATTTCAATTCATGGATTTTTAAAAATGAATATGAGTATTTATTATTGTCTTGAATACACTACAAGGTATAAGAAAGTCATAGCCCCAGTAGACAATAAAAAAAATACCGAATTACCACTGACTCCACAATACATGTGTCCAATGAGCACGAGCTTTTAGAACTTAGAATGTAAGCTACTAATGAACGACATTTCAGTAATATATCTTTTTTCTTACACTCTAATCTTCCACCTTATCTCCTCAAAAAGATGCCATATCTAAATTGGAATGTCCTGTGAACAATTAAAGACATTAAAAAGAGGCTGAACCTTCCATATGTCACCTCTATACAACCCTTCCTTAAAGACTTCTAGAATCCCTTCTAAAGCTTCTAGAACCGATTTGAAATCTAGGAACACATGGAAAGGGATTCCTTTGCTGTATGAGGGCTATAAAGGACCATATATAAACATAACCTATTGGGTAAAAACTCTTAGCAACTACTCCTTCGGAAAATAGAAACATTTTAGTTTTAGTTACCATGTTTATATTTTATCAGACAATAAAAATTTAAGTGTCTACTATGTTTCTAACTATGAAGTTAACAAATAAAGAAGATACTATTTGTTTTAAACATGAGGCAACTAAGTTGCCCAAAGGCCTGAGTCAGAAGTGGCCTCGTCCAAGTTCTTAAAGTCATCAATTATTCCAATTATAGAGTTTAGGGATGATTGAGCTAACTATCTTAGACCTGAGTGACAGGGGATAAAACAGATGCCACATTCAGTCACTATCATCTCTGGTTTCTAGTTTAGGGTATTAATATCTCAAAAGAACTTTGTATATTAATTGTGTCTGATTCTTCTCTTTCCTTCTCTCCTGAACCCAGTCTAATCAGATTAATCTCACTGCTCCACTGAAATAGCTCTTGATGAGGCAGCCAATGACCTCCATTGTTAGGTTCAACAGCCAGTGCTCAGAATTCATCTTATTTGAATTATCATCATTTAAACCAGCTGATCACTTTCTCCTCTTTCAAATACTTCTTCAGTGACTTAAGAGAGCCCATCTTAGTTTGCCTTTTTTTTCCACTGGCTGTTCCTTTTCCCTCCCTATTGTTGGTTCTTCCTCATCTGCCTGACTCTTAAAAGTTTGGAAACTCCAAGGTTTAGCTCCCAGAACTTTTCTCTTTACATTCACTCTCCTGATGAAATTACCCAGTTTTGTGGCTTCAAATTACAATCTTAAGTGCCAGGGAATGCCAAATTTTTTATCTACAGTCCAAATCTTTCTCCTTGTAACTCTAGAGTTATATAACCAACTGCTTACATGCCAGTTCCACCTGAATGTTAAACAAACACCACAAATTTGGCTCAAACCAAACTTGATTTTTCCCTGTCCAGGCTTCTCCATCTTAGTAAATGGCAACTGCAACTACACAAGTATTTATTCAAATACTGAGGCTAAAAGCATTAGAATTATCCTCAACCTTTTTTTCCCCTCATATCCTCCCAATGGTCAGTAAAATCCTGCCAGCTCTATGTTCCTATTAAATCCAGAATCTGACCACTTCGCATGACTCAGGTGCAGTCTACATTCTACAAAATTACCCCTCTAAGTAGCTAATAATGTACATACAATTAACAGAATAAAGTGATCATTTTGAAACTTAAGTAAAATCTTGTACCTTTTCTGTTCAACACTCCCTCCCCCCCGCAAGATCCCCAACTTACTTGTAAATATTAGCCAAAGTCCTTATGATATCTTGCAAAGCCCGACAAGACAAGATCGTCCCCTGCCCCCCACGACTCTGATCTCATCTCCCATCACTGTCCTCCCCGTTCACCCCGCTCTAGCCACACTGGCTGCCTTGCTATTCCTCAAACACGAAGCAAGCTCCTGCCACAACACCTGTGCACTCACAGTCTGCCTTGCTTGAATGTTCCTCCCCCACTTACCAGCCTGGCTCACCCCCTTCCCTCAGAGGTCTTCTCTGACCAACTGACATTTAGTTTCCGCCTACTAAAATGTGAGTTACATGAGACCAGAGGTTGTTTTATATACCGGCCAACTCCCAGTGCTTAAAATGTAGTATGTGCCAAATAAATCTGTTAAATGACAACAAAACTGATGAGTGCACAGAGCCAGGTCACCACTTTGAGTAACCTACCTACTTTGTCCTGGTTCCTCACGTCTGGCTAGTTACTAAAAGATTAGTTGGCTCTGGCCTGAAAATTACACATTAAGGACTTAGGAAGTATTTGTCTCTACCAAGTTGCTGGTCCCCTGACACTCTTCCAAGAAAGTTAAGATTGTGTAAAGAACTTATTCCAATCAATTTCTCTGCTTGGGTAGAATAAAATTTCTTCTGGCATTCATTTCAATTTCACAGATTAAAACAATTTTCTGGGTCCTTCTTTAAAATTTTACCTCTACATAGAATCTTCTCAATTATCTATTATTTTCCCATCTTTGCCCATATAGTTAATTGTTCTGGTAATTCACACTGTTTAATTTACTCTGCAGATTAGATTGCATGAAATTATAAATGAAAATTGTATGACAGTTCACATGCAAGCTAGACTACATAATCTAAAATTTAAACTAGTGCTACTAAGTTTCTGTATTCTCTTAAAGGAGCTTAATTTTCCATGAGTAACTAGAAAGCATCTTCAAGATCTTTATATATAAGACACTCTCTAGCTGCAGAATTTAGCCAATCATGATAAGTTCTAACAAATATTATTAATATTAAAGGCATTCTTAAACCCTTTGGAGTTACTTTGACTCATGATTTTCACACATGTTGCATCATTTACCTGGTAATGAGATATATTTGTTTCAATAAGCAAGGAGTGCCACCAGGTGAAGATAATGAATACGGACTGTTAGTACATAATTGTTTGCACCTAAGAAATTCATTTGTGAATGCTTATACTTAAATAACTTCCAAAACTGAAATTCGTTAAAATCATGACGCCACAGCAACAGCAATTTTACATTTAATTATATTTAGCTGAAAAGTAAATTCCCTTTCAATGTTATGCTCAACAATTTACAGCCATAGTGGGGAAACGTACATTTCATATCCAATCATGTGAGGTGTGCCTTGAATGACAATTGTTGGTAAATCTTAATTTTACCCCATAACTATTCAAAGCGTTTTATGAAAGGCTCAATCTGATCGTGAGAAATTCCAAGTCTTTCACCCCATAATCCTTAAGTCGGTGAAATGGCATCTTCTGCCTGGCAGAAGGATACAGAGACTGGATATCTTCCCTCACTCACCACTCCCAAGGTAGAAATACAGAGCAACCAACGGACTTTACAGGTTAGAGTTTCAAGCTAAAAAAGGAAATGAAACGAAAGGAAAATTAAAAAAGAGGACGATCCTGCGCTACTGGTTAGGCTTCTTTTCCTGTAGCACCAAGTGCCTCTACTGCCCAGAAAACTTAATGGTTCCTTGTATGAGTTCCAGGACCAACACGGCAGAAGCTTCAAGTTCCTCCAGATTTCCAAACGGCGATACGAACCCCTATCCGATAGGCTAAATAGATTTCAAAGTACAGCGCGAGAAAAACTTCTGCAACACAGACGCCGACCCAAGTGCATTCCTATCTTCCCGGAAAGGCAGAGGAAAGAGGCAGCTAAAATAACCATAAGGTTTAGGAATAACTGGGAAGGTGAAAATTTAGAGACAGGACTTCTGTTTCCCTCACACCGCTCCTCCTCCTTCCTCCAGTACGGCTGGGTGGAAGGCGCTTCCCCCAGAACGGCGGAGGAAAGAGAGGGCATCACCGCCCCAGGCTGGTGGCACGGTCCAGCCTGGCACCGAGCCCGCCCCTTGAGAAGCGGAGCCGGGCGGAGAGGACGCGGGCAAGGCGGACAAGTCCTTCCGAGGCTGAGGGGACGAGCAGACCACGGCGAGGACCGGGCTGGCGAGCGCGGCCGGGGCCCAGGGTGGCCGCGTCTGGCCCGCAGTGCCCGCTGCCCCGTAGGAAACCCGGGCCGAGCGCGCCCCGCCCCCTCCTCTCTGTCGCGAGCCGCACGTTTCTGCCCCGAGGCGCCGCCCTCCGGCGCGCCGGCGGCCAGGCTTACCTGCTGCACCCCGAGGAACTGGTAGAAGTTGAGCTGCACCTCCTCCACCAAGTCGAACAACTCCAGGTCGCCGCTCTCCCAGCCGCGCGCCGGCCCCACGGCCGCCAGCAGCAGCAGTAACAGCAGCGGCGGCGGGAACTGCACGCGCCGGAGCCCGCGGCGCGGGGGAAGCCGGGCCCGCCCGGCGCGGGGAGCCGTCATCGCGCCGGGCTCCGAAAGGTCACCCGCCGCGCTGTGCCGTCGGCCGACTCCGGGGACGTGGCGGGCAGCGCGGGCTGCGGGCACGGTGCCCGGCAGTCAGGAGCACGGGCCGCTGCGGCGGAGTCGCCGCCCTCCCGGCCGCCCTCCCCGGAGGCGGAGCAGCGGCGGCGGGAGCCGGAGGACGCGGCCGGCTCTCCCTCGCTCGCGCGGACCCTCACCCCCGGGCCTACAAACAGCTGGAGAGCCAGCGCCGGGCGCTGAGGGTGCGGAGGGGGGAGGCTTCCCCTCGCTTTAGCCTATCCCAGGCCCCGCTTCCGGTGACATCACAGGTCTCCTAGCAACCGCGGGGCAGGGGGCGGGGCCGGAAGTAGGGAAGCCGGGCGCCCCAGATCTGGGCCTCGGAGAAAAGCCTCTCCGTGGCTGGCGAGCGCCAAGAAGCTGTACATGTGTTTCCACAGATTAAGAGATATGGACATCACGCGTTTACCTGGAACATCATGCCAAGTATAAACATCCCCTGAAACAGTACCTTCTTACCCTTCCCCAGATACTGAAAACCAAAAGCATATCCGAAAACGATTTTAATGATTATGGACTCTGCCACCCATTTCATTATTCCACCAGCAAAGATAGAGGAGGAATTGAACCCACGGCCCAAAAGGGGCAAATCTAGGGAGTGGTTTGGAGTGTCCTTTGAGAGGTGAAGCAGAAATGCAATTTGGACCAAAACAAAAAATGTATACTTCTGATTATGAATTAAGATTTATAGATATTATGCCATAAAATAGGCAGCCTGGTAGAATTAATAATGGTGACTCAATCATAGTCTGGGGGAAGTGTGGTTTATCCACCTTAACCAACTTCCTTTCTCAACTGATGTGTTTTTAAAGACATACAGACTAAAACCTCTTTCCCTCCAATGTCTTACCGCCTAGTCCTACACAGCTTCTGCTTAGTCTCTTTTTAATTTTTTTCTTCTACCACTATTGCTTCTCTTGAGTGAACCTTATTTTCTCCTTAGCCTGCTCACATTTCTCCTCCTTGACTCTGTATTCTTGTTGAGGATGTAAAAAGGAACAACAACAACAATGCTTGTATAACTCGTGGTGCTTGACCAGTTTTGAAAACTTGACTTTATGTTTTTCCCATTTTGGATCTGACCAGTTAAATTAAGCTCAATAGCGGAATGATAAAACCACTTTCACTCTCATAATAAGAATATATTACGTTTGATAAAGGTTAGAAAAACTAAGAAAGAAATCTTACTGAAGAAATTCTACATTGCAGTTTTTAAAATATTTTAAATAGTCATAAATGAATGCAAGTATATCTTGCTTAAAATACATATGCTTGAATTAATTATGCTTTAAATTCACCACGAGGCTTATCTTTCAAAGATACAACAGCTGGGGCGTCTTAGTCTGTGAGGGCTGCTAAAACAAAATAACACAGACTTGGAGGCTTAAACTACAGACATTTATTTATCACAGTTCTTGAGGCAGGAAATCCAGGATCAGGGCATCAGCACAGTCCGGTTCTGGTGAGAGCCTTCCTCCTGGTTGCAGATGGCCTTGCTGTACCCTCACATGGTGGGAATGGGGGTGTGTGGGAAGGAGAGAGCTTGTGTTTTCTCTTATAATAGTACTAATTATCTCCCAAATGTCCCACTTCCAAACACTGTCACATTGGGGATCAGAGTTTCAACATATAAATCTGGTTGTGGGGTTTCAACATATATTCAGCCCAAAGCAAGGATTTATCATTTTTTTCTGTGTATCTCCAGTGGCAAGAACAATGTGTAACACATCTAGCTTTCAATTAATTGAACTGAAACCAATCAATATCTCTCACCACTATTTCCCCTACTCCAGTTTTTTTGCTTATTTTTTAATATATCAGTTTTCTTAAAGTGAAAGGTATCTCTACCAAGTCTCTAAAGTAGCTTACTACTTATTCAATGAGTAAAACATCAAAACAAGATGAAAGTAATAATCTTAAGGATTAGTTTTACATAATAGCCCAACAGTCATCTTTTCTCCTAATTCGATCATTGGTTTAGGTGAAATATAACATTCGAAACTGGTGCCATGTTGCCACAAATCTGGAATTTTAGTCTAATCTTTTAGCAGATGGTCTAGTATTTCCATCTTGAGCTCTGCTCTTATGTTGTCCAAGAACTCAGGGACTTCATCTAAAACCAAGCTGAAAAAGAACTGGAGTCTGATCAAGACAGAATTGCTATTGCTTCTCACTGCGATAAGGTATTGATCTTAAAGCTTCATCCTGCTCCAATTCAATGATGCTTATCTACTCTGAAATGATGTTCTTGCTTCTTCTGGCCCAGGGCTCTGCAAAGACCACAGTGTCATACGCATTTAGACTTCTAGTTTGGCATCTTCACATTTTCAGTCATTGTCCTACAAAGGACAATGCGACTGGAAATCTTTTGCTGTGCCTGGTCTAAGTGAGCTGACAATTGCTAGTTGTTTTCTTTGCTGGTGATATTTATTGATTCTGGGCCTGGGCTGATCAACATTGGCCTCGGTAGAGGGACTTTACACAGGAAAAGAGAAACCAGTGAAACGTTTAATAGTCATGTGAGTTGTGTAATGGATTGGAAATATACAGGAACCCCAAACATATACCCAGCTTTCCCACAAGGACATTTACTGAATTCTGGAATGGTACAGGACATTGCAAGACTGAGTCTGATAGGCAGAGTAAAATCTCCCCACATTTTACCAGCGCATACAAAACAAACACTACCTAGAAAAAGGAGCCTGCCTCAACTATACAGGCAGTCATCTCCCTGAAACCATTTACCATATTTCTGAAGTTGTGTGAGTAGGAGGCTAAAGAACTGAGTATGAAATTTTTCAAAGGCAGAACTGAAACTCCAGGGCTGAGGAGATAGACATCTTCTAGGCTCTCTACCAAAAGCCCAGAGGACTCACAACCAAGGAACAGAGTGAAACCATAAGTGGAACGAATCTTACTAAAACAGCAACCTAATTCCAAAACAGCTCAGTCTCTGACTCTCACTACTTGTGTATTTTCATCTCTAGGGGAAAATAACTTCAGCTGTATTCTCTATAAGCCTTTAACATGAAAGTCTGGCATATGATAAAAAATTATGAGAAGAGTAGGAAAATTTGACAAATAATCAAGAAAAAATAAATAATAGAAGAATCGTAGATAAGCCAGATACTGGAATCCAGATAAGAACTTTGAAATAACTATTATAAAATAGAGTCATAGATGATAAAATAGAAGAAAAAGTAGACCAAGTGACTTTAAAGATGCAGAAGTTTAACAGAGAATTGAATCCATAAAAAAGAATCGATGGAAAACCTCAAACTGAAAAAATATAATATCTGAAACCAAGAACTTAATGGATAGTTTAATAGACTCGATACAGCAGAACAGAGCATTAATAGATTTAAGGACAGGTCAAGAAAAATACACAACTGAAGCACGGAGGGAAAAAAAATGGAGAGATAGAACAGAACTTAAAAGGTACATGGGACACAGTGAATGAATGTAGCATATGTGTAACTGGAGTCCTAGAAAAAGAGATAGAGAATGAGGCAGAAACAGTATTTGTCAACATAATGGCAAAGAATTTTACAATACCGACGAAAGACATAAACCCACAAGTGAGAAAAAAACTCAAAATAGATCACAGATCTAAATGTAAGTGCTAAAACTACAAAACTCTTAAAAGAAAAAAATACAAATAAATCTTAGGGTTAGCCAAAGGTTCCTTAGATATGACACCGTAAGCATGTGAGAAAGGAAAAAATAGATAAATTGAAATTGGAAACTTTTGTGTCACAAACAATACCATTGAGAAAGGAAAAAAGATGACCAAGAGAATGGGAGAGAGATTTGTGACTCATGTAATTAATAAGAAACTCATACAGAATATATAAAAAACATTCTTACAACTCAACATTTTTTAAAATGGGAAAAGTATGAGAGTAGACATTTCTTCAAAAAATATATACAAATGACCAATAAGTACATGAAAAGATGTTCAAATCATTAGCCATCAGGAAAATGCAAATCGAAACTACAAAAAGACGTCACTTTATACCCATTAGATGGTTGTAATCAAAACGACAGAAAATGAAGTAGTGTAGTAAAGATGTGGAGAAACTGGAACCCTCATATACTGCTGGTGGGAATAGAAAATGACGCAGCCCTTGGGGAAAACAGTGTGGCAATTTCTCCGTACACTAAATATAGTTACTATATGACCCAACAATTCCACTCCTGGGTGGAACATGAAACCAGAAAAATGAAAACAATGGCCACACACAAACTTGTTTATAGCAGCATGATTTGTAATAACCAAGGAGTGGAAAACAGCTCACATGCCCATCAAATGATGAATTAATAAACAAAAAGTGGTACATCCATACAATGAGATATTATTCAGTGATAAAATGAAGGACCGATACGTACTATAACATGAGTGAACCTTGAAGACGATATGCCAAATGAAAGATGTTAGTCATAAAAGACCACATATTGTATGATTTCATTAATCTGACATGTTCAGAATAGGCAAATTTATAAAGACAGAAAATAGGTTAGTGGTTACTTAGGACTGGAGTTCGGAGAGGTTGGGGATTGACTACTAATAGGTATGGGATTATGAAAATGTTCTAAAATTAGATCGTAGTGATGGCTGCATAACTGCAAATATACTAACAAACATTGACTTGTCTACTTTAAATGGGTGAACTATGTAGTTTGTCAGTTATATCTCAATAAGGCTGTTTAAAAATGGAAAAGAAGAAAACAACCCCACAGACATAATAAGCTCTGAAAAAAAACAAAAACGAAAAAACCATAATAGTCGAACTGTAGAAAAACGTGCAGGGTGTTGTGAAGGTGGTAACGTCAAAGACCATTTGGAGCCCTCAATGTCTTAGGAAGACAGAAAATTAGTGAGCAAAATATTCAACATAAGGGGGTACATAAATAACCACAGAATAAACCCAGAGTGAAGGTCTCAAGGACACCTAATTGTTTTCAACACGGCACTTATGCAAGTGAGCTGGGAGCATATCGCCACATACATAAAGACTTAAAATTTTTTTTTCATTAGTTTGTAGGTTCTGGTGTTAATGAGGTTTAAGGTATTACCAAAGCAGTGTGTGACCAAGATGTTTTGGAAGAATATGCCACTGGCAATGAGGAGAGCAAGGAGAATCTAGGGTGTTGGATGGGTCATCCACACCACTCACAAATTTATATTGAGTTGACAATGGTTAGAGAGATGTTATTTTGGGGAATTCTGCACTGTGGAAAATAATCCCTTTTTTATTGCAGTGTTGAATTTTAATCCTTTCGAAGTTCCTCATAAATACAGATGTTATTCATGTTGTAAATAATGAATATATTTCTAGCACGTTGACACTATGGTTGTCACTCCTATAATGTACTATTTACTCAAACAATCTCATAGTGTGTAAGAGCATAGATTCTAGTGCCAGGCTGACTAAATGTGAATCCTGCTCTACCACTTACTAGCTGGGCGATTGCCCTGTGTTTCAGTTTCCTTGTACGTAAAATTAGGATACTACTACTACCAAAATGATAAGGTTGTTGTGTATTCAATAATTAGTGCCTGGTATATCATAATTGTTATTTGTTATTGTTACTTTATGGGAAGCCTCCATCTATATTGTTTTAAGGGTTCTATAAATAAATCTCATCTATTCTTACATGTTTAGATGTGTCTTTAAGCCATGTATTATAAAATTCAGGTTGCGATTGCCCACTTCACCAGAAATTTATCCGATCCGTGGTTTGCCCAAGATGGTGGGAGATAAGATTGTCTTTATAAAATAATGACCAGTTCTAAAAACCAGTTTAATTTTTTTGTTTCAACTCCATAAACATTTTATTCATGATTTTCCTATTAAACTTGTCATAAAGTTACACAATACATACCTAATTAAAAGCATATGACCCAACTGAAAAAAAGGAAGAGAAAATATTCACATTCAGTGATTTAGTCATTAAAGACTCAATGGTCATTGTCTTAGAATGAAGTAGCTCTGTATTTTCAGACAATGACTTTTTCTGCTTTACGTAGTATTTCATGTGTCAAAACAGAATCCATGTTAAAATTACTTTCTTCTAATAGCTTTCACAGTTCCAAGATGACCATTAATTTTTCAACAGTTTCTAGTAACTCGCTTGAATCACTCTTTAAAATCTGAAAATAAGTTTTCCTCCTTTTTGCTTTAACCAACCTAGGACATTCTCTCCTACTGATGCCTCAATTCAGCTCGAGCGCAGTGATCGTTGTATTTTCCCCATATACAAAGGCTCCAATTAGTCTGCAAAAGAAAATTTTAACAGACCTCTTCATCATCTATTCTTTCAGTCTGAACAGGCTGGTTTTGGCATCCTGCCTTTGTGCCCTAATATTGTTTGCGATGCCAAATTGGAACACACACATACAAAAACAGCACAAAGTTGCCATTCACCTCAGTCAACAGGCCATAGCTAAGGCATTAGTTTATGCAAAGAAATTCCATGCCTCATAAATGCCTGCTATTAAATATATGAAAAGGAGGCAGCATTTTAAAATAATACTAAATTAGCAGTATGATCCACATGGAAACAAATAGAGATAGATTAAGGAAAATTTAGTTCCAAATGATTAGATATGAGAAATTTAAATTCTTTTACCACACCTGTGGCTTAGTGTCATCTCTCTCCACTTCCAATACATAATTCTCTATTATTTTTGCTCAACACGGAGGGATTTTTATTTTTATGTTTTAATTATTTTTAAAAATTTTTTTTAAATTTTCTGTTTAACATTTTATTTTAACATTTTATTTTTTAATTTTTTCCCCCTCCTCCCTCCCCTCTGGTAACTACTAGTCCATTGTCCATGTCCATGAGTCTCTGTTTGTTTGTCCTGTCCATTTGTTGCTTTTAGGTTTATATCCCACATATAAGTGATATCATGTGCTTTTTCAACCTTTTCTGTCTGGCTTATTTCGCTTAGCATGATTATCTGGAGGTCCATCCATGTTGTTGCAAATGGCAGTATTTCATATCTTCTTATGGCTGAGTAATATTCCATTGTATATATGTACCACAGCTTCTTTAGCTAGTCATCTATCATAGGACATTTGGGTTGCTTCCATGTCCTGGCCACTGTGAATAATGCTGCTATGAACATCAATGTACAAATACCTTTATGGATATGAGTTTTCAAGTCTTTGGGGTAAATACCAGTAGAGGGATTGCTGGATCATATGGTAGATCAATTGTTAGTTTTTTGAGGAACCTCCATACTGTTTCCCATAGTGGCTGTACCAATTCGCAGTCCCACCAGCAGTGTATGAGGGTTCCTTTTTCTCCACATCCTTTCCAACATTTATTATTACTTGTCCTGTTGATTATAGCCATTCTAACAGGTGTGAGATGGTATCTCATTGTGGTTTTGATTTGCATTTCCCTAACAGCAAGTGATGTTAAACATCTTTTCATATATTTGTTGGCCATTTGTATGTCCTCTAGGGAAAAGTGTCTGTTCGAGACCTCTGCCCATTTTTTTGATTGGATCGTTATTTTGTTGTTATTGAGTTGTATGAGTTCTTTGTATATTTTGGATATTAGGCCCTTATCGGAGGCATTGCTTGCAAATATATTTTCTCATTTGGATGGTTGTCTCTTTACCTAGTTGACGGTTTCTTTTGCTGAGCAGAAGCTTTTTAGTTTGGTGTAGTCCCATTCATTTATTTTAGCTTTTACTTCCCTTGCCTTTGAGGTCAAATTCATAAAATCCCATAGAATGATTTTTAATGCTAAGACTTCATAATTAAAGTCTTTTAACCTTTAAAAAATTAAATAATAATAATTTCACCACCAGGGGGCAAAGAACATTTTTACAAGCAAAGGTTATTTTTAGCATTCTAAAGAAATTACCTGGTGTGAACAGTTTTTGTTGTTGTTAGAATTTCAATAGCTTCAAATTAAGGGATGAAGACTCTAACCTAAACCTTTAAATTTAAGGAAGAATCTTGTTTATAAAAGAGAAAATTGTATGTTACCGTTAACCAGGTGCCCTTTCATTTTACTGCCATTTTTAGATGCTCAAAAAGATGTTTTTCTGCTTCTCTTTTCCTTTCTTATGTTTGAATATGAGGGGAAAAAAATAGAAGTTAAACTTTTGAAGCACTAAGCTGGTCTCTGTCTATGCTGGCTTTTAAGTGGCTTTTAGCAAATGCTATCTTTTGACTACCAGTTTCTTACCCCGTATTTCAGCTCTGTTTTTTTGTTAACTAATGTGATTAACTCATACGCTCGGGTCTTTTCCTCTTTCTAAAATCATTGACTCTTGTTCTGATTAATGTTTTGCCATTTGTTGATTTTATAACTGTCACATGATATAACAGCTGATAAGCACACTAATTCACAAATTATTTCTTTGAGATCTTGATATCAATGAACTTATTAGTGAAGTACCAGATGATAAATAAAATTATTGGTATAGTAAATTTTTGGAAAGAGGTGAAAAATTTGGTCTAACATGGTAGCCCTGTATTCTGAAATTTCATGGTATTTGATTGTTTCTGACTTGTAACTTGATAAAAATTCCGGTAGCAGAAGCAAAACCGAAAGTTTTTAAATCAAGGTATCTGTGGTATAGAGAAACAACCACACTTTATTCCTCTTGGCTTGTTTTCTTTACCTCTTCCTGCTCCTAAGTACCTGCTGAGACCACATTTCCCTACATCAATTATAATGATG
This sequence comes from Rousettus aegyptiacus, assembly GCF_014176215.1. NCBI lineage: Eukaryota > Metazoa > Chordata > Mammalia > Chiroptera > Pteropodidae > Rousettus > Rousettus aegyptiacus. The sequence continues at coordinate 86,079,701 of NW_023416285.1, read as the reverse complement.
CCACTATTTCAAATCAGGCCTGGAGCAGAATGAAGCAGCTGCTCTGGCCCCACTGCTCATCCCAAGCTTGGTCACCTGTGGGTGCTGAACTGGGTCAGATACCACCATGTGTTCACATAAAGAACACTTTTGTCCAGATAAAGTTATACAGAAATTAATACTGAAAACAAACTTAAGGAGAAAAAAGAAGTTGCAAAAGGTCAGCGTTAAAGGTTTATTTAAGAGGCACACTAAAAGAATATTCTATGACCCACCACCTCCGTTTAAATTAGTGATAAAGGGAAATTTAGAAATAAAGTGTTTTTTTCGTCTGTTGTCGATCTGCTTTTTTAAAAATAATTTGTCTCAGTGTCAGTTGACAGAATCAGCTTCTTCTTTCTCTCTGAGTGTGCCCTCCAGCTGTTGCCCTGCCGCTAACTGCTCAAAGGCTGAGCTTCTCACTCTGATATTATATCCTGTTTCAAACACATGGGTGCATTTCTTTAAATCTTCTCCACCTTGCCTGCAAACTAACCTCAGTCAAGTGGCCGGCCCACACTGGCTCCAGCCAGCCCCCCACAGGTGTGCGCTGACAACATTTTGCCTTGGGCTAAATTTTCTGATCTCCTTTTGTATTGGCAAGTGGTTGCTACTACAATGCTATCTAGAAATTTCTAAAGCATTTAAAAACACATAGAATCTCCTAAAGGTAAAGACAACTTTTTAACAATGACTGAGAAAGAAGTTTATACTATAGAGAAAGCATAGCAATGGCATTTAAAAATATTTCCATTATGATATAAATATGATTATATTTTCTTTTGCAGAAAACGATGTGTGCCACTGATAAAAACTCTTCTATCTGGACTCTCAAAAACTTGTTTTATATCTTCCAAATGAAGATTCTCAGTGGACTTAAAATCCATTTGTTAAAAATATAACATCCCTTCACTTTTTAGTTAATTTGCAGAACAATTATCTGACATCAGGGAGGATGGCAAATTACCAAGTTAGACTTTAGCAAAAACCTTTGGGCAATTGCTGAATGGAACTGAAAAGATTAGTCTATGACTGAGTGGTAGAGCCAACCACACACTTCTTCCTTTGGGGCCTGTCTCTTTCTAAGGAAACTTTATCACCTGTGAAACCATTAAAATTAAACATCTACGTAAATTAAAATTAGAATTAGCCCTTCACTTTACCACAAAACGTTTAACCAGATTTCTAAATTAACACATCACTTTCAACCATATTTCTCTCAATAAAAATAGTAATAATATTCTTTATTTTGGGAGAAAATCATGGTTTAGGAAATAACTTCATGATACAATAATTAGGTCAGTTTTAAGATTAACTTAGCAAAATATTTTTATCTGTTCCTTGATTTTCTTTCAAAATAGTTACTTTTTTGCTCATTGTTAAAATGCTTTTCTTTTTACTGCAAAAAACCACACAGTTTATTTAATTTTTAATTGAAAAGTTTCACAGCTTCCCATCACAATTAGAATAAATTCGTGTTCTTCGAAGTCCTCCACAATCTAGCCTCTGCCTGACTGCCGCCTCACCTTACCCATCCTTCCTCTCATCACACTGGTTTTCCTTCAGGGCAACCAGGCTCACCCCAGTCACAGGGCCTCTGCACGTCCTTCACATGGCTGCTTCTTCCCTCCACTGGGCCTGCACTGGAATTCTGACATCTTTGATAGGCTTATCTTAATCCCCTAACCTAAAAGGACACTCGATTGCTCTCTTTCCCGTCACCACCCCACTGAATTCTCTGCCTGGAACTTACCAGTCTCAGTTATCTTCCTTGTTTATTTATTACTTGTTTGCTATGTTGACGCCACTCACTAGAACCCAAGGCAAGCTCCACGAGAGCAGAACTTTGTCTCGTCCAGTTCTCCAAATAGTGCCTCGCCCATATTAGGCTTTTCAGTAAATACTGTTGAATTTAAAAAGAAAAACTCCTTTCTCTGAGGATGACAACCTACTATGTCCTGGATCAGATTCTTAAGACAAAACAATCAAGTAAACTGGAGAATCACTGTTGTTCAAGCCACATGAGAGTATCCGGCTCTTAGCCTCAGCTGTTACTTGCATGACAAACTCCATGTTTTGCCTCATTGAAACAGTGGTTCATGGTGGAGGGTGTGATGAATTGACCCATATGCTAGATTAATACAAATCACCGAATCGCACTATTCGGTTGTGTAACAAGTCTGAGGTGACTCCCAAGGGACACTGTTGTTACTCTCACTCATTTTGATCAGTATATATTAAACTATTCATGACGTTTAAAAACAAGTCAGATTGTAATGTGGTGCCAAAACAAAGTCTTAAAAGTTCTTTGGTCACATAAAAATTCTCGTTGACATCTTGAATAAATATAGCTGAGAAGTACAATTTACATTTATGTTCTTAGTTGCAACGGGACACACCACGGCTAATTCTAATTTTTATTGAGCTTTGTCCTGTGAGTGCTAAGCCATGTCTTCAACATGCAGAGCAAATGTATTTTGCAGGAAGACTAATAAGACATTTTTATATACTCACTATAAAAAATTCTTTCATTTACTACAGGACTGCATATCACAGAAGCATCACTGTTTTCGTTTATATTCAAAAGCAAAATGTGTTGATATTTTGCTACCTTTCATTAGCTTTTCATCACACATCTTTTCCATGTAAGGTCGCAGTTGTGAGGGCTTATTTCAGAATGATCTCTCAAACTGTATTCTTTTGACATAGAAACACCTCCTTTTATGCACATGAGAATATTCTTATATTCTTATTTCCACAGACAATAATGCTTGTTCGCAATTTCTTTTTCTTTTTTTTTTTTTTAAATTTAAAGCTTTCATGGTAGAGTTGTCAGATTTAAAAAAATAAAAATACAGGACATCTAATTAAGTCTGAATGTCATATAAACAAAGACTATTGCACAGGCATAGTCATACTCAAAAAGTATTAGTTGTTTAGCTGACATCCGAATTTAACTGGGCGTGTTGTCTGACAACCCGGGCCTATTTTTATTTTCTCCACTTTCGACAGAGACATAGGTGGAAATAACACTCAGCTGGTTTCCTTGGAAGTAGTGATGTCTTCATTACTTTCTTGTTAGCAATTTTAAAATGTCAGCTGTTTAAAAATCAAAGTGGGAGAAACAACTGAAAAAAACCACATAAAATAAATGAAACATCAGTTCTCAAGACATTGGAGATCAAGCAGTGGAAGAATTCATTATGTCGAACAATTAAAAAGCAAATATTGACTAAGCATTTAACATGTATGAGGCATTGTATTACACTGTGCCACAAGCACAAGAGAAAGAAAAAAGACGAGATCGCGGTCCTTGGAGAATTTATAATTTGGTAGGGACGACACCATGAATACACATAAAGAAAAAACAAACGGTACAAGGCAGTAGATAGTAAGTGCCCAAAGAATAATACAGATGAAAGGAGTCAGGAGATCAGCTCCGTCTCTTTGCAGAAAGACAGAAAGAGAAAGGGGGTGTTTCACTAAATGCTTTATATTCATCGTCCTGTTTAAGTCTCCTGCTATGGTCTGAATGTTTGTGCACAACCCTTCCCCCCGCCCCACCCCCTCAATTCACATGTAGGAATAATAATGCCCAATATGATAGTGTTAGAGAACGGGGCCTTTGGGAGGTGATTAGGTCATAAGAGTGGATTCCGCATGAATGGGTTAGCACTCTTATAAAAGAGATCCCTAGCCCCTTCCACCACGTGAAGACACGGGGAGAAGGCACCAGCTATGAAACAGAAAGAGGGTAGAAACGGGAACATGGTCATGCTGGTGCCTTGATCTTGGGCTTCCAGAACTCCAGAACTGTGAGCAATAAATTTAGGTTGTTTATAAGCCACCCAGTCTGCAGTATTTTGTTACAGCAGCCCAAATGGGTTAAGATGCCTCCTGATTACCCTGTGAGGTAGATACTATTATCATCACCAGTAACCAGATGAAAAAAATGAGACCGAGACGGTCTACATTACATGTCTACTGTCACATAGCTAGTCAATAGTCTCTCTGCTTCCATCTCAGATCCTCCTGATCCAAGAGCCTAAGCTTCTAACTACTGGTGCTGCCTGTGAGGTGATGGTGGGGAAGACGAGGCCTCTGCTGTTATTTGGAGCTCCCAGAGGTTTGAGTGGAAGAGCAAGATCAAAGAACTATTTTAGAAAACAAATTCTTCATTCATTGTCCTAGACATTGTGGATACAAATTTCCATTCGATCACATTGGAAGTGTCAAAGGTCGGAAAACATTGTGAAATCAAAACAAACTGAAATGAGTTGGTGGTTACTTGCATGGAGAGGAATGAGAGAACAAGGAGAAAAAGAAGAACCAAAGATAAGTGCAAACCCAAGATTTTATACACACACACAACAACAACAACCACAACAAATTAAAACCATGAGAACTAATAAATGAATTCAGCAAAGTTGCAGGATATAAAATCATCACACAAAAGTCAGCTGTGTTTACAATGCAATGTACAGATGATGTATTATAGAATTGTACATCTGAAACTTATATGTTATTACCTAATATTACCCCAATAAACTTATCTAAATAAAAAAAATTTTAATCAATTGTTTCTATATACTAACAATGAGCAATCTGAAAAAGAAATTTAGAAAACAGTTTCATTCCCAATAGCATAGGAAAGAACAAAATATTTAGGAACAAACTTAACCAGGTAGGTGAAATATTTGTACACTGAAAACTATAAAACATTGCTGAAAGAAATTAAAGGAGACACCAATAAATGGTAAGACATCCTGTTTTCATGGATTGCTAGAGTTAATATTGTGAAGATGTCGATGTGACCAAAGTGATTTACATATTCAATGCCATCCCTGTCAAAAACCCAGTGTTTCTTGCGGAATTAGAAAATTTAATTCTAAAATTAATATGGACTCTCAAGGGACTCCAAATAGCCAGGACAATCTTGAAAAAGAAGAACAAAGTTGGAGGTCACATACTTCCTGATTTCAAAACTTACTAGAAAGTTACAGTAATTAAGACAATATGGTACTAGCATAAAGACAGTTATATAGCTAGACCAACGGAATAAAATAGAAACCAGAGATACATCTTCATATGATCCAAGAGTGCCAAAACCATTCAATGGGGAAAGGCCAGTCCTTTCAACAAATAGTGCTATGAAAACTGAATGTCCACACGCAAAAGAATAAAGTTGGACCTTACCTTACATCATATAAAACATTAATTCAAAACGAATTAAGTCCCAACATAACACCTGAAACCATGAAACTTTGGGAAGAAAACATAGGGGAAAAGTGTCATGACATTAGATTTGGCAATGATTTCTTGGCTATGTTACCAAAGGTTTAAAAACTTTTGTCGATCAAAGGATAGATAATACTGCCAGAGTGAAAAGGCAATCTACACATTGAGAGCAAGTATTTACAAATCACATAACTAATAAGGGATTACTACCCAGAAAATTCAAGCACTTCTACAGCTCAACAATGACAAAAACAGATTTAAAAAAAAAAACAAACAAAAATGAACCAAAGATTTGAATAGACATTTCTCTAAAAAAGGAATACAGATGGCCAACAAGCTCATGAAAAGACACTCAACGTCACTAATAATTGGTGAAATGGAAATCAAAACCATACTAGACACCCCTTTACACTAGCTGGGATGCTATTAGCAAACAAAACACAAAACATAACAACAACAACAACAACAACAAAAAACAGAAAATAACAAGTGTTTGTGAGGATGAGAAAACATTGGAACTCTCGTGCACTGCCAGTGGCACGGTAGAAACCAATACGGTACGTCTTCAAAAAATTAAAGATAGGATTACCACGTGATCTAGCAAGTCTACTTCCGGGTGTGTACCCAAAATAACTGAAAGCAGGGACTCGAACAGATATTTGTGCACCACTCTTCATCGAAACATTATTACAATAGCCAAAAGGTGGAAAAAATGCAAATGTTTATCAACAAATGAATATAAGACAAATGTGCTATATATATACATATATATACACATATACACACACACATATACACACACAACGGAATATTATTAAGCCCTAAAAAGGAATGAAATTCCGATACATGCTACAACATGGGTAAATCTTATCCATCGTGCTTATCCTCTGGAATATGGGCGATGCTTACACATTATGAAGACATTGTGCTAAGAAAGCACGACTCATGTAAGATTCTGCTTATATGATGTCCTTGGAGTAGCCACATTCAAGAGACAGAAGGTAGAGTGGTGGCGGCCCGGGGATGGGGGAGCGGGCATGAAGAGTTACCGTTTAACATATACAGCTGAGGAAGATGAAACAGTTCTGAAGATGGATGGTAGCACAGCAATGCGCATGTACTTCTGCCACTGAATGCGCATTCAGAAATGGCTGAAATGGTCGATTTCACGTTATGTATTTTTACCACAATAAAAATATTTTTAAAAGAATGTGTAATCTAAAACCACACGACTGTGCACAAATGACCGCCTACAGTGACCTCTCTGACTGTGGAATGTCTTCTTTTCCCTCAGCATGCCGTGGGTACCACATGTGACATTTAATTCTCTGATGTACCAACTAAGTGAGGGCGTCAGGACATAAATGTGTATTACATATTAATAAAGCTTAATTTCTTCCTTATTTTTTTAGATAAAAAAATAAGTAAAAATAGAAGCTCTAATATTGTCTTCTCAGGCTGTACCTTTTTAAAGGAACCACTTGTTTTAAAGAAGGGGTGATGGATGTATTTCCACAGTGTAGTGGTTAGCCAGTGTAGTAGTTAGCACATCTGCTTTACATGCAGAAGGTCCTAGGTTCATGCCCCAGTGGAGCCACAGTCCATGGTCTATGGTCATGTCACTCTGAACAAGCCTGATCCCGTCTGATCTCAGAAGGTAAGCAGGGTCGGGCCTGGTTAGTACTTGGATGGGAGACCACCTAGGAAGACCGGGTGCTGTGGGCATAAATAATACAAAATAAATAAATCAAGGAAGGGGAGGAAAGAGAAACCAACAAAGACTGCGAAGGGACAGATGCTCCTTGACTTCTGATGGGGTTACATCCAGATAAACCCGCTGTCATTTGAAAATATAAATTGAAAATGCGTTTAATACACCTAACCTACCAAACATCATAGCTCAGCCCAGCCTACCTTAAACACCTCAAAACACTTCTATTAACCTACAGTTGGGCAAAATTACCCCCTGCCGCTGCCCAGCATCACGAGAGAGTTTTCGTACTGCACGTCGCTGGCCTGGGGAACGATCGAAATTCAAAATCCGAAGTATGGTTTCTATCGAACGTGTATCACTTTGCACCACTGAAAGGCTGACAAATCGTAAGTCGAACCATCGTACGTGGAGGGCCATCTGTGCCGTGAGAGGGGCGTGAGGAAACCGAAAAGAGCGTGTGCCCTGGACGTGAGGGAAGACGGATAACCGGGGTGCGGAGCTGTGTCCGGTGCTGTGTGAGGCAGAAAGACGAGAACCGAGACGCGATCCCGGAGCTGGCAACAGGGAGCCGGGAGAGACCCTGACGGGAGCAGCGTGGGTGGACGGGTGTGGATGGAAACCGAAGAGGGGCTGCGAAAGGAAGCAGTGGAAACAGTAATTATAATCACAGCCTTCAAAACATTTTGCTTTGAACGGGAGCAGAGAAACGAGAGGGGAATTTGACAGTTGTTATGGAGTCGAATAAGGTGTTGTGTTTTCAGTTTTCTCCTAGGACAGATTACAGTGCGTTTGGATGCTGGCAGAAAAATCTAGACGCGTTGGAGGAGCTGTAGGAGCACCGTCCTCAAGAACAAGAAAGAAGATGGGATCCAGGGCCCACATGGAGGAGTTGGTGGGAGCTTTGGGGTAAGGTGTGTGTGGGTAAGATAGTAACTTCGGTGAAGGAAGGACGATAAAGCTCTTGGCTGGGAAAGAGAGGTGTTGGGAGGGGAGGATGCATAGGGCATTTGATGGGAAAGAAGGTATAAAATAACTATTTTGAGTTAGAAAAGCAAATACACCAGAGATGTAAATTAGGACCCTGGGCAATACTGAAACTCACAGTCACAGATTTACAGTGAGACTGTTTAGCAAGGCAGAGCGTTTTTTCCCAGCCCCACTGGGCTGCCCAGGGATGGGCGCCGAGCAGGCTGGTGTTTGGCTTTAACCGGACTGAGGCTTTGCTGGAGAACAGAGGGAGAGAGAGGACGAGGAAGTTAACAGGTTTGCGAGGTGTGTGCTGGTGTTTGGTAGTGGGAGAACATTAGGGTTTGGATTGAGTTTGGTTGGTGTCTAAGTGGGTTGAGAAAGTGGCCACAGGAAGCGAGCGGGCAAGGGGCTTAGAAGCCGAGGTGCATATATGCGACAGTGGGGGTGTGTCAGTGAGGCACAGAGCTGAGGAAACTGACCTGATCCTCTTCAGTCCCACTTACTCGGAAGGTGCAACTTCCCTTCATGCCTCTACCCCATGCGACGTGGCCAAGTTCCCCACCCTCCGGTCAAGGGCAGGACCGTGCCCAGGAACAACAGAATACTCCCAGTAAGTGGGCGCTTCCTTCCCACGTGAGGACAGCTTGGCACCGAGTCCCGTTCACGCCACCTCCTAGTTCTCTCTCCGGAGGATGCTTCTCACCCATCCCACTTCAAGAACTCTTTTAGACCACAGCTGGAAGAGGCGAGGCGTGGATTCTCTGCTAGGGCCACTAGGGCTGTGGCCCTGCTGTCATTTTGATATTGGCCCAGTGATACTGATTTTAGAATTCCGACCCCCAGAACTGCAGACAATAAATCTCTGTTGTTTTGAGCCATCAAAAAAAAAAAAAAAAGAAAGAAAGAAAAGAAAAAGACTCATTCTGTTATCATGAATTTCTTTTGTCAAATTGATGGCCCCAAAAGTAGAAAAAGTGTATTCTAATTTTTACAAGCAACAGCAAACACTGTAAACAAGTTTAAATTCTGTATTGTTGTTACTCGTGTACAACATACTGAGTTTGTCTCATAAAAAAGTAACTGCTTTTTCACGGATTTCCTCATCTTTGTGAACCACCCTCCTTTACCTGCTCTGTGCTGTTTCCGGAGGCCCACCTTGCTCAGCTTGCCCATGTCTGAGTCTGTCTCGTTTTCGCAGCAGAGGCTTCTCCGAGTCTTTGTTTCTTCCGCACTGTGTGCTGCGGGAAAGAAAAACAGGGCCCTAGAATGAGAAAAAGAGGAGAGACGTACACAGAAAGCACACAGGAAATCAGAGATACACCCTGTATCAGATGGATTACCCACGAGACTGTTGAAGTCACCCCAAAATGAAGACAGAAGTAGAAGTGGTAGAGAAGAGGATGAACCAGGTGATACAGTCACCAGTGACTGAGTAGAGTGATCAGGGCAGGCGTCGGCCACAGAGCGGCGGCCGGTGAAAGCTTTGATGGCATGTACTTGGAGGTGGGGTGGGAAAGGTTAGGACTGGAGATGGCGTTTGGGGAGCAGGGAGGGCCCTGCCTCTTTCAGGTCCTAGGTATATGAGGTACAGGCGGGATCCTCATGGCATCTAGTATTCATGGTGCCTCACGGAGGATTGATGAAAGACTGCTTGACCATGTCCTCACCTCACCACCAGCAGCTACAGGAGAAGACAGTCAGTCATTCAAGTGTTTCCTGCTCTTCTGACTGAATTGGCTTTCCATCGTTTTCCACTGTTAGAGCTTAAGGGAAGTTTAGGGGCCAGCAAGTAATAAGCTTTTAGTTTCTCGTTTAGTTCGAAGCCAAATGAAAATCGATGCTGGAATCAGACCGATTGAAATAAAGACATCAGATTTATTTACACTAGGCTTAAAGATCATGATTTGAGCTGTGGCCATTAGCAGAATCCCTGATAAGGTCCCCTTCTCCACAGACTGTACCAGCCCTGGACAGTTTAAGGGAAGGTGAGCAAGAAGTAAATCTCCTAATTTCATGCTGTATCCACCAAGGGAGCCCAGAAGAAGCTGGACCACACATGCTTTGTTCCTTCAAATATAAATTGTTCCCTAGCTTTGGCGAATGAAGTGAATGAAGGGGCAGAAAAAACCTGGAAACTTCCTCTCATATTTTTCTTCCCCACCAAATGGACAACACTTATTATTTTCTGTTCTTTAAAATTATAGCTCTTCTAGTAAGTATGAAGTGGTATCTCTTTACAATTTTAATTGTATTTCCCTAATAACTGATGCTGAGCACCTTTTTATGAACTTATTGTCCATTTGCATATCTTTCTTGGAGAAATGTCTATTCAATATCTTCGCTTATTTTTAATAGAGCTAATTATTTTTTTTGTTACTGAGCTGTAAAATTCTTTAATAATTCTGGATTTTTTTTATGAGTTCCCTAATTCGATATATGATTTACAAATATTTTCTTTATTTTGTGGGCTATCTTTACAACTTCTTGATTGTGCCCTTTGAAGCGCAAAAGTTTTTAGTTAAGATGAAGTATAATTTATCTTTTTTTTTCTTTTCTAGCTATGCTTCTGATGTCATATCTAAGAAACCATTGTCTAATCCGAGGCTATGAAGACATATACCTATGTTTTCCTTTAGGAGTTTTGTTTCAGTCTGCACCCCTCTTGGTAACAGCTTCATTCATATGTAATTCCTACATCACACAATTCACCCATTTAAAGTATACGATGCAATAATATTTACTATATTTACGGAATTGTGCAACCATTACCACAATCAATTTTAGAACATTCTATCATTCCCTGAAAAAAATCCTATCATTTAGCCATCATGCCCTATTTTTCCCAACCCTTAGGCAACCACAAGTCTACTTTTGATCTCTATACTCCTGTCTATTCTAAAAATTTCATATGAATGGAATCATATAATAATGTGGTCCTTTGTGATTGGCTCGTTCACTTAGCATGTTGTAGCATATCAGGATTTCATTCCTTTCGATGGCTGAATAATATTCCGTTGTATGGATACACCACTTTTCCTTTAACCATTCATCAGTTGATGGACATTTGGGTTATTCCTACTTGCAGGTGTTGTTATAAATAATGTTGCTGTGAAGATTCTCTCAAATTTTATTTATCTGAGAATGTCTTCATTCTCCTTCTTTTTGAAGGTCAGTTTTCCTGGATAAAGAATTTTTGATTGACGGTACTTTCTTTCATCACTTTGAACATACCATGTCACTGCCTTCAGGCTTTCATAGTTTCTGATAAGTAATTAGATGTTAACCTTACTTAAGACCCTTTGTATGTGGTGAGTTTCTTCTTTTTTGCTGTTTTCAAGACTGGACCATTTCTTCCTCTTGGCTTTATATCCTTTTGATTATGATGTGTCTAAATATGTATCTCTTTGGATTTACCCTTATTGGGATTTGTGTAGCTTCTTAGATATGTAATGTTTTTCATCAAATTTTGGAAATTTGGGGTCATTATTTCTTCCAGTATTCTTTTCCTTTTTCTTTCCCTTTCTTGTAGGAGTCCCATCATGTGTATGCTGATATACTTATTGGTGTCCCACATGTCTTTGAGTTTCTATTCATTTTTCTTCATTCTTTTTTCATTCCTCAGACTAGATCAAATGAATCATTTTATCCTCAAGTTCACACTTCTGTCAGCTCAAATCTTCTGTTGAGCCCCTGAAGTGAATTTTCACTTTAGTTACTGTACTTTTCAACTCCAGAATTTCTATTTGGCTCTTTTTATAATTTCTATTTATTGGTATTCTTTATTTAGTGATCATCATTCTCATACTTTTCTTTAGCTTTTTAGACATGATTTCCTGTAATTCTTTGAGTATATTTAAAAATAGATGATTTAAAGGCTTTCTCTAGCTAGTCCATGATTTAGGCCATACTTTCTTGTTTCTGTGCATGTCTCATAATTTTTGGTTGAAAAGTAGAAGTTTAAAATTATATAATGTGACCAATCTGGAAATCAGATTGGCCTCCATTCCCCAGGGGTTTGCTGTTGTTGCTGATGCTATTCGTTTTTTAGTGAGTTTACTGAATTGATTCTGTAAAGTCTGTATTCTTTTTCATGTGTGGACACTTAAGTTCCCATTTGGTTTTCTTAGTGGACAGTGAAAAATTGTACACATATTTCCTCCAGTGCTTGGAATCAATAAGTCTGCTTGTCTTTGCATGATGTTGGGACATGCCTTCAAATGCTCTAGTAGGCAGTTTGCACTTCTGCCTAGCCTTCACTTCCTGCTTGCACAGAATCTAGAGGTGAGAGTTCAGGGCCTTCTCAGATCTTTCCTGGGCATGTGCATAGCCCTGCGCATTCCCAGGAATTCCCAGGAACGTGTCAGCTTCTCACGGCCTGCTATTGATATCTCATTCCTCTGATTTGCCTTTTAGGTTTGTTTTTGTTTTTGTTTTATTTTGCTCTTTGCTGCAACTGCTATTACCATCTCAGGAAGCAGTGATGTTACACAATTGTCACTGATTGTTTTCTACAAACACCCCTGAAGAAAATGCTTTTCACAATGCATTGGGTCAAATAACGACAAACCTGGTAAGTGGGATTTTCCAGGGAACTGCCAGACACGTCACACAATGACAGCTATCTGGGAGCGGAACTTTGGAGGAAATCCAACATTCTGCCCCTTCTAGGGCTGCCATGCTGCTGGTTTGCACCACGATCGCAGGTCTGCCTGTTTTCAAGGCTGTCCTGGAGCTGGGGAGAGCAAGATGGGAACTGGGTAAGTTAAAACGCCACAAAGCTCACTGTTCTTACCATGATTCAGTGTTTTTTTTTGTTTTGTTTTGTTTTTTGAATAAACACCTCTCAAATTGTTCTAAGCCTCTGGTTAATTTCTAGAGTTCTGAAAAGGTCGATTTTGACCATTTTTGCTAGTGTTTTTTTCACTTTTATGAAGGAGCGAATTTTCAGAGGTCCATACTCTGCCATTCCTAAAGGATTTTCCAGTTCCTATCATTACTTTTAACTTTTATTTTGAGATATTGTGGATTCACATACAGTTATAGGGAGTGATACAAAGATCCCATATACCCAGTTTCTTTCAGTGGCAACATTTGCATGACTAGCGTACCCTATCCAGGAAACTGATACTGCTATAATCTACTGAACTTATTCGGATTTTACCATTTATATGTACTTATTTGTGTATGTGTGTGTGTGCATTTAGTTCTATGCGATTTTATCACATGTGTAGATTTGTATGGCCACCACCACTGTCATGATAGTTACCGGTTCTATCATAAGGACCCCTCATGCCGTCCCTTAATAGTCACAGTTACATCACCCCCTCGCCCACAACCACCACTCCTAACACTCGGCGACCACTAATTGGTTCCTCATGTCTACAGTTTTGTCATTTCAAAAGCGTCGCAGAATATATTACACAATAAAACATTATTCGGCAATAAAAATAAATGAAGTACTGCCACACGCCGCAACATGTGCGAACCTTGAAGATGTGCTAAATGAAAGAAGCCAACTACAAAGACCCACAAACCGGACCGATTCCATTTCCATGTAATGTCCAGAATAGACAAATCCATAGAGACAGAAAGTAGATTGGTGATTGACTGGGGCTGGATGGGATGATGGTGGGAGAGGAAAATAGTTGGTGATGACTGATAGGTACGGGGTTTCTTTTTTGGGGTAATGAAAATGTCCTAAGGTGAATATGGTGATGGTTGCACAACTCTACGACTACATAAGAAACCACCGAATTGTATGCTCTAAATGGGTGAATTGCATGGCATGTAAATTATATCTCAATAAAGCTTAGAGAACGCTATATAAATAGAACCCTACAGTATACAACCTCCTGACACTAGTCCTATTATTTTTAAACAAAAGTTTGGTCCTAAAGAAAATATCTGTTACCAGAAGTGGTAGCTACACATAATGTCTGTAGTACAGAAAATTTTATGTATAAGATATCATAGTTGAGCAGGACAAAAGGCAATCGGGCGTGACCAAACAGGACTCTGTCCTTGCTCTCTGAAGAGTCTGGAGAGCATTACTACTCACATACAAATGTAAACAGGTGGGTATCTTTTCAAGTCTACTCGAAGGATGGGATTTCTCAACTGTTTATGAGCTAAAAATGGTACAAATGAAAACAAGCTGTTTCAGCTCAATTCAGTAAGATAGATTTTTATTGGAAGAGAAAGCCAGCAGCAATCATAGCAACCCACAAACACTCTGAGCTTCACAGTCAGCTGCTTCTCGATTCACAGATAAAAAGTGTGGCTAAGACAGCCCTTCTGTGCTTGGCACAGAAATGAAACACTCTCCTTTCATACGTAGCTTTTGTTTTCTGGATTCTTATTTCCCTCCACACAAGATCATTACAAACCTTTCTACAGGAAGAACCATGTTTGTAGCCCTAAGATAATTATTTTCTGGTGGAAACAAAGTGACTTGCTCATCTACAAAATGCTGTACCTTGATCACTGTTATCGTGATTATTCACCAATGGCATTTAGTAGAAGTAAACTTGGTTGGGTCTATAAATATGAGTGTGTGATATAGTTTCAAAGCTAGAAATTTGGGAGCTTAAAATTTTCAAAGAGAGCTCCTAAAGGCAAATTCTTTAATAATTTCAAAATAATAATAACTCTTCATTTCCTAAAATACACAGCTTACTTGAGCAGTATTTAATCCTTACTTGAGGGGTGGAGTGGGGAGAGCAAGAAAGAGAGTGAATGAGAGAGAGAGAGAGAGCGAGCGAGCCAGACAGCCAGCAGCGTTTATTGCCATTATCCTGATTCCTTTATTCTCTTCCATTGTGTACTGCGTTTTCACTGTAGAACAAAACTACATGAGTAATTAATTTCAACTGGCTTAACAAACTCCCTTCCACCCAGGGGTTTCTTCTCTGACACCAGAGAAATTAACTACAATAGAAATGATCCACAAGTGTAGCATTTCATGAATGGTAGAACAGAGTTCACTCCCCAAGCCAGGGGTTGCCAAACTTCTTCTGTAAAGGGCCAGACAGTAAATATTATAGGCTTCATGGGCCAAATGGTCTCTTGCAACTAGTCAACTCTGCCACTGTGGCATGGACACAGCCACAGGCACTAAGTAAACGAACGGGCATGACTGTGTTCCAACAAAACTTTTTACGGACACTAAAATTCAAATTTCATATAATTTTCAACTGTCTTGAAATATTTTTCTTCTGTCTTTTTCTTTGGAAAAATTCCTTAGCTTACGGGCTGCACGAAAACAGTGGAAGGGCCAGGTTTGGCCCGCAGGGCTTAGTTTGCCAGCCCTGCTCGAAGCAGAAGGAAAAGCAGAAACATCGGATCCGTGTAGCAGAGTGGTCTGTGACCCACACTTTGGAGTCAGGCAGAGATGGGTCTGGATACTGGCTCTGCCACTCACTAGTTGCGTGACTTTCATGCAACCTGCCTGAAACCATGTCCTCATCTGTAAAATGAGGATAATAATAGCTATTCCATAGGACTGTTGTGAGAATTTACTGTAGTAATACATGTACATGTAGCACATGCAAGGTCATATTGAATGGATTTACTACTATAATGAATGTCTCGAGGAGTGCCACCAAGCCCCGACTTTCCCCAAATCTGTTCCACTGTGGAATTTATAGCAGGAGATTTACTGAGATGGCGTATATTAGGCCAAATCTTAGCATCAGCCCTGAGTCCTCATTCTCTCCCCACTCCGTTCATTAGCGACTCATACCTGCTCTACCCAACATACGCCCGGAATATGACCACAGCTCTACAACCACCACCCTGATCCCTGTCACCACCAACTTTCACCTGGTCTTTCTGCTCCCACCCTTGCTTCTGTATTTTCTACAAAGGTTCTTTAAAAATATAACTCAGATGACGTCATTCCTCTGCTCACAAGCCTCTGGTCATTCACTCAGAGGAAAAAATCCTAAGTCCTCACTGTGTGAACCCTCAGACCTGCTACCACCCTCTTTCCCTTGCTCCCTCAGCCCCGACCATAGTGGCCCTGCTTTTCTTTGAACCCATCCGCATATAACCAATCTTTTCAATTTTACTACTTCTTTCAGGTCTGTGCTCAATAGTCTCATCCTACTTGGTGGTCACACTATCATATCCTGCCATTTTTCACAATTGTTTGTTGATTGAATGCCTCCCCTCCCCGCCCCCCCCCCCCAATAAAATGCGAGCTCATGAAAGCAAACATTGTGTGTGTGTTCAGTTGTATTTTCAGTGTCTAAAATATTGCCTGGCACACAGCAGCTTCAAATTTGTTGATTGCACCAATAAATGAACTTTTGCTGCTCTATAAGATTCTGAAAAATGAGAACTTTTTGAGTATTATTCTTGTATTGATTAGAATATATGTTTGGCTGCATATAAACCACAGCAGCTTAACAAGAGACCAATTAATTTCTTTATTACCTAAGAGGCTGGAGGAAGGTGGTTCAGACAATGTTCTGTGAGGCTGTCCAGATAACCAGGCTTCCTCTATTTTGTTGCTTACGATCAATAAAGTGCATTGCCCTTGTCTGGTCCAAGATGTCTCTTCGTTAAATATATGTTTCAGGCAACAGGAGGGAGGAAGGGTAGGAAGGCCACACATAGGCTCTATTTAAAGATACTTTCTGTAAATCATACAAAACATTTCCACTCACTTCTTATTGAAAAGTTAATCACATGACTATACCCAGTGTTGGGAAAGTGTGGAATATGTCGTCTTTCTTCTGAGTGGCCATTTGCTCAACTGAAAATCGGCAGTTCTATTTCTGTAAGGGAGAAGGGGAAATACGTATGGCGGGGGGGGGGGATTAGTTTTTGTCGCAGTTCTCTACACTTTTCTTCCTCTCATTGTGAAAAATGTAGCCAAACTGAGGAGGCTACAGCCCTGTTTCTTGGCCCAAGTGTTGGAGAGACTGCCTGGGCTGTCAATATTCCTTTGCTGGAATAAGATGCTAGGATATTGCCTTTGAGTTTATCAATTGAATTGACCATTCGTTTGCCTCAGGTCCACTTTCTAAGAAAATGGAATTGTTTTCTGATTCTTTGAAAACATCTGCCCTGGTTTCCACAGTTCAATACCTGAATTCCTCTGAAATAACCATTCAGGGCCCACTTCATGGGCCTGTGATCTGCGCAGTCACACAGGACCCCACACAAGGTCAATACTCTGCTACCTCCATCTTGAAAGACTTAATAATGTTATCTTTGAATCTGACCTTTTTAAGTGAAGTCCAAAGGGACAATGCAGCAGAGACAGTGTACATTAATATAAGAGCGATTCCTTCCTGCCCTGTTTGAATATAGTGTTAAGATGGTGGTGGGCACAGAATTCCAGTGGACATTTGACGGAGGGGAGTTCAGTGTGACTCAAAGCAAATAGGGGTAAGCGTGTTGCATGTCTTAATTGTATGATGGGGCGCTGACATCCCAGGGAAGCCAATCTTTCTGTTCAAACCAGAACTGACTTTAAACACAGAAAGAAAACAGCGGTGTTCTAAGCAACAAGGATGACCAACTAAACTTACCATATCCTGTCTCACTCACATTACTTCTCCATGTTAGCCAACTACTTACACTGAAAGGATAACACATAGAAAAGGAAAGATAAGGCAACCTGTAGGTCTTTTCCTTTTGGTCCTTCCTTACTCATTAGTAAGCCAAAAGTAGAGAGTGTTGGTAGAATGTGCATGTATCAAGAAGCGAAATAAAAACAGATGAGTTCATTGTGTACAGTGTGTCCACTTTTCTGGTGAAAGCAAAACACAAAGGCACATACTAAGTACAAAGTACAAATTGTATTAATTTGATAATTCTGCATAAAAATGAAATGCTCTTCGATTTCCATTCAAAACTAGCTACATGCACCATAAAGATAAATAATATTTATGTTAATGATACAATTTTTATTTTTCTTGACATAAAGTGACATTAAATAACAAATAGAGAGCACCGTGACATGTCGAGAAAAAGGCTGCAGAAGACAGGAAAAGCTTTATATTTTAGCTCCTTTAATGGCGCTTTCCCTCCCTGCTTTTTGAACAAAGACCCTTGCATTTTAATTTTACATCAGGCCCTGCGAATTATGTAGCTTGCTCTGTATCCATTTCAGTTGAACCTTGCTTAAATTTCAGTCTTTTTATGTCACCTGAGTGAAGAAAGAAAAATCAGCAGCCAAATAAAGCAGAAAATAACAAAACCCTGTCCCATGCCAAAGGCACTTCACAGCCGTCATGTTCATCTTCTTCAAGCCTCTCTCCCTTTGGTGGTCACTTTATCCCCTACCTTGGGGTTCTTGTGCCTTGAATTGAGAGCTGTTCTAGAATACTCTGGTGACTCCCAAGCTGCCTTTGCATCCAAATCCAGTAGTGTATTACCCTTCCTTTAATTTTCTGATTTGCCAAGAGTTTAATTGGTCATCTGGTAGATGCAATGTCTGTCTTATCACCTTGCTTACTTTTCTATACGGTGATTATAAAGGGAATATTTAAAAGTATCAGAACTCTCTAAATGACATTCCATCTCTAAGTCTGAGCCATGAGCCTAGTCATCTAGGGATGCAGAAGTAAATGGGTACAGAGCATAGAGGTCATTGTCCAGCTTCATGTCCCTGGATGACTTCTTTTTTTGAAGTGTGTGTGTGTGTGTGTGTGTGTGTGTGTGTGTGTGAGAGAGAGAGAGAGAGAGAGAGAGAGAGAGAGAGAGAGAGAGAGAGAGAGAGAGAGAGAGAAGATGAGAGGACTTTAATGCTGGGGTTTTTTCAACAGAGGAAAAAAATTCATCTATTTATCTGTGCACATATAATAGGACCAACTTACAAATTACCTGGGCAAGAGAGTTTTATCCAGACAGAAAGTGAGGAAAGAAAGTCTGCCCTTTCCTGCTATGATAGCTTGAGAGAAGGAAGGTAGTAGAGGCAGGTGCAAGATTCTAGGGTATTTACTGCATGGTTTTCCAGGAAAGCACCCCGGCTGGAGGTTGGGGGATGTGGATGGAATATCTAGATTGTTATGGGTTGAGTGACCATATGTCTCAGCTTGCTCAGGACTGTACTGATTTATGTTCAGAATCTCAATATCATTTATTAATAGCTCTCCTATTCACTTTCAAAAGTGTCCTGGACTTGATAATAAACTATAAGGTCTAGTTTGGAGAGCATGAGAAGTTAGTGGCTACTTTGCTTGGCAGGGTAGGGATAGGCAGTCAGACCCCAGTAGGCTCAAGTATGAAGACCCAGAGACAGTGAGGGAGGTGGCTGAACAGATGAGCCTAAGGCAGTATGACTTGCTCCCCATGTCCTGCTGGGGACGTGTAAGGGAGCCAGCAGCACTCCTGTGCCCAGGGGAGGGAATCCTGGGGTCAGGGTGAACTCAATAGAGGTATTTACGAAAACTACAGACAACCACAGCACAGATCATACTTAATCGGGCACTTAATGAGAGGATCTATAGAACATTCTCGTTCAAGTTAAAAAAGATAAAGGTGCCTGTTCTCATTGAAAAATGAACTGAAGGCTCCAGCCAATGCAATGTAAAGGATTATAGCAATTCTAACAGGTCGTATTCACCCAAAATGACAACAATATTTCTAGTTTCACATGCTCTTCTAGCACCTTGCCACCATCCCATCAACAGAAGTCTATGTCCCCTGCCCCCGGGACCTACATGGGTCTGTGTGGCTGTCCCAAAAGTCACAAAGTTATGGAAAGGAATGATGTGTGACTTCTGAGGCTAAGTCATAAAAAGCAATACTTCAGTTCTCCCTTATCCGTAGTTTCAGTATCTGTGGTTTCAGTTGCCTGTGGTTAACCACAGTTCAAAAATATTACATGGAAAATTCCAGAAATAACCATTTATAAGTTTTAAATTACATGGCATTTTGAGGAGTGTGATTAAATCTTGTGCTGCCCCGCTCTGCCTCACTGGGGACATGAATCATCCCTTTATCCAGCGTATCTACACTCTACAGTCCCCGCTGTTAGTCACTTAGTAGCCCTCTCAATTATCAGATCGACTGTCATGGTATCACACTGCTTGTGTTCAAGTGAGCCTTATTTTACAAAAATTATGGAACATGATGCTCAGATGGAATGCAGCATCAAAGTCACCCGTATGATCACTGAAGGATTACAACCCCTGCAGCAACATTTTGATGGAATTAAGAAGAGACAACAATTTCTGATTATAGTGTTCTTCCAAAAGGTTTCAACAAGAAAACCTATCGAGCATCTCTAGCCGTCGACATCATCTGCTCCTGACATCCAGCCATTGACGCTGTCATGGCTCGACTATCCAGGATTGCCTGAAGCAGATGGTCCTCCTGACCTATCATCAGAAGGTCAAAAGCAATCTTGACACTATGTCACGGTGCCCACATTATTCACCTCACTTCATTTCATCATGTAGGCATTTTATCATCTCATATCCTCACAAGAAGGGTGAGTCCAGTAAAATATCTAGAGACAGAAAGAGACCATATTCATGTATCTTTTATTACAGTGTATTGTTTTCTTTGTTCTGTTTTATTACTAGCTATTCTTGTTATTGTCTTACAGTGCCTAACTATAAGTTAAACTTATAGATATGCATGTATAAAAAAAAACACAGTATATATAAAGTTTGGTACTACCTGTAGTTTCAAGCATCCACTGGGGCTTAGAATGTATCCCCCCCAAAATAAGGGGAGACTACTATATGCTGTAGAGCCTCTCTCCCTCTCTCCCTCCCTCTCTCTCTCTCTCTCACTCACTCACTCAGACACGCTACAGAGCCCTGAGCTCCCATGTAAGAAACCCAGCTCCCTGAAGCTACCACACTAGAATGATCACATGGAAAAAACATGCAGAGAGAGAGGCCTCTGAGAGGCCCCAGAAATCCCGGACCTCCACTGTGTGAGTCTTCCCAGCACGGGTGCCAGACATGCGAGTGAGGAAGGCGCAAAATCCAGAAAACTGTATTAAAAGTTTTGATATGTTTGACTATTGAATATCGGCATGGTGGACATCCAGCTTCTGCTTAGGATGCAGAAAGCTAGAAAGAGCATTGCCTTTATACTTAGAATAAAAAAGAAAAGAAAGCCCAGATAATTTGCAAAAAAAGATCATAATTTTACTTTTATTTTATCTATAGTTCATTGAATAGTGGCCTCCAAAAAAGATATATCTGTGGTGTCTGGATCTCCCAAAACCTGTGAATGTGTCCTTACCTGGAAAAAGACCTTTGCAGATATAATCAAGTTAAAGGGCATCCTGGGTCATCTGGGTAGGCCCTAAATCTAATAAGTGTCCTTATAAAAAGAGGAAAAGATACAGGCACAAGAGAAAAAAAAAAAAAAACAGAGGAAAAAATTGGGCTATAAAGCTACAAGCCAAAGTATGCTAAGAGTCTCTGGCCGACAGCAAAGGCTAGGAGAGACGCAGGCAAAGGATTCTTAGAGTCTCCTGAAGGAATCGACCCTGTTAACACCTTGATTTCAGATTTCCGGCCTCCAGAACTGTGAGAGAATACACTGGATGGTGGTTTTACACCATCTAATTTATGATAACGTGTTACGGCAGCCTTATTCCTAAAACTCCATCAGAGAGCTGAGATTGCTGGTGGGCAATTCACCTGAAATCTACGGGAAGGTGGGTGCCGCCGAGGAGAGACGCTACCTGGGCCAGATGCCGGATGCTGTGAAAAGGAGGTCAGCTGAAATGTTGAATGAATTGTTAAAGGCCAAATATGGGCTAGCCAGAGAATGTAGAATCACTACCACAACACGATTATGAAATTCAGAAAATATAACATTGACGCAATGCTTTCATCGAGTATAAGATCCTTGTTTAAAATTTTCAGATGGGCCCAATATCCTTCCTAGCAATTTTTTTTTTCCTTATTCAGGATCCAGATTGGGATCATGTCTTGCATGTAGTGGTCCTTTAATCTGGAACAACTTTTGAACCTTGCTTTGCTTTCATGCCGTTGGTGTTTTGGGAGAATGCAAGCCAGTTGTTTCGTAGCAATGTTTCTCCATTCGAGTCTGCCTCATTGTTTTCCCACAAGCGGATGCGAGCTTATACACTTCTGGCAGGACTTTCACATTAATGATGACATGACCCTTCAGGGCTGCATGGGTTTCCCGTCATGGGCAATATTAAATTGAACCAAGTTCGGTGAAGGTGCCGACCACCAGATTTCCTCACCACAGTTGCCATTTTCCTCTTTGTAACTAATAATCTCTGTGGAGGTATTTTGAAACTTTGTAAAAACCCTGTTTCCATTAAACTACCAAATAATTTTAACATCCATTGATTTTTTTTTTTTACTAAATTATTACTATGATGGTTGCAAAATGGTGGTTTTTCTGATTCTATTATTCCTTCTCCATTTACTGATTGACATCCATTATGAAGAGCTTTTCCCCCTATTTCCCCATCTACTGCTGCTCCTCCTCCTCTCCTGCCATCCCTCTTTTTTCCTTCTCGGTGTGGATTCAAGAAAGCGATGAATTCTCCCAGCAGGGCTTAGCCCAAGTTCATCGCGCTTGGGCCCTGAAATCGCTCAGCGGTCACTGAGCGTCGCACGCCTTCTGACTGTCAGGGACTCTGCATGGCAAGTCCCAGGCGTGTAGCTCTGGATATCAGGCCTGTGCTTCTTTTCCAGGGCATTAGGGAGGAGGCAGTAACATAACCCTGAAGTCATGTTCAGGAGATGACCAGCAGGTTAGTAAGAGGGCCACGCATGTAGTTTCTGGGTTGTTTTTGTTGTTGTTTAATCTGCATGTTAAACAATTATATTGCTTATCTCGGGGCTGTCTCCGTTCAAACAAATGAGGATTTCATTATACATTTTATTCATGATTTTTCTTCTAGATGATTTTGAAAGGTACTCAACCTGAATTTGGTTGCTGCTAACACTTCAGTAGCCATCCCTTTGCAATACACACCTAAAATATGACTTTAAGAAGGTCTGAACATATTTCGATTTAAGCATGTGGTGAATGCTGTGGTGAGTGACCTGGGCACCCCTCGACCTGTCTCCTACTGCCCAGCTCTCAGCTCAATCCTCTCTGGGAATTGCCCTCAGCCAAAAAGAGTCCCTCACAGAGGAGGACTGGACAAGGTGAAGCCATCCTGACCAATCCCCTTGCCTCAGAGCGGTACTGCCCGGCAGGCCCTTCCCAGCTCTGGAGCTCCCAATAGTATTGCCCCACGTTTCCATCCCACCCTCTTCTCAATCCTATTTCCTCTGCTTTCCCCACAGGCGTCGGGGCCCACAGCACTGGCCAACGAATTCCTGCACACAAGTCTCCACCTCAGAGTCTGTTTCTCTGGGAAAATTGACCAGACTTGAAGAACAATCCTATTAATAGTCTGTATGGTTCATATGTCAGTCAGAGGACTATTCTATTTACCTGATTACAGGAAGAGATAATTTTTGGTTGGTAGTCTTTATTTTGTTTCACATCACAATGGAAGAGTATTTTTGGAAAATGTGAAAATAAATAAAAAGAACTCATAGTGTTAAAATATGTTGCCTGTGTAACTTTATATTTAGAAAATAAAAGATGTTCTTAATGTATTCTCTAGCTCACTCTCTTATTAACTTTTAGAAATAGAACAATAAATATTAAAATGATGATTTGTGAAGAAAAAGAGAAAACTAAAGAAAAGTAGAAGAATTGGTAGCAGTTATCTAAACTTTACCACTGTTCTGGTTCAATTATGGAAAATATGTTCAATGAATATATTTGTTTTTTCCTAGAGTCTATCATGCTCTACGATTTAGCCACAAGTTGGGAAAGTAACTAATGAAATATTAAAATATCGAGTACTTATGGGCCTCCTGCTTTACACAGATATTTTTAATTTCACAACCGTATCATGCTGTAAGCATTACTGTCCCGCTTTTACAAACAAGAACACTAAGGGTCAGGAAAATTAAGTGATTCTTCTGGATGGAGTATGTGGTGGAGTCAGAATAGGACTCAGATCTGTCTGATTTTAGGGTCACGTAGTGATCTAATTCCGTACTGTGCATGGTTTCTGGTTTCTAAATGAAAGCACGGGCTGGACCAGATGACAGAGTCTGGTTCTGGAATGATAGTGGGTGAGAATTAGGACTTTCCCTAGTTCCAAGTAGCTTTTACATAGGTTGGCCCCAATAACAAACAAAGTATAGAAGATATTCTTGAGACGACCATTCCGACCGGTGGACACAGCAACCAGGGCCTCCCTCGGTTTTCGTGGGAACGCGCTAGAGCTCAGGTGGGCGAAGCCAGCTGTGCGGGAGACACCTGCTGGCTGGAGGAGCACACACCTGTGTCCGTGCTGCCCTCGCCCCACCAGCCACGTTGGCGTTCAGCAAGCACGCACAACTTGCGCAGCTAGATATGGCGATAACTCTGGGCCCGAGGAAGCCATGCTGGGGTTTGGAATTCTCCGTCAGCACTGGGCATCGTACCCTCATCTCGCTTGGGGCCTCAGGGCATAGAAATCCCCACACACGGCCTCCCCCAGGAAGGCAGAACCAGCCATCTGGTGAAACCATCACACCACAGTAACCAGAATTCAAAGAATTCATATACTAATTGTCATATCTGTATAAATAAGTGACTTAAATCACATGGAACAATATTTTTTTATGGTCAAAAAGAAAAGAGTTATTTAGAGACAGAAGATTGTGGGAATCCTTAACAGTTCCTCAGCTCCTTACTCAGCAAGAAGTAGTGTTTATCGTTCCTCCATTCACTCCTCAACACGGATTTATCGAGTGCCTGTTAGAACACTAGATTTGTGATAGATTTTATAGATGCAAAAGTGAGACAGGAAAAAAAAAAAAAAGGAAGGAGAAGGTAGAAGGTGTTGAGACACAATTCTAATCTGTGGCTAATGCATCTCCTGGCGCAGAACTGACGGCGATGGGCGTGTGGATGGACGCCCAGAAGGAAAGACACAGAAGTCGCTCTAGGGCAGACGTCCTGCTCCTCGCCCAGGTGTGTGGTGAATCAGTGAAAGCAGACACAACGCCGACCCCACTGGTGCAATTTTCTTTCTTGGAGAAGAAAGAGGGAAATGAGGCAAAATAAGGGAAAACTATCTCCAAATTAAAATAGGCTTAACAAATCGGAGTGGAAAAAAGATAAATTAAAAACTGCTGGAGACAAGGACGGTACTTGGAGAGTCCCATGGATAATCATTTTCCTCTGTTGAATACACAATGGTGTCTTAGCTTGAACTGGGAGAAACCCTACATTTTGTCCTTTCCCTTTTGTTCAGGAGAAAAGCTTGGGATATAGCTGGTGGATAAAGAGTGTGCAGATTACTCCATCAGGGGTAACAGTTTCTGATAGTATCAAAGGCTTGGCACGATCTGAATTAGAAGCATAATCAGGAAACAGAGGCATCCCCCTCTTCCAGGGTCCCTGATCCAATTGTGAGAACAGATAGAATAATCTGGAAGAATGGACTCTGCTGCAGTTCTTTAAACACAACCATAGATGTGCACGTGATGACAGAAGTCTGTCAAATCTGCCGATTGTCCCTGCGCCTAGGTCTGTGAACTGCCAACAAAAGGCAGAATACAGAATACAAAAATATCGAAGGCCAGCCATTAGGCTGGTTAACACGAGAAAAGATGAGCAATCTCCTTGCTAAACAAGAAATCTAATAGAGTCATGGGCATTTATTCGTTTTAATATTGCAAGTGAGAGAAGGAAAAATGCTAGTGATCGGGCCTGACAGAACAGTCTTACAAGCCTTCACACCGCATAGGAATGTATAGACATGTCGAACGTCACATGAAGAGAACACCAGATTGCTGAGTAAGACAACTCATCAGAATTACAGGGCACTTTGGGAGATTACTTTAAGAACGTGGGGATGATTTCCAGAGTCTTTCTTCATATTATCCTTCCAGGGATAAATTTATAATAAAGAAGAGAACTCAGTATAGTTATAAATATTTACACAAGTGAATATATATATTTATAACTACACCACATCAAACCAGATTCTTCGAACGTGTTTTATGATACCAGAATGGCCACTCTTTTGTAGATGCGGAGGACAGAGCATCTCTCCTTCGATTGCCTCTTACATGCGTTTTTGTTAGTTACACAGACTTGCATTTTTAAGAGCTGACTCTGGAATTTTATTTATTACTTAAAGCAAAAGTCAGGCCTGTGGAGCTCAATTTTACTTGAGGAAATGGAGAAAAAAGATGAATAGGATTTTACTAAATAACAGTGAAATAAGATGAAGCTTATTATAAAGAGAAGCTGTAAACTGGGCCTTGATAAGGAAAGAAGGGAAATAAAAACCACTGTAATTGGAAAACTAGCAGCTCAGATAAATAGCCAAATTATTTTTAGAGTAAGTAGCCTTTGGGACAAACGGTATTACTCAGGATAAACAGGGATAATTTATAATTATGAATGGTTGATTCCAACTGGTAGCTTCAGCAATTTTAAATTTGTATGCACCTAATAACTTAGCCTTAAAAATTGATGAACTATTAAGAGAAATAGACAAATCCACATTCATAATGTGGTATTTTAATATAACCATTCAGTAACTGATAGAGAAAATGGAAAAACGGTTCTTGAAAATATGAGGTTTAAACATCATGATTAATAAATTTGACCTAATAAACATATATTGAATAATGCATTGAACAAGCACATTTAAAACATTTATAAAAACTGACCATATACCCAGCCTTAAAGCAAGCCCAAACAAATGTTATAGGATTGAAAGAATAACAAGCATAGTTTTCTTAACATAATACAATGAGTTAGAAATCAACAGCAACAAAAAAGACATTAAGAAAACCTTCATATATTTGGAAATTAAATACACATCTAAGTAACTCATGGATCAATATCAGAAAAAAAAGAACATTACTATAAAAGCTAGAAATATTCAACACAGAATAAAAAATCATTATGAACAATTTTATGCCACTCAATTAAAAAATGTATATTAAATGAACAAATTTTATCAAAGTACGATTTAAACAAACTGTCTCAAGAAGAAATAGAAAATCTGAGTGGTTTTAAAACTCCAATGACTTTTCAACACTATCGAAGAAAATGATTCAAGGAAAATTTGGGGGCTAGATGGCTTCAATTGAATTCTAACAGTGAAAGAATAATTCTGACCTATTCTGCTATTACATACGAACTCAGAGAATAGAAAAAGAGAGAACACTACTAATTTCATTTTATGAGGTTAGCATAAACTTGACAACAAGAAAAAAATTACAGTCCGATTTCACTTGAAAATATAGATACAAAAATGGTAGCAAAATATGAGCAAACTAAAGCCAACAATATCTTGAGTATAAAAATCATGACTGTTGTGGCCAGCCTCCAAGATGGTCCCCAATGATCACACCTCTGGGTAGCTGCCTTTCAACTATGTATCAAGGTTGGTGACTGTGACCAATAGAATAAGAGAGATATAATGATATATCACTTCTGAGATTTGGTTACTAAAGCTGTGACGGCTTCTAAATAATGATCTCTTTCCAGATCATTCCCTTTGAGTGAAACTGGCAGCCATGTCACGAGCAGCCCCGTGAAGAGGCCCCCATGATGGGGAGTTAAGCCTGACCACGACCATGTCAGTGAGCTTGGAAGTGGAGTCTCCAGGCCAGCCAAGCCTTCAAGTGCCTGTAGCCTTAGCTAACACCTTGAGTGATACCTCATGAGACCCTGAGTCAGACTCACCCAGCCAGCCATTCCTGAATTCCTGAACCACAGAAATGGTGAGGTAATACATATTTGCTATTTAAGTTGTTATATTTTGGGGTAACTTGTTATGGATCAATAGATAACTAATACACACAATGACTGACTTGGCCTTATTCCAGATATGCAAAACCAGTTTGATAGCAGAAAAATCAATTAATGAATTCCATCACTAGAAAAATTTATGTGGTTATCTCAATCGATATAGAGAAAGCATTTGATAACATTTAGGATGCATTTATGATTTGTAAAGAACAACTTCTAGCTAATAGGAATAGAAGAAAATGTCCTTAAAAACAATGAAAATGAACAAATTAAAGCCTCATGCAACAACCATGGAAGGAAAAAAATTTTTTTGGAAGTAGGCAAAAAGAAACGATAGTGTTTAGAGATGCACAGGGGATGGTCATCACATTCATCAGGACAGCGTCGTTTACGGGACTCGGGAGGCAGATATGGAGAGATCCATGGGCCGCTTTTAAGGGTGACAACGCTGCTCTGTTTCTTGACCCGGCTGGGGATTACACAGAATTTTCTTTTATAATTATTTTTTATATGATACATGTATAGTTAATGCACTTTTCTCTATGGATGTTATCTCCCATGGTAAAAAAAAAAAAAAAGTTGATGCAAAAATATAATATGTATTAACGTACCATATTAATAAAGATGAAAGACCATATCACCTCAGTAGATGTAGGAAAAAGCATTTGATAAGATGAAATAGACATTTTCTAACGAAAAGACTTACCAAGTTAGTACAGGGGAAAAAAAAGGAACATTCTTAATATGATAAAAGGTATGTACAAAAAACCTACAGCAAACATCATACTTAAGGTAAAACATAAAAGCATCCTTTTAAAATCAAGTGTTAGGTAAGAATGTCTGCTTTTGTTGCTTCTCTTCACCTCTAATAAGAGGACTAGTCCTTGCAGTAAGACAAGATAAATAAGTAAAATGTATTAAGATTAGAAAAAAAGTTAAAAAGAAATCTGACATTAGTCACACATGTCTACAAGGAAAATCCAAGCAATATCAATTAACCATTAGACTTAATAAATAAACCATTAGACTTAACAAATGAGTTCAGTAAGTTTACTTAAAATCAAATTTAAAAAATGGCATTTCTATACACCAGCAACAAATACAGCCTTGATACCTCCCCCCCAAGAAGAATTAAGAGCAAATATTTAAAATATATATGCAAGAGCTTTATGACCTAAATAAATTTAGGAATAGAAAAATCTAGTCGTATTTTATATATATATATATCAATTCTCTCCAAATTAATAAAATGCAATGAAATTATAATTAAAACACAAAACTTTTTGTGGACTTGGTAAGATGATTGTAAAACATATTAGGGAAAAGACAGGAGCCCAAAAGCCAGAAGAAAAGGGGACAGAAGTCTTGTTCTAGATTAATTAGGACATTATGCTGACTTATGACTGGTTATGGCAGAGGGGGCCTTGTAGATAAGTGGGTCAAGGACAAACTGTTTAAAGAATGGTCATGGAACACTTGGCTTTCTCTTTGCACAAATGTAATACTGAATCTTTATTTCCCACACATACACAAAAATGATCTCTGGGGCGTTGTATCAATCAGGGTTTTCCAGAGAGAGAGAACCCAAAGGAGATATAGATAGATAGATAGACAGACAGGCAGAGAGATGATAGACAGGTAGATTTAGAACAAAGAATTGGCTCAATAATGGAGGCTGGGAAGCCCCAAATCTTCAAAGTGGGTCAGTAGTTTCACCGAGAGCCAATGTCTCAGTAAAACAGCCATCAAGCAGGAAGAGTCAATGTTGGAGATAAAGTCTAAAGGATGTCAGCTGGAGAATTCTCTCTTACTCAGGGGAAGGTCAGCCTTTTAGGTCTAATGCAAGCCTTCAACTGATTAGATGAGGCCCACCCACATTAGGGAGGGCAATCTGCTTTACTCAAACCCACCAATTTACATATTAATCTCATTCTAAAACACCCTCACAAAATACCCAGATTAATGTTTGACCAACTAACTGGGCACCTGTGGCCCAGGCAAGTTAGCACATAAAATTTACCATCATGGGAGTTAAAGATCTAAGTAGGAATGACAAAACTTTAACATGAAGAAGAATATCTTTAACACCTTGTGGTAAAGAGAGATCTTGAAAATAAGACACACAAATACAAACTTTGAAAAAATATTAATAAATTCAACTATATAAAAGTAAAAAAAATTAAACTGTCTATCTAGCAAATAATTCCATATTTTAGATAAGAATGAAAAGACAAGCCACAGAAACATTCTAAACTCAATGTCAGCATCCGCTTCTGGAGTGCTCAACTGTGACGTGCTATTTATACAGTTTTAAAGCAGGCAAAACAATATACTATATTATCTATAGTAAATGTTTATAAAATATGATTTAGAACATTGGTGGTGACGGGGTTTGGGGGTTAGAAAGCACACTGCAGAAGAAGTCGTCTGGCAACTTCAAAAGTATCTGTAATACTTTACTTCTTAAGCCAGTGGGAGGCATCAGTATGTATTATACCATTCTTTGTACCTTTGGTATTTAAAAAATAAACAGTTAGGAGAAAATAAACTGTCGGATTTATGATCTCTTAGGAATTAATCAAAGAAAAAGTGAAAGTTCTCATTTTGTACTTTAACACATAGGTCCCAGATTTATAAATTAAACATCACTATCTGTACGTTGAATTTAAAGTCTTGAATAAACTGAAAATTAAATCACAAGCAACTGAATATTTCATTCTGGCCCACAGCCTCTTCTAGACATTAAACATTCACTGGAAATAGTTTCTCCTTTTTACAAATGAAACATGCCTCCATTTTCTGTGAAGCATGAGACTCACAGATCCACTTATTGCAAAGCCATTAAGATTAGCTGAAGTAAGAATTAATTTCCAAAAATGAAAGATCTATATTTTATATATTAATCAAGCTTTTAAAATTAGACTTAGTATGCATTTTATCACTCAACAAATATTAAATACCTCCCCTATGCCAGGCACTATTTTCAGATGATATGGATAAGCCATGAACAAGAAACACAAAGTGCCCTTAAATCATTGGCATAATTTGTTTCAATAGTATGTTCTTACATCATTAAAGTATCTAATTGCTACTGTCTGATTCAGGTAAAATATTTCCATTTAAATCGTCAAGCTATTAGAGGATATATAGTATTGTGTGTCAGGGGAAAGTCTCCTCAAAGATTGCACAGAAAAGTAAGGAGTTAATTCTGTTTCTGTTCTGTGTAGTAATGGAATTTTTCTCTCCCAGACTGTTCACACATGTCTATTTCCCTGAAAGCATCAAGGATTATAAATTTAGAAGCAAATGTTTCTGACCATAAAAGTTAACTATCCAAATCTTGAAACACATTGAAACCCGCATGAGGTCTAGGCAAGGAAAAATTCACAAACAGCAATATTTATTGAAGTAGAAACATAAATTTTGAGTAACCACCCAGGCACCTTAAAATAGAGCACAATAACCCTAGTTTTCTTAAACCGCTATTTCTCCTACTATACTTAACATCAGTAATACTTTCCACTTTAAGTTTCTCATAGTGTTTTCATTGTTTTTAAAAACCTGTGAAACTCAAAGCTAAAATTAAAAATCAGTTTAATTTTCAAAATCATGAGCCAATAAACTTTTTAACTTTGGAGAGTAGATAGGATATAGGAGATTGAGGTTGTCATACACAGTTTGATTGTTTTATATTCATGGATTGCATGAGAAACTAAACATTTTAGTAAAAGAACTCTTTGAATGATTTAATATCTCCCAACAAAGAAACAAAAACCTAAATTGAATTTTGTTTTTTTTTTCTCTCTTAATTGTTTTAAAAGTTGGATTCATGGCATGATATTTTGCATCTACATATTTCGAAACATACACTTAATGTACCTATATTTATTTTTGGCTATTTTCACATGCTATTTATACAACACAGACTTATTGAGTGCTAATTATGTGCCGGATACCCTCCTAGACCCTGGAATGAGCAAAAACAGACACGATTCCTCCCCTCATTTAACTGCTGGTCAAGTAGGCATGAGAGACGTTAATCGAATGATCAGCAAACCCAATAAAGCAGTGTGATTGTGACAAGTGCTACTTGTTACTGAGAGTTACACAGCACTATCACAGTCCTTAAGAAGGGCATTTCATCCAGTCAGGGAAGGGGATCAGGGCAGGCTCCTTGGAGGAAGTGGCCCTTGAGTGGAGACTGGAAGGTCCTTGGAGTCAATTAGGTAAAAGGGGAGCCAAAAGGATGTTGGACAAAGGGTCCCAGATATATGTGTAGGGCTCTGTGGCTCGAGGCCGGTATAAGGTTCTGAAAGACAAAGCATGAGCAGTGACTTATGCCAGATGATACCCGGGAGGTAGGTAAGGACCAGCTCATAAGGCCACAGTGAAGAGTTTGTCTTTCTCTTCACATGTGTACATTACACACTCCTGGCCACAATGCGGAGGACAGATGTCAGAGGGACCCGGGCAGAAGAGAGGAGGAGACCAATCAGGAGGCTATGCCAATAGTCTGAGTGAGGGGTGACCCTACAAATGGTGTCAGTGGCAGAAATAAAGATACTTTGGAGTTGGAATTGGCAGGACTTGTGATGGATCGATAATAAGAAATATGAATTGGATTTGTGGTCAAAAGTGTTAATAATAAAATACAATTAACTATAAAATCGAAGTGAACAGTGAAATCATATCACGTTTAATTAGCACACATAAACCTGAGTGGAAGTCTCCATAACAACACAGGATGGCATTATTTTAGTAAAAATAATTTTGGCGACATAATATAGTTTGAGTTTGCGGCTTTCTTATTAAAGAAAATTCACCTTTACCACATTGACTGTCTCGCGCCTCTTTTCTTGAAATGTTTCATTTAAAACTAAAATCAACATCATTACATTCATTTTTTTAAGTGATAGATTTTGAAAGCATCAGGAAGTTTAGACTTACGTGTTTTCTATTCAGCTGTGTGTGACTTTTTACCTTTTCTGGTTTATAAACTTCTACGATAATTCAAATTCACTAAATGAAACATAAATCTCGTCAAATGAAGGCAAAGGTATTCACTTTGACATATACATCTGTACACACACACACACACACACACACACACAATCTGTAGAAACTTCACAACTGGACCTCTCTTTTAAATCCCCAGAATTCCAAGTGCATTTGCAATAGCTCCTGTGTCCTTCATGAATATAAGCTTTAACATAATGGAATCTATTCTTCCTTTCCTGTTCGGCACTGAGTCAACTTGAATGGAAATTACATGGACACCAGGGAGAGCAAGCTAATTTAATGTGAAAGCCAACGATGGCAAGGCCGGGGCCTCACAGAGTCTAGTCCGCGTTAATTTTCACGATGACTGTGTGGCAGGCGGGCTTTTCTTCTCTCATCATCCCCGTTTTCACTCCTACCCTCCGCCCTGGGAGGCATCTTTTTCTAAATGGAGAAAAGACGCAGAGCGTAACAACCCTTTGCATTTTTGTCGTAAAGGTGATCAGCATCAGCCAGAGGAGAGGGCAGAGTTGGTCTGGTGGAGGTTTTCCCTTCTCTAGAAGGACCTACAGTCCTCGCCCGAAGCACAGACGCTGTGCCGTCTGTGACAAGTGCCACTGGTTGCTGACTGAGGAGGAAACCAAAGCGACCAATTGACTGGAACTGGGGTGGGGCTGAGAGCCAGAGAAAGGGGTGAAAACACTGGGGGAACAAAGGCAGAAGGAAGCAATTCACCAAACGCCTTTCTGATGTGGCCTCTACGCACTGACAGCGAACCTGCTGCGAAAAGCGAACTTCTGTTCTGTGGCTTAATCTTGCCTTTCTGTATTTGTGATCTGATTATGGAATAATAAGCTTTTTCTCTCTGGAAAAGAACAGTACCTTCATACCCTTCCAGAGGTTACAGGCTTAAGCAAGCGTTTGCGCTCACTATTAATGCTATAAATTACCTTTACTTTTTCAAAACCTAGACTTAGAATCCGACACTGCACTTTATGATACCTAAGCTGGCCTTTCTATTTTGATGCCTTGTTTTATAATATCTTATATCATTATCATCTTTGCCACTGGAGTTATCCTAAAGATTCAGTACTATTGAACTATTGCAACACATGGTTTGTTCTTTAATCATATTATAATATTCATTCTATTCCGCGCTTAGTAACTCAAAGCCTAGCATCCTGAGTAGTTCCGGCTATAAAAATATGAAATACCACAGTCATTGGATAAAAGCCAGTGATAGAAGGGAACAAGACAGACCATGAAACTCCAGGACATGACAATACTTATAGACTCTTGGGAACGAAGCAGCCCTAGCCGTTGGTTATGCATAAGTTGCCAGGCTCCATGTCATCTGATCCTGTTGCCTTGGCCATGATTGATTAGATTCTGGACATTTGCAAAACAGCAGCCAATACAGAAAGATCTTTCCCACTGGATCAAGACTAATCAGCACAGTCAGGTTCTTGCTCACTCAGAATTTGTGCTCTAGATGCCTAGAGGATAGAAGAGGAGAGGAAGCGGGAAGGACACTGTCGTGAGCACGGCGGAGCCACCAGAACAGGGGGCACTGAGGCCCACTTGGGGCCCAGGCTCCTCAGCTGTCGAACACCAGGAGTTACCACCTAGGGTGTTCCACGTCTCCCCCACCCCCTCCCATATCTCTATTGAGATATAACATCGTATAAGTTTAAGGTGTACAACATGATCATTTGATACACGTATATATTGTGAAATGATAACCACAATAATATTGTTAACACATCCGTCACCTCACGTAATCACAACTTTTTGTTGTTATAGTGAGAACATTTAAGATCTACTCTCTTAGCAACTTTCAAACGTACAATATGGTATATTATTAACTATAGTTGCCATGCTGTACATTACTCCTCTTTAATTCTGGTCACCAATTCCAATGTGTGTGTACCAGGCGGGGTGCCAGGGTGTTCCTCATATACTGGTGTCAGCAGTTCTCTGACACTAGTGGGGTGTCCCACAATGCAACTCAAGTCTAACACTATCTGCCCAGAGACAGCATCGGATCCCATAGATTAAGGGAGCGGTCCTAAAAGACTGCCCTACATTCCAGGTGTCAATCACAAGTCTACAGTGCTTGTGACTGATTGGCTACAAATCAGAGGTTCCCATGACCCCCTCCTTGGGTTTGACTAATTTGCTTGAGCAGCTCACACAACTCAGAAAACTAGCTTACTCACTAATTACCAGTTTATTATTTAAAGGACACAAATCGACAGCCATAGGGCAAGGTCCCCAACAAAGGAACTTCTGTCCCTGTGGAATTTGGGTCCTAGCATTCTGGTTCACCAACCTGAAAGCTCTCTGAACAACCCCCTTTGGGTTTTTTATGGAGGCTCCATTATATAGGCATGATTGATTAACTTATTGGCTACTGATGACTGATTCAACCTTTAGCCCCTTTTCCCTCCAGGGAAATCAGTGGGCGGGACTGAAAGTTCCAACCTCCTGTTGATGGTTGGATCCCCTGGCAACCAGCCTCCATCCTTAGGTGCTTTTCAAAAGCTACCTCATTAACATACACTCAGGTGTGGTTGAAAGTTTATTATAAATATCAAGATACTCTTCTTATCATGTAAGAAATTCCAAAGATTTTAAGAGCTCTGTGCCAGAAATGGAAACTAAGACCAAATAAGCATTTATTATTATAAATCATAACATCACGACAACCTATACAAGATGAACTTCTACTCTTAGTACCCCAAAGCAGTTATTTTAAAGACTGGGAACAAAACTAATTTGTAAAAACTAATTTACAAAGCAAGCCTTTTGCCTCTAACTTCAAAGGTTAAAATTCGGCATTCGTTAAGATTTTTTAAAAAATATAGTATTATTTTAAAATACATAGCATGCAAGAAAGGCAAAGGTAAGCATACAATTCTAAAATATTACAAACTTCATTATGAAAGGATAAACTTCTATAATATGTTACTTTGATATCAAAATATATGACATTTATGTGAAAAGCCCATACAAAATAGAAATCACTACAAGTAAATGATATCAATTAATCGGACCTCCTCCTGGGCATGTCCACATATTAATTTTATTATTAATTATCTAGAAATCTGTTCTCAAAAATATTTTATCTTAAAAACTATTAACTCATGCAAATTAGCCTCTTTGCAATCGTGCCCGATTAGAGCTTTTTATGCCTAGAGAATTTCACCATTACATCCTGTAAGAAACTATTATATCCTGACAAGTCCCTGTTGGCTAGAATGTGAGTCCTCTGAAGGCAGGGACTCTGCCTTTGTTCATCTTTTATCCCCAGGATCTAGGTCATCAATAAAACACTGACGTTTGGGAGCCCAGAGATGGGAAATGGCAAGGGCTGAGGCAAAAGAGAGGACCGGCAGGTAAGGGCAGGATACAATTCCATGGGCGAAAATATTGAGAAATTTAGTGTCTGGAATATAAAAATACAGGCTATTTTAAAAGTTAGTCAAAGATAACTGACGTTAATGAGCCACTGTTGATGACAGGACAGTACACGCCTTGCAGGTGGTACTCAGTAAGTATTTTTACATGCGTGGATGAGACGCCACCAGATAATATGACCAAACCCTTGGAATTATGCCCCAAACTCACCTGGGTAGTCTCTGAGTATGGTTTTTCCACCCCTGGGTATAAGATGTGGGTTTCTTACAGCCCATACGTTAGAAGATATAAATGAAAACAAAGTACTGCAAAGTCAGGAAATAATTCTGTGAGCGCAGTTTAGCTTTCTTAGTACAGGCTGTTGTCTGACCTGTTAGTGGGTCTAATGGCGGGAACCCATTGCTGAGCGCCTCCGCGAAGCTTCTCTGGACCTGTCTTCCCTTTACTTTCCTTCTTGGTGTCCCCATTGTGCCTTAGGCCAGCAGTCCTCCTACGTGCTCCTGTGTGAATCTAATGCCTGATGATCTGAGACGGAGCTGAGGTGGTGATGCTGGCGCTGGGGAGCGGCTGCAGATACAGATGAAGCTTTGCTCGCTGGCCCACCACGCACCTCCTGCTATGTTAGCCCAGATCCTAACATGCCACAGACTGGTACCAGTCTGCGGCCCGGGGCTTAGGGACCCCTGCCTTATAAAACTATATCACCAATTCTTTGTTTCCAAGTGAAAACAGAAATCACAAATCCCATGACATCCCACTAAGAGCCATTAATAACTATGCTTGTTTGTGTAGCTCTCACAACAGACTGATGTTTTTTGAGAACAGTGAATATTCTGTATGGTGCTTAGAATATAATAGTTGCTCAATCAGTATTTAGTGATGGAATGAACTGAATGATCCACATTTGCTGTCCTCACGGAACTTGCAGTCAGAGGGAGAGAAAACAACAAAATAAGTGAAATTCTGGCCAAAGGAACAGACTGCTGTGGGGTCAGCTACGAAGCGGTGGTCATGTCTGCCTGGCGGGGTAAAAACACACACGTCGAAGCTGGTCCTCTACGATTAACTGCATTTCGCCAGATTAAAAACAGAGGGTGAGAAGATATTTCAGAGAGTGGATACGGAAACAGACACAGAGCTGCTAGGAGCACAGCACGTTCCCGTGTCCGGTGTGCAGAGCATCGAGGGCTCTTGGGAGGGAGGCCTGGGGAGACAGGAAATACGCATCTGTGGAGCACCGATGTGCCAGGTGCGAGGCGCTCGGCATCATTAACTCTGCTGCGAGAACGTCGTAAGGTGGCGATGAGGCGCATGAAAGGCAGCTATCAGGTATAGACAGGGGGTGCTACAAGGGTCGAGCCCATCTGGCAAAAGGCCTTGAAGGTCATCCAGTCAGGGGCGTATAGAGATTTTAGGCAGAGCAATGACCTAATCAGAGCTGTGTAACTTTTTTAGTCGATAAGTACCTAACGAGGCACTTTCTACTCATCGCCATTAGGGAGCAAGTTTACCGTTTTCCTCCCATAAGTTGAGTCACCAGCATCTCATTTCTAGAAACATGACTTAATGTTTTTTTCACTTGTTATTTCTTACAGATTGAAGATAACCTTGACGATATTAGGCCTCTTCGTCTTTCTATAGGACCTTTCTATAGGACACCATGTAAGTTGTTATTTTTAAATTTTACTTTTTAAGCATCTCACTTTTTTAGCTCTCCTTTTTTGTGTTTTTTTTTTGTTTTTTTGAGCTTTCTCCATCATACTGGGGACTTGTTATTTGTGTCTCGATTGAATGAAGCCGAGTGCTTTTTCTTTTCAACTGCTTTCTTTCATCAATACATGAATCTTGCTCAGAGCCTTAACATCCCGTAACTCTCTTCGGACCTCAGCTTTGATTCTACTTTTCTGTCGTTCGTTTGTCTCTGCATCCAAACACCACATTGTGTCATCGATCAGAAAACTTACTATGAACTTTTCATTACAGGCTTCGCTTAATTCTAACTGTGTCTGTGAACTCGTGCACTGTTATCTTCCATGAAAATAAATTTCTCTGCCTTACTGATTTCTTTCCTTTTTTTTTTTTTTTTTTTTTACCTGTTATTATCCAAACTGAAGATTTGAGTATCTGTAGAAAGCATCTGTCCTTCGCGCTCATTTCTTTTCTTTACTTACTGACTTATGATCTAACCCTGAGGAACAAACTGATTCTAATGGACCCACGCTGCTCTTTGCTTCCTTGTTAGGTGGCCACTAAGAGGATGTGAGATCACATTTTTCATACAATTATCAAATGAATAGACAAAAGGATACAAAACATCTGGACTTTTGGGTAAGCATTTGTTAGCACATGCATTAGAGAAATGGAAATGAATTCCTTTGGCCATTTGATACCGCACAATGAATCCTGGGACTGTAAACAATGGATAGTTTAAAATGAAGCAACATGTGGGTGAACGATCTTGATTTAGATTAGCAGACCTGGTGGACTTTAAGGTCAGACCCGGCTTTGTTTAACATCTTTGTAAATAATCTAGTAGACCGATTTTTAAAAAACCCTTTAATTACATGTTTGAGTGACTTTGAGCTGGGAGGTGTTAAACATGATATGAAGAGAAAGACTAGAAGAGGTAGAGAGAATGATAATTGTTTTGATTCCCCATTAATCAGGAAAAGTATAAAATAATAGCTTAGTGTGAGCACAATTTCAAGTCAACTTATTAAAAGGAAAAACAATGTTGAAAGAGGCCACGGAAAGCAATTTTTAACAACATATAGAAGCTAAAATGTTCACTACTATATAGAGTTCTTTTAAAATGACTAATTTCTAACAAGGGTGCATGTAATTTGCTGACCCGAATGCCAATATGACACAGTATCATTAAGATTTTTATGCTAGTCATGAAATCATATGCATTTTGCGTTTAATTTTTATATTTTTTCTTTAAGAAATGAATATGTAGGAAGACTGACTTTGGGAGTGGTATGGATTTTCACACATGTAGATTCACGTAACCGCCACCACGCTCCGATGACAGAGGGTGCCCGCCAGCCCCACCCACCTCCTCCTGCAGCCCTCCCCCCACCCCAAAGCTCCGTGACCACTTATTTTCTCCGTTACTATAATTTTGCCTTTTCAGTATGTCATATAGATGGAATCTTATATTACATAACTTTTCTTGTTGTTCTTTGAGGTGGATTTTTTTTTATTATGGTCAAAAGCATATCACATAAAACTTACCACCTTAACCATTTTTATGTGTACAGGACAGGAGTGTTAACTATATGCAGATTATTGTACAGCCAATCTCTGCAACTGTTTCATCTTGCAAACTGAAACTCTATATCCATTGAACAACAACTCCCCTCTTCCTCCGCTCCGAATGTCCTGGAATTCGCCATTCTCCTTTCTAAGAGTTTGACTATTTTAGATTCCTCCATAAGTGGGGTCACAGAGTATCTGTCCTTCTGCGACCAGATTATTTCACTAGTACAATGTCCTCAGGTTTATCTCTGTTGCAGCAAAGGACAGGATTTTCTTCTTTTTAAAGGCTAAATAGTATTCCTTTGTATGTATATAGCACACTTTCTTTATCCATTTGTCTGTTGATAGACGTTTAGTTTGCTTCCACCTCTTGGCTATTGTGAATAATGCCGCAATGAGTAAATATTTCTTCAAGATACTGTTTTCAATTTTTTTGGATCTACACCTAGAAGTGAGATGGCTGTATTAATTAGTAATTCTATTTTTAACTTTTTGCAAAGCCTCCACGCTGTTTCCATAATGACTGTACCATTTTATAGTCCCATGAACAGTGAGTGCATAAGGGTTCCTACTTCTCCAAATTCTCGCAAATACTGGGTATATAGTGATAGCTCACTGTGGTTTTGATTTACATTTCCCTAATTATTAGTGAGGTTGAGCATCTTTTCATATACCTTAGGCCATTTGTATATATCCTTTGGAGAAATGGCTATTCAAATCCTTTGACCATTTTTTAATTGAGTTTTTTGCTTTTTGTTGTTGTTATGAGTTGCAAGAGTTCTTTATATAGTGTAGACATTAACTCTTTATCAGATATATGGTTTACAATTATTTTCTCCCATTCTACAGGTTGCCTTTTTGTGCTGTTTTTTTCCTTTGCTGTGCAGAAGTTTTTAAGTTTGAAGTAGCACCATTTGTTGATTCTTGCTTTCATTTCCTGCGCTTTTGGTGTCATAACCAAGAAATCTTTGTCAAATCCAATGTTATGAACTTTCTCCCTATATTTTCTTCTAGCAGTTTTATGGTTTCAGGCTTTACATTTAGGTATTTAATTCATTTTGACTTAATTTTTGTATATGATGTCCGATAAGAGTCCAACTTCACTTCTTGCATGTGGATATTGAATTTTCCCAGCACCATTTGTTGAAGAGACAATCCTGTCACCATTATGTAACCTTGGTACCTTTGGTGCCATATGGCAAAACATAGGTGAGGATTTATGTTTGGGTTCTCTGTTCTGTTCTAT
The DNA here is from genome assembly GCF_014176215.1 of Rousettus aegyptiacus. Classification (NCBI taxonomy): domain Eukaryota; kingdom Metazoa; phylum Chordata; class Mammalia; order Chiroptera; family Pteropodidae; genus Rousettus; species Rousettus aegyptiacus. Next base: position 86,039,049 of record NW_023416285.1, on the reverse strand, counting down.
TGGTCTATATGTCTCTCTCTGTGCTAGTAACTTTATAATATGTTTTGAAATCAGGAAGTATGAAACTTCCAGCTTTGTTTTTCTTTGTTAAGATTGCTTTGGCTATTTGTTGTTGTTATTTTTTTTTTTTTTGCATTCTATATTAATTTTAGGATGTATTTTTCTATTCCTGCACAAAACACCATAGGAATTTTTATAGAGATGGCATTCAATCTCTAGATCGCTTTGAATAGTATAGATATTTTGACAGTATTGTCTTCCAATCCATGAACACAGGTTGTCTTTCAGCAAAGTTTTATAGTTTTCACTGTACCACTCTTTTGTCTCTTTGGTTAAGTTTATTCCTATTTTATTCTTTTTGACGCTGCTGCAAATGAGATCATTTTCTTAACACCCTTTTCTAATGTTCATTGTTAGTGTACAGAAACATAACTGATTTTGGGGCGTTGATTTTGTATCCTACAACTTACTAAACTCTGTTATTAGGTCTAAGAAATTTTTTTGTTGTTGAATCTTTAGCATTTTCTATAACAAAAGAGTATGTTATCTGTGAACAGAGATAATTTTACGTCTTTATTTCCAATTTGCATGCCTTTTTTTTTTTTTTTTTACTTGCCAGATTGCTCTTGCCAGGAATTCCATTACTGTGCTAAGTAGGAGTGGCAAGGATGGACATCTTTGCCTTGTTCCTGATCTTCAAAGGAAAGATTTCAGTTTCTTATCATTGAGTATGATGGTTCTGGGCTTTTCATATATGGTCTTCCTTATGTTGAAATAATTTCCTTCCTTTCCCAGTTCGTTGAGTGTTTTTATCTCGAAAGGGTATTGAATTTTATTAAGTGATTTTCTGCATCAACTGAGATGATTACGTGGCTTTCGTCCTTTATTATGTTAATGTGGTACACATTACATTGACTTTCCTATGTTGATCCATCCTTGTATTCCTAGAATAAATCCCACATGATCATGATGTATAAATACATGGTTGTGTATTTTTTTTTTTTTTTTTTTTTTAGTTCTTTGTGTGTGAAAATGCCTTTTATTTTGCCCTTACATGGCTCTACTAGATTCTTGGATTTCTCACTGTCTTCTAAATATGATTTTATTATTTTCTAACTCCCAGTGCTAAAGGTGAGAGAACTGATACTGGTTTGATTCTCTTTCTTTTATGAAGTAACAAGTTCTCTTTGACAGAAAGCTTACAAGAGTTCACCTTCGGGATAATGAAATTTCACCAGGACATGACAAACTTTTTTCGTTATTCTGGCCCACAACTTGATGATCTTGATCAATCCAAAGATCCAAGTCCTTTCCTTCGGGGACCTGTAAAATTTGAAACTTTTTTTCTACATAGCTCATGATTTGCTCTGTATGGTGAAATAAATTCTCCATTCAGTTTACTTCCTGATGACATGTTTAACAGTGATCATTTTTTCAATTCATTGAATTTTAGAATTTTAAGTGCACAATCAAGTTCTGTCCTTTCAGAAAACTTCTTTGGTGCTTTAATTCTATATCCTTCAACACCTGGTACATATTATTACAGTACTCTTTTATTCTTCAATTAAGTCTGTCTTCTTGTGAGCCAACTACTTTGATTATTTAGTAGCATGCCTCCTTCGAGTTATAGAATCTTCCTAAATGGTTAGTGGTCTTTTTGATTGATTCTTATCTTTAGGTATAAATTCCCTCGGTAGGTGGAGAACTGAGATTTATCAGCCACAGTGAGAAGAAAGGCATCTACTCAGGACAGTTGGTGCCCCTCACCCCGACACGATTTATTGTCCTTACTCCTGGGCCCCCATACAGACAGGCCTGTTTCACAGCTTTTGAGTCTACAGCGATGCTCTGAACCTGTCATTTCTAGCCCAGAACTCAAGGCCTCGGATGTGTTTGGGCACTCCTCCAGGCTTCAGCAATAGTGGACAGCTGTCTGAGCAGCCTTGGAATCAAAAGGGAAAGGAGTCAGGAATCTGAGCTCCAAATCCCCTTTGATTTGATTTGATTTTTGAGACTGTAACTTTCAGGTCATTGCCACAGAGCACAAGAACAAAATGTTGGCACATTAAATATATACACTGTGTTGTCATGTAAGGTTATGTAATATATAATCATTATATAATTATGTATAGCTATTAAGCATATATAATTAATTGAGGTGTATAATTAGTTGGAGTCATAATGAGAGCAAATTATATTATAAAATAAATTGAATCCAAAATACATTTTCTTTTGTTTCGAGTAAGAACTTTGCCACAAAAATACCACATACATTTAACTGTCCCATTAAGGATTAAAGAGTATAATTATAATTCAGGTTAGAGTTTATAGTTTAGTTACAACGTGTGAGAACTTACGTGTTGGTTTCCGAATAATTCTTACTAAATTTAACTAACCCCATCGATAAGCTAAAATGGAGGTGGAAATTTAACAGATCAGATGTTTGAACATCTACAGCTACATTAGATACATTATGTCTAAATAGAGAACTGCGGAGATATGCAGTTACCCATCCTAGACTCTGCTAATTCAGAAAGTTTTAATCACTCTGGTTAAATTAAGGCCTCTAAATAAATTATAAGTTAACAAAACGTTTGTCAGGCCAAACTCTGATCCAGGCTTGCCTCAGTGTGAAGCAAACAGTGGCTACCGGCCAAGGACGCTTCGTGCTCTCATGCTGAAATATGAGCTGGGCCTGGGGAGACCAGAGAAGCCTAAACAAACATCTGGGCCCTACTAGCTGCTTATTACTTTCAGTTTTTATAACAGTCTTCTCTGAATTTCTATATATTTCTATATATTTATATATATATATATATATATATATATATATATATATATATATATATATATAGTGTACTTTTCCTTAGAAGAGACAAGGAAATATTCACGTTATTCACGTTGAAGCACCAATTTGGTTTTGATCGGCATGAATGCTTCTCTTTTTAACAAATTTCTTCTGTCTCTGCAGTCTTCCCATTTCCGTTATCCCTCTTCTTGTTTTTTTTTCTTTCTGCATTTTGATTTTTTTCTTTAAATTACTAAGAGGCATTTGATTGCTATCAACTAACGACAAACCTATGAATAGGAAAATCCATCTGTCACAAAAGTAGTTGGTGTGCTTGGATAACCAACAATTTAAGATAATAAACTGATTCACTATCGAAAACTAGAGCTGGCCCTGTAGATACACTTGGTTTGGTCAACAAAGTGTTCTATTGAAAAAATGAATGTGAACGACATTGAGCATAAAGCCCTTTTTTCAGTTGACCCCAGGCCAAATGGTCTTAAACTCCCTTTCATATTTACCCTAGCTGAATAGCCTCAGTTAGCTAATTTTGTACGTGTTTCTTCATCAGCTTTAGGTTGTCCTCTATTGATGCCCCACTATGAAAGAGGAAAATTTAACCTGAGTGATTTTTTTCCATTACTTCTACCTCATCCCAAGTTCCTGACCACTGTTAGCTATGTCACTAATCTTTTGTTGATATAGTTAATAATATTTGCACTATTTTCAGTGATAATAATTAAGTAGTCTATGCTTTTAAAATAAAATTTTAAAACTTTAAATCCACTATAAATGCCATTTACAGAATTGTTGCAGAATCAAAGAGTGTGATTGAATGCATGGAGAAAGATTTACAATCCTGGGTCAGTAAACCCGTACTACTTGCAGGAGGATGTCCAAGGTACAAGAACCACCAGGTGAGATTGTAGCATCTTTTGCAGCTTCTTCAGTTCTTCATCCTTCACACTCAGCTGACACCATTTCTTATATCATATTGTCCTATTTCTTGTACTGATGGTTTATAGTTATAAAGCACTTGCTGGAAATTTTCTTTCTTGTGATGTATTTGTATCTTTATTTTATCTTAATACTCTGCCGATATTTTGGCTTGTTATAGAACTTTATATTTAAAATCATTTCCTTGAGTTTTCAAAGGGATCACTTTAATGTTTTCTAGCGCTCCATATTGTTGGGGAAGGCCTGTTGCTGAGATGATTCTAATTCCATCGTAAGTGATCTGGGTTTTCCTTCTCTGTAAACTTTTAGGATCTTCTGTGGAGTTTTGGAATTTTACCAGGTTATGTCTAAGTGTAAATCTTTATTCATTCACTTTGCCTGGAAAGCAGTGGACCTATTCAATCTAAAAATTCACGTTTTTCTTTAGCTTGAATATATTTTCTTCAAAATTACATGTTCCTTTTCATGTTTTTAGCTATCTTTTGAAAAAAATTTGGGACTCCTATCAAACAGATATTGGACTTAGGATATATTATCTGTGTCCTTTAATTTTCTCTCATATTTCCCATCTTTGTTATTTTTTTTTTCTATAATCTTGGGTATTTCCTAAACTTTACTTTCCAGATGACCTATTTACTCTTTACCGTATTATGTAGCCTTCCCATTACATTTCTCACTTGAGCAATCATGCTTTTTAATTTCCAAGAACCTTTTCTTGTCTCCTGGTTCCTCCTTTTTTTATATATAGTAGTCTTGTCATTTTTTATGGATACAATGTCTTGCATCTCTCGGTGGTTTAAGAATTTTAAGATTTTCCTCTTTTCTCTAAATTACCTGTTCTCTCTGGAAAGCAGTTGATCAATATCTTGGTCTTCCTGTTTCATGCTGCCAGCTATCCTAAAATAGCTGGTGGTTCTGGGTGGTCCACTCACATCTGAGACTGAAGAACCAGATTGGCTAGCATCGCTGGGGGCAGCAGAACAGGTCTGTTTCCCAACAGAAATATCCCCTGAATACTCGGCCTCACTCGCGCCCCATAGGCACGGGTGGGTTGTGTTCACTGGCAGGCTTTGCTTTAGGTTTGTTTGGGCATCCACAGGAGGCAAGCTGCCCCATCTCACCCCCAGATGCCGAAATAAGGATGCTGTTAATCGGTCAATAGCGGATTTCACCAGACTTCTTCATGGGGTAAAGCTGCTTTGCCTTTCTGTCCCTTCTATGATTCCTTGTGAGGGTCCAGAGTGATTCCAAACTGCTTTGCCTTTTTTTGAGACCCCCTCCCCATTTGAGGAGCCCCCCAAAACAAATAACTGTTCAGAGGGCAGCTCTAAGGCTTCGCTTCTACCAAAGCAGAATGCTCTGGAAAGAGGGGAGAGCAGGACGAGGGGCCGGCATTCTACCCTGTCAGCTGTTCTGAACGCAGTCCCTCGGTCGGCCACCCCCAAGGTAGCTGCCGGCCCTCTCCCACTCTTTATCTCGGTGGGCGTCGCGGGCGGGGGTTTTATGGGAAGGGGCTGCCCTGAGCTGCTATTTTCTCTGTTCTGTTTTCGCCAGGCTTCCCTTCCTGCTGCTTCCCCGTTCAGGATTTCCTCAAACTTCCTATTCCAAGGTGACTCCCCTTCCTATTTTTTCTGCTATGTTTTCATTTCTTAAGATAATAAGTAAATAAATAAATAAATAAATAAATAGATAGATAGATAAATAATTCCTGCTATTTCAGGGGGACCTTGGGAGACAGGAGAAGTAAACGGGAACTCTCATGTTTCTGTCTTGACCTGGAAGCCTGTAAGTTTTAAAGGACTCAGCATCATAAAAAAAAAAAAAAAAAAAAGAGCCACGACATCGCATTTTCCTCTCATCCCTTTGAAGCTGTAATTCTTTTTCATTTAGTATAATTCGAAATAAACCCAAACAACATAATTTCATTTGGCTTCGAAACGATTTGCGTTAAATTTAAACTAAGAAGCCGGTTTGGCAATTAAGAGCACAGATTGGGGTCGGAAAGATCTGAATCCGGTGTCTAGCTTTACAACCTAGGTCACTCGCATCTGCCTCATTGTCCTTGTATATAACTTGAGGACAGTGCATCTTCTTCGTTAGGACTGTAGGATTAAACAAGGTCCTGCAGGTGGAACAGGATGTGAGACTTCTGGCCTCAAGGTCACCTGAGGGGACTATACAGTGGAAATCAGAGTACCAATGAGAGTGAGAGACAAGACAGCTCCAAGCGCACTAAATGCAGAATTTACAGTGGGGACACAGTAAATTACCAATGACTCTTAAACTCCCTCACCCACTGAGAATACAAGAGCTCAACTGTGGGAGAAATTTTCGTGGGAAGAATGTTGCAGAAATTTCTTTGGAGAGGGTGACTGCAGAGCTTGGAGGTCCCACTCCACCTCTGCGCATGGAGGGTGACTTTCTAATGCTAAGTTTAGTACGTGGCGGTGGGGGCAGGTTCAGTGGAAGCGCCTAGGGAACACAGAACTGTTTCCTGTGATAGTGAAACAAAGAGAATTGGCCCAGCCCTTTGCCTAAAGGGGACCTAGGTCTGACAGCTGTGAAGCCCAGAGAGAGACAGGCTGACTGGCCTGTCACTTTGACAGCAGAGTTAGGAGAGGGTGGCTGGGCTTGGATTGGCCTGTACTCCTAGGGGTTGTTGGGACCAGGCATGGTGGAAGGTTCTTGATGGACTGGATGGTAGGTCCTAGAGGAGAGAGAGGAATCCTACACAACAGGGCTGTCTGGAAAGTGAAGAGATGCTGGGTGAGGACATCAGTGGTGCCCTAAGGGACTTAGCCAAAGAGCACAGGAAAGCACCCCATGAAAGAAACAGTGCTCAATGTCTGCCTGGCCAGACCCTGCAGTCTCAGAGCCCAAGGCCACGTGGCCAAGTGAGGATGGTCCGACCCTCTCACTTTCTTCCTTCTACCAGTCCACAACCATGGGACCCCAGCAGAGGGTAAAGCAGCAGCAGCAGGTATCCATGGGCTAAGTGAAGGAAGAGTTGAGCAGGTGGGACGCCATAAAACAGTCTCTTTCTTGGCTCACAAAATTTGTCAAAATTGCTGTCTAAAGATGCACTGCCCAACATGGTACCTGCATTTCTGACTGCTGAGCACTGAAGATGGCTAGTTGGAATTGAGATGTAAGTGTAAACTACAGGCTGGATTTCAAGGACTTGGTATGAAAGCAAGAATGTAAAAATATTTCGCTACTGATCTGTTGTAAAGCAATGTTGCACTGTTGATTGCTTTGGCCTGTATACTGATCATACGTCAAAATTGTAATATAATGGAAATATTTTACTTTTTAAAAAATGTGTCTACTATATGCGAAAGAATGAAACTGGATTGCTGTCTGAGACCATACACAAATATGAGCTCAAATGGATTCACGACTTGAATATAACACCTGAAACAACAAAATACATAGAAGAAAACATAGGCTAAACTTATGGAACTTGGTCTCGGAGGGTTTTTTGTGATCTTTACCCCAAAGGTAAGGGAGTAAAAGCAAAAATAAATGAATGGGACTACATCAAACCGAAAAGCTTCTGCACCGCAAAATAAACCATCGACAACAGCAAAAAGGCAACCAATGGAATGGGAGGAGTTATTTGCAAACAACACCTTCAATAGGGGTCTAATATCCAAAATATATAAAGAACTCATACACCTGAAAACAAAAAACAAACGATCCAATTTAAAAAAAAAAATGGTTAGGACACTTGAACAGATACTTTTCCCAAGAAGACATACAGATGGCTAATAGATATACGTAGAGATGCTCAACTTCACTAGGTATAAGGGAAACAAAAATCAAAACCATAATGAGATACCACCTCGTACCTGTTAGAACGGCTATTATCAATAAGACAAGAAATAACAAGTGTTGGAGAAGGTGTGAAGAAAAGGGAACCCTTGCATGGTGCTGGTGGGAATGTAAATTGGTACAGCCACAGTGGAAAACAGTATGGAGGTTTCTCAGGAAATTAAGAATAGAGCTGCCATATGACCCATTAATCCCTTTTCTGGGCATCTAATTGAAAAATTTGAAAACACTTATTCATAAAGATATACATACCCCCTTATGATCACTGCAGCATTATTCACAATAACCAAGACATGGAAGCAATCGAAGGGTCTTTTGACTGATGATTGGATAAAGAAGATGTGGTACAGATATACAATGGAATATACACAGCCATAAAAAAATGATGAAATACTGCCTTTTGCAACAATGTGGATGGATATCGAGATTATCGTGTTAACTGAAATAAGTCAGCCAGAAAAGGGCAAGAACCATATGGTTTCAACTCATAGAAAACAGAAAGCAACAAGTGAACAAACAAAACAAACAAACTCAGGCACAGACAACAGGATGTTGGTTGGGAGGAGGACGAAGAGGGTAAAGGAGTCAAATATATGGTGACGGAAGGAGACCGGACTTTGGGTGGTGAGCACGCCACGGAATGTACAGATGATGGAATTGTACGCCTGAAAGTTACATAATGTTATTAGCCAATAAATTTAATTAAAAAATGAAAAATGCAGAGAAGTATAAAGATCAAAACAGATTAACCTATAACCCCACAATCCGAAGATTCAAACAAAGTGGCTATGAGAACGTGTCAAACTGCATACGTGTCTCACATTTACATTCTGTTGGGCTCTCCTAGCTGAGTGCTCACTCTATGCGTTTTCCTCCTGGTTACAAACTTACTTCGCGACTTTCAAAACGCAGCATTCTCAGCAAGACGAGCTCTCTCTGTGGTGTGACACACGCAGAGGACCAACAGAAAGGGGAATGTGCCGCTGCACATGCCAGAAACACCTGCGTCTCCTCTGAACGTCCACCACAAGGGCTTTCGAAGCCTCATCTCATTGTCGCAAGACAGCATCGCCACGCGAGGCAGGATAAAGAGCAGTGGAAATAACGCGCGCTAACTTGTAGATGAGAAAGGGAACAAGCCTTTGATCGATATACTGTAGCAAGCTTTTGAATTCCTGTACTGGTCCACGTATCTAATTTGAAAAATCTACAAAGTCGCATATATAAATAAATACATGCTTCATGAGTAGCGAGTCGTTTGACTCATACGTGCAGGAAGGCCCCGAGTTGAGCTGCCGGCCGCGGCATTCTGTAACGAAGGCATGCCCTTCTCCACCTCTGTGTTTCCTTCCCATTGCACGTCCACGTCCGCTGGTCACAAGGGGGGCTGCCCGGGGTGGATCCATCTCGGGGTGGAACACGGAATAAAAGATGAAGGGCCCTGTCACCACACAGTCTATCAAAGCTCCACCAGACAAGATGCCTCGGGTGACATGAGGGCAGCCTTGCTTCAGGGTGATGTTAGCATCTCAGTGGTAAGGGTTCTGGTCCCGGCAGGGCGTAAAGTCTGATGGACAAGTTCCTCTCCAGAGCTTCCCGTAGTTAAGCAAGGCTTTTTCACGTGCATTTGTTGGATCTCTCCTTCTGCCCAATTCTTCTTTCCTTCTCCTCCACAGATATCAACCCCCTAATAAACATCTTGTGCCCCAAATTTGGTCTTGATGTCTGCTCCTGGAATATACAACCTCTGCAACCCGAGGCAGCATCTCACCGCTTAGCCCACTGACTCGTCCTGCTGTGCTCCAGTGCCGGTCTTAGAGGCAGAAAGCGGGTAGCAGACTGGGGACAGACGCCGTGCTGCCAAGTGCCTCGACGCCCCTCCCGGCCCCCCTCAGTACACATACTAGGAGTAGGAGGTGGTATCTGCTGAGCTGGTGGCATGTCCCTGTGCTCAGGGCACTCCTGGCTGGGGACAGAAGAGGCAACATGGAAGCGCTTCTGGGCATGCTCTGGGATGCTGGCCATGCTGCTTTTTCTTGCCACTAGCTCGAGGCAACGGTCCACTCCAAGACGTGAGCACTGCCTTCTCGGGCTCCTGGTCACCTACCAGGACAGTTCCCTGTGCACCCCTGAGGAAGGAGCCAAGCTTTCGGGTAAAGCCTCCAAGCCCCATCCCTAACCCCTCTGCTCCCGCCCAACACCTGTGAAGACGAGGACCTGTGCACCTCCTGATGACCGGCTCACCGGAAGAGAGCACCCCGCCCCCCCCCCCACGGCCCCAGTGGGTCTACCTGGGTCACCTCCTCCTCCTTCCTGTCCCCCGTGTGCCTCCGATTGCCACACGTTCCCTGAGGCTCCCTGAGGACAGCAGTGCCTATTGACGGCATTTGGGCGACAGCTGTCTCACGATACAGATTTGGGAGTGGTGCGAGAGGGTTCGATCCTCTGCAAAATAAAACCACCCGCGACTCTCTCCACTCACGGGGTCAGATGGGCCGCCGTTCGTCTCCTGGTCCTCCGATTAACAGCTGCCTATTCACTGGCACATTGACAACCATAAACATCTATTTTAAAATACAGAACCTGGCCACAGAAGAACTGGGAAAATGGCATTATTTCCTGTCCAAATCGATCCTTCCTAGGAAAGTGAAGGGACTCACCTGTCTTGCAGTAGCCAAGAGGGAGATTCTCCCAGTTATACCCTTGAGGGTAAAGGACAAGGCAGAGAGCAGGGGCCACAGCTGAAACCCACTAGCTAGAAGTCTGCAGGGTCCAGAGTCCACCCCGCCCTCGAAGGAGAGGCTGGGGATGGAGAACACCAAGCCTTGCTGCGTGTGAAACGCAGTGTTTTTCCACCCTGGCTAATTAAGACGACTCTGTTCAAAGTTGCAGCTCCTGGCTCCGCTCTAAGAGGCCTGCTCTTAGTTCTTGAATCTGTGCCCAAGCTTTGTAGGTTTTCTGCATGGCCTGCCAGTGGGTGACTCTGGACAATGTTTGCAGGAGCTGTCAGGCATGAGCACCAGTGAAAGAGGCAACTGTGTACTTAAGGAAACGGCACAAAAATGGCAGCGCCTCGCGGATGGAGACAAGACGATTTTTCCAAATTTAAAGCTTACTCTGGTGAACCTGAGGACTTTCTGTGTAGACATGGTTTAGGTGTCACATTATGGGGAGCTCAGGGTTGCTGAGATCACTTCTTAGAGTCTCTGTGACCTTTCCAGTTTGCACCGATTTTAAGGGCGAGTTTTATAATGAAATCATCTTGGGCTGGACACAGCCCTACTCAAAGCCAAACATTGCGCAGGCATTAGGAAGAGGGGCCAGTGTAGGGGAAGAGGATGATGGTTCCCTCTTATCCTCGGAGTCCTTCCAGACCAACATGACCTCTCCTAAGCTTAGGGTACAGAGTTCAGGGTTTTCAACAAGGTACCAATGAGCATCTGAGCAGTCAAAGATGTCTCCCAAGCTGGTAGTGCAGCCACTGTGGAAAACAATATGGAGGTTCCTTAAAAAATTAAAAATAGAACTACTATATGAACCAGCAACTCCACTTCTGAATATAAATCCAAAGGACACGAAATCACTATCTCAAAGAGACATCTGTACTCCTGTGTTTATTGCAACATTGTTCACAATACCCACGATACGGAAACAACCAAGAGTCTGTCAACAAATGAATGGATAAAGATGCGATGTATTGTGTGTGTGTGTGTGATATTAGTCAGCCATGAAAAAAGGTAAAACTTGCCATTTGTGACAAGGCGGATGAAACAAGACAGAGAGAGAAAGACAAATACTGCATGGTATGATTTATATGTGGAATGTTAAAAAAAAAAAAAAAAAAAAAAAGAAGCCAAATTCATAGAAACAGTGATTAGCAAAGTGGTTGCCAGAGGCTGAGGACTGAGGACATAAGGAGAAGTACAAACTTTCGACTGTAAGATGAATATGGCCTGAGAATCTCATGTAAAACCTGGTCGACTACGGTCGACGACACGGTTCTGCGTAATTGAAAAAATAAAAAATAAAGAAAAGACAACAATGACAATAAAAAAGATATTTTTGAAGATAAGTGCTGGCCGGACTGCCACCTATTTTAGGTTCTTTCCCTAAAATAGTAAAAATCAACCTTGCCATTTACTTAGCTGGGCTCTGAATAACCCACGGCTACCCCTCCAGGTAACCAGCGGGACTTCCGGGGCCAGGTGCCTCATCTGTAAAACCATAATCATCCTGACCTCTTGTGGGGGGGGGGGGCTCCCATGAGGAGCAGATGAGATGACACATGAAGACTCTTTAGAAATGCATCAGGCACAGCTGGCTATTTATAGTACTTATCATCCTTGCTCTGCTACCCAGCATCTGCAACTGACAGTGGTCACAAAGTGTGTGTTCTCTAAACCTGGCCAAAAGCCGCGCTATCACTATTTGAGAGGTACGTGTTAACTTGTTTCTCTAGTTCTCACCCTGTATTACCAGATAACCAGAAAACCACACAGTTGAACAAATTATTCTGACTGCCTATATTCCATTGTTTCTACTCCACCTTATTCTACCAAGGATTTGAAACCACATATGTATAGTTAAAGACATTGTGAAATTTCACATCCAGAGAAAATGTAGATAGAAGGGGAGATAAAATTGATTTAAATCACATGATTTATTTAAATTATAAATAAAACTGAGTGTGAAAATAAACAGTACACAGAAACGATGTATGTAAAGAGAAGGCTGGGATGCAAATTTGCTTCTAAGTTTCCTAGAAATGAAAGAAAAAAGAGAAAGATGATTAGCCACATATCTATGCTGTCCAAAACATGAAAGCACACTAGTTCTTCTAGGAAACAACAACAAGTAAACGAGTACCTAAAAATCTTTTCCTGACACTTGGGTATTTCTTTTTTTAAATGCCTGTTTTATTTCACATGGAAATACTGAGACTTGCGGTGTGGTTAATGCCCTCACCACATCTGGATAGCGAATGTGGTAGCCGATTCAGTATGAGGTTGTGATAACGTCCTCTGGTGTGTTAGTAAAGCCAGGCATGGCGGAAGCAGTGGTGGGAGCTCCAGACCAGGTGTTCGGTTCGAGACTTCTCCTCTGACCTGGCTTCACGGAGGGGAAAACATAGACTTCGAAGAGAAAGTGGGGACTGCACGTCCTTCGAACTCTTTTCCACTTTGTACAGTTTCTCTCAACTGCGTTGGCAAAAACCAAACGAATGAAAGGCAGCAGCAAATTAAAATTATATATATACATTTTGGAATGGGCCAGACTGGATTATAGTTTAATATTTTGAATTTTGCCCTTTTTTTTTTTTTTTTGGATTTGGTGTTAGATGATATATGACAAAATTGCTGTAATCCTTAAAAAGTGCTTTTCAAGACATTCATGGTTTTCAATAACATTTTGCTAGATTCACATGATCTATTTTCTTAGGATTCTGTGCTAGTAAGAAACTGATAAACTGGTATGCTTTCAGGCATTATTAGGTAACAAGACTTCGGTGCCAGAAACTCAACAGTAAATTTTAGAATTAACATTGACATCTCTCTCTCAATAACCACCTTTCTCTCGCCTTACTTCGATTTTATTCTGTTACCACGATTTGAACGGTTCTGCACTATTTGCGTCATTTATTGTAAGCTAAGCAGAACATTTTTTGAAAGACGATGAGGCATGAGTTTAAAATCAAATGCACAAGAGCATTGTACGATGCCGTCTTCATCCGCATTGTTTTTGCCCGGGAGTAACACAGAACCTGACACAATTGTGGTTTCAAGCCTTTGTCTAACACATCAAAAAGTCTAAAGAAATGCAGTCCAGAGCTGATATGGATGCTTAACAATAGAACCGAGGATTCGGACTCTTTCTGTCCGAACACCAGCGTATCACGTATGCGTACCAGACAGGAAGAAGAGGGAAGGGACCAAAGGAGGCCATAAAGCGACACGTTGGCTGAGTCCGTCCCTTTTAAATCCCCGCCCCCACTGCCAGTAGCCTCTCTTTCCCTGTCACTGCTTAAAACTGTGTCACATTGCCACCTCCAGCCGCAGACGGCTCTGGGAAGGGGGATATTTACTTTGGAAACTTTGCTCCTTAAACAAACTCATGGTTCTGTTAACGAAGATGATCAAAGAGTGACTACAAGGCAGGCGCTTAAGAGTATCGACCACAATAAAAGTCTGTAATATAACATTGATAGAAAAAAAACAAAAATAAATTGTCTCTCGTGTATGACCTCAATCGTATAAACCAACAGACACAGGATGAGAAAAATGACCAAACTGTAAGAGTGGATGCTTGGTGATGGAATCGTCAGCGACCTCTGTTCTCTCATATATACTTTTGTATGTTTTCTTTGTTTTATTAAAATAAATGTCTGCCAGTTTATAATGAGAAACAGAAATGAATATTTATAAAATAAAAAAAAATTTCGTTTTTATCTTATTGCAAGATTTTCCAGTTGGTCATTCACAGCTCCATCCTGAACATCGTGAACTATTTTTTGATGATCTTTCTCATCTAGTTTTTATTTTTATTTTTATTTTTTAATATGGCTCCTGCCTTTAAGAGCTTCTAGGTGGTAGAATACAGACTGGCGTGTATCACATGTCACAGAAAAGTGGCAGGTGGCAGAGTTGGTTCGGTCGAAAGAGCACCGAATTAGGAGGCAGGGGTAAAACTGTCAATCGCCTCCACATCCGTGTTACCTGGGGTAGGACGATTAGCTCCTTTGAGACCCCGTGGCCTCCGACCATAAGATGAGAGTCTGAAGTCCACAATTTCCAGAAGTCCTTCTCGATCTCGGCATTCTGCTTATTTTGGCTGCATGTCAGCCTCTCCCAGGGCTCCCTTTTATGGCCCTCGGAAGCAACTGTCTGCTTGTTCGCCCTCACGCGAAAACCGCGTCCGCCCGTGAGTGACGCCAGCCTGCCTTGCCCCTCCTTTACTCTTTTTGAATACTTCTTTCTCTCTCATTTACTTTCCACCTTCACCTCGGAAGTGTGGACGACGCTCAAGGCTCAGCTGTTCCCATCTGGCTCTTCTCCGTGGCCGCCCTTAGCAGTTTCCTGCGCTTCGACGCCCACATTATGGAAGAGTCCCAACTCTGTCTGCCTCTGACATCTCTAAGCTTCGGGCTCCCACTTCCACCTGCCTGTGAGCCATATGTGGCTTGGATCAATGTCGCCTGAAGTTCAATCTGTTTTAAACCAGACTCAGCCCTTCCTCTAGCTCAGCACTCTTTCGCACCCCTTGGTTTCTTGTTATTGCTCTGATTGGTATCATTCTTTGATTAGTTTCTCAGGCTTCAAAGGATGTCTTTGACATCTTCCTCCAGCTTGCCCACCATGCAAAATCATGAGGAAATCTTTTTGGCTCAGGTTCTAGGTAGTGATGTAGGAAGATCCTGAACTCACCTCCTCTCATGGACATACTGAATCTATAGCTACATATGGAACTAAAGAAGTAAAAAGAAGAAGAAGAAGAAGAAGAAAAACTCCTTTAAACTAGCAGAGTGACTCCTATACATCAGGCAGAGGTTAAAAAAAAAAATCCACACTGGAGTTGGTAGGAGAGACCAAGACATAATTTGAGCATAAACCCCACCTCCAACGCAGCAACCCACAATCAGGAAGGAACTCAAAACCTGGAGATTCTTCCTGAGAAGTGTTCAAACCCCTCAAAGGGCACCCCAACTTTTAAGACATGTACCTGAGAGACAAGCCCCCAAATCACCTCACTTTCAAAACCAATGGGGCTCATGTCTCATAGGGCGATAGTGAACTGAGAAATGGCTCTTACAGGGTCTCCCAATCACCTGGCCCAGGCAGGAGCCAGCGCAGATCGGGACTGAGAGGCGCCCAGAATTTATGTGAAAGAGGCTTATTTGCTTATCTGAAAGCGGTGGACTGAGGGGCGATCATCTGATTTAACACACATCTGGGGGCCTGCTGGGGTTCTTGCCAGAAACAGGCTAGCAGAAGCCTTATTTGTTCTCTCTCTCTGCCTCTCTCCAGCTCACTGGTATCTTCTGGAAAGAAACTTGTACCCTCCTCTGGAGACTGAATTTTTGTGGCTGCCACCAGGGGATATCTCTAGATCTCCTGGCTCTGGTGGCCTGTCACAATCAGAGGGAAGGTTCTTAGCTAGCTACTCCTCCCTCCGCCTTTCCAGGGCACTACACAGACAGCAGACTGAAACACACCCTCAGCCTTTCTATGAAATAGATGCATTTGCTCGTCCTAGAGCTTCAGCCTGAGGGGCAGGCTTTTAGCTCGGCACAGCACACACACTTAGCAGATGCGAGTGACATCCAGTTATAAAGTAAACAAGTCATGGAGATGTAATGTGCAGCATGGTGACCACAGCTAATACTACGGTGCACATTTAAAGCTGCTGAGAGAGTAGGTCTTAAAAGTTCTCATGAGAAGAAAAAAAAATTGTAACTATGCACAGTTACAAACGTTAACGAGATGTATTGTGGTGATCATTTGGCAACATACACAACTATAGAATCACGATGTGGTCCACCCGAAATTAAGAGAAGGTTATACGTCAATTATACCTCAATAGAAAGATGTAGTTAAATAGGTTAGTCTTTTTATGATTTGAAATTATACTTTAAATTACAAAATATTTTTTAATACTCCGCGATTATTAAAATAATCATCTTAGGTTTTTTTAAAGCAGTTTTTCATTTTACTTTTTAAGTTTACATTCTAGTCCCAACCCGACCTGGAGTTTCTGACATAAGCTCTAGGGTCGCACATCTAACACCTCCCCTTCGGTCTCCGACAGGCATTATGGCCACATAAGAATTCTTGGAGTCTCGCCCTCCGGAGCTGCTCTTTCTCCCGTCTTCTTGGCCTCGGAGGTGGCGCCGCCATTTCCTCAGCTGCTGAACCCGTCCGTGATCGCATTGCCCTCTTTCCCTCGCCTCCAGCATCCAAGTCGTCAGCGAGGCCGTCGGCTCTACCTCCGAACCACACCCCGTATCTGTCCATCGCTCCTGATACCACCCGAGCCTCAGCCGGCAGCATCTCCTTCCCCGACTGCTGTTCTCGGCGTTGAGATCTTTGCTTCCCACTCCCTGACGCTCGCACACACAGGATTCCTTCTCTACATCGCAGCCAAGGAGATTTAAAAAGGTACACCAAATTACACAACTCCCCTGCTTAAAATTCTGCCATCACCGATGAACTGAGGTCTGCAGTTTTGGCCGTAGACTGCAAGGCTCCATAATGCTCAGCGCCTCTAACACGGGTGAGACCCCCATCCTTTTTCCTTTCTCCTTGGCTCCAGTGTTCTCCAAATAGCTGCCTTAGGGCCTTTCGCTGTTCCGTCTGCTTAGACTTCTCTTCGCTCAGACCTTCCCATGGCTGGCTGCCTCTTTTCATCCAGCTCTCAGTGCAAACAGCGCCTCCTCGGCGAGGCTTTCCCTGACGCGATTCCAAGCGGCCCCAGCCATTCCCTCCTTCTGTCCTGTTTCACTCCATCGTGGTACTCACCGTTACTGCTACTTTCTTTACTTGTACGTTATAAACAAATGATCAGGCTCTACTAAGCAGCCGCGCCCCAGTTAGAAAGCTGTCAATGCAGGCCAGGATGGATTGGCACTTGGGAAGACTCGCTCGGGCTGTCAGGGAGAAGGCAGACCCGAGTGGGGTGAAAGCAAAACCAGGGGGGCCCCGAGGGAGGCAAGGAGGCCAGTGCTGAGGCTGCAGCTCTCATGCGGTCAAGCTCTGCGCCTTATAGCTACGTAAGGTCAAGGTCAAGCTCTGCGCGGTCAAGCTCTGCGCCTTATAGCTAAGGCAGGTCAGGTCCTCCTCACCAAGGTGGAATTTACTCTACTTGAAACGAGCTCATGAGGAACTTTGTTCCTTGAAACAGTGACAGATGGGAAAGGTAGGAGTCAAGCAAACGAGATGCCGTGGAGAAGAAGCCCTGCATTTCCTCTGTGTGTGTGTGCGTGTGTGTGTGTGTGTGTGTGTGTGTGTTTTAAGCCTCAAACTTAGAAGGAAAAAAATCTGACAAATATATTCTCTTCTGAATTTCCTGCCTGCCCTTAGCCAGCTCTCAGCAAGAGAAGCCAGGTTCTCCTAACCTCCGTGGGGAAGGCCAATAGGCTGACAGCTGGATATCAATATTTACATTCTGTTATCACGTCTGTTGAGGAACCGCAGGCCTAAGTAGCTAAACTGAATGATTCTGGTTTTATCTCTCTACTGCTGAGTTCTGAAAAGATACTTCCTCTTTTGGAAAGCATGGGTTTTGTTAAGGCCAACATAATTTTTCCCCCCTAAAATGTCATAAAGACATCATACCCCCAGGGTTAACCCTTCTCTGGCTCAGCTGGCACTCAGTACATTTCAAGTGCAAACTGATTGACATGACGTGTTATTAGCCAACATTAAAACAATCTGCCATCTGCAAGACACATCTCCAACATGTCAGTAAACAACAAGGAAAACAGACTTTAAGTGACCACTGACACGAGTCAGCTGTGAGCAGCAGCAAACGAGAAACACGGGAAGGGGCTGCCAGACCTTTCTGGGACGCGGATGTTAAAAAAAAGAAGAAGAAGAAGGAACTGCTACGTGAACCTTTCTGAGAGTCGGCTGACCACCCAGCCTCGGGACGGTGCTCAAAATGCACTCCACAAATCACGGGCAGGTTGCCAGACACGCACTTTCATTGAAAAAAGACAGCCTCTGTAATAGATGCCCTTGGTTAGAGGGTGCCCACGGGATCGGAGAGCGTAAATGGTTTGCCTTTCTGCAGAGAGACGTACCTTTTCTTCTCCCGTTTCAATCTCTTTGAGATTTGCACAGATGCAATTTGGAACAATCCAGATTTGCTTAGAGCATCTTTATTGTCTGCATTGTACGTGGTTGGTTTACTGGGGTCAATGCTTAGCAGGTATCTCTGCTATGGGATCTCTTCCTCTTGCAAATGATGTAAACGTATGTATGCCTGGTTTACATGCGAACGTTTCGCAGAAGCGTGAAGATGGAAGGAAGCGTCTTTGGTCTTTCAGTTTGGCCTTTAAACTAGTTTCTCCTTCACAGATGTGGCGTCATTTCAAGCACGTCGAGCCCATGTCATCCTCCCTTAAACTTGTATTCAAGGTTCCCACAACCGCCCACTAACGTCTGACCGAAACTTGGTCAGAGGCCGATTCGCAGGGCTTGTGACAGTGTGTTCCCTCACATGCTGCAGCAACAGCCAGCCAGGGCACGGCTGCCATGAACCTGTATCCACAAAGTCACCCTCAGAAGGAAGTGGCCAAAAAAAAGCTCTTTAAGTATCACTTGTTGGCATGAAGGCACAATAGCTTCTTGAGCACCAGTGCAGAATTAAGGAACAGGCTCATTTCTAAGTGTAAACTGTTTCCTTGTTTGTGTTTTTGTTTGTTTTTGTTTTTACTGGCAACCATGGAGTTCGAACACAGTTTGATGGGCACCTCTGTCATCTTTTGAGCTTAGCAGCAAGAAACGGCATTCTGCATCATAAACCTGGTGTGCGGTGGACATTTGCTGGAAGGTATTTTTGTGTTTTGTTTTTTATAGCCCAGCATCAGAGCCCCTGTGTGTGAGGACTTCTCTATCTTGCGAGTGTAACATTCACCACAAAAAGCAGAGAACAAAGGGGTTAGGGTGCCGTGATGTTCATACACCTCGTATGTGGAGGAGCCGGGGCGAGAAGCACTTAATTATGGCTCTCTACCCGCCCATAGACTCAGAAACAGATTCTGCGCTGAATGTGTCTCGCACATCCTTTTTATGGGTGAAGAAGGCCTTCTGTCACCAGGCAGGCGCAAATGCCATCAATACGAATTAGACCCTTGAGTTGTCTGGAGACGTAAGACAAGCATTTGTTCTGTTCTGCTTTCCAGCTCTGGCTTCCCTGAATATGACCTTCATTTTCAGGGGTGTTTTGTCTACTTTTCGAAATACTACGACTTCAAGTGGGAAATTTATGAAGGGAACAATTTTATCCTCCAGCTAAGCCTCTGGAAAAGATTTCTGGGAGCCCCTAGCGACACCCCGTGACTTCTGTCATTTCTCTCTTCTTCCTTCTTGTCTTCCCCTGGGCCAGTCCTACCTACAGGACCTGGTTTGTCTTTCTTTTCAGTTTTCTAGATTCTTCACGTAGAAAATATCCCATTGGGACTATTTTTAAATGACAACAATTAAAACTAGGTGGAAAATTTGGTTTATATCACCTCGATTAAAACGTGCTATTTATGTTTTCTAATTCTGGGAGTATTAGGCAATCGTTCTGACTCTCAGAAATGAGTTGTGACCCTTTCTGGTTCAGTGAATGAATTCAATCGACTTTGAAAAGTTTCTCTTTTTTCATTGGATGTCACTGGATTTTTAAAAGTCAACGTATTTGACCAGAATCTGTTCTGAACTTTGCAAATGAATACCAATCAGCTCACAAAGGCAAAGCATACTGAACACTTGAACTGTGTGTCTTCCTAACCGATGTAATAAAGCCTTTCTGTCTTAAGCTATTCATTCTTTGCCATACTGTGGCAAATATATTTTCCCTAATATGGTCATTTTGAGCATTTTAACTTGTTTCTTTTTAGCACGTAAGCCAATTTATATTGTTTCATGTTTGCTTGATACTTCTTACGATTTCCATGTCTCCCATCCAAACATAGCCACTGCACTGACCTCCCTGACCTTAAGCACTTTGCTGCTACCTGCCCGCTCCCCCCCCCCCCCCGACCCCACTGCTCCTGCCACACCAGCCTCCTTACCACTGCTGCTGCAGCTCGCCAGACACACCGCCGCCTGGGAATTCTGGCCGGTTCTTTCTCCTCTACTCCAAATCTCCTCCCCTAGATCTTCCCCACTCTCACCCGCTGGCGTCCAGTAGATCTCTGCTGATGTTTTGAAGTCCCTCTTCCTGGTTTCTCTGTCCATCTTTCAATTGTTTCCATGTTCAGATGTGGGGAGAGGTAAGGGTGTTATTAACTGGCCCCCTCAGTCCTAGGGGCATCTTATATTATAAATGAAAGCTATTATAAATGAAAGCTTTAGGAAAGTTATGCTTCCTAATTGTATGGGAACCTAGCTGGTGGTGATATTTTGATCTTGTACCCAGGAAGGCGAGTGAGCACGCGTATCAGTTCTCATAGTTAATCTGCAGATTCCCTCCAAATGCCTACGCTCTCGACCATGTTATCCGACGCCAGTTTGTTTTTCCTTTTCAAATCCTTATCTCTTTCAGTTCTTCTTACCTTACTAGGTAAGACCTCTAGAACGACATTGAATAGAAGCTGTGGTGGCGCTGGCATCCTTGTCTTGTTCCCAATTTCGAAGGACATGCTTTTCAATGTTCACCATTAAATGAGGTTTGCTGCACGTTTTTGCTAGGTGCCTTTTATCAGAATAGGAAAGTTCTCTTTCACTGCATTTTCTGAGAGGTATATTTTCATCACAAATGCATATTCAAAAATAATGAAGAGAGTCTTGCCCTACTAGATATCGATACATTACAAAGTTACAATAAAGAGTGTGGTACCAGCACCAGGATAGACAGATAGAACAATGGCGGGTTAACAGACACTCTAGAAATAGAAGCAAATGCAAATAAGAACTCTGAAGATTTGTTCTCTGTTCGCTTTGTCTCATTTTGTTACAGTTTCCTTTTATTCTGTTACAATTTCATCTTGACTAGTTCTCTTCCTAGTTCACTGGGGCCATGTCTTCTAGCAGCCTATAAAAGTTTTCTAGAATTTTCTTTTGAATTCTGCAACGGCCTTTCTTCTTCAGAGAGATTTCTCTAACTTTTCCAAATGATGTTCATTTTTTCTTTCATTTCTTATTCTGGAAGAAATGTTTTATCGTTCAGCTATGCTGCTGATGGTGTGTCATTTTTTTTTTCTAAGCTTCAGTCTCCTTATCCTTAAAAAGGACAATTAGAGCTCCTATATCACTGGGTTCTTGGAAGAAATAAAGGTGCTGCTGTGTATAACATGTCTGGCACAGTGCCTAGCTGTGGGCGACACTCTATACATACATCCGGGTTTGTTTCTCTTTATTCCTCCTCGATCAAGGCAAGTCCCAGTTAAACTTGGACAAGATGTAGGCATTGTCCCTCACCCTTATGTGATGGCTGAATTCTCTCTCCAGGTCTGCAGTGACGGGGTAGGCTTGGGGGCAGAGCATCCTGTCCAGTTTCCAGATCCTAGCAGGCTTTTACACCGTGCACCTCTGATACGTTGAGCTCATGTCTTCTACCATGTTGCTTGGTTCACTTATCTTCTGAACCCAAGCTGTACGTAAGAAATTAAAATCCATTCACTATTATAAGCTTATTCCATGCCATCCCAAAGCACTGTCTTCACAGAAAATGTATTCCTAAAATACAATATCCACAAAAGCGTAGGCTTATACCTGAAGAATGTCAACTCAAGACGATGATGACAATGACAAGGATGGACAGTAGTGATAGCAATGTTTACTGAGAGTGCATTGCAAATGCAATAAGGCTCCTACCCAACTCATAGACATGTGAATGAGCAATTCCTAAAGCAAAAAAGCCACTGTACCAAACTGTAGTGCTCCCGTTGGGGACATAACACCTCTTGCATATATCAGCTCTTGCAGTCTTGATCGAGCCAGTGTGAGGGTTGGGGTGTCGAAGCCTAGATCTTCAGTCTTTCTATGAAGCTTGGATGTGCAATAAGAACCATTGAAGGGACACACTTAACAACAAGAATTAGAAACTATCAGACAGAGATTTCAATGACAGTTGTAGAAAATTAAATGGATGTAGAAAATAAAAGATTTCTTAAAAAGTTACTATTATATCTAAAACAGTTAAAACGTTATGATATATCCTTACTAAAGACAAGTTAAAATAAGTGAAAGTGTTGAAAGTAAGACAGACTGCTGCTAAATATTCGATCAGCTTATAGAGAAATACCTCATTTTCTTTCCACGTTTTTTTTTTTTTTTTTTTTTTTTTTTTTTTTTTAAAGAGGAAAGCTCAGGGTTGGGGGTAAATTCAGCTCAAGAGACTTGGGAAAGTACAAGTGCCGAGGGTTCTGGAATCTCAACAGTGGGCTAGTCTGCAATGGGCAGAGATGGTCTATGGAAAGTTAACCACGGTACAGGGCTGACTCCGAACGAACAGGGTGCAATGTGTGCAGTAACACTAGGATTGACCTGGGTTTGTACCGGTATCGAAGGTGGTCCAACTCAGAAGACAGAGAATGGCAACAAAGCCATAGTGGTGTTGCGGTTAACCGTGGGTGGTGTATCTGGCTAAGAACAAAATCTCAGCCAGTCCCTGGGGAATATTCTCTCTAGATATAGCGATGAAAAAGGCTAGGCCGAGTACCAGAACCTCGGTCAATGAAGTTGAAGTTCAGGGTAGGCTCAAGTCTTTGTGAAAATGAGCAAATCAAGAGAGAAGCCCAGCAAACACACCAAGAAAAGGCTCATGTGGTCTGTGTAGTTAGGCCTGCGTATGGGTTTTCTTGTAGGAGATTAATTCCATAGCTTGACTACTCAGTATGGCTGCCTGAGATTAACTGGAGCATTCAATAAGGGCTTCCTTAGCCTCACTGCTGTCAGCCGAGTAGGACCAAATCATTCTGCCTCTAATGGGGCTTTATCTTTTCAGGCCTGAAAAAGTGTTGGGGCAGGACAGGAATCCTACTCCAGTGAGCGAAGAGTTGCAGATAAGGGACTACGATAATGCAAAGGAAGACTATGGCTGCATTACTGTGGTCCACGGCGTGGCTTATCCCACACACCAGACTTGATGAGAACACCACACAGTCTGTATCAGGGCCATACTATGGCATATGATTATCAGTGACTTAGAAAAGGACACTCAGGATCCCCTGCTAATGGTCTGAGACCTGAGTCATTTTTTCAACTTCTTGAAGTCATCTTCCCATAAAACGAAGCTTTTATTTGCCACCTTTCGACTACATCAATATGTTACAAATATAAAGAAGATATTATTGTAAAAATGTGTTGCACATATTTATAAAAATTTAAAAGGCAGGTAATGGAAGAAAGTGAAAGATTTCTTAAGGTTTGTTTAATGGAATTTCACGACACAACTAGATATGACCCAAATAACCTTTTCCTGTTTCCCCAGGACCAGAAGCATATCTCCCCTTTCCTCAAATTTGCTTTGGAGGAGTTATTCCATGGATAATAGAGAACTATCACAGGTTTCTTAGGAGGTGAAAAGTATAATATCTGGCTTTAGGTAAGAAAGTTTGGAGACTGTGAATAGGATCTACAGATAACAGAAATTCAGAAGTTGTTGGTTCTCTTTTTGCCTTTACAATGCATTTACCTGTGAAGAACTTAGCATTCATTTTCATGTTAACAATATGCAGATTCTAAAACAATGTAACCATGGCACCCCTAACAAATGAAGAAGGAAGAATTCAATTCATCATGGACCAGTAAGTACAGTACAGGATAGCCTTCAGGATCCATGGGTTTCATCCCCACAGATTCAATCAACTGCAGATTGAAAATATTTGGGAAAAAGTATAATGTTGCTGCTGATGTTTACTGTGTAGTTAGGCCTGTGATGGTTGCATCTGTACTGAACACCTTGTCATTATTTTCTTGTCATTATTCCCTAAACAATACAGCATAAGAACTATTTACACAGTGTTTATATTAGGTATTATATGTAATCTAGAGATTATTGGAAGTATACAAGAGAACATACACAGATTATATACAAATAGCATGTCATTTTACATAAAGATTTATCTCTGGGGGATCCTGGAACCAACCCCCATGGATACTGAGGGGTGATGTATAATAATAACGACTCTTGCTAACTCTATGAAATTATTATTACCCAATCTTCTTCCGCGGCTACATATACAGTCTCCTCTAATTACTGGATGTGTTTATCAGCTGCATCTTCATTATATAAAAAAAGAAATTCTAACTAGGTTTGCTTTGTGTACCTCTTTCCCTTCTACTCCAGGCAATCTGCAATTAACGGCGAAAGCAATATTGAAAGGGGCTTAGAAAGAACAATCAAAGATGTGTGAATTATGCGTGTAACTAAGTTTAATTAAATCCCTTTGCTGAGAGAAATGCAAGAGCTAACAGTTACTAGCACTTTTCAGCTGCTCACATCAAGCTCCCGGTGCGGTGCGAACTTTTCAAGAAAACTGTGAAACGTGGAAATTCTGCTCTGGTCAACCCCGCTAAAGTCCAATTCTGAAACTGCTTACTGGGCAGTTTCCAACCCCTGTTTGTGGTATAGTTAGGTCACTAAAACTTGATTGCTTGTGGCTAATTAACCTAACCCATTAAATTACTGAGTTGTTTAATGAGACACAGTTTGTTTAATATTTCGGCTGCAAATCAAAAAGTGTACTCTATATATTTATTATCTTAATTTCTCCTCTTTTTTTTTTTTTTAAACAGAATGTATTTTTTGCACAAAACCTCTAACTATTCTCTAAATGAATTTTATTTGGGAACTCTAAATTCTCTCTGTTTGATTCAGGAAGTCACTGTGTTTGTTACTTGGTGGGCAGGGGGTAGTACATTTTTCAGCTAAAGCAGCCCGGTGTTCATGCCAAGAGCTTACACTTTTTAAAATCCGGCATTTCTCTGGGTATCATCGACCTTTTATTACTGCCCTAACAGCAGATAATACACTGTTTTCTAGGCCAACATTGTTCATGCACTAGGGCATAGAAGTGTCGCATCTCTATCAAGCACTTGCCTATGCTCTTTATGGAGGATTTCGGTTTGGTTCGTAGGTGCCCGTCTCCTGGCTCAGGCCAAAGTGGGGCTCCACCTGAGTGACCAATAGCCTAAGCCTCTCAACTTTCATAACAGAAATGCAGATATGACATCCACAAGTGTTATGACAGTT
The DNA here is from genome assembly GCF_014176215.1 of Rousettus aegyptiacus. NCBI lineage: Eukaryota > Metazoa > Chordata > Mammalia > Chiroptera > Pteropodidae > Rousettus > Rousettus aegyptiacus. Next base: position 86,013,569 of record NW_023416285.1, on the reverse strand, counting down.
ATGTGACATACGCAAGTGACATTATGAGTATGTCTTAATCAGCAGCCATTCCGTTAAACCCCTTGCTAGGAAGTAGAGACTGGAGTTCCCTATCCAGACCTGTGACTGCTTCTTCCCTGCTCCCCATGCTTCCTTCCTAGTGGAAGAATCCCAATAACAACAGAACGTCTTGGCTTCTCTCTGCCCTAGTGAGCTCATCTGACAAGGGAGTTTAAAAGGAGGAACTGGGTGTGCATGGGCTAGACTCCTCCACTTCCACTTGGGAAAAGAGCAAAGGGCTCTTCCTAAGCTTTCTGGGGAAGGCCTTCCCTAATCCAACTGAGACTGTGTGGATTCGGCCATTTGTTTCTGGGATTCCGTACTGGGTGGTCCACTTGTCTATACTTAGAGGCCACATTTTCCAAAATCAGCCTTATGAGTAATGAAGGTGATGTCTGTGATCTCCATCTGCTGACTGATACGTCTTATTCTTCAGTCAATTCAGAACGTGATTGATAAAAAGTGGTGTCATTTATCAGGCCACATCTAACTAAAGCCTGACTGAGAAAAGTTATATTTAATAAAGATAGACTTCCAAGCCATCTATTCATTCCTTAAGACTGTAAAAGTTCCAGCCTAGTGTCACATTGTATCAATATATATCTAGAGCATATTGATATACAGCCTCTCAAAACTATCTTCGCGGAGTCAAAAATTGACGCCAGTTTCCACTGAAAGTCACCATGAGAAAGGGCTATGAAAAATAATACATGTTTCTGCTAATTGCTGATGAAAACAGTATCTGCTATATGTCGGTTGCTCAATGCTCCACTTATTTATTCCATGTGGTAAATTTACTTTAGAAATTAGAAGCAGAAGAATATTGTCTTTACTCAAAATTGCCATGTGAAGATAACTATGCAAGCTATAATACAGCTCTCCTTTGCTTTCGCTTTTTGTTGTATTCCCCTGTTATTATAGAGGAGCCCTACTGAGGAGGTGGCAGGTACTGGGGGAGGGGAAGCATTCCCGGCCCAGGGTAATGCTCAGGCGCAGAAGCTATAATAGTCAATATAAACAGCGTTCTTGCGTCATTCTTTTCACAGCTTTAATACCTAATTTCTGTTTAAATAATACACACGATCAGTTTTGCAGGCCATTCTAAACTCTTTAAAATATGAGTAAGGCACGATTAAAATAAAATAATGTAGAACAATGAAAGCAAAAAAACTTTGAGTTTCTGGCCCAGCATGTAAAAAGCTTGGAAGTCATCACTCCTAACCTCGCAATAAGAAAATAAAGGAACAAACTGAAAATCAACAATTCTTCTTAGATCCATCAGAGAACTGAGGTAACAGCGTAAATCACTGCCCCCCTCCCCACAAAAAAATTGGGGCAACAGACTGTCAGATACAGAGAATCAGAACTAACTGAAGCAGAAACCTGGAAGTAGACATTTCTACAAGAACCAGGATATGAAAACTTAATCTGCAATTAATGAATTGCTAGAGGCTTAGTGTGTATAAGATCAAGGATTAAAAATTCCAGAGAAATCTAGTTTTTTTCTGGGGGGACAGGGTAGAGCTCCACGCTTTTGTGAGTTTTACCTCAAAGCCCCTTACCTGGCTCTCTCAGGGAAACTGGAGAAAAATCTCCTCCTGCTCCTGGCAAAAGTAGCCATTTTTGAAATAGGCTCAGATAACTCTGTTCTTCTAACAAGGCATGCCCTCAAGAGAAACTAGTTTTCCAGGGTGGTTTTACCAGAGTTTGCCAGCCCATTCTAGTCTTCCTACCTCACCTGCAGGGGAGGCAAAATGAAACAAAACTGAGAAGCACCTATGATCACAGCCCAAGGACACAGGCTCGCTAAAAGACTGAGACCTAATCATAGGACTACAGAATGCTTCTCCTCTCCCCTGTACCTACCACCTCATCCATAGGGCTCCTGTATAATAACAGGGGAACACGACAAAAAGAATCGCACATCTCAGACCTTATTTAAGAAGAAATCTCCAGGAAAACAACAGAGACAAAGCAAGGACACTAAAGGAAATTTTTGCCTTTGACGCCTATAGCTATAGCAAGCAGTAAACAGAGCCTGACGCCTGGCTAAATAGACACAAAACCTCACGCTAAAGGCCTAATTACCTCAATTCCTTCTACCCAGTACATCATGTCTGGCTTTCAACAAAGAACAGTTTGAAGAGACAGAGTAAGCATCAGAGCCAAACTCAGATATGGCAGAGACACTGGAATTATCCAACTGGGAATTTAAAACAACTATGATTAATATGGTAAGAGCTCTAATGGGGAAAATGAAACGAACAGATGGTTACTATAAGGAGAGAGACGGGAATTCGAAGAAAGAATCAAAAGGAAATGCTAGAAATCAAAAACACTGTAACAGAAATGAAGAATGCCTTCGATGGGTTCATTAGCAGATTGGACACAACTGAGGGAAAAAAAATCAATGAGCATGAAGAAATGTTCATAGAAACTTCCACACTGAAATGCGATGAGAAAAAAACATGAAAACGAGAGAGCAGAATATCAAAAACTGGTAAATTGCAAAAGGTGTAAAATATGCATAATGGGGGATAAGAAGGCGAAGGAAGAGAAAAAAGAACAGAAGAAATATTCAACTAGTGATGACTGAAAGCTTACAAAATTAATGGCAGACACCACATCAGAGGTCTAGGAAGCTCAGAGAACACCAACCAGGATAAATACCAAAATACCTATACTTTGGCATATTATCGCCAAACTACAGAAAAATCAAAGGTGAAGAGAAAATCTTAAGAGATGCCAAAGGGGGGGGGAACTTATTATGAAGGTGCAAAGTTTAGAATTAGATCCAACTTCTCTTCCAAAACAAGAAAAGAATGGAGTGAAATACTTAAAGTGTCAAAGAAAAATACCGCCGGTCTAGATTTCAGTATCTGGTGAAATTATGATGAAAATTTTCACACATGGCTCCAGTCTCATCAGATTTTCCATACTGTGGTGGTTGCAGCAGCCTTTGTACACTCCAAGGAATTCAGTTAGGTCCTAGAAAGTGGCTGTGCTGATAACTCCTTCCCTGAGCCTTCCATTCGAAGACCTTCCCAAGGGCTTTTGAAAGTAACATCTTTGCTGAACTGAGAGGAAGAGCTGTTTGTTTCTAGAAGAAATCTTTTAGGGAATTCGGTACCGACCAAACTTTCACTTCTAGCTCGTCTAACTAAGAAAAAAGAGAGAAGACACAAATTGCTAATGTCAGAAATGAAATGGGAGCCATCGCTACTGATCCCGTGGACGTTAAAAAGATAATAAAAAATATTATGAACAATTATATGCCCACAAATTTGATAACACAGGTGAAATGGGTTAAAATCTTGAATGATGCAATCTACCAAAATTCATAAAAAGAAACAGATACTCTGAATAGGCCTTTATATAGTAAAACAATTGAATCAATAATTAATAACCTGCCCAAAAAGAAAGTACCAGGCCCAGAAGAGTTCACCGGTGAACTCCTCAAAACTTTTAAGGAATAAATTATTCCAATTCTCTACAATCTTTTCCATAAAACATAAGCAGAGGCAATACTTCCTAACTCATTCTATGAGGCCAGTGTGTATTACCCCAATACCAAAACCAAAGACATAACGAGAAAACTACAGAGTAATCTCTCTCATGGATACAGATATAAAATCCTCAAAAAATATTAGTAAATTGATTCTAATTGTGTATAAAAAATTTATACATCACAACCAAGTGGGATTTATCCCAGGTATGCAAAGCTGGTTCAGCATTGAAAATCAATGAATGTAATCAATCACAACAACAGGCTAAAAAGAAATTCACATGATCATATCAATAAATGCAGAAAAAGTGCCTGACAAAATCTAAAACCTAGTCTTGATAAAAATTCTGAGCAAACTAACACTAGAGGATTTCTCAACTTGATAAAGAATATCTTCAAAAAACTCACAATGAACACCGTACCTAATGGTGTGAAACTAAGAGCTTCCCACTAACAACAAAAATATGAATGTCCACTCTCAGCATTCCCTTTCAAAATTGTACTGGAAGCCCTAGCTAATGTAATCAGAAAAAGAAAGGAAATAAAAGATATACATATTGGGGAAAAAGACATAAAATTGTGTTTGTTTCCAGATGACGTGATTTATTTATGCAGAAAATTCCAGATTCAATAGCAACAAAAAATTCATAGAACTAATAAGTGATTGTATTGAGGTTGCAGGATACAAGATTAATAAATAAATATATAAATGTAAATTGCTGTCTGTATACCAGCAATGAACAATTGAAATTTGACATTAATACCATAATACCCTTACAGGCAAAAAAATGAGACTGGACCACTTTCTCACACTACATACAAGAATAAACTCAAAATGAATTAAAGACTTTAATGTAGACCCAAAACCATAAAACTTCTAGAAGAAAACATAGGCAATAAACTCTCTGATATTGCTACTAGTAATTTCTTTCCAGATATACCTTCTTGGGCAAGGGAAACAAAACAAAAAATAAACAAATGGGACTACATCAAACTAAAAAGTTTTTGAAAGTAAAGGAAACCATCAACAAAATGAAAAGACAATCTACTGAATGGGAGAAGATATTTGCTTACATCTGATAAGGTATTAATATCCAAAATATATAAAGAATTCATACAACTCAACAACAACAACAACAACAACAAAAAACAAACAATCCAATTAAAAAATGGGCAGAGGACGTAAGTAGATATTTCTCCAAAGAGGAAATATAGAGGGCCAATAGACTTATGGAAAGATGCTCAAGGTCGCTAATCATTAGAGATTGCAAATTGAAACCGCGATGAGCTATTACCTCACACCTGTCAGAATGGCTGTCATCAATACATCAAAAACTAGTGTTGGCGAGGATATGGAGAAAAGGGAACCCTCACACACTGTTGGTGGGATTGCAAATTGGTACATCTGTTATGGAAGATGGTCTGAAGGTTCCTCAAAAAATTAAAAAATGGATCTACCTTTTGATCTGGCAATTGCACTTCTGGGTATTTACCCAAAGAAAACCAAAACAATAATGTGTAAAGATCTGTGTATCACTATGTTCATGGCAGTACTACTATTCACAATAGCCAATATATGGAAGCAACCTAAATGCCCATCAACAGATGATTGAATAAAGAAATTATAGTTCATATATATATAATGGAATATTACTCAGCCATAAAAAATGAAATCCTACCATTTGCAATGACATGGGTGGGCCCAGAGATTATTACGCTGAGCAAAATAAATCAGAGAACGATAAATACCATATGATTTCATCTGCATGTGGAATCTAAGAAACAAAAAGAACAAACTAATCAAAAATAGACACAAATATAGAGGACAATTTTGTGATGGCCAGAGGGAGGGGCGTGGGGGCTGGGAGAAAGGGGTGAAGGGTTAAAGAAGTATTAATTAGTAGCTGATGGATGGTCACGGGGATGGGGAGCGCGGCACAGGGAATACAGTCAGCAATAATGTAATGGCTACATGTAGAGCCAGACAGAAGACAGAATAATAGGAGGAAGCATTTCATAAATTATATAAATGTCTAACTAATGTATCGTATACTTGAAACTAATAATAAAATAAAATGCTAAAGATAAATAAATGAAAACATAATACTCTTAATATTCACAACAAAAAATTGAAATATTTTGATATAAATCTAATGAAATATGTACAAGATCCATATGAGGAAAACTACAAAATAGATGAAAGAAATCAAAGAAGATCTAAATAAATGGAGAGATATTTGATGTACACAGGTAGGAAGGCTCAATATTGTAAAGATATCAGTTCTTCTCAAATTGATTTATAGATTCAATGCAATCCTAATCAAAATTCCAGCAAGTTATTTTGCAGATACTGATAACCAATTCTACAGTTTATATGAAAAGACGAAAGACCCCAAATCGCCAACTCAACATTGAAAGAGAAGAACATAGTTGGAGGGCTGACCCTACCTGACTTCAAGACTTACCATAAAGCTGTGGTAATCAAGACAGTGTGGTTTTGGTGAAAATACAGACAAACAAATGAAAAGAACAGGATACAGAGTCCAGAAATCAACCCAGACAATTACAGTGAAAGATCTTCGACAAAAAAACCAAGGCCATTCAATGTTTAAAAGACAGTTTTTTTCAGTAACGGCGCTGGAATAACTAGACATCCACATTCAAAAATAAGAATCTAGATAAAGCTTACCCATTTCACAAAAATTACTCAAAATGAATTGTAGACCTAAATGTATAATGCAAAACTATAAAACTTTTAGAAGATGACATAGAAAAACAACTCAGTGATCCTGGGTTTGGTGATATTTTTCAGATACTTTTCAGTATCATCCATGAAAGAAAAAAAGTGATAATTTTAACTTCATTAAAATTAAAAACTTCTGCTTTGCAAAAGATATTGTTATGAGAATGAAAGGCAAGCCACAGACAGAGAGAAAATATTTGCAAAACACATATCTGATGCAGGACCCTTATCCAAAATATACGAACACTTAAAACCCAACAGCAAGAAAATAAACAACCCAATTTAAAAATGGGCAAAAGGTATGAACAGATACCCTATCCGAAGACAAACATCTGGCAAATCAGCATATGAAAAATGCTCAATATTATATGCCATTACGGAATTGCAAATTAAAACAACAATGAGATACAATTACATACCTATTAGAATGGCTAAAATCCAAAACGTTGGCAAAGCTGTGTAGCAACAGCAATTCTCATTTATTTCTGGTAAAAATGCAAAATGGTACAGCCACTTTGGAAAAACAGTTTGGCAGTTGCTTATAAAACTAAACATACACATACTTTCACCATATGATCCAGCAATTGTGCTCCTCGGTATTTACCCAAATGAATTGAAAGCTTACATCCACATAAAAACCTGCACACGGATGTTTATAACAGCTTTATTCATAACTGCCAACCAACATGTCCTTCAGCAGGTGAATGGATAAACAAACTGTGGCACATCTAGACAATGGAATACTATTCGGTGTAAAATGAGCTATCAAGCCATGAAAAGGCACGGAAGAACCAAGGCTGGAATAATTTGAGCAAAAAAATAAATTAGTATTGGATTATAACCCAAAGTATAAAATGATTACTCATGAACTCATACTAATATAAACAAATATTTGCACAGGTAAATAAATGGGGAGAAGAAAAGCAAATCGCCTATGCAGAAGGATTCCAAATGATTTATCTATAGATACTCCTTTTTCAAGGATGTAGAGCATAATATTAGTGTGCAGGTTTTTGTGCAGACATGTTTTCAACTCCTTTGGGTATATATGTTGTTAAAAATAATAATTTAGAGAATCCATTGTGCAAATTTCTGGCAATAAGAAATTGCAGAAATGATTTTAGGAAAAATATAAAATGTCAAAATTAATTCAAAAGAAACAGAAAACCAGGCTATCCTAAGTATAGAAAGCACAGAAGATTGTCAAAGGCATGGCTTTCACAAAAGTGACTTGTATCTTTAAGAAACAGATAACTCCTAATACTATTCCAGAGCATAACTAAGGGTAAAAACTTTCCTCATGTGTTCTATGAGGCTAACATAACACTTATGCCATACACACAAAGGCATCTATAAGAACAGTTCATACACACACACACACACACTCACTCACTCACACACAAGACATCTATATCTTTTCAGAATTAAAGAAAACTCCCTTAGCTTGATAAAGATTATTTATTAGAAACTCAACTGCGTATCCTGCAAGCATTCTCATCAGTGTCAGAAAAATACAGACATCATCACTGTATCCTGCCCGTTTAACATTATTCCAGAATCCTAGGTAACATGTTACTAAAACAAAAATCATAAAAATAATAAACATGGAAAAGGTAGAGAGAAAAATGTCATTATTTTTGATGATACTCTCGGCAACCTAGAAAATTCAAAACAATCAACTGAAAAATAATTTGAAATAATTATGAAAGTTTAGCAAAAGATAATTATGAAAGTTTAGCAAAATTAAGATAAATATACAAAAACCAATAATAACCAATAACTATGTAATTAAAAGTAAATTCTACTGAAAATAATAAGAAAGTAATTTTTCAAAACTATCAGGGAATAAACTTAACAATACTTGACAAAATAAGCCATGTTGAATTGTATACCTGAAACTTACTGAATTTTGTTAATCAATGTCACCGTAAAAAAAAAAAAAGCCATGTTGTTATATATGAAAATTATAATGGTAAATATGTCAGTGTTTCTCAACTTAACATGTAAATTCGGGGCAATCCCAATCAGAATTCCACTGGAACTTTTAAATTGTTAGATTGATTCTAAAATTCAACTGTAAGAGTAAATCGCTAGAAATACTTGAGATGAGTATATCAGTTATCAAAACATAGTCTAAAGCTATTCTAATAAAAAGTGTGATGCTGGAAAAATTAATGGGGAAAAATGAGTGTTCAGGCACCGGTGTACATATATACATGAATATTATAGTATAAAGGAAGCATCTCAAACTACTGAGACAGAATTGTCAAAAAATTATCAAGAAATGAAACGATTGGCTGTTTGCACAAAAATGGCATTGTATGAATTAAAGACTTAAAAGCAAGAAAAAAATGAAATCACAAAAGAATTTGTAGCAGAAAGGAAAAGCCATTTCAAATTAAAATCAAAGGAGGAAACCATGAGTAAAGAGAGTGACAGAATTGACTACAAAAAACTAAATGTATATAGATGCACAGAAAACACTGGAGGATTTTTCTCTGTGTATAATATTAAAGATGATATTTTTCCTTCTTTGTATTTTTTAATTTTTTTCAAATGTTCTATAAAAAGTGTTCTTAATAGTCAAAATATTGCTATTAAATAAAAAAATTAAAGAATTTAACCAGGAAATTTATCCAAAAGGCTATCCCACCTCAACAGAGTTGGCCAGGGTCTATCTGTAAGCAAAGTCTCTCACTGTGTCTTTTCACAATTATAAGTTATTATTCGTGTGCATACTTATTTAATATTCATCGTCCCCCACCCACCTAAATCCACCAGCCTTCTTTAACCGGGGAGAGAGGCAGAATTGGTTCCTAATAACCTAAGGTCTGTACTGTAAGTAATGAAATAACTTCCCTCCTAAGCATCTATAATGGTACTAGCTACATTCCATCTTTGGAAGAGTTGGGAATGTATTATGTAGTTCAGAGGCAAAACCATGCTTGAAAAAGGCACAGAGCAGACCCTAAGCTCTGCTGAAGCCAAAGGCAGAAAACAGATCTGTTCTCTTCTAGGTTTGTGTTTGGTGCCCAATATGGGGTACGAGGTGCTCAGGCAATTGATACCTGCTCAGCATTCTGTTGGATCGATATCTACTTAGTCAAAGAGAGTCTTTCACTTGAAACGACGGGGAACTCACTTTGGGGAAAAAAAGGAGAACCACTTCCTGCATTTTTTTAATTTCAGGGACAAAAATATTATGAAGAAGTTTGTAAATACTGGGCCCCACGGGCCGTCAATTCAGCTTACTGGAATCCAATAAGGAAATATGGATTTGTACCACTGAAAAAAGAACACAGTGACATCTAACAATGTTCCAGCTTTTAGAACATACTATCGGCCAGATAGGTACTGAATATACCACGTGGTTGCCTTCCAGCCTGCGTGTGGTGAACAACACAAACAGAACATGAGAGTCATAATTTTGAGCAATTTCCCTTATTTCCTTACATACTGGATGTGATTAAGATAGTGCAAATAAACAAACAAACAAAAAAATCCCACCTAATGACGACTGGGACTTAAGTAAAGCACCTCAGGTAAGTTGTTGACCTTCTTTATTTTGGTAACATTATTTCTCTTCCGAGGCTGGAAATTCAATAAATTATTACATAATCGTATTTATTCCACAATGGTCACCGTGAAGAGCGCTAAGGACGGGATAGTCTAATATCCTGATCTAAGTGCTTCGCACACGTGACATTATGAATGAGGACCTTCTCCTCTCTTTGTTATTATAACATCCTCATTCTTCACACACCCTCAATGCCCAGTTTTTCATTCCTTCCCTCTCTGTTGTCAAGGATCAATGAATCTGAACGTTTCCAGCATCCTGTTTTACATTCTTCATCCAAATTAAATCCAAAAAGGAAATAATTATCTCAGGACAAGACTCGGTATTGTCCAGTGGATGCACCTTTCAGTTCTATTGATATTCTCCTGAGTTTGGGGGGCACAGCATTGTTCCACGGGATTTCTTAAAGCCACGCTAATTAGTCTCTGTCCTTAACTTTGCATTTCCATATAGTATAGAATTACAGGAGAAAAGTGTGTGTGTGTATGTGTGTGTGTGTGTGTGTGTGTGTGTGTGTGTGTGTGTGTGTGTATTCTCCTCTGTAATTCAATATATTGTCAGGATAAAACAACCCGGTATAAATCTCTCTATATATATTCTTCTAGAGAACAGCAGACTGCACATTAGCCACCATTAACTGAAGACCAAAAGAGGGTTCTTTGTACAATATATAAATAAGGCCTTTCTGCTGAAATTACCATTTATCAAACTGCCATTTGCAACAAGGTGGTCATTTAGAAAAAAATTCTCTCCCAAACCTAAGCAATTTACATAGTGCTGCTCTTAATTATAACTCCTTTTGGTTTGGTTTTTGAAAACTGACCAGCTGGAGTATGTCTACCCATGCGACAGCAGAGCTATGAACCAACCTAGAAAGGGCTGGGTGAAGAACGAATGACCCAAAACAAAACTTGAGGCTGGAGATGAGCCAGTGCCCTCTTAGGTGGCAATGGTCTCTTCCAAGATTTAGGTCCCGGTATCTTCTTTATTTCATTGAACAGCACTTCTCTGCCATCCTGCAGACAGACAACTGGGAGGCCACATGAGCAGTTTAGAGGCTACGTGTCAGAGTTACCACACCTAGGGCTGGATCCAGATGGTCTAATTACTAGCTGGGCAATCTAAAAACTCAGCTTCCAGAAGTCTCAGGTTCCTGATCTGTCAAATGATAGATAACAATTCCCACTTTTCTGTGACCTAAGCTGGGCAGAAGCAGGGGAACAAGTTGATGAAGAGCAGGCATTAGATGCAGGTTATGGTCCTGGATTTTGTTTTGGGTGGGGGATCATAGGTGCTTATCAGATTATTAAAACTCAATAATTAAATAGGTTAAGTCAATAATTAAATAGAAAGAAAGAACATCTTAAAAAGTACTCTGAAGAAATGACGGTATCTCATAAAGAGAGATCCTTTTCTATTTATTAACGTGAAATGCAGGAAATTGAAATTGTATCTAAATGACTCCCTGGCACAAATTAGATCATTAACACATCATTTAAAAGTCTAATCCTACATAATATATAATCTAGAATATTTTAAAAGTTGCCTGTTTCATAGGGAATGCAGTTAGCATGAATGTAAGGGCTGGGTGGAGAGCCAGAGGAGAGAGAGAGCAATCAGGGGGATCGTTTTATAAACTACACACACGTCTAACCAATGTACTGTATACTTGAAACTAATAATAAAATAAAATTTCTAAAATTAGAAAAAAAAAAGTTGCCTGTTTATTTGTTTTCTATATAAAACAGGTCTTGCCGTCAAGAAGCTAACATTATTCAAGACAGAGGGGGAATTGTACTACGATGTGAAACCATTACAAAACTAAAATGTACTAGAATATATGATACAAATGACAATTTTTTAAAAGATCCAGACAGAAGAGAAGGCTTCCCAGAAAAGGGGCAGGATTCAAAAATGTGGTAAACATTGGGTGGAGCACAATCCCATTTTTATTTAACAAATTTATTTTTTTTATTACATTTATTGGGGTGACTGGTTAATAAAATTATATAGGTTTCAATTGTACAATTCTACAATACATCATCTATATATTGCATTGTGTGCTCACCGCCCCAAATTAAATCTCCTTCCGTCACCGTACGTTTGAACCCTTACCTACTTCCCCACCATTCTGTTTTCCCTCTGGTGACCACTAACTGTCGTCTGTGTCTAAGAGTTTTTGTTTGTTTGGCTTATTGGTTTGTTGCTTTCAGTTTTATATACAGTCATTATAGAAAACTGTATGGAGTTTCCAAAAAAAATTAAGAAAAAATTGCCATATTACCCAGCAATCCCTCTTCTGGGTATCTACCCCCAGAATTTGAAAACATTTATTTGTAAAAATATATGTGCCCTTATGTTCACTGCATCATTATTCATGGTGGCCAAGACATGGAAACAACTGAAGTGACCTTCAATAGATGATTGGATAAAGATGTGGTATATACATATACTAGAATATTACTCAGTCCTAAGAAAAAGTGAAATATTGCCATTCGTGACGACATGGATAAATCTTGAGACTATCATGCTAAGTGAGATAAGTCAGATGGAAAAAGTCAAGAACCCTATGATTTCACATTATCATGTGTGGGATATAAAACAATCCCATCTTTAAATAAGACAATGTGCTTCCTATTGTTTCCAGGATATAAGGCCCATGTCCTCCCCTTGCGGCCATTACTTTTCCATTGTCAACAAAATATGCCCAGGGAGAAAATATGCCCAGATGGTGTTAAACAATCTCTTTCACTTTCATGCTTCTTAAACACTAATCTAATTTTAAAATGGATTCTAAAATATTGCATAGAGGTAAAGTTGTCAGGGACAAGCACAGAGACAGAGGAAGTGCAAGAGAGTAGCTCAAGTACCATGTTCGGTTGTATCTGAGACTCAAAGCACAGGAAAATATGAGCGGCTCTGAGAGAATGGGTACAGAGGAAGACAACTGATAACAGGGAAGAAAAGGAACCTTAGAGATAGTTGAGAGATAAAGTAAAAACACCAAATAATGTTTTCCTTCTGTATAGGTTATTAAAAGATGACATTAAAAAAACACATAATTTTGATGAGAGGGTAGTTATTTCAATCAGCCTAACTTCCAAATAGTGAAATGAATTGCATTTAATATGTTAAAATTGTAAAGAATATAGTGCAAACTGATCAAGATGGTCCAACTTTCTATTCCCAACACGACCAATGACAAAAAAAGTTTTTAGGAAATTAAAAAATAGTAACTTAAGCAGAGAAAAAAGTACAGAAAAATTACACAGGATATGAAAATTGCCTCTCAAATCTCCCAGCATGTAAAACCATATAAACAAATTTATTTAAGTAAAAATAGTGTGCTACTTTGAAGAGGAGGTGACATTTAATAAATGTTAACAAACACACATTCGTCAAAGCTCTTGCTGTGAAGCAAAGTCTCTGCTTTTATCGAGCTTATATTCTACTGGGAGAGAGAGAAAATGAACGAGTATAAAATCAAATAAATCATATAATTTTAGATCGTGATAAGTGCTATGAAGAAAACAAGCCAGGAAACAAGATAGAGAGTAACTGGGGATGTGGTGAATTGTGGTGCAGTTTTAGACACTGTGGTCAAAGAAAACTTCCCTGAGGTTATATTTGAACACAGATCTGGGTGATGAGATGAAACCGGCCATATGAACATCTATGGGTGCTGTTTTCTAGGTAACAGGTATAAAGGCCCCACTGTAAGATAGATATGGGGCAGGGGTGGATTAGTGGATGGGTGGGTGGATGGATGGATGGATGGATGGATGGATGGATGGATGGATGGGCAGGGAGAGGGGGAGAAGAGAAGAGGGGGAAAGGGGAAGGGAGGGAGGGAGGGAGAGGGAGAGGGAGAGGGAGAGGGAGAGGGAGAGGGAGAGAGAGAGAGAGAGAGAGAGAGAGAGAGAGAGAGAGAGAGAGAGAGAGAGAGAGAGAGAGAAATTTATCTACATAGAACACTCTACCAAACAAAAGCAAAGTACATTTTTTCTCAGGGGAAATAGAATGCCCTCCAGGACAGACCATATGATAGCCCATAATAAGCCTTAGTAAATTTAAAAAGATTGCATTCAAAGTCTCTTTTCTGATCACAATGAAATGAAACTGAAAGTCAATAACAAAATGAAAATGGGAAAATTCACAAATATGTGGAAATTAAACAACACACTCTTGAACTACCAATGAGTCAAAGAAGTCCAGGGAGGAATCCAATTGGTAATGTCATGTTTTAAGTACTGGTGAACTATAATTGCCATTGTTTTATTAGGAGGTTAACCTAATTATTAAAAAATGGGTTGGCCCTATCCTGTTAGGTGTTGATGTCACTGGTATATTTTCTTCATAAATATAATTTGAAGGATTTATTTTTTTGGAGTTTTACAACAGTTTAATTTCCATTCAACTTATTTGTTTCTTAAATATTTTAAAGAATTAACAGTAAAACTATGTAGACCTAGAGATTTTAAGGAACAAACTCTTTGACAACTTTTTTGATTGCTTCTGTTGTTATTTGTCTGTTTAGATTTGTCTATCTTTCTTCTATTCAATATTTTTCACTTATATTTTCAAATGTATTTTTAAGGATCTTTTAATTTCCTCTATATCAGTAGTTATTTTCCCTTTTTCATTCTCATTTTGTGTATCTGTCCTTTTTTCCTTTTTCTTTAATTTGATTATAATACTAGCCAGGGGCTTGTCTGGTTTTTTTGTCTGTTTGTTAAGCTGCCTTCATAATAAATCATCTCTTTTTTGCAATGTATTGTATTTCATTCTTCTAAAAGTATGATTGAATTTTGTGAGTTTTTTTCTTTTATCTATTCTATGGCTTTTTGTAATGGGTGAATTGATTCTCATTTATATACATTAGTATAAGAGATGTTTAGTATTTATTTTTCCATTTCATCTTAAGTTTTCTATTACTATCAATTGCTATATACATAGTCTTTTCTATATTTGGGTTTTTTAAGCATCACAAAGACATTTACTTGTTAATCATTAAAGAAGATAAGTGTCTCTATATTTGGTTTTACAGGTGTGTTTCTTTGCATAATTTTGAAGGTATATTATCTGCTTTTTGGGTTTGCTTTGTTTTACTTTGTTGCAATCATTACAGCTCTATTTACTATCAGTAACTGTCCATTTCTTGATTTAGTAACCTCAGATCACATCTGTTGAGTTTCACTTATTGAAGACTATCAAAAAATGATTACAAATAAAAAAAAATCACCCAGATTGGAAAAGAAGGATTGAAATTTAAAATATTAGAGTAGCATAATACTTCCTCCCTACGCCTCCATGCTTGATTTCTATTGTCACATTATCATTTACATTGTCAAGGTTTATAACATTTAATTCTATGACCACATTTTCTATAATTGCTTAGTTTTAATTTATGTTTAAATTAATCGAGTCCTTAGCACCAAGACTTGTATTGTAGCTTTTCTCTTTACTTCTTGATTTATTGGCTTTGATTTTTCTTGTTTTTTTCAAAATGGTGATGTGGGTTCTGGGCTTGTTTATGATTGAGACTGCCTTTATATTTGAATGTCAGCTTGACTGTTAAATTGTATACCTGAAACTTACTGAATTTTGTTAACTGATGTCACCATAATAAAAATAAAATAAAATTCAAAATCAAACAATATAATACACCAAATAAATACACTATTAAACATATTAAATATATATAAACATGTATTAAAACATATATGATCATCTCAAATGATACCATAAAAGCATTTGATAAAATCTAACCTATACTTAATAAAAACTTTCAGCAAACTAGGAAGGAATGAAAGCAAACTTCTTTAAACTGGAAAAGACATTTATGAAACTAGAGCTAACATCATACTCAGTGGTGAAGGACTGAATGTTTTCTTCTTAAGATCAGAAAGAAAACGATGATCACTAACAACCTTGTACTGGAGTTCTAGGTTCTAACCAGTGCCGAAGGGAGAAAAAAAATCGCCCAGATTGGAAAAGAAGGATTGAAATTTAAAATATTAGAGTAGCATAAAAAAAGGTTTAAAGATAAATCTGACAAAAAGACTGTAAGGCCTGATTCCTG
Organism: Rousettus aegyptiacus; assembly: GCF_014176215.1. NCBI lineage: Eukaryota > Metazoa > Chordata > Mammalia > Chiroptera > Pteropodidae > Rousettus > Rousettus aegyptiacus. Next base: position 85,997,623 of record NW_023416285.1, on the reverse strand, counting down.
AAAACTACAAAACATTGCAAAGAGAAAAATTTTAAAGATCTAGGTAAATGAAGCAATATTCTGTATTCGTGGTCTGTATAAGTCAATATTAAGCTGTTGATTCTTTTTTTTTATTCTATTTGCTGGGGTGGCATTGGTTAATAAAGTTACATAGGTTTCAAGTGTACAATTTAATAATACATCATCTGTATATTGCACTGTGCATTCACCACCCTGAGTCAGATCTCCTTCCATCGCCATATATTTGACCCCCTTTACCCATACCTACGTCCCCCCTTCCCCTAAGGGGTCAATTCTTCCCCAATGGATGTGTTCACACTCAAAATCCCAGTAGGCTGTTTTTTTCATTAACGAGATGATTCTTAGAGATGCCAGTGATCTAGCACAGCCAAAATGCCAGCCATTGACAAAGAATGACACACTTGGAGGATATTTATTGCTTAATTTCAAGACTCATTTATTATAAGACTACAGTCATCAAGACAGTGCTATTGACACTGAGATAGGCAAGTAGATCAATAGAGTAGAATAGAGTCTTCGGATATAAATCCACACGTACCTAGCCAATGATTTTTGACAAAGATGCAGCAACATTTGATCGGATAAAGGGAAATATTTTCAATAAATGATGCTGGAACATTTGGCTATCCATGTACAAAGCCAAAATAAACAAAAAACTTTGATGGAAACCTCATACCTTTACAAAATTATCTCAAAATGCATCACAGACCTAAATGTAAAACCTAAAACTAGAAAGAAAAAAAATTCTAAGAGAAAATTTTTGTGACCTTAGGTTAGGCAGAGATTTCTCAGATATAACACAAAAAATACAATTCATAAAATAAAAAATAAAAAATTGGTAAACCGAACATCATCAAAATTAAGAACTTTTGCTCTTCAAAAGATATTAAGACAAGCTACAGCATGGGACAAAGTATTTTAAAATTCCATATCTGTTGAACAATTTACCTCTAGAATATATAAAAAGCTTTCAAAACACAATAATAAGAAAACAGACAACATAATAAAAAATGGAAATAATTTAGACACTTTACCAAAGAAGATATGTGGATGACAAACAGCCACATGTTTGGACAGTCAACCTTATTAGTCAATAAGTAAATACAAAATAAAACCTCAAGGAGAGAAGCTTATAATTTCTAGAATTAAAAAGACTAACCACACCAAGTGTTGGCAAGGGAGTAAAAAAAAATGGAACTCATGTATACTATTGGTGAGAAAGTGAAATGTTACAATCACGTTTGAAAACAGTTTGAAAGTTTCTTTAAAAGACATATATCTACCACAAGATCCCACAATTCTTCTCCTAGGTACTATTTACCCAAGATAAATGAAAGAATATGTTCATACAAAGACTTGTACATGAATGTTCATAGCAGCTTTATTTGTCATAACCCAAACCAGAAACAACTCACACATCCATTAACAGGTGAATAAATTGTAGTCTATCCATATAATGGAGCACCACCCACCATACGAAGGAATAAACTATTGATACATCCAACGACACGGATGAATCTCAAAATAATCATGCTGATTGAAAGAAGCCCAAGAAGAGTATATACCATATCATTCTATTTACACGAAATTCTTGGAAATGCAAAATTAACCCATAATGACAAAAAAGCAGACCAGTGGTTCCCTGGGAATGGAATGTGGAGAGGAAAAAATAAATTAGAAAGAGACAGGAACAAACTTTTGGAGGTGATGGCTAAATCTATTATCTTGATTGTGGTGATAGTTTGTTGGGCAACTGAACACTTTATTTATGTATAGTTTATTATATGTCATTTTTACATTAATAAACCTGTTACAAACTTACTAAAGTTAATTATAAATGCCTTCATTAGAAACAATACAGATTTTGCTTAAGAAACAAAATGTCAAGGTGTTATGCAGTAAAAAAACTCATTGAGAATTTCAAAGGTTCTGTTTAAGGCATAACGTAAACCTGTTTTGTTTTGTTTTGTTTTAAGTTAATTATTAGTTTGACAAGATGCTACCTCAAAGTAAAGCCAAGATTTATTAAACTCAGATAGTAATTTTTCCCCTCAGGAAAATGCACTGCAATGGTTAATTTGTAAGTCTTCACGGTTATTATAAAGGACTTTCGAAGTGCTATGTACGGTGATGTGGGGGAAGAAAGTATGTTACTAAGTCTGAAGACTAAGACACAACTCTAAAAATGTGCTTAAATAGAGTACTTTGGGGTGTCAGTAGAGGAAATTGAAAAGAGAAAATAGAGGAGTATGGAGGTGTAAGATGAGGTGCTTGTTAAAGACATTTGATACCTTGGCAGAAACATAAGTAAAAGACAGAACCTTCTTCTTCACAAAATAATTACAAGACAATGCGGAGAAAATTTATCCTCTGACTACAACCTCCCTGTATACAGGAACAAAAAATTCCAAGAGAAAGAATTTCTCCAACTGAGAGCTGAGGATCTTCATGGTACCTGAGTGCAATTTTAAAATAAAGAAAGCAAGGCTGAAGCATTCCAAATCAAATAGATCGTTTTATGGCAACATGCAAATCCGGCTGGGTTATAGGCTCCAGATGATACAGGATTCTCTACCATATCCATCATTAGTTAGTTGATTTATTAATCTAATCAATAAATATACGTGTCGAGGATCTACTGTGCACTGACACTTAGCCGGGTGCTCTTCAAAATTCTGATCTAAAATTAGCAAACTCTCCTCTATCTTCATCATCATCTGTAAATGATCATTTCAGGTTTCGTTTTGTGTTGTTTTTGGTTTTTGCCTTACGAGAGCCATAAATGCCCCTTAGGGTTACCACGTCTTCTGTAGTGCTCTTGAACAGAGGACCCACCTAAACATCCCCCTTCCTAATGCCACTCCCAGTATATTATTTCCTCTTCCTTTTGACAAACTCCTGCTCCTTGGAGAATCAATCATCTGTTTATATCTCCCTTTCCCCCTCCCCACAGCAAACACCTCCTGCCCCTCATTCATGCAAGACTCAGTGCTTGGCTCAGGCTTCATCCATTCTAACTTCAGCTACCGTCCTGGGTCGTTTCAACACAGGCTTGGGTGACCCATCAACTAGTCATTCAATTCGTTAACTACCTCCTCTTCTACCTCAGTGACCACTGCCAAGTCACACCTAGACCAGGAACAACATCGTATCATAACACTAATTTATGTTTGCCTGCTTCCCACCACAGTCTTCCATCCTTCTAGTTCAAGTATTTAGAGTACACCAGTTTTTGTCTTTGCCTTTTTCCTTTCTTTTCCCTTTCTTTGCTTTCCTCTATTTTTCTCCCCCTTTTTTTCTCTTTCTCTCCTTATTTTTCTTTTTAATGGATAATTCTCCACTTTCTAGCCATTGCTTCTCTGTATTCACTTCTTCATTTATTCACCTTAAAATTAAACATTGGGATTAGATATCTTAGAAAACTCTCACATTATTTGTTTGTTTTTCTGTAGGTTCTTTGGAGTTGCTATGTATGTCATCTGTAAATGATAATTTTTTTCAGATTCATTACTTTCCAATTCTTGTGCCTTTAATTTATTTTTCTTGCTGTTTTACCTAAGATATAAACAGGTGTAATGTACTATTACAGTTTCTCTGAAAATCTAATCCAAATATTACCCTTCCCTCAATCTCCAAAGCAAACTCCTTGGTCTAAGCCACCATTATGTTTCCCTTGATCAACTAACTTTCCCTCTAAAATGGACTGCCCAGTTTTACTCTATTCCTCTCCATTCTTTCTGCACTTAACAGCCAGAGTAATCTTTTCAAAACATTGTCATTGCTTTGCCTTAAGGCTTTCACTAATCGCACCTAGAATAAAATCCAAAAGCTTTAACAGAGTCTACCTCTTCAAGCTCTTCTTTGCTCACTAGATTTTCTCACACTGCTTTCTTCTATTTCCTGACGACGACAAAGCTTTCTTGCTTCAAGTTCTTCTCCTTCTGCCTGGAATGCCCTTTGCCTTGCCCTTTGCATAAAGGACTCTGAATCACCCTTTAGGGCTCGGAACTCTATCAGAGAGGCCCTCCTACTGCTCCAGAAATTCAGTCAGCTTTCTCTTTTTTAATATTTCATATAACTCTTCACTTTTCTTTCAGAGTGCTTACTGTCTTTTGTAATTATATATATTTATTTGTGTGACTCCTTAATATATGTCTCTCCCATTATACTAAAAGCTCTGTGTTTACCCAACATCCCTAGCCTGTGGCATTTTGCCCAGAAAATAGTGTGCTCCTAATAAATATTTATTAAATAAAGAAACGAATGAATGAGGATATAAAGATGAATAAGACACAATCCTGGCTCAGAGAATGAACTCACAAATCTTTCCTTCCAGTCTCGATGATTTGTTTTCCTTACCATGATTAGAAATGGCAGTAAGGAACCATCCATGATCCTGACTTCATATTCCTTAGTGAGAGGACCTCAGGTCAGAAATTGACTAACATTAGCAATTACAGCAGCCTGAATTGGGGTCTGAAAATGGCAGGAGAAGCAGGATAAATTGGGGCAAGAAACTAATAGTGGATTTATTCATTACCCATCCAAATCCAGAAGCCAGGGCCACTAAAATATCCACAATTGGAATTTATTGGTTTGAATATAGACCTAAACAATTCAATACTTCTATTTCTTTTCACACATTTGTTATCTGTCCCTTAAATTCTTAATATAACATTTTAAATAATGTTACATGTGAATAACTAAGGGAAAGATCCAGGCTTTTCCCCAAAAAGAAGTGGCAGCAACTGTTAGCTTTCGAAGTCAGAAGTGGGTTACTTGAAAAAAAATGTGGAGTCTCCCACATTTACATGCAGGTTGAATGGCAAATGTGGGTTTGCCACATTTTTAGAGATTCCACCTTTCTCCCGGTCCTGAATAATAACCCATTCCCCCTCACATTCAAAGATCCCTACACCTGTGCCCCGAATCCCACCCTCTCTCCTCCCCTGAGACCTGCACCTTGCATCACCTTGAACCTCAGCCTTGCTTACCTTCTCTATTGGAAATGTCCCCTTGAGCTATAAAGATGCTTGTTTCTCCCTTCTCTAAGTTCATGTTATCCTCTGGCTACTACATAATTTATACCTTTCTTTCTCATTAAAGCCTTTCCATTTTCATACCTCCCACTCCTTAACCCACTATATAATCTGGCTTCTATGCCGCCACTCAAATAAAATCCCCTCTGGAATTAGTTCCTATCTGATAAACCCAAAGAGCATTTTCTAGTCTTTATCCAGTGGTGTGCCAGGAAATGTTGAACAACTAGCTTCTCAGAACAGGAGTCAAAGAGCCTGGATTTGTGTACTTCACTTTCAATGGTGCAAATACATTCACCAGGGCTGATTTCAGCTACTAACTTGGCATTGACTGGCTTGAAAAAGTCCTACAAATTTAACATTGACTCTAGGAGCCACCAAAAGCCTGTTAAACCTTCTGTTATATGGGAATCTGGCGAACACTCTTCCTGGCTTCAACTCCCCATTCTCCTGTATTCCCTGAGACCACTGCCTTTGAGATCCCGTCTACTTTTTTGACCCTTTCTGTCTGTTACGCTCTTGGCTCTTCTTTCATCTCATGCTTAAGGGTTGGGGTTCCCTCTGCTGGGTCTGTGTTCTGTCCAATACTGTTCTTCCTCAACAAACTTTCCTATTTAAATCAAACAAAATCTGATAGTTTCAAACTTATATCTCTTAAACAGCTCTACCTTAACTGCTTGATGGATATCTCTACTTGAAGTTCAGACAGGCTTCTCAAACCCAAAATGTCATCTTTCCCGCGATCTGGCTTCAGTACCTCTGTTTAACCTGGAAAGCCCTGCTTTGCTCCTAAATAATTCTAAAATTCATGTCTGCCTCTCCATTCCTCTCTCTTTCTGTTACTTCTGAGAGCTAGAATCAATCTATAGAAGTCAAAGTTAATGCTGTCCTTCCCTAGTGTCGAATTGCTCAGTGGGTCGCCACTCACTGGTAGTATTTCTCAAGGTGTGTATTGTGTTCTAAGGGGGGAAAAAAGGTTTTACAGTCAAATAAGTCTAGCGGTCACTGAATTAAACAAAGCAAACTTTTGTTTTTTGTTTTTACTTTTCAGAACCTTTAATATGTTAACATGCATCACAGATTTCTGAGAGGAATGGAATTTGTAGGTATTTCCAAATATATTTGACCAACCTAACCTTTTATTTTTTTAATGGGAGGAGAGGATGAGTTAAAACATGAGGAGAAAAAGTTGAACTCACAGAAATAGGATAAAAACGTGGTTGCCAAGGGCGGAAGGTGGGGAAATAGGGATAGGTTGGTAAAAACGATACAAACTTTTAACTCTAAGATGAATATCATCTGAGGATCTAATGTAAAACCTGGTGACTGTAGTTGACAGAAAATACTGTACCGTAAATTGAAATCTGCTAAAAGAATAAAATTTAAATGTTCTCATCGATAAAAAGGTAAATATGTAAGGTGATAGATGTATTAACTCACCTGATGGGGGAAGCTTTTCACAATGTTTACATATATCAAATCATATGTCATACAATTTTAAATATCTTACAATTTTATCTGTCAATTATACTTCAATAAAGCTGGGGAAAAAACACAATTGCCTGGGAATTGAGTTTGATCTCTCTTTCCTGTTGTAATAGCCTTGAATAAAGTCTTCCTTTAAAAAAATAACACTATTACCACCTTGCGGTATATAAGCATTTCTCAGAATACTGTTCGGTGTAACTCTGGTCTACAGAACAAGAATCAAAAACCTCAAGAAACCCAAAGCCCTCTTTGACTTTTTCTCTGCCTAGCACTCCAACCTTAAAACGTTTACCCCCTACCTTAGATTTTACATTTTCAATACTATATTTTTGTAGTCCACCATATAAACCATGTTGTTTGCCTCCATCCTTTTGTTCATGCTCTCCTCTAAGCAAGAGCTTTTCCTCTTTGGCTTTCTCGTCTAGGTAGCACCTATTTTGACACTCAGCTCCAGTATTACCTCTTCCAGGGATTCCTTTCTGGTTTTCCCAGCACCCTGATCTGAGCTACATGCCTGCCTATGGTATACCCAGTGTACATCTCTATCATTGTACTGGCTACATTGTTCTATCAACATATGTCTGTGTTTGTTTCCCCTCCAGATTGTGAGCTCCATGAAGGCAGGAACCACGTCCTGCTCATTTTCACCATCTCGCATAGTACTTGTTTGTGTTAAGTGTATCTTTCATCCTGATGATTTGACACCTGGCACCTCCTTGGCGCTGGAGAGACTGTCCGTCCCTCCTAGAGCTAGGTAATGGTAAGAGATAGTAAAGAACTCACCTGCGAGCACACCTTTACACGCAGAGCAACCAATCCATAACCCATACCTTCCACTACCTCCTTTCTGAGGTCCTCCCAGGCTCTTACACTCCGTCCCACTAGTCCCCTGCCTGATTACCCCGGGGAAGAGACAACTGGAAACGGCCCCTACTCTCCAGAGCCTGTTGGAAACTAGCCGGTCCTAAGCGTGTTCACCCTACCGCATCGGTTCCTTCTGCAGAAACCACTGTAAACGCTCTTGCCCGTGTTTCCCCTTCCGTCCCTCTGCCTCTTTGCTGACCCTTGTAGCCCCACATAGCGTGCTGCGCCGCGCCTCCTGATTCTAGGGATCTGTGAGTATAAACGTCTTTCTTCCTGAGAATCATTTTCGTGTTTGCCTGATAAAAACAAATCCCAGGTACCTTTTACAACACTGCCACGTAGTAGGTATGTAATAGATGTTTGTTGAATAATTAATTTACTGCTGGTAAGGATATAAAAACCGCCTCCTTGAGTTAGCTTGCTAGTTTATATAGCCCTGTATTCTGACTTCAGTGAATCCAACATAGAACAATATAATTGTCTTCCTTGACATCAATAGCTAAACCATATCTTTAAAGCGAACACAGAGAAATCTCCTTCAGGAAAACAGAAAGGAATTTCGTGCTGTTCCCTATCTTCCTTGAATACGGAATGAAAGAAGTCGGGGCAGGGGAAGCACCGTGCGGTTGTAGCCAGGGAGTGAGCTTGCTCCCCTTCGCGCCTTCCATCTTTAAATCCAACCCTTACATTGAGGAACGGTGAGGGAAGTCCACCAATTAAGGCTAGGTAAACCCTGAGACAGCCTAGCTAAAATTCTGTCTAGGAGATGGCAGGAGAATTCCTCCCCCTCACTTCTGCATGAGGAGCATAAGGGTGTTGCTGCAGATCATCCATAAACGCCTGTAAGCAAATGTGAAAAGAGACCGTGTCTCCTTCGTTTTCAGTTAAGCCTGGTCATTGAATCAGTTATGCGTCTCTCTGTTGCAAGTGCCAGAAAATCCTACCTCAAACTGGCTTAAACAATAACAACTCACTTGCATGCAAGCGATGAGTCTGGACTAGACTGATGCCCTTTTAAGGTTAAAAATAACTGAAACAGAACATTCTTTCAAGAAAACATATAGATGCGATAAAACAGTATTAAATGGGAGAAAAAGTATGAACAAGGGGTTACATGAGGACAGGGAAGGTCGGGGTTACCTGAGGTCAGAGGGGTGTGACATAAGATGTGGAGGACGCCATATGGTTAAGATTTGGGTTATTTGTCAAGGGTTCACTTTTGTTTTGCATAGATTTGAGGGTATTTGTTACACTATTGAAAACATAATAAATCCGTAAGCAAGCACATTTAGTTGGAAGCAGAGCTGGAACTGGAATGAAAATCTTCTGATCATGGTCCAGAGTTTTAGGCTGCTAATGCAGAAGAGGAAAGCTGTTTCAAGGGGGAGAGCAGGGAGATCCTGGTCTAATAGCCCCTCCTCCGTAGCAACAGGGAGAGGGGGGCACGGTGGCTCTCCCGTAGGCACCAAGTCAGGTCTCTATCTTACGCTAAGAGAGGATTCACGCTGAAGACTTTCAGATAAAATAAATACCCATATATTTCTCTTTGGAGAACAAATTCAAACAATAGCCATTCCTAAATACAATGGATTGATGGGTAAAATCAATAAACCAACAACAACTATCCATTAGCGAAATTCCCCTTTCATTGTTAACTGCGAATTTGCAAATACGGAACAACTAACTTTGGCATCAATAGTTAACGCAATTTAGTAATAATAGGAGAGCTATCTGATTAAGAAGCTTAACTCAGGTCACATTTTGATGAGTAAGACCCATAACAGGTAAGTCTGACTCTTATTAAATTAATCTCAAATGGATAGGCTCTTGAAATAATCTATCATGTGATGGGTGAGGCTTCCATGCATGTAATAAAAAAAAAAAATTTCAATATTTTCACCCTGACTCTTGGTTGATGTTATTGAGGACTGGGTGAAAGAAAGAACAAGTAAAAATTAAGTGTGAGCCTTATAGGAACTTTTTTCCTACTTCCTTCCGTGTTTAAAATTTTCTCCTAACGATTGGTCAATATGCTACCTACTGAAGCCATGATTCCTCAGGCAAAGTAAAGCGGAACTCAATAATCTTTTGTAAATTTGATCAATATAGAAAGCCGAACTAAATAGCATGAGGAAACAGAACTCGCAAGGGGGCTGCGAAGGACACCGGGCAGATCTGAAGGATGAATACCTGAGAGTAGCTGATCTCAGTCCTCAGCAGAGTCCCTGCTCCACCACACCTAGAGGCTTTACCATCAGGACTCCTCTACGAACAACAGAGAGAGGGAAGGAGGGAGAGAAACAGACATAGAGAGACAGATAGAGCTGTAACATAAATACACAGAGAGGTTGACTCTCACTCCAGGATGGTCAAGGCCTTAAGGAAAGAACATATACACATCTTGGTTATAAAATGTTTGTGTAGGTTCAGGAAAGACTTTCCCCTACCCTCTTAGTTTCTGTGGCTGGGCCTGAGAATTCAACTACCAAAAGACAGGTTGACAGGAGAAAAGCATACGGATTTTTTTTTTTTATGTTAATACTTCCACGTGTACACAAAAGCTGTCACATAAAATAAATGGAGATAAAGAGAAAGGGCAGGCCCGCGAGCTCACACACCACTGAAACGAAGTCAGAAACTGTGGGAACAAGAGAAAGGAAGAGCGGGTTGGGTCTAGGGGCACGAACCGTGGGACTGTGACTAGGAAGGGGGAAAGAGGCCACGTGGGAAAAACTAGAGGAAGATGCGGGTTATTTTAGTAAGGTGTTTTTGGTACAGAGTCATCTCGGCATCGATTTCCTGTATTGGGTGACCAGAAGGTTCTCTCTCTGCTACAGGGAGGACACCTTTCGCGTAGGCAAATTATGCCCTGCTCTTAGGTAGAAAGGGGGAGGGCAGAGATTCCTTCTTGCATCTACTGGGTCTCAACTGCCTTCATCTCAAAATAATATGCTGAAGCGGCAAGACTGTTGTGGCTTGGCATGCTCTGATGCCCCATATTTACCATTCGGATTTTGTGAGCTGTAACATAAATACACCGAGATTTTAGCACATGTGGATGAAGTCCATCACAATATGAAACATATATATATATATACACTGAAACTAAAAGTATTTCATTACTATTTTATAGTATTTACTTCACGGCTAATTCTTTCAGTGTTGCAGCCTCTTGCCAAAGTAGAACTTTACTAAGCACTTTGGGAAATAAGAAAATGAAATAGAATTCCACCTGTCAGTGATCATTTTTCAAAGTAAGGGAAATTAGATATAGATATAAGTAATAAATATTAATAAGGATGAGACAGGGTAGAAAGTCAGCTCATAAGACAGGGACACAAAACGCTATTCCAGATGAGGAGGTGGGGGCCAGGCTCAAGTGCTTAGGAAGGCTCCATGAAGGACAACCAAACTGAACCTTGAAGCACAGTAGGATTTGGAATATAGGGATAAAGGAAAGAGCCATCACCAAAAAGAACAACAATGGCACAGAATTGGGAAAAAGCAGCTTGTGGGTAAAAGAGAGCAAGTGTTTGGTCTGAGCCAAAGGCAAGATTTATTAACGGGAGTAGAGGATCTTAAGATTGGAAATGTTGGCTGAGGTCACATCATGATGGGCCTCAAAGGTCATGCCCTGAGAGGCTTGAACTTGATTCCAAAGCCAGGGGAGGCTGTCTGAAGGGTCAGTGGGTAGGAGGGGGCATGGTATGATCACAGCTACATTTTAGGAAGACAAAATAGCAATACTGTGCAAGATGGAGGAGGAGAGCCTAGAGGTGAGCAGAAATGAGGCTCTGTCAAATTAGGGTGCAGGGTTTACATGTCCTGATAGAGTACCGCATTTCATAATAGTGTCCACATTTTATAATGCAACTAGCCCTATTTAAAACGGTGATGTCCTCGAACTAGCATGAGAGGCAATTTTCTCTGTTTTAATATGGATTTTAGCCTAAGGAGATTTTGTAAGCATTAAGTCACTCTTGAAAATAAAGCATCTTCATAGAATAACCCTGCTGAAACATAGGAAACCACGGAAGAATCACACAGGACAGTGTCAACTGCTTTCAGAGAATACGGATAACAACTTTCAACCCTTTAGAGACTCCCTTGATCCATCACAGTTAAGGTGACATTAGGGCTTCTATTTAATTTTTACCACTCTGTTCATAAGAATGGTAGCTAAGAGAGAAGAACCATCAAAACTGATCTTTATTCCATACGACCATCAATGGTAAATGATGCTAACTGGATAGGTATTTGGATTTACGTATTTTTTTTGAGGCTGAAGTCTGAAACCTTATCAGGCGACACAGTATAAGACTTCTAAGAGGACTCCAGGGTTGGCTGTTGAAACATTCCAGTTGATTAGACCTGATCTGTCCTAACAATCCTTGATATATTTATAGCTGAGAGAGAAAAATGAGACTTTAGGGCAGTCTTCATTCATTAAGTCATTCACCTTTTGATCTTTGTCCTTCGTGGCAGATGTAATCAAATAGAGAAACATTAACCACATAAAAACATACAAATAGACATATGTTTACTAATCACAGTGAGTGTTCTGACAGGGTAAGAACTGGACCCCATGAGCAAGAATGACAGGGTAGATGTAGGGGATCAGAAAAAGTGTCTCAAAGGAAGCAGGAATTCAACCGAAGCAGGATTTAGGCAGGAAAAGGGGATCAAGAATTTCACGGTAAGACAGAATTCTCAAGTCAGGTTAACGCTAATAATTACACTGAAATACATGACCCTAGTATACATTTCATTGGACCTAGAGGTATAACATAAAAATATTATAGATCTCTAACAATATGTGAAAATGTCACACATTAATTTTAAATAGCAATTTGCAATACTAAACTATTTGGCTTGGGGCAATATATTTCCATGTCTTATGAAATTATTAATTCTCATTAAATGCTAATGATCCTTACTGCAAAGATTAGAACTAATTAACTGCTCCTTTCACCTATGTTAATTTATTAGTCACTCATGATGAATCCAGAAAACGTTTCACCATTAGTTAGCCAAAGTAAGTTTGATGAATAAGATACAAACGCCACGAAGTACACAAATAAACAAACACTACAAAAAATAAACGTTGCCATCATTAGCTAATAAAGTTGGAAAACAGATGGACAAGAGGGATAAACATTATGATACATTAAATACTCATTCACCTAACATTAGTCAGGTGATCAAACATGTTTCCATAGTAACAGGTGCTAGTGTAATAGGACGGTGCCTTATCCTCATTTCAGAATCAGAAGTGGGTAACTGAAATGACCAAAGTCTTTAGCATTGTATTCCTTGACTTAAACACTAACAAAAGGTAGACCGCTCTTGCAGATTTTTTTTTAGAACCAGAAAGATTTCAAGCAAAGAAAACCAGCAATGGCGCCAAGTCATGATCGCATACATAAACAGGAAAATCTGAGTGTTTCCCAAAGTGTGATCCCGGTACCAGGAGCATCAGCATCACCTTAGAACTTGGTAGAAAGGCGAGTTATGGGTTCTCCGCCTTAGCTACTAAATCCAGAAGGCTCAGGGGACAGTCCTGTGATCTGTGTCCCGAGCGGTTAATTCTGACGCATGCTGAAGGTGTTCTCAAACCTCGCTGATTTTAAAATGAAACCAGGTTTAAAAGCTCACCTCAATTTTCTTGCAGTTTCCTAAAAGTTATTTTCTTCCACTTCTTTCAAGTCAGGACAAGGTGAAGCCATGTAATAGCATATCATTTATAGCCACTAACTTAAGAATTTACCAATAAATTTAAATTGTTGAACTTTTAAAAAGTTGAACTTTGACCTCTGAATCCGTGGTATCACAAATATGGTTTTAGTTAGTACAACTTATATTTCATGGTAAATAAAAATATGACATTTATGGAAGAAATCTACTATATTTTCATTTGCAAGCTTTTACATATTTTAATATAACTCACATGGCATGTATTAAAATTACTAGCTGCCTCTCTTTAGGAGAGCCTGTTATGGGTCAGATCCAATTTTTTTTTTAAATATGGAAAATTAAAAAATCACTCTTCACATTGTAAAAGGACCACCTTTGGCTTTAAAAATGTATTTCTCTCACATCATCTAAAAAAAATCAATTTACAAGCATTAAATGTATGTACAATTTTCTGATACATGTATCAACTAACTCGGTTGTACTCAAATGCATCAATTTTTAAGTTACAAGTATGCCATACGCATGTCGTTTCCTGACACCAGAGAGCCATCTGGAACCTCTCCCCAGTGTACAGAAGTTGCCCCTTGTCCACAGGGACTACATTCCAAGACCCCCAGTGAATGTCTGAAACTGCAGATAGTACTGAATTCTATACATAACATGTTTTCTCACACACACACACACACACACACACACACACACACCCCTATGATAAAGTTTAATTGATAAATTAGGCACAGTAAGAGATTAACAACAATAACTAATAATAAACTAGAACAACTGTAACAGTTAACTGTAATAAAAGTTATATGGACGTGGTCTCTCTCTGTCTCTCAAAATATCTTTCTGTACCATGCTCGCCTTTTCACTTGTAGGACGCACTTTACGGCTTCTCTCTGACCTGTCTGAATTGTCAGCATCACGGTTTTTGCACTTCGGGGCCATCATTAAGTAAAATAAGGGTGGCCTGGACACCAGCACTGAGACACTGTGACAGCAGATCCGATGACCCAGAAGGCCACTAAGTGGACTAAGGAGCCAGGGGCGTCTAGGGCATGGAGCTGATTCACGACCTGAGCGGGATGGTGCGAGATTTCTCCCCACTACTTATCACAGCTGCGCAATTAAAAATGTACGACTTGCTTATTTCTGGAATTTTCCACTGAATATTTTTGGATTGTGGTTGACGTAGGTAACTGAAAGCAAGATTGTGGATGAGGGGGGGTCTACTGTACACCCAACACCTCCTCGCTGAGCACAGTCTGGTTTCCTGTGGGGAGATTTTGTCTAATCTCTCTTCTGCTCCACTAGCTGCATTTTTAGAGGTTTTCCAATGCTGTGAGCAGTCAATTAAATAAACAAAAAAAAAATTTTTAATTAAACCTACGTGTGAGAAATGGAAAGGAGCATCTTAGAGCAGAACTTGCGCTAATGCCAAAAGCAGTTCTAGGAGGAAGCGGATCAAGCGCAGTGTTTGAGTCACTGGGAATTAATATCACAGCCAATCAACCATGTAGCGTACCTAAGAACTCCTCCTCCCCTGGGGGGGACGGGCTGACACAGACTGACGGGGCAGCAAGGCGTTTGAATTCTAGAAGAGTTTAATGAGCAAAATGAAGCAATAAGAGTTGGTTTCCCTTATTCTTCCTGCTGTGTAAGTCTCAAGGAGTCCCCAGAAAGGACAAAGAGTTGTCACATAACTGTATTAGGGACTGCAATTTCTTCCTGGTAAAAACCTAGAGATAAAGCTAGGGAAAAGTTCCCACTTGGTATACATGCAATGACACTCTTTTTTTCTACATACACTACTATAACTAAGTTTAGGGAATACGTCTCCTTCAAGTGAAAATGAGTTCGAATTGGACTGAACTCGGAACCATATAGTTTTCTCATTAGATTAATAGGGATGCCGCTACCTTCTTTTTACAACATTGAGAAAAATTAATGCTGCCAGGTATGGAACACCCTTGGCACAGTGCCTGGCACACAGTGGGAACTCAGGAAGTGGGCATGTGTGTCATCACGATCAAGACCATCATCCAATGAACCACATCATCTACACCGCCATGCTCTTCGCATTCGGAATATTTTATTTACAAAATGTGACGATGTCGGTACGACGTAAATCTTCCAGAATCCAAACTCGACATTAGTCCTGCACCTAAACTGCATTTTAATCTCCCTCCACTAAGAGAGCAAAAACCTAAACCAGGTGGAACACCGCTCTACTTCATCCATGGCATAGTTTCATAAATGCCTCAAAAAAAAAAAAGTATTAATAATGTTTAAATTCAGGAAAATCAATTCCTGACATAATCCCTGAATAGCTAGATTTTTCCTATTGATGACCAGATAATTTTAGAACTGAAAGTGAAGTGATCTAGACCACCTGCTCATGGTATAAGGCGCCGAATGGTTCAGAGGCATGCCGGAAGCCACTCCGCAAGTCAACACAGGGCTGGACTGACACAGGTCTCCAGGCCACATGCCAGGCTGTCTTCATTATCATGGATGCATCGAGTATAAACTACACACAAGAGTTTCCCACCTGTCATATTAAATAGCAGACTACCAAGGATTATGCAAGCTTTCCTTCTAAAAAGTACTTTTCACAAAACATTTAATCCTCTGAGTTTCTAATGAAGCAGAGAGACACTAAAGATGCTACCTTAAGTATTTCAGTTGAAATATTTCATATAAAAGTTAAAAAGTGTTTTCATGTGTAAACTAAATAATTTGAAGCATGTAAAGTACACACGGCATATGGGAATATTTACTTTAACATTCACTTACTTTACTAAGAATTCTGAATACCAAATCTACTCATTGAATCAGATTACAAAAAGATTGTCTTCTCTACCAGTGACCTGATTTATTATCCAAAAGAATTTAAAATAAATATATTGTGATGTTTATCCAAGGCAATCGCTCTCACACACATCTTTCAGCATGTAAAATACCCGCCCTCCTTTTCTTAAAGTAAATTTACATTTGGACAAAGGGGTTTGAGAATATATATATATATATATATATATATATATATATATATCGCCTGGAATATGATAAGCTTATCGATTTAAGATAAAAATTCAAACTCCGATTTCACAAACTGGCTAGAAAACTTAATGTCATTCTAGAGACAATAAGAATACCAATATTACCAGTGGCTTCTCTAATTCTTTTTTCTTTATATATAAATGAATAGAATTCCTTTGATGTACACCAACTGTTTCAGCAATCAGCTTCCCTTTGTAAAGGAATCCATCACCCACATGTCCTGTTACCTCTCTAAGTAAATTCTGACTTCAGAATGTATCCCATCCATAGCTGAAGCGTTTGTGTAGGGTTTTTCTCTTTCTTATTTGTTTCCTTATTCTCTCTCTTTGAAACCTGTTCATTTTGCTTAAGTGGAAAACATGAGTGAATCTATACAAGATGGTAAAGAATAGCCAGTTATAAAACCTCCGCCATTCTATTACTTTCTTCAATTTCCAGGTTCAAAAAAAAACCAGATATTCTAAATTTCTCTCTTGTCATTCATTTTTTTTTTTAAACAAATGCAGAACCTGGAGAGTTACTATTTTGGTTCTTATTATGATGAAGAAAATAAAACCAAGCAGAGTGAAAAAAACAAGGAAATTTTAAAAACCAATAAAATCAAGAAAGAACAAAAGAAAAGCAATAAAGGTTAATACTTCCAAAGAAGATTCGCTCTGAAACACTTTTCTTTGTTTCATCCTTAGTTATGTCAAAGTTCAAACAATATGGATATTTTTTAAAAACAATTTTTTTTTCTCATTTCCATACGATGATGTGATTTATGAAAAAGCAGAGAATAAAACCAGGGCATGAGAAAATTAATTCCTAAAATTCTTCTCTTAAAATTTCAGTTATGACTGATACTTGACAGGGAGTGTTCCTTGCCATTCTGGATCTCACTCTGTAGAGATGCCACTCCCCACCCTTTTGGCTTTCTTCTCGTTTGTATTACTATATCTCAAAATAAGCCCTTTATTTTGCTATTTCTTTATCTTTGTTTTCTGTTCTTTCTTTAAATTTCTTTCTGTAAAAAGTTAATTTCTCACCCACCCACCTCCAACAAACAAACAAACCATTTTCCTTTCTCCCCATGTAAAGCATTATGAATCAACTTTCTACGATTCATCACTATGACCGTAAATCTACATATCTAAACTGTACAAGGTTCTGTGATATTGTTTCCCCAGATATTTCTTATTTGGTCCTCCAGTCTCCTGAGGAGTTGGGGAGAGGTAAGCTGCCCTGCTCTGTAAGGTGAGGGAGATGACCTGGGAGGCCAGGTTGTAAAGTCTTTCAAACAGTTCTCTAAACTGTCAGTGCTGCTTGGCACACCCTCTCTCAGAGGTTTCTGCTTCCTACAAATTCCTGTGGCTTTCTGCAGCTCTACAGAGAGAAATTGGCTCTCCACCCACGCTCTTGAGTTTCAACCTCATTCAAACTGCTAAATCAGGTATCACTCATCTGCTTTCCCAAACCTTTGTTGACATCTTTTGTCTGTTGTCATTTCCTTCCATTCTCTTTGTTCTTGTGGGTTTGTTCCATTTTAATCCTTTAATGTCCTTTCAGTGTGGTTTATAGAGACAACACAAATAAATGCATCTGCCCAATTCACCACGATTAACTGGAAGTATTTGCGCTCACTATTTGCAAAGTGTGATTTTCTATGTCCCTTTTTTTTTTTTTTTTTAACATCATCACACCCATTTCTCTTTGGTTCACTTTACGTTGTCTAGTTGCCTGCAGGTAAGTATGGATTAACTAATTGGGATGATTTTTTTTAAGTGGGGAAAGCTTTCAGTCCTGAGTAAATTGTAAATAGAAAAAATTCATTTTCAATGTTTTTAGCCTCTCCATTCTTTTGTCATTTTCCCCACTTGATGGCACCCTTCTCCAAGATCCATTATCTTTATTGTGGTGTCTCTCCCTCCCCCCTCTATCTAAGGGGTAGGAGAGAAAACAAATAAACTTATTCATACTACAGTGTAAATGATTGACATCATTAAAAAGTGCTTCTCGGGGTATTAAATAAAATGAAAAATTCTAAACTGAAATTAAGGTAAACTGGAATTTCCAAAGATGTATTTTGGAAACTCTCTCTGGGAGTAGGAATGTGTTGGGAGAGTAATACAGTAGCGTGAAAATGAGAGAGACGAAACGGAGAAAACAAAATAGGACGGACTAACAGAGAAACTAGATTTGTAACAATATCCAACTTCAAAGAGATCATTTAATATTTTTCTTTCTACATATGCAAATCTGGAGAAGCCAGAGTAAAAACATTTAAAAAATAAAATTCTATAAACTGCAGAAACTATAACGAGAGACATGGCACTGTGAAGATACAAATGCCATGAAAATTCTTTTATGTCTTGTGAACAAAATAATTAATTAGGAGTGTCCCTAATTCCATTTGTACCCCTACCTACTTAAATTAACGTTAGTAAGTGACCTGACTTTTCTGGTTAATGATATCTGTAGATAGAACACTAAGGTTTTGACAGGGATATAAATTTTTCTGGACTATTCCAGGGCAAACATAATGGAAAAGATGGCACTGTTTACCAGAAAGATAGCATTGGTTTTGATATGGAAAGCAAGAAACTCTAGTAACTACTAGAAATTATTATTGAACCTTTCTAGATCCATTATCTCTAAGGCAAGTGGCCAGCACAAGCAGAGAAACTGAAGTAGGACCCTCTTGCTTAAAAAAAAAAAAAAAAGAAAGAAAAAGAAAACAACAACAATGAAAAAAAACACTTTGTGAATAAGCCTTACTATGCATCTTAAAATGCATGGATTTACTTAGGAATTTTAATCTATTCATCTATAGAATAAAGGAACTGGCCTAGCTAGATCCATGGTTACCAATGCAAGAGTGTGGAGCAAAACTCTCTGTCATTAAATTTCCACCAATCTGCAGCATAATGGGAAAACGGTGAATTTTCACGAACTTAACTTTACCCAGTTTAAACAACTGTACTATTCTAAGGCTGTGTTCTATCTTATATGACACAGGAATGACAAGGGACAGCTGCTCCTCTTTTCTTCCTTCTCTCCCCCTCCCTATTCCTACTTCTTCTTTGAATTGTCCTTACTTAGCACAGTTTAAAAGCTGATGAATTTCTATTGATCGCCCAACATTTAAAAAATAAAAACACCTACTGTTCAATGATATATATCTAAAAACCTCCTCCAATATCAATGCAAATTAATGCAAAATAGTTCTCTAGTTTTATTTGCACCAGTGGATCTCACCATAGTTCTTTTAAACCTTGGTCATTTTCTTATGTTGTTATACTTCTATGTCGGCCTATGTTTAAATTATAAAAAAGAAGTAAATTTTTTAAAATGCAATAAGTACTCAGTTGAAAGTCAACTGTGGTAGTGTAGGGTCCGCCCAGGTGCTTGGCGATTGCAGACTGTGGGACTCATCTCGAAGATGAAATTACACAGTAAGCTCACTCTCTACTTTGATTTTATGTTACAGATTAGTGATGAACTAGCATTAACAGGTTTTTAAAGTATTTTTGTTCATTTTCTCCAATAAGATTAAGAAAAACTCAACTGTCCACATCAAAGAGTAAGAACAATAATTACAGGAAATCACTTCAATACATACATCTCCAAAATAATGATGCTCATCTTGGTTTTGTTCATATTGTGAGATATATCTCACATGGTATTCTAGCAAGGTCTCCCTAGCTAATTACATCAAGGTAATAGCCACAGAAATTGGCAAATCCATTGTCCATGCCTGACAAGAACATGTTTTATAATTTTTGATCAGAAAGGTCATTTTTACTCTAAAAGTACTAGATAAAGATTCAGATCCCAGCTCTGTGTTTCACTTTGCCGCTCTGGTCAAATAACCTCACCTCTTTGTGCCTTCAGCATCCTGGTCTACAAGTGGAGAGAACACTATCTCTTAAGATCCCCATGACGCTATTGTGAGGTAGATAAGGGCTCTATGAAGCAATTTCTTCACAAGGGTTCATTAAGGGCTCTGTCATCTTACAAAGGCCACGGAAACTTCTTTTTGAACTTTTCTATGGAATTAATTTTCCTATAATCACTGTTCGGTTTACAGGAAGAAATCAAATGATTTCAAGGTCCAGAAAACCAAGTAACCAGCAGGCAGTGATTAGTCTGAAGGAACGTTAACAGCTACAAATCCATTAACAGCTGAATGTACAGACCTCCACCAGTGGTTTTCCCAAAATTTCAAATATTTCAAGAACTCTGTTTTAGTGGTAAAATACCGTCATAACTCAAAAATATATATTGACTAAGAAACTACAAAATTAGTCATGCTTTTGAGTGAATTTGTATTTTCCTAATCGTAACAGCTACTATATACATTTGAGAATTAGCACATAGACAATACTTGATGAGCACAGATATCAAGGGAGCTCAGTAGTCGTTGACCCATAAGTAAACAATCTTGACCTGCAGCTTACCCTTGTCTTTATTAAAAGCATCCCTGTATTCTTGATTATTTGGATAGTTAAAAATTAGGGCTGGCGTTCCCAGTAACATCAACCATAATGTCTTGCGCACCTGTAGAACACTCAGCAGGTCCGTCAGGTACAACGGGGTTTTGTGAGTTTTCTAAAACTTGTTTCAGCCACAAAAACAGTCGGTTTAATTAACTAATCCATTACTTAGATTGTCCACTTTTCTGTTGCCCTACAATATCTTACAGTAGAATTAAAGACATCAAAGAGTAAGGCAGAAATAATAAATCACTTGCCTTTTGAAATTCTTAAGACATGCAGTTTTCAAATGGCTCATAAAAATCTGGTCCCTTACAATACAGTCGGTAATGTTGTGATACCTACACAGTGTGTATAGCATCATCTGGGTGAGCACTTCATAAGGTATGTAAATGTCTAATCACTATGTTATGCAACTGAAACTAATACAATACTCTATGTCAACTGTAATTGAAATTTTTTTAAATAAAAAAATTTAAAATGATAAAAATTAAAAGTTGCATGATAAGAAATAAAATGCTGCAGCAGGAGAAGAAATATACAAGTAAACTTACCAATTTTTCCTTTTATTTTTGTTTTATTTATTTATTTTGTAAATAGAATACATTGCAACTGAGACTATTTAAAACCTAGTTAATGATTTATGGTCCCAAGATTATTTCATTAGAAAGTTTTCCTTCCCATTTTGGTAATCTATTTTTGGCACAAGAATCTAGGCCAAAAACAAAACTTCCTGAATAATTTCTGGAATGGAAACTGTTGAAAATTCTCTATAAATATGCTTTGAGTTTAGAGCATTAAAATTATATTAAAAACCCAGTTTATAACACAAAATGTTATTATATAATCCACAAAATATATGTATTTAAGGAAAATTTACATGTCTTCAGGTTCCATTCTGCAATACAGGCAAAATTATGTTCTATCCGAAGCATGAAATTTGGTTAGTAGCAAATTTATCTAGCTTTGTCCTCAATAAATATACGCCTTATCAGTCGTCACTAACAAACATTTATTAATTATATACAAAATATAGTCATTTCCCTCAAGAAGTTACTACTGCTATTTGCATAGAGCACGAACATTTATATAAAAATTCCAAAATGGAAAACTAGAAAAGTTTTAAAAAATATTTTCTAAGCTCAATAAATGGTTTCTTGCATTCCTACAGGCATTAAATAGTATACCAAAGATACATGATAATGAGGCATCATCCTCAAGAGCAGCAAAGACATACCTGTGAAAAGAAGTCAACGGGCTGGGAAACTAAAGCGACTTCAGACCCTCTTCACTTATGGGCTCCTCCCAAAATCCAGTACCTAACTTTGTTCTGAAATTAATCGTGAGGGTTGCATGAAGCTGTAAATATGCTAAAATCACCGGACGCTACACTATTAACTGGGTGAATTGTATGGTATGTGAATTACATTAATATACAATACTGTGTATTCCACATGCAATATATAGTATACCATATCACTTTACTATATGTTATAGCAATACACAATGTTATAAATAGCTTTATTATAACGTTATTTTTTTTAAGCATGCACAGTCAAATCACAGAAGAGAACTCAAGTTCACATGAAGAAATTGTCAACATCCCTAGTGATTAAAGAAATACAAATAAAGCAATAAGGAGATACAATTTTTACCAATCAAAATAATAGAGTGATAGTTTTTAAATGAAAATTCTCACTCCTGTAGAAATGTGACAAAAGAGATACTCTCATCTATTGTAGGTGGCGTACAAATCAACATGGCCTTTTTCGAAGGCAGTGTAGCAATATATATCAAGAACTCTAAATAAAGTAATACTCTATCTCAGTGGTGTTGTTATCAAAATATCACCTAGAAAATTCATCCTAAATATGAAGGGAAAATATTGTTATATAAAAGAGACTCTCATCTGCGAGCAGAGACCAGAACAGACTGAGGGTCAAGTCCAAGACTCAATTATTATAAGAGTAGTAGAACCTGAGTAGAGGTTGAATTCTCAAGCTAAGCCAGTCTACCCAAGGATGGGGCCTGTTGGGAAGCAGTTAACCCTAAGGCATAGGATGAGGGCATCTAGACTTTCCACCTCCTCCTCAGCCTCTGGGCCTGTAGAAGTGGCCCACTTCATCTTGAGAAAGTCTAGCCAGTGCTCCTGCCTTGCTTGGAGATGAGCTGAGTCCTCCACCTTGAGAGACCACAGGCATTCCCCCCGCCGCTGCCCCACCCCACCTCCCTTCCTGGCCATCAGAAAAATAAGTAGGGTTAAGTCATAACCTAACCCAGCCTGCCGAGGGAGAAAAGAGACTGCACCCCCAAAAGGAGCCACAGGACCAAACACACACACACACACACACACACACACCAGCAGAGGCCAAGAGGAGTACATTTGGGACGGATCCTGAGGGTGTTGGATCAAATTGGGTAGAAACTAAAACTGTATAAAGGCAAACTGATCACTATGGAGCACGATTCTATGGCACAGGCTTTGACCCTGACAAGCTTCCTGGCAGATGATGCCAACACTGCTAGGATGGCCCTGAGAAGCTTGTAGAAAACACGGCTACCTTGGATGAAGAGAGGATGCTGGAACTGCCACAGCAGACAGGCAGACAAATGTTCAAAAGTGGCTTAGACTGGATATGCCTCGCTAGGCCAGAAAACCCGTGGGCCAACGATGTCCTGTGGGAGAGCCCAGAAGACACTCTGTTTAATAAACGGGGAAAGCACTGGGGTGAGAGGCGCCAACCTCGCTGTGAAGGTCAGTGTGGCTGTCTTCTACAGGCTTGGACTGACGCTGGGGGCTGGGCTCCCTGATTGTGATAGGGGGTCAGAGTCCTTAAGTAACAAAGGGGATCTTGTAGGCAGTTATTGTAGTAACTGGCAAGTTTAGATTGACGGTGTTGGAGGGTGGGGAGGTGTCTGACCCACTGAGATATGGAGATGATTAATAGAACATGGCATCCTGAGGGACAGGGTGGATGAACAGCCAAAAAGCATATTGCTCAAACAGTACGATCAAGAGAAATCAAGGCTGGATCTTTAAGAGACTGAGAGCAGTCACCACAATGAAAAATTACCATACTCTGCCTAGTTTCTGGATTCGAGCCATCACTCAGGTTGGGAAACCACTGACTAAGGATGCACTGGGTCCCAGGAGGAAGAATTCTGTCATACATGGCAAGAATGTTTGATAAGGATTCTCCAAGTCCTTCCCCCAAAGGGACATAGAGCCATTTACTTCAGTATGCTGGGGCAAGAAGAATTCCCGGACACTTAAAGGACATAGGGTCTGAATTAACATTGACACCCAAGGACCTAAATTGTCATTGTACTCCCCCCACCAGCCTGCCTCAGTTAGAGTGGGCGCTTTCACGAGCCAGGTGACAAATGGTTTCATGCACCAGCCAGCAGTGCTGAATGCATAGATGTATAATTGGAATAGATAGGCTTGGTGGTTGGCAGAAGGCCCCACACTGCTTCTGTGGCCTGTGGGGCATGAGCTACTCCAGTGGGAAGGGCCAAATGGAAGCTCTGAAATGGCCTCCTCCCGCTCCCAGCCTAGCTTGTAAGTAAAAACAATATCACGTCTCAAGGCGAAAGGCAGAGATTACTGCTACCCTTGAAGATCTGAAGGATGCAGTGGAGGTTTTTACTTTATCTTCATTCAATTCACTGGCTTTACCTTTATAAACCCAGATGAATCCTGGAGGATGACAGTGGAGTACCACAAATTCTATCAAATAGTGAGCCCAGTTGTCCAGTAGATCCTCAAATAACACTGTTTCATTCAACATCGTTTCATTGTAACATTGATGAGATGCTGTAGACACAATGCTTATTTGTATCAATGAGCCTATGGTAAAATTGGTTTGTTATATGCTGTTTCACTTAAAGTCTCAGAACCTAATGACAACAGTAAGTGAGGACTTCTGCACCTGTAACTAACATGGTCTCAGGTGTGTGGCATGTGGTCATCCCCACTGGAAGGAGTTTGCACTTACATGGGACAGACACAAGTACACATTTGCAGTCTGAGTCCACGGCTGCGTCAATTTTCTCATCCCTGGTTACAATATGGACTGGTTGGTCTGGGCTGTGAAGGTGTAAGATGGGAAGGTGGGTGTGGATGACAAGTCCTCAAAGAAGACCCCAGATGATTCTGCAAGTCCCTCAATGCACGTGTCTCTATCTGCATCGACAGGTGGAGTTTACACCCCTCGTGAATCTGAGCACAGCCTATAATTGCTTTGACCAATAGAATGCAGAGGAAGTAACATTTTAAGATTTCTGTGCCCCGGAATTAAGAAAGCCTAGCATTTTCCACTCTCTCTCGGAGCCCTGAACCTCTACTTAAAGAAACCCAGGCTATGCTGCTAGCCCGTGAAGACCTGAGGAAAGGTCCTAAAGGATGAGGTATCATGTGGAGAAAGAGGCCACATGGAGAAGAACTGAGGGACCGGACATCAAGTCCCAACCGAATCTGATTCCAACCACATCAGAGACCTCAAGTAAAAGGCATTGCTTAGTCGAGCCAGTCAATTCTTGGAATCGAAAGGTATATAATAAAAAAGGTTTTTGTTTTAAGCCACTGAGTTTTTCAGTGGTTTATTATGCAACAATAGATAACTAAAACAGAACTCGGTATCTGAAAAATGGTGTCTGCCTTAACAAGATACTAAAACACGTGGCACTAGCCTTGGGACCAGGTGGTGGACAGAAGCTGGAGCTCCTTCAAGAGACCATGAGTGAAGGCCTGACAGACAGCAGTGACATTGACAGTGGAGACTGAGAAAGGGGACCTGAGTATTACTGCGTATTAACAGCATGTGATACAAACACACACACACAGTAGTGAAACTGCCACCTGCAGTAAGGTGGGAAATAGAAAAGGTCCCTAGGGAACTCCTGCGTCTGGATAAAGGTATTTCTAGGCAGACTGTTGAAAGCACCAACTGTTTTCATTTTGTTTTGGTTTTGTTTTTAGCTGCCTATGAAAAAGTACATGAGGAGGAAGATAAGAAAAAAAAAAAGGAAGTATACAGTTTTCAAACAGGATTTAGAGAAAATATAAAGGAACCAGGACTTACTGGATTTGAAAACAATGCTGTTTCTCCAGATAACCTGAAGCTTTTCAAGGGAAGTAACAAAAATCAAAGTACACTGAAATTAAAACATATCTCAGTGTAAACTTCAGATAAAGGATGAGTTTGTTAGGCACACTGTTGAAACCTCAGGAAGATTTTAGGCGATGCGCGTCATAGAAAGTGAACAAAAAACCCCTAAGAACCTAAGGGCGTGCCGCACACAGCCTCACGATTAGCCACCAGGGCTTCTAGGAATCATAAAGAAGTTGTCCCAGAGCAGTTTCACAACACTGTTTCAGAAAGAAGTACACAGGTATGGCTTTTATCGGACGGATTAATTATAATTGGATACAAACAAAATGCAGGTTTTTAAGGGAACCGAATCCATTTGGACAGAAAAGGACAGAGCCCGTTCATAATGCCAGTCTGGTGCCTACGTAATGGTAATACACTCCAGGCCTAATTTACATTCTCCTGGTTACTAATGAAATTTAGCTTCTTTTCATATGTTTCTTGGCCACTCAGATTTCCTGTTCACGCCTACTGCCCATTTTTCTATTAGGTATTTCCTTTCTTCCTTTTCCTCTTCTTTTTAAAAAATAATCTATATATGATCCCAGTATTGATTTTCTGAATTACAACTCTTGGCTTGCCACTGCGTTCCTTTAATAGTGTCTTTGATGAACATGATATCTTGATTTTGGTGTAATCAAACTCATCAATCTTTACCTATGTGATGAGTGTGGTTGTACAGATATTTGTAGTATAACCTTAGGTATACACTACTTTAATAGCAATAAGAGATTTTGTTTGAAAAAAGGAAGTAAAACTTTGATCTAGACTTATACCCTGATTTTTTCTAGGGTGCCATTCCTCAATGATATTAAAAACTGGACTTTCTACAACTTTAAACGTAGCATTTTTTTTGCATACAGATCTAGATTTTCTGTTATTTATAGTTCCACAATGACAAGACAAGCAGTTTTCTCCAATAGAGGACACTAGATTATAATTCTTAACATTTTAGAATATAGTATTTGGGAAACTATTGGGTAATCTCATTTTACTGCAACTTTTAATCTCAAATCTCATCTCGCTTTTAACATTTTTATTTTCAAAAATAAAAATTGAATTAAAAGCAATAATGATTTCTAGAAGGTTGTTTTGTTTCATGTTTTTTAATGGATGTGACTAGGAATGTTTTTTATTTGCCTACTGACAAAATTAAGCACTATAATAAATAATAGATTTCTCATATTTTCTGACTTAATAACACAAATTTATTCCTAGCAAGTTTATCATAGATGGTTAGGTCATAAGTGAGTAGGTATGGAAAACTAATTTGTAGTTTCTATTACTTCTCCTAATCATCATATGTACTCATCCAGAGGGTTTGATAGTAAATTTATTTTTCATTCCTGATCTATGAGAACTTAAAATGCACATTTTAACCTAATAATCCATATGTTTATAGTTTGAAAGTTATGTTTTGGTGACTGGGAGAAGCACACAAGGAGGGTTTCTGGACTATCGATATTGTTTTATTTATTGATCTAGGTGTTACTTAGAAAGGTGTGTTTACTTTGTGAAAATGTATCCAATTGTCCTCCTAGGGATTTGTACACATGTCTGTATGCAGTTATACCTAATAGTGTCCTTTGAAATCATATTTTAAGAGCTTTCTTAAGGTTGTCAATCCCTAAACTACATTTTATAATTTAAATGCTAAACAATTAAAATTTTAATGACTTCTTAAAAATTTAAGCTATGAAAACTTTGAACAGTTATTTACAGTTTTTTCTCACATCATTCTTGTAAGTTCAACACTTATTTTCAATATGTAAAAACACAGAATGCACAAACACTACCAAAGGGGCTCAGCCCTGAAGAACTCTAAATAAAAGGCTGCAGTTGATAAAATCAACATTCTTATTTAAAAGGTCTTAACTTCTAAAACTGTTTTCTAGTTAACTGTATCATAGTTTATTCTACCATCAGTTTATCCCTGCTCTGCCAGATATAGCTATAAGTTGAATATTTTAGGCCTCATATCCACTCAAATTCAGACAAATAAAATTAAAATCCATGTTGGTATTACTCATTATGACATATTCTATATGCGGAAACAGGGCAATAGTGTATCTTTGGACTTTTCCCCCCTAAATCTTATATCATATGATATCAGTCAAATGTGTTAGAAATAAAAACAGGCATATAAACCACGTGGCTTCTTCCCAGCCTCCATTATCTAAAAAAATGATGCAATATTTAAAAATTTGTTAAATTATTATAAATTATATGACTATTACCTTCTCGAATAAGTTTGTAAATCATAACGATTGGTTCACTCTTTATTGCATAACTTCAGAGTAAGTTTTCCGCTGATTTTATATATGAATTTTAAGTATACAACTGATTATTAGCAACATTAGGAACATATTTACATACTTGGATGCTCAACATAACCTTTTAAATGCTCTTTAGTCTTCGATTAAGGCTGTAAATGCTCTCAACAGGTATTTGGCTTGGTTGGTATTACAGATCCAAGAAGCTAAGAACAAAATAATGCTCTCCAGAAAGAGCATTATATATTATATATTATATATATTATAAAATTATAATATATATTATAAAATTATAATATATATTATAATTTTACAAAGCCAATGCATCCACAATACTTAAGCAATTTGTCCAAAATGTTTCCCACCTATCATGTGTAATAGCTAGGTACAAGGAAATATGCTAAGTACTTGCCCACCTAATGAGATGAATTACTTACATTAAAGGGCACTTTTGAACTCCTTGCCCCAAGTCCATACTCATTTAATCCTCCTTTACTTTCTGGCCTCTATTCCTGTTAATCTCCCAAACAGGGTGAAGTAGAACATGTTTAGAAATTTAAAATCTAATTCAAAATTGCCACCTAGCATCTGTCAAATTCAAACCCTGGGGCTATCTCAAAAAAGCTGTCCTGAAAACAGGGGTCTGTGTGGGTGGCTGAACTGTCGAACATCAGCCTGAGGTCTGAGCATCCTTGGACTCTCTTCCAGATTTTGCCTGGGCTGCTCCAACCTGCCTTTATTTCCAATCTTGCCCTCTCTACATAAATGCTATCAAATTGTTTCCCAAAGATACATTTCACATTAAGGTTTCATGTTCCCACACAGTTTTCATTTCAATAAAATTCAGCAGCACCATGAACAAACACATACTTTAACTATGCCTTTTAGTATTCCATCAATGTTCAGCGGGTTTGTTTGTTTGTTTTTTCCTGCATAAGATTTGGAGCAAAGCGATAATGAAACATCACAAACCAATTAAAACATCGCCTTTGATTTTAAATTAACTCATTAAGCAAGAACCTCTCTTTTAGAGGAGAAAATTTCTGTCTTGGTAGTATAGCAGCAGGAACATGGGCTCTGCAGCCTAACTACCAGATTCAAATCTGTATTATGCTAGGGACAAACTGTGACTTCAGGCAAATTATTCAGTTGCACAGGGCGCTTCAGTTGGCTCCTCTGGACAATGGCAACAAAAGGACCTACCTTGAAGGATGCTGTGAAGACCACACACATTCATCCATAAAAGCACTTGGAACAGTGCTGGCAAGTAGTAAGTGCTCACTAAAAGTTAGCTTTCCTTAATATGTAAACCTGAGAGAAGATATAAAGAAGAGCATTACTATACAGATGCAGGAATAAGACATATCACTCTTCTCCACAATTATCTTTCGAATTTCTTTAATTTGCACCCAAGACAATTATTATGCTAAAACTATTACTTCTCAAAGGAAGCATATATTCGGAGAATAAAGTACAAAGTAAGTATTTTGAGAGAGCTTGTACTTTGTGAAATAAATGGTAATATGCTTACAGACTGGTAAAGCAAGATATATTAGCACTTTCACTTTTAATCTTTCTCAGAATTTTTTTAAGTTTAACAAACACAGTTTTTTGTTTGTTTGTTTTTTAAGGGAGGGGTGCGCCGATTCTGAATAGATGGGAAATTTTGCAGGTTTAGTCCATTTTCTAGAAAATTCTAGCACTTAAAGTAGTAGAGAAAGTAAAATATAACATATAATTGTTCTTACAATAGGTCCAAGCGAAGACTTCATGGCGAACATTTCTGAATTTATCAATATACCAGGAGTAGTCAGTCCTTAAGTTAGAAAACGGGAGTATAAGTTTATGCCGACGGGGAACATATTACCAGAATGTTGTATGAGTTTTAAATCAACTTACAGCTTGAAATTGACAGTCTTTAAATACCTCCGTTCAGACCTCTGGCATTTCAGGAGTCCTGCAACCGAGCGAGGCCAGCTGGAGCCGCGCTCCGGCCGTGGGGGCCTCGGGGCGGCGCGGAGCGGGTGACCGCCCGCACGCACGCACGCGCGGCGCCCGCGGGAGCCGGGCGAGGCCGGCAGGGGACCCGCGTGGCCCGGGCTTCAGGGAGAGGGCGAGGAGAGCCAGGGCCCCGTGGGCATGGAGCGGCCGGAGTTTGGGAACTGAGAGAGTGGACGCGAAAGGAGGCGCGGGCTTGAAGGGGCTGGACCTACGCGCCGCCCCGGGGGTGGGCAGTAACAGCCGCGGGCCGCCGGGTGCGGGGGACGGTGGGAGTAGGGGCCCCACCACGGATGAAACCGAAGAGCCTCCTGCCACGTGGACAGCAAAGTGAGACCCGAGTTTTCTCTTCTCCTGGCCGCTGAAATCGACTGCAGCGTTGCCCAGAGGCCTGAACTCAGAGATTTGTGCAAAACTACCGGTAGTGAGGCCGTAAAAGGGGAGCGTCCCTGGGTGGGCTCGAACCACCAACCTTTCGGTTAACAGCCGAACGCGCTAACCGATTGCGCCACAGAGACGCCGACATGTTTGAGTTCTCTACTCTTAACTTTTATGAAGAATAATAAAGGCATACCGTGCCTTTTCACTCGCTAATTCACAATACTGAAATCGAAAAATTTCCTTCGGCACTTCTTGCCTTCTTCATTCTATTTTCAACCTTTAAAGCATATTGGAAAATTATAAAATACGGCAAGATCGAGCAGAATTTCAGATTGCATCGTGTGTTAAAATACTGTTGTTAATTTTTCCAACTCCCGTTTGGAATGTTCCGTTTCAGGAAGATAACTATTTCTGATGTTTCCTTTTATAGAAAAATAAACATTTTAATCTAATGAAATGAGAAACTTTTCTTTTGTTTCAAACTCTTGTCCAGGGCTTTGCTCTCTAATCTTCATGATTTACTTGTATAGCTTTCCCAAAGGCATCTGAATTGCATTTGCTGTTTATTTTTATTTTCAGGTATTATTAAGTACATATATGCAATCCCTATTTGTTTGTTTTGTACTAACTTATAGTGCAATTATATGTCACTAGCATTTTGTTGTTGGAAAAAGGCATCAGGATAAACTACAGTAACATTCTTCAGTCCCAGTGCATTGTAGTTCATTGATTAATCTGCCCTCGATTGTCCCTGGAATTAGTCTTAACACCCACACTTGAGCCATGCAACTTAAAACGTACACTTCGCAGGATATTTATAATCCAATATGAGGAAAGAGAAGTTGAAGAAGAAAAAAGTACCACTTATGACTAACTCCTGAAAATCCTTAGCACACACACTGCTGGCAAACATGTCACATACCTGTAAATATTCTGTATAAAAATCTTTCCCATTGTGCATTTCCTAATGCCTTTTAAGGTACTCTTCAAAACTCCTCTATTATTCCTCTTTCCTCACCAAAGAATTGCTAGTTTCCACTTGACAACTCTATAGTTCATTTTTTTAAAGTCATTAACTGTTCTGTCTGGAATCACTCAAGAAAGAATTCATATCATGATTTATATAAATTTTATATGACCCGCCTTAGTCCAATGAACATTTTGAGTTTTTGTTGCTTGATAAGAACTTAAATTGGCTTTGGAACAAATTAGCAAGTTCGTGGAAAGCGATGGGATATTAAAACATCCGTGAATTCACACCAAGTTGTATCTCACCACTTTTAACAAAGTTGTAGAAGAGCATTTGAAAAATGTGAATTTGAAAGAAAAAAAAAAAAAACAGGAAGCATTTATAAAGAACATATAATGAGTCTTATTTCATTATATGATGCTACCCTTATATGTAATTCTAAAATTCCATTTATATTTTGTGTACCTGTTAATGGAAGCTAAAACTATCAGGCACTGATTTTTCTTCTCTGAATACCAAAATGAATGTCCTTTCCTCTGCAATTGTTCCTGCGACTATTCGGTTAGAACAAACTGCAACCAGGTACCTCACCACCCCGTCATTCAATATTTACTCTTCTGCTTAAAATAATATTAGAAACAGTTCTAGTCTTGTAAACATCTTTTCCTCCAATCTCTTCCTCACTTCAATCCTCATAATAATATTTTAACTTCCAAAAAGAGAGATGATGAGAATGGTTGTTGATAAAAACTAATTCAGAAAGGAATATTAACTCATCATATGCAAAAAAACTTGTCTACATAAGTACTAGTGTTTGTTTTAAAACTCCATCTTTAAGCTTGGTTCTGTACTGGTTATTATTTTTAATAAAATAAATAGCCATTTTCACAGTTCATAGCTTTGCCTCATTTTTTTTGTCTCATTACTTGAAAATATTTCAAAAGAACATAAATATTAAACATATAGAATGGAATCTCAAAATCTAATTCCAATGATGTATATCGAACACAGCTTTTATGCTAAATGCCCCCTTACAAAAATAAGAGTATGTTCTCATCTAAATCGTTGTGATTATCACATCTTAGGCCCTAATATCTATGCTCAGTTTTTAAAACCAAGTTAAGCCCACTAGATTAATTACAGCAACATACATTACCTTCCCTTAAATAATTCAAGAAAAACAATTCTTATAGCTTCATTAGTACTTAAATGTTTATAATTGCTAACATTGAATACGACTGGGCATTTTGCCCCTTTTTATATTATACACATTTGAACTGCAATTGTACCTTTTCCAAGAATGTGCCTTATCAAAGTGCTGACCTGTGCAGATCAATAGGCCTATCTATTTTACTTCCACCCTAGAGAGGAAAGAGTGTGTGTGTGTGTGTGTGTGTGTGTGTGTGTGTGTGTGAGAGAGAGAGAGAGAGAGAGAGAGAGAGAGAGAGAGAGAGAGAGAACATCTGTGCAAATGGAATCTACCTGACTTAACAAGGCAAGATGGACCACGTTGATTTATAGAACTTTCAGACATCATGGATCCAATGCTTTAAGATAATGTACCTCCAGCTGTACACCAATGGTAGAGGCAACTCATAGGATTCTCTTTAACACAACTGTGCATGACTTGAATTCTTTTCAATGATTATTTTAGAAGGAGGGTGACTAGTTATTAAGGGCAGACGCAGATAACAATAAAGGGGGTCAAATATACAGAGATAGAAAGAGATTTGACTTTGGGTGGAGAACACACAATGCAATAAACAGATGATGTATTATTGAATTATACCCTTGAAACTATGTAATTTTATTATCCAATGTCACCCCAATAAATTTAATTTTTTTAAAAACGAAGAAATCCTGTTAGTTAGAATTTAAAAAGAAATCCAGTAAGTTAGAGAAATCGTCCGAATAAATTAAAGACTGTGGCACCAGGAAACAAGTTAAAAAAGAATGTCACACCAGATGTCACTAAGAGCAGAAGAACTATGAGACCAATTTTCCAAGCAGTTTGTCAAACTGATTTACAGTGAAGGGGCGTTGAATCTTTACAATCAGTCTCAAGCTTAAATGGTATTTCCTACTCACCAAAAGTATCATTCCCATCAAAGATGTTGACTGAGGGTCAGTTATCAGTTTACCCACAGGGGCGCTTACCTTTCGAAGGCATGTAGTGACTATGACACCATGGCCCCCAACACAAGTGGTTTGCACCCACACACTGCGCAGAAGGCAATGGTGAACCACTGCTGCATTTTCCTGTCTCTCTCTTTCTCTCTCCCTCTTTCATTTGACCTTGAAAACCCTATGACAAGACAGTCCAAAATGAAGTATGAGATACTGCCGAAAATGGGACTCCCAGGTAGGAAAACACTCAGTTACTGGGGAAGAGCAGAGAATGCCTAGGGACGACATTGTTGCTAATGATGCCACTAGATCGAAGTCAAAAGGATGTCTAGCTCTGACGTGCACAAAGGTGAAAGGAAAGTAGGATGCGGCACGAGTACAATCAGAACGTGAGACGTGAGGAGCACGAACCGTGGTAAGCTGGACATCGTAAAGCCAGAAATGGGCCGTCTAAACACTGCAGTGCTTGGTGTTAGAGAATGAAAATGGACTGGAACGGGGCATTTCCAGCCAGGCAACTACACAGTGTTCTACTCTAGAAATGACAAATTCAGAAAACAGAGTGGCTTTAATACTGAGAAAAGATGTAGCACAGGAGGTTAGAGGCTACAACGCAAGGTCTGACTAAATAATATCAATTAGACAATAATATCAATTGTATCCATCAATCGATGGACGATCAATCAATAAAATCAATCATAACCATCATTCAAGTCTACGCTCCAATGACAGAGGCTGAAGAAAATGAAATTGAAAGCTTTTACGAAAGTATCCAAGAAGAAATTGATCACACACCAAAACGAGACATACCGATAGTTATAGGTGACTGGGACTCAAAAGTAGAAACTAAAG
This sequence comes from Rousettus aegyptiacus, assembly GCF_014176215.1. Taxonomy (NCBI): domain Eukaryota; kingdom Metazoa; phylum Chordata; class Mammalia; order Chiroptera; family Pteropodidae; genus Rousettus; species Rousettus aegyptiacus. The sequence goes on along the minus strand of NW_023416285.1, from coordinate 85,963,231 downwards.
GAGAATCAAATGTTGTCAGAAAATTTGGACTAAGGGTCAGAAATGAAGCAAGAGACCGGCTCATGGACATCTGCAAAGCCATTAACTTGTCCATCACAAACACATGCTTCGAACAACTGAACAGACAACTGTATACATGGACATCACAAGATGAAAAACTGCCAGAAGTAAAAAGGCAATACAAATTGAGACAGATGACCAAACATTAAAAATTGTTAGAGAAACGTGAAGGCAAAAGCATAGGTGACAGAAATAGGGTTCGAACAGCTGAACGCAGTTTTTCAATAGCCATCACGTAGAGATAAAGAGAACTATTACAATACTCAAAGTAAAGAGATAAACGAGAACAACGAAAAAAGGAAAAACAGAGATCTTTACCAACAGATTCAAGAAAGTAAAGGGAAATTCAAACCTAGATTAGGAATGCTGAACGATTAACAAGAAGCGCATTATCTGACCAAGAGAAAACAAAGGAAGGTGGAAACAGTCTATTGAGAATGTGTTCAGAAGAGACAGAAAGATACCAGATACCTTTAAAGAGTCCCATGAGGATGGACCTATAATTCTAGGAAGTGAAGTGAAAGCTGCCCTGAAAGTATTGGGAAGAAATAAATCAACAGGGGTAGCATGATACCATCAGAATTTATTTAAGCCACAGAAAATAAATCTGTCAAAATCCTAACAATAATATGTTAATAAATATGAAAGACAAAGCAATAGCTTACAGACTGGAAACATTCAATATACCTCCTAATCTCTGAGAAAGGAGATGCCAAGGAGTGCAGTATCTATAGGACCACTGCCCTAATGTGCCATGCAAGTAAAATGATGCTCAAGGTGATACAACTAAGGCTTCTACCTTAAACGGAGCAAGCTGTTCAAGATGCCCAGCTTGAATGCTGGAGGTTCAAGCGTGATGCAGAAAAGGAAGAAGCACTCAAAATCTAATTGTGAGCACTCATGGACACTGGAGTGCTCCAAAGAATTTCAGAAGGTTAGTCTATGTTTTATTTACTACAGTAAAGTCTTTGTGGGGATTGCGAAAAGTTCTGAGTTGCTCGGAAAGAAATAGGTGCGCACTCGACTGTCCTGATGCGTAACCAGGATTGTGGGCAGGATGCCACTGTCAAGACAGAATATGGAGAGGCAGAACGGTTTCCTATAGGCAAAGGTGTCAAACGAGGGTGCATTTTATCTCCCTATTTGTTTAATTTACATGCAGAAAATATCATATGAACAATTGGGCTAGACACAGCGAAAGAAGGAGTGAAAACTGGTGGAAGAAAAATCAATAGCAAGATACACAGATGATACTGTTTTACTGGCAGCAAGTTGCAATGATTTGAAATGACTTCTGATGAAAGTGAAGGAAGAAAGTGCCAAAACTGGACGGCATCTGAATAGCGGGAAGACAAAAGTCATGACAACAGAAGGAATAACACAACTTTGACACAGACAATGAAGACATTGAAACGGTTAAAGATTTTGCTTACCTTGGTGCAGTTATCGATTGCAGAGACCGAAGCCAAGACATCAAGAGAAGGCTGAAACTCAGAGGAGAAGCAATGGAAGAATTACGACAGATCACTGAGAGCAAAGATGTGTCATTAGAGACCAAGGCTAAGGCCATCCGCACCCTCGTATTCCCAATTATTGTGCACGGATGTGAGAGTTGGGCAGTGGAGAAGGCTGATGGGGAAAATAACGATTCATGTGAAATATGGCGTTGGAGGAGAGCTCTACGGATACCCTGGACCTCCAGAAAGACGGACAAGTGAGTCCTTGAGCAAATTAAGCCTGAAACGTCATGGGAGGTCAAAGTGACAAAACGGAAGCTGTCCTACGTGGGGCGCGTCACGAGAAGGCAGGTTCTGCGGAAAAGGCAGTAATGCTGGGGCACATAGGAGGCAGCGGGACGAGAGGGAAACCAGACACGGGATGGACTGACTCCAGGAAAGAAGGCGCAGGCACGCGTCTACGGGAGCCGAGCAGGGCTGCTGAGGACTGGACGCTGTGGGCATCGCTCATTCACGGGGTCACAAGGAGTCAGAGCCGACTTAACAGCACATGACGCATAATCAGTGTAGTAGGCCAAAAGCGGCATTACACAAAACACTATTCTGCATCTGTTAGCTGACCATTAACCTGGGTCTACTAACAAAATAAGAAAATTGAGAAAGGTATATTAGAATATCATGTCTTTTTTTCCAACACTTTTTAAATTGTGTTACTTGTTTGGAAAATTTTGTAAAATTATTCCAACAATTATCTCCATTCTATTTTAGTTCAACAGACATATTTAAGAGAAAAGGTAAAGGGAGGCAGAAATAATATACTGATACTCTACATAGTGGGTTCAATCGAAAATTATTAAAAATACAGGTTTTTTTCTTCATGAATTTCTCCTTCGTATGTGGAAGTCATTCGTATGGCTTTGCCAAATAATACAGAACTAAAATCTTAATCACTATTTATCTCACTAGTAGGAAAGTATTATTCACTAATAGTATTATTGATGTCAACTGTGTCCAGCCCAACAGAATCTTAGATCCAGTTGGAAGTGCGGCGAGAGGTCAGGGGAGCGCGGATTTTAACTTTCTTCCATACACTCAGGAAACTTCTCCAGGATAGCCTCTGTGTCACAGTCTATTTCTTGACCACTCCATGGTCAGTAAGGGAGCCACGGCCTTTTATTTTCCATGTTTTCACCGAAGCAGTTAGAGGTCATATTTACTGGTTATTCCGTCTACACAGTGAATATGCTGATAAATTGGTGATCTGCTTATCTTTCTGGATTCACCCATTTAAAACTGACACTTAAAAAAAAAAAAAATCCGAACAGATATCCTCTTTCATTTGCTTCAAAAGAATAAAGGGAGACTCAGGTCCTCAGCTGAGGAATTCAGAGAAAGAGAGGAGGAAACCGGTGTGAGGGAGAGTTCACCAAGAGGGACAGATAGAGAAGCAGGAGCATTAAACACTGCCCGGCTTGGAGTACGTGTTCCTCTATTCCCTCCTCCATAGAATTAATAATATTTGCTTTGCCTTATTCATAGGCCTATTGGAAAATACAGGAATATATTTCCGTCACTTCCAAAATGTTCTACAGATGTGCTATGTAAATTCCCCAAAGATCAATAATTCTGTTTAAAATTCAGGAGATGCACCAGCCACTGTCACAGCACTTCCTGGTGGCCTCCAGGTGTTCGCAATGCAGGCAGAGTGAAGGACATAGGGTGAAAGCTCTGTCCTCTATTTCCACGGTTCCAATAACATTTCTGCTATGGGAGGCACAGACCAATGTCTGAGCAATAGCTCCCTCCTTGCCGCTACTTCCCACAAAATTGCTCAAAATCTTGAATTAAAGTCAACTCAATCATTAAGGCAACTATACCTAGCAAAGAGCTGGTACTCAATGAACTCTTCACGCAAGTGAAAAATTAACCATTGCATCATTAGAATTTTCGAAGGCACGTAAACACTACCTGAGGTATTAAGAGCTATAGGTATATGTTATGTTAAGCAAGCTCGAATAAATCCTTATTTAAAAAAAATAGATTTTGTAGTATTGAAAGTGATGCATAGAAGATTATGCGTGGCAAGTGCTCTGTGTATTTAAAGGATGATCCTGCCAAAGAATGTTTTACAAATATGAGATAACACGAATAAAGAACTAGCACAGTGCCCAGAGTTTATGAGGTATCGTAGAAGTTAGCTTCTTGTCCCTGTGGCCTTCGAAGCACATTACCACTCTTCCACAGCCCAAGATGAAACCCTGGCACCAGCTCAGGTTCCTCTTCTGTTATTTCTTACCTGTGATTAGCCACAAAGTCGTAGATTCTACCTTCTCAACGTCTCGCAACATCCTGCATCCCACCCCCACCCCCAGCATTCAGCAGTAATCCAGTACATTCCATGTATCTATTTCCTTACACATAACCTTAGCTCCAATCAAGGTGTACCAAAAATAGTAACACTTAATGAGCATTTACTGTCAGACACATGGGTTACATTTCTCCCTCATCTGCTCTGTAAGATGGACAGCATTGTTGCATCTGTTCTATGGATAAGGAAATTAAGGTTTACAATGGTTTAAGAACTAATCTATTTAGACTTCAAATAACCTGCCCAAAGTACCACCTGCTGTTCCTTGTCTCTGTGCCTTAGTTTTGCTCACCCCTCTGCTTAGACCTTCTCTTTGCCTGTTAAAGCTTAATGCCTCCTTCAGCCTCATACAGTGCTCTCGTCCTCTATGAAAGCTTTCCCACTACCTCCAACTAGATACCATCTTGCCTTCTTGTAAACCATCTGGTGCTTTTCCCTGCACCAATCTTTAGATGATATCGTAGCCATCTTTATACTTATTTAATCGCCTCTTCTAACTTGTATACTCCTCAGGTCAGAAATCCATCTTTATACCTCCTGTACTCTTGCCTTAGTCATGCTAAGTAAATGTGCTTAATAATAGAAAATAATAATGAAAACAAAAGAAGTATATTAATTTTTTCTTGTAAAAAATTAGCAAATTTAACAGGTTCCTAACACGAAGCTGACTAAAAAAATTAGTCCAAGAAACTATCAGGGGAGACAATAGGGATCCCAAGTTGATCGAAGAAGAGACTAATAAGAATCCAAATCAGTTTTTCTAGAAAAACTAAAAAAATTTTAAATACTACTATTTCTAAAGGTGATTTTGATTTCATGAAGGCTGAAGTGCTTTTGCAGATTTATTAATTTAACAAACACTTATATAACACTTTGTGTGTCATATATGTATGACACACATGTGACTTTTATGACACTGCTCCAAGTCCTTTGCAAATATGTACTCATTTAAATTTTATAACAACCTCGTGAGGCTCCATTATTATCATCTCTCTTTCACAGGTTGGGAAACTTAGTAACCTACCCATAATCACACAGCTACTAAGTGACAGCGCGAGGACTCAAATCTAGCATCTTTCCCTGGACTGCTTTCTTAGCCACTGGGCTATGCTGCTCCCTCCCTCTTTTATTATTACACGATAATTCTCATGTACTATATAGTTAAACATTTTTTTTTAACATTTGGAAACTTTAAAAATCTTCCACTAAAGCTTTTTTATTTTGACATAAGTGCAGACAATAATAGTTGCAAGAATAGTACAAAGACTGCAACCAAATCCTCCAGATGTTAATATCTTATTACATTGACTTTATCCTTTTTCTTTCTTTTGATATTTAATTTTTTCCTGATCTGTTCAAAAGTAAATTGCAGATACGATCTCTCCTAAATACTTCAGTGTATTGCCTAAAATTAAGGAAACTTATTACATGACCACGGTACAATTATCAAAGTTAGGATTTTAACACTGATGTAAAACTATTAAGATTAGGTCTTAAACTATAGACCTTACTCATCTTTCACCAATTGTTCCAGTAAGGTCCTTTATTGCAAAAAGAAATCAAGATCATAATGCTTCAGTCTTCTTTAGCCTATAATAGTTTCTAACGCTGCCTCTCTTTCTGTCTCTTCCATATTATGACTTTGATATTTTGAAGAACACAGGCCAACTATTTTATAAACTTTCCTTAAATGTCAGGTTGTCTGGTGTTCTCTCATGACTAGATTCGGGGTAGGTGCTTTTGCTCCCTCTAACACATTTAGTAAAGTGGACATTGTAACATCAATCTGAAACAATGGTAAAAAAAAAAAAAAAAAAAAAAGAGGCTAGAACAACCACAAAGAGATGAGTGATGGTGATGACGACTTTGGTGGAAACAGAAAGTCTCAGTATTCTTCAACATCATACAATATGAATAGTCTCAACTATTTAAGTAGAAATGCTCTTGAAATAAGAATTAAAAATGTTATTTAAAAATCCCCTAACCATATCCCTTTTTTGTTTGTTTAAGTTATATATTCACTAAATAATTCTAATCTGACACTTCCAAGAAATACCCCTCAGAAAGAGGAACACCCGTTGCATATGATTCTTTGGTGAGATGGAGCCCTCAGTGAATGGCCACTGAGTTTTGCGGTTCAAAAATGAAATCTTTATACACTTGTTTAGGAAGAATGAAGTCTTCCACTCCAGGTAACTTCTTGGTGAACAGATAAACTTGAATTTCTGAAACTGTGAAACTAAGACTCATCCAGAACTGCTGAGGTTTATCAAGGTTTAGCCAAGTGGGCCTCCTCTTGTCCTAGGCTGCCTGTCATACACAGAACAGATTGTATGAGTCGGAGCTCTTCAGAAAAGCAGAACCAATAGAATTATAGAGGAATATATAGAAAGAGATTTATTCTAAAGTGTTGGCTCCTGAGATTATGGAGGCCGAGAAGTCCCACAATTTGTCATCTAGAGGCTGAAGGTTTACAAAAGTTGGTAGGATAGCTCTGGTCCAAACACAAAGTCCTGAGAAACAAGGCAGCCAATGGTGTAAGTCCCTGTCCCGCCCAAGAACAAGAAGTATCTAAGTCTGAAGGCCATAGAAGATGGCTGTCCCAGTTCGGAGAAGTCTCCTGGGCTTTTTTTTTTGCTCTATTCTGGCCCTCTATGGATTGGATTTTGCCCTCCAACTCCTATTGCCACTTTGATGAGAATGATCTTCCTTGGTCAATCTGATTTAAATGCTAATCTCCTCCAGAAACACCCTCACTGACACACCCAGAAATAATGTTTTTCCAGCTATCTGGGCATCTCTTAGCCCAGTCAAGGTGACACAAAATTAACCATCATGCAGTTCTTATGCATGACCTATAAAACAGAGGGAACAGAGATCTTTCAAAGACTTAGCACTGCATAAATAATCACAAAAATTTTTTTTTTAAAAATCCTTTCATATATAATAGGGGGTCCATGCACAATTTAACAAATGATCTCAACAGAAACACTGGGTCCAAGGCTCCCCTTTGCTAAGAGCCGAAAAGAGTTTGTGGCCTGTTTACTTAGGAAAAACTCTTTCTTCAGGAGTGAAAGACCAAATACAACAGTAATTTTTCCCCTTCATGCGAATTTCACCTCATTACCATATTTCCTTGAATATTTGAACATTTTTTAAACTTTTTTTTTTCTATTAAGAGTCAACAACAGAAATACAGAGACTACAGCTGAATCAAGAGATTCTATTGCCCCAGAGTCTAAAGATTTTCATTTCTGAGAATTCTTGCATTTAGAGTAGAGGCATTTAAAATCCTTTGTCTAAGTCCAAGAGATACAACAAATATTTTCATAAGGTTAATAATTTGAAAAATTTTGCTTGAAGTTGAAGCTAGCTCCTAAATTAGATTAACAATAAACATTCTAATGATAAAATAAGAATGCCTCAATTCAAAACTGACTTTGTAACTGCTTCATAGAATATACAGGGAGATTGTCAAAAATCACACCATCGACATAAAAATAGAGTTATATAAAAAAGGTCCCTCTCTGCAGGTGAACATTTAAATTTAGATTTATGCATACAATTTAATTGTTTTAGATGGGAGACTTTGATGCAATGACTTCTTTTTCACAAAGGTATGGAAGAAAATCCAGACACACAGTCTCTTGAATTATCAAGTACTTAGAGATGAAAATGTCTTCCATGCAATTCACTTTACTGTTCTGGAATTGTAGTTGTGGTACCGACATAAAGATAGACATAGAGATCAATGGGATAGAATTGAGAGCCCATCCATTTGTGGCCGCTGTTTGGGGGTAAAAAGAAAGATACCAAGAAAATTCAATTTGATGGGGGGAAAAATAGTCTTTTCAACAAATGACTGGCACAACTACATATCCACATACAAAAGAATGAATTTGAATCCCTAACTCACACCAAACACAAACATTAACTCAAAACGATCAAGGACCTAAATGTCAATAAAAACGCATAAATAAAAACAGGAAGCATAACTGTGCCTTTGAATTGTTCCCCAATGTGGAAATGAAGGCACAGAAAATTAGGTAAATTGCCCAAAGTTAATAGCAGAACCTGCAGTCTGATTTGAGAATCTCTGTATTTTAATCTACTATTTTTCCCTGTGACTAGCTGGATCTAACCTAACTTCCATATTGAAACTCACCTGGTTTCCACTTATATTGAAATTTGATGACCAATCTGGCAGGAAGTACTTCCTTACCTGCTCACTATGTCAAATGCAGTGACTTGATATCTAAATCTACTCCTATGTCAGCAATTTATTTAGGACCAACTCTAACTTAGTACACCTTGACCGAGTACCAAGTACGTGCCCAGTACTGTGCACATTGGTGGAAATGTAGAACTCAAGCTCAGATAGTCAGAGAACCAGAAATCAGATTGAGAAATCATGGGCCCCTTGGTGCTGGTTAGAGTTCTAGGATTGGATGAAATTGCTCAGGAGGAGCGGGCAGATAGAAGAGAGGAACTAGAATGGAATCTGGGGACAGATGGTTCGGGGCAGTAGGAAGTCACCCCGCCAGTGACAAGCACTGATAAGAAGTGGTTACTGAATGATAGAGGCAGAAGAAAGTTACACCGCCTGATGTAAAACTGTATCTTATCTCGTTACATTGCTATTATTTGTTTACAGGACTGTCTCCCTGGCTCTTCCCTGAGTTCCTCCGGTTTCTGCCTCCTTCGCTGTAAAAAAGTCACCAAGACCCTCCAACTTCTCAGATTCCTTGGTCTCTCTCCACTCATTATTTTATTCCTGCATCGCATTTAATACTGCAAACAAATCGTCATCTTATTTTTCTTAAAACGTGGGCATGAAAATGGCGTTCCCCTCCTGGGGGGGCTGGAAAAGGCAGCCCCTTAGCACTGCGCAGTGTCTCCCTTCATGTGTGGTACTCGCCTCTCACTCCCTGCCCTTCCTCTCCAGCACCCGCAGGCACTGCAGAGCAAGCTCCTTCATAGTTCTTTGTGATGCTGCACCCAGAAAGCTCTACCCAGGGGGCACCAACACAGAAAAAAAAAAAAAAAAAAAAAAGGACCCGGATGTCTACAGAACAGACTAGTAGAGGGAGAGTCCTGACTTCACCCAAATGCATGGCCTTACACAAGCTTCCCTGCACCTTTCCTGGTCCCTTACAGACTCTCCTTCTCGGGTGACTCTCTAAACACAAGCATACTGCTTCTTGTCTACACTCACCCTCAGCAATCTCATCTACTCTCTAACCTATATATGGATAGCTTATCAATTTATTTTTCTGTAGATGGATAGCTTATCAATTCTTTTTTTCTTTCCCAGATCTGCTCCTGAGGTCCAGTGCCGTATATCCATCTCATCCTCACAGACGTCTCAAATACAACATGGCATGACATGTTCTCTCCCATGACGTTTTTCCGATACTCTACGACCTTGTATTCTTTAACTCAACCCTACCTACTAGGGACCATTCTACCTTTTTCTCTGTCCCAAAGCCAACTGATAAGGAAACCCCATGCATTCTACCCCCGTGACATATTCTAGATGCCATCGCATTCTCATGACCGTGCCTCATTTTACACCCTAATCACTTCTCTCCTAAACGGCTGCCATTAATTCATGGTCTCCCTACCCTCTCATCATGACTTCACTCCAGTTAAGCCCCCAAACCACTGAGAAAATGATCTTTCTAAAATACAAAACTGAATATTTGCTAAATGGAAAAAGCTTTGGCAACCTAGACCATGGTTTCTAAACCGTGCTCAGAGTCACCCTCGAGTACCCCAGGAAAATCACAGATTTGCTGTGAGCTATTGTAAATGTTTGAGGGAAACGCAGCAACAACAATCAGACACTACACAAGCAACCGCTGTCTTGTCGTTTGGACCCGTACTTATGGAATGAATTGAACTCCTGGGTATGTCTTTGGTCTTAGAGCAATGTAAAAAAAAGATTGCAGAGACATCGAAGATGCGATGGACCGAGGAAGCTGGGGAACCTATGACCCACCGAACGTCTTCAAGCCCCTTGCCATGGACTGAACCGGTCCTCGCCCACCTCCCCAGTCTCACCTCTCTCCCTGCCATACCTTTCCTTCCCCCACAGTCTTATTCCACAACCCAGTAGATACGCTTGTACGCCCCCAAACGTGTCCTTCCCGCCTCCCTGAGTAGTCGGGCTCTGGCTTCTACGGGCGTGGAGACACAGTTTACTCAAGGTCTGCCAGCGAGACCTGGTGCCCTCAACAGAACTCAGGATAAAGTAAACAACCCAGGGAAGTTACTCTGCAATCACCACACTGGGTGGATTCTGAATGAGTTGGATTATCTAAGGTGAAAAAAAAAAATGACTATTCTTTGGAATTCCTTGTGTATTTGTCATGCTAAGGAAAGGGGATAGACCAGCCCCCTGTTCCCTATCCTGCTCCCCATTTTCTATAGAGGTCTATATTTTTCTGGAATGGGAAGCAAAAAGCCAACCAACAAGGCAACAGTAAGATTCTTTCTGTTAATGGCTGTACCATCCCTTCCCTTCCCTAAAAAGAGACATGGCACCTGAGTTACGTAAGTACTTGCTCCTTTTTTTGTGCCCCAGTTTATTCCATCCTAATTGCTGCATCTCTAAAATTCTTTCCCACTTATTTGTTCACCTGTCTCTTCCACTATACTAAGGGAGGGCCGAGGCTGTGCATGAATCATTTCTGCATTCTTTTCACTTAGAGTGCCTGATACCAAAAAGAAATGAGTGGATAGTTTGAGGAATTAATTTCAAAAAGAATGTGGTTGAGCCCCACAAAAAGCTCAAGTAAGTTAGAAAATGAACAATATTCATTAGATTAAAAAGTCCAAAAGTCACTGACAAATATTAGTCAAAGGCATCTCAAGATTGCGATAGGGAGAAGCGGTTTTGCAGGTGCTAGAAGCAAACTAAAAGATGTGGTAGAGAGTGTTTACTGCCTAAGCAAAAGGCATTCCCCCATTTCTTTCCTGTGAAACAGAACTCTGGTTTCATTTAAGCATTGACCAGGTTCCCTTTAATGTGGAAAGGTGGGCCCAGTCCCTAATCTGTGTCAAAGTTCTGGCAAATGAAATGTAAGGAAAAGTCCTTTGGTGTGGTAGTTTGGAAAATATTATACCTCTTTGACAAGAGTAAAGCTTACAAAGAATATCGTTTCTGCCTGCCTTCCCACCGTGAACCCCACATGAAGATGATACCTGAAGTCACAGTAGCCATTTTGCAACCACGAGGTGAAGGTCAAAGGAACTGCAGAGCTCCCGGCATCACTGAACCCCTGAGAAACCACTATCGACTCCTTACTTACAGACTTGTCACATAAGAAAAATAAACTTCTGTTTTAGCTTGGTTTTCTGTTACATTTCTAATCATATAGGAAGGAAAGAGAGACAAGCAAGTATAGACCACTCGTAAACATATTACGAATAATACAGATTGGCAGCTAAAATAGTTTGTTTGGTAGTATTTGGAAATGCAGATTATAGGTGCCTCTGTTGTCAGAGACGTGGGCTGTAATTTTGTTGTTAATAGAGAGTCATAGAAGGTTTTGAAAATTCTAGATTACTTTGGCAAAATCAGCAGGGGCCACATGCATTCAAAGAGTGACACATCTCTTTGTCTAACTTTCTGATGTTTATTTGACATGATCGTATTGGTTTTGCCCACTGCCTTACCCACTTGGTGTGTAATTCCTCCTCACTGGGTTCACACATGAGTAACAAAACAATAACCTTGTTGCTTCCTGATGTTTGTTGACCTAATACAAACAAAGGTATTAGAGCAAATCAAATGTTACATCATTTCAGTGAAGCCATGATACCAATAGTCCCTGTGGAAGTTACAAGAAAACAAAACTTCTGTTACTGAAAAGTAGCAATGGTAGAAATAAACATTGTATGAACTCTTGCCAGATAAAATGAGAAAATGACACCACATACATACTTCCAAAACATCAATTCCTGATATTTACTCAATTCCTGATATTTACAAATAAATGAGACATGACTAAATCATAAATCTTGCATGGTAGGCCTGAGACTCTTAGATTTTTCAAAAGTATTGTGATAATGGTATGGAAGGTTTTTTAATTGCTTCTTTTTAAAAAACATTCTTAATAATTTCATCGTATAAGAATAAACACTAATACTTATTCATAGTTTCAAACATGTTTCTCTCTTCCCACTAAATCTACTCATCAATAAGCTTACAATAGAGAGATAACACACTAGGGAAATCTCTGCTGTGAACATATGATACACCACCTAACATTTAAACGCTGTACAGGAAACATCTGGGGGAACGGAGTTTACTTTGCCATCATATACGTGAAAACCATCCTATAAAGATTAGTATTAACTAAGAAAAACATATCATTTGGACTAGAAATTGATGTTAATTATAACAAGCTTATAAAAAATACAAAGAACAGAAAGTGTTAACATCTTTGCCTCTAATCTTTTTGTAAAGAGTTGACACCCGCTCTGGACTCCTTCCTAGTCCCATCCTTCCTTCTTTCCTTCTCTCCAAAGGGAAATCATTTGTTTTGAAGTTGGTAAGTATCCTTCCAATTATAGTAGAACTATACTTTTACTTCATGTATATGTATCCTTACCTACATCTTTAACTTATGAAATTCTTCATATGTAAATTACATTCTTTATGTATGTTATTTATGCATTCTAAATATTAATCCTTTGTCAAGCACATGCCTTGGAAATATCTCCAACTTTTCTTTTAACCTTTTATGATGACTGTTGTCATATAGATTTTTATTTTAATATAATCCCATTTATCCTTTCCTCTATGGATTGCACATTTTAAGGTTTTAAGAAATACTTTCTATATTTTCTCCTAATATTTTTAAAGTTCTGAAGTTCTGTTCTTTTTTTTTTAAATTCAGATTTTTCATCTATCTGACTTTCAATTTGTAAGTGGGGTAAGGTAAGGATCTAATTTTATTTTTCCCCATATGAATATTTTTTTAATGAGAGAAAATAAAGAAGGAATTAATTACTCCTTATAATCTGTAAACTCACATCATACACCATGTCTAATTTATACCCTTTCCCTCAATACACTGCCTCAATGGGCTTTGAACATTACTGGTACCCAATAAACATATATTGGATAAATGATATTTTTTTCTAGCTGTGATTGCTTAGGTAACAAAGTGGGAGCTCGGATTAAAAATATTTTAACCTATTTTACAAGCCATATTAAGTCAATTATTTGAGTTAAAGGAAAACGTGCTAAACTCAATTTGATAAACATATTCTGAATGTATCAATTTACAGATTTAGGCTCCTAATAAGGCCTAGCTACATTGCTTGTGCTCTTGCCAATACCTACTTACTTTCGATTTTCTTACTTAAAGAAACAGTCTGAAAGTAAGATATATATATAACTTATCTATAATCAAAGGCAATTAATGAAAATCAAGAACGGTCATTTAAAGAAACACTCTAATATGCCTTCAAAGAATACTTCCCTGATACATTTTTTTATTAAAAAAAAAAGAGTCTCCTTGTAAAATTGTGATTTCTTTCAAATAATTCCAGGAGCATTGGAATCACATAAGAGATGAACATTTTTATTTTTTGTGGAGGATATGGTTTTTGATAAACCACAGTGAAGAGGTAAAACTGGTCAGAAGATATGAAAATGCACTGTTAATATAGTTGGTAAATATATTGGGAATCAAATTTTATTTTCAAATATTGTATGTAGACACCTTTTTACCATGACTGAGTCACTCAGGTCAGAAAATGATGTCAGAACTTTCCACTTTGTACTGAAGTTCTTCACTTGAAATAGCTTCTAACAGCTGGTTCTTTATTAGAACCAAGGCAAATTCTGCCCAGTCAAGTAAAAAAAAAAAAAAAAAAAATCAGAGTCTCTATTACTAAGCACAATCATGAAATATCACTTTCTGCTTTATCTGTAACATAGCAACATATTTCTCATTGCTTCACTAAACAACGTTTAGAGACCTTCAAAATCATAATGCGTCTAGAGAAACTATCCCAAAATCACGATTGGGGGAGGGCGTTGTGTATTCAAAAGCATCAGTCTCTTTTGAAAGAATTTATCCTTTTTTTTTTTTAAGGATCAAAGTCAGCTGCTATGTGTATAAAAGAAAATGTTCAAAAAAGTTTAGCCTTAAAAACATAACTATCTTAGTGCTTCGAGATACCTCTGTTCAAAAGAAAACGGGGGAACAATTGCTTAACAGTTTAACAGTCCTGTCTTCTTTTCCTGCTTTTCTTTAACCTGGAAGTACCCCCCAGGAAAATGAGATTCAGATTCATGCCATGCCCCAGAAGATGGCAAAACTGGGAGTCTAATCTTACCAAAAAAAAAAAAAAAAAAAAAAAAAAAAAAGGAAAGAAAGAAAAAGAAGGGGAAGAAAAGAAAAGAAAAGAGAAAAACAATTCACTGCTGAGTGAGCCCGAGCCTCGTCGCGGGCGGGTGACCCTCGGCGGGTGGACGGGGCCGCGCAGGTCCGGAGAAGACCCGTGGGTGACGGAAGGCGCAGCGCCCTGCGGCTGCCACCCAGGCTCACGGCTCATCACAGGACACTCCTGGGTTCAAACTAAACCTTTTTTTTTTTTTTTTTACCCGCATCAACTCGCTCCCTGGCCTCACCATCCCCACCACCCTGGCTCCACGACTCAAAATGAAGCGCGCGGGGAGTGGGGGGGGGGCGCGCGCCCAGACAGGGGACCGAGAGGCAGAGCGCCCGTGACACAAAATGGAGAGAGAGGGACGGAGACGGGGAAGGCACGGCGGAAAAGCGGGGAAGGGCGCTCGTGAAGAAGAGCGGGGACGCGGCGGCGGGGGAGAGGCCACCGGAAGGAAAGCGCGGGAGGGCGACGCGGCGGGACTGGAGGGGGCGATCGACGAAGGGCGAGGCCGGCGCGGCGAGGGCGCCGTCCCCGGAGCCGGGGCTCCATGTTCAGCAGCGCCATGTTCGCGTTTCCTTCCGCCGCGTGTTGTCTGGTTTTGTCTGCGGCGGGTGGACAGGCGCCAGCACATGGCTGCAGCTTCGGCAGCTGCGATCGCACAGAGGCGGCGGCACCGGGGGCCGGCGCCGGGGCCGCGCGCGCTGGCCGGGCCCGCGCCCCCCGCGCGCCGCGCCGCCCTCGGCCCCCGGCGGCCTCCGCCCGGGTCCCGGCCCCGCGGCGCCCCGCGCTCGGCGCCCCGCGCAGCCCGCGGGGCGCGCGGAGCCCCCCGACGCCGCCCGCGGGCTCGGCGCAGGGCGTGGGGCACCGACGCGGGTCGACGACCCTGTGGGCAGGAGGCGGAGGGCGCACGCCGGGGGCGCGGAGGAGGGGCGCCCGCGCACCCAGCCCCGGCGCGGGGGCGGCCACGCGCGCCCCCTCCACCTGCGCGCACGCCGCGGGGGTGGCCCGGCCCGGCCTGGCCCCGCGCGCTCTGCGCCGCCGCGTCCCGCGCACACCTGGGCGCGGTGCCCGACGGGCGCCCGGCCCCTCGCGGCCCCTGGAAGGACGTCCAAGGCCACGGCTCGTCGGGCCCCCGGGCGGGTCCCCAGGGAAGGGCCGGCCCTCGCCAGCCGCGGGGCGCCGGGCCTCGGGGCGCGACTCCCAGGGATTTTAGGTGTGGTCGGTGTGGTCAGTTCCTTTGGGGCGGCGGGAAGCGGTTCGGGAACAGAAATTCAGGTTTTCTGCGCCCCGCCCCCCCATCCCCAGCTGCGGTTTCCGTCGAATGACAGGTGGGTCTGCGGTGAGAGCGTCCCACGCGGCGGAGGTACGCTGCCTTCGCACCCCTACCTTTCTCCTCCACTTGCTCTTGACGTTGTCCTCCACTCAAAGTTACGTCCGAGTGGATCCTGGGTTCCCAGCGCCCGCGCCCCCAGGCCCCCGAGCCTCCAGGGCCCCGCCGCGCGGGACGGCGCGGGGCGCGGGCGGCGCGTCGGGGCCGCGGCCGGTGTCCGCCGGCTCGCGCGCGGGCCGAGGCAGAGCGGCCGCGCCGAAGGGGGCTCCGAGGCGGGTCCCCTCGCGCCGTCAGGCTCTGCCCCGCGCCGCCGGCGGGACCGCCGCCGCCTCCCTCCCCGGGCCTGCCTGCCTTCCCCCTGCAGAGGTGGGGTGTCTTGAGGTTGGTTATCCAGGCCAGTGGAGTGGGGCACGTGAAGGGTGGACACTTGAGATCACCGCAGTGGGGCCCGAACCCCTCAATGTCCCGAGCATCTTGGGTAAGCGCTTCGCTGGTTTTACCTCTAGAAGGAAACGTCTCGGCTCCTGAGCTGCACTAGCTCACTACGTCCTCCTTGTGTGGTCAGCTCTGTAACAGAGTGCTCTGTTAATCTCGAACCTCGCAAACTACCAGAAGTGCCACCCCAATTTGGCGCCTTCAAAACTCCCGCTAGCCACGGACAGCGCATGCCCACCTGCGACTCTGCTTTGGCTCTCGTAACCTGGCTATTTCATTACTGTATCCACCGGCCTTTAAATTATGAAATAACCTTTAGGTTATTTTAAACACTTGATCCTCTATATGTCTACTTTTTCAGGCTACAAATTTCCTCAAGGAAAACATTTGTTTCCTAAACGAAAAAAAAAAATCAAAAAACAAAAAAACTTCTATTAGAAAAGTTTCATAGAAATGCGAGTTCCAAATTACTTTAGGATTAAACTGTTTTCCCTGAGAAAGCTCAATGACTAAGCGCAAACTTTAGTCTTGACATCTTTAGTTAAGGCGATCTCTTCCCTGTGCTTTTTATGAAATGTTAAAATCAAAATTTCATATTCGGAAAGCTATGTGACAGTTTTAGAATCACAAAATTAAAAAGTCAAAATATTGACAAACGAAAGGCCTAGTTCACAAATAACCTTCCAGCTTCTGTTTCTGAGACAGATAAAAGGGGCTATAGGAGATTTGAACAATTTAAAGTATTGGTAGACTGAAGTAAACATTTGTCATTTCCCAATACATGTAATTTTAAATGGAGCATTGCCCATAAATCTCATGTTTATATTATGCTTCTTGGATATATTCAACAGTCTTTTGTGCTTCACTCTTTTATAGGAAAGCTAACATTTAACTGACCGGATTTATTTCAATGTAATCATTTCTAAAATCATTTAAAAAGGGATATTTCCTGGCAGCCAATTATAAAAGCAAATAAAGCTTGAAATAAGTCACTTCCTCATCTCTAAAGGACCCCTTCCTTCAGAGGTGAAAGTTGGAAGTTGCAGTTTGGAAGGTACTCTTAAATCTAGTAGTTGAATGCAACTGATTAGGTATTAAGGCCTACTCTTTTTTTTTTTTTTTAATCATTGCAAAGCATCTATTAAACCCTTGAGAGAAACTTGAGTTTCTTTTCATAAGTCCATGTACTAATTAATTTTCAATGTAGAACATAGATCATCGTGTTAATATAGCCCACTTCTAGCACTTCATGTGTTAAATAGTGCTAGGTAATAGGAAATTCAAAAAGAAAACCATGTCTATCTGATAAATTTACAGGTAAAAGAAGGCATACAATCACTGTCTTAGAATTTTAAAAAGAGGCAGGATTTTAAGTTGAGCTCTTATGTTTCATTCAAAATCTATTTCGAAAGATAGGTAATATAAATTACCTACAGAGCAAATTTTTGACAAGGTAGTTCTTAGGGATGCGAAAAACTAATTTTAAAAAATGCAATACATGATAGACAATTTATATAATATACAATCTTTACAAAACTATATTGTTATTTTTAACATTACTTATCTATATGTCTTTCAGAATCTAAACATTGGCAATATTGAATACTTTTCAGACACTTTTTAGCATTGTCTGCCTTGTTACATCATAAGTCATAATTGCTTCAATCCACTGAAGTATGTTATACTAAGTGTATTTTAAATGGTCCTTATTTGTATTGCCTTAAATGTCAAATATCTGCAATTTTTAAACTTTGAAATATTTTTTTAATGCCAGATATTGTTATATGTTAGCACATGAAACACATTCAGGTATTCTAAGCAGCAGAAACAAACAAAAAAACCCCTTCATTTTACTATTTTTTTGCATTTTAAAAACATTCAATTAAAAACAAAGTAAGTTTCTAATTTGATAAAACCTTATTTTTGTACTAAAATATTAAAAAGTGACGTAATTTACATTCTCTAGCAATCCCTTCCCACTACACTGCTTTATTCAATACTCTTCTGATTATGTCTACCAGATACCAAGCATGATTAAACAAACACTTAGATAATGAAATGAAACCACATTTTTAAATTTCTCTTTTGTTTAGTGTTGTTCCTTAACTGTTTTATGAGAAATCAATATAGTTTAAAGATTTTAACAACTTTAAATTTAAAATTAAGATGAACACTTGCATTCATTTATCAAATATATAGAATTTATTGAGGTTCAAGTTCACCTGAGCAATAAATGTGTTGAAAGTAAAAATTTTGAAATATAGGAAGGTCATGGGTTAGCATTCTATATATTAACTAGGAATTTAGAAATGGTGTTCTTTTAGTTTAATATTATTACTTACTTTAGGAAGGCTGTACAGAATACTAAATATCCTAAGAAAAGAATATATAATTCTAGTGATAGTTGGAGGGGTTGGGGGCCGAATATTGAGGAAATCGTAGCTTTTTTATTTACATGTTTGTTTGAAAATTTTTTGTTTATTTTCAGGTAAATATTTGGCAAAATGTTCAACACCCCAGACAATTTATTAGATAATTGTAAAAGCCTAAAAATGAAAGAGGAAAAAAATTGATCAGCTAAAATTTTATAGTTTTCATGTCGCAAATAAAAATTGTATATAAGCTGTTGACCAGAAGTGAAAATTTTACAAAGTGATACAGAAAAATTGCATAGTTGTATTACTGAATAAAAATAATTATTACAATAAATGCAATATTTTATAAAAGTCAGTAATCTTTTATAGTGGTTTTCACAGGTTTCTGTGTAATGTGTTCTGAATTAAATTTTTTAAAAATATGTATAGGATAACCAGCTGATTTTGTTCATAAAGAATAAAAAGAAAGTATTAGAATTCTTGAGTACTAACAAGGGACTAAACACAATGATAACAGAATTTCATAAATCAATTATATGCTCCATTTGAAGATTATAAAGCATAATTAACTTACTTGACTCCAACAAAACAATGTTTTGTTTCTTTACAGAACAGGCTATGAGCTATTCTCAATTATTGCACTGAAACGCTGTCCTCTAAAATTAACAAATGAATGAACATTTGCATACTCTTCTTTGTACTGAAGACAACCTAGAGTGGAGCTATCCAATTGTTTTCTCTAATTATATTTTGCCTACTTACATAATTTATTTTCCATTGAGGAACTAGTGATTACCTAATTATTTTTTTAGCTAAGCAACTTGTTGGGGGGGGGGCGGTAAAAACTCCTAAAGTAACGTATTATCCTGTGATCAACATGAAATAAAAGTAATCATTTGAAATGGCATGTAAAGATTGTGATTGTAATGCTTAATTTAGAATATTGAGCATAAGATTCAGTAGTTATGTTGTATCTGCCATGCCTTTTCTAACAAAGACACTGCAAAAATAGAAACAAATGAGTAAAATAAATATTTTCTGGTTATGTAAAATGAAGGAGAGTTTTATGGGAAGGGGAGATGGGTGCAGAATTCTTGTCTGCCTTCCTCCCAGGTGGAGTAGGCAAATTGCTACTTGGTACAATGTCAAGGGCAGCTGCAAGGAGTGCATCCTCCCTGTTATCCATTTATTGATGCCTTGAATATTTTTATAGTTTAAATGTTAGAACCGAGGTAAAATCCAAATACAACTGGAAAAAAAACACCCCACATTCTAAACTGTTATTAATTATTTACACCTTTGAATGAATGTCAGAGCAAATGGTGGTAATAAGAAGAGAAATCTCAGGATGCTGAGTGATTAGTACGAATGGGGAAAGAAGTTGCTCAGGTGAACAAGGACAACGAAAAGGCTAAGGATGGGGAATTGCTGAATGGAGAGAAACTTTTTCGTCCACAATTTTGCCCGGTCAAAATTAACTAACTAGGTAATGCCCCATTTAGCATTAGGATTTAATGATCTATAATCCACTTTACTTTATGCCATTCCTTATATCTGGACAATTAAGTTATTAATGCAAGATGTAATGGGGAAAATGAATTAATTAGATATTTCAGGTGCAAACATGACTTGAATACAAAATGCTCAGATCATTAAAGTCGTGTCTATAAAATAAAAAGTGAAATATTAGTTGTGTTATGTATTTGACAACCAGATAATTTATCTGTCCACATCAATCAAATTAAGTAGATGATTGCTAAATTTCAGCTTTACTATGAGCTGTGCTCATAAAGATCAGTCTCTTAATTTTTGTAGTAGATTTTAGGGGTTTTTTTCCCCCCTGTTGGTTATATTAATGATGATTTCCACACAGTGTAGAAATTGGAACATTTATCAATTCAATATCAACATTTAAGATAGCCAGTCAATCATGTAATGGTTTAATTATTTCAAACATAAACTGGACTCAGATTTTTCCTAACAAAATAGTTCCAACCAGTTTAATATTCTATCCTAAAAGCCATATTTAGCAGTTTTCAGGAAGTAAATGAAGATTAGTGGATCATTGGTAATTGAGTTTAGCTTCAAATTTTAAAGTAAAAAAACTGGATTAGTGGTCAAAATGCTAATAACCTAAATGTGAAATTTGTGTATGTCCCTTGTTCTTAAATATTGAACAAATACCAACTAATCGTTGAATTAGTCCAAACCAAAAAAATATTGAAATATAATTTCTAGTTAATTTGTTTATTACTCATAATTGATTATCCTGGATTGCAGTTCATTAACTTATCAGTGATCAAAGATGTGTCTCAATAAATTAACTCTTCTTTAAGTTTAAACAACTGGAAATCATTTCTCAATAGTGCAGCATTTCTTAATACTAATTCCAGAGGTTTAGAGACATACCGCTGTTTTTAGAAGCCAATTTGTGCTGATTTGTGAAGAATTGGTTAGCTTGTATTCTGGGCTCTGATGAAGAGAAATATGCTCTGAGATCCATTCAAGCATTTAAGGACTCCAGACTGTTTTCGAGCTAGTTATCTGCTTCCTGACTTTAATTTTAACAGCCTGTGAGCATCTTCCCAGCTTCCATGTGACTCGATTTAGGTTTCTTCTTTTGTTATTACAGGCTGAATTTTTTTCTCCTGTATATCTAACTTTGACTTGACAAGTAAACCGATCTGGGTTTTGAGCGTATTTTCTTAGTGTTTGTCTGTTCTTGAAAAGATCCTTATCTATTTCTCTGATCACAGCCTGCCTAGCCTTGCGAAGTATGACACAGTGGCTCAGCAAACAGTCAATGCAATTTTTCCTGGTAGTATGACCATGTGACCACCTGTCCTTCGGTAAGAATGGGGACCTGTCATCTGTTGACTGTGTTTCCCTCTCAGCTGTGCCTGATGTCCGATGGTCCAGGAATGAGTAGCTGTGTGCTTCCATCAGAACAAATGAGAAAAAAAAATCTCGCCTTGGCAGGCAGGGCTTCACAGTTGTGCCAGGGTGTCCCCCATGTTCCTTTATTAACTAGATTGGTAAGTAATATTTCTTCAGTGTGTAGGTTGCCAAAGAGGACCTTCCACCAGGTTTATCTGAGGATCAGGCCAGTCAGTCCATCTTCAGTTAAAAGGCATAAAGCAGCTACCCTCACTGTTTCACTGCTGGGCAGCCCCAGCCATGGCTGGAGACTTGTCTTCTTAGAACTAGACCTCCAGGCATGAACCGTGAAGAATGTGAAGGCCTTCCGCGAGGCCTCGGCCTCCCTGGCCTTGGCCATCATGCTTAAAACCTGAAGACACCAAGACTCTGTCTTCACTGGTATCAGACCCTCTAATCCTGAGCCTCTGTATTTTTATTTTATTTTATTTTATTTGGCCCTCCGACAACTTTTGCCAAATCCCAGCACATCTGCAAAGCAATTTCACCAGCCATGCAACTGGAGGGAGCCAAAGCCAGGAAGTGAAATTGATGTTGGTGATTCATGTTTTCTGCAACTCCGTTCTCCCAGTTTTTACTGATACCTAACGATAGCCAACCCTTGAACAACTCAGGTTTGAACTGCATGGGTCCACTTATAAGCAAATTTTGTTTTTCTCTAAAGACTGTACTTCTGTCTAGGATTCTGACATAAATAAATGGGTGGTAGGGCCTGATCTAACTACCGAGTATTCCACTTCCTCAAAGACGTGGTTTGGTCCTCTTACCCCCAAACGTGCACAGCTATAATTTACTCAAGTCAAGGTGTGGTAAAGATCTGCCTATAGTTTTTTTTTTTTAAGTTTACTTTTCTAACATACGATGTTTCTTAATTTGTTCCTCATAGGTTTGTGTGGAGGGTAAAATTAAACCTATTTATAGAAATGCAAGCATTTGTTCTCATCTAATTTAACAACTCACATTTAGCCAAGCACTGTACAAAGTGTAGGAAGCGCTTATACGTAAAGGTTTCATGAAGTGGGTACAATCATTATGACATTTTACTGAGGAAAGAAGGCCTAAGATAAAGTGACCCAGATTCTTACCAGTGTCACTGATGGTCCTCCATGTCGTCAAATGCAATGGATCCTTTTCTGTCCTTATTGCATTCCACATCATAACACTGATCAAACCTTTGCCATTGCCAGCTGTTTTTCCTACCTTACTGGTCTTTTTTCTACCTCTCCCTTCTCAATCTTAACTCTCAGTGTTGTTTCCTTAACGCAGGGTCCTGTCCCTTTACTTTCTTTACTCTCTCTCCCTAGATGATCTCAAACATTCTCATAATTTCTGTTAGAGTCTGTATATCTACAAAGTCGACACCTACGCCTCTATTGAAAACCTTTTCTCTGAGAACCAGTTTATCTAAGTCTACTTGATATCACCGTGGGTATCTAAAATTACATAATATATCCAAAGCGGATGTGACCTTCTGCCTACAAATCTGCTCCTCCTCACTCTCAGTGAATGGTATCACCCTTTATCTAGTTGCTTAATTCAGAAACCTGGAAGCCATTCTCTTCTTAAAATGCCAATCTATCACTGGGTTCTCTCTATTTGACTCCAAAATGTCTCTTATCTTTCTATTTTTCTCTATCTTGACAGCTGCCATATTAGTTTAAGCCACTGTCAATTTTTCTCTGCACTATTATAACTTCCTAAGAGGATCTCCCTTCCACTTTGCCCCTAAATCTGTTCTCCATCCAGCCATTATTATTCTTTCTTCCTTTAATTTTTGGTACAATATTTACAGAAATGTTACAGAAAAGTGCACAAATCATAAATGTACAACATAATGATTTTTCACAGCCTGAACACACCTGTAGAACCAACACTCAAATTCAGAAACAGAATGCTACCAGTACCTCAGAAACCACCCCTCCCCACCGCTCATAATTCCTCTGTCATTCCCCACTAAAGTTAGCCAGACTTCTTTTGCCATAGTTTTGCCCATTTCTGAACATCATATAACTAGTATCAACAGGTTTGAAACATAAAACAAATTATGACACTGCAGCCAAAACTCCTTTCTACTTAGACTAAAATATGACTATATTACTGTGGCCTACAGGTCCAAACACAATCTGGCCTCTACATACTTCTCCAAGCTCAAGTCCTGCCATTTCCCATTTCCCATTTCCTCGGTATGCTCCAGCTCACTTGGTCTTGTTTTAATTCCTTAACTAGGCTGCGCTCTTTCTTGACTTGGGGCCCTCGTGTATGCTGTTTCCTCTGCTAGAAAGCTAGTTCCAGCATGCCTCATTCCTTCTCACCCCTCAGTGCTCACTTAGCACCACCTCCCCAGAGGAACAGTCTATGACCGCTGCATCTCATACACTTCTCATTAAGACTAGACTTCGGTGCGTATCTGGAGTGGCTCAGGTCTCTTGTGCTTGGCAAACAGAAGAGGCATGAGAAGATATTTTTTCTTTCTTTGTTTTAGCAGCTGCACACACATATCACTTATGGGGGGTATTTGATTGGTTAAATTTGGTTTAAAAAGGAAGCATGAGGAATTGGCAAAGAAGTACCAAACAGAGAATCTGAAAGGTCTGCTCTGCCCGCTTCCAAGAGGCTAGAAAGCAGCTCCCTATGCAGCTCGCTTATCACCTATTTCAGATTCATTAGTGGGAATGGGGGACTACAGTTCTTTCTGTTAAAATGCAAATATTAGGTCTATCAGTCTATGAAGAACAATAGTTATATCATAGCAAAAAGCACTGGGCACCTGGCAGGCAGAGAGGTGTGGAGGAGGGAAGCAGACTCCTTCATATCTGGCCATTTTCCCCAGGACCCAGGTGGCAGATTCCCGGCCGAAACCCTGTTCCATTTAAGTTGAAACGCTCCTCACCCTGAATTAAGTATGTGCCTCTCGATTTGTGTGACTTGAACTTGGATTTCTTCGAATTCTACTTAACCATATTCCCTCGAGTTTCCTCCTACTATGATCAAATAGTTTCACCCTAAATGGCTGCCTGTGTGCTGTTGAAATAGACATTTGGGAGGAGTGAACGTGGCTCCAAGGACACTGCCCAGCAAAGAACACCTATCCCTGAGGAAATAGATACAAAGTTGTCCTCTGCTGGGGGCCGCAATGCCATGCTGTCTTGAGTGCTGTTGGACAAGTCCCCCGGTCTGCACCCTCCCGTCACATACAACACCTGGGCCAGGCTCATGGAATAAGTCTGCACTAGTATTTTCCCTGGAAATGGTTCCTCGGTTTCATAGGATGCTCCAGTTTAAACAGGATTTTTGAATGAAGCATTTCGTGTAGGGTTTGGGCTCACCTTGGAGAATATAATGTCTAGGGTTATTCGTAATGAAAGCATTTCATGCTCCCCAAATGTTTGCTTTGATATAGCGTAGGTTTGCAGAGAACACAATAGTGATTATTTGTTTATAATAATAATTATTATATTATTATTAATAATAATTTACTACATGAAATACACTAGGCTTTTGTTACTGTTTGGGTTTTATTTGGGCTGTTTTTATTTCAAGAGGAAGAAACTGAATCAAGTTCCCTCTACTCGTTGAGGTACGAATGGGATGGGACAGAGGCTATGAGGAACTAGCTGTGCCCTGGTGTCAGCCAGAGGGATTTGCTCATTGCCTGGGTATCTTTGGTGTTGGCTACTAGGGCTTATCTTGCTGTTGCTGCAACCCAGGTTTCCTCCTCCTGCTTCCAAATGGTGGGCGGGGGGGCGGGGGGGTAGGAGTAGGAGGGCCGAATCAATGAATGTTCCACCGTCAGAGACCGTGGCCTGGCTCTCTGTGCCCAAGCCAGGACTTAGGCCCTTAATTTCCCCCTCGGACCTCCTGGCAGCTCTCATGACATCATTCTGCCTCGTGACTTTTAAGTTTCACCTTCCGCGGCAGATCACATCATTTATTAAAGGTTTTCATTTCAAATTCCCGACTGAGAAAGACAGAACGGGGGAGGGAGAAAGAAAGAGGGAAAGGGAGAGAATGTGAATGGCCTGTTCACACTTTTAAGCCAAGTCATTGCACGGGTCTCTAGCCAGCTTGGGAATTTACTGTCCTTTCAAGTAGGGCTGGGACATGAGTTGGAGAGGGTCATGTAATACAAGTCCTTTCAGGAAGTCCATCTTCCTTAGAAACAACTGTGGTTGCAGCAGGCAATGTTTTTGGCATTCTTACTATGTTCTCATCAACAAAAGAAAAGCCTTAAAATGGAAGTAATA
The DNA here is from genome assembly GCF_014176215.1 of Rousettus aegyptiacus. Taxonomy (NCBI): domain Eukaryota; kingdom Metazoa; phylum Chordata; class Mammalia; order Chiroptera; family Pteropodidae; genus Rousettus; species Rousettus aegyptiacus. Next base: position 85,937,615 of record NW_023416285.1, on the reverse strand, counting down.
GGTATAACATATACAGAGTAATCTTTCTTTTTTACTTGATGTTAAAATATATGTATATAATGATGGTAGATATTTTTAAAGAGTACATTCTTAAAAAAAAAAAAAAAAAAGAAAGCTCCGGTTTGGAATGTTTATTTGACCCAGCTGTAGAGCATTATCCTACTGATTCAAGAAATTAATATATTCTTTAGAAGTATTAGTATTATAATAGTCTATTCCTGCAAGCAATAAAAAACAGGACATAGTAGTTGATGTAAGGGTTGAGTTTTATACACCTGGACTTCGATGAGAAAGAAGGCTTTGATGATAAGGCTTTAGAGAGGCTGTTTTATGTTCCAGCTACAGTATTCATAATGGATGTTAGGTATTTCCAACCCTCTCCTGCATTATTTAACATGAGTTTACCCCAATTTTTCCTTAGGCTCAATGGAAAACAGGTGTCAAGAGCGAAACACGTTGTTTTCCTTAGCTATTTCTGCAGTGATGGGAGAACTTTCCCACATTCTGAATGAAAACAAGATTTTACATTTCCATCAATCATATCTAGACAAAAACCTAGAAACTTTTGATTTCTTCCCTTACTCCCTGTTTCCAGCCAACCCATCATCAAGTCCTGGTGGTTCTACTTCCAAAATATATCCCGAGTCCAATTGCTCTCTCCATCTTCATAGCTACCGCTCCTGTCCCAGTCTGGACTACTGTAATAGCTTTGTATTAAGACTGCATTCAGTAGCAAATAACAAAAAACTCAACCGTGGTAGTTTTGACAAACAGAGGTTTATTTGTCCCTCAAAAAAATAGCACATAGGTAGGCAATCCAGGTTCAGTGCAGCAGCTCAACAATGCCATCGGGGACCCAGTCTCTATCTTTCTTTTCCATCATCCTTACTGTATCGGTTTTCATTCTCATGCTTGTTACCTCACGGTCTCCAGATGGCTGCTACATTGCCAGGCATTGCATCTGTGCTCCAGACAGGAAGAAGGCTATGGGCGGGAAACTATTTCCTTCAGAAGCTTGTCCTTTTATTCAGAAAGAGAAGTGTTTGCCAGAAGACTACCCCTCACATCTCATCATCCAGAACTAGATCCCATACCCATTTTTAGACCAATCAATATTCAAAGAACTTAAATAGCTGAGGTAGCTACTGTAGACTTGGCTATATGGTATCTCTTCTAACCTCCTTTACTGTGCCTTCCTGTACAGTTGAGACTGAAAAGATAAAAACTACATTTCCCAGACTCCCTTGCAGCTAGGGAATGAAGTGAAGGGAAGAAAGGCAGGTACAGCTGTCCGTTTAGCTAATGTCCATTAGCAAAGTTAAGGTGGTTCTGAAGTGATTAAATAGGCACTTCTTCGGTTGCCCTGTCTTTGTAAAATGTTTTAAATCATTATTATTCCACTTGGTGTTGGGTTTGGCCCAATAAGGGATATTGTGAATTTAGATGGCCCATAATAAAGCACTTTATAGCAGATTTGGTTTCCTCACAGTTGATTGATTAACTATCCTAAAGCATGATAAATTGTTTTGGTCTCAGAACCACAAACTGCTGGGCTTCTCCAAAGGCACTGGCCACTGCCGTTCGTGTGATTTTGACTCTGGTGTGATTTTTCTAAATCATCTGGGCTCTGGGAATTGTGACCAATGGTGTTTTCTTTCTCAACTATTAAAAACCATTTGAGGCACATGGATAGCTCTCTTCCTAAAAGTATAGTCTTTATTGTATATATCTCATGCGTAAACCTCACTCCTGAGCCTATCTTTTCTACTCTTTTTTCCCCTTTTTTCTTGATTCCCTTGCTTATATTTATTTCATTCTGTTGCAGCTTTTTTTCCCACATGACAGAAAGTCTTTCTGAAAATAGGATTATAAGAGTATGTCTGCTAAGGAAGAAAAACTATTAAGTAAAGACATTTGAACTCCCAAATTAGAAAAATTATCAATATACTAGATATCAAAAGTATAAATTGTAGTTAAAGACTTCATAGCTATAAAATAACTTTAGTAGAGTATTTTAAATTGGTCCCAAACATCAGTCTCTGCTTTGTACCTCATAAAAATACTGACTTTCCTCCATATGCTTGCCATAAACTTGTGAATAGGATGAATATAAAAGATGAATACTCAATATTGACCTTAAATCATCTCACTATAGTGACAAGAACCTCACACATCATAGAATTGAACTGGAAGCATTTGTCACCAACATTTTAGAGAAGATAAATACATATAAAAATGTTTTAAACACTGATAGGCAGTATAGCAAGGTGAGAAACTCATACCCAAACACCAGTGGTATTGTCTGAGATAATTTAAAATGGGACCACAACCCAGATGGTGGGGCGAGGAAGGGACGGCTGAGAGAGTTTGCTCTGTAACCCTGTTCTAACTGCAGAGCCCTGCCCCAGACCAGAAGCTTCTCACGGTGCCATTTTCAAAGCTGGGAGGTAATATTTCTCCAGAGCATCTGGGTAATTCTGCTGTTGCCAAGTCAATTAAAAACATGAGTGGCCATCCAATTAACAAATTCTAAAGTGTATAAATGTGTGTTTCATAAAATGCAATAAGAAGCAAAGATTCAGCCGCATGACTTTATAGTCAGAGCAAAATTTTTATTCCAAATAATATTTACCTGCTTTAACAACTATATTTACCGAACACAATTCCTCTAAATCAGTGGGCTCCAACCCTTTTGGCACCAGGGACCGATGCTCCTCAGAAAATCTAATGCCTAGTGATCTAAGGTGGAGCTGAGGCGGTGATGCTAGCGCTGGGGAGCAGCTGCAAATACAGATGAAACTTTGCTTGCTTGACTGCTGCTCACCTCCTGCTGTACAGCCTGGTTCCTAACAGGCCACAGACGGGTACCAGTCTGCAGCCCCTGGATTGAAGACCCCTGCTCTAAAAGATTCCTCTTTCCCATCCCCATCCCCAAGTCAAATCCATTCTCAAAAGCATTATCAGCATTGAGCATATTCAAAGGAGTGAATTGAAGATAATTTAAAAAGATCTATAGTTTTGAGCAAAGAAGCATTATTGAATAAGCGTGTAACCTGTGGGAGCACGCCATCCTTAAAATCATCCCTTGGCTCACCAGTGTATTCACAATAACGTCTAAAATCCTTGGAATGGCATGTAAAAACCTTTATACACCCTGCTTCCCTTCCCAGCTTCATCTCTGGTCACTCCCCACCTTGTGGCCTGACAACATCCGGCCATACTACATTATACGTTGGCTCATAAATATGCCACATGCTCTTCTGCCTCCAGGCTTCTGCACAGCCTGGAGCACTAACTCACCTGCCCTGTCCTTTCTTCCTGCCTCATGAATCTGGCTAACTCTTTAGGGCCCGCCTCAGTCTCAACTCAACCAGGGAAACTTCTTCCTCATTAATTTTCTCTTTGGTACCCAGAGCTTATCTCACTTTACCCCTCAAACTGACCTACAGTTGCCTGTGGACTCTTCTGTCTCTAACTGTAAATTCCTTGAAGGATGAACCGTTGTGTTTATCATTGCATCCCTAACACCTGAAACAGTACCTGGAACATGGGAGGGGCTAGATACACACTTGTCAAATGAACGAAAGTTATTCTGAAGGAGACAATTCATTTGAATGGCTAGTTTTGCTGTGTGTGAAGAAAATCACTCATTATCCTATGGATATAATTCATGTTGTATCGACATTCGTGTTTCCTAAGAAGTACTCAGAAAAAGTGTTGTCCTCCAATTTGATAATCCTACTACTTTCATTTTTATCCCATGTTAAAGTTATGAAAACGTCAATGTTGTCTAAACAAGAAAGTTATAAATAAAAAATATTCATTTTAAGAATGAAAATATTCTCTAGAGCTGGTAATTAAATTATAACATGAAACAAATGTTAGCAATTGTTCCCTGTAGAATAGACACCAAGTCATGATCTTATTGAGTTAGTGGCTCTTTTTCAAGCTGCGGAGAAAAAAATATTCAGAACAAAAGTTGCCACTGTCTTTTGTTCTGACCTGATACTAATAATAATGATAATAATAGTAATTTACATTGCTAAATATGGACTAGGTGCCAGGCCCTTTAAATGAATTCTCTCATTCAGTTCTCAACACTCTCATTACCTCTATTTAAAAATGAAGAAATGAGTTTTAACTGGGTTAGAGGACTTGTCCAAATATCACACTTACTAACTGGTAGAGTCAAGATTGAAGCCCCAACAGTCTGACATCGGTGCTTAGGCTCTTTCCCGACATCTGGAAAATAAAATCTCATGTTAAAGAAGATAAGATGCTATGTCTGTGTTCTAGTGAACTCCTAGTCTACATATTATATAACATGACTAGTTACAGAGTAGAATATCATCTAAAACTGGTCCTTCTGAGCCTCCATCCAATGGGTTTTAGTTATTAAAGGTTCAGAAGTTATATTCTGTATTTCTTTTCTCTTGCTTTATAACAAATTACCCCTAATTGGGGCAGCTTAAAACAACAAACATTTATTACCTCACGGTTTCTGAGAAGCAGGAATCTGGGGGCTGCTGAGAGGCATGTCTCTGCTCAGGGTCCTTCATGAGGCTGCAGTCGGGCTGTGGGCCAGGGCTACCTGACTTTGGGGCTGAAGGGCCCTCTCCCAAGCTACCCGCTGTGGGTGTTGGTGGGCTTCCATTGAGAATTTGGGCTGAGGGCCCCAGGTTCTCCCTGGCTGTTGACCAATGGCCTTTCTCAGTTCTGCCCTCAGGGGCCTCCCCACAGGGCAGCTCACAGCTTGGGAGGTGGCTTTCCTCAGAATGAGAGCAAGAAACGGGTGACTTTTAAGAGGAAAGCCGTAGTCTCTTAAAACCTAATCTCAGAAGTAACACACCATCACTTCTGCTGTTTTCTACCCATTAGAAATGAGTCACTCAGTTCCGCCAGACTCAGGGGTTTACACAAGGCATGACGACCAGAATGTGGGGGTCACTGGGAGCTGTCCCGGAGGCTGTCTAACTGTACATTTTTTAATCATGAAGATTTGGGTGTCTTGGTTCCATTCCTGAGTTCCAGGTTTTCATGTATTAGTATTGCCTTTTTTTTCTTTATGCAAACGAAAATAAATTGGATTATTACACTCAAATGACAAATCTCAACCTCCTAAAAACAAACAAACAAAACGCCTCTTTTATAAGAGGACAAGATTGGAAGGTTGAAGCAAAAAAATTAAATATCTGTAATTCACAGCTACATCAAAGTGCTAATAAATTTCTCAGCAAATTTCGCATTCTCTCCTAATACAGTTCAAATGTAAGTCCAAGCTATAACAGGCCAAATTAAAGATCGCACAAATAAGCAAAAGACATTTAAAAACACCATAGAATCATCAATTCCTGAAAACCATTGCGTGTCCCCAGTACTTCCCCTTTATGGCTAACAAATTCCTGAAATCATTGTGACAAGTATCATGCCAGAGACTCCTTGGGGTCACTCTGAGGAACAGATACTTAAGATCAATTTGAGAAAGGGTGTGTTACTGACATACAATACGATTAATTACTTGTTAAATCAGTTGTTTTAAAGATAAATATACACTTTAGACCCAATGGCTAACATGAAATGGTGATATCTTCAAATTTTAAATCAATTTGGAATGTTACATATTTTCAGGATTAAAAAAAAAACTCAGTCTGCCTCTACATTGTTTTAAATTAATACCTTACAATGCCATTATCAGAATAAATAATCGTTTGTTCTGCAAGTTTGTTAATGACCATGACCAAAACCTTAAAATCCTCATCCGAAATGGCATTAATCTTATTCATAGATGTGGCTCTGTTGTCTTATAAAGGACCATAAGATGTTTAACCCTTGACTTGTAAGATGAAAATTACACATGCTTCTTAATTTTTTCCAGTTAATCAGGAATTTATAATTTCTACCTGACATATGTTTAACCCATGAATGCTAAAATCAAAGAATAATACTTTCTTATTTTTGCTGAAAATTTGTATCATATGTTAGCATAATTTTTTTCAACAGTGAAATTCTTAACAGCACTGTGAATGTTACATATATGTTGTAACTCCAAGTTGTGTTGATTGCTTTTCAGACCTGATCTATGACATCCAGAGGTTATACTTGAACTAAGACTCTTCCAGGCTGATAGTGGAAATTTGCCATTTTTATAATAATATTGCTTTATAATAATATTATGAATTTATCTTTAGTCTACTTTATCAGGAAAATAATATAAACTTTTCTTTTTGTCACTTAATTAGATATTCATCTTGTATAAAAGCTGTGAAAGTTTTACAATCATATTTTCAAAATAAAAGAAATTATATGTCGAAAACTTTGTTTTTACTAGCCAGAAAACTGAATCCTCATTAATCCTCGTGAATTCTGTGTTATTTTTCTTACTGTGATTACATATTTTCACCTTAGTATTCTCTGTTAAAAGTGTTTAGAGATATATCTGAAATGTAGAGAATGTTTTCATACTTAGATAATAAATTTGCTAGGATTTTAGAAGTATTTCATTCAGAAGTACTTATTTATCAGTATTATTGCATTATTATAGTGTCTCTAATGGATTATTGTCCATCAATCCTTAACAGCATAACACTGCAAAAACATAATGTAGACATATTTGTTTACATTGTGATGTAGTTTTCTCACTAATTTACATAGCCTTTCTCATAACCAATTCCAATCATTTGGTTTTATTTTTTCAAAAATTCGAGGGTGCATTGATGTTCAATATAATATATCAACAATAAAATCAGGAATTTTAAGGGGGAGGAGAGGTAGATGGGATAATAGTGTTCCAATATATGGTGACAGAAAGATATCTAATTATAGGTCGTGAATACACAATGCAATATATAGATGACTAACTGTTGAATCGTACACCTGAAACTTATTAACTTATTTTGTTAATCAATGTCACCATAATAATAATAATAATGATAATGATAATAAAGGAAAGCAAAAACTCAGTCATCTTTAACCAAAAATAAATAAATAAAAATAAAAGAGCCACAAAAAAATCAAAAATTTGAAAGAGGCTCCATTTCAGATAAAAGTAGATTGCTAGGCTTTTCTAAATAGTATAACACTAGAAGTTTCTCAAATTGTCTCCAATTTCTAACTCTAAGTTAATTTAATTTTGTATATTAATTGAATTTTCAAAAGAGATTTATGAATTTATGTTTTTATTTCCATTGTAGAGAGAACATCCCCCAGAATTCACTTTAACATGGAAAGATATAAGTAGATAGGCAGCCAGTTCATTTCGAAGTGATACAAAGGATAAAATTAGATGTATAGCTGCACACATTATGTAAACAAATTTTTAAAAAATAAGAAATTAATTTGTATTCAGCTCCAAATTATAGAATATAATTCTGCATCCAATCCATCCATCAATCGATAAGTACTTATTGAATATATACTCTGTACCCAGCCCTGGGCTAGGTTGCTATTTGGTGACTATGTAATTACAACTAACCATAATCAAATATAAATATATGTATTCCTGCATTCAGAGAGCTTATAATTTAGTTGGGGTTATAAGATTTACACAGCAGAGTTTATTTTAAATGAAATTAAATTTTAAAAGAAACTGTACATTATAAAAGCAATAGAAACTGAGAAAAGAAAGCAATTAATAGATGCTGGTATATTGAAGTAAAGTTAAAAGGAGAGAGTGAACCTTAAGCAGGCAGTTAAGAGATGAGCAGGATTTCAGCGAGACTTAAAGTGTCGCGTGATCTCAAACAGAGGAGAAGAATAAACAGAATAACAGAGGTAGAAATTCACAGGATTTGTCTCATGTTCCGTAAGGAGTTTAACCTGATAGAAGTGCAAGTTCATTTGGGAAGTGGTGGAAATTACCCACATTGGTTATCTACATAAAGGAATTCACTGAAAAACAAGCCAGAGGAATTCAGATTTGATACAGGAAAGAATAGGGGCCCACCAGTTTCCTGAACAAAAGAGTAGTGATGAGAGTCTATTTTTAGGAAACTTTTCACCAACGACTTAAACACATCTCTAATTAATTAAATAATCACGAGCCTTTTTCTTGACAAAGATGATGTTAAAAGATGACAGAAAGAAAGCAGAACCTCTTAGGTTCCATTTGCTCAAGTTCAATTATATCGTCTTCATTCCACAAGAAAGAATAAAGATTAGGAAAAAAGTAAACATTCGGAGAGTGAGATCAAAAACAGATGGGAAAAAAGTAGGAAAGGAATTACTTCCACAGCTTAATTAAAAAAAAAAAATGTATTGATCGAACGCTTCCTCCTTGCAAAATACAAAATATGAAGCAATTGAACATAAATAAATTCCAATTTATGCGTCCAAGGAGTTTACAACATGGTAAAAGTATTAATGAATGTACATCATATCTTTTAAAAATGTCATAACAGAGGTACAGATAAAATCTAATGAGTGTTCGCAGAAGGGTGAAGTAACCACACAGGTACATGGGTTTCATGGAAGAGGCCACGTCCTTTGTAAATCTCAAAATGAATATGTTGTCAGAAGGACTGGCAAGGGAGCCTCACAAAAGTCACGTTTATTCTGGATGGTCACGTGACTGCTAAAAATCAGGAGTTGCCATAGAAAAGGGGAAGAGACTGGATTCCGGGGCCAATGGCGGTGTCTGGCGCACCTGGTTTGTACAGAGACTGCAGCAGGAAAGTGACATCTGGCTGACACACAGAATACACATGTGTCTTGCTGCCCAAAGGGGTTTGGAATATGTCCTTAACTGGAATGTTCTGGCTAATAAAGTACAGTGAAGGAGTTGCTCAAGTGAGATAGTGTGATGAATGCGCTGTGAGGTTCCCAAGACGGGGAGATAGGAGAAGAGCGATTTATCTGGCAGGGGCTAAACCTGAAGAAGTGAGGAATGTATCCTGTGAGCTCACCCCGACCTTTTCCATTCTTGGCTTTGCCCTTTTGTCTGCCAATCTTCTTTCGTATTCAGCCCTGAATGCTAAAACCCTCATTTCCTCATGACCTTTGCTGTCTTTATATCTTGTTCCCTAGAAATTAAAATGCAAGCTTCGAGGCTGGCCATACTTTTGCTCCAAACCTTTTATTATCCAGCTACAGTGTTGACATACTTAATCTCCTTTATGTGACAAGTAATGAACTCAATTAGCTGGAAAACTTCATCCCAGAGAGAACGGACAACTCTTAGGATATAATTCACATACATTTTCCTTAATTCACATTATTTCTGCATTAAAGATCTTCCATGTCCCCAAAGATCATTTAGTTCCTCACTAAAACTGACCATAGAGCAATCTCACCTTAAGCGTATTTACTGAAAACATTAATATCTAATTAACTGGACTGGGAATTTAATTTGCATACTCACAAGCTAGAATTTTATTATTATTAAAAAACAAAACACTTGACCTCCTAGAGTGGACTACAAAGTCTTCCCCGAAGGTCAATTACTTTTGCAACTAATTATCTAAATATTTAATGGCACTCGAGCACCATACTAAATGGGCTATTTGTAAAGAAAGAAAGAAGAAAAAGAAAAAAGAATAAAACAATACCACTTTACATATTGCTGTCAAGTTTTGGATGAACAAATATAATATTGTTTGGGGGACCCGAGGAATCTAATTGAAAACAAAACAAGATCTTTTTGTGCCTCTTCCAAACAATAACAGTGATTCTCCACTGTTTTTCCTCCCGATGCTCTTCTCAACCTCCTTAGTCGACTGCTCCCTCCTTCTATCCTTCAGATAAGTGGTGATGGACCCCAGCGCTCAGGGCACAGGTCTGACCCATGCTTGGGTTGACCTCAGGCAATCTCTAGGCTTTAAGAACTACCTCTGTGTCCACAACTCCCCACTTCGTCTCACCAGTTCAGACCTCTCCCTTGAGCGTTTCTTACACATCCTCCTGCCTGTAGGCAAGGATGTCTAAAAATCATTTCCAGCATAATTTTTCAAAATGGAACTTCCGATTTCCCCCCCTAAATAAAAACTGTTAACCCCGCTGTCTTCTCCATCTCTGTAGACAGTTATTTCATCTTTCGAATTGCTCAGGTCAAAACCCTTGGGGTCATTCTTGACTGCTCTCTCTTCTCTTGCACGCCCCCCATCTAACCTGCGAGAAAATCCTGCTGGTTTCACCTCCATAATCTGTCCAGACTCCGGTCACTTGTCACCACTTCCCTCACCTCACGTGCCGCTATCATTTCTCACCTCGGTTCTTGCAATCGTCTCCTGACTGGCTTCCCACTTCGGCCTTCTTCCCCAAACCCTCATGCCCGGGGCCCATGTTTAATACAGCAGCCAGGATGATCCTTTTCAAACCTCTCCCTCTACTCAAACCCCTCCAGTGTAATCCCGTCTCAGACAGACTCAAAGCCAAAGTCTTTCAAACTGCCTCAAGGGCTCTTCATGATCTGTTCCGCACTGTCCCCCACTTCTGCTCCTGCCACACTGGCTCTTTCCTATTCCAACACCCCAGGCATGGTCTCCCCTCAAGTCGCTGTGATTGTTAGTCCCCTACCAGGAATAATCTTTCTTTAGAAACACTCATAGAGATCTTCGGGTCTTAACATTTAAAGTCGGTTTCTCGGTGAGTTTTACCTGACTGGGCTAGCTATGATCGCAACACCTACCTTCCCCATCTCTCTTCTTTTCTTCTCTTCATAGCATTTATTACCTTCTGATGTATGTTTTACTGGCTTGTTTATTGTCTGTCTCCCCTCATTAGAATGTACGTTCCTTAAAGGCAAGGAATTTTGTTGGATTGGTTCTCCTAGAACAATGCATAGCACATAGTAAGTGCTCAATAGGTATATGTTGAATGAATAAGTAAATAATGAGTGTTTATAACTAACTAGGGAAAAACCCTAATTAACAAGAATGCTTTCCTGAAGGATAGACTCATCAAGAGGAGCCACTGTGCCTTTTCCCTCCTTGTGACTCCAGCATCTAACAGTGTCTATCATTTTGTGGACATTCAGTAAATACTTGTAGAATATTTTTTTGGAGAGCACAGACTAAAGCTAGAGAGCTATATTCAAATCCCAGCTCCTCTGCTGTGTTACCTTGGGAAAAGCACTTAATTTCTCTGAGTCTAGTATTACTATAAAATAGGAATAACAATTATAATAATTATACACAAGGTTGCTGTGAAGATTAAATAAGCAAATATATTCAAGGCATAGAGCAATGTTTGCATATAGTAACTGTTTCATGTTGATGATAGTCTTATGAAACTCATTATAAAATAAGAATATTTTGAATAAGCTACAACAATCTAAGTTTTTAAAATGTGAACACGTTACATGAATGTGATCGAATAAGCAAGTTATAGCATGTAACTCCTACTACTTACATGATAAAATCTATATGTCTAATTGAGCATTCGAGGCTTTCTACAATTTGTACCCAGTGTTTAATTTTTTAAAGTTAAAAGAATTTTTTTTTCAAATAATAAGGTAAGGAATTTTCCAGAAATGCAGAATTATAATTTTTCTAGGGATATATAATGTCTCCTATTTTTATAGTCCTATATGATTTTCAAAGAGCTTTTACATAGTCGAGTGGTTTGCAACAGTGACCACATTGAAAAGATACCAGAACAGGCATTATTATCTTCATTTCTCAGATAAGGAAAGATTCAAAGAAAATAAGCAATTTATTTGCTGGTATTTGGTATAGCCAGGGCTAGAAAACTGATTCTTCTGATGCTGAATTCAAAGTTGCTTTTACCACAACCTTCTATTGATACACGCTGACTTTAAGGAGCGGGTTTTATATCCTTTGCAGTATTTAGCACATGCTAGGTATATAATAGGTGCTTAATACATGTTTGCTAATTGCTTAAGGTAAAATATATATGTATTCTTTTGCTCTGACTCACCAGACATGTCGGAGAAAAAAAGACAATTCATATCATTTAGCAGAAAATAAACCTACCCCAAATATTGCTGTTACTGATTGGTTCAATAATTTTTTAAGGTACAAAAGGTACTGCAATGGGCTCATGATTTCTACTGATATTCTTAAATACTATTTGTCTTTCTAATGGAAAGACACCTGATGCATCTCCCAAAAGTTCTGCCAGACAGATGCCTGGGTTTCATGACTTGGATCATTTTCTTTTGAACCAAAGAATGAATCATCAGAACGTTTAAGATCTGATTCCTGCTGTATGTGTGATTTCTGACCTCTTCTCTTGTATTTGAAAGGTCAGAGATATTTAACTTTAAATGGTCTAACATAGACCATTTAAGCATAAGGTTTAAAATCTTATGCTTTAACGTTTTATTTCATACTCTCAACATTTTCTATGTATAATAAAATACAGGAAATAGCATGATATTTATATTTAAGACCTTATGTTTGAAATAATCATGTTTCTAAATGAGCTATGACTATGAACAGCCTTAGAAGAATTTGGCAGATGCTACATAACAGACTTTTATCTTTTCATTCCTAACCACACTAAGAAGTAATTTCTAAAAAGCTTAGAAACATTCAGAAAACCTCTTATTCTTCTAAGCCTGATATAGAGTCATGACAAACAAAACTTGTTGGAGAAAAGAAACAAGAGGAATTCAGGCTTTTGGCCCTTTGGGTAATTTAAAGAAGCAAGCACAGTCTTTTGTGGGTCGGTCGGTCGTCTGCTGTAGTTATCTCACCAAAGGGGTGGAGAGATTTCCTCCTTTGGCTACAGCTTTGCTGACATTCCTGCGATGATCTTTGTGGCTTACCAAGGCAGCTCTCTCGGTAAAATCAAACTGCAGATTTACAACGTTAAAAACCAGGAAGCTCACTGTCCTCAAACTCTTCTCCCCAACTTTCACTATTGTTTTCCGCCTTTTATCTGTCAAGAACATCTGACCCAGTGAAGGGAGGCACACAGCATCCAAATCTGGTGGACATCACATCTAGACGATGGACGGAGAACACATTTATTTACATTTTACAGGCTGCTCACGTAAACTATAATTCCCTGGCACCTATGCACTAGGGCGGGAGTCCAAACTGGTGAGTGGGCAGCAAGCCATGCCAACAGATGGGTACGGGGAGGACAGCCAAGGGACTATGTATGTGCATCAAGTATAGGTGTTGAGAACAGGAATTCCAACTGAGAAGATCAAAATGACTGACTGTCTCAAGCTTATGGTTATGAGCTTGTCAATTCATGCCTCGTTTAATATAAATGGACCGGAATTCAAGAGAATTGACAGATTTTGACAAAATCTTATTTTTATTTTTTGTGAAAATATAAAAATAACTTAGAAATTTGCAGTAAATGATTTGATGGCATTTTGTGAGCAGGGAATGTTTCAACTTCTTCAGAAGGTTTCATGATTATTAAATCTTCTCTTAAATATAAAATTGGGCCCTTTAATAGAATTAGCCGATTGGCTTCTCGTATGCTATTAAACTCCTTAAAGTGCATTCAACTTTGTTGTTTCAATGTAACGTATAATTCTTTAGGAAATTTATTCTAACAGATCAATGGAATGGAATTTCCTTATTTAATCATCTCTTAAATTTCAAAATGTTCTGAGATCCACTCTACTTTTTCTTACTGTAGGAAAGATAGTTAAGAGGTAACTTTATTGATGTTTTTTAAGTTTTTTTTTCCTAAAAGTAATTTCAAAACCTCCGATTCTGAAATCATAAATGGGAGAAGGGGAAATTCAGAATCCCTTAAGATCTCCTGTGAACAGAGAAGGGAGCATGCAGCTTGTATTATTTAATTTCTTTGTGCTTTTTTCCTAATTAATAAAATTAGGGGTTTTTTTCTAGGCTATCTTTAAGGTTCTCTCCAGGCAGAAAATTCTCTATTTCTAATGTGAACAAATGAAATGGTGCTGTCCTTTCAAAATAGGAATCAAAATTCTGAGTGGAAATCTCCTCGTCACTATTATAGCCTCAAAGATGGGGCACAGTGATCCCTACCACACAACCCAAGCTACCCCGGATTCCAAGGTTCCTTCAATGTAAGACCATCTTGATTTGTCCCCACTCTTCCGAATGCCCCTAGAAACAGGTTTCCCCTAACATTCAAAACTTCTTCATAAAAATATTTAAATTCTTTTTGAGGAATAGCATAAACAGAAAAGGACACGTATCAGAAGTATATAGTTCATGGATCTATGTAAACTGAATACACCAATGAAAACAGCAACAGATCAGGACACAGAACAGCATCAGCACCCCAGAGGCACTAATGCTCCCTCATACTCCCTTCTCCTCAACAGCAACTATTGTCAGGACTTCCATCAACATGAGTGGCTTTTGAACTTTCTATAAATGGAATCATGTAGCATGCATTCGTTTGGGTCTGGCTTCTTTCACTCACTATTATGTTCATGAGATTCACCCATATCATTGCATGTCATTTTAGAACTTTATTCTTATGGCTGCATAGTAATCTATTTATTCCACTGTTGACAGGCATTTGGCTAGATTCCAGATTTTTGTCTATTACAAATAGTATTCCTATGAATATTTGAGTACATGTCTCTAATGAACATGTATAAGCATTTGAGGCGGGGAGGTTACACTAAAGAGAAGATTTGCTGGGTAATGGAGTTTCCTATGCTTCAGCTCTAGTAGATATTGTCAGTTTTCTCAAATAATTGTAACCAATTTACATATCCAGCAGCAGTGTCTGAGAATTCCTGTTGCTCCACATCTCTGCCAAAACTTAGTGTTTATATCATTTTTCGGTTTTGCTTTTCTGGTGGATATCTCAACATGTGTGTGCATTTTTAACATTTGTTTTTACTGAAGTGAAATTCACATAACATAGAGTTAACTTTTTGAAAGTGAACAATTCAGTAGCATTTAGTACATTCACGATGTTATGCAACCTCCACCTTTACTTAACTACAAAATATTTCATTACCCCAAAAGAAAATTCTGTACCCACTGAGCATTCGCTCCCTATTCCCTGACTCCTCCCCACCTGACTATGGCTACCATCAATATGTACTTTGTCTCTATGGATTTACCTAGTCTGGATATTTCCTATAAGTGGAATCATGCAATACATGACCTTTTGCTTCTGGCTTCTTTCACTTAACACAATGTTTTTAAGGGTCATTCACATTGTATCAGTACTTTGTTCTTTTCGTAGTTGAATATTATTCCATTGTATGTATATACCACAGTTTGTTTATCCATGAATGCAATGATAGACATTTGGGTTGTTTCCACTTTTTGGCTATTATGAATACTGCTATGAATATGTGTGTACATGTTTTTGGTTGAGTACTTCTTTATAATTCTTTTGGATAAGGAAGTATGTATAATATCTGTGAGTGGAATTCTTGGGTCATATGGTAATTCTGTGTAACTTATTAGGGAACTGACAAACTGTTTCCACTGCAGACTAACCATTTTAGCTTCCCACCAGCAATGTACAGGGCTCCAGTTTCTCTACACCCTTGATAGAAAAATAACACTTTTTGTTTTTTGGATTTTTAAAAGAATTATTATTATGGCCATAGCCATCCTAGTGGGTATGAAGTGGTACCTCAAAGTGGTATTGATTTACATTTCCCTAGTGCCTAATGACGTTGAGTATCTTTTCATGTGTTTTTTGGCTATTTGCATATCTTCTTTGGAGAAACGTCTGTTCAAGTCCTTTGCCCATAATTAATTGGGTCATTTGTCTTTTCGGTGTTGAGTTGGAAGAGTTCTTAATATATTCTGGATACTAAACTCTACAATATTAATGATTTTTGAATACTTTTTCCTTTCTATACGTTATCTTTTCATCTTCCTGATGATGTTTCTGGACATGAGCACAGAAGTGTTTAATTTTGAAGTTCAATTTGTCTACTTTTTTTTTGTCGTTGCTTGTACTTTTCATGTCATATCTAAGAATGCATTGCCAAATCCAAGGCTATGAAGGTTTACCATTGTTTTCTAAGAGACTTATAATTATATTTCTTATATTTGGGTTATTAATTCATTTTGAATTAATCTTTATATATGGTGTGATGTATGGGTGCAGCTTCATTCATTTGCATGTGGATCTGGTTATGCCAGCACCAATTTTTGAAGAGCATGTCCTTTCCCCATTGAATGATCTTAGTGTCCGTGTCGAAGATCGATTGGCCATAGATGTATAAGTTTATTTCTGGAAATTCAATTCTATTACATTTGTCTATATGTCTACGCTCTTTTGGTTACTGTAGCTCTGAAGTAAGTTTTAAAATTTGGAAGTGTGTATCCTTCAACTTTTTTTTTTTCAATTTATTTTTGGCTCTTAAGGGCCCTTTGCAATTCCATTTAAATTTGAGAATACGCTTTTCCATTTCCACAAACACTGTCATTGGAGTATCAACTGAAATCGTGCTGACTATAGATTGCTTTGGGTAGTATTGCCATGTTAACAATATTACATCTTCCATTCAATGAACACAGGATGGCCTTCCTTTTATTTAGATCTTCTTTAATTTCTTTAATCAGTGTTTTGTAGTTTTCAGTGTACAAGTCTTTCACCTGCTGGGTTAAATTTATTCCTGGTGCTTTATTATTTTAAATGCTCTTGAGAATGGAATTGTTTTCTAAATTTCCTTGTTGGGTTGTTCATTGCTGATGTATTGAAACACAACCATGTGTGCAAGCGTTGTGTGTGCATTGATCTTGCACTTTGCTAAAATTTGTTTATTAGCTCTAGTAGTTTTTTTTTTCTTTTTTGGTAGAATCTTTGAGATTTTCTATATATCGATGTCATTGTGAACAGAGGTAGTTTTACTTCTTCCTTTCCCGTTTGGATGCCTCTTATTTCTTTTCCCCATTTAATTGATTGGGCTAGAACTTCCGGAACATTGTTAAATAGTAGTGGTTAAAACAGGCTTCCTTGTCTTTTTACTGATCTTAAGTGGAAAGTTTTCAGTCTTATTCTATCAAGTATGGTGTTAGCTGTGGGTTCTTAATAAATATGTTTTATCATGTTAAAGAAGTTTCCCTTTATTGCTAGTTTTCTGAGTGTGTGTGTGTGTGTGTGTGTGTGTTTTATCACAAAAGTGTTTTAGATTTTGTCAAATACATTTTCTGTGTCAACTGAGATGATCATGTAATATTTTACCTTCATCTTATCAATATAGTAAATTACCTTGATTTCTTATGTTGAACCACTTTTATATTTCTGATATATTTCCCAGCCCATCATAGTGTATAATCCATTTAATATGCTGTTGGATTTGATTTGCTAGTATTTCATTGAAGATTTTTGAATCTATATGTTTAAGAAATTTTGGTCTTTAGTTTTCTTTTTGATATCTTTCCTCTAGTATCAGAGAAAACTAACATTACAGTATGAGTTAGTGTTTCCTCCTCTTCTATTTTTTAGAAAAGTTTGAAAATAATTGTTTTAATCCTTCTTTAAATGTTTGGTAGAACCAATGTGGTTTTAATTTGCATTTCCTTATTGTCTAAAGAAGCACAACATCTTTTCATAGGTTTATTGGCTATTTTTGCATAATCTTTTGTGAAAGTCTGTTCAAGTCTTTTGTCTATTTTCCTATTGGTGTTCTATCCTTTTCTTGACTTGTAGAAGTTTTTATGTGCTCCGGATGAGTCTTTTGTCATTATGTGTATTGTTATATCTTCTCCCACTCTGTAATTTTCCTTTTCATTCTCTTTAAGGGTGTCTTTCGATGAATATTATTCTTAATTTTAATATAGCCATAGTTACCACTTTTCTCTTTTATGGTTAGTCCTATTTGTGTTGTGGTTAAGCAATTTTCGCCTACCCTAATATGGCAAATATTATTCCTGTGCTTTTCTCTAAAAGCTCTATGGTAATTTCACCTTTCATATGCAATCTACCTGGAACTTATCTTTGTATAAGGTGTGAGGTAAGGGTTAATATATAGATATTCAATTGACAGCACCAATTCTTTCCCTGCTGGCCTGCAGTATCACCTTTGTCATAACTCAGGTAACTATATAGGTATGGGTCGTTCTCTTGATTCCTCGTTCTGTTCTATACAGTGGTTTGTCTACTTGTGTATGAGTACTATATATCCTAATTACTTTGGCTGAAGAAAGTAAAAATCTAATTAGCATTGAAGGATGGGACTTCAATATTGCATGGCACAGTTAACTATGGTCACCTGGCATAAAGTGCTATTTCATACAAGGCATTGAGAGACCCAAGGGCTATTTCTAAGAGACAGTATGAAAATCATGAAGAATTCAAAGACTGTAGGGTAGCACATGTGCTTCGAACGGTATTTGGCAAGCTTAGAGAAAGAGGATGTCCAGACTCAAAGTTCTAAGTTATCAGTTTATTTCAAAGATCAAAACTAGGGACTCCTTATGATTTTCTTAAAGGATTTCTTATCTATTATGCAGCAGGGATGACAGACCCCAAAATAAATGCTGAGATTATTGAAAATCAAGCATCAACTTAGATCTTGTGTGTCATCTGATTTGAAAATCAGTTTAAGTGCCAGCCTCACCAGATTCCTCATGTTGAAGTTAAGGCAATCAATGAGAAAATGTAGGACCTTGAAGATTAGAGTATGGATATATGGGAGGATTCAAATAATTCAGAATATACTAGATCTTCAATCACCATTTAGTTTCCCTTGCCAATTGAAGCTAAGAGTGTTTCTGCCTTGCCTGAAGACTCTGTGAAGACCAAGCCTACTGAGAAATATTTTCTATATACCTTACTTTTTCCATCCCTCATTGTGTCTGCCTGTCTATCTACCTATATAGTTGTGTGTGTGTGTGTGTGAGTAAATGTATGTAGTTATGTATGCATATGTAACTATACACACATACATTATACATATATAGCTATATAACATATATCTACATATATATACATAAGTAAGTAAATATGTTATAGATGGGATACATATATTTATATATAAATATATTTAGTATATAGTTACATATGTTATATAAATCTTAGCATGCCTTGGCCAAGATAAGCTATAATAAAATCCAAAAAGAGACATACCAACAATGCATCAAAAGAATTGTAGAATTATGCTAATTTATATTGGTAAACTTTGGAAATGGATTCTGAGGGATTTAGGCTAAAGACAATGGGATAGAATTTTAGGTCAGGCTGAATTTATTAGGTGTGCTGACTTAAGCAGCTGGGAATGGTTCTAATGGCTTTCCCAGTGGGTTGACTGAAACCTAGCTAAATAAAATTGGGATACCAGAAATTCCTTGATGAAATATCAAGGAAGAAATCCAAATAAACGGGGAGATAAAAATGTTGAAGTGGATTGATCATGCAGAGGTTGCTCTCCCAATTCCTGTGTCCCCTTACAGGGTCCAGAAGTTTCTCTTCGGTGATGGAGTGCCAGTACTGAAAAACAAATGGGTGCACATTGTACTGGCTTTTCTATGTAGCCAGGAGATGTGCTGGGTGAAAGAAACTCTTGATTTCATTCCCCAGTGAATGCACAATGGGAATACCAAGGTCCCAAGGTTATATCACTAGGACAGGTGTGTGTGTTGGCTGAGTGGGAATGATAAACAGACTGAGCCCTCCGAGGTCTTTGTTAGCAGTTATTTGAGTATTCAGCCCCAACAATGAAAATAGATGGTCAGCCTATTAAGGGCCTCCCTAAACAAGCCAAAATGTCTAAGTTTGGTGAATAAACCCTTGCTATGAGCCTTGATGATGGAAATTCAAAGTTACTCACACAATTCCTGAGTCACTTCAGTGTCCCAGAGTTCCTGCTTTGAAGGGGAGGCTGGGGCCCCTGGAGGAAGAACCTGCAACAGTATCACATGTATGTACCCTCAGTCTTCTTCCTGGGCTTTCCCAAAGGGACTTGCAAGTCATCAATCAGGGTAAGTGTATACTGTAAAGGAAATTACCTTGATTACTGAGGAATTATTAATTCCTGGATTCATTCCTGGTTTACAGGACAGGATGGGATCACTCCCTTGCTTCTTTAAATCTTAGCTTAAATAAGGCCTTCCCTAAGCAGTCTGTGTGAAAATGCAAACACCTCCCCATCTAAAGTTGCCTATTTTTTGCTGCATAGAATATGTTGCCTTCTAATGTACTATATTATTTATTTAGTTAATTGTCTATTCCCTTCTCATATTATAACATCTCCATGAGGGGAAGGATTTTTGTCTGTTTTGTTCCTTGTTGTATCCCAAGAAGCTAGAACAATGCCTTACATATGTTTGATACTTAGTAAGTATTTATTGAATAAATAAAAATGAGAAATAAAGTTTTGATCAGAGTTTTCTCATGTAGTCCTGGTAGGACCCTGCATCCACACTATGTTTAGTTCCTTTGTTATGAAGAATATAAAGGAATAGATGAACTAAAAACCTAAAAGAATCTCCACAATGACTCTATCATAGCAAGAGCAAGAGCTATTATGGCAGGAAGGGTCACATCCTGAGCCCTTGGAGCATCCCATTTACCCCATTATACTAACAAGTCACCAAAAAGCAAAACCCCAACCCCAAGGGATCACAGAGGGGTCACTATACAAACCTAACAGATAAAAGGATAATGATTCCTTTCACATCCTTGTTTAACTCACCTGTATAGTCAGTGAAGCTGATAAATGTCTTTTAAAAAAGTAGTGTATTATTAAAAATTAAATTCCCTTTTGGAGAAGCAGCAAGACAGTGAGCTGATATCCATGGGATTCACTTATCATGGATACATCACCCAGAAGAAGCTGGTATTATGGAATAGGGAGATAGTCTGTTGAAGACTTAATAACATATGTCCTTGATATAGCGTGTGCTCTCTTATGGGACCCGACAAATGTTCTTAACCAGCAACCGCTTCTCCCACAGTTAAAATAGATGGATTTGGGAACCAAGGTGGAAGTGAGGGTGTAATCTTTCACTATTCTCTCTAATGATCCACTTGCAAAATGTTTGCTTTCTGTCCAGTAACATAAAGCTCTGGCATAGAGGTCTGAGTGCCCAAGGGAAGAATACTTCCATTAGACGTAAACCTTTCGTTCTCTCGAATTATAAGCCAAGAATGTTACTTGGCCAATTCGGGTTTCTCATGCCAGTGAATAACAGTCCAAGAAAGTATAACATTATCTTTAGGATGAATATTCCTGACTTCTAAGGAAAAATAAGATTGCCACTAGATAAAAGGTAAGTGAAGAGTATGCACTGCTTCTTGAGGATACATCAGGTCACCTCCTAATTCTACCTTGGCAATGGTGAAAATTATAGAAACCCTATACATGCATGACCATTAAAGGCTTATATCATTAATGAATATTGGTTTGAGTTCTTTGTGTTAAGAATCCCAACCAGCTAAAGGCAAAGAGGATGCGGAACACGTGGTAGAGGAGGAAAATCGTAACATCTTCCCTGGCGTGGTGATTCATAATACGAGAGAGGGCTATTTTCTTCTTTCCCAAGTTAAGTATATATCTATGCATTTTAACTAAGTTCCATTTTCTTCCCAAGTCTCTTTCTCCCACTATTTTATATGCTATAAATTAATCTAGTGAGTAACTTCATGACTTAGGCTGCAGGTTACAGAATATTGAGATGAGTTAGTGATGAAACTGAAAGAGAAATGCACATCGTCCTGAGGGCCTGACTTGCAACTGGGCGCAGCTACTAATGAGACTTTAAGCTGACCGCTTTGCGGAAGGAGGCGAACACATTTTCCACTGAACTGTAGCTTACTCGTCACGTTAGTTAGAATCATTTCTTTCCTCCCAAGATTCTTCTTCTCTCTATCCCTCCTCCCTCTCTTCCTTTATTTTTTCTCTTTCATTTTTGGAAGTTTAAGTATGGGGTGAAGACTGTATGTTGATATTAGGCAGTCAAAGGGGTGAGATATAGAACTGGGTAGACACTTGTTATTCTCACCACCCAATAGCTGAACCCTTTTTCTATATTTGAAGAAACCCTCATTTAATGAGGCGAAGCTGACTGACAGCTACTAAACTGAAAAAGTATTTCACTTCTTTATTTCAGATTCTTTGCACCCAAGTGAGAGCTGTCAATCAGATCTGTCTATTAATTCCAAGTCTTGGGAGATAACACAATGACACAAGGGTGGTGGTACTCCAGTGACATGTGCCAACTGTGGCCATTTCCTGAACCAACAAAGGGCAGTCGTTCTAGCAGTACCCTCCTGCGCCCAGGTAGTGGCAAGTCTGTGCCCAGCTATCTTGCATGCTATCAGCTCATCCATGTGCAGTGCTATCTTCCAGTGCTGTGGGTGATTTGGGGTACTATTTTCCAGTTGGGTAGCCCCAAAGGAGTGGTGTACTAGAGACAGCTGTACCAGTTTGCAAAAGGTCATTGCTAAATTTTCAGGAATTTTGTGAGCCAGACATTAAATGTAATACTAAATAATAAATTACATAATCTTACAATTAAATTCTACATAAAACAAGGATAATAAATAGTCAAAACTCATCACTTCTTCATTATTTGCTGTTACCTGTAGACTTAGGTTTATTTACATGATTGTATGTGTATGATACATCTCTTCCCAATTCCATGTTCAGTGACATCACATTGAGAGCTTGAATTCTGCCATGGTGGGAGTATTTACATCGCAGTAGTTGGCAGACACCACAAATCAGGGCTTGATTTATTATTTTGTCAATTGTCTAGAGTTTAAGCAATGGAAAAATGTTAATAAACAGATTAAACTTAAAACTGTGCCATGTTTATAATCATTAATTATAAATACCATAGAAATTAAGAAAGCACATTTTTTTTCCCAGAGACATAGCTGGTTTTACCACCCAAAAGTTCATTCTCCAATCCTCCCAGAGATCCTGAGAGCAACCTATTATTCTTTAAAAAACTCTTTCCCTGAATAAATTTTACAGTATGTTTCTAAGGACTAAGAACTACTTAGTTGCACTAATTGGAGGCGCTACTCTGTCTGTATGTCATAGGGCAGCTATCTTTTCAGTGGCATATAACGAAATCTCTGCAATGAGCCCACAGTGTTCAAGGGAGGGCAGTGTTCTGCCTTTCATTTTAAAGCTTATCCTCAACCTGTAACAAGAGCATTCCAACGCTTTGGATAGTAGTCTAGTTCTTATTTAAAATTCATCATCTTTCTATATATTTCAATTTAACTGTAACATCTCTTCCACATATTGAAACACATATCTAGTACCCCAAATGTAAGTTTATTTTCTGATGTGGGACTATTTTACATATGTTTGAGGAACTAAACTACTCATACTAAAAGTCATGAACATTTATTGAGTATCAGCAATTTGCAAAATGCTGTGGCAGAAACTTTGGAAGAATAAATTAGAACGTTTTGTTTGGTCCTTGAAGAACTTTGTCATACAGTGCTAGTGATGACATACGCGATGACTGTAATTCATAATAGAAAGTATTAAGAAACATAAAAGCATCAAATTGCTATGAAACTTACCTATTTCAGCAAGATAATCACTAAGCAATCTTACCACCTATAAGCCAAGCTTGATAATGAGTGTCATCCAAGTAAAAATTTTGATTGCTTTTTTTTCAATATGAGAGGAAGACTGATATGAAGCCAAGAGTCAGACAGATCTGGGCTTGAGAAGCAACTCAGCAATTTGCTTGCTATACATGTCAGCTAATAGTTCAATCAGGGAAGCAGAACCACTAGCAGTGATGTGGAATAAGGGATTCATTATAGGGGTTAGAGCTTACACAGTTGTGGGAGAAGACGTGGTAGGAAAGCTATATAAAAGAGAGGATAATTGGAATACCAATAAAGTTGCTAACCTGGGAACATGAATGGGAGCCTAGAAAGGACTCTGTGGAAAGCTGATTCCTTTGCTGGTGGGCTTGACATTATGGCGGACCAGCACAGCAGGCTGTGGGTAAGAAAAGCTGGATATGAAGTGGTGGAAGGCGAGCACTCCTACTTGTGGTAACACGATGTGTTGGCTTTATACTGTCTCTCGCTGCAGCTAACCTGGCCCAGGTTTGAGAGCGCCTGGCAGCAACTGAGGGAACTGCTGCCTGCAGTCGACAAGGTGAGGCAGGAGATCAGCAACAGCTTTGAGTGTCATGGCTGCTGTCTCATTTCTAAATTCCGAATCTTGCATAGATGGCTGTTGCGACCAACTCTAAATGAGAACCATACGAGTCAGGGAATTTCAGGAAACATAATTCCAATTTAGCTCGACTAATATAGTATAACATTATGTCACCTCAAGTAAGAATCTAAAATTCTTTAAGCCTCAGTTTGCTCGTTTGTGAAAAGAGAATACTAGTACTCACCTAGGAGAGTTGCTGCGAAGATGCATATCTTAGCGCATAGCTCTTGGTACCTAGTATATAGTCTATACTATTATTTATCCCTCAAAACAAGTTACTTGAAAGCCTGTGGTGCTAGTTTTATGGTATTTTGCTCTACTTTTCACATTATCTTCTTTTGATAAGATTATCATTATGATTTTCCATTTTAAAAATAAATTACATTTAATTTTCTTGAATATATTTTAATATTGTGTTTAGCATATCATTTCCTTTGGTTAAAAATAATTTTTAATATTATTGAGAGCAAAACTCGCATGCAATTAACATTTGTATTTATGGCCCCAAATTTGAAAACTGGCATATGATTTGAATAATATGAGTTATCTTTAGTCATCGACAGCCTGGTCCTTAACCTATACTGATTGAATTTTTTAGATTCCAAAAATTGTGTGATTCTCTCTTTTGACATTCTCTCTTCCTTTGAGGCCCTTGAAACTGATGTCCAGGGTGAAATCAAAGTTCTCAGATCCTAGGGTTGCAAGATTTAGCAATAAAAATATAGGATGCCCAGTTAAATTTTAATTTGAGACGAACAATGAATAATTTTTAGGACAAACATGTCCAATGTGATATTTGTGACAAACTTATAAAAATCATTCATTATTCATCAGAAGTTCTAATTTAACTGATCATCCTATATTTTATATGTAGCCCTCTGATTCTCCAATCCTTCTGAGGCACACTGATCTCACTAATTCAAGAGTCTCTTCTACTGTCATATCTTCTAATAGTATTATGCTGATAACTCTTGTAACAACTCACTTCACATTCAACATATCCCGAGATGAAGCATGACCTTGACATCTAAAATAGCTACTCTTTCCATCAAGTCATCTCTGTCTGCACTGTTAACATTCTTCTCATCTCCTCAGACAGACTCTTGGGTTCATTCCTGAATGCCACTCTCCATCTTTACCTACTTCTGGACTTTACTAAATTCTGTTGATTCCTTATTTAAAGTGACTTTCACATGCTCACTTGCTTCTTCGTTTTCAATGCTACCACTTCTGCCTTGACTCTTATTAGCTAGATAGTCTCCTTAATTCCAGTCTCCTTCTTTGATCCTGTCTGAATTACACTCATCTTCCTAAAACACTGATGTGTCACCATTTTGTGCTGCTCAAGAACTTACAACTGCTTGCTATTGTCTATCGTATTCAATACTATAACTAGTGCAAAATCATTTATTCTTTAAAAGACAATGTTAAGAAAATGAAGACAAGTGACAGTTCTCTCAAGAAAAAATAGGTAATCTGAACAGTATTATATCCACTTTAAAAATAAATTCATAGCTAAAGACATTCAAACAAAGAAAACTGCAGGTGTGGATGGCTTTCCTGGTGAATTCTGCTAAATATTTATGGGAAAAATAATGCCAATTCTACACAAACTCTTCTAGGAAATAAAAGAAGAGGGAGGTCAGCATCACTCTGAAACCAAAAGGAGACAAAGACATGAGAAGAAAACTACAGAGCAATATGCTCCCTGAACATATATAAAAAATTCTCAACAAAAGATTAGCAAATCATACCTAGCAATATATAAAAAGGATAATACATCAAGACCAAATGAGCTTTATCCCATGAATGCAAGTTAGTTTCAAAATTTAAAAATCAATCACCATAAGAAAAGATGAAATACTGCCACTAGTGACAACATGGATGGACCTCGAGTTCATCATGCTAAGTGAAATAAGCCAGGCTGAAAAAGTTGAAAATCAAATGACATCATTTATATGTGGGATATAAACCTAAAAGCAACAAAGGAACACGACAAACAGAGACTCAGGGACATTGACAATGGACTAGTGGTTACCAGAGGGGAGGGGGTGGGGGAAGAGGGGAGAGATACATGGGGTTAAGGGGACCAAATATAGGGGAGTTGGAAGAGTGTGAAGTGGGTAAAGGGGATGAAATATATGGTAGCTGAAGGAAACTGGACTTTGGGTGGTAATCACATAATAGAATATATAGATGTCAAATTATATAATTGTGTTAACCAATGTTACCCCAATACTTAATAAAAAAATGAAAATCAATAAAAATCAATCAATGTAATTTACCATATCAACAGACTAGAGAAGAAAGACTGTCTGGTCATCTCATTAGTACAGAAATAGGTTTTGAGAAAATGCAACATCTACTCATGATTAAAAAAAAAACTTTCTGCAAACTGGGAACATAAGGGATGCTCCTATGTTTCCCAACCTAAGATATCTATGAAAAACCTACGACTAACATCATAGTTAATGGAGAAAGATCAAAATATTTAGTTATAAATATAACAAAATATGTACAAAATCTACATGCTCAACTAGAAAATATTGATGAGAGAAATCAAAGACATAAATAAAAATAGAGATATGTCATGCACATAGATCGTAAAGCTCAGTGTTGTTATTTTTCCTTTCTAAATTGATCTATAGATTTAATGTGATCCAGATAAAAAATCCCAGCAGGATTTTTTTTTTTTGAGAAATCAACAAGCAGATTCTAAAATTTATTTGAGTAAAGCAAACACAAAAGAATTGTCAAAAATGTTTGAAAAAGATGAAAGTTAGAAGACTCACAGGACTGGATTTTAGCACTTGCATAAAGCTACAGGAATCAAGAGTGTGTTGGTATGGTCAAAAGGATTGACACATATATTGATGCATCATAGAAGATCCAGAAATAGATCCACATTTATAGTCAACTGAGTTTTAACAAGAAAGAAAAGGCAATTCAGTGGAGATCGTTTTTCAACAATAGGGCAAAATAATTGAATATCCATTTGCAAAAGAAAACTCAACTTAATTTATATATCATGCAAATATAAAACTTGACTCAAAATGAATCACAAACATTAATATAAAATCTAAAACTGTAAAACTCCTAAAATAAAACATAGGTGAAAACCTTTGGGACCTTGATTAATGAATGATTTTTTTAGACACGATCCATAAAAGAAAAAAAAATGGGCTTAGTCTAAATTTAAAACTTCTGCTTTTGGAAAGAGACTCTCAGGAAAATGAAAAGACGATCCAAAAAATAGCTACAGAAATATTGGCAGAAACATATCTGATAAAGGACATGCATCCGAAACATATAAAGAACTCTCAAAACTTAGTAATTATTAAGAAAAAAATAATCCTATAAAAAAGTCAAAGATTTGAATGCACACTTTACTAATAAAGATATATGTGTGTGTCAAATAGGTACATGAAAAATGTTCAACATATTAGTCATTAGGGAAATGCAAATTAAAACCACAATAACATACTATTACACACCTGTTAAAATGTCTAAAACTAATATCAGTCTAAAACTGATATTACCACATTATGAAGAGGAAGTGAGGCAACTGAGACTCCCATACAATGCTAATGGAAAAACAATGTGATATAGCTACTATGGAAAACAGTTTGGCAGATTCTTGTAGCTAAATATACACATATTATGTAGCCCAGCAACCCCACACCTTGATTTTTACTCAAGAGAAATAAAAGCATATGTCTACACAAAATCAGCATGCAAATCTTTATAAAGGCTTTATTCATAATTTTCAAAAACAAGAAATGCCCTTTGGTGGTGAATGGGTAAACAAACTATGGAAGGAATGGACTACTGATACACATATCAGCAGAGGTGAATCTCAACAATATTATACTTAATACAAGAAGCCAGACGCAGAAAATACAAACTTAGTGACTCTACGTCTATAACATTCCAGAAAAGAAGAAACGGTAGTAAGACAAAGTAGATCAGCAGTTGCCTGAAATCAAGATTACCGGCAGTATAACGATTGCAAAGGGAAAGTGAGGAAGTTGTTGGAATGTGGCAATGCTCTATACCCTCACTGGGGTGTGGTCACGTGACTGCATACATTTGCCAAATCTCATGGAACTGTTCAATGTGTTGGAGTTGTAGAGTTTAAACATCCGCATTCCAAACTGTGCATCCTCCATTCCATTTTAGGGAAGAGTTCTTTCTTATTGTTTTAAAATTGCTTATTCTTCTCAATGCCTTATGAAGCATGTGACTCTTTGTAGACTATATTCTACAAAGGACCACAAGTTATAGATTATTCTAACTATAGTAAGAGACAGTAACTTGCTGAAATTAGATGAGACATTCCAGAAAAAAAATATGAAGGCATCTTGATTTTGCCCCCAAAGACTTTCTAAATAGCTGCTAACCAAAAGGATTGATTCAAGAAAAATGAGAGAACCAATGGGAAGAGAAGGAATGGCCCCACGAGGCCTACTTAAGAAGGAGGTGTTTACAGGTAAGCTGACTATAATGGACACTTGCCTGGATTCTGAGATTCCAAGAAGCTCACGAGATGAGGGATAAGATAATTATTGTCATCAGGGTCTTTGAGGGCCTCTTATGACTGTTACTATGAAAAAAGCTCTGTCAGATTCACTTTAGAGTCCCTGGAAGAAAAGATGTGCATGGCATCCCAGAAGGTTTTTATTTCATTTTCTAAGTAGGGGTTTCTGTGTTTGGCGTCCTCAAATAGTTACATCGTGTGTATGACAGCTGTAAATTAGAATGAGAAAAACTGATGACAGTAAAAACAAAATTCACAATTACAGAATTACATTATTTGGCTATAGTTGCATGCATGGAGCACATGTTAAGGATGGGCTCTGAATGCCTATTAAGAACTATATGAAAGAGCTGCCATTATTATTTCTATTGTACACTTGGGGAAAATGAGACTTAGAGAAAATAAGTCCAAGGTCATAGAACCAGAAGTAAATGGGACAAGGCTTTGAGCTCCTTTTCCTCTGACTCCATGCACTGTATACTACCTTCATTCATTCAACATATATTCTTGACTTTTATGTATCAAATACTTGTCTAATAAAAAGAATTCATAAGTGTAGCAAAGTAGAAAAGTAAAGAAGTAACAACCATAATGGTTTAAATTCCATGAACTTCTATATTCTTTAAGAAGGCATTATAACTTATATGAATTAATAGTGATCCTTATAGTTATTAAGATAAAAATAAACTTTTAAAGAAAATTTATGAAAATCTCCCTATTAAAAACATAGAATAGGATGTGGTTCCATAGCGTAGCAGTTAGCATGTCTGCTTTACTCGCAGAAGGTCCTGGGTTCATGCCCCAGTGGAGCCATAGTCTGTGGTCTATGGCCATGCCATTCTGAGCAAGCCCAATGTCTGATCTTGGAAGCTAAGCAAGATTGGCCCTAGCTAGTACTTGGATGAGAGACCACCTAGAAAGAACAGGTGTTGCAGGCATAAATAATAATAAATAAAAAAATAAAATAAGTAAAAAAACAGAATATATCTCTGGATAAATATTTCCCTACAAAGTATTTTATATTTCTTTTCAATAAATCTTATTATCCTAATCGAATATGTTATTCAAAAGATTGATATTCCACTTAAAACTAAAGACAAACTCTAATCTTTAAATTTGTCACTTAAACTCTTACATTTCCAAAACAATTATTCATATTATCTTAAAGGAAGAAAGAAAGTAACAATTATTTTCATTCGATGAATGGTACAATATTAGTCCAATACACAAAGTTACATTATCTACTTTTCTGTCATTATATTTATCTGGAATAATCATTTAAAATTTTTGCCTGAGCTTCTGATGACATTTCAATGCAAAGGTTTTTTCTTAAACCATCCTGGCAATCATGTTAAATATGTTCAAATCTAACCAAAGAGAAAGAGTTTAAGACAAACACAAATAGATTGTTTTTATGCCATTTATGTTAGATACTTAAGGCTCAGCTGAAGATTTAAGTCTGTTACTTTATGACATATGCTTACCCCTCTGCCCCTGCCATTACATGACAGGATGTTTGGTTGCAAAATGACTACTTTCCTATAGTCACTCTTGACTTTAACACTATCATTATGACTCAACTTGAACATTAGTCATCATGGAATATCGTAGTCTTTACAAACAGATAAATTTTGATCATAACAACTTTTAGAAACAGAATAAAAACAAAATAAAATTAATTTAAAAGTATTAGTTTGAAAATGCTTTTAATTTCCCAAAACACTTTAGTTATTGGTTACAAAAATAATTTAAGGCACCCTTTGAAACTACAACATACATAGTAGAATATTGTCTTCTTTCTATTGTAATTGGCAAATATAAAATCAATATTTCCAGTATATACTATTGAAAGAGTCCTCTGTGAATTAATGTTTAAGGAGTAAACTTGCTTTTTATAATCCATACAAAATATAAGTAAATTGTAATCATTCAAATCACTTACTGAGTTTAAAGATAAAGTGGTAATTTGTCTACATAGAGAAAGTCTAAGGTACATAATTCAACCTGTTCTTTTCTTGTTAAATATAATATGAAGTATGACTGCTTTCTTCTGATTTCCTAGACTTTAAAATTTACTTTCATCCCTTGCCAAATTGCTTTTGTTTATTTTCATTACCTTTAAAAAATCAATTTCTCATTTCTTCCTAGCTGAAGACTTCACGATTTTAGTCTATATGACTCAGATATTCCAATGTGATATTAGTTGCTTTGCTTCAAAGTAAGGGATCAAACTTTCTAAAGGAAGCCCGAAAGAACAGGCATAATTTTTCTAATATGTGAGAAATCTTTCCAGAACTATAGACTAGTTAAATACAAAGATTTTATTTTAAAAATTATAATTTGACTCTTACTGTACATACCTTTAATGATAGAGTCATCTTATTCTGGCCCAAGTAGCTAATAGAATCATAGCATGACACTTGATGACAGCTTTCAAATTTCACTCTGAAAATTCAAGAATGCTCTCCTTTTTTTTGACAATATCTTGACTATAAAATTTCCTGTTTGCAAAGTTTAACAAAATTATAGTTTCCTAACTTTGAGAAATGCTTTGAGGTTTATCTCTTTAAAAAACTCAATTTTTTAGTAGTATGATAATTTAACCTGCTAAAAATTTAGATTTGAACATTTAATTTTACTTGTTTTATCGCATTTTGAAGTTTTATATTTAATATTTTCCAGATGCAACTATCTAAAAAATAAAAATTTAAAATGGTACTAAATTGTGAAAATTACTTAAATAAAAATTGTACTATATAGTCTAAATGTTTGTAATAAAAGTTTGAGAGGGGCGAAAATCCAAAACACTTGTGCGAAACCATATGCATGAATTTTCTAAGTGTTTTAGAAAACATTGTGTCATTGATTTTCATTCCTGTGGTTTCAATTTCTTTCATGTAACTAGCATTTCACTTTCCCTCACAGATTAAGGCACTAATTCCATTAAAATGAATTTGAATTTTATCTAAAAGTCCACATATACAAGATAGGCAATATTATGTGAAGGGGAAGGAAAGACTATGTTTGCCTGTATCAATTATTGTAGCAATGACTATTTAGAAAGTATCAGGGATTGGATTACAAATTTAATTTGAAAATGAAAGCTTTGTTGTCCCTTCTGAATACTCAGTGTGGTCTGTTTGACAGCATATGTGACATAAAACCTAATTTGAAACCACAGAACTCTGTGATCATGACTATATAAACACTTGACCATTCAAATTCCCAGTCTCAATCTTTGCCTTACCAAGTTAAAAAATTTAATAAAACAAAAGAATGTATATAGATTTTATAAACTTTACCAAAATTATTTTAACCTGTACTCTCAAACATCAAATATAACTCAGATAAGTAGTCCTCCCAACTGTTCATTTCTGGTTAAAATCGCTTTAAACTAGTAAATTTAATTTTCATTAATATTTACCTCAAGGTTTAAATATCACTAACAATCAAAGAATCAGTGTTAAGGGGCAGAGAAGCTGGTTTCTTGTGTGTTGGTAATTTCTAAATGTTTTAACTTTCTTCTCTCTAGAAAATGAGCAGGTATTCTAGAGGCAGGGAAGAAACAAAACCAACTGGAACACATAAGTTTACATGCCAGTTAAAGCTTCTGATGTCTCATGGGCACATAAGCATATTAGCTTTTTTTCTCCTCATGGATTTTGAACAATCTAAAGGAATACTTTCTTTCAGCTTTCTTTGCACAAAAGCAAAAGTACTTATACAATCTAAAAAAGAATACTAGAAAATATTTTACTTCATAAAACTAACAAAAAACCCAATGAGGCCTTTGGAAAAAGCTGACCACATAGATCCTATAAAGGCCTTAGATCAGTTTAATTGTGTTCACAGTGCAAAAACCAATATTAAATTGGTTTCTTAAAAAAAATTAACTAACCAGTTCAAAGGATACAAAGTGTTTTTAAAATGCTCTGAAGTGTTTCAAATGATACTAATTGAATAATTTCTAGATTCTTAAAAAGAAAAACAAATTTATCAGGATTGTCTACTTAACATTTGCAGTTTAGAAGAAAAAACATATTAACATGAGGATGTTTAAACATCTATATTGTTATTTTCGGCTGCACATAATTGTTATTTTTTAAAAATGTATATAATTTATGAACACCCTGATTAGTCTAGTACCCACCTGGCACTATACACAGTTACTACATTATTGATTATATTCCCAATGCTGTCCTTCACATCCCTGTGATAACTGTTATTTCTAAAGTCTCTTTAAGTCCAAGACTTAAAGTCTGCTTTAAGTCTGCAGATTTTTAAAATTCTAGTGAAAGCTCCAATGCTGTTTTCAGTGATCAAAGCAAAAACTTTAAAGTTTTTTTTCACACTTCCAAATGTGTTGTTCATACAAGGGTTTTCTAATAATATAAAATGCACTGATTTTGTTGCTGTAACCAAGAGAGTCTACATCTGGATAATCCTGCCATTTGAATGATCATACTTTAATGTATTTAAATGGTTACTTGTCAAAGACACACATGTTCTACTTGCATTAAAACAAATACTTAATCCTGTGCCTCCTTCAAAGAAAGTTGAAATAAATGTATTTACAGTAGAAAAATTCAGTTTTTCTAGCATCAGAAAACATCATGGTTAAAATTTTTGTGTGAGCTGGAAATGTACCCATCACTGGGGCCTAACACATGAATATTTTGGGAGAAGAGGACAAATGCTCTATAAAAGAAAGCAATCACACATGTACAAGAGTAATATAATAGTTATTATGGAAACAATCTTTGTGAATTTTCTAACTTTTATGCCCACAAACTCACAATTGTATGTACTTTATTCTTTAAAAATAACATTTTGAAATCTATGCTCAAGCATTAATGCTTTCTTTTTCAACATCAAATTGAGTATGATTACAATTACCAACTCAAATTCTATTAGGATATTAACAGTCGATGTTATGCAAGGTCA
Organism: Rousettus aegyptiacus; assembly: GCF_014176215.1. NCBI lineage: Eukaryota > Metazoa > Chordata > Mammalia > Chiroptera > Pteropodidae > Rousettus > Rousettus aegyptiacus. The sequence continues at coordinate 85,904,109 of NW_023416285.1, read as the reverse complement.
TAAAATATATGTGTAACAAACATAATGAACTTGGGTGTTGTTAATATTGTTTGACTTTTACACAACTCTGCCCTGTAAAATATCTCCCAATGTAAATCAGATATCTGGAAATTTGTCAACTGACATTTTACTAGTGATGAAAACAAGTTGAGAAAGAAAATGAGTGATGGGAAGAAAAGATGAACTTGATTAATAGGTGTTTGTTCCATAAAAACTCTAGGGAGACTCTTTTAAATCCTTCACTGTTCCTACATGCTCACCGAAGTGGAGAGCTAGTACACATGCCTTTCAAAGCCTTCAGAGAACTGAGTACTTAGTCTGTCCCTGATGCTAAATTATTCCACTTGCATCCTACTGTGATATCAGATGCTTTCTACGTACTGATGCAAGGTTAAATTTTGACTGTATTTATTAGAAACAATCTTTCAGGTAAGCACCTCAATTAAGCCCAGAAAGGTCTTTCACGTTGAGTCTGTTTCAAATAATCTCTCCTGAAGACTAAAACGCCTTTTTTGTTCCTTATCCCTCCCCTCCACCTGTAAAAAACTTGCATTTTGACATCTACTTTTACATTCTTTTGATCAAAAATGCGTAATCTACTTCGCTTTTTTTTGTTTTTAAGAATCACTCTTGTTCTCCAACTTCATAGAACTATAAATAGTAACTCAAATTTTATACAATATTGAATCTTTAAAGTTATGGGTATCCAAAACAGTAATTCATTTCTAATAAAACTCTGCCGGTCCTAATTGTACTTTACTGATAACTGTCTGATGTAAATATATAAAGATTATTTGAGTAATTAAAAGTGGACCCATAGATGTACTGAATACAGTAGCACAAAATTTATATCAGTTTGCTTTTGAACGGCATTTATTTGCAGCGGCATATACAATTTGTAATAATTCTGTCAAATATCTTCGTGCATAATTTATTACTGTTATTGGAGTACACTACATACACACGCGCACTATACGTAAATGTGTATATACACACCCCACGCAGGAAGGAATCAATTGCTCTATTCCAAAAATGACAATGATGAAGGAAAAATAAACAAGAATTATACAACTAGAAATCCATAGTCTCACTCACAAAAGGGCAATGCTGGAGAGTTAAGCTGCCGAATAAAAGAACCCCCCCAAACTAAAAAACAACCGGTTGCTTTAAATTGGAGCTTCCCGCAGGCTGTCGCGCTGAGCGGTGGGCGGGGAAGGCGTATTTTCAGGGAAGGGGAGTCCGCGATCCCGACACCTTCCACCACCTCCCAAGGGGGTCTTTCAGGGAGCACGGCCGCGGAGCCCCGCAGGAGCTGGTGACAGTCCTAGGTGGGCACCGAAGGAAAGAGAAAGCACCGAGCGCGTCCACAACGCGCCCGGGGCCGCCCCTCTGGGTCAGGCTTGGCAGCTCCCGCGGCTGGCGCAGAAGGAAGCGGCGGCGAGTGGCGGGCGCGGGTGGCGGGGGGTGCGGGCGAGGGCGAGGGCGCCGTCCGGGCGGCCGGCCGGGGAGGCCCCGGGAGGGGAGGCCCGCAGCCCGCGCTGCCGCCCCGAGCCGCGTGCGCGCGCGGCCGCATCAGCTGAGCGCGCGGCGCGTATCACGTGGTGCGCGTGTCGAAGGTCACAGCGCGCTCACAATGGAGCTCTCGGAGTTCGTGCAGAAAGGCTTCCAGATGCTGGCCGATCCCGGCTCCTTCGACTTCAACACCTTCACGCTTCTCCTCCGGGCGACTTTCCAGAGCCTGCTGGACGCCCAGGCGGACGAGGCCGTGTTAGGTAAGCCGCTCAACTCTGAGCTGGATCGGCCCGGGTAGAGGGGCGCTCGGAGGAGAACAGCTAGACCAAGCGAGACCGAGCGAGACGGGGAAAGCCCCGGGAAGAGGAAGTCTCTCCGGGCTTTGCCCTTCGCTCCGGACGGAGTGAGGCGATGTGGCTCTGCTAGAACCCAGAGCGGACCCCGAGCATTGTTCTGTCCCCATTTGGCACCTGCACATAGCCAGTACACGTTCCTATCCTGATTTCCCGTCCCAGGCTCTTTGTTCCTTTGTAAAGCCCGTGTTCAAGACTTGTTTGTGGCCTAAACATCTAAGGTTCCCAGCCTGGTCTGAGGCGAAAGCTGTTTGACACTTGGACTTCCGCCGGCGAGCTCCCTGGCAATTCAAGCTTTCAGTGCTAGGCTAGCAAAGGTTTTAAAGGTCTGTTTCTAAAGTAATTGCTAGGTCGAATAGTGTTGACATTTTCCAATTTAAAAAATATTTCAAGTTCTTATGATCACTCCAACACTCTATCTAGTTCCGTTTGTTTTGCACAGGTTCCACGCCTAGAACCTTAAAATATGGTGCATAAGGTATTGTTCGGCACCAGTGACCAGGAGGCGAGTCCCTTTTAAGTGGTTCTGTCAATGGTAGTGGAGTGCGGTGTTTGTATGGATTGAAAGCATATTTTAAGACAAGTCGCCTTTAGATAATTTTCCTAAATATAAATATCCCAACAATTCAAATTTTTGTGTTTTTTTTCTGTAGTTTCATGAACTAAATACTTGTACAAAAAGTATGAAAGTGGAAGTTCTTTAAACGAAAATAGCACCACCTGCATTAATCTCAAAAAAAGAATGGCTGTCAAAAACCTGAAAATATTTTGAAAGTTATATTTAATATTCTGAACTGGTGCCCTCCCCTTCCTTGATGTATTAATGTCCATGGAACCATTACCCTAAAATGAATCAATCTTTAGAGGGAATGTTTATTAAATTTACACCATGTAAAATATTTATCTTATTTTCCTCTGCATTTATTCCATCCAATGTTAGAATGGCCACTGTATAGGTATTTTTCCTTTGGTACTATAATTTTAAAAAGCAGTAAAAATATTAAGGCAAAATCAAAGAAGGGAATTGAGACCAAGAAACAGAATTGTTGATATGTATTCTTTATTGTTCTGCCATTGACCTTGTTGTTCATCTCTCATTTACTTAATTGCTAGTCCTTACAGTAGAATTCTGTTATCTTGTTAAAGGGGGTTTTACCCAAATTAAAATATCCTTTTAGGAAACATGACTATAAAGAATCACAGGCATCACTGGCAATTAATTTATTTTAGATCACCCAGACTTGAAACATATCGACCCAGTAGTGTTAAAACATTGTCATGCAGCAGCTGCAACTTATATACTGGAAGCAGGAAAGCAAAGAGCTGACAAATCAACTATAAGGTACAGGATTTATTTAAATTCCATGCATTATCAAATAGTACCTTTATGATTCGAATTTCAGATTCTAAAATGGTAACTAAGTTTTTGCTTCTTGTTTTCCTTTAGCACTTATCTAGAAGACTGTAAATTTGATAGAGAGCGAATAGAACTGTTTTGCACGGAATATCAGGTTACTTCTCATTTTTTAAATTAACAATTACTATCTTTCTTCTACTTTGTTTGCAAAGATGTGTTTTCTTTCTTTCTTTTTTTCACCCCTCCAGAATAATGAGAATTCCCTAGAAATCCTACTGGGAAGGTAGGTACTGTATAATGTGTCAAGTTGAGCCACTTTTCACTTGCAGATATAAATGGAGAGTGCTGGTGTGAAACAAAACAGGGCAAAAAACAGGGATCTTGACCAAAAGAAAAGGGGCCAAAGGGCAAGTGAAACAATTGAAGTTAAGCCAATGTTTTTAAAGATAAAGTTTATTGACATAATTTTTTAAATGCTCTTTTATTATTGGGAACTTGAAAATAAAGTTTAACAATGTTCTAAATTGGGGGGGGGCGTTGGGAGGTAGACACCATTCTTAGTAAAGAAAAATACTGAAAGTTTTCTGTAGATATTGTGTATAAAATTATCATTGTATCTTTCAGTATAGGGAGATCTCTGCCTCATATAACTGATGTTTCTTGGCGTTTGGAATATCAGATAAAGGTAAAGTTTAGCTGTTCTTTAAGGTTATATAGGAAACTTAAAAGAAATACAGTTAAATGCTGAAATGTATGTGTTGTGTTATTTTAGACAAATCAACTTCATAAGATGTACAGACCTACATATTTGGTGACCTTAAATGTAGAGGTATTTATACATAAGCCCCGACTAAAATTAAATGTGTAATGGAATTTAAATTTCCTTGATTCAAATAATCGGCACTTTTTTCTTCCCTAGAACATTGATTCCCGATCCCACCCAGAGATTAGCTTTAGTTGCAACATGGAACAATTACAGGTACAGTATTAGGATCTGTGAATATGTCTATCTTTTAATAGATCTTTGAGAATTATACTTTTAGAAAGTTCAAAAGAAAAATAATCTAACCATCTGTCAGTAGATAATGAAGATTGTTTAAGGATTTAATGGGAAAGGGACTTCAAAAGCAATATTTTAACATAGGCTTCACTTTTGAAATTAAGATGTCACTAACAGAATTGATCTACATTTGCTGTTCCCTCCGATTAAAATAAACTTCTGAAGTGTAGTGCTGAGTGTAATTTCCTTCTATTTTTGATGAGTTTGATCCAATAGGACCAAGCAAAATTAAGAGCATGGCTTTGAAAATGTCTCTTTTGCTGTCAGATGTTGAATTAAACTTTCAAAATGGGATTTTTTAAAGTGGTTTTAAATGACTTTTTCTAAAGGGGGAACCGTTTATATTGCCAGTGTAAGACTGGGGAAATTCAAAACTACATTAATTGGTGGACATGACAACGAATTTATTTCTTACCACTTAAAAAAGGAAGATCATCGCTTGAAATTTTGATGAAATTAAATTTTCCAAAAGGCATTTCCTGCAGAGTTTTAATGTAACCATTCATCAAACTTTAAACTTTCAGAAAATGTGAATATAGACATCATCTTTGTTAGATAACTTGAGAAGTTTAATTTAGTTATACCTTGCCTGTTAAGATTCACTTAGAAATCGTATTTCAAACCTGAGGGCAAGCAGCCGATTTGAAGATGAGCTGTTTTAGAGGAAAACCTTTTGAACCATAATGATTTATCAAAGGTTAATAACCTCGTGAATTTTAACTTATTTAGAAAAAGTCTCCCGACTTTTTTCTTGCATCTTTCTCAAACTTGGATACTTCTTTCCCGTGTTTTATCCTAACAAACGTGGCATTATATACGTCTTTTAGGACTTAGTGGGGAAACTTAAAGATGCTTCGAAAAGCATGGAAAGAGCAAGTCAATTGTAACTTTGGGAAGTTAGCGATCTGCCCGGGTCTAGAAGAGGACCAGGAACGCCTTGCCGTCAGCCGAACCGTCATTTGTGCAAGCTGAATGTCTTCTTTTTCAATAGTAAAAAAACAAACATCCTTTTGGATTAATGACACTCAATTTTGACACATTTTGCTTTTGCGAAAGTTAAATTCTGCCTAAGTGTTTGACTCTAGTATTAACTGTACATTCATCCCATTTTTATCTTTTTTCAAGACTTATAAAAGGAAATAGACAGCATTTACACTGAATAAATAAGTTCCCACCAAAACTGGTGAGCGTTTGTTTGAATGTGAGTTTGTGTGTCAATTATCACTCTGAAGATTTTTAACGATCGATTTTTCTGTGGATTAAAGTTGACCACAGTGGGAAGGATGCGAACTCCGGGGTTTGTTGAAAACCCCAGCTTCGGGACTTGGGGATCGGGCGCGGTCGGCCCGCAGCGGGGAGCTGGCCGGTTCCGTTACCTGAGCCGGAGGGCTCGTCCGCAACCGGAGCCTCGCCCGTGGGGCTCCCGAGGCCCGGCCCCGCCAGCCCCCGCGCGGAGCCCCTGCCCGGAGCGAGCGGCTGCCCGCGCGCGCCCCGCCTCGGCCGCTGGCGGACGGGCGAAGTAAGGGGCCGGCGCGGCAGCGGGAAGACAGGGGCGGGCGCTGTTGTTTCCGCGAGCCCAACTCGGGCGCAGGTTCCGCGCGGCGGCGCCGGAGTCTGGGCCGCAGCCCGTGGGGGCGGTGGCCCGTGCTCTCCTTGGCGGGAGCCGGTGGACGTGTGCGCCGCGGAAGGAGGCGCACGGCAGAAAGAAAGAAATAACGGGGGGTGAGGGGGGGGGGCTGAGCGGCGTGCGGGGCCGGAGCGATGCCCGCGCCGAGAGCAGGGTGGCGCGTGTGGCGTTGTGGAGAAATGTCTCCGCAGCCGCACCAGCGCCGCCGCAGCCGCCGCCGCGCAGAGCGAGGGGGAGGGTGCTGGGTCGCGCTGCTTCGAGGGGAGGGGGCGGCCGCGGGCCCGACTACACCGACACTAATTCCCAGGCCGCCCTTAAGGAATGAGGGGAGCACGTGACCCGGTGGGGGGGCGGCGGGGGGAGGGGGCGGGCGGACTCTGAGCCATTTTGGAGCCGGTGTCAGTTTCCACTCTGCCTTCAGCGGTGCATTTTTTTCCACCCTCCCCTCCCCCCTCTCATCCTTCCTCCCCTCCCCCCGCCTCTCCGCACGCACACACACGGCGCCCCCCACCCGCCCTCCTCCCCCCACAGCAACTATGAAATAATAATCGTAGTATTAAAGGCAGAGATCGGGGCGAGACAATGGGGATGTTGGCGAGGGAGCCCCGATCCGGATTAGAAACACCTCCCAGCCCCGCAGAATAATACTGATCGCGCCCCCTCCGCGCGCTCCCTCCCCCGAGTGCGGAGCGGGAGGCGGCGGCGGCGGCGGCCGAGGAGGAGGAGGAGGCCCCGGAGGAGGAGGCGTTGGAGGCCCCGGAGGAGGAGGCCGAGGCGGAGGAGGAGGAGGCCGAGGCGGAGGCGGAGGAGGAGGCCGGGCTCGGGAGGCGGCATGAGCCGAGCGCCGCGGCCGCGGCTCCTCTCGGCTGCGCTCGTTGCCCATTGACAGCGGCGTCTGCAGCTCGCTTCAAGATGGCCGCTTGGCTCGCATTCATTTTCTGCTGAACGACTTTTAACTTTCATTGTCTTTTCCGCCCGCTTCGATCGCCTCTCGCCGGCTGCTTCTTCTGGGTACGTAGGAGGCCAGGCGCCCCCGGGCCGAGGCCGGGGGCCGCCGGGGGCCGCGCGGGGCTCAGGCCGAGCGCGGGTGGACGGGGAGCGGCCCCCCCCCGCCTCGCCCCGCCGGCCGGGAGGGCGCTGACAGCGTGGGCGCCGAGCCCCGCGCCGCCGCCCGCCCGCCGGCCCCGCGCGCCGCCCGGCCCCGCGCGCCGCCCGCGCCCGCGAGCGCGCGCCCGCGTCGCCCGCCGACTCCCGCGGCGCCGGGACCGACCCGCAGCCCGCGCCGCGCCGCCGCCGCCGCCAGCCGGGCTCGGCGCCGCTCCAGCCGCCGCCCGCTCAGCCCCGGACGCGCCGCGCGCGGCCCCACGTTTTAGTTCCTTTCTCCCCCGAGCGCCCCTCTACACCCTCGCGACGCACATGGCCCCCGAGAAGAACACTTCTGTTTGCAGCCTCTGCGGCTCTCGCGGCCACGGCGCCCTTTGTTGAGAGGTAGATTTTGATGAAACGGGGACGGGTTCCTGAAATCGGGAGCTGCTTGGGTCAAGTGGCTTCCCTCCTCTCCTGAAGAAAAGGCTTTTGAGGGGTTCGAACGTCCAGAGAACGCCCCCATTTTATAGGGACGGGTTGCGTGGGGGGCGGCGGTCCCGCCAAGGTGGATGTTAGACTGGGGTGAGCCCAAACAAAAATGTTATTAACTTAAGTTGGAGGGACACTTGTGTGAGATTGGATGGCTTGTAAGATGGCGGTTCCCAGTTGTTTCTAAGGTCTCCTGCATTTGCGTTTAAAATGGTAAAGTTTTCAAGGTGTTATTTATTGGTTGCCTTGAGTAAGTTCTCTAAACATCACTTGGGACATGCTCACCGAGACGCGTGTATTTCAAATTTGGAGCTTTTTTTTTTTGGAGTGATGATGGTGACTGGACGTTAGTCTTGCAGGAGGTTTCCTTTCTTTCAAGCTTCCTTTTCTTTTTCTTTTCTCTCTTTTGGAGACGACAATTTTTCTCTCAACCTCTACTATGGGGTGCAGTTAGAACCACGACTTAAGTCCACTGCGCTTTGTAGATTTTGCTAAATGTCAGCATAGGTCATATAGTAAAAGAGATGCTTGGAAAAGAAGGACTAAAAAGTTGACTGTGATTACGCAGTCTCTTGGGTTTGACAGCGATAAAACATGATCTTTTTCCCAGAGATTTACAGTTAATAATTGGAAGTAAACAACTAGAGAGACTGTGATCATTCCCAATTGCAATAAAAGGATTTAGTGGGCTTAGTGGTCACGGTTCAATATTTGAAAGAGAAGCATGCATTAACCCCTTCCCTTGAAGCAGGCAAAATTCTGGGCATATTTATCCAAATCCAAGTATAGGTTGGTGATATTTGGAATGTTAGGAGTAGTTCAACCTATATTTCATAGGAACCTTAACCCCCAAGTTCTGGAAACACATTATATAAGCCTCATTAAACACTTGAAATTTAAGGATGCAAATTGTTTACGGTATGTACAACTTATGAGACTATGTTAACATTCGAGTTTTATTTTAAGTAGATTAATCAGAATCCCTTAGAGGTTGATTTTATGAGCAAATATATAAACTTTTTAATACTTGAGTTCATTCCCATACTACTGCCCCAGAGTGCAAAGGTGTTTGAAATAACCTACCTGTGCAAGTTATATGCTTGAGTAACAGTATCTTTAAAGCCATAGAAAAGTCACTCTGTGTGTATGTGTATGCACACTCACACACACACACTTTTGTAAGAAAATCGAACACTTAATTGTATTTGATAAATCCATTAATACTCTACCTCCAAGTTGTTGGATGTGCATGAAGTGCCCAAATAGGCAAAATTCTTTCTAGGAGTCAAGTTAACCCCTGCTTCACCCATACTTCTGTTGGGCTGTAAGCCACAAGTGGGGTTGTGGAGTTCATTTGCATTTCTTAGATTGCAATAGTCAAGTTGATTGTTAACATAAGAACTTGCTTCTGTTTTCCTTCATTTTGACATTAGTGGTGTTAGGCCTCCAAGCAAACACAGCCCCAAATAAGTATGCTATAATGGCAAGTTTTAATTATTGAATATTTTTACCATTCTATGTTTGGTGCATTTTTGCTTGCTTGACTGGAAGTTTCTGTGTTGGGACTTAGAAGTTTTCCTCTTTTAAGGTGAGAGTATTTCTTAAATCTTATCAGCATGTCAAACATTTTCAAAGTCTTCATTAAGCTGCTAGTACTTTCAAACGGTATAAAAAGACAAAGAACTGATTTTTATATATGTAACAAAGTGGTACTTACTAGCATTATAAATGACAATAGGGGTGTGGCCAAATTCTTCTGAACTGAGGTAGAGCAATTGTGTGAATTAGGACGTAAGATGAATTTTGAAAGGGTTTTGGTTAAGTACATTTGACTTAAATGTTCAAAGCCAACCAGTCGATTACCCTTCACTGAAGTCTGATTGTTTTCTTTGTTAATATTTGTTTGTCTTGTGTTGGTTTTCTGTAAAATAGAGAAGTAAAGGCGGCTCTTTTTATTGAAGCCCCTAACCTAAACTTCGTGATCTGTGGCGTTAGTATGATATGCATTCATAGGCAGACAGAAGCATCACCTAGCTAACTGTCTTTCTAGGAAAGATCCTGTGGTGTTACAAGGAGAGTTTCCTTTAAGAACCAAGAGGCTTGTCTTTAATTATCAAGTACAATGGATTTAACTATTGCACTCTTTAGGGACACTGCTCCATCACAACTCCTCTGCAACCTCACCTAGATTTATATCAATAATATGTTGACAATATTCTTCTAAACAAGTAACTCAAAGATAACTGAAGAGCCACACATGAAGTTTTATGGTTGAAATTGCTGGTTGCCACTGTAGGCAATTTCATAAAAGAGGCTTTGTTTTGTTTTTACTGTTTTTTAGTACTCTGAAGCTTTTAGTTTCAGCTGTTGAGGTATGTTGATTAGTATTTCCCTCTTCTGCATTAAAATTTCTTATGAATTAAAACCTCAGATACATCTTCAAGTTTCACAGGCTCCTAGATTTCTATTCAAGGCAGCTTTGAGAATGTACTTCAGACAGATCTGGAAGCTTAGTCTTATTTCAGGTTCTGAAATGAATGAAGTGGGGGTAAGAAATGTATTTTTCAAGACTGTTACACGGAGTAATTGACTTCCCTGATTGTCCGCTGGTGTATTGTGGCTGACAGTTCCCCACCGTGTCTTTATAATATATGATATCTGTTGGGAATATCATTTCACCGTGTGGGGGTTTGTATGGAGGTTAGGCTGAGAAAATGATATTTGTTTTTCTCTCCTGTCGTTGCTCTGGGTTGACAAGGTGTTGATTTAGCGTTGGGAATGAGCTGGTCACGTGGTTCTTTACATATTGTCACTATTGTACGGATTAAAGTACTTTTTCTTGCCTCCAGCATAACTAAAATAAAACACAGGGCTTTGCCCCCTCCTTGTCTTCTTGTAAAACAGATTTCAGTTTTCATCCTTTCCGAAACTTCATATCACTCGTCTAAATCTATAGAAGTTAATATTAGAGAAGAAAGCTTTAAGGAGGTTCAGTTCAATGAACATCTCTGCAATTTGAGCCCTGACAGTTTCGGGCTAAGTGCACAGTTGGCAATTCTCAAAAGATCCCTTCGTGGAATTTCTTACCTAGCGATTGCTAACAGGACAGACCGAAATAGTCAAGATATGAAAGCTCTTCGTACCAAGTCGACGTGGAAAGAGGCCCCCAAGAGTGTGCGAAATGGTCCGGGGTGCTGTTTGCATTTTCACGTACTACTCGCGGGCTCCGCGGTCCTTCAGCCTGCCTGCGGAATAGCCTTGGGCGGGGATCCAGCCCCCCAGCACCGCGGGCCTCTTGGGGCTGCCCCACCCCCGCGCCGCAGCGCCCGCACCCCACCCCGCCCCCGCGCCGGCCCCGCCCCCGCGCCGGCCCCGCCCCCGCGCCCTTCGCCGCCCCTGCTGCCGCGGAGCCGCCCGCACGCCCGCCCGAAGCTCCGGGCTCTGCCCGGCTCAGCGCGGAGTTGTAGCGGTGGCCGGATGCCAAGTGTAAGTGTAAGTTGCTATGGAAACCCCCACAGAGGCAAGTTCCGAATCCGGAGCAAGACTGAGCCCCGGGCGCCGCCAGATCCGCCCCTCGCATCCCGGCCCCCGGGCGTCTGTGCGCTCAGGCCCCAGCCCAAGGCCGACTTGAGGTGCTTCTGCTGTGGTCCCGGCACCCAGCTCCGGAAATGCCAGGGATGCAGATAAAGCAGAATTTGTTTTCCCTTTGTGTTGAGGAAAAACGTGCCAGGTTCTGGTTTCTGGAAGCGCCTAAAACAACAGGAACCCCTGGAAAGCCAGGGCATGCTCCCGGGTTTTCGATTGAAGATCTATAGAAAAGTTTTACAATAAATTTGGAGAGCCTGAACATGCCCTAGCGGTTGGCAAGTATCTGCGGGGATTGTGTGGCGTCTGCAGCAGCCGTGGGGCTGCTATGCTGGAGGACAAATGGAAGAAAGACCCGAGTACTCTTGGCTCCCAGCCCCCACCCCAGACCTTTTTCTTCCCTCTGCTGGAATGACCTGAGGGACCACAAGTTACTTTAGTAGGAGCCTTTTTCACCATTTCGGTTGAATTGATTCAAGTCTGATTAGTAAGTTTCTTCTGTAGAAAATGTTGGGACAGTCTAGCAGTACAGTGTTAAACGAGTTTTATGTGAACTCAGCATTTCAGAGTGTATGGTTAGTAGGAGTTGGAGACAATGTCGATTCTCTTTCTGTGAATTATGGCCAATATTTCTATGTCTTGCAGGATCTTTTATCAAGCAGAAATGCATCGAACAACCAGAATCAAGATCACTGAGCTAAATCCCCACCTAATGTGTGTGCTTTGTGGAGGGTATTTTATTGATGCCACAACCATAATAGAATGTCTACATTCCTGTAAGTACATAGTTCTAGACTCTTTTTGTGTCATGAATGTCACATTTGTCCTGAAATAGAAAAACTACTGACAATTCTGCAGACTTTGAGAATATTGGTACAAAGTGATGGAATTGTTTTCTTCTCTTGCATTTGATGACTTTTTCTTAATATTTACTTAGTAAAAGATTGTATTAGTATGCAATGCATAAGGTTCTCAGGATATTGAGTTAGTTTATGTAATTGGAAATATCTTTTGAAAATTACTATTTGACTACTATTTGTTCTCTGTTTCTGACACTAATTTTAATGTTTAGTATATAATTTCTAAATTTATAAAATGTGTTTCTACTTCTAGTCTGTAAAACGTGTATTGTACGTTACTTGGAGACCAGCAAGTATTGTCCTATCTGTGATGTCCAAGTTCACAAAACCAGACCGCTACTGAATATAAGGTAAGAAAATGTTTAAAATCATTGTTTGTAAATGTTATTGGAATTGCATAATTTAATGACGGTTACCCTAGTTATTTCTTCACAGAAAATTTACTCTCAAATCCCCACCTTTGTGGAAGATAGCTCTTAATTTCTTGCGTTGTTAATACTGACTAACTTTAAACAAAGTTCAGTATCAATCAAGTGATTTTGAGATTTTAAAACCTATCTTGTAAAAACCAAATCAGTTCAAGCAAGAGTCAATGTGTTTAAAGTGCTACCATTCTTTTTATTCTTTCATATTAGCTTATTTAGTATGAGTCCAAGATGGCAAGAATTTGTTATTAAATATAAGATAAAATGTTTTTCTACTTATTGAAAAGAGTGCTTCTATATAAAGAATTTTATTCTCATAAATGTTATTTTATTGACATTGTTACAGACACTGTCACAATAAAATAAAATACCATAGCACTGAGAACAAAGAATCTATAACTGGACATTTTTAGTTTTTGTCATATTAATTGATAGTTTACTTTTCTAACTTACTTTTTTTCAGGTCAGATAAAACTCTTCAGGATATTGTATATAAATTAGTTCCAGGGCTTTTCAAAAGTGAGTAGCTTACTTAAAAATGAGTCTTTAAAAAATAGCAGTTTTACCTACTATACCAAATGTTTAAGTCTTTTTTCTCCCTTTAGATGAAATGAAGAGAAGAAGGGATTTTTATGCAGCTCATCCTTCAGCTGATGGTAAACTCTTTGGAGGGGGGAAGATGTTTTATTTGGAGAGAGAACTTATTATTCAGTAACATTAAAATTGAATATAATCTAAAGTACCATTTCCATTCTCCCTTATATATAATATTTAATTAAATACTTAATTTTTGAATATTTAATTTCAAAATGTCTTTACAGCTGCCAATGGCTCTAATGAAGATAGAGGAGAAGTTGCAGATGAAGACAAGAGAATTATAACTGATGATGAAATAATAAGCTTATCCATTGAATTCTTTGACCAGAACAGGTAAATTCTTTAGAAAATGTGTTTTATGCTCATATGTTTATTAGAAACATTCTTCCACTAATAAATTATCCATTTCTTAGATTGGATCGGAAAGTAAACAAAGACAAGGAGAAATCTAAAGAGGAGGTAGGTTCCATGTCATAAAAAACATAAAAGAAATATTGTTTAGATTCTAAATTTTATGAGTTTATGTTGCCCTTTAGAATATTCTGGGGTCAGACGATGCTGTCAGATAGAAGAAAATGGTCATGTTTGATGTTTAAGAGTGACCTATATCTGATCTGATAATATATAGAATTTATTTTTTATGTGATTACTATTCTTACAAAATATTTTAAATAATGTTTAATGTTTTGATGAAGTTTCCTTATTATTTCAGGAATCTGTTCATTTAATATTTATAAAAGTAGTAAACTCAAAAGTATAGATGAGAATTTAGTCACGTCCCAGTTTTGGGGATACCTTTTATCATATTCAGGCTATCTAATGGAAACCTTTTTTAATCTGAACATTAAGAATAAAAAAGTTACTTTTCTAAATGTACTTAGGTGAATGATAAAAGATATTTACGATGCCCAGCAGCAATGACTGTGATGCACCTAAGAAAGTTTCTCAGAAGTAAAATGGACATACCTAATACTTTCCAGGTACTCACTTTATTGCCTTCATGCATTTTATGTAGAGCTCTCTCCTTTTTTTAAATTCAGTGATTTTTTTCTCTTTGAATTCTGAACCCCAAAAACGACAAAAATTTTTTACAATTTAATTTAGCATTTAATTTGGAAATAGCTCTTAAAATGTTTGGTATGAATTGTGTTTTATGCTGTGAAAATAAATCCCTTGATAATTTCAAGAAATATTGTCCATCATTTGAGGTTTCAAGAGGGATTCTTTCTTGTCAAAATGTTTGGAAAAAATGTTTTTTAAAAAGCAATTTTGGATTATATTTAGATGACCAAAAAATTCTAGATTTACCTTTGTTCTTTGTGATACTTAATAATTGAAATATTATTATTCAATAGATTGATGTCATGTATGAAGAGGAACCTTTAAAGGATTACTATACACTAATGGATATTGCCTACATTTATACCTGGAGAAGGGTAAGCAGTGTATATAATACTTGCAGATTATTGTAGTAAACTGTATTTAAAGAGTTAAAGCTGATTTTTTTTTTCCTTTTAACTTTATAGAATGGTCCACTTCCTTTGAAATACAGAGTTCGACCTACTTGTAAAAGAATGAAGATCAGTCACCAGAGAGATGGACTGACAAATGCTGGAGAACTGGAAAGTGACTCTGGGAGTGACAAGGCCAACAGCCCAGCAGGAGGTATTCCCTCCACCTCTTCTTGTTTGCCTAGCCCCAGTACTCCAGTTCAGTCTCCTCATCCTCAGTTTCCTCACATTTCCAGTACTATGAATGGAACCAGCAACAGCCCCAGCGGTAACCACCAATCTTCTTTTGCCAATAGACCTCGAAAATCATCAGTAAATGGATCGTCAGCAACTTCATCTGGTTGATACCTGAGACTGTTAAGGAAAAAATTTTAAACCCCTGATTTATATAGATATCTTCATGCCATTACAGCTTTATAGATGCTAATACATGTGACTATCGTCCAATTTGCTTTCTTTTGTAGTGACATTAAATTTGGCTATAAAAGATGGACTAGATGTGATATTCATATGGACGTTAATTGAAAAGAAAGATTGTTCCTATAAAGAATTGGTTTCTGAGAAGGCAGGCAAGATTTTTTTCTGTGTGTTAGGAAAGATATGAAATGGTTTCTGTAACTGTTGTTTGGTTTTGAAAATATACTGCAGTGGATATAAACATTGGGCCATAGTTTGTTAATCTCAACTAACGCCTACATTACATTCTCCTTGATTGTTCTTGTTATTAAGCTGTTTTGTGAACCTGTAGAAAACAAGTGCTTTTTACCTGGAAATTCAACAAACAGAATATGCATAGAATAATGCATTCTATGTAGCCATGTCACTGTGAATAACAATTTCTTGCATATTTAGCCATTTTGATTCCTGTTTGATTTTTACTTCTCTGTTGCTACGCAAAACCGATCAAAGGAAAGTAAACTTCAGTTTTACAATCTGTATACCTAAAAGCGGGTACTACCGTTTATTTTACTGACTTGTTTAAATGATTCGCTTTTGTAAGAATCAATGGCATTATGCTTGTTGTACAATGCCATATTGGTATATGACATAACAGGAAACAGTATTGTATGATATATTTATAAATACTATAAAGAAAATATTGTGTTTCATGCACTCAGAAATGGTTGTTAAAATTCTCCCAACTGGTTCGACCGTTGCAGATACCCTGCGTTTGAGCCTTATTGGCATAGAATATTTTTAATGTGGATATCTAATTCTAAAGTCTGTTCCATTGGAAGCAATTGGCAAATCATAATACTCTAATGAGACATGTTTACTTTTAAAATATACTATTGCAGTAAAGAAAAACTTTAATTTGGAAATAGTATCTTTGTTTCTCATTCCATATGATAAAATTAATGTGTTTTTAAAATGCATATTGATCACTATAATCCTAAAACAAATTTTTAAACAGCAAATTGCTGGAGAAAGGCATTTTATCTAAAATTATTTTAGTATGTGGTACATCATAATTTCAAATTTAAGAGTTGCTTTTACAGTTTTAAACAATGGCATATACCCTCTCAAATGTCTGGAAATAGAAGCAATTTATTATGAGCTTCTACAGGTATTAATTTTTAGAGTAAGCATGTTAAATTTAAAATATGAATAACCCCCCAAATTTTTCAGTTCATGTTTTGCTTTGGTCGAACTTGGTGTGTTTTCATCACCCATCAGTTATTCGTGAGGGTGTTTATTCTATATGAATATTGTTTCATGTTTGTATGGGAAAATTGTAGCTAAACCTTTCATTGTCCTCAGTCTGCAAAAGAAGCACAATTCTATTGCTTTGTCTTGCTTATAGTCATTAAATCATTACTTTTACATATATTGCTGTTACTTCTGCTTTCTTTGAAAATACAGTAAATGAAGTTTTATGAAACCACAAAGTACATATATTTTTATTTTGACCTAAATTTGTACAGTTCCCACTGTGTTGTTTCTAATTATAGATGTAAAATTAAATTTCATTTGTAATTGGGAAAAAATCCAATAAAAAGGATATTCGTTTAGAAAATAGCTAAGATTTTAATAAAAATTTGATATGAAAAGCACAATGTGCAGAAGTTTTGGAAACCCTATTGTGGATAACAACAGGTAAAAGGTAAAGAGAATCCATTGCTGTCTTAAATACTGATGTTGCTAAGAACATGATTTGTTGTATAATTGCTTGAAAGCCCAATTGAAAGATGTATCTGTTTATTTACTCTATAATCTTTGAAGTAAAAGTTACCCATGTTTGCCAATTTCGGTGAATTTAACTCATTTTTCTAGGCCTCAAGTTTTTCATGATGTTATGTAAGACTAAAGTTAGTTAATGGAAGTTTAAGTGGTATTTTTACTTTGGATCTCGGTGGTGTATAAAAAAATGAAAAACTTTTTCAAAGACTAAAAACTTCAAATGCTAGTGGACTGTCATTTGATTTAAAACCAAGTTGTAAGGTCAATGTGAAACTTAGACTTTACATCTCAGCCTTTTAATGATGGACTTATTTTTGAAGTTACCTATTGAAATACCAGATAGTATGTTTATGGCTTATTTAACACATATACTTGAAAATGTCTTTTTTTTTTTTTTTTGCAAGAGGATATTTTTCCCTATTTGAAAATTGCTGAAGTGTTAATGGATATTTGGGCTAAAACTTGTCTTTTGCTAAAACAAGAAAGATTACAGTGTTTTGCATTTTCCCATAACCAGCTATCACAGTTCTGACAAGATTTAAAACTTTTGCTAAATTACCACTTAAAATTTCAACCTTAAAAAAAACTCGTATCAAAGCTGCTAACTCTTAAACTCCTAGCAGTAAAAGTCGGGTACATGGAAAATAGGCTTTAAGTTTGGCTTTTGCTTCTGAAAAGTATTCTAGGATTCTATACCACAAAGTTAGATGTTAACAAAATGTTTCACAGAAAACGCCTCAATTGATTTCACAGATTTTAGCTTAAATACAGAAAGAGAATGAGACTGGTTGCTGTTGTGTAAACAGTGATCTATCTTGCTTTACACATGCATACCACTTTACAAGTACTTTTTGCTTTTAAAATTGCCGGCCGTTAATTGCACTGAGTTGGAAAAAAAAAAAAAAAGTTGCCTTCAGTTGACTCAACCTACCAACCATATTGTTTTGTTTCCATATCTGTATGTGGAAATGTTAGGATCTCAGGGTGTAATGCAACAGGCAGAGTAAGCTGGTAGTGACTTTTCTTTCCTCTTTATCCTTTCCTTATTTTCCCAATATTTGGAGTTTTAGTTCTTTTGTTAAGTCTTTCCATACACTCAGGCCTACCAAGACTAAGTTTTGTTATGAAATCTTAAAAGGAATTTAATAGGAACCCATGTGATATAATATTTGCATTGGCCAACAAGAAATGAACATGTTTGGTTTTTTAAAAATAGCTTATGGTAATCTTTGAGGGGATGGAATGTTAATTTTAGAAACAATCTGCATAGGGAACCTATTCTCTTAGAATTCTGTGGTTAAGGTGAAGGAAGTGTATTTTTCATTTTTCTTTACACCTTAAAGATTATATTAATGTATCTTTTCATTGCCCCTGGAATGACAGGTGAAATTCTGATTTAGTTGAGTGTTTTCCCCCATACAGTCTAACTCACATTTTATCCCAAACCAAAGATTCTAATGAAATTACATGTAAAACGAACCTTTTAAAAAACCGTAGATACTTTTAAAAACATCTAATGGTGCAAAGGAGTGCAGAAAGCTTCAGCATGAGGTTCTAGGGGTAGACAACGTCATTTCACCTGAGGCTGTTTCTTCAGGTATAAAATGAAAACAGTACAACAGGTGATTATTTCTAAAGTCGCTTTCAAAAAACTTTTAACTCCTCCAAAATAAAACCTGGAACTCAACTGGAACCACAGAATTCAGATAGACGGTCCTTTACCAGGAAGAGAAAGTATCACCACCTATTAAAGCCTCTCAGTAAATCAGACTTGGGAAACAACCCCGCGAAGACCTTGAACCTGTAGATCTTGCAAATCTCAAGATCGCCCAGTTTTGATTATGAAAGGCTCCGAAAATGTTTACACAGTCGAGTGTTTCCTGTTTCCGCAGTTAATTTTTTTTAACGTTTTTTCTTCTTTTTGGTTCTTGAAACGGATTTCCTTTATTTGCACCAGTTTCTTTTTCTTAGTGTGCAATTTCTAGAGGTCTCACAAAGACTTCACTGACAACTTTTGTCTTAAGTCGACGGCACCAAAAGTCATTTATCCCTGGAAAGGCTACTCTAAGATCCTTGTGCGTTTTCTGAAGTTCAAGTGCGCATGGAAAACGCATCCCGAAGTCTCATTTAACCCTCTAATTAATAGTAAGCGCTTAATAAAAACTTACAATGAATGAGTTAAATTACTCCCGTTCTTATAACTTTTGCCTTAAAATATCCTTTCTGGAGACTATAAGAAGGAACTCCCCCAAATAGGGGTTGTTCCCTCAGAATCACCTACATTTCAACACATTACTTCTTGCTGATTGCTGGGTGTCTTCATAAAGTCCAAACTTAAGAGAGAACATGATTTCATGTTCAGTACCGGTTCGGTACTCTGCACGCCTCTGTCCTGTTAGCTAGAACCCAAGTTGGGAGAAGAGACTTGTGAGGTCGAGGACCAGGGTACTAGAGAAACGAGTCGAAAATTGGGATGGAAGGAATGAGAACGCCATAGAGACGGAGAAAGAGTTGACCCGAGATGGAGATCTGTCCAGGAGCTGCAATCTTAGGCCTCAGTGGACCGCCCAAGAGTGGACGATACTCAAAGGCGAAGACAGGCGCGCAGTGCGCGGCTTGGAAGACAAAGGCGGGGGCGAGGGTAATTAGGGTGGAAAGATCAATGGTTTTCCAAAAAAAAAAAAAAAAGTGGGGGGAGGGGGGAGGCTTTTTATGTTCTGGTGCCCGATGGAAAGGACACAGGACGCCAGCCTGGAGAAAACGACCTCGTTCCCGGCCGCGCTGCCTTCCTGGTCCGGGAGCCTTTACCGAAAGGACACGCTAGGAAGGAAGGGCCCCTCTCCCGGTCCTCAATTTTAACTAGCAGCTCCCCGAGGGCTGCGAAGAGCCGCAGCTCAGACCCCCGCGCCCCGCCGCGCCGCAGGGACCTCGGCGCGGCCCGCGCGCGCCCAGGCCGCGGGGCACCGGGAGGCCATTTTGCGCCTGCGCCGCTCGCCGCGCGCCGCGCTCGCCTCCGCGGATTCGCATCCCGCCAAATTTGAAAGCGAGATTCTCAGGCCCTGCGGGGCCGGGCTGGCGGGGAAACGAAGTCGTTTCTCCAGAGTCGGACCTCGTGGCGATCGGCGGCGACAGTGGGGTGCGCGTGGCTTCGTAAGGTGGATCCCTTCCTGCCGAAGGCTTCTTCACGCGGCAAGGCAACAGTGGGGCCGCTCGGCCGCCGAAGCCGCGAACTCAGCGCCCCCAGAAAACGGACCCACCGGCCGCGGAAGCAGCGGCTTCGCCTCAGAGCCCGAAGACGCGCGCTCTGGCGGGGGGCCTTCCAGATGATCGCCTTGCTCTGCCCTCCTCCGGCTTCAAGTCCGGCGCCCTTCCTCCTTCAATAACCAGCTGTCCGTGCAGTTGGGATTATGGGAGGTTAAATTGTAAACTAAGTAACAAAATATAAAACTGCCATCTTGAAGGTTTCCGAAGGCTGAGTTTTGTGCGCAGCGACTAAAAAGGCCCACGGGAGAAGGCCCTCCACTTGAGTTTGTTTGATGGGTAGTTAGGCTGTAATCCCCTGGGGAGCAAACCTCCCCGGGTGACAGTGTCCATGAGGGGCTGGCTGCGCGGCAGGAACCTCACGATCAGGGCGAAGAACCACACCTTGGTGGGTCTCAGGGCAGGGCGAACCTAAGAGGCCTGGCGCCCGGGAGACGCCGGCCGGGCACAGCAACGCGCGGTCCGAGGCCGGGATGTCGCCTCCCGAAGCCGCGGGGACACAGCCGGCTTCCCGCGGAGCCCGCGCCTGCCCGAGCCCCAGGACATGAACGCCCTTCTGACCCTGGAGTCCCGCGTGCACCCGAAAACCGGGAGAGGAAGGAACGACTTGGGGAGGAGGGTCGGGGTGACCGCGGAGAAGTGAAAGCGGCCTAACATGGGCGACGCCGGGCCAGTCCTCTTCATCAGTGCGGCCGACTGCAGGAGCCGCCATTTGGTGGCGGGTTTCGGCAGTTCAGTAGCACGTTGTGCCGAGCGTCACAACTGGCTTGCCTACGTGGCGCGATCGCTGTTTTTGAAGCCGCGGTTTTTAAAAACGTAAATCTCTTTTTCGGCCGTCCCGCGGCGCCTGTAGCGAACCCTTCGCCCACTCCCGGCGGAAGGCTCCGCTCGCCCCGCGACCGCGACGGGGGGCGCGTCCCTCGGGAAGAAACTGGGCTCGCGCGACGCAGCCCGGCGCAGACCTAACGGGGTGTCGCCGTCTCCTTTAATTCTAAGACTGGGGCGATTCCGAGCCCGCAGCTGTCCTCGGCCCGGTGATGAGAATCTCATTTCCTTGGGGTTGTGACGGGCATGGTGGCGTCGCCGGCCCGCGTCCCCGCCCTGGTCTCTCGCTTCACACCTCTGAGCCCGGAGGCGGGGACGCTGCGCGCTGGGCCTCGCGGAGGCGAAGCCCCCCGACGGGAGGCGGCTCCTCGGGGAGCGCCCGGTGGGGACGCCACCTCCATCTCTGCCCGGAGCCCTCGGGAGACCGGGAAAGCTAGACAGACAGCTCTGCAGTGCGGGGAGGTCTGGGGCTCCATCCTGGGTCGCCGAGGCTTCGAGGGTGTCCACTAAACGCCCGCGGGGCGCGAGGTGCCTACCTAATGGAGAACAAAGGGTCGAGGGGTGAAGGCGAGGCGGACCCGCGCGCGCGGCTCCCCCGGGCTCGCCCCGGCCTCGAGTCGGGGCGCGGGCAGGGCGGCCGCGGGGCTGGAACGGAGCCTGCGGGCGCCGTGCGCGGGCCGCGGCCCCCGCCTCCCCCGCGGGCCGAAGGAACCCAGTCTTCGAGCCCCAGCTGCCATGTTGCTGCATTCACGGAGGGCGCCGGTAATTTGACGCTCCCGAGGCAGCGACACCCCCAGCCTGAGAGCCCTTTGGCCTTTCTTGCAGCACAGCTGTGGTCAAGGTCCGAAGGGACCATAGAGCGCGAGCGGGAGCGAGAGCCCTGCGGGCGGCCGAGCCGGCGCGGCCCCGGCGCCGCAGCCGCTTCCCCTCTCCACCTTCCTTCCAGGGGCTGCGGGGCTGCGCGCTCGGCAGAGGCTCGGTTGCCAGTAGCAACCACACGACGGCGATTTGCAGCCAGGGCTGCCGCCGCCGCCGCTGGTACCGCTGCCTCCTCTTACACCTCGGGGTCGAGCGTTTGCAACTCTGGGGGGTGGCCCTCGCTGACATCTCTCGCCCCCGCTGAGGGTCCTCATCTTCCAGGACCCTCAGCTCCGCACAAAAGCCAGCTCCCCGGCTTGGCCCTGCCCCCACAGCAGACAATAGGGGAACTGGGAGCGCACACACTGCAGCGCGCGCCGCGCTGATCAGGCACCTGAGCCCGGGAGTGAGGGGCGCTTTGCTGAGTCCCAGTCCCAGGTGCCCTCGTCTCCACCTTGAGCCGAAATTCTTTGTCAATGCCCAGTCCATTAGAAAGCTTTTCTGGACTTCAAACATAAAGATGGTGGTGAAGAAGTCAAGAGCAGATGCCCACTCCCTTCCCAGTAACATCGACACAAAGAAGAGCTTACGGTTGTGTCTGCTGTTGATAATGGTCTTTCCCCTGGTCGGAGCCAGAGGCAAACACTGCTTTCTTCCCTCTTCTATGGCTACCACGAATATTTTGCACACAATTTATAATGTAATCATTTGTGTCAGCTTAAACATTACATCCAGATACTTGTTCTTGTTATACAGAAGTGGATGGAGCACTCCCTCCCCTCCGACCCCCGCCCCCAACTTCATTTTATTTGATGAACCACATCACTCCTTGGCATTGTGGACTCAGTGGTCTGATACATAAAGAAAATGATTAACATTAACCCTTACGAATGATTTTGCCTTTCCCATTATGTGGTTCTAGGACACTGATTTAATTTCTTAAACAGAACTCTTGTTAGTGTCTTAAACAGGTTTTTATTGAAGCTGAATCTTCAAAGTACCAAGCAAAGTCTTTTATTTAGTGAGTAGGATAACTGGAGAAATATGTGCACTGCCAAATGTCTTCACTCTTAATAATTGTCCCAGCTTTAAATAGTTTTAAGTTAGTTTAGTGTTCCTCATAGATTGAAATTTCATGTAAATCACAGATGTGCTGAAATTTTTAAGTTTAAAGCTCCTTTTAACATAACTCAACAAATATTTGTTGAATTTCCAGAGGATTCCAGAATTTCAACAACCCTTATTAGAAAAAAAAAACTTACTAATAACTACTATAAAGCTTGGGTATCATTAATGAACTTAATGGAAAGCTAACCATTTTCCAGACTAGTGGCATTAATCAGGATTCACTCATGCATTTTTTTAACCTAATTATATTTGAAATGTGATTGATTGTACTAAAAATATCTGACAGATGTTTCCAGAAATCTAAGAATGATAAATTATATCTAAGAACTTGTAACTTTGCTATTTTTCCACCAAAAGAGTCTGAAAATTGGTTCAATAGCCAAAAGTAAGATGAGATTTTCGAGTGACTTTCATACTTTCATAGAGCACAGACATGGCATTAACTATCTTTTCAGTTCAACAGAAGCACTTAAGGGGCTAGTATTGGATATTGTAAATCTACTAAGAATACATCTTGAAATCTACTTAATTGAAATCAACTTTAAAACATACTAAAAGTAGTTAATATGTCTTAATCATATCTGATGGTAAACTCAAATCAACATGCTTCCTAAAATGACTCTTATGATGTTATAAAAGGGGTTCACCTTTAAACTTCACAAAACGTCAAGTTCACTAAATAAGACAGTTTACTTCAAAGTAGAAAGTTAGCACTACTTGGTGCCTGGAGGCAACATAATGACCTGTAGCTTCCCTAAACACCCCACCACCACCACCTTAAAAATAGGAAAGCAAGGCTTTAGTGAAAAATTCCTTTCTATGGTCTTTCAGGAAAGAAAAGCTTCAACAATTTGCTTTAGACCAAGTTAAAGAGATTATCTCCCTTTTTCATTACGACTGTTTCTTTCAATGAATTGAAGGATAAGATCAAAGTGCATTCATATTCATGTGAATTATCGCTATTGACTTGAACAATGATGGATTTCATTGTTTTATTTAAACTGAAACTAGAAATGCTGCTGCTTTTGAGTCTACACCCCTAAGGCTGTAGAATTTCTTCTATGAGGACTCAAAAGCCAAGCAATTAGGTCTGACAACCACGTCATTTCCATAATGTACTTCCGTACAGAGGACTTTTTATTGGAATTGGTTACATTTCCATAGAATCTTACCACACAATTTTTGACTCCTTTCCAACCTCCAGAACAAAACTAAGTTCAATAAACACACTTCCAAAATACTTCAGTATAAATTGTACTGGGATGATAATGTTTAGAAAGCATCTAGCTGTTCATGAGTCAGAAAATTAATGTTATCAGTAAGTATGTCAGGAGAATGTCTTTGCTTTGAACATGGTTCATTAGTTTGTTTTCTAGTGTAACTGAAGAACTCAGAGTAAGCTTGGGAAAATGTGTTTACCAGCTGTTTCTTTCTAAATATTGCCTCATGACAATTTTCTTAAAATATTTTCACTTGGGTTCTCTTCAAACTATCCTATCATTTTCTAAGGAGAAAGAGGTTATGAGATTCAATAGAACCTACTCACTTTTATCAAATGATCATTCTACTCAAGTTATTCATCTATTAAAATTCTTGTCACTTTGGAGAACTCTTTTAAGGAAATTCATTACAATAAAGTAAGTTTACAATAGAATAATATAAGCAACCTTTAAAATAAACTCAAAATGCATTTTCATTAACTTTAATGTACACAACTAATATAGATTCTCTAAACTTAAAAAGAGACTCTAGTGCAACACAAGTCTATTATGTGATTATGGTCTGCAATGGGTTCTGGGGATATCCTTTCCCAGAAAGATAATGGATACCAGTTACTTGTGTCACTCTTATAAACATTTGCCTTACATTTAAAGCACTATGCTTAAGCATCACATTAAAAAAAATCATTGTTCTTCTATCCGACTGTGCTACGAGGAGTCTCTATCTTTACTGTCCCCATTTGGTGTACTTAGTGTTGCAAGGCACTCTTTAAACAAAGAGTTTGCAAATTTGTTTTTCTTTGGGATTTTTTCATAAACGTACTGGCATTAGTTGTATACTTTCAAGTGTATTTGTAAACTTCCAAGACCTTTATCCTTGACTTATAATTAAAATGATAAGCAATTATGTATTATTTTAACAGGAAAAAAGCCCGCCTAGAAAAATAATTTCTTTACAATTCATTTCCTGTCTTACTAATGGAAAAGGTATTACTATTTTCTTCTTACAGGTAGTCGTTAATCTTTTATGTTTCTCACATGAGAAACTTTATTCTTCACTTTAAAAAGTAAATATAGAGTAACATAGGAGAGGGAGGTAAATTAAAGCAATCCAGCTTTGGCAGTATTCGGACGTTTCCTCTGAAATATCAAAAACAAGATGACAGAAGTTGCAGACTGTAGTGCAAGTATCTCCTCTTAAAGAATGAGATGCTGTGCTACCGCGTCTGTCAATCTAGACTACACGTTAGCGGAGCTCCGTCTCCGCTCTGAAAATCTGTGTGGGGATGTGAGGAGTGGATAAATAGCCTACGCTATTTTTGTGAAGCAAAAACCTTGAAGACCTTCTCTGTACTTCTGCAATATTTTCCAGGAGTCAATGCATATAGCCAATTATTCCTCAGAGTAATCAGTGAGCAAGAAGTTTGGCTTTGGGACTTAATAAAGCGAAATGACGTCAAAAAAAGAAAAGAGGCTCGCACATGCGCATTGAGATGCAGCTGCTTTTTCTTTCTTTTTTTTTTTTCTAAATAAGCTTTTGGCTCCTCACCCAGCCTCTAGGATCTGGCCTGCGCGGCGGGGTCTAGGAGCTGGCTAATGTAAGGTGGTGCAGGGTTCCTACACCCCACTCCGGGGAAGGAGGGTCTAAAGACCCCTCTTCCCCACCCCCCGACCCCACAAAGGGGCTCTTTTTCTAAGTCCCTGGAGGAGAAAGTCCGGGGAAGCAGGGCCGACCGGAGCGGCCGTGGCGAGCTTTTCTGGCTGCGCCAGCGCTTCGGGGCCTCGGCTCCCGGGTTCCGGTCTCCGCCCGCTCCAGGCTCGGCCCTCCGCGTCGGCCGCCTCGCTCCCGGACCCGCGGGTCAGCCACGCAGCGGGGCGGCTCCGGCCGGGACCTCCCCGCCGGAGCCCGCGCAGGGTGCGGAGCCCGCCGGAGGCCTGGCCGCAGAGGCAAAGCGAAAGGACAGAGGCCTTTATCTCGCTCCCCCCACGCCCCCAGCACACGCCGGCTCTGGGCACCCGCGGCCCCTTCCCTCCCGGTCCCCAGGCCGGCGGCCCGGGAGCCTGCGAGGCAGCGGGGTAGAGGGAGGGACGTCCCCGCAGGCCGGCCGCACCTCGGGGCCCGCGCCCGCCCCGCCCCCGGAGGCCCCGCGGGAGCGAGGCCGCCAGACCGAGCCTGCGCCGCGCTTCCGCACTCGCGCCCGGCCGCGCGCCCCCGCTCGCTCCTCCGGCCCGGCCCTGCGCCCGGGGCTCCCCCGCGCCCCCGCTCCGGCCTGGCCCGGCGACTCGGGGCGGGGGCCTCGTGGGGGTCTAACCCGAACGGCCGCCTGACCCCAGTCCCAACCGATTCCCCGCGCTCCTCCCCCGTTAGAAAGTGCGTGGAGAGCGCGTAGGTGCTCCCTGGTGTTCTGGAACCTTCGGCCTAAAAGAAAAGCAGTAGACGTCGGGGAGGACTACATCCTTCCCTTCAGCTGGGGCCCCAGCACCTCCGTGCACACTGAACGCCGTTGTCTGCCAGGGCCAGCGCCGTCGAGCCGAGACCCCCGCGCCCCGGGTGTGCGGAGACCCTCCCGTCCCCAGATTTGAGTCATCAGCCAGGGATCTTTCTCTCCGGGCTGGCAGGACCCGCGCCTGCACGGGCCTCGTCCTCCCCAGTGGTGGCCCAGATGCGGGCTTGGTGGGTTCCAGGGGTCGAGAGTTTCCTCTGTGGCACCTCCCATCTTTGTCCCTTGTGTCTACAGATAAAAAAGAGGGAAAGCAATAGTACCTACCTTCTCCGAGGCAAGTCCAACAACGCCAAGATTTTAAAGGGGTAGTAGGTCTGGGCGGTATTGAGAGGGAGGGGGTGACCAACTTCTATGGCAAAGGGCTTAGAGGTTTCTATCTGGTGATGCGGGGTTTGGGTACAATTTTTAAGAAACATCCACAGAAGTCTTCAGAAAGAAGATAATCACGTAAGGCGGACACACCCACACATCCCAAGCAGCAATAATTTTTTTATGCATGTCCCATTGTCTTAGAAAATGTTACGCTGTATTTCAGACTTCTGCTTCAGAAGCATCAATTTTTAGTGTCAATCACTTTGTGCTCTATGGTGCCTTTGGAGGTGAAATTATTCGTGTGTGGAATCCCCTTAATGACGGTTTATTTTTGGAGTGGGAAAGATGAGTTCAATCTCTGCATCCTCTGAATTAGTGGAAAAGGAAGCCATGTACAGGTGTTACCTTCAGAACTTTGGGGACAGCTAAATCATTGTCATGCTAACATTTTCTTGGCCTCGACACTAAAAGAAACACATAAACATTAAAGTTTAAAATGTACGAGTTGACTTAAAAGGGTTGAAAAGCAAAGAATTGGAAGTAAGACACAAACTCAACACAAAAGCATAGGAATGTTAATCTCCTCCTGGACAGAAATGTACAAGTGTCTTCTGCCCTGCTGACAAACTTGATGGCACAGTTGGATGGTCATCTCAGACGTAGAAGTAAAATCCTGACGTTTTCCTTAAAAAGGGGCTATAAAACATTTAAGATGTCATGTCCTTTCCTCATAATATTTTGAGTCCACTAACTTGGTTATGGGCATGTAATGCCTTTATTTTTAATTGAAGTATGTAAATATGGAGTTATTTCAGTAATTTTAGATTTGCTGTTGATTATTGAACACAAAATGATTATTATGTTCTCATAACTCGAACAACTACATGCAATCACCAAATGAATGCTTATTTAAATACTATGTTTTAATTCTTTAGGAGAGAAGGGAAGGAGATTTCATACACAGATAAACTCAGCTAATTTTTCTTAAAAACAAGAAGTCTTTTACATTTAAGTGATGTTTTAGGTAGTCTCACCTCTACATAGGTTACCTCAAGTCCCTTGTCCTTGCTCCCAGAGTAATTACTGAGCTTAGAGCAATTACAGCCCTTAAAACAGGGAAGACTGCAGTATATGCTTGTTGAATGAATTAATACTTTGTTTACATGCCTATTTCCTGCTAGATTTCTCGTCCTAGAAGACAAGCACATTCTGTTATCAGCAAAGTGTCTAGCACATATTGATATTTAATATGTGTCTGGCTTGATGAAGGAATATATATGTACATTTCACCTTGATTCACTCAACAGCAGTTTTTTAAATGTGGATGTTAATATCTAATTGGTACATATTAAGCTTTAATTTTAAAATTCAGCTGAGCTGAATAAAAATTACATATATGTTAAAATTAAAATTTCTTTTAGGCATGTGTAGAGTATATTCCCATGATAATGGGATTTTCTGAATTCCTAAAGCAGATTTTTAAAGAGAAACAGAACAGGATTTAAAAACTGTCTTTATACTGTCATTTTTTTGTCTCATTTTCATAAATAGAAGAATTGAATACAAGATGATTTGGAAGTTACATAAGATTAGCTTTCTACAAAAGAGCCAAAGTCTTCCAAACAAATCTTTCATGGAAACATTTTTGTAAATTGTTCAGATAACATGTTTCATTCTCAATCAAATGTATAGTTTAATGTGTTAAGTACATTGTACGTCTGTATTTAAAGTCAGCTGGTGCTTTAAGAACTTTAATCTTAAATAGCACTTAAAAAAACTGAAAAAAAAAACCCTGAAATATCCCTTTGAGTAGTTTTTTTTTGTTATTGTTCTCACTGCTTAACTGTTAGAAGTATGTTTGTGATCGTGGGGCATACAATTAACTTTGTAAAAACAATGGTATTTTAAAGTTAGGGAGTTGAAAAGTGGATTAGAAAATATAGATTGACTTTCTTGTCATTAAAAGTAACCTGTTGCCATATTTTATATTTCACTAACTAACGATTCATTTATATGTATGTTATGATCATTGTGTTACATTTATCCATTTAATTTTTAAGACTTAAAAAAGAAAGCTAGAATGAAGAGCAAGGATCTAGCTTCTTTGATAAGACTAATTCCAGTTATAAAGTGGGAATCTTATATGTGTATTATCAGGAACAATACAATTTAACTCACATTGTTAATGACAGACTCTCAGAATCTATAGTTAAAAATAATTTAGATGCCATTCGAACTTAAGTTTTCAAACTTTGTAGCATTCCATAAATAGAGTTATATTTATAGATTTAGACCTTTTTTCACCATTGAGCTCAGCTCAACACTTTTAAAGTAGAAAATATGTAGTAGAACAATTACTAAAAATGGCAGCTGTAGTAGCTTGGGAGTTTGAATTGTTCAAGGACTGAAACCAATTTCGGAACCTTTTAGTTTAAGGGGATTTTTTTTTCATAATGCAAAAAGGAACTGAAAACAAAATTACAATGAGGGTTTATTTGCAATTCTAATTATTTGCTCAATCTGTTTTCCCCCCACTTCTTGAAATGTGGACACACAAAAGCTTTAATTATGAAAGAATTTTTTCCTTAGGGAAATGTAAAGATCATTGTGAAACTAATACCTGAGCGCTAGGTAAAAAGACTGTGTATGTCGCTGGCTCTGAAATGCAAAGCAAAAGACCGGTGGGCACCTGCCCTGGGTCTCTCCGATTGCGGGTCCATTCCCAAATGATTTGGGGCTCCATAAAATATCAGGACTTCATCAGAAAGCTCCAGTCAGAGTGAGATATCCAAGATTATTTCATAGACCTCGCCCCAAATATGTTTGCACACCCCCTTCTACTGAAGAGATATCAAGACATTTCCTGTCTTGGCACTACTCAGCAGCTGTGTCTAACTACTCACATGACACCTGGTGAAATTGTAGTTTCTGATGGAGAAACATTTAAAGTTAACACCTGTCATTGAAGCATTTGGTATATCGTTTTCAGAGAAGCTAGAAGCCAGTGACAGACTGAGCATTTGACTTCTGTTGAAAGAGACTGGGTAAAGAGTTAAAGGTTTATAAGTTAGGGGAGTCTGGTTTAGATTATTTGAATTAAGACTTTCCAGGTAAAGACTCTCCCTTTCTTTTGAAAATGTTATCCAGCAACAAAATGAAGCCTAAATTTAAAGGACAAAGTCAAATGTTTATAAATCACATAGAAGTGAGGAAACAGCAAAGCTAGTAGTGGTAGGAGAAAGTCGTAGAAGACAGGACATATATCATATTGTTTCCTCGTCTGCTTTTCTCGTTGACTCTCTAGGAGTGCTTATTAAATGCTTTCAGTCCAGTATAATTAACCTGTATGGACATCGTTGTCCTGACCCTCTAGGAATCCTGAACCCCTTAATGCTAGGCATTTAAAAGCTGGAGTAAAGGGGGAAACGATGGACTTTCAAGTCACATGGACTATAATGTATTTATCAGATTACACAATGTCACGTGTGCGATTTCTTTTGACCGTCGATACCAAGACGACTCCATTGCCCAGTTTCCTTGTCTCCCCGCATTTTCACTAGGTTCTCCCAACGCATGGGGCTCCCCAGCCGAGATGAGTGGCGCGCAGTCCGGCAATTACACAGGTCTGGGGTCGTTTTGTAAAGAATCTGTCCTCCCGGCGGTCGCCTGTACCAAGCACGGTGCTGACACTCGACGGCGCCAGGCTCCCGCTGCGGCGGGGCGCGTTTGGCACGTCCCGGGCCCCCCTGCAGGCGGAGTTCCCCCGAGGCTGGTTGTCCTTGAGGGGCGCGGGGCCCCGGAGCCGTGACGTCACACCGGGACTGGTCGTTGCCACGAGACGGCCGCGTTCCGGTTCCGGTCAGTTGCCCCAGAGACGCGGGTACACAGAGACGAACGGCTCCCGTCGGAGGCCGGAGTGGCCGCTGCGGTCGTCCCGTCTGCGGATGAGCCACGTCACCCCCGAGCTTGTGGCGGGCGCAGAGCTGCAATCGTCATGAGCCAGAGGCAGGTGCTGCAAGGTAGGACCCCGGGCGGGCGCCCCGACGGCGGGCGGCGGGAGCCGGGGACAAAGGGGCGGCCCGCTCCACCGGGTCTCTCCCCGCAGTGTTCGAGCAGTACCAGAAAGCCCGGACCCAGTTCGTGCAGATGGTGGCAGAGCTGGCAACCAGACCCCAAAACATCGAGACTCTGCAGAATGCGGGTGAGCCCAGCACCCCCGGCACTGTGTCACCAAGGGCCCTGGCCTCCACCTGCTCCTGGAGCCCCTGGTCGCCCTGGGTCCTCGGCCCTGCCTCATCCCTCACCTGGATCCCCCGCCCCTCGTCTCCCAGTGTCCCCGGTCCTCTCCCAGCCCCGAGTGCCGGATCCCCCGCCTCAACCCTCCCCTTACGTCCCCTGCCACCTTCTCCCCCACCCCCACCCCCTCCCCGCCGGCCTCGCTCCGCTGTGGGCTGAGCTTTTGGGGAGGAGGAGGATGGGGACTGGAGGACGGCGTTCCTAAGTTTCTCCAAACCATCGCGTAGGCTGTAGAAACCTTCAACCTCCTTCGCAGCCTTCGAGGGGGAGGCCAAGAAGGTGAAGCTTCCAGATGGGTGTACGAGGGGCCCGACGTCCCTACGTCCATCTTTATCGCAACCAGAAAAGTGTCAGTTGAAAGTCAAAGCCAAATGAATTGCCTGGAAGTCATTTTAAGTGAATGGGCATCTACCCTAATCAGACCCATTTTATCCGTGCGCCGTTTCATGTCACCCTGCCTTTGATCACCTTCTACTTCTTCACGCCAAAGGAATTCCAGAGCAGTTGACACATTATTTCTCATCTTGTATTAGTGAAGGAACAATGATACGCTTAAAGATTTTCCAAGAGATTCAAAGTAGGTAAAGACAAAGCTTTGATAAATCCTTACGATGTTCTTATTTTACCCCTCGGTCCAAACTCATGCAGATTTTATAGAGAGAGGAAGAGTGTGTGTGTGTGTGTGTGTGAGAGAGAGAGTGTGTGTGTGTGTGTGTGTGTGTGTGTGTGTGAGAGAGAGAGAGAGAGAGAGAGAGAGAGAGAGAGAGAGAGAGAGAGAGAGAGAGAGAGAGATTTGCTTCTAGGTTGTTAACATCAAAAGAAGAGGTAATGGTGGTCCCTTCTCTCCATCTCTCTCTGCTCCCTCTCGCTTCCTCCCTCCCTCCGCCTCCTTCTGTCATTACAGATAATTCCACCATCATCTAAACTCAAAGTAAGGAAACGTTTTATCACTACTGTGTCACGAGAAATCTTCAATTATAGAATATGATCTTTAAAACTTATTTAATTTAATGTGAAATTAAAAGAAAATTAAGAACATAGAACATATCGACAGCAAGAGAATATTTAGACATAATAATAATATGTTTTTTTGAGGGGGAATTTCTACTGCACTGAGATGGTATTTTTGGGGGGAGTGGGTCACTGGAGGGGATTTTGGTGTTTATTTCTCCTTTAGCTTTATTTGGGTCAGGAGATGTATTTAGAATAGAGAAAGTGTATTTTATAATCATTTTTAAAAATGCTTTTTTTTTTAAGGTAATTGTAGATTCACATGTAGTTGTATGAAATAATATAAAATCTGTGTACCTCAAAACCCTGGTGTGGTATCACAATCAAGATAATGACATTGATACAAATCCATTGATTTTTTTCAAGTTTCCCCAGTTTTGTACTTGTGTGTGTGTGTGTGTGTGTGTGTGCGTGTGTGCTATATTATTTTATCCTGTGTGTGTGCATCACCACCATAGTCAAGATACAGAATTCTGTCACCACCACCAGGATGCCTGGTGTTGCCCTTTTAGAACCACATCCACCTCCCTCTTGTTCCTAACCCTGGGCAACCACTAATCTGTTCTCCATTTCAAAAATTGTGTCATTTCAAAATTGATCATTTGTTCTGCAATTGTTTCATGTGGATTAATTTTCTTCTGTATGTGTGTGTGTTTGTATGCATGCATGTATACTCCTTAAAGTACCTGGAACATTGCTGGACACAGTGTTTCACAGATACTGGCTAATTAAAGCTTATTAGAGCATACTACATTTTAAAAATGCACTAATTTTTTTAGTTTTTTTTTTCTCTTAGTCTTAGTTAATGACCTTTGTGGATGGATACTCACTATTTACAGATATTTAATTTTTGGATATTACACAGCTAATATCCAAAGGGAAAATGATTGACATTATATTATAGAATTGATACTGAAATATGGAAATGCAGGTAACAGAATATCATGTTTTGGTATAATAGTGGCAGGTTATCTCTTTCCATCACTGTACAGTGTAGAATATATTATGGAATGTAATCAATCCAAACTGTTAGGCTAAGTGATCACCAAAGTATAAGTGACTTAGATATGACATTTTAAATAGCCATCTATTTCTGCTTATGGTCTGGTGTATGAAGGAATGGAATACAAAAAGAATATAAATGTTTTCAAGCTATCTGCACTTCACTAATATCTTGATAGAACACTAAGATTTTTCTCTTCCTGAGAAATTTATTTTAATATCATGTTATCTAGATTCAATGTAAGGACTCCCTTAGTTATTTTAAATAGACACAGATAATGAATATCCTATTTATTCTTTTAATTAAAAGTAATCTGTAAGCTTTATTAGGAAAACTTTTCATAACAGTCGATTAACCATGCAAATAATTTATTCTTTTCTTGAAAAATCACCATGGATTTAAAAATGCTTTTGAATGAGCCACAATATGTGTGCATCAATTATATATTCTGATCAAGCTTTTTTTTCTTTTCTTTTCAGTTAAGTGACTTTATTTTGGTAGCATAAGACACCAGGACATTTTATTCCTGACTTTGACATAATCTCTGGATATCTGGGGAGGTTTTGTTTTGTTGTCTCACTTTTCTAATAAACTAAATAAATATGTGTCATGTATCCAAGATAATGTGAAAAACATTTCCATACAAGCATTATGATAAATCAGTAGTTTACTTGTTAAGACTTTTTGAATTCATTTACTGGGAAAGGAATCTTAAAGGTGGAAATAATCAATGGAGTTTTATTTCATTTTAAATCTCTGCTCTGTTCATTGTTTTTTGATATGCTAATTAATTTGCCATATTAAATATGATCAAAGTAATTACTAAGACAAAGTGTTGCAGGATACCTTCTTCAGAGTATTTAGATAAAAATAAGATTAATTTCTAATCAAAATTGTTACTAGAAAGAACTGTGTCTAATGTTTCTATAACCTAGAGTTGCTTTTTTCTCATTGAGATTTTATTCTTCTAAATCAAAAGAGCATATATGCAAACATTAAAAAGTTTGTTATAAAGTCTCTTTATGCACCCTCCAACCCTATAATGTTTGTCTTGCAGAGATTTGAAAATGCATTTTGATACTTCCCCTTTTTGGATAATCAGTAACACATGACTATAATAGCAGAGATAATACATTGCTACTTCTACCAATTGTAGAATTTCAACAATTAAAGGTGGTGGTTTAGTTATAAAAATAAAAGAAACATGTTTTATGGCATATTGGAATACCAAGCCACTCTTAGGTTTTAGTAGGTCTTTTGAAATAAGCTAATAAAAGCTCCAAGAAAATTATTTTGAAATTGCTTAGCTAAACTTCTTCTGAAGCAACCATTTTTATAAGAAAAATAGAGGTAAAGTTTAACATAATACTTTGTAATATATTACATATAACCTAAAGTAAAACAGTAAACATGACAAATCAGTTAGATAAGCATATTTTTAGAAGAGTAGGAATAGAGAAGTTTCATACCCATTTGTATGAAGCTAATTTACAAGTTGAGTCAATCTAATGGGTTGAGAATTCAAGAAAATAGTAATATATGATGACATTAAGTGATTTGAAATTACACGTGTCTGGGGCAGGGTAGAAACCTTCAAATTAATGATCTAGTACCTCAATTTACTATAAGAAGGAAAAGCCTGTGGTAAGCATTTGTAATGCATTAAAAACATATCTTGGTCGGGAAGAGTATCAGGATTCTCCTACAAAACTATTGTTCCATAGGATCAAGATAATTTGTAAAACAATTTGAAAAAACTTAACCAATCATGCTATTTAAATTGATGCATTTTGTCAACAAAAAGGAGTCTTCTACTTATAAATGTGATAATTAACTTAAAGCACTTATTTTATTTTATTTTATTTAAAGATAGAGATAGAGGGTTTTTTTTTTTTAAACATATGCTGAAGTGGAAAATATTCTAGGGAACTATAAAACTTTTGAACTTGTAGCACCTAATAAAATGTCCTAAAACCAAGATTATTCAGAATTTTAATCTGTGTTCCAAACCATTGTTCCTACATGGACAGTTATCTGTTTCTTTATCTAAGCAATGGTACATAAATAAGGCTAGGATCTCACTGTTTTTTAGGAAAAACTGGATAATTAAAAAAATCCAGGTATAGATGAACCTATTTAAGCAGGGCTTAGAAATAGCAAATCATTTGAGTTAAATTTAGATGTTACATATTGTTTTTGAAAAGTTAAATATTTCCTAATTCCACTTTACATTTGAATGTTTTTTCATGACCTTTGCTCCTCTGACTAGAACTTTTTCCTATACTTCTTTGCCTCATTCTTTATGGTTCTGTTTAGATGTTTGTTCCTCAGAGAAACCTTTCTTGAGCACTCATAGTAAGTCTCCTGATTTATGTTTTCCTTTCTCCTAATAGTTCTCTTTCATACTCATCATAATTTTAATGATTTAGTTTCTGTTTTCTCCACTAACTGTAGATTCCATGCCTTGTGTAATGCTTAGTATAAACTGATGTTCGACGTGTTTAAGGGAAAGAAAGAGTAATTATTTCGCTAAGTGTTTTCACATCTCTTAAAAAATAGAGTAGGTATCTTCTTCAGTGTGGATACTTAAGCCAAAAAGTTGGATAACTGCTCACAGAATGAGTTGGTTGTCCAAAGTGGGACCAGGATCTGTTGTTTCTTAATTGCTGCCTGACCCTGTGCTTTTTCTGCTTGTGGGTATTAGTAAACGATTTCTAAATGGTTCTAGGAGTTCCTAATAAACCTCTATGTTAATTATTAAAACAAGTTTTCTAGTTCAGGCTTTTGGGTACCAGTGGCTGTCTAGTAATTATGCATAATTGGCTTTCGAGGTCTCCTTGAGGACCATTATGAGAGCTTGAGTGGAGGCCAGATGCAGAGGACTAACTTTGATAAATATGTGGAGGTTCAAGAGAGTGGGAATTGCATTTAGAGTTTAAACTAGCCTCAGAGCTCTAAAGCAAGGGTCCCCAACCCCCGGGCTATGGTCCTATACTGGTCCATGGCCTGTTAGGCACCAGGTCACACAACAGGAGGTGAGCGGCCAGCAAGTGAAGCTTCATCTGTATTTGCAGCCATTCCCCAGCGCTAGCATCGCCGCTTCGGCTCCACCTAGGTCATCCATCAGGCAACAGATTTTCATAGGAGCACCAGTCGCTAGTGCCAGAAAGGTTGGGACCACTGCTCTAAAGGACCATTTGGCTTCCTCTGGCTTTTAAGGAAAAGCCTTATCAAACCAGAAGCTCATTAAAAGCACCAAGGGAAAAGTATGTATGTAATCCCCTGTGAGTTGACACCCAAGATAGGATTTCAGAGAATTTTTGGGGGAGACCCTACCTAGATCAGGGGATGTGCTGACGGGACTTTGTCAGAGTTCTGTGTGGTTGGCTGCCCTGTGATCCGCTTCCTGCTCTCCTGGGCTTTTTGAGAGCACAGGAGGTAGAGCACAGTAAAGGAGGAGGCACTTGATATTTTTTGGTTGATTGGCGTGAGTATACACTTAACTTCTCCCTTTGTTTTTCATTTAATCATATTTTATCTGAAGAACTTTTATCCTAGTTAATTGGGGGCAGAACTTTGGGATTTTTATTGAGAAGGTGTGCTGGCCCTAGGAGAAATCTGGGGCAACACCTAGAACATTTATGGCCTTGCCTTGAACACAAGTCAGACATCCCTGATTTTCAAAGTGAAGTATTTTGGTTTTGCCATGTGCTTTCTATCAGAAGGGTAGCTCAACTGAAAATATTTATTTATTCACATTCTGTTAAAAGTCTAGGTGAAAACAAGTGATATTTGTGCTTGTGTGTATGTATGTATTTGTCTCCAAAAAAAATGATCTCTATCCACTTTTCTACATATTCTATCTCTGTGTCAAGTTACAATCACTATTAAATTCTACACTTGGCTAGATTATATTAGTTTTCCATGGAAATGTCTTTTTAGAATTAGTCTAATAATATGCCCCCCCCCCCTTTTTTTAGGGGAGGCAACCTTTGTTTTGGCCTTACAGAGTGCAAGGATCTTGTCATCTTACGATTGCTTATTTTTTATTTATTTTTATTTTTATTTTATTTTTATTTTTTACGCCTACAGCACCTGGTCTTCCTAGGTGGTCTCCCATCCAAGTGCTAACCAGGCCCGACCCTGCTTAGCTTCCGAGATCAGACGGGATTGGGCTTGTTCAGGGTAGCATGGCCGTAGACTAATATGCCCTCTTTTTAATTTTTAAATTGAGGGATTATTTTAAAAACAGACAATTTCCCCATACTGTCTTTAATTCTGTCATTGAAAATATAGTTCATTTTGAACAAAACATTTTTAAATGTTTTTATATAAAGGTACACTTATTTAACCAACCTTTATTAACTATTGTATGTCAGGCTAGTCCTAGGTATGAAATTTCAGAAAAAAATTATTCCTACTTTCATTTATTTCACAGAGTGTTCCCTTTGCACTTTTGCTGCCAGGAAGCGCAGTGCTATGTTGAGAAATCAATTGCAGCAATGTTCTGTAACCTGTATTTCTAATAAAATTGCTCATCTTCCTCCCTACTACATGGCTTTTAATAATTACATTTGTATCCATATCTTTTAGAGTAAGCCATCTAAAAAAATTAGAGTAGGTGGAGCATAAACGAAATAAAAATTAATTTTATCTGAAGATATAGTTTTGAACTGACCACCTTCCAAAATTTTGCTCTTCTGATATTACTCACAAAACCTCTTGGAGTAGACAATTCTTTTAGAACTGTCCTATTTGTTCTCTATACATTCAGTTTCAGTTTGTTCATTCGTAATTCAATTAACATTTGAGCGTCCAAGTGCCAGATAAATACTTAGATACTACTCATACAAAAATAGGAAACATACACTGTGTCCTTAAGGAGCTTATTTGCTAATGGAGAGACATGAAATAAAATACTGTTTAATAAATGTATAAAGATAGACGTGTGGAGCACAAATGAAGGGTACCTCACTCAAGCTTTGGGCGTGAGGGGTGCTGTTCATGGGAGACTTCTAGGAGGAGTTCCGAGGAGTTGGCAAATGAAGAAAGGGGAGGGGAAAACTGCCTTCTGGTAGAGGTAACGTTAAACATAAAGGGACAGAGAAAATGTGGAGTGTACTTGACAGAAAAGGCAAATGTTCAGGGGTAGCTGGAGCTTCTTAAGGCCAATATGGCAAGGGAGAGGAAAATCAGTGGCTAGAGAGGAAAACAGGATTAATTATGAAGGACCTCATCTGAAGTTTGGATTTATCCTGAAATTGATAGAAAGCCATTGAAGAGTTTTAACTAGAGGAATGATGGAACCCATTTTGTGTTTTAGGAAAATGATTTTCATAGTAGTATGGAGAATTGTTTGAAGGCAATTAAAACAGAATCAGGAAGATCAAGTATCTATTTTTACAATAGCAGTCACACTGGATAAGAGGTCTGCAGGACTTATGCTTAGTAGAAGCAGGCAGGGGCAAGGTCAGGTGAGGAGAGAGATGAATTCAGAATGACTTCCAGGCTTCGGGTTGCTTAGGTGCAGGAGCACCATTCATTAATGGAGAAAGAGGATACAAAAAGCAGAGGGAAATGGCGATTTTACTCTCTAACAGTGTTGAGTTTGTAGCATGTCTGGGGTAGCTATATGCCAGTGACCATGGTAAGCAGTTTGGCTATATAGGGCTCTGGGCTCAGGAGACACGTGTAACTGTTAATACAGGTTTGGATATGTGGAATTTAACATGTTCATATGAAAACTATACCAAAAGCCCATTTTATATTTCTTTATGTAATTATAAACATGTAAGTTCCAATTATTTCAACTAAAGTATAACATAAATTGAATTTGCCATAACTTGCATGCTCTACATTCTCAGTTCAGATCTCACACATAGATGGTGATGGCTCTGACCTAGTGCAGAGTCACACAGTTGCACTGGAAGAATGAATGGAATTTGGGTTTAACACAGTAATCATGGGAGACAGCTACAGCAATGTCAATGGTAGAATAATGCGAATTCAGCATGTTATACCCTTCAGTGTGCACTCAAAATCTGGCAATTGGCCGGTTTTCATTGGTAGGTGGTGAATGCTATGTAAGTGTATGTTAAATAAGTAAATAAATACGTACTGCACTGCCCTGCCCTCTCACAAGAGTGGCTAGTTGCTCAGTGAACCCCTCTTCCTGTCACCCCTTCTGTTTAAAAAACGATGTATCAGGTATGGTAGCCCTTCACTCATAAACAACTGAGTTAACAGTAAATCAGCAAACGAAGTTCATAAGCTATGATAGTTAATGAGAATAAATTTAAAAGGAGAAAGTAGATTATTCTTGATCATAAGCATTTCTTGAATTATTTACCATTACAATGGAATTCTATGTAAAAAGACTATACATATGTTTTGTGATTCATTCTGACACTTTAAATAAACTATAAGACTCTTCATGTGTTGTGGAGGACGTAACATCTAAAATCATAACTGACTTGATAGTTGTGATAGTGAACAAGTATTTTGCAGAAAACAAAATAAATAGATATGTGAAACCAAAATCTGATTTCTTAAGCAAATCCAGGAATAGTGGCCAGGGGTATATAATTACAGAGGCTGAAAGAAACCAAATCAAGGCCTGAAAATCCTTAATCTAAAAAAATAAAAAAAGCAAATAAAGAAAAATGCAAGGGAGGAACACTTACATGTTTTCAAGTAAAAAATAACCAGTGAAGGAATATGAGAACATGTAAAATTCATTAGTAGCATGAATCTTACTTCAGTAATAGGTAAATGTAATATCTTATTATAAAATGAAAAAATATCTATTAAAGTTGATAAGTGTCATTGGAGTTATTCTGTGATAGAATAGGTAATGCTTAGAATAGTAAAATCGAAGTGAATGGTGTTTTCTATAGCCAAGACCACAAGTTTTTCAAAAAGAGTTAGCTGTGAATTCAGAACTGTGCTAGGTAATATGAGAAATAGAAAAAGAATATAAAATATAAGCTCTGCTCTAGAGATGTTTGTTATTTTACTGAGGAGATAAGACATTTATTCACATAAAACAAAGTGACAAAGTAGAGAACCACATAACATGCTATGTCAAGGATGGCTGCTGTGCTCTGCATAACTTCAGGAATGCCATTTATGTCGTGATCTATAGGCGTGGTAGCCCCTGGATTCGTACAGTCCACAGCCTACCTAGCTATCCATGGCCTGACCTTGGAAGTGTTCATTTTTATTTACTTCCCTGAGAGTAAGTGGTATAAACAATGAAGCTCCCCATGGCTTCCCATGTCATTTAGAATAACAAAATCTTAATTTGACCTATAGCCAGATTTGGTCTGTCCCCAACTAACCTGCAGTTTTAACTTTTGCCATGTCACCCTTCCCGTTTTATGTCCCATGAATTTATCGTGGCTTCTTCAACTGTATGCAGTAATCATGCATCCCTTGTTTAAGCCAGAAACCTGGTCGTATCACTGATTCCTCCATCTTTTTCATA
This sequence comes from Rousettus aegyptiacus, assembly GCF_014176215.1. Classification (NCBI taxonomy): domain Eukaryota; kingdom Metazoa; phylum Chordata; class Mammalia; order Chiroptera; family Pteropodidae; genus Rousettus; species Rousettus aegyptiacus. The sequence continues at coordinate 85,863,562 of NW_023416285.1, read as the reverse complement.
TCAATCAGTTTGTTTCCTAAATATCTCCTTAGACCCTTTATTTTTCTCTTTCCCCTTTGCCAGGCTTTCTTCATGTCTAGTGTAGGTTCCTACAATAGCTTCCTAAGTGGTCTTCCTGCCTCCCATCTTGTATCTCTCCATCCTTCCTTTCTTCCCAGTGTGATCACAGTGATCCTTCTTTACAAAGTGAAAACTTGATTCTGTCACTGCACAGACATTAATGTTCAGATGCGATTCAAAATACTTAAAATAATTTGTTGGATCCTTGAGGACATTTGCCTCTGTCAATCTCTTAGCCTTCTTTCCCCAGCCTTCTCTCTCCCCTGTTATGCAGTAGTCATATTGCGTTTTCAGTTTTGTCAACATATGAAACTAGTTTTTGTTATGAGCTTCATTTATATAGTTCCTTCTGGTCGGAAGACTCGCTAATCCTTCCCCTCTCTGGAGACTCCCTCCAATTTTTCAGCAGGCAATCCGCCCCCAAAACCTTCTGATCTCAACTTAGACGGGTCGCTTTTCCTGTATCCTTCAAAGTCTGGGTTAGATACAGAGCACACTCCACTTCTCCTTTAGTTGCACACATCATAGTGTGTTGCGTTTATTTGTCTCTCACAACCCCTTTATAAATTCCTTGAGGTCAAGGACAACTGTGTTTTGAACACCTTGTGTATTTTTAAGAGCTATTTCTTGAATGAATGATGAGCGAATTATTCATTCTATAGTAATTCTAAATGGTAGAAAAGACTCAGTCTATGGGGCCACAGGACCTTAAATATTTCTTCATCAGAGTGGAAGTACTGATTAATTAATTAGTCATATATGCTAATAATAAAAGTTAATAAAAAATATAGTCAGCATAGAGAATTGATTAGTTGGCACTTTTATTTACCAAGCACTTGCTGGTGTTTATTCTGTTCCAATGCATCTTCTTAGCATTTTAGAAATTTTAATTTATTGTAATTCTCATAACAGTTTTATGAGATAGTCCTAGAATTTGCCGCAATTTTACATGTGAGGAAACTAAGACACAGAGATGTTAAGTAACCTCACTGAGTCCCACAGCCAGGAAGTGGCAGAATCCAGATTTGAATCCAGTCAGTCTCCCTACAGATACGTACCTCAGTCTCTTGTCTTTCAACATAGGCAGGAATGTAACGAGCAGGGCAAGTGATTCCTTCTATTTCTACAGCATGAAGTTTCTTTTATAGTCTCATTGGACCCCAAACAGAATGCCTGAGTCAGATGGAAATGCTGACAGTCAAAGGTGAATTCTTTGCTGTGTATTGGTTAATTGTATGTGTAAATCACTTCTTCCAAAACTTGAATAAACTACAATGGCAATTTCATAGTAAATGGTCATATAGAAATCAGTTTAGATAAAAATGAAACATATTGTTGGAATTTAAATTTTTAAAGCTTTGCAAAATTTACAATAATAAATCTTTAACATATTTTATAAGTTTATGATAATTTTGAATAAAATTGGAAAGTTAAAAATATATATAGTGGAAATCACTTCATTTTAAATCTAAAAACACAACAAAGGGCATCAAAGGACACTATCAAGAGAGTAAAAAGACAGCTCACATAATGGGAGAATATATTTGCAAAGCATCTCTGAAAAGAGATTAATATCCAGAACAGATAGAAAACCCTGAAATTCAACAACAGACAAACAACCTGATTAAAAAATGGCCGAAGAATTAGAATAGACCTTTCTTAAAAGAAGTTATACAAGTGGACAATAAACACTTGAAAAGATGCTCAATATCACATTATTACAGAAATGCAAATCAAACTATAATGAGATAGCACCTCCACGCCTATTAGAATGGCTATTATAAAAAACAACAAAAAGTAAATGTTGGTGAGAATGTGGGTAAATTGGAACCCTTGTGCGTTGCTGATGAGACTGTAAAATGGTGCAGCCACTGTGGAAAACAAGTTCGGTGGTTCCTCAAAAAGTCACACATAGAATTACCACTTGATCCAGCAATTCAACTGAAAGGATGGAAAGCGTGGACTCAAATGGATACTTGTACACTAATGTTCACAACAGCATTATTTACTACGATCAAAAAAGTGAAATTAACAGATGAACAAACAAAATGTGTTGTATACATACAATGAAATATTATTAATCTTAAAAAGGAATGAAATTCTGATACATGCTACAATAGATGAACCTTGAAAATGTGCTGAGTGAAATAAGCCAGACGAAAAAGGACAAATGTTATATCATTTCATTTATATGAGATATCTACAGTAGAAAAATTCAGAGAGACAGAAGGTAGAATAGAGGTTAGCAAGGGCTGGGGGTAGGGGAAAATGGGAAGTTACTGTTTGATTCGGACAGGGTATCTGTTAGTGATGATGAAAATTTCTGGAAATGACAGTGAGTGATGTTTACACTCCCTCCCCTCTGGTAACCACTAGTCTATAGTCCATGTCCATGAGTCTCTGTTTGTCCTGTTTCTTTGTTGCTTTTAGGTTTATATCCCGCATATAAGTGATATCATGTGATTTTCAACTTTTTCTGTCTGGCTTATTTCACTTAGCTTGATTATCTCGAGTTCCATCCATGTTGTTGCAAATGGCAGTATTTCATCTCTTCTTAAGGCTGAGTAATATTCCATTGTATATATGTACCACAGCTTCTTTAGCAAATCATCTATTTTAGGACACTTCAGTTGTTTCCATGTCCTGGCCACTGTGTGCAGATTCTTGTTTTAAAGAAACAAAATTGAGATGTTGAATATCTTTATAAACAGAAGATTGAGATAATATGTATATAAATTATATACATAGAGTATGAGAATGAATGGGTAATATTTTTGTCTTTGGAAATGTTTGACATTTTCTTCCTGATTTATTTATATGTGGAGTTGCCATGCAAAATCAATGTAATTAGGCCTATGTTGCATTAAAAGGAATTAAAGAAAGAGTTGTGATTATTTGCAGGCTATTGTATAACCTCCCCCACTAGATCATTAGTTTCTTGAGAGGAGGAGCTTATTCATGAGGAGTCTTACTCCTTGCCATTTGTAAACCTTGATCTGTTTTTTGAATGAATGATCATGGACAGGATAAGTGAGGTTATCTCTGGCGTAACCGGATTGCAGTGTAGTTATTAGCAGCAGTGTCTCCAGTACGGCACTGGAATAAGAGAAACAGAAAAGGAACTCAAAGTCATAAAGTCGAGGGAGAAGGAACATCGTAAAGATTCATTTTATAAGTTAAATTTCAGAAATAGTTTCACATCATTAGATAGTACGTATTGTCTCCTCCAGTGGGGATCTCAGTGAAGGCGTTAGCTGCTCCTAGAGATCTTGTGTATCAGATATTGTAGCAACCGTTCAGACTGCTGTAATTTATGGACTCTAAATTTTCATGCATTCGCTCACCAAGGATCAATCATTATGGATTCATAATGGATGGGCAGGTAAGGGGAAGTTTTTTTTATGTTATATATACTTCCTCTCTCTGTCTCTGTCTCTGTCTCTGTCTCTGTCTCTGTCTCTCCCTCTCTCAGTTCTTCTTGCATTATCTATATTTTTAGGACAAACCTGTAATTAGAATAACAAAGTCTCCATGCTTAATCTGTGTAAGAGATGAAAACGTGTCCTTGGGGACTAATGATTATGCAGTACCAAGAGGTAATTCAAGGACTAGAAATTTGGGGCAATATTTTCTTTTAATAAGAATGATCTTATTCAAACAAAGACATTTTAAATGGAGGCTTTAGGTTTTACTTTTATAGGTTCAGAGGTTTAATTTTTTTCTAAATCCTCTTCATGCTACTGTCTGAACTAAGGAATATAGGAAAAGTATAATAGAGAAGAGTGTGGAGACACCTACCTTGGATATAGAAGAAAATAGAAGGAAAAAAATGTGTGTCATTCTATTTACATTATTTTTCCTGGGCCAGATGCAGTAGCAAAATGGAGGAAAATATACATAAAGCAGAAAATTCCTCTTGGTATATGGATAAGCAAAATATCTTTTGGGGGGTAAAACATTTTACTGCTAAAATCGCAAACTAAAATTTTCCAAAATTGAGAGACTTTTGGTATATTACATAAATGCCACAATAAACACTTATAATGAAATATTATAGACCTAGACAGATGAATCCACTCTTCAAATTCTTAACATAAAAGTTCAAAGTTCTTGAGATTTTAATTCAAAATATCTAGGTTAAATACCCCAATATGGATTGATTTACCAATTATACTTCAAAAAGCAATAAGCCACTTCCTTCACATAAATTTTTCAGTGAGAAAAAAAGAAAATAATGGAATCATTAAGAAAAAACAACATGAAACAACTGTGATTCTTTTAAAACTATTCCTTTTCTTATACTTTATGTTTTTGGCCTTGGGCTCATTAATATATTTATTATAAAATTTTAAATATGTTAACAAATATAATTTTTCTTTTTTTGAGGTATTGACTTATTTTAGTAAAAGAGTGCCTATTATCACATGTGTCAAGTTATATTCAACAATAACAACAAATAACAACTCAACTTAAAAATTGGCCAAAAAAAAGACATTTTAATAAAGAAGATATACAAATAGCCAATAAGCACATAAAAAGACATTCACCATCATTAGTGCTAGGGAAATGAAAATCAAAACCACAATGAGAAACCACTTCACAGCTATTAGGATGGCTATTATAAAAAAAAAAAGAAAAAGAAAAAGAAAGAGGAAAATAAGTGTTGGTAAGGATGTGGAGAAATTTGAGCCCTTGATCTGTGCTGGTGGGAATGTAAAGTGGTGCAGCCTTTTGAGCCGTTTAACCATTCCTGGATAGTGGCGATGATTATACAACACTATAAATGAACTTAATACCTCAGAATTGCACACCAAAAACGGTTAACATGTTATGTGTATTTACCACAATTAAAAAACTAAAAAAAAAAAAAATCAAGTCGAGATTGGCAAATTGTTTTAAATTCAACTTTCCAGAAAGAACCTATATTAACCTTATTCTGTGCTTTAAACATTTTGTTGTGAAGCACTTCAGAAATAATCTCTATACACAGTATAATAATAAAAGCAGCACTTATGAGTGTAGACTTGTTGATTTCTCTAACAGGAGCTTTGGCATGGGCATGAGGAGGAGTGCTTCATGGCTGCAAAGTCAACTGGCCTGACGAGGGTTCAAATTTGCCAATGCGGCCTCATATAAGATGATCCAACCAAGCCAACTTAGACATAAAAATAATCACTAAATGAAATTTTAAATTATAAAAAGCCACATTATTAGATGTATCTGTGATAAAGATCATTATTCTCTGTTTATGTTTATTTGGTAGTACTATTTTCTTATTTTTGTCTAATCCTAAGTGTTATTACAAATGTTTTCCATTTATTCTATTTAATGCTTCTGGATATAATATTATAAAAGAATACTGGTAACGCTTGTTTTTATAGACCACCGGGTTATGTTTTTATGGAAAATACGTAATAACATCAAGTTGAATAAGCTTTACAAGTAAATCATGTAAAGTTTAGGAAGTCGCGGGCACTTCGTTCCAGTTCGAGCCATGCCATCATCTTTCTTGTGATGCCACCATCAACCTTAGGCTAAAAAGAGCATCATTAAAGCACAGATAGCAATGGACTATCTTATAGTAAGGCAAAGTTAAGATAAAGGGTTGTAATTATCCAATAAAACGACCAAAATGCAATTATTATTTGTCTCCCTTTTCTCACCTCGATTTTTAACACGTATTATTTATTTAGCAATTATCAATAATGTCAGAATCTCTAACCTTGCTCCATCATTTATTAGTTGCGTGTTGTTTCCTTAAACTTTTTCAACCTCCATTTCCTCATTTATAAAAGAGACATAATAATAGGGCCTACTTCATAGATTTGTAATGAGACCTCAGTGAATTATGAAAAATAAGTCCTTAAAACAATGTATGTCTATGTGCTCCGTAAATATAAGCTACTTTTATTATTTTTATTGTGGTAATGATATACCTGCTATGTAGTCAAACCTAGAGTGAATATTATGAGAGCTAGTAATACGATTTACTTCCTTATCTCAAAGAATTTATTTATTTGGTGATGATGTCAGAAATCTGATTTGCGGCCCTTCATGAATGTGAGGTCCTAGACAGATGCTCTTCTTGGCTCCCTCGGCAATGAGACAGATCCTGATAAAATTTCTGTAATAAATTCTGAGTTCACTTGGGATCAGAGAAAAGACCAAACAGAAGACTTCATTGAGAGAAAAGGACATGAACTGAGCCCTGCAAGACAGGATTTGCAAAAGCTGATGGGGAACCCTATCCTCGCCACCCCCGCCACCCTTCCGCATCCTGGGCATTAGCCATGCACTTCGTGACCCTTGTCTGCGTTCCTCAGGACAGCCCAGTTAGTCCCTCAGCTAGTGTTTGCCAAATCAGGGATCTAAACTTTTCCTTGACCCCAGAGCCTTTCTTATTTTCATGTTTGTGTTGTTCTGAATCTTGGTCAGTTGTATGCTTTTAAATATCCCATTTGTTTTCGATGGATAATTTTTTTTTTTTGCTGATTTTTCCCCTTAATTTTCTTATCTATATATATGCCAAATTGTATGTTCACTTTTTAATTTAAATTTTGCTGATTGCTGTCTTTCATAATTTAACTCAGGTGTAATGTCTTTGCTGAGACCTCTTCTTCTGGATGTGGTCCCAACAATTCAACAGACTGCTGCTTTGGCTCTTGGGAGACTGGCTAATTACAACGATGACCTAGCAGAAGCGGTTGTGAAGGGTGACATTCTGCCACAGCTTGTTTATTCACTAGCAGAACAGAATGTAAGATTTAAAAAATATATAAGTTGTATGTTTTTCGTTTTGTTTGGGATTTTTAAAAATTTAATAGTTTGGATACAGTTGCAAGCTTGTAGGCATTAGAATTATTAAGATGTTACTACATATTGAATTCTTTGAACTGCATATAATATCTTTAGGGTATTCTACTCTGGGGCTGGTATGTAGTTTCCTCCCCCCCCTCCATTATTGTTACTATAAGGAGAAAACAGATTTAAAAATGTTAATGGAATTATACCTAGAGCAGTATTTCTGTGTTTTGGGCGTATTCATTACAAGATCAGTCTTAGAAAGGTATATGAAGCCCTAGGCAAACAAAAAGTTGTTTTCAGCAATCTTTATATACAGGTGAAACCTGGTTAATGGCAACTGTAAGAAACAGCTCTAAAGCAAGGGGAATTCTCCAAAAGGAAGGAGAATGAGTGTAACGGAAGGCTTGAGGAAGCGTTTTGACCCAGTGTGCAAGCGTGTTAGCCACCGTAAAGGCCATCTGAGCGTGCCCCCGCCTCCCCCTCCTGTCTGGTTCCACCTGTTTCTGCGCAGCGCCACGTAACAATCGTCAGGGACCCTCCTATTGCTAGGGTCTGGGACTGCTCATTGCGTTCTGCTAGTTTATCATAGCCTAGTGATACATCTTTCAAATTAATTCCTAGTTGTGCGACCAAAGGACAGACAATCCAATTAAAAATGGGCAAAGGAATTGAATAGACTGTTATCCAAAGAAGATGTACATATGGCCAAGACACATTAGTCATTCGGAAATGTAAATAAATGCCACAATGAGATAGCACTTTGCTTACTTAGGATGGCCACCAAAAAAAAGCAAAAAAAGGAAAATAATAAGTGCTAGTGAAGATGCGGGGAAATTGGACCCCCCCCTCACACATTGCTGGTAGGCCTGTAAAATGGTGCAGCTACTGTGGAACAGCTTGGCAGTTCCTCAGTGAGTTAAACATAATTGCAGATGACACAGCAATTCTACCCCTAGGTATATCACCGAAAGACCTGAAAACAGGCGTTCAAACAAAACTTGAACGCAAATGTTCATACCAGAATTATTCACAATAGCTAAAAGAATGATTGAGTAAACAAAACGTTATATATACATACAATGGAGTATTAGCAGTCATAAAAAGGATGAAATACCGATAACCCTACAAAGTGGATGAACCTTGAAAATGTTATGCTAAGAGAAAGAAGCTAGACACAATTTTATGCTTCCATTTCTATGAAATATCCAGAATATGCCAATCCATAGAGACAGTAACAGATTAGTGGTTGCCCAGGGCTAGGGAAGAGGGGAGTGAGGAGTGGCTGCTCAACACATATGGGGTGAGAAAAATATTCTGGAACTAGACAAGTGATGGTTGCATGACACCGTAAATACACTAAATGCCACCAAATTGTATACTTTGATTAAAATGAGAAATTTTATGTTATGTGTATTTTAGCAGAATTTAAAATACCCCACGAGTCCTAATTGTTTAAAAATGTGCCTTATTTTATAGATTGGAGAGCCATTTACTAATGACTTTTATCTCTAGGAGGAGTCACAGAAATTTTATTTTTCTTGTAGATGTTGCTTCTATCATCAAATACTGTTAGACTTTCTTCTTCCTGGACTCTTAGCTCCTTTGAGGGCAGAGTTTGTGTTTTGGTATTCCGCATAGAAGGTTCTCTAGAAGTTTTCTAACTGTCAATGAATGTCTACTAGTGGTGTAGAGACAAAAAAGTAGTAGGGCAGGAAAGCGAGGAGAAAGAGAGAATGTGAAGCATTATTCGCAAGCTTCTGTCTCCTTCACCTCCTAGGCCTTTTACTCATTTCTCACAGGAGACTTAATCTCTTTTAATGAGGTACAATTCTGATTTTGCTTTTGCTTTTAAGGAAGTTCTTTCGGTGAGAAATGGGAAAGAAGAGAGGAATTTGGGGAAGTGGAAATTAGGAAAAAGGGGGAATGAGATCAGAAAATGTGAATTACAGGCACTGTGGTTAGTAGTGACTATTGATGCCCAATAAATTGTCTGTGAGTTTGAAAATTCTGCAATATAAGAAGTCAAATTAGCTTAAGGTAATGACAAAAAAAGTGTATCATTATTATTTTTCTACAATTATAAGAAAATAATTTTGGAAGGTTACTTCAAATTCTATTTTAATTTTGACAATAAATTAGTAGATATTTGGTCACTGACATAAAATTAGACTTTACAACAAATATTTTAACATCTATATGTTACATTTAAGAAACTAAAAAATATGTAAAATTAAAATATTATGACTAACTAGCATGGCATATTCTTACATTATCAATACATACCAAGTTTTGAGATTTAATAGGTTAAAAATATCCTTGATGTGTTTTTTCTCTCCTATAATTTTTATTCTAGCTTAATATTTTAGCCTAAGTAAATATAATACTTTAAAAACAGTCACCCAATCATATTTTAGTAGTCACTCTAAAGAAATAGAAACTTAAAATCTAAAATAGGGGATTAACTGAGTTCTATTAATAAAAGAAAGAGTTAAGAGACCATTACTGTGTCATTATATGAACCATAAAACCACAGGGAGTGTTACAGCTAAATATTTCCTCAACACTTAATTTTCTTAGCTATTTAAGAAAATGGTGTTTCAGTTTTATTTCTTAATCTGATAAATTTATATATATAATATTGTAAATATGAAACATTACTTAAAATTCACATAATGATAAGTCATTTGTATTTACCTTTTTAAAAAAGCATTTCTGAAAACGAGATAAATAACATATCCCGTTGTTTGGCTAGTTTATTTGCCATGGAAAGTTTTACAATGTATTATGAATGTTTTGCCTTCATGTTTATCCAATGATTGGTAAGTGCATCTCAAAACATGGTTGTTATTTCAGGATAACTTAGGACACCAGAAAGATTAGTTGAGGTCACGAAAGGCCTACCATGCTTAGAGACTGAGGGCAAATAAAGGAAACGGATTTGTCAGCTGACAATTTAGTTGCACATGCTAACAATCTAAGAGTTCCCAAGGGTCAAACGAATACCTTTCAGTGAATGCAGATACATAAAATCTCATTACTTTATGAATTTGTAGGAAATATAATATTTTATTTAATAAACATGTGTTTTAGAATAAAACATTCAAAATGAAATATAAGACTTACATTGTTCAGTTACTGGCCAGAAGCAATGGGGAATTGCTTTTGCAAAAATTGCAGAAGATTTTACAGGATGTTTTTTATCTTTTGTATTTAAACGCTGTTGGAGTTTATTATAGTAATGTCATTTTTACATTGGTTTTCATCTATTTTAATTTTTGGTTATATGAGTGCTTAACTCACTTTGAGTTTTTATCTATTTTATCCTTGTAGCGTTTTTACAAGAAAGCAGCTGCCTTTGTGTTACGAGCAGTTGGTAAACATTCGCCTCAACTAGCTCAGGCCATAGTTGATTGTGGAGCGCTGGATACGCTGGTGATATGCTTGGAAGATTTTGACCCTGGAGTCAAGGAGGCTGCAGCCTGGGCACTTGGATATATTGCAAGACATAATGCAGGTAATGGAGCATATTTTAACATAGGATTATTTAAGTTTAGATTTATAAGGTAAATTTGGTTTTGCTTAGTAAATCATACGTGAGGTTTTCATGATGTTTATATATATTATCAGAGATAAAGTTTGAACAATGGCCAAGTTGTTTGGATCAGAAATTTACAAAAACCTATACATTTCAGTTTTTATCTTTTCTCTTTCACCAAAGAGAAATTTGAAGACAGAAAGAGAAAGGGGAAGAGTGGAGCACATGAGATATTGATTAGTTCTCAAAGACCTCAGTAAATGGTTCAGTTAAGAAATTATTTTAGTTTGTCATCCCGCAGGGTACATTGGGTCTCCACTCTTACTTGTAATAAGGTGTTCCGAACTAGCCAGGGGCCATATCATATGAATAGTAATGTTGAAAGGATATGGACATGATAACTTTCTAGAACATATTTGTATTTAGAGCATATTGGCCAGTAAGAGGAGAAAGAGAAAGAGCACCTTGTCTTATAAACTGACAGTTCACTGAAGTCATCAAGAAGGGACCTGGACCTCTTGTGTGAAGGTTGTGCTGACACACCCAATTAGTGATAAGTACATAGGGAATAAAAGTGCCCCCACCACTTTACAGAAATTGTTAAGTAATATAAATCTCAGATAACACAATAAGAATTTACAGTTTAATGAACATGTAAAAATGATCAACTTTGCTAGTAATGAAGAATTGCATATTAAAACATCAGTGAAAATATGTTTTCCCATCCAGTTGGGAAGAAAAGAGTAAAGCAGCAATCTAGCCAAGTGGTTAAGGGCATTAGACAGGATCTAGTTTGAGTCCAAGTTCTGCGACTTAGCCGCTATGTGACATTGGACACGGCTTTTAAACTTTCTGAACATTAACTTCCTCATCTGTAAACTAAAAGTAGCTACTTCGGGGATTTGTTGTGAGGATGATGAGATGATATATGTGAAGCACTTAGACTGGTGTTTGGCACATGGTAAGTATTCAGTAAATGAAAGATATTAGTATGAATACTGAAGGTTGGAGAGGACATGACGATGCTTATGCCCATTGGTGGAGACACCACAAATTGTATAAACCTGTGGAATGTAGTTTGGTAAAAGTAAGTCATGAAAGAGTCCATGGTTATGCCAAAAATCCTGCTTTGGGAATTCATCCTAAAGAAAGAATTCCACAGAATGAAAAACTATATTCATGCAAATGTTATTGTAGCATTATTTGTAATACCAAAAAAACCTCAAATATATGGCAGGAATTTAGAGGTTAATTTATAATAGGTTACTTAACGGAATCTCACTCAACAAACTAAAAGATAATTATGAATCCTACATGGCAACATGTAGGTAAAAAAAAAAAAAAAGGACAAAATTGTATATTGCATTGTAATAAAGTAAGTTCTTATGTAGATATAAGTTACAAAGAGACACATGTTTGTATTGCTAGGGTGATAGAATTAAGGATTTTTTTCTTCGTTTTCCAGATTTTCAATGTGCATATATGTATAAAATAATAGCTACTATTCATTGAGTAATTACTAGGTGCTTGGCTCTGTGCAGTATGCTTCAGATACATTACCCCATTTTGATTGTTTCAGATACATTACCTCATTTTGATTGTGCTACCCTTAGGGTAGGTATTACTATCTCTGTTAAACAAAGGAAGTGGGTGGAACCTTGAGCAGATACCCGAAGTTATATTAATGATGGAAGTGGAATTTGGGTCTAAATCTGTCTGAATCCAAAGGCCATGTTAACCACTGTACCACACGGCTTTACTTAATAATTCATGAAAGAATATTGAAGAAATTTAAAACAGAAACAGTGAGAAAGTCTCTCATTGTTATGTTTAATTTGGTTTTCAAAATGGTAAAACTATTAGAGACAAAAGAGAAATAAAATGATACAAAAATAAATTAAGAAAACTATTGTAATTATTTCCTTAACATCTGGATTTTGGTTTTCCAGATAGGCTCTTGTTCTTTTTTTTTTTTTTTCCTAGGTAGGCTATTGCTTAAGATGTGTTGATTTAGAAAACTAAGGTAGTGTTCTAAATCAGAAGCTGGCTATCATGAGGAAACTACATAAATATATCTTTTTTTTTTATGTCAGGACTTCATGGCAAACACATTGTAACATGAGTATTTCAAAGGTTGATGCAAAAGGGCTTCAAGGACAACCACATAGATACATTCCCAGGCAGGACCCATAGAAGCCCCTTCCAAACTTCCCTTCTGTTGAGCATGAGGCTAAATGATAATAGTTCATGAATAGGCTCTGTCTTTGGGATTCCACTTCAACTTTTTGCTATAATCTGGCTCCCACGTGGCATTCTCACTGTAATTTTAATATTTCACCATACTTAAGGACTGGGACTCAGAAGTTCCCAGAAGAGATTACTGCTTAGATTTCTCAGAAGAGAATTGTTATCTAGCTAGTAAGCAATAAGAGAAGTCATTATTCGCATGCTGAATATCAGTGAAAAGAGATATAACTTGATTTCTTTCTCCATGATTTCCCAAAATGGGATATATTGGGATTAATGGGAAGACATTCATTTAGTGTTTTCTTCTTGGTATTAGTGGTAAAATGTTTGATTAGACAGTTTAAGAAATATAAACCTTACGTGGACATACAAAAGAAATAAAGTGTACCTTTAAGGGCACTAGAAGGAAAAGATTTTGTGTATTTTTATTTCTAAAAATAAAGTAAGTATACAAAGAGTAGAAGAGAGTAACCATTGGGCATCATTTGATTTTTTCTTATGTAAACACCACAATTTCTAAAATTTACTTCTATATGTAGATTTTAAAGTAATTTAGAGATAAAGAGGACTGGCAGCCAACAACTAGAAATGGTGTTTTTTAAATTTTTTTTTTTAACTCTCTAAATTATATCATTAATTTTCTATGACTGGATCACCAGATATTGAATACACTTGATAATATGTACCTCTCACTTTGAAGATAAATGTTATTTCTTCATATTTTTTCCTGCTCCTTGAGAAAGGCTGAAGTAGAACTCTTCTCAGGTTGGTTGTTTCTCGTCTTGCCACACTCTCCCACTCTGCAGAATTATCCTGTTAACATATTTTACTTAATCAATGTCAAATCTCTCACTATTTCTCCAGACTAGTCTTGCTCATGGAGATACAGGTGGCGAGGCCCGGAGCCTGGGCGGACAGGCGGTTGAGGGGCGAGGCAGAAGGAGCCACCGCGCTTCCCCTGGGAGGGGCCGGGGAGCCGCTTCCCCGCCCTGAGCCCTGCTGCCCGGCTCCCGCCCGCGGCCGCTCTCTCGCCGGGTCTTTGCACAGCAGCTTTGCGGAGCTTCCAGTGAACTTGGGCCGGGAGTGTGGCAGCAATTAGAATACTCGAGACCGCCGTGCGGGCAATAGCCCGGCCGGAAGTGTGCGAAGGGAGGAGCCACGTCAGTGTTTTGTGAGAATGGCCTTCCACATTTGGGCTCTGAATAAGTTTTAAGTGTTTGGTTTGGGGGCTTTAGCTAAAAATGCTCTCTCTTGTGAACTGGATCTCTTGTAAATTTTGGGCATTCCTGGCAAAGAGGAATGCATTTGACTAGGTGTTCTAAAAAAACATTTTAGTTATTAATGTAATTGTCATACTATAGATGAGGAAACTGAACTAGAGAAGTTAAAGGATTTATTCTGCTCAGGCAGTAATTTATGGTGGAACCACTTGGCAATTACTCAAAACCTTTTAGAGACTTTTCATCCTTATAGTGTGAGAAAGGAACATGTATAAGAGCTCATCATTCTTCGTTTTAATCTCCCTGTATTTGAAAGTCTTGCCAGATACCTCTGTTTTTAATCCCTGATGGCTGGTTTCCACATGTGTGACTATTCTTTCTCCTATAGACCTGATTTATGTCCTTAGGACCTAAATCAAGTGAGAAATTTCCATTCCAGCTCAGTAGCAGTTATGAGACGAGATTGCAGTGGCCAAAGATGAGTAGTGCTGCTAGGAACTGGCTGATTTGGAAGAAACATTTAGTAGAGTGTATCCTAGTTATTAAATAGATAATGCAACGAATGAATCCAGACAGAGCTGACAGCCTGATTATTTTCTTCCTAGTATAGAATGATGAAATGATTAAAGGAGAAAATAATTTTAAAATTCTGAATTTTTAAAAATATTCTTCCCATACCACTCCTATAACCTAAATTGTGTGGAACAGGCTTAGGAAGCAGTAATTAGCTAAAAAAAAAAAAAAAAAAAAAAAAAAATCCACATGTTAGTGACAAATACCCGTGTTAACCAGGGATTTTGTATGGCATGTCTTAGAGTGAGGATGGACAGGAGAAGGGGACTAGAGCCTGGAAATCACAGACTATTTAAAAAGCCCTACAGGTAACTAACTGTCCTTGTTGATGCCTGTAGCTAACGTTGATTTCTGTATCATCTTTTTCTTTTTATAACTTATTTTATCTTGGAGAGGTTGAGAAACAAGCATGGAGGCAGATGATATATATGAGATTATACGTATTTTGATCCTAAAATTTATTTCTGTAAATATTCTTCTATTTATATAGGTGTTGGTGAAAAAAGATCAAGTGAAAAATAAATGTCTCTTCTGTGTTCTTTGGGCGTAGAAGCCAAATGTGTTACACAAAATAACATTTTAATGATAACTTTATCAGTAATTACCTACTTTGTTAGTCATTTTTAGGGTTAGTTTGTATGCTAGTAAAAAACTTGTGAATTTTTTATATTTTTATTTGTGAATTTTAAAGTTACAAAAAATCAGAATATGGAACAATAAAATATAATTCTGTGATCTTAGATCCCTAAGTCACTGAGACCTAAAACTTTGTATGTGAGGCTAGCAAACAATTTCTTTATCATCATCATTGCAATCGTCAAAAGTATTTGAGACACTTAGCCCTCTACCCCACACGATATTTCCTATACCTGATGGCACCTAATGTTCTTTTAGCCTGAGGCTTTGTTTTCTGTTTTATGCAAATACCTGTGCAAGAAATTCACTAAATGTCTATGTGCCGTGTGGATAAAGTACGGGGTGTTTATATCCTAGTGGTTTTGTAAATCAAGTTTGAATCGTTCATCATAACATGTTTTTGAGTCTGAACAAAATTGTTTCTAGAACTTTTTTATTTCTCAGTCACTAGTGTATAAGTCTTAACATTTTTTAGATATCGAGGTAAAACACATTTTAATTTACATTTGTATTTCTAAAAGTACATTAGGCATAGTGTACTTGACTGAAATTTGAAAGTACTCCAATTAAGTATTTCACAAACATCTATAAGAGAATTTAGCTATTAAAAGCTTAGGATTTTGTTAGCATAAGAATTGTACTTTGAAATAAGTCATGTTCATCTTATCTTACCATAAATTTTTAAATTCACAGTTGACAGGAAAATAGTTGCTGTATATTTACCATGTTATCTGATAATTGTGTACAGTTAATTTTGGGGGCTTACTTTGCTCTTATCTGTGGTTTTAGATGAATGAACCATAAGTTAATTGCATCACAGCATTCTGCTCAAGAAAGGAGCTTTGGCCTCGAAAAGGCATTAACTATAGCTATTTAACCATTTGTGTCATTATTCTATTACTAGTCATAGACGATTTCGCTGTATCTCCTTGGATTTCACACCACAGGTTTACCAATGTGGTAGCCACTGGTCACGTGTTACTATCGCATATTTGAATTGTGCCTAGTACATCTAAGGACCTAAGTCTTTAATTGGACTTACTTTTAATTAATATACATTTAAAATCGATTATCAATTATTGGAACATTATTAGGCAGGATTGGAACAACTTGGGTATGTGAATCTATTTTTTCAATTGTAAACTCTTGAAATCTAAATAGAGATTATTTCCAGTGAAAATAGGCAAATGAATCGAGACATGCTGTAAGTGCAAAGCATACACTGCGTTTCTCAGACTTGTGTGACGAAAGAATGTGAGCTATCTCATTAAAATTTTAAAATATTAATTGCATGTTGAAATTATAATATTTTGCATGTGTTATTAAATGGTGTATCTTATTAAAATTGATTTTGCCTATTTTTAAGTGTGGCTTCTAGAAAATTTTAAATTCTGTATGTGGCTCATGTTCCTAGTGGACAGCACTGACTGAGAATTGCTGTGCCTGCGCTTTGTAGTTATTTGTTAAAAGGCAATATGGCGGCAATGCCGTGGCCCCAAAATATCAAACCTAATATTCGCCTAACCCAACTGTAGAATGCAATAAGTCAAGGAATATGGAACTAAAAATGCCATTTGGGGAGAAGTAATAATGATTCGACTTCAGGCAATCACTTACTTGATGTAAGGGTCAAAATAAACTTTATAAGGTAAATGGCCAAACGGCCAGCCTCACACATTGTCGATGGGGCCATATGCTGAACACGGCCCCTTCGGGAAACAATATTGCAGTGCATGTTAGGTTGACCTACGTGAAATTACCTGTTTGACTGGTTTCGACGTAACAAAAACAGTGGTTTCATGTGGTTTAATCTAAAAATATCAAAAACTTCAAAAATGTCGACATTATTCCCTTCAGTTAATTTCACCTCTGGGCCTCTATTTAAGCAAATACACACATGTGCACATATACATATGTATGCATGTGTGTATAACCTGTGAAGTTATGTATGTATGTATGTATGACCTGTGGTGGCTAGCTCCCAAGATGCCCCCCGAAGATCCTGGGTTCTGGTATTCACACCTTCATATAGTCCCCTCCAACATTGGTCTGTGTGACCACTAGAATACAGCAGAAATGATGGTATGTCACATCTAAGAATAGGTGACCAGCTATAAAAGATTGAGGCTTCTGTCATAGGGCCCCTTTCTCTCTCTCCCCTCCTCCACCCCGCTTTCTCATTCCTTGCTCTGGGGAAAGCTAGCTGCTACGACAGGAGGACACTCAAGCCACCTATGGAAAGGCCCATATGGTGAGGTGAGGGACTGAGGTCTCCAACAACCAGCAAGACTTGAGCTTCCCAGCAATTAGGTGAGTGAGCTTCTTGGAAGCAGATCTTCTCGACCCAGTTGAGCCTCAGATAATAACAGCCCCATGTTGGCTGCAGCCTAGTGAGAGAGGTCGCCGTCCCAGATTCCCGACCTATAGAAACTATGAAATAATAAATGTTTCTTTCCTGTTTTAAGCAGCTAAGTTTGCTGTGATTTGTTACACAGCAATAGATAACTAAACCAGCTGTAAACAGTTGGGTTAGACAAAAAACTATACAAATTACTTCTATTTTGAAAGTGACATTCCTAAAATTATACTAGAGTATGGTCAGCGTATAACCAGTTTTGGCAATTGCAACACCATATTGTTTTGACTATAATTTTCCCAAATCATGAAAAATGTGGTTGAATGGGGTGACCAATTTTTATAACATAGGATTAACATCATAAGTGGTAGCTAGATTTTAAGTATATTTTAACAGGCTTTATTTCAAAAAGGTTTTGAAGTGATATAGCTATATATTTTATAGCTGGAAGCAAAAACCACCTATCTTTAAACTGATAAATAAGGCCACCTAAGTGCAGAGAAATAATGATTCATTTTTTTTTTAAACAAATAAAGTAAATTTTTGTAGGGTTTAGAATAGTGAGTTAAAAGAAGCTTTTGAAAAAAATAACAAATTAAAAAGCAAAAAGGTAAACAAAATTAGAATTCCTGAGGTGTTTGATTTGCCTCATTATTTTTGAATTAGTGTGCTAAACACACACACATATTTTTTTCCTTTATTTATTTATTTATTTGTTTTGGAGAGCCTCTTCGTTTTGAGCACTTTTTATGAGTTCTCATGATGAATCAGTTAGTTTTGCTGACATTTTCTCCTACAGCTCCTTCGTGAACAGAAAAATTAGGTATATGTTTTGATTAATCCTTTTTTAAGTTTTTCTTCAAATTCTCAGAATTTTCCCCAGAATTTTCTTATATAACCACTCGAGTGATTTTTCCTTTATGACTCAAAAACATGAGTGCAAGAATCAAAGGTGGAAAGAACATCATCGCTCTTCCATACCTAGGAAGACTCCCCGCCCCCAAGCCCAGGAAAGGCCATTTTAGAAGGTGTGAGGTTTAAACCCAAGTTGTAAAATGGCGGCTGTAGGCAGGAGCTGGCCCACAGATGGATGCATTTTATTTGGCTTGCTGTATGTTGTCTCACACAGTGTTCTTAAAAAAAAAAAAAAAAAAGTTGTCTACTTTAAAAATCGGTCAATTTCACATTAAAAATCAGACTTCTGGCTTCTTTTGAAAAATCAAAAGGTCTGACACCAGTAGGCCTATAACCCCTACACGGCCGTACTGGACTGAAGCCGACTAAGGCCGCTTGTAGCCGGTGCCTAGGCGTTTCCGGTTTACTCCTGGTGCCCCACTGGGTATTTTTCTTACACCCTTTGGCTTCACTTACTCTACTTGCTTGCCTGGGCCTCGTGAGACATTTCAGTTTACCACTCCATATCTATACAAACAATGAGCCATAAATAACAGTTAAGAGGTAGAGTTGAGGCTGTTGGGAGCACCATCAAAGCAAAATTACTTTTGTCTCATTTCCCTAGTTTCACCTGTTACAGTCAAGCCTAATATATGCTGCTGGGCATTTCTGTGTGCGCTCTTCAAGTCAGCATGAAATAATTTCTATTATTCCATTCATCAGCTTTAGATGGCATTAATTTTATAAACAATGCTGATCTTAGAAGTCTACCCTTTTATCCGTGTCTCTTTTTTGCTTTAAAATTAAATCTAAAGTTATACTGAGCTTTTTTTGATTATGCTAAATTGAAGATTTTGATGCATTTAAACAGTAACGCGTCACACCTTAATGTTAGTGAGAGAGCACTTCAAGTTTTTATTTTGTTAGGACCACACCCCCCAAAAACAAAAACAAAAACAAAAACAAAAGCCCAAGTCCTGAGAAAATCATAGAATAAAATTCTTAAGAAAAAGCAGCTGTGTGAGAAGCAAAGTTGTCACCCGAATTTTTCACGTTCTTAACATTCAAAGCATTGCATGCACATAGGCCTCATAAATGTTATTAGAAAGAACCATGGAAAAACTGAGAGGCAGAAGTATGATGAGATGACCCCACCACCACAGAAGAGGCTGCCTCAGCTCCTCCACTGGACAACGAGCTATTCATGAGGCCCAGTAGAACTAGTTACTCCTTCACTGAAGATAGCTGACCATCAAATCTGAGGACTGTATATTCAATCATCTATGTGTATGCAATGAATGCCTTTTTTTATTTATGAATAAAGAAGGTGCCATTAATAGTTTATTCTGACGATTGTAATCTAAAAAATTGTTAAAAATGAAGCATAACCCTTAACATTAAAAAAATGTAACGATTTAACTTAAACATAATAAGGGCATGGATTAAGGCAAGAGGGAAAGTATGAAAAAGCCAATAGACAATATTTTTAGTGTATATTTGTAATTCTTCAAATAATACTTATACACCCTTTCCTAATATTTTCTTTAAAGGAGACATGTTCATAGTTCTTTCACTTTTTAGAAATATATAATCACATTAAAGACAATTTGGCTAATAGAAAAGGAAAATATCACTAATAGTACCATCAACCCAATAGTGACAAATCCTGTTATATGTTGGTATATCGTATAGCCTTTTTTTCTCTGCATTTTTCTTTGCACAAATACTTCTAATCTTGCTTATCAACTGTATATGATCATGTCACTTGTTATTGCACAATAGAAGGTGTATTTTAAAAAAATTATCTTTTTTGAAGATCCACTTAAAATTTAAAACAAGGCTAAAATCTTTTCAAAGATATGAAAGATAAATTTCTTGGCTCCCTGCTTTTTTTTCAACCCTTTTATGAACATTTAAGTCTGTACATATCTTTGATTTCATAAGCATGATAATTAATGAAATCAAAGCTCATTTCAAAATTAGAATTTTAAAATGAACTCTTAAAATTTCCCCTATAAGAAGTTATTTTTAAATATATTGGAATTGTATATGTGTTTTGATTAGTACTACTTCTTTCAGAGTAGGAAAGTACAGGAAAAGTAGAAAAAGGGACAAGGAAGTAAGGTGGGAAAAACTGCCTGAAATGGCACCTCCTGTATACATTTTCACCAAACACTCCCCAGACATGACTCCTAGCTCTGCTCTGTACTTGGAGTGAGTGGTCTGTTTGTATATTCACCCTGCGCAAAGTCTTCTAGAACAGGACAGTGTTTTACTCTATTCTGCTCCCCAACATCTAGCCGAATTTCTAGCATGTAGTAAGCATTTAACAAATTCTCAGTGACTAAAGGGAGAGAGGAAAGTATTCCCATACACTGAGCACACAAGAGGACAAAATTACATCAGGATGCCTTTGGCTATAAGTTATAGAATATCAGCTACAAGTGGCTTAAACCATAAAGACACTTTTTTATTTCACATGACACAAAGTTCAGAGTCAGGGCATCTCCAAGGCTGGTTAGGCAGCTGAACAGTGTCATGGACGACCCAGATGTTTTTCATTTTCGTACTCAGCTATCCTCAGCATACTGGTGATCTCTTCTGTTATAGTCGCAAGACGGATGTAGGAGTTCCAGATGTCATTTGCAGACATGACCATGTCCAGCAAAGATGAGGCAGTGTTTCCTCCTGTATATTTCTGTTTATGACAGAGGAAAGCCTCTCACAGATGGTTTTAGCTGACTTCTACTCAGGTCCCGTTGGCCAGGATTGGTTCACGAACCCATCCATGGCTGGCAAAGGTTATTGGGTTGACACCAATAGTCAAGTGCACACAGAAATGCCAGAGGAAGCACTGGTAGGGAAGAGGAGAAAGATGTGCTGCAGGAGAAAGAGTAGTGACAGAGGTAGGCTGAAAGAGTTAGCCTGTGGTACGTGTAATACAGTATGTTGTGCATTATTTAGGCCTATTGTATTCTTACTTATATATACTATACTGTCTTATACCTAATGCATATGTATGGGGTAGTAGAACAATATCACTTAAAAAATATGTGCCACCCAAGAGCAGATGCCAGCTTCATAGAACAGTATAAATTTAGAGACACTAAGTACCTGAAGTCACAAGTACAAAACGACTTCGCCCAGGCCACAACCTTGGGAGCTTCGTTACCTACACGGCAGATCTTTCTCCAGAGCCATCCCCAGCTTTCCCAACATTTAACATCACTACTTCAGAGAGAACAGAAAACAGCTTAGGGTGGGATAGTGTAACAAGTCAGAAGAACAGAATTTGCTTTGTTATTAACATTCTGGAGTTCAGGGAAAAGAAGATATGGCAGTCTGTTATTCAAGCAAAGAATAAAATGTGTGAGGATTACAAAGAAAACAGATTGTTTTTTTAAAGAGACAATTTTTTTTTTGTTAATGGTACTCTTAAACAGTTATAATTTACTGCATATTCTTTACTCTTATAAACTATGTATAAAAGTGATAATACTTAAATAGATGGACTAACCCTTAAACTCTATTGAAGCAAAAATGCTCAGCCCACTACATATATTCTAGGTGCTACTTTAGATATGTACCTATAAAGCTGATGTTACCATACAACATACAACAAAGTACCATACCTGTATACTTTGGGCTGGATTGAATCAATGTGTCAATTATAAAATGTGAAAATTCAATCTAGAAATTACATATAGTATCATGCTTTATGTTTCTTTCATTTCCTGTGGATGGGGTGGGGGACCAGAGAGAGCCAGTGATCACCTGTTTCCTGTTTTACCTGCTGTCTCGTTGGTCTTCAGGCAATTGAGATAGAATCACAGAGGTGCTTATGAGGAAACTGTTGATATTCTAGTCTGTTGTCTGTTGCTGCTGTTGTCTTTTTTCTTTCTTTTAAAAATCACTGTCATATTTCACACTAGGTTTAAAAAATTGAAACATATTTGCTAATCAATGTAGTATTAATTTGTAGAAGCCTGTCATCTGCATCAGATTTGAAAGTGTCTGGTGCATAATAACATTCCATTAATACTTGGTTAATGATAGAATGAGTAAGTTGTTTACACAATATAGGGACCTCTAAATAATTATAATAATTTAAGGAAAACAAATATTGGATGCTAATCTGTTAGAAAATGTGATACTATCAATTTTTTGAAAAAGTTAACACCACATTTTCTTTAAAGACTTTAAGTGATAAGCTGTAGATATAGTTTGGCTCTTAAGACATAAATTGTCAGGGCACTACAAATCTAGGCAAATGAGAACATAATTTGAAAGGAAGAGATTATAGAAATGGGTATGTGTGATTCAGTAAGAGAGGCCATGAATACAATGAAAGTAACTATGTAACTATGTATTGTGTTTGATGCTTTTCAAAATATATATATATTAATTATATGGGTCTGCCTGCCTGTCTCTCATTATCTATAATTTAAGATGTTTTACTTTTATAGCTGTTATTTTTTGGGCACAAAAGTAAATCGGCATGTATATTCAAAAGATGTTTATTTCTGACATGTAAAATGGTTAAGATAAATTTATTCATTTATCTAAACATTAACATTTATATATATTAAAATATGATGTTTGGTTGTAGATCCCATTTTTGAAAATGTTTTTATATGTATAATAAAAATGTACCTTTTTATTTTGTATAAAAATTCTAAAAATCTTTTGAAAGTCCTATAAGATGAAAGGAATTTAAAAATCAACATTATTGGCACAAGATCCGTGTTAATGTTTACTCATGTAAATAGCACAAAATACTGCCTAATTAGTGTGGTTGGTAAATTTTTGGTACTTTAATTTTCTCTGTTATTGTAAACCATGCATAAAATGCTTGCCTATTGAGAAGTGCAGAATTGTCAGAGCTTAAACAGCTGACATCTGCTTACTCTCTTAAAAAAAAAAAAAAGAATAACAAGCCATTTCAGCCTAATCTACCTCAAATGTGTTCATGTAAATGGAGGTCCATCTATTGACCTGTATTCTTTTCAGCTTGGGATTGGTCCACATGGTTTATGAAACCAGGAAAGCTGATTTGAAATGCAGATGTCGAGACAGTGAAGTACACCCTCCTCTTTTTTCTTTGCTGTATCTGTCAGGGTGAAAAATGGCTTGCACAAGGGTCAGTCACCCATACTCACTTAATTACTTTTCTTGGACCCACAGAACTGTCACAAGCTGTGGTGGATGCGGGAGCGGTTCCTCTTTTAGTGCTCTGTATCCAGGAGCCAGAAATTGCTTTGAAAAGGATTGCTGCTTCGGCCCTTAGTGATATTTCAAAGCATTCTCCGGAGTTAGCACAGACAGTAGTGGATGCAGGAGCTATTGCTCACTTAGCCCAGATGATCCTGAACCCTGATGCTAAATTGAAGGTATTTAAAAATAAGTTAAAAACAAACCAGTCTTCTGTTAATCTAAGAAAATGGAAATGTGCATAGATTAATATTATACATTTAAAAATAATTAGTAAATTATCATTGAAAACATGTCACTGTATTATGTATTTGGTCTTTTAATATGTGGAAATTATGCTGTAAGACATGACTGGGGAAAATATGTATAATGCTAAGAATTAGAAGTAGCCTCAGTATTAACGTTAATCACTAAAATCAGGAATCACATAATGATTTCGAATCTCAGGGTAGGAAGGGACTAAAGATTTTCTAGGTCACCACTATTTAAATTGCTTATGAAAATCATTGTATTTAGTGTTTTTTTTTAAATAGCTTTTTAAAATCTGATTTTCAGTTAACAATCACAAATTATACTTTTGTATTCTAATAGTTATATCCTATAAGGTTTTTAAATTATTAATATTAACTAAGCAATGGAAAGCTGCTTTGAAATGTTGTCATCATCATGTCCAAAATAAGATGCTAGTTCTGCTTGATTTTTTGTGTTACATTACCACATAGATTGTAAATTAACAATTTAAGTATTACATAATTAAGAAGCAGTATTCATCTTTGATCTTTTGTGATAGAGATTTAAATAGTCCATAGAAGCTAAGACATTTAATTTGGAAATCAGAGCATTTAAGTAGAGTATTTAGGTATAAGGCTAGGATGTGAAAGTCTCGAGACTTCAGAAATCTTAGGTTCTATTAGGTATGCAATTGTTTTTCTCTTTTTATAAAAAAAATAAAATGACTGTGTATAAAGCCCTTTAAATTATATCTGAGCTCTGCAGTGGATTCTACATAGTGTTTTTTATTCCGTTTTTTTTTTTCTTTTTTCTTTTGGCCTAACAGCGTCAGGTTCTTTCAGCGCTCAGTCAGGTTGCAAAACATTCTGTGGATCTGGCAGAAATGGTAGTTGAAGCAGAGATTTTTCCAGTTGTACTCACCTGTCTGAAGGACAAAGACGAATACGTGAAGAAAAATGCTTCTACTTTAATTAGAGAGATTGCAAAACATACACCTGAGGTAAAACAACAACAACGAAAAACTCCGAAACCTTTAAATACAATAATACTAATTTCCATTTTTAAGTAAAACATAAATTTGTATACAGGACCCAAGTACTCTACCGCATGACCCGGTTAGATCAGGGTTTCTCATCCTGAGCACTATGGGCATTGGGTTAGATAATTCTTTGTTGTAGAGGGTCGTCCTGGACACCGTAAGATGGGTATCTAGCAGCATCCGTGGCCTTTGCCCACTAGATGCCAATAGCACCCCTCCCCGAATCATGACAACCAAAAGTGTCTCCACGCATTGCCAACTGTTCCCCAGGGGACAAAAGTGCCTTCCGCTTGAGAACCACCAGTTTATATCCGTGGAGTTTGAGACTGAAATCTCGGTTTTTAATCATTTTCAGCTTTCCGTTTCTAGATCGTGAGGACTGTGGAGCTTTGTCGTTTTTGTCATTTTAGGTGAGCTGGGCGTGGTGAGTGGTTGTTGAGTTCCAGGTTGGGAGAGACCACCGGTCTCCGCCTGCAGCAGTAGCTCTTACATGGCGGTTCCCGCTCGGAGTGGTTAGATGCTAAAAGAACAGTGATGAAGGAAGCCTGGGGGGATTCTGAAGTTGTATATATTTTCTGTGTGTATTTTGATCAATCAGTTTTATTTCACTAAACTTTAAAGTCCTCATTCTTTATTTCACCTAACATCTTTACTTGGTTGAGATTTTTCAAGATTGAAGTGTAATCAGCTAGTAATCACTGCTTGCAAACAGGGATAATTAGGCTAGAATATTTCAAGTCTGACATTGTCTTTCAACTTTCAATGATGAACCTGCTTCATGCTCACACATTGCACTTGGGGCTTTCACTAGTTAGCTAGTTATGAACTAGCCCTAGGCTTCATGTCTGGGTGAGGAATTTTGACATCCATTATAATAGGGGTAAAAGTTGTACCAGTGGCGCACGAAAAGTTGAAAGTGTCAGTATATTTGTACGTTCAAAATGGCAGAATTATTACATTCGTATATTCCTTTATTAACTATAGTCATTTTGCTAAATCATATTTCAAATTTTACCAGATGCATTTAGGTCCCAGGTAAAAAAGTTTGGCAGCACTAAAGTAATATTTAAGGACCATCTTATGCTTCACTGTCGCAATGACCAGTTCTCCTTCTGTCTCAGCTTTCCCAGTTGATAGTTAACGCAGGGGGAGTTGCTGCCGTGATCGACTGCCTTGGGTCCTGCAAAGGCAACATCAGGCTGCCTGGCATCATGATGCTTGGCTACGTGGCGGCTCATTCTGAGAACCTGGCAATGGCGGTGATCATTTCCAAGGTTTGTTCCTGCTCGGTTTTCTTCTCATGATTGCAGTGAGGTAGATTCTAAGACGGAACCACGGATGAATACTCTCCCATAGAGTATAAAATATAACTGACTAGAGTGAAAGAAACCTGAAGAATTTTTCAGCTTGTTTTCAAGGCTAATTAGTAAGTTTCTGAGAGCAATGCTGTTGAAGTAAAGTTTACTTTGCTGCAGTTTAAAGTTTTACTTAGTATTTAATATCAACAAAATATCAGTACCTCTGCATGTTAGTATTATCTGTATTAAAATATTCAGTGTATTTGTATCTTGAAGGTTTGACTGTACATATTTACAAACGTGTAAAGCATACTTTGATTAAAAACAATTGTTATAGATGACATGCTTAGTAGTCGTTTTCGCTGTTCTCATGGATCTCTCCATTCTCCCTTTCCTGTCGTTTGGGTAGGAGATGACAACGACGAGGGATTCCCTTTTTGTCCACTTCCTCTCCTTTAGCTTTCAATTTCTCTTTTCAGATGCAGGCAATCCTACATGTTGGAGCGTATGTCAGACAGCAATATTTTTTTGTGTTCTCGCTCTGGGGATTTGGTCTCACCTCGATTTACAACTTAGTATCAACCCTTCATACAGTGTAGCCCTGGCACATAGTAGGCGCTCAAAAAATATTGGTTAAATGGATACATTGACCTCCTGAAGAACACTTCTGAGGCTGTGCGCGTACAGTGTCTCCAGCAACCCTCTAGAATGCGGGTTTCTCACCAGCATAGAAAACCTGCTACTGTATGTTGCACAGAAGTGTGGAACTTTTTTTTTTTTTTTTGTTATCCTTTGCTAATCCTTAGAATTAAAAGGAGCCTCAGATCTCTATTTCCTACCTATTCCTCGAGAGTTCTTTGCTTCTCCGGCTTTTTATCCGCGCTTTTCCTTTTGTTCTTCTATTACCAGAGGCTGTGATAGCCACCGGGGCAGTGGCGCCACTTTCTGAAGGGTCGCCGTGGGGCTGTCCCCGGGAGTTTTGATTCTTGGTTCTTTTATGGATCATCAGAAGGCTTGCACGTAGGAAGCACGATGAAAGGAGAAAGAGTTGCTTTTGCTTCCTACATTCCCTCCCCAGACCAACCAGGAGGCGCTCCCCTCCTTTGGCGCAGTGTTGCTGCTGGCCTCTCCCACCTAGTTGTCGCTCAGTTAGCTGAAGATCAAGGTGGCGGCAGCAGTCTGAGGCAAACCGCACAGTACTTTCTTTTCCCCACACAGTACTCTAAGCACATCTTCAAAGCACGTTCGTGCTCCTTGTCTCATGTGGTATTCATAACAGCTGAGGCCTGTAAGTCAGAGGCTGGAGGGTCTGGGTGGAGGAGGCTGCTTTTCCTCCTGCTTCTTCAATCTTGGTATGTCCCAGAATACGGACGTTCTGGAAAGTCGCCTCATTCTAAAGACGGGTCTGACCTTTGGTATTGGCAGACACACATTTTTAGTTGTAAAAAAGAAGCCAATGAAGAAATATGGCAGGTCTCTACAGGAAACTGGTCTTAATAACCAAATTTAAAGGTTGAGGGACAAAAAAGTATATACGATCATCTGGCCTTTGTGACATTGACTTTTGCGGCACTAAATTTAAGGTGATAGTAACTATAGTCTCAAATTATTTAGAAAATTATACAGAATCTGGAATCATAATTTAACTTGGCTATTTGCTTCTTCTTTGGATGTATAAATTGTAATGGATTTGAGGCCCTTTAGTTACTTCTGTTTCATTTATTTAGATAAAATTGAAGTCTACAGTGCAAAATATAAGTATGTGCTGTTACAAAAGTAATCATTTCTACTTTGACATTCAATCATGTTAAAATGGGCAAAACTATCATTTAAAAGTTAACCAAAAAAAAATTAATGGAAATTTATTTATTCTTTCAAGAAAGGTTTAAGTGATTATATTTCATATAAAAAATTACTTAAATAGAATTCTTACTCATATTATTAATTGTATGTTGGATCTATAGGAGTTATTTTGTTCTCAGATCTATTCCACTTAGTAAAAAGGAAATTTAAAAAGGTTTCTAAATTAACCCTTTTAACAAAGGAAAATTAAAGGTTTTAAAATCCTAAGCATTTTCGATTTGTCACAGTGAAATCTGGTTTTGCCTAAATACCTGTTTGTGGCATCTGTTGTTTGGTTAAATGCCTCTCTCTCTATTTGAAAAAGTCTAGCAGAGATAGTCTTAGTGTAGTTGGATTGTTACAGATAATTAAAGTAAATTAGTTCTAGTCATTTTATCGACTTGAAAAATGACAGCCCCTCTGACGTGCTTATTTATTGAACCATTTAGGAAAAAAAGGATCAAGGCCAAAATGATTTCCTCTAATGTTTGGGAGACATGGAAGACTCTTTAATCCTGCTCTAGTTTCGTAACACTTGCTCTTTTGATCAACGCTGCAGGGTGTGCCCCAGCTGTCAGTCTGCTTGTCAGAAGAACCAGAAGATCATATTAAGGCTGCTGCTGCTTGGGCCTTGGGACAGATTGGGAGACACACTCCAGAGCATGCACGGGCTGTCGCAGTCACAAACACTTTGCCGGTTCTGCTTTCTTTGTACATGTCAGCAGAAAGCTCTGAGGATCTTCAAGTAAAAGTAAGCGCTTAATTCTGAACTATTTTATAAAGACTTGTTAGATTTCGACTCATTCTTAAAAATGCGTAATTTAAAATGCTTTAATTTTCATTATGGACAATATTGCTTTTGTGAGTCAAGAGATACAAATTTACCTGAAGAAATGAGGTGACTTCTTGGAAAATGAATTACCCTTGTCTCTGAAAATCAATGATACATTTTACAGAAAGTTCTCTGCAGGTGCAGTTGTTTGTAAGACGGATGTCTGGTTGTCCCCTGCTACATTCCTGTCGACTTTTCTTATGGAACAGAATGAAGAATAGAATTTTGGAATTAGAATGTGGTGTCTAACGTAACTGAGTGGAGGGTATTCCTGAAGCTATGATCTACCTCACCTCACTCCACGTCTGCCTGGGCTTTTAATTATATGTCTAATATTCGTTCCTTAAAATGTCCATAAGGTTCACTAAAGTAAACATTTTTAAATATGCACTTTTAAAAAATTCAAACTGTCTAAAAATATATTACTAGCTACTAAATGTATGATTCATAAAACATAAAATAAGATGAGTTGTTTAATAATTATAGTATTTCAAAGAAAAAAAAGTGTTTCCCAGCATACTGACTCATTAGGAAAACATGTTACTTTTTGAAAGCAGCTTTCAGAATTGACTCGGCTTGAAAGAAGTGTACGGAAAACACAATAATTCAAAATAAAATTAATAACAGTAAGTTAAATTATACTTGAATTTTAATTAAAACAACAAATTAACAAATAAGAAAATGTATTTGGTGACAAAACTTTAGGTGACATAATGGGGCAGGAAATTTATTAGAACTGTATAATTCAGGAACTCTGCAAGCTGTATATAGTGGATCATTAATGATCAATTTATATCTTTATGAATTTTAAATTTTATAAAAGTGAATTTATCTATATTTGGTTATGTTTACACGTTACTTCTCTATTTCTAGATCAGAGCGATGATTTGATAGATTGAGGGCTTCCTTTATATTTCTCTGATGTTGACTGCGTTCCTTGGCAATGCTTGGTAGAGAGAGTAAGACTGGCCGTGTGCTAAGGCTGTTTCCATTTAACAATTCTGTGATTCTTTGACTTTCTTGGTTGAGAAACCACAATCCCACTTTCAATTTTGAGGTGTTCAAGACAGCTACTTTATGTATATGTAATTTTAACCTATGTCTGTAATTCTCTTTTGACTCCATATTTTTTAACCCATGGTCATTATTGCCTTTTTTCTCCTGCTTCCCTCTTCCACCCTGCAAATTTCTCTTCCCTTTACCTTCCTCCTCACTTCTCATCCTCCCTCGCCCTGTACCTCTAGTGAGTCAGTGACTGGGGCCGTCTCTGCTGGGTCCCTATAGGCATGAGCTATGCTGCCCGGGATGTAATAGTAATTATGTTCAACTTTTATGTTGTCACCAGATAAATTATTAATAGCCTGAAAAAAGTCTCTGGCACTTTCAGATTCTTGCATTTAACAACTTTTATTTTCCTTGAAGTTTTAGAAATAAAGGAATACATAAGCTAGAACATGAATAATTAGTAGTGGAGTCAACAGTAATAACAGTTGAGAAACCCTTACAAATAGTCTCTTAGATAGTACTATATACTTTTTACATACTACCAAGTTTATATATCTTGGGTTTTAATGACTTATTATGTTATGATATATAAAAATCACTGGAGTAAAATAAGTTTGAAAACTTCACTTCTTAAAGTAAGATAATTTTTTTGTGTTTTATTTTAACAAAGGTGATTTTAGTAAAACATTTAGGTTTACTAATAGAAGTCAAGGTTTTTCTGCCTACATTTGATGCAATATTTAATACTTTTAGGAAATACAGTGGGTATTAAAAAGAGGGATCTTTATCAGTCACTATCCTGTTAGCAATCTCTCCAAGGCTTTAAGTCCATACAAATATTTTCTTATCGTAGGGACTTGGCCATTCTTTTTTCTTTTCTTCCCAAGGTCTCTTGAATTCTATTAGTTGTTTTAAAGACTTTAAGATGAATCTCCAAATCTGTTTGATTTGACATTGTCTCAGTAGGGAAAAATGTATTCAAGAGCTTCAGAAACTGTCTAATGGTATTTCTCAGTTGTAACTCTATGGCAGCTTTCAAGTTATAAGGCCATGTTAAAGTTCATTTTGTCCCAAAGGCATGTCAGCTTCTGTAAGCAGTCTCTAACTGGTTCTGATCCAAGAGAACCGATGAGCAGCCCCTTGGAATTTCCTGCATATTTTCACGTAGCCTTACTATCTGTCTGAGCCTATGTTCTTTCAAATATCTTATAAAAAATGAAAAAATAAATATTTTATCTAATAAACTTACCTATATATATTTTGAAAATATTCAGGCAATTGCATTTTCATTTGTTTTGCTTTAAAGGCATTGTATTGAAATATTTCATGTTAGTTTTGGGGTTTGAATAAGTTCATTTTATCACATTAGTTATAAAACTATTTCTAAGATAATTAGTTAATTTAAATATTATATTCTTATTATCATGGTTGTTCCCCTTAAATTTTTAGTGGCTTTATTGAAATACAATTCATATACCGTATAATTTACCCACATAAATCATACAGTTCATTGGCTTTTAGTATATTCACAGAGTTGTGTAACCATCGCTACTGTCTAATTTTAGAACATTTTTATTCCCTCATTAGCTGTATCTTCCCTGTCTAGCCCCAGGCAACCATTAATTTACTTTCTGTCTTTGTGTATTTGTCTCTTCTGGACATTTAATTTAAGTGGAATCATACAATGTATGTGGCCTTTTGTGCCTGGCTTCTCTCACAAAGCATAAGTTTCAAGTCTCATTCTTGTTACAGCATATATCAATATTTTGTTCCTTTTTATTGCCAAGTAATATTCTATTGTATTTTGATAAACCACCTTTATCCATTCACCGGTTGACATACATTAGGTTGTTTCTACTCTTTGGCTATTAGGAATAATGTTGCTATGAGCATTACTGTACAAGTTTTTGCATGGAGAGGTGATTTTTTTTTCTCTCAGGTAGATACTTACGAGTGTAATTGCTAGCTCACATGATAACTCTGTTTAACATTTTGAGGAACCACCAAACTCTTTTACGATGTGAGCGCCATTTTATATTCCCACCAGCAGTGCATGAAGGTTCCAGTTGTCCATATCCTGGCCAACACTTATTAACTTTGTTTTTTATTATAGTCATCCTAGTGGGTGTGAATTGGTATCTCACTGTGGTTTTGATTTGTATTTCCCTTGTGGTTAATGATAGTGAAAAACTTTTCATGTGCTTATTGGACATTCACATATCCTCTCTAGAGAAATATTAGACCCTTTGCTCTGTTTAAAAAGGAAGGTGTTTATCTTTTTATTATGGAGCTGCAAGCGTCCTTTATATGTTCTGGATACAAGGACTTATCAGATGTATGGTTTACAAGCATTTTCTCCCAATCTGTAGATTGTCTCATCACTTTCTTGATGGTATCATTTACAACAAAACACTTTTAAGTTTTAGTGAAATTCAGTTTTTGTATTTTTTTCCTTTTGTTACTTGTGCTGTTGGAGCCATATCTAAGAAGACTTCGTCTAACCTAAGGTCACAAAATGTATTCCTATGTTTCCCCTTCATTTAAAAAACTATAACTCTTTGGGCCAAAATACTTTCAGAACAAACTTAACTTTTGAATAAGAAACACTTCTTAAAAAATTTAAGCAGTTTTATTAAAGATCATCCATTAAGGAAAGCAGCAATGAATAATTTTTATTATTCCTTCCTTTTTGTGAAGGACAATTGAAATGGTATCAAAGGTTTGTACTAACAATTTTATTTTGTTAATTACTATTCTTATGTGTGTTGTTTAGAGGTAAAATATAGTGTCATTAGTCAGTTACTGTGGTTTTTACAACAGCTTTAATCAGTGTGGACAGTCAGTTCTATAAAATGACAAAAATTGAGAACCATATGATTTCACTAATATGTGGGATATAGAACTGAAAGCAATAAATGAACAAAACAAAAATGCATAGACACAGATGACAGTTTAGTGGTTACCAGAGGGAAAAGGTGGGGGAGGGGTGGGAGAGAGGTAGATAAGGGTAAAGCGGGTCATATATGCAATGACAGAAGAAGGTTTGACTTTGGGTGGCGAACACACAATGCAATATACAGAAGATGTATTATTGAATTGTACACTTGAAACCTATATAACTTTATTAAAGAGTGTCACTCAAATAAATTTAA
Organism: Rousettus aegyptiacus; assembly: GCF_014176215.1. Lineage (NCBI taxonomy): Eukaryota > Metazoa > Chordata > Mammalia > Chiroptera > Pteropodidae > Rousettus > Rousettus aegyptiacus. Next base: position 85,830,627 of record NW_023416285.1, on the reverse strand, counting down.
TAAAAAGAAAGCAATGACAGAAAACTGAATGAATATAGAACTGTGGATAAGTTGCCCTAAATGTATAGCCCTTGATTCCTCTCTGATATCGTCATATATTATGTATGTCTAAAGATAAACACTAGCTACTAAATGCAGTGACAATTAGCAAAATTCACAATCTGTTGTTCATTAGTTCAGAGTAAGATATCACTTAATTTACTGAGTTAAGTAAATAAAAGGGTTTGTTGATGCCATATAATTTCTGTACAATTTGCAGTATGAAGTTATAAGAACTATTTTATTTTGCTCACAGCAATAAATAACCTACATTAGGTGCAATTACTAAAGGCTGTCAAATTTTAAATCTAACATGTGACACAATCTTGTATGTAGAAAATCCTACAGAATACACACACACCAATACTAGAATTAATGAGTTCAACAGAGTTACAAGGTATAGGGTCAATATGTCAAAATCGATTGTATTTCCACATGCTAATAATGAAGAATTCAAATATGAAATTATGAAAACAGCTTTATTCACAATGGCATAAAAAGAATAAATTGCTTATGAATAAATTTAACAAAAGAAATATAAGACTGAAAACTATAAAACATTGCTAAAAAAAATTAAAGAAAATCTAAATAAGTGGAGAGACATTCCACGTTCATGGATGGAAGATTCAATATTGTTAGTGTGGCAATACTACCCAAATTTATCTATGTGTTCAACACAATCTCTATCAAAATCCCAACTGCCTCTCCTACCTCCAAATTGAGAAGCTGATTCTAAAATTCACATGGAAATGCAAAGGACCTGGATTATTTAAAACAATCTTGAAAAAGGAGGACTTACTCTGCCTAATTTTAAAACTTAACAAAGCTACAGTAATTAAGATAGTACTGTACTTGCTTACAGAAAGACATATATATCAATGTAGTTGAATTGAAAATCCGAAATAGACGCTTTTTTATTTAGTCAATTGATTTTTCACAAAGGTGCCAAGGTGGTGTAACATGAAAAGAATAGTCTTCTTAGCCACTGGTAATGGGATAATTATTATGTCCTCATTGAAAAATATTAATTTTGGACCCTTATTTCCTACTATACACCAGAATTAACTTAAAATGGATCAGAGATATGAATATGAATTATGACTGTTTCTTAGAGAAAACACAGGAATAAAACTTTATGCCTTGGATTAGGCATTGATTTCTTAAATACAACACCTAAAGCATAAGTGATTTAAAAAAATTGATACATTGCTTTTCATCAAAATTTAAAACTTGTATGTTTCAAAAGACACCATTGAGAAGAAAATGAGAAGACAAACCATAAAACTGGAAAAAATATTTGTAAATCACATACTTGAGGAAGGACTTGTATTCAAAATATATAAAGGGCTCTTACAACTCTATAATAACACAAATAACCCAAACATTGGACAAATATTTGAATAGACATTTTACCAAAGAAGATATACAAATGACCAATCAGCACGTGAAAAAATGTTAAACATCATTAGTCACTAGGGAAATGCAAATTAAAAACATAATGAGATATTACTCCATACCTACAAATGACTATAATTAACAAGATGCACAATAACAAGTGTTGACCATCGTGTGGATAATCTTGAACTTTTTTACATTACTCTTGGGAATGTAAAATGTTGTAGTTACATTGAAAAACAGTTAGGCGGTTTCTCAAAATGTTAAACATAAATTTACCATCATCACCCAACAACTCCATACCTAGATATCCTCCTAAAAGAAATGAAAACATTTGTCTACACACAGACTTGTGTATGCATCTTCATAGCAGCATTATTCATAGTAGCTGAAAGTGTAAACAATGCAAATGTTCATCAACTGGTGAACAAATAAACAAAATGTGATAAATATGTATGATGGATTATTATTTGACAATAAAAGAGACAAAGTACTGACACATGCTATAACATGGATGAACTTCAAAAACATTATACTTAGTGAAAAAGGCCAGTCTCAAAAGTTCACATATTGAATGATTCTATTTATATGAATTGTCCAGAAATGTCAAATTTATAGACAGAAAGTAGATTAGTAGTTGCCTGGGGATGGTGAGATAAGTGGGGTGAGGGAATAGGGAATGACTACAAATGGGCATGAAGTTTCTCTCTGGGTTGATGAAAATGTTGTAAAATTAGATTGTGTTGATGGTTGCACAGCTCTGTGAATTTACTAAGAGTCCGTTGATTTGTGCACTTAAAATGAATTTATGGTATATAAATTGTATCTCAATAGAGTTGTTAAAAATCATAAGCACAGAAATTGACAAGTAAACAAAATCTTAATTAATTAATATACTAATATTTCTTTCATAATGGGCAATACAGCTGATTATTAATCACAACATACATTCCTATGTAGAAGTATGTAGTCATAAATCTAGGCTATTTCTTGACAAAGGATAGTAAAGCTCAGTGAATTTCTAATGTCATTAGAAGTTCAAATCCTCGAGAGTTCTTCGTTAATAACTTGACAGTACATCACCAACTTGGAACTGTTAAAATTAGAGCAAGGCTGTCTACATAGTACAGTGAAAGTGACTTCTGCTATACTGTCAGTAGACCTTGTCACCAGCAGTAGTTAAGTTAAATTCGTTGGCCTGTTAATGTCCGCATAATCCTAAAATGGTTTACGAAGATGATTAGGTTTTTTGGGAATAGAATTTAATTCCAATTTATGTTACACTACTTGTAGAAAAAATTTTGAGTTGCATTTCTTAATTTCTTGTTTTATTTAATCTCGCTTTATAAAACAATATTTAAGGATAAATGTATCAAGAAATAAGAGATTATTACAAGACTGCTTACCTGCATCTCGGGGAAATCACAAATTCAAGAGTTTCTTTCCAGAGAGCACAAATGTGATGAAAGTTTTTGCAGAATCTCTCTACTGACTGTAAAATTCATAATATGAAAACCAGAATGCTCCGTGACATTCAGGAGCATTGCTAAACGTTCAATAGCAAGATGCCCGAACAGGTCAGCTGAGACCTCAGGTGGAGAATAGGTGATCAGAGGAAAGGCCATAAGGACGCACTGAAGCACAAAACCACACACATACAAACAGATGTGGATTTCCAGTGGAAAACAGCTGTAGATAAGCCCGGTCGTGAAGCCTTCCAAAGTGAAGTGGGCAGGCTTTACTGCAAGGAAACAGCATCACACCAGCCGTGGCCTTAGAGCTTGGCGGCAGGGATGTGCTACAGCGACATCAGACCCCTTCTTCAGCCACACTTGCAGCAGGGGGGCAGCAGCACAAGGTGTCACCGTGAAATACAGAGTGCTGGGGACAGTGGGAAAGGTACACGTGGGGACCTATTTTTTTGCTTGCGGGTGACATACTCCGTCTTGTTGAGCTTTTTTCTATAGTTAAGTAGATTCTGTTTCACTTCTATCTATGAACGGGGCAATTTCTACCTGTGATATACAGCAGCATATCTGCAAATGCTCACTGACTAAACACATAGGAGGATATTTCTGGCCACATATTATGAAATCTTTTGGAGAACATAGATTGCCTGGTAATGGCTTTCTGTAGTAAACTAAGTTTTTCTCATATTTGTTGATTGGAAGGAGTAGGACATTAGTTAGCTCATAGTTTTGTATATACAAAATTTACACTTATAAAATATAATCCATATTAATTTAGAGTCTATAGTTTTATCATTTAGAATTTTAGTTCCCTCATAGGTATTTTAAGAGCTCAATAATAACTGTATGTTTTAAAATTTGACAAGAAGACAACTGGCAGGGTATTCTGTGATAAAACCAATGAAAGACAGTTTTTCTGACAACTATTTTGAAAAATGAAACAACTGCAGCTTAGACCGGGAAATTGATTTCATTTTCAAATTCCAGGAACATGAGACATGAATTTTTGTTAAGCTTTCATCGATTACTTACTTTGGTATGTATTTTGCTTATATTTCAATAGAGTAAAAAAGCTATAAAGAATATCCTACAAAAATGCACCTATTTGCCAGCCCTCGAGCCGTTTCTGTACGATGCTCCTCCCAACATTCTGAAGCACGTGGTCGGGCAGTTCAGTAAGGTAAGATGTGCTCTTAACCTGGAAGAGAGGGGGAGGAGATGGAAACGAATTGACTTGTTTTTTTCTGTTGGGTCAATGTTTTCTTCTGTAGTATGGGGGCAGGGTTTTACTACTTAATTCTCACTGACTGTATTGACAGAGACGGTAACGTAGGTTAGTAAAATTAACAGGTTGAAAAAAATTCACACTTCCTTCTTCCTCACAGTCTCTGCACTGTCTTTTTCAGTGTTGTTGGGGAGTAAATAGTATGTCGACACTTAAAACCCTCATAATACAGATCATTTATTTTTATAAGCAACTTTCAGTAATTTCTCTGGTGTCTGTTAGTCTCACTCATCTGGGAACACTGCAAAGATCTCATGAAGAAACAGAAAAAGGTCTCTGAGCCACTGAAATATTTTCCACACAGTTCATACACTTACTGGAGATGCTCGCAGACGGTCATTTAAAATTTATTGACTTGTGAACAATTTTAACAAATGTAGCTGTTACATTTCTTGGATGATTGCAGATCACTAGCAGTAAGGTAGGAAGATCTAGCTGATAGCAATAGAGGAGAGAGGATGACTGCATTGCCACAGCCATTGGTAATTAGGATGGTGACCCTAAGCTATCAAGAACTGCTTAAATTGTGCCCAGGAGATTTGATGTAAGGAATTGGAGTCTGTGGAAGTGGCATCCCACAGTGGCTCTGAGCTCAGGCTGTGGAGTTGGGGTACCTGGATTTACATTTACTAGCTGTAATATCCTTAGCAAAGTCTTGAACTCTCTTAATCTTAGTACGATCACCCATAAAACGTGGATAATAAGAGTACCTATTTCATAGGACCATTGTAAAGTTTAATGGGATGTTATATGTCAGGAGTTTTTAGCTCAATCACTGGCACGTATTAAGCACAAATGCATATAAAATAATTTTTAAAATATAAAACATAGCAGTGGTTAAGGCTCATTAAAAAGATTAATAAAAAATCAGTGGGGTACCAAATTTATTTGAATAGTCAGTTAAAATATTATATAAAGAAGGTACTATACTACCTGTGCAGTATATTTCTACAAAAAGTCAACAAAACTATATATTGTTATAACTTGTAAATGAGACCTTATAGGTAAAGAGGTCTAGTCTTAGGTACTCATCTGAAAGATATTCTACCAGTGGCCTTCACTTCTTCAAACTCTTTGTCTCATCTCCAACAGCCTGGCTGACCCTCAATCGCCAGGGCCCCTGGATAGTAGGTTTTACATTGCTAAAGCCACCTCGGGATACAATCCTGGGTATCAAACACCTATGTTCTGTCTTCTTTCTTCTAAGAAAATAATTAAACTTTTTTTCCCTCCCTCTTCCGGGAGCTATGTAAAAAATTGACCAGCTAAGAGGGAAGAGGAGTAAGGAGCTGAGTGGTTCGTGCATGGACAGTCATCGGTTCTCAAAAATGAGTAGTTGGCACTATTTCTGAAAGTTTCATTTGAATAGTCTAATATTTTAGACTACTGAACTTGTCATAAAAATGAACTCTAACTGGAATAAAGAGTTGAAAATCGGTCACTAAAGTAAATAAACATATATCAGTGGGATTTGTGGAAGGTTAGATAGCCAAGATAAAATAAAGATGGACAGTACCTCATATTATGTACCTTTGAGTACATAATATGTACTCTTTGGGAATACTTGCTTCAGGAAGAATTTTGTGTTTTCCTAATCTAAGGAGAGTAGAGCATTAGAAAAAAATGGGAGAGCAAGGCAGAGGTAAAAAGATATTAGTTTAATGTAGCTGGGGACAGACATAGGAAGTATGAAAACTCACCAGGTCAAAATAAAAAAAATGTTTAAAACTGATATCTGTAAGCCATTCAATTTTTAGAAATATATTAGTATTGTATAATCTTTTATTGTCCAGTTGATGTGTATTACCATTCTATTAGCCAGATCCTTCTGTAGTTAGAAGTATTTGTTAAATGCCTACATGTACCCTGTAAAGCTTTGGAGATTAGACAAAAAAAAAAAAAAAAAAAAAGAATAAGACAAAGTTCTTCTTCAAGGGACTTTATAATCTAGGTGGGGAGTCCAGACAAAACAATTAAAAAATACTTCAGCGTACTAGACTTCATAATAAATTTCCTTTAAACAAAGGCGTACGTTAATGCAGTCTGAGGCATTCAGAGAGGAAGTACAAGAGAAAAAAAAGCTGGTTTTGAGGAAAGAGTAGGCTGTTTCTGTCAGAGGGAATAGTAGCGATGACTAAGGAAGAGAGTGGGAATTCCCACAATGCAAAGCCCCTCTCCAGAACCTTCCTTGTCTCATCGGTTGTTGTGGTCCTACATAATTAATTTCTTCATCTCCACCAACTCTTTCCTCTCAACTCACAAACAGCCACTGTCCAACCCAGTGAGTTTCTTTAGTTCTCATTGGTTTCTCCTTGAAATCTCCTCTTGGCTTTGTTGATTCCTTACTTTCCTGATTCTTTATCTCTTTAACAACTCAATTTCCTTCCTCTGCCCACTCTTTGGTATGTTCATTCATTTGTTAAACATTTATTGAACGTCTTTTAATCACCGGGCACTAGAGCAATGAATGAACAAATGTACAGCTTCTGACTGTATGACATTTATGTGTGACAGACATATAAACTGATAATTAAAATATTATGTGATAAGTGCACCAATGGGGTTTAACAGAATGCTACTAGAAAAGAAAAGTATCTAACTCACCCTGGGATAAGAGAGTGAGGGTGTCCCAGAGAAAGTTTCTTAAAGGAAGTAGCACTTGTGCTAAATTTTAAAGATGAACAGGAGTTAGCCAAGCAAATGGGAGAAGAGTGTGGAAGGTGGAGGGCATTCTAGGAGAGGAAACAGCCTGGGCAAAGAAATGGCCTGGCACACGCCTTTTGAGGTTATTGAACAAAATTTGGGATAGCGATTGATGGGAAAGGAAGGTGGGGAGCTACTTAGTTGCCTGGTCTCAGAAGACCTTCTGGGCCTTGTTAATGAATTTGTTGTTAATTTTGTAGGTGGCCAAAAGATTTTGAATGGGTATCCGCAAAGGAGGGACACCACTTCACATTTCATGTGTAGGAGTGGATCTCCATTGCCTTTCTTCATGTTCTTTGCCTTTATCCCATCTCCATAACACGAAAAGTTCATATGGTCCTAAAAAGACTGCATTTAACTTCCAAATTTAGTCTCATTGTGTTACAGATATATTGGACATAAATTCTCTTTTACCTTTCCTCAGACAGAGTAGTAATAATCCAACTTGAAAAAAGAAAAGCTGACATTTTAATGTGCTTTACTTTTCAAGGTGCTGCCACATGACAGCAAAGCTCGACGACTTTTTGTAACAAGTGGTGGACTTAAAAAGGTTCAAGAGATAAAAGCAGAACCTGGATCCCTCCTTCAAGAATATATTAACAGTATTAACAACTGTTACCCAGAGGAAATAGTAAGGTGGGTAAAATAGACTTTGAGAAATTCAAAGTTATAATGTAGTTTTTCTGTTTTCAAATCTAGATTTTGTATCCATCGTGTCAAAATGTAGACTCTGAAATAGTATAAGAGATCAATGTGTATACCTTTATTTCTGCTCTTGATCTCTTTTTTCTCTCACTTTAAATAATATTCTCATTGACACACACATTCCCAAATCAAACTGGAATGCCATTTGAGACATTTCTGTACTAATTTAAGACATGCTTTATTAGAGTGCCCAAATACAGAGTTCAAATTAAATTAATCTTTAATGTGAACCTGATTTAGATGGAGCCTGATTTTCAGAGTTATCTGCATATTATTTTTCTACCTTAAGCTCACATTTATATTAATGGGAGTATTACAAATAGAAAAGAGATGTCAAGTGTCAAAAAAGAAAGTTACAATCTATATTTGAAAAAATAGAATAACGTTGTTTATGATGTGCAGGTGCTTCATAATAATGTAGCAGGAAGCTATTTTCAAAATATTTTTAAACATAAGTTTAACACCACTAAATAAAGGAAACAGGCAAATCTTTTCTCAAGAAAAAAAAATAAAATTAATTTTTACGCATTTACACATCTCTTCAGGAAGAATGCTACCTTGTACAATTTTAAAATAACTTTCAATACCATTTTGTAATATAAAATTATAGAAAAATGATAAAAAAGCAAATGAAAGGGTCCCCGCAATGGAACAACCTATTAGAATTAACTAATGGTAAGGTACATCCTTGAACAGAAGTCTTCTTTCTACTCTTTTCTAGGATTATTTTACAGAGCACCAGGGGAAATAAAAATCTCTGTCATGTGAGACTCTAATCTGGTGCTTTGTCAAAATATCATTGCAAGCTTTAAATTTCCAGCATTCTGTGATTTGGGATTTTATTTTATCATGAAAAATTTGAGTTAGCTAACTTTTTCAAGTTTCTGATATATATTTTAAGCTTTAGGGTCTATAAAGTGGTGTTTTATAGAAATCTTTGAAACATTATCTTGCTATAAAAAAAGACAAATATAATCTTTAAATGGTTTTATTTTTGCAATCATATAATTCTCAAGAATCACTTGGAGACTATTTTAGAACTAATTATTCTTTATAAGACAGATTATCAACAGTTACTTTCTCTCCACTGTTATTAGCCTAAACATTTACTTCATATTGCCTTCTAATTTTAGTAATCTTTAAAAATTTCTAATAAATGTAGCTGGTATGATGAGAGAGAAGGGGCCCAGGACTAGATCGTAGAAGTTCTAGTCCGGATCCATTCCACAGCCAGAGGTATTTTTGGAACTCTTCCGTCTTCTGGATCCCTGCCTAAACTGGGGAAGGGAAGTTGTTTTTAGGAAATATCTAAATTTGGGAGGAAGGCCTGTATACAGTCTTCCATTTGGCACATTTCTCATATGATAACTGTATCATAACCTGAATTCAGCGTGGGTCTGGGATAGCAGTAGCGGGGAGGTGTAAGTACTGAGCACATTTCCTTCCCAGTTGAGAGTCCTTGAGATTGTGGAGTCTCTGAAGTCCTTGAGGAGAGAGGTATGACAGTGGCAATTAGCTTGGCAATTAGCCAAGTAAAAGCCTCAAGAATTATTTGTAGATCCTAATTTATTTACTGGGGACTTTGTTTTAAGGCAATACTACCAATTGAAATATAATGTGAGTTAACATTTAATTTTAAATTTTCTAATAGATAACATTAAAAAAGTAAAATAAAACAGGATAAATAAATTTTAATGATATATTTTGGTTAGTCTAGTTTATCCTAGTATTAATATTTTAACTCATAATCAATATGAAAGTTATTAATTAGTTATTTTTACATTTTTTATACTAAGTTTTTGAAATCTGGTGGGTATTTTATCACTTCTGGCACATTTCAATACACAATAATAAATTTTGTCTGAATTATTAATCTCTATTTAGATTATATAAAGTTTATAGATGAAAAAGTAGAGCCATAGGTTGTTCCAAAGACACTTAAAGTATTTCCAATACTGAATTGAGTATCAATTTTTAAATTTTTATTAAGATTAAATATGAAAAATTGATTTCTCAGACACGAGTCATAATTCTAATGCTCAATAGGCACATGTGGTTAGTAGCTACCATAATAAAGAGCACAGTTTTTAAAGTTTAGATTTTTAAAAATCTACTTCCTGCCATTTACATAAAAAATGCTTACCTTTTGTCTAACATATTCATAAGGCTTATGAAGGTAAGGTCTACTTTAAAATTTGTGACTGAGAGAAAGAAACAGTTGTGAATTCCTCAGTGTATGAATACTTTGAAGCGACCCACTGTCGAAGGGCAATTTTTTCCAGAGCAGGAGGCCTGTAGAAGAAAAACATTCTTCTTTAAGGTAGCTTTTTATGTTTGTGTATGCGTGTGTATACATATGTTTAACTATGATAGCCTAGAAAGTACATTACTGAGAAAATACAGTTCTGTTTTGTCTACTATAACTTGATAAATTGTGGAAGAAATTAGTATACTATAAATACATGAGTGTTTAAGTCAAGCATCTGAGCATCAATAAAGTAACAAAGGACAAAGCAAGTCTCAAAATTACATTTTATCTGGAGGCAACAACTTAAGAGACTTAATTATTTTAAGTGTTTTGGCAATTTTTAAATTACACTTATTTAGATTTTTTGTTCATTTATATATGCTAGAGTGTCGTCCAAATTTTATTTGACATATTTTTATAAGCATCTTTCCTTGGTATGTGAAACATCTCATAATGCATTAATCGATATATTTAATCCTTTTATATTAAATCTTTCATAAAATGTTCAATTTATAAATATAAATTTGTAACACTATAGGTGCCCAAGAACAAATGAAAATGATTAGTTTTCTAGGTTTGTATGATGGAATTTTTATGTGTAAGCTCTTTATGAAATGGTTCTTTAATATGAACTATGCTCCCAGAAACTTTTGTTTTTATGGGTGACCAGATCTGATTAAAACAAACCTTGAGAATAATCTCTAAGGCAATCAGAATGCAGAAGCTGATTTGCAATGCTGGACTGTGTTGTTTAACTTATGAAAAAAAAAAATCTGTTAGCTATGATGATTAAAGCAACATCAGTCACTTGACATCATAAAAACAAAGCTTCTGTAATAAAATACTATCATTGGATCCAAGCACCTTGCTTTGAAAGCACCCCTTCTCTGCCAGTGCATTGATATTCCTTACATGTTTTGCTATTTATCTAGAACAGTCTTGTGAGCTGGTGCTCTCTTTTTTGATAGTCTCTAACCTCATGCACAAAACATTATTGGAGCACAATTATTCGGGGTGTATTTGAAGTTTCATTCATAGAATTATTTTGGATAAATACCTTATATTGGATCTTTTGTGCCTACTGTGCTGAATCTTTTCACAAATATCTAATAGAAAATTTTCTTTTTCAGGTATTATTCTCCTGGATATTCAGATACACTTCTGCAAAGAGTGGACAGCTATCAACCACTTATTAACTAAGCAGTTATAGTTTTATATTCAAATTCACAGCAGAGCACTTATGAATAACAGTTGCTAAAGCTCTTTCTAAATATTCAAACTAAGTACATTCTAGATTTATTCAATGTGAAATACCTTTGGACAATATTTTCTCAATTTATATAATACTTTAAAGATCAATGGCTTGAATATATGAGACACTATTCGTGGTCATTTAGACAGGATTTACTCTGTAAACGTAGATTTAAAAAGGACCTTAAAGAGTTTTTAAGGCATTTGTTACTATTCTGTTAAAGACCATATACACACAGACGCACACCCCTCCAACTAGATATAGATGAAAAATGGTATTCGAAAACTCATAGTTATTTTGGTTCATGCCACATAGACATAGGCAAGGAAAACTGGCTTAGAAGGAAAATAGCTGAAAGAAGAAACTGATGATGAAGTACAGGGCATATGAAAGAGACTCTGATGCTGGTTACACAAATGCATTAACTGAACACATACTCTCTGGGTAACCTTAGGGAACTCTCCTTCCATCCCAAGTTTTCTAAGCTCATTTCTTACCCTACCTAAACTGTTCCTTATCTGTCACGGTGTTGGAGAGGACAGAAGTCAACATTAAACATCATACCACTGTAGACATGCTTTCCATTTTCATTGAAGGGTTTCTTAGTCTAGCTCTGCTCATGAATAAACAAGAAAGAAAGTGTGTAACGTGGGTTGTCAGTATTCCCTTTTCCTAGCTAGCTTCACTTTCCTAAGTTTCAAAAGTCACTTTTTCAGAGATTTAAGATGTAATTTGTAAAGAATACCATCACGCTCAGATTTACATGTGTCTTTACTTAGGGAGCTGAAAAAGGATGAGAGGGGGTTTCAATAAAATTTTAAAAAGAGCAATAGAATTGTCCTTTGCATTTTTCTTTCTTTTTTCTTTTTCTTTTCTTTCTTTTTTTTTTTATTATGGTGACATCGGTTAGTGAAATCCAGTGTTTCAAGTGTACAGTTCAACAGTAAGGCATATATATATATATATATATATATATATATATATATATATATATATATATATATATATATTGCATTGTGTGTTCACTGCCCATAGTTAGATTTCTTGGTCACCACATATTTGACTCCTGCCCCCCCACCGACCTCTCCCCTCCCCCTATTCCTTCTGGCAACCACTAATCTATTGTCCACATCCATGAGTCTCTGTTTGTTTTTCATATCTAGTGTGTTTCTGACCTTGGGGAATATGTGATTAAACTTAAGAATCTTGGTTAGTTTGCATGTGGGTGTCTTTTGATCTAAAGGGACATATTTTACAGTGATCTCCCCTGGAAGACTGGAGAGGAGGTGAATGATAGCCAGGGAACCCCTAGGCCACAGTGTTTCCCGGCTTTCAGGTTTTCTTCTCAAAAGGAACCTACACATTAATCAATTTTTTTTCTGTATTCATCTCTGTCATCATTTCCTAATAGTGCATAGCTCCGCTGCACCTTTTAAAATATTATACTCAAGATTATCCCATTTCCTTTTGCCTTATATCAGTCTAGGATTGCTTAGAGTTTGACTTTTTAATACTACTTTGTGCTTATTTTGTTTCCTTGCAGTAATTTCTTTGGCTCATTGCACAAGAAAATATAACTTTTTTTCTAGTTTTGTAACTTCCCTACCTCTCCTTCCCACTTGCCTGCTTTGAACATTTTAACAACTTGAGAAAATAAAGGTAGTTTTCATCTTCCTTTATTAAGATCTTTTTTTTTTAGATGACCATTTTGCTAATGAAGAAACTGGTCTATCTGGGATAAAACCTCTTCAAACTATATGGGAATTGTGAATTTCCTATTAGGTATTTCTTGCCATCGTATGTTATACTTGAGAGTTTTTACTGCATACATAATTTCATACTTATCAAATAGTATTAAACTAAGAGAGTAATACAATATTTAATAGTGATTGATGGGTGCTACAATGTAATCATATGCAATTTGGAATATTAATGCTATGAAATGTTTTTTGACATAAAACACTTAAAGCAAAATGAAGCTTTACTTTTTGAAAAGTCTATTACAAGACTTTAAAACTGAAAAAAAATCTTTTGTGCTAGAGCAAAAATAGTGTCTCTCATTGACAGTGTTCTCTGATATTTTTCACCTTCAGTTTGAATTATTTCAATTCCAGTCCTCTGGGCGGACCAACTCCTGTCCCACTGACTCCTCTTCCCCCTGCGATTTATTTAAGAGTCAGCTATCGTTAGGATATCTCATTCAGTTGAACAATTTATTTTTAGGACTTCAGTTTAGGAATAGATTTGGTTAAATCACATTATTGCTTAACCCTTCTTGTTATTCATTCAGTTCACTTGTTGTGGAAATAGGTACAAGTCAGTGGTACCCAAAAGAGATGTTGGAAATCTGGATTCTAGTCACATTTGTTAAGTAGTAAGGGTGATAGTATTTGCTCAGCTTACTAATAAGATGCTTGTGAAAATAACCTGCAGTGATGCATATAACAATTTTGTAATTTTGTTCTGTGCAAACCGACATGCGATGTATGGGCAGTGACAGTCGATGACAAACTACACGTTTGGTCCAAAAATCAAGCAAAACAATTGGGCAGACCAGGCCCCATACTCTTAGATAAGTAGAGTTTATATCAGATGATTAACAATAAAGAAAAACTGCATTTCCTGCCCTCATGGAGTTTTCTAATACACACACATTTGCCTGGACACAAGGAATAAAATAGGCACAAGACACTGAACACGACACAGGCATATTTCATTTAGTATGTAAAACAAATGACAACCTCATATTTACAGGAGATTGACCTGTTTTTCTAACCTTTTCCTCTCAAATTATGCCCTTAAAGAAAGGATTAAAGATTTGCTTGTTTCTAAACTTGATTTGAGGTCCTGCTTAACATAAATCCTGACCTTAAATTCCTGGGTGAGGCCATCTCCAATCCAAGATGTCAAGTTTAAAAACTAACCTTGAAAGAATGAAGGATTTGTCTGTTGTGTTTTCACATCGTCAACCCTTTCCTTAAATTCATAAACCCTGACCTTAAATTCCTGAGTGAGGCCATCTCTAATCTAAGATGTCAAGTTTAGAAACTGACGTTAAAAGAATGAAGGGTTTGTCTGTTGTGTTTTCAAATCTCCAATCCTTTGATTAAGTTAGGTGCTAGCATATGCCGAGACATGTGCACGCACTGGCGCGGTGTCCCACAAAATTCTCTGTCTACAAAGTATTGATTTATAGCTATTTTGTTTCAGAGATCAAACAGATCAAATGACAGTCTTAAGTATAGCTGTTGCATTTACCAGTTGCTTAAGGAACTTTAGATTTTCTCAAATGTGATTTGTCTATAAAATTATTTTTCTAAAGGCCGTAAGATTAGACATTCAATGACAATTGTATTAAAGAATGGTTTTATTGTGTTCATAAAAATCAGTGATTTTTAAAAAAATTTAGGCAATATATGAAAGGATAAAGCCAAAAGCAGAAACTTCACTCCAAATTTCACAACCCAGAAAATGATTGTCATTAACAAGTTAACATAATTCCAAGTTCCTCTCTGCCTTTATACAGATAGAAAAATATTTAGAGAAGTATATATTTGCTATACATACTATTTTAAAATAAAAAGCAAACGTTATAGCAGTCTGCTTAACTCACAAAAGATGGAGTTTTCACTTTTTTTGTTTGTTTAGTGGGTTTAGGTAAAAATTCTTAACTATAGAGATCAATAGAAAATATAAATGTTCTTTTATTAATGACTGGTGAGTATTTGCTATAGAGTTTTTAAACTGAGTGCTAGTTATGGCTTATCAGTTTTACAACATTGGATCAAGAATATTATACTAATAATGTATCATTTTGCAAGGCAGTTTGATATAGATGTTTATACATTTTTAAAAGTCCCATGTATATGGAATTTGTGGCAATGTAATCTTGCTAAATTTATACTAAAATATAAAATTCATGCATTACTGATAGTGTTTATTCAATGTATTTTTGATATAAAGAATACCAACTCTTTGAGAACGATTGTAACCTATATTAGGTCCTCTGTTTTTTAAATTTCTGTAGCATATATAGTTTAAATCATATAAACGTAATTAAAATGCCCAAGAGAACGTCGTCATTCTCTAATTTTTGTTTTTTACTGACTGAAGTACGACCTTTTTCTCGGATGAGTGATATGTGCCTCGCTCCGGTTAGTTCCCAGCGGCATCCAGCACTGTGGTAAGCCCAGAGTAGAACAGGTAGCAGGCTGGAGCTTCAGGGTAGCAAGGCTTGTCGTGGTCAAATCTCTTTAAATCCCCAGGCCATAGTTTTCTGAAATATCATGGCTTAGTGCAGAAGAGGACAGGCTCTAAAGTTAGAGACCCACATTAGACTCTCAAAACTACTACAGCCCGCCTCACTGGCCTTCAGCAAGCTACTAATAGCACCCACTTTAGAGGATCCTGGGGATTAAGCAAGGGTGAGCCAGAATAGGACCTGGCGTGTAGTAAGCAGTGCCAATGGTAGTCTGTCTACACGATACCTTCATGTGAACAGTGAAAGGTGTATGGCTCTCAAGAAACTTTACTTCCATTTGGCAGAAATCTTTGTAATAGTATGATTTTGTTCAAGCAAGTCTTTACTGCCATCTGCTGGAACATTTTCTTAATGAGTATGCAAATAATGATGTCAACGATGTGAACCACACCCCCTTTGACATGCTAGTGCCCTTGTACAATACGCAACCTGTGCAACTGTGCACATAAGTGCTCAATAGATTGTACTTGCTACTCTTCTTTTCACTTTTGTCAATGGGGTTTGGAATTGGTTTCCAGATAAACAATGCTATCCATTTTTTTAAAAATAAAGGGGTCAAAGTTAATCTCTATAAAAAGAATCAGAATTTTGTTACAAAACCTGGCTTACTACCTCCCTCACTTCCCATTTCCCCCACAGAAAAGTACGTTCCACAATAAAATGTGCAATTTAAGCTAGCAGAGATACTAATTAAGCCATTACTCTTGTATTTATAAACACTAAATGTAAGACCAAATCAGGGGACATTTTTTTTGTATACAAAACAAAGTACATTTTGCAATAATCCATATAGCTTTTTAATCTTGAGTTTTGAGACTGGATCAAGAATATTATAACATTATTGCAAGATGGCTGATCTTTGGAAAGCAACTCCACTGGGGCTCCATTCACCTCTCTTCATCCTGGAACCTGGGCTGGGAGAGTCCTTAATGAGTGACCATTATAGTATATTTTTTGCATGCAACAGGGAAAAATTTGACTCAAACCTAGCAATGCAATCATGAAGACTGACTAACGTTGGATTATGGAGAGCATGTAAATGATGGGCACACTCTCCCAGGATGCAGGATTTATCGCTGTAGCAAGGACCCCGGGTACAAGGATGGCTCTTGGAAGTTTGGAGAAATCAACCACCCACACTAAGTGAAGTGGAAATGCCACACCTGCCCTGGCCAACTAGAAAGAGATATCGGATGGCTCATGGGGGCGGGCGTTCTGGAGCCCATAACCGGCTTAGTCATGGAAACTCACTGACCGACTGTTGTAAGAGAGGTTCCAGAGAACACGCCGTTTACCAAGGCAATAAAAGATGCATTATTAGAGGGTAACGACCACTGAGAATCTCAGTGGTGGTGCTTTTCTCGATGCCAGGGTTGTCTGGAGGAGACACCGTTACAGAACTGGGCTCCTTAGTAGGGTTATAGAATCCTGACACAATAGAGACCAAGGGACAGTACTTAACTGTCAGAAGCAAGGGGTGTGCAGTTATTGCGACGAGTAGCAAAACTGGTGTGGCATCCAGGGATCCAATCCATAAGGAGCTATAAAGATGATTAATAGAACTCAGTGTTCCTAGAGGAAGTCAGTAAGGGTATCAGTTTATGAAGTAAAAACAAATCAAGAATGGTTGGTCAGAAGGCTAAGGGCAGCTGCCCCAATGAAAAATGACAGTCACTTACCTAGTTTTAAGACCTGCATCAATTCTCAGATCTGGAACCCGTTGACCGAAGGAGAGGCTGGTCCCTATGGGAATACAGTCTGGAGGACCTTCATTAAGTGTATTCAGTAGTTACCTCTCATGCATGTTAGAGTATTGTTTCAACTCTTTTACCAGGAGATGGAACTTGAAAAGACTGACTATGCGGCAGGCCTAGGCACCAGCGCAAGCAGCCCTGCCATATCCCTCAGCAGACCCTATGGTATTAGAGGGATCTGTGGTGGGAAAAGATGTCATGTAGAGTTACCAATAATTCCAATAGGAGAACCACAGCATAGATTCCTAGGATTCTGGAGCAAGGTCACACCATCTCTAGTAAAGATCTATACACCATTCAAATAGAAGTTCTTACAAACTAATAGGCCTTGTTTGAAATGGAGTATCTGACTGTGGGACATCAAGTAACTTTGCAACCCGAGATCACCATCATGAACTAGGTTCTGTCAGATCCAGCATGTCATAAGCTGGATGACCCCAGCAGCAATCCACCTCAAAAACAAAAGTGGCAGGTATAAGATTGGGCATGAGCAGGGCCAAAGGTCATAGTAAATAAAGTTGTACCAGCTGGTGATCTAGATCCCCACGTCATCTGCTGCTACCATGCAGGTGTTCACAACACTGTGTCATCTGCCTAGACCAGCATGGATGCTAGCTGAGGCTGAGGCAAATCTAGAATGAGTGGTGGAAAATGGAATAATAATAATAATCAGTCACTTCAGGCTTGAGATCTGTTGCAGCTGTAGCAAATGCAGGTTTCCCACTGACCTCCTTGTGTTTCCTCAGCAGTAAAGGCCAACCAGAGTCCTGGAGTTGCTGGTTACTGGGCGGGAGAGGAAGTGGATCTGAGCACCACAAGGGGTGACGTAACAGATACCCCAATGCTCCACTCACATCTCCTCGTCAGAGCCAAGGGCCGACGCATTCGTCCTTCGGCTGCAGCTATTTTCTAGTCACACCTTTTATAGCCTTACCACAGATAGGAACTGAATAAAATCCTTAGCCCGCAACTAGAATGAACCTTAATAATTTGCTAAACCTTAAAATTAACACTTTAAACTGAACCAAAAAAAAAAAATTAAGAACACTCAGGCAACTAGTTCAGATTGGAATCACACCAAACCCAAACATCAAATTTTCTCAGATCTAAACCCAAACCAAAGTTCCAGGCACTTTGCACATATAGGCGTGGGTAGAGTCTCTGTGGCCTTAGCAGCTCTTGCTAATTAGAAGCTCTTGACTTTCCTCTGGCAGTTTAGCTGATAAATGTCTTCTAAAGTGTGCTTCCAGCTGAGCTAGAATATTTTTTTTAATTAACATATTTAGTTATCTGTTTGGTTCAGATAAGGAAGAAAATGTTAGTTATTTTTCAAAAAATAATTCCATACTCACCCAACGTCATACCCTCTAAATCACATCATTAAAATAAGTAACACCTGGTTGTGGTTAATTGTGAAGTGATCTTAGTTTTCATCTGATGTAGTCTAATTCTCTGCATACAGGAAGTAAAATCTTAACCTCATTGACGATGAGATTGCCTCACAACTCAGGCAAAATCCTTGGGTTTTTTCATCTAAGAGCGTGGGGGAAGGAGTTAAAAAATGAAAACAAAAACAAAAACAGTATTCGTGTGAAAAATTATTCTTAGGAGCCCTGACACTGTTGCTCACACAAGAGATACAGGTCTAAGTTTAAGCACCATGAGGGCAGGAAACGTGTGTTTGCATTGAGCACATCACTTAGCATAGTTGCCTGGCCCTCAGTAGGCAATCAATAGATAATGATTGAATGAATGAATGAGGCTGCAGAGTTCTAAAAGCTATCCTGGTTGCTGGCATTCTCTGATGGGACTTTGGCCAGAACACTTTGAAAGTGTAGCTCACCCAAGCAAGAATAGGCTCTTTTCAAGTTCTATTCTGTCAGGACTGCTGCCACTTTGTTCACACTTGGCATCAGAATCTGGCTGTGCTGTCAGCCACATCCATTCAACTCAAGTCAGCAGCGCCTGAAGTAGTTCTTATGACTTTAAAATGGTAGCAAAAAGACCAGTTTCAAAGGAATGAACACAAACTGTAGGAGGATTTTTCAGAGTTTATTAAACAGCGTGAGCTTGAATACATACTGTGTGTGTGTGTGTGTGTGTGTGTGTGTGTGTGTGTGTGTGTGTGTGATTCTCCTGGGAATTTTGGATTTTACACAGAGAGCTAGTGATTGCGAGTTGGTATCTTAGTCGTTAATGGCAGCACCAGAAGAATTAGTGGATTTCAACTTCTGGGGTTCTGGGGACTGCCCTTGGCCAGCATTCCCTGAGGAAGGCTTGGTTGTTCAATTCTTCCTTGGGTTACTTGAGATACCCAAGTATCCAGCAAATTCACTTTTACTTAAATTATCTCCAGTTGGTTTCCATTATTTGCAAAAAGAAGGAAAGCATTTTTGAGGAAACCAGTATATCCAAGTTGGATGCTGGAAGAATGGTGGTGTGATGAGGGCTGGAAAGCTGAGTGGAGAGCCAGAGTGAAGACTATAAAAACGATCACCTTTCTGCCCAGAGTCAGCTATGGACAGGAGGCTGCCAGCTGTTGGCTGGAGCTCAGCAGACAGCTGCCAGGGGCCACACTGAGTACGTAAAACTGGTTTTTAAACATTCATTTCAAAACCTGAATGCTTCTCTTTGCCCTTCTTACTGCTTGGGGATCTTTCCTACAGTTCTTGCCTCCGGCTACTTATTTTGAATCTCGATTTCTTTTCTTTACCTTGCCAGGTGCTAACTAACTGCCCATAAGAGGGCCACTCAAGCTTCTCTTTGATTCCAGGATGTTTTTCTGAACTATTAGACTTTTTATGGAGCCCACAGAAGAAACTCAAAAGGTGACTTAATCCTTGACCCTTTTCTTCATCTTCCCAAGTATCTCATTGTAAGAATGTGGAAAGCAAATCTTGCCTCTGGTTCAAGCCATCTATTTAGATGAGTTTATTGCATGCCACTGGGAAGCAAAGGCTAAATTAGGAAGGGAGCTGTGAATTTAAGAAAACTACACGAAGTCTATGTGGGAGGAGGGAAAGAAAAGAGGTGGAATTGGGACCATTTATTTGTAGCATGTCTTACTGACAGTTAAATACAGTGGTTTGTTCTGTTTTCTACCACTCGAGGGTTATTTAATTCAATTCATGACCTAGGATGCTAACCAGCTCCACATCTAAAATAATTGCTTCTCTGTTGGTGAGATGTAGAGCCAGGATTGATTTTCCCCTGGCCGATTGCTCTCCTTTCCTAGTCATGAATGTCATCTCCTCTCTCCTCCCCACGTAATTTGATCTCTGTATTTGATCCCTATTTAGTAGTACACTTCGCTAAACAGATGTCTCAGTAATTAAAATCCCACATGGGCACACTCGTCAGTGAGTTACATCTATTTAATAGTCAGCTTAGAAAACTTTTCACCCTCGGCTCCTCTCCCATCCTGGTGTCGTATGTCACTGGCCTCTAGCAGTCTTTAAGCATGAAGAGTCAAACCTGCTATGTTTGTTTTCCTGCATTCGTAGAACCTCTCTTTGCATTTTCTGACTATATTTTCCTCACTGTACGGTTTTCTGCCAGCATTCAAATTCTCATTGGATGAATCATTTTATATTTCATTCATGCCAGCACTAGCATTTTAAAAAAAGAAAAAAAGAAAAAGAACAATGTCTTTAGAACCATGGATTAAGAGTACCTTTTATTTTTTTCCCCTGAGGCATAGCCAAATACTTCAATCTTAACAATCCCCCAATTTTTTTTCATTTTAACTATTTGGGATCAAATACTGGAAACCTGTCTCGTTGCTACAGATCACTGAGGGTTATGATGACAAAGAATTATAGAAGGAAAGAATGTACGTTTGGAGCAGGACAGGGAAGTTAGCAAAGTCTTATTGAATGGAATTTACTCATTTTTGTGAGAGAATTCAGATGGAAATTTATGAAAATGTTTATACCTAAAGAGATAATTTTTTTGTGATAATATTACATTGCATAAAACTTGAGGTTAATGCTGTAATTTACAGTAGGTAAAAGAATTTCCCTTGCCATCAATGATGCATATTGACTTTAAGAACTTTTTGAAATGAATAGAGAATATACATATCTTTTCTGATACTTTTTCAGATGAACAAAATCAAATAAATGAGTGTGCAACAGGATTCTATATTTTCTTTTAAATAGATGGAGGTCCAGTGCATTTAACATAGATCATTTTATAAAAATAAGTTTCTGAGAATATGCATGTTTCTTGTGAAGTTCCTTTGAAGTCACAATAAAAAAATGTAGTCAAAAAGCAAGCAATAAATTCCGAAGTTGATTAATACTGTTTTAGTTCTATGTAAGCAAATTCTAAGAGTATTTGTACAAACTTTATTATCATGATTCTATTTAAAAACTAGGTGAAAATGCTGTTGTGCAATGGAGCTTCACTTTGGTGGTTTAAACACAACTTCTAGCCTTGTTATCTAAACCAACAAAGGCCGGGTAAATAAACAGAGACATAAATTTAACAACAGGATTCTCAGACAAACAATGACATGGAATAGGAGCTAATATTTCAGGAAGGGAGCCGAGTTCAACATGATGAGAATGCTGTGGATGATTCCTTTCACTGTTTCTCATCTAGCTTCATTCTAGACCTGATAGATAGCTCATGAACTGGAATGATTGCATTCTCACTATGCTCAGGATAACCTCCCTTTGCTGGTTTCCAGCTCCCTTCCCCTCCATGCAGCTTGTGTTTAATCCACATAAAGTTCAAGGCATTTCTTTGTCTGCTCCAAGCCTTTAAGCTTTGTTTTCTCTCCAGTCATCCTTTATCACATGTCCGTCTATGCTCTCCTGTCAGCTTCTTTCAGATCACTAAAAAAGAACAGAGAAGAAGAAGAAGAAGAGGAAGAAGAAGAGAAAGAAGAAGAGGAGGAGGAGGAAGAGGAGGAGGAGGAGGAGGAGGAGGAGGAGGAGGAGGAGGAGGAGGAAGAAGAAGAAGAAGAAGAAGAAGAAGAAGAAGAAGAAGAAGAAGAAGAAGAAGAAGAAGAAGAAGAAGAAGAAGAAGAAGAAGAAGAAGAAGAAGACGGCGATGACTAATTTTAATAACCCATTTCTGGTTTCTCACTGCCTTAATGTAAATTGGGGAGACTATTTCCTGACCTCCTCATAAAGCTGTGAGGGTCAAATAAAATCTCGTGGATGAAAGGACTTTGTACGTGGTTAAATATGACCAAGGAGCTTGGGCTTTAGTTCCAACTACCTGGCTCAAAAACAGCTTCTAGCATTTTCTAGCTGTGTGAACTTCAATAAACCCCTTAACTTTTCTGTGCTTCAGTTTCCTAATGTGGAAAATAGGGATTATAAAAGCACCTAAGGGTTGTTTGGTGATGGTTACATGAGAGAATTCATGCATATTTTGAGGCCAGAACATGCTCAGAACAGTCCTGGTTTTAAGCCCTGGTAAGTGCTAGCACAAGTGCAGGCATCAGGCTGTGTTTCCCACTGAGGTAAGCCAACTTCCTCACAGCCTCACATCTCTCCAGCCTAAGGCCTCTTTTGAGCACTGCGGAAAGCTAGGCTATATTCCTTGGATGTGGTCTGCGACAGCTAAGGAGCTAAGGATTGGGGTGAGGTGTAAGAATCCTGGCAGAGCCCACATACCTTATTTGAGGATTGGCAGGTTCTTTTAACAGTTGCCTCCCTTTCTCTGAATCATGTTCACTTGGCTTAGCTTCTTCTCTGATAACTTTATTTCAAATGATTTTTATGTTAACATTTTAGTTTGCTGCCCATTTGTACTTAAAGCCACAAAGACACATCCTTCGTAAACTGGAAACTGGGAATAGTAAGAGATCTACTCTGGGCTTGGAATGAGATAAATCAAGTGAATCTCTTCCAGAGGATCCAGAAACAATATTCTAGGGGTGCTTTTGAAAAAGAAATTGAAGAAAAAAGCTTTTGTAATCCAAATATCACCTTGTACATATGAAATGAGATGGAAACACATAAAACAAAACATAGGAACACGACAAAAACCTAACATTCTAAAAATGAGACAAATGATTCTTCCAAATGACCTCTTCAAAGTGGTTCTTTCTGAGTTAATGTCCATAATATTATGCTGTTGTTGTCTCAAAGGTGTTGGGATTTCTTCTCTGAAAAGGTTTTTAAGGACCTTGGTGCAAAAACTAACTCTGCCATTTTACAATGTTTTTGACAAATACCTTTCTACTTTGCAACTTATTATTCAATATTGTTTTTAATTTTTGACATACAGATGCTTATGCAGATACATAAAAATGATTTCTTCTATTGTTTTGTAGTTAGTTCTTTCCCATTTAAGAATCACTTGATATTCACTTATATTTTCTTTTAGTTCTTTTACTGTTTCATTTTCGCATTTGCCTCTTTAATCCACCTAAGATGTATTTCAGTATAAAGTATGAAGTGAGCATCTAATTTGATTTTTTTTCTCCCAAATGGTTGATTTTTCTAGTATCAGTTATTGAATAATCCATGCCCTCATTGGTGATGCTTCATTTATTGGCATATTGAATTTTCTTTCAAATTTATCTGTTCCGAAATATTATCAATCTATTTATCAATCTTTTCTCAGGAATTCAAAATCATTGTAATTATTGTGGGTTTATAATACGTATTAACATCTGGTACAGTGAATCTCTTGTTATTACTCTTTCTTTTCAAAAATATTCTGGCTACTCTCTTCTGTTATTTCCTCCAAATGGAAATTAATTTTTTTCAATTTCAAAAAAATCCCATTGGAATTTTGGTTAAAATCACAAATAAAAATAGATAAATTTATTCTAGGGCATAACAGATTTTTCAATTGATTGAAATCCTTTTGTTTTTGTGCTTTCTCTCTTTTTCTATAGATCCCTTCTAGTTCTTGCCAATATTATTTATATGTGAATAGGATCTTATTATATTTATATATAAAAATATGTTGTATATATATATTTCCCAAGAGGTTATTGTTAAGTCACTGGATTTTTAATATTTATTTTACAATAGTTTCTCGATCAGGTCTCTTGGTGTTTTTTTTGGTTTTTTTTTTTTAGGCAAAAGTATCATCTGCAAATAAAGGCAATTTTTCTTCTGCTTTCTGATATTTTAGCTATTATTTATGTGTCTCGTTTTATTACAGAATTGCTTCAGCATAATTTTAAAGAATAGCAGGCATCTTTATACTTGATTTTAATAATGTGTCTACTGTAATGTTATTAAGTATGGAAACTTAAAACTACCCAAAAGTAGATTGAATAGTAAAACAAACTCTCATATACCCATCACCTAGCCTCAACAATTATAAAAAATTTTGCATACACTTTTAGTGAGATTATAAATTAAACCAACCTTTTTGCATGCTAATTTGGAAATATCTATCCAAAAATAGATCCAACAATTTCATTGCTAGGCATTAATCTTTTAAGTACATTAGCACTAATAGGCAAAGATATTCAAGGATGCTGCTCACTGTAACTGTATATAATCACAGAAAACTAGAAAACAGCCTAAATGCTCCCAATAGGCGAATGAGAAATTATGGTATGTTCATGTGCTAGTATTCAAAATTATGAATAATTTTGGTAGATCTATATGCTGAAGTGGGAAGATGTCCAAGGTATAATGAGAAAGGCAAGTGTAGAACAATATGTATAGTATGATTCTATCTGTTCTTTTTTCAAAGGAAATAGTCATACACTTTTATGTGCATGGAAAATTTCTGGAATGATATGTAAGAAACTGTTAATAGAGGTTACCTCTGGGAGGGAGAATGAATGGTGATGAGAGGTTGAGGAATTAACTTTACACTTTCTCCTCTTCCTTACTGTTTGACTGTCTTACCATAGCATTATTTTTTATAAAATCTTACTATAACATATGATGTTGGCCATTGGTTTATATTTACTAAGACTTTTTTAAATCTATATAGTTTAGTTGTTTTAATCAGGAGGAGGTATTAGATTTTTATCATCTATTGAGATGGCATTTTTTCTTATATGACCTAAATGATTTTTTATTTCAATTATTTTCCTATTATAAAAATATCCTGGCTTTTCTAGACTAAATCTATCTGATCATGTTAAAAATTACTTTTTTTCAGTGTATTTAACTTGCTGGTATTTTAAGTGGGATTTCTCTCATTGGTTTGGATCTCTTATGTAGATTTATATTTTCGAGTGTTCTTTTTGTACCAGTTTAGATATATTTGTAATACCTATATTTGCTTCAATAAAAGGAATTACATTTTAATCTTTATGTATTTAGAAAGGGAATTGTATGTCTTTCAAAATGTATAAGAATTTGCCTATAAAATTTCTAGGGGTGAGATTTTTTGGAATTCTCTAGTTTTAATCTCCACCCCTGCACTTCTTCTTGATTCAATTTGGACGATTTATGTTTTTCCAGGAAAAAAATGTACTAGCACATAGCTAACTACACATAGTATTCTACATAGTTTTATAAAAACCAAAACTTCTTTACGTCTGTCTCCTTTCTCCTTTATAACTTTATTTGTGTTTCCTTTCTCTTTCTTTCTTTTATTAAATAGATTTGCCAGGTATTTCTCTACTTTCTTCCTATTTTTTCCAAAGAATTACTTTTGGAATTGAATAATAATTGTGTTTTCTTCATTTGTTTTCTAATTCATTAATTTCTGCTTCAATCTTTTTTTAATTCTCCTTTTCTTGGAGTTTAATTTTTTAAAAAGTACTACTCAGTTCACTTATTTTTATTCTTGTTTAATTTTTCCCTACTAAACAATGTAACTAAGCTTGGTCTGGTTTCAAATGACTTTTAGATATTTCTAAACATTAAATCTACTCTCAGAGGAGAAAGAGTTGCCATCACTGATGATGTCCATTTAAAAGAATGTGACTTAGTCTCTTGTGGTGAATTTCTAAAGAATTCTAAAAATGTTTGAGTAATGGTAATATAATTGTAGCAAGCTGATGACCTATTCTTAAGGGGCAGCACCTATTTGTATATATAAAACCTGTATGTTTGCTAAAACATTATCAGCCCTCATATATCTGGAAAGAATCAAGTGCTAGTATTTAAAGAGAAGCTCTCATGTTTGCTTACTGGGATATCCTCTGATACTGCATGTTTGTAGCCTAAGATATTCTAGAATGTGTTTTCTTTTTGTGAAAAGGTATTTAAATGCATTATATGTACAGCCTGGCTTCATGTTTGTCTGAGATAAAACTTTTTTCAAATGCAAAGATTAAAAATTGTTTACATGCTATAGAATGACAGTTTTCCCTGCAAAAACCAATTCACTATGATTATATAGATGAGAGCAGAACATGCTTTTAAAAATAATTTTTCCTGAACACATCTGATCTTGGATGCTAAGTGGAGTCGGGCCTGCCTGGTTAGTACTTGGATGGGAAACGACCCAGGAAGACCAGGTGCTGTAAGCTTTAAAAAAATAAATAAATAAAAATGAAAAATAAAAACATAAAAATAATTTTTAATGCTCTGATAGGCCAGATTATAAACAATAAAAATAAGTCTAATTAAAAATAGAAAGGTGGATTCATTGATGTGACTTTTGGCAGCATATGTCTCAGGATATCATCAGATCCTTGTGTTTGTAGATTATGTAACAGTGTTTAAGTGGCCAGGAAAGGGAGGATTTTGTGGTCCAGAAGGTGGAAATGTCCTATTTAACATATGACCTGGCCAGTCTCATCTCAAATTACTGTTAAGTTACAGATGGTTGGCAAGTCAGGTAGGAGGGAAGAAAACTTGGCAATAAACAAGAGGCCACAAAACCAGTGGCTATCATTACAAATACAAACTTACTGAAGTGGTCACTATTTAAAATAATGCAAAGAAAAATCGTTTTTCAAAGTATTCTAGACCAGAAGAATTCTCTTAAGAAGCTTTAAAGTAAGCTTACCTGTTAATAAGATTTTAGGAAAGGTAGAACATGGCTTTATGAAAGAACTCAAAACATATAGCTAGGCCCCCTGCCCCTAACAGCTTTATGATCATGATTGAAAAGCATTTTCTTTGTTTTGCACCCACATGCATCCCAAGTTTTTCAAGCTTCCAAATATTTAAAAACATGTATTCTTGAGAGGAAACACCACTAAGCACCAATAAATGGAAAACCAAACTTTTATCTTTACCAACTTTAAACAGTGGCACATATATATAAATTTATGTAGTTAGCAGTGGTCTCAACTGGTTGCTTTTTAAAGTAGCAGTATAGGGCAGATAGGACAGTAAGCCAGAGCCAAAACTAATCTTATTTTATTTTTGTGGCTGTGAAGTTTTCAGTAAAGCACAGACCTAAAGCTCCCAAATGCTGCTAAAGGATTACCTAGAAAGCAGAGCCTGAGGCCAAGTTTAAGCGCTAAAATTTTTATTAGGAGGGGCAATCCCAAGGCGGCAAGGGTGAGGGGAAATGCAAAGGAAAGCCAATACAAGGAGGTGCAGCACTGAGCTAAAAACAAATGTACAAGAAAGTACAGCTGATTGCTGGTCCCAAAGGGCAGCTTCCAGATAAGCCGTGCAGAACCATCATGCCTGGAGATCCTCTTTCCATGGCGAGGAAGGGTTTATATGTTGGCTACTTCTTGCTTTCTGAACTCTTTGATGTTATGTTTGCCTCATGGGGTTTTAATGTTCCTGCTTTTCTGGGTGTGGCAACCGATCCCTCCTTGCAACTGCCAGGGAAGCAAGAGCATGACATACCTCAAGGTTTTTCACCGGGAGTCTAGACTAGCGGGAGGAGTCAGAGCTTTCTTCAGTGCTATGGTGTGAGAGAAGCAATGCTGAAGGCTGACCTCTCACACAGGGGTAGGCTGTCCTGGCAGGAAGCCAAAGCAGCAGAGCCCCGACTTCCGCACTGAGCAAGCGGCAAAAATGAGGTTAGTAGCGTGAGAATGAACAAATCTGGGGAGGTGAATAAACCAGGTAGTGTATCCTTCTAGGACCCGAGCTGTTCCTGCGCTGATATTCATTGATTCTCAGGAAACAGGAAGGAGCTACTCAATTCAGAGACAGCATTCACTAAACGATCAGATGTTAAGTCCTAACGTTTTTTCACCAATCTGTCCCTTAATGCACAAATACTTATAGCCACTTCTTCAACTCTTTCTTCTCCCCTTTTTTTGAGGTGTAATTGGAATATATTAATATTCACCTAAGACTACAGTGTGATTCATTTTGGCAACCATCTTTTTGTCCTGTAACTTTCAGGACTTGTTCCATCGCCCACCAAAGTTCCCTTCTGCACTTTGCATTCCATCGTCTCCCATCTCACCGCTCCCCGAGCCACTGCTTTCTATTTCTACAGTTCTGCATCTTCTAGAATGTCGTAGAAATGGAATCAGACTGTGGTCGTCTGCTTTTACCTGCCCCCCCCCCCCCCGCCCATAGCATTATGTCTTGAGATGCATTCATGGTGTTGCATGTGTCAATATTGTGTCTTTGGGTGTGTGTGTGTGTGTGTGTGTGTGTGTGTGTGTGTGTGTGTGTGGAAAATTACTGTGTCGGGCACCACAACCTGCATCATCTCACGTGGAACCCTCACAACCATCCCGTTTCACAATACAGGGGCCAGAGATTCGGGCGCCCAGAGGTGGACTTTGGGGGGTCACCAGGCCGACTCCCGCCAGTCAGTCGGCCCAGCTGCCACGCCCGCCCCGGACCGAACGAAGCCCGACCTGCAGCAGCTGCAGTCACGCTTCAGGGTACAGAACGGGCCTGGCGGAGTGCGGGCTCCGGCCAAACACGCCGGAGCCGCGGCGCCCTCGGCCGCCCCCGGCCCCGCCGCCGGCCTCCTGGGCCGCCTGCCGGCGCTGACGGACCACAGCGGCTTCCCGGGCAGCGGCCAGGCCGCCGGGCCGCGGCGCTCAGGGCGGGCGAGGGGCGCCGCTGCCGCGCTCCTGCGGACGCGTCACCGCCGGGACCCTGCAGCGCGCCGCGTGCCCGGCCGTTTCCCTCCGCGCGCGGTCGGCGCTACTTCCAGGGGAGCGGAGGCGGCGGCGGGGGCGCGGCCGCCTCAGTGCGCGGGGAGCCGGCGGCAGCCGGGCCGTGCTGCCTTCGCCCCAGGTCGCCGGTGAAGGCGTGAGCGGGACGTCCCGCGTGGTTCGGGGCTCGTTTTCTCCTCCACGCGTCCTCCCCGTTACGATACTACGGGGAGCTCTTATTTTGAGGACGCGGTGGGAACAAAGATGAGGGCGTTTCGCCCTGTGGCGTGGGGCGGCCTGCCCGCCGCTTTTGTCTGGCTGCCTGATGGGCCGCGGCAGCTCCATTTTTCTTCTCCCGAACGTAGTGATGTGGACAGCGGAGGGACTTACAAGGAGGCTTTGTCTGAGGAAAAAGAGCTGTTGCGACACGGCCTCTGCTGAATGGCCGCCGGCCGCTTACCGCAGGGAGCGCGCCAGGGGGGAACCGTTGGCAATTTTTTTCCATATCAATTAAAGAAAGGGAAAAAAAAATCTGCATTTTTCCTCACATTTTCATTCAGATTTGAGTCTTAGTGTCCGTAGCGGTAGAAAGCTACCATCCACTTTCACGTACTCCATCTCCTTTAATATCGGGCTCCTTAGCCACTAAAATGTTTTACGTAAGCGAATTCTATTTGTATCCTTCCTTCTAACATCTTTTGTTTTTCTCTCAGAAATAATGGAATGCCACAGAAAACGAGGTGGGCGATGCTCGCACAGCCCTGGTGCCTCAGATACAGGCCCTAACAGAAACAGCCAGCCTGAGGGGAGTAGAGCAAGCAGGAAGCAGAATGGGAGTGGGGGTACTTTTGGGGGGGCTACCATGATTTTATGATTTTTATGAATTTCTGGAGAAAGTGTCTGGTCAGAGAAGGTGGGAGGCCACTGGCCCTAAGAAGGGCTTGACTGAACTGTGAAAGCATCTTTTGTTTGATTAGGCAGCAACCTGCAGTGACAAAGGAGGGAAGAATATTTTTCGATAAGTTTGGCTTTAGAGCTTGTGACTGCTTCTGTCCCGTATTCCTTTTATTTCTCTTCATAGCATTTAAAACCACCTGAGACTGTTGCATATTTTATGTATTTATTTATTGGCTTCTCTCCCCACTTGATGAAAACCCATGAGAGCTGGGAGTTGTTTGTTTACTGTTGTTCCCTGGAGCCTAGCACAGTACCTGGCAAAGTACTTGGGGCTTTGTAAATATTTACTGACTCTGAATAAAAAACAAACATAATTTAAAGGCATAGTGAAAGAAGCATACAACCAAAAGCCACGTGACACAAAGAAAACTTCTGTCTTCAAACCTGCTCTTTTCATTTTGGAGCAATAATTGATAAAGTAGTCAAGAGAGAGTTACACCACCATTCAATTTTCCAAAGAAGAATAATGAACGAGCTCTCACTTTTAGGATGCTTTCTGTTTCACTCTCGGGATTGTGGGAATGGTGATGATGAGGCTGGGGGGAGTGGTGGGTTGAAGGGACAGGTAAAGTGAAGGAATCAAAAAGTTCAACCCTCTATTTGTAAGGTAAGTTCACAGGTGTGTAATGTATAACATGGAGACTGTAATTAATGCTATATTGCATATATGAAAGTTGCTAAAAGAGTAGATCTGAAAAATTATCACAAATAATTCTGTAACTGCGTAGTGACGGATGTTAACTAGACTTATTGTGATTATTTCACAACGTATGCAAACACTGAATCATTATATTGTACACCCGAAACTATGTCAATTATACCTCAGTTTAATAAAGGAAGTAAGAGAAGTAGAAAAGATTTAAGATAAAACATTTATATAGTTAGCTTATAGTCCTAGAACTGGAAAGAAATTCTGTTGGACCTTAAAAGACAACAGGGCAGAAGGTTCATCATTTCAGTTAACAAATTTAGTGGCTTAAACAAAGATCATTTTATTTGCTCATAATTCTTTGGGTTAGGAATTCAGGCAGAGCTCAGGGAGGATGGCTCTTCTTTGTTCCATGTAATCTTGACTGGAGTGCCTCAACTAGGGTGGGAGGATGCAAGGTGGCCTCACCCACACATCTTCCTGGGTGCTGAGACACCTTAGTTCTACTTTAGATGGCCACTGCCTGCCTCTCCATGTAGTCTCACATAATTCAGTAGTCTAGCTCAAGCATTTTTATGTCATGGTTATCTTCCAAGGGGGTAAAAGGTATTACACAGTATCACTGTCATATTCTGTTGGTCAAAGCTAGTCAGAAGGCTAGCCATGGTTTCAAAGGATTGAGAAATAGATTCACTCTTAAATGGGCAAATGGTACAGGCAAATTGCAAAAAAGATGTGGTTATGCTGAGTGAAAAAAGCCAGACACAAAAGAATACATTATGTATGATTCTATTTATATAAAATCCTAGACGAGACAAACTAGAGTAACAGGAAGATCACTGGTTGCCTAGGGCTGGAGGGTGGGAATTGACAATAAAAAGACTTAGGGAACTTTTGGGGATTATAGAAATGTTCTGTAGCTTGATTGTGGTGGTGTAGGCACAGGTGTATACATTTGTCAAAATGTGTGAATTTTATTCTAATTATTAGGCAAATTATACCCCCCAAAAAAGAAGTAGGAAGTAGGAGGGGGCTGTTTTCACCATCTTCAGAAATAATCTACCGTACATAAAAAGTTAGATACGAGAGAGCCTGTGAATTATCTGGTCCAATATCTTCATTTTACAGATAAGGACAGTGATGCCCAGAAAGAAGAACTTGTCAAGGACACTCTGCTAGTTAGTGACAAAACCAAGATTAGAAGCTAGACTCCTGACCATAGTCTGTCTGTTATTTTTCCCATAGCCTATAAGAAAATTGGGGAAAAGGATGCCCTGGGCCTGAATCCTACTGAGACTCACTTTAGATGTGAGCATGTTTGGAAATGAGGACCATGATAGCTGTCAATATTCTTTTGCACTTTAGAAGTTCCCAGGGGTATCCAGTGGCCAATAGGAAAAGTCAGGAGTGAGATTTTTGTGCTGTTCCTAGTAGTGAGAGACTGTGGTCAAGTTTCTGTAACTACTCCATCAGTCAGTGTCTATAAAAAAGGTAAATGGAGCAACATTTATAAATAGAATTGAACACATAAATAGATATGCCACATCTACCTGTTGTCTATAGTGCTATTTTTGGATTTCCTAAGAGGGTATTGGTGAGAAAGGAAAAGAAATGTTATAGGACTATCAAAATATTATTTACCTAGGTTTTACTAAATTAATAAATCCATTTTTCAGGCTTGTAAGAATTATTGCTAGCTTTAGTAAAGTACTCTATACAATAAGATGGAGTTGAAATAATAAATAATAGTATTGCAACCCATAGATAGCAATATGTAAATGTAGAACATATATAGGGAATTTGAAAAGGTGAATAGAGTTCAGTTTTTAATATACTGTCTTTCCTCAGAAAAAAAAAAATGCCTTTGAACCTTGTTCAAAGTGTCTCAGACATTTATCAGATGTATTCAACTCCTCTGGATTTTAAAGAACCTTTAAAAAAATAGCTGTGAAAGGTGGTGGAATGTTGTGAGCTGAAATGATTTGCGGGTGGTAAGTATATCAGAAAGTAATAATACCCTACTGATTTTGGGCAACTACCCAGAGAGCTGTGGACTTGAACTGTGGCTGGAATTGGAACTTTTTGCTAACACAAAATCATTTTTTGAAATTAATTACCAAAACTCTAAAAAGTGAATGATTCAACAAGGGGAGTTTTTTTCAAGGGAACATTCTGACAGATTTCTGAAGCTTGGGTTTTGTTTGTTTTCATTTTAGTTTTGGGTTGTTATTTCTCATTTTTCTAATACCTGCATCTTAAACATTATTATGTATTATATAGTAAGCATTTTACTAAATGAAGAGACATGGATTTGCATCTTGAAGTTGTGGTCTGCATTCAGAGCTGCTGATTGGGAGGAGCCTGTTCTTTTACAAACTTGAAATGTAATTGCAGAATAACTCTACTGGCCTAGCACGAATGCCAGGTGGAGAGTGATGCATTTATGGAAATAATTCAAGCCAAAAATATCAACTCTTGTTTGGATTACCCCAGCCGAGCAGTGCTTTGGTCTTGAATGGATTCCCCTTGTTTTAAGTAGGGTGAAAGAGGGCAAAACAATGTGGCATGTAAGGGAATTAGCCCAGGGTTCTCTTGGAGTTTAACCTCAGCAATCCTACAAAATTAATTTGGTTTAAGTCAGACATTTTCAACAAAAGACCTTTTTAAAAGTTACATTCCCACTCCATGGCTGTCATATTTTGAAATATCTGAACTACTCACATGTATTCATAGACCTTGTAGCCTTTACTTAGACACACACACATTTTGGTTAGGTTTTGTTTGTTTGTTTGGTTTTTGTTTTGTTTTTGTTTTTTTAAGCACTGAGAACCATATGGATCACTTAGGAACTCAGAAACCCAAAGTAACAAAAAACTCATGAGAGATGAACCAAGACTTCTAGGTCTTCTACATTCCTGCCAACCTGGTTCTTCCCACCATCGCTGCCATTCTTCTGAAATTGCTGGTTGTTTTAATTGCCTCCTATTCTTGCCATTGGTGAGGGAGGGATTTCTGTCCTAGAGTTGTGGGGATGGCCAGACACACAGTACCTGACA
Source organism: Rousettus aegyptiacus (assembly GCF_014176215.1). Taxonomy (NCBI): domain Eukaryota; kingdom Metazoa; phylum Chordata; class Mammalia; order Chiroptera; family Pteropodidae; genus Rousettus; species Rousettus aegyptiacus. The sequence goes on along the minus strand of NW_023416285.1, from coordinate 85,796,937 downwards.
ATGGACAGATGAGATTAACAGCAGTTTATTAGTCACTGGTACAGCCAGGGGGAGGAAGGCACTGCTCACAAGGCCACATGAAGGTTGTATTCTGGAATAGAATGAACAACCAAGAGGTGTGAGGGACAGGCTTCTTTGTAGTATCAAAAGGTGGGGTAGCCCCTGGTTCCCATGAGAGGAGGTGATTGACTTGTTTGAATTCTGAGGGCTGGCAGGGAACTGAAACTCATTATTTAAGAATAAGCAGGAGTGAGTGATACCTGGTTCATTTGATAAGGAGGGTTGTTTGGCTACAGGACCTACCCTCTGGAGCAGAACAGAGAAGGGAACTTGTGGTTAGGCCATTTGAGGTCTCCCAGATTTCCCCAGATGGCAAGGCATACATGATATTGTAGTATCAATCGATACTTAATTTTAGGCCTTATGCCATAGTAGCAAGGTCAGGACATTATTTCTAGACCACCATATGAAATGCTTTCTTATAACTGGGAGAATGAAAAAGTAGAGTGAGGCAATGGGTGCCGGCCAAACCTTTCTATAGTTTATAGTTTCAAATACATAGCCACAAAGCAAATGTTTACTGAATATCTTTGTGTGCCAGCACTAGACTAGGCACAGAGACTTAAAGATGAATGGAAGGAGTCAAGATGAACCAAGATGAACCAAGAATACATAAGCAGATGGTGATAACGCAGAGTGATGTATGCAGGAACAAAGATCTGTGCATGTGCCGTGAGAGCACAGTGCTGGGAGTGGTTCATTCAGTAGAGGCATAGCTAAAGGCTCCACAGGGGCAAGGGACAGTGGCCCCTGAGCTGGCCTTAAAGGATAAGTGGGAGTTTGCGAGTTAAAGAAGGGAGGTTAGGAGCATCATATTAGATGAACCAGCATGACCTAAAGTGGAAACAATCACAACATGTTAAAAATAAGTGACAAATAGTTCAGCTGGGCTGTGTGTTGGGGGTGTTGTTAGATTGGGAATGGGGGGAGGGGATTGACACTGTCTCAGAGAAGGCAGCCTGGGATATTTGGTAGTGTTACGCCAGAAGGGATGCCCAGGGAACTTTCTGCTGCTTTCACTCCTCGCCCAACATTTTCCTCCAGTCCTTTTTTCTTCCCCAGGCATCTTTTCATATTTTCAGAATCAGATACTGCCCTTATATTAAAGTGGGGGAATGATGAGGGAAAAAGCATGGAGAGATGAGAGGAAAGGATAGGAAAGAAGAGGAGAGGGGATGGGGAGGAGAGAGGAAGGGGAAGGGGAGAGAGGGAAAAAAAGGAGGGGGAAGGGTTGGGAGAGGGAAAGGGAGGGAGAGGTTGGGTGGGACAAGGGGAGGGGAGGGGAAGGGAAAGGGGGGAGGAATGAAAGGGGGAAGAGGGAGGGGAAAGGGAAGGAGAGGAAGGGTATGGAAGAGGGAAGGGAAGAGGGAAGAAGGGGAAGAGGGAAGGGAAGGGGAAGAGGGAGGGGAAGGGAAGAGGGGAGGGGAAGGGGAAGAGGGGAGGGGAAGGGGAAGAAGGGAGGGGAAGGGGAAGAGGGGAGGGGAAGGGGAAGAGGGGAGGGGAAGGGGAAGAGGGGAGGGGAAGGGGGAGGAGGAGGGAGAGGGAGGAGCATCTAAAGGTGATGAGGATAAACTTCACTTCCCTGACTATCTTTACCAACAGCTACCTCTGAATACATTGTAAAATATTATGCCATTCACTTACTGTGCCCAAGGACGCTGCCTGAAGCTTTGTCACAATTGCTCAGCTCCCCTGACCTCTTATCCCCTTTTATTCTATTCCTTCTCTGCTGCTCTTGGAATCTTGTCCATACTCTGCTCCTGCTCCACTTGGCCACAATGGTCAGCCCTGCAAAAGCTACAGACTTCTCTAGAGACTGACGAGGCAGCAACTAAGCAACTGATTTTCCTTTAATAGAATAGAAATAGGGGAATGGGAATTAAAGATATTTGTATCCAGTTCAGGAATACTGTCATCAATGTTCCTACCTAAGATGGATAGATCCATGAGCAGTATTTATTTTCTTATACAATTTTCTGCCTTCACATGTGCCGATCCCTTGGATTGGAAATTACCTGTTCTTCCTCTCTCCCTATGTTCTCGTTTGGAAAAATCCTACTTATCTTTCAAAACTGAGTTTAAAAGTCACTTCTTTAAGAAGCTTCTCTCAGGCAAGTTAGTTGCTCCCTTAGCAGCTATTTTAAAGTTTGTTTTAACACTGAATACATTGATTGTAATTCTGTCTGCCTTCATTTCCTTCACACTGAGGCATCTTTGTTTCCATAGCAACCAGCAGTAACAGACACATAGTAGGTCAGTGAAGCTGAATGAATAAAAGGGAATGAAAGTCAAAGAAAACGCTTAAAAATCATATATATGGATCAAGCTTCTGACTACCGACTTATAGAAAATAGAGTATAGAAAAAATGTGAAGTGCCATCTGAAGGATACAATCAGCAAAATCCTGGGAGTGGGAAACTTTTTAGGACAAACAATCTAGTTTCTTGAAAAACAAATTGCAAGGGGTGGGGGAAGATGGAGGAGGACCAATAATTTAAATAAGACGTAAAAGACCTATCAATCGATTACAAAATATGGACTTCATTTGGATCTCGATTTTTAAAAAATAATAAATCATGACATATCTGAGACTTTGGAAATTTGAATATAGACTGGGTATTTGATGACTTTAAGGACCAGTTGTTAATTGTTTTAGGTGTGATAATGGTGTTATGTTTCTTTCGGAAAGAAAGCTGTTGTATTTTAGAGATAAGTATTGAAATATGTATAGCTAAAATTATATGATGTCTTGAATTTGTTTCAAAATAATACAGGAGAGAGGAAGTAAATGAAAATGTGAATGAGACAGGGTTGGCCATGGGGTTTGGTGGTTCATGAGGCTGAGTGACGGGCAGAGAAAGAATACAGTATATGTATTTTTTGTATACTTGAATATCTATTGCATTGTTTAAAAACAAAACGTTTTTAAATTCTTTAATGTTTGCATTCATATTTTGTTGTACAGTAACTTTAATAACAACTAAAATGATTACTCCTCATTTCGATGTGAAACAAATTTAAAGTTTAATGTATGCATATGTGTGGTTTTATGATGTATTTGTGCTAGAATATTTTTCAAAGGAACATCTTTATTAAAAAGATTAAAACCAATTAAAAAATAGAGTATATTTAGAAATGCACTTTCTTAGATAAGTTTAAGGAACACATCTGCTTATTCAAAAGAATATCTATCATGATATGTAGTTGAATCTATCTCCTCATAAACTATAGCATTTTAATATTATTAACCAGTTACAAATACTTCTTAGAGGCGAAGCAAATTTGGAAAAATCGTTTCTAAGCGCAATCACCAACAACATTAACAAGAAGTAGATTTGGAAGTTTGTTCACTTCCACAAAGTCCAAAGTTCTATAAGTTAAACAGTGAGTTTCCAAGGGTGCTTATCAGTGTGGTTAAACAAGGTGTGGTGATACCCACATAGGCAATGCTTTGAGGGGAAAAAAAAACTTCATTGAATAAGTTTGCACAATATTGGTTACTTAGAGAATTTTATTATTTGTATCTTCAACTTGATTTTTTATGATAAATATCTTTCAAAACTCAAAGATTATATATCAAACTTGTATTTTCTTTTGTAAAATTTGCCTCACGTACTCTGAGGATGAGAGGTCATTATCCTGCAACCTCCACCCCTGAACTGTCACCCTATGATTTATGTATACTGAATCAGTTGGTCCTTGGAACTGATGGTTGCTAAATGTGTTCATTTAATTAATATAGCAGTTACATGGAAATTTTTAATTAAAATATGTCTCACTTTAATTAGAAATATTTTTCAGTTTTAAGTGCGTCCCGATATTTTTTAAGGTGTGTGTTAGCGTTGCTGTATAACTGGGAAGTAGGGGTAAGAGGGTAAGAACAAAGCTTTATTGAATGTCTGCTATGCCAGCTAACATGCAAACTGCTTTTCAGGTATTGTTTCATTTAATCCTCCTAATATGCAGTCACGAAGAGTTTTACTATTTCCAATTTGCAGATGGGGAAAGTAAAGCTAAGAAAACCTAGAAACTTGTCCAGGGTCACACAGCTTGTAAGCTGTGGAGGAGAGAGCCCTTGTGCCCTATTTAATTATTTTCTTTTCAAGATTGTAAGCCCTTGAGATCAGTCTTTCCTTAGTCTTCGAGGCCTTCATGGCTCTTTAATGCAAGTGAATTTAATAATTATTAGGTAATCTCAGCAAATCATTCAGGTGTAAGAGTCATATAGCTGTAACCTTAGGTCGGGAGCTGAGGATTTTCTCCCCACATTTTCCAATCTCACCCTTGTGACTGACCATGTATGAGAACACACTTGAAGGCTTAAAACTGTGTAAAGAAAAAGTAGGAAAAAGAATGATGCCAAAGACAAGGGTCAAATCTGAGAAAAATTGAGATTTAAATTTGGAAAATGACAAATCAACCAGAAAGGCTGATGCAGCATGAGCTTATATAGAGTTTTGCTTCAGGACACATAGAGAAATTTAGTAGCATTCATAATACACAAACCTCATAATCTATATGCTATTAGTAGTGATTAGTCTAAATTTTTTCTATAAAACTGTAGTTTTCTACAAAGTAATAGTTTTCTAGAGAGAAGTGCATTTGCTAACATTTTTGTCAGAAGCATTTCTTGAGAAGAATTTGTTTCCTATAGCCTGAAAGCGGTTTTACTTTATGTCCGCTTCCTTAGAACAAAACTGATTGCCATTTTGTTAAAGAACAGTAATATCTGAAGGCCAATAGCTGATCATTTCTAGACCACCAGTTTGCTAATGAAATACAACAAAGGAAAACAAAAAATTATTGGTCTAAGAGTGAAATTCTAATATAAAATTTCTTAAAACTACAGGTAAATTGATATCATTACCTCTGTGGGCCTAGGGAAGCAAAACACATTTTGACATTTAACCCAATGTAAAGTGCATTATAGCTGCACGAAGGGAACTGTAACTATAATGTAATATAGGATCGGTGATGCTTTGAGTTCAGACTCTGACAATATACTGTCGCACGATTAAAATCAATATGGTAAGTGTTAGGTGAGCGATGGCCATATGCTGTGGTAATAGCCCTCAAACCCAACCCACAAAAATGCTTCTCCTTTTCCATCAGGTTGAACAGTGAATCTGCTTTCAAGAGTTGATATACTTCTTCCCAGGCCCTACACTGACATCCCCCACATTGGATATCTTGTTGAAGCCAATTTAAATTTCAAGGTCTCAAGTCAATTTTTCAAAAGCTTGATGTTTCCAGAACTACCCTCAGCACATTGCTTCTTCTATAAAGCCTTATATAATAGTAATAGTAGTGGTAGTAATGACAAAAACAATTATAACAGTTAACATCTATATAATGTTTTCTATGTACTGGGAATGTGTTTTAGTCAGTGCCGGCTGCTGTAACAGAATACCATAGACTGGGTGGCTTAAACAAACAAACTTTTCTCATAGTTTTGGAGGCTGAGAAGTCTAAGATCAAGGTGCTGGCAGACCCAGTGTCTGGAAGCAGCGAAAGCCCACTTCCTGGTTTGTAGATGGCCAACTTCTCATTGTATCTTCACATGGCAGAGAGCAGAAAGCAAGCAAGCAAGCTAAGCTTTCTTGTATTTCTTCTTATAAGGGCGCTAATCCCATTCATAAGGGCTCCACCCTCATGGCCTAATCATGTTCCAAAGGCACCACTTCCCAAAAGCATGACATTGGAGGTTAAGATTTTAACATGTGAATTTAGTGAGAGGGGAATACAAACATTCAGTCCCTAACAGAACTATTGCATATGTTTTCTATATATTAAATGGGAGAAAATTAAGGCAGAGAGAGATGAGTGGATTTATTTGAGGTTATGTAGCTTATAGGGAAAGAAATCAGGATTCTGGCTCTGGGCAGTGATTTTCAACGTTGATTGTATTTTGAATTCACCTGGAGATCTTTCCCCAACCCCCTGCCCCCTTTTTTATCCCCCTCAGCTTCCACTCCTGACCTATCTTCCCTTAAGAACTGGATCTCTGAATGTGGGGAATCTCCTGGTGGGCCCCTGGGCCTGAGGCCCCCGTTGTCCCCAGGTATGGTCTGTGGCTACACCTGGGGTGCGAACCCAAGACCTTCTGTGTGTAAAGTAGATTTGAGGCACGGACCCAGGACCTTCTATGTGTAAAGCAGATGTGCTAACCACTATACTATGGAGCCACCCCCACCTGGAGACCTTTTTTTAAATTCTGAGGCCTGGGTCTTACCCACAGTGCCCCTCACCCCATCTCCAGTCCCAATTTCATATTCTAATTTAATTGGTCAGAAAAAAAATTTTTTAATGTTCTTTGGGCAATTCTGATTAGCTGTCAGGGTTGGGGTCTCTAGTCTGAGGTATCTTAGCTTCACACTATGCAGTCCATGAGGGAATCTTGAACAGACACTGTACGTTGGTTCCTATGACTTTTTCCATTTGGTACAATTAGTTAAAGGAATGGTCAATGGCAGGAAAAAGTATGAATGAAATAATGACAACCCACAGGCAGTTGGTTGTAAGCAAGTGCCTGAGGACTTAGGTTTTTCATCTGCAAAGTAAAGGGTTTGAATTGAATGATTTCCTGGTTTCTTTCAGTGCTATCAGTCTATGAAATCAACATATTAAACACTTGATTATCCATGACTGAATGATCCACAAAAAATGTTTAATCTAAGGACTGGCTTCCTTTAGTCAACCTTCTTATCAATTAGTATATGTCCAAGATAAGCACATCAATTTTATTTTTGGCCTAAGCAAAACATAATGAAGAAGGAATCATGTGTGTTTGCGTGTGTGTACATGTGAAAACCATTGAAAAGATAAATGATTGGAGGAGTTATCTGCTGTTTTGGATTATCCACATCACTGCCCCCTCCTATAGCGTTGATAATTGAAAGTTGCCTGTAGTGTGATTGCTGACAGCTGAAGGATCCATGTTGCCAAGGAAGCTATGGCTGTATGCCAAGTCATGACCTGATTAATTATCCCTCTCTTTGTGCTGCACCAGCTCTCCGTACTCTTTCTTCACCAGAGTGGTGTCCAGTTTCAAGAGCATGGAAGAGAACAGGAAGTCCCCAAAATGAACAGTCCCTATTTCCTGAGGCAGAAAATACATCAGAGAAACTTCTTATACCCCCTAGGTCCTGTGCTCACTGCCCTACTTGTTGACTATACCAATGACAATAATTAAATCAAAGAGGGTCTGTCCAGCCACAGTGGCTTTCCACGTGGAGGGGTTCTAAAAAATGCACTCTCTTCTTCAATCTGATGCTTATGGAGGTCACCCAAAATAGTACATCAAAGGCTCCAAGAATAAAATACCATGGCCAAAAGACTGAACCTTAATCCTATTGGCCTTACATTGACTGAGCTAAAATGAATAATTAGCCTCAGTATTTTGGTTTGGAGTGTCACATAGAATTCTGAAAGCCTTTTCTAAAACCAGTTTTAAACAACTGGCTTTCACAAGGGTATTAAATGGGCATTGAATTTATGACTGCAGGGCAGATGCATTGATGGTGGAGGGTGCAGTCTCTGGGTTACACCACCTGTAAGAGTGCCCTAGCAATGGAGCAGAGCCCACACACATTTCCCCATGGCCTGGGCTAATATGGCCTGGGGTACTTTGTGCTGTGACAATTTGTGGACTCCGAAGGCTTTCCTTGTCCATGACTCAGTGGCCTCAGCACAGAGTCCCCCAGTTCCTGAGAAGCCTCATCCTAATTTTTGCTTGGGCGTGCCCCCAGGGGCCAACTCTAAACTGGTCTTCTGGGGCTTTCAGTGCTGGCCTCTGGGATGTGTCATTTTAAGTCTGGGAAACAACCCCTGGGAAGAGGATGGTTCTGCTCACCACCAAGCTTTCTATGGGGCAGAGTCAGGCAGACCTCAGGAGTCTGGCCATCTGAGGCTCGGCTTCGGCTCAGTGGTGGTAATTATTTCACAGGGAATCAGTCTGATTTTACATGAACTTCAAACTTATCTTTGAAAAATGGGGGTCCTATCCTGGAGGCAGCAGGAGGGGGAGAGATTTTCCTCTTAGAACTTGGCTTTGAAGCAGATTCCGCCAGCTATCTTGCTCTGAGCTTTTCATGAATTCCGTTGTAAATTGATTTGAGAGTTTATTCTGATTGGCTGAAAAACAGCTTTCCTGTGTGTGGTGGGGGGAGGGGACGGGGGGCGGCGGTGCAGTGAAACCACTATTTGGAAACCATTGCAGTTCTACACAGAGCTCTTCTTCAATGAGATCGTTCCAGATACTTCCTGAGGTCAGTAAAAAGCAGTTGAGCCTGTGTTTTTATTAGTAGAATAGGTGAGTTCTCAGATACTTGGATATTGGTTTAGGCATAGATTTGTGCCTTGTTCACACAAAGAGATTACTTTGGTGTCTAAGCCACATGGATAGTTGATTTCACTATCTACACATGTCTGTAGATATACTTTATTAGCTTATCTTAATGCCTCTTTCCAAAGAACAAATTAGCCTTTAAAAAACCACATTGATTTTTAAATAATATTGCTTCATAAGAGAACTTTAGCCTAGACTAAAATTGTTTTGCCAGTCTACACATTCCACAGATTTACTAGGGTGTAAAATACCTAATTGATGTTCTCTTTATCTGTTCACTAAATTACTTTATGACTTTACCTATTGCCCTTAGAATATTTGTTGAAAAGTATGGAGACCTATTACATTTTCCTAGTCATCAAAGGAATGTAAACTGACATTAAAAGATAATGATTTTTCACCCATCAAATAGTCAACTTAGCAAGGAAATTAATTTGCCACATATTACTGATGTGACATCTAGGAACATATCTTGACATAGAACTACTTTTAAATAGGAGGGAAAGTTTTATGTACAAGTTACTCAGCACTATTCTAATTTATAATAATGAAAAAAGTTGAAAAAAATCTATCTGATTACAAGGGAATGGTTGAATAACTGCTCATCTTGCAATTAAAAATGGCTCTAATGAAGAACATTGAAAATGTTCATGATATACAGCTAAGTGAAAAAGCAGGCTATACACAGATTATGGACAACGATAACTGTTATTTTTTAAATCTCTATATAAAGTGTGTTTCTAGAAACAACCCCTCCCTCCTCGTTCAGTGGCTGCTGGGTGCCTTAAGACAAAACCCTGAAATTCAAGCCAGTTCCCTGCTAAGCCCAGCCTCCCCTCTAGTCCCACGCTGCTCTGCTTCTGTCAGACCAACTTGCTCTCCTACGTACCCTGCCTCTAAGCCTTTGCATGTGTTGTTCTCTTGCCCAGGAGATGCTTCTCTCTTCTTCAAGGTAATGCATCCCTTAGTCCTCCTTCACAAGTGTTTTCTGTGCTATCTAGTTAATCATTTAAGATCTTACATTCTCATCTAATTTTTCATGGGCTTTCATTTTTTCTTATATTCATACAGGGAAAATTTCAGATGAAAGTTTCTAGGAGGCATATGATTATTTTATTGTGTTTGCTAAACATATTCTGAAATGTATTTAATGAGCAAACCAGAGCGCTATAGGTATCCAGATCCCTTGTTGCTGGTTGCAAGAAACTGGCAGCCAGGGCTTCATGATCCAACCAAAGGTGGAATAAAGTCGTGTTCGAAGATCTTAATTCATGTCGTATAATACATTAATATTTGTGAGAAGATGCAAGATCGCTGGCTCTGGAAACTGCATAACCAGTGATCTTGTGAAAGACAGAATTTAGAAGAGATGCAACTGCTTCATGAGCCTGCACTTGGGACACTGCCCTGCTCTTCCCAGGCTCGGTGCTGCCCTGGGCTTAGTGCTGAGTGTTTGTCTCCAGACTGGACCCTGGCTCATATTAAACAGACGAGTCCAAGGTTGTTGGAAGCATAGTATAGCAAGCATCTTTCAGGCAATCAAGATAACATATAATGAAAATAAAAATGCTATATGAATTTTCCATGATTAGAAACATATGGGTCAGGAGCCTGGGCAGGATGCATGATAGTGACTACAGAATGTTCCTCAATATTATTTCTGACAATACAAAGTCGATTTACATATAATACATTTAAAAACAACCAACCTACCCATATCATGTGATGCTACTAATGAGAGCTAAAATTGAATCTTAATGTGGTTTTTGAGCATATTCAGTTTATTATTTCTAAAAATGCTTGGTGTAATCATAGTACTTTATCATTAAAGTTGCCAGGTTTCATGATACAAATAAATTAGATTCATAATTAAAATGTTCTTGTCTATTAATGTTACCATAGCATTTTCCCCAAGCAGACAAAAAAATCTTATATACTTTCGAGAATGAGCAAGCTCCTCTTTTAGGAGAGATTCTTCCCTACATATTTTTATTTATTGATATGGCCAATCCAGAGAAGAATAGAGTATCATAAGAATGAGCGCTAATGAGGCCTAAGATCACAAAATTAGAAATGGTCATCACCTTGCCCAAACTGTGAAATAATCCGTCCAGACTACTCACTTTTTCTGTAGTTTTAAAGTGAGATCAATTCCTAGGGGTCATCAAACGATGTGGTCAAAATCATCATAGAAAAAATATAAAGCTATAATAAAAGTTTTTTGTTTTTTGTTTTTCAAAGGAAGGTTCCAGTATGGTCAAAATAGCTCATCCTATGCTCTACTCTAGGGTTCGGAGAGAAATGAAGAGTCTAGTCCCCATTTACTACCCACAGCACTCTGGGCAGGAGAGGATTTCTACTCGTTTTCCACAACTGGCCAAGCAAGGTGAAGCCAGCTGACAGGCAGGAATGAGGAGAGAAAGGACCTGGGTTAGAAGGGTGGTGGAAAGGGGTTTATGGAATGTTCCTCCAGTGTCTCTGTCCTCCACCCACTAGGTGGTCAAAAATCTAAAACGGGTTTGCAGTATGCTACTTTTGGAAAACAATAGTGTACTCCCCACCTCTAAGCCTAAGTGCTTCCAACCTAAAAGAAACAAGACTGGGCTTCAGGAAAGCCAGGCATTGGCCCTTAAAAGCTTGTAATGTCTTTGCATTCTTGTATAACCTGTCTCGGCCCTTTGGTTGAATTTTCATGAAAATCTGCGTTGGTAAAATGGAGTTGACTAGAGCAGAGACATCCAGGCTTTTACCAACAAAAACTCTTATTAATATCCTCCATTATAGAAAGAAGTAATCATTAATTGGTTTTCCACTTTTGAAGTTCAGGGCACCTCATCAGCAAGAAAGCAAGCTGATGGACTTCTAGCGAAATGCCACAGCTCACTCTGTTTTAATGAGGTCCATGTATGAAAGTTGTTAGACTTCTGGAAATATTTAAAATAGTCCAAGGACTCCCTTCACTGTCATGAAGACGCGACAAGCAAGAGCTTGCTGCACCTCGCAGACAGAATGTGGGGAGGAAGAGAGGCTGGCGCAGGCCGATGCTTATGCTGCAGGGGCTGAGGACTTTCATGCTTCCTGTGACCCTGGTAGAGGTGGAAGCTGGAACTCCTGCGGTGCAGAGCCGGTTGGTTTCCAAGGGCGGAGGGAAGTTCTCAGAGACATGGAAAGAGAAACAATCAATCAAGCTAGGCGCTCTAGGGAACTCAAAGGTTAAAAACAACACTACAAAGATCTTTTTAAAGCTTTCCAAAAAGATTAAAAATGATAAAAATAAAAACTCGAGGAAAGACTATATAATCAAATGTGGCCTTCATTCAGACCACTGGTGACAGACATGTGTTTAAAGAATGGAAGCACCATTTCAACGGGGGAAATCAGTATTGTTGAGCAGGTGCTGTGTGCCAGGCATCACGTTGGCTGCTTTATGGGGCTATGTTTTCTTACAGTAGTGCAGTGTGGTTCACAAAGGTTGTTCTCTTGCCATGTCCCCATGGACCCGTGGCTGAAAGCCAGCATACAAGGGACTATAGTGGGAACAACAGCAACAGTACAGGAACGTCAACTACAGCAGCATGAACGGAAACAGATAATGTTTACTGAGCACCTAACCAAGATCAGGAACCAGCAAGAGCCCTTTACATGGATCCATTAGTTCAGTCCTGAGAACATCCCAATTACAGAGGTAGTATTATGATCATTCCCATCCTACAGCTGGGAAAACTGAGGCTCAGTGACTTGCCCTAAGCCATGAAGCTAGAGAGAAGAGTGTCTGGGAGCCAAATCCCAAGTCTATCTGATTTCAGAATCCTTGGTTATAATAATTAGAGTAGAAAATAGTAGGGGTACAAACTAAGAGCTACTTCCCTAAAATTTCCATGGAACAGAGATCAAAAAAGGAAGTCAGCATCAGTGACTGTGGAGATAGAGGCATACTTAACTTGGAGACTCAGTAACTCCTGTGTGGACTGAGGCAGGCCCTGCAGTAACTGTCACTCCCTGCCACACACGACAGCCTGCCGTGAGCTGGGGCAGAAGAGAAGGAAGGGGGAACAACTGACCTGGAAGCCAAGAGAGACAAATCTCACTTTGCCCATCCATTCTCTACTCCGAAGTCCTGGAAGTATGTGTGAGGAATCTGGGAGTCTGAGGGGAGGGCTGGGGCTCCTGTTGTGAGTGATACTGTGTCCTGAGAAATATGAAATTGTAACTATTGATTGGATACTGTTTTTAATTTCAAACTGGTGGGCCTGGACATGTGGCTTACTTTTATAGTATGTCAATAGTCTGTCTGCTTGGCTGATGGGTCTTACATCTTCTGAGTTGGAGTTCAAGCTTTTTTATGCAAAGACTCACCTGCTTCTTCATATAGGATTTTACAAAGTGCTGCATGAATTTCAACTTTTTATCTGTTTTTTTTTTTTTTAATGATTGCAAATATTACTAAGAGATAGGGATCTCCTGCACAAAACTGTTTAATTATAGGGGGCCCTCTCCTCTACAAATCCTTGGTATACTATTCTTAGAAATAAGGATGCTGTTTCACTGCTATTTTTAAATAATTGGATTGAGTACGTTCAGTGCATTATTTCCTTCATTTAATACTGAGACGTCTTAGATTTAGTGGGTTTGAGCCCCATATAGATTATTATTTGTCATTTGACTGCTCAGCCATTAAGGAGATTGCTTTATGATCCTATTTGATTGTTGTAAACTACCAAAGTCACCAGAAATAGACCACAAGACAAGTGATTCTTAACAGGCTCTCATTGTGTCACTGCTCTAGGACTTTCAGTGCCTCCCCATTGCACTTTGAACTCACCCAAGATGCCAGCCCACACTATTCCTCTCCCTCACGCTGCATTTCATGCTGTATCTAGCCCCTGTCTTCTCAGGGGCCTCTACCCCATGGGGAGCTCATGAGAAGAAATGTGCTTCTCTTCCCATAGTCAGCACTTTGTGGTAACTAAATGAAGACATGCTCAATCAATTTATAATTAACATCTCATTCAGTGGCCTGACAAGTATCAAGCATTCTGAAAACCAAAGACAGGATTTCATATTACTATTTCCAAGAGGGAAAAAAAAGCTTTAAATAAAGACTGTTTACACTTGTCAGCATTTCTACCTGAAATAATAAAAAACAGAACAGAAGCAGCCTCATGAAAAACAGCCTGTTTCAAACCTCTGAGATAAATTGAAATACATACCAGCATAGACGTTCTGTCACTTTAAAAATGTTTTGAATCTCTGATGCCAAGCAGGATGCTGTGGGCTTCTGCAGCCAGAACAAAGTGTTGAGAAAACATTAAAGGAAAAAAAAAAAAAAAGAGAAAGAAAGAAAAAGAAAACACAAACACACACACACAAAATCCCCTCCATGTTGACTCAGCCAAAATAAACATTTTATTACTCCCATATAAAGACAACTTCTTGATTGAGTAGATAAAATTCCAGGTAGCCAGATTTCCAGATTGCACTGTGTAGGCAATTTTCAGAGACACCTAATAATAGTGTGCATGATAAAGTGTTGAATTTGATTGGCTGGAGGGAGATTGGAGGCCAGAGACAGCACAGTGAGTTAGTGTAATAGGCACTATCAGGGAATTTGAAGGATGATTGAATTCAAGGACTAGTGTGCAATGTACTACTAGGTGCTTACTGACAATGCCCAGAAACTTAAAAATAAACTAATTGTTGAAAATGTGAGGAGACTGTCTCTAAGGAACATGCTAAAAAAAAATCTCAGGCTGGTGTACGGAATTTTTTTAAAAGAGGAGGAGGGAGGGGAAGGAAGGAAGGAAGGAAGGAAGGAAGGAAGGAAGGAAGGAAGGAAGGAAGGAAGGAAGGCAGGCAGGAAGGAAGGACATTGATTTAAATGGCTTTGTAATCTTTTCCCCATTCACATTAGTAACAATCAAGGCATTTCCTCATATTTTATCTGATTTTATTCTCATTACAACCTTGAGGGAACCATTTTTAAGCAAGGAAATGAACATACAAAGGTTAAATGACGTGCCCAGGATGATTCAGCAAAACAGGTCTAATCCTTCTAGCGAGCAAGCCAAGAAAAGGGTCTGGTTTGTTCTATAGGTGGAATGAAACTCGATCTCTTTCTGAGGGTCCCTCTGCCCTCATGTTGCTGTTCAAGTCACTATATGGAATGATTTAGAGAAAGTCTCTCCAAAGCAGGGCATGGACTTAATGATGCCCAGAGGTCCCCAGCTACATGATGGTTTTCTTGTGCTCCTAAAAACATGTAGCGGGCCTCTAGGGAAACAGAGTCCAATGTGCAGGAAGTCAGGGTTGGGCTCCATTTCTTGTCATTGATCAGCTGCATGTGTTGTAAGAGGGCATAAAAAGAAACAAACAGATGTTTATCGATGGTCTGTCTTCCCGAAGAGATCTCATAGCTTATCAGCCAGTGGCCCTCACCTGGACTATGAAGATGTCACATCAAGTTCAGTCAACAGAGTGAGAATTCTTAATTTAAGTGGCTTCCTCCAGGGGTCTATACCAGATGCTCTTCGTGCCCAGCCTCCTGGGCTCAAAATTCCTTTGGTGTTTACACCCCTCAGTCTCTCATGGTAGGCAGGGTGTGCAGCTTCTTTTAGGGTGTTGGGGTGGTTGGGAGGGGTGTTTAGGATGGGTTTCTCTCTTTGGTACTCAATCATCAGCTGGAGAAAGACTACTGCCATTCTGAAGCTACAATCATTTAATGTGGTAAAGAGTTGCCGTAGCAACATGATTTCTGCATCAGGCTGACATAAATTCACCCTTGCCTGGTTTGAAAAGAAAAATTAGACATTCAATTCCCACCAGAGAATTTATATATAGGAGCAGAGAATATCTATAAAGACTGACTTTATTATTATTATTTTTTAATCTTTTAGTATGGGTTCGAACATATACAAAAATAGAAACTAGTCTAACAAAGATTCAAGTGTCAACAGTTTCAACAATTATCAATATATGGCCAATCTTGTTTCATTCTAGACTCACTCCTCCTCCAGCCCCCACTCACTGCGTTATTTTTAAACAAATCCCAGCTATCATATTATTTCATCCACAAATACTTCAGTACGAATCTCTAAAAAATAAGGACTCTATTTTTAATGGATAAGAAATAAAAGATAAAAATAAAGGAAGATTTCAGAGTACAAAGTCTGCCAAACCAAATTATTTAAGCTTCTATTTTCTTAATATGTCTACTCAAGACACTATTTATATATAACAGCACCAAGCTGCAGGGTAAGTTTCAAGTACTTGACATGAATTAGTTCATTTAATCATCACAACAACCCTGTGAGGTAAATAATAATATTATCCCATTTTACAGATGGGGAAAATGAGGCACAGGTTGGTTAGTAATTTGGCTGATATCAAACACTTAGAATATTGTAAATAAGCCAATATATTATTTTTAGTTAATCGTACCATTGAAATGGCTGCATATTTAGTTTACAATTTGCAGCTTGTCAAGCAGTGCCTGCTTTCCTGTGCTTTGCTTTCCCAAACCTACTCTTAAGATTTGACATTGAAATCTTAATAGGCAGAAACGGATTTCTATAAGAAACATGCTAAGTGATTTAAGACATCCTCAAGATGACCATTTCTCTTTATCCCCACATAGTATTTTTCAACTGTTACATATATTCTATAAAATCCGGAGCAATATCCTTCGATGGAAACTTTTGAAAGGTTTCGTCCCTGAGAGGCAGTGCCATGAGATAACCACCATGCTGGACAATGTCACCAAATCACTTATTGGCTGTGTGACGGAGGGCAAGCAGCTGTATGTCAGCTGCTGGTGCATACTCTCGCCCCATCAAAACCTTGCCAGATTGTAAGGCAATGATCTCCTCACTAGTCTGTTCCCTCAGAGGCTTCTTGAGACAGGAGCCAATCTGTCATACTGTTATTAGCCAATTGAGTATAGTAATTATATTTTCTTACTGTTTGGTTCTTTCTTCCTTTTCTGTATCTGAACACTGAAATTGGCACATAGTAAGTACTCAATAAATTAAGTTTTCTGAGATATTATGATTTCCTAAGTTCTTTTGTTTTTTCTTTCAAATCAAGTAAACAATGAAATATCTGGCAGTGACGAAATTCAGAACAGATCAAAGCAGCCACATAATTCAGAGAAAATGCAAATTTTTCAATTAAGGGGAAAGATGTTCTTGTCTGATTTTCCACTGTATCTGCCCTCACTGACATTATTCAATGTGCAATTTTTCCATTCCTTGACAGACATAATCTTTGGAGTTTATCTTGGGGAAAAATTAGCACTATATTCTCTGAAGTGTAACATTTAATATTTTAATATTTAAGATCCTGAGGTTGAACTGTCATTACTAATAGTTATTTTAGGTTTGTAAGAGATAGGCACATATAAAGAACAAGAACTGAAAAGCTACAATTAAAATCAATATTAATAGAATGTTTAAGTATTTCCTATCCCAAAATACTTTCCTCACACTTAATAATACAGAAAGAAAATCATTTCAATTTTTCTGAGACTCTCCTGGTTTTAAATATTGCTGTATTGTTCTCACATGTATTTACCGGATCAGATCCAGATTTTTGTTTAGAAAATATAATTACTGTACACAATTGGCTACTAACAGTATTAAACTTGTGCATTGACTTAACACCTGTCCTTCTTACTCAAGCTTGTGCTTCTTTCTGTACTTTATTACAGGTAACAGGAAATATTGAAAGTATATCATATAATGTGTGCTGAGATTATATTGAACATGATTTTTTAAAAAGTGTAACTGTTTAATCTATATAGTTTAAGCTGTTTCCAGAGAAACAAAAATAATTCTAGGCAAGTACTATGTAAAAAATCAGAAGTCTGGTAATCTACTCTGCTTTTTATGCTTAATATAAAAATATAGAAAACAATTTAACATTAATATATGTCACCTATCACCTATTTTCTGCATTTTTGTCAAGAAAGATACTGAAAATGGTATTTCTAAAACTGTAAGATGTGTGTGTGTATATGTGTGTGTGTGTGTGTGTGTGCGCGCATGTGTGCACGTGTGTGTGTTGGTGCAGTTTATGATTAAGGGTTCAGCTAAGTGACTTCTTTGCCACCACTGAGAAATGGCTTGATTTGATGCGGTTCACTTTAATCTGCCAAAAATGCGATAATATATGAATCTTCCCCCACAGGATTGTTATAAAAGGTAGTGAAACATTACTATACTAAATGCTTAGAAAATAGTCACATGTCTCTACAGTGATTCAGCATTCAACAAATATTTATTTGATAAATATTTACTCTTCTTCTGAAAAAAATAGTCATGGATGTTATTCAAGGTTCTGAGACCCTTCACATCCTAATTCTACACCCCTTAGGTTCACCTTGAATTTCTTTTTTAACTCAAGGAAAATACAAGGGCAACTGACAATATGCATACTGAGTGCATAAGAAAGGTTTCGAACTGCAGAAGTCCTGGTACTGCCTCATGAGTGAGCAAGAAGAGAAGCCTGTCTGTTGCCCCCTCACAGGCCCTGCAGGATGTATGGAATGCTAAAGAGCTTGAGAACAAAATGCAACACTCCCCCTGATACTTTGAACCTCAAGATGCTCTCCTGAGCCTGCCCCATGCTGCAAGGGCTCTGGCTCTCAATGCAGAGTGGTGGCATTCCCACAAGGCACAACCTCTCACTGGCCTTTGTTCTCAGACCTCTTTCCTGAATGTGGAACAGGCAAGGATGTTGGCCAAATGTAACTTTCTGTTAAATTAAATGTGACCCTTTGTCAAAAATATCATTTAAAATTTTGCTTCCCTTTGCAGCAGAATTTTAACATACCAGTTTCAGAACTCTCAAAGAAGCGTTTGCAAGTTTAACCAGAGCTGGTAGTGCTATGGTAAATCACTGACAAAAGGGCCAGCTTAGCTATCCAGGCTGCGGATTTCGCCCTGAAGGCCTCTTTCAGAAATGTTTAGAAAAGTCTACTAAACTGAAAGTCATGTGAGGAGAAAAGAACCTTTTGTTTCTTCTACCATTATAGTTTAAAAGCATAGAGAAGGTCTGAATTTTACCTGAAAATGACATCTAAAACTTTATATTTGTTTTTACTGATGTAAAATGACAGTCCAAATTTCAATGCCACACCATCTTTCCTAAGCTATAGATCCCTCCTCTTTTTCTCGACACCCACCCAATCACCCATTTGGGTCAGTAAGAGTGATTTCTTTGTTCATAGGTCTTAGAATGTCATTCTTTGCTTATTGATATGCAGAGAACAACAAGCAAAGGAGTTGGCAGAAGTGACATGCATTTATTAGAATCCATTTTTGCAATTCTTAAGTCTTTGAGAAATTTCATAAAAAATGTTTTAAGTTCAATTAGGGAACTAACTATAATTCTGTATATACTTTTAAGATGGGAATATGTTCAATTTAGCTATAAAATGACTTTCTACAGAGTGAATGTTATTTTCTCATTGAGGTTTTTCACTGACGAAAACTGTTATCTTTTATAGGAAATTATCTGACCTAAAAGAGTTCAGGTTATAGGAATGATTATATTGGACATCCTTTAAAACCTTAGTAAGTTTTCATGATGTTTCCAAGTCAGGCGGAATCCCTCCATCCCCCACTGTCCTATTCTTATGACTCCTCTCTTCCTAGACTGTAGGGATTTCTCCCAGGACATAAGTGAGCTACTCACAAAATTCTTGGAGCTCTCCTTTGGATTAAATATTTATCATGCCTTATAGAGCTAGGAATTGCATACAACAGTGACACCCTTTAGCTCTTCTGCTCTACCCCTTCTTTGAATAGATTGCCCCTCCTTTGTATGGCAGCAGAGATGGGCTCTTAAGGCTCATGTAAATACTATAATCCCTCCTTCTTTCTCTCATACCTTCAGAACCTTGTATCCATCGTGGACTGCATATCTCCACTTGCATGTCCCCTGGACACCTTAAACTCTATATTCGAGATCAAACAAGACGTCTTCCTCCCAAACCTGCTCTTTCTACAGAATTCCTTCTTGGTCAATGGCTCTATCATCATCCAGTGTCCCAAAATGAAACCTGAGGTCTCCTTTACTCTCTCCTCTCCCTTATTCCCTACATCCAACTGGTAGCTGGACTTTGCCCCTTCTTCCTCTAGAACCTAATCCCTTCTCTCCATCCACAGCCCATTCTCAGTTCAGCAATCTTTTTTTCTCAACTGGATAAATGCCACAGTTTTTCCTTAACTCCCACATTAGGCATCTTCTCTGGGAGATTTTTCTGGCCTACCCTGCATCCCTCAGTCTGGGCTCAATGTCTGTATGTTAACACCGCGTCCTGTGCATATCTCTATCCCAACTATTATCTTGTGTATCCTTATCGTGTGTTTACTTTTGTATCTTGCCTCAATGCATCATAAGCTTCTTGAGGGTGGGGACTGTGTCTTATCTATGAATAGCCTGCTCTCAGCAGTGCCCAATACTTGGTGGTTACTCATTAATGTCTGAGTAATCAAAGTCTCTGGAGGAGACTTTGCAGTTGGTCCTGGCTTCAGCGTTCCTGGGGAATCTTGCCAGGATCTGGTGTGATTTCATCTTCCTGGGGCTTTCATTGAGCTTGCCAGGAGTTACGTTTCCTTTTCGTTTGTATCTCATTTGTGATAATGAATAAGAACACTGCAACTCAACAGCATTTAGGACAATGCTCTATTATGGGACAGAAATAAGTGCTTGTTAAATTAAAATGGACAGGTCAAACAGGGCTCAAACCTAGAAATTTAATTTTCAGGCTCCATGCAGTAACACATCTGTTTTCCACATTACTAAAAACCCAGCATGCAATATACTATCTGGCCACAGTAGCTATTCAAAAATTAATAACAATAAAAATAGTAACGACAATATTTATCACTTGCTTCCTATGTGTTTCCAATTCTGAGTGTTACGTGCATATGTCATTTAACCCTCACAATTTTATAAAGTTGGTATTATTATCCCCATTTTATAGTTGAGAGCACAGAATTAAGTGAGATGTTTAAGGTCACATGTAAGTTAGTGGTGGCACCAGATATAGACCTGGCTGTCTAATTTCAGAGGTCACATTCATTATTCACTACTGCCTGGACCAGTGCACACACGACTCCGTGTCATGCTCCACTCAGTTGAACTCTCAGCCAGTGAGTAACTGCTTCTAAAATATGATTTGTAAGCATGTAGAAAACAGAGATTTTTGTCTCTGACATCCTTTCTGATAATCATAGCTTACCCAAATACAGGTAAAAAATTTAAAATATCACACGTTAAGTTGTTTCATACTGTCTTTTTTTAAACTAAAATTAAAGATAGACTATTAAAAAAGCATTCTGGGGAGAAAGAGAGGATGAACTCTTCAAAAAAATATTCATGTTCTCATCTGCCCCAGAATTGTCTGTCTAGAAGATATTTGTTCATATTACTTGGTTTGTATAGGAATTGAGTTTTGTTTTTGTTTTTAGAATGGACATAAAATATATTTATGGTAATTACACAGATTTTGTAATCATATATATATATATATATTTTTTTTGTCGTGGTATAAGAATGGAAACCATCTGCTTGCTGCTACCGACATTTTTTGAACAGTCTTTTTCTCCAGTTGTCTTGGTTCTTACTTGAGGATTGAGGAAGATGACATGGGCCAGAACTGTGTTGGCACAAAATGGCCTGAATCTAAGAGCTATGCTAGACAAAAATTTCTCCTGAAATTACTAATAGAAGTGTCCTCTGATATGACGAACTTCAACTAAATGTGGTCAGAAGATCTCCACCCTACTGGGAAGGTTTTCAGGTTTCTTTAAAATAGTTTTGCATGAATGCGTGAATGGCAAAGAGGAGAAATGCAGCTTTAGATTTTTTTCTCTGATGTCCACTACTCTATGTTACCAACCACTGAGGTCCACTGAGCCAGCTAGGGTGAAACACCACAGAAGTAAAGAGGAAATTATATTCTATTAACTGAATTATATTCTATTACACAGGTGTTACTCACCTGTGTAAATGAATGTGTCTACATCAAGTTCTGGTTTATAGTATGAGTGTTCACAATGGTGTAAGACCTGTGTTTTCTTTTTCCTCATTGTTGAAAACCAGTTATAAGTTTAACATAATTTACAAATACATCTTTGGGGGTTATACCATGCGTTAAATTCTAAAGGACTTAAGGAAATGTGGAACACTTTTTTTACAATTAGGAGAAGCAGTGGCCTATGACAAAATTCCTGAAATGTGCTTAAAAACAATTCCCCCAAAAGCCATGCATGAATGAGAGCATTAATTGTTGCTTCAATATTAAGAACTTAAAAATGAAGAAACAGTTTCTAAAGTTGCTAAGCCACCCCAGTAAGCTTCCCAGACCGACTCATCACCCAATTTTCTGGTTTAAGGAATGTGCCTAGACTGTATTCTCCCTAGAGAAGAAAACATCCTAGAATAGAGAACAATCAGTAGCTTAAATTCTGTCCAAAAGAAGACTAGTAAACTAAATGATCAACTCATTAAGATAACAATTAGCTAAGAGCTCTTTAACATCCTTTGGAACTGAAAATTTTTAAATATTAAGTTGGAATAGAAAGATTGTGGGAAAATTTTTAGTAAATTTTATGTATGCGTGGGAGAAACTATATCAATACATCTGCAGTATTTGTCATTTCAAAAGAGATTTGATGTTTCTGTGCAAAAGTGGACTATTTTAGGTGTATGCAATTGCCAAAACTCATAAAACTATAACTTGAGGTCTCTGCATTTCACTATATGTAAGTTACACCTCAATTTAAGTCCTCAAACTCTCAAGGTCATTAAAAAAACAAGGGAAGTCTGAGAAAATATCATTGCCTAAGGAGACACGAAGACTAAATGTAATGTGATATCCTATGTAGGATCTAAGAACAGAAAAAGGCAACTAAAAAAAAGAATGAAATCCAAATGAAGTAGAGTTTACTTAATGTATCAGAATTGATTCATTAGTTGTGACAAATGTACCACACTAAAGATGTTGACAATAGAAAAAACTGGAAACTGGGTATAGGAAAAACTCATTTTTCTGCATTAAAGCTTAAAACTATTCTTAACTTTAAAAAGCTTAGTTAAAACAAAAAAAAATAGCAAGATAAAGGGGTGGGTGGGATGGATAATATGACAGTTATCTAAGACACTACTAGATGGTCAAGAAAAGGAAAATGGAAGTATCGGTATAATCTCTTTCCAGCAATAAGCGTAAATAAACCATAAAGAGCAAGTATTTTAATCTATGGAAGATTAGCATCGAATAGATCACCCTTGTATCAGCCTTACTTTCCCATAACAAAACTGAAGATTGTCATCCTTACGGCATTCTTCTTTAGCTGGCTAACGTTAAAAAGGGTTGAACACATACGAATGGCAATGGACTGAGTAAACAGTACAGCTTTTATTTTCACAAAGCATATTCCCCGTGGTAAATTATCTAGTGCCACCGTTCTGTCCCGTTGAACGCCACCACCCATGAATTACACACATTCTTTATATGGATAAATAGAAAACTTCATTTCATGACCGCCAAAACATTTTCTTCTCGGGTGTCAGTGTACAGACAGAGATGCGTAAAGAAAGCTCTCTTGCAATGCCATCTCTCTTTGTTAAATATGACTCTATGCTATAATCCATAATATAGTTAAATCCTGTGGATCCCCCTTTTAATAAGCAGGGAGTCTTCCTCATCACTTATTGGTGCCGGTGCTACCCAGTCCTCGGAGCGGCTCGCATTGGTCAAGCACAACTGGAAAGCAACATCTGGTGTCGCCACATCTGGGCCTGGATGCCGGAGGCAGGGTCCCCACGGGACATAGCAGGCGCCTTCATCTGTGTCGCGCAGCTCCATCGGGAAAACGCCCCTTGCAACGACAAAGCGCTCCTCTATCAGTTAACAGTTCTGGGACAGGGGCTGGTGGAGAGGCCCGGAGCCGACGTAGACGGAGACGAAGATGAGGAAAACCAGGAGCAGGAAGAGGCTGGCTGCCGCGGCGGCCGCGGCGAAGAGCTCCATCCGCAGCGCAGCCTCCCGCAGCCCCAGCTGGCGGGCCTGCGCCGGGCTCCGCATTGCCATGGCAACCGTCCCCCGCGAACCCCCGCGTTTATGACGGGAGAACCGGCCCGCGCGGACACCGCCCCCACGCCTCGGCAGAGGGCCGCGCTTCTTCCCCGCCCCCATCGCCCGCGCAGGAAAAGCAGGAGCCGCACCACGCCGGGAAGTGCGAATCGCAGACGCTTCGTGAGCGTTGCGGGGAGCGGCCGCTCGGAGTCCCCGGTGGAGGCCGGTGCGGGACCGGCCCGCCAACCGCTTCTTCCCCACTGCTCCGGCGCGTCACCCGGCCGGGGGCGCGACACGGGCCGCAGAGAGACCCTCTCGCCGATCCAGGGCTCCGCCGACAACCCTCGCACCCCGCGGAGGGAGGCGGCGCCGTGCGGCGCCCGCCGATGGAGGACGTCAGAGGGCCGCGGGGGCGTTTTGTGCAGAGCCGCCCCAAAGCGAGGCTGCGTTTATCCTTTTTGCCCTCGCCCGCAGGCTCTCGCAGGGGAGGGAGGGAGGGAGGGAGCATACAAAGATATTTACCCCGAGTCCTGGTTATTGGAACATTTCCTCAACACGCCGTCTGTCCCGGGAGGTATACACGTATTGCAGGAAGACGATGTTCGGGTAATTAATAGAGACAATCGCGGCGCTTCCGAGATGCTGGCTTCCCGGAGCCGGGCCTGCGCGGTGCTCCGCGCCACTCGGCCTCCCTGGGGACGCGCGGGCCCGTCCGCGCCCGCCCGGCTGTCCGCGCTCGTGTAATTAGCAGAAACGCGGGAGGCGGACGAGCTCCACTTTACCCATCACATCTTCTCCTCCTGCGGCACTGGCGAAGCCCCTGACTCCGGGCTCTGCGCCTCGGCCTGAAAAATCCGCCTCCAGGGAGCGAAGGTCTTGTCGCTCCGGGCTATAAATATTAATACGCTGAGCAGTTTGGGCATAATTATCTCCCTTTAATTGCAACTCAACCAAAAATCCAGCCCCTGCCATTCAGGCCCCCTAAATCGGGATTGCTGAGTGTCGTGTCAGCAGACTTCCTCGGCTCAGAGTCGTTCTTCGCATCCGGCGCCAACATGGAAACCGTATGCTGCGTCTCTCCGCATGTTAAAATCGCCCTCCGAGAGATCGGAGCTTGATGCCCCCTCGCCTGTCATTCGGTCGCTTGCATCTCCGGGGCGACCAGGGGATGCCCGCCTGTACCCACTCACACCTCAAGCGACTAAAACACTAGTCAGAGGATTTTTACCAACAAGGCGACTTCTGGACGAGGTGGAATTCGCCCGGGTATTGACCCGAAGGCGACTGTGGCGGTCCCGGCCAGGAGCGAGGCCTGTGGGCCGCTGAAGGGCCTCCCCACCACTGCGCCCAGGAAAGCAGCCATCGCGGCTTCCGAGCGGCCGGGACGCTCCGGTCCGCTGGCCGGGTTGCCCAGTGTCCAGCTACGTCGGGGGCCCCCTGCCCCGCCACTCCGCCGGCCCACTCCCTCCCCGAGGGCTTCTCCCTGTGCCACTAAGGTGGCGAAGGGGCTCAGGGCAGCCAGGGGGGTTAGCGCGCTCTCCCCCTGGGTTGGAGATCGAGGTGAGGGTTGTGGGCTGGTGCGATTTGCCACGGTTTCTCGCCACGCTCGGACAACGCTGAGAGCCGCGGTGTCGGTGCGACGCTAGGGACGCTCAGCCTTGTGCTGGCTGCGCCCTTTGTCCAGGCCTCCCGGCTGGGGAGCATCCACGACGCAGGCTAAAGATTTAGATAAAACACCGACAGAAGTTAAATTAGCACCCACTTTATTTCAGTTAAAAATGCTGACCCATCCGAGGCCCAATTTAAAATCCTATGTGCTCTACAACCCGAAGTGTCAATGATCACTCTGTGGTGGTCGTTGAGTTTCCATCATGGAGTCCATGAATGTTAACTGTTCACTGAAGTGACAGTCCACCTCCAGAGGTCAGATGCTTGGACTGTAACTATGTGAATTGTAGGCTGTTTCTGCAAGTCATTTCAGAGGCAAGATCAGCTTTTAGGCTGACTAAATCTGTTTTCTGTAAAAGTAACCTAAGCTCATGTCTTTGGCAGCAAGTGGTTAACTGAGACCTAGAGTTGTGGGGACCTATTTTATTTAATAAGGCCAGAGGTCAGTGCTACCACCATTTACATCTTCTCCGCTTTGTTTCCACCATCCAGCACCCACATCACCTCTATGGAAAACTTAGCGGCCTGGGAGGGCATGAGGACATGAGTGCTTCAGGTACAAGCCAAATGGAGTGGGCATTTGGACAGTAATGGATTTTATTTATTATTTTTCCTGCACCCAGCAGGTGCTGAGTAGTTGTTAAAAAATGCAGAGCTAAGCGAAGACAATGTGGGGCTGGCCTTCCCTAAAGGGAAATTTAGCATGAGCAGCCTGGTTTAGAATCAGGCCTAGGGCCTGCATGGAGTATACTATCCCACTTTTCTTTCTGCCAAGGTGGAGGCAGGTAGTGGTGGGAGCTAGGCAGCTCCCAAGGCCTCCTGTCCCTTGGAGCACAGGAGGGCATCTGGAAATCTGCTAGTGGGAGCATTTCTCTGCTCTTGGAAACTCTTTTATGTCGACCGAGAAGGGTTTCACTAGGCTGGGACAGGCATTTAGAAATTGTTCTTTGCTAATGACTCTTGGGAGCACTCACAGGCACACACGTGCGCTCGCGCGCGCTCTCTCTCTCTCTCTCTCTCTCTCTCTCTCTCTCTCTCTCTCCATCCCTCCTTCCCTCCTTCCTTCTCTCCCACACACACACACTCACAAATCTGCCCTTTTTATATTTCGTGTTAGTTAAATATTTTTGCTTGATAAAGATCAAAGTCACGTACCAACTTGTCTCTCCAAAATTCTACTTACAACTCCAAGTCGTCCTTGGCAGTAAAGTCTGGAAGCTGTTTTTGAATTCTGCTAGCTCAGCCTCACCCCACTCCTTCCCAGATGATGCAATACTAGAACAGGGCCCAGAAAGCTGCCGAGTCTGTTACCAGCTGGCTGAGTCTGGCCTCGAGGTGCCAGACTGGACTAAAGAAGAATTGTGTTGAGTGATCTTCCCTCAACCCCTGGAGCTGTGACAGAAATCACAACACAACACCTTCCATTTTTGTAGGACTTTAGAGCTGACAAAATTCTTGCTAGTTCCTTAACAACTTCCTATGATCTGGATTTATAGATGAAGAAACTGAAGACCAGACATGTGAAGTGATTACCTCAAGGTCACATGGAGAGATAGGGGTCTTGGGAACCTGTCCTTGGGTTCTTTTTACCACACCTGTCACTTTAAAATTAGCAGTAAATACTGTGAACGCTAATGGGGATTTTACCCTGGAATTCGCATTGCATCTCTGCTCTGTTTGGCAGTAGGTGGGTGAAACACATCTCTCTGTAGCAGAGACTAGTGGGTTCCTAACAAACTGGGTACAGTCCAGACAACAGAGCCAAAAACACAAGTGCAAGCGAGGCCTTTCCACAGGACAAGGCCTTCCAGCTGGAGGATGTTACCCAAGTAAGTGCAAGCCCTTCTTTACAAAGAACAGCAGGATAGGGGACTTCCCCTCTGTCTTGCTCAACCCACTGGACACAGGCCCAGGCAGCTGGCCTTGATTAGCATGGACAGGGATAGTTTTTTTTCTCCTCAGAAGTTGCAGGGTGTGACATTTATTAGCACTAGATAATCAACAATCTCAGACCTGTAATGCTTCCCGAATTTCATAGAGAATAGACACCCAGACACGCCCGCTATTCATAGTCATGAAAACCTTCTCCAATCCACACCTTTCATGTTGGTTAGGTCTTGAGACAGTGAGACTGGGATCTAAAAGAACTGAATGTAGTCTCTCTTTTGCTTGTATTTTCATATTTGCTATTTAGAGTTGCTCATGTCCTTAGCCTAGTGGCATGGAAAATATTGGGAAGAGGTAGGAAGATTTATCAGAAGAGAGAAGATGGCATTTTTGATCGGTGGGGCTGGGGCTAACAAGCGTTTGATGATTTGAAGATTTTTGTAAACTACTTAAATATATAAACATGAGTGCTCAACTTCTGTCCGCCAGAGTAGCGAGTCTCATTGATAGTGATGGCTGACATTTTGAGCACTTACTCTCTATCTGTCACTGCTAAGCAAGCACTTGACACACATTGACTCATTTGACCTTCATGACAGTCCTATGGGCAGCGACTGCGACCATACCCATTTTACAGGTGAGAAAAGAGGTGTAGAGATGTTCAATAATAGTGCTGGTAAGAAGTAGAATTAGGATTTGACTAAATTTTTTCCACTTGTGAATTAGCACAAGCCAGAAATCAAACAAGTAAAGCTGGTTTCGCCAAACTTGTGGTCACTAATGTTAGGTGGCTTCGTTTGGAAAGTAAGTCTTTACTACCTCAGCAAGAACACATTCCAAGTTTTTTCTTTTTTCTCCTTCTCCCTCCCCAGTTTCCCCATTAGAGCTCAGAGTCCTGTGGTTGTGCTTGGTGGAAGGTGGCAATTGGTTAAAAATGGAATAATTTGTTGTCATGAGTTCCCCCTACAAGCTGACCATGTTCCACACAGCTCCCAGTCGGCAGTGCTGCAGGCTGAATCCAGCTGGGCCGAAGTGTGTGAAGCACATACCTGTTGCCAGTTTCTCAACATTCAGTGTGTCTTAGGTTGGTGACAATAGTGCCTTTTACACAGATGGCATGTATTTATTTATAGTCTACAAGGCATATTCACTCCTGGCCTCATTTTAGATGTTTCCCCTTTGCACCTGGAGCCTTATCTCTAATTGTGGAATGAAAGGTTGTGTTCTTTGTGAAAAAGATCCCAGGCGAGGCCAGCCTTCTCCAGATAGAGCCAAGTGAATCGCTACAGGAGGAAGTACGAACGCAGTCCTCAGGATCAGAGGGAGTCAGTCTCACCCAGACACTTCCCACAGGGGCTTCACTTCATTACAGTTTGTACTATTGGTTCACTTTTCAACTTGTTCTTCTTAAATTGTTCTTATGCTGTTCCCTCAAATCAGAGATTGGAAACCCCGCTCATTTAGGGCCAGTTCGAAGCATGGTACAGAGATGCCTTTCTGCTTCACCTGTCCTAATAATCCATTTTGCTCTTGGATGACATTCAGACAAAAGACCAAATCGAGGATATCAGAGTAATATCTCCAGAAAGGAGACGCCTTGTAAAGGAATCTGAGGCATCTCTTTTTCTCTTCCTTCTTGTTCCTGTCTTTGACAAAGCCAAAAGTGGCATGGTCCACATGCAGATTTCTTCATATGAGTAGAAGAATCAAATTAGGTTCCAGTGTAAATATGCCTTTTGCTGTTGCATCTGCTTATCACCACTTCTAGTTTTCTGATCTTCTCCCCTTTTTACAGGGCTGGGACTTGGGAAAATGAAGTATTTGCCTTGTGCACAAAATTTAAGGGGGTGTCAGAAAACTCAGGAATCAAGATAAACATTTTAATAAAATATTTTTTAAAAAATCAAAACTAACACAAAGAAATCCACAGTGAACAAATAATCAAAATTTTAAATAAAAACAGTATTTCTGACATTTCCTCTTGCCTCAAGCTTCATTGTGGTTTGTCACGGCACTGCTTTCTTATTTATCTTTCTCTTAAATCAGAGGAAATGAGAGAGGCAGCAGGATAAAGCTAACCGAAATCAATGTGATAAACCAGAGAAACTAGATGTGCACAAAATGAAACCAAAAGTAAAATAATGTATTGAAAACGAGAGAGAATGAGAGGGAGTAAATATATATAATTTTATCATTGACAACTAAAGATTTTCATAAGAATATCTGAAAAATCTGCCTCTCAGGAGTGAAAGGTCTTGTTGCTCAGAGCTACAAATATTAATGAGCTAAGTAATTATTAAAAACCTTCCTGTAGCTCAAAGCCTTTTTTAGACATGTATTTCCCCCTTGTCCTCCAAACATATATATATATTTTTTGTAACAATTCTGTGTGTTTTTAAAGTGCTTCCTTATTTTTCAAAGCACCTTTTTGGAGGGGCCATGTTATTTCATTCATTCATTCTCATAGCAAAAGAGTTAGATAGAACATGTTATCCTTTCTCAGAAAGTGGGTAGGTAGGATTGAAGAAGAAAAGGAAAAGTTATTTTCCCAGTGCCAGACACTGAGCTAGATGCTTTACATGTGTTTTCTTATTTACATCTCAAATAATTCTGAGTAATGAGTATGATTAGCTCCTTTTGACAGATCAAGAAGCTGAAATTTAGGGGAATTGGTTAATTAGCTGGTAATACTCTCATATTTATTTCCTAAAAAGTATATTTTATCATTGTTCTTGTGCTTTTGGTTGTTAGTAAAACTAAAAAAAAAAAAGGCCAATTAAACTAAGAAGTTATATTCCAGCTTCAAAAAATGTTTTATGCCTCCATATCTAGTCAAAATAACTCTTAAGATTCCCTCTTTGCTTCTTCTGAATAGCCTATATGTCCCCGTGCCAGAATGTGTCAACTTCTAAAGTGCTAGTTTGATAGAAGTAGAAGTCCTCTTAATGTGGAAATATTTTGAATTAAGTAGATGTAAATGATTAGTCAGGAAAGTGATTTAGTCTCTTTTTCTTCTCTACAACAGTGTATTTGGTTTACTTAATATGCTCAATACATGTTAAAGTATGGAATCATTCTGCGTGGTCTGATTTTAGTATACTACTTAACTTTGTAAATAGAAGTATAATAACATTAAAATAATGCTTAATCAGCCATAATCCCCTACCCTTATACAACTGTTTTTATTTTTGAATAATGCATTCACATGAATAGTTTCAATAAGAGTAAACATATTATTTTATATTTTATACTAAGAAAATGGCTGTGCAGATTGTTTTATTGTTTTACTGATTTGCCACAATATATTAATCCATACCTCTGAAAATGAAAAATTTAGTTCTTTTAATTTTATTTTTTAGGCTTTAATTGATAAAAATAATGTAGTCTGCCACTTAGGAAGCACTTGTTCTGTGCCAGGTGCTATGTTTGGCACTTTAAAAGCATGTATGATTTCACCGAAGGCTTACAGAAAGATCAGAACATAGGTGCTATTAATCTTGTTTTACAGACTTGGAAACGAAGGCAGGGAGTCTGTATGGCAGACACAGGGAGGGAGAGGCTAAGCTGGGATTCAGAATCAGTGAATGCTGCCCTCTCCTCGTGTGCTTTCAGTCACTCTGTGACAATAGAGGCTATCATGCCCCCACCTTTAGACTTTTATTGATCCATTTCCAGGGAAGAAAAAATCTTTTTGGCTCTTCGTATGCCCTACCATAATGCTTTTTGAAGGGGCTGCAGTAGTGTGTAATCCATCTAGCAATGACGAATAGAACCAGTCTCACCTTTACCCTGATAACATTAGATATTGTTATTACTTTAAAAAGATGCCACCTGGGCAGGTATGAAACCACAGCCTGGGCTTACTCTATGTATTTTTTTTTATTACAAATGAGGACAGAAATATTTTTAGATGTTTACTAATTTGTCTTTCTTCTTATGTGTGAATTGTAGTTAATATACTTTGCCTATTTATTGATGTCAATGTTTTTCTTATGAATTTGAATGATCTCTTTATATTTTACACATAATAATCCTTGTCTTTCATAGCGTTTCAACTATTGTCCTAGTTTGTGGTTGATCTTGCAATTTTTTTGTAGACTACACTTAAAAAATATAGTTTCACAATTTAAGTGATCAATTTTGCTGCATTGCTAGATGGCTCAGTGGTAATTTGATAATACAATATTATTTATCAAAAATAATTGAAGTTGATCATTTGAAGTTAATTAGGGGTGAACTTCTTTCTAAGTCAAGCTCAAGCTTGGATGGAATAGGAAAATATTTCTGCCATCTTCTAATCATTGAAGTCAGAGACACTTAAATAGAATCATTTAAGCTTATGTAGCCTTTATGTTTATCTGTAAAAATAACAACTGACATGCATTTGAACAGAAACTGGCATAGACATCTCTGATTTTATATTTTTAGCTATAAAAACATTTAAAGCAAAGAATAGAGTCAATATTTTATTCAGGCCAACATGAGTTGCCCGAAAGGATAGATTACGTAGTTAACTCAGATTTGGCCTTCACCTTCCTCCTCCTGTACTTTCCCAAAATGGAGAATAAAAATTTTCTGAAATCTTACTACATAGTCTGCCAGACAGCCTCTGGGGACTACACACATCTGTTCCACTTAATTATAAAGGCTTTCCGAGGTGGAAATACCATGTGCATCAGAGTTATTCTTTTCCTAATTTAAGGTATAATCTCTGACTATATGCCTAAAAGTTTAGATTTTAGCAAACATGTGCACACACACACAAATTGAATCTTTTAAAACTCATTAACAGAGATTTTTTATTTTTGCTTTTGTTTTTAAAAACTCTGCTCGTTGATAGTTGCCAAGCCTTAGAAAGACACCTGTTAGGTGAGGTGGCAAGATTAGAAGGTGTTGCTCTCCCCTACCGCTTTCCCACTCTCTTCTCACCCCGTTCCCTACATATACAATGTCCCAGTTTCTGAAAGGTCCACCCCAGATTTCTCTCAGTTCTCTCCAGAGTCCCCAAGAGCAACACCAGCAGCTGGACTATAGCCAGCACATGTCCTTGGGCAGAGTCAGACAATCCCTCATTTTTTTTTCTTTATAATGGAGGAGAATAAGTGTCTTTCTTTGGCCATTTTGAAAGTTTATTTGCTGCAAATATTCAGAGAACAAATCTAAGTATAAAGAAGTCAGGAAAATAAAATGTTTATAGAGCAGCGCCCACTCTTTGTGAGGTGTGGGGCAATTACAGCTGTTGTCTTAATGGTCACCGTTTGTATTTGCCCAGCCACTCTCCCCCGCTTTTTTTTTTTTTTCCCTCAGAAAAGTGGCCGGAAGCAGAGGCCTCTCATTTCTCTTGGAAACCATCAACTTTTATCAAAGCTCTGCCACCAAAAAATGGGTTATGTCCTCTTAGAACTTCTGAGGGGCTTGCTGAGGCAAAGTTCAAAAAATACAAGTGAGATGGAACAAGTTATGTTTTACTTCCAACAGATGCTGCAAAATTGTTCAAAGCACAGTAGCTTCAGAAAACAGGATATCCTTGAACCATGGAGTTAATTTGACCCATGTGGTGTCCAGAATACCAAGGAATCAGTCCCGAGACAAATTTATTGCCAACGTTCATCTCCCTACTCTCTCTCTCCCCGTCTCCCACTGCCCCCCCGCCTTCTCTCTCTTTCTCCTCTCTCTCTCTCTCATATTCTGATAAGATGCACTATATACTATATGATCTATCCTTTGACTTTCCTTCTCCAATTCTGACATCTTTACAGATACTTTTTCTTCCTGAACTGTGCCAACGAACTGATTGTATGCCCAGGACTTGAAATGTCTTTTTAAAATTAATCTCAACATTCACATATAAAGGTAGCTTATAAAGCCCTTTTGTGAGAAAGAGGAGTCAGAAACTGTCCTCTGCTGGGTGGTATATCATCCTTTTTAAGAAGGCCAATTTATTTTAAACAAATTTATTGTTTATATTTTTAAAAATTCACCTGATCTTTCTATGAAGTGGGGGGTGGGGCAGGTCACGTATTGTAAAGACCCATAAAAATTCCGTTGGAAGAAAAAGGGAAATAACTCATAACTCTTCAAGTTAGAATTTAGCAGCCACTATTTGTGATAATAAAAGAGTTGTTGTATCCTCCTCATCGCATTTTAGCCTCCCGCATTTATAGAGTACCTCTTCAGCGGTTCTTGGCAATTTTTGTAGACCAGAAGATATTTACTTATTTCCTCTGAGGTCAAGTAGATAAGAGCATTTTCTGTCACAGATTTTTTCAAAACAATAAAACTCTAGTAATACTGGAATATAACATCTAGACTATAAAATGAATGCCATATTGATTTAATAGTATCTTTTAAATGAAGTGGAAGAAGGACCTTTTTAAATTCAGTCGTTCATTCAGTAAACATTTGCTACATGCCTGGCTCATGCCCTCACCGGAAGAAACACCTGCCTGTAACTCTGTACTTGCTAAACAGAGGAATCACACCAGGCCATCGTGGCTATCGCCGATGTGTGCTTGGACCACACTCTAGCCCTGTGCACAGGACTGCATGCACATGACTTTGTCTAATCTTCCGAACATCTGTCCAGGTAGGTGCCGTTCTTCCCATTTTAAATAATAATAATAATAAAAGGCTCAGAAAACTGAGCCTTACATGGTTTCTCTCTCTCAAGCTGGTAGCAGTGGAGCCAGGGCTGGTTCCCACTTGGTCTAACTCCAAGTTTGGGCCTCAAATCACTTTAGGTCCATGACAAGTTCTCTTTCAAGTGAACTCTGAGAATGGAGTACAGACAAGAGGGCTGAAACTAAGGTAATTGTGAAAAGTGTAAACTAAAGTCACTTTATGGACTTTATTTTTGGTTTCATTGTGGCTGCCAATTTATTTTCAGATCATGTTATTGTACCCTGTTGCCCACCCGTTTGTTTACAAAGCCATCGCTCCTTATGTAAAGCTGCATAAATGTATTGTTCTAGTCCTCTAGTACTCTGTCTCTCCTGGTTTCTAATATATGTGGCTTCCCAGGGCTTAGGTGATCTGAACTACCTCCTCCAGGAAGCCTTCCCTTATCGCTCAGGCCGTGCTGCTCTCTTCTGTCTTAGACGTCCAAGTACAACCACCTACTCCTTTCACTGCGTGCTGCTCCAGAACAACTTGCCTTCTCATGACCAGAGCGGGGCGTCTCTCGTCCTCTTCTTTTGAATCCTCCCTGGCACCTTGCATGTGGTATATTCTTAATAAATATTTGCTAAGTGTAGGAATACCACTTATTGCTTTTGAGCAATCACAGGAGTTAAAGGGCTGGATCATTTCATGATGTGCTCAGTTCTCTGAGAATAGCAAGACCTTGGCAGGCGGAAAGGCTCTACTGAAATCACTGTCAGTTTGTTAATCCCCAAAGAGGCCAGCCTGAAAGAAATGAAGTCCACGGTTCATAAAGACCAGATAAATGTTTTATATGGAAAATAAATTAGCAAATTCACTGTCAAATTCCAAATGGCAAAGAAGCATGGAAAGTCACAGTTTAACTTCCTTTACAAACCTGTCACCGACAGCCAGATGACAGAGCCTGTCAGAGAAACCATGTGTCACTTTGGAGACAGATTGCTCTCTGACACACAGTGTTCATTCCTGGGCCATCTTTTAAGCCTGGAAGAAGAGTGAAATTTCCTCAAATCACTTGCCATTTGACTGTACAGAAGTTCCCTGCAATTTTGAGGGTATTTTGAAGCTGTGTAGATTTCCACTTTGAAAAGTAATGCTCATCATGGGATTCCTTTAAGGGAAGTAGAATATGTTTGAAAATCTACTCCAATTACATCATTTCATGTCATTTGGAGTTTTGCTCATGGCAAAGATGAGTCAGATAGGGCTGACTCAACTCATTTCTTTGTTGTAAAGACTTCTCCAATTTGGCCCTGGCTGCCAAATGTATCACTTTTTGATCAATGTAATGGGGAAGTAAGAATTGCCCCACTAAAAATATGCCAAAATATTCCTAGAGGCTGATAGAGATGATGATGAAGGTATTATCAGCAATGAGCTAAGGGCGCTAGTATGCTGGCGGAGTGAAACGCTATGTGGAATAAATAAACTCATTCATAACAAACATTTGTCAGGCACCCATCGTTTGCCAGGCGCTGTGTTAGGTGCTGGAGAAACAATATGAAGTCAACGTAACTGCTGTTCCTAAGAAAATTGCGGGGGAGCAGGCCATACCATTTGTCATGAGATGGGCTATGATGGACTTAGGTACCCCAGAGTCCTTGAAGAGTTCTGTGAATTCACTTCTGGAAAATCAACTTTATTGAGTCTTTAATTCCTGACAACTCACACAGAAAAATCACATGCAAATAGAATATTGATCCTTTTTATTGCTGAAGAAAATGAAGTCTGGTGTCTCTGGGCAGCCCTATTCACTAAACATAGCCATGAAATTTGCTTTTCTTACTCAGATAAAACATCAGGTTATTATGGTTCATGGATGGAACTTAAGCAGGACAAAACTTTACATACAGACAGACAGAGCTAGGCTCGTATTCTTACCTCAGTTGTGTGACGTAGGGTAGATTTCTCAGCTTGGCACTTAGTAATTGGTAGCTGATACTATTGAGGATTACAATATCAGTAAAGGAAGCCCTAAATTCATAAGAGCAGCTGCCCCCCAAAAGGAAGAGACTCAACCTGTTCTGATGGCGCATCTGGGAACTCTCAGGAAAGCAGCAACACTAGGAGTGATTTGAAATGAAGGATTTATTGTGCAGATTAGATGGCTACATGCTACTGCTGCCTCTGAGCCTGGGGCCATCCTGCAGTCACTTAGGTCAGCAGGGTTGGCAGTCAGGAAGAAAATCTGAATGTAAATATGAAAAAGTGAGAACAAACGCATCCACAGAGACAAATTGGAACCTGCGTTTTCTCTCACTGACCCTGACCTTGAGTCACAGGAGACCTGCAGAAAGAGTTGGCACCTTCTGCCTTGGAGTTGTGTGTATACCCTGTCCAGGCCTTAGAAAATCTGAGGCAGGAGATTTCGTGGGAGCTGAAAGAGCTGCTGGCCAGGTGCCGCTCCTCACCGAATAGGCAGGGCAGCAGGTCACGGGCCCCTCGCGCTTCCACAGATCTCTGTACAGTACTTTCTATGTTCCAGGCATTATGTTGAGTTCAAAGAGGAACTGTGAGATAAAACAGACATGGTGCCTACCCTAATGCCTCTAATGGGTGGGAGACATTAATTAAATAACCACACGTAGAAATGTAAAACTTGAACTATTGTTAGTCTCATGAGGGAGAGGGTATGTGGTACTTTTGAGAATGCACCAAAGGAGGATTTCACCCAAACTAATAAAAACACCTGAAACTTGATGATCAAAATGTCACTTCTCTAAAACCTCCAGATTTATTTAGAAACACCGATGATGCTGTTGATCCTCGTTGACTCCTGAGGTCATTTTCAGACCACTATCATCATGGATACAGGATCATCACAGTGGACCAGGAGGAGGAAAGCTGAAGATTATACCAAGATCTGAGTTGTGTTATATGATGAGTTAACTTTTCAGGGAATTCCAGTTCATGCACTAACAGAGAGCTGAGTCACAGAGAGGGGGGACTGGAATGAAAAGGTCAAGTGGCAACACCCGTGTTGCCTGCCCAGGGCCCCAGTAGGACATCCAATAGATTGAATCATTTTCAACTGTAAGACCTGGCACAACTCAGATTACTATACAAAAGTGGCACCTCAGTTGCTCAGTGGACAATTTAATTATGCTCCAACTTTTTGGAAATGATGAACATCTTTTCAAGGTAGCATACAAATCACAACAGAATGCATGCTAAATGAAGATAGAAACTTTTTTCTATCTGCAGCACCTGGTGTGGTCCCTGCCAATGGCGTAGGTGGTCAGTATATGTCCCAGTCAGCCACAGTTGCTATAACAAAATACTACAGACTGGGTGGCTTTTAAACAACAGAATCTTATTCCTCGCAGTTCTGTAGGCTGGCAAGCCCAAGACCTGCTTCTTGATTCATAGATGGCCATCTTTTTGCTGTGCCCTCACATGGTAGAAGGACTGAGGGAACCCTCTGGGATCCATTTTATGAGGGCACTAATCCCACTCATGAGGGCCCAGCCTCATGACCTAACCACCTCCCAAAAGCCCCACCCTCTAATGCCATTGTAGTGGGGATTAGATTTCAACATGAATTGGGGTGGGGGACATAAACATTCAATTTACAGCTGTAAGTATTAGTTGAATGAATAAATCCATCTGAAAGACTGCTTGGTTATCAGGATCTATCTCATATGTCAGGTTGCTATACTGTTGTGAATGTTTTATCTTCTTCCAACGGCAGGCAGAGTATAAAATATTTCACACCTGAGGCAGGATTTGCCCGTATCAAAGTCTTCCTGTATTTGGGGTCTTCCATTTCCCTGATTACTGCCTTGGCTTTGATCCTCTGCTCTGTAATGGCCTTTAGGTTCTCCATACTTGTGTGGGGAGAGTTGTCCAGTGTTGACTTACCCCTCATTCTCTACCTCTGACTCTTGCATGATCTCAATCCCAACCAACTTCTTGCACAGTCTTCTCATGAGCTCTTCACCTTCATTTACAGAGAAGCCAGTATTGCATTCAGCCCCAGACTATGAGATGCATCACTGAATGGGCCTGAGCTCTCACCTCTGCCCATCGAAGCCATTCACTCATTCAAAAGTGTTTATCAAACACATGTGGAAGCACTTCAGCTGGGTTCTGAGGGTACCATGGCAGAATGGCTCCGAGGAAGGGGGACTGTGGGTGGAACATTCAGGCAAAGCCGTGCGGAGTAAGTGTAACTGGATAACTAGACAGAGGAAGGCATTTCTGGTTGCCGAGTTTCGGCTCACAGAACTGAAGGGTGGACCTAGTCTGGCCTGTTCGGTTGGTTAGGTCCTGGTTAGAGAAGAGGGTCGCTCCCTGTTGAGAACTGCAGCATAAGTGACCGGAGGGGTCCACGGCCAACTAGAGGAAGCTCTAGAGCAGTTGATGAAGGGGACTGAATTTTTTGTTACTGGCAAGGGGCTGGAGGAAGGTGGGAGCAACCTTGTTTATTTTTAACAGGAAGTAACATGATGAGGTCAGCATTTTAGGAAGAGATTTTGATAACTGACTGAGCAAGAGGGCAGAGAGCCTGAGCCAGGCCAGAAGCCATCTTCGACATCTGCCATAACCAGCAGTAGTTTTCTGGGCTCCTAGACCTCCTAGAAATCTTCATCCCTTTAGCAGCAACCAACCTGGTCTCCCATCCCCACTAAGTCTATGTCCTTGCTGATACCTTACGTCTTGTTTCTGATGACATGTGGTCTTCCAGATGGGTTGGTTTTCTCTCTGTCCTGGCCTCATCACCAAAAGGAGCAAAGCTGTTGTGGAACAAATCTAGTTTTATTTGACCACCTTAGTTATCCATCAGATAAGAAAAATTAACATTGGCAGAGTGATGCAGAGTTTACTAGATGCCTAGGAGTTCCTAGATACCTGGGAAATGCAACTTTCAGTGGGCATCTTGTAAAATTATGAGTATGAACACCCCGAACTATTCTCTGTAGGCAGGTCACCAGGCCAGGGAAGAGAGGACTTGTGCAAAGTTCTGCTTAGCAGCTCACAGACTCCTTGGTGGAAGTGAGGCAAGACCCCAGGGTGGGGATGGGGAGGATAAGCACAGGGACTGAGGTGGGGGTTGTTCCAACTGTGAGGTCACGTGGTGCCCTCTGCAGCACTGCACTTTTAATATGTCCTCAAAGAGCACAGCCATCCTTTCTGAAACTGCCATAATTCCAGGAAATGACCATCTTTGCCTCTTATGCTACAAAATCCCCACCTGAGGGTCCCATGTGCAGAATGTTCTGTGACAATCCCCCTTAGGCAATGTGGGCTTTATTGCCTTTTGGACAGCTGGAAATAGCGCGCAGCTGGTGGAGTGAGGGACGGGGAGCCGTCGGCCAGGGCAGCACGGTAGTTCTCATGTTTTAATGGTCTTCACTGTCACCTTTTTGTTTATAAGCTGTTAGAG
The DNA here is from genome assembly GCF_014176215.1 of Rousettus aegyptiacus. Taxonomy (NCBI): domain Eukaryota; kingdom Metazoa; phylum Chordata; class Mammalia; order Chiroptera; family Pteropodidae; genus Rousettus; species Rousettus aegyptiacus. The sequence continues at coordinate 85,757,847 of NW_023416285.1, read as the reverse complement.
CACATATAAAACACTAAAATCAAATAAACTCGAGAGGATGCCTAGTCCACAAGGGATGCAGAGTCCCTGCATAGGACCCTGTGTAAGGAGGGGCCTCATCTGGTCCTTCCGATGGGGACCAGTTAGTTAGTCCCTGGTGAGGCTCCCACAGGAAGTGTTACAGCCTCAGACCTGGACCCATGTTTCCTGGCAAGTCCGTCTTCTCCCTCATCGTCACTACCTCAGCTTCTTTCCCTCCTGTACTCGCTCAGAATGGGAAACGGCTGGCAACCTCCTTACTCCTTAATGATGGCTATTGAGTTCTGCCCTTTCACGTTTTCCTTCTGTAGTTTGTAGCCCTTTGTCACTTACTGGGTAGCTGAGGTGCCGCGTTAGCATGAAAACTGATTACCTGTGTACCACGCTGTAAGCAGGTGGCCTCTTCATGATGAATATGTTAAAAAGAGAAAAAAAGAAAACATCCTTGGTTTGTTGTTAGACTGGCTTCTTAGAGACACGGTCCTTATTCTAGTTGGGTGTATTCTAAACCACATGAAGGAGCTTCATGTGTAGAAAGTAATTTTTCTTCAGCAGGTATCAGAGGCAGCGATTGAAAAAGTGTAAGTTACCAGGCAAGTTAATTAGCCAGCTAAGGGAGATAGAAATAGCGCCTAGTTAAGCATATGCAAAGGTGTTTCCTCTTCTCAGAGCAGAAGTCCTGGGTGGTGGAGATAGGAGCAGAAAGAGGTCCTCATTTAAGAGACCTGCAGAGGTGGCTTGGCAGCGGTGAGTTGCTCTGGGAGCAGATGGGCCAGGAAAAGGGACAACTAGCTAACTCAGGAAGAGACCATCAGCAATTAGTGATGCTGGAGAGATCCTCGAGACCATTCAGGCCTGGCAGCGCCGTCCTTGGAGACGGACTTCAGGGCAAAGGGAGAGCATTTCCAAATGTGGTCTCAAAGTTAAAATACTAATTTCAGTGACTTTGGTTTGGATTAATTAGCATCACTTCCCTTGGGTCCCTCCCAAGTTTAGACAGAAACAACATAAATAAGAGGGAAAGGAGAAAACAGAAAAGAAGAGGAGAGAGGAGGAAAGAAAAGGATAAGAGAACAGATATCAGTAAAGTAAATGAAAAATTACTTGGTGAAATTAGAACGGCCTGCAAGGTCTTTGACGGCGAGTTTGTACCAGGTCGTTTAGGGTGTTAAATCAACCGTCACTGGATAGTAAAGAAAGAGCTGTTTAAATTTTGGCAGCCTGGGAGACGTTTTAAAAACCTCTTTTGCAAGGTTGATTTTAACATAAATCTTGAGCAAGCATAGCATGTAAAACATCACTCAGGGCCATTACAGCTACGTTAAGGTTTTATTTTCTCTCGCCAGCGGGATTTCTCTCTCCGCTGGTACACATGTGCTTGCCAAAGCCATATAAAAAGCATTCATGGAGAAAAGTTTCCAGTGGCAGCAGCCAATCCAGTTCTTTCCCAAGTCTGAAGGTTAGCACAGGGCTTGGAGACTGGTAGGAAATAGATGTTAAAAAAGATGCTGAGTGAGGAAAGGTCGAAGGGAAGATGGACATATTCAGTGTCCAGTGGCCCCAGGCTTCGGGGGAAGGGTGCAGCAGCTGCCACCGATCACAGCTAAAGCTGAAAAGAGACAGAAGTTTCCTCTGTTTTTCAGTGACGTTTATCTGCTCATCTGTCAGGAGTTGTTTTCTGTCAACAGCGAGAAGCTGCTAAAAAACCAAAGCAAAGCAAAGCCTGCAGTTCACAATAACCACTATGCGCATTTGCACAGCTTCCACACACTTCTGCCAGCCGAGTCATCCTGCTTCCCCTCCCCTTTTCAACTTAGGAATTAGAGAGAGGGTTATAGGGGGAAAATGATTGTTTATAGTAATGGCTTTGATAAAACACACACGCACAGGCGCACACGCACGCGCACGCGCGTGCGCGCATACACACACTATGGCATTTAGAGTAACAAACCTGTCTTGAGCTGACAGCCGTATTTTTACACTGTGACAGAGGCAGTATACTCAGGACCATCAAGACAGATAAGAATTCTGAAGTCCCCTGTGATTACACTGAGTGAAGGAGCCTTTGTTTAGCTCATGGCAGTGTTCATGGGACAATAGACTACGGGTGATGTATGCAAACGTGTCCTTTTCCCATCGCCGAAAGTGACCTTTATGATTAGATTGGAATAGTAACATCAGTCCCTGCGTTAATGTGACTTATTGGCCTAAAGGGAGGGAGCGTGTTCTCTTAACAAGATTTGAAAACTAGGAATTAGAGACGTCAAATTTTAACCTTCACCACAGCTGCAGGATTCTTGCGTGACGCTAGAGAAACCCTTCCCCTCTGTATGACTCGTGTGCTGTCTTTGGAAATCAGGGAAAACCACCTTTCCCAAGAATGTAATTAAGACTTTCACATAGAAATCAGAAGAGATGTCTAAAGTAATATCATGACGTATCAGCTCCCCACAGAGGACTCTTTTCAGATTGTTCTAAGTCCCATTGTGATGGGCTGATTCAGGCCAGATTCAGAGACATAAATAAAAATCATTATTAAATGGAGTTAAGAGTTACTTTTTAACTGATGGTTGCCAGAAAGAAGGGAGTGGGAAGATGAATGGGAAAGGGACGGGGGTGACGAGGTACAAACTTCCAGTTATAAAATAACTGCGATATAATGTACAGCACAGGAAATACAGTCAATAATATTATAATCACTATGTATAGTGATACATGGTTACTAGACTTACAGTCATGATCATAATAAGGTATACAAATGTCGAATCACTATGCTGTACACCTGAAGCTAATATAATATTGTATGTCAGATATAATTTTTAAAAAATAATTTAAAAAAACTAAAAATAAAAGAGCGTTTATTGGCAAAACAATCTTGTTGCAGCTAAATACAGAAAACATACAAGGAGGCAATTTTCCCAAAGAAGTGGTGTGGCCTCATCAAGCAAACTGCTCTCCCCAGCCGCCCCTCGAGCCAGCCTCTGCATGGTGAGATCAAGTACTTCAGGGGCAATGAGTTTCGCTGTAGTTTCACTGATCTTTCCGTACTCAGCAATGTTTTTTATTTGCCCCGTGATAACACTTCACATTTTTTAAATGCCTTAAAATAACTTGACCAATTTCTCCAACTGAACATGTATTAAGATTTGAAGGAGAAAGACAGACTAACTCAAAGACACGGAGCAAAGTCGGCGTGTGCCAACAAGTGCCTTGTATTCCCTGGCAAAGCAAGCAGAGATGACTGTGAATACATTTTTTAGTGAGGAATGGATTTCAAAGGAAAAAAAATTATAAGTAGTGTTGTCATTTAAAGGAAGAAAGCACCAGCTTCTGTTAGAGACTCCAGACACTTTGAGTTAGGAAAAAAAAAAAAAGTAAAGGCAAAATTTGCATCTAGGTGAATATTTATACAGCTTATAGCTACTGTTTGCAAATAAAGAGCCACTTTTAAAGTGCTACTAAAGTGTACACATCAAGAAAATATTGACTTCACCTTGTTAAAATATTGTTCTATGTAAAAGAGGCAATTGACTGTCATCCACAGGGTTAAAATGGTTAAGTAATTACTTGGAAAGTAATCCTATTATTTCAGATTTCATGCACAATGAATTCTTTTTCTTAATTTGAGGAATTATCAAGAGACAGTGAGATTCTCTAGTAAGTTTATTTTTTAAAAAGCACTTGACAGATGCTGTAATATCTAAGCAGCTTTGGCCAGGAAGAGGTTCCAACAGCTGATCGAGGAGCCGGTACTGGAGGGCGAATTTATGAAACCCATGTGGCGGTCAAATGAGGTGATGTCTGCCTCTGCTTCCGAGCATGAAATCACCGTAAAAACAGACTTTTTAGAAGCAGGGCATAAATGAATACTTTGTTTCACTAAAGCCTCTAATATTTCTTATAGAAAGTTATGCATTTGCGGAAATGTCTCAGTCCTAAGTATTTAAGGGTGAATTCGTGTATCTGTGAGAAGTTCGTAGGAAACAGGGCCTGCCTTTATTTCACAACTTCTGTCACAAATGACTGGACAAGAAGGTGATTAAAAAGAGAGAGAGAGAAAAGGACAAATGGGTCAGAGGAGGTGTTGGTTGAGTGGAGGAATTGCAAGCACCGTAGGCGCCCTGTACGTAATGCAGGTGTCAATAAAGACTTGTTGTTTGGATGAGTGACCGGATGGACCCAGGGAAAGGCTTTACGATCACGAAGAAAGGTCAGTCAATGCTGTATCTTGTGGGAACCCAACTCCCCAAATGATTGGGAAATGGGGACTTCTGATTAAGTTGATTTATATGCCCTAAATGAACCACTTAATTTCACAAAAGTATTCTAAGGCCCTCACAATATTAGCACCACACAGATCAATCCAAGCAAGATTTATGTGATTCTTTGGTGAGTCATAAAGCCCTTTAGGATATTGCAGTGCCTGGGCATCATTTATCATTGCACAGTTCAGCAAAAACATTCTGTTAACTCTTGTTTTCAGATAACTTTAATTCTCGATAAACAGGAATTTATTTTACTTACATTTTCATTCTTGCTTTTAGATTATGAAACATGCTATTATCTAGTCTATGTTTGCAATTATGACAGAATGTTGCAGCAGGGGCCACCACAGCATTGACCCTTGTTGATGGGTTTGACCTTTGCTAAGTGGGATTCTCCACAGCGGGCAGCTGGGGGCTTGGAGAAAAGGGTCCTCTGGAAATGAATAGAACTGGCTGATTTAAGCCATAAGCAAAAAACTGAGGTTTTCGAGTTTGTGTTATTGAGTTTCTTTGTGTGACCTTGACTATATTTAAAATTTGATGGGATGGACATCCTTTTTTTTTCTTACTTTTTTAAAACTTTGTTATTGCTCTTCAAAAATATTCCTAGAAAATTTCCTTTTTTTTTTTTTTTTTTAATTTAGTAAAACACCTAAGGGTCACTTATTCACAACATCCAAGAACCTGGGAATAATTCTTCCTTACTTCTCCAGCCCTATGTTTCCCTAAGACAGAGAATATACACACACATCAACATGTTTTTCCCAAATTCGTATTCCAATTTTCTTTGGAGTTACAGCCTAGATCCTCTAAAGAATACTTTGCCAGAGCATTCTTTTACCTGTAAAGAAAAGTCAGGCTAAAAGCTATTAGCCAGAGAGGAAGGTTTCAGGAAGAAAGTTGCTGGACGATAATGAGGCAAGGTGAAGGTGAAGAAAAATATGTCTAACATGTTGTTACGACACCTTCAGATAAAATTCTAGTCCCAACAGAAAAGCCATCAGAGCTGTGTGTCCAACGGGTACTACAAAGCTGTTTTGCTGTCACTGGAGGTGAGAGTCTGTCATGTCATCTGCCTGGGAGAAAATTCTCATTGGAAGGTTGGTGTGTGGTGTGAACAGTCAGCTAGAACTCTTTACCCACCAGTGTTTCCTGTTCCTTTACCCCAGAGCCTGGGCTTCTGTAGTAGGGTCACCATTTCTATGAAGTTATAACTTTATCTGCACTCAGTTTTTTGTTTGTTTGTTTGTTTGTTTTTCTATAATGTCCTGAAAAGATATCACTTTGTCTAGGGCACAATCTGATCCTATTTGATGATACTTTTGTTCCCACTGCCTTGGAACCTACCTTGTACGTACAAATAAAATCATAACCCCAAAATGTTGACCTTGCACTGACATATTAAAGTAGACATAGCTGACCTTGCTCTGAGGCATCATATGGGTATATAAGAAAGGAAGTTTGAAAGGAAGAATGAATTAGAGGGAAAGACAGTTTTCTGATAATTTGGTCCATAAATAGGAAGGAATGGAAACCATGGCTGAAGACAGAACATTAATGTATCTCATAACTATGCAGCCTCTGTGATGTTAGATGCGTGTATGGGAATGGATTCAGTTATTCCTTCTAAATTAATAAGTTAAGAATATCTGATGAATATCCAACGGTCCTGAATGATTTGGGGGGACATACGCACGTCTTATATGCTAAGTCCTAAAACTAGTGCATAACATATTGTTACCTCCGTGAAGCACTAAAACAAGCATATGAGCTGCCTATTATCCCTTTTCTAGAAATGCGGAAATGGCATCTCAGAAGCCCATCCAGGGTCATGCAGCAGAGCTGGGGTTCAACCTCAGATCTGAATGATTTTAAAGTCTGTGCCCTTCTCATGGTGGCGTATGAAGGAATTTCGAGGCTTTCCACATAGAAGTGCAGAGTGTGCTAGGAAGACACACGCCGGCCCCCCCCCCCCAGGTGTGGTCATACCTTCTTGGTTCCCCTGGTCCTACAGTCTGGCATGACGTTCTAGTTACCTTTCGCGGTAGCCCATAAGCTCCTTTAGTTCACTTATTTCCTTTACATCATCAGTGGCTCACATGAAGCTTAACGCATACAAGCTCAATACAATTTGTTAAATGAGAGATTATGATGCAAATTCTGTATAATCAAATTCTGGAGGTCTGCCTTTTCCATTCATCCAGAGATCTTGTTTCTTGGCAGCATTTTCTGTCTCAGCGGGGTTTTATAGGCATCTGGGACGCCTTCTCTGACAGCCTCGACACAGCCTGCCCACGGAACCCTCTTTTTCCCTTTGCTGATTGTTATGGCTGCTCCCTGAACAAACATCAGGACTGCTGCTGACATCTGATTCACATGTTTCAATTGTTTTTGCCCCAGTGAGAATTCTGGTTGGAGAACAATAAATAAATGAAAATAAGTGAAGAAATGAAAGTGACAAAAAAGAGGAGGGGGTGGGGAAGCTTCGACATCTTATATTTTACAAGTAAAGTTATAAATGCTGAATCGACATTCACTCAGAGAATAACGAGGAGAAGAATTTACATCTGCTACCCTCAATGACACTTGTGGTTTAATTCAGTCGGGAGAAGGCACAGCCAGTCAGCATCAGACTCAGGAGATCTGCTCAGTGGTGCTGAGAGTGTGGAAGTGAGAATTTAACTAAAGGTAAACCTACTACCTTCTCTGTAAACACAGGGCTGCCAGGCATTACCCTATCTGCTGAATATCCGGATGGCACTATCCAGGAGCACCGACTCCATGAGAAAGGAGAATAAAACCTGTGGGTTCGGACCACTTCGTGGACCTCTCCTGCCCCGCTGTTTTCTATGAGTGCCCTTTGATGTGTAAACACCTGACCACTTCCCCCACTCCAGAGGAGGTTCAGAGACACTAAACCTGAAATCAGTCTGAGAACAAGATGTCTATCTCCCATTTGGAGAAGGTTGTAGTAAATGTAGGTAGAAGCAGTCAATCCATGTAACATCCGAGCTCCCCTGTCTCAGAGCCTCACTCTGGCTGCTTGATTCTACTGGGAATTAATTCCCAGAACAAGAGATAATGAGTACTCCAAGAGACAACAAAGACAATTCTGAAAGTCAGAAGCCTTTCCCTCAATTTAAGTACCATCATTTTTTTTTAAAGAGTTAGGATTTAATTTGCATTTTGTATTTGCAAAAGATACAAAAGGGTGTGTAGTCCAGAAGTCTCTTTCCCACCTCTGCCTCTCCCAGAGACACTGGTTTCTTATGTTTCCTCCCAGAGATTCTCTATGCAACTACAAGCAAAGATTCTTTCTCTCTCTCTCTCTCTCTCTCTCTCTCTCTCTCTCTCTCTCTCTCTCTCTCTCTCTCTCTCTCATCAATTAGAGTTATCTTCTATATGCCGTTGGGCACCCTGTTTTCTTCTTTAGATAGACTCTCATTTATTTACCTTCCCCTTCTACCAGACATTTAACTTGTTTTCAATTTTGCCACTACAAACTTCAGTGAATGTGCAGACATTCTTTAACACGTGTTTCCGTATTTATGTAGGGTAAATTTCTATCAGAAGGACCGGTGTGTCAAAGGAGTATGTTCTGAACACCATCACTCCCAGATATAAACATACAATGGGTGCTGCCCACCAAATTCAGCCTCCTGTCTACTCTTGACCTCTAAATTTACATCTCAGCCACAGGAAACCATTTTAAAGTGCTGTGTTGTCTCAATCCTCTTTATCTACTCTTTTCTCAGCCAAAACAGTCTCTTCTTACTCACCATCTCCCTCCCCACCTTTTGGCACATGATCTTTTGGATCTCAAACTAGATGGCACCACTTCCTCTTGGCAGCTCTCTGTCTCCTCAAGAGGCAGCATAGACGCCTTCCTATGTGCACCCACAGCTCCTTTGCTTTCTCCTTATACCACAGTACACAGAGAAAACCAAAAATAAATTAGCAAGAAACACATATAAAGAATTACAGATCGTCAGGTAGATTATAATGAAAATGAACAGAACATTATGATAGAGAATGAAATGAAGAACCTCCATTTCATAGGATGTTCATTATGAGAAGCAATGAGTCATGTGAAGAGCTTGGGGAAGGCCATTCCAGGATGTGGAAGGAGCAAGGATGAATGCCCTAAGTTAAGAAGAACTTGGCTTTTTGAGGAAAAAATAAATAAATAAAACAAATCAGGTGTAGCTGGAAGAGAGGGAACCGCTGGGAGAAGGGCAGATAAGCTTTAAGAAACAGGCGGGGGCAGGATAATCTAAGGCCTGGCAGGCCATGGGAAGAGTGTGGATATTGTTTTAAGGTTAATCAGAAGCCATGGAAGGGTTTATATATGTGAGTGACATATTTTGATTTACCTTTTAGGAAGAGGAGAATATACCTTGTAGCAAGAGGCTGCTCAGTGAGAGATGTTGGCAACCCGGACCAGAATGGTAGCAGTGGAAAGAGAGTTGGCGGAATGAGAGTTTGAAAGAAGAGCCAGCAGAAGCTGCTGATTGCTTGAATGTGGTAGTGAGAGAAAGAAATGAGCAATGGAAGCTCTTAGGCTTCTGTCCTGAGTAACTGAATGGACCCTGGGAGCTTAAACAAAGTAGAAGACATAGAGAAAAGTAGATGAATTTGAGGGATCTTTAGGAGAGAGAATTAGGAGAGGATGTGATCTTTTTGGTCATGGGAAAGGGGTGATGAAATTGAGGTCGAGAGGAAATGAACTTGAGGACATTATGCTAAGTGAAATAAGCCAGTCACGAAAGACGAATACTTTATGATTCCACTTACATGAAGAACCCAGAGAAGTCAAGTTTATAGGGACAGAAAGTGAAATAAATGGTGGTTACCAGGGCTGGGGAGGGTGGAATATGGGAGTTGTGGTTTCATAGGTACAGAGTTTCAGTGTTTCAAGATGAAAGGAGATTGGTTGCATAAAGGTGTGAATGTACTTAATGCTACTGAACTGAACACTTAAAAATAACTAAGATGGTGAAGTTTTATGTTATGCATTTTTTACCACATTTTTTTTTTAAAAGAACAACTTAGCATCCTCAGAATAAAACTGGGATGATTCACTTTGAGATAGCCTAGTGCATTTGTAATCTATTGTGATGTAACAAATTACTCCCCAAGTTTAGCAGCTTAAAATAGCAAACAATTATTATATCTGTTTCTGTGAGTCAGAAATCCAGGAATCTAGGAGCAGCTTAGCTGGATGCCTCTGCCTAAAGATCTCTCATAAAGCTGCAATTCAATTGTCAGGCCTGGGTCTCACCCGAAGGCTCAGTTGAGGGAGAAATGCACATGGCTTTGGGCAGGCTAAAGGTCCTGTTGGCAAGTGATGTAGTTCTTTGCCAAGTGGGCCTCTGCATAGGTCAGCTCACCACATGACAACTGGGTTCCATCCGGTGTGCAAATGGGAGAGCAAGAGAGGGAGAGGAAGATGGAAGCCAGAGTCTGTCTGTAACCCAATCTTGGAAGTGACATCTCATCATGTTTGCCTTATGCTATTTGTTAGAAGTGAGTCACTGTTCAGCCTACACTTGAAGGGAGGGCATTAAGCCAAGGCATAAATTCCAGGGGGAGGGGATCATTGGAGGCTGCCTCCCAGGTCCAGTAACATGATTAGACGTTAAAGATAAAGAAGAAATTTTCAGTGTCTTCAGGCAAAAAGATGAAATAATCTCAGTGGCAATAGTAGAACAGTAATTCCAAGAAACTTAAGGAAAGAAAATATGAACCAGGGAAAGTATTCAGCCAAGCTATTCTTTAAGTACCAAGGCTATCGATAAACAGTCCTGAGTATGCAAGACTCGTGTGCGGACTGCCATACACAGGTGCTCTTCCTAAGGAAGCTATTAAGGCAAGGTTCTCCAGAGAAACAGAACCAACAGGGTAGATCCATAGGAAGAGATTTATTGTAAGGCATTGGGTCACACAATTATGGAGGCTGTGTTACGTGAGGTCCGATCATCTGCTGTTCCCAAGTTGGAAAGCCAGTGGTGTGATTTAGCCTGAGGTCAAAGGACAGAACCAGGAGTGCCTTGGGCAGGAGGAGCTCAATGGCCCAGCTCAAGCAACCAGGCCGAAGTGGTGAATTCTTCCGTTTTCCACTTTTTTGTTCCAATCAGACCCTCAGTAGATTGGATGATGTTCACCTGCCTTGGGGAGGGCACACTGCTTTACTGGGTGTGTTGCTTCAAATGCTAATTTCCCCTGGAAACACCTTCATGGAAACACCTAGAAATAATGTTTAGCCAAATACCTGGGCCCCTGGTGATCCAGTCAAGTCGACATGTAAAATTAATCATCACAGCAAGGATCAGGAAACTCGCCATGAAACCAACCAGCCTGTTGTCCATTTTTATAAATAAAATTTTGTTGGAATGTAGCCACATCCAATCATTTATGTATTGTCTATGGCTGCTTTGCACTATAAACAGCTGACTAATTTCAACAGATTCTCACAAAGCCTAAAATATTTACTATCGGGCACATTACTGCAAAAGCTTGCCTATTCTTATACTAGAGGATAAGCTTCATCCAACAAAGGTGATTGAGGAAACTTTGGTGAAAGGGCCGATGATATTTTATATATTTAACTGTAGAGTCAAAGCTAAAACGAGAGTGGGTTTACAGGTATAAGAATAATGTATAAACATTATATGTTATAAAAAATAGTAGAAAGAACTTAATTTAAAATGGGAAGAGGAGAAAATAGAATGAGATTATATGTCACTGTATACGTAATGAGAGTCAAGGAGTGCCTATTAAAAGGTAAAAAGATTGTGCATGTGTTGGCAATCTGGGTCAAAGGTCAGCCAGGCAAGATGGTGGCAGCGGTGACCTTCTCTTAGATGCTGGGCCAGAGCTGCACAGAGTGCCAGGTGTTTTGCGATGTGGACTTTGCCAATCAGGGAGAAGATTCCACACTGGACAGGTTTACGATGTCAGTGACTGCAGGAAAATTCAAATTGTAAGTCATCGAAAAGAGGTGAGAACTCTGCCTCTGATTTGACAACAGAGTAACATTTGAGTGCAGTTGAGGGGTGACTGATAGCATGTGATAGCGGCGGGGTCTCTTGGCTACGCAAAAGTGTATATAAACTCGAACAGCGGAACAAAACCGGGGATGCGCAGTGATTGCGGGGGCGGATTGTGCCCCCTTGGTCTTAGGCTCCTTTGTATATATGCCAAATACTACTCTCTGATAATGGAGAATATGCCTTCTTTCTAAGTATGTACGAACATTCCTGAAAGTGATCATATATCAGGGCATAAAGAAAACATTGATAGGTTTCACCAAAGCGAAATATTACTGATAGTTTCTGCACAGAATACAATAAAGCTAGAAATTAAAAACAAAACTGAAAACAAAAAAGGCACTTCCACCTGGAATTTTTTAAAAAAAATTCTTCTAAACAACACTTTGGTTAAAATGGAAATATAAAAAAATTACAGAATTTCTGAGAAATGATAATGGAAATGCTGTAAATCCAGAGTGTATTACTTTATTTAATATTTCCCTATACAGCGCTCCACATCCTGTGATTATTTTGTAACTACTAATTTGTACCTCTTCACCTCTTTATCTTTTCCACCCAGCCCCTCAACCCCTCTCCCCTCTGGCAATTACCAGTTTCTTCTCTGTATCTGTGAGTCTGTTTTCATTCAGTTTGTTCATTTCTTTTGTTCCTTAGAATCCACATATACGTGAAATCATATGGTATTTATCTTTCTCTGTCCCACTTATTTTACTCAGCATAATACCCTCTAGGTCCATCCATATCATTACAAATGGTAAGATTTCATTTTTTTTTCAAATAACTGAGTAACATTTCATTGTGTATATGTACCGTAACTTCTTTATCCAGTCATCCATTGATGGGCACTTGGGTTGCTTCCCTGTCTTTGGCTATTGTGAATAGCACTACCATGAACATAGGGGTGCACAGATCTTTACAAAGAGGCTATTTGGTTTTCTTTGGATAAATAGCCTGAAGTGCAATTGCTGGGTCAAAAGGTAGTTTGTATTTTTAATTTTTTGAAGAACCTCCAGACTGTTTTCCACAGTGGCTGTACCAATTTGCAGTCACACCAACAGTGTGTGAGGGTTCCCTTTTCTCCACATCCCCACCAACAGTTGTTTTTTTAATTTATTTAATTTAATCTAACAGGTGTGAGGTGATATATCATTGTGGTTTGAATTTGCATTTCTCTGATGATTAGTGACCTTGAGCATCTTTTCATATGTTTATTAGCCATGTGTCCTCTTTGGATAAATACCTATTCAGGCCTTCTTCCCATTTTTTTAAATTGGATTATTTGTTTTTTTTTGTTGTTGCTGTTGAGTTGTATAAGTTCTTTATGTATTTTGGATATTAACTCCCTTGTCAAATCTATCATAGGCAAATATCTTTTTCCATTCAGTAGCTTGTCTTTTTATCTTGTCGATGGTTTCCTTTGCTGTGCAAAAACTTTTTAGTTTGATGTACAGTAGTCCCATTTGTTTATTTATTTATTTTTTTGTTTCCCTTGTCTGAGGCGATACGTCAGAAAAAAAATGTAATAGCAATATCAGAGTTTACTCCCTGTGTTTTCTTCTAGAAATTTTATGGCTTGGGGTCTTACATTTAAGTCTTTAATCCATTTTGAGTTCATTCTTGGTGAGAAGGTGGTCCACTTTCACTTTTTTGCACGTCTTTATCTATCCAGTGTTCCCCACACCATTTCTTAAAGAGACTGTCTTTACCCGATTGTATATTCTTGCCTCCTTTGTCATAGATTAAATGACCATATAGTCGTGGATTTATTTTTGGGCTCTCTATTCTGTTCCGTCGATCTGTGTGTATTGTGTATTACTCCTATATGTAAGGAGCAATGATCAGAAAAAATTTCATAACCGATATCAAGTAAAACTAAATACAAAAATAAATTAGATTCCCAATTCAAAAATCTATTAAAAAGAATAAAATATACCAAAAGAAAGCACAAAAATATAATAAAAATAAATGCAGAGGTTAATGAGATTGAAAACAGAAAAATGATAGATTGAGGCCATTAATCAAAAAATTCTGGTTCTTTAGTGAAAAATGTACAAAATAGACAGACTGCTAGTTAATTCAATCAAGGGTTGTGATGACAGAAGCAGAGAGAGAGAGAGAGAGAGAGAGAGAACTTGAAGATATTACAATGGTAGGCTTTGAAGATTAAAGGAGCCAAAAGCCCATTATGTAGGCAGCCTCTAGGTGCTAGAAAAGGCAGGAAATGGATTCTCTTTGGGCTCCAGAAGGAATGAGCCCTTCTCTTGGGTATATACGTAGAAGTGGAATGAATTCCTGAGCCATGGCCACCTACATGTCATCATTTGAGGAACTGCCAGACTTTCCTGAAGTGGCTGTACCGTTTTACATTTCCAACAATGTTTGAGGGTCCTAATTCCTCCACATCTTCACCAACACTCGCTATTGTCTGTCTTTTTAAAATTATATCCATCCTAGTGGGTGCGCTAATTTAAAATCCCTAGAAAGGTTACCTGCAGTGGTGCAGGGGACCTGCAGAGTCCACCAATGTTAAGAAATTCAGAGTTTAATTCCACGTTCAGTCTCTTGGCTTTGCCTTCTCTTCTCTATCCCACTTCATTACATGCAGTTAGATATTACATACATTTCTACTTAATTATATACAGATCTTAATCTCTTGCATTTAACCCTTGACAACTATTTCCAGAAGTGTCGCGTTCAGGATTTAACGCTTCATATCAACTTTTGTTCTTTTATGAATTAGCAATAACCAATTTGTTGGGACTAATGTGAATTCAGTCCAGGAAATTAAATAATGAAAATGGAAATAAATGTCTACAATGGCAACTGTCCACAAAGAGAACCAAATTGAAGTCCCTGCTGATTGGTCAGTTCCGTGTAATGCAACACGCATGTTCCTAAAACTCACCGCTCTGTGCAAAATTGCACAATAAAAACCACAGAGCTCACAGGAATAATAGAATTAAGGGCACGAGACCCAAACACTTCATCAGTGATGTATGAAAAAAAAAGGGAACCTAATAAAAACAGTAGCACAGTTTTAAACATGCCAAGTAGCCAGGGAATACATAAATACCACAACTGTGACAGGTTACCCCGAAGAAGACCTTACGGGTGCCTGTGGCGGTGGGCGTCAGAAGGGCTGCGGCTCCTGGGTTACTGTAAAGTGGAGGCAGAAAATGATTTGCAGTCAGATGGAAGTTGTTAACGCCAGCTACGGACCAGTGTGACTCCTAACACATGTGGAACCGAGGTCGCTGGCAGATGTTTGAGGGGTGTGCGTCTTGCGTATTCCTTCGCGGCACGGTGCAGGAGCTGGGTGCAGTCTCCTCTGTTCATCTAATATTCCTTTTGGACCAGAGCACACAAGTACATGGGAAGTGTGCGTTGTGCTCCCATCATTCCCTCGTGTATCAACTGCATTAGAACAAATACACATTTTCAACACAAGTGCTACAGCTGAGCTGTGTTTGCAAACCTGGCACCAGTGGCAATGGAACGCTATAGGAAAGCCTTTATCCATCAATGGAATCCCACTAAAGTTTCCAGAACCGCTGATGCGGAACTATGGTTGATAAAAATAAAACGATATGCTTTAGGGTATTCCTTGAAGAGATTTCTTTTCTCTGCCAGTCCATCTTGCGGTAAGTCAATTTTGTCCTGGAAGTTTGTATTGTTTACTAATTAGTTTTCAGGTTGAGAGCCGAGCTCTAGTTAATGAAAAGATTCACTTTTTCTTCTTCCAGGACAAAAGATCCTCTTAGTACCAGGTATTTACAATTTGTTTGCAAAACAGAGAAACACAATCAAGAGAGGAACAAAGGATCCACCTTGTAAGTCATCAGAGTGCTTTATTTTGTAAAGCCCGGCTCATGACTGGAGTGTATTGTTAGCACTAGGCAAACTTGCTCACTCTGTCCAAATAGTTCATCGACAGAAATGAATGACAGAGACTGTTACAGACAAAAATAAAGCATTTTGTAAACTTCTAAAAGCATACACAGATTGGCCACAAAGGAAATAGTTACTCAAATAATGTATATGTACCTTATCTTTACTTCAGGGTCTCACTTTTATCGTCTTGGGTCAAAGAAATTACAGTATAACTTCGGAACATTGGAAGTGACCGTATGCCACAATGAGTAGTAGGGGGATGGATGGAGGGGAGCCACATCAGTCTCGATTAACTCAAATGCAAAAACTGCCGATTTGGACAACTATGTCACAGCGATGTTAACATCATCTGCGGAGGATGGCAAATCTATGCGGTTAGTAGATGAGAGTAGGATGGGGTGGCTGCTGGCTTCCAAAGACGGATTTGCTATCCCCTCGTGTTTTCTGAAGTAAACCCGCATACAATGGGCACAATTAGTTTTGTTAAGACCTGAAGTAAAGTTACTGGAGGAGGCGGTAGGCAGGGGGTATTTGTTGAGTGGTAAGTAATTATCGAAGGGTAGACTTTTTTTTTTTTCTTTCCTGAAACTGTTTACAAAAATCATCTCAATTTCAAAGGCACAGCTTTAGCACAGTGTATAAGTTGATAACCTATTCTAAGCAAGTCTAATATTTTAGCTTGACGCCTTTCAGAAAAATGCCAGAAAGTTGGTAAATACATGATCAATGTTGGAAATTTATAACTTGATTAAACACAATCAGCACAGTTTAGGGCAATGAACTTATATGACCAGATTTGGGTTAAATGTTTTTTGTTTTTTTTTTAAATCATTATGTTGATAAATGCACATCTGGAGGAAACAAAACAATCCTTTTCCTTTCATTGTAAAAGACTGCCTACCATGTACTTTGAATAAAACATTCACCCCAAAACATGACTGCAGGATACATTTCAAAATATGACAAACATTATTTCACCTACACCGTAAAATGACTTTACATGTAAACTTCAAAAATCACATGCTGTACATTAAATTTTTAGATTCAAAAATATCCCTGCTTTCCTGATAATGTAAACAGTAACATTGAGGGTTTCAGTTAAAGGGATAATTCGTAACAAAATATCACTGTTTAGACAACGGTCAAACATAAGCATCTTATAATTCAGATTCGCAATTAGTAACAGGAGAATTGAGAATTCTAATGCTTTGCCTGCCTTCCCACCATGGGAGATGTAGATACCATTGCCCCAAACTATGCACTTTTCAGGTAAGCTTTATTTTTATTTTTTCAGCATTAATTCCTATGTTGCAACATAAGAGTGTAACAGTGAAGAAGCTCCAGGCAAGAACAGAGAAGTAAGCAGTTTTCCTGGATGTATTTACTGAGGTGAAAACGCGCAGATAGAATCACCAGGGGCATCAGCTTCTTGCTGGAGGAGGGGCGTTTGTCACCAGACCCTAAAAGTCCCCACATCGCGGAGGCAGAACCCTGAGCCAGGACACGTGGGAGGTGCCAGCACTCCTCCATCTAGTGCCAGGGGCTCGGGGTACAACTATTAAGGAGTGTCAGCGTGCGTGGTAGGAGTGTAACATTCGTGGTTGTTTTTTTCTTTTAATCACCATCATTATTATTATCATCATTATTATTATCTTCATTATTATTATGAATACTGTCTCACATCTTTCAGCTCCAAAAAATAAACCGATCCACAGTTTATCGTGTGATGCCAACATGGTTGGTCCGACATGCATTTCCTTCGCCCCCTCCCCCCTGCATGTGCTCATTCATTCATTCATTCATTCGTTTGTCCATAGCTGGAATCAGAGGGCTGTTGCCTAAACACGCTCTGACTGAAGCTGATCAGTTTTCCTTAATTAATTCATTAATTTCAAAGATGCACACGCACACATTTGCACACGCGCGCGCACACACACGCACACACACAAGTCCGAAATAGCTAGAATGATGCTGGGAAATATCAGGTAGCTGTTAAAGCGCGTAGCCCCCGAATCAGTCATCTTGGCCTGCAGACGTAAACGAGGGGGTGTGCTTCACTGAGTTTGGTTTTCACGTTTCCTCCACTGAAGCCACCCCTGTCCTTCCCATGCTCGTCATGTCCGTCCAAGGATGTGTGGGAGGTTACGTCAAGATGTGGCCAATAAAGTCCAAAAAGCGCTTCGAATACTGCTCCGGGTTCACCGTGGAGATCTCCGCGCCAGCCTGGGCAGTTTTAAAGGAAAGGAATATTGAAGTAATTACTACTCAGTATATCAACAGCAGTTTCTGATTGTAGCTGGATAGAAAGCTAATAATTTTAAAATCTGCGCAGCCTCTGCTCAGAATATCTTGGATAGGTATCTGACTAATCGAGGTTCTTAGGGACCCCTATGTGACAATGAAGCAGAAAGCGGCAGAAACAGCAGGTGCTGTTATCACAT
This sequence comes from Rousettus aegyptiacus, assembly GCF_014176215.1. Classification (NCBI taxonomy): domain Eukaryota; kingdom Metazoa; phylum Chordata; class Mammalia; order Chiroptera; family Pteropodidae; genus Rousettus; species Rousettus aegyptiacus. Next base: position 85,740,180 of record NW_023416285.1, on the reverse strand, counting down.
ACGCTATGACCTGTGACTCCTGAAACTTAAAAAAAAAAAAAAATTGAACGAGCCATGTTTGGGATGTTCCCATCAAACAGTGGCATCTGGGTGGCCTACACTCCGGAGCCACGAGGAGGACACCTTCGTTTATCAAGACAGCAGATTAGAGATACCTTGAGAATGACACGAACGTCAACATTTGGCTCAAGGGAAAGTCAGATGACAGCGACAAGGCGGCCGCGGCCCCTCAGCCAGCAGGGACACAGCGCTGCCGCCCGCGGCCCCCCGCAGGGCGGGGCCGGCTCCCCGCACGCACGGGGCGGAGAGGTGGCACTGCCCCGCGTCACCGAGACCTCCTTGGCGCAGGGCTGCCAGGCCCCTGCCGACGACACCGCTCGACAGGCGAGCAGACCCAGAGCAGTCACTGGTCGCTTTGCTGAGCTGCAGAGGGGAAGACCAGAGTTTTACTAAGTGACTGGGCGCTGCTTTTGGACACCGTGCTCGTCCGCGAGCACGTCACTTCCACGGCTGGTCGGCTGGTCGCCAGGGTCTCCGCAGAGGAGCCCGGGCAGCAGCGCCACCCGGCAGGCTTGGCCGAGTTCCTGCGAACTGCGCACGGTCTTAGGCCATGTGCTAAAATGTGGAGCTGAGCTGGTGACTTAGGGGAGACGCAAACGGAGGCGCGTTTGCCGTGGGACATTTCCAGTTCCACACGGACTAGAACTGCACGGCGGGTTTGCGGAGGGATGGGGACAGACGCAGAGCATCTCCCCGGGGTTCGGCCCGTTTATCTCATGTATCCCCCTACGCAACCCCGCGAGCAAGGCGTTAGGACCCCTTTATCAGCTGGGGGAACCCAGGCTCCAAAGTGCTTCCTCAAGCTCACTCGGCCAGAAAGCTGAAACAGAGACTCCAACCCAGGTCTGTCTTTGCAATACGGGCACCCCTGCTTCTCGAAAGCCTGCGCACGTTATGACTCTTCGCTTTTACAAAAGACCCATCTTAGTACTTGCGTCTGCTAAGCAAAAGAAATCCGAAGAGGATTTTTACTTTTACCAGAGGAGGTGGCAAATGGAAACAGCGATCCGCGCTGGTTATGCAGCTAGCCCTCACAGAGGCGGCGTGCACCCCGAGAGGCCCCCACCCCCCGGGACTGCACTCAGCATCTCGGGCACCCAGCCCGGAGCTCCGAGCTGTGTCTGAGTATCTACGCTTTTATCTCGATTGACTCTGTTTGCCCGTTAGCAAGATGGGTCCTAAGGTGCCAGAGAATCCCAAGAGCTCGTGAGGGTGTTGTGCTTAGCGTGGAACTGGATGTAATCAAACGCATCTGGTATGATGTGGTAGGTTATTTTGGGGGGTCTGGGAACACTCAAAAAGTTTTCCACATACATTAGTGGCCGCTGCTTCTTCACCTGACATCATTTTGTCTTACGAGAGTTTTCATGGGAACGCTCTCCTCGCAGGGAACCCGGATCCCCACGGTTTCCCCCCAGAGGCAGGCATCAGAACAACCCCAGAGCCTAAATTTTAGAGACCCCCTCGTCCAAACTTCTGAACTGGACTCGGAATCAGGGAAATCTGGCATGCGCGTTTTTATGAATGGGACTCAGAAGACTGCGATGCCAGCCGAGGGGCGAGAGCAAATGTGCACCTTCCTCTCTCACTGGTTCGGGGTTCGTGCCACGGTCAGCGGGTCACCGTAAACAGTTGGTGACGAAGTGATCGAAATATTTCTGCGGCTAACGCAATATAGTTTTAGGGTGATTCCGTTGTTGGGAAGGCAGCCTGTTTGGTTTAAAAAAAAAAAAAAAAAGAGAAAAAGAGCCTTGAACAGAGGCTGATGTTCTGTTGTATGGTAGTTAGCTTTACAAGTCTTCTTGTTCACACCTCTCTTGCAGTGTGAACAGGTCAGGGCAGGCGTCCATCTATGTTTAGTGCACCTGGGAAGCCAAAGGATCCCTACAACACAGCATAATGGATACCCACGACCTATGAACTTTGACCAGGCAGGTAGGGTTCGCTGGTGGGGCAGGGGGATGGGACTAACATGGAGCAGGGGGTGGGCTAGGTCCTGGGGAGCAATCCCCATCTCCGCCACTTCCCAGTGGTGTGGCCTGGCAAGTTACCACTTAAGTGCTCTTCCTCAGTTTCTTCAATTGGTAAGCAGGGAAACGCTAGTGCCCCGCTCAGGCCTGTCATGGGGATTCAGCAAGGTAACATATGCCTGGAATGGTGATAATTCTGAGCAAGCACAAGGGTAAGGACTTTAGATGATTAAACTTTGACCTTGCACTTGAAAGAGCTCTGTGACAGAAAAAAACACAATTCACTGTAGGAAAAGAAATATCATACACTGCATGTTTTGGAAGTGTCCGTAGCGGAGAATAGTGCTCCAGTTCTGAACGTTTCATAGTAAAACACTTGACGATCTTCAGAACTTTATCTCTGAAACGTTTTTTAAACAAAAAAGAATTTGTATAACAGTCTAGCGCTGCACGTGTCTATGAATATCCCTGGAGTGTAAAAGGAAGGGACATGGCTGAGTTTAAGTGACTTGCCAAAAGCCTAGGCAGCCGAGGGGAGCGGCATTAGCATGGCCATTTGCTGGCTCTGAAGCTTGTACTCAGCCCCCCGCAGGGAACAAGAACCACTGAAGGGCTCTGGCCCGCCTGGAGCTGGTCCCAGCAGGACAGACAGCGGCATCGAGGGCCCAGACGCTGAGAAGGAAACAAAACGGAGATACTTACGCCATGTTTAACAGTTTTTGCAGCGTGGGCAGCTTTCTTTTTTGCATCGTAATGAGTCAGAATGTCAATAATTGCCATAAAGTACACCTCTTTCCTGGGCGAGTCTGTAAAGGGACGAGAGCAAAGTTGGGCATGAGTGACCACACAGGGACAGGCACAGGCCGCCAGTGGGGGAAGAAGCGCTGAAGGGTGAGGGGTTCAGGGGGGAGCTGAAGGAGTCTGAACAAGAGTCCACGTAACTCCCACACATCCCTATTAAACAGCTTAATTCTGCATCCAATTCCCTCTCAATTTAAAAAGTAAAGAGAAAAAACAGCTTCAGGATATTAACAGGGGAGGTCTGAGGGTGAGACTGTTTTTATTTGTTGTTAATCTGCATTTTCTTTAATGATTGCATACTGTTTGGTGCACACACAAAAAATCTTCTTTTAAAATACTTTAGAAAACAAGTAGAAGCAATTATGCTACTTAATCTTCTTATTTTTTATTACTGGATTTTGAGATTCTTAATTAGATGCTAGTTCCTAATTCTCATTAGCTCTAGTATCAAAACTGGACAATGGTATGTATTATGTATAATATCTATCTTCTATATATTTCCACAAATATGATGCCGTTTCAATTCTGAAAAATATTCTGATTATACCCGATTTTCTGTGTTGAAGAAACAACTCAGTCTCACTTGGCTAATATGCCACATGGGTTTTTTTTTTTAAAAAAAAAACAATGATGAATCATACTTTTTATTACTAAAAAAAAAAACAAAAGAAAACAAAAGAAAAAAAGAAAACAAAAGAAAACAAAAAAGAAAAAGAAAAAAAAAGAGAGGCCCGCTCTTATATCTCTAAAATATTTTTTTCTCATGTATAAGTAGCTATAGTAGAAGGTATTATTCTTTCAAATATCTAATTGCCCAGATGTCGAAGCGTAAGATGGATCCCACGCTAGAGAGGAGGGCCACAGACCCCTCAGTGGGGGAAGGCAGGGGGCAGAGGACAGACACAGTGGCAAATCAGAGGTTCATCCCAGAGCCTGGGCTGGCTGCAGCGCTCCTGGGAGGGAAGGGCTGGCCAAGATGAGGTGACTGCCCTACAGAGTGTCCATGTGAGGGGCAGGGTGGACCACGTAGGTACCTAGCTCAGGACAGATCCATGACACTCTAGAGTCACATAAAAGAGAGGTAGTTCGGAAAAAAAAAAATTAAAGACATTTCTTATATGTGTCACTATATTTGTATGGAAGTGTGTGAATATGTTTTTTGTTTACGTCACATAGTTTGCATTTCACTCCATTAACTCGACATCACAAGATTCAAGGACCTCATCGCATTACACTCCAAAACCAGAGATTATAGTTACCTTTAACATACTCTTGTCCCCAAATCAATCTACTGGGACTCTGGACTCTGGAGAACGAGGCCTGCAGGACACTATGCTTTCAACTGGGGTTGTGATTACTGGTAGATAACAATGCACAAACCGAACCGCAGGTGAAAAGAGCTGCGAGTAGCTCAGCTTACTTTCATGGCACTTGATTCCATAAACATCAATGTTTGGATCAAACTCCCCGGGAGCCAGGGGCGGGGAGCTGTTGAGAGTATTTCCGGGGCTGTCAGGCGGGGTTCCGATCGGGTGGGTGCCGTCGCTCTCCCCTTCCTCTTCCCCATCATTCTCTTCACACTCCACGTCTTCCTGTTCAGCTCTCTCCACGTCGTGGATTCCCACCAGCAGGCTGTAGTCCATGAGCTTCAGCTGGGCCAGAAACTGGAGGGTGGGGAGGTGACAGGGTCAGTTATGCCTTGAACGAATCCCCAGATTTTAAAGAAAAGCAGCTCAGAGAAGTGCACATGGGGGAAGCTGGGAGTGAAGGAGCTGCAGAGGCAGGAAGAGGGTCTTCCCAAGGCAGCCAGGAGTCTCCTTCATGATGCTCTCACAGTCCCAGGCAGTTTCTCTGGCCCCAAAATGTATCCCTGCACTTTGGGCTGGTTCAGACCTAGTGTTATTTTTCCTGACATGCAAAACTGAATGCTGAGGGGCGTGCATTTATCACATGCAGGTCGGATTATGCCAGAAAGCAGAGCGCACTGACTGGCAAAAAAAGACTGAGGGAGGGAAGAGAATGTTTCTCTGAACAATTAACACTGGCTAATGTGAAAAACCAGGGACCTCCCAAGTAGCGTCCAGCAGAGTCTCTCAGAATGGTTTGTGAAAGCACTTTGAAATTCAGCACACTCCGCTGAGGAGATTATTATGCTGTCCATCACAAATAAGTAAAAGCCCAAGTGTCCCAATCAACCCGCAAATGCCCGTGTCGACACTCCGGTGAATAACACGGTCCTTCTGTACTGCTCGGGTTTCCCTCTGATGGAAGTGGGGAGACCAGAAATGCTAGAGGTGGTCCGTCCACCGCGAGGCAGCAGCGGCCGAGGACCCTGTTCTCCCTCCCTGTCCTGTCCCAGCCACAAGGGGCAAGACCCCGCTCTGGGGTGGGTACTCCTGCCTGCCAAGTTCTTTTTGCATTTTTCATGTCATGATTTTTCTTTTCTTCTTTTTCAGTCGATGCATCCAGACACGTGCCCTTAAGCACAATATATCAAACAATCAATTAAAATGTGGATAGTATTATTGAGGACCAAATGTGGCAGCCTATCTGCTGGTTGGACTATAGGCACCACCCCTCATCCCTGGCAGGTCGGCTCTGTGCAGCGTCCAATTCTGCTCAGACCCTGGGCTCATGGTCCTAAAGGATGTGTGACGCTGACTTGACAGGTTTGGTGCCATCCTCACTCAGTGATGCAGAACCAATAATGGGCCTCAGGCCCGCTCTGACAGAATTTAAGAAATGAACTTCCTTACGCAAAGGGTGAGCGTATGAAATTATAAGTCTTGTGGTTCTGGCTGAAATGAAATTAAATCAAATTTTGGAGACCTGCAGAGCCATTTATTTTTCCCAAGCCTGTCAGGAAGCAGCTTTGTCTCCTCTGCCTCCAAGCCGAAGGAGAAGACATGCTCCCTTACATACTGGGAGAGGACCTCACACTCCACTATTTCTTAATGCTTTCCGTGGTCACCAGCCAGGGCCCGCTCCTGCCTGCGGACTCCTTCCTCAGCTCCCATTTCCCCCTCAGCTTCCCACTGCGCATTCCCTGGCGCCAGGCTTAATTCTCCCCATTTGTTCTGAGCTCAGAAAAAAGAAATCACCCAAACTTTTATACAAGGCAGGAGAAACCTGATACTTAAAAACAGATAGAAGCAAACCCTTTATCAAGAGAGTGCCCGAATGGCCAACAAGTGCATGAAAAGGTGTGCATCACTGATCATCAGAAAAATGCAAATCGAAACCACACTGAGATTTCACCTCCTGCCCATCAGAATGGCTATTATCAAAAAGACACAAAGTAAATATTGGAGAAAAGGGAACCCTTGCACACTGTTGATAGGCCCTCATTTAAAACTGGAGCTACAATAAGACCAAGCAATCCCATTTCTGTGTATAGAACCAAAGGAAGTGAAACCATTATCTTGAAGTGATAGCTGCATTCTCATGTTAACTGAAGCATTATACACAACGGCTAAGACTTAGAAACAACCTAAGCGTCCCTTGATGGATGAAAGGATAAAGAAGCTGTGGTATGGGTACGACAAGAAGTTACACAATATTCTATTATATACGTATATATAATGAAGTATTATTCAGCCTTAAAAAAGGAGGAAATACTGTCATTTGTGACAATGTAGACGGACCTTAAGGGTATTATATTGTAAAATAAGCCACTCCCAGAAAGACATGTTATAAAATATTGCATGTTATAAGTGAAATCTACAACAAAAACAAAAATAAACCCTCAAACCCCCCCCAAAATGAATTCATAAAAACAGAGTAGAAAAGTGGTCAGACAAGTCAAACGCTGGGTTCTGAGGATGGGGAAGACTTTTCAAAGTTACTAAGTACCTGGGCCTCCGCAAGCGCTATCTCTGGCAGCACGCCTTGCCCCCATGTGACCGTGGGCCCGCTTCAGAGAACCCTGTGGCCCAAGTGTTTTGGGAACAAAAGGAATTTGGGAAACACTGCACCAGAAATACGCAGTCATATTCTCTGACCCCAGGAGGTACGCAGGGCAGCATGCTCACTAGGGACCCAGATTCTGCCCCGTCTGTTGTCCAAGGCTCCCAGGAGGCCGTGCCTGGGGCCGAGCTCAGGGGAAGGGCCGGTGCCTCCTTTGTCTCATCTACTGCTCTTGCCCATTCCTAGCACGTGCCTGCCCTGACCCCTTTACCTAGGGTCTCTCTCTGGTCTGCTTCCCACACTCCTGCGGCCCGTCTTGGATGCCTCCAGAGGTCTGGCCACAGCTGGAGACACTGGATCGCAGGCGACAACATCAGCTTCCCCAAGTCTGTGTGTGTGTGTGTGTGTGTGGTGGGTGCAGGCGGGCGACAGCTTGGCCAGACTGAGTTTTGCTCAGCTTGTACGGTGGCAGGGCGAAGGTCCCCTCCTCCCCATTCCTGCTCCTCTGGGCCCTTGGAAGGCCTCTGAGAAGCGGGAAAGGCTAGATGCTGTCAGAACTTCTCCCTCCAGGCTCTAAAAGGGAACATCTTTTCAAAATGCAAATTTGATCTCATCGTACCCTTTCGACGGTGTCCCTTTTCTTGAAGGGCAGAAACAAATTCTAATGGCCTATTGGACCTGGCTAGTGTGGCCCCATCACCTCTCGGGCCATCCTGAACCCTATTCCCGCTTTCCCCGCTACCCCCCACCTCCCGCTCGACTATTGGGTCTCAGCTGCAGAGACACTTGCTCAGGAAGGCTTTCCTGGTCCTGCCCAGGCCACGTCCCAAAGCAAGGGCTCATATGGCCCTGTACACTTTTCCCCTGATGACACCTGGCTTAGCTGCGCATTCATGTTGTTAGATTATCTGAGCGACTTGTCTTCCCTAACAAGGCGGCCCCGTGAGGGCAGGGGGCTGGTTCTGTCCTCACCACGCTCCTGAGCCCCAGGAAGCGATAGTAGGGACTTGATCCGTTTTGGACAAGTGGATGAGGTGCCTGCTTCTTCTTCCTTAGTCCTCCTCAGCTCTCCCTAAGTCCCCCAACCCTTTCCTCCAAACAATAACTACCTTGACTGAATAAAAACAAAGAACCAAGTAATAACAAAAAATCCCGTCTGAGACTGCAAGAGGCAGCGTCTATCGGAAGCAAAATGAGGCCATTTACAATTTATCTTTGCCGTGCAGAACAGAGCCTGCTGTTTGAGACCTGCAGACAGTTGACTTTCAAATACACTTTCAAGTGCGCTTTATGTACAAAAGTAAGGGGCTGCCTGTAATTAACTTGCCAAGGGTCAGACAGGGGAGGGGTGCCATCTGGGGCTTGACTGGCCCACAAAGTGGACGCCTTCCCCTGGTGTCCGTGCTGCTTGCCCGGCTGGCAGGCTGGAGCACCTCTCCTGGGCCTCCTGCCTGAGGTCAGACCACGGCTTCGGCTCCTTTTCCAGTGAGGAGACAATCGTCGCCAATAAGTAAGGGTGGAGTTAGGTCCCGGCACTGCCTAGTAGCCCGTGACAATTCCAGAAGATCTAGGAACAATTTACTCTTCTCTAATTAAAGTATCAGATCATCTTTAAAATAAAGAGGCTAGGTTTTAGAGTCGCATGGGAGATTAGATCTTACTTCTCTCACCCAGCTCCGTGTCTTGTCAAAACATTCGCCTCTCTGAGTCTGTTACTCTAACTATAAAATGGGACAACAGCACTCAGCTCACAGGAGTGAGGAAAGAAAGGATTACAAAGGGAGGATGCCGCTGAGGCGAAGAAACATGTAACGATGGAAGCGGCTGGTATAATAGCCACGTTGTCACCGTCACGGTAAAAGGCCTTTTTCCATCAAGCACGCAATTTAAACCACGAGTTAGGTGAGCTGACAGGAAAAACACGTGGAAACCCCTGCTGGCTCACCAGCTCTTATCTTCGTCAACTTTGTTTAAAATCTCTTCTGAAGCAGAGTGAAATAGAATTTGGCAATAAAGCTGAGAGTCTTGTTGGAAAAAATTCCCGTTAGGTACCAGGAAACTGCTGTGGATGGAGATTACAGGTTGAGAGGAGAGAAAGGGGTCGAGTCCCGCCGCTGGCGTCTGCTCCAGCTGACGTCAGGAACTTAATACATATTTGCTCAGTTTCTGTTCATCCCTTTAAGCTTCTGACTCAAGTTTATTGGTGTTTTTTAAGTACATGAGATTTCAAAGCATGAAGACTTATAAATCTTTTAGGTCTCCTGCTTTTCCTCCTTTCCAGGTTCTTAATAATTATCTGTCAGATCTTTGATCGGCCTCCTTTTCCCTCAGAATATTTCATCTAGTCTGATTCCTTCATAACTAACTCCTTGTAATGCCACATCTTTGAGCCGGTACCTTCCTCAAGATTTACGAGCCCTGTCATAAACTCTTCTAGAAAACGATGCGGCAAAAAAGCCACGAATGAACTCTTCCTTCACAACACATTTAAATTCACTTTATTTGCAAACTTTATTAACACATTTGCTCTACTGAATTACCCCAACGCATCTGTGCCATAGAATTAAAATTCCGACCAGCTGTTTTTAAGAGTTATGGTTGATCGCTTGTTAAAAGTTATAATAATCCTCCTTTGGAGCATGTATCAGAAAACAAAGTCTCAACTGCGCTCACAAACATTTTCAATTTGCATTTTATACCAGAGCAGTTTAGGAGTGCGGCCTCAGATCTCAGACTGAGTTGAGTAGCTCCGTCTTCGGGCAAATTACATAGTGTCTCTGGACTCAGTTTTCTCATCCGTAGACTGGGATAGTAACAGGGCACATCCTCAAGGAGCCGTGATAAGAATGAAGAGCGGGAACGACTGCCTGGCGAGGACTTGGGGTGTCCATGCTCCTCCGTAAATGCTGGCTGCCACCCTCTCGCTCCCCCCCATGGCCCAGGTCGTGGGGCCGTCAGTGTGAGAGGTGAGAAGCCCTGGGATAGGGGCGTTCTGGGGCACAAGAGAAAGAGCACAGTTTTGCATCGGGTGACATTTGGATCCCAGTGTGGACCGATGAGAGGAGTTCATGGTCACGATCAGAACTGACAATAAGCAGGTCAGAAGGCTACAGCGATTTTCAATCTTTTTGTGGAGAAAAGGGCTCACATATATTTAGTTATGAACTAAAGCACTTTCTGTGGAGGACCAATAGAACGGGATTTTAAAAGCAGCTCGAGTCTCAAACGACAGTTCTTTTTTCCTACAAAAACAGATTATTTATTGAGCTGTGTTTAACTTGTCTTTTACTTTAAACATTAAGTTAAAACTAAAAAAACCAACTCTCCGGCCCTGCCTCCCCCCTCCCCCCCAAAAAAATGCACTCAAACAGTCAGTCAGCTAAATTAGAAAGCATGGACCTGATGAAAAAAGTACACCAGATTAAGTTCTAGCCTCATTATCAAGATCAGATGTCAAGCTACTTCACCATAATTACCTGCTTAAAAATTTAATGATGCTTCAGCATGAATTTCAAAACTAAAGACACTTTTATCAACCATTGAGAATTTTTAAAAATGAAAGAACCTTTATGCCCTGGCTTCCATTTCAACTAAACGGCTAAATGCGACAGCCATGCAAGGGATTAAACTATTCAAATCCTCTAATCAATGAGATTATTAGAGACAACAAAAAGGCCTAAGAGGATCCTTATGTAATTCAACTGTAAATCTGAACTGCTTTTGTTACATTATTTCTGGAGTCTATCATATAGTGATATACAGTCAACGGCGGGGAAAAAAAGATGAATACAATTTTCTGGCAGATCACAGATAACCAACCCTAAGGGCTAGTTGCCACAACTGCTAAAACAATATTATCCTCAGGATTAAAAATTTGCTGATTAATGAATAAAAATCCAAAGAGAGTATATCTACCTATGGTACTTAGTTATCAGTTAGGTCAAGTTAATCCCAAAGGGAATGTTTAACCATTAGCATTTTATTAATAACCCTTGACAAATGAAGAAAAATAAATGCTTATTAATGAAAGACTGGAGAAAAAATTTTGTATGATAAAAGCAAAAACTTTTATCTACTTTTATTTTAAGCAGACACATATCTTTCACATATAACCAACCAATATGTAGGTTCTGAATGAAGCATATATACCGTGGTTAAAATTAGGTAAATTTTTAAAATTAAAATACTTGATGACCAAAACTAATATGAACTAACTTGGTCAGTGTGTCTTGCAATGAAGGAGATATTAAAAGATTAAAAAGGAAATCTTTATGCTGTTTCCGCCCTCATGAGGAATATGATCCAATGCATGACATACATTCTTTGGCTCAATTCATTTTAATTGTTTTTGTTTTACGACATGAAAAAAATCCACAAAGCCACTTTGTAGTAGATCTGTACTGGTATTTGGGGAACTGTATTTCAAAGTAAACACACACACACACACACACACACACACACACGCATACATATGAACAAAAGTAACGGCTACAAAAAACTTCATTTAGTAACTCTAAATTAGAATTCTCTTTGCACTGTCTTGTAACCTAATAAGTTTCAAGAAAATAACTTTTTCCTGCATTTCTAAAAGAATTATTTAAGGAAGTCCAATGGGAGAGCTGCAATGACTTTACAATAAAGAAAAGGGGAAAAAAAGGTATATTTTTAATTCTTAAAAAAAATATTTAAAAAGAAAAATCCATGATAGACTTAAAGTCCATTTCCGCACAGCATTTTATTTTTCGCAGCCATCCACCGTGACCCCGGTGTCCAAACTCCCTTTGAGCTCTTTCCCACGATGTGTAGGGCTGGCTTAATGGGCCTAGTGACACGAATTTCACAGAGGCTGCTGGAAATAGTGAAGCTTTAGGTGATCGAGGCTGTGCTTACTAACACCGAGCTGAGGTTTCAACAAAGAAAACCCCAAACTCAAACAGTTCCTAAACATTTGTGTTTGAAAAGCTCTGCTGTTTGGAGGAGAATGCAGTCATTCCCCTTCACCCCAACCCAGGTGCCCGTGGGGAGTCAGTCTGAATGGGCTTCAATTATGCCCAGGCTCTCCCCAATCAGCCCAGGTATGGGAACCCAAGGGTGGGGGTACCCAGCAGAAGATGGCAGACACTTTCTTTTGTCTGCCTCCTAAAAGAGAGAGCTGCTGAGCCAGCACACTTCTTTTTCAAACCAGATCACATGTGAGACACACCTGTTTATACCTGATTTTGATAATGTACCGTATATTTTTTCTTTTGTTATAGTTTTAAATAGATGGTTTAAAAAGCTCCTAAAAAGCAACAGAGTTGACATTTACACAACGGGGCTTTCCTTTATATTGAATTTTCTTACCTCAACATCTTTTTTCAGTTTTTCCAGGAATACCTTCTTGTTGTTGTCATCAATATAAATCTTTTGGCCCTCGTTAATGAAATCATTATCCTTTAGAGTTGGCAGTTCTTTGGCCTGAAACAAATGAGAAAAAGAATGAGAAAGAAGCTCGATTGAAATCTAAAGGACACCTCCGCATCCCAATCCTGGAGCTGAAGTTTCTACTGGAAACTTGAGTTTGCCCTATTTTCTGCAGGGGTCTGACCCACGATAACGACGTGTGAGGTGGCCTGATCACCGCTAGGGGGCACCAGTGAGCTATGACCACTGGAAGCATTCCCACTAGGAATGGAGGGTCAGCCCTACTCCACATTATAAGGCTTTTGTAACAGATTTCATGGTTTTCTTCGGAATGAAACTGACTGCTTTCTTAGATTCCCTTTCTTACAAGAAGTCTTCTAAGTATAGAATTCGTATTCTTGGAATTATCAAGAACCCTCAATTTTCTTACTGGTACAACCCAACTCCACATCCCCCACACTTTTTGGGTAGCCTTTGCTAGGTTCATGTTACAAATAACATGTTATCTTGTCTCAGAAAAGCACCACCCATAACCATATCTAATTTCTGAGTCAGGGAGAATACGGTGCCAGAGGTTAGCCATCTGTCCTTCCAAGCCGGACTGCTCACCACCACGCCAAGAAGGAAATTCTGTTTTCATTTGGACAGTGTCAAAGGAAGACGTCTTCATTTAGCATAAAACATATTAGGATGAGAAGTTCTGCCTTTACAAATAAACAAGAGGGCAGTGAGCTGGCAACTAACTTGTACTTACACTGACCAACAGAAAATAATGGGTGACTATCAAAACATGGGTCATAAGCAGAAAAAAGTCCAGCTCATGCTATAGGGTAAAATACAGACATAATTTTAAAACACTATGGATTATTCTATTTAACTTTGTGTAACCCGTGGTCTGGGAGAATTCAAGAACAATTAAAACTTCCGTTGAAAAGAATCCAACGTAATATATTGCCTTTCTTAGTATACTAACAAATGCCCGAATGAATCTCTTTTCCATAACTGCGAACTAAATGAAAAAAAAAAAATTCAAGGAAAGAACATACTCTCCTTCCTGGTTCCTACACCGCCTTCCTCCCTCCACCCTTATTTAAAGCAATAAAAGAAAACTCACTGGGCATCTCCACTGAACCATCTTGAAAATGCCTGAACCGTTCACTTTCTCTTTCTGTTATACAAGGTATGCACATTAATATAAACTACTCACATCTATCGATACACACACATATGCATATGTTATGCAATTCCAAATTAGTAGCTTTGCTATTTATTTTAACTCTGAGAAAATGTGAAGTTCCGTGATTTTGAATTTGATATACCTACTGCCAAAATAATCAACCTTACAAAGCAGGTAGAGCAAAACTTGGAAACCCAAAGATTCAATTCAATAGCAGTTTCTAGAAGACTGTCATGTGTCAGGAATGCAAAAACGAACAGGTCAACATTTCTATAAAGGAGTTTGTAATCTAGTACGAAAGGCACAAAGAGCAAGTAGGCAGAAAACAAGGCAGCATGAACATGTAAAATGCACAGGTAAATAATTTGGTTCTTGGGGGGAAGGGCTGATCTACTTTCAGATACTTTTATGCCGAGTCATAGAGTCTTGAGGAAATAAAAATACAATGCCATTCTCCACAAAAATGAAGGAGGGGCCTGGTAGACTAACCCCCGATTAAATTATTAATCGGTCATTAATAATTTAAAAATAACGTAATAAATAGAAAAGAAAACTCTGAACGTGAAGGTAGCACCTTAACGGTGAATGTGTGAGTCAATCGCACTGGACCCCTCGGCTCTCCTTCCATTAGAACTCTAAACGTAATGGCGTGTCGCCATGAAGGAAACGCAAGGACCTGAAGTTTTACAAGCTCGTTCAGGGGGCAGAGAGCACTGCCCAAAACATGAAATCAGAAGCACCTTAGGAGAAAGGGTTGAAGCCAGATCTATGCACGAAACAGAGATGGAGAAGGATTCTGGTTCTACCAGAAACGCTTGGGCGTTTCTGTCCAACTATGTCTTGGGTGGGGAAGGGGGTTGTGAGGGTTAAGATATCTGCCTCAGCTGCACAACTCATTTTATATGTGGAAGAACAGAAGGGGAGAGGGATTTTGGGGTGTGTGTGAGAGAAACCTGCAGGAAGGATGACAGGCCAAAGACAAGGCGGTAAATGACACATTAGACCCGAGTTTGTAACAGCAGTCACATTCATGAAGCCGAAGGTCACGTAAGGTTCACCCCAGCAGAATCACCGCATGTGACAGGCAAAGCATAATCCTAGCTCATAAAACTCTGCACACCCTGCACTGTATTACTAAGCTTACCTGCGAATTTCATAGGCACTAGGGACATATTTTGCTGAATCAAGTTTAAAAAGGGCAACCGGGTTGGTGAAAAGACTTAAGGGCTTATATTATCGAAAGGCTCAAGAGGCAAAGGCAGAACCTTAGCAGGGCAGCTGCTAGAATCCGATACTGGTGTAAAGACACCCGGCCCGACGTGCCTGTGGGATGGCAGAGCGCTCAGGAGCTCCAGGGTTTCGCAGACACGAACCCTGAAGTGCCAATCCTGGTTCCAGCCCTAACTCGCCAGGGACCAGGGCCCGGTTTCTGGGCCTCTCCAGGCTGTTGCCTCAGGTGCAGGATGGGGAAGGCCACCGGCAGCAGCAACAGCCTCAGGTCCTGTGGTGATGAGCACTTCCGAGCATCGGTTTAGTTAAGTGCGTCATCTCATTTACTCTTCGCAACTATCTCAGCTATATTCTTAAGCTTGTCTTAGGGACAAGGAAACTAAGTGTAGAGAGATTATGCAACTTCGCCAAGGTCGCACAGCTTGGCAGGTGAGCCTGGCAAGTGGGACTGGGAAGCCAGTTCTCATGCTGAGCTGAAAACCCAGGCTGCCTATCTGTCATTTGGCTGAGGTAGAGTCATTCTGAGAATTTGATGAAAAGGCCATGTGACACATGTAAATAGTGGATGACACTTGTTATCGCCATCATCGCTGTGAGCATTCGATAAATTTTATGGATTTAAAACTGGTATTAAAGATCGAGAATGCATATAAACATGTTTTTCTTTTCTTTTTTTTAAAAAGGACTTTACATCAATTTTTCTTTTCTACTAAGAACTGGAAGACAAAGACAAAAATTGCCTGACTGATTCACCTTCAAGAAACTCTTACTGCTTACCTTTAAAAAAAAATTTTTTTGATTTATCTCTCCAATAATGAGCAACTTATATTAAAAAAACACATCATTTTTTAAAAAGGGAGGTAAACCGTTATGTTATGAAATAATGAACATAAGCTCTCGGTGTCACGCTGCCCACAAAGGTGATGGCCGTGGGGAGCAGTGGCTTCTACCCTTTGCTTCGCGACAGTGGATTATCTGTACTTAGGAGACTTTTGAGATCTGGAAGTCACTGGGTCTGGTTCTTTGATGAGTGTCTTTCATACCCGTTCTAGTTCATTGCAGGCCAGAGGGCGGAGGAAACCACAGGAGGCAAAGACATCGGCTCAGAGACACTTCGTAACTGTGGGCTCTCGGAGGCTGGCGTCCAGCCAGCGGTCAGGCCTTTATGTATTCGTCCCGAGTTGTTTTCCTGGAGCTCCCAGTGAGACGGGGAAGTGCAGCAGCATACTCGGTACTTATTGGGGATATCACCAAGGTGGACAAGGTGTGGGAGGGACCTGCCGCGTCACCCTCTCCGGTCCGCCCAGCCCAGGGCCCTGACGCCTGCCTAGGGGCCTCTGGTAGCTGCTCCCAGGCCCGGCCCGCTGAGTGAGCCTCAGCAGGTCAGCACAGCGAGTTTAATGAGGCCAGATTACTACTTTCCCTTTTGCATGAGGTCATTCTACTGGGGTGGGGCAGACCCCAAACGGCATTCATCTCTACTAATGTGACGCGGAGATGCACAAGCACAGCTAAAGGCATAAGCAGAGACATCGTCCCCCCTGCAGCCGGCTGTCCTGCTTCCCACTGTTTGGATAGAATCAGCAGATGAGCGTCCCTCACACTTTCCTGCTGGGTGATGCCAGACTCCAGGTCCACTCGGCATGGTCCAGGTTTCTATTTAGGACAGACCGAAGCCTGAGGTCGCTGCCTGGGTTCTATGTTGGCTTCTCCAAAGATTAGCTGTGTGACTTTGAGCAAGTCACTTAAGCTCTCTGTGACTCAGCTTCCTCATCTTTAATGGAGGATTAGCAAACGGCGTTGTCATGTGAGGATTACAGGAGTTTGTACAGGTAAAAAGCTTAGGACGGTGCTTGCCACATGGAAGGTTACGTACAAACATTGTTTTTGTTATTTGCTGGCTGTGGTCTCAAGAATGGCTTGTGTATCTAGAGAAAAGCTCACCACGGCTAAATACAGAGCAAAACTTTTTAAAAAGGTTGGCATACTTAACATTTTTATACCTGTTGTGATGTTCTGAACTGGCTGCTTAATGTGCCCAAACCTCAGTTTCCTTATCTATACAATAGAAAGTTAATAATACCTATCTAACAGGGTTAGTGTATGAACTAAATGACTCAAAATACACAGTGCTTGCGATGAAAACTCACTCTGTATTGGTCTGCATCTTAGTTCCACAAAAGCCACTTTTGACCATGACCAAGAGTGTTACATGGTGTGTTTCTTACAATTGTATAGACGTGCTCTTCCTCGACCCTTCCTATTTTTAAAAGGAATTGGCTCTTTAAACTTGGGACATCAGTAACCTACCCAAGTTTAAAATTTCCTTTGTTTACAGGTTTTATCATTAGATACAAAGAACTCGTGTGAATTCTCTACATAATGATGACACTTTCCTTACTCACCACACACAAACCTAGCATACACAAGCATCACCACACACAAACCTAGCATACACAAGCATCGGGCTATCGTTCTGTTTCACTGCAGCAGACACAGGGGACCCAGAGGGCGCGTCAGGGGCATGAAAGGCGGCAGTGGCCGGAGGCTCTTACTCCCCTGCCTTGTCTGCTCCAGCTCCGTGCCCTGCTCTCTCCAAACTTTGACTGTAAATCGTCCTGGCTGGCAAAACCTCTGCGGTTACTGCAAAAGCTAATTGAAAAACCTCAGTGACGATATCCTTCCTGAAACCCAAATGAGAATAAAATGTTGCTATATGATAATAAAAACTGGGTAAATTAACTTCTTGGAGTAATAAAGTATCTAAATTTATATTTATTAACATGGACTAAAATTTAGCAATTTTATATATACGGCCAAAGACAGAAATTTGCTGACTCATCTTACCTTAATTTTCCAAGGGTTAGTTTTCCTTGGTGAGTACATTATAAGAGTGGGTCATTTCATGAGTGCTATTTTGCTGACCTAAAGCAGAAATTCACTAACTGAAATCTTAGTAGCCAGAAAACATTAACCAAAATACTGGAGAGTAATAAGCTCACAGGGAATATTTGACTTGTTAGGAGGTGTAAAAAAGAAAATTGTTTCCTTATAGACATTTTTTCCTCCCTTTTTGTAACTACATTATTGAGTGAAACATTTCTGTTTTCTTTTAAAGCACAGTATTATATAGGTTGTCCCTCAGCCAGTCTATATTCTTTTAGTGGTAAGAAACACATGATGTTACTATATTGGTTGTGGTCAAAATGGCTATGTGTAACTAAGACATGAACATGGACGTGAGAGTCAAGATGTGCAAGCTGCTCTGTCAGAGCCGGAAGATAACCAACATCTGCATAGTATTTGAAATCTATAAACGCCTGAATATAATTACTTATTATTCCCTAGGGTTCAATAAAAAACCTAAACAGTCTCAAAGGATAGATCTGGCCGAGGGTTTGAGATGTGTTTTCAAAAAGGAAAAATATGCAGAACTAACAGCTATAAAGTTTAGAGCTCTCATTTTTCATAAATGAACATGTACACTCGTGGTCAGCTCAGCAGACAAAGACCTGGGAGCAGAGGCGATGGCCAGAGAGAAACCACAGATCATGGGAGGCACATTAGAACGGCAGAATGAAGGTTAAAACAAGAGAAGGCATTAGAATTTCCCTTCTAATATGAAAATCCTTAGCACTTTTTATAAAGACTTTAAAATTCCAAATCACTAAAAATTTTGCAGATTCTCTGAAAACCAAACCAAAAAAAATGTTTACTAAAGGGATTTATATTTTCTATTTGTTTCAAATGGAAGTGTATATATATATACACACACACACACACACACACACACACACACATACACACACACATAGATAGATAGATAGATAGATAGATAGATAGATAGATATAGATATTTCATTAGGTTCTGTGATATGATGTATAATTGCTATCGCTTGCATGGAGTTTAACAATATTGAATATTTTAAAGGTTTGTAAAGCCAAAAATTATATGGAAATTTTATTCCAGTGAGACTTAAAAAACCTAATTGTCTTTCATATGACTCAAAAACACTTTAAAAATCACAAATATTTAAAGCTGTATTTTTCACTGTAAATACAGAAATCGAACTAAAATGATACTGGCTTTGACCATCATTCTACAATTACATTAAATTATACAAAAAAAAACAACCATTGTATTTTAAATTGCCATTAACAATAGGGGGAAAATGCATGTATTTAAAGTGCACAGAGCCAAAATCTCTAACACATAGAACCAAGCTTTCGCTTTGGCCTCGGTAGAGACTTCGGCAGGAGGATGAAGTGTGGTCCTGTCTCACTTGAGTGTTTAATGCAAACAGGATCTTGGTGCCAGAAGGTTTCAGTGCAAAGGATAATACACAGCCTAGCACTCTTGTGATTAAAGGACTTGTATTTCAGAAAGAAATGAATTTTTGTCCGATGTGCTCATTTGGCAACTCATTTAAGAGAAGTCGGATTGTCAGCCTTGATGTCCAAGATTGCTGCCTGGTGTCCCTTTGATGGGTTGTACTGTGACACTCTGAACTGAATACACAACATAAAAAATATGTACTAATTATTGTCTCATGTTCAGAGCTGCTTGTGTTCCCGATCTGCTTGTTATTACAAGCTCACCTAAATGAAAACAAACTTGCAAAAAAGACTCACCCTCCTTTCACCAAGCTTGCCAAAAAAACTCGATAAAAGTCAGTCTTTTATGGGGCCGAAAACAGACTCCAGAAATATTTCTGTAAGGGAGAGAATTTTAGGTAATCCTTACATTAGAGCTAGGATAAAGATAATTTGATTGAATATATGCGGTATCAATTTTGGAGTAGTAAGAGATGTAGGGACATAATAAAATCAGTTCTGCTTCTCAAAACACCCAAGCCACAAATTTGATATGTGAAAAGGCAAATTAGTGAATTTAGTAAAGTTTATACAGAAATAAAGCTGGCAGGTGTTTTCTCACAAAAAGGACATATAACAACCTTCTTTAACAACGTAAGCAGAATGTTTATATAAGTTTGTGGCTTGAGAAATGAGCCAACAGGTCATTAATAACTTATAATTTTCATAAGGAGATTGTGTACATTTGCGACCAGTGCCTGAATGTGAAAGTTTTTATTTCGAATGTTTGTTTGCGTGTAAATGTAGAGGGAGAACATACCTCAATATACTTGTGAAACAGTGCTACGATTAATAAACACAAAACCATAATTTTGCAATTTAGAACTGTTAGGGCTGGTGGAATCCAGCTGGTGGTTATTTACTTTCCCCAAATTTTTCAAACTAATATTTAAAAAGTGATATTTACCCCTTTTCTAAATTATCATACTTTTCAGAATGTAATGGCCTTTTAACTCTTAAGAGGAGATGTCAAAGGTCATGGTTCGGTTTTCCTCAAGTCTGTGATGTGACAGTAAGCCGTATGCAAGACCTACAAAATAGGTTTGCCACAATTTGATTGGGAGATTCTGTTGCACAGATGTCAATAGTGATAATCTAAGAAACGTCAAAGTTTGAAAAATTAAGTTTGCGAAGTCCTACAGTTTTTGGTTTAATACTAATCTAGCAAACATCATAATTTTGTTATTTAACAACTACACATCTGCAGCAGCTTGGCTTCAATTCAGGTCATGTACTAAATTTTGGAAGCCTTTTCTCCACTCCAACTCTTTCTGGAACCCACTGGGTAAGAGCTGTCAAGTGAAGGAAAAAGTCCCACATCTCATAGCACTGCTCCACATGTGCTTAGGGTACACTGAGCTGAGTTCATTCCAGTGGGGAAAAAATTAATCTAAGACAATTGAGAGTTTATAAAGCACCATAAGCCAGACTGCGTTACGGAGTCTGACACTGTCATCCGGAGATGCTTGCAAGCCGCTGCAGCTGATCTCTCTTTTTCACATGCTTCTCTTACCAGTTGGGAAAAATGCCAAATGAACTGAATCTTAAAAACTCTACTTCTCAGAATAACCCTCATGGTTTACATTATAGCGTTCTTAAGGCTTGCTCAGACATCTGCTGATACAATGTGACGGTCCGGAACCCTTCCCAACCCCTCGCCCCGGTTAATAATAGCAATCGCCTTAACCCAATATCTAAAACAGACAGGATTTTCGTGATCGTCCAGTCTAGGACTTCTCAAAGTCTGCTGCAGGAGGGCACGCACCTCTGGAGGAGAGGAAAAGCTTCATCTGAAACGTGAGATTCTTACCAACACTAAAGCATGAGAAACAGAGAGATCATCAAGTTCTTTAAGTTGACAGATGAGGATGCGACAAAGTCAAATGGTTTGTCCCCAAACCCCAAACTGTCATTAATGCCAGGGCTGGGGGTGGGACTCAGCATCCCTAGAGCTCTACCTGCCACCCTTCTCGGAAAACCCCCTTTTATAAATCTTCTCTTGCCATGGAGCAGATGTTCCCGGCGCTGCCTTCAGTTTAAGGTCTGAGAAGCAGGCCCTGCGCCTGCTCTGACGGGAGACTCTCCCAAGCACTTTTTGGGTGTTGGGATCAGCGTCCCTTACAGCGGCTGGCAAACGAAAATGATTCACTTCCGTCTTGAGAGAAAAGGAATTTTATAGACGGTTAAAGCATCAGCTGAGTTTAGGGGGCTTAAAAAACCTCCACGACGATCTCTCCCTTTAACCGATCATCCACTGACAGTGGGAAAGGAAGCACTTTTTAACTGATAAAGCAAAGAAGGATTCCCAGAGGGACACACTGCTGTGCTTTTGTACCCTGTGCTCCTCGCCTGCCATTTTTGTTACGTCGCTTTTAACCGCGGCCCGAAGGACCGGACAGAAGTGGTAATTAACTATAACGCGTCACGATCTCAAGATCACAAAGGAATTGCTGAAAACTGATTTAGGAAAGCATTTTCCGATGTGTGTATTAATGATTAATTCTCCGGAACCTCGGTCGGTAATAGGCAAAATGTCAGAGACGGTGATAGCCACTTAATTGCTAGTGCAATTCACGATGCCTCAGAATCGACAAGGCGGCTCGTTGCAGCCCATTCTCAAAGTGTCAACAATGATTATTGCCAATGTAGTTATACAAATGCCAATTGGAGGGCAGCTGTTTTCTTTCAAATGGGTTGCAGGGAGAAGGTTATATGTTAAAAGGAATCTTCTTATTGTGACCCTGTGACTCCATTACACGGGCTTTACTTTACCTAATAAAATCAGACATGAGTTTTGAGAAGGACGGTGCAAAATGATGAACAAAATGCATATTTGTGTAAATCCCCAGGACTCTCTCTCTCAAGAACACGGGCTTTTTAAAGAGTCAGGTCAAATCCCCCAGAAATCAAGTGAGTCCAGTTATGTTTTCTTTTACTTCCCCGGAGTCCCCGCTGAGGAGGCTTGCTTGCTGGCAGCATGCTAAGACTGTCATTTGTAAAAAGCAGCCCGCTCAGCTATCATTACTAATTTGATGTCACACTGGAATTGCAGTGCAGCTGCGAAAAGATGGACCACCAGGGAGATTCGCATTTCTCTGTCTCATTTAGAGGAGGCTAAACTGCTGAAGCCATGAATGGAAGATGGCCTTCCATTAAAAAGGAAAGAATTAAGGAATAAAACAAGTCATAGCAGCTGTCAGAATTTGACAACGGTTTAAAAAAAATAATCAAAGCACTGTTCTGCTCTTTTTTAAAAAAAAAAAAAATTCAAGACATCTGTATGCGCATGTTCTGATACTTGTTGCCTTGAAAGTGATCCCATTATTGTTGGAATATAACTTCTTTATTTCCTTCAGTTCCGTCTTCATTATTATGCTAATGCAAATCACACTAATTATGTGTCAAGCTGAAATTCGAAGGGACGGGACTTGTCTGCACCTACATCACTAAATGTTTGAAATGACAGTTGTAAAACTTGTCGTCAACAAGTTAAAAGTATGAAAAATTAAAATAGTTATAATGACTCAGATGAAAGAAAAAATAAGAATTCAGATGACTAATTAAGCCACGTCAACGGAGATTCTCTGAAAATTGTTCTCTGCAAAAGGACGATCATTTTGTAGAGAATATGGTTACATGATAAGAGCCATGGGAATAATATTCTTGCAAATCATTCGGTTTTGTTTATAAAAAGCTAGCATGCAGAAAACAAATAATTTCAGCCTTCTCCAAATATTTCTAACCAGAGGAAACAGTGATTGTTTTGATAACATTTAGAGTTTTATTTGCGAAGACAAAGAATAGCATGCTTTTTGGAACAGTCAAAAGTATCAACTGATCGTGGAGAGAAAAATGTCAAAATTGGTAGGAAAAAAAGCAAGGAAATTTTCTAGAACTTAAAAAACCCCATGTTTGAACAACTTCTGCTCTATTAATACATTTTATTTATTTTTGTGTATTATCGTTTAGTACATGTTACCTCATTGTGGCTCAATTATAAACAAGCTGCCACATCCGAGAGGCATCATGTCCTGCTGCAGGCACTCTCTTCCCTCATCAGTTACGGATTTTAGTCACTTTCACATCCCATGTCTTCAAGCGATTTTCTCTTGCCCCTTCCCAGTGAGCGCTTATAATCTACAAGGATAGGTGGTTGGCCTTTTGGAGACTCTCCTTCTGGAGAGTCTCTTGGTCTTAACACCAAGACCAGAAAGTCGAGAGCACTGAATTCTTCCTCAGGGCAACTGTGTAGATGATTTTAATGTGTACGCCATTTAAGATATAGCAACGTGGGCTGAATTTACAAACGCCTCAACTTCTGAAATGGAGGAAATACGAATTGCTTTTTTTTTTTTTTTTGCCAACTTTGTAGAAAAGCGAACAATTTATTTCACTACTTTTGAATTTTTTTGAAGTCAAGACTCAGAATGAACTGTTTTAGTATCATATTTAACTCCAAAACAATGTTTTCATCAATGCACCAAATTTTTTTTGTTCATCTTCATGATTCACGGATTAATATATATTTTTTGATAATACATCCTTTTTAAAAAAGAGAGAGAGAGAGATGCTCCAGACATTTAAAAAATAGCACATTTAGCATAGTGGTTAGAAAGGCAAGCTTTGGGCTGGAACTCTGGACCCTCTGTGTCATAATTAGGGGACCTTGGACAAGTTCTTGAACCTCTCTGTTAAGTAACTTCACTTACTCAAAGGACGTAATGACAGTACCACCTTTTAGGGCAGTTGCAAGGATAACAAATTCATGCAAAATTTAAAACCATGTCTGGCATATGGTGTGCGCTCAACAGATGTCAGTTATTATTTATGTTTATAATTCCGAATACATTGAGACTAACACTAAAGAAAAAAAAAACAACAACTCCAGTTTAAAGTGCAGATTCTCTGTCCCACTGATTGTGTGACATAGGATGGGAGCTTAATCTCCCAGGTCTCAAATTTGTCCCAGGTCTCAAATTTGTCATGCGTGAGCTGGGGAAACCGGACTCTGATCTCTTCCGACTTTTCAAGACCAACTCCAAAGATGTTTTAAAGAATAATTAGCACACAGTCCAAATAAGATAAAAGTATCCTAGCAGAATCCTCAGAAAAGTGGATTTCTGTTAAAGAAATTCCATATTCTTATGTCTTTTCACAGAAAGCTACATCAATCAAAGGCTAACGTTTTTGGTGAGGTGGGCAGTGGAGAGAAATAGAGGTAACTGAATGTTCTGCTTCTGACAAAATACTACAGCTACAAGGACATCAAATATCTGTGGCTTTTATACATGTCCTACTTTTACGACTTAAGACTTGGCAGCAGCCACTCCCGTAGCTGTAACTGTAACTTTCTCGACACTGGTTATGGTCAGGGAAGACCAAGCTCTTGGTGCCGGATCCTGAAGACGTCACAATGAACAGAGGGGAGGGGAGAAAAGGCCGCTGGTAGTGCTGTCAAGGGACCTGGGAATGAAGTAAAAACAGAGCGGCGTCGTGGAGTGGTGGATATCATCACACCCACGGCTCTTCCTTGGGGGTGGGCTTCTCGCTAGGATGCTGGAAAGTGTGAGTGGCTCTTTAAACATCCGGATATTTTCTCCTAGGAGAAAATCCCAATACTACTAAACCTTTGAGTTTCTCACGGACTAAAACTTAAATACCTACTTGAGTTCTCCGGCACCTGGGAGAAATGTTTAGTCATAGCAACGCGGAAGCAGACAGTCCACTGTTTCTGCTTCTTTGGCTAATGCTGGTGCGCCTTCAGGGTGATTTACGTGGAAGTTGGAAGTGTAAAAATATATTCAGTAGTGCAAGGTAAAAAATAGGAATGCTCAAGGAAGGATCCACTGTTTCGTTTTCTCTTCCTCGCTTCTTAATCCACTGCTGTCTGGCTTCTGCCCCACCCAACCATTATCATGACGAGGTCGCCTGTGAGCTCCTTGTTGATAAGTCCAATAGATAATACTCAGTTCTGATCCTACCTGACCTTGCAGAAGCATCCAGTTCTGGGCATGTTCTCTTTTCCTGGTTTCTGGGACACTCAAGAGGGTAAGTTTCATGAGAGTGGGGACATTATCACTGAAGCACTTCTTATAAGGCTCGGCAAAATGCCTGCTCGTAACAGATGCTAAGTAAACAATGGGACAAGCGATCTAGACTCTCCTGGCTCTCTCATCTCCTATGTCTTTGCTGATCTTTTGCAAGACTCTCTTCCTCTACCCATCGTCCTTAAATGACGTTCTTCTGAGCTGGCTACAGTCATGCTGCTGCTTCTTCTACCCCATACGCTCGTCCTGGGTGACCTTGTCTGCTTCCCCATCTTCGCTGCTTATCCTTCCCCTGAGGTTTGCCAAGCCCCCCTTTTCCGAGCTGAAACCCTCCCTGCAGCCCCTCATGCCCATTGGACATCTCTGTTCTGACGCGCCCCTGAGTCTCAAACGACGCCTCCCACTCTGCTCCCTCTCTCAGGAAGGGGGAGCAACACCCACCCACTGTTCAAACCAAGCTCATGCAAGCCCACATTTTACAGGCGGGAAAGCTGGGGTTCAGAGAGGCAGAGACGCTCGTTCAGGCCACGCCCACTCGTCGCGGGTAAAGCGTAGGATTAGGACCCTGAGCTGCATGGACCTGCGGGTCTCCATCACAGGCCACTGCACAGGCGGCTGCACCTACAAGACCATGTTGCCTGTGAAATGTTTCTTCCAGCCACACCTACAGCTATGTCGTGATTCAACCAAGAGGTATGGGACAACCGATCTAAGGAAGAGACGTGAAGCGGAACACTCTAGTTCAATAATGGGCTTCTCTCTGGGGCAGAGAAGGGGACACGGGAGGAATCGCAGCGGCGGAAGTCAGAAAGAAAGAAGGACGCTGTCCGAGCGCACCCGCGGGACAGGAACACGTCAGGGTGCTTACCTTTTCTTTGTCGCTAGCTTCTCTAGCCACTGTAGAGCCCTGAAACACAAAGGAATAATTAAAACTTGCATTTGAGAGGCACCGGGTTTCGCATTTAAAACACGCAGAAGTCCCAGGGCAGAGCACAGCAATGAGCGCCAGCTCTGCTTCGAGGCCTCGTCCGGAGCGAGCTCTGTCCCTTCCCTGGCCACCAGTCACTGCTCTCTGCCCCGCGTGCTGCTCCCCCTGCAGGTCTTCGGGTCCACGCCGCTCCAACCCCTTCCTGATCATGTCCCCTGTGCTGTCATTTGTTTCCCTGGTTCTCGTCCTCCTGCCGGAAATGAAGAAGCTCGACCGTCAGTAAACGCTGGATGGAAACCATGCTCTGCGCCTTGCATCAGCTGCCAGAAGTGGCCGGTGTCACGATCTTCCCAGGTGAAGCAGTGACCACTGGGGCACCAAGTGCCTCTCGTCCGACATTATGTCCTCCAGCTGTGGGCACGTCCTCACCCTCTGACTGCCTTACCCGCCCCGTTTTAGAGGTTCTGCTCACTCACTGTGAGTGCAACGTCTGCGGTTACTCTGTCCCCCTTCACTTTGAGATCCCTTCAGACACACACACTCACTTGCACCCCTTTTGGGAGCACAGAGAGGTAAAGTGGAGGAAAATACAGTTCTGCATCTCGGCAATTTCTCCTCTACTGCACTGGTTTTCAAAACTACGCCTCAGGGCTCTGGGGCTGTCCAAGATGACCCGGGTCCCCCCTCTGATGCCGACAGGCGGACTTTGTTCAGACAGAGATATTTTCTTTTGTTTGTGGAAGATTGTAAAGCAGGGGATAAAAAAAGTCAAGACGCAAACGGCCAGTGAGTTTCTAGCTATGTCAATACAACAAGGACCATTTATTCTTTGTGCTCCTTGGCGACCATCACGGTGTTTCATGAAGCGTTGCTCGGCATTCGCTGGATAAATGCCTGGAGAAGGAGGGCACGCCAGTTTGCTGCTTGCCAGCGCCGGACACTCAAACTACGATGAGGTCCGCAGAGGGACTCATTTACCTGACCACCTCTTAAGCAGACATTTATCGCCCTGGAATACTTCCATTTGTTAATCATTGAAAGAACTTCTTTTGTAACTTGAGATAAGTTAAAGTGGGTTCTAGATGGTCCATTTCTAAAGAAATCAAAATTTTTGTTCTACGACCATGTTTCTTCAAGCAGCTCAGGCACTGAGTAGGAAGTGTGCGTCCTGTCATTCACACACGAGGAGACAGGAACTGAGGGGTCGCCTCGTCCTGGAGAAGGGACCCAAGGCCAGGCTGGTGTCTTGGCATTCCCAGGTCTGTTGGATCCACGAGGCCCTGTTGTCAGCCTCCTAGGGAAAACGCCCGAAGTTTCTTGGGGACATGTCAGAGGAGCACGAAGCCGACCCACCGAATGAAGATGGACAACGTGAATTGTTCACAGCGGGAACCACAGCCTAACACAGGGCTTTCCACACGGCCGAGCCCGGCAGCCATCCCTTGCCATGGTCTGTTTTCCTTTAGGGATTCTTGAATACGGGCCACAAATACCTTCTTTCGTGCCATGATTTCTCACAAAGAATGTTCCAAATGAAAATAAAAAGCGGGGGACATCTGTAGCACCTGGGCATGGCCTGTGCTACTGGGCAGAGGAAGAAACGATTTATTCCTCTTTGTATCGCTAACCAGTTTTGCGGTCTGTGCTTTTTCTCCTTCCCACAATATAATTCACCCTGTCTTGGAATCTCAGTGAAGCTTCATCTCTATGTATATATGCAGATCATTAGCCTGGGAAAAACTCGTCCAAGTTTAAATTAATTCAGAACAAAAAAAAAATTAAAGCAGAAAATAGAAAAGTAAGGTTAGTAAGCTAAGGCCAAGAGTTTGAGCTGTGAATGGAGGCCAGATGTTCAGGTTCCTTCGCAACGGAAAGTACTGGCAAGCACAGAACTTATTTATTCTACACGCTAAAAAGGGAGATGAAATGATAAAATCCAAGGCAAATTAAAACTACAATATCCGGTCTATAAGTATAACTTACATCACTAGTAGAATGGAGGAGGCAACCCAAATCCACTGACCAGTTCCCCTCCGCCTGCGCTATGCTGGACACGACATGTACGTACCTCACTTAACCCTCACTATAACCCAGCAAGGGCAGGAAAAATTATCCCCATTCTGCAAATGAAGAAGCTGAGGCTTATGACGATTCAGTGATCGGACACAGCTTATATAAAACTGGGACGTGTGGTGTCAGAGGTCACTCTGGCTTCTCCCACGGAAGTTAGAACGGGGAACAGTCCTGCGACACTCCACAGGGCACGGCGGAGACCCTGGGAGACAGGTGGTGCCAAAGGGCCCCACCGGGCAGCTGCGACCTCCACCAGGGGCGACTCCAGTTCTGGCTGGGAGGCGGGACAGAGCTAGGCTGTATTTGGGAATCTTATACACTTTCTCTGTACTCCAGAGCGTAGGAGATTAGCACAGACCATTTTTCTTCCCTTAGATGAGCATTTCTTAAAGTGTGGTTCAGCACCCTGGGGTCCCAAGACCCTCTCAGGGGTCTGGAGAGTCAAAGCTATCTTTATAATAATATCGAGATGCTATTTGCCTTGCTCACTGTCTCGATATTTGTGTGGATATTGCAAAAACAACAGTGGGTAAAACTGCTACCAGCTTAGAACAAATCTGGCAGTAGTACCAAATCGTATTAGTAGAGTTTGTCATAATATATCTGTACCCGTAGCTATATCTACCTATATCTATAAATATACAAATGTCCTTGATGAAGCAATGAAATTAGTTTTTATTAAATCTTAACCCTGGAAACACATCTGTTCAATATTCTGTGTGAGAAGTATGCACAAAGCACCTGTTATAAAGAAAGAATGGTTTAAGAACAGTCGTTTCTGTGATGGTTTGAGTCATGAGCTGAACTAGCCACTTTTTTTCATGAAACAACATTTTTACTTGACAGAACTGACAATCTGCGCTTATTCAGATCTGGGCAACTGTCAGGTATTTGCTCAAAGATGAACAAAGCTGCTGAGCTTGGCCATGTGCAAGGGGGTCTGTGTGCTGCCCCTTCACATGAAACGACTAACAGGACTTGTTCCCAGTGGTAAAATTTGAGCTTTTAAAAGAAAAATTAGAATTTTAAAAAGTTATCTCCATCACCCTGAGCTTGACAGATTCTTGATACCTAAAGATTTTTCTGATGAGACTAAGTGGTGATACTAATGCGACTTGTTGACACTGTATAATAAAATGTGCCAATATTTGGAGAGCACATGACTCAGTGGCCCATTCATTCCAAATGACCAAAGCATGATGCAAAGAGACTAATGAGTTTTAATGATAAGAACACAGAAGTTTGCTAATGTGATTTCAGATTCCACATTCCACGTGAAATTACCATGTGTCGGATTTTGATGTAATATCAAAGAATATCCACAAAGTTCTGAAAAAGTTATTTAAAAGCCTCCTTTCCTTTTTTCCAACTGGATATTTATGGAAGGTCCAATTTTCTTCATACATGTCAATCAAATAACATCACAACTGACTGACAACAGAACCAGATAGGACACTCCAACTGTCTCATATTAAGTCAGACGTTAAATAGATTTGCAAAAATGTGAAACAATAAATGCCACCTGTCTCACTAAGTTTTTTTTTTATTCAGAAGATATATTTTTTCATAAAAATATGCTAACGCTTAATGGTCTTATTATTTTAAATAAAGTATTTAAAATTTTCTTATATTAATTTCTAACACTGAAAATATCAGAAGATACATAATCTGGAAAAGCAAAAGCTGTGAGAGGTCCTCTTTTATGCATGTGTAGGAGTCTGAGATCAAAAATTCTGAGATCCACTGACAAAGACCAAAGCTTGGCAGACTTTTTCCGAAAAGGGGTAGAGGGCAAATGTTTCAGGCTTTGTGGTCCAAAACGGTGTCTGTGGCAACTGCTCAGCTCTGCCATTATAGTGAAAAGCAACCACACATGATACAGAAACAATGGGCATGGCAGTGTTCCAATAAAACTTTATTCACAAAAACGACCAAGTCGGATCTGCCATGCAGGCAGGCAGGCCACAGTTTGCCAGCTCCTGACTTGGACGTTCTCTCTCTCTACATTGGTGAGCCCAGAAGTCAGATCACCTTGATCCACTCAGGATTTCCAGCGGTCCCCTCTCACCCAATGTCTTTGAAATGTCTCAGGGTCCGTCCCCTCTGCCTGGAAGGTTTTCCCTCGGCAAACCCCTCCCCTCCTTCAGCTCTGCTCCCCTGTCATCCTCTCCGTGAGACTTTCCTCGACACCCTATTTAAAACTGTATCCCTTCTTCTTCCTTCCTGGTTTTACTTCTATCCACAGCACTTACCACTTTCTAACATACCACATGACTGACTGACTTCTTTCAGTTATTGTATGTATTTACCCACCAGAATGTCACTCCATGAGTGCTGGTTTGGTCTGTTTCGTTCAGCGCACTATTCCCAGGACTTAAAAGAGTGCCTGCTACGCAGCTGGTGTGCAACACACATTTGCTGAATAAATTAGACATGACAGCGGTAATACATATGAGCATCTTCTGGTAAACCCAGCGAGTGATCCTTGGTTAACATAGCTGCCTGGTGGCTCTGAGCTCCGAGCACCACCAAATTGCTGAGAGTTTTCAATCACATTTACAATGTGGACACGTAAGCTTAATTACTTAAGAAAAGATAATAAAATCGATCTCACCTTTAAGTCGTATTTCCTATATACAGATAAACGGTGGCTGAACACATTTCTTGTAACAATCACATATATTTCGACTCCGTCCACATTAAGCCGGTACATGCCCAAGAACTGGGGAAGAAGGGTGACTCCATGACATTCTACTATATACTGCACATGAGAAAAAGAAAAAAAAATGATCCAATCAGAAGGTGCTCGTTCAGATGTAACAATTCAGCTCGTCCGCCTTCGCTGTTTACATAAGTGAAACCTGCCAACCATTATGGTCCTAGTGACAGAAAATGTCCCTGTTTGTACTGCTCAACACAGGATCTATATTCACCATGTATACACAGATAAAACACATTCAACTTTATCTCCAAAGAGCTATTTATGCCTAACATTCCAAACTGACTGGTAAAGTCAAAACTTGGATATAACCGTGTAAGGTGAGAAGACCGGCGATTGGTCCTTTTTATAATTCCTTTAAAGTGAAATTACACTCCACCTAGGGCCTCCATCTTCCTCCCCAGAAGGCCCGATGATGACTTTATGAAGTTGACGAGGAGTCACTTGGCCACTAAGATTAGCTCCTTTCACACTGAGAGTCACAGAGCATCGCGGAACGGAGTGGATACCAACCAAGTTTGATGAATATGTTAAAGACATCTTCTGAGGTTGAGACTGAAGAAGAGATTGTGGAGAGCGCCCATTGTTAGAAGCTGGGAGGCTTGGGCTCTAGTCTTAGTTTTCGATTCTCAACAAGACCCTGCCTAGGGCTAAGCTGCCCATCTGAGCAGCGGTATGAAGGGCGGGCGCCACGCCACCCTGGGGAGCATCCCTGCTCTTGGCAGCTCTCGGGGCTTCTCCAGCCCCACGCTGGACTTGATCCAGGCCATTGGTCAGAGTCCGGCTTTGACACCATTTCCAGTTAGAGTTGCAAAAACACAACAGGGGTTTACAAACCTTTCGTGGCATGCCCAAAAAGGCCACAAGGTGGAGACACTTCTCCTTGAAAGCCAACAAGTCCCACTGGCGCTTCCCAATGGAGAATTAGGCTGCCCTTTCTTTAAAATGAGGGGGTAAGATTTCAAAAAAAAGCTCTTTTATGTCCGTGGCACACGTGTAAAATCTCTAGGATAATAAACAGTAGGGTTCGAAAGTTGTAAAAATTGTACACGTTGAACATATTTACAGAGATGCCTTGGGAGAAAACAGTAATGGTAAAATTTCCAGTAACTGCTTTCTTGCCTTTTTTTTTTTTTTTAATTATCACAGTGCTTGAATTTTTCTTTTTGACGCTGAGTATTTTAAAAAAATAAGAAAGTTTGCCCTTTCAAACTTTTTAGTGGTAAACACTGTCAATCAAATCCGATAATATTTAACTGTCTTGAGAGTTTTTTTTAAAAAAGACCTTTAGTTTTTATCATTAAAGAAAAGATAAGCAGCATCAGTATGAGTTTGATTTTCACCACCCAGAGTTTTGGCAGATTTTAAAGATGCTCCAGCCCCCTCTCCCTTTTTAAATCTTACGAACCATAATTGAGCTACATATTTTAATTTGATACATTTTCTGAATAGTTTCACCTTAACTCGTTCTTCATTCGAAGTCAGACAGCAGAACATTTTCTATTTCTCTCTCTTCGAAAAACAGTACATTAACTTGAGTTTTACTAATGCAAACCAGGTGGTAAAGAGCCCTCGGCTGAAGAGAAAATGTCTCACATTTGCCCTAAAAAACTAAAAGGAGGTGTCCCTTGCCTCTGAAGATTGTTGGATGGGCCTTAAAGACATGTAGTCGATGGGAGTCTACACGGTATAATCAGCACAGGAAAAAGAACATAGGCGTGTGAGTCACAGAGATGTGTGTGTGTGTCCTGGTCCTGGTGGCCCTATCTACCAGCTGTGCGCTCTTGGGCAAGTTACTAAGTCGATCATCATTTTAGTTTCATTTTCTGGAAAGCGAGCGCTGTAATTCCTACCTCAAAGGATTATAGGTGATAGTATGTCAAAATGCTTCACACGAAGCCTGTGTACTCTACTCTTCCTCCTACTACAGATGACAACGATAGTAATAATTATTTTCATTTAAAACTCTGGAGAGGCACTGAATATTTCCTCCCAAATTCTTAGAAAGGAAACTTGACAGTCATCGATTCTTATTAAGCTCACTATGTGGAGCTCGATCAGTCACAATCATTCCTGGGTCCACATTCTCATGCGAAACTCACTGTGTTACCTATGTCCGCATTTTTAAAATATCACTTTTATCATTGTCACTTTCACATCTCCAGAGACGGCCACCTCATGTCACTTTGCTCTGTTATTCATTATGCAGGGGCTTCTGTTTTTGTCAAGAGTGGTCTTAGAAACATACTGGCTTGGCAATGTTTTGTCTGTAACCTATTTCCAACACTAATAATTTTTACTTTTTTCTGTCTTCTTTTAAAAAATTGTCGTGTAAATGATTCCATGGTGTCATCGATAAAGTCAAATTTAATCTCTTCCTGTCTCCCTTAGAAGTTTTTCCTGTACAGCCGCGGGCTCGTTGGAACTGTACTGCAATGCTAAATTGATGTGGTCAAAATCAGAATTTTAAAAACATATAAAATGCAACAGCAACAAGATCTCCATTTCCTTTGGTCTTAGGCACTCAACAAGAATAACGAGTATTATGAATCCCCAATTTGTTGCTCTTCTCATGCAAAATGAAATGCCATTAAAAGAGTCACAGCTGACTGAAGGCTTTGGCTGAGTGGAGTCCAGCAATGCACCGCGACAGATAAATATTTATATCTCCGCGTGAGAGTGTGAACCTGGGCTCTGGCTTTTGAAAATTGCTGTTATTATCATGTTTCACTCATTTTTATTTTAGAGGTTTGAGGTGACAATTTAATACAGCATTAAATTAATACTTCAATGTGAAGTCTTGTTTCGGGTAAACGTTTTTGAAAGGTTAAATTATCTGTAATCCTAATTGTGCCTCTGGCTATATTTATAGATCACGCCAACATATTTTACAAGAAAGAAAAGAAAGAAAGGGAGGGAGGGAGGAGGAGGAGGAGGAAGAGGAAGTCAGCCAGCTTGAAATTAAACATTGCTTTGTTTTAGAATGACCAAATAAATAAATAATCCAAATTTCCCTGGAATTGATATTTTGGGATAACGGTATGTACATGTCAGTTAATATAATTTATTTTGGTTTTGGATCATTTTGAAGTCAAAAAAGACTATCAAGATGATGTCACTTAGCTAATATAAAAACAAGACATTGCTGCTTTGCTTAAATGTGATCACATTAGGCTTAAAAGAAATGAACATTCCTCTGGAGGGTTTACAAACCCTCTTAGCACTGAGATCATGCAGAATACGCCGGAACTCAAGCACTGATGTTCCCAATTTCCTCTGTTACAACTGCAGTCAAAGTGAAGGTCCATAAATAACATCATCGTTAAAGATGAAACGACGATGTACAAAAAACTCTTTATTGTAAGTCGAGACGGCCTTTACTCGTTGACTATGACTAAAATGCAGAATGGCTGCTCCATGCACAGCCCTGGTGAGGAGCCGCGAGAGGCGGGGCTGAAGGCACCGCCAGCCACTCCCTCCGGGTCTGCCTGCCTGTCACTCTGGTCCCACATGGGGGCTCGGGGTGGCGTACTCGGGGTGGCCTGGCTGGACCTGCATGACAGCGTGGCTTCTCCCTCTGTCCATTTCTTCTCTCCTCTTCCCTGCATAGAAAGGTCCCTAATCAGTATCTTGACCCCAAACTCTGTGTGGGTTTCCTCTTGGGCAAGTCACTCTGAGTGAGAGTCAGCAGACACTAGAGGCAACGACTTCAGGCCCAGGCTTTGCAGAGGTTAGGACTATCAAAAATAGAATTTGGACAGTTCTGCATAAAACGTTTAAAGAAACAAAGGATACAATGTTGGAGGTGAGCATATGACAGGAAACCTTCAGGAATGAACTGGTGGATCTTAAAAAATAGAATATCTAGAAAGAAAAATATGATTATCAAAATAATAATAAAAATATATCACTGGGCAGGCGAGACAACAGGTTGAAATAGTCGAAGAATTAGGACTGGGTGACGACGATACAGCTGAGGAATTTACCCAGAATCGGGCAGTGATGTTTGGAGATGGGAAATGGGAAAGAAAAGTTGAGATGTAGAGGCCAGAATGAGAACGTCAAACATACAGCTGTTGGAGAGACAGAAGGAGAGACTAGAGCAGACGGGCGCTATAGGAAGAGAAAAAGACGATGGAATTTCTGGAAACTGGGGAAAACCCGCTGCAGCAAAAGCATTCTGCGGAGTGTGCTGGCAGATAGATGCCTGGAAGCGTGGGGGACAAATGGCCAGGACGCTGTGCACGGAGGGCCCCAAACACCCCCCTTCCAAGAGGCGACTCCCCGTCTGCGAAGCGGAGCTTGAAGGGGCGTCGTCCAGGCCTCAGGCACCCTGGACAAGGCAAACGCCTTTCCAATGTTCCTGAGAGAGAAGCAAGAAATGTATCTGCAGCTTCCAGGGGGAGAGAGCCTCTGCTGGGGGCCTGCCTCTGGCCACTGAGTTCTACGACGTGCTTACGGGACTTGAAACTGTAATGTGCTGTCCACGTTTCAACTGGCCTCTCCTCCGGGGGGAGCAGACTCAGAATGTCTCCCCTGTTCCAAAAAGCAGGTACCGTCCTGGCATGGACTGGGCGCTTCATCAGCATCACCTGGGAGTGTCAGACACGCAGCATCTCGGGTCCGCCCAGATCTGCTGAGCCGGGATCTGTGTTTGTAGAGGGTGCCGCGTGTTTGTCTACAGTCGCGGTTTAAGAAGCGCCGATGCAGTTGTGTAACCTTTTCTCTTTCACTACCACCCGCCTCCCATTGTTTTATTTCCATTTTTGGCTTTCACGGCACCTGCTTTCTCAGTGCTCCTCTACTTGTGGATCATTCTTCAAATGATAATGCCTACGCCGCTGTCCTTCATGGGAGGATAAAAAGCTGTACTCCAGAGAGAGTCCAACAAAGTCAAGCATTCGCACTAAAATCCTTCACTGAAATTTGAGGTACTAGCTAGCTTATTTAACAAGGGCTTCGCGTTTTAGGCATAACCTCTAGATTCGGCTCAAGTTAGGAACTGTTTCCCAAATCCGAAGGATAAGAAAGGATTTTTGAAGTTACTTTATGAATTTTGTTAATTTATCAATTCAGTCACTTTGACAAAAAAAAATTTAACTCCTGTATTCTAAAATCTTAAAAGATATTCTTAATAATTTCATAAGACATTTCTCGATCACCTATACTGTAACTTGTTACCTCCCATAAAATTTCTAAAATTTTACTGACATTGACTCTTAATTTTAAATATGAGTTCAAGTCAGTGGGGGGAAAAATCAGTCGATTTAGGAGAAATAAGACATTCACATAGGTTCTTGACCATTTTTTTCCCTTTTTGAATGCTCTTCTGCTATTGCTTAGCTAATCAGTTGATAATCACCATTTATAGACCTGAGTTTGTTCTAGACTAACCGAAATTTGAAGAAAAGGGTATTCGTACTTAAACATTATGATATTTTCCCAACTATAGAAAAGAGAAAACCAAATTTTTAAAAAGAGACTTATAAAACTTCACTCTGCTTAATATAAATTTTCCATTGGTCTGAAAGGCAATGTTGTTCTTTCTTGGCACAGGGTGGAAATCGGGGTAGGATTCAGCACAGGTAATGACTAAGGCGAGATGCTAAAGCTTAGGAAAAAATCTAACTCCTTATGGTCCAAGTCTTCATAATTCTGCCTCAATGTCACATTCTACCATAAACCAGGTCCCTTAGCGGACTGAAAGAGTTAATGATTTCTACACTGGGCCGTAGAAAATTGAGTAGACTAATGGTACTTAACTACCTTATTCAATCTTTTATGTAGCACTTACCATATAGCAGGCACTGTTCTGGGCAGGTTGTAAATATCACTTCACCTAATTAGCGCAACACCGAATGACAGAGGTACTATTATCCAAATGTACAGATGGAGAAGCAGGTGTACAGAGGTTAGGTGACTTGTCGAAGATCCATAGCTAGTCAGGAGCAAAGCTGGGGTTCGAGGGGGCCAGACAGCTGCAGACTCTGTGCCCTGAACCGCCTACCACATCACAAAGCTGGAGAGGCTGGCTCATCAGAAAATTAATCCCAGGAAGAATTTATTCAAGTATCTAGCAACGTTCCACTTCCCTAGAGGCTGGCCTTATAGTAACATTAATCCTCCAGAACAGAGCTGCAACTCTAGATATGTTTTATTAGAAAGAAAAGCAATAAAAGAGAAGAAAAAAGAGAGGTTGAGGGTCGTCGAGTAAGCAGAGCCGTCAGAAAGCCCGCCCCATCTGCCCCGCAGGAGAGGTCCTCTCTGGGAGCCTATCCCAGAGAGATGCACTTCGAACAAGCCTAATTCCTTGTCCAGACCGGGCAGTTCAGAAGCGCAGCAAATTAAAAGGTAAAAAACAAGAAGAAAGAAGAGTTAACAGTAGCCATCGAAGCGGGAGACAGAAAGCTTAGAAGACTAGACATAAATCCTGAACGTAGTCTAGGCCTACCTAAAGTGGGAAGGAAGAAAAGGCCTGAGACCCATGAAAAGGCCTCTGAGCATCACTGGAGAGAACGGTCAAGAACGAAGTTTAGAAGGGCTTCTGCGGGGTTACAGCTGGCGAGGCCTGCGTCTGGTCACGTGAAACAGGTACACCCAAGGACGCACGAGGCCGGGCTCACTGCCATGTAATGTCCATCAACACGGTGTCCGAAGTGGCCTGCGAGAAGGGTGGCTTGAGGACATTCAAACTCCTGCCTGGTGGGGGCCCCTGGCAGAGTGCTGGGTGGCTGGCGTGCACCGCCCCCTCCCTCTGCACCGCCGTGTTGACTGAGCGCGACTTCCATGTCGGCGTGGGCTCAGCGGCCCACGTCGATGACTTACTTTTGAAGTTCTGCGAGATGCTCGTGAGTCACACAGGGGGCCCCGAGGATGATGTTGATCATGTCAGGTGTCCTCTCTGTGGGGAACGCCTTAGGAATAACCCCGTCCGATCTTAGTATGAAGGATAGGTAGGTTCTTCCTTAACAACTGACCCATTTGTGTCTTCGGGCACAGGAGCTGTGTCTTGTTCAGGTTTCGCTTTCCGTCTTGGCAACGAGGGAACCAGGGTCGGATTAGTGGCCCCCAGGGTAGGAAGCTGCCGGTCAGCGCGGCACGTCATTCTAGGTCCCATCTCGTGTCTTCACCCTCTTCTTCCCCTTTCTATTCTTCTTTTTTCCTATTTATTCTATCTAGCATATTTCAAACTTCCTCGAAAGCCGCCTTGTACCCTTTCTGGAAGTAGGTCAAGAGTAAATAAACGAATGAACAAATGAATGAATGAATGAATGAATAAATCAAATGTAGCTGCGGAAACTGAGCTTCAGAGACCATCTAAGCGACCAATTCATAATAAGCTGGGATCTATGGCTCCTGACTTTTGACTTCGTGTCCTTTAAATAAATTGCACTAAAAAACAGTGACTCTCTAGATTGTTAAGATCATCAATATCATATGATTTGTAAGAAGAAAGAAACACACAGATGTTGAATAAATGAGACTTTTCTGGATAAAGAACATACCAAGAAAATACTATGTCGTAGTAGTGAAATGAAAGAAAATGTTTAGTACTTGCAACGCCCTGGAACCTGTTAGTGGACTTAATTTGATCCCCAATGTACTGTATACAATACCGAGGATACATCAAATCTGCAAGCTAGGTTATAGTGACCGCCCCAGAGAGAACGTTTCAAACCGTGATGTCTGTGAAGTCCACAAATTCTGAACTCAGAGTTGCCATCGAGAAGTTGCTATTTGAATCGCGTGTCCCATTTTATTAGAATGGTATCATAGCCATCTATCAGAATAACAGGTTTTCCTCTGCCATCGAGGTATCTCTTTGATTCAAAAGTACTGAGGTAATTTAAAGGAAGTGTAAAAAGAATTCGTAAGCATGACATTAAGTTCCTGAGGGGAGAAATGAAATAGGAGACAGTTTAAAAGGTCCCTAGTTCAAGCTGCATCCTGTAGTTAAATGCATTCAGAAGCCAGTGCCGTAGCATTTATACCCTTGTGGTACTTTCCCTGTGCTTTAGAAATTTCTTCGTAATAGGGAACAGCATAAGCATTGTAGAACAAGTCTCAAAAGGAATACAGTTTATAAAAGGTTTACTACATATTAAATGAAATTTAGAGACTGACTAATGTTTTAAAGAAACAAATTAGGGATAATCCCAAGTTTCCGGAAGCAGAATATGGCTCAAAGATTTTTATAGACTTTACTGCAAGCAGAACATAATTGATCGCATTCGCAAAGACTGAAGAATAAGCAACTGTCAAGAAATACTCCGTGATGTTAAAGCATAAAAGATGACCACGAGGTAAGGGAGCTGACTTCTAAACAGATGTATCGGCGCTCACAAATCCAGTGACAGCTGCATTCAAAGCTGTCACTTTGAGAGGCCAATATTTAATGATGCGATTGTTTAAAACTTGGAAAATCCTTTGGTTTACGCAGTCAGGGCCCACAGGACTTCATTTTGAATACCCTCTGTGATAGCTAACCTGTACCTTTGAGGGGGCTTTAGAGCTATTAGGTAAAAAAACAAGGCAAGACTCTAAAAGTAAGTGTGTGTGTGTGCGCGCGCGCACATGCATGTGTATGTACGTGTGTGTGCACACATGTATGTGTCTTAGCACGTGGTTCGAACATCAGTTCTAAAGACGAGAGCTGTGATGTTGCAAGCAATAGTCACATTACGACATCAGACTACACTTGCTCAAGGTGACACAGCTCAAGGTGACACAGCAGTTATTGGTCGTCATATGATTTGATGATAATGACTACCGCCACCGTGTATCGAGCGCCTAGCCTGTGGCAGACACCGAACTAAGTACCTGACTTACAAGCTCCCGTTTAATCTTCAGGACTCCGTGGTTACGTGGTGTTGTTATCCCCATCATATAAATGGAAACAGTCTCCAAAGTCCAGAAATCAAGTAGTTAGCAGGGGACAGGCTGGGATTTGAATTTGGGATTGTCTGACAGTGAACTTCATGCTCTTACTACGTAAAAAATGAGGCCTCTTACAGCTCCCGTTAGACCTGGGAACATGTGCTTCTCCAGGTAAACCTGTGCTGGGATTTATCCAAAGAGAGGGATGGAGGGAGGAAAAAGAGAGAGGGAGAGAGAGAAGGAGAGAGATTGAGGCTGGCAAGGATAGTCTCATTCTTTCCCCAGGTGATTATAAAGGGAAAATGCTGATGGGTGAAAATGAGAAAATTTCCTAGCAGTAGAGTGTGAATAGGTCCTTTCTGGGGACAGGACAGGAAAAGACCAGGGAAAGCTGGATGGGATATGGAGGTGTAAATGGATAAATACTCACAGGTTAACACCTGACTTCTGGCATGTGCAAAAAAAACTACTGAAATGTTGCCAAATCTTAACCCGAGTGATTTTAAAATCAGTACGGCAATCATCGACACTATTACACATAAGAGTATTTATCCTAAAAGTGTTCCATAAATAACTAATTATCTTTCTAGGATAAGCATTCCTAAATGTTACCTGCCAGGAATTCGGCAAAAGGGATTTTTAAAAGGCCAACTAGGGGGGAATTTTACGTCAGACGTGTTCTCATCGTTTCCTGACTACGTGTTGAAACCTTGGGCCTTGAGGACACTCGGTCGTGAATGTGAACCTTTTCGGAGTTGCAAACCAAAGGTAAAGGGAAATTACCTGGTGGTATTTCTTCAGGATGTTGTGCATTTCGGCCACATCCTCACTCGTGATGGTCTTGATGACGTATCTTTTGTCGTAAGACGTGTGGAATCTGGCCCCGCTCCGTGCCTGGGAGTCGTTGGGAAGGGGCGCGCTCCTGGTCAGGGAATTCTTCCCATCGAGAAATAAGAGAGGAAGAGAGAAGAGGGCCGGTCAAAGACTGTGGCTTTCTGGTTTCTGGGCAATTTGTTACCATCGCAAGTTTTCAAAAAATGTTTGTGTTTGGAGGAAATTGGTTAAGCAGGATGACGACGTTTTACAGTCGTCATATCTCAAACTGCCAGTCTTTCGAATGAAATGAGAACAGCTTGGGCGTGCACTGTGATTCTAACGGCCTTAAATAAGATGGCTAATGTCGAGAATTGTAACCAAAGTTATCTTGTTCACCTCGCTCTTCTCTGATTTGAACGAGAGCCCAGATTTTCTTCTGAATGACATTGCGTTCCAGTCATGAAAGAAAATTTAACAGAGTGATTCCTTAATGACAGGTGTTCTGCCAAGCAGGAGGCTCAGAGTATTTCGTGAATCGGTTATTATGAATATCATCATTATTTTACAGATGAGGTGATGGGGATCAAAAAGTTTTAATAACTGGACAAAGAACACACAGCTAAAAAGGGGAGGAGGTAGACTTCCATCTCCAGGGTGGCTGGCTTGGAACCCAAGTTTGAACCTAGTGCACTGCTCAGAAAACTCTCCTGCCTGTGGCATGCCCAGGAGAAGCCTGGGCGGCTATTTTCGAAAGGAGCTTCTCGAAGATTCTCATTTGGCCCATCTTCCACACCTCCTTCAGCCACACCTTCTGGAGGGCGGGCAAGGCGGGGCTCTGAATAGGGGCTCTTCTAGTGCCACTTCGTTCTGGTATGCGGCTCACGCCATCGACACTCTAGCTGGGAGCTGGGTAAGTCTACCCCTTCCTCACGTGTGACTCTGACTTCCTTAGAGCCTCTGGCAGGCCTCTCTCCCCCTGCCGCCCCCGACCTTCTTCCACTGGTCACCCAGACTGCTGGGATTAGCACACCCCCCGCATCTGAGAATTCCGCTA
Source organism: Rousettus aegyptiacus (assembly GCF_014176215.1). Classification (NCBI taxonomy): domain Eukaryota; kingdom Metazoa; phylum Chordata; class Mammalia; order Chiroptera; family Pteropodidae; genus Rousettus; species Rousettus aegyptiacus. The sequence continues at coordinate 85,698,745 of NW_023416285.1, read as the reverse complement.
GTCACCCCCGGGGACTGCTCTTCAGCGTGGCTTTCCTTCCCCGCTTGGTCCCACTGGGGCGTGTACAAGGGATCCCAAGGCAATGACGTTTTCCCTCTTCAACCTCCTCTCTAACGTGGGCATTCAAAAGTCCCAATGAACCAAATATTGTCTAGTTAAGGGGACACAGGTATCTTTAGGAGGCAGTTACATCACTGCATCATGGATTTCTAGTTGGAAGAGTTCCCACTCTGTCTAGTATAGTCACGTCTCTTTAGCCTTCCCTTCCTTCCTAGATGAAATCCAACAGGATCCAGCCATATGAAGCATAAGTACATTGCAGGGGCACAGTATACACAGAGGTGCTTTGTGCGCCAAGGGAAGCGGCCTGTGAGCTCGCTCTCATTTCCGAGGACAGGCCCCGGCCTGCGTACCATTACGTCATGGGACAGGACACCTTGATTTGAATGAAAGCAGGCACACCTGTCAAGTGCAGAGCCGATACTACCAATTAACTGAATTTGCTTTCCTTAGCTTATTAGAAAACTGGAGAGAAGGAAACAAAAAAAATCAGTGTAACGCCCACTGATGTTAAGTAACAGGATTTGGCAGTGTTAAATTATTCTTAAGACAAATGAAGTTCATTAGATGGATTGAGAATGAAGAAAATGATTTCCGGGATGAAAATGGCTGTTAACAGGAGTGTAATTCTCAGATACGGTGACTTTTCTCAAAAAAAAAACAAACAACAACAACAACAACAACAACAAAAAACAACTCCTTTATGCACTTTTTCCTATGAAGAATAAAAGATAGAAAAATCAAAGTGAATGTCTCCTGTTGGGGTTTTAAGCACCAGCAAAGAAGGCAATTGCTGCTCTTCGCTAATAGTCTTTTTGTCCCAAACATTGATTTGCAAAAGGTATTCCAAATAAAACAAGAACACTAGGAATCCTAAGATTATAAATGACTTTCAGGCACAAAAGCAAAGCAGGAACAATCAACTTTTATGACAGGTAGAACAGGTTATAAACTTCGTACAACTGAAAATACATGTAAAATAACTTTTGGGGAGAGTGGGAAACAGTGAAGAATAATTGTGTTCAGCATAGGGCAGAATTACAGCAATATCAGTTCCACAGACTGTTTTCTTGGGCACATTAGATGTGAAAGTATAATATTGTATCGTGGACCAATGGGATGGAATAAAATTGAAAGCTGCAAAGTCAGTGCTTCTCAAACTTTAAGGAGCAACCAAATCACCAGAGATCCTGCTAAAATGCAGATTCTGACACAGCAGGTGTGGGGTGGGGTGTTTGGAAAGGCAGATAATGCTGATATAGCCGATCTCTGGACCACACGTGAGTACCAAGCATTTACCGAATGTGGCTGTGATGTGTTTTGTCTGGTGCAGAGGGTGCAGAGTCTATGCATTAAGTGTGTTATAATTACAGACTTACCTACGTGAACGCCTCTTGCATTATATTCTGTCCAACATTGGTTTGGTAAAAATGGGAAACTACAGTGAAGAATAATTTATTATACTCACTATATTCATTCATTAAAAAAAAGCTTAATAACAATATGTTCAAGGCAATGTATGGATTTATAAGGCATAGTGTTAGAACTACACAGTCAAATAATGTCACAGCTCCTCCGCTCACATGTTACCTCCTTCCAAATTCTTTTCCTTTCCCTTAGGTTTCAAAGTCTTTGATAATTATCTATTACAGACTTTGCATTAAGATATTGGCCATGGCTTAATCCTGGTATACAACACCTTACAAATTCTAATCTTGATTCTGCTTCAACTCAGTTTCTCAATAATCACGTGAGTAGTCCCAACCTCCAGTTTTTAAAAGGATTTTAAAAGACTCTTAGCTTTCAAATGATCAGTGAAGTCTGCCAACAGACGCTTTGTCAAAATTTAGAACATGCCTTTTACAATCACTATCAACATAAAACTATATGGATCGAATTTACTGAAAGCCTGAGACAAGCAGAAAACCAGAAGAGTAAGCACAATTATACACAAAACGCATGATCCATGGAATGATTCTAAGGCCTGGAAGAAGCCAGCTCATTGTTTCTTATTTATTTGCACAACATTCCCTCGGATAAGAAAAGCCAGGTGCATTTTTCAACTCGAAGATAATGAAACTGAAGTACAACAGAGGCGAGTAATTCGTCTGTGGCTCCTGCCTCACGCTTCCTCCGAGGTAACCAAACAGCGCAATTTACAGAGGCAAGACTAAACGTTCACCATTACTTGACATCATAATCATGGACTCTCGCAGCCTTTGACATGAGGTAGAGTGTTCATTTGTTGATGTGGGAAGGCAGGGCGCTGGCCTGGGACCCACACAGAACCTGCTTTGCCACTCGTCACCCCTTGGATGTGTCACGGCCTCTTGGAGCCTCGGTTTCTGGGTCTATAAAGTGACAGGGAATAAATAAGCCCAGGGGAGAGGGTGAGCTGAACTGGACTTCCACCTCAGACCTTTTATAACCCGACACGTGTATTTACTTGGAGATAGCACACACTGCTCTAGAAACTGCTGGAAAGCCTGGGCCTCAGAAGGTGATTCAATATGCTTGCCAACACAAGTCCAGTCCAAAGAGACTATGACCATCAACTCAGCAGGCACGTAATGACGGCTTAGGGCATCTGGGCAAAGATGAAAGGGAAGATGACAACAGTTCCTAGAGCAGCATGAAAATGACAGCTCATGGATTCCAGATGTACGCAAGGCAACCTTGGCAGGAATGAGAAAACGAGCAAACCTAAGGCAGGAACGAGAAAACGAGTAAATCTAAGGCGGTCATGGCTATGGACTGAAAGTGGTTACTGAGCGGCCCGCATACAGTCCGCGACCGAGTGAAACTGAACACTGTCATTCCTCAGTGTGCTCGGTCTGTTACACAGGAAAAACGGACCACGGCATCACACGGGTGCTTGGAAAAGGTTGGGAGGCCAAGAGGAGGGAGCCCGAGAAGAAAGAGTGACCTTTGGGCACCTGCAAGGGGTCCCTCTACGTATAAACGAATCTCATTATCAGAGAGTATGACAGCTGGAAGCAACCTTAGAGATTATTCCAAACCGCTCAATTTACAGATCAGGAAACAGGGACTGGCCTGTCTCGGTCCGTGAGCGGGACGGTGTTCGCGGGGGGCCTGGCGGGGGCCTCTCCCAGCGCTGCCCCCCATGCCTGGGCCCGAGAGAATGGTGGGCATTAGGATGAGACTGTTGATATATATTTTTCTACAGTGACAAATACCTTCCTAACCACAATTTAGAGCCTGAGCCAGCTGGCAGAAAACCAAACCTGTCTTTCTGTTTTCAGTTTTGCCAAGTAAAACGTGTAAAAATATCATCGAGAACAGCCTCGACGCTGATGTGGTCCAGAGCCCTTAATTTACGTTTTTATTAACATGTGCGTGCACATCTATCTCGACTCGTTCTAGGACTGCTCGTCACCTGACTTCACCTGAGGCGGGTGGGAATAGGAGCCATCTCCTCTCAAGGCAAGAGCTGAGACAGATGTGTGTCTGAAGAACAAGGCTTTAAGACAGAAAAACCATGTGCTGCCGAGCCCGGGACTTAGAGGCAGATGATGCACGTGACGCAAAAACAGGGCTGAAAGGTGCCTAGCACTCGGTATTTCTTACAATCCCATGACAATGTCAAGCCTAAGAATTCTTCACATTCCTGACCATGTGGCACAGCTCATCACGTCTGTTCCAATTAGTTCACACAGTCTAAGAAGAGCCGGGAGGTTTTCCTTCTCCTCCGGTCACTGGCTTTTCTCTTCAGAAGACTGTCACATCCTCCGTCTTTCCCTGCTTCAAACTGTACTGGTTTGTTTTCCCGGCAAAGAATGCCAAGGCTGAAAGGAGTAATCTTTACAGTGAGAATGTTGAATTCTGGGTGACTCTCTATAATATTAATTGGAGGAGAGGGAGTTGGGAGAGAGGGGACAGAGAGAAAAAAAGTTAAGACAAAATTTGCAAGTTAGGACAAGGTTTGCATGCAAGAAAGAAGGCCTAGTCCAAGGCACCATTGAAAAAAAATTCTTCCTCACCTTAACCACCTAAATGTAAAAGGCCAAGTCTGAGATGAATACCTGAGCCAAGGAAAGGCTTAAAGCGCATCACCGATAGGCTTGGCTCAGTCATCAAGATCATTCCCCTTTCCAAAGTACAACGTTCACTTTCAGGACTCCTTACCCCTACCTACTTGTCTGTCTTTATGAGAAAGTGCCAGATAAAATTACCCAGTGCAATCTACCTGGGGTTTGGAGAGATCTATTCCCATCAGAAAACAAATTCCTTGTCATAGACAAAACTTAGAGAGTTATATGTTCTGTAATATGGTGACATATTTTAAAATTCAAAATCTGGGATTCTGAATTTCTCAGCTCAAAAGTATGAATCTGCAACACAAGTGTCCTGTGGATATTTGGGGTCAAAGTCACAACACAATGCAAAAGCAATCCAGGGCTTATTCGATGTGTGAAATCTTCCACTGGTCTTCTGAAATGGCCTAATATTATTTCTCCAGTCTAGAAGCTGTCAGAAGAGAAACCATTCACAAACCCACTAAGTATACACTCGTTAGAATGTTCCGAACATCAAAACCATCTCTCTATGTTCAGTTTAGTTTATTCAAACTTTTATTTAGTTTATTCATATTTTCTCAGGCTCATATTTGCAAAAAGCAGAGGCCTGATGACCTTTCGAGTTTCAGATAGTACTGATGATGAAGACGGAAGCCAGTAAAGCTTTGTATGATGACAGATGGTTACTAGACTTGGGAGCCTTAGAAGTCAAAACTGGATGACTTTGGGCAAGTCATTGAAGCTCTTTGTGCCTCAGTTTCCATATCTGGGGAAAGGTCATAACGATGAGAATAATGATAATAAGTTTTGGGGTTTAATTAGGTAATATAGAGTTTATATAATAGTGCCTGGACTATAGAGGCACTCAATAAATTGTGGCTATTATTATAAAAAGCAAATTTCAACTTGGAAGATAATGAGAGGTGCAGATCAATAGTAAGAAATTATTCTGTCAGTTGCTAATTTAAACATACAGAAGGACTTGTAGAATGAGTTCTTCCACCCTGGCCGGCCTCTGGTGTGTGTCCAGTGAAAACACGGCTACACACTTCCCCACCCCATTCAGTTTTATACGTTATTTTCTCCAGCCCTCAATTATAACCACTTATATTTTTAAAAGAGTATTTAAAACATTTAAGGAAGACGTTTCAGTGGAAAATTCCCAACCCACAAGGTTTTCCTTTTACCCTGGGCGCCTGCTCACCCCCCCGCTGAAGGGGAGGTGGGATGACAGGGGTGGGGTGGCACTCGGAAGGACACGGGGTGCGGGGGAAGGAGGTGGGGCGCTCCTTCCCGAGAGGGAGGAGGGAAGGGAATCGGGGTGGACGAAGATGCCGGCGACCTCGGAGGCACGGGACGGGGGGAGCCAGGGAAGCCCGCCACGTGGCCTCTGCTCCCTCGAGGTTCAGGCAAGAGCAGGGGGCGGTGAGCAGAAATGGGCCGAATGAGACACAGGGCTTGAGGTCAGAGATGGAGGTTTAGAAAAGCGACCTGGGAACTGACGGCCCAAGAAGTCGCTTGTGTAGCCTGTTGGGCTACCACAAAACCCACAATCCCATTCAGTGCAGAGGCTTAAAAGACTTTAATTCAACTTTTAAAATATAGATGTAATGGAAATCTGATAGCGTCTTGTTGCATTCACTGACCGCGACAGTCTCCCGTGGCCTGCCTTTACCACCTACCTTTCCTTTTCAGCTTTCCAGTCTCAGCAGCTATGGCAGAGACAGGACCAGTTAGAGGTCAAGTCAAGGGCAATGAGACTCCTCAACAACCCCCTCCCCAACCCCTTACTCTGTTATCTGATCCTCTGCAAAGAAAGGCCATTGGACTTAATGGTTTCTCGGTTTCCGTCTTGTTCTACTAACTACTATTCAGTGACAGTCACTGCTGTGGGTTTGTAGAGATTTAGGGAATGGACAATGGTTTGCTATTACTTTGAGGAGAAAAAGCTAATGATAAATGTAAACAAACTGCCAAAACCGTGCTCTATTCATTGGCTACTCTTTTCTTCTATACATTCGATAGTCTCATATTATAAACTACATAGTTCCTTAAAATTCACTTGTTCTAAATGGAAATACTGTTATCATAATCCTCTACCCTAAAGACAATGACAGCCTAATCAATGATGGAAGGGGAAAAAATCTTATATCAACTACAAACTAATTTTAAACTCCAAACATTCTTCTTCGTTGATGGTTTTACTGAGATATAGTTCACGTATCCGGCCATCCGCCTGTTTAAAATGTACAAATCAGCGGCTTTTAACATATTTACAAAGTCAAGCCATCAGCAGCACGACGAATTTTGGAATATTTTTCATCACTTCAAAAATAAAGCTTGACAAATTTCACAAAATAAAACGGAAACAGACTCAAGGGAACAGAGAACAAACCGATGGTTGACAGAGGGGAGCAGGGTGGATGGACAAGGGACTCAGGGGCGCAAACTTCCAGCTATAAAATCAACGAGCCACAGAGATGTAACGCACAGCGCAGGGAATATGGTTAATAACATCGTAATGACGCCGTATGGCGACAGATGGTCACTAGACTTATCATGGTGATTGCATCGTAAGGTATATGAATGTCACATCACTGTGTTGTAAACCCAGTGTACTAAAATAATATTGTATGACAATTATGCCTTAATTAAAAAGGAAAAAAAAAAACCCTGTACCCATTAGCAGGCCTTCTCATTCTTTTCCTTAGGCCCCTAACTAGTAAACCACGAATCTATTTTCTGTCTTGTATATATTTGCCTATTCATGATATTTTATATATATGCAATCATATGATACACAGGTATTTGTGAGTGGCCCAAACATTCTCCTTGCGAGTCCCTCGAGCACGATCACTGCCCTGACGTGATGCGCCCCGGGTGGTCTCTGGGTGACTGTAGTGACACTCTGGGTGCCCTCTACTCACTCCGCTGCAGGGGACCTGTTCCAGTCCCCAAGGCTGATTCTTCGGATGCTCCCAGGCTTGCTCGGGAGTTGGGGGTAAAATTAACTGTTTGACCAAAAACTGAAGTTCTAAGGCAAAGCTATTAGATGAAGGGCAGGTAACAGCATGATAGTTTAGTCCATTTTTGCTTATCTTGCCGCTTGGTAGGTAAACTTCTTTTTCACCACTTCCGTTCTCCAGAGCCAAATCCATTACGAATCTTACAATACACCCGCCCTCACATCTCGACAGCTGTGTTTGAACTCCTGGTGCCATGTCGGCCCTCAACAGGAAATAAAGGAAATAATGAGAGATGAAGCTCCCTCTTCAATGGACTTCTTACATTTATAATTGAAAATTTATTGTCCTTTCCCTTAAGAAAGGGATTAATTCCTCCCCACTCCTCTAAAAGTCTGCATTGAAGATGTTTATTTTTGCAGTGGGGGGCCCAGGATTAGTGAGGCCTCCAGAAGGGTGGAGGAAACTGGAAAGGTCAATTTAATTAGCTCCTTCTAACCACGAATCTTCTCTATCTCTCATAAAAATGTCATGATTTAGTAACCATGACAGTCCCCTGTACATTTCTTAACGTCATGAACATTTAATTCTCTTGAACTACTCACATATTCTTATATATTCATACATTTTAAAAACGATTTTTGATATGTGTTTGTATTTCTGCTAAAAATCACGTATGAAAAGTTTTTATTTTTAGTCAACAGAAAGGCCACTTACAATCAATGCCGCCACGCTCAAATGCATTAAAGCGACCATTTTACAAAGCGAACCTGTCAATACTGTGTGCAAGAACCTAAGTGACAGTCATCTATCTCCTTGTGGTGACTTAACAATAGATTCAGAGATTTGACAGTTGGAGGGCCTCGGAGAGCATCGTGTTTTTCTCCCTCATTTCACAGATGAAAAAACGGAGACCTACCAGGGCCAAGTGCCTGGATTAAGTCACGGCATTAGTCGCTGAAGATTTGGGGCATAAACTAGCCTCTGAACTCCCAGGAAGATGTTCTTCCTAAACCAGGCTACCTGTTTCACGGACCTGAAACCTGGAAGCCAATCGCTGCCCTGTTGACAACTCAGGGTTATGATTACATGCCTCACATCACACGGCCCGGGAGCTGGGAGCGATCGCCCTGACAAGGCTGCTTTCCGGGTTTGCACTGGACGTACCTGAGCGAGCACAGATGGTCCCTGGACCTCATCAGGGAGGCAGAGACCAACAGGCTACCTTGAACATCATCATCAAGGATTTATTAAGTGCCCACTGTGTTCAAAGCCCTGTGTTAAGCTCTTGGGGAATTTCAAAGAAAGTCTGAGCTGTGATCTCAGGTGTAGAATGGCTTTCATTACGGAGGAGAGCAAGACACAGAGCAACTTAACACTTATCAATAATGAAACAACTTATCGGAATAAAGGAACACAAGAGTGAAAGGCAATGGCCAGCAGGGAAAGAAGCAGCGTCGTAGGAACTTCACGGAGCGCCATGAGATCTTTAAGCATCTCAGGTTGGTACTTGACTGAGGTGACAATGCCAGGGACCTGGTCCTAGGCTCGCAATGAACGAATGTGGCATCTGACCTGGACAGAGGCTCCCTGTGACAGCTCTTGGTTGAAAAGCACAAGTGACAACCCAAAGCCGGTTCAGGGGCAGGAGGTGCAGGCAAACAGGAAGCTTGAGTTCCGTGTGCACGTGTGTGTGTGTGTGTGTGTGTGTGTGTGGTGGGGGGTGGGGACAGTTGGTGGTAGGGACAGTCGTTGGTTCAAGTCATAAGAAGGAGCAGAAAAGAACATAAGAAAGGTCTGACGATGCCGATGGGTCATGAGGGAGCTTCCCCAAGGTCTCCCGAGAGACCGTGTGATCTGCGAGGAACTTTGGTCTCCCCTAGGCAGGGTTTCCGCCCCACGTTCAGGTGAAGCCCCCAGTAGCTAACCTGTGAGGCCAGAGAGTACGAGCAGAAACTTTCTCAGAGCAGGCTGAGCCAACCCAAGGGACGACAAGCAATCACGAAGGAACCGAAGAGCTTATCCGGTTCAAAGGGCACGCGAACTGCGGTGGTGACAGCTCACGTACGACTGTCGAGAGACAAGCGCCTCTGTGGCAGTCACTCCCAGACCTGGGCCTCCGCTGCAGACCCCGATCCCGCGCTCCACCTGGGACGCCCGCTGCGCGATGACCGGCCTCACAAGGCACCTCCAGGTCGCCGCCACACTCGATACACTAAAGCGTAACTTCGTCTTCTTCTCTCTCCTCTCCCGCCCCCAAATCCCCTCCTCCGGCGACCGGCACCCCGCTCTCTCAGCGTCTCTGACGCCGACGCCCTGGCTCCTGTGCGGCCCCGGCCACCATCCTTGCCACTTAACTCTACTCCCTGCCTTGCGAAGATGCTTCTTCTGGACCCCGTCGGTGCCCAGGGCCTCTTCGTCGGGTAGTTCACAGCCTCCCAATTTCTTTAGCCCCCGTTGATGCATTCTATACGTGCCCGCCTCAATTATCTTTAGAAACTCCACATGTCGTCCCATGGCTGCCCCGTGTAAAACCCATCTCGGTGAAGTCTTCAGCCCGGTTTCCACATTCGCCACTTTCCCATCTTTTTCTCCCAGAATCCCACCACCATCCATTGCGTCACATTTTCCTGGGCCTGCATGTTTGGTCCAGAAGACTCACTTCTCTCTGAGTGCCCCCTGACCTCCCTCTCCTTCCACGAGTATTTCTTAATTGTTTGTTAAAAAAAAAAAAGCACCTAAGCCAGCGCCCAGGCCCAGCCTGCGGCTCGGTAAACAAGCTGGCCTCAATTCCTACCCTCAGATCGTTTAAATTACACTTGGGAATCTACATTTGAAAATACAGGGACTTGATATTCTAGAGACACTGGCTGAATTTTCTCACCCTAAAGTTTAATATACTTTGAAGGTCTTAACATTTAAAATTTTTATTTTTAAACCTGAAACTAGAGCATCAAAACTTTAAAACATCAGCTTTTAAAATTAATTATTTTAAAATTAGAGTTCTCTGTTACGAATACAAAGAAAAAAAAATGCATCGAATGCGAATAATGAAGGATTCTAATTGCGGAGACAGAAGGGGCAAAGCAAACCTGATATTATCCTCCACAAAGAACAAGAGGGCTTGGTTTCAATATGTGTATTCAGGTTCAACGGCAGCATCTCTATCTTGTTTCTGGTGGGCAATCCACTCCCGCAGCTCAGAAACTTTAACTGAGCCTGCCTCTAACTTCCCGAGGCCCGCTGTAAGAGGGTCTGTTTCTCTGAGGCTGGAAAGCAGATTTTCTTGAAGAATATTAAAAATTGGGATGTCTGGGTTTCTGTAAATCTCATTAGCATCTAATACAAAATCTGGCATTTAATCGCTAACCAAAAAAAAAAAGGAATTCCTTTGCTCCTTCTTTTCTTCTGCATTTCCTACAATGTCCAGCATGGAGCCTAACGTGCAGTAGGTGCAAATAAACATAAACCGAGTTGATAACTGTGCATGAACTCACTGACCTAAGGGGGACTAGAGCTTACGCTGGCAGTGGTGACGGCAGGGGCAGTGGAGGCCTCCATGGGAGCCGTCACCTTGAAAGACATCTTATCTTAAAAGTATGATAAGAGGAAGTCACGTCGGCCCAGCAATGATCAGAAGAACGGAATTTGACTCTGATCATTTTACAAACCAATGAAGTAATCTTAAGCGGCACCAATAAATTGAACAAAGTTCTGAATCTGGGTGCGCACGCACACACACACACACACACACACACACACACACACACATGGGTTTGTTAGGTGATACTGTTTTTAATAATGAATATTCTAGAACTGTTGCTTGAATTTGTCTTTAATAGAAAGAAAAAAGAAGGGTTTTTTTTTTTTTTTAAGACATTCAAGAAATCGAAACTGGAGGAAAGATAGCAATGTTTATGGGGACAGCAGGAATGCTTCTCGTTTTCTTTTAAGAAGTTTAAGTTCACTGACAGAGGTCAATGACGTAGGCTGATAATTGCTATGCTCTACTTTTATCAGAGTGATCAATGCTGCCTTTTCTCAGGTGCAGCAAAAAGGCATTCGCGCACACAAGGTAGGTCGAGACCATTTACCCACGTGACTTAATGTGAAGGTTTGAACACTAAATGAACTAGGCAGTGGAGCTCCTTATCGCCGCCTTGATTTAAAGCTGCTAGTCCAATGGGGAAGCGCTTCAGAAAAATAAAAGCGGCAAGGCGAAGCAGTGCGTGGCCTGGTCCCCTTTAGCGGTCGGTCACTCCAGTGCCTCCAATAGATGATGAGGCCCCAGGGCACCGATCCCACTTTTCGAATCAGATTAGGGGTTTTGCCTTATACGTGTCAACTGATACCTGCTACCCTGATTTCTGAAATGTCTGGGCCGCAGTGAGCTGAAGTGCCAGGCAGCTGAGACAATGGGCCCCTCCGGTCCTGGCCCGGTCCCTCTGATCCTGGCCCAGTCCCACTGGGCTGCCGCGGGACCACGGCACGGCCCCTTCCACCCCCGTGCCATGCAGGGGCCCTCAGGGCACTGACCCAGAGCCGGTGTTGATGCAGCTTCCTCCTTTTTTCCAAACGGGGCAGCCAACAAAGTGGCTCGAGCCCCACGTTTACCATCTTGTCTTTGGTTTAGACGCAGAGGTGCTGCCCCTGGGCCAATTTTTTAAGAGACAGAGACACTGGGAAAGGAACATAGGGTTTGGGAGGGAAACCAACACATCGTTGGTTTACTAGAGTTACTTTGAACACCCTCCTTTTTTTTTTAAATAGAAATACAGTTGCCAAAGACAAAGCAGCAATTTAAATGCCAAAAGCACCAGGCAGAGCTAGCAAAGGAGTGGTGTTCCCATGATTAATTATACTCACACCAGCTCTCCTCTGCACCGCTCTCATGCTAAGAGCTTCGCAGACTTGCCAATTAGTCAGTGTGAATCATCTTCCACTTGCCTGATTTGCCTTCAGAGTTCGTACTCAGCAATTTGCACTTACTTAAATATCAACTTACATGGTGTTGATTTTTAAGGGGAGGGGGGCGGCCGGGGAGGAAAATCAGCTCATGTCTTAGTATTTCAGCAACTAACTTGCTCATGTTAGGAAATTTTAAAAGTGACTTTTATTCTGCTGCAGTGCAGAACTCAGAACGAAATGGGCCCATTGTAAATCTCATCTAACAGGGCTGATTATGAGAAGAAATAGGACTTCGTTTTGGTAATGAATTGGGGAATCTAACAAGATCCTGTTGCTTAGGCCCTCAAAAGGTGGTTCTGCGAAATGCCAGTGTAGCTGTTTTATTTAAAAAAAAAATGGGGGGGGGGGGTGGAGGACAGAGAGTCGGCCATGGGAGATCTTAAGACGCCAAAGTTATCAGCTGTTCACTCCTTTTTAAAGTACTCTGTTTACTTTCATGTGGCTTCTTTAAATGCAGTACTAGTTCTGAAATAATGTGGAATTATTCCTCTTTACTTTATGCAAACCTGTTTTACTACCCCAAAATGTATTCTTTAAAAGTGACTTTTTTTTTTTCCAGCAGTAAATTTCAAGTCTGAGTTTGATCTAAGTTCTTTCTCTCTAACACACGAAGGTCTCACCCGAGTGTTGCTGGCTCCACGGCAGTCTTTAAAAGAAAACTCCCAGCCCTCAGGAGCACTCTTCCCAGACCTGGACCTGTGGGGGCACCTCAGCCGCAGTCCACAGAGGAGGGGATGTCTGTCACCTGCAGCCTGGCCAGCATTGCTTTTTCGAAACATGGCAGCCAGGAGGCTTCTCATGCCTGAGTGAGCATGCGAGAAATTCTTGGAAACTTTCAACGGTGGGGCAGGGCAGGGCGAAAAGGCCCAAATCTATAGGAAAGTGTACTAAGTTCTATTTGCCTTAGAGACCCTACTCTTTAAGGAAAAATACAGGGCAAGCTGTGTTAATACTCAACTTGTGAGGTTACCCACAGTAGAAATATGGCACTTGGTGCGGAATCAATTAGATGTCCCGTTTACGGGAAGTGAGAGAAAGTGTTTACTAGATTTGAGGGAATTTAAAATAGGTCAGGACTCTCTCAGTAACATAGACAGACTGACATAAAAGACAGAAAGCCGCCCTTCCATCTCTTAACATAGATTTCTGCTTTAAAAAAAAAAAAAAATCTTGGCTTTTTTGAATCTGGCTGGTTATATGAAAATCAGGTAACCAATGTCAGGTGCTTTCTTGGGAGGAAGGACTGTGGATCAGCAGACATGACAGCATCGTGATCTAAAGTTTAAAAGTCAAAATCGAGAGCCAGGCAAATACGGGGAGAAGCACACTTCCTCTTGGTGCTCCCCATAACCGTCCCTGGGACAGCTGGGCTCCCCACGGTGACAGCAGTGTTTCGGTCACTGTCCCATGATGCACCATAGCGTACAAAGTGTGGCCTTTGACAAAAATGCTATGGGCAAGAGTCGGGGTTGGCCAATTTAAAAAGGAGCAAATCAGCAAAAACTAAAATAAATTTCTGTGATTCCCAAGTGGCCTCTAGAAATATAGGAAATGAAAATTCCACATAAACAAAGACATTTGCACAGGCTGGTGGCAGATCTGATGGCAGCAATCGAAAAGGGCAGAACACCTGGAAATGAGAGTATTAAATAAAAGTCTCACACGCCTGCTCTCGTTCCAAAGAATAATTTTTGTTTCTATCGACTACTGGAATCCTATTGTATTGGGATCCCTAACTGAAAGAACCCTTCGTTTCAGAAAAAACACTGAATATTAATATGTAAAACAAACATTGCGATTATGTAATTACTCGTAATGACAAAAATGTGCATCTGACGTGACAGAGCAAAAGGCGCAATGAAGGACATTTGAAGCAAACGTTGCAAAAGCAGCTCACCTGGAAATCCTGATCGTCGATTCCAAACCTCTCCCGCAGGTTTCGGAAAACCATCGGGCAGTATTCCTTGAACTTGAAGTGGCTCGGCATGTTTTCTCTGAAACAGGATATTGTGGGATAAAGCTCAGAAATACAGAGAGGTAACCAGACTTGAATCTCCCACCGGCCAGTTCTAGAAAACAGTGCTTGGAGTTCCCTGGCCACAGAGGGCACAGAACTTCACATAGTTTACCCTTGAACAATGCAGGGGTTAGGGGTGCCAACCCTCCACACAGTTGAAGATCCATGTATAACTTTTGACTCCCCCCAAACTTAACTATTAATAGTCTTACTGATCACATAAACAGTCATGAACACATATTCTGTATGTGATATGTATTAAAGTCTATATTCTTACGATTAAGTTGGCTAGAGGAAAGAAAATGTTATTTGAATCATAAGGGAGAGAAAATACACTTACGGTACTGTGCGTATTTACTTTACACGTCTCTGCATGAGTGGACCTGCCCAATTCAGTCTCGTGTTGTTCAAGGGTCAATGGTACAACCCACAGTAAGATCCAGAGGACAGAAGGGACAGGCAATGACATTTGTGTCCTCTCACTACCTAGGAGCACTAGGCCTATCCGACCTTTATATCCTGACCACGTGCTCCAGCTGCTTCCCCAAAGAGGAGGAAGATGATGTGGAGAGAGAAAAAACGTGCGGAGAAAAACAGGGAAGGAGAAGCAACGAACGTGGGGACTTAGGGAAGGGCAGCAGAGAACCGCGAACACTTGACCTTGGAGACTTGCTGATATGAGCTTACAAGACAAGTCTGTCTCTCACTCCCTGAACGACCTACTTCGTTTTATATAAACACCACATTCTAAATTCACATAGAAAAGATCCACTCAAATGGTCGACCTCTAAATAGCAGTATGAGAATTCACACATGAGCTTCATGTTTGAACAACGGCCCCACGTGGGAGGAATTTCTTTGAGGCTCATCCTACTCAATCAGAATTGTTTCCTCCTCTGTGCATCCCACTCACCCCACCGCCCCGATACACACACACTCTATTGTGCTGCTTTGCACACCAAACTACAGTAATTTGTATATGTGTCAGTTTGCAACCACCTGGCTGACTGTGAATCCCACGAGGGCAGGGCCATTTCTTATACATCTTTGTGCCTCTGGCTCTCAGTGGACTGCTTATCACATAAAATACTCCACAATGACATCCAAAACGATATTCAAATGAAGGAGAAATATTCTCAATGCCCAATATAGCATCCAATTATGTTTTATGAAAATGCACCTTAATTTTCTATTGTTCTACGAAGTTGTCATTTCTGTTCATAATCGTTACCAGAGTTTTGTGTAAGATAGCTGAGGTCCATAGCTGCTAAAAAAAAAAAAAAAAAAAAAATTCCAAGCAATTTACAGCTTGAAACATTTAAATTGTAATGAGAATATCACTTTTAACATATAAGATATTCATAGAGAACAATATGCCATATGGCTACAGGATATTACCCAAGAGGGCCTGCTGTTGCTTTTCTGAAAATGACAGATGGTTATGTTTATCACAGGATTAACTTCATCAGCAAAACTTTACTCCCACCCATTGAAAAATAATGTGATTATAGAAATTCACGAAAATCATACTCCTGGCAGTCATATCGGTTCTAGAAAAGCTTGTATTTGTACTTACTTGTTAAAAAGGTGATTGTCCACCTTTATCTTTGAGTAGGCTTTGAAGTCATCTGGCATCAACATAACAGGGATTTGAACATGGCTCAGTTCGTTGATCTAGAAAAATACAAAATGAACAGCACGCGTTATTACTATCTAGATGGGAAGTGGTTGGAACTTTCGGCCCACCTATGACCTCGGGATGAGGAGGGGGGATGCTGGAGAAGATTAAGCACTGTAAAGACTCTTGAGCAATAGGAGCTGATGAGCTTCCTGGCTGGTGCCAGGAGGGTGGTACACCCCAGCGCCATGGCGACGGAAGTGCCTGCACTCTGGACCTTTCTGGGCCTTGCCCTATGTACCTCTTCATCTAGATTACAATATATTTTTTTTTTATGATAAACTAGTAAATATAAGTAAACATTTCTCCCAGAGCCCTCTAGCAAATTAACTGAACCGAAGGAGACAGTCTTGGGAACCCTCATTTTATAGCGAGCCACCAAGAAGCACAAGCAACAACCTGAACTTGTGACTGGCCTCTGAAGTGGGGCAGTCTTACGGGACTGAGCCCTTAACCTGTGAGATCTGAGGCTGTCTCCAGGAAGACAGCGTCAGAACTGAGTTAACTGCTTTGTGCTGTTGGAAAAAAACACATATCAAATATATGTACACATAAATACATATAAATAAAATGTGTGTGTATATCCATCAAAATTATTTTTCAAAAAATGGAAGCAAAATAGAGGTTTTCTCATATTAATAAAAACTGAGAACTCAGCTACAACAGACCTCACTAAGGGAATTTATAAGCTTTAAAAGATATTACATATTTAGACTCTAAGGATATATGTCAGAAAGACGGTAAATGTGTGTGGAAGGTCTGAGATACAAAAAAAGTCAGTAAGCAAACAATTGGTAAATATATAAATATAAGTCAACACTGGCTATTTAAAGTAATAATGCCCAATTTATGGGACTAAAAAGGCCAGAAATAGCACTGAATGGCAATGGCATGTAAGTTGGGAAGCGGAGGGTCAGAGGGCAGTGTTCACATAGTGTCCAGGAGGGTTAAGAGGTTAACTTTATTTTCTTAATTTATATTTCAATTACAGTTCACATTCAGTAATATTTTATATTAGTGTCAGGTGTATAAGATGTTAACTTTAAGTATTAAGGTAAAATTTCAAAGAAAAACATTAAAAGAATCGAAACAGTCTATAACCTCCATACTATGAGAAAAGAATAAATAGTAAGAATAAAAATAAAACTCATTTAAAAGAAAAACAAGCACTGCAAAAGTCAGACAAGTTGAAAGTAAATGATAGAAACAAATCTGGATCAATACATAATCAAAATAAGCACAAATGGACTTGTAGTTAAAAATAAAGATTGTCAAGATGAATTTAAAACAACCATAAACTGTAGGCAAGGGACATACCTAAAACACAAGAATTCAAAAAAGCTGAAAGTTAAGGAACAGAAGAAACATATTAAATAGTACTAAAAATTACTGAAAAGCTAGCTTACCTTTCCTAATATCAAGTAAACTAATAACTTTGAGACAAAGGCATTATTAAGGATACAGAAGGTGTGTACATAATGGTAAAAGGTTCAACTAGCCAAGAAGATAGGATTCATATTTTATAAGTACCTAATTAGCCTGAAATACAGAGCAAAGATTGCTCAGACCTCAGGAAGAATGGACAATCCATCATTATAGAGGAAGTTTCGAATATGCTTTTATTGATAGTTTCAGACAAAAAATTAAGGATGAGAACAGATTTTTAAACAACACGTTGAACATCATTCAATTTTCGCTGCACACCTGTTCTTGCCAAGCATTCTTCAGGGTGCTTTGGATACAATGCTGAATAAAATAGAGTAAGATGCCTGTCCTCCTGGAGCTTCTATTTTAGTGGGGAGAGTCGGAAAATAAAACCGTAAACTTGGGAAATTATTATGTTAGAAGTAAATTATTCACTCTGTTAGAAAGCTATGGAATAAAGAAAAAGAAGGATAAAAGAGCTAGGAAATGCCTATCCAGTGTGTGGGTGAGGGTCACTGAGTATTTAAAATAGAATGGGTTAGAGTAGGCCCAAGTTTGCATAATTCACAGTGTCCAGGACATGGAAGAAACTGAAGTGTCCTATAATAGATGATTGGATAAAGAAGCTGTGGTACATATATACAATGAAATATTACTCAGCCATAAGAAGAGATGAAATATTGCCATTTGCAGTAACATGGATGGACCTCGAGATAATCATGCTAAGAGAAATAAGCCAGACAGAAAAAGTTGAAAATCACATGATATCACTTATATGTGGGATATAAACCTTAAAGCAACAAATGAATAGGACAAACAAACAGAGACTCATGGACATGGACTATAGTAGTAAACAGAGGGTGGGAGTGGGGGGAAGGAGAGGTAGACGGGGTAAAGGGGGTCAAATATGTGGTGGCGGAAAGAAATCTACCTATGGGAGGTGAACACACAGTGTAAATATATATATGCCTTACTGTTGAAAGGTACAGGTGAAACTTATTAGATTTCGTTAACCAATGTCACCATTAAAAAATAAACTAATTGATTTAAAAAAAGAAAGAGATTAGGGAGTTGGCATTTCAGTGCAAAGGCCCTGGGGTAGGGGCATGCCTGATATGCTTGGGACAAGGAGACCAGTTGGGCTGGAGCAGATTAGTGCGGGAGTAAATAAGAACTGAGATCAGAGAGATAAAGGGGTAGTGTGTCCTATAGGGACCTGCAGGTCACTGGAAAGACTGGCTTTTCCTCTGAGTGACATGGGAGCTGTCGCAGGGTTCTAGGTGGTAGAGTGATGCTATCACTTAACTTTGAGTTTAAAAAGTTACTGGGAAGGGCGGGGCACAAGTAAAGAGGTGGAGAGTCCAGTAGTAATAACTAGTAGTAGCAGTTAGGAAGTAATCGGCTTCATTTTGCTTTCACTAAATTAGTTATAGTAGTATTAACACCATAATGATGGCCCGTTTTGACGAGAGGGACAACAGTGTGGCCAGGGACAAGTCAGATGCTGGATATATTCTAGAAGCAGAGACAACGTAATTTCCTGTACTTCTGAATGTGAGGTGTGAGAAAAACAGATGCCATGACCCACTCAGAGGCTTAGGCCTGAGCAGCCAGAGGGCGGAGCTGCCACAAGCCCAGCCGGGGGACTGCTCACTGTCTTCCTTTTTAGGCGTTTGATTTTTGAATCATGTTAAAGAGCTGCCTGGTCTACAAATTAAGTACTTTAATAACTTTTTTTAAAAAAAAAAAAACTATGACAAAAAGAAAAACATATATGCAAACTATCAGGTATTATTTTATAAAAAAATATTATATTGATATTTATATGTAACATAATAATTAAAACATACTAATTAGTATATAATTATGTTATGTTGGGTCCTGCACAATTCTCAAACCTTATGATTAGACTGGACACCACCACCCTCAATTCCTGAGCCACTCTGATTTTCACGGGCACTTGCCTTTTTCACACAACTGCTAAGAATCCAGCTTCCCAAAGATATCAATCATTTAAAAGAAAGTAGTACGATTTAAGTTGAGAGTGTGGACTCCCTCAAGCTAGCAGTTTGCATGTGTCTTACAGATGCTGCCCTTGAAATTTTAAAATATCCTGCGGCACTCCTGTTGAATTTGCTGCAGTGCCCTAGGGCACCTTGGCATAGATATAAACAATGGCAGATGCTTAAAATAGCAAATGATATAATCTAATCACAGAATAAGATAATTAGAATAATACCTTAAAATGCATTGTAATTGATTATAACCTATAACTAGTTTATATTCATCCCCCAACCTTAATTGCAACCACCAGTTAATCCTTAACTTGCAAAAATTGATGGTCTATATCACCTTTCCATGAAAGTGGTTTTCTTGGAATAACTCTATCAACTGCATTTGTACAAGGCCAACTTACAATTCTATCAAATTATTCCAATAACTCAATCAGACATCACTATTAGCCTGTTCTATACTAATTAAAATATCATGTTATGGTGTGTAAAAATGTATGAAACTGTCACTTAAAAAAACATTTAAAATGGTATAATCTCTTCCATTCAGCTTACTCAAGTATCTTACAATATTATGTAATCCTCAGAGCATATTTGTGAAAATTTTAAATTTATATATATACTAGCACTGGAATAGCAAAGTTTTCTTTTTTAAAGAGAGAATCAGAACTGGAAACCAAATCTTGTGACAATAAGCACATCAGAATGAAGCTGAATGACAATCGAATTTTTCAATATTTCGTGCAAATAAAAGTAGAAATAAAAATAACGAAAGTCTACAGGGTGGCAAGGAAAAGTTCAGGAGTAATCAACTTCATATCACGTTCATTACATTATATAGAAACTAGCTAGAGAGAACATAATAAATGATTCCTTCTATCACGCCTATGCTTCAAGTAATTATTGAGAAAGCAAAACCCAAGCTGGAAGTAGGAAAAGATCAACTTTTAACATCCTGTTTGCTTTATAGTTCCTGTTCTGAAAAATGTTTTTTTTGGGGAAAAGGAAATATGAAAACCTTTCGGCCAAGATGGAAATGTGTAATCTGAGCATTTCCTGTATCAATATTCACTCGCCGCCATCCCTTCATGAGCACAATGAGTGAGCATCCGCCCTGGGATGGGGGCTGTGCAAACACCAGCGTGTGCCCTCACAGGCGCCTCCAGTCAGTCTAGTGGGGCGCACACGGCCACTGAAGGATAACGTTACAACAATGACAAGTGTCGGGAGGGAGAAGGACGTCAGGCTAGAAGCCAGCACACCAGAGGCATGGCCCAGGGTGGCGCTGTCGGAAGGGGGCGCTGGCCTCCAGCAGGAGAAGGCAGGCAGAGGGGTACCAGGTAGCAGGGTCCCAGTGCGAAGGAATTGGGGCAGGAGGGCCACACCAGGAGAAACGAAAGGTTAACGTGGGAGGACAGCAGAGGCCTGTGACGCGGGGGGAGCCTGGCAACGGGTGGGGAGCGGCCCAGAGGAAGGACTCCGATGATGCCAGCGATACTGAGGTGGCAAAACCGGCTCGCACGGCGTGAAGGGCCGTGATTTTACGGAGATGGAGCATTGTAAGAGCCGAGTTCAGTTCTGAACTTGTTGAATTGGACGTGCTCCCGAGGCGTCTGAAGTGCTGCTGTCAGGCAGACAGGTGGACATGCGGATCTGAGGTTTCCGGGGCGGGAGGTAAACGCGTGTGTGTCGGTGAGCGAGGCGTGTTCTTCCCGGGGGTGAATGAGCGAAGCTGCCGAGCGGGCAGAGCGCCTGGCGAGGATCAATGTCTAGGATACAACACAGTTAACAGCGGGGGAGAAGGATGATCCTGCAAAGGAGAAAGCGAGGAGCTGTGAGCTAGAGATGAAAGCACAGGGTCGCCTCCTGGGCATGAAGGGAAGGGGTGAGTCGAGGACAAGACGGGACGAAGGGCACCGACTGCTCGGAAATGCGATGAAGACACTGGAAAAGCCGCCGCCCTGGGCAACGCGGAGGACTGGCGGCCTCGGTGGAGCAGGCGGGGTGAGCTAATGCTGGCCCTGACCCGAGCTGGATTTTTAGAAGGAGAAGGGAGAGGTGACGAGGATGGCGGGTCGAGGCAGGGCCTGAGAGGACATGCTCTTCCTTCCCGCTCTTCCTTCCGAATCGCTTCCTGATGAGCTGGGAGGGGAGGGCGTGCAAAGCGAGCTCACCTCGAGCTCGGAGGAAATGACATCATGCAAAGCAAAATATAGCCTCACCTCTAGGTCACTCACATTTCTGAGCGATGCAGGTAATGCCAATGACCCATCGCCTTGAATGAGGGTGAGTCAATCCTATTTGTTCATCTATGTTTTCCCACAGAGGGCTATGGGTTGTGAACTTTCAGGTTTCAAGACAAAGTTCTTTAATTTCAAAGTCTTCAGTTTGAGACACTTTTTAGTCTGACATTCTTCCTAGCCCAACCATTCTACATGGCCCACCTCAAAACTGGCAGCTAAACTGATAATGGGTTATCATCTGTGTTTTAACATAGCATTTACACTTTTTTTTTTCTGACTTTTTAAAATAGATACTTACATAGGGAACACACATATACATAATTATATTTATATATGCCACACAACATTCATGAAACAAAACAACTTGTATTAATAGTTACTATTTTGAGGGGAAGACTAAAACCCCAACTCAGAAATAAGCATGCATTAAGACACCTAAATAGTTTTAATTTATGGAGATAAAAGTGTTTTCGGAGTATATTAAAATCGTACTATGTTAGTTAAACAATAAACTAAAAGTGCTAGTTCGATTATTCAGGCCACATTTGAGTATCCTTCAGGTCGCAAGTATTTAATGAACTCACACGACAAAGTACAATACCGCTTTATACTTGTGAAGTACTAATTGTCAAATCACTTTGTCAAATATATAGTGTTTCTATTTGTGACAGTCCTAGAGAGCTCATAATTGTAAAAATATATTGTAAATACCCCCCATGCAGAGAGGCTGTGGGCCCGGTCTCTCGATGCCCCGGGAAGGGCCTCCGGTTCCTGTTTACACCTCACTAGTCACCTCCAAAACAGACAGGTGTGGACCAGCTCTACCTCTCTGCTGAGCCATTGGGCATCAACGTGGACAACACTGGGGCCTAACATAAGACGTCAAATAAAGACGCTTTGTTGTCAACATCAGTAGACACAGGGCAAAGGAGGGGGGTGAGTAAAAGCTTTAGTACAAAGTACCCAAATGTCCTTGATTGTAGTATAATTCAAGAGTTGGGAGAAGGCGGAAAGAGAGAGGTCGTGTGTAGAGGGGAGCACACTGGTCGACCTGTGGTGGTGAAGGGAGGAGGATGGGGAGAGCCCAGGCGCAGCTTGGCCTTAACTCATGTTAATCTTTGTCATTAACCTTGCTGCTAATACGTGGTAGACACCTGCAGAGCATCCCATCAAACCCTTTAGACACAGTATCGTATCTGATCTTCACAGCAAAATGGAGTAGGGACCATTATTATTCCTATTTTCTGGATAAGTAAATTGAGGCTTAGTGAGATTAGGTAGATTAATCCAGCCCAAATCTTCCTCAGTCAGGCAATTTACTTGAGTTACTCAAACAGAAAATTCAGGGGGTGGGAGTAACTGACCCAAAGATCATTTGGAGCTTCTGAAAGCCTACGAGGTAAGATGTAAAGCAACTTCATAAGATGGCCACCTGAAATTTAAATCTTTATTGTGTTAACTTCAAAGGATTCCCTTTTCTTTAAAAAAAAAAAAAGGAGTAATTAACTAGATGTTTAAAATAAATGATTAAAAGCATGTTTAATTGAAATTGCACCATGGTCTACTGTAATTATATCAGCTGTGATTTCAGTAAGTGCAATCTGAATTTGCAAAGCCATCTATCACCGAAGTTATCATTTCTCCGACATTCCTTGTCATGTCAAAAAAATGGAAAACAAATATTCTGCGAAGCTCCATTAAATCTTAATGAATCATAAACAGTATCCTTAAAAGATACAAACGCAATTTCCAAAGCAATTATATATTAAAGCAAATTGTCTGAGTTTTCCTTTATGAAAAATGATTCATACACAGTAGAGTAAAATTTATGTGGACTTTTCTTCTTAAAATACTATATGGCCCCACTCAGAAAAGGTATCTCGATTCCTCTCTTCAGAAAAACATTAAAATTTCTATCCCATTCAAGTTACCTCCAACACTGTAAAACACAGAGTTTTTCTGTGTGAGTCGTGGGGAGGGAGCTGAATCTGCTGACTGCACTGAGTGTCATGGCTGCAGATGTAACACTAAATTCATACTGGCAAGAAAACAGAGTTGGCAATTAAGCTGCAAAACCGGGCATAATAAATAGCTACTGGACAAGGAATAAATAAGTGAGACCCAGCTGGTAATGGGTCTTAAATTAAGACATACAGAGCTGTCCCCACAAAGCCATTTCACACCGAGACACTTAAAAAATAAACTTTGCTAATTTATATAATTTTAAGTCAAGTATAGAATATGTTCATAAACGTGAGGCATTATTAATGGCGCTTAATTAATTCAGATATATTCACCCTAAATACTTCATTCCTGGACCAATACATAACAAGTAATTGGTTTTCATTCAGCCAAGCATACACGAAAAGGACCAAAAAAAGAAAACTCGCATGTAGTAGACACTGAGATATTTAATCTGATTAGAATAGACAATTCACTGCAAATTACGCCATATTGAGATGAAGCAGGAGGCATCCAGCTCGCGAAGCCACAGGGTGCGCGGCTGGAGAGAAGGGCTGGTGGGCGGAGCTGTTTTCACAGCAGCCTTGTCCGTCTCAGAGACTGGGGCAAGATGGGAGATGACAAGAGAGGGAATTCCCTTAAAAGGGCCTTTATCCCTCCTCAGAATCTCAAGGTGCCGATTAAAGAGGGTTTATTTATCTCCCAAACGACATTCCTGCCACTTAAATATGTGTGTGTGTATTTTAAAACACAATTAAATAATAAAAATAAAGTAGGTAGACTATAGAGCGATAAACCTGGGCAAGATAAACACAAAGGATTCACGATCAGTAAGGACTCAAAGGGAAAAGCACTGTACTGCATAACTCGACGTGACTATTATTTTGGGTACCGTTTTAACTTTACTTAATTTCTCAGGGGAATCGAATAAGAAATATGTCATACCAGATTCCCCAGATTTTACAAGTTTTTAAACTGCTTCTGCTTTCTCCAAAAGCATCCTGACTTCGCAACAGAAAGAAAAAGTGATACAAATTCGCCACTAATGTTAAAAATCTGTTTTCCCCTTCCGTGTCCCTTTTCATCAGTGTCTGAAAATAGATGTTTCCCCCTAACTGGACTCATCCTAAAAAGCAAAATTCCTTTGTGGATTCTACGGGTGATAAGCATAGAAGGATTCCTTCCATCAGATAACCGACTTTGAACATTTCTGCCCTACGGGTCATTGGCTTCAAGAAGTGAATGAGTAGAAAACGAAAATTACTACCAGGAGCTGAGAGCTGAGGGTATTCCCAGAGACACTGGAAGGAATCACAGAAGTTCTGACACCTTCTGTCCCTGCTCGCAAACCGCAGGGGCCGTTCATAACTTTCGCTGGTTCTCCCCAGAGGTATAGAAAATAACCTCAGGTGCATTTCTAAGAAAATATTTTTCGTAGTGCGAGCTGGAAAAGGTTCTCAAAATTGTACATGTCTTCTCCACGCTCTTCTCCAGAGCCATCTGCAGCGTTTTGGGAGAGGGTGAGCAGCGGCTGCCTGAGGAGGCGCAGGTGAACAGAGATAAAACAACTCGAAGGGTTATAATAAACTTTAACAAATTAGGTAGACTGCCTGGTGTACACGAAATTGTCCAAATTGGGTGCAATAACTATGATCACCCCTTCCAAACACCTGAGAGCAGTCTGCTAAAAAATTCTTGTCAAATGGGAATAGCACCACCAATTTATATACCGACGTTCATATTTTATATCGTGATAGCAAACATAATGTTCGTAGAACAAGGCATATCATACAGGTACCATTTTCTCTTAATTTCTTTTCTACTAACTTCCTTAGCAAGTTTGTAGCAGTAGGGGTGAGGCAGGGAAGAGTACCTAAAGTTTTTTTAACCCTGTATTTGATACCTACTTGTAATTTCTTATTCTATATTTTTAAAATTAACTTGTACATCAGCTCTCATTTGGAAATGTATAATCTTATAATGACTATAGGTTGGAATAATCAAGAGTCTGAAAAACTGAATCCCAACATGACTCAAGCACAAAGCCCACACTTGGACGGTGCGGCTCTCATGACAACTTACACTGCAAATTAAATAGCAATTTGAAAGTTCTGAGGTTCCAAAGGGGGCAAGCACAGCAAATCAGAGTCAATTATAGAGGTAGGAAAAAAACAGGCAGTGGATGTTTGCAAAATGCATTTTTATTTGTCTTGAGGCAAGAGCTCAATTATCTACAGCTGCTCCATCGCTATCCATTTTCTAAGATCATTTTTTAAAAGTTAGTGTCTTTGTATTATTTCCAGATAAGACAAAATCAAAAACCCAAGTACATTTTAATTAAAGCCTTCTTTTGAAATGTGAGCTACCTTCAAATGTCTAGAAAATACATGATTTATTTTGACAAGCCAAATAAAACTATTCTGATAGCAAAGTGGAGAGGAGATGTGAATCAAGGCATAAAAGTCTGTCATTCCAGCATCTCTGAAACTAAAAAGCCCAAATTATTACACTTAAGGGGATTTTTCTGTTGAACAAGGATCATTAAGTCAATCTTTTGATTAATGGTTACTTGACTAAAATTAAAATGTCATCAGAAATATTTAAACTCTCGCTCGGAATCTTACTTTAATTTATGACACAGACACACACCCCACGACAGACCATCTGTCAACGTGGTATCTGCGAGCTCGATCAGACTTCTGATGATCATTCCTCACTGGCTGGCCCACCGCCAACTTCACCCCAAAGAATGAAGTCACATTAAAATTTCACTTTCCGTGAACCGGAGAATCTGACATGAAACTTGAAATAAGGCCAAAAATTTACAGGCTGTAACAGAGATAGTACAGAAAAATTCTGCCAATAAAAACCAGATCGGCCAGTGTGAACGCGGTCCATTCATAAGGCTCCCAAACTCGGGGTCAGGAGACGTAGGGCAAAGCCCTGTTCCTGCCACTTCGTCACTGCCCGACCTTGAGCACATCGCTCCAGAACACTTTTTTTTGGATGAATTCGAGAAGATTAGAGATCACAAATGATGTACTGTTTGACCCAGACAGTGATTTAGAAAATGCTTGAATTAATCACCAATGTCTTTCAGACTTGAGAAAATTTACATACAGATTTGGATTCCAGGCTTCCCTGAAAAACGGGACGATCTGGCACCCAGCCTGGATTCGCTCATCTGGTGCTGAGCAGCGATGGGAATGCACCCTCTCGTTGGGCACAGGTCCCAAGACTCCCTATAATCTTTGGCTTGGGTGACTTCGCTCATTCCAGGGTTTCGGCCACCACTGTGCTCCAGGGCCTGGCACGTGGGAGGTGGCCTCACAAATACCAACGGATAGCAAAACAACTTTCCACAGAGATTCGCTTAATTCTAGAAGAAACAGATGATCTCATGAAGTGTTTTGTGCATAAGGGTATAGGAGGGCAGGGACGAAGTTAGGATAAGAAGCTGTAGCTCTGATATCACAATCAGGGGCCTTGCGTGATTTTGGTTCCTCGTCGAAATCTATACACAGACGTGGAAGGAATGCTAAACTGCGGTGATATGCCTGCGGTTGCCTGCGACCACGTCTTCAGCCCGTCTCCAGAAGGGCATCACGGATGACACAGGAAGTCGAGATAAGAAAGACAAGGGTCACGTGGAAATGACATCGCTTGAATGTCTGCACCCAGCGGATCTCGAGGCCAGCCTACCCCCCGCCAGTCTTCGCAGACACACAAACCAATCAGCCCTTCGGTCTAGTGGAAGTTAGGTTTCTAACAGTTGTGATTGAAGACATCCAAACACAATACTCAAATACTTAGTGGGAGTCGAATGAAAACAAACTTCAATCATCTGGGGGGCCGTGAATGCTAGCAATGACACAGCACTCCAAGAAACTGATCCTGAGAGTTTCAAATAAACACATTTTCCTTTTTGTAGTCTATGATGTGTTATATCTAACACACCAAAATAGCTGAAGACTTCCTGATGTCTCTCAGTATATTTACCCAGCAGCGAGGACACCCTAAAAGTACACTGCCCCAAGTGGGCTGTGAAAGAGAAGCTTCCAGAAGGCACTGGAAGATGCCACGCTGACAGTTCCGCCAAGAGGTCCAAACTCCCACGGCCCTCTGGGAGTGGAGCCCGGCTGGCGATGGAGAAGATGGGGAGGAGCTGCTCGGTAAGACGGCCGTCTGTCTCGCCAGCGCCCCCAGGGAGGACGAGAGCGCGGTGAGAGCTGGCCCCGCATTTGGAAAACCAATCACTCGCACGCCATCAATAAAACCTGCAGCGCGGTGGAGAGGGAACTGGGCACGGACAGTTTTCAGCATTGAAAATAAAATGACGTCTTCAGCAAACTTCACAGTTGGGACCTATATTAAGATTCTAGAAGGGAAGCACCGAATTCCCGATTTGGTTAGGGCTGGGCTTTTGTTTTTCTTTCCATGCACAGGACAGAGGGGCAGCTTGTTTTACTGCACAAGGAAGAACAATATGAGGAAGGTTACCATTATGCAGCTTATATAGCTTTCCTGGATTCCCATGTTGGGCGGTGAATGGGCCATGCATTTTTACCTCCTGCCCTTGCAGAAACCCTGCTAAAATGACAATAAAGGAAGTTAGAGGTGGAAAAAAACAACAATGACAAAGAAAGTTGGCGAGCAGACAACTGAAGAGGAGAAATTTTAAAGGATTCGTAAAAAAATAAAAAATAAAAAATATGGAGGATTGCTGACTGATGGAAGGGGAGAGGAAGCCGTGGCCGCTCTGCAGAACAGGTGCCTGGGGTTCAGGTGGCACACAGCGTGTTGCCTGTTGCCAAGCACCGCACCCCACAGAGACAGGGGGCTGATTCTTTAGAGAACCGAACCCAAGAGGCTTCCGAGCTGGGAACGCTGGGCACGGAGCAGGGCTGGGCTGGGGCACAGGCGTGGAAACCTCCGATCTCACCCTGGAGCCCTCAGCCCCTCCCCTCTGCCCCGCTGCAGTCACACCTGCAGCCTGTGGCTTCTCCCTGAGGGGACGCAGGAGGGTTCCTCTCAGGAGGAAAGGTTCCGGGAGAAACTCCACCAGTGGGCAAGGATGGAGAGGCTGGCCCGCTCCTCAACCACCCTCATGCAAAAGCCCATCGGGCCAACAAAAATCGCCACTCCATGTTCCCAGAACTTCTATTCTGTTTTCCAGTGTTGCATTCCGAAATCTGAATGGATAAGAAGGAACCACCAGGCAAGTGAGGACAGCCTCTGACATGAAAGAGAAGGCCTGAAGCAAACCCAAAATATGTGCAGTGACATTTAACATTGCACACTACTTAATTACCAGAGTCATTACTTCCCAAAGTACTCAAAATCGACGAGACGTTAATAAGGTAGATACTATCACTTTAACCAAAAGCTGGGCATTATTTTAACCCAAAGGAGGAACGATGCAAAGGGGTAGGAGAGATACAGCATCATCCATCGTGGCAGAAAGTCCAGATAATACCTCTAACTGGTAAATTCATAAACAACAGTATAAGCCTATTACCTAGAAATATAGGGGATTATCGAGGGAAATTACCGTTCTGTGTGTTTGTGTGCTAATATGGAAAGTTCTCTAAGTATAAAGCGAAAAAATATGCTTCCATTTGTGCTTTTGAGAAAGGTTATACAGTCATATATTTGTATATGAAACTTACAGAAAGTACATAAAAGCCGGAGGAGTAAGTTTGGGGATTTGGGGTGGGCATGAAGTTCCTCATATTATTTTCATGATAACAACGAAGTGGAAAATTAAAGCACTCGTGAAGCACCTAGCTCAGGCGCGAGTCACATAACTCTAAGGCAATGGTCCCCAACACGGGCGCACGCTCTCCAACAGAGAGATCTGAGAATTTCTATCTCTATTTACTTTCTACCTAAGAAAATCAACCTATGATACAGTGTGGCACATGGCCTCATCAGTCCATACGTAAGTCATGAGCTGTGGATCGTAAGGGAGATAAGCTGCAGAAATGGTAGGGACCCCACAACCTGGAGGGGAGGGCAGTGGGAACACCATGCCTTTGACCACATCCAGGGCATTGCGACGGACCGCAGCTTACACGTGCCCAGCCGAGTGGATTTACGGGACACAACATCTGTTTTTAACATCTGGTTTTAATTAACCCTCACGAAACAGACACGTGTTTAAAAGGTCGCCTGAAAGAAGCCACTGACTGACGCTAATACTAAAAACACAAGCACCCGTGGGCGAGAATATGGCAGAATATGGCAGAACTAACAGCTGAGCTCCTGGCGCGTTCTCTCTATTGACCGTATTATGAGGTCAAAGCATCGATGATTTGATTGGATGTGCCAAGAGCAGTTCAAAAGCAATTGACGTTATTGAGAAGACTGTTTAAAACGTGGGCTCCCACCCGTGTTGGCTACCTGATCGAACTGCACTTCCCTAAGTATACACTGTGCCTTGAGATGTTAGCTGATGACAGCATGGAATTACCAAATGGGCAAGTCACTGCAAAACGAAGCACTCCACCGGAACACAAACATCTACGGTTTTTCCAATGATGCGTAACATCATGTAATGCTAGGCTGCCAAACCCAGCACTCTGCAAAAGTTTACTCATTTAATGATTAATGTACAGGAGCTTCTTTCTAGGTTCCACTATAGCAAAAGACTAAAAACCACATACTGCTGTAGTTAATCCTACCAAGGTAAAAATGGCCAACGATACAGGAAAAACCAATATGGCGCCAAATTCAAACGAATTCCTTTGTTAGCAAATGCTATTGGCAGATACACAGAAAACACTGGTCAATACTTGAAGACTCAAGGTTTAGAATAATTTGCACGGCCTAGGAAATCTGCTTTATAGGTGCGTCTAAGTGAAGATGATTCTAACCTTTTCCTGCTTCTAGTAATCGCTAAATTATTCCATATATTCAGAGAACTAGGTTGGCAGGTGGGCAGAAAAGGGGAAGGAGATTAAACTTCCAGTCACAAAAAAAAAAAATCATGGGAATGTAATGTGCAACAAAGAGAATAAAGTAAATAATGTAATAACTTATTGTGGCGAGCGCTTTGTAACTTATATAAAATGTTGAATCCCTATGCTGTACACCTGAAACTAATATAATATAGTATGTTGTGTGTCAACTATAAT
Source organism: Rousettus aegyptiacus (assembly GCF_014176215.1). Lineage (NCBI taxonomy): Eukaryota > Metazoa > Chordata > Mammalia > Chiroptera > Pteropodidae > Rousettus > Rousettus aegyptiacus. Next base: position 85,668,244 of record NW_023416285.1, on the reverse strand, counting down.
TAAAAATACATTTAAAAATAAAAAACAAAAAACAAAGAACTAGTCTGTGTGGTTGAGAGGGAAGCAGAACCCAAATACTTTAAAAAGTTGTTGAATTTAAACAATGAGTCATGTGCTTCTCCTTTGCAAAAAAGACAAGTGTTCCAAATTTGCGGGCCTTCGCAGAGATCAGAGGTCAGAGGTCAGAGGTGCCTGTCAGTAGTGTGCTCCTCAGCAGCAAATAAATAAACACGCTCTAAGCTTCCTTTCAAGGTAAAGGTGAGACAGCATTGACTAAGAAAATAACTGCTTTTCAAGAGAAACTAAAGCTTTGAAAAGAGAGGATTCGAAAAACAGATGTTGGAAATGTTCTCACTGTTCTGTGATCTTGGGGCGAAAAACAGTGTAACTGTCACCTAAGAAAGCTCTTGTATCAGCATACCCAGAAACTTGGAAATAGAGTATTATTCTCGCTTCTTAGAAATTTTGCCAGAGAGTTTTGAGCCCATTTGTTAATGGGCTTTAAACCCATTGGCTAAAACTTTCAAAACAGCAATAACTTCCAATAAGTTTAGATGTGTTCAGAGAAAATGAAATTTAACATCTGGAAGTCAACTCAAAGCTTTGTCATGTCAACTAAAACTGGCAGGACAGGCTGAGACAGGAGTGTGACGATTTAGTAAAAGTGATATAGTTCTTGCATTAGTATTTATAAATCTTTTGTCAGTCTTTCCTTCAGCAACAAAAGCCACTGAAACCAAGAATCGAAATATACAAAACCTTAGAGGTAGCCTTTAAAAAATCAATATGGAAATAAAATTTTCAAAAAATATACTAATTAGCCTGCTCTCACTAAAAACAATTAATCATTTTTTATGAGGGCAAAAGATTTTTTTTAAGGTGTTAAAATTATTTTTAAAATCGAATCTCACCATTTTTAGTTTTTAGATATGGTGTAAAATGTACATAGCATTGATATTTGCATATGACCATTATGTATAAATAAGTACACATGTTAGCACGCTTAGATTTCACACACATGATGTATGGTCAAAATATTTGGAGTCTATTGTTCTATGGGGGATTTTCCAAGATACACATATTTTTACCCATCTCCTATCTTTGTGGTGGGGAACAGGACATTTGGCTGTGTGTTTTGGAGAATAAATAGTCCCCACGTATTTCTGACAGAATCTCTGCTCCCTGCCAAGCCAGTGAGCCCTCTGTATGCTCTGAGCATTTAATATGCACCACAGAAAAAGAAACACGATCCTCTATTTGCACTAGCCAGAGGGAGGCATACTACACAGCATTCACAGTAGTTACCCATAGCAACATCTCACTTAAAAACTGTCAGAAACACTTTCATTTTGTAATATCTGCTTTTTCCCTCATAATAATAACATAAGATTATTCTCACTGAACAGACGAGAAATAAAGGGAAATAACTCAGCAGAGAAGATAAATGGCCTCCTTGAGATCATGAGAGGAGAAGGGAGAACTAGATTCCTCTATGCTAAGGCCTATGCTTGAGCCAAGCTCATATACACATTTCTGAAACTGGATGCTAGAGTCCTGAACAGGATGTCCCACGGAAAGAGATGACATCACAGCCACCGACGTGGCCCTGCATCTTACAAGGAAGCAGTGGTCCAGCCGAGTGCCCTCCAGGGTCTGTGGAAAGATGTGCTGGGTTATCACAGGTAAACCTTGCAAGTCGTTTGCAAAAACTTTGACATTTGAGGATATAGATATTTATATCAAATGACTGCAAGGGATTAACAGCACTTTCATTATCTATATATCTAAACCACAATCTTCTAAGTTAATTTCTCTTCACCCCCATTTCTAAAATACATTGTTTGAAAACTTCAGAATAACTTGCTTCTGAGCTCAGAGCTTTCCTATCTGATAGGCTAAATCAGTCATATTTTCCTGGTGAGTTACATTCTTCAGCCTAAAAGACTATTTCAAGCATGTGTAAATGCATTTTTCTAATAAATGAAAGCCAAAAGGCAACTCATTTTGTCTGAAAAAGGAAGAATTGTTGAGCAAACAATAGTCCAAAGCTATTTTATTCAGAACAAAAGGCGATTGTTTCTAAGACATACCAGGCTACATTTTTTACACAACTTTCTTTTGACACTAAAAATGTTTCCAAACATTGAGGACAAGCTCAATTTAGATTTCAGTGTAGGTTTTAGTATAGCTTCACTTTCATCACAACGAAATGCTGAAAAGCACTTTTTCATACAAATTCGAATTTACTTTATCTTTTGATACAGAGCACAGGGGTATGATTTTAAAAATAATCATTAGCTCAGCTAATATCTTTTTCATGGCTGAAAACAACATTTTTAACCCTTTACCTAGGTGCATATATACTCACAAATAATTGTACCAAAGTGTTTTACAAATAATAAAAATAACAAGCACTATTTTTAAATCCGGTAAGAAAAAACTATCACCATGTCATTATTCATGAATTTTCAAAAATGTGTCATACCAATTTAATATATATCTTGTATATATATTATATATATAATATATATCCACAAATACTCGTAATTCACAAACTGTCAAAAGAACAAAAATGCTACTGTTTGTTTTCATTATTTTAGGAAAAAGAGCACTTGCCGCACGAGTTTCGCATAAATAATTCTCTCCTTTCCCCACCTCTTCCCACTACATTGTATATGTTCTACCAGCTGCAAAAATAGATAACCAAAAAAACCCACAAAAAACAAAAACACAGAATTAGATAACAGAGCATCTTAATTCCAAATTAGATCAACTGACATTACTTTCTCATTCTCCATATGCTACGAACATGAATTAAACATGCAACACACCAAATTTAACCTAGGTGGTTCTCACTGGATTTTAAACTTGGAAACTTCTAAAACATTGGACAGGGAACTGTACTCTTAGCTGTTATAAAAACATTCAAATTTTTTCTCTCATCCTTGTATTTCGATTATCCTTTTTCTGAAACATTTGAGGCTAAATGTTTAGCCTCAATGTTAAGATAAAGAACAGACTGCAGGTGAGCCATCCGATCCACTCCTTGCCCCAGCATTGCAAATACTGTATGTCCAAGAACAACATAAGACTACCCTAAATGGTCTCTCCAAGGTCAGGTCTGCGGGATTTATGATGAAGATCTTATTATCAGGTAAATGATGCAAATCTTAGAAAATGCATTAGCCTCTTTGATATCTTCTAACAAATGTCTTTCTTACTTCAGGAGTCAATTTTGCATTCGGATGTATTTTCCACTCTGATCTTAAAGGCTACCTGTTCAGAGTCTTAAGCACGCTTGTCTTTGGAAAACATGATTTAAAGAACCTAACAAAGTTTATCAGTCAACATTCAGAGAGCAATGTGATTTTGATAACTCCAAATTCATGTTTTGTCAACTCTGAATAAGTTAATTCCTAATTTCTATCTCTAAACCTGTTTACGGAAAAACCAAGGGACTGCTGCATGAAATTCCATGGGAATCGTGAATTTTTTAATCTTAGCAGAGGAAAATCAAAATTTTCTTGTTTCATTGTGTTAAAAAGAAAACGACAGGACCCAAATGGAGCCCCTTTCGGTAAGCCCCATGTTGCAGACCAAGTCTTCGCACCTAAACTAATCGCAGTTACAAACTTCAATGCAGACTTAACCGGTCAGTTTGGAATTTTCTGGTCAGCACCAATGAGGTCATCTGCCACAGAGGCCCTTTTCCATCCCTAAAGGAAGATGAGGTAATCCTTGTCCCTGTCTACCTTCTTCCTAGAAAAGACTCCTACTCTGTGAAGCTTCTCGGAGGTCCTGTCTATGTGTTAGATGGGATGCTACCCAATTCATGAATCGTTCAGTAAAGCTTGTTAGATTTTTAAAACGTACTCAGTTGAATTTTTGTTATGTAACAGTTGTTACGAATTTTCCCCATGCTCTCTCTCTTTTTTCCCCCTCTTTGTCACATGTTATCACATGCATCTCAGAAAAGGCCAAAGGACTTGAATTTGTATACGGCCCTCAGCAGCAGGAAAGGACCCTTTGGCTGGCTGATGGACATGCTCACTGACGATGTGCAGGAGCCACTTACAGCTTTGTGAGTGAAGAACGAGAGCTTTACCAGAGCTCACTGGTACCACTTCAAAATAAACACAAAACTCTCTGTGGTAGAACATAAACAGGAAGGCAACCTAAAGCTGGCGCGTTGCCTTTTCCTGCTCATCAAGATGTGCCACCTAATGAATATCTGAAATAAACTTGCATCTGTCAAACCAAAATCTAATACGCAAAGAAAGATAAGGAAAGCCATTTAAAACCTTGTCGTGATACATGACAAATTATAATTTCACTGCGACCATTTAAGTATACATGGGCTTTGCCTACGTGCAAGGCCTTTTATTGTTGAATTTAAGAATCCTCATGATACTCAGTGATAGCAATTATTTGAGGATCTTACTGGTTTCTTTTCTAAAGACAATGTAAGAAGAATATGAGAGTATAAGCATTCGCTGCAACGGCAGGAAAAAACAAGACTTCTCATAATGAGAGAAAATTTGGCCTATAGCTGTCTTCTTTCCTTACTAGATTAGAAGAAGCACTGCAAGGGTAGGCACCAGATTATATTCATCTTTGTACATTCTGCCCATCCCGGGGACCAACTACAAGAAAGAGCTGTTGGACAAATTTTAAACTAAATGTTCACTTATAAACTTTAAAAGCGACTATCTAGCAGAGACGAATCCTGATATTCATAAAACAAAAATGAAATGCTACAATGCCAATCGATAAATTCCTATTTACCAGATCGCCAAAGTTCAGACTGATTGAATGCAAGATAACTTACTAAAAGATGATTTTACTGGCACAAAATCAATGAAATAAAATATTCTCGAAACACTATCTAATTTTACCAGCTGAGCAATTCTAAACAATAAACAAGTTCCTCTCTCATTCTCATATAATTTGTTGGCACTCAAACACAATGGAACATTTTTTGGAGACTTAGGTCAATAGTGCTGAAAGATGTATTCTGTTTTAATATACAAGCACCTCACCATCTCTAAATAAACACTACTGAAAGCCTGAAAATGGAAAAAAGAAAAAGAAAAAACCCCTACCCACTATAAGCACATTTTACTTAACACTTTACTGACATGTGGTTAAACATCTACCTGCTTGCATTTTTCAAAAACATGGGTGCATAAAGAGCTCCCTAGACCTAGAATTACTCTAAGGCAAGGACAGTAAGTTCTCCACTGGCACGGTAAGCTAGAGGGGTGACAATACTTATTTCAAGGAAAGCGACATAGTGACTGAATTAACTATAAAATAGTTTAAAAAAAACATTTTTAGATAACATATAAACAGTACTGAAGCTAAATTTAAAATCCAATTGATAACATATCTAGATGTAAAATTTCAGGTGGTTTATCATTTTCATTGAAGAAATAGGCTTAACTTCATCGAAGTTTTAGAAAACGTCGCTTTCCAAATTTGTTGATTTGTTAACCCAATCTCACTCGTTTTCTCCTATATATTTTTTTAAAACTCTAGAGGTAATACACTTCCTGTGAAAAGTATTACTTTACAACAGGCTATAATGCCTGTAATTATAATGGCAACAAGTGTGTTCAATTCTAAAGACAGGTTAAAACAAAAAACAAAAAACTTTCCTTCCTAAAAGATTGCTTTCAAAATGGATAAAGAAAAAAAGATTTTTTACCTTCACTACATAATAGGGAAAAAAAAGAGGCATTTGATATGGCTATGGTCTGAATGTTTGTGTTTCCCTCTGCCCCCAAATTCACATGTTGAGGTCTAAATCCCCGAAGATGATGGTATTAGGTGGGAGGTGCTTCCGTCATAAGGGTGGAGTCCTCATGGATGGGATTAGTGGCATCTAACAGACTGCCACAGAGATCTCTAGACCCTTCTATCACGTGAGGACACAGGGGGAAGGTACGGCCTACAAACCACGGAGAGGGTCCTCACCGCGCCTTGTCCTTGGACTTGCCAGCCTTCAGGACTGTAAGCAATAGACTTCAGTGATTTATAAGCCACCCGGTCTGTGGTATTTTGGTACAGGTGCTCCGATGGACTAAGACAGACGTTCTCCGGAAAAGTCTGACCTTTCACTTGATTGGACTATATACGTGACGCTCTGTACTTGGTAAACAGGGTCCGCTTGACTAAAAACGCTTGCCCACTAGGGGAAGTTTCCAGCCACAGGCCACCGCAAGGACAGAGTATATGGGACACACTGCTTTCTTGTTGATATGGAGCTGTTAATGATACCATGTCATTTCATCTACCCAAATTTCTAATTTTAATAATGACTCACAGTGCCCCGATTATCATGACAAATTATGTGGTTTGTACTCTCTCCTCTAACCTCATGACACAAAACACTAAAATTGAATGTTTAAATGTGTGTCTACTAAGTCAGCAGCTTCTAGAACTGTTGTACATGTTCGCTTCACAGCGATGACCCTAGTGTTCTGTTCTTAGACACCAATAAAAATGTGTGATTGTCAGCAAAACATTAGAATGGGCCATAGATGGACGGCAAAAAACCCCTCAAAAACGACAAAAAACTCAAGTTGGAGAACTCTTGGTTTCAGGAACCACAACACCCACCTAAAGCTCAGACAGGATGTGCAGTTTTGAGGCCTGACACATCATCTCTCGGTTACTGCGAAGCACCTGAATTCGGAGTCCTCTCACCTTCCCTTGTCATCCATGCCGGTTAAACTCGCAGACAGGCAAGGTTTGACCTATCGGTTCTCTGATTTTTTTTTTTTAAGAGTAAAGAGTAAGATGGAAACAAGGGTGAGCAAGGTTGGCAGTAACTAAGGCGACAATTTCTCATGGGTCATGTAAGCTGCCCAGAAAGCAGCACAGCAAGACGATAGCGCAATATCACACCAAATGATGTGCACTTGCACTTGGCAGTGACGGTCAACAAAGTTTATTTGCTTTAGTAATGATCCCTCTTCCACATATTTTTAAAAATAACCTTTTCGTAAATATTGATAATAATAGATTATAACCCTTAGAATAAGAAACTACGAGTTCATGCTAAACAGATAGATGATACATAGATAGATGATAGACAGACAGACAAGAAAAACTTTCTTACAGCAGAATTCCAACTAATAAAAGTAAAAGAATGACAAAAATTTAAAAATCACCTACAGGAAAATACTACGGTAATAACTGCTTCAGGTAAGAATCACCGATTGATGCTAAAATTAATGAGCAAAAGTATAGTGAGAAACTGGATGCTTACACAGTCTCCAAGTGTCTCCCTACAAAATACTTATCAGGAACAAAGGGAAAAACAGTAACTTTACAGTTAATGGAGAAAGCTGATATCACCGTAACCAAGAGACCAAAGTCAACATCATGTGTCTTTTGTATGATGCACTCAAAGGGACACAGAACCAATAACCTGATATTCTGATGAAAAATCCATAATATGAATCCGATCATTAGTAAATAAGCCCGGATAGAGAGCCACTCTACAAAATAACTAGTCCGTATTCTTTATCGAAAGTGCAAAGATCCAGATGGACATGTAAAGAAGGAGAAACTCGTCCAGATTAAAGAAGACTAAAGGGACATGACGACCAAATGCAACATGTGATGCTGGGCCAGGAAGGAAACGACCGGGGAAGTGTGCCTGAGATCTACTGATTATATGACAATACCGGATCGGCATAAATTTTCTGGTCCTCATTGGCAGTGCCCTTGGTTACGGAAGACGTTAACATCTGGGTGAAGGGTCTATGGGAAGGCTTCGTATTCACTTTGGCAACATTTTTATGTCTGAAATTGTCTGCAAAGGGGGAAAACCCATCGATCCCGTGTTTTTAGCTTGGTACGTCCGTCGCTGCTTCTCTCTCTAATAATCTGCACCCGCTTACGGAACTCAACAACTTGGTGTTACCTCAGTTTGTCTTTCGTACGCCTCTTACGTAGTATCAACTGAAATATTTCTCTCACGCGCCTTGTATCATCTGTTCTAGTCCTTGAGCAAGAAGTGAGTTGCACAGGGGTAAAATATGCACTTAATCCCAGGCTCCTAGCTTAGTGCCTGGCTCGGTTATGAATGAATGAATGATTTAAAAAAATATATTATGGGAAAGTAGACAAGGAGAATAGGACATGAAGTATTCCTGACCCTGTTACATTATCAGGTTTTAGAATAAGAGAGCAAAAAATAAGACTGACTTTTAGAAGGCAATTGTGTTTTAATTCTTTAATATTCTTTGATTTTTCTATTTGTACTGAACCTTTTCATCCTGAGCATTCATCATTTCTAAAAATTAACAACAACGTCACATCCTCAAAGCTAACATTTAGTTAGGGCTTACTGTATGTCAGGCATCTGCTAATTGCTTTACAGTCTTTCTTATCATCTGAACAACACTGTGGAAGGAACTGGACTATTATATTCCTCACTGCTTTACAGATAAGGACACTGAGGCTAAAAGTAGTTAAGTGACTGGCTCAAGGTCATAATGACCTCTGAGCAATATGTCTTACTCTGATCACCTGGTCAGTACAACTCCAGAACCTGGGCTCTCAGCCATGGCACTCAGCTGTCTCTTGTCTTATACACACATATATACACATAAATAAATGAAAAGGATATAAATTTTAGAGGGAGGGAGGGGGAGAGAGAGAGAGAGAGAGAGAGAGAGAGAGAGAGAGAGAAAGAGAGAGAGATACCTGTTCAATTAAAGTAACCCAAGGAAAACTGCTTAAGGAGCAGATGACAACTAAATAAAATGAACAAGAAGCCTCCGTGTAAAATATACCCGTCCTTTTTCTTTGTGTCTGCAGTTTTCTGCTCTTTTCATTTCACCCAGGCACCCACAGTAAAAACTTCTCATGAAAAAATTCCAGCTTTGCCTCAACTGCTAGTAAAGAGAGGGAAGAAATGATGCTATCCTCATCAGTCGGCGTAAGCCGAGGCTTCTGGGGGCTCCTCAAAGCCTCAGGAAGAAGATTCGAGGCAGTGAGAATGGGGGACACAGGCAAGAACCCAAGAAGGGAAGAGTCAGAGACACTGTGGCTGCCCGTTCCTCCTCGGCGGGCTGTCATTCCTTGATGCCATCCATACCCCAAAGCTGTTCATAACTTCGTGCCCTCAAAACTCTATCAAACCGAGCACCGGAGGAGAGGGACAATATACACGAAACACACAGCAGTGTAGTTTTGTTTTCTCAGCTCCTTGTTTAAGTGCAGGAGTCAGTGCGTGTGAGGTGGTGACAGCCCACCTGTGGACAAACGGAGTGGGGTCTTTTCCGGGCATCTCAGACGCGTCGGTAGGAGCGTGGAGTTCAGGTCCACGTGCCCTGAGGTTGCTGTGAGGACGACCTGAGTCTACGACCACGCCTGGCACGTGGTGACTGCACCACACTGCCACCGGTGTCAATATCCCCGGAGTGCGGCTCCGGACTAGACCCTTAGTAAATTTTTGCTGACTTGCATCGAAAACCGAATGTGGTTAAATCGAAAGATGCTTATTTGTCTTAGAGTTGCAGCGAGCCTGCGACTAAGGGGAGAAACGGCAGCCGACGTTCCCGAGTCAGGGCAAACCCAGCCCCGTGCGACGCCCGCCATCACAGCCCTGCCCGAAGGACCCGGCCAGAGAGGACGAGGAGAGGCAGGCTCGCGCCCCTTCATCGCCATCAGCAACTCGCAGACGACAACACTTCACGCCTCCTGATACGAGGAACTGTAATTCCTCCTCTGGGATAGTGGCACCCTATCGTCCTTCTTGTTGACTGTTCGAGTTCATTTCCACGGAGGTTGCAGGTTCCAGATCTGGGGGACGTGCAGACACTTGCTGGCAATGCTGGTCAAACAACTTTAGAAGCCCGTATGCTTTTCCGTTTGGCTCTTCGCAGCAGTATATCATATTCTGGGTACATTACTGCTAACCCGTTTGGCATTTACTTGCTTGTTTATTGTAATTCAATAGTGTCTTTAAAATGTCTGAGTTTAGAAGACTAATTAAGAGGTGATGATTCACATTATTATAAAAGAAGATTACTTTAAAGAAGGATTCGCCGAAGTGTTCTTTTCCGAGGCCCAATTCTGTCTCTGTCTCTCAGTTTAGCAGAGCGGAAGGTTTCCAGGGAAGCATAGGTTTTTTTAATCTATGGGTTAGGAAGGAGCACACCCAACTATTACATAGCAAAACATCACCTCTGATTTCACCGAATACTTATTGACCTGTACTAAGCTGAAAAACGTCTCCCTGAACTGTCAAGTTTCATTGTTCTCGTCCGAAAGCAACCTCTAACATGGTGGTGGCATGTATGTCCCCCAAAATGTCCAATTTGTGTAAACTCTGGGCTGTCCACAGGTTACTGCTCTTTAATTGAGATTTTAAAGATGTAATCTATGTATCTATATTTTTTTAAATAACTATGTAGTGAAGGAAGACAGACGAGGGGAGCTCAAAACCAAGTGACAGAAACAGACATGTGAGATGAGTGAAAAGTGCCAGCAGCTTGGGGGAGAGGGAGGGGTGCGTAAGGGGAGCACGGGGGATTCGTAGGGCAGTGGAAATCCTCTGTATCCTGTTGCTGGATACCTGTCATTACGCACCTGTCAAAGCCCATAAAATGCACAACACGGAGTGAACCCTGATGTAAACCGTGGACTCTGGTTGGTAACGAGGTGTCAGTGATGGCTCAGCGATGGTAACAAAGGTGCCTTCTGGTGCAGGAGGCGGGTAGTGGGGACGGCTGGGTTGGGTGGAAGGCGTGTACGGGAACTCTGTACTTTTCCCTCAGTTTTGTTCTGAACCTGAAACTTCTCTCAAATACAGAGTCCATTATTATTATTATTTTTTGGATGTGCTAGCAGCATGTGATTGCACTGAGAAGAAAGAAACTCTCACTCATTGAGTTTGTATGAGGAGATACTAGAGCGAGACCTTGGAGGAGGGAAAGGACTCATGCTTAGAAAAGAGAGCATGTCACTAACACAGGAAATGACGGTGAGGGACTTCAAGGGACGACACTGAACGGACTTGAAGGGCCAGGCTGAGAAGGCTGGTTTCCGTCCTGTGGGCAGGAAGGAGTCACAGAAGGTTCTGCGTTATAAGACGGAGACAGTCTAAGGATTTAGAGTGGAATGGCATCTGCAGCAAGGCTGAAGCCTGGAGGACCGGAATCACAGGGCGGGCCTGAGGCAGTGAGCTGGGGGCCTGGGACACAGGAAGTGGTGGAGGGAGGGGCTGAGAATGTGTCAAAAATGTTGAGCTTTTGAGACTAGAACAGTGAAGCCAGTACCAAAAATAGTAAATACAGAAAGAGAAGTAAATTTAGGGTATGTATAAGATGAATTATCTTGAGTGTGCATAGATTACCCAAGTGGAGAAGCCTAACATACAGTCACAAATGTGGTTCTGAGGCCAAAAATATTTAGATGTAATCTGCAAAGAGATACTAATCAAAGCTTTAGGAGGAGCTGCAGCTATAGGAATTGATAAGGTTGTAAAGGGATTCATTCAGATGAAAAAAGAAAATGGCCAGAATCTTCAGGAAGAAGACTCAGCACAGGAGTCTGGTAAGGAGCATTTAGAGATGGATGAACCAGAAGAGAAGAGGCAATGTCCCCTGCTGGCCACACTCAGGGAAGTACAGACACCTACCTCTGTCATCAGAAATAACTTCTCATGCCCCTTTCCCTTTCACGGCAGAACATAGATGCTATAAGCAAAAACTGAAATGTTACTTCGTGAAAGTTTACCATCCGAGACAGGGAATACAGATTTCCAAATTACAAGTTCAAGGTTAAATAGGTGGTAGAGTGCACGATGGTCCCAACGAGTCCTATCTCCCAGTATCCATTGACTCTGGTCTTGGCTATTGTCTTGGCCAATGAGACATCAGCAGATAAGACCATGAGCACAAGCCAGACAAGTGCGTGTGCCCTGGGCTTGTCCTCCTGGGATGCTGCTGCTGTGGCAGCCAGAGCTGACCACCACACATGCGAGAGGGGCCATCGGGGACTGTCTAGCCCCAGGGGAGTCCCTAGGTAGCTGCGGCCACAGGAGAGAGAGCAGAAGAAATGCCCGGCAGAGCTTAGCTCCAATTGCAGAACCATAAGCAAATGAAGAGTTGTTTTTAGACCACTGAGTTTTGTGTGATGCATTAAACAGCAATAAATAACTACAGCAGAACATTTTCAAGGTGGAGTGCAAAGCACAGATCTGCGGGGAGACGTGGAAGAAGTTTTGGGTTCAGAATGGAAGACTATTTAATTATCCATCCATCCATCCCTCCATCCCTCCATCCCTCCATCCATCCATCCACTCACAGAAGACTGAAAACGGCCCCATGATTGGAAACCTGGGCTGGTCCCTCTGGCACTAAGCACCGTTTCCGGATGGCTCTTTTCAGACTGTTAATATTCTCACCTGTTAACCACCCATAACCACCTACAAGTATAGATTTCAGAATGTAAGAGCAAAAAAGACTCAGAGATGACCCGAAGATGAGGAAATTAAAAACAAAAAAGCAACTCCTTCCTAAAGCACCACAACCTAATTACTTTCAGTATCAAAACCAGAATCGGAACTGCTGCCGCTCAGCGCGATGTGCTTCAGGCTGCACGAATCTGCCCCGTCATAACCACACACACTGCCTAATTTAGTCTTTTCAAACCCTGTTCACAGACTCGCTGCCCTTGGGAGCACTGGCCTCTCTCACGCCCTGGTACACGTGGCCACATGGTCTCCTTGTGCAGCCAGGCTCAGTGGTTGACAGGAATCATCCAGGGGGTGCTTGAAGAAGCAACGCAGAACACGGCAAACAGCATGACCTGCATGGCTGAAAGGTCGCAGTAGGCACACTACCGAGACAAGACCAGAACTCAGGCCATCGCCACCGAAGGGGCTGTAGAAACAAAGAGCGTGCCATCAAAAAAAAAAAAAACAACAACCACGAAACATGTTTATTCAACGTTGAGCCTTGACACACATCAGCTCTCGGGATGTGCAGCCCTTGGTCACTAAGAGGGTCTCACAAGCCCATGTTGAAACAGCTGTTTCTGACTCACAGAGTGATTTGAATGGATGATTTGAAAATAAGTATGAAAGACAGTTCTATAAAGAATTTATAAATGAGGACCATCTCTAGAAAATGTGCCCTTCGGAGATTCAGGGCTCCGGAATTCTGCTAGCTCATGATCTCAGCACCTTCTTCCCGAACAGGCCCCAGGACCAAGGAATCTGCGGTAATGATCGTCAGCGAGCCTCCAGGAGGGTTGCGTCTTGGATAATAATCTGTATTTTGAAGTGAATTTCATCTTCTTTCCATAGTCTTCAATTATAAGGATAAATTAATGTGATTAAAATGAAAGACATTAGCTTTATATTAAAAAAAAAACCACCCTATATGATATAAAATTAGGGATAGGAACATTAAAAGCTATCATATTAAATGAAATCCATATGTTTCTACCATGCTGTCCTTTTTCTTTGAATAATCTCTCCTTTATATCTCCCTATTAAGTTTCTATATACACATGACCATGTTCTTTGGTTAATTTGACCTAAACTTACAGCCTCTTTCAGTAACTCCTCCCTCCCATCTCCGCAGAATCACTTTTCCTGATTTCCTGTCTTCAAGTATCCTTAAAGTATGTCTTAAAATTACGTCATTCTTAAATTAAGAATGAACCAAGAGGGGCGGGAAGAGTCTAACACAACACTTCATGCTTATGGGCCCTGAGAAGATTTATTTGATGTGAACCCCAAGAAGGAATTTATCTTCTGAGATGAACTCCCCATGGTCAACTTAGGGCCCAAATTTTATAAATAATTAAGAGTCTAGTGGCCATTTGCTGATAAGGGATCCCCAGGTACTCTGTATACCATAGACTGAACTCTTGGCTTCATGCAGTCTACCCTGCTTCTTTACGTGTCTGAGTCAACCACGACAGGTAAGCCCTGGTTTCATCTTTTGACTAACAGACCAAGACCTGCTCTGTCCAATCAGAACAATTATACCCTCATTTGCATATCTACTGACCAATCAGAACAGCTCTATAACAACCAATCAGAACTAATGAGTTTGGAAACTTCCTTTGCATAACATTGAACCAATTGGGAACTAGGGGAGAAATTTTCTTTATATAAAGGCAGCCTCCCTTCCGCCTCCGGGGAGCTCACATCTGGTTTCTACTGGAGGAGACATTTCTCTGGTTTGCAAACTGTTTCACCTGAATAAACTCTCCTTTTTCACACCTTTACACGCTCTTCCTTCCCTTTTCTTTTTTAGTACTTTCTCTTGATCCCATCTAAACATTTTTCGAAGTGAACATTTTAACTAGAAATTGTCTCTAACCATACTTTTAGTGAACAGGGGTCAATTTTTTAAAAGGGAAGGAAAAATAAAACCACTTTCTACTGTTATCCTATGTTCAATCACAAGAAATTCTCTGACACAATTTTTTGGCTTTTGCTTTAAAAGAATTCTGAGGGAACTTAAAGTTCAATGAAAGAGAAAGTCTAAAAATCATAGTGCCTTGGAATAGCTATTATAGTTTTTCTACTTCTTGATTCCCCTGTTGACTATATATGTAGGCGATATCAAAGAAAGTTTTAAAAGAATTAACATTTTAGTTAATTGAGAGACAAAATAAATGTATTTCTCCATTCAGGAGTCAGAATTAAGAGCTTTTTTAAAAAATGTACATGCATCCCTAACTTTTATCAGGTCCAAATTGACTTGGAAATGATCACAGGAAAAAAAATAGATGATACATCCAAGCACACAGATTGGCGAAAACACAGAACATGCACATCACTGAAGAATACCCTACTTAACATTTCTTTTAAATTAGAACACGATTTTTCACAGCACAAAATGCCTCTCATTTTCCTTATTAAAACCTCTGAATGGACAATTTGCTCTTGCTCATCAAAAGTAGCCATAGCTTAAAACCGAACATCTTTTTTAGTGATCTCTTCCCTTTGATAAGTATGAAAGAATTTTTTATGAACACTGACAAAACTAAAAAGTTGGATTTAATTCACAGAAGCAGGAACAATTAGTCATGTCATGTCTTCATCTGCACAAATTCACAGCTCCTTCCTCACAACACGGAGAACACGTGAGCGGAATTACTATGCTGAATTTCATCCAACTTCTAGCCGTATTTCAATTTTCAAACTTAATTAAAACTGGCAGTTTTACTAAGAAGAATCAAATTTCAATCAAATGGGTGTGTTGTCTTTCTTTAAAGAAAAAGCAAAAAAAAAAAAAAAAAAAAATCAGGATGTCCCAAGCAAAGGATTAACGGAGCTTTGATTAGAATTGAAAGCTATGAGTTAAACAGGTGTTTTGAATTACCACTTTTATTAAAACACAATCCTTTATATGAAGCTCACTGGATTTTTTTATTACTTCTAGAATATTGAAAGAAAATGTCTGTTTGGCTTAACATAATAGGGACTCATAAATCACGGAAGAATGATGGAATTACATCTGGGAAATTCACTCCTTCAGTACGTCCCTCGGTGGCACCAGGTATTTTAAAATCCAAAGAAACCTTTGCAACAATCAGGTGCTCTTTCCACAGACAAGAGGACTCCCAGGTACAGGGCGGGGCGGAATGAGAAACGGGACTCATCCCTAGAAGGGTCAGCCTGTTTACCAGCACAAGGTCTTTTTTCATGGGGATGATGCATTACATGAAAGGGTTTAAAGAGCAGCAGAATCATCTGGAAGAACAGCAGCTGTGGCAGGAAGCCACGCTGGCTGAGACCCCCCTGCCCCTCAAAGGACCCTGGGAGTAGGTTATGCTGACACTGTCAGCGACCCGGACATGGCCTCAGGGATTTGCCTGCCCTCTTCATGCAGTTCTGTTGAAATAGACAATTACGGGCACATCCTAATATTCAAGCTTCTTGCTAGATCCAATTTATTTACCTTCTTCTCTTCCTGTGGGAAAATGGAATCTAGACTCCAGTGATTGACATGATGTTGCTTAAGTGTAGCTCAATTTTATATTCCCTAATGCAAAATGGAAATACAGTGCAGAGGAAATTGAGGAGAAGCAGTGGTAGTTAGATGAAAGAGAATAATATATAATATTCTATATAAACGTGTGGCAAGGATGTGGAGCCTAATGAGATCTAGGGGAAAATTATCAAGCTAGAAAGCAATACACAGTTCCAAGAACTAAGAGAAAGATTTGTTGGGAAAAAGCGCAATTTGACTCACATTCCTTTCCGAAAAAAAAAAAAAATAATAATGCCTCTTCTATGATCAAGACTTATCAAATCGTCAAATGCAATATATGCTTGTAATGAAGTAGTGTTTTTTAAATTTATCATCATCGTAAGTCTTACTGTACATTTATTACATTCTATGACAAATGATACTGCAGACAGAAACAGCAGTTTTAGTCTCAGAGGGCACTCTGCAGACTACCTAATCAAGCCCCCTTATTTTATAAATGAAGAAACCGAAACCCAGTGGCATCCAGGGTAAAGGCAGGCAAAGCCCCAGGGCTCTTGACTACCCACTTCCTGTGAAGTGGCCCTGAGCATGCCAGGGCCACTATGCCACTACAACACAGTCTATCTCAGAAAATGGATCCTTGGTAGATCACAGTAAGGCACTCACTTGAACATAAGGAGTGAATTTTTGTTCTAGTCAAGAGACCTCATATTTGCTCATTTAATGTGCACTCAACTCTCTGTTTTGAATGCCCAGCTCACCACCCGTGTCCCTCCCCACATCCACGTGGTTACCACGGGAGTGGGGATTCTATGTACTGTGGCCCTGTCCCCTGCCCACCAGGGTTCCCCAGTGCCCACCTTAACTGCTTGGCTTGGGACCAGCCCAAGCCCCAAGCAAGTGCAATGGGTCTTCTTGCCACGGTGGGACTTGGGACCTTTGTGCTGGCCTCTCCCCACCGCTGCGTGATGAAATTTAAAACATGGTGGTCATCGGTGAGCTCCACAATTTGGCGGAGGTGCTGACTAGAGCTGTGATGAGAAACAGAGGTCCTGGCAGCACCTGGAGCCCTGATTCCCACCACGCTGCAGGCTTTGGCTTCCACAATGCACCCTAGTACCCCAAAGACAAAGCCCTCTTTTCGCTCAGCTGGAATTCGGTATAATATTTAATAATATAATTAACCCAGGTCAAACACTTTTAATTTCATGATTAACTTCCCCGAGAAAACTGATAATCCTGGCAATGCACAGCAACAGGTCGACAAAGAGAATTACGTCTGAAAGACAGCTTTCTTGGACACAAGGAAGAAACACATTTTCAGTTTAATGCAGGCTCTTTGCTCATGAAGGACCCACCTCTGGGGCCTTGATGTGCCTCTCAGTAAAGACAGTTCTTGTCCCAAACATAGCTGGAGAAGGAGCCAAGAGGAGAGGAAGAAGAGAAGGGAAGATTAAGATTTCATTGGACTGTTGACCATATTCTTATTTTAAAAAATAATTCAGATGCCTGACACTGAATTTTCATTCTTCCATCTCACACACAAAAAACTTAGGTCAGTGCTAACAACTCATATTTTGCATGCATTTGCTTCCGGGTATCTTGGACTCCCCTGATAGGTGGTGGTTTCAAGTGCACATATTTTTCTAACAAACAACAGCCTTAAGCTCTTAGAGACAGGAAGCAGATGAGTTCGGATGGCAAAAAGTCAAGACCAACCTTACTGCTGCTGAGAATAACTGGAATGCCACCTGTTTGTCAGAGAGTAAAAGCTACAGTATTTACACTGAGTTGCTAACTTATGAGGGACACTTCTCTCCTTTTTGAACCCAAGCGGGGTTGGGAGCCAACGTGAACCTTCTAGAACCTCCGATGAGAGGCATGCTCTTTATCCCCACCTGGAGAGTGTGTGAGTTAGCACTGAGCCAAAGTGTTAAACACACTTATTAAAGAAAGACGAAGATTATCTAGTCAGATAATTACTGCCTTCTTTGTAGATTGAGTAGAATCCCACGCTTCTTACAGAAAAGAATCAGTAGAAGAAGGGGAAAAAAAAAAAAACCAGATGAAAGCTGAGTAGGCTATAAACTCTGACCCACGGATATTTTTCTTCTTAAAATAAATAAACAAAATTGTTTACTTACACTACAAAGTTTTTTCAAACAAGGACTGAAATCTGCTTTCGGAAAGAGGATTTACTGCTCACTGGCAGAAGCAGACTAGAAAACACAAGTCCTCATAAGTCCTTAATAGCATTACTTTTCTCATTGTTTCCTGAGCTCTAAGAAGCCTAATAAGGGTGTGTGTCTGCCCACCCGCCAGCCCATACCACGCCACTGGGCAGGAATATCACATTCTAAGTCTTTCTAGATAATTTGGTTTCTAAATACCCTGTGTGTGTGAGAGAGCGTGAGTGTGTGTGCATGCATGCATGCTTTCCTACTCGGCCTTAACATAGATGCGTCGTTATTTTGTGAAAGGTTTTGGAGACCAAGCTAGAGGCAGGGGCACAGATAAGAGAATGAAAGGAGCATTAGGAGGCAGAGTTTCGAGATAAACATGCACTCCTAGAATTTGCTGGTTAATGTGTCCCATCTTAAAGCCCATCAGAGACCCGTCTAATCTGCACAATATGGAAGACAATAACATAAGAAAAAAAAATGACAATAATTCAGTGTGCCTTCAACTGTATGAAGAAAAAAAACAAAACAAAACAAAAAAACAAAAAAACAAAGTGATTGGCGAGATGGCTGCCAGGGAACGCTTCTTCCCACGACTAGCCATCTCTCATCTTTGTTCCAAGTAACTAGGGACTTGCCTCTGAAACATCACAGAGGACAGGATTGTGGAGACTTTCCACACAGATCCGTGGAGAAAGCCGGCAAATTAGGCCACAGTAAATGACCCAACGAAAATATGCTGACAATAAGTATATGCAGAGTGACCCTTTGGGAATTCGGGCAATGAAATCTCCTGTGAGCTGCAGGTGAATTCAGCCTTGGCCCTGGAACCAGGGTGCTGAGAACAACGAAAGAAAAACAATGTGTGAAAAGAAATAAGAATTACGTTCCAAGAAAATCATTTAGCAGATAAAAATAAAGTATCGAGAAGAACATCTCAAGCATATCTTTATTAGCAGTGACCCATCCTTAACTAAACTGCCTCCTGAATCCTTTCCTACAGTTACTCAGTCTTCAAGGCTGTTCAGATCTGATCCATGTCCTCCTCAAAGCCATCCTGGAATATTCCAGCCCAGACTGATTTTCCTTCTAGTCTCTGGGCCTCTGGAGGACATTTAACAGACTGGCCAGCGTGTTTCATGTATCACTTTCTTTCTCTTTTTCCTGTAAGTGTTGTATCTTAAAATATACTGAGAAAAGTAAAAAAGAAAAAAAAAATCAGGTACCATGTAATGAATGTGAGTCTATAAAGAAAATATTCAGACAACTAGAAAACTAGCACTCATTGAAAAAGAGGTTGCAGTTAATTCCTTGAATCTGCATAATATAGTTATTCTGTTAATATTCTGTTGGCTAGCATTAAATGACCCTCGGGTTATTACTGCATCAGAGAGGAGGAAGTTATGTAAAGGAAATTTATTGCACAGAACAGCTTCTTTTCATTATCCCTCTTATTCAAATTTTGGTGAATATCTCTGAGAATCTTTAACTGCTTGTTCCAGACAATGAACTTTCTGCCTCTTCTAAGTATTTCCCCTCAGACTGAAAAACGCTCATTAATATTTGACTCTTTCCTGTCATTTCTTACGTCTCTCTGATTTTGTGGGAGGAACCCTGAAACATTCGATCTCTCTCTCTCTCTCTTTTTTTTTTTTTTAGGCAGTTTATCCCCAGGAAGAACAGAAAACTGATTAGCCACAATCAAACATTAAAAAATTCTCCTGTTTTGGGGGTCTGAAAAAGGCACATTTTCTTCACATGCTTCGAGGCAACAAATATAACTGAATGCGCAACTATTTCAAACACACTCAAAGCCTAATGAGCAGGAAGCTCTTTTGCTAGACCACAAAGTCTTTGAGAGATCAGGCTGGAGACTACAACATTCCTGAAATACGAAAGTAGAGAGATGTTTGGGACCATCTGAATGGAGTCCAGGGACATTTGCTTGAGGACAGTAGGCATGTATCAGTGTCTTACCTTTAAGAATTAATCCTCTGACTTCCCTCAAAAATCTCATCTGTACAAGTCAGAAAGCCGTGATAAAAATAATTCACTAATACAGGCACTGTAATATTTTCATTCATAGTTCTAATTGGAGTTGAGCTACATGTCATTCAATTTTTCAGAATAAAAATCTCTCCAGAAATTCTTGCAGATACTGTAAGATTGAACACGCACGTGTTTAATGGAGTCTCTAGAAGGCTTTGCCAAATTCTAAACGTTCCATCATGCATTTATTCACCAGTTAT
The DNA here is from genome assembly GCF_014176215.1 of Rousettus aegyptiacus. Taxonomy (NCBI): domain Eukaryota; kingdom Metazoa; phylum Chordata; class Mammalia; order Chiroptera; family Pteropodidae; genus Rousettus; species Rousettus aegyptiacus. The sequence continues at coordinate 85,647,838 of NW_023416285.1, read as the reverse complement.
CGAGCAACTTATGAATTATTTAACATTTTCCCGTATTCCACTGACTATCAGATGGGTCTATAGTGTCTCTACGTTCCTTTCTCCTTCGGCTGTAATTTTTTTATTCAAAAAAAAAAAGAAAGAAAGAAAGAAAGAAATTTCTGTATTAGGTTCACAATTTCGAAATATTAACTTGGCTAGTCGATGCATCGCCTTCCACGTGAAAAGGGCAGAGCGACTGCAGCCACTGCGGCGCGTGTGATGGCAGCCCGAGCCAAACTGCATGTCGAATCGCCACCCCTTTCCTAAGGAAGTGCCACGTCGCGTTTGGTGCAGTGCGACATGTCTGGCCTCAGCATTGTGGGGGAACATGGCGGCTCCCTGTCCTCCAGGCGGCTCCCCATCCTCCAGGCGGCTCCCTGTCCTCCAGGCGGCTCCCCGTCCTCCAGGCGCTGAGTGACGAGAGGGGACGAGAGGGGACGCCACACACACAGAGCTGGCGGCTAACCGGAATCCGCACTGACCTGTTGTTCGTCACCTCTGCAGTGTGAACTGGCACCAGGGTGGTAATGCCAGGAACGGGGTCCGCGGCCAACTCACGGAACAGACGAATTTAACAAAATGTGATCGCGGCAGACCCCTCGGTGACCAGCACAGCACAGGAAGGAAGACCGGCCCTAGGCGAAACGCTTAGCGGATTTACTCTGCAGCAGAATTCTCTTCGGTACTTCTCTTATGGTCATCCATGCCACCCTCCCCTCCCCTCTGGTCACAAAAGGTCCCTTACATCCGCTGCGGGAGCACCCACACTTTCACCGTTTATACGGTATCTCTTCTCATCCATCTTCTGACCCGCGTTAGTCTATAAACTCCTTGGTGATAGAGGTTCATTTCTGCCCTAGGACCCACCCCCGGGATTTGGCTCAATAAACATTTTGTTAAGGGTGGAAAATTTTCCACTAGGCCCACATTAAAGATTTACTCTGCTTCTGTAATCAACTTACTTAATTGTTTGATGTTAACCAGGGTGTGGTAATCTGCTCAAAGATATGCTAATGGCCAACTTCTGATTCTGTAATCTGCTTGCTTGTTAATCTTGTTTGATGTTAACCAGAGTGTGGTTCTAGGCTTTATAAGCTTTTATAAACTGTCTCTTTTGGGATCTCTAACCCTGCCTGGTGGAGTCACTAGCCGGCTGTCTAATATGGCTAATAAAGGCTCACAATTCATCTCAACTGGCTTCGTGGGTCTTAGATTTGATTGAACCACAACAATTTGTTCAACTAACAAGCGGCCACACTGTGCCCCCCAACTTTCCTCCCATCGAACGTGGCCTGCCCCGTGCCCCACTCCTCAGGTGCCTTCTCAGGTGACAGGTGATCTGACAGCCCAATGGAGGACTGTGCCAGCAGGAGAAAATGCTTCGCTGTCTGGTCACTGACTCTTTTTTCAGACTGAACTAAAAAATGGAAATGAGAACACTTGCCCTACATACTTCACCATGAAAGATCAGGGTCCACTATGATAGCACTATATAAACGTGGTCATGTTTTAGCTAGATCTTGTTAATAATATGAATTTCTGGTTTCAAAGGTATAGTTTCTTGTTTAGGTATCAATCATGGTATGTCAAGACAGTTACTACAGAAATTAATGTAATTAATAATTAATATAGGTAGAATATACGCATTTTTTTATGTTAAAGGAACTTTTCCAGGCATAATCTAGCTGCTAACAGAACTAGATAATCTCTAGAGGTTTTAGAAATGACCTATTTTCAAAAATAAAACTATTCCCCGCTAAACTCGATGGCGAGTCCCTTCATTTTGGAAAAACACTAATTTTAATTGTTTTAATGTTTTTTCTACCTTTCACTGGCTGTCCCTGCTCCAGTTGACTTCTACATGTCGGAGTCTGGGCTCGGGCCCTCTCGCGAGGCTCCCTCTTCCACTGCGCGGCCGTGCGCCGCGTAGATGTGACAACGCCCCCGTCTGTAGCCCCCGCCCCAGATCCGTACCTTCCCTCTGAGCTCTAGACCCCTATCCAATGGCTTTCCTGTCATCTCCAAAAGTGCTCACTACTCACTTGAATGCGCCAGAAAGCAGGGAATTTTATTCCTAATGCATCTTCCACCTTCGTTCCCCACACACTGAAAAGTCTGTCTCCTAAATAAGCGTCCAGGCCCAGTTTCTCTCCCTCCCCATGGCCACCACCACCGTCGCCTGGTCCGCCCACCAAGCCAGGCTCTTCGCTGTCTCCTGGCTTTCACCCCTCCCCTTCTCTAGCCCACTCTCCAGACTGCAGCTGCTTAGCGCATTTACAAAAACTCACTTGCTCCTACTCTTATACTCAAAAGATGACTTCTGATCATTCTTAGGAAAAATCCTTCTCGTGATCTCAGATCTGCCAACCGACCCTACTCAACTCGGCAGCCGTCACCTCCCACTCCCTCACACAGCCCTTCCTTCCTCCTCCCTCCCGTGAGCCTCAGGCCTCGCCTGTGCCTCCTCTGCCTAGCATTCTCTGACCCTCCCCACTTCCTGCTTCCTTCGCCTGGCAAACCCAACTCCACCCACAAGCCTCAGTTCACATGCATCTTCCTTGAGAGGCTTTCCCAGCACCCTGCCCCCATCTCCGGTTTAGATCGAGTCCCCTTATTATTTACTTCTAAGCATGTGTACATGTCCTTTGCAGCCTTATCACGACTGCCGTTATTGCCATTTGTGCATTTGGTGTTAACAGCCAACCTCATGAGAGCAGACCACGACTGCTGTGTTTGGTGCTTCCTCCAGAGTCAGCTCAGAGACAAGACAGCGGAGCAGATGCCCAGGCAGGCGGGTACTTGTTACCCATCCAGCCTCCACCTTGCGGGCCTTCCTGTACTGCGAAGGCTGGGGGCTAAAAATTACACTTCTCAAACTTCCTCACCAGCGGCCATCTGGATATAAAATCACCGTCTCACCCTCCTAGAGCTGCTTCTTCAACATCTGCAAAGATTCTTCGAGGCACTATCAATGCCCATTAATACATTTAATTCCTTATTATCCAAATCAGCTTCAGTACCTTCTGTTTTCCATAACGGAACCCTGACCCATACCGACCTCAAGATGAGTGCTCACTTAATATTCATGAGCGAGTTTATAACCAACACATGACCATTTTTAAGTATCTACTTTAGCAACTGTCTCATAAACCACTGAACTGTGATATTTTGTGAAGTGATTCCTTTTGCAAAGCAATGTCTTCAGAGTGATCAGTACTCGTGGGTATATTTCATGTAAGAAATTTGCTTTTAAGATAGTAAAATGTGCATTAAAACTAAAAATTGAAGAAAAGTCTATCACCGTGTGTTACAAATTCAGTCCTGCAACACAAGGAAATGGAAAATGATGTTTGTTCAATGAATAATGTACAAACAATTCTCAGACACTGCTCCTTCGAAACTGCTTAAAAATATTTATGAGAAAGGGTCATCCCTGGGGCATGAATCACACTCCACGTAAATTAAGTTCAGGGCCACTCCACGGTCAACTCTGAGATAGAAAACACAATTTTAAGGAGCAGATAAGGAAGAACGTACGGCAAAGGGGGGGAAGTCCTCTCCCCTCATCTGTCTCAGATCCGGGGGCACGGGCGATCAGGAAATGAAGGCAGGCAGAATATCATGCAAAGCGAAGCCACTTCCTACCCTGTTCTCCACACCCAGTCATGTCGAGGGAGCCAACTTACTCTTCAACTTCTAAGTCCTTGCCTGTTCTGCACAAGCGAGTTTCACCGGGGGAGCGAACTGTGAGCATCGCCGGCTGCCAGCTCCCATTCACCCGCCTTCATCTTTCTCTTAGTGACTCAGTTCAGCAGCTACACAGGGAGGGTGCTGGCCGTGAGACAGGCAGCAAGGAGGAGGGCGGCTTCTGGCCACAAGCTGCTTATCATTGGGTGGCTGAAGGACTGCTGGGGAGACTGCACAGAGCAGGGGACACGTCTTTGGTCGGCTTAAAGGATCACCCCGTGAGACGGCCCTCTGAGGGTTTCCGTAATGCTCTACCGATCCGACACTCAGCAAGTTCGTGGGTCTGCAATCTGAACAACTGACCATCTGCAGGGTCAGTACTGACGCCAAGACGAAACAGCTGCAGCTGGGTTTTTGGTGAATGTAGCAGTGTCTCCGCTTGCTACGAGGCACAGACTTAATAATGTGCAAGAAAGGAACCTCCTCCCCCACCTCCCGCCCCCCAGCTAGCGATTCTGGACCGGCGAATGACTTTCTGCCGGGTACAAACGCCCGTGGCCATTCATCGTTCCAATTCAATTTTGGAAAACAGCTGTTTCAGGAAATTTTTTTTGTTCAGAAAAATTTAATCTCATAATTACTTCCAGAAAGGCTATGAGAACCTTCCTGAAGGATGAATTATTTTATTTCCTCAAGGTCGATTGGCCGGTCAATCACTCAGCACTTATTGAACTTCCCCTTAGGAGAAAAATCAACTAGTAAGGAAATGGAAAACACAGCTCTCACTTTCCAAGAATTTACCGTGTGAGGAGGGAGCAGGGGGCGGGGGGCTGGGGGGGAGGGAAAAAAAAAAGAAACATAGATACTTACAGTCGACCAATGAGTCAAATCACTAAGTATAAAAAAAATGACAAATTAGAGAATCCTATTAATAACTACTGTATTCTTGACATGCGCCGAGATTTCAGCATTTTAAAAGGTGGTGGCAGGGATGGTGGTTAAGTAGACTGAACGGTGCTCATTTAGTTGTCTCTGAGAAGTAAAGTCTTCCAAGAAAGGTAAATTTTAAGGGATGCAAGGGTGGTCACCTGTGTAATTCCCAACGAAGGGTCTGGTCCCACCACTGGTTACAGTTAAGCCCTTCTAAAGCCTGACGCAACACGGTGCCACAGAGAGCAAACTGATCAGCAGCCACAACACCTGGTGACGCCATTCCAGGTGAGTCACAGCCTCTGCACTCTGCCCTCGCACTTTGAAAAAGGGATTCTAACCTCATCTGGCTCTAACACAAGGTATCCAACGAGATATGCAAATGATTTGAAATGAGATTTCAAATTAAAGAAATCCAAAGAGAAAACCTACTGGTAGACATGGGCCTGGGGCTTCGCCCGGGGGGGAAATGTAGGGAAAAGAAATGAGTGGACTTAAGGTAAAGGTGCCTTGTGAGGGAGAGGGGTGATGGGGGTATATGCAAGAGAAGTTGACGGTGCTCCCGGGGACGAGGGGGAAAAGTCACGATCTGACCCGAGCCCGAGGAGGCAGAGTTCTGCGGGTTTCAGGAGACGGCAAGTTCTCAAAGCAAAGCGACAGGCACTGTGGAAAGTGCCGCTATCACTGCTCCTTTATCTGGAACATGCTTCTGCGGGAGTTCAAGTTCTCTGTCTGTGGCTGTCAGAACTGGGGTAATTCATGTTCCGCCTTTTGCAGAAGCCCGACGCCCATGTTTCAAAGGCTTTTATTTAGCCAGTTCACAGCTATGCAGTCTTTTTTATTTGTTTTGAAAATACAGTTATGTCTAAAGAACAGAGACAACCACATATCATTTTGATGTATCTCCTTCTAGGCTCTTAGTTTCTAAGTAGTTTGCAGATGGCTGAGCACATACAGTAAACCCTCCTGGATCCAGCCCAGTTTTTCTCATTTAAAAGTCCTTCAAAATACTTTAATGAGTAGGTGCTTGATAACTATTTATTGAAATGTAAACACGACTAGAATCCTAAAAATTATTCTAACACGTATCTGTACCATAATTCATCTTTTTTAATGTTGTTGAACCACTTTCAGGTTTTTCATCATATGCATGGTTTGTTCAAATCGAGAGTTGAGTTTCTCGGTTCCTGTATCATTTTAAAAGCTGGATCTATTTTGCAGGGTTGCATTACTCCACTGGAGACTCACAAAGGACTGAAATGGACATTCTGACATGAGCATCACTGCCATTAGTCTCATGAGTATCTTGAGAGAGTCCAATCAAGAATCCCATCGATCCTTAAGGTCTAAGTTCATATCCATCTGCTCTGTGAAGCTTTAATACCTCAATGACCTTAGTCCTCGCTTACATCCTTCTCTCAACTCCTATGGCACCTTTGATGAAATAACTATATAATCACCCCCTAATTGTTTAATATCATGTTATTTTTTTCCCACTTAGACTAGTCCTCTCTTCCTGTGATGGACACCAGCTGTCTTTGCCGTCAGCATCTCTTCAGCTCCTTCTGGAGACGATGTTCTTACCTGGGACACCAGCCTCCCCTCTGACTTCCAGCCCAGTTCAGAAGGTGAACACGTGAACTGTCCCCAAGAAATAAGCACTTTCCTTGTTTCCCTGGATATGGTGACTGCTTCAGGAGCAGACACATGCCACAATGTGGACCAATGACAGTCAGACCCCAGACTTGTATTCATTAGGGGAAGAGACACTTTCCAACTTGACTCAATGATGAAAACAGAGTTGGGCTTGTTGAAGCCATCTTGCTACCACGAGGCGAAGATAAAGCAAACACAAAGAAAATGGAGTTGAGATAGGAAGAAAGAACAAGGTACGGGTAAACTATGTAAGCCTCTAGATAGAACGACACCTGGAATTTTGTGTACAGAGGTCAGTAAATTCCCTCCTTGACTGAGCAAGCTTGAGTTATTTTCTGTCACTTGCAAAATCAATTTTAAAACAGAGTCCTAACGATTTGCCAATTAGATTTTGATCTCCCTGAGCTTGAGATTAAGCTGCTTCTGGTTCCCAACAGTACCAAGAATAGTGTTCAGTGTTTCATGAACACCTTGGGTCCAGGGCTATGTTTCATTTTACTTTATATCTGTCCCCAAACCTAATAGTAATAACGGACACATCAAACATCTGTTTTGTTACTTCTCAGAGCTCCCCTCCAATTGAGATAAAACTCTCATAACCCCATCGCAGCCTGCTGGGGGAGCCAGTGTCGCCGACAATGCAGGCTTCCTGCCCTCTGCGACAGGGAGAACGGCGGGAATAACCCCAAGTCACTCAGGGCGACGGCTGATTTTTAGGAACATGGCACCAGTCTTCCATCAACACCTCCAAATTTCAAGGGACTCATATTCACTTTTCCAAAAACCTTCCTAAATGTTATTTTTTCCTTTTGTGGGTCTATAAACCATTTCTCCAAGAGCAATGTCAAATTTTTCTCTTCACTTGGAAGAACCTTCAAAAGGATGCCTTTAATCCTGTTACTCCAAAGCAAAAGATCTGTTTCACTGAAAGAAAGACCATTCTTACCAACAACAGTAACAACAACAACCTAAAACTATTCACAGTCTATAGTGGTAGACCTTGTGTCTCTATTCTTATTGTGGGAAGGACACTCGACATGAGATCTGCCCTCTTGACAAAATGTCTAAGTGCACAGCAGGGCCTTGTTCACTCCAGGCACAGGGCTGTGGAGCAGATCTCTAGAACATAATCATCTTACTCTTTGTTGTTAAATAAATGTCTTCTAAAAAAAAAAGTATGCCCACCAAAACAAAACAAACAAAAACCCAAGTGCCTGAGGACGCACACAGCCTGAATTTTGGAAATGTGGTCTCTGTCACGTGACTCTAGAAGGCAGAGACTATTCAGCTGGCCTGTCCACCTGAAGGGCTTAGAGCCCAGACATATGAGATGAGAGAGTAGATGGGAATGTTGTTATTAATACCGTGGTTTTCAAAATGGATGCAATCATGCTGAATTTCAGAGACAGTATCTTTTTGTTGTTGTTGTTATTGGATATGGGAGACCACTATTGTGAAATCATTTTCAACTGGACTTACAAATGGGACTTACCTATTTTGGGGGGCTACAAACTCTGCCGAGGTCACTACTACAGAAATACGGGGCGCCAGAAGTACAGACAGGAAAAGAAACGTGTAATTTTTCCTAGGCAATCAGCTATGAATAAAATGCAAAAATACTTCACTCGCCCCGGAGGAAAATTGTTTCCTGAAAACTTCTTTTGTTGATCTTTTTAGAATTAGACTTACTAGCTTTGCTCTTACTGTGAGTATGTGGCAGCAAAATGTCACGCCACAATATAAATCGTTTTAGAAAAATATTGCCAATTAGAGAATATAACAGTTATAAAAAAAATTACTCAAAGCGTTGAATGCCACAGAAATTATAATAGAAGAGAGTCATTCATGGAAACAACGCAACACTTTGCAATACAATAGCGTGTTTCAACACTTGAACTACATGCACTGGTGAAGAAATCATCACGGCTTAATAATGTTTTCTGTATAGGAATCTTTGAGAACTTAAAAATAAAATACATGTTAAACTGATGCAAAAACATTAAAAAGAAAAACAAGGAATATAATAGGTTTAAACTACCAAAAGGCCAAAATACAGTGAGACAATGAAAACGAACTCAAATTCAAATTCAAGAACTACAATTCTTGGAGAAATTCCATACCTATACGTAAAAAATAACAAAACAACAACAAAAAAACACTTAAATAAATGAGAAGTTTCTTTGACTAGGTTTTTACCAAATCAACTATCTTATCAACCCACTGGGATTATATAGTTGCTATGTAGCAAAAGATCCCATAGGAATGAGAATGAGGATTCTCTCTTATTAAATTAACTCTAAGCCGCTATCCTAAACCCAGTGCAATCCTAGGTATTTTACATATATTATCTCATAAAGTCTGCAGAACAATTCCATTAGATACGAATTTTTATCTCCATTTTAAAAAAAGAGAAAATTGAATTCAGAAAAGTTAAATAACTCACCCAAGATTTAATCCCACAACAAAACCCATAGCGCCTCAGGGCCTTGCCATTAGGGCTCCACGATGCCCCTAAGCAGATCTCTGGGCTCCTCCAGGCTGCCGGGGGCTGCTGGGCACTGTGGAATGTGCACCGACCAGAATCCAAGAGATGCTGACTCGGTCATGGCTCCCTGGATGACCAGACAAACCAGCACCCGCTCCAGCCTCAGCTCACAAGGAGGCTGCACTGGGTGGGTTCCTTCTGATTCTAACGGCTGAATTCAATTAGAAAAATCGAGATTAAACCAGGTTTCGATGACTTTCTCTTTTCCTAAGTAACTCATGAAACATGTTACTCCCGTGTTTTTAACCGCATGATGACTCAATTATCCTGAGGACTAACTGGACAAAAGGCTTTCATTTACTTGCCATAACGGACGGATCTCTAAGAGATCTCTTTCTGGAGGCTGTTTTCCGGGTGAGGGCCGGTTAATTACCTTTGGTGTAGCTTAAACATCACACATCTTCATGCTTTCCCTACCTGCCCACTCGCCTCCCTCCCACAACAGAGTTCTCAGCCCCTGCTACAAGGGACAAACATTGTGTCCTTCACACAGCACACGAGCTTTGAGGATGGTTTCCAGGACTCTCTGCCTGGCTAGATGTGAGCTCCTTGAGGCCAAGACACAATCTTACTTCTCCCTGTCTCCCTAGCACCTACCCACTCCTTGCTACTATGGTGGGCACATAATCGGTGTTCAAGGAATGTTTACTTGAATACTGAATTAGCTAACTTTTTTTAAAGGCAGGCAAGAAGGGAGACTAGAGAAAGCAATCTAGGTAAAATGGAGTTTGCAATTCATGGATCCCATTAAACCTATACCGAATGTAGGCCTGCCTCATTTTGCACAAAAGACCTGTTCCTGAAAGGTAAGATTTCTAAATTGATTCATCTTGCTAATAATTTCTGAGAATCTTGACTTTAATTTCAAATGTAACATTTCCTTATAATTTAATAATCTGTGTGCCCCCCATCTCCTGACAACAATAAATACTAAAACATACCAGAGAGTCTCTATCACTCAAGAAAACTTACAAGATTTTTTAAAAGCAAAAAAAAAAAAATGTCATGGAACATGATCACCACCTCAGTTAATCTACACTGTTCAGGACATGAGCATTTTAACTTAGTTCATTTATCTAGCCTTACAGTTGCAAACCACGACACGACAAAATCATTTGTTATCTGCCAAGTGGCTAAAATGAATCAGATGTTTTCCTATAAAAGATAGGTATTTATCTTCCAAATTCATCTTATTTTGAATTCAGACTTGTGTATACTAGGCTATATCTATCCGTATGAATGTTTTTAACATATGAAAGCAAAGACAGGAAACATCATGTGAAATCGGGACTTTGGAACTAACTCATCAGTCAGGAAAGCCCTGATCCCCCCATTCCAAGATGGGCCGATGGAGAAGGCTTCAAAGGAGGGGGGCTTTTTAACCGAGTCTTACGGGGAAGGAAAGAGAGAGATAAAACAGGAAAGTGGTGTGCCTGGACGGCAGGGAGATTCCTTCAGACACGGGAAACCCTATCAACAGGGTAAAGAGGTCACTGCTAGAGAGCAGCTCCAGGCGCATGGGCGCCCTGGGGCCACTCGCTTGGCCCTCTCCCACTCCCAGATGCTCCCCTGCCGGCTTGAACGCAGCTAGTCCCCTGCCCTGTGCTCCCAGCCCTTTCCTCTCGCCTTATTCTAATTGTGTGGTCCAAGTCAGTGTGAACTCTTCACTTAAACTTCTCAAGGGCGAGGGACTTGCTTTTTACCGATGCCCCCCCCTTTCTCGTTACCTGGTATATGCGTGTAGTAGGAACCCAACAAATGCTGTCTGAATGATAAATCGGTAAACGAATATATTATTTTCAGTGTTTCACAGCAGGAAGTTACAGACACCGGATGCAGATTCTGGGGCTGAGGACCAGCAAGAAGAAGCTAAAAAAGAGAAAATTAGACACAGGAGGAAAAGCATAGACACCCCGGGGAAGGGGGTGCGGGAAGAACCCCGTGAAATTCAGTCAGAGGCCAAACGAACTCACACTTTGTAAGGATAAAAATTTCTCAGCCAGTAGAAATGACCATCCTGACAGTTTATTATGAACCCAACTCTGACAAGCTGGGTGCAAGGCGTGACAAGAGCAAAAACACACCTGAGGACCCACCACTTACGCCAAGGAAGCAGAAGGGACAAGCTCTGTATCCAGTCTCTACCTTCAACGCCGGGTTTGGCGTCACCTCTTACTAAACTCTTCTACATCTTCAACTTTAAAACTAGATTAAAATCGTTTAACACGGGCATCTCCATCGTTCTATCAGGTCGCATTCACCCATCAGTTTTACCTCCTACCTTTCCGCACTCAAAACCTTTTCCTTTTCCCGTTTGCTAAATATAAGTGGAAGAACCAAGAGCCTTTTGCAAGATCGGAAGAGTTTTCTCTCTGGTTTAGGTCCAACACTTCAGTGAGATTCTGCTGACTGCCGAAGAGGATTTCCGAAACGTTATGCTGTGAGCGTTCCAAAAGGCAACCTCGATTTGGTATCTGTGAGCAGGCCGACAGATGCAACTGAAAACATTCTGCCCATAATGAAGGGTTCTTGTCTTCAGTGTTCAGCGCTGCCCATTAATATGCAGGGCACATGGTGGGGTAGGGGTAAGGATGTAGTCCTGAGCTGGAGTAAAACCTCGATGGGCAAGATGTGAAGTTAAGTCATGTAAAAGGAACCGTTAGCCTGATGACCGCTTGAATGGTTTAGAAAAGCAAAAGGCTACCGCCAGGAAATAGAAAAATTATACTAACAGAGAATATCTGGACAAAGGGAAGTGACTAAAAGTCAACGGTGGGACATCTAATGAAAGACTAGGATACAAATTGTCCCCACACAATCTGACCACCTGACCAAGCTAGGAACCTGCAAGTCTGGGCTTAGAGTGAATCGCACACACCTAGGTGGGTCTCGGCCAAGCAATGCCGTACACATGCAGTTCGGCAAAATCCAGACTCTGATGGGCCAGGATGAGGAAAAGGAGCGACAGTTGGCAAACTCCAAAATTCTGGGGTCGGCCTGGAAATAGGATGTATATTCTGTTAATCCTACCAACAATGTTGCCAATGGCAGATCAAAAATTCAAGCTTCGTGTCAGTGGTAATTCGAGATCGTGGCAACTGTTAACTGAATTCATATTTTTGGCTTTCCTGCTATGTGATCTCAAAGGACCCATTTAGGAGCCTATCTCCTTTTCATTAAAAGGTCTGTTTTTTTGTGACCGTAACACAATAGTGTTTAATATATATTTGCTAATTTAGCAAATAAAGAAATGTCGAATTGAAATGTGTGCGAAGAATTGGCACATAATTGGTGCATAATAAATGTTCACTCCTTTGACCCTTTGCTTCTCTTTTCACTTTTATGTGTATTTTCTATGTGGTTTTCTGTCTGTTTTTTTTCCTTAATGTACCAAATAAACACAGCCATTTCTTTCTAATTATAAAATACATGTTCATTGAAGTAAACATATCACATATTACATTCGCAAATTGAGAAATGTACTGAACTATTGACCAGAAAGGCCTTATTATATTATCATCAGCAATGTGTAACTGCTATGTTCATTTACATTACTACTTTGGTTAAACATTTTCATGTTTACAAATAATTTATATTTATCATTGGCTTTTCTTGTTTATGATTTTTACTCATTTGCTGCTGAATTGTTTTTTCTTGATCATTACAAACAAAATAGTTTGCCTTAATGGTTGCCACTGTCTTTTTTTTTTTACTCATAGTGACCACTGATAATTTATTTTTCATGTTATGTGGTTAAAACTAACAGTCTTTCTATTTTTCAGTTTGATGTTCATGTATTTTTAAACAAAACATAATTTTGAAATGTTTTACTTAAAAAATTTTAACACTAATAAGTGTTTAACAGGTTTAACACAGAAGAAATAGCTTCACGATATTAATACAAATTACTAATCCGAAAGCTACAAATGTTTTCATTTGTATATGAAGAAATGTATTTGTAGGTAGCACATCTCATTAAAGGTGAGATTTATATATGAATGCTAAACACACAAAATTTTGTTCCTCACTGCATAAAGTTTTATTTTTATTCACATTATGTAGACTTGGGGGTTCTTAAAAAAAAATTCAAAGGGAGAAAAATTAGGAAAAAACATATAAACATTATTATAAATCTAATACTAAGATCACCAACACTGATCTGTTGAACATTTTTATACAGATATCTTTATGCATATATTCAAAACATTCATATAGAGACACATGTATATGTACATATAAACATATATACTTTTACATAAACAGCTGGCTCTATGTCTGTCTAATCACTTCATTTTTCCCCCTAACCTTCCTGCCACTCCCGAACCTTACAACCAATGTTTGCGGCTTGGTCGCTATGTATAATAACAGAAACTGAGAGAAATGCTGTGTGTTTTTTAAATACAAAATTATATTACATACTTCTCCAAACCTTCCTTTCCCTAAACTGCATTGTAGGGCTTACTCAACTGGCCTAAGTCACTTTTAGTAGCCACTTAATACCCCAGAGTATGACTTTACTGCAATTTACCTGGCCGTCACACTATGGAAGGTCATTTGCTTCATTTCCAATGTTTTGATGCTACACACAATGATGCGATAAACATGCCTACCTGTATATACCTAAACTTACAGTGCTTCTACTTTTATGGGATAGATTATCAGGAATGAGACTGTGGGATCAAAGCTTATATTTTTTTTAAATTTTGATAGGTATTTCCATATGGCTTTCTGGAAAGACTATAAACATATAACATTATGTATAATGCTTGAAATAGGTCTCTGAACTTAATCAAGTAAAAATTGACTTACTGCCTGAGGGAAAAAATTAAACACCTGCTGAACGCATTTTAATTATTCTCTCCAAATTCCAATGATCTGGTTTGTGTTACTTTTACTACCATCTTTGTTTCCCAATAACACTGTTATCTAATTATTAATACTACATAAGGAAACACAGAAAATATATAATACAAATTTTTCTACTATGAACTTCAAAATAAACATCTGAAAAATTCCGAGAGCTATAATGACTTTAAAATATATTCAATAACTTACTAATTACCAACCACAGTTTTCAAGTTGGCCATAAAAACTGTAGGAGGGAGAAGAAAAACCAAGTGCAAAAGGTGAGAGAGAAACCAGGACCTCTCAATGCATCTTTCTTGATTTACCGAAGAACTGCTTTTCACGCAGCGGAAGAGCATGCATTTAGGGAAGTCTGTTTTGAAAATTTATCAATCCAAAAAGATAGAATCAAATACGCAGAGAGAACCAAGGAACGGCTGGCTCTAAAAGTCTACTCAGAAGGCAACGGCAAACCCCAAGGCGACAGAGCCATTCTGTCAACATCTTGCAGATGGCTTATCATCAAACGCTCGCCTCAGCCTGCACGAACCCCACTGCGGTTCTCCAGGGCTCGGCGCTCACTGCACTGCTTCCGGGCGCCTGCTCTACTCCAAGCCCTGCTTGAAACAGACAAGCGGTCGTTTACATCTGATGAACCCTCCTCCTTTGCTCCCCAAATGCATTTTTCCATTATATTTGTGACAAGTTTTTAATACTTTTATGCTGATGAAATAATATGCCAGCACAGCCATCAGAATAACCAACCTTCGCATCTCTGCAAGGAAGTTGGCTGATGCCGTTCCCCAGGCCCTACGTGTAACGGGCAGGTGAATCCACTCACTGTACTTATTTACTGAAAATGACTTGAGTAAAATATATTGACGATACTAATAATTATATTAAGTAAAATGAAAATAAAAAGTAGTCATTTTTTAAGCCATAGATGGTTACCATGTGTTACCATGTGTTGACTGGCACAGAAATCTTTCATCGGATTCAGAATAATATTTTCCACATCATGTAAAATGCCTTATTTTACTCTGTAAGAGTGGGTACCAATGGCTTCATATGATGCTTAAAAGGGCAAGATCTTGATCAAGAAGCAAGGAAATTAAAATAGCTAGTGTTGAATTACATCCATTAAATAGACCTAATTTCTCATATAGGAAAAAAAAAGTAACCAGCAAACTTTGATGTGTGTATTTAAATATGGCATACTACTCTTGAAATAGTGCATGATTATTTCATAGAATACTGAATTACAGCTCCGGCAGCAAATATCCCACTATAAACTCCCACTATAAACTCCTTGGCTTTGAATGTGTTGGCTTTCATCCCAAAGTTTAAAGTGAGAAAGTCACATCTATGTGGTTTTGATCATTCAACAAACAAAGGATCATTTATAAAATGAATGGTCATAAAAAACAATTAACACCCAACAAATGAAATATTTCTCAAGTTACTTTGAACACACATTTTCACACCAAAACATTAATATGGGCGGTTATAAAATTAAAATTCTCTTGGAAAGTGAATCCTCATATTTCTTGACTAGAAAATATGTCTTTCAGTTTTCCTTAGAGACTAATACCTATAAAAAGATCATTTAAAAAAAATATATGAATGGCAGTTTTTTAACCCCTCCAAAATATTTCAGAAAGGTCATGCTTTCATGATTGGCATGACTCTTAACCATAGAAAATCCTTAAGTTTTCAGCAGACTAAGAAATAATATTTTTTAATTTGTCTTAAAAAAAAAAAAACATCTCTGCAGTAAAATTTTAAAAGATTCTCTAGAAGTTTCTCAGGCATTTTCATCACCAACCATCACTAACTAACTAAAAGACAATGCGTTGATTTGAAAGCAAAACTAAGGGTTTTCTTGTCTAATTAGTAAAAAGCTTTACTTCTTTTATTGGATGATAAATGAAATAGATGCTTCTGGGTCACATTGCAATATGGTACAGAGTAAAAGTCTTTTTTTGGCTGACAAATTGTCTGTCTCAGAATGCTCCCAATTCAGAATGAATTTTCTCTAAAATTCAGTGTTATAAATAGAAGTTGCTTTTCTAAAGTAGTCCACAAAATTCTCTACGACCCATATGTAAATGAAATACTATTACATGTGTTTCAATGCAGAAAATAATTTCCTTAGCAATATTAATTCTATCATCGACAGTGGATATTAAGCAAAAACAAAAATAGACATTATATGAAAAACGTATACTTCTCTTGAAGCCTGGTGCTTGAAGCAAAACACAGTTTGGGCTGTTTTTGTAAAAAAATAAATAAATAAAAATAAAAAAATGAACAAAAGAGATAATTTATTAGCAAACTTTAGAAACGTATCTTCATATCTGGCTTCTGTTAACTCTATTATCTGTTTCGTTTCATTTTAATAAAACACTCTTGGTTTCAATACCTATTTTTTTGTTGCCAATTGACAACACACTACTATTACATAGAAAATGATCAGTTGAAATGTTTAGAAAAAGCATGCCTAACTGGAGAGAAAGACCGTTCAACCATTCTTACGAACGCTGTACTTAAGCCTCGCTTTACTTCAGAATTTATGGTTTTGAAATTCTTTGATAGGCGAGTGTTCCAAGTGTTGACCATATGTTTTTCAACTATAATCAAAAAAGATTCTTTTTTTTTTTTTTTTGGTTTACAAAGAGAAAGAGGAAAGAGGAACTAGGAGAGGCTGAAGATCAAAAAAGAGATCAGGGAAGATATGTATGTATAAACAAAAAAAAGAAACGCCCTGTCTGAAGTGGAAATTAAGTTATAAAAGAAAAAGGAAGAAGGAGGAAGGACAACTCCAGCTCCATATCGTCTCCACTGAGATGTGAGAGCAGGGCTTGCGGTGTGAACAGAGCAGAGCCGCGGACTGGAGAGCCAGCTCTCACCCCGAGTGCGCCAAGGACACAGGATGGCTTTCAACGCACCAGGTTTTAGGTGCAGGTGCTGAGGAGTGTAGGCTTGGAAAATTCAGAATGTTTCGTTTACTTTTTAAAAATAATCACTAATAAAACAAAATAAATAAAAAGTATGAATAGCTTTCTAATTTCTAAGTTGCACATTTATTTGTAGAAGCGCAGTGCACGTGAGTGAATACGATCTGGTCACTGACAGCCTGACCACGCTACAGCAGGGAGGCTGCGCTGGCCACGGGAAGCAGAGGACTTCCTCTTGAGGCTCTTTACCGCGGCCTCACTTTTTATTGAGATAGAAATTCCTGTCAAACATTTCAATGATCTATACCGTATCTCAGTGCTTCCATCAATTTGCAGTCTTTTAACGGAGTAAATATAACACGTGTACTTTAAAACTCATACAGACAACTAAAAAGTAAGATCACGCACCCATTATTCAAGTTCCACCTGATTCGTTTCTTCCAGAGAATTACGAAAATGGGTGAAGAGATTCCTTATCCATAGTTATTTAGCTTTAAAAAGATGCTCACTTCAGTTTCTAACATAGGTCTCTTTCTCACTAACACAAATGTTTAAAAATATAAAGCATGTCTATCAAAGGCATTCCTTTGATATGCCTTAGTGTGGGGCGAGTCCGGCCAAATGCAGGGGACAGCTACACACAAAAACGGTGGAAACTGGGGAAGGGCCAGAGGAAATAGAAATGCACATGTAAGTCCAGAGGACATGATACAGAGAAAAATTCCAGGACAGATTAAGAAGAGGCAGAAAGAGACCTACCTATACAACAGAGGCCTACACAGCAAGGCATGAGTCATGCCAGCCTTGATTCAGGATGTCCTTGTTCAAAATGTTGCCCAACTCCAGACAATAAATTCCAGCCCTCAACATCCTAAAAAAAAAAAAAAAAAAAAAAAAACGGGCTGGCAGGTTGGTATGTTATTAACCAAGATGCATCAAAGGGGATCCGGATGTGACACACCAAAAGATGTCACTTTGACGTAAAAATTATTTTGAGCTGAAGGCATCTGAGTTGCTGAAATCCTGCACCTGCCTAAAAGCAGAGCCTCTCAGAAGGACTCGCTCAGTTGTCAGGAAGCCGTCACCGGGATCAGCTCTGAGCTTCTCTCCTTGGAGAAGTCAGAGGCGCACCCCGCAGACTTTGTCGCAAACTCTCATGTCTCCCCCTTAGTCTCCCAGGGCCCATTTATCTTTCCAAAAAGTCATTTGCTTTTCCAAAAGTCCCCTCCCTCCCTGTCTTTCCTGACTAAACTAGGTATCTGGACCCCAAATTCTGACATCTCCATTGAGTCACACTCATCACAGATGCCTGGGCCATGCATGAGTTAATAAACTTGTGTTTGTTTTGCTCCTGTTAATCTGTCTTCTGTTAGTCTAATTTACAGGGCCCCAGCCAATGAACCTAAGATGGGTAAAGGAAGGAAAGAAAGGAAAACAAAACAAAACAAAAAAAACCCTATAATTTTTCCTCCCTTACAGCAGCAATGTGAAATTTTTTAAGAAAACGAGCAAGTTCCTCAGAAGTGTTCTTATATTAACACGGCCTCATTTTCAGGAACAAGAACAGATCCAGAGATCTCATTCCTGCATCCTCACCTCCTGCCTCCCCGCCCAGGGCCACCTCCTGGACCTGTAACTCCTCTGAACAGACCGGGTCCTATTTGAGAGTTGTGCCACTGCCTCTGGCTCAGCCCTCAAATGCCCCACAAAGCCCTCAGTCTCCTAGGGTGGCAACTGCTCTCGCCTCCTCCAGAAAGCCTTTGCCACTGCCCCCCACCAGGGATGGTCTGGGTTCCTCCTCTCTGTCACGAAATAGTCCACGCACGCTATCGTTATGCTCGTATGAATGACCCTCCAACTAAACCGACTCCTTCAGGGCACTACCCATGGTTTTTTTCCCTTTTGTTTTTCCTGAACTTCATGTAGGAAATGCAATTCGGTTTATGAATTAATTCATTAAAATGACCACAGCAGTCAAAGGTAGACCTAGAACTGGAGCCAGGTGTCCCGGTCCTGGTCCAGGGATCTAGTTTCAAGTCAAAGGCATAGTAAACTCAACGGAGCATGCAATATCCAGAAAGAAATTTTAAGAAGCATACGAAGCATTCTACCTGCATTTAAACACATATCAAACACAGCTCCAAAACAATTATAACTGCCTCTTCTGTTCCTGTAACACCTCACGCCAGACCCTTCTGAGAAAAAGGGAAAAAAATCCCACTATTCATCTAATTGTGGACTATTATGTAATAGGGAGAGAAAAGTACTGTTCCCAACCCAGCCAATAATAAACTAGACCCTTAGGCAGGATGATTGACAGTCCTTATAATTTTATCCCAGGGAGAACAATAATAGATACTATTTTTATTCATACCGGTATTTAATCCTTTTCCTCAGTAATATACTGGATGGCACTAATTTCTATGGGTTAATTATATATTCCCTCAAACAGAATAGGTTTTTCTTTAGCAGTGTTTTATTGAATTCACGGAGCCATCCCAGAGGAATATTACAGCCAAATGAAAAGTCATTTCACCAACTGAAAGGCCAACTTATTTTCTACAGAAATGTGCTATGCAAGCGAGGCTCGTTGGCTACACACCCTCTTGGTTCTACACAGAACCTTTGTTTTTCTTCTGCTTCTTCCTGTTTCAAATATGCTGTCATATCTATTTTGCGCATGCTGACAGCCAAACATTTAACCACAGAGACACAGACTTTCACTTTCCTTAACGTCTTAGAGCCTTGCACATAGTGCACATTTACAAAACCTGAACTCCCTTGACATCGGTATCGACACTATTCTCCACTGATAATCCATTTCACCTTATATTATTGTCTTCTTCTGGTGATTCCTCCCTTCTAATGCACGGTTCTCATGTTATTGACACCTCTACTCCTAAGAATTATGTACAGAGATCCGAGAGGAGAGGAAGAAAGAGACTCGGGAGGGACGAAGGGGAGGCTCGCTGTTTTTACTACTCAACTTTTGTTCCTTAAACATCCAGTTATGCATTCAATGAATTTTTATTGTGCAGCTACCTAATGCCAGTTCCTAAGCAAGGCACAGTTCTCTTCTCTTAGCCTCGGCTGATGGAAATATGTTCTAGAAATGGAATTTTATAATTATAGGTTCTCATAGCATTAAAATAACTTATTTGGACTACTAACCAGTTTTGTTTTATTAAGAAATTTTCAACTATACTTGGGCAGTTAAAAAGTGGCCAAGGTAACCATTAATCAAAGAGAACTTATTTAATTGCCTTAAGAGAACATAACTTAGGAGGTTCATCACTGGTACATGATGTCTTTCCAGTCCTTCATTCTTGCGATTTACATTGCTTATTATTTATATAACACGGACTGGTACATGGATATTTGGAAACAACATCTGTATTAATACAAGAGTGGAGAAAGTAGCAAGTAAATGAAATTCGTTTATCGAAGCCACCATTACAATGAAGTATTACCTGACACCCTGCCTTTAACTATTAGGAGAAACAGGAAGTAAGAAGGGTCAATAAACAAGCCACTGCAAGTTAGGAAAAGAGTCACCCTAACAGGCAAGATGGTCCCCTTGAATGAGCACTGGAGCACATTTCTCATGACAGCTGGGCTATGATTCCATAAATGCGCTGTCGCCCAGTGAAGAGAAGAGAAACAAGGCAAAGAAGCGTTGAAACCTTACTAACCCTTGGCCACCAGCCTTGAATGCCATTCTTTGACATTTCCCAACTTGGAAGAAGGAAACTGACTTACACTTTGGTAAGCTAACATAATTTATTACACATGATCTATTACTTAAATACTTCGGGGTTGCTAGTTGGTGTTTCCCAAGTATCACTCACAGGCAAACAGAAGAACTGTGGCCACCTCACGGCCACCTCTCCACCTCTGTCGCCTTCACTGTCATTCCTCTATAACGGCAGTCTGCGGTTCGGCTCCTTCTCTTCCTCATGCCTCTGCTTTCGGTCTCCCTTAAGGTTCAACACAGAGTATTTTCCAAATGTATTATTCCATCGATAGCGCAGGCTCAAAGACTACGGTCCCCATAATATGTGCTTTCCTTCCCCAAAATGCTTTATCAAGTTGCATTAAATAGCAAATAAAGACTACATCTAAACTAATGTAAACATATTCCCTTCTTTTAGGAATTAGCACCAATGGGGCTTTCCACTAATGATGCATTACTCCCAGCTGGCAGTGTGACCATCCCAAGACCCCAAGATGTCAAGTGCCCATCAGTCCTGGATCGGAATCTACTGCTCAACCTTCAGACTGCTCGCCTCTCAGCTTTCTGCCTCACTGCCTGAACAAAATAGCATTTCATGTACACATTGCCAGATCGGGAGGGGTATTCTAAAAGTCTGAATGTGACAGAAAAATATTACAGGTGGTGAGTCTCTTCATCTGGCACCATTTCACTCTAAAAGAGACCTCCCAGTACAGAGGAACACGGGTGAGAGGCCAGCCAGAGGGAATGGCTGAACTCGGCGATGGGCCGATGAGACTTTCTATTTCTGACAAATGCTGCAGTCCATTTTCTCATAGGCCCTTCTTGCTGAGGGTCATAGAGCAAGAGAGGACAAGGAGGATTCATCTTTTTTTTTTTTTTCATTGAAAATTTACTGAGCACCTCCTACCTTCCAGGCACTGATCTAGGTGCTGAGGGTGCAGCTGGGAACAAAAGAGAAAGACACCTCATCCTCATGGAGCGTCCTAGTGTGAGGAGACAGACAGACGGGACAGTGAAAACCACAGAGAATGTCGGGCGGCACCGAGCACTGTGGGGGAGGCTGAGGCAGGAGGGGCGGGCAGGGTGGGGTGAGTTTGAACGTGAGACTCAGGCAGGACGGTCCTCTCTGGTAATCTTTTCTGGGAGACCTGAAGTAATTCAGGGACCAAGCAGTTCAGGGCTGTCACTGTGTGTGTGTGTGTGTGTGTGTGTGTGTGTGTGTGTGTGTGTGTGTGTTAAAAAGACACTAACCAGAGTTTAGGAGTAAATCTGGCAGAGGGTTAGTCTGAGACAAGGCACACTCTCAATACCAGAAACAGGAAAGAAAGAGTGCCTTATTTTATTGCAAATTCCTTATGATTCTTTGATATTACAGTTAGAGTATTATATTCATTTTCTGTAAAAATCATGGGTGTAGATAATTTCTGTGATCTATGAGTTTCACATCAAGATAGTAAATGAGATTATAATATATGTTTTGCCAGCGAGGAGTTGTTGGATCTGCCTGGGTTGAGCATTCCTGCTGTGGAGTGTTCATTCACGGGGAGTCACGGGCAGCCACTGGAGAGTCAGCGGGGAGTCCATGATGCTCCCCACCCCGCCTGCAACTTAGGTCATTGTAAGGAGTCGGACCAAAACTCATTGGGCAAGTGAAATAATTAGATAACTACAAGTCATAAAAGTGTTAAAAAAGAGACAAACCAGGAGCTTACAGAGAACAGGGTTGGGAAAAGGTATGTTTAGATATGAAGGTCAGGGAAGAATTCTCTGAGGAGCCCCAGAAGGGGGAGGAAAATGTCTAAAAATGGCTGTGACATAGCATTTTACACTTGGGGCTCTTCTCCACTTGGCCTGGCCACAGTTCAAGTGTTTGACAACCACAGCCCCCGTGGTTGCCATGCGGGACAGTGCAGAACGATGAGGCAGAATTAGCTGAGATGAGAAATGTTGAAGATGAGTCACAGGCTCATGGGCGTGCAGTACACCATCCTCTCTACTTTTGAAATATCTTAAAGTTCCCATTAATAAAAAGTTAAAAGAAAAAATATGCCTTTGAATGCACATCTAGCTGTCAGTTTCCTCCAAATGATTTGCTTAATTGAACTCATACCGAGCAACGACAGATCCTAAAACCATCAGAAAAAAATTTAATGCAGGTAAAATGTAACTTAGAATCTGTCACTAAGGCACTAAAGTGGTCCTTTTAGCTGAACTTGTAAATAACAGCAATAATTTGAAAGTTTATTAAAAGTTCCAACAAATTCAAAGCTACTAAAGGATCTTAAAAGAAACTAAAAATACTAAAATACTCCTCTGCCACTCTGGTTCTAAAAGAAAAGTTGACCACTAGTTATGTTAATACAGATTTTACGAAGCCAGAACCTCAGTCCAGCTCCTCTACGTTTTTCACTCCTTTTAAAGCAATAGGAATAAATAATATAAAAACAATCTTCGAATTTTTAACTTTTATTAAACAAATCTGACATGTACTATTGTGTAAGTTTAAGGTGCACGGTGTATCACTTTGGTATATTTATATATTTTAACGGTTTAACTATTTTCATTTACAAAATATCTTTATTTCGTTACAAGTTCCCAAAAAACCTCAGGTGCCTGGGTTTTCAGCTGCTCACGCCCCCTTTCAATCACAGGCACGCAACGAAATCCCAGTTCCAGGACCTCAGCCAAGAGCCAGCACAGGCTTCTCTCTCCCCAGCATGATCTCATCCGTTTAAACAACGACATACTAAATGTGTGCGTGTGCACGCACACACGTGCATGAGTGTGTCTTATGTGGTCCCTAAATCTGTTTTAGCATGGCAAAAACCACAACATGAAAACTCCAGAAGGAAGACAGGGTCTCCTGGCATACTTTTCTTGGTGGCTATTTCTAAACCTTCCTTTTTTTCTTTCATTCTGTTGCTCTAAGAAAAAGTCTGTTCTCCCATCTTAAGGTAAAGAAAAACAGTTTCACGAGCAACAGATTGCGAAGGCCACCCAGCACTCTGAAATATATCTGAAATACATTAGCTCTTTCAGAAAGCTCTTCAACAGTAGCTTCCTAGTCTTTTTTTCTTAATCAGCTGACTAGAGTGTACAAAGTCCATCGGAGGACAAATTTTAGCGACTCAGATTTTGAAGGAAGCATCCCATTCCATCAGAAGGTGATGTATCCTGCAGGAAAAAAAGGCACCAGAACAAAATAATCAGTGTACAAAGAACTCCTGCCGTCTTGTTTACAGAAAAACCCCAAACCTGGAAAACAGACTTTATGTCCATCGGTCGGTAATGGTTGAACACATTACGATATATCTATACCATAGAACACCATGCAGCTCTCACAAAGAACGCGCTCCACATGCACTGTCCTTGAAGGGTCTGCACTTAAAAAGAAAACCAACAGCTATGGAATCAAAAATGAGTGAATAAAATAACATGTGAAAATTCTCTAAAATCTCTGTGACTTGGTTCAGGCAGTCGCGTCTTAGATAGGACATCAAAGCAGAAGCAACAGCCACCACCAACAACATAGGTAAACTGCACTACATCAAAATTGAAAATCGTAATGCTGCAGACAATGTTATCAAGGAAGTAAAGGAAACCGCGCAAAATGGGAGACAAGCTTTGCAAATTGCATCTCCGACAAGGGACTTGTATCTAGAAAAATTCTTCCAACTCAACAATAAGGACAACTTACTTAAAATAATGGGTGAAATATTTGACTAGATATTTCTCCAAAAAAAAAAAAAGATAGATAGATAGATAGATAGATAGATAGATAGATAGAAAAACGGCCAATGAGCATATGAAAAGAAGATGTCCAGCATCATTAGCCATTAGGGAAATGTGACTCAAAACCACAATGAGATACTGCTCCACACCCACCAGGATGACTATAATCAGAAAGACGCTTTCAAGTGTTGGCAAGGACGTAGTGACATTAGAAACCGCGTACATTGGTGGTAGGAATGCAAAATGATACAACTGTCTTGGGAGACAGTTTGAGAATTTCTCAGAAAGTCAGGCATAGAGTTTACCACATGACCCAGAAATTTCACTCCTGGGTATATACCCAAGAAAAATGAAAACATATGTCCACACAACAGCTTGTACATGAACATTCATAGCAGCATTATTCATAATAGCCAAAAAGTAGAAACAGCCCAAATATCCATCATTTGATGAATAAATCAAATGTGGTCTATCCATTTAAGGGAATATCATTTCACCAGAAAAAGGAATGAGATACTGCTCCATGCTATGACATAGATGAACCTTGAAAACACTATGCTAAGTGAAAGAAGCTAGTCACAAAATACCATATACAAACCTACAGAGACAGGAAGTAGATTCGTGGTTGCCTAGGACTGGGGTGTGGGGGTCGGGAGGGAGATGAGACTTGATTTTTTTTGAGAGAAATCAATGTTTCAAAATTAGATTGTAACAAATTAGAATCCTGTGAATATACTAAAAAAAAACACAATTGTACAGTTTAAATGGTATTTCAAGTGTACATTTGTATGGTAAGTGAATATAGCTTAATAAAGCTTTTTTAAAAAAAGCTTTGCTTTAAAAAACTTCTGTAACTAGCAAATCTGGAAATAGAAAATGAAGACCTTTGAATTGTGAATTTTTGTAATCCACTTAAATAGGCACCTGTGGTCATTAAGAGTTATGTTTTTAAAATACATTTAATGATAGCATAATACACAAATAAAGCAAAGTACAAAACTATATATATATATAATTTTATAAAAAAGAAAATGTATGTAAAGAAAAGGCTAGAACAGTGATTCTTCTCTAGATGGAAAACTGCAATTT
Organism: Rousettus aegyptiacus; assembly: GCF_014176215.1. Classification (NCBI taxonomy): domain Eukaryota; kingdom Metazoa; phylum Chordata; class Mammalia; order Chiroptera; family Pteropodidae; genus Rousettus; species Rousettus aegyptiacus. The sequence continues at coordinate 85,622,640 of NW_023416285.1, read as the reverse complement.
AAATATGATGCTTTAGAATTTTTTATCCTTCTCTACTTTTTCTCCAGTGAACAGGCATTATACTTTATAATCATAAAGATAACTATTTAATTTTTCAGATGAACCACATACACCAGGAACTCAAGCATGCAACTACAGTATTATTTAACATCCACGGAGAGAATAGTTTTTCCTTACGTTCTTCATACTAAAAAGTCACATATATCCCCATACTTTTTAGTGAGATAATACTGCATAACAAAGTACTCCAAACTGTAGTGGCTTAAAACCACCAGCATTTTATTGGCTCACTGTTACGAGGGGGAAGAGCCGGAGTAGGGCTCGGCCCTGCAGCCTTCCTGTGTCAGCTCAGCTATCCAAGACGGCCCACTCTTCCTTCGGGTCTTGGTGATGGCTTTCGACTGCTGTGCCTTCCTTCTCCACCCCATCTCTTCTGGTCACCTGGGAGTTCAACTCAAGCCTCTTTGACCTGGCGGCTGGTTGTCAAGAGGGTGAAACTGAACATTCTCTACAGGCCTGGAAGTCACAGAGCATCACAACTGCCATATTCTACAGGTCGAAGTGAGTCAGAGGACCAGCCCAAGATTCAAGGGAAGAGACAACGACAGCACCTCTCGAGAAGCATCATGTGTGCACAAGGACAAGGGGAACTGCTGGCGAGCCTGTTCGCGACCAGTCTGGAGACATCCACTCAGAAGAAACCAGTTTCCGGCAGAGTCAGCCCTTGGTTGTTGAGGCAGACACACAACAGACAAACTTTGGGCTTGGTCCTTAGAACATAAGAGATGCACTCCACTGAAAAAATGTCGGCCCTTTCATTTGAAAAAAAAAAAAATCACTTTCCATTTGCGAAAATTTTACTGTTTCAAAAAAAATCATAGAAAAAAGGGGGAAACTCTAATTTCTGATATTAGTAATATTTTGCTATAAGATAGATATATAGTAAATATTCTAGGTTCCGTGGGCCACAGGTCTCTGTTTGAACTAGATAGCTTTGCTACAGGCCACATGCAAACAAAAGAGTGTGGCTGTGTTCCAGTAAAATTTATTTGTGGACACTGAAATCTGGGTGACATGAAATATTCTTTTAATTTTTTTAAACCATTCTTATTGACAAACGCAAAAACCATTCTTAGCTCAAGGGCCACACAAAAACAGGCAGCGGGCCAGGCTTGGCCCATAGGTCACGGATTGCCAATCCCCGTGCTGCAGTTAATTTAAAAGATATAATAAAAATGCTAAACAAGGAAATACTCTCCTGAGTATCTTATATACACATCCACATGGATTTCTTGGGTAAAATACTCAACCTTTAGCCACTGAATTTTTCACTGTCCTCCAACTACTCTACTTAAGAGCCAATTTCACTTTTCAGTTTTCTTCATTACTTCAACTATTAGTTTCTTTTAACCTGTTTTGTTACTGAAAACTGTAAAGCCTGTTCATTTCCGTTGTGAGAAGACAATGACAGCCTTCAAACCTTAGTACGTACGCTTTACCTTTGTTTACTAGAAAATGCCAGCGACCTAAAATATAGGAAATGAGACTATTCTGATCTTTTATTCCTAGTGCAGTTTTAAGTTTTGATTTAAAAAAATAAAATAAATTGTTGGTGATCACATTAACAGTGTCTTTGAACCTAAAAAAAAAAGCTACGAACTACAAGTCACTTGTCAGTTCAGCTAAACACATACATAAAGGTGGGGGTGTTGGCAGGAACAAACTGATAAGCACAGATAGTACTATAGGGTCTCCCCAATTCTAAGAATATCTGTTCTGACATTAAACCTGCCTAATCTATGAATTCTTCCAAATCCGGTTTCGACTCCTAGAGTCTCTATTCAGGAAGGACGGCTAGAACGTAACGGGAGCCAGGGTCAGCGGACCACATTAACCCTTGTTCGGAACACATGGTTTTCTCACCAGGAATCTGAAGAGACACAGATGGTCCGCTAATCTTTAAATATGCATCATCTGTGCCTGAAAATGCTGGCATTACCGACAACCCAGGAAACGAACAATGCGTAATCATCTACCCTGTTACCTGCAGTCCTTTTTTCACACAAGACTGACCTTTTGGAGCCTTCTGCTCTTGCCTGGCAGAGGCCATCTCTGATACGAAAACAAAACGAAACACCTTAGTTTACATTACAGTACAGCACCAATAAAAACGAGGAAAGCTTATATTGCATCAAGTCAATAAACTTATACCAGTCAACCCTCAGCTTCTGACAAGGGGAGCTATAACATGACAGATTACACTCTATGACCTCAACTCTTCAAAGTCACGCTGATATTGCAAAGAACCAGGCTTTCCTTTAAGACCTCGATAGTATTCGCATTTTACATTTCTACTTCATTACATCGTTTGCCATCACATTTTAAGTCACGGTAGAGACAGACTGGACATGAGTTTTCCAAACACGAAGGTGAGACAAGCGCCCGGACCTGGGTCAGAGCTGGGTCTGATGCTGACCCCGGCCCTGACATGCCAGCTTACTCTTCCAGAGCTATTTCCACTCCCCTCAGTGCGGTGTAAACGTCAAGAGACTGCGTTCTAAACATTAAAACAAGTTATTTTCTTTTATCATAAACTTTCCTTCTCAAGCATCGACAACTATCTTTTGTTCAGTTCTACACGGTCTGATAAAAAGGTCTGGTTAGCTTGGTTTTTGTTTTGTTTTGTTTTGTTTTTTTAATCACTGCTTTCTCTTTCAAGACTGGAGTCCTTTTTGATTTTAATTTCTTCTGGTTTGGTACCTTTTTCAGTCATCCCTGTTAACCCTTCTCAACTCCTTTATAGTTTTCCTATCAAACAGTGAACAGAACACACACACATACACACACACACACACACACACACACACACACACACGCATGTGCCCGTACTAGCAACAGTCTAGAGGATCCTGTTCTGAAATACTAAGGAGTCAGGAGCCCGACATTTTTCACACAGACTCTTTTTGTTGTTATTCCAAATGCTTACATTTTTCTGTACACAATTTAGTATGCCGACTCCCCCACTCCCACGGTTTCAAATCTGTGACAAATCATCTTTCAGTTTATTTTCCTTATGGGTTTCCTGTTTTAGTATCTATAAATGCTTAATATCAAAATGTAAACTTAGGCAAGCTCAAAGATATTACTGACCAGGTTTTTGTTGTTTTTTTTTTTTATTAAAAACCACCATCGACATCTGTGGTATTAGCAGTCAGTCAACAGTAAGCATTCCTTGTTTCAACCCTCGTTTTTTCTCTCATAGACAGGATCTCTAGTTCTTTTGCCAAAAGAAATTGTCAAAAAAAAACTTTTAAAGCTTCTATCTGTGCTGCTGCACAAAAGCTTACATCCATGGTGTTTTACCGTTATTTGAACTGTAATGATCCGTATCATTGTCCTCTTTTGCGTACATACGGAATATTCATCATAAAAAGAAAAATAATTCCTGTTGGCCCTCCTCATCCTCTTAAAGATTATTTCCTACCTCAAAAACGAATGAACTACATGAATCTAAAACATAACTTACGTTCACCAGAACACGTGAATATGTAATATCCCAATATACAACATCAGCTAAAGCTCTGGTATCAAAAGGATTTCCTGTCTACAGGACACCAGTCTCCTCGGCGTCATCCTCGTAAGCAGGGTCACCTACTAAACACTGTTACGATGTCTCAAGCATATGGCTAAGTGACCGTGTGTGAAGTACCCTTGAGTTCTTTGAAAACGTCTGGGGAGATGCCCAGTCCCCGGCTGCGGCTTCCTAGCGCCTCGCCGCCCTGCCAGATCATTTCACGCTGTGCTTTACTGTGCCCTGATAGCGCTTCTCTGCCCATCTTGCTCGCAGCTGCTGCACCGCGGCTGACCATGCCCAGCTGCTTAACTCTCTGTATTGGCGGCTACTTTGGCAAGTGTCCAGCCTAGTAAAACAGTGGGTTAGACAGGATTAGTTTTATGCTTGTGGAACAGATGCAAAGGGACAAAAAAAAAACAAAAAAAAAAACAAAAAAACAAACTCATTACTGGTGACAATCTTGTCATTTAATACCAACTATGGCAGCCAGGCCATACGCATTGTTTTTCAAGAATTCCAAGGTTTATACTTTCAATAGGATTTTGATTCTTAAAATGGTTCTGCTTTGAGTGTTTAAAATTCTGGAATGGAAATTAAAATTACATGGCATAAGAGATTATATGCATATAATTTTTAAGAGGAGTTTATTAACAAAGTACCTGTGCACAGTCTTCAACTGATTTACTTTTTTTACTCAATGTTTTTCGTATTTTTACACGAGGTCAAACACTGCTAAATCGGCAGAATGGGTAAGGGCATAAGAATCAAAGTCTCTACTTTTCCGAACCATAAATTTCAGCCAATAAATTTCAGAAGAAAGATAAACCGTTGAAAAGAAATTTCTCTCTGTAAAATTTTGGTTATGACACAGAATCAAAGTCGCAAGGTTAAGAAAGTTAAAAGCTGCCTAAACTAATCCTATCACCCACTTGGGTGCTGGCACCCCTGGACGATGGAAGGCTTGGGGCCAGAAGCTGTCAACTCCAGTCACACACATAGTAACTGGGCAAGAGGCAGTTATCAACTATGTTCTTGGTCATTTGATACCAGTAATAACTAGGGGTTTTTTTTTCCCTAATAACTTGCTTTTTATATATGAATGTAAGTAGATTCGATGCCTTAGTATTTCTTTCCCTCTTGTTTCGACACTCATCCTTGAGTGAGGGGAAGGGGTGGGCCTGGAGCTGGCGTGTCAGGAATGCTGCACAAACCCAATTCTGCCCATGGGAGTGTGTGCTGCTTGGGAGTGTTTATCCATCTTGTCTACCACTATGGAAAAAACTTTGAGACCTGCTGACCCAGCACATACTTGGATGATTTCAGGAACAGGAAATTCATTATTCCCAAAGGCAGCTAGCCGACTGCATCCTTGGACAACTTGAACTCCTCGATAGTTGTTCTTATCTACTGAAGGAAATCTAATCTCCCAAATGTTGCTACATATTACACTCTAATTAAACTCCACAAATGAGGAAAAGGATTCTGAACCCCTGGGTTCCTTTCAGAGAACTAAAAAGTGGTATTTGTAGGTGTCAAAAAGACTGTTTTTCTCCTGTCCACTTTTCTAGATTGAGAGACAATCAATAATTGAAGAAAGCAAGCTCTTCTTTTTTAGTCAATGAATAAAGAAGAGTATGGTAACTCCTAGGACAGTACTCGGCACTGTTAATTGCTATTTATTATATTGTTGTTATGATTCCTCTGCTACTGTTGATGTAATGCTAATAGGTCAAGATGAATGCAAGTTTAAAGAAACACTTAATTAGAATAAAATAGTTTCTTGTGGTCAGCAATTACAAGACTTTTTTCTCTTTCTGCAGGGCTCAAGTGTTTGAAAAAAGCAATAAGCAAACTCCGGGCTTGTTCAGTGCTATACTTGGAGTGGTCTGACTTTTCTGACATGAAAGCATTGCTACAGAAAGTCTTGAGCAGTCAGGGAAGACACTGCAGGGGGTCACGGCGACGCCGTCACTGGCAGTGGCTCTGCTTGGTTGGTTGCCCTCGCTGGGCTCCACTTTCTCCAAGGCAATACCTTCATGCATTGTCGACACTTCCAAATCGAAGCCACCTGCCTATTCCTTTAGTGTTTGTTCACAGAGAGGCGCGTGTATCCGTTTCCTCTAAGGAATCAGTGGCCCTGCAGACCGGTTTGTTAATATTTTGAAACGTTAGGGCCTTTGTTAACAGAATGCTCAAGAGTTGGCTCGGTGCTAACAAGCCTGAGAACCTCAGCTGCTTGAGTGGAGCAGCCTGGACGGGTGGGGAGGACAGGAAGTTCTGGGAGCTCAAGGGTGCGCCTGGCCCCAGATGCCCCTGAAGGGTTCCAACAAACTGTTTTGTGAAACCTCTTAGAAGAAAGCCCTGCCAAGAAAGAAGAAAAAGATGGTCAGTGTCTTTAAAGTTAAAGACAGATAAATGAATCTTTTTTTTTTTTTAATGTCTGCAGCACCTGGTCTTCCTAGGTGGTCTCCCATCCAAGTACTAACCAGGCTTGACCCTGCTTAGCAGCCAAGATCAGACGGGTTCCGGCATGGTCGGCATGGCATGGCCATAGATGACAAACGAATCTTTAAGGGACTCCTTTCTTAAATTTAATTCTTGGTTCCAATGGAGTATTTTGAGACATGTGATAAATTGAACAAGCCCAGATTTTTTGCTCTTGGTTCCGGATGTGCATAAACGTAAGGAGCATAATGGAAATAGGAATGCCTCAACTTTTATGGGTAAAACCTTTCAAGTTTTTAGAAACTGTAGTTTTCCCACCATTGCCATCTCTACTACTGCAGAAGTATATAAGTAAATTCTATAAGTTAGTTCTTTGTGCTGGGTATCTGAGGCTGTGTACAGGTTTATTAGATATCCTCTTTCATTTTAAGTCTGTATAGAAACCTGTTCTCTACTGATACTGTGTTTTAACTATTTTGGGTTATTTTATCAATTTCAAATTTTTCCACTCATATTGCTTTCTTAATGTATTCAGAAAGTTTTCTTTTTAAAAATTGTTTCAAATTATTTTTTATTTGGGTGGGCCCTTTCCTTGTCTCTGATAAAATATGAACTGTATTCATTTTCGAAGTTAAAATATTGAAATGTTATTAACCAACCTGTTACCATACCTATTGGAGGGGGACACAGCCTAGGGCCTCATATTATCTCCACTGTACAGATGAAGAAATAGAGGCACAGAGAGGTTAACTAACTTTCCCAAGATCACACAGCTAAAATCTGGTGGGGCCAGGATCTGAACCCAGCCGCTGGGTCCAGAGTCTGAACTCTTGGCACTGCGCTGTCTGCCCCTCACTAAGTCTTCAATATGGCATCAGGCCATATTTAAATCATCAGGTTCTCTCTCCTTGGAAATTGTTCAGCTCCACTGGTTTCTTTCATATTATTTACCATCTTAATGAATTGGAAGAGTTCAAATAAAAGTTTGAAAGCTTTTCACTTCTCCCCTATGGAGGAATGATATAAAACGAAAGTATCTCCTCTTTCAAGAGATTTTTTTTCTTTAAAGAGCATAAATATGAAGAAGGCAAAAAACTAACATTTATTTAGTACACTACAGCTATTAACACTGCCAGATTCTTTTCTATTCCTTATCTCATTTGTCTTCATTAACAGTAATGACAATAAATATCCGCCCCATTTTACAGATAAGAAAAACCGAGATTCAAAGGATTAGCAACTTGTCCAAGGCAAATGAAAAGGTTAGAATTTCTGTCTGGCTCCAATGCAATCCTTTTTTTCCCCTTCTCTTATCCAGTGCTGCCTTGATTGTAAAAACAACAACAACAACAACAACAACAACAACAACAACAAACCATATGTGTGTGTGTATATTTCCTTTGAACAAGAGAAATTTAACAAAGAGATTTAATGGAAACAGAAGAGCAGTGGGGTATATATTGGCTGTGGGGCTCTTGTGTCCAGACCCCGCACCCACATTCTCCTGGCACTTGCTCCAGGCACAGACATCCGGACCCTCAAGCACAAATCACCTTATTGGTCCCCACGTAACACCCCGAGGGAGGCGGGAGAGGCGGTGGTATCCCCATTCTTAACAAATAAGAAACCTGAATAGTTTCGCTAAAGCCCGAAGAATGCCGGAGGCTCAAACGACACTGCGGCATCTGCGCCAGGTGCGGCGACTGCACGCGGTGCCCACGGCGCTTACGCCAGTGGTACCCAGGATGGCGGCTGTGATTCGGCTGAGCCCGGAACTCTTCACCCCGCCAACTTTCCCTCCGTCTCGCTTCGTCAGGCTTTGTCCTTGTCATCTTACCTCCTGAGGACCTGCACTGCCTCCTAGGACTTAATAAGTAAAAAAGCCCAGAGTGCTTTTCTAGTATCACCGCTTTTTTCTTCACATCTTTCCATGACGATGCTCCAGATGTGTTCTTATCCTCCCGTTCCTTCGCCTCCTCTCGGGATTATGTATTTCCATCCCAGCATGTTTCTTTGTATATGTATTGTTATACAAGAACAGAGTGCTGGGCTTTTTTTTTCCCTGGAGAAGTACTTATAAAACTTTGTGGTTACTGAGTTTTAAAATTTTTACTCCTTTTTATCACACAACATAAATCCTTACACCATCATTTGTGTAAAACAAAAATACTTTAACACTTAAAATCGTTCAAGATGCCTGACCTGACTGAATAGGATGGGGCGGCTCGTCCATTCCTGCTGCATTCACATATCATTGCCCGTTTTCAGTTGCAAGCCCCCGAGAGAAAGAGGAAACCTGCTCCCAGCAAATGCGTGAGCCACATGGCTTAGGTAAGTGCTTTCAAGAACTCACTTCAAAGCATCTCGATGCTGACTTCTCAAATATGAGCTTAATAACACATCTAATCATTACTAAATAGAGCTGCCGAAAGCAACTCAGAACTAGAGTCAAGACTCTAAATTCCTTGTCACTGTCCAACTGGACCACGTACTGGACACCTGTCTGTGTCCCAGACAACAGAAGGTAGTCTGAAACCTATACGGATTATTTGAAGAACAATATAAAGTAGAAAATGCTTGTAAATTGTTATAGAAGCTGTATTCAGACTCTTCTATAACAAGGTTAGGTACTTGCTATTCTAATCATTGTCTTCTCTATTAAAAAGCTCGGAATCTAGGGACTTCTAATATGTATTATTGTGGAACACCTCCAGGACATACCCGGGTCCTGCCTGTGACTTCCCCTAGACAGAGATGGCCCTTCCTTATGACGAACTCACAAGTCAAGTTCATGTAACTTATTGAAAATGGTCTTCACTACCTACACATCAAGGTACCTACAGTGTATGTATCTTTTTTCAGTCAGTGATGCAGAAAATATGTCAATAATGACCTCAATAATGACCTCAGTTTTGTACCAAGCTTCATGGGAAAATGGATTCTCGAAGCAATCATTTATTCAAGCTTTATCTCACTATAAAGCCAGGTTAGGAGAAGGCCATACGCTTGGGTTATATCATTCTCAGTCCTCACTCCTCTGTCACATTTTGCCCTTGGCTTCTATAGAATTCAATAATAAATAGTTACGCATATCCAATAATTTCATTTCAATCTTGTTTTAGTCTACTGGGGTCATTCATTGGGTAATTTAATCTCCTTCACAGCAAATTTCTCTCAGAACCAGGGAGTGAAAATGAACTAGCATTTGTTCTCCCGTGAGACACAGATAGTCACATTACAGCTTTGTCACGGGTGCTAAGAAGTTCAGACCTAAGTTTCAAATTCAAATATTATAGCGTCCTTAACTAGGACTGTACAGAATTTTATAGTAAATTTATATATCGCTCTCCTTCTTTACAACTTGATACTTTTACCCTTTTTGCTTTTTGCTTAATTTTACTTTTCGTTGTTAAAAGTCTCCAAGGCTACTGGAAAGAAGACACATTATAAAGATTTCATCTTCATCATTAAAAAGAGTCCAACAGTGATTCTGTACCACATCTTGATTCACTTAGAAGGGTACATCTCAAGAAATGAGACTCTATGAGAATCCTTCACGTTTTAATAACATGTAGAAGCAGCCATGTGTCTATGATGAAAAGGAAAGAAAAAGAAAAAGAAAGATGATTCTTCGAGGGCATATGCTGGGACCAAAAGAACAGAGCAGAGAGATTTGAGAAGGAAACTGGTCTTCGGGAAGTTGGTTATCAACAGATCTGTACCAGTTTGCATCTGGGGAGCTGTTGGTCATCTACACACTGTTCAGAGATGAACTGCACACAGACGAAGAGCCCGGGCTGAGAGGGAGATGGAATTCTGGTCCTGACTCTACCTCTGAGTGTCGTCTTTATTTCTCTGTGCCAGTTTTCTCATCTATAAAATAAAGGGATTATTCGGGGGAAAACCCACAAGTGCCATCTGGTTCTAACATTTTATGATTTTTGAGATGGAATCTAAGAAATGTAAAAGCTATTAAGTCTAGAGTTACTCCTTCATTCACATACTACTTGTGAATCTCCTAGGGGGCATGTTTGGGGGAGGAGGAAGCAAGACAATCTAATCTATAGGAGCAAGAAGAAACTATGAGAACACCATTTATAGGTATTTTTACCTTAAAAGGTAAGAAATGCAGCTTTTATCAACACTAGTATCCTCATCTGGCTCACATGTTAGACGGCCCCTCTGTCATGTGTTCAGTTTATTTATAGTAGAATGTCATCTATGTGGCGTAAAAAAAAATAAAACCTTTAAATAATGAAGTGGGGAGTGACCACAAAAAATATTTTATACCATATAGAGATGTTACAGTTATCTCATGCAAAATACAGAGAAGAACTGTCCGAAGGAAAATTAATGCATTTTTCTTTACATATATACAATTTGTACAAGTGGCTGTCAGTAATGAGAACTTAGAAATACTTTTCTAATCTACTTAAAAACTTTCAATGTGTAAAAAGTTTTTTATTTCAAACTCCCCATCCTTATTAATATCAGGAACAGAAATTATTAATATCAGGAACAGAAACTCCCCATCCTTAATGATATTAGGAACAGGAATTAACCAAATTTTAACCAAAACTTTTGTATAATTGATAGATGTTTTGAAAATAGGAATTGCTAGTTAATAAATTTAGTCAATAATGTACTTTAGCGTTTTGCATCAATATATCTGTGAAATAAAAAAAAATTTTTTAAACTATTTTAAAATTTAAAACCAAATAGAAAAATAAATCTAGTATCAGACTTTCAAATTGATTTATTGCACTGTTCACCAAGACTTTTTTTTAAAGATAACACAAATTCATCCACATAGCCTCATTAAAAGAAAACAAACACAACATATTAATGGTAATTTTTAATGAGAGCAAGTTTTTGGCTGTTAATATAATATTTATTTTATCTCAAATGTATCCTTTAAAAATTTGTGTTTTATCAAATAAAATAATACAGTAGTACACACATGAAACGTATAAATAAAAATTCATGTATTGAAGGCCCACAGTCAATAAAAATTTGAACACCTACAGGTAAATCAGTGGTAATCACATCTTTGTTTTTCCCAAGCTCCCCCAAATTAACAACTTTTAGAATCAATTATTACTTAATCATTGCTCCCAAAACGATCAATGCCTTTTAATGAGGGGATTTCCTGGGATGGGTACTCAAAGAAAAATATCCCTTACATCTAGCAAGTATATCTAGCCCTTAAACAGAAATTTACAAGTTACTTCTGCCTCATCAAATTCAACAAGTAAAAGATTTCTTCCTACCCATGACACCTAAGAACATGTCTTGTTTTCCTAATTATAAAAATATACTGCATGCTCAATATTTTTTAAAAATAAAACTACAAAAAAAAAAGTAGAAATTGAAACATCATCTGAGGAGGGAGAGGGATTAAAAATACACTGGCCATGTCCTCACTCAACATACCAGTCACTTCTCCCCAGTAGTCTACTGATTTCATAAACATGGTTCATGGCTACAAGGTATTTCAATGTACAGATACATCAAATTTTACTCAGACCAAATCTCACACTAAAGGATAAGTATTATTATAAAAGATCTGTGTTTGGGTTTTTGTTTTTTAAGGAAACACAGGATAAAAGAGTCTCTCTCGGTTGGTATATTCCATATTTGTAAGTAAATGTTTATAGCTTAACTCAGTATTTAGGACTATTCCACATGCCATCAGAACAAGTCTTTCCTTCTTATAAATAACTAAACTAAAATGAATTCTCAAATGGTTTCTTGTTTTGGAGATTCAGAAATGGGAATAAATTTGTGCTGAAATAGTATCTGGTCAAATGAAAAACAACTAATTCCATTCAAAATATTACTCTGTTCTAGAGGTTTTTTTTGAACTCTTGCAGAAATTTTTCACATAAAGGAAACATTGTACTTTCTTAAAAAGAGATTTCTATTCAAAATTCTAAAAATTTTGCAATTGATGAAAAAGTTACATATAGTTTATTAATGCTGAAAAGTCACACTGGCTATGTTCTCACTCAACACAGTCCCCCAAGCCCATTCGCAATGATGTGTGACTTATAAAACATGAATTAACAAGATATCATTAACAAGATAATTTTCTGCTTTTTGTGTCAAACACTTAATATTGTAAAATAATAATAGGAAAGGAATAATTCTCTATTAGGTCATCATCCAAGTTAAATATATATTACCATCTTTTACAAAAGGCCCTTAATTTTCTACTTAATTCAAGCTTTAAAAAATAAAAATCAATTAAGGTTCAATTTTAAAAGAAATGTACTATCCACGGACTAATTTCAAAGGCTGCATCCATCTCAAATAGTAATTTAGGCCTCCTGAAAATTGGCAACTGTAGTTACCACTGTCACAATAAAACACATCCACATAAAGTGGAAATAACAGTTTGTCTGGATGGCTTGGGTTTATATGCATGATCTTCCTTTTCTAAGAGAGACCCACCTTTGTTCTTGCAATTTGATTCAATATTCTCAGGAGTTTTTTCTTCAGCAAGAGAAATGTTACTTTTTATGTTATATAAAACAGTTAAATATTAGAGTAGGGAATTTTTTAATATTTAAATATTTCATCCTATCATTAAATATATTATGAAAGTAATATTTTCATTACAGTATGAAAGTAAAAATAACATTGCTTTCTTCTTTCTGAATACCAATTATCCAAATAAAAAAAGAAGGCAGTCACTCACAGTTACCTGGCAAAGCTTTAACCTCCTCTACTACCTGGCCCTACCAGGCTGCAGAACGTTTGTAAAGTCAGCACAGATGACTGACATATTTACATCAGATAATGTGGAGCAGAGTAGACAGCTCATAGAATCAAGCTCCAAGCCAACAACAAGACTACAGAGGGGTGACGACATTCAACCTTTAAAAAGCAAACACACAGACTCTCAACAATGGACTCTGGGGGATGTAACGTTACGTTTTCCGAACAGTTTCGTCGGAGTCATCCATAGGTCAAGTTTACTGCGAAGTGGTAAGACTGGATAACCAACCGTGCATTCCTCACTAGTACATTTCTATTTGAAGAATTCGGCCTGCCAGTAAATGCCACTGGGTCGGGTGTAATCTAAGTTAGGGAATGGCCAGTGGAAGTGAGTCAGCCATAAACGGTGGACACAGAACCGGTTCTGAAGTCCAAATACACTCTCTGCTGACAGACCATCAACTTCTACTGGCCCACACCACCAACGCCCTACTCCATCTCAACCCTGGTTTCCAGACTCTGGACTTGTAGGAAAGCAGATATTTGGTCTCCCTGCTTTTATTTAAAGAAAAAAAAAAGAAAGAAAGAAAAGGAAGAGAGAGAGAGAGAGACAGAGAGAGAGAGAGAGAGAGAGAGAGAGAGGAGAGAGAGAGAAGGACATCAGGAAGGAAGGAACAGAGTAAGAGGAAGGAAGAAAGAAAGGCCCATTCCTTCTGCACACCTTATCCGAATCCTCCATAAAGTCCTCCCTACGCCCTCCATCCAGAAAAAAGAAATAAAGAATAAGTTAGTTACCAAGCGTTATATTTCCGAGAATCTGAGGATTTTGAAGCAGAATGAAACAGACTTTAAATAAGTTTTTTTAAAAGCATACTCTAAAAAATATGTAAAGAAAAGCATGTCTTATTTATTCCGATCTTTGCTGTTCGACTTAGGAATAAATACAAAAGCAGATGTGGAAAAGAACGCTCAGCCACAGGGCTGGAGTTATAACCTGGTGCAGCTCTTTGGGATCAACCTGGCAACACGTGCCAAGAGCCGTAACACATCTGCACCCTCCGATCAAGTACTTCCCCAAAAAGGGAATCTGTTCTAAGGAAATCATCCAAAAGTTTTATACGGGGAAATGTTGATAGAAGCATTATTTACGGTAGCAAATAAACAAATGAAACTAAAACCAATACAGAGACTATTAAAACTTCATTAGACTATCAGGAACTCATTAAAAATTATCATTTTGAAGAACATATAATGATATGAGGAAATATACAGACAGTATAATCTTAAAGAGACTCAAAAGAAGATACTGGAAAGATACACACCGAAACATTAACACTGATCACCCCTGGATAGGATAATTATGGTAATTCTTCACTATATTTGTCAATATTTTTCAAGTTATATATTACACATATATACACACATAATATATATACCATATACATGTCTGTCCTCTGTACTTATTAGAACTTAAATTTCCATTGCAACTATAAATGTTTCCAGTTCAACTACATAAACATAGGAAGTTTCATATTATAGAATAAAAATATTCACTACGGGCTATTTACTGGATCCAACTTTGACTGGCATGTTTTAGATCTGTGAATATCTGATGCCAAAACTGCAAGAGAAAAGTGAGTTAAACAAAGGGATATACCAGCTTCTCCTAACCTACTTTTTTCATTAAAATGTCTCTTAAATTTGCTCCTGTGCTCCTACTTTGGCTCAATGTTCCAAAAATAAAATAATAATAATAATAATAATAATAAATAAACAACCAAGTGCCTTATGGGCTTATCATAACTGTTTCTGAACAGTTCTTTCTATGCCAAAGCAGTTGAACTTTGCATCTGCATGCATGAAGAGTCTGATTTATGAATAGACTGTGTTCCAAACGTTCATTTCTAAGTTGGCCGTTTGGAATATGGGGAGACATATTCCAAGTTGGGTTCTACGATGGAAGAGTCAGCCGTAAAGGAAGTTCCTTCTCAACGTTTCTGGGCACAGGAGAACGCGAGAGCAAATTTTCAAAACGGTAACGCTGATAAGTAGTACAGTGAGACAGGTAATTTGGGGGCATGGGAACTTAGGGAGTCGGGGCAGATTTGTGAAAGATAAATGAACACACTCGATACCTGGGAGGGTGAGCGAGTGGGAGGGCAATGTGGCCAGGCAGAAGGAGGATCGCTCGGGACGTTCATGAGGGCCCATAAAGAAATTAAGTTTCTGCTTGTTTAGATCAGTGTCGTCAAATTTTTTTTCAGACTATAGAAGACTCAGTCAGCAAGGCTTCTATCACATTTATTTATATCTGGTTATCCCTGGAAACAAAATAATGATGACGGTGATAGTGTATTTTGGGGGGAGTAGAAAGATTCCAGCCTGGGCGTACGGTTGTGCAAATAAATTGTAAATACAAATGTTTCTATTTACAAGGCGATGTACGTGTTCCTGAAAAGCTAAGTACTGTATATACACTAAAAATAGATCTTAGGCAGCCCACTCAAAATCGATGGAACCCTCAAAAAATGCTAAAAATACACATAGTTTTCAAAATCATTTAATTCTTAATAAATACAGAATGGACTTTATCTTTAAAACTATAGTTGTGAAGATCGCTCAATGGAAAGACTGTGAGGAAGGACCGAGTTCCCAAGTTATACAGACTAGGACCAAATGCACAAAGATTGGAGAGACCGTAACATTAGTGCTTCCAAGACTGAGTACTTGGCCACCTGAGTGGAGAGAAACAAAAAAGATGCGTGAGCGAGGTGCACAGTCCTGCTGTCCTACGTGATGATCTACTGCCTTCGGCTGTGTTGTGTCTCTGCATCCAGCTGCTGTTACCTGGACGCGGTAGTGACATGTGCAAAGAAAATCCCATCTGGACGGATCTCGGCGTCGTGTGCCATCGTTCCCTATCTAGCTACTCGTGCAAACTAATTTCCGTTACAGAAACACGCAGGCAGCGGAAGAGACCACATCCCTATGCATTTTCTACAGCAGGTCAACATCTGCGAGGAACGTTATAAACCCCACGTTTTCTTTAGTCCAGCCTGAACACCACCCGAAAGCTTCCTCAAAGATACCAACACTTAGGAATGTGACACGAGAAATTCTGGATGCCTGACCCAAGCAAAGGAAAGCGAAGCAGGGCACCTCTGTGCACATCTGAAAATGAGCTTCCTCTGTGCAGGCAAATGACAAAAAGGGCGCCTGCCTCTAGTTAGTGTGGCCCTTGCCATGGCATGCAGGGGGCAATGCTGATTTCGGCCCCCACCCAGGCACCTTTGTTCAGGTTATGCGGTATGCCATGCCACAGGTCATTCTTGGGTTGATTAATATGAAATGCCTTCCTCAAAATCCAGGGGAAACAAACAAAAAGCATGTTTATTACAATTACAGACAACAGTAAGCTCTGAACGTTAGGGTGTCGCAACTTGCGGCTATGATTCTAATCCTAAATAACCAAGCCTGTAGGATAAAATAATTTTGACAGAAAAACATGCAAAAGGGAAATGAAGGAAATCACACAAAAAAATGGAAGATGGGAGCATAATGGTACCTGAACAAAGGTTTGGCAGTTCTCTGAAAAATGTCATGGGCCTTTAATAAGAAGCTGTTTCTCTGCAAGGCTGGGATCCATAAGGATCACACACCTTCAGGGTAAGGGAGAACCAAATATAAACCATTCCACCCCAGGGGAACTGCAGCCCAAATTCATATCACTGGGAGGTCCAAAAAAATTCCAAGCTGTGAGTTTAGTTTAAAATTGGCTTGGTCTGTGGCAGCCCTCGCCACCTGGCGACAACAAACGGTCCTCTCCAGGGGACACGCTCTCACCCTAAGACTCAGAGAATCCTCCCCAAATAATTGCCCAGGGAAATGAGTAGCTCTCAGCCAAAAATAACCAAGTAAGTATGGAAACGAGGCCCCATGAATAAGAACCAGCAGAAATATAACGCAGTAGAAAGAGGTTTCAAAAATTGGGATTAATGCTATTCTTACAACGCTGAAAAAGAGTCTTAAACTTCTGGCACACTTCTGAATACTGGGTTTGGTCGAGGAATAACTGAAGCCACTAACAGATCCAAACTGTGTGGAATAAAAAGGAAATAACACTGCAGTGCACTCTTTCATGCAATAATGTCTCAGATTGTTTAGAAATGCATTCACAGTCTTCTCACGATTCACTTGGTGGCTTCCTATGACAAGCTGTTTCCTTTCTGACCCTTCTCTGCTATGGTCGCAGGCAAAGGTCTGCGCGTTGCTGTAAACACCACTCCTTCTCTGCCTCTGACGTCAGTTAGCTCGTGGCTACCCCACACCTCTTATCGGCAGCTCGCAGCAAGGTTCCCCCCACGCTAATGCACTGCACAGCCTGCTCGGCAAAGTGCTCTTAAACACTCTGCTCGATCTTCGCAGAGGTACACTTTACACGGTGATGAAAGTTTAATGTGAAAGGGCTCAGTCCACCAGTTGAGCACTAATGGTCTACGGTTTACAGAATCCCAGCGCCCCCCATTCATTCAGTGACATGTATTGGGCGCCTACTACATACAAGCACTGTTCTAGCGCAGGGGGTAGGCGGTAAACAAGATACAGTCTCAGCCTCTGTGGAACTCAACGTCCTAGCTGGGGAGGTGAATAATAAACGCGTAAACGACTCAGTTTCCGAGTGTTAAGGGTCACAGAGATACTATAAGCGTAATGGGAGAGTGGAGGGGGCCCCCTTAGATGAGGAGGTAAGAGAGGCTGCAAAAGGAAACCCGTTTATCTGAGAGACTCGAATGACAAGCAGGGGCGAGCCACGCAGAGAGCCGAGGGAAGAACATTCCAGGCCAAGAGGAAAACAGACGCAGAAGCCCCGCAGCTGCTCTGAGCTTGGCCTGTTTGAGGAACAGAAAGAGACCAGTGCGGCTGGAAGAAAGAAGCGACGAAGACGGCGGTGAGCGCCGGGGGCAGAGAGCGAAGCAGCGGCCAGGCCAGTGAGACCTTGCAAGCCACACGCGACAAGCACGGTCTTATCCGCAGGGGAACGGGCGGCCCCTGGAAGCTTGTCGCTGAAGAACTGACACGATACCATTTACGTTTCAGAGAGATGACTCTGTCACCACTGCAGAGGATCTGGACTGAAACAGGGGCGAAGGTGAATACAGGGTGATGGCTACAGTGTTCTAGAGAAAGGGACCTTAAATGGGAGGAGAGAAGTATGAAGATTCGGGACCAAAAAATGAAAAGGGAGGACTCGAGGTTGGTTCCTAGGTTTTTGGCTTGAGCACCTGGGTCAATGCTGATCCATTTACTGAGATGGGAAAAGAGACTGGTTCAGGAATTGACAGGGGTTGGGGTTGGGGTCGGGGGAGGAAATCAAGAGCCCTGTTTGGGACGCACCTGAGAAGCCTATCTGGTATTCAAGGGAAGAGATGCGGTTGAGAAACTGAATACTGAGCCTGGCAGAGAAGTCAGAGCCCCGAAGATAGAAATGTCTCGGTCATCAGCAAGAAATGTTATCAAAAGCCATGAGATTAAATAAGAGCAGGTAGATAAAATACATGTGTTACAGAAGACGCGACCCTAGGCGGCAGAGGCCCAGGGCATTCGACATCTTGAGATCAGATAAAGAGGAGGAACTTGATAAGGCCCCTAAGAGAGGAGTGGCAGAAGGAAAACATTAAAAATAAGAAAAAACAAAAAACAAGGCAACCCCTGGATTGGAAAACAGGAACATCGCTGATGAGCTGACCAGAGCAGGTGGGGATGGAAGCTAGACTGGAGTGAGACGGGGAGTGTGGCCGCGGGAGGGGGGTCGGCAACTAATGGACAGTAAGGGGCGACGGCTTTAGACAAGGCTTCCCAACGTTTGCTACAAAACAGAGTGGACGACAGAGTGGACAGTGAGAGATGTGTCATCAAAGGCGAGTTTTTTTGTTGTTGTCATGGCTGTTTGTTTTGTTTTCGAGATGGGAGGGGCCAGGGCGAGCGCTGTCCAAGAGAAAGTGCTGCGGAGATGGGAGCAGTCTACCCCCAGCGTCTGGTCCAGCGGCCGCGCCCACGCGCCGCTGCCGAGCGCGGGATGCGGGACTCACAGTCCATCCCCAGAGTCTGGTCCAGGGGCCCGCGCCCACACGCCGCTGCCGAGCGTGGGATGCGGGACTCACAGTCCATCCCCAGCGTCTGGTCCAGCGGCCCGCGCCCGCACGCCGCTGCTGAGCGCGGGATGCAGGACCAAATCTTAAGATTTGATTTTAACTAAATGAAACTGAAATAGCCCAAACCACACAGTGCAGCCCTCCAGCCTGTTTGTAGGCTGGCAGAGTCAGCTATCCCAAAGTCAGCAGACGGGGTGATAGGAAGAGTAAAAGCTGAGGGCTTCTGTTTGCTCCCTGTTTTCTAAAGTTCTAAAGATCATTAGCTGGGGGGCGGGGGGGGGGCGGGGGGGGGGGGGCGGGGGAGCGCGAGGCGGTAGGAACAAGCAGCTAGAGGGGAGTTTATGGAGAGGAAAAGGTAAGAAATAGTTTCAGAGAGCAGAGAGCACACTAAAGGGGACAGTAAAATTTCAGGGTTGCGTACCACTTGAGAGTTACGGCACATTTTGAAGTGGCCCTTGTCGGAACTGTTAAGGTTTTCTCTGGCAAACATCAGCTTCTTGGCTCTTTCGAGCCTGGTCTCAAACTAACATTCCCGCCATTTACCTCTGTGGTTTTCAATTTTTTCGGCTGCAGAAGCTTTTTGTCCCTGTAAACATCTCCCCCTGAATACATGCAGTATGTAGGGGCTCGGTTCCCCCACCAGCTCCGCCTCTCCTCCCCACCCCCAGCCTCTGAGGCATCTCCAAGGAACCCCAGGGTTTGAAACCAGTGCTAATGAAACTGGCACGTGCTTACGAATCACCTGTCTTGATAAAGTGAACATTCTGTGGAGAAGATGTGCGGAGGGGCCCCTAATTCTGCAGTTCTGACAGGCTCGTGGGTGACAGCTGGAGCCACTGTTCCGTGGGTTGCACTTCGAGTGAGCGGCCATACCAGACCACTCCCCAGTCTCTCTGTTCAGTCTGCTTACCCCTGCCAGTGTGGTCCCCTTGGCCACTGGGAGATTCTACTCTGTCTTTAAGGCCCTGTCAACGTCAGCTCCTCCTGAACCCTTCCCCAGGAGTCCTGGCAGAAGTTATCGTGGTCCAGTCCCAACCTGCTCTCCCATCACTCTGCCCCTTTCTCGTTCTGCTCCAGCCACACAGGCTTCCTTGCAGCTTCCCTAACATATGAAGCCAGCCCCGGCCTCAGGGCCTTTGCACCAGCCATTCCTGCTGCCTCAAACGTGCTTCCCCCCAGACATCCTCACGTACAACCCGTTCATTCCATTATCTCCTTACTCCAATGTCTTCTTCATGAGGTTTATACTCTGACCACCCTATTTAATACTCCCATCATTTCCGATACTCTGTGTGTGTGTGTGTGTATACATACATACATACATACATACATACATATATATCTGTTTCCCCTGCATTTACAAGCAATATGAGGGCTGGGTCCACAATATAGTCATTTTGCATCCCAAACATCTTGCAGAAGGTCTCTTACATTAGGGAAAAAATAAAATAAAATAACAAATCAATAGCTGACATAACTTGCAACTAAGAAATATGAATTAAATTTTTGACACCTCAACCCAAACACTAGTGGAGCATTAAAGGTACGAGAAAAACATTTTAACAAAACAGATGCAGATCAGTTTGGCTCAAATAAACTTTTATGAAAGTTCTCTAAAAAAAAAAGAAGAAGAAGAACATGGTTCCATAGCACAGCGGTTAGCACGTCTGCTTTACACGCAGAAGGTCCTGGGTACGTGCCCCAGTGGTCTATGGTCTACAGCCATGCCACCCTTAACAAGCCTGATGTCTGATCTCAGAAGCAAAGCAAGCCCGGGCCTGGTTAGAACTTGGATGGGAGACCACCTAGGAAGACCAGGTGCTGTAGGCACAAAGAATAATAAAATAAAATAAGAATAAAAGATAAACCATGCAAAATTCAAGCAAGGGCACAAATAATTCTAAAATGATTAATTTAGCACTCAAAGATGCACAAGAATGCCAAGTGTGATGGTGACTTTATATCTATGAACCAGGATAATGTAACAATTGATTTAACACGTTTTATCATTTAAAATGTTTTTTTAAAAAAATGATAGCAGCTAAAGTTTACTAACAACATGTGTGAGCAACTCTTTAGGTAGGTACCTTAGAAGTACCAACTTATGTAATCCACATATCAAACCTCCAATATAGGTACTATTATCATCTCCTGTTATAAAAGAGGAACTGAGAAAGAGACGCTAAATGATTTGCCCAAAGCCACACACCAACCAGTGTGGCATCAGAGAATGAGCTCTGAACCACTGCAGGCAGCTGAGAAAACATAAAGACTTACTCTGAATGTAAAGGCTTCTCACGAGGTAGGCTACTGTTCTAAAACCCTCTACAACACTTTTCATGAATAAATTTTACACACATGCGCGCGCGCACACTTTCTTCCTACATGCTTTGAATATAAGCACTGGTTTTCTTTCTGTAAAGGAAAAACTGTGTTTTCAAACAGTGTTCTTCCACATTAACAGCTAATACAGTAGTCACCCCTTATCCACGGTTTTCTTTTCCATGGTATCAGTACCCGCAGTCAACAGAGGTCCAAAAATATAAAATGGAAGATCCCAGAAATAAAGAATTTGTAAATTCTAAAGTGCATTGTTCCGAGTAATGTGATGCAATCACTCACCTTCCCGCTCCATCCCGCCCAGGACGTGAATCATCCCTTTGACTAGCATATCCACTACCTGCCAGTTAATCATTTAGTAGCCATCTCAGTTATCAGATGGTTGAGGGGGAAAAAAAGGGAGGGAGAGAAGAACACCATGGTCACATAACTTTTATTACAGTGTACTGCCATAACTGTTCTATTTCATTATTAGTTACTGTTGTTAATCTCTTACTGTGACTAATTCATACATTTAATAGTAAACAGAGGGCTCTGTACTATCTACAGTTTCAGGCGCCCACTGGATATATGTGTAAATAATGCCGGAATCTTGGAACATAACCCTCATGGATGAGGGGGGACCACTGTACTCAAGTCTGTCAAAGCTTTTAAGACTAAAGAAAGAAAAGATCAGATTTCAATGAAATTAATAACTCCTGGGCCTGCCCAGGCAGCACGGCTTGATGGTTAAGGGTATGGGTTTGAAGCGCACGTCATTAATTCAACCTATGCAGCATTCCTACTACGTAGTGTTCTTCCTGGCTACTGTGTGCTCCGGTGTTTACCACCCCACCTTATTCCTGCACAGGTTCCTAACTGGGTTCCATAAACCCTCAAGTGACCCATAGATAGAGATCAGGGAATCAGTGAGCTTGGCAGTATGTATCGTATGTATTTTTGTTTATTTGTTCAAAATTATTATTCTAAGAAGGGGTCCAAAGCCTTCACCAGACTGTAATAGGGGTCTATGACAAAAACAGAAACATGGATAGATCTAGAAACAGGGAAATAAGTAGGAGGTGTTTACAACAAACACAAAGAGGGAAATAAATCTGGTTAGGGTTGGTAGAGAAGAAAATGGAAAGAAAGAGATGGAATGAGGGAAAATAAATAGGTATTCCTAAAAATAGCATCTTTTGCCTTCCTTCTACTTCTAACCTTCTAAAAAGAGAAGCTGTCTCTACTTCCAACTCATTCGTTTCTTAGATTTTTAAGCTTCTATGCATGCTTAAAACACACACGCGCACACACACACACGCACACACACTCCATAAACCACTATCTCAAAGAGTACACCAATGAACGTTGTGCTCTCTAGAGCATCCAATTATGCTTCTCATTGAGTTTTCTCTTGCTTCCTGTTTCTTCTTCACTCCTTCCCTCAACACAAGTGTATCCAGCATTCCAGCTTCTCCCTCAGAGATCTGACTCACCCTCACGGTTTACCAATCCTGCATGGACCATTCTCAGTTCTCCATCCCTGCCCTAACCCTGCCCCCGAGTTCTCATCCCACCTGCTCACACTCTACAGGTGGGCACTATCGTTACAATATCCACTCACCATCACCTGTAAGTCAACACTTCCTAAATCAAAAAGGTTTATATCTTTTTCCAACACATGATTCCTTCTCCTGACTTTTCTAAATCTCTCATGTGGTCATCTTTCCTCCAAGAATTCATCACATACAGTCAGGGGACAAATCCTAAATATTTCTCCTTATTTTTAACATTATTCTTTCTACTATCTTGCTACTCAAAGCATGACTTAGGGACAAGCAGTATCAACATCACCTGGGAGTCTGATAAATGCAGAATCTCAGGACTCATCCCAGACCTGAGTCAGAATTTAAATTTTTTAAATGTCCCCAATTGATTCATACACACATTAAATTTTGAGAAGCACTTGTCTAGTGTTTATGAATTTGCTACCAGCCTAACTGCATCTGAATTTGATCATTTATAGGTATTAATTACTGAATCTTTATTATGTGCTGGTTACAGTGCTAGACTTTAAATGCATGAGCTTATTTAACCCTCAAAATAACCTTGTGAGGTAGGCATCATCAACTCTACTTTGAAAATGAGTACATTGGCGCGCAAGTGCCTAGATCATCTATCTGCTCAAAAAGCCCATAAATAAAGGAGGCAAGATTTGAACCTAATCCATCTCATCACAAACCATTTAGCCAAATTCCACCAATTCTCTTCAATTCCAAAATTTAGATTTCAAAGGGTATGTTGGTAGAATTAATTATTCTGGTTGACTGCATTTTATAATCAACTTAAGGTAGATTTTGTTTGTTTATTACAATTCGTATTAAAAATCTTTCTAAAGGCATAGCAAGACAACCTTGCTGTAGAAAGAGAAATCATAGTGATTGCTTGATAGTACGTAGCCTATGTATTTTTGTTTATTTGTTCAATATCATCATTCTAAGAAGGAGTCCAGTTTCATTCTAAATACTCAAGTTCACTCTAAGGTATCTGAGAAGAAATGGAGAAGAAAATGTATTCTGTTCTCAGGACATAACCCCAAATTTTAGAGGTGATGAAACTATTTTCCTGATAATACACTTCGAACATGTCTGCTTGGTATTTTCCGTCCTCTAAAGAAGAGAAGAAAAAATAGTACGAGATTAGTTCATAAATGAACAATTAGTTGGGTTCCATTCAATGAATTTCATCTACTGTCTAGCTAATTATTGTTTTAATTGCCTTATTGTATTCTATTCAGTTAATTTTTCATAGTCATATATTTCATTTTTAAACCTGGTTCTTTTATCTTTTCCAGTGCTGAAATACAAACCCACAAACAGAAAAGACATCACTATTCCTCCATTATAGTATTTACCCATTTCAAGTCCTGGACTTTGTCAAGAATATAACAAAAGCTATGAATACTCTACCTAGAAAACCACATATTCATCAAAACATGAAATGCACTACACGACATTAATATAAACACTCCAGCTCTTCTAGGACTGACACCTGCCTGATCCTGCCTGTCCAGACCCTCTCCTTTCTTTTGGGAACTGCTTTTCCCCAACTCCAATGGGCGGGAGCTGCCACCTTTTTACAAGTGCTCCATCCAAGGAGAGGCCACGAGTGACCGCAGTCAATCCAGCTGGAATCCTTCCATGGGATTTTCACAACTGAATCAGAGACAAGAAAGTCCCTTTTCAGGGGCAGAAAGCACAAAATGTCAAATTCGGGAACCATGAGTTCGCTGCCCTGGGCAGGAAACCTGTAAGCTAAGAGTAAGAAGAAAGCCATAAAAGACAGAAAAGTCCCGACAGTACCCACGCACCTGGTTCCAATGGTTCTGGAAGCCCAGCCCTTTTCCTGTTCTCTTGGTTTGGTTACCAATCCCAGCTTCTTCAGTGATGGACCTCCAATACTCACTCCCCGCCCCACGCCCCCGCCCCAAATATTTGAAATGTCTGCCTAAACTCATTTGTGTTTCTATCCTTGTAACCAAAAAATTTTAATATTAATAATGGCTATTTCTAAATACTTTATTTGTTTTAAACAAGTTTTATGTCCTTCATTTTTTTTTCTATACAGAAAATATCTTCCTCTGGATAAATAGGTTTTTAAATATACTTTCTAAAAGGCTCACATTTCACTCTGCATAAAATTATTTTAGAATATGCTTAAAACAAGTCTTGGCTCAGATCACTCTACACGCTCCTCACACTATTAAAATATAATTTTAAGAAGCTAACTGCCTGATTATTTTTAGTTTAATTCCAAATGTAACAAGACAAAATTGCCGTCTTAAATCATCTTTTCTTTTATGTATTCAATTGTTTTCTGCTTAAAATACTTAAAATTGGCAGCGATCCATTCATTGATGGGTATTTTAAGTTAGAAAGCAGTAGCATATCAAATTAACCACACAAAGTCAGGATTATTCTTATTGAGAATTACCACCACAATGGACTTGAATATTCCTACCTTAACTGCAAATTTTTACATTTAAATCAAATAGACTTTGACTTAATAGGCTGCAATGGCGATCAAGCCAACAAACTCTTAGTTCACACATTTCTCCAGTCGCCACCAACTTCCTTCCCTCTAGTCATAGCCTTGAAAAGTCCCTGGATGCTGCTGCACTGGCCAGGTTATAAGGAAAACGCAATTTGTGTTATATAGTTTTACTACTCCTGGTCTGTGCAACTGAGTAGAAAGCTATGAATCTAGTGGACTCTAAAAACTGTCAAATCTTGAAGTTAGAAAACACTTGGAAATTATCCAGATGCAAACATTAATGTAAAACTAGTCAACACACCCAAGGTCAACAGAATTAGAGAAAGAATTAGTACACTGGTCCAAAGAGAATTTTACCATTGTATGCAGAAGGTTCCCAACCCCCGTAGAAGATGTCTACATAATAAAATAAATATGCAGTTCTCCTTCGGTACTCTAAAGTCTGGTTATCTCTAAATGATCTTAAGAAATGAATTTTAGAAGCATGAAATGGCTATATTTGTGACAAATTCCCCCCCCCCCATTTATTCTGATCACATTAGAAATGTAGGAAAAGACTATGTGAACTATCTATTCCTTCTCCACTATGCTTTCTCAAATGTTTCCATTCATATACAACACTATGCTTGCTCCTTCTTAATGCTGAATATTTATTCTCATATTATACTATATGGACTCTGGTGTGCACAGGGCATATAAAAACATTTATCTAATGTTAGATTTTGTTGGCTAAACTGAAATCAACCAGAAACACATGGCATCTAAGTGCTTAGATTCCATCTTTATATACATTTCCTTTCTTTTCTTTCAAAAATAATAAAGAAAATAGACTTTTTAAAAAAGAAGCCTGTGAAACAGACTTTTCTTATGTCAACTCAGAGCCCTCAAAGATACCTGGACTAAAATATGATGGGAGTTTTCAGTAATCTTTGTACAGTAGCTGGCACTTTTTTGTGAATGAATAACATGGTTACATTACATACAATGGAAACTTCACTTCTCTGGATGACTATACTTAGAATTGCTAACTTTTCTTGAAAGCAAAAGAAAATAACACAAAATGCACTACCTGCAAATCATATATTACTCATATAAGCCGTAAGTAGCTTCAAAGTATTTCCAATTAGCAAAAAGCTCTAAAACAAATGTAGTAATTCACAAATACAAAGTAGCAACAAAGTGGTTACAGTAAAACATGCACCATTTCACGATTTCCTAAAGTAAACTGGAGTTCAGCAATATACTGTTGACACTACTTTGCTAGATTAAACCCTCAGATATAAACACTCTCCTGACCAAAACACCGGAACTCCAAAGCAGATAAAAGCACCCCAAAATACAGAACTGACACTAATTTTTTTAAAGTAACGAACAACATAAATTAAAAAAGCTTAACAGAATTAGACATAACTCTAAATTGTAGACTTAGTACATGGAAAAAAATTCATTTTACATACTGTAATAAAACTTAGGAGAGTTTTGGTACAGTAATGTATGCTGTTGTGAAAGCTGACATTCCTAATTCCTAAATTAGGATTGTTAGAAAGTTAGAATGCACCACAATGGATCAGGCATCAGGCTGACAGAAATGATCACTTCTAAACCTTAAAAATGGTCACTCCATGCAAACACAGTCAATCCTGATACTGTTTCACCTTTTCCCCAGCTCAGCTTGGGAGAAAAATACAACCACGATGCTTTTGAATCATTTAAAACAACTTCATTAAATTCAGAATGTTCTTTTAAAAACCAGCATGGTTTTCTGTCATTTGCATTATGATGAAAAGGGCACACAGGCATCCATAGAAATCAAAAGTATGGAAAGCAAGCTGACACTTTCTCCCCACATGCTAACTGACTGCAGTGGGTAAGGTCATGGTCAAAATTCACAAGCTCACTTAAACTTTCATGGCTCGGCCAACAGTGCCTATCATGTTTCCACATTCTAGGAAGATTAAAAATGCGGGGGTTTCCCGCTGTCAGATCAGCTGGAGGCTATTTCAGACCCTCAGACCGCAGTCCGCAGAGCCCGCGGCGGCGCATCGTCCACTACCGCTGGGCTGTGCGTTAAGCTAACCCTTCCAAGCGTTCTCCTCCAGCCTTTTAAAGAAAACCCCGGAACGGGTGCAGTCGACTCAAGACCGCCTTCCTGCGCGCCCGCCGAGACCCCCTCCTGCGGTCCTCCCCAAGGCGCCCTTCCGCAGTCGGTGACTTCGGCCTGGCCCCCAAGGTGGGGGAGGAGGTGTGGGGAGGAAGCCTCCCCGCCGAGCCGCTCTCCAGCCAGCACAGCAGCAGAGCGATGCGGAAGAGGAGCAGAGGAAGATGCTAAACCCCGGTGCCGTATTTACACCGGCTATTTCTTTGTCAAAAACATTCCTTGTGTCCAACAATATCTCCTTTAAAGGAAAAAGGGACCTAAGCACTAACGCCTCTGTCCAGGTCTCCCCGATCTCCAATATCCTCACCCCTATTCCCCCGCGGGGAGGCTCGGGACGCTCCCAGCCTCGGACAGGTACACCTGCCGGCCGGCGAAGGACCGAGCCGCCCCCGCAGCGCCCAGCAGAAGGGAGCGATCGCCGGGACTCTGATCGCAGCCGCCCCCGCCGAGGCTCACAGCCCCGGCGCGCCGTGCCCGCAAAAACTTCCCAGTTCCCAGGCTGCGGACACAGATCGACCGGCGGACGGACGGACGGACGGACGGACGGGGGGCGACACTGGTACCGGCTGCAGGGCGCACATGCAGATGGGACCCGTCGTCCTGATTCCGGACCTAGGTCCAAAGGGGGTCCAAGTGGCCCGGAGGGGCAGGCGTGCGCCAGGGACGGGGGACACAGGCGCCGTGGCGGGCGGGCAGCCCCGGAGGGCGAGCAGCCGGAGGGCCGGGGCCCCGGCTCGGGCTCCCCGCCCCGCAGCAGCTGCAGCAGCAGCAGGAGGAGGAGGAGGAGGAGGAGGAGGAGGAGGAGGAGGAGAGCGAGGAGGAAGAAGAGGAGGAAAGGACCGCGCGCCGCAGCCCGAGCCCTTACCGAGTGGTTTACCCCCCACATCAGGACGCTGAGCAGCGGATCGCTGGCCCGAAAGAGCTTCACTTTCTGCGCTACGAAGTGCTTCTTCTTGGTCTTGGTCTTGCTCGCCAGCACGGAGGACCCCAGGTTGCCGGGGGTCGCCATGGCCGCCGCCTCCGTCCCCTCCACCGCCGCGCTCCCGAGGCCGGGGACCCGCCCTCTCTACTCGCCCGCCCGGGGAGGCAGCCGCATCCCCCCGGCGGCGGCCCCGGCGCGCCGTGCCCCGCTCCGCCCGCCGGCGCGCTCGGCCCCGCTGCGCTCGCTCTGCCGGCTCCGCCGCGCTGGGGCCGGAGGCTGCGATCGGCGCGCGCCGCGCCCCGGATCCTGCGCCCGCCGCGGCTCCGCGCTCAGCCCGCGGCTGGACCCGGCGCGCCGCGAGCGGCTTCCGCGTTGGGCGCCGGCGTCATCACGCAGGGGGCGGGCGGGCAGCACCGCGGCGCCGCCAGGCGGGGCGCGGCCGCGGGACCGTTAAGCTGCGCCCGCGCGCTGGGGCTCGGGCTCCGGCTCCGCTCGCGCCGGCCAGTGCCCTGGTGCGCACCGGAGCTCGGGTGGCTGCTCGCGGCCCGCTGAGGAGGCCGCGGGGTGGGCGCGCGGTGCGGGGAGCGTGAGGACTCCCGCAAGGCACCCTGCTTTATTCCCCAGGGAGAAAACAGGGAAGGATGCGGAGAGATGGGGCGTGGGAAGAGAGGAGCATCCAGAGACGGAGACAGGCTAAGTAAGGAGCCTCAGGGACCCGCTGCTTACCGGTGCCAGGAGTCAGAGCCAGGGAGACGCGAAGAGCTGCCTGCAGACCAGGGCTTCCCTAGCACCGAAGAAGGGACCCGGGCTCCTCGGTGGCCACCTCCCAAAGCGGCCCAGAAACGAACTTAACTCATCGTGCCTTTCACCATCGGGCCTTTCGGACCCTGGACTTGGGCGTTCCAACAATCTCCAAGTCATGCAGAAGGGAGACGCTCCACCTAACACTCAGGTGCCATCCCCACCGCCAGCCCCTGCCTAGGCAGGACCCTGGATTTCTTGGTTTGGCCGGGAAAATCATGCCCTAAACTGCACCTTCTACTTCAAATTTGGCACAGCGTTCCTTACATCACTTCCCCTCCCCCCCATTACACCCACCTTCTTCCACGAAATCTGTTCATCGTCTTCATCTATGTACACCTAAATGTAGCCCTTCTTAATGCTGGCAGTACCTGGCCCACCTCAGGAAGCTGCCATTCAAAGTATGCCGTCCCGTCTGTTCTTTGTGCTTACCTTGACTCAGCCCGCTGGGCAAACATGTGGTCTATTATTATTACTCCACGTAAATATAGTGGAGACCTACTGTGTGCTCAGTAGTCTGCTTAGTTTCGTCAGGGGGACAAGGGATAACAGACCTTTCTCCCTTTAGGACCTTAGTCTTATGGGAGTGGGGAGTGACAGGTCATGTAGTCACCTTCATTTGCTCCTCTTTTTTTCCCTAAAACATAAGGGTTGCCCCAAAGTCCTTGTTCTCTACTCTTCATATTCTTGTCCAAAATGATATCTGCTCCCCCAGCATTAAACATCACCACTTTTAGCGGTTAAAAAACGAACAAACAAAAATCCCCCTAAATTTGTTTTTAGAACATGGGGTTGCACATTTGATCGAATCAGCTAACTTCTCTGAACCTCAGGGTTTTTGTATTAACAGCGGGGATAGTCAGACACAAATGTTACTTTAGGGACTACCCTGAGCCCTGTAATTGTAATCCAGCCTTCTTACTTTATAGGATGTTAGGATCAAAATCAACAATAGACGGTGGCCGTGAAAAGCCCTTTGTACATCATACGGCACTATAAACACACAAGATGAAATGTAGAGCGCTTGCAGATAACCCGCACACTTTCCCCTGACCTCAGAGAAGTGCCTGGTTGAACACCTCTACATCGACTGTTCACAGGCGCCTTTTAAAAGTGTCTAAAATCAAGTTCAACATCCCCCTCCGTACCGCACGTTCCTTCATTTATCTATTGTATTGTAAATGGCATTCCTATCCCTCAGCTATCCCCATTAGAAGTTCATTTGTTTAACAATGTTCATTGACCCAGGCTCGAATGCCTATAATCATCCTGGATTATGCCTCTCACTGCCACTCCACACGCACCCCTTTACCTGGTCCTGGTCCTGCCCTTGAAAACACTCGTGCTCACATATTCTCTCTTCCCTGGTTGCAATTAACTGTTCACTTCCGTGTTTCCATAGCACTTCATTTGTTCCATAACATCTCTATTGTAGCTAATCATCATATATTAATAATGCAAGACAATGGGCTTGCTGCGAATGCTACAAAAGTGAATTTAGTGATGACAAAGTGTTGAATGAATGCAGGAGAGGGAAATGGATGCCTGTGGGCACTGACAGGTAAGGTTTCACACGGGAGGGCAGCAAGCCACGGATGGGTGCACAAGGTGTCACCCGTGTTAGGGACAGACAGAGGCAAAGGCATGGAGACGAAAATCCATGTGATGTTTTCAGATAGTAACGAAACTGGTAGCTTTTAAAGGACAGAATTTTTTTTTCCAGCTTATTGAGATATAATTGACAACACTGGGTAAGTTTAAGGTGTACAACTTGATGATTCGAGACAGTCCACATTGTGAAATGATTACCGTACTAAGGTTAGTCAATACCTCCATCACAAATAATGGACTTGTGTGTGTGCACGTGTGTGTGCTGACACCATTTAAGATGTACTCCCTTAGCTACTTTCAGGAATATTATATATATTTGTTAAGAGACAGAATTTGGGTGATTTTAAAGCCATTCAGTGACCTTCCACATTAACATTGCATTCTGCAGAGGGCGTGTGATGCAGGAGACCTAGAGTCACAGAAGCGACCTCGTAAAGTACCCGATTCAGTTGTCAAATTATATACATAGACAGCTGAGATCTAGAGAAACCGAGGTGATGTCTTGACTTGGGGGACAATAAGCTCTTTGAAGGCAGGATCCATGTGGTGCTTTCTATTCTGCCAATGAAGCTGTCACTCCCTTCTCTCATAGCACTTATGGTAAAGTTTTGGTGAATAATAGAAAAGGGAATTTCCTTTCTCACAACAAGTTACATGCAAAGATTTCCCACCCAGAAAATGCTTGCGCAAGGTTCCTTTCGGAAATACTATACTGGGAAATTAGGTTAAGTTTGACATAATATTAAACCTCGAGGGGTGAATTCTACGTGGGTTTAGCAACCTAGCAGTTGGATCACTATTTTCCTTTAGCGTTTGTATGATAATAAAACAATGCGTATGTCCTTAGTTTAGAGCCTAATTTAGCCTGCTTATGTTGTCAAGGGGTGAAGCACCCCAACCACTAGCATTCAGCAAGGATCTTGACCAGAGAGGCATGGCTAGAGAAAGAAGAGCAAAGACGTTCCATCTCAGGATGGACATGTAGTCGCGTCGGTCAAGAAGAACACTGCTCCCACCCCGTCGCATCTGGCTTGTTGGGCCGTTCATCCAGGTGCGGAGGCCATCACAGCTGCAAGAAATGCTCCAGCAGCCCAGTTCACTAGGAAGAAGGAAGAAAATGTCAGGACGAACAATTGAAAAGGCTCCTGGTACTTGTTTCTGCTTCCTTTTTTTTTTTTTTTTCAAATTTTTTTTAACTTTCTTTAATCAACTTCATTTAGAATCCCAGATGACTATGGTGAAAGTGTGTGTTGACTAAGGTTTGCGCTACCAGAAATGGAAGTTGAAATAGAATGGATGCTCTATTGTATTATCCTTTTCATAAAAAAAAAAAAAAATGTGTCCTCAACAATTCTGATTAGAATTCTCCCTCGAGAAGAGGAATTCAGGGATTTCCTTGCTGTTATCTGGAAGCTTTTGTGCTTTTCATTGCTCTGTGAGATCAGAGCAAGATGTGGAACAATTTCATTCAATCTTCTGTAGCGTCCTCCAGGACCTTGCCATTCGAAATGGCATTATTTTAGAAAACCATAATTGTAGTGCATATACAGTCAAACCCAGCCAAAATGCAATAAATGGGATCCAAGAATCCAATTTTGATGTGCGAGTTACTGTTGGGGGAAGGGGGACTTGTCGTGGTATGTGAGTTACTTTGCGGGGGAGGGGACTTGTTGACATGATGAGCCACAGCTCTCCATCTGGGAGTTCTGAGGGTCTTTACTGTCCAGAGTCCTCCTGGACTGGCTGTGGTTTGGCATCAGCTGGTGGAGGTTGTCCATCCAACTGAAATATTGGTGGTGATTCTTCTGGCTTCTGCAGCTGGCTGGGACTTCCAGGACAGCGGCAGCAATTCCAAGAATCTACCACCCAGTTGGCAGCTATTTCGTTAGCCTGACTTGGAGAGAGAGATTGGACGGGGAGAAGACCGGGCATAAAGGAGCTGACACGTAGAGTGACTGCTCCCCAGCCTGCCTCGCCTTCCTCTGTCCTCCCCAAACGGAGGACGAGGACTTCAGCAGCCCTGTTGGAAGACAGGAAGCTGTGTGGAGGACAGGCGTCAATCTCCAGTGGCATTATATCTTGATGACATATACCTTTATAACAGAAATAGAAATTCCCAACATTGAGAGAGCGATGAAATGAATTGCAGCAGATCCATACGGTGGACTAGAAAGTGACCAACAAAAATGGTATTTTCACAGAAAATGTAATAATATAGAATAATCATGATGTTAATATAAATGAAAAAATAGAATGCAAAATTGTATACAAACGTAGTTTAATATTAAAAATGTATATGTGTGTGTATATGTGTAAAAGACTAAAAGGAAATAATCAGTGTTATCAGTGATATATTAGGGGTGCAGTTTGGATTATGGATGATTATACGTATGTACTCCTGCATTTGTATTAGTCTTATAATGATTTTTAAAAACACAACCATCTTCTGTGATTAAATAAATAACACAGTAATGGCACTTGACATATTAACCCAGTTCCCATAAAAGAACATCCTTTTAAGTTATTCCTTCCTATCTTTTCTAGCTATTGTTGAACTAAGTCTGTAGTGGAACGGGCCATTTTCTTGCACAGGGGGAGGGTCAGCTGCCCCCAGCTCACAAAGCATCTTTAAGTAAAAGGAAAGCTACAGATATGAAGAAAATAGAAGCACTGTTGCCTTATCTAGTAGGGGTCATATTCCAATGCTTAAGGCCTATGATTTTTACTTCCATTTTTTTTTAAAGAAAAAGCTTGAGATCAGAAAAAAAATGACTGCAGAAGAAAACCGCAAAATTTATATTAATAAACATTTTGCTAAACATCTGCAAAATACATCATTTATTTAATTTAAATTAGGTATCAAAAATGTCATTATATTCACAAGCAATTTGTGAGTTAGCTTTTCTTATTTTACAAGTATACATAATGACTGATAAAAAGACAATAGTCAATCAAAGATTAAATGTTCGTCGTAGCCAAAAATCTCAAGAGCAAAATCATAAAAGCCTTTTTCTAATTTGTATTAAATGTGGGCTATGAATTCTTTTTAATATATGTGATACAATGGGGGGGGTGGAGCCTCTAAAACTCAGAATGCCCAGCACTGAAGGCAGTCTTTCAAAAGCTCTGGGAAGAAGAGAGGTTTTATTCTTTGTTGATCAACAAGGTCCATGCAAGTCTCTGTGACTTTCAGAAGCCAAAGCTGAGTGAGAAGACCAGAGGAACCACAAGAATTTGGCCTGAGCCTTTCATCCTGGCTAAGGGGCAAGTCCATGAAGGCCAGAGCGGGAAGTAGGGGGACCCTAGCTGTGTGGAGGCTGCGGTGGGCCCTCCCTGCCGGAGAGAGGAGACCTTGCTAGGAACCTGTGAATTTGCCTCAGTCCTTTATGGCTGTGGGGCAAGTAATGTCTGTCATTAAAGGGGTTAGTACTGTCCTCAGTTAATTAATTTTTTCATGACCACTTCAGAAAAATGCACCCGCACCACTAATATTTATGGATTGCAGCTACTGTGAGCCAGAAAACACTCTAGGTACTGCGCGGATTTCTTCTCTCATAGTTTACAGTCTGAGAGGCTACACGGCAGAAGCGAGTAGACAGATATTCCTATAATTCCAGACTGTGATAAAGAATCTGAAGGTAATAACCCCAGTGTCGTACTAAAAAACAGGCAGAGTGTCGGGGAGAACTTTTCCGAGAAAGAGACACACGGCCTGAAGGATGGGAAGCAGTCAGCCATGCAAAGAATGGGGCGAAGTGTCACCGGACAGAGGGGCCATCCCGTGTGACAGCTTCTGTTCTAGAACTCAAAGGAGGACTGCACCGGCAAGGAAGGCAGGGGGCAGGTCACTGAGACCGCGGCAAGGATTCGCATTATATTCTAGGTGCAGTGGGAGCCCTCGGAAGCTGAGGATGTGTTTATAAAAAGTCCTCAGTGGCTGGAGGAACAGAAATGTCAAAGTAGGGAGCCGAGTAAGGAAACGGTTCCAGGAATCCAAGTAAGAGATGATGGTGGCTTCGACTACACTCTTTACAGTAATGATAAGGAAAAAAATGGGAAAATTCATCTATAAGAGGCAATAGTGCTTTAATGTGGATGGGGGCATGGAGAGAGGGCAAACTTGGCCTCAGTGCCCAAAGGGGCACATAGTGGAAGATGCTAGTCATGGCTTTATGTGTCCTTTTTAACATTCTTGCCATCATTTTTGCAATCAAGGGACACCCTGGTTTAAGCACCTGTTGCTCTTAATGAGAAGGCATCTGAAGAGAAACACCCCCTAGTCTGCTTCAATGGACACGTTTTTAATTCTAAAACATAGTGTATGCTGTATTGATGCTACCCTAAAGAAAACCTAGAGAAATAATTGATGCACTTATTTGAAACACATCTGAAGAAATTCCACCTGAGGAAAATGATCACAGCAGTTTTGCTGCTGCGTCCAAGAGTCAGAGACGCGATGGTCCCCATGGTCCTCACTGCCCTTGCGAAGACCCAAATGGAAGACTTGAGAATAAAGGACCGAAGTCTTCATATCCTGGTGGCGCCTAGCATTCGAGCTGGTTAACCCTGTGCAGGGCCAGTCCATCAGCCCGTGGGGATGAACGGAAGCGGAAAAGAGGAACAGGGGGTCCCGGAAAGATTCCCATCCCACCCAAGCTGTGTGCACTTCCTCCGCACGGCTCTCAGTTCCTGAAACGAGTAGTTCCAGCGTCCCGCGGAAGTGGAAGTAGCCCCGGAGCGGTCGGTCAGGGGGTGCACTGCGATGGCGTCTCTCAGGCCCTCTGTGCTCCTCACTCCCCTTCTCCCAAACCTGGGGCCACCTCCATTTTAGCATCCATATTTTACCCCCAGAAAGTTGTATAGAAGTCTGCAAATCCACTGAGCACTCTCTGTCATCTGTACAAAGACCCCACAACCCTATGCCAGAGTTTCCTCATGGTTAGGGGTTTGGGTGCTGCTTACTTTCAGCGACAATCTGGTGTCCATCTGTCACCCCTCCCCCTACCACCAGACATGCCTTAGTCACTTCTCAAGGCTCTAAAACTTGAAAGGGGTGGAGTTGGACTTCATGGGTGGCTTAGACTCAGGAGAGTACCTTTTAATTCCCTTATGTATTTTTAGCACCAGCCCACATTCAAATGTCATACTAAAAGGAAGCTATAGATAAAATCATCGTTACATAAAATTCTTGGCCTGAATTTTAAGGATAGGAGACTGTTGATCGTTTATAATATTCATGCCCTTAGTAGTTTCATCTCTTTAATATAACATGGTTCTTCTTTAGAGAATTGACAGAAAACTAAATTTCAATAATGAATCCCGCTTTATCTTTTATTGATTTGGGCTTTTTATGTTTTAGCTTTCTTATTCAAATTTGAAGCAGGTCACAACAGCGGTATTTTAAAACTTGATAAAATAAAACTTAGGGATGAATCTGAAATCAGAAATAAGTTTATTATCATTGTTTTTCTCATTCCTTCATCGCACATATGTTGAGGTCCTAGAAGATTCTGAGCACAGAGATGAAGAAGATACATTCCTTGCCCTCATGGAAATCAGTTTAGTGGAGAAGATAAACCCATGAGCCATTTTCAATACTACACAGTATATACGCAATAGCGAGACCGTACATACAGGTGCTGGGAGGAAGACCACTGGACCAGCCTGTGGGGTGGGGGAGGGGAGTGCATGACCAGAGGTGGAGAAGGTGGCCTTGACATGGTGGTGCTTGAGTTTAAAAAAAAAAAAGAAAAGTTTATGCAACATAATCACGGCATCCTTTCAGGTCATTGTTGTCTTTACATAAAAAGTAACTGACTACATTCCTATAAAAAGTTCAAACTTTAAGAAGGGCGTGGACCGAAAAGGGGAAGTCCCCCATCCCATTTTCGCTCTACTCTCATTTGTATAAATGAGAACACACTGTGGTGCCGTGACTCGCTTCCTTTCTCCTCAACACGATGCACTGGAGATTGTTCCTCGTAGGAGTAACAGGGATTGGTCTCGGCATCACGAATCTCACGTACACGGAATTGTCATTTTCTTCATTCATCCCGCACTGCATGCAGCTCTTAGCTGAATGGCAGAGAACTTGACTGAGTCCCTTCTGAGCAAACACAGGCAATTCTGAGTTTTTCTTAGTCTCTGTTAGGTAACCACTCGATGAAAGTCAATACCCCACTCCCTTAAAGTGACGTAGGACGGGGGCAAGGGCTTACGTGTTGTGGCTTGGGGATGGAGACCATCGATGGATTGTGGGCATCGTCGTCTCCCGGGATCACCCAAGATGACCTCCATCACTCCACGGTCTCCTCTGCTCAGGCCTAGTGCTCTGGAAGCTTTTCAGCCCAACCCCAGTTCCCTTCAGGCCTGCTCTTCCCTAAGAGGATCACCAGGGCTCTGAGCTGCCCTGGTCCTTCCACCTGGAAACACCATCGGTCAATGCTACTCTGGGCCCTGGGCCGGCCTACTTCTTCTCTATGAGGTCTTTAGCCTCCTGGGACGCAGCTGATAGTCGAGACCTACATCTTTCTGATCTGGCTGGACACTTTGCGACCCACACCAGGGGCTCATTCTGCAGCTCGCCTCCTCGAAGAAAATCTCCCGCCTACACCGAGTGTTTTTTTCCCATCTTCTAAAAGGCATGTATTCATCCCGAACTATTATTTAAGGATAAATTTTATGCCTAAATCCGATGGGTACTTGGCTTTTGGCTACACAAAAACCTTCCTATGTTTTTCTATTTTTGAAAGGTCAGATCTTGCATGCAAACACTTTGGCTTTCAGGACTATTATCTTCACTATGTGTCGTCGTAAGCACCTATTTTGGAAGGAAAAGCCAAGGATTTTGGCTTTATATTTTCTACTCTTTGGCTTTTCTCTGTGGCAATAGGTGTCGGCGTTACCACTGCCCAGATACACAGCAAATAGGTATAGTAGTGGTACATACTGTAAATGGTTGTTGTGAGAATTGATATAATTAATACACATAAAGCATTTTCTACAATGCCCAATAGTAATGGTAGTGCACATAATAAGTACTCAGTGAATGTTATCATTATTAGTCATCCACTTAACAAATATTTATTGAGCATCTGCTATGTACCAGACCCTAATTTAAGCACTAGGATAGTAAATAGAGCAGATTAAAATACCCATCCTCGTGGACATTTCAGAGTAGAAAAATACAGAGTATGTTAGGTGGGCAAAATAACTAAAAAGAAATATAAAGCAGAGGATGAAGAAAAGTAGTTTTTGAGAGAGCTTGCAGTTTTGGATAGTGTGGCTAGGGAAAACCTCACTGAGGAGACATTTGAGTAACAGACTGAAGGAGGAAGGGAGCCAGCCAGGTAAGTCCCTTACGGAAGAGCATCCCAGGCAGAATGCCTGCAAGTATAACAGCTCCAAGGCAGAAAGTTTAAAAAGAATGACTGAGAATGAAAAGCCATGGGTTATGTTGCAAAATGTTATCCTACCACATATCTCTAGAAGAACATCACTTTTCAAGTACTTCAGGCTTCTGTGATATAATAATAGAAGCTGGCAAACTATTTCCTGAGGGCCAAAGCTGGGCGGCCACCTGTTTTTGTAAATAAAGTTTTATGAAAACACAGCTAGGCTCATCATTTACATATCGCCTATGGCTGCTTCAGCAGGGACGAAGAGCTAGAACATACGACCCGCGGAGCTTGAAGAAATCACTATGTGGCTCTTTACTGAAAAAAATTTGTCGACTGCTGGTATGCAGGTATTGTCATTTAACTAGTACCCGATGCTCTGCTAATTGTGTTAATCTTCTTCTGGTTGCAAGATTTAGAAATTTGTATTAAACTAGGTTTAGCAAAATTAGGGAAATCACTGGCTTTTCGAGGTGAAAGATCCAGGCATAGCTGGATCCGGAGGCTGAATGCTTCAAAAACCAGTGTTTCCGGTTCTTGATCAGCCTCTGCATGTGTGTTGATTTCATTCCATTGACAGCCTCCTTTGTGTTTCAGAGACGATGCCCACCCCCATAGCCCTTAGCTTAACCACTGCTCCCCAAAGCCCCTCTGTGTATCAATGTCCAGCTATCACTTCTCCGGCAGGTCCCACATTGGCCGTGCACACCTCTGGATTTGTCACTGGGTCCCGGGGAATGAGATGCTGTGGTCCCGTGCTTAGTCCTATGTGCCACTGTGCCAGGCGGAGGAAGAGGCTTCTTGCGTTAATCAGTATTCTCCAGAGAAACAGAACCGATATACAGAGATACAGAGAAAGATTGATTATGAAGGACTAGCTTATGAGATTATGGAAGCCGAGAAGTCCCATGACCTGCCCAGGAAAGCTGGTGGTGTGGTTCCAGTCTAAACCGGAAGCCCTGAGTACTGGGGCACCAATGCTGTAACTCCCAAAGTGAGTCTGAAGACCTGAGAACCAAGCGCGCTGAGGTCCAAGGGCAGGAGAAGATGGTTTACAGAGAGCAACTCACCCATCCTCTGCCTTTTTGTTCTATGCAGGCCCTTAACTAACTGAATGATGCCCACCCACGGGAGGGAGGCATCTTCTTTATTTGATTCCCATTCAAATGTTAATCTCTTCCAGAAGCATCCTCACAGACATTCCCAGAAATAACATTTTACCAGCCTTCTGGGCATCCCTTAGCTGAGCCCAGTTGACACATAAAATTAACTATCACTGGGCTATTGTGATTGACAGCGTCATCTGCACTGAGCTAAAAAGAAGTAGTTCCCCAAAGGAAGGAATGCTGAGCAGATTACAAAAAAGTTTTCACTATTAAAAAACGTTTCAATGAACTGCTTTATATATCTTTTTATGCAAATGTCCTCCTATTTCTCTAAAGTAGGTACCTAGAGATGGAATGGATAAGTTACGGCCAACTGCTTTCCAAAGTGATTTACCAATTTGCTTTCTAACTGTATACGAAAATGTTCTTTTTCCACCCCTGGATATGATCAGTCTTTGAAATATATTGCCAATCCAACAAGCAAAAGAGGACCTTTGTTTTTGTTTTTTTGTTTTCAATAATTCGCATTTCCCTAATTAGGACTAGGGCAAGCCAACTTTTCATGTTTGCTGACTGTTCCATGTCAGGTCCTAGGAAGCCAGCGCTGAGATGGAGATGAGGGTGCAGGAAATTCTCAGGGAGTGATACTCTTTCAATAAACACCCCTGGGGCCTGGGAAGGAAGGAGGAAGAGGGAAGAGTTGGGCTGCACAGCAAAGGCCTCTGCTGACCTCTTGGTGATCTTTGAAGCCAGAATGGCTTTTTGAAGTGTCTGTTTAGAACATGGTGGCCAGTCCCTTATACCCCAGCGTCTCCCAGTCACTGGCTGAGAGCTGCCCTGGGAATGTACTGTGGGTGACTCCCAGAGAGGGCTGGCAGCTCAGGGCAGTCAGCCAGCAATGCCCTCAGCAGCTGGGAAGATAAATCCTTCAGGCCCGAAGCACCGCACAGCATGCATTACCGTGACTGCATTTATTAACTTGTGAATCGCCTGTTCAATGTCTTTCTCTTTTCTTATTGATTTGTAGTGGTGCTTTCTTCTGGATATTAATTCTTCATATATTATATGTGTTGCAAATGTTTTATCTCAGTCTATCGCTGGTCTTTTCAACATTGTTAAAGAGTCATTTATTTTAATGATCTTACATTCTGAGACAGTCAAATTCGCCTATTTCTCTTCTCTAAGATGATAAAAAAAAATTACATTTTCTTTGTGCAGGTTTATGCTTTTTTTAAAAAAAAATATCTAGCTCTTCAATTCTTCTGGAGTTTATTTCTTGTTCATGGTAAGAAGTAATGTCTGAACACCATGTATTTAACAGAGTGTTTCCTATAGACTAATGTAAAAGGGCATACACACTAAAATTTAAATGTTTATTTAGATGGGAAATTTTCTTAACTCTACAATTCTAGTGATTTATTATCTATGTTTCTCTTAATACCTCCTTTTAAAATCACTGAACTTTTATATTTTGGTATCTGGTTAGTCAAATCTCCCATCATGACTCAATTTTCAAAAAGTTTTTTGGCTATGCTTAGGCATTTTCTCTTTTTCATGAACTTGAGAATGAACCTGTCTTATTGAGAGTGCATTAAATTTACAGACTAGATTGAAACATTACAACTTTACACCGCTGAGACTTCTCATCTAAGAACACACACACACACACACACTCTTCTTGTGCATGTAACAATCTATTTGGTTACTAGCATTTTATTGTATCTATGTTCACAAGAGACTGATTTAGAGTGACATTATTATCAATAAATTTTACATGGTAAACTTGTAAAATGGTAACAGGGAAGTTGGAAAACTTTACATGTTTTTTTCTATCATATTTAAATAAAATATGATTCATCTGTTCATTAAAGGTATAGCAGAACTCACTCATAAAACCTCTTGGCATACTTCGGGTATGTTGGAGTAGGTATTTATCTGTTCAGTTTTCTATCTTCAGGACTCAATTTTGATAATATAGAGGCTTCTAGAAAATTAATCACTTAAGTTTTTATATTAAATTGATGTAAATTTTTGCATTATATTCTCCTGTAAATTAATATCTTTAATACCTGTAGTTATGTGCAGTTTCAAATTGTGGTTTTTTTTTTTTCTTGATCCTATTTGACAAAATTCCAGCTGTTTTATTATTCCTTTCAAGAAAAGCTTTATTGGGTTTACTGGTTAAATTAGTTCTTCTAGTTTCTTTCTTTATCTCTTCAGTTTCTGCTTTTAAATCTCTTCATTCGTTTCCTTGGATCATTTTATGCTTTTTCTAGATTCTTAAGTTGAATGATTATATGTTTCAGTTATTTATTTCTAGTCCTTCTTTTGTAATACGTGCCTTTAAATCTATAAAGTTTTCCCTGATTACCACTCTGCCCACATCTCACAGGCTTAATGTTTTCTCATTTTTGCTCTTTTCTAAGTAGTTTGCAATTTTATTTTGAATATCGTTTTGAACTTAACAGTTATTTGGAAATGAAGGATAAAATACAATAAAAATATTTTTAGCGAACAGCTCAACTCAAATGAAAAAGAAATCTCTAGAAGCCAGAAATAAAAAAAAATGATATGACTTCAGTGAGATTGATGCCGTTTCTTACAGCTGGTAAAAAAGCAGGCCAAGGGGCAGTTCGCTCAGGTTCTTAAATCCCTGGAGCCATAACCATGGGTCTGCACAGGGTTGAAAGCTGGAACCGAACTGCGTGCATAATGCCTGACTTTACAGCTTGCCCACCCATGAAATCAGTAATAGAGCTCTGACCGCTTGCTTGGTGAAGGGCAAAGAAATGTGCCATTTGCCCAGGTAGATTGTTGGGCAGCCTACTTCCTGCAAATCTACTAAGTTCATGGCAAAACCCAAGCATTTTTGCCAGATTATCATTTTCCTTTTGGTGCTGTGACAAATTATAGTAAATTTGACAGAACACTGTGGCATGTCAGGGAGCTGCTTCTCTATGTTAGATCAAGCGAGAAGTCCCTTCAGAGAGCTTGGCTTGGGGATTTGGGGGATGCAATAAATCAGTGGCTTAAACCAACATCAATTTATTCCCTTACATTTCTGTGGATCAGAAGTCTAAAATGGATGTCACTGGGCTAAACTCATGGTGTTAAAAGAGCTGTGTGCTTTGAACTTTCTGTTTTGACATTCCTTGAGGCTGATGCTTAAAGTGTATTCCTCTAGAGAGGATTCCAGCTTGGTCCTTTTCTGCTGTACAAACAGTGTGAATCTGGCTCCCCACGCCGGGTGAGTGCATACTAGTGACTACAATGCTCAAGAGGCTTTTTAACCCTCTCTTGTTACTCTGTCCAGAGCCAAGAACAAAACAGGCAAATATGCTTTGTCTAGGTATATATTTTCTGGTTCATCACATGATGTCATCTTTAGAGGAAGGTCTGGCTTTTGTGAGCATCGTCTAGTCTGAGCCTTCACTCTGGTTGAATTTCAGATTCAGGGCCTTCGGGGCTCTGTAGATGCCCTCAAGTTAAATGCTGGTTTTGAGTAATTGTGAAATCATGCTTTCTAGTGCTTTATGGCTTCTGATTATTTTCCCTTACTTTCTTGTTAGCCAAGAAACATCTTTTCAAAATGTATGTAGTTTTTCTATTTTTATCCATTATTTAAAAATGGTTCTGTACCTGGATGGGTACACCAAACGTACCGAATTGCTGGAAATAGAAGTCAGTAGACAATGTTTCAAAAGATAATGATTGAGAATGTTTCGGAAAGTTATAAAGGCTCTGATTTAAAGATACCTAGTTTAGAGCAGAATGAATTAAAATATCACCACCTGATCACGTTATAGTAAATTGTTTAATGTCGAAGACAAAGAAAAAATATTAAAAACAGAGAAATAAGTGACCTAAAAAGAATAACAGTTGCATTGATAGTATATCTCTCATCTGTATGATTAGATACCACATGGCAATGGACTACTGAGGGAAAGTCACTATAGACCTAGCAATTGATTCTGAACTGAACTAGACTATATCTCTTCCATTAGATTGGCATAGATTTTTAAAAACAGAACTACGTATTGGTCAAGATGTGGGAAAATCAGAAACCTCAGCCACTGCTGGTAGAGTGTAATTTGGGGCAATTTCTTAGCACAGTTTGGCAATTCCTTGTAAAAAAGCTGAAGATGTAGATTTCCTCTTTCTCATCAATCCCACTTCTCCTGGAAATGCTTCTACATGTATCAACAAAAGTATATACGAAGGTGTCCACTGCAGAATTGTTGTAATGGCAAAAAATTAGAAGCAACCTAAATATTCATAGACGAATGGATCACTGAATGAAAGACTTCACAGCAGCTAGAGTGATTGAACTTGATCTTGCATTTTAATATGGATATCTTATATATCAAATATAGTTCAATAAAGTTGGAAAATATAAATGGATACAACTTGGCTACCTTTTAGTGAATTTAAAAAATGTCACAGAAAGGCACACATTTATATAAATTAAGAAAGAGCAGACAGGACGTAAAAGTTCTCTGCCGTCCTCCTCGCTGGCTAAAAGCAGGCCCACATTTTCATTTGTAAAAGTCTCTCTCTTCTGTACCAGGAAGAGGAGAACACCTTTTTGTTGGTGGTGGTTTGTTTTTTTTAAATTCCCCTCCCAGTTTTATTGAGATATAATTGATATATAACATTGTAATAGTTACAAGTGTACAACATAATGATTTGATATATGTATACATTGATAAATGAGCACCACAATAAATTTAGCTAACATCCATCACCTGGCATAGTTACATTTTTTTCTTCTGTGATGGGAACTTTTAAGATCTACTCTATGAGCAACTTTCAAATATGTAATAGAATATTGTTAACTATAGTCATTGCTCTGTACATTAGAGAACAACTTTTTAAAAAAATTCAAGTGTAGTTGATATACAAAATTATAGTAGTTTAAGGTGTATAATATAGCGACTCAACATTTATATACTTTCTAACGTGATCATCTCACTAATACTAATCATTTGTCACCGTGCAAATATATCACAATATGGGAACAACTCAATCACCTAATTACTGGGTCTCTTTCTCACCTGAAGTGACTCTAGACTCTTATCAGCTCAGAGAAGAATCTGTACGACAACTCCTACTAAACAGCCCTTATCTGCTGAGTTCCCCCGTATATTTACCTTCCCACAGTTTGCCACTCCTAAAACCTAACCCCCCTTTCCCTTGTCTCCTCACTTCTCTAC
This sequence comes from Rousettus aegyptiacus, assembly GCF_014176215.1. Lineage (NCBI taxonomy): Eukaryota > Metazoa > Chordata > Mammalia > Chiroptera > Pteropodidae > Rousettus > Rousettus aegyptiacus. The sequence continues at coordinate 85,578,169 of NW_023416285.1, read as the reverse complement.
AAATTTATTGTTCTCCCGTAAGATGCTACATAAGCCCCAGGTTCTAACTGCTCTTTGAGTTACTCGTCACTGAGTTTCCACCATGTGTGTTAATAAACTCTGTTTTTCTCTTGTGAATCTGTCTTTTGCCAGTTTATTTCTAGGACCCCAGGCACGAAGCCTAGGAGGATAGATGAAAAAAAAATTTTTCCCTTCCTCTATAGTGTATATATTAAAAATAAATGTAATGATCCCATATATTTTTTGTGGAGACACATATAGGTGATAAAAGTATAAAAACAGAGTGGGAAATTCGCCATGTGAGTACGGACAGTTCTGGAATCCAAGGAGGGACAGATGTAATGAGGTAAGAAACAATGGCTGTATCTGTAGGATTTTATTTCTTAGGAACAAATACATCAAAGCAAACCTATTTAAAAGTTAACCTTTAAAACATCTCATTGGAAGGTATATACTGTTATAGTACTTGTACTTTTTATGTTGAAAATAATACATAAAATGAGGATAAATGAAACTAATGCATTTCCCCATATGTTGGCACAGATCCTCTTAAAATATAACTTTTCAATTAAAGTTATTAATTACGTAAGTCTAATCCTCTCTTTCTACTTATGTTTTAATCTATCTAACTCTAAGCTGTTTTATCAAATTTCCTTTTATATTAAAGCAGTTTTGATAAGTTCTGAAGTGACATCATTAGATGTACCAAGGTTCATGGCTTTTGATACTTTTGGCAAGATCACATTTATCGAAATGCAATATCCTTCATTATTTTTAAAATAGTCTTTATCTCTTCCATTTTTTCTGATCTTAGTATTACTTTTTTGGTTAGCATGTTGTTTCTTGTCCCTTGGTTGTCAAACTAACTGTGTCCTTTGTTTTTTCAGTAACTCTTACAAATACCAATGCTGGATTTGTTTTCTGCTTGCTATTCAAATGTACTTTCTTTTTGTTCATTAGTTATATGTTGCAACCTAAGAAACCGCTGCACAACTCAAAGCAATTACCATTTTATTTGCTTAGTATTTAGTGGGTCAGCAGTTTGAACTGGGCTCAGCTGGGGGTTTCTTCTGCTGGTCCTGCTGGGATCACTCATGTAGCTGGAGTGGGGCTCAATTGGGACCTCAGTCACATGTCTGGCTCAGTCACATGGTGCTGACTCTCTTCACAGGGTCTCTCATCTGCAAGGAGATGAGAGCCTGGGCCTCTTCACCCACCACAGTGTTCCAAGACGATGACAGCAGAAGCTGCGAAAGCATCTTGAGGACAAAGCTCAGAACACCTGCAACATCACTTCGTCATTCTGCTAGTAAAAGCAAGTCAGAAGGCCGGCCTCGATTTGGAGGGTGGAGAAGGAAACTTCACTGCTTGATGCGGGGAATGGCAAAGTATTACTGTAAAGCGCCATGAGTACAGGCCGTAAGGAGCTCTTTCACTGCCGTCGTAGGCAATCTCCCCCAATGTTAGATTGAGCGAGTGTGTGCTTTGTTTTATTTTTTTCCTAGGGGTCTGGAAATTAGTTCTATTCTTATAAAGTCACAATTAAAGTTGTAACCTATACATTTGGCCTATGTACTCTATCCACATCCTCTCTTCACCCTGACCAACAGGACTCTTCCCTGAGAAGCTGATCTATACAGACCTATCAGTGGGCTCCTTGCCCTCTGACTTGTGCCTGAATTTGGCAATTGGAGAGCCGTAGCTGGAGAAGGGAAGAAGGGAGGACGGCGAGGTTCTCCCAGTTCCCTCCCTTTGTAATTGGTCATTCACATTCACCTGCAGATGCCAGCTCTGCTCTTAGGGCCTTATCTGGTGATGATGGGAAGGGACCATAGGATGCGATGTGAGGTGTGCCAGCAGCTTGCCACATGGGCGTGGCATTTCTCTGTTCTTCCTGAATGTTACCATTCATTTACCTTCAGGGGTTACTTTTCTCTCAGGCCCAAGACGCACATTCTCTGCTTTAACCCGAGTTTCAGACAACGTTGCCCATTGCCAAGCAAAACAAGAAGAGGACGAGGGAGGAACTTGATTGTGAAGACTGTTCCTGATGCAATCTCCCCGTTCATCACCCCACAGTCACCGAGGACTCCCACCCAGGCGCTCCTTGTACTCATTTCCTCCTGATGCAGGACCAGGCAAGGTCCCCTGAGCAGGAACTCCAGCTCTGCAGTGAGAGAGAAAGAATTCAAACACATGCTGAAGCTAGAGTCGAAAGGAAAGTCTCTGAGAAAGTTTATGGGAAAAGCAAAGACGAGAGAAAGCAATGACAAAGAGCCAAGACAAGAATGAAAAGCCCTGAGCGGAGGAATCCAGTTTTACACCATTCTTTAGTTCCTGAGACTTACAGTTTAAAGCCTTTGTTTACCTATTTTCCTTTGATAAAGGTGAGAATCCGTGGCATGAAAGGCCGGCTGGCACTTCCCAGCCTTTGATCTATAGGTTTCCCATGGTTTTGGCATTTTATTTTGTGTAGGTCCTGATTGAAAGACTCTGTTTTCCTGTTTTCCCTTCACGGTGTGGGGAAATGGGTCGTTAGCAATCCCAGCAGAAATCCGCCTTTGTCCGCAGGATTCCTGTGGTCTGGCCGCAGTGCCCATCAGCATATTGCAGTTTCTGAACATAGCTTGATTTACCATTTCAATCCTCTTGCCTCCTGCCTACTTACTCTGAACTTGACGCACCCCTGGAGCCATCCCATCTAGACACTGTGACCTCTCACTTTGAAAGATCTGACTTCTCACCCAGGGTCCGTTCCAGTGAACCTTGTTTGTTAGTGTAGGACGCTTTGGAAAAAGATGAACTCAGCCTCAAAGCTTATATACACCCATACATATTATTGCTATGTGAATATTTTAGAAAACTGTGCAAGAGTGCCATTATATACATTTTATTGCAAATGTGGACACTTTTCTCAATACCACGAAAATGCTTGTCCAGTTAAGTGATGATTCCGGATAAGAATCAGACAATTGCTCAATCAAATTGCAAAGACAGCAAGGAATTTTGCATTTGTTTTTATGACCTAGCAGATGTCTGACCATCAGTGGTAAATAGAAGAGGGACATCCAATACGCAAAATCATTCCTACTAGAAGGACGGATTGCTACAGGTAGATTTCCTGCAATTAAATCTTTTTGATTTACATTTTTTTAGTACCATGATAATGTTTACTCTGATTAAGAGAACTGAAAACCAGTGACACTTAGGCTTTCATGGATTCCTCAAAGATAAGCCCATGAAATAATAAGAAATATGTATATTGGTATCTGCTCGTGCTTCTGACATGGAGCTTTTGAAACCCTTGTAAATAGGTGTCCTGGGGAATCTTTTTTCTTCTAGTATTTAGTCTTTGACCCAGTTGCTGGAACAGAGCTTCTAAAATGTTCTAAGTGATAACAACGTTAAGAGCATCTTTTGTTCTAATATATGGTTTTTGACCCCAGTTCCCAACACAGAGCTCCTAAATCCCTTGGAATTTCTTGGGTGATAGGAGTGTCTTTTGTTCTAATGAGGTGAACCTGGGTGGGTTCCTCAATGGGGCCTGGTCACCAGAAAGACCAAGCTAAGATTAGAAGCTTGGAATTTTCAGCCCCATTCTCTTAAAAAGGGAGAGGGGTTAGAAATGAAGGTAATAATTGACCATACCTACATGATGAAGTCTCCATCAAAATTCCAGTAGCATGGCGTTTAGGGAGCTTTCTGGTTGGTGGACACATCCTTGTTCGTGGAGGATGATGCACCCCAACTCCACAGCAACAGAAGCTCCTGCGCTTGAGACCTTCCCTCTCAGACCCTGGCTGTTCATCCGTAGCCATGATCATATCTTATAACAAACTGGTAAATATGAGGAAATGTTTCCTTCAGTTCTGCGAGCTATTCTACCACATAATCAAATCCAGGAGGGAGGAGGTCAAGGGAACTTTCGATTTGTAGCCATGCTGAACAGCAGTTGTGGGTAAATTGGGGGCCTACTATTTGTGATTAGCATCAGAAGTAGGGGAGCAGTTTGGTGGGACTGAGCCCTTAACCTGCGGATCTGATGGCATCTCCAGGTAGGAGGACATCCAGCTGGTGGTGTTGTGGAATTGCGTGTGTGTGAACCCCCGGTCTGGTGTGAGAAGTGTTGTGAGTGTGATCTCAGTGTGAGAGTCAAGGAGAGCCACAAGAGGAAGACTGGCTTTTTCCCGAACAAAGCTCTATAAAAAGATAAATGTGGTACATATGTTCTAGAAAAGTCAGACTCTCACCGAGGAAAACCTCCATAGTCCCATTCTAAATTCAGAACAATGAAAACTGAAAGTTTATCACTCTAAATGTAGTAGCATACCCTCCCACAGCTAAGGAACCATCCCCTTGGACTATTTCACGGCCCGACTGGCTGTAGCCTCGATGATCTAGAATTTTTAGTTACAGTAGCAATCAGCACTCCAAAATCCAAATCAGCTTTTAGTAGAACTACTTTTAGGGTCTTTTAAAGATAGAATTACAATATTTTGGGTCATCTGGAACAGTTACAGAGTAGGAATTAGAACACAGCTGGTATGTAAGCTATTTAGATTTTTTTGTCCAAAATCTTTATTATGTTAAAAGTGTGACCTTACCTTTGAGAAATTTGTGGAACTTCATTGTGCTTAAGTTTCTTATCTCGTATAAAAAAGATAATGTACTTTTCTTTCCAATTTAGCTTTGTTTACCGAACATTAGTATAGTATTAGTATTTCTAATTTTTTGGGGTTCTCTCTCCCTGTATCAGTTAGTGTTTGCTGTGTAACAAACCACTCCATAACTTAGTGGCTTCAAAATATAATCATTTCTTTAGCTCATAAGTCTATGGATCAGCATTTGGACTGAGTTCAGCTGGTAAGTTCTGCTAGTCTTGGCTAAGCTTACTCAACTAACTAGAACTTGTTGGTCTTAAAGGCTCAGCTGAAATGGCTCATCTCTTAGCTGAGACTCCTTCACTTTATTATTTAGTAGAATATTCCAGACTTTCACACGTGGCATTAGAAGAGTCCCCAGGGGCTGCAGGAGAGCAGACCCTAATGTACAAGTGCCTTTCAAGTCTCCACTCATGTCACATTTACCTGTGTTACACTGGCCAAACCAAGTCATGTGGCCAAGCCCAGATTCAAGGAGTGGAGAAACAGACTTCATCTCCCAATGGGAGTGTCTGTGAAGTCACTTCACAAGAGTGTGGATGCAAAGAGGGAAAGAATTTGTGGCTATCTTTACGATCTGTCCATTTCCTAAAAGACTAACATTACATTAATATAAAGTATTGCCATGATGTAACACCAATTTCTTACTAACTTTTCATTGTCAAATTATGTTATCAAAATTTCTGGTTGAGTACAAATATCGAATTGTCTTCTAATGAACTCCTTTGAAATACAAAACTATGTCATCTTTTAATGATATTCTATGTTAAAACAAACGACACAACCACCTCAAAATGGCAAAGATACATGAACACTTTAAAAGGTTTTTTCTTAGATAATGTTATTCTATTAGATAAAAATAACATTCAATTTACTAAATTTGTTTATATATTATTGTTAATTCTTATGTGGTATGGTGGGTAAAATAGGGTAGAAGACTTGGGAGTTAGCCTCTAATCCTTCGTAATTTTAGGCAAGTCCCTCAATCTTTTGAAGGCTCAGTTCCTTCATTTATATAATAGATGATATGAAGGACAAAAATTGTTGTTTCATTTCAGCAGTAAAATTATGGATTCTCTTTTTAGGAATAAGTTTATGGCAAAAACAAAACAAAAATCAAGTATATATAAGAATAGAAATATCAAAGTCTTTAGCCAGTGTCTCAAGTATTAGAAAAATTACTTATATAGCTTCCTAGTTATAGGTAGAATCAGACTACTTCTATTTCACTACACATCTTATTTTGCTATAGTTCAATTTTCTTTTAAAATATAACAAAATAAAATAATGGATCCAAAATCTTTTTAGTAAATAATTTTTAAAAGCCTTTAAAAATGGTTGATCACTTATGCTTATGATTATCTCAATATTAGAGAGCTATCTGTAAAGAAAGACATGGACATCTGTAGCACTTAGTACAGTCAGTATTTCTAACTTAATTCTTACTCTTTTTTTTTTAAACTGCTTTTATAATTTGATTGTACTTTAATTCTCTGAAAGATAGAACCCAGAGAAAATTCTATACGCTTTTCAGTTAATAGCTCAGTAGTCAACATTTATTTGACAAATGAATTAATTTGTACCAGGTTTGGCAATGGCATTCTCACTTGGTAGTAGAAATCGAACATGGTCTATTTGCTTCATTGGATAGTTTTACTTAAAAAAATTTTTTGATCTTAGAGGTAGGTATTTTGACACAATGACATTTAATCAAAGTTAAGTGGAATATGGGACTAAATTATACTTAATCTATACTGGTATTTTTTTTTTATTGATATGAGTGGCAGTGAAAATTATCAAAATAACTGATTTCACACATGGATATAAATGAGAGGCCAACTAACGCAGGAGACAGGAATCTGAAAAGGCTTGTCTAATCCTTCAGATATAAATTCATCCACCAAATAAATGACACGTGGATTGCGGTACTTGTAAATTGCCTTCTTGTAATTTAGGAAATATCAAATTTAAGACTCTTAGGATGTACGCACCTGTAAAAATAATCCTTGGAGGAAAAAGAATTGAAGACATTAGCAGCATGTATCACTTTCGATGAGTCTTTCTGGTGCCTCATCTTCTTGACCTCTCAGCTACATGTGGTGCTTCGGGCCACTTCCTCCTTCCTGAAGCTCTTTCCTCCTGTAACGTCTGAGACTGGCTGTTTCTTACTTCTCCTTTCATTTTTCTGAGCGTTCGTCACTGTGTCTCACCTTACTTGTTCTCTTGCCTCTTAGATATTACTGCCCTTTGGGTTCTACCCGCGGCTTTCTCTTCTTTACCTGCTCACTCTCATCTACCTCTCATTTACTTCGGTGCCTACATTATGAACTCCCAGTCTCGAGCTCTCTCCTAAGTGTTAGATTCACGGATGTTCTCCAGGCACCTTAAAACTCGACAGGTCTACAGTGACACCCATTATCTTTCCCAAGAAACTACTGTGTGTGCGTGTGTGTGTGTGTGTGTGTGTGTGAGTGTGTGTACGCGCCCGCATGTTTTGCCTCGGTTAACAAGAAGGCCCCACCTGAGTTTATATATTAAGTTCTAAAGGTACTTTCTAGTCCCCCTTGGCTTCCCATGCAATTCTTTCTTTCTTTGCCACATGTCCCAAAGAGGTGATCATTTTCGTCTTATCACTTGGAGGGGTTACTATGGACAGGACTCGATATCCTCTGCCTGCCTCCCCTTAGTATGCAAAAGGTCACATTTTATTAGGAGATGTATTCTGAAAATAACATGATGGGAAGTAAAATAATTCATTAAACAAATATTTATTGAGTACCTACTCTGTGCCAGGTGCTGGAAACGGTGTGGTGAGAACCAAAGGACACTGGATTTTGTTGACTTCCGGGTCTGGGAGGAAGGGAGAGAAATAGATCTTAAGCAAAATAATCACGAATATATGCGAAATGCCAACTGTGACAAGGGCAATGAAGTGGCTCCAAGAGCAAGTCTATAATAGTGCGATTTAATTTAGGCAGGGAACCGAAAGTCCTCCCCCAGGGAGGCTTAGCAGGAGCCAGTATCTAAAAGACAATGTGGTAGATTGATTACAAAATTGTCGCAACTACAACAACAAAAAAATTGTCCCAATCACTTCCGTCTCTGCAATTCCTTCCATCAGAAGAATCTATTTCATGGCCCTTTTAATCTGGGCTGACTTTGTGACTTAACTTTAGTCTATAAAATGTGGAAGAAGGTATGGAGAGTCAATTCTGAATTTAGGCCTGAAGAGGCTTCGTGTGTGACCATTCACCCTCTGAAAATCCTGACGCTGTCATACGAATAAGCTAGGCTAGGCTGGATGATAAGAGACACACGACCCAGTTGCCTCTGACACTGTCACTAACAACCAGCTAACTGTCAGACATGCGAGTGAGGCCACCCAAGCCCAGCCTGGCCCCAGCTGACCTGTTAAGCAAGCACAGACCCGTGAGCAGGCCAGCAGAGAGCAGCCGAAACTGGCCCAGAGCAGCTGAACCGTCCAGCTGACCCACAGCTCTCTGAGCCATGCTCAGTGTTTGTTGTCTTAAGATACTGTTTTGAAATATTTATTAGCCATAACAGCTGACTGATCCACATGAGTAGGGATTAACTAGGCAAAGAGCTTAACGACAGAAGACTGTACATGCCAATTTCTGTGTGAGGAGGGAGCATGGCAGGTGGGTAACAAACTGAAAGAAGACCCATGTGGACGGATCATCTACAGCTTGGGGCCACCACGTGAGCTGGATCTGAGGAGCCTGGGGCAGGGTTACACCGAGATTCAAGAGATAGTGAGGAAGAAGACAACAGGTGTTGGTGATTGACAGGATATTGCAAATGGCAGGTTTTTAGGGACATGTCGAGGGTGACTGCCTGGCTTTCTTCTTGGTGAATGGTATTGATCATTGAGATAGAGAGCAATGAAAGGAGATCAGATTTGGAGAGGAGGATCCTAAGTTTGGGTTTAGAGATGTTGATTTCGAAATACCTTTGAGATTTCCGAGCAGATGTTCTAGTAGAAGGCTGGGTAGATGAGGCTGGAGCCCAGGTGAGAGGTCTGGTCAGAAACATATTTTTAAGTCATTTGGTATATGGCATCCAAAGGCTTGGAAGACAAATCAGTGAGAGAGATCCTAACCAGGTTTTAGGTTACTGGTTCTAAGTTCCAAACGCCTTAAGAGATGGCGTCTGAGCTCTTAGGACTTGGGTTCCCAAAAATTATTTCTGCATGTGAGGCTCACACGTCATTTCTTTGTCCCGACCAATGATGGGCTATTTTCTCCTTAGTGTATTATTTAATCTCAAAGAAACAATAAAAACAGGTGCTGTTTTACTAAATGACCGGGCTGAATGTCATTCTAAGTGGGATTCTGAGGTGGACCACTGTGATCACATTTTACCTTTCCTTACAATGATACACTTAAAAACTCAGGGATTGTTTCTTCTTCAGATGAAATCTCCAATTTGGTGTGTAATACTAACATTTGCACTTCTGTGGAATATGGAATATATTCCATTTCCTTGTCGTATCTTCCTTGGTCTGTTTCTAGTCTCCTCATTTGCCTCTTTGTCTCTAGTTTTATTTTCCCCAAATACATTTTTTTTAGACACCTGTCAGATTGCTTCTTTTAAAATGTCAACCTGACCATATCACTATCTTAAAGCACTTTCAGAAGAAAGTGCAGACTCCTTGGGACAGCCTTTGAGAGAGCTTTCTGGCCTGCAGCTATAGACTTTTTTAACTTCTGTCTTGCTGCCCCTCTCCAAATTTACTTCTAGCCTTACAGAATTGATTTCATTTCCTTGACTGTACTGTGATGTTTTAAAATAGGTTTTTAGGAAGAAAAGCGTATAAAACAGCCTACTCTTCAGTGATCGGCCAAATCATAGCAATAAATAGTAGCCCTGAATAGGCACAAAAGCACTACTAGAAAGATCATTTAAAATAAATAGCCAGGGTCACTTACATTGTTATAATGGTAGCTGAAATTGAACTTTCGGTGGCTTGCATTCAAATTGAAGTTCTAGGGCTGCATTTGCCTCATGCTTATAAAATCATATATGTGTTTGGTTATTGCTGTATTTCATGGTTCATTTTGCTTCAATAGTGAACCTAGAATTTATTTCATGTTGCTCTCTTTGCTGACTAAAAATATTCAACTTCTACACTATAGTACTCAGTTCTTACCTATGACTATTTTATTTCATTTTTCTTATTAAGTAGAGAAAATATTTTATACGAACAGTCATTATCTATTTTTTTTGGAATTCTTTTCCTTCGAAAAGAAGGAGTTTTTTACTTTGAAATTTTCAAGATGGTTTTAGCATTATTCATTTGTTCTTTTCCAAATGATTTAGAAGTATTCATTATCTATCTCAAAACAACAAAATACTACTTTAGTTTTAGAAAACAGAAAAATATCTTTGGTTTCATTTCGAAGCTCTTTAGAAAGAATTTCTATATTGTTAGCATGTAATAAAAATTTGGAAACAAAAGATAAATTCAAATCTGGATGGCAATTATTGGCAAGCCACTAGATTCACTGTATATCTGTGTGAAGAACTACACAATACAATTCCCAATGTTTTAATAATCTCCAGAAACTTCTCAATCACAGCTACTAAAACATAATGGTGTAGTGTCCAATATGTTTTTCCTAAAGTAGATAGCATTTTGTACTTATATTCTACATAGAATTATCTTAAAAACTTGGTAATTTGTTTGCAGGTGGGTGAATATTGTTATATACAGAATTAACAATTTTGAAAGTATTTTTAAGTTTTAAAACACATCCTTATCATTAGATCCAATGGATGTCCTTAATGATCACTTAAAACTCTAGGCTCCTTCTTCCTTACACTTACTTTTTTAAATCTTCCCTCCCGTTGGCGTTGCCATTCGTCAGGCCGGCCATCTGTCGTAATTCGAATTAAGTCTGATTTGCTGGGATGAGTTCCAGCCCTGTGAGGCAGCCGCGCTGCGACGCACCTGAGGGCTGAGCTTTACTGAACGCGGCCGGGATGTTTTCGCGGTGTGCGCCACACGTACGACACATTTCTTTAAATTGACAATGAGCTGCAACATTTCTGCCTTTACTATTGCGAATATTTTATTTCAAAAATTCGTACATTTTAACGTGGATGTATTTTTTACTCTCTTCGTTATTTTAAGACCTCTAACCTACTACCAGTTATTTTTATTCACAGTAAGACAGTGTTTCACAACACAAAAAAATTTCAACTCTTGAGTTGCAGGCGCTTTCATTTCCAAATTTATGTCATGTTTCATCACCATCTTTAGGCCAACATTGCAGTCATTTCAAATAAAATTCACTGCTTGCATGGTCTCTGAATTTTTCTGTATTTTAAAGCCTGAATTGGTAAACAGTGCAACGGTTAAGTGCGTAGATGTTAGACCCAGGCTGGCTCGGTTGTGAACCCCAGCTCTGTGCTTATTGGCTGTGTGTCCTTGGCTGTGTGTCTTCGTGCCTCGACTTCCTCACCTGCAAAATGGGGATTATAATAGCACAAGCATCTTAGGACTCATGCTTAGCATTCATCTTGAGGATAAAATGAGAAAAGCACTTAGAACAGTCCTTGGCAGGTTGTAAAAATTAAGTACCGGCTTTATTTACAATGTTGCATTCCAAACATAAAAATCTAAATACCAAAGCTTTTAAAAACTTCTTCAGTTTCGGAAACCCTTTTGTACTTTGAAGGTAATTTTTGTTAGATATTATCCATCCCTTATTTTAATGAATTTCAAACTATGGACAGGAGCCTGGCTTTAAATTGCATAATTCTCTAATCTATATTGACAGTAGATGTCCAATAATTAGTTACTGAAGAAAATGAAATGCTAGAGTATTCTGTGCTACTACTGTTTGGAACACCACTTGGTGAACAGTGGGGTAGAACAGAGAAGAAATGTTTAGAATTGTTTTGTGGAAAATATGTGGAATGGTTTGTTTTAAAAGAATTTCTAAAAATTATAGCTATCCATAAAGAAATCGTAAGATAACGGAAGAAGAGTAAAAAATCTGTGAGCCAAATAGTGCCAACATGAATCAACAAGGGTGTCTTGGGTTTGACAGAATACGCTCTGGACAGAGATGACGGAATTGAAATGTCATCAAGAGTTGAATTAGAATGAAGGGATCAGAGTTTTTTCTTGCTAACAGAAAATGTAGAAACTTGCCTCATTTTTCACATATCATTGGTTTCTCATATACTTTTGGAAGTTCTATTTCTGTCTGCCACTTCTTAACCTTTTGAAAAACTAAAGTGATTCATGCCACACTCACTGAAACTTTCAAATTCTACGTATATAATCCCACGGAGTGTGTGTGCGTTCGTGTGTGTGTACTTCTTTCTTTAAAAGGAAGGAAATAGAAACAGTTCGAAAATAAAAAGTTTGCTCTCTTGGAGAGTAATTAAATATTTAAAGCGATGTTTCATAATTAGACATTAATTTATTTATTCAACAGCTTAAAAAAATTTTTTTTGATTGCCCATAATGTGAGAAATGCCGGGTACTGGGGAAACCATGATAAGAAACAGAAACAAATCTCATTTTCCATGAAAGTTGGTACGGCTGAGACATAGGCATCAGGAAACTACTGTAAATCAGAGACCTAGGTATCGCATAGGGAGGTGTGTTGGACACAGTAAGAGTACAGAGGTGGAAGCAGTTGCATATTTGTATCTAATTAGAAAAAAGATCTTGCAGTTTAGTATGCTATAATAAGGGTCTAAACATGCTGTCAAAATGTTTCCATTATTTTGGTAATATTAACATTCTAGCAAAGCCAAGAAAAATTCTCAAGGAAGACTGACAAGGCAGAATTTGCTGTGCTCCTACATGCAATTTTATAATAAAGCTAAAATAATTTCACCAGCGTGATAATGGTACTGTACTACCAGAAAGCTAAATTAAACAGAATAAAACAGCATAAAATCTAAGGAATATGAAGATCTTTCTATCAACCACGAAAAAAGATTTTTTTTTTCTAAATCAATGTGTTACAGAAATTGGCTAGCTATTTAAGAAAAAAGAATTCTCGGCCTCATACTCGATGCCAAATTGATTCCAGATGGAGTAAGAAGTTAACTGTAAAAAGAAAATAGCAAAAAAAACCCAGTATTTTTTAATCAGCTATGGAACAACTTTTCAAGCATGACACAAAAGATAAAAGTCTGAAAGGATAGATTTGAGTAATGAAAATAAAAACTGAGTTTACATTGAAATATATCATGAACAAAATTTAAAGAATAAAAAAAAAACAGGAAAAATTTGCAACGCGTTTTACATAAAAAGGCTTTTACAAATTTGTAAGAAAGATAAATACAGGAAAGAATAAAAGGAATAATGCACACATTAAATTATAAATCTACATGTTACTGTGAGCAAAGTGTTAACAATGGTTAATTATCTAGTGAGATTATGGGAATCTATTTTTTCCCTTTGCTTATGTTTTCTAAGCATCCTTTAATGACTATGTTATAAGAAAAAATATGTTAATAGTAAAAAAAGATATTGGGAGGAAATAGGCACTCTAATAGGCATCAGTTGGCATATCACCTCTGAAGGAAAATTTAGTGATGTTTATCAGAAGCTATATTACTTCACAAATCCTTTAAATTAGCAGTTCCCTGTCCAGCCATTTATTCTAAGGAAATAATCAGGAATATGTAAAAAAACAAAAAGTAGCTGCCAGCATGTTCGCAACATTGCCGTCTAAAAAAAAAAAAAAAAAAAGAAAAAGAAAAAATGAAATGGAGACAAGAAAGGCTAGGTTGAATATACGTGAGAAGTATCCTCAATTACAAAGACATTAAATGTTACTGCAATGACATGGAAATATTGGGGCTGAATTATGAACAAGAGGGACCTATTATGAGATGAATAAGTTTGGATATATTTTTATAAACTCTATAGCCGATATCTATATTTCGATTTCTCCATGCATTTATATATGAAAAACACATGAAACTGTAATCTAAAATATTAACAATGGTTACCTCTAAGTTACTGAGATTCCAAGTGATTTTTATTTTATTTTTTCTTATCTGTATTTTCTAGTTTCTTCCATAAACACACACACACACACACACACACACTCACACACATGCATATATGAGTATATATATGTTTTTTAAACAAGAAAAAAAGTATTCTTAAAAAGGCAAGCATTTTAACAATCATATTCAGTGAGTTCATTATGGAGCCTGTATTAATTATTTTTAAAGTGCAAATATGAAAAAGACTTTTGTCTGAGAGCTTCCTTATCCAGGTCCTTATCTATATTCCACACTTTTAAAAATGAGGTCAATGTAACATTTCTTTACATAAATTATCTTTGATGAGTTCTAAGAAAGATCTGTCTCATATTAAGTGCTGTGATTAGGGAGTAATTTTACAGCAAAATTTGAATATCATTTCTGAATGGCTATTTAATTTTTGTAACAATCGTATTTGTCTAGAGCATTACAGTTTATATTCATTATTTTATTTTAATGCTTGCAATGAACAGTATGTGAGTATTTTTACATATGATAAAACTGAAGTTTCAAAATGTAAATAAATTGATAACTGGTAGAACTGGACTTATACCCAGATCTACAAGAGAGAGGAAATTCCCCTATACTTTTTTCACCACACCGTTTTGCTAACACCTAAAAATGTCAACTTACCGAGTAAAAGTTTGAACCCAAATTATATTACCCTATTCCTACTCAAAATGCTACTTTATGAAGAGACTATAAAAGGCACCGTAGTGATTTCATCATAGGACACTTCACCCAGAAGGACAGTTTTCTGCACAAAAGCCATGAAATCCTCACAGATAATAAAGTAGACTAGGGTCACTTAGAGCTTGTGTGTCATTGTATCGTGGCCATTCTAAAAAGAACCACAGCCACACTTACTGCTACCTGCATCATGTTAGCACACAGACACCCATGAGATAGGCTCTCTTCTCCCCATAATACAGATAAAAGAACTGAGGCTCAGAAAAGTGCCCTTGGTCACACGGCTCATGAATAGCAACAATGAGATTGGAATTCAGCTATTGACTCCAGATTCTTTCTACTCTGCCATTTGGCCTCCCTCAATTTAACCTGTATTTAGATTGGGCAGAGAAAAGGTGTGTCTTACTGGTGCTGACTGTGAGTTTCCAAGCATGTGGTTCTGTTGGAGAGAAGAATGCTTGTCCACTAATCGATGACCTAGCTCAATGTCAAGGGAAGCTTACTTCACTAGAGAAGAACAGCCTTTTATAAACAAAGAGAGGCCTGGGAACTTTCCTATTTTCCTTTCCCCTTAATTTCATTTTTGCCTTACTATTAATAATTGCCTAAATCTCTCTAATGTACCTTCTTCCATTGTTGAGGATAAAGTCCTACCAAAATAATAGATTATCAGGAAAAATAATTATATTGTGTTCTCTCAAGTTAAGATCGCTATCATCTAAACTTGACCTTTTGCTGATGCAGTATAGAAGGGACCCTTCAGTAGTTTGGATTAGGACAATTCAAATACTTGTGTTTGGTATTCTGGTTATTACTCCTATGGCCTGTAATAGAAATAATGTTTGTTAAACCACAGATTGAATCAGATCTCAGATCGGGTCATGAGAAATAGCGATTGTGCGTTTTATTTCTGTTGGTAGTTATTTACGTAATAGTTAAGTTGTGGTGTTACTGGAACTGTAGGATGAAGCTCTAACTCTCAGCTTCAGCACAGTGCCAATCATATTTGTTGTTTTCTATCTCCTGTGATCAATAGTATAAAAATGTGGGTGTTCTACTGCAAAGGATTGCAAAACAATCTTATCAACTAATATGAGTGGATGATTAATGTAAGTTGAGTGATAAAGCAGATGATTTAGAATAACATCCAACTATATATGTATGCATATACGCAACACATATGTAGTCACACATACATATATACTTTCTATATTTGTGTGCAT
Organism: Rousettus aegyptiacus; assembly: GCF_014176215.1. Lineage (NCBI taxonomy): Eukaryota > Metazoa > Chordata > Mammalia > Chiroptera > Pteropodidae > Rousettus > Rousettus aegyptiacus. The sequence goes on along the minus strand of NW_023416285.1, from coordinate 85,562,553 downwards.
GTGCATGTAAATATATGTATTTTTCGATATTGAACAATATTAAGGAAATTGCAGCTCCTATTTGCATTACTTACAAATTACTTTTTAAAAAAGCTCCAAGGGACACAGAAACATTGCAATATGGGTGATTTCCCAAATTGCGTGCTTGTCAATTCTTAACTAATTGGGTATTAAGACTCTCTTTTAATTTTTGTGTTTACTCCTCTTCCCCTTTTGAATTGTTCAGAAGAGCAGAGACAGTGTAAGAGCAACATGGTTCAAAGAAGGATGCTTTCTGCTTCTTGGTTTGCTTTTTAAACATTAACTTGACATTTGAGAAAGGAGTTGTTAGTCACAATTTCAGAAGTGGAAATTTAGAACTCTTATAAATACAAACAGTTCCTGGCTTATAAATAACAGACAATTACAAATGTTTATTCCTTATCTCCACTGCTTGGAACCTCAACTATTCCCATACAAGCCATCTAGCTGGAAGGGAGCGGATCAGGAACGAGCTCTCAGGGCTTCTCCAGATTCCGAAAGGGGGGAAGGAAAGGGCTGGTACCGCACAGGTACAGGCGTCTGCTTTCAGCAGATTTGGCGCACCCGCGTGCTCAAACATCTCCCAAACCAAAGGCTTTTTTTTTTCTTTTTAAATCTCATTTTACTTTCCCCAACACCCTACTAGTTAAAAAGCAGGCTTGCTTCCTCCTCCTCCTCCTCCTCCTCCTCCTCCTCCTCCTCCTCCTCCTCCTCCTCCTCCTCCTCCTCCTCCTCCTCCTCCTCCTCCTCCTCCTCCTCCTCCTCCTTCTTCTTCTTCTTCTTCTTCTTCTTCTTCTCTCTCTCTCTCTCTCTCTCTCTCTCTCTCTCTCTCTCTCTCTCTCTCTCTCTCTCTCTCTCTCGTTGTTAAAATGCCTTTGGGATGTTAAAATATTCTTAGTCATTCATATCATAGTGTAAATTGGCTCAATGAATTTGCATTTCTTAAATCGCCTAAAAGAAAGAAAGGCTACCGAGTTTGCTGGGGCTGTGGGAGAATTTTGAGACAAAAAGCAGTTCAGATGCTTGGGAATGCTGAGCTTGCAAAGTCTCAGCCGGGCTTTCAAAGGAGAGCGCGGAAGGCTGGAGAAAAGACACACCTACCAGGCTCCAGACCTGGGATGGGAGGGCAGAAGGGAGCAGAGCGGTGCCAGAAGTGAACTGCCTGTTTTGAGAATTTGTCTCTATTTGGTCACGTCTCAAGGCGTTAATCTTTAGTTTAGAAGGGGGAAAAAAACTATGCATTCAAATAGCCAATTCTTTTCCCTCGGGCAGACAAACGTCTAGTTATCCCCTTACTCCAGGCAGAGAGGGGCGGGGAATAATCCTCATCTTAATTGGTGCAGAAGTTTCCTATTTCCTGTTTTTGTTGTACCACTGGAAAATTTTCCATATGTATCTGCAGAGTCGTAGACTCTTGGAACATCAGAAAAACTGGAAGAGTCCTGTTAGGGCCCTTCCTGTGAGAGCCGTGTACCGAGGGGGGGAAGGAGGGGGGAGCGGGGGGAGGGGGACGTTCTTGAGCTTTCAGAGCAAACTGACGGAAGAGCCCAGGACAAAAACCACCTTGCTGGTGGTAACGTTAAACAACGAATGTTTCGTGTAAAAATATGGGATGATAAATAATAATAATGGGCAAAAGTAATGTCGTTTAACTCGCTGGTTTCACTTTTCTGAAGTGATGTGTTTTTACGCCAATTTTTGGCAAAGGTTTACTGACCTCAGAATGTGTGCAGTGCCTGTCGAGCTGGTTAATACGCTCCACCTTATTCACCACCGCCTCCTCCCTCCCCTTTTATAATCGTGGTAGCTGTCTTGCCGCCTCAATCTGCTGCCTCGCTTTTCTCCTGTGCCTCTTTTTGCTGCTGGGGGCAGAGAGGTGGTGGCGGAGGCACCGTTCCTACCCTTCTTAAAACCTCCTTCTCTTGCAGGAGAAGGCCAGCTAGTGCATTCAGTGCCTGGCGGCTGTCACGCTCTGGGTTCTAGGTCCAAGCCTGCCCCGTCATGCACTAATTTACAGGAAATAATTAGGATGCCATTTCGTCTAAAAGGTGAAAATGAAATTAACAGCTGAATTTGCATTCGACCTAGGGTCTATTCCCCCAGAACTTTGAGAGGTATGATATCATTACTGTATTTACATGCCAATGACAGCCTTCTTATATGGCTTTCTGATTAGGTTTCCTTAAAATGGGCAGATTTATGGTCCAAGGTCCCAGATGACCTTTGACACTGATTGGTCAAAAATTATTACAAATCACCAAAGGTCCATTCGAAAGTGATGCAATCACTTTTGGTCAAGCTGAGGCAGTTCGTGTTACAGAGTACATACAGGTATCCTAAATGTCCTGAATTTACATGCATACACATTTTCATAGTTAAGTGGATCTTACAGTGTGAATAATAGAGAGTCAGGTTTAAGTGGTGGGGCTTAAGTCCTCTGAAAGATTGTGTGAATGTGCACTTTCATAGCTGTTATCAGAATCTCAAAGGATTTCACAATCCAAAACAGAAGCTAATGAATTCAGGTGATAAATGGGTCATTTAAGTCATCTCACCCAATTTACTGATTTTTGTCTCTGTCCTATTTGGATGCATTTCCTCAGAGATTTTCTTTAATTTATGGCTTAAAGGACTTCTATTCACAGGATTTTCTTACATCGGTTTCTTTTATATGCTGTTGATTGAATTGGGACCATAATGATTAAATGACAGGCCATAGAGAGAACAAGACTTTGATGTTTATAGCAAGATGGTTTCTGTCGTGGGAGAATCATGAGCCTCGGAATTAACAGACTGGAGTTTAGCTGTGCCGCAAAGGTCACTTAAGATTTATTTTATAATTTCTTTGAGTCTCGGTCTCTGATTTGTATATTGGGAAAGTGGCAACTATTTTATGGAGTTGCCATGAGGATGGCACAAGATAAATAAATATGTGAAGAAACTACTCACCACGGTTCACGCCACCTAGGAGACACCTAGTAAATGTGACTTCTCCCTTCTCTAGTGTGAAAGAGACTGTCGAACTCGCTTTGACTTCATGAAGTTACTCTAGATGCAAGGACCACACCCTCACTGATACTTGTAATATTTAACTGTGGATTGACTTTCTATATTTAGGCCCGGGAGGCAAATCCTTTAGACTATAACTATCAAACTCGGAAAATGTTACCTTCTTATTTCCTCATTCTTGGCCTCCTACCTTGCATTCTGTTACCTTCTCACTTCCTGCTAATTCTGCCACCTTTCCTTACATCCACAGGAAGCATCGATTCAGTGTTTCCAAGGACCTCAGAAAAAAAAAGTATCAAAGGGAAGAATAAATATAATATGCTTAAAGCAGGACAATAAATTACACAACTTCATCTCAAATTTTGCTCTGGGGAAAGGTTGACATGAAACGTTTGAAGAAACATGAAAAGGATCCTAAAGACAGACGGTTTTTCACGGTGAAAGGCAATTTTTTTTCAAGCTTCAAAGCAAGGGTTCCTTTAGTCATCTGTTTGATAAGTTATTTTTGACAGGATTTAACTTATGAAATTGTTCCAATGCCCTTTAAAAAGGCCTGGGCACATGAGGATGCTAGTGAAAATGATGAATGTTAGCTCTTAATTTGAAAATTTAAAATATCCATGTGGCAAAGCATGGTAAATACACTAGATTTTTCATAAAAGTTTCAAAAATGGCATTGTCTATAATACCACATTTATACTCAATAATCAATAAAAGGCCGATCTGAGAAAAAGCTAGTGAAGAACGTCCCTCTGGATCAGTGTTCTTAAAATATCTCTTGCAGCTTTGATTCATCAAACTCTTCAAAAAATTTTCCTCTAATTTATACATAATTCTTTATTATTCCATTAAGAATTTTTAATATACTATACCAATAAAAGAGAGAATATGCTTATAAAAATTATTAACAATTATTTATAATAACAGAGAAATGTGATTTTTGTTGGCTACAGAAAGTTGCTGAATTTTCAGTATCACTTCCAGTTTAAAAGAATTTCACAAAATCGTATTAAATTAAGAGGAAATTTGAGTGATTTAAATGTGATACAGGCTGAAGGATTTTGCCTGTGCTGTATAATAAGTTGTACTTTAGATTCTTAAACATCGATATGTAAAACACAGTTATAAAAATTTCAAAGTAGAGCTTTGCAAGTATTTAGAATCTACGAAAAATTTAATTTCTGAGCAACACTTTTATAACCGCCATGTCAAAAATGACCATCATTTCCTGTTCCAATTACTTCTACAAATTATTTTTCTGAAGAGTTGTTTTTGTGTTTTATTTATTGTAAACTGAGCCATACAGTTGCACTGGAGAAGTTAGTTATATTTAAGACTCTACAATATCTCATTTGGTAAAACATGAGTGGCTGTTATCTAAATATCATTCTGTAATATGAATTTGTATATAGCACGGGAGAGGGAGACAAAAATTGGAGGGACGAGCACTAACATTGATGGAAAACATTTGGACGGGCATCTCACTGAATGCCCCAAACGACCTGCGAACACTTTATAGAAGAGAAAATTGCTCAAGTCCATATCAGAACAGGATAAAAGCATATGAGCACGTGATGACAGGATTTGAATATTACATATGATTATGTATGTTTATCGTGAACATTTTCGAATAATTGCAAATGTAGTATTTTCATCTCCCAAATTAAAAAGTTATCAGGACTGATATATTTGCTTCATCTTTCCTTTTTTTCTTTTCCTTTTAAATTTGCTGAAGTATTTTGAAACAACCCCTTGGACATGTCATTTTACCCCTACATGTGTAAGTATTTCTAAAAAATATGGACTTTAAAAAAATAACAACACCATTATCATAACTTATGAAGTACTAATAATTATGTGGTATCATATGAATCCATCCATAGCTAATTTTCCTAGCTGCCTTAAAAATATCTTTTTTCATTTGATTTGTTCAAATCAAATTATAAGCATGTATATTAACAAGATGGCTGACTGCTCCACTTTCTGTTGATTCCAGAAAATGAGCAATGACAGAGAGCTGAGGTCTTCAGTGTAAAGAACCGGTGAAGATTCTGCAAAGTATGCTGCAAAGTTCTTAGTTTGAATTTCATAGCCCGTAGATTAAAAGAAATACTTAGCAAGGTCCCTAAAAGGTTGTTTTTGGGGATTTTTTTTTTTTTTGCTCTTTAAAAAGAAGGAAAATTTACCATCTACGAACCCGATGTTATGAACTGCTTATTTGCATCCTCTCAAAAGTCATGTTGAAACACAAGCCCCAAGGTGATGATAGTATTGGGAGCTGGAGTCCCTTTAATAAGGGCGCTAACCTCATTCATCAGGGCTTCACCTTCGTGGCCTAAGCATGTCCCAAAGATCCCACCTTCTAGTACCATCACCTTGGGGGTTAAGATGTCAACATATGAATTGGAGGAGGGGCACAAATATTCAGATTATAGCACAGCCCGAACTAAGACGGACGATTATTTCATTTTCAAGAAGGGCATTTTAATACCCAAAGTGGGAAAGATGTCATCTCAGAATGACAGGCCTTCCCAGGAAAGAATATTTAGAAAATATGTAAATATTTCTTAGAATATAGATTCGACAATGGAAAAATACATCAAAATTAGTAATATCAAGTGTTAGGTGGTAAAAAATAACATTATCCAGTACACTTAGGATCAAAACAGGCAACGTAATAGAGCGACTGAGCCAACAGGGTCTGGAGTCAGACAGTCCTGACCACTAATTCCACCTTTCTATCCCTTGGTCTTCTCTGTGGAATGGGGGAGCGATGGTTTTACTCACCGAGTTAATGTTGGTAGGCATGTAACGTAGCTAATGCATTTTCTAGCAAATAGTATGGACTTAACGAAGTCTGGCTAATTATTTACTTCTGCATTTTCCGACACTATGCCCAAAGGAACGTAAACTGAGCCTCTCATCTGGACTGTGTTTTTGTGGGAACTTGCAGGGTTAGTGAGGAAACCCCATTTTTTTAATCTCCTCAAGGCAGATGGTTGTTTTTTCTCTGCCTGCTGATGTGGACTGCTGCCAGAATTAACGCTGTGTCTAGAGGGATGTGTTTGAGAAAAGTAAGATTAAGTGTGAACAGGGTTATTTCTTTCTTGTTTGCTAAACGATTTGGTGAGTACGAAGTCCTTTCAAGTATCTCCCAAGGTGACATGCTGCTTCATATTTTCTAAGATTTTTCATAATACCCTCCTAATTTATCTAATGACCAGTTGTAAAAACAAATTTAGCTTTACGGATTAAACAAACAAACAAACAAACAAACAAAAAACCAAGGCACAAAATAATAGTTACTTGCTTAACAAAATAATAACTCAGCAGTTATTGAGACAATCCTCTGAGGGCTTCATATTTATCTTAACTTAAATGATCCTCAGAGCAAGCCTGGGAAGTGGGTGTGACTTCATTTCCATTTTAAAGACAAAGAGACTGAGGCACAGAGAGAGGTTAACGAACTTGCCCAGGGCCACGTGGCTGGTAGGTGGGGTGCCAGGATCCACACTGGCTCCAGAGCCATTCTGCAACATCAGCAGAAAATTCTCTAAATTGAGCTTTCTTGTATTTAATGAGCAGCCCATCACCACGGGCTGGAGTCAGGAGTCGATGGGGGTGGTGGGGAAGGATGCGGGCAGCCCTCCTCCAGTGCGTGTGAGCCCACTGAGCCAGGAATGCGAGCCAGAGACAGTCTCCACCCCTTCCTGCCACCCCCGGGCACCCCACGGTGCCTTTTTGTTTCTTCTTCGTTATTTCACAAAGGTCCATTTCTTTGATCTTTCCATCTTTTCCCTGTTTCAGCCTAATTGAGAGACTGGCATGAGGGCAGAGGAGGCTTGGGCTCAGACCCTTCAGAGGGTAGGAGACAAAAATGCCAGGGTATCTGTCTGCTTTCCCTACGCTTGTCACATAGACAGTTCCTCAAAATGCCTTCTCACTTCACACTTGTTTGTTTTTCTTTTTCCTTTTCATCTGCTTAATTATGTGGATATCACTTCCTCGTGTATGGGGGGAGGGTCTGTCCACTTTGAATTCACCTTGTCCATATGAAAATTGCAATCGTGGCCTAGCCGTACACGCAAAACCCAGGTTGACCGAGGACTAAGTAAACAAACAAACAAAAATGCTTAGATGTTGTTATCTTGTGGTCATTAGGGGCTCAGAGAGAAGCGTTGGGAGAGAGAACCAGCAAAAAGATAAGAATCATTCTTTTGAGCGGAAGAAGTATTTTTGAGGCTAGAATTCAAGTGAAAATTTCCCATTCTCTGAAAACCTTCCTTTTATGCTTTCACGTGCTTTAAACAATAACAGCATCTCTTTTCAGATTAGAGTCTGATGGCGGTATGTTCCTTTTCTTCAGAATCTCTGGGAGTTATATCAGTTGTGCATATACCCCCCAGTTCTGCCATTTCTCAGTTATTCCACAGAGCTGAGAGGGAGGATGGGTGAAAAGTCTCAAGGTACAGGAATGCCTCGCCCAAAAGAGTTAAGTCCCGAAGGAGAAGAGTGAGTTCTGAGCCTGTGAGCAGGGGCCCGGGGCATGGGTGTGCCGCCGCTGGGGGTCAGGGCGGAGAAGGGCTCAGGACCCTGGGCGAAGGCTGACGCGGGGGAGGTCTCTGTGCACCGCGAGCTGCTCTCGCTTCCTTCCCAATGCCCCGGGGAACCGGCCAAGGGTTCTGTATCCCGTCGGGGGGTGACTGTGATTGCAGTTCTGTTTCAGAGCCTTCCCCTTGGCGTTCTGGGAGGAGGGGCCGGAGGGCGCATACTTGGAGAGAGCCAGAGGACCCTCTGCAGTTATCCAGAAAAGGGGTCGTTAGGTCCTGAGGTGAGGTGATGGCGAGCGTGCCACAGGGCAGATTTCACAGGCCCTTAGGAAGTAGAAATGAGAGGACGGGGTGACAAATTGGATGTGACAGGCAGGGAAAAGAAAGGGTCTAGGGTCATTTGTATAATTACATTTTGAGATTAAGGATTCTCTCAGTCATTGCCAGTTTTGACCTACTTGAGAAATGAAAATAACGGCACGGATAAACAGGACGGAAGACGTTCAAGGCGATGGCTTCAGTCAATGATCCAGGACGGGATGGAATCGGGTTCCGAGGATCAGGAATCAAGATACACAATGATGCACCAGAAACAGAGACTCAGGCTCCTAAGATGGAGGGCCGGGATGGCGGGGTCGTGGTGGTGGTGCCTGACCAATTCTCCCAAACGCCGTCTAACTCGCTTGCCTGGGACTGCTTTTAAGACGGGCATACGCTCGTCAGCATGCCGAGACCCTTTCTTTTCAAGGGCTTCCCGAAACTTACCTCAGGCAAGAGCTTCTGAAAAATGAGAGAGCAGACCTGTGGAGAAGAAACTAGCATCACTCAGTCTCACCAAAGGACGAGGCTGACAAGTCAAGTATATCATACACACACACACACACACACACACACACACACACACTGAAGGGCGAGCCATCTGAAGTTAACTGGCAGCAAACAAAATATGTCCAGCTTTGTAGTAGATGTTGATGTTCTCACACTCAGGGGTCTTTCCGTGCACAAGGATGTGTCTCTCTCTTAAGTGTATATATCTCAGTTCTAGCACATTCTCCATCTACTCTATGTGGAACAGGAAGTCAATAAAAGGGAAAGAACTCGAGTTCACTTTTGTCCTGGGTCCTGTCTTCCTCCTGGTCTAGTCTGATGGTGAGACAGTAAATGCCCACTCAGATTTCCTCAGAGTCTGCCTCGTTCTCACTTCAAGGCATGAGATTCTTCACCGTATTCATAAAAAAGACATGATCTATTTCCTCTACACAGCCCTTTAAAAGAACTGACTAGAATTGCTACCACTAGATGAGTGCATAAAACATAATGTTAAAAAAATAAACTGTTGCCAGTTGCATGATGTATCTTCAATGCAAATGTCTTCCAGACCAAAATTACTGGCGTCTCTAGGGCCATGGTATAAATAACCTGTGCTTACTCATGAAAGAGATGGCACAAGTAATGAGTTTTTAATGGTTTCATAAATACTATGTCTCAAAATAGTTCAGGAATATTTGAGATTCATTTATGAAACGTTGCTTACATGTTATTTCGGTAAAGTACACAGTTTGTCACAGTTTAGTGGCTTGCAAAGTGCCCAATCAAGTGCGAGATTAAGGAGAAGTGTCCAATTTGCATAGTACGACAGAATTTTCCTGGCATGTAAAATGTCTGCAGTTTTGACATCTGAGTATATTTGCATGAAGGAAATTGAGTACCAAAAAAGCAAAGGGCCAATATATTGTGTAAAATACAAACCCCTCTGAAATTCCCATTTCGGTTACAAACTCTTTGTTGCTACATCTGAAGATCAAATTGTCTTTTCTACTTCCTTTGCTTTTGTTCCAAATTTGTCCTCCGAAGACAGGCTAAATGTGCACCCCAAGAGGAAGCAGTATTTGCAGCCCAGCCCACAGCAGCCACCGCGTTAAATGGTAAACACATTTTTCGTTCAACGGCCCTAGAGTGGAGTCTGGAGTTAAGTCCTATATTCTGTGTAGGAAGCCAAGCAGCACATTTTAATGCTGTGACTCTTCTTTTAAGTCAAGACCAGAGGGCGGTGAGGGGCTTTGCAGCCATTAAAATATATCTATCACATGAGACATTTTAGCCCCTGTAAAAATGCAGCATTTTTTTTTCCCTCAGTCGATTATTGTTCTCCACTCCGATTCTAGGCAGCTGCTGCCTTTGCTAAAATTAATGTTTCAATAATTTTAGACTGTATTCATAGCTGTTTGAAAGTAGACCGGAAAGTTTCTGGCATCTCTGAATTTTCAGTTTAACTTAATATTTCCTGAAAGATCTGCCAAAAATTGCAGAGAGGACATGACAATTAGAAGCAAGGAACGGGGGAGGGGGAGAGTACTTTTCCTCTTTCTGTTTAAGATTAGCGCATATAATCAGTCAAATTTATTCTGGGCTCCCTTTCACCAGAAACTGACAGCCCAGGAAACTCATGGCCTTGGTGAAAAGGGCTTGGAATCCTAGAACCTGCCCCTCGAATGGGTGAGAAGGGGGAGGATTAAAGAGATTTCAACCTACAAACTGATGAGCAGGTCGACGCTCATCTTCTGGGTTTGTAGAGCTGGCTGGTTTCACAAGCAATTAACAACTTAAAAAATGACTTCCTATATAATCTGCTGAAGATGTTTTTCATACTGCTCTGTTTCTCTGTGGGGGCCCCCATGGATGTATCCGTGCTCTGCCAGAAGCCAGTCCTCCCTCCCATCCCGCCTCCGATGTACCGAGATCATCCTTTATCTATGCTCCACATCCGATTTCTTTGGCTAACTTGGTGTTATTAAATATTTGTAGGCTCTCATTCTGTCTCCATAACTGAGTTGTAAGTTTAGAACCAGGTGGACAAGTGATGACTCTAGCCCCACAGCCTGGGCTTAATATTGGGCTTTGTCACTAACTGTGCGACCACATGATTCGACTTTTCTAAGAGCCAGTTGAGCCGCTGGTAAAATGAGGCTTATCATAGCACTTCCTCACAGGGGCGTGAAGATTAAATGAGATAGTATATAAAGTGCTTAACAGGCCAGCCAGGCGAGTTGGAAGCACTGAGCCAAGGTTACCTATTAGTAGCAAGTTTGTCCTATTGATGAGTGTGGCCTTTTCACTCTATCTAGAGGCAAAGTACCTATAAAATCAGATTATACTGTATAGCTGACCATTTTCCTTTTGGTGACTCATGTTGACAGAGCATTTAGGAGAAGATAGCAGTGTTGGGTCGAGGCCGTCCTCCCCCACCCCCCACCCCCACACACTCCATCTTTAAAGGGAACAGAGAAAAAGAAGTATGGTCTGGTTTTGAAGAAAACCAGGTCAAGCTTTGCTTCCCATTTAGACGGTCTGTGTGTAAGCACCTATCATAATTCCCAGAATTCCTTCATGACAGCTCCCTTAGTTAACGGTCAGGAAGGGTTTTCTCAGGCTAGGCTTATACGGATCTGCCTCAGAAGAGAAAGCCAAATAATTCCTATATTTGGCCTTGAGCTTAGAAGAAGGGGATGAACTGCTTGTTTCGAAACACTTTCTGGGACATTAAATAACAGTTGTTTTTTGTTGTTGTCGTTTTTGTTTGTTTGTTTGTTTTTTAAGGGAGGAGATCATTTAGAAAGGAAACAACCTAGTGGACTCTCCAATTTCATTCTACTAGGATAAAAACTTTTTTCTCTCATGTACTCATTCTGAGACATCACTCTCTTAAGTGTTCTAGTGGGTCTCCCAGGATATATAAGAAATACAAATTACAGATAGGAGAGTGCGGGCTTTTTCTACTTAGCTTCTCTGCTGTAATATGGAGGACTGCAGTGGCTGCGATGGTTGGGGTTTCCCTCAGCGTTCATTAGGGTGTGTGCGTGTGTGTGTGTGTGTGTGTGTGTGTGCGTGCATGCGTTTGTGTGCGTGTGTGTGTGTGTGTGTCCATGGGAGTGAGGCTGGGGTTGGGCTGGTCCAGCTCCTGGTTGGTGGAGGGACAAGCAAGCCAAGAGCACACTGCGGACTCTTCTCCTGGTCTTTCAGTCACACCCTTTCTGCTGACATCTTCTCATCCTGCTCTCAGAACTGTCAAGCCAACGTGCTACCTTTTGCTAAGAAGGAAGCACGGCTCCTGAGGATTTGCTCAGGGGAGGCCTTCGCTCCCTCCGGGCTTCCTCGTGGCCACATCCTGTGACGCTGCTGTCTGTCACTCTTCTTTCTGATCTCACCTGTTCTTCCCTACCTTCGACTTTCCCGTCTCATATTAAGGTTTTATATGTTTTCCCTCACAAACTGAATATTTTTCCTCATGTCTGACTTTTTTCTTCATATCCTTTCAAGAATTTCTTAATTTTCTACCAGGATGCCTATCTTCATTTCCATTTATTTTTCAGTTACACCCCCCTTCCCCAATGTTTTCCCACTCTGAGGGCTCCTGATATAGGACACATGTGGAAAATACATTTTCCCCCCCAGAATCTCATCAAAAAAGGAAGTAGCAGTTTTGATCAAAATGATCATCTTTTTCCCCTATGAAGCAAACAAACAAAAAATAACAATATTCACACATACAAAATCATGAAAAATCAACTCAATTTATGTGTTTTTTAATATCAAATAATAGAATTCTATCAAGAGCAGAAAGAACTTGGACATAAGAGTATTCCATTTTTAAAAGGTTGCATTTATACATATGTGTAAATAAAGGAAATTCATAAAGGAAAAAATATCTTTCAATAACGTGCATCCAAATATATCCTCCAGTGTGAATATTCTTGTGCTTTCTTATTCTATTACCTAAATTATCTAATATAAATTTATCTTTCTGGAAAATTTAACTACATATCGTCGTTGAATAAGCTAGTTCATACTTGGGTGTGAATGACTGAAAGGTCATTAACTCTGCAGAAGGACTTGTAGTTTGAAAAAGAGGATGCTTGTTAGCCCCAAAAGATTTCTTCTGGCTGTTTTTATGCAGCCTAACAAAATGAAGTGAAACACTTGAGAGAATGGTGGCAGAATAATCAGGGGCAAAGATTATAAAAAAGGCCAGCCTTGTCTTGAAATCCGACCTTATGATATAGCCACTTAAGCAGGTGCTACTTTTTATAACTTCTTTCTGTCTACTTCTGTACCTTCAGGTTTTCTAGAATCTCCACGTTTTCCCCCACAATGTTCCCTGCCATAGTATCATGGAAGAAATGCAAAAATGGAAGAGAAGAATGTGTAACAGCAGGTTCGAAAATCAGGTGTTTCTACCCGTAAAGATAGCCACATGCTATTTTAATTCCCTCTTGCTTAAGGTATACACTTGAGGTAAGCTTCTGAGCTCTATTACTTTTGCTTCTTGAAGCTTATTGTACATATGTCACAACCATAGACAAAAGTGAGGGAAAATTATGTAGTAAATTTAGTATCCGAGGTTTGTTTAGCTTTCAGTTTCGAAAGCAAATTGCTTGGCTTTGCGGCTGCCTTCAGCCTTGCCTGTGGCCCTTGTCTGGACCGTGTCATACTGGCCTCCTGAAGAGTCGCTTTCACTGAAAGATGCCATTCGTTTGTGTCAGCAGATCAGTAAAAAACAGCCCTGTGAAATTCATTGCCACGTTGATCGCAAGGATGCTGTTGAAAATGAACTTTATTATGTTGCATAGTGTCCCGTTCATGAAAATTTTGGGGAAACTATCTGCACAGTCTTCATAGAAAGGATAATTGTGCTTCTCTCGACCAAACGGTTCAGTTTTACGGTATAGACACCATTGTATTTGGTCTTTGCAGAGACTGATGAGAAGCACAGAGTAAATCAACCTCCTCAAGTGCCCTACGTTTCATGTCCCAGCCTAATTCTTGGTCCCATTTCCGTTCCTATTCTCTATTCTTTTCTCATGTCCTCCTGATTCGTGTTCTTTTGATATACAGTGTGTATCTTTCAAAACTACCTTAATTTCATTTTGAGGTAGAACAGTAGGTTACGAGTATTGGATTTGGCGTCAGAATGTCTCATTTCAAATCCTTGTTTCACTGCTTACTGACTGTACAACCTTGGGCAAGTTATTGAATGTCAAATGTCTTTAAATCTCAGTTTTCTCATCTGCAAAATAAAGATAAGAGTTTTTATTTCGTAGAATTTATTGAGGATTAAAAGAGGTAAGGCATCGAAAGTATTGGGAATACTGCCTGGCACATAGGGACCAATCAACATGCCATAGTATTACTAACATTATTTTATGTTATTATGAACAAACACGATATGAACATATACATGTATGAAAAAACCTGATAATAAATCTTAAGAAATTAAAATGGTCTGCATCCTCCATGTCAATTTGAAATGCATATGCCTTGATATTCATAACAAGAAGCCAATTTCAGGAAATAGGATTTCGAATGTTAACAACTCAAATCAAGGCAAAAGATTATGCTCGATAATTAGCATCAGCCACAGACGGCTGTACGGAAATATAATGCTTTTTCTATCTGTGTTTCTCTTACTATACACATAAGCTAGTGTTCTGTCTTTAGACTGATGTGTCTATTTACATAGTAGTTCTAGAAGTGTTAGCGAAATGCAGATTATACTATCTTGCAATTTAAATGAAATATTGCACAGATAATTTCAGGAAGGAATTTTCCAGACAGCAAGAAATAGTTCTTAGCAGCATGAAAAACTAGAGACAATACCAGATCTAATTCTGCAAGAGCACAGCCATGTGCTGAATGCACCATTTCATTTTTAAGGACATAGATTTAATTTCATGTGACAATCTGGCATCAAAGTTTTCTCCTGGTCTTCTCTTTTTCAAATAGCCCTGTAGATATGAAAATGAAATCTAATGGAAAAGATTAAATTTGTGAGACTCTACTTGCAGGGCGCTGTGGTTATTATGAAGGCAGTAAATGAACAAAATAGATTAAGGAAAATGCCAACGACGGTTCTACGATATAAACACATCTAACACATAACTAATGAGAATTCTATGTGCACAATAAAATGTCACCTTGTACACCTAGCTTATTGTTTCCTATACCATTTCCTTCCATCATATTGATCAAAGCAATGTAATAACTCTTCAGGGTATTATAGTCATTTTTGCAATATTTTGCTCTCTTTACCAAGGCAAGGAGGAGAATTTTCTTGTTCGTAATAGGATTTCATTTTCTTTAATACTGTCTAACAAATCTTTAACAATATTCCTTTATTTAAAATGATTAAAGTTAGCAAATTTACTTTTAAAGGAATATGGCTATAAAGTAATTTCTTATGACTTACACCTAGATATTTAAATTCGTTTGTTTATGAGAAAATAATGACACGTAATTTATGATGCAAAAAAAAATAATTTGAAGGTTTATTTCATTCATATTCCTAATGGATGCATTTATTTGCATTCCATAGCTCATTTTGGTTCTCATTGTGCTTTTAAAAGAATAGAATACATATTTATCTATTTCAATAGCATATGACCAATGATTCTTCATTTAAATTTCATTTGGGGATACAGAATTTCATACTGAGACTTTAAAAATGTAAGTTACAGATTTGAGATTCAGTGACTTTTTTTCTTTCCTTTCTTCAGTCCTCTTGTGCAATAGTTTAAAAATAGACATTCATGGAGTCTTCACTCACATGTTCCAAATGATCGGCCTAACATTGGCCTTGCATAATCAATAGATACGATGGTCTCTGATGTGTGAAAGTCAGGGACATTAACATTTTCCCTCTTTTTTATTTGTCATATTTATTGGGGTGACATTGGTTAATAACATGATATAAGTTTCAAGTGTACATCATCTGTACATTGCATTGCGTGCTCACCACCCAAAGTCCAGTCTCCTTTGTCACCATAGATTTAAAACCCTTTACCCTCTTTAGCCTCCCTCCACCCGTTTTCCCCTCTGGTGACCACCATACTGTCATCTACGTCTATGAGTTTGTTTATTTTGTTTGTTCGTTTGTTGCTTTCTGTGTTATATCCTACATACGAGTGAAATCATATGGTTCTTGTCTTTTTCCATCTGACTTATTTTGCCAAGCATGACACTCTCAAGAACCACCCATGTTGTCGCAAATGGTACCATTTTCCCTTTTCTTATGGCTGAATAGCATTCCATTGTTTACAGGGTCATTAGCATTTTTATGTTCGCCAGCTCAGTAGTCACCATGTCCCCTTGGGCCAGTCCGCTTATCTTTTATTGCTCAAATTTCTCAGTCCATTCCTAGAAGAAGAGTGATTCTTATTCTGTCAGAATGGTGGTCATCAAACCTCTGAAATGCACATAAAAACCCATGGCCAAGGACGAGTACACACAGCAGTCACTGATGTGTGTTTACAATGTCTTTCCTTTATTTAATTTATTTCCATAAGAAGCCAGTAATACTGTGGCAACCACAGCATAGAAAAAATTAATAAATTTCCAAAGTGAGCAGGGAATTTGAAAATAGAAGTTAAAATTCTGGAACCTTAATCATTATTTTAAACTTTAAGTATTTTGACTTTCAGATAATTCCATCTTGATTTAGAATACTGATTTATTCTTTTATAGTTTGTCTAAATTGCACTGAAATGCACACATGGAAAAGAAAGAAATTTTTATAAAGTTTCCATTATTGCCTAATACTTTACATACATTAATTCCATTTAGTTCTTATAACATTCCTATATGATAAATGTTACTGTCCCCATTTTACACATTAAAAACAAAAACAGATTCAAGGAGCTTTGGGATGAATTCAGCTTTCTGGTTTAGATTTGGAATCACTATCCCCAAGGGGGCAGGAAACCATTGTTAAATGTTGTAGAATATTTTCAAATTTTACTATGAATGTTATGTACTTTCCAGTTGTTTCTATGGTTTCTTAAAAAAGGCAGACTATAACAAAAAAGAGTGAAAAGGGTTTTCTCACTCTATGGTATGTGGCCTGCTGGTCTTCATAGAGCATCAACTGCTCTAAGATTTGGAAGCAATCTACCATTTCCATATGAAAACAACCTTTGGTATATGACAGAGTTAATGCAAAAGCCATTAATATTCACATCCCCTGTTAAAATAAAATAAAATAAATTCGAAGAAATTTAAGAGAGCTTGTAGTGATGTTCTATACTTCTAAGAGGCAGGGTTTTCCTCTCCTCTCTTGTGGGAGCACTTGATGAAAAGCTGGAGGATCCCAAAGGTGCTCTCTTTAATTATTGCATTTGTTTCCTGGATTTTTCCACGTCCCTTCGAGGTAGTGTTTCAAAGTCAAGGAGAATGTACTTCTTAGAATGATCAACTTTGGAAAATGAATAATTCTCCCTGGGATGATGGCAGCTCCGATATATGAAAAAGAAAATTACATATCCATATATTTTTGGGGGCAAGCTTCTATAGATCAGAGTTAGCAGTGTGAGAGAAGTCAGCACAGAAAAAGAAATGTCTGGGCTCTGCGTGCCCAACAGTGAAAACACCAGAACGCTGAAACTTCACAGTGTCTTTTGCTCTGCGGGTCCCAGAGAGGTCACCCTATTTCCTTGATGGCTGTTGGAATGTCCTGGGACAGCCACAGATGAGGGTTTCCCCAGCACCCCACGCCACCCCCAGTCGTCCTCATCCAGCACTTCTTCTGTTGGGCTGACCCTAGCTTTTCCCCAGGGAGATAGTGTCCCCTCCCACCCCACCCCAGAGGACGAGGTGGGGGAGCGCACACTCCACCAAATCCAGCACTTCCTCTAGCGTTTCTCTCACGGCATCTTATCGTAATTGCTCATTTAATTGCCATCTTTTCCACCAGCCCGTGAGCTCTATGAAGGCAGTCTCTGTTGCTGCCTTTCTTTTCCCCAAGAAGAAGTGCTTAAAAATATTGGATGAAGGAACTAAGGAATGGCTCCTCCCAACAGTTTCTCACCAGAGCCACTGTTCTTCACAGAAAATCACCACCCCCTTCCCAACCCAAGGAGCCTTACTCAGGTTCCTGTGGGTCTTGGTTAGGAGATGGTTGAGAAACACCAAACAGTCACTTCTGCAAAAAATTAACCAGTGCTGTAAGTCAGTCCGGACTCTTTGGCCCTTACTTTTGAGGAACAGGTGGCACATTCACAAACAACAATATGAAATTAGAGATGGCTATCGTACTCCACCTTTAGCTGATGGTTTTACCCCAAGGGCTAACCCAATAATCTCGGTATGTGGAGATATAAAGTATAGTTCTGAAGTCAGATGCTGAGGTTGAAAACCAGCTCCATTACTAATAGAGGTGTGACTCTGGGCAAATTACTTCACCTTTATAAACCTCAGTTCCCTCATCTGTGAAGTGGGGCTCATGCTAGCCCACCTTACGAAATCGACATGAAGGGTAAAGAAGATAAGCCTTGCAAAGTATTGCACACAGTGCCTGGCACACAGTAGTATTATTTTACTGTAGCTAGCAGGAGGTCCTCACACACTGGAACTCCCTGAAAGTGTGGCACGTGTGGGTCAGACCTCTATACTGTTTACACACACACACACACACACACACACACACACACACACACGTTAATGAAATCAAGCGAGGAGTTACAGCACTTATTCTGAAAAATAAATTAATTGAATTAGGGAAAGCAAAGGCATGTTTGTGTTATATGTTCAGGACCTAACCAGATGAAAAAAAGAGCAGAAATATTAATCATTTCCAAGAAAAAGAGCAACCTTTTTGGCTGCTGGCCCCCAAAATTGCAGCAACCTCTGCCACCCCGGACATTACTCTTTGCTCTGGCATTCCTTCTTAGCTGCTGAGGGATGCTGGCCCTGAGAACATATTTTTAATGGAATGAAAAACCCAGCAGGGTCCCCAAGGGGTGAAAACTTTGTCAGTGTCTTCCAGGGTGACATGGCTTCTGGGTACTCATCTCTGGAGGCCAAAACACCGGAAGCTCAGGGGCCAAAAGTCTGTTCCATCTGGAAGGGAGCCTAAGGGATTCCTCAAGGAGCATCTGGGCTGTTCTCGGTGGGGGCAGCAGGCAGGGCCCTTCTCCCTCTGCCCAGCCTCGGTGGAGAGAGGAGCCTTCTCTGTGCACGCTCGCGAGTGTCAGTGAGCCCAAACCACACTCAAAAGTGCCAACACACGTCGCAACAGCCAAATTGCAAGTTGGCGCCTAATGCTTGGCCGAAGGAGCGGATAATTCAAACACGGGGGCTGGGATGGCGCTGCGCCTGAACCCACAGCAGGGCAGAAGGAACTTCAGCTCAAACCCCTCGTGGCTCAGCGGAGAGAAGAACCGCGCAGGAGCTTCCAGTACCGCGGACCAGTCATCCAGAAGTCTCGATGGAGGCGGTTTTTCACCAAAACAGAGTGTATGAGAAAAGAACCCAGCGCCCCAGAGCGTGCAAGCTGATTTGGCAAAGTAAGAACTTCATGAACATTGAAAAGCAAGAAAATTATTTCACTAAATAAATAATGACTGGGTACTCACTGCATTGGTCAGGCTCTGTGTGGGACACTGGGAATAGGATGGAAAAGAGGGGACAGTTACCAATCTCAAAGAGTTTATAATGGCAGAGGGGTGTGGGGGCAGGGAAGGGGGGCGGCGTTCGCAGCCAAGAGGGCAGAAGAACAGGAACAAGCGAAATACAATGTCAGTGTGGTGTTTTGTTGCCTCTCTCAGAAGTTCGTTCCTTTCTATCGCCAGGGAGTGTTCTGTAATGCGTTTTTCCATTCACTTGTTGATGACGTTTGGTATTTCCAGTTTTGGACTATTATGAAAAGAGCTCTTATGAATATTCATGCCTTCACATGGATGTGCATTACCATTTCTCTTGGGTTAATATCTAGGAATGGAATTGTGGGGTCATATGGTAAGTCTGTGTGTAACCTTAGGAGACACTGACGAAATTTTCCAACGTGGTGGCCCATTTTGCATTCCGATCAGCAACTGCGAGTGCCTCAGTTGCTTCAACATCCTTATCAACACTTGATGTTGCCAGTTTAAAAATTTTGATCATTATGGTGGTAGCCCATGTGGTTTTATTTATATTTTCCTAATGATTAATGATGTTGAATGTTTTTTTCTTTTTTGTTTTTCTCCACGTGCTTACTTGCCATTAGTATATCTTCTTTGGTAAAGTGTCTGTTCAAATCTTTTGCCCATTAAAAAAAAAAAATCAGATCGTTTGTCATATTATTGAATTTTGTGAATTCTTTACAATTTCTGGATACAAGTCCTTTTATACATATATATTTTGATAATATTTTCTCCCAATCCGTGGCTTGTCTTTTCACTTTCTTAAAAGTATGTTTTGAAGAGCAAAAGTTTTAAATTTCAAAGACATCTTCAATTTATTAATTTTTACTCATGGTTTGTGCCTGTATCCTAAGACATCTTGGTCTAGACCCAAATCACAAAGATTTTTCTCCTGTTTTGTTCTAGAAGTTTAATGGTTTTAGATTTTCCAGTTAGATCAAGAATACTTTGGAATTAACTTTCTTATGTGGTGTGAAGTAAAGGTTGAGTTTTTTTTCTCTTATTTCGTTCTTTTGCATATGAAAATTTGAAATTTTACAGAACCATTTGCTAAAGAGTCTGTCTTTTCAGAATTTATTTCAACTATTTGTTAAAACACTCCTCTTTTTATTGTTGATATCTTGGCACTTTTATTAGAAAGCAATTGACTGTTTATGTGTAGGCCCATTTTTGAATTCTTAATTTAGTTTCATAGATCCACATGTCTATCCTATGCTAACACCACACTATCTTCATTTTTTAGCTTTATAGTAAGTCTTGAAATCAAGTAGTGGTTGTTCTTTTCTAAAATTATTTGGTTATTCTAGGTCTTTGGCATTTCTATATAAAGTTGTACAAAAAAAATGTTGGTGAAATTTTGATTGGGATTGTATTAACCAATCAATCAATTTAGGGGGAATTGACATCTTAACAATATTGAGTCACTTGAGCTATAGACATGGTACGTCTCACTATTTACTTAGGTCTTCTTTAATTTATCTCAGAAAAGTCTTAGCGTTTTCAATGTACATATCATCAAATATTTTGGTAAATTTATCCCTAAGTATTTCATGCTTTGTGATGCCATTATAACTGATATATTTACATTTTTTTTCAATTTCCAATTGTTTGTTGCTAGCACATAGAAACAATTCCTTTTGTGTGACCTTGTTAAATTTACTTAGTTGTAGTTGCTTTTGGTAGATTCCTTAGGATTTTACAACCAAATAAACAGGAAATAATAACAGTTTTATTTCTTCTTTTCCAAACTACATGGACTTTGTTTTGATTTCTTGCTTTATAACATTGACTAGGAGCTCCTGTAGAATAGAAATGCCCAGAGGACCTTCCTGACTTTTTTCTAATTTTAAGAGGAAACAAGTCAGTTTTAAATTATTAAATATGGTGTTAGCTATAGATTTTTGGTGGATTTCCTCTATTGGATTGAGAACATTTTTTTCTGTTTCTAGTTTGCTGAGTCTTGGTTTGTTTTTTAAACATGAGTGAGTGTTGAAAATTGTGAAATGTTTTTCTCCATCTATTGAGCTGATCACATAGATCCTCCTTTTTTATCTGTTAATATGGGAATTATGTTTATTGATTTTTGCATGTAAAATCAAACTTATATTCTTGAGAAAGATCCCACTTAATCATGATGTTCTCTCTCTCTCTCTCTCTCTCTTTTTTTATGCATACATAGCTGAATTTGATTTCCTAACATTTTGTTAATGATTTTTGTTCCTGGGTTCATAAGGAGTTTTGGTCTGTAGTTTCCTATCCTTATAATTTCCTCTTTTTTTTTTCTTTAGTATTGAATTTAGGGTGTTAGTAGCTTCATAAAACAAATAGGAAAGTCTTTTCCTCATTTATTCTTTTGTTTATGACTGGGTTTATTTCTTCCTTAAATATTTGATAGAATTCACCAGTAAAGCCATCTGGATCTAAGTGTTTTCTTTATAGAAAGGTTGATAACTACAACTTCAATTTCTTTAATAGAAGTCAGGATGTTTTGATTATTTCTTTTTTATTGAGCTTTAGTTGTTCTGATTTTCAAGGAATTTTTCTATTTTATCTAATTCAATGGATGTATGGGCCTAAAATTATTTACAATAGTCCTTTATTATCCTTTTGGTGTATGTAGAATTTTTGATTCCTGATATTGGTAATTGTGTCTATTTTTCTTGTACAGTGTAGCTAAAGATTTATCAACTTTACTTTCAAAGAATTAGCTTTTGGTTTTACTGGTTTTCTCTATTGTTTGTCCACTTATTATTTTATTGATTTCCGATTATTTCTTTTCTTCTATTTTGAGTTAAGTAATTTTTTTCTACTTTCTTAAGGTGGAAGCTTAGGTATTTGATTTTAAACATTTCTTCTTTCTAACATAAGCTTTGAAAGTAAGAAATTACCCCTTTAACAAACACTGCTTTTGATGCATTTCACATTTTTAATAGGTGCTGCTTTTGTTTTTATTCAGTTCAAAATATTTCCTAATTTTACTTGTGATTTCTTCTTTAACCTTTGTGTAATTTAGAAATACGTTGTTTAATTTCCAAACATAGGAGCGTTTCTAGATATCTATTGTTGATTTCTAATTAATTGCATTGTAGTTCAGAGAATATACTATAAATAATTTCAATCCTTTAAAATTTATTGAGACTCATTTTATTCCCCCAAGTGTGGTCTATTTTGATAAATGTTCCATGTACACTCAAAAATAATGTTTATTCTTTTGTCATAAAGTAGAGTGTTTTATAAATGCTAATTAATTTAAGTTGGTCAATAATGCTATTCAAATCTCTTGTATCTTTACCGATTTTTCTATTTATATATTTTAACAATTATTGAGAGAGGAGTGTTGAAGTCTGCAGCTATAATTTTGTCTATTTCTTTCTCTACTTCTATCAGTGTTTGCTTCATGTATTTTAAAGCTCCATAAGCATTATTATGTCTTCTTGATGAATTAATCCCTTTATCAATATGATCCCTTAATCTGAATCTCTTTTGTCTAATATTAATATAGCAAATTCCCTTTCTTCTGCCTTGTGCTTGTGTGGCACATATTATCTAACGTTTTTTTTTTTTTTTGGTAAAATTTTTGATAATATTTATTACCCTTGTATTTTTAACTTGCACACATCTTTGTATTTAAGGTCGGTTTCTTGTAAACAGCATATAGTCAGGTCTTGAATTTTTTTATCTAATGTGACAATCTTAGTTTTTTATGGAGTATTTTTTTAAGTTGAGATATAATTGACATGTTCCATTGTATTAATTTTGGGTGTATAGCATAATGTTTTGGTATATATAATAACAGAATGTTTGGTTATTTATATTCAATCAATTTATTGATATAGTTGGGATTAAATATATCATTTTGGTATTTGTTTCCCAGTCTATTCTTCATTCTCTTTTTTCTTTTGTTTCTTTATTCATTTGTAATCTAATTGTAATCTAATTGTTTTATGATTCCATTTTATCTCCACTATTGGCTTACAGCTCTGCCTTCCTTTTTAAAGTTGTTTTAGTGGTTGCTCTAGGGTTTACAATATTTAACTGATCATAACTAATCACAATCCACCTTTAAATAATATTATATCATGTGTCATGCGAGAACCTGACAACATTATATTTCCATTTTCCTCCTTTCATACTTTGTAATTATTGTCAGACATTTTACTTCTAGATATGTTAAAAACTCCATACACTTTACTACGTTCACTTTATATAGTCAAATATCTTTTAAAGACATTAAATCAGAGAAAGAATGTTTTTGTATTTACCCATAGATTTACTATTTCTGGTATTCTCTATTCCTTTGTGTGGATTTAAATTTCCATCTGTTTTTTTCCTTCTGCTCGAGGAGGTTCTTTAACGTGCTTGCAAGTTCTACTGGTCAGAAATATTTTTGTTTTTGTTTTCCTAGGAAATTCCATCTTTCATCTTCATTTTTTTTTCTTTTTCTGTACAGTTTGATTACATTTTTAATATCGGAACATGTACTTTTAAAAATGCACAGAGTGCTCTCTCTGGCAGTACATGTACTAAGATTGGAACGATAGAGAAGATTGGCATGGCCTCTGCACAAGGATGACACAGAAATTCAGAAGCTTTCCAATTTTTTTGTACTTAATAAACAGAACTGTCCCATTAAAAATGGTTAGCACAGTAAATTTTATGTTGTATATGTTTAACACAATAAAAAATGTATAGAAATAGATCTAGAAATATACACACAAGTGTTACTTAAAAATGATTAATATAGTACATCATATTATGTATTTTTACCACAATAA
This sequence comes from Rousettus aegyptiacus, assembly GCF_014176215.1. NCBI lineage: Eukaryota > Metazoa > Chordata > Mammalia > Chiroptera > Pteropodidae > Rousettus > Rousettus aegyptiacus. The sequence continues at coordinate 85,538,748 of NW_023416285.1, read as the reverse complement.
AAAATGCATAGAAATGGATCTAGAAATATACATGCAAAGCTGTTAACATTGACCTGTTCTTGGGAAGAGGAGTTTGGGGTGAAGGGTAACTCTTAGATTATTTTTTCTTCAATTCTTACACATTTTATCTGAAAATTATTTCAAACATAGAAAGTTGCATGCGTAAGAGTATTACCGAAAATATATCCTATGCTGTTTACCTATTTACCCAGATTCACCCTTATTAACATTTCATCCATTTGCCTCCTCTCTCTTTCTCATATATATGCAATCTGTGGAGAGCTACTTTAAGTTCATGCAAATATCCTGCTTCTCATGAAAATTCTTTTCTGAATTCAGCATCCATTGATAATTTCTGCTGAACCGATCTTTGCATAAAAGGAGAGAACTGATGATACAGTCAATAACATAAATGAACCTCAAAAGCTTCATGCTAAGTGACAGAAACCAGACACAGAAGATTATACATTGACTTGATATTTACAGAAGGGGTAAAACTATAGAGACTGAATAAAGATCATGATGGTTGCAAAATGGTTCTTTTCCAACTCTAGCACTCACTCCCTATTACCATGTGGCACTTAGTATTCTAGTTTAAGCAGGAACCCTTCCTATTCTCCCCAGCTACTTATATATTTATCATAGATATAGACACATGAATAACTTATTTTTAAAAATTATTTATAATTCAGTACTGCATTCCATTATTTTGGTGCTCAAATTGTCTCAGATTTGGCCAGGGAAGCCCCGCCAAGCTGGCTCTTGTGTCCCTGTGATGTGTGACACACCCCTGTCCATCATGTCAAACGCTTCCTTAATACTTGCAGTTAAAAGATTTTCTAGGCTTCTCTTGTACCTATCTGCCCCAGACCTGAATTCAGCCATTTGTGTAAAGAGCTTTGGTTCATTTTCACAGGGAGAGGTATTAGAAATCGGGATCTGGGTGTGAGGTGTGGTCATCGCTCCTGGAGGATCTTCGTTCCTTGCAACTTTCCATTGAGTGAACTGGGAAGTCAATAGCCATTTATACATATACACATAGTTATATACATAGATAAATATATATATACATGTGAACATACACGTATTTTAGAAATCATGGGTCCATAGCAATAATTTCAATTTCCATCCGTCCCAGGTTTTTCTTGTCTTTTCCTATTTCATATTTGTATGTGTTTTTTTTTTTCCTAATGAGAACCATGGATTCCTCAAACAATACGTTTATCTATTTGCTCAATTGCATAACGCATCTAGAACAGTTTCAGAATGACTTCATTCTTGCCTCCACAGAAAACAAACCTACTGAGAAGAGTTCGGGATTTGTTTGCAATTTCCTCCATGTCCCTTTACCACACTATAACTTGTGGATATATGTCAAATATTGTATTCATATATTCCTCGGATTAGGTCTTCCTTTCTTTATTCTCCTTCTGTGTTGTTATACTATTCATTTGAAGTCTAACTGGGCTAATTTCTTTCAGTTTGTTCTCCATTTTATATTTGTACAAATGCCCCTCTCTCCCAAATTTCTACTGCCACATTCCCTTTATAGACAACCAACTTCATGGTTTTCTGGTTTATCCTACCTGCGTTCCTTTCCGTTTTTCTTGATTTAACTTTTTAATTTTAATTAAATGTCTGTGAGTGACATTGGTTAGGAACATCATATAAGTTTCAGGTGCACAACTTTATACTACATCGCCCAAAGTCTAGTCTCCTTTTGTCGCCATAGATTTGACTCTCTTTACCTTTTTTGTCTTCCCTTCCCCCCTTTATTTCTTTTTGTAAAGGTGAATAGATCATCATAGATTTTCTTATTTTACCTGCTGCTAAATACGTTCTTTTAAAACGCAGCTTTATTGAGGTGTAATTTACGTGGTATAAAATTCACCCATTTTAAGTGGCAGCTAGATAGATTTTAGTGACTGCGCACAGCTGTGCAGCCATCTCCGCAATCCCGTTTTGGAGCATGGCCATCACCGAATAGCTACTTCCAGGCCCATCTGCAGATGGTCCCCCTCCCATCCCAGTCCCAGGCAACCACTGATCTGTGTTCCATCGCTGCAGTTTTACCCCTTGTATAGCTTTCACATCAATGGAATTATACAGTCTGTAGTCTTATGTGTCTGGTTTCTGTCACTTAGCATGATGCTTTCGAGGTTCATTTGTGTTATTGAATGTATCATCGGTTCTCTCCCTTTTATTGATATACTGTATAGATGTACCACAGTTCGTGTGTCCGTTCGCCAGCTGATGGACTCTTGGAGTGTTTCCAGCTTTTTCCTTCTCATGAATAATGCTGCCGTGAACACTGGTGTGTAAGTCTTTGGATAGACACATGTTTTCATTTTTCTTGGGTAGATACCTAGGAAGGAAATTGCTCTGTCATATGGTAAGTGTATGTTTAACTTTCTAAGAAACTGCTGAACTATTTTCCCAAGTGCCTGTGTTATTTTACATTTCCATCAGTGATGTATTTATATTTTTAGATCAATTACAGGCAAAAGTATTCTCATAAAGTTTCTGAAAAACTTCTTGTCTTAAGTAGACCAGTTATTGTTCTTATAATCATGCTCATTTTTTACTTATGCAACCCTTCTCTTCATAGGTAGTCAAAAATAAGTCAGATTATTCTTTGTTGAATTATAATAAATTCAGAATAAATGTAACAAAAAATAAATTTAAAAAAAGACCCTCTCTCTTAATAGGGAATGAAATGATATACATGACATTATTAAGGAAAGGACTTTCTTGCTTCAGTCTTCAAAAATAAAGGTCAATTGCATCAGAAATCTGAGATTACATTCTTTCCAACAGTATAGCAGGAAGTGAGATTGGTTTATGAAAAAAACACCTCGGTTAATAAATGATAGACACATGGGAAATTGACTAAAGGTAGAGGAGGGTCATTATCTTCAGATTTTGAGAAATCAGAAGAGAATTCAAGAATGTAAAGATTTTTAAAAGGAGAAAACGTAATATCATCCCCAACGTGCCATTTCTATTTTGAAGAGAGTTCCGTGGTGGTTGCAAAGAGGCGATCCTAGAAATGAGAGCTGCAGCTGCTTGCTCGGCCTTCCATGGGGGTAGGATAGATGCCAGCTCTTCTCATAACACCCGAAACACAACCGGAGGAAAAAACCCACGATGCCCTCACAGCGCCTTAAAACACAACTAGACCAAGCTACAGCCTCTTGAGAACCAAAACATGCCTTTTGGCAGCCCCCCACTTAGGTTATTGCCCACGTGGCACATGGTGGGGTACTGTGTTACACCCCAGGGCAATCCGTATCACTCAATAGACTAGTCAATTACATTTTCAATTAACTTTAGCCGAATTTTTAAAAATCAGAGGTTGCTTTTTAAAAAATCTCTTTACATCCTTTTTCAAAGTTTTTCTCTCTACTTCTGACACTCATCTTTTTTGCCCCCTTCCAAGTGCCTAGCCTGTACATCATTTTATCGGGCCTAAATTTAGCCAAGATAAGTAAAACTCTCATTCGTAAAAGGTTCCCCTAAAATTATTAAACATGTGTCCCATGTTTCAAGGAAGTGAGGGAGTATTTGGTCAGGAAAGGGATTTTTCTGGTATCCTTCAAAATACATCCTATAAGCAGGTGGTTGCCTTCTTATAAGCCCCGCTTTTTATGAGGTACATATACACATGGACTAATGGGTCCAGTGCTTTTAAGTTTCCAATTTTTAAGAAAAAAAATTTTTTTTGAGAGCTTAGACCCTATCCAGACAAATTGAGTAAAAATATTTTACTCAATAGACTAGTCAGTTGTGTTTTCAATTAACTTTAGCCGAAAGATGAGTGTCAGGAAGACAACTATCTCTCTATTTACCTAGTCAACTGTAGCTTTAGGGAGACATACTTAAGTGCTAAGTGAGAAAGGAGAAAAATTGAAGGATAGGATAATATGTGTCCAGAAGGGATGGTTGATATGCATTGTTGGCAAAACGTGACTCATTATCTGGTAGTGCCTATTTTGAATTAGCATTAGATGTAGTTTTCTTATTTTCAGAAATTATCCCTCTCTAGAACACATGCACACACACGCACACACACATTTGAATACACATGTGTGAACATCACATTGATTTTTATTGTTGGTTTCCTTTTTAAAGTTCACTGCTTTATCATTCCAAGATGGAGGATTCTGAAGAAATACTAGAGAAGGAAGATTAAGATGTTAGTTCTTCTGGTTTGGTAGGGCAGAGGGTTGATTTGGGAAATGGCCTCAAGGTGTTCACATCTAACCTTTGTTAACTTAACTCTGGGCTTGGCAATGTGACTTATTTTGACCAAAGGGACAGAAGCCAATGTGATGCAGCTAACAGTGGAAGATCATTAATGCATACCAAGAACACAGCATCTTTTCTTTTTGTTATTTATTTTCTATCTTCATACAAAACAGAATAGAACAAATTAAACTGATTATATTCATACCTTAGTAGCTGTTTTAATATACGTTTGACCATTCCATTGCATTCCAGTCATTGCAGAACTTAATTTTTCTCTGAAAAATCTGGCAATAGCATTTGACTCTCCCCTCCATCCACTGGTGTGCTGGTAAACCATCAACTAGTTCTCTGGAAAGTAAAAGGTCCTAGTTTGTAGCATTTGTTGGCTTCCATGCTGTGCGTGCTCCCACATGATTCATTTCAAGCTACCAACGTGAGTTCACTCAATGCAGAGTTGGGAAGAGATGCACAAGCCACCAAGATATTGCCCACCGTACAGGCACCAAAAATGTGACTAGAGCATAGGTAAAAGGAAAGATGGGAAAATAACTAGGAAATGATGAGTTTTGAGTATTTATTACCATTGATTTTAATATAATGTGTGTAACTGTACATTGATATCACTTAATTTTTAACAATGGTTGTGTTCTGCCACCAGTTTGCAGAATTCCTGCAAATTTAATTGGCTCTCACAAGTCAGTGTGAACTGGCTCCCGCTTTCTGTGCCTCACCCTACCAGAGCTACACCGATGTCTGCAGAGAGGAGGGCCTGCGGCTCCTGGAGCACACTCAGGGAAGCAGAGCGAAGTGGGAGGAAGGCTGTGGGATGGGGAGGACTCTGGTTCACCCAGAACCACTGTGTTTCTGTTGCTGGTTTCCTACCACTTTTTCATGGTCTATCCTCAGGTTTATGGGAAGCGCCTTCCTATTGTGTATGGAAACCAGCCTAAAGCTCTATTTTTGTTTTATGACTTACTTTTTCCTTTCCAAACATCTACTTGATACCCCTGTCTAAAATGAGCCCAGTCTCTAAATACCACACGCTCAGTTGTTTTGTTTCCTAATATTATGTCTTTAAAGCGGGGGAGGGAGAGCAGGGACCCTTCGGTTACACCCCAAGTGTCTGCTCTGGGAGTAAAGTCCCCCACGATGATTTCACTTATGCTCTAGTTCTGAAAATGTCTCTCTGTTTAATGGCGATAAGTTGCAAAACTCTTGTTTGTTGTGACTCTTTAAAGCTTATCTGAGTTTTTCTCTCTCACTTTTCCTTGCATTTGTCTGTTTTTTGTTTGCTCGTTTTTGGTTTTTGTTTGTTTGTTTGTTTGTTCGTTTTTGGTATCTGTCTCCACCTAGGCTTCCCTCTTAATTTTTTCTTTTTTTATTTCTATTTCTATTTTTTTCTTCTTTTTCTGGGTCTTCTAACAAGTCTATAATATAGAAGCAGTGTATATATTATGTATACATTTTTTGTTGTTTTTACTGAAGAGAATGTTTTCAATTTAAATATTATGTGAATAGTATGTGTCCTCTTTCAAGTAAAAAATATCTTGAATTTTATTTATGAGTCCCTTGATGAATTTTTGAGGTGACTGCCAATTGCCTTTGACAGGAAAAAGTAATTTTCTTACGCTCATCCTAAACACTATTAGTTCATCCTGGGAGAACACTACCCTATGATAAACTAATAGAAGCAACGAATCAATTTTTTAAAAAAGGCCTTAGGAAGTTGGAACAGGGTAGTATCATGATAGGTATCAACATAAATTCAAGCCATTTTTACGAAAAATTGAAAGAAAAAAATCTGGAGATACTACAATAACCCAAATTCTGTACAACTCTAAGATGCAAGCCAGCCAATGACGACCGAAGTACTTGAGTAATTTGGCTCCCTGACCTGTGTGCTGTTCTTTAACTAAATAGCAAGAGAGGAAGGCTGAGTGTTGAAACGCACGCCACATATGTGTTTGAATCAGGGAGAGCTGCCTCCAGCTGGATTACACCAGAAGTGTGAGAGTGGCAGAGAGCACGACACACTTAGCAAGATGCTACGTGCACAGCCAATGTGGTGCCCATTGTTTAGACAATGATGCTATTTTTAAAGCTTAACATAAATGCAAAGCCTTGACTCTGCAAGATCAGGAAGTAGTTTTTCATTTTAATGAGACCTTAGTGGAGTACTCTGTGCACTCTCAGAATTCCAGCTTAGAAACTAGAAATGTCGCGAAAGGAAGTTATAAAATTATTAGTATCTTATAAAACAAGGCCTAAGGGAATCAGTCAGCTCCCATGAATCATTCAACCAACAGAGTTAAGACCGAAGACTCCTTGAGGATGAGAGACCAGGGTTTCTTTTTAGGATCCTCCAAGTGCCTGCAGATCTCCTCATTTTGCATGTAAAACAAGAACGTAGAGGAATAATCATTTCTCGGGTCTGACAATATACAGTCCTTAGTTATTGGGGCCAGTCTTAGTCCACTCAGGATGCTAAAACAAAAATACCACATATTGGGTGGCTTATAAATGATAGATGTGTATTTCTCACAGTTCTGGAGGTTGGAAGTCTGAGATCAGGGCGAGGGCAGCTCTTCCAGGCTGCAGACTCATAGCTGTAAACGCAGGTGGTGGGAGGGGCTCCGAGCTCTTAAGGTCTTTTATAAGAACGTGAATCCCACTCTTGAGGGCTCCACCCTCATGACCTAACACCTTTCCAAGACCCCACTTGCTAACACTATCATATAGGCACGTTGGGATTTCAACATGAATTTCGTGAGGGACACAAACATTCAGACCACAGCAGGGCCTAAAACCACTATGTCCCACAGCCTCTGGCAGATGCGCTTAATAAGACTTAACTTCATGGGGACCAATAGGAAGACTCTTTACAAGCGATTAGATCAACGAGTCTTCCTCTGCTACTTTGCCACGCCAATGCAGGAAAAGTGTCAGAGAAGGCGGTTCCAGTCTGGGGTAAAGCAGGTTCCTGGCTTTTTTCTTTAAAGATTTCCAGGCCCTAGAGCAGGAGTCCCCAACCCCCAGGCCGCTGACCTGACTAATACGGGTCCCACCGGTCCCACCGGTTCATGGCCTCATAGGAACCGGGCTGCACAGCAGGAGGTGAGTGGCAGGCCAGCCAGAGAAGCTGTGTTTGCAGCCGCTCCCCAGTGCTGGCATCACTGCCTTAGCTCTACCTCAGATCATCAGGCATCAGATTCTCATAGGAGCACTGGTACCTGGTGGCAAAAAGGTTGGAGACCACTTCCCTAGAGTACTCTTGGGGATAGGGGGTGGTTTTAGTGCACGTGGGAACACTCGAGGGACAGGAAGTAGAGGAGAGCACTGATCCTTCTTGTCCATCAGGGATGGAGGATTTGGGCCAGATGGAACATAGAGACCCTTCATATGGATGAAACATGGCCTAGTGGATGTCCAGCTCTTCAGTGTTTCCCCCTCGGGTGTAGATAAATACCTCTTCCTTCATGAGCCAAATTGGAATTATGAGTAGGAAAAATAAATATTTCTTCTTGTAATAAAACAGGCAAGCATGGTTTTAATTTAGATCAAGGAGATTCAAATTAGATCAGGAAAGACTTCTCTCAGTAAGAATTATTCACAATGAAAACAGTTCTCACTGAATTGCTCAAGATGTGGCTTTCAATCGGATGCCTAATTAAAGTCAGATTTTCATATTGTTCGTGCATGTACTATAAAGAATTAAGTGGCGTGAATGTAATGAAAAAATAAGATATTCCGGATATAGAAAATATAGAAAAGTGTACCGCAGTAATCCTACAAACTTGACAATAATTATTCCATAATTTATCATAAATGACGTGGTTTCAGAACAAATGAATGAGAAAATGAGCCGAAATTTATGTTTATAAAAGAATCCAGAATATATGGGAAGATTAAACTTCTACCTGTCAGACCGGAGGAGGGTTCTACTTGGTTTCAGGGCTTTTCTCGATAACGATGAAGTTTCACTTCTTTGTCAGCGTGCTCAGGTGTGGGACCAAAATCTATCGGTGGAGCCACTCGACTCAAAACACAGATTATCCTCTCCCATATCTCCCAGCATGCCTTAAGTCCCCGTTTCTGAGCTATCCATTTCTCCTTCTCAGGTGAAAACTTGTCAGATCTCACCTGCTAGAGGAAGTTGCTTTTCGTTTTGCCAAATGATCCAAATAATTGGCGGTTCAAGGTGATTGTTCCTGCAAGCCTCCAGGTGCCTAATCTTGCAAAGCACAGGACCTTATTTCACAGGGCTTTGTTCTGAGGAAGAGTCTGCTGTGAGTCATGATACAGCTGGTATCACTTGAGAAAGTGTGATAAGACTAATTGGGTGAGCTGGAAACCAATTACTTTTTTGAATGAACAAGGAAGAAGCAACAGGGAGATGGAATGTGGTGAGCTCGCAGGGGGACATCCTGCTGCCTGACCCATCTGTGACCCCAAGATTGTCCCCGGACCGCAATTAGGAAGATACCATGAAAAATTCAAATAAGTGTATCACTTAGTTCATTTTTGTGTTAGCTTTCGGCTTCCAAATGATACAGAAAAGGTGGACCAGGTTACTCTAAAGCGTCCACGAAATTTTAGAAAATGTATATAATTCACGACACTGCGACAGGAAACCATCAATTGTATAAGCTGGTGGGTAAATGATGAAATTGTTATGCCTCATTTATCTCTTTACTGATTTGGAAGACAGAATAGATTTCAGAGAAAATTTATAAACGAAGGCAAGTCTTGATTTGGATTCTCAGTGAGAACCAGAAGGTGCATACCACCTTTATCACTTAGCAACATACACCGTAGACATGTACTTTCAAATGACAGGAAATAATGGACCTGGAAAATTGTGTTTTCTTGAAAAACATCTTCAGTTCCACGAGAGACACATATTTTGTGATCACCGTCTGCCAACTCATATTTATAGGACTTCTTTTTTCCTTCCAGTATTGCTCCCTGTTTTTCTTTGTGAAGCTGCGTCACGTGATACCGCTGCAGTTCTGCCGAGGTATTCTATTAGCATTTACTGCAACCAGCGTGTAGAGAACACAGACCAAAGTCATTGCTTTTAAAGCCCTTTTCACAATTGAATTTCCTGTGGAGAGGCGATGTCCCAGGAGCATAATAGATTTTTACCCCTTCTTCCATTTACGCAGACGCATTCACAGCTAACTAATCAGTTGCAATTCTAATCTATATTTCTGATTTGTTTACATGCATCATGCAGACTGGCAATCTTTTGAATTTAAATGTGACTTAAAGTAAAATAAAATAAACCACAAGTAAATGACACAGAATTGCTAACAGTGGGAAACTTGTTTACATTCCACATTCTGAAAATATTTTCTTCAGCTGGCTAGGGAAGACGCACGTTTGCGACAGACTGGGTGACGATTGGGTTTAGTCGCTGGCTAGAAGTGGGGTGGAAGAAGGGATGACACGTGATGTGGCTGTCTGTCACCTCGGTCCCAGAGAAAGAACACATTCTCAGCACACATGTGATCCATGCTTTAACAGAAGAGTTCTGAGATCTTTGCCAGATCATCTTGTGTGCCTGGCACCGCGCCAGACCAATATGCCAGTCTTTTTGAGTTTTCCAATAATAAACATCTCTTCCTTTCTATAGACGTCAGTGGATGCTATTTCTTTTTATAAGACTCAGAACCTCTTCGTTCCTCAAGTCCTTTGTTCCCTCTTACTTTCTGGAATTATCCTCAAATACATTCATACTTCTCCCTTTCCACCTACATTGGAAGGTCTCTTGAGAGGCTTCTGCATTCTCGTCGTCTCGCTGCCTCTCCCAAATCGTTATTCCGGCTCAGTTAAACGGCACTTAATAGCTCACGAATAGTCACTAAGGGCAAGGGCAAGGCAGTCCTAGAGGCCATTGACATCACAGATACTCTTGAACATGGTCCCCGTTCTGCAGAGAGGGAACATCTCTAAGGACAGACCTGTACTGGGGTGCCGTGAGCAATTATTTGGTATAAGAAATGAGACAGGAGGCAAGGTGAGGACAGAATTTCGAAGGGAAGTATTGTATTTTAACAAAGCTTCCTTTTTTAATAACAGTTACCCTTAAGGTTCAACTTGGAAATTAATTATTTCATTATTTGTTTGGAATATACACTCCACCTGAAGAGAACCAAATACATATTTTCTTTGGAAGCCTAAGGGAGCTCCCCACCCCCCCCCCCTTTTTTTTCTTTTGAAAAACAAAACTTCTTAAGCACATTTGCTGAGAGTTTTAGAAAGAACAAATGCTGCTTAGAGATTTCAGGAGATATAACAGGGAGGATTTGGAGCAAAGTCGTAAAGCAGTTGAGCCTCCCAGCCTCCCAGATGCCCGTTCATAAAGGAGAGGATTTGCAGGAGCCGCTGTGAGACTCAGAAGCACTGGAACCTTTCCAGATTCTGTAAGCATTTCTCCAATTCTCTGTCCTCCCTGAAAGATTAGAAGTGGCTCCTGCCGAACTGGCACCCTCGTTAGCCTCTTTCTGCGCCCGGTCTGGCCTGAGCCTTCCTCAGCCAGCCTCCAGTCTCTGCTTTCTATGCCTAATGATCGGGGCTTGGGTAGCTCGGCTTTCCTGCTCTTGGCCACAACTCAAATTCCTGCTGTCCCCCCCTCCGCCTGCTCCTGCTTTCTGCTCTGTGCTCTGAGATTCTAAGTCCCCCAGACCCCCGCTTCATGCGCCCTGAGCCTTCCTGTCCAGGCTTCCAGGCTTGGAAAACAGCTTCCCAACATATTCATCAAAGAGCAACAGATTATACACCAAAATGAAAAAAAAAAAAAAATGAAACAGAAAAACAGAAAAAAATAACAAACAAACAAACAAGCAAAAGGAACTGTGAACAAATTCCCCAGCAAATTTATAAATGCGTAGAGAAGAATCCCTCCCACCATGTAATAGATTTGCTCACGAAACAGAAGAAAAATGTAGTTAATATTTCCTTAGTTCTCAATAAAAGAGGATCTTTGAAATAAACACACACACATATACACACAAACTAAAATAAAACTTTAATTGAAAGCAATATAAAGTATTATTCTGCCTAACTGTAGAAAATTGAATCATGTGTAGATGACTAGCTTAAGGAAATGATTTAGAATGCGAAGAAAATTTTTTTTTACAGCGTCATTGAGGTATGATTTACACAGGGTAAAATTGCCCAGTGTAGGTGTGCAGTTTGATAGGTTTTGGTAAATGTACATAGATGTGCAACCATAATCAAGTTTTAGAACATTTTTATCACCCTGAGACCTTCTTGCATCCGCTACACTCAATCCCTACCCCACCTCAGCTCCGAGTCCCAGGAAACCACTGAGATTTTCTATTCTATTTTCCTATTCTAATTTTGCCTTTTCTAGAGATGTGTATCAATGGAATCATATAGTATACACTCTTTTGTGGGGGGGCTTTTTTCACTTAACATGATGTTTTCAAGATTTATTCCTGTTGTGTATCAGTAGTTCATTATTTCTTTTTATAGGGTCCCTTGTATGGATACATCATTTGTTGTTCATCCAGAGATAAACATGTGGGTGGTTTTCATTTTGGGGGTTGTTATGTAAAATGCTACTATAAGCATTCGTGTAGAAGTCTTCATATGGACATATGTTTTCTTTTCTCTTAGATAGGTACCTAGGAATGAAAATGTGGGTACATATGTTGGTAAGCTGGTACACACATATGGTAAATGTATGCTTAAGTTTTATAGAAACTATCTAACTGTTTTCAAAGGGGTTGTATCATTTTACATTTTCACTAACACTGTGTTGTATCACATTCTCACCAAACTTGTTATTACGAGTCATTTTAATTTTAGCTATCCTAATGAATGTGTAGTGGAATCTCATTATGGATTGAATTTGTATTTCTCTATTGACCAATGATGTTAAATAGCTCTCCATCTGCCTGTTGGCCATTCAAATATTCTTTTTTTCATAAATGTCTAGTCGAACTTTGGTGCCTATTTCCCCAATTAGATTATTTGCCTTCTTATTATTGAGTTTTAAGAGATAGTTTTATATTCCAGATACAAGTCCTTTGTCAGATATGTGTTTTATATTTTTTCTAATTTGTGGCTTACCTTTTCATTTTTTAATGGTGTTTTCCAAGAAGCAAACATTATTAATTTTGATGGACTTCCATTTATCGATTTTTCTTTTATAGTTTGTGTTTTTTATGCCCCATCTAAGAAATCTTTACCTAACTTCAAGGCCCAAAGATCTTCTCCTGTGTTTTCTGAAGCAAATAATTTGAAATAAAGAAGCAGATATGATGAGCTGCCAGTCTATAAACTACTGTTATAAAAAAAAAAAGGTAGAGCAAATGGAATCAGAAATAATAATAAAATGTGAAGAGAAATATTTTTAAAATATAAATCTAAAAACATTTAACATATAGATGGAAAACAAATCTGAGAACAAAAGTTTGAAATGGGTGATTTAGGGCAGAGTGGAGGTAGGGAACAGAGAGAGAGAAAATACACCATTCCTGTTCCAAAGACAGTGAAAAAAACGAAGTACATGTTGTAGTTAAATGTTTAACTCTGAAAGAATCTTATCTTTCCAGCCCTAGCCCTTGAATGTAGGCTGACTAATCCACTATTACATCACGTGCTGCTTGCTTTTGAAGGACTAGAACTTCCTTGATCCAGTTCAGATTCTGCCCTGCATTCAATTGTGCTCATATTCTGAGCCCTGAGGCATTTGGCTCCCAGAACCCAGACTTGGCCCCTGCTTTGTCCCCCAGGCCCTCATATTGTCTCCCATGGTCTACTGGGGCCTCAGGAGACTCTAGTCAGGGAGATCCAGATCCCCCTCCTGGCCACCAGCTGACAGCTGACAATTCATCATTCCATGGGGCGGGGAAAGAGAAGGCTTAGAAAGATGATACTTCCCAAAGAAATGAAGCCTGCTTAGCCTAAGATTTCTCTCTAGCACTGGAACATGGGAGATAATGGAGTGATATCTACAGAACTTGGAAGAAGAAAGAGAATTTAATAATCCATTTGAAGGCAATAGGAAAAAAAGTTCAAGTACATATATTTCCAGAATATAGATAATTCCCGCATGATTTGGCAAAAGGTGCTTGAAAATGTGCTCAAAATTATTTTTAAGAGGCAAATCAGAGAAGAAATGAATTAATGAGGAGTGTATAGATAAAAAGGACTAGTACTAGACTTTAAGACCATCCAAAGATAGAGTTATGGGTAAATACTAACTGATGATCAGGATAAGAACTGTTTTTGAAATGTTTAAAATAGGGTTAGCAAATAGAGCATGAAACGATGAGAGGTTTAGAAGATTAGTACTCAGAACATAGGTGAATCCACGAAGATGGGCTGAATCGACTGCATGCAAAGCGCTGAGCTAGGTGTGATTAGGCACACGAGGACATATAGATGCGCTGGCCCTGTCCTCGGGGACTTTATGATGTAGCTGGAGAGACGTGGCTTACCGTTTTAGTGAGGCAATGACCAGATAGAGACTAGTCAGCAGGTTCTGTGCTGCCTAGTAGCCCAATGCAGGGACTAAACGAGAGCACAGTGGGGACGAATAAAGTGGGTCAACTTCTGCAGGAGATACTTTTTGAAGGGAATAGAGCATCTGTGTCTCTGTAGCCAGAACAAAACTAAAGTCTGGAAGGCAGGAAAGCAGATGGAAAAAGCAACATCCCAGAGTTGGCTCAGGCAGGCGGGCATCTGGAACCCAGAAGGCTGGTGGCTTTCCAATCACTTCACAATCCCGCCAAGCAGAGAGGGCTATTATCATCCCTTGGTGGGCGTTATTCTTCCCAGGGGCAGGCTTCCAATCTGCGATCCTGACGCTGCTACCAGGGAATGCTGTGGGAGCTGGAGGCAGCCAGCAGGAGAGTGAGGAAACCCACCACTGCCAAGGGAGCACACTGACCACTCGTACCTTGCAGATCAGCTTTTCAAACACGTTTTACGCGCCTACCACGTCTGTGGATAAGATACTTCCCAGTGCCTCCTCGGGAGTAGCCTCTAGTTAGTGGTAGATGCAGACACCCAGAGAGATGATTTCTGTACAAAGGGGTAAGTGGTGAATGCAGCAGTATGGGCAGTGCCCTGAATGCAGAAAGAGGGACACTCAGCCTGAGGACAAGGGCCCATCAAGGAAAGCCTGCTGGAGGAATAATACTTGCAGCAAGGCACGAAAGAATATAACGTGTACAGGGAAATATGTGTGGGTCAGCAATGCCGGAGCCGAGGGCAGTGTGAGGCAAGGGTCGAGGATGGACATCCCCAAGGGCCAGGTCCTAAAGAGATCTCCATCCCACACCAAGAGCCTTGTCCATATCCTAGAGGGGATACAGAGCCAGCGAGCAGCTTTCAACAGGAGAATGATACTGCCACACTGGCATTTCAGATAGCTCGCTCTGATGGAGAAGAGAACCTGACCAGGTACAGGGAGATTGTCTGGCAAACCGTTGCTTAACCTCCAATAAAAGGTAATTGGGTTTGGATGAAAATCAACGGTAGAAGAGAAGTGGACTGACTGGAGAATGTTTAGGAGGTAAAACATGTGACAGGTGAGAGAAAATGAGACACCCAGCATTACTCTCGGTCTCTGGCTGAGCTCCTGGGGGCATCTTGATGAAGCCGACAGGTAATAGAAGAGCAGGAGCAGATGTGAGGCATGGACAGGTTAGCCAGGAATACAAGAGGTTTTTTTTCTCTTAAAAAATAACTTCTATTATAACAAATGCAGTATATGTATATTATAGAAAATTAGAAAATTCAGAGGAGCCGAAAATGAGATAATAATAAGACCTCATCCCATTACCCAGTGATTATCACTATTAAATTCTTAGTGTAAACTCTTTCAAATCTTTTTCTAGGAGGACATACCATTCACGTCAGCTTGTCCGTTGCTTTTTCCGTTAACGATCTCCAGTTTTCATGGCCATAAGTCTCCTTCTCATCTAACATCCTGTTTGTATAGCAGTTTCCCAAGTTGTCCTCGAAATGTCCTTTGTACCTAGTTTGTCCAAACCAGGTTCTAACACCAAACCATAAAATGCACCTGATTATAACATATCATAGATATTATTCCATATAGCACGGTCTCCCTCCTTCTCCCTCCTTTTTCTTATAGTGCTGTCTTGTTAAAGCGACAAGGCCAGTTGGGCTGCAGAATGTCCCGACTTCTGGATCTGTCCGGCTCTTCCTAAAGAAGGTGCCATTGAGCTTGTTCCTTCATCCTGCTGCCACTAGTGAAAAGAAAAGCAATAAGCCTAGAAAATGACACGTCTCATTGAGTTGCACTAAGGTACGAATGTGTCTGCCCAAATTTCACATCCTGAAACCTACCCCCCCCCCCGCCCCCAGGGCGATACTATTAGAAGGTGAAGCCTTTGGAATGTGATTGGGTCCCTAAAATGGGATAAGGTTCCTTATAAAGGAGACCCAAGAGAGCTCCCTTGCCCCACAGAGGACAAAATGAGACCTCTGCTGCTCGGAAGGGGGCCCTCACTTGACCACGTTAGCACCCTGACCTTAGACTTCCAGCCTCCGGAGCTGTGAGAAATGCATCGCTGTCACTCATGACCATCCACTCTGGGTTTTGTTTTAGCAGCCTGAATGGACTGAGACAAGGTATAAAGAAGCAAATGCGATAAAATTTCGGAGCAGGGGAAGTGATATTTGAGCAGACCCTTGAGTATGGGTAGAATATGGATAGTTAACCACACAAAGAAGACTTCTATTGGGATGGCATAATAAATTAAGGCCCAGATAAGAGAAAATAGGAGTCTGCTCTACTGACTTCAGTTCATTCTTTTTATTCAGAGAATGCTGGTACTGCCTACCAAAAGTACAGAATGATATGAGTAGCTGCTATTCATGATTGCTGTGACATTGAATTGGAAGCATTATTGCTAAGAATATTTAAAAAGGATAACTTCCTTCAGATTGCACCACTGAAGAACATGGATGTTTTACCAATTTTACGAGAGTTAAAACAAATAAAATTTATTTAGAATGTGCATTTGATACAGAAATGGATTACTGTACAATTCACCTTCTGATTGTGTTTTAGTTGGATCATTTCAAGATACACCCTGGCCTCTAAATTAAAAAATGTAAATCGTCAGAATGTGTAATATACATGACTGCTCTACTGAAAATCTTTCTCTCTGATAAAATTAGAATTTTGTCAGCCATCGAAATGGCTATTTTCAGTTAGGAGTTAATTGTATTGAAAATAATGTAGATCTGTGCTTCTGAAAATAAATTATATCAAATGTCTGCTTAAATTTACCTTAGTAATTGATATTTCTTCTTAAGATTTCATCATCAAAATGAACAGACCCCTATTTCTAGTTTGTTTAGCTAAGATTGCTATTAAAATCCTAACCAGAGGACTTCAGGTGCTCTCTGAGGATGCTGAGAGATCTGTAAAGGTTCCCCTCAGCCCCCTTACTAATTTGGTGAGTATCACTTAGATAGTAACCTTGGAATCATCTTTGCCTCTTCCTTTTCCTTCCTTTCACAGAGAATATCAGCTCTGAAGTCCCATTGATTCTTCATCTCAAATGCTTCTTGCTGTCAAACATATTCTTTTTAGTTCTTTTTACACACACTCATTTCCACATGCTCATTAGGCTATTGTGGTAATAAATTGACTCCTGTTTCTGGTTTTCTGCCTACACGTTTTCTACCAGATAAATTATTCTGCAACTCAAATGTCAGCGTACTACTAAACACAAACACAGACACACTGTTCAAAGATTATAAAATTCAAATACCATTTCCCTGTGAGAAAATTTCTAATCCAGCTTGGCTGATCAAGTTTCTGATACAATAAGGGGTGACTGTCTCTTCACACCCCATGCCCATTTTCAACTCCGTCTCGGTGGTGTTAAGCCACGGTCATCTCCATCGTCTATGAAATTATGCAATTCAATTTGTGCACATCACTCATTTTGACTTTTTTTTATTGTCAGCCATTTCTGGCTACTTAACTGTTTTCATGTCTATGTCTTCATAATTACTTCCATTAACAATTGACTAGAAATTTTGGACATTTTGCCTGCACTTATTTTGGCTTTTTCCTTGTTAACTATCCACACGTCAGGGGTACGTACCGTCTGCTTTTATTTGTGAACTCCTCTCTGATTTGACTTCAATAAGTGCTTAGTTCTCTGCATGCCAGCATGTGTCCATTTGTTCATTAATTGTTTAACTAACTGATTTATTTAAGGGCCATGACTCTGGGTCAGGTACTCTACCAGTCACTGAGATAAACGAATAAATAAAGGGTAATCATTGTTCATGAGAACTTTACAGTCTACACTGCCTTGGATGAATAGACAATAAAAGTTTCAATTTAGATTTCAGATAAGATGTAGAACTTTTGACCGAAGGAAATTGAATGAAGAACCACAACTACATAGCGTTAAATAATTCTCGTAGACAAAAAAGTGGTGAAAGACTTTTACAACATCCTTGGTCGCAAAAATTTGCAAAGCTAACATTAGGAAACAGTGGGAAAGGTCATAAGATAAGGTTGTAGGAACCATTCATCACTATTTTTTTTATCCAACTTTGTTTGGCCTTTTAGTCGAAGCTTGGAGAGCTGACTCTTAAAAGAAAAATGTGAGGAATGAGCAGGCAAAAATCACATGAACCTTGCCTAAATAGCTGCTTTTTTTTTTTTTTTTTAATTTAGGTTTTCATTTAGAGGGACAAGTGAGGAAAACTTACGTCCTTGAATCATGGTGTATCAGAGACTCCCGCGGAAGGCAGGTTGTCATGTAACATATAAGTAAGAACTCTATCTAAGGCAGTAGTTTATAACTTTGGCTGCATTCCAGAGTCGCCTGGAGAGCTTTAAAAAAGATTCTACCTGGATCTCATACCGAAATTCTAATTTAATTGGTCGAGGATGCTGCCTGGAAACCTGGACTTTAGAAAGCTTCCCAGGTGATTCTAATGTGCAGCCCAGTTTGTGAACCACGGAGCTAGAGCCGGCTCTCCAATGCAAAGCACTGCTTTCCAGGGAGTTGGGAGAAATCGTGATACCAGAGAGGCCAAATGCGGCCATTTCTGGCAGAAATGACAAACACATTTTTAAAGGAGCAATTGAAACCTAAATTGTAACAGGCATTCATCTACTGAATAGGAGGGAAACTACAAAGCCATTCGTAGTTAAAAATAAGAAAAAAAACAAACAAGAAATAAGGTTTGTTCATATGTATTGTTAGATAATAGTGACGTAGACTGAGAAAACCTGCAAGCAGGTAATGAGGTGTTATATTAGACTGTGCTTTGCTCTAAAATACATATTATATTATTATGAGTAGAAATCAAAGCTCAATAAAAGTGCTTAATGTTAATTAATAACAGAGGTATATTAGTGGTTCTTAAATATTTTCATGTGGCAGCGCGTCTGGAAGTCGTGAGCCTTTTATGGAATCCAGAAACTATTGATAGAGTGAATATGTAGGAATTAAATATATTATTTTGTGTTAAATCAAATACCGTCTCTTCCAGACAAATACTGCATATATATAATTGATAGCAAGAGTCAAAAATTTAAGGAAAAACAACTGCATAAATAGAGAAAACACTAGCCACTAACCTAAATTTCTCTTTGAGTAGAGAAAAAGTCATCAATGTTTAATTTTTAAGGAGCAGGATGGTTTGCTTCTGTGCAAGAAAATCAGTATGTATTGAGAGCACAGACTGAGAACGACTTCCTTTTATCAGTGAACAAAATGCATTAATAAGTGCTCCATTATGATTCACATAGGGACAGAGCCTAACCCCTGGGCCTGCATGCCACAGGCGGGCTGCAAAGGAGGGAGCCAGCTGTGGATCTTGCCTTACAGCTCCAAATACTTTAAGCAGAACAAAATATTAAGTAAGGATTTCACAAATGAAGAAAGAAAGAATGAAAGGAAGAAAAGAAGGAAGGAAGGGAAGGAAGAGAAAACCTGTTTAAATGATGTCCTTAAATCTGACTGCACACAGATTTCAAATGAGGGCTCTATTAGAAAATGTCTATACATAGAAGGAAATGTCACCATCCTTCAAAAGGCTAGCGCGTCATCCAGAAGGCCCACACTGGCAGATTTTACATATTATTTACGAATGGTCCTTTAAGGTGCTCCCACTGACAAGCTTGTTAGAAGGTAGAAATGCCAACCGAGGGAAGGAAACTAACATAACTAAGTGAAACAGAACGGTTGGCTGGCCGTGTTTGGTTTCCTTATCAGGTAATGGAGAGAGGTGACCTCAGCTCACAGTGTTCACAAGCCCCCCCAGGTCATGTCTGTGCCGCTTGCCTGGTCTCTCCCCCTCCGCCATCCCCATTGGTCTGTCTCTCCGGCCACAGGCAAGAGATTAAAGGTGGGAGATTTTTTAGTTCCTGGCCCCACCTGGCTCCAGGCAGGTTAAGATTGTGTCTATTTAAGGACCACGGCAATCGGGTAGCTTTATTTGAATCAATATACTTTTTTCTTTCTATTTTAATTAGCCACAATTTTTTTTTTTTTTTTTAATTCAAGGAACCTGGCCAATAAGCTGAATATTTCTGAGAGGTATTGTTAACTGGTCTGACCACTCCAGGCACTAAAGTCCAGACTGAAATGTTCAGTCACGGTACACCCAGGCCAGATTGTTATCGATGACAATGCCTGAAAGGGTTTCATTTTACTTGGGATGTTGGCAGGCTACAGAGGAATTAATCACAATGGATGGAATCCAAACACTGGATGCGACTGAACATTTGAATTGTACAACTAATTCCTCTTGTTCTGATTCTCGGCTTACACAACAAAGTTCTCACAAATTGGTTTTCCACGTAGCTCACCGAAGCGGGGTTGAAGGTGGTCTGGTATGGAGGGGAGAGAAGTCAGTGTCTGCCTTACCCACAACCTGAATCTTTCATTATAAATAAACCGATTGACCTGTTGGGTTTATTAACTTCATCTCTTGTGATATTGTCAGGGTGATAGCCAGCCTTAGAGCCTAGTCAACCTTGGGCAGTGACAGGATGGAGTTTAGAAGTGTGCAAGTTGGTGGGCTGTGTCCTGAACAATAGCTAAATTGGAACGAGTGTCACTTGGATGGTCAATCAGCTGTCCTTCTCTCAAGAGACACCGAGGTGTGACGGCTCACCTCTGTTTAATACTTTTCACCAATGTCTTAGATCTCAGAACGAGAATTGTGCGTCTTTGCTGATTCACCTCAGCGATTTGGGTAAGAAGACTCGATCAGCTATTTGGGTAAGAAGACAGTCCTCTCTCGCATAAATTCTCTGTAAAGGTATATTTAAAGGAAAAGAGAAAAATGTTTTGACCCAAGTTATACTGCATAATTGGCATAATTGTCTCAAGTAGACACAACCCTAATGACTGTCTGAATATTGTGCCATTTATAAAATGATGAGGATAATAATTACCTAAGCTACTCATTACATCTAAAATTATTTTATGCCATATTGCAAATAATCCCAGGAAGAAAAATACCACCTAAAAAGGTAAGAGAGCATGATTCCCTTGGATTAACAAGCATTTTATGAGCACCTACAATGTCTTCAGGTATTTTGCCAGGAATATTTATCTGCTATTCCAACGTAAACCTAAAACAACCAGTGAAGTGGGTATTATCTACATTTTATCAAGGAAGAAATGAAGATAGTTTCTTAATTTTAGACGGTTTAGTAACTCGATTAAAGTCAAGTGGGGGCGGGGGTGGGAATGTCAGAACCAAATTTTAAACCTGCATCTACTACCTAGTCAGATCTGATCTCTTGATCGTATACTGAGCTGCCTTTTGATTTTTCCCCAGAATTAGAAACAAATTTTGAAAATATTCGTGTTAACAATGGAAAATACTCCAGTTTGAAATTAAATACTGATCATTCTGTGACTTTTTTTTCCCTCTGAACAGTTATGAAACATCAGAACCATCAGAGATAGAAAATTCCATCAAGCTAATTAAAATAAGATGTTTTATTAAGGTAGATGTCCTATTGTCAAAGAAAACTATATTCTCTCAGCCGATAAAATTTGACTTGCTCTTGGCTATAACTGCGAACCAAAACAAAACATTCGATTCTGGTCTTCTACTTCTGCCTAAAAGTTCACCGCTGGCTAATTAGAGTGATTTAATTTACTTCAATTAAGAAATGTTTAATAAATGCTATGAATTGGTGTAAAAGAAAACAAAAGAGAAATGTTTATTGAGCAACTACTATGTGATAGACTCTCCCTTAGAGCAGTTACAATATAGTGTAAGAAACAGCACTAAATTCCAGTGCTGCCAAGGTGAAACCAGATAGCAGCGTGGCTTTGTGGAGATTTGCTGGCTATTGCCCCTGTCGGTGAACTTCTGAGCAGGAAAAACTACACTAGTAGGTAAAACTGGTGTTTGTCTTTAAGTGGTAGGATTATTTTGTTTCTTTATAATTATGCTCTTTGGATTTTTCTAAAGTGAGCATGTGTGGCTCCGATGATCTGAAAAAATGATGAAGCAAGTGGAAAAAAACAAACAAACAACCAAACCCAAGGCAATTGTCCCTTCTTTAGCCACACCAACATTACTCATGACTTTGCCTTATCAGTGGGTCAAACTGTGTCAGTCAGCTCTGTGTGTGAATGGGAGCAGACAGGTGTAACAACAGATTAGAACCCGCAGGGAAAGGATGAGGTGCCAAAATTCAAGCCATGACTTTTTATCTTGTTTTTTTTTTTTTTTTTTTTTTCGGGGCTGGATATTGAGAACTGAAGCCTAATTAGAATTGGGCCTACCAAATGGTAGTGATCACAACAATTGATTACATTGATTCTGTGCCCTAATGAAGACTTGAGAGGTAATTTCTTTTCAGTCAGCCAAGTCAGATTTGGTTGACTCAGTGGCTTTGACTATAGAGAGACATGAATTCTGTATATATGATTTCCACTCCCTCCTGAAAACATCTCTCCCAACGCCCCCACCATTGGTCTAATCAAGTGGGTAACTGAAAGAGGAAAGAGGTCGTATCCTCCTTTCAACCTCTTGATGAAGGGGTTGGAGACAGGGCAAGGGGAATTAAGGGAGTTAGAAAGCCATGTGAAGCACACTGTGTTGGAACTGCTGTCAGGCCATAAAAGGTTTCAGAGCAGGCCACTCGGTCTCTCCTTGTGGACTGAGGGATCCTGGCATTTCTGGATGTGTTGAAAGACAAATGATAAACGGGCAGGTTAGAGTGAGACTAAATGCATGCTTTAGCAGCATAGCTTGTAGGCTCTTGAGGGAAAGGACCTATTCGATTTGATTTTAGTTTTCTGGAAAGCGCCACCTACATCTCAAGCGTGGACAAAATAGCCTGTGATAATTTGTCACGTTGTGCTTATGTTCTCTCTTTTTGCCTTTCCTCCGTGAGAAACTATGAAGGATGTGTTTGCACTGGGGTGGCGGCCTGCTTTGCCTGTGATGTAACAATTGAAAAGTGTTATAGTGTGTGATTGCTGAAGGACAATGTAATGACTGTTTTGAAAAGGCCCCTCGCCTTTGGGATGCAGATGAATTGTTGATAGCCTAGGCTGAAAGAGCGTTTATTCTTGTGTTTGCTGTCTCTGGAAAAATGACATGCTGAAAACAGAATAAATATGTTCTGATAGTTCTAGTGTCTTCTATAGAAACAGAAGCTTTGTTGATTTTTTAAAGGACAAACCAAAATTTATTGCACAGTATATTTGGTAGTGTTTTATTAATATTATCTGCTTATTGTTTTTTGTATACACATGCAAATATACACACACTACTTTGTCTATACTCAGAGAAAATAGATAGTTTAGGTGAAGAAATAAGATATGTTTAAAGGAAGTTGAGCAAATGTTTGTGTGTGTGTGCCAAAAACTTATCTGAATATTTCTCTTAATTTGTCCTAAACTTTGGTTTAAATGATGTATTGGAAAGGTCATAGATTTTTTTTTCTTTTCTTTTTTGACTCCACTAGAAGAACATACTGTAAAAAAAAAAAAAAAAAAAAAAGACAAATGGACAAAATGGGCAATATATTGCTTGTCCTTATGAAGCAAAATAAATGTTTCTACTGATGAGATTGATGCATCATTAAACACATGTGATTGAAAGAAAAAACTCGAGTGTGTGTTCTGGCAGTTAGGGCACAAGATAACTCACTCACATATTAGGTTAATTCTCTAAGTTATGGTATTTAATAATGGTGGATTTATTACAATACAAGAGCAGTTTCTTTTTTATAAAATGTATGAACTTCTGAAGAACAAAACAAGATAATCTGAAGGCTACATCATGAACAAATCCTAGCCAGTTGGCCAACAGATCTGTGGAAGGCGAGAATGACAGGAGGGGATTATAATAGTCGTATATCTGTTAGAAAGCAGGCTCGATCTGCTGTCGCAATCACGGAGCATATTCTGGGATCAAAACCACACACCTGTGCTGATATTACTGCTTCTTTACATCAATGCCTGACACTGACCGAGTCTACAGACCCGTGGTCCCTCAAGACTAGAGTAAGAGATATAATAGAGAATGCGATGCATTTGACACAGGGTCAAAACCTTCCATACCACCCTTCAGAACCAGGATAAGGTGTTGTCTAAATTAAACTACTCAGAAGGGTTCTGAAAAAGCATAGAGGACCCTGGTTCTCATGCGGCCTGCCTTAAGTCATCTGGGATTCTAGCTTAATGAGATTAATGAACAAAAGAAACCAAGAGTATGCTTGGTTTCAGATATGAGCCAAGACTTTCTAGTTTTCCACGAATGTTGTAGACACTATGCTATTCACTTTTGGATTGAAAGAGACTAAACTTTAAATGCCTTCGTTTATTAAAATGTGTTATAATGTTTAAGAAATAGGACTTTCCAAGTATATATTGAAATGATCTATAGAGTAAACTCTATCCACAGTCTGAATAGGAGTTACTGCTGTGTTACTAACTATTGGCATTACTAATTATTTCACCTTATCCTCTATATTTTTAAAAATACATTACGCTCTTCACCTACGCAATATGATCCAAAATATAAAATAACTTTCTATAGAAATTTGATGTATGTCTTAATGTAATTTCGATCTTTCTCTTTAGTCGAAGGCTTAATATTTTATTGCTTTAGCAAAAAATGGAAACTTCCTTTACCACAGGATCTTCATCTAATGGAAAGGTTTTATAAAAATTACCAAATAATAACAGCTATAAAATTTAATTCAATCAACATTTATCAAATACCCAATGTCTATCAAGCACTTTGCTAGGTATTAGGAATAAAAAAATAAGGGGGACAGAGGTTGTAGCACAGTAAGTTAGACAGCTCTTCAAAAATATAATTTTATAAATAAAATAAGAATAGAACGCTTATAGAATGGGAACACATAAGAAGAGTCGGTCATTTCAGGACAATACTTAAAATACACTGGGCATAGCTCCCATCGAAATAAATGTCCATCTAGTTTGCATCGAACAGTTCTCCTTATACGTAACATAAATCCCTTAGTAACCGGGGAGACTATCACAGTCACTTAACCACAAACGTCATGGCTGAACCCCTTTCAATAAGGGGATTGGCTTTTACTAAAGAAACAGGAATAAAATATTTGCCCACCCTTGTTGCCTCTCTTGCAATCGCTCCTTGCCTAAGGCTTCATATCTCTCAGCTTCCTATTTCTCAAGAATATGCTGTTATCTCTTAGGGGGATATTTCTTTTTATTTTTTTATTCTTTTATTTTTTGAGGCCCTTTAATGGGTCACTGCTCCTGACAGAAGGGCTCCAACCAGAGTCTCCAACTGAACAAATGGGGCTTGTGGATCATTTGTAAACAATAAAGGGTTTCTTTCATCTACAGCTATATGGTACTAAGTCATTTTCTTGCTATGAAAATCCTTTTTATTTTGGTTGATATTTTTGTTGAGAGTTTTTGTTGATATTAATGTGTCCAGGAGTTTTGCAAAACTTTACACTTTGAAGAAGTTTTGCTGGTTTAGCTTCCTATTTTATAAAAACTTTAAAGGGGTCATTCCTTACTAATTGAACACAAACCAACAAACGAATTTTGTACATACACATGATGTAAGAAAATGCACTATCAAATGAGAAATATTAGAATATAAAGTTTTGGAGAGCAATTTTTACTCTTTGTAAATGGTTTCAAGCAAATATTTAAGAAATTAACAGATAAATTATATATCTGTTGTATATCAAACATATTAGTAACGACACTGGTTTCCCCAGCACTGTTATTCTCAGTGAACTTGTGAAGAAAAAGCTAGAACAGACTCTTGGTTGGATTTTGTAGAAAGTTAGTTTAGGGATCTAAGATTCTTCTGAGAGTAGCAGCTGGTAACGATGCCCTATTTAATCGATCTCTCCACTGCTATATAATAAATGAATGAACATATTCATTTATAATAATATATTGTATTTATTATATAATAAATGAATGATTCATTTATAAAGACTATCATCTATATCTATCATCTATCATCTATCTATATCATCTATCTATCATCTATATATCTAATCTATCATCATTCTATCACAATGTCTACTCACTCTCATGGAATTTACAATCTAACTGAGGGAGGCTAACTAATAGCCAACGTGTAAGTCCTTATATAGTAAGTCCTATAACAGCAGTATGAAGAAAGGGCTTCATAGTGCACAAAAGAAAGGAATTAATTCCAGTTTGGGCATCCTGAAAGCTTATAATGAAAATCCCATTTGATCTGGCAGTGAAAAGCCAGGAGGATTGGAGAGAAGTTTGTTCTAGGAACACATAAAAGTAGAATGGAGGAGAAAGGTAAGAGTCTTGCTGGAAGGAGAAAGGTTAGAGAACTTCCTAACATCTCCATTCTTCTCACCAATTCCTAACGCCTGTAGTTCATAAAGCATGATATTTTGTGCCAATCATAAGCAAAAAAATAAACTAAGTATTTGTAACCAAAAAGGGATTTATTTAGGGAAAAGAAAGGACTGCACCCAGTACATGCAGACACGGTGAGCCATGTGCAAGTTGTCTCTGGACTAAGGTAGAAGAAGGACTTTATAAAGGGAAAAAGGAAGTTAAAGGGAAGTACTGTTAACAACTACACACCCAAGTTGTAAACAGAATTCTTCCTGTATGACTCCCCCTATATTATAGGGTGCGAGAGTTCCTCCCACAGGCCCAAAGACAGTTCCCATTTAGCTTAAGATCTCTGTCATAAATTTTAACATTTGTTAAATTGTCATTCTGTAGGCTCAGGGGACCATGGGACTTAGAAATTTAACAAGCCCTTATACTTCTAAATTGTCAAGAGTTTGTGAAATCATCGTGTAGCATTGCTGTATGGTTTTTAACTTTTCATGCACACAGGAACCATGGAGTCACTTAAAATAAGTGGATTCCTAGGCGATATTTCAGATTTGCTGAGTCAGAATTTCCAGGAGAATTTCCAGAATTTCCTGGGATCTGCATTTTAACTCTATCTTTGGTGGTTCTGTTCAAATTAGCTCCAAACCCCTCTTTAAGAAGCACAGTCCCTTTAGGATCCAACCAATCAAGCTCTGCCTTGACAGAGAGGAGTTTGCTGGCTTGAGATGAGAAAAAATGCCTGAAAGAGAATTCCTCTTCTCCTTCCTAATAGGTTTTGATTAGTGGATGAAAGGAGAATATGAAGCCAATTAGTAAAAATGCTTTTCCTCTTTCCAATTCATCAGACTCTATGAAAGACAAGCCTTCCTAATAAGAGCTGTTTCAGCCCATTATTCATCTTTTGTTTTCTTAGCGAACACTGGCTTATTAATTAGAAACCAGTGCCTTTCTCAATGGATGCAATCAGTGCCTTCACGTAGCAGTACAGTAGGTGGTTCATCTCAGCCCACAGTCCCAGGGTCATGTTACAGAAAATCCAAATTAACAGGGGAAGGGGGAGTGGAAGAATGGTGGGTGGGAAAGGGGGAGGAAATGTGGGGTGTGGAGGGGGAGTCCTGTCTTGTCAGGACTCTGTACTTTCTTGGTTTTACATTGATAATTATCAGTGACAGTTACTACTTTTACCATTTCATAGACGAGATCATTGGCACACTGTAAATAAACCTGTTTCTATCATTTAGATTTCATAATCTCTTAGAGAAACAACATTCGTGGTTTTTAGGTTAAAAAAAGAATATATTACTTCTTCAATTTATCAATATTTGATAGGGAATTTATACAAAATTAAATTGGACAACTGCATATGTGGTAATAAAAACATTCTTTGTATTCAATACCAAATGATATTTAATACACTTGTATTAGAGGTTTAAATTATTGTATTTAATATAAATTATTGCCATCTGCGAATTGCAGGACATAAAAGGAAGCAATATACTTTCCAGGTATAAATCTCTTTATTTCTCTTTCTATGTTTCTGTTTCTCTCTCTCCTCCTCCCTTCCTCTCTCTCAACAAATACTCAGCAAAGCAGTGGGATATATTGCCATCCTTTTCAGTAGGTCTTGATTTTCCATCCTGATAAAAATCAACAGGCCAGAGGATAATATTAATTAATACAAATGACAGCTTTTTACTTCCTCCAAATAATTAGGTTTTTCTAAGCCTCACAATAAATCCCCAATAAATGTTTCAACATAGCATTGTTTATTTGACCTGATTTTAAAAGTAGTATGTATTCATTTTTAAAAATTTGAAAGTTCAGAGAAGTATAAAAATAAGACAGATGCCACCATGAATCTCACTACCTAGAAACTACAGTTAACAATTTAGTACATTTCCTTTTAATCTTTTTTATTAATATACATGAAATTATGTAAATTTTGGGTCACAAAGTATGCACAATTATGTTTCTTTTTTACTATTTTTACATATGATGCCAAAAGCATATTACCAAACCATAAATTCTTTTAAAATGAAATGCTAAAATGGCTTTCCAGTTTCCCATTATATGGAGCTACCATAATTTAAGTAACGCTTCCCCTTTTGTTGGACTTCTCAGTGGTTTTCGCATGTTTTCTAACAGCAACAAAAAAATAGCATGCAAATTATCTCCTTGGTTGATCTCAGAGCCCTGTGTAGAGAAGGAATTTTCTTTGTGCAGGAGACTGGCCATGATGACCGGCTTCTGTTCATCAAAGAACTTGACTACCATGGATATCAAATCCAATTTTAAGTTGTTTGTCTTGCTGAGATTTAAAACAATTTCCCCCGCCCCAACCCAACGGCATAAACGGCTTTGTGTGAGAGGTTTGTGGGAGGATCAAGGCGAGCCCTTGAGTTAGGAGTGCTGTGGCGTGGAGAGAGAGAAAAAAAAGCCATAGTGAGTCATGAATGAGATCAAGTGTCTAGAGGTGAACAGAAGTGACAGGGAGAATGTAAGTGCCCAAGAATTTGCAGAAATATCAGAGGAGGGCACTGTGCTTCCCTAAGGACATAGCACTAAAGGCTCGATCTAATTTTATTTTCATTTGAAAAGGTCAAGATGACCTCAGTAGACATCTATGAAATAAATAACACTGATAGAATAAGCACACAGTTGGGTTTTATTTTTCGATTCATTGGGGAGTCTTTGTCTTCTAATAGAGGATATTTTAAGAGATGCACATGTATCTGTTAGCTCGTTTCATGCTTTCAGCTAAGAAAAATACTTATGTTTCATTTTTTAATTTGGCTTTAAAAGACTTGTTTACTTCGCTTTTTATCCCCAATAGTTACTGGGAAGTCATATACTGTCATAAGTCAGGTTCCCCAGGAAACAAGCAAAGATTCGCCTGTAAGAAGTGTGCTAAAAAGCACAGTCAGAAACAGCATCTCTAAGGGTGTGAGGAATGCAGGACTGAGCTGAGGGAGAGGCTGAACGGCAGTGCACTTGCAATCAGGCCTCAGCCTAAACTACACGAAGCTCTGAGACTGGGATAGCTCTTCTAGAACATTCCAAATTGAGGCGTGAGGGATGTGGGAAAGGGTTGGCAGGTGGACAGCCATTTTTACCGCTGCATTGGCCAGTCATGAATGCCGGCTGCCCCTGGGGTCATGTGGTCATGTCCTAGGGGCCAGGAAGCTTCTCTAGCTGATGGCCTTCAGCAGCCAACACTCCCAACCGATACTGTCTCAGTTCTGAAGAATAGACCTGGGCGATGCCCACTGCCCTTACTGCACGTAACTTCTTACTTTTCTACTAGCATTTTAAATTAAAAATTAAAAATATCTGGACTTCTCTCTCTCCTTTTCATGTCAATAATTACATTACATTTTTAAAGGAAAGAATTATTGACTCGTTTCTGGGTCAGATGAAAAATTTAGCAGGATTCCATTTCTTCACTTCCCAATTTGGGTTGATATAATCTGGCGTTTTATATGGACATAATTAACAACATCATGCTGTTACATTTCTGCAATGTTTATCTTGGCTTTAAAAATTACTTTGCCATCACTATTCATTTTGTAACCATCCTCAGATCTTTACAGATTGAACTATTTAAACTTGCAAAAGCTGGATGTTGATTTTCTTTACTGACTTGATATAAATGAACAAATGGACACAAGGCCCAGAACTGAGGACAATTATAACTGATTTGCTGTGAACCCCAAAGCCTATATTCCCTCACTGGCAGCCATACTGCAACATGACTATTTTAAAAACCTGATTGTGGAAGGCTGCAAGCTTGACTTTTTTTCCCCTTTGATCTCACAGGAAAGTGACTTGAACTCCTATTTTTAGTTAAAAACTGTAACAGATTCAAGTTCTCCCATCTGTGAGAGCAAAGGCAGCAAAGGGCAAGGGACCGGAATCACATTTAATGGATCCATTCACATGTTGCATTTTCTGTATTTAACTCTTCTACCAACTTGGTCATCATGAACTTGGGGACAGCATCTTGTTTCCTCGAACTTCATCAGAAACAGGCCACAGCATGATTATCAGCACAGGATGTGCAAGATTGTGAGTCTAAGGAGATGAGATGGTCTCCAGAATCCGCAGACGAAAACCAAGTTCGTAACCTCTCATTACCTCTTGTAGGATAGCAGCCTTTTTTCACAAAGTGCTGAACCCATTACCACATCCCTTCCACCATTCATTCAAGTGAAGAGTGTTGGGAACAGAAGCCGGATACGAGAGTGGATCAGAAATCTGAGTCAGAGCATGAACGTTCTTGTGTGGATGGCCGACTCGGGAGTTTGCATGCTACCCTCTGAAAACGGGGTCCCTTCACAATACTTGTATTATTAGAGATGTTTATTGGAAATGGGATTCCAGTAGAGGTTAAGATGGCACATAGCTTAGTAGGCACATCAGTAGTAACTTTTAATTTATTTTAATGTGGAAGTTTTAGCCACTTGACTGTAAATTAAAGGGAATTTGGATGAAAGAGTTGGGACCTGTATTGTGCAATGTGGGGCATCATTCTCCACGTTTGGGGAATCTTAGACCTACGCATGACCTCGTAGGTCTAGGATGTATCATCGCAGGCTAACTCAGGTACGTTTCAAAGCAATGATGAGAGCCTGTACTCAGGAAAAGGAGACGTTAGGTCAGTACTGAGGCCTTTTTGAATCCTTGTAGCCTGTTAAGATTTAAATTTTTCAGACTCTCATCTTGCATAGACATTATCTTTAATTTAGCTCTGTTTTATTTGATTGTCGTATGTGGGTGCTGTTCATATCTATGAATGCTCATTTTATATTAAATGTTTAAGGTTAGTATTTGATGCCATTTATTCTTTACTCTCTAATTAGATAGGAAGTAAAAAAAATTTCCACATTTTTTTTTCCCGAAACCAATCTGCTTTATTAGTCAAGTGGTTGTTTTACTGACTAGAAGTCCACAAACAGACATTTCTTTAGAACTGATGACAAGAAGTGTAATGCCATACAGACTTATTTGTCTGTCCTCAGACCGCCCTTTTGTATTTCCATGTAAATCTCATCGCATAAGGATTGAAGTAATTAATTAGCCAATTTGTAAGTAATTCCTTCTGACCAGCTAACCACCTTCCTTTAGCAAAAGTGTAAAATGAGCATTTTGGGGCACGTATTGAATCCTCTAATTAAATTAAATATAAAACCCAGGACTTTCAGGGATCATGTTTCTTTTGTAAAGCAAATAGACATTTTATAATTAATAAATGCATTGCAGTCAGTCATTTAATTGTAAATAGTGACCAATTTTAAGAGTTAATTCATAAAATAACATTCAGCATCAAATGTATTGGAATGCTAGTGCCTGAACATTTCTGCCACTGGATTTTCAGACGATAATTTCTCCATGGATATTATCAATAAGGAAGTATTTCTGGAGTTATAAGAATTCTCTTGCATCTTTCTAAACCTTGGAAGAGAGACTATACTGATAAATGTATCATGCATACGAACAGTCTGGTCTATATTGGTGGTGTGAAAAGAATGTCACTTGCTCCTTCAGAAAGATGACATCGCTCAAGGAGATAATTCTTGCAACCTGTCCCCACTGCAGAGGAAGCATTACCTGGTCTTGGTAACAGTCAAATAGATCCTATGGGATGGGACTCAAAGGCCACTGCAAGGCTTTCTGCGCCTGGAAGCAGCATTCTTAGTGGCTTCCTATGGAATTGTCACCTTTTCTATTTTGCTTGATGCACCCTTATGTTCAATGAAAACAGTGGCGAATGGTTAAATCTGCAAGTGAGTGTTGGATATAAGTGTCTAAACATCAGGATAGAAGTTTGAGTTGGTGACATATATTTCAGAGTAAAGATGTTCCCAAGGAAAGTGGGTCAGATGCAAGGAGATGTTCAGGTGGTGGCCTGAGGGATACGATGTGTTTAAGTCATCGGGGGAGAACAAGAGTGTGTGAAGGAAACCGCACATAGCTGGGAAGAGGGAAGCACAGAGAGGAGAGTGGTCACAGAAACTAAGGGAGGAGAGATGCTCCTGCTTGGGGGTTCGGAGTCCCAAGCCGGGGTGAATGGGAGTGGACAGGAGGAGGAGGAGGAGTAAGCAGGTGTGAGCAGGTGGGCAGAGCAAGACAAATATGCTTAGGTCTGGGTCTGAGCCACCTCCACAAGGAGCATCTCTTCCTTTCCTGGAGGACAGAGTGGAAGGCTCTCGCTTAAACATAGGGACCAAGATATATCTCGTCTTGAAGCATCAGAGACAACCTTCTTAGGAGCTATGGCAGGTCTTACGCTACATGTGAGGTTAAAACGGGAATAACTCAGACTACAAAGCCAAGCTCTGAATGAGAGAAACAACTAATCAGAAGAACAGCAGCGAGGACAATGTGTACCAGAACTGGAGCTGAGGGTCCCCGGCTCGGACGGTAACAGGCGCCGCCCTGGACAATGCAGTGACTATGAGTGCCCAGCACCAGCATGGCTGACATCCAGGTCCCAGCGCAGCCCTTTTCACCCTGGGAGGTCTCTGGCAGGAAGCAAAGTCTGGTAAGAAGGGAGAAGTAGAAGTATAAATGCAAATCAGTGAGAGAGAGAGAGAGAAAAAAAACAGAGAGAAGAAAAACCCAAAGTTGTATATTGAAAACCAACATATTTCAATTTTTACAGTAAGTAGAATAATACTGTATAAGGGAAATCTGCAATAAAACTGCCAAACAAGCTGAATATTTAGATTTTTTTTTAATCTAAGAGGAACGTGTGTGGTAACAAAGGATTTATTTATTACATGCTACACCTATATTCTAAGAGCTGATTTTAAAGAAAAGTATCCCCTTCCGAGAATTAAGTTATGCATTAGATGGCAAGTTTATATTTATATAGGTTCACACAAACAATAATACTGGTCGTGCATTCGTTTATTCCTTTAACAAATATTTCGTGATCGTCTGCTTTGCTCCTGTCACTGTGCGGTACACTGGGCATAACAATGGTGAGCCGGGCTAACTGTGGTCTCTGCTCACAGAGCTTCCCCCGGCTAGGGGAGAAAGACATTAGTCAAACAATCATACCAATAATTGTAAAATTGACGTCATACTAGAGGATATTTTATAGTAGTAAGGAAACTTGAATTAGAGCCATGAGAAAAGTCTCGACTAAGGAGCTGACAATTCCAAATAGAGGAAACAGCACGAGCAAAGGCCCTGTGACATGAAGAAGCATGATCTAAAAGGCCACCGTGGGCGTCTGTCTGAAGTAGCAAGGTAAAGAATGTTCTTCTTAGAGCAATGGACGCTGTCGAAGGGTTCGAAGCAGTGCCTTTTGCTGAGAAAGGGAAGCAGGCGAGGATCATGGATTGGTGGATGGCAGGATCAAGAATTTAATTCTGGAACCGAGACATCCACCTGGAGATAAATTGGCAGGTGGATAAATGGGTCTGGGATGTCTGGTCTAGAGATACACATTTGTAAGTCACTTGTGTAAGTTTGTGATTGATAAGACTGCGTAGACAGAGAATATATATATATATATATATATATATAGAGAGAGAGAGAGAGAGAGGGAGAGAGCATGACAGAGCAAGAGAGAGCGAGCCTGCACTCTCTGTTGAATATTTAATGGTCATGTGTAGGAGTTCCGGAAGGAGCACAGACAGCCAGAGAGGTCAGGTGAAAACAGGAAAAGTCCTGTGTCACCCAAGCTCGGCAAAGAGCGTGTTTCAAACAAGGAGTGTGTGGTCAACAGTATTAGCTACTGCTGTGCAGCGGAGTGAAATAAGGGCTGTGAAGTGCCCATCGAATCCAGGGACATGAAGGTCACGGCGACTTTAGCAAGATCGGTTTTAATAAAGCACTGAACGGAAACCAGAACGAGAAGTTGAGGAGTATGTGGAATGTGGGGGGAGGAGGAAAAGGGAGACAGCGAGGATAGAAAACTCAAGTGCTTTGCAATGAGAAAGTTAGAGAAGAGCTGAGTGGGCGTTAAGAGGCTGAGCAGGCAGGCGGTGCTTAGGTACGCAGGAAAGGATTCAGAAGAGAAAGGTTCTGCTTGAGAGTGAAGAGTTACTAGAGAGTATAAGGCTCCCAGGAGGTGGGCAGGGAGCAGATAGTTATGAATGTTTGGTATCCAGACAGTGAAAGAGTCCTCATGTTACAGCTTCAGTTTTCTTGGTTTAGTAGCAGGTGAGTTTTCTCCCGAGCCTGGGGGAGGGCCGAATGTGTCTGCCTGTGTGTGTGGTGTGAGGGCAGCTGCCAGCGATGGAGGGGAGAAGCTCTGAGACAGTTTTTGTGGAAAGGAGAGTGAATTAATCAGAGAAATGTGAGGGGATCTATCTGAGATTAGCTTTTATGCATTTGCAGTGAAATCGATTTGCTCTGTTTGTGTGACTTCGTGCAGATGGGTTCAGCTGCTGGGGGCTGGATACAGACCATTGGGATCATCAGGGGTGAGATTTTTCCTGACAGGGGAAACGAAAAAGCTGAAAGGCCAAGGCGGTACAGGGTATTGGGGAAAGCGTTATACGACTGCCAAACCATAGGCTCTGCTAGATGAGAAGAGAATTCAAGACAGGAGGTCAGAGCCCCAGAGGCTGAAGCTGGAGCGACTGGGCAGACCAACTGGAAGTCCGTGAGGCCGAAGAATGGTGGCGGTGGGAGGAGCTGAGCAAGCAAGGGGCGCAGCAGGCGTGTGCAGGGGACATTTGCATCAGTGATTCTGAAGGCGGAGGCGGTGTGGATGATGGCGAGACCCAATGCATGTGCCCTGGAGTACACGACTCGGGGTAGAGGGAACGAATGGACACGAGAATGTGAGGAACGAGGGGTCGTTTTGTCACATGGATTGTCGCTTGTGCGTTGTAGCTAGTGGGGATGAGGCAGGGCTTGTAGGCCAGATGCTAAGACTTGGATAAATGACAGGGTTGCGAGTCACCTGAAATCTGTTAGAAGACAATGACAAGAAGGGGAGCTGAAAACCATGAAGCTCAAAAATTGTGGGATTTTATTTGCAAGAGGAAATAATAGTAGTGCCTGGAAGTAGACGTAAGGGTGGACCACAGCCCTGCCTCCTGGTACTAAAGTATGTGGGAGGGGAGGGGGGAAATGTGAGGGCGATGGTTAGAAGTGGGAGTGGGAGATGGGGAGTAGGTTTCATTTGCTGCAAGGTGACGGAAGGAAGGTCAGGGAAAGCCGGCTTGGGAGACTCTTCGATGGCAGAGAGGAAGAGGCTGGGCGGCAGGTGAGAGGCAGAGCACCGGACCAGGGCCTAGAAGTACAGAGTGTTATTGTTACCACAAGCTACAGTCCAGGAAGAGGAAAAATGCCTTAAAATTTTTAAGAAGAAACTATTAATTACTAATCTCTACAAACAAACGAATTCAAACCGATAAGAGCTGGAGCCCCCTCCCTCTAGTAGGTCTCCTCTCACCCTCAAGCAAAGGGGACTTTCAATTTAGAGAAGAATATGTCCAAACTAGGGATTGAACCCCATTTGAGACAATTCTCTTCACATTTGAGGTCTTAATTTTTAATCATGGTTGAATTTAGGGATAAACAGTTCCCCAAGTTCTGGTTGTCCTTCTAACTTTGAAACTCAGGAATGGACACAGTCCTCTAGGGACAGTTTGGTTAATATCAAGTGTAAATGGAGGGTGATCTCACTGTTTCTCCAGGCACTTGTTTGTGCATCCTAACACTGTGCAATTCTTTACAAGCCGATGTTACTACTGGCTCCAGCTTACCTATTTTCATTGATGACTCCTATTTAGACACTGCTGCCAGTCACGTCTCAACTTCATTTCCTTCTCCCCTGCATTTATCTTCAGCAAACTTTAAAAAGCATTCTGACCACTTCTTTAATTCAGTAGGATTATTTAAAACTTTGCTCTCCGCCCACAGGCTGATACTGGCCTTCCCACTCTTACAGTGAGGACGTGACTAATGTTCTTCAAGTTTCCTTTTTTGCCAACATTGTTCTAGAACATCTGTTTGCAAACATTTTCAGCCCGCATTGGTATCTGCTATCCTGTGCTTCTCTGTGCAAGGGCCACTTTCTCTGTAGGTCATGACTTCATCCTCTTCCTTTGGGCCTTTATCAAGCGATCAGATAATTAAATTTGTAGTGTTTCAAACCATAGGTTAAACTTCTGTAGATGTTTATGTCAAAGAGGGCTATTTCTAAGTTAATATGCACAGACAACAAGAACTTAATTTTTTAGATTCAAAATCAGCACCTTAATTATTTTTTTTAAAGTTATTGCATATATTGTATATCTCAAGCCCTATTTTGCATCCCAGAATATGTGAGCCTCTGAGATATATCTGGTTTGAATTTTTTAACCCAACCATTGCACAAAGCAAGGGCATCATCAAGCATTGATTGGAAAAAAGAGTGAATGTAGAGAGAAAATGCTGGAAAAAACACACTTCGGTATGCACAAATTATCCCTCAGGAAGGACTAATCTCTTCCGTGTCTGAATTTTAATGGATGACACTTTATCTCTCTTCCTTTCCTCTCTTCCTAATGATTGCTTTGTGTTTTCACAAACATTTGTCTCTAAATCTTGTTTCCCCTCTGAAACTATAGGCTTGCTGAGGAAAGGGATGGTGACTATCTCTATTTTTAGTCACAGTATCTTACATAATGGCTTACTAAGTCAGTGCTCAGTGAATATTTGTTGACTGAGTGAACAATTAAAGGACACACAATTTAGGAGAGTTCAGTCCCAAGTTGGATTTTTTGGCAAAGTAATTTAACTTTAATTAAACTTCTTTCTAATTAGAAATTTTAACTAATTGATTAAATGTAAAAAAAAAATAAAGAAATCAGTTTGAAATCTGGAAATAAAGATGTTTTTGTAGAGAAGAGGAACTCTTACGGATTTTCTTTAAAAAGCATTCATGTCAGTTTTCATAAGCTGATGTGAAAGGAAGTCATGTATTCACCTGCCCCTCTGAAATCTGGACAGAGCATTTGAAAGTGTCAGCTCCAATAGTTCCCTATAACAGCAAATTAGTGAGAACCATATGCCTGGATCCTGTTAGCTCCAAACAATCTGATTATGAGCAGAAAGAGCATATGCAAGCAAGCATTTCTGGATAAAGCAAACGTTAAAAATAAACAAGACAGTTTAGGAAAAATTAGATTTAATTAAACATGTAAATCGGATACATTGTTATACTGTCACTACAGAGTTATCCAGACCTGGCTAAGAAAGCTACCTTCTGCGATAATGATTATTGCAAGTACTATTAATTTCTGTTAATAATAATCCTTTATTTATTTATGTCAGGCAGTCTAATCCGGCAGCCCAAAATGATGTACCAGCATCATAAGACTATAACAGCTTGGCGTTTTCTCTACAGAATTTATAAAAAGTCTTAGATAATGAAAAATGAATCTGCAACATTTTGATGAGGAAAATAATGGCAACACATAATAATAGTTATGTTCGACTACCCATTCTAATGTAGTTTTGCTATATTAACTGAAGGTCAACTCCTGAGTTGAATGTTTCGCAGGTTATGTGGAATGTAGACTAAAGGAAGAAGAAATAAAGATGTTGTGAGCCATGGCCTTCGGCAGCATCTCTTGGGAGGACGCAGTCTTGAGCTTCGTCAAGACCTGGAGGAAAGCAATAGCCTGAGCCTGGTGCATCTGGAATAATTTCTGTAGTTGCAAACGCCTACAGGTCTAGAGAGGAACTTGGAAACTGGGGTGCCTACTGAGTTGCACCCTACCCCGTGAAGAGTTGGTCTGGCCTAAAGAACATCAACACTAATAAACAAAATACAAAACCTCTCCAAAAACTAAATATGGCTACTTTTTGGTTATCGAAATTTCACTCTGTGTTAAGAATTATGTTAAATGATTTACACGTAACATCTCATTTAATTCCTCACTGCTACCTTATGAAAGGGCACTATGATCCTCATTTCATAGATGAAGAAATGCAAGATTGCTGAGGATTAAATGACTTGCCCTAAGTTACCCAACGGGAACGCAGTGGCGGTGGCGTTCTAAACCAGAGCTACCTTATTTGCAAGTCCGACACTCAGCCCCGACTCTGCTCTACTGCCATTCCATGCAAGAGTGGGCCCGCACTTTGGTCCTTGAATCCCAAAATGCTTGAACCCTGAACTGCTTGGCAGAAGACTTGAGACCCTGTCCAGCTCTATCCAGTCCCCTCTACCTTTTCCCCAAATGCGTCTAATGGAAGAGTTGTTCTGCAAGATGATAGGCAGAGAAATAGGTTCAGGAGCAAAAAAAGTGGGGCGGGGTGGGGGACGGGTAATGATGCAAAGGAAAATTCCTACTCGGAGATTCACATAATAAAGTATCGTCCTAAAGGCTCAGGGAAGTCTTGTGTTAAAGAAACGCTAACTCAGAACATTTCCTTAGAGTCTCCTCTCAAGAATGACTCTCTTTTTGGACTTTTGCTGTTATACCCCAATAGTTCTTGTTCTTGTATCTTTTTTGATATTATACCATTTGAATCAAACTCAATTTTGCTGCATCCTTTTGGACAAAGGCCCATTCTCTCTAAAGAGATTAATTCCTAGCCCCAAACTCGTCCAAATCCCATAGAACTTCTCCCTCCCTATGACCTCATGTTGTTGAAGTCTCAATAACAGCAAGAATATATCCATCTAAATTACAACAAAGACAGATGCTGAGATAAGAGAGAAAATAGGGAAAAGATGATAAGAACAAAGGAAAACAGAATGAAAAAGAAGAGAACAGGGTACTCAATTTTCTTGTTTGTAAGCTCAACAACCTCTT
Organism: Rousettus aegyptiacus; assembly: GCF_014176215.1. NCBI lineage: Eukaryota > Metazoa > Chordata > Mammalia > Chiroptera > Pteropodidae > Rousettus > Rousettus aegyptiacus. The sequence goes on along the minus strand of NW_023416285.1, from coordinate 85,499,861 downwards.
CCTTAGTGACACACATAATGAATAGAAGGTATTTACAAAGTTTCCTATTGTTGAATGATTCCATAAAGACTTCACAAACTTTTTTTTTTTTTTTGCATACGGATTGCAAATTCAAAGTGTTGTCATTCAACAAAGCACGTTCTATCATTCCGTTTTGTGGAGCACTGACTTTTGGCAGAATCACCTCATTTATTCATTCCACAAATATTTATTAGCACCTACTAAATACTGGGATTTTTTTTTCTCTGTACTTAAACAAATAGATTTAATAAATATTGTGTTTTGGAAAGTGATAAGTGCTATGGAAAAATAAAATAGAAAAGCTGAACACAGGAGACCAGATGGGTGAGATCAGAGAAAGTGAAATGCGAGGAAATTTTTAGAGCCGCATTTTCTTCTTTATCTCTTTCATCCTCTTTTCTTCCTCCTGTTTTTTTTCCTTCCTGTGCTTCCTTGATTTTTGTTAGCCATTATTAATAGTGTGTTTTTAAAACATAGATGTTCAAGTTATTTCCAAAAGTATAAATCATAAAGGCAAAGTGATCCGAAATCTTACCATACATATAATTTTGGAGAAAATTCCACTGCATATCTCTACACTTAGGAACACATATACTTGTAGTTTTTCAAAATATGACACGATGCTCTACACACTATTCTATAAACTTCAGTTCCACTAAATAGTATTTTATGCCATTCCATGGCCTTTAAAAGACCATATTCTTATACATACTCCATCTCATTAAAATAACCAAAATATTTTAAAAAATAAATACATTAAAAGATCTCCTTTCTATTTTTGTGCACGTCCATCTTTTCCTCCTTCATAATAGAAGCAGGGCAGTTTCTCATGTATCCTTCCAGTAATAACTTTATGTACATACAGCAAATCTAGATTTATATTCCCCTCCCTTTCTTTCGCAAAAAGTTGTACACTTTACACTGTTTCACACTCTGCTTTTTCACTTACTGCTAGGGCAACCTTTCCCATATTAGCCCAGAGGGGTCCTTTTCCACTTCGGGCATGTGTTGTGTAGATGCACCATGGTTTCTTTAACTGTTCCACCATTGATGGTTATTTGAGCTTAATCAGTTTTAAACACAAGATAACATAAACTCGAAATAGAATGTGTCCGAAACAAAATTTAAGCGACGATACTGAATTTTTTTCTTGAAATAGTAATTGAAGTCAATGGGAAAAACGTTGCACAAAACTTCGGAAGTTATCTATTGCTGCCTTGAGGGTCCCTGGATGAAGGTTTAGGAATGAGAAGATTTCATGTTCATTTCTCATGTTTTAAGCAGCAAAAATTTGTAATAAAATATTGAAAATAATACTTCCTGGGTGTATTCTGATTTTGAATATTTTGTAAATGTTTATATATATAATATAAGCATATATATTAGTACTAATGGTGAAATTAATTAGAAATTCTATGTAAAATGCTTCTATTGCAAATTTCTTCATCAACTTTATTTCTTCGAAGGATATTTATTTATTTTTAATTTTTTTAGGCAAGGCAACCCTTGGTTAACCTCACAGATTGCAAGGAACTTGTCAGCTTACGATCCCTTATTTTTTATTTTTATTATTTTTTATTTTTTATGCCTACAGCACCTGGTCTTCCTAGGTGGTCTCCCATTCAGGTACTAACCTGCTTAGCTTCCAAGATCAGACAGGATCGGGCTTGTTCAGGGAGGCATGTCTGTAGACTCTTCAAAGGATAAAAATGAATTATTGTAAACATTATTATAAGATTGTTCTTCAAAATCATTTGTTTTGAGAAAGATAACTAAAAAATGGTAACATAGAACAAATACCTGTACCAGGCACACCCAAAACTTATCTCACATGATCCTTACAAATCTGTGTTAGACCTTACTATCTGTTTTATAGATAAGGAAATAGAATCAATGGGGTAAAATGCTGTGCCCCAAATTACACATCTATTCAGTTTAAAAGCCAAGATTCAGTCCTCAGTGTCTGCAATCAGCTCTCCCGAGTTGGGATAATGCACTCACTCTACAGTCTATGTACTTTTCCAACTCGCAGGCAGGCTGATTGCAGAGGGTCTATGGTCATTTATTTGTTGACAATTCTCAGATAAATCACCTTCCTTTAAATTAAAAAAAGAAAAATCATTTTGCCATCTTTTAAATTAAGGGACGAAAGATCATTTGTTTTGCAAGAGGCCTAGGTCGGCTTATCCTTTTTCCCGCCTCGGGAACAAAGCTGCTCTGAAAAGTGATGCATATTAGATCACAGGTCTTGGTTTCTAAAATCTAATCGTGGGGCAACAAAGTTTTGCAGACAAACCGTTGCTCCTTACAAAGATAAAAGTAGGAAGAAACAGAGAAAATCACTGCAGAACACATTCTCAGTTTCTACCACAGAGAAACCAGATCTGGAGAGATAAGTATGTCACTGAATAAAAGAAAGCAAAAGAAAAATGGGGTAATTAGAATCGTGTCTTCAGTCTTGTACAGTAGAGCCATATTACCACAGTTTCCTATTTACAGAAATGTGCTATCATCCACTGCTGAGGGTTGTCACTTGACACAAGGTGTTTTAATAGAATTATATCGGAAAAGAAGTGAAAAATAAAGGAGAGGGTCCTATGATTCACACGCTGGAAAAATCTTGAATATAATCTTGTATAAAAATCTCATCTAGGTTGTATAAAAATCTTGTCTGTGTTTTGAGAAATGTTTGTGCACAGAGATTTTTCTTTCCATATCATTTGTCCATCTTCTCTCTCTCTCAGCTTTGGAGAAGTAATTGCGATTTGGGGTCCTCCACTCTGAGGTGACTCTGGTCAGGGAGTCTGCGAATGCTCTCTGTGCATAATAAAGTCAGGACACTCATTTGCAAGAAATAAAGTCAAACTGATGTCCATGGAAAAAATGTGTGTGTGTGTTTATGGGGAGGGCAGGTTCAGGAAGAAATGGATTCTCTTGGGTGGTGAGAATTGTCTGATTTTAGATATTCTGGGAGGAAACCTATTAACCTAGAGTGAAAAGCACCCTCCCAGACACCTGTCCCAGGATATCTCAGCCGTGTAGGCATTCAAACCCCTCTAGTCAAGAACTGCTTCGACCTTCTCGGATTCCTGTACGTATTCACTTCCGAGCCAGGTCCGGGGAGGTGAAATCTGGGACAGTGGAGAAATCATTCCCATTTACCTCAGTCATTAATGTGCAGAGGCAGGAAACTCCTTGTGGTCTGTGGGCAGTGAAGGACGTGTCCTCGAGAGAAATGACATACCTGGAGAAATCAAAAGAACTTTTCCTTATTTCCTCTTCTCAGAGGAGGGTTGAAGATTCACACCAGGAGACCCAAAAGTATGTGTCCACCACTGGGGTATGAAACATCTTTTTTGATAAGAAATAATGGAAAATTTGGTATTGGAGATACTATTCACACTTGGACGCTTTATATTCTTGATCTATTTTCCTGGCATGTATCAATAAAATAAATAAAAATTTAAAATTGAAGTTGCCTCTAGGGAAGGGAATGACATCTACAAAGAATTCTAAATAGGTTCCTAAATTGATCTGTTAAATTTTATGTCGTTAAAAATATTCTGAAACAAGTGTGACAAACTTTAACATTTGTTAAGCTGGATGTTTGGGCATGTGTGTTAAAATAAATTTCACTCTGTGTTTTTCTGGTGGTTTGAAATATTTTATAAGGCAAATATGTTATGGCTGGCTCGGCATCCATACCAATCTCCTCCTGTGCCTCTTTGAGCTTAGAAACTGGAAAACTAAATATCAGACTCTCTTCCAGTTAGGATCCCTGGTGTGATTTAGGTTCCAACAACACAAGACTTAATTGGAATTGACTTAATTGAAGACAGAGAGAGAGAGAGAGAGAGGCGTGAGTGGGGCATCTATTTGTCAGGATGGCAGTAGAGACGGTGTGGCTCAGAAAGTGGGAGCTGTGGTGTGGGGTCCCCAGGAGAGCAGAGGTGGCACGTTTTGGAGCTATCAGGCTCTTTCAGACCAAGCCGCAGGGAGGTTAGAATTGAGCGGAAGATAGAGTTCCAGAAATGTGTAAATCTGCACATTTCACAAGCTGAGTGATTTCCCAGGATTATGCAGAGCTTGGAGATAATCAGGTTGTAATTGGCCAAAATGCAGAGACCTTGTTAAACAGTCAGAGCAACTGATAGATAGATAGAGATCCCAATATGGTCACATCTTTATAGTAGGATGAAATTACCCCTTGATTAAAGACTACTCTAAACATGTCTTTAAAATGTTTGTAAACAAGCCCCTAAAGGATCAGATTGACTTGCAAGTAACTTAACTGCTTGTCAGCCAAAGCAAAGCTCAACTCCCTTTACAGGAAGAAAAAAAATTCAGATATTCAACAACACAGTATTCACAATGTCTCACATCCAAGTATAAAGTCAATCTAGAAAAAAAAAAAGAAAAAGAAAAAGGTCCAGAAATGACAGCCATGATAGAGTCAGCAGAAAAAGCCTTTAAAACAACTATTACAAATATGTTTAAATATTTAAGGAAAAATAAGAACAGAATGAGGAGAAAAAAAGATACTTAAAAGGAATAAAACAGAACTTTCTAGACATGAAAAATACAATATCCGAAATAAAAATTTCACTGAATAGGATTAGTAGTAGATTAGTCATGCAGGAGACAAAACAAAACAAAACAAAGCAGCGAACTTAAAAACACTGCAAAAGACACCAGCCAAACTGAAGCAGAAAGTGGAATAAAAGGATGAAAAATGTGAGGCGATAGAATCGGTGGTCCAGATACATGTAATTGGAGTGCAGAAGGAGAGGAGAAAGGAGAACACAAAAGTCATTGAAAGAGGGGGGCGGGGGGGGGGGAGGTAGAAAAGGAAGGATAAAGGGGGTGGAATGTACGTGACAGAAAGAAGTCCGACCTTGGGTGGTGACCACGCAAGGCGTACAGATGATGTATTATAAAATTGCACACTTTAAACCTGTATATGTTTATTAACCAGTGCCACCTCAATTCATTTAATAAAGTTTAAAAAAATCATTGGAAGAAAAAGGTGTTTGAAAAAAAATAATAGCCTCGAATTTTCCAAATCAAATGAAAAAAAAAATTTTAAACCAAATCGTTGAGAAACAGTGATAAACGTATAACCTTAAAAGCAGCGTGGAAAGAAGGGGTGGGAAGATACAGGACACATAGAAGGAGAGATGGATCGTTTCTGACTTGTGTCTGAAAAGATGCAAAGCTGGAAGGCGCAGGGGCAACATTTCTGACGTCACGAAAGGGGCGCGGCGCCTGCCGGCCGCAACTGGAGCTGCTGGTTTCCGTCATGCCCAGCAGGGGAGAGAGCACAGCACCTTACAGGAAGCCCCTGTCATTACAGACAGGCCCCAAACCTCTTCCCGTGTCCCCCTACTCTGACTGGGTCACATGCCCAATGCTGAGCCAAGTATTCCCGCCTGGAAAATAGGATACTTTAACTTACTAAAGCCAGTCAGGGCTTACGCTGGAACTGGGGGTGGGGCTAGTCATACCTAAACCCCAACACTGGGAAAGTTGAGGTCTTGTTAGAACGGTGGTAAGGAGGAACATGTGATGGGGAGCTGGGCAACGAAGGCTTGGAGGAGATGGCTTCTGGGTGGCTTTAAGGACGATATATTTTAAATTCTCTACCTAAGAGGCCCTACAGCATTGCTGAATCGTGCCTGCTCCATTGGTCCGCTCGCTCTTTCCAATCAGAAAACTATCCAAACAATTTGGATGAGTTTCTACTTAATACCATTTAGATCAAATACGAGATAAACTTGAATGGATGGCTTTGGGGACTTCCGGAAAATGGACCGTTCCACTCCCTTCCCTTCTCCCTCTCCCACTCGACACCTCCTTTCCTTCTTCCTCCCTCTCATTTTCCCCACTCTTTTTGTTATGAGTACCTTGTTTACAATAAAACAAGTGGAACGACCTTTGAGTTAAGCACAATATGAATTAAAATTTGTTTGATAGTGTTGCTGCTTTCAAAGAATGTTCGTCCTACAGGCATTGAGCCTTTGATTCTTCCAGGGGCTATTACATGTACAAATGGTTAGTGTTACATAGAAAAAGAGCAAATGTTCCAACTGCGAGCTCTTTGCAATGGAATAACCAGTTTAAGAGTGGGGATTAGAATCTGTGCAAAGAGAGGCACTCTTGCTCACCGTATCCAATTTTCTCAAACTTCCACTGACAGATGTTTCCCTAGTGACTGTCACGGAGAAACATTGTAATCAACCTAAGCTTACTTAAGCACTTCTATCGTTGACTGAGTCTAACATTTTGGGACAAATTTTGGTTTTCCTGGGAATAATATGTAACTAGTTTCAGAGTTTGCCAATAATAGGACTACACATCAAATAATGTATTATCTGTAATTACGTTTGTAGTTATCATTCTATCATATAATTAGCAATTTTTAGATTACTATAATAATCAAAAGGGCATATATTTTGATAATGTGCTGATTACACGGCCCATAGAATATCGTAATTCTTAAGAAAATGTTTGCCTCTGAGCATTGTTTAAATTCATACAGTAAAAAGTCCGCTCATATAGCTTCTCAGCTGCAAACCACTTAACAATTCCAGAGTGAATTTTTAAAATGCCAACCCTGCTCTCTGAAGAGCCTGCCATTGTGCCAGATTCTGCTGATGGGAGAATGTTTTTCACAGCTTGAACATCAATCCTGAAAAAATATCCAACTGAACTCAGAAATATGCTGTCCAAGAGAATATAGTGAGAGCCACATATGTAATTTCTAATTTCCTAGGAAGCCATATAACAAGGCAAAAAGAAATAGGGGAGATTAATTTTAATAATGTATTTCATTCAGCCCAATGTATCTAAAATACACTATTTCAACATGTAATCAATATGAAATTATTAATACCATCTTTTACATTTTTATACTATGTCTTTACAATCTAGTGTGTATATTAAACTTACAGCACACCTCAATTTAGACCAGGCACATTTCAAGTGCTCAACAGCTACACGTGGTTAGTGGATACCATATTGGACAGCTTAGCTTTTAATGTCAGAAGTATCAAGACCTTGCTTTCCTCATCCTCCCTCCTTGAAGTGGACTGACTTCTATAACCGGGTAGAGGATAATGCTGACACAGGGTATTCTCATCTGTGGCCACGAGCCTGGATTCTGGACCCTCACAAATATGAAGCAACCCTCATGGACTCATGCCAGGAAAGGAGGCTTGGGGAAGAAGGACACCCCTCTCTACTTAAAACATTGGGTGGTTCTATATTTGTCCTGGCTCTCATTTTGTTTCAATATAGGGTGATTGAGATTCAAATAGCTTCTTAATCTGCTTTCTTTCTTCACATGATCATTAAATATGAGAGCAGAGTAACATTGAGAAAAGAATTCTCAGTAATACCTACTTCCACGGGATGTTGTGAAGATGGTAAACTTTTCTGATAGGGCAAAGTTTTCTCTTGGCATAAGGAGAACGTATACTCTAGAAATATTTTGTATAACTAGGAGCATGAGAGGTAGAGCAAGCAGCCTAGCATTTTATGTATTTTTCTGAAAAAAAATTTTTGGAAGGCTGTGTCAGAGATTTGTAGATGTAAAGTCTTTCTAGAGCCAGGTTGGGGGATGGGAGGTACACAGAAAGGGTCAAAGTGAGGGTAAGCATGAATGCAGGGAAGCGAACATGGTCAGCTAGAGATTAAAATACATGCCTTACTCTCTCTTTTAGGAGCTTCTGTCTGGAATGGAAAACCTGCATGCATTAGAGGCCTTTCGCGAGCAGAGGGCTGTCTCGTCAGCAGCACAAATCAAAGTAGCTCTCCCAGGAAAAAGAATGCTTGTTCCTGCTGTGAGCCTGATGGCTCTTTCTCACTCCTTCTGGCTCGTCCTTCCCAGTAGGGTGCTTTCTTTTGGGGGAAAAAAGTGTGTAGGCTATTTTCAAGCACCTGACAAATGAAGGTCATAATGAGAGTTGGTTGGCCACATAGCTATTAAAGTGGTTAAAGACAGAAAATGATACTGGCTAAAACCCAGTCTGCCCATAGCTTATGACCATTTTGACATAACCTATTCTGAAGAGAGTGAAATCATTTTATAATGTTGGTGTTGAGGGAATGAGGCTGAGAATTCCATGTTGTATCATTTGTTCTCTTTCAAAGAATATGATTTAACCCCTGATGTATCCGGACATGATGAAAAGCCATATCATCATGGGGTCTCAGAGCTTGGCCAGGAAATGGGCTGCCAACACTAGACGAGCCACGAAATTAAAACTTTCTAATTCCTCCACAGACTTTTGGAAAGCTTATTGCTTGATTGAGTACCTCTGAGAAACACTTGTACCAGCTGAATAATAGCATTAGAACATTCAAAAATAAAATAAGTTAATATAATACTAATGTTTGTGTGCAAAGCAGATCCCCAGGGCCCTTAATAAAGAAAACCACAAAATAACGGAAATTTACTTTTTTTTAAGGGTACATTATGGTGATTTGATATGTATAGATCGTGAAAGCATTCCCCCCACTTAGTTAATTAACACATCTATGACCTCACAGAAAAGCCTCATAGCTACATAGCTACTGCTTGTATTTAGTAAGAGGAGTGGAGATATACCTCTTTGAAGGCAGTTTTCAAATGAAGCATGATTTTGACCTCCAGATTACTCTCAGACAATGTCTAAGACCCACCCATTCCCATTACAAACCTCTCTAACTTCTTGCTTGAGGAGGAAGCAGGAAAAGAAGAGAAAAGTGGTGACCACATATAAAAGAAACCATGAAGTTCTCTTGTCTCTGGTCTTACCCCTACCTTGTGCCCCAACCTTGCCTTTACTCCCTGATAAAACTCTGAAGGCTTGATGTGTTTGAGCAGAGCACACAGCTCAGTTTGTCCGAGAGCTTCTTTTTGTGCACATTCTCCCTAGGTAAGCTTATCAGTGTCATGAATTCAGATCCCTTCCATACACAAACAGCTCCTAGATCTACATATACAGCACAGACCTTTTCTCTGAGCTCCAGACCCGTAAATAGAGTTTCACAGGAGACATCCCTGAACACAAGGTTTATAGGTACGTCAAACTCAGTGAGTCCAGCTGAACTTGGGATGTTTCCCTGACAACCTGTCCTCTTCCAGTGTTCTCTGTCTCAGTGGATGGCACCACCGTGTCTCTGGTTGCCTAAGTCTGTCACCTGGGAGTCATCCATGACATCTCTGACAATGGTACTCTAACTTCCAGTCAGTCACCAAATCATGTTGATTCTACCTCATGTGTATCTTAAATCCATCCATTTCAGCTCCAGGTGAAGGGCACAATCCTTCAGACTGCCAAGTCTTCCCAAAACTTCTGATACCAGCCACAAGTTTGGGGATTCCCAGGACTAGCTGTCTAAAAATTCAGGGGTCCCCATGCACTCTCAGTTTTGATAATTTGGTAGAATGACTCACAGAACTTAGGAAACTACTTTACGTATGATTACAATGTTATTATAGCACAGGACACAAATCAGAACTAGACAAAGAAAGATACATATAGGGCAGAATCTGGGAATGAGAGGGCTCCAAACTCAAAGCTCCGATGTCCTCAAGGAGGCATTATTCTCCCAGCATATATGTGTGGCAATACACACACAGTGTCACTGACCTCAGAAGCTTACCCGAGCTTTGTAATCCAGAGATTTCATTAAGGCTTCATTAAACAGGTATGGTTGATTGAATTATGGCCCACTTGGTTATGTTTAATCTCCAGCCCTCTTCCCTCCTTGGAGATCAGACTGGTATCCTGTGGCTCAAAGTCCCAATCCTCTGATCGTATGATTGGTCTTTCTGGTGTTGCCAGTCTTCACTTTAAGACTTCTGGTGCAGAAGAGGCCCCACACTGAGTCATCTCTCAGCATAACCTATTAGGTGTCAATCATGCATTAGCATGAACTAATAGGTGTGGTCTGAGGGGTCTACCATGACTAACAACACTTTCCTGTTACTTGGGACATTCCAAGGTTATAAAAATTAACTCCTAGGAGCAGGAGCAAAGGCAGGCCACTCTTTGAGTAAAGTGAATTCATCACTGCACAGCATCTTAGTACTGGCAGGTTGGCGTCTGACAGACAGACTGCATTCTTTCCTTAACTGTATGTATAAATGAGGCCAAAGGCCAAGAAAAAGCAAATTGGGCCTTAGGGAGATTTTAGTCTTCAAATACATCAACATACTTTATTTTGTCTTTAGTTACTTAAACTTCATGGTATATAGAGAAAATATTTAATATTACCAGACACACGAGTGAGAGATGACCCTCCCAATGACCACTGTCACAGCACTTAATTAAACCAAATGTTACAATAATTTTATCTTACCTTTCTCTGGTGATTTATAGCTTACCAAGTGCTTCATATATCTTATCGCTTGGATTGTTAGGCATAACGTAAAAAGAATATAAACAGATAATTCAAAAACCAACTGACATTTAACACAGCAAAATTTAACTTAATTCAACTTAATTCATTTAAGAATTAAGTTGCTCTGGAATTCGTTTTTGTGGCACAGCAGAAGCATCATTACATAACAATGATATGCTGGCCTAGATTCATCTAGGACTTTGTTATGTGGCAGTCTTTTGTTAATATAGGTCAAGATATTTTCTTTAGCAAAAAAAAAAAAAAATTAAAGTTTAACAGTATGTCTACCTCCTATATACATGGGAGAGACCCAGAAAAACTGAATATTTCTTGAAAGTTCAAAATTTGATAGATAGTAGTTTGTTGAGTTATTTTTCTCTAAAATTGAACTCTGTTAGTGTGATTTAAAAATTAAGGTAAAGCAGATTTTAAAAAAACAAACAATTTTCTTCTTGGAAGGAAGCTATTTTTTATTTAAGCAGAATATTTACCTCCTTTCCTCTAAATAGGTAGAAATTCTTTCATTTTCTTTTTGAGACTATGTGAAAGTTCTTTATTTCTGACGTTCTATCAACCTCCCTATCTGTCATTTTCAAATGCAGGGTTATGCCCTCACCTTTTGTTCTTTAAAATTTTATATTTAAACTCAGAAATTCATACTCACCACACTAAGGCTTCTTAGCTTTAATAATATCATATTTTTCTAAGTTTTAAAAAATGGTTCCAGATATTTTTAAAAGAACTGATTAAAGGATTCTGGTTCCTGTTATCAGATTAAGTTCACACCAAAGGCTTACGCCTCCAAATCCATAGAAATAAGAGAAAATAAATAAACTGGCAAATCCATAACTGCTCTAGAAAGCAGGGGGGTTGAAGACCAAAAACTATGAGGCACTTCTAAAATATGGAAGGCAGACAGGTTGAAATCATTGAAATCATAGCTGGAAATGTAAGAAGAACTGCTATAAACGGCTTTTTGTGAATTAATGTATTCTAGTGTATCAAGTAGGGACGTAGAGGAGCAGGACCAGTAGCATATATAACTATCACTAGGTACAGAGAGATTTGTTGCAAGGAATTGGCTTGTCCACTTACACGATTGCGGGAGCTAGCTTAGCAGTCTCTGGAAAGCTGTCGTCTCTGTGTTTGATAATGGAGCTTGACATTCAGAGGGCAGGCAGTCAGCATGGAAAGGTCATGAGTAGGATGGAACCCACAAACAACAGCTCAAACCCCATGCATGAGAAGAGACTGAAACCTGAGCCCATTCTTGTTATATCTGACAGTGGTAACATGGGTATCCATCCTAAAGAAGCTAGGCCTTGTGTCACAGAGCTAAACATGCATACTTGGCTCAGGCATCAGAGAAATGGGAGGATAATCCAGGGGAAGGTAGAATAATTGCAGACCTAGCTGCAATTGCTTCATGCCTTTGAAATGCATCAGCCGATCAGAACAACATATGTGAGTACCCTAACCAGAAACATACAACAAAGGGAATTCTGGGAAATGTAGTTTAGCTTAGCCAAATTGGAACGTGACAAAGCCGTCATATCCAAGAAGAAAAAAAAAAAAATTCAAGAGGAAGAAGTGGAATGCAAGAAACAAAATAAAGAAATCAGTGAAATAGCTTATTAAAATTAAATATGTTGACTTAAAAAATTTTAAAGCCATAAAAAATTGGAAATAATATTTTAGAAGAATGCAATATATGAAATAGCAGTAGTAAGGCAGGTATGAGTAGAGGGAAAGAAAGAAACAAAATGTTGTTAATATTCTTCTGTGATTCTGGGAAAGATATAGTTATTGATTAATTACAACCAAAAAAAATTAGTTTAAGGATGCGTTTTAAAACTATGAGAGCAAGAACAAAAAGGTGAAATGATGTTTTCAGACAATCAAAAACAAAAGATTAGTTACTTACAGAAATGTACTTTAAGATATGCTAAAACAAGTTCTACTGATGGAAAATGATATCAGGTAAAAAAAAGTCTATGTAACTGAATAAAGAGTGCTGGAAAATGTAAATATGTGAGTAAATATAAAATACAGTACTTATTTTTCATTTTTAAATATCTTTAAAATACAGTTGACTACTTAAGACAAAATAATAATACTTCATGGATGTATAACATATATAGAAGAAAAAGCATGATAATAGCACAAAGCAAGGGAGATGGGGCATTACTGTATGCTGTTGTTAGGTTATTAAATTGTATGTACTATGGTGTAATATTATTTGATAGTAGAATGTGATATGCCAAGATGAATATTGTAAGCTTTAGAACAACCTCTTGGTCCCCTCAAAACAAATGAACAAACAAACAAGAAACAATTCAAAGAGATACAGCTTTAATGAAAAGCCAATAGAGAAGATACAGTGGAATACTAAAAAACACTCAATCCCAAAAGAAAAAAGAGAAAAAAAGAAAAAAAGAACATGTGGGACAAATAGAAGCCAAAGCAAGATGGCAAATCTAAATCTATTTTAAAAATTACATTAAATGTAAATGATCTAAACGCTCTAACTAAAAAGCAAAAATCGCCAGATGAGAGAAAAGACATGCTTATTAAAAGACATATTTTAAATATAAAGACACTGAAATGGTAAATCTTAATAAAAAGATAAAATATAAATCATAACAAAAGGAAACTGGCACAGCTATATTAATATAGTCTTCTGGCTTGCATAGTTTCATATAAGTTTTTTTTTTTATTTGTTTCTCTGTTTATAATGTGCCTTTTTTTTTCCTAGGTGATTTCAGAATTTTCTCTTTATCATAGGTTTTTGACAATTTAATTATGATGCATATTGGTGTATTTTTCTTTTCTTTTCTTTTCTTTTTTTTTTTTTTTTTTATCCTGACTGGGATTTGTTAAGATTCTTGGATCATGGATGGCATCAAATTCAAAAAATGTTGACCATTATATCTTCAAATGTCTTTCTGTTCTCTCTATTCTTCTAGAAATCTAATTACACATATGAAATCACATAGACAATTACGGCTCTTCCATTTTATTTCCAGCCATTTTTTCCTCCACATTTCATATTAGAAAGTTTCTATTTCTTATGTCTTCAGGTTCACTGATGTTTTCTTCTGCAGAGTCTAATCAGCTGTTAAGTCCAACTGGTAAATTTTTATTTCAGCTGTTGTATTTTTCAGTGATAGAGTTTACTTTTATATAGCTTTATTCCTCTCCTCATTAAGTTCATGTATTATTTCCATTCTTTGGCATATTTTTAAATACCTATTTCATAGTCTTTTATTACTAGCTTCATTATCACTATCATCCTGGTTCTATTTTTAAATATTTTTTTCTCTTGGATATAAGTCACAGTATTCTTTTTTGCATATCGAGTAATTTTTACTGGATGTTAGATATTATGAATATTATGTTGTTGGGTGTCAAAAATTTTAAAAATTCCTTTAGAGAGTGTTGAAGTTTGTTTGCCTAGTAGGCAAGTTATTTGGAGATCAGCCTGATGCTTTTTTATAAGCTTCATTAAGATGAGTCTAGAGTAGATTTTACATTAGGCTACTTTAGCACTCTTACTAAGTTGCAATCCTTCTGTGATCTCTGCTGAATGCTCCAGGTTTTCAATATTATCTCTCCATTCTAACTTTTTAGAAAATCAAACATCTTCCAACCTCTTGTGTGCTCTAAGAACTTTTCAGCTTATCACTCCTTTCAAGGCCTCGTGGAGGTCCGCACTGCACATGAACAACTTAGTATTTAGCTAAAACCTCAAGAGACCCTTGTGCAGATTCTGCAGTTTTGTTTTCCTCAGTGTTCTGCCTTGCAGATTCTACTCACCCTAGCATTCTCAGACTCCAATCCTTGTCTCTTCGGCTCAGTGAGACCACTGTGGCCTGCTTGGTTCGCCCTCTCTGTGCTACAATCTGGAAAGTGCCTCTAGGTAGAAATCAGTTGTGATCATTAGTTTCATCTTATTTTTTTCCTTTCTCTAAAATATTACACTCCTAGGCTACCCTGAATAAGCCCAATCCTGTCTGATCTCGGAAGCTAAGCAGAGTAGGGCCTGGTTAGTACTTGGGTGGGACACCATCTAGAAAGACCAGGTGCTGTAGGCATAAAAAAATAGAAAAATAAGGGACTGTAAGATGACAAGGTCCTTGCAATCTGTGAGGTCAACCAAGGGTTGCATTGCCATAAACAAACAAACAAACAAACAAATAAATAAAATATTATACTCCTATTTATAGTGTCTAAAAAACTCTTGTTTCAGATATTTTGTCAGTTTTCTAGTTGTTTATGACTAATTCAGTGCCACTTATTTTTGTCATGGCTGAAAGAAAAAATCTACATTTTCTCTTGCTTGTGCAATTGAGCCAATGAATCATATGAAAAATGACCTACCTCCGGACTTTTTAGATACATGAGCCAATAAATTTCCTTTTTAGTTTAAGACAGTATGAGCTGGATTTTTCTTCTGCCTACAACCAAAATTTGTATCCTAAGTGATATGCTATGCACAGATTTGGATCCACAGGCAAAACCTGGAATATTGTCGGGAGCCATTGTGAGGGACTAAAGAAGTCATGTAGCTGATAGCCATGAAGCCGCTGCTGAGACTGCTTAAACAAAGGTTCTAGGAAGCAAGATGTTAACTTAAACATTACTGACCCTGGTGGGGAGACTTGCATCATAAAGAAACCCTTTTAAGATAGGGGAATGTTTTACAGCCCAGAAAAGGATGTTCGTACCCTGAGGGAAGGATGTATAGAAACTTATGTAAATGTCAGCATTCCTATCGTAATGTACTTTGTGCTTCGCCATTGTACTCTGTACTTTGCTATTTGTACTCTGTGCTTTGCTATGGTACTCTGCTATTGTATCCAAAAACTTACATAAAGGCTGTGCTAAATAAACTCGGGGCTGCAGTAGTGACTGTATGCCCTCCCGAAGCGCTTTCCTGTTTTCTTCTTTTTTCTTAGGCTTCACCCCCCTCTTTCAGGTACTGTTCGATCTCTGCCGGCAGGCTCCGGCAGAATATTCTATAGTATTCTTTCTCCTACATTTCCCCCCAAGTTGATCTTTAGCAACACAAGCATTGCTCTAAATCATTTACAGAGTACCTAAACATAATTCAGATACTATGCTAGACTCTAAGAGTGTAAAGATAAAATTCCTGCTCTCAAGAAGCTAATAGTCTACTACAGGAAATTCACATAGATTTAAATAAGGACAACACGGTTTGTTGTGGATTGAATTGTGTCCTCCCCCATAAATATGTAGAAATTCTTTGACACCTATGAATGTGATTTTATTTGGAAATAGAGTCTTTGAAGAGGTAATTAGTGAGGATAAAGTCATACTGGGTTAGAGTGGGACCTAATCCAATAGTTGGTGTCCTCATAAAAAGAAGAAAGTTTGGACACGAATACACAGCGAGGAGAATTCCTTATGAAGATCAAAACATAGACACACACAGGGGAGAAGTCAACTAAACAATTGAAAGTAAAAAATACATAAATAAAGGTTGAAATAAGATACACCATGCAATTATCAAAAAACCAAAAACCCTATAAGAAATATTAACACAAGAAGTAAATCTAAAGAGGGATATTTCATAGTGATAAGTGGATTATTTGACAGAAAAACATAAAAATCCTGTTTGAATGTATCTATTATCCTAGATTGGATATATATAAAACAAAATTTGGAAGTACTGATAGAAGAAATGAATAAGTCACTATCATAGTTGCAGATTTTACAGACCTTTCTCAGTCACTGAGAGAGAAAGTAGGCAAAACATCAGGAAGGATAAAAGATGCGAATAGTGCAATTAACCAATTTTTCCTAGTTGCCATAGAATAATGTACCTGACAATTCCAGGACATACATTCATTTAAAGTGTATGTGGACATTTATCAAAATAGGACATAACCTAGGTCATAAATCAAGTCTTATTAAATTTCAAAAGACTGACATTATAAATATATTCTTCGATCAAAGCGAAAATAAACTAGAAATCAACAATAATAATATGCCTTAAAATGTTGAAATGTTTGTAAACTAAGCAAGATACTTTCAAGTGACCAATAGGTTAAAAGAAATGGCAATAAAAAGTGGAAAATAGTTTTAATTGAATGATATATCAAAATATATAGTATACATTTAAAGCAGTGTGCTCTAAGTGCATATATTACAAATGTTTATTCATAATGGCCTCAAACTAGAAACTACCAAAATATTTATTAATGATAAATACATATAACAATAAATAGAAGGAATACATAAAATGAATAAATAATTATTTCAATGAAACAGATTGAGCTACTGCCATAAGCAACAACACAGATGAATCTCATGGAAATAATGTTAAGTGAAAAAAGTTACACATAAAGCAGTATTGTGTATGATTCTATTCACATGAGATTCATAAATAGCCAAAATTATTCATATTATAGGTCAAAATAAGGGTTACCCTTGAAATGTGTTGACTGGGAGAGGGGTGCCAGGGAGCCTTCTGCAGCATGAGAAATCTTCTATATCTTGATCTAGGTGGTTGTTACACAGGCAGATAATAGTAAAAATTCACCCAATTACACTTTGCTGTAATGTAATTTGTACTTCGATAAGTAAGTAAAAAAGAAAATGTCTCATAAAGTTAATCCCCTTTCAGAATTCTTCTCTTCCGAATTCTCTTGGCTATTCTTGCTTCTTTATTTTGCCATAGTCAGAAGTTTAGAATCATTGTGCTGGCTGCGGAGATGTACTGCTCAGATGTTCTTTTAAGAGAACCTGCAGCGAGAAGGTGAGTGACTGCTGCTCTCTTGCTGTCCTTGGCCCCGCTTGGCCTGTGGTAGGACATGGTGGGGATCTTGAGCCAGACCATCAGCGCCCACTATGGGCTCTTCCATTGGGCCGTCTTTCCTCTAGGGATCCCCATCAGCCTGATGGAGACATTCTCAGAGCTGCATTGAGGCCCGAGGCTCTTCCTACCCAACTGTCCCCTTCCCTCTCTCTTTTCACGGGTTCAGTCCTGCATCGTGTTCTGAGGGCTCTGGCCACCTACTCCTGTTTCCCTCCACTTTATCATTTGTAGGCATTTCCCAATAGACCTCTTGCACATCTAATTTTGGTTTGATATTAACAAGATTGGAAGCCTTGGAGCTTGTAGTCTTTTCTCTAAATCACTAATATCACCATCTTTCTCTGGTTCCTGCAGCTTCCTGTGGTACCAACGGAGAGAAGAGCCTGGATCTTTGCTGTTCTGAGATCCACAGGCCTGTCGTCTTCCACTAATCTGAAGGAGACTCTTTCTCATCTGTTATCACCTTCTCAGACATCTGTTATCACTCTTTAAGTGTGATGTATACTGTTTTCTCTTAAACCTCACCACCTCTAGCAAACGAGTGGATATCTCCATAGGGTAATTACAGAAGCTGAGTTCAAAGTCAAAAGAATGTAAAAACTAGACTATGAATTAAATGACTGCTACTTATGGGCCCAGTCCACTAAGTTAAGCTGATTTTAAAGGCCTGGAGTCAAGTACACAATGAGCATCGTTTACCTTGAAACTTTATCTTTCAGGCTTGTAAATGATCTTTTTTATAGTGTGGCTGCCTTTCATGTGAGGGGATCTTATTTTTCACAGTGGGTGCTTAGTAGTATTATCCTTCTGAATGGTCGACAGGGCTCCCTACTGTTTCATGATTATTTGTAGAACACTGTAGTCTCTGGGGCCCTTAATTTTTCCTCCCCTGGTACAAGACAAATGTACTGAAATTGTGCCAAGATTTCACTTCAACCAATGCATGAGATAAAGAGGATTTACAAGCAAAGAACTCCCTTGAACAGCAGCCAAGAAGCAGATAACTTTTAAATAACACAATGTGGTGGAAGAAACTGCCTTGTGGCAATCCACTGTTGAGAAAAAGAGCAACTATTTACAATGTGTGTTGGCAAACTGTGCATGTTTAAGCTCTAGAAGGGTGAAAGGTGACCATACTGTTTATGAGTTTCCTTACATGGGTAACACTGAATTGCATGTTATAAACAGAAGTCTTATATTTTTATGATTTGTCTGCAATCAATTTCAATTGATTTACAATAATCAACCACATGACTAATTCACTTTGAATAAAAATGAATTCAAAGAATACATGAAAAGAAACACATTATGATAAATTACCTAATATTGTACAGATGTGCCCCCTCACTTGAAGCGAATTTAGATTTATGAAGTAGGTAAATAATAGATAATTGCTTTCTTTTACTTAAGGGCTCTTTTGTTTTTTGATATAAAGTGATTCATCCTCAGATTTCTATAGTGAACTCTAAATGTTCTAAAAGTATAGTTAGATTTCAAAAACATATTTTCTGGAACTTATCTACTGAATCAAATGAATTTTGTTATACTAAGATTCTCAAGTTGTTAACAGTGGAGAACAGACAGTATTATGAGGTTTAATTAGCTTCTGAAACCACTGTTGTGGGTGGTCCATGAGAGCGACAGTACCTAGGGACACTGATTTTAAAATACATAAGACCAGAAGATAAAATGTCTCCTAGCCATGAACATGACTACGTGGACTGTAAAGGGTGCAGGGAAGAAAGAGTCTGAATCTGAAGGTCAGTGGTATGTGGTGGGGTAGAAATTCATCAGATTTCTTACCTTCCGTAGTCCTACTTCATAGTCACCCACAATGTTCTGACAGCTGATTTGCTGCTCAAGTACCTTAATACCAGGAAAGGAAGTGCAGTGATTTAGGAAAATTGGAAATAATCTCATTATAAATCATTTAATAGACACATTTGATGATCTCTCCATGTGTGAATAATATCACGTTACTGGACGGAAAATATTGAGGACAAAGTCCTATAGATCCAACAAAGAAATTCTAATGGTCGGCAAGACTTTAGATGAGTAGTTCTCAAACTTTTCCACAGCATGGCACATTCAGAAAATGATAATATTTGTAAGTCACTCTGAGATGAACTGGAGGAGATTTGAAGGAATCGAAATGGGGCTTGGTGAGAAAAAACTATTACATTTCCATTATATTACATATTTATGGTTAAAAAAAAGAAAAATTAGTAGAGATATATTAAATACTGAGTTTACAAAAAAATTACAAATAAAATTGCCTCAGACTTTTAAATGAAAACGTTGTTTGCTTCTGCGAATATTTTGCACACACATACATTCACACATATGATTTATAGCTCAAAACTGCCATATGTAATTCCTGATCCAAACCTTTCATATTCTTCTTAGTCACCTTGGTCAGAAATTATGTTTACACAAGTAGAGGTGAGAAATATCAGAGTATTCTTCTTCAGTGAATGAAAACTGCTTTCTTGCCCTTAATCAGATACTTTGTTCTTTGATCTTTTAAAATCTTACTTATTAGTAGTTTGGCTGCCTGTCATGCTTATTTGCTCAATCTCCAAATAAATGCGTGGCTATTTTGAAATTGTTAAACTTTGTAAAGCTCTGCGAGAAGCAACTTTACCAAGCAGAATATACTATTTATATACAATTCTTTCGTTTTCAGTCAAAACAACATTTCCAGAGTTATTTAGGTCTGCTCCAGTTCCCCCTTACTGCTTCCAGTGTTTAATTTGTATGCATTAAAATCCACTCTTTGTGCTGTAAAGTTTTATGGGTTTTGACAAATACATGGCATCGTCTACAGTTATAGCGCCATAATAGTTCCATCACTGTAAAACTTTCCTATGCTTCCCCTAGTCAAATATTCTCCCTCTACAAACCCATGGCAACCACTGATCCGTTTTCATCACTATACGTTTGCCTCCTCCAGAATCTAATATGAATGGGATCATATTTTGTACTCTTTTTTGGTCTGGCTTCTTTTACTTAGCAAAATAAAGATTCCTCAGTTTTCTTGTATGAGTTAATAGCGCGATCCTTTTATCCTTGAATAATATTCCATTGTAAGAATATTTCATAATTTTTTAATTCAACCACCTACTAAAAACATCTTGGTTGCTTCCAAGATTATAAATAAAGCCGCTATAACTTTCACGTGTAGGTTTTTATATGGATTTTAAATCAATTTTCAAAGTAGCAACATCGGGAATGAAAGAGGGAATGTCCGTATAGATACTATAGATATTAAAAGATAATAAGAAATTATGAAAAGATTTATATTAATAACATTTGCAAGTCATTTATAGTGTGTAAATTCCTTTAATTACATATACTACCAAAGGTCATTCAAAAAAAAAAAAATAGATAACCTGAATAGCTGTGTATCTATTTTTTTTAAAAAAGTTCACAATTAAAAATCTTTCCATAGAAAACATTTCTGGCCTAGACAGTTTCAGTGATAAATTTTAAGGGAGAAATTTTACCATTTCTACATAAACACTTCCAGAAAAATGAAAAAGAGGAAACATCTCCCATTTTACTTTATGAGTCTGGCACTATCCAGATACCAAGAGTGGAAAAAGGATATTACAAGGAAAGAAAATTACAGACCAATATCTCTCACAAGTATAGATACAAAATCCTTAAGGAAATATTACCAAATCAAATCCAGTTTTATATAAAATGATAATATATAACGACCAAACAGAATGTAAGGCTGGTTCAACATTTGAAAATAATTTCATGTAATGTCACCATATTAATAGACTAAAGAAGAAAAACCACATGATAATATAAATAAATGCTGGTAAAAATATAACAGAATTAAACTTTATTCATGAGAAAAACCCACCAACAAACTTGGAGTAAAAGCAAACTTTTTCAACCTGATAAAGGGCATTTATAAAAATCCCCTACAGTTCTTTGTAAAGACTGAATGCTTTCTCCCTAAGATTTGGCACAAAGCAAGAATGCCTGCTTTTACCACTTCTTTTCAACACTGTACTGAGATTTGACCAAGTGCAATGTGGCAAGAAAAAAGAAAAAGACGTTCAGACTGGAAAGGATGAAATAAAAATGTTTTTATTTATAGATGACATGAACATCTATATTGAAAGTTCTAAGGAATCTACAGATGAAATTACTAAAACTAATAAGTGAGCTTAACAAGGTCATAGTACAGAAGATCAACATATAAAAATCAAATGTATTTTTATGTTATTTATACTAGAAATGACAATTTAAAAATTGAAATTTAAAAATTAGTTTTTACAATAACATCAAAACCCACAAAATACGGATACAATTTTTTAAAGCTACAAGTGCAAAACCTATACATGTGGAGATAAAATTTTAAATATCCAAATAAATTGATATACCATATTTATGAATGGGAAGACTCAGTATTATTAAGCTACAAATCTCTCCAAATTCATCTATAGATTCAAAATCTCAATCAAAAGCCCAGATTTTATTTATTTATTTATTTAATTAGGTGAGGCGAAACTTGGTTGCAAATTGCAATGACCTCGTCAGCTTAGGATCCATTATTATTATTATTATTATTATTATTATTATTATTATTTTACATCTACAGCACCTGGTTTTCGTAGGTGGCCTCCCATCCAAGTACTAACCAGATCCAACCCTGCTTAGCTTACGAGATCAGACGAGACTGGGCTTGTTCAGGGTAGCATGGCAGTAGCCTAGCAGATTTTTAGTAGAAATTAACAAGCTAATTTAAAATCTGTAGGACATGCAAAAGACTCAGAATGGTCAAAACAATTTGTAAAAGAACAAATCTAGAGGACTCATGTTACTCGATTTCAAGACTTAGTATAAAGTTAGAATAATCAGGAGATTGTGGTATTAGTATAAGGATAAATATATTAATCTATGGAACAGAATAGAGTCCAGAAATAGACCTGCATATAAAGGTCTATATATTTCTTTGACAAAGATGCTACAGTAATTTAATAGACAAAGAGCAGTGTTTTCTTCAAGTAGTACTGAAACATTTGGACATCCATATGCAAAATTGTTATCCTCAACCTCCATCTCATACCATATACAAAAATTAACTTGAAATAGACCTAAATGTTAGAGTCAAAATAATAAGACTTCTAAAATGATACATGAGAGAAGCTCTTTATTTTAGGGGTGGGGCAGGGGTTAGGCAAAAATTTCTTAGGGGAAAAATAAAAAAACTCCTAGCTTTAAAAAAAATTAATCGATTTGATTTTAATCAAAATTGAAAGCTTCTGGTCTTTGAAACACAATTTAAAGAAATGAAATGATAAAGCATATACTAGCAGAAAATATTTCCAGATTATATGTATGCTAAATTACCTGTATCCAGAATAGAGAACTCTTAGAACTCAATAGTAACAAGATAACCCAATTAAAAGTAGGAAAAATATTTGAACAGATACTTCACAAAAAAATATAGAAATGGTTAACTAGTACAGAGAATGAGCTCATTTTCATAAGTCTTGAAGGAAATGCAAATTAAAACCAGATGGAGATACCACTACACACCCATTAGAATGGCTAAAATTAAAAAGACTGACAATATCAAGTGTTGTAGAGCATATGAAGCAATTAGATCTCTCACTTATTGCTGTTGGGAATGCAAATATAGCATAGTTCCTTTGGAAAAAATTTTGGCAAGTTCACATAACATTAAATATACACATGGCATAAGACCCAGAAATTCCACTCTTGGGTATTTTCCCAAAGAGGGAGAAACATATGTTCGACAAAAACCTGTGTTTAAATGTTTACAGCAGATTTATTTATAACAGTCCAAAATTGGAAAGAACCCAAATGTCCATCAACCAGTGAATGAATGTTGTACATCCATGCAGTGCAATACCACTCAGCAATCAAGAGAGACAAGCTATGGACACTTGCAACGCCACAGACAAATCTTGCAAGCATTATGCTAAATTGAAGAAGCAGACACAAAAAGCAGTATTGTGTGGTTCCACATATAAGGCATTCTAGGACAGACAAAATTATGGGAAGGAAAACCCCAGATTAGTTGTTCCCAAGGAAGTGGGTGGAGGAAGAGGCTTGACTTCATAAGGGCATGAAAGAAATTCGGGATCATGAAAGTGTTCTATACTTTCATTGTTGTAGTGATTATGCAACTGTAAACATTTGTCAAAACTATCCAACTGTATATGGTAAAATAAATAGGACCAAAAAATAGACACCTGTAGTAAAGACCAAAGACTAGAGTGAAAGAATCGAAACAATGGTTTTAATGATTTCATGAAAACTTTCTAATTTGTTACAACACTGTATTTTCAGAATGGACTCGTATGATGTATTTGTTCAGAACACGGCTATAAGAGTCAAGAACTAGACTTTGGTTCAAGTCCTAGCTCTGCCATTTTTTAGTAGTGACCTTATGCCAATTATTTTATTCATCCTTCAAATGGTTATGATGGGATTTAATGATGCATTTTAACTACTTCATAATTGCCTGGCTCCTAATGAGCATTTGACAAATGTTAGTTATTTGAAGAACATTTAGAAACAGCTTAGGTGGGAGACACACATATATAAACAAATGAATTAAGTCATGTAAAAACGGCAGAAATAGAGCAAGTGTAAGTAAGGTACAGCGATGATACAAAATGAGAAATGTTTCACTGTGTCTAGAGAAGCCAATAAAGACTTTCTGGAGTAAATTAGGATTAAAATAAAATTTGAAAGACCAAGAGATGGTTTTCAGGCCAATTAGGAGAGTGAAGGGCAAAAAATATCATGGTGTACTTGGAGTATTATGAGCAGTTTGATTTTTTTTGTTTGTTTGTTTGTTTTTTAGTGATTAGAGAAGCTATTGTAGTAGAGAGGAATCAGTCAGAACAAGGCTTTGAGTACCAATTTAAGAATCTTGCACATCTCATCATGTATATGGTGGAGCGATTGGGAGCCAGAAAAGACAGAGACATATTTTAAAGATAACTTTGATCATCCTGGAGAAGATGGAGTGAAGTACCATGAAACCAGAAGACAGGAGGCCTTTGAGAAGGCTTGTTAGATAAATCCAGGTAAAGGATGGTGACGTTCTGTACTTGGACTATGGAAATGAAAGGTCAGAATAAATACAAGAGACTTTTAGGGGAATCCAGTAACTGACTGTATATGAAGAAGGATAATTCTAAGATGACTGCCAGACTTCATGCTTGGATGGTGGTACCCCTGGATAAATAAAAAACATGTTTATATTGGAAATATGATGAGTTTAGGTTGGTAGTGTTGAAGAATGAGGTACCTGTGGACAATCAAGTGAAGGTGTCCAGTAAGAGGAAGGATGTATAAGCCTACAGCTAAGTATCAGAGTCTGATTTGGAAATACACACACACACACACACACACACACACACACACACTCACTATATATATATATATATATATATATATATATATATGCATGTGTATATATATGTGTGTATATATATGTATGTATATATATATGGCAGTCAAGTCACAAGTATAAAAAAGATCACTGGGAAAATCAAATAGTATGAAAAGGGAGCCAGGAAGAGATCCCTGGGAAATATCAACATTTAAGGCTTTATAGGAAATCCCTTAAATATACTCATAAAAGTTGGAGGAGATCAAGAGCAAGTCTTATCAAGTAAATCAAGGACAGTGTTTCAATAATGAGGTACCATCAAGAGGGTTATATGCAGCAGTGATGTCGAGGAAGATGAAGTCTAAGAAATAGCCAATCAATTTGGGAAGTTTCAGTGGCGGAGCCAAACTAGATCACTATAGCTTAAAGAGTAAATGAGAGGTTAAAAATGTGGAAGCATCAAAAGCAGGCTACTTTTTGGAAAGTCATGGTTAAGAAAAGAAAGAGAAAAATAGAATGATAGCTAGAAGGAGATACAGGCTCAAAGGAGGGTTTTTGTTTTTTTTTTCATGAGGCCTAGGAAAGACCTCACATACACTGAAAGGAGAAAGGCCGGAAGAGAGGGAGAGGCTGAAGATCCAGGAGTGTAATATTCCATGTTCAAACAGAAGACATAAATCACATGTTATTTGACCATAGAAAATTTAATACAAATAATTTTTAAATATATGTAAAGCTGTTTATCAGGTAATTTAAAAGATGAGAAGAGAAATGATATGAAAGAAGCAATTATAAGCAGCATCAAACACTCTTAGAGCTTGGGGACCAAAGGGGGCAGGTGGAGTTCGAAAAGTATAAAGGGAATTCAGGAGAGGGAGAAAATTTTTGCTAAAGTCAATCAAAGTGTATTTTATGAAGACTGCCCTTGAGCTGGGCTTAATTAAGTAGAACTGAAAGAATATTCCAAGAGTTACTTACGAACTGGAAAATAGTAATCGCTTAATAAATATTTGTTGAATAGATGAAAGAACAGAGTGAGCAAAACTCTACAGAGGAGACGAGTATGGAAAAATTGGGGTGGCGGGGGACAGTAAGTCTGGCTGGAGCTTGTGTGGTGGTCAATATTGGGCACAGATAGAACAGGGATGGGCAGACAGCTTTGAATACCAGACTCAGGAGTTCAGATTTTAGTTTAGGAAGCCACTGAAGTTTGGGTAGGGGAGTAACATGACTAGAGCAATCATTTCTGGAAGGTTAATCTGTGGTGTGTAGAAAGTACTGGAAGCTGGGAGAAACCTAAGTTATCAGTTAGAAGGCCAAAAATGATGACCCGGATTGAGGTGACAGTAAGAATGTAAGAGAGGAAATAGAGGGGGAAAAAATATATAGATGGCTAATTGACTGAACTGCTGATTGGAAATGGGGGACAGAAGAGGAAAAAGGGAAAGAGATTCTAGGCCATTGGGAGGAACGGCAGACAGAAGGAAAGGGGAGGAAGGGGAGGTTTCGAAGGTAGTTTAAGTTCTGTAGGGAAAGAGTGGACATCCTTTCGTTTGGAAGTCATCTGCACAGAGACTCTGACTGAGGCCTGTCGCTGGGAGGCTGCAATAGCAGCTCAGAGCATGTAAACCCACAGCCAGTCCTCTGGTCCGAATCTGAGGCGGTGCTACCTCCTACTTTCCCGTTTCCACCAGCACTGGCCCTCAACAACTAGAAAAAGGACGATTCCAGTGTCTATCCTGCCTCAAAGCACAGGACCCGGGCCACTGAGGACTCACGTGGCTTTTCAGGTATCCACCGCTCCTCTGGCTGGACAAAGGGCGCCTGGGACAGCGGAGCGCGAGCTTCCGGGCGGAGGCGCGCGTTCCCGCGGCGCGCGCAGGCGCGGCCTTTGGTCGCCTAGCAACCAGGGACAGCGCGGGACTAGGAGGCTTCGGCAGGCTGCGGCGGGTGCAGTTCGCCAGGTCTGAGGAGCCGCTGCTCCGCGGGATTTCCCGGCAGGTAAAGGCAGGCGGGTGGCTGCACCCCTACCTCCGCGGTTTGGAAAGGCCCGGGGCAGAGGACCCAGCAAAACTTGATGACGGGGAAGGTGCCACGCAGGTGGGGACACCTGGGGCAACTGAGGAATACTTTGTGAGGGGTTGTTGGTCCCTGTCCTACACCTGCATTGTTAGACCGGGGTTGGTGTGGGTTTCATAAGCATCCCGTGGCCACCTCCCATTTTACAGGTGAGGCCGAGAAAAGGTTCTGAGGGTTTTAGGGTTAGTTACTTAACTCAAGATGTGGGTCCCGACTTGATCTAACCCTTCTCCTCTCCTTTAAGTTTCCTCAAAATAAATCTTCCCAGTAGAAACTCTTTAAGATCGCCTAGGCTGTAAGTTCACGAAGGAGAAAAACGCATGATCAATAAACTCGTGGGGAGAAAAATGTGGCTCTTCTTCCATAATCAAGAAGATGCAAATATAAAACCGAATTGTTTGCATACCCAATGCAATGAAGTTCATACCTTTCACCCAGTTATTTTGCTGTTAGGGATTTATCCTAAAGAAACAGTTGAGAATGTGGATGAAACTTTTATGTCTAAAGATTCATCCATTTATGTCTGGAATTCATTGCTGCCTTGTCCATAATACTAGAAATTTGGAAACAAGTGCTCACCAATAGAATAGCTAGGTACATAGTGGATTTTTAAATATTATTTTGAATGACATGATATGCTGATCCAGTGGAGATGATTAGAGCAAAAAATGGAGACTGGGATTTCAAAACTTGTTCATTAATTTAAGAATTTAGTGGGAAGATGGTCTCAGGAAGTGAAATTGAGAAGAGGGGATAGAAATCCAGGTAGGATGGTAAAATCACTACAGAAGACACATGAAAAAGAAACTATATCAAACAGTGTTCTCTTCCCGAGCTTGTTTCCCAGTGATTTTTATTTTATTCCATGTGCCCTCTTTGGTTTCACAAATTCTCTATAATGAAATGTATTACCTTTATAAGTGGACAGTGGACACAGAACTGTACAATTAAAAATGGTTAAAATGGTAAATTTTATGGTATATGTTAGCACAATTAAATAAATCAATAGACAGGTGGTAAAATAGTCAAAGAAAGCAGGTTTGTTTGCTTCAAAAAGTCAAAGGGATTGATTTTCTTAATTCAATATCTCTGTTGTTTTAAAGGAAAACGAATCTTCAAAGAATAAAATAATATAAGGTAATTTAATTGTATTATGTTGCTTATAAGTGAAATGTTGAGCTTACAAAGTTTTTTTTTTTTTAAACCTTAGGGTCCTCTCTGAAGCTCATATCCTTGGTTTTTATCAGCTGTGTACTTTTTTTTCATTAATAGTTATACTCAATATGGTAATAAAAACACAAACTAAATATTTCCTACTTCAGAATACTTCCTAGGACCAGCTTCATCACTGTAACCCTATATGTTTAGGGCCTTCCAGCTTCTGTACTCTTCAGTATGCAATTACTCAAAACCACTCTCTTGAAATAGGAAAAATAAATTTCCGAGTGAAAATTAGATGATGTAAAGCAACTTTAAGCAGGTATAATTTAATTGTTTCTCAAATATTCATAAATAATTCTTTTGTAAATCTAAGACTGCTATAGTAAGGAATCAATTATAAAGGGCTATGAAATCTTTTTTTTTCCAGAGATTAATCATAGGATAGATTTTCATTCGTCCACATAGTTTCTGCCTGTCTTAAGTGTTATAGGCACAAAGTCTAGGGCCTGCGTGCTTTTCAGGCACCTATGAAAGATATTTGCTATTAAATATATATATATGCATATATATTTACACACATATATATGTAGTTTCTAAAATATGAAAAGACAATGAAAAAAATTAATGTTAAATTGTTTTTTATTAACATTAAAATTTCATTACATTTGAAAATAACTTTCTCATTTTGCAAGAATTTTCAGGTGCTCAAACCACTGAGTGATTTCAGATGAAAAATTTTAAAACCTTTTATAGTGAAAATCATAGACAGTAGGGGGTGTGGGTACATTTTATCAATATATTGGATATAGTGTGAGATAGTGTATCACAGAGTAAGCCACCCAGGCCATTAAAGAGTTTGAATGTATGTGACCTAAAGTTAAGGACTGGGAATAGATGTCTTTCAGAAGTCCCTCTGTGTTTCTATGAACATGTGGTTTTTAATGTATGTGATAAATTCTAGTCAGTGTCTATAATGCTAGGAGCTACTTTCCTTCCTTGACAACTCATCTGAACTAACCCTGACATCGTAGATTCTTTCCAAGGATTTTCTACTTCCCAGGATTTCTCTTGAGACTGTAGTAATTTCCTTGAGACTAGACTATACTGTCTAAGATTGCTTAATGCCAAACATAACCCACAAACTCTCTTAGGAGAAAATGCGAAAGATTTCTAGGGTTATTCTAACAGCCACCAACATCTTGGAAAGTTTCTGGTACCCAGGTGGAGTTATTCCTCTGAGGTGTATCAACTATGTATACTGTTATTTTGACTTTTTTTCTATACGGGCATGAACATATGAGGGCATGTAGAAAAGGGTCTTGCAAGGAATAACCCTAATTTCCCCATTTCTTCAGATTCTCAATGATTTTTTATGGAACTATAGATTAAGTTAGAAAAAACTTTGTTATCTGGGAAAATGACACAAATGTTCATTGGAGTTTATAGATCTTGGCTACGATTCACAAAATCATTACTTCCAGAAAAAAAAAGTTAATTATTTTTATAAATACCCAATGCCTACTATCTACCAAACACTGTTTAATGCAAGAAAGCCCTCCCTTTTTGCCCTCCCTTTTTGGCAAATCATTCTTGCAGATCTCAAAATTAACTTGGACTTAGTCTTCCAAGCCTTACTTAAGTGAGCTATCAGCGTGGTAAATTATGTAACCAAAAATTAAGTCACTAATATAGTCTCCTTTCCAAACAGAAGCCAGGACTAATGCTCAACAATCTTATCCATAAGTTCCTTTAAAATTGTGGCATTTGAAAGAGAGATGTAGGTAACATATTTGTATATATGTGATAATTTCTACATGTATTGCATAGTCTCTTTTTTACGTAAAATTTAAAGGAGGAAATAAATCTCATAAGAACATAGGTAAATGAGAAATTTGTACATACGCAAGGTACAAATGACACTTTAATCGTTTATTACATCTTTTCCAGAATGGGTAAAAAGATAAAGAAGGAAGCAGAACCCCCTCCTAAGGATGTGGTAAGTTTCTGATTTGAGAATTAGTAGCACATTAACAACCAGTTTTAAAAATAAATTGTTCAAACAGTTTGGCATGTACCAGTGTATACATGAGTACACGGTGGCAGAAGTCCAAAGTCTGACTAATGATAAGATTAGTCAGAGAAATCTAACATCATATAAACAAACACTTACAACATTGTCATTACATAATTAGCACAATTAGAGAGTGATTATTAGCTTTTCCAGTATGTGGATGGCATGTTTATAAGCCTGGTTAATGAATAAATAGTTTTGGTTTGTTCTTTTAAATACTTTACATTTGCCAATCTCTCATTAATGTTAATTACCCAAGTGAATTTTCAAAATTTCCTGGAAGTCTTGTTATAGTTATTAGACATGTGTATAAGATTGTCTGAAGATGACCCTTTGGACATCAGAAGCTCTGTATTTTCCAGTTCTGTGGAGAGAGAAGTCTGTGTTCATCATCATTTTCCATTCCAAATGCTTAAGTAATGCACTACTTGTAGCACGAAATTCTGTCACTCTCTCTTTTAAGAGCGTGGTTTTATCTTCTCTTTAAAACTTTGAATGACTGAAAGATTATACATAAAAGAAAAAATGATCTTGGACAGTTTTCAGTTTAGCAACATATTTCAAAAGCCGCTTGGTGTGGTTTTCTTCAAATAAAATGTAAGTGGAAAAAAAATGAGTACAGTAAACTCATAGGATTTTGGAGTTTGAAGGAAACTGAGCTTCGCGTGGGAAGCTGCCTGTCAGCAGTGGAACCTCGTCCCAGCTCTGCCTCTCACGAACTGTGTTTTTTTGACCAAGTTCCCAAATTTAGCCAAGTTATTTCAGTTTTTCTTTATCTCTTCAATGGGACTTGTAATGTCCACCTCATTTTGATTGTTGTATGAATTATAAAGAAATAAAATACATAAAGTTCTTGGTGCTTTGCACATAGGTATAAATCATGGGAATCCTTTCGACTGATGCACATGTGCGTGTGCACACACACTCACCCCACTATGAAACTACTTATGTATGATCCATATAGTTGGGAGCAAGTGCTATGGAAGCATCTATCTGCCCAGGTCAAGGAAAGTTTTGCAGAGATGGTCATTGTGGGTTCCTGATATATTTGTATTAGCCTGGCTGCTCTGCTCGCCTTTGGACATACTCTTAAAACATTCCGAGTTCTCTTACTTTTTCATTGCATCCTAGGTTTGCATTTACCCCTCTTTTTTCCTGCAAAAGAGCATTGCTGACATCTTATTACTAGAAAGTGAAATCATGAACGCAGTACTTGATGACACTTTCTCATTAAAATTAGAATTAAAGAACTATTAAACATGGTGTTAGACATATTTGTCTAATACACTTTCTGTAATTTTATAATATCTTGCTGGTATTGTCCTCTGTATCCTAATCCTTGGGAGAGCCTCGATCTCCATTCCTTCTCATAAAAGGGAACACTAGCTCAGAAGATGCGTAAATGTGAGAAGGAAGATATGGCTTGAACGACCAACATAACTATATTCTGCCTTCCCAAATAATTTCCGTATCTGGGTGAAAGGTTGTTTGTGATACTCTAATACAAGACAAATTTTCTGTGGAATGATTGCATAAAAGAATTACTAACAGAAATGACCTTAGTAGGCAATATTTAGTATAAGGCAAGATATTCATCTAAGGATCTAGAATTATACTGCCAGAGTCTGAATCTTCATACTGTCGTCCACCATCCATGATCTGGGGCAAATTTTCTAACCTCTATGTACCCCAGTGAGGATATAATGGTATGCACTTCACTGGATACCCTCTTTATATCCACTCATAGAGGTGAGGTGAGGTTAGATAAATTTAAGAGGCTTAAAACTACATAAGAACTTAGTAAATGCTGTTATCAGTGACATAGTCGAGGGCACCGTTCATCATTCTACAAAACTGTAGAATTTTGTATGAACTGTCAAAGAAGGCACGTGACCAGCTGTGGAAAACCAGCCAGCTACCGAAATTCCTGGAGACCTAATATGTGACCGTCATGATTCGTGGTCAAGTCTTCGAGCTTACATGCATGGCGACTTGTTTCTCTTAATGTTTCAGAGGCGATTGAGCATCAGTGGATAAATCCACAGTATCTAAACTCACAAGGGACGATGACCTGGCTCCGGAATCTCAGTGATTAAGTATCAAATTAGCTGAACATTTATGGTAATGGGTCAGCTCTTTCCTTCCCTAGTTAAGTGCATATGGGGCACTAAGCTTGGTGAGTACTGAATCAGAGCAGCAGACAATAGTAGAACAGGTTCTACTAGTTGCTCCCTCGCCTGGGCAACCAAACCCCATCCTTTGGAAGACTGGGATATCTCCGGGGGCTTGTTTTTCCTGAACCCTCTTGGTCGACCTCAGAGTTCAACCTTTAATTTAACTCTTTGTCAGAGAGTGCCAAAACTGCCATAGACTTTCTTCTAGAAATGAAGCATCACAGGGACTTGCTTTCGCATCTTTCTCATTCATCATGGATAAACAAACCATGAATTAATAAAAACTATAGTATAAATTCTTAAATAATACACATATACAAACTTGTATGAATAATTAATCAGCTTGCTCACCTTGTTCTGAGTGTTTGTTACCTTGATTTGGGTTATAAAGCCAACTAGAAGCCAAACAAACTAGCTGTTTTCATTTTAACCTTTATGCTTTTTAGAAGATTTTAACTGATATCTGTATATTCTCTACTAAAAGTTCATACTAGAGCAGTGTAGTCTACTTTCTTCTGTTTATCTCTCTTTTTCTGTATAATTGGTTCCTCGTGACCAGTGGGCAACACTTTCCAATAGATATCAAAAGACTTTTATTTGCTCTTACCAGCACCATAAAAATCACTTACCTGTCATGTTTGACTACTTTCACTAAGTTTGACTTTATAATTCTGTGTTCTTTTAGACTTGTGCTAATCTAGTAGCCACTAGCCACGTATGGTTATTTAAATTTAAATTTATAATCATTAAGATTATGTTAATTAAAATTAACAATTACAAAATAAAAAATTCAGTCCCTCAGTCACATTACACTTCAGGTACTCAAATGTCACATGTCACTGTGACTGCCATATTGGAGAATGCAGAGTCAGCATTTTCATCATTAAAGTTCTATTGGATAGCACTATCCTAGAAGCCTTACTTCCTTCACAGAGATATAAAAGAAATGCTATAAATCTATGGCTTCTCTAATTGGCTGAGCTTAAAATTCAAAGCTTACCCAAAATGCTTCCCCTTTCTTTCATTCTTTTTGTAAATAATTTTGGTTCATCATTTATTTTGTGCGGAGCATGAAATTATAATTTCACAACCAGCTTGCTGGTGACTGACTGTGAGTTCCTCACGGGAAAGCAGATGGGATATGTAATTACAGCACAGTATTATTTATTTAGTTGTGTGGCATTCTGCTATAGCTATCATTTTATTCTCAGTGCCTTTTTAAATAAAAAATTACTATAATGCTGTAGGCTCTGTAGGAGAAACAAATATCGTGCCAAGTTTCTCCACGCGCTGCCAAACGGGTATTTCTCTTCCTCTGACAGCTCTTTAGATTGTAACTCTCACAGTCTCAATCTTCCCTTTCAGCTTCTTAGCCTCCATATTATTTTTTTTTTTTATTAACGATGACCAGAAGATACGGTGAAATACTTGTGTTTTCTAAACTGTCCGAGGATTAAAAGATACTATAGTTTTTGTTTAAATGTATTTTCATGTACTCTGCTGCTTTGAGGATTATAGTCATTATCCATGTTTCAACATAGTATATTTATTCACATGCTTATAAAATCGGCTGTAACAATATTGAAATGTCAGAGGGCTCCTAAGTGAAAGTTCTAAAATGGAAAAGAAATCTCTTCTGAAAGGGAGTTGGTGGAGAAAGTAACCAGCCGGAATGCTGGGGGATGTGTCTTAAGTGACAAAGGTGATCCAAGCCTCTGACCCTTAAGGGTTCGACGGGGGGTCGGTGGCCTGGGGAGGGCGGGATGCTAACTGTGGACTCTCTCCCCATAGAAGTGCACACCGAAAGTTTTGCATACATTTCAGTGGGAAAGAGCATCCCAGATGCCCACTGACGGCTCTGTGCACCTCTGGTTTAGAACCTTCTCTCCTGTCATCAACAGACAGTACATTGTTAAGGCACTTTAGGCCATAAGCATAAAAGAGAAGTTTGCAGGGGCACTTTAATATATTCCTCTATAGATATTTACTGAATTTCAATACCCCAGATTTCTTCTAAGTTATGGAGATAGAGAAATAACATAGTATTTTGCCTAAAGAAATGCATTCATTTATCGAGCAAATATTGAATATTCTTTTACATCCTCGGTGTATATCTGAGAGCAAAACAAAGTTCAGGCCTCAAGGCAGCTTCCATTCTAGTGGGGGAAACAGTCTATTAACAAACAATAATATAATTCAGGTAACGATAAGATCACTAAAGAAAAATAAAGTAGGATGCCAGGATGGAGAGTGATAGGGTTGCTTTATATAGGGTCTAAATCAGGGCAACATTTCCCAGTGGGGTCAGATTGTAAAAAGACTTAAATGGAATGAAAGAGTCAGCCATGCAAATATCCGAGTGAGCGCATCCCAGCCGGGAAAAAATAACTAAGGCTTTATTCAGTATATTGAGGGATGCAAAAAGGTTGGTGTGACAAGATTAGTAATCAAAGAATAGGAGGTGGGTCGCAAAGGTGGTGGGATGGTGGTGATCATCTAGTGCTTTTTAGGCTATGTTGCGGAGGGTAGATTTTTTTTTCTAATGTGCAAAAAAGGGAACAATTGGAAGGTTAAAAGTAGAGGAGTAGCAACCCGTGGTTTATATTTAAAACAGAAAAATAAGTAAGATTGTTTATCCACAGTGTGGAAGAAGAGTGAAAACTGGATGACTTATTTGGAGACTAGACCAAGTAGCAACTATGGAGAAGGCCGGAAGTGGCCAGAGTGAGGACACATGTTGAAGGTTGAAAGGGTTTGCTGTGGGGTGTGAGAAGGAGAGGAGTTGAACTGTTTCAAGGTTTTCAGCCTGAGCATCCGAGGAAATGATGGTATAACACACTGAAGTAGACATGTAAAACAAAGAAACAGTACAGGGTGTTAAGTGCTATTATAGAGAAATTCAGAGGAATATAGCTGTGGGAAAGATTTTTAACACCCCAACTACCCGGAACAAAAAAACAACAGAAAATGTATCCAGGAAAATGGAGACCTGATTATTATTAAATAAGCTCTAATCTTCTATAGTTTCAAGTATTATTTTAAGTCTCTAGAGATGAAATAAAACTATCAAGAAGTGGTTGGTGACATGGTGGTCACTGATGATGGCCTTTACGAGAACTATTTTAGTAAGTTGATAAGAGGGAAAGACTGGAGATATTCAAAGTGAAGTATAGTTAGACAATGAAGAAAAGTCAATAATTCATAAGATTTTTGGCTGTGAAAGGGAAGAAGAAATAGTGTGACACCTTGAGGATGATTAATATCTAGAGAAAGTTTGTTTTTGTTTTAAAATAAGAGAATTTTGAGAAATCAGAGTTCAGGGAGGCTATGATGGCTGCAATTTTAAGGGCAGAGTACCAGAGACGAGGGACCCACACAGAGAAATGGCTCCAGAGACCTAGTTAATGGTCCCCTTGGTTTTTTGAATTCTAAGCTACGCAAGGTGAAACTCCCTATGACAAAGAACAAATGAATAACTTAGGGAGCTATAAGCTGAATAATTTTTAGAGCTCACAGAGGTCTAGGAGACATTCTAATTTTGATCAAAAGAGTGGAGAGACCTGTTGAACACCTGGGACATTAGGTAGAGTCTCTAGAAAGTTCATGTCTTAGTAGCAGGATGGCCAACCTAGCCCTAGAGCAAAGACTTTCCTAAACCTGCCCTAATAAAATTTTAAAACAGGCTTAAGTAAATCAAGCTGATCCATAAGTCAGGCAACTACCTAGAATAAAAAATTCAACATCCTTCAAGAGAAGACTCCCCCCTCCCAAGAATTCAGACACTCAGCAAACCCTTTTTTCATAATTTCCAGTGTCCAATCAAAAATTATTATATATGTAAAGAAAAATGTGATTTATAACTAGGAGAAAAATCAGTGATAAGCCAATAGAGTAGATAAAATTGGATGGTGAAAAAAATTCAATTATCCAAAAGAAGACAGGTAAAAAGGAACAGGGAACAAATTGGGCAAAATGAAAACAAATAGCAAGATGGTCAGTTAAAACCCAACCATATCGATAGCTACGTTACATGTAAATTATCTAATATTATAATTAAGAGTGAGAGATGGTCTAACTAAACAAAAAAGCAGGACCCAACAATAAGCTGTCTACAACAAATCTCCTTTAAATATAAAGATACAGATAGGTTAAAAGTAAAAATATGGAAAAAGATATAGCATGCAAACACTAATCATAAGAAAGTTGGAGTGCCTGTGTTAATACCAGACAAAGTCTCTTACAGGACAAAGAATACTACCAGAGAAAAAGATATATGAATCATAATAATAAAAAAAAATCATTTAAAGGAGGAAAATGGTACTAAATGTTGTTCACCTAATAACATTGGTTTAAAATATATTAAGAAAAAAAAAACAAGATATCCTTTGCCAGAGCATCAAAAACAATAAAATATTCAGGTTTAAGTTTAACAGAATAAATGTATATTAAAAACTATAAAACATAGCTAAGATAAAGAAGAAAGACCTAAATAAGTGAAGAGGTACAGTATGTTGGATTCAGGTATTGTGCTGGGGTAAATGCAAAATGGCAAAAAGATTACTTTGGGAAAAAATTATATTTTCATGTAAAGTTAAACATACACTTGCCAGAAAAAGCAGAAATTCTACTCCCAGGTATTTAGTCAAGAGAGATGAAAACGTGTCTACATGAAGACATATAAAATTATGTTCATTGCAGTTTTATTTATAGTGGTTCCAAACTGAAAAAGCTCAAAGATCCATCAGCAGTTGAATGTATAGATTCATACAATGCATCACGATTCAAATAAATTGTGATGCATTCATACAATGAGCTACTACTTAGCAGTAAGAAGGAATGACTACTGATACACTTAACAATATGGATGAATCTCTTAAACTTTCTGCTGAATGAAAGAAGCCATGCATAAAGAGTATAGGTAAGGGTAGTTGCGCATACTGTTTGGGGTAGTTGGTTATATGGAGGTGTACATTTCTCAAAACTCATCAAACTTACGCTTGCAACAGGTACATTGTATTGAATCTAAATTGGCCCTCTGTAAAGTGGGAATAATTCCATTGATAGGGAAGATGAGATAACAACTGAGAATGTGTTTCTCAGAACAGGGGACTTCATTATTTTGTTTCTTGTGCTCTTCCTAGTGTCTTGGATTCATTAGGGGTTGAATAAATGTTTATTGGATGAATGAGTAGATAAAGGTGAATGAGTTACAAGTTCAAAGCACATATTAGGTATTGGGCTGAGCTAGCAGGAGAAACATTTTCTCTAACATAATAGAAGAAAATGTGCAGGTAATAGGTAAATTTGGACCTAGAAGTTGGAAGTTGGAGTTTCCATCTGATAACTTTATTTTCTTGGAGAATTTTGCTAGGGCGGGGAGGAGAAAATGGAAAGGGAGTAGAGTGTTGAGAGTTCCAGAATTGTAGAAAGGTTTGAAATAATTTTTGAGGCGAGAGAGGGGAATAAATTTACAAGAGAAATGTAGTGGGCTTGATATGCAGTGAGGCCCTTCTGAGATTGTTGATCATGAATTTATAGTGATACTAATTTTCTGCGTCATTTAATATTCTCCAAGAATGCTTGGGTGCAAATGCAAAGAAAGCAAATGCAAGCTCATTTATGATTTGAGTTTTCTCAAATTGATTTGGTGAAAAGACAGAGGGACAAGGAGGTTTAGGGTTTGGCAGGAGTGTTATTAAAATAACAGATCATAAAAGTAGAGGGAGTAAATGGACTGAGAATCCCAATGAAATTGAAAAATAGCTATTGTGGGAGTAGCTGAACAATGACTCTGTATCTTTTGCCACTTCCTGGTTGGCTACCAAGAAACCCTTAAAGTCTGAACATTGTGATGTTAAAGAAAGTAGCAAAGTAAGTAGGCCAAGAAAAATTGTTGGGATATTAAACATAATAGCGGAAGACAAAGCTGAATGGTAGATGGTTGCTATTGATTTACATTAGTAGAAGAGATAGAAAAGACCTTTAAAAAGTAATAAGAACATTTCAGCTTCCAGAGAGGATATAGTAATAGTAGGTAACAGTAGGCTGTTTCTTTTACTATGACAACTATGAATCAAGCAGATGGATTTAAAATAAAAAGTTTAATTTTTCTGTGGAAGGGAGAATTTAAAAAACTGTTAATATGAAGTGTTAGTGAGGATATGGAGCAACTGGAACTCTTATTCATAGCTAGTGGGAATCTAAATTGATAAAAGTACTTTAGAAAACTGTTCAACGGTAACTGTGAAAGATAAATATATGTCTACTCTGTGTCTCACCAGTCCTAGGTATATACCCAAGAAAACCAAAGCAATACATCCACAAAAAGACATAAATAAGAATATTCATTGCAGCTTTACTCATAATAACCTCAAACTGAAAGAACCCAAAATAGTATAGTCATACATTGGAATACTATACGCTATAAAAAGTATGACTTAATAACACAAAAAATGTGAATGAATCTCAAAGACATTGTACTGAGCTAAAGAAAGCAGATGTGAGAGGAAGTGTGTTATGTGATTTTATTTACATGAAGTTCAAGAATAGGAAAAACTAAGTGATTATTTTAAAAGTCAGTAATAGTTTCTTTCTGGGAGGGTTTTTGGGAAAAGAGGGTGAGGAAATATTCCAGGGCGATAGAAATGTTTTATATCTTGGTCCGAGCGATCTAAATTCAAATTCAAAGTAGAAGAAATATCAATATACAAAAAACAGTAGATTTTGTTTTTTAATCCAATCCGATAATCCTATATATTGAGGTTTATTTAGCCTATCGATGTTTATTTGATCATAACTATATTTGATTTTATTCCTATCATGTTAAGTGTTTGGTTTCTCTTTGCTATATTATCATGTTGTTGTTTTTTTTTTTTTTTTTTTTTTTTGGTATTATCTTTCTTTTTCCTGAATTGAACAACATTCCTTTGTTAACCTTTCTTTTTGGTAATTCGGAATGTCTACTACTTATCTGTAGCTTATTAAATATACATGTTTAAACCTGTATTTTTCTATTACTGTAAAAAATGAGTAACAACCAGGCAATGAGTCTGTTTTCTTTACCAAAAATTTTTTTTTTACCTGAGATTTGTTAAAAACAACAACAACAACAGCAACAACAAAATCACCTAGACTAGTTTTTATTCTTATAATGTGTCACCAATACTTCAGGAATCCTTTCTTAAAAGTTATATTATGATTCACGACATCATTACTATTTGGTTTAACTATATATTTTATTGTATCAATCTACCACTAATTGTTTTTATATTTTGTCCTCCCCAATTTTGGTTGGAATATTTGCCAAGTAATTTGTTTGAGTATATAGTTGAGTCTGTGAATGCCCAAACATGGCTTTTTTTCCATATAAATGATCTCTTAGCCAGATATAAATTTCTAGAGTCACAATCCTTTTTTCTCTGAACTTAGTTGATTATCCTCAGTACAGAGTGGGATGAAGGGAAGGTCTAGGTCTTTGCTGAGGCCTCATCTTTTGTTATTATTCAATATTACTTTTGCTTCTTATTATATATTTTCTGTTTAGTCACACTCCTATTTTATTATCATAAATACAACATTCATTCATTCCTATTTTAAACCTTTCTAGTATTGTTTTCCCTATTTAAAGATCCTTCCTCCTTATTCCAACCTACTCTATTTTATCCATTGTTCAAATTATATCTAAAATTCTACCACCTCTGTGGACCTTTCTCCATTTACCCCAGTTCAAATTATTTTCCCCTTCCTCATCACAACATTTATTATCTATCTCTGCCATATATTTTTGTACTTTATAGGATTCTAGAATTTGATATCTGGAAGAGATCTAGGAGATATAATCCAACTTCCTAATTTTTCAGATTTAAAAAGAGGTGGTCAGTAAGCCACATTTGTAACCCAGATGACCCTAAGTCCTCTGTGCCTACCCTTTAATGCCTAGATAAAATGATTCTCGAACCTCAATCCCCAAATACTTTCAGAAGTCCTTCCTTAAAATTTATATGGATATCCAGGTCCTTACACTCTCCCAATTATTGTTGCAACCAGTGCCCTAGCCACTGCTGTAGGCTCTGTTAGGAGTACCATTTTTTTTTTACTCGTCACATCACTGGAAATCCACAAGAGCCATAAGCCTGGTGTATATGGCAGGCTTTTACTGAAGATTTGAGAATAAACAACATGACTTTCATAACTCTTAGAGCTTCCAGTATAGAGTTAGACATATACAAACAACAGCTTTAATTTGGATGTTAGAGAATGCTGTCCTAAAATCCAACAGCCATTTCTCCTCCCAAAGG
Source organism: Rousettus aegyptiacus (assembly GCF_014176215.1). Taxonomy (NCBI): domain Eukaryota; kingdom Metazoa; phylum Chordata; class Mammalia; order Chiroptera; family Pteropodidae; genus Rousettus; species Rousettus aegyptiacus. The sequence continues at coordinate 85,459,438 of NW_023416285.1, read as the reverse complement.
AATTTTTATCCCAGCCATGTCCTTCAGATCATTGATCACTGTCATCTTCTCTGTCTCTTACACTCTTCCAACCTCAACTATTATGTTTCCTTATTCAGAGTAATCTATCTCTTCATTCTCTACCTACAATGGAATGTCAATTTTTGTTATAGCTCAAAACACAAAAAGATGTCCATTTTTAAGAAGGTCAATGCAGAAAACCAGCCAAAGCTTTGAAATTCATTATTTTTTTCCTTTAACATAAGCAGAATTACCTTTTCCATTGATCTCTGGAGATGAAAGAAAAATAGTGTAATAATTTATTTTCTCTTTACCCTAAGAAAGTCTACAGGAGACATGAGTTTGTTATTGTTCATTTCAGCTACACATAAATTCTCAAGTTCTCATAGCAGGATACAGGTCTTCCTAGAGTCTTATACTTTTTCTTTATATGATATCACCCTTTTCCCGTTTACAGGTTTTATCTAATTTTACATTTTGTCATATGCTGTTTTTTATCGCTTTTTAATTGTTTCACATATGTCCCTCTTATTTTCCCAGAAAAAGCGTAGTGGTCAGAAAACAAGTACTGATTATTGAGACTGTCAAGGCATCTAACATATATTGGTACTCAAGGATTCTTATGTATTGAGAATATACTAACATATGTTATTTAATGAGCATCTGTCATGTGCCAGACAATGTGCTAAGTGCTTTATATAGATGATCTCTAATTCTCTCCTTAGTCCTGTGAGAAAGATATTATTATACCCATTATACAGAAAAGGAAACTGAAATCTAGCAATTTAAATAACTTGTTTGATTCCACGTGGCTAAATGGAGAGGCTAAACCTGCCAGATTCCAAAACGCTTTGCTCTTTCCGCCATCCCCCGGCAATTCCAAAGCCGCAATGTCGACAGCTGCCTCTGTATCGGTGATGTTTTTCAAATAAAAACTTCACAGTGCACTTACTGGTCAGTGACCACATCCTTTTTGTAAGGTTGTGTTCTTTTTAAGTCTCAAGACACCATTTATTTTTTTATGTGCTTTTTAAAGCTCAAATGTCAACCTGATATTTTTCTCTCTGCGTTTCAGTTTGATCCACTAACAATTGAAAGCAAAAAAGCAGCAACCGTGGTGTTAATGCTAAATTCTCCAGAAGAAGAAATTTTGGCCAAAGCATGCGAAGCCATTTATAGATTTGCTTTAAAAGGTTTGGATTTTTTTCAGTTTATCTATTTCATTAGTTGCTTAAGATATTTACTACATAAGGGGCACTTTTCTCATGAGTCTTTAACTTACTTCCTGTCAGGTGAATTCTTTCAGACAACCAGAATATCATTTAATGCAATACCTAAAAGTAATGTATCTCCCTAAGTGCCTAACTTAATCTTAAGAAGTAATTTTGTCACTGTGTGGAAGAGTCATTTTGAAAGTTTTATTGTAGTTTAAAAAATTGTAAATGCCACAGGAGCTGAAAGAGCTCCCAAGTGGTCAAAGCCAGAATGATTTGAGCAACAAAATAAATAAGTAGTATTGGATTATAACCCAAAGTTAATAAATATCCATGAGTCTATACAGAAATAAATGAGTAAGTAAATAAATGGGAGAGAAAAGACAAATCTCCTATGCAGAAGAATTCTAAATAACTTAAGTGGATAGTCAGCCCTCAAGGACATGTAATATAACTTCTTCACGTGTGGGCTGTGCATAGTGACTTCTTTCCAAAGAGTACAATATGAAAACAGGGGGAAAAAATGTTTATAGTGGAGAAACCTGACAAAACTACTTTAGCCAGGTGACCAAATCCAACATCAACAGTGATAAGTCACGTTGATAATATGTGCCCTTAACATGATATAATGCAAATGGCATTTTACTTCTGTGTTATTTTTCCCAAAACCCTATAACCCCAGTCTAATTATGATTTTAAAAAAATCATATCCTGATTCAGGGACATCCTACAAATACCTAACCAGTACTCCTCAGCACGGTCTCAGCTACCAAAAACAAGGCAAGTCTGGGAAACTCTCACAGCCAGAGGAGCTAAGGACACATGATGACTAAGTGTAACGGGGGAACCAGGTAGAATCCTGGAAAAGAGGAAGAACATGAGGCTGAAACTCAGGAAATCTGAATAAGCTGTTGATTTTCATTAATAATAATGTATTGATATTGGCTTGTTAATTGTAGCAAATGTACCCACTAATGTAAAGTATTAATAACTCTCTCCTCTCTGTTACTCTGTCCTGAAAACTTTTGCTGTGGTAAGTTAAAGATGCATACTACAGACCCTACAGGGCCAGAGGAAGTGCTTGTTCTCCTCAGCCACACCGAAAAGCCTCAAGATTCATGGACCATTGTGCGGAACACACTGAGGGGTCTTGCCTCACTAGTTAGGAATAGTTAGCCCTAGATTGATCACTGTTCTGGAACTACCTAATAAATATTAGAAATAAGATCTGAAAGTATCAAACCATTTCCAGAGAACTGTGTCCTAGTACAAATTTCTAGAATACAGAAATACCCATTTCTCAAGTAGGTAAAATTCACAATGTTTGGCATCCAATAAAAAATTACTAGACATGAAAAGAAGCAGGAAAATACTACCCATAATGAGGATATAAGTCAATAAGTAAATCAAAAGTGACTGGAGTCTCTGAAAAAGAGAGAGAAGGACAGAAAAAATATTTCAAGAAATCATGGCCAAAAATTCTCCAATTTTGATGAAAACTCTAAGTCACAGATCCAAGAAGCTCATCTAAACCCAAGCACAAAGAATATGAAGAAAACTATACTCAGGCACATCGTAATAAAATTGCTTGAACCAGTGATAAAGAGAAAGTCTTAAACAGCCAGGAAAAACAACAACAACAACAACAACAACATTATATTCAGAGGAATTAAGATAAGGATGACAACAGATTTATCATCACAAATAATGCAGGCAATAAGTCAAGGGAGTAACATCTTTAAAGTACTAAAAGAAAAATAAGAATTTTCAACCTAGAAAAATAGAAACCCAGCAAAAATATCTTTCAAAAATTTGTGTTTTTTAGACATTCAAAAACCGAAGTGGTTCATTGCAAGCAGATCCACACCACTAGTATGGTGCAGTAGGTAGTTCAGGCAAAAGATAAATTATGCCCAATGGAAATATGGACCCACGCAAAAGAATAAAGATAGAATACTAGAAATTGTAATGTATAAGATTTTTAAAATTATTTAAATCACTTAAAAATAAATCGATTATTTCCAAACAAAAATAATAATCATATACTTGTAGTGTGAAATATATGTATAAGTAAAGTATATGACTATAGTACCAAGGTGGAAAGAGGAAAATGGAAGTGTACTATTGTAAATTTCATATGCTCTATGTGATGTGGTATACTACAGCTTGAAAGTGGACTGTGGTAAGTTAAGGACATATCCTACGGGCCCTAATACAACCAGTAGAAAAACAAAACAAAGAATATCAAGTAAGCCAACAAAGGGAAAATATCAGTTTATACAAAGAAGGCAGAAGTAAAACAAAAAAAAAGAAAGAAAACAAAGAATAATGGCACATATAAAAACAAAGGACAAGATGGTGAATTTAAAACTAATCATATCAATAATCAAATGAATGGTCTAAGTACCTCAATCAATAGAGAGAGAGTTATATGTCAGATAAAAAGCAAGACCAAACTAACTCCCGCCACATCTTTTTACTTTCAACAATTTGTGTCATTACATTCACTTAGAATGACATGTAATGACACAAATTGTTGAAAGTAAAAAGATGAAAAACAGATATTCTATGATAGCGCTAATCAAAAGAAAGATGGAGTATATTAATATCAGAAAGACAGAGAAAAGAGTAATACCAGAGATAAAAAGGATCACTTTATAATAATAAAGGGATCAACTAATCAAGACGCTATGAAGAATCCTAAACGGTTATGTACTTAATGTCAGACCTTCAAGATACATGAAGCTAGAAATGCCAGGAGATATAGATATCCACAGTTATAGCTGGGGATTTTGATATCCCCCTCTTAACAAATGAAAGAACAAGTAAATAGTAAATAGTAAATTCCTAAGGATCTAAAAGATTTGAACAGAGATATAAATTAATTTAACCTAATTGATATTCATAGAGCACTCCAAAAACAGCAGAATATGCATTATTTCCAAGTGTATAGAGGATATTTTTCAAAATAGACCGGGCCATAAAACAAGTCTTAGTAAATTTAGAAGAATTCCAATTATGCAAAATATATATCATACCACAATAGACCTAAATTAAAAATCAGTAACACAACTCTGGACCCTTATTAAATAGTTGGAAAGTAAATAGCACAATCCTATGCCTGTTAATTGATTTTATAATTATGTCATTACATGACTGGCACTGTGCTAGGCACTGAGGATATGAGAAAATAGAACAAAATGATTCTCTGTCTTCATGGAAAGTTAAGCTACAGCAGAACAGGCAAACAATGCACGGAAGCCGGTAAGTGGTATGAAAAAAAAAATAAAGCAGGATGGATAGAGAGAGATAAAGAAGACTTGGATGTGATAATAACTTTGGACACAGTGGCCAGAGGACACCCCTCAGGAGGTGCACGATGAGCTAAGAACTAAATGACAAAAGGAAGCCAGCTTGGTAAACATGGGGCGGGGACAGGGACGAATGTCCAAGATACTTGTATTCTAAAGTTTATACTGAGAGGAAAATGCATGAGAGCAAAGAGGAATGTGACAGGCAGATGGCAAATAAGAAATTGGAATGGCACGATCGTTTTGGTGAGCTTCATGATATCCACGCATGATTTTATTTTACCTGTGACGGCAGGTGAGGAAAATAAGGCAACCCTCCTTGAACTTGGAGCTGTGGAACCTTTAACTAAACTGCTCACCCATGAAGATAAGATTGTAAGAAGAAATGCTACTATGATATTTGGAATCCTGGCTTCTAATAGTAAGTGTCAACTTTTAAAAAGCAGCAAATAATCTCACGAAATGCCTTATCCTTCTTTCAAATTTAATGTTAAGCAATTTGTTTTAATTTTATTTAAACTGACTTCAATATTAATGAAAAAGTAAGCATAATGCAACAAATGTATAATTTCATATTTTAAGGGATTTTTTTAAAGTATAAAAATGTGTAAAAACTCTCAAAGTTGGTGATATAGTTTGTTCTGGTCTTATAAGTTGTAGGAGCAATCGTTGTCTCTAAAAAGTAAAACAGTGTTTTCTTTGAGTAAGTATAATGTAGTTTGTCTGCCTATAAGTAAGTTACACTTCATATGTATTTCACAGTGAAGGGAGCCATGGTAAAGAATTTTGATTTATTTTTTTGAAGCTGCAAGCTATGTTTTGCCAAAAATAAATTTAGACACGTATTTACTCCTTAAATCAGATCTATTACTTGTTTGAATATTTTCATATATCTAATAGAGTGGAATAATAGCATTTGTTAAAATAGGCTGTTATGTATATTAGAATATCAGTTTGAACAAAACCATGCCAATAGAGGTGGTCCCTGACTAATGAACAAAATGTGTTTTCCATTTGTAAGTCATTTTCATGCTATAATGGTAGATTTTTAAGTTAGCCAACAAAAACTTTGTGATTTATAATAAAAAATGATATTCCTGGTGGAGACTGAATTCTAATATGAAACTCAGGCTCCTAGGAATAAACATGTCCCTATTATGGCATGTGGCTAAAATCATCATACTTTATCCATTTACCAGTCTCAGCAAAAACACAAGCACAGATTCCTCCCCCACTGTCCTGCCTCCCCTTCACCTCACTTGTCCTGGACCCTGTGAGAGGCGGTGGGGTCTCCTTATTCCATGGTGTCCAGAAGGGCCTGTGGCACTAGTGTCTTTGGAGACCATTATGAGTGAAGAATGGGGCCGGGGCAGGGGTGCTTTGTTTGGCATCTGCGTTGTTATCACTTCAGCTGCAGAGACTCCGCGAACAGCACCTGCAGTGTCAAGACTCTGTTGGGGTTGGAAGGGGTTTGGGGGCAACTGTTGGAGCTTTAGCGGTGCCTGTGCTGTAATGCGGGAACCCCGGGAGTATTTCTGGGGATGACAGCAGGATGAGTACAGTCATGGGGGAGTGGACGTTCCACCGGCCTGGATTACGATAACATTTGTCAACACTTGCATAGCACTTACGATGTGCCAGGCACTGTTCTACAGGCTGTTCATGTATTCAATCATTTAAGGAGGATGGCGTTATTATTTCCTTTATCTGTGCAGCAGCTGAGGCACAGAGAAATTCAATAGGGTAGTAATCATTTATGTCGTGGGGCCTTCATAAATTTATCTCAGGGATTGCCTGTATACAAACTCTGCTGTGTTGAATGTGCTGTATTGAATGTATTTATAATCAAAAAAAGGGAAAATTTAAAATTTTTATGTTTTATTCTGTTAACACACTAGAAGATTTGAGAACTAAAGGTGCTTCGTAACACCTTTTGTGTAACTCCTCTTTTTAAAAATAGGAAAGATCCTTAAAAGATTAGGTTTTTTGCTCGGTCATGCGGTGGTTTAGCCAAAGTTTAGTTAGTACCAGAGCTGAGATTAGAGCTAGAGTTGGAACTTTACTCTCCGACTCACAGTTTAGTAGACTTTCTATTCATCAGATCTTTTATGATTCTTAACATTAGTATATATCTAAGTGAGGTTCTCCTGCTAAATAATTTTGGGGTAGAATGCATTTCATTTGGAAAGGAGAGTTATAATTTCCTGTTTACACTTATATTTTCTAATTAAATGTTCAGGTCTGTATGACTTTTTTCTTTCTTTTGTTCTTAATTTCTATTATTCAATTTTATTTAGTATTCTCATTGTGGAGTTTACAATCTGTAAAGCCCTCCAAATAGCTTGCAAATTTTTTCTGAGTGGGTTTATAAATTGAATTTTACAAGTCTCTGAAGGAGTCTGTGGCCCCAAAATACTGAGAATCACAGTTACATTTGGTTGCTAGATGAGGTGGCTCTGTTAGACCTGTCAAACCACACTCTGCAGGCTGGCCGGCTGGGCTGTGATCAGTGCTAGGACCAGTGCAGTCTGCAGCTGCCAAGCTTAATGATGGAAAGAGCTTTGCCGCCCTTGAGGTCTCCACCGAGTGCTTGAGTCTTGGATATGCTAAATGAACTTCTACGAGCTTTCTTTTGATACTATGACTTGGGTGAAAAAACAAACAATTATTGGAATTAACTAAACTGATTTCCCATTTGAACTATCTGCTGACACGGATCCTCAACTGCATGTGAAGTTCTTTTCTGTTAAGTCGACCCATTAACAGCTATTGCTTCACTTTTCACACATGTCCATGGAAATGTAGAATAAAAAAAATGAATGACTGACTAGTCATTTGATCTAAATGAAAAGTCATGTTTCTGGAATAATTTATAAATAAATGCACCTCTGAAGCTAGCTATACGGTTAAATTGTCATCTTTGGCCAGTTGTAAGATAACTTCTGTTCTGCAGAAATTTGTATCTTCATGTGATTCACATGCACCCAATGATATCACTACATTCATAGTGGATAAACCCACAGAATGCTCCAACAGAAGGCCAGGTGCAAAAGGATGCGTTGAGAGCTGTATTTCCCTTTTGCAGCTGCGTACAAATTCTTGCTGCAGCTTTGCGGATTCTTCCCCACTCCCTGATTTTTTCTTAGAGTAACTGAGCTATGTGCCTAAGCTAATCCTGGGTCATTCAAGACAGACACTTAAATTACTTCGTTAAACCTTTTTTTTTTTTTATCAAAATGGGGCCACCGTCGTCTTCTTTTACCTGCCAGTTTGTATTTAGTTGATGAGGCCATATAACTCACTTAATGAAATCAGTTGAAGAGAGAGTTCATTAGGGTCCTTGTGAGAAATAAGTAGCCTTCGTAACGCAGATTACTTCAGGCAATCTGAAGAGTTTGCCATCATAGGAGAAGGTTGATCTGAAAAGGTACACAAGGTCAAGAATAAATTAGGTCAATTTTATACCACTAAAAATTGTGAATAAGTATGCAATTACAACAGACTGCATGAAGGTACCCCAGGAAGTGAGGTGCTGGCAGTTTTGAAACAGCCTAAAATTATAGGTGTCACACTGTTTAGCTCAAACATATTTATGCGGCCCAAGTACAAGTAGTAGTTTCCATTTATTTTGCCATACCAAAGAGTGTTCTCTGTTAAGAAAGAAGGGGATAGAGATCAATATTGTGCTTAACGTGATGAAGGTAGAAGCTTATCCATTATTTTTGCTGATTTAATCTCAAGAAAAGAGAGATTCTTTGAACGATCTGGTGTCAAAAAGCAGAATAACAAATCGATCGATGGTGCCACCAATTTATCGGAGCTGCCAGTGGGTCTGAACCATCCATTGAGCCATAAGGAAATTGTTTAGTGGCTGAATCTCCTAGATCTGTTGTTGGGCTAAATTCACATCCAGAAGGGAATTTCATGGCACCGAGAATCCTCTGATGAACGCCTTCAACTCGTTTGAGCAGTCCCAGGCATGGTGTCACATACAGATGCAGGAAGGTGGCCCCTGCCCGGGGGAGCAGACCCTTGCTGCAGAGAACTAAGAGGAGCAGAAGAGAACACAGAGCAAGACTTATGGTCAGTGTTGCAGCAGAAACACTGAAGTATAGGGAAGTTTATTTTGTTTATTAAACAGAGCATGTACTCGGAGATCTAAAAGCCCAGAAATATTTTCCTTCGAGCATGTAAAAAAGAGGAACCTTTAGTATGGCCTTCACAAAAATCATGCCAAGCAATACACACTGGACTCATAAGAGTGAGAAGAGACTACCAATATCCTCTTCCAGAAGGCACACATCTGTGCAGTTCACGGAACATCTGGAGGGATCTGAGTGCTATGCCAAAGCTATTATTTCTTAACCCGTAGAGGTAATGTATTTTTTTTTTAATGAGTCTCAACTGTAAAATGATGCCCTCCACCATGAGACACGACCCTTCCCAGAAGCTCCAATACTCTTTTGTGCTTCAAGCCTATTCACATACATGTAGTTGCCTCTAATCTTGCTGGCCCTCATTTAGCCATTTTAAATAAAAACAGGTTGACGAACAGCCACATTCCTGAAGCCCACAGGAAAAGGTGTTCAACACAAGATTAGAATATCCAGCGGTTAATGAGGAACGATTCATCCAGAGACCATCTGCTTTGGCTACTGCAAAGTGAACTTTTCCAAAATTCTGGTAATGCTAATTCTGGCTTACAGACAAAGATAATTGACCAAGAAGAGAAATTGCAAAACCGAAGAATCAGCTATTCTTTATTTCTCAGCAAAAGGGGGTTAAGGATGACCAAAAAAAAAAAAAAAAAAAAAAAAAGCAGGGCCATTCTTGTCTAGCTTTAATTAAGCTTATATAAATAATATAAAAATGAACTTAAAAAATGAATATACTTACCTTCAAGCATTTTTGATAATGAAATAAAATGTAAACAAGATGCATTAATCAAAAAAAGGCTGAGGATAATTTTTATTTACATCCCCCATAAGTTTTATTAAAATCAAAATTCGAAAATACCTTTCCAACAAAACAACAATGAAAAATTAGTGTTACATAATAAACAAGCATAAGATACAGTAACTCAACTTACTGACATGTTTTAGGCACATTTTGCACTTTTATGGTTAATTTTTCTAGTGTTTTGGAAGAGAGTATAATAACTCAGTGGCCAAAGACCAGAGGCAAGAATCTCTCTGGGTTCAGGCAGACCTGGGCGTGAAACCTGGCCCCACCGCTCATTTGCCGTTGAAATTAAATAATAAAACCTATCTCATAAGGGACTATTCAACAGACATGGCCATTATTATTATTAACAAACATTAATATTCTGTTTCTTCTTTTGTAGATGATGTTAAAAAATTGTTAAGAGAGTTAGATGTCATGAATTCTGTTATCGCTCAGCTCGCTCCAGAAGGTAACTTGGTAATCTATATGTATCTCAAAAATGAGACTGCTCTATTTTTCACATTTGATTACATTACTTATTGAAAATAGTTAATGAAATGCCACTGTGGCTTGTCATTTGGGCTCCACCAAGTAAGATTTGGGAAGCTCTGGTTTTCAAAACATGCTTTAGGGTAATGGTCGAATAGGCATTTAGCATACTTGTGTTATTTATTTTTGATATGCAGAAGAAGTAGTTATCCATGAGTTTGCTAGTCTTTGCCTAGCAAACATGTCTGCAGAGTACACCAGCAAAGTGCAAATATTTGAACACGGTGGATTAGAGCCTCTCATCAGGCTGCTGAGCAGCCCAGACCCCGACGTGAAGAAGAATTCTATTGAGTGCATTTACAACTTGGCCCAGGTGAGATTAACTTCTAAAAATATGTTTTGAGCAAAGCTGATTATAGAATTTATTTTCCCATTTAAAAAAAAAGAAAAAAAAAAGGCTTAAAACACGAATTTTGATTAATCGGTTCATCTTAGTACTATTTAGTAGTTATCATTCAGAGAAAAAAATAATGGTGGTGTAGATTCCTTTCAGTCTTCACATTTTAGAAGTAATTGTCTCTCATGAAAAAGCATTTTAGAAATGTATTTAGATTTTAAAAGAATAGAATGGTTTACAAATTCCAGAAAAAGGTAGGATTGTGCCAGATATAATGCATTTCTTCTGAAACAGGAAATGTGACATTCATGTTGAACTGGGCTTGACCTGGGCAGTTACCTAACGGCCTGATACTTGGTGAACTAAGCACATTGGATGAATCATACACCCTAGTCCGTGCACCAAGATGTTGGATTAGGCTTATTTATTGGTGAAAACCCAGCGAGTTGAGTGTGCCGAACGGAACTCATTGCTCATAATCACAAGACGTTATCTCGCTGTGCTGTTTTCCTTTGCAATGGAAAGAAACCTCCCGCCTTCCCTTCCCCCCTGCCCTGTCCTCTGTCTCCCGCCAGCGCCCCTACCTCCCAACTGACCTTCACGCCCTCACCCCCACAGCAGGTCAGCCCCCTGACCCTGTGGACAGCTTTTTCTTCTTCTATTCTGCTCATGTTGCTGGACGATCCCCACGCACATTCGATCAGCTTTTTGATCAACTGAAAATATAAAAACACCATTGTAAGTCGCCAGCAGTGGAGTGTGAAAGGAAGGGATGGCGAAGCAGAGGTGAAGGAGGGGTCGCTGAGAGGCAGAGTATCTGGACAAATCGCATAGGAGAAGAGAGACAAATGGGCTCATGCCGAAGGCCGCAAACGCACGCACTCTGGGCCTCGGTCCTGGCCACTTGCCTGGGCGCTGACGGGTCACCCTCGCTCTTCCCTAAAAGAGCATCCTCCGCCTTCGTTTCCCTTTTCTGGTTGCTTAAGGTTTTCCTTCACCCAATAGGCCTACGTAATCCTACACACGTTTTTGATTTCCATCCCCGAACTCATTATAAGCTCTAATTTCGCTATATTTTTAATCAAATGGAAATGAAGACTTCACTATTCTTTATAACAGAAGTACTAGTTATCACACCGTTGATTTCCTAGGACTGCTGAAACCAAGTACCACAAACTGGGTGGCTTCAAACAACAGGAGTGTACTCCCCCACAGCTCTGCAGGCTGGAAGCCCAAAATCAGGGTGTCAGCAGGGCCACGTTCCCTCTGCGACTCTGGGTAGAATCCTTCCTTGCCTCTTCCACGTTTCTGCTGGTGGCCATAAATTCTTGGTGTCTCTTGATTTGCACCTGCAGCACCACAATCTCTCCCTCTGTCATTTCTCTCTCTCTCATTCTCTCTCTCTCTCTCTCTCTCTTTTTTTTTTTTTCACAAAGACACCAATCTCGAAAGGACACCATTAAGTACCCACCCTACGCCACTGTGACCTTAACCTAATTACATCTGCAATGATGCCGTTTCCAAATAAGTCCACATTTTAAGGTACTGAGGGTCACGACTTCAACATTTTTTTTTTTTGAGGGGATAGAATCCAACCTAAAATAAACAGCAACCTGCAATTTTTTTTGCCTAAAGGAAGCTAAATATTAGAGGTCAGTTGAAGGATACATAGAGGAAAACTAAGCTGTAAGTGAAGCTTTTTCACCTTTAATATTATTTTAAAATGTTATGATTTGGCAGTCAGAGTTTGGGGGCTTTTCATGGCTTCTTGCCTTGTTTTCTCCATTGCTCACCCCAACCAACTCCTTCCCTCCCAACTCACATACAGAATTCCAGACACACAATGCAGAGCAGTGTGTCCAGACTCCAATGACCTCTTGATACTGTAAATATCTTACATACCGACCTGAACTGAACCTGATGTAAATTTGCATGCTCAGGGCCTACCTCATGGTTCCTCATGGCACTGTATGCACATAAGCATTTCATAAACAAGCCAGTTGAATGAAAATAATAAGGAGCTGATGCCATCATTGCATTTTATCAAATACTATTTAAAACAGGATATAGAGTGTGAAGAGAATTTCATTATGCATAGGTTGTGTTGTAATACTGTTTATAGTAATAGGAATGCGCTGCGTAATAAAGAAGAAATAGATGCAGAAAAAGTCATAGATCATGTCTGTTTCCTGTAGTTGACAATGTCTGCCTGGTTAAAAGGAATATTTTGGTGTCGTCAGTTGAGGGTTTGCTTATTTTGGTGAGTTATTTTGGAAGGGAATCTGGAATAAAAGATTTGAAAATTATAATGTTCTTTGTTAGAAAATATAAAGCAAAACTGCATTTTGCTTTAAAAGTTGCTTATTTGATCATTTGTATTTCATGGCAGGATTTTCAGTGTCGAGCTACAATACAAGAACTAAATGCAATCCCTTCTATATTAGAGCTCTTGAAGTCAGAATATCCAATTATTCAGTTATTGGCTCTCAAAACCTTAGGTGTTATTACAAATGATAAGGAGTCAAGAGCAATGCTGAGAGACAGTCAAGGAATGGACCTCCTTATTAAGATCCTGGAAACTAAGGTATATAACATTCATTCAACTATCTATGACAAAATGTATGTCTCCTAAATGTTGTTATAAAATATGAATTGTAGAACATTTTTTTTAAATGAAGTTTTATTATATTTAAGCATGGTACTATGTATAATGAACTGATTTGCTTATTGCTACATAATTTATCACCACAATGAAATCAGACAAATGATAAAGGCCATTATAAAAATAATTTTTAAAATATTCTTGGAGGTTTCTCAAAACATTAAATATAGAGCTACCATATCATTCAATTCCACTTCTGGGTGTTTATCTGAAGAAAACAAAAACACTAACTTTAAAAGATGTATCCACCCCCGTGTTCACTGCAGCATTATTATAATAGCCAAGATATGGAAACAACCTAAATGTGGTGTGTATATATACAAATATACACATACATACATATGTATACATACATGTATGTCTATATACACACACAATGGAGTATTATGTATCCATAAAAAAAGAAGGAAACCTTGCCATCTGCAGCAACATAGAACTCGAGGGCATCATACTAAATGAAATAAGTCAGAGAAAGACAAATACCACATGATCTCGCTTATATGTGGAATCTGTAAAAACAAAGCAAAACCAAAAATATAAAGCTCATAGATACAAAAAACGGAATGGTGATTGTCGGAGGTGGAGGTTGGGAGTTGGTTGAAATGGGCAAAGGGGTTAAAAAGATACAAACTTCCAGTTATAAAATAAATAAGTCATGAAGATGTGATGTACAGCATGGTAACTGTAGTTAACAATCCCTATTGTATATCTGAAAGTGACTTAGAGAACAGATCTTAAAAGTTATCACAAGACAAAAATTTTGTAACTATATATAATGACATGTTAACTAGACTTACTGTGGTGACCATTTTGTACAATATATAAACAATGAATCATTATGTAGTACACCTGAAACTAATATGATGTTAAATGCCAGTTATGCCTCAGGTAAAATCTTCTGGTGTAGAGTCTACAGTCACGCCACCCTGAACACGCCCAACCCTGTCTTGCTCGTATTTTTTAAAAAATAAAAAATAAGGGATTGTAAACTGACAAGGTCTCTGCAATCTGTGAGGTCAACCAAGGATTGCCTCGCCTAAAAAAAGGAAAAAAAAATCTTCTGGTTTAGAAGATTTAATATTTTTAAATTATTACTTAGGATCTTCATGGTTTTCTGAAATGCCTAGAATTAGTCTTTTAAACTTTGCCATAGTGTTCTCCATGGTAAAGCAAGAAGAGTAATTTACCACGCATATGGAGAGTCAACTGCTTTGCTCAGTCTAGCGATTTAAATATTAATTTCATCTTAAAAGTTAAGCTTTTTAGGTCTAGAATAATGTTTGACCAAATAGCCGGATGCCATGGCATACCCAAGTTAAAATATTAAAATTAACCATTGCAAGTCCACAGGTAGTGGAATAAAGCAGTCACAAACAGCGAGTATGACCATGTGACTCGTTACAGAGAAGATGATGTAAAATTAAGAATACTTAAATACTAGTTTCTAAAATCAGTACATCTTATGTTGTGTAAGGGGATAAGAGAGGGAAGAAAACAAAGATGTTTCATATACACACACACATTCAAAACAAAATAAGGAAGAGATACTCATGACAATTACAGCCTCTTCTCTGTAACGAGTCACATGGTCATACTCGCTGTTTGTGACTGCTTTATTCCACTACCTGTCCCATATTCCCTTTGCCCCCAACAGAAAGCTCAGCTCACCTTGGTTCTTTGCCTGATGGCGTGACTCAGACGTCATTCCTGAGGGGTCTGGGCCATTAGTAGCCCTGCCTGGATTGGGTCGTTGTGGTTTCCATCAACTTTAATCCTAAAGTACAGTAATCCTAGTCCTAAAACGCCCTACGGGGTCCCCTGTGTTCCAGATATATCCTTCCTGACCTCTGTTGTGCAGTAGCAGTCCGATTTCCCCTTGGTGGTTGGCATCAGTCACCCAGTTGGCACAGTTAACCCCTTCTTCGCCTGTTGGTTTAGAGGCATGAGGACCCCAAACTGTCTGGGTGGCAGTCTTAACTTTCAGTGCAGTGGAATCACTGTTGGGTTTCCTGGTGGAAACATCTCTGTCTTTGGAGCTAAGACCTCTAGGTCAGCAGAGCATAAGGTCACAGAGACAGGAAGCAAACATTTTGCTAGCGGGTCACTAGAGGTAATGATGAGTGGTGCCACTCCCATTTCTGCCCCCTGATTCCTGGGCCCACGAACCCTGGCTATGGGAGCGACAGCACCATACACTGATGCTGGCTTAGAGCCCGCACAGCCTCCTACAGAACTGTGCCCCAGACCGACAACGTATCACCACCTACGGACCCTGTGAGCGAGTCTCTAAAAGGCCATTCTATCAGGCCTGCTGCTGTAGGATGCTGGGGACCAGGGCGAGGCCAGTGAACCCCACGAGCGCGAGCCCACTGCCACGCTTCTGCTGTGGGGAACGCCCTGATGGCGGCACGTCCTTTCCGTGTTTCTCTCACTCTGACGATTTCCACCTTAAATTTCTAGCTGTTCAGGTAAGCTGCAGTTTCCCACTGCTATGGGGACTTGAGAGATTCCTCACGCAAGAAGGCCACACACTCACAGTGTGTGGAGATTGCAAGGACTATATTTATTTCCTTCCGTTTCTGTCTGCTTAATCGAAAAATATTTCCTTCAGATTTTAAAATTGCTTTCGATGGAAGGTTGTATAAGCACCTTCACTCGGATACCATTACCAGAAGTTTCCAGTAATTATTTGTTATCTATAAAACACTTTGGAATAGAGGAAATGAGAAAAGGTGGGACAAATAGTTAGAATGCTGTTTTATTAATAAATGGATTTGTTTCCTTGGGCCTCCATCTCAACAAAATTAATTTTATTGTGTTTTGAACTTAGTCCCTCTACTAGTAAAACTTGGAAAGTGCACATTTCTTTTAGTACGACTTTCTAAAGTAGCGTTTGCTTTTATTAGGAATTGAATGACCTTCATATAGAAGCACTTGCGGTGATTGCCAATTGCCTAGAAGATATGGATACTATGGTGCTGATTCAGCAGACAGGGGGTCTTAAGAAGCTCCTAGCATTTGCAGAAAACTCTACAATTCCTGACATTCAGAAGAATGCAGCAAAGGCAATTACCAAAGCAGCTTATGATCGTATGTCTCATTTTACACTAACTGAGCATCCATATTCTCTCTTGTAGTCTTGATTTGGGTTAGTACTGACAAACACTAGATATTTGTCCGCCATTTAAGTGACCATTTGAGAATAGTGCTAAACTTACTATTTAAGGCCAAAATTTATCTCAATGCCAATGAGTTAAAGTAGAGATTACTTTGTCAAGGATATAACAAACCTAATATGATTTAATTATAACTCTTTTTTAAATCATTCAATCTTAAATTAAGTTTTAAGCCTTATTTCTCTTGATTTTGGAATTATGCAGAATGTACGCATTGCTTATGATCCTGAAAACATTGTTTCAATAAATCCACACTTGGAATGACATCCATATTGTAATTTCAAGTTTCAGCTAGAGTCATGCCATGTTATAGAGCTGTGAAAAATAATATGCTCATACTACATACATAATACAATTTTCATTTCAGCAGCAAGCTATGTTGACATAAATCTGTAAAATATGAGAGATTAATTATATCACAAGCACCAAAGATGAAATTATGGTTTTAATTTATGTATATTTGGAGTATTTTATTTAGTAAAAGATGTGACTTTATTTTCCCCTTCCACATCACTCCTTGTATTAATGTTGACAACTTTGACTAGTTTAAATGATTTATATTCTAAACATATATAATCATATGTGTACTTATATCTTTGTGTATGTTATGGGAAACATTTCCTTTTCGACCCATGCTGGATTTCTTCAAGGCAAAGTTTTAAAGCAATAAGCCAAATTTCACAGTCCAGTACACTGTAGATAGAGCATGGTCTTGTGAGTTACATGATATGTGCCAAATCTAAAGACAGGCTGTAAAAGTAAGGTTTTCGGTGTTGGCAAAGTTGGTTGGTTCAGTGTTCCGTCCAATGGAAGTAGACCTTATCACTCCTGGTCAGTTCTGCCGTCCATCTGTCCTAGGCCTTCTTACCCATTTGAGACCCAAAGAGAGGGCAATGAGTAGACGGGAACAATGTCACATCTAAAATTTTGCATATCACAACTTCTCTTTGGATTATGAGTATGGCCGGGCCATTGGAAGGTTGTCCCAGCCCCGCTTGGGATAGTGAGTTTCATGAGTTCATCACCCGTCATGTGATGTAGCTCCGGAAGTAGCACTTCATAGAGAGTTCCTGGTGGTCTAGTCCAGCAACTAGTTCCGGTGCTGCTGACCTAGGTATGTGACTGTGGGTGCCTGTAGCCTCTCTGGACCGCTTTATTCATGATTTAATGAGCCACTCACTTGGTGTCAGTAAACCCAACACAGGCAAGTAACAGATAATCACAATGCAGTGTTAAAAGTGCTTGTTGATGGAAAGACAGGGTCACCCAGGAGGGCCGCCTAATGCAGACTTGGATCAGATAAGGCCTCCTGAAATAGGAAGGACCTATTCAGGCTAGGATCTATTGTAAATAATAGAAATTGGCAGTGCAAAGACAGCCCTGGTAGAATGTGGTGGGGGGAGCAGGGACGGTGGGGTCAGCAATACTCTAAGGCAGCAGTCCCCAAACTTTTCAGCACCAGGGGTTCTCCTATGAGAATCTAATGCCTGATGATCTGAGGTGGAGCTGAGGCCATGATGCTAGCGCTGGGGAGTAGCCGCAAACACAGATGAAGCATCTCTTGCTTGCAGCTCACTGCTCACCTCCTGCTGTGCAGCCTGGTTCCTAACAAGCTGCAGGACCGGTATTGGCCTGTGGCCCAGGGTTTTGGGGACCTCTGCTTTAAGGTGATGGAACAGTGTTTGTAAAGGCCAGAGATGGATAGAGTGTGGCAAGTTCCAGAAGTGGAGGCTTTCAGAATGCTTAGTGTCTAGAAGGCAGGAGACAACTGAGACTTACGGCTGTAGAGGGAGGAGCCGATGAGCATTATAAGACAAGTTAAAGACTTTGAACTTTATTTTGATGGCAACGAAGAGCCTTGAACTGGGTTAGAGAGGGGAGGGAACATTGCACACTTTTACTTTTTAAATAAAGAGCACTCTTGTTGCAACGTGGAGAAGAGATGGGAATGTGCAGGACCGGACAGAAAGAGCAGGAAGGGGACTGAGGAGTTGATGTAGGTGACAGGTGAAGGTGTTTTGAAACAGAGATGTGGTGGCCGAAATTGACTCGGAGCCATTGCAAGGACCACCAGCACAATGCATGGCGCAGTGGGAGGGTCCATCATTGTTTGCTGAATGACTGCATGGGTTGGGGGAGGAAGAGGTGATGTCAAGGACGAGGCCCGGTTTCTGGCTTGGACAGCTGGAGGTACAATGATGCCACCCACATAAATGGGTAACTCGAGAGAGGAACAAGTTTTAATTGAAGGAAAAGAAATGAGTTCCATTTTTTAAATTTATGAGGTAAAATACATATAATATAAAATTTACTCTCTCAATTTACCATTAAGTAAATTCACATGGTTGTGGTATCATCAGCACCATTCATCCACAGAACTCTTTTCATCTTGCAAAATGACACCCTGTACCCATGAAAAAATAAGTCCCCACTTCTCCCTCTCTGCGGTCCTGGGCAACCACCATTCTTTTTGTTTCTATGGTTTTGACTATTCAAGGTACTTAAATAAGTGGAATTATACAATAATCATCCTTTCGTGACTGGCTTATTTCACTTAGCATGATGTCCTCAAGTTTTATCAGAATTTCCTTCCTTTTTAAGGCTGAATAACATAACATTGTATGTACAGACCACGTTTTGTTGATCCATTCATTCCTTGGGTGGACATCTGGGTTGCATCCCACCTTCTGGCTATTGTGAATAATGCTGCTATAAAAATAGATGCACAAATATCTCTTCTTCAAGTCCCTGCTTTTGATTCTTCGGGGTATATACCCAGAAGTGGATCATATGGTAACCCTATATTTAATATTCTGAGGAATTGCCATACTGTTTTCCATAGCGGCTACACCATTTTACATTCCAATCAGCAGGGCATATGGATTCTAGTTTCCCCGCTTCTCACCAAATCTTGTTATTTTCCTTTTTTTTTTTTTTTTTTTTGTGGTAACCACCCTCATGGGTGTGAAGTGGTATCTCACTGTTTTTTGATTTGTATTTCTCTAACGATTAGTGATATTGAGCATTTTCTTTATATGTTTATTGACCACCTGTGTATCTTCTTTAGAGAAATGTCTGTTCAAATCTTTTGCCTATTTTTTAAATTAAGTTATTTAATTTTTGTCATTGAATTGTAGGAGATCTTTATATATTCTGGATATTAATTCCTTATCAGATATATGATTTGCAAATATTTTCTCTCATTCTGTGGGCTTTCGCTCTGTTGATTGTGCCCTTTGATGCACAGAAGTTTTAAATTTTGATGTGGTCCAGTATATATACAAATTTTTTTGTCTGCGCTTCAGTTGTCAAATCCAAGAAATCATTAGTGACATTAAATCCAGTGTCATGAACCTCATGTTTTCTTCTAATAGTATTATAGTTACATATGTTCTATAGGAGAAAGTTGGTATAAGTTTGGAGTATTCTGAGGAGCCTGTAATTGTTCTTTGACCAGGGGTACTTTATGAAAATTTGGTTCTTTCTCTTGTGTCCCATGAAAATTTGTTTGTTTCTCTTGTGCCCCTGCCCCAGGCCCTCTTTTTCTCCTTTTCTTTGTAATTAACCTCTTTCTCTTATCTCCATCAACCTTCTGCATATGACTTCTGCTTCCCCCATGTCACCAAAACGGTCCTTGTAGAATTTGACATTGACCTCCCAACTCCTAAATTCTACAGATACATTTTCAGCCTTTTCTTTACTTGATCTTCTTGTGGCATTCAGCACTGTCGATTGCCCCCTTCTCAGGGAAATTCTTATTTTTCGATTTCTGTAACACGCCTCTTCCCTGATGAGGACCCTAATCTTCGGACTGACCAGTTTGCCTTGACCAGCTTCCTCTCACCCGCCTGTCTGTCGTGTCAGGGTTAAACTTGCCTTCCTATCTTGGTTCAGTATTGTCTTTGAAATCTTTATGAGTAATCGCACTTGTGACAGACGGTTCAGCTGACTCCTCATTTGCTTATGAATACCCAGATCTGTATCTAATTATAACCTGTCTTCTGAATTCCTGCCTATATTTCTCATGACTTCCAAGCACATTCAATTACATTACCCAAACTTAACTTTTGAGGCATCTTTAATTTCTTTGAAAATCTGATGAAAGTGTCCCTCCCCCCACCCCAAACGCACATATACACAACATTCTATATATAATTTTAGGGAGTTCATGGGCTACCGGAAGCCCATCTATGCTTTTTGGATCCACGAACTCCAACTTAATAACTCTTGGACTAGAATAAATAGGATTAAGTTCAGATGCCCAAGCTTGGAATCAGAGATTCTTTGATTTTGTACTATCATATGGTTATCAGTTTGTTCTTGCTTACATACTCTCCATTGTACTCTGGGGCATATAACTTATGCTAGACCATAATTTTTATACACATTTGCTCTGGTTTAGGCCCTTAGTCTGGATTCTGATTGTGGAAATTCTGTTTTGACCCATTGGTATCCACATTCTTCCAGGGGCTAGGTTTAGAGGGAAAATCACGTTTTTTAATTCCATCGCTTTTTGAGGTTTCTAGAAAATAACTTTTTTCCCTATCTTTCTGTAAGAAATTTTAAAATGTATTTTCTCGTGCTATAACCTAGTGTAGCCCATTCTGTTTTAAATACACTATCAGTTTTCTCACACCATAGCCTTTATCTATCCCTACTACAGTAGGTTAAAGCAAGAACCTGTACAGGAACTCAGGGACTCTGACCCACTATTTTGGAATACTAAGCAAGCATGGGACAAAAGTTAACTTCCATTGCTTAGCAGAAGCCCCATTTTCCAGATGGGATGAGATTTACATCTACCCTAACATCGCTCAACCGACTGCCCGTGTGTATTATGGTAGCAGTCCTTCACCGTTACCTTGCAGGTTTCATCTGTTACTGTAAAAACTTACATTTCATAACCCAGATTGCTCAGCTGGAAACCTTCCTCTATCCATTCTGGCATAGTCTCCTTCCTTCCTGAGTTTGTTCCACCTTTGGTGACTGTACGAACACTGGAAAAGTGTGTCAAATGGATCTGCAAATCTAATGGGTAAAGGGATGGTTTGGTTTTCTTATAGCCTAGGCGATATCTGGTCTGAAAGATTGCCTCTTGGAGCTTCTAGACAGAGCTGATTCTACAAAGAGTCAAGCTTTCTCTCTGTCCACACCTCTCAATAAATCCTCAGGCGTGAACCCTCTTCTCATTGGAAGGATAGGGCTTTGAGAACATCTCTCCATTCCAAGCTTCTCCACAAGCAGAATTCCCCTGAGGATTTGGAACTGCCTTAGCCAGAACATTTGTGGGTGGAGGGGGCCCACTCTGTTCAGAACACAATGCTAGCACAGAACTAATAATATCCTGCTCCCCAGGGCCAGTGCTAGGGGATTGGCTGGCATCTTCCTCATTTACCTGATTATTCTCTTCTATTTTTGTAGATTTATGTACCTCTTAACACCATTACCTCTTTCATAGTAATCCACAATAATCACCTCTTTCTCCCTGCCTCTGTTCTAGACTGTGCATGTATTCCTTGTCTACCTTTTTTTTATTTTTATCAACTATTGCTTGCCTCGACCTCTCTCTGCCAGACCCAGCCAGATCTGGCATGCCTTATTTTATTTTAGACATGTCTTATTTGGCATTAATAACAATGATAAACTCTAAAAACTTATCAGGATTAACAAAGTTATCTCCTAATACTTCTGTATTGCAAGTAAGTAATCATGAAGCTTTAAAATAACTCTCCACAGGTAGGAAACTTCATTCGTAATGAGGTTTTAACAAATACTGTAAAATACTGTTTTTTAAACTGTCGTTAATAACAATGTAACTATCGGTATTTATAACACATTTTGTACTTTCCATAATTATTTTAAAACTTTCATAGGCTAGGTAATGCATTGTCATTACATGTCAAAATCACTGTTGAAACACACAAAACACGTAATGCACATTCCTTAAGTTTGGCTGGTTGAGTAAAGTTTTAACATGCATTCCCTCCGCCCCCCACCCCCCACCCCATCAGTATGTCTTTGACCTGGTACCAGGAGGAGGAAGGTGTTAATTACCACGTTGCCACGAGGTTTATGGACTGGTATTAACATCTCAGCGGGAGCAGAGATAGAACAATAGCGACTTCTGAGAAGGGGTGAGGAAAATCAGCATTACGTTCAGATTTATTTCCAGTTACTAAACCTCATGCTTTTTATTTTAGTGAGACTGAATAAATGTTATTTTCAAAAGGACATTCCTCTAGTAGTAGCATAATTACTTTGCCATCTTTATTGTCTGTTTAATTAAAACATAAATACTCCTCGGCATAGCAATTCAATGAAGGTACTTGGTTAATATGTTAATTCATCTTTTAAATCTATTATAGCCACACTGCAGTCAGCACTTTTGAGGTTTGATGAACACAGCTGGATTTTGAGAACACTATCAGCAGGGTTGAAAAACTGATTGCCCACAGTATTTAAATTGTTTTTTAAATCTTTCCATTAATTCCATATATACTGTTTTTTGAATGTAACAATTACATACTACAAAGTTAGTCTTTTCAAATTAATCCTTTTGGTCGATTTTCCTGATAGAATCCACACGCAGAGTGTTCTGTTTAGTAAAGTTGATTTAGAGCCATTAGAGAACTCTTAATTATAAATCTAAGCATTTTAGGTCAGCTGCTCTAGAAGAGTTTCAGATCTTGTTTGTTCAGGGAAAACTAATAAGGGCTACATGTATTTTTTAATACCTTGGAAGCCACATACTTCACATTTAAGTGATAATCGCATCTTTTTTTTCATGAAATCGTCGTGGTCTGCCTGAATTCTAAATGAAAGGAAGCAAGGGATTAAGATGATAAGCTTACAGGACATGGTTTATGATTGGTGTAAGACGCAATGAACAGAAGTGTCAGTAATCTGGCTTGTGCCAGCTGTGGCCGGACCGCTCAGCCTACATCCGTCTGTCAGATGAGCAAAGGCCACGAGTATTTGCCACTATGGTGGCATCTGAATATGATACCACTTCTGTGAAAGGGGAGATTTAAAATAAAAAAAATTATCGTTGAAGGAAGACAGAAATCCTATATTAACTTTAAAATGGAAACCTAATTGCAATAATTTCTGATAATATTTCTGGAAATAAAAAAACAACCCAATTAAAATATATATAAGTAATGAATAAGTTCCACATGTAGATGGTGTAATCTAAATTAGCATCAGCATTTTTGCAGAAATTTTTATTTTAACAGATTAGTTTTATATATCAACATTCTAATAACATATCACATTCTTCTATTTCAATCATATAAATTGACTTTGTAAAGGTTAACCGAGGATCAAACCTATGATAAAGTTTTATGAAAGAGCTGTAGATAAATAACAGGAATTATTTGTAAGCTGTTTCTTTTCAAAGTAGTCTCTGGTACTTCTCATGGGATTAAAACTGAGTTTGGTTAATAGATATTTTCTAGGCACTTAGAGCCATTATCTTTTTCCAAATAAGAAAACTATGCTAATGTATGTTTAGATTATGTTTCTGGGAATTTAGGAAGCAATTAAATAATTATTTAAAATTTTGCTACATCAGCATGTATTGTAACTTAAGACAAAAAAATGATTATGATTTTTTTTGATACAACATAAATTCCTTCAGACTTGGAATCATACTTTATTGCTCATTTTCACTTCTCTTCTCTTGAGGATCCAGCTCACCAGCTTGTGCATCTTAGGCATTCTTCAGATATTGGGTTTGTATTTAGAATAATCATCAGATAAACAGGTTTTTGTCCTTAGTGAGAAAAGAGTGTGTGTGAACGCAGCAACATGCCAGGCACATGATTGGTGCAAATAAGTTCTTGCTAAGTCTGAAACATGCCATAGTATTGGTAACACACAGGGGAATAAGAAAAAAAGGCAATATCGGTGCTTCATTTTGCATAATCACTGTGTTCTAAAGGCTGAATATATATATATTTTGTTTAGACTCTTCACGACTAAAGCTAGCAAACAGTTTGAATTCCCATCATATTTTGGTTGGGGAAGTAGTTACACTTGCACGGTTTTTGCAGAAAAATTCTGATGTTTTTTCCCCCCCGCTCTTTTGGTTTACATAAGCTGAAAACAGAAAACTTTTTCATGAACAGGAGGTCGAAAAGTGCCTTATAGCCCTTTTGAGCTCCGAAAGCGATGGAACTAAAATTGCTGCTTCCCAGGCTATTTCAGCAATGTGTGAGCATTCGGGCAGCAAGGAGTTTTTCAATCATCAGGGTAAGCAGACTGGAAAAAACCATCGCGTACATTTTTAGGTTCCCATATTCTGGTCTACATGGATGTTGGTGAAGTCACGTGTTCCTTTTTTTTCTTTTCTTTTTCTTTTTTCTTTTTTTTGCCACAGGGATTCCACAGTTAATTCAGTTGCTAAAAAGTGACAATGAAGAGGTAAGGGAGGCGGCTGCCCTGGCCCTGGCTAATCTGACCACTTGCAATCCTGCTAACGCAAAGTAAGTGCAAAACGGCTATTGTGTGTGGGAGAGCTTACAGTCCAAGGAGTGCTCGTTTTAACATTTTGGCTTTCGGAGCAGTTTACATGTTCATTCAGATGGTCCGTCTCAGGATAAAACTCTTATGCAATCCTCAGAAACCCTTATTGAAAATAAGTCATCAGTTAGGCCTGTCTTCCAAAACTACAGTCACACGCTGCGTGATGACATGTTTGGTCTACGACCGACCACGTGTATAATGGCGGTCACGAAAGATTATGATGGAGCTGGAAAATTCCCACCACCTAATGATGCTGTAGCAGTTGCGAAGTCAGAGGGCCACACATTACTCACGTGTTTGTGGCGATGCTGGTGTAACCGAACCTACTGTGCTGCCAGTTGTATAAAAGTACTGAAGACTGTATTTTTACTGTACCTTTTCTATGTTTGGATGTATTTAGATACACCAGTACTTACCATTTCGATACACAAATACGGTATTCAGTACAGTAGCATGCCATACAGGCTCATAGCCTGGGAGCAATGGGCTGTATGAACCACCTGAGCGTGAGTTAGGCTAAACCATCTAGGTTTGCGTACATGTGCTCTGTGAAGTTCGCCCGATGACAAAACCGCATAAGGGCATGTTTCTCACATTGCATCCCCATCGTTAAGCGACGCACGACTATTATAAAATCTTGACTATTTCTGGGTTTATTTGGAAAATGTGCAGGCCATTTGATTCGGGTAACAGGCTCACTCTCATGGAAGGTTCCAGTACAAATAAAACTGGATAATGCCGGAGATCCTAAAGACAACATTGTATGACGACATTTGATAAATCTGGGCAAAAAAATTTAAAAATCCATTTTAAAAGGGCATAAACATTAGATAAATCTAGAAGATTTTCAAAAGTGAATTTAAATCATATATGGGTAAGTCTATGGCCATGCCGCCCTGAACAAGCCCAATCCTGTCTGATCTTGGATCTAAGCAGAGTTGGACCTGGTTAGTACTTAGATGGGAGACCACCTGGGAAGACCGGGTGCATAAAAAATAAAAAGTAAGAGATTGTAAACTGACAAAGTCCTTGTAATCTGTGAGGTCAACCAAGGGTTGCCTCACCTAAAAACAAACAAACAAACAAACAAAATACATATGAGTAAATACTCTGAAGAAAGTTTGGGAAGCAGTGTTGTCTCTATTCCAAGCACTGTGATATGTGGTTTATGTTCATTGAAAAAGTTGAATTATCAAGATAATCCGTCAACTAATGAGGAAACTGAAGCTCTGCAAGGTTACCTAATTTTCCTGGGTACAAATATCTATTTCAATAGCTGAACTGGAAATTAAATCCAGGTCTGCTGGACCCCAGAGTCTGTGTTCTTTCCTCCACAGATCAGACTGCCTTATCACACAGTAAGAATTCCTCGAAAGTAACTGTTATAAATAAAATAATGATCTGCCCTCCCTATATCTCATTTTGTACATATATTAGGGTTCTCTAGAGAAACAGAACCAACAGGAAATAGATAAATAGGCAGGTAGATGATAGATAGATAGACAGATAGATAGATAGATAGATAGATAGATAGATAGATAATAGGTAGATAGATAGATGATAGATGATAGATAGATAGATAGATAGATAGATAGATAGATAGATAGATAGACAGACAGACAGATAGACAGACAGATTGAGGGATTTGCTCATGTGATTATGAAGGCCAAGAAGTTCCCTGATCTGCTGTCTGCAATACGGAGAACCAAGAAAGATGGTGGTACAATTCACTCCGAGTCTAAAGGCCTGAGCACAGCAGATGAGGTTCCAGATGAAGCAGAGAGGCCCTCAACTGATTGGA
The DNA here is from genome assembly GCF_014176215.1 of Rousettus aegyptiacus. NCBI lineage: Eukaryota > Metazoa > Chordata > Mammalia > Chiroptera > Pteropodidae > Rousettus > Rousettus aegyptiacus. Next base: position 85,432,918 of record NW_023416285.1, on the reverse strand, counting down.
TGATGCCCCCCCCCCCACATTGATAAGGGGGACTTGTACTCAGGCTACTGATTCCATTGCTAATCTCTTCCAGAAATACCCTCACGGACACTAAAACATAATGTTTTATCAGTGATTTTGGCATCCCTTAGCCCAGTCAAGTTAACACGTAAAATTAATCGTCACAATACATTACTTATTAATTTAGTATAATATTGTCTTGTGGCTAAAATTACCTTTTTGAACTTGAACTACAGCCTCCTCCACCTGCATCATATATTGAATCCATTTCATACCCTTTTCTTCCCTTTATGTATTCCCACACACAAATATTTTAATGCAACGAATAAAAATCTAATGATGCCCAATAAAAACATAGCCAAAATGCATGGGCATCAAAACGAAATTGTATTCCTTTAATAGCTACAATCTTTCACACAGTAATTTCCTAAATTCGGGGTCATCATCATCTGTATGAAAGCACACACATTTCTAGAATATTGTGTCATAATATGTAGCAATTTGAAAATAGCGTATTGAGTGATTTTTTTCCAGTGTAGTCACGCTAGTGCAAAAATCTTATCAGTGGCACTAAAACACTTCCATCTCCAGTGCATTTAGATTTACATATTATCTAGAATACTTTAATAGGCCTCCAGAGTATATAGATGTCTTGATTTGATGTGAGAATACCTGGCTTATATCGTTTCACAATTTTACATAAAATCATAGAAAATTAGAATGGTAAGTAGTTCTAAAAGAGACTGCCAACAGATTTTTTCTTTCAATTATCTATTTCAGATTTTTGTCACCTGACTTTATAGTTTCATCTTATCATCATAGAAAGATCAATTAGGACAGAATGGTCCCTGACTTTTCCTCTATGTTATCAACTTTATTTTTATAGATTAATTTTATTTTTATGTTTTTAATTGCTGTTGTTTCTTTAACCTATTATATACTGTCAATTTTTTTTTGTTTTTGTTTTTTATTTTTTCCAATTCGTGCTTGGTAAGGGAAATGGTTTTATGGATGTTCTTCGAGGTCTCTATAGTTTTACTTCGGACTTTTCGAGCTAAAAAGATATTGAAAACAAATGGTTTTGAGGAGAAAATAGAGTCAGAATTGACATGTTTGTGCCAAATTCAAAATGCTGAAGGTGGGAGCTGAAAAGATTCTACAGTCAATCGAAGGGAATGAAACAAATAGGTTATGTTGTCAATCCTGCTAACAAGCCTCCTCGAGGAGACAACAAAGGTGACAACAAGGGTGGTTGGTTATTTTTATAAAAAACATTCTTAGCTTAAACTTAACATTAGCGACTATTTCCAGCATCACTTTTTAGAAGCAGTCCATTCCATTGTTTTCCTAGAAAAGTGCCGTAGGACTGAGGCCAGCTCGCGGCTCCGCTGCTGGAGTGGCCGGAGTCGGGGGTTAGAGATAGAAAGTTGCTTTTCCACCACACTTAAATGGTAAGAGAAGAAGGCAGAAACCCAGAGCTCATGTCTTCCTTGCATCAGGTGACTATTTGGATACCCTAAAATTGCCTAGACTCATTTTTTTTAATGCAGTTAAGCACTGCGAATTCTAATTTTGTTAAAATGTAACCCATTTCCTAAGTCTAGAACCCATTTGACACCGTACATAGTTTTTACAATATTATTGACTATATTCCTTATGCTATACTTTACATCCGTGTGACTCTTTTTATATCTGGCGATTTCTATATCTTAATCCCTTCTCCTTTTTCACCCATCCGTTTTGGGGTGATCACTTCATAAGTTATATGAATGTCTAACCACTGTGTTGTACACGTAAAGCTAAAATAATGTATGTTGACTGTAATGGATGAAATAAAAAAAATTTTAAAAACAGTAAAGACAGAGGCAAAGTGAAAAAAAAAAAGGAACCTCCTTCTCCTATACTCATATCTCAATGTGCCGAAAATAGATTTCTAATTCTTAAACTCAGACTACCTAAATTGAAGTTGGAGGCTCATCTCATGAACTGAGTAATCACTGGTGTGTTATAATAACATAAAATACCTTTATGTAATGGATTTTTGCACCCCCCCCCAAAAAAAATGCAGGCAAATGAAAATCTTCTAATTTAAAGGAAAAATAAAAAACAACCAGGAAAAGGAAAAACATACTTCGTGATGACTTTTATTGTGAAATTGACAAGTTCTTTTATAAAACAAAAGCATTTTAATAATCTAAAAGTAGAATTTTATAATATATGCAAAATAATTTACGGTCTAGAATATCTGAATTTATATTTTCACACACCTTTCTTTCTTACAAAAGAAAGTACATTCATATGTAATAAAATAGTAAGAGGATGAAGAACTTTGATAGGAATGGTAAGTAAATGACCAGACCATTCATCCACCTCTGGAAGATTTTCAGCTTTCACTATGACTATCGCCTTGATCTGTGCCAAAAGATCTCGCCTAACTGGTATTCTCTGTGAACAAGGCTTCTCGATTCTCAAGTTTTCTAGATATTTGAATTGACTTTTTTAAGCAACAAAACTTTTTAAAATTTGTAATTCGTTTGAATTTAAATCTTCTAAAATCCTTCCCTCTCATCCTCCTGAAACTGATCGTACTGTTATTAAACTTTGGGGATGGAGTGAAGTTATCATTTTGAGCAAGTGACCGTCATATCCTTCAGGGTGGTGTGGTCAGGGCCCCCTAGGAAAGACGGGGTGCTTGTCCCACTCGCTGAGTAAAGCCTCGAGTGGCAGTGTCTTCTGGGTATTGATGCATTTTGCCGACTCCTCATTGGCAGACTGTCAGCATGAATTTTCACTGCGTCTGGAGATATGATTGGCAGGGCCAGTCTTGCCAACGTTCTCTTCAGATCCCTTCCTTTCAGTCAGTTAAAACCGTCCATACCAGGTAATTCTATCAAATTTGATATAAAAGCTGTAAGTGAGGGCCCGAGGCCTCTTTAAGGACTTTTGGTCTTCAGAGGCTATTTATTTTCGTTTGTTCTGCTGATAGTTCTCATGTGCATTCTGCCTATGTAAATTTCCTAGGAATTCAAGCTATAGAAAAGTGAGATTGTAGCTGCTAAGTGACTCACAGGCAGGGAGTGTATACAGAAGACCCTCTGGACAAAGGGACCGTCCGCTTCCTGGGTGAGAGGGGGCGAGGTGGCACGAGATTCCATCGCCTTACTCAGAATGACATATAATTTAAAATGTACGAATTGTTTATTTCTGGAATTTTCCATTTAATATTTTCGGACTGTGGTTGACCATGGGTGGCTGAAACCATAGAAAGCAAAACTGTGGATAAGGAGGAAACAAATGCATTTTCAATTTCCAGTAGTATTTTTCGCCTCAGGCCTTTCATATCCACCATCTTCTCTGCAAAGAATGTTCTTCTACCCCAGCATGCCCGTGGCTCACTCCCTCACCCTCTTCAAGTCTGTTCAAACGTCACCTTCTCCGCGAGGTCTACCATGACCACAGTGTTTACAGCTGCACCCACGCACATACACATATTCTCAATCCTCCTTCCCTCTGGCCCTTTTTTATAGCACTTACTTTATAACATACCATATAACTTGCTCGTTGTGTTTATTGCTTATTTTCTGTTCACCTCTATGACCAGCACCAACGAAGGGAGCACCTTTGTCTGTTTAATCCACAGGTACATACCAAGCATCTTATCCCATAGTAGACGTTCGCGGGGAAAATGGGCTTACAACTAAAATGAAAAAGTATTGTGAAAAAAAGAAGATCTATCTTTCATTAACCAATACCCAAAACTTAAAACAGAAAGTGATCATCTATATTCTTTCCTTTGTTTTTACACAATTTGGATGACAGAAGCATACTTTTCATTCTTTCTTATCTACATAATAAATGTCACAAAATGGATAAAAATATGACAAGGCAATGAATAAGAATAAAAAATAACAATTTGAAGGCATAGGAAAAGAGGTTAAGAACGGCCAGAATCACATATTTGAAGTGATAAAAGGAGAAAGAAAAGTAAAATTATTATTTAAATGAACAAATAAAAAGTTAGAAAGCTGAAACAACTCCACATAAAGAAACAGATGAAAACGCAACCCAAGAAGCAATAATGAGTCTTATATAAAAACAGATTCCATCTAATTAATTAGGACACCATCGCCCATCCTTTCTTGATTCACTGCTCATCTTGACAATTCTCAATTTGTAATACTTTTTGGAAAGGAAAAAAATTTTTGAAAGAGGAAATGTCATTTTCAATTACATTTCATGTTATATTTACCTGTACCCGTCTATCCAATTAGTATTATCAAAGTTTTGCATTATTTATGCAAGTACCTGAGAGAATTATTCTTGGCTGACATTCTTCTGAGGGGCAGATCCTACATATTATAATATTTTTCAACTATTAATCTATAACATCACTGCCATCTGTTGGATCTGATCAGAAATAGAGTTTTTTAAGTTATCCCAAGAATGAAAAGGGCTCAACATTTTCATTTCCCTTTGCTAGCACTGACCAAATTTTGGCTATTGGTAAACTATGAAGAGATTAGAAAATAGTATGATTGTTGACAATATTTTTCAAAAGATACAATCATTTTAGGAAATAGAACAATAAAATAAATTATAAAAAGTAACGACTACAATTATTTTAATACCTATAGACAAGTAAGTAGAAACTGTGGTTTTACTATAGAAAATCCATAATCCCATTATTTACACATAGATTATACTAATTCTGATTCTTCATCATTGTTCCATGTTATGTCCATGAAGAACTGAGTGATTTTCCTAAATCTTAAAGACCACTTCCATCTGCATTTCCTTGCTTGTTATTTTTAGTTTTTATACCCCTTCTTGACTTCCCTCAACAGCAGTGACTTAAGAAAGTTCTAATGGGAGCATATATAGTGGTTACTTAAAAAAAAAAAAAATGATAGATTGCTGGGCCACTGCTGGCCTCCACAATAGCAGAGACAAAGAGCTCCTCCCTAGGGACTATCCTGCTGTTGTGTGAAGTATGGTCAGTACCACAACAAAAGAAGTCAGGAAACATTAAGGAATACACCCCAAAAGGACTCCAGATAGAGACAGAATGCCCACAAACAATATGGATGTGCTTTTGAGTGCTTTGGGAACTTTCGAATGTCCTTTATTATATATGGACGACCTGTCCTTTTTGTATTATCAGTATTAATATATCTTCTCACTCACATAAAAATAAAGCATTGGCTGAATTATCATACCTAGTAGAATTATTCACGCAGTACCATGCCTAAGAAAGCCATGCAACTTGTCCAAAAAATATTTAAAAGCTATGCCTCGTCCAGAAAAGTAAGCGCTTCAAGAAAAGACAGAACTTCATTTATTCACAGTGACCCAGACCCTGTCAGTCATGTCAGTATTGTCAGAGAAGGGCCTGATCTTTAGTGACTTCTTGGAATGTTAACTCTCTCTAGTGTGCACAGAAAGCACTGTTTAAGGCTTTTTGTGTTTGTTTATTTGTTTTTCATTCCCACCCTATTAAACAGAGTTGGGGGAAGGTCATACATTTGTATATTTATTTTTTATCATTTCTTTTTATTTTGTTTATTCCGTAGATTTAAGTATAGACAAATGCCATTTCTTAGAATTGCCTCTATTCTATTGTGCATTTACAGCTGTAGTGCAGTGAATAATGATAGTCATTTTGAAGGGGGGAAAAATAAATGCGCCTCTCTTAACATTGGCAAAATAACGCCCTATTCCTCTAAAGGAAGAGACAGGATATCTGCTTTTGAGGCGGCAAGAGATGTGTACTATCACCCTTTGAAAATAAATTTTAATGTCTGCTCTGGATCATATGTCTTAGCCAGTACACACAGATTCACATAGAATAAGTAATCTTGTCATTTAGAATACTTCTTTAATTAAAGAAACATTGACCACAGAAATAACCCACAATGATTCACAAAATTAAAACAGTCTTATGAAAAAATGCAAGCTCTTGTTACAGGCTTGAAGTATCTGTTGGACTTAATAACACTACAGTTATGTAGTTACTGTCTTTGTTGCCTCGGGTTTTTTACAGGAAAATGTTTTGAGTTCCATCTTGCTTTCTAACATGAGAGGAACTGTGTCTTCATACTGCCCCCTAGTGGCAGTTTGAGAGGAAGTGGGGGGAAGGGCAAAAAAAGATAATGAGAGAATTCTCTGTATTTTAGCGAAACACACACTAATTTAATTTGAAACACTCTCTGGTGTACCTAAAATAATATTTTAAGACATTATTAAAAGATGGTGATCTGGAAAGCGTTTCATTGTGATGCTTTTAAAGAGAGAACATTCTACTGCTAAATGTGTGTTTTAATAGATGTTTGGGTTTGTCTTTGTCCTTTTTTAAGGTGTTGTCACTTCAAAAAGTGTTGACATATTCATTGTTCTGGTGGCTGCATATTTGCTGTGCTGTATAACCATTAGGATAAATATAATAGGCTTGAACAACATAGATTAACCTCATTGTTATTGTAGTTACTCGAGTTGATTTTTTGCTCTTGACTATATAATAAGAAAGATTATTTTGTTTTAAAATTCTTATTTCTATCACTTTGCTGAAAGATGCTTCATCCTTTGAATGAGAATGCTCACATTATAAGCATCCTCCATGGTAACTTGAGCTAGTTTCAAAACCTTTCAAGAAGTTCTCATTCATATTAAGAATGTTTCAAACTTTTATATTAAGGATAATTGCTCAAAGGACTTATTTAAAGTGTCATTTGCTGCTTTAAAAGTCTTCTGAAATGAATAAAGAAAATGGATGGGCAGAGTCATTATTTCTTAACTTAAGAATTATTTCTGCATTATTTCTATCTCAATTTGCTGAGTATTCAGATACATTTCATCTCTACACCTTAGAGTCCAGATTCCTTCTCTGCCCGATGGAATGTTGTTATAACATAAGCTATTCTGGATTGTGAAAAGCATACTAGATTTGAAAAAATACACAGACCAAAAAGCTGGAATTTGCAATAACACCAGTTGGTTCCACATCCCCATTTTGTGACAGTTGATGCCGACTCGGCCTTCACAGTTTGAATTTTATTGGCCACCAGTTTTGTGAGGCTAGTTGAAACCGTGAAATGTTCAATTAGAAAATGACCCATGTGCTTTTATTACCTAGAGAGCAGAGGAGACACTTGCATAACCTTATTTTAAAAGTTGCTGGTACCTCTATCGGGTTTAATTCCCAATGTTACTGATTTTCAGAGGAAATCATCCAACAGTTCGCACGCTTTTGTATTTTGTGATTTTTCTCATGCTGTCTTTCAACTTAAAGCGGTCCTTTAAAAACCTACATAAATTCCATTTTCGCTCACCTTTGGCTTTTTATATGTCTTTTCTCGACATTTTTCGTTCACGCTGGAAAATGGCCTTTACTGCTCATTGATTACACCTAAGCAGGAAGATTGGGGTGGGATTCCCGAGGAAATTGCCCAGCTCTAGCCCTGCAGGTGCTGGACACTTGGCCGTCTAGCTGAAACGTTATCCGAAAATGAAAATTTCACACACACATGCAAATTTGGAGACACAATCGCATTTTTTCCATGATCCAAGAAATCTCAACGGGACGCAGGGAAGTCTCGGCCCTCGTGTCTCGCTGAGCGTGAGCGGACGATGATGATGGCAGCTGGCACGCGTGGGCCAGCCACAAGCTAAGTCCTCGAAATGGAATATACGATTAAATCTTGGAAGCGGTCCTGGGGGACAGGGAGTATTATGGTCACGTACGTTTTGCGGATGAGGAAACAGAGGCACAGTCTTTGCTCAAGGTCGTAGAGGTGGGGTGGACACTCGTGCTGAGGCAGTGTGCCCTGTACATCCAGAGGGAGCTTGCAGGAGCTAAAACTCTGAGTTTCCTCTCTCTCTCTCTCTCTCTCTCTCTCTCTCTCTCTCTCTGTCTGCTGCTCACTGCCTCCTTGACTCTGAACCCCACATCTTCCCTTTGCCTTTCTAATCTCTTTGAACTCCTTCAGACTGGAGTGGCCAGGGTTCCTTGAAGTCCAGTAGGCACCTCTGGAGGAGTGAGTTTTCACCCTCTGCTTTCCTTCCTACCCTCCTTCCTCCTTTCTCCCACGTTCCTCTCCCCGTTATCTCTCCTCTTGTCCTCTTCCTCCTCCTCCTCCTCCTCCTCCTCCTATAAAGAGTAAGAAAAAGGGGAAAATGTATTCAAAAGCTGAAATGAATTTCCCACTGTTTCCCTGAGGAATGATGGAGTGAATCAAATAAATTCTGGCTTATTCTCTTTTTTTTTCTTTATTTCTTTTTTTCAAGAAAACACTATACTTTTTGAAGGTTAAGGGATTGATAATTGTGGAAAAGGTAACGGACTAAAAGTCAGAACTCCATGGTTTTGATCTCATGTTTGTTGATCGAATTGCTTAGTGAGCAAGTTTTTAGTCTCTCTAAATTTCACCTTTCTTAATGATAACAACAACAAAAAAATGAATCTAGATTATGTATTATTATATTTTGTGCCTCTGAGTGATTAGTCTCTACCCAGTATCACAAAGAGTCTGGAACACAACTCTCACTAGAAACTAGATGTAATCACACCTTACTGCTGTAATCATTTTATTCTAAAAGCTAAGAAAGTTATTACCTGTGGAGTCAGGTTTCTTTTGTAATTATTTCATCATTACTCTCAGGTGTTCTTCATGTGCCAGGCTCCGTCCTAGGCTGTGGGAGACAGTGGGAAACATGGCAAAGGTTCCATGACCCTGCTTTCATAAAACTTATATTTTAGTCAGGGAGACACAATACACGAAAGATTGTTTTAAAGGTAATTTCAGAAGTGATAACAGTATGGATTAGATAAAGCGGCACAATGTCATAGAGAGGGGCATGCGTGGCATCGGGGCTGTGAGAGGGGTCTTAGGGAATGGCACAGAGCTTATCAAAGAAGGCCCCTCTGCAGAAGTGACATTAGAGCTGATGAGAATCGGCCAATCCTGCCAAATGCCGGGATTTTTTTTTTTATTTATTATTTGCTGTCACACTAGGGCATTCGGCGTCCTTATTATTTAGTTAAGAAAATCAACAATATGGTATCTCTAATTACTTTGGGATTCTGTCCCTTGTCATCTACGGATATGTAAATAGACTGATTTCCAGGCTAAACAGAAACATTTGGTAACTGCAAAAGCCATTTATTATGATATTACAACACCTTGACCATTATTCCTATTCTATCAGGAAACAAGTCAGCCATGCAAAATGAAGACAGTCGTTCTTTGCGAATGGCAGCTGGTTAATTATTGGCAGGCATTCCAGCTTCGGAAGCAGAAGGTGGCATGTATGGGAGCGAAGTATTGTGATTGAACAGATAGGTCAATAAGGATTCCATGTCACTTGTAAGAAAATTGCATTTGATTTCCCTAGACTTTGATCGACTGCCTCATAATTGGTGACAAAATCCCGCATGCTGTTTGTGGAGGTGCTGTGTTTGCGTGCATTGGTCTCTTTGCAACTAGCATTTCTCTCTTGAGAAACCATAATGTCACAGCAACGATGGCAGAGAAGCACATTCTGAAAGTCTCGAAATCGTGCGCTAGCGCGACATCAGTATAAAAGGAATAATTTAGTTTCATATACTTAAACAATTTTTTTTTGCATTGTTATTTTGCTATAGGATACAAAACTTTACACATTCGTTTCTACGGCTGGGTTTTACTTAAATATGTTACTTAAAAACTCTACATTATAAGCATTTGCTGGCAATTAATTGGGATTCTCTTCCTTACTATTGATTAGCTTTTTAAAACAATATTTCTTAAAAGGGATAAAATTCTCCTGGCTACTGTCGTCAGTCCTGGAGGTCAGCCAAGTTCGGGCACACCTTCCAGTCCTCCGCAGCTGTGGGGCTGCGGCAGGGTCACAGTCGTTTCAGACCCAGAAATTGATCAATTTGACGTACACACTCAACATCTTGAATCATTACCTTTGTTGAAAAACTGGCTGGAACGAGAGTCAGGAATCCTGCTCACAGCATTCCAAATCTGGCTGTGATAACCAGGGGACCTGTTTCTCATAACGGCCAGCACCCCGCCCCCAAGCACCTGTATAGACTCGCGGGAGTCTGCAAGGCTTAAACATGTCAATCCTGAGTCACTGCTGCCTGTGCACCTCTCCTGACCACTAGTAGTATGTCTGCTGCCAATCTGTCTTCCTCGGTGCGACAGAACTCACAGAGACATATGAAAAGTCATGCTGGTGGGAATGGTTGCAATCACTGTTAACAAACAAGGTTCTGATTGCCAATATTACCATCTGTGCCGTCAGGTTCCACATATTACCCTGTATGTGGGCTCTGTTAAACAGATTTCTGTACTGCCCAAGGTCACCCTCGATTCATGTAACCAGCCTTTGCAGATGTGTTAAATGGGGACCTCGAAACTGCAACAAAGATCAAATTCTGAGAGGTACCAAATAGTGTCGTCTGATGACACAACCGAAAATAGAGTCAACGATGTGCGCGAAGAAAAAATACAGACACTCCTCGACATGTGAAATAGTTAGGTCCCTAAGACGTGTCCAAAATTCAAGATAAAACTTCACACGAAAATTTCTTCGCCATACAATTACAGAAGCACTGGGGGAGGGGAGGCAATAACCCGATTTCAAGAGCAGATGTAAATGATACAAGGGGCGATCCCAGTTTTGCTGAGTCTTGTTCCTTCTTGCAAACTTAAAGCTGAGCTGAGTATTTTCCCCTCACCCCTTCTCAACACCCCACAGAGATTTTCTCCGTCGCTCCCTTTGAGTTTATTCAAGTCAATTAAAATATATTGATCTTGTCAGCACTGGGGATATAAATAAGACTCGAACACTGCCACTAAGTAGGTACCAGGTGCAGACATAGCGCAGAGGAGGCAGTGATTAACGAGGAGGGGTAGTGAGGGTCACAGATGGCTTCGCAGAGGAAGGGATGGCTGAGCAGGTTTTGAAGGGTGAGCTGGAGTTCCCCAGGCAGACTTGCGGGAGGGTAGGGAAAGGTGTGTCGGGCATAGGGAACGTGAGTGCAAAGGCACACAGACGCGAAATTGTACAGTATTTTCAGTGAGCCAAAAATAGACGCTATTTGTGTAATTGGATTTTTCCTTAATAATGTTCTCAGTGTCAATGCTGTAAGTGCTTTTTCATTGTGGGGCTTGGAGACTTATATGAAAAACTTTGTGCTGAATTTCTTTCCATAATGTGTGCTATAAAGTAATATTTCAAGATGAATGCCATTCTCTGGATTGTGAACATTTGTGCCAAACATCATTTTTTTAAAAACAAACAAAAAAGTATATGTATGTTTAGCAACAAATGCTCTGAGCTTGTGTAAAAGAGACCTAACCTAGTTTGGGGGCCAAGAAATGATTCCTTGAGGAAAAGATATTTGTACTGAATCTCAAAAGATAAAGAGGAGGATATTCGAGGTGCAGAGTAGGTCAGGATGTGGAAAGAGCGTACGGGAATAGCCTGAGTTGAGAGAGAGCTGGCATATTGCAGGTCGTCAGAGGCCCAGAGTACAGAGCAGCCGGAAGGGGTTGTGGGGCGCATGGGCAGGGAAGGCAGGCAGCCTCAGCTCCTGCAGGGCCTCGAGGGCATGCAGAACTCAGGGGCTTCATCTGAGCAATGGGAAACCATGGAAGTTCTACGCAGGGGAAAAATATGATCATATTTATTATTGTAAAAGAGCACTTTAGCTGTAAGATTACTTACAGCTAAAGGATTGGAGGGAGGGAAGAGAAGAGACCTGTTAGGAGAGTATTCGTACCAATCCACACGAGAGAATATTGGATTGGATTCAGCGGAGAGATGGAGATGGAAAAAAGGGAGAAATCTGAGAAATACAGAAGAGGAAAATAGTCCAGACTTGGTAATAGATTGGATACACATGACATGTCAAACTTCACTTCTTTATACATATATCAAATGATACAAACAGATGTTTTTATACATTCCCTGTGTTGGTGTTTAGCTTGGTTCTTTTTTCGATTTACGTTTTAAACTTGGTTAAGCTCCAACTGGATGGAGACTAATGATAGTAAATATCAGAAATTATTTTCAGATTATCGTGATAACATATGGCCCTATAATTCTGGATTTTGTAACAAAGCAGTTTGACTTCTGTCCCGTTCATTTGGATATTGCCGTATGATCTAGGAAAGTGAAATGTGTCTTTAAAATACGGCAGGCTTCAGCTCGTGTATATATATATATGTATATAAGACAGAGAAAAAGAAAAGAGAATGTCTTGGGTTTGAAAGACAAATTGATGCAAGTCTTTTTTAAAAGTATAAATTCTGCACTCTTTCTCTAATTGAAATTAGTGTTTTTGAAGATAAGAATACTAGCTTGACTTTTTACCGTAAAAATTTAATTTCAGCAACGCTTTTTACACTTAGATAGAGCTGCACGTAAATTATGGGCAGATATGTACACATCATGCAGGTGGTTCTCCGGCTGTGCATGTGTGATTTGTCTTTCTGTGCTGGCAGTTATGTTCAATTTAGTAAAAGCTGCATTCCACCGTGTACTAGAATCTTTGTTCTTTTAAACAGCTAGATTTTTTATGTACTTCCCTTTACTGCCCCCATAAAGAGCAAAGAAAAGAGCAGAAGGTGGATTATAAATGAACCAAAGCCAAATCTCACTCTGTATATGGCGAAGGTAGAGACGAAACCCAAGCAGAAGGGCCGTGAGCAGAGGCACGCCTGATGAAAATTCCTGTATCTCCATGACCGCGTTTTTTTTAAATAAACAAGGAAAACCGAAACAATGTGGCACAACCCTATGTACTCACTTATATTTTCTAAAAGTTCCCTGATACACAGAAAAGACAAGACCTTTGAGGATTTATTGGTATGCATTTATCTAATATACTTCTGGCTTCTGTCATGGATGCCACTGAAATACCTCCACTGTTGGCCTTTTCTTTCCTCTCCAAGATGTTTTACAAAGTGAACATTGTTGAAGGAAAAACCATTAAGTGACAAAGGATTTGTGCATTTTAGCCAAGGCATGTTTATAACGATTGAAAACTACAAAATATCTGGTTTTTAAGGAAGTGATTGCATTAAGTACTTGAAAATAAACCAAAGGAAAAAATGATTTTTGAAAAAGTGAAAGTATAAATTAATTAGAATACATGCATAATTTAAAATTCTTGCTGGCAGTTTTTTTTTTTTAATTCAATGTTTCAACTAAGTTAAATACAAGAAGTTTCTGATAAATATATCAGAGCCCCCAAATTTTCCCTTATTCATAAAATCAAATGACCACCATGTCAATTAATAATAGGAGAGAGAATTAAAAATGAAATTATCTTAAAAGTGTTTATCATATCCCCTAGGAAAGGAAATTAAATGCTGGCCCTCAGTTATCACAGTGAGATGAGATGTAAGACCTTCCTCCCAATATTTTTATATCAACAAATTCTGATTACATGTCATTTAAGGGACGCCTTCCTAGAGATTCCGCAAGAATGGGTTAAATGTACCCTAAGTATGGGAGAAATGGAGCTAGGTGCTGATTTTGCCTTGGTATCAGTATGATGTGTTTTCTCGATGGTCTGATATGAACCAAGGGTAGGAGGTGCCTTCAGGGTCAATACCAACCAAGCCCTTCATTCTCCATGGCTGCCCTCGCTAGTCATTTCCTTCCTGCCCATTCCCTGCTGTCCAGGCTCCTTGACAGCCGGTCTGTGCCATATCACAGCTTCCTTTCACCTGGAGCTACCAGTCTCTTTATCAAGATTTTATTTGTTTTCTCTCTTTGATGGACAATGGTGATAACTTCTGCACTTGAGGTTGTCAGTTCCCCCTTCACAATCAGCAAATTTGACAGTACCAAATTAAATTGATTTCTTTAGAATACAGGGTGATAGGTTCAATCCTACAGCCTCACTTGTTTTTTTCAATTTTGGTTATTAATATCCTAAATGAGAAAAAAATGTGTCAAATATAAGCTTAAAAGAGATGTTGATCTTATTAGAGTCTCAAGTATGCTTTTATTCTTGATTTCCTCTACCCCCATGATGACTTAAATGGATTTTAACACATAGTTTGGGGTCATCCTTTAAAACCAGGATGCTTTATATATCTTATTGTTTAGAATATCTCTTATTTGAAGCCATTCCAAACATTACAACGCTTACTTAAATAGTTTTCCACTCGTTAAAATGATCTCTTCCTGATTTTCACTTATTTTATGAGCTTTTTAAGTATTTACTAATCAAGGACTATAGAATGTATGGTGTTCTTAAAAGGAAATTTAGGTTTTCTAATTCTAAGAAAATATTAGTATATTAATGAATAACTGTAGTCTTTTTATACTAGAAATAGGAAATTTAACAACTGAATATGCCTACCAGACTGAAAATATCTACTTATGTCAGTAGCCTGGATTTGATTTTTGCTTTCTAATTTGTAAAAGCAACACTCACATGCAAAATGATTTACCGCCTTTAAATGTTAAAAACTGCCTACAATTAACAACCTAATTTGAAAAAAGGAGAATGGGCTAAAGAATTTTAACTTAGGATTTCCCATGCTGCTCACTCATTTCTATTTAAAGCGCTGTTTTCTCACTCGTTAGGAATATTTTAATAGGCTTTCTTTGAATAGTATTGCATTGTCTTATAAGTATCACTGATTTAAAAAATGAACAGCTAGCTATAAAGGGTTTCTAAGAAGTAGCCATGCATTTTTCTATAACCAGAAGCTGTAGGTGTAAGAAAAGGATTATTTAAATTCGTTCATACCTGACATTTCCCCAGACTCCATTTAAATCACTAGCACCTCAATCCTGGGCTCATCTCACTGTAAATTGTAAATTCATTTATTTCTAAAGTTGTATTTATAGTACTCATTTGTGTCATAAAGCTCAGTTGAGCCCTCCTAAGATAACTTCTTGACCTTGGACGAATGACACTCGTTTCTCCTTTCATCGCCCCAGCGCTGCTGCCGAAGCCGACGCGATCGATCCCTTAATCAACACCCTGTCCAGCAAGCGAGACGGCGCCATCGCCAACGCCGCCACGGTGCTGACGAACATGGCCACGCAGGAGGCGCTGCGCGGGAGCATCCAGAGCCGCGACGTCATGGGCGCCCTGCTCGCGCCGCTGCGCTCCGCCAACACCGTGGTGCAGAGCAAAGCCGCGCTGGCCGTGGCCGCGACGGCGTGCGACGCCGAGGCCCGCGCGGAGGTGAGAGTCTGAGCAGCACTCGCGCTCGCGTTTCTGGTCTGTCCTTGCGGGCGGGTTAGTTCGGAACGTTTTCAGGGGTCTGAACCCAGCCCTCATTTGGCTCCTTCAAAACCGGTGCAACGCTTTGGAAAACGCATGGGCGTCACCCAACAGAGAAGGCGAGCGTACCCTGTAGAAACAGCATTCTGTTTCTAAGTACGCGTACCTAAGGCAATGTCTTGCCTCTGTGCTCTAAACGATTGCAAATAAACCAGTTGTCCAGTTGTTAAGAAGATGGTATATTCGCAAAATGGAATCTCACATCATTGAAAGTGAACGTACTGTAGCTGCAGACGTCAGCAGAGATGAATCTCAACAAGCCTGATGCTGAGCAAAGTCCAGTCGGCGGAAGGATTCATCTCATGACTCCGTTTATATGACATTAAGAAATATACAAAGCTAAGAAGTATGTTGTTTTGGCATATGGTCATATAAGCTAAAACTATAGAGAAAAGTTTTGAAGAATGATTAAACCCAAGTTCAAGGAAGTGGTTTGCTCTTGGGGGATTAAGGGTGTGGATGTGATTCAGAGGAGGACACGGGGTCAAGGTCATCGAAATGTGCCATTTCTTAAGCCAGGTGGTAGACAAACAGGTGGGCTTTTTACTGTGATTTTTGAAATTATACATATGGGTGACGCAGACTCTTTTGTTTCTCTTATATTTCAAAGTTTTAATACACGGAATTGCATTTTTTATAAGTCCATCATATAAATGTGTTTGGTATTTGTGGTTGGTCCTACTAAGTCTTCGTAAGGGTTTGATATAATCCTACAAACGTCTTTTTATCTTTTGCTTTTCTCATATTGATTTGTCACTGTGGCACTCATTGAAACAGGCTAGAACTTTGTTCCTCTCTCCTTAATATAAATGACAATAGCTATCATTAACTAAGCACTTACTATGCACCAGATACTGTGACTAAGTAAGCACTTTATATTCATTTAAGCCCTACTCGAAATAGGTCTGTTTGTAATCCCCATTTTATTTATGAGGAAAATGAGGCTTAAAGAAATTATGTGCTCCAAGCCAAGTCGGTAAGTGATGGATCAGGGATATGAGGACACATCTTCCTGACTTCAGAGCCCATGCTCTCACGCCACGCCGTTTGCTCAGACAACTACCAAGTCATTCCTCTTCTGTCTTCTTCGTGGCCATTGACTCGGTTACTTGTGATCATCCATTAAAGTAGTAAGATAGCCACCAAATATTAATTTACCAGTTACCATGTCCCAGACGCTATGCTAGGCATCGGGAGCACAGGGTCTTGGTCACACTTCTGTTCAAGTTGCTGAGTAGTCCATCTGTTTCCGGGAATATTGTCAATGACTCTTTAATGCTCTCCCTACCCCGGCCACCTCCTCTCTCCTGCACTGCCTCCAGGCTGTCTTTCAAATATGTGGCCCTCATCACATCACCACAAGTCTCCAATGGCATGCCTTTGCCCTTTGGTAAAAATTAAGCTGATTAGCGTGATAATGCAAGGATTCTCAGTGAAAGGCACCTGCCTGCGTAAGCCAAAGGTCTCTCCCCAAGTGCAGCTCTATGCTGCAGAAATACCATACTATTCGTAATTCTCTTACTTATACGTCTTTGACTTCTCTGCTTCGGAAGCTAGTCTCACCTTTGTCCACCTGATAAACATCTGTTTCTCCTTCAAAACCCAGCTCAGCCATCCTGCCCTCGAATGTGGGTGCGTCCTCCTCTATGCTCCCATCGTGCCCTATGCAGGCCTCTGTGTCTTCCGTTTCGCATTCTGTGGACCTTGTGTGAGCGACTGTGATAAGCTCCTTTAGGAAAGGGGACTGTGTCCATGTCACTAATACACACCTGGCACGTAGCGTGTGCTCAGCAAACAGTTGTTGAATGAGTAAATGAAATGAATGACTGAATAGAAGAATGAATTCAATTTTTTTTTGCCAAAAGAACACATGGAGTTAGATTGTTATCATGTATTGTATTCAAAAATAAAAATGTTCAGAAATTTGGCCCCCTAAGCATAAGATACTTTCGGAAATGTTTCTAAGATGCCAAAGTTACGTAATCTCTGCCAGAGTCCCCATGTGTGAGAAGAAAGTGATTGGAGATGTGTCATATCTCGCAAGGGCTGTTGTTTTCAGGTACCACACGTAGAGACTGGCAGAATATTCTTTTTGTCCTCCACGCTCAGATGATGGAGTATTGCATCTCATACAGTGAAACAAGAGCTGTGTCAAATCTTTTTTTGTTTGTTTGTTTGGAATAATTTTACACATGAGTGATATCTATTAATAATATAACTAATGTAGTTCTGTCCAGTTCTCTTATTCTTTTCTTCTCTTTTTCACTTTTTGGAGAAACACAGAGAAGTGCGAGACTGACAGAAATGGGTCTCTTTCTAGGGAACTGCTTCAGTATTGCTTTGGCCACACAGCCGACTTGGTGGCAGGATTCAGCGACACAAGTGGCACTTGCCTGCGTTGGTTCCTCTTGCCGCCATAACGGATCACCTCAACTTAATGATTTAAAGCAGTAGCACTACCTTACAGTTTGGGAGGTCAGAAGTCTGAAAATGGGTCTTATGCGCTAAAATTGAGGTGTTGGCAGAGCTGTGTTCCTTGTGGAGACGTTAGGGGAAAACCCACTTCCTGGCCCGTTCGAGCTTTTACCAGCACCTGCGTTCCTTGGCTGTCCCTTCCCCCATCACTCCAACTTCTGCTTCCTAGCATTTCTTTTCTTTGGTCCTCACACTCTTGTCTTCCTTTTTAAAGACCCTCGTGATTACACTGGGCCCACCTGTTAATCCAGGACAATCTCCCCATCTTGACTCCTTAACTTAATCACACCTGCAAAATTCCTTCCTGAAACAAAGGCATCATCAGGGGACCATCCTTCTGCCTACCTCAGGGCTAAATGGATGCTCAGCGTTGAGGATTCAAGTGAATAACAGGACATCCTACCTGTAGACAGCGAGAAGCTGGCCCTCTCCCCAGTCCTGCCCTGTGCAAGATCACAGTGACCTCCCCCGATTACTTTACTATGGCCTCTTGTTAACTTTGAACAGAAAACAGGGCTCCCGTCTCTAAGTGTTTGCAACTGATTTCCCCCCTGACTTAAATAAATCTAAATACAGACACATCCTCAAATGTTTTTACATAGCTACAACCTTTAAACAATCAAATAATGACACGTTTTTTAAAGCCTAAGGTTGATATTCTCCTGATGCATAAAAGGTCGGTTTCTCCTCTCAGCTAAGGAATTCAGGTGGCTTGGAGCCCCTCGTCGAGCTCCTGCGCTCGAAGAACGACGAAGTTAGAAGACATGCGAGCTGGGCTATGACGGTCTGTGCCAGCGACGAGCTGATGGCCACAGAATTGTGCAGGCTCGGGTGAGTGGCGCTGTCTCAAGTTTCTGGCTCAGATGAAGAGCGGAAGATGAAGAAGCACACGCTTTGGGACCAAGGAAGGTCGAGCGGTGTCTGTGCTCAGCCTCTCAGCCTGTGGGGTACTCAGGGGGCTCTGCGTGTCACACACGGGCCTGACCTGTGAAGGGGGTGTCTGGTAGAGGCGGGGTCCTCCTCCGGTCCTCCCCACCTCGGGGTCTCCCTTGCCACCTTTACAAAATCGTCTTCAACATTCCCATTTCCATGTTTTCGTCTTGAGAAACGCATCTTTTTCATTTGCCTCTGCAATTGTGGCACAATCCTATTTGTCTCCCAACTTCCAAGGCAAAATTAAGTGGGTGACCCACGACGACCATCTCTGTTTTTCTCCCTCCCCGACCCCAAATTTTTCATCACAATTACATACTTGGCCAGCCTCACCAAATCAATCCTTACCAGCAGCGGACCAGGTAGTTGCTTTTAGCATTTTAGCAGGTAGAGTTTTCTGGTACCACAGTTTTTCCCTACTTCTAGCCATTTTTATTCTTCATAGATATGGCCTAGTCCACTACAAAAGTTGGAGTCCAATGCTAATTTTGCTTTGAACGAAGAAATTTTTTTTTGGAAAGTGTCCTACTCGACTGTTTGAAGAGTTATCACAAGACATGTCTGTTTTAAAAAAGGATTGATTTGTCTTTTATAACCCTGTCAGTATTATTTTATCTAAAAACACAGGATGCTTTATTTAACCTTTCCATTTCAACCTTTCATTCAGGATCTTAGCTAGGTACATAAATGAGATCTTAATGTTGGATTGCGTATGTAAAGCAAATAATGCCTTTTGCTTATATCAACAGGGCTTTAGATATCCTTGAAGAAATTAATCTATCAGTAAGTCGAAAAAATAAATTCAGTGAAGCAGCTTATAACAAATTGCTCAACAACAACCTGTCTCTGAAATATAGCCAAACCGGCTACTTGTCATCAAGTAACATAATTGGTGACGGATTCTATGATTATGGTCGGGTAAGTAGGAGCACTCATTTATTTTTTTTTAGTGTGTATGATAATTTTTCTTTAATCATGATGCCATTACATTGCAATTTCCTAACCACCTAACATAATTTATATTGTTTTAAAGACAGATACTTGGAAATCAGAACTTCATCCTTAACTTTGTCTGACTATAAGATTTTGTACTCATGTATGCTTTTAACTAGAATCTGATTAGTTTTGCTTAAATCAGGTTGCTGTGCTAGTTCAAATTTCACAGAAGATATGAAAGAAGCAGCATTTTTAGTTTTGGGGATTCTGTTACTTCTAGAACTCAGTGTCGATGATAAGGACAGAAGTATGGTTTTTTCCATTTTATTAATTATAATCTAATTGAAATTAACCAAATTATAATACTGAATTTAAAAATGTAATGTAGAAGAATTCTTTTACTTAAGCGCATTTCCGATTATGATATTTAAAACAATATATAGTGCAATTCGGTGTTAATGTTGAGAGAACGAGAAGCTAAAAATTAGACTCCTGAGGACTTTTTGGCATTGCTGCTTAAGCCAGCGTTTTCTATTTCTTCTGGAAACCAAAAGCAATAAGAATGGGGGGAAATTTTAAACCCATAAATTCAATTTTAGGCAGAACTAGGAAACTGATATGATCCGCAGATTTCAAAAAAATTTAAGAATTCCTAAAAGTCTCTGAGATCAGGTAGAAGATGGTCAGGAGAAAGAATGGGGGTGGGGGCGGGGTGAAGCACAGGAGAGCTAGTTGTGGCAGATTTCAGAAAACACCACAAAAAAAATATACTTCCTAAGGTGATGGGAGAACTCAGAAATAGACAAGCCAGACTCATGTGTTTGCCAGGCCCATGCAGAATCTCAGAAACTCGGGGGAGCAAGGCTGGCAGCGGAAGCCCTCTCGGACCAATTTGGTTCAAAGAAGCAGAGGAGATGGGGCCATAAAAAGAATC
The DNA here is from genome assembly GCF_014176215.1 of Rousettus aegyptiacus. NCBI lineage: Eukaryota > Metazoa > Chordata > Mammalia > Chiroptera > Pteropodidae > Rousettus > Rousettus aegyptiacus. The sequence goes on along the minus strand of NW_023416285.1, from coordinate 85,412,339 downwards.
GCAACAGCTAAGCCATATTTGCAGGAAACACTCTGTCATGGTAATGGAATTACAGGCATTTGGAATAATGAAAAACAGCTAGCCTGAAGCTTCATTGCAGCTCTTCCTTCTGCTTCCCCGGCCACCACTGCCACCGTACCCCACAACACGCGCGCGCGCGCGCGCACACACACACACACACACACACGCACGCACGCACGCACCCCACTGAGAAATCACTGCTCTGAGAAGCCCATCTCGTTCAATGACAGATCATTTAAAAAGGACTGGCACAACGTCAGTACAAAGATGTTTGCAGAAAAATGAGGGAAAGAGCAGAAAAAACAACAGAGGACACATGAGAAAAATGTTGCCATGGATCAGAAAACTAAGACAAAATGTATTTATTCATGAGTTTTTTTTTTAAGTTCAAGAGACAGTATCCTTTATGAAGGAGAATTCTCTGATTCATTCATTCTAATATTGTAGATTTCGAACATGTCAGTGAACCAGAGAGAGAAGGATCTCTCATGTGACAGCACTGGGAAAAGACAGACAATAAACATCACGAGTAAATAAATCACGTCACGTGATTGAAATGATAAGAGCTCTGGGGTGGGGGGAAGCAGGGCAGAGGCTAAGGGGGCTCTGTCGTGCCGGGGAGGACTGGGGTCGATGGTTGTAATTTTTGAAATTGTGGTCAGGGAGGCCTCACCGAGAGGAAACACCTAAGCAAAAGTATGGAAAGGGTGCAGGGGACTTAGCTAAGGAGACATCTGGGGGACAGCTCTGTAGGCAGAGCAATCGAGCCCTAGGGTATAAACATGCTTCGTGCGTTTAAGGAACAGCAAAGTCAGTGTCTGTTGCTGGAGCTGAGTGAACCAAGGGGCAGAGTAGTGGAGACTAAATCAGAGAGGCAAAGAGGGACCAGATCGTGTAAGTTCGGGAGACACTGGGAGGATTTTGGCCTTTACTCTGAATGATGTGGGAAACCGTGGCAGGGTCTGGGCAGAAGAATGACATGCTCCGACTTATTTTAAAAGGATCATGAAACGTATCTTGGATAAAAGAGGGATCTAACTATAATATGGTTGGGAAAAGGGTTCAGAAAGTATTGTGGCCTAATCTTCGGCAGGCTGGTAAAATTGCTAGTGTATTTTCAGCTATCCTCACTACATTTTGAGCAATCTGTTTAGTAATTAGTTACTCTTACAGACCGTAAGTTCTCCCTTATGTATATAGATAGATTTGTAAACTCAAATGCTTCCAGAGACTGCACTGATAACGATGGTGTGAAATGACTGAGTGTAAAGCAATAGAGATTGTGGGGAATGGGAGGGTTATATCCTACTCAAAGGCAAGATGTCCACAAGTTCCAAGGTCCTGTTTCGACTTGTGAGTGCGCGCGCGCACGTGTGTGTGTGTGTGTGTGTGTGTGTGTGTGTGTGTGTGTGAAATTAGACATTTCAAACAGTTGAGAACATGTCCTATCAGTACTCGTTAAAAAATAAAACCCACACGGGCATTACTTCTCAATCTTTAAATTATCTGCAGATAAATCCTGGCACCAAACTTTTGCCTTTGAAGGATCTCTGCTTACAAGAACCGAACGATATCCGAGCCATACTCCTAGTTAATAGCAAATCTTCTGATGTGTGAGTCTTCGGGGTTGGGGCAGGGTGCAGGGGAAGTGCAGATCGTTTTCTGTTTGTCCGTCATCACGTGGCTACATAAAGATCCCCAGTACGATATCTTTCTTTTTCCCTCTACATCTCAGCATCACCAATAAAATAAACACTTGTCCATAAACTGACATAGTAAGGACCATGGAATAACCACCTTTGTGGTTTCTCCCTTGACTGCCTGTTATCGGTCACCTCCACGTGTATTTCAGCAGTCAGGGCTTCCGGTGACATGAAGTGACCGAAGACAGTAGAAGCAGATAGGAGCGAACAAGATGAATTATGTTGACAACTCTCCAGGACTATATGCAAATATACAGCTACTTCCCAGTGTTTATATATATATAATAAGAAGTAAATAGTAGAGGTGAAAATTAAAGCTTCAACAGTCTTCCTTAAAACGGCCATACATATCGATACATGTATATAATACATTTTATGTAACCGATTTTTAAAAAATATCTCCTGTTTAAACTCATAAAAAGCATTTTAATATTCTTTTTGCCTTATCTTAACATCTCCTTTATGCTTTTAACTTGATATGTCATGGTTAAAAGTCAGCTCCAAATACAATTTTCAGGGGGAAAAAAATCTATTTCGTAGGACAAAGCTGATATTGACACATAAATTATTTTAGTTTGTCCATAATTTCGAGTATGTGACATTTTAGTTCTCCACCTCCATCTACGGAAGATAAGTCCTCAGACATTGGTTATGGGCGAAGCATTTCTTCTTCTTCTTCTTTAAGAAGAGCAAGTAAAGAAAAGACCAGGTAAAAAAAAAAAAGATCTTTTTATCTATACTCAAATAATTTCCCCCTTAATTTGGGAGCAAAAAAAAAAAATCAGATTTTAGATTTAAGTAACTTAATTCTTATTATAGTAATATAATTTTATAATTGTGGAAAAGATTTCTGGAAAGGGAACCAGGAAACCTGGTTTGACATTCTGTCTGCTGTGAACCGACAGTGAGATCTTGAACACATGACCTGGTGTCTGTGAGCAAGCTTAGTTTTTTTATATATGTAAATGGAATTATGCCTGGGCTCTGCTTCGTAATGGTGAGAGGAATCAAACATATAAAGGAAGTGAAAATGCCTTATAAATTATAAGATGCCTTTTTGCAAATGTAATGTATTGCTATTTTCCATGTGATTTAAATTGGTTGTGGTTTTTTTCAAATGACAAGAAAAAATAGTTATCATTTTAGTGCTGGAGTTGGATCTCCCACAGAAGAGAAATCAGAACCCACTTCTGGACGAAATACTGCTCTTAGCAAGGGCACCACTAAAGAGAAAGGATTAAGGTAGGGACTACGGTATTTATTCTTCTAATTATAATCAGGTCAAGTTTTAGTTACCCAACAAACCTGGTGGAAGGGAGGGGTGGCTTTTAAAATAGGAAACTTGTCTTAGAAAGTCAGCATGTTGAATTAGGAAGGACTCATGAAATGTAATTAAAATTAACTTTATTTTCATCTCTCACTATCTCTCGAACTTACCCAGAAGGAATTTCTTCTGCCTCTGGGCGAACACAGAGGTCACTTGATCACCAGAAAGCCCAACAGTCACTTTAATTCAAAGATGATTGCACGAAACAGGTCTCCCGTCAGTCATTTAAAAGTCCAACCCTGTTTAATAATCAACCTAACTTTTCTGTGTCCGCTACTGTCTGCCTTTGCAGGTGGTGACGCCAGCTGGACCGTAGTCTCCCCTCCTTTCCCTGCCTTGTGCTATCACAGGCCCTCCCCATCTTGCTCGTGGAAACCCTGGACCCTGTGGGAACCTCCGAGAGGGAGGTCGGTGAAACGGGGCCACGTTCTTACTTGATCGGAACGATTACAACGTGGCTTCGTGCTTTTTAGGCCTGGCATACTTTAAATGTACCTTCTACCTGTTGACATATTTGTAAACATAGTATTTCTCTCGTGAGCACTTTCCTGGATTCTTCCAAAGACCATCTGGACCTCCTGCCACACACCACGGCCCTTTAATTACTGTTGACTTCAGCCCTTCGGAACCTCAGTGGTCTTGGGGCTACTTGGCACGTGTCTCAAGCACCTACTTTCTAAACTGAGACTGTGCCGGAAGGTCTGCTGAGGGGTGTGGGCCGTGGTTTGCTCTCCTCCGGCCTCAGAGCCGTTTATTTTCTGTTTCGGACTTTATTTTCTATTGTCAGTCTCAGTTGCTCATTATTCTGCTGTCATCCACTGTTATTGGTCCAGCCCTGACGCTCTGTGCCCTTCCCCACCTCCCCTGCCTTTCCCTCCTCACCTTCCCCTTCTCCTCCTCACATGGCTGCTCCGTGGCTGCTCCGTGGCTGCTCCATGCTTCCCTCCTCCTAGACTCAGGACTCCTTGAGGACAAGAACACATTCTGACGGGAATAATTTCCCTTTTCACCCCCAGGATTTAGCGCAGTGCTAGGCAATCACATTTATTCAAGAGAATCCGGATCTGGACTTTCTTACAGGAAGTGGTTATTTTGGACAAGACCCACACTTATATACTGTATGTCTTCAGCAAATAGGTCACCTTCTCTTTGCTTGAGTTCCCGCATCTGTAGAATGGAAAATACAAGTATTTACTGAGCATCTACCAAGTTGGCGCTATAGCAGTGAACAAAAACTTCTGCCCTTGTAGAACCTGAGAGGTGACAGACAACGAACAAAATAAACAACACGTCCACGCACACTATGTACCCTCCTAAGCCCAGAATAAGTTGTATCTCCTCTTTGTACAATACCCCCTACTCATGCTTTTGGAATCGATGGGGCAGAGTAGGACACCCGATGGAATAGATTTCTTTCGACACTGAACTCCTCGAATTTCTTATTTTTATCACTCACGTGGAATTTACTGAATACTACCTGGTATTGATTGGTTTTCGCATACCAAAGTCTTCTCTCCTAAATTGAAATTCCAAGTGGGTCGGATCGATGACTTATATGTCTTCCTCCAGCCTTGCCCTGTAATTTATATATTCAAATAGTCGATGGTATCAAAAAGGAAAAGGCACTTAAACTTTGAAAATGTCAATACACAATTTGGGGCCAGACAAATCTCTCTATCTGCTTGCCTGCCTACCTACTCATTCTTCTATGAACGTAGGAAGTACCCCTATTGTTTTGAATTAGCGCAGCAAATCTCTGTTTTCTGAGCTAGTCTTGCTAAAGTCTCTGCAAGAAAGATGAAAGCCCTGCTATCTTTAACCATAAATTGATGTTCCTTCTGAGGATTAATTTCACAGGAGTTAATTTTGTAATTTCTAAGTGCTCATTTCCATATTTGTTTAGAAATGAAATTCATGTACTTACATGAGACCCTTATTCACATAACTTGGCAGCTTTCATGGGAAAGAAGTCCAAATGAAATACTTGTATTTATAGCAGCAGGAAATGACAGTTCAGGAGTTCCAGTGAATTATGTTTCTTTAATCGCTCAGTAAGATTGTCCTTCCTGATGTGCTTAGCCCAGTGCACTGGATGACATCTTCTGCATGCCCAATGACTCTTCTTACTTCAGGCAGCGCATGCAGTGTACTGAGAAATACACCTGCCTCGTTTTATAGGTGGCACTGTGCAATCATGGGGCCAAGGTCTCTAACCCTATGAAGTTACCCTGTAACTTCAGAAAACGGGTAAACCCATCTATCCTTGCTGCCATTCCAATTGACCATCCTAGCATCGGTTTCTAATTTACAAAATTCTTACTATGTTTGTGACTATGTTCCATTTATTCATCTTGAAAAAAAAAGAAAGGGGTTAAGAGGATATAGCTGGGAAATAGTAATTTTTGCTTAGAGATGTTTAGATTTGATTGTATCATAGATTGACACAATCCAATGATTTTATTCAGGCTCCTCTAGTTTTACTTCCACGTCCGCATGAGTGTTTAGTTTTATAGAATTCAATCATATCTGTAGGTTCATGTATCTATGACTACAATTAAGGTAATGAACAATTCTATCACCACGAGTATCCTGCATGTCTATTCGCTCCAGCACCATTTGTTGAAAAGGCTATGCTTCTTCCATTGAATTGCTTTTGCACCTTTGTCAAAAATCAATTGAGCATATTAGTGGGTCTATTTCTGGGTCCTTCATTCTGTTGCATTAATCTGCATGTCTTTCCCTCTACCAGTATCACCCTGTCTGGATGACTGTAGCTATTAAGTAAGCCTTGATATCAACTAGAGTGATTCTTCCCACTTTATTTTTCTCTGTTAAGATTGATTTAACTATTCTAGGGCCTGCGCCTTTCCATATAAATTTTAGAATAAGATTTTTTATGTCTACAAAAATCTCCTCTAAGCTTTCGATGGGAGTTACATGAAACCTAAGTATCATTTTGGGGAGAATAGACCTCTTTAATATGTTGCATCTTAAATCGATGAACATAGTATGTCTCATCATTTATTTAGATCTTCTTTGATTGCTTTCAACAGCATTTTTAATATTCATCACGCAGATCCTTTATATATTTTGTAAAGTTTATACCCAAGTATTTAATTTTCTTGGAGCAATTGTAAGTGCTCCAAAGCTTTTTTGGTTTCTTCATGTCTGTTGTTACCATATAGAAACACAATTGATTTTTGTGTGTTGATATTATATCTTGAAACCTTGATGAACTCACTTGTTAGTTCTAGGAGATTTTTTTTAATAGATTCCTTGGGATTTTCTACATAGACAATTGCGTCATCTGTTCTGTCTTTAATTGTCAATAGTGTGATTTTGATGTGACTGGGAATGGAATTCTTTGGGTTTACTTTATTGACATTTACTAAAATTCTTGACTATATAGATTTAAGTCTTTAACCGAATTAAGGAAGCCATCTGAGCCCTAATTTATTCTTTTCTTTTTTTACTTCATCCTTTCTCCTCTTCTTCTGGGACTTCGATGACACCAGTATTAAATCTTTTCTTTAATTGCACCACAAGTCCTTGAGACTCTGTCAGTTGCTTCTTCAATCTTTTGTTCTTTGTGGTGTTCAGATTGGATAATTTTTTTGATCTATCTTCAAGATCATCGATTCTTTCCCCTGTTATCTCCATTCTGCTATTAAACCAATTCAGGGAGTTGTGTTTTTCTTCTGTTTTGGTTACTGTTATTTTTAGCTTCAAAATCCTATTTGTATACCTTCTATTTCTTTCTGAGACTTTCCAACTCTGTTCACTTCAAGAGTGTTTAACCTGACTTGTTGGAACATTTTACTTACACCTGTGTCACCTCGGCATCGATGTCCACAGTCCTTTCCCATACGAGCAGAGATTTTCCTGGTTCTTTGTCTGCCGAATAAGTAGATTGTAATATCGTGTTTTAAGTCCTGCAGTTCTTATTTATATGTCTTACATATATTCAAAAAGGAATGTTCCTGTGTGTGTGTGTTTGCGCTCTAGCAGGCGCTTGACCCAGTTGCTTTCAGTCTTCCAATGCCGACCAGTGTTCTGTGGGTTGTCCTTCCACTGTCAGTCCTGTTCTCCAAGGCTTTGCAGCACAATTTGCGTCATTCCTGCATGTGTGCCAACCAGTGTCCAGTTTGGGGCTTAGGTGGTGTTCTAGTCCATAGTTCCGTCCTCAAAGTCAATGTGTGTGCTGTTGAGGGTTAGAACCATATATACACAGCTTGGGAGTAAGCTTAGGAATTCCTAAACAAATTTATAGGGTTGCTTTCCTGAGCTCTTTTCTCTATATGGTCTCCCTTGTCTTTTCTGGTTCCTTGGGGCTTCCCTGTTGGTCCTCAAGCCAAAAACTTTATTTACCCCTGCCCTGATACACCTTTGCCGCGACTGCATCCATATCTACAGCCAAACAACAGGAGGACTGAGTGGGTATAAGGCAGTTTTAGGCTCCTAAGGACCCCACTGTCACCACTGTTCTAGCATTCCTTAAGTGCTGGGGCACAAGAAAATAGAGGAAATTAAGAAAAAAGGGAGGGGGGCTTTTCTCCACTTTCCCTCTCTTTCCTGTTTCTTGAGTGGGCTTCTCCTTCTTGAGCTTTTTTCTGTCTGCACCAATGCCCACTTCCAGATTTGGGGCTATGTTTGGTTCAGCTTGGGAGAACAGTAGATGAAAATAAAAAGTTAAACTCAGCAACAACTCAGTAGTAATTCAATGTCTTCTCTGATCTTCCTGCTACTAATTACTTTTCAGAGTCTTCAAATAGCTGTTGCATGCTTCCTGTCCAGGTTTTGTTACTGTATTCGGTGGGAGAGACAGGGCAAAGTGTCCTTATCCATGTTACCTGGAAAGAGAACTCATGCCATTATTTTTGTTCAGCTCATTAATTAATGGGAGAATCAGTAAGATGTTAGTACTGTTTCAGAGAACATTTGGGAAGCTAGGTATTTTATTAAGGAATGTTAGGAAAAGATTGCAAAGTTACATTTAAAAAAAAACTGCAGCTTCTAGGAGTATTTATTCTGCTGGACAGAAATAATTTGTGTTTCTACTAAACACAAATCTGTAAGTTAATTAGTAAGTTCTTTAAGTCTGGAACTTTTAATTCATACCATTTTTTAATGAAACAGTATCTTTACTGTTTCCTAAGTGCATTCCATTTTTTTCTAAGCACAGAACAAGTACATGTCCCTATATAAAATTTCATCGAATCTTTGCCTCTTTATGACATAGAAAGTTCACGCCATCCTTATTTTTGTTTTGCTCTTTTTTTCCATGTTTTGGATCACTTTTTCTTAAAAATTGTGATCCACATTCTTCCTGCAAAAGATCTCAACTCCAAAAGGAAGCAAGGGGTGATACAAGAGTGGCATGGATTCCCTGAGAAGGCAACTTATTTTTTTTCCAATTCAATAAAATTTATTACATACCTGCAATGCACCAGACATCTTGCTAAACAATTGTGCAGAAGACCAATATATGATTTTTATAACATATATCAATCGTGTAGTGTCCTCTTGAAAATTAATTTCTCCCGAAAACTACAGAGACTCGAAAACTGTCATCGTTGTCGAACATTTGGAAACTACATACGGTGTGGCTATTGAGGCATGAGCGCTGTGTTTCTGGGATGCTCTTCAGATTAACTCAGAGCACAGTTAGTGCCTGTTCATTCTGTGATTTCGATTACTGCTCTTTACTCTTACAGGAAAGGCAGAGGGAAAAAAGAAGAGGAAAAAGTGAAGGAGGAGGAAGAGCTTATAACAGTACCAAAATGGGCTGGAGAAGGAAGCCCTGAGAAAGAATGGTACCCTCCCTTCGATCCTGACTTCTGTGTTTATGTGTATGAAGTGACCAAGTCAATACTGCCCATAAACAGTATAAAGGAACAGATCGAGGCTCTTGCCAAGTAAGTTGTCTATATGTGTGTGTGTGTGTATACATTTTCAATTTCTGAAAAATAGTTTTTATTTTAGTGGTTTACATTTCCTAGCCAATTTTCAGATAAGTACACTATAATAACATTGAATTCTACAGCTCCCTGCCTCTGACTCTGAAGCAGAAACGCAAAGAATTGAAAAAATTCTTCATTTCTATTTTAAATCATATTTCTACCAAGAATCAGAACTAAGAGCTGGAAATTGCCTAATGAAAAATGCCTATGTATATGCCAACTATGCTTTAAAAAAAAATTATTAAATAAATTAAATAAGAAAAACAGGCAAAAAAATTGCCCATGTCATTTTCTCCAGCTAAAGCATGAAAAGCATCTTTCAATGTGATCCTGAAGAAGTTATAAATGATGGGAAGTTTTGAAAATTAAATCATTCTTTGGATCTATGGGGTGCTCACAATTTAGAGAAGTGTACTGTGAATTACTTCTTAACTCAACTTATCTCCTAGTATAAATAGCCAACCCCGGTTTTTATGTTATGTGTTTCACACTGCTCTAAAGTGGGAGCGTGAGCGTTCTAAGTTCGGCCAGGCTCCGTGCTCTGCGTAAGCTGTGAAGGTGCCTTCGTAATCAGAGCGTTTAATCTGATTCTGCGAAGAGAAGCGGAGAGCTTGACTTGGTAGCTGCAGGATTAGGAATCTCTAGAAACGGAGGAGACTGGCACCAAGCAGTAGGTAAGCTGCTGGATCGTGCGGCAGCTGCCGTCTCCGTGGGAGCTCGTATCTACTCCAAGCAGAAGCGAGCCGCAGTCATCAAACCTGGATGCGGCACCTGCGAGAAGCGCAGCCGCCAGGTCGTTGGCTTCTTGTCAGCCAGAACGTCGTTGGCTGCCGGGGTTTCCCTGACGCCCTTGAGAACTGGTGGGTCAAGCAGAACTCCAATTTAGCTCATTTCAACATTTGTCAAATTTTCTCATGCTTCGTTCCTATCAGAAATACTCTTCGCCATTCCCAAATAATTGTGTGTGTGTGGTTTTTGTTGTCGTTGTTTTAAATCTGTGCCCACACCAAGATACAGATTTGCCCCCAGGCCTTCTGTTGCTAGCATTGATCGCCCGACACCTGGCCAGGTGGGACCGCCCAGCATGTCAGTGGCTTTCTCTCCTTTTGTTTTTCCCCATTGCTCTTCCCGGCGTTGCATAGACAGCAGAGGAAATTCCTTCTTTAAAATTTGAGATTCTACCTTTACTCCCAGCAGTAGCCTTAGTCTGCAGAGGATTTTTGTGGGTACATTTACTAACTTCTCCAGTGAGATCCTAATATTAGGAGAAGCCCAAAGGCGAAGTACACCACCTCCAATCTGCCGCCTGACCTAACGGCTACTCACTTCTTCTTTTTGCCTGCCCCTCTCTCTTCCAACTTCTGTGTTACATAAATGCCATGTCTTTCTCTAAATTAAAAAATAATACAATTAAAGAAAAATTTATAAAACTTGAAAATATTGGTGAATCTAATGGGAAATTTTCCTATGTGTCCGTCTTGTCTCTGAGTTTAAGTTTCTTAAAAGAAGAACCACGTGTCAATACGATGCCTCGGATTTCAGATTGAAACATTTAAAAATACTTTATAAGAGTAAGATAAAAATTTTAAACTTCACTGATACAAATTTAATGTGACATTGATTTGTAGCTTGTTATGAGTATTGGGAAAATTAGCATTCATTTCTTTCCTTGTGTTGAATGAAATTGGTAGAGTTTCAGTTTATATATGATATTTTGAACAGTATAAACATAATGTTAACCTGCTTATAGTCTGCACATTTTAAAAGATAAAACAAAGAATATAGTTTTTATACATATAATTATACCTATAGTTACACTGAAAGCATCCAAAGTGACATATTAGACTTGATTGTTTTGATCTCAATGTAATTGGCACAGGTATGTGGCAGAAAAAATGGGCGGGACAATTCCTAAAGACAAACTGCAGGATTTCAGCTGGGAACTTCATATAAGTGAACTAAAATTTCAGCTTAAATCCAATGTCATACCAATTGGACACATAAAAAAAGGAATCTTCTACCACCGAGCTTTACTCTTCAAGGTATTTAAGATGTTTGCCTCTTTTGCCATTAAGTAAAAAATGTTTTCTTTTTATCATAATGGACTGAGCCGGCTGCTAACATTTAACTGGATAATAATATTCATCCTATTATGTCGATTGACTTATATTTGCGATATATACACACACACACACATATATATTTGCCAGACTATTGAAAGCATGTCCATTCAACATTTATTAGATACTGACTCTAGGCCGGGATCTCTTCTAGAGTCTGGGAATATAAAAGTACTGGCATGACAGTTCCCATGTGCAAGGGGTCCCTAAACCAGATTTGTGGTTTCTAAGGTGATGTCAGAAAAAGTTCCAGGAGAGAACTTGACGCGCAGCCTGAGTATTAGAGGCTACGCAGGATGTCAACAGGTAAGGAAGAAATACAAGAGTACTCTAAACAAAGCAAACATTTTATACAAAATAGCAGAAACAAGTATGAGAGTCAGTGGGCCATTTGGGAAATATAAAATAGTTTGGGTGAAAAAAGAGGAGGGTTTGACGAGGCCATTGGCCACTGACAATTGATTTCAACCTGCAGCCTCTCTTCTCTCCCTCGAGGTCAAGGGGGTGGGACTGGAAGTTCCAAGCCTCTAATCACATGGGATTCTCCTGGCAACCAGCCCTATCCCCAGGTGTGGTCCGAAAGTCCCCTCATTATCATAACAAAAGACACCTTTGTGGCCCTGTGACTTAGGAAATTCCAAGGCTTTATAGAGCTCCTTGCCAGAAACCTCTACGAAGCCCAAGCTATATTTCTAGTTAGAAATTACAGCATCACAGAGTGCTATTCATTCAGATAAATTACATTAATTAATGAATATAGAGATTATTAAAACAACGCAAATCTTGCCTTCTAATTAAAGGAACATTTATTGAGTGTTCTCTCTGAGCCAGCATTCAAGGCTCTAAGCACTTGAATATTCATTCGCTGTTTCTTTATCATTACATCTGAGGAAGGCAGCTATAATGTTGTTATCCCCATTTCACAGATGAAGAAATGGGAGCACAGGGAGGCTGAGTCATTTGTTTGAGGTGACAATTCGTAAGTGGCTGAGCCAAAATTCAAACCCAGGCAGTCTGAGCCAGCTCTCTTATCTGCTGTGATGTGTCCAAGAAGTTTCCAGATTAACCTTCGAGGTTATCCTTTTAGAATAACCTCCAACTCAGGATGGCATTGAAGAGACAACTTCCAAGAAACATAAGCAAACCCCCGAGGAGGTGGCAGCAGGCAGCCCAAGAAGGACCAGCCACTCACAGTGTTCCTCCTGCTCCATGGCATCACACAGAATAAATCGGCTAGAAACAGGTCCCCCCCCCCCCCCAGTTTGGTCCCTTCCACTGTGTATCACACCCAAAGAGCAGCCTAGAAGCGTGGAAAGATTGATAGATGCACTAGTGCTGAAAGCTCGTGGAATGGCTTTTCACCAATGACATGATCAATCTTGTGCTGATACAATGTGGTGTGACTGCCTGAAAAATGTCACTTCCCAGCAGGACCTACCCAGAGATTTTGAATCTACAGAATCTTGAGGAACAAGGGAAATCACCACATTTTATGGGCTTCTGTTACGATATTCCTCATTTTTTTTTCCCCAGCCTCCTCTCTAAGCACGTCTTTGCAAGAGTTGTTTATTACACCTTCAGTTAAGGTGGGCCTTACAACTAAAGATTTTCCTCCACTCCTCTCCCGCCTTACTCCTGGTTGATCCCTTGTTTTCTCTCACAGGCTCTGGCTGATAAAATTGGCATCGGCTGCTCTCTCATTCGAGGGGAATACGGCAGAGCTTGGAATGAAGTCAAGCTGATGAATAAATCTCAGAAGGGAGTGATTGGGGGTCTCCCTCCTCCAGAAGTATACCTCGTTGACCTCATGTTCCACCCAGGGGGCCTCATCAAGCTAAAAAGTAGAGAAGCAGATCTTTACAGATTTCTCTAAAACTAGCAAATGGACACAAAAGGAATTCAAAGAAGCAATTAACCTATATATACTTTCTATGAAGTTCACCCGTTGATTTTATTTCTTTAAATAAACATATTAGAAACGTACCCCCTGTTCAAAATGAGAACACTTGGGTTGACTTGGTTGTGCTTCTGACTTCAGGTTTTTGGCTAAAGTTTGGTCTGCTTAGATCATATTATGCTCGCTGTTCCTCGTGAAAAGCTTAGTGTCAAAATCAATCCACCCCACTGTTTCATGAGGAGCATCTCTGCCCTTTGAGAATCCTGTATAAAAACAGCCAGCTGCTGTTCCCAGACAAATCTGTGGCTTCGTGACCATCATTCAGGGACATTTGGTTAAATAAATCCGATGGTTTTTAATCTCTCTGGTCACCTTTTCTCACTTGCATAAAGATGATTACTAGTTTGAATATTTATAGATCTATTTTAGGATTACAAAATTCTCTTCTAAACATTTTTGTTCATATTTTTAAAAACTTAGTAAGAATACTGTTTACCATACTTCACTGAACTACAAATATTTCTAAAAACTATTTCCAAAACATTGTTCTTTGTCCTGTCTACGTTGACTTGGAAATATACCTTCAGTTAAAAAACACTTCGATTTTGCTTTTAACACATTTCAACACTGGGTGACAAAAATATTATTTAAAATTTATATAATTAAATATTTTTCTTTTCTGGGAAATTTAGAAATAAACTTTTGCTGAGGAGTCATGTTTTCTGTATTGAGCATCAAACGGAGCAAACACACATTTCAGATGGTAAGAGAAATGAGTAATGTGATGAACCTCAGGAAGTAGGTATTTTCTAGTCAGACTTAGAGTCTAAAATTTACCTGTGGAATCATTTTACTGGAAAGTTTTTAAAAGTGAGTTTAATTTTAGAAATGCAAACCAAGGGTATTCTGTATAAACCAATCTGCAATTTCAAAGAACGTCTAATTCTTTATTTCAAAATAAAGTTCTTTACATAAAATAGTGTGGTAATTGTAAGAGCACACCTTAGGATACAAACCCATCTAAGCATTTTCAAGTCTGTTTTGATCCAGAAAACATTTAAAATGGATTTTAAAATACATAAGATGTAACAAAATAAAAATAAATGAAAACCAGGTGTAAGCTAGGAAAGAAAGTTCAGCAAGGCCAGGAATAAGCTCAGAATTCAAATGCATCCATGAAAATCTTATGCATTTGTTAGAGGTGCGTGAAAACGTGACCCTAAGACCTCTAGCAGCCAGTGCAGAAGGAAATGCTATCAGTTACATGATTTGTAATCGGGGCCACTAGGTAAAAAGCACAAAACAGTTTCTCAAGAGGAGTAAAGACCAGAGAATTCCTCTTTGGGAGCTTCACACAGATGAAACATGTAATAACATCTTTGAAAAACAAGCTCCCTCTAAGTTCTAGAAAGCGTTTTCATAGGACAATGGCCTAACATCAATACGAAACGAGGAAGAGGTTTCACTGTGACATGGTCCAGGTAGACACCACGGTTTTTAGTCTGGTACAGGCTGAAGGCACTTTTTTTTTTCATCTTTGAGACAATTATGTATATTGTCTCTCTCATGCATAGGTTCTACGTAATTCCTGAATCTCTGACAGGTCTTGAAGTTTATGTATTCTGTGTTATCAGTTAAGTCTAGAGCCATAAAATTTAATAATAAGCCAATCTAGTATAAAAAGGAAACACATTTACAATAAACGAAAATTATAAAATACCTAAAAATATATTTAACAAGAAATATACAAGAAAAACTGTAAGATTTTAATGAGGTCTGAAGAAATGAAAACACACACCATTTTCCTTGATTGAAAACTCAGCAATATACTGGGGGAAAAAAGGTAAAGGAATTAAGAAGTGCAAATTGGCAGTTATGAAATAGTCACAGGGAGGTAAAGTACAGCATAGGGAATATAGTCAATAATATTGTAATAACTATGTATGGTGCCAGGTGGGTACTAGAACTAGTTGGGGGGACCACTTCGTAAATTACACAAATATCTAACCACTATATTGTACACCCGAAACTAATTTAAAATAATTTTAAATGTCAATTGTAATTCAAAAATAAATAAAAAGAAAAGGAAAACAAGGAAACTAAGCAATGTAAAGATTTCAGTGCTCCCCATATTAATATATACATTTAGTGTAATTTCATATAGAATCCCAACACCTTTTCTGGAACTTGACAAATTGTAAAATTTATCTGGAAGAATGAATGCATACGAATGCCAATAATATTTTGAAATAAAAAATAAAGAATAGGGCCCATCATATATCAGAACATATATTAAAAAGCAATAAAAAATAAATTAATATGGAATGGGCATAAAAATAGAAACATATTAAGTCCAGGTTTGGCTTTTCTGCACTGCGGGGATATGATAGTTTATTCAGTAGATGATAATGGGAGAATTATGGTCTTGACAAGGGGAGATCCTTTCTAATTATGACAAAATCTAGAAGCCATGGAAGAACTAAGTCAACAAGTTTGATGACATAAAATTTTTTAAATTCCCGTTCAGAAAAATACACCATAAGCAAAAATATTTCTGTTAAGCAAAATAAAATGTAAGCAAAATTATAGGCAAGTTGAAAAAATTTGCAGCATATGTATTAGACAATATGTTCATATCTTTAATAAACAAAGAGTTTCTATAAATCAATAAGAAAGATCATCCACTTGGAGAATACACAGACAAACAAAACAGTATTTTAATAGGACACCTATATAGCAGTAATAAATAATCCCCAGATCTCAATATTTTAAGATAGTCTTTTATCACATTACATGTCAAACACAGGCCAGTAGAGAAGACTCTGCTCCACACAGTCACTTAAGGACCCAGACTGACAGCAGCATTTCCATTTGTAGCTGCACTGTCTGAAATACATGACTTTCTCAGTCACTACAGTTGGCAGAGAAACTACTAAGGATCTCCTGCAGGAATCACACACTGGCCTGGAATAACATGTTATTTAGTCAGAACTAGATCCAGAAAATATGGAGTGTGTCTAGAACCAAGGAGATCTGAGTTAAAATCCAACTGTCCCTTAAAACCTGAGGAAACTGGCAACTGTTGTGGTTGTGAGGTTTCAAAATAATTTATATAAAGTAACTTGTTAGTTTGTCACAATCAAAAGCTACAGTTTCTCTTCTGGAGATCAAACCATTACATTAAAATTAATATCTAACTTTCAAAAATAGCAATTAATTAAATGGAGAAATAGACAGTTGAATAGAATCCTTTTCACAGGCTTCCACCCTTTGAGCAGGTATCATAAATGAGGATTCTAGTTTGCACTTTGAGTGAACACACGTCAGATTTCAAAAGTAGCATTTCCTTGTCAAAGAAGCAGCATTGTCATTCACGAAAAATGCTTTCCTAGAAACTCAAAATATAAAATAAAGTGGATACTAACATCTTTTTATTGACACAGAAGTCTTTAAATACTAACTTGTTTCTCAGTAAGATATCACGACAATAGTCTTCTCCCAAAGGCAGCAATCTGGAGAGAGACACAGGGGTTTCAGGACATGGTGCATTTTCTCTAAGAACCATTCATGGAAGAGCTGTAATCCGCACAGTGATGCTACTTGTTTGTTTTAACTTAGCCGAATATGAAGGGAAGGATAAACTGACTCTCTGAAAACTCTATGGAAAATATCACTGTTTTTGGTGTATCCCTAGAACAATGCAATGAGTATGAAATTAATTATTTAGAGTTTAGTATTTAAAAGTACTGCTCTTTATTTAAAATTACCTGAATACTATTATATAGATCACCAGCAAAAGCTTTGTTTAGGCTTATGCTTTTAAAGCCATGAATAGAATTATTTTAATAACGTAAGTGAATATGCCTTCAAAAGACAGCCATCAAAGAGTCAGATGTGACTATATTAATACAGTAAATTCAAATAGGGCTCTAGCAGAACTGACACAGTACGAGAGAGCCATTGGATCTGCCAACAAATAAGCCACAAGTCACAATTTTAAAAATAAAAAGAATTGTTGGAAAAAGTAAAAAAAAAAATTATTGTGATGATTTCACTTATAATTTCATTATTGAGAAGAATTATAATATAACAGTGGTAAAAAGCCCAGGTTTGGAGTCAGAGGTGAGATTAGGTTCTGCATCTACCTGTGTGACCTTGACAAAATCACCCAACTTCTCTGCCCCTCAGTTTACCCTTCTGGGAAATGGGAATAAACAACGACAGCTATTCACATGTTGTATTCTATATGGCCTGCCTTTGCTTAATCCTAGCTAGTAAGTGGCAAAGCTTTATCTTTGAAACCAATTTGTCCCCAGGGGCTATGGTCTCAATCTATGTGACTAATAAAGCTGCTGTAAGGATGAAATGACAGCTGTGTGTGTGTGTGCACAGGGGCAGGGAAAGTGAGTGTGTAATTGTGTGTGTGTGTGTAATTGTATGTGTGTGTGTCTGTGTGTCCATACCTCTGCCTTTAGCGTATTTGAGGGAATTTTTTATTCTTCATGTATCTGTCTCTTAGATCAGAGGTCAGCAAAAATGTTTTCCATAAAGGGGCAGATAGTTATATTTTAGGCTTGGCGGCCCACACGGTCTCTGCTGCAACCACTCAGCTCTGCTATTGTAGCACAAAAGCAGCCATGGATAATACTCAAATAATAAACTTTATTCAGTAAAACAGAGATGGGCCAGATTTGCTTGGGATGACGAGCGCTTTGAGGGTGGACATGGAAAGAGCTGTAATTTACTTAACCAAGTCCCTAGGCAACCTGGCTAAGCATTCAGAGGAGACTCTCGCTGGCATTTTGTTGTCTTTGCTTTCTCTAAGCTCTAAGATGGATCTGTTTGATGTCGATCAAAGGATACTAGAGAAGATCCCTTATTTTTCAATAAGGATGAGAACAGATTTGACTTATCTAAAAAAGAAAATAAATTTTTCTGTCTTCTAAAGTGTGAAGGGTCTGAGGTTTTCCCCTATTTATAACTTAGCTGCCACAGTTTCATGGTCATTGTCAGGAGACATGAGATTCCTGAGTCAGAGGCAGAGGACTTTCTGACTCAGGCACAGTGTGTTGGGTCAGTTTTCCTTGCTCCATAATTCAATGGGGGTGATGTGGACTGACCCAGATGGGAGCCTACACGTGCAGTGGGTTGTGCTCTAGGAGAGGAGCCCTGAGCTTAGAGAACCCAGTCTTTTATAATGGACGGTAAGCATGCCTGCCCTCTTCACCAGAGAGGAAACACTGTATCTTCCAAGACCATTTCCTAACTACCCTGAAAAGATAGTCCAGAACAAAGGGCCATCAGGAAGCCTCTGTTTGTAGGACATGCGGAAATAAGAGAGGCCCATGGAAATTGTCTCTCCAAAGCTGTATCAATTCTTACGGTATATAAAGCTTTACGGAATTTCTCATCTATAACATAGAAATCATTGATACACGATGATGTGAACTTGCTCTAGCCAGTAATTACATATACTTTTAAAAATATATATTTATATAAATTTTATAAGATTTTATATAAATATATAAAAATTATATATGTGTGTATAATCATTTAAGGAAGGCCACAGTAAATCAGCATAATGATTCATGAGGTCAATTTTCTTTCTTTGGTAGCACTAAAGGAATATTTGTGAGAAAGTATTGTAGTTATCCTCAATACCATCCTACTAATCTTTCGTCCACAAGTTCAAATCCAAATTCCTAGCAAGTTTCACCTTCTCCCTGAGCTTGTCCAGATGCCCTTTGCTCTCCTGGTGACCTTCTATAACACTGTCTTTGGCACTCATTTTGGCATGTTCTCATAAAGCTTACTGCCTAGCAATGCCGTTTTCATAACACACATATATATCATGTAGTGAGAGCATGCATGGTCCCTGGAGTCAAAGAGACTTGGGTTTGAGTCTCGCTTCTGCCATTCTTAACTCTGGGATGTTGAAAAAATTTCTTGATTTCCTTGTCTCTCATGTGGGGATGTAATAATAGTAGCCTCATAAAGTTTCTCTGAGGAATATTAAAAAACAATATTTTAACCTGTTTAGTATAGTGCCTAAAACATACTAAGCAGTCGGCGACCATTGGCTATTATGTTTTGATCTCTCCCAATGAGACAGAAAGATATTTCAGGTCAGGAATATACCTAGGGTAGCTCGAATGATATTTCTTGATTGTCTTTATGTCTCAAATTAACTGACCTTAAAGACGACCATTAGATTTTCATTAGTTTTCATTTTCATTTGGACACTTGCGAAAGTAGTTGTGTGGTAAATAAAGAGAATCACTCCCATCTCTTGCCCAGATGCATTTAAACTTTTGTAACAGGAAGTAAAAAGGCGGAAACGGATACCATCTTTGGAGCGTACGTCTGAGATCATTCCCACTGTGCACGAGCCCATTCCCCTGTCACCAACGGTGTCCACCCACAGGGTGTCCCCTGTGGTGGCTGCTTCATCACAAAAGGACAAAGCATGACTTCCATGGTTTAGTGATTTCATATTGCTGCTTGGTCCAGTTTGTCTGTGATGTTGCCTATTTTCCTTTTAAAGTGCTATTAATTTGTCCAGTTAAGACTACGTAGGTTCTTCTTACCTTGCTCACAATGCATAAGGCTCCATGATGGCTAAGATCTTTCCACCAATCAGAACCTGCAAAGGAACAGGCCCTTGTTTTTACAAGTCCTGGAAATCAGCCTCTGCTTTAAATGTACAGTTGATCCTTGAACAACACAGGGGCTCAGGTGCTGACCTGTTGTGTACTTGCAAATCCATATACAAGTTTAGACTCCCCCAAAACCTGACTACTAATAGTGTCCTGAAAAGCATTACTGATAACAGTTGATTAACACATATTTTGTCTATTATATGTATTACATACCGTATTCTTATAATGAAGTTCACCAGAGAAAAGAAAACATTAAGAAAATCATAAGGAAAAGAAAACACTTCACAGTATTTACTGGAAAAACATCAGCGCAAAAATGGACCCACGTAGTTCAAATCCATGTTGTTCAAGGTCAACTGTGTTTCAGTCACAAGGGTCAGTCTGACCTCAGAGTGATGAACCGAGAGCCATCCATTTCGTTTTCTCGTTCATAGGCACCAGCCCCCAAATCCTGCACAGTCCAACTCTGATTATCTTGAGAAAGTTCCAGTTTGTTTTACACAGGAGCAGCTGGCATACAAATGGAGTCAAGCACTTTTAAGTGGTCATTAATCATACCGATGAGAACAGCTGAAACAGTGTTCTCTCTAAGCACTTACATATCTGACGTACAAATCAAGCGATAGTCCAATTCGTTTATTTATAGGTTCCTTTCTTTGAAAAATCTGAGTTAGTGTCTATCTTTTCTTCTGATTTTATAGAGTTTACTTTTAGAAAAACTTTGAAAAACCCGGATGATTACATCTACGTCTGTATTATCTAGTCATTTCTCTGCTATCATGCATACACAATTTCCTGTGTGACATTTATTTAGCTTTCCAGAAAAAAAAAATTTCGTCTCGTTTTATTAATACAAATAAGAGAGACGGAGATAAATATACTGCTTCCTTAGACTCTTACAGAACAGAAACTTTGACTTGCAATTATTCACTCCTTTGAGAATTAGGATAGAGGAACAAAATTAACTGTTGAATGAGATGAGATTTTTCCCTATGCGGATGTTATTTTCCCTAGCTCATAAGACAATAGTAAAATAAAAAAAAACAAAAATAAAAAGGGAGCTAAGAATTGTCATAAACAGACTTCAGAGCCTCACTCAGAAGTAATGGTATGGAACCCGCCCTGGCTGGTTTAAAGGAGTAGCACGAAACTTATCAATAGTGAAGCTTCTCCATGCCGGGAGCCATGACTGCTAGAGACATAAACATAACGGATGAGTTAAAACCATTTGCAGGATAAACCAAATGCCGCCTCTCGTGCGTGTTCTGTGCAAAACTAGTGCCGTGAGCATCAGGATGGCCGGTCTGTCGCCCCTACGCCGTCACGGCCGGAGAACGTGCCGACGAGCACGAAATTCCACTGCTAGGAAATGAAGAAATGAGGAAGGCTTGGGAAGTCTCTTAATACCAACCGTCTGATTCTGTTTAGGCTTAGTTTCAGGGTCACCTTCACATTATTGGCATAATCCCGAAGGCCCGGGCTGGGCAGAGATGGCATCTGGCTGGGAAACTAGTCCAGAGCCTTGTCGTAAATCACCCCAGGATAGAAGCTAAATCTTGCTTCAGCCTGTCCCTGGCCGGGTTTCAGAGCCCTCGCAGAGGCCTGGGAGAGGACCCTTGGAGCGTGGCTTCCTCAAGAACATGTTCTATTATCATTTTCCATGTGCACTTGACATCTCTGTCGAAGAAACCAGGTAGAAAGGAAGTGAAACCCAAAGAGTTCAGCTATGAACTAGAGACTTCCAGAGAAGTCAGGGTGGATCTTTGGCAATGTCCCATGTCCAAGGTTAAGTGGATAAATAAGACACTAATCTAAGTAGAGGTTTGCAAGTATTGTTCTTCAAAGTATTAAAAACAATTGGAACCAAACTTTTTCTGATGAGTGTATTCATTTCTATAAAAAGACAAAAACTATATGAAATAAATTATCTGGGGAATTTGAGACTCATGTTGTACTCGGTGTCTTGGTTGCAAGATGCCATTGGCCTTAAAGTTTTGTTAAAGTTCTGTTCTTTGCTGACAGCGGGGTTCAGAACACACTACTTCGAAATAGGGCTACTTGGCATATTGAATATTTCTAGTTGAAGAAATTCGAGAAACGGCAGGTACAAGACAGCCTCTGACCCATCCTGTCTCCCCTGACGCAGGTCACGACACCCTCATGTGAGAGACGCTGTCCCTCTACCCAGAAGAAAGGGGTGTCCTTATCATCTAAAGACAGAGGGACCGCGAGAGAAATTTGAACCTCATCTCCTCTTTTCCTGTCCTGTTTTCCCACAACTTTCCACTCTTCATCCAACCTGGTCTAAACATGCTCAGGGGTCACCTTTCTTGGGAGGGAAGGGGGTGTTTTTTCATTTCTTCAAGAAGGCTCTCGCGTAACATAAAACTTGCATTAAATAGATTTCTATGCTTCTCTCTTGTTCATCTGAATTCTGTCAGTCCAATTGACAAGGCCCCAGCCAAAGGGCCTAGGTCGGTAATAAAAACATTTTCCTCCCTTTCGCCGAAGTAGAACTGACTTGAGTCATTTGGCCCATCTTCTTGTCACGCCATGGGGATACTGAATCACTAAAATCTTTGGGTCTTGAAAATATTTAGATGATGGACTTCCATTGGGCGCCGGTACCTGATGGCGTCATATTTTTATTCTTGGAACGTGGGTATGCGGTTTCCACGAGGAGTGATTGGTACCAGCGACAGAAACACTTATTCCCTGGTCTCCTAATCACAGATGCGAATTGTCAGCACATTATAATGAGCATAATGCCTGGAAAGGTGTTTCAGTCTAATGACTTTTTGAAACTTCTACACACAGATGTAAGTAAAATTTGGAACGACTGCATGTAAACAGAGGACGTGTGCCGTGGTCTTGCAGCGGAGGGCGTGGTTCACGCGCCGGCTCTGCCACTCACTGAATCAATAGTTTTAGGCCAGTGATGAACTCCCTGGCCCTCAGTTTTTCTGTGTTTGTTTTTTTGTTTTTGCCCACAAAATGGTAATGACAATAGCTCCCTTCTTGTAGAGTTGGGAGAATTAAATGGATGAACAGACATAACGCAGCTAAAACCTTGCCTGGCACCCGGGATGCACCCAGCGAATGCCAGCTCTCCTCAGCCCATTCCCGCCGAGGCCCCCTGACTCGGGTTCTCAGGCATAATCAACATTAAAAGGAACCTGAGGATAGAAACAATTTACAACCTCCTTCCATTCAGCCCTCAGGCATCGCCGAGGTGACACGACAGCCAATCTAACCACCTGACGGCCACACCGGAAACCCTCCTCTCTCTCCTCACCGCGGTTCGTAAGGGTGCGTTGGAGAGGACAGGTATGCTCTCCCACTTTTGCATGTGAAAACAGGACGAGAAAAATCTGCCCAAATCGTTTCTGACAGCCCTAGGAGTATGATAAAAGGCTTCTTTTTTCTTAAAAGAAAAATCACTGTTAATCTCTCAGTGTCAGGAGCTGGGGCTTTCTGTTGGGAAACACCTGGAGTCCCTGGCTTCCTCCCCCTCTCCCCACCCCCGCCCCGCAGAGGGAGGGCCTCAGGACAGAGCCCGTAATACTCAAGGACAAGGAAAAGGCCTAAAACGTCCATCTCGAGGACTGCATCCAGATAATGCTGGGCTCTGCAGGAATTCAGCACTGCAGAGAGCAGAGGGCCCTCGCGTCCTGCCGGAGACTCCCAGCGTGCCCCAGGCCAACCCTGTGGTGGGCGAAGCTGGTTTCCCAGCCCCCTTCCCCCCTCCCAGACCCTTTCCCCACCCCACACACACACACCCTCAGGGCTCATCAGAGCCTGCTCTCTGGGGGCCATCAATTACAAAGCCTTCCTTCTAGAAAGATGAACTCCTCAGCTGGAGGCTGTAAGAGCCACCTTCGAAGATAATCTGCATTTTAAAAGCATTCAAAACTTGAAGCCCAATAAACGACTCTTTAATTGTGAAATTTCAAGTATCAGTGAACATAGACAAAATGTATTTTTTTTAAAGAGAAATATGTTTGTTATAGACAATATAGAAAATATAGCAAAGAAGAAAGAAGTTTTCTATCACCCACAGAGTATTTGTGTTTTGATATGTTTCTTTCCAGTCTATTAATGTGGACATTTTTTTAAAACACTTAATGACTTACCGAATACATAGATTTTTGTCCCTGTCCCCAACACCGAACACATCTATTTATTGAGGAAGAACGGCTAGGGCAAGAGGGAGCTCTCTTGGCGTCCAGAAGTCCGGCTGCCTCTCCCCTGCCCTGGATTCACGCCGAGTCCCTCCCCTCGTTCATGGAAAGATCTAGCAGTAAGAAGCAAACTGTGAGAAAAGAACTGTGGCCACATGGCCTTTCCTATGCCCTCTTCCTGTGCTTTGAGTCACTGGCTTTCTCTCTAAAGCCTTGGCTTTGTGGAGTAGCAGCCACAACCTGTGACAAGCTGTGTGATAAATAGGATATTGATGGGCAATTACTTGACACCAAATAGCTCCATAAATCAACGTGCTAGAAGCTGGTACCACAGTCAAGGGCAGTGTTAAGCGAATGCAGGCCCCGAAGCCCTGAGAGGTGAGGATGGGGAGCAGGGGCGGCCTTCTGAGCTCCCGGCATGGGATAGGTTTCCTCCATGAGAGCAGACACCCCGCCCTTGTCATACTGCAGCGGGCGCACCCCAAAAAGAAGGCAGGAGGCCTGCCAGTGTCAGGGTTTGGGGAGCCTTGGGTGAGGTTCCAGCAGCCAAATGGCGTTGTTAGTCACCCTGCCCTTAATGCCTTCCTGTGACTACCAGCTCCATGATCATCTGACCTCCTCCAGAGTAGAGCTTTAAAAGGAATTAGTGTTTCAGAGTTCTAAAAGTAATGTTAAGGCGGGGTGGAGAGGGGAATTTTCAAATGGCCAACTTCTGCTTGCTTGTTTAATGTTTAACCAGAGTCCAGTTCTCGGAGATACATTGTGCAAAGATATGCTAATGTTAAGGGTGTAGTTATCCTGTGCAAAGATATGCTAATGGCTAACTCCTGCTTCTGTAAACCAGCTTGCTTGTTCTATGTAATTGTAGGCTTTATAAGCAACCTCCTCTGAAAGCTCGCGGCTGATTCTCTAGTGGGGAGAGTCAGTCGCAGGCTGGCTAATAAAGGCTCACAATTTATCTCAATTGGCTCCGTGGGTCTTAAATTTGATCGTGCCACAACAGCAATACATTCTTAGCGTAAAGAGTTTTTCAAATGTAGATAAACATATAGAGAAGCAACAGTCACCCACGGTCTCATGACGAGAGGTAACTAACCAGTTAACGTTTTGTGCCTTTACAGGCCTTACCCACAATCCTGGATGCTAAGGAGTGGTGGCACTTTTATCCTCTGCTCCCATCACCACCCACTCGGGGACAAAGCTCCCCGCAACCACCACCACCATCACCATCATCACCACCACCACGACCACCACCACCACCCCTGGGCCAATTCAACTTTGCTGGCTCAAAAGTCAGGGAGCTCAAATTTCAGGCAATATCTTTCTGGCCAAAAATGGCCCCAGAATCTTCTCACTGCTTTGAGGCCTAAAACACTAAATCCTTCCTGCTCAGCTTATTCAGATACTACAAGATGTGTCATCCCGACCTAGGAGGAAAAAAAGAAGAAAACAAAGGCCCTCTTTCCTCGACTCTATGGGAGTCACACTTAGACATAATAAATGAAGTGAGGTTGCTTGACTTAATAAAGGCTTCTCGTCTACGGCCATGCCACCCTGAACAACCCCGATCCCATTTGATCTTGGAAGCTAGGCAGTGTTGGGCCTGGTTAGTACTTGGATGGGAGACCACCTAGGAAGACCAGGTGCTGTAGGCATAAAAAAATAAAAAATAAGGGATTGTAAGCTGACAAGGTCCTTGCAATCTGTGAGGTCAACCAAGGGTTGCCTTGCCTAAAAAAAAAATTAAAAAAAAATAAAATAAAATAAAGGCTTCTAATAGTTATTTTGCAAATAATCACTGAGGCTTTTTAAAACATTCCTTTACAACAACATTTTAAATACATAAAAAGCAGGATTGCTCAACATGAACACTCCTGAGAGCTCCTCATCTTTCAGCCAACCCTGGACACAAACCGACACCGGACACAGGTATTTTTTCCTTGCTATGGGGATGGGATCTCATTTCTAATAAGGCTCCTTATCAATTATCGCCTAGATGGAATTCACCCTCTGTGCTCGTAATCACAGGAGCATGGCTAAATGAAAAACACCCGCTTTTGGGGGCGGGGTGCTAACAAAATCAATCCCTCGGCAGGGGGGTGAAAGCTTGTCACCGCTCCTGCGCTGAAATGCACACTTGCATGCTAATTACCCAGAAAGTTCCTCCAGCTCACAGAGGTGAGACAGAAATGCTTGGTCCGAATTCGAGGAGCCTGGTGATTTGCTGCTGCCCGAGCGGTAGAACAGGAACTGAGAACGGTTGAGGCGGAAGCGATCGGAATACAATTTATTTTTAAAGTCATCTCTCAAATGCACTTTCGCCGAGTCAGTCATGTCCAGATTAAGCAGGCATGGGTGTCTGGGTGTCATTTACGAATTAGGGAGGGCTTTTCACTCAGGTTCCGGAGTCTTTGCGCCTGAACACAGACAGAAAAGACAAACCTCAAGACAATTTCAAAGAACCCCTTGATCACGGCTCCAAAAGTTCTGTCCGATGACTGAAAATGCATTGTTTTCTAGTAGGGCTATAATCGAAAAAAATTATTTTCTGACGGAGTGAAATAACACTACGTCTATTCAGCAAAGTCAGTCTGTGAATACAATTTGAAAACTGCTTTCTTCCATTGAAAACAAGGCAAAGATGAGAAACCTACTTTTACTCATGCGTATCAACAGAAAGCAAAAAGCTCTTTGGCTTTCTTAACTTTATCTATTTTCGATGGTGAGTGGGCAACATTGTTTTTCCCTTTTCCCCTTTTTCGGAAGATAGCGTTTCTTTTATTGGGCCACTTTTCTGTGTTCCTCCCGGAAGGCTTTGCAAATCTGCGAAAACCAATCGGAGGTGGATTTTCCCATTTGTTTCTTAGACTTCAGTGGCGTTTTATGCTCTTCTTTTTCCATTCGCGCCAACTTTCTTCTCTTCTAAATGTTCTCTCTCACACCTGTGGTCCCAGTGTGGTTCTGTGCATACCGGAGCCATGTTCCATGCTAGGCCGAAACTCTGGGAAGGCAGAGCCAGGGTACCAGCCTGTCATCCTCGCCGAGTCTAAACCAGCCCTTCCCAAGTCTCTGCGGCCGGAGGCCTGGATTGGGGGCACCGACATCTCCACTCTGCCTATTTCTGCCTCAGATTCGTTCTCTTAGGTTCCAACCCTGCAACTCTATCCCGGCCCTGTGATCAAGCTTTGCCAGCTGAGGGGTGTCACTGTATGTTATCAAAAAGGAACCGAGACTGACATTACAGCCCCACTTCTGCTCTTTGTCCCTTCCCATGGTCATTGTTCTACCTAGAACCTGGCACTGGTTCCCTGGTTGTGCGTTTCATAATGGGCATTATGTCACGGGCGGATGCGAGGCGTGGCTCGCGAGATAACTGGTGGACCCGTCGGAACTTGGTCCAGTCGCTCCCTTTGACGAGATGAGTAACTAGTCATATGCCATTTGGAAGCATGAAGAGAAAGCTGCCTCGCATCTCCCCGCCCCAGCCCCCGCCTTCCCCTCCTCTCCCCGCACGCTCTCATCACTCAACTCACCTTCCATCCCTGGCTCCTCGTCCTTCTGTCCCTCAGCTCACGCCCCAGCGCCACTCCCCTCGTTCAGCTTTCTGCCAGCCCAGTTTCCCTTCTCTGGTTGGTACCAACCCCTCCCACAACCCTCCCTTAAAGATCTCCCTGACGGGCTCTTCCTCCGTTCCCCCTAGTCACCCTGTTCAGGGTGCTCCGCCTTCCCGTCACCCCTCTACCTACATCCCTAAGCCTCCTCCGAGGTCCCCTTTCTAGTCCTTTGGATGCCGGCCCTTGCCAACACCCCAGCCATCCCAACCAGACCTGATGATTCACAAATATCATCCCGGAGAGATGGTTTCCCCACTACTGGGACGGTCTGGTGCGGTTCGGAATTTCCGGGACTGCGGATTGCCAGGAACCTGACCTGGTGAACAGAGGAAATTGGTGATGATAGAACGACCAGCATTCGTTCAGCTTGGAGGCCGCCAGAGACACCTTTAACACGTTCCTTTTTCTACAGACTCCGACTCTTTCCTCTCCTGCCTGGTCAGCCGGCCTGCAGAGGCCCGGATTGTAACTTGCTGCTCCCTGGAACTTGGCCTGTGGCCACAGAGCAAACGGCAAGACCGGTCACAGAGAAGACAGAGAAGAGTGAAGAGTGGAAAGCGTGTAATCCAGCCTCCAGGAGGATGAACACGAGAAGCCTTCGAGGATTTTATCGTGCCGTGTCTGCAGGGCACAGTTCACACAATCGCCAGAAAGCCCATGTCTCGGCTCGATAACCGGGAGCAACCTGCAGATGACAGGTTGCGTGTTCTGATTCGCCATGCTGCCCAGGGACCACGGATAAAACACCCAGAGAAACTGGATGGAGCTCAGATCCCTTGTCCGTCTGGATATTTTGTGGGGGCTGTGAAGATGGAGACACTGCTCATCGGCTGTCTGGAAAGTTCCTTCATTGCCTTGAAGGCGCCAGGATCGTGCACACCCTGTATCTCCACATGTCCCGCTCCTTTAAGGGACCTCGGCTCCCAACTCCCCAACAGGGACCTGACCGCCTCGTGCATTAGTACAACTCCAGTCTGAGGTTTGTGGTTCTGCTGCAGGGGTACTGCAAGCAGATGGGAATACGTGACCCAAGTAAAGGCCTGGATCCCATGGGTGCAAAGTGTGCATGCGGAATTGGTGCATCTTTGACCAGAAGGCTCACCACACCGTGACAGGAAGGACAAGTGTGGCTGCCTTGGCCAGTGCTGCCCTGCTCAAACCCTCCTGGACCTTGCTGATAACTGACTGTGTGGCTCTCAGGTCAGTCATCACTATGAAGTTGCAAAGGGACTGCAAATACGCCATGCCTATTCACCGTTATAGACTGGGGACAATGCCATCAGATGGTGCTGGTGGCATAGTAAGAAAGTAAGTATACCCCCAAACCATTATATCTGGGCGTTTTGCAAACACAAAAGTCAACCCAGAAGGCGATGACCCCAGGTTGAACCACTTCAGGGTCTACAAAGACATCACTTGGTATAGGGCTAAAACGCGGAGCTTGGGAGAAGCAGTGGTCTCAACCCGTCTTTAATGCCCAAAGGATGTGCTGCCAAGATCAAAAAGGTTACTTTAAAGCCAAAATATATATATAATAAAATAAATAAAAATAACTAAAAGAGTTGATTAGGGCCCAAGAAAACATGTTCACCTTTTTCACCTGCTCTATAGACGGTATTGTTGAACTTCCAGAACCAAAGATCGTAAACATGCATCGTAACGAGGGCAGGGTATAGAAGCCAGCAGTGTAGACAACGCAATATGTATCTACACAGTGATATTTACTTAGTACATTCTGAATACTAGTCAATAACACGAAAGGTTATTAAAACTTTTTTCCTGTGCAAAAGGATGGATCTGTGAGCAACATGAGAAACGTTCTAGCAGTTACGTTTTCAGAGGGAACATTGTGTCATAGCAGGTATTTTTTACGGAAGCATAGGCTTCAGCCTAGTCCAAGTGGTTGACTCAGATGTGGTTTCACTCCATATCATATAATCCAAGATTCCAAGCTTCCCTGCAAATGTGAGTGCCCACCAAGTGGGGGATCTGAGGACTGTGCCTCATGAACCAAAGTAGAATGTACCCTTCCACCACTCCCCTCTCCTCTCCTCCATCGTTTATTTGTAAAACAACGATTAAGAACTAATTATCCAATAGTTAATTACTAAAAATTCACCTAACAAGGGTTAGACAATCCTAGAAAATAGGCTGTTTCCCCTCACCAATAAAGATGCTTTCCTTGGACCTTGGCCTTGGCCCGCCTGGTCTAGTTGTAGCAAAAACCCTAAGTTTAGTGAGAATCTCTTCCACTGCTGGTATCTAATTACCCTTAAAACTGGATCAAATTCCTTATCCTCTGTCTTTGATTTCAGGTCACTCCAGCCCGTTAAGTGGGTTTAACAAGGATGTCCTACCCTCAATGTCTTCCTTTAATGATTTTCTATCCATCGACCCCCTCGCTCTGCTCCTTAGCTAAAAATCCCCGGCTGCCTTTACAGTATCTTACAGTATTTGGAGTTAAGCCCAATCTCTCTCCCCTATTGCAATAGTCCTGAATAAATTTCCATTCCCATTTTAACAAATGTCAGAATGTTTTTTTTCCTAGCACTACCCAAATAATCTACCACTTCAAAGCTTATTTAGAGCTCACTGAGCTATGTGAATTATCCATCGATATTTCGTTTTCTCTTTTTCAGAAAAAACTTTATTATCTTCCTTATTGCACATGTAAGATTGTCAAAGATGGAAATGATGAGTCATAATACGTTTAAAGCAACCAGAGGATCTCAGAGAAAATGAATGTTTTAAATTTAAGGTTAATAAAACGAAAGTTGTCGTCTGGTTAG
Organism: Rousettus aegyptiacus; assembly: GCF_014176215.1. Lineage (NCBI taxonomy): Eukaryota > Metazoa > Chordata > Mammalia > Chiroptera > Pteropodidae > Rousettus > Rousettus aegyptiacus. The sequence goes on along the minus strand of NW_023416285.1, from coordinate 85,382,068 downwards.
ATTCAATAATATGATAACGGTAGAGTTTTAGAGGTTGAAGAATTCCTAGAGGCTACCTTGTTCAAACTTCTTATTTTATAGCAGGGAAAACTGAGGCCCAGGGAAGCAGAGTGATTTGCCCAAGGTTTTTAATAAGTTACTGGCGCTGCTGATTCTGAGTACAGGAGAAGTTGTCTTTCCGCTTCATCGGGAGCTGTGAAACTGAACCAACTAGTTCCTCAAAAGCGAAGAAAGTGTCTTCTTTTTTTGTGGACTCCACCAGAGCTTGTGCCCTTCCCCTGATCCCTCCCTCAGGAACCAGCACAGTCCTGGGTGCCATCAAAGTGTCTAATACATCCTGGGTGAAGAAGTGAGTGCTGGGGTCAAGTGCAAGGGTCGGGTTCTCCTCAGAGCACTAAAGGGGCCCAGTTTTTCACCTGTGAAGTGAAAGGGCTGGATCAGAGAGCACACACTCCCACAAGTGCTTTCCGGTTTACTAAGCACTGTCCCGTTGGGATCCACGTGATGGTTACAGAGACTTGGGAAATAGAGCAGGTGCCTCTCATCCCCATCCACATCTAAGAGAAGTGAGTCGCTCAGAGAGATTGTCACCTGTCCTGTGTTTGCATAACTACTGGGTGCCAGGATCATGACAGGAATCTAGAGACAGCCCCTGACTCCAAACCATTTGCTCCTTCCTCGATTCCATGCTGCTGCCACGCCAGATGACTTCTAAGGTCTTCCACAGTCAGAAACAGAAAATGGAAGAGGCTGAGGGACAGGAGAGAAAGAGAGGAAGAAAAGCAAGTCAAATCTACAGCTTCGTACGCATGCATAACTTTCTATATCTCCTTACTAAGATGATTCATGATAAACCTCTTTATTTCATCACTAGCACAGTTGAAAAGAAGATAATTTATAGTGATCATAGTTAGACTCGTAGTATTGTGTGGAATGATCCAGAAATCATGACAGACTACTGGCCTCGAATAACAAACCCAGTGGCTGGCACCCTCTCCTGGGCAGAATCACTTGGGAAGTGTCTCGTCTTGGAGACTAGCTCCTCCTCCTTTCAGCCTCATAGGAATTCTCCACTAGTGCAGCCAAATCAGAAACAGCCTGAGATGAGGGACCATTCTTAACACAAGGAGAAAGCAATTCCTCTCTGCTTGCAGAGTGTATAGCATGAACCACGCAGCATAGGGCGACTCTTAAATTGCTTATATTTTTCCTTTCTATGATGCTGTTGTAAATTAGCCTTTTTTTTTTTTTTGCATTTGTAATTAGAAGCTAGAACAAATGGGGAGGCTATCGCTCAGGGAGATACATTTGTAGGTGTGCAGTCACTTGCTCAGTATCTCCTTGCTGTAAGTCACTCAAACGCCTCCCAGGAAGCTAAAGCATCAGGACCTAGGCCTCACCCATCCCCATGACCTTCTTTCCCATTTGGGGAGACTCGTGCTTGCCGATTAGAACTCCTTCCCAATTCCCGAGGGGGAGCCTTATAAGTAGATGCTACATTTCTTGCAAGTCCCTTCTGCCCTCAACTTTATTTGGAAAAAAATCCCAAGAACTCTGTCCATCACACATGAACCATGGGCATGCGTATCCAAGTCATTAGCACTTTCAACAAGAGCCGGTCATAAGTCTAGAAGCACACTGCACAGAGAAGTAAGGATCGCTGGTCATCCACATTTCATTTTGCCTGAAAAACAAATTTCCAGGGATGTAATAGCAAATGGATCCTGAGTACTGAGCATAGTGTCTGCCACAGGAAGGTGATTATGAATACTTAGGGATAGAATGGATGCTCGGCTGACAAGATAAAATGAGTAGGAGCCAAAAGGTAATTGCGTTGTACGAGGTTCTTCCTGGAAAACCTGGTTAGCCCAGGATTCTTCCAGTTTCGGCCGAGCCTGTGGGCCTGAGAGCTGCCCGCTGAGCTGGGACCCTGGCAGGGGCACACTGTCCTGGAACGGCGCCGGCTCCCGCTGTCCCCAGCTGGGCTGGACAACGAAGCATCTCTCTGCTTTCCCAGGGTATCACCTCTGCTCTGCGGGCATGTCCAGCTGCAGCCAAGAAATCGGAAGGCCTCGGAAAATAAAAAGTAAACTTTCCGAAAGGCTCAGCTTCTTTCCCAGCCCCACAGGAAGCGGTTTACGTGTCGGGTATTGAATAGCAGTTTGGGCCCAGTTAACACATTCCCTCCCACCACAAATCACCCCGTTGCATTCTCGGATGACATTGGCCAAATAAACTCTGGGATTGCAAGGGGCCGCCTTTCGCTGAAATGCAAAACGAAGGTGGAGAAACGGGATACGGGACGTGGGCCTGAGAATCAGGAACTGATCCGAAATCCACTCGGAGTCCCGCTTCTGTTCTCCGTGCCGTGACAATACAATTTTGGTTACACGGCATATGGGTGATACCACATGGCCCTCCCTTACAGTCGCCCTCGTCCAACTCAACCAGCTCATGAGGAGCTGCTGACAGCCAACAGCTGAAGAAAGACGTTTTCACTGGTAGTGGCGAGCAGATGTTTGTGTGCTGAAGTCTCAGACGGGTTATGGCATTTTAGGCTCTCTTTGCAAACTAAAACTGAACATTTGTTACCACTTGAGGAAAACAGAGAAATGATATTTTACAAAATGAGGCTCTAAGGAAGAATAAACCCCTCTCAGGAAATGGTTTAAACTGCTTAAGAGCACGTGCCACAATGCCCAGAGAAGCAAGGAAACGACTCAGTAATGCCGCTGTCATGTGATATTTCTTTTTGGGGGAGACCCAGCTGGAAGCGGCAGATTGCCTCCCACCCAACCTCTCCCCAAGATGGCATCTGGGTGGCCATAGGTCTGCAGCGCCACTGGGCCTTGTGAGGAGACCACTAATGGACAACTGTGTGCATCTATCTGGCCTTTCTTTTAAGGAGGGAGGGAATATTACGCAGGTACCATGGCCCTGGACATCTGTCTCCGGCCACCAACTTAGTATGTTCTCCGGCTTCTCTGCTCGAGCCCCAGGCTCTGTCAGTCCATTGACCCCTTCGGTCTCTCTCGCTGGAGCATGCAATGAATTCTAGATCTCCCCCACCCGCTTCCCCTACCCCCACACTCTATAAAGACAGAGGAGAGCTGGGCAGGAGCACCACGTGCTACGGCCCCCCAGACATCTTCCTCTGCCAGGCATGGTGCTGAGCAAAATACAGGTGTTTCCTGGAGGTTCATAGCCTCCTGCATGTTGTACCTAGGAAAATGGGCCGCTGGTTCCTGATGTCCTCAGGATTTCCAAAATCTGCCGGATGCTTCTCGCCCTTCCAACCCGTGATAGTCGAGAGCACAGAGAGAGTAGGAAGCTTGGCATTTGCCCTCCCTATCTGACTACTTCTCCAACTTCTCGCATTCTACTAGTGGAGAGAATAGACTTTTCTTTTATTATTGTATCTGCCACCTTTACTCTGGTCTCATGATGGGCCCATATATTGGTTAGCTACTGCTGTGTAACAAACAACTGTAATTTCTTAGTGGCATAGCGCTTGCGAGCCTTTATTTCATTCACGTGTTTGTGGGGACACTGGACGTTGGCTGACTGAGGCTTCACTGGGGCGGCTCTGCTCTACGTGTGTCTCATCCTCCTTCTCGGACCAAAGGGCCTGCCCGAGCCATGTCCTTCTCACGGAAATGGCCTAATCGGAGAAGAACAAGCGAAAACGCACAAGGCTTCTCCAGACCTACGTTCAGAACTTGACACTTTCACCTGCATCTCATTCAGGTCGACGTAAGTCACGTGGCCAACCACAGGGTCAAAGTTTTGGGAAGCACACTCCACTCCTTGGGTGGGAGAAACTGCAAAGTCACAGGGCAAAAGGAGTGAGTTCAGAGAGGGAGAAAGATCTGATGACAATGATACGATCTACCAGAGTGGTGCAGCAAGAGAAACCAGCTTGCTCGCAGTGGAATGCGGTTGGGGAATTCTCTCAAAAATATTAGAGCCATTACATTCGTCTAGACCCCAGAGTCGAAAATGCACGGCTGCTTGACCTAGCAGGTAGATGAAGTGATCCTTGGGGAACATGTTTACCCTTTCCCCTTATTCCAGGTGAAAAACAAGAATCTTCACCAGCCTGCCAAGCTGGACAGATTGTTTAAGAAAAGTACTCCACTCCCCAGCATTTTTGGCCCATGTTAAATGATCGCAAAGAGAAGACAGCTTCCCTCCAGTGGGCCCTCCTGGCCTCTGCCTCCCGTATCCCACCCTTAGAGGATTTCCTGCCCCCAGATTGTGCAGGAGCCTGCTCATAAAGCTGCAGGCCAGACCGAGCTCCACTAGCTGGTCCTTTTAATGGCCCTGCAGTGACAATCAAGTGACAACTCCTTCCTTTACACAGAGGCACATATTATATTCTCACCTACATATAATTAATTAATAATAGGAGGAATACTGATTTTTTTTCCTCCCCAACCTGAGGATCCACAACACCTAGGCCTTCAACTCTTGGAATGGGATGAAAACCTCAAAGAATAATACTCAGAATAGACATCATGCTCTTCTGAGATTGAACACTGGTCCAGAATGGGTCTTATCTCTGTCTCCAGAATTACCTGGTTATTAAAGACTAAACATACCAACATACTACAGGTATTAAAGCCAAAGGGAGCACATGACGAAATGGGGATTCAAAGAGTCCCAGGAATCCTTTTAGATGATAACAACACTAATACTTTGAGTATTTACATTCCAGGTACTGTTCTAATCCATTTGCATGCATTACTCACTTAACTATCTCTATAATCCTTTGAATCTACCATTATTATCTCCCCTTTAGAGATGAAACTTGAGGCTAGGAAGTTAGATAACTTGCCCAAGCCCAGGGTCTCTTAGATAATGAATGCTGGGGTCCTAATTTCAACCCGTATATCTAGAAATATGTGGTCAAGAGCCTCTCACGTTCTCCTCCAGGGGAAGAGATAAAGTCATGGAGGTTGCAGGTTGACACAGGTGCCTGGGAGGACCCTGAGAAGACCCAGGCCCACACGGTGGCTAAGATCATCTAGACCAGAGAGACATCCTGGTCTCCTAATTAAGCGCAAACCTGGCTTTTCCCTGTCTCCGGCCCCTCCCCATCCCCCTGTCCCCCCTCCCCACACCATATGGTCCACAAAAACACCATACCCCAATGTCTCCGGGGCACCCCAGCCTTACAAAAAGCAGCTTCCTTCGCTTTCATCTTTTCCTCCCTTCCTCCTTCCTTTTACCAGTTTTCTCAACCTCTTACTTCTTCCTTGATCCCTCACCCCGCCCCCACTCCCATCTGGGGACTGGCAGTGCTCTTCGCTGTCAAACTCATTAATAGACAGGTGAAGGCCTTCCAGGAACAGTTCCAGAACCTCCCCAATTAGAGGGCTCCCAACCCCAGAGCTGGCCGCCTGCCCAGTCTCTGCTGAGAGGCGGACGATTCTGAGGTGCTGGGCGCCCCCTAGTGGGTCCTTCGCTTTGCCAAATCCCACAGACACAATAACCTTTCTATCTATCTACAGGGGAAGATGCCTTCAGTTAGGAGGAAAAAAAAGGTTGGCGAAATAATGGTTCTGTTCTAATAATACAACAAAACCACAGAAACTTTCTCCGCTCTCTCACTTCCTAAAATAGTTCTCTAAGAAGGTAGGCAGAGTCAAAAGAAGGCCGTGAAGCAAAGAGCTACTGCGCATGACGGCAATGTCCCATCTGTCTAGAGCATCCAGTGAGATTCCCCAACACAAACGCAGGGCGAAACAGACTGTGGAGTAAATAGTGATGCAGAGACGTGACTGGAAAAAGCAAAGGGCAGGAGAGATGTGGACCCGCCGACAGCCGTGTCTCCAGCCGGCTGTGGCGCTGTGAGCCTGTTGGATTATACTCGAACACAAGTTCCAATACATGTACGTTTAAAAGCAGCAAAAGTAAGTTCAAGAGCATTCGGAGTGCTCTTGGGGGGATGGGTGAGCAAAACAGTCAGTATTTGCGTCACGTGTTTCTTCTTTACAGTCATCCTCCCCAGGCAAGAGAGCTACGAACCCTAAACATGGGAAGAAAATTTCTCTGTTTTGAGCATAACGCCCTCCTTGTGAAGACGCATAGTGTGCCAGGCTATACAGCTGCCTTCAGACACCCTGAAGGAGTCCTACCCGCAGATTCTGGCTCCCTCCTCCTCATTCTCTTTAAATAGCAGATTGTTCCAAATGAAAATCTCCCCTGAACGGTTGACCTGGGATGAAAGCAGATTGCTTTAACTCGTAACTTTGAAAGTCAGGTCGGCGTAACCTAGAACTCTGGGAAATCTTAAAAGCTTGCGTATGGCCAAAGTAATACGTTCCTGTATCAATCATTCATGGAATCCTGTGCAAATGCAGTTTTTAACAGATGTTAGTGCGTGCATGAGCTGGAAGGGCATCTCTGTTAATCACTGTCTGCTTGTTCTGGGGACAGGGGAGACCTCACTTCTACTACAGGCTCAAGTTCAGGGTAGGTTAGGAATAATATTTCCATTTAGATATTTTTAAGGGAACATTAGTAGAGGCTTAAAATTTCCTGACAAATGGCAGGACTTAACTGTGTGACCGGTGTGACTCTTTTAATGGCTTCACACGGGCAGTAATTATTACTCATTGGTCTCATTTGATACACGCTAATTCCAACCTTGTTCAGATCAATTTGATTTGAGGTCTCTGTGTCTCATAGTGACAAGACGGATACTAAGGGGAATGGTGACACTTTCTAAGAATGACGATTCCCACACATGTCCCAAAGGAAGAACAGGTCGTCGCTGGGACAAGGTGGTGACGGCTGCTCCAGGCACAGAGAGAAACTGAGGGCGGGCAGGGGCTGAACATCCTGGCACCATATTTTCTCTTGGCGGTTGCCCATCTCATTAACAGAAGGAAGCTCAAGGAGAGAGAAAGACTCTCCTGGTCAGGTTGGGTCTACACGGCCTTGTGGCTATTCCTTGACGATAACTCCCAGAAAGATTTATTAAGAATGCCTGTGCCAGCACTTATTTTTATATAAAGTTTTTGTCACAGTTATATAGGAATCATTGTAAAATTCAGACATAGACATATATTTAAAATGAGAGCAACGATGACTGTTTAAAGAACATGGAAAAATTGAAAAAAGACAGAGATTAGGTGATTTGGGGGCAAAAATGTTTCTGTCTGCAGTATTGAGTTTACTGCCGTTGAAGAAATAGTATGCCCTACAAGGTCTGGTTACTTGTGTCCCATGTGCCCTTGGCCATAGTTGGGTTATCAGCTGTGGGCTGTGGCCAGATTCAGGCAACTCTGCAGAAGGTCGGTTATTCACCACCCACTTCGTTGACATCATCGTCTAATTGTAAACACCATTAACTAAGGCCAAGGAGTTAGTCGTGCCTCCCAAATAACAAGCCACTTTAAAAGAAAAGTAATTTTTCATGTTCCATCTATTAACCTGGATGTACTCTGGTACAGAAAGCTAAAGTGTGTTCAGACAAGACCACTGTCCTCACACTAGGCTGACGGAGTAGTGGCCGTCCGCCAGAATTGCCTGCATTCCGGTGATGGCTGGGCATCACTCTCAGAGTTCCCGATTCAATAGATCTATGGCGAAACCTGAGCATATGCATCTGTGACATGTTCCCATGTCACATGTCCCATGACTCTGCTGACTGCGGCCACACTTGGAGAACCACAGACCTAGAATCTGAAAACATTGCCCACTTAGGCAAGCCAGAGTCTGTCTGTCTGTCTTTCTTTCTTTCTTTCTTTCTTTCTTTCTTTCTTTCTTTCTTTCTTTCTTTCTTTCTTTCTTTCACAATATTTGCGTACCAATAAACATAGCAGACACTATTCACTCCTAGAAAGTTAACTCCCACCTTGACTTATAACTCTAAATTAAAGTTTTGAGAATCTTTAAATTAAAGTCACTTCATTACTAACCCATGGAATTCCCGTTTTAGTTTTCCTCGTGTCCTGGAGAGATTATCGCTAGAAACCAGGAAGACACTAAATTCAGAAACGGGTCACCTTCCAATGGACCACACTGAGGGGATCTGAGCCAAATAAAGGCACGCTCAACTACTTTTTCTCTCGTTCTGTGCACTGAATACATTCAAAGTCAGTGGAATCTCTGAGACATCTGGGACAGAGAAAAAAAAGTAAAGGGTTATAATCTAAATGCAACAATTGAAAAGCAAGGAAAGGGATTCGGAAGCACGTGATAGCTTTATTACGCTGAATTGCCCATTTTAGCACAGGATATTTAAATGGAAAAGAGATAGCAAACTCTCCCTATGGCTGTATCAGAACGACTCTCCATCCCCTCACTAGCCCCGGTGCCGCAGATCTGAAGACCGATGTTACAGATGGTTAATGTGTAATTATATGCTCAGGGTGCCGCTTGAGCCGAGCCCTTTGTGTCAGGAGGGTGCCCTCAACCGTGAGCTCTGCGGTCAGGGTCCTTGACACCCTCAGCAAAGAGCTGGGCCCCATCCATGTTCATTCAATGATTACTTTCCACTGTCACAGTTAACGATGGTGACCATACACCAAAGACCACCTCTGTAACTGCCTAGGTAGGACTCAATGATTGGCTTATTTAAAAAAATGATAAAGAATGTGGTTCCATAGTGTAGCGGTTAGCACGTCTGCTTTACACACAAAAGGTCCTTGGTTTGTGCCCCAGTGGAACCACCATCCATGGTCTACAGCCATGCCACCCCGAATTAGCCTGATGTCTGATCTTGGAAGCTAAGCAGGGTTGGGCCTGGTTAGTACTTGGATGGGAGATCACCTAGGAAGACCAGGTGCTGTAGGCATTAAAAAAAAAAAAATGATAGAATGAGCACATCTGATTTAGCTGTACACGTAAGTTCTAGTGTCTGTTAAAATGGTGTCATACTATTTCACAGCTAAATTTTCTGTCGTGCAGCATATTTAATCACATCATGTTCTTATACATGCTGATGAGATTGGGTTTTTGGATAGTAATGGCCAGGTTTTCCTTGATTCTCCAGACTGTGTATAGCATAGTCTAATGGGATTGTAAAGTTCAAAGTCTTGGCTCTTCAGCACTGAGAGGAGGAAGGGACAAAGGCAATCTTAGGATTCTGGGAAGGAATAAACGGAGCTCTCAGCTGGGCGTGAGAAGCCACAGATGAAACGTCTCTGCACAGTCGGGGTGCTCCTTCACTTCACGGGGTGATTCTTTGGAAAACACAGACTTACACCTCTCCCCACCGGGAATTTCCTCAGTGTTGAAGAGAACTCTGCTTCCCGTCTGAACCCAAAGAACCCGAGCTCATCCCTCAGCATCTACAGCAGCATGGTGCTCACAGCACTTGATAAAATGCAGTTGTTAAAATGAAATGTTGCCAGGAACTGATGCTTGAACGCTTCGCAACATCACTATGTTTGTTAAAAGATGAATCGTTAGATGTTATTTTGTAGGACTCAGGGTGATAGTTCTTCCTTCAGAGACTTAAAGCTGTCAAATGTCACATGTTAACTTTTTTTGTTTATGCATTTTTATCCCACCTTGTTCAACACATAATTTGAAGAGGCTTATAAATATGCATGCTAGTTAATAAGAAAATATGAATAGAAAGTCAGGGTGAATGGGTGGACTGGGATATGTCCAGAACATCTTATGCAATTTCCTAACGTGGAGATTAAGGCAGAAATTTGTCCTTGGGCTTTTCAACAGCCAAAGACAAATCAGAGAAATGAAAAATTCATACTGGCTATGAAAAGAAAACATACTAAAACATACCAAAAGAAAACACCTGAAGAAAGGCTTTTTCCCAGTTCCTGGGTTGAGAGACCCTTCCCACACGTACACTCCTATGGGAGATGCCCTGGCCATGTTGGGTTAACCTCATCCCTCCGGGTAAGCCCATCAGGGCACAAATACTGGAGCTGGAGTCAGAAGACCCATGCTTGAGTGACGGTTCCAGTTAGGTGATCTTGGGACAGTCACTTGCCTCTTATTAAAGTAGCAAAACATACTGTACAACGGGCATGAAAATTAAGATGAGAAAAAGGGAGATCACAAAATGCTGTTCGAAGGCAAGGCGATTTAAAATTGTGTTTTCTTTATCATTGCCTTAGCCTTCCTTGTCATAAAGGTCGTGTCTGCCCTCACAGGTCTCAGCGGTCCCCTAGGCGCGTACTCTATATCTGGATTCAAAACCAGTAAGCATCCTGGAGAGCCGATTCATTTTTGAAGGCTCTCTCTAAGTAATCAGTAAGTGTGAACAGTTCCTGATTTATTATAGCGCTTCTCAAGTTCAATCTCTCGATCAGCAAGTCAGAGATTAATCTGAGAAACCTATTCATGTGTTCATTTGTCACAATTTCTAGTTCTCCCCAGCCCCTTCCCTCCATCCTTTCTCGCCATCCTTTCCTCGTGGTGCAGCCTGACACACATCTCAGGAAGGCTCTGCACACACAGCAAAGTCTAAGGCAGAGCACTGGCAATGAATCCAATTTTATTTCTGTATACTCATTTTTTAAAAAGTCATCATCTTTTGTCCCTAAAGCCACATAGAGATGATGTCAATTGCTTACTTACAGAGGTTCAATGTAATAAGTAACTTTTTTAAATCCCAAATACTCAAATACCAAAGATAAAATAAAACTATGGGGAAAGTGTTACAAAGCCAAGGTAAAATTTGACCAAATGATCATCAGAAACAGAGGCTTAGACTTGTAACTAAAATGCTAACATCATTGGAAATTGTCTATTTTTAGTTTGCTGTTTGTGATGGCAACTGGCTCCTTGAGATGATAAAATCTCTTTACTAAAACAAAGAACTCATACAAGACAAATAAAGAACAGGTTATCCGTTTCTTGTCCTATAATTTTTCATCAACCCCACTTCCTCTTCTCATGACACATGGGCACAGGTCCTCCAGGTGAGAGGGGCTCAACGGCTCAAATTTGTAAGCTACATAAATACATTTCATCTACGAGGTCATCATTTAGAAAAATGCTGTTCGAAGGCACTAACCATAGGTGAATGTAAGTGATAATTTCTTCGTACTTAAAAAGACAAGATCTTCTATTTATGACAATATCCATCCCAGATTTCAGTAATTTCCCTCATTTTTTTTTTTGAAGACAAGAAATGGAATAGGAAGTATACTAATGCTTCATATATCTGAAAAAATTTTGGTAACTCATAAATTAATTTTTTTAGATTGAATAACCTTGCTTCTTCAAAATCCCAAACTTAGAAAAAAAATCAGCTATCTTAAATGGCAATTTTTCTAAAATAAATTATACATGTAAATTATTTACCAGGGAATTTCAATTCTTTGACGATATAAAGACATTATTTCCCCTCAATCACAACTTTCAGTGGTCTCGTGTCATGAATTTTTCCTTTCTCCTAGTGATATCCGAAGCAGAATCCATAATTTCCAGTTACTTTGAGTTATTAAAACAGAGCTGGCTCAATTCAAAGCTCCTCTGTCCCTGATACAGACCAGGTTTGGAGGTCAAGGGCGTGGAGTGGGGTCTAGGGCGTGGTGGCCTGTTCATTCTTTCTACCACCCTGACATATTGCATACGGCTTGCAGGGCGGAAGAGGCTGTTGGCCCCACTTCCGGGTCTAGCTCCTCTCTGTGGGGAGGTACAGGAAGGACAGGGAAGTATGATGGCAGTGCTGTGTTCACAGCACTCAATAACTAGCAGTTATTATGATAATGAAATGTTTTTCAGGAACCGATGTTTGATGCCTTGCCAGAACGCTATATATAGCTGGATATTCACTCAGGTGCAAGTGAACAGATTGATTTGACATGTCGCATAGGATTCAAAATGACAGCTCTCTGGCTTGCCTTTGGTTTGGTCTAAAACTGGTCATCTAGACTGATGTGGAAGATGTCGCATGGGTGGTTTGTATCCTTTCATGGGACAGAATTCAGATTCATCCCAGCCCCCTGGGTCACTGAAGACCCTGAAGAGCAGGAGCCTAATCTCCTTGTAAGGGTCTCCAGCAGTCCATACTTCTGACTCTTTCTGAGAATGGAGCACCCCATCATTCAGCTCAGTGGTCCCTTGAGAAGTCCCACAGCACTTACCCTTCCTCTAGGTCCCATACTTCTTCATGTAGAGCCATGGGAAGATATTTTTTCCTTCACTCATGCAGCATGGAGAATTTGGTTGGGGTGGAGCTGTACCCTGCTTCTTCCCAGGCTAGTATCGTGTGCAGATTACTCCACTGGACCTTCCTCCTTCAGAATGCTCAGGACCAAAAACTGACAACAGCCTCCATGTGCTTGTATGCCTCAAACTCTAAAGAATTCATGACAAGTATTCTTAAGAATCGTCTCACTACCCTGCCTTGATTTGTGAAGCCTTCAGCCAGGATACCAAAGGCAAACTTCCCCTTCTTGAAGGCACTTCTATTTCTATAAATAATTATCTTGCAGAAAAGGAAATAATTAATTTAAAGAAAAAGAAGGCAGGTTTACTTAAACCTTATTGGGGAGCACATTCGATCTGATCAAGAAGTAGATTAAAATAAAAGTCTTCAGGAAAAGAGCTAAAATGTTGCTTCACTTTTCTCAGGAAGAGTAATTTCTAAAAAGTTGATTATGAAGAAGAAAAAAAAAACCACATTGCTACACGTGACCTCCCAGATTTCCATCTCACTATGTAAGAGCCATGGTTTGCTCTTTCATTGTTTGGAAGCCACGCTATTTCTTAGCCTTATAAAAGAAAGCTCCTTATGCATCATGTCTTACAACAGAGGAAAATATTGCCTTGTGGCCCCAAAAGAACCCTCAGCTGTCATTTCTCAGGCATTAGGATGTTAGGATTGGTGGAGCATTCCTCAGGGAGAAATCAATGAATATGCAACATGACTTAAGCTTTCTGTTAGTGGTGTGTGTGTGTGTGTGTGTGTGTGTGTGTGTGTGTGTGTGTGTGTGAGAAGTGTTAACAACTTTGACTTACATAGTTTGGCCAATAACTAAAATCTAGTTAGAAAACTAAATAACAGAACTTTCCTCTGAAGAGATGGCATAACAAATCAGAGTTAATGCAAGCATTTTATATCAACTACTAACTATATATATGTGTGTGTATACACACACACACACACACACACATATCTGTCACAGCACAGTGTGGCACTCAAAAAAATGTTGCTGACATTAATAGACTACACAGATATTATAACAGAAAATGATTTCTTACTCTTGTACATAATAAGTACTAAAAAAATGTTGGTTCCTTGAGTAAATACCCATAATATTGGTGAATTAAAGTATTAACCAATCTATTGCCTTTTAAAGACTAGTTAAATTCTGGTTACTCTAGCAATATTATGTGTTAGGAATCTTATTACCTTCTGATATCTCATCTAAATGTTTAATGTTCTTTATTTATATTAAATTGATACACCTGCAAAGGATAAGTAGAAATTCAGATCTGATCATATCTCAAGTTTTAGTCCCAGACCTAAAGCTAGAACCTGGGATGAGGTCGAGTTTAAGGGGCATCACACTGAGCGGAAACTGGACTGTAACATTGCATTAGCATAATCTTTACAGCCCGGTTTGCAAGGCAGGTGAACGCAAAATCCTAAATCAGAATGAGTCTCATAGGCTCACACAGTTTATAAGAATATATTAAAACATTTGGCTCCTATTATATCCGATCCCCCTTGTAGAAGCAGTATTAGAGCACGGTGGCTAAAAGCACATGAAATGGAGCCAGGCATTTAGAATGTCAAATTTTAGCCACCACCACCACCACCACCACAACCACCATCACCACCACCCCACTCTTTGCTATGGAACCTGTGGCAAGTCACTTCCTTCGGTGACCTTGAATTTCTTCATTTATGACTTCATTTATTGAAGTCAGATAACGACCACTGCCTCATCATTGGTGGTTAACTAAGGTCAGTTATGCACAGGGATTGATGGAGTGCCTGGAATTCAGACTGTCACATGTCATTGGTTCTTATTTACCTTCTCACCTCAAGTAGTGCCCACAAATAGCCTGCTCACTCTACTTCTCTTGCTTTGAATGCTTTCCTCTCAGCTTCACAAATACTCTTTCCACGCCCACCTCCAAGCTCACTTCTACTATAAAACTATCTCTGACTTCCCTAGCTTATCCACAATTATGTTTCTGCTTATGTGGATCTACATCTTGACCGCAATATACATCCTGACTGCACCTTGGTTAGAGATGTCATGAAGACAGAAATAATATCATGTCCACGATTTTATGACCTCTCACAAGCACTTACTAAATACTTGTTTATTTATGTTCTTAAATGAGGTTACAGTTACAGTTGTGAGAATTTACAGATGCTGCCTCTTTAAATCATAAGTTGAACATATAAAGTTCCATAAAATTATAAATAAGAAGTAATCAAGAAGCAAGCAATTTTTATTCAAGTGAACATTATTTATTTACAAGGGCATAAAAATAGATGATACCCCGTGTGGATAATTACTAGATTTATGTGAACTTGACTTTAAGAGAAATGGTGTGTGAATGTTCTGCCTTTTGGTGTGCAATTCAGTCATCCATAAGTCTGGAAAGATTTGGGTAAATAAAGAGAAATGAGACAAAATATAATCAAAATAGGCTGCAAAGACCTGTTTATTCAGCTATTAAGGTATGCAGTAAAATGGATACTTTTAAATTAAATGTGTATTCATTATAACAAAAATGAATATGTTCAAGTAAAATATGGGTTTTTACAGCATTAAACTAAGAATTAAGAAAATCAGACAGCATCAATATATTGGATACAAAATAGATATGATCATTTTAGTCATTTCTATTTTACTATGGCCTTTCTACCAGGTTCTCCAGTGAGTAGAACTTATTGAAAAATAGATTCACTTTAATAAAGCAAGAGAACTAGAATGGATGAAACTTTCACTCACATAGTGAAGCATAAAGAATCTCTACTAAAGTTCAGAAAACACAAGTTGTCGGTCCGCTTCTGATCCTTCAGGTATGTGACATTGGGGAAAACATCAGCCTTCCTGGACCTCACCTGACCAAAATGTAAATGAGGTTGAATCTGATGACTCCTAAAGACCCTCCCACTCTGACAGTCAACACAATACTTGCATAGCCTTGGGAGAATAAATTCCAATTATACTCAAGTATAATTGAAATATCTGCTCAAGTTCTTTGTTATGAATGTTAAGAAGATCGTATCTTTAAAACATTATTGCATGAAACTCTGAGTGAGTACCCTCCAGCTTGGTGGAGGTGTAGACTGGTTTGCAGAGGATCGCTTTAACTGTGATGAAATTCAGAGCACAGGCCTTAAAAATCCTGCTCTTCACTTGGGACCAAGATGTTTTCACAAGATTCTTGGGACCTAGAAAAAGTGGAAAGCTCAGGAAACTTAGGAAGCTTGGAATGGGGTCTTCTGGCCTTGTCTGGGCAGAAGACGTGGTTTTGAGACCACTAGTAAATAGCGAGAAGTAAGACTGTTTATATGGACATAAGCATGGAATTGAGATGGAAATAAAGATAAGCAAATTTTCTGCAAACTATGTTTACCTGGGCTTTCTAAATCTAGCTGTTTACATGTTTCATATATGTAAACCCCTCTCTAATTCCCCTTAAGTAAAATTCTAATATATGGAGATTTACTGCTGTATAAAAATCTTCTTTGGCTGCCCAAATTCTAATTTGTATGTAACCATCCTGAGTCACCTCTTTCAAGGAGAGTTTTTTTTTTTTTTTCAAAGGAACTGGTTATAGGGAAGAAAAAAGGGGAGAAAAAACAAAAGAGCAAAAATATTTTTAGTGCCACCTTATGAAAAATATAGTACTCCTTCCCCAAACATAAAAGTTTGTATTTCTAAAAACTCCTGAGCCGACTTTTGGTTCTGGTCATGATGAAGTAACAAGTATCAGATTCACCCTCTCAACATAAAAAGTACAAAATTAGACACACTATGTGAAGCAACTGTTTTCAATCAGTAGACAACTGACAGCACGGAACTGTAATCTTTGAAAGGAAGAAAACAGCACATTCACGCCTGAATCTGCCTGGGGGATTATAAACAGCGCACAGACAACAATGGTCTCACTGAGGTGAGGAAACAGAGTTTGGGTTCAAGGATGTTAACGTGGCTAGAATTCGAGGTAGAACACAAAGAGGAGGGAGCTTCACAGAGAAGTTCTAAAAATCTTGGATTCTCAAAGGGTCCTCTTGAGTCTTTGGCTGAAGACTAAGTGCTGCGAGGGCAAGGTGAGAGCCCGTGGGGCAGGGAACAGTGATTCGAGGGTTAGAACAGGACAGAGTTTCATGCAGGACTCGAAGATGTTGTAGCTCTGACCAGCCAGAGTGCAGAGAATGCGCTGAACACCTCGGGCACTCAACTGAGAGGCTAGAAAGGCCACATCTAAAGCAAAGTGACTCAAGTCTGAAATAAGTCTTAGCAGGATCAAGTTGATCCTGTGGTAAATTAACTGAATGCCGGAAGTAAACATCAAAATTCAATACTAAGTAGCATTCTCAAAGAATATAATAATAATAAAAAAAATTACTAGGTGTGATACAAAGCCAGGGAAGGTGAGCCACAATCAGGAAAAAAAAAAAAAAAAGCTAAGAGAAACATATCCAAAGAATTATTAGACAGACTCTCAAAGAGCTATTATAAATTTGTTCAAGGATTTAAAGAAAAAATGAACATATGAATTAATAGATATGGAATCTCAACCTAGAAATAAAACTGATAAAAAAAAAAGGGGGCAACCAACAGAAAATTATAGACTTGAAAAATGAAATATCTAAAATATAAAGTTCACTGTATTTGTTTAATGACAGATTAGATCCTGCACCAGAAAAAGCCAATGAACTTGAAGACAGGATAATAGAAACTTTCAAAACAGAAGGATGTAGAGAAAAAAGAACTTTCTAAGTTAATATTAACAGAGCCTCAGTGACCTGTGGGGCTACATCAACTAATCTAACATACACATAATAAAAGTCTCAAAAGAAGAAGAAAGAGTTTGAGGCAGAAAAAAATATATGGTTGAAATTTTTCCATCTCACAAAAAATTTCAACCTGAAGATTCAAGAATCTCAACAAACCTCAGGTAGCATAAACATAGCAATAACCGCACTTAGGGCATATGATAGTCAAAATGTTGAAAATCAAGCCTTAAAATCAGCTGGTGAGCGTGGTAGGAGGATTACATTACATGTAAGAGAATAAAAATGATTTTTGACTTCTATAAGATAACAACGCAAGCCAGAAGCCAATGGGATGACATTTTTAACGTGCTAGTGTGTGCGTGTGTGTATGTTGGGGGCTGGGGGACTGTCAGCATAGAATTCTATAACTAGTAGAAATATCTTTCAAAAGCAAAGATGAAAAAAGAGATTTTCAAAACAAAAGCTGAGAGACTTTGCAGCCAGCAGGACTGCCCTACAATAAATATCGAAGTGTGTTCTTCAAGCTGAAAAGAAATACTATCAGTTGGAAATTCAAATCTACACAAAAGAATGAAGAACACCAGACATTTCTAAAAAAACATTTTGTGTTGTTTTTAATTTTTTTTACTGGAAAATTGACTATTTAGAGCAAAATTAAACAATGCAATGTGGGGTGACAGTATATGTAAAAGATGTATAACAACAATAGCACAAAGTGAGAGGTTGGTAAGTGGACTATGTGGTTTAATATTTTATTTTGGAATTGGTATAAAAGACTGTGATAAATTAAGGATCTATGTGGTAATCTCTAGGGCAACCATCAAAAAAATAAATTAAAAAAAATAGGTACAATTTAAAGCATCGATAGTGGGGAAATAGAATACCAAAAATGCAAAAAACTCAATCTAAAAAAATTGTGGAATGAGGCAAAACAAAACAAAACAAAACAAAAAACAATCAGATGGTTAGAAAGCATATAGCAAATAACCTCTGGCTGCTTGAAACAAAAAGGTTAGGTATCACCTTTTATTTAGGCTGCCTGGCTTAGTGATTTTGCTGTTCCAGCTGCCTGTAGAAGGCAACGGAAAATTTTAAATTTTGATGCCAAACAGACGTGCGGTTAGGGTGTCCGAACAGTCCTCTCCATGAACTCCGAGGTCACCCAGCAGTTGAAAACCAGCCAGGTGCAGAGGTCTTCAGTGAACGTGGGAGTGTGACCTGAGGGTTGACAGATGGCAAGGCTGAGAAACAGGTCATGGGTATTGTGGACGAAAGTAATCCAAGCCTCAAAGTGGGGTTTGTTTATGGTGGAAAGAATTCCAGGTGAGGGGCACGCTGGAAGAGGTTCTAGGGAGAGAAAGCCAGGGACCGGACAGGAGAATCTGGGCTCAGAGAATCAGATGGTAGGAGAGGATGCGTGAACAGAGGGGGCCGAGTTCTCTCTCCGTTTCCTCTTACTGTCCCTCTTGCATTTACTCCCATTCTTTAGAAACTGTCATTCTGCCTGGACTGTGCTAAGAGGACCCCAGTATATATATTTTTATTTCTTCTTTTCTTCTTTTTTTAAATTTTAATTTAATTATTTAAATTAGTTTCAAGTATACAGTACCTTGGTTAGACATCTATATATAGTTCATAAAACGATCCCCACAATTGCTGCCTCCCTCCCCTGGCCCTACACCTAGCCATCATATTAATGCTAACTGCATTCTCTCTGCCATGCTCCCTATCCCCGTGACCATCTATTGACTACTAATTTGTACTTCTTTAACCCTTCACCCCATTCTCCCAGTCCCCCAACCCCAACTTCCCCCTGCCCATCACCAAATTGTCCACTATATTTGAGTCTCTTTTTGATTAGTTTGTTCTTTTTGTTTCTTAGATTCTGCATATAAGTGAAATCATATGGTATTTATCTTTCTCTGTCTGACTTATTTCACTCAGCATAATAACCGCTAGGTCCATCCATGTCATTGCAAATGGTAGAATTTCATTTTTTTAAATGGCTGAGTAATATTCCATTGTATATATGAACCATAATTTCTTTATCCAATTGTCTGTTGATGGGCATCTAGGTGGCTTACATATCTTGGCTATTGTAAATTGTGCTGCCATGAATATTGGGGTGCATAGATCTTTACGAATTATTGCTTTGATTTTCTTTAAGTAAATACCCAGCAGTGCAATTGCTGGGTCAAAAGGTATATCCATTTTTAATTTTTTGAGAAACCGCCATACTATCTTCCATAGCCGTTGTACCAATTTGCAATCCCGCCAACAACGTATGAGTAGTACATTGTTTTACTGTTGCTGTTTACAGCAGAGCAAAGCTCTGGATGGTGATACCAAAGGAGCAGGAAATACCCAGTGGGACAGAACCAAGACTCAGGGCTGGACTCTGCCTCTCCAGTCTAGGGGAAATCCTTGCTGAAGCTCTATTCTGCCCTAACACTTAGAGGGCTCTGGGTTTCATGTATGGAGGCAAATTCCTCCTTTACAGATAATGTCTATGGTTTAATTCCATCACTGCTGCTGTAATGTGAACACTAGCAACTTAACAGCCACACGTTTTGTTATCTCCATCTGTAAGCTGTGGAGCAGGAGATTTACAACGTACCCAACTGGCGGGGAGTCCCACAGCCATGACAAAGACTTTTATGTCATGTGTAATAAAAAAACAAAATTAAGACTCCATTTCTCCAGCTTTTAAAAATAATGTGTAACCAAGTCAACACACTATTTCGCGATGACTAATAAAATCTAATTTAAATACAGACTTTAGTAATTTATAAAATTGAGAAAATCGCCAAAGACTTACTAAGGTTTTGAACATTAGCCAAAACATACGACCGATATTTTCTTGTTCTCTCATGACCCCTTTCTTGATAATCATAAAATTCAAGATCTTCCTTATATTAAAAATATTGTAAGTCGATGACGGGTTCTAGAGATGATTCTTTACTCTATCACCTTGGTAGTGCTTCTAAAGCGGCATTAAATACAAAGACTAGTCTCTCCCTCATCTACTTTGTAACTCTGATTTCCTCATTTTTTCCAGTGGAATTTAGGAAGTTTCGCTTTTTTAACCTTGCAATAGACGTTAGGGAAAATCATTCATTTGACTCCTAACTCTTTTTGGAGGTAGCACTTTCTTTTCAGCCCTGGAGTAGAAACTGGACTTTTGTGCCTCTCTGAATGTGATGTCAAAGGGGTCGCAGTTTCCATTGCAGACTCGTTCCTATAACGAGCTCCCGAAACATCTCACTTCAGATTGCCTCGGACCAGAAGCCAATCAGACAGGCAAAGGCAAGTCTGCCATGCGGTTATTTCCCAAATCTGATGTTTTGATGCTTTTGTTTTACTTTTAAATGTGGCCAATTCCACATGCCTCTGAGCTCGTGGGCAGAATTAAAGTAAATACACCGATGTGGAGCAGCAGACAAAGTCTCTCGCACACAGATATAACACAACTCAATCAGACTCAGCTGTCTGCATGGCAAAGGGCCTAAAAGAAAGGCTTTGCACAAAGCTTTTGAGGTCAAGAAACCCATGGCTATGTGGAATAATTTGCTCTTACTTTTTT
The DNA here is from genome assembly GCF_014176215.1 of Rousettus aegyptiacus. NCBI lineage: Eukaryota > Metazoa > Chordata > Mammalia > Chiroptera > Pteropodidae > Rousettus > Rousettus aegyptiacus. The sequence continues at coordinate 85,361,561 of NW_023416285.1, read as the reverse complement.
TTCCCTCCATGGTTCTAATTTTTAAGTGTAGGGGATTACCCATTGTCTGTAGCTCATTAATCATGGTAGCTTTTGATTATGAAAAGTGCAGTCCAAAAGACAGTACTCTGAAGACTTGGCAGAGAGGTTCCAGGCCCATCCCTTCAATGTGCCAGAACACCCTGCATCCTGCCAACTATGATTACACTTGGCATTAATTGAAGATGCTGAGAGCTATAAGCCTTCCTGAGTTCAGCCACCTGGAGCAGATTAAAATCTGGGTCCTGCCGGTGAGGAGGTCTGAGGGATTGGGAATACAAGGCTGTTTTAATCTTTTCCAAGTCAGGCTGTTTAGAAATATCCATACATCAAATGTTCATGGATCTCATACAATTTCCTTCTCAGGGGAAAATTCAATTACCAGTAACATGAAGTGGGATTAGCTCGTTGTGGCAAGCCATCTGGAGAGAGAAGATTCACCATCCCCTGTAAATATGTTCAGAGATTTGCCATCATGATTTTGAAGAAGTTACTGAAGGTGTTCAAAGTCACAAATGATGTTTCCTCTGGAAGCCTTGTTTAGTTGACCCTGTGAAATTAAAATGCAACTGTAGGAAAACATAGACCTTGCCTTGGGCTGAAATATTCCTCTGCCACAGGAAGGTGATATTCGGGTTTCAAGGACCTGCTTGAATACTTGTAAAATAGCGGAAACTGTCCTGAAACTGTATTGTATAAACGTGAAGTCTCATGAAAAGGAGAGTCAGCGGAAGGGAGGGACTAACAAAGCAATTACTACCAGTGAGAATCCAGCTCTCTGGATCATTTTAGAATGTCAGATAAAGCCTAATTCCCATGAAGAACACAGAAACATATTTAGATTAGCCTCAGAAAGGAGAAGACTCAGAGGAGCACAGAAGGCAGCAAAAGCATTCACATTTGAATGAAAGAAAACAGACTAGCATAGTCTGGGGATGATGACAAGATGGCCCAGGAGTTCAAAGGCCAAACCAAAGTTTCCTGGGCCAACCCAGGACATCTGAAATGATGCCAGTCTTCAGAGCAGTATGTCAATCCTCTGGGGGGTGGGAACTAGACATAAATGAAAAAGTGTCAGTCACACCCATTTGGCCAGGAAACCTCTGTGATATGAGGACAGACCCAGATAGATCAGGAAAATTACAGATCATTTTAAAATTGATTTTATTAAATATTTACCATCTTCACAGTGAAAATTACTGACAACTGGACACATAGTATCTTCTTCAATTTGTGAGTAAATGTGATACGTTCAAACAATAGTGAAGCCATTAAAATTATGATGCATAATTACCTAATTGATTTTGAACAATATACATAAGGCTTCTAAGTTCATATGGTGAGGCTAGCATAAATTTGACATTAAAATCAGGCAATGGCACCATGAGAAAGGAAATATCACAAAGTAAACTCAGTTTTAAGTGTAAATGTGAAAATTCTAAATAAAATACTGGCAAACTATCTAAAAACGTGTAAAAAAAGATACATCATGACCAAGTTGAATTGAATTCAAGATTTCAACGATGGGTTAACATCAGTAGACAGTCCATTACTACATAAACACAGTAAAAGAGGAAGGCCATGTGATTAACCCACTAGATACAGGAAAGCCAACAAATTCACACTCATTTATAACAAAACTCTTAAAAAACTAAGACTAGAAGGGAACACCTACATCTTCATAAAGATTACCAAAAATCTACAACAAACGTCATGTGTACTGGAGAAATGTTAGAAGCACTTCCTACAGCATCAGGAACAGAACAGGGTACCTGCTATCACTGCATCTGTTCAATAGTTAATGGAGAGCCGAGCCAGTGCAATAAAAAAATAAAGATATAAGGACTGGAAAGAAAAAAGTATGAGATGAGGAGATTATTTTCATAGAAAATTCAAGAAACTCTTTAAGATAAACTGTTGACTATAAGAAGAGAGTTTGGCAAGATTATTGGATAAAATAACGACATACTAAATTTGCATTCAAATAAACATCCAACAAATAATTAGAAATTAGAATATGTAAACACACAATAGCAACGAGTTACAAGGTTCCTACAAATAAATCTAACAAAAGATAGGCAACCCCTTTATTGATGACATAAAACTATTAAAAAAATAGAAAATAAAACCTAAATAATGGAGCACTATATTACTTTAATAAATATTATAAAAAATAACAAATTTTTGTCCATTAATTTATAAATTCAATTAAATTCCAACATTCCGATAGAGTTGTTTTTATGCAACTAACATTTCATATGGAAATATTTCATTTGGATGAATGAAGAGCCAAGAAGAGCCAATAAATTTTTGAAGAAGAGAGATTTATATTTGCTAAAACTTAAGACTTAGTATAAAATTATAGTTTTGAAACAGTGTGGGACTGGTACACGGGTAGATGAATAGACCAAAGGAACAGAATAAACTTTTAGTAAATGTTTTAATAAATGGACACTTAATCAATGGTCTGACAATTGTCTCAACGCAGAAAAAGACAAATTTAGATCCTTACTATACACAAAAATTAATCTCAAGTGGACTGAAAATTAAATGTGAAAAGCAAAACTGCTAGCTTTAGAAGATAACACAAGAGAATATCATTATTAGGTAAGATTCATTAAAATAAATAAAACAGATTTTAAAACCCCATATAAGTAAAATTTTAAAATGAAATATTGAGAAAGAAAAGCAAGTTGGAAAGGATACAAACATTTGATGACACTAGTATGTACTGTTTGTGGAAAATTATCTCCATACACACATACATGGGGATAAACACAATAAAAGGGCATAAACAAAATATAAAGGTAAAGGTAGATAAATTCGATTACTTAAAAACGAAAACTTCTATACAAAAGATATCATGAGCAAAGTAAAAATCCAATTCACATAATGGAAGGAAATAACTGAAACCCATACAATCAATAAATAATTGGTATACATAGGAATAAAGAAATCTACCAAGGCTGTAACAAAGAGAGAAACCATCAAAAAGAAAAAGAGACAAGAATGCACACAATTCACAGAGAGAAAAACCTTAAAGGCTAATAATTGTCTGAGAAGATTCTCGATCCCATTAACAATCAAAAAAATAAAAATTAAAAATTAATAAAATCCCATTGTGCACTCACCATACTGGCAAAAATTAGTAAATCTCATAACATTAAATATTGGTGAAGATGTGGGAAACAGTCATGTATCTTGTAGGTATCACCAATTTGAAGAGCAATAGGGGAAGTCCTAGAAAAGCTGAAGATGCATTATTCTTTGGTCCAGTTGTTCCACTTCTAGTTGCTACTCTAGAGAAATCTTGCGTGCACAAGGTTTGTACAGAGTTGTTCATTGGTAGTATGGTGGCAAGGTTTCTAACAGCCGAAGAATGAAAACATCCTTCTGTCTTTAAGTAGAATACTGGATTTACTCTGATTTATCCATACAACGTTCTCTATACAGCAGTTAAAATTAATGAACTAGATCTATATCTATCTGTCTATTTTAATAAATCTTTAAAAAACAAAATACTGAATGATATAATAAAGCTGTGAAAGTATGCTAACACTATGATACCGTTCACAGGAGATTTTAAAAACCCTAAACAATAGTTAAAACTGTTTTAGGATACAGTCATCTGTAGTTCCTAACTAAAGGTGATTTTGTCCCCAGGGGACTTTTGAAAATGTCACAAGTGGCAGAGGATGCTACTGGTATCTAGCAGGTAGAGGGCAGGAATACTGCTAAACCTCCAATAATGCATTGAACCAGTTCCCCTCCCCACTCCAACATACATTAAAGAACTATTTGGTCCAAAGTGTCTACGGTACTAAAGTTGAGAAACCTTGCTCTAGATCCACCCTATCCAAATCACATAAGTGAGAATGGAGATGGGGTAAGAGGAAGAAGCATATCTTCAAAGACAAATCGAGAGTATAATTCAAGGAGGAGAAGAAGTAATTAAAACATATCAACTACAGTACATATGAAAAAGTTTGAAAGAATATACACCAAAATATTATCAGTGAAGATTTCTGAAATAGTGTTCAAGAATTTTTTCGCATACTTCTATTTTATCTATAAGGAATATGAAGCATTTGAGAAATTCAAAAGAAAAGTATTAGAAAAGTACAAAAAAGTATCTTGTCACCAAAAAATATTTTCCACCACAATTTTACGCTTCGGAAAAGATCAGTTTCACAATGCATACCTTTACATGTTAATATTCTTAGGTCCAACTATTTTGTACTCCACTTTCCCCTCTTGACATTACTTATGAAAATCATTCTGTAAGTCCAGATAATCTTCATATTTAATATTTTAATAGCTATATAATGTTTAATTGTATTACTTCCTTAAGATTTAGCCATTTCCTGGCTGTTAACGGTTTCGTATTCTTCTACCATTATGAAAAGCATAGCTATAATCATCTTTGCAAAAATTGGGTGTTTTCCCTTAATTGAATTCTTTCTTTGGGATTTGCTTTCCAAAGCAAGTTTGCCAAAGCAAAGAATATAACGAGTTCTATGATCCTTGGTACCGTCGTCAGTTTTCTTTCCAGAAAAAACTTGCCATTATTTCTACAAGCAATATATGAATATACCTGAGTCCCCACAGTGCTATTAATTTTAGTTTTAAAATTCTATTATTACTAATTTAATATGCATGAGGTAGTATATCCGGCTATTTTAATTTATAATTCTTTAATTACTACAGAAGCTAAACGTTTTCCCAAGTGTGTGTTCACTATTTGTATTTTTCCTTATGCAAACCATCTGCTCGCATCCTTTAACCATCTGTCCAGTCAGACCTGAGTATTGCCCATATAGATAATGTTAATTTCCATTATATTCATAATAGTAAATGCTTCTAGGTTATAACAATGCTCCCCTGTTGTTTTCCTTTTGGTTTTTCCAATTTGGAACTGTGATGGTTAATTTTCTGTGTCAGTTTGACTGGATCACGTAATGACCAGATAACTAATTAAACATAATTTCTGGGTGTGTTTATGAGGATGTTTCTGAACCCTCCCCAAAGTGGGGGCAGGGCATCGTCTGATCCATTGAGGGCCTGAATAGAACAAAAAGGAAGGGAAAGGTTAATTTGCACTCTGCCTGACAGCTTGGGATGGGACATCGGTCTTCTGCTCTCAGTATACCTGGTTCCCAGGCCTTTACATCAAGACAGTGAGGCTCTCCAGCTCTCAGGTGTTTGAGTGACAGCACTGGCTTTCCTGGGCATCCAGCGTGCAGATTTCTCAGTCTCCACAATCATGTGAGCCAGTATCTATATAGAGAGTATATATATATTATATGTGTGTATATTTATATATATACACATATATATGTATATATACACACAAATATATATGTATATATATACACATATATACACACACATATATACACACACATATATACGTATATGTATATATACACACATATAATATATATATGTGTATATATATATACATATATATATCTTCTACTAGTTCTGTGTCTCTGGGGAGCCCAATACAGGAATCAGTTTTTGTTAATTTGGGGTATGTATGTAAGTATGTATGTATGTATGTATTTTAGTGTACATGAACTAGTCAACCTTATAATTTCATTACTGATTCCTCTTATTACTTCCATTACCCAAAATCCTTTTTTTCCAAAATGGGTAAGTGTAGCATTGTTTTATTTCATATGTATGTATACATGCGTATGATGCTATATTTAAATAAAAAATTAATCCTTTTGGTTGAAGTGAGTTATCAGTCTAAGCCTTAGACTCTAAGGTTATTTTTCCCATGTCACTTTTCCCCAAAACATATATTGAATAATTTTACATTCCTTTGTTTATAATAGACGAGATACATAGTAATTTAGGAAATCTCTACTTTATCTTTTGGGCTAATTTTTGGTTAGGCCATTTTGATAACTACTGTTCCTTAATAAGACACTTTAATATCTGGTGAGGCCAATTCTCCAGTATTACTTTCATCACAAAAATGTACTTTTTTCACATTTACTTTATTGTTATTTTGTCATTTTCTATAAAGTAACCCAGTGGAATTATAAATGATATTGCTTAAATTTATTAATTAACTTGGGGTGGCTCCATAGTGTAGTGGTTAGCACACCTGCTTTACATGCAGAAGGTCCTGGGCTTGTGTCCCAGGTGCCACGCACCATACCCTAGGTGTGCCAGGCCCCAGGTGCACACACGAGTGTGTGGGAGGAGATGCCCCACCTTCAGAGATCCAGTTCTTAAGGGGAAATGGTAACATCCATAGGTCAGGGGTGGAAGTCGGGGGTGAGGAGGAGAATTAAAAAGGGGAAAAAAATTTATCAATTAACTTGAACATTATTTTATTCTTCACCATTTCAACTTTCCGGTCAGCAGGAGAGTGTATCTTTATATTCTTAACCCCAAATCATCTGATTACAGACTTAAGAGAGTTTAGATATCATTCAAGTTCTGGTTCTAGGCCACCCTCCTTTGCTCATACTATTTTATAGATGATCAACCCAAGGTCCAGAAACAAATGGTCAGACTAAGACCTAGAAATCTGTATCTGGTTGGGCACAAAGCTGAAAGAAAGAAAGAAACAAAAAAACCCAGGGCCTATCTTATTCTACACGTTTTCTATCACGAAATGTATATTCAAGTCTTCATTCACTGCCTTTAACACTTTAAAACTACCTTTTACAGATATTAGGTATATTCCAATTTACTCATTTCTAGGAATTTTCTAGATCGTAGTAGAAAAAATGAGCATGATCTTCAACTTTGGGCAAATGGTTTCTTCCATTCCATCATATTTTCCTGAATGGTTTTTTCAATAGGGAAAAGCAAAATGGCTTTTGAACTGATCTCCCATTTTTCTGGGCCACTCTAATCTTTTAAAGGATTTTTATCATGAATAATTGTTTCTCGTGCACTTAGAGTCTGCAGGGAAGTATGTTAGATGCACGAAAAGATAAGGTTGCAGAATCTTGCCTTCTAAGAGATTCTCACAATCAAATTCAAGACACCAGATATAGAGCGTATCAATTTCATCTAACAGAAAATCCAAATAACAGTGGTTTAAAGAAAATATGGATTTGTCTCTCACATAATGGGAAGTCTGAAAATAGGTGACCCAGGGACCTTATGCCAGTTCCGCAGTGTCATCAGGCACACAGGCCCCTTCCTGACATCTACTTTGATATGAGGGTGCTGGTCTCATCATCACATATATCATAAAATTGCTAGCACTCTAGCCATCTTGACTAATTTCCAGGCAGAAAAAAAAAATGAGCAAAAGGCTGGTGCCGAGTCAGGTCCTCTTTAACTAATTTTTCTGGAAGCCTTCTGGTGACATCTGCTTCTATCATTGCTCAGACTCTGTGAAATGACCAGCACTAGCTGCAAGGGAGCTAGCAGGGGGGTGTAACATTTTAGCTAGGCACATTGCTACCTACAATAAAATAAAAAATATAAATATGATTGTAAATAAGAGGGAAGAATGGATACTGGGCAGGCAACTAGTAGTCTTTTTCCACACAGTGTATAAGGTGGAAGGCAAAACATAAAGTGATATTTTGTTCAGGCTAAGACAATACAGCTAACGAGAGAGATTAGTATGTGGCCTTGATGGTTAAATTGGATATAGACAAATGGTGGTGGGCAGAGGGAGCATTTCAAGACCAGAAAGGGCCTGAGCAAAGATGCAACAAGAGTTCCCATAGCAGGTTTGAGGGAGAAGTGCAGCAAGGAAGGAGGGAGGGTCTTCCTTTGTATTTAGAATGTCTTTCTGCGACTGTGGGATGCACAGAATTGCAAGCATGGATTGATTATCAACTCTTCTTATCCATCATTGCCTTCCTAATTAAATCTTCATAACAATTACTAACATTTATTAAAACCAACTATGTGCCAGAGAGTTTGCTAGGTGTTTTAATATATATCACCCCTAATTCTTATCATAACTCTATTTTAGGGATAAAGAAACTGAAGCTAAGACAGATCAAATACTTGACCAAGGTCATGAATCTTTTAAACGTGAGATATCCTGAATTGGATCTTAGACAGGACTCCATGTTTTCTCATAATGTCATGTGCTAACTTCCACTATTCCTCAATAGTTTCTAAATCCTAAACCTTAGGGGAACTTTACAAACTCTTCCACTAACAAGCAGTGTGGCCATGGACAAACTACTTAACTTCCCTGGATCTGAATCAGTTTCCCTAGTACTCAGATACAAACCTGATAGATATTACAATAAAAGGAACACTGCAAACCATTATCCCTCGTAATCACAGATGCAAAAATTCCAAGCAAAATTTTAATCTGTGAAATCCAATAATATATAAAGTGAATAATAAAACAAAGTGAGGTTTATCACATGAATTCTAAATTGGTTTAACATTTGAAAATAAATAAAATAAGAAAAAAAAAGTCTATGATTATCTTAATAGCTGCAGAAAATGCAGTTGATTTAAATCCAACATCTTTTCCTGATAAAAATTCTCAGCAAACTACAGATAGATAGGAATTTCCTTAATCTGATAGATTCCTTATCGGCGAAAAACCTATAACTAACATCATACTTAATGTGAACGACTGAATGCTTTCTCTCTAAGATCAGAAACAAGACAAGAATGTTCATTCTCATGACTTCTACTCAACATTGATTTTAGCCAGTGCAATAATGAAAGAAAAAATAATCAAAAGCATCTGTATTGGAAAGGAAAACTAAAATTCTTTCTTCACAGACGACACGGTTGTCTATGTAGAAAATCTGATAAAATCTATAAAAATGTTATTAGAACCAAGACATGAGCTTAGCAAAGTTTCAGAATACAAAATCAGTACACAAATCTATATTCAAAATTTAAAACAGATTGAAATTAATAAAACAATAAATAGCATCAAAATACGAAATACTTCAGGATAAACCTATCAAAAGCTATGTAAAATCTATACACTGAAAGCTGCAAAAGAGTGCTGAGAAAAATCAAAGAAGACCTAAATAAATTGAGAAGCATATCTCATACATGGGTCAGAGAATTCAATATTGTTATATAAATCCTCCCCAAATGTATGGATAGAGTCAATGCAACCCCAGTCAAAATTGTAGAACTTAAGCTAAACCTGAAATTTATGTTGAAACACAGAAAATCTAAACAGCCAAAATGACTTTGGAAAACAACAGGAAAATTCGTCGCTGAAACTAGTTGATTCCAAGCACAGTGATCAGAACATTGTGGAATTGACATAAAGATAGACATACCAATGGCTGGAACAGAATAGGAATTCCAGAAATATACACATATTGATGGAAAGCTGATTTTTGACAGCAATTTAAAGGCAGTTCAGTAGAGAAAGAGTAGTCTTTTCAACAAATGGTGCTGGAACAATTGGATACCCATATGCAAAAACAAAAAATAAGAACAAAAATAAACCAAAAATTTTGGCATATGCAAAAATTAACTCAAAATGGATCATAGACCTTAATGTAAAACCAAACTATAAAACTTTAAACATAGGAGAAAAATGAGTTAGGCAAAATTTCTTAACTGTAACACTAAAAAGCATTATCGATATGAGGGGAAAACAACAATAAACTGGACTTCATTGAAATCTTCTGCTCTTCTTAAGACACTTTTAGAAGACAGAAAATACAAGCCATAGACTAGGAGAAAATCCTTGTAAAGCATATGTTTGATAAAAGATTTATATCAAGAATACATAAAGAACTCAAAAATAAGAAAACAGCCAAATAATAAATGGACAAAAGATTTGAACAGATGCTTCACTAAAGAAAAGATATATGACATGCATATGAAAATGTCGACATGATTAACTATTTGAGAATGCAAAATAAAACCACAATGAGATTGCGCTACATACTATTAGAATGGCTAAAGGCAAACGACCATTCTAGAAAACATTTTGATAATTTCTTTACAAGTTACACCTAATTTATAATCTAGCCATTCCATTTCCAGGTATTTACTGGAGAGAAAGAAAAAAAAGCACATGTTCATACAGAGATTTGTACAGGCCCATCCCAGTAGCTTTATTTCTAATAAAGAAAAATTGGAAACAATATACATGTCTATCAACAGGTAAATAGATACATACGATGCGGTATATCCATAAATGGAATACTACTCAGCACTAACAAGGAATGAACAACTGTTACACTCAAATACATGAATGAATGCCAAAATAATTATGCTGATCGAAAGAAGGTAGATAAAATATATAGTACAATTCCATTTATATTTAACTCAAGAAAATGCAAACTAATCGATATTTCCCTTTATATACAATTCTAAAAAATGCAAACAAACTAAAACAGACCATTGTTTGGGTTTGGGAGGAGTGGAGTGAGCGGGAGTGGTGCGAGGCACGGCCAGGGGAAAAGTAGGAGAGGGCAGGAGCAGGAAGTAAGGGAGGGGACAGGAGGCACCAAACAGGGCAAAGGAATAGGGGGCCAGGGAGGACCCAGGTAGGAGCAGGAGGGGGTGGAGAGGCACGTGCGTTGTGGCGCAAAAGCGCAGCGCTGGAGGTGGGTCTTGCGGGACGCAGAGGGGTCTGAAAGAGAAGGTGGAGCGAATGGGTCGGTGGGAGGCTGAGGCAGAGCGGTGAGTAGGGTCGGAGGGCGGCACGGGGCGGGGCGTCGCCACGGTGGGCGGGGATTGCGGGCGGCACGGGGGCGGGGCGTCGCCGTGGTGGGCGGGGACTGCGGGCGGCACGGGGGCGGGGCGTCGCCGTGGTGGGCGGGGACTGCGGGCGGCGGCATTATGGCGTACGTCCTGCGCTCCCTCTGGGCCCAACCTTTCCGAAAGGAGCTTCCGCGGGTTTTGCGGGGCGGACGGGTCAGCGGTGACCTCGGCACGAGGGCCGAACACGGGGACTCAGGTAGGACGCGGGTCTCGCAGGCCCCGCCGCCTTTCAGTTTCACTTGACTCGCCGCGAATTGGGAGCCCGAGTGGTCTTTGTGGACCCGGCTGGGACAGTGGGTTGTAAACTTGGAGGGGCAGAAGCGGAGAGTCATTGATCCCTGGGGTAATTGGAAGAAAAGTCTGCTTCTTAAACGTTCACACATTTTTTTTTTCATTTCGCATAATATATCGGGTTCCGGACCCCCTGACGCTTATATTGGGAATCCAGGTGAAGAACCGCGGTGGTGGAGTCAGACCCCGCGCGGTGTCCTGTGATGGCCCTTCGCCTTTTGTGGCGTCTCCGCTTCGAACTCTGCTTTTAGTCCTTGGAAACAGGCAGTTCAGACTCTGGGTTCATGTGGATTGTCTTCCTGCCCTGCTCTATTTCTGTGTATGTTTCCTGGACCCAGGGAGACATAGGGACTTAGGAGCCTTGACCTCACTTTCCTTTCATGCTACCTACCTTTAGAACTCCTCGAAAGACTGATCTCTGAGCGCAGTATCCCTTTACCCCCTCTCATTGTCAGTGGCAGTGAGGTAGACCAGAGAGGAGAGTGTGCGTTTTCTGCAGAATGCTTCTGGCTCCTCTAGCGGATTGGGGCACATTTACATTTCATTTTTTACTAAAGAGTTACCTGTATTTCAGGTATGTTTCAGATTACTGGGCAACTGCACAGCTGTCCCATCTCTGAATCTAGTTCAGTTCTGTGTCCATGGAAGATATTTAGAGATACCTAACTGCTGAAAATGTACCCAGTTACTTGGAACTCTTTTCTTTTTCTTTTTTTTATTCCCTGAGGTTTTCAGAAAGTAGTGTGAAATAAATAAAAACACTAGCATTGTGTAGTGACAGCCGATCCAGCATGGCTTCCATTCATGGCCTTTAGAACCCCGGTGTCTTTAATAATCAATCATATTTGTTGTGCACTAACCGTGTTTGCTGAGAACTGCAGGTGATGGAAACATTTGTGGGCAGGAGCTCTCCTTTCCCCTTTGTAGGCTAGTGGTTTCAGCGGAAATTTGTCCTTAACTTTGTACTCAGTGCTGTCAGAAACAGCCTGATGAATGGCCCTGGACGTGAAGTTCTTTAGCGACATTAAAATTTGGCCAGACACCAAAACATAACAGGAGTTGTGTAACTTATCAGACACGTCCTCCTGGACATTTATCCTAAGGAAATAATTCAAAAGAAGAAAACTATGCGTGTGCAAAGAGCACTACTCTTAAGAACCAGAAACTGGCTATAACCCAAATACCCATCAGTTAAGGAATGCTTATATAAGCCATGAAAGTTCAAAGAAACTATTTTGCATTCATTAAAAATGATAAACAAGTAATAGTTTTGTGGTTAAGGGCTTCGGTGTGGACAGTGTCACTTATTGGTTCTGTGTCTTTGGCACGCCTTGAACTTGGTAAGCCTAAACCTGCTTTTTCTTCTATAAAATATGGATAATGGTAATAGAGTATTTTGTATAGAATAAATGGAAAAAGAAGAGTTTAAAAAGCTTTATCACAATGATTGACAGTCAGTACAAACTAAATGTTATAATTATATAAATAAATGGAAAGAAAGAAAATGTAGCCACATTTAACCCACGGTGTGGACTTGGGGGAGGTTGAGAAAGAAAGCAACGATAAATAGATGTTGAAAGTAACAGAGGATTGTTCTCCAGAACTGGGATTTCTGATATGCAAGGGGCAAAGCCCCTGTGATTTTGTCATCCAGACTGACAACAGAGAAAATTAAAAGAAGATAGTAAGAACTGTCCTGGATAAAAACAATCTTTTTTTTATTTTTTATTTTTAGGAAAACATTCTTTCAAGAGATAATCTGCTAGAGACTATCCTGACATAAGGTTAAAACAGTCCATTCCCTCTTGTGAGAGAGATTAGTTCTGCAAGTTAGAGTGGGCTGGGAATTCTTTTTATGCCAGTTCCTAATAGGTTCCCTTAGTATTCAACAAGTTTTTATTCAAACAAATGTGGCTCACATGTGACAACTGGCAGTATAGCAACTGTGGCCCCAGAATGCTTAGCAAAACCATTCTGGATGTAACCAGTGGATGACCAAATGAGTGTGTGTTTCCTTAAAGATGAGCAAATCAAGGCCCACCTCATGGAACGTATGGTTCTCAACAAGAAAGATAGCCTGTGCAAATCACAGCACAAGAGAGAAAGGAACCTCAAGGAATCCAAGTTCATCAAAGCATAGTTCAAGGTAGAGCTGTGTAGACAATGAATGCAGCAACAGCCAAACTTTTGGGTAGTGCAGCTAACAAGAGAATGCAGAAGGAATCTGAAAGACACACAGTCCCTCAAAGGACCCTCACGAGGTGCAAGTGATGTGGATTGAAGACAGAAAACACCAGCGTGTGTGTGTGCATGCATGCACGTGCGCGTGGACGCACGTGCACACACATGCGCACACACACACAAAGGACAAAGAAACCAACGCTGAATCCTTTTCTCTGGCCGCTGGTGCCCAAAAGGCATTACCCATTCCCAAGTGAGACCTTGTTGTGTGTTGTATGTATGTGTGCCTAAATTGCTGTTTGGCAAAGCTGCACAGAATTTACTCATAATGCAATTTTCATTCAATCTAGTCGTTGCCTAAAGCACAGTGAATTAGTCTGCTGGGGCTGTCATAACTAAATGCCACAAATTGGGTGACTGAAACAACAGAAGTGTATTTCCTCACAGTTCTGGAGTCTGCAGGTCCAAGATCAAAGTGTCAGCAGCGTTGGTTTCTCCTGAGGCCTGTCTTCTTCCCTTGCAGGTGGCCTTTTCTTTCTACTTTCACATCCCTAGTGTACACTCTTCCTCTTCGCATAAGGGCACCAGTCACATTGGATTAGGGCCCATCCAAATGGCCTCTTTTTAACATAATCACTTCTTTAAAGATTAAATGTTAAGATACTGAGGGTTGGGATTTCAACGTATAAATTGAAGGGCAGGTGACAATTCAGCTCCTAACACCCAGTTTAAACCTCTTTTAAGTGTTGTGGACCACATATATCCTGACCTGAGAGCACCCAAATGACCATTTGTCATTTTGCTATCAAGGTAGAGTCTGTCTGCCCTTGACACAGTCATCCAGGCTGGCAGATCTACAACTAAGTGTTGCGTAATTGGTGTTTCAATTGCTTCATCATCAACTAGTCTGAACATTGTGGTCCACTGACGAAACCTTTCAGACACATCAATAATAGTGTAAAAGGTACAGATAGATAAGGATTAGAAGAGCCATAAAAATGTACTTATTGTATTTAGATGAAGGAGTAATTCTTTTGTTTAACAATAAAAATATTACAAATTTAAAAAAAAAAAGGGCAGAAGATGAAGATGGGTGTCTGAAAACAGGCAGTCACTCTCTAACAGGTGTGGTAAATACAGAGCTGGTGAGGGGGAGCCGGACGCCGTATAGGATTCACGCCTTAGGCTCAAAGCGGAAGCATGGGAGACCCACTGAACTGTAGCCCTTCTTGAATTCCCACTTTCTAGTGTCAACTATTATATTGTATTACATGTTGAAAGACACTAAGAGCAGTGTTTCCAGGAGACAATGATTTTTTTTTTCTCTACTCCTATTCCAGTTCCTGCCCAAAAGGTAACCAAAAGTCAGTCGTCCTCTTAGAAATCCATGAAAATAATGCAAGATCTTTTAATACATGTGGAGCAACATGGCACGACAGATATTCAAAGGACAGATATTCCTTGACAAGTGTCAGTTTTAGCCAAGGTTCAGATTTCACAAATTCCCCTCACGACCAGAGTTTAGATTCTGGGAGGAGGAATCAAGAATAGTTAATTCTAACTAGCAAAGCCTGTTCTTTCTTTTACCTTTATATTTTCAGTATTTGGGATGCCCCTGTATGACAGGACCCAGCCTAGATCACTCTAACACAATGGCACTGGCCTTCTTTTGGCTTCTTGCCCTAAGTACAAGGCTTATATATACATCTACCTGTCTTTTAAGCTACCTGAAATGGAATGTCTTCTGTTTCCCTTTTGGTTAAACAAATAACCCACACCCATTAAAACCAGTTGTGATCCTACTTGTTCTTAAAACAAAAACAAGTAACCCAGCCTAAAATGATTTAAAGACATTCCCACCATACTGTTGGCGGTTAAGCTTGCATTGCTTTGTAAAACTCCTTTATCATCATCTTGAATAGTTATCTAAAGCTCATGTAGTTAATAAAGTTTTCTCAGTTTGATTGGTCTCCCATATTTAGTCTATTCAAGGTAAAGAGTAGTTCCACAATCCTCCCCTTTCTCTCTTACGTCATCAGTTCATCCTCTTCACTGGATCATTCCCATCAGCAAACTGGAATACTGTGATTTTTCTCATTTTTTGTTAAAACATGCTCTTGACCTCACTTTCTCTTCCAGCTATCTCTAGAACTCCACAAATGACTGATCTGTAAGCACAGTATCCCTTCCTTCCTCTCATTAAATCTATTCCAATCAGATTCACTTCCACTTCACCTAAACTGCTCTTTTCAGGTCACCAGTGATCTCCACATTGCTGAACTCAATGGTCAGCTAGCAGTCATCTCTTTCATGGTCTCTCAACACAGTAGATTGTGCCATTTTCTTTAAATACCTAGCAGCCACAATACCACATTCTTGCGGTTTCCTTCCCATCTCTGTTCCTCCTCACATCCTCAACCTGTATATTTTGGAGTGCCTCCGAGTCAAGCCCTTGGGCCCCTCTGTTCTTCTATACTCACTGCTTTGGGGACCTCCGGTCTCATGGCTTTAAATAACATCTTAATGCTGAGGAGTCCCAAATTTTGACATTTCTACCTTGGGCATCTCCCTGAATTCTAAGTCCATATATCCTACCTGTATCCTACATATATTGTCTACCTGTATCTCTCTTTGAATATCTAATCGACATTTTAAAACTTACATCCAAAACCAGGCATTCCAATCTACTTCTCCTGTTGTCTGCCCCGACTTCCAGTGCTTGACTAAAGTCGTGGGGTCGTGACCCCAGCTCTTTTCTTTGTCTCATGCTCTCCGTCTCATCCATCTCTCAGCCAGCTTATTCAAGTCGCCTTCATGCTGGTTTCTGGGCTTCAGCCTTTGCCCTGTCAGCCACTAATCCTTTTTAAAATATGTTAGATCGTGCCATGCTTCTGCTAACTCTCATAATTCACTCAGAGTAAAAGCCAGCATCCTTGCAATAGCCTTTAAGGCCCTAAATGACCTGGGCCCCCCTTACCTTTCTGTTCTCACTTGTACTAGCCTTCCCCTCATCACGCCACCCCAGTGGCTCTGGCCTGCTTGCTGTCCATCAACATGCAAGGTCCAGCCCACCTGCTTTTCCTCTTGCCTGCGATGCTCTTGTAGGTATGCGTTCACACGGCGTGTTTGTTCATTTCCTTTGAGTCTTTGCCAATATGTCATCTTAGGCCTTTCCTTTTTGAAATTGTGTGTGTGTGTGTGTGTGCATATGCTTATACTCAACGCACACAGACAAATACATTTACACACACATTCTCACTCTTTAATCTCCTTTGTTATTTTTGAAAAATAACCTCTAGTTGTACATTCTTATTTAATGGTCCCTCTACTCTATAAGGGCAGTGGTTCTTGTCTATTTGCTTTACCCCTGTATCCTCTGAAGCACACCAAGGTTCCAGGCGTGGCTAAAGAAAGGGGAGTTGAAGAATACTGAGGAAATAACTGGAGACTCAAGAGAATTCGATGTCATGGAAGCCAAGGGAATAGAATTTACCCCAGAAGGGAGAGTGTCAGCACTCCTGAGAAGTAAACGAGATAGGGGTGAAGTGTCCCGAGGCCTCACTCAGAGGTCCTCGGTGAGCTCTCCGAGAGCAGATTCAGAGCGGTGGCAGGTGTCACACCTGGAGGCACTTGGTGTCAGCTTGCCCCACCGCTGGCTGATGCTAACTTTGCTTGCTTGGTTAAGGTGGTGACTTCTAGATTTTTCCATGTACGAGCATATTTTCTTCCTTGTAACTAATAATCTTTGTGATTATATTTTGAAAATGTTTGACTGTTTCATTCTTCAACAGTCTTTCACCTGAGAGGTTTAGAATCCCCTGATGATTCTTATTTGAGTTAGTTATTTTAGCAATTATAAAAATGATGATTTTAAAATTTGTATAATTCTCTCTCCATTTATTACTTGACATTCTTCATGTTAACTCTAAAAGCCACTGAGGAGTAATAATTGTCACATAAATACATTTTGCTTTGCTCCCCAAGAGATGAGTTTCTGAAAAACTGTGTATAACTGAGCTATATTCCCATAGGAAAATTTGAGAGGTATATTTCCACAGTAAAAAAGAAATCCCTGGAGCCTTATAAAAACTATTTAAGAAAGGATAACTTGTAATATATTTAACAGGTAAAAACCCTTTAATAAAATGTAAATGACCGTAAGCAATCAATAATATGCAATACCGAAAATACCCTATCGTACACTATTTTGACCTTGTGACGAAGATATGTCTTTTCTTGTTGAGAGAATATTTAGCAATTTTTCATAATCAAAAATGAATTTCAAATATGACTTTGACATGTCTGACATGTGGTGATGACATCACAGGTATTTGACATTTCACAGTCACTGCTGTGGTCAGGTCACTCACCCTTTGGGCCTCTATGTTCTCGTTTATAAACTGCAGTGGACAGATAATGAGAGCCTTTCAAATTTTAATGTTGAATGATTAAAACTTTTATTGTATAGTTGGGCTTTAACCCTCCCCCCAACGCGCGCGCGCGCGCGCGCGCGCGCACACACACACACACACACACACACACACTTTAGCTAAAGAGAGTACAACTGACCCTGGAACAAGCCTGGGCTTGGGACACGGTGTCGAAAAGCTGCATATAACTACTAGTTGGCCCTCTGCAGGCTATGGATCACAAATGCTGTATTGTCCTAGTTACTTTGTTTGCATTCATTGGCATAAAAGTAGTAAGATAAAATCCAGAGAGAGCAAAAGAAAGGAAACAAAATGTGGATGAAAACTGTTACGTGTAAGAATAGATTAAGGTGGGTCTCAGTTTCCTTTTCAGGAGGATATGCTATAGGAGTCTCTTCTTTTTTCCACTCAAGATTTTTTAATAAAGACCTCCCTTGACAAACAAAATCAGAGATATCTTTATAAACCCGCAAGGGAGAGGAGTTTAATAACCCACCAGTTCAATGTCCCTTCCTCTCCAATAACTCACTACTCCCAGCTGCATCCGACAGAAACTACTCCTTTCAACATAGTAATGGAAGAAAGATCAATTTCTACCCTTAGGTATCTGAGGAGAATTTATGCTGCATTATTTCATATTTCAGCTGCCTCTTAAGCTTCTATGCCCTGGGGCGGGGGGCGGGGGGCGGGGGGGGGGTGGGCAGGGGAAGACCAGAAAACAAGCTCTCTGCTTATTCCTCATTTCTTATTAAACTAATGACTCAATTAAAGTATCTTGTACCAGAACTTTGTTTTCCAGTCCCTGTGAAGAATAAAGGACTGGGAGAGGGGAAGGGACTGACCGACTCTGCTGGGTGACAGTGCACTTTAGAAGAGAAGTTAAGGAACAAAAGGTCATTGTGCCTTTTTTGTTTTAATTTAAAATTTCTTATTTACCATACAGGGTTTTGTACAAAACATGATCCATTACTCACCAAGAGCGAATGGCAAAAGAAGCTGACTCCAGAGCAATTCTATGTCACCAGAGAAAAAGGAACTGAACCTGTAAGCTAAGTGGATATACAACTTTCTGATTAGATGCAAGGGACAGGGGAGGGTTGGAACGGATCTAGTTACAGCACTTAACTCATCATCATCTACTCTGCAAATCTGGTCGGCTCCGTTGTTCTCAAGTCGTCATTATCCATCCAGTTGAGAAGCCAGAACATGTTGGTTTCTGGACCTGGCGCTCTCCGCCCTCCATCGCCCCGCCTGTCTATTCCGCCTCCTAAGTAACTTTCCGTTCACTCTTCTCCTCTCCACATCTCTTGCTGCCACACTGGTCCAGGTTCCTTCCACCTCTCACTTGTCGACTGCAGGAGTCTCCAGCCAATCTGCTCACAACCATTCTCGCTCCTCAGCTAGTCATTCCCCACACAGCCACCAGAAAGCTTTTCAAAACACAAATCTGACCACATCACTCCCCTGCTCAGAATCTTTCATTGGCTCCCCACCGCTTTCGAGGTAAAGAGAAAGTTTTTAGGTAGTTAATAAGGCCCTAAAGGCTCTGCCTCTACCTCCCACCTCCATCCTCAAACCCACCATTTTCCCTCTTGATCTCTACACTCTGGCCCCACTTTCCTTTCAGCTCTCAGCCCCCTCCCCCACAGGCTCCCTACTCCCTTATGGCCCCGGTACCCTGTGTTCTCTCCCACCGCCGTCCCCCCAGTTCATTGACACCGGCATTTCAGCTCTCAGCCCAAACCTCATTTCCTCAGGGAAGCCTTTACTCAGCCCCGAGCTGGGTGTACTGGTCCTTTTCCTTAATAGCATTTGCCATTGATGGTATATGCCTAGTACATAACATGGTGTCTGGCACTCAAAACATTAACGGCTGTGAAAACATTATTTACACCGCATTCAGCAATCTCAGCTTTCATTCATTTCCTGGGAGAGCAGTCCTCATTGGTTCCTGATTATAATATCATTTTTACAGTGCTGCATTTCCTAACAATTTGTCTGTCTTAGACCCAAATATGGCCACTAGAAAATAGCTATTGAACTTGGTTGTTAGATGCTTTCATTTGTGAAGCAGACCCCACACAGTGGACCATAGCACAATGGTTTTGCAAAGTTGTAGAGTATATCTTGACCTTAGCAGTCCCTGAAAAGTTTAGGTGGCTGTCCGTGTGCGTGCGGCCGTATAATCATGGTCTCACCCTTGACTTCTCTGATACTAAAGTCATTAGGCCAGCAGGTCCTGATAGATTTTCGTGAAAGACTAGTATTTTTGGAAACTTGCTGGGGGTGGGATTTTAATACAGCCTTCACTGGGAAAGAAACTGACTTCACCATTATTGCAGACGGCACAAGGGAGCCATACGTGATGCTTTCTACAGTCGTGTGTATTCCTAAAGTATTCTAAGCCAGCCCTGTTCTCAGGGACAGAGCCAAGAAGAGTTTAGTATATTACACAGAGCCTGGAGATGAGCTGCCAGATGTGTAGGACAGTAAATCTGTGGGATTCTCAAACAGATGGTGCAATATACTCTGTATGTTTGGCCATTTTACAAAATGAGCCTCATCCATTATTTTAACTAATGTTATAAATCCTTTTCACTCACTCTGTTTCCTTATTTAACATTTTAGAATGTTGCAGAACTATAAGCCTTTGTTAGCTTCATGAGGCTAAGGAAAGAAAAATAAAATGTCTTAACTTTCTATTTGATGACTCACAATTCAGTTACACATGTTTTCATTGGGCAGCAGTAATATGCCAACACCCTGCTAGGTATGACAAAGGGGTTTACGGCCTGGTTGAGCACTAACTAAAAGTCAGATATCAGTAGAAGGTAGGCTTTATGCAGCTCCTCCCATCTGCCCTACGGATTCACTCTCCACTTGCTTTGCTCTGCTCCGAGCTCTGAGAAGAGTAACCAACCCCCTTGCCCTCTGGCTACTGATTGAGCTTGGCCAGTGGGAGATGCGAGCGGATCGGATGCCGAGAGAGAGAAGTTGGGGTCCAGGGTCCTCTCTGGAGCCGTGTCCCCTAGCGCAGGTCGCAGCCACTGCAGACAGCCCTCGCCGCCAGCTGCAGTGTCAGGGTCTGGTGACCACCCCTTCCTCTGTGCCGAAGACCCAGTAGGGGTAGTGTATCTTTACAGGCACTGGCCTAGGGTGCTTCATCTTCCCTTGCTGGTTTCCACTGACCCTGTCCCCACCTTTGTAAATAGATCTATATGAAATTATTTACAAAATATCCCTTCTCAAGGCTCATCTATTTCCAACAGGTATGCTGTATGACAAATCAAAGAAGGGAAAACTCCCATTGGCCCAGATATACTGTCATAGTCAGCTCGGGCTGCTCTAGCGGAATGCTCACTACTGGGTGCCTTAAACCAGAGTCCCCAACCCCTGGGCCACAGACTGGTACCGTGGCCTGTTAGGAACCAGGCCTCACTATAGGAGGGGAGTGGCAGACGAGTGAGTGAAGCTTCATCTGCATCTGCAGCGGCTCCCCGGCCCTAGCATCACCGCCTCATCCTCACCTCAGATCATCAGGCGTTAGATTCTCATAGGAGCGCTGGTCCCTGGTGCCCAAAAGATTGGGAACTGCTGGCTTAAACAACATTTTTTTCTCACTGTTCTGGAGGCTAGAAAATCCAAGATCCAGGTGCTGGCAACTCGATGACTGGTGAGAGCTTTCTTCCTGGCTTGCCACTTTCCTTCCTGCTTGTCCTCACATGATGGAGAGAAAGCAGCTTTCTTAGGAGGGCACCAATCCCATTCCTGAGGGCTCCACCCTCATGACCAAGTCACCTTCCAAAGGCCCCACCTCCAGATACTATCACATTGGGAATTAGGCTTCGACAAACGTCCAGGCCCTAGCCCAGACCTTGCCAACCCCAGGGATATCTTGAACGTCATTCATCTTGACCCTGTTCCCCTCCCCCATACAGTCAGTCGTGTTAGTTTTCTCTTCTAAATAATGACTGAGTCTGTCCTCTTCTTTTTGTTTACACTGCTACCGCCACCTCTAAATCTAGGCCTGCATAAGTGGCCATTTGATTGTCGTTTGCCTCCAGGGTCCTCTTGCCCCTGCTCCAAGCCATTCTTCATGCGGATGTTGTGCACACACTCAGTTTAAGTTTCCAGTGGCTTCCCATTTTCAGAGATGTTTAAACTCTTTAGCGTGGTCTCAGCAAAGCCCCTTCTGATGCGGCCCTCTCCGCCTTCCTAGCATCACCTTTCTCTGTTCTCCACCTTGCCCTGTTCTGTCACATGGGCTGTGCCCAAGCTGCTCTGCTTATCTAAAATACTCTTCCAGTTCTTCATCTGATTAACTCTTACTCATCCTTCAAAATTCAGCAGTGTTTCGGCATTTTCCTATAAGAAATGCCATTTCAGCTGTGCAATGTTAAAAAATAATAAAAGGTTTTTTAAAAAAACACCCTGGTCTCTCACACATCACCTGGCACAGAAAGCCTTCATGGAAACCTCCCTAGTTGTAAAGGGACCGGTGCTACCCACACTTCCTGCTCATCTTCCCACCAGAGCTATTATCACTGGCAGCTCAAATGCTTCTTCCTAACTAGGAAGCACATTCTTTGAGTGCAGGAACTGTGGGTTGGTATTTTTTCCCATCCAGCCCAGCACTGGGTACATGCTAGGTTTTCCGGTAGACACTAGAATGAACAGCGAGATGGCAGCTGAGTTCGGCCCTAAATAAGTGCTAGGATGTGTATATAATCAGAGAAGGGGAGACATCAGGATCCTGGGCGGGGAGGCAGTGCATAGATGTCATTTCATCAAACATTTCAGTTAAGAGTTCCTTTTCATTTGAAATTTTTTTCAACTGTAGTACCAGTTCCCTGTCCCTTCCTCTGTCCAACTGTCTTCTTCAATGACAAAATTATATTTTGGATCTTATCAGACTTTCTGGATCCTGTGAGTAGGCTTTTCTAGACCAACTTCAGGACCGGGAGCTCTTGGACATGCGTGTCTCGTCTGCCCAGGAGGGTGTGGAACTGCCTCCTCAGTACAGATGCCTGCTTGAACCAGAGTTGGGATCAGGCATCCTGGGCACAGGCCGTAAAAAGACCAGCTTACTGCTGTTCAGATTTCTGCAGCTAAGTTTAGGGTCTTTAAAGAGGAAAAACATCCAAGTGTGCCCAGATGGTCAGCTCAGTAAGTTAATTTGAAATTGTCCATTATTTAGCTCACTGAAAGTGTGCTGTTAACACCACACAGGGAATGTGAATGTTTGGCTTGCAGATTTGTGGAGTTGGGGTATCTAGAGCAGCCAGAAGAGTCCAGCGCCTGTCCCAAGGCAGCTCTGTGAGCCGGTGAGCCCGTCCGTGCTCCACTTCTCTTCTGTCCCACAGCAAGGGACAGTGCTTCTTGGTCAACTCACACAAAGCTTTCTGTTTCCTTAATTTTCTTTGCCAGAGGAGATACTGAAAGAAATTGGACAAAAATGGTCTTCTTTTTTTTAAACAGTGAAATCCACTTTGCAAAATAAAATAACATTTAAAAAAAAATTGCCTTGGTTCAGCCATTGGTGCAGGTTCCCTTGTGCTCCCCTCGGAAACCTTTGAAAACCTGCAAACTCCTGAAGCCACAGTTAACATAGTGATCTCATCTAAGTCTTCACTTGGGCACCGGGAGAACCTAGCTCATCGTTTAACATTTATTAAGTGCACAGCGTCCTAAACACTGTGTGAAGCACATTAAAGGCACAACCCCAATCTCACCGGGCTAGCTTTTCAGGTATTTCTAGTCTGTCTTTAATTCGAGACTTCGGGGTGTTTTCACTAGTAGACTAGATTCCCATTGTATTGACTTGAAATGGAGACTGAAATCTTCCACAGTCTAAGCGCTGTTCTCACCCCTTTTCTTGGACCTTGTTGTTCCTGGACGAAAGGTGCTATGTAAATACAAGGCATTATTAATGTCGCGATCTGAATATTTGGCACAATAAAGGCCGGGGTGTAAACAAGGCCAGAGTCTGCTTCGTTGGGCACATGGTAATTTTTTTCTCTGGTGATATTTGTACTTTGTCAAATTAGTATAAAAAGTCCTTTATTTGGGGACTTCATCGTGGACTTAATTCCATGACATCATCTCCTACTGCTGTTCTGAGAAACCTGAACATGGTCTGTCTAATTGACTTTCAGCCATTCAGTGGGATCTACCTGAATAACAAGGAATCGGGAATGTATCACTGTGTGTGCTGTGACAACCCACTCTTCAGGTGAGTCAAAGGATCAAGAGATCCTGAAGGGGAACACACCTCCAGATTCCTTCAGCTCTGTCTCCTGGGAGGCCTTGGATAAATACATACCCATGTTGTTATTTGTCCTTGTTTGGCATGGCTACTATGAGAGTTATTTATATAGGATACTTGCTCGTCTTATTATTTCTAGCATTTACAGTAGTTAACGCAACTTCTTAGCCTATATGCTTCCTTTCTGTATTCCTGAGAAACAGCAAAATAATAAGACTTGCTGAGCACTTTAAGAGAAAGCTATTAGAATTTTTTTCCTTGGGAAGTATTTAAAGAAATCTAAGCCATAATCGTATTTGCTTGGCCATGTGATTAAAACTATATCTCTCCCAGGGAAAATGGGTTTATAATTCAATTTAGGAAATGTAGAATTTTATGAAGACAGATTCCCCACAATGCCTGACAGTAGCGAATACCATGCCCTCTTCTATGTGGCTAAAAGTAAATTTAATTGTCCCTTGATTTCAAAGCCTCTTTTAAGTCAATCAGGATCTGAAATCTCTCAACAAAGGCTTTTTTGTTTAGACATGCAGAAAACAGTCTAAAAAGAAGTAGATCCGAAGAAGGAAGGAAAATATCTTTGAAGTCTTGTTTTTCAGAACTTCAAAGATTTTTTTTTTTGCTTTTGCATCAACCCTAAATTGGTTTAGAATAAAATATAAATCAATCCATCTCTGTGAATCTTCCATTAGGCAGTGCTTCATTATGTCCTTTGGGCTTTGGGCAGACTGGGCTTTCCTGCTAATGTGGGCCGAATTTGGAAAGCCAGACCCCAACTGTAAGGATGAGGAGAGATCAGGATTGATTTTCCTTCATGCTCACGGAAGGGCAGGCCTTTCCGCAGACTCATTCACTCTGTCCGTGGCCAGTGAGAAGATATCTAAGGCGGCAGTCAACCCAAGATGGCCTGGGGACCACTAGGAGAGGAAGGTTAATTTTGACACAGTAAAATATGGGACACGTATTTCTGAGACATTAATTATGCCATAACCTCTGTTTCTGTTAAAGAGGAGAAGTAGGACATTGATAGGGCCACCTGCTTTTAGCCAAAGAACCACGTTGTAAGAGTTAAAGGACTGCCTTGTTACAGACAAGTGATGGGCTTCTGTCGCTGGACTGTGAGGACAGAAGGCGAGAGGCCACCCTTGTAAGAGCGCTCTGCTACACTGTTACTTCACTGGTATTTTAGTTTATGCACTAGTAAACTTGAGACCTTCCTCCTGCACAATGCCACCCCTCCCCGCATGGGTCGGGCCTGGAACCACAGAACGTTGGATCCAGGGAGACCTGAGAGGCCACACGGGGCCAGTGACTATTGTGTTAGCACAACGCTAGCCCAGATTAAGGAAGTTGAGTGACCAGCCCCCAGTCACTAAGGCTGTGAAGCAGCCAAGACTAGCAGGGCAGCCAGATGACTCGCCAGAGGCCTGTGTACCTAGCGGCCAGTTTACTGAACTGCCAACTCACCAACTCTATTCATTTCTTTTTTAGTCATTTAGTTTTATTGAAAAGTTTTCATTTTCTTAAGGACTTTCGAGTTTGTTTCTGTTCCATTTTTCTGCTGCTACTACACTCAAGATTAAGAGGAATAAGAACAAATTCATAAGAATCATTTAGATCCCAGAATATACTCTTCTTAAAGATGCATTTGTCTATAGGAGAGACAGAGTAGTAGAGTGGTTAGGGTTGCCTTAAGGGTACATACTGAGTCCATTGTCTTATGATCTTGGGCAAGTTTCTTAACCTCTCTGCCTCAGCTTGCTCACCTGTAAAATGAGCAGGACAGTAGTACCGAACGCACAAGGCTGTTGGGAGGATCAGCTGAGCTGTGACTGACCACATAAAAGCCCCAGCACTATGCCTGGCACATGCCAAGCACTCAGTTCTAGCCATGATGTATCCTTAGAGATAGATCCCTCTTAGGGCTATGGACATGACTATATATTGAGAGTATATTCTAATTAATAAGAATTGATTAAAGAAGACTGTATTCCTGAGTGTGCTTCCCTTTCCAGAGGATAGTCCTAGGAATATATCCTTGTTTTGCCTTTCATCTTTCCCTTCCCCCTGTCCGCAGTCTCCAGCCTTAATAATAGGGAACAGGGCTGGAGAAAAATAAACGTTCCTCCAAATGCTTGCATAGAGTCAAAAGGAAGTGAAAAGTCAGTCGACCAAAACTAAATAGTAAAGAGTCAAGTGGATGTGTGGCCGCGGCCTCTGGGCAGCGGGGCTCGCTGCCGCCTGTGGACTCGCCGTCTCCCAGAACCAACGCGGTGTGCGGTCTGGGAGAGCTGCCAGTCAGAAACCTTTCACCCGGGGTTCCAAGGTCAAGAACACCCGCGGGATGTTGTCATTCCCCGGAGCACTCCAGACTGTCGCTTCACTTCATTAACCTTGGCATTCTAGGACTTTGCCCCCTCCCCTGCTTCCTCTCTCCCCTTGAATGCCACTTCTGGAAGTGTTTGTTAAAATCACATATTTCATGGCCATAATCTTAGAATAAAGCAGAGAGTCTAACACTAGTTCCTTTTTTGCATTGTATCCCAATGTCCTACACGTTATAAGTAGGTAACAGCCTTTTTTGGGCTCCCATTCCTTCATTTTAGGCTTTCATTCCCTTCAAAAGAACAGAAAGTCTTCTAAGATACTATGGTTTTAGTTATTGCCAGGTGCCTTTGCCATTGGTTTGGGGACCTGCGGGATTTCCAGATGAAGAAAAACAAAGCAAATGAACACAACAAAACTAAACAAAAGAAACCCCTCTAAGAGTACATGAAAAGAGATGATCCAGAATGGTTTTGGTTTTTCAAGAGTGGGCCTTATAACCTGCTAATCATTTCAATACATGTATTGGGATTTCCAATTGGCCTTAATATTTAGGTTGCCAGTCTTACATTTTGTATGGCCTCATATTACTTGACAGAATCTCCAGATTCTGGTAATTGCATCAATAAAGGGTTTTTTCCCCCCCATAAAATGTTTTAAATTACTTTTTATTAGTCTTAGATTCATTCATTAAAAATGTATTATATTCATAATTCTCCATCAAATTTCCTTTAATTATCACTAGTTTGTAACGTTGAGAGTGGAAAGGCTATGGTTAGAAGGTACTTAAGATGTTTTCCCCTGGGCCAGCATAGGCACAGATAAATGTTTATGACCCTATGGAAAAGCCCTCCAAAGAACCTGTAGAGTCTTCTCATTGGATCCTTGGCTGCTGAAATTTCATGGATATCTGTTATTATTAATATTAAAAAATAATAGCTATGACTTTTGTACCATGTGTCTGACACTACACTTAAGATACTGTATGTAGAAAGTATCTCAATTAATCCTCCTAGCAGCCCTGTAAGATAATGATGCTGAGTCTTTAAGAGAATAAATAGCTTGCCAGGTCACACAGATGTGACAGGCGGAGCCTGGATTCACACCCATGTCTTTCAAAAGTCAAAGCCCTGTCTCCTCAAAGTCATACCTGTGGTTCTCAAAGCCTGGTCTGAGGACCTCAAGAAGTCCTAGGACCCTTTAAGGGGATCGATCGGGTCCTGTTTTCTAACTGCGTATTCGCAAGGCCACATCCTCTTCCTCCACTTCAGTCTGTGCAGAAGCACACATGACGATTCAATCGCCTTTATCTAAGTTAGACATTAAAGAGATTTGCAGAATTGTAGAGCAATGCAAGGCTTCTCCATAAATGTTTGTTTCATTTGGAAAGTACAACTATCTGTCATAAAAATGTTATTTATATTATGTCATCAATTATTTTTAAAAATAATGTACATGTTTTAAATTCACAGTTATAACTTCTGACTTGTTAAATATTGATATACATAACTCATGTAAACAAAAGTCATCAGCGATCCTCAGTAATTTCTTAGTATTAGAAGTCCTGAGACCAGAATGTTTGAGAATCACTGCATCACACTAGACGCTTCTGCTGGGGTTTGTGCTCTACGCTGACTTCCTGTCTCTGATCACAGTCTAGGGATTCCATTATTCACCAGAGTTTTTTCTCTTTGCTCAGTTTTTTTGTAGGGCATACAATTCATTTCTTCTCGTTTTTCCTTAGAGCTATCTCACTACAATTTAAAAATTTAAATCTATCTTCCTAGTGCTTATCTTTCAGAGCACTTGGAGTGGGTCTTTGGTGAGCAGATTTGCTAGTCGCCCTCCTCCTCTCCTGGTTCCTCTGGCCGTCCCCAGCCTTCAGCAGCACTGATCCCTGTGAGCCTTCTCCAGGTCAGGCTCCACTGCTCCACTCAGAGTGACTAGGCTTATTTATGAATAATAATAACCATGGTGAGCATTCATGAGCATTTACCATGTACTCCACGGAGAGTAGCTCTTTACATTCTCAGTGCATCTCCATGGGGTAGATATTATCTCATTTTACAGATGAGAAAACTGAGGCTTAGTGCGGTGAAGCAGCTTGCCAAGTTTCCCACGGCTCAGGCAGCTTTTGGATCTCCGCAGGCAGTCAGGCTGCTATGTTTAGATAACGTGAAATTCCCCTCAATAAAAATGGCTATTCATCAGATCTCACACTTCCTTGATATGCCAAGCTCATGATACCCTCCGACCACTATTATTTCATTGTGATTTCCCCATTTTACCACATCTGGAATACGTGGGGTTCGATCTATGTGACACAGTTCACAAAGCTAGCCTTTTTAGGTGCTTGTCAGACATTGAGAGGGAAGCCTTTAGCATCAAAGTAATAAGGAATCCTTTCACTGCGGTGGGATGCGTTTCATAGTGAAGGTGCCGTGTGGGCAGGGTGTCCTTGGGATCTGGCAGAGGAGAGAGGGAGGAAGAATGTGCATTCACAACAGTCGTGGCAGCTGTACTGTTGGGAATGTCTTTCCCAGCTCTGAGAAAAAGTACTACTCCGGCACGGGGTGGCCTTCGTTTTCCGAGGCCCATGGTGCGTCTGGCTCTGATGAAAGCAACACCGGCATCCTGAGACACGTGGACACCTCGCTGGGATCGGTTCGCACGGAGGTGGTCTGCAAGAAGGTGAGTTTCTTTGTTTTGTCTGTTTTGTTTTCCCTGATGCTGCCCCAAGTGCCACAAAGAGCTCTCTTGTCCTCGGCATATGTGATGGTCACTGAAGCACATTGGATTTCTACCTGCGCCACTTCTGGTCCCTCCCTCCCATCATCCTGGGCGCTGCGGATGAGAGGAAGAGACTTCCTGCGCCGCTCCGAGTAGCCTTTGGTTCCAGCCTTCCACAGCTGGGAGCAGGGTGGGGATCTGAAAGGAAGAGTTGGCCCTTCATTCTTTTGAACGTGGACAGGGAGGAGGAAGGTCCAGCATGGTTGGCACCTCTCTACCTTCTTCCCCACTCTGCGGCATGTCACCAGCTGTCAGAGTGGCGCTGCAGGTGACATTAGTGCACTATTCCTTCTGTGAGCTTAGTAGGAGAGAGTGGCTTAAATTCAGACAACAGATTACTGTTGATATTCTCGTGCTCAAATTTTCTGGTTTTGTAAAATATCAGAGGCAAGCAGATCAACATAGCAGTCTTAGGTAAAAAAATAATAATCATAATCATAATCAACTAAAACATCGCTGAATGCTTATCCAGAAATTACATTAATGTTTTATATACCTTCTAGCAATTAATCATCACAACAGCTCTGTTAAATAGATATGTTTATCCCCATTCTATAGGTGAGTAAATCAAGGTCCAAGTTCAGAAACTTGCTCACGTTCCCACTGAGGAAGCAGAGAGCTGTCCACCGCTGCTGTGCTCTGCTTTCTTTCACTTCTTAGTCAAATTCTGACACCCTAGACTTTTCCCCACACAGATGCCAGACACTGGGGTGGGGCGACCATGTGGGGCTCGTCTGTCCAGTTTTACATGAAGAGCTTTGTGTCCGTGGAGAAGTGACCAAGGCCTCTCTCCTTTGCAGTGTGCAGCTCACCTCGGCCACGTGTTTCCTGATGGACCCGGGCCTGCTGGTCAGAGGTTTTGCATCAACAGCGTGGCATTGAAGTTCAAGCCGGGGAGATGCTGACTTCCTCCTGAGTCCCCGTCCCTGTCACTCCCTCATTTGTACCCTCAGTTTTCATAACTCATGTAAATGACTGACTTTATTTACTACCAAATTAGGCTAAGTTTGCTGCTGATACCCAGCCAGTCACAACTTTGATTCGTTCACCCGGAATGAACGCAACCCTGACTCCAGCTTTGACTATGGAATTTCACAGAATGACAGAGGGACAGTCATTTCCATCAGATTGACTTCTGTAGGCTCTGACTGGGGCCCGAGGACGTCGTTCTGTGGAGACATTAAGAGGCTGATGGACCATAAGCCAAAAAATTCCTGCAGACTACCCTGAACTTTCCATTGAGGTTAAGTCCTCCATGGACAGATGTAGGTGAAAAGAGGAAGGAAAATACGGCATCAGTCAACAGCCCAGTCTTGAAGGAAGCACCACGGAGAAGACCGGAGAAGGGGCACACGTGGCGATGGACGCGGTGCAGAATTCTGTTTCAAAATTTTAGAAGGACTTGAACATTCTAGTTCTAACCTTCCTACCTGCACATAAGTTCCAACGGGAGCTTCTTAGATTTCAGTGAGAATGAATAAAAGTGGCTACAGAGTTAGACTTATAATAGTCAAAATATTTACTAAAATTTATGTTTATGCTTCTTGTCTAAGTCTATGAATTTTCTCTTTTACAAAAATGACTCCTAAATCAAATGCCAAAAAAAAAAAAATCATTAGATCACGTGGCAGTCGGCATTTGGTTCTATTAACACTAAGGGCAACTCACGCGTATTACAAATTGAGAGTCTTCCATAATTTGCTACGGAAAGTGTTTAAATCATTTTCTTTGAGACTTTGCGAACAGAAAGGAAGCAATTATTTCCTTTTTCCTCTTTACTAACTTCAAAGCATTGTTTAATTCTTTTAGTGGTTGCTTTGCTCTGGTCATATGAAAAGTATTACTTTTTTCTACTTGTCCAAGAATGCCAACTTTAGAACACTTCAACTGCATTAACACCCTCCCAGATTTGTGTCGTTATTGTCATGTATTTCATTTTAAACCCCACACATCATGAGTGTACATGTCAATATTCATTTACATTTTCCTACATATTTGCTCTTTCTCTTGCTCTTTGTTCCTTACTAAAATTCCATGTTTCCCTGTAGGATTATTTTTCTTCTGCCTGAAGAAATCCTTTTACTTTTCATTTTACTTCATGATTCCTAGTGATGAATTTTCTCAGTTTTTTTGGTAAGAAAATCTATTCTTCCATTTCTTAAAGTTTATTAAGGCAATATCAACATACCAAAAAGTTGTACATATTTAATGTGTAAATTTTGATGAGCTTGGTTCCCTTTCATTTCTGGGGAATAATTTTCTCAGCATAGATTCTAACTTGGAGGAACTTTATTTTGGCATTTTAAAGTTTTGTTCCATTGTCTTTTTTTTTTTTTTTTTTTTTTTTTGTATAGTGACATTTGTTAATGAAATCCAATAAGTTTCAGCTGTATACTTTAATAGTAAGGCATATATGTATTTATACTGTGTGTTCACCTCCCATAGTTAGATTTCTTTCTGTCACCACATATTTGACCCCCTTTACCCTGTCTACCTCCCCCCTCCTCCCCCCCATCCCTTGTTCCATTGTCTTATGGCTTCCATTGTTTCTGCTGAGAAATTAGCTGTCATGCTTCGGTTGCTCCTTTGCAGGTAATATGTTACCCTCCTGCCCAAATGTCTATGAATTTCTCTGTTTATATGTTCTCAGAAGTTTGTGATGTGCTCTGACATAGTTGTCTTTGTCTTTATTGTGCTCATGATTCATAGAGTACTTTGAATCTTAGTTTGATACTTTCATCAGTTTGGGAAAATTCTGTTATTATTCACTATTGCTTTTTCTCTGTTACACAAATTTTAGACTATGTATTGCATTTCACGTATCTCTAAGGCTCTTTTCAATATTATCCCAGGCTTTTAAATTTCTTTACTTCAGTTTGGATATTTTCTGTCAACATCCTCTAATTTGCCATCCTCATCCTTTTGCTTGTTCAGTCTGCTTTTAAACACAAGTTCTTAATTTTAAGTGTTGTACTTTTTTAGTCTTAAACTATTTGATTTTTTATAGATTCCAATTATCTGTTGAAGTTCTTCACAGATCCATTTTCCCCCATGTTTTTAATCTTTTTTCTTGAGTGTATTAATCATAGTTTTAAAAGCCCTCGTTAGCTAACTTTACTATCTGGAGGACCTATGGGCATATTTTATCTTTTGATTTTTAGGCATATGTTCTTTTCTTTGAGAATGTCTAGTAGTTTTCTGATTAGATTTCAGATATTATGTTTTTTAAAAATATTTCACTCCCAGCTGATGCTACCTTCCTTTTCCCTGTGCCGGTCAGAGAGAGTGTTGGCCGCTTGTTTTGATTCAGTCAGAGACTGTACTAAATTGTATATCTAGAAGCTAGGTTGTACACCTGATAAAGCTCATTCTACCTCTGTAGTAACCCTAACCTTTCAGCCTGAAGGTCAGCTGAAAGCCTGTGTATTCTCTGAGGCCCTTCCTCCTAAAACAGTTTGATCCCTTCATCTCTGTTCAGAAAAACTGATGAAAAACAATGCTCTGCATTTCAAGAGCTTTCCACTTAGGGCTTTAGCTTCCTTATCCACACAGATCCCATAGTCACCAGATGGACTAAGAGGAAAACTAGCCATTTACATTGAGGCTCCATGTCTGTTAAATGCTCACTCATTTCTGTGTCCCCTAGCAGATGCCCTTTGTGACTATAAAGCCCAAATTCGCAGGCTCTTAGCAGAGTTCAGAACTGGCAGATGAGGCCAGGATAAAAGTAGCTCTCTGGGATCCTTCCCTCCCTGGAGTTGTAGTAGGCAAAATAATGATCTCCAAAGATGTCTATATCCTGGTCCCCAGACCTGTAAAAACATTACCTTTCATGGCAAAAGGGTCTTTGCAGGTGTGAATAAGTTAAGAACCTTGATGCTGGGAGATAGGTTATCCTGGATTATGTAGGTGGATCCGATCTAATTGCTAGTCTTCAGTAGTAGAGAACCCACCCTGGCTGGGGTCAGGGAGAGAGGTGACGATGGAAGAATGGTCAAAGAGTTGCTACATGGCTAGCTTCAGGGATGGAGGAAGAGAGCCACAAACCAAGCAGTGTGAGCAGCCTCTGCGAGCCAGGAAGGCAAGGAAATGGATTCTCCCCTTGAGCCTCCAGAAAGGAGTGCAACCCTGCGGACATTTGTTTTATCCCGGTGAGACCATTCAGGTTTCTGCATAACTGTGAGATAATGTCTGTTTTCTAAGCTACCACGTTTGTGGTGGTTACAGCATCAATAGAAAACGAATACAGGAATCTTAGCCCCTTTAGTTCTCGTTACCACAGGAGGTTTCTGCTGCCTACGGAGAGATAATTTCCATATTTTGCTTATCCATCCCAATTGTACAGGATGGGAGTGCTGGTAAGCTGCCAACTGCTTATTGCTCCCGGATGTTAGCTCACAAGTTTTAGTCCCCAAGCCTTTTAACTTTGCCCTCACAAACATCCGCGTGAGGGAGAAGACAGAGAATATGCTTATTGCTATTTTATATTTGAAGTGGAAGTTCAGGAAGGTGAAACGAATGACCCAAAATCAAATAACAGGTAAAAAGCCAAGCCAGGACTATACCATAGGTCTCTAGACCCCATGTCCAGTCCTCTTCTTGTTATCCTAGTTCCTATGACCCACAATCAGAATCAAGGACTCCTATTTTCGAATTATTTTCATATAGGAAAATGCACTTATTTTAAGTGAACAATTTGTTGAATGTTATGATTTTATACAATCATGTAACTTCTGCCACAATTTTTCTGATCCTTGCCTTCACGTATTTCAGGAAGCTATCACTTTTCTAAGAGTGCTGCATATGCTTAATACGTACATTAATCCTCTTGGCACAAACCTTGCACTTCACTTTGTTAGTTTACAACAGTGCCAAAGGCATTCTGGGTAACATTGTAGACTCTTCCAGGTTTGCCATGGTGACATTGGTGGGGCATTCCCTTCATGTCCGCGGTATCACCGTCCTTGTGGACTCACATGTATGTGGCCAAAGGAATGACTCCGTGCTTTCCAAAAGGCCCAGAGAACATCCAGTACGTTCCTCTCCTCTTTCCCTTTGTACTCATCATTTTGGCAAATTAATAGAAGATGGCAGTTCTGACCAAAGGCCTAATAGCCTTTTGACTCATCCTGTGGTGTTTGATGAATCAAGATATTTTTTGCTTCATGCCGACTATGAATATAATTTATCTGCTGTGTTCTGGCTCCCAAACTTTAGTGGGTTGTTAATTATGTTCATTATATTGTAGCCGGTTGTGATCATGTTACAAAAATATATAAATCACATTAACAGCTGGTTATCACTGTATTATAAAAAATATAAATCATTATTAAGGACCACAGATTCTATTTGCTAGCTGTGATGCTATAAATTTTTTTTAAATCCCTGGTGCCAATTTTATTATGACTGTCAGTAGGGTTCTGCTACTTTATTTGTTATTCCTTATAATTTGAGGAAATGTATTTATTTTAGAAAAAGGAGGAATTCCAGGAAGAATAATTGTATATTTATAGGGTGGCCATTTTTCCTTGATATTAAGTGTTGATTTCCATTTTTCTGCCTTTGTGTTCCTTCTAGAGGGTGAACTCCGCTTGTCTCTGCCTCCTCTCTTTTTCATGTGTCAGCTCAAAGAAATCGAAGTCACTCTAATTGTTGCAGATATATAATTCAGGTTCTTGGGCCCTCATAGCATCTCAAATGCAGTCCTCTAGACTAGGGCGTAGAAGGAAGGAAATGCAGAAAAACACGACTCATCAGAAAGATTCCTTTGCGCCATTCAGTGCCCACCTCTGTAACATTTTTCCCCAAAGTTAGCCAGATTTCAGGAGTGTTTGCCACATACTTGTTAAGTTTTCACTCTGACCACATTTTCATTTAAGAAGAATGTTTCCCCAGATCACTTCCCCAGCCTGCCCACCGTTCTGGAGGCGTCTGCCATGCAAAGCAAGTACCGAGCGTACTACTCTCACACTGAAGGGCTGGGTAATGCAGGTGGAGGAATGATAGCAATTTAATAGAACACATTTCCATTACTCTCCAAGTATGATTTCTTTGGCCTCAGAAGAGAATCTTAATAGTTTTTGATGGATTAACAAACAACTTTATAGATTAACCACATTCAGAAAGTTCATGCCTACCGCTCATCAAATAAGTAATATAGACACATGGTTTAAAAAAAGAAAAAGGCATAGAAGTTGAAAACAGTGACTTGTTTGAATAACCACAGAGTTATGATGAGTGAAAGAAACATTGAGTTATGTGTTGGTGGGTTGGTTACACCTCTGCTCCACTTTGCCAACAACAACAAACTCTCCATAAGTGATCGGTTTGACATATCTTAAGGCCTGGAAGGACCATCAAACTGCTAGAGCAATTTGGGCACAGGATATGGAAAGACATTTCTGCAAAGAAGACATACAGTAGTCAACAGACACATTAAAAAATGCTCAACATCCCTAATCGTCAGGGACATGCAAATTAAAACCACAATGAGATACCACCGCACACCTGTCAGAATGGCTGTTATCAATAAATCAATAAAAAAACAAGTATTGTTGAGAATGCGGAGAAAAGAGAACCCTCCTGCACTGTTGGTGGGATTGCAAATTGGTACAGACACTATGGAAAGAGTATGGGGCTTCCTCAAAAAATTGCAAATAGAACTACTTTATGACCCACAATCCCACTTCTGGGTATTTATCTGCAGATATCCAAAACAATTCAAAAAGATATATGCACCTCTCTGTTCACTGCAGCATTATTTACGATAGCCAAGGTATGGATGCAATATAGGGGTCCATCGATAGACAAATGGATAAAGAAGAGGAGGTACATATATAAATGGGATATTACTCAGCCATAAAAAAGAATGAAATCTTGCCATTTGTGACCACATGGATGGACCTAGAGGATATTATATAAGTGAAATATGTCAAACAGAGAAAGATAGGTACCATATTATTTCACTTAAATGTAGAATCAATAAGACAAATGAACAAACAAAACAGAAACATTCATAGTTACAGAGAACAAGCTGATGGTTACCAGATAGTTGGGAGGATAGAGGGCTGGCCGAAAAAGGTGAAGGGATGAAGAAGTTCAAATTGATAGTCACAGGGATGTAAACTACAATAATCAGGGGGATCACTTTGTAAGTTATATAAATGTCTGACCACTATTCTATACACGTGAAACTAATATAATAGTGAATGTCAACTGTAATTGGAAAATAAATGAATTTTTTAAATAAAATATTAGTATTATTACATTAATATTAAATATTCATGTTAAATAATATTAAAATATTAAATATTGACTGCAATGCTACAATGCAATTCATATGCTAAGCACCCAGAGTTAGCACCCGCTCCCCCCAGGTTTGCGGCACAGTCCCCAATAACACTGCTCTCATGTCAGATGCCAGCTGCAAGTTTGAGGGACCCTAGATCACCCTCATTTCTGACCCACTGGCTTTAAATTCAGTGGTGCTCCTACCTCTCCCCTGAGGTACAATAATTCACTAGAATGACTCATAGAACTCAGGGAAGTTCTATACTTATTGTTACAGTTTTAATCTAAAGGATACAAGTTAAGATCAGTCAGTGAAGAGACACACAGGCTGAGGTCCTAACTCAGAGTTTCTGTGTCCTCTCCCTGTGGAATCAGGATGCTTCACCCTCCCAGCACATCGATGTGCACCAACCAGGATGCTCGTGCAAGCCGCAATGTCCAGAATTTTGATTGGAGCTTCATTATATAGACAAGATTGATTGAACCATTGGCCATGTGATTGAAGTTAGTCTCCATTTCTCCTTTCTAATCCAGGGGGTCAGGAGTTCGGGCTGATGCCATGTGGCTCAAAGCACCTGAATCCTGGATCTGAGTGGAGAACAGAAGGAAAGTTCTCCTTTTATAGCCCCATGGGTGACCATTTCCACTTTGCCTAAGACATTTGTAGTCCCCGGGTCCTAGGCTAAATTCTTCAAAGAATGAATGGAACCACAACCTTGCTTTCTACATCTGTCCAATTCCCTCTCCTCACATTCTCTGAGCCTTCTTCATGTTAAAATGCACTAACCGAGGGGGTCCCCCAGCCTAATTCTGGGGAGCATGGATGGGAGGCTGGTCTCTGTGGCAAGGCCCATGAGAGGCTTCCGCTCATTTCATCTGAATGGAGCATCCCGCAAGGCCGCCTCCCCGCCTGTCTGTGAAGTTATCCAAGGGGAGGTCCCTGAGTCTCAGAGCACAGGATGCCCTTCCGTCTGACACCTCATCCCCTTCCCTGAGAGCTGCGAACAAAAGAATAATTCCTCCTACATTTAGATGCTGATTGTGGGGGAGGGGGGAAGAGATGAAGGTGGAGGGAATATTCTTAGTAATCTGCGTATTTGGCTGATTGGGGACTGTTTACAGCTTGTTTCTTTCCAGCGCATACCCCTTGAAATCATTTTCTTTTTAAATGTTAAAAGCCATATTTAAAAAAAAAAAAAAACGACCTTGATTACTCTTCTTTGTACTTCAATCAGCAGCATGTCAGCCTCTGAATAAACTGTAATTCCTCCACCATGCCTGTCAAGAACATTTAGGCCACATTAAAAAAAAAAAAAAAAATCTTGGTAGGGGTCTCAAGAACAATTAGCAATTAAAATCATCTGTTTTCTACACTTTGCTACATAAACATGCTGCTTGATTGATTTCACAGCCTCAGGCGCGGCTTTGCTCGGAGAGTCATCTTCACCTGTCTTCGGACCCTTGGAGTCACTGGAGGCATCCGAAGCTTTGGGAGGCAGCTCTCGCTGTTGGTGAACGTATTAGTGCATCATGAACTTGAGAGCTGAATTTGAGGCCTTGTCCTGAGGACATGCTTCTGGGAGTCACCAGGACTCCCCTTCAGAGCTCTACTGCCCAGGACTTATGTCTTAATTAGAAATCACCTGACCAGGATAAGTGCTGGCAGAAGACCAGGCGCATCTGGGTTCTCCCTGGCCCCCGCCCGACCAGAGCCCTCCAGGCGCTCTGCCTAAGATACATCCTATCGGGCTTATTCACAGAGGAACAGACTCCTGGCACCATAAAATGCCATGGATAGAAGAGAATGAAAAGTCACTAGGTCCAACCATTGTGAATTTCTCAGATGAAAAAAATCTCAAGAGACTCAACTGGCCAGCGCTGGCCGTGAACATAGCTGAGGTTCCCTGATCCTCACGCCAGTCTCTCCCCTAGTGGCCATTATGCGTGGAAATTGTGTTAGGTGGGTTTTCTTGCAAAAGCAATGTGATACATTTGCACAGCAGTTCAAACAGGAGCCTGATTTCAGGCAGAAGAAAGGACTTTCCCACGGCCATGCTAGGTTCAAGAGCCTCTGAGAGTTCGGAAAATGTGGCAGTGCTCCATGTTGGGGGGCAGTGTCCCACATTGCCGCGCCCCTACCTTCTGTCCTGGAGCCCAAACATGGGACTGGAGCTGAGGCCTCCTGCAAGGAAGGCCAGGACTGGCGTGAGGTGGGGGAGGCTCCTCGCTGAGCCACTCACTCTCAGATCCCCAGAGGCAGCTGATGCTGACATTTTGCATCCTGGGTGCCTCTCTTGCCTCACCCTTGTTTCTGCAGTTACCCCCACAGGACATAGGAGCAGGGGCTGAAAAATGGCAAGGGGCAGGGTGACCTGGACAGGGGACCGGCACCGAGAAGAGTTACGAAGATGCGGCACCACGAAGAAGAAACATCCACAGAGGCATCAAGCCTCCTGTGCCTGGGCCCGGCTGAGTCAGGAACGGAAGGGAGGGTCCCCTTTCAGGACTCCAAGGGTGACCGCCCCACCTCGCCCAAGACGTCTGTCATCCTGGTTCCTGGGCTAAACTATCATCCCACCATGGGGACAATGGCTGCATGGACAGCGCCACTCCCTGGAGCCTCCTTCTCTGATGACCCGTAAGCAGGCAGGGGAGAGGACAGCAGAGGGTCCCCCTTCGCCAGGACGCGTGGGAGAAATGGTTACCACACGGCCCCCTACAAACTGCCTTCAGTGGCTGGCAGAACCTAGAATGAAACCAAGCTCGGCGACACTTCCAGAATGTCTGAGCTAATGTTGTTTTGCTATGGACAACGAGCCCCTGAAAGCCCAGGGACACCCCTGGAGGCCCAGGGACACCTTACAAGCGGTCTGCATAATAAAAACACAGCTCGGATTCATTCAAAATCTACTAGGCTGATAGCTTATGACACAGAATGACCACCTCATAAAAAGGACAGTCAACAAAGAAAGCAATAATAATAAAAAAAAATACTGGCAACCTTTTATGAGCCTTTTAGCATTTTTTCTTTTTTAGTTACCATGATTTTTTTTTTTTTAATGTAAGATTGTTTGGGCAAGAATGGTAATATTTATGAATCCTAGGACTATTTTATGAATTTTATGTATTTTTTAAAAAATTATTTCCAAATTGGGACACAGTTTTCCTGATTCATTTAAATCAGGATGCTTCCTCTGCGTACCTAACTAAATTTTCCATGAATTAAAAATTTTCTCTTTGGTTCTAAGTAAATCTCTGAAAGAATATTAATCTAAAATGAACCTTCTAAAGCACTACTACTTTCATTGTTCATGTCTGCTCACTCCAGGGTAATTTATAGTTAAACGTATTTTCAAGTAATTTTGTCTACTTTCTCAGCTATTTTGCCTTTTAACCTGATGTAGGTTGATTTTCAATCAGCAATTCCTGCTCTGCTCTTATAAATAAGACTCAGCTCATTGTGATTCTGCCCGCGTGCCAGTGAGCTGCATGGTGACGCCCGCGGGATGCGTGCTCGGGGCCCGCCAGGCGCTGCTGGCGTGGGCGACGCCCTCACCCACGCTCCTGCGTCTGCCCGCACTCATCCACGCACACTGAGCATTTGTTCTATAGAGGAGGAACGCCTCAGTTCTTCCGGCCCCTTGGCTGGGGTTTTAGCCGTGCCAGGAAGGGATCCTTCTCGTGACGGTCTCGAAGATTCTGGACAAGGATCAGAAGCCAGAAGCAGACTGAGCTCATCAGAAGACGCTTCAGGAGAATGGGCGCAGGTTTAGCAGGAGCGGTCAGGAGACGGCAGAGCACAGCTTGCGGGGGTGGGGCAGCCGTTCTCCCAGCCTTTTCGGGTATCCTAGCTAACACTGACCTGTTACCTCCAAGGACAGTGGCCAGAGGCTCGGGATGGTCAGCACTGGTGTTCTCAACGTGGGCTGGCACAGACATGGCAGCCGGGAGCCCCACTGTTGCGTCCTTGCAGGCAGGGACCAGCTGAGAGAGACCAGGACAGCAGCCGGCTGTGGTGACCGCAGTTGATAGACTGCTTGGTGGCTGCCTTGAGATCCCCTTTAGAGACTCCCCAAAATCACTGGAAGACATCAGCATAGGTAGGTCCCTTGTAAAGTATGTTTGGGGACCCTTGAACTATTGTCTGAGACAACAAGAAATTGATAATATGTTTTCAATGTTAAAAAGTCTCAATGACCACCTTGTAGAATTTTTATTTTGCATCTCCCCTCACTGACTTGGCTGGGGTTAGCGAGTTTTGTTCTTTCTTTGTCATTTGGAAGATCTTATCAAACCAGACAGTAGGGACACGGTACAGAGAGACATGGTTCGAAGTGAAAGGCAATCTATCGATTAGAGGTTTGAGGAGGACAAACTCCCCAAAGTTCCCTAATCAGAATTTTAAAAGCCCGCAGATCATAATAGGCAGGGTCTGAAAGCCTTTGGCTGACTGTCTCGTCTCAGCCCTCGGAATCCCTGGTCCAGCCTCCAGAGTGGGTGAGCCTAGCGCAGCTCTGCTGAGAATAAAGGAGAAAAAAATCATTTCTCCCAGGTGCAGATGGTTGCTGAGACCACACCTCCCGTCAGGCACTACGCTAAATATTCGACATATATTATCTCATTTAATCCCTATAACTACCTTACGAGCTAGGTATTATAGTTCTATTTTATATTTGAGGAGTTAAAATGGCAAAGTTGGGATTCGAACCCGTATCTTTCTGATTTCAGAATCTGCGGTTTTAAGCACTACTTTATCTAACTGTCGTAATCCCCCTTCCCCACCAGAAGCCAGAGAGAAAGCACCGGAGAAAGAGCGTGTTGACACTGGGCAGCCATGCCGGTCCGCCCTGCACACTGTCCTTGTGCGGCGTGGGGCGCTGTGGGCTGCTAGCATGTCCCTGTGCCATGTGCAGCAATGCACGGCCCCAGCGCGGTGGGGGTCGGTGTGCTGACCCGAGATGGGGTCCTGGCTCTGGGAGCTGGGCAGTGCTGCCTGGCGGTGGGCTCCGCGGCCCTCAGCACAGCTCTGCTCATTGTTCTGAAGGACCCTCTGCCCTCACCAAGTTATGATGCTAAGCAGTGAAGCTGCTACCCCAGAAAAGCTGGTGGAGCTGGCCCTGCAGAGGCAAGAAGCCTGTTTTCATCAGCGCCAGATGTGCTCGGTCCCATTGATCAGCCAGGCTGGACCCCATCTCTATGATCCGGCCTGGACACAGGATTCCTACGCCCTTCGAAAGATAAAACCCTAACACAGGAAGCAGCAAGAGGGAGGTCGGGACGTCAAATCCAGTCACCCCATAAAAACGCACGCAGGAGCCCAGGCAGAGCACAGCTGCTACCTCAGTTGATGCAGAGCCATCAGCAGTGCAAGGCACAGGG
Source organism: Rousettus aegyptiacus (assembly GCF_014176215.1). Taxonomy (NCBI): domain Eukaryota; kingdom Metazoa; phylum Chordata; class Mammalia; order Chiroptera; family Pteropodidae; genus Rousettus; species Rousettus aegyptiacus. Next base: position 85,319,897 of record NW_023416285.1, on the reverse strand, counting down.
ACGCCGGGCTCACGGTGGGGCTGGGGCAGAGCCCGTCTGTCCTGGGGCGCGCGCGCATGCGGAAGGGCTGCTTCCACCTACTCCCTGGCTGCGGGTGACACTCCTGGTGCGCGCGCGTCCCAGGAAACACAGTGTGTCTGCTTTACGTAAAACCTCCAGAAAGTCCTTTATTGCTGTCAAATGCTCACCACGAAGTGTGGCTTTTGAGAGCAGGATGTGATCCTCCCCCACCCCCAAATAATATAGGAAAATAAAGAAATAAATCAAGCATATGGACTTCCTTCTTTATCCTCCAGCCGTATCAGTCTCATTCGGTTCCATAAATACGCCATGTGTTTCTTCTCACTTTTTAAATAAAACAGGACCTTTGCGTGGAACCCCCTTACTTCCCCCTTACCCGCCTAGGTCCTATGTCTCTCTTAGGTCTCAGCTTACTGTCACTGCCTTGCAAAAACCTGTGAGCTCCTGGACCACCAGGTCAGACCCTCCCATGGCGCACCCTGGGCTCCCTGGGATCACTTATTCTATTTACGGTTCATAAATTATGCAGTTGTTTATTTAACATTCTTCCCCTCTTGATGCTGGGCTGCAATTGTCCCAATACGGTTGGTTTCCCATCTTCTCCTCAGCTGCCGCCTCCGTCCCATCCCCCACCCTCCACCCCCATGAAGGAATCCAAGGCTGGTTTAAAGAGCAAGTCTCCTGTGTGGCTGAAAAAGCTAGAGTCTGATATCGCCGTGCCTCAGGGCTCTAAAGCCTCACAGTGGCGGTGATGGGCTCAAAGGGAGCTGCCCAAGTCTGTCATGGCCACTGCTGTTTTTTTTCCAGGACCTACATAAATACTCCTTGTATGACTGAATGAATTTTGGGCGTCTCGTCCTGGGCTGCACAAAGTACTCTCGATGGTTTAGGATGCCCTTATGTCCCCTGTGCCTGGATTGTCCTGATATTCATCAAGTGTCCTTTCCCTCCCTGAAATGTCCTAGTTTGTATGACGACGTGTTTGGACACCCTAGTGGAAGTGTCGGTCAATCCAAATGTGGCTTCCTATTAAATAAAAACCTCTTAATGAAGAAATGAAAATCATTTCAAGGGATTCATAGTTTTGAACCAACTTTTATGCAGTTTAACCACAGGTCTTTTAGACATGTGCTCTGAGCTAGAAATGAAGACAGAAGTCGCTTTTCTCTTGTCTGCTGAAAGTGGTCTTCTGCCAGCCCACCTCTGCCCCGTGCATTTCGTAAAAGTCAAGACTGACCCCAAACTCTTGTGTCTGAAGATGAGAGGAAGAGTTGGTCATAATTCTAACTGCTTTTTCCCCAAGAGCTAGCCACTGAAATCCTAGGCAGAAACACTGACCACCACAGGGAGGGAAAACACCTTATTCGGGGTTCTAAACCCTTTTCTGACACTGATTCTAGATTCAACAGGAATTTACATGTGAATCATTTCCCCCCTTATTGTGAAAGTAATATTCGACTTGGAAAATTCAGAAAATATAGATATGCAAAAAGGAGAAAATCTAAATTTCCATAATCCCAATGCCAGGAGATAGCCACTATCAATAATCCAGGATCATTTTTCCCCCTGTGAAAATATAGACTCTTTATCTTATAAAAATGAAAGCTCACTGGGGTGGGTTGAAAAACTTTTAACACAGAAAGTGCAGAATAACTGAGTAATCAAACAAATATACCAGTACCATTCCGCAGATAAACATGACCACCTGGTAACAGCATGCGGGTTTGTGTGTGTGTGTGTGTGTGTGTGTGTGTGTGTGTGTGTGTGTGTATGTGTCTGTCTGTCTGTCTGTGGGTGTACAGAAGAGATATTCCAGATAAAGCTGGAATCCTCCAGCTTCTCTCTGCAGTTCCATGCCCTTCCCTCCGTCCCCGGAGTCATCAGTAGCACGGATTGATACGTCTCCTTCCAGACCGCACGTACGTACATGCAGTAGCTCCCCTCTTATCTGCCACTTCTCTTTCCATGGTTCCAGTTATTCTCTCTCAACTGTGGTCCAAAAATACTAAATAGAAAATTCCATAAGTAAACAATTCGTAAGTTTTAGGTCGCACGCCATTCTGAGTCGTGTGGTGACGTCTCTTGCTTTCCTGCTCTGTCCCGCCTGGCACGTGAACCACCCTTCTGTCCTACGCCTCCATTTGTGGATGCTCCCTGCCCGTTGGTCACTGAGCGGCCCCTGGTTAGGCGGGAGAGAGAGAGATAACATAACTTTTATTGTTATAACTGTTCTATTTTATTATTGGTTATTGTTCTTTAATCTCTTACCATGCCTAATTCATAAGTTAAATTTTATCAGGCATGTATGTAGAGGAAAAACCATAGTTTATATAGGATTTGTGGTTTCTGACATCCACGGGGGAACTACTGTATGCATGTATACATGTACGTATGCATGCATGTGTGTATGTGTGCATGTATGTATATGTATGTTTATGTAAGTATGCGTACATAAGAAGCAATTAATTACCATGCATATTGATCTGAAGCGTATTACTTCCACTAGGCAGTTTTTACATCTCTCCATGTCCCTATGTGTAGCATTAATGGGTTTGTTTAATCATCTGCGTCGTATTTTACTATATAAATACATCACATTTTATTTATTCCTTTACTGTTAAAATTTAGATTATAGCTAATATTTTACTATTACGACCGTTGCCGCGAGGAAATCCCTTGTCCAAGTTTCCTTGTTCATGTCCCAACGGTTTCCGAATTGTTTATTTAGAACCGGAATTGCTGGGTTGAGGGTGTAAATAGTTCAGGATGCCCAGCTGACTTCCAAAGTAGTTTTGCCAATACGCACTCCCTCCGGCAGTAAGTGAAAGCTCCCCCTTCCGTGTACTTGGTACTGTCAGACCATTTTACCTTATTGCCAATCTAATAACCTAGAAATTGTATTTCACTCTTCTTTTTCATTGCCCTTTCCATGATTGCATGTGAATTGAAGCCGTTTTGTAACTGCTTTCTGCAGTTCAATGCATCTTGAACACCTTCCCACGTAAATAAATATCCCCCCATATAATTTTAAGGCATACGATTTTGTATGGCTATGTCATCGTTTAGGTGACTAATGACCTGCCATTGGACACTTACACTTATGTTTCCAAGAGTCTGTCATTATAAAGAGCACATGGGAGCTGCTACAGCAGAGTGGTGAAGGAGCAGACTTGAGATTCCCACCAAACCTGCCTTTTAGTCTGGGACCCACCACTTGCTGGCTGGGCAGCCCTGGGCAGGTCCCTCAGAAATGACGAGACTAACACTGACCTTCCAGGATCTCACGGTTCAGCAAGTGGCAGAAGTTTAGCCCCTGAGGCCGGCTGCTGTTCGGATCCTGGATCCACCTGTAACTAGCTGTGTGATCTTAGGGAAGGTGTTTAACTTCTCTGTGCCTCCCTTTCCTTGTGTATAAAATTGGATGCAGTAATAATAGAGCCTACCTCAGAGGGCTATTGGAAGAAGAGTGTAGTATAATGGGTGACTTTAGCACTGCCTGGCATATTAGACTATCTAGCATTCATTATAGGCCTACTATTCAAGTCTAATTGGAATGAAATAGAACGTGGGTACAAAAATGTCTTCATGGTCAAGCCCGATTTGCCCAAAAGGAGAAAATGAAGCTCGAAGGAATTAATGATTGGCCCAAGGTCGCACAGCTTGCGGCCGTCAGTTCCATTTGTGGAAACGAAATAACAGTGGCTACCGGCGTGATTTTTCTGATGAGAAAGAGCTGGAACGCCGAGCATTTTTCGACTGGAAGTCCCGCCCCCTCAGCACGCTTCACTCTTTCTTGGTGCAGCTTTGCTGCAGGACGCAACAAGGCAGGTGATAACCTGAGGTTTTGAGCACTTTGTCGCCAAACCAGGATGCCAGAGTGTCGGGGGAGCGAAGCCCTGTGTGCTCTGATTACTGCTAAGAAACAGGAGGCCTGCCCTGACCGCGGCCGCTCAGAAATCGAAAGCTCTGATCGTCCGTCAGAGAAGCTTCAGGGGCGGCTAAGATATGCAAGATGCCCAGCAGCGTGTGGCCCTCGTGACCCCAAACATCTTGTTGCCGCTGGTAGGATTTGTTATCTCACCGGGAGCAGACTGGGGCACGCCTACCCTCGGTGCCTGCTCGGCCTGAGCCAGGCCCGGCGGCGGGCACAGACAGTCAGCCGGGGTCCCCTGGCGGGCACTGCCGCCAGCCGGGGCCACAGGCCTTTCTTCCAACCCTGTTCTCTGTTCCAGTTCAGAATAATTCCTGGGTTTTGGTCACTACAATGAACAACAGGGACCCTTCCAAAAGGCACCAAGCATAGTTTTGAAGGTAAATCACTTGGGTATCCAGAAGACTCTCCAGACATAGGAATATGACCAACAAAATTTCTGGGGTCTTTTCAATCCCATGTCCAGATTACGCACTAGCACATCTGGAAAAGTGTTCTAAAAACATGTAGCTCACCAGACACCTTAATCTCTGTCAGCACTTTTCTTTGTGATTACAATAAGAAGTGCTGGAACTCATATTTCGATCAATTGAAAAACAGCTCTCTTTCCAGACCCTTCTAGAAGAAAGTAGACTATATATATATATATATATATATATATATATATATATATATATTCTATTATATATGTGTGTGTGCATATATGTAGATTCATGTATGCATGTGTGTATGCATATAAAATAATTAAAAAGCTCTCTCATCCCTTCTTTCTTCATAGATTTGAGATCGACTTCACAATTCAGTCGATCGCTAAACATACATTAAAAAGCCAAAATGCTTAATGGGTCCACTTTAAGTTCTCCATACTTTTTAAGATAGTCCAGCTGAGAGTTGTGTGCGGGAGAAAACGAGACAGTAGAGCTGGTAAGACTGAGGAAAGGTGGGCTCTGCACGGCACTGAGGCAAAGTCCCGGGGAGGCCGGCGCGGAGGCGGGGAGAGGCCAGGCCTGGCCCGCGAGCAGGGAGACGGAGGGAGGAGACGAGCGACCCCTGATACTTCGTCCTCAGGGGTAGGAGGCTAAGGCAGGTAACTCGACTGCCTCAGGTTCTTCCCTGTAGAGACTGAGGCGGGTTCTTGGGGAGCAGCTCTCTGCCTGTAGCTGGTGAGGAGTAAGAAGAAAGAAGCTTCCAGACACATGTGAACAGGCTTTGTTACTACGACAGAAGTTAGGATTAAAAATCTTGCCGAGGCGGCCCCGCAAACTGCTGCTGTGGGTGGCAATCGGTGTGGAACCGTGTTGAGCAGCGCGGTAAATACAATGGCCGCAAACGCTCCGTTCCTGCTCCCGCGCAGAGCTGGGGGCTGGGTCTCCCTCCCCTGACACCGAGCTGCCCTCTGCGACCTGTGGGACCAGGGGAATGCGGCGGAGCGGACGCCGAGCCGCGGTCAGAAGCCACCTTGCAGATTTCTGCCTCGGTCTCCTTGAATACTCGCTCCAAGCCAGCCTCGCGGCGGTCTCTGCTGAGGCACCAGATACATGAGCGAAGTCGGCTGGGACCCTCCAGGCCACTTGGTGGCTAAACCTCGTGACCTTAGTCAATGCCACGTGAAGAGCCACCCCACCGAGCCTACCCAAATTCGTGGCCCACAAAATAGATACAAAATAATGGTTGTTTTAAACCACTAAATTTGGAGGTAATTTGTTAAATGAAGCAGCATTAGATCACCAGAACATGCTGCATCCACTAAAGCTGAGCATACTCACGTCCTGCGACCTTCCAGTTCCCCTTCTGGATAAATACCCAACCAAATTTGTCTCTATTTGCACCAAAAGACATATACAAGAAAATTCATGGCAGCTTTATATTTTTAATAGCCCCAAACTGGAAAGAACCCTCCCCCCCAAAAAAAGCAAGATGAGACCTTCCATCTGCCGGATTGGGCTGGATACGACCGGAAGTGACGGAGATGTGTGATCGGCTGGATTGGGTCAGATGGGACCAGAAGCGAGTGGGGACAAGGGGTGACAGAGACGTGTGATCAGCTGTTTGCGACCTGACTAGGGGAGTACCCAGTTAGATGGTTGTACAGTACTGAGTATGACACCCATTGTCACAGCCAAGCACCCACCGGAAGAAGAGGCACCTGTGCCCTGCACCCCCCACTGCCACCTGTGAGCCAGCGCCCCTCTGCAGTCCCCCACGCTTCACTCCTGTGTGTTTATTCTAATCATTGCAGCCTTACGGTGCCCGGCGATAAGAAAGCAAGAAAGGAGGAAGAGAGGAAGGAGGGAGGGAGGGAGGGAGGGAAAAAGGCACAGCTGGGTCTCGTTCATTTAAGAAACGGGCATGTAAACAATCGCAGGGCAACAGGTTCCAGGTTGCACACCGGTTTTGGTTTGGTCACCAGTGCACCACCTGCCTGCTATTCCGCTGCTAGGAAGAAAATTCCTGGAGAGCAGGGTCTGTGTTCCACGGACTTATTAGTTTCCGCAGCATCCAACACAGGGCCTTATGCATGAAAAGTGTTTCAAACCCATTTTAAAAAAATCCGAATAGCTGAGTTAAGCCAGAGCTAGTTGGGTTTATGGGGTCACCAGAGAGGTCACCTCGAGCTGACATGAACCCTCCTCCATCTGCAGTCACACGAGAGGCCATGTGCTTGAGGCCGAGGATGTGAGAGCTTGTGAGATATAGCTACTCACATAGATCAGTCAGTGGCCTGAAAAAGGCCCGTGGATACCTATGTGCATCTAAGAACAAATGTCCCTTCCCCAGAGTTCCGTACTGGGCCGTCACGACAAGCTCCAGGCACGAGGGTCCCATCTCATGATGCAGCATCATAAAAAGGCGGGCAGGAAACAGCCCCTAGTTGGGGGTTGGGGGGGGTGGGGGGTGGGGCAGGTGGAGTCCTGGGGGCCGAGGAAGGAATTTAGCCAAGGTGGAGGGAACGCCTGGAGGTGCTTGGGACCTGCTCTCAGCCTCCAGGGGACCGGCTCCCAGACCCCAGAAAGCCATGTCGCCCCATGTCAGGGAGACCCACCTGTCTCCTCCCACAGTGGCAGCAGATAAACCTCTGTGATCCATGTCCCACGGGCCAGCTGTGGTTCAGAAACTGTGTGTGTTTTAGAAAGTATGTGTGTACACACCACAAACACAAGCGCGTGCACACACATGCTCACACACACAGGGATGATAAAATGCAATTTGGGTATTAACTTCATTAATTTATTTATCATTAAATATATTTTATCATCTAATTATAAATATGCAACTAATATGGGGGGGGCGGGTCCTGAGACTCTTAAAGGCTCGGAACGTAACTGTGTATGGACGGATTCTGTTTGGGGTATTCCATATGAAAAACATCCCGACATGTGGGATTTAGCCAAGCCAATAGAGGGCGTCCTTCACCATTATAAGACGAACACTTTTAGGGGTGCGGGACAGGGAAGGCAAGACGCTGCCATGCACCAGTGGGCTTTTTGCCGTAGACCTAGGCACTACGGCGGCAGGGGGTGGGGTGGGGGGATCGGTAGCTAGAAAATTAACATACGAATGTGGCGGAAAAGCCATGTCCCTTTCGCACGGAGTAGAGTTGAATACATTTATTGCTTAAAAATTCTAGCTCTGCCTAGATTGACCTAAATGCCTTAGCCAATTCCCCGCGCCTGGGCACGCAGCCGAGTCTCGGTTGACCGACCGTTTCGTTGCATCATTCCCTTTTCCAAACAAGAATGAGTTTGTTACCGGTGACACGTTTATACGTGGGGGAATAAGTAATTCTGCAAAAGTCCACCAGAGGGAGCCAAATGACTGCTTTAGAGCCATTCACTGCCGGTTTGGGGTCTCCTCTTCCGGAAGCCGCTTCATAATAGCCGCTGAGCTCCCCGCCTCCCTCCCCTCAACCCTGCCCTCGCCAAGACATTTTAAAAATCAGAAGTCATCATAACACCAGAAATGCATATGCCGTATTTTCTTACTTAACAACCCGCTGGTAAAGTATTTAACAATGGGAAGATTCTCTACCCTCTGAATGGGGAATAGAATCTTTTTTGTTTGTTTTAATCTTGCCTTAGGAAAAAAAATAAAATTGTGGGTACACAGTGAGGAATAAATCCAGTCAAGTATATCGGTGGACTAGGGGATGGGGGAGGATGGGAGAATGGTTATGATTATAAACAAATTTACCCAGCTACGCTGATCATTTTTCATACATTTTCAACTGACAATATGTTCTTAGCATGTGTTTTTAAGGGGGCTTGACAGCGAATTTGTCTTCTTGCACTGTGATAGGGGGTAGCTCTACATTAGGAACAGCCTAGACAAATACATGTTTCCTGCTTCTGTCCCACTCCACAGACTGTCCAAGGAGATAAGCCGCTTTCTCCCGTTGACACTGGCCGAGACTGGGCACTCCGCCACACCCTCTCTGTGAGCCACGACTGCGGGGAAAATGGTATGTCTGAATTTCGGACAAGTGCTTCATACCCAGCCTCACCTTCTCAACCCACAGCCTGGGGCTAGAGCGTCCTTTCGAGGTCCCATGTGCTTTGTAACGTATTATATCTCCAATTCCATTATATCGTCATTCTAAATCTGATTTCTTTATTAAATGGTCAGCTCCTTGATTAAAGAATTTTGTCTTAATTTTCTCCATAGCCCTAGAACACAGCAGAGTGCAAGACACATACTAGTAGTATCTCAATGTTTATGGAATAAATAATAGGTTTATGAACAATGTATAGACTGGTAAGAGAAAGTAAATATTTACTATGCACCAGCCTCTGTCTAAGCACTAGATAGATGTTAACTCATTTGATCCTCAGAAATGCCCTATGAAATAAGTAGTAGGTACTACCATTATCTACATTTTAAAGTTGAAAAAACTGAGGTGATCGAGGAGGATTAAGTAACTTGCCCTAAATACAGCGGCTTAAACATAAGAAAATCATTTATTTCTGGCCTATATAATAGTCTAGGATAAGTGTTCTGGGCCAGTGGGCAGCTCTGCTCCATGCGGTCATTCAGGGATCCAGGTTCTTCCATCCTTGCCCTGCTATTCCCAAGGGCTTTGTCCTCGGTGTAGCCGGGGCTGGACCACACCATGTCTAGGTCGCACCCAGTAGGAAGGTGGAAGAAAGCATGGGGAGGCGCACTCACTGTCTCAAATGCTCTCTCTTTAGGGAGAACTTGGTCACATAGCAACAGGTGACTACTAGGAAAGGAGGTTGCACTGGGCGGCCATGTCTATTACCATGGGAAAAAGGCTAACAGAGGTTCTGATGGAAGATCAGCTGTCTCCGCCCCATCCAGCACTCAAGCCTGTGCCGGTCAACACTTTATTAATCACTTCCATCAGGACAAGCATTAGTTATTAGTTTTTGATGCCTATAACACAAACAGCAAAAGAAAAAATAAACTGGACATCACCGAAATTAAAAAACTTTTGTGTTTCCAAGGACACCATCCAGAAAGTGAAAAGAAAACTCAGAGAACAGGAGAAAAATCTTTGCAAATTATATATCTGAAAAGGGACTTTTACTTAAATAGATAAAATATAAAAAATTGGTGAAGCTTGATTATTAAAAAAAAAAAAGCCAATTTTTTAAACTGGCAAACTATCTGAATAGCTATCTCTCCATAGAAGATATACAAATAGCCAATAAGCACATGAAAAGTTCTCAGCATCATTAGTCACCAGGGAAATGCACATCAAAACCACAATGAGGTACAACTCCGCACCCACTAGGATGGCTATAATCAAAAAGACAGATAACAACAAGTGTTGGTGAGGGCGTGGAGCAACTGGAAGCCTCGTAAGCTGCTGGTAGGAATGGAAGATGGTACCGCCGCTTAAGAAGACAGTTTGGCAGTTTCTGCAAGTGTTAAACATAGAGTTCTTATGTTCTAAGTACATACCCAAGAGAAATAAAAACATGTCCACGTGAAAGCAAATGTTGTAACAGTATTACTCATGATAGCCGAAACGTGAAAACAACCCAAATGTCAATCCAATGATGTGCTGTATCTATATAATGGAATGTTTTAGGGTGAGGGACAAGGGAATCAAGTTCTGATGCCACTACAATATGGATGAACCTTGCAAACATGATGCCGAGTGAAGGAAGCCAGCCACGCATTGCAGGATTCCAATTGAATGGAATATTCAGAACAGACAAATCTACAGAGACAGAAATCAGATTAGCGGTTCCCGAGAGCTGGGGGCTGACGGGCAGTGGGTGTGGGGTTGCTTTTGGGGATAATGAAAATGTTCTGACATTGATTGCGGTGACGGATGTAGTATATAGTGAGTATATTTTGGTATATTTACCAAAAGCCATTGAACTGTGTACTTCAAATGGGTGACTTGTATATGGAATGTTAATTTTTCTTCAATAAAGCTATTACAAAATCTTAAGCCACTAGAATAAAAGGCTCACACTAACAAGCTGAAACGTATCCTCGCTCCATGAAACGTCCAGCTTGCGGAGTTGGAAAATCTGCTGATGAGCGCAGGATGGGGACAGCGTGGCCTGACAGTGGCACCAGGGAAAGTGGATAAGGACTTCAGCATGCCACACGCTCACCATGAACAGACAGCGCAGCAGAACCGCCAGCTTCAGTTAAAGATGCCGAGCTGAAGGTTGTCCTCTCCCGATGGACCCTCCAGAGTTCTGGGATGAGCTTTAAGGCACTGGGTACGCCAGGAAACAGTCAACAAAGATACCACACACAGACCCAAACGCGCCCTTAGGAGGAGTAAGCAAAAGACGTGAAATCTTAAAGGCGGTTACTGTCGAGGAGGCTTGCACAGCAGAAGAGGCTTCAGGCTTCAGTCATCTGACACGCTGGCGTTAGGTCTGGTTGCGACTCGCACCCCCAAGGTGGTGCCCCTCAGGGACTGAGTGAGGAGGGGCTGCCCGGGGCTGCGTGGGGAAGCCCCCCCAGTTTGGGGCTGTTGGCTGAGGGTCTGCATTGGCAGCCTTATCGCCGGGCTTCCTGTGGACACCCATGAGAAGGGATGGGTTAGGGAGAAGTCAGAAATCAAATGAGTTTCAAAAGAAGAAAATCCAAATTATAACAGGTAAGATACTTTAAAGATATTTCTCAATTATGCTTTCTTATCAGCAAGTCAATCTCTCAATCCCTATACTTCTTAAAATATCAGCTTTACTTTTTTTCATTTTCATTCCGCCCCTCACCAAAAATAATTGGAGGACAGATTGGGAAGTTCGAGCCTTGGAAAGGACTTAGCATCACTGCTCTGCCTAGATTTCGAGTTTGCCTTTGAGTTCCTTGACGGAGAGAAAACAGAGTTACTTAAATAGTTCTCATTTTTAAGAAGGAGAAAACACATCACATTTTCAAGATATAAAAGACTGACACAACAGCTTAGAGAATTTTTCTGACATGAATCTTTGTTTTAGAAGTTAAAATCTAGGTAGCGGAAAATCATTTTTCAATAAAGAAGAAAAAAATGTTCTTTTATATTTATACGTGGTGCTCAGAAGTTGCTGATCTTTCTATTATTTCTACCAGAGTTCCACATAGGTCAGAAATAATTTTAAACGGCTTAATTCCTGCTATGATTCAGCTGACCCCCCCCCCCAAAAAAAAAAAGAAAAGAAAATCTCCTGCAGTTATTTACGGACCTCTTACATCTCAGCACTAGGGTGAATGAAGGAAAAGAAACCAGAAAATGAGAAGGGCGTCTGTCTTATAGAAAAACATGGGAGGTGACAATACACAGAGAAAATAGTTTAAAATGTGAACCAGTAGAATCTTAGATACTGGGGTGGTTCGCAGCCAGGCACCTTACCTTCCTACGGGGGAGTTCCAGGAGAGATCATTGAGAACCTCAGTGGTAAAGAGAGTCAGAACGTTGGCCCGGAAACGCAGCCTGGAAAGTTCTGACCTCCACAAAGAGGGCGGGGGGCTCGCCCCACCCGGGAAAGGGGACAGAGAAGGCCACGCCACACCACGCCACAAGGCCTCATTACAGGACAGCCTTCCCCCCACAACAGGTGCAACTCCACCCAAACAAGAGCGTTTGTGGACAAAGGAGACCTAAATCCCTTGGCCGGCCCCTGTCCCCGCCCCTCTCAGCATCGCTGGGGCCAGGTGGCACGGAGGGCACGTCCACCATGCGCTCCTGGGAACTGGCAGTTTTAATCTGCTCAATTAGAAATGTAACGACTTCTTGCCTCCATTTGCCAGACTGGCAGGGAGAAGCCACACACAGCCCCACGCGCCTGCGCGGCTTGGCAAACGCAGAGAGACAGCAGCCGAAAGCAGCCTCCTTCGGAAAGACAGGCCTAGCTCCTTCTGGATTTCTCTGCTTGGTCATGACTGTGGAGTTGTGATGACTGGGGACACGGGTCTCTTTTCATCTCTCAACTGGCACAATAGTAACAATTATACCTACTTTTGCAAAGATGAAGACAACGCATATAAAGTGCTTACACCTGATATCTGGCAGATAGACGTTTCATTGATGCTGCCGTGAGCTTGTCGATGTCTAGAGCATCTTTAGTCTGCCCAGCTGGCCTTTCCAGTCCCTCCACTGTCTGGCGGCATTTCAACTCTCTATCCTTTGAGAAGCAAGGGAAGAAGGAAGGGCTCAACTACGCCGCTTCATCTCAGCGACTCGGCAACGAGTCAAGCGCAGCCCGAACACACCTGAGGTTGTCGCTTGCAGGATTGCAATGCAGTCGTATCATTTACAGGGTTTGCGCACCTTCCTGTGAACTCTGGCTCACCGGCAGGAGGCAGAAGGGGGTGTCCTTTATACTTTTCTATTCCTGTCCATGGCGCACCAACCAACCGTTTGCTACAGCGGGTCTGCGGCAGGCAGAATAACGGCCCCCGGAATTTACCCGCACCCCAATGCCTGGAACATGTGACCGTGGTGGGTTCCACGCCAGGCGGGATTAAGACTGCAGATAGCATTGGGGTTGTGAATCTGCTGATGTTAAGAGGGATTATCCTGGATAACACTGGCAGGCCTTAAGATCACAAGGTTCTCAGAAGCGGAAGTGGGAGGCAGAAGAGATGCAGAAGGAAATGTGACTAAGCAAAAATGATCAGAGATGCCATGTCACTGTCTTTGAAGATGGAGGAAGAGGCCACATGCCTTCAAAAGCTAGAAAAGGCAAGGACACAGATATTCCCCAGAACCTCCAAAAAGAAACGCAGACCTGACGACACACTCTGATTTCAGTCCAGGGGGACTTGCGTCAGACTTTCAACCTACAGACTATAAGACAACAAATTTATATTGTTTTATGCCACCAAACTTGAGGTCATTTGCTATGACAGTCATAGGAAATGAACACAGAGTCTTTCCGCTCATCAGCTGATGACATCGTTCTGCCTCCCAGGATTTGTTTCTTATGGAGGTGGCACACACCACCTCCATGATTTTTCATGTACCCTGATGGAAAAAGGTATTCAAATGCTAAGCCCCTGTGCCTTGCGAATGTGAGTAAAAATTGTCATCACACGTGGGATGCTCAGCGAGGACCTGCCTTAGGAAGACAGGATGACCAAGGGGTTATTGGGGCCAGCAGTGTGGGCAATTCGGTTGTCACCCAGAGCACCCATGTGCTGCCTCATCAGCCCTTCTGCGCCTCCCAACCTCTTCATTACCAGGGACTCAAGGTTTAAGAGATTATGCATGTGTTAATTTTTAGCTAATTTTCCTATTTTTATTAATTAGAGACATATACGACTTCCAACCAAAGCTTGTGATTAACATGAAGTAGCCAGAGACCTCATAATAAATTCATAGAATTCCAGGCAAAAATAAAGCCAGGAAGCTTCGGAAATCCTGCTCAGTCTGATCCCCAGTAAATGTTTGATTTCTCTAAATTTTTACTTAATATGTAAAATACTTGATGAAGCCCCATTACCACCTCTGTGGCTTCTTAAATGCTCCGGATTGAGAATCTTCGAAAAATATTTCATTTGTGTGATCCATTTAGGTCCAGAACTTCACTCCTCAGCATCTAACTCCTTTCACCCAAGTGTTATTTCTGAGTGCCTTTCGACTCTTGTGGGTGGTGCATTTTTTCCATTGTATTGGTGGATTCACTTCACGGTCAGCTTAGATTCTGATCTGGTGAGGGGTACAGCAATGGTGGCATCCATTGTGAGCCTTGGGGCCCCTCAAATCTCATACAGAAGCTTTCCCCAGTCTGTCCCTGGGAAGGAAGGAACTGAAAACAAATTCCATGGAATCTCCTTTTATGCTCCTAGTGCAAAAAGAGTCAAAGTGAATGCTTCCTGCTCCTGGGAGTGTAGATGGTTAGAACCATTGTGGAAAACAGTTTGGCATTATCTGCTGAAGTTAAAGATGGAAATACCTTATGACCCAGAAATTTCACTTGTAGGGTTAAAATCAAAGAAATGTCTTCATGGGTGCACTAAGAGATGTGTACAGGACTGCTCATAGCAATATTATTCATAACAGTCCACACTGGGGACATCCATAGGACAATGCTACATCAAGAGTGGGGTGTTCATACAATGCAGTGAATGCTTCATGCAACAGCATGGATGTATTTCAGATTTACAGGGTTGAATAAAAGAAGGCAGACACAAACAAATGTCCCATGACTCCTTGTGCATAATGCTCCAAAAGCAGATGAAACTGTACGTAGTGTTGAAGGATTCAGACTTAGGAGACAAAATTCTAAAGAAGAGAAAGGAAATAGTTAACATAGACATTTAACAATCATTACTCCTGGGCGGTGACTGGGAGGGGACATGAAAGGGACTCCTGGGTCACCGGCCACGTTCTATTTCTTCACCAGGATGGTGCTTGCCTTGTGGCAAATCCTTGAACTGTATTTGATACATTTTTCTGTGCACTATATTGCACATTTTAATGGAAATGTCTAAAGGTTTTATTCTGAACGATTTTCCTAAAAACAAATTTCTTAAGTTTGAAATGTTTCTATTTTATGACTTTCCATTGTAACACATATGCATGAACTTTTCATGAACTCTTGAAAAAAAATCAGAAAAGTGGAGAAAATATCTCCTCTAATTTTTTCTTTCAATGACAAACACTGTCAACATTTTGGTACACTTCCTTTCAATCATTTTCTGTGGCTAGTTTTTTATGTTTTTATTTTTCATCATAGATGACCATGTTTGTTCAAATCTGTATTTTAATATTTGTCACTTAACATTATCCTGTAAACATTTTCAAAATAATTATAAACTGTTGGATTATTTCAGTGACCATGTATTTCACTTAATGATGCATCATTAAATGACCTACCAACTTGAAAAACATTTAGGTTGTTTCATCTTTTATCTCTTTATAAGCAGTGTTATGGCAGAACTTTTTGTGTATAGCCTTCCATGTATTTCAACTTATTCTTGAGAATTCATCCATAGAAATGGAGTTTCTAGAGCAAAAAAAAAATAGTGCCTGTCTAAGGTTCTTTATACAAAGCATGTCCCTTTTCCAGAGTCAGAATCCAAGGAGCTGAACAAGTCCAAACAGGCTCATCTGGTCCATTGCTGCTCCAGTCCAGTGATAGCACTGAAATTGTGTTCATGTTCCTTCTTCTATCTTCCCACTGAGAGGCATGGCTTGGATGTGCTTAGGTCACCCAAGAGTCCTTGAAGGAACAGAGCTATAAGCTCAACAGTAAGCGTCTCGATACTTAGTGCAACGATTCCAACAAAGTCTTAGAGCGTTCATTGTAAAATGAGAATATTAGTGCCTCTTTTGAAGGAATATATGTGAGTATAAGTAAGATAATGCATGAAAAGTATGAAGTATGCTGTCTGTCACATAATAGACTATCTACAGATGTGACTGCTCTTCCTTCCATTTCTCCTGGGACTCATCTTTCCCCCCAGTGGCAATAGGCTCAAGGAAGAAAGAGAAAGAGGAGAGAAATATTCAGGAAACAAATACTGTAGAAGTCAGCATTTCCAAGTATATTTTATGAGGCAGCAACATGTATAGGATATACGTCAAATCTTGTATCCACCTGCACTGACACCACACTTGGGAATCTCACTGTTTGAGTCATTCTTATAAGCTACAGAATTGCCACCAGAAGTCTGAATCATTTGTTCCTTCATAGGTTTGTCTAGGGCAGTGTTTTTCCAAATGTGGTAAATGGACCATTTTAGAATCACCTGAGGGTATTATTAGGGCAAGTAAAGCTGTATGCTGTGAAAAATGGTCCCCAAATCTCAGGAGCTTAACAGCATAATGGGGTAGTTATTGCTCATTTCATAGTTCAATGTGCATTAGCAGGTTCTAAAGGGTGGTCTTCCTACCAGGAGCATGGGCTCCCTCTACTTACTGTCTCTGCCATTGACCAGGCCTCAGAGTCCACTGCTGGCTCCTCTGTATCCAGCTGGCAGATAACGAGAGGAGAAAAAGCCAATGTAGAGGATTCAAGAGTGATTTTAGGGACCAATGCCAGAAGTGATGGCCATCACTTTTGCCTCCATTCCATTGGTCAGGACTCAGTTACACAGCCCCACACAGCTGCAGGAGAGGCTGGGGACTATAGTTTAGTTCTGTCCAGGAGGAAAAGGAAATAATTTTGGTGATCTCATTGCATACTTGAGGTACTTGGAAATATATATATTTCAGTACATGTATTTGTAATGCACTTGTAAATATATATATTTAGTAGGTCTGAGTATATCATATGATATGATAGACATTATATGCATACACACACACGTGTATATGTGTGTGTGTGTGTGTGTGTGTGTGTGTGTGTATTTCTAATGCTATCCAGACCAACTGAATCAGAATCACTGGGGCCAAGGAATGTGAAGTCTAGATAATTCTCATGGTCACAAAGCTCAAGCATGGCCCAGAGATAGCTCTGGTAGTTCTAGCGCAAGGTAACAATCTTTTCCAAAGGCAGCTCTATCTTGATTTTACCTGAAATATCAGGCTGGGTTCCCAGAGTATTTCTGCAAGTCTTTCAGAAGCTGCGACAACTGTAGTGTAAGAACTCCCAGGATGGTTTTCCCTTGACACTCAGAGTCCAACATCCCGTGTAGAGTGTAGTGAGCATGGCACTTGCCAGGTCCTTTCTCAGGAGTTTTATTCTTATTCAGACAAAGGGGATATTGAAGGGCTACTCTGAGTGGCACAAATAGGAACCAGCCCGCACAACTCAAATCTGTTTGCTTTCGGGACATTGTTGAGATCACTGTTCAGGACATCATTTTATGGGGACAGACATGTGGGAGAAAATGCTCTTAGCTGACAGTACCATAAGTGATTGTTTTTCTATGAGGTATCACTTCACTTGTATCTTATGCTCTGTGGATCATGACACTTATTGTATTTCCCTGTGCATTGGCTGCTGTGTGGTTTGAAGCCAAAATTTTAGATCATCTCTAGCAAGTGTACAGAACTGAGTCCTAGTTACAGCTTATTTTCCCTACTTTTAAATATTCTATTTACTTTTTTTCTTATCCTGTTAAGCGTACATTTCGCACATGCTACTTGATATCTATTTTGAATAAGCAGGTTGTGGAAATAGATTTTTTAATTATCAACTATGATACTTTGAAAGAAAGGTGAACAGAAAGGGTGGTCCTTTGATCTTTTGACTATGTCCTCCATGAAGATCATGCATGAACTCGATCACTCACGTAACCCAGCACCAACTGAGTTTCCTCAGAGACCTCAGAATAGATTCATGAATTAAAACCAGCTGCGCCTCTCCAGGACCACTCTGTTCCAGTCCTCATCTCTTTTCCTGAGATGGAATCACCCTACTCTGGGCCCAGCAACAGAATAGAAGTACAATCGAGAAGTAGTTTGGGTGAACGGCTCTCAACTCTGACAAGTTTTGCTCTCCATCCAAACTTTTCCCAAATAATGTTTAAATCTACTGATGTAAAGAAGGGTAGAAAGAATTTGGGTACCTTTAAGACATTCTGAGATTATTATTTAGTAAAATTTTCCCACATTGAATTTAATAAATACGATATGGAGGAAAATGAGAGAAAGGTACTCAACTATGCACTCAGTTAACTAAAATTTATTGAGCATCTGTTTATATTTCAGGCACTGTGCTATAGTGGATTTCACATGTTATTTCATTTACATACACACACTCAGACACGTGCGCGCGCGCGCGCGCGCATGTTAAGAGCATGAGAGCGCATTTCTTTTGGCAACTCCTGACAACAGCCACTGATTTTGATTTAAAGGAGGTCGTCTCCAGAGTCTTGGCCTTTACCTTCAGCACCAAGGCCAGCGCACCTGGCCTGTCTGGGATCCTTGCACCTTCTTCGGAAATTTCATGCCCAGAACGGCAAATAAAGAAATGTCCTTTGTCGATGAAATGAGTCCTCTTGATTCTTAACATGCACTTTATAAATTACTCTTCATGGAATGGATACTGGTACCAGCAGGAAAAGCTTTTGACAACGAGAGATGAAAATGGTCAATTTATTGGAGACCTACCCCCTTACGAACACAGGCGCGCGCACACGCACACGCACACACACTGTCAGGTGGGCTGTATGTTGGCTGACTTTTGCTCTTGTCACTCCCAGCACCTCTTTGCGAGGGGGAGCAGTTCGGAAGAGTACTCCTTGCCTTGCACAGGGGACTCCTGTGCAAGGACCGAAAGGAGAGGCGAGAGAGGCCCTCAAGTGCTCCGGAGTCTGGTTTTTGAGATTTGTCCTAAGAGCCTTTAATCCCTGGGTTTTGTGTATACTCTTGATTTTAAGGCTAGCAGACAAGCAATAACCACCTACCAAAAAGATTGCCGTTGTCAACTAAAGTAGTAAGACCCTTGTGAGGAAGACAAATCGGATATTGGTAGTATTATTCCCATTTCATGGATAAGGAAATTCAGCTGGAGAGGTACAGCTACTTCCCCAAGATAATATAGTGAGTCAGTGACAAAGGCGAGCCAAAACCCCAGATTTCCAGTGTCCTTCTGCTGCTACAGCAAGATACAGTACCTATATTTGCCAAACGTCTCCAGGATCCACAGTTCTGTACCCCTCCCTCCGGCCCAATTATCTGAAAACCAAAAGAGTAGAAAATCGAAAATGCGATGGAGGTCGGCAGGGACGTGAGGCCGCGCATTGCTGCCGCTTCCTTGCTTCCTTTTTTAGAAGCCAAAATCGACTCTGCTCTTCCTCAGTGACAGCCCCTCGCCTACGGCGCTGCTCCTGGCCTCGGCGGGGGTCCGCGCAATCTGGGCGCCTCCAGCTGCCCCTTCTCTTCCTAGAGCCGCCAGCCGCGGAGCGCAGAGCCAAACTGGGGCAGAGCGAGGGTGCCCTGGATGCCCGTGTGGATGCTGCTGCGGATGCCGCGCTGGGCGCACTGCTCGGGGCGCTGCTTCCTCTCGCTCCCCCGGAGTGCCGCTCGCCCAGGAGCGCAACGCGAGGCGGGGAGGCCGGCGGGCAGCCAGGAAGCCGTGGCGCCGCCGGTGAGTCCCAGAGCCTGGACCGTGCGTAGCACGGAGAACGGCTTCCCACAGCCAGCTCCCTCCAGGGTTAGTTAGCATCAGTGCCAGGGAGAAGCTCAAGTCTCCTCCCAGCCCCGCCCCGAGCGCACCCGGGCCAGCTTCCATCTGATTAGAATATTTGGTACATCTGATTAGAATGACAGTAGCTTTCAAGTCATTCATTATGAGAGGAATTTTAGGCTTAAAAGGAAAAAGGGACCCACTGTAATTGTGAGTTGTAATAAATGCAAACTTCTGGTGCCTTCCTCTGCAGTATGTAAGACAGTAAAAAATGTGTCTCGTCCAAATGCACCCCCTCCCCAAGCCTATTGTGGAGTCAGTCGCTAACAAAGGGGGCGTGTGAATATTCAACACCGAGTCTTTCAGTTGTATTTTCCGGAATCCCTGAGTCTTCCCCCTCCTTTTTTTTTTTTTTTTTTAAATCGGCGAATACCTGTTTAAGTTTTAAAAGCACATAGAAATCGCCCGCGAGCGACCATATAATTTGATTTGCCAGGCAATCTGCAGAGCGATCGCACATCATTTATAATGTTCATTGAGCATTTTGCCTAATTGTGTCTGTCTCTGAAAGGGCAGCGCACCCCCTCCCGACCGCGAGCAGCACAAGTGGCGACATTCCCATGGAGCGGCCGCGCCGCAGCTTGTCGCATTCAGCGCGGGCGGCCGGGACGCGCGCCTCCCCGCCCGGGCGAGCGGGCGCGCCTGACACTAATAGCTCGCGGCTCAGGTACGAGCGGGCGCCGCGTTTGACTCCATTCAATTCACAACCGGCCGTGCTTGCAGGTGTCGCCTTTTGAAACGGCCATTCAGGCGGCCGCTGTTCACTTCTAGCTGCGCCGCGGGTTTTGTAGAAGCGCAAGAATGGGGCCGATTATTCCCGTGCCCACATGCCGCCCCCGCACGCCCCACCCCCGGAGGACGCGAGGCTTCCCTCGTCCAAAAGAGGCGTTTAATTAGTTCTGGGGCCACGGAGAGCCAGCGTGGTGGACAAAGCCCCGCTCCCCAGGTAACCCCGGTTCCCTGTGGCCCCGGGAGGGGGCGCACCGCGCCAAAGCACCAGCCCCCGGCCCCATGCCCTGTCCTGCGCCGCCGCGGTCCCCCTGCCCTGCGGCTGGCTCTCCAGAGTGCGGTGGCTCTCCCGCCGGGCTTGGGTAGCGTGAGCCAGCGGCGCCCGCGGTACCCGGGCGCGGCCAGCTCTGGGACGCTGCGCCCCCTTCCCGCCTCTCTGTCCCCATTGCCAGACCAGCCTGGCAGATGGAAGCGTGGCTGGCAAAAGACGGCGGGCGTAGCTGTCATGTCTCTCCCGTACGGGTCATTCTCCCCCTCCCCCACTTCGCGGACACAGTGGGACAATGTTTGGGGGGAACACTGAGGACCCTTTTTCTTTATCCTCTTTTGCGCCTCAGCGCCGCGTGCGCTGAGCTCCGGGCGCAAAGCTCGCCTGGGAGACCGCCAGCGGCTCCGGCGTCCGCGCTGGCCCAAAGCCAGCAGGTCTGCTGACATCACTGGCCCCGTCGCGTTTACTGGACCACCTGCGTCATAGGTACAAGTCCCTTCCCCAAACCCACCGGTCCTCGGAGGATTGCAGCGAGGAGCGGGAACCTTCCTGGAGCCGAGAAGTTGACCCTGGGAGCCTGGCCTTTGGTTGCTGACGGTGCACGTCCCTTAGGGAGAGAAGTGGGGGGCGGCGCTGCGGGACCCCTACGCCTGCGTTCTCCCTTTTGGAGCCGAGTGGGCGCCGGCCGCGGAGCCGGGGCGGCGGCCCCTCCCGCCTTATCATTTGATTTCCGCGAGCGTCTGGGGACGCCGGCACCCATTCGTTCCACTCGCTGCGCTCTGTGAGCGAGCCCGCGCGGGCGGAGGCGGCGGGGCTGGGGGAGGGCCGGGTGGTCTCACTCCCCCGCCCGCCCCGCGGGCGGGTCTGGAGCACAAGTGTTGGGATTCCCACGGACCGGCGTGCTCGTCGGCTGGAGGCCCGGGCACCCGGGGCCCGGGAGACGCGGCGGACACAGAGGGGTTTGTAGACACGGTGACCCCCGCGCTCCCTCTCTGAAAGGGCCTGAAAGGAGCTGTTTATGGTGAATTACCAGTCAAGGGCTCAGGTACCAGCGCCTTGTGTCGGGAAGGCCCAGCGGCCGCCCGTGCTGCAGGTGTCAACTATACAAACGCCCGGGGAGCGGGGAGGGCCGCCGGGGAGGGGCCGGGGGAGCGGCGTCCCGCCGCCGCCGCCGCCGCTCGCGCAGCTCCGCGCTTTCTCCTCTGCTGCCAGCGCAGCCAGGCTGGATGGAGTGCAGACCCGGGTCCCAGGGGCTGGCAGAGAAAGCAGCGGGGTGGGGTCAGGGGTGGGGTCGGAGCTGGGGGAGGGCAGGGGCCTACGGTACGTTATTTATGGGCTTCATTTGAAGGAGAGAGGAGTCGGGGAGGTTTGGGGCCTCTGCACAGCCCAACTCAGTTTCAAGCCTGAGGGCAGAGGGAGGTCACAGGAGACGAGAACTTCCTAGTGGAGGCGAGCGCGGTGCTGGGGAAGGGGCATTTTGCCCACGTGTCCTGCTGCTTGGGCCCCCAGGGATTTGCCTGGATTTAACTTGGACTTTCCTTGCTAGGTCCATCCTCTCCTTGCGTATCTTCCTGCGCAAAAATGGGCCTGAACCTGGGTGCACGTTTAGCGATGTTCTTCGTTAATTAAAGCAGTGGCCCAAATCACTCCCTGCCCGGAAAAAAAAAAAAAAACAAAGAAGGCACCATACCCTCAGTGAGTCACTCCTGTGAGTCTTCTCTCCCCCCAAAGATTTGGCAAGCCTAGAATTCAAAGCCCTCCAGTTTCCTTCGTCAGGGAAATTGTTACTGGAGTTTTTTTCTGGGTCCACCCACGAAAGCCTTCACAGGGCCAAAATACGAAAAGAGAAAAACAGCACAAAAAACTGCCATAATATTAATTCAAAAAGTAGCAAGTGCTGTTTAATGATTTTCAGGGCCAACCTGAAAAATTGGATGAGGTAGACAGAAATTTAGGTGTGTCCGAAAAAAAGGTTTGGGTCCTCCCAAAGGCTTCAGAGGCTATCTGCCTTGCTCCCTTATCTCATATTATCTGGAAATCTCCTTTTCCTTCTTGTGAGTGCACCTCCATGGTGACTTTTATATGTGTCATCTATTATTAGAATTAGCATTTGACTGAGTAAAACCGAGGGAAATTGGACAAACAATGGTGAAAAGGATGAAGATGGGTGTGTGTCTGAAAAAGACCAATTGGAAAGGAGAGTAAAGGCGGAGAGAATACAGCGCTTCCACAGCGAAAGAAAGTCATTCCCATCTCTAAAACAAAGACGAAATCACTCCTGCTCTATCACCGCATCACAACCGAACGTCTGGAATAAGTTGCCCCAAATGGGTGTCTCTGTTTCCTCACTTTTATACAGTCCTCAGCACACTGCATTCTGGCTCACACCCTCAAACCGAAACTCTCTTTGGTCACTTTCACCAGTAGCTTCCAAGTCCTCAAGTGTAAGGACAATTTCCAGGCCTTGTCTTGCCTAACATTGCAGTGAAGTAGGCCCACGATTCATCCCGACACCAAGAGCAGGATCCTTGGTACCATCTGTTGTTCCTCTGTCTTTTCCGAGCCCCACATTCAATAAGTCAGCAGCAAGTCCTAGCAGTTCTCTCTCAGTCTGATCTGCCAAGCCACCACCCAGTTCAGACCTTCATAATCTCTGCTGCAGCCTTCTGATTGGTCTCCCTGCCTGAAATCTTGCTTTGCTCCAATCCATTCTCCAAACAGCTGCCTAAGTATCCTTTCTACATGGCAAACTTGATCAAGCTTCCCATTGCTTAAAACCTTCGATGGCTCACCATTCCCTGATTATTTATAAATGAGGAAAATACACATTTTAAAGAAATAAAAATCTAGATAATAGTGCTAATATTTCTCCCCCTGCACCAATGAATCTGGAAATGACCGATCTATATTATGCCAAATTCCTTAAAACATAAGGTCTTTCTTGATCGAGACCCTGTCTGCATTTTCATTCTAATCATTTCTCTTTACTTCACCCTTCATAAAATTCTTTTACTTTTTAAAATGCTATAATAATCATTCTGTTTTCTGTTTCATGTTTATTTGAACCTCTACTCTCTGTGACCACTTGTCCGTAAGTGCCATGTGGCTTGCCCTACCAGCAGCCGCTACCTGAGTGCCTACCCATGGTAGAAGCCCTTCAGGTTAATTTTTTTTTTAGTTTTTTTTTTAATCAATATGTAATTGATGTACACTATCAGGTGTACGTCATAATGATTCAATATTTATATACATTACAAAAAGATCCCCAAGATAAGTCTAATTACCATGTGTCACAATAGAAAGTGATTACAATATTATTGGCTGCTTTCCCTACGTCATACATTACATCCCCATGACTCATTTACTTTATAACTGGAAACTTGTACCTCTTAATCCCCTTCATCTATTTTGCCCCATCCTCAATCTTTCCCCTCTCTGGTAACCAGCAGTTTGCTTCCTGTATCTATGAGTCTGTTTCTGTTTTGTTTTTTTACATTCCCAGCAAAAGTGTATGAGGGTTCCTTTTCCCCTACATCCTCACCAACACTTGTTATTTTTTTGTCTTTTTCTATTAGCCAGACTTGAATGTCAGGCCTGAAACCACAACTCTCCTGGGAGAAAACATAGGCAGTAAACTCTTTGACATCGTGTTTAGCAATATTATTTAGGGACCGGTCTCCTCAGGCAAGAGCAACAAAAGCAAAAGTAAATTAATGGGACTATATCCCAAACTATAAAGCTTTTCACGGCAAAGGAAATCATCAATAAAATGGAAAGGCAACTTACTAAATGGAAGAAGATGTTTGCAAATCATACAGTTGATGAGGAATTAATATCCAAAATATATACAGAACTTATACATCTTAACGCACACACACACACACACACAACTCAATGGATAAAATGGGGAGAGGACTTGAATAGACATTTTCTAAAGAAGAAATACGGGGGGCTGGGTGAAAAAGGTGAAGGGATTAAGAGGTACAAATTGGTAGTTACAAAATAGTCAAAGAGATGTGAAGTACAGCACAGGGAATATAGTTAATAATATTGTAATAACTATGTAGTGCCAGGTGGGTACTAGACTAATCAGAAGGATCGCTTTGTAAATTATATAAATGTCTAAACACTATGCTGTACACCTGAAATAAATGTGATAATATTGACAGTCAACCATAATTGAAAAATAAAGAAAGAAGACATACAGAGGACCAGCAGGCATATGAAAAGATGCTCAACTTCACAAACCATCAAGGAAATGCAAATCAAACCACAGGTTAACTCTTTATTTGTAAAGTACCCAGTAAGTATAACCTGATCCTTTGGCACCTTCCCTTCCGCTCTGCTCAAGTCCATCCAGCCCTTGTGTCCTTTAAGCACTGGAAACTACCAGGGACTTGTAAGGCCAGTGACAAGGTAAATCCCTCACATCATTCAGAGTAGGAAAATGTCATAAAAAGGATGATGTGTTTGCAGCTTAGGCTCCACCTAGGATATCTCTTAACACTCTCAGGAGTCTCTGCACATATTCCTGGCTCCCTCTTGAATTTTTACAATGCGTCTGTGCTCAGGCCTGTTAAGTTCCAAACTTCTTGAAAACAAACAAAAAAAAGATGCAAGGATCAGGATCATGGGAGAACACAAGATGTTCTACCACAAGGTGTGTGTTTTGTGCCGTTGAGTCGGCTCTGACTCCCGGTGACCCCGTGAATGAGCGATGCCCACAGCGTCCTGTCCCCAGCAGCCCTGCTCGGCTCCCGTAGACGCGTGCCTGCGCCTTCTTTCAGGGAGTCAGTCCATCCCGTGTCTGGTCCCTCTCGTCCCGCTGCCTCCTATGTGCCCCAGCATTACTGCCTTTTCCACAGAACCTGCCTTCTCGTGATGTGCCCCACGTAGGACAGCTTCCGTTTAGTCACTCTTGCCTCCCATGACGTTTCAGGCTTAATTTGCTCAAGGACCCACTTGTTCGTCTTTCTGGAGGTCCAGGGTATCCGTAGAGCTCTCCTCCAACGCCATATTTCACATGAATCGTTATTTTCCCCATCAGCCTTCTTCACTGCCCAACTCCCACAGCCGTGCACAGTAATTGGGAATACGAGGGTGCGGATGGCCTTAGCCTTGGTCTCTAATGACACATCTTTGCTCACGGTGATCTGTCCTAATTCTTCCATTGCTGCTCTTCTGAGTCTCTGCCTTTTGGCTGCAGTCTCCATTCGAATTGATGACAGAACCAAGGTAAGCAAAGTCTTTAATAATTTCAACGTCTTCATTGTCTGTGTTAAAGTCGTGTATTTCCTCTGTAATCATGACGTTTGCCTTCCTGATGCTCAGACGCTGTCCTGTTTTGGCATTTCTTTCGCTTCTGTCAGAAGTTCTTTCAAATCATTGCAACTTTCTGCCAGTAAGTTGGTATCATCTGTGTACCCTGAGTTATTGAGATTTTTTCTGCTATGAGGTAAATACAGGGGCAATGGGCTTCCAAGACTGATGAAGGCTAAATAAAGATGAGACATGAAGAAATCTCCAATTACTCCCAAAGTGCTTTCAAATGACTGCAGTAAAGCCACAAAGGCCGCATTTAAGAAGTTCATCCCTGTGATTTATAGCATTACCTTTCAAGGACGCTAATAAAATGCCAGAGAGACGATGAGACGGTTGCTATGTGTTGCTCACACCTTAGTGGAGCAGATGTTTTCCTTTATGGCCTCTAGCTGGGACCAGTGGCCCCGAAGTAATCAGCTTTTAAAGAGGGCAAAAAGGACAATTTGGAGCACTGGGCATTCTTTGAGGACACGGGTCTTGGTGGGGCATATTTGTGGTCATCATGAGGCTACTCCATGCCTCGGACAGGGATGGGGAGTGGAGGCAGGACTAAGAATGGTGATGCCAAAAGGCATATTGAAATGCACTGACCCTGGCTTGCTTGAGATTGAGCCTGTAACATTCCATAAATGGGATGACACTCACTCTCCTAAACCAGGGAACACTGTGGGCCATTCCCTGCCATGGACTTTTATGAATCTATTCAACCTCCCAGGAACACATCTCTGCCCCTCCTGACTGAGCCCTTAAACCTCAACTGCAGCCCTTACTACACTGGATTATAATTAATCAGTCCTCTCTTTTATTACCCCAAGAACGTGTGAAGCCTGCATCTTACTCATCTCTATATCCCCAACATTTAACACAGTGACTGAATATAGTCCATGCTCAAAACATGTTTCTTAGAGATAAATTAAGGCTTAAAACAGGGTGCATTTACATTTCCTCAATATTTCCACTTTGCTTATAACTTTGTATATAATGATAAAAAAAAAGAGAGATAATTCAGCTTAAACATATTTAATTAATTGTTCGGCACCATATAGACTAGGAGGCTCCAAAGTGAACAAGACATTCCATTGAGCTATGGGAAAATTTTTTAGAACTTCTATATTTTCACTCACTTTTCTAAAATTTTTTTTGTGCATGCTTACAAACATACGCAATGTATTATTAATACAGTCTTATTTCTAGGTGTATTTAAGTACATAAATATGCTTAAATTCACATTTAGAGTGCACACTCAAAAGTGGCAATAATAAGGTGTGTTGGGAACAGCTAATGCCCCTACCACACATATACACAATATTTTGCTCTCCTTATTTGACACCATTCCAAGTTTTAACTAGCAACATGCCCATCCAACCCAAGACTCTGTTGGCTAGCTTCTCGGTTAGCTAGGTATGGCCATGCGATGGCCCAGGACCATTGGATATGGGCAACCGTGATCTTCAGGTCATGTTCTTAAAAGGAAATGAGGGTGCCCTTCCCTTTTCTTCTTCTTGCAGGCTGGGATGCAGACACAATGGCAGGAGCTAGAGCAACCATCTTGGACTCGGGTTGAGAAGCCATGATTCACAGGAAGATAGAACAAGTTATAAGCCGGACCCCGAACTCATTTAGCCACCATGTAAACTTCAGATTGCTTATGCTTGGACTGTCACATGAGAGAGACATAAATGTTATATTTTAATCACTTTTATCTTTAGATATTATTATTATGTCTTTTTCTCTTTTTTCTTCTTTATGGACATTTAATAAAAACTTATTTGGGACTGTATTTTATACTTGAAAACTACTATGAAGTAGAGCTTTAATGTTCCCACCATAACAACAACAAAATGGTAATCTTGTGAGGCAAAAGATGTGTTTACTAATCTTTTTTGTGGTAAACATTTAGCAATACGTATGTGTATCAAATTATCACACTGTACAGTATCATATGTCCATTGTATTTCAATAAAGATTGGGGGAGATCCTTATTGATTAACCCACTCACTATAGGGGGAAATAGGATAAGAACTAGCGTTCACTGAGTGCCTACTGTATATCAGATACTTTACATGTACTATTTTATTTATTTTCAGTGACAATCCTTAAGGGAGATTATTATTTTTTCTCATTTTTATAGCCAATAAAACTAAAGCTCAGCAAGATTAAATAACTTATCCAGGAACAAACAACTCTAAGTTGTAGAGCAGATATTTGAATTTGAGTCAAATGTCCGTGTTTTTTCCATTC
This sequence comes from Rousettus aegyptiacus, assembly GCF_014176215.1. Classification (NCBI taxonomy): domain Eukaryota; kingdom Metazoa; phylum Chordata; class Mammalia; order Chiroptera; family Pteropodidae; genus Rousettus; species Rousettus aegyptiacus. The sequence continues at coordinate 85,291,834 of NW_023416285.1, read as the reverse complement.
TCCACTCTTGTATTTCAAACCTTTCCTCATTCCAACTTTCAAACCCTTCCCCTTGCTTTTTCTTCTTTTTCATTTTACTTTATTTCTTTTTTGCTTTGCTTCCCTGTCCCTTTTCCTCTCTATTTCTAATCCCTTCACCTGAAGTCAGACATGTATTTGGTAATCATCAAGAACAGTGTTACTCAGACTTGAATTTTAATGTATACATGTATTTATAGGTGTGTACATATTTATAAATACACACATATGCATATATAGACTTATATAGAAAGTCTCCACCATTTTTATGGAAAAAATAAAATAAAGTCACCACCAGTGAAAGCATTCACAGGCCCTCCATCTCAGCATAAATTATTATTAATATGAAATTGCTTAAATTGTTACAAATATAAAGTTGGTGTTAACTCTTTACGTGTGTTGCGCTTATATAACTACAAAATAAAAAAAACTAATTTAAATCTATAACTCAATGAACTTCAAATTAACCTTAATTTAACGTGAGAGATGATATGACATCTTCACCACTCACAAAGTTGACATGACGTTGGTCCCTAACTTCAGTCCACTGTGTGGCATGTGATGATTCAGTTCTCCCCCGAGTTTAGTTAAATTATCACTATAGCACTGATTATCTCGCTCGTTTTGTGGTTATTTGTCTTCTCGCGGCACAGGCATGATATCTGTGTATTTTCTTTAGTGTGAAGCAATTAAAACAGCCTGCTTGGTGCCACCAGAGTCTTAAACGCAGATGCAAATCCAGATTCAGCTTTCAAGCTCAAAGGTAGGTCCAGGTGGGAAGGCGGTCATCTAGATGGATCGGTTTATGCTCATACTTTGTCATCATTGTTTTTTAAGATTATCATCTAAACAAGGCCTCAAATTGGGGGAAAAAGTCATAATTAACTTGTAGAACCTTGATTTATGAAATATGAATCCAGAAAATCCAAGGTCCATGATACGTCTTCATCAGGAAAATCAAACTCCTGGGTATGGAAACAATCCTTCTGTTCTGAAGAGAGAAAAAACCATAACTAAGATCCACTGATCTGAGAGGCATGAGCAGATGGTGGAGTGACTGTATCGTATCAGAGGTCCGGCTTCTTTTTCCTTCCAGGTGAGGGGAGATATCTGGCTTCCCAGCAAGGCCAGTGAGAATGGAGGGGAGAGGGGAGAAAGCCGGCTGTCACCCAGCCCCTGCGCTCAGGCCTTGCTGTGAGTCTAACCCGTGTCTCAGACGTACTTCGCAGAGGGGAAGCAGGAGAGACTGGCTTGCGTGCACGCCCCCACTGAGCACTGTGGTCTTGCTCTGCCCCTTCGCAGCCTTTTCTCTTTGGGCTACACTGTAATGACTCATTTTCTAGCTCCCACTTTATAGCCGTGAGCATTTGCTACAGATTGTAACCAGGCCAAATCCCATCTGCCTCCACGAGATGTGAGAACAGCCGAACAGAGGAGCATGGCATCTTCTGGTGTCAATGGTGAGTCAAACTCAGTATTTGTTGATATATGTATTAATATTTGTCCACTATAAATCTAGAAGATGGGGTAGGGGCGGGGGAAGCCGAGAAGAATGACTCTGACTCGATGAACAGATCTCCCGCTCACAGCGATGATATTCACTCGTCCATTCCACCAACGTTTACTGAGCACCTACTACTGCTAAATAACTTATCGAGAACCTAGTACTGTGTGCCTGGCACTGTGTGTGTGTTTATATTTGTTAACTCACTGAATCCTCCCCATAACCTAGTGAGGTAGTATTATGATAATTTCTTTTTTGCATATGCAGAAATGGAGGCACAGATAGATTAGGGAACTTGCCCAAACAACTCATGAGCGGCAGAGCCACTGGGCTCGAGGCCATCAGGCTGCAGGGCCCAGACTCACAGCTCTGTGCTACCAGCTTCTCTGGTTGGATGCCTGGGGATTGAAGTAGAAAGTGGGGTGTAACTTTCCATGTGACAAAAATAGGCTCAAACCTCTAGTGAGGTCTTACGGTGGCAAAACCTGAGGCATGACGAGGTACGTGCAGGGTGTTTATTTCTTGGATTGCACAAGCATGGAAATTGTACCCCCAGACTTTTAGGCAGCTTTCCCAAATAACTGATGTTTCTTGATTAATATTAGCCACCTTCCAGCCTGAACCAGTCATGGTCAGGCATCAGCTTCTTTAAGCACAGGTTAACCCAGCTAAAGATGATTTTTTGCTCTAGACAGGGTTTTAAGGGCACAACAATAAAAATGCCACTGCAATACCCCAACATCTTCAGGATCACTGATATGAGTGAAAGCTAAGGTATTATTGAACCAAGGTAGAAAAATGCCGAGGAAATCAAAATCATGGCCTGCCAAGCAAGGAATAGTTAGACCACCGAACGCTTACAAAGGTATTCTAAGAGATGCTGAACTGTGAATTTGCGGGAGTGATGCCCAAGTGAAAACGAAATTATCATACAACGAACCATCAAGCCATCATTAAAGCTTATTGGTGAAGAGATGGGGAAATCATGATGAGATTCGGTCAAGGGAAAAATGCAAGATGCAAAACTAGAAATACATGGAAGAAATATAGACCGAATTTTTAGCAATAGTCATCTATATGCTGTGGGACTATGGACAATGTGGTGGTTTTAGTGAGCACTTAGTAATTTTTAATTTCCTTTATATTGTCAAATCCCTCTCAATTTTGTTTGATATTGATTTCACGCAGGGAATAACATTGCACCCAATGCCATCTCATTTCAACTGCACTGCATGTGTGACTTAGACAGTTGCAGAGGAGGCTCACTCTGGACCTGACCCACGTGCAGGGCGCCCTGTGCCTGGCCGCCCCTGCCAGCCTTCACTGGTCCCATCTCCCAGGGGGTTCCTACTGTTTTTGAAGATGGCGCAAGCTAATATGTAGGGTCTCTGGAGAGCTCGGCCAAACCTTATATGAAGAGATCATAAACTCCAAATTTTTCTTTAAAATAAGTTCACTAATTTTTTAAACATTCTCCATACATGTTCATCTATAATAGTTTCCCCTCCCCCAATTCATGGTTTCACTCTCTAGGGTCTCAGTCACCCATGGTCCAAAAATATTAAATGAAAAGATTCCAGAAGTAATCAAACCAAAAGTTTTAAATTGCGCTCTGTTCCCAGTAGCTTGGTGAAATCTTGAGCCATCCCACCCTGTCCCACCTGGGATTTGAATTATGCCTTTGTCTAGCATCTCCACCCTGTATCTGCTACCCACCTGTTAGTCACTTAGTAGCCTTCTCAGTTATCAGATGAGTTGTCGAGGTATCACAGTGCTTGTGTTCACATCACCCTATTTTACTTAACAATGGCCTCAAAGCACAAAAATAGTGATGCTAACAATTCAAATATGCCAAAAAGGAGCCAAAAGTTGCTTTCTTTAAGTGAAAAGGTGAGTACGGTCAAGAAGATATTTTGAGAGACCACATTCACACACATTTATTACAGTATATTGTTATAATTGTCTTATTTTTATTACTAGGTATTGTTGTTAATCTCTTACTGTGCCTATTTTATAAGTTAAACTCTAGCAAAGGTATGTATATATAGGAAAAACATAGTATATAAGGTTCGGTACTGTCCCCGGTTTCAGGTGGCCACTGTGCTCTGTGGTTAAGAGGGATACTATATCTCAGAATCAAAAGATTTAAAAGAGAATACAATAAAAAAATTCTATCCATTAGCCACTTAACTCCTTTCTGGATGCAACTAATGTCATCACTTATTCTTCTGTCTATTTGGAAATATTTGACAACTGCACAAACACATATATTCACATATATTCACTATCTTCTTTTTTAAAACGCAAGTGGGATTTCCAGTCAAGATGTTGGAGTAGGTAAACCTGTGCTCGCCTCTGCTCACGACCATATCAAAATTACAACTGAACTACAGAGCAACCATCACTGAGAATTGCCTGAAGTCTAGCTGAACAGAAGTTTTACAACTGGGGATATGCAGAAGAGGCCACTTTAAGATTGGTCGGAGGGGCGGAGATGAAGAATGAACTGGTCCTACACCCGTGGGTGGAGGTTAAAAATCCAGAGGGATGTCTCAGCTGCAGAGGTCCTCCCAAAAGAGGAAAGGGTCCTGTTCCCACACCAGGCTCCCCAGCCTAGAGTTCCAGTGCCAGGAGGTGAAGTCCCCACAACCTCTGCAGAGATCATGGCTGAGTGAGACCAAGGGCTGTGGGAGTCCCAGGCGTTCATCTGAAAGGGTTCACAAGCAGCCTTACTCACTGACACACTCACTTGCTTGGGGTTCCAGCACTAGAGCAGCAGTTTGAAAGGCATTAGGGACATACAGGGAGGAACCGGGTTGCCTGGCTTCAGGATAAAGGATGGAGGGGCAGCTTTCTCCCAGACAGAGGTGGGGCAACAGCCATCGTTCCTTTGTTGAGCTCTCCCTGCTCCCCGTGTGTGGATGCAGGCAGCTGCCATATCTCAGTTTCCATCAACCTGGCTGACACCTTTCACTCTGCCCTGGTGATTCCCTGAGACCCTTCCCCATCCAATGTGTGAGCCCACCCAAGCTGCCTCCTGTGACTTTTCCACACAAATGGCCTATCTTGGCTCACGCTGTGAACTTTCCTAAAAGCTCTCAAAGGTTTACTGAACCCAAACAAGCAGCATCTGGCCTCAGCAAGCCCCGTACCTCTTGCTTAGCAGCCCCAAGCCTGACACTAGTGGCAGCCGGCTTTGGTTTGTGGCTTGACCTCTCAAGGTACTTCAAAGTCCAGTGTGAGTGGCAGCCATCTGTGGATTGCTTGGTGGCTCATGCCAGGTGGTCCCGAGCAGGGGACAGCCTTCAGCGGAACTTGGCCTGTGGCAGGGCCATCCCAGGAGGCCCTGGGCTGGCATGCCCAGTGGCCAGCTTCAGACAATCTTGAGTACCACTGGGGGCCGCATCTGAGGACAACACACCCAAAGGGCACACTGGGCAAGCTCCATAGGGTCGGCCCTTGCACAACAGCTCCTCCATGGTAGTTATGGCCAGTCTTCACAACCAAGCATCCCAAAGTCAATCCTCCCCATTGCAAACAAGGCTCAACTACAATAGGAGGAAATATACAACCCATACAAGGGTTACACCTGGAGCACCCAGATCAGGTGACCAGGGAGACTGTGCCACTGGGCCCCACAGGACACTTACTACATAAGGCCACTGTACTAAGACCGGGAAACATAGAAGCCTTAACTAATAAATAAAAATAAATGCAGGGAGGCAGCCAAACTGAGGAGACAAAGAAACATGTCCCAAATGAAAGAACAGAACAAAGCTCCAGAAGAAGAACTAAACAAAATGGAGAGGAGCAATCCACTAGTTTTGGAGTTCAAAATACTGGTTTTAAGGTTGTTCTATGAACTTAGGAGAAGAGTAGGTGGACTCAGTGAGAACTTTAACAAAGAGATGGAAAACAGAAAAGAACTAGTCAGAAATGAAGACTACTTTAGGAGGAATTAACAGTAGATTAGATGAAGCAGAGAATCGAATCGGTGATTTAGAAGATAAGGTAGCAGGAAACACCCAATCAGAACAGCAACAAGAAAAAAGAATCCAAAAAAATGAGGATTGTTTAAAGGGCCTCTGGGATAACATCAAGCATACCAACATTCGCATCATGGGTATGCCAAAAGGAGAAGAGAGAACAAGAAATTGAAAACCTGTTTGAGGAAATAATGACAGAAAACTTCTCTAACTGACAAAAGAAGTACACATACAAGCCTAGGAAGAGGAGAGCATCCCAAACAAGATGAACCCACGGACCAAGACACATCATAATTAAAATGCCAAAGGCTAAAGACAAAAAGAGAATTTTAAAAGCAGCAAGAGACAGGCAGTTAGTTGTCTACGTGGGAGCTGCCATAAGACTGGCAGCCGATTTCTCAACAGAAGAGATTGACATGAAATATTCAAAGTGATGCAAAGCAAGGACCTACAACCAAGATTACTTTATCCAGCAAAACTATCATTTAGACTCGAAGGACAGATAAAGAGCTTCTCCTAGACAAGGAAAAGCTAAAGGAGTTCATTAATACCAAACAAGTATTACAGGAAATGTTAGAGGGGCTTCTTTAAGAAGATAAAAAATATATATGTGTGAATAATAAAATGGCAATAACTACATAGTCATCAACGATTACCTTAGATGTAAATGGATTAAGTGCTCCAATCAAAAGATAGGGTAGCTGAATGGATAAGAAAACAAAACCCTTACTCATGCTGCCTACAAAATCCTCACTTCAGATAGAAAGACACACATAGACGGAAAGTAAAGAGATGGAAAAAGAGGCTTCATGAAAGTGGACACAAACAAACAAAAGGTGTGGCAATACTTATACAAGATAAAACAGACTTTAAGACGATGGCTATAACGAGAGGCAAAGAAGGACCCAGTAATCCCACTTCTGAGCATTTATCCGAAGAAACCCAAAACACTACTTCGAATGGATGTGTGAAACCATATGTTCATTGCAGCATTATTTACAATAGTCAAGATATGGAGACAAACTGGATATCCATCCATGGATAAGTTGATAAAAAAGAAGTGGTACATATATACAATGGAATATTACTCAGCCATAAAAAAGAATGAAATCTTGCTACCTGTAACGACATGGATGGCCCTAGAGGGTATTGTGCTGAGTGAAGTAAGTCTGACAGAGAAAGACAAATGCCATATGATTTCACTTATATGTGGACTCTAAAGAACAAAACAAACAAACAGACAGAAAAATTCATAGATACAGAGAACATTTTGATGGTTGTCAGACGGGAGGAAGTGGGGTGTGGGTGAAAAAGGGAAGGGATTAAGAAGTACAAATCAGTAGTTACAAATTAGTCATGGGGATGCAAAGCATATAGCATAGGGCAGGGGTCTCCAACCCCCGGGCTACAGACTGGTACCGGTCCGTGGCCTATTAAGAACCAGGCCATATAGCAGGTGGTGACTGGTGGGCAAGCAAGCGAAGCTTTATCTTTACTTGCAGGTGCTTCCCAGTGTTAGCATCACCACCTCAGCTCCACCTCAGATCATCAGGCATTATATTCTCATAGGAGCACTGGTCCCTGGTGCCGAGAAGGTTTGGGACCGCTGGATAGGGAATATAGTCAATAATATTGTAATAACCATGTAAGGTGTCAGATGGGTACTAGATTTATTGGGATGATCACTTCATAACTTATATAAGTGTCTAATCACTATATTGCACACTTGAAACTAATCTGATATTATATGCCAACTATAATTTAAAAAATAAAATAAGATGCAGTGGAAGCACACTAGCCGCTCTTGCTTCTTTTGCTTAATGATGTACCTTTCACATCACTACATCAAAAGTATTCTCATTCCTTTTTATGGTTGATGAATATTCTGTTATATGGATGTACCGAAATACACTTAAGGCGCCATAGATGGATGTGAAGCCACAAAACACTATGGCTTTGAAAAGAAACACATAGAAAAAAAGCTCAAAATTCCTGATTCTATTAAATTCTTGTTTTTTTCCATTTCGCTGCTCACTACGAAGGCCAAGACTCAGAAGTCTGGTAATAATGACTTTCGGTGTTTATATTACCAAAGGTCAAACACCTTTTAGAACAACAAGAATGAAGGACAAAGCTCAGCAGCTTTGCTATTCACCAGATAAACCTTGGCATGACAGAAACCGCTTATTTGGATAATTATATCAGTATCTCAGTGTTTCTCCCCCAAAGGATTAATGTTTAACAATGGGAAATGTAAAGGTGAGAAGGAAGGAGGTGGGTGTTTAGAAAACAGTGTGGACACCCCCATCCCCTTGTGCTAAAAATCCACTTATTTCCACTCGTGGATCCATGGTGCCAGCTGTCTCCTTCCAGAAGAGTTACTTAGCCTTTCTGAACTTTATTATTTGCAAACAATAAAAATACCTGCCAAGTTTATCTCACAGTGCTGTGTTAGGAGCAAACAAACAAGCCAATCCATGACTCCATTTTTCAAATCCTTTCCTGAGTATAGGGATAAAGGGTGGGTTGATGAGGGCGCCCAGGTGGGGAGGAGAAAGGTTTCACGGGATGAGGGAGCCATGGGGAGTAGTAAAGAAAGGGAAACAGACACGAGAGGACAAACCAGCTACCTGAGTGGGGAAGGGGACGATTTGGGTCAGGAGGAATTAACACGAACCCGTTTTCAAGCCGGGAGACAGACAATGAGTCCCATCCACAAGGACCTGCTTGCAAGCACTAAGTGAAGAGTGGGATGTTGTGGGGGTACCTGGTGTCTGTGGAGTTCAGGCTCCAGCGGGGGGGGGGGGGCCTCCTGTTGTAGGAGCCCACTGAAAGGAATGGACAGACGAACAGACGGGAGGTAGGAAGGGGAAGCTGAAGGATGGGGAGCCTTCACTCTTGAGAGTGGTCTCTGCCCGAAATTCATTCTGGGAAAGAGCCAGAGACCTGGCCTCCAGCCTTCCAGTCATTGTTCCTAGAAGCTGGGAAAAGACTTTCAAAATGTGTGATGAGGAACAAATGAACAGGAATTCAGGTCCTCGAGACTACTGGGAGGGAGAGGGCAGCGAGGGAGAAGAACAGAGGGGCAGGAAAGAGAAAGAGAGAGAGAGAGAGAGAGAGAGAGAGAGAGAGAGAGAGAGAGAGAGAGAGAGAGAGAGGGGAGCACGAAGGCCCTGGCCAGTTCTCCTGAAACAGAGCACCTGGAAGATGGCATGAGGCTTGTGAGCAGTCCCGAAGGTGAGGTGGGAGTCTACTAGGCCCAGGATGACAAGGTGGCACTAAGCCCCTTTCAAAAGACTTGAAAAAAATCTCAAGGCTTCGCCAGGATTTGGCACTAAAAAGAGCAAAGCCTCCCTGCCACTGCCTACCTAAGGGATGACTGATATTATTTTATAGTGAGGCGGGGGTTCCTTATACGGTCTGAGGACAGAGGGCGGAGAGACTGACAGCTCTGTCTCACTCTTCGGGAAGTACCTGGAACATTTTGATCTCATCCCTCTCCATGTTGCCCGCTGCCCAGAAAATCCAGGGACAAGGAGGGTGGTACCGGAAACGAGGACTGGGACCGCTAGCCTGGCAAGCCCGGCCATCTTCTCAACCAACCTACGGCTTCAGGAGGCGGAAGGCAGCCATCCGCATCGTTCTGGCCTTCAGAGACCCAGAGAAAATTTCCTTCATTAGCGAAGTCTTTCTTCTGTTTATTCGAGAAAAGAACGATCTTGCCTTACTTAAGGCGAGGGTATGTGTGTGCGTGCGTGCGCACGTGTGCGTGCCCCTATCAGGATCCCAGTATCTGCGGGCCTAGCTCTCACTTCCCAATGGGACCAGTCTGCAGATAGCCAGCAATCCTCCAAGGAAAAAAAATGGTGGAGGTGAGGAAGGAAAGGGGAAAAAGGGTAATATCTGGAATAAGTGAGTATCTTCTCTTTCCTCCTACCCCATGCTCATCCATGCAGCCCCAGGGGCCGCCCAGAACCTCCATGCTAGCTCTGCTCAGCCTCACAGGACAGTAAGGTTTTTCACCAGCAATGGACTTCCTGTTAGCTCACCTGGTTGCCCAAGGTACATTTCTGTACTCTTCCACAAACTCATCAAGCATATGGAAGATGATTCTCATTGAAAGCTGTTTAAATCACACTGGATAAAAAGATACTCATATACACATTCTCTGACCTCCATGTCCCCCAGCCACCACCACCACCCCCGCAACATATCCATGACTCAAACACATTTTCTCAAGAGCCACCTAGATCTATTAGAGAAGGCCTCTCGGCCTCTTGAAGAAAGCTTTTGTAGGCTGGGATCCAGTCTTCACTGAATGGTTATTCATATGTTAGATAAGGTGTTGAAATCTGGTCATTTGTCATTATTCCGAGTTGTCAAATTGACCCAAGGACATGTTGCTACACCGTTTTAGTCTAACCAAATGAGCGTAAAGGAGGAAGGCCTTCTCAGTGTAAAGAGAACTGGGTGCACACCACCAGCTGGCTGGATCCCTGGTCTTGACGTCCCCACCCCCAACAGCTTTCCTCTCTTTGAGGTGAGAAAGACAAATCTAAAAGTGGGACATCGAAGTTGGGCTTCTGACACAGGAAACCTGTCCACATTTACATCTGTCTCAGGACAATCACCTCACCAGGAAGGGGCCTGGGCTAAGGAGTTACCACATGGAAGAACTTGCTGGAAAACAGTTAAATCTTTGGGTTAAAATTGTCTGCAGCTCTTGACAGTTCAAAGTTGGGTAATCTCTGGTGTTCTAATCTTATAAATCTTTTGCCCTCAATTTTTTTGTGTGTTCTCGGAATTCAGTTACAGTGTAATGTCTAAAATCAAGAAGTTTGTTTCATTCGCAGTTCTTAAGAGGGACGGACTTGGATGTTGAGAAGACTATCAACACCCACTACAAGTCTCTGGTGGGACAAGGGTTTGAAAAAGGAAGCTGCTCACTCAGAAGACGTGCCCCTCAGTCCTCTAATGAGAGAACAGGCGCCGTCAGCTGGACTTCTTAACTGTCCAGCGGTTGGAAGCTGGAACTGGGCCTTCAACAGGAATTGCCCCGACCTTGAAAGTGTTTCTTTGTTAAACAGGAGTGCGTGTTGGATCAGAGTCTGTGGTAAAAGTGTGTCGTGGGGCAGAGCGCTTACGGTGTGTGTGTGTGTGTGTGTGTGTGTGTGTGTGTGTGTGTGTGTGTGTGTGGTGTGTTGGTTTTAAGTTTGAAAAAGAGAAAAAAATAATTCAAGGATAGTCGCGGTGGCGAGTCAGGTGAGCGACTCAAGCTTTGAAACCGTCACGCTCTCCCCTTTAACGTCTACGCCCTCCCTCCGCCTGCTACGGAGCAGACGATTTAATTGACTCCTTTTGTATCAGGTTTTATTGCTGTGAACCCCCTAGGGTCTCGATTTGCTCTGCGAAGAAACGTGCTCCCACTGAGCTGCCCTCCGAGGCAGTCCCTCCTGTGTCCCCATTTCTTTGTCTGGGAGGTTTAGTAAAAGAGGGGAGGCGAGACCCGCACCCGCACCCGCACCCGCACCCGCACCCGCACCCGCACCCGCACCCGCGCCGGAGTCAGGCTACCCCCGCGCAGCGTCCGGAACGCCTTGGGAGCGAGACCACGTCGCCTTCCAACCCCACCCGCGCACGCTGTGCCAACTTTACAAGAGTCCTCGAAAGGTCCGGGGATGAGATACACAGACGCCCCGAACTGAAGACAGGCCAGGGGCCTGCTCACGCCCCGAGTATGTGGACGGCGAAAGGCAGCAGCCCGACGGCCCAGGCTGCTGGCAGTTTCTGCGCCAGAGCTCCGCGGGTCACCCCCTAACGCCGTCTGGCCGGCCGGGACGTACCCCTCGGACCTTTCATGGGTGCGCGATGACGCCGCGCACAGCTGCACCAGCCCGGCGAGACGCGAGGGCCCGGCACCGCGCAGCACGCGGTGGGAAACCCGCAAGCGCTGCGGGCCGCAGGTGCCCTTGGTGCCGCGTGCCGGGCAGGTACTCGCCTGAAGAGCAGGCGGGGAGGAGCAGGAGGAGCCCCGGGCCGCGCCGGCCCCGCCTCCTCTCTGCCCCCGGAGCTCCCACCGCTAAGAGAGCCTCCCCGGCCCCCGCGCTGCCCGCCCGGCCCCCGCGCCTCCTCCCCGCCGGCACCCCGCACGCGGTGATTGGCTGGCGCCGCGGGTCCCTGGCACGCGCCTGTGGATGTAGTTATAAGAATCCTCGCGTGCCGGCCCTCAGCTGCAGCAAGTCGGCCGCAGCCCTCCCCATCGCTGCGCGGGCGCCGCCAGAGCGCAGCGGCCGCGGGCACTGCAGGGAGGTCGGGGGGCGGGAAGCGGGCGGGCCGTCCCCACTGCCTCCCGCGCAGGCCCCGGGAGAGACGGAGGGAGGAGGTTGCTAGACAAGCGAGCGCTGCAACATCGGACTTCCAGAGAGCGGCCCCAGCTCACCGGCTTCCCGCCTCGGGCCCGCGGCGGCGCAGAGCATGGACGCCGTGCTGCTAGAGCACTTTCCCGGGGGCCTGGATGCCTTCCCGTCGCCGTACTTCGACGAGGAGGACTTCTTCACCGACCAGTCTTCGAGGGACCCTCTGGAGGACGGCGATGAGCTGCTGGCGGACGAGCGGGCCGAGGTGGAGTTCCTCAGCCACCAGCTGCACGAGTACTGCTACCGCGACGGGGCGTGCCTGCTGCTGCAGCCCACGCCCTCCGCGGCCCCGCACGCGCTCGGCCCGCAGCCCTCGGGGGGCCCCGGCGAGCCGGACGACGGCGGCGCCGGCTACTGCTGCGAGGCAGGGGCGCCCCCCGGCGGCTTCCCCTACTCGCCCGGCTCACCGCCCTCGTGCCTGGCCTACCCGTGCTCCGGGGCGACCGTGCTGTCCCCGGGGGCCCGACTGCGCGGCCTGAGCGGTGCGGCCGCGGCGGCGGCGGCGGCGCGCAGGCGGCGGCGGGTGCGCTCCGAGGCCGAGCTGCAGCAGCTGCGGCAGGCGGCCAACGTGCGCGAGCGGCGGCGCATGCAGTCCATCAACGACGCCTTCGAGGGGCTGCGCTCGCACATCCCCACGCTGCCCTACGAGAAGCGCCTCTCCAAGGTGGACACGCTGCGCCTGGCCATCGGCTACATCAACTTTCTCAGCGAGCTGGTGCAGGCCGACCTGCCACTGCGCGGCGGCGGCGCGGGCAGCGGCGGGGGGCCCGGCGGCGGGCGCCTGGGCGGGGACAGCCCGGGCAGCCAGGCCCAGAAGGTCATCATCTGCCATCGGGGCACCCGTAAGTGCGTCTGCATGTCCGCTCAGGGAGACGGGGACAGGCGCGGGAAGGTCCCGGAAGGGCTGGGTGAACAGAGCGACAAAGCCGACGACAGACAGACAGATGGTGGGTGGGCACCGGCGACCTTGAGCGCGAGCTGGCATTCCTCAGGTTTTTTTCTGCCACGTTGACCGCGGCTCACAGGGCGCAAGATCCCGGATAGACTTGCAGCTCCTGGGATTCCTGGGAGGGGGCGCTGGGGGCTTGAGGGGTGGAGGACGAGCGTCTTTCCCCTGTGACCTAAGACGCCTGTGCAGGCGCCCGGGAGGGGTTCTCTGGAAGCAGAGCTGGACATTCACAGTCTTGTTTTCTCTTCTCACTTCCTCAGGGTCCCCCTCCCCCAGCGACCCGGATTATGGCCTCCCTCCGCTTGCAGGACACTCTCTTTCATGGACTGATGAAAAACAACTCAAAGAACAAAATATTATCCGAACAGCCAAAGTGTGGACCCCAGAAGACCCCAGAAAACTGAACAGCAAATCTTCCTTCAACAACATAGAAAACGAACCGCCCTTTGAGTTTGTGTCCTGAGAAATCCCAGACTCGCCTGAGGATCTGATTATGTCTCTGTGCATATCGTACATGTAAATATCTATAATGTAAATGTAATTTAAGAATCGCATTTTTCTAATGGCAATCAACGGTTATTTATCTATTTATTATATGCTGTCGATTAATGAAATAGATGATTTCTTTTTAAATATATAATTTATATAATTTATCCTGATTTTCTAAAAATATGCAATAGCCTATGGTTTTCTCCAGCACCTTTGGCAGAACTCTGGCCAGAAAAGTTCGTGCTAATTTATTGCCAGATGTGGTTTATTTCTAAGCGATGTTAATAAATGCTATTTACACCTTTTTCTAAAAGTTATTTGTTTAATTCATAAGGAGGGTAGCTATATCTTTAAAAAGAATTAACTTACTTTCTAAACTATAACTGAACTAGAAACTCAAAACATAGCTATCCTGTAAGAAACCACATTTTAGTAAGATTTAACTGAAAGGGAGGGAGCCCATTAGGTTTAGGCCTCGTGAGTGCCCTGTATCTGCATTGCCTGCCCTCAATAGTGACTTTTGTCTGTGGTTTTATCCTAGCTTCCAGACACCCTATGAGGCAAAGTGGTTCATGGTATGTTTATTATTCCTATTTTTTGAGAGGAAAAGCTGAGGTTCAGAGAAGATCTTTGCCTTACCCAAAGTCACCCCTATCCTGCCTAATCATAGTGTATGAAGTGAATGCGCTGTGTGAGCCGAGAACAGGGGAGTCGTTGCGGGCCTGGCCAAGGGAAGTGTCTTTCTGCTTATAAGGTCTGTGGAGAAAAAGTTGCCCTTGCACTGCCCTCTGGCCCATCCCTTCCGCAGCTACAGCATTAGGTACATGGAACTCAGATGTATTCTCTTAAAGGAAACAGAGCAAAGGACTATGGGTGCTGAGGCCAAGAGACCCCTCAGATGCCTCCCAACAAAACCCAAGGGAGAAGGAGCATGCCCTTTCCCTCTGCAGCTAGGTTATTTCCGAAAATGTTTGCTCGGACAGAATCTCATCTTCCTTGGCAAGCAGGCGGGGTAGGCAAGTCTCGAGGGGAGGGCGCAGGGCCGCCCCCTAGCGACGGGGAGAGGCGCGAGGGCGCGGCTGGGGTCGCTCAGCCATAAAGCCCTGGAAACCCGCGCCTCCCCGGGTGTCGCCGTGCCTTCCGCTGCTGGCCGGAGCTCGGGCTTGCGGCGGCTGACGCGGGCCCGGCGCGCGCTCAGACGCCGCAGGCGTGGAGGGGAGGCGCGGAGCGGGGCCGCGCGCGGGAGGCGCGCACCTTCCCCCTGACCAGCCGCCCCGCGCGGCGCAGGCTGGAGCCAGGCAAGGTGACAGTCCTTCGCCAGCCCTGGCCTGGTTCTCCACGGTGCATTCAGGAATCTCCCAGTACCCACGGCTCCGCCATAGGACAATATGTCGGCAGCATGCTAATTGCTTTAACCTAATTTCAGATCCATCGAGGGGTTCCCCGCGCGCCGCGGGTGCCATGGACTTCGTCCAAGAGCAATTAAAGCGAGGCCGCAAGGCCGATCCCGCAGCGCGGCCCAGCCAGACGCTCGGAGATTCTAGGTTGCGAAGCTCCCAGGGGGCCCTTGGCCGCGGACCCTCTCATCCCTTTCAGCTTTCGCTGCCTCTCCCATCCCTCCCCCTAAAAGGTGGGATTTCACACTGGGGACAGAATTTGGGAACGAGAGAAAATAATTCGATTTTGTCCTGTATTAGGGCCTCATTAAACACGAAAGTTGCTTTTGCACAAATGCTTCTATCAGGCATGTAATCTCATTACACTCATTAGAAAGTCAAATGTTAGGCCGACGTCTCCTTAATTATAAGTTATGTAAGTCTTGTCCCGTCTCCTTGGTCTGCGTAGACCTGCGTTTCACTTGGGTTGGGTGATGTGGTACTCCGCAGTTAAAACACTACAATCATTGTGATGTGGCACCTTTTATTTTGCGTGCCACTTTTTTTGCGATTCAATGCTTCAACACATCCT